>NC_142687.1:5000000-10000000 GCF_056320005.1 Nelumbo lutea
GCTGAGGCTGTTGCTCATGGTGCTGAAGAAGCCTTCCGTGCTGCAGAGGCAAATACCCGGGCTGCTGAGGCGGCTGCTTACGCTGTTGAAAGGGCTACTCGCGTCGTGATGGCCAGACAGGCGAGGTCTCAGCGTGACGCCGAGGCCATGGGGGTAGTTGTCAAGCACATGGCGGACTTGAAGTTGGATTTGCAGCATCAAGTCGAGTATCTTCAGGAGGACATTAGGGAGAGAACACTGATTTTCTACCAAGGCATTGAAGACGCCAAAAAGAAGGCAGTTGAAGACTACATTGCCTCCCCGCGTTTTGACAATCTGATGGTGGACTCTTACAGGAGGGGGTTCAAGTTGAGCCGGTGGATCAACTTGAACCCCCTCCTGTAAGAGTCCACCATCAGATCGTCAGACAAGCGAGGTCTCAGCGTGACGCCGAGGCCATGGGGGTAGTTGTCAAGCACATGGCGGACTTGAAGTTGGATTTGCAGCATCAAGTCGAGTATCTTCAGGAGGACATTAGGGAGAGAACACAGATTTTCTCCCAAGGCATTGAAGACGCCGAGGCCATGGGGGTAGTTGTCAAGCACATCTGGAATACATACCCCGACCTCGATGTAAGTGCCATAACCACATCGCGCATAACTCAGGAGATGGCCAATGCTGCCGATGGCGAGCCGGACTCTAAAGGAGAGGCAGGGCCTTCGGGTGTTGTTGAAGTGCCTTCCGATGGCGAAGAAGTGGCTCTGGGCATGTAATTTTTTTTCCAGTGTACTTTTTCTTACAATGGAGTGTCTTTTTTCCCCTTGCTCATCTTCCCCGAGTTGTTTCTTTGCCGGGTTTTTAGATTTCCGTGGTCTTTTATGCCGCGAACAGATTTTTTGCCGAGCTGATAATGTGTTGAAGTTCCTCGGCTTGCCTTGTGGCACATGGCCTGATTTCGTCCACTTCGCTAGGTGGTTTATAGGTAGTATCGCCTCAAGTTCACGATGTTCCACGTTCGGGGTACTCGTTTGCCTTCCAAGGTTTCGAGTTCATATGCGCTTCCGAGCGCTGTCTTAATTTATAGGGCCCTTCCCAATTAGGTCCAAGCTTGCCGACGCCGGGTTCGGGCACCATAATTTTCCGAAGGACCAGGTCGCCGACTCGGAAGCTTCGTCGCTTTACTCTGCTATTGTAGTAGCGAGCTACCTGCTGCTAGTATGCCGTTGTTCGGATGTGCGCGAGGTCCCTTACCTCGTCTAGTAGGTCGAGTTTGGTCCGTAACTCGTCACCGTTCGTCCGATCGTCGTATGTTTCTAATCGCAACGTTGGTATTTCGATTTCCACCGGGATCACCGCTTCAGTGCCGTAGGTGAGGTTGAAGGGGGTTTCTCCCATGGATGCTTTTTCGATCGTTCGATGAGCCCATAAGACACTTGGTAGCTCTTCGGCCCACAATCCCTTAGCTCGATCCAGACATGCTTTCAGTCCGCGCAGGATGGCTCTGTTCATTACTTTCGTCTGACCGTTTTCCTGTGGGTGCGCGACTGACGTGAAATTTTGCCGAATCCCCATGTCCTGGCACCACTCTTGGAACTTGATATCCTCGAACTGTTTGCCATTGTCGGAAATTAGAACCCGAGGTAATCCGAACCGACATACTATGTTCTTCTAAAAGAAGTTCTGTATGTTTCGAGCCGTAACAGTTGCCAGAGGTTCGACTTCTATCCACTTCGTAAAATAATCTACCGCAACAACTAAGAATTTTCTCCCGCCTGTTGCTGGTGGGAATGGCCCAAGGTGGTCGATGCCCCATTGTGCAAAGGGCCACGGGCTGGCGAGGTATTTGAGGTCGGAGGCAGTTTGATGGTGGATGTTAGCGTGCTTCTGACACTTGTCGCATTTTCTGACGAGCTCGACAGCTTCTGCCTTCATTGTTGGCCAGTAGTATCTTTGTCGAAGTGCCTTTTGGGCGAGTGCTCTGCCCCCCAAGTGTCCGCCGCACAGGCCTTCATGAGTGTCTTGGAGTACAAACTCGGCTTCGGTAGGTCACAGGCACCGCAAACAGGGGAGCGTGTATGACCATCGGTATAATCGTTCGTCTATTATGACATATTTGGCCGCCAGACGCTGCACCCTTTTGGCGGCATTGCGTTCTACAGGGAGGGTTTCGTCTATCAGGAAGCTCGCGAGTGGATCGATCCAGCTCGGCTCTGCTTCTAAGATGGGAGCGACCTCCTCTGTCCCCCCGAGAATACTAGGCCGAGGTAAGTCCTCTATGTACACAGTTCTCATATTGTTGTGACTCGTGCTGGCTAACCGGGACAGGGCGTCGGCCTCAGTGTTTTCAGACCACGGGATTTGCCTGATAATGTGTGACCGGAAGTTGAGCAGGGCTTCTTTTACTTTTGCCAAATATGCGATCATGGAGAGATCGCGTGCTTCGTACTCGCCGGTAACTTGGTTTACCACGAGCTGAGAATCGCTGCAGATGACCAAGTGTTTTGCCTTAAACTTTTGCGCTAGGTCCAGCCCGGCGATTAGCGCTTCGTACCCTGCCTCGTTGTTGGATGCCGCGAACTCAAAGTGTAGCACGTACTCTACTTTTGTGCCGCTCGGGCCGCACAAGACTATTCCAGCTCCGCTGCCCTACCGGTTCGAGGAACCATCCACGTGAAGGATTCAGGTCTCCTCATCCCAATTCGCTCTTCGCCTGATCAGGAGAGATGCCACATAGGATGCTACTTCACGGGATTCGAACTCTATGGGCTCAGGAGCTCTGAGTTCGCCGCAAATGGGGACCTCGGGCTCGACCTGTGGGGCTTCGTGGCTGAAAGTGCATTCGGCGATAAAATCTGCCAAAGCTTGGACCTTGATAGCGGTTCTCGGTTTGTACTGGAGATCGTACTCGCTGAGTTCGATGGCCCATTTCGTCATTCGACCGGAGACTTCGGGTTTGAGTAAAACTTGTCTAAGAGGTTTGTCAGTTAGGACGATGACTGTATGAGCCTGGAAGTACGGGTGAAGTTTCTGAGCTGCTATTACTAGGGCGTATGCTAGTTTTTCTATCTCCGGGTACCTTGCCTCTGCTCCCTGCAAAATTTTACTAACATAATATATGGGTCGTTGGACCCGGTCTGTTTCCTTTATTAGCACCGAACTGATCGCCTCGTCGCTCGCCGAGAGGTACAGTTGTAGAACCTCGCCCACCTCGGGCCGGGCTAAGGTTGGTATACTAGCGAGGTAACCTTTTAGTTCCTCGAACGTGAACTGGCAGTCCTGGGTCCATTCGAACCCTTTGCCTTTGACTGCCATGAAGAAGGGTAGGCAGCGGTCTGCTAACTTAGATAAGAAGCGGCTTAGAGCGGCTATGCGGCCGTTTAGCCTCTGGACCTCTTTTACTTTCCGAGGTGGTTTCATATCTAGAATGGCTTTTATTTTTTTCGGGTTGGCCTCAATACCGCGCCGGTTGACAATGTAGCCAAGGAACTTGCCCGAGGTGACGCCGAAGACACACTTGTTGGGATTCAACTTCATGCTAAAGTGTCGCAAGATTTGGAAGACAGAATCTAAGTCTTGTATTAACCCTTGTGAAAACTAAGTTTTGACGACCATGTCGCCTACATAGCACTCTATCTTCGTACCAATCAGGGGCCGAAATAGCTTATTTACAAGTCTTTGGAAAGTTACCCCGGCGTTTTTTAGTCCGAAGGGCATGACTTTGTAGCAATACAGGCCGAACTCGGTAATGAAGCTGGTTTTTTCCTCATCGGATGGGTCCATCCTAACTTGGTTGTAGCCCGAGTAGGCGTCCAGGAAGCTTAGAAACTCGTTTCCCGAGGTCGCGTCCACTAGGCGGTCAATTCTGGGGAGGGGGAAGCAATCTTTCGGGCAAGCTCAGTTCAGGTCGGTATAGTCGACGCACATGCGCCACTTGCCGCTTGACTTTTTTACCAACACCGGGTTGGCAACCGAGCTCGGGTAGTGGACTTCCCTTATGAAGTTTGCTGCGAGGAGCTTCTCAACCTCCTCGTCGACCGCTCTCCAGCGTTCTGGGGCTAAGTTGTGTTTCTTCTGTCTAACGGGTCTGACTACAGGGTCAGTATTAAGTTTGTGAATTATCAGTCTGGGGCTAATGCCGGGCATGTCGGCCGCGGACCAGGCAAAAATATCTAAATTTTGAAGTAAAAAACTCACCAGTTCGGCTCGTAGGGGGTCTTCGATGGAAGCTCCGATGCTTAGTGTGCGAGCTGGGTCCGTAGCTGAAGTCTGGATTGCGGCTGTTTCCTCCGTGGGCGAAGCTCGCTCCTCACCTTGCTCCGCCGGCCGCTCCAGCTCAAGATCGTCGGCCGCCTTGGTTTTTCCCTTTAGGGCGGCAACGTAGCACTTGCAGGACTCGAGCTGGTCGCCCCGCGCTACCCCTATACCGAAGTCCGTTGGGAACTTCATGGCCAAATAGTAGGTGGAGACCGCCGCTCGTAGGACATGCGTGATCGGCCGCCCTATTATGGCATTGTATGGGGAGGGGGTCGCGACCACCAGGAAATCATGGTTGAGTCTGACCGCACAAGGCCATGTGCCGACTTCCACAGGGACAGTTATTTTCCCAAGGGGCCTAACTTCCTCTCCGCTGAAACCTACCAGGGGAGTGTTCGCGGGCTTCAGCTCGCTCCTCTTTAACTGCAGCTGGTCAAATGCCGATTTGAAGAGGATGTCCGCTGAGCTGCCCGAATCTACGAGTACGCACCTGACCTCGAAATCGCTGAACCTTAGCTTAATGACAAGCGCGTCATCATGGGTGTAGTGGACTCCTCGCACGTCGTCCTCTGTGAAAAATATTGGCTCTTCGGTCTTTGACCTCTTTGGGGGGTTCCTTTCTTCGAGGGCCACTTCGCGAACTGAAGTCCGGGCTACTGCCGAGGTACACCCCGCTACTATGGATCCTCCCACTATTACATGGATGGTTCCCCGAACTGGCCTCTCTTCCGGAGGCTGCTTCTGCAATGGTTCGGCAGGTCTGTTGCTAGACTCGGGTGCATCCTTTTCTTGCTCCCCTTGCCGACCTGCTTTATTGTTATTGTTGTGCTGTACAAAATTTCTCAAGTATCCGCGACGGATGAGTCCCTCTATCTCGTCCCGGAGGTTATTACACTGTTCGGTGCTATGACCATGGTCTCTATGGAAAGTACAATACAAATTCTTGTTTCTATCGTTCGGATTTCCCTTCAGGCGAGGTGGCCACTTAACGTGCAGAGCGTCTTTGATCGTCATTAAGATCTCTGTCCGCCTCGTGTTCAACGGCGTGTAGTCCGTCCGAACTGCTAAGGGGGCCCGGAAGGACTAGTTCGGCTTCGGCTCCCGGGTTGGGTTTTTTCTACTCACCGGGTTGGAGAGCTCGCCTTCTCTCTTTCTTTTCTCGTTCCCGCCTTCGATTCGCTGGTTGATCTCTTCCTCAATCCTCATGAACTTATCCGCGAGTTTGAGGAATTCGGCCACGGTCGCGGGCTGGTTGGCCACCATGTGCCATTTGAACTCTTTGTGCGTCACCCCTCTTTTGGCCGCCGCGAGCTGCACTGCGGGGTCCAACCATGGTATTTGTAAGCATGCCTCATTGAACCGCTTGATGTAGCCCCGAATAGACTCTCATTCTCTTTGGACCACTTCGAAGATGCTTTCCTCTGTTCTTGGGCACCGTCGGCTGGTGACGAAGTGTGTGGTGAAGACTTGCACGAACTGGGCCCAACACTTTATCGACCCGGGGGCCAGGTTCCTGTACCTAGTGCGGGCTACCCCTCTGAGGGTGGTGGTAAAGGCCACGCACATGCACGATTCGCTATCCCTGGCGAGGTGCATTTGCGACTGAAAGGCGTCAATGCAGTCATTGGGGTCGAAGGACCCGTCGTACTTGTCTAGAGGTGGGAGTTTGAAGTCTCTGGGTAAGGGGACCGCTAGGAGTTCCGATGCGAGGGGGGAAGGAACGGAGAGAGCCGGGGTAGCCCCTACCTCGTCCGAGCTCGTGGCTTTGCCTCTAACTTCCGACAAGGCACGGATGGCGGTCTGGCGGCTTCGCCGGCACCTTCGCCGTTGAGCGGGCCTTGTGCTAGCGCTGCTGGCCTCCGGGTTACCGAGCTCGATGGGCCCGGAGTGCTGGTAGTCCGCCGCCAGGGCGCTGAATTGATTTTCGGTGAGCGGGAGCTCGGGCTTGGAGAGTCGGGGTGCCGACCTCGCGGGCGAGGTTCCCGACCCACTCGCGGGTTGCGAGACGGGGATGACATTTCTCTCTCTTCGGCCTGGGGACGAGGCCTGGCTGTTGGGGTGGTTTTGGGGCCGGGAGGCCTTCGCCCGGCGGGGGCGCCCATCCTGCGGGGAGGCCTTAACCGGCCTCGGAGCAGGGTGGCGAGGTGGAAGTAGTGGTTGGTTCAGTGGCAGTTGGGGGAACTGCTGTTGGTAGTGATACTGGGAGATGTTGTGCAGCACTTGGTGCTGGTGAAGCTGGTGTTGCTGGAACTGTTGCATTTGGGCTTGCATTGCCCACATGCACTGCACCAGGTCCTCCAACCGGTCTTGGCTAGCTGCCAGGGGGACGACAGTTGGTTCGGTGAAAGTTGTCTCAATGGGGAGAGGAAAGGGGACATTTGTGGTAGGAGGGTTTACGGGTGCCACTGCTTGTGGCGTGTTCAGGATGGGGATCCCATCCGCCGAAAGGGGGATGGTGAACTGTCCGACGCAAACTACGGGGACCTGAAGTTGCTCCCCGGTGGTGTTTGTCTCCGTGCCGCATCCGGTGTTGCTGGAGGAGGCCATGAGTGTTGGGATTTTTGAAGAAGAAAGGGGGTATCGAAGTTTGGAGGGAGGCTTTTTGAAGCGTTTTCCCACAGACTGTGCCAATTGATGGAGCGCGATCCGGCTGGTCTTAGCTGTCCACTGCCTTGCTTTCGAACGGGGTAGCAGGGATCCTGAAATGGGAGAGATGGGAAAGCTCCGGGGTGAACCCGGTGTAGAGGCTCCGAAGCTCAAGTTAGAATCTTTCAAAAGCAAGGTAATACCAGATAGCGCAAAGTTTGCATACCTCCGTTGCCGGGGGGCAGGGGGCTCTTATAGTCGCTTCGCGTACTCGTCCCGAGCTGTTACAAGGTGGTAGTTCGGCGAAGTCTACCCCGAGCTGTTACAAGGTGGGTCAGTTCGGCGAAATCTACCTCGAGCTGTTACAAGGTGGTCAGTTCGGCGAAGTCCATCCCGAGCTGTTACAAGGTAGGTTAGTTCGACGAAGTGTGCCCTTGTTCCCGCCTAGGCTTGACCCCTTTTGCCGAGCTGTCGTTTTTGCCACGTGTCTCATAATAAAGAGGTCGGGCCAAATCTTCCTTCATCAGTTGGCCTTATCAACCCGATACCCTCGAAGCACGTTTCTTCCACATTGGTGGTGATCCATGCCCGAATTCCCTGACTCATGCAGGAATCGGAGATACGTGTGCCAGGTAGGCAATGTTTTGCTACCTGGCTCAAAACTAACAAGTTGTGTCGTTCTGCCACATAGGTCAACAGGTTGATACCCCATAAGTCATACTTATTACTTGAGTTTACATCAGCCAAAGTTGGGGAGATCACACCAGCCTACGAGGTCCTTGGCTTGTCTTCCCAAGGTGGTGTACACCGCCTAGTCGAGGAGAGACCTTACTGGCCTCTCACAAATCGAGATTCAAACCAATCTGATCGATTCAGGACATCTCGGTCCTATACCACGTGGTGTCGTGGTGTCCTCTTCACCATGTGTCTCCTCGTGGTAGGTCAGCCATTTACCCCTTGATGGAGGACGATTGGGCCCGACCTCGTAGCACGGGTACACGTGTGTGTGACCTTGTTCAAATGATGACTCAGCGTGACAGCACAACAGGCGCAACCGCAACTCAGAGGGAAGCTCCCATCGAGTTCTGCCCGGCAACTCGACGGAATAGACTACTAGTCGGGAGTTGCCTGGCATGCACCGCCACCCCAGGGGCTATGGCACCTCTAGCTACCTTTGAGATCGGGGCCCCCTGATCTTTCCTAATACCCGAGCTTATCCTAAAGGATCTCGAACCACTCCTAGACAGGAACACACCGATTTGCCTATAGATATCCCGAGGTAAAGACACCTCGGGCCAAACAGCTTGGCTTAGCTTGCCACAGGCAGCTTGCCGCTTACGAGATAGCCCAACACAGGGAAGCTCGCGGAAGGGTAGTCCGGCACATTGCAGGAAGACCTCCTGCCGACCACCGTACCCGACAAATCTGAGAACAACAGCCATATCCCTCGTCAGACAGCATCGTGTCTGCCACCTTCAGAGGGTGCCTTACACCTGACAGGCACGTACACTGCGGCGACGGCGCCGCACGTGCCACCTCAGCGCTGCTAGTAATGGCTGCGGTAGGCTGACAATGGCGGTTATACCCACCTGTCAGAGGCCAGTGGGCCTGATACAATGGATTTCTGTTATAAGGAGCTAGTATCAAGGAACGAAGGTATGATCTTCTACTCACGCGCTATCTGCACTCTTAGCCTTTTTCTTCTCCTTGCTTCTCCTACAAAATACTAACTTAAGCGTCAGAGTGTTCCTACCGGGTGACCCCCCGGGGATTCTTCTTCTTCTACATCTTAGGTACCTTCCAAGAGCCACGTAAGTGCCAGGTAGGAGTGACCGGATTGCACACCATCACTACCCATACTCAGTTTCTCACTCTTCTTGACCTACCCTCTGAAACTCAGGCCACCCCACCTCCTCCCTTGTCCGATCTTGCTGAGAATTTTGACGCCAACAATCATTCTAGCAGATACACCAGAGGTACGTACTCCCCATCCCTAATATCTCATTTATTCTCAAATCTTTTTTTTTTAGTTTTTTAAACTTTATTATTATTATTATTATTATTTTATTATTATTATTATTATTATTATTTGAAATAGAAAAGACGCAGAAGGGAAGAACCTCTTGGGTCCTATTATCCACTAAAATCATCATCCAGGGAGATGTCCAAGGATAAATCGTCATTGTCGCCTTCACTTTTGTACATCCTTTTCTTAAGGACAAACCAAATGATCATACTCAAAACACCTATAAAGACACTTGCACCGAGAACAAATCCAATAACCAAGCTGATTTTCTTCCTTCTAGCTGGATCTGAATTTCCATGTTGTGGGCTAGATTCCAAACTGGGCATCTGACTGATAGGGTTGCGAATATCCAAGCTTGAATTGAAATCCCAAGATTCATTGACATGGGATTCAAAGTAAAGTCCAATTGTAGCAAAAATCCCGATATTAACCCATTCCGATAATACATTGCTAAGATTAACTTTGTACAAAAGTTACAACACCTTGAATCTGAGAGTTGTAAGAATATATTGTAAAGACACTCATGTTTTGTGTAGTTAAATAAATAGAGATTTGATAATGGTGTGGATCGATGGTTGATTCCATCGTCCACGCTGTATTTATAATGTGAGAACCGTACATGTACAAGGATAAGAGATAAGTCATATGAGGATTATAGATAAGAGATAAGTCAGACGAAAGTAGGATAATTGTCATCCAAGTCAAATGAAAGTAGGAAAACCCCTCCAGGGTAGCTGATTGGTCAGTCGGGAATACCAAGCATGTGGTGCTTGTTGAAGCCCATAAAAGATTTGTGTAGGTTGCAAACATGATCGGGTTTGGAAGGATCCTCGAAGCCCTTGGGCTATCTAACATAGATGTCTTCTTGAAGTTCACCGTTGAGGAAAGCATTGTCAAAATTGATGTGATGAATACACCAATTCTAAGAAACCACTAAGGAGAGAAGGTAGCGGTAAAATCGACACCGAGAACTTGAGTGAAGCCTTGTGTGACAAGACGGGCTTTGTAATGATCAATAGTACCATCAGGCTTCCTTTGAATTTTATAGTTCCATTTTGTACCAACAATGTGCATATCTGAAGAACATGGCACAAGAATCCAAGTACCGTAGTTAACATGAACATTAAACTCTTTGGTCATAGCATCACACCAATAAATCTGTGCGGATTTGGAAAAGCTGGAAGGTTCCCATCATCATCATGTAGTTGGGCTAATAAGGACATAGGCAGGGGATACCCGGTAGTAAGATGAGTGTGGAGCGGCCAGGAGTCGTCCAAGGATCGAGTAACTATAGAGTGCCACCGACTGGGATTTTCAGATGTTGGAGGTGGGATAGCGAGGGCATCACAAAGAACATCTTGTAAGGGATGCATCCCGTGTGGACCAACCTCTAGAGAAGATGAGGCATCTCGTGATGACGTTAGAGTAGATTGGTCGGATGCCGGTGATGAAGAACTTATCCACTTATGCTGAATAGGCGAACCTAGTCGAGGCGGTGACTGAGGTGTTGTGGGTTTGCTGGTGTTACGACCAAATCTGGATGAGCTGGGTGGGTACAGATATATTCTAGTCTTAACTGGCATTATTCCCGAAAACAAGTGTTCATCAAAGATCACATGTCATGAAACATATTCTCATCTAGTGGAGGGATATTGACATCGGTAACCTTTGTGCTTGTAACTGTTACCCAGAAAAATACTTTGCTTCGAGCGATAATCAATTTTTTGTCGGTTATATGGTCAAATCATCGCATAGCAAGCACACCCAAAGTCTTTGAGCAATCGATAGTCAGGAAGAAAGCCAAAGAGAACCTCGAAGGGAGACTTCCTAGTTAATGTGCTGGTCGGCAGTTGATTAATCAAGTAGATTGTAGTAAGGGTAGCGATGAGGAAGCCAGTAGAGACAATGTAGGTTCAACGGCATAGTGATGCTTCCGTTTAGCAAAGTCGTTCTGTTCATGCTTGTGAGGGCCTGCAAGTCTGTGAGTGATGCCAACTAAATCGAGGTAGCAAGAGAGTTTTTGGTATTTTCCACCCTAATCGGATTGCAGAACTTTGATTTTAGTATTGAATAGGACTTCGACACGACACTTAAAATGTAAAAATATATCAAAGACATCTGACTTTCTTTGTAAAGGGAATAACTAAGAAAACTTACTATAAGCATTAACAAAAATTACATAAAATCTAAAGCATGTGGCTAGTCCCCATACATCAAAATAAATTAAATCCAATGGACAAGAAATAACAAAAGAAGATGGGGGTAGTGACAACCTATGAATTTTGCCTATTTGACATAACTCACAAACTAGACTCGACCTAGAATTAAGTTGACCTTCATAAGGCAGTCCGAATTGTGATACCACTTGCCTCACAATGCGTATAGTTGTCCAAGTTGTTTGTTTCAATCATCAACTGAAATACATTCATCGAGAAGAGCTGAAGACTTATTCATGCTGGACACTTTCCTTGGAAACCGATATAGGCCATCTCTACTAGGTCCTCATAGAAGTGGTTTCCTTGTATAATCCTTCACAAGATAGTAATCACCATGAAACTCAAAATATAAGTTGTTGTCTTGAGCAAACTTGTGCACAGACAACAGATTTTTGGATAAATCTGGCACATGAAAAATATCATTTAAATGAGGAGGATGTAGTACCACTACATCCAAACCTTAATCGTTTCCAACATGATTAGTTCTAGTTCCACCATATTCATACCGGTTTTGCATATTTTCAACATTCATGCCGGTTCCACTATATTCATGATTAATTTCCAAACCTGAATCATTTTCAACTTTCACTTGATCGGTTCCACCATATTCATTCCAGTTTTGCATATTTTCAATATCATATCAAGAGTTATGTGATGGGTGGCTCCGCTATTTGGGTACCAGGTTGGATCAAATGAGGGGGATGTAGTTCCACTATTATAGGCAGTTGGTTTAGTCTCCTCATATTTGAAATTCAGATATATCGACGATGACATTTCACTACTCCATGTCCTGGTTTGTTGCATAACTAACCAACAATAGGATTGCCACATCCTCTTCCTCCATTGTTTGTACGGCCATCAAAGGAACCATGCCCTTGTCTTTGCCACAGTTCTTACTAGGTGCAGTGTATTGTTGGTTATTACTGGGACTTTTGGTTTTAAAATTGGCAATATTGGTCGTAAGGGATGTAGCGTCAATAGTAGTAACAGTGGTGGAATACTGTTCTAACCAACCTTTATGCCCAAGAAAAATGCCTAGAACATCATCAACTTCAAGGTCCTGTAAGTAGAACCAATTAATAATTACAGTCACAACATATTCATATTCGAATCCAGGACCAATAAAAATATAGAGAATTAAGTCACTTGCATTAATAAGTTCAGCTATTGCAAATAGGCTATTGGCTATAGATCTAGCTTTTTGAACATTTTAAAAAATAGTCATGCCTCATTTCTTAAGACTTTGGAGTTGTTTTCTGTATTGTAGCAGTCTAAAACGAGAATAATTGGCAAAGGATTTGGTGGGGCATTCCAAATTTCGCAAGAAGAACGGTAGCCTACTGTGCAAAAACTCTATTAGTGAGCAATGCAATAATCGAGGAAAGAACAAATTGATCTTTCTCAAACCAGTTTGAATATGCTGGATTGAGAATCATTCGATCACCACAGTCAGATCAGGTATCTCTTTTGGTGAGGCTGAAATTGATCCGTCTAGATACCCCATCAGTCAATTGGTATAGAAAGTCGGCAGGAATTGAGTTTTCTAAAGCAAATAGTTGTCGTTGTAGAGTTCGAACCTAAAGTGTTGTCAATGGCTGATGACAAAGATAACTCTGATACCAAGTTAAATAAATACAGATTTGATAATGGTATTGATCAATGGTTGAGTCCATCGTCCACATTGAATATATAATGTGAGAATCGTACAAGTACAAGGAGTCCATCGCAGATCAATTTGGATTTCCTGCTACCCTCTTGCTCCTCTCCTCTCTACTAACCCACTCAAATCAGGACACCTGTCCTTATTTGTCCAACCTCCCAACAAATGTTCAACAAAGGTTAACCCTATGTTAATTTTATTTTTGATGAATTAATCTTTAAAAAAAAGGTTAACAGGAAATCTGAATTAGGCGGTCCATGATGCACGACCCATCACCTCTCCTTCTCTCGAGTGTCGATTAGGACTGGATTCTTGACATGGCGACAGCTGGGAGGTTGATGGATCCTCGACTCAATTAAAATTCATTTTAAGAGGAACATATAATGCAAATATGCAATAGTGGTTTTTTAATTTTTATTTTAAATCCACGGCAATTAATTGGAAAATTAAAATTTGAGTGAGATTTGGATCTGAGCGTTGCTTTTTAAAAGGATTTTTTGTAGTTAGAGACAAGAGACATGAAGAAGAGAGTGAGTGACTAGTTAAAGATCTCTCGTTGCCACTGTTACAACTCAAATATATATATATATATATATATACAAAAATTACAGAGAGTACCAGAAGAAAGGGAGAGATTTTAAATCCTTTCATTAAATTTTGTCAGAATCATTTGGAGCAGCCTTGGCCTATAAAAACAGCTCTGGGTTTTCCATTTCTCTTTATGCTGATTAGAACGACGCCCTTTTACCCAGATCTTAATTCTCCCAAAAAACGAACCTCGAATCGAATCGGAAGGAAACTGGGTTTCGTCTTTGTTACCAAAACTTGCTTCCTCTCTCTCTCTCCACTATGTTTGTGGGCTTATTGTAGGGAGGCGACTAGTAATTTTAAGTGAGTATAATATGTACATAGGCAGTAGAGAGAGTCTTTTTCCTCTTCTCCCTGTCTTTCAGTAAACCTTGACGAAACGGTCTGTTTTATCATTCTGATTCGACACTTCACCCTGTTTTCGGCACTGCCGTCCTCTACAAATAAAGTTGCGTTTAAGTGGGGTTTCTGGCCGAGTTAATCTTGACAGGGGTAAGAGATTGGAACCGGCAATTTGTTTATTGTAATAATTAGCGTGCATTAAAGTTTGTGCGCAATTGTAATAATTAGAGAACTAAAAAATAATTCAAGTAAAGGAGTGTTAATGCTTGTTAGACATTTATTGGGAGGTTGGACAGATAGGATAGGTGGCCTGATTTGAGTCGGGTAGTAGAGAGGAGAGGAAGACGAGGTTAATAGGAAATCCGAACTGCGAGATGATTTACAAGGATAAGAGATAAATCAAATGAAAATTGATCCAAGCTTCACCTTTTACCTCCCTATATTGAAAATGAATAGGCCATCAAACAGTATCCACAAGTGATTTCGGTCACGTTTGACAAGTCTTTTCACGCGGGATGCGGGATTCGGGATTCGAGTTGTTTAAAAAATCGAAAATCTGAAATTTGGGATTTTTCCATTTGGCAATAGATAGATCTATTTGAGAAAAGTTTTAGCCTATAAAAGACGTTAGAAATTCAAATTTGAACTTTTTTAAGAAACTTCAAATGAACCTTTTACCTGTCTTATTCAAATATGTGGTACGATGCACACACTTATGAGAAAATGAGTTATTTTTCTATCAAAACTATTTGAATGTATAACCGAAACCTATCAATGGTATGTAGGGCCTACCTTGGAAAATATATGTGGGCCCATATTATATATTATATGAAACCCACTTTGGAAAATGTATGTAAACCCCACATATGTTTATACATGGACCCTACATGCATGTCCACTAATGGTATGTGGGGTCTATCTTGCAAATTATACGTAGGCCCCACATATATGTCTACACTTGGACCTTATATACATGCCTACCAATTGTATGTGGGATTCACCTTAAAAAATGTATGTAGGCCCCACATACATGTTTACACATGAACTCACGTGTATGTTCACTAATAGCATGTCGGGCCCACTTTGTAAAATATATGTAGGCCTCACATACATGTCCCACATGGACCTTATATGCATGTCCACTAATAGCATGTCGGGCCCACCTTGTAAAATGTATGTGGATCCCACATACATGTCCACTAATGGCATGGTGAACCCACCTTATAAAATGTACGTGGGACTCGCATATATATCCACCAATGATATGTGAATCCCACACATAAGACATTCATATATATATAACTTACATTTTTTATCGCATTATCAAACAGTATTCTAGCTTTTATGATATTTTGTGAGATCCATGAAAATACTTCGACCAAACAGCACGTGTTTATACCTACGTAAAGATAAGGTAGGTCATGGACGAAAAATATCAAACTCCATGGCCACAACTTGATTTGCAGTTCGATTGTACGCACTATTGTTGTGAAAGAGACCAAATAATTCACCTCGAGGACAGAAAATATTTGTTGTCTTTGGAACCAGGAAGCGTTGAAGGAGCTGTGAGAGAAGGCAATTCCATTAGCGGCGTAAGTCGCATTTTTAGCTTCTATTGGCTAAGGAGAAATGAGTGGAGAAATTTGTGATATTTGTCCTAAAAGCGTATCAGATATTTACATCTCACCTGACCAACACTCTACCCACGATCCTGGGTAGCAATATTTCTGGTCAGCTTCATGTGTCCATGACTACACCCGATTGGAAAACATCTCCAACATCTATAGCAAGCATGTTGTATTCGAAGGTGGAATAGTTGCGCGTGAAGAGGAAAACTCATTTTTCGATAAAATGGGAGTTAACGTGACAAGCTCGTCCTGTTAGCTACGCACGAGGCTGAGGGTGCATGCCTGTGAGAGGAAACATGGCCACTTCTAACAGTGTGGGAGGTTTTTGAGCACAAGTCGGTGGAATTGGGATCTGCTCCTCATACAGGGCCTCTCACAATGATCTCACGAGCACATCCCACCACCATACGATAAGGAATGAAAATCCCGTAGGGATACGATATTTATGATTGACTTAATTAGCAAATGCAAGAATAGCAGCTAAGAATGGAAATGGAAGAAGATCATTTATTGGACAAAGATAGACTTGCGAGAGTCCCAGATAGAAAGTAGAGTCTCGGATAGATTCGCGAGTCCCATAAGAAGTCTTTTTGTTTTGTTTTTCTTTTTGGATTAGGAATACCTTTATTTTTAAAAAGTTTTGGGGAACAACGAATTTCATCCTTTGTATATAAATATTATAAAGTATCAATGGAAAAGACACACATGTGTCTTCCGAATTCTTCATGGTATCAGAGCCAAGCATAGCAACCTAGGTATTTCGAAGTTGGCCTCTGAAGACGCTCCTCCCGTTTCCCCGTTCACTGATCTTTTTCGATGGGTCCAAGTTGAGGGTTGCTCTCTCAATTTCCGTAGAAGTAATACCGGAGAAGAACTGGGGCACCTGTGAGTTGAACTCCCGACCGCCTCTTGGCACCTTGTCCGTATCTCATCTGCCCTAGTTAATGCCCTTCACGCTCAAATAACAGTTGATCACACTCTCTCTACAACCCATTGCGCTCATTCTTCAACTCATCACGCTCTTTCTACAATCCATCTCGCAACTCTCGCTCTCTCTGCAACTGAATCCGCAGGTCGTTCCGTTGTTTTAGCAACTCGTCTCTTTGGTACTTGAGACTGGCCATGAGTTCTACCCAAGAGAGGATCTTCTCCTCGAACTCATCCAGCATGCCATCGGAATCAGCGATTTGGTGATCAAGTGAGGAAATCCCCACGAACGACCACCCGAGATCCATTATGACATTCACCGGCTTGTGAGAGATGTTTATAGTTGTAGTAGAACTTCGGAGTGATCACTGATCCAGACTCTTCTGTTCAAGCGAGAGTAGTCGATGACTCGACGTTGATGATTTGAGTCCAAATCTATTAGACAGAGACAGAGCAGTTGTTATCCTGTGAATCGCGTGTAGGGAAAAGAAAGGCAAGGGGTTTTTGTTTGAGTTAAGCCCCACCATCATCAGAAACTCAGCGACTTCCTAGACTTTGCCTGTCAACTAGAGAGAAGAGGAGTTGTCAATCGCCGGGTGTCATCGCTGTAGTCGTGACATAGAGGAACCGCAACAAGCAGTGTTCGGTTGTACCTCCCCAGAATGTTTTTTATCTCCTTCTTCGACTGTTCATCTACGTACTTCTGGTAGTATGCAACCAATGCCTTAGTGATGCTCTGTCAAATTGCATATATCTGGGAGGTGTGCCTACCATCTCTTACTCGGATTCGCATATCGACGTCGGAGAACCGATGCCTACCGAGTAAAAGAATAGGCTCGAAAGCGTTATAACGGAGGATCTCCGGCTCCACCAACTCGACCGGACAGCCGTTAATCTTGATCAGACCCCTCCCGCACTTACAGTAGGTAATGGCGACAGCTGTTTTCTTTCGACCAAAACATTGAACGGACTCTATCGATCACCATGGCTGCCAACAATGACAGGAATAGTGAGAGCTCGAGTAAGTCTATTGGACCCTCAGGGGGATATGGCCAAACTACGGAAAAGGCTCATATTGCTCAGTCATCAACGGGGCGTGAGGAGGCTGCTAATACAGCTGTGACTAACAAAGACAAGACTGGACTAAACGGGCTTAATGACGAGCAATGGCAGACTCTTGTAAGCATGCTTAACGCTTACAAAACCAGGACTAATGAAAAACTCTCTGATAAAAATTATTCCACTGAATGGATTGTTGACTCTGGGGCGTCACATCACATGAGAGGGAACTTAAATGTGCTCTCGACACCTATGATGTTGCACCTTGTCCTGATCGCTTACCCAATGGTGCGCACACCGAGGTCGTGAAAGAAGGCACTATTGAACTTGGAAATAAATTTAAATTGTTGCACGTATTATATGTCTCAAAACTCAATTGTAATTTATTGTCAGTAGGTCGGTTACTTCGTGACACAGATTGTATTGTGATGTTTACTAATAAGTTGTGTGTGATACAGGATCGCATCTCGAGGACTCTGATTGGTGCGGATGAATAGCTTGATGGGGTCTGTGCTTCAAGGGTGTGGTGTCAATCCGTGCTTACAAGACAGATGGAATTGGATCATGTGATTTATGGCATCGGAGATTGGGACACCCTTCTTATCAAACGGTTAGTTTGCTTCTTAATATCAGTAATAGTAAGAACAAAACCTATGATATTTGTTTGAAGGCAAAGCAAAATAGAGATATTTTTATTCAAAACGACAATAAAGTGACCGATTGTTTTGCAATGATTCTTTGTGACTTATGGGGGTGCTTATAGAGTACCTGCATCTTGCGGTGCTATATATTTTTTGATAATTGTTGATGACTATTCTCAAGCAGTTTGGATTTATTTGCCGACTGAAAAAAGTGAAGTTGGTCGAACACTCAAAAATTTATGTGCAATGATTGAACGACAATTTAATAAGAATGTTAAGGTGGTGAGAATTGATAATGGAATAGAGTTTAAATCATTGAAATCATATTTTGACGAGCAAGGGATTTTATTTCAGACTTCCTGTGTTGGAACACCACAACAAAATGATTGTGTGGAGAGAAAGCATCGTCATATCTTGAATGTAGCCAGAGCACTCAAGTTTCAAGCACATATTCCGATCAATTTTTGGGGTGAATGTGTTTTGACCACAAGGTACTTGATTAACCGGACACCTTCGACCCTTTCTGGGGGTAAAACACCTTACAAGATGTTGTTTGGACAATGTCCTTTTTATAAACATCTCAGAGTTTTTGGTTGCTTGTGTTTTTCGCATACTCGAGATCGTGACAAATTTGTCGCTAGGAGTAGAATATGTGTCTTTGTTGGGTATCCTTTTGGGAAAAGGGGATGGAAATTATACGATCTTGAGTCTGGTGTTTACTTCGTCTCACGAGACGTGTTTAGTGAGGCGAGTTTCCCTTTGCCACTTCGGACCATCAACCCTCAGTAATCTGTCCTCCCGTAGCCAAAGAAAATATTGTGTTGCCTTGGGCCACTCTTCTTGACATGGTATCTGAATCACCTCATATAGAACTCAGGGGGAGCGACACGATCGATGAAAAGGGACATCAGAACATGGGTAATGATGAGGAGGCATACCCTCTTGATGAGACAGTGAGCCATACAGATTGCAGAAATAATGAAACTTCAGGTATTCCTCAACCCACCACGGAATTATTAAGCTGCGGACATCGAGAAAAGTGGTCCCCAGCTATTTACAAGACTTTGTCACACACTCTGCTCATTGTTTAGACATCTCCACTGTTTCTCCCGCATCATCTCAGTCCTCAGGTACTCCTTATCCCATAACTCATTATGTGACGTATGATAATTTTTCTATGAAACACAAACATTTCTTAGCAGCTGTTACTACAGGCCAAGAGCCTACTCGTTTCTTTGATGCGATGATTGATGCTCAGTGGCGCGAGGCTATGCGCCAAGAGATACAGGCTTTGGAAACCTCCCACCTGGAAAAAAGGCAATCAGGCGTAAATGGGTCTACAAAATCAAGTACAGCTCTGATGGATCCATTGAAAGATCTAAAGCACGATTGACAATCCTGAGCAACACTCAAGTTGAAGGTCTTGATTACAACGAGACCTTTGCCCCTGTGGCTAAAATGGTCATAGTTCAAACCTTCTTATCAGTTGTTGCGTCCCAACATTTGGAATTGAATCAGATGTATGTCCACAATGCTTTTCTGCACGGTGATCTCCATGAGGAGGTGTATATGAAACCTCCTCCAAGTTTTTTGGCTCTGAAACTAGAAAGGTATGCAAACTCCGAGAATCTTTGTATGGTCTGCAGCAAGCCCCCGAAACTGGTTCTCTAAGTTAGGGGCTGCCTTGAAAACTTTTGGGTTTGAATAGTCCTATTCCGATTATTCCTTATTTACATATCGCAAGAATGGGCTTGTCTTGCACGTCCTCGTTTATGTTGATGACTTAATCATTGGTGGGAATAACCCGAAGTTCGTACACAATTTTAAACAGTATATGAACTGGCATTTTCACATGAAGGACTTGAGTGTTCTTAAATATTTTTTGGGCATCGAAGTGGCTCGCAGATCATCAGGGATATTTCTTTGCCAAAGAAAATATGCACTTGATATTATTACAGAAAACTGACTTATTGGGGTCAAAACCTGCTCCCTTTCCTATTATTCAGAATCATAAATTTGCCCTTGTTGACGGAGCACTCCTGGATGACCCTGAACGATATCAACGTCTTGTGGGTCGTTTGATTTATTTAACCATTACACGGCCGGAGCTCAGTTATTGTATCCATGTCCTGGCTCAATTTATGCAGTGTCCTTGTGTTGATCATTGGGATGTGGCATTATGTGTGGTTCGTTATCTGAAAGGACGTCCTGGTCAATGAATATTTTTGCGTTTTGATAGTGATCTGCAATTATATGCCTATTGTGATTCCAACTAAGCGAGCTGCCCTCTTACTCGTCGCTCTTTTACTGGGTACTTTGTCATGTTAGGACATTCCCCCATCTCCTGGAAGACTAAAAAACAACATACTGTCTCCCGGTCCTCTGCTGAGGTTGAATACCGGTCAATGACTACTAACAGTTGTGAGTTGAAGTGGCTGAAAGGTTTGTTGTCGTCTTTGGGTATATCTCATCTTCAAACTATACGGTTGTTTTGTGACAATCAAGCTGCTCTGCACATTACTGCGAACCCTATATTCAATGAACGGACCAAACATATTGAAGTTGATTGTCATTTCATCCTTAATTTCCTATACAAAGCTTATAGAAGATCCCTGCAATTAGAATATATTTTGAGCATCACCCTCTATCCAAATATGAGTAATTTGTAAGCCTTTGGCCATTATTTGAATACCTTCTCGAAAGAAGTTGGAACTTGGAAGGTATACAAAATTCATTTTTGGCAAAAAATATATATATATATATCCGAGGAGCTTTCAATCAATCTTTTGTATCACCGAGGTCATCTTTAAGACAAAGTCAAAGGCATTTGGATGCCCATAGACTCAAGTTAAATGTTGACTTTTCTTTTGATAGAAGAAGTTGACAATGCATCATCAACTCATCTTAATTGCCGCTCTAATTAATGGAATGGTCGGTTAATTAGTTGGAATTCGCAATCAAATCAAATACTAGAACGTCATCGTGCAAGAACCGAAGTGGTTGCAAATTTTTGACTGATCACAACTTTATTTGTTCAAAATTTTGACTACTGCCATTTTAACTCTGTGATTTCCGGTATTATTTTACTCTGTGTTGTAAAAGCCGATTTAGAGACCGAATTGATTTTATCTTTAGATCGTAGGCCAAACGATTAAGAACGTGTATATATATATTAATAAAGAATCTATAATTATATTTTAGATATGATATATGTATTATTTTATATTTAATTTATATTTTATAGTTAATCTTTATTTTTTTAATTATAAAATATTAAAAATTATGATTTGAAGCTAAAAATAGGCTTTTTATTCGTAAAAAATAATAGGACAAGGAACCTATAGCTCTTGGGATGCATAGATATCGAAAAGCTACAAAAAAATATTAGTATTTCTCCAGGTTTTACTCAAACTAGACCTAGAATCTTGACCGAGTAATGGTTCGAACAATTCAACTAATCGATGTTAGATTTTAATCTTATTAAGGATTGAATCCAATGGGTTTGATTTGCCAACTACATGAGAAATTGCACCTACACACTTGTTTTGGAAAATAACTTTTCTCTTATTAAAACCAGTTTTGAAGTTGTCCCACATTGAAAAATTACAAGTTTTGTTTTGGGTTTTTTAACATGCGCAATGAGGCATGTTAGATAGGGTGTAAACGAATCGAATTTGAATCGAATCAGGCAATATTCGATTTTGAATATGATTAGAAAATCGGATATACTGATATTGAAAATTAATATATGAATTTGAATTCGATTAAATATTCGAATATCTAATTATTTTAGATAATCAATAAATATATAAAATAAATATTTTATTGATATAAAGTATATAAATATATAAATTAATTATTATATATATTATAAAATATTTTATATATACTATATATAAAAATTAAATAATCAGTCAAATTCGGATATTTATCAAATTGAATCAAGTCACATCCGAATTCAAATCCGATTAATTATTCGGTATAAATAGGATATCCGAATTTGATCGATGAAACATTCGAATTATCCAAATTCGATTTGATTATGTCGAATATCGAATTCAAAATAAGATTTTCGTATACCGTTGACACCCTGGCTTTAGAGGCGCACTTTGCTCACACTTTGCACACACTCATGTGGCTCGCAAAGGGTGGCTTTGGTTTCTTGGTACAATGTTAACCGTTGATGTGATCAACGGCCACGATTCAATCGGTGTGATTAAGAGGCATAATTCAAAGTTAATAGTCATTAATTGTTAACTACCTTTTAAACAGTCACAATGTTTGAAATTGTAACTGTTTAAGGTGCATTTCTCTGAATCAGCACCTTCCTCTTCTTCATGGCCCTTCAGTATTTAAGGAGCACAAATCAAGCATTTTGCACACACACAACATTTTTGAAAATCACATTATCTTTCTCTC
This sequence comes from Nelumbo lutea, assembly GCF_056320005.1. Classification (NCBI taxonomy): domain Eukaryota; kingdom Viridiplantae; phylum Streptophyta; class Magnoliopsida; order Proteales; family Nelumbonaceae; genus Nelumbo; species Nelumbo lutea. Next base: position 5,022,326 of record NC_142687.1, read on the forward strand.
TCTCTCTCTCTTTCAATCCGGTTTGTTACAGTTTCACAGATGGTTTTTTGAAGAATCTTCAAGTTTGTTGATTGCAGATTTTTGCCCAAGGCTCTGTTATACCCTAGAAACGGATTTATCTATAACCTAACAACAAATTCAATAAAAATGAATAAGAGCAAATAACATTCTAAAGACTATCTTCATACATGCTTCAGAACTTCACCTCCCTGAGTGACCCTATTTTCCAACAACCGAATCAACAACGAATTAAAAACACTAATTTTATTTGATAATTTGTTGCATTCAAATAGCAGCATCACACCCAAGTGAGTTGCCAAAATGTCACAGGTGACTCCTTCGTCGTGTCATCAAGCACCTATAGTGAGCCATCCGAGTGCCAACCACGTGCTTTCATGGTGTCAACATGTGTGTCATGGGTGGGCTTTGCTTGTATTTTGTAAGGGGGACCGCCAATGGCGTTATTGTAATTACTTAGTATGATTTTCCATCATTTTGATGTTTCATATTGTCACTCCCCCAAAAGCTTAACATACTCTTTGAAGGGAGGTAGGTAGTCGAGTGAGCTCATAAGCGTATAAAGGTTAAGCACGAGATCCCCTCGACACTGTACTGTGTGCTTGTGCTTACCACTGATTAATGCAATACAAGTAACCTTTTGCTAATTCGTGTGCCTTCTTGTTGCCTTTCTGTGTGTGTTTGCTTTGTTTCGTAGGCTTATTCGCCCATTTCGAGTGCTGCACGGGGCCCCAAAGATTATCCCCGTGACAGTTGGTATCAGAGCAGGTTGCTCCTCAACGCTCGTGACCCTTGCATAGCAACACTAGTGGTGGCGCAATGAAGCACAACAAGGAACTCACCGACGAGATTGGGCATGGCCTTGCCCATGCGAGGGAGACTGATGAGTCTCTAGGCGATGAAGCCACTATAGAGAAGGCCCCAAGGGGTCGCACATCCAAGACAAGCAAGCCTGACAAGTCAGCTGACACGCTTGCTGCCTTCGACACACGCATCCTTCGCTGTGAAGTGACTGTTGGGGAGATGCGTGACCGAGTAGAAGAAATCCACTTGAATGTGGAAACAATTGAGAGCTCCGTGGTAGAGCTAGAAGCCCGTTTAAATGGCATTATGAACGAGGTCCAAGACGTCCTGAATAGAACCTTCAAAGAAGTCCTTGGAACAAAATCCCGACAAGAAGGGAGCTCATCTCGATCCGACATCCAAGACTGGGTGGATGAGATGAGAGCTGAATGGGTGGTCATGAAAGTAGCCATGGCCTCTCCCTCCGACCTCCAGACTCAATTGGATGATCTAAGAGGAGACATGACGCTCCTCAAGAGACTAGTGGCCAGCACTCCAAGCCCCTCCACAACACTGGCCCCTGCTCGTGCGAAGATTCGGGAGCCCACACCTTATGCTGGCTCCCGAGATGCTAGAGAACTTGACAACTTCTTGTGGAAAATTGAACAATATTTCCATGCTGTTGGCATTGATGATGACCTAACGCAAATTCGTACGGTGATTATGTATTTGACTGGCATTGCTATGCTATGGTGGCGCAGGCGATGCCAAGACATTGAACGGGGTACGTGCACCATTGAGTCATGGGCTCATTTCAAGCGAGAACTAAAGCGGCAATTCTACCCAGAGAACGTGGAGTACCTGGCGCGGAAGAAGTTGAAATCACTCAAGCATCAGGACTCACTCCACGATTATGTTAAAGAGTTTTCAGCCCTTACCTTAGAGATCACGGACATGTCCGACAAGGATCTACTGTTCAACTTCCTGAACGGACTGAAGCCATGGGCCGAATTAGAACTCCAACGCCGCAACGTACAGGACCTCGCCATGGCAAAGGCAGTGGCGGAGCAACTCAATGAGACTAGCTTATCAGATGAAGAAGCCCCTAAGTCAGAAAGCCCGCGTTCCCCTAATTTGAGTGGGGGAGCAGGTCCCTCACGCCCTCCGTACGAAAACTCCAGCTTCAACAAGCCAGCAAGACAAGACTATGGGAAGAAGCCACAAGGAGAGCAAGGCCCTCAGCACCGTTACAAGCCCAGAACCGCTGGGTCCCCAATTTCTTGCTTCCTTTGTGGGGGAAATCACTTGGTTCGCAACTGCCCAACCAAGAAGAAGATCAATGCCCTTGTCGCCAAGCTCAGTGATGACGAGCAAAGCGATGAGGAAAAGTCTGTGCAGGCGCCTAGAGTGGGCGCCCTTCAACTCTTCAACGCCATGGTGAAGAAAGAGGCCAATCATGGAAGGCCAAAGAACGCCCAAAGGGGGCTGAAGTATGTAGACATCCTCCTCGGCGGGAAGCCGACCCAAGCCCTTGTTGATACAGGGGCCTCCCACAACTTCATTTCAGTTGCCGAGGCCAAGCGACTCAATCTGAACACTGTGAAAGAGACAGGGTGGATCAAGGCCGTGAACTCCGGGGCAAAGGCGATTGAAGGCATGGATCGTGGGGTTGACCTCCAAGTTGGGCCGTGGACAAGCAAGATTAATCTTTCAGTGGTACCCCTAGATGATTTCCGAGTTGTCTTGGGAATGGACTTCATGAGACAAGCAGAAGCAGCAGTCCTACCTCACATCAACTCTTTGTGCATCTTGGACGAGCGCTCCCCTTGCATGGTACCAGTTACGACTTCTACTAAGGTTCATGGGAAGCGAGTTTCTACACTACAACTTTTTCACAAAGACAGCTCTGCGTCAACAAGGAAGAACCCCTGTCAAGTACCTCACATCGACACTGGAACTGGTTGGGAAGTCGTCACCAGGAAAAAGTCACCCCCAAGACAGTTCCATTTTCAGCGCCAACACCATTTTCAGCGCCCAAGTCAACACCAGCAGCAACATTAGCTTCAACGCCAACCACATCAGCAGAAGTCGACTTCGCAGCAGAAGCCGCAAGTGCCCGCAACTGGTGGGCCCAACAGAAGAAGACTCAAGGCCGTGTCAAACCTTTCCCACACCTACTACCACGACCACCGGGGAGAGCGAGTGCCACCCAAGCCATCTAGGGGCCACAATCACATTATCCCTAAGGCAAGTTCCTGTAGTAGCCCTGTGAGATACCCTTGGGGAAAAATGCATAGGAATCCACACCTTAATAATCCAAAACACCATTTTGATCCTTACCTGGCCCAAACCTACCCCTTAGCCAAACAGGACCAGCCACTAACATACCTTGAGGCTGCCAGGAAAGGACTTAGCCATAGGAAACCCCAACAGAATGAGCCAACCCGACCATGCCACCAAAATATACACCTCGGCCTTGGACGACAACCGGTTCGGGGAGCAGCAGAAGAACCCTCCTTCCGCAACAATGACTCTAAGCGACCAACCGAAGCCGATCTCCGAGGACGTAGATCGAATTGAGTGGGGGAGAATGTCACAGGTGACTCCTTCGTCGCGCCATCAAGCACCTACAGTGAGCCATCCGAGTGCCAACCACGTGCTTTAATGGTGTCAATATGTGTGTCATGGGTGGGCTTTGCTTGTATTTTGTAAGGGGGACCGCCAATGGCGTTATTGTAATTACTTAGTATACTTTTCCATCATTTTGATGTTTCATATTGTCACTCCCCCAAAAGCTTAACGTACTCTTTGAGGGGAGGTAGGTAGTCGAGTGAGCTCATAAGCGTGTAAAGGTTAAGCACGAGATCCCCTCGACACTGTACTGTGTGCTTGTGCTTACCACTGATTAATGCAATACAAGTAGCCTTTTGCTAATTCGTGTGCCTTCTTGTTGCCTTTCTGTGTGTGTTTGCTTTGTTTCGTAGGCTTATTCGCCCATTTCGAATGCCGCACGGGGCCCCAAAGATTATCCCCGTGACAAAAAGGCAAATAAGATTCTGGTTCCACGACCGTCCAATGTGAATGAAATCCCCTCCCATTAAATATCAACACCAGATTATCAAATTTAAGGGCTACAACATCCCAAAAAAACATTATTTTTGTATCAATTTCTCGTTCATGATGATCTAAGACAACCGTTACCACTAAAGCGGGTTGCCAGGTGTGGAGATTCTTTATAGATTGGAACGTCGTTGAAAGGCAAGGGGAAAATATCCTAACCCGTATCCACACATCCAGGGAGTTTCTTGTTTTGATTTTTTTTTTTTTCCCGTCTTCTATTTTGGGCCAAGTATCGTCAGGGAAAATCTCTCCTATTTTTTTAATTGACAATGTGCGAAAGAGGATTGTAAACCGTAGAGACCTTAACGGATGGCATTTAAAATCCCACATACATAGTCTACGTTCTACGGTTTCCATCCAAGCATGGGGTGACTACCAAATTGGATTTCATGCCCACTATTTTTCTATCCACACTCTACACTGGCCTTGAATTGTAGTTATACATAAACATCTTCTATTGTGAGATGTGCAGGTGCAGTATACTGTGTATAAGGTGCGGGTAGAGAAAGTGAGTATTAAATCTGGGTTTTTTGCCTATCCTTTTGGCTTTTCACGTGTCTCTTATCGTGATCAGTGTTTTAAAAACTGACCCTGAATTAGAATTGGAACTGCTTGGACTACAAGTTTTCGGATCAGTAGTTTGACCATTTGATTCGAATGGATGATATGTTTCAATTTATAAAAAAATTTAAAAAAATGTCTAAAACAGGCGAGCAGATCAATGATTCAAATAATGTTAAGATCGTTAATTAAATCAGCAGTTTTTGAAAAAAAAAATGAGTTAAGGGTGAAATACAACCGATTGCTTGAATTTTCTTTTTTTGGTAAACAAGTTGTTTGAATGGTTTTGAAGTGAAACAGTCTGACCATCCAGATCATTGAAGGTCTGAAAACCATTATTATTTTCCACTCTGTGAAAAGGAAAATGTATAATTTTATTTTAGTGGGCTTCCCCGGCTTTCTAACACTTTTTCTTTTCCATTCTGTTAAAAGACAAAAAAACGGATGGTAGGTTGGGGGTAGTAACGGTTGTAGTGGAGACTCGGGATCAAAGAGTTTGGGCAACCCTCTAACCCATGAGACAAAGAAATAGAGCTGTTATGGTTTGAATTTCAAATTTAAGATAGTATAAATAATATATATGTGGGTAATTGTAATTTATATAAGATAGTATAGATAATGGATTTTGTAGCCAAGTCCAAGTACTCAGCCCACCTTCATAGAACAGGACATTGGGTATGGGTTAGGTCCATAGTTTTTTAATCGTCATTCGGCCTGAAAACCGTTCAGGCAACCGGTTTTATTTAACCTCAAACCCAGTCCCAAGCCAAAATTCGTTGAATCGGTCAATATCCTATTGACCCAGGTGATCAAACCATTGACCCATTCAATGGTTATGGTCATTTTTATTTTAATTATTTTTTTGTCAAATTGTCAACCTGAAAACCGGAATGATTCCAGTTCCATGTTGTTTTTTTACTCCAAAATTTTATTAACCATTATAAAAAATAAATACAGCAATTACAAGGGAGGACTTAACCCGCCTTGCCCCATACCCAAAATACAAATATCTCAACCTTACCCTCTCAGCCCAGCCCACAATAAAAGCAATAAATAGATTATCTAACACTTAGATTGGATAAACCTATAAAATCCTCAAATATTAACTTTCTTACCTGATCTGGGATATGTGAAAGAGCGTCAAAGTTAGTGAATCCTTCCAACGTCCCACCCATTTTAATCAAATACTCCACTGACTTGAAGAGAAGTATAAATACCATAACTACTTAAGAAAGCTTTAAAAAACCTGCCATCATCATCATGAATCAAACCTCCCCCACTTCCTACTACCGATTTTCCTCAAAGAGCACCATTATTATTTAGTTTTACCTTGCCACGTGAAGTAACTTGCCATATTATCCATTTATACATCTTGATGAGATTGGCTGGAAATGAAAAATCAGTCATCCATCCTAAAAGTGGATAATAAAGTAATTTTATCATTTTCAATAAGCCGATTTATGATATATTAGATTACCTTGTCTGCGGGAATAGATTTGCCATTATAAATTCTTCTACACCTTTTCACCCAAACTTCGCATAATAGCACCGAAGGCAACACCCTAACAACTCTACGATGGGAGTTATTGTTGCAAGTGCTCCACCAATCTAAAATGCGGTCTATAATATTTCAGGTTTTTTTTTAAAACATTGGTTATATACAGGCCCAGGAATAATTGACCCGTCCGACTCTCAGAATGGTAATTGGTAATGGATTCTTCGATCCCCACATGTTTTTCTGTCATTGTGTGATATGCTCATGTGTTTTCAGAGATTTTGGATTTAAAAATTTTTCGATTCTCATACACGAAGTCACAAACCCACACGGAAGAATGACTGTTCGGCACACTCTAATAATTTTTAACCTCACAATATAGTTGGGATGGATAATATGCCCGAAATTGATGTTAATATACATGTGGATATTGATGTTTTAGAAATGAGGTATAAAAGGTTGCAGTGGAATTCAAAATTTTAACGATGTACTGCAGTGTAATTTTACTGACTGCATATACAACTAGGGCGTGACGCATTAATTTATTAAAGAAAAAAAAAAGACGTAGCGGCGGGCGTTTCACTACAAAAAATCAACGCTGTATCATGACGATATCGGGAGCGTGGCCCAATCTAGCACAAAATCAACGATGCCATCCAATTGATAATCATTATAATTCGATCCCACTGAATTGACAGAAATCAATGAGATGCAAAACTATTGTACATCAAAGATTAATTCGCTATAATGAAATAAGAAAAATAGAGAAAATAAAAAGAGAAGTTACACATGTGGCGTAGAAGGAAAGAAGAAACGAAAGAAACACCTTCGCTAAAATACAAATCTAAAAAAGGAGTCGACGTGTAGAATTCGCCAACCACTTGATGTCCCTGCTTCCACCTCGCAAGGAACGGAGGAATACATAAACACGAGAATTCGATCTGCATCGTAAAAAGAAAAATATCCCACTCCATACTTCCCTTCTGCGGTTCTGCCTGTGTAGCCGGAAAGTCTCCTGCGTTGAATCCAGAGATCGGAGATGGGTCCCATCGTGGTGTCTCAGCTTGCAACGGGCCTGGGCGTCTTAGCAGGTGCGGTGTTGGTGAAATCGGTGATGGAACAGAAGCCCATGGCAGGGCCATGGCCAAGGTGTCCCAGTTGCAACGGCACTGGACGAGTCAACTGCATGTGCACACGCTGGTCCGACGGCGATGTTGGCTGCCGGACTTGTGCTGGGTCCGGTCTCACGGCATGTAGCAGCTGCGGCGGCACCGGTACTGGTCGACCCATCCCGGTTCAACTCTCTGTACGTTCTCCCAATCGTCCCTCATAACTTATTAACTCGGTTCCGATCAGAATCTCAGCTCAGCTTTTTATGTTCTCTGTTTTCGCTCCGTTTGTTTCAGTGTAAAATATGGGCGGAATTATTTTCAGGCTGAGATATATCTGAGCTATATATGTTTTCCCCTTTTACCATCAAAACTCTGTTTTCCTTGGTGATTTTATTTATAAAAGGGGGAGAAATAATAGCTGAAATATTCAAGTGTGAACAAAATTACCTCCATTTTACGGATAAACAAACGCAATAGTTGGACTTTTGCTTTTGGATCCTCCTTTAATGTCTGTAATATAAACCTAAAAGTGCTAGGAGACATAGAATTATTTGATTATAATTCTATGATAATGTATTTTTTTAGTTCTAGTTAATGAATGAGAAATGGGAATGTTGATGTAAATTGGATTTTTTTTTATTGGCTTTTAGTCCTCCAGGATTGAGAACAAAGCAGAATGGAATTTCTTTGTTCTTTTCAGAGAAAGTATTAATATTAATTGAACTCTTGAGTTACGTCAGGTGTCATTATATTCTTCTATATTGTTCGTGTTGTTTGAACATTTTTAATCTTTTATTGCTCGCATCGCTGCTGTTGTCTGTAAATTAAAAACAAGAGCGAGACGATTTGCGCAGAAACGGTTGCAGTCATTGATAGAACGGAAAATGGTATTTAATTTCAAGATAGAAAAAAAAAAAAAAGTAAGAATAAGAAAAAATAGGAGGGTTCTGGTAACCAAGGTCGTCCAAGAGCCTTACCAAACTTTTTTTCTTTTTTGGGTTAGGTTTTAGATCTGAGAAGCACCTTTGATTTATGCAATGTTTTGTTGGATATCATTTCTATTTGTGGAGAAGGGAGTAAAGTAAGTATGTATGATCAGAGGCCGAGATACAGCCTACAATGGAAAGGGTATCCAACCATGAACCATCCATTTGTGATTTGTTTAAAACTCAAACGTCAAACCCAAACTTAATCAGCTGACGCAAATAGGATCATTCATCGGATCGAAAATCAACTGTCCCTAATCCGATACGATCCGAATCGACCATGTTACCATATGCATATACATGCCCATACAAAAAATAATTAACATGTATTATTGTTGTATTTATTAGCACAACTGATTTGAGTGTTGTGAATTGTGTGTTTGTTAAGAAGTCATGGATTCTAAGTTATTTATTCAGAACGATTTTTAGTTAAAATTTGCATTTTTCTAATAATGTTTAGTTTAATTTTATTAATAGTATAGGTTGATGATGATGATGGATGGTATACATAATATCAAAATTAATCTGGTACCGGATATAAATATATATGATCCGTTTGAAATATTGGAAAAATCATTGTGCTGGTAGAATAATGCAGAACGGTTGGGCGCAAAATAAGAACAACAACAACAACAATTAATGCCTGGGATTGGATGATTTGAAATAATATGGAGGATCAATTTTAAGCTTTATTAGTTTATTTGCTAGTTTCTCAATTGCTTTATCTACACGACTACGCCCTTTCTACATTTTGTCTGTCCATTTCCATTTTTTTTTTATTGACGACATTTTCCAACGGATTAAATGTCCACCTCTAGTGTAAACTTATTCTAGGGGCACCCACTAGATTTACGGATCCAAGTTTTTTTTTTGGGTCGTCCTCACGAAGTAGCTTTCAATAGCTCGTCCAAGGAAACCAAACTGATTAAATCGATGACATTGGATCTAGTTTTATGGTTTTGTTTGGGTCAATAGTGGGATCTGAATCGGTTCTTATTGTTAGCGAAGGGGGCCCTTCATTGCAAGAGCTCATTCATAAACTATCAGGCTCGAGCTCGATTCGAATTAGAGATTTGAGTTCAAATTCAATAGTTCGAGTCAAAAGCTCAAAAGTTTGAGCTTAGCTATCTATGATTGTAAGTCTCTCAAGCAGCTGAGGAATCCCTCAATTGTCGAAGTGTTAAATCGAGGTCTCCCTTAGTTGTTTGAAGTGTCGAGATGAGGTTTCCCTAGCAAGTAAGGTGTTGAGTTAAGGTCTCCCTTAGTTGACAAGGTGTCGAGCTGAAGTCTCCCTCAGTTGTCCAGGTACTGAGCGGAGATCTCCTTCAGTGACCGAGTTGTCGAACCTAGGTCTCTCTCAGTGGTCGAGGTGTTGTCTAGCTTGAGCTCAATTCAAATTAGAGACTTGAGCTTGAGCTTAGAAGTTCGAGCTTGGCTCGAGTCGAACTCGACTACCTTTGATTGCAGGTCCCCTAGTAACCAAGATGCCAAGTCGAGGTCTCCCTCAGTTGGAGAGAGAGTGGCATTCTTGTAATTTATAATGAGAGAGATGGGAATGGCAGGAGAGAGAGGGGGAGAGAGAGAGAGATGGCATTCTTGTAATTTGTAAGAGAGAGAGTTGGTAGGAGAGAATGGTATTTGTGTAATTTGAAAGAAAAAAAAGAAAGAAGAAAAAGAAAGTTGGTAGAGAGTGGCATTCTTGTAATTTTTATGAAAAAGGCAAAAAAACTATTTGATTCCATTTCCCTCATTCTCAGGTCTTCTTACATACACATTTCAACTTAATATATTTATATTGATCTATACTTATATTATTAAAAGTGTACGTAAATGAGAATGTGGAACTTTTGTTTTATTAAAATATATCCTACTAGCGAGGACCCTTGCGATGTATGGGCTTTGTTAAGCGAAAGCTAAGTAATAGAAATACGTAAGAGTATACAATTATTTTATATTTTAATTTTTAAATAATTAATAATTATTTATATTTTATATACTACTTTTACGTTTTTTTTTGCAATACAAAAATAACAATAATTAATTTCAGCTAAAATGGTCATCAAACTGATGAAACTGATGAAAACGACCAACCCGACCTAACTCAACTTGAGTTGGTCGATTTTCTAGTATTTTTAGTCAGCTTCAATTTAGCAGTTTCCCAATCTGACCAGATCAGGTCAATTCTAGTTTGGTCATTTGTAAATTGATCAAAATCGAACTAACCTGACCATAGATATATATTAATATTTTATATTTTCAATATAATTTTTAAAACAAGAATATGAAAAAAAATCTCATATTTCTTAGTCTAACGTATATTATGTTATAAATTTAAATTATTTATTTACTTTTAATAATACTTTTGTAATTTTTAAATTTTAGTTTTAAGTTTAAATCTTTTAAAATGGTTGACCAAACTGATACAACTTGAGTTGGCCAATTTTTACTAATGGTTGATCGGTTTTGAGTAGACCTATACATGGGTAGGGTTGGGCAAGGCTTTTCATCTTTATAAATAGAAAATTACCAAGGCTAAGCCTAAGCCCGACTTGACCATTAAGCCTAGATCTTGTGCCCAAGCCGGAAGCCCAATCTAGATGAATATTTTATATTATACTAATTATATATTATTAATAATATATTGTGTATTTTATAATATTCTATATATTATAATATGTAATACCTTTCATAAGTGGGGTGGTAAGGCTAAGTATGGTGGTTTCCTCAAAAGACGAAGAAAGACCAAAGAATGTAGGGTAGCAAATGTAGACATGGGTCTCTACAAAATTGTGTGTTAATCATGGTTTATTGCCCTTTTTATAACGGGAGACCCCGAGGCCCTAAAGGGAAGGAGCCAAAACAAGTTTGATTCCTATTAGGAAAGGGGATCTTCTATTTGATGCCGATTGTTAGGAGGACAATATTAGGGGTTCGCCACATGTCACGTGAGATCTTCTTAGAACAAAGTTTCCCTTCATTCGAGGATTCTCATGGTACACGTGTGCTACTTCCCCTCATAGTCCTATATTTGACGTGGCATAGGTGACATCAGAGCTAATATGACGTGTTTCACTTAGTTTGTTGAACGCCTTGTCCTGAGTGCCTTTGATTTGTTGTAGTTGTGTGATGGTCCTTTAGTTCATCATATGTCTGCGATGGCTTTGAGCTCATCACAGGCCATCAGTGGCATCCGTGTCATCATAGGCATTTTTGTCATTTTGGTTTGATGCCTTCACTCCGATCACATACATAGTGAACCACATGTACTTACACCTTTTGGGAAAGACCGAGCCTGGCCAAAGAAATAGTCAGGCTCAATGCTTAAAGCCTGAGCCTGTGGGCATAAACCATTGTCCAAGCCCAATTTAGAATGGGTCAATCTGGGCCAACCCGACCCATGAACTAGTCTAGTTTTGGGTGACCAGCTTCCCAACCCATCCAAGTTGGTTTGCTTGGCCAAACAACCTTAAACCAAACCAAAATGACCCATGAACACTCCCAATTTTAGCTAAATTAATAGCCTAATCTCCAATAAATAGCAATAATTTAATCTTCAATAATTATCGAGAATTTATAGCAAAAATACACAATTATTGAAGATAAAATTGTAATGAAAAATATAACAAATAACTAATAAATATACAATGAATACAATAATTATGAAATACAATAAATAATAAAAATATATTAAATTAGTCAATAAATAGTGTAATATCTAATAATAGTTTAATCTATAGCAAATGTGAATCAATAAATTATAACAAAAATACTTTAAATGCAATAAGTATAATAAATTAAATTTAAAAAGTTCAATAATAATATTTTAATCTCCAATAAGTATTGAAAATTTGTTTGTTAAATGAAAAAACAAAAATAGATTTCTACATAATTGTTAAAAATATTTTTATCACAAATACAATAAATAATTATTGAAAATACACTAAATAATAATTTTAGTACATACAAATATATAATAAATATAGTTAAATATTTTAAATTTATTATTAATTCAAATATTATGAAATCTATTATAATTACTCTTCTACTTATAAGAAAAATTTTAATTTTTTTACATAATTTCATTATTTTAACTATTTTAAATTTATTTATGATAAATTTTGCATATTTAAAAAAATATTTATTTAAATATTAAAATATATATAATATTTAAATTTTATTTATTTTAAAGTTATTACGTAATATTCAATATTATGTTATATAATTATTTATCTACTTTTAATATTTTGCTATTCAAAGCATTTAGTAATTGAAATATTTAAGTAATATTTTTTAGTTTTAAATTTTTATCATTTGAATAACGTTTAAATATTTTTTTATTTAAAATTGTAAAATATTATTTAGTTGTTAAATTGAATAATCTATAAAAGTATTTTTTTTGTATTTATAACAAATATTGTTAAAGTTATTACATAATTTCATTATAATATTTAAATAATTCTTACTTTTTTTAAGGGTAAATTTCTTAAACTACCCCTACTATTTAGCGTATTGACACGCACTACCCCTATTATTTAGCTATTGTCTTGCAAAACCCTTAAGTTTTCTGACAATTGTCATTGCCGTTAAGTACTAACGGAAGGAAAGAAATGTCAAATTTACCCTCTTTTTCCTCTTCACTGGAGCAAAGTCTATGGTGCCAAATTTTTATTATTTGAATTTGCATAAGAATGGAAAGCCAATTCTTCCCCAAAGGCTTGCACCGGTGATGCCTTCTTTCCCAGAGCAAGGTCTTGATTTCTTCTCATTTCCCTTCGATTGGAGCTGGAACCCTAAGTTCTGTCTTTGTAAATTCAGTCATACCTTTCAAGTTCGACCCCACCCAGGTCGTTGACGTCTACGTCATTGGCGGTGAGGTCAGTGTTGCAAGTTCTCTTGCTTCGAAGATCGGGCCACTTAGTCTCTCTCGCAAGAAGGTCGGAGAAAATATTGCTAAGGATAGAAATGGGCTTAGGAGTTTCCAACTCCCCCATTCGAATAGCGTGCTTGAGCCGGTTTTGCAGGAGAATTCGAATAGCGTTAATGGCCTCTCTCCTAAAATGCTCTGATCTGTAACACTACACTCCCCCTCTCTCACTTACAGAGAATACTATTTGCCTTTCCCCCCTCGTTTTCTTGATTTTATTTTTCCATTTTTGAATTTAATTAGAAAAAATATTAAATTTCATTATTTTTAGAATATTTGCTGGATTTCTTATTTTTCGAGTCCCTCTCGTCACACCCTTCCTCCTCTTTTCCTATGGGGGTCGCGTAGATAATCCAGATCTCTTGTGCTTTCAATTGCTCACAAGTTCATGAAGTTGCAGACTCTAACACTGCTCTCGTCTACTCCCAGGTAGCCGATGATTCAGGGGCTGAAGTGGAGCTCCCTACCATAGTGCAACTCGGCTGTTCCTGCAGGAGATGATCTGTTCATCTTTGTAGACGATGGGAACTGGTTGCTTGCAATAATTGAGTCAAAGAATCCGGGGGTGTTTACCTGATGAGGTCACTCTGATGGTTAAGTCAACACTTAATAATGAGCTGAAAATGATATTTTGAGAATGAGAGAGCTGAGAGCATAGATTATGCATCATTTTTCCTTTCCTTTTTTTTTGCCTACCTTCACCCCTAGGGGGTGAGGTCTTTATATACTGGAGTCATTGTGGGTTTGGTGGAATAGTTCTTGGATTCCCACTGTGATGGGACTTGCTTTCGCGTTAGGTGGGCATAAAACCACTAACCGGTAAGGTTACTCATTTCCACCTAAATTGAGGAATAGGTGAGTTAATATACCCGTTACAAGTCACAATCCCGTAAAATGCAGGATACGGTGGTGAGCTCCTTAGGGTTGTCATATGGTGATCGGTTCGGCTAAGAGGTGAACTGCCTGTAAGTGGCGAATTGCCTATTTGTTACGAGGCTGCACCTAGTTGTCACGAGGTGCCAAGTGCCACAGTGTCACTGGAGGGCCAAATCCGCCCTCGTCAGTAAGCTTATCAGCTTTCGATATGGTTCTATTAATCAGCTTTTGGGGCCCATCCCTCCTTTGTTGGGGAACCCAACTGGGAATCGCCCCCAATTCAATGCGAATTCATTTGAAGGAAAGAAGGATATGGGCTACCCCTTGCCGCCGTTGAAGACCAAAGGGTTGTCCATGGCGATTGTCAAAATCGGTTTGGGGAGTGGCTTCTTGAGCTTGGTGCTTAGTTTTACTGCTGTCTGCATTTGGTTGAGGATTACAGAATAGGGGGTGGCCGGTGAAGAGGGGAAGTTAGCTTAATGCCTGATAATTGAAATACATTAGTTGAAAGATGCAAAAGAGAAATTCCAGGTATATTGAATGAACCCATTGTCGATTGACTTTGGTAACTAGAAAGACAAAGGACGCGAGTTCTTCTTTTTTTTGGCTTTGACTTTCTCCCACTCTCCTGCAACTTGCAACAGTGGCTGTGTTGACATCTCAGTTGTCGGATCTGAAACAGGGGTTGCAGCAGCTGTAGCAGCAGTGGCAAGGGTGGCTGTGGTGACATCTCCGGTTGTTGGATCTGAAAAAAGGTTTGCAACAGCGGTAGTGCAATATCCGGTTGTCAAATCTGAAACTGGGAATGAGGGGAGAGGGAGAGAGCGAAGGGGATGAAGAGAGAAAGAGAGGGAGGGAGAGATCCCGAAACAATACAGTGACTGCAAAAGTCTCACGTACGTGAGAAATAGGGAGTGGAACGGTTGAAAATTGGGTTTTGAAAAAAAACTATACATCAGGTGTATGAATTTCGATAGAACATTAAGGCTATGGGTAGAGCTAGTCAATTGTCAGAAAATTTAAGGGTAATGCAAAACAATAGCTAATCAGTAGGGTATCATATGTCATTATGCTAAACAGTAGGGATAGTTTAAAAATTTTACCTTTTTTTTATTCAAACTTTATTTACATAGATATAGATCAAAAGTGGGAGAGAATAAATAGGAATTATAGGTAATTTAGGAGGTAAACTCCATACTTAATTCAAGATAATTTTAGAGGTAAATAGGAATTAGAGATAATTTAGGAGAAGGTGAGGAACGGTGATATCATTTAGCTAAATATTATAAAACCAAATCTCTATTTCTTTCCATGATAACTAACTCCCTTGCCACTTGGCTTAATGGGTGGACCATGTAAGGAGGAGGAGGAAGAGGGAGAGACCTTAAAAATTCAACATACAAAAAATTAAAAGGAAAAAAACATAGCCGGTCAATAAGTAGACATTTTCTACCTGAAACTCATTCCCCTTGGACGCCCAAGACTCCAACTTAAAAATTCAGTCCCCTTCCCCCTTCATTTTTTCAATGCCTAAGACCCCAAACACCCCCTGCTAGAAATACCCTTCTATGCTAGAGTTTCGACCGTCAACTTTGAAAAAGATTATCATTCAGTTGCTTAATTTTTTTAAATCCCCAAATTACCTTTTTTTATTTATTTGAACAATCTGTGATTCGATTAGTTTTTTAAATATGACATTGATGTCCTATTGGTTGTTCTAATAGATCTGTTGCATATTTTTGGCTGGATTCATTATTCAAATGAAAATGATAGAGGTTTCTTTTGATAGATACAAATTTAAAGTTTGATATATATATTATTTATTTGAATAATTTGTGATTCGATTGGTTTTTTTAAATATGACATTGATGTCCTATTGGTTGTTCTAATAGATCTTTGCAGATTTTTGATTGGATTTATTATTCAAATGAAAATGATAGAGGTTTCTTTTGATGTATATAAATTTAAAGTTTGTTTGAATTTTTGTGATTTATTGGAGAAGGTAGTGGATAATTTTTATATTCTAAGATGAAGAGAGCCATTCATGGCAATGAAATGAAATGATAATTTAGAGAAACTTGTTTTTCTATATTAGTGAAGTGATTATTGTTATTTAATTAGTTTCATTTGAAAAAAAAATGGGGGTATTTTTTGGTGAATTAAGTTTTAAGAGAAAATGGGGATATAAAAGAAATTAAGTAATGTTTAGGTAGATATTTTAGTAATTTAATGCATCCAATCATCTAACTTAATGGCCAGGGGTATTTGTCATAACGTGAAAGCTCAGGAGAGTCTTTATCGCAAAAGAAACTTCAGGGGGTAATTCATTAACCCCATAGTATGAGGTGGTCTTTTTCGCTAATGAAAATTGAGAAAGTAATTATTATTGACCCCTTAGTAAGGAGGTCTTTGTAATTTACCCTTTTTCTTTCAAACGTGATAAAGAACGTTCATAAATTGCCGGCAATGGTCTCACTTTCCTATTGCTTGTAGCATCTTGGTTGCCGCCCCATTGACTGAGACTTGGGGGGGTTGGCAAGTAGAAGTAGGGTTTTCAATTGTATTCAATCGGGCCAGCCGACCAGGGCCTGCCTCGGTCGAAGCCCTTCAAGTCTTAGCAGATGTTTGACACTGAGCCAGAGCCTACCCACCCAAGTCGCATCCGAAACCGAAAGTCCATAACATTGACAATTCTCCTGGTCTTTCCTCTGCATATCCAATTATCCATCCTCACACGCATTCAACACGAACATTATATTGATCGGGCCCCCACCCCAAATATTGGCTGTGATTGTTTTTATGTAAAACGAGCTAATACTTTTGCCCTTTTTTATGATGAAAATCTTATATTTGCCATTTTTTTTTTGCTTTTTATCGAATAAATCTACGTGGAAAACAAAAATTTCCACTACCAAACCTATATAGGGGTGGAAACAAAAACTTATGGGGGCGGCAGCAAGACTACTGCAAAGAGGTGAATGGATATTATGGATATCCCCGATTTAATTCATCCTCAATCATCTGAAATTGAGCGGATTCCCCGATTTAAGAGTGACGGCCGATATTAATGGATATTATGGACAAATTGCTGTTTGTTATTGTGTCAGAGCGGGTTGAGTCTGGGTCGTACATGGCACCGCGGGCGCGGGTCCAGAATCCAGACCACTGCAATATCAATAGTTCGATACAGCAGAGACCAGAGTATCCGGTTCGACTTTCGAGCCGGACCCGCCCTTTATTCCCGCCATTTCTACTTAGTATTGTTTGTGGTTTGGCGCCATTTTTATTTGAATACCTGAAACTGGGAGAAACACGGAACCTCATCCGTAGGCATTAGTTGAGTGTAACACAGAGTGTGTTTCTTGCTACCATATCCGGAACGCTCATTAGTGAAAACAGCGTTTTTTTTTGCTTTGAATCATTTCAGCTTTTCCTCTACTAGTAGTAGCGGTAGTAGCGGTACTGCGGTAGCAGCTGCAGCTTGCAAGAGAGGAAGCTCTCTAGGGTTTTTTTCCCCTCACTTCTCTCTCATAATCCATGAATTCTCGGGAGCTCGCCCTCGTCTCCACGGCTGCCGTTCTCGGCGCCGCCGCTTATGCTATGGCAATTCGTTTCCTCTTCAATCCGAAAAGGGACTTTTATCGAATTGAATCGACACAGAACGGCACGGTTGTTAAGAAATCTCCGTCTCAGAGCCCTTTCGATCCCTCCAAACGGAAAGGGTTAGTTAATTTCACCTTCAATATCTTTATCTGTCCTTACATTTCCAGTAGTTAATCTGCTTACTTGACGTAGGATGCAAATAATGCATAATTAACTCTCTTGCTCTCCTTCTCGTCATGCTAATGGTAATTCTTCCTGGCTCCTGGTTGTTTATGTTTAAGTGGCTGCAGATACTTGTCGTGGGATGATTATTTCATGGCGATTGCATTTCTATCAGCGCAGCGATCCAAGGATCCAAACAGGCAGGTCTGTCATTTTCTTAATCAACTTTATCTTTTATGTATCTCAAATATGATCACAAGCATGGGTATGCTTGCAATTCATTTTTGTTCTAAATATTTGCTTATCCCTGCTCCATCCATATCAATTTGCTGCTCTTTACATACAATTCGGTCTTTAGGATTACAACGATGCTTCTGTTGAATTAAAGTTGGAAAGGCCATGTGGCGATGAAATAGTACTACACGAAGATGCCAGTTTGTTGTTATGGTCCTTGGGATTACATAATGCTTTCATCCTCCGTTACATGGATAATTTTTAAACTACATAAAAATAGAAGAGTTAATGATGAGCTGAGAATATCCAAGTATTTGCACTTCATTTAGTTGTGTCCTTTCTGATTAGACCTTGTTTGGCGTCATAAAGTGTCAACTTTTGTTGTTGACATTAGCTTCGGCATTATACAGTATGCTATAAGAAATAGGGAGAATGACGGTTCAGCCCAGGTGGGTGGGGGTATGTCAGAGTTGGAGGGGATACTTTGATAGGGATTCGTATTACAGATTTACAGTTCCGGGTGGGTGGGGGCATAAAGAGAACGGAGAAGGACGGACATGCTCATTGCAGATTTCTGATTTTCATTACAGATCTATATAAACATTCAAAAGGTCAAAAATCGCACCCATATCCGCCCGTAAATTGACATCAATTCCGAGATGACACTTACCCCAAATGTACTTTGAGCCTACAAATTCTGACCCTGGGCTGAATCATCATTAAGGTTTCATTTGCCACAAGCTAACCTACTATATCAAGGGCAAATAGATGCTTCATACGTTTCAGTTCCACAAATTGTAGCCTTTGATGAGATCCTGATAAGGTTTCATTTGCCACAAGCTAACCTACTATGTCAAGGGCATTTTCCTTAAGTTGTGGCATCTAACTGAGAATATTTATTAGTTGCGTATATTTTATATAGTTAGATGTGCTATTCAACATTCTTTCTGCACTCAAATTGGTACCACAATTAACATGAATAATCTCTACATGCCATTTTCTTTCATCATGGACTGTGTTCTAGTACTGTTCTGATGAAAGTGGCTAGTTGTCTAAATGCATTCCCTGATTGGTTTGCAGTCTTTGCCTTGTCAGAAGTTTCTTAGATATGTTTTAGATTCTTCACATCCCTTGACTTTTAAAGCTGTTTTTAATCCCTTGCAATTTCACTCATATGAGAGAATGCAAGCTCTGTTTTTTGTTTTTTCCCCTCCTCTCTCTCTATCCCAAAGTATGCTTTATGCTTACCTTTTCTTTTTGTTGTTACTGTAGGTTGGAGCATGTTTGGTTAGTGAACATGGGATAATACTTGGTAAGATCGAGAAATGGAACTCAGAAAATACCTTCTGTTAAAACCTATAAAAGATGGCTTGTGAAAAAGTCTATCCTCCCTATTCCCATCATGCGCACAAAGAGACCAAAGTAATGCCTCCTAGGCACTTACGGCACTTTATTATGCAACTTTTTCAAAACCGGATTGGACTGGACGGTTGGACTGGAAAAACTTGGAACTGGCCACCTGGTTTTGTTTCAGCCCAGAACCGCTTTTTGGCCAAAAACCATTGATTTGGTTAGCAAACCGCTGACCCAGGCGGTCAAACTATTGACCCAAACAATAGTTTTAGGTCATTTTTTTTACTTTTTTTTATTTATTTTTATTGTCAGAATGGGCCGTCCATTCGGTTTGAATGGTCGGACTGTTTGACCTGAGAGCCAGACCCCAGAACGGTTCCCTGTCCGGTTTGGTTTTAAAAACTTTGTTATTATGTATTCTTCATGCTTGGTGAATGATGCATTTTTCTGAGAGATAATACATATTGTGTTCTAATGTTGGTGTTTTCTTAGCCAGGCATTGGCTATAATGGATTTCCAAGAGGTTGTTCAGATGACAAGCTTCCTTGGGCAAAGGTTGATTCTATGTGATTAAGTAAATACTTTGTTCTCTCATGGGAGTTCATTGGTGAATGTTTATTTATTTAATTTTGTTGTCAGAAATCTGAGACTGGGGATCCTCTAGAGACAAAATATCCGTAAGTCACTTGCCTTGTTGAAAATCCCTCGTCTATTCATTACTTACTGCTCATATTTTTACCATGTTAGTTGTCTCAGCCAGTTCTTTAGATTGATTTGTCATTTTTTGCTGTATCATTTAATAGATCTACTGTAGTTTTACTCTGTGGCCCTAAAATTTGGTGTACAGACACAGATTTGTATTTTTTTTATGAATTCCAAATTTGGCCAAACTTTTACACTTGTTAGATCATATGATAAGATGCATTCAATTGGAGGAACCTATAATGTTTCATTTACTTGTTGTATTTTCTTCAATGGTATAACCAATATGCAATTGCAAGAACCTTTTTTTCAAATTGTTGTAATATTAAAGGAGAATGATCACAAGGTGAATACCCAAAATTACTTCACAAGATGGAAGTACCACCCAGCTGAAAAGCACTATGTTTTTTCAGCACTGTTGCATGGAGTCTCCTAAATGGATGATGTGTTCAATCTCAAAGTCTTACTTTCCATGGATTCTTGAGGACACTCCTAGCTTATTTGACAAAAATGAACAAAATCTACAGAATGAATTCCATTTTTCATATCAAATGTTACTTGGTAATAAAGGCAACATTTTAGATCACTTTTTTCATGTATATAATACTAGAGCTAAAAAATATAAACTATTTTAATGGCATATACTTTTCTATAGATGTTTCCACGAGTCCTTATTTGTGTCAATTTCCCTGCATTCAGCAAAGTGTCAAATGCATTGCCTTGACAGTTGTTTATTTATTGCCGTTTTAGTTTTAGTAATTCTGGAAAGGAAGATCAATATTTTCTTGAGCTGCATCATCCATGCATTTTCCCATTATCACCTCTTATATTACTGTTTAATGATGCACGGTTTCTTCTCAAAGTTTGACCCAAACTACTACACACACAATATATCGCATTCTTGACAACCACAAATTATTATTTGCTCACTACCTCTTTTGCAGTTACGTCTGTCATGCTGAAGTTAATGCCATTCTGAACACAAATCATGCATCTGCTGCAGGACAGGTTAATTGCTTCCCTACCTTGTTTGAACTTTAAATTTATCTTGTGAGTATATTGTACTCTTGACAAAGAAGATGCATTGGATCATATTTTGCTGTTTTTTTTTTCTTTTACTGCTACCTTGGTTAACTTTGCTTCTAC
This sequence comes from Nelumbo lutea, assembly GCF_056320005.1. NCBI lineage: Eukaryota > Viridiplantae > Streptophyta > Magnoliopsida > Proteales > Nelumbonaceae > Nelumbo > Nelumbo lutea. The sequence continues at coordinate 5,043,401 of NC_142687.1, forward strand.
TTTGTAATTAATGGCACTAAGAAAAGCTTCTTTCCTTTTTTAAATTGTGCAGAGGCTTTATGTGACAATGTTCCCTTGCAATGAATGTGCAAAGATAATTATCCAGGTTGGACTATGGTTCTAGATATTTTCCTTCTCTGTGATCTGTGCTCATCTTTTGGGTGTTCAAGTATCATTAATTGAGAGTTGCACAAAGATTTTTGTGTGAGAAGCAGAATAGATAGTTGAACCAGGAAAGTGGTATCGGGATCCCATTCCAGCTCAATCAAAACCACCAGAACTGGCTGGTTCCAGTTAAACCAGGGAAACTGAGAACTGAGACCTTTTCCAGTTTGGTCGCATCATGGTCCAATTTTCAAACCAATGGTTGACACAACCAGTTTGGCTGTGTCATGGACCAGTTAATCACTTCTATCAGTATAAAAAGGGAAAAATACTTACTTTTCCCCACTAAATGTTTCTGTACTGATGCCTAGTTGGTCACATAGGTGGCTATGCTATCTAGATATATGACAAGGGCACAAATTGAGTGGAAAAGGCTTATTGGATGCAAAATTTTCACTAAACCATTAATTATCTGAAACAATATGTTATCCTTGTATATTTATTTGGGGATTATAGCTAGGTGGTAGACGTCCATAACACCCTGTCAGTTGCCTATTAAATGCCTAGGTGACACTACACTGCATTGTTTTTTTTTTGGTAAATAAGAATTTCATTAAACGAAGAAGAGACAACCAAGAAAATGGACACCATATGAACTAAGAGACAGATAACACACCTACGGACCACCCCAAAGAACACAAACTAATTCACATCAACACCTACTGACTCTCCACTACAAGACGCTGCACTGCATTCACTGTATAATCTTTTGGCATGAAAATATCTAACATGATATAAATGGGATAATGGCAGTGGTATTCATCTGCTTCTATTTTCTTTTACAATGGAGCATATTATATTTTGTTAGTTTTAGCTTTCCAATGGGAAGTTTGACAATGGCTGAAGTGGCTGAATGACTTATTGCTTTCTCTTTTAGTGGATAAAATAGTCATACAATAATGGTAAAATAGTCGGCCCAAAGTTCCATTCAGCCATTAAGGAGCTCACAATCTACTTAGTGACTTATCCACTAAAAGACAATTTGATGATTTAACTGTTATTAAGTGGTGCCCCCTGATCTTCTGGTTTGCTTATCTAGCTTATTTCATATGAAGAGATCTGATCCTACTAATTTATCACTATTTTTACCATGCTTTTTCTTGCAGTCAGGTGTTTCTGAAGTGATATATTTTGTGGAGAAGAGGTTGAAACAGTCAGATACAGCATATATAGCTTCTCACAGACTGTTATCAATGGCTGGTGTTAAAGTAAGCATTGCTTATTGCTTTAATTATTCTTCATTTTTTCTTCACCTTTTTTTTTACCAGAACCAAGCCATCTTTGGACCAAGTTGAGAGAAAGTGATCATACTCAATGAAGCAAGGCCTTTGCTCTGCCATTTTTCATCATGTTTTTGCATGACATGGTGATTCTTACACTTTGCAGTCATGGAGATAGCCTCCCTTACTATCCTTTTGGGGCTGAGATGACTCTTTTAACTACAGGTTAGGAAGCACCAGCCACAGATGAATCAAATATTAATCAAGTTTGAGGAGCTCTAGAAGTGTACCTGACTCAACCCTGATTATTGTTTCTGTATACTGTAAAGTTTTCTTCAGTTCACATCCAAAACATGCTGGTCACTGTGAAATATCTTAAATTATTGACATATCTACGACCAAGAAATGAGGCTTGTTGAATTTATTGTTGAGTATGTTATAACTCGTAACCTTTGGGCCTCAGATCTTTCTTTCTTTCTTTTTTGTTTGTTGAATAGCATACATCTAAACTATTCTTGAAAAACTAAGGTGCCATTGGCAAAGTCTTTTTGGAAAGATCTTTCAGCAGCCCAATGGCCAATCTTTAAAGACAAAGAAGTGTCTCAGTCTACTAAGCTTTTAAAAACACATTTAGAGGCTATTTATAATGTAGAAAGACCAGAAAGCTTTTTGGTGTTTTCAGTCTTTTTGAGTCTTTCCATGCACATGCATGGTTTTCAAAACCGGACCAGACCAGATAGTCGGACTGGAAAAATCGGGAACCAATCACCTAACCGGTTCTATTTTTTCCCAAAACCATTGATTTTGGTCAGCAAACTGCTGAACCGGCCGGTTAACTGTTTGAACTGTTAGAATGGTTTTGACCATTTTTCAATTTTTTTTTTATTTTTTTGTTAGAACAGGCTGGCCATTTGAGTTGAACGGTCAGACCGTTTGGACCGGTAACTGGACCCCTGACTGGTTCGGTTTTAAAAACCATGTGCACATGTCTTCTGGTATTACCAGCTTTTGGTTATCAAACTGAAAAGACGGACTTTTGATCTTCCACTGAAGCCCAGAAGACTGCACTGAAAGACTTGCCAAATGCTGCTTTAAATTGCTTTTTGTACGAGTATCTAAAGGTGGTAATCATTGTTTGCACATGAAACTTTTTTTTTTTTCTTGGTAAGATTGCAAATGGAATTTTAATGCCATGATACCAAAGTCCCTCTTAGGAGATATCCCATATTGAATAACGTAATGAGATCGATTTTCTCACATCATGAAGTCCAACCTGCTATGGATTATCAAGGATGGTTCCAATATTTCTGCTGTAGCTGATCCTTTGATCCCATCCATAGGTCACATTCCCCATGTTGCCACATCATCCAATGCAAATTCCGATGTACATATCAAAGTAGCAGAATTGCTAAACCCAGACCACAGCTGGAATCGCACAAAGTTTCAAGAGCTTTTTGACGAGGATGTCATTGCCCACATGCAGAATATTACACCCCAGCCCAATCAACTTGAGGATCTACTTCTATGGAAGAATAACAACTCTGGAGCGGGTTCGATTCCCGCTATCCGCCTATGATGAAGTAATGTATGTAATATGATAAATTATGCGGTATAGTTGACCGCGATAGTGTAGTGGTTCTATCTTCCCCCTTCTTTTCCTCCCATCCCAATCTTCACAGTTAAATCAGCATACCAACTATATGGCTATGCAGAAAGTTCAACCTCAACCACTCATTTCAATTGGAAAGCATTATGGAAACTCAAGGTTCCCTATCGTTTCCAGTTATTTCTTTGGAAATTATTATGGGACGGACTGCTCATGAAGGATAAATGTCATAAGTGGTTGAGAAGCCCAGAAAAGCTATGTAGTTTATGTAAGGAGAGGGAAGAGACAGTCTTCCACTTATTCTTCCAATGTCACTATGCAAGAGCGGTTTGGTGGAGCTCTCAAATTGGATTCGACCCTGGTTCACTTACAACCCAACCGGCTCACATCATCATATCAGAATGGTACATTGCAATAAAAAATCAATTTGGTAAAGAATAAGCCTTATCATGTCTAAGCAAGCTTAGCATGATCACCTACTTCATTTAGAGAGCACATAACAAGTTACTCTTCAAGAGCACCACCACTGAGCCACTAATGGTAGTGCAAAAGGCTCTCCAGAGCTGTTTGCAAAATGCATCACCTTGCATCAGATCTCAATCTCACCTCTCCCCTCATCATGCACACTACTCAACTCATTCATCCCCTCCATGGTTATTGATGGCTCATTTAATCCAGTTACAGGAAGTGTAGGACGAGGATTCATCATCGAAAACACCACTGAGGGCTTCCAAATTGCAGGAGGCTCATGTTGGGTCCTCAACAGTTATGATGCCAAAATACGAGCCCTTTTAATGGGCCTCAAAGCCGCAATCTCCAACGCATCTTCTAGTTTTTTTTTCTGATAATGCAGACCTAATAGACCTTGTAAATACAGATTGATCAGCCATCTTTTTGCTTACGTGTCATGCATGGGGCAGTTATGTATCCAATATGACTAGACGATCTTCTCATGTAACTTTCTCTACGATCAATTAATGAAGATCTCTTTCTTTTGCAAAAAAAAAAAAAAAGAAAAAAAGTAATGAGATGATTCTCAACCACAACGAAGCTATAGTATTCTAATAAAAGTTTAAATCATTGGTGTTACAAAGAGTATTTGAAAGGCAAATTCAAAAGATGCTTTGGAATATGCTTTGAAGACATGTATATGATAAGCGGTGGCAATTGGGTGGATTTGGTTGGGTTGAGTCAACCCAATCCATCTAACCTGCCAACCCATTAATGACCTAGTTATATAAAACTAAATGAGTTGGATTCAACCCAAACTCGCTTTAACCCAATCCAACCTTCCTAAATCCATTAATCTTATATTTATGGAATTAAAAGAAAAACTCTCTTAACAAATAAGTTGGTTGTAGCTTGGTGGTAATTATAGTTAGTATTTACACAAGTGGTGAAGGTTCAAATCGCATTACATGCATGCTATTTTTACACAAGTGGCGAAGCCATTTGACTATGTTCGGATTTTGGGTTTGACCAAACCACTTAGGTTCAAATCGGTTAGACCAACTTGAACTATCTAATTGGATTATCTTCGAGTTAATCACATTAAGAGTGGTTGAATCATTTAGATTTGAATCAGTTCGGTTAGATCGTATTGGATTAATCAATGGTGGATTGACTTGGATAGGACCATGTTAGGTTTGTGCACAGGTTTGGGATCGAATCGATTGACCCAAAGCGGGTCAACGTAAGTAAACCGGGTCTGTCTAGATTCGTGTCAGTTTGTGTGGATTGAACGGTCCAGACCAGCCAAAGCATTTGGACACTGGGTCACCCCGCCCAAAATCATTTTGGATTCGGGTCAACCTAGATAGGCTCGTGTTGGGTTGTACGAATACTGGTTGGACCAGACAACCCAAATTGGGCACATCAAGCGGTATCGAACCATCCCGCTTGGAGTCTATTTCGGATTCGGATTGACCTAGATCGGTATATGTTAGATCAGGTCAAACCAAGTTGAATTGGTTTGGGCTCGAGTCAAATTGATTTGGATTTATGTTGGGTGAAGTGTGTTGATTCAAGACAAAACTAAATTTAGTCAGTAGTTAATAGAACATTAATGCATTAATTATAAATTACTTAATTCAGATGAAAAAAAAATTAAAAAAAAAGCTAAGAAATTAATACTTATGTCTGTAATGGTTAACCCAATGGTTATCCCCAACCCAACCCATTTAAATGGATGGGTTGGGTGAAAAATTGCCACCCCTAGATATGATGCAAAAAGATACAAATGGATATGACATTTGGAAGTTCAAATAAGTCTAAAGAACACATGAATAACACTGATTTTAAGTCTATAGAAATGGTATAAGAATATAAGAAATACATGCTTTAATAGTTTATGAGTTAATACATAACAATAAGCAAAATGGGTATAGGTATTACATGATAATTTCACCAACAGATCTATAAATTGCTAAAGATTAAGAAAAAACCTAATCTTAATTCAAAAATTGTATTAGATATCTGCAAGGATCAAGTGTCATTATTGGGTATTGTATCAAACAACTCAGATAGGGATACAAAGAAGCTTTGAAAAACATATGGATATAGACAAAAAAAGTGGAAATGGTTGGAAGCATTAGAGAAAATGCATACAAATTCCATAAATATATTAATAACATTAAATTTAATGTCAAAATAACCACAAGTAATGTATAAATACATAGTAAATATATATTTTAAGTGCATAGATATCATAGAATTTTATTGATGATACATTGATCAAGAGTTTAATGCACATCTTATATATATTTTTACAAGTTAATACATGCACAAAGTATATGCAACTATTATATTTGAATTATCATATCAATCTTTTATATTTTACTATTTTTAATTTTTAACATAAACAAAAAGGTCAATTAAAAAAGATTAAAGGTCTGTTTGGTTCATAATAGGAATCGGAATGGTCTATTTCCTTCACTTGTTTGGTTCAGTTTGGAATCGGAATCAAAATCAAAATTGGTTTGAATGGATTCTCATTCCCATGGGAGGGGGAGGGAATGATCGTTCCCTCATGGGGGGAATGCCATTCCACCAAGAATGGGAATGGGATTTGTTTCTGTCCAACCAAATAGTTGAACCATTCCGATTCCGATTCTAGATCCCTATTCTTGCAAACCAAATGGGCCCTAATTCTCAAATGTTTGGTAAACAATATTTTTTTGTAAACAACAAATATGTTATTATAAAATGCAAATTGAAATATCAATTAATAATTTGCAAAAAATATATAATATTATCTTAAAATATATTAAAAATTTAAAGATACATATCATATGCAAATTTAAAAAACTTAAATAGTAAAATAATGATTTTATTATTAAAATAATGTATAAATTTCTTGAGATTACAAATCATATGTTGATATACATGTGGTTTAATAAATTATTTATTCTATTAGCTTTTGAAATACTAATTTTGAATATTATTCTTTTTAATTTGTAGTTGGAGTTATTGAGTATAAATATATATTATTTATTTAATTGCATATACACATTAAAATTAATAAAAGTTAAAAATATTTGTTCAATACGCTTTTATATTAGTGTGTATTGTATAAGGTGGCATATTGGACCAATGCATATGATTAAAAGGATACACATCTTATTGTATCCCAATATAAGGTGTCGTATTGTATTGTAGTGTAAGTGTATGACTTGGTAGGAGAGATGAAACTTGATGTTGATGATCCATGACTTGAGAGTAAGAGCTTGACTTAGATTGAATAATGCCAAGTAGACTAAGCAGTTTGATAAGGCCCGATTTGGATGAACTGAATGGCGTGGATCAATCCAACGTTAGCATAAGGTTGAAAACGGTGTCCCATTTTCCAAGTTCAAATTTCGATCCCATTAAAAGGTGATTCGAATTTGATCTGATTATAATTGGATCGAATATGAATCCACCCCTGCCTAATTCGATAATATCTGATTCTATTCAATTTAAATATATATGTTCATAAATACTTAAAAATTCATAGTGTGTATCATTAAATTTGATTTAATTGTTGTATTTTTGTTAATCTATCATAGTTTTAACTTTCATACAAGTTATTTTCAGATTTATTTTGTTAAAGAAATACAATATTATAGCCAATTTTAATTTATTTTTTTAATAATATATAATATTTTAATCATTTTTAATTTAATTTATTAATAGCATTTAATATCTGATTGCAGTCCCAATTTGATTCGAATCCTATGGATAAGGATCGGATCCGTTTGCAGCCCTACTTTAGCTTCAGCCGAGTCCGGATCTGCTGCACTTGTTCAGTTGTTCGCTCTGTACTTCGGATAGTCCAATTCTCCATCATGCAACGGATTAGCTTAACTTAGAACTGTGTTTCCGGCTGTGGGACCAATCATAATGCCCCCGTCTGCCCACAACTTATGGTCCCCCGTAGCGTAGGGGATTAATGCATTGTGATTGGTCCCACAGCCCGAAACACAGATATATCGGATTCCAGCCCGAATCAACCCTTCTCCTCTACCTCTAGGTTCTACTTGAAAGAGGCCCGCTCTGCTCTGCTCTCTCCTGAACGCCATTCAAACCCTCTCCACTTCTAATGGCACTAAAGCTTCCTTCCATCTCCGAATCCTCTATTGTTCTCCGAAATGATTTTCTCTCCTGATTATGCTTTCATTCGATTTCGATCCGGTTCCGGCCACCCGCCTCTGGCTCCTCAGTCCTCCCATGCCACTTTTCACCACTGACGTTGTCCGAGGACCATCTAATTCTCTTCAGACAATTTCGCTCTGTCGCCAGGCATTTGTAAGTTCTTCGATGCTGAACTGTCTTCTTCAGTTACTTTGCTTTCATCCCTAACACCGAAGCTGGTAATGGATAGTGTTTTCACTGAACATTTCTCTTTTCGTGATGGTTATCAATCAGGGTTAACAAATGTCCTTATGGTTCACCATTTCATCGTCTGTAACTTGTTACCATTTCGTAAAAGCAGGGCATCCGAACCGCAAGACCCCATCATCCGAGTTGGTCCCAACTTTGGCTGTCTTTACTTCCATCTTCTCTCTGTACTTTTTATTGTTTGTCATTCAAGGAAATTTTATATGCAACAAGATCATCTATGTAGGATGCTTGAAATTTAGCTAATTTTCAATCTTTTAATTCCTCGGAAATAGCTACTTTCCTCGAGGAAAGCAAAATGATTAATTCCGAAACTTTGGTGTTCCCCAGACATTAGGTTTGTAACAGAACTGTAAACTATTGGGATAAAACCTGAAAATATGTACACTGAACTAGGAAGAATGAACTCCAATGCATTTTCATTTCTATAGCCTAATACATCTGTAGTTTCAGTGTCTACTATCTGGAGATGAAGCTCGAGAATTTATGTAGGATGCCCCATCTGGAACGCTTTTCCCTCTTAGAGCGTAGCTACTACTGCTACTCTCTCCACCTTTTGGACCCCCTGAAAAACTAGCCTTTGCCAATGCTCTTAGCTTCTTCATTTCACCCTTTGATTCCAATTTAAGCCCCTTTAAGTGCTTCCCTTCACCTGATTTCTTCTCGTTATGTGATGGTGCAGTCACTGTGCTTGTTGCTTGAATATTAGTAAGGCCAGGTGAACTTGGACTTAACACAGGGACTACTGTAGCACTCATGGCACCTAATGGGTTAACGACTGGCATTCTGCCATCACCTCTTTCCGATTGTCTCTCTGGACTTAGAGGAAGGACTGTAACTAGGCCTGTTTTGGGTTGGGAGGATCCTGGTACAAGTCTAGACCAATGCTTCCTTGGCAGGAAAGGCAGGATAAGACCCTTTGCAATGCATCTCAAACCAAGCTTGAAAGAAGGCTTTCTTGATTGGGGGATTTGCAGAAGACATTTTATTAGAGCATGCCACTCATTCACGAGCTGAGAAACAAAGCTAATGAACAGGAAAGCCAGCATGATAAAGCCCATAGTCCTTGTCTCTTCAACCAGATTCAGGTGATCTATATAGGTAGACAACCCAAAAACCCCTATCTCACATAAGAGAGAAACACTCTCCACTACATGAACACCCCTCCTAATATATGGTTTGAGAGTAAACAGGTAAACGAATTGCAGCAGTGTGATTGCTAAGGCTATAACACTTCGGCTTGGTCCCCTTGTTGAGTAGGCACCAGAGATTATGCCCACACTGACCCTTCTTAGAAGATCAAAAATGATATAGGCTGACCTGGCACAACCTAAGATTCTCTCTGATGTTGAAGTATTAATTTCTTCATTGCTGTCATCTGAGTTAATGGCCCTCATTCTCCCAATTCCGCTTTGGCCACTGTCAACCCACTTGGGCATGCTATTTGGGTCATTCACATTAAGTAATACAAACACTGGGGGACCCTTTCGATCCTCAAACAGAAAATCAAATCTCGGGAGGAAAGATGAAGGCACAGTTTCCAAGTGAAACCACTTCCCTGTAACAGGCCTTCCACCGAGGAAAATTAGTACCTTGGCATACCATGGCTTGCTCGCATCTCTGTGCTTTACTTCTTTGTATTGAACAAAGTTGCCCATGAATATTGCGACTACAAGGAATAAACATACTGATAATATAAGAGCAGCTGGGATGGCTAACAGTAAAGCCCCTGTAATGATTCCCCCAGTTGTACCACCTGTGCAGCCAACATTATATCTGACTGAGTTCACAAAATCTTCTGAAATATGGTTGACCAAATTGAGAATAAATTTTGTTTCCTTACCTCTGATAGCAAAGGCTGATGATTGAGAGATGCAAGGTAGCATGAGAATCAGAAGAAAGAGCTCAAACCTCGGAGCCGAGAGTATTCCATGAACAGATGTTCCAGTTCTCCATCTCAGAAAAAGAAGAACAAGGAAGTGGGCTACAACTAAACCACCACCACCCACTCCAAGCCAAAACAAGTTCATCTCTAAATCTTGCCATCTGTTGATAACAGAATCCGAGCATTAGATTCTTATTTTTATTTTGAATATGCATGGACACATACATGGAAGGACCACAAATCCGAGCATCTGTTGCTTCCTGCATGTTTAGTTCAAGATCCTAGTTGTATAATATATATTGTTTTATAAGATGTGGATTAAATTAAATGACATTTTAATCCCATTCTTATTTGGTGATCTCTTAATTCATTATATTCTCCATATATGTGCTAGAAAAGACAGAATATTGTGCTAGAAGTCCTGGAGAGAGAGAGAGAGTTTTACCCTGTATATATCTCCATTTCATTGATGACATTAACTGCAGATGTTGGTTCTCCTTTCTGCAAGAATGCAGCAACTATATTCAAAGCCATGACAACAGTTGTATAAAAAAAAGCCATGGCAACAGTTTAGACGTGGAATTTTTTTTTCATTGACTCTAAACTTACCAAGAAATAAACAAAATATTCATCAGTACTAAGAGGTAGACCATAGAAAGCACTTTTCTTGCTTTCGTTCAGTTGACTGTGGAATCCACCAGCCTCCGGAACTATTCCAGGTGCTAATGCCAATCCATGTTGCAAATATGAAGAAAAGTTGCCAGAATTCAACATAGTTGAGTTGTGAGCTCTTCTTTCATGCAGAGTGGGTCCTTCAGGCATGCCTCTGTACTTCATTGGAAGCTTGTTAAGATCTTCAGATGAAGAATCATAACTGGGCCAAATTGACTTGCTATTCTTGACCCAGGGAAGCTTTTCACGAGGAATAAGCCACCTCAGACCTTTTGTTGTTTCAGAGTATTCTATTGGCAGGCTAAAGGAGAGCCAGTCTGAGAACACAAATATTTGTAGGTGTCCCACCATTCCCTGCAAATGCAATGGAAGACATTTGAAGACACTAGAGCAGAATTATGAAGTAAAGAGATCAAAATTGTTTGCAGGCCATATAGAATGGATTGGTGAATCATGATTCATGTAGGGTGGAGGGTCTGAACAGACAATAAACTTCTAAAAACAACTGATATGGAGCTAAAGTATGCATTTGCAGAAGAAAATTAGAAGAGGCAAGACATGGGCTGTGTTTGGATAGATGTGAAATATGTTGCAAAATAATTATATTAGAAAAATATCAGTTTTCTAATGTTGGTGTCTGCTGTAAAATGCGGTAAAATAATTATAGTGATACTGGACTCTGCTGTATAACTGCCTCCTTATATCACTCTCATCTGAAAAACCTCCATTTCTAAGTTTGTTTCCAAGTTGTAATCAAATATTAGAAAACATAATAAAAACAATACCTTTGCCGGTTAGTATTTTTTTCTTACAAATATTTTGGCTGCTAATTATTTTTCTGGGATCCTAACGTATTCATAACACACAAAATAACTATACAGACCTTAAACCCTACAAAGCTTAATGTATCAAAATAACTATACAGACCTTAAACCCTACAAAGCTTAATGTATGACTTACCAGAAGATTCATCGATGGATCTGAAACAATGAAAGTGGTGGTCCCACTATTCAAAGCACCTATTGCTCCCAGATTTGCAGAAGCAAGTGAAAGCAAACAAGCTGCTAGTGATGTTGTTACTAGTCCAGCGGTTACAAATGAATGGAGTGCAATGGATATTGCAGGTGTCGTATCTATGTGCAGAGTTGAGAATCAGAAATGATAAATAAAAACATATACAAAAAGACACCAGAAAGATGATGAAATAAACAGACACCAGAAGGATGGAGAACACAGTAATTTGAGGCATGCATGAGGCATCATCATAATTACTGTATAATAAGGTGAAATAATCTTACAGTGCCTGACTTCAAGTCGGTTGGAGGCCACGTTTAGATTGCCGGTGATATCTTTTGCTTTGCCTTCTGGAACGAAAACTGAGACCACATTTGGGGATGTAGCTAAGATACTTAAAGTGTATAGAGCTTTTGAAATTTCTTTAAAGCTGAAAAAAAAAAAAGGAAAAGATGAGAAACCAATAACTATTTATATCAAGGGAGCTATTGTTTTCAGGAATAGAAATTTGTTACGTTTCTGCAAGAAAAAAAACAAAAACAAAAACAAAAAACAGTCGCTAGATTAGATGTCTATATGTCTAAATTCTAATACTAGCATTCTGATATCATCTGTTTTGCTTGTTTTCAGCGTACAAATGATTCTTGAGATACGATTTAAATGGTTTTGAGTGCGACCATATGCACCTGCCTTGTCAGTTTCCCCCCTCTAACCTCTACTGCCGAGGCCTCAAAGTTAAAGACTGGTTTTGTAAATTCAGCTATTACATCGATATTTGACTTCTTTGTAACTCTTGGGGATCCTGTGCTTAATCTGACAACAGGCTCTGTAGCATCTGAGGAAGAAAAAGAAATTTCCGTCCATTAGCTTCCTAATCGAGTTGGGAATGAATCCCTTAGAACCAACTCGGGAATCACAAAAACAGTGAGTGAAGGGCGTACCATAAAGGAATGCAACAGGTGTGACAGGAGAGACAGGACTTCCTGATCGCCCAATTAATGCAGCCGAATTAAGTTTTACTGTGATTATCTCAGTCCTCGAGATATTTTGGAGCTGCAAAATGGAACAAAATGGCAATAACTATCTTCCTACTTGTTTTCAGTTCTTACATATCTTGTCCTAACAAGCAAACCAGGGACACAAACTTACTTTGTAAATAAATTGGCGGTTCCCATGGCTCTTGCTATGAATTGGTACGAAGCTGCCGGAATTTGAATGTAATACATGTAGTATTTCTTCTGTTGAGTTAACAATGCAATCACTAAAATCCAAGAAGATCTCCAAGTCCTCTGCTCTGTTAGTTGCAATTACAGTTCGTAGGACCCCACCAAGCTCCAATTCATAGGACGGAACAGATGTCCATACTTCTGCCCCTACAGGCCTTCTATCTAAGACAATTGAAAGAGATATTAAACAAAATGAGAGGGAGATGAGAAATGATGTATGGATTTTAGGGAGTTAAAGAAATATGATTACCAAAGTGAACAACAACAACTGAACCATTTGACCTCACAAACTGATTCCCAGCGGGGTCTGTACAGAACTTATCTGCCATTTTAATAAACACGCGCCCATATGTGCTTTTGAGTGAGAGAGCAATAACAAGGCTATACTTGACATTGTGTTCAATCACTCGTAGTGAAGATGCATCCACGCCAGCTGGCCCATTTACCATGACCTTCAAAACAGAGTGGGTTTTATCATTTATCAACAAAAGCTTCAGAATCTATTATTGATCCATTATTCTATTAAAGGTAGAGATGAAAATGATAGAAGAAAAAAAAAACCAATAACAGAGAGAGAGTGAGAGAGAGAGAACTGAACTTAGAACTTACATCACAAGTCGATGAGTTCGTACACTTGAAGCCACCCAGTCCGGTGCAAGCCTCGGTAAATGTAACATTGATAGCTATGGTTTCAGCATTTGTGTAACTCTTTTCAGTAGTGATGGATGCAGTTGGAGGTATTGTATCTAGTAAGAGGTTCATGATGATAAACAGAACCAAATTAGATTACACTTATGTTGTTGAGGTTTGCAAAGCCACTGTCACAGAGATACGAGGACAAATCAGAGGGAAACGTACCAATGAACCATTTGTAGGAAGACGAGTTTCTCTCTCCATTGGAGGCTGTGACGTTAAGAAGGAAATGGTGATCTTGATTTTCAGTTAAGTTTTTCAATGTTATAGAATTAACTGGGCATGGTGCTAGAGTTTGCCCATCAAGCTGTTCAAAATGTAAATGGTATAGTTAGTGTTTACTTTGGATCCATGAACATGTAGGAAAGTCAAACTTTTTAATTTGTTGGGGAAAGAAAACTGAATGAATGAATACATCAAATTACTTGGCCTGTCTGTTTAGATACTCTAACCCTGATGTGCACATCAGTTGGGTTCACATGATCTCTCTACCATTCTTGCTTAGGGGTGCGGTCCTAAGTAATTTGTTTGTTGCCTTGAGATTGGGTAGAGAAACAGAGAGGGAGAGAGAGATGAAAATGAATGAAGTTTTTCTTATGAAGCCAAAGACAAGTATGAACATTACCTGCAAACAAAAACTCTGCACACACTATATAAGATCATTAGGAACATCTCTATCAATTTAACATACATTGTACGGGAGATATTTACAATGTAATGTACCGCTGGATGTTATGTGCGCAGAGTTTTTGCTTGCAAGATAACGAGGCCGGACCTGCTCTCACAGAGCCATACAGGGTGGGATGTAGATATGAGGTCGGTGTGAGGCGCGCTCAGTTAGGAGCATATCCAAATTCCAGGATAACAGCTAACCACCCGTTATTCAGTTCACTGAAAACAAAGAAATGGAGCCGTTGAACCAATCAACTCTCATGCTAAATCTCTGAACCATATTTTTTTTTGCGAAACCGCCGAGCTCCGTTGTCGACCGGGTTGGACCAAACCACGGAGGGACAGACTCGACGTGCGATCTGGGTTTGAACTTTGAACATCTGCACCTGAGATAAGATGTCCAAAACTAAAAGTGGATTGATGCCGGAAGGGTATGATCTTCAACTTTAATCTTTGAAAATAAATCACGTAGAAGCTTTGGGGGGAAAACAATAACATTGTATATCATCTTAGCTTCTCCCTCCTACCTTTTGGACGCAAACAGGAGTTTCAGTAAAAAAGAGTAGACGAATGCGGTGCTAGTGGTGTTTGCCAATCGTAGTTCAAAACTTGTACAACTACTTCGGATCTCCTAAATTCCATAGAAAGCCAAACATTCACCCACAAAACCGAGTACATGGAGTTTCAGTTTCAGTTACTGCTTAGAGAAAATTAACCAATCACCCACATTACCACTTACTTGGCCACCACCACCACCACTATCTGAAGAAGAAGAAGAAGAAGAAAAAGTACCTCACAATAAATGGAACATCCACGATTCTTGTTACATCCAGCAGACCCATCAGAACCTGTGATCGAGTAGCTGAAAACAGCCGTAGTGAACCTCGAGCGAGCAGGTGGAACTCGATGGAAGCGAATATAAACCGCTGATTCAGCGGAGCGCAAAAGAATTAGCACCGTCATCAAACATACAGACAACTGGGGCGGCTTAATCAAGTCCATCCCATAAACCATTACCGTCTGCTTCATAATCATAGCAGGGCATTCAGAAGAGGAGAAACAGGGGGAGTCGCAGCGGGCTTTACTGGCTGTTGGAGTGTAATTTTTTATGAACCCATCTCTCTTTTCCCGGGATTGTTGAAGCAGGTTCAAAAGGAAAAGCTGAGAGCAACCACCACAACCATTACTGTCAGTACCATAACTTCTAAATTTAAAGAAGTTCACATTTCACATTAACTGCCCCTGCCCAAGTGCCCAACTGAACCCAGTAGCTATTTATTATGTGGGGGCCGGGGGGCGAAGGCGAAGGCGATGCAACTCTCCGCTCATGATGACCATCAATTGCATGCACCTAGCACCCATGATCGGACCGTCTGTTTTTCGTGGGGCCCTATTCCGAAATTAGACCTATCTTATGAAACTCATGCGTCCTCAAAAATTCAGAAAAACGATCCGAGAAAAGGGAGTCCAGCTGTGCCACAATATATCCGAATTAAATGGATGATCAAGATTGTCTCGTAATTAATTTATCTTTGTTGGAACAAGAGATGTCCTTCTTGCTCTTTCAAACAACCATGAAATAAAGCATAGAAGTACGGAAATGTTTTTGTAAAGGCTGTTCGAACGGGCCTTGAAGCCGATCTCATTTATTAGTTGAGTTAAGTTGAATGTGGGAGAGGGAGACCAACGGTCCAATTCGACGGGGCTGGGTTCGTAGGTGCGACGACAGAGAGGGGAGGGGCAAGAACTCTGAACTCTGAAGATTTAAAAAAAACAAATCATGTTAGCGGGAGAACAGCTAACTTGTCTTGTCTGGTACACTACACAGTTGACAGTACACAGTGAGAGATCCCCATCGTATTAACGTAGGTTGGGGCCAAATAACTGCTAGACTGAGCAAACTTTAAAAGTCTTGGTTGAGCCACCAAAACTATACTCTGTACACTTTTCCCAGCAGGCACAAACACAATATATATAAGCAATGAGATGCCACTCATCGGACGGGCTGAATCATTGACTCAACGACTGTCATGAATCATGATCGTTCATTCAAGCTAGTTTTGATTGTAAAGGCACCAGTACCGCACCACCACACCATGTAGTTTTGAAAAAACCTGCGGGATTTCAATACTACAGGGGAGGTTTTCAAAACGACTGTCATGATCGTTCGTTCTCATTCTAGCGCTAGTTTTAATCTGTTCCAAAGCGCGACAAGATTTCAAACACAAACACAAACACAATATATCCTGTACTGATTCCTGATCCTGAGAGATAATCAGATAAACACCTACAGTATATCCCTTGGATGAGTTAAATGGCGTTGAAAACAACGAAACCAGGGAGTGTGTAGTATTGATATTCTCCAAGGCAAGTCTTGCGGAGATATCACGTAACACTGACAGGACCTTCTCTTCCTTTTCGAATTTCCACGGGAAGTGTTTAACTGTTTATACTTTATAGTGGGTTACTTAGAGCATAGGCATACAGTCAATTAAACCCGAACCCCAAAAAGAGAATATTATATTGGTTTTGACACTCAGATGTGAGACACCTCAGCCAGGATCCGGTCTCTTGGAGCTCCTATTAGCTGGCTAGAAGAACCTATGATCCACACAGAAAGCTGTATCAACGGCCCACTTACGGAAACCAACCATCGGTCTTACTATTTATAAATTTAGAGTTACTTCGTGTTGAGCAATGATTTCGACAATGTGATTATAAAAGAATAGAATAGTACGGCCTTACCGGATATGTAATTTCAAATAGCCACGATATCTACCGGTACCGGCTACCGACCTGCTTCCAGTCTGATGGTTCGGTCTCACACAAGAGCTGATCTCCTTGGCTTGGACATGTATCTCTTTTTGTTACTAATTGATTACGTAATTAACAGTTATTGCCATGACAATTTATGGTCAAGGAAAGCTAATTCTTGGTATTTAAAGGAAAAGCCGTGCAAAATAGTAGATTAGGCTAACTGTTGGTGCAGCTGATCACCTAACTGGGTCCATCAACTCCCTGATCATGTCTCCGGTTTAGTGGCATGCAAAGGTAATCAATCTGTCAGAATGCTATAAAAGATAAGAAATCCGCCATTCATTTGCTTAAGTTGCATCTTGTGTTGAAAACCTATTAGATCTGACCACTGGCCA
The DNA here is from genome assembly GCF_056320005.1 of Nelumbo lutea. Classification (NCBI taxonomy): domain Eukaryota; kingdom Viridiplantae; phylum Streptophyta; class Magnoliopsida; order Proteales; family Nelumbonaceae; genus Nelumbo; species Nelumbo lutea. Next base: position 5,060,584 of record NC_142687.1, read on the forward strand.
ATTGGCAAAACTCAAAAACAGTTGTGACATCCGTCACTAAAAGCATGGCCACGCAAAGCACGACCACCCTAAACTCCCAAAAGTAAGCGGTGAACACTAACAAGGTGGTGTTCATTGTTGGTTCGACATCATTCTAAGTGCTAACCTTTTGGAGATCTGCATCACCTCCCTAAAACACGAATGTTCCGCAACACCATTCCTCTGATCTTCTTTGTTAAATATAGTGAATTAGCTGTGGTAGATAAGAAGAAAGATGTTAACCCAGGGATGGATGGTCAATTTGCATTAAGAGCATCCAGTTGTCTCCGGAGATCCTCAAGATCATCAATGGAGGTGCTCATCTCTTCTGGTTCTGGAAATTTTTGAAACTCAACTGCACTTGGAAGCTCATGAACAAGACCTTCTGGCAAGGCATCTGCAAGAGGGGAAAGAAAGCAGAGAAGACATGGTATAGGTCAATTGCATGTGCCACATAAAAAAAAAAAAAAGGATGAAAATAAGGAAAAAGAAGAAAAATGAACATCAGACAAACAGGTTGAGACACAATGCATAATGAGTGGGCCAAGTATGACACTGAGGATATGGCTGAACCGCCGCTGAGAAGAATTCTGACACAAGGAACCTATTTGATGTAATCTTGTTGATGCCAATTAAGATATCGTTACTATTGAATTGAAGGGGAGGGTATCATTTTTCTGTCTTGCAATGTAATCTGACGTTCTAAAATTTAGCCACAAGTATACTTCTATTATTATGCTTTACCTTGTCCCAGTTCAACAGGGCCCATTGCTTGGTGTAATGGTAACATCTTGGGTTGGCAAGCGTGAGAAAGCAGGTTCAAGTCTGAGAACAGCCGCTTCGTGCAAAAAATTGCTAAAGGTTGGGACTGTATCCAGTCTACCCCTCCCAAGACCCCTGATAGCTGGAACCAACATTGGGTAATGGCCTTTTACCCTGTCCTAGCTCGATTCACATCACGCTGAGAATTTATACTTTTATTTCACAAGTTATTTCCCTTCTCAAGCAAGAAAATACTACAGAAAACTTGCAACAATTCAACTACTAATTACCTTGTGGATGATCAACAAGTGAAATTTTGTTCTACACTTGACAAGAGAAGAATAAGCAATCTTTACCCCCCCCCCCCAAAAAAAAAGTCTCAAAAGGATTGCTTATCTTTTCAGTTTCTTGTCTCTATAGTTCCTATGTTAGAATCTCCTATGTTATCATTAGAGCCTCCTGACAAATAGAGAAAGCTTCAGGTATATACTAGAAGAAAGAGGTCAGTGGCACAAATGCCAATCTAACTGGATTCTTCAGGACCAGGTTATCTAGTTTAATCTTCACCTACTGACTTTGTACTGTACATACTGCACTCAATTAAGCCTTACGGCCCTTACCCTCAAATCATTTCTAGCTACTCTAATCCATGTGCTTTTGACCTGCCCCTAGCTCACAAAATGACAATTCAGGATTCATGTTCATGGCAAAAAATTCTAATGGTGGCTGCCAACCTAGCACAACCTTCCTCCTATATCTGAGCTTGGGATCAGCAATGTAAGACAAGCTAAACACTGGATTTATGATTATCTTTTTAAGAGATTGGGAAACTTGGCTTCAGATTTACAGACACACCTAAAGAGCTAAATTTGAAACTAAATGATGTTAATGGTGATAAAGTTGAAGATGTGGGTATGTACCAGCATTTTTGGGAAGCTAATCAGCTTATCTCTTACCAAACAAGGCATTGCACATGCTATCAGAGTGGTTAGTTTTACTCTCCAAGAACTCCAAATCTCAATTAAGATACCAACATACTTCTCTATCTAAGGAGACTCCTAGAAGAGGATTTTTATTTTGGAACAATTGGCATATGAAAGTGGAGAACTACATAGATTTCAGCTAGGCAAGGCCAATAGTTGATAGAAGGTCTACTTCAGGTCACAGATCTTTTGTTGGTGACATGATGATAATTTAGTCATTTGAAAAAGTTAGAAGTAATCTGTGACAGAACATTTCTGTTTGGCATGACAGAACAAGACACATTGAAATCGATAGGTGTTTTATTTGTGAAAAGGTTGTTCCAACGAAATTTGTACGTGTTGAATATCTATGCACCAGCTTGAGGGGGAGTTTTGAAAGGTGTTTTGTACTAATAGAGTAGGAATGCTAGCATATTATCTAAGGATAATTCTTTAATCTCATTTATTATTGAGCACTCTCTTGTAAAACTTTTGAATGGGGTATGGGCCTTATGATAGTTGTCCAGTATTTCCTCTTTCTTCTCACACCTGTTCTTCTCTAATTCTTTCAACCAACCCACCATTGGCTGTCCAAGGTACTACCAAAAAAAAATGGCACACCAAACTAAAGAGTGCAAGCCAATGAAATGGAAGCCCCATTATCCATGTAGCAATCAAAGAAGAGAAACCTCATCCCAACAAGGTTTTACCGATCTGGTAAACATTTTCCAAGCATTTGGATGGCCCAGGTTCTAACTTCAGGTGAGGATCCAAATGGGAAAAAGAAAAGCTATAATCTTTAAGTTATAGGTGAGTGATCCTTAGATCCTGAAAGTACAATATAGAACTTAACATGAGAATTGATAATGATGATGACTAAAAAGGTACAATCCTCACTGCACCAACACACCACCTAACTTCAGATTTCACCCTCTATAGTAAAGAAACTAAAAAAGAGGCAAGCACATTATCTTAACCTTCACCCACTTTTTGCAAACAGATTCCAAGCTTCTTCATACACCAAGGCAAATCAAGGCATTTCTGTGCAACTGGGCACTACAGAGTGGATTTTAGAATTTAGACAAGAACAATCCAATCATTCACGTTAGTTAACAAAGGCATGGCCCTGATAATCTAGGCTTGGAAGTCCTCTTTTGTGGCTTATCATCCTGAAGCTTGAGTAATTTAACCATAGTTGTCAAGGCGACGCCTAGGCGACAAGGCACCCTTGGAGGCTCGCCTCGCCCAGTGGCCTAGCAGTTTTGTATACTGTCTTATAAAATACTTTTATATTGTTACTTTTTTAGATTATAATTATAAAATAGACATTATTAAACAAAAATATTCATTTTTTGTGTTTATAACTAATTTCTTTTTATTATTTTCTTATTTTTTAGGGTTAATCAACACAAACATTGCTAACTGCTGTATTGAACCCTCAAAGACTTCAGAATTTGAACCAATAAGGGAAAAACTTAAAGTTTTGTCTAATCAACACATTTCTTCCTCCACTTCTTCTTCCACCTTTTCTTTTCTTCTTTTCCTATAACAAAAATAGGGGTTCAGTCCCCATATTTATTGAATTTTCTTTTCTTTCTTATTTTTCTTCTCATAAATATATTGATTTTCTAGACATAAACATGAAGTGTATAATTTTCTTATGAAAATTATGGATAGTTATTAAGGAAAGATGGTTATGGAACCTAGGGAACTACCTAGGATATGTATTTTTCACTTAAAAAAATCCAGGCGCCCGCCTAGGCGACAAGGCGCCCCTTGTCGCCTAGCCTCGCCTTGGTGGCTTGAAAAGTTGAAAACTATGAATCTAACATTATCTTTTCCTAAGATAAGGGTACTGAAATAGCACCTAGTGTTCTGGTAAGGTTACACCAATCATGAGACTACTCCCATCAGGCACAAGTCAAGAAAATCCTAAGCAAGAGACATTGAATTATGAACAAGGCAGAGAAATAAAAATGTACAACAAAACAACAGAATGAGAAGATTACCTGAACTTCTGGGAAAATCTGTCCTCTCTATCTCAGTATCATCAATAACACTGTTACAGACAACACAAGCACATATTAATAAACAGGTAGGCAGTAACCTAAGATTTTTAGAAGAAAAACTTGTCAAACATGAACCTCCAGAACTATAGCAGCCCCTTCATTGAATCCACGTTATTATTATAGAGATTTACTAATATGCATGAAAGAAAAAGAACCTTATGTTCCACTCATTATCTGCATGAATTGGACATTCTGTCAAGTCTGATGCTTCAGCCTCCTTTGCTTTAGCAGCAGCATCCCTAGCTGGCTTTGCAAGAATGTATTCCTTCTGTGCAATAAATATTTCTCTCTCAGCAGACAAGAGACAAACAACAACCAGGAGCAGGTAAATTTCATTAAATAAATTGCAGTGAAACCAAGGTAGGCACATTACCTGCCGTTCTAAACAAGCTGCATTTGAACACTGAGGGTTTGGTTTCATTTGCATGGTTGGAAAGTAATCTTTAAGAGCATTGTATCCCTGCAGTCCAGAAAGTGTGAAAACATATTCAAGTCAGGAAGTCAAGTACATGGTTGTTGATGTATTGGCATGAGCATATAGCAACCTCTTACATAATTACTTCTGCCAAAGGAAAACTTGCTTTTGAGCTCGTACGTAGGAACTAAAGTTAACAACAACAACAACAATAAAGAATTACAAATAGAAAACAGAAGAAAGGATGTACCAAATATGGAGAGACTTGTCCAAACTTTAGCAAGAATTTGAGCGTGTTCTGAACTAGAAGACCAGCAACAACACCCTATGAAGTCAATTCAAGCCAACATACATATAAATTTGGTTAAAACGCCTGTTTTCAGTTATCTTCTCACGAAAAAAAAAACATGTATTAAGTAAATATCATATGAAAATTAATGAATAAGATAAGAAAAAAGAAACTAATACCTATGTATTTCCTGTCATATTATACATGCTTAATAATTATATGTGTAGTGATAAACTGAACAGCACAATCTGTTTAATGTAACTAGTCATGATATTCATATTTGAAGGGAAAGGAAATCTCAGAGTTGCATAAAATTGTTGTTTACTAGCATTCACCTTAAATGATAATAAAGGTGCTCTAAATTTGTTAGACAAAGCATTGTTTCAGTGGGTAAAGAGGAAAGAAGTAGATTTTTTTGGAAGCTGAAAAGAAGTAAAATTTAGATTACAACAATTAAACACAATGAAAGTTTCAATTATAGGCCAAAGAAATACTAGTGTACAGTAAGTAGAAAGGTTATAATGCAAAAGATAAGTGAGAAAGGAGGTTTATTTGATCCTCCAATTCAATTTGATCTGGAAAGGCATTTATAAGTCCAGAGTCTGGCATTGGATGGATAGGAGGGAAAAAAGACAAGTAATCAACCTTTTATATGTCTACAATGAAGTTGTTTTCTTCACCCCACACAGTAGTACAAGGTCAATTCAATTTCAACTCTAAGCAATCTCTTTATTTATTTTCCAAGTTATTGGTAGTTTATGAAATACAGGTTCTACCTTCTAAGTTTATTGGGAGTTTTTAACTATTGCTAACTTCCAACTTTTGCTGGGAGGGAGACATCCAATAAGGGGATTCAAATAGTTTCCCTAACAGAATAAACCAATAACATCTAGCTAAATAGAAACCAGGGTTACTGTTGAGAGGGACCTATGATAGCAGCAGGTTGATGCTTGACGGTTTCCATTGGTTGTAACTGAAAATAACTAGGGATTACGGCTGCATGAATGCAGCTGCATTACACAACTAATCAGTTAACCAAAACGTGTTGAACTGATAGAATAACAAGACTAACTAACTGTAATTACTGAAGGAGATACAGGCCTAAGGATTTGGGAATATATGGATGGGACTAGCTGTTGTTTTAATGGAGACTTAAAGGATTGAACAGTGATGTAAGAGACTAAGAGTGGATGGGCTGACAAATATGTACACAGATTCCTAGCAATAAAAAGCAAGGACCAAAACAAGAGAAAGATGAAAAATAGTGTAGCCTTCCTGGAACCAATAGCAGAATGCTCTTTCAATATCAAGAAAAAAGTGATGGTTCTAAGAACCACTGCATCAGTACCTGGGCCATGGCAGTCCCTTACCTTCAACTGATGAATATCTTTAACAGCAATGGTACAGGAGGTTTCTTTCTAATCAAATTAAATGATTAAAAATACAAGAACATGAAGAGGACCGGCATCCATCTCTAAGAATAAATACTTATTACTCTAAAATTAAGCAGAACAGTACAAAAGAACTCTAACTTTAATAAAACTAACACCTTGACTGTTGGCTCTTTTACTTTCTAATGCGAAAAAAAAAAATTGTTGCTCAAATAAAGAATTTAGTAAAATAATACGAAACGATTTCGTATAAAAAGTAGGTCTGAGATTTACTTGAAATGGAATAACAAAAGACAAACTATAACTCAAAAATGGAGTTATCTAACCCCTAATTAGCATTTAAAACTAACTAAATGGAATTTATGTAAGCAGTTATAATGCATGGTATCATTGGGCCACCTCCATGGTGTGGCAGCCATTGTTGGACCTACATCAGAATCTCTTAATTGTTTTTGCTTTCCTAAGGTTTTTTGTTCATGTGGTTGCATCATTATTAAATGGAACTCTAGCCCATGTTGAAACATGTAATTCCAAAAGGACCAAGAGTTATTAATTTTAGAGTTTTGAGTTAACGAATTGAGTCATTAATTCAAGATGTTGAAGCTTATGATTTTTAAGAAAAAATTAGGTAATTTTTCCTTTAAAATTTACCCTTACTTTCTTAAGTTTCTGCTAAACACTATTGCATAAATGTTGAAGTTCTCCTTGGACCATCTGCTGGTTCAATTGCAGTGTTACAGTCCCTGTAAATTCACTACAGTTGTTCTTGGGTGATATTTGTTGCTTGTATTCCCTATATTTCTTGTTCTGAGTTCATACAGCTTTTTTTCAATGGTTGTTCTATTTTGCACTACATCAATAAAAAATACTGCTTATAGAGAACCATAAAAGTACAATGAAACCAATCATAGAGAAAAGAGCATTTCTAAATAAAGAATCTAATTTACTTACCATGGTAGTTGGTAAAGATGCAGCACAGACCCCCTCACGCTTGAGAGTGTGTTCATCCACTCCAGATGCCACAACCTGGAAAATTTTGTGAAAAACTCATCTCCATTTGTATATTTTTTTAACCATGCTATTAAATTAGAATCCAAGACCTAAAAACCCATGAGGATCCTTAATCAACACATGAAATACAGCTTCCTGCCAGATCATAGCAGTCACAACAATGCTAGTTCATGTCTATTTTTTATAGTTGCTAAAATCCCTTGTAACATCTCAGATTAGATCCCAGCACAGATTATAAGCACAATTCATAAGTTAAAGGAGTCTATTATAGAGAGAACAACAGATGAACAAATCTGTTTGGAAAGAAAAAACAATGAACTTACTATTTCATGAGAAAGCACTTAGCACATTATGTATTAAGGGCAATGCTAGTGTAATGAGCATGAGTGCCATGAAGGCCTTAAATCACAAAAAAGGACAGGAAGTATAACCTTGTGTATTTGCACAAAGAACCCTGTTTACATTTTGTCAATTTATGGTTTAAAGGTCTCACACATGTTCTATTTAAATGAGTTAAAATAGCACTTCCCGTCTTCCCCTTAAAAAAGGATTTGACATGGTATGTCCTGTTTCAAAAAAAAATGCATGTTTTTTTTTATGAATGAAAAAAAAATGCATGTTCAAGATCAAGAAATAAACAAACTGACATGACAATAGTTTTAAAGCCAACTGATGGTTAAACATGATAGTTTACACTAATTTGTTATTGCAACAAGAAGTTTATACATTCATAAATATGCATATAAATGATAATACATAGTTCAAAAGGTTACAGCATGCGACACCAACAAAAACAAACAAACTAAAGAAAAATCTAACCAAATCCTCCTCAATCATTTATTTCAAATAAATAAATGAACCTACCAAAGGAGGAGCACATGCAAAACAAGCTGTTTCCCCAGGAATAAGTAATTGTATATGGCCTGAAACAGCATCTTCGGAGACACCTGCCAAGATTTTTTTTTATGTGAAAATTGAAATGTCCTAGCTATTAAACCAAAACTAAAGAGCTGATGCACATCAATCATCATATATATAGCAAAAAAATCAGCATATATAGAAAAAGATGACAAGCAACATTTCATTTATTGTCCTGGATGCTTAAACATGTAGACAATTCTTGGACATAATGCACAGAATCACATATGAGAAACATATCTGCTATTAGTATTTCTGAAATGGATAAGGTGGAAAAGAGTATAAATAAGAAGCTACAGATTTTCTTTTCTGTTTAAAACTTTCCTTAAGGTATCAGATCTTGCAGGAAAATGTATGAAAGGTAAGCAAATGACACAGCCATTGAAAAGAAAAAAAGATGGAGTTGTTATTCTGATGATTAGCTGCTCAAGAAGATGATGGCATAATTATATAATTTATTTCAGAGGATTATACCTCTTAGCTTATTGGAAAAAAGGTTTGGAAAACTGACCACAAAAATAATATTTATATAAATATGGGTCTAGAAACTATGTAAAAGAGCACCATTTAGCATCTTTCTACATCCCCTCAAATTTCTAATGGAAGGAAAATTGCAAATCTAAAGTAAATCCATCTCTTTTACAAGAAGCCACTTCGATTCGTCATTATCCATGTAAACAAGAAGCATAGATATTATATACATATAAAAATGAACCAACATAATGGGCTTGGTTATCTGCAAGGGTGAAGTGTCTTGCCAAGTGAAGGGCCTATTTGACCAATCTACGATTCTGGAGCATTGACCCAATAAAGTCCCACTTGGAATGGAGCTAAAGTGGACTGACAATCTTCTGATGGAAAATTCAGATGACTTAAACATGTACAATATGATGAAACTGCAAATAAAGGTTAAATTCTTCCAATATAAATCTAAACAGGTTTCAGGAAAAAAAATCATGAAAAGACAATCTGGAATTTGTTTGCTTACCAGACTCCATCCATGTCTGACTCAGCTCATTGCAAGCCTGAATGACCACAACTGCATCAGATATAAATTGAAAAATACTTAACAAATCCAAAAAAAAAAAAAAAATGTAACCTCCTAGGACAAAACTTTTAAGTAATAACCATGGGGCATTCACAAATTTGATATTGATTTCTTTTGAGTGGTGATGCTATCCTCCTTTGGTTAACTATCCCCCTTATGCTAAAACCATCAGGTTGGTGTTTTAACCTCCTAGGACAAAAGAATATGAAAAGATATAATGAGGCTCTACTACGAAGATTTTACCCCTATGAAGAGTGACAGAAGATCACAATATGGAGATATCTGCACGGGGACTAGAATCCTAAATGTGCAACCTCAATGTATTGTGTCAATCCCCTAATTGAAAATTTTGAACCTGACAGATGTAGTACCCAAAGATAATACCACCAAGACTCTTCTTTCTCCAAAAAAATATGAAATGGAATTTTAACATTGCTACCAAGTAGGACTGATTCTTAACTAGGTTAAAAGTGGAAAAGTAAAAAAACTCTTGTCCTGTTTGAGAAGTTGATTTACCTGGTTTACAACCATCCTCGCTTCATAATTATCAACACAGCTCAAGACAAGATCTACACCACTATTGTGTGTACTTGGACGGAAACTTTTGTTTCTCAAGCTCTCCATGAAAGTTTCAAAACCTTTCACTGTTGTAATATTCAAAGTGTAGCTCTGAAAACAAATTGAAGCAATCATAATGAGGAAAATACATACATAAAGTGGTAAATAAGAGGAAACTAAGCTGAAAGATATTCTGATTCACGACAAGGATGGTAGAAAATATCCAATTTTGTTAAAAAGAACAAGATTTAAGGTACTCAAAAGCCATAAGTAATGAGTTCAGATCTGCTGACCACAACACATTGCTGGCCACACATTGGGAACATCGGTTGTACTTTACATTGCTGATATTCCCAATGTGTGGCTGGATGAACATGGCCAGCAATGTGTTGTGGTCAGCAGATTCGGACTCTTAAGTAATCACCCCGTAATGTAGACCAATAATATTTTTTACTTTGCTTGCTGAAAGTTCAAACTTTGAAGCAAGGATTAAAATTTTGTCACGTATTGGGGCGTATTGGCCAATATGTATTGTACCGGTGACACTCCGGTACACCCCTGCACTAAGTGTTTCGGGGTATAACCTATTTCAAGGGGTAGACAGGCCTTAAACCGACTCCCTTGAACTGGTTTGGGAAAAAAAAGCGGCTAAAGATACAAGCCGATGCACCCCATCCGGTGTATCGGCCTGTATTTAATATTTTGAATCTTGCTTTGAATGGTTAAAAAATGAAACTTCTCAAAGTAGACATGGATGGAAGGAGATGATATTCAAAGTTATTTTTTATTTATATGGCTCTCAGCCCAAATTTTGAAGGGAACAAAACTGTCTCAAGTCCATCACTTAACTTGTGAGTTGTGAGTCTTGTGACCTAAAACAAAGTAGTCAAAACTTGAATGCCTAGCTTTATCATGGTTTTATTGGTGGGTAATTCAACATCTTATACAGCGAAACTAGAATTGTGCAATTCAGACATTGATTGAGAGAGTTATAACCAATGTATGGACAGATTGCTTCTCTATGATGGAAAACTCCATCTTTATATATTGATATTTTTTAATTAAAGTTTCATTATTTTTAGAATTTATTTTGGTAGATGTCAGTTTTAGAAGTTATTTTCTTTTCAAATCTGTGCCATACTTATAATAAGTTAAAATTTTCTATTTTTAGAAGGTAATTAGCAGTTTTATGGCTCTGAGTCCTTGGATTAGGGAGATGAGTTTACATAAGGCCCATAATATTGTTGAGCATTAAAACTCAAAAATTCATTAAACTTCTTGTTTGAATCCATTAAGTGTATTAATGATTTATAATAGTATTAAACAACGCATAACTATTCATCAATCCTTCAATTATCTAAAACAAAGGACAAATTCACAAAAAAAAATGACACTAATGTAGTCAATCCATCTTAAAGAAAGAGAAAATGGTTCCTCATCAAACACTTACCTCGAGAACTACATCAGGATTGATATCTGAAAGGGTCTGAACTGCAGCATCAGTCTTGGTCATACCAACCTGAAAAAGAGGGGAAAAAGACAAGCTTCATGAGAGACTTAACTCAAATGGAACCTTACAATCTCAACATTCTTTCACCACAAGAACAGAACAGAATTCTTCAGCATCATATCAAATTCATGATTCCAAAAAGAATTGTTATTTACTGTTGGTATACCACCAGATACCGCAAAAAGGGGTTCATTTCAGATAAGAGTTATTACTGGCTAATTATTTATGAATGTTGCATCAAACGGAAAAAAAATAATAATAATGAAAAGCAAGCATAATGATGAAGAAGCATGCCTGTTCTGGACGAAAGAATAGCCTATTCATGTTGGCTAACTCCACTGTATCATAATCATACAACAAAAGACGGCCTATGCCACACCTTGTCAACATCTCAGCTGCAACACTTCCCACACCCCCTATTCCCTGTGACAGCCAAATAGCATCAGAAAACATCATGATCTTCTAACTAATTAAGAAAGGAAAAAAGAAAAAGAAAACAGAAACGATGAAGACACAATTGACATCATATATTCATATCCTGAAACTCACAGTTCTTCACTTTTGCAAATTTGAGAGTGAAGAATTTAAACCATTCTAAAGCAGCACTCCTATAACCAAAGACAATATCTACATGAAGAAAGAATCTTGCTAAAACTAATTCTGTCAAGAAAAATGAAAAAAAAAATTGCATATTTGTTGAATCTTTAAATTGTCATGATCTCATGCAAAGGGTCTGCAGTGCTCTAGTCTATATGTCTAGGTACATCATCAACAGGACATCAACAGTAAAAGAATGGAGTTACTAGATGTGCATTTTTGTTTTCTGGAGTCTGTTTTACATGGTCAACACTCAACATAACGGCACTGAGAGGCAGAAAGAACCTACCATGGTGCAGTATCCAAGTATCTAATGAAAATAGGGGGAAAGCCCTAATTGATGCAACTTTAAAGTAATTAAGTAGAAGAAATTTGGAGTTGTATGCTTCAGCCTCTTCCGGATAAGCACAGTTTTGAGATCAGGGGATGCAGACAAATAAAAAGAGTCAAATTGGCAATGCTATCTTTGTGAACCACAAGAAACATGCAGACAGGATAAGCTTGTAGATTCATCAAACCAATGTGTGGTTGCAGTTCTAGAAAGCACCCATTGCAAAATGAAGCTTTTGATTATTATAGAAACCTCAGTTTATGTGTGTCATATATTATTTACAATTATAAATCACTATAGGCTTATGTACTCTTTTGTTTCGGTGCTTAGGTTGAAAAGATTCAAGAAACTCAACTAGATTTGCATCAAGTAACATGATGAAGGGAGAATGAAATATGATAAATGTAATGCAAGTGCTGTAGACACTGAAAGTGGCAGTTCTTCATATGGGGGAAGATATAAGTGCTAGTTCCTTGTAAGCACTACAGCAGTGGCATTTTTACTGCCAAAAAGCATTCAGATAAACTGTTGATTGCATACTTGAGATCAGCCAGCAAGTGTGTATTTAAATAATCAAATAAAGCACTGGAAGGAAGGAGAGATCAAATACTCACAACTATGGCAACCGAGAATTCTCGTATCCTTTCATAGTTTTCCACGATACCCATTCTCTGAAGTGCCATAAGCCTACTGTAAGGGTTGCTATCTATCACCTCGGCACTCATGTCCTGTTCGCCGTGATGCACAAACACTATGTCAGGTACTCGTTGAAATACTATGAAACGCCATCATGCAAACCAGGATATTGAGACAAGTGGTGCAGCAGAAAGACCTTGACTTTGGAACGCCGAGCATGTGAAGATTGCGCAAGACTGATAAGACGCTCAGCACGCCGTTGCAGCTACAAAAGATGAAGAAATTGGTAGGCGAACAATGCTAAACCTTACCTTTTTCAAACAACATAGCTAGTTTTTCTGCCTAACTCAGATAATTAGCCAATAATCTGCTTAATTTCTTGATATAAATACTGAATCCTTTTCATTCTCACTGACTGATAGTTTTGGAAATGGAGTAGATAAAATTAAAAAAAAAAGTATAAAAGGAAAAATAGATCAGGACTTGCGAAGATTTTGCCTTTCTAGCTCCCGTTGGTGAGTAACTGCGGCAGACCCACTTGGTACAAATGGATCATCAATAACAAATTGATCAGACTGGCCCAAAATCAAAAAATTCTCCCAGTTAATTTCGTAAGGGATCAAAATCCTCCATTAAGAAGATCTGACGTTCAGGAAAATTGTTATAGGACAAGGAAACAATAACGAATTTCAGAAAAAATAATTGTCTGATCCAGATTATTAGAAAACTGGAGGAAAGAGGCACGCGAATAAAAACAAACATAAGAAAGAAAGAAAGAACCTTGATGATAGAATCCTGGTGAGAAGGATCTGGTAAAGCTCGTTTAAGAGATTCGAAGTCATCGAGCATTTCCTTTAGTTCGACCTCCATTACAACTATTGCAGGCTTACAGCTCTCTGTCACCCTCTCTCTCCTCTTCGCTAGTGTGAGAATTTAAAACAAGTATGCGATCCCTCCTTATTCGTTCCCTCCCTCGCACGCGTTAACGGGGAAGAACCGACGGACAGAAGAAAAACGACGCAAATCGCAAAAGCATCCAAACTCTAAAAAGAGCAACAGAAAGCACAAGGGCACCCTGCCCCCACTATATGGGCCAGTATGGCCTTTCAGCCGTCAGATCACAAACGGACCACCGTATTGGACTTTTTTGATAACTCATAGACCAATGTTGATCAGTACCGTTGATTGGTGGACTCTTGTTTGACTATATGGGCCAGTATGGCCTTTCAGCCGTCTCATCACAAACGGATCACCGTATTGGACTTTTTGATAACTCATAGACCAACGTTGATCAATACCGTTGTTTGATGGACTCTTGTGTTCATTGGTCAAAACTCTTTCGCTCTCAATACTAGTAGGATGATACCACAACCCGATGTGGATTTTAACGAAGTTAGGTTATAAATATAATAAAGTGAATTCATGGCCCCTACAAAAGTTGAACTAAAATTATAAATGATCATTTTAGAAGGCTCCTTCTCACGCCAATTTTTCCCGAACCCTATTTATTCTCCTCCCTGTCTCATTTTCTATTTAACTTGCCTCTCCCCCCTCCCAAAAAAAAAAAGAAAAAAATTAATATTCAATTACTTTATCCTAATTGAGTGTGAGTAGTAATGTTAAAGAAAATAAAACTGACTTAAAACATGACAAGGATTTCATTTGACATCTATATCTATATCTATACTACTTATAAAAGTGCTAACGAGGAGTTATTAGATTCTATAATTTTTCTTTATTGAAATACCTCTCCTCTTGAATTTAATTCATTTCCATTGAAATGGTAGAAAATGTAATTAAAAGAATACCATTAAATGCATTCAATTACCTCTCATTAAGTCTCACATTTAAATCATTAAATAAATCTCATTTTCTCTCATTGAATCTAACATTTATACTTTTGTTTATCATCATTACACTAATAAATCCATACACAATAATTATTACTAGAATGAAATTTTATATTTTTAAATTATATAGAAATTAAATTATATTTTTCATCTAAAAGGTGGGTAAGTAGTTCAACCATTTGGGTCAAATGGATAATTTTATGATGTCATAAATAAATAATACAAATTTAGAAATATAAAAAATTCTTTTGTTTATCATTATTAAATTCTACTTATAAATTCCTACGCAATAATTATTAATAGGGTAAATTACAAAGACTCTCCTGTACTATGACCGTGAGACAAAGACCCCTTCCATTCAAAAATGCCATTGCAATATTTTATAATCCCCATACTACCCTTGTAATAACTATTTAAACGAGAAAAACATTGTTCATCTTCCCCGACCTTACGATACACTAGTAGCGCGGATCTCTCTCTCTCTCTCTCTCTCCCTGATCTCTCTTCTTCCCCTTCCCCTTAACAGCATCGAGGTTGAACCTATTTAATTTAATCCTGCCCCATTTCACTTACCTTAAATGATTGATTTAGATTGATTAGGAGAGATAGATAGAGGTTTCGCTATTTGAATTAATTTTGAAGTGATCTTCAAATGCCTCAAGCCCCAGCTCATGATTCCAAAGTCAAAACAATGTTTTTTGAAAAACAATGAAGCCTCATCCGAAACAATTTTATCCACCGCTACCTCTCTAGCTACATCGGCGATGCTCATTTGTTCGATAGTCTACGACTTTTTACCCCACGAAACTCAAGACTACATCTTCTTTAGCATATGAATCCTCCTCGGTCGTTTCTCCTTCGAGCTAGCCATGGTCATCGAAAATTTGACGGTCTCACCAGCAACGAAATCTATGACACTACTGAGATCTACTTGGGCACCAAGGTCAACCCCTCCACCCAAAGAGTGAAGGTCAGGAAACCTGAGAAGGAGAAGAACTTTACTGTGACCATGGAGAGAAACGAAGAGATAGTAGATGTGTTCGACCGTGTAAGATTCAAGTGGAAATTCATATGTGCGGCAGTCAAGTCCCAAATTTTCAACCACCAGCCCATTTCATTTTGACAGTCGATGTTCCAGCTAAGCTTCCACAAGAAGCATAAAAACAAGGTTTTGAGTTCTTACTTTCCATACATATTGGAGAAATCAAAGGCCATCAAGGACAAGAAGAAGACATTGAAGCTGTTAATCATGGATTACAACGTCTATTACGATAACCCATCAAATGCATGGGGATCAATTAACCTAGATCACCCAACGGCCTTCAAGACGCTAGCCATGGAGTCGGATATGAAGATAAAATGTAATGGAGAGAGAGAGAGAGAGAGAGAGAGAGAGATGGAAATGTGAAGGAATCTGAGGTAGAGAGATTACTGGTGGTCCGTCGCTGCTATTAGTGTATCATGAGGTTGGGGAAGATGAACATTGTTTTTCTCATCTAGTTATTATAAGGGTAATATGGGGATTAAAAAATATTGCAATGGCCTTTTTGGATGAAAGGCTAATGCTAGGGGGTATTTGTCGCAAAACAAAGTACAGGGTGGATCTTTGTCCAGACCACATAGTACAAGGGAGTCTTTGTAACTTATCCTTACTAATAGAATAAGATTTTATATTTCTAAAATAAAAGAAAAATTCCCAATAAGTACGTCCAGTGCCAATTTAGTAAGTCTTGTAGTCTTTGTAACTTATCCTTATTAATAGAATAAGATTTTATATTTCTAAAATAAAAGAAAAATTCCCAATAAGTACGTCCAGTGCCAATTTAGTAAGTGAACTTTAAAATGTGACAAACTAGTACCCAAATTAATTCACCGTTAAGTGTCATAAAAAAAAGAAACAAATGCACCATAAGTTTCACCTAATTTTTACTGTTCACCGCCGCTGCTCATCGCCTCATTCAACACCACAACTGTTCCCCGCCACAGGAGAAAACCAGAGAAAGAAAACTAGTGTGGTTCCAGTATATGAACACTGTTCACCGTCATAGTTCCTGCACTGTTCATCTTCACAGTGAAGTAGAGAGAGTCACTCGATGCAAAACGGGTTCAAATCTGTCGCCGCTCTACTTCTCTGTGAAGAAGATGAACACCCTCACCAAGTTGAACTGTTCATCTTCTTCAGAGAAGCAGAGCGGCGGCAGATCTGATCACCGTCACCAAGTTGGACCATCGAATCGACTCTCTTGAGCTTGGAGCGTTTGGAGTCGTTGGTGTTGAACACTGTTCACGCCACTGTTTGTAGACCTTGGCTTTCCACTCTCCAACGGTCTCCATTCTCTCTTGCCTTCTCAATTTTGTTCTCCCTACCAGCTTAGCCTTGGTAACGTCCATGCCAGGGCGGTAAACACTCGTCTGCGAACAGATCCCATACGCAATAGGAGGAAAGAAGTTGTGACTCGGTGGTCGCCAATCCTTGGAAGGAATTGCAGGTGCAAAGGAACTCGAAGGTGGAGGGTAAAAGCATTTGGACTCTTGCTTCATACCTGGTGTTTGGAAATGCTCAGGGAGTTGGGAAATGCCACTATGGGTTTCGTTGGAGTAGGAGAGGAGAACCTCTACTGGAGGGACCCCGAGGCCGTGAAGCTACTGATTTGGGTGGGAGCACCGCATGAGATACCTAAGGCTCTAACAGTGGAAGTTCTCGGGGAAATCTTCGTCGTTAGCTTCGTGGTAGAAGGTCTGGAGTCGTTGGTCTTGAGACATTCTTTAGGGCTCCGTTGGATTGAAGTGGAAGAAGAGTCGAAAGGTTCAGGGCAGCTAAAGGCAGGTGGCGATGATTCTGGTCTTGGGGCTCAAGAGGGGAGAGAAAGACCTTAGGTGGCTGAAAGAGTAAGGGGAAGATCCCGTCGGTGTCGGAGGAGGAGACGTCACCGATCTGGTTCGAGTGTTTCCAGGTGCTCTTCCCTAGCCGAGAATGAAGATAGGCCTTTGTTGTTGTTGGAATCGAGGGAGGTCCATATGAACTATGAATATTGCATTTTGTAAGGGTAATTTTTGCATTTTCAAAATTCTTAAATCGCACACCAGGTGGCATGATATACATAACCGACGATAGTTACTGGATTGTGGCAAAATAAAAGTTCGGTATTAAATTGGCATTTAGCCTAAAGTTTTTCAATCATTTGGGTCAAATGTATAATGTCATGACGTCCTAAATAAATAATATTAATTTAGAAATATAAAAAATATAAAAAAATGCACACATTTCTATTATTATATATTTATTATATTAAAAAATAACTATGATAAAATATATATAATTTTATTAATGATAGTCATCAAATATACACCGATTGAAAATTTAACCATCTTACTATCTAAGGGGTGGGTTAGTGGTTCAACCTTTCAGGTCAAATAGGTTAACTCATGATGTATAATTAAAAATGATTTTTTTTAAATATAATAATATAAAAAATATGAAACAAAAATAAGTATGATAAATAATAATAATTTTATTAATGATATAAATTAAATGAAAATTTTAAAACCAGCTTGAAAATTAAACCATTTCCATATCTAGATGGTAGGTAGGTCAATGATCTAATATTCCGAGTCAAATGGGACAATCTATATTGTCATAACTAATTAACAAATATTAAATACATACATACATATTTATATATATATATATATATATATATATATATATATAAAAGAAAATATAAGCTTTGTATAGAGCATTTTGATACAATTCTATTGTTATATATTCACCATATTAAACAAAAATAAATGTGATGATAAGAATTAGTTTTATTGATGATGAAAATGGAATACATTATTTAAAATCAACCGAAAAAGCAAAATGGGTTTTCCATCCAAGTGGCGGGTTAGTGGTTAAACTCATGGTTTTTAAAACTAACTTAGTAACCAAACTAGTCAGGGGTTCGATTACCAGGTTGACTCGAACGGTCAGCCTGTTATGACAAAAAAATAAAAAAAATCAAAAAACGGTCAGAACCATTCGAATGGTTCGAACGATTAACTGGCTGGTCCAACAATTTGTTGACCAAAATCAACGGTTTTGAGGAAAAATGAAATCGGTTAGGCAATCGGTTCCTGTTTTTTTGGGTCCGACCATCTGGTCTGGTCTGATTTTGAAAACCATGGTTAAACTATCAATGTCAAATGGATGTTATTATTAAATAAGAAAAATAAATAAAATTCTAGAAAAATGTAGAAATTTGTCGATAATTTTTGGTACATTCTATAATATTATATATTCATCATATAAAAAAGTATGATTAATGATATATATATATATATATATATATATAATTGATTTGACCACAATATTAAAAACCAATATTCAAGCAATATATTAGAATTACATTTTCTCTTGGTGAATAAGTAATTTTTATTATCTCATAAATTAAGTAATAAAAATAAAAATATAGAACATTTATAAAATTTATAGAGAATTTAGAACATGCATTAATATTATATATTATTCATATTAAACAAAAATATGTTTGAAAAAATAATAATTATTGTTAGTAAAAATAGAAATAGCTAAAATACAAAGAAAAAAATGAATTAATGTCTTAATCATAGTCCATTTTCTTGGTTAAATAGGTTAATAGTTCAACCATTAAGGTCATTTGGTTGCTAAATATTGTCATCATCAACATTTGATATTGCCACGTGCAACGCACGTACACTTTTACTAGTATAATGTATGTGTGTGTCTATAATGGTTTATGTTTTTTATTTTTATTATTTAATTATGATATCAAGGGTTAACACATTTGACCCAAAAAGGTTGAACCATTGACTTGCCACCAAATAGGAAAACAATTTAATTTTTTTATCGATTTTAAATTATGCATTTCATTTCCATCATCAATGAAAAAAATAATTTTTTTTTTACACTTTATTTCTTTAATATGATGAATATAAACCATTAGAAATGTGCTCAAATTTCTGTACATTTTGTATTTGTTTATATTTTAAAATTTTTATCATTTAACACTAACACATGAGTCAATGCATTTGACTTGGATGGTTGAATTGCTTATTTGCCACTTGATGGAAGAATGGTTTTGTTTTTAGGTTGGCTTTAAAAAATATGGAATTTATATTGTTAAAAATATTGGGCATCTATAGATCCAATCAATAGAATTTATTAATGACGAAAATACTTTAAATATAGTATTTAATGAAATAGAACGGAAGTTAATAACTTAAAAGACTTAATAAGAGAGAATTTAATGAAGTGAAAAGTAGTAGTTCAAATTACATATTTTGCCCTCAAAAACTAGAGAGGGACTAAATTTTAAAATAGGGTTGGTAAAAAATTACTTTAAATATAATATTTAGTGAGAGATAATGAAAATTAATGCCTTAAATATAAGATCTAACCAGTAGTTCTAATTACATTTCCCCCTCACAATTATAAAAGGAATATGTTAAAAATATGGGTATTTTAGTAATGGGAAAAGGCCCACATGCCCCTTCATACTTTTAATAGTAATATAGATATAGATAGGTATTATATATTATATATTATAATATAACACATATAATATTTTTTAAGGTCATTTACTTAAACACCTCCTATAGTTTGCAACTACTTAATCAACCTTTGGGTATGGTCATGTGACTTATTAAAATTAGTAGAAAATGTGAAAGGGTATGGGTCCAAGGTTTTTTATTTAAAAAATACCCTTAATAGTTCCCATAACAAGCTTTTATGAAACAAAAACCTCCCCGAAATAACTTAATATGGAGAAAAGGTGTGGGATGCGCTTGATATATGAACTACCAGGGATATATTCAGAATATAAAAATATAGGACATATGCCTTTCACAATTTTTTTCATTCATCTTAAAAGGTCGTGTGACCATTCCTAGATGGAATTATAAATGGTTCTTGTCAATCAAGTAAAGAAGTTGTAAATAGTAGGTGGTGGTTTAGAAGTGTACAAAGTAGAAGGTGGGGTTTAGTAAATACGCAAAACTACAGGAATGTCTAATTAAATGGCCTTGTTTTATATAGGGGAGAATGACGGTTCAGCCCAGGGTCAGAATTTGTAGGCCCAAAGTACTGTTGGAGTAGGTGTCAGTTCAGAATTGATGCCAATTCACGGATACGCATTGATGCATAAAGTGTGGGTTGTTGACATTTTGAATGTTTATATCTCTGCACTGAAAATCAGAAATTTGCATTGGACTTGTCCATACTTTTTGGTAATACTTTTAAAGTTTGTAGACTTGGAATTAAAGCTTGACTTTTTTTTTTTTTTTTTTAAGAGAGAATTCAAGCTTGCGTATGAGCTGGGCTATTCCGGGGCCTAGGCTAAGCCCTTGTCATGGGTGTAAGGAACTTAGGCCTGACCCATGAACCCATGATCATCCCTATTAACACCATAGAGTAGAAGAGGTGCTCTTATATAGTGTCTTTTAGAAATCTAAAAAAATTCAACGGAACATTTTCAACCACAACATTAATTCCCAATTTATTGAATAGGTTCTACACAAATAGAAGGGCATAATATGTAATTTAAACAATTATTTTTCACCTCATTTAATTTCCCCTCTTCAAGTCTTATATTTAATGCATTAACTCCCTTTCTCTCTTATTAAATTATATGATTATTTTTTAATCGCCAATAAATTCTAATAATTAGATTCATATCTAATAGTTTTAACCATATAAAATCCATATATTTTAAACTCAACCCAAAAATGAAATCTTCTCCCTAGGTAGTGGTGGTTAAGAGGCCATTTTGGTCCAATAGGTCAACCTATGATGCCATAGTTAAATAATAAGTTTTAAATATAAACAAATACATAAAAAATAAAAAAAAATTAGGCACATCTTTAATATTTTAAATTAATCATATCGAAAAAAGATAATTGCGATAAACAATAATTGTTTTTATTGATGATGGATCTGAGATGTAAATTGCTTTCCTATTTGGTGGCAATCAAGTCAAATAGTGCCAACCCTTGATGTCATAATTAGACAACAAGCATTAAAAAAAGATAAAAAGACAAAAAATTATAGACAAACATTTGAACATACCTATAGTATTATATATTCATCATATTAAACAAAAATAAATATAAAAAAAGAAATTATTTATAAAAAATGTAAAATTTTTATATGCACATTTACTAATCAACACAAAGGTAAACAAAAAGAGAGTTATAGTATAGTATCCAAAGTGAGATGTCATAACTACACATTATAAAAACATAAACCAATGAAAAACAAATAGACCGTATGACATTTTTTACTCGATTAGCTACTATTTTGATTTATTATGCATCTTTTGCACCATGGATTCAAATAATTATTCTAATACAAAGGTCCAATTTTCTTGAAATAAATAAAGACTGCTCAATTATTTAGGGTCTTAGGAAGGTTGGATTGAAACTATCAGACAGATATAGGCCAAAACCTTTGTCATGTGATCTCTCTCAAACAAAGAACATATATTTTCAGTGATCTTTCCAAGCAGCAGCTAGTTATTTTATTGGAACATAAGAACGAATCATGTTGAGGGAACCCATGGTGAAGTTATATGCATGTCTTTGAAATTTGAACCACCAAATTTAGAATTGCATAAGGCGGGTTTGAGACGGGAACAATATTTTCTATCCCCGATCCCAGCTTTGAAACAAATCCTTGTCATTGACCTTGATCCCTGATCAAGTATCATTACCAATCCTTATCCTCGTTCCCCTCAAGGTAACCTCCATCCATTGGGTTAGGGATGCTGGATACCCAATGGGAATAGAGAAAATTGCAATCCCTATATTGAATTGAAAATCATTTTCGTTTTTTGGTCTTATTTTTGGGATACAATTCATTGGGTGATGGTTTTGCCAAGAACACATTCTTTATAAATATAATTATAAAGGCGTTGAAAAGCAATTAGCGTTAGTAGTCCAACGGTTAGGATAATTGCCTTCGAAGCAATAGACCCGGTTCCGGCTCTCGGAAAACGTATTTTATGCGACATGATCCTTTTTTTTCCTTTTCACTGGAAGAAAGCGGGACCAACCCAATCTTCTTTTTATTGTTTTTTTTTTTTAATTATTATTATACTCTATGGGCTTTTTGGATTTTTCACCAAACGTGTTTGGTAATCCTTGTGAAGTTGTGAGTGCCACCTTTTCTTGATAGATATATTGTGAGTGCCATCATTTTTTTTTGTCATTATATTACGAGTGTCATCTTGCTAAGCTAGAAACCACTACGTAAAAGTCCTAATATTCCAAAACTCTTTATTTTTTTTTTGAAAAGAAACATAATTAGAAGATTCCCTTAAGAATGCATGCGTCAACACCCCCTTTCAGCAAAAGAGGCCAATCAATTTGGTCTGTTATTCAAATTAGAAAGGCGGCTGATATTTATCATATAGCATTAATTTCCATATTCCAATAGAAAACCAAGCTCAAGGACTTTTTGGACCGACCATATATATATATATATATATATATATATTTTTTTTTAAAATAGCAACAAAGTTCATTCCCTTGTTTTAATAATATTCTATATCTCGCTTTAAATTTTAAAGCATGCTTTTATCAATAAATGGAGCCTAATTTAATTTTCAAATCAAATGAAAAAAACCAACCCAACCCAACCCAAATGCTTGATATTTATCTGAAACATTTTGGATTGACTAATATAAATTATTGTTTCTACCTAAAACTCATGAACCTCAATTATATATTTCTAGTTGAAATGACAACCATATGTGATGTGATAGAACATGTTTCTCACCGATTTGTGCCAAATCATTTCAGGTAGGGACGGCAATGGAAACAAACACAACCCTAATCTAGTTTTTCCAAGTCATTTGAAAAATACAACCATAAGGCTTGAAGATTTGCTATGTGAATAATGTATCTCAATAATCTATACATGGTATTGCTCCATATACAAGATCTTGCATGTATATATTTGTAAACTAAGGGGGTGTATGGAATCGTGGCCGTTTTTCAAAAAATATAATATGCACAATTTGATGTTTCATGTATCGTTGAACCATTTTCCCCAATGGTTGACTGATGTGTATCCTATGTGGTGTTTTACCTGTCAGCATATACATGAAAAATGGTGATGAAAATCACCTTACTAAACAACATACTGTTGTTCTCTGCCAATGTGACAGAAGCATCATTTTTTTTTTGTGAAAAATGGGTCTTGAAAACATGGACATTTTTTCTTGAAAACCGGTCATAAAAAACACCCATGCTTCCAAACACCATGTAAGTCTTAATAAAAAAACAGCTAATTATTTCTCCAATTGCCATAATCACCCACTTATTGCAAATCGCAAGTAAACACAGAAGTTAATTAGTGCAATTATAATATAAAAAAGGTATCATACCTAAAAATTGATGATCATTCAATCGGTATCATCCAAATCCATGTGAATTTGTTATTGAATAAAAGTATCATACTTCCCATATCATAAAAATTGCCCAATTTAAAATGAGTATTTTTGACTAATTATATGGAAGAAGGTTCATATTATCAGTAGGAGAAGAAAAAGGTTGTAGAGAAATAAGAAATAAGATTTAAGCTGGCTTGGGGTTTGCTTGATTTTTAGCCTGCAACTGCAAGTTTGGACAAGTGCCTGCCTGGGCCATAGTCGGAGATTAATAGGTTTTGCACAAGTCAGACCCATTTGAACATGTTCACGTCTAAAATTAGCATGGGCCCACCATTCAGCTAATCAGGGGCCCATTTAAGTCTCTTTTTTAAGATTCACCCTAGTCCAGTAGCTATTTATCCAGAGATTTAACGAAGCCTCATTTGGCGCGTCTTTCCGCGCACTCTTTCGGTTGTTTATAAGTCGAGCAGACCGTGGTCTTCTTCCATTTGATTCATAACTGATCTAATCACTAAAACCCGGTGCACTAAAAAGGTACAAGAAGTCCATTTTAGATTGATTTTGGGAAGATATAATTAAAACCTTTCACGTATTTTTCTCTTTATTCTCAAGTGAAAAGACACGAAAAGTCAAATTAACTTCAGACTTCTCAGGTCATCAAACAAAATTTTAACATGTCTTTTAATTATCAAAACTACCAGAAGATATTCCCCAAAAAACCTTACCAAATGGCCCCTAATTCTTCAGAACTTCCAAAAACATATGCCAACCGGTCAATTGCCCTGTGAAGGGGAAAAAGGGGTTCTGTTTTTTCATTTTTTTTATTTTTATTTTTTCACTGAGAACTCTGAAGACTGTCTTGTGTTGCGTGAGGCGAAGCTTGATTATTAATATAGGAGGCCAAATCTTGATTGACTATTCACCCCACCAAAAAAAAAACATGGGCTAAGATTCCTCTAGGTCTAATGTACTTAGGCTGATAATACGTGTTTATTGGGCCACTAATTACGTAGCCCAAGGTCCAAAACCTCACCACAGTTGATCAGGTTCATTAAAAGTGTATAGAAGCGGGAAGGTATGAAAGTTGCATAAATTGATAAATGATAAGTGATTCACTTCATGTAATTTTTTGGGGTGCGGTGAAATTTATGGGGTGAGTGAGGTGTGTGATTGATAGATAAATATAGAATTATGTAGATGTATTTTGATATTTTGGTGTTGAGAATTTGAGAATATGCCGGGCAGTTAAGATGAAGTTTGAAAACCCAAATCTACTCTACCAGACTATCACGCCAACCCCAGCGCACGCGCCTGGTGACTGATGACTTGGTGAGGGAGCTTAGAACTTATGTGAAACTTGTAATATAATTCACCATTTTAAATAAAGAAGTGAAAAATATGAGGCACCACAAGCAAAAATTTATAAGCACCGGTGGTTTACATTATTTAGGGCACGTTTGGTTTACAGGAATAAAGGCCTGGATTCTAACTGTTTGATTGGAAAGAATTAGAATTCTATTCTTATTTTTGATGGAATAACATTCTCCCATCTGAAGAATAGCCATTCTCTTTCACTCTTTTGGGAAGAAAATCTCATTCCAATTGATTCTAATTCTTATTTTAATTTCTGTCTGAACTAGACAGGCTATAGGAATAGATCATTCCAATTTCGATTCTGGTTCCAGTTTCAACTACAAACCAAACAGACCCTTGTTTTGTAGCATCAATAATTTTAGGGATATATCAAGTGAGAGCCTCGACTCTTGGCTCATCATCATGATAAAGGTAGGCCAAATGGATGCCGATCTGGTGTCAGTAGAAAAATATATTGACAGCTGATCCTCCGGATCCATCAGTGGTGGGCCAAGGACCAAGTCCTTCATTAGATGCCTTTGGTACGTTTCATGTGCCAGACTGGAACAAAAACAAACTAAACAACGCCCCACCTTAAGTTTTACGAAGCAAATTAATTATTTATTCGGTTTTAATCTGTTCCCGATATCGTTATCGTATTTAACTTAAGCAACTCTCATAACTTGTCTCCTTGCTACAAATTTTAATCATTCTCAATTACATTTCAGCCCCTATATATATTTGTTATAGCAGTTGCTGTGCTCATCTCCTCTACAATATTTCTTCCGCACGGAAAAATTCATTGTATGTGTTTTTTAATCAAATTTTCGTTTTTTTTTTTCGTTCCTGCAACTGCAAGCATGTGCAAGCTATTAGATGACATATTCGTGCCCCTCTTTCATTCCAAAATCCAAACGAACCTCTGGACTTGGTTCATCCTTCCTTATCAGTTGCGAGGTCAACAAGAAAAGTAGTGACCCTTGGCAATTGGCATCATTGACCGTCATGAATATATATAAAAGCATTTTCTAAAAGTTGTTTAACCTTAATAGCCGGCCCGACACCAGTAGGATTGTGTGTTTGAAATAGTTTAATAATGCAACCTCTTTGCTTGTTATCATGTGTAATTTAATCTGACTCTTTCAACATATCCCGACATCAGTCTGGCATGGGGCACGACGATATTGTTGTATATCAAGTTGTTTGCACTCGGACCTTGATTAAATGTATTAATTAATTGTCGACACAACAAGTTTAGTAGGAGTTAGAAGTTTGCTCAAAGAAAAAAATGAAAAGAGTTAGAGGACGTCTGTTACATATCACTTACGGCATTAGAGTGTGATCATAAGGCCCATCTCTTTCTCGTGCTACCACGTACTTCATATGCGTAGCCTACCACTTAATTACTATGGGGTCAGTGACAAAGTTGTACTATTTTTGCAATAAATATCTCCCTGAACTGACAAAATTCTCCTTCCATTGTTAATATTCTGTCAGTTAATTTTGAAAAAAATTCGTTAGACTGTTTAGAATTTTTTAAATGTTCAAACTACCCTTTTTATACTATTTATTGTCTTCTCAATTGAAATTAGGAGTCTATGATTGTTCAAGAAAACCCATAAAACCCATCTGAAATATCTGTAGCAGAAGCTCTTATCTTGTTCAAGAGCCTCATCTTAACAAAGAACCCCCTGCTCTTGATGGTTCTTTTGAGCTCCACCATCTCATCGTATGTTTAAAAAAAATAAGAAAAAAAAAAAAACAAAAGCCAAAGATGAATTCAGTGGTTGAGATGGGGCTTTTGTTTTTAGTCAGAGATGAAGTGAGGATGAAGAAGAAGGAAAACAATAGGTTAAATAGGTTTTAACAGAAAAAAAAAAAAGATAAGAAAAGAAAATAGAAAAAATTAATAGGGTATTTTGATAATTTAACACTTTTCGTTATCAGATTTACCGGCAAAGGGGATATTAGTTTAACGGCTAAAGTTCAGAAAATCTTTATTGCAAAAAAAAGTACAAAGAGACTTTATCACTGACGTGAATTTGTAATTTACCCTTTTTTAAGGCAATTGACGACCATTCACTCTGGAGTGACGAAAGTCTCCAATATAAATTATAAATATATATAAAGAAGACGGTTGATAGGTTATAGTTGATCTAATAATATCGGTATTAGTAATCAAACCATACCTCTTCAAAATGGAAAGACATGGATCACCACTCCACTTCCCTCCCAGTTGGAGGAGTAGGGATGAAGTCATGACGTGAAACCAAACTACTTTTACCTTGCGGATGCCTTATCGCATAAAGTTAACACAGTAGAGTAACGAATTTTGTCATTGAGGTCAAATCCCCCTCCGCAGTCCCCCCCCCAACCCAAAAAAGCTAGAAATAAGTTGAGATGGCAAGTTATAGACTCAATAATATAATACAAAGAAATAGCATCCGTGATCCGACTGACCAACTCGCAGGCAAGTCTAGCTTTTATCACCAAAAAATAAAATGCAAGTTTAAGCCTTATAAGTCAATACAAACCGGTAGATGCGTAAGTTTGTGTTAGCATTTAGCAATTAGCATTCACCTCGTCGTATAGGCCGTAGCCCTGTTTTCGCTCTCTGCCTTCATCACTTGTAGTAGGTTGCTTTAAAAAGTAAGTTAGCCAATGCTAGCTGCATGCATTTATAGATAGCTAGAGCCTAGAGAGGGCATCTCACATCTCGCATCTGCATAGATTACTAACCTTGCATGGCTTCCACGATATTCGATATTTTGTCGCACATGAACTACTTTACTTTCTTCTTCTTCCTATTTAATTCAATAATATATAATTGAACAACGTTTGGTTTGGTGTAGAAGTAAGTACATCGTCCCATTGGCGTGGAAGTGAACCATTCCATTCCATTGAGATTTAATTTGGGAGTCACCTGTTCATATGCTTATTCTTATCTTAATTCACTCATTTGTCGTCGCATCACCATTTATTTTAACACTATCATTTTAATAGCAATCATAGTTTTCTTTTAAGCGAAATAGTAAAATTAATGGAACCATCTTGTTTGCTGTATGACATTCAAACAATCGCGGCTCATAGTTTCAGACACCGGATCGATGATGGCTCAACTTAATAATGTTCCCAAAGCGCTGTAAATCATCGCCGCCTCTTGGAAAAGAAAAGAAAAAAATATCTCATTTTTAGAGCATCTTGTGACATACAAATAATCGGTTGTCAAAAGACTAAATCCAAGATCGTCCCACTTTGTATTACTCGATTCATATGTTTCATTGCAAAAAATATTAGATATATACAATTGTTTATTAGAAATTTGGAATACGATGGAATTCAGTTGAGCAAGAAAAAATGGGAGACGATCGACTCAATAATAGCTTGATAGATGTAAAAGTGGCAAGTTTCGACTGTTTGTGATGATGAAGAGGGAAGCAGGGACCATAGTGTTGGAAATAGAGAGATTTTGTTTTTTTAAAAAATATATATTTATTATTTATTTTGGATTACCTGCCATTAGAAGGGTCCAACTAAAACCCATTAGGTTAATGAGAAAAAATAAAATAAAATAAAATTCTATTCCGTGATGAAAACAGCCGTTAAATGGTCCCACACCCACACCACTGACGATTGACGATTGACGATTGATCGTGCGAATAAACGGCGAAGTTAGCTTAATTCAAATTGATTTTAAAACGGTCAAAATGCATGCTTTACACAAGAGAAGCACGCCCCAGCACCACCGGATTCAATTTGTCATGAGTCGCAAATTGTGACTCAGAGTCTGAGAGTCATTAGAGAGAGAGATGGTTAACTTCACTTCCCATGCACGTAACGGCAAAATAATTTGTCGCCGGACTGGGGAGCAAAATCTTTCTGCTTGAACTGGCACGCTGTAAGTTTGACGATGAACGGTGAATTTATCTATTAATTGCTGCTTTCCTTTTTCCCCCTTTCGATCCCTATTAATTTCTATTTGATCCTTTTAGTTTCTTTTCCTTGGACTTGGAGTGGTTTTCGATTTCAAATGAAGACAAGTTTTTAGAGGCATAGCGATTAATTACACTAAATGTCGTCGATTGCAAGAAACCACCGTCAGAGTAGAGACAACATCTAGAAAGACGGGGAAAAGGACCAATTAAAGTTGATTGCATACTGAAAGTAATTAGAAGCTAAGTATGGGTAGGTCCCGCTCGCTTATTAACGAAAATATGATTAAACAAACTATCATAATCAGGTAAAAGTCAGACCACTTAGGTCTTAATCCCGGGAATTAAGATTTAAGATTAATAAAAAGCATGAGAATGAGAAGCAAAAGCACTGCTAAGCATTGCATTACATAGTAAAGATATCATGGAACAGAAAACTCAACACACAGGACAAGATTACACAAGGTTGTGCCTATCATATTGCTTCCCCAATTAATCTCTATCGACGATAGTCTCCGCCCCTCGGGTCCAACCTCTCATCCAATCAGGTCAAACAGGACAGGATGGTCAAAGCTGCTCTGCTCCATTCCGTTGAGCTTGGGGAGCTCCCCAATCATAATTGGTATCTCTGAACATAATTCATGTTTTCAGTTTTCAATTTTCAGGCCCCCCACCCACTGCTAGGCTAGCTAGTCTACTCCTCTCTCCTGGCATGGGCACGCCGCATGGCCTACCAGTGCCAGACTCTACCACCACTCAACCTACGTGACTTGAAGAGGTGGAATGCTCCACAGCTGCTGAGTGCTGACCACTATGTATATCAGTATATATACCAAAGCCTTGGGAACAAGAGGCCTGTCTGTTATTCACTTATTTGTGGACTGTGGACCCTGTGGTAACCGGTGCATACACGAACAACGGTCTACGATGACAAATTACTATTTATGAGTGTCAATTGGATTGGATTTGGTCTAAGATCCATTGGTAAGGTCTAATTCAATTCAATGAATATGTTAGACCATTTTGAATTATTGGTCCAATTCAATGTCTAGACCACTCAATCTGTTCAAATTTGTTTTGATTTAGATTAGTTTCAACCCAAATCCGGTCCATTGACACCTATATTCTTATCTTATATCAATGAATAAGATCTTAGCTTGATCCAAC
Organism: Nelumbo lutea; assembly: GCF_056320005.1. Lineage (NCBI taxonomy): Eukaryota > Viridiplantae > Streptophyta > Magnoliopsida > Proteales > Nelumbonaceae > Nelumbo > Nelumbo lutea. The sequence goes on from NC_142687.1 coordinate 5,090,811, forward strand.
TAAATTCAATATAAGGGTCTGTTTGATTTGTAGGAATAAGAGTCGGGAATCAGAATTGGAAAGGACTATTCCAATTCCAACTGTTTGGTTGGGTGGAATCGAAATCCCATTCTCATTCCTGCTGGAATGACATTCCCCCATTTGAGGGAATGGCCATTCCCTACCTCTCCCTTGGGAATGAAATCTCATTCTTGCTGATTTTGATTCTCATTCCCATTCCTTTCTGAACCAAACAGACTATGAGAATGGATCATTCCAATTTCGATTCTAGAGGATTTCGATTCCAATTCTGATTACATATCAAACTGACCCTAAATTTATTATGAACCAAACAGACCCCAATTTTATAAATATTTCGGACCGGGATTCATCCAATCCAATTGGGATTTATTAAGTTAAAGAGAACCAATAGAAATATGTAAGAGTATAAAATTGTTTTATATAATAATTAATAATCATTTATATTTTATATACTATTTTTAATATTTTTTTATAAAACAAAAATAATAATAATTAATTTTAGACCGGTTGTTTATCAAACTTTGGGATGTCAATTTTTCCTATTTCCTCAATCCTCGTGTGGATTTGCCTCGAATGGGATAGGGATGATTTTCCACCGCGGGGACATATATGGTGAAATTTTCACCCCCATTGACGGGGATGGTGCGGGGACAAAAATCATTCACTGGTCCACGTGGACCCCAATCTCTGCCCCACAGGATCCCCGCTAATATATATGTATATATACACACATTTATATATGTATATATGTACATACACGCCTATATGTTAATATTTTTAAAAATATGGTTGAATATGTTTGTATATTTTCTAATAGGATTGTAAATTTTAATTATTTTATTTTTAATTTTTAAATAAAATAAAAATAAAAACATAATGGTTGACATTATAAAGGATCACATGGAATGGGGAAAACTTTATCCCCGTTAGTGGGGATGGGGACGGGGACATGGGGAGAGGCTCCTCGTCCCTACCAATCCCCGTTGCCAATCCAAATCAAACTAATGGAATTGACCAACCTGGTTTCTAGTATTTCTTATTGGCTTTGATTCAACAATTTCCCAACTCGACTGGATTAGATCAATTTTGCTTTGGCCATTTGTAAACTAACTAAAATCGAATGACCCGACCATAGATATAGATTAGTATTTTATATTTTAAATATATTTTTTAAATACAAGAAAGTTGGAAAATTCTAATAATTCTAAGGCTAAAATAGTTTATATCATAAATTTATTTTTTAATTTTTTTAGTAATGTCATTACATTTTTAATTTAAACTTAATTTTTAAGTTATAAATCTTTTGAACCGATTGAACAAACCGATATAACTTGAGTGACCAATACCTCAACCTGACCAAGTCGATTTGGTTGGCCAAACAATGTACAACTGAATTGACCCAACCCGTGAATAATAGTTTAAGCTCCAATAATTATTAAAAATTTTTAGAAAAAATACACAATAAATTAATTTTGAAAAGCTAAATAATAGTAGTTTAAACTCCAAAAATTATTTAAAATTTTCTATTAAATAAAAAACAAAAATAGATATATAAATAATTGTTGAAAATATATTTATCACAAAAAACAACAAATAATTACTGAAATATATTAAATATTAATTTTATTATACATAAATATATAATAAATAAAGATTAATTTTTCAAAATTATTATTAATAAACAATAATTTTTTAAAAAGTACGGACAAGTCTAATGCAGATTTCTGATTTCCACTCCAGAGCTATAAACACTTAAAATGGCAACAACCCACGCCCGCCCGTGAATTCGCATCAATTCCGAGCTAACACCTACCCCAACAGTACTTTGAGCCTACAAATTCTGACCTTGAGCTGAACCATCATTCTCCCTAATTTTTTTGAAAGTTATTTTCTAGAATTATTAATTGGTATAAATGAAATTAGCTATTTACAATATTATTTATCTATTGAAACAATATCATTCCTTAAATTTTAAAATATTAATTACTTGTTAAATTTAAAAATTCAAAAAAGTATAGTACTATTAATACATAGTTTTGTTATTTTAACTATTTAAAACCTAGTTATGTTAAATGTTTTTTTTTATTTAAAATATTTAGTTATTTAACTAAATATTTAAAAATTTAATCTACTTATTGCAAGTGAAAGTTATTTAGTAAACAAATTAAAATATATTATTAATTGATTTAAATTTTTCATTTTAATATTCTGTTATATAAGAGGGAATGAGTTAGGAGCATAGAGAGAAAGAAAGAATAGGGAGATGACGGATAAGAAAAAGAAAATAGAGAAATCTTAATGGGGTATTTTGATAATTTAACGTTGTAACTTAACAGTCAAAGGGTCTTTGTTTAACGGCCAAAATTGGGAGGGTTTGTCACTGACCCATAAGGGGTCCTTGTAATCTACCCTTTTATATATATATATATATATATATATATATATATATATATATATAATATATATAAATGAGAAGTAACCTGCACCATTGCTTGTTGGTCCGGGTGTTTATGGCTTCGCCCATACTCATCATCCGGCATCACGTGCGCATTCTTGCTCGTACTTGCCCTCGATTCACGAGGTAGGACCGTAGGACCCCCCCCCTCCGGCAGTGCCAACTGCCAAATGCGTTAAGCAACAATTTACTCTTTCTATCTCTCTTAATCTTTAATGGATTGATGTTAATGCAATAAAGCTAACGGCTAACTCAACTATTTTGTCAGAATGTACTTAGAGACCGAGGAATGAGGATGAATGTGAGCGATAGAATCCTATTTCAAACCCCCGGCAGTGCCAACTTGGTTAATTTTTGCATTCTTCTTGATGGATGAGTCTTAATCCCGTGTTTTACATTATTTATACATACATACAAATATCTAATTATCTTAATATGACAGCTAGAAGGTGCAATTAAAATTAATCATGTCTTGGTTTTTAAGGCCATTTTATTAATCCAATAACAGATATTATCGTTGTTTGTTAAAATGGATGTAAAAACTGTCTGGCTAAACATTGTTTTCATTCCTAACTACTAATTTGTTTTGATGTGAATAATCTACTCAAAAAGATTGTGATAATAAAAGGGAAAAATTATAGTTTGGATATTTTAGCCTTTTTTGAGAGATTTGATGCTTTATTGAAATTGAAATTGTGGGTATATAGCTATAATGCTATATGATCATATTTGATATATCATCCACGCTACTTTAGTGATCGATCCTTATTATATTTATTGATTTTATCTTAAAATAAATATCACACTTAATAAGGCCAAAACCGACTACCATTCAGAGATGCTGGGGGCCAAAACCGCATTACCCTTTATGTACCATTTGTTTTCTCCCTCCAAATATATATACGAAACACCGATCAAACTTAGAAAAACACGGGCAGATCGGACCCTGTAGAGCAGGTAAAGACTTTCGCTCGTGAAACCTTCACGATGAAGCTACTTATTGCGTTAAACACATGAGGTGACACTCGTTATTTATTCTGAGCGCTCTAAGCTGTTAAGAAAGAAAACCATTTATTAGTATTTATTAAAAAACGATTAATTTTTTTAAGGGTAAAATACAAAAACCTCTTGTGAAGTTTGTGACAATCATAAAAACTTCTCTTCTAGTTTTATTTTAGTAAAAACCTCCTCTCTATTTTTTAAAAATTAAACAAATATTTTTCTTTGTCAATGATTAAGACGGAAAACATTAATGTGCATCTATTTTTATTAAAATAACCTTCTCATAATCCACTTGAATATTGTTCATCTTCTTTCTCACGAGGCATAACGGCAGATGGTGGGCACTCCCCCTCCAACCTTCGCTCTTCTTTAATTTCCCTATAATTCTCTCTCTCCCCCCACAAACATGGAACTGGCAATTGAATTCGATCTCCACCTCCGGCCATCTGAACTGTTAGTCGTCCAACGATGGTACTAGGAGTCTGGGATGGTGGACTAGCTATTAGTGAGGGGAACACATTTGAGAATTCTTCACTAACAATCATTCTTTGTTTCAACGAAAATGAGATGGATGATGATGAAGGAAGATTTGGCCCGACCTCATAGTTACGCAACACGTGGCAAAGGCAATAGCTCGACACAAAAGCATGCCTAAGGCGCGAGCACCAAGGGGAGGAACCAGTGGATCGAACTCCCCTACCAGCAGTCCGAACTCTCTACTAGGAGCTCGAACTCTCCCTTAGGCCCCAAGCCACTCAAAGGACAGTAACCCGAACTGGCCTGCCTTATAGTAGTTCGGGACACACCTCACCGAATTGGCATGCCTTATAGTAGTTCGGGACACACCTCACCGAATTGGCCGGCCTTAGAGCAGTTCAGGACACACCTCACCGAACTGGCCTGCCTTATAGCAGTTCAGGACTCACCTCACCGAAATGGCCTGCACTATGGCAATACAGGACATACCTCCGAACTCAAGACTTCACCTTGCTCACCACTCCAGCACTTCGCCTCCAGGATGCCAAACTGAACAAACCGTACCAAGCCTGAAACCAAGGAAGTTCGTACCCAGGGGCGGCGCACCTGACTGACTTGGGATCTGATGCTTGACGGCCGCACTTCAAACGGCCACCTGACACCGCCATCTCCAATTACAGAGACAGCTCCGACAAGGAGCAGTGGCGGTTTTGTCCCAGCAGAAAGGATGACACCCGAACTGGCAGAAACAGAGGTAATCATACCCGACCTGATAGAGGCCTCGGGGTGATTGCACGAAGTGGTTATAAAAGGCACCCTACCCCCAACAACAAGGTATGCGAACTTTACGCCATTTGGTCTTTACTTTGCCTGTGAGAGAATACTAACTTAAGCTTCGAAGTTATCTCACCGGGTTCCCCCCGGAGTTCCCTCATCTTCTCCATTTCAGGCTCCTCGTTGCTCTAGTCAGAGGCAAAATCATTGACAGCTAAGACCGGCCGGATTGCGCTCCATCAATTGGCGTTGTCTATGGGAAACGCTTCTAAAAGCCTCCCTCTAAATCTCTCTTACCTACTCTTCCAAAAAACTCCAACACCCATGGCTTCCTCCAACAATGTTGGACGTGGAACAGAAATGGCCACCACCGGAGAGCAACTCCAAGTTCCAACGATGTGCATTGGACAGTTCACCATCCCTCTTTCAGTGGATGGGATCCCTAGTTTGAATGTGCCACAAGCAGTGGCGCCCCTGAACCTTCCTCCGTTGAACACCCCTCTTCCACTCCCTATTGAAACAAATTTCGCTGAACCAACTGTTGTCCCACTGGCAACTCGCCAGAACTAACTGGACGACCTAATGCAATGCATGCGTGCAATGCAAGCCCAAATGCAACAATTCCAGCAGCACCAACTCCAGCAACACCAGGTACTACACCACCTCTCCCAACACCATTATCAGCAGCAGTTCCCTCCGCTACCCCTAAACCAGTCACTACTTCTCCTCGGCACCCTATTTCGAAGCCGGTTAAGGCCTCCCCTCAAGGTAGGCACCCTAATAGTCAGGCCTCATCCCCAGGCCGAAAGCAAAGAAAAATTACCCCCGCCTCGCAGCTCGCAGGTGGGTCGGCAACCTCGCCCACAAAGTCACCTCGACGCTCCAAGCCCGAGTTCCCACTCACGGAGAACCGGTTCAACACACTAGCACCAGACCAACATTCCAGGCCCATCGAGCTCGGCAACACGGAGGCTAGCAGCGCCAGCACCAGGCCCGCTCAAAGAAGGCGCCAGCGAAGTCGCAGAGCTGCTACCCGTGTCCTACCCGAGCTTAGAGGCAAAGAAGAGACAAGCTCGGACGAGGTAAAAACTATCCCACGCCAAGAGACTTCAAACTTCCATCTCTGGACAAGTATGATGGGTCCTTTGACCCCAACGGCCATGTCGACGCTTTCTAATCACAAATGCACCTCGCTAGGGCAAGTGAGTCATGCATGTGCGTGGCCTTCACCACCACCTTCAAGGGGGTGGCACGCACCAGGTACCAAAACCTAGCTCCCGGTCAATAAGAAGCTGGGCCCAGTTCGTGCAGATCTTCACCGCACACTTTGTTACCAGCAAGCGGTGCCCTAGAACCGAGGAAAGTATCTTCGGGGTAATCCAGAGGGAAGGAGAATCCATCTGGAGCTACATCAAGCGGTTTAACGAAGCATGCTTGCAGATACCACGATTAGACCCTGCGGTATAGCTCGCGGCGACCAAAAGAGGGGTAATGCACAAAGAGTTCAAATGGCACATGGTGGCCAACCAGCTAGGAACCGTGGCCAATTTCCTCAAGATCGCAGACAAGTTCATGAGAACAGAGGAAGAAATCAACCAAAGAAACCAAAGGCGGGGTCGAGAAAAGAAAAAGAGAACGTGAGCCCTCCAACCTAGGTAACAAAAGAAGCCAGGCCAGAGAGGCGAAGCCAAGCCAGCCGTCCCGAGCTCCCTTAGCAGTTCGGACGGACCGAGATCTTGATGACGATCAAGGACGCTCCCTACATAAAGTGGCCACCTCGCCTAAAGAGTAATCCAAACGAGAGAAATAAAAATCTATACAGAAGTTTTCATAAAGATCACAGTCATAGCACCGAACAATGTAATAATCTCTAGGACGAGATAGAGCGACTCATCCATCGTGGATACTTGAGAAATTTTGTACATAATGACAATAATAAAAAAGCAGGTCAGCAAGGGGAGCTGAGAAAGGATGCCCCCGAGTCCAGCAGCAGACCGGTCGAAGCCTTGCAGCGACTTCCTCTAGAAGAGGGGCCAGTTCGGGGAACCATCCACGTGATAGTGGGCGGTTCAGTGGTAGCAGGTTACACTTCGGCAGTAGCACGGACGCCAGTTCGCGAGGCAACCCGAGAAGAGCAGAACCCTCCAAAGAGGCCGAAGATGGAAGAACTAATCTTTTTCATAGAAGACGACGCGCGAGGTGTTCACTATCCCAACGATGGCGCGCTCATCATAAAACTAAGGATCAACGACTTTGAAATCCGGCATGTACTTGTGGACTCAGGCAGTTCGGCGGACATCCTCTTCAAATCGGTGTTCGATCAACGACAGTTGTAGAGAAGCGAGTTGAAGCCCGCACACATTCCTCTGGTGGGCTTCAACGGAGAGGAAGTCTAGCCCCAGGGGAAGATAACAGTACCTGTGGAATTCGGCACATGGACTTGCGCAGTAAGACTCAACCACAATTTCCTGGTGGTCGCGACCCCCTCCCCATACAATGCCATAATAGGGCGGCCAATTACACATATTCTGCGGGCAATGGTCTCCACCTACTATCTGGCAATGAATTCCCCACAGACTTTGGTGTGGGGGTAGCACAGGGCGACCAGCCTGAGTCCCGCAAATGTTATGTTGCCGCCCTAAAGGGAAAAACCAAGGCAGCCGACAACCACGAACTGGAGCGGCCTACGAAGCAGGGCGAGGAACGAGCTTCGCCCACTGAGGAAACGGTCGCGGTCCCGACCTTGACTATAGATCCGGCGCGAACGCTACAGATCGGTGCTTCCGTCAAAGAGCCTCTACGAACTGAACTGGTGAGTTTCTTACTTCAAAATTTAGATATTTTTGCATGGTCCGGGGCGGATATGCCCGGTATTGACCCTGACCATATAACTCATAAACTTAACACTGATCCGGTAGTCAGACCCATTAGTCAGAAGAAACGCAACTTAGCCTGGAGCACTGAAGGGTGGTCAACGAAGAAGTCGAAAAGCTCCTCGCAGTGGACTTCAAAAGGGAAGTTCATTACCCGAGCTGGGTAGCCAACCCAGTGCTGGTGAAAAAAGCAAACGGCAAGTGGCGCATGTGCGTCAACTACACCGACCTGAACTGAGTTTGCCCAAAAGACTGCTTTCCCCTGCCCCAAATTGACCGCCTAGTAAACGCAACCTCGGGACATGAGCTGCTAAGCTTCCTGGACGCCTAATCAGGCTACAACCAGATCAAGATGGACTAGTCCAACGAGGAAAAAAACCAGCTTCATAACCGAGTTCGGCCAATACTATTACAAGGTCATGCCCTTCATACTAAAGAATGCTGGGGCGACCTTCCAAAGACTTGTAAATAAGCTTTTTCAGCCCTTAATTGGCATAGAAATAGAATGTTATCTAGACGACAAGGTCGTCAAAACACAGTTCTCGCAGGTATTAATAAAAGACTTAAATTCTGTCTTCCAAATTCTGTGCCAATATAGAATGAGACTGAACCCAAACAAGTGTGTCTTCGGTGTCACCTCGGGTAAGTTTTAGGGTACATTGTCAACCGGTGTGGTATTGAGGCCAATTCGGACAAGATAAAGGCCATCCTAGATATGAGACCACCCTGAAAAGTAAGAGAGGTTCAGAGGTTAAACGGCCGAATAGCCGCTTTGAGCCGTTTCATGTCCAAATCGGCATACTGTTGTCTGCCTTTCTTTAAGGCAATCAAAGGCAAAGGGTTTGAATGGACCCGAGATTGCCAGCTCGCGTTCGACGAGCTAAAAACCTACTTGGCCACTATGCCAACCTTAACCAGAGTCGATGAGGGTGTGGTCTTAGAACTGTACCTCTCGGCGAGTGATGAGGTGGGCAGTTCGGTACTAATAAAGGAAGTAGATTGGGTCCAGCGGCCCATCTATTATGTTAGTAAAATTCTGTAGGGAGCAGAGACGAGATACCCGCAAATAGAAAAAATAGCGTACGCACTAGTGATTTCAGCTCGAAAACTCCGCCCGTATTTCCATGCTCACACCGTCGTCATCTTGACTGACAAACCTCTGAGACAAGTCTTGCTCAAGCCAAAGGTATCCGATCGGTTGACCGCCATTAAGGCCCAAGCCATGGACTTTAGGCCCAAGCCTTAGCAGATTTTATCGTCGAGTGCACATTCAGCCTCGAAGCCTCTGAGCAGGTTGAGCCAGAGATCCCCAGTTTGGGTGAACCCGGAGCTCCCAAGCCAATAGAGTCTGAGCCCCCGTGAAGTAGCAGCCAGTGTGGCATCTCTCTTGGTCAGACCGAGCACGAACTGGGATGAGGAACCCTGGATCCTTCATGTAGATGGCTCATCGAACCAGCAGGGCAGCGGGGCTGGAATAGTTTTATGCGGCCCTGGTGGCACAAAATTGGAATACGCACTACGTTTTGAGTTCACGACATCCAACAACGAGGCAGAGTACTAGGCATTGATAGCCGGGCTAAACCTAGCGCAAAAGGTAAGAGCAAAGCACATAGTCATTTGCAGCGATTCCCATCTCGTGGTCAACCAGGTTACGGGCGAGTACGAAGCACGTGAGCTCTCCATGATCACATACTTAGCGAAAGTAAAAGAGGCCTTGCTCAACTTCCAATCACACTTCATCAAGCAAATCCCAAGGTCAAAGAATACTGAGGCCGACGCTCTGTCCGGTTAGCCAGCATGAGTCACAACACCATGAGAGCCGTGTACATAGAGGACTTACCTCGGCCTAGCATTCTCGGTGGGGCAGAGGAGGTCGCTCCAATCCTTGAAGCAGAGCCGAGCCGGATTGACCCGTTTGCGAGCTTCTTGCTAGATGGAACCCACCCTACGGACCGCAATGCAGCCAAGAGGGTGCAGCGCCAGGCAACCAAATACGTCATAATAGATGAACGGTTGTACCGACGGTCCTACACGCTCCCCTACTTGCGTTGCCTGTGACCTGCCGAAGCCGAGCTCGTACTCCGCGACACTCATGAAGGTATGTGCGGCGGACACCTGGGGGCAGAGCACTCGCCCAAAAGGCACTTCGACAATGATACTACTGGCCAACAATGAAGGCAGAAGCCGTCGAGCTCGTCAGAAAATGCGACAAGTGTCAGAAGCATGCCATTATCCACCATCAGCCCGCTTCCGACCTCAAATACCTCACCAACCCATGGCCCTTTACACAATGGAGCATCGACCTCCTATGGCCATTCCCGCCAGCAACAGGTGGGAGAAATTTCCTATTGGTGGCAGTAGATTATTTCACAAAGTGGATAGAAGTCGAACCTCTGGCAATAGTTATAGCCCGAAACTTACAGAACTTGTTTTGGAAAAACATTGTATGTCGCTTTGGGTTACCTCGGGTACTGATATCCGACATCGGCAAGCAGCTCGAGGATATCAAGTTCCAAGAATGGTGCCAGAGTATGGGAATTCGGCAGAACTTCAAATTGGTCGCGCACCCGCAGACAAACTGTCAGACAGAAGTAATGAATAGATCCATCCTGCGCGGACTGAATGCATGTCTAGACCGAGCTAAAGAGTTGTGGGCGGACGAGCTACCAAGTGTTTTATGGGCTCACCGAACTACAGAAAAAACTACCACGGGAGAGACCCTCTTCAACCTCACCTACGGCACTAAAGCAGTAATCCCAGCGGAAATCGAAGTACCTACACAACGACTAGAAACATATGACGATTAGACAAACGGAGACAAGTTACGTACCAACCTCGACCTACTGGACGAGGTAAAAGACCTCGCGCACATCCGAACAATGGCCTATCAGCAGCAGGTAGCTCGGTACTACAACACCAGAGTAAAGAAGCGAAACTTCTGAGTCGACGACCTGGTTCTCCGTAAGATTATGGTGCCCGAACCCCACGTGGGCAACCTTGGACCAAATTGGGAAGGGACGTATAGAGTAAAGAGAGCACTCGGGGGGGGGGGGGGGCATACAAGCTCGAAACCTTAGAAGGCAAACAAGTACCCCAAACGTGGAACATCGTTAACTTAAGGCGATACTACCTATAGACCGCTAAGCGAAGTGGACGAAATCGCTACAAAAGCCTAAGGGACAAGATGCCGAGCTAACAGGGGCAACCACGACACAGGCAAGCAAAGAAAAGTCGGGCATGTTATCAGTTCGGAAAAATATCAGTCAAAAGACTAAAGCGAAGCAGAGACTAAGAATTAAACACCGAAACAGGTCGCGCGAGTGCAATAACCCGGGCAAGAAACAGATCGGGCTTATTATCAGTTTGGCAAAATATCAGTTCGGAAAAAAGAACAACACTAACCGAAAAGATTGTCTATTCCATCGCAAGAAAAGGAAGAGTACATAAAAAAACAAAAAAAAAAATTACAAGCCCGGAGCTACTTCTTCCCCATCAGAAGGCACTTCAACGACACCCGAAAGTCCTACCTCGCCCTCGGAATCCGACTCGCCATCAGCAGTGTTAGCCATCTCCTGGGTTATACGCGAAGTGGATATGGCAATAATATCGAGATCGGGGTATGTGTTCCGTATCACCCACCAGCTCAGATTGAATCCCCTTCTGTAAAAATCCCCCATCAAGTCGTCAAAGCGCGGCGAGGCGATATAGTCATCAACGACTTTTTTCTTGGCATCTTCGATACCTTGGGAAAAGATCTGCGTTTTTTCCCTTATGTCCTCCTGAAGATATTCGACCTGATGCTACAGGTCCATCCTCAAGTCCGCCATATGCTTCACGACCACCCCCATGGCCTCGGCATCCCTCTGAGACATCGACTGCCTGGCCATAGCAACGCGAGTAGCCGCTTCGGTAGCATGCGCGGCCACCTCAACAGCTCGGGTATTCACCTCGACGGCACGAAAAGCCTCTTCGGTTGGAGCTCCTCTCCACCTGGGCCGCTAAGGCGTGAATAGAAGAGTTCGCCTACCAAAAGGAAAAAATGATTAACGACAGCAAGAAGGATAGAAAACAGAGAGAACCGGTAAGAAATTTGACTCACCACCCTAGCATGAGTTACGGCACGACAGGCGATCTGGTTCAAGGGAAGATCGGTCCATGCCACGATCTCCTCGGGGAAACGCCTCCCTACTCTTCTGAAGAGCGTAGCTCGGCGACAACACGCTCCGGAACTCCCCTTGAGCTCCCAAGCCCGAGGGCCCAGCTCGCGTATGAGCGGACCTAGAGTAAGCAGGAGCACTAGAGTAGGTAGGAGCACCCGTGTGAGTGGTCTCGGCGTAAAGGGCCCCTGCCACTTCTTGCGTTGAAGGAGCCACCTCGGGCTCCCTGGGCAGATCCTCCAACGTGTGGTTTGGAACTTGAGGCTCCTCATCCTGGGGCAACTCGGTATGAGTTCGCTTGGCGACCCGCTTCCTCCTCTTCATGCCTTGGAACAGGCGCCCCCCACGAGTCCTCTCTGAGTCCATCACACCTGTAGAAAAGAGTTCGGCATAAAAAAAATGAAGGAACAAAGCGAACAAAAAACCTCTGAGCTAGGAACCTACCCGAACTCAGGCCGGCCGCAATAAGCTTGGCCTCCGTTAGGTACTGATGGCATTTTAACCCTTGTCGTGCCCATTGTCGGAGGCCTTTCACCGTCTTTTTATCGAGAGTGACATCAGAATCAGGAGAGGCCTCCCCCCACCGGGTCTGAAAAGGCCACCCTTGTGCACTTCGCACCCTGAATTAGTCCCGCTTCCATGTCGTGACCTTATTGGGAAGTTCGTGCAGAAGCTTAAAACCCGTGCGAGGAGACAGGTAATACGCCCGCTTTCCCCCGGGAAGAGAACTCGCTTGTTTCTTGAGCATTAAAATGGAGGAGAATTTCTCCAAGTCTAAAGGGAAGCCCTGCTCGCAAAAAAGGGAGGTTGTCCCCACCAAGTTCCGAGTAGAGTTCGGATGAAGCTGGCCAACGGTAACGCCAAAGTGGTTTATGACTTCGACAAGAAGGGGGTGGAAAGGCAATCGCAGCCCCGCACCGAGCTGCTCCCAAAATATCACGATCTCATCAGGATTGTGTTCCCAAGGAAAGCTACCCGAATGAATGAAATAAGCGTACCCTCTAGGCAAATTGTAAGAAATAATAAGAGATTGGAGCTCCTCGGGCGTCATGGTCGAAGGACCAAACCCATCTAGCATCCGACTCCGACAAGAGGTAGACGCCAAATTGCCCTAAGCGGCTCGGCCTACGAGTTCGAAGTCATCCTCAAGTTCCACCTCAGGATCACTAAGGCCATCGAGGGATGAGACTCAGTTTGTAGAACCTACATCAGACCTACTTGAAGAATCGTCTGAGCTATCCAAGCTAGACATCGAGAAGAAAAGGTGGATTCAAGAAAGTACTCACCCGAAAAATGTTTTGAAGGCTCCGAAAGGAAGATTTGGCCCGACCTCATAGTTATGCAACACGTGGCAAAGGCAACAGCTCGGCACAAAAGCACGCCTCTGGCGCAAGTAACAAGGGGAGGAACCAGCGGACCGAACTCCCCTACCAGCAGTCCGAACTCCCTACTAGGAGCCCAAACTCTCCCTTAGGCCCCAAGCCACTCAAAGGACAGTAACCCGAACTGGCCTGCCTTATAGCAGTTCGGGACACACCTCACCAAACTGGCCTGCCTTATAGCAGTTCGGGACATACCTCACCGAACTAGCCTGCCTTACAGCAGTTCGGGACACCCCTCACCGAACTGGCCTGCCTTATAGCAGTTCGGGACTCACCTCACCGAACTGGCCTACACTATGGCAATACAGGACATACCTCCGAACTCAAGACTTCACCTCGCTCACCACTCCAGCACTTCACCTCCAGGACACCAAACTGAACAAACCATACTATGCCTGACACCGATGAAGTTATTACCCAGGGGCGGCGCACTTGACTGACTTGGGATCTGATGCTTGACGGCCGCACTTCAAACGGCCACCTGCCACCGCCACCTGACACCGCCATCTCCAGTTACAGAGATGGCTCCGACAAGGAGCAATGGCGTTTCTGTCCCAGCAGAAAGGATGACACCCGAACTGGCAGAAACAGAGGTAATCATACTCGACCTGACAGAGGTCTCGGAGTGAGTGCACGAAGTGGTTATAAAAGGCCTCCTACCCCCAACAACAAGGTATGTGAACTTTGCATCATCGGTCTTTACTTTGCCTTTGAGAGAATATTAACTTGACCTTCGGAGTAATCTCACCGGGTTCCCCTCGGAGTTTCCTCATCTTCTTCATTTCAGCCTCCCCATTGCCGCGGTCAAAGGCAAAATCGTTGACAGATAAGACCTGCGGGATCTCCATGAGATGACAATGTCAGACATCCAACGATGTTACGGAATTTAATTCATCAATGGAGACGATACTCTATTTTTTAGTTTATTATCGGAGGAAGCATGGCATCATCCTCACCAACCTCGACGATTCCTCTGTCAGCTTCGACATCGCCACCGAGCCACCGCTCCATGGGTGCGCACTCCACCTTATGGCGCAACTTCCAATCGAGCGCATGACACGCCCGAGAACAGTAGTTCATGGTGCTGCACGCTGAGCAACGACGAAATTCATGTCGCCTCGCTTGGACGAGGATCGACGCCCCTCGGTGATGTTTTGGCGGACGCCGTAGCCATCTTGCAGACAGTGGCCGAGTTCCCAGAGGGCATCGATGTGGCCGAGGAAAGTGGCTCGTGCACAGAGAGCGACGTTGGCTCGGAGGTCCTTGTCGTTCTTGGACGTGCCACTGCCATTGAACTGGATAACGGCGAGTGAATAAAGCACTGGAGCGTGAGAACCGATGGCCGCTTTACCCACCAGCGGCGCCCCACTTCCTCAGTTCTGTAGACAATAGAAACGAATCTGCAATCAATAAGAAAGGTTGATTAGGTTATCATTTGCGAGGCTCAGTAATGAAATAAATATTTATACAATTTTTATTTCATCTGTAAATTTAGGTAATAATGTACTGACCTTGCCAAGTGTATGACAGGCTTCGATGTTTCTAGCATCTGTACACTATTTCAAGAACTGTTGAGACGATTCAGACCAGTTCTTAGCTTTCACGGTGAAGGCTTTAGGAGATGCTTTCGACAACACGAGGGGATGAAAGCCTAAACCATTCAGTCTCTTGCACCTGTTTAGGAGACAAAACGAGAAGCAATTGAGAAGGCAGAAAAATAGTTATTTTCATTACACAACAAAAAGAGTGCTCTTTTTTTTCATAGCACTAATTTCAAAACAAAGCTTTATTTGAAGTTGAAGAAGCGCCGATCCGTAGAAATTCAAAAATTGTTATCAACAACTGAAAACAGAATATTTCCGACTAATGTTCGATTACGGAATTGCCTCTTCGGTGATAAATCGATTATTTTGTTTCATTTCCGAAGAGCCACAAAATCAAAGTGAAAACCACCCATAGAAAATCTTCGTTGCCAAAAAGGAAATGAAAGAGAATCGATATAAAACAACGGTTAGAGAGAGAGAGGGGGTGTACGTTATGAGAACATTAACGAAATCGGAAGGGCAACGAGCGGTGGAGCTGAGCTTGTAGAGGATACAAACAAACCATAAAAAAAATCCGATTCTTTAATGTTTCCCGGCACCGTTCTCGTGCTTTTCCGGTCAAGTAGCACTTCTCGACGGGGGAAATCCCTCTTTCTCTTGAGAGGTGTTTCATCTTTGAAAAACTGGAGCTTACGATTACCAAGCCTGGTTCTCATATCGATCGTCTACACTAGAGAAACGTGGTGTTTATATAAGAAAGAAAAAAAAAAAAAGCTCTCCTCCAAGAGAGATAAGACAACAACAACAACGAAATTCCCAGTACCATCTTTGGACGTCTGACATTGTCATCCATCAACCGTCATGGTGAGACAAGGTTATTCTATCGTTGTTCGTCGAGAGGAAGAGGATGAACAGTATTTGAACGCATTATGAAGTTGAGACAGGGTTATTTTAGTAAAAATATATGCATATTAATTCATAAAAGTGTAAAATAGGCATTTTAAAAAAATCATTTATCTTTTTTAGGTTTTCCGTCTTGATCATTAACGAAAGGGAAGTATTTATTGATTTTTTAAAAAATAGAAAAAGGTTTTTACTAAAATAAAACTATAAAAGAGGTTTTTATGATTATCAGAAACTTGAGGTTTTTTGTATTTTATCCTTTTCTTAAAAAGAAAGGAGTGACGGGGATTTCGGCGTTGAAGGTGGTCGGGGTCCCGGGTGCGGCCCTCGGATGCTGGACCCACCGAAGTAAAGAAGCAAACGGTAACTTTGCGTGACGTCAAATGGGTTGACCACTATATGTATATAGATATATACCGACGTGGCTTGAGATGCAGAGGTGCGGATGGCATTAGCTGCAGGCGCCTTTATCGATGCCACGTGTATGACATGGGTAGAGACGTGCATCAGTTGGAGCGGACAGCACGCATGTTTCCTTACCTTCCAACAAAAATGGGTCCCGCCCTCCGGCAGTCTATCTGGCAATAGAGTCATCTGGAGCTCGTCACTTCTTGATGGCAACAAAACAACCACCACCCGTGAATCCGTGAGTATGTATGTGACCGTGAGTGAGAAAAGATAGCAATCCCTCTTCCAAGTTCCAACTTCCCACCCTATACGTCTCTCTCACTCTCAAATCTCAATCTGAATCTAAAGCCATCAGCCATAAAAAAGAGAAGGAGAGGCCCGTCAAATTAAGACTTAAGAGGTAGGTAGTTTTAAACTTTAAATCAATCAGAGGTCATCCAAACAATATTGATTGGTAAAGGGTTAGGTTGCATCGGGGCTGCTTTTTTCTCTCTCTCGATTTGTAAAGCCCATGGCAAATGATCTTATCATGTGAGTGAGTTGTATATGTGGTCATGATGCACTCTTGTTCATCCGTTTCCAGTCATTTTCATTATAAAATCTTGCGAGATCTTTTATACATTGTCAAATTCCTGCGCTGTATTTTCCCTTCTATTTTTCTCTTCCACATTTGTCCTCTTGTGCTGATAAAATCTGGATCCTGCTCCTGGTCTACCTTCTCTTTCGACTGCTCTAGCTGCTAGGTAATATCTGCTTTGCAATCTTGCGTGTCGCTCCATCATTGGCTTCCTATCTTTACTTTACGGTTGGGCCAGGCCATGCATATCGCATAGTAAGTACGAGGGTTCCAAAACCCAAAACTCAAAACCACGACCTGTGTAGAACATGATACGGACCGGCGGCCATACAACATACGGATACGGGTGAGGTTTATGATGGGATGTGAATTCTGAATTTCTTCTTTTTTATTTTATTAAAATATAATTCCGTGACGCCACGTGGACTTACCCTTGAATTCTACACTAGCAAAACAAAGGGTTCTTAATTCCATAACCTTGAGTAGTAGTAGGTACTTAATTAGGTAGCGTGCGCCATGGAAGTGGGAGGGGGGGGGGGGGTTCGGTTCGCTTTTTTACTTTCGTTCTTCATTTCTTTTCAATGCATGTGTTAATCATGATAACGAGTGGGGGATGGTGTCACGTGATCATGTATTTTTTTGGTTTAACGTGTAATGTAATCTTTTTTTTTTTTTTTTTTTAAGGTTAGTAAACGTGTACTGTAGTCTAACGACAACTAAAAAAAGGAGATTTGTACTTTTGTATCAAAATAGAAAAAAAAAAAGAAAGAAAAGCAGAAAAGGAGATCAGCCTTTTGAAATCCGTCGATGCGAGTAACAAAAATTAAGCCCAACTTTTGTGATGAATGCCATTCATTCGAATATATATGTAGTAACAAGCCTTTTGAAATCTGTCGACCACTGCTTTTAGATTTTAAATTTGAAGTGCTACGTTATCTTAGCAGGATGAGCATCTATCTGCGTTGTGGTATTGCGACATGTGTCACGACATGGTTGAATGAGATCCTTTCAAAAAATATCTCACAATGGATCCTCTCATGCATACACAAAAATTTCAACAGCCCAAGTAGCCTAATTATTATAAAGTAACGTAAGGTCTAGTTCGCTGCTTAAAATAAGAGGAAAAGATAATAAAAGCGAGAGACAAATTTTGTGCCAAATAATAAACTGGGACAATAATATTTGAGAAGACGAAAGGAAACACCAAAGCCGTCAATATATATTTAAAGGAGGGAAAAAAAGAGCGCTAGAGGAAAATTTTTCGTAAAAATAAAGATTCAACCGATAGAAAAGATAAACATCGGTGTGGAGTTTTGACCCTTATTCATTACAAAAACGGATTTTGAAATCAAACCTTCGTCTTGTAAGTAAAGGAACCAACCGCTCGGTTTAGATGAAAATTTGAAGTTTTATCCATCTGTTGAGCTGATCCGATCATTCGTTGATAAAAATTAAAAATTCAACTTGGTTAAGTAGTTTTATAATTACTAAGTGTCACGATCACGTTCCCTTTTTCGATAAGCATGCATGTGCATGGCAAATTAAAACGAAAACAGATTTAAGGCGCTTCCATGTGTTTCTACATGCATCGGGAGCTAGCTGTTGAAGTCTCCATTATCGTTTTATTTTCTTTTCTTTTGCTTCTGCTTTTCAGATTAATTAAGCAAAAATGAAAAAGATAAAATGGCGAATTGCATAGTTTCCTGTGTAGAAATATATCTTTTTTTTAAGTTAAAATATTATAAAAAAATATAAAAATAGAGAAATGGTATCAATACTAATTAAAAATATAAGTCTCTGAAAAGAACAAAATTGTCACAATCGATAAAAGAGAAAATGATTGCGGAGCCGTGGTTGGGTTTTATGCTTTGCTAATCGGAAATCACAGCCAAATCGCTAGAAGAGCTGCAGTATGCGGTAACCAACCTGCAGTATTAACAATTAAAAACAAACATTAAAATTGAATGACGAGCAAATTAACATGGCATATTGAGCGATCCATCATCATCCATATAATAATTAATAAGGAATGCATGTGGTTGGCAAGTAGGACACGACCTGTCGTAGAAAAGTAAACATAAAATAGGTCCCACTAACCAACCAGTAGCCAAAGGGAGATTCTCCTCTAACACAGTGAGATTCCTTAACGGGACTTGATCAACATACAAAATTAGTACGTACTTGCTATCAAACAATACTTACATACTATTCATCGTAACCCGGTTACCTTCACAGGGATTCTCCTCTGACAATTATCGTTTCATTGCTTAAAAAAACCTTTTATAATATTTCGGATATACGTAGTTATATTATATATGCCTTGACAAGGCAAGCCAACCAACCTGAATTTGTAGTCCTATTCTAAAATCAATGCTCATGAACAACCACTAAAACATGAGTTACTTGACGTATGCTCTGCCATATTTTCAAGGTTCATGGTTCTGGGTGCAGTTTCTCAAGGAATTGTAATATTTGCAGCCATGGATGACTAGATGGTCTTGGATTTGGGGCGCAAGAGGATATACTCACTGTGAGCACAGGTGCTATCTATACAATTAACTACCCTATACCCTCTATAGATAGCACAGGTGCTATTATAACGATAGTAGAAGGCAGATTTAATTGGCATTGTTTTTCCATACGATTTCATGGTTGGTATTCTAATTTTACTTATAACTATGCTTACTAAATGAAGAAAAAATTTTGAGTCACTCTTTCTCTCTCTCTCAAGCATACTGATGGTTATAGAGTTAAAAATAAATAAAGAAACATTACAAGGACATTGTGATCTTTGGATGGAAGAACATATAAGCACAAGTAATGAGGTTGATTTGTATCGTTGTCGTCCTGCAATTTTATTTTTTTTGCCTTTGTTCTCAAGAGTGGAGCCAGGGGACCACGGGGAGCCATCCCCCCACCCCATCCACCCACGCACCAAGGCCTACAAATCCCCACTTATATATTAACCCTTCATATATATTCTTCCCCTCCACCACTCCCCACCCCAATGGTTTCTACCCCCACCCTTCAATGGCCTAGAAATCCCCACTTATATATCAACCTTTCATGTATGTTTTTCCTCTCCATGAGTTGTTCATTTTTTGCATTTTGGGAGGGGATAAATTGATCATTGAGATTTTGATTTCCATTTATTAAGAAATTCATATTCTTTTTTCAAATTTATGTGGGGGTCAAGGAAATTTTATTTTCTTCCATATCATTTGGTAAATGATATTCATCTCCTACGTGGTTAAATAACCTTCCCACCGGGGAGAAAGTCACAAACACTTGAATGGGACAAAAAATGCCCCTTCTAATAATAAATTTATATGACTAAAATGGTCAATGCCTTATTTGTATAAGACATAAAAGAACATGAGTAAATTCACTTACTTAGTGGGAAACACTTATACCCAGTTAAGTGCATTTACCTGATAAATAACTTACCAAAAAGCAAATGGGCTTTAGTTTTTCTCCCCAAATAAAAAATTTCTAACTCCACCCATGTTTATTCTAGACTAACTTGATGAGCAATAGGGGAACTATATCATTTTTGGGTGTCAGTTCATTTGAAGTCACCTTTTGACCGTATAATTACAATAAAAATGTGCATCCTACCTCAGAGAGTCGACATCATGCTCATTGTCAGCCCAGGTGTGCGCTTTTCCTTTTTATTGTTGGGTCAGGTCCGCCCCAACATACTTGAACCGATTGGGTCGGGTCAGGTTCCAGGAACTATAATTGATGGGTCGATTCTGAGTCCTGATATAATGCCCCGGATTTCTCGCATGTTTCGTTCTTCATTTGGATCTTGTAAGCCTTGAAACGTATCGGGTGTTATCGAAAGGCCGATTTTCGTAGCTCAAAACAACCGAAACTTCCATCTGTTTGAGCCTTCGTCTCCTAAGGTTCGAATTTTTCCATCTATGTGCAGACCTAGATGGTCGGAAACAATGGAGGTGGCGTGGAACGAGTGTCGCAGTCGCTCCAAAGGAGGTGTTACAAAGGCCGAAGGCATTGGACCACGGCCCATGTTTCGTGTCGGGTGATATGGGAGGAAGAACATGTCCTCCTGCGTCACCCATTTTGCCTCTGAATTCGTTCTACAGTTTTGAGGAATTTCAACCAAAGGAGAGAAAGAAAAGGTCGAAGAAGACTAGGAAGACCCACGGGAAGTACAAGAAGAAAGAGAGTTTCTACCATCTCAGCTCCTTGTCTCGAGAAACTAATGGTGGTGGGTGATTCAGCAGTGAAGACGAACTAGACGACGAGATAGAGACGTTTTTCTCCTCGAGGAGCTTCTCTTCTGATTCCTCGGAGTCTCCTCACCTAAACAAGACAAGTTGTCGCCGGAGATCAGAAGCCAGAGCTGAACGGAGAAGAGCAGTGAGCAAGAATTCCGATATGGGATGCTGTATGTTTTCCACTAGGGGGAAAGTGCAGGAAAGATTCGCAATAGTGAAGTGCTCCAGCGATCCTTACAGTGATTTCAGGACATTAATGGTGGAGATGATCATCGAAAAGCAGATATTTGCAGCCAAGGATCTCGAGCAGCTTCTACAGTGCTTTCTGTCGTTGAACTCCATTCATCATCACAAAGTGATCGTCGAGGTCTTCTCAGAGATAATGGGAAGCTCTGTTCTCTAACTTGTCTTGAAGAAATCTGCTATTTCTTCTTGTTATATTTAGATATCTGAGAAAGTAGCTAGCTTTTCTCGTTTTTGTTGTTAACTCTAGAAACTCTAACTGTTATTGACTAGTTAATGCTACTCTTTCTAGTTTTTCCTCACAAATCTTTGATGGCTTCTTCTTCTTACTTCATTTTCATTGTTTGTTTCTTTGCTTTCTGTTCCTCCTTCTATCTAATGGAGATCAGTTAAAAAAAGTCAAAGCAGACGAGAAGCTAACAGGAGGGAGAATAATACATGAAGACGCCTAACAGAACAAATATAACAAAACGAAAGTGGAGATACCGGTGGACGCTTGGCCGCATCGGGTGTTACCATTTTTAGTTGGCCATGGAAAGCATAGCTGCAAAGAAGAAGGAGGGTTACGAGGGACGGGACCAGGTGGGAGAAGATCAAGTTAAATAGGCAGATCGGTAGAATCCTTTTTTCTCCTCCTCCATTTCATTTGTATCACTTAAAGCAGAATCCCGTCATCAGGTTCTAGTTTCTTGTCCCCTCTACTGTTAACAATCCCAACACCAGCCCATGCAAAACCCCAGACCTTTGGCACTAACCATATGACTCTTGTCCGCAAAAGCGAAGGCCTTGGAGGCGTCTCCCAATCTCAAACCCAACTCCATCTCTCTCTCTCTCGTACAGACCAAGAAGAAACCCTCCGTCACTTCATCACATGGTTTTTAAGAACGAACCGGTGACCGTTCGACCCGAACGGCCGGTCCGTTTTGACAAGAAAAAAAAAATTAAAAATTAGAAAACAGTCGAAAACCGTTCGAACGGTTAACCGGACGGTTTTGAAAACAGTGATTCATTTATTAGTTATTTCAACGGTTTTGAAAACGGTTTTGAAAACAGTGATTCATTAAAAATTACAAAAGGGTAAAATGCGTATTTGGAAAAAAATTATGCACAGGTAAATGTTTTCCGTCTGCGTCACCAACGGAAGCCAGAATTCTGTCAAATTTTTTAAAAGTTCAGGGCAAGTTTTTGCTAAAGTGAAACTATAGGGGAGGCTTTTATAATTGTTACAAAATTTAAGGGAAGTTTTTGTATTTTACCCTTAAATAAATTATATAATATACATATACTATATAATGTATATTATATATAATATTTAATATATTAAACGTACTTATTTATTTATTATAATCAGGTCCATCAAGTCAAACCCGATTCTCCCGAGAACCGATCAGTTTGATTCTGAGTCCTCAATATTTCCTATCGGATCAGTTCCGGTTCTAGTTGGTCCTGACCCAGACCCAATGTAATGAAAACTCTATTTACGCTCTCGGATAGAAAACATCAAATTGTCAATAGTAGATTTCAATGTGTTTAAAACCAATTTGAAAAACGTAATTATATATGCAAATAGTTTATTTTATGATAAGATTTGCAAATTGTTTTAATCTCAAGATCCATCTCAATAGAAAGTGTGACACTATATCTTATAGTTAAGAAAAAAGTCGTTCCCTATAGACATGTATTAATATAATTGACTAAGAGGTTAAGAGTTTGTGTTTCTTTGGGCTAAAACCCGGCAATACGTTTTTACATGTTAAGCCAAATGGCCTTCGGTTCGTAGGATAGCTGAAATCCCATCTCCATTTATATTAAGTGTTGGGATGAATTTGAGCATAATAAGATTGAGAGCAATTTGTTATGTCCAATAATGAATTCAGCCAAAATGTTTTAATATATGGGCCAAACCCATCCATGTGACTTAGGAACTTAATGGGGCCCACACCATACAAGGTACAAGTCAAATGGACTAGTTAAAGGTTTAAAATTTAAAGGCCAGTTCAGGGGTTTAAATTGCTTCTAGCTTTAATACCTCTACATAAAATAGAATCAAGGATTTTTTTCCAAAGCCTAGTTCGACCAAGGTTGAAAATTTTTCTCTATTTTCTTTTTCAGTTTTCCAATAAAAATGCCACATACCTTTTGAGTGACTAGTAAGCATGTATATGTTAATTTCAGATGATGATAATGATAGTAATAACAAATTTGACCTAAAAGTTGAACTATTGATCTTTTTCAATGGGTTGGTTATTGAGTTAGTTTTATAATATACAGGTTTATACTATTAAAAATATTGGCATAGATCTAATTAGTATCATTTTTTAGTAAAAAATAGCTTAATATATGATTTAATAAGAGAAAATGGGAGTTAATACTTTTAGTAATAAGACTTAGTAAGAGGGGATTAAATAAGGTAGAAAGTAATAATTAAAGTTACATTTTCAACCTTCACAATTAAAGATGCACTAAATAGACAAATATGAGCATTTTAGTGGCAATTAAAGTTGACATTAAATCTTCAATAAAATAGCTTTTATACCCTTTCTCAAATAACAAAATATGGGTAATTTTAGTCCAAAAAACTTTCACTCTGCATTTAAACTTTTATATTATAGTATAGATAAACATACCACATCAAGATTTCCATTTATGGCACCAGCATCAGGTATCATTCTACCCAACTCTAAAATAAAATATGATGATTAGTCTAATACAATCCTAAGAGAGAAAATTGTTCACTCATGGAAGTTTGATTTCCATCTTTCTTGGGATGAGTCATGCATCATAATTTAAAATTCTTACCTGTCTACCCAGCTAGATTTGATCTTTTTAGGTTGAAAACAACCCATATTTAACGAGTAAATAAATAAACGAGGAGTCCAGGGATTGCTTTCTATGCTTCCTAGAAATAACGCCCTCCCTTCTTGTGTGTGTATATGACAAGGCTTTAGCACCATATACATGCGATAGGTTGTTATAGAATCAACAAGTTAGCAATTGTAAAGATGCACATACTACATACGAATTGAAGGTGGATTTGCATCTGCATTAGCATCCACATCTACTGCTCACAAGGCTGTGTATAACGGGTTGTATATCCAATCAGGGGTTAATACCCCGGTTTCTTGAGGTCCCTTCTTCTATTAATGCACCGCTTTCTTGTCAAAGAATGTATGGTAGCCTCCTATCATGAAGTGACACAATGGGGTGTTTGGCTAAAGGCTTTTTAGATGTTTCTTGAGGCTTCTACCTAATTCTGCATGTTTTTGGAGTGTTTTGGAACACTCTAAGGTGTTCTGGAGTGTTCTCCACTTGTCTAGAAGTGTCTAGATGTTGGTGGAATTCTTTAGAACCTTGTGGAACAATCTAGGTTTGTGTGGAACAATTTAGAGGGGTTGGGAGCAATCTAGACTTCCTCTAAAGTGTTTTTATATCTTATGGAGAAGGCATCGCCTAGAAGAGTGTAGAACGTAAAATGTTTTAGATGTGTTTTTAGATGATGATAAGTGTACATAGTTTTAGAGAAATCCTTTAAGGAGGTGGAGGTGCCTATAAAAGGGGATTCCCTCCCTCATTTGCATCGAGCATAAAAGCAGAGAAATAGGAAGCAATCAAACAATCAAACATCGTATCCCTCTCTTGAGTAATACAAAGATTTCTTTGAGTTTTCCATCTCTTTTTTCTTGTATACTTTTGTCTTTGTTGCCTAAGTGTGTATTTCAATGTGAAGGACATTAATAAACTACTTGGTCCTAAGATACAGGAGAGTGCCATAAACAAGAAAGAATGAATTATAAAGCAACAAACTACTGTCCTAATGCCGCACGAGATGCTAGAAAAGAACAGGTCCGTGACACTCAGTTACCAATCTACTGAAAACTAAAGGGATTTAAGATTTTCCCTTACAAAATATGAAAGGGAGAAAAATGAGGAAACCCCATCATAAGTCTCCCTAGGTTGACCTATAATTCCCGTTGCTTATTGACTACTGAAGATTTTCCATGATCTAATAATCATTTGCATGAAGTAAAAAAAACATTAAAGAAAAAATAACCATGATCTATCATTTTCCTTGTTCAAGAAATCCCACGAGTATTGAAAAACTACGCAGGCTAACGTGTACTTATGAGAGGGTAACCTGGAATGGCTCTAATAAGCTAGAAACAAGATAAATATGCATGCCAGTTGGTATGATATGTAGCCCATGTTACACATGTTGTTATAAGCTAAGTTGGAGTCGATTCGGAGTAAGTTCTATTTTGGAATGATTTGGTGGTTTGTTGGGTTGAACCTTCGTCGAAATGCATGTCTCAATTAGGACAAAAATTAAAACTTGGATTTAGTTTTATCTGTTTAACAAGACGGTATCAAAGATTTGACTATCCGTCGACTCACCTTTAGCAGGTGGTTGTTGGCACCTATTCCGATACGACTTTGCATCTACCATGAATAATTTGTAACACCTCCCAATCACAAAATGAACGCTCGCATCCTTCTGTTACCAGGTGTATGTAATTTTTCACTGCAAGTGATCTCTCCTTGAGTCACATCTCCTTGGTGCTCTGCCCAGCCTTGTTCGGCTGGTATGTTTTGATTCGATTTGTAGGACTTAACTTGGCTCGTAAATAAAATGAAAAGTAAAAAATAACAAAATATACTGTCAGTGATGAAAATTTACTATTGGTTCACCTGCCGACTTGATCAATTTGGTTCTTTGGTTAAAGCTTTGACCATATAGAGGAAATGTGCTTGAGACCAAAGAAGAGATAACCCTTATTTTTAACAATTAGTGGTGTTGCTGTAAATACGGGGACTGGATATAATTGGTACAATATGATAATTAAGCACGTCTAATTAATGAACGTTTGATAAATATTCTATACGAACTGTCAAAAGTGATTTTTAATCTTTTTCAAGAATAATTTAGGGGTGTTTTTAAGGGATAGGTGTCAAAAAATTCTAAATGGTCATTGAAGGTACTTACAATGTTGTGCCTCTGATCTGGATTGGTAAATGCCTGCCTATTCCAACATCTCATGCTTAATTCTTTCCCGTTGAGTGCTACTTCCAACACCTTCATATGGAAAACCAAATTGTCCTGTTCTCTCTTCTCTTTTCTCTTAATCCCTGCAAAAAGGAAAGAGGGGGGAGATATGAATATGGAATACTCCCTTTTGACTTCCGGTGCAGGAAATAAAAATTAAAGAAGATGAATTGGGCCTTACTTAGGGCTTGTTCAATGCCTCTTAATGCTGAATGCTGAAAAGCACTCATGCATTTTCAGAGCCCATAAGAGTGTTCGGTTTCATTCCACTAATTCTACTTTTTGGTTTTCCTAAATTACCCTCAAAAGCTTCTTCATTTCACATATAATCATATACTTTAATTAAAAATAAATGTATTATTTTTATTATAAAGTAAAATTTTATTATTTAAATATCTATTTAATAAAGTATTTAATAATTTCTTATTAATTATTAAGAAATAATGAATGAATGAATTATTAATTAATTTATATGATCAATGAATTAAATAACAATTAACAGTTATGTATTTCATAATTAATTAATTAAAATAATAAAATTTTAAGTAATTTCTAAATATTTTATTTAATTAATGCTTAATATCTTAAAATAATTAGGTACTTAATTATAAAATAAGTATAATAAAAATTAATTAACTAATAATTTTGTAATTATTTATTTTAAATATTAATTAATTAATAATTAATCAATTTTTAAAAAATATCTAATTATTTATTATTCTTATATTCATTTTATTAATTATTAATTAGTTTGTTAAATAATTAAATAAGCTTTCTATTATCCAAGGTTAAAGTGGTCAATTATCATTTTTAAGAACTCAGCGTTGAGATATAACAACAACATTCTCTACATTCAAACTTCAGAGCTAAAAAAAAATTCAGAAACTCTAATATACCCGTAAAAGTAAAATTGAGAATTCAGTGCAAACAAAGAGGCCTTTACTTTAAAAAACAAAACAAAAAAAAATGCATGAATAAAGATGAGTTGACACTTAACTCTTTTTTATAATTAATTAATTTTGACAACAAATACCAACTCCATTTGTTGAGAGACCTAACAGGGAAGGAATCTCTACATGTTGGCTGGAGCTTGCAGGAGAGGAGAGCAATGGAGTAGCTTTCTTTGGCTAGTTCCTCTAGACCAGTAGACACTGGATTCATTGGGATCAGACAGTGATTTATCCTAGGTGGCATTATATTAATGATTGGCATAAATGTTAGAGATGAGCGTCATTCTCCCCCACAACTTCAACTTGTCCACTGTGTTAATTACTATTAAACAAAACCCTAGATTAGCTAAAATTAATGGGAACCATGCCGAATGTTTTCTATAGCTCTGCTTCCAAATATTATTAAAAATGCTCTGTTTATGCTCTCCACGGCGTCATGCTTGACATGACTTCCAATTTGTTATTATTAATAATTTTTATTTAGCGACGTGACATCCTGCCAGGCAGCGCTCCCCCATTGTCTTTCTTCGACCGCCTTTCCCTCGATCTTTTCTCCAGTTTGAACCAAATTTGTTGACAATAACGCTCCCAATAATTAAGCCTAAATATAGTCTACAATTATGAACTTGGTTGGATCGTTGGATTATAGTAGAACAGTAGTTTCATGAGTGGCGTGTGGCGTGTAGCGTGGTGGGAGGGTTAGGGTAAATCAGGGGGTTAATACTACTAGTTAATACAATAATGACATAATACTAACCCGTTTTTAAGGTGAAGTTTTATTACTCTTATTCATTCGTTTGCATTTCATGTGATCCGCCTGACTTTACATGTTTTCATGCCATGCCAGACCAGACTGCATATATAGCTTTCCTATTGGTTTTCCATTTTTCGTGCGGGCGGGTAGGACCATCACCGAATACGCGCTACTGATTCCACCATTTTACCAATATACCCCATTAAACTGCTGCTCCTTTCCACGATTCATATACCTCCTTTTTTTCGTTTTTTTCCTCCAATCCATCGAGTTTTGCTTGTTTATTTAGTTAATAAAAGTGTGGGGACATCCGACTCCGAGCATTTGATGTTCAGGACGGAGGGATAGGTTGAGTTTATAGTTCTCATCTCAGGAAAAAAAAAAAACAAAGGTCATTAATGTCTTTTGCAGTGGTGAGTGATGATACTTCTGTAATTAGCAGGTCAACTATCTTATGATCTCGCTTCTCAGAAAAGTTAACATCTACGTCCCACAGGAAATCCTTGCCCTATATTTAAAACATCTTTCTATAATAGTATCAGAATCATTGATATTATTATCGGGAAATATTCTCAATATCCGACGAGAATGTGGTGCGAGCCGTTGTGGGACGCAGATATGAACTCTTCTTAGACCTCCATCAGTTGGTCCGAGACAAATATACATTAACCAGGTCGAGACTTGGAGATGCATTGCCCAACGGTTCAACCCTGGCTGGCTATCAGCATAGATGATAGAACAGCGAGGCAATGAAAGTAACAGTTTCGAGATGCCAAGGAGGGCAACGGTTTCATACAACGTCGTCAGTTATCTACATTACAGCTACAGGAGGATATAGGCGCTACAACGACTTCAGTGCACGGTTTTGCTTTGCAAAGCTGCCCCCTTCCTTTTTCCCTTTACAACTCTCAACATTTCATTTGATTAACGGCAGAATATTACATTATTAATTGTGCGTTACATACCATTATGTCTAATAAATAGTATAATTATCAGGAAAAAAGAAGCGGAAATGGCATTAGTGCACAACGCGTACAGGTTAGACTGTCCCGCTTTACAACTGAACCTTGTACCCCCAAAAGAAAATATATAAAAATAATAATAAAGTAACTTAAACTTACTGTGTGTAGAGGGCAAATACAGTGGTCCTGTGTAAGTGTAACCCAAACCAACCAAGGAAAAGGAAAAGCATTGGATTCTTCCCATGTTTAGCAGAACTGTGACCATTTTTTCCCTTCAACTATAAATATCTATTTATGTGTATTTATTGCGATCAATTTTCCCTCCGTAAATTATTGCCTGAAATTAAAAGCTAATAAAAAAGATTTTTGGAAGTAAAGTGACACCCCTCCCCCAGGAAATTACTCAGACGTTATCAGCCATATTTCAGTCTTACAGGCTTTCAGCAATGAGCACCCAGGGGCATGCGCTTTCCATCTGGGACCATACATATCTAATCTGATCTCTATGCCTTTCTCTCTCCTTGTCTAACTACTACGGATAAATTACAGACGGAGGGAGTTAGAGTGTACCACACAACACATGATAGACGTTACATGGACCCATACATACATAAATCACGCAGAATCATGCAAATTTTAAATATATTCAAGAAGAAGCGGACAGTAACAAAAACAAAAAAGAAAGAAAGAGCAACTGAAGCTGTGTCTGTGTTTGTGTTTGTGATGACTCACCCGTTTGACCGTCAGAGGTTAGGTCGTCGATGGGAGCCGCGAGTTCGTACCAGAGTTTGTTATAATGGTTTTTTTGGTTCAACTCTTAAAATAATAACTGAAGTTAGTTACCATTTTAACAACAAAATTAACCGCTTTTAAACAACCTTAAAACTAGAGAGAGAAACACACTCCACGCACACATCAATAAAACATAAACGGATCCCTCATCTTTAATCACGGGGAGAAAGAGAGAGAGAAGCGTGCAGAAATGGGAGAGGGATTTTCCGTAAAAGAAAGCAACCGACGACGGACGGACTTCTCCGGTCAATACCGTTTGACCGAGTGGTGATCCTTCTTAAATACGACAAGCTGGGCAAACGCAAACTGTACACAAGGTAATTATAAACTAATAAAATATACATCCTATTCGCCAAACAGGCCACAATCCAAAGGGTAGTACTTGTATTTATATATTCAGGCTCTCTGTTGTTACAAACTGACGAGACAATTCTTTGTATTGCCTTCTCCCTTGTACAGGAGATGAGAACGAAGGGGATAGAGCTTTGTTACCGTAGTTTTCATCACTTTCAAAAGGATGAAACAACCTTCAAGAGGAAAACAGATTTCGCTGCAGAGGTTATCCTTGACCGGAAAAGGGCGAGAACGCCGCCGGTTGCCGTTGGAAAATCTGATTTTTTTGATGGATTGCCTGATGACCTTATAGTTTGTATCCTCTGCAAGCTCAGTTCCACCGCTGAATGTCCTTCCGATTTTATCAATGTTCTTATTACGTAAGTCTCTCTCTAATGGCCTGATTTATGGCTGAATCTCTTTCTAGTAACCTTAGGATTTGTTTCCTCTGGTCTCTGATTTTTCCCTTTTGATTTTATTGCTTCAATGAAAACAGAACAAAATCATCTATTTATCGCAAAAGAAGCCACTCCAATATGTAACATTGGTTGGGAATTTTTCCCACCTAAAAACTGAATTTCCTCCATTTTCTTTTGAGGGAACTTTTTTTTCCCTGCAGATCGGCATTTCCAGTACTTTAAAATAATTTCTTTTTTGTTAAGTGTAATTCCAAACTGAAAAAAAAAAAAAGGAGATTTTAGGTCTGTATTGAAAATATCAACCTGTTCCTCTCTCTCTCTCTCTCTCTCTCTCTCTCTCTCTCTCTCTCTCTCCCTTCTGATCTTTTATTTTCACAACAGGTGCAAGAGACTGAACAGTTTGGGTCTTCATCCTCTCGTATTGTCGAAAGCCTCTCCAAAAGCGTTTTCCGTCAAAGCCAA
The DNA here is from genome assembly GCF_056320005.1 of Nelumbo lutea. Classification (NCBI taxonomy): domain Eukaryota; kingdom Viridiplantae; phylum Streptophyta; class Magnoliopsida; order Proteales; family Nelumbonaceae; genus Nelumbo; species Nelumbo lutea. Next base: position 5,121,584 of record NC_142687.1, read on the forward strand.
AAACTGGTCTGAATCGTCTCATCGATTCTTAAAACAGTGTGCAGATGCCGGCAACATAGAAGCTTGTTATACCCTCGGCATGGTTAGTATATTATCTCAAATTTACAAATTGAAGAAATGACTTTGCTCCAAAATTTCGCAACTAATCATTATTTAGTATCATTTCCTAATTCCATTTTCCTTTTCACGCGTTGCAGATCCGTTTCTATTGCTTACAGAATCGAGGGAACGGAGCTTCGCTGATGGCTAAAGCTGCCATCAGCTCGCACGCTCCAGCGCTTTACTCGCTCGCCGTCATCCAGTTCAACGGCAGCGGCGGGACCAAGAACGACAAGGACCTAAGAGCCGGCGTCGCACTCTGCGCCCGAGCTGCCTTCCTGGGTCACATCGATGCCATCCGCGAACTAGGCCACTGCCTGCAAGACGGCTATGGTGTCCGGCAAAATATCGCCGAGGGGCGCCGATTCCTCGTCCAAGCCAACGCCCGTGAACTCGCATCTGTACTGTGTTCCGCCACGTCATCGTCTTCGTCGTCGCGCCTGTGGCTGACTTGGCAACCTCAGAGGTATCATCACCATCAAGTTACGGGTGCGGGATGTCCGTTGCTCAGCGATTTCGGGTGCAACGTGCCTGCACCTGAGGCGCACCCCGCAAGCCAGTTTCTGGCAGAGTGGTTCGCGTTGCGGGGGGGAGTGCCGGGCCCGGGGCTTCGGCTTTGCTCTCACTCTGGGTGTGGTCGGCCGGAAACGAGGCGACATGAGTTCCGTCGTTGCTCGGTGTGTGGAGCGGTGAACTACTGTTCCCGCGCGTGTCAGGCTCTGGATTGGAAGTTGCGTCATAAGGCGGAGTGCGCGCGCATAGAGCGGTGGTTTGATGGCGATATGGACGGTGAGGGAGAAATAATCGGCGTTGAGGATGAGGAGGAAGAAGAGGAAGAGGAAGAGCATGCCACCGATGAGAGTTAAGGGGGTGACGGTGACTGAAATTCAGTATAGTACTTTGAGCGACCTCTGTGGAATTAATTTAAGTGTTTTAGTTTGGTAAATAGAGAGGGTTTTCCCCCGGTTTGCTTTTTGGGTTTTCCTTCCGTTTCCCTGACTTTGTATAGACTATAGATAGATTTATTGAGGGAGATTATTTTTGGAAATCGGCTGCGATCGAGGGTTTCATTTTGTACCATAGAAGAAGATAACTTGGCAAGGTTATTCTCGGAAAATTGGAATAGTACAATTTCTTTGATTATCTTCTACTCTTGGTCTCGGCTTGGGTGTTTGAACTTTGAACTTTGAACTGAGGCTTCAGCGTCTTCCGAGATATTTTCAATTTTTATTTTAATGCATTTGCAGAAAAATAAAAATAAAAAGCATGGGAGAGAAGGGCAAGGGTTGTGGAATGATGGAAGGCCTCCTGTAGGGATTCGACTTTTTATGATGAGGAGGCACATGGAATCGTAGTGCAAGTGGAGACAAAAGTCTTGAGAGTCGGTACTGTGCAGATGTTAGACTAACATTTACTTGCTGGTTGTGATAAATTAATTTAATTTAATGTATCTTCAGATGCACAATGTTTTACAAAACATAAATATTTCCAGAGAAAATAATTCATTCTCACACCCTTGTTAATTAATTGATTAATTATTCTATCCTTATTGCAAGTGAGGCCACGCAGGCGGGGTAGAATGAATTTCTAAACTTGCTCCATTAAAGATGGTTCATTTGAGTTGCCCAAAAGTAAAGTAAAATAAAGACGGATCATTTGGACTTCAGTTCGTCTTGTCCTCTTTTTTCTGGCTACTAGTGAGAGATGGTTTTTGTATCGCTTTTAAATGACATCAATGGACTATAAGTTATTCAATGTGAATAACTGTTTTTTTTTTCTTTTGAAAGCAAATCAAAACCATCTTACTTGAAAAGTAAATTGGTTTTAAAACAAAAAATATAAAAGAAGATGTTCTTTGTTATACATATTTTAAAGAAGGGAAAATTGAGATAAAAGTAGGGGTAATAGCATATGAGCCCAACTTTTCGGGTTTAATATCAATCAAAGTAATATATTTAAAAAATTTTTAAAAATAGACTAACTTTTTAAAAAGAATATCAACAAAGAACAATTCATCTTCTTCTTCCTGCCATTTGTTCACTAGAGCCGCCGCGCTTGCCACTATCGTCCACTGTTCAACTTTTGGTTACAACTCTCAATCTTTCATCATTTTTCACAAATCATAGAATTTGATGATTTCAAAACGTGAGTTATTTCTTGAAACAAAATCAACTTGCTTTTATTTTTAAAACAAAACTAGAGTTTTAAGTGCATGATGTTTTTTTTTTCATTATGTGGCAATTTTAAAATAAATGAAAAGAGTAAAGTTTTGTTAATTTTCAAATGAATACTAGAGAAAGGTGGAGAAAGTAAGTTGGTGGATGGGCAACAAGAGGAATCCGAGGTTTATTAAGATCTCTGCCCAACTTTTTTCCTTGTATTCTTTTCTTTTTTATTTTTCAGCTTTTCTCGTTGTCAAAATGATAGAGGAACTGACCTCACGAAGCCTAAAAAGAGAGGGGGGGGGGGGGGGGGGGAAGAACAAAAACAAGAGCACGGTGAAAGCAATGCAAAAATGTTTATGCAACACTATGCCTACATGTGCCAAGTGGGATGTGGCGCTTTTTTTTTTCTTCTATTAAAAAAAACAGTAAAAGGAAAATGAGCAATGCAAAAATGTTTATGCAACACTATGCCTACATGTGCCAAGTGGGATGTGGCGCTTTTTTTTTATCTATTAAAAAAAACAGTAAAAGGAAAATGATTTATGAACTATTACTTAATCCCATCTTTCTTGAATAGAAGAAGTAAAGATTTGGGACTGATAATTTTTTTTTAACATTTGGATGGTTTATAAAAAAAATTAGATAACACTAAAAAGACATTTATATATTTTTCAAATACAAACTCAAAAACAGAATTCTAATTGAGAATTTTCGTTTGTTTTCTTTTCTTTTTTTTTTTTTTTACTCTATGGCCCATTCCTTCCGGACCTCCAGTCCCGTCACGAGCCACGCAGTCAAAGATACTTGCATTCATTTCTATATTACCCTTATGAGCTGTGGAATTTTATTTTTAACTCTCAAATCAAAATTTCAACTATCAAATAGTGTTGTCGTGAAGTCGCAACTTTGAATAACATGTGGTACCGGTACCGTTAAATTTTTTGACAATTATCATTGCCGTTAAGGAAGGAAACGAAATGTCAAATTTGTCCTCTTCTCTCTCTTCAATGAAGCAAGGTCTCGACAGAAATTAGGACTCTTCTTCTTCTTCAATGGTGCAAAATATTAAGGAATGGGAAGCCAATTCTTCCACAGAGGCTTGGTCAGCAGGTCTGTTTCATTTCCACCAAGACTGTTGCCAGTACCGGCAGCGACAGCGACAACGGCAACGGTGGCTGTGGTGACATCTATGGAACGCAATACCGTATTCATGATCATATCTGAAGAACCCTGAAGAAATAACGCTTTAACAGACAGAAAGGTAGAGGAACGGAGAAAATTTGGAAGTTCAAAAGAGATCTAAAGAACAAATTCTATAGTTGCAGAGAGGAAGACAATTTTTGAAAAAGTGATGAGAATAAGTTCTAGTTTCCCCATTAGCGCACTTTGATTCTGTGAAGTCGTTAGGCTTCGTACGAAATTGCGTTCAAGACTTCAAGTCTATCGGAGGTCGATCGCAATGCCAAGTTGCAAACTCAAATAAGGTAAGCCTTTCACTGAGATCCTCGGCGACCTTCTGGGCTACGACGTATTCAATGTGGATGGGGAGCTATGGCGAACTCAGCGAAAGTTAGTAAGCCATGAGTTCACGACCATATCCCTGCGGGAGTTCGTGGTGAAGACGCTGGTGGAAGAGGTGGAAGAGCGGCTGCTGCCCTTATTGGAGTCGGCTTCGGCGAATAATAAGGTGGTCAACATGCAGGAGATGTTAAGGAGGTTCGCGTTCGACACGGTTTGTAAGGTGCCGTTAGGGATGGACCTGGTTGCTTGGACGCCTAATGGCTTTTGGGGTAAAACGGACGATTAGTGCATATTTACAAAATGGACCAACATATTGTATTTCTCCTTGGAGTCGTATTCCAAATTCCTTTTTAACTTTTGCCTTGACCAAGCCAATAAGATCAAACTTCTCTCAGGAATTTGAGCTGCCGGTTTGGATGAAAAAGTTACAATGAATTTGGAAACCTCTGCATTCCCAACTCTAAAGCCTTTCAGCCCAGCCTTCTCAATAAGCTCCCCTGCTGAAAGTCCCATGTTAGGAGGATTTCTGAACACCGATCCAGCAGTTCGTTCCCCCACAGGCTGAGACAACATATTGTATTTCTCCTTGGAGTCGTATTCCAAATTCCTTTTTAACTTTTGCCTTGACCAAGCCAATAAGATCAAACTTCTCTCGGGAATTTGAGCTGCCGGTTTGGATGAAAAAGTTACAATGAATTTGGAAACCTCTGCATTGCCAACTCTAAAGCCTTTCAGCCCAGCCTTCTCAATAAGCTCCCCTGCTGAAAGTCCCATGTTAGGAGGATTTCTGAACACCGATCCAGCAGTTCGTTCCCCCACAGGCTGAGACAATCGCCTCCTGTAAATAAAACCATATCCCATTGGCATCTCTGAGGAGAACAACGAAGAATTCAAGAATCAAAATTTGAAATCCTTGTTACTTTCTTAGGCATGCTTGTTGACGCTCCTTTGCTGATGCTGAAGGCAACAGACAAAGTGTTACGGCCACAATTGCTGCCAAATCTTGCATCGCTTGAGAGGGTGACATGTGGTACCCAAAGACGAGATCAATTCTGTACAAAATTTGATGCCTCCCATCCACTGTAACGATCTCAACTGTATCGATGGCATCGACAGTCTCCTATATAATAAACATATAAAAGATCGTAGACCCTCACTGGTGTGGTCTCTTGACAAACAATTCCAAGCAGGTCGGAGCAGGACTTACCTGTCCATTGGTTCCAGCGTTCATATAAGCAGCTCCACCTACGGTCCCAGGAATCCCAGAAGCAAATTCAAGACCAGAAAAACCTTCATTAGTGCACTGCACGCCTAACCGATTGAACTGGTAACCACTTCCGACTCTGTAGATGTCGGGTTCGATCCTCTCTAGAAAGTCGATCCGGTTCAGAATAACACAAACTTCAAACCCAGAATCATGGAAAAGACAATTGGAGCCATTACCGACGATAATAAAAGGGATGCAACGCTCACAACAATATCTGCACTGATTGTAAAATCAACTCAAGTAGGTGGATAAATAACTTTTACCACTTGGGGGAAAGTTTTCAACAAATGAATGGGGTCAAAAATGCCCCTTTTAATAAAGAATTTTTATGATTAAAATGGTTATTTCATTTTTTAATTGGTAAATAAAAGAACATGAATAAATATACTTACCCGGTAAGTATTTTCTAGGAAAAAAACTTATACAAGTAATTGCATTTACCCGGATAATTAACTTACCAAAAAGTGAACAAGGCCTTGGTGGCATCCCACCATGCACCCTCATCGGACCCATCATACACCATCTTTCCACATCCCCCACAAACCACAAGTCACCTACCCACACGGCTATACGTTGTAGTTTGTGGCATTCCCGAGCAATGGGATGCATGGAAGTGGTGGTCAACTCGTGATTCATGATCCTTGGGAGATGTGGAAATGCTGTGAGCAAAATTCAAAATATTGCAATGTATTGATTGATGTGGGTCTCTACCACAGAGAGGAGGAAGGCATGGTTAGAGGTATCAACTAGATTAGATTTGGTTCAATCCCATCCAGTTTAATGTGAAATCATTACAAAATGGACCAAGTCCAATCTATTATAATGAATATTTTGGACCAGTCCAATTCAATGTGTGGACCATCCAATTTGTTTTAATTTAGATTGGTTTCAATCTAAACTTGGTTCATTGACACCTATATTCTTATCTTATATCAATGGGCCAGATATTGGATCAATCCAACCCAATCCAATAAACATTCATTACAAATGGACTTGATCCAATCCAATCTAATAAATATTTTGGACAATTAAGGTTGAATCTGGTCCAATTCAATATGTCTTGTTAGTCCATCCAAATCGATTTTAATTTGGATGGGTCCAATCTAAATCCGATTCATCGACACTCTTAACCACGGTGCATTGAGGGCATAGCCTTTCTTTTGGTAAATGTAAAATACTTAGGTCATTTCTATGTGGATTGAGAGAAAAAGAGGGATGCTAGTAAAGCAAGGATATATTTGGTATTGGAGTTTAGATGAAGTTGTCCTTTGAACCTTTTACTTGTTATGTGTTTGGAATGATAGACGTTTCTTGATTAAATATTTTGTATTTGATTTATTTGGAAAATCAATAAAAACAATAATGAATTTGTTAATTGACACTTAAGTGCTATTAACGTCATCAGAAAAATAGTGAATAAAACGAAACCTACTTCTATAAATCTCTATACATATAGATTCATATAGGGTAAAATGCAAAAACCTCCCCTAAAGTTTCTTACAATCATAAAAACCTTTTTCCTATAGTTTTACTTTAATAAAAACATCCCTTGGATTTTTAAATAACTCGACAAAAACCTCCTTCCGTCAATGACCCAGACGAAAAACGGTAGACCGATGCATTATTTTTTTTTGAAATACCCATTTTACCCTTTAATTAGTTTATATATATTTATATTGAAATACCCTATCTACCTGTTACGTCTTTTCCTCTCCACTATCCTCTTTTCCTATCCCTGAACTCATATTTTTACTGAAATACCCTATCAACTTGTAATCCTCTTTCCTTCTCTTCTATTCTCGAACTTCACCGTCTGAAGAGGAGGAATTCAACTGTTTCAATTTATCATTCTAACACATACGGAAACCTGTTGAATGATATACCATGTTCTTATAGAGCATTTTTCTTATAAAAAATCTTCAAACCAGAGAACCTACACAGAGAATTAATGCTTTAATGGAGATGCCAACATTTCTATCGGGCCGAACGTATCTTTCACAACCATATCTGGCGGTCGTAATTTTTTTTGCGGATTAAGGTCTGGAGGGAACAATCTGCTCTGTTGGAATTGGGACTCTGTACCCAAAAGAGGGTCTACTACAATGATGCGATCAAGTTGAAGATGTCACAGTGGGCGATGACCACGTCCGTGCGTTGGTGGACAGAACCAGAGTTGTCAAGTGTTGCAAAGGGGAGAAACAATTTTCCGGCACTAGGGGCAGGTGAAGGTTTTCTCTCCATTACGTCAAGGCGAGGGTTTTCTTGTGCTATTTTGAACACAAGTCGTATAGTTAAGTGTTAGGGTACCAAACAAATTGGGCAGGAGATGACCAGTTCGGAAATGTCTCTACCATTAACATGTACTGCACTACAACGATAATGGATATTGTTGAATCAATTTTTGGTCATGTATCAGTTTTATGGCTAAGTACCTCGTCATTTGGTATACTTTCAAGTGACCGATGACTCAGAAGGTGAAGTGGAGAACTTTTGCTAGATGAGGACCTGGATGCCAAGCTGACCAGGCCGAACTACCTGTAGGTAGACATGTTCATGGGCCGCCGGTCCCTGAACGGGCTTGTACAGGTATATGGGTCCGTGGGCTTAACCTCGGGTCAAAAAGCCCGGCCTATAATAAATTTGAGCCAGGCTCGGGATTTGCCAAAATAACCCAGTCCAACCTAAAATTAAACCTAAAAGCCCTAGTCGAATACCCCCCCTCTTTTTTTTTTTTACCTCTTTGCCTCTTTCCCTTCTTTTTCAGGAACCCTTCTTCTCCAATCTTCACATTCTCCACACTCCACAGTGAGGCCGCGAACGTTCACCAACGGTGAGCTCGCTCTCTCTCTCTCACAGGCGCGAACTGATCAGTGATCAATGTCGAAACCCGAGTTGTTGAAACCAGTCCTCGATTCCGAACCACAAATGACAGTACCTAGGAAGCTTTGTAAGCTCAAAAGTTCAGTGAGAGCCTCAGCCTGTCGAATTCCTCTGAATTGGATTCTTCGTCGTCGGAAGACAACGGCAATGATCTCAGCGCCTGACACGTAGTTCGGTATGCCCACAAGGCCTCCGGGAGCCGCTCATGCCAATCTTTCTTATTTTTGTCATCTTTAGGATTTTGCACAGAGATTTGTTGAACGCTTCTGCTAGCCCATTTGCAGCAGCGTAGTATCTTGAAGAAAGGTTTGGCTTGATATTGTATTTGGCATACAACCGGTAGAGCGGGCTACTTCTGAAGGGTTGCCCGTTAAAGGAGATGATGTTGTCTGGAATTCTGAACCGATGATGTCGAAAGACTGCCAAGGATTTAAGAGGGGTCGACAGAGCTGGAAGTCGAAGATTAGAGAGTTCGTGGACTCGCAGATGAGGAAGCTAATGGAGATGCAAGAGGCCTGGCTGGAGAAAATGCTGAAGACTTTAGAACACAAGGAACAAGAGAGGATGTCCAGGGAGGAAGAATGGAGGAGGCAGGAGGCAGCCCGGTTAGATAGAGAACAGAAGTTCTGGGCTAAGGAGCGAGCTTGGATTGAAGCTCGAGATGCTGCATTAATGGAAGCCTTGAGGCCTGGCTGGAAGTCGAAGATTAGAGAGTTCGTGGACTCGCAGATGAGGAAGCTAATGGAGATGCAAGAGGCCTGGCTGGAGAAAATGCTGAAGACTTTAGAACACAAGGAACAAGAGAGGATGTCCAGGGAGGAAGAATGGAGGAGGCAGGAGGCAGCCCGGTTAGATAGAGAACAGAAGTTCTGGGCTAAGGAGCGAGCTTGGATTGAAGCTCGAGATGCTGCATTAATGGAAGCCTTGAGGAAGTTTACGGGAAGAGAACTAAAGAGCTCCTTCACCGAAGAGTTGGTGGCCCCAGACCTCCACGATAACAGTGAAAACCAGAATGAGAATGCAAGTGAAACACTTAATAGCACGATGAACATTAATAGATGGCCGAAACACGGAAAATTTCTAACTTTTTTTATTAGGTCAGGCTTCTGGCTTGGGCTTCGGGCTTTTTATCAAGGTCAGGCTGGGGCCCAAGTTATAGGCCCGTTGGTCTGGTCGGGCTCGGGCTCGGGCCCAACATATTTCCATTAATGAAGAGTAAAAGCCCAGCCCAACCCGACCCGGCCCATGAACAGGTCTACCTGTGAGGTGTCGGGTTGACCAGGTGTCGAGCTGCCTGTGAGGTGTTGGGCTGACCAGGTGGCGAGCTGAATTGATGAGCTGCGTTGTTATTTAGAGACCTGCGAGCTGCCTACCAAATGTCAGAGGACCCGGGGTGGCTAACCCAATGAGGTTGCTCTGATGCTTAAGTCAGTACTCTCATAATAGACTGTGAGCTAAAAATCACAAAGTCTGAGAGCTATAATTTGCTTACTTGCTGACGCCCTTGCCTCTAGGGTTGGTGCCTTTATGTAGGCATTGTTTGGTGTGGGCTTCATGCACATATCCGAGATTTTTGCGGTGTCGTCTAAGTGACTCGAGATTCCTGGAGGTAACTGCAATGCACGTTGACCACCCTCCAGATCGTTCGGCACGTGGACCAACTTCCAAGGATCGTGTGAGTTTTAGGATATGCATGCTGAATTCATCGGCGAGCACGTCTTACAAGTCGCCAGGTCGGTGCCTGTGCCAAGCCGCCAGGTCGCGCCTGTGCCAGGCCGCCAGGTCGTACTTGTGCTGGGCTGCCAGCTCGCGCCAGGGCTAGGCCACCAGGCCGCACCTGGGCCGCCTGGTGGGACACCATCAACTTGGCTAAGGCAAGTTGTTGCTAAAGTGGTTCCAGGTGTCACCTAGTTGTTCTGATGTGCCATGTGTCACAATATCATTTGAGGGCCAAATCCGCCCTTATCATTTGCCCCCCACTCCCAAGCTGAGAGTAACTCGGCGAAGGGAGTAAATTTCTCCTTTTGGCTCGGAATGAATAATTCGATGAGCTTGTAAGCGTCGATTCAATTCCTTAGGCTCTAGGAGCGATTCGTAGTTCGCTCCTTGATTTTGCCTATGCCGAATAGGCGACTAGGTCTTATGTGGTGAGGAAGTCTTCGCTAGTTCGATATTTTGGCCCTTAGGCTTGGGAGCGACTTGTGGTCCACTCTCCTTAATCTTGCCCATGCCGAAGAGGCGACTAGGTCTTATGCGGGGCCGAAGTCTTTGCCAGTTCGGCACCTTAGCCCTTAGGCTCTAGGAGTGACTCATAGTCCACTCTCCTTAATCTTGCCCATGCCGAAGAGGCGACTGGGTCTTGCATGCCCATGCCGAAGAGGCGACTGGGTCTTGCATGCCCATGCCGAGGAGGTGACTGGGACTTGTATGCCCATGTCGAGGAGGCGACTGGGACTTATCGTAGTGCCAATGTCTTTTATCAGTTCGTCAGTTCGCGCCTGGGCCAGGCCGCCAAGTCGGTGCATGGGCCAGGCTGCGCTAGGTCGGCTTCTTAAAGCTACGGTTGCGTTGCATCAGCCTCGTTAGTGACGCCGATTACCCATTCCTACAAGAAGCTACTAGGGGCTCAACCTACAAGGGCAACACTACTGACTTTAGGTCACTAGCTCGCATGGGAGCCTTGGAAGGCTTGACCGGCAAGGGTGTCCATGCAGTTTGTTGGCCGCCTACTCCCGTGGAAACCACGAAGAGTTCATCTTTGTAGAGGGTACCTCGCAAAGAGGACTGATGAGGCTTTATCCGAGTTGAAATAAAATTGGGAGAGCTGCTTAGTCTGTTAGCCATCAACTTCTTGCGTAGTTTTTGAGTTCATAAAAAAATGGAAATTATAAAGCGAGAGCTTAAATTTCTAAAAAGTGAGGACTTAGCTTTTTGGAAGAAGAGGATTTAGCTTTTGATAGGATGAAAACTTAGATTTTTGTAGCGTTCCCACAAACAACACCAGATATATCCATAACCTGCAAATATCATTAAAAGAATCATGAAGATAGAAGGCATCACTCTTGGATTTTAAACTCTGATAGATATCTAAATCTGATGGACATCTCCATCCCTTGTTTAGGCACCCCGGTAAGGGCATCAGATGTTAATATTTTCCTTGAAAGTCATCGATAAGAAAACCGCTGTGAAAAACAGTTGCCAAAAACATGAGCTTCAAAACGTAAAGATGAGAACACTTGTTGGTCAAGAATAACTTCTGGCGAAGACCAGTTGCCAGAAAAATGGATGGAATATTCAGAGAATGAAATATAATGAGCGATAATGTCGTTGCAATAGATAAGGTTTAATGATACTTTAGGGGTAATTTCGTAAATATTGACGTTTTCCATTTGACTCATTGACGGAAGGTTTTTATCGTGTTATTTAAAAATATAGGGGAAGTTTTTATTAAAGTAAAATTATAAGAGAGGTTTTTATGATTATCAAAAACTTTATGTGAGATTTTTATATTTTACCTATTCATATAATGGGGAAATGCTAAAGTAACGCCTATGTTACAGGCTGACAGCGTTTATTAATAAACGCCCAAAGTTTCCAAACACCCTATAGGTTAGTGGTGGGTTACCTCAATGGGCCCGGCCCATTAAAAATGTTCAGCCCGGGTCCATGTCCATTCAATTTTTATAATATTGGAAATAGAAGCTATTTTGATTTTTGAGTTTTCGCTTTTTATAATATTCGTAGGATAAAAATTGGTATTGATTTGACGGTCTGGATTTAATCGTTAGGGGTACGCGCTTCGTATTTTTTTTTAGTTATTAACTTATTATGCATAAAAGCATCGTTCTCGTATTGCATAGACCGAAGTCGGAAGTCGCTCTCCCCGGATATCTGCTGTACGCATTCTTATCGCCGAACAGAGGTATTTCCAATCTTATAAAATCTGCAGTCGATTTAGGCTTTGACGTTTCAGTCTCGGTAGTATTTCCATTTGTTACTATTAATATTAATATTTAATGTTTTTCTTGTTTTGGTTATTAGGTCGAAATTGTTGTTTCTTCCTTTCTGTTGGGGATATCTATAGAAATCTAGGGTTCAACTTTCATCGTTCTATATAGCGTTAAATTTTTTTCAGCTAATTCTGACATGCTTCAATTAGTTGGGGGGGAGGGGATTAAAAGGGATTTCCGTTGATCAGTTATGTCATCTACATTTTTTCGAAGCTGCTTGTCACTGAAAATCACTGTGAATTTCTCCGAAGTAACTCAGTCAGGATATCCATTTTTTTGGCTTATATATTCTTACTAGAAAGATGATTGAATCAATAACGTTTTTGGTATTGTTTTGCTATAATCAATCACTTCTGTTGGATAGGTTGGGGGATAACTAGAAGAAGATGGCATTTGTGATGGAGTTTGCTGAGAACTTAATACGGAGGATGATGGAGGATCCAAAGGAACGTGATCGGAAGTTTAGAGAGCATGTATATGCAGTCAAGGACCGCTGCAACAAGACCAAGGAGATGTGGAACTTACCTATCCGTCCATATGGATTCTGGACGTTTGAGCGCCATAATTCCCAACTCTATTGGGATGCCCAGATCAGCCAGGTCCCAGGGCGTAGGGACCCCTATGACGACCTTCTCCAGCAGCCATACGACAACACCACCCCGAAATGAATGAAAGGTCAGAGTCTCAACATAGTTGTGGTTTCTGTAAATTTGGTTTCTGTAAATTCACTTGAGTCTTACTGCCTTATGGAGAATTCTTTCCTCTTGTTCTGCTCTATTTCTATTTAACGATATACTGAAGGGTGGTGATCTATCAACTATTGACCTCAAACTTTGGCATTTCGAATATTTTTTTTTACATCTTTTTAAAATCAGTATCAATTATTTATTACTGTACTTTTAAATTTTCTGGAGAGTCATCAATTTTCGCCTTATGCTGGGCTATTTGGAGAGAAGGAACTTTTGAAGATAAGTATGACCAAGAAATAAATTAGTTGCTGGCATTTGATTGTTGATCATCGATTGGCTGCAGGCACATTTTCCGTTCAAAGAGTTGGAGAGGGTTGTTTTTTAATCCCAAGACTTTGTGGTTCTTTAGTCACAGATTTATTGATTTAACAGAAGCATCATCTTAAGTGAGTGTCAATGTGCAGATGTGTATAATGCCCATTCTGAAGTTTTTATTTCACCTATGATACCCAGACTTCATATTATCCAAGTTCCTCTGTTGGACACAACTGACATGGATATGGGCATGAGATATGTGTTGGTTTCTCCAAACCCATGTTCACCTCTGTGGGCACCAAGGTTTGATGAACTGGGTACTTATACACTTAATTGGACCAACATAAATTATTAACTAATATGGTTAAAATAAGTATTAAATTTGGAAATTCAAGCTTGTAAGTATATAATGCTGAATCGAAATTCCCCTTAGACCTCATAAAATGTGGATATCTTATACACTGTTTATGTTATATGTTTGCAGTTGTCATGTGACAATCCGAACTGTTGTTTCTTTCTTTGTTGTTGATACTTCCTTTTTTGGTTATCGATATAATAGAGCATGTCTAAATTAAACATATCTTGCTTGCATGGTTAGAAATTAATATTTATTGTCCAATGTATGATACTATGATGTGTCCATATTTCAGTACTAGTTGGCATGATTAATTTTTAAGCCCATTTCCCTGTATCACAAGATTTTGATGTCAGATGAGCCCAACTCCTAGAAACATTCCTGCCCTGAACACTTTCACCCTAGTTCATGTAATATAGGCTACCACTTTCCACCTTTAGCTAAGAATCACCTTCTTCTGTTGAGTAATCAATCCTAAGTGAAGCCAACTGTTAATCCTTGCAATAAAGATAGAATTTTTGCCTTAAGAAAGCCTACTTCTGCAATTGTGCAAGGTATATACCAATGCGACCTATCTTGCAGCTTCTTTAGAAGCACCTCCTACTTTGTAGGTGTCTAGATTGTTTAACAAATATCCATCAAAGTCACCCTTCCTCTTGTTGGTGGATCCTAATCCTAAAGCCAAGGACATCTGTAGGGAGCCTAGTTGGCAATTGTCCGTCATCTTCTAACGATAAAATCCACCAAAGCTTCTTTAAATTCCACACCCTTTAATGCCCAATGAGAACTCTATTGTTAGCATAATCTTTGATGATATTGGAATAGATGATTATTCTTTCTTTTTTTTTTTTTTGTGAACTGTAAGGTAAAGTATTTCATTAATAACAAAAGGGCAGAATACAAAAGGCCCCTGTACAATAAGAGACTGTACAGCAGAAATAGACAGAAGAACTCAGAAAAGCCAGCCTCTGAAAAACAACCCAACAAAATGCACAGAATGCTCGATTAAGGGGATGATTTTGGCAAAAAAGCACATGGATTTAAGGGGATGATATGGCACTTAAGGGAATGGAATGGCAAAACAGGATTCATGCAACCAACCACATGTAGTTGGGATAAGGCTTAGATGATGAAGTAAAGACCATTCCACAAGCCTTAATTGGAAATGTTTGTGGCTTAAGAGGATTGAAATTTTAACATTTTGAGGAAAGAGAAACTCGAAAGGATATAGAGGGTTGATCGATCGCATTCTACCATCACACGCATGTTTCAAAGAGGGACATCCTTTAGGGTGTGTTTGGAAATGGTGTAAATGCCGGTTCGATGTACTATTACCCAGTCCTGACTTGCGTGTGTTTGGGAATGATGTGAAAATACCCTTAAGATCGAAGTAAATTTGAAATCTTGTCAGAATTTGCTTCGATCTTCAACCAGTGACAGTGGCAAAGGAGGTGATGAACTCTCTCCCTCCAAACTATTCTCTCCCACCACCGACCTCTTTTCCTCTGGTAATCTCTCCTCTCTCATCCTCTCACTCTCATATCTCTCTCTTACAACCATCGTTCATCTCCCCTTTCCTGTTCTCGTGTCTACTCGCCACTGCCGTCGCAACTCTTGGCAGTGGTTCAGTGATCCCTCTCTCTCTCTCTCTCTCTCTCTCTCTCTCATATCTACCCACCACCACCGTTCATTGTCCCTCACATCTCAACCTAACCTTGACGGCCACATCAGGTAAAGTCTATCTACACACATTTATCGCATCCTCATTGTCTTCCTTTATATGATAGTGATTCTCCTCAGGTTTCCTCTTCATTTTCTCCCTCATATACGACACTGTCAGTCAGTTCTTCATTCCCTGTTTTCCACTCAAGCTACAGCAGCGGTGATTTCCGTTGAGGTACCACCATTTTCTCAAATCCCATTTATATTCCGACATCTACCTCCAAGAACAAGCGATCTGAATGCACGAATACACCCCCATTGCAACACCCCACATCAGGCTGATACATAATTCAGAGACGATGATGGGGTTTCGTAGAGCCATTATCTGTGAAAATTTTGGCCAACAACAAATGTGGTGACAGGTTCATATCGTACCTCTTTCTTTTGTCTTTTATATATTGTTATCGGTTTTGTTTAACAATGTTACTTCCCAAATCTTCATGTCTAAGTATATTTGTACTTGTTGTGAGCGGTTTGAATATCAGAGATAGGCTCTTTTTTGCTAGTTTCTGGTTTTGATTAAACGTGTGGTTTTACTTCCTGGTTCAGTTGCATTGAATAGGATGATTTGGGATAGAGGGAGTTGTATAGTTTAGCCACTCGGGACTGAGATAAGAGGTTTTAAATCTGTTGTGTTATTTGATGCAACTGGGATGGGAGAAGACGATCGAATCCTTGTTTACATCGTTATAAGTTTCCGAATGCCGTCAAAAGTGCACTAATGTTTTACATCATTGCTGCCAAACAAGATGGGAGGAAATCTAAGATACAAAAGTAAACCGGTATGTATTTTTTGAAACCGGTAGAATTTTAATTTACCCCGACAAATTTGCATTTACATCGTTTTCAAACACAACCTTAGAGAGTTGGTTCATCACCTCGTGACATGGTGTCATAAAGCCCTCTTCCGAAACCAAAAGCCCTTGGTATTCCTTAGGGTGAACAGTTTATTCACGAACTGCAGTCTTTCTTACCAGCTTTAGCTTGGATATCTTTAAAATCATTATCCAGCTTCCGCAAGATTCTCCGAGTGCTGCAAATCCGGCTGTTTGAAGCATAAACTCTCGGGATCAAATCCCCACCGCCACCAGGGTTTGGGGGTCACGGGTATGGGGATGGGCTACCCTGTTGTGTTGCCCCAAGAACATGAGTACCATATGATAAATGTTTTCCATCCCATACATGAAATTACATCTTGTAAGGCTATTCTCTTTTGCAATATGGCAAAAGAACTAAAGATGTACGCATGAGAAGCAAACTGCGTTTTGCAACTGACCTTGATAATTTTGGAGAATAGCATGTGCTCTTAATTGTTGGTTTCTGCTTCTTTCTTAGAGCTTAGTTCTTTCTATTTCTGATCTGCAGGATGAGCAAAAAAAGCATTTGTAGAGTAATTCCTTCCTTCGTGGCGTTGTTCTTATGTGATGCAGGCTCTTCTAATGTTGTCAGTTTCTAGACCTATTTTCATTTCGATCATCTCACAAATAAATAAACAATTGAAGTTTCGTAGAAATGGCATTTTATGGGGAATGAATGTTCATCAAATCTTTCTCATTATGTTCATGTTTGTTTATCATCACCGGCTGTCTTATCATGGTTTTTCGTTTTCACAAAAATGTAATAATATTGATATTGTTATGGGGAAGGGCTCTGGTACCTAGTCTTTCAAGGTCTTATGCTGTTCTGCTAGGCCATGGAAATGAATGCATAAGCCAGCTGGTTACAATTTTGAGATTATATTTCTTAGTAGGTGTATATCACTGACCATTTTCCGGTTTGTTGGTTGGCTGGTCCACTGTTTATGAGACCTTCATGCAAAGAGAAATCTAAATATCAAGATCGACCGCAAGATCCATCCAATTAAACAGCTAAGGACGTGGCGTCTATAGTAAGAACATGGGTCGTACAGCCACCTGAAGTTCATCTCATTTGTCAGCTACGAAATTGGATCTGTTCAGCGCGCCTCATACTGACCTAACAGCATGTTTCAGCCGTGCATTGGAAATATCTTCTTATCAATGGTTATTTTCAAGTATGGAGATGTTCCAGATGCATGGCTAAACGTGCTGTGAGATTAGTGTGAGGCACACCCTGTGAGGAGCAGATCCAAACTCGTCAGTTGCCCACTTATGTGACGAAATCCAACATTTTCGTCATCAAACTTGGTACATTTAACGCATGAAAGATAGGTCTGCCTAGTAAAATCTTAAACGTCAGAATATATTTCATCCTACCTATAATGGAACTGAGGCTCCATTTGGTTCAGGCAGAATCGGATTTGAAATCACCTATTTCCCTACTTATTTGGTTCAGATTGAAATTAAAATTAAATTCCATAAAATATTACATTCCCCACATCAGAATCTCATTCTACTCAATCAAACAGCTGAAAATGAACCGTTTTGATTCTAATTCCAAACCCTTTTCCCATGAATCTAATGTAGGGATGTCAACAGTATTCGAAATTTTAATTTCGAATTTAGATAATTTAAATATATAATTAGTTAAATTTGAATATCCTATTCTTACTGAACTCAAATTCAGATATGACTTGATTCGATTTGATAAATATCCAAATTTGATTAATTATTTAATTTTTATATACAGTATATAAAATATTTTATATATTTATAAGAATTACATCAATAAAATATGTTCAAATTTGATCCGTGATGTAAGGTTAGTGTGAGGCACACCCTGTGAAGAGCAGATCAGAACCGTCAGTTGCCCACCTATGTCGCGAAGCCCAACATTTCCGTCATCAAGCTCGGTATATTTAACGCATGAAAGATAGGTCTGCCTAGTATAATCTTAAGGCGTCAAAATATATTTCATCCTATAATGGAACTGAGGCTCCATTTGGTTCAGGCAGAATCGGATTTGAAATCACCAAATTCCCTGCTTGTTTGGTTCAGATGGAAATTGAAATTAAATTCCATAAAATGACAACCCCCACATCGGAATCCCATTCTACCCAATCAAACAGCTGAAAATGAACCGTTTTGATTCCAATTCCAAACCCTTTTCCCATGAACCTAATGGGTCCTAAGATATTGTCCATAAGACCGTGTCCAATCACACGTATGCCACCATCCAGATCCAGTATAAAGATTTAACTGCTTAAAGGGCTTTCGCCTCAAACCTCTTGAATGAACTTGAAGATAAAAAGGTTTTATGTGGGAACCCAACTCGAATTAAGAACATGTACAGGACTATATGCAATATAATCTGTGATTTTGCAAGTGCCAAACAATTATTTAATTCGGCTGCACCATTTTAAATGAAGAGTCTTATGCATCCCAACAGGACCTTAATACATACAAGAGGATAAGCACCTTTCATAAATGAAGCCTACTGGACAAAAAACAACCTTTATCGTTAGCGTTTATGATTTATGACTTTATGTACAAAAAGATCACATGCTTTCTTTTGTCTCCTTCCCTCCTCTTTATGAACATTGGAAATGGTCCGAACTGAAACAATAGCATTGCAAGCAATCATAAGCTTATAATCATGAAGAGAAAATACCATTTGACTAGGCATGTGCGCTAGATGGTCAAATAAGCTTAAGCTGCGTGAGGGATGGGTAACTCTCCCTCAAGAATGACAGAATCTTTCTCATCTTTCACTACCATCCAGTCCTGCTTTTGTCCCTGCAATAAAGAAAATATCAAGGTTATGTAATTAAAAAATACATGCGTGCAATGAATTTAGTGATATTTAAAGGCAACCCAGCTCAAAACAGTAATTTGGTTCAGCAATAAATTGATTGTTCATTATTTACCAGTCCCTACAAGGTTGCAACTTTTGTCTATGGCCATTATCAAAACCATGCCTAGATAATAAACAGAACAGTTGTTTCCCTGGCTGGAGGGAAAGAAATCTTTCCCAGCTGTTGTTTTAGGGGAGGACCTTTCCTTCTAAAAGAGTAAGTTACGGTAAACAGATTACAGAAGCTATAAAGAATACAAAGTGGACCTCCCATAGTAGTAATCTTCTTCAAGTCTACATATACGAGTCAAGATTGTTGTTAGTTTATGATATAAATACATCAGATGGAATCAAGGTTCCTAGGTTTCCACCAAACTGTGCAATAAAATCCTGCTCTGCCTCTCTAGTCTCTACCACATCCACATCACAAGGAAAATGACTGGAAAGCTGACCCTACCTTCGTATATAACAGCAAATCCAACTATGGTAAATAGTAATAAAGCGTACTGAAAAAAATAGTAATAATGTGTACTGGGGGCCACCCATGACTGATTAGTAGTAGTGGAAGGGAAAATTGTTAGCATTTACAGGTGCAAGGGTGGCATACTACAAGAGGTAAACTTTGTTCTTGTTTTGTTCTCAAAAAATGCACTGTTCTTTTTTTTTTTTTTTGAGTAAAGAAATAATGCATGGTTCTTATTACCAATAAAAAAGAAAGTCTACTCTAACCCAAATACCTTCCCTTGCCGTAGAATGGTTGGAGCACTTCCCATCATATCCACCACGGTTGAAGGATCAGCCACTCTAATTCCACCACCAACCACAAAATCAAGACCCTGAAATAATAAAACAGAAACACTCTGAAGACAGAATAAGAAAGTAACTAGTCGCAAATATTTAGATTGGAGATGTTTTGGATCACTTTTTCAGAAACCAAATGCATAAAAGCATATGAATATTTGCTTATAATTCTCCCAGACAATACATAAAAGCAAGCATCTAACTTAAGCTGCCTTAATAACACAAAGCAGAGGATATCATTTTATATGAGACAATGTAGGATGTCAACATGTCCAGCATCTGCCCACTTAGTTCTGCTGTGATGTAGGCACAAATGCAGGACCGACCTTTGGATCTATTACAGAGCTCTCTCATGTGGAAATTCAGATGTTTCTAACAACCGAATATTATTTAATGTTTTCCCTGGCAACCTTTTCCTTTTCTTCTTATCTTTGACCAGAAGACAAATACGAAAATTTGGATGAGCAGGTTGACTTTCACAATGCCCTAGAACTAAAACGTTACTGCAACACAAAATATTTTCTTCATAGAAATGACAAGTAGGTCTGAATAGTGGGCCATGCAGAGAATCTATGATACATTGATACCCTTTAGAAAATAATATTCTGGAACACAATCAGAGGAAGCACTTAAAGAAATTTTCCAGCAAATCCATGAGGCAGACATTAAATACATTTATCAGAAAAAAGGAGATTATAGAACTTATGCCATAAAATAAGCTGATTTGAAACAGATTGCAATACCTCTGGTTCATAAGTATCAGCTATTACAACAGGGTCTAGCATCCACTGATCTTCTTTAGGCCATTTTACACTAAAAAGAAAAATAAATATATGAATAACATATTAGAACAAATGGTATCCAAGGAAAACCCAAATTTTTAGTGTATTAGCAATCAATCATGGGAGACTGTCTCAAAGATCTGAAGATTTCCAACTAACCTTGTTGATATTAAAGGTGCATCCATCTTTTCTAGCACAGCTTGACATATAACATCATTTGGCATGCGAACACCTACATTTTTCCTTGGTGCATATTTAGCAGTTGTGGTTCCATACCTTGTACACTGCTTTGGTAGTTCTTTGCTTGCAGGTAAGATGAAAGTGTACTGTTACAGAACAACTATTCATTATATTTCCATTCCATGGGTTTTAGAAAATATAAGATTCACCATGTACCTGAAGTAAAGTTTATTGACAACAGTTCTACACATGGCACACTGCATGAAATGGGGTTATCATTCTATAAATGACACCAAATATATGTCCTGTACTGGAAATCCAACATTCTTTGATGATAAACATTCATTTCAGAGGATTTTTAGATCATTTGACAGCAATTTTCCAGCCATTAACATGTTATACAGAATAGCTAACTCTGATCATACAATTGGAACTGAACGATTGATGGCAGAAACCCCACCGCATATGTGCCACATGTAGCAGCAAAGATTGATAAATGTCTTTATGGTCACAACTCTTATGGTGTCACTGGTGAGTGTCTTAGATTTCTTGTTTGATGAAAGAAAATAGAAAATCAAATGGTCATCCTTACAGGTCCAGGTAAACAATGCTTAACAGCTCGGAAGATGTTCGTTTGACCTTGGCCACTGCCACGAGGGAACCCCATAGTATAAGTATCAATGTCCCGAAAGGAATGACATAAAATACTGAGAGGCTGCATAATGATAAAAAATATATCAGAACAAAATGTCAAACAAAATATAGTAACTGACTTTTACCATCTTCCCATTGCCCAGAACAAATGAAAAGATATATTAGCATGTCCTACCCATAGAAAGTTCAGAGCCATATTGAAGCTTCTGTTGGTGTACGCTTAAGGAGAATGCAAAAATAAAAGATCCCTTGCCTTTGAAGCTTCAATATTTTTAATTCTGCAAATAGATAAACACAAGGAATCTTTGTCAAAAATGAGGAACTGATGGTGGAAACAGTAGCTTTCTGTTAATGAAGAAGATGCTGAGATCAGAAGCCAGTGCAAAACATAAACCTATTTACCTGCGAAGACGTTCAATGGCTGAATGGCTTTTCAGATCACAAACAATTGCATAACTGGCCACGAGGAAAAGATGGGAACTGATTAAAATAAGAAAAGAAGATAGCATCTAGATTTAAAATTGACATATCAACTTAAATCCTGCAAAACCACCAACAAACGGAATACTCCTTATGTTATACAACCAACAAAACAATATTGACATGGTTTGAATATTTGTCATTTTGTCAATGTTGACCATATTGGCCAACAAGACCTTATTTCTGTAAGAGTAACAGCTAATATAAAACAATAGTCATAGAATGTAAATTTTAACATGTAAGAAAGATGGTATGAGATGGTTTGGTCATGTGCATAGAAGACCATCAACAGAACCCATTAGGAAAAGTGATCTGTTACAAGTTGAAGGGGCTAGAATAGATAGGGGCAAACCAGAAAGGACTTGGGTGGAAGTAAGAAGAAATTATACAAGCAGTCAAGCACCCATAATTTAACAATGGATATAACACTGAAAATAATTAAATGGCAAAACAGGATTCATGTGGCCGACCTCATATAGTTGGGGCAAGGCTTAGATGATGATGGTGAAGATTAAAGATGGTATTAATGTATTATTACTTAAAAAAGGGAGGACTTGAAAAAGTGGTCATGATAGTTAATGATTCCTGAGATTGCTGTTCTAAGAAGGCTACTAACAACAGTTTGCTTGAAAAGAGATGAAAAGGAATGAAAACAACAGACTGGATAAATATGCATACCACAACATTAATTAGAGAATTCAAAGGTATAATTAACAAGGGAAATTTGGGAAAGAAGGTACTTAGCCATTCAGCCAATTCAAAAAGAAAAAATTAAACTGAAAAACTTTTAATGATTCCAAAAGATGAGCATAACTGAGCTCAGATATTCAGAAACAAAAAAGAACTTAGTAACATACACAGTGTCTGTAGGAATAACTCCTACAGCTCCTTCTTTCAGAAGTTGAACAACAGGTTCCAGTTTCCAAATGTCCGATCCTAGCGGATCAACTTCCACATAAAGCAAGTCACCCTCCTGTAACGAGAGAAGACATTTACGTGACAACAAAATCAATAATAACGACAGAAACACCTTCACTTTACACATCAATCTCTAACCCCTTTCTTAGTGTGATCGTGCTTAGTTCGTAAGAACCAGATTAAAAAAAAAAAAGATGAACATATAAATTTTTACAATGATTTTAATGAGAAGGATGCTCCTTTCGTTTGAGTACCCAGAAAAAAGAAAGGAGCAAGATGCCATCAAACCAACGGATCATCATATTCAGTTCATATACTATCAACAAATTCAGTTATTCTTTTGATAAGAAACCCAAATTACTACAAAGGAAAAAAGTTTCATCTATCTACAAGGGGCACTCCTAACAAAAAAATAGGTCATACGGGGGACAGAAGACATACTGCCAAGTACCAAGGCAATCAACAAATGCAAACATCGGTAACCCAAGCATGCATCAAACACAAAGATACATCCGATAGAAAAAAAAGGAACACTAGAAATCAGCAACAAACAGTCAAGAACAATTACAACCATACCAAACAGTGAAAGAATGGAAGTAAATGGAGAGGCACGACCGACCAACATTCGAAGAAAAGCGAGAAACGCCAAATGAAGGGGCAACGTATTTGAGGAAGGGTGCACCATGAAAGAGAGATGGGACAAACCTTGGTGAAGCGAGGAGCAGAGTATTTAAGGCGTTTAGGGCTTCGTTTCGCTGCCAAAGTACAGAACCGGAGACGCGGAAGCTCGGCGCGCTTAGGTGAGACAAAGCAATGGAATTGGAAGTGGTCAGGATTTACGACAGAGCGCCCAAAAGAAACAGATGGAGCAACGGCGCCCCCGCATATGATGGTCTCCACCACCATTTCAGTCAGAGGAAACAGCAGCAGACAAATGCTCCCGTGTAGAAGTGAGAATTGCGATTAGGCCGAGTGCGAATTTAGTATCGAACTTTAAAATGCGACAAGCTAATATCCGAACTTGGGAAATGCGACAATCTGGACACTTGTCGTTAATTAATCGTTAAATGACATGTGAAAAGACAAAAATACCATTAAATTATCATCTAATTTTCTTTATCAATCTATCCGCTAAAATTAAAATAAACCCGTATGAAGATCATATTCACACTATCGAAGCCCGGGGAAGGTCGGAACGTCTTCCTGTCAGTATATAGAACAAAGATTGCAAGCTAGTGCAGTCTGATCACTGTAATGTGGTGTAAGAATCTGTTATTCCTGCAATAAATCTTCTTCTGAAAAAAAAAATAGTGGACATCTAGACTTAGTAGGACGGCACAACAAACCAAATAAGCCGAGGTTCCAATTTCCTAAATGGAACGAGCTGTTTCCTAAATTAGGTTTCTGTGGATTTGGACGGAGGAGTAGCTTTGGTGCTAAAATGTGGTAAAAATCAGAAAGTTAGTAGTGTACATGGATGGGAGGGACAGAGGGAGAAGTTGGGCTAAGGGCGTCTTCTAGTTCTAGCTAGTAGTCCTACTACTCCCATAAGAATGGTTCTTTCATCTGGAATCCAAAGTAGGCTTCTCTTGGCGAAAGCAAAGGTGAACAGAAGCCAAACCTGTCGATTTGATTGCTGTTCAGGTCCAGGAATAGGTCGGGCAGGTCGAAGAACAAACTGTCCTCTTCATCTGTGGACGGAGAAACTGAGACTTCTTGGGTGTATTCGGATGTGGTGGTGAGAGAGGGAGTGAGTGATTGGAAGAAACTCCGATTTCGGTTCGCTAGGCCCGCCTTCGGCGTCGGCTTCATGACTACTTCTCGATGGTTTCTCACCGAAATTGAGTTGGCGCATCCAATCTGTCTGTGGGTGGGATTAACTGATAAATCACAAATTGAGTTGGAGACGGTCATCATTAATTCTTAATCAGGTTTTGAATTGGGTTAGGTTTGAATTTAGAGAAATATAGGGTTAACAGATGGAGAGGATTGACGGGGTTGATTAAGATCAGATGTCAAAGAGTCTTGTCCAAAGGAGCCATATGTCAGGTCTGCCTCTCTACCGCCGAACACAGTACTTAGCACAGGAGTCCGCATTCTGCACCCGTGGGTGCCCCAGATGCGTGAACCCGCCAATGAAAAGAGTCCACGTCGTCTTTGAAAAATAAGCTAGCGATAATGGAAAGGAGGTCGTTAATTGATTGCGACACAAAAAAGATAATAAAACCCCTCCTTAGTCTTATTCGAACTTTGAACCTTGCCTCCTATTCTCTTTTCTCCTCCGTCGAACCCTCCAACTCCAACATATCGGAGAGCACACCACACCGGCCATCATCCATCGGCGGTGAGATTCCGACGCCAGTATGTAGAAAGCATGTTTTTCATTCTTCTGAACAACAAAAAGGGGCTCTGCTTTCTTTTTCTTTTTTTTTTGAACAAACTTCTTTCCTTCTCTTCTTCTTCTTCTTCAACAAAAGAGAGAGTCTCCACCCCTACTACTTCTTTCCTCCTCCTCTCTTCTTCTTCTTCTTCTTCTTCCAAAATGTGTTCCTTGTTTTCTAGTTTGAACAAATCGAAGGTGACCTGAAGCTCAGCCTACACCAATGGCCATGTGTGATGTTTGACACTAAAATTCAACTAAAACATAGTGAAAACCATACACAAGTTATGGAGAATGGTCACATTCGATCTGTTCAAAACAGAAAGCAAAGAACACCTCAAGAAGAAGAAGAGGAGATGGTCGTTGATAGAGTCTCACCGCCAATGGACATGGCCATGATGGAGACAAGGTTCAAAGTTCGAACTAAAACCAAGGCTAGGAGGGATTTCATTGTCTTTTTGTGTCGGTTCAACCACACACTCCAACTAACGGCCACCCACAGGTGCACAGAACACAGACTCGAGAAGTAGGGGTGAAACTTGGGTGGACTGGGTGGGTTTAAGATCAACCTTGGCCCATAAGACTTGGGCCTAAAGTCCGAACCAAACTCGAGTTCAAGCCCAATCCGAACCATTTCAAGCTAAGAGTTATCATGGGCCAAGCCTGGCTTAGGACCTAAGATATGAGCTATAACTCGTAGGCCACAGTTTGGGCTGAGTAAATATAAAATATGGCCCTGTTTGGCATGTCTTTTTACGTGGAATGTTGGATTTTTAGAAATCCGTTAACCCGTGTTTTGGTCCTTTTTTGTTTGGTTGGGAAAATATCTAACCGTCGAAAGCCTCAACCCCAAAAAGACATGGAAAGCCCATTTTGGGCTATTTTTGAGAAACTTCAATTTGAGCTTTTCGCCTTTTTTTTAATTCATCTTTGTACGGAAAGACACGCAAACAAACGCACCTTAACCAAACGGTCTTCAAGCTGTTAAGATCTTAATGCAAAAGCTCACATCATCTTTTGACTGTCATAGCTTCTAGAAAATCTTTTGAAAAAGACTTACCAAACAGCCCCTATTTTTATCAGATGTCTTCGAGCAAAGTAAATATAAAATATAATATTAAATATATAATAGTCTTTGTTCGTGTGATTGTCGAGTTGGCATAAGGGTGCCACGTGTTAGATTCTGTGGTCACCTTCTTCGAGTTGCGTCACCATCAACTATGTAACGGAAGAGCACAACCAGGAAAGTGTGTCCCATATAGACAAGGAAGCGGACTCCGCTAGGGAAGAGGGAACCCCTAAAGACGTTGACGGACAACCTCATCCTGACAACCCCAGAAGCCCTATCCGACCATAACACTGATACTCAACTATAAATAGGCATTCCCCGCTCGAGATAAGGGACTTTTGGAACTCTTCACTCACTCAACACCTCTCCGGCTCGAAACCTACATTGTCTCAACTTACTCGTCCCAACCAACCCTTTTACCCTACTGACTTTAGCGTCAAAGTGCCTACCCGAGGAATAACTCCACAAGCCTCTAACTCTTCCTATGATTGCAAATCTTAGTACACAGATTCATCCTTCTACCTTAGCCTTGTCTAATTGGCAAGATTATTTGATTGCAGCCTCGGTTTGGAACACCTCGAATCAGACAACATTAGATTGGCACTCTTTGTGGAAAACGTACAAAAATCCATTTCCCAAACCTCTTATTGTACACCAAAAGTGATCATGCCTAAGAACGCATCCGACCGCTTTGAAGCTCGTTCCCCATCTTCGGGATCTTGTTCACTCCACAGCTTTCTGCCTCAAGAACCCTAGCATCAAATAGGGGTCTACCCCGCACAATTCTACATCGTGCAGCAAAAGGTCAATCGTATCCTACCCATGATGGAGACACTAGAACAGCTAGCATAGGTTGCCCTAGCCACTCTCCTCATTGTGCAAGCACCTACCACGACCAATCTTCAAACCAAGGACCCCAAAAGGCACCACACAGACCAACAAAGGATCCAATCAAATTGTGCGCATCCCTAGCCATCTCAAAAGTCTAGTTCCTCATTGTGGCATTATGGACATGACACCCACAACAGATCCCGACATGAGAACTGTTTGGCGAGCGCTTGCACCAGCCCCCAATCTCAATAGCCGAATCCAACTCAGTTCAAGACTAGCAAGCGGCTCCAAAAGCAGAGAAGACCACGAATGCAGCACAGACAGACAGGGAAGTCGAGATCTAGGATCTACGAGAAAGGCTGGCCAAAATGGAACATATCCAAGCAGACTGCAACACGGCTCCTCCAACAACCCAACTAGTGGAACCACATCGCAGCTAGCATCTTTCCAAATTGCCCGTCTTCGTGCAAAAAATCGTAGACAAACTCCCCCGGTTGGATGGCGATCACCTCAATTCGAGAAGTACAACAGAGCCTCGGATCCTAACAATAATCTTGAAGGATTCAAGAAGGTGGTAACCTGGAACTAGTGAGTTGTCACTGAAAAGAAGCTGGTAACCTGGAACCGGTGCATGGCATATCCAAGAAGGTGATTTAGTGTTCATACATACATTGAAGGAACAGATTCTTCATGTAATTTTTCACAAAGTTGCATGCAAATAAAGTTAGCCTGCTTAAGGTTTTGAAGCATTATGGACACAATACTTCACTGCACTTTCTTTGGATGTGTGCATTAATTGAATCTTTAATTTCAAAAATTGTCTACATATTGTAGAGATGATTTTTTTTTGCCCTAAGAGTGAAATGCACGTTATCCTTTCAGGCACGGAGTCACTCTCTCCAAGAAGATGTCTCCCAAGACTTATGAGGAGATTGATGACATGAAAGACATTCCCTATGCCTCTGTCGTAGGGAGCATCATGTATGTCATGCTGTGCACTCGTCCTGACATTGCTCAGTCAATGAGTGTAGTAAGCAAATTTCAGGCCAACCCAGGGTAGGAGCACTGGACTGTTGTGAAAAATATACTTAAGTACCTTCGAAGGACAAAAGAGTTTTGTCTAGTATTCGATGGTAGCTCACTACAGATCCAAGGGTATACAGATGTTGATTTCTAGTCGGATCCAGATGATAGAAGGTCTACATCTTGATATGTTTTCACTATATGATCGTGTGCTATTTGCTAGAAAAGCAGCAAACAGGGGTCCACTGCAGACTCCACGACCGAGGCCGAGTACATTGCCGCAAGTGAGGCTGCCAAAGAAGCCGTGTGGATGAAGAAGTTCGTTCACGAGTTGAGAGTAGTTCCGTCCAGCACATCACCCATCCCATTGTTGTGTGACAACAATGGAGCCATTGCTCAGGCTAAGGAGCCACGGGCCCACTCGAAGTCGAAGCATATCGAGAGGAAGTACCACGTACTACGGAAGATTGTTGGTAGAGGAGACGTCCTGATTCAGAAGGTAGCGTCAGCGGAAAATGTCGCAAACCCATTGACAAAGCCACTATCACAGAAAGTGTTTAAGAAACACGTGGAAAGCATGAGACTCCGGCTAGTACCTGATTGGACCTAAGTGCAAGTGGGAGCTGTTAGACAGTTTTGTATGCCCTTAGCTTCAATCAAGATGATGTACTTTATGAGTTTATTGTAAATGAATAAAAGTGCATATTTGATTCATGTTTCCTTGGTATGTTTCTGTGTAGTACCCTTAAACTGGACACTTAATGAGACTCGTGTTAGTTTAGAATGTTCACAGCCAGTGGGTCGGTCTGGGGAGACCTATCCTGACAAGGCTAGCACTGTGGTGCCACCAAGTCGGTTGGGGTGGCCTGTCTCAGCTGCCAAGGTGAGACCCTAGGTATATATAGTGTAGGATTAATTGAATCTATGAACTGTACCAGATTTCCAGTATTGCCCTGGACCTTAGAGATTGATGGGCAAAACTGGAAAGTTACACCCAACCCCTAGACTCGATTATGATATTGCGCTAGGTGTTGGATTGGGCTGTCTTTGATATACCAATCAGTGAAATCCTTAGTGGGGGTCAAAACTTGGGTATGTTGGGACAATCTGAGAATTCATCTGAGTGGATGATTATAGTGACAGGATCAGCCCCTTTGTTGGACAAAGGTAATGATCGGGGATGCACTCTCATTGATGGAAACCAAGACTGCCGGCAGCCGATTTCAATCATTGAGATTTGTTTTGCAAAATATATTTTATATGAGATATAAAAGTATATATATTATGGTTTCTAAAAAGTTTGCAAAAGGTTTTAATTCCCGGGATCCATATAAGCAGAGAGTGCAACACTGTTCCTTGTAGCCGAGGGAGAAGTCCTCTCTTGTCGGATAGTGTATGATCATTATGGGCTGAGAGGTTAAGTGTAAGACCATTGAGGATAATACCTGATGGGCTAATCTTGCATCTGCCTATAGTCACTGGGTGTTACAAGGTGGCTTGGCCCAGGGACCAATTAAGGTAAGTGTTGGGCCCATAGAGACCATGAGATGGTTTTCAGAGGGTGCACTGTCCATAACAGTGTATTCGGCTAGGCCTTGTAATAAAGGCTGGGCCGAACCCATGTGGCTGATGTGTAGATCAATGTTTGGGTCCCACGCCATACAAGGAATCCCAACTAGGCAGCATTTTGGAAGGCTAAATGAATACATAACCTTAAATGGGCCTTAAGCCCATTTCGAACTGGGCTGATTTGATTAGTCACTTAAAGGGGCGAATTCTGAGATGGATCATTTGATAGGATTGGGCCTAGACCCTATCCACTTAGAGAGTCCAAGATCTAAATTAGATTTAGATCTGAAAGTCTCCTAATTAGATTAGGAGATGACTGATCTAATCTGCAAATAAGATAATGGTTATCCCTTATCACTTAAAGGGACTTCTTATCCAAATATGATTTGGATTAGCAACTCCTAATGGGATTAGGAGATGATCCCTTTGAGATTATAAAAGGAGGATGGGGCGACAGCCTTTAGACATGCAACCAACACACTTTTGTCTTTAGAGCTGATATCACAAGAAGAGAGAATTCTGCACCCTGCGAATACTCTCTTGCCACCTCCTTCCTACAGTCGCTGCCTCCAGCAGTTCGATCTCCAAGTTTTGTGAGAAATCAAGATTCGATCTAGATACCAATCTTTTGGTGAAAATATTGGTTGGATTTGTATTCACAGCCCATCCAGTTGATTCTTGCGAAGGGTCAAGTTCTTTTGGAAAAACACTGTTGATTCTGCTCCACCCTGCACTGCGCCATCTTCAGTGGGAGCAGATTTTGGATCATTCCTTGGGCGTGAACACCTCCATTGGGAGATACTGTTTCTCCGTATCAGGTATTATCCCTTCCTACTTCTTTTGGTTCAGATCTGATTCAGTTTATAGTTCAAGAATGATCATTGAAAATGTGATTTTCTAAATGGGGAATTCGATTCTCAGTTGAAGGGAGAGAAAATTTTTTGAAATTCACCCCCTTATTCCACAATCTTTGGGCGTCCATGTGATGGATATCATATCCCTTCATTTGGCATCTTTCCCAATGAGTTATTAGAAGCTATGTTTAGTTGCCGACTGAAAGCTTGTTTTATAATACATGAATCAACTACTGTAGTATGAAACTATATATTGAAGCTTCCTAATTTTGCCGGTTCAATAGTTCATTATAGTGAGCTTCATGGTTTTGTTCAGTGACTCAATTCAGGGTCACAAGGTTTATCATTGACAGAAAAGGAAAAAAGCTACAGTATTATGGTTGATATATCTCCTACTCATGCCAAACAATTTAAATGCCTGTTCAGGGTTTCACTTATACTTTTGGACAGAGAAAAGGTTAACTCCATATTCATGAAGCTAGCATAAGAGGCAATGAATGGGTGAAAGGATCTCAACACCAGTGGCTTCTTATCAGGTTTTGTACCATCAATGAATAGGTGAACCGACCAAATGGTGGCTTTCGCTTGACACAACTCTCCTGGACTTGCATATTTGCATGTGGTCGGCATACTATAGTAAGCCCTTGTTTGGGAGTTCTTATGTTAAAGATAAGTTTTTATCGAATAAGTGTATAAAGACAAGTGCTTACTCGAATACGCACTTATTTGCATTTGGCACCCAGCTTTTTTAAGTGCTTATTTTATATTGGGCATTTGTGGTATTTTTCTCCAATAAACACTTTGATAAGTACTTGTGACTTTTTTGTCCTTCATTTTCTTTCGAAATTTCAAAATATCCAATCCAAAGTAAATGAATAAAAGTACTTAATAGAAGTGCTTTCGTAAAAGTGTTTTTGCAAAAGTACTTTGGTAATAGTACATTCATAAAAATTCTTTTATAAAAGTACTTCCATAAAAGTGCACATATAAAAATACTTTCATAAAAGTGCTCTCATAAAAGTATTTTTACAAAAGTGCTTCCATAAAAGTGTTTTCATGTAAAAGTAAAAAGTGCTTTCTTAAAAGTATTTTTATAAAAGTACTTTGTTTTCATAAAAGTACTTTACTTTTCTAAAAGTAACAATATTGAAAGAGTATTATTGGTATTCTAAAAATTTATTGGGAACAATTATGGGAGAAAATTTTTGAATAAATGCTTATTGTATGAGCACTTAAAAAATGTTGGAAATTTGGACATAAAAAATAAGCCTTTATTTTTAAAATAAGCACTTATTTTAAATTTATTTTCTAAATACCAATAAGTGCTTAATGGTGTGATCCCGACTCAAATGAGCATTTGTTTTTAAACACCCCCAAATATGGCCTAAGACTTACTTGGATTGTACGGCTAAACTAGGGACTACTGACGTAGTGACCATTATGAGTCCTAGTTGAATAATGATTTTTAGTTTTTCCAGTTTGAATAGGTTAATTGCTTGGGTAACTGGTACAACTGCGATGCAGTGAGCATTTTAGTTTTATGTTTGGTCGTAGTCTTACAATATGATGATGAAATGATAAAGCAAAGCAAGAAGGCGAGCTTTGAGGACCAAAAGTTTGCCTCACGTTGTTGGTTCACCAAGTTACCTCAAGCATTACCATAGTAGTGCAATAGTACTTCAGACTTCATATAGTGGTAGAGGTGTCAATTGGACTGGATTTGGCCCAACCTAATCCAGTCCAATGTAAGCCCACTTATAAATGGATTGGACCCAATCTAGTTCAAATTCAATACAAACCAAATCCAGTCCAATCTATTAAAATGTAAATGGATTGAATTGGATTGGATCCAAACCGAATGAAATATAAAAAATTATATAAAAGCACTTTTGTAAAAGTGCTTTGATAAAAGCATTTTTATAAAAGTACTTCGTAAAAGCGCTTTTGTAAAAACACTTTTAGAAAAGTACTTTCATAGACTTTTATAAAAGTACTTTTGTATAAGTGTTTTTGTAAATGTACTTTCACAAAAGTTATTTTATAAAAGTACTTCCATAAAAGTGCTTTCATAAAAGCGTTTTTTGTAAACATGCATTCGTAAAAGTACTTTCAAAGAAGTGTTTTTATAAAAATGCTTTCATAAAAGTACTCTTTCGCAAAAGTGCTTTTATAAAATACTTCTATAAAAATGTTTTCATAAAAGTACTTACGTAAAAGTGCTTTCGTGTAAAAGTACTTTTATAAAAGTTATTTCATAAAAGTACTTTTGTAAAAATGCTTCCGTAAAAGTATTTTTTATAAAAGTGCTTTCATAAAAATGCTTTTATAAAAGTGCTTTCGTAAAAGTACTTTCATAAAAGTGATTTTATGTTGGCTTCAGTTTTGATTTGGACAAGGGTTTGGCCTCATGATCGAACTATTGGAAATTTGGTTTAGGTCCAATTCAAACCAATAAGAATATGAACCAATTTATTTTGGATTAGCCCAATCCAATAATTATAATGGACCGTCCAAATCCGATTTGATAAGGTTTGGATTGGATCAAATCCAAGCTAAAATGATTGATTGACACCCCTACATGGTGGTCTCGCCTGTAAGATATCTCTAAACGGGTTATTTCAATTGGAAAATTTTCATGGAAAATGTACATTAGTTTAGAAACCAATTAAGCTTCGTTTGGGAAGAATGAAATGTTAGTTTAGTACATATAGTTACTCTATATCAGTTTTGTTGATGTTTGGTAATAGTTCACGTGTATTGAAAATGACAATAAATACAGGTATCTAAGACATTTATATTCAAAATGAGAGTAAAGTTTTCATCTAAAAAATGGATGCAAACTTTTGCATTTCAAGTTTATCAATACAAAAAAGGTGGATTTTACTCTTCAGATTCATGTTTGTTTCTATCACAATTAAAAATCATTTGGCAATAATACAAAGTTATCATTATAAAATCAGATTTGCATTTTTTATGAACTAGACTATAAATATTTGCATTTGTACGAAACATTTTTTATTTGCACTCTTCCCAAATGGAGCCTTATGCATTACGAGTTTTATTCTCCCATTCAGATTTTTACCTCATATGGTATAATTATTTGTTTCCTTCTCCACCATTATTGGATGTTTATCCAAGTGATGTTAATGTTCTTTTCACTTTTTCCTCTTAGAAATAGACGCTTTGTGTATTTGCAGAGGTAAGGCTGAATACATCTGTCTCTCCCCAAACCTTGCATTGGGAGAACTTGGGCTGCCTTCAAATCATCATTGAAAGCTTTGGCTATTGTAATTTATAAAACATAGATACAATTTACAAAGGGGTAAGGGAAGGGATTTCTGATCTACTCCTTACAGAGTATGCCACACACCAACCTCATAGCACATTTTGGCCATGCATCTGAAACATCTCTGTGTTTATAATTTTTATTAATGGGGAGATGTTCCAGATGCATGGCTGAAACGTGTTGTGAGGTCGGTGTGAGGCACGCTTTCAAAAAGCAGCTTAGGCCTAAAGGCTGGGATAACATAGATCTATTAGTAATTTGGTTCTAACAATTATTTGTTTGGTCGAATTCAAGTTCTAATCTGGCCCAATTTGATTTTATAGTTGGATTGAGTATGAATCCTCTCCAATTTAAGCCAATAAATATTATTATTGTCATTGTTGTCATATCATCATCCATGCCTAATCCCAATTATATGGGGTCAGCTACATGAATCTTATTTCGCCAATCCATTCTATTTAAAATCATACCCACTATTAAGAGGATGTACAATGTCCTTGATAGAAGGAAAAATGAATAGAGCATGTAGTTAACATAAACCTAGTTGTTATCATTTGACTTAGCCATTTTAATGGTAATCCACGAGCCGATCATAATACTAGCGGCTCCAATTATAGCCAAAAAAGGTAAATTTTTGAAATCCCCCCTGAAGTTTAGTAATTATAATCACCTCCCTTGAACTTTCTAATACAATTGCAAGTAAACCCCAATGATAGAATCTTCTAAAAAGGGCATGAAAATGCCTAAAATACTCATACAGTTACTATGATGTCTAGTTTCTATAAAAAAACAATTTATGAACAATAAAAACAAAGAATTTAAAGTTGTAACCCTTTGAGTGATTGATTTTATGGGCAATTTTGAAAAATAAATCAGTTCATAAAAGAAATTGGAAGGGTTTGGGGTAGTGATTCATATGAAGAGAAAATTTGGAAAATAAACATTTTTATCAAAACAACTGCATGGGCATTTTAGACAGTTTTGTGCCTCTTTTTAAAAGATTCTACGAGAGGGGATCTACTTGCAACTATGTCAAGAATTTCAGGGGAGGTGATTGCAATTACCAAACTTCAAGGGAGGTTTTAGCAACAATCATAAACTTTAGGGGAGGTTTCAGGAATTTACCCAAAAAAACACAGTTGATTTGGTCAAAGATCCAATGACTCAAGCCGTTAAAATATTAGCTTATCAGCATTACTTTACTACTTGGCTACTTGTTATTTGTTTTTGGCATTGTTAGTCATTTAACAGCATTACTTGTCTACTTGTTATTCGTTTCACTTGTTTTGTTTAGGTTCTGTTTGGAAAGAGTATAAATGCAAATATGTACAGTGCAAATACATATAAAATAATACAAAATACAAGGTTTTGCACTCTACATATTTGCATTTGTACTCCTTTCAAACTTAGCCTTAATGTTGAACAAGGTTTTCAAACCGTTGTTGATTCAGACAACCAAACCATTTTGCCTGAAAACCAATTAGGATATCAGCTATGTTTTACACTTTCACTCTTGAACTGTTGTTTTTTCAAAAATCATTGAATTGGTCAGAGATCCATTAATCCAAAAGCAATTGAACTGTCAACCTGTTCAACTTGGATAATATATTTGGGGTTAAATTGTTATATTATTATTATTTTTTTATTTTTAAAATATCATGAGCTGATCTATTCGGACCAGACAGTCGAACAACTAACCTGAAAACCAATGGTCAAAGTAGTTCCATTTTTTGGTTGATTTATAAAGTATTGGTGATGAATTAGGAGATATCTAAAGGTATGCTTCACTCATAGTCAAATCATAATTGAAATCAATTATAGTGAGAATTGGAATAATAATCTATTCATTTCACATGTTTGGTTTATATGGGAATCAAAATCATTCCCAAGGGAGGGGGAGGGAGTGACCATTCCCTCAAATGAGGAAATGCCATTCCACCAAAAATGGGAATATGATTCCAATTCCAAACCCATATTCCTACAAACCAAATAGACCCTAATATTTTTATAAGTTTCTTCATTTTTTTTCTGCACAAGGTTTTCAATTTTTGAAACACTCCCATAGACAATTTTTAAGTTATTTTTAGTTTATTTCATTTGTATCAATGCTATATAATTCTTATACTTGGTCTATGTGTAGCAATGTTTTTAAAACCTAACCTAGAAATGGAACAACTCAGGCCACCAGTTCTTGGGTCAGTTGTTCGACCATTTGGTCTGAAAGGACGAATCATTATAATTAAAAAAATAAAAAACAAAAAAAGTAATTAAAATAAAAAATTTGCCAAAATCATTGTTTAGGTTGAACGGGTAAACAATTTGCCAAAATCATAGTTTTTTAAAAAGAAATTGTTTCAGAGTGAAACGAAACAGTTACTTGGACAATTTCCATGCCTATCGTCCAGGTCATGGACAGTTCGAAAATCATGATGTGTAGACCATGTCAAGCTGAGTAATATCACAATAGTGGCCTTAAGGTTATTTGTTTGCACCCTTTTATCTTACACGCATGAACAACACATGCTCTTGTAGTATGTAATATAATAATTTAAGAAATGCCACAAATTCCTCCGTGAACTCTTTAAATGCATATGCCTTAGTTGTTACTCTTTCTTCCTTTCTTCCACTCATTTGTGTGGACACGACTTCTGTCTTGAGCATAGAATGGTGGCATCTTTTATTATTTGCTTCGTTTCGTAGGTGATGATATCAAATTATCAAAAATTCCCTTCAAATGTTGACCAGCCAACTTAAGAACATACCAATCATTGGCGCATCGACACCGCCCTTTGCTTTGTGGCCTATTATATTTTATCATTTGCTGGAGGGGTAAGCATTTTGAAGATTTATTTGTTAAGGCAATGTTGTTCAATCTTAAAAGTTAGGAAAACCTAGGATAGAGTTGTCTGTTCTATTTTTTTCCCTATAATAATGATGGCATTTCATAAATGGTTCATTTACTAATAGGGGTGAGCATGGCCAGTTCGGTATGGTTCCATGGCATAACCTAGAACCTACCATATGAAGGTCGGTTTTGACTTGAGTGGTTTTGGGGTCGATTCCAGGGTTTACCCATGAAACCTATACTTTCTTTACTCTCCCCCTTCACAAAAAAACATGATTTTTAATAAATATAATATATAGTTTAAAACTTATATTATTTTTATTGATTAAACTGGATAATTTAATATGTATATTATCATTGTATGGTTAAAAACTTATAAATTAAATTTAAATTTTGTAAGCATTACCTTTTACACTATTTATTGTACACATTCAAATATTAAAATGAAAACAAATGATCAAATCACTTAAGTAATACAATGAGCAAGTGAGACCATGGCTTTTGTAACCATGAATGCTTGGGTTCTCAAATCTTCACATCCCCAAAAGTATTATGAGATTCATTTCAAAGCAAGTTTGGTTCCAAGGCAATTTCCAACAAGGAAGGTTCCACCAAGGCCGACTCATCAGGTCGATTCAGGTGGGATAAACCCCTAGACCATGGAATCGGCCTAGGTAGGGATTGGTTCCAAGAAATTGGAACTAGACCCTACCCTTTAACAAATTGGGTAGGGTCGATTCAAGGCCGATTCGAGGTTGGTTCCATTTTGTTCCACACCCCTATCTACTAAGGCACTCCTTATAGTTTGACATAGTTATTATAACCAACCATGTATTATCAAGAGTAAGACACTCTTTATAGTTTTTTTTCCTTTTTTGGTAAAATAAAGAGATATACAAGATAGGGGTAGCTCTGTCAAAAATGTCACTCTTACAAATGAAAGAAAGCTCTTATAGTTTGTAACTACTTTACTTATCACTATTTTTCTTATATTGGTGTAGTAAATGATGTTTTTTTACACTCACATCCATGTGATCAAATCAAAAGAAAATAAAAATAAAAATATTGATTTTTCCTTAAGTTTTGTTTTTAAAAGGCTGAATTGATATTAGAGTTTATCGGAATCTTTTTAGAATAAAAAATCTTAGACCCATGTCCTCTCACATTTTTTATTAGTTTTAAGAGGTCAGATAACCAAATTCAAATAGTTCCTAATGAAAGGTCAATAAAATAATGCGGTTGCAAATTATAGGGGACATTTTAGTAATACACAAACTATAGGGTAGGTTTTTAGTAAATACTTGAAACTATTGGTCTGTCCAATTTTTAATGATCCTTCATTAGAGATGGCAACGGGGTGGGTTCAAGGAGGGATTTTTGGTTTTAAAAAATTCCAGTTTCAGTTTCAGTTTTCAGGATTGGAAATTCGGTTAACCAAAATTTATTATATACATAATATAATATATATTATTAATATGTAAAACATAATAAATTATAATATATAATATTAAAATATATAAAATAGGCATATACCGAGTGAAAATAACACATTGTTTAAAATGGGCAATTTGGTTTTGATAAAATAGGCATGCACCCCTTGATAATATTATAAAATATTAGTATAATATTAATAAAATTCGGTTTTAACCAAAAAATTCAGTTTTGGTTTTTTCGATTTTTTAATAGTTCGGTTTCGGTTTTGGTTTTATATTTTATAAGTTTGGTTTTTTTTATTTTTGTTTATTTGGTTTAGCTTTTAACTGAATAAACCGAATGCTCACCCCTACCAACCCATATCTGCCCCAAAACCCGTAGCAGTTGGATTTTGATAACCAAACCCTTCCATACATTAAAATGCAAAACTATCCGTGCATTCAAGGGTAGGGATAGGTTGCATTTAGAACTCGTCTAATTTCCTATTTTTTATGTTATATTCAAGCAATAAATAGGTAAAATAATACAAACAAATAATAAATTTTCCAATTAGTTGATTAAAACATGCAAAAAACACATAAGCTATCAATTGTCCTTTGCATACAATTCAAAATATTATTAAATCCAACACCTAGTACATAAAAGTTTATATACTTCCCAAAAATATGCGAGTCAAGATGGTTGGGTTTAGCCTAATATCATACCCTATCCATACCCATACGGGTTGTAAAACCTCAAAACCCGTCCTTCAAGCAAAAAAACCCACCTATCGAGGTGGTTACCCACCAAGTAGGGTAGAAATTGTCATCCCCATCTTTCATTAATCATGAACAAGAGTAACAATCAAAGGAAGTACTACTGGGAACAACTTCATCTACCCACAAACTCTTCCCACATCCCTACCCACAAGCAACACACATTGGGAACATCTCCCTTATCATTCATGGGGAGATGTTCCCAACACACAGTGGAAATATCTTGTTGATAGGGATGTGGGAAGAATTTGTGGGTAGGGGTCCAGTGTGCATGAGCTAATAGGCTCTACAAGCAAACCTTAGCTTCTTTGAACCTATGCATCAAATGTAAATAGCACTTTGTATAAAGCTAATGCATTATGAAATTGATTTGAGCTAATAAACCTATAGAAAATAGGCATATATCGAGTGAAAATAACACATTGTTTAAAATGGGCAATTTGGTTTTGATAAAATAGGCATGCACCCCTTGATAATATTATAAAATATTAGTATAATATTAATAAAATTCGGTTTTAACCAAAAAATTCAGTTTTGGTTTTTTCAATTTTTTAATAGTTCGGTTTTGGTTTTATATTTTATAAGTTTGGTTTTTCTTATTTTTGTTTATTTGGTTTGGTTTTTAACTGAATAAACCGAATGCTCACCCCTACCAACCCATATCTGCCCCAAAACCCGTAGCAGTTGGATTTTGATAACCAAACCCTTCCATACATTAAAATGCAAAACTATCCGTGCATTCAAGGGTAGGAATAGGTTGCATTTAGAACTCGTCTAATTTCCTATTTTTTATGTTATATTCAAGCAATAAATAGGTAAAATAATACAAACAAATAATAAAATTTCCAATTAGTTGATTAAAACATGCAAAAAACACATAAGCTATCAATTGTCCTTTGCATACAATTCAAAATATTATTAAATCCAACACCTAGTACATAAAAGTTTATATACTTCCCAAAAATATGCGGGTCAAGATGGTTGGGTTTAGCCTAATATCATACCCTATCCATACCCATACGGGTTGTAAAATCTCAAAACCCGTATTTCAAGCAAAAAAACCCACCTATCGAGGTGGTTACCCACCAAGTAGGGTAGAAATTGTCATCCCCATCTTTCATTAATCATGAACAAGAGTAACAATCAAAGGAAGTACTATTGGGAACAACTTCATCTACCCACAAACTCTTCCCACATCCCTACCCACAAGCAACACACATTGGGAACATCTCCCTTATCATTCATGGGGAGATGTTCCCAACACACAGTGGAAATATCTTGTTGATAGGGATGTGGGAAGAATTTGTGGGTAGGGGTCCAGTGTGCATGAGCTAATAGGCTCTACAAGCAAACCTCAGCTTCTTTGAACC
This sequence comes from Nelumbo lutea, assembly GCF_056320005.1. Classification (NCBI taxonomy): domain Eukaryota; kingdom Viridiplantae; phylum Streptophyta; class Magnoliopsida; order Proteales; family Nelumbonaceae; genus Nelumbo; species Nelumbo lutea. Next base: position 5,161,549 of record NC_142687.1, read on the forward strand.
TATGCATCAAATGTAAATAGCACTTTGTATAAAGCTAATGCATTATGAAATTGATTTGAGCTAATAAACCTATAGAAAATAGGCATATACCGAGTGAAAATAACACATTGTTTAAAATGGGCAATTTGGTTTTGATAAAATAGGCATGCACCCCTTGAAAATACAGGGGGGAGAGAGAGAGAGTGAGAGAGAATCAGGGTTTGCACTAAGACAATTGGTTTATTATTATTATTTTGCTTTGTATCAAAGATAAAAGTTTTATTTCTGAAGGCACTATTGCTCAATGTTAAAAAGAAGGGAACCAAGGGAAGTTCAAATAGCACATTGTTTCAAGCCATAACATTATAAAATTGGTTTGAACTTCATAGACAAGCATTGAATAAGCTCAATTTAAATGGAAAGCGAAACTTGGTCAAGGAAAATATGCCCTTCCTAACATGGAACTATTTGATTTTGATACAATGGATGAATTCCCATTGAAAATAAAAAACAAACCTTCTCGAGTGCCTTTGACAGTGGTCACACCTTCGGACGAGCTTGCTTCATGGTGGGCCAAAAATAGCCATGCCGAAGTGCTTTGTATGCTAGGGTCCATGAGATACCCTCGTGTATCTCCTTGAAGATGTAGTCGGCTTCGCTGGGGGAGACACCTTATGTAGGGGAGAGTATGTGATCGACGATAGAGTAGGCCCCGAATGAGGCAGTACCAGGGCGACCTGTGCATAAGCCTTTTGCTTCGGTTCGGTCCTTAGGAAGGGTGTCGTTCTAGAGGTACTGTATGATCAGGTCCATCCATGATGACTCTTGCTCGATGGAGAGGACCACTAGGGCTACTTCCGATATGTTAAATTGCGCTAAGGTGTCCATCCTGACCGTAGTGTTGAGGTCTATATGTGGTGAGTTGGCACGCTATGACAGGGTGTCGGCTCGGGTGTTCTCCGCTCTGGAGATTTGTTGTATAGTGAAGTGCCCAAGTTGTTCGGCGAGCTCATGCACTTTTTGCAAATAAGTTGCCATGGTGGGCTCTCGTGCCTCGAACTGACCAATGACCAGGTTGACCACGAGTAGGGAGTCATTGAAGGCCTCCACGCGTCTTGCTCCGACATCTAGTGCAAGCTGAAGCCCAACTGTCAGGGCCTTGTATTCCGCTTCTCTATTTGACGCCTTAAACTCAAACCTCAAGGCGTGCTTGAGTATGGTGTCACCTGGTTCAAGGAGGATGATGCCGAAGTGGCTTCCTTGCCGATTGGACGATTTGTCCACATGGAGGGTCCAAACCGGGGGGACTTCGACTAGGTTCAGAGCTAACAATGTGCACTTGGCTAGGGCCTAGGCTTTGATGGTGGGCCTAGGTGCGTAGTCGATGTCAAACTCACTTAGCTCCATAATTCACTTGATCAGATGCCCTGATGTCTCCGACCTGTGCAACATCTGTTTAAGTGGTTGGTCGATGAGCACTTGGATGCTATGTGCTTTGAAGTACGGTATGAGCTCTGTTGTCGAGGTGACGAGGAACAGCATGACCTTTTCGAGATTTGAATACCGCATCTCGATGCTCATAAGGACCTTGCTAGTGTAGTAGATCGGCCTTTGGGTCTAGCCTTCCTCCTTTACTAAGACCGAACTAATCACTTCGTTGCTAGCGGACAAGTAGAGCAGGAGTTGGTCTCCTAGGTTTGACTTCGTAGATAGAGGCGACGATCTTAGGTAGCGCTTCAACTCCTAAAATGACCATTTGCACTCCTCAATCCACTATAAGTCTTTTGCCTCTTTTTAGGGCATTGAAGAAGGGCAAGTAACGGTTCACAAACTTCGATGTGAATATGCTCAGTGTGGCTATCCGTCCAATGAGGCACTATACTTCTTTGTACATCCGCGGGGACTGCATGTCCAGGATGGCCTGAATCTTCCATGGGTATGGTGAAGGCACGCTTCGTTGAGTTCAACTTCATCCAATATCTTGTGAGGGTGCCAAAGACATCCTTTAGGTTGGCTAGGTCTACTCTACTTGCTATTCACCAACATGTCGTCCACGTAGGCTTCCACGTTTCGATTAAGTTGTTCATTGAATATGTGGTTCACTAACCTCTGGTGATTAGTGTCGGCATTCTTCAGACCTAAGGGCGTCACCTTGTAGTAGTACATTCATTGGTTCGTGATGAAGGCAATATTCTCCTGGTCGTCTAGATGCATCTGGATCTAATTATAGCTAGAGAAGGCATCCATGAAGCTCAGGAGCCTATGCCCCAATGTTGTGTCGACGAACTGGTTAATCCTCGTAAGGGGGAAGTTGTCTTTTGGGCAGGCCCTACTTAGGTCAATGAAGTCGGTGCAGATTCTCCACTTTCCATTGGTTTTTTTTTACCACCACCATGTTCGCCAACCAATTCGGGTATGTCACCTCTTAGACGAAGCCAACATCAAGTAGTTTATGCACTTATTCGTTGGTCACTTACCACTATTTAGAGGCAATGCTCCTCTTCTTCTACTTCATGGGTTGGTATTTAGCCAGTGGGTGATGACCTTGGGGTCAATCCCCAACATGTCTGTTGCTGACCAGATGAACACGTTGGTGTTGTCTCTGAGGAGTTGCACGATGTTGTCTTGGAGGCTACCTTCTAAGAGAGATCCTACCTAAATGGTTTTCTCCGAGTTGTTGTCAAAATGGGGCACCTGGATGAGGTCATCCACAGGCTAGCGTGCATTGTGTCCACAGCTTGTCCCTTAGGTCCATGCTTTATGTGGTGAGTGTCTTAGTGGTGTGAGGCTTCCCTCTGCAAGTCATAAAGTAATATTGCCTTGTGGCTCTCTAGTTTGCTCAGGTGACACTTATCTCATAAGGTGTTGGGAACTTCATGGCTAAGTGGTACATGGAGATTGAGGCTTGCAGCATGTTCAATGTTAGTCGATCGATGATGGCATTGTATGGCAGCTAGACGCAAACGACGATGAAATCCACCATTATTGTGATAGTGATGAGGGCATCCCCTATCAGCAATGACAGAGTGATCTTCCCTTAAGGTATCCGTGAATCTCTAGAGAATCCTATAAAATGGGTGTTGACTGACGTGGGACAATCTCTTATGATGCCGAATTGTTTAAAGGCCTCTTCAAAGAGTATGCTGGGCGAACTTCCTCTGTCCAAAATATCCTCAATACCTCGAAGTTGGTGATATTGGCGGTTATGACAAGGGCGTGCTTGTGTGGTGTCTACATCCCCCTGAGGTTGTTGTCAGTGAAGGTGATGGAGATGTCTTGCCTTAGTATCTTTGGTTTCCTGTATTCGACATGATGCAGTATGGCATAGGCCTTGCGGGCTGAGCTGCTCTCTCCACTGAAGGCCATCTCGCTTGAGATGACGATGACGACCCTGGTTGGTAGAGCTTGGGTTGGGGGTGTGTCAGCGTGGCGTGGTTCTTCTTCGGGCTTGTGCTCTTTATTGTCTACAAACTTGCTAAGGTAACTGCGCCGGATGAGGTCTTCCAAGTGACAACAGGGATCGTGTAAGCTCTCAGTCTTGTGGCCATGGTTTCGGTGGAAGTCACAGTATTTGTCTTGGTTCCTCTTGCTGTTTTGGGGCTTCATATTCTCAGGCCACCTGATGAAGCTATAGTTGTGGATCCACATCAATATCCCATCTCTCAACACGTTCAATGGTTGTTAGCACCTGATTTTTGCTTGATCTGCCACCTAAACCCCCAATTCACCTCGAACATCTAATCAGACTCTTTAGATCATTCCGAAACACCCAAAAAACTCAACTTTTAGCCCAAAAGCCCTAAGATCCACCGTTAAACTTTCCCAATACCTATTCGATAGCCTAGATTGACCCTCACTTACATCTCAACCATTAGATCTATGACTTCCCAAAACACCTACCCGTAAAAAATCGACTCAAGATTCCCCCGTTTACGCCCTCGTCAAATGAAGATTCCATTTCAACCCCCATTGTTAGTCTAAACACTCAGAACCCAAATTACCTTGAGCTTGACACATCCGAATCGATCAGACCACACCTTTAGATTCCGAACATACCATAACACCTGCTCATAAAGTTTCAACCCCAGATTCCTCCATTTACCCTTCCATCAAACAAAGATTCCATTTTGAAACATTCCATTGACCTAAATTCCTAGGATCTTGACCCCCCATGACTCATCAAACATCACCATTAGATCCAGGACACCTCCAAATACCCATCTATAAAATTTCATCCAAAATGACTTTGTTTGACCTTCAATCACACATAGATTCGGTTCAGAGGCTTCAGATTAACCCTACCAATCAACCTAGAATGCCCAAAAACCCTAGATTTCTAAAAAAGTTCCGTTTCGAACCCATCTCAACCCTCCATTTTTGACCCAAAATCTCAGCCACCCATCCACTCCTTTTTGACCATGACCCAGTTTGAGACAACACGCTAAAGTCTCTCTCGGCAACTAATAGCTTTCTTCATCAGCAAAGAATTCAGAATTTAGGGTTTTTGTAGGGTTTCGCGCCAACTGCTAGATATATGAAAATATGAGGCCAATTCTGATGAAAGGCCATGAGAGGCCATTAACTTTTCTTAAATACAACAGAGAAGGCGATCTTCTCTTCTCCTGTGCGAAAGACCACACGCCGACAGTTTGGTTTGCCGATAATGGCGAGCGGTTGGGGACTTACAGAGGCCACAATGGTGCTGTTTGGTGTTGTGACGTATCAAGTAAGCTCGTGTAGTTTTTTATTTTTATAGATAAGAATTTAATCTCGATCTTGGCCTTTTGTTATTTCTGTGGAGTCTCTCTGGTATTTTTATAGCGAGATTGATGCATTGGTGTTCAGGGGATTCTACGCGACTTATAACTGGAAGCGCGGATCAGACGGCGAAGCTATGGAATGTTCAGACTGGAACTCAACTTTACACATTCAACTTTGGTTCTCCAACTAGATCTGTGGATTTTTCTATTGGTGATAAGCTTGCGGTTATCACTACCGATCCGTTCATGGAACTTACTTCGGCCATTCATGTGAAGCGTATCGCGAGAGACCCTAGTGACCGTATGTTCCTTCTTCTATATTCCATTAGGTCTTTTTATTTGTGAGTTTTGACTAAGGTTATCTTGTTTCTTCTTTGGCTTTTGATTTAGTTAATTATATTACATTATTCACATGTATGCATTTATGAGGCGTTTGGGAAACACCTAGAGTGAAGTGATTACATTGTCGATTTCAGATGCGCTTGTGAATGCTTGTGGATTATATTATTCACAGAATGCTTTGTAGGCTTACAGTCGAAGTCCTAATGAATTTGTCATGAACAACATAGACCTTCAACTCAAAAATTCATGAGCTAGCTCATAAGATTTCCAATGATTTATTCAGTAATATTCCCAGTGTTTTAAAAGTGCAAGGCGCAAAAAAAAAAAAAAAGCGCAAGGCGAGGCGCACGCCTTTTTAAGAAAGGCGCAAAATTACAAAAAAATCTAAAAAATAAAAAAAGTCAGAAAATTCCAAAAAAATGCCAAATTTTTTTTGGAGAAGTACGGATACACCCGATGCAAAATTCTGAATTCCAGCCCCCCCTACTACTAGCCCTCTCCCCCACTATAAACCACATCCTGCCCGTGAATTTGGCATCAATTCACGGTCCGGATGCATTCCCCTTGTACTTTGGGGCTATAAAATTCTGATCTGGGCTGATTGGTCATTCTCCCAAAATTTTTAAATAAATGCAATAAAAAAATAAAAAATATCAAAACATAATGTTAATAAAAATATAAACTTAATTTTTAAAATAAATGATTTAATAAAACCTATTATCTAAAATCAAAATACATAAACATAACATGTAAAGTGTATTCAAATGAAAATTTAAAAATAAAAGCAAACATATAAAGCATTTTCAAGCATGTAAAACCCGCAACCTATTTTTTTCCTTAATTGCATTGCTTCAAGTAGTTAATGTGATCTAAAACATATTGCATTCTTGATTCTATGAGTCGCCTTTGTAGCACACCCCTCGAGGCAAGCCCGAACAAGTCTATCTTAGGGTCTGAACGCCCTATTTGCTTATATTGTTCATTCATTTATTGCAATAAAATATCTTCTTAAAAGGCAATGAAAGTTGTAAAATCATTATTTTTTATGTAAGAAATAAGAATTTCAGACCCTAACATAGACTTGTTTGGGTTTGCCTCGAGGAGCGTTGTCGGGGGTCTGGGGGCGGAGCCCCCGGCCCAGCCATTAGAATTGAAAAACAACAAAAAGCCCAAAGTTTTAAAAAGGCACACGCCTGGGCTGAGGCGCAAGGCGCATCAGGCACGCGCCTTTTGAAAGAGGTGCGCCTCTGACTTGGGCGAGGCACATACCCCAAAATGAGCCTAGGCATGCCTCTTAAAAAGGCACACGCTTGGGCTGAGGCGCAAGGCGCACCAGGCGCGTGCCGTTTGAAAGAGGTGCGCCTAGGACTTGGGCGAGGTGCATACCCCAAAATGCGCCTAGGCACGCCTTTTATATCACTGAATATTCCAATAGGAGTAAAGCATAATTGTCCAAATTAATTTAGTTTTTACCTCCTAAAGTTTGCATAGAACATCCCCTTTTTTAAATATAAGAATTTTCTTGTTTTTTTGTAGATTCTTATATGTTTTCTTGCCTTTGTATGTTTGATGAACTTCTAATTTTCCAAATTGCTTTTTATTGTTGTTTGTACACTAATAATTGATGCAGCACCATCTGTTAGATGAAAATAGGAAGAAGGGAAGAAGAAGAGAGGGGAGAAAAGACAAGTCAAAGAAGAAGAATCCGTATTTATCCAAAACATAACATAATACAACCCAAAATATAATGTGACTTTATAAGAAACCTAGAAACTGAAAAGAAGTCTCCTTAGGAGAGGTAAGGGAATAATATTGCTCCATTAGATCTTGGTCTAGGCGACAACGCTCTTCTTTTGAAATCCCAAGTAGCATCGGTGTTAGGACAACATTTCTATTTCACAAGATAACATTGACAACCACTTATTTTGGAAGTGATAATTTCATCTTGGAGAATACTCTCGACCTGGTTGACATGGGTACTGAAGGTGAAGTAGTTTTGGTTATGGGCAGACCTGCAGGTAGAGTAAGTGGCTCAAAGGTGACTTGATAAGGAAGCAAATCCTCCAAATTGAAAGCTGAGCTAATTCTCATGGTTGAAAGTAAGTTCATACGCATTAGGTCTTATTTTTCAAATGATGCAAAATGGGCTATTGGCTTGAGTATACAACTTTTTAAAGGAGTGCTTTGGCTAACACTCATGACACACAGGAATATTGCCATTGAATTCTTGATTTCTATGATGTGAATTTGCAGCAAGTCTATAACTCTCATTACTTAAGCAATTTTTCATCTTATACTAGCGTGCAAATCATGGATATGTTGGGCAAAAGAATCAGTAGAAGCAGAAGTATGAGCATCAAGAGGTAAGGGAACAAGGTCAACAAGTGTACGAGGGGTAAAGCCTTGGACAACCTCAAAAGGTGTTTTGCCGGGTGATTGATTGATTGAATTGTTATAAGCAAATTATGCAGTGGGCAACGTTGAGTCTCAACTATCTATGTGTTAACAACCTTAGTTTGACCATTAATCTTTGGGTGAAAAGCAGTTGAAAATTTTAACTTTGTAGTAGTACCTGAGAGTTTCCATAATGTTTTCCAAAAATAATTGACAAGCCTAACATCCTGATTTGACACAATTGTAGTAGGCAAACCATGGAGCCTATTAATTTCCTTGAAAAATAGTTTGGTCACATTTGAGGCATCATCAATTTTATGGCAAGGGAGGAGTTTAGAAAACTTGACCTTCTTTGTGATTTCACCATCCTTAGGGAAATCTCTTCGGTCATCTTGAATCCTACCTTGACTATGTGGAGGGAATTTGTCTTGATGCCTACCATGATATTGCCTATGCCTAGGGTGATCCTTAGAGTTAGGGCCTACTTGTTTGCTCTGAAGTCTGACATCTGAAAGTGTAATAATTACATTAAGAGGTATATTGGTATTGGTGGACTTTTCTTTCCTCTGAACTCTAAATGCAGAGAATGTTGTTCTGAATTGCTAATTCTGAAAGCTATAAAATATCCATTTTAACCCCATATATGAGAGTTTTTGTTTGTTTTTTGGGGGTATCATTGGAAAACAAAAATTTGTATGATTGCACTTTAAGAGATAAGAGATAAGAGGAAACAAACAACCAATTTTCTCTTAAAGGATTCCTCTTAAGAGATAAGAGTTAAGAGGAAACGAACATGCCCTTACTTTCCTAAAAATCATCCTCATCATCTAATTCTTGCGGATTGTCAATATAGTACCCACTACCTAACACTCGGTTGGACATTTTTGGATTGTGAGTATCTCCTAAATTTGGAACTAGGTTCTTCTAGCTCATATTCGTCGTAGTTCATGGATCATAGTAGTTGGGTTTGGGAGAATTCCCGGTTGTTGAGCATTAGAACCTGTGGGACCTTGGGTTTGACTATTTTGATAATTATGCCCTACAATAGACTCTTGGGGATCATTCATTGAGTCTTCAACATGGCACTTACCCATGGATATAGATATCTGTTTCATTAATTAGGCATAGACTCTTTAAGGGCATTTATATCTGGAATGAGGGTTTGTATCTTCTCTTCAAAAAGTGCTTTTGTTTTTTCTTGGGCTTTGGTCAAGGCTTCTTGGCTCTTGGACAAAGCTTCTACCCTAATAGAAAATTCAACATTGGTAACCATGATGATAGGGTATTAAGGGAAGCATAATAGGATAAAAGTAAATGGGTGCAATGCCAATCCAAACAAAATATCACAAGTAATTAAAACTCTAAATTAATGCAAGGCACTTTTAGAAAATCTAAATTCAAAAAGAAACTATTCTAGGCTTTTGCAAGAATATAGGTGTGAGATATATATAGAGAATAACTATAGAAATAAGTGGCCTGCCCTTTTGTTGGATGAAAAAAGGATTAAGGCACACGATGATATGTAGGTTACTGATGGTTATGTATGTATTTTCAGATTTCACAAGATTGCTAAGGACCTGATAGCAATGACCAGCCTACTAAACCAAAATCCAAATGGAAGAGATATACCTTTAGAATTTCCCCGAAATACCTTCCTATTTAGCTGAGATGTGTTTTCTAGAACTCTGGCCAGAACTGAATACTCGAGCCTTTGGATTGGTGACCTCTAGCTTTTTCTGGATTTAGCTACGACAAATAATTTCCCTGTCCTCTTGATAATTTGTGTGCTGTTGGTGAGTAGCAGTTTCTATGATGAAGGCCTTTTGATGTTGCTTAATTTAGTTGCAGGAAATGAAGACAACAACTTCCCAATGTTGTTTGCAGTTGTGTTCCTAACCCAAGAAGTGGTTGGTTCATCTGCCTCTATATTATGTTTTTTTTTTTTAATTTGAATTAGTGGCTGGTTCGGGGTATATGGTTGGATGACTGGCGTGGAACCAAAAAACAGGGAAGAGACTAAGAGAACGAAGAGGGGTTTGAGGAGAATGAGAGGTTAAGGAGTTGAGAAGAGAAGGGAAAGAAAGAGCTAGGAGAAGGGATAAAGAAGGAAAAGAGAAGCAAAGATAAAAGGGAGAGAGAGAGTGTGTGAGGCAGTTCCTGTTGTAAGGTTTGACTGTAGATTGGAGAGAAGAGAGAAAGGAGGTGGAGGAGGAGAAGAAGAAAGAGAAAGAGGTGACAGCGACTGACCTTTGTTCAGTCAGTGGATAGAGACACTGATGGGAGTTGGTTGAGATTCAACTGCTTTGGTTCAATGGTTGAATTGGGCAGAGGCATGGGATTGAGCCTTGGCTCTAATACCAAAATGGTGCAGCCCCACCTGTTAGAAGAAAAAAAGGAAGGAACAAGAGGAAGAAGGGAAGAAGCACAAGAGAAGAGAGAGAAGACAAGTTGAAGAAGAAGAATTTGTTCTCCAAAACATAACATAATACATATGTAAATTTATAAGAAAGCTAAAAACCGAAAGTTATAATTAAATCCCTATCAAATATGAAAATTGCAAATGACTCCAACTAAAAAGAAATTTTACAATTAAACCCTAAATTTGCATTAATTAAAGTAAACTCTAAATAAGTGTTGTCTATGCCAAAAATAAGCATGAATTCTGTGTGCTGCTTTGGTCTCAAAGTGATCTTCATCAATAATGGTCTATTAACTTTTAAATTAAACAAAAATAAAGACCTTTTAAATACTTGAAGCCTTGGTTCTTGCAAATAGGATTTCAAATAGCAAAGTTTCTACTAAAGGAGCAACAACAATACAATTCATATATGATACTTAACCCTAAAATACAATGAACTGTCTCAAAAATCACAAGAGCACCCATTTTATATCACCATCATCATTATCCATGCCTTATCCCAACCAATATTTTAAAACGCGGAGGCGTGACGCGAGGTGTTCCACTACCTAGAAGCATGAAGCATAGTTCAAAACGCAAGAGGCATAAGCCTCCTGAACACAAGGAGGCGTAAAGCCTCCTTAAGAGGAGGGGGGTTAGGAGGAGGAAGGGGAGGAGAATGAAGAGGAAGGGGGGATCTTGTTTTTTCTTTATTTTTAATAAAATCTTTTATATTAAGAAGAATAAAGATGCATAACATTAGTTGAAAGGGGGGGTCTTGTCGAAGCGGAGCTGAAGGGGCGGGGGGCAAACCGCTTTCTTTCCCCTTATCTTTTCTTCTCTTCCCTTTCCTTTTCTTTTCTTTCCTTGTCTCTTTTTTTTCCCTTCTCTTTCTTTTTCTTTCCCTTCCCTCTTCTTTTCGTTTCATTTCCTTTTTTTTCTAGCCTTTTATATAAGATGTGCACGAGGCGCAAGAGGCGTATGCTTCTAGAATGCCTAATGAAAAAAGCGCATGAGGCGTACGCCTCTTGCACCTAAGGTGTATGTATGCCTTAGAGGTGTCAACGCCTTTGGCATATGCCTCAAGGTGTTTTGGGAGCGCCTCGCCTGGAGGCACACCTCCAAGCGTATGCCTCCCATGCCTTTTAAGACACTGATCCCAACTATATGGGGTTGGCTATATGAATCCTGTTTCACCAATTCGTGCTGTTTAAAGCCATATCCATTGCTAAATTATTAGTGTTTACCATTGTTTTTATACATATCGGCTAAAAAGGTTAGGTCAAGGAGTGCTGCCCCAAACTCCTGTTTGGACTTGTTTAACATCATACTAGCTAATCTTGTTGAGTGCTTGATGCAATTTATACAATCCACATATTTTCTTTGACTTCCATATTTTCAATTTATATATGTTTTTTATGCTTATGCGTTAAATGCAAACTTAAGTTTATGGACAAATACCATAGAAACAAGAGGTTTTAAAATAAGTATGAGAAAACAGAATATGTTCCATCTATTTTTAATTATAATAGGAGTTTAAATCAGAGTACACTTAGGATCGGAGACCAAAAGTTAACTTGGTTCAATTGTTCATAACAAAATAACTCAAGTTGGAGTGCATATTGACAAGGACAATTCTTTGGTTGAAAACTTAAGATCTTTTTGCGAATTATTCCTTTGATGAATTTTGGAAAAAGTTGGGCAGAAGTAGCCTCCACAACCTCTTAAAAGAACAGATTACAAATAGAATGGATACCTCCTCTGGAGGGAGTGGTAAAGTTGATCTTTGACGGGAACAACCAAGGTAATTTAAGACCCTTGGGTATATGGGGGATTTTGCGAGATAAGGATAGCAACATCTTGTCCTTATTTTTAGGACCAGTGGGAGTTGGTGACTCTACAAGGATTGATATACTGCCTGCGATACATGGAACACAGGTTGCAAACCGACTTGGAGTGGAGCACTTGATAGTTGAGGGGGACTCCAGGGTGGTATTGGGTTGGTTGTCAGATCCATAAACATTTTTTTGGGGCTACAAGATTCTTATCAAGAAAGTTAATTGGCTTACAAGGAACATGCCGGTTAGATTCTAGTGGGTTAGTAGATCTTTGGCTGATTCTTTGGCTAAACAAGGGGTATCAAGGGGTGAATTGTTCTGGGCTACTTTATTTGTGATAATATTTTCATTTCTAAAGGGAGGTAATATCTTGTGCATCCTTCTGGGGTGATTGTATACTTTCTTCTCTTTTTAATGAAATTACCATTCATTTATCAAGAGAAAAAAAACAAGGGAGATGTGATGTTGACTATAGAATTAGAGTAGGATGGGAAAAATGGAAGGGCACTTCTGGAGTCTTATGTGATAGACGAATACCACTTGTGTTAAAAGGGAAATTCTATAAAACAGTTGTAAGGCCTGCAATGCTGTATGGAGTGGAGTGTTGTGGAATCAAGAGACATTTCTTTTTGTTTTTTTGATTAGCAGAAAATTAATTTTATTATATTGGATTATAAATAAGAATAGTACAACTTGATGACAAGAAAGTCATCCCCCTAATATCATAATCACAGTTACTGGAAGCCCGAAACAGTTGTTGCCTGAATCAAGAGACATTTCCAAAAAATTAGTGTGGCAGAAATGTGTATGCTGAAATGGATGAGTGGAAAAACTATAAATGATGGGTTGAGAAATGAAGTCCCGCTTTTTATGGGCCTAGGTGTAGCTCAAATAGGTGAAAAATGAGAGTAAGCAGACTAAGATGATTTGGTCACATGTGACATTTTTACACCTCCAGTTGTATGCCTCCCATGCCTTTTAAAACATTGATCACTGCTTGGCATGGGTACATTTTTTACTCTCCTTTCTTGTGGTCTAGAAAGGGAGAAGTAGGGTAATGCTTGATGACTGAAGCTCTTCATTGGACAAAATCGTTAACAGGGTTACAAGTTTGCTTATTTGGTCCTCATTACAGAAGGGACTAAATGAATTTGGTTCACTTTTTCTTGGGGTTTTGCAGATAGAGTTTTTTATGCATAATTCAATGTCTAGTTACTGTACAGTTGATTGCCTTTATAGAGTGACCAGCATATATATACATGTGGATGATCTATTATTATTTTTTGATTAATGAATGATTTATCATTAATAAAACTAAGGAAGAGGGCACAGGTTGGGAAAACTCCCATGGTGTCATCGGATGGATACAGAACCTTTGTAGAGGAGAGTTGGTAAGGAGTTGTATTGGCCTATTGGGTTACTTCCTTCTTAGGCTGTTCTTTTCATCTTCTTGTAGTTTGTGGACCTTTATTGACTCTTAGCCTTTGTATACTTCACAATGAAGACCTGTTCTTTGTAATCTCAGTAACAGTTTTTTTTTTTTATTTTCTTTGGCTTTTTGTTAGGTCTATTTCATATTCTAGTGCCTGAGTTTTATACTAATGGTGATATTTCCATCAAGATGTGAGATATTATTGGATGTGCTGCCTTTTCTGGTTGTAATGCTTATTTAAGATGTAAACAACTTTGATATAACCAATACCATTATGGTGCAGAAACTGGTGAATCTGTTCTTACGATCAAGGGGCCTCAAGGTAGAATTAATAGAGCTATCTGGGGGCCCTTGAACAGGACTATCATAAGTGCTGGTGAAGACGCAGTAACCCGTGTTTGGGATACTGAGGTCAGTAGCTCATCTATATGTCTATAATTCTCCTGTTATTATCAAGGTGTTGTGTATATATCTGATTAGCTCATCTATGTTTGGAAAATGTATTACTTTTTGGTTTCACCCTTGTTTCATTTAGCTTTATTTATTTTCATTTGCTTAGAGTCTCAAATTTTAGGGTATTTTTGAACTTGTAGACAGGAAAGTTGATTAATGAATCAGACAAAGAAAGTGGCCATCAGAAGACAGTTACATCCTTGGCAAAATCTGCAGACTGGTCACACTTCCTCACTGGTTCTTTGGATAAATCTGCCAAGGTGCTTTATTGCTTAAATCATCTGTTTCTGTGATTTTTCTTCTTATTCTCTACATATTGCGATAATGATTTGTTATATCCCTTTTGGTTTGGATTCTTTTCATGGTCATGACAGCTCTGGGACACCAGAACATTGACGCTGGTCAAGACATATGTGACAGAGCGGCCAGTAAATGCTGTTGCAATGTCTCCACTTCTTGATCATGTATGTACTCATGCAGCTTCTGTGAATCAATATTTATGAGCATTTATGTTTGATAACAATTTGTACAGATTTTATGGTGTGGATCTAGTTATAACAGATTTCCACTCGTTTTAGAAAAAGTGGAAAAACAGTTGTCCTTTCCACATTCTTATCAGCTGGACTGTGTGTATATATGCACGATATCTATTTAATAATATTATATGTATATATTGTGCATACATATTTCTATTTGTTTACGTATGATCTATCTATTTACCTATATAGTTTGACAGATAGGTGCAAAAGAAAAGAATCTATTGTGCATACATGTTTAAGATTTATATGATCTTTCCTTTCATGTACTACAAAAATGAAAGGAAAATGCTGCCAGTTGATATCATTTTTCCTGCTTTGGGGGGTGAATTTGGTCAAAGCTTTTCTGATACAGGGTAGATGTCTTATTAGTAGTCAACGTTCACATGTTTTTTAGACACAATTACTACTATGGTTCAATTTTTTTTTTCATTGTGAGTGGGAGATTCTTTTATTCCTTTCACTGGGAATGTGCCCAAAAATGTCATGTGGTCAAATCACTTCCACTTTCTATTGCTATATTTTTTTTATCTTACCTATCTTTAAATGAGATAAGGGGAGGAAAAAAGTACTTTCTAGTTTCTACCTTGTGATTCTGAGAAAAAAAAACAGTGTGATGTAGGAAATGGTTCTGTCCTAGGTGTAATGAGTTCTAGAGGAGAAATGGTATACGATTTGAAAGAGATCAAGAAATAAGTTTTCTTGGTAACTTCATAGAGAGTCAAGGAATTCTGAATTCTACTTTTTTATTCAATGCAGGAAGTCAAAATTCTATTATCTTTCAATTCAGTGATTAGGCTATTACCTATTTTTTTTTTTCAGATAGAGGGGTAGTTCTTATTTTTTATTTATAATTTATCTTTACTTTTTTGAAAGGGAGAAAGGTTTTGGGAGACATAAGAATTTTGATTGATTCTATATGGAATCTAAATAATTTTCCCTTTCTGTTTGCTTGAGGGGTGGTTGGTTGGGGAAAGGAAGTTTTGACAAAATATAACATTCTTAGTAAGATTGGCTACTTAATGTAACACTCAAAATAGGTCCGAGGCCTCATAAGCAATATTTTTCATGGATAACCTTTTTCTGTCACAATGTTGTTTGTAATGCCTCTTTTGTTGTTTTTGGTGTTGGTTGTGTTGTCATGGGTTGGTTAGTTTTCACATGAGGAGCCATTTGGCAAGGTATCTTGGTAATGTAGATCTGGCTTCTCTAATACCAATGCTATGATACGAGGATGGGATTGGGAGGGCAAAAATGGGGGGAGAAGGGTTTAGGGATCATTAGGACAAAAAGGGAAGGGTTAGTGGTTAGAAAGGTTTTAGGTCAATTGTTGAGAACTAAAGGATCTGCCATTTTTTAATTGGTAAAGGAGTCTTCTTTATTAATTTATATGAAAGAATATGTCTATATATACAATGATCAATGAATATGCCACACATTCCAATTATATAGGCTAGTTCTGCCATTGACCCCATATTACATTTTTGTTTTTAAAGTTAGATCATTATTATTTCCATTAGGAATTATCCCCTTGTATAGGTGTGTTTTGTTGACCCCTTTTCTAGCCAAAACATCTACCATGCTATTACATTTTTAAGTGAATCTAATTTCCAAATTTCTAGCTAGATGTCTGATCTCTGAGGATATGTCTATATTGGCATCAATGATTTAAAAGGCGTGCCTAGGCGCATAGGTGAGGCTCATTTTAGGGTAGGTGCCTTTCCCAGATCCTAGGCGCAACACTTTCAAAACGCACACACCTGGTGCACCTAGGCGTGCACCTGATGTGCCTTGTGCCTTTTGAAAATTGTACGTTTTTTTTTCCGCTTTTTTTGAACCTAGTGGCTGGGCCGAGGGCTTCACCCCCAAACCCCCGACCATGCCTCTCGAGGCAATCCCAAACAAGTCCATGTTCGGGTCTTAAATTTTTAGTTCTCACACAAAAAATAATGATTTTATAATCTCAATTGCCTTTTAAGAAGATATTTAATTAAGATGAACGAATGAACAACATTAGCAAATAGTGGGTTCTTTATGACCCGAACATGGACTTTTTTGGGCTTGCCTCGAGGGGCGTGGCACAAAGGTGACTCGTAGAATCAGGAATGTAATATGTTTTACATCATATTAGCTACTTGAAGTAATGCAATTGAGGAAAAAAAAGAGATTGTGGGCTTTGCATGCTTGGAAATGTTTTATATGTTTGATTTTATTTTTAAATTTTCATTTGAATATGTTTTACATGTTATGTTTATGTATTTTAATTTTAGATAACAGGTTTTTATACCATTAATTTCAAAATTTAAGTTTATATTTCTTATTAATATTATGTTTAATATTTTTTTTTGCATTTTTTGAATTTCCTGACATTTTTTTAATTTTTAGCAGCTTTTTGTATTTTTGCACCTTGCTTCAAAAAGGCGCGCGCCTTGCCTTGTGCTTCTCTCCTTGGGCATAAATTGGCCCTTGCGCCTTGTGCTTTTAAAACACTGATTGGCATGACCACTGGCTATTGCTTCTGAACCATCCCACTGTAATATCTTAGTTCTACTCCACTTACAGCCAGTTATAGTTGAAATCTCCATCCACTAGTTCTGCTCTTCTTGAGTTACCTTACCCAATAGGTCCTGAATTTGAAGATGCTAATCTTGGTGTCTATACACATCTTTAATACTTGATCACCCTGAATTTTCCATGCTGCACCCATTAAAGTTAAATTTGAGACTGTTTCTGGTACTTGCGGAGTCAATCTGTTGACTACAGGTGAAGGTGAAACTATATGTTGGCAACCTCTAATAATTCTATCTACTGAGAAGGGTTCGAAAATAGATAGAGTTTTAGCTCAAGAAACCACCTTTATTATGATGCTTTCAATCAATGCTTCTGCCGTATGAATCATCTCCTTTAAAATTCTTGCATTTCTCTCCTCCTAAACTGACCAAAGGATGACTGCTTCCGTGCATTTCCATTGTAATTTCTCTCTTTGGTGAAATTGCAGATCCTTCATTACAATGTGGAAGGATAGAAAAAAAAAACATATGAATGAAATATTTAGTCAAACTTTGTAGAGATTGTGGAACTGATTGATGGAGGGAAATCCTACTTAGTGTCTATTTGGGAGGACTGAAGCCAGCGGCTTCTGGCTTGTGGAGGTGGACTCCACATGGACATGGTATAAGCTATGTAGCCTATGTTTATTGAATAATCTGGAGAGCAGCCTGAATCAGCTGTCAGTCAGTTCATTTGAAGGGCTGCCCACTTCAGCCCCTTTAAATTACTTATCTGGAGTGCTTCAAAGCAACTGAACCAGCTTAGCTGAATCTTCAGCGCAGCCCTTCCAGACAGGTCCTTAGCTTCTCGGGGCTAGTATATTGTTGTAATTCTCCAAGGGTTGAACCTTTGGTGTTGGTGGAAATGTCAATCATCCAAATAGAGGAAACATAATGAAATTGTTATATGGAAATATTGTATAAAATATGGATATGGTGGCAATCTTGTCAAATATGTGGTAATATACATTGATATTTTGAGAAGCAAAGTCAAGAAGCTAAGGTTTGTGGAAATATACATTGATATTTTGCCTTAGATGCTCCTTTATATTATTATTTTGTTCCAAAACATTGACAAAGTGAGGAAACTAAGGTTAAAAGACCAAAACAATATGCTGCAAATTATATAATAGAGTAAGTTTAATTAACTTTTAAACACAAAAAAAATGCAGATGATTTTAATAGATCAACCAACTAATCTATCACACAAATAAAACCTAAGGAGCAGGTCTGAACTGCTTGTTCTGGTGGACTTTTATGACCGACAAAGGACTGGTTGATTGTGTAGCAAAAACCAGGGTGATGGTGCAATGTCTGCTTTGGAGAAATGGGAATGTCAGGGCCTGGCATCTTTATACAGGAGAAACATATATGTCTTGCCAGCTGTGAGCTGTTCCTATTTGTTTTGCTATCTTATCTTTTGGATAGCAAAGTTTCTATTGCCATTGAATACAAATATTCTGTTGGCCATAAAAAATTTGTTAAGTGATGGAGTGTATGTTGAGAAGATTAATATAAATAGGAAGGAATCAAAGGGAAAAACCTCACTTAAGTAGGATGCAATCATCAGTTTGAGTGAACATATCAAAGCACAGAAAACTCAAAAGATCAATCCATATTTGTTAAGTTTTTCTTTTCTCCATCTTAGAGGTGGATTGTTTGGGGTTGTTGCTTGCAAGAAAAAAGTTTACAAAAACAGTCCAGTGAAGGACATTTGTCATCAGGCAAATTTGTTGGACCAGAGGGTTTGTAAATGTGATTTTTCTGAAGCTGCTGATGGATAGGATAGTGTCTGCTTGGTAAAGGAGAATGTTGAGAAAGGAGACTGAATGTCCTGGTGGTTATGAATTAAGTGTGTTTGATCGAGAAGAAAATAGATATTAGTACTGTTGTTCACAATGAAGTTGAGGTTGGCAAGAAATTACTAGTTCTCTTATTGGGAGGTGAGACATTTGCAAGAAAATTTTTCCTTGCATTAGAGTAGAAAGAGAGAGGGAATGAATGCCCATCTTCATTGGAGTGTATGTAATGGCTTAATGGGTAGTTTCTTTCTCGAGGTTATGTAGGAGTCATGTCATAGATGTCGGGGTGTTTAGGTAATTTAGGTCAAATTAATGGGTCTTAGTCTCTAATAAGTTTAACTTTGGAAGCTAGAGGATATAAGGGGTTGTGTTAGGGGATAGGTGCTGAGGGATCAATCTTCCTTTCTCTTGGGTTGGCTGGTGATGGTTGTTCCTTTGCGGCCTGTGTTGCAAGGTTCAAAGTGTGATACGAAATGCCCCGTATCGAGCGTATCATATTGTATCTTTTGGGGTTTGAAATGCCTGTTTACAGGTATTTCGGGACCCCACTCTTTTTTAATATAAAATATGTTAAAATATCTTCCCAAAAACCAACTTTTGAAAAAAAAAAACTAAAAAAAGCCATTTCCGCTTGTATCTAAGTGTACCGGTACGCCTCTGGCGATACACAGAGGTATATCGATACTTTGAACCATGCTGTGTTGTTTGGGCCTGGTGCAGGATTGTTTGTTTTTATTCTGTCCCGATTTTTTAAGGGCCGTGTGTGGTTTTGGGAATTTGAAGGTTGGCCAGTGGTGAGGTTCTGCTTATAGTGATATCTTGCAACCCATATATACCTTCTTATTTTTCAATAAGATTTTATAGTCATTATAAAATTTGTATGTAGAGATTTTTTAAGAGGGCAAAATTTTATCTCTCAAAAATATCTTGGGCAAAATTTCGATGAATGGGAAAAAACTTTGCAAAGGAAACTGCCAATTAAAAAAAAAAAGAGTTTTAGGTGGAGCTTATTGATAAGAGATGGATTTTGGTAGAATTAAGGTGACAAATATCTATTGGGAGAGTTCAAGCATGAAAATAAACAGGGATGTTTTGGCATAAAACTGGGATAGTAGAATTAAGGTGATAACTATCGAAATGGGAAGTTTTGTGGAAACTAGAGAAAAAACATACTTGGATTAGTTTCAGTCCTTTATATATGTTGAGTGAACTCCTTGATGGAGAATTTGAGGGATGTTGATGGTTGTAATGATTTCTTGTAGAATTAGACAGAAGATAAAGACTTCTATAGGCATAAAACTTCATTCCAATATCATTCACATTTTTTTTGATAAATAATTCAATAAAATCAATAAGATTGCAATACAGCCTTCCCAAACGAGGGGCACGAGCTGGTACATCTCCACAATAGCAACAATGTACTACCTCAGACTAGTAACAAAAAGTTTACAAAGCTGCCCAGAAAAACTGTTCCCTTGATACCCCTTGTTTAGCTAACGCATCCGCCATGGTGTTAGCTGTTCTACCCACCCACTGAAAAATAACATTCATTTTCCTTGAGAACCATTTAGCTTTCCTCATAATACCCTGTAGCACCAGATCACTGAATCTGGATTTTTTAGCCAACCCACAACAACTTTGGTGTCTCCATCAGTAATCAAATCTTGAACTCCTAACTGATCCGCAACCCGAATGCCTTGTACTGCCGCTAGGAGCTCAGCTCTGATAGAGTCTCCTATACCCACTGAGCCTGAGAACAAAGTTAATATGTTACTATCTTTGTCTGTCAGCACCCCACCAATCCCTGAAGGCCTCGGATTTCCTTGACTGCTACCATCAAAATTCAGCTTTGTCCAGTCTTCTGAAGGGGGTACCCATACAGATGGTACCCTGTTCCTTCTGTTACTGCTACTAGCCACAGCCTTCCAGTTCCTCCACATGTCATCAAAAGAATATAATTTGAAGGAATCTGATGATCTCAGTCAGTGGATTGCCCCGGTCAAAATGCAATTCTTCACATTCTGCACATTTCTCTCCTTTTCTTGGAATATCCTTGCATTTCTTTCTTCCCAAATTGTCCACAGAGTAGCAGCTCTAATGCTCCTGCACATTGTTTTACGAGTTTTTGTGGGACACACAAAGAAGGAAGAATCAAAGATTTGATCTATGGCTGTGGTCATATTCCATCTGCAACCGAACAAAGCAAAGAGCCAACCCCAAATAGTAGCAGAAAAAGGACAGGTTAAAAGTAAGTGAGAGCAATCCTCACCATTAGCCCTGCAAAGTACACACCAATTAGGAGACAAACATAATAATTTTAGGAGGTACAGATTTAGACCAAATCTCCTTAGCTGGGAAGCCCACTTGTCCCAAGGGAGAGCAAAGGGACTTAAAAAAGGAAGCACATGTGAAGTAACCTTTTGGGTTTGGAGATCAAAGTCTCACATCAGAACTGGAAAGGTCCAGAAAAACACTTTCAAGCAGTGACAACAGGTCTGAAACATGAGAGAGTTCATGATCCCTCAAACCCCTAAGAAATCCAAAGTCCCAACTCAAGGAAGATGGAGAATTAGATGTTCGAAGAAAGTGAGAAATTGTTTTACCATTGTAGCAAAAAATGGAATAGAGAGAAGGGAAACTGTCCTTAAGGGCAGAATTGCCAACCCAGATGTCTTCCCAGAACAAAACAGAAGTACCAGAATTGACATCATACCTGATACAGTTGAGGAAAAGAGGAAGAATATTCTGAATTACTTTCCAAGGAGTTGCCAGAGTGGCTCGACGCGATACACCAGCATCCCATCCATTGCCCAAACTGCCATATATGCTAGCTATCACCTCATGCCAAACTCTCTCCTGTTCTAGGGGTCATCTCCACAACATTTTCCTATGAGTGCTTTATTCTTCAAAACTAAATTCCCCAGTCCCAATCCACCTTCCTCTTTCCTCCTACACACTAATCCCCAATTTATTAAGTGGTCCTTTTTTTTCCTCCCATTGCTCCCAAAGAAAAATTCTCAATAATTTCTCTAGTTTCTTGGCTTCCTTGACTAGAATACTAAACACAGAGAAATAATAGAATTGGCAGATTTGCTAAGGAAGCTCTCAGTAAGGTAACTCTACCCCAGAAAAAATATAGTTCCTTTTCCATGAGGCTAACCTTTTCTCAAACTTTTCTAAAACCGGAGCCCAAAAAGTGCTCTCCTTAGGGTTGGCTCCAAGAGGAAGACCTAAGTACTATAAAGGCCAATAGGAAATAGGACAACCTAAAGACTCAGCCACCAACTCAAAGGGTCCTCTTATCCAGATTCACTTCCACCACACAAGCTCTTTTCCAAATTTATTTTCAGATTTGATACTCTCTCATAGCACTCTATCAAAGACTTGAGATTACTTACTGTTCTCCTATCACCCCCTTCACAAAAGATTATTAGGTCATCGGCAAACTGTAAGTGGGTCACCCTAATACTGTTCCTTCCTATCCTCCATCCTCTCACTACACCTTCCATGTCTGCCTTAGAGATCAAGCTACTAAAAACATATGCAACTAGGGTAAAAAGGAAAGGGGAAAGGGAGTCGCCTTGCCTTAAACCTCTAAGAGCTGGGAAAAATTCCTTGACTACCCCATTAACCAAAACCAAAAAATGGAAAGAACTTATGCAACCCGTTATCCAATTACCCCATCTAACTCCAAACTCACAACACCCTAGGATTTCTAGTAAGAAGCTGCAATCCACCAGATCATAGGCCTTTTCTAAATCCAACTTACAAACAAACCCTTGCTTTCCGGACTTTTCTCATATCTTCCATACATTCATTCGCTATTAGAATATGATCTATTATTTGTCTCCCTTGCACGAAAGCTCCCTGTGCTTGACTAATGGTGGAGGGTAGTACTACTTTAATCATCAAGGATAACACTTTAGCCAGAATTTTGTAAATGCTAGTCACCAAACTAATCGGCCTAAAATCTTTAGGGTTTTTTGCTTCTTTTTTCTTAGGGATTAGAGCTATGAAAGTGGCACTAACTTCAGGGCTTACTTTGCTATTAACTTCAAATTCCTTAAACACAGCGCAGAGGTCTTCTATTACCACATTCCAACAATCTTGATAGAAAGCCATGGTGAAGTCATTTGGTCTAGGGCTTTGGATCTATCCATTGAAAACATTGCATTGCCTAATTTCCTCTTCTTTAAAACTCCTCTCTAACCATCTTGTTTGCTCTTCATACAGCCTGGGCCAATCTAGACCTTCCAACCTTAGTCTATTATTCAGAGGCTTCCCTGCAATTGATTTAAAATGATCCACCAGCACTTTTGCTATCTCATCTTGATTTATGACTTCCTCCCCATCCACTTCTAATTTGGACACGTAATTTCTTCTTCTCCTCCCATTAGCCAACGCATGGAAAAATTTTGTATTACCGCCCCCTTCTTTGATCCATTTGTGTCTTGACTTTTGCCTCCATGAGATCTCTTCTCTAAGGAGAACTTCTTCCAATTCCTTTTTTAACCTGCTTCTCAACAACCTTTCTTGCTCATTCATACCTCCCTGGGATTCTTTAGAGTCTAGGTCATCAATCCTAGACATCAAAGAATTCTTTTGATCTTCTACCCTTCCAAAATGCTCCTGATTCCACTCTTTAATCCTTGCTCTTAGTCTCTTAACTTTTTGTGGAACCTTACACCTTTCCACTTAACCCCTCTCAAATCTTCATTCCACCACTCCCCAACCTTTCGTTCAAAATCCGGATGGGTTAGCCACATGTTCTCAAACCTAAAAGGTCGAGGTTCAAAACCTAGAACATCTTGACTTTATAGTATAGGGCAATGATCAGATGTAACTCTAGGAAGGGTTTTAGCAATCAAATTCCTCCAATAATCCTCCCACTCTACATTAAAAAGGAATCTATCAAGTTTGTAACAAAGGGGGTTTTCTTGGAAATTTGACCAAGTCAGCTTGTAGAAAGGGTAATTCCTTTAGCCCACAGGTGTTAATTAATTCATTGAAATTTCTCATACTTGTAGTAACCGATCTTTGGGGGTTATTTGATTCATTACAAAACATGATTACATTGAAATCCCCCCCTCCACACACCACAAACACCATGGGCCATCCCACAAGCCTTGAATACCATACAACTCCTCCCACATTTCCTTCCTTTCCCTATAACTATTTGGCCCTTAGACATTATTAATGAACACCCAATTGAAACCATCTTCCACATTTCTAAATTTTAAAGACACAGAGAATCTCCCTATAAGTTCTTCCACAGATTCTACAACATCCTCTCTCCACAAAGTCACTATCCCACCCGAGACTCCCCATGAAGGAGCTAAAGTCCAGCACACTCCTCTTGATTTCCACACACTCTTGGTCCATCTTCTATCCAAATCTGCTAGCATAGTTTCTTGTAACATGACTATATCGGGCTTCTCTCTCCTCAGCAGGTCTTTGATTGTCCTTCTCCTTGCACTCCCTAACCCTCTCACATTCCAGTTGATGATTTTCATTATAAGACTCCTTTCAAACGTCCCTTACGAACCTGGTTCCATCTCACAAAGAACCCTCCCGCTAAACTCGATATCACCTTCTATATCTGACAGTAGTCTCTACACTTTTGATCTCTTTTTCTTCCTCCTTTTCACATTCCCCTCTAACTTTTTTAGCCTAGAACTTCTGTTACCTTCCTTGTTTTGAGTTTCCAATGATTTAAAAGCCGCGCCTAGGTGCACAAGCGAGGCACATTTTGGGGTATGCGCCTCACCCAGGTCCTAGGTGCACAGGCAAGGCACATTTTGGGGTATGCGCCTCGAGGGACGTGGTACAAAGGCGACTCATAGAAGCAAGAATGCAATATGTTTTACATCACATTATCTACTTGAAGCAATGCAATTAAGGAGAAAAGGTGATTGTGGGTTTTACATGCTTGAAAATGCTTTATATGTTTTCTTTTATTTTTAAATTTTCATTTGAATATGCTATGTATTTTAATTTTAGATAATAGGTTTTTTAAAACATTTATTTTAAAATTTAAGTTTATATTTTTATTAACATTATGTTTAATATTTTTTGAATTTTTTGCATTTTTAAAATTGTTGGCGTTTTTTTTAATTTTCTGATTTTTTTTATTTTTTATCTTTTTTTTTTGTAATTTTGCGCCTTTCTTAAAAAGCCCTGTGCCTCAGGCGCAAATTGGCCCTTGCGCCTTTTTTGCGCCTTGCGCTTTTAAAACACTGGGAGTTTCATCTGGATCCCTACCATCTAACCCCTCCTTTGATTTATACTCATCCAATAACTCACAAATTAGCTCCCAGATTTTTTCTAGCTCTTCCTCCCGCTTCTTCTTAATCTCCACCTCTCCCTCTCTTCTCTCTCCTTCACCAATGCTAAGTTCTCTGTTTTCTCCTCCCCTAAACCTTCCTCTCGAGATGCTGGTGTATCTGTTTCAACCACAGGAAGAGCATTAGTTACGAATACCGAATTGACAATAGTATCTTCATTGTTAGGAGCCAAATGAAACTCTTTCAGGGGATCAGAACCGGCATCGGGATGCAAGTCTAAACCTGTCTCCTGAGGTCTGATCTGCTTAGAAGAATTATCATAGGATATCAACAACTTGTCAACTTCCGCATCTGAGTTAGTGTTCCACTGCTGTCTGGCTATAGGCGATACGTCACAGAGCAGTCTGGTAGAGTCTTTCCCTTCCAAACCCATAACCTGTTCTTCCTACGCTACTGAGTTGATCTCCCTTGCTAGTGTAGACAGAATCTGGGTCCCAACCATAGCTATCTTCTGCCGTTCCATCGAAAACTTCAAAACTCTGATAATCACCTCCCTCCTCTTCCAGGAACAATACTTTCGTTCCAAGGTTCTCTTCTTCAGAGATGTCCTTTGATTTGCTAAGATTGATGCTGCCCAGACTTTCAGAATCATCCGAATCAGTATCGCTGAAATCTTCAAACTGAGAGAGCTCCCTCTTTCTTCCCTCTAACTCCCTTTGTTTAAGGCTCCTTGGATTTTTTTCAGGCGACGACTGCTCTAATCTTGTTGCCGGAACCCACTGTCTCGAACCTCCATCGCGCGCCAAGTTCAGGCACCCTGTTGTGCGACTCGTTGCACTCGAAGAGGAAGAAGATAGATGGTAATTACCATCTATCAAAGGCACATGGTTGGTCATGTGCCGTTTTAAGTTGAAAACTTTTGGGTTGGGCCTCTAGACTGGGCTACCTTTCTTACCCGCCTTAGATGGGCCTGATTTTTGCGGCCCATGTACAGCCTCCGCCGCTGAGATTTTAGGGCCTTCTTTAAAGCGCCTGAAGCCCACTGGGCCTTTACTAGCACTCGGCCCTTGTTTATAAGGCTGCGGCTTCACATGACTTTTAAAAGAGTCACGTACATTCAACCCAAGGCCTGGGTTCGGTTCCTCCCTTAACCAACCCCTTCTCCTTGTTTAAAAAATGCATATTGGCACCTGTTACCACCTGTGCAAAGGACCTGCCGTCCCCCAGATAGTTTAATGCTTCTACACGCATAAGACCCTTCTCCTGAAAACTACCTTTTTGTTTCTCCAACACTTGTTTATCCATTTCAGTGAAAGAGCTATTCTTGTTTGAACCAT
Organism: Nelumbo lutea; assembly: GCF_056320005.1. Classification (NCBI taxonomy): domain Eukaryota; kingdom Viridiplantae; phylum Streptophyta; class Magnoliopsida; order Proteales; family Nelumbonaceae; genus Nelumbo; species Nelumbo lutea. The sequence goes on from NC_142687.1 coordinate 5,187,653, forward strand.
CCAATCCTTTAATGCCACGCAATTCTTCTTCTTCAATTTTCTCATCTCCCTCCTTGCGAGCCTCTTTCCAAAGCACAGATTCAGTGGAAGAAGCCTGCCATACTGAGTAAAATTTTCCTTCAACTCGTACCTCTATCTTCCAAAGAATCTCCTCAGGTTTTACTCCATTCAATAGAATGGAAGCTGAAAAGAGGTCTCCCCAAAAAACACCTCCTAGTGATTCTCCACACTTCAAAGCAATGGCTTCAGCAATTTCTTGCTTCCACAAGTGAAAGGGAAGGCCTAAAAGACGCACCAGCACTCCATCTAACCATCTTCAACAAAGAGATTCTTGGAGTTTGACCCCGGACACCATCTTGATAATGTGAGGTTCCCAAGTTCAGCTTGGATATTGAGAGCCTCAACTTCTACTCTATTCTCAAGCAAATCCAGCAAAGCCTTATCTTTCATAAATGGTGTTAAAATTAATGTATTTTTCAACTTCAAGCATGCTGTTAACACTTCTGCAACTTTCCTCCAATCTAAAATGTGACCTAAAGCTTTAACTATCAGTTTACTTTCCCAATCTCCTCTCTGTATGTTTACTCCCATTCTGTGTTTACCTGCCCCAGCTGTCACTATGAGAGTCTCTTGCTTATTATTGCTCTCCAGGCTAGTAGAACTGCTTTTCTTCCTTCTTTCTTTTACTTCTCTTTTAGCACCCAACCGTTGCAGCAGTTCACATAATACTCCATGAACTGCCTTCCAGCCCTGACTTTTCCTTCTCTCTGGGAAGCAGACCATCTGTTTCCTACCCTTGCCCAAAAATTCTGTCAAAGAAATGAAGAAGCCTTTGGTGTTTCTCTTACACTCTACTACAAACCCTCTTCCAATTTCAGAGAGAAACTCTTTCCAGCTATTTTGTTTGCCTTTGTTACTTTCATCTTTCACAAACTCCTTAAACCCTTCAATCACCCCCAAACCTTCTAACAACACCAGCCCTTTATTTGTTTCCCTGATTTTCAAGCTCATCTGACCATTTAATCTATGTTCCTCAAATAGAAACTCCTTTGCTTCAATCTTCAAGGATTTCTTCCATCGGCCTACCTCCACGAACTCTCCCATGTTTCTACTCCCACTATGCTAACTATTCTCCTGCTTTCAGAGAATGTAATTACATCCTAATATCATTCACATTTTCATAGCCATGTTTTTACACAGTACATGTATATCCTCTTTAGGGTCTACCAAGCTCATTCCTAAATTAAAAAACTTAAATTTATGGTTCTGCCATCTCCCTCTAACAACCCCCCCCCAAAAAAAAAGAAATAACTTTAAGCTGTGACTGAAATTTAAAAACAAAAAGACAAACTAGGATAGACCACAGACAGACAGCATGCAGTATTAACCAAAATACTTGTTCCATGTATTGAAAAAAAACCAAAATATGCATCGACACTTGGGCAATACTTTGAAATCAATTTTGAAACTTGAACAAGAAAAAGTAAGGTCAACCAGCTAAAATGATATAATGAGAACATCTTAGCCATCTTAGGTGTTGCAGTCACAAATTGCCACCAAATGAAACTAAGTATTTGAAACCCTTGACAATCTACAATGACCATAACAAGATACCACTTCATCTCCTCACACGAGACCTATCTTAAGGTGAGTCCCAAAATATGCATTGAAACTTGAGCAATGCTTTGAAATCAATGAGTGGAATGAAGTGATTTGAGGAAAATATCGGGCATGTATGGTACTACTATAAAATTAAGGTCAGCTTGCTTAAAGGACATATTGAAGAAAAAGTTGGGTATCAAGGTATGCAAATGCTATCTTTTACTATGGCAGTGATACTGTAATCTATTGATATTACAAATTCTCTCTCCCTCTCTCACATTGCCAGTTTGAGTTTGCAATTTGACTGCTGCATAATTTATCTCAAGCCAAGAATAATGTCTCTTTTTTTTGTTCTGACCTTTTTGGGCTACTTGCTCTTCTACATTGGTGTATATATATACCTACATCATAGGGGGAACTTTCAGAGCATCTATGGTTAATGTCTTTGCAGAATATTGGATGATGCTTTTGCTTTTGTATTTGAATGTTGCTTTTGTCCCTTAATGTACTTAAAGACAACACATAATACATTTTCCAGGTGGTAATAGGAGGTGGTCAGGAAGCATCACATGTCACAACTACTGATCGTCGTGCTGGGAAATTTGAGGCCAAATTCTTTCACCAGGTGAGCTCTCTTTTCTTTGTCTTTTTTTTTGTAGAAAATTTTTGATCCATGATGTTTGGGGACTTACATTTGTCTCTGGATAGATCCTTCAAGAAGAAATTGGGGGCGTGAAAGGGCATTTTGGACCAATAAATGCTTTGGCATTCAATCCTGATGGAAGAAGGTCTTTCTCATCTTTTATCTTTACATTATATTTTCCAATTTGCTTCTTACTGAAAATGAGTTCTGTTCTTAACCTGTGAATAAGTCTCCTAGTTATCTGATCATGAGGCCAGGGATCTGTTGAATTCTGAGACCCTACTAGGGAAATACTGCCCCTTAAAATTGGCCATGGTAAAAGGGATTTCCCATGCTTACTTTAGTGCTTTTTTTTTTCACTTGCACCAAACCATTCCTTCATTGGTGTTGTCATTGATCATCTAGTATCGAAATCCCTTTTTTTTTTTTTTTGACTAGGCAAGTTGGAGTGATTTCAAAGAAATTTCTTGCATGGTGACAATGACCCAAAGAATGATAATTTAATTAATTAAAAGCATGCTTAGAAGAGGGAGAAATTAAAACCAATATTGTTAACTTCATACAATGAAATGGCGAGGTATCCTAATTTAGGAGGATTCTAAATGGTTTGGAGGTTTTGCAATAGCCTTAGACATTTGTTGATAAGTAATAGTCAAAAAATACATTAGTTGACAAGTTATTGTGATCTTGTAGCAAATGCGTTTGACTCTAAGGAAGTACTATTTATTGCTTCCCTGAAAGATGTTTTTGAATTCTTAATTTCCTTTAACTAATGCTTTTCTTTATGTTAAACATCATGGGGCTTTTATTAACAACATTTTAGACATCTGGAGGGAAGTCAATGGTCTCCAAAGTTCTGTTTGTTATCACCTTCCTGCAAACCAAATGGAGCCAAATGGTTAGAGGTTGGAAGTTGGAACAGATCCAGATGGTTACTTTCTTTGGAATGTAAGGGCTGACAGCTGTGTACATTTTTCTTGGTAAAATGGAAGTTGGTTAACTGTCCCCTGTTCTTGGGAGGATTGGATTTGGGAAAGATGGTTCTAGTGAATAAATCTCCTTTTAAGAAATGGCTTTGGAGATGTCATGGGAAGAATATGCTCTTTCTGAGAGAACAGTGATTGCAAAGTATGGAGATTCAAAATGGTTTAGTTTCTACATCAATATCTTTGTGCACGTTCCTTGTTGGCTTCAATGTCTAGATTTACATTTTTTTTGTCATTTCCTGATTTATTTTCTACTGTGCAGTTTCTCAAGCGGAGGTGAAGATGGTTATGTCAGATTACATCACTTTGATCCAGATTACTTCAATATCAAGATGTAACTCCCAAACATGATGACAAGGATAATTTTGTTTGTGTTTAGTTCTTATCTTATTCGGCTTTCTCCTTCATTACATGTTGAATCAACAGTATCTAATTGCATATACTTGATATCCACATTATTAGATTCTTTTAACATGTGATTGATGCAATAAGTGCATGCATCAAAATCATATAAAGCATATATGGCTGTTTTCTCTTTTGATACCAGGTGTTATCTATTATTTGACATTGCTGGGATATATATGTGTATATCTATAATTTCAAGTTTGAATGGAATGAGTTCTCTTGTGCACTGTATAATTTTTATACCTATTCAATTGAGAACCAATGCAAATCGGTAGCTAAATATCTTGGATGGGAAGTCTACTAGTTGCTGCCTTTTATTTATAGTATTTCTGGATGCTTTGTAAAATGGGATCATTTCGTGTTTGTTTCAGATAGCACTTGAAACCATATACAATTAATTGAAAATGAGTATATTTCTTAAAATACTCATCTCGTGTTGCCATTCCTATTCATGTCGCAACTAAGCAGGCTATTGGTAATTTTTCTAATACATAAATGGAACAGAGAACGAATTGATATAAAAAGGGGGACAGTGAGCCAAAGGGGGAAGAGACATGGCTGGGTGAAACAATAGGTGGGTTTCAAGTGTAATGAATTGGGATGCAAGCTTGATGCAGAGTGCTTGGGAAGAAAACCCTAATTGTGAAAGATCTAGAATAAACAAATCAATTAATAATTACACTTTGTAGATTTGAGAAAAATAAATTGTGTGGAATTGTCATGGATACCCTAAATTGATTCAACACCCATTAGGATTGGAATCAACCCTACCTAAGGAAGATGAAAAAGCAAAACTTCATTCATAGACAAATTAATAACGGGTAATTATCTAATATTCCCTTTCATTTTCCCCATTTCTCTTAAATTACCCTGACTTTTCAAAACCTCCAGACTCTATCAGAGAATTTTTGTTATCCAAACTTGCCTTCCATCAGGTAACCCTTAATGACCATTAGTTATTTTTAATGGTCAAGCTAACCTTGATCTCTGTTAAATAATTGTTTAAAAAAGTGCAGGCAAGAAAACAAAAAATACCAAGGGTTTGGAAAAAGAAGCCAAATCCCTATCAGAGAATTTTTGTTATCAAAACTTGCCTTCCATCAGGTAACCCTTAATGACTATTAATTATTTCTAATGACCAAGCTAACTTTGGTCTCTGTTAAATAATTGTTTAAAAAAGAAAACAGGTAAGAAAAAAAAATACCGAGGATATGGAAAAAGAAGCCAAATGCTGTAACACATTTCAACAGTCAGAAATCCTTTAGAACAGTCCTGATTTCAAAACTTTTTGCAAGATTAAAAGGGGGTTTGTTTGAAGTTGGGCCCATAATAAGGTGAAGAAGTCAAAGAACTTCATTAAGAGAAGTAAAGAGGCCTCATTATAAGTTGTTGGTGGGAGGAAAGATTGTTTCTTTCTCATTGATGTTTGGTGTAGTCATGTCCTGCTTCAGGGCTTTGGGGGTTTGGGTTGGTTTGTTGTTTTGGCTCTTTGCTTTTTGGTTGATTGCTGAGTTGTTTAGGGGATTGGTTGTTGGGGCTGGTCCATTGAGGGAGTCTGGATCTGCTCCCCACAAAGCACTCCTCACACCAACCCCTACAGCATGTCCCAGCCACACATTGGGAACATCTCCCATACCTGTATGTTATTATTCATGGAAGATGTTCCCAATACACGTGGGTTGTGGCTGTGAGGTCGGTGTGAGGAGCAAATCCCATTCCTTTAGAGGTGTAGTCTCTCCTTTTCCAGGTGACTGCTGGTCACCTTTCTTTGTATTCTCTTTTTCTTTTTTAATAAATTTTCATTTATTATCAAAAAAAATTGTTAAATAGAAAAGGATAGAAGCACTAATCCTATGGCTCCTATGAATATGATGTCTCTCATTTGGAGCTTTGAAACAATTTCTAGACAAAATGCTTATTTCAGTGAAAACCTAAATGATGCACAGAATAATAATTCAAGGTACAATTTTACTTCATAACCCAAGCATTGAAACATTGGCCAAACTACCCTGTGTTACAAGAGCTTGTGCTATTATATGAAGACGAAGCCTTTAGGTATTTAAAATAATAGAGATGTCTGAATCCAAGAATTGCAAGGTAGGTTTCTACAATTTACTTTTCACTTAAAACATAAGGCAGGTCTGGAGAATGCAGCAGTTTGATGCCTTAAATCAATGATTTTTTTTCTTATGCTTATTAAGATGTCTATAATAGTTTTGAAGGTTGCAGCCATTTTAATCTATTGATGTAGACACTGAACAAACTGATGACAAGATTTGTCTTTGACCCAATATATTGCATTCCGCTTTTTAGGTCCAGAATAATTATCTCTTGTATAAATTTTCTGCCTGTATCCCAGGGGTTCTCTTTGGAAACATATTATCCTTGAACATGAAGCTATAGATTGAGTGACCATTTCAGATTTGATAAAAACAGATAGATTTTCTTGTAATAGTTTGTAGAAAGATATTGGTGATGTTATGAAGAGATGTTCAGTTTTCCAAATTGAAACAAGGGGAAGAGGAAACACAAGTTAGTGTTGGCTTCTACCTGTACCTGCAATGCCATGGCATGGAGTTTTTTCTTGGTTTACCAAGATGCTAATGCAATTTAGAGTCTCCAAAATGGCATACTTCACTCCATGCTAGAAGACCTATGATGTGATCTCATGCACAAATATCTCCTTGACGCTGTATTTGGTTTGATAAAAATAAGAGAGAGCCACAGGTTGAGGGTATGTTTTTAATGAATTTCACAAAATTTATTAAGAATTCCCTTTCATCCTTCTTTTTCTCTTTTATTTTCTATAAAACCAAACATAGCCTTTAGGAGGTTCTTTGTTCACTTGGGTTTTTGTTGTTTAGTATTGTAGATAGAGATGTCAAATATATTAGCTACTTCCAAGAGACTTTGTGGACATCAATTATTACCAAGTTAATGTTTTTGATGCTCATCAACCTTGGGTATAATGGTCAGAGGAAGACGGTTAATTAAAGTTTGGGAGACCTCTTTCTTGCTATGTACAAGAGAGAAAATGCCAGTTAGGGTACTGTGGTTTCATAAGCTGATTACTCGTAATAGTTTTATCAATCGAACTGCTGGAAAAAAAAATCTACATTCTTTTTGAGCTTATAGTATTCAGCCAAATGAGCCAGTGTGTTGTCACTGAAAAGAAGCTGGTAACCTGGAACCAGTGCATGGCATATCCAAGAAGGTGATTTAGTGTTCATACATACATTGAAGGAACAGATTCTTCATGGAATTTTTCACAAGTTGCATGCAAAGAAAGTTGGCCTGCTTAAGGTTTTGAAGCATTCTGGACAAAATACTTCACTGCACTTTCTTTGGATGTTTGCATTAATTGAATCTTTAATTTGAAAATTTGTCTACATATTGTAGAGATGATCTTTTTTTTTTGCCCCAAGAGTGAAATGCACGTTCTAGAATCACTGAAGAAGTACAATAAAGAAATTGAAGCAATATTTAGCACCAAGTGGATTGTATTTGACCAGAAAATTATCGAAGGTTATTGGTGAAATAGGAAGGATGTTGGCTGCAAATAGCAGGTGAATCAAGGAAAAATATTATAGCAATTGAACCCAGACTTTTTGCGAAATCATTAACTTCTAGACATTATAGAAACAAGCTCTTCTTAAAAGGAAGGATTGGTGATGTCTAGCTAGCGGGCCCAAATTTAGTTGTCTTTTATTTGTTATTTCTTATATTATTTATTGGGTTGGGAAATAGAAAGTTAGTTTAGAGCTATTTTGGGGAAGTTATTTTATTAGATAATGTCAAGTCAAAGTATCTTCAGGAAGACCCCCTTATCTATCAAGGTTATTATAATCTTGTGGGTACCATTGCTTGGTGCAGTGGTAAAAACCTCAGACTGGCAACCATGATTATATGGACGAGTCAGAGAGCCCGCTCCCAAACTCCTTTGTTTGTAAGTCTGTCACAACTGAAACACTTGATTATGTTTGTGGCCACCAAAAACCTAGGACCATCAACAATAAAGGGCTATTTTAAAAAGAGAACTCCCATTAATCATCAGGAGAATCTCATTATGCTTCAAAACATGTGAACATTGTAAAGCAGGATTATTCTTGTATACGCCCAAAGTCCTGCTACATGTCAATGATGATTAGTATTCATGTACAGCAAAATTGTGATGGCATAATGTCCTGAATGTCCACTTGGAATTAATGCTGCTTATAGGAATTTATTTATTATCATGCGGAGGGTTTTGGGCCTCCTATTTATAGAGAAATGAGTGTGACTATATAGGAGAGCAGGAAAACAACAGACGAAACTCTTGTCCTAGAATGACGATCCAAAATGGCGATCATAATTCGTTAGACTTATATGCCACATCATCACGGTTCGACCTCTGATTTAACCCCGTTCAACCTCTAATTTATAAACATCTTTTTCCAATTCGATGCCCAATCAGGTTCTCTAAACATTGCAAAATTATATTATAAATTCACAAGTACAAGGATTTTTTCATTTTCCAAGTCATGACAAAGGTTCATAAAGGAATAAATTTGAGATTTAAAAAACAAAAAAAAAAAAATCAACCATATGTGAAATCACATGCAAACGGATCTTGATGAATTGCTAACAAAGGAGAGGTCTGTCAAATGACCTCACAGACAGGAAAGTTCTTAATCCAATTTGAAAAGGGGGGGGGGGGGGGGGAGAGGTCAGTATTTAAGAAAAACCTCAATGGAGGTCTAAGTGTTTAAACCTTTTTATTCATGTATCTATAAATCGAAGTTACTTAGATATCATAAAGCTAAGCTACCCACCTGGACTTCAGGTATACATGTTGCCGTTGAACTAGAATAGACTAGCGTTTGATGAACTACACTGGATGAAAATTAATAATTTTCCCCTTCGTGCTTTCTGTGAAAAACAAAATTATTTATACATTGAATGAGCGCGGCTGAAATAATGTTGCAGGAGGTATCGAGATACTCACAATCCTACTGCAACGGGGCAACTTAATGGAGATGGAAGAATAGAAACGGAGACAACGATAAAATGGTGCAAAAGAGTAAATATACATTATCAGTAATTTCCATTAAATGGTTGATAGAAAAATAAAATAAAAATTTGGAAAAAAAAAGTAGAAGCGTCCAAGAGGAATTGAGACGAGCACAAATAAATTGTAGCCAATATAATAATAAACACACCCACACACCCACCACTATCGCATAGAATCAGGAAGAAAGAAAATGGTGAGAATCAAAATAAAATGGTGGAAAGCAGAACAAGATTGGATAGATGTAAATCTTGACGGATCAGTTCGGAAAGCACTAGATCTTCTGTAGAAATTTTATTCAGAAACCGGAGGGGACTTCATACCAACCTAAGCTCAACATGTATAGTTGTACAGTCCATATAGAAAAAAGGATAGACATGTGCAAGGGCAATTCTGATCAGCACCATCTACGAATAAAGAAACACTGAATTTTCAGAAAAAAAGTGAAGAAAAAGTGATTAGCCAATGGTTTGACAGGCCTTTTAGATAAACAAGGGACAAATAGAGAAAACCTGTTCTGGGCTTAGTTGTAAACAGATTTTTTTTGTTTCTTGGGGAGTTTGCACCTTGCAACTCCTGTTTCTTTGTAATTTTCTGGTCTATCATTAAATGCAATCTTTCCTTTGTCTCTATCAAAGTGAGAATAGACAGCGCTTAAAGAAATCAAATTAGCAAAGTCAAGTTAAAAACTTGTATTTGCAAAGAGAATCAGAAAAAGGCATAAGGGTGATTCAAAGTTAAGAACGGACAGATGGCTGGATCAAATAATCAAGAATATAAGAGAACATTGGAAGATATTTTAAAGAAATTAAAGTTACGCATGTATGGACTCTGGACTCTGGAGAAGGAAATAAGAAGAAGATGCTCTAGCCAGCATGGCACAGAAAGAATTTTCCATACAAAAAATGGACTTCGATCTGTATCATCAAGATATTAGGGAAAAAAAACTACATTAATGGTTTAACCTTAGGACAAGCCTGGCAATAGCAATTAAAATTTCAAGTTTTACATCAGCACAAAATTCTTGTGGTTCCCAGTTTCTACCATTCAGAAGGTTCTCATCAAACAAGACTTGACATGTTCTGACTGAAATGGCACAAAATTATATCTAATGAATTAAAGCATTTAACAAAGTAATAAAACAGACAAAAATTATCCTTGTCAGCATGCTTGGGAGTTACATCTTGATATTGAAGTAATCTGGATCAAAGTGATGTAATCTGACATAACCATCTTCACCTCCACTTGAGAAACTGCACAGTAGAAAATAAATCAGGAAATGACAAAAATGTAAATCTAGACATTGAAGCACACAACGAACGTGCACAAACGCACACATACACACTACTTTCAAGTGTAAACAAATTATGTTTTGTACAAAGCAAAGAATTATAATAATACATGAATCCATGACTACACAAGCATCAAAAAGGGGGCAAAAAAGGACTAGAATATTGCATTAAGGTAGTGTTTGAGAACACTTACAAGATGTACTTTTAAGAAGTACTTCTTTTAAGAGTTGGGATCACACATTAAGTGGTTTTATCTGTTTGGTAAAAAAGTGGGGAAGAAGTATTTTTTTTTTAAAGAAGTATTTCTTTAAAAAAGTGACTTCAAGTTGCTTTTTTTTTAAATACTTCTTGAAGAAGTACTTTTCCAAAAAAATGGGACGAGCCAGTCCCTAATACTTTTTTGTAATGCCTAAAATACCTCCGCGCAAGGGTTATAACATCAAACCCAGGTAGCGGCACACCAGTGGTATGGTTGACAAAGCCGACATGTTAAGAGTGTGGTTGACGATGGTGGGTGTGAAGATAAAGCCGTTGGTGTTCTCAAACACTAGTGGTATGGTTGCGGTTGTCGTTGTTGGTATGGTTGACGAAGCCGACATGTTGAGAAGAGGTGGTGCATTGATTCCACTGGTGGGTGTGAAGATGAAGACCATGCCATGGACAAAGAAGATTCAGAATGAGTCAGATCTCTCTATTGAGAGATCTACAGTAACACTTTTGGCCTTTGGGTTACAAGATGCCCTTTTTATGGATGGGTTTCTCTTTGAAGGGTGAATCCATTAAATTTCTCGACTCAGATTGCTGTTTCGAAGGCAAATTTTTGTGAGCAATCTCTGACCCACCCACCCACCCTAGAGAATCAAGAAAATCGGTAGAAATGGCAAGTTTTGGTGATCAAAATCCCCTAGTCATCGAAGAAACTCCATCTGCATCAACATCATTTACCTTTTTTGCCTGCACTTCAAAGCGTTAGCAAGCTATGGTTCTCTTTGTGCAATAGGAGATGGGGCTCCAATACCAACATCAAAAAATTGGGAAATGGACAGATCGAATTCATGCTCCTCTACATAACCCTTATCTAAATTCTTTGATTGCTCACTAAAACAACAAAAAATTTTGGTTTTCTTTTCGTCTACAATTTTTTTAAGAGATTCTCTATTGAAGCTTCCATGGTCCTGGGTTTGAGCACCAAGACTTGTAAGACATCAATCGGAGACAACAAAATCCTCTATTTTCCTCTAAAATACAAAAATGATTTTGGTTGAATGACAACAAAATCCATGGTTCTGGGTTTGAGCACTGGGAGTTGGACCTTGTAAGATATCAGTTGGAAGCAATGGACTCCTCCTAGGCATGAAGTTGGAGGTAGACCAAATGCTAAGTTATCAAACGGACTAGCCGGGGATAAAGCTAGAACACAACGAAAGGAGAGTGAGTCAAGAGAGACTCGGGAGGCGGAAATGGGAATTCGGGAATTTTGTGAAGGTTATTAATCGGAGGTGTCTTTTTGTTGTCCAATCTACAATTCCAGAGGTTTCAACAGTTCTAGTGAAGAAAATGAGAGGGAGAGGGAGGAATCTGAATAATCTACAGTGGAGGGTAAATTTGTCATTTGTGTCAATATAAGCACTTATAGGAAAAGTAGCTTACCAAACTTCCCCACCCCAATAAGTGCTTAAAAACATAATAAGTGATTTGAAAAGTGGGTTACCAAACATGCTTAAATGATTGTTAAAATAAGTACTTCTAAGAATACTTGTGTAACAAGTACTTCTTTTAACAAGTACGTAATCATCAAACAGGGCTTAAGACCCGAAACACTATATACTACCATGTACCAAAATACATGTATTCAGAAGCACATTTTGAATGCACTTGAGCATAATACAAAGTAAAACTCATCATACAGTAATCACATGGAAGACCTAAAAAGTTAATTTCATGATCATTTCAAATGGAAGGTGGAAACCTGTTGCAATAGAATGGCAAGTGCATTCATTATATTTGTTTTAATTTAGATATAGTATCATGAGTCCAAAATCCAGACTCCTGTTCAGCCCCTCAAATGGACCAACTCGAAACTCCTAATACCAGATGGTGTAGAAACCCTAATAATATTTCCTATATAGCTCAATAACACAAAGCACTACTTTGTCAATGTACAATCTGACTTGAACAATATACCGCCCCTGACATCAAGCCTACAGACGTTCACCAAGACCAAGTTGATTCACATAAATCTCTGGAAAAATAAACACAATACCAATTAAAAACCATAAAAGCAACATTACAATTTTGACTTTGGCTCTCATTGATCTCTACTTCAATAAGCATATCTTCAAGTTTTCACAAAATAATAAATTTAGTGATTTCCCTATAAAACAGGGGCCTAAGATATCCAAACCACCATGGAGCTCTAACATAGTTGCAAGTAGAGTTAGAATCTTCTAACAAGAGACATAAAATTTTCCAAATACCCATGGAGTTACTACTGAGGCTTGTTTATCTTTGAGAAATTGATATGAAGGGCAAATTTGGAAAATAAATTAATTTCAGAAAAGATATTGCAAGGGTTTGGGGTAGCGATTGATATGAAAAAAAATTTTGAAAAATATTGATTTTGGTAAAAAATAACTGCATGGATATTTTGGACATTTTCATGCCTCTTGTTAGAGGATTCTAATAGAGAGAGTCTACTTGCAACTGTGTTAGAAAGTTGAAGGGAGGTAATTGCAATAATCAAACTTCACGGGAGGTTTCAGAAAGTAAGAAACTTAAGGGAGGCTTTAGTAATTTACCCTTAAAAAATCACAAGTAACATTCCAACATGAAGAAACTTGATCTAATCTAAGCACAAAGGGAGTTAAGAATTATGGTATCATTCCAATTGTCTTCCCAGAATCTTTTTTTTTTTTTTTCTTATGAATGAATGGTATTTTATTAAATAGAGATAGAAATAGTACAAGCATGAAGCACCCTAAGAGGAGGCACAAGGTGTTACCTCCTCTTAAATGTGGTTTCAAACCCAACTCTTTTTAGATTACAGTTACAAAATAGCCAAAAACGGAGAATCCCTTGTCTTCCTAAAATCTTGACTTGACCTTAACCTATGAGTGATCATTTCTAGTCTAACCCGCACTCTATCTATTTGTCTATGTAATATATTATTACAAATAATATAGATGACTTATTAATACATACATATATATATATTATATAGGCCTAAAGCCTGGCCCAAGCCAGTCTAGCCCATGTGAATCCGATATTGATGTAGAAACTAAACCATTTTGAATCTCCATATTTGGCAATCGCCGTTCTCTCAGAAAGAGCATATTCTTCCCATGACATCTCCAAAGCCATTTATTAAAAGGTGATTTATTCACTAGAACCATCTTTCCCAAATCCAATCCTCCCAAGAACAGGGGACAGTTAACCAACTTCCATTTTACCAAGAAAACTTTGTACAGCTGTCAACCCTTACATTCCAAAGAAAGTAACCATCTGAATCTGTTCCAACTTCCAACCTCTAACCATTTGGCTCCATTTGGTTTGCAAGAGGGTGATAACAAACAGAACTTTGGAGACCATTGACTTCCCTCTAGATGTCTAAAATGTTGTTAATAAAAGCCCCATGATGTTTAACATAAAGAAAAACATTAGTTAAAGGAAATTAAGAATTCAAAAACATCTTTCATGGAAGCAATAAATAGAACTTCCTTAGAGTCAAACTCATTTGCTACAAGATCACAATAGCTTATCAACTAATGTATTTTTTGACTGTTACTTATCAACAAATGTCTAAATCTCTTTCAAAACCTCCAAACCATTTACAATCCTCCTAAATTAGGATACCCCGTCATTTCATTGTATTAAGTTAACAATATTGGTTTTAATTTCTCCCTCTTCTAAGCATGCTTTTAATTAATTAAATTATCATTCTTTGGGTCACTGTCACCATGCAAGAAATTTATTTGAAATCACTCCAACTTCCCTAGTAAAAAAAATGGGATTTCGATACTAGATGATCAATGACAACACCAATGAAGGAATGATTTGGTGCATGTAAAAAAAAAAAAGCTCTAAAGAAAGCATGGGAAATCCCTTTTACCATGGCCAACCTTAAGGGGCAGGATTTCCCTAGTAGGGTCTCAGAATTCAACAGATCCCCAGCCTCATGATCAGATAATTAGGAGACTTGTTCACAGGTTAAGAACCGAACTCATTTTCGGTAAGGAGCAAATTGGAAAATATAATGTGAAGATTAAGAGATGAGAAAGACCTTCTTCCATCAGGATTGAATGCCAAAGCATTTATTGGTCCAAAATGCCCTTTCACGCCCCCAATTTCTTCTTGAAGGATCTATCCAGAGACAAACGTAAGTCCCCAAACATCACGGATCAAAAATTTTCTACAAAAAATAGACATAAAGAAAAGAGAGCTCACCTTGTGAAAGAATTTGGCCTCAAATTTCCCAGCACGACGATCAGTAGTTGTGACATGTGATGCTTCTTGACCACCTTCAATTACCACCTGGAAAATGTATTATGTGCTGTCTTTAAGTAGATTAAGGGACAAAAGCAACATCCAAATACAAAAGCAAAACCATCATCCAATATTCTGCAAAGACATTAACCATAGATGCTCTGAAAGCTCCCCATACGATGTAGGTATATATACACCAATGTAGAAGAGCAAGTAGCCCAAAAAGAAGGTCAGAACAAGAAAAAGAGACATCATTCTTGGCTTGAGATAAATTATGCAGCGGGAAAATTGCAAACTCAAACCGGTAATGAGAGAAAGAGAGAGAATTTGTATATCAATAGCTTACAGTACCATTGCCATAGTAAAAGATAGCATTTGTTTACCTTGATACCCAACTTTTTCCTCAATATGTCCTTTAAGCAAGCTGACCTTACTTTTACAGTGGCACCTTACATGTCCAATATTTTCCTCATATCACTTTATTTCACTCATTGATTTCAAAGCATTGCTCAAGTTTCAATGCATATTTTGGGACTCACCTTAAAATAAGTTTAGGGTGAGGAGATGAAGTGGTATTTTGTTATGGTCATTGTAGATTGTCAAGGGTTTCAAATCCTTAGTTTCATATGGTGGCAATTTTTTACTGCAATACCTAACATGCCTAAGATGTTCTCATTATATCGTTTTAGCTGGTTGACCTTACTTTTTCTTGTTCAAGTTTCAAAATTGATTTCAAAGTATTGCCTAAGTACCGATGCATATTTTGTTTTTTTTTTTCAATACACGGAACAAGTATTTTGGTTAATACTGCATGCTGTCCGTCTGTGGGTCTGGCCTAGTTTGTCTTTTTGTTTTTAAACTTTCAGTCACAACTTAAAGTTATTTCTTTTTATTTTTTGGGTTGTTGGAGGGTGATGGCAGAACCATAAATTCAAGTTTTTTTAATTTAGGAAGGAGATTGGTAGACCCTAAAGAGTATATACATGTACTGTGTAAAAACATGGCTATGAAAATGCGAATGATATTGGAATGAAGTTTTATGCCTATAGAAGTCTTTATCTTCTATCTAATTCTACAAGAAATCATTACAACCATCAACATCCCTCAAATTCTCCATCAAGGAGTTCACTCAACATATATAAAGGACTGAAACTACTCCAAGTATGTTTTTTCTCTAGTTTCCACAAAACTTCCCATTTCGATAGTTATCACCTTAATTCTACTATCCCTGTTTATTTTCATGCTTGAACTCTCCCAATAGATATTTGTCACCTTAATTCTACCAAAATCCATCTCTTATCAGTAAGCTCCACCTAAAACTCTTTTTTTTTTAATTGGCAGTTTCTTTTGCAAAGTTTTTTCCCATTCGTCGAAAATTTGCCCAAGATATTTTTGAGAGATAAAATTTTGCCTTCATAAAAAATCTCTACATACAAATTTTATAGTGACTATAAAATTTTAATGAAAAATAAGAAGGTAGATATGGGTTACAAGATATCACTATAAGCAGAACCTCACCACTTGCCAACCTACAAATTTCCAAAACCACACACGGCCCTTAAAAAACCGGGACAGAATAAAAACAAACAATCCTGCACCAGGCCCTAACAACACAGCATGGTTGAAAGTATCTATACGCCTCTGTGCATCGGCAGAGGCGTATCAATACACTTAGATACAAGGGCAATTGGCTTTTTTTTTTTTTTTTAATTTGGTTTTGGGGAAGATATATTAACATATTTTTTATTAAAAAAAGAGTGGGGTCCTGAAATACCTCAAAAGATACAGCTCGATACGGGGCGTATCGTATCGATACTTTGAACCTTGCAGCACAGGCCGTAAAGGAACAACCATCGCCAACCAACCCAAGAGAAAGGAAGATTGATCCCTCAGCACCTATCCCCTAACACAACCCAAGAGAAAGGGAGGATTGGTAGAGCCCTTGTTTTTTTTTATTTTAAATTGAAATCAGAAAAGAGAAAGAAAAAGAAGAAGAATAAGAATAGAATAACTTATCAACTTACCTGCTCGATCTAAGGTGTGATGGAGCTGGGCTGGGGCTCGAGCTTGCAGTGTTTGGTTCTCCTCCCTCTCCAATTGAACCAAAACCCTTATGACATAAAGAAAAGAAAATGGAGAATAGTTTAGTTGTATACTTGTCTTAATACTAAAATGATACAATGTAACTGATTTATTTTAAAAGACTACAACAACCAATAATAATATCAAAATAATAAATTTTAAACAAAAGAATAATTTTTTTAGATGTATGTAGCCACCCACCATGCATTGTAGGTGCCCAGGCACCTGCTTAAGTCTCTGGGCGGGCGCATAGTAACATGTGGCATTTGAGTGAGGTGACCATGAAAAACCGCCTAATCGCCTTGACAACTATGATTTCAAGATTGATATTTGGATTTAGAACTCTCCATTACAAGACTTAAAAAGGTAGTAGAGGCATGTTCTGTTGCTGAGTTCTTCAAGGACTATATTTCACTCATTCCATTTCTTGCTAAAAGAGTTAATATTAATACTGAGAGGCATTGACATATATTTGGCTCCTTTCAAGGGGGTGTTGGAATGCATTTTGTTGATAGGAGAATTAGGACAATATTAGAGGAGAGGTTTTTAGGAATTTATCTGTTGACATGGTTTTCTTTATATGTTAAATGGTTAATCCAACAAAACATAAGTTAGAGGGGTGGTCATGCGTTTTGGGTCTTTGGTTAGAGATGGCAATTTCTACCATACTCAGTGGATACCCACCATGTTGGGGTGTTATTTTTTTGCTTGAATGATTGGTTTTTGGGGCTGGGGACCAATTTTGGGATTCTTAGGATACCACATTAGGCTAAAACCAACCTTCTACCCACATACCATGGAAAGCATATAACCTTTATACATTAGGTGTATAATGTAACAATATTTTGAATTTTATGTAAAAGACAATTGATAGTTTATGTGTTTTACATGTTTTAATCAAATAATTGAAAATTTTATTGCTTGTTTGTGTTATTTTACTTATTTATTGCTCATATATAATAAGAAATAATAGATAATTAGATTCAGGTTTTAAACCCAACTCACTCTACCCTTGCATGCGGGAAGAGTTTTACATTTTCATATGCAAAGTCCAACCTACCATAGGTTTTGGGGCGGGTATGGGTAGGACGCTTTAGGGAAGCAGGTAGGGCCTTGAATATACGAACCCCTCCCGAACCCCCTAACCCCCCCAATTGCCATCTCTACATCTGTTATGGCGGATCCATGGGTTGGGCCCAAGTTGGGCTTTGCACCCACGATACAAGGTTGTAGCCTAGGCCTGGGCTTAGCCTATCTTTTTCGAGCATGGAGCAAGACCCCGACCCTGTGCCTACATGGGTCAGGCTTGATTCCTACACCTATACCTTTTGTGTATAATATTTAGGAAAATGCCACATGATTGATTAATTAATACATTTATAATATCGATTGATTGGTCACGATTTTTTTAGATATCATATCATAATCAAATCTCATGTATGGCCGGGGCTGGACTTGAAGTGTTAGGTCCAGCCCTGCCCTAAAATTTATTAGCTTGATGTAGGTTTTGGTCTACCAGACCTGCACACAGGTCCAAGCCCATAATTTCCGGGTGTGACTGAAAATGAACACCCCTTGCCCTTGGGCCGTTGAGGGGGCGAGCTGCTTGTTTGCGTTACCTGTTGGGACTTCAGAAGAATGAACATGGCCTAGTCAGATGGTTTGCCATCTGATGGACCGTTTGGATCGGTAAAATCCAAATTGATGCACTCAAGATTCAAGATCCACGGTTATTAACCAAAGACCCCAAGCAGGGACCGCTACAATCCTGCTACCGCGTCCTTTCGTCCCACAGAAACCCTAGAACGGAATTTGAAAAACCCTGATAACATCAATATTGGTATTGGCAGCAGAAGCAGAATTGCAGGAAGAAGAAGATGCCTCTAACAGAATATAATGTAGAAGAAGCTGAAGAATCTACTTTACCAAATGAAGACGAAGGCGAAGAGCTTTCATGGTCGTCGGACTCTGATATAGCAGATGCTCTGGATTGGCTGGACACGAAAGACGATAACGAAACCATTGATGGAGCCTTTTCTCTCTCATCGAGGCGTCCGAACGCTCATGGCGGGCTTCTCTCTCGTCCTTCCTCATCTCCTCTTCAACCTCTATCTAATCGCAACCAGAAGTTTTTCAATCACATTCGAGCAGCACCCTTGGAGGTATGCCCGCTTCTTCTCACCTGTTTTGTATAGAGCTTCGTGTTTTGAGCTTTAGTACGGTCATTGGATCTGGCAGTCTTGTTAGGAAGACTCGATAGCCCGAGGATGGGTTATTTGGTAGTAGTTATTAACTATTACAGGCCTGAGCCTGACCGAGAATTTAATTTTGTGTATGCCAATTGTTGATTTTCCGATTTATCCGTGTGACTAGATGATCATTGCATTAGTTGGTACTTGGTAGACTAAAAAACTCATATTGGTTGCTTTATTTGTAGAATTTTAATAAGACAAAAAATTCATTTTTTAACCAATGGAACAAAAAAATCTGGGACTGTAGCTGTTGCTTTGGCTCAGTTGATAATGCCAGTTTAGGGCTATAAACATTTAGACTGGACTACTCTAGTCAGAGTGGAACTGACTTCCTTTTGATCTTCCTTTTCTTTTATTTTTTGACAATTGCCCGATATTTGAATTGTTAACTTCGTTTCCTTTCCTAGTATTACAGTGCTGGTTTTCTTTTTTATATTTTATTTCATGTATATTGATTTTGTAGGAGTGGGAAGGAAGAGTGAATGTTGGCATGTCAAACTCTGTAACAACTGCAATTCGCGAAAGCGTTCGAGAGATGGCTATTGGGAAAACAAAAACTACCGAGAAAGCAGACCGTGCCACAGTTGAGCAGGTTCGTATTTATAAAGATTATGAGGTAGTATGGAAGGTTAAAAAAAAACCATTCGTTTCACAACAGTACGTACACGATACATCTCCTCCTTGTTGGTGTCTGTTACATGAGAAATAGTTATATACATATAATGTATTTTTCAGGCCATTGATCCAAGAACTCGCATGGTTCTCTTCAAAATGCTCAATCGTGGAGTATTTCATGATATCAATGGTTGCATATCAACAGGGAAAGAAGTAAGATGATAGTACCCTTGAATTATATGTTATCTAAATTTTTATGGTTTCGTTTATGATTTCCTTCTATGACATAGTAGCCTAGTAGTTTATTTTATTATCATTAACTGCATTTGGATATGCAATAACCATTACATACTACAATTAAAATTTTGGAAAATCCTTGCAATGGCATAAATGCAGCTCTGTTCTCATCCGACAGTCATTTTATTTCTCCCTCAGGCAAATGTTTATCATGCAACAAAAGCTGATGGTCAAGAACTGGCGATCAAAGTATACAAAACTTCTATTCTTGTATTCAAGTAAATCCAACGAAACTTGCGTTTTGCTGTTATGACAGTTGCATTTTACTCTCAGTTATTATTGTATAAATGTTACTTTATTCTTAATCAATTGTTATGCTTCTTCTCCTGTTGGGTGCCATTAAGAAGTTCATGGCTTTGGACTCCTGATTCCTGACAATATATAGAGTAAATGGAACTCTTAATGCAATTGCTTCACTGATAATAATATCTACGAGAATATGTCTATTTGCATGCATAACAATTAATGATTGCAGTTTTTTTAGACAATTAATTGTCAAAAGAGACACAAAAAGAGGACAATAAGGTTCAGAGTCAGTAAACAAATACAGTAATATACATTAGATTTGTTAATCACTATGGTTAAATAAGACATGTTAAATGTAAATTTAGTTCGTATTTGTCTTAAGAAAAACTTGGTGGGGTTTCTATAATATTTCTTTTAGGGTGCAATTTTTAGAAGGCAAAAGGCTGCAATCATGTTGTGAGTCAAAACTCCATAGAACATTCAGCCACGACAAATTCTTTTTTCCTTAATATTGTCTATGCAGCTTTTATTGAATTGTAAACTTGTTTTGTTATATTTAACATTATCTAAGCATATTTTTCCTTTCACCTTCCCCCTCCCCCCAAATTTGGTGTTCTTTATTCACAGCAGGGCATTAATATTGAATGAGTTTTGTTGGATGCAAAAAACAGTTTGGGCATTTAGGTTCCATTTTCATCTTTCTTATCCACTATATTTTTATGATTCAAGCTCCAACTAGCTGATGAGTGCCCAAATATCTTATCCATGTACATTGTATAAATGGTGTAATTCAGATTTTGCTTTACTTTACCACTCCAGAGACAGGGATCGGTATGTTCAAGGAGATTATCGTTTCAGACATGGATACTGCAAGCACAACCCAAGGAAAATGGTGAAGACTTGGGCTGAGAAAGAAATGAGGAACCTTTTGAGGTAATCAAAATGTTATTATCTTTTCATCTAGTATTTGGTGTCTGCATTGTCTTTTGCAAATGTGTACACTTTAAAGGCCATTATCCAATGTTGGTCCCAGCTATCTGCGGTCTTGGGAGGGGAGTACTGGTTATGGACCTAAACCTAATCTTTGACATGTTTCCTTTTCACAAAGTGGCTGCTCTTAAACCCAAACTTTTGTTACTTGTTAGCCTGAGATTTTACAGTTAGACCAAGCAGTATCCCCTACACGTACACTAAATAGTGGTAAAACATAAAGGTTATATCAATAAAGTAATCTACTAAAAATTTCAACTAATAATTGCTTTAGCAATTGACTAGTTTATGTACTACAGCTAGTTTGTATATTTGGCAAACTGTGTTAGGAGTGTTTAAAATTTTAAGGTAGCATATGCCAATAGCTATATAACTTTCTTTCACATACTTGAAAGGAAAACTTATGCTAAGCCAATTATGGAGAAAACACAATTTAACAGGATTTCAAGAAAGCTGATGTAATCAATTGGGTGATTCAACCCTGGCTCAGGTGGTCCAGATTTGGGTGACTCCATGTGTGCAATCAATTGGGTTAAACTTTTATGTTGTTCATTGGGGAATCCTGGGTCGTCAAGGATGGGTCAGCAATTGCATAGTCATACTTCCCTGCATAGATCTTGTAGGGATTAGTGATTTGAAGAACCTTTCTTTTTTCCTTTCTTTCTACAAGGGCTATTGTCCTTCACCATGGAATAAGATAGGATCACCATGAGGTGACTCAAGACAATGGTGGGATGGATCAAGGACTGGTCCCAGATTCCCATATCCTTTGAGTCATGGTTATCGGATGAAGAGAAAGGGTAAAATACAAAAACCTCTTCTCAAGTTTCTGACAATAATAAAAACCTCCCCTTTAGTTTCATTTTAACAAACACCTCCCCTAAACTTTTAAAAAAGTCAACAAAAACCTCCCTTCCATTATGGACCCCGACAGAAAATTATAAAGCTACAAAATTACCCCTATTAATGTCAGAGCGTTTTTTGCATTGAATCTTTTGGAATTGCAGATTGACTACACTCATCCACGTGTATGGTCTAAAACTAATACTTATTGACATCAATGGCTCTCCCACCTTCTTCTCCTTCCTATCCGATTTCACAAACTGGGTTACATCAAAACCACAAATTTTTATTATCTCTCACAATCACAATAGCGTTATAATTGTCTCCAATATTTTTACTTAGCCCAAGCATAGACTCCTCCTCCTCCGATAATCAAATCAGCTAATCTTCAACAAGTATCTGCTTCTCTGCAATTGATGAACTCCCACAAATAACAAAGCTCTACGATTATTCCATGCTATATCACCTTTCCATTCTTTCAAGTCTCACCATCGGCATGTATCAAAAGAAATGGGTACTGATTAATCTTGATTCACAGTACTCCCTCTTGCTTCTTTATCATGTTTGATGAACTTTTTCTTTCTCCACTTTACTACAGAAGTTCCATCGTGACTTGCCTCCAACGACAGTATTCACGTATGGAACCTCCTAAATGGCCGCTACTGCTCCCGGTTCCACAATCGAGACTCTCCTGAATAACCACCACTTTTCCCGGTCCATGATTAAGACACTCTGAGGAGTACCAACTTATGTGATGTGGCAAAATCATCTCCCTCAAAATCACATACTCCCATGGGATCGAACTGTCCCCACTGCCTTTCCCAAGAACGGTGGCATTCCCACTATCATCCATCTCCACAGCGGTGTCCACGAGCCACAAAGTGACAGCAGCACCTTTGCTTGGTTCACCTCCATCTTCAGAGACATCGGACCCACCTTGTCCTAGCAGACTTGCACACTTAACCCCAACGTCCAACATCCCGGGAACCTCAGGTACCACGATCATGCGCTTGTCTCTGTAATGACAGATGAGCTTCAATAAAGCATCATTTTCTTCCTAAATTATAGAACAATAAATCGAAGGAATGCCAAGTGGGGAAGCTAAAGAGGAAGAAGGGAAGATAAGTGTGACATCTAATCGCACGATGAGACCAGATTGATATATACTTATGATAAACAAGGGAAGCTTGTCATTTATAACGTCCTCCGTGATATGAGCGACAACAAGGCCACTCATTGCTCTGGTTCCTCTCCTAAACAGAGTTTTCATTCCTTGCAGAATAGCCAAAGAATCCCAAACCCCAGCTTTCGTTGCTGTTCTTGGTCTTGGTAGAGATGCTGCCAATACCCAGGTTAGAATGGGTATTTGAAAAAAAAATGATGCATCAACTTAACGTTTTCCGTCTAAGTTAGTGATGGAAGGGAGGTGTTTGTTGATTTTTTTTTTTTTATTTCAGGGGAGGTATTTGTTAAAATGAAACTAAAGGGGAGGTTTTTATTATTGTCAGAAACTTCAGGGGAGGTTTTTGTATTTTATCCAAAAAAATTCAATTCTTTGATTTCACACTAAGGCTCTTTCAAATTCTGAGACAAGCCAATTCTGCTGCTAATAGGCTTGCAGAGGGGGAGCCTTGAGAGGTGCTCTTTTCTCTCTCTCTCTCTTTTTTTTTTTTCCTTTTCTTTCTGGAAAAGGTAGAGATGAAATTTTTAGGTGATTTTATGCCTTGTTTTTCTGTTAAAAAAGTTCTTTATTTGCCTTGCTGAACCGAATGGAGAAGAATTTACAGAACATTGTTCCCATGCATGACATGGAAGTAGTGATGCCAATTGAGGTTTAAATCTCATTACTATATTCTACATATCATTCTTGGATCAGAGATGCCAGAAGTAGAATGGTTCAGGACTAAGACCTTTAACTTCCTCAAACATATCTCAAAAGGAGTGATTTGGTTCTTCTAAGACCTTTAACTTGCAATTAGTATTCAAGTCACTTTTTAGCTAACCTTCCCACTGAATTCGAACCTATTTTGTAGTGAAAGGACCAAATCTTAGTTGAGTTCTACTGTTCTAGTAGGTTGCATATGTTCCCAAGGAAATCATAAAAATCAACCAACCTGCCCAGGTCCAAGCCCAGCCTAATTTTGCTAGAGTTCAGTTTGAGGCTTTGGGCTTTACCTTTGGTTTGTTTGGGCCTCAGGCTGGGGCCTAAATTTTAGGATTGGGTAATTGGGCCTAAACCCAGCCTGGTCCACCGCCCACCTATGTTGTAATCCATATTTGAAGCAATCTTGCCTTCCAATTATATATGAAGAACATTCTTATGGTTTGATGTTTTGAAATGCAATGCTCTGTACTGCAGGTTAAAGGCAGCAGGAATTAGGTGTCCAACTCCATGCCTTTTGAGGCTTCATGTTTTGGTCATGGAATTTATAGGTATGGGTTTGTTTTTCACTTTTCCTATCCACATTTTTTGACTGATTCCACTATCCCTTTTTCTTTGGAGGTTACTTCTTTCTTCTTTTTTTCCCCTTTCAGAATGTCTTTGACGCATATCTAAGTTTATAAGATTAGTCTGTTTATTTTCTACTTTCTATTATCTAGATATATAGGATCAAGGGTCCCATGATGGGAATAAAAGTCACTATGTATATTCAAAATGCTTTCAAAAAGTGATAGCAACATGTGCAGAGGTCGGGACGTAGCATTAGTTGCTTCCCTTATGGAGTTCCACACCTCCTCCAAAACACAATACAAAGAAAGAAAAAGCAAAATAAAAAAAAAAGGATTATGAAATTATGAATGAAGGATATATGATATGTAAGTTTAATATTACTAATAGGAGTATAAATCATGGTGCACTCGGGATTTGTATAGAGTGTTGGGCAGTTAAGAAACAGCATGCCTGAAAAATGAGTGGCAGAAATGAGAATGCTTAGATGGATGAGTGGTAAAACAAGAAAGGGCAGTTAAAAATGAAGTCATACAAATTAACCTAGGAGTAGCTCCAGTAGGTTATAAAGTGAGAGAAAGTTGATTGAGATGATTTGTTCACAGGCATAGAAGATCACCTACAACACCTGTTAGAAAAAGTGATCTGTTACAAGTTGAAGGTGCTAAAGGGCTAGGGAGATACCAAAAGGGACATGGATCCATGTAGTAAGATATGGTTTAAGTGCTCGCAATTTAACAATGGATATACCATTAAACAGAACTGATTAGATTGTCCACTTAAGCTGATATTCTGATTTACCACATTGTCATCAGTAATCCATGTTAGATCACTGTAATAGTCTAGTCAGAATGAATTATTAACAACCACCAAATGGTTGGTCATGATTCTAGCACGTGCTTCAAACATTCTAGCACTCTTTGTAGGCTATAATTACCTGACTTATACTCAATAGCCAGGATTTTGCAATAACTAGAACCGTAGTAGCTTTCTCATTGCTCCATGTAAAATCTTCTTTTCTGTCTTTCCATATTTCTTGGAATGGTGTAGGATTTAAAATTGGTACTTCCACATCAGATTTATCCCGATAATTCTGTATTTTTATGCCATACAGGAAAAGCAGGCTGGGCTGCACCTCGTCTCAAGGATGCTGCTTTATCTCAAGACAAAATACGTGAAGGTTATGTTGAGGTGTGTTCATTCATATTGCTCGGATAATGCTGATAGTTACAAAAAAGAGGAAGAGATGCATTGGTCCATTTTTGCTGCTAGTTCAACTCTACTCAATTAAGCTTTATCTTAACTATTTTGGGTTGGCTACATGTGTCCTACTCCATCATTCCACTGCATCCAGAACTATTTGTTGCTCTTATATATGTCTTGTAGAATTTTGTTTCAATCTGAATTATTTTGGCTGATTGCTGAACACCCTAAAAGTGTACTCTTATTCTTGCTAAAATTTTACTTGAACGTACTCGTGGTACCAATTACCTTTTAATTCTAAAGATTTTGTCAAAAGTTCACTTAGAAATTTCTTGTGATCCATCTTTGCATACACTGATACACATAAAAAATTGCCTCTGCAAATTTTTGTTCTTATATTTTATTTGTTAGTGTCATATTGTTTAAATTTGTACTAAACTGTATCATGACCCTATTTGATCTCATTGTATAACTATAATGCACATCAATACAGACTTGATACCTGAGGAGAGCCTTGGAAGGGCCATCACCCAATGCTGCTCCTGTCTATCCTTGGTCATGGGGGGTATGGACTGGACACAGACCTATCTTTTGCCTATTTTGCATGGAGTGGCCACTCACTCAAACCTGGAAGTGATATACTTTATACTTGATGAGAGGTCCTGAATGTGCTGATTAGAAAAACATAAAAGGAATAAACTTGAACAGTATTTGTTGAAAACAAAATTCAACTAAATATTTATTTTTCTTTTTTGTTGAACAATCTTAAAAAATAATAAATGGATTAACTACGTAATGTATAAGCTCTCAGAGATTCATTCAATATCTGCAAGTTTTATAGATTTTTTTTTCCATTTAAATAATTTAGCATTTATGAACATGTATCTTTTTTAAAAAGTTGGTGATTAGAGCAAATCCCATTTTTAATAAAGAGACACACCTCTAGTGAATGGACCAATAGTAATGTTTTGAAAAGATGGGCGCCACTATGCACAATACACGTGTACTTCAACTGGATACTTGTCTTTTTACTAGGGGCTTGCTTCGTTTATCAAAATTATTTTGTACCCTAATCAGCATTCTTAAATGAACTCTGTATTTCTGCAATGTTGTCTGCACACCTTGTAGTTCTTAATAGAAGCGGGTTGCATTTATGTTTATGTTAAGACCGCTGAAAACAGAACAACAGAAAATAGTTAGTCAGTTTTACAAGAGAAGGCCACGTCAGCACAACTAATCACCCACTTGCAACATTTGTAAGAGAAAGGAATTAAAGAATGTAAAACAGTATAAATAGTGAAGTACAAGGGAAATAAAGGCATGAATCTTTTGGCACTAACTCTCTCTCTCTCTCTCCCTTTCCCTCTCCCTCTTCCCTACCATCGAATCCAGGAGGTTGGCTCCCTCAAAGAGCCCTGAGTTAGGCAGGTTCCTAACAAGTTAGTATCAGAGCTAGCATGACCAACACAAGAACAACATCAGTAGACGCCCGGGTAGATCAGATGGAAGTAGAGATCCATCGAATATCATCAAACCTCGAAGAAATGAAGGAAGGTTTTACCGCTCTCCTCAATCGGCTGGAGCAGGGGTCAACGAACAACGACAGAGGAAGCCAAGAGGAGCACAACAATGAAAACAACCGCAAAACAGGGTCGATGGCAATGAGAGCAGCAAAAATCAACTTCCCCATCTTCTTAGGCGGCGACCCGATTCCCTGGATTCTCAGAGCCAAGCGATATTTTGATTACCATGAGACACCTGGGCAAGACAAGGTGGCAATGGCTTCGACGCATCTTGAGGGGGAAGCTATCCTATGGTTTCAGTGGTACCGACGGGGACATCCTTGTCAATCTTGGGTGGACTTCACCAATGCCATGACTATTCGTTTTGGATCGTCGGGGTTCGAAGAGCACAATGAGAATCTTGCAAAACTGTGGCAGGTGGAATCGATTAAAGATTACTAGATGGAATTTGAAAAACTGGCCGTGCGAGTCCAAGGGTGGACGGAAAAAACGCTAGTTGGAAGCTTCGTTGGCGGCTTGAAGGAAGAACTACGACTGGAAGTAAAGGCGATGCAGCATACTTTGTTCATAAATGCAGCAACACTAGCAAGATTGTATGAAGACAAGTTCGCTCGAGCAAGAAGGGTACATCGGCCATGGGATCCGGTAACCTGGACAACAACACAAGACAAGGAGGAAGGAATATTGGGTTCAGGCCCATTGGTTCCCTTCAAACGGTTGACTTGGGCCAAAATGCGGGCCTATAGAGACAAAGGACTTTGCTACCACTGTGAAGTGAAATTCGGGTCGGGCCATCGGTGCAAGAAACAACAAGCATTTCTCCTTCAAACGGATACCAAAGAGGAAGACGACTTCACTAGTTGCGAGGAATCTGACCCTAGGTGGGAAATATAACCCAATGGGACACCTGAAATATCTCTACAAGCCCTTATGGGACTTGCGTCCCGACAAACAATTAGAGTTGTCGGGTTGATCCAAGGGCGCCATGTGTCAATCCTCATAGATAGTGGCAATTCCCTTAACTTCATAACTCAAGTCTTGGTAGATAAAATGGGACTCCCAGTTCAACCAACAATGGCTTTTATGGTTCATGTGACCAATGGTAATAGCCTATCTTGCAATAGTATATGCATGGGCTTACCACTAAAGGTTTAGGGTCACCAGTTTTCAATGGACCTATACCCCCTTCATCTCAGTGGAGCGGACGTGATGTTAGGCATTCAGTTGTTAAGTCAATTAGGTCCCATGATCTTTGACTGGGCTCGTCTTACCATGGACATCACATCGGGGAACTCTACAGCCCATCTACTAGGGCAAACATGCATGGGTCCAAGGCCCATCAGTCTTGCAACATTAACGAAGCAAATGGGAGATCCGGATCAGCCCATATTCATGCACATGGACTCAAGTTGGACCAGCCCATCCTTTGCTAACAGCAGCTCAAATGGGCATGGAGACTACCAAAGCCACCTACGACAACTCCTCCAGCAATATGGTAGCGTGTTCAAAGAACCCCAAGAGCTTCCACCATGCTGAGAACATGACCATCACATTCCTCTCATGCCAGGAGTCGCCTCAACCAATGTAAAGACCTTACCAATACCCTTACTTTCAAAATTTTGAAATTGAGAAGCAAGTTCAAGATATGCTTGAGGAAGGAATAATACAGCCCAACCACAATCCATTCTCTTTACCGATATTATTCGTCAAAAAGAAGGATGGGACGTGGCGATTTTGTATTGATTATAGGGCCCTTGATAATATCACCATTAAAGACCGATCTTCAATACCGATCATTGATGAACTACTTGACGAACTTAGTCGAGCCACCATATCATTAGATAAGGGTACATAGGGAGGATGTTCACAAAACGGCTTTCAGGACACATGATGGCCACTATGAGTTCTTGGTCATGCCATTTGGGTTGACCAACGCTCCAACAACATTTCAAACCTTAATGAACGACATATTTCAGCTATATTTACATAAATTCATTCTTGTTTTGTTTGATGACATATCGGTCTATGGCCCTAATTGGGAGAAACATCTTAATCATCTACAAGTCACAACACTTAAGGCCCATCAGTTGTTCGCTAAAAAGTCCAAGTGCTCCATTGGACAAAACGTAGCTTATTACTTGGGACATGTAGAAAACGAAACTGTAGCAGCCGACCCGGATAAAATCTCCAGTATAATAGGCTGGCTGCAACCCAAAAATGTGAAAGAATTGAGGGCCTTCTTGGGCCTGATAGGGTTTTATCGCTGTTTCATAAAAAACTACGGCCTAATAGTTGCCCCCTTGACCCAATTATTGAAACGAGATGCCTTTCACTGGTCAACCCCGGCCCAACAAGCTTTTGAGCAGTTGAGACATGCTGTTTCGACACCTCCAACATTAGCACTGCCCGATTTCACAAAAGACTTCATCATTGAATATGATGCCTCCGGTCAAGGGATTGGGGTTGTCTTCATGCAAGAGGGTCAACCGCTAACCTTTTTCAGCAAGGCCTTAACATCACAAAAGTTGGCCAAATCAGTTTATGAATGAGAATTAATAGCAGTGGTCTTAGCAATTCAACGTTGGCGATCCTACTTGCTCGGCAGATGGTTCATAATTCGGACCGACCATCAAAGTTTGAAGTTCTTATTAGAGCAAGCAGTCCTAGCACAGGAACAACTACGGTGGATATCCAAACTGTTGGGATACAACTACACAATTAAGTACAAAGCAGGAGCTGCTAACCGGGTGGCTGACGCTCTCTCACGACACCCACAATCATTTCAGCTACTAGTATCTTCCCCAACATCTCCACTCATATCAACTTCAAAAAGGCCCAAGTATTGGCAAATCCATCACTGTACCCCGGGTATACCATCAAGGATGACCTACTCTTCTTCAAAGGGTGCCTGGAAATCTCGGCAGATTCTGCTCATCTCAGGAAGCTCCTTGAATTATTCCATGCCTCACTCATAGGTGGCCACTCCGGCATCCTACGAAAACAAAAACGCATTGCCACACAATTCCATTGGAAAGCATGTGTACATCCATCCAGAACTTCATAGCCGAGTGTGCAGTATACCAACAAAATAAGTTAGCCACTACAACACCAGCAGTCCTCTTGCAACCACTCCCAATCCCATCCCAAGTCTGTGATGATATATCAATGGATTTCATCACAGGATTGTTCGTTTCTGCTGATAAAACGGTTATCCTTGTGGTAGTGGATAGATTGACAAAATACAGTCATTTCCTACCTCTATCACACCCATTTACAGTAGTCACAGTTGCTGAATTGTTCCTCATGGAAATTGTGCGCCTTCATGGGCTTCCCAACTTAATTGTGACCGATAGGGACCCTATTTTTATGAGTCGTTTCTGGGCTGAACTTTATCGTCTGCATGGGGTTAAACTCTTCAAGTCAACTAGCTACCACCCCCAACCTGATGGACAGACGGAGGCGGTCAACAAGAGTCTTGAAACATATCTGAGATGCTTCGCAGGAAATCGACCAAGACAATGGGCGAAGTGGATCCACTAGGCTAAGTGTTGGTACAACACCACTTTCCATAGTGCTACCGGGATGACGCCCTTCTGAGTTCTATATGGTCAGGATCCTCCCCCTCTACTTCTTCATGAAAAAGGGACCACCATAGTAGCAACCTTAGAAGAACAATTGACACAACGAGATGGGGTGTTAAAGGAGCTTAGAAATCATCTCTTGTAGACACAACAATGGATGAAGCACACTTGTGATAAACATCACAAAATTGTCCAATATGAAGTCAGTGATTGGGTGTTTCTCAAATTACATCCTTTCAGACAGATTTTAGTAGCAAGCCGATAGTGGAACAAACTTAACCCACACTATTTTGGACCATTTAAAATCCTTGAAAGGATAGGGTTTGTGACATACAAGTTGGACCTCCCGGCAACATCAAAATTACACCCTCTATTCCATATCTCCTTACTGAAGAAAGGGCCGAAGCCAGGAGTCATTACAAGTGCTACTCTTCCCACATTTTTAGATGAAGGACATGTGCAGACTGAGCCACCCCGCATCATTGCTTTAAGATGGGTGCGCCGTGGTGGGTGCAGACTAAGCCAGCCCGCATCGTTGATTTCAGATGGGTGCGTCGTTTGGTCTAAACTCCCAGAAGATGCAACCTGGGAATCCTACTTGGATCTACAATCAAATTTTCCCACATTAGACCTTGAGGGCAATGTCTCTCTAAAGGAGGGAGGGATTGTTAAGACTACTGAAACAGAACAACAGAAAATAGTTAGTCAGTTTTACAAGAGAAGGCCACGTCAGCACAACTAATCGTCCACTTGCAACAATTGTAACAGAAAGGAATTAAAGAATGTAAAATAGTATAAATAGTGAAGCACAAGGGAAATAAAGGCATGAATCTTTCGGCACTAATCTCTCTCTCTCTCTCTCTCTCTCTCTCTTCCCTACACTCGAATCTAGGAGGTTGGCTCCCTCGAACAGCCCTGAGTTAGGCAAGTTCTTAACAGTTTATCTAACATGGGCAGCCCAGTGTATGACGTTCCTGCCAATGCAGGGTTTAAGGTGGGACAGATGCACGCAGCCTTGCCCTTGGAGATACAGAGAGAAGCTGTTTCCAACCAAGATTTGAACCCTAGTCACCCAGGTAGCAATGGTGCAAACCAACTGTTGTGTTGTGCCAAGGCCCACCCTCAACATGCTAGTCTTTAGCATATTATTTTGTTTATGCACAATATGTATTCTTAAATTGGAGTGGTCATTATGGAAGACAAGAATCACGAGGGCTTTGCACCGACAAGGAGATGGAGAAGATTTATCAAGGTGGAGAGTATAGAGCTATTTCTGGAAGAGATGTTCCATCAGAAGGAGTTGACGGTGAAGATTAGAGAAAGATCAAGAGGGGTGGTGTTTCTGGTCGGTGAAGCTTTGGTGTGGTTTCAAAGCTTTCTCGATGGTGCAGTCAATGTGGACTAGACTGTGGGGGTGGAAAGATACGTTCAAAACATTAAGGAAAGAGTATGTTGCAGAACGAAGGAGAAATTCCAAAGGGTGGTTCATGATGTTAGCAGAAAGATTTGAAGAAAAAACAAATAATTATCATACCTGAAGGAAAAAAGCTGGAGGGTTGGATAAAGGTAGCAAACAAGATTCACTAGTTTGTGGTAAGAATTTGGACCAAGGCAGTGCAGGAACAAACTAAGAAGCTTGTTGTGGAGGAAAATACATTGAAAAGGAAAGAGGACTTGAAAGCATGGAAGGAATTTTTGGAGAAAGTGGGGATAGAAGAAAAGGAAGAAAATAATGCAGCTACGTCGGTTGTTCTCTCTATGCCTATACCAAAGATATTGGTGGAAGGGGAAATAGGTGGTTGGGAGCAAAAGCTAATTTTATCAACGAAGAATGAAGTGAAGGATTGGAAACCAGTTTTGGAGGAGGTATCGAAAAAGCTAGGCCTGAAAAGAACAGTTATTCTAATCCCTTTTTCTGTTAAGAAGGCAGTTCTAGATGTGGGTTTTGCATAGGTGGAGTCTACGACTGTAGAAACAAAAGAGGGGCCGATAATGGTTGAAAACCGATGCCCTTACTACAATTCAGTGGATATCGCAGATGGCTGCTTCCAAGTGAAATTGTTTGAATTGCCATTCAATCTGTGGCAGAAATCCATCCTTAAAAAGGTAGTGATCGCCATGGGAGGGGTGCTTGTCCAATTCAAAAAACTGGATCTTAGAGAAGCTCGATTAAGAATTGCGGGTGTCAAGTCGGAAAGAGTACCGCGATCGATCGAAATTTTTGCTAAAGGTTTCTGGAGCAAAGTGTGGGTAGTGTCGGAAGTGGAAGCGTCGCTCTGGAGTAGAAAATCAAAGGTTGAAGAAGAACAAGACGTAGTAGGGTGGGTGACATGTGGGGGTGTTAGGGGAAGAGAACGAGGACACATAAGCAAACAGCTGGAGGGTGTGGCAGCAAAGAGGGAGTCATGCATTAAGAATAGGGCTTCAAATAACTCCTGTAGCAAGGCGGGGTTTTACTCCTACAAGGAAGTCCTAAAGTCGGGAGGAAAGTCATGGGGTGTGTAGGGCCCACCTGAGAAGGAGAAGCGACAGGTCTGTTCCCAAGAAGAAGCGGCTGAGAGGAAGGAAACTTTAGATCTAACCGGGGTTAGGTCCAATCATCTGGTCCACACAGAGGGAGTCCAGCTGGCATGAGGGGCCGTTAGTAGTCACGTGAGGTTGGGGGGTGTGTCGATGGGAGATCAAAGTTTTGGTCTATCTTCGTTCCCAACCTCTGAAATGGCTATCAAAGGCAGGAAAGGGGTCGAACTGAAGAGGAAGCCTAGATCTAACTGCTCGGTGGGGGCATCCAAACCCAAGATTTTCGAAACAGGGGTGGAAAGAAGATAGCGACATGTATTGTTTAGGGCATCGGTTCTCTGCTTTCCATTTGTTGCTTCTGATCCCATATTTCTCAATTTTCAGCTATTGTTTTCCTTCGTAGTTCATTGGACTCTTTAGGGAACCTTCAAAACCATCTGCTTAATATCAAAGATAGGGTAGGACAAAAACTATTGAACCATCTCTTGCCAATGGACAAACCATTCTATGAAATCATTCATTAGGCTCTTAAATCCGAGTCCAATGGAGAGAGGCTGAAGTGTAGGATTGTTTCAAAAGGTGAACAGGTGGAAATCTGAGTTGAAGGTAGAGGCCAAGCGATTTTTGTTTGATCTTGGAAGGGCTGGAGGTAGAAACCAGCTGAAAATTAGAGAAGACAGAAGGGCGACAGTAATTCTAAATGATGCAGTAGTTCTGTGGTTGAATGGTTTTATCGATGGAGTTACTTATTCTGTAAGGAAGGAAGGTTGGAGGAACTCCCTAGGAATCCATAGGAAGAGATTTGAAGTAGAACTGAGAAGGAATGGAAAAGGCTGGTTCATTAATGTCACTGAACTCTTTGATAAAAGGAGACAGTTGATGTGCTTTCCAGAAGGGAAGGAGGGACAGGGCTGGTTGGAGGTTGCTAATAGGTTACAGGAATTTTTGTTACATACTACTGATGGACTATAAAGGTGCAGGATGCAATTTTGGAGGTGTCCAGTGAGCATAAGCCCAAGACTCAGATAACAGTGGACAGAAATGAGGGAGTACTAGAAGTTCCAAAACAGAGGTCATCCTCTGGTGGAGAGATATTCGGCAGTTCGATGGAGGTTAAAAGATTTGTGTTGAGGCGGAGAAAACTATTTTGGAGAGGAGAATGGTAATATCAACTACAAAAGAGGTGAAGAACTGGAGGAAACTGCTGGACACAATGGCCTGTAACTTGGGAACTTCGGCTAATTTAGCTTTGAAGCCATTCTCTGAGAGGAAAGCTGTAATCGATGTTGGTGAAGAAGATTGGGACTTCACTATCTTTGAATCCGAACTGGGTTTGCTTCAGTTCCAGAAGTGGAAACCCTTCTGTAATGAAATGGAACAGCACTCGGGAAGCCTTTCACTTAGTTATACCTTCAAGACCTTGTAGCTACCGAGGTCAAGGTTGTGGGAGTGAAACCAGAAATGATACCCATATCTGTTGAGGTTGCTGGTATCATGTGGCTAGTTTCGGAAGTGGAAGCATCTCTTTGGGGAAGGGGTTCCAAGGTTGAAGATGCAGACGTGGCAGGCTGGTACACGTGGTGTACACTCGGTGGTGAATAACAGGGGCGCGCAGAGAAGTTAACTAAGGAAAACCAAATGTCAAGTAATCTTATTAAGGAAAAACTTTCAAAAATTTTCAAATTAACTAGTGAGAAGGTGGGCCGGTTTTCATTTGCTGACGTGGCCAAAAGAAGGGGTGGGTCGGTCAATTATAAGGGGCGCATGGGTGACTCCGAACCAAACCAGGCTAGACCCAGTTCTTTTTTGAAGGTTTTAGCTGGCCCACGTGACTATTTAAGTGATCACGTGGGTAGGGGCTTGTCTTGTGTGACACTAGACCGAAAGAATGGTCTAGTTTCTTCTCCACTAAAGCCTGTTTGGGCTGGTTTCGACCAGACATTGAAGTTGCAGTGGTCCTTGATGTGGGCGCCGACAGCAGCAGCAGTAATTTAGTGTTCTCAGCAGCAACAATTTATTGTTCTCATCCTATCTTATCTATTCAATATTCTTACCTTATTTGCTTTCAGTAGCAGGGATTAGTAGGAGTCTTATCTATTCAGTTATCTTATCTTGTCAGTTCAGTAGGATAGATTAAGGGAGTCTTATCTTATCTAATTACAGTTCTTATCTTATTTTATCGGTTCAGTAGGATAGATTAAGGAAGTCTTATCTTATCTTATCAGTTTAATAGGATAGAGTAGTAGATTAGCAAGGAGTCTTCCTAAAAGTAGGATTCTACCTCTTGTAATCTCCTATTTAAGGAGCTGATATTATTCAATTAACATATCGAAAATTTCAGTCAAGAAAGAGAGCAAGGAAAGTTAGGTGATCTCTTGGACAAATCACCATTAGGGCGCCAAGATAGGTTCATCAAGAGCAGGGAGGAACAAGGGAAAACAGGAGGTTTTCCCCGTGGACCAACCCGTGACGAGATCCTATTCCTGGGCCCATAACAACTTGGTATCAGAGCAAGGCGTAATGGGTGACCTTGAGCGATTGACGTCTAGGGTTCATGATTTGGAGCACAGACTTGTGGAAAACAGCAAGGGGGTGCGCGAGATCAAGGACGACGTCCGAGAATTAAGGCGCTTGATGGAGTTGTACTTTTCCAGCAAGGAAAGGAACCCAAAAGGGGTTGCAACCACAACCGGTCGCCGATCAGACATGGCAGAATCGTCCAGCAAGCAGCAGGTCGTTGCCGTAGTGCAAGTTAGCAACACCCAGAATGTTCCGATTAAGTAGGAATCCGGTGTCATCGAAGATTCCATCGACGAGAGTTCAAAGAAGAACAAGAGCAACTACTCCAAGGTCGTCATCGCTGGTGAAGGAGCTTGTATGCCTCATGTTGCGGCTGCAAATGTTGCAAAAGAGTGTTTGTTAGCTGCAATCAGATCAGTTCCTAGGGCTGCACATATTTGGGTGAATCTTGCTAATGCATACTATTTGGCTGGTGATCATAGAAGTGCTGGAAAGTGCCTGGAGAAGGCATCAAAACTGGAGCCTAATTGCATGTCAACTCGATATGCTGTTGCGCTTCATCGTATCAAGGATGCAGAAAGGTCTCAAGATCCCATTGAAGAACTTTCATGGGCTGCGAATGAAATGGCTTCAATACTCAGAGAAGGGGACTCTACAACAATTGAGCTTCGGATAGCATTGGCAGGACTTGCCATGGTTCACAAGGCTCAGCGAGCTCTTTACGCACTAAAGCAGGCAATAGAAGAGGATCCAGATGACGCTATTCAGTGGCACTAGCTTGGCCTTCACAATCTTTGTACTCTACAGTTCAAGACATCTCAGAAGTACCTTAAGGCTGCAGTTACCCGCGACAAAGAATGCAGCTATGCATGGTCAAATCTTGGTATCTCACTGCAGCTATCTGAGGATGAACCCTCTTCATTGGAACCCGATCCAGGAAGGCAAAATCATTCCACCTATCCGGGATTCCTTTGACTGTGTTTCAAGACACCCATCCTGAATTCAAGCTTGAGGACAAGCTCGTAGTCTAGGAGGGGACTAATGATGTGGGCGCCGGTAGCAGCAGCAGTAATTTAGTGTTCTCATCAGCAACAATTTATTGTTCTCATCCTATCTTATCTATTCAGTATTCTTACCTTATTTGCTTTCAGTAGCAGGGACTAGTAGGAGTCTTATCTATTCAGTTATCTTATCTTATCAGTTTAGTAGGATAGATTAAGGGAGTCTTATCTTATCTAATTACAGTTGTTATCTTATCTTATCAATTCAGTAGGATAGATTAAGGAAGTCTTGTCTTATCAATTCAGTCTTATTTATCAGTTTAATAGGATAGAGTAGTAGATTAGCAAGGAGTCTTCGTAAAAGTAGGATTCTACCTCTTGTAATCTCCTATTTAAGGAGTTGATATTATTCAATAAACATATCGAAAATTTCAATCAAGAAAGAGAGCAAGGAGAGTTAGGTGATCTCTTGGACAAATCAATTCATCAAGAGCAGGGAGGAACAAGGGAAAACAAGAGGTTTTTCCCGTGGACCGACTCGTGACAAGATCCTATTCCCGGGCCCATAACAGTCCACATGCTCAGAGGAAGTTTTGCAAGGTGCAGAGCATTCCGTCTCAGGCTGGCGAACTCCAAGGAGTGCTCAAGCTAGTGCGTTTGTTGGGAAGGAAGCGGTTTTTGATCGGGTGGCTTGCAGTGTGGAGGGGGTTGATGAAGAAGGTGAATCGGATGGCTCTACCAGTCTATATAGTGTAAGGAAAGAAATCTGGCAGCTAGAAGAAGTGGAAGACACACTATACCTAGGGCGCCTCTTTTCGAAAGAAGTTGGAAATGAAGTCCTTCTTGGTGAGAAGCCCCTAACCATTGGAGAAGAGGTCAAGTTAGCAGATTGCAAACAAGTGCGTGGGGAAGGAAATCTGCTCTCAAAGATGGAAGCGCCTTTGTCGAACCAGTTTGCTAGGCAGGATGTATGTAAGGAAGGAATTGAGGCTTCCCAATGGCAAAACAGGAACACTTCAGCAAGGAATAAATAGTTGGGTACAGAGAGTAGGCCATGTGATTTACAACAGAGAGGAAATTTACCAACCCAGTTCCATTCCCATTCTAGAGGATGAAGCTCATGGTGGAGTAGAGGAAACAAAGGAGAGGAGTAGAAGAGGTGAGGGTAGGGGTAAAGGTGAAGGGGCAGAGGAAGGTAGAGATAGAGATACAAGACTTTGGGAAATTTTTAGGAGGTTGGTGGATGAGCTTGGGGAAAATAACACACAAAAGGAGAGGGCAGAAGTTTTAATTTTTGGGGTAGGAGGAGGTGAAGAAATAAATGAGGATGGGGGCTCTGAAGGGCGAGAGGTTACGAAGGTGGATAGTGAGGATACCGTGTCAGATTTTTTGCGGAAACTGGGGTGCAAATTAAAAGACCCAAATGATCTCAAATTTATTCTAGAAAAAAAGGAGGAGGTAAGGTGAGGAAGAAAAAATTGAATGAGGTTGAAAAGTTGACGAGAGATTTTGGAGGTTGTGCTGGTATCAAGGGGGATAGAAGGAAAGGGGTAAAGTATTGAGGCTTTGAGTTTGAAGGGAAAAGAATAACTCAGTAAAATGAAAATTGTCAGCTGGAATGTTGGAGGGTTGGGTAGTGCTAGAAAGAGGGCAATAATTAAAGATGCAATAAAAAAGGTTAACCCAGATATAATTATGATTCAAGAGTCCAAGAGAGCAAAGTTTGATGCTAGGTGGGCTAGGAGTATATGGAGAACTAGGGGGGTTAGTTGGACTATGGCACCTTCATGGGGATTTGCTGGGGGAATAATAACTTTATGGAAGAGTGAGGTGTGTATAGCAATGGAGGAATTAATAGGCCAATTCTCAATTTTGTTGAAATTTAAGCAGGTGGAGGATGGATATGAATGGGTGTTAACAAATGTCTATGGACCTAATGATTATAAAGAGAGGAGGAATCTTCGGGAAGAATTGGGGGATGTAAGGGGATTGTGGGATGGTCCGTGGTGTTTAGGAGGCAATTTTAATGTAAATAGGCTTTCCGAAGAAACAAATAATCCTAGACAGAGGGTGACCACGAGCATGAGGAAGTTTAATCAATTTGTGGAAAGCTTTGAACTTAAAGAAATCCCATTTGCCCGTAGTAGTTACACTTGGTCCAACTTACAAGTGAATCCCATTTGCTCTAAGTTGGATAGGTTTCTTTTTTTGGTGGATTGGGAGGAACATTGGGGTAGCTTGGCCTCTAGAGCACTTGCAAGAGTAACTTCGGACCATTGGCCCATCATGATTGGTGTGGAAGAGATGGGAAGCACAAGGCCTGCACCTTTCAGAGAGTGACCCTGTAGTCGAATGGAAAGGAATGAGGTTCCATAAGAATATACAACTATTGAAGGGTTAAAATCAAGGAATGGAACAACTTAGAATTTGGGCGGTAGGAAGAGAGAAAGCAAATGGTAGTTGGTCAATTGGAAGATTTGGATGGAAAGGAGGGGAGGGGAGAGCTAACACAGGAGGACAAAGAACAAAGGTGGAATCTGCGGAAACAACTAGAGGATGAATTGTCCAAGGAGGAAGTCAGTTGGAAACAAAAGTCAAGGTGTAGATGGTTGAAGGAGGGAGATAGGAATACAAAATTTTTTCATTGTTTGACAAGCGGGAGAAGAAGGAAGAATTTTATTTCAAACTTGGAAATAGAGGGGATAGCCTTATCTGATTAGGGGGAGATTGCTAGGGAGTTTGTTAGCCACTTTAGGTCTATATACAGAAAACCCTTAAGTAATAGGGTTTGGATTGAGGGGATGGAATGGCCAAGGATGAGATCAGAAGATAAGGAGTGGTTGGAGAGAAAATTTGAGGTGGAGGTCAAGGAGGCAGTATTCTCCATGGATAGATCAAAGGCTCTGGGCCCAGATGGTTTTACGATGGCATTTTCCCAGGATTGTTGGGAGGTCTTGAGGGAAGAGCTAATGTTAGTATTTGAAGAGTTCCATAGAAGGGGAGTGATTAACCCGGCGTTGGATTCCACATTTATTGCTTTGGTTCCCAAGAAGAGAGAGGCAACACATCCAAGGGATTATAGACCTACTAGCCTAGTGAATAGTCTATATAAGATCATTGATCAGATTCTTATAACAAATGAGAGTGTGGAGGACTTCACAAGAGATGTAAGAAGAAGGGGGTAGTCTGTAAGCTAGATTTGGAAAAAGCTTATGACTTGGTGGACTGGTCCTTTTTGTTGGAGGTGATGACTAATTTGGGGTTGAGTGATAGATGGTGCAGATGGGTGTTGGGGTTTATTAGGTCTTGCCACTACTCTATTTTGGTGAACGGAACGGTGGTAGACTTCTTCCTAGCATTGAGGGGAATAAGACAAGGAGACCCCCTTTCTCCTTTCTTGTTCACCTTGATTGCGGAAGTATTAGGGAGTCTAATCTCTAAGGCAGATTCTAGAGGGCTAATTAAGGGTGGGAGAGTTGGTAGGGAGAGGCCACTAACACACTTGCAGTTTGCAGATGATACGATTTTGTTTTGTGAGGGGAGGGACGTGAATTAAATTAGAAATGTGAAACTTACAGTACAACTATTTGAGCAAATGTTCAGTCTGAAAGTTAATTTTGATAAAAGTGGTGTTGTAGGTGTGAATATGGGGGAAAGTGAGATCCTTGAGTGTGCAAATATTTTGGGTTGTGGACTTTCGAATTGGCTTTGATTTAGCTCGGTCTTCCTTTGGGAGATAATCCTCAAAAAGGAAATTTTTGGACTCCTGTAGTGGAGAGGTTTGAAAAGAGACATGCTTCTTGGAAGAAAAACTACCTATTTCTTAGGGGAAGAATTACCTTAATTAGGTCTACCCTAGCCAATCTACCCATCTATTATCTCTCAGTCTTTAAGGTACCTGGAGGGGTTTCTAGTAAGTTGGAAAAATTAATGAGGGACTTCTTGTGGGAATCGGGGGAGGAAAAAATGATCATAGGGTTAGATGGGAGATGGTGTGTAGGAATAAGCAGGATGGAGGGCTAGGCATTGGGATTATTAGGAAGAGGAATTTGGCTTTGCTAGGGAAATGGCTGTGGAGGTTTTCTATGGAGAGGGAGAAATTGTGGACGAAGATAATTTGTAGTATTCACGGGCTTGCAGAGAATGGTTGGGGCTCTGGGATTCCGGCCATTGCTACAAGAGCATCACTTTGGAAATCCATCCAAGATGTTTTGCCTCTCTTCTCTCCTTGGATCAGGTATGATTTACACACAGGTAATCTCATAAAATTTTGGGAACATGTTTGGGTTGGGGAGACCCTTTTGAAAGAACAATTTTCGGCTCTATTTGCAATCTCCACCCTCAAAAATGAACCAATTTCCAGTTTCCTCGTCTCCTCGAACTCAAATTCCGGGTTTGCTAGGAACTTGGGTTTGAGAAGAGCACTCAGGGACACAGAACTGGTTAATGGTTCATCTCTTTTGTCCATTCTTGAGGGGATCTTCTTGGAACCCACAAAGACAAATAGTAGGATATGGTCTTTGTCTCCCTCTGGATCCTTCACTTGTGCATCCTTCTTTAAAGTCCTGATACAACCAGAAATTCCTTTTGGTCTGTCATTCCCTGTCAAGGAAGTGTGGTGTAAACCTATACCTCCGAGGGTTAGGAGCTTTTGTTGGGAAGTTTTCCTTGAAAGAATCAACACAGGTGACCTACTTCAAAGAAAAAGACCCAATAGCTGTTTGTCTCCACACTGGTGTGTTTTATACAAAGCTGTTGGTGAGTCTGGGTACCACTTACCAATATCTTGTGTTTTGGCAAAAAAATATTTGGGATTGGTTTGCTTCTTTATTTGGGTGCAAGTGGACACCTCCAAATAGTCTGTAAAGCTTGTTTTCCTCTTCACCTATTGAATGCTCAACGAAAACATCAAGAATTATGTGGAGATGCATGAGAGCTGCTGTTTGTTGGACACTATGGGAGGAAAGAAATGGAAGAATCTTCTCGGAAAAGGAGAGAGGCTTGGAAACTTTGGTAGTGGTGATTCATATAAGAGTAATATACTGGCTGAAGACAATGAAGGAGTTTACAGATTTTTCAACAAATGATATGCTAAGAAAGTGGAAAGAAGTTGCTAGCTCAGTTACAAGGAAGAAGACTTTGAATCTCTTGTGGAACCCTCCACCTCATGGTTTTGTCAAACTAAATTTTGATGACAGTAGCATGGGGAATCCAGGGCCTTTGGGTATTGGTTGGGTCCTAAGGGATGAGAGAGGTAATGTAATAGCTATGTTCTCATGTCCAATTGGAGTGGGAGACTCGTTGAGGGCTGAGGTGTTAGCAGTGTTGGAAGGGATACAAAGGGCCAAAGAAATTCAAGTCAAGAAACTGCCTATAGAAGGAGATTCTGTGATTGTTGTGAATTGTCTGAAAGAAGACACTTCCAAGATGTGGAGCTACAGCAATGAGAAAAGAAAATTCAAGTGGCTGATTAAGGATATGGAAGTCCAATCTACTTGGGTTAGAAGAAATGCTAACTCCTTTGTTGATGGATTGGCTAGGCAAGGAATTTTTAGAAATTCTGGGTTTTGGGCTCAATTGTGAGGGTCCGAGTGTTTAAATCAGTTGTGCTTCTTTTCTGGGGAGTTAAGTATCTTTAGCTCCCCTTCCCTGTAGCTTTTTTCCTATTTTAATGAATTATGTGGTTATTGATCAATGAAAGAAGATAGCAACATGTATTGGTGCAGTTCAGAAGAGGACGAAGACTTTTCAAGCTCCGATGAGTCATACAGCATAGAGAGTGTGTTTGAACAAGACTTATGCTGTGCTGGAAACGGAGGACTATGTTCTTCAATCTCCAGTTAGAAGAGCAACGAGCTCAGAGCCAGCTGGGCAGCAAAATCTTAGCCGTGCAGGTCTATTCTGACCAGGAGGACGATACGAACAAATAAGGGGGGGAGCCGACCAAAACCAGCGGCAATCACAAAGGTTTGACATCTCGAATGAGGAGAATAGCCAGAGGTTGAGCGCAGACGCACCAACAAGGTACTATGCAGAAATCTATGGAAATGGGAACTTGAAAGCTAATAGTTGAAGGTGACTCCAAAATAGTAATAAGTTGGTTAAAGCAGAATGAGAAGATTCCCTGGTTTTTCAGAAACAAAATCAAACAATTCAAGAGATTCTCAAGGGATATGCAGCTGATATTTCAATGGGCTCCTAGGTCGGCAGATGGATTAGCTGACCAACTAGCAAAGCAAGGAGTAAACAGAGCAGAGTGCTTCTGGGCTCAGTTGTGAGACTGAATTTTTAATTGTCTATGTATTTCTATTGATGGTAGCCGAGGCTGCCCTTGTTTCTGTACTCTCTTCTTTCTAAGTAATAAAATTTTAATGTTTATTACTGATAAAAAAAATTGTATTCTTAAATTGATTTGCCAACATGTTGATGATAATATTAATAACAATGTATTTAGCAAATTCTGCTGCAAGAGAATAAAGACAAAGGGGCTAACTGTGGAAGCTATATATGATTGCCTCTTGTTCACTACTCCTGGTGTTGCATTTATAATTCTGATGTTGTCATATTATTATGCTTTTAATGATTTTATGTGAATAACATTCTAGCATTTCTGCTGATTAGATGATTGTCGCAATGAGAACCTTATATCAGAAGTGCAAACTAGTGCATGGAGATCTCAGTGAATATAACATACTTTATTTTGAGGTAGGCCCTGTGCTTTACATATTGAATTTATTTTTACCAAATTCAAAGACTTAGCATTATGTTTTGACTTTCATTTCCCAGGGTCACTTGTACATCATTGATGTTTCTCAAGCTGTGGACCTTGACCACCCCCATGCCTTAGATTTTCTACGTGAAGATTGTGTCCATATTTCTGTAAGTTGATTCTAGAAGTAAATGAGGTTAGCGTGGTGTGGATGGTGAAATAATTAGACCTACCATAATCAAGTATCTGGTGTTCTGCAGGATTTCTTTAGAAAGCATGGAGTAGCTGTTATGACAGTTCGAGAGCTGTTTGATTTCATAGTTGAT
The DNA here is from genome assembly GCF_056320005.1 of Nelumbo lutea. Lineage (NCBI taxonomy): Eukaryota > Viridiplantae > Streptophyta > Magnoliopsida > Proteales > Nelumbonaceae > Nelumbo > Nelumbo lutea. Next base: position 5,231,267 of record NC_142687.1, read on the forward strand.
CCATCTATAGCTGATGAATCTATGGACAACTATTTAGAAGAGGTTCAGTGTTTTATCTAATCTGTTATTATGCAAAAACAACTATTCATTGATTGCCTAAAATTCTGAAATGGGAGTCTTAATCATGGAGGATGGGGTTGAGGGGAAGGCATGGGGCAGGGATGCCTGCTGTAAACCTTTTGTGCATGTTTTTTTTTTTTTTGAGCCTTGTCCTTTCTGAATTTTACCATACTCTGCCTGGAATACTCTCAGATTCAGCAAAAAATTTTGGCAAGGGAAGATGTGATATCTGCAGAGGATGAAATTGCAGATTCTGTCTTTGTCCAGGTAATTAATCATATTGTCATTCTGCTTGTCACGCTAACCAAACCAAATAAACAATATTTCTCTATGTTCTTTTTTCTGAAATTCATCTCTCCTAAATTTTTAATGGTTCTCAATTATTCATACCCTAGCTATATTGGCCAACAAGATTTTTTTGAGAGTTGAATTTACAGAGCTGGAAGATTTGCACCTCATCTGTCACTACATACCACTATGGTTCATTTGATTCAGCTCAGTCAACCTACACAGTGCTTAGATGAAGTCGAGTTTTTTTTCTTTTTTTTTTTTTTTTGCTCATGCTTTTTTGGATAATTCCCCAGGCATACATTCCAAGGACACTGGAACATGTGAAGAATGTTGAGGAGGATATAAAACGCATAACAAGCGGGGAAGATACAGGGGGTATTTACTATCAGACTGTAACAGGACTCAAGCAAGCTCTTTCAGAAGTTCAACCAACTACAGGCGAAGGTGCCAAAAAGCTGCCCCAGCCACATGAAGAAACTTGCACAGAACTCATTGATAGTTCAGCTGTGCATACCGGCTCTGCAAATAGTGAAACAGAGACTGAAACAGATGAAGATGAGGACTCAGATTCCTTGGAAGGGAATGGTTCAGCATATGAGTTAAAAATACCAACACCAGTTGATAAAAAAGCTGCTCGGAAAGAGAACAAGAAGAAAGTGAAAGAGGAAAAGAGAGAGGCCCGCAAGACTAAAGTTCCAAAGGCTGTCAAGAAAAGAAAAAAGAAGTTGGCCAAAGCCAACAAGACAAGGTAGCTGGCTAGCTGCTATTTTAATACCTTAACAGGCAACATCAAACGCCACATATGACAAATAATGCGAAGGCCCCCGAGAACCAAGATTCAAGAAACATCCTTTTTAGATGTTTCCCCCAACCACCGAATGCCACTTCCGTGTGCCTAAACCAGTGTAAGTATGGTATCTCCGGTTTAAGTGAATCTGGCAAACCAAAAACATATCGTATGTTCAAGTTAAATAACGTATATATGACACAGGGACAATGATAATGCAAACGCGGCTCAAAATATCACAATGTAATGCTGTAAAAATTGGGAGTTGAGTATTTTTGTTAAATAAAAAAACAAGCGACATAATTTTCAGCATGTTCAGCATTAATATTATAAATTTGCCAAAATGCCCATTTATGGTTTGAATATCTAAGACGTAAGAGAATAAAATTGTAAAATGATAGATATGGACATGGTTGAGGCGTGGAGTTGCAAATACTCAAAGGAAAGAGTAAAATGGATAAAACATGTGAAGGGTAGTTTTGGTGTTATTGCCTTATGCGTCGTTCATTTTTGTAACCCAGTAAGTGTAAGTTTGCTTAACTGGGCAAGTGTTTTTACAAGGGCATTTTTTTAATCAATTGTAACTTGCCAAGAATTTGTTTCGAATTGATGAGTTACGCAGGTAGAGGGAGGGTGGCAGTTTCCCGTGGGGCACTAAGATAATTCTAATTGGCTTGAGTTTTGATTTCTGAAAATAGAATATACCTTGCCAGTAAAAGAAACTAAGGCCCTTAAATGTCACTGCCACCAAAGTACATTGTACATCGTAATTTTTACTACAATATTTTCATATCAATAGTACCCACAAATTTTTATATCAAAGCACCAAAAGCTGACAACAAATACAGTTAGGGCTGTCAATGGATCGGGTTTTACTCAACAGTCCCAAACCAATTGGGCCGGTTCTGGTTGTGAGCTAAAACCGATGGATCAGTTCTGGTTCCCGACATAGGGTCCTGATTCAGTTTCACCTAGTCCTGAATTGATTCAGACCCAATTGTTCAAGAACCAATCAGTTCAGTTCCAATTCCAAACAATTGCATACCCTATTAGGTTCGGGTCCTCAACATTTCATGTTGGATCAGTTCTGGTTCCAGCTGATTCCGGTTCAGATCCAAATCTGTTGACAACCCTAAATACAATGACATTGGAGAAAATATTTTTTACATCTGGAAAAAACAATGTCAAAATTCAAATTAGGTCCCACTGTCCCACACTTTTGTATTCCGTAAGCTAAAACAATAAACTCTTGAATTCCCAATTTCAGAAACATGATCTTAAATTCCAGTCCAAAATCAATTTGGACAAATTGGACAGACATGGACCAACTTATTAGATTGGAGTAGACCTGTAATAATTTTATATTGGATTGGATTGGATTAAACCAATTTCTGGTCCATCCATATAAGATAACTTTAGTGTAAATGAAAAGGGTTTGGAATGAAACCGATCTAAATTAAAATGAATTTGAACAGATTGAACAGCCCAGACATTGAAATAGACCGATCCAAAATGGCCTAAAATTTTCATTAAATAGAGAATTGAATTGGACCTGGTCCATTTGCAACGGACTAACAGACTGGCTCGGATTGGACCAAATCCAGTCCAACTGACACCCCTACATGCTTAATAGAGCACAAAAAGCGGCCTTTTTTTCTGTGCGAGAAATGAGAAAGAAAGGTAACCGGTTACCTTACATGTAGCTCTGTGGGTTCCAAGTTGGAATATAAAGCCACCCAGTAGATAGAATAGTTTACATATAAATCAATTAGACAACGTTAAATATTTATTCTCACAATACTTGCCTACAACGCTTGAATCGCTCATCTTCCGATAAACTGCATTATACATGAATATTTGAACATCTCAAATATCAGCAACCCTTTCGACAGATTAAAAGCCTTTGTAACCCTCAAGCTAAACGCTTAGATTTTGCTTATAACCTACAACGCGAGCAATTACCTCCACCCTTTCATTAGTTGCATGCTTTTCGGACGTTAACCACATGGATATAGAATTCCAGGAAGTTCACTACTGATCACCCAGGCCCTATCCTGTGTAATTCTTTGGCCGAAATCAGCGTCTTCACTTCCCAGAACCATTTTATCAATCATGATAGAGATGCTTCTAAAAGTGATGTTGCACAAATTATGGTGGGGTTTCCTAACCTTCAACTTGTGCCATCCTATCTTTCAAATGGATCTCCTTTATTAGAGTTCAAGGGTTAAGGTGGGGATGCTGCTGCTACCTTCTCTCTAAGATTGAATTTCTTAGCTATCAAAGGCCGTACATCTTCAACTCCAACCAAGCTCTCCAAGAAGGGTAGTAATAGCAGCAATTCTTGATCTGAGCGGTCATCAAACCAGCTCTCAATAGGAATACCATTGTCCACTTGGAAGCCAAATGCCTGACCAAATCAAAAGGAAAAAAAGATAGAACCCCATTAGCAAAACCCATGCTCAGTTCTTTTCCTTCACAACAGTGAAAAAGAAGTGAGCGATGCATCCTCGAGGAATCAAGAAATTGTTCTTTCCAACATTACAAGTTTTATTAGAGATGACCTTTTATTACTCCAAGACATTAAATATATCCCATCTCTACATTTCAGTGGTGGCTGAATAGAGATCGGCTTCAGTCACAGTAAGGCCCGTTCAAACAGCCTTGCATCGGGAACATCTCTGTACTTTTATGCTTTATTTCATGGAGAGATATTCCCAATGCAAGGCTATGATGGTTATTCGAACGGGCCATGCAGTGACTGAATCCCATCACGGCTGAATAACCAGAGCAGTGCTAACTCACATCTAAACTATGCCACAATAAGTTATTTTAGATGCAGCCCAGTATGCTTCAAGCCACCAATAGCAACAATTGGACCTAAATGTTACTTGCACCCCTTCACTTTAGGGGATATTGCGGTACTTGTTCAGTTTTTAGCACTGCAATTTTCAAAAAAGAAAAGAAAAGGCTCGTTACCATTTTACAAAAGAATGACGTCCTCTAGAAAAACACTTTTTGTAAAAACATGGTCATGTTTCAACTTGACCATACTGAGATTTTCAATATCATGTTAGCAGCTTGTGGGATAAATTTATTTCCATTTTTCCAAAAGCTATATTTCTCACAGCTTTGGAAAATTGAGAAAGGACCAAATCCAATTACTAAACACTTCTCAACTTGATGGAGAAAACTAAAATTAGAAACTATAATCAACTACATTAACAATGTTTAAATATCTTCCGAAGTGGCAAATATATGATGCAAGGGAATGGTTCAAAATAGTACCTGTGGAGAATTGTCAACTATAATAACTTGTGCCAAATCACGGCCAAGGACAGACAGATCTTTGAGGTAGTTACCCCCTACAAAAACACAGGATTCACGATAAACACGGTAGCGGAATATCCTTCTTTTAGGATCCAGCATATTGAGAAGCTGCTCAGCGTAGATACTTTGGCTTGCAGTGAAGATGATGATCTCAAAGAGGCTCGCAACCCTCTCCATGAAGTCGTTGAGATGAGGACGACATCGAACGTAGACTGTATGCTCTTTGAAATTAAAATTTACTGGAAATGTAAAATCTGCATCCTCACAGTGTTCTAGAGTGGAATGCACTAAAGTCTCTGCCAACCCCTCCCCCCCAATAATAAAAAACAGTAAATACATCAACTAAACAAAAAAAAAAAGATTGCTGATAAAATGGATATTCATGAAAATTTTATGCAAGAAAATATTTATTCATACCATCCAAGTCCAAAACAAGAGTAGTAGGTGGGCAACTCCGTGTCTGTTTTGGTAGGAGCATGGGCCGAAAGGTGGGAACTACTGATGATAAGTCTGGTAAGTTTTTTATGAATAAGTATGGATCAAACTCATCAATTTCCTCAATATTTTCTTCCTCCATGTATACTTCACTTGACATGGAATCATCAGTTGGCTCATCAATACATTCCAATTTCGAGTGCTGCATGGCAAGATATATATAGTGGACATTTTCAGAAGATATGTTAGCCCAAACTAAATCATGGTTAAAGTGAAGTATGTTGAATCCATCCTTACCTCAATAGGGCATCCCGTAGGCAATATTCTATTGTCCCAGTGAGAGTTTGTCTGTTCTAGAAGTGAATCACATATATCTTGAGTAACAGGACTCTTCAATATGTCTCCCTGTAACTCAGTTACACAGTTCTCGAGAATTTCTTGGTCTTTTCTTCTAAAGAACTTCACAAAGACTGAAATATTCAATAATAGTCATACATAAATAAAGGCTAAAAATAATTACAAAGATATTTGAACTGGAATGTCCTTCTGGATGCATTTGTAGTCATGTAACTGGGGCAGAAACAAAGCTTTTAGCCATTTAAGTGCCAGACACATAACTGAAATACTATGAATTCAAATTTTTTTTCCTGTCCCTCTAACAGTGAAAAAGAGCCTGGAGGGAAAAGCCTAAAAGAGGAAGCTACAGAGGCAAAGGTACTTTGGCATAAAGTAGAGATATTCCTGTTCACCCTTCACGGGAATATCTACCAAGAGTAAGTAAATGCATTTGTTTTACAATGTCAAATTAACATCTCAAGTTCAAATTGAAATATTTGGGGCGATGTAGTTAAGTTGCATACAAAGTTATCTACCTCCATTTGTAATGCCTGCTCCTACATCTTTAGAAATGTGAAAGGCTGGTGAAAATATAGTCTCCAATACACCTGAATCAGTTCCATCCTTCAAATTCTGCATATCGCTCAAGTGGAAAAAAAATTAAACAAAGGTATAGTAAGAGAAATGCCATATAGTAAGAGGAATTCCATAATGAATTCAAAGATGAAAACATTAAGAAAAATGCATAGTGAAACCAGCCACTTTATTCTGAAAACCACCTTTAAAGAAAAGACAATTATTTATCAGATAACGGCATTGAATTTCATCACTATATTTTTAACAAAAATTAGAAAACCATGTTAAGTGTCATTGATGTGCAAAAGTAGCTAATTTCAAGAGAATAAAAATAAAAAATGGTCAAGAAAGCCAAGGATCAAATCACCTTGCAATCAATGGAAGACTCATCAAATGTATCATACCCCAAGCATATATCATGAGGCCCATTGTGCTCTAGGAGATATTTAGAATTCAATGTTTTTGCAGTTACTGCCTCTTTGCTTTTATTCAGCAGAATCCCAGCTGAAAGTTGCACTGAAAAATATGAGAAATGTATTTTAACATTGTAGAAAAGAATATTCAAAACGCAACCAAAAGATGAAGTACCTGTAATCACAGAACATAACAGCAATTACCATCTAATAAAACATAATCAACTACTTATAAACCAACCCATCTTTAAAAATTGAAGGAAAAAATACTAGCCTTCAGTCAAATGCAATACAAATACAACAGCATAAAGGATGCAGAAGGCATCAAGAACAACTATAGACTTACAATGATTGTTACTTGCAACAAGGACAAAAGCAGAAAAGGGAAAATTTTTAAAATGACATAAAGATAAATGAGATATAAATAGAAAGAGAAGAATAATACGAGATCCATCAACAATTAGTGATTTGTACAATTTGTTGACCCTGTAATGATGGAGGTTCCTATACTTGTTGTCAAAATACAAGTAAAATTGATGCAAAAAAAGAAAAAAAGAAAAGAATCCATGAAGAAAGTAAGAAAGTAGCTAGATTTATCCCAATATCTCCCATAGAGAATTTCATAATTTTTAGAGGTTCTCAGTTTGGATCAATTCAGAGTTTTTCAGCTTATTTTTGTTCCATTATTGCCATATCATGTTTGATTTGGGGGGGGAGGGGGGGTGAGCGTTCAGTTTATTTGGCTAAAAACTGAACCGAATAAACCAAAATTTTAAAAACCAAACTAAACTAAAAAAATAAAAACCAAAACCGAAACCGAAACCAAAATTTTTTGTTTTATTTTTGGTTACAACCGAATTTTAATAATATGTACTTTATTATATATTATAAAATATATATTATGAAATCAAATTTCAGTATATTATATATTATATATAATAAAAAAAAAGTTTGGTTAATTCAGTTAACCAAAATTCTAATTCCAAAACCGAAATAACCAAACCGATTTAACCAAAAACCGAAACCAAAATTTCCAGTTCGGTTATTCAGTTTTAACCGAATTATGCTCACCCCTAGGGGGGTGGAACTGTGGTGTTGCATTGCTACTTAAAGTCAATTGGTTAGTCAGATTTAACTTCAAACATCTGTACCACCCTTTACATTGAGTTATGTACATGGAGGCGTTGATAGAAACATCTTATGTGGCGCCTAGTGGCACTTTTGCGTTTAGAACTACAGTAAACAATTGTGCATTGTCCTATGTGCCAAAAGGACCAAAGCACCTTACTTTCCTGATTTACAATGCTATAATTTGGGTACAAACATTGAGACTTCAAACACAATGGTACCAAAAACCTACTTAGTTAGCCTAAAGAGTCATAAAAATTTTATGGCTGACAATTTTTATGAAACCTTAGTTTGGAGTCAATACAAATTTGACTGGATTTTCATGCTAATAAATAAGTTTTTAGTTACCTATTCAACGAGACCGAGATCTTGGGAATCTAATATGCTTAGGGAAAAGTAAGGCTATTTTATTGGCAGGGTGATAGAGAGTAATGGGATGGTCTTAAATTAATTACCACAAGTCAAATCTTCATGCTTGTCTTGCAAATATGTTGAAAGTGTTGACCCACCAGTATATGAAAGTACATAGACTATCGTAATGGTAGACCGTAGACCAAAAAGAGCATGGATCAAAGTAGTTAGAAATTATTTAAGTGTCCATAATTTAGCAATGGATATGGTATTAAACAGAGCATAATGGTGAAACAGGATTCATGCTGCCAACCCCATATAATTGGGATAAGCATTGGATGTCAAATTGAGACGTATCTGAAGGTATTCTCCTCTCTCTTCATCTAAAATTTTGTTTTCTATTGCAGTAACATATATTTATGTTATACCTATTCTCTTTATGAAATTATGTTTCCCTATAATCACCTATTTGCTGCACAAAAAATTCTGCAATTACATTTCTTAACCACAGCAGACCATATCTATACAACATTAATACAGGTTAGTAGGTTACATAAGTTTCCTAAGAGTGTCATGGCTATCATATCAATCACTTCACAGAATTATTGTATCTGCATGTAAAGATATAACCATAAGCAGCTATCTATAGTCCTCAAAAAAAGGTAAGAAATTTGCAATATGAATAGCCCATCCACATATAAGAGCAAAAACAACGCATACTGTCAGTTACTGACTTGCATCATGTTAGGAAGAACCTTGTCTCAGAATGATAGTAGAACCAATAAGAAACTGGTGGCATACCAAATCTCTGTTTTCTTGCAGAAGTAATCAGCTCTGTAACTTTCTTTTCTGCAGCTTCAACATTCTCAGATACTTTCCTTTGTGATCTACAAACTCTGGGATTGGCATGCTCTCGTGCAGCATTCCTTGTCAAAAGTTTCTTCTTGGTTTGCATTGTTTTTTTACGGAAAGAGGCTAATCTTGAAAAACTTATAGTGAGCTACCTTCTCCAATAGTGTAATCCTGAATGCAAGAATACAGTTCATAGTGAGCTACTTAAAAAATAATAATAATAATAATAAAGAACTTATTGTGAGCAATTTTCTCCAATAAAGTTATGCTGAAAACCAGAAATATAGTTTCCAGACTCAAATTGATGATCTCGGCAAATCTAAACATTGAGTGATATTTCAGAGCTTTAAGAATGGAAAGCTGAATATCGATGAAATTAAATTAACAGAGTCTGAACCAATTACCTTGTATGCTTCATATCCCATCAGACTAAGAAAGTGTTTAGCAGGCCACCCTGCACGTAACAAACAATCAGACAAAGAACCACGTCAAGCCACATGAAAGATTTACACTAGCTGCAAGAGTTATTAAAGTGCACTTCTTTAATTGAGTAGGAGATTTTAAGATAAAGGACCAAAATAAGAAACCTTATCAACTGTTTACTATTCTTATGGTCAATAGTTTGATCCCGTCACAGATACCACATTAATTTTTAGTCCAAGAACAACGTGAAACCACAAGTCTAGAAGGTGACGGCACCCACCTAAGGAAATTGGAGGTGCTTTTTTTCTCAATTTTACAAGTTTATGATGTTTCCCACTCAGCATTTCCAAGGGGAAGAATTCAGCAAAAGCATTGCTCCTGGTTCCATACACAGCGTTCAATAGTACATTTGTTACAAGTAATCCGAACTAAGAAATTAAAAATTAATAGCTACTAGAAGTTAGTGGTCCAGAACCTAAATAATTACTGAAAGCGAAAAAACCCAGAACCCTAGTCACTCAAGGGACTACTTACGTCCGGAGAACAGAATCAGCAATCCAATCAATATCAGTGCAAACATTCCAACCAGAACGAAATGAGTAACTACCGATAATACGATAGTCTAACATTGCAACTAATGAAAACCTAACTAAAAAAAAGACAACGAACTTTGAATCCATACCTAATGCAAATTCGATCTAACGAAAGAATAACAGAGAAGCAAATCTACAATAATCACTGCCTCGATCAACGAAAAGAAAATAGTGACGAAGTACAGGAGTCCAAGAGACCTAGAACCAGTGGGGAAGAAACCCTAGTTTTTTATTTTTATTAGAGGATAGATGGAGAGTGGAGGTAGAACTGTAGAAGCCTGGTGGAAGTTTTCCCTCCAAAGAGAATAATAGAGGGAAAACCAATTCTTTCGTTATATATATATATAGGGGTAGCTAAGGTCACGAGCACGGAGGGAGACGGAGAACTGAGGAAGTCGTTGTATATACCCGAGCACAAATCTTAGCCTTTGGATCCAAGATGATAATGTCATTGTGTGTAGAAAGAATGGTTGATATTTTTGCAGTATGGTATTATGTTAGTACTGGGTATATGACGACAGTGGTTTTTGTTGTCCTTTCCCAGAAACCCTAATTTTCGGGTTAATTTCTGTTTTTAAAAATTAGCTTACTTCCTATTATATGGCTAATAAAAAAAACAGTGTAAGAAGAATCTTTTCCGAAAATTTGAATATTTGAAAACAAAGGTGGAGAAAGAAAGCGAGCGAGGGACCGTCAACCGTGTTTCATGTTTCATCAATAGAATTTGAATCGTCAGTTGTCGCTTGCTGGAGATTTGTGTCTTTTTGCGAGGATATCCAAATTACCCCTATCGGCTATCGCACACATGACAAACACCGTATGACTTACAGCTTGACCCAACTCGTATAATCAATCAGCTTGACAAACACCGTATGAACTGTATAATATAGTTCACTCTCCCTGAACTATATATGTATTCTGCGTTTGAGTATAATCATGTCCGTTTTCATTTCAATTGGACCGGACTGGATGGTTTGCATGGGGTTTGGATCGGATTTGGTCCAATTCATTTATAAATGGATCAATGTTAGATTGGATCAAATCCAGTCCAATTGATAGCCCTATTGAGAGTAGCTGAAACACTATTTGCTAGTAAGACATGTATTTGCATTGATGAAAATGCCAAACATTCACAAAAATTGTATTTTTATTTGTATTGTTCAAAATAAATGAGCTGAGTGCAAAATGGGCATGTAAATCTTGAACTACTTTGCACTCACATGAACCAAACATTTTTGTTTTGCATTCTACAAATTTGTATTCGCACTCTTTCCACATGCCTAAAGAAAAAGTCCAAACATCAAACTAAAATTATCCTAACCACGCATTAAGCACTTATTGGTATTTGGGCCGAGACCACGCCATTAAGCACTTATATGGGCCGAGACCACACCATTAAGCACTTATTGGTATTTGGGAAATAAGCCAAAATAAGGGTTTTTTTTTAAGCCCAAATTTCCAGCTTTTTCTTAAGTGATTATATAATAAGCACCTATTCAATTTTTTTCTTCCAAAATTATCCCTAGTTGAATTTTAAAGCACCTCTTATAAAACTATCCCTAATTGAATTTTATATAAAGTACTTGTATAAGAGTGATTTTTATAAAAATGCTTTCAAAAAGGTGTTATTATTAAAGTGCTTTCATAAAAGTATTTATGTAAATATGCTTTTATAAAAGTACTTTAGTAAAAATGTTTTATAAAAAAATACTTTCATAAAATTTGAAAGAAAAAGAATAACAAAATAGTTACAAATGTTTACTTAAGTGCTTATTGAAGAAAAAGACTACCAAACACCTAATATGAAATACGTGTCTTAAAATAAGCACTTGAAGAAGGTTGGGTGCCAAATGCAAATAAATGTTTATTCAAATAAGCACTTGTTTTTAAGGGCATGTTTGTGCACTCCCAAACAAAACTGTATTCACAACCTTTTTTGCATCTGTGCATTGAGAGCATATTTGTGTTCATGGCTCCATTTGGTAAGAATACAAATACAAATATGTAGAGTGCAAAACCTTGTTTTTTGTATTATTTTGTATGTATTTGCATTGTACATATAACATAGTTGTGTTTATATCTATATTACTTAAAAAAGCATGAATAGTTTCAAGAATATTTATGAAATTTTTTAAGGCCAAAAGTTACCCCTCTATATTTAAATTTATTGATAAAAATTAGGGCAAATAAGGTAATCAATTTTTTATATTAAATGAGTTGAAAATATGTATTTTTAAGGTATTCAATGCATTTAATTATCTTTCATCAAACCCCAACATGTAAAGAATTAACTTACATTCACATTCATTAAATCACATATCTAAAACATTTGTTGTTTCGTCTCATCATTAAGTTATATTAATCAAATCCATACATAATAAATTGATAATTCCAATAACATAAAAACTTGTACTTTTAAAATCTACATATGAAAAATAGTGTTTTCATCTAAGTGGTGGTAAGAAATTAAACCATTTTCGAGTCAAATGGGTTAATCCATGATGCCACAATTAAATAATAAAATTCAAAAATAGATAAATTTAAAAAATATAAAAATAAAAATATTTGGGAACATTTTAACATCATATATTCGACATATTAAACAATAATAAGTATGATAAACAGGAATTATCTTTTATTAATGATGGAAATTGAATGTAAAATTTAAAACTAATTGGATATATTCTCTCATTAAACCTATATTTAATATATATTTTTTTCATCATTAAATTTTGCGGATTAAAAACACAATATTAATTGTAATAGTATAAAATAAATATCTTGAGAAGTAATTTGAAACCCATGTTTATCAAATACTTTTTAACAATATGAAACTCATATTTTTTAAGGGGTAAAATTATAAAATATCACCTAAAATTTTTGACAATTGCTAAAAACATCCCATAAAGTTGGGTAATTGCAATCACCACCACTGGACATTGTAACACAGTTGCAAGTAGACCCATTCTCTTATAATCCTAAAACAAAAGGCATGAAAATGTCCAAAATAACCATGTAATTAATTTGACTCAAATGTTTATTTTTCAAATTTTTCCTTTATATCAATCACTACCCCAAACCCTTCCAATATCTTTTTTCTGAAATTGAATTATTTTATAAATTTTCCCTTCATATGAATCCCTCAAAGTTGCAATTTTAACTTCTTAAAAAAAAATTGTTGTTCATAAAGTTTGTATTATTTGTTATGCAAAACCAGCCTCAATACTAACTGTATGGGTATTTTGGACATTTTTGTGCTTCTTATTAGATGATTTTAAGAGAGGGGGTTTACTTGCAACTGTATTATGAAGTTCAAGGGAGGCGATTGCAATTACCAAACTTAAGGGGAAATTTCAACAATAGGGGAGGTTTCAAGTGGTGGGTAAGCCAATTCAACCATCCCGATTAATTGGGTGAATCAACGATATCATAATTAATAATAAAATATTTAAAATAGTAACAATTTCACAAAATAAAAAAAAATGTATAAAAAATGGGTCATTTCTCTAATATTTTATTAACCATATTAAAGAAAAATAAGTGCCATAAACAATAATTGTTTTTTATTAATAATAGAAATGAAATACAATTTCAAAACCTACAAAAAAAAATGAAATTGATTTCCTATTTGCTCCAGGTCAACAATTAAACTCTCGTGTCAAATGTGTCAATATTTGAAGTCACAATTAAATAATAATAAATTAAAAATACATACTTTTTGCAAAAAAATAATTGAGCACATCTCTAATAGTTGCATATTCATCTTATAAAATAAAAACAAGTTCCATAAATAATAAATACTTTTATACGCATGAAAAGATAAAAAATGTAATTTGAATTTAGTCCATTTTTAATTGTGAGGCCAAAATATGTAATTTTAACTATTATTTTTCACCTCATTTAAATCCCTCTCATTAAGTCATATATTTAAGGCGCTAACCCCCATGTGGTGAAATGAGATGTTGATTCCCATTCTTGGGGGAATAGCCATTAGAGGCTTCCCCCCCACCCCCCCAATAATGGGATTCCCATACATGAGTCTATCAATAAATAAAGAACTCATGACAAAAGGCCCCTAAACCCTAATGCTAATAAAATAATAAATTAATAGTAATGAAAATAGCAATAATATATTAATAATAAAATATTAATATGATATAATTAAAGTAATAATCATAAAACAAATGCATAATTAAACAATAAAATATTATGAAAGTAATAATAATAATAATAAATATTGTAAAATATTTATATTAGTGATAAATACAAATAAGATAATGATAACAATGAACTAATAAAACAATAATTATATATTTCATAAAATACTAGTAAAGTAATAGGAAAATAATAGATAGACTAATAAAATTACATTTGGTTATGTCCGTAAATCAAACATACCCTAAATCTCTCTTCTTTTTTTTCCAACATTGAACCAAAAATTTGAAATTGTCTTTCTATCCAGGTAGCAGGTAAGAAATTCAACAATCAGGGTCAAATGAGTCAAGCCATTACGTCATCATTAAATAATAAAAATTAAAGAAAGACAAAAATGTGAAATATACAAAAAAATGCATAACATTTGTAAAAAACATTTAGAAAATCTCTAATATTAAATTATTTTATAGAAATAATATCACTCTCTTTGGGATACAATATTTTAATGTATATTACTATCTTCATCATCTAAAATTGTCACGTACAAATTTACTAGTTATTTTCAAAGTGAGCCTATATATTTTTATTCATAAGAAGATATTCTCCATGCAGAGTCCAAGGGAGTGTGGGAATGGTATGAGAACAAACTTTTAAGGACAAAACCCAAATTCATGGATGGTGTAATACTGTGAGGGGTAGAACCAATACTATTTGAAGTTTATACCAATGCCAAAAATTTCCCCTTTATTAAAAATAAAAGAATATTGTTGTGGATTACGTGTTTAGGAAGTAAGAACAGTCTTCTAAAAAACGTCGGTAACAATATTTGGAATCTTATTTTTTAAGTTTAAACCATGGTTTTCAAACCGTTGTTGATTTAGATAATTGGACCGTTCGGCATGGGAACTGTCCAAGCAACTGGTTTCGTTTTACCCCAAACTCGATCCCTAGCCAAAAACCATTGAATTTGTTAATGACCTATAAATCGAGTAATTGACCCATCGACCCGTTCAATGGTTTTGGCATTTTTTATTTTTTAATTATTTTAAATTTTTATTATTAGAATGTATCGTCCGCTCGAATTAGATGGTCGAACTATTGACCCGGAAACCGATGGCCATAATGCGCATGAAGGGACATGGCCACACTACCATGGTTTAAACACAACAGTCCAATTTGCCACATGGCCAACTCTTTGTTCACTTTGGTCTTGCCCACGAAAAAATAGAAAAAGACAAAGGTTGTGTTTGGTAGTGTGAGTGTTTATTAGAAAAACGCTGCCACGTCTACATCAGCTGAGTGTGTGTTCATTGAGCATGGAACCATTGTTTGGTTCACCTGTTTATTGAAAAAACGCCAAAAAAAGCATAAATGTCAGGACTTGTGTGCCCAAGCTGTTGGGGGAAGCCACAAATTCACACTTCCCCTAATGTGTTGGCATTTCACGAAATGCGTGTCCGATGTGGGACCGACGTCGATCCGGTGTGTCAACCCGCGGTGTTTGATCCGATGCTTCACGGAATAGTAAACCCTCAATGAATTGTATGCCTTTTTACTCTAATGCGCATGAAGGGAACTAGGTGTCGTCTGGTCAGAAAAGAACTACCCTTTGATGGCAGTAAGACCATCGTCGGCCAGCCAACCTCTACTATTTCCCTTTTTCTTCTAGTGTTGACATTTATTTTATTTTAATTTTTTGTAGATCCATTGCCTTCTTCCCGCAAGTACCCCTTGTTCTAAACCATTTTTTCTTTTAAATCGAACCAATGACCGAACCGGTCAGGGGTCCGGTTATTGATTAAAACGGTCCGATCATTCGACTCAAACGGTCGGTTCATTCTGATAAAAAAAAATGAAAAATGTCAAAACCGTTTGAATGATTCAAACAGTTAATTGGCTGGTTCAGCGATTTACTGCCCAAAATCAACGGTTTTGGAAAAAACGGAACCAATCAAGTGACCGGTTCCTAGTTTTTCCAGTCTGGTTGTGAAAACCATGTTTGAAACCGTCAGCAAAATTTTCTTTCCACTGTCAACCTACCTGTTCTCCTGTTTTGTTGATGCCAATTCTTTCCGTTTTATTCATGTGAGGTATTTCATATCAACCTTTTGTTGTTTGTTTGTTTGCTTTTTTCTTTGCAGATATAATCTTTCCTTAGGCTATGTTTGGGAAGGGAAAAACAAAGAAACTTATACAAGAATTGTTAAAGGTTTTCTACCTTTTCCTACATTTTCATTCAAACCAAACACAGTCTTAATCTCCCTCGTTCATAGATCGTCCGAGCTGTTATTGAAGTTGTCGACCATGTTCACAACTTCGGAGATGAGTGTGCTAAAACAATGTTATTGGAGCTGTTCTTGTTGTTTTAGAACTGATATTAGTATATGCATTGGTGACCAAAATCAACTGTTGAATTATAAACCATGTAGGCAGGGGTAGTTTGGACCATTGGATCAATTCTGTGACCCCCAAAATCAACCGTTGAAACACCCTTCCAAACAACCAAATATGGGAAAACTTTTTTCTTTGCTGACATGGAAAATAGCTTTTATTGAAACGCCCACAAAAGCTCAATCAAACAACAAACATCGCTTATAGGCTGTCTAAGTGGGGTTGAGGGTTTCACCCCACACGCCAAAAAATCTGCCATGTAAATGTCTTCCAAAACAAACATTAAACATGCACATATTTTAAAAAATAAAAAAATAAAAAAATATACACATATTTTCCAATACACACACATGGATTGTTAGCTCAAAGTATTATACGCTGGATATTAAACTGAATTATTATTATTGTTGTTATTGTTTAAATATAGCCATCTAGAATATCAAAACAATTATTTAATTGGTTTTATAAAAAGATCTAAAACTGAATCAATTATTAATCATAACAAATAAAGTCCGACCCGATTATACTCTCGCCCATAATTACCTGCTATCATATAATAATGTGAAACTTTATTTTTAATAACATAACCTTAATAAATAGTGACACTAGTAAATGGTAAACTGTTTATATGTTCGTAAAAATAATGAGCGAATTTTTCTTTTTCTTTTTTATGGAATTGATCTGATATACTGGATGGAATTTATTCTTTTAAGACACAAAATAAATAACAAAAAATACAGTAAAATCAGGAGACCTCCATACATTATTGATTACATATTCAGCTGGAATCGCCAATCAGTTTGGTCAGCAAAAAACAATCTCAACCCAATTATAATCAGGACACAAAACGAAACTTAGAATCGTAACCTACATATGATCGATTTTGTCAGTTCGGTTCTATATGGGTAGAACCAACCCATTAACAGCTCTATAATTGAACAACTAAAAGGATCCATATTTGATGTTAAATTGAGTTTCAGTCAACCACCATTATCATACAATGTTGTGATATTATTGCTTATTAAGCAAAGGCAAAACACAGATAATTAAGAACATAACAATTTGCATAAACGCTCAGCTGAATATAGAACCCCCCCCACCCAAAAAAAAGTTACTATTTCGTGGGTTTCCCGTTTCCTTACGCATTGTTTTGATCGTTTCCAATTTAACTTGTCAATATGATCTAACATCCGATAAAAATCAAACGAATAAAATTTGATCAAGCTCAAATACTAATGAAACAATTTTGGATGGTGCACCTGATTTGATCTGATTCATACTTACTTATAATTTGTTTTGATTATTTTATGGAAGAAACCTTTTTTTTTTCATACCATTTGCAATATTCCTGTATCCATATATTCTTAAAATGACAAATAAAAAATAGCAATGGCTATCAATTGTGATTAGCTTTATTGCAATGATACATTAGAAACAGTGTTTTTAACCTGTCATTCACCTCTTACCGGTTAAATCAGTGAACTTGTGATCTGGTCATAATTCCGGTTCGGATAAACCTCTAATCCACTATATTACAAAAACCAGTAACTGTTTGGTCAATGGTCCATCAGTTCAAATGGTTGAACCAGTTCAATGGATTTTCAATTTATATATTTTTTATTTTTATAATGATGTTATCAGAGGTTGACCCATTGACATAGGAAAAAAGCGGTTCAACCTCCTGACCGGATTTGAAAACACTGTTAGGAAGAGACAAATGTTTTTGGCCATTCTAAACATTAGATCAAGGTCCACTGATGCTGTAGCGATATTTATTCACTTTTTGGCTCTTCAGAACCTCGCTCTCACAATATTGTTTGAGTTCTCTCTCTCTTTCACTTAATTTTGTTAATATACTAGTAAGCAGTTAAGCACTCATAATAATGTACACTAATCAAGGGGGGATGAAATCATGAAACTTCTACCCCGCCACAGAAACATAAAGAACCTACAACACTTGCTAACTACATAAGCTTTTGAGCTAAAGTAGCTATGTGCTTAGCGGCATCGTATTACAAGAAATAAACATCTACACTTATTCCCGAGGAACCACATGGCAAGCCAAGGGCTGCTTCTTTTCCAGTGAGAGGCGAAGGCATTCAGAAAGATCAATGGGTTGGGCTGGAAGCCAGGTGAACCTGTGGAGAAGCTGTGCGAGCCAGAGATGAACTGTGGCCAAACCCAGTGTCTTCCCTGGGCATACGCGTCTACCTGACCCAAATGGGGCGAGCCGTAAGTCCGAGCCCATGATACCCACATCCTCTTCCATGAATCTTTCTGGTTTGAATGCAAATGGGTCCTTCCAAATGGACTCGTCATGAGTTATGGCCCACATGTTTACCATTGCCGTCGTGCCAGCTGGTACAAAGAACTTGCCAACATGGACATCATGAATGGCGAGGCGAGCCCATGACAACAGTGGGCCTGGTGGGTGTAACCGGAGAACTTCCTTTACTATGGCTTGAAGGTAAGGGAGGCTGGGGATGTCAGAATCTTGGACCTCTCTATGACTGCCCATGCATTCATCAATTTCTTGTTGGGCTTTGGCTTGGACATCCGGGTGCAACACCATTCTCGCTATGATCCATTCAAGGAGGATAGCTATCGTGTCTGTTCCCCGAAATATCATCTCCTGTATTTGGGGAAGAAAAAAAAAATATATATCATAAATAAATCTTTTTTTGAGTGTAGTTTAATTACTTAATATTTTTACATTTTTATAATATATTATTTCTTTTTTTTTTCATTTCTATTTTATAATTATTTCTGCTAAGAAGTCCAGCTATAAGTCATCATCCACTGTAAGTGACAATTAACTAAGGGCTTGTTTTCAAATTCCAAAAAAAAAAAAAAAATTCTGAGTGATAGACATTCCAACAATGGATAGAGAGATGCATCTATTAATTTTTGGATGGCTAAGATTATCTGGATAATGTCATATTATGGAGGGGATAAAAAAAAGGCTGCAAGGTCAGTGGATTTCTCTTACCAAACAGGATCATGATGCTAATGGGAAAGGGGAAAACAGTCAGATAATATATATTTTAATTTTTAGGTAAAAGACGAGGGAATATATATTTCAAAATATGATAAACAAACATTGCGTTCTCACCATATATCAACCATCTTCATAATCTACTCAAAATTAATTCCATCAGAGTCTCGCATAAAACACAGGAGAAAAATGTTTTTCTTTTTTTTTTTTCCTGTTGGGACTTATTTTCTGGTGAAATAAAATGTTCATCTGCTATATTATATACAAACAATGAGTTTATTATCCAATGGCTATGCGTCGTCAGAATACCATCATCTGCTGATCTCAAGACGACGTTAGAGGCCAAGAAGAGAGAGAGAGAGAGAGAGAGAGAGAGAGTTACCCACAAGACAGACACCATGTCTGAATCATACAACTGGTCTTCCTTGGGCAGAGTAAGCAAAACACTGAGAAAGTCGTCTCTTCCTTTGCACCCCTCTTTCCTCCTCTCTTTTATGATCTCGCCTAAGAAACACTTAACCCTAGCTGCCAACTTATGACACCTTCTTTTGACTCCATAAAAGTCGAAGAAACCCAAAGGGAAATAATCCTCCAGGTTAAATTGTGCAATCAAGTCATACCCTTCCCTAACCATGGAACCCAACTGCTCCCCATCTGAACACAAACCCCTTCCAAACACACTCTCTATAACATTGCTTAAGGAACCCTTATGCAGTATCCCTCTCGGCTCCACCTCCCCTCTACTCTCCATCTCCTTCCATACTTGATCCACCATGTCATCGGCGATGCGTCGTCGAAGCCCCTCCAGGGCTGCAACTCTCTTAGGTGAGAACATGTGATTAGCGGCAATTCTCCTCAGGTGTCTCCAGTAGTCCCCAGAGGGAGCGAATCCAATGGCACGCTCAAACATGAGCAGTCGTGCTGATTCCTTAATTGGACGGTCGGAGAAAGCAGACCCGGACAAGATCTCTTTAGCAGTGTCCGGGTGGCTACTGATGATAACGCGTGTAGCTCCTAAGCTAAGAGCCATGAGACGATTTGCATCACCATCAAGTGAGGCCGATATCTCGGCCAGCTTACGATGAGCAAGCTGACTCATATGCGGGATGCTTCCCAACAAGGGCCATCCGATTGGACCACGGAGCTGCGGCGAATTTCGGTGGTGGTTTCGCCATGCAAAGCCACCAGGAACCAGCCACGAGTTGAGTAAGGAGAGAAAGAGGAAGAAGATGGCAAAAGGGAGAAATAAAGGCCATAGAGTTAGAGGCTGGTTAGTAGCTCCAAAGCAAAAGATGAAGAGGCACAGATTGGGGAGTAAGTACATCTTCATCTTCTTAAAGAGCTAACTAACAGAATAGCAGAGATTGAGACGATAATTATAAAAGGCTCTTCTGGGTCTCTAGTCGTCTCTCTAAATGTCTAGAAATGGAGCTTTGCTTCGGTGATAGCGGGGTTGCATGTGATATGATTTGTATATATAGGACGTGGAAAGTGATCTCGGTTATGACCCAGGGTTAGGATTAGTTGCAACTAACCCTAGTTAATGCTACAGTCACTAATTATTCTATATATTTCTCTATGCAATTCAATTCCTTCACTTCAGTTGAAGTACGTTCAATGGAATAAGCGTCTGCGTGGCGTAGATGGATGGTGCACCTAGATAAAAACATCCTCCTGCTGATGTTTAATGACTAAAATGCTCTTCTCAGATTTTAAGATTGTTTATTTTAATTAAGGTGGCGTTTGAAAAGTTTTTTTGTGCGATTTTATGTACTTTTGATAATTAAAAACCGCAAAGATGAGAAGACATGTGTGCGTTAAGATCCGGAAAGAGCAAAAACATCAAACTTTGGGAAGCTACAAGTAAAATTTTTTTATCTTTCTGTGTGATAGATAAGATAGCCTCTAAGCTCGTTTTCAAAAATCCACTAAACCGAATCACTTATCAAACGGAGTTTTTCTAAAAAAACTACACAAACGGCACCTACATATAACTGACGATAAGACAGCTCTGAACTGGACTGGGCTGGACAGACCGTTAATATTGTGATGCACTGCTACTGCTGTGGCACAGACTTATTTGTCATTACTAAAAGTGCCTCCATTGGATACTCCACCAAAAATAAATAAAATCCTGTAGCAAATAAAGGGCAAGCAGAAGAAAGAACAGTTCTCCTCCAAGTTAGAGGTGGTGTTGTGTTGCAGAAGAGCCACCCACAATCACAACATATAATGTGATTTTGGCACCATTCCATCACATGACGATCCAAGCCCGACAAATAGAGATGCAAACAAAAACATCATGATAGAAGATCTTGACGTCGACGAGTTATCCTTTCAGCACTGACATAAAGATAGAATAGTGATAGACACCTTGGCTTGGCTATTTGTACACCCCCCCCCCCCCCCTTATCTCTTGAAGTTGAAGTTGAAGATTGTTCAACGCAAAGCAAAAGCTACCTCTAAAAATGTGAACTCCGTTGACAGCCATAGGCTATTGAACTTGAAATGATATCTTATAATGAGTGTTACCTTTTTAGTTGAATTAGCTAAAATGTTATGTGTACGTAGAAGCTCCCAAAACAGCCAAACTGATCCGGCCCATACTCCATATTACCCAAAATAACTCTGAGGGTTATCTCAATTTCACTCCTTTCATAAAGGATTCAACACTCTAGCAATGAATAATGAGTAACTAAGTATATGTTTGGCATGGATGCTATAGGTATAACATAGTTTTCTGATGTATAGGTTGGAAGTACTGTTTTCTAAAAAAATACTGTTTTTTTTGTTTGAAAATAGGGATGGCAATTTTGTGGAAATTTTTGGGTATCCGACCCGCCCTGACCTTAATAGGACTCCTTTATCAAAACCCCATAAGGTTTGGGAGTTTAGATTAAAACCTGTGTTTGGGTTTTGACTTTAGGATATCTGATACCCGATACCCATAATTCATAAATATGAACCTATTATAGTATATATCATGCATAAATTTATAAATTTTAAGTACTAAGATAATTATTCTATTATTAATATTTTATTTGTATAAATTTATTGGGGCTAAAATCATCATTTGATGTAAATTTGGATTTGATAGATTGTTTATTTCATTTAGTTACAAAATGCTAATTTTAAATATTATTTCTTTTAATTTTTAGTTGGAACTGTTAATCATATACACGTATTGATTGTTCTGATGAACACAAAAGTTAATAAAATCTATTTTGTTTCATTAAATAGCACAAAAGGCGAGATGGCTTAGTGGCTTAAAGTAGTGTTAAGAGATTTGGTGCTATCACTAATTGATTTGGGTTCAAGGCACATTATAAGCATTAAGAAACTTTTTTTAGTAGAAAATGTTTCGTCAAGGGGTTTAACGAGTGGGACGGGTCGGGACAGATTTAACGGGTTTGGGACGGGATGGGTTTAGGAAATTGAGAGGAAATTTTAAACGGATTTGGAATTAGGGATACATATGCGACCCAACCTGGCAATTGGGTTCGGTGGATCGGGTTCGGGTTGGGTTGTGTTGGGTCAATACACTACCCTAACCCTAAATGTTCGGTTAGGGGTCATCCCAAAAATAACTGAAATTTAAAAACATAAAGAAAAATACATAAAAATGCCAAAATTAAATGAATTAACCTTAAAATTCCAAATACAAAATAAAAAACTTGAAAATTTAACAATTCAAAGAGTAACTAAAATAGAAAAAGTTAAAGAGTGGAAACTTCTAACAATGCATAAATAGTCTCAATTAGACATGGCAATCAGGTCATCGGGTTGACCCAACCCAACCCAGCTTTTTTTGGGGGGTTGGGTCGAGTCGGTTCATTCTCCCATTTATGTAGCTAAATATGAGACCCTAACCCTGTTTTTTTGAGTTGGGTTCATGGGTTGGGTCAACTTTTTGCCAGGTCTACATATGCGGTTTGGGAATGGGTAGGGCAATTTGCACGGGTACCCTACCCGTTGCCATTCCTATTTAGAAATGTTTTTGTCAGGTAGATCTAGTGCCATGTCATTTTCCTGTCATTGCCACCTTATGCCCCTGTTGGCAGTAACAAGCTGCAGCTCCAGAAAATGCCAAATTCGGCGTTGCTCTAAACCACACATTCTCAATTTCTAAGGCATGGCTTAAAGTACCACTTTTTATAGAAAAACGGTTCCAAACAAACAGGTGTTTCTTAGAAAACTATTTTTTCCGTTGTAGCACTATATATCACCATTTTCTGGAGCAACGACAATGATGCCAAATAGTCGCTAAATTAACCATTTGCTTGAAAAAAAGGGGTTAAATACTATGGTGCTTATGTTTCCATGTATGTGACCCGTGCTTGCATCCTTCATACAAGGCCAGCGCCATCACCCTTTGTTTTGAACTTGCTCCGTTAAATGCTCCATTGGATCCAATAAGTAGATAATTAATAATTTAAAGCTTATTACAGAGTATATAGTTAATATATGCATATTATATGCATATACACATGCATCTATAAACTGCATCGTTATCATTATCATGAAAGCCTTATCCATTATATGAGCTGTCTACATTAATTTTGTTTTTTCATCTATAAACTTGCTCTTTGATATACCTTTTCCCATTTGACATGCATTCGAATTAAGGTGTAGTGTGCCATTTTCAAAAACCGCCCTATCATGAATAAGAAAAGACAAATCAATATGTGTGAAATTATAGTGTGATCAAAGGTTGTGTTTGTGTTTCTTCCATGGTTGATAAATTAGCTATGTTGAGAATGTATAAATGCGCCACTACCCTTTTTCTTATTCAAGGCGGTGGCAGCAGAAGCATAGATGTGATTTTTTGGCTATATTATTTATTTGACGTTCATCAAATTCATAAAAGTTGGTTTACATTTTACACGTAAGAATTTACATATAAATAATTTTCTCCAATTTTAAATCTTGCCACGTGGATGTAAGATTCCTAGCACTGACTATTAGAAAGAGAGTTGAACTATGAAATCAGAAAGACATCATATCTAAAAAACTCGTGGCCAAAAAATTATATCATAAATGTATTAACCAATTACATAGTATTTATCAAAATTCAGGGGTGGGTTTTGATTCATCAAAGCTTTTCTAATATAATGTCTTTCAAGAATCATAGATTTTTACTAAAAAGAGACTAAGAAATCGAGGAAAAAGAATAGAAATTGAGGAAATAAGAAAGAAGTTAACCTTTGTGTTTTTTGTTGATAACCAAAATAAAAATAAAAAAAAAGAAGAGAAGAGAACGTTAAAAGAAAATAGGAGGTTGGATTTGATGCAATACAAGTAGGAGAAGGCCAATAAGTTATGTGCAAATTGGGATCACTCCAAAACACATAAGAAGCTTTGATGACGTTAATGATCCAATCGAATATCAATTACCGAGTTAGCACCTACATGAAACTTCTATCTTAATTTGAAGTTACCAAATTAGCACAAATGCATAACTTCTATTTTGGTTCGAATTTACCAAGCTACCACCTGTACGAAATTTCCATCTTAGTTTGAACTTACCAAGATAGCGTCAGCACGGAATTTCCATCCTGGTTCGAATTTACTAAGATAGCGCCAACACAGAATTTCTATCTTAGTTTGAATTTACCAAGATAGTGTCAGCGCGGGGCTTCTATTCTAGTTCATAATTACCAAATTATTATTAGATTATGATTTTCGAATTTTTGTTCAATTGGGACTTTCTTTTTGAATAGTTCTAGTGTGATTTTATTATGGAGTGTTTTCATAAATTATGAAGTTTTGTTGTAGGAGCCACAAAGGTCTATGTCTATATAAAGAGTAGCTAGGGGAAGGCTAAGACAATTTTTGATATTGAATTTTCTCTTAATTATTCAATAAAGAATTATTCTTCCTATTAGTTCAACTTATGTTATTTCTTTGAAGCTTTTTATTAATGTGTTCGTTTCTGTACTGTTGCACCAGAGTTCAATTTTCTTGCTTATTCATTCCTATCTATACTCTATTCTAAAGCGTAGTTGTCCATGTCAAACTTTTCATATTGCTTCTTAATCATTTTAGAAATTTGTGTTTTTTATTTTAAATAAAATTAAATATGGGGATCTTTAAGCTCATCTACAGTTAATCAAAACAATCAATAAGCAACTCAGTCAAGAAACTAAGAAACTGAATGTAACATGGACATCTTTTTACAGCCCATGCATCACATGGGTTAATTCTAGTACTCTCCTAAAAGATTGAGAAAGAAAGGAAGATCAGAGAATGTAATAAACGTTTTTGGGTGTAAATAAAATATGAGAAAAAAAATAAAATAAAATAAAAGATAGTATATATAAACTATAAAAAACAAGTTTTTTTTTCTTTACCTATTTAGCGGAAAGATTTAAAGAGCTCAAAAAATAAATGTTATTTTTCAAAATTTTCTATAATTTTTTGAAAAAAAAATCTATATATTGGTTTCCCATCATCTAAATTAAAGAGAGCGACTTTTTTTTTAAAATATTCCTTTTAGTTTCCATTTTTGCAACCAAACACACTTTTATCCATTCACACTAAAAAGTCCAAAGCATAAATGTAAGACTTTTTTTGATAATTAAGCATTAATGTAAATCTATACTAAACGCCAAACACCCTCGTAGCAATGAAAACAAGGGCATTTAAGGCATATACAAACATGCCATATTAGAGAGTGGCCAGTGGGGAGTGGGGTGAGCACAATTGGGTATTCTTGAGGTGGGCAAACAGTAGTAGGCAAGAAATATTTTCCGAGAAACAGGGGAGATGGGTCCCATGTGCCACGTGTGGCAAGGGATAGGAACAGCCATCAAATGACAAGGACAAAATCAATCAATCCTGCAACAAGGCCATCAAAAAGGGACCCTTTTTACACACATGGCATCGTAGCTCTTGTTCCACGTGTCCGATGGCACGTGTGTGGACTCATAAGTCTGTTTCCATCCACTTTCAATCATACAGTTGTTATGTCTTGTGGCGCTTGACCTTTCGCTGTCTTGTCTGAACTATCTCCATCCTCATTTGGTCCGGCTGCTCCTGCTGTTATATAGTTGTCATCAATCCATTTGGTAGAATAAAGAAAGAGTAATCTCCACCGCACGGACAATCAGAGTAATGCGGGACTTGGTAAGCCCGTGGATCACCGAATAGACGTTGCATTGGATTCCAAATTCGACTATGATACGTGAGTTTGCAACATAAAGGCATTTGGCTCTATAGTTATGTAAGGGAAATCAACGGCCCAGGGCTTTTGGGTTGTCCGCAGATACTGGGTAGCCCCCACTTGCCAAAGAAACAAAACTAAAAAAAGAGAAATGTTGTTATGAGAAGTTGAACAAAGATGGTAATATGAAGAAAGGCCATAAGGATTGGTGGGCTCCATCGAGAGTTTACGTGGGATGGATTTAAGTAGTATGGGGAAGCAGAGGCAAGTCACCGACACCTGATAAATGATAATGGTCACTTGGGGTGACCACGAGTCGAGATTTCACGAGTTATTGGAGTTTTGTTTATGAAAAAATTAGTTTGATTCAATTTAAATCAAGCTTTGAGTAGTCGAATTTGAATTTGGTATATGGGTTCGTTTGTTAATCGAGTCAATCTTGGTTCGTGAAGTTTGCAAGTCTAGTATTAAATAAATATTTTTTATTATATATATATATATAATAAATAATTTTATTATATATAATAATAAATTTATTTTTTATGTATAATAGTGAATAATTTTTATAATTCTTAATTTTTTATTTAAAATAAAAAAATAATTTTATACATCTAATTTTTATTTTTCAAAAAAGCATGGCTTATAGTCAAGCTAGAACTTGCGAGTCATGAATTGAGCTAAGCTCAAGTTCGAGCTTGAGTTTGAGCCTGATACTATTCTTGCGAGTTGAACTCGAATAATCAAGTATTCAACTCGGCTCAGCTCGAATACACCCCTAGTCACCTTTAAACTTCAATATAAGTGTGCCATCTAATCCATGTCAAAATCCTCATATTGTTTGTTGATTAATAATTTTTTTCAAAAAAATGTTTTTTATAATAAAAATTAAATATGAACCTATTTAATTTAGGAATTTGATTTTTTTTATAAATAAAAATAGAAGTAACAACTAAGAAACAAGTGAGAGAAAAGTGTCTAACCAGCTAAGAGGAGAGTTCCAAATACAAGGAACACAGATCAACTAAAGACTTAGGTTGCATTTGGCATTTCTTTTTTGTTTTTCCTTTTTGAAAATGCATTTGGCATTTCTTATTTTAAGGACTTATATCCTTTTTGTAGATAAAAACACAATATTTTATAGGGACATTTTAAATGCAAAAAGGAAATAAGTTCTTAAAATAAGGAATGTCAAATGTAGCCTTGGCCTCCTGGGTGATGATATGAGTTGGCTTAATATAGGACCTAGGCTTATGGACACAATTTACAATAGAAAACATCAGTCAAATTCCTAATTCTATCAATCAAAAAAGAAGTTTGCTAAGATATGAAACCAATGGGTCACTTCTAGGCCCGGTTTGCTTTTTGGTGAGTTACTTACATTGGTAAATGCAATTAACTGGGTAAGGTTTTCCTGGGAAACACTTACCCGGGTAAGTGCATTTAGCTATGTTCTTTAATTCTCCAGGTAAATAAGGCAATGACACTTTTAGCCATAAAAATCCATTATTAGAATGAGCATTTTTGTCTCATTCAAGTGTTGTCAACTTTTCCCCTAAGTGGAAAACTTATTTATCCATCTAGGAGATGGGTATTGGGTAAGTGATACCCAAGAAAATAAATTTTCCCTAGTCCTCACATAAACCTGAAAAAAATAAAAAAACATGGGATTTTTAGTCAATGGGAACCAAAATCCCATTGATCAACTTCCTTTATTCTCAAAATCCAAAAAAATAATGCTCCCCTAGTGTTAAATGAAACCAAACGGCAAGCATACAAGTAAAGTTTAGGTTGTGTTTGGAATCATTACTATTACATGAAATGTTTCAGTATAAATATGCATACAGATGTTATATATTTGAGTCTATTTATAGTATAACCGTACATGTGAAAACAAGAACTCTATGACACTTTATGTCACTACATTATTGAGAGGTTTGGAGGTAAGGCTCAGTTTGGAAGGAGTATAAATAAAAATATATAGAACGTAAAATCTTATATTTTACATGTATTTATATTATATATATTTGTATTTATAATCTTCTCAAACTGAGCCAACATTTTCCAGGATTTTAATTAATAACGTATTTGTGCCATTTCCCATTGTCATTTTAGTTTGAATAAACTAGTAAACATTTCTATATGAAAGTGTGTCTTCTTCTACAAGGGAAAAATAGTTAATTAAGAAGGATTTTTGTTAATAATGTGATTATCAAAAAGAAAAAGAAAAAAAAAAGCACGAACAATGTTGCGGCCAACAACTTTTCCTGTGAATACGTGGGATCAACAGATTAGTCCAACAAATAATAATCAATCCTACAAACTCTATTTTGACTAAAGAGATGGATACAGCTCATGTCAAACATCCCACTACTGCTGCTTTTGCTTGCTTTAATTACCATTTGGAGAACAAAGGGCCATCTTCTATTTGGATTACTGAGAAGCAAATGGCTTAACGATAAATTGAAGGACATTTATTAATTAATCAAAGAGAGAAGCAAAAGTGGCTCGTATTTTCGCCAATACAAAATAATGGTGGGCACTAACGCACCATTTAACATTAGGGTTTCTATGTGTGTGTGGGGGGTGGGGGTAGGTGGGATTTAATATTATTTAAAATACTTGATCATTGTTTTGAATGTTTAAATTAATGGAAAGTTGTACTATGTCCCGCACTATTAACCACCCTACGCAGTACCAATTGGTGCTAATTAGAGGAAGCTTAAATTGCATAAATGGGCTTCAAAAGAAGCATACCTTGCTATTAGAAGAAAGAAAGTAGTTTTATATAATTAAAAGAATTGTTAGCATATATAAAATTGGGAAATTGTTGAAATTCAATGGGAGATATTAAAAAATCAATCAATTTGGGTAAAGTTGATCGGTTTAATCAAACTAATGAATAATTCTATATAAAATTAATTATTGTTATTTTTGTATTACAAAAGATTATAAAAATAATATTTTTAAAACCTAACCGAAAGTCGACTTGTTTTTCCTCCTAGGTTGTAAGTCACCCGTTCGATTGGGCAGGTTAAATGGCTCAACTTGTGACAAAAAGATATATTCACACACACACACACATACACACTGTGTGTTTATAAAAATGCAAAAAAAAAGCGCAAACCATCTAACATTAAACCTTGAAATCAATTGACGGCAAAATAAATTACTAATTATAACAGAAATATATCAATAATATCAATATTCATTCATTCATAATAGAAATTATCATTTCTCTTTAATCTTAAAATTCATAAATCATAGTCCTAATTAATCATAAATAATATATATCATAATAACAATGAAAATGACCAAATTGCACATTTCATATTCAAATAAAAATATTATATATATTAGAATGAGATGTACACAAAAACTACATATCTTAGTATACACAAACTCGCCCAAAACTAGAAAAAAAAAGAAAATTACACAAAATTGGAAAGATGAAAAATACAAAATATAGTTAAAGTCTTACTAAGAATCCGATAGGAGCTATGGTTTGGTGTCGCCCAAACTCGCCCAGCCTAATACAGTCACCGCTTCCGATGAGAAACACTGATGGAGCTTTGGTCTGGTCACTGGTGTCGCCCAAATTTGGCACAAATGGTAAAAAGCCAAAAATAAAAAGAAATAAACAGATGTCGATGTTAAGAATCGGTGTCACCGGTGAGTGTAGACGAAAAAGAGCAAGTTTCCTCGGCGCAAATTTTATTTTTCTCTTAGTCTCTATTTTCTCCTCCTAACTTCATAAACTCTAGCTAACAAAAGCACAAAAGAGGTAAAATCAAAAGTGAGAAACTGAGATGGGGGCTAATGTAAGGTTCAAAGTATCGATACGTATCATTCTGTGACCCCTTTGATACACCCCTATAGTGGATGCATCAGGGGTCTGACCGATTCAGGGGGTGGAGGAACCCTAAACCGATATGCCCCTACCAACATCGTGTATATCGATATTTTGAACCTTGGGCTAATGTTAGGGACTTTTGGGGAATTTAAAAAATTGAAAACCTAAAACATGGAATTAAAATTCATTGGTTGATAGTTGAACCATCGCCCACTCATTAGGTCGCCGGTTCAACCATCTGGGTCCATGGTTCTGCTGACTTTTCAATTGTTTTTTTTTTTTTTTAAATTATTAGGTTTCATAAAAACCAGACCTGAAATATTAATTAAAAAAATTAAAACATAAAACAATTATATACTTTTATATATTTCTATTATTTAATTTTTAATTAACAAAATAACCCGCTAGTATAAACATATATTAACAAAGTCATCTTGGCGAATTTTGAATCAGCTCCAAAATGCTCTGAGAGGAAAACCATTTTCTGTGTGCGGAACAACTTTAACGGCCCGGTGAACCCATGATTTTTTCAATGAACCCAGAAAGCTGAAAGTAGTCAAACTTTGAATCAAAGAGCAAAATCAAAACCATTGACATTGGCTAGTCACCACAAGGCCCGGTGTTCGAGATAATGGATGTCTCCAAACTCTCCTGAGAGGCCCCAGCCTCACGTGG
The DNA here is from genome assembly GCF_056320005.1 of Nelumbo lutea. Taxonomy (NCBI): domain Eukaryota; kingdom Viridiplantae; phylum Streptophyta; class Magnoliopsida; order Proteales; family Nelumbonaceae; genus Nelumbo; species Nelumbo lutea. The sequence continues at coordinate 5,262,067 of NC_142687.1, forward strand.
CATTAACAAACATTACTTGCATGATTGGATATGTGGGTTCACAACAGAAATTTGAAATGGCCATCTGGCCGTGATGGACTCATGAAGATTGCACGAGTGTCCTAGGCAACTAGCTATAGCTAGAAGGGGAAATATAGTGTCCCACTAGTGTGCCCGAACCATATTAAAAAGAAAAGGGTTTTTAGGCTATTTTTAGGGTTTAATATCAATAAAAGTAAAACATTTTAAAAAATTTAAAAAATAAATTAAATTTTTAAAAATAATATCAATAAAAGACAAAAATACTATTCATCTTATTCGTCTTGTCATTTGTTCATCAAAACTACTATCCACCATCATCCTCCCACCTCCAACAAACGACAACTTTGTCAGAGGTGAAAGTGGTAATGTTGGACAAAGAAACCACCAGTACCACCATCGCCACCTTTGCCTCTGGCCACCTCTAACAACATTGTCAGAGGCAGAGGTGGACAAGTGGCGAAGGGCGATAGTAGACAATGGTGGCAGATGGCAGCGGGCCGTAGCTCTGATAAACAAATGGCAAGAATAAAATGATAACAGTGGTTTTTATCCTTTTATTGATATTATTTTTTTAAAACTTAATCTATTTTTTTTTTTTAATATATTATTTTTATTAATATTAAACCCTATCTATATGGACTGTTAGCAGGGACTTGAGAGGACACGAGAGGACATGAGAGTGCTGATTTTTGTTTCCCACTTTTCGCAAGATATACCTTCTGCTTTCTGCAGAACCAGATCGTAAATATATTCCACTTTAAAGTTTAAACAACTACTCCAGTCATAGCTTTCCATTTCAGAGAAAAGAAATCATCTGCTTTAACAGGTGGAAGAACCTATATCTATAATCCATTTATCTATTCATAAAGAAGAATTCGAGGATGACTAGATTTACCTTTCTACCAATGTGCCATTGCATGGGTGGTTTCTCCGTTGAGAAAAATGGAATCTACTCGTGCGAGCAGATTAGCGCTCTCACGTACGAATGATTTGAGCGTGTCTCACTACCAATTTCTTGGACTCTCTTGGCTTCTCAAATAAGCTTTGTCATTGCATGTGCAACACGTATCCTTTCCACGAATTCCTGCTCTCATCCCTCTCTCTCCCTCTCGTTGTTGCTCTCGCTCACAAAAATAGAAACCTCGGAAATCTTCACCGTGAACAGAGTCTCAACCTCTGTTGCAAGTATGAATCTGTTGATCTGGATGGAGCCAACAGGCTTCAAATCTTCGAGATCGGCAGGAATTCGTTGGGGTTACTCTCATCGACTCCAGTACCGGTGACAGCTTCACCACCTCTATTTCTTTCCTTCATGTTTTTTTTTTTCTCATTTCTTTCCTTCATGTTTTAATGGATTTTCTTTTCAGGGCAGATGTTTAGGGCACACCAATACTCAGAGGAGCAAAAATTTTCCGAGAATCTGTTGATCTGGAATGTAGCAAGGTTTAACCACGGAGGACGGAGCAAACAGGCTTCAAACCTTCGAGATTGGCAGGACTTTGTTGGGGTTACTCTCATCGATTCCAATACCGGTGACAGCTTCACCACCTCTGTCTCTTGCTCTCTGTTTCTTTCTTTCATGTTTTTTATTTTTATTTTTTCATTTCTTTCCTTCATGTTTCAATGGCTTTTCTTTTCAGGGAAGATGTTTAGGGCAGCAAAAACTTCTTTGTGGTTTACATGCACACCAACACTCAGAGGAGCAAAAACTTTCCGGGAACATTGTGTTGTGTTGTGATTTGTGTTTTTTTTTTTTTTTTCCTTTTTCTGGCAACTTTTTTACTTAGAGAGTTGGTGGTTCCTGAGTCCATTGAGTTCATACTATCCTCTTTTCGTCGTAGAGGAAGCAAGAGCATCAGATAAAACGGACTGGAGGCGAAGTGACTCTTAGCAGTTCGTTGACTCATCAACTAGAGGAAGCAAAAGCAGAAATAGTAGAGTAAAACGGACTGGATTGAGCCTGGATTGCATTAAACAAACAGAAAAAACACTTTGAAGACATGGGGGAGTAGGGCGTTGGGGTTTCTCTACATATTCACCAACATCCCTTTCTCCTTCATGGGGAATAGGGCGTTGGGGTTACTCTCATCGATTCCAGTACCGGTGACAGCTTCACCACCTCTGTCTCTTGTTCTCTGTTTCTTTCCTTCGTTCTTTTTTTCATTTCTTTCCTTCATGTTTTAATGGCTTTTCTTTTCAGGGCAGATGTTTAGGGCAGTAAAAATTTCTTTGTGGTTTACGTGCACACCAATACTCAAAGGAGCAAAAACTTTCCGGGAACATTGTGTTGTGTTGTGATTTGTGTTTTTTTTTTTTCCCTTTTTTAACATTTTTTTGAACATTATATTGTGTGTTCTTTGAATTGACCTTTGTAGTGCTTGTTTGCATTTCATGTTTTTGTAATTAATGCAACCGAAATTTCGGAGATTTAGTTTTGTTTACTACCGTTTCTCCCATATTTTTGGCTTTGTTTATGTTGATTTTTAACAGGTGTGCTGCTATTTTTTTTTTTTGCATGTAACCACTTCCAAACCTTTTCTCGATGACAAAGAGCCATTTTTTAGAATAAAGTTACAGAAAGTTTTATGTTGCTTTTAAAATCTTTATTATAATAAAAGCATCGTATGATGCCTTATTCACTGCTAATGTTTTCTTATTAGTAACTGTAAAATGTTATAGATGAGATGAGTGTATAAATAATTATAGCCAATTACGAGTATGTTACACTATAGAGCTAGCCCATGGCCATGGATAAAGGGTATGCCCCCCAGTCAAGTCCTTTCTATGCACTCTCTCCCTGGTCAGTAAATCAGCAAGATTATTTTCTGGCAGTGGCACCCCTACAACGCGTAAGTATAAATAATTGGCTAAAAGATTATCTTCTATGATCTGATGTTGTAGATGCCATAGATTGCTTCTTCCTTCAGCCATCCATTTACTGATGTTGAGTCCCCTTCCACAAATATATTTCTGTATGCAATTGATTTAGCCAATCTTAGTTCTTGGATTATCACTAAGAGTTACACTTTAATCGAGTTTCCTTTTATTTGATCCAAACATAGTTGTCAAGGCATCACCTAAGTCATTAAATTGACTAGGTGCTCTTGGTTGGGTGCCAAGGCTGAAACTGAATACTTTGACCTGTACCAAAAAGGCTTATTATAATGCTATTACTAAGGCTGCATCTTATTAGTATGTGTTTTGATACATGCTATGATATATATCACTTTCTGCTTTGTTTTAATGTTTTAACTATTGAAATTTAAAAGATCCACGGGTTTCAAGAAGAGAAAAGGAAAGTGGTTTCTTCTTTTTTTCTACAGCTACTCTCTTTTGTACACAATAAATATGTATTTCATGATTTGTTATAGCTCCACTTATTCCTAATTGTCCAAGATTTCCGTGTTGCTTCCATAAAAATGTAGCTTTAACATACTTTGTGGTGGGGATAACCAAACCAGTTTGTTTCTCTTTTAATAAAATTTTATTTTTTATATATTATATAAAAAATAAGCCCTAGAATTGAAGTATTTGGTTTCTGCGGAAATATTATTGAAGTTGGGAAAGTCCTTGATGGATTTTATAATATTCTTGTAAACTAAACGCAGCCCAAGGATGTCATTCATAGAGTTTTTCTTTTCTTTTTTTTTTTTTTGAGAATGGTAAGGTAAGAATTTATTAAAGAAAAGAAAAGAGATATGAAGATGTAATCCATAGGGATTTTATAATATTCTCACACTACTGGTAGCTCAACCAGTCATCATATTAAATACCATAAGAGCCCGTAGCACCAACAACAAATCTGCTTGTATTTCTCTATGCAGTTTTCATTCTCATTAGAGGTTTTATCTAGTTAGACAATGGTATTCAAATCCTCATTGAGCTGTATGTTTGGTTGAAGGTTATGGCAGGAGTTGAAATGGTACTGATTGATGCTGTTGCAAATAGCATTGGCATACCCCTATGGAGATTATTTGGCGGTGTATCAAATACCATAACCACTGACATAACAGTTCAGTTCCTAGCTTAGATGCTGATCTCTTACTGAATATTTTCATCCGTGGCTAACTGTGTATTGCTTTAAGGACTGAGTTTATCTAGCATGCTATATATGCAGATTCCAATTGTTTCTCCTTCAAAAGCTTTTGAATTGGCTTCAATGTATTACAAGCAAGGTTTCAACACTTTGAAGCTTAAGGTTGGAAAGAATCTGAATGCAGATATATAAGTTCTTAAAGCCATAAGGGTGGCCCACCCAGATTGCATGTTTATCTTGGATGCTAATGAGGGAATACTGCCAATGAAGCTATTCAAGTTCTTGAGAAGTTTTGTGGTAAGGGTGTTTCTGCACTCTATGGCATGTGTTACCATTTGTGCATGTTGAGATGCTGAGACTTTCTGAGTTGGTTGTCTGTGACTTTTAAAAACAAAGCTGAATTTTGGATACATCTCTTTCATTAAATCTACTTCACACCCTCAATGGTACAAAGAAAAGTTAGATCGTTGTCTGCATTTACTTCGAGCATTTTAACAGAGCACATAACAGATCATTATTCATTATTGCCTACCAAGGCTTTACAAACAAACATATAATCTGTATCTTCTGTTAGTTTTCTAACACTGATTTTGTGGCAGAAATGGGGATGATTCTTGTTCTTTTTGAACAACCAGTTCATAGAGATGATTAGGAAGATCTTGGCCATGTTAATCGTGTTGCAAAGGGGTCTGGGATATCTGTTGCTGTAGATGAATGCTGCCGGAGTTTTCTCGACATACAGAAAAGTATAGAAGGAAATCTTGGTGATGTCATAAACATTAAACTTGCAATAGTTGGAGTTATGGGGGCCCTTGAAATTATTGAGGCAGCAAAAAAATCAGGCTTGAATCTGATGATTGGTGGGATGGTTGAAAGACTTGCCATGGGCTTTGCTGGTCATCTGGCTTCGGTGCTTGGATGTTTCAAGTAAGTGTGGCTCTTGTTTATTATTCATTACTTTTAGCAGATATTGTAGTGGTCAATGCCTTATTGGTTGTCTCTATATTCCCTCCCTCTTTCTCTTTCTTACGAGTCTAGAAAAGGGCAGCCGTTCAAAATTTCCTATTTGATTTATTTACCGTTGATGGTAAGTTGTTATTGCAGATTTGTTGATTTGGATACACCTCTTTTTCTCTCAGAGGATCCAGTGGTTGGTGGATATGATGATATGTTCTCTCTTGAAGATTGTTTTCTTATCCTTTTTAGTGTTTTATTGTACATGTTTTCTCATGATTATTTAGTACTCAAGTTTGTATGCCATCTGCCCTACTGAGATTTTGAGTTATTGAATTGCATCAATATTAATGGTAATGCTTGTTGACTTTGTGATAGAGTCGATAAAATAGATTTTGAGTTACAATATGAATGAAGATGAACAGTAATGACATGCAGGGAGATGATTAGTATAATAGAGTCGATAAAATATAAAACATATAACGATTGAAAGACTTTGTTATAGAAATCTTAGTAACAGTACCTACAAATATTTAGCTCATACAGGTACAACAACACACTCTCACAATGTTACAAGGGATCTCTCAGAAAGAAAACACTCAAGTTACTCAGAAGGAAAAATTTTATTACAATACTTGTAATTGCACCCAAAACCTTGCATACCTTCTGCTTGGGAGAAGAGTGATTTATGTAGAGGTGGTTGAGGTTTCCAGAGAGAGCTAGCTTGAAGCCACTTTATTCGATTTTTTCGATCTTATCTCTAAGGCTTCTATAATTGAGATGCCTCTTGACCTTTTCTTATTGCGCATCTTAATTATTGAGTTGCTCCCTTATCGCCTTCTTGTCTTATTAGGAACAACTGGCGGAACTTTTACTGTTTCGGATGTGATGGAATCCTCAAATAGTGTCACGACCTTGGTATGGGCTGTGAGAGCGAACATTTTCCGTCTTGAGGTCCTTTGAGATGCCTTTACTTTTCTCTTTCATCTTTTCGGACATACGTAGGGACATTTCTTTGAGTTCTAAATGGGTCCAAATTGGGAAACTTACTTCGAAGCATGTTCATGTAGGATTCAAAGATGGACTGGAAAACGTCGTCTTCTTCCGAGGTGGGCTTGAGGACATATGTGAGATCAAATTTATCCCATCATTTTTATTTCAATTTTCTTTTCAATAGCTGGAGGCATCCAAGAAACATCCAGGTGATAACTTCATTTAGGAATCCAGGGGAGACGAAATGTCTTAAAGAACTCGAACTGTTTTACATGATCGAATTATAGATAAGATCTCCTTTTACCAAAGGCTCTATATTTGTCCATGAGCTCTTGGCGAGGGAAAATATCATCAGAAGCTCCCCAAGAGGTCCACCAAACATATGCCCAGTTAGGGTATGGGCTTTGAAAATTTTTAGAGAAGCGTATGAACCATGAATGTCTAAAAATGGAATTCTATAACAGAGAAACTCTATACCAAGTATCTTGAAATGGGCTTTGAAAATTTTTAGAGAAGCGTATGAACCATGAATGTCTAAAAATGGAATTCTATAACAGAGAAACTCTATACCAAGTATCTTGATAATTCCAGTAGTTGAATATTTTGGGTCTTATATCAATAAGCTTAGTAATGAATATTGGCTTGCTTGCATCACCCCAGGCAGTCAGAGATATAAACTTGACTATTACTAGCTTAGAATAAGCTAGTTTAGTTTTATTTGGGTCTCTAAAATAGTGTTGAATTTGCGCAGACCCCGTATGAAGGAGAATTTCTTCATAACACTTCTGGTCCTTATTTTGACCATAGACAGTGAAATGATGCCTGTCTAGAATAAGGCAAGGTGTTGGAGAGCCCCTTCTTGATTGACGAGTGGAGGTAGATGCGACTTCTTCTCGAGAGATAGCTACCATGAAATCTGAGGAATTCGGAATGTACTGGCTGGAATTAGCCTCTTCCCTATCTACAGATGGTTCCCTGATTAAGGGAGATATTGGTGGAAATTGATTAGTCCTTGAACTTGTTCTGATCTCATAATTAGATTTTGGATTGGACTCATTAGTCCTTTTAGGACACTTGGAATTAGGATTTAGAGGAAGACAAAGTCTTTTGTCGGTCATCTTTAATTAGATAACCTTGCAAGAATTCCCTGGTTAGAAAATTTGGTATAGCATTTTCAGATCCTTTAATATATTTGATACCAAAATCAAAAACCGATAAAATAGCTTGCCATCTAGCAAAAATTTGCTTTGAAACCAGGTTTGTAACATCATTTTCCAAAATCTCTTTGGCTTACTTGCAATCAATTTGAAGAGTAATGCTGGTTTATCAAATTACTTTGAAATTTAGTGATGCAGAGAACTATGTTGAGCATTTCTTTTTTGACAGTGGAGTTTTTTTTTTGGGTAACGTTTCAGGTTCCTGAAGTGAACCGGATTATCTCATCTTTCCCCTCTCTTCTTTGTTTTAAGATTCCTCCATATCTTGTTTTGCTAGCATCAGTTTCCATTATCTTTGGGACTTTAGGGTGAGGAATATTTAGGTAGGGAAGGGTTTTTACCCGTTGCTTAATTTTTCTCACTGCTTAAATGAACTGTTCGCTCCATTTTGGAGGGTTGCCTTTTTTCAAGTGATTTGCAGTCTTGAGCTATTCCTTTGTAATAGTCTGCTACATAATTTAGACTGCCTAAGAATCTTTGAAGTTGGGTTTTATCTTTAATCTCATCAGGGAATTTATCATCAAATTCTATTACGCTTTGGATTGGCGCTATTTTCCCTTTGGATATTTGATATCCTAAAATTCTAATTTCTATTTAGAAGAGTTTAACTTTCTTAGCGGATGCTTCTAATTAATGGACAAATATAGAGCCTTTGGTAAAGGGAGAGCTTATTTAGAATTCGATCATGTAAAACAGTTTGAGTTTTTTAAGACGTTTTGTCTCCCCTGAATTCTAAAATGGAGTTATCACCTTGATGTTTCTTGGATGCCTCCAGCTATTGAAAGGAAAATTGAGATAAAAAGGGTGGGATAAATTTGATCTTACATATGTCCTCAAGCCCACCTCGGAAGAAGACGACATTTTCCAGTCCATCTTTGATTCCTACATGGACAAGCTTTGAAGTAAGTTTCCCGACTTGGACCCATTAGAGCTCGAAGAAATGTTCCTACGTATGGCCGAAATGATGAAAGAGAAAAGTAAAGGTATCTCAAAGGACCTCGAGACGGAAAATGTTCACTCTCTTAGCCCGGACCAAGGTTGTGACATATTTGAGGATTCCATTCACATCCGAAACAGTAAAAGTTTCGACAACTGTTCCTAATAGGACAAGAATGTAGTAAATGAGCAACTCAATAATTAAGATGCGCAATGAGAAAAGGTCAAGAGGCATCTCAATTATAGAAGCCTTAGAGATAAAATCGAATAAGTGGCTTCAAGTTGGCTCTTTCTGGAAACCTCAACCACCTCTACATAAATCACTCTTCTCTCAAGCAGAAGGTGTGCAAGGTTTTGGGTGCAATTAAAGTATTGTAATAAAATTTTTCTTTCTGAGTGACTTCAGTGTTTTCTTTCTGAGAGATCCCTTGTAACATTGTGAGAGTGTGTTGTACTTGTGTGAGCTAAATATTTGTAAATACTGTTATTAAGATTTCTATCACAAAGTCTTTCAATCGTTATATGTTTTCTATTTTATTGACTCTATTATACCGATCATCTCCCTACATGTCATTACTGTTCTTCTTCATTCATATTGTAATGCAACTCTGTTGGTGTCTTTCATTTGAACGTCAAGTTAGTCTTTGTGTTCTCACTACTAGTGTCCACTGTTGTTTTCTTGCCAATGTTTCCAAGTATAATTTTGATTGAAAGACACTTAGCCCTGAAATGTTATTTGCTACTGGTTGGTTTATATACGTGTGCCCAGACATGTCAACTGTACAATGCATTCGTTCATGTGTTGTGTATGTTTTGTTCCAGTACAATGACAACAATAATAATCAACTGCCTTGTCAGGTACTTCGAGGAATGTTAAGTTGGGATACATCAAAGAACTGATATATGAAGAAATTATTTTTCACTCTCCCATATTTTAAACAGCCAGATTATACCTTTCTCAGTTTTCTATTTTCTTTTCGGTAGGTAACAATGAAGTTTTATTAACTAAAGTCAAATGTGTACAAGGTGTACATATACCATTACAACAGATTATGTAGCATTGCAAGATATACGAAGATTGATGGGAAAGGATAGACATTTGCTTCTTTAATGATTACAAATGGGGCCTTCTTGGTGTTTCAGATGTTGAGGAGGTGGAAGGTTTGACAAAATGGCCTCAGGTTGGCCAGATGGACCAATTTCCTATAAGCAACTTGATCTTTTGAGGCCATCAGTCCAATATTATTCAGTTGTTAAAGTTAGTATTCCTGGGATTGTGATTCTTCAAGTACATTTGTTTCTTTCATGGTATGAAACTTAATCCCTTGCCTTTGATTTCTGTTGATTTATTAATAGTTTGTGATGGAAATGACTACCTTGTGATTGATTCCATAAGCATGTAGTCCCTCACGAGGCCAACTCAAAATACCCTGTTTTCAATGCAATCACCACTAGATACTTCAGACCATGCAAAAAGGGAACTACCCTTATAAGGGATACAGAAAGCTGTTAGTTGGGGATGTATGATAAACCTCTCCCTTGCTTTAGTTGTGGTATAGGGTGGTTCTCGTAAGTAAATCCCTCTCTCTCTCTCTCTCTCTCTCTCTCTCATGGTTACACTGTTTCTTGCAGTCTATTACTAGGTTTTGTGTTTCCATGTATGTGGTACTATGCCACAATTCTCTCTACTTTGGAAATTATTATCGCAAGGATCCAAGAGAGCGAGCAGGCCTTGCTGCTTCTGCAATTGCGGTACTCTCGCTTACTCACGCGCGCGGATACACACCTTAGTTTTGTTTTTTGAAATTTCAGCCAATTTCCCAAAGTAATCTTGACATTGGGGCTGTCTTTAATCACCTTGGCTTTTAATCTAATTCTGACATGGTTCCAGGCATTGATCTGCTCGGTTGTTTAACTGATGGTGCTTCAGTTTCACCAGTGCATTTCACCTTTGTATTACCCCAGAATGAGAAGCCCAAGTACATATTGTAAAAAAAGGGTGCAGCATGTAGCAACAGGAAAAACTGCATAGGATGGAATTCTTGGTTCCCAACACTTTTTCATTTTTGTTGGAGAGTTGAAGTTTGGTGTTTTCCTCTGTTGCATGCTGCTGGATCAATTTAAGTAGAGATGCAAATCAGTGTTGGTAAAATAAATTAGATATAAATTTTAATTTGTTTTAAGCAACTTTTTTAAGATACTTTCACTGAAAAACCAACTTCTCGACTTCTTTTTTCTCTAGCCTAGGGCCCCTCTGCTAGTGCAACACTAACACATAAAGATGCAAATTATGGTGCAACACTATTGACTCCAACTTAACTTTCACTGCGCCTGTGCCCAAAGCAAAATGTCATCAATGTCATTGTTTATATATACATTCCAATCATCACGGGATCTCTTAGGGTGGTGGGGGTGTTGGACCTGTGGGTAGAATTGAGACCTGCTCATCACACAACCACAGTCACATTCCACCCTGTATTGAGAACATCTCATCTCCTAATAATTAGTACTGGAGATGTTCTGGACGTACGATCAGGATATGCCGTGAGGCACCTCAAAGCTCCGACAAACAATAACCGGGATTGGTGCACTGACTATTGAACAGTGGCTACATAGCTTAAGCGTTTTTTTTTGGTAAACCATGAATTTAGTTAAAAGAAGACTGGGCCAACGGAGCCCCGATCGCCCAACCCTAGCGCAAAGCCTGAGCTTGATAAATTTACCAATAGCTGACACAGCTAGTCAGCTAGGCTCTAGACCTTTTTGACTTGGAGGGTAGGGGGCGAAGCCGGGCTCTGACGCCAAATCAATGGGAACTAGATGTCTAGATCCACCGTCTTTACCCACCCAGCCGGAACTTTCACCTTAATAATCATCCTTCCAAGTTCCAACTAAAAAGCATCATAGGAGTACCCTGGCCTGACCACTGTCGCCCAATGAGTGGTTAAAAATGATGAAAAGAAAAAGAAAAACAAATGAACATTAGGGCCACTCCGTTCACCATTGCAACAAATGTAGGATTCAGAATTTAAATGCCCTTGCACCGTAACTGGAATTATGTTATCTTTTCTTGCTTAGAGGGCTGTGAATCTCAGAGACAACATCTGAATGAATAGATTTTCCAAAGTTCCAATAATCCCAAGGCTCCATCTTGTACGTACCATAACCAGAACTTATTACATACTAGACCCTTCCAACCAAAAGACGAAATATAACAAAATCGAATTCTTACAAAGATATTAGGTGTGCCAATTGCTTAACTAAAAATTACAGGAGAAAATATTTCATGTATGTTATTTTCGCTTCCTAAAAAAATCAACATCCAGATATAGATCACAAATTACTCAATTTTCTACACAGCTTCGCTCGGAAAACCAGTGATTGAAATCAGACCTCTGTAATCATTTGAAACACCTCTAAACCGGCATCCAGAGAGGCCTGAAAATTCTCTCCTTATCTTGGAGGTGGTGGAGGAACATGAGATTTTGCCATACCTACCCAAGCGACGATGCCGACTGCAAGTATTATCCACCCGAATATATCATACTTGAGGTCACTGCTTTTCTTTTTCTTCGAACTCTGAAATATACACGATACACTCGAGTTAATTAAGGCTTTGGGTGATTCAGAAAGCAGGTGAACACAAAATATATGTATTGTATGTCTGTTTTCAGGGCGATTCCAACGTTAATATCGATCCAAATATATTTATTTGTAAATCCACAGAAAAATTAAAAATTAGTATACGTTGAAAACTCCGGATACACAAAAATCCATCGATACTTTGAACCATGGGGGACCATCAGTGCATTGGATATGGTCACAATTCTTGCTTTTTTAGACAGTAAAACAAATAGAGAGTACAATACCAGATGAGAAGATATCACCGAGACATATCAAAGGGAACAACTCTTCAACACCATAACCATAACCCTTCTATCTGACAAGCATGCTTCCCAACTATGAACCACACATACATCAAACAAACATGCAAACTTGTAATTATAACCTAGAATGGAACATGCTGACCTATCCTGAAGTCAGTGGGCAATATTTTCAAATGCTCATTCTGCCAAAAACTTCATGTTTCAAGGTTTAATCCATTACCTGATTTTCTTTTAATTACTGGTAAAACTTATTGAGTACCAAAAAAGAGATTATGAGATGCACATCTGACACAACATAACAAAGAACACAATAGAAGGTAAAAGATAAGCCTACAATTTTGGGGATATATTAGAATTTATAATATCTCCAATTTCAAACAAACCAATTGCTGAAATGGCAACTATTGATGGGCCAATGCTGGGTTGGGATTTGGGGTTGAGGAGAGCCTCAAGAGACTTTGAATTGGGTGAACTGATTTCCTCCTTGCTTGAAACCCTCTAAGAAGTGAGTTTGTTGTCTTTGGGATGCGATGAGAGGGTACTGGTACCAAATGTTTGTTGGCAGTTAAAGAACTCTGGTGCAGCCTTATTCCCCTCCTAAGGTAAAGGTTTTCTGCTAAGAGGTTGTTAATAAACTGGTCCATCTCACCTCCTGTGTGTTCTTTGCATGAAGAGTGGGGAAAACACTAACCATCTTTTGTTACATTCTCCTAAAAAGAACATGGGTAGAAATAGTAAGAAATTATTTAAGCACTAATAACTTAACACTAGATATGGCTATAAACAGAATGGATTGGCAAAACAGGATTCGTGTATCCGACCAGATATAGTTGGGATAAGGCACAGATGATGATGAGGAAGAGTTTGGTGGTACCAGCTGAAGTATTCAATCTATTTGACTGACGATTGTTGAGAAACTGATGCAGAAACTCAAGAGACAAATCTGGAATGTTCTCAAATTTTATGTATTTCTGTTTTTTAGCAGGGGTGTTTTTGTAATTTTATAATTTTCACTGGGGCCCAATGATAGGGTCCGGTTTGTCTAGTTATGGTTTGTTTATGTTAAAAATTTTAGTCATTGAATAAGTAGCTTATGAGTTAAGTCTTGAATTGGAATAGGATAATGGCATTTCAGTTTTAAGTCCAACTAGGAATCTTTATTTTTTGGAGAGGTAATAGAAAATATTTCACTAAAGAGCACCATACTGCACAAAAACAAGCAGTAGGTCAAACAGGTACAATGTAAACCCATCTGACCACCATGCCGGGTTTCAAACAAACAAAAAAAAATACAAAGAGAAAAATAATTGATACAATTACAGGTCATATATTCTCACCCAGCCCTTCGACAACCCCATTCTAGGCATTCCCTACCAACCCCTGCTCTTGACAAAGAGTCAGCCTGCACATCAGAACTTCTAGATACCGGGTACCCAATTGAACAAGGCAATGAGGGAGGTACCTGGTGAGTGTCCTTGTCTCACCAATGTCCTAACTGTCCATGGAATCTGAACATGTCTTCATCCATATTATAACTGTTTGACAATTGCCTTCCATTTGCACTTCTTCAAATCCTGTGTCATCAATAATTTTAGGCCTTGAATCAAGGACAAAAGTTCAGCTGATGTTTTGGCTAAGCAAGGGGTGGGAAGGGTTCAAAAGTTCTCTCTGTGGTGCTTCTTTGTACCTTTTTTTCCATAATTAATGAAATTCTTCTGTTATTGATAAAAAAAAAGGACTAAAGTTCAGCTCTCAGGGAGTTACCATGACACACTGGGCCTGAAGAGCTTAGAATAATATCACTCCCATGATCTCTAACAATTCCACCCACTCCAGAAGCCCTTGGATTTTTCAAGACAACATCCATCAAAGTATAGTTTCACCAACCCTTCTACAGGAGGGGATCGCTCATCTTCTATTTGTTGTCTTCTTGTTTGGAAAGCAGCAACCACCTGCCACCCCCTTGGTAGGTCATTTAGTGAGAAACCTCTAAAATCTTCACAAACCATGGCCCAGTGAGCAGCCTTAATCCTTGTCAATTTATACCTCCTCCACATCCCAATACTTTTCTTTAAAAATCCCCACTTTTCTTTCACACCACTGCCCCCACACATACATTGCCACAAAACCTTTGTCTCCGACTGCTACAATCCATCACCTCTGCTCTGAACAATTCTGCCACTTCAGCCAGTGCCACCCAAGTTTTTCCAAATAACCTGAATTCTAGCTGTCACAATCTAGAGGGATAGGAACAATGTATGAGAAGGTGATTGGTGTTTTCCCCACTCTTCATACCAAGGACACACACATGAGTAGGGTTTCAATGGACTGGTTTTGGGTTGGCCACCATCCAAATCAAAATCAATTTGGATGAGTTGGACGGACCAATAAAACATATTGAATTGGACCAGTCTGGATTTAATGGTCCAAAGTATTTATTGAATTGGATTGGACCTGGTCCATCTGTAATGGATTTATATTGGATTGGGTAGGACTGAACCAAATATCAGGTACATTAATAGAAGATAAGAATACAGGTGTCAATGGACCAGGTTTGGGTTGGAACCGATCTAAATTAAAGCCAATTTCAACAGATTGGACAGTCCAGACATTGAATTGGACCTGATCCATCTGTAATGGACTGGTCTAAACTGGACCAATTGACACCCCTACACATGAGAGAAAGCGCCCAGGAATTCCATGTTATTTATGATTTGGTTAACAGCCTCCCAGCAAAAAAAAAAAAAAACTGAATTTAGGAGACTGGGCTAAACCACACCTCTCACAGGAAAATTTTGGTTCTCAGTGGTTGGGTAGGTCCTAAAAAAGGAAGCACAGGTAAAGTTACCTACAGTAGAGGGTATCCTACTAGGATTCTTATGAGTAACAGTTTTTGAGTCCTAGGGTTCTTAAGAGTCTACAGTCTATAAATATGTGTGGATATTCTACACTTATACACAAGGGTCAATGAAGTTTATTGTTTTTCTTTTTGAGCTTATGCCATTTATGGTGAGTGATTCCCATGCCCTAGAGTGATTCTAGGTACCCCATGAGTGATTCTGGGTATTCTCCCCCTGCTTTCTCTATCTATTGTCTTTCTTATTTCCTTTTTTTGATGAATGATCATTAAAGAGAAATATAGGAGGGTTGACTGGTTGAGGAGGCATTTGAGCTTAGGATTATAAGGGTGGCATATTGGGCTTTAATATGTGAAAGGTTCAAAGATGTTTCCTTGAATGATATCCTAAGGGGATGACAGGTCATTGCTAGATTTCAGATTACAGGGCAGCAAAGGTTGGGTGAATGGACTGCACCAACAACTGGTAAGATTAAATTTAATTGAGGCAGAAGGGACTCAAAACTAGTTATATCATGAACAAATGACAACTCTCTAGGTGGTTGGGTGCACAGCCACATCTCAAGGTGCAAGCAACTATTTTTGGCAAAATTGTAATTGATTCTTCTGTTTTTAAAATGAGTAGTGACAGATCACTGTGGCAACATTCTCCTCAGTTTTTCAGGCCCAATTGGTTCTGGTAATTCAGTAAGGGCTGAATTGATAGCTGTAATCCAAGCTTAAGTTAATAAAGCTGAAGGGGATGAAAGATGTAGAGGTCGAAGGAGACTTCTAAACTATTATTTGTTGGTTGAAGAATCAAAGATGTAATCATGTAATACCTTGGAGTAGTATAGTAGTAGGTATTACACAAACCATACTTTTACTTTGCAAAAAAAAAAAAAAAAGATGCTACCTTGGAGGGTTAGGCCAATGGTGAAGCAGACACAATCTCTAGGTGCTACCTTGAATACTTCATTCAACTGGACAACTAGAAGTGCTAATATGATGGCAGATGCATTGGCAAGAGAAGGGGTATTAAAGGAACGGCTAGAATGGTGTCCAGGGCCAGGTTGTAATCTGTAATAGTTTTTTACATTGTTATCCTTAATTTGTATTAGAGACATATTTGTTTGGGAGATACATTGTATCTCTTGGCTTCTGCTTCCTTTGGTAAGCAGTAGGCCACAATCCCAAACCCTGAAAAACAAAACCTACATAGGTAAGAGGCAAAATAGTGCACTGAACCCAAATATCAGCTCAACAATTTAAGGGAGACCCAAAGATCCCTCCCTTAGCCAACCAACTTCTCAGTTTTAGTTAAGATTCCTTGGGTTCCATCTGAATTAGATGTCCGCTCTATCTAATAAACTGATTATTTTTAGTAGAGATGAGGTATCATTTCATTAGAACAAAAAACCAAGTACAACCAGTGGCTGGAAAGTACTAAGCAAATTAGACCACTCTTCCATTCGAAGTTACAAAAAGATTTTTAAATTCCAAAAGAGAACAAATGGCAGATCCTTCTAAATTCAACTGTGCAAATGCTCAGGATAACGGCTTTCCCACAATTTTCTGCCTAACTTCCCCCTCCTGACATCTAATAAACTGAAGGGCAAGAATTATATAAAACCATGGAATGAATGCCTGCAACCACTAATCCTTGAGAAAGAAGTTGCCTTAAAAAGAACAATGTAGCTAAGATTAATGACAAATACCAAAAAAAAAGGAACTATAGGGGATGCTCATCAGGCCTTATTGGAAAAGGCATAATTTTACTAGTTTATGGAGCATAGTTATGGAGACATCATCCCAGATCGATGGACAGCAAATTCCTCGATTAGGAACTGTTGAGACACAAATAAAGGGAGCACAAGTGTACAAGAAAAGGCCACATCAGCCTTTAAGTAATGTAATTGACAGCCAACCACTAGAACAAACTAAATAACAAATTGGACAAGTGGAGAGGCTAGTATAACAGAATTGTATAAATAAGGAAAGGAAGCCAGAAGAGGAATTATTGATTTTGGGAATACAATCTCTCTCTCTCTCTCTCTCGTTCAGGAGACAGGCTTCCTCGAAAAACTCCCCGAGTTAGGCAGTTCCTAAAAGGAACTTTGTTCTCATTTTTTCCCTTATTACTCCACAACCCTCACCAAGAATACTAGGCTATTAATTCTACATCATTCAATTATTCTTCAGCACATTTGACTCCTCCAGTTGCCTTTAAAATATTTTGGCCTACTGTTAGGAGTAAAATCTAGGCCTGCATCTTGAGATTCGGTGACAGAGTTAAACAAAAAAAAAATAAAAAAACTAGCTACTTGGAAAAAAAAATCATCGTTTTGAGGCAGGATTACACTTGTCAAATCAACATTAGACTCTCAGTTTAGTTTTTATAATTTGGTGCCCCATGATAAAAGGATAGAAAAGATTGTCAGAGATTTACCTTGGTAGTTAAGTGACTCTAAAAGGGATCTCACTCATGAACTGGGTGGATGCATGGAGCTGAGAAGGATGGACTATAGATCAAAGACAAGAACACTGTTTTTGAAGGGTCTGGATTTCTGGAGGGTCAGGGACAAGAACATTGATTTGTTGGATCAGTGGCAATGGAGGTTTCAATTGAAAATCAACAACTTTGGGTCAAGGCAGAAATGATATTCTTCAAAAAGGATGGGACTCGGTGTCAACATCTAGGATGATGATGTGTTGCCCATGTAAAACAGTTGAGGTTATCCATCCAATGCTCATGTGATATATTAGGATAGACCCATTATCAAGCAATAAAGTAAAATTTGAGAAGACTGAAGACCTATGGTGGGGATAGAACTTTTTGTGCTGCTTTTTCCCAGCACCTATAACATCTTCCTTCATGAAAACAAGTTCATTGTTGAGTGTGCCCACTTTTCTCATTGGATTAAGATCTCAGGGGAGTCTTAGAGATCATAAATCTGATGTGGACATTTCTCCAATTAACTCTCTTAAAGGTGTTTTTTTTTAATGGTTGAGTCAGAATTTGGATTTTAGATCCTTTAGGCAATCTTCTTGTTCTTTTCTAAAGCCTTGATGTAGCACATCCGTTTTTTGAAAGGTATTAATGTAGAACACCCTTTCCTCTACATTTTCTGATTAAAACCCTTTGGGAATTGGGGTGGCTCAACTCCAAAGATCCAAGCATTGTTGGGAAGTTGCTTTGCAAATTGTCAATACATGTCATATGCTCCAAAGAAGACACCCCTCATTCGTGTTCCTATTTGTTTGTCTTTTAGTGAATAAGTTTTTGAGGTTGTGGAATGGCTGAAACTGAAGTTGGGTAGATCACTATACCCTTGAAAATTTTATTATTAATTATTTTAACAACTACAAGACAAAGCAATAAATCTTTCAGCTCAGCAACTTCAGCCGTTAGCAAACCTCAAATGGACCCTAGCAATGGCAAGCTTTGTGCAGCATAAGAATCCTATTCTTTTGCTTGGAGTGCTCTTTAGGCAAACCAGGACACTAGGGAATAGGAGGTCTCTTCAGAAGTCGTGAATGGTTTTTGCTGCTCAATTTCTTAGGTCCAGTGGAAGAAGGAAATTCTTTAACAGCTCAGCTTCTTGAACTTCTTCAAGGCCTCAAATTAGCATTAATATCCAGTTGGAGCAAAGCAGTCATTGAAGAGGATAAATCAGTCAATGAATATCCTCAAGGGAAAAATATTGATAAAAAAAATCCTCAAGGGAAGAAGGCCCTTGGCAATTTGGATTTCTTATTCAAGAAGCCAAAGTATTATCGGCCAACTTGAATGGCTCATTTAGGTGGGTGTACAGATGAGCAAATGCCTTGAATTGAATGACTTGTTGGCAAAACAAAGTGTGGGCATGGATGTTCTTGAATGGGGGCTCCAGTTAAAGGGATGCAGTTCCGGACTATTTTTATTTAAGATTCTTGGATTGGACAGAGGGTGGGCCTTGGCCCAATGATTGGGTTTCTCCATTGTAACCTGGATGACCAGGATTCAAATATTTGAAACAGCCTCTCTATGTATCTCCAGGAGTAAGGCTGCGCACATCTGTCCCTCCCCATACCCAGCATTGGCAGGATCTTCATTCACTGGGCTGCCCTTTATTCTTGGATTGGACACCTATGTGTTTGGCCAGGACTATCCATATTTTCTTTTATGCATGCCAATTATGATGTGTATGCTGTTTGGAACTTGAATGTTAGGGTTCTCCAATACATTAGTACAATCTCCTTTGATTGTTTTATTAAAAAAATGAAAATATGCACTGAACTGAATAAAATAGTAATTACATTAAGAGAAAAAAAATCAAGAAAAGAGAAGGTACACAACCAAACATGCATAATTTTTTGCACCAAATAGACATGAAAATTGTCATTTAGAGTTCTCTATATATAAAGGTCACAGTTTTAGTTGATGGGCAAGGATTCTCAAAATAAAATACATGCTCAGATGTCCATCAACCTTTTTGTAAAGATTCACAGTATGGGATCATAGGGCTGCAGGGGACCAGGGGCAGCTTTGTTTTTTGTATATTCCCTGTGTACAGCTTCTTGTTGTACATGGCATTTTCATAAGTTAATGAAAACTTTACTTTTTTTTTCTCAACAGTATATAAATATATATATATATATAATTCAGAAGTAAATGTCTTAGAGAAGTTTTCTTATACATAAAATGGTTTTACTGCAAAGAGAGTTTGGAAACTTTACATTTGCACTCGAAGAAGTTGAAGATCCTCCCCCCATTGTCTGTTGACTAAGACCATGCTTATGGATCTCCACATGCAATTCAGGAGCCTGAGGGAATGTGACCATCAGTAGACATTATAAAAATTATTAAATGAAAATCTAATCAAGAATGTTCAGATGTGGGGAGCTGCACCAAGGTAAGCAAAACCCACTTTCTTTTTATTTTTTATCAAAAAAGCAAACCACTTTCCAGAAAAATTAATCCAAGAGTTAGCAAGCAAGACAGGTTAAACGAACAGATGCACACAATATCAATCTTGCACTATTGGCTTCAAAGAAAAAGGTTAAGTATAAGCTACAAACTGCAAATAATTAGAAATGAATGACTTATGAAAGATCTATAAGATGCCTCCATAAAGTTCATTTATAACAAGATGCTATTCAATATACCTATACCATTTCCAAAATATTGAAATCTATATATGCTTCATGAACACAGGTTCAAAAGCAAAAGGAGAAAAACATGGGGATACTCAATATTCAAGAATTCACCCTGCCCATTAGTCCCATAAGAAGTTCATCCTGTTGGGCAGAGTGCTTTCAGAGATTCTAGAATCTAGACTTCTGCTGTTAATGTGACCCATGTAACAGCCAAAGGGAAACCATTTGATATAACTTTGATCTTTGTGCTCAGCTTCCTTAAAGACTAGCAGAACAGTTCCTTCAGGGACATCGGAAACAGTACCTGATATGAACCGTTTCCAAGAAATAAATTACACCAAAGAGTGACACTGACTTTCCAATGTAAGAAAAGATGACCTGCTGATTCTTTAATCTTGTTCATAGGACATAATCCAAATTTGAATTTTTATGCCTTAGTCCTTAAGCCACTAACTTGTCCTTGGGCACTCTCCACAATCCATAGCACGAAGGCTATTCTTTAGAGTATACCTTGGAGAAAAGGATCCCAGTGTGAAATCTTCAGATGGGTTACAAACTCAGATCCTTCTGTCTTCTTTCTAACAATTCGTGTTTTTTTTTTTGATGAATTTCTAACAATCCCTGTTTTGTACTTTTATCCATTTCTTCATCCTCTTCATTGTCTCGTATTTTCCCATGTGTGAAAAGCAGTATGCAATATTTATATAGAGTGACTTTTTATTTTCTTAGGATTTTTTTATCAGCAACACAGAATAAAATTCATTAATATTAGAAAAGAACAGTACAACAAGAAGTTGCAAAAAAACACAACCAATCCAAAGGAACTAATCCATCCCAGAGTATTACAAATGAACCCAATACATAGATTGTCTCTAAAGCCCTTGCTTAGCTAAACCGTCTACCAACTGCTCCTTACCTAGTTCATTTGAATAATCATTTCTTTTGAAAGCCATTTGAAACGTCTGAAGTCATTCGTTAGGTGCCGAGCCACTCCCCACCCCCACCCACCTCTTTCAGCCAGCCCATAACTGTTCCGAGTCACCTTTAATAATCAATCTTTCAAAGCCCAATTCTATGGCTTTCTAAACCCCGTAAACTGCTACCAAGTGTTCTGATCTAACCGCATCGCCTTGCCCAATTGGGCTTGAATACAAGGAAAGTATGTTTCCTTTCTCATCCTCAATCACCCCTCTAGTACCTGAAAGGCGGGGATTGCCCACATATATAGTTGTTCCTTTATGTCAAATAAGCTGAGAGATAGAAAGGAAATGTTACATAGAAGTGCCCTCAAGAATGGGCCATGCAAAACAATTTATGACAGTTTACCCAGTGGCACAGGAACTAGTACACTACCTTAGCGGTCAGCTCTAAAGACTTGAGATAGATCTCATTTCCAGGATCCTACAAAAAGAGAGAGAGAGAGAGAGAGAGAGAGAACTACTATTATAAGCTCCCCTAGCGTGTAAATTATACAACATTTCAAAATATAGGAAGTATGTAACTGCATGGTGACTTGACTAGAAAAGTTACTTCATCTACTGCTTGCTGGAAATATTGAGATGCTTTTTCAAAGTAAGCCTTGGCTTCCTCGTGCTCAGGAGTTAGAAAGGCATGAGAAGTGTGTGCATTTCCTAAGCACCAGAGCGTGTCATGCTTTCTTGGATTAACTACCAATGCCTCCTCCAGCTTCGAAATGGCATCTGCAGAAATGGATAACAGAAATATAAGAATTTGAGTCTGCCTTCCGTGCTGGCAAATGGTGAATACAAAAGGTTTAGATAATCAAAAGGCAAAAATAATAAAAACCTTTTATCATCTTCTTAGTGTCTGGGAGATTCTGGAACTGTGACAACTCAAGAAGCGCTCCACCCCATCTCGTTAGGTTCTGTAGAAATTAAGAGAAATAGATTATAATATTTAAAATTTGAATATAAAAAATACAACTAATTGGAGTTTGAAGCTTTTGATGACAATAACTAAAAATAAGGAGAATAATTCGAATCGACGCTTTTGTTTTAATCCCTAATGAGCTTGCAGCAAAGCAGTTAATTCATTGAAGTGGCATTTCTACGTCGAACTAATGAGGGAAACCGTTAAATAACAATATCCAAAAAACATCATTCTGAAACCCTAGACCAAAAGAAAAAAAAAAAAATCGAATATGAAACAATAAATGATGGAGATAGAAAGTACGAACATCTGCGTCGAGCGGGTCCCGGGCATAGTTGATCTCGGCGGTCTTCCGAGCATGCTCGAAGAACATGAGGCGATCGAAATCGCTCTGAGGCACATCCATCATGTTGATGAAAACGTTTAAAACAGGTAGGTCTCTGTGTGTCTTTCCCTGCTTGTGCTAGGGCTTGCAAAAGAAACTGAAGCGGCCTGCGAAGGGAAATGAAGCAGAGGGCAAAATTAATGGCACAAGACCCAGGCAGGCAGGTAATAGGTGGATAGCTTCGTTTCCCAATTCTCGAATCGTGAGATGAGCGTTCCTTGTAAACGCTACTGACACTTGTTAGATTATGCTGCTGACACGTGCATCTAGATTTTGTGGCATAGGTCGACGATATTCCCGGCTGCCACATTCACATTAGTTGGAGGGAGTTCGCGTTCGGTGAATCCGCGAATCAGAGTCCTCCACGTCAACCAGGAGAAGGAACGCGTACCGTTAACGTTCTAAGCCCCGTTAATCGGATTTGGCGGTTCAACCAGCCGCAAAATGACAAAATGGAGATCAAAACCCCTGTCAAACCTCTTTTTTAACTTTTCCCTCTGTATTTTTCCCCAGGAGACCGAACCCTACCCATACTGTGACTCGAACCAATGGCCGTCGGCGGTTACTGCGAGAGCTTTAATGGTATGTTTCTCTCTTCCTGTTCTTCTTCTTCTTCTTCTTCTTCTTCAACTGCTCTGTTTTTGAGTGCGCATTTCTTTATATTGACAGTAGATCTCTTCATGGTCGGGCTCGAGTTTGGGTTTTGCCATATACCGACACTGAATCTATATAATTGAAGTTCTTTGAGTTCAAGTCTTTAATAAATAGTTTGGTCATTTGGTGGTTAGAGATAATAGAAAATTTTGAAAGATTCAAGATGATTGAACATGCAAGGAAGAGATGGAAGATACCCTAATTTTGGACTATGCAAAGGAGAATCGGAAGAGCAATTAACCGTGTCAGCGAGTACGAGTGTAGGACATGGTGTTGTTGCCTATGAATAAATCGGTTTTTGGAACTAAGTAGGAAGATTCAAAAAGAGATGTATTGGTGGTGGATTCGAATTCATCCCAACGCCGCCTCTGATGCTTTATCATATCAGAATTTGAAGAACAGAACCGAAGAATTATCAATGGACGAGGCGAAAAATGGGCCAAAGGGGTGTGAACTGTGAACTGTGAAGAACTGGAGAGCTTCGGTGAATACTGAATAGAGATAATCAGGATATCACCGTACCAAATCAAATACTTGCTTTGGTATTTGATTTGAGGTGAGAAAGAGACGCCGGCATGGACGCATGGTCAGGGTCTCAGGGAGGAGTGCAGATCAGATCCTCACAAAGGAACACTCTGTGAGGGGCAGGGAGAGTATCATTTGAGTCTGAACTCCGAATTGCGCACAACAAAAACCGTCAGAGCTCTCCTTGTCGCCGCCGATGGCTGCCAGAGCATATAGGGGAAAAGCAAACAGGGTTTACTGCATCGGCCACTTGAAAGGTTCGGTGGAAGGAGGAAAGCTTCAGGGAAAATCACTCAAAAATTTTACAGTATGAATTTGGCTTCGGTTTGTATCCGGTTGGACTGTCAAATCCAAATTAACGCACGTTTAACTATTAACATTTGAATGATCGACATGGTCAAATCCGATCGTCGGGTTCACTCGTCCAGTGCACCCACGGATGCACAGAACGCGGACTCGGTTGGAGTTTGGACGTAAACCAGTAGTTTCGTGGCTTGAGCCTGGTTGGTCTACAAACGGCAAATCCAGGATCCAGCCCAAGCATAGGTGACGCCGACGAGACGTTGCTTTGCTATGCTATCTACCGTCAAATTGGCCCAAGTTAACCTCGCAAAGCCCATTTCTTCTTGGAGGTGTCAACTGTCCAGTTGAGGAGTGGTTGGTTAACCGTTACCCAGCCCAGCCAGCCCAATTTTAAAATTTGTAAAATATATTGAAAAAGGATCGTGTGCTTTGCTAGTTGGATTGTTCAGGAAATAAGGCTGAACGATACCAATACCAATTCAACCATACAAGGTACATGTGCGTTACAAATTTGCAAGATTGTTATTGGAGTCGAAGTCGATCGACCCTAGCATGCATACATGCTCTCAAGTCTCAAGCTGGTGCACGAAACCGATTCTACATTTAACGAGTCACCTTTGATTTCGATACCTTTTGAATTCCAATTCCCAGATGCAACTTTGCACCAGTGCAAATAAAATGGCACAGCATTTAAAACAAAAGTTGCTGTTTACATCAATGGAAACGCTTGCTGCGCTCTTGCTGAGTGTTGAGTGCTGACCTCCCATCCCATTATTTTTTGTCGAAGGGTTATCGTTAAGCCTGTTCATGGACCGAGCCATGCCGGGTTCGGATCGGGCTTTTGCTCTTTATTAATAGGAAATTTTTAGACCCGAGTCAAGCCCAGCCCAACCAATGGGCCTACAACTTGGGCCCGAGTCTGGCTGAGCGCCAATGCTTGAGTTTGCTTTTGAGAGTGAGAGAATGGTGCCTGAATTCACCGATTCCTGGAAATCTGAGAGTGAGAATGAAAACTAGGAAAATGAAAAGATAGAAGATGAAAACGGTGCCGGCCAGAGATAGATAGATAGATAGAGAGAGAGACGACCTAGTTCTGGTGGCGTCAGCAGTCGGTGCCTAAGTTCGTAGAGTGAAAATGGTGCATTTGGGTTCGTCGGTTCTGAAAGTTTAAGAGTGAGAAACTGAGAATGAGAAGAAAAGAGAGAAGATAGAAGATGAAAACCGTGCTGACCAGAGAGAGAGAGAGAGAGAGAGAAAACCTAGTTCTGGTGGCATCGACCGTTGGTGCCTGAGTTCTCATAGTGAAAACGATGCACCTGGGTTCATCGGTTCTGAGAGTCTGAGAGTGAGAAGAAAAGTGGGAAGATAGAAGATGAAAATGATGCCAATTGGAGAGAGAGAGAGAGAGAGAGAACCTAGTTTTGGTGGCACCGGCCACCAGTGCCTGAGTTCATAGAGTGAAATTGATGCGGTTGGGTTTGCCGGTTCTAGGAGTCTAAGAGTGAGAAACTGAGAATGATAATAAAAGTGAAAACAATTTAGGGTTTAAACTATATAAAAGTTGGGTTGGGTTGGGCTTTTTTGACAAATCCCGAGATCGGCTCAAAAAAATCGAGTTGGGCTTTTAGGCCCGAGGTCAAGCCCACGAGCTAAAACTCATGTTGAAGTTTGTTTGAGGGCCAAGCTGGCCCAGCCCGGCCCGTCGAGCTACCCAACCCATGAACAGGTCTAGTTATCACATGGTCACAGACAATGTTTGTACCATAATTCAACCTAATTCTCCGTTAATGCTTCCAACTCATCAACATGTACAAGTAAATGATAACACTATATAGTTAAATTCAACCTTTTTTTTACTTTTACCAAAACTAAGAAAATTATTCCCTTTATAATAATATAAATGTATGATTATAATTTGGCAACAAAATATGGCACATAAGAAATATTCATACAAACTTCAACAATCAACACACATCAAACAGTGCAAAGTGTTGGATTTTAATCTCATTAAAGATTAAATCTAATAGGGTTCGATTGATCAATTACATGAAAAATACATTTGTATACATGTTTTGAAAAATAGTTTTTTTTTCTTTTACTAAAATCAGTTTTCAACTTGTCCCACATTAGAAAATTACTAAATTTGTTTTAAGTTTTTAAATAGGAGCTTATTTACACTCCTTAGAAATATAAAAGTAGAGTATGGAGGCTTGATATTGTGCAACGTGCATGCGTGCATGTATACGATGCAATGAGATGCACTTTGTTCGCACTTTGCCTCCGGCGTATGTTAACTACCTTTAAATAGTCACAATATTTGAAATTGTGATTATACACAGAGTTTTTTTTTTTTTTTTGAATCAACACATTCATTTTCTCCATGATTCTTTATAAACTATTTAAGGAATGCGAATTAAGCAATTGAACACAGGGTTTTAGAAAATCATTCTTATCTCTCTCAGTTCAATTTGCTACTGTCTCAGAAAAGGTTTATTTGGAGACTCTTCAACTTTGTTGGTTATAGATTCTCGCCCAAGGCTCTATTGTATATTGTAAACGAATTTGCCTGTATCCAACAACAATCGCAATACAATTGAGTGGGGACAAATAACATTATAAAGACAATATCTTCAAACATACCTCAGAGTGCTTCCCCTCAAAGTTTTCATAACCCTAATTTCTAACACAAAGTTATCCAATTTAACACAACTGTACCTTGTATAAGAGAAAAACGGAAGGTCAAGGGAATGTCCTTGGGTGCATTCTATGAGTGGCTTCTTCTACTACAATCAACATTCTTTACCAGTCAATTATTTAAGGCTACAGGAATTAGGTGAGAAGAGGAAAGTTATGGGAATCTTGTTTACTCAAGGAACCAAGTGAAGAGAGTCTCTCTTAATTGTTGGAATCTTTTTTCTTTTTCTATACAAATGGGCTAACACAATGGGGGTAGCTTTCCCCCACATCCTCCTCATCCAGATAAAGACGGTGTTCAATCCAATGTCTTCCATTTGTTGAAATCATTGGAAAGCCAAGAATCAACTAGCGTTCTTCAACGCTAACAGTTAGAGGTGCAACAAGAGTGGACTCCCATTAAGCATCTGTTAAAACTAAAAATTTGAATGGACATATGAATTTGATGAATTGGGATCTGCTACAAGTATCACAACTTACAGGCACATCCCACGTACATTGGAAATATTTTTCATAAATAACAATACATAAGTACAGGAAATATTTATAATACACAGTGGATGTGCATGTAAAATTGGTGTGAAGTACCACGTGTAAAGAGCAGATCCGGTCTTGATTTTGATGCCGTATAAAATTGTCAATTCAGATACCCACCCAAATTGCACCGCTATTGATAGTAACCTCACCTCCAGTCTCCACCTACAAACCTTGCAACCCATACAGAGAGATTGACAAGCCTTGTGACAAAATTCTTCCTTGTTGTAACACTGCCCACCTAACCACATCGATCATTATGGTATGTATCCTAAATTTTCTGTATTTGCACAAACATTAGATTGTTTCTTACTGTTACTATATAGATAGTACGTTTATGGATGTTTATCTTATTGGAAATAGATTTCAGTCCTTTTTTAAATTGTACATACAATCACTTTTAACGGTGGATGATGAATCAATGCTCCTTTGTTTTTATGAAAATTTTGAATGCTTGACGAAGTGGCTTTAAATCCACAGTGAAAAGGTGATTGTACCTACAAATCTACAATTTAATAGGAGTCAAAGTTCTCTCGATCTTATCATGTAGATTGTATGGCTGATTGAGAATGGGTGGGATTTTTATCCGGAAGTATGGCCTTAAGTAGTAGATATGGATCATGGGTAGGGCTGTAAATGGGTTGGGTCCAAGCAGATGAACCTGATGGGCTTTGAACGAATCGGGCCGGTACTGGTTCCAGGATATTATAACAATGGATCAGTTTTGGTTTTTGATATATTATTATTGATTGAAATTAATTCTATCCAAAACCGAATAAATTCAGACTTAATTGCCTCGATAACCGATCACTTCGACACTGTCTCTAAAATTACACACTATCAGGTCTGATTCGGTTACAGTTAATTTTTCTTGTTGAATTGGATCCAGTTCCATCCGGACCCGTTGACAGCCCATGGATCTACTACTATATTATACCAAGGCCCTTATCCCTCTAATTTCCCCGAAAGTAAAAAAGTATTTTGTCTTACATCCGTTATCTTCTTATATATTCACTTGGATGGTACATCCCCAATGGTCCAATTTGGTCCTCAAGACATATTATATCCAAAATCCACCAAGTCCAACTTATCTAAAGCCTTTTCTCCTTGGTGTTTGAACCTTGCACGATCTATTCTACAAATGGTACATTTATACTCGGCCATGTTTATATTTATAATACTTATAAAAAAGTTTATATTTATAGGTGTTTAAATGCCTGTATGATCAGTTCAAGCCCAATTAGCTAGGACTGAGCCGATCTTAAGTTTCTAATAACTAGATAGCGTCAGGTGAAGGATGATTTACCATTTAACTCGATCTATTGACATCATCCGAGTTCTCTTGATTAAACATCATTGCTTTAGGCTTAGTTTGTAAAAAGTATAATTACAAATATGTACAATACAAATGTATATAAAATAATAAAAAAAATTCAAGATTTTACATTCTACATATTTGTATTTATACTCTTCCTAAACTGAGCCTTATTTGCATATTGGAATAAAAAACACACATCATGGGATGAACAATATTCATCAAGCCCCTTCCCATGATGTGATAAGTCTTAGTCAGCTGGTAATCTCAGCATAACATGATGAAAGAAACTATACCCCTTTATGGCTTTACTTTTTATATTTATTACTTATGACTTTGGAGAAGGGATCTAATAAGTTATTAGGGTCCATTTGATTTATGGTTGGAATCGAAATTGGAATTGGAATGAAAATCCATTGGAATTGGGATTAGGATTGGAATGGTCTATTCCCCTTGTATGTTTGGTTCAGGTGAGAATGTGAATTTAAATTAAAATTAGCTGGAATGCATTCTCATCCCAAAGGAGGGGGAGAGAATGGCCATTATCTTAAATGGAGAAGTGCTATTCTAATAGGAATGGGAATGATATTTCAATTTAGTCCAACTAAACAGTTGGGTCATTCCGATTTTGATTCTAGACTCCGATTCCTGTGAACCAAACAGACCCTTAATCTCACATATGACAAGCTAGAAATAGGTTGCACGTCTACTTCACACTCATTTACATGGATGATAGTTTCAGTACAGTCCAATTCCACTTTACTAGAGAAGTTTAAAACCCCATATTAAATTTGTTTTAATTGAAAATTGAATTTGTTAACTAGAAAATTAAAAAAAAAAGAGAAGAAAAAAAAGGAAAATATAGGACATGGAATGAATGGGAGATACGAATGGGTGGGTCATTGATATACAATCTCAATTAAAATAAAAAACTCTTGGGGTCCATTTGATTTATGGTCAGAATCGGAATTGGAATCAAAATCCCTCAGAATTAGAATTGAAATGGTCTATTTCCATAATATGTTTGGTTTAGACATAAATTTCAATGAGAAATTAAAATCAATTGGAGTGAGATTTCATTTCTAAGGAGGGGAAAGGGGGATCAGAATCATTATGGCCCATTCCGAGTTGAGCCAAATGGGTCCTTAATTAACTCCTTATAGCATAAGTCTTCTTTGATGAATGGTTAAGATCAGCCATGCCTCTCTTCCTTCCTTGGCTCCCTGCAGTGTTTAATATTTGGAAATTATACAAAATAAAAAAAAAATCCTATGACAAATAGTTTTATGAATGAATTTGATAATTGTTTTATAAGATGTGGGATCAGTTATTCTGCTCCATGCCAATCACAAGGTGCACATGGCCCATACCACTCAATCGCTCGTTTCTATTTATATCTGACATGTAACAAAACGATTGTTCCCATTGCCCATAAAACAGTTATCAAGTTCAGATTTCAATAGTCTTGTCGTTATTCAGAAATGATAGCAGGGTGGGGCATGGCTGGGTTTTGCATGTTATATCACTGATCCCAAATTCAAATACCTTACCCCAAACTTTACTAGGGCTAAAAAGATCTCCGAATTTGTCTTGCCCTGTTTGAATCATTTTTTATTTATATATTTTTTTATTTTTTTGAAACTTAAATAAAATTATTTTATTTATTTATTTTTCGAAATCTAACTCGCGATTTTAAGGTTAGGGTTGGGTGGGTGGACAAATATCATCCCCACCCTGTTCCCGGTCCTCAGAGTTCATGTTTCCCTGATACCCATCCCAAATACTGATCAGTGGTTAAAAAAAAAAAAAAAACCCGCCTCAACCGAAGGCAGGGTGGAGTGAAACCCTACTGAGACAAGTCAAATTGCCATATCTATTGTTATTGATTTATTTGACTTTTTTTATGAGAATTATATGGCTCTTGCTTCATCATTTATTCTAAGGTTGTGTTGGGCAGCCAAAAGTCTATACTAAGTGACCGTGAAGATCGGTGAAAGAAAAAGAGAGTTTTTAATTTTGTCACGTTCACGAGCAGATGCAGCCCTAAGTTATCATTTAAAAGTGATAGCCAATGAAGGGGTATTCATCCAAAGTTCACGGGTGGCGGTTTGATTGGTCAAAATCTCTTCGCATATCAGACCTTTTTTCCGGCATTCATAGTTTTACCCACTTATCTGATTCCAAAATCATGTGAAGGTTCCGTAAATGATGATGTTCCCCACAAAACCAGTGGCGGGCAATTAATACCACTAAAATTTGATGCAGAGATTGATAACATTCATCTCGTCTGTCAATATATTTACATATCCCACCACATACTTTGTTTTATTTGATAGTTTATGCTAAAGCTTAGCCCCATCCAAAACTGTTTCTTTCACGTGAATTAGCGTGGGTATTATTGAAGCTTTTGTTCATTTGAATACGACTTTTTTTTTTAACGATGAATAGATTTTTGGTGATGTATTAATTTTTTTTTAATTACCTTGTTATTTGTTCTGTTTCTAAGCGGTCGATGATTCAAATGTTGAAGTGAACTTTTGCTGGATGAAGACTTGGATGTCGAGCTAGGAGCAGATTAAGTGTCGAGTTAACTGGGTCGAACTGGGCAGGTTAGGTGCTGAACTAATTGGGCCGAGCTAGGCGGGTTAGGTGTCGAGTTGGATTGATTGTTGAACTTCGTAGTTCTTTAGACACCTGCAAGGAATCAATGTCAGAGGACTCGAGGTGATTAATTCGGTGAGATCGCTCTGATACTTAAGTCAGTACTCTTATAGTAGACTGCGAGATAAAAATCACAAAAGTATTATAGCTAGAATATGCTTACTTTTCCCCCTATGCCGTTGGGGTTGGTGCCTTTATATAGGCATTGTTTGGCGTGGGCTTTCTGCACCGCATTCGAGATTTCCGAGAAGTCATCTAAGTGGTCCGAAATTCCCTGAGGCAACCGCCATGCACGTTGACCACCCTCTGGATCGTTCGGCATGTGGGCCAACTTTCAAGGATCGTGGGAGTGTTAGGATATGCATACCGCATTTGTCAGCGAGCACGTCTCGTAGGTCACTAGGCCGCCAGTTCACGCCTATGCCAGGCCGCTAGGTCGGCGCTTGTGCCAGGCTGCCAGGTCGGCGCCCGTGCCAGGCCGCCAGGTAGGACACCATCAACTTAGCTAAGACAAATTATTGACTAAGTGATTCCGGGTGTCACCCAATTGTTTTGATATATCATGTGTCACAAGGCCAAATCAGTATGCCATAAATAATCATATATCTATTTTCTTTTTCAGGAAAAATGTGATATCTACGTTTCATAATCCATAGCCTCTACTGTCCACATGGTAATTATGAGCCCTCTAGAGAGCAGATGCTGTCGAATGTGAACAGTCAAAGTTTTTTATTATTTTTTTTTCTGAGTTCTTTTCCTTGCTGTGAAATTGAAGTTAATGCATTAATGTTGATCTCCCATTGATAGGCATTTGGCACCCGTTAAACTACCATATATAGATGTGAGGAGTGTAGTTATGGTTTCTTTATACACGACGTCCGGGAAATCCACTCAGAACCGGCTCCCCTTTCCATAATACCATTGATTATAGTGCTAGCTGGACAGAAAAACCACTTCTGTACTAATTAAAATTAACTTATAGTAGCATTTAAGACGCATTGTTGTAAGGATCTATCTTCATTTTGCGGTTAAAAACTCAATATTTGTAGGGACATTTTAACCGTAAAAAGACGATAAATCCTTAAAGTAAGGAATGCCAAATGTTCTATATTGATTTTAGAATATATGGGTAAATTTGAGGTAGGCTGCTAGCGACTGGAAACTAATGTAACAGTGAAGAAATCCCATTCCCCCTAACTTACCTTCTCCACCACATTGAGCAAACAACATGGATTAAACTTAAAAACTTCAATGTGGTAACGGATGAAGGTTTGTTCCACTCGGGCGCTGCAATAAGTACATGGACAAGGAGAGGAAGGCTCTTTCCATTATTGCAATGGGAGAGAAAGAAATAAAAAAAAGGCACGTCACCAACTTTGAGAGATGAGGAGGCCGGCTGTATTTTCTACAGTGATGATCTGAAATGGACAATGCACGGCTTTTGGTTTCATCAAGTTAAAAGCAGATGATGATATATCAAGCTGATGAAAAAAAGTTGGTAGAAGGAAAGAGGGAGAGAGAGAAAGAGAGAGGAGCAGAAAGCGGGAAAAACTCTTAAGTTTCAAGTGTGAAGTAGATAATGGATGTGGAGTCTTCACCAAAAATGTTTAACGTTGTAACTGCTCTTACCTACCAAAGACGAAGAGCGCAAGGATTTAAAATGAGAATGTTACTAAAGAATTGATTATCCACTATCGTCATAGTTACATGGAGTTTTCGAAATTTTGATCATTATGTCCATTACACGCCACTTCATTAATTTAAAATGGACAAACTTAATATAAGTAAGTTGGGAATAAATATCCCATATTATTTGGTTGGTTAACGCCCCAAGGTAGCATTTCATATGGTTACTATGTGATTTCAATTCATGCATTAATCTACCCGAGAGGTCCCACCTCAATTCAAGGTTTCAAAATCACACAAAATAGTAAGCCATCAACTGGCGTGGTGACTGCATCTTCGATGGGTGGTGGCCCAAAAGTCAGAGATCGACGGTCCAATTTAGTGATCATGATCCAAGAATGTTTCATCACAAGATATTCCAATCCAACCACAGACACAACATTTAGCTGCTTAGAGTGATAGTTTTATTATGTCACGAGTGCTTACGTGTTTATCATTCATTGGTTGAGAAGTTCATATATATATATATGGGTGTCAATTGGATTGGATTTGGTCAAATTCATTTTAATCTAATGTGAGTCTATTATAAATGGACGAGGTCTAATCCAATTAATTTAGATTGATTTCAACCCAAACTTAGTCCATTTTGCTAGTATTTTGTGCTATGTATCATTAATAACTTTTCCTTGATCTCTTTTTCCCTGAAGTGATGATTGAAAGATGTACCAATGCTAAAACAAACCAACTAACACACCAACGAGCCAATCTTCTGTTGACTTAATCCAATCTAACCCAATATAAAATTATTACGAATGGACAAGGTCCAATTAAATGTAATAAAAAATTTGAACCAGATTGATCCAATCTAATATACTTTGTTGATCCATCCAATCCTTCAAATTGATTTTGGATTATCCAATCCAGTCCAAAATCAGTCCATTGACACCCTTATTCATATATTTTAAATCTAATGCTAAATATACACGAATTCACTTCAGCACCTGTGGAATACGCCCTACAGCATATCCCAACCGTGTATTAGAAACATCTCCTGATAATATGAGTATGAAAGATATTACTGATGTACGCTGATATGTGTATGTGGGGCGTTATTGAGGCGCAGATGTGAATTCGATATACACGTGGGAGTACCGATGAGAGCGCCTTATTGGATAAGTCTTCTTTTGAACAGAACAGCTGAGTGACTACTCCTGACGTCAGCTAATCACTGCTGTTCTGGAGTTCACATCTCCAGAGTACTCGCTACTCCGGTGCCTAGTGGACGTCGACATCTCGGCAATTCCGAGAGCCACGGGCCACGAGCCAGGAAGATCAAGGATTGTGGCAGTGGCAATTTCGTCACACTAAAGCGAATTTCGAAACTTAAGAAATAAATGTAATTCTCTAAAGCCTCAAGGGCCTTTTCGTATCGTTGCTAATATAAATGAAAAAGGATCAGCCTTCAATTTACCTCTGTCGTGTTTTCCCTTGCTGGGCGGAGGAGGAAAAGGAGGGTTTCTTCTCTTTTTTGGACCCCCAAATCTAGGGTTCCTCCTATTAAAGAGTTTATTGTAGCAGATCTAGAAGATCGAACCTTAAATTTCTCCGTTATCGTTCTCTTATTAAGGTCAGTGAGATATGCTTTGTCTGCATTTTCAGTTAAACCTCTCTTCTGATAATCTTGTCTCTGGTTCCCGTGTGTGTTTCCGGTGTTAATGAGCTGATGCTAGATCCAGGTTTCAGAATTTTGCCTATTTTATGGCTCTCTTTCTTTCTGTCGTTTTTTTGGAACAAAATGCCAACCGAAACTAAACAATATTAAATGAGTTTTATTTAAGCAGGTTTAGCTTTGGTTCTGTATATGCCACCTTCTTCTCGTGGAGTTTGTTTTTCATGAATGTTTCTCTATATTTGTTGAAGTGAGATTTGCCATCCCGGTGATTAAAATAGCTGTGATATATTTTAGCTGTTTTCAGAACGGAAGCTCAATGGTAGCGGGTCAAAAACTGAATATGGCTTCATTTTCGTGAAGGGTGGGACATGTTTTGATGTTCCCATAAAAATGCGTTTAGGATAATATTGTCGGACTCATGATTTATGGACTGCAGTTTTTTTTCCTCCTTTTTTTTGCCCTATCCTTTCCATTCTTAATTTCTTAGTATAATTTTGTTTGTTTTACTAGAATGTTAACGTTTCTTTAAAAAAAAAAAATTAACCATTGGGCGGGGATATACATCAGGACTAGTAATATCCTGCCCCTGTTTCCCCAGTAGTCATCTTTGTATTTTGCAATTGTTTTATTAAGGGACTATGGATTTAGTGGGTTCTCTCCATCATTAATCATGTCATTCGATTTTTGTTGTTTGTTTGAAATTCTTTTTTTTTTTTTTTAATTCATGTTTGAAGTTCTTTCATAAGCATGTGAAAATGGTTAGGTCACAACATGGCGATGCCAATTGTATTATTCTCTTGTTTTCTCATATGATCATAATAGTCAGCTCTGTGCAATCTAATTAAATAAGATCAATCACCAACCGTTTTACAATATAATTATGTTTTTGATGAGGCTTTGACATGGCTTCTATTGTATATATTTCAGGAGTATATTTCAATGACATGAGTTTTGGACTAAAATGATTGTTCCATTTACTTAACGATCAATCAATCTATCTAACCGTGCATCTATCATGTCTGTTATCTTTTTAGGGTTCAGAATGATGGAGAGCCAGTATAGTTTTTGGCAGTTGGGCGATGAGCTTCGAGGACGATCTAAGGCTGCGGAGGATCACCAGTGGTTTATGGTTGCTTCTAAACTTGCAGAGCAGATGAAGTCAAAGGGAGAACGTACAAACAACCTTGATCTTTCAAAGGCCCCAGTGGAAACAAGGCCAAGAGAGAAAAGTGGATTTCAAGAAGACAACAAATTTGAGAATTTCAATTTCGGCATGCTGAGTTTGGACTCCAAAATCAACGAAACTCAGAACAAGAGTTCTTTGAGAACTGGCATTTATAATATCAACACAGTGTATCAGAAAAGCAGCGGAAATAATACCATAAATGTAAA
Source organism: Nelumbo lutea (assembly GCF_056320005.1). NCBI lineage: Eukaryota > Viridiplantae > Streptophyta > Magnoliopsida > Proteales > Nelumbonaceae > Nelumbo > Nelumbo lutea. The sequence goes on from NC_142687.1 coordinate 5,297,737, forward strand.
CATGGCAGTTGGCAATAGCAAGTATAGCAACAGTAATCACAACAACAAAGAGCTTAACAGCAGCAGCACCAACAACAATGACAATAACAACAACTACAACAACAATAACAATGCTGTTGATAAAAGGTTCAAGACCTTGCCTTCGACAGAGACACTTCCACGGAATGAGGTCCTTGGAGGATACGTTTTCGTGTGTAACAATGACACAATGCAGGAAGATTTGAAGCGGCAACTATTTGGTCAGATTAAAATTTTTCTTTGTCATTTGCTTTCTTTTCTGAGAAAATGCTTACATGCGTCCAGTCTGGTCCGTTTTTAGGCTTTAAGTTTTCTGAGAAAATGCTTTGAAGGGGTTCTTACAATGTATGTTTTTAATTTAAGCTGATTGTTTTCTTGGCATGGCAGGTTTACCACCAAGATACAGAGATTCTGTTCGGGCAATAACACCTGGGTTACCCCTCTTTCTTTATAACTATACCACTCACCAACTTCATGGGATATTTGAGGTTCGCTCTTATGTCTGTTATTTATTTCATTTTTAAATCCCAAGGCAATCTGATGAGTCAGTAATCAGGCAGCAAGTTTATTTATTTGTGGATAAATTGGGTATTGTTCTTCTGTCTTATTTGGTTGTGCTTTCCTACAGGCAGCAAGTTTTGGGGGATCTAACATCGATCCGACAGCCTGGGAAGATAAAAAATGTAAAGGTGAATCAAGGTTTCCTGCACAGGTAAATTGAGTATGGTTGAAGAACTGGAACCATTTGTCTTTTGCCAGAGCAAGAGCAGTAACTTTTTTTCCTTTTTCTTCCAAGTAGGTAAGGATCCGTGTTAGGAAACTCTGCAAGGCGTTGGAGGAAGATGCTTTCAGGCCAGTTTTACATCACTATGATGGTCCCAAGTTTCGTCTTGAGCTCTCTGTTCCAGAGGTGAGATTGAAAGAATGTTGAGCGTGATTTGGCCATAATCCCATGTTTCAGCATCTTCTTCTCATTTCTGCTTCAGGCACCAATCCGCACTCTCATGATTGTCATCTGTTGAGTGATGGCATACAAAGTTTTCTCATATCGACCCTTGCATTAACATTCTCACGCATTCTATTGATCATTGCTTTCCATTTATATTTTATGTAGTAGTATGAAGCTGCCATCTGCCATTACTCTTACATGTTCTATTGTTATTATTCTCTTACTAAGCTGATGGTTGTAAGCTCTGTTTCTTGCTTTTACAGACATTGGCTTTACTAGACTTGTGCCAACAAGGAAGCATGTGAAACAGTCTATTGGCTCTCCATGCTATGGGAACACGAGGACAAATTGTGTATTTTGTCTGTGGTGGTGTGTGTCATATGTGGTTTTCCCAGATTTTCCATGAAGCGCAAGCGTAGGGGCCTAAGTCCTTTGGGTTGGAACTTGGAACTTCAACTTCTCAACAAGAGTCCCGGGAAGGCATACGTGCCTGTCGAATGGCCATGTAGATTGTACTGTTAAGATACCTCAGAAGTGGGTAAATCCTATATTATGATGTTATAGTTTAAACCGAATTTAACGTTGAAAGAAGAGAGTGTAAGGGCCAAGCCCGTGAAATTGAGCCAAGTCTTTTGATATGTTAACTAGTTTTTTTACGTGCTTGTAAGTGGGCATCTTTATTGTTTGTGTGCTATCCATCTCCTTATAGATACAGAAGAGTGCTTTTGCATATTTATTCACATAACAGCCTGCCTCCGCCAGATTGTTTGGGGATTATTCGTTTCGTTCTCCCGCTTGCAGCTTTATTTATCTAACTACTTTAACCTTCTCACTTGCGGGTGTCAGAGTTAAAACTGCTCCTCGTATCTTTTCTACGGAGATGATAGAATTTTGTTTAGATTTGAGCCAGCAATTTTAGGGCTGGGTCTTGATCGGTCCTTTAACCCGACCTAACCATCTAATTTATACCCTGATTTTAACTTTATTAGAGTCAAATGTGGTTAATAAAAATAATTTAACTTAAAAAAGAAAAACCACTGTGAAATGAGAAGAGAGGTCCATGTCCATGCGGACATTGGATAGGGTCATAGGGCTCCTTCCTGGTCAGGACCAGTCTTTCCTCTGGTTGCTCATCCTCTTCTGGCATCACGTCCAAACCACGTGTGAAAAAATTTCGAAAGGCAATCCAGGTTGTCTGCGCCTCTGCGGAAACAGCGTGGCAATGAGGTGGTTCCATTTATGGCAAACGGTTCTATGTTGCTGCTCCTGTACCAAACAATCCAAGTCCTGCTTCTGTCTTGCAGAAAATAAGAAAAACGAATAGCTGATTTAATCACAGATTTGTTTCATTAAAATAGAGGATAAAGCTACTGTGCTCTGTACTCTAGTACGTAATCAAGTCTCCCAATCAGTTTCATTGTAAGTTCGTTATGGAGAGCTGGATTCGGCCATTGCATTAGCTGAACGGATGAATGCTGTGTAGCAGGCTGTGGAATCAATGACTTTTAATATGGTATTAATGGTTGATGGTGAAAGTAAAATTATTAAATTGCCCATTTAAGATTTTATAACCGACTTTTAAACATTTTAATACGATAAAAGATGTGACAAAATGTTAGACTCAAAAGTTAAAAAATATATATATAATATTTTTAAGAGAAAATCTATGATGCAGAAAATATATGATATGCCCACCCATGAATTTTGATAAACACCACCTTATTTACTCTCACTTTTGTGATTTCAGTTTATTGGTCAGTTATTTTTTCTATATCATAGTCGAACCCTGGTTTCAATGACCCCATACTCTTCAATACACAAAATTTACACATTGCGAGTGTCAATACACTGATCGGTGGCTGAGAGACGAGAGCTAAGATTTTAGAAAAGTTAATTTAAAAGGGAAAAATGGTTTCATATCACAGGAAGTTTGGGGTTTTGGAAAATGTTTAAAAGTAATATTTCATGAAATTAATTAATAGAATGCTAATGGTGAGTGAGAGCAAAGTACTGAAATCCATAAGTCCAAAATAAAGTTTGGGATCAATGACTCTAGATAGACCTGTTCACAGGCCGAGCTTCTGGCCTGATTTACACTGTATTAGACTCAGGCTTCGGGCCGGGCCCATTCCTTTACTACCACTTAACAAATTTTAAATTTGCTGCAGAACAGTGATATTTGGGGTATTGATATTTGATAGTTGATACCAACAACGGGGGATACGTCTTGTCATAAACGGGAAAAGTTTTAAATTATTGTGAATATGAATACAGTTAAAATTTACTCAGAGGATGGGTTAAAGTGAGATTTCTCCCAGAAAAAGGGGCACCTAGACGATCCGTGGAATTAGAGTGGTTGGGAAATGGGCGAGTCCGACACATAAAATATGACTATGCGAAGCACCCATTTCATCAACTTGGGGAGGCAGCCTGAGCCTATCGTCTACCCTTGGCTCGCTCCTTAGACAGATGTAAAGTTGGGAAAGCATATTACTGTACTAGTAGATCCTGAAAAAGCTACTTTAATCTGGCTTCAACATGTGACCTACTGACCAAGACTGATAAAGATTCATTAGTTTAACGTGACCCAGATATAGGTGACCCAAAGATCGGACTGTATGGACCATGGATGGGCCAAAAGCCAAATTGGACCACACATCCAAGATTATAACCATGAAGTAAGACACAAAGATCAGAGCAATACAACTAAACCCCAATCATTTAAGCCCTAAAGTAAATACAACATCAGTTCTTTGAAGCTTCTGCAGCAAGGTATTTGTTTCCTTTCTCATGTATGCTATACAGTCATTACCTGAAGCATACAACAGACAGTTCACCCAAGCAGAAGGGTAATTCTAAACAACAGCCAGGTTCCGTCAAGACTTTAAACAGGACTGACATTGCAAGACTTCAAACACCTTTCCAGCCGTAGAGCATAGAAGCACATCTTAGAAGAAAATTATGAAGCTCGAGTGGAGTCTTTGCAGTTGCAGAGCATATGCCTGTTGAATCAAAGAGCGGCTGACACGAGAAAAGTCCGTATGCGTTGTAACAATTCTGCCTTTACAGAATCAGGAACTGAGGCTGCATGAAAAAAAAAAGCAATTGAAACCATAAAATGTCAATCACATAATTTAATAAAGAAATATTCCTATGTTATATTCAATATGAATTTTAGGTGGCGAAATGGCCCCTCACTACCCTAATTTGATAGGACGGTAATATCTATTCTGAATGACAATAGAATAATGATGTCATGACAATTATATTTCTTTGCCCAATTGGTTTATTCGTCAGAGTCATCAACTTGAAACAGCATTCGGCCATATGAATATGATAAACCTTTTTTATGCATAAGGTAGCAGTTAAGACAAGAAAACCTGGACATAATTGATCTACTCAAGATACTAAAAAAATTAAATCATGAATATTTATACATATAATAAGTAGATAAATTATCAACAATTGGAGAATAATCCCATTAATTTTGCACATCCATATGAAATACCGAAAAATGACTTATGAACTAAAGTGGTCTAACTTCTAAGCATGATGGAAACTGGCAGAAAATGTCTTAGTGAAGTTGCAATAAATATTAACCCTGTAGCTACGACATCACTCATAAGAGCTGGTCATAGTTGTTTTTTTTTTTTTTTTTTATGAATAGAGCTGGTCATAGTTGTCAACGCCTAGGCAACAAGGTGCCCTTAGAGGCTTGCCTCGAAAACTTTTATACTTTTATATTCTTAATTTTTTGAGATTATAATAATAAAATAGCCATTATTAAATTAAAATATTCGTTTTGTGTGTTTATATACTAATTTCTTTTTATTATTTTCTTATTTTCTAGGGTTTAATCAACACTAACACTGCTAACTGCTGTATTGAACCCTCAAAAGACTTCAAAACCTGAACCAATAAGGAAGAACTTAATTTTTTTTTTCTAATCAACACATCTTCTTCTTCTTCTTCTTCTTCTTCTTCTTCTTCTTTTTCATTCTTCTTTTCCGATAACAAAAATAGGGGTTCAACCTCTTCTTTCTTCTTTTTCTTCTCATGGATATGTTGATTTTTTATATTTAAACATGAAGTTTATACTTTTGTTATGAAAAATTACGGATAATTACTAAGGAAACATGGTTATGGAGCCTAGGGAACTACCCAAGGATACATGTTTTTTACTGCAACAAGGCACTCCCATGTTGCCTAGCCTCACTTTGGCACCTTGAAAACAATGGAGCTGGTATACATTATCATTTATCAATAAATAGGTTACAGCATTATATTTTTAAAAGATACATGATACTTAACAAAAAAATTGTCAAATATTGATTAACAGAAAACAAGAATCAAGACATTGTGACAGAAAAATATAACAAAAAACAAAGGGATGAGGAACATTGTTCCTTCCCAATGTATAAAGTAGGTATAAGAAAGAATATCCCACCTCGGCCTTTTGGAGTTATCACATGCACAAGGTCATCTACAGTAACATTGTTCCTTCCCTTTTTCCTGGTAAATGCCCTAGTACCCACCAAAAAGTCAAAATAAAGAAAAGAAAAGATAAACCCTTCAGACATCGAGGATGGCACCACATTCAAACAAAATATTACATGACAAATGTGATTAGAGTTGGAGATCAAGCTTATAGATACATGATCAAGGAAAAACGAGACATGTCAAAAAGTTAGATGATTGCAACTAAAAGTTAACAAATATCATCTTTATGTAATTAGAAATGAAAACCAGGGTTTATGTTGCATAAGATGCATAGATGACACTAACACAACAAAATAGGAAATAGGTTATTGAACAGGATAGTTCAACTTTCAACCTTAAAGAGACAATCTAATACATTGGCAGACAACACTAACATACAGTAAGAATATAAGATACTATTGCGAATAGCATGAAATGATGGCTTTGCATGTCAATGCAAGTGGCTATGAACATTACAATAAGAAAAGGAATGTTTATTTCACTGAGAACATTTGGATCAACTTCCAGACATAGAGAAACCATCCAAAATTTTTGCAGCCACCATTACACAGCTAAAGTCTATGACGGCTTACGAAACCTTTAAAGGAAAGACCATGATGCAAAGTAACAAGGAAGAGAATTCCACAAATTCATTTCTCCTTGGGCCTGCTTCTATTGCCTTGATGATGGAGAAAAAGTTGACTGCATTTTCTTAGAATGAGCCACTGCCCAGGATATCTAACATTCCAATATAGGCCTTACTGGCCACCTTTCCAACCTCAGAGTGGAGTATTGAAGATGTTGATAAGTAGTGAGGTGATGGTGAGAGGTAGAGTTACTGGAAGATTATTTGACATTACATTCTTAGGGATGACAGAAATAGCCAAACATTTGAAAACAAGTCTGTTTCTGCACTAATTTCGAAAAAAAATAGGATTACTTGCTTACTCATTTAATGGGCTTCAACCTGCAGAAAGTTTCACTAAATCAGTTTGAATGAGCTTTGAATAAACCTTCTACCCGTTATCCACGCATCTTCATGACAGCCTTAAGTGTGCAGAGATATTAACCTTTGCCTTTCCCAGCATATCAGACTGAATTTTGATTTTTTTTTATAATAACAAGAAAGTTTTCATTAAACTAAAAAAAAGGATAATACAATCAACCTGTCGTGAACACAGACATGCTTTCTAGGCAAGATGGTCCTTCTGTATGAGCTTCTGATGGTCTTCTTGAAAGGTAGATTAAATGAAGCTTAAGTAAACTATATTTCCTTCTGGGCTAATAACTGAGAAGGCAGATAGTAATTTGGTCATCTCTTAGTCAAAGGTCATTCTAGCAATGCCATTAGATAGGCCAAAGGAGAAGCTACTGGTAAATGGAGATTTGACATCTCACATCAGGGATATCAAAATTTTCACAAGGGAGCATTTGACATCTTTTAGATCAATCCCAATGGGATATAATGCCTTAGCTGAGCACTTGGTGAGAAATGGGTTGGAAGAAGACTGTATAGCAGCAATTCCATGCTATTGTTCCTCCCACAGGGGGAAGGAGGGTACATGATAGAAGGGCCCATTTGCTTGTAGATAAAATCTTAATTTTTTGAGAGTATGTTGAGCTAACCCCAGTAACTCAGACTTTAGAAGTAATAAGATTATAAGAGGAGGGAAAGTTGATAGCTTCAGAAGTAACAGCACACAATCTAATACCACACTCAAAATATCTTTTCTGTAAATGGTATGACAATTATATTAACAGAGAATTTTTATGGTTAGTTACATCTCACTAGACCATGAAACAGACACTACACTACATGGTCCACATACAGTCCAACCAGCTCAGAACTTTGAACAAAGAGTAGAAAGGAAAATATCTTATAACTTTCCTTGTGTGGGATTAAAATATGTATAGGGTATGGATGTAGAACCACCAGCTCTAATACCAATTAATGTAGGACTAATAGCAAATGATATGGGACTGGAATGACCCAATGATGTGTTTAGGAAGATAATGACGGGCTACTAAGGGTTTAGGGATGACCACCTTTGTACTAAAGATAGGAGTGGTTTAGCTTAGGAAGAATCTCAAGACTGGATTGCAACAACTGCAGATTTGTTCCAAAAATTGTGAAAAGTTGTGAATTGGAGAATAAGTCAAAGTTGGAATGTTTTGATGAAAATTTGTAGGTAGATTTAGCTTGGATAGATGGTGGGGGCGGGTAGGCTTCAATGAATGGTTGTATAAAAGAACAAAAATTCTGTTTTGTGAAGAAAAGTCAAATATTCTGGAAACCTAGAGATTTAAGTAAAGTTTTGACATAAAATCTGGTATGATAAGCAATTGGAGATGACTTGGCACAAAAAGGATGAGCAATTTGGTATGATAAGCAATTTATCCTTCTAAGTTTTTGTACTTTACATAATACATACAGACATTATCATAGGGTGGTCAATCCTATGAGAAGTAAATGCAGAATTGTCACTATCATGAGAAAACTCAATACTCCTAAACCATTTAATCAATGGCTTTCAATTTTTAAACACAACTAACCAGGCCAGAGTCACAGGTAACATAAAAATGACCAAAATAGCCCTACATTACAAAAAATACATAAAATCAGAAAAAAATCCAAATTTGATTTGTTTTCTCTGGCATCAGCCACTGATAAAGAACACCATCCAGAAGTGCACAAGACTACCATATTCTCAGACCTTTGATATCTTTCCTTTCTTGCATCAATATTACAAAGATATGACATACCGCATAAAAGGCAAATCAGGATTACACTTCAGAGTTTGCTTTCTCCTGGAGAATAAAACCATTCGAAACAGTGACAAACAGTCCTAGGAGGAATAATTTTCTTTTAACCAGGATGAGGATAAGAAGACATCTATAGAAACCTCCAGCAGATATTATCAAAGAGCTACAGGGTACAACAGATCTTCGAACTTGCCTTTAAAAATGATACAATGCACTCAAGTTCAAAATTACATGGTCAAATCATAAACCATTTGATTAAAAGACAATTAATGCCAAACAACATTCACCATCTCACAACCAATCAAAAGCACTCAAGATCTAACAAAAATGTAGGTAACGGTTGACACATGGAGACAATGACACATTCAAACCCAAGACTGTCAGCTCTCAGCTGAGCCTCTCACAACATGCCCATTAGACTTGGGGCATGAGCGATCATTCCTTTTTCATTGCTACCTTTAGTATCGTCATTGATTATAAAATAAACTGAAGTTTTAGCCATCCTCCGTATGAAGAAAATAAAATTTAAGTTTTTTGGTAAGAAAATAGGAATATTGGAAAGCTGTTAATGAAGATCCATCTAAGAAAGTAGGAAAGTTGTGAAATGGGGTTAGGGGGAAGTCAAGAAATAGGAATACCAGCTTAAACATGCTCAACCAAGAAAAAAAACTGTTCTCTCTTCTATTTGCTGTTTTTCCTTTCTTCCAAACTTTGGTGTCTTTTTATGAAGTTCCCCAGGTTTGGAAAAAAATTATACCTAGAAACCTATTATCTACTTTTAAGCTAGGTTACAGTTCTAAGTTTTCAAAAAAAAAAAAAAAACAGTTCTAAATTTCTCCCCTAGTTATGATGGGAGTTAGAATTCTAAGTTTCAAACAGGATGCCATCCACTTCGCAAATTTCCTAAAAATTTGCATTCATTTTATATTCCCACTAAATCAAATATTTTAGTATCCCAAATGTTTAGTAAGAAGACATTAACAATATATTTGAAATGATTAAATTATTTACAATCAAGATGCACTAACCAACCAGATTAAATGATAGCTAAAATTAAATAGGATATAGCAACTTAGAACACAATAAAGATTGAACAAGAGAAAACCTGCACAAGGCTTTCATTTCGTCCCTCCAGCCACATTCTGTAAGTCTTTCCCTCAAAAGCTCTTTCAGTCGTTCTTTTTCTCCACTCTCAATCAACTAAAAGAAAACAAATGGCCAAAATAACATAAAATTAGTTATACAATGATAATTAAAAAAGACAACATAAAACAAGACTTGTTAGGACGGCATCCAGTCTACCCTTCCCAAGAGCTAAAGCTGGGACCGACTCTCTGTTTTTTTTGGTAACGATAAGAAAGGCACCAAACTAAGAAGACCAATGAAGACGAATTGCGTGATTAACATTTTCGAGCCTTAAAAATCTAAACAAAAGAAAGGAATATTTTGGGGAAAACGCAGACTTTCTAGTTATCTCTCGTCCTCCTTCATTACCTTTAAGCCGGGATATTTAACGCAGCCCAATTAAACTGCAAATATTGAAAATCGAAAGAGGGGGGGGGGGGGGGGGGTGACTCCTTTGTTATTTACAAAATAAACATACCTTGATGTTAATGATTTCTTGAAGGGTAGGCTCTTTTTCTTGATCTTCCTCTGCTTCTGGAGTTGGGGGACGATTGATTGAAGGCCTCCTTAATAACAAATAAAAATCAGTTGCGACAACATTTAAAGAAAAAGAAAGAAAAATAAAGTAAAATAAAGAGGAAATCGCTTCTAATTTTTAAACTCAGTACATGTTTTCCACAGGAAATGAGCAGAGATTAAGAAATTGACATATACTCACATGTTTCTCTCGCTCTTCCTGTTTTCTTTGAATGGCAAATTGAAATGAGCTTCTCCGCTTGCGGGAAATTCGGGAGAAAAAATGCTTCAAGTAGATGGGGGAAAGAAAAGAAAGGGCTCTGTGCACCGACTTACCAGTCTCTGTGTTCTATGGGACACTGTGAGAACTGATCAATGAATCAGACGGTTAGGATCTCTTTTAGGAGAAGCGCTCACGGCTCACACGGAAAGGAAAGAGTTTCCGAGTTCGGACCTTTACATCTTCGGGTTTCGGTCGGTTGTGGTCCGTAGTTCGTATTTGATCCTATTGTGCTCCGTAGTCCATATTTGATCCAAACGCCCAAACCCATAAACTCCCAATCCATGTGCAGGCAGCATTCGATCCCCAGCAGAAAACCTTATTACCAACTAATCGATTGGCACCTTTCTTTTTTTTTTGTAAAGCTGTAATAAATGAGAAAACTTATGCTGCCGAGCCGAACATTCGAAAAGGGAAATCTATGAACTATGATAGCGAAAAGATATAGCATCAGCCCAAGCCCACGCCCACGGTGGCCCCAAGTTGCGGCTCCTAGTCCTAGCTAAAATGCGCTCCTATCTGAACTCTCCAACCCTGAAGACATGGTATCGGAAGAGCTTTGGTTAAAGATGGGATGGACCATCCAGTTTATCCAACCCTAGAATTCGAATTTTCAATTTTGGAGTGGTAGAGTACAAAAATAGTCCCCCATCTACCAAAGAAATCCTGTATAAACCGTTGGATGAGATTATCGGAAAAAAAAACAAGTATGTACGCTTCGCCGCTTGTTTGTATCCATGAATGCCAACCAGGAAGATCCGAGAGGAACTCCATCCATGGAAGGCCATTACATTAAAAACCAGTACACTAGAAATCAAACCATAGAATAGAACAAAATCCTGGTACTTCAGGTTCAGGGTTTCAGTGTCAGAATAAAAAATGGACGTGCTCGTTTAACACTTTTGAACTTTCCTCCATTCTCGAGATCGCATGGACCTGGACCTCCATCCTAAGACATTCTGGGAAATTTCTAGTCTGTTCAAAGATTAAAAAAACAGTGGAAACACAACGCCAATACCAATGTTTCAGTTTCAACCAGATGGGTGATTGTCCATCAGAGCTCCATGGCGGGACTCGTTTAATGGTGGGCGTGGGTCCTGTTACTCTGAACTTAGTTTTTTTTTTTTGGTAAATACTCAGAACTTAAGTTTAGACCCACGTTAAGGGCCTCAGTTTCAAATTTTGGTCTTCTGAATGCATGTTCAAGGAGAACATATGACACGCTGAAACGAAATGCAGCCACTATGCACTCAAATACTCGTCATGGGGTGGGAACTAAGAAAGAGGGGAGCTTCGAGGGCAACACTGTTCCCCCATCCCACCTTTAAGAACCATCCAATATCAACTGTTTCTGTATCATGAGTAGAATCCCTGACCCTGAACATGCTCTCAGCAAATACGATATCTCAGAAGCTCTAAGAATATCCATCCAGAAAACCATAGAACCCCGATTGTCAAAGAAACATATCAAACAAATTATACCATGAAAATGCAGAGCCAATCGTGCACAACCCATGGGGATACCATATTAACCATTCAAGAACATCAGAACAATGTTCAAAAGGTTGAACCGGCAGCTATCATCTTGGACCAAAATTGAATCCAATGATATCTGCATCTTACGATGGCATATCACTCTCCTTGCTGGTACTGTTTGAGAATTTCTGATGAGTGCATTAGATGAACTGGGTACAAGTAATCAAGAGATGTATCCTTCCTGCTGCTCCTGAAGAAGCCTTGCAGAAGATTTTGCATCCAGATACAAAGTACTCACTTCCTCGAGATCCGCCTTTAATTATGTTAATGGAAAGAAAAAAGTCATCGCATCAAGAAATTTCTGAATCCAACTATGATACTAAAAAGGTACTGTGCCTAAAAAAACTGATAACCAATCAACCAGTATCATCCAATTGGTAACCTTACTGATTGGTTAATGTTCTTCAGGTATCACACCTTTCCGGTATCATAGTTGAGAAATTCCGAATGTTCATAGGGTCCAGTTTACAAAGTTTTCTATGTACCTTGCAAATGTTATCTCGACCATTCATTCTTGCCACAATGCTGGCAGGCGCTAAGAGTTGAACTGCATGCCTGAATAAACAACAATTGCAGTTTGTGTAAGAAAAGATAGTAAGGAAAACTCTACATGCATACAAGCAGTAGGATATGCATGGATGCTTTTAAGTTTGTGCTCAATGCAACAGGAAACATAGAGGAACCATTTCAGGCATGGGCATGTTTACATGCTCTCTGGTATGGAAGTACATTTTATGAAATCTATTAGTACATTTGTGAATCCATAGCCTTCAGTTTACAAGGCTCATGTTGAAGATTTAGGGAAAATCTATGATACTGCAAAGATGTAGTACCGCAAGAGATTTGACCAATCAAAGCACCCCGTGATGTTGATGACTACCACCTGTTGATTACTTCTTTTATGATACATGTTGAATTTTTTTTTGATAACTGATTTATGATACCTGTTGATTGGCTATAAGTTCTTCAGATATCATGTCTTTCAGTTATCATAGTCTAACCCGAAGATTTAACCAACTGCAAACTGATTAGTTTATTATTTGATGCAACCAGTAGGAAGACTGAATTCAGTAAAAAAAGGGATATATTACTTCTGTAACTCAATTAAAAAATTCCCTACCATAGGTTCCTAAAAGGATGAACTGTTTCTGTATTTCAGTTTGAAAAGACTTAATAGATCCTACCAAATGCATCAAATAAACTATGTACTACCATAATTCTGGTAGTACAAGAGCAAGCAAAATTTTCTGCATAATATAAATGCTACGTTTGCAACAAACAAAATATTTAAACACAGACAAAATGAATGGATAAAAAGAGGAGCTAATGTAGCACATTAATACATAAGAACTCTAATATAAATTCACAAATTGCAAGAAGTACCAGTGTGTTGTAGGGGCCATTTGGTAAAGGTAAGTAGAGGCAATGCCAACCAAAAGAATGGATAAGTGAAAGCAACAACATGGAGGAAAAGGGTGAAATCATCCTGATAGGAATCAATCAGCACCCTTGAAAACTTATTCTAGAAAGAAGAAGGCCTTACAACAGGTCCTGATATGGCATAGTGATGGTATTTGGTATTTGGATTGAATTGAACATCAAGGGTATTTTTGCCATTTTATAATTTTTCTGTAGGCTCCAATAGAGTTTGATTGTCTAGTTATAGTTTGTTTGTATTTAAAGTTTCAGAGTCATTACATAAGTAGGATTAGAGCTATCGAGTCTTCTTTGAATTGAAATAGGATATGGCAGCTTAATTTGAGTCCTACTAGGAGTATCGAGTCTAACAGTTTGACTCCTAAGACTATTATGAGTCTAACAGTTTGACTCCTAGGATTATTATGAGTTTAGTATATAAATATGTATGCCCGGTTTTACACAAAGGCAATGAAGTTTATTGAGTGTTCTTCAACTTATGCTAGCTATGGTGAGTGATTCCCATGCCCTAGAGCGATTCTAGGCACCCTGTGAGTGATTCCAGATATTTTCTCTCTTCTTTCTCTCCCTATATTCTCTCTTATTCTTTCAAGAAGCCATTACAGCCATCAACAGCCATAAAACTCTGATCAAGAATATAATCATCCCCAGGCAAAAGGCAAGGATATAATCATGATGTAACAGAAGCAGATGATTTCCAGAGACTGGTGATTAAAATGCCCTAGATAGTAGAAGGGGCAGTTAAAGTTACTTTAATATGATAATACAACTTAGATCCCCATCAGATAATTGACAATGAACAAAAGGATGACCAAAATGTATCAAGCATTCCGAATACCACATTGAAAGTGAATGCCCTGGAAACAACAATGTATGTGTCCTTGATTCTGGAGCACTGAAGATATAAACAACAGCAGGTCAGCATGAAAAGGAGAAGGCAAGCTTTGTTGAATCATAAGAGTCCAGTATTGTTACCAGCAAAACATATTGGTCACGTTATCTATAAATGCACCCTCTAGGAAAATAGTCACTCAAAGAAAGTTGCTGCAGGAGCCATAAAGCTGACCCAAATATCAACTTGGCCCAATTACGCTCCCCCACTTTCCCAACTCTACTGGCTCACTCAACAGGCAACAACTCTCACCCACCTGTGATGATACACTTCCCCAACTTTCATTAACTCAATACCCTTAGTTCTGAATTCTGAAAAGAGTGAATTCAAGCTTATGAATAGAGCTGTCATCGCAGCTTTAAGCTTCGATACTTGAGCTCAACGTTCAAAGTATCAACACGTATCAGCTGATATGCCCCTACAGGGGGTGTATCGGGGTTCTGACCGGTTCAGGGGGTGGAGTCTTAAACTGACCCCCCTGAACCGGTTTTGAAAAAAAAAAGTACCGATATGGCCCGATACGCCCCTACCGGCGTATAAGGCGTATCAATATTTTGAACCTTGCTTGAGCTAACTCAAACTCTAGATGGTTAAGTTGGCCAGCATTAGGAAGCTAGAATTGGACCTGAGTCTAGGCCCAGGCTGCTTGTAGCCATGTGGTAATAGGTTGGGCAAAACTGCAAACTGACCTGAGTCACTACATGTATTAGACATTGTAGTAAGTATATTTTCATATCATCTAGCGTACAATGATGTATATGCACAAGGCCTAATTACATTCTACTGCCAAGAATAGCTTAACAGCAATCAACCTAGCAACATGAAAGGTATACTATGAAGGAGCATAGCAAATCAGAAATCCATGGAAAGACCAAAAAAAGATCCAACCGTAATACAAGACCTTAAAGATGCCTGCTGCCCAATCTCTCCAAGGTAAGCCAGACTATCTTCATCAACTACCAGTTCCTCCACCTGTGCACGAGTTGCTAAAATCTGCCCAACCAGAAAACAAATTAAAATGTGAAATTGATATTACACCTCAAAGTTTAAAAAAAATATTCCAATGATATCAATGTATATATAACAGAAAAAGAACCTGTATCATGTCAGCAGGCCCATATGTTTCTGTCCGTACAATAACCAGACGATCTAACAAATCAACTGGTATGCCATGAGGGCTACTGACATCTGTGCCTCTGCAAGCACATGTTCATGAAAAGGCATGGCTAACACATCATTGCAGAAAATAACGTGTGTGCATATACAAAAATGATTTTGACTGCACTATTCATTTAAGAAATACACAATGGGTATGGCTTTAAACAGAATAAAATGATGAAACGAAATTCATTTAGCCAACTCCATATAGTTGAGATAAGGCTTGGATTGTGATGATTTATACACGAGGATCTGTGATTGGACAAAGGTAGAATTCAGGAATGTCTATATATTACCTTTCTGTTTTCCTTAATTAGTTTTTAAAATTATAACGATACATTTCTATCTAATTCAAATAATTTAGAAGAAGGAATTTCCACTGTCACTAAAATAGGTGGTAAAAAAGAAATGTTTTGACATGGTTGTCCTTTGCCCTAGGGCCTTTGGAGGCAATGCAGATAGAAAGCTCTAGCAGGCAAAAGGAAAGCCCGAGAGAGGATGCTGATCTAGAATTAATTTCCAGACCCTCTATTCTATTTAGCTGCTCAAGTCAACAGAAATGTCATGGGTGTACAGAGTGTAGCCATTTTCTTTAATGGACAGACCCTTTTTAGCTAAGTCCCCATATGCGAAGATCTGGCGTCACAGACATATTCCAGCAACCCACCTACACAATAGAGGATTGAGGAAATAGAAAATTATTTGAAAGCATATGTGCCAATAGAGGATCTGGTTCTATATAAAATAGAATGGTTGAGAAAGAATCATGTAACTCAAATCAGACTTGGATGATGATAACAATAAAAATAACTTGTGAGTTATTACTTTCTGGATATACATTCTCGGTAAAATGGTAGTTTTGGCACACCACATCTTTTGGAAACAAAGCAAATCCCATTTAGTGGTCGGAAATTGTTTAATAAGACAAAGGTACCCTTTTCTACTGATTTTTATCACATTTTTTTTCTGACAAGTAACAGTATAATCTCGCAAAAAGATAGAGAGAACTTAACAGTATATAAAAGGACAGAAAATAGAAATTGACAGCAATTATGAACAAGGATTTCCCGTCTTTTCACTGGATATAAAAAATCATCACCCTTTCTGTGTAGTCCATTGCATATGGTCTTGGGTCCTTATATGGGGTACAGTTCAATTGCCAAACTCTTCATAAACCTGGCTTGCTCAAATTGAAAATTGGCAAGGACAATGCCCAAGCAGAATCGACATTCATTAACACCTCCGAAGGATTAAGAATCATACCTCACATTACATATACCTCTGTTTGTTGCAAAAATTACTATTGGAGATAATGAGCTTTCTAAAGCTCGGTTTAGGTATGAAAAGCATTCCATATCCAGCATATGAACCTGCAGATCATGATTGGATAATTCAGAGAAACTATCAATGCTAATAACTTCTTTAGGATGCTTAACAGAAGGTGGAATTTGGAATAAAAGGAAAATCAAACTGATTCACCAGATTCCATTTCTGCCAAGTCTATTAGATGAGGGACTCAATGCAAAAGTAGGTGAATTTTAAAGGAATAAATTCCACCAGTTTGACCTCAGAAATCTGTGATGCTCTCCTTTCACAACTTGATCCAAAAATGGGCTTAAGTTGTGAGTGGACAGGGTTGTTTATGTCTTTTTCCTTTATATTATGTTGTACAGTTCTGTCCCATACTTGATGAGGGTGTCCCATACTTAATAAGGGACAGAACAGTATAGTAATCGGTTTTAGTAGTATATATAAGCAGCTGATTGGGAGAGATCAGTTTAATCTCTTTTCAGACTGACTACTGTCTCCCCCCACTCCCACCCCAGCTCTCTTTCTTCTCTTCTCCTTTCCTTAGCAAGTCTAATGCCAGAACAAATAGAAACCTCATCAATAAATAAAACTCCTGGGACAAGCTCTGCCACTCCTTCATCAATATAGTGGTTCACAACCTGCCATCAAGCATCAACAACTCCTCAGCTAAGTTTAATCCATATGAATTTGGGAATCTCCAAATTACTTTATCTTGAAATTAAAAAGAATAGACAATGGTCACAGTCATTAGATAAAAGATCATAAAACAAAACCTTGTTTATCTCTTGTCGTAGTTTATCAGTTATCTCAGTCTTCCTAGGTTTCATCATCTGGCCCATTAGGGATAGTATATCTTGTCCTCCTTGTGGTCGAGCATTTGCAGCATCCAAATCATGTAATGTTACATCCTGATATGGGGAAAGAGCAAAATAATGAATCAACATAAATCCAGAAAAGTAAATAATATACCTAGCAAAATAATTTGATAGTCAAACTAGTATATATTACAAGAGTTAGAAAAAGTTTACTCTCTCAATCTTTCATGTTGCAATGATAAATGCAAGATGAAATTCAGCTATATCAGTTGCACTATAAGTCCAACCTACCATAGAATCTTCATGTCACGGAGTTCACTACAGAGAATCCCAATGGCACATTCCAGACTAGGACCTTACAAGTTAATGCCCTTTCAACCTTGACAAGTCTTCTAGATTGTCTAAATCAGAGGTCTTTTTATATATATGATTCTTTTAAAATCTAAATACAGCATAAGTGCATCATTCAGAAATAAAAAAAAAAATTAATAGATACTAACTCTCCACTTAAGAGAGCTGTAATTTAATCTTTTTTTTTATAGAAGCCAAATTTTACATATAAAGTGAATATAAGATCAAGTATCATTTTCTTTACATGTCTAAGCTATAACCCAACCCACAGCTCCATTATTAGATGACATGAGCATGCTTAGTTTGGACCCAGAAACACTTTCCCGAATTCAAAGCAAAACATTGGCATTGGAAACCTAATGACTACAAACCTACCCATTCCTCCTTTTAGATAATATTTGTTCAAGTTTTCTCAGAAAAGATGAAAAAGGTTAGACCCATAGGCAAAGATAAATTGCACCATGGCTGTGAATGGTTAGAGTGCAACACATAACAATATAAAGCTACAGGCTTTGAACTAGTCTTCTCAATTAGTTGCAATATGGCTCTCAATGGCCTCCACATCTAACTGAACTTGGAACTCCTGAAATTTGTATCACTTTTTTAGAGTTTCTTTGAAATAATAGCAGTATCTTCACAAAAAAGAAAAACATTTACTAATAAATGAAGGTTCTGTAGCATTATCATGAATTTAAGCAAACCTGAACTATCTCTTTCTTCTTGTGAACTTCTCCTTTAGGAAGTGGAACATACTCTTCAGCCTCAAGGTCAAATTCTGTAGCAAAAGCATCACTTCTACCGACCCTTTTAACTGCTCCACTATTTGCCTCAATATATATAACATCACCAACAGCAACCTGCAATTACAAAAGGGATGTTATAAGACCCAACATTACAAATTTATTTATCTGGAGTAGTGCAAACATGCAAATGTAAAAAAAAAAACAGCAAAGGTAAATAAAAACACATGCTCAAATTTGTAAAAGAATATTCTATAACATTGAAACAATTATATTAATGGTGTAGGAAAAAGGTGTGAAGCAAAGGAACTCAAAATATTCAACTCAGCATACATGCCAAAAAATAAAGAAATAAACAAACCAAAAGGCATAACCTTTTCCTTAATTAAAGCATCATAAATAGTTGGGTCCAACTTCAGTTGCTTGGTTCCTTTGACAGTTTTTAACCCAATAATCACATGATTAATGCTTTTCCCATAGCCACCCGTAGTGCTCTCGGTTTCTCCAGGGGAAACTTCAGTCACCTAAAACAGGAACAGGTTAGCCAACAAATCAGAAACTGGAAGGAAATTTGGAGATGAAAATAGAATTGGAAGGGGGAGGGGGGGCGGCTTGCCTCTCCTTCATAGACCTCCTTGTTTTCTTTGATACGTAGACCAATGGCCCTTCGGAAGTTTTCCATTAAGACTTCAGTTTTCTTTACTTCTGACGAATATACTTCTGATCCAACCATTGGGCAGAACGGTACCTACATTTTAAATATAACCAAAGAAATGTTTTCAACATTGCAACACTAGTGCTAAAAGTATAAAAGTTCAGCCAGAGGTAGTGAAAGGAGCAACCGCAAAAAGAATTTAACTCAAAATTATTAAGAAAAACGTGGACAGGATCAGTTGTAACCGAGGAAACGAGACGTTGGTGAATATAGAAAACTTAAGAGTTGAGTACCTTGCTTCCAAGCTCCTGGGATATTCCAAGGGCTAATGCAGTTTTCCCTGTTCCAGGAGGACCGGCCAATAAGACTGCCCTGCCAGCCATCTTCTTCTGCCGTATCATATCAACGACTAGACCAGCTGCTTCTCGAGCCCCCAGCTGACCGACAAACCCAGCAGCCATAGAGATCGCTCTTCCATTGGGCTAGAGCAGAAATGCAGTAACCAGTGAGCGCAAATAAATAATAAACATAATGCCGAAGAAGAAGAACTTGAGAAGGTTCGAACATCACAATTTAGTTACAACCAAGGAGAAACATGACCAGACGCCAACTTAAATCATGAACTCCTAAAGCTAAAATATCACAAACCCACTCCCTTTATGCTGCAGACGCTAGAAATAACTGTGAAAAATATATTGATACTAATATATAATTCCAGAGAGCCAATACATCGAGACCAAGGCCTTTGATGTGGGTATGGGTAGCTATTCTCTGCTTCTTTGTGGTCGACTGAACCTCTTCGATCTTCATCATCCTTCACTCTCTCTTGAATGTGCAGACTCTTTGCTCTTTTTCCTTCCCCGCGAACTTTTCTTGAATGTCCTGAACTCCGAAAACCATTATTAGGAGTTGCCAACGGTTCGGTTTAGAACAGGAACGACCGCGGCCTCGTTAAGACTTTAACTCCAACCCTACTGGGCTCACCCCGGTTCATGGGATAGTGGGACTGTGGGTTCAGGGACTAGGAGCCAGTGACCCGGGTCCCCATGTATTACAAGCCAGGAAGGCTGGAAACAGTTTAACTCCGTTCGTTCGTCTACTTCCAAAATTTTTCACTTTGCACTTTCAAGCCTTTCACTCTGTCTCCATCCATTTGTTGCATCTTATCACCATCAAAATGATGACAGACACCCAACTGTAGGCTGGAAATACAAAAATAGTCTGTCGTTGTCCGCCTTATGTCTCATGGTTGAGACAACAAGCACAAGCCATCAATTCTAGTTTCTTCATGCTTCCACACTCTGGCCATGCTTTTCTTCCATTGTTGATTGTTCTTTCTCTGATATCTCCCAATGAGGATAACTGGTATCTTGAAGACTTGAACTGCAAAGCGCACATTGCTGTGTCTCTAGATGATGAAGGTATGTGAAGTGCAGGAAGTGGTTCGTGTATGATGTGGGATGCGGTTATTTGCAATAGACGCCTGGCGTGTTTGTATGCTGTACTTCATATTGATTATGAATTCCTATTAAGTTGAAAGAAATCCATTCAGAAATAGGAATCATCCATTCAATAAATCTTGTACTGGCAGTCAGGAATTCCTTGTGATTTTAGTTGGGGACTTTGATGCAGGGGCAAATTATCATTACATGGGCATTTTCTTAAACTGACTCCAAACAAGCTGAGGTTATTTTTCATTAACAGTGATCAATGAGATTTTGTTGTATCTTTCTGAACGAGCAATTCAGCCCAGATGCCATGACCTTTGCTTTTCTAACGAGATGTCTATGAACCCATGTGCCTGCAACTCTCCTCAAGACTCGAGCCATCCAATCACCACCAAGCAGTCATCTTTCACGGAGGACTGTAAGTGAAGGCAAGCTTTAATCTTTGCAAGAGATATATGGTTAAGAGAATATAGGACCTGCTTATCTTAAGAGAATATAGGACCTGCTTATCTTAAGAAATTCCCTTGTGGTTTCTGAAACACCTCTGCTCCTGAAGGGCATGGAATTATTCGTTTACAAGATCTGACATGTATTTCCATAAAAAACAAGCTGGAGTTTTTCTTTTACAAGATTTATGTATTGAAGAGAAACAGGCTTTCATCTAACATTACATAAAGGATGGCAAAAAAAAAATCGGCTTGCCTCATTTCATATTACATCTTAAAAACCAGGGAGAATGGGCTTGAATATGTTGCTGAGACCACTGATTCTGTATCTTCCCTAAGATGTGCAACTCAATACTTTTGGATGAATTTCTTTTGTCCCTGTACATTCTGACTTTCTTTTATGATGGAGTGATGGGCATGCTTTGATGAAATGATTCTACCTGATCCTAGCTGATGGATCCCCATGGAAGGCCGCCTGTTCAAAGGGATATCGCTGCCAAGACTTCCACTTGAGCTGCTGTTTGGAAGACGCCGATTGCTTGTATTGGGCCGTGATCTGAATAAGTTTTGTTCAACTGTCACCTGACTTTGCAACCTCTTAATTTCCTATACAAGAATCATTACAAATCAATGACAATAAAGAGGGCAGCATGTTAGTGATTCTGATTTCTGAGTAACATGCCATTGTCTTTCTGCTCCTTTTTTAAAGAAACAAAGAAAGAAGAAAAATTGAACCTATTCTTTCAAAATAATATTCTAACTTTGTTATTACCAAGTGATACTTACCTTTTGCTTTTGCTTCTCCTCTTCTTTTTCCTGCCTTACCAAATTGTACTCTTCCAACATTGCCAAGAGAGGTATCTATACAAAAAGGAATAATCAGTCCTATCAAGAAGAGAATTTGGTCCTGCAGGGCAATAAAAATTGGAAGCTCTCACACGTTTTAGAATCCAGAGTTTTAGACCTATAATTACACATGAAACTTGATTGCTTCAATTTGCCCTGTCATTAAATGAATAAATATTATAATCTTACGATGTTTCAGATTTAGGCCATTCTAGTGATATAAGAACCTACGGAACCCAGATACCTGTACATGCCTAGCATACCAGTGTTGTACAGAACATGTACCCAGTACGATAGCAAATACTGCATGGACACTTTTGGATATACTATATGGCATTATAACACTTTCAAAATATGTAGAGTTGTATGTTTTACTAAATCATACTATAAAAAAATTGTGTATATCATACATGTCCAGAATTTTAGGAAATGGAGTCATATCCCCATTTCCTATGTCTGTCCATGTTAGCGTCCATGCGTGGGTATCATGGTTTAGAGTAGCTTTACATTGATTTACATTAAATTCCATCTTATTATGCAGTTTGTGTACCACTGATAGCATCTTCTACTATTCTACATTAACTCTTTAAAAACTATACCAAATAATGGACATAAAAATGTCAATCTCTAGTTTGAATGATTGCTTTAACGTCTGGGTTTTCACCTTTTTAAAATTGAAGCAAAATATTGATAGTTTCTTGAATTAATAGGAACAATTTCAATGGCTTATTTCCAAGTCATTCTGATGTGACAATTTCAGCTCAAGTAAGCTTTCCAAGATTTGTGTGCATTAGTTCTCATATTTACTGATCATTTAACAATAAAAAAGTGCATCTTTTTCAACATAATGATAAAGAATCAAGGATGACTTGGAAATTAATTGCAGCATCACACTACAAAGTTTCTATGCCATGCCATTAATGTTAGTGAGGAAGAAAATGGTTTTACTAAAACAAGGTACAATGTCTCACCGAATCATATAAGAAGACTTTCTTCCTTTCTTCTTCCCATATCTTGGTTTTTGTTATCAACGTATCCACCAAAGCTGCACTTGTAACATCTATGTTAAAACATATGATTTGTCATAGTCATCATCATTGTCAGTTGATTCATTATAATATCCCCATAACAGAAAAGTCCAGAATAGACTTTTAATTGGTATAGATGTACAAGCATTAAATCATTTACATGTTTCCACTATGTAAAATAATATTAGATGATTTCTTTATCAATTCTTCCATGCAATTTTCTGATTGATGAGGTTATTATTGGTTTACTTTTCCTTCCCATTTCTTTTTTTTAATCCCTTTCTTGCAAATAAATAAAGCAATTAATGGGATTAATGGCTAGACCAGTAATTTGTTTAATTCAAATTGAGGAGTTTTGATATGTTCAAGTCAAATTTGCCAATTCCTATGGACAAATTTCTATCGACTTAGAGTTCTCTGAGCATTATTTCACTCATTATACTCACCAGGGATTTTGCTGATTGTTATTCTGGCACGTTCTGCACGTTTCAGCTTCTTGTGAGCACCTCTGCTCACTGAGTATCGATTGTCATCCTGAAAACATGCATGTGATAGATGAATTGTACAGGAGCCAGACAAATCTCTTGCAGACTAGTTATGTAGCTTAGTGGATCAAAAGAAACTAACCCTGTTGTACTCTTCCAACCAATGCTCCTCATTACATGATAATATCAATTTTTCCACCTTTTCCGTTATGGCCTTCCTGCTAGAAGCCTCTTCTTTTGCCTTTGATATCTGTTCTTCCATGCTCATGAGGAGATATCCATGTTCAATCTCCCCTTTAGTACATATGTATGTGTTAGTGAGTGAGATAGTTTAAAATGCAAAAGCATACCACATAAGTCAATAATTAATACAAATATAAAATAAACACTTGATCTCACCAGAATTTACGAGGTTTATTATGTCATCTATCTCTGATTGTGCAACTACCTGCATGTGTGATCTCTTGCATATCTCCTCAAGTTCAATCTGTTTCTTGAGGAAAAGCTGTTTCGTCTTGCTTACTTTTAACTGATCCAATCTTTCAACTTCAGCCTCGGCCTAGAAAATTGGAATACCAGATGAGACGTTGTTATAATCATCTATGTCTTGGTAACTGCTAATAATTTTATTGACCTGCTGAATTATATCTAGGGCGAGGCTTCCTGGACCACAAATTTCATCTGCTGAGAATGCTATAAAATTGATCACGTGGAAAAATAGCCTACGATCTTCATAGGGAATGTCCATGAGATTCCACAAGTTTGTCAATCCTTTCCCAAGTTTGTGAAGCTGCAAAATTTGCAAAGTTAATTGATAAAACAGATATTTTTTATTTATCTGGAGCTCCCATAAAAAAAAATAGTTTTTGGAAAATTTATAAGGGATGATATTTATTTCTATCTTTATGTAGTATGTTTATTGTCATTTTTAAGAGAATTGCAAAAGTTCACAGCCAAAACCCTTATTTTTCAACTTTTACAGTTAGTGCTATGCTATAAAGTTTTATTTGGCCATATCATTCGGCTTCGGCATAGATAGAAATTTTATGAATTAAATGATAATCAAGTTTTTTTTTTATTGCTTACTTTTCTTAGTTGATGGGAAATGTGCATATTGTGCAATTATGGTCTATGCAATTTAGTTCAATGAATGGCCATGGATTGTCTTACTCTGAAGGACATCAACTTGAGTTCAAATTTTATATCCTCATTCTTGTTTTTTTTCCTCTTATTGAGTTCAAATTCGATACCTTTACTTCAGGTACTTGATTCTTGATACCGTATATTGTTAGTTTTATATCTTAATGGATCCCATTTCTAATCCTTAAACTCACCTCTAAATCTTGCCCAAGTATAAAATTAAATACCCTAAACTCCTAATAGCTGATAACTTCTTTTAGTCTTTCATATTCTTTTACCTTATTTACAGTATGTCAACCCAAGATCCCTGTGTCCTATATTTATTCTGGTTTATAAAACCCCAAGTTAGCCTGTTCAAAAATCCTATATAGCTCTTCTCAACTGAAACTCCATTTTTCTATTTGTAAATTCTATTGCTTCAGGTTTCCAAATCCCCAAATTTCATCACTCATATTTGTCACACTACATTGGAATTCCTTAACTCAATTAAGCCTTGTTCCAATTATATGGGGTTGTCTACATGAATCCAGGTCCATTTAGGATCCATGCTCGTAAGAGTATAGGCAAAAAGTTCTAATGCCAGTTTCCCACCTAACACAACCCTCCTCCATTATCAGGATATGTACCAACAGTGTAAGACAAGCTCAACATTGGCTAACAAAATTCCTTAACAATTATCATTTTTTCACCATCACTTTAAAAAAGGAATATACCTTCATTAGTATTTATTTGTAATTAGTTAATTTTGATGCATCACAGATGTACGGTTGTTAATTTCATGCTTATGTTTCCAGTTAATTTCTCCAGTATCACAGGTTCCAGGTCAGTTTGAACAAAGGGAAAGCACTGGTAAGAGTTACCTTCTCAAGCCTCTTGTGTTTTTCTTCTTCAAGAGATTTGACAGTAGTCTTGAGCCTGGCCAAAATGGTATCACTTATGTCTTTTGGTTGCTGTCCACATGTTTCATCCAAGCTTGGGTGAACCTTTGTGATGATCTCAGAGGAATCCATGCCCAATGTTGCAGAAAGGTTGCGGAGGGCACTTATATAGGTTTCTACTTTGAGTAGTCTATAACTCTGAAAGTCAAGAAACAAGGACATACATGTAGTCAATAGTTCCTAGCCTATAGTTACATTGCAACTGATAAGAATTGTTTTTCTGTACTTTCTCTTCATGGAGCCTTTGTAGCTCCACCTGGTACTCCTCAAGTTTCTTCAGAGAAATATCATTCTCGTTCACAATGATATCTGACTGTGAAATTTCAAGCTCTGAATTCCCTTCAATTTTTGCAGATATTTTCTGGATTTGCATCTGGATATCTTGGAACTGTTTCACCCTTTCTTCCTTCCTCAGCTGCATCTCTTGCAGGGCTGGGATGGTCGAGTCCAGTTGCTCTTTCAGTGTTCCTGCCAATCTTTCTGGCTGTTGTACAAAATTATTTAAAAATTAGAATCCATGTTTCCATGTATGCAGGTTGAACTGCTTGTTCGATAGTATACCAACAACCAAGATCAGCAAATGCCTACACAGATAGTCTAGCTAATGAGGGAGTGTATAGACAATCTCTGCTTTGGCCTTTGGGTCCATATTTGCATTAGCTGTAGAATTAGTGGTTCTGGGTTTTCAATCCTTCAACTATACTTCACTCCCTACTTTTCTCAGGAAGGTCACAAGAGGCTGTGCTCCTCTAAAATTTTTTAGGAATTAATAATATTCTATGATCTAGTTCATGGTAAAAGAAAAAATTCCTTGGATGCATCATGCGTGTATGGGGATTTCATGTTTTGAAGTGCCCTAGGAATTGTCAAAGTGTAATAGGCGGATACATGACTCCCCCTGTCATCCTATCCAGACATGAATTATCATATCCTTTACTTAGGAAGGTTTCTTTCATATTTTGGTTAATTGACATGCACGTATTCTTGCATTGGTACATTTATATTCATTTATAGGTATAGTTCAGTTCTGTCATACAAGAAAAAGAAAGTGAAAGAAAGGAAAATCAATGTCAAGTAACAAACATAAGCACATTTGTGTTCTGTTGGCGTATATGAGAGTAATGAATTCGGTACCCGTCCAAGGAACGATCGTTCCCCAAGAGACACGAGCAGATGGGTGAATTCAGCCTCTAAATCTGCCAATTCTTGATGCAGGTGAGCTCTGTGTATGCTTGCACTATCAACTTTTCTCCTGTAAATTTCCAAACACTCCTGTTCCAATTCTAGGAGAACCTTCTCCCTTTCAAACTCATCTTGCCCAACTTCATCCCAAATTAACTGCTCCAAGATATGCACATATGAGAAAGCAGAAACAAAAGCAACATATTAAGTACGCACATATCTACCTGTGTATATGTGGATCATTGAAAAAGCAGATTAACTGACATAACCAAGTGAATCTACCTGCAGTTCCTGAAGCAGATATCCGCAAGAGGTCTCTACCAATGTAGAGCTTCTCATTTTTACTGGCATGTGAAGTGATCCCATTGCTGAAACTTGGACACAATTTTCTATAACAACAACAATAAGCAACCTCAGCTATTGAATCCTGTGTCAGAAATCAGAATGACATCAAACTTGATAAGAAACCAAAAAAAAAGGAGTGATTAAGCGGACAGAGGAGAAATGCCTTGAATGGTGGGAGATTTGGTATTTGTATATGCATGAATTTTCCCTTCAAAGACAAAGACTGACAAAAGATGGGTGATGCTGAAGGGTTGAAGCTTCCGTTTCAAGGATCGACCCTTCAATTCATCTCCCGGGTCCCGGTTTCCCTCTAAAAAAAACCATGGTTTCATTTTCATAAATTTTACTTATTTTGCATAGTTCCATTGTCATAAATGCTCCTGCTTAACAGGGACGTGATTCCTAACTCCTAAGCACTGGAAAAGATGCAAACAAACCCAGTCCAAATTCCATGGTCGAACCATCCCGGATCACGAATTACAATTGAAATGCAACAACTGGTTCTAGCAGAGGTCTACACGGTCCACCCAATTCATTGATAGCCCTGTCTCTGTCATAAAGAACTGGTACCAAGCTAATCTGGCCACCAACACCAAGTGCTATAAGCAATCTATTTTCACGTGTCACCTCTCTTTATATGTGAATTTTAGGTTGGATCTGAGTTGCAATGACAAAAGAAAGCAAAAGAAAGAAAAAAAAAAGTTTAAAGCGTTGAAAAATATGCTTAAGAGTGTTCAGGACCAAAAATATAGCAAAAAGAATAAAGTGCGAACCATGCATGGGTAATTTGGACAGTGGAAGTGCTAAAACTTATTCTCAACCTAATAAGCGCTGCATGCTCTCTGGTGGCTTTCCATGCTGTTGGATGTTCTAGAGTCTGGGTTTTCATAACCTTGACATTGGGATGCCAATTGGCTGAGTTGGTAAGGTCTGTAGTTATTTGTAGTATAGACTTGGGAATTGGGATTAAATCTTATCTTCATAAAGGTTTAGGGGCCCTTTGGGGTTGGTTTTGGCGATGATGTAATTGATTCAAGCTTTAAATAAACTTAAAAAAAAAAATCTAACAATTCAAGTTCAAATTCAATGAAGTTCGATTTGAGTTCAATGCATCTCGGAAAAAAAATATCTATAATTATGGAATTTTTAATTAAACCAAATTTGAACAGGAAAATAGAGTTCATATCGAGCTCAAAATCGAATTCAAATGTTTTGGTCAAACCCAAAGACATGCTAAATTTTGGCTCAATTTGGCTCGGTTGCACCCTACCCCTGGTTAGGGGCGAACAAATAGGTAGGTTTTATTTGGAACTGAATGGAACTACCCTCAAGCTGGCTTCGAAATCAACCCTACCCAATTTATTATGAGTAGATCTGTTCATGGGTTGGGCTTTAAGCTTGACTTTACACTATGATAGGCTTGGGCTTCAGGCCAGGCCCATTCAAATTTTGGCAAAAGCTAGGCCCGAGCCCGGCTCATGAAAAGGTCTAATTACAGAGTAAGGCCTGGTTCCAAAATTATTGGGACTGGTCCCTACCCAGGCTAGTTCTAGTGTTTAGGGATTTACCTTACCCAAACCAACTCAAAAAACAACCTTGATTGGCCTTGGCCCTTGGTTGAACCAGTCTCGCAACCAAACTTACACTGAAATAATTCCCAAAATACTCTCAAGATTTAACCATTTAAAGATTCAAAACCCAGACACTCATGAATAATTATAATAGATCCAAAAAAAAAAAAAGTGTCATTCTACAATTTACAAGAAAGACCGAAAGAGATCAGATTGGTGCCTAGAGAGCATGCCCCACAGGCACTCACATGCACATCTCAGTGTGCATTGGAAACATCTCTCGTAATTGTCATGGGGAGATATTCCCAATACACGGATGGGATGGATTATGGGACGTGCTAAAGGTTCAAAGTATTAACACATATCAGGCCAATAAATATCGTATCAGGAACTTCCCGATATGCCCCTATAGGCTACAGAGGGTGTATCGGGGTTTTGACCCTTTCAGGGGGTAGACGGACCTTAAATTAGCTCCTCTTGAGCAAATTAAAAAAAAAAAAAAAAAAAAAACACTATCGATATTGCCCAATACACCTCTACTGACATATCGTGTGTATAGATATTTTGAACATTGAATGTGCTCTATGGGGGCATTGATGCTATTTCGACAAAAGCAATTGTCTGACATAGACAAGTGGAAATGAATTACAACATTCATCAATTTGCATGCCATTGATCTCCAATTTTCAATTGCAAAAGAAAATGTTGGTGAAAAGATAGGATTTTTTTTTTTTTACAAAAACAACATTACTAATTTACTATTATAAAAATGTATTTAGGCCACTACGAGAATATGGGCAGGCATATTAATAGTTCTATTGACATATTGAATATCAGAAAATAAAAAAGTTAAACAAACCAACAACTTTGTCCATTAATAATATACAAGACAAAGAAAAACTTCCAAAATCAGCTAAATCTAGAGCATTAACCGAGATAGAGCAGTCCCAAAGGATAATGACAGACAAAAAACCCTTCCAGATGGCCCATGGTCCGTCAGATTAACGACGAACAATACCAAAAGCACCCAGATTAGCTTCAACGGTACCTCCATCACAAAATATATAACAACCGATCACGTTCAGAGATTGTACCCTACCAAAATAAGATCCCTGAAACCTAGTCCGTTGATGAGGCTCAAAAGATCTCAAATAGGTTTTAAAAACCACACCAATTGTGCCGGGTAGTGGTAAAACGGTCCAAAGAGAAAGATTGAGATCTAAAAAAATACATTATTCCTAGAAATCCAGATGTAGTAACACGCGATTGCCAATCAAGCAATAACTTAAACTCTTTCCAAATCTTCATCCAAAAGTTCTATAATTCCACGGAGAGAAAAACCACACAGCTTTTGCCACTGGCATTCAGAAAACAAATGAAGCACATTCTCATCACACAAAACACAAATTTGAACACTTAAATCCACGATCCACGACAAGAGAGGAAACTGGAACAAAATTCCTAATAACTCACCATAAAAATAATTTATATCTAGTGGGAACTTTCAGCTACCACACCTTTTTAATTAATTTTTCTCTATGAGAAGGAAGCCGAAATTCCCTTCTTTTTCCAAATTGAAATGTAGGCATTCTTAACAGAAAGGGATTCGTTCCTTGCAAGTTTCCAACAAAAATTATCCAACTGAATATTCCTAAAAATAATATGCACATTTAAAACAAAAGGGACCCAAATTTCTCTCAAAATGTTAATCACACATAGGGGTGGCAATTGGGCAGATTTGTTTGGGTTGAGTTTCAACTCAATCCATCTAGCCCGTCAATCCATTAATGACCCGGTTATATAAAATTAAATGGGTTGGATTCAACCTAAATCCACTTTAACCCAATCCAATCCGCTCAAATCCATTAATCTTATATTTATGGACTTAAAAAATAAACACTCTCTCTCTCTCTCTCTTAACAAATAAGTTGGTTGTAGCTTAGTGGTTATTGTAGTCATTATTTACATAGGTAGTGAAGGTTCAAATCACATTACATGCATGTTTTTTTTACACAAGCGGCAAAACCATTTGACTATGTTTGGATTTCGGATTTGAGTGAACCACTTAGGTTCAGACCGGTCAAACTAAATTAAACCACTTAGGTTCAAGGGTGGTAGAATTGTTTTAATCTGGATCAATCCGGTCAGACCGGACTGGACCCGTTCAGTCAATGGTGGATTGACTTTGATTGGACTATATCAGGTTTGTGCACGAGGTTGGGACTAGACTAGCTAACCCGAAGTGGGTTAATGTAGCTAAATCGGGTCGGTTCGGATTCGGGTTGGATTGTGTGGATATTGGTCGGCTGGACGGTCTAGATCAAGCAAAGCACGCAGAGGCCGAATCATCCTGTCCAAAGTCGTTTTGGGTTCGGGTTGACCTTGGATTGACTTGTACCGGGTTGGGTAGATGTGTGTGAATATTGGTTGGATCGGATGGCCCAAATTGGATAGAGCAAGCGGCATTGAACCATCCCGCCTAGGGTATATTTCGGATTCAAGTCGACCCAGATCAATATATGTTAGATCGGGCCAAATCAAGTTGAATTGGTCTGGGCTCGGGTCAATTTGATTTTGATTTATGTTGGGTGAAGTGTATTGCTTCAAGACAAAACTAAATTTAGTCAATTATTAATATAATATTAATATATTAATTATAAATTATTTATTTCAAATGAAGAAAAAAAAAAGCTAAAGAATTAATACTTATGTCTATATAGTTAACCCAATGGTTATCCACAACCCAACCCAACCCAAACCAACCCATTTCAATGGATAGGTTGGGTGATGGGTTGATCACACAACCCGCCAAATAAATGGACGGGTTGAGTTAAAAATTGCTATCTCTAATCACACGATCATTCCAATTTCCTCCTGAACCATTAAATCACTGAACAAAATATTACTCACTTGTCTATTGTTTGGCCCCACAGGAGATTGATTAACAACTATAATCCAAGAACATTCCAGATATTAACAGAAGAATTCATATTCACTTTAAAATTTCGATCAGGCTTCAAAATAGGAATAGATTTATAAATATTTATCCAGATCCTTGAACTGTTAGAGGATTTGGAAAAATACAATGAGGATGAACATACTTATTTCTTAATAACCTTACCCACAATTTATGATCATGATTGAGAAAAACCCAAGCCAAATTTAACCGAAAAGCTTTGTTCATTTCACCACTTTCCTAATTCCCAAACTACCATAAGATTCTAGAGAGCAGATCTGACACCAATTAGTCCACCTAAAACCATTAGATTTCCTCCCAAAATACCACTAGATCTTCCTCTGAATTTTATCAAAATTTTCATTAAAACTATTAGGAAAAGAAACCACTGCCATAACATGATTGGGAATAGATATGCAAAGTAGACTTCGGAAGGAACAATTTACCGGCTTGGGATAAATTAGATGCCTTTCACCCATTTAATTTGGACTGAAACTTATCAAAAATATAAATTAAAAAAAGTGCTCAAACTTTTATTCCACAAAAGAGTAACACCAAGATATTTAGAATGAAACTCCAAGTTATCCATCTTTAATTGTCTAGTTAATAATTTCCTATATTTATGGTGCAGATTATTACTAAAATTAGTTCCTGATTTCTGATAATCAATAATTTAACGAGAAAAGTCCTGGAAATTATTTAAAATTTGCAACAGATTATGAATTTTATCTCTAAATGCTTTAACAAATAGAAACACATCATCAACAAACAAAAGATGAGAAATTGAAAGAGTTGCCCTAGCTATTTTAAGCCCATGGATCCTGCCTAACTCATCTTCCTTAACCAACAAGTGAGAAAGAACTTCTATACCCAAGATAAAAAGATATACTTTGTCTTAAACCTCTAAAAGGAAAAATAAAACCTTCCACATAACCATTAATTATAAAAATAAAACCTTATTTTAGGTTTTGATTAGAAAATCAAATAGTATCATTCACGATCAAAAATAAAATTTCATAATGTTAAATTTGAAAAGAAATTCTCAATTTGGAAGGAGTGCAATTATAAATATGTATGATATATTTATAAAATTAACCTATTCCTTTATCTATCTATTTATGTATAATAATAATTTCTAAACCTTGTATTCGTCTTGTACATATTTGTATTTAATGCCGAAATAACCAATCAACAATAGTCATCAGAATTCGTGGGTGGTGTAAAACAAAATTTTGAAAACTGATGGGAAGGAAACCGCTTTAACCACCGATTTTCACCTTGGCAGTTCGACCGTTCGGGTCAAGTGATTCAAACATTTTAATTATATATCTCATCATACACTTTGAATTGGAATATTAGAGTACGGTGGGATATAAATGTTACGAGAAATGGGCATGAAAACAACAGTGAAAGGAGGGTCTATGACGTCTGACGTCTGTCGGCTGTGAAAAGGGAAAAGAGGAGGAGGAGGAGGAGGGTGGTCTATGACATGATCTCTAGATTTCTCTCATCTATCATCTTTCTCTCAATCTCAGATTTAATATCGATTTTGCTTCTCTCTGTTTTTCTATGTTTTTTTGTTATTTTATTTTTAAAAATTTAAATAAAACATATTGGATTACAAACCGTTGCCCGAGTCAAACGGTTCAACGGTCAGACCGTCCGAGTCAACGGCGATTCGAAAAGTGTTAAAATCCGCAGGTGCGTATTACACACTCCGCTTAAGGTAACAGAAAGCGTAGGGGAATATCAGTCAAAGGAAAACGAAATGGCGGTAAAGCTTTACCATAACTCCGGTCTCCGGCTGTGTGGATGCCAACAACTGCTTAAACAAAACCGTCAAGTTTACGGTCTTAACTAGACCAACAAAATGCTTTCGCCTGAACAAAACGACGAGGGAGGGCTGTGAAGTGTGAAGTACGCCTATCTGCAACTCCTCTCCCCTGTTCAATGGCCTCTATCTCTCTTTCTTCGTTCTGCTCATCTCAGAGACCGGCATATCTGTTTCTCGATTCGAATTCCACGGATCGGTCGCGGTTCGGGTCATTTTCTCTGCGATTCCGGTCGATAAAGAAATCAAGAGTCAGACTTTCTATGTGCAAGGCTGCTTCTGTTGTCTTCCGTGACCTCGATGCCGACGATTTTCGCCATCCTCTCGATAAGCAGGTGATTGATACCCGAATTTGCATTCCATTAAAAATAACATCGAAAAATTTGTTTCGTTAATTTTGGTTTCTCTGGATGTTTTTGGTGTTTATTTACCACTACCGTTCTCATCTGGCTATAATTTTCCTGAGACTTATTTGTTTATGATCGTGTTATCGTATGTCTACTGTATCCGCAGTTTCTGCAATTTCTGATTTATGTTTCTGATTTTTTTTTCCAGAACACATTGCTTTTGCGGGCAATTCCAGGTCTTAATGAACTTGGCAAAGTTCTTTTAGGTAATAAAAATTAAGATGCCTATAATCTCTGCAGCTCATCACCAAGTATGTTTTTCTTCTTGGTATATAGTTTTGTTCAGTTTTCATGTTTATAAAAAGATTAGAAAATACTAGTTAGTGCAAGTAATGTTAAATGCTGGAATGCTTTATTGCGTATGAATTTGTCATTCAATTGACACTATGCCATATTTGTTAAAAGAACCTCAATAATTGCATTTCACGTTACAGTATTAAGAAAGGGTTCACCTGCACCTCTATTCCAAATTAGAGACATACTCTTACATTCAACGTGCTGTAAAAGATTCATTACACACGTATTAACAAGATACTTGAACATACAGTTAGGGTGAACAACTTGTGACCACATTCTGTGCCTTGTTGCAGAGGTGTCCCTGGTCATGTGTTTAATATGAACTATGGACTTGCCTTACCAGTCTCTTTTCACGTGATTTTTAGGACTGTTTTATGAATAGGGTAGCAACTTCTTAGATAAATTCCTAACATGATAAACATGTTTGCATATGGAGTATTCCTTAACTTACAAATACCAAGACTTTGTTGAATAGTTTACTCGATAACATGGCTTGCTTTTTTATTCATATATAATTTCCAGATCCCACCTTTCAACCTACAAAATCTTTTGGAGTCAAGGACATTACAATGCATAAGATACTTAATATGCGAAAGTATTGTATCTTTGTTAAATAGTATGCTCTTAGGTGGAATGCTCCACCAGTCATACATTGGAGTTAAGAGGATGATGGCTTCCATCTAGGGCTGCAAACAGATCAGATTAAACTCGGATAGGGGTATATCCGAATATGATCTGAAAAGAATCCAAGAGATCTAAATTTGATTTGATATTCGACAAATATCTAAAACATAGATTTGATTTGATTCGTTTGCATATGTGGATATCTGGTTTGATTAAAATATCAATAATTTTTTTACAAAATTAGTATACATTCATAAAATTATATATAAATAGAAATATATACCACAAATAAAAAATAGTTTATCCAAATCATAAATTATAAAGAACTTTAATACTAAAGTATATGTCATTAGACATAAATCTCAACCATTTAGAGGGATTTCTTGGGGGGATTTGGATAGAAATCTCAATTATTTCCTTCTTTCATCAGCCTTAGACCCCAAACCACCCCCGGCCTGTCACTAGTCCTACTTTTGAGTTCTTGCTAAATTTTGATGGTAACTGTCAAGCAGATTCCAACTGCAGCGTCTGGCTGGGATTGGTGGTCTCATCACTAATTCATCAGGGGCTGCTTTATGGGATTACGATGGACTGATTGGTTCTACAGATGCTGCTGAATCTGAAGTTTGAGCTCGGTTGGATTAGGGGTGGCTGCCTCCAGTCATTTCAGCCATTCAGCAATGGAGAGTGACTCATGGATAGCTATTGGGTGGGTCTCCAATCTGGAGGTTGGTCCTTGGAGACTGGACCACGTGCTGAATGAAATCTGTGATCGCTCAGCTCTCCTTCATTTCTCCTTCATATGGATTCCTAGGGAACTGAATACTTTGGCTGATTCCTTAGCTATAAATGGGGTTGATAGGGACTGTATAGCACTAGCGCTATGCCTTTGTAATATCTGGCCTTCTGAGCTTCTGCTTTTTGTACATCCTCTCATTTACATCCCCTTTTTTGGATCCATTAGGGTATGTACACACACACAGATCAAGCATTATCTGAGTCTGCTCCGATTAATAAACAGATTATATTTTCAGATCTGATTAAAGCTAAACAGATACCCGAATCCGACTTAATAAATTCAGATTTGAATTCAAATCCGATAATTTGCAGCCCTGCTTCTATCCCTTTTTGTAGTATGTGTAACATGCACTTGGTCTAGCATAGTAAATGGGATATTCCCTAATCAGCATGCTGGATTTCTGGGAGAGAAGAGTTCAAAGGTGTATTCATGAACTCTATTTTGAGTGGTTGTGAAACTATAACTGTGTATGGAGTCTATGGACTCTGCAGACTATTGTATACTGAACTTTCAAGTGGGCACTGCTCCAGACGGTGGGTGATCAAACTCAATTCTGATGACAGTGCATTGGGAACCCTGGTCTTTCCAGCAGTAGCATCTTAAGAAATCACAAAGGCAACATCCTCATGGGTTTTTTGCATTTGGTGGGAAAAGGAATTTTCCTTAGAGATCAGATGCTTGCTCTCATACACAAGAGTTAAAGTTGGCTAATTCATCTGGCCAGAGTGGTCTTGTAGTTGAAGGTGACTGCTGAGTTGTAATTAAGTGGATGTCTGTGGCAATGGATGGACTTTGGGCTTTCAGGTTCCTAGTTAGAGTAGCTGAGTCTATAGCCAATTCCTTGAACCATTCGCTCAGTTGGACCCCCGGATTAGCTAGCACCTAAGCAGTTGGACTTGCAAGAGAAGGAGCTAGTAGATAGGACCTGCTATGGTGAGTATTAGGGCCTGGGTAACACCTACAGGGATAATACATAGACTGTTAGCTATTCTCACACTCTTTCTTTTATCAATGTTTGCTTTTCTATATCTTTTGTACTGCTTCCAGTTGTGAGAATATCTTAACAGCAGGGGTATTCCTTGTTCATTAAAGTAATAAAAAAGAAGGGCTCTTTCTCCTCATTACATCAATAAAAATCTTTCAGTGTTAATAATAGAGAATCCTTAATCAGCGCTGTATATTAAAAAGATGTTATTGGTGCACATCTACTCTAAGAAACTACAAAACATTATTTCTTTCATACAATGGAATAAGTTCCCTAGGGAGCTAGATGTTGACAGGTGTTTGACTTGAAATGTCCCTCAACCTAACTATGTGATAACTTTCATTTCTTGAAGATAAATATGTCAACATTTAGGGGTCATTTGTTTAAGCTTTTGTGCATTTGTTATCCTAAGTACAATGGGAGAAATAGTGCAAAGATACTATCATTGAAAAACAACTACATTTTGCTTCATAAATAATTTGAAAAATAAAAGAACTTTTATGTGTCCAATAGCACTTCTTAGTTGACTTTAGAATTCATCTCCAACCACCCTCGACAAAATAAGAATTGCATCATAAAGACATTTGCCCCAAATCTCATCTAAATGACCACTAGTCACCTTTATTATGAGATACTTTTGTATTTGGAGTGAGAATGTCGTCCTGCCTGCATGATTTCAGAATCTATTGAGGTTTACTGAAGCAACCCATGTGAATATATTGTCATTGCAGGAACTGTTACAGAGCAGGTCATGCTTCTTGAGAATATAGGGACATCTGTTCTTGTTGGTGAAAATCAGGTTATTTGATGCTTCTGGCATAAAAGAAGATTTATGATAAAGATAAATATCAATGTTTTTTTTTTTTAATTTTATACTTTTGCACCTCTTTGAATTATGCAAACATCACAGGTAGATCTATTGTTTTGATAGGTATCTTAATGTACAAATCCATGTAAGATGCCCTCTTAATGTAAAAATCCATATAACGCGTACTTTGAACAGTTTATGAGTTTCCTTTTTGTATATTAAAATTTGATCTACTGGCAACTGTTGTAAATATGGTGTGGATGGTTTTGTAGCTGAACATTCAGCTGCCACACCTAGAACAAGGGGGGCAGGCATCTGATTAGTGGTCAATCAAGCATATTTGATGCAGTGAATTTTTGTGTCCTAAAACCCAATATCTAATGTATGCAAAATTCCTAGTACTTTGCTACTACTTGTCGACTTTGGCACTTGTTTCCTAATTCTCTTTTTAGTTTAATCAACTAGTTGAGATAAATGATTAAAAAAAACTTAGATGAGCTAAATGGTTTGTTAAGTTCAATCTTAATATTCTTGAAAAATATCATGTAAGTTTTATCTTGCTTTATTCTTTTTGAAGTTAATTATGGAGCTTAGCATACATAAAGATGGTAAACAGGCTACTGTCATCTTTCAATGTGGGTGCTCCCATTGGAATCTCCCTTTGTGTGTTTCTTTTCCAATTCTCATCAGTCAGGTCTTGTGCATTGTTTTAAAAGGCTTAAGCCTAGAGGCGAGGCACACAGATTTTTCCTCAAGCCTTAAGCCTCACACCTTTGATGCGAGGCTTAAGCCTTTGTTAGAATGTGGCATAAGCCTCAAGTATCAATGATTATTTAGAGATTTAATACAAAATATATTTTTTTGCATTTTTATAGTTCAAATTATATGGAAGAAGCACTTCAGTAATTATGAGAAAAATAAATAAAAAGAGTAAAAATCAAAAGCTAATAGGGAAATCAAGTTCTATTAGTTTCTCATAGTGTTTTAGGAGAGTTCAATGCAAAAAGGGCCAATCAAGTTCTTAGTTTCCCTTGGATATATCAAATGATTTTTCTTATCATTCTAGATCTAACATCCCATGTTAGTTATTTTTCTCATTTCTTCTCCTAATGGATTTATTTTATTTTATTTTTTGCAAAAATCAAATTAACTAAGTTATTTTCTTTCTTTTAAACTATTGAATGACTAGAAGTCTAATATCCAATTATATGGATGATTCTTCATATGTTTTCTTTCTTCTAAATTGGTAATTTTAATTATTTGAGAACTTTGCATTTTGAGACATGAAATGTAAAGTGTTTATAATTGTTAGTTGATTCATTGTTATTTTATTTAATTCTTAACCAATGGAACTTATTGCTTATAAAATTTTATTTTATGGATATTTATATCTTCTATCATTCTAACTTGGTATATTATATGTTATTTTTATCAATTTATAAACTTTAATTAATTTTATTCTTAAGCTTTGAGGCTTAGGCCTCGCCTTTTTGGGCCATTATGCCTCAACTACACCTTTAGCCTTTTAAAACCTTGGTCTTGTGATCCACTTTTCAACTAAGGTTCAGGATTGGGTATTTTTTATTCTGTTGAATCTATATGATCTTGTGATTCGATGCAAGGTGAATATTCCAGACGGACAAAGGAGGATCAAGAAGAAAGTGGACCAGAGTAGTTTGGGAAGACTGGGATATTTGTCATGTAATATAAGCATGAAGGTAGACATGCTTGTTTGAGTTAACTGGACAATTCAATCTTGTCCATGTGGGTTTGCAACAGGGTGTAGATTGTGAAAAACTATCTTGTGACTTGGGCTGTGGATAACAAAATCCATCTTTCTTGTTTTAAACATTTCTGATGTCCAAGTATGCATATGTAGCATGTACTAGTCATTTTTTTTAATTATAAATAACAATCATAACAAAATTAGGAGACTTTACTCATTGTGTGCATAAG
The DNA here is from genome assembly GCF_056320005.1 of Nelumbo lutea. Lineage (NCBI taxonomy): Eukaryota > Viridiplantae > Streptophyta > Magnoliopsida > Proteales > Nelumbonaceae > Nelumbo > Nelumbo lutea. The sequence goes on from NC_142687.1 coordinate 5,336,854, forward strand.
TTTGATCTCTTATAAATACCTCAGTAATTCTGCCCGTGTTCCCTTTCTTGAGATCAGCAACAAGATTCCCATGTTCCTTCATCTGCTACTGATTTTGAAATTTCTTTCAACTTTTCAGCTTTCTGAAATTCATGAATTGATGGTTGAGGCGGCAAAAATACTAAACATTGAAGCTCCTGATTTGTACATTCGCCAAAATCCTGTACCCAATGCATACACTCTAGCCATCAGTGGTAGAAAACCATTTGTTGTTGTGCATACAAGCCTTGTGGAGCTTCTGACCAGAAGGGAGCTGCAGGTCTGCCTTCCTTTTAATGCAGACATTCTTTTTTGGGTTTATCATTTTTTTTTCCTTCCTTAGTCTTCTATTCATTTCTTTCTTTATATGATTACTGCTGTCTAGCTTTCTAAATATTTTGAATCTTTGTTTAAAGTTGACACACAATCTTCTGAAAAATCTTGCATGATTAACCCTGGGGAATAAATGAATGCAGCTTTCTAACTTCTATGTTTTTCCCCCCTGAGAGCATGACCCCTAATTTATTTATCAAAATTACTGAATAGGCTGTTTTGGCACACGAGCTCGGTCATCTTAAATGTGATCATGGTGTATGGCTTACATTTGCGAACATTCTTATGCTTGGTGCATACACTGTACCTGGTAGGTTTTCTGTTCATTTCAAAGAGTGGTGATGTAGGAAACTTATTCATCTTACATATAAAAAGTTCTAAATGTCACTTGTATCTAAAAAAATGGTGAACACTTGAGGGGGTCTAGGACACTGACCAATCTTTCCTGGTTATGAATTATGACCACTTGGTTGACATTTTGATGTCAAAGATGTCTTGGGTTAAACCTTTAATTGACTTATTCACATGGACCTGTCTCTTGATAGCCCTCACATTGGTGAAAATTATGTTATTTAGTGCAGAATACATATTTTCCATTGAAAATATATCTAAAATGCTTGGATTTTCATCTCGAATTAATGTGTGCACATGTCGATACACCCATGCCATTGGCAGGGCTTGGTGGATTGATTGCTCAGAGATTGGAAGAACAGCTCTTTCGCTGGCTCCGAGCAGCTGAACTAACATGTGATCGAGCAGCCCTTCTTGTAGCCCAGGATTCCAAGGTATATATATATTCTATGCAAATTACATATTTAGATTACAAAATTTATCATTTATATTCTGTAGCTTCTCTGTTGGTAATCTGATTTTTGCATTGTGATTCTACCAAGAGGTGGTCATTTCTGTTCTCATGAAACTAGCTGGGGGCTGTCCCTCCCTCTCTAATCAACTTAATGTGGATGCATTCTTGGAGCAAGCTCGATCTTATGACAAGGCTTCTTCAAGCCCAGTTGGATGGTATATAAGGTAACTCACACAATCAAAATATCATGCGAAGTTTGAGATAGTGAACAATGAGGTTTTGAAACTAACATGCTCATCTCATTTCAGAAATGCTCAGACAAGGCAGCTCTCCCATCCTTTGCCTGTTCTACGTGCCCGTGAGATTGACAAATGGTCAAGGAGTCAAGAGTACTTAACCCTTCTTAGACAGGCAACAGAGCTCAGTTCTGTTCAGAAAGTTTAGACTAGGCAAAGAGAGGCTGCAGCTTGAAGAGATCCAGATGATTTATGAAGGTGTGTTTCTTCAATGCTTCTGTTTGGCACTGATTTTGAGAATCTTGTGCTTTTAAGAAGTGAAAATTTCTCCATATTTTGATGGGGAAATGAAGGTCCTTTACTGACTATAAAGTGTCCCATCTAACCCTAATCCAACTGTCATAGAGTGTTGAAGTTCTCCCCAAAAAAATAAAAAATGGAACGAAAATAAGAAAGAAGAAAAAAAATATATAGTTGTGAATCCTTATTCTGTTGTCATGCTTTTCTAATTGTTTTATGGTTATCCAAGATCATGCAATAGAATGATGGAATTCCTTTTTATGCATTCAATATAACACAATACAATGATGATGAAAGTCATCTAATCTGACAAATTCTATGGTTTCTTTATTGCCGTCCAAGATGATGCAATGGGTTGGTGTTAAAGGTCATTTAATCTGTCAAATTCTGGTTTAGAACCTCCTATTAATGAAAGTGGCGTGTTCAACCCACTGCATGTGTGCTGTCCTTGTGGGTAATGATGGTCCATGTTTGTTTTATGTATTGGCAAATCAGTTGTAGGCGGTCCTTGTGGTTGGTGCTTCATTTTTTTCTCAGGTCATTTGTCATGCAGCTGTTTCCTTCTTGCTTAATCAAACACTTTATATGTTGTTTCTTCCTAGGCATTGGAGCACAGAAAAGGGGAATGCAGAGAACCAGTGCAGAATATGACACGTATAATTCTTATGCTTATAGCAGGACCATACAAGTACAGTATGGAAACAAAACCTTGGGGTGATTCATCCAGGTCTACTGGTATACTTAAAAGAGCAGAAGGATATTGGTTCTGAATATTCATAAAAAAAAAGATATTGGTTCTGAAAAGTTGTTGTATGCTTGCAACTAGATGATTGTATGGTTTATATTATCTCTGAATGTATGATACTGTTTCTTAAATATACAACATTTGTACGGGGTACTCATGAAATATCCCTTGCTCGCTGCGAAGGAAGATTGCTGCAATGCAAATTATTGGTAGTGCTAAATAACATGTGAGCCTTGTGAGACATTTAGTTCCTTTGAACGATTTAATGGCTAAAAACCAGGTTGAGACAATAGAAACTTGGCTTGGCTAAGGGTAAATTGCATTGCTGCATGCTTTTGTGCTATCCTTAATATCGTGAGTCCATGGATGATAAGTTGGCTAAAGGAGATATTTCATATTTCATGATTCTCAGTGGCCAGCCAGGGGGAATTCCTTTTTATTTTGCAGTTCCGTGCTTCTCAGCTTAAGACCTTTCACTCATGGAAGATACGCAGCAGCCAGCACCAGGCCCACCACTGAGAGAAAAGATAACCTCAGAAGCAGAAGAAAATGGGTGGCCAGTGGGGAGGGATGCATTTCAGCAAAATTGAAGGATGAGAAATTTTCTTTTCCTTGATTACCAAAAAAAGGGATGAGATTTGATCGTATGATATTTAGTTTTCCTGCAATTGTAACTCAGTTTGGATCAACCTGTGGGTTTATAAAGTTTTCACACATTTTATTTCAATGTTGAGGTAGAATTCAGATTTACGAACTAAAGAATGATTTAAGAAATACCGATAGGACGGTCAAGCAATGATGAGCACATTTGAGCAAAAGCCAATGGAGACACGAATCCACTGAAGGGTCCGTTTGGAGGTCTAAAGGACTGAAGTTTTTGGTTATGAAACTGCTTTGGATAAGGTTTTTTTTTTTTGCATAAAATTACGGTTGATTTCTGATTTCCACTGCAGAGCTATAAATATTCAAAATGGTAACAACCCACACTATGCACCAAGGCCGGCTTGTGAATTGGCATTAATTCCAAGCTGAAACCTATTCCAACAGTACTTTGAGCCTACAAATTCTGACCCTGGGCTGAATTGTCATTTTCCCTTTTTTTGGCTAACATCTAGTTGGGAGAGGTCAATAAAAACTCAACTCTTTTCTCATGTTGATACTCCAACTAACCCCAGGCTTCTGTAGTCCGATTCTTTTATTTCTACCAAAATAAATAAATTACCGATACTATGGTTTTCAAATTGCCATTGGCCCGGATGGTGGGATCTTTCGGCCCAAGAACCATTCAGGCAACCGGTTCTGTTTTACCCCACACTCGGTCCCTGGCAAAAAATTGTTGAATCGATCAACAACCCATTGATCCAAGTGGTTGAACTATTTACCTGTTCAATGATTTTGACTGTTTTTTTATTTTAATTATTTTTTAAAATTTTAATTTTTTTGTCGAAATAGGCCATCTGTTCAAACTGGATAGTCAAACGGTTGGCCCAGAAACCATAGCCAGTAACTCTAACTGAGCTCTCACTTATTTTGGTTTTGGGAGAGAGATTCAAGTAAATACGGTTCAAATTGAAGCTGAACAAAACAGTTAAAACAATGCAGCAGCAGCAGCAATAACAGCTAACATAGGTGTATCATGGGCAGCCCGTGCTGGTCCATGGGCCGAGTCTTGGGCCAGTCTAGGTTGCGGGTCAGACCAAGCTATAAAATGTATATTTAAAAAAAATTAATAAAATAGACAAAATTAAAAAAAATCTCAAAATTTATTTTATATGAATTTTGATATATACAATTATTTATATATAAAATAATAAATACGAAATTGAAAAAAGTACAATACAATTGAAATAAAATAATATAATATGGGCCCATGCCACACCAGCCTGTGGGCCTAAAATCTCAAGCCCGGAATGGCCCACATGCTACAGTGACGGGTTGTGCCGGGCCACAGGCGGTACGACTTATGTTGTATTTGGTTTGAAGGAAAAGACGGAAAGAAAGGGAAAGGTAGGGAAACCAAGCGGGCCCAAGGGGTGGGTCTGAGGCCCAGACCGGATGCAGTGTGAGAGTGAGAAGAGATACACGATTGTGGAGACTTCTAACAAAAAATCAATCAATAAAAAATCTCCGGCTTCAACTTAAAAGCCTTGTCCTTCCCAATTGGTAAGAAATAATTATAGGGATTTATCTCCACCAGTGGAAGGGCACGTGTTATACATAATCATGGAGATTTCTAGAAATATGTTAAAAAAGCGAGAAATCAATATAACGAAATTCAATTTAAAAAAAAATCATTTTTGTTTTTATTTTTTGACTTTTTGTTTGCGACGCGCAAGCCCAACCAAATTATGAAGTCTTCCACTTTATACTCATGGACCTCGGAATTCAGAAAAATCGGAGTTTCAACATCTATCTATCTATCTATCTATCTATATTGGTCTTGCCATGTCAGCATGTCTCTCATTTCAGAGAAATTATATATATATATTATTTTTTAATTTCATGTTATTTTTGAAACAACCATTGAGATGCACTTTCCTAATAACCTAAATAATTTCTTCTCTAAAAATTACTCCTAAACTACATCCCCCACTATCCCCAACTTTCTCTAAAATTATCTCTAATTCTTATTTATCTTCTAAATTATCCCTAATTCCTATTTATCTCCAAAATTATCTCTAATTTAGTAGAGAGTTTATATTCTAAATTATCTCTATCTAAAGAAAGTATGAATTAAAAAAATTGAGAATTATTTAAATATTCTAACAATATTATAAAATAACTAAAATATTTATTAAAAACACAAAAAATAATTTTATATTTTTATAAAATATATCACAAACTTATGTACTGACAATTTAAATTATGTTTTTCTAGATTATCAACTTAAATATTTTTTAAATATTTAATAATATGTAATAGCTTTAAATAAATAAAATTCAAATAACAAAAAAAATTTATAAATTATTTAAATATTTAAATAACTAAATAATTTTCATAACTAGATTTTAAACAGTTAAAATAACGAAATTATGTAATAAATTTAAAAATTTTCTTCAAAGTAGAAAAATAATTATGACATAATATTTAAATGAATAATAATTTAATATATTACAAATTTAATAAGGAAATTATGTAATAATAGTATAAATTATGATTTTATGAAAAATTAAATTCAATAAATAATTAATATTTTAAATTTTAAATATTTTACATATTATTTAAGTATTTAAATAACAAAGTATTTAACATAACTAGATTTTAAATAGTTAAAATAAATAAATTATGTAATAAATTTAAAAAATCTAAAAAGTAGAAAAATAGTTATAACATAATATTGAAATTAATAATAATTTAATATTTTTACATAATATTATAAATAATTAATTTTACTTATAACAAGTAATAATTCAAGAAAATAACTTTCAAAAAAATAATATTTATTAATAATAATTTTAAACTCTTAATCTATATTTATTATATAATTATATATAATAAAATTAATATTTATCGTCTTTTGTGATAAATGTATTTTCAATAAGTATGTATAACTTTATTTTGTTAAGTTATTTAATAGAAAATTTTCAATAATTATTGGAGATTACATTACTATCATTGAAATTTTTAAAATTAATTTATTGTACTTATTGTATTTATTGTGTTTTTGTTATAAGTTATTGATTAATATTTAGTAGAGCTTAAACTATTATTTGAGATTATACTATTTATTAACTAAGTTAATATATTTTTAATACTTATTGTATTTTTGTAATTTTTGTAATTATTGTAGTTTTCATTATCAATATATTTTCAATAATTGTGTATTTTTCTATAAATTTTCAATAATTATGGGAAATTAAACTATTGTTATTTATTAGAGATAAGACTATTAATTTAGCAGAAACTATGAGTGTTCATGAGTTGGTTCGGTACAATTGTAGGTTATTTGGCCAACCAAATTGACCTGGTCAGTTTAGGGAGTTGGTTAGCTGAAACCGATTAACCTTTTGTGAAAACCAACCCACTCAAGTTGTATTGGTTTTGGTCGATTTTTTTGGTTTGGTTAGTCTATTCAAAAGATTTGAACTTAAAAATTAAATTAAATTTTAAAAATTACAGTGCAATCATTAAAAATAAATTTATGATTTAAACATTTTAGACTAAGAAATATGGGAAATTTATCACTTTTTCATATTAAAAATTATATTTAAAATATAAAATATTAATATATATCAATGGTTAGGTTGTCCGATTTTGGTCAATTTACAAATGGACAAAGTGGAACTGATCCAACTTGGTCGAACTGGAAAATTTTTGAACCAAAGCTAACCTAAAATACTAGAAAACTGACCAACTCAGGTATTGAACAAATGTAATCTATAGAGTGGTTGCCCATGTCTTATTAAGGGCAAAAATTGTATTTTTATTTTTATTTTATTTTGATTAAATTTATTTAAATAAACATTAGGTCAACACTGTCATTTTCCACTGTCATCTAATGGAAGATTGATTAAATTCATTACAAACTATAAGTGGTGTTTTGGTAAAATGCTAACTATAAGGTAGATTTTAGTAAATCCATGAAACTATAAGGGGTACTTTAGTGTATGACCATTTTTATTATTTAGCTTTCTCTTAATTAATCCCATGCATCGCATGGATCCCCACTAGTTTTTTTTTTTTTTTTTAAAGTTGGTGTTGGTTCTTTTTGACTTTATTTCAATATTGTCTAGGGCAGATTCGATCCTAATAAAAGCAGGGCTGGACCATGTAGAAAACTAAAAGTATGTTGGTGCTGCTGTCGAAAGTAGAACTCTCTAGTCTGGACTCTTCGAATTCGGTTCAGCTTTGTTAAAGGTAGAAGGGATTATAATGTTCTGCTCATATGCTTTGTTAAAAAAGTTTGGAGTTAGAGGTGCAACTTGGGTGGGCCTAGGTTGGTAAATTTGGGCTTAACTTTGAGTTAGGTTAAACCTGAGTTCAAGGTTTGAGGCTTAGGGAGGGTTGGGTTGATCCTTAATCCCACCCAATCCACCCAAGTTTTACCCCGGGAAGGAGCATTATGATGTATTAGTTTGTATTTTTTATTAAATTATTTTAACTTTTACTAAATTTTCATTTAGTATTTTTTTGTTATTTTAAATGGATTAGAGGTTTTTAAATTAATAACAATTAAGTTTAAAATTAATAAATTTGTTAATTTTTAATCTTGTTAACAAATTTGTAGTATCGTTTTATTTTTTTAATGAAATTTGAATGGATATCAGATTATAAGATTTAATTTTGAGACTAAATTTTTTCTTACTTTTTATTATTTTATTAATAAACATGTATTAATTTGTTTCAACTTTATTTAAAAAACTCATATTAATACAAAATTAAGTTTGGATAATTAAACTAAAATTAATTAACTAATTAACTAATTATATTAATTTATATAAAAATATATAAGTAATATATATGGGCCGTGTCATATCAGGGCCATAAACCTAAAACCTAAAATTTAATAGAATTCATACAATCATGCCGAGACTGACACAGTCCGTGTACCATTATGCCGGATCAAACCGCGGGCGGCAGAGCCCGATTTACACCTCTAATCGAGAGTAGGTGAGGGTGAGTCAGTGGCGGACTCTTTAAGATTACAAGATAAGAATTAACATTTCAAGATTAAGATTAGGATGAGATTACAACAGAAATTTAAAATAATTTGAATCCTCCTATTTACGTAACTGTGCATGGTTATGAGGTGTCACTGCTCTTAACACATGCAACAAAAAATATTCCAATCCTAGGTAATCCACGTTCTTGTAAACGTCAACTGTCAAAAAGAAACTGAAGCCCATATCAAAGAAAATCAATCGCGGGAAAACGTCATCTCGGAAATATAAATACTAATTGAAAACATTCCGAAGTTGGGGTTGATTGGTAGTCAGCTGATAAGTCTGGTATATAAATACTAGAATACTACTACTATACTAGTTGTTCCTGCCGCAAATTTCTAAAAAGATCAGGGATGGAGAGAATGTTCTCTCTCAAGTTGTTAGTGTTGTTGTTGCTCTCCAATGGTGTTGCAGCAGCATCTCATAGGGTTGTGGGTGGCGAGCAACCGTTGTCAAAGATTGCAATTCACAAGGCAACGTTAGCTCTTCTAGATTCAGCGTCTGTTAAGGCATGCCCTCTTGTTCTCGGCTTGAAGGTAGAAAGAACTAGTACCCATATTCCATTAGTTTCCAATTTGCTCTTCTTTACTCCTTATACTCTTTGTTTTTCTGTTTCTACTTTGATCTTCTTCTTTCCTTTTTCCCTGCCATCGTCTTCTGTAGTCTTGAACTTTTTTACTTCTTATTAATATAATATGCCAATTAATCTTCCTTGCTTCAATGCATCTGTTTAATTAACCTTATTAAACTTGTATGATATTAAAACTTTTGGTCGTAAAAGCAAAATCCTCACTAGAGGAGGAGTAATCATTGGTTGGGAGTTCTTTGACATTTAGCATTTTTATATCATTTGTCCGCTTCTAAGGTTTCTCAGAGAATTTCCGACCCTAGATTTTAGTGGCTCATGCTGCTCCAAATAGCACCCAATCATATGATCATTATATTCCAACTTCCAAGTAACGAGTTTTCCTCTTGACTGTTACAGTGAGTTTATCACCGGCAAGTGATCATCCTGTTTGGAGCAGCAAACGGTGTGTGTGTGTGTGTGTGTGTGAATTTTGTATCTATTAGTAAAGCTGATTTGAATTTTGTGTTTATCCTAAATTGTCATAGGTTCAAAATTCATATATGTAATTTTAATTCATTTTCTTCATGATAGTTCACTTTATTAATAAATATATAAAATTTTGATCATTTTTTAGTTTAATTTATTTATATTATTCAATATTGATCGCAATCCGAATTTGATTCAAATCCCATATAAGTCTGATGGATAAGATCCAGTTCGATCTGTTTGCAGCTCTAATCCTGTTGGAGTGATTTACTAGCTTGGACCATCGATTATATGTGTGTTCCTTTATGCAACAACATGTAATTCCTACATATACATGAAATAATAGGTTTTACATTTACTCTATTGGAATTCTTGACGTTCAGAATGCTTGGGTAGGTTTTAAAGCCATTATCATTGTCTAAGCCTTGTCCCAAATATATGGGGTCAGCTACTTGAAATGATTGGTTTAAATACTTGATCAACTTCTTGCAGGGGGAAGATACTCAATGGGTAACTGTGATGCTTCATTGCCCCAATCCATCTGAAGATGATTGGGTTGGGGTCTTTTCTCCTGCAAACTTCAAGTAATTCTTTCCTCTATCCTTCTTTGTTATCTTTTGTTCTACTATGCATGGATTATGAGTTTTTTCCCCACCATACACTAATTCTTGGACCAAAATCCAAACTTCCAGAATAATGTCTACTTTTCCCTCTTTTATTGTTATAATGATATAATCTGGCAGTTTATCAATCTGTCCACAAGAAAGCACTGGTTCAAGAGTACGGGCTCCATTTATATGCTCTGCACCAATAAAGGTTTGTACTTCATCTAATTTACAGTATTGGAATAGTGGAATAATCTTCCTGGCTTTGCATTCAACTAAAATAATTCTCATTTGGTAATATAACTAATCGAATCTTGGTCATGTGCATCTTCAGTACCAGTATGCAAATTACTCCAGTCCAAATTATACGAAGACAGGGAAAAGTTCTCTGAAATTCCAATTGATCAATCAGCGGGCAGACTTCTCCTTTGTTCTATTTTCAGGCGGATTATCAAATGTGTGTTCATGATTCTTTCTTCTTTTCGTAGTTCACTATTTTTCTTCTGATTCCTAACCAGGATGGTGCTCTATTATAACTACTATTCTTAAATGCTTGGCCATCTGATATTTGATCTTATTTTGTAGTTCGCTACTCTTTTGTTGTTATCTTTTCATCTTATGAACTGAGCTATTAGAGAATGTGGAATTCCACATCCACTCATAATCAGACTAATGTTACAACTGGAATTTGCAGCCAAAAGTAGTGGCAATTTCAAATGTGATATCCTTTGCAAATCCAAAGGCACCTGTTTATCCACGTCTTGCTCAAGGGAAGTCATGGGATGAAGTAAGTCTATTTGAGCAATCTTCTGAAAGGATTTTGACTATCTTAGGCATGATACATTTGTTTAGGTCTTCAGTGTCCAATGTCACTTGTAGTAGACTGTTCCATTTTAGCATCACTTTCCAACCAATGTTATTTATTATGTAGCCAATAAATTTATTTCCTTGAATAGTTCTGGCCTTCTGGTTTGGATAAAATAATGATATTCCTTTCCTTCCTTTTTTTCCTGTTATTATGTGGTCACTGTCAAAAAGCATTATTAACACACTTGGGGTATCTTGATCTCCATGTTATTGTTTATTTAAAGATGGTTGATAAATGATGAATATTTTCATTTGGAGGATTGAGAAGCCATGTAAATGAGGTAATAGTGATTTCTCTGAGGATGAAATAGCTATGTTTATCCATAAAAACTATAGCTTCTCTAAATGAATCTTTCAAAGATTGGTCAATTTGAAATAGTTATGTTTTGGCAGCAAGCTCTGGTTAGAAACTTTATCTGTTGAAGTATTGGCCTTTGTCTTCTATTTTGTCTTTTGGAACATCTAAAATTCCATGTGCCAAATATCCTATGTTTTCTGGCAGATGACAGTAACATGGACAAGTGGCTATGATATAAATGAGGCTGTTCCTTTTGTCGAGTGGGGCCTGAAAGGAGAACCTCAGATGCACTCACCAGCTGGGACATTGACATTTCAGCGGAACAGCATGTGTGGTATGATCCCTTTTTTTTTAGTAGCCTGCTTGATGCAATTAAGACAAAGGGTGTGAATGCATACAAACTACAAATTGCATCTTGGTCCCAAATTTTCTCCTCCAACTAATTAGTGATGCCTGTGAACACGTCTTAGTTGGTTCATCTCTCCACGAACTTGCATTTCTTGAGCATTCTCTTGTTTTAATTGACCATGTTGATCATGTTTGCTTCATTGACATTTTATTTATTTTGGATATACTAATGCTTATTTAAAAGTAAAATAAAAACCTAATTGCAATTTTAATTTCTTCAAACATCAAAGACAAACATAACCTTGTGAGGAACACACAAAGTTAATCTCTAGTTTTTGCAGTCCCAGATCTTGCACTAGCAAAAACTGTCCCCCCCCAAAGAAAAAACAGCCGCGTGAATCCTGTTTTACCACTCCAACATAGTAAGCCATATTATCCATTAAATTGTGGGTCCTGATATCTTTTCTTACTATCTCAATTGATGTCCTTCTTTACTTTCCCCTGGTTCTTTAAAATGATCAACTTGCATAAGATCTCTTCTTTTCACAGATGCAGTGAAAGCACCCCCCAAGGTCCACTTGTATTATCTGCATTGCCATGACCATATTAATAAATCTCCTTATCATATTGACTGATCTAATGTGTTCTCTTATCATTCCCTAACATCTTATGAAGGTTCTAATTCTCTTTCTTTTTTAAAATATCTGGATAACGGGAGTTCCTTGATTTCATTTTCCTTGTGTTTGAATTTCTAGTTTAGGACTTGTGAGCTGAAATATGGTATGTTTTTTCTGCCTTACTGATAACACGGCTAGAATGTTGACACAGACACAGGAATCAGAATCGAAAATGTTTATGAGCAAGCAAAAACAATTAAAATACTCCTTATTTTATTGAATTTTAACATTATCAACTTTAGGCAGTTTTTAAAAGATTATCTTTATTACTTAACGTTTTGTAGGAAAAATGACATTGTACATTAACTGTTCATCTATGCCAAATAGGCAAGAAAGAAAAATGTCAGATAGGAGTGTCCCTCAAGAATCCATGGAGTGTCAGAGTCTGATGCATATTTTAAGCAGACAATTCATCCATTTAGGAGAATACATGCAATACTGGTTACCATGAGAATATGAGTTGCAGTCATGATGTGGAACACCTAATATTTTGCATCCATATTGCTTTATTCTAGCAATGCTCTTGGTTGGGCAGGATAACATTAATGAGCTACACTGTGATGTGGTTTACTTGCTGCATTATGCAGGTGCACCAGCACGGACAGTTGGTTGGCGTGATCCTGGTTTTATCCATACAAGTTTCCTGAGAGACTTGTGGCCTAATTCAGTGTATAAATCTTAATGACGCATATTTTTTGCTGTAATAGGGTTTACAAGAATTAAACAATATGTTTCTAAGAGGGTGGTAATGATTGATCCAGGTATACTTACAAGCTTGGTCACCGATTATTTAATGGTTCATACATTTGGAGCAAGATTTATTCTTTCAAGTCGTCCCCTTACCCTGGGCAGAATTCATTACAGCAAATCATCATATTTGGAGACATGGGAAAGGTAGAATCAGAAGTTAAAAGTAAATAAGCAAATAAACACTCATTATTTGTGTATAACAAATTGAATATACCAGTTGAGTACACCATTTGTAGAGTAGTCTGCGAACTGATATGGTTGCACATGGCACACATGCAGAGAGTTTCATCTATCAATCCTATTGATGGCTTATCTAACTAGGTTGTCTTGTAGGCCAAAAGGCAAATGGATATGACCCAGTTTAATCAAAGTATTAACTAGTCAAATGAGGGCCATTACCAACCACTTTAATTAGCCAGTTAATACTCATGATGCAGTTGTTTGGGCTGATTAAGTGTTGATTGGGTTAACAGGTCGACCTAGTCAAATATATGATTAATACTTTATTTGCTTGTCTTCATCTATAACTATTTAAAGTAGTATTATATATGCTTTTATTTGGCACATTCTTGCTAGTTGTTTTAAGCATTTGTGATTGAACATGATTGGTTGGTGGTATACAAATACAGATAAGACGTAATAAAAGCAGATGGTGGAGGAGTTTTTGTTAGTTTTCTTCCAATCAATGGTGTACTGGTATTGAGTTGCCATAGATAAAGGAATGCACCAAACAAAGGCTATAATAACTCCTAATTAAATGTTTGATATATTTTTTGTAAGTTTTCTTACAAATTAAGTGTTTGCTATATTTTTCTTTTATTGCATAAGTGCATGCAAATTGACTTATATATGATTTTATCAATATCTTATATTTAGGATGCATCTTTTTCATGATTGGCTACTCACTGCCTTGGCACCAACTAGTCGTTGCATCAACTGATTAGTCATCATCATACCACATCAATACTCTTATATTTGTTCTACTAGGACTAACTGAATTTTATATCTATACTCTTATATTTGTGCTACATGTACCATTATGTTATTGTTAGATTGTGTTGAGAAAACTAATGCCAGGTTCCTGTAAAAAAGATAACAAATGGGAGAATTTGGAGGATAAATTCTGACAGATTATCTCTCAGATCGTAGTAGGACAAACTGCATTTTGGATCTATACTCTTGCATTTGGGGAGGGGCCATTACTTGGTGTAATGGTAATATCTTGGGCTGGAAAGCCCGAGAACGTGGGTTTGTGTCTGAGGACGGCCACTTTGTGCAAAAAATGCCAAAGGTTATGATCATACCCACTCTACCCCTCCCAAGACCCCAAATAGCTGGGACCAACATTGGGTAATTGCCTTCTTTTAACTCCTGTATTTGGGGCACATATACCATTTTGCTATCGTTACACAATTTCTGCAGTCAACGTAGTAACCAAGGACTTCTTGCTTTTTCCTAAAAGAAGAAAAAAAGAGGGAAAACAAAAGTTAAACACCTTCTTAATTCTTTTGTCTGAAGCATCAGTAGGTAGTAGTAGTTGTTTGCCTTGGTTGCAGGAAGCATCTACCTAAACAGTAAGCTACACTCCCCGTTTGACCTCCTTCATTCCACCTGGATATATTCAGATTTGCATAAAAAACTGTCAATTTTGCTTCTTTTTTTTATGGATTCTAAATATTTTTAAAATCCGTCTGCAAACTCTCCAAAGTTTTCTTATCATAGAAAATGGAGAAACATATTTTAGCAAATGATTTACGCTGTTCCAGATACCAAACATCCACTTATCCTGATGTTAAAATTTGACTTTTTCAAAGCACTATCTTTGTTTCACCAAAAAAAGCATTTATCTTTTGCTTCCTTGAAGAAGTGATAAACTTTGAGCTTATTGAATAAATATGCTTCAGTTACTGTGGAGCCTAACTAGTTTTTTTAGTGGATTCCAAATATTTTAAAAATCCATTTACAAATTCTCCAAGGTTCCGTTAAATAGGGACAGTTTTCAATGCAAGATTTACTCTGTATACCAAGTGTCCATCTATTCTAATATTAAATCTAGACTTTATCAAAGGATTATCTTTTGCTTCCTTGAAGAAATGATGGATTTTTTTAGCTTATTGAATCAATATACATCAGTTACTATGGGTTTTTTTCTTTTCCATTCTTAACATAAGAGTCATTATTTAACTTTCAACTCATGACTTTGTCTTGTGCAAGTAGGTTGTCTATAAGAATAATGGTAAACAGGTTAACATCCATATTTTCTACATTTTCATTTTCCAGGCAGAGCGTGATGGTTCTAATGAATATAACAATTACCAGCCAGGCTCGCTTAATACCACAGACCAGCTTATCAAGGACTTGAACAACATTGACATAGTTTTCCATATTGGAGATATGCCATATTCAAATGGATATATATCACAGTGGGATCAGTTCACATCACAGATCGAACCCATTGCATCAACTGTGCCTTATATGGTTGGGAGGTTTGCTGACTTTGCATTTTTTAACATTTTAAATGTATTTCTTTTTTACTGGGCTTGGATATATTACTGATGGAAGTTACTGAAAAATTTGCTTTTATTATATTTCTATGTAGTGGCAATCATGAACGTGACTGGCCTGGAACAGGATCCTTCTATGACACTACAGATTCTGGTGGAGAATGTGGCGTGCCAGCTGAGACCATGTTCTATGTTCCTGCTGAGAACAGGGCCAAATTCTGGTAACTAGATAATATTTCTTCTTCATCAATTCCAAAAGTTGGAATAAAAAGTTAATGTTGGTCTTTGAACAGAAAACTGACATTAAATCTTAAACATGATGGTGCCAATTGGCTCAGTTGGTAAGGCCTCTGACTGGTTGTAATGGAGACTTGGGATCAAATCCCTTCATCACCAGGGTTAGGGAATGGGATGCCCCCTACTGTGTAGCCCCATGAAGAGGGGGGAAAAACTCATGGACAACTAAAATAATCACCATGAGGAATATTTATCATCCTTCTGAAACAAAACACGTAAAGGATATATACTATGCTGTCATTCGCTGCCAAAAAGACTAATTGTATTACATCATTTTCTTTTTGTAGGTATTCAACGGATTATGGTATGTTTCACTTCTGTATATCTGACAGTGAGCATGACTGGAGGGAAGGCTCTGAACAATACCATTTTATCGAGCATTGCCTAGCATCAGTAGACAGGAAGAAACAACCTTGGTTAATATTTGCTGCTCATCGTGTCCTTGGTTACTCCTCTGGGTCTTACTATGGCATGGAAGGCTCATTTGAAGAGCCAATGGGAAGAGAGAGCTTGCAGAAGCTTTGGCAAAAGTATAAGGTTGATATTGCTTTCTATGGCCATGTCCATAACTATGAAAGGACATGTCCCATATACCAGGTAATTGATAAATTGCCAATGTATGTTATATCTTTCCACGAGGTTCTATTAATTAAAAGACAATATCCTCTTCATGTAGAGTATACAATGCATGAAAGTGTATGCAAATAACATGGTGCATTTAGTGAGATGGGATGGACTCCCCACAAAGTGTGTACCTGACTGCCTATCCCCCCACCCCAATTGGGAACATCTCCCCATGACAAGCACGGAAGATGTTCCCAATGCATGGGGAAATGGGCTGTTGTGGGGTGTGTTCTGTGGGGAGCCCATCCGAACTTGCATTTAGTCTGTTGACTTTGTTGGTTAGCTCCTTATTTTCTGAAGCCAAAGCTTTTGTTCAAGAAAATATCACCATCATATTTGGATTGCTGGGATGGTGTATCACTTTTCTTGAATTATATGATTTAGAACTTTACATTCTACCCACCTTACTTTCTCTTGTTTCTTGTGATGCAGAGCCAGTGTGTAAGCACAGGAAAATCTCATTATTCAGGTACTGTGAATGGGACCATTCATGTTGTTGTTGGTGGTGGAGGTAGTCATCTATCGGAGTTTAGTGATCTTCAGACCCTCTGGAGTCTCCACAAAGACTATGATTATGGATTTGTCAAATTGACAGCATTCAACCATTCCTATCTACTCTTTGAGTACAAGAGAAGTAGTGATGGAAACGTCTATGATTCTTTCACTATATCAAGAGACTACAGAGATGTCTTGGCATGTGTACATGATAGTTGTGAACCAATCTCCTTGGCAACTTGATAAACATTTAATACATCATTAGGGAGAATGAATTTGTACTTCAGTCAATATGAAAAATGCTCCATTGATGTAATTTTAAATACAATCTTATTAATATAAATGAAGTTCAATACATGAATAGTTTTTGTCAGATAATGTGGGTGACTCTAGTGCAAATGATGTGGTTAATGCCTCAGACATGGCATCGCCAAAGAAATGCACCAAAGCTCATTATTGGTTTCAAGGGAAATAGCTAAGGGTTTGATCCTCTGCCCATGTGTGGATTCTAATGCCAGAGAGACTGACTTTATACTTTATGGGGGCACTTATCTGATAATCCCTATGCTGTTTTGTTTTGGGTTAAGACAGACTCCATAATGTTGGATTATGGACTCATGGACACATAGCAACAATTACCTTTCTTAAGGTCATGGAAATAAATGTCCTGCACAAGAAAGTATGACCCACAATATATTTCATGCCATCCATCAGCCAATGTGTTACGGTGTGCCAAATAGGAACTTTGGCTCTGGTTGACAGCCATATGCCGAGCATGTTACCAACTTTGGGAAAGTTAAAGCCAATCAGGTATTGTGAACAGCGATCTGAATTCTGGGTGCTATAATAGTATAATGACAGAGGACGAGCTCCAATGCCATCATATTCATTGTTATTCGATCATTTCGATATTGATACAAATTTTTATACCCCTGATCATGAAAATAACTGACAGATGCAATCAGATCATAAATTCTAAGAGGTGGATGTCCAGGCAGCAACATACTGAAAATCTGTCTCTGAGATGGTCTGATCTGGTCGTGTGTGTAGATATCAATGAGCTACACGATAGCGCCAAGCAAAAGCAAGTTGATGGAAGGGGTGAGCAAGTGCAGAGAGAATATGGGTTCATATGACAAGAAAATGGAAAATTTGCACTATGATGGACTGAAATTCTAGAACTTGTCTGAGTTATCTAACTAATGAGTAATAAATAGGGTAGTGCGCTCATGAATCATGACTTAATGAGAGAGAAGATCATTGAATCATCGTTCTTTTTTTCCCTCATTTTTTCTCTAATAAATTTCATGGTCCCTAAAGTTTTGAAACGGAAGATAATCACCCTGTTTCAGGCTTTCATCACCATCAGTGTCTCCATATTTTCAGTAATTCAAAGCAAACGTTGTTTAGACTTTAGAGTTAAGGCACTACATGAAACGAAATGATTTTTATTCTTATCACTATCGAAGATGGATCCTCTGATGATTGGTAACAGAACTGTGCGATGAAATTAGTTCAGATTTTAGATTTGTTTGAAACTGAAGAACATTACGATTTTCCTTACTGGTACCCAAACAGGGTCTCAATGTATAGAACTACTCATTTATATCTATCGGTGGGGATCTCGTTGATCCACGTTAACGCATTATCCAGACACTCGTTTTGTCCAAAACTCAGAACTATTGAATAATGTCCATCAGCCAACTGCTAAACCAATCATTCTCTTTCAATCAATCCATCAGAACCTTTGAAGGAGTGCAATTTATAGAAGGCTTTTGGACCTAAGAGATCCAATCAATCTCTACAGGCGAAGGAATCAGGCCAGCTATGCTTTACCCAAGTTCTCAAAATCAAATTATTCAGTTACAAGTTACAAGGAACAACTTGTAAAAAAAATAACAGTAATATATAATAATAAGTGGTAAAACAAATTCAGATTTGGCTCTACTTTTCAATAATCTATACAACAGCTACGATGAAAACCAAGCATAAAACCAGCATCCAATTCTGCATTTGTGGTGTGAGCTCAAATGAAGCACGGAGTACCACGTTGTCGATCACAGGACCACAAAACACAAAATCTCTTGTCTGACTCGTGGTTAGGCTAACGAAGCTGATGTTTGTTAGAGCTGAATCTGCCTTGAAAGTCATGAGGAAGCTTTGGGCCAAGCTGGTTCCGTTGGTCTGCATCATCAAGTTCATTGACGTAGATCCTGCTTGCACCCTCACGATGAAATTTGCATCACCAAGTACAAATTCCAAGTTATAGGTCGTACCCTTATTGAGCTCTGTTGCTGTTTGTATCCCAGCTGAAGCTCCCGAAACAAGCTCAACTGCAGCTTTGCCTTGTGGAACTTTGTAGTTTTTGGAGTCTATGTATTTCACTGTCCCTATCACAAACCATTGTTGTAATGCTGATAGAGTGAGACTTGGTTCTGCATCAAGTAGAATCCCCTCAGTGGAATCATTGAGGAAAGCTGGTCCCACTTCAAATCCACCATTGAGCAGCAGGTTGTCTGCATCACCCCACCATTGAATACCATAAATTGTACAGTTGGCGTTAGAGATAAATATAGATCGATCGTATCATATCATATAACAGAGGTGGTCTGAAATTAATATAATGTTTAGGGCTTGTTCTTTTCTTCCTTAACTCTTATCTCTTTATAGGAATCTTATAATTTTATAATTTTAAAGGTTTTTTTTTTTTTGTTTTGGATTTTGAGAGGTGAAATTTGGCCAAGGGATGTTGGTTCCAATTGACCAAGAATCCCATATTCTTTTTTCAGATTAATGTGGGGATTAAAGGAAGTTTATTTTACTCATAAATGATACCCATCTCCTAGATGGATAAATAATTTCTCACTTGAATGTGACAAAAATGCCCATTTTAATAATAGATTTTTATGGTTAAAATGGCTATTTCTTTTTTTTTTTTAATTTTTTTAGTGTTTGTTTCTTTTATTTCTTATGTTTTAAAGAATAATCTTACAACTTTTTATTTTCTAATAATACTCTCAGAATACAATCAGAAATTAGGATAGAGGAGAGGCTAGAGAAGAAATAAAAGTTAACCAATACAAATATTCAATTTGTACATGCTTACTATAAGTAATATTAATTAATGGTTTCAAATTAAAAGGTTTGGGAAAGGAGCAGTTTGGTCCATTAGCATTGGTTCAGTCATTTGGGATAAGAAAATCTACATACCAGTGGCCTGAATGAGAGTTCCAGTGCTCTGAAGAACGACATTGTCAATCACAGGACCGCAAGTGATATTTGGATCAGCTTCTGATGGTTGAGTTTGGAGGACAAGGTTGATGGGCTCTCCGTCGTATCCCCAACTACCCAAGTAGCAAGCGTGGCTTTCCCACTTTTCCTTGCCATATCTTTACTCCAAGGAGAAGAGCGAGGACTTGTTGGGAGCTGAGACGTGGTAGAACAGTTGTCTCCGCCTGGTCCAAAGGTGAAGGTAAGTAAGTAATTCATGATGTCTCCATTAGCTTTGAAGGTCTGGTTGATCTTGCCGTCTTGACCCAATTGGATGGCGTGTCCGTTCCCCGGCAATGATACGTTGGGCCCTGCCGTTACATACTGCACTGTGCCGGAAAAGGTTCATCCGGGAATGGTGTTATTTTGGTTCAAAAGCACAAAAGGGTCAGAACTGGAATTAGCCGGTATGTTTGATGGTGGTTTTTCGAAGTATGGATTCACCAGAAGATCTGCAGGCGGAAGTCGGAAGGCAGCGTTGCGAGTCGCAAGCAGTAATTCAAAATTAATGAGAGAAAATATATATATGTTTGGGGCCGGCCGTTAATTCACCTGCATGTGCCGCTGCTATGAAGAGAAGTGGGAGAAGTACTTCCGGCCGCTTCGTCGGTCTCTGTCTGTGTATCGAGAGAGAGAGAGAGAGAGGGAGAGAGAGAGGGAGAAGAAGAAGAATAAGAAGTAGAAACTAGAAAGTTGTTTCGCCAGTTGACTAATCATTTCTTAGTTGTTACAAGCTAATTCATGCGATTTTACAAGATGTTGAGTTGGCAGCAGCACATGTTTAACAAAGTCAAACCTCAATAGAGACTTGGACTACGGCACAGAGAATTACAGTTACAGAGAATAATAACAACCATAGGAAGGCAACCCAACGACTTAAATTAAAGAATTACTAAAAATAGAAAAACGAAGCAGGATATTGTAAATTGCTTTCTCTGTATCCCCTCACTGGCAGAAGTACGAAGAAGAACCACATCGTCGATGACCGGACCACAGGGAAGAAGCTCTCTACTCCGTCTCTCGTTGAAGTTAACAAAGCTTATCGGGGTCAGACTTGAATCGGCCTTAAATGTGAGGGAGCAATTTCGGACTGAGCCTGTCCCGTCGCTTCGCATCGTAAAATTCTGAATCGTGTTTCCTGCTTGGGCCCATACTATCAACTCTCCCACGCACGAATCCTTGGCGTCACCCATCATGAATGTTAGGCTATAATCGGCACCCTGCTGGAGTCTTTGAACCGTTTTGATTCCCGACGGAGCACCCGAAACGATCTCGATCGCAGCCTGGCCTTGTGGGACTCCATAGCTTTCGGTCTATGTACTTCACTGTTCCCATCACAGACCAATCCTGTAGCACTGACCACGATTCATCTGGATCTTCATCTAGTAGAATCCCCTCGGTGGAGTTGTTGAGAAAAAGCCGGTCCAACCTCGAATCCACCGTTGGGTAAGATATTATCTGTAATAAAAACCAATTCAGATCGAATCCATGGTTTTGAGTTTATCAGAGAAACTGGCGATGGCGAAGGAGTAAGGACGATGTACCTTCAAAATACTTGGGCGTCTCGATCCCTTTGAGAATAAATGTATCGACCACAGGCCCACAAGTAGCATTGGAACCAGAACGGTTGAATTGGCTCCGAATGACGAGGTTGTCGAACTCGGAGACACCCCAGCCCCCTAGATGGCATGAATGGCTCTCCCATTTCTCCTTCCCGTATCGATTTTTCAGGTAGAAGAGTCTGGAGCTACCAGGCACCGAAACATTTACGAAGGCAGTGGATTGAGAACAATTGTCGCCGATCCCTGGAGCAAGCGTGAAGGTCAACACATAGTAATAGAAGTTGTCGCTAGCTCTAAATGTCTGGTTGATCTTGCCGTCCCGACCCAACTGAATGCCGTGCCCGTTCCCATCAGAAGTCACATAACTGACGCTGCCGTTGAAGGTCCAGCCAGGAATGGTGTTGGCTTTGGTTAATTGCACCAACGGAGTATTGGGTCCTGCGGTTATATTGAGCGGTGGGGATTCGAAGTCTGGGTTCCGAAGTAGATCAGCTGCGAATAACAAAGATAATTTTGTACGTTAAGTTGGCGGCAATTCCTTTTCTTTTTTATTTTTATTTTCCATCATATCATATCACTCATCGGAATCTACATCTACTACCTAGAGGCTAGAGATGAGTACCGAGCTTTTAACTAAACTTTACCTGCAGAAGCCATTAAAAGGAAAGAGGACGTGTCGGAGAAGAAGAGAAAGCATTACAGCGGCCATGTTTCCGTCACGTAATGAGAATGAATGAGAGAGACAGAGGGGGTGCTTTATTTGGGGATGCGTTGACATCTATCTTTATTCTTTAAACAGACTTTGACTGAGAATGAAGTTGCGTAAGCCTTTTATTTTATTTTGGGTAAAGCCGTAAAGTCTAGATGAGATGAGGTAATTTTGGTTTTTATAGCATTACCTGGTGCCTGAAAATCATTTGATTTAGAACTTCTCAAAATTTCTTTTGGGAAGAATACATACAAAATACAAAATACAAGGTTTTGCAATCTAAATATTTTTATTTGTACTCCTTCCAAACAGAGCCTGAAGAACGAGAAATTTTTGAACGGTGAAAGTGTCCTCTAAAATATTAAGGAAAACCACAAGTCAAACCGTTTCTATTCATATGGTGCCTAAAACGGCCGTGATCACCATCGATTAATTAACTGAAAGGTACGTGATGGTGGACTGCACCCAAGAAGTCAAGATCTATGAAATTATAAATTAATTAACTAAAAGACAACAGCAAAACTGTATAAGAATGAGCCCACATTCTGCCCTGCCCAACCCAGCACAGCCGGTTGCTCTAGCAGCTCTTTCTGAATAATCCCACAGTAATTGGATGAGCATGAGCTGTCTATCGCCCACTAGTCCTGACTCCTGACTAGTCTCCAGTTTGAGCGGATACACATCTTCTCTAAAATAACTACATAGTCTCAATTCTCAATTCAAGACCTGAGGTGCTATCATGCGACTCTAGCTAATATTCCGACTAGGAAAGTAAGCAGCCTTAAAGGACTCAACTTTGGATAGAGATTCGAAGCATACCTGCATCACTTACCAGCTATCATGAAAAGGCAGACTCCACCACCCTCCTCAAGCTTCAGCCATTGCAAAAGCCAAATGATAAAACGACCATTGTTTTAATTACATTAGTCAAAATCCAAACAGTATTTCATTTCCAGAATCCCGATTGATGCACTATGTCCACTATTTTCAGCTATTGCAACGGGAAAATTATGACGGAAAAAATTATTCTCAGATTAGTTCTTTTAGACTTTTACAGTGGTCATCAGACTTCATTTCCGAAAAGGAAAAAGGAGCAGTAGTACCCTTAGCCTGTCCATCAAACTTCCGATAGACTAATTACACTCCAGAAAAACTGCAATAACTCATCAAAACTACCACACCCTTCTCAACCACCAATAACTGCAAAGTGAAAAGAAACAATGAACAAGTGGAGAGAGAGAGAGAGACTGTACACCTAATTATCATCTAAATCTAAATGGATAAGAACAACTCTGGTATTCTCTCCACTTTTTCCCTGCATGATAGGCTAATAAAGAAGGCCATAGGAGGGCATGTCTTCAATTCGTAGTACTTCATTCATTAAAAGTTCTCTCTCCAACTGAGCCCGAGTAGATTTCAAGACATCCTGATCAATATTATAGTTCAATATTCGATTAAATTCAATATCAGTCGGACAGCTGAGCAATAAAAACAAGAAGTTCCAAAATCATGCAGCAAAAACATGGGAAATAAAGCCCAAGCTAAACTACAGATGACAATGAAGTAATGCCACATCTTACATTGAACTCCATGTATGTGGCATTCTTCTCCAGCCACTGTTTGTCCATAATCATAAAAGCCACACAATAAAGCAAATCGAATGCCCATTCGTTCTCTGAATACACAAATAAATATAAATTATTTCCAACATTAGGAAAACATGTTTAACCACTTTAGCTGAAATAATAAGGGGAAGGGGGGGGGGGGGGGAGAAAAAAAAATCCTGATAGCTAAAATTGTGAAACATTCCATTGTCACATCCAGCTCTTGATCAATATCATACCTCAAATTATTTGACCCATGAGTCGTTGTACATGGGGAAATTCATAGTACATACTATCTAGAGTTTAGGAAAAAAAATCTTGAAAGCCCATTCTTATATGTGAACATGCTGTAAATTATAGGACTGAAATTAACATATAATACCAGTACCCCACTTTTATATTGATATAACCGCAGTCAAACTCCTCTATGGCAGTCTATGGCATGTTTCCAAGTAAAAAATATGCTTTCCAAAGTTTAAACTAATTGCATAGCAGCTCTTACCTGACAACATTTGTACGAAAACAGCTCTGACAAATGTCCTTGGTTTTGCTGCAATACAAGGTGCCCTACATTAGCAATATCACAATTGGGTGCCCCTACATGCAAGTAATAAAAGAGTAGGATTTATGATTTCTAGCCTACTGAACTACGAAGCAATTTGGATGGTTCAAATATGACAGCATATAATGCTGTTAGAATATCCAAATAAAGAAAGGAAAAATAATAGGCTAGAATGACACCAGTTGACTAGCCCTTTTATATTAAAAAAAAAGACCAATTTGGCACTGATTATGCAATTATATAATAAATCTTCAAACATTCTAAGACACTATATTCATGGAGGTGTGATTTGAATAGAACATGTGCTGGAATCCAATCAGATGGTTGATTCTTACAAGAATCTAAATCTAGCATTTGCATGATCATAAATGTTATGTTCACACCAGCAACAGCAAATGGATATTCCCATGTAGCTCGCTTCCCCCCTTGCTTGTTTAATAGGCGCTGGAAGGATGTCTGCAAATAAAAAATAAAGATAAATAAAAGACAGTTCAAACTTTCTCTCTCAATATCTAGAGAGGGAGAGAGATAAAATCCAGAGGTCTGCCTATTAGTTTAAAAGAAATATCTAGTATAAAAAATCATGATGATCATTAACGTATACAGATAGACCAGGAAAGTTAATTTGATACTATAAAGGACCACAGATTTGTGGTATAAATTCTCAACCGGTTAGCATGGTTAGAATCTCACAGAAAATGTCTTTGCAAAGAACAGCAAGTTCTCTAAAGAAATGAAGCCAGCTCCCCTGTTCATCAGGTAAGTTGATCATATCAATGAAGAAACATAGCCCGGAAACTACCTTGATGAAAGAAAGTAAACACTAAGCAACAGAAAGTGGTTGTATAAGATTAAGGAAACCTGAAATCAGTAGATGGATCTCTGCCCTGCCAACCCATTTCCTTCCATTGTTCAGATATCAAACCATGGAGTTCCCGACCAGGGTATGTAGCTGACCAAAGAGCTCTCAGAGCATCCTGCCCCATGAAAATGGCTTAGTCAATGGTCCCAATAAAAAGGATAGGGAAATATTATCTTTCAGTATTTACAATTTTCTTTTCTTTATTATTTTTTGGACTGGTTGCTTTTTCTTTGGCGGGGTGTAGGAATATTCTGGCTGTACAATAAAATGAGGAGTTTCATGCCATAATACTCTTCAAATATTAAATGTGGAGATTGTTTCCACGATTAACCCATGTGATCTCAGATGAAAAATTCATCAAGTATAATGCACCTGGTGATCTGGCCTGGAAGCATCAAAATAAATCTTCATTCGATGTTTCAATCTTTGAAGTCTCTCCTCCTGCAAAAACACAGCGTTTCCAGCAGTTATATATAGAATCAATGGTGTACTTCCACAAAATTAAGGTGTATAATTTGATTTAACCTTTGAAGAATGGCATGCCTATATTTATCGCTACAAATACTCTTCCAATAATAATAATAACCATGGGAAGAAGCTAATTTGTGGAAGCAGGTGATTTCAGAAATTTGATTTTAATATATTATACAAATAACAGCAAAAAACAAAAGCAAAAAGAATCCCAAACCATAGAGTGTGGCAGTTTTCACCCTGTTTGTGGTCAAGTGTTGGGGAGGCAGCACTTTGACGGTTTGGCCACAAAGGGGTGGAGCAAGGGTGGAACCAGAGTTCCAAAACTCATTTGAATACTAAAACAACAACAATAGATGTCTTATATTTTCACATCTGAACATCTACTTCAATTTAGTGATCTAAAATTTTGTATTAATTCTTGAAACTCCCTAAACCAAGACACCTAATCAATGCTTCATATTACATTTCTCTAGAATCAATATTGTGTTATTTACATTCAGTAATAACTAATAGCAAAATTTGTTGGAGTAGCATTTCCTTTACAACATGCATGACGAGAAGCAAGTTGCTTGAACCTCAAGGTTGCCCATTTTCATCAACTACAGAGTAATTCCATAGAAATATGTCATACTCTTGAAATATATAACAAAGGGTTATATCATGCTAATCTTAATAGCTGAAGTAACCCCTTGATTTAACTGATTTGATGGGTCGAAGTTGGCTTTAGATTACTATTTTTCATTACACGCACTTGGAGCTTATTGATCTTGAGTCCACCAAGGGCCATTACCTGATGTTGCTCTTGGCTATCTGGGGTCTTGGGAGGGGTGAATTGGATAGACCTAACCTTTGGCAGTTTTTTACACAAAGTGGCTGCTCTCAAACTCAAACTCATACACCCGTGCTTGTCATACCAAGATTTTACCACCGCACCAAGCAATGGCCCCTATTTTGAGTCCACAACCTAGTGAGAATCAGCACCTTCTTCTGTGTAAAAAAGCCTTTATCTGTAGTGTAATCCAACTAATTTAATGAACATCTTGAAGGACCATATGTTATTATGGTTTTACTTAGCATCAACTGTTGAACTAGGGCATAAGAACATGTAGGTTTCTTAGACAGGCATTTGTCATATCAGGAAGAGCTTGTATCAGGATGTCCAGACTCTGAGACATCCACTTTCTTTGCCTGCTTTGAACTTCACCGGTACATATTCCATCTGCTTTGAATACTTGGTCTGAACACTGCAATTTGCTAGCAAGTGGCTCAAGTGAAAGTAATGACCTATGATAAAGTAAAACAGTCAAAATCAATAAGCAACAGAAAATTTGGCTATGTAAATGCAAGACAAACCACATATTGTGGCCATTGGGAGTGTACATTAATTATTAATCAAGAACAAGACCTTTTTTTATCTTCAGTTGCCTAATTTTATTATTTTTGCCTATTTCTTGATAAGACCAGTTGGATTAACAGTTTTATAGAAATCCAGAATCTTTAGTCAAACCTGGGAACACAATTACGAAATGAGGATAGCACACAGCAAAATAAATTGCTTAAATCATGACATGTTTTACATTGCTTAAAACTTCTTTCTTTGTTTTCATGCTTTGGTTAATTTAACTCTACTTTTAGGCTCTGTTTGGTTTGTGGGATGATTTGGATGGGATGGGATGAGAAAGTGTGAAGTCTTCATTTTCCATCATTTGGTTTATGAGAAAACTATTGAGAGAAAGCATGACATAAATCAGAGTTGAAAATAAAACTATTTAGCTCCAGAAATCAATTGTCCCTCTAAAAAGTTTCAAACTTTCATTTAATCCATAATTTTTCACATAACAATGGACCATTGCCATCCATGAAATGGCATTTGTGAGAAAACACCTTAACCCACTTTGTCCTATAGTATCATGATTCAAAAATTCTTTTTCTTCCTGTAGTGATTTCAAGTGCCCATAGGCTCCGAATTAGATGACAGGGATCACGACTGGTGAATGGGCTTGGATGAGACTGTTCCAAGCGAAGGTGTTGGACATGGAATTTGGTCGAACATATGATGGGTGATTGTAGTTTTTCAGGTTTGGAGGAGATTTAAAGGTGGGGTGGGCTTCAGCACTACTGGCTTGCCAAAGTTGGAATTCGTTTATTGGTTTCTGGGCTTTGAACATTGTATCTGTTACAATTGAAGGGCATCAGTTTGTTCTATATTTGCATAAATTCTGGAAGTAATTAATTATCAGAATTAGTTGAGTGCATTTGGAAATAATTTATGAAAATCACAATTTTAATCGGAGGAACGATAGTGGTGTTTGGAAACATTTGGTGGAAATCATTGTATTAGAATAACAGTAATATCCATGTAGTAGACAGGGGAGATAACATAAAGTAAGAGATGGAGAATTGAAGAGAAGAAAAGAGCTCTGTTTTTTTCAAGAAAAAATAGGTTATATCTTAATCGAAGTAAAATGGTATAAGGAAATCAAACGCTGAAGAGAGAGAGAGAGAGAGAGAGAGAGCATTGGTTGTTGGAAACCATGGCAGCCAGGCCCACTGTGATTGCACCATATATCTATTTGGTTTTTGGAGCTCAAAAAATAAAGAGGAATTAAAAACAGTTGAAAAGGTCACAAGGAGACAACCATCTATCTGAAAATATCACCGGAAGTTTGAACGTTGCTATTGGGCAGAGGAAGTGGAGAAGACAAACAACAAACTCTTTTAACCCGATACTCTTTCCCCTTATTTTCTCACCGGGGTCGCACTGTTTTTGTGCGACCCCGAATCCCAGTTTTTGAGAAAGTGCGCCCCCCTATTTTCCCATCCCATTTCCATGCGTCTCACAAAATAAACATGGGAAAGTGGATTAAACCCAAATTAGATGGCTGTTACCACTTGAAGACTAGGTTAGCACAACATCCATCAAACCTTAAGTAAAAAAAAAAATGAAAATCTTGCACAACTATTATAAGAACAATACTTTAAGAATCAAATATTGTACAATCATCAGCATATTTCCTGAATGCCATGTTGCTTAGATGAAAACATTGAGAAGGATGAGTGGAAAGATTAGGATGGATGCATCCAAGGACAAGTAAATTTAAGAAAAGATTTAATTTGCATTTGGATGAGGATGGGTTTGGATTTGACCCTAGAGTTACTACTTTCAAGTCTAAGAGTATCTTAACCCTGCTATTTGTATCCACTCTCCAGATGCCCCAGGGCTCACTGAAACCTTTTTTTTTGGGAATTTGAACCAGAGGTAGTCATTTCATTTCCAGTTTTTCCACATTACTGAGTGGGAATGGAATTCAAATCCAATTCCCTTCCTGCAATCCAAACTTAAAGCACAACCCGAATAAGCAGCAAGGTAACTGGAAGTTCAATTAAATGGTTCAATTATGTAGAATGAGGATTAAATTGCACTGATGAAAGTGGGAAGAAGATGAAAGGAAAAAAGAAATTATGGAAAAAAAAAGAAGGGAATGAGAAAAAAGAGGGAAGGGACAAAGATAAAAAGGGAGATGGTTTTAGGGAGTTACTAAAAGATTTGATGACTTTTGCTTTAACAGAAAAAGTGGCCATCAGGTCATGTTAATGCTTGTGCTTTAACAGGAAATGACCCCAGATGGTTCACCATGTAGATGTTAGTTGACAGCAGCCGATCAAATTGGCCCTACTGAAGCAGACATCACAACCTTGCATTTATCAGGGGCGAAAACATCCTCTGCGTAATGGAAGCACTTCCCAATATGCAGCTATCTGCACAAATAGCAATGAGAACAATGACAATAATGGTAAAAAAAAGGAAGTGGATAAACAAGGGATCCCAATTACGAATTTTAAGGAATTAGAGGCTTCACCTATCAGGTTTAGCCACTGGTGTAGTGTGCTGCCAGACAATGCATTTTAAAAGAACTCCCGAAGAAAGACAATTTCATCCAAATACTAGTATTTGAATTCATGAAGCGTCCACTACATGTGAAACCAGTGAAGGCAATGGGGTTGACTTCCAACTCAAAGCATGGGAACACCGTTTCTTCCACTGTTACCCTTGTCCTTATAAAGTTATAATCTTTCTTTATATATTAATCCTAGTGAAATAACTCAGTAGCTCAACCCAGAAACTGATAAATAGATTGGGGATGAGCATGAAATAAGAATAGGATACAGTTTCGGAACCTATTTAAGTTGACAAGAGACAGATTTGCAAAACAAGGGAAAAGGGCTTAGGAAAACCAAGAAAATAGGAACAACTGAACATTTAAAAATCCCCGATCAGTAAGCATTCTTGCCTGTAAGGGTGTCAAATTCATGCAAATTCGTTCATAAGCTGCTCCCTTCCTCTTGAAGCAAACGCAAGTGAGGCCTCTCCCTATCCACGTTGGCGTACCACACATTGCATCATCTGCAAACAATCATTCTGTACTTACAACCATCATTGGAATCAACTAACGGATTATCTACTAATAAAAATTAATCTTGTTTAGTACATCATTTAAGTACTAAATGACTGTCTAATGACCACGATGGATATTCCCAGCTACCTCGCGTAAAAACCACACCAAATCATTTCATTACAACTAGCAAGGACGTGAAAGCCAAGCAAATAGGGCTGATGAGAAATGACAAAGTAGTTCAGGAGAAGAGCATCTGATCGAGGGATAAACCATGTGAGGGAAACACATAATTAACTGTTCCCAAGTAGATCAGTCTCTGCTCGTTATGTCCACGGGGTGCACTTGTATAGTGTGCTGGGTGGGCCAAAAGCTCTGTTGTCGTCCAAACAAATACGAGAAGAGGGAAGACACAATCAATTGGATCATAATTACCATTAGACGGATGGGTCCCATGCTGCCGTCCAAAAGCTTCAATTCATTCAACATATTTATATTCTTAACCATCCACTTCTGATTTCCACTTTATTAACGTAGAAATAAGCATCAATTATCAAGTTATGTACTTATCAAACCCATGAAGAACGAAAAGCACATCGCTTTCTGCTCAAAATACGTCACCCCGCCTCATCGGAAAAGCAGCTCAAGAAGCAAATTCCCAAGTTCCAACCAACCGGCAACCAATGGTCGCGATTCAATGTGGATCTGGTGAATTCAACCGCTATATTAAAGTTAGTTGAGATCGGCCATTATCCAATTCAAGGTAGGGCCGAGGGTATAGATTCTCATTTGACGTCGAAGGGGTGTCTCATGTGAAAGAGAGAGGCCCTTTGTTGAACTAACATTTATTAAAAAAATTGTAAGGATTCTGGAAGGCTCAGTCTCACCGATAAAAACGGTGAATATTGTTCTCTTCCCTTCAGGCCGAGGCTCCAGCACGTTAGTGGTTGAGAGTCCTAAGACTTCGAGAATTGAGACTCGAGAGAGCGGAGCGGGGACCAACAGACACTTGGATAGAGACAAATTTCTGACTTGGTCCTTCCCAATAATTACAAAGAGTTCTTTTTTATTGGATAAATAAACTTGTGCTCGAAGTTACATGTGTGTCCTGTAATCTGTATGCACAAACCATTTTACCATTCAATGGTGTTGGTGGTATAAAGTATTGACAACAGTCTCACACTTCGTCCGTAATTTCTCCGACAAACTCAATACGTATTGTATTTCTCCCTCACGAGTAATAACGACCATAAATACTTTAATATAACACCGCCGGTAGGCCGGTGAATGTGTTCGGCGGTTCGGCCGTCTGGTAGACGAAAAAAAATGGTCCACCGCCCTCCGGCTTGTTTACGTGTCCGACATTGCTAATCAAAACTCCGAAGATTGAGGTGGTCCCCGCGTATGGAACGGTCCTGATCCCTTTGTCCATTAATAGGAAAATCTCAAAATCTTCCCATTTCCTATTTTTAGGCTAGAAAAAGATTTCCCCATTTCCCTCAAGTTTGAGATCCCCCTACCGATTTCTCCATGTCAAATTTTCTTCTTACAGAAACCCTAGGTTCCACTTCCACCACCAAGGCTGCCGGATTTCATGCCTTGATGTCGGAATGGTTGGCTAGTCATCATCTTCTTCTACCACGCTTGTCGGTTTCATTTTTCTTAGGACAAATATACAGACAAATCATTGCAAAACCCTAGATACTCCATTCGTAACAGAAGAGTCCGGAGATCGTAGAGAATGGACTGCTTTAGAAAGACCAAAGTCGTGTACAAGTGCAGAAGACTTTAAACCTAGTAAGGAATCTTACCTCACGTCCAAGAAACATGACTCAAAGCGCATATAAGAAACATAGAAAACTGTTAGAGACAAAATGATGGAAATTCTCATCAAACTCGCGCAAGAACTTACACAATGAGAACTAATTGAAAATGCAATAAGCAAAAGAAAAATATGAAAATCAGACTCCACTTCAAAACAAAAGATTTTTGGAGAACAACCGATATCCAAATTGCATAGACGGCTAAAAGATAAAACCGATACAGAATGAGAAGCACGGAATGGCATTCGATACCATGAATTAACAGATATCGCTTCAGAGGTGTTGAGACACCAAGATTGCAGAGAAAAAGGTTATACCTTTTGATAGAAAAATCAGCGATAGACACAGGGATCACACGAATATAAGAAAGCTATGAGAAAAAAATAAATAATAGTGGATCAAACTTGAACGATTGCACAGAAGAGAATACCTGAATCAGTGGAGCCATGAGTGCACCTGGAGAGAGAAGAGGAAGAGAGGGTACGAAGAGCAACGCAGCCACCATGTGTCCTCTCGATGCTCATTTCAACGAGAAAATTCCCCTTCGCCGCTCCAACCTCCAAGAAGAACTAGTATTTCGTAAACTCAGAAACAACAGATGACGATAATAGGATAAACAGGATAGAGTAGTCAGTAGAGAGATAAATAAACAGGGAGGAATGGGAAAAGAGACCGATGAGTCTCGTCGTCGTTTTCTGTTTGCTCGCGGCAGTAGCTCACCCTCCGAGAGCACGAGCTCAGTTCTAAATTGTCTAGAATGACCTCAATGACCGGCGGTTTGTAATAAATGACGATTACGTTCTCCCTCCAATTCTCGATTTCTTGTCAGTGGACCTTGGACTCTGCCGCGTGGAAAAGACACGTTTAGAGATAATTGGCCATCCCTTTTGCTCTGATAGCACTTCCCTTCCGCTTGTTTTGAGCGATGCTCGCATCACGCGTTACGGATTGTGTCAAATCACAAAAAAGGAGAAAGCATAAATGGAGATTTTTGTGCAAAACATAGAGAACATTTTTGTATTGTAGCGAAAACAAAGCAAGCAAATATCATCGGAATTCTCAATACATACTTGGGATGTGCTGTGGGGCGCCTCTATCGGGGGCTGACGTGAATTCAAGTATACGGCATTAGGGCTGGAAATTGAATGGCCCAATCCGAATGATCTGATCCAATTTTAGCTTTTGTGCAGGACCGAATTGGACTAGAGCTTCGGTTTAGAAGGAATATAAATATGTAGTGTGTAAAATTTTGTATTTTATAAGTATTTATATTTATATTTTTTTCAAACTGATCCAAATCCTTTAAGGTTTGGCATGGTTAATTGGTTTTAGACTTGTTCATGGGTCGGGTGTCCGATGGGCCGGGTCAGCCTTCGGATGGG
Source organism: Nelumbo lutea (assembly GCF_056320005.1). Taxonomy (NCBI): domain Eukaryota; kingdom Viridiplantae; phylum Streptophyta; class Magnoliopsida; order Proteales; family Nelumbonaceae; genus Nelumbo; species Nelumbo lutea. Next base: position 5,370,115 of record NC_142687.1, read on the forward strand.
TTTGAACATGTTTATAGGCCCACGGTTTTAAATTCGGGCCAAAAAGCCCTGTTCGCAATAAATTCGAGTCGGGTTTGGGTTTTGTCAAAATAGCTTGGCCCGATCTAAAATTAGATTTAAAATGAATTATGTGATTATGTCCATTTGAATAAATTTTTTGATTTAAGAATGTAAAACTGTCTTTTAAAACGTAAAATAAAGGGAAAAAAACCATATTGAAGGCCCTTTGTTCATTTAAATAGAAAAAAAAAACCATCTAAATTTTTAATTCTAATTTGAATAGGAAAAATTATAATTTTTTTATTAGATCGGGCTTCAGATTCGAACTCGGATCTTGCATATTTCCATTAATGATGAATAAAAGTCCGACTCAGCCCAATCCATAAACAGGTCTAATTCATTTAGGTCAATGAAATTCGAGCCTAACCTAAATTTGATTTTGGATGGTTGAGGTTTAAGGCCGCTTAAACCCGACCCATATCAATCGAAATCCAACCTAATTTACACTTGTAAATGCATACATATGTATTTTATTTATATATATTTTAACCTTAAAGTTTACTCACACATAGGGGTGTGACGGTCAATTATGGCTTGGTATTTTGTCGAACCAATTTCAATGTAGGCCTCGTCCCGGATCCTCGAACAATGGGTTGAGCGCATTAAGGCCTCCTTTATTGTTTTTGGTAACTAGGTAAGCGTTTTTTAGATAAAAATTGTACAAATAACTTTGGTGCAAGTATGTTTATGCAATGTTATTTATCTGGCTAAAAATAAATGCTGATTATTTAATGGGTGGATAGAAAATTTACCCACCATACAGGAGGGTATCACTTGGACAATTCTATAATTGATACATTCTAAAAATATGCTTACGTATGAAAACAGAAAAATTGATCAATTACGTAATTGACCAATTATCCCATGGGATAACAGCAAACGGTTGGGCCTAATTGACACTAGTGAATCACTCTCTAATCTCTACTACCAAATAGAGTGATATTACAACGGTGACTCAATTGGTTGATAAACTGGATAGTCTTAGAATAGATGCGATTTCGAACCCCGTTCTGATTTTCACCACCATTTAGAGAAGAATTATTAAGGTTGTGTTTGATGTGTATTTCTATGCAGCTTTTTGGCTGTTTACAAGTTGGGAAGATTGAAAATCAATTTATTTTCGTTTGGCATATAGAAGGTTTAACCACCAAAAATTCGAATGCCGAAAAGCCATCTTTTGTGTCTTTTCCATAAGGTTGCGAAAAACCTTTAACCACCATAAGGTTGCGAAAAACACATTTTGGACTGATTTTGGGAAGCTTAAAATAAAACCTTTTGTGTCTTTTCCATTTTATTCTTGCACGGAAAGATGTAATGAAAGGCACACATCTGCCAAACTGTATTCGAACTACCCAGATCTTATATCAAAAGCTCAATTCATCTTTTAACTGTCAGAACTACAAGAATATTTCTCAAAAAGACTTATCAAATAGGCGCTAAATAATTGACAAAAAAATATTGTATTATATCGAAGAAATATTATTTAATAAAAAAAATATAAAGTGATGTTAGAAAGTGCCTTTCAAAATAAATAGCATCGATAGGGAGCTCGAAGCTCAGCGGTCACCGGTCAAATTGTCTGGGTGCTCATAGAATGACGCAAAGGCAAAATATAATGGAGCCGATTTCATTTCTTAAGCAACTAAGGTTCCCCTCGAGAGGCTCCATCAACATTAAATTTAATGAAGCTGGTGAAGGAAATTTCCAGACTACAGCATGAACTCGTCGTTTTCGTGGATATGAAGAAGCTGTAATTGAACTTTACATAACAAGTCTGGTTCTGTGTTGGAAGCACTCTACAAACTTGTTGGATATGAGAATAACCCTCTTTCCACCTCCTGACCAACAATAAATGCCATATCACAAATGGATCCAAATGTAGTCCAAATCTTTACATTTTATTTATTTAAAAACATCTTCATCTTGTTTTTTTTTCTTTTTTGGATTATTTTTCCTTCACATCCCTTATACCCCACTTTCAAGTTTCAAGTAGCGGACAAATTGCTTAAAAAACATAAATTCAAAGTGATTATTTAATTAAGATGATATTTGAAGTCACATTTTAATTCTACATTAAATGACAGAATTCTTGAAATTCAAATATCCCCAAAGCCATCTTTTTTCTACATAAATAGCATGTTAAAATTTTCCATATGGCCACTTGGCATCTCTCTATAAATGGAGACGTGGGATTAAACCTATAAAACCATGTCAAATGGGCCTTATGTCCACCCCTCAACCTGAATTCCCCGAGGCCCAATATCAATCTTATAGGACCACAGGCTCTTTCTCTCCATCTCTCTCTCTCTCTCTCTTTTCTAATAAAACCACAGGCTCTTTCTGTGACAAAGTTAGTGGGCCTCATGTGTATCATTGTCCGTCCCATCCCAGATTCTTTATATTTGTCTCTTATTTTTCCTAAATTACCTTAAGTAGAACCGCTGCTTAGGAATGGTAATGGAGCGGGGATCATAATCCCCGTTTTCAATTTTCCTTAGGGATAAATTTTGTCATCTATCCCTGATTCCTGACAGAGATGGATTTCCTGTAGGGATCCAAATCTCCGAAATTTTTTATATATAACAGTATTTATTTTAAAAATAAAATTACTTAAAATAAATAAATATTTTTTAAATATATTTTAATATATATAATATAAATAATATAATATATATATATATAATTGGGGTCGGGATGGGGGCAGGAACCTCAATCCCCATCCCTATCCCTGTCCTTGCCCCGCCTAAACAACCCCATCCTCAACTCCATCAGATCGGGGAAATCAGGTCCCCATAGGGATGGAGAAAATTGCGATCCTATCAAACCTAGATAATTCACAAACCCAAAAATAGGACTAGGTCATACACTGGATTGACCCATTACTCCAAATTCTCATACTTAGAAGGTTTCTAAAAACCGAAAAGAATAAAATATCATGGCCCTAGCAGTTCAACCGTTCAGCACAATTAACGCAGAAGAATCAACGATTGTTAAAACTGTTTGTTCTTAGTTTGAGAGACAGGACAAGTGGAGTCTGTTTATTTTATGGTCGGTAACATACGAACATTTCATTTTGGTGTGACGACGAGTTGGACTTAAGACACATGTCTGCTTGATTAATGGATTTATTTATTTATTTGATTCTATGATCAGAGGACCCCCAACTCCCCACCTTTTGATGACAAATTAATCCCTTAATTAGGAAGTAATTAACCGGCTCTGGTATGCAAGAAACAAAAATTTTATTCTTGTTTTTTTCAGAAATTCCTGCTTTAAACAAGAATTTTATTTCTTGTTCTTCAGGAGTAATAGATACCTTTGGCAAATTGTTTTTTGAGAACAATTTTTTGTTCTATAAAAATGGAAATAGCGTTTAGATAATGAAACTATTTCTTTATCCATTTTGCAAATTCACCTACATTAAGTCTAAAATTAACCATAAAAAACATGTCATTGTCATAGCGGTGTCTTTGTGTCGTCACCACCTAATCCTTGATCACTTGAGGATTAAAACAAAACATACAAACAATAAAACAAAAGCTCAATATGTCATAATGCAACAACACTCCAAGCAGTAATGGCTATAAATCGATCCCTATTTCATGCATTTAGTTCTTTTCGCACTTCAACTTGTCTACTACTATCATGGGGTATGAATTGGTCTACCCAAATGAAATCACTTTTTTATGCCTACTTGTAAAAAAACTCTATTATTAAATATTCAAAATTTTAAAGTCAATGGTCAATAAATTAAAAACTGCAGTGGTTTTGGTTTCTCTTAATAGGGTATGCAGTGGCAATTTCATAATTATGGCAACCATTAGCCCAAACCATCCTAATTAAGCTAGGCATATTTTTTACCATCTCTCCCCAAGGAAAAAAAAAATGAAAAATATAATTTTCCTAAGAGCTTGTCTTGGTGTTCTTTTTGTAAATCCCGATTTTCTTCTATTAATTATCTCTCTAATCTACCACTATCTTCTACTCTCTTCTCCTCCAACAATATCCAACAATATCAAATCTAGTGATGTAGGATGAACCCCATAGATACTTATAACCTTTCACCCCACCAAATCTCATCTCCTGATTTCATAATTTTTTATGTTACTTTACAACTTAGAATTTTCATCCTTATGCAAGACAGACTCGAAACTACACCAAACTAGGTCAAGCATTTACATCCATCTAGGGCAAATTACCTACAACGTTTCATTGAAAAATTCCAATCATAGATGGAATTTGATGTCCACATCACTACTATGGTCAAGCATTTTACATCCATCTTGAATTACTACTATATCCCATTAAATGTGGAGTCCAAGGCAATTCATTGTAAAAGATGTTGATCAATCAAACAGAGTATCAATGCTTCACTGAGAATAAGTAACAGAATAACAAAGAGAAGTCATCACCATCAAGCAATTCTGAACAACTTTGGCATCAATCACCTCTTGGTAACAAGCCAAACATAACTTGTAAATGATTGGGTTTGCGGTGGGAGCAAAAACATATATAAGAAATTCCAGAAAACATATATAAAAGAAAAACTATCATCTTCTTCCGCCTCCTCTTCCTAAATTTGTTCCCCCTCCAACGCCCCCCGACGGTGTGCAAGCTTCATCAAATTTGACTCAGAGAAAGAACATTACGTCAGCCAGGGAAGAAGAGAATTTGAGCAAGAAAATTGGTCTAATGGCAATGTTAGTAAGATGAGTGATGAGATTTCAATTTCACACGGAGGAGATAACATTAACTGTTGTAATAGACTTTGTTCATGTGGTGGGAGCAAATAACGATTTCAAAGGTGAATCCGGTCGGAGTTTAAAACAGATGCCAAAAACCATACCTGTTGACGCTCGCCGGTGTGTTCCGCTCGCGTCCGGTTGGATCCAAGCCGAGATCCTCCTTCCTCTAAGATTTGTAGGAGCAAGTTTTGGAGTTCATTGTCAAATGAAAGGTTAGTAGGGTTTACTATTGTTTAGTGTAACGTTTTAAAAAACGACCTGGAAACGGAACCGTTTTGGACACCGGTTTCTGGGTCAATGGTTCAACCGTTCGATTCAAATGGATGGCCCATTCTGACAGCAAAATTAAAAAAAATAAAAAAATAAAAGAATGGTCAAAAACCGTTGAATGGGTTGATGAATCGACGGTTCGACCGCCCAGGTAAACGGTTTGTTGACTTTTTCAATGGTTTTTGACCAGATTCTGGGTTTTGGGTAAAACAGAACCGGTTGCCTAGATGGTTCTCAGGCCGAATGGTCCAACTGTCTGGGTCAATGGCGGTTTGAAAACGTTGGTTTAGTGTGAAAAATCAAAAACACCCCTTCTCTCACGTGGATGTCCATCACACGTGTTCAAAAATATGGATTAACGTAGTGGGAACCGTGCGTTCCTTGGGAACGTGTTCTTTGGGAGCATCGATTTTTCACTCCAAAAGAATGGTTTTTTTTTTTTTTTATTGTACCAAACATGTTTCTTCTCTATCAGAACATTGGGATCATGCGAAACGTTCTTAGGGAACGCTACCAAATAGGGCCTAAGAGTCACTTCTAAAAAGTAAAATCACAACAATTTAAATTTTAAACCAAGGTTTTTAAAACTGGACCAGATAGGAAAGCATTCTGAGTGGGATTGTTTGCTCTGACAAAAAATTAAAAAACTAAAAAAAGACCAAAAACTATTGTCCAAGTCAATAATTTGATGGTTCGATCGCCCAGGTTAGTGGTTCACTGACCAAATCAATGGTTTTTGGCCATAAAAAAGTTTTAGGGTAAAATGGGATCGGTTCCTACGAGTGAGTAAAAAAACCGAAAAACAGAACTGACCGATTCTTAACAGTTAGTTTGGTTTCGATTCAATTTTATATATATTTATGAATATTATATATATTATATATTATTTATTATTTAAAATATAATATTATATATATATTAATATTTTTTAGTGTATATTTATATATATTATAAAAACTAAAAATCAACAAATCAAACCGATGGTTAACAGAACCAATCAACCGATTAACCGATTAGTTTCAATTGGATTTTAGTTATCAATTTTCCAAAAACCAGTACTACAAATCCGGTTCAAAAAAATACCCCACGGCAAACCGTGAACAATCCTAGGCCGTTCCCAGTCCAACCGTCTGCTCTGGTCAGAATTTGAAAACCATGATTTAAACCCTCGAAGCTACAAAGCATGAAGCCAAAACCTAAAAATCTATAAGCGGTAATCCATAGTTTCTACTTTTTCACAAAGCCGATTTTTTAATTTATATACTTCATGCTTTATGGTTTATACTAAGGAAAAAGTAAAAATTAGGTTATGTGCTTTTGGGCTTTAAAGGCACTAATCTTGAAGCTTATCCAAAAGCATCCTAAATATATAAAACAGTATCTTTTTTAATTAGCAACCTCTGTAGCAGAAGTCGTGTAGATCAAAGCCCAACCACAAAATAATGGATCCAGGTCATCTATGAAAAAAATATAATAATAATAATAATAATAATAATAATAATAATAATAATAATAATAATAATAATAATAATAATAATAATAATAAAAAGATGAAAAAATACAAATGGAGGAAATAAGGGAGTCTTCGATTTTTGGATGAGTCGGGATTCTTTTATTGGGCAAATTTCACAAGATCACAGTTTCCTAACGAAGTAACGAGACAAAAGTTTCAGTAGATTCCATGTGACAGACAGTTCTCCAAATTACAATAACAAAAGACAAAATGTTCCATCTGTTTTTTATTTAATTAATTTGGATTGAAACTGTTACATTCTTGGTGCTCCTTAATTAATGTGCATTTAGCTCCTTATTGCTTCAGATTTACAAAAAGAAACTATCAGAACGAATTCTCGTAGCAAATCAGGCTTATCAAATTTACAATTCATTAGATTGGAAATAGAAATCATTTACGATTTTCATTTGGTTCGATGTCTCAAAATTTTCGAGCTAGCCAAATATGTGAAACACACGCTAGAGGGAGTGTCCAACCGCCCATCGCCTCCTAGCCACTCATTGTCCCCATTGATTCATAACAAGCTCTTATACTAAAATCTTTGCAAAAACTTGAAGGTACATCAACACAGATTAGTTTTATTTTCTTATAAGCGTATTATTTTGTAGGTTGGGACTTGGGACTTAGGATGTGTTGTGTGTAGCAGATGAATTAAGAAACTAATAGAAATGGAATAAATTAATCATTAATGGCACAGCATCGTCTTTGCTCGAAAGAAAAACTTCAAGAATCAAGATTCGCATCTCATGGTAGGTGGCTTTGACTGTGGAAGTAACTTCAAGTTTGTCTGTATCTAATATTTTAAGAGAGGTCAAGAACAAAAGGCGTTCAAAGGTGACAGAAGGGAGGTAGTACGTAGAGGACATTAGGCTGGGAGTCTAAAATCTGACGCTTGAGTCCTTGACAACAACCACAACTACTGATAGATGCGAGGCCAACGTCGGCCTCGCGCGCAATATGGCCTCTGGTTGTGGTCGTGGAGACGCTCACATGAGTGCTTAGAAGTTGGTAACAAAGCTGCTGCTGGGAAAGGGCCTGAGCCCTGTCTCGCCAGGTTGGACTCTGAGCCTGAGCCTGACCTGAGGTGATTGATGTATTGTAAATTGTAAATAATACAAACAACAGAGCGTCCGCTCTATATCTGCGTGATACCTGTCAGCTCCTATCCAGGCCAAAATTTTTTGATCAGACTCGGTTTCCCACCCACTCTTATCCATTTACATATTAGTTTTTACTCTCTGCTTTTAAATGGTGTAAGAATTCCTTATCCACAAAAGTAGAGAAAGAAACAAAGAATATGCCACCGATATAGCCATACAGTATCCAATTATTTTTATGCCCGAGCATCAGCATTTCCTGTGAAAATGTAAGTAATATCTCTCAGAATATCCTTTTCTGATCATTATCGTTAATTGCGCATGTCTGACTATCAATACTGCAAGTCTACAACTGCATCTGCACTCCAAATATTCATCTTTACTCAATTCTAAAGGAGCTCCGATGTCCTACCAGTAAATTCTGCATGCATCATCTAGCCATATACTCTAAGGGTATTTTTATTTTTTTTTGTTGGATCCCAATATTGAGTGGGGAAAGTTGGGAATTATTCTTTTTTTTTCAGATTTGTGTTAGATTTACAAAAATTTTATTTTTTCAATTTATCCCATAAGTGATATTCATCTCCTAGGTGGATAAATAATTTTTCTATCTAAGAAGAAATTGTCAATCCTTGGATGGAACAAAATGATCCCTTTAATAATTGTTTTTTATGACTAAAAGAGTTATTTTCTTATTTTCTTGAGAAATAAAAGAACATGGATAAATACACTCACCTGCCTACCCTATAAGTATTTCCCAAAAAACACATACCCTGGTAGATGCAGGTACATGGATAAATTCATACTGAGATGTTCTCAATATACATCTGGATGCCTTGCTTGCAGATCCATGATGGAACATTTATCTTTTAGAGGCGTTCTTTTTTTGGATTTTGAGAGGGGGAAAGTTGGTCAATGGGATTTTGATTTTCATTTATCAAAAACCCCATGTCCTAGGTGGCTAAATAACTTTTCCACTTGTGAGAAAAGTTGCCAACACTTGAATAAGAAAAAAATGTATCTTTTAGTATTAGACTTTTATGACTAAAATGGTCATTGCCTTATTTACAAAGGAAATAAAAGAACATGGGTAAATGCACTTATTCGGATAAATCTTTCTTGGGAAACACTTACCTGGGTAAATACATTTACCCGGATAAATAACTTATCAAAAAGTGAACCGAACCTTAATGACTATCAAGGTGTTTGGTTCCATTTAAGTTTATTCAGTAAATGTTTATTGGCGGTGCCACATAGGTGCCATCTCAACATTTTCTCTCTCTTGCTCTTCTACATGCATCAAAAATGTAAAAAGTGAATTTTGGTTTTTGTGCATGCCAGCCATTTGTGGAAGTTATGTTTTAAAGCTTCCACAAACGACTAGGAATTTATTCACTGTTACGATGATATGGTGCCTAATTGTTATAAACGGTTGTAATTATTGTATTTTTCAGTTTTACCAATAAATAAACTACAAACGTTTATTCAATAAACATAAACGGAACCAAAAACACACTATGTCAAATAATTTTGATAATAAGATTATAGTGATTGCTATATTGGGTGATAGGATTCATAGTTCAACCAGGGGTTGGATTTTTTTTTTTTTTGTTTGATAATTGGTCAAAACGCTTTTAGCATATTTTTTTAGATATCATATATTTCCAGCTTCATAGTAGAGCCCTAGCGCGGTCGCAGGATCATGTGATGAACTTGGCTGTTTATAAAAAATAACATGGGCTGTAATGGAATCCGGATTTCCTGCACTTGTTTGGTGTATGCCATGATGCATTTCCAATAAGATTGTAACACGTCACGTTTTAAATATATAAACTGATGGTTTGCTTCTTTAAAAGTAAAAAACACGAAAAATAAATCCTTTCCTTTCCTAACGCCCTCTCCCTATCCTTTTTTTTTTATTTTTTGGTTCTTCTACTCTCTATCTCCATCCTCTATTCCTCCCTAACCAATGAACCAGAACAGTCACGTTTTAAATATATAAACTGATGGTTTGCTTCTTTAAAAGTAAAAAACACAAAAAATAAATCCTTTCCTTTCCTAACGCCCTCTCCCTATCCTTTTTTTTTTTTTGGTTCTTCTACTCTCTTTCTCCATCCTCTATTCCTCCCTAACCAATGAACCAGAACAGCCATAGCAACAAAGCTACCGAAAGTCTGAAGCTGATCAGTTCATTAGCAAACCGAACTGTACACAGTCAAAATAACAAATACAGGGTAGCCTAAAACACCTTGATTAACACCTCGATTGTGGAAAAAAACTCAATCAATCCAATAAAATCCCCCGGTTACTTAAGTTAAATAGAAACATATATGAAATACTTGTATAAGTATTTTCCACATAGAAATAACCCAAAAGATTATTTACGAATTAATAAGATAGAAATAAAATCTTCAAACCTATTTTGGAAAGAGCGGCCAACAACAGATCAAAGTTTAAAACATTTATTAAAAACCAAGGAAGACATTATAGAATAGATCGATCACCTCATATATGAAAAAATGGTTAGAAAAAATAAGAAAAAGAAAAGGAAAAGTAAGTCAAGAGTTGAGAAATGAAATGGTGCATCAAGAAGCGAAACTTTTCTAAAGAAATTAATAAGTTATTCATGAATCGTTTTGAAAAATAATGGATGGGGATCCGTCCTCTCATATTTGAGGCTATTTATGATCTCTGGTCCCTGCCTAATAGATGTGAAAGGAGCGATGAGACTTTCCAACGCTACTTAACAGTTTAAAATAAAATTCCTACCCCTTGTCAATGCTTGAAGATGAAAGGGCGGACTGCAATCATTGATGGCATTTGCACAGCGCACAGCTATGAGGTTTGGTATGCAAGAGTTACCTGTTCTCTCCTAATTCTCGAATTGGCTTTTTTTCTAATTTTTCTGTTTTATTAATTTATTATTATAAAAATATAATAGGCCATTTAAATCTCATTAGGAGCGTTATACAAAGCATGACGTGTTACAATCTCATTGTGAGTGCATCACGACACACACCAAACGAGTGCAGAAAATCCGACCTCGTTTGAATGTTTCTTATGCATAATATGTTTACCATGAATATGGTGTAGAAGAACGATTTTAATCAATATTTTTTTAATTAAAAGGACAAACAAAGAATTAAGTAAGATAAGGTGTCATGCCGAGAAAGCTCCAAAAACAGCGCAGAATGTTTTGTCCAAACAGCCAAGGGTTTTTCGGTAGAACTTTCCTAAATTTGTTTCACACAGGCAGTAGCATTTCCTCATACGTTTAGTTTGATGGAAATTAAGACTTCAGACAAGGAAAAAAACAAAAAAGAAGTTGATGGATAAATCTTTGATGCCGGAAAGAAAGGGTATGGTACAGTAAGAGCTTTAATCAATCATTCAATCAACACCTCCTGCGAATTATATGAATATAATTTTACTAACTTATTAAACTTGGATTAAATTTTTAATTTTTAAAATAAAATTTTATTAACCTACAAAAACCTAGCCTGGCCAGTCCATTATTGTCATGTGGTATTTCGACGGCATTTCCGTATTAATTTGGTTGTCCAATATGACACTGCGTACGTTTTTAATATACTTTTTTATTTTTAGTTTTGTGTTAAGGGTGGCCACGAGTCAAGTCTTCACGAGTTATTCGAGCTCCTCTTGATTGGGTTTCAATCAATTTGCTTCAAGCTGAGTTTGAGTCCAATTTAAGTTCCTTTATTAATTGAACTGAATTCAAGCATAATAAAGCTCGGCTCATAAGGCTCGCGAGCCGAGCTCGAATAGCTATATAATAATAATAATAGTAATAGTAATAATAATAAAATAATATTTTTATTTTTATATCTAATAATAACTAATTATTATAATTTTTAGTTTTTTAAATATCAAATAAAAAATATTTTTATATATAATTTTTTATTTTTATAAAATATTTTTCTCAAATCAAACTGAGCTCAAGCTCAAGGTTCTAGCTCAAACCGAGCTCAAGCTCGAGTTCGAGCGTCATATTGCCTTGGTGAGCTGAGCTTGACTAATTAGCTATTCGGCTCGGCTCGGCTCGGCTTGAATCTACCCCTATTTTTTGCTACAATGTATTTAATATAGTTATTTTAGTTATGGAAAAAAGTGTATTGTTTGAAGCAATAATGAAATAGAATGTTATGAGTTTTATGTAAAAACATCACTTTAATTTTTAGATTTTCAATATGAATATTTATATGATGTTCGGCAAGTCTTTTTAGGAAGTTCTTTCAACAGCTTAGACGACTAAAAGATACATTGAGGTTTTAAGGTCTTATCTTTAAAGATCTAGACCATTTGATAAGCATCTAGTCTACCATGATATGCCAAGCTGTTAAATGAAAGACTTTAGGCACAAAAACACAGGCAGCTTCATTTGAAGCTTCCAAGTTTTTGGCCATTTTAGTGCATATGTCTTTTTAGCTTCTTGTCTTTCATTGCTAAATGGGGAAAGGCTAAACTTTGGTCTTCTATGCTTTGAAAAGCCTGAAAAACCATACAAAAATACTTGCCAAACACCCCTTAATTTGTAGGATTGAGACACCAAGGTGCCAAACACCCAATTAAAAAAGTTGGTTGGATAATAGGTTTTCTAGTCTAAATAATTGGGTGGGGGGTGGGGGGGGAAGGGACAGTGCTTAGTATGCTAATATATATATATATATATATAATTGCATGGGTCGAAATTCAAAGGAATGACTCTTCTGTCTTGCTTTGTCTTGCTTTCAATGGAGGCAATCGTCCCATATATATACAATTACATTATGATCAAAGTAGCAACTCTAGAAAATAGCGACTTCCTAAAACAATGCCTTCCTAAAACTCTATCTTCCTAAAAATCCATATGCACAATATTAGCAACTTCAACTTCCTAAAATAGCACCTTCCTAAATACAATATTAGTAACTTCCTAAACACAATATTAGCAACTTCTTAAAACAATATCTTTCTAAATATATACAATATCTATAATATCTCCATTACTCCCCCTCAAGTTGGAGCATGTAGGTCACGTATGCCCAACTTGCAAAAAAGAAAATCGAACTGTCGTCAGCCAAGTGCCTTTGTCAAAATATCTGCCAACTGATTGTAAGTCCGTACATGAGTAATCTCAATAGTCCGGGCATGCCAGGCATCACGAACAAAGTGACAATCAACCTATATATGTTTGGTGCGCTCATGAAACACCGGATTAGCTGCAATATACATAGCGACACAACTATCACAATGCAATTTCATAGGTTTGGGATGTTCCACTCCAAGATCATGAAGGACACTCTTCAACCATTTCAATTCACACGTCGCGGCAGCCAGAGACCTGTACTCTGCTTCTGCAGATGACCATGAGACGGTATGTTGCTTCTTGGTTTTCCAAGAAATAGGAGACCGTCCAAGAATTACAAAGTACGCAGTTAAAGAGCGCCGTGTCTAAGGACAACTGGCCCAGTCGGAGTCACAATAAGCATATAATATGAGATCACTGTTGACGCTCAAGATGATTCCCTGTCCTGGATTTCATTTTAAGTGTCGGACCACCCGTAGAGCTGCATCCCAATGTTGTTGTCGTGGTTGTTGCATAAATTGAGCCAATATATGCACAAAATAGCAAATTTCAGGTCGTGTTATAGTAAGATAAATTAATCTCCCTACCAAACGTCTATTTTTTTCTGAGTCATCCAGGAAGTTCCTGTCGGCCAGTGCAAGTCGATGATTTTGTTCCATGGGCAGATGGGTTGGTTTAGCCCCCAACAATCCTGTTTCAGAAATAATATCTAGTGCATATTTTCGTTGGCAAAGATAGATGCTCTCATCTCCTCTGGCGACTTCGATACCAAGAAAATACTTTAGTGTCCCAAGATCCTTCATGTGAAAGCACCGAATCAGATATTGTTTGAATTGATGTATCATCTTCCCATTGTTTCCTCCCACGACAAGATCGTCCACATACACCAAAACACATAGTGTAGCTCTGTTTTTATAGTAAGTGAATAAAGAATAGTCTGAATGTGATTGAGTAAAACCATACATCTTCAACGCCGTACCTAATTTGGCAAACCAATTTCAGGGTGCCTGTCACAATCCGTACAAAGATTTGCGTAGATGAGATACTTTCCCTGAATGTGTAGATGAAAAACCGGGCGACAATTGCATATACACCTCTTCCGCCAGGTCACCATGCAAAAAGGCATTATGCATGTCCATCTGATGAAGCTCCCACTTTCGTGTCACTACTACAACCAAGAACAACCGAACAGTCACCATCTTTGCCACAGATGCGAAAGTCTCATTATAGTCTATCCTGGCCTTCTGGTTGTTCCCTAAAATCACCAATCTTGCCTTGTGTCTTTCAATCGTTCCATTTGAATTATACTTGGTCTTGTATACCCATTTGCACCCGATCGCTTGCTTCTCGGGGGGCAACGGTTCAAGGGTCCAGGTCCCATTACGCTCAAGAGTTTCAATTTCTTCCTTCATGGCTTGTCTCCAATGTAACTCATGGATTGCTTCTGAAAAATATGTGGGATCTTTCCCTGTAGTTATAGCTGCCAAAAACTGTCTATGTCTCAAAGAAAAGTTAGTACAGGTCACGTAACGTGTAATAGGATAGGACGCACCTGAGGAAAGGTATGATGTGGCATGATCCGCGGGGGGGTCGTTAATGTGCTGCGCTGTGTGGCATATATAGTCATTCAGCTTCTCAGGAGGACGCCTTTACCTACATCCTCGACCAAAGTTTTCACCTTCAATGTTGCTTTCCAATTTCACGTTGCCCTCTCTCTGTTCATTAAGATCTTCACCACTCCCCCTTGCTTCCGGAGTCAGATCTTCTTCAGGAGTTGATGCATCATTGTTCGCCTCATGGTCATCGAAGAATTATGCATCATTATTACAGACAGACGGTTGCTTGGACACATCGGGGTTAAGGGATTCAGAAACAACAACTTTATAAGGAAAAATATGTTCAGAAAATATAACATCACGAGATACAAAGAACTCATTTGTATCTAAGTCATAGAATCTCCATCCTTTCTTACCGAAAGGGTACCCAACAAATATGCACCTTCGACTTTGAGAACCAGACTTGTCTTTGTCATGCCCCTGATAATGAGCATGAAATAAACACCAAAAAACACGAATATATTTGTAAGTTGGTTCCTTCCCAAATAGTAATTCCCATGGACTCTTTCTATCAAGTAAAGAAGTTGGAGTACGATTAATCAGGTACCCAGCAGTCAACACACATTCACCCCAAAAACTCACCGGTAAATTTGCTTGAAAACGCAAAGCACGTAAAACATTCAGAATGTGTTGATGCTTGTGTTCCACCGTGTCGTTTTGCTGAGGTGTCCCTACACAAGATGTTTGTTGAATGATGCCATGAATATTACAGTAATTACTCAAGGCTACAATTTCTGACCCGTTATCACTTCTTATCACCCTAACCTTACTGTCGAATTGGGTCATTACCATGGCACAAAATTTCACAATGTTAGTACTAACTTCATTCTTTTCTGCCATTAAATAAATCCACATTGCCCATGAGTAATCATCAACGATGGTCAGGAAATATATAGCACCACATGAAACAGGAATACGATATGGTCCCCAAACATCACAATGAATTAAGGCAAAAGGTGCAAAAGCTTTATTAGAACTTAGAGGAAACACATCACGAGTTTGTTTAGCTCTTAAACAAATATCACACAACTCAATGGATGTTTCTTGACTAGCAAGTTTATTTTTAATAGTAGGAAGTAAACTAACAACTTGTTTTGAGGGATGTCCCATTCGCTTGTGCCACAGCTCATATGAATCCACCTTTGCCAACCTGCATGCACTTGTCCTTGCCACATAACGTCAAAGATAGACCCCATCACACTTCTCACCCACACCAATCACTGTCCTCGAAGTGGGGTCCTGCATCACACAAAATTTGTCAGAAAACGTGATTGTACATTTTAATTCATCAATAAATCAAAACACATATTCAAATTGCAATTCAAGTTGGGAACATATAAAACATGTTTTAAGTTCAATCCTTTCCCAAGTTGTACTTCTCCTTCTTGCAACGCCATCAATTCTTTCCATCAGGAAGTCCAACGGCACAAGGAGTAATTTCATGCACATTCTTCAACAGCTCCAAATTCCCGGTCATATTATGAGAACACCCTGAATCAATCAACCACATTTTCTTACCCGTCAATTTTTTTTTTAAGTGGATTCCTTATGAGAATTGATCATCGCCATTAATGTTGCCAATTATCATCATGTCTGGGAAAACCAGCTTTATTGCTGGTCCGTATAGTCGCAGCAGTGGTGTTGGTGCCACAGCTTCCTGGTGTTTGGACAGCATTGGCCGCCGCTGAACCAGTTCCCGTGCCTTGACCTCCTCGTCCTCCATGACCACCAGAGCAACCTCTTTTGCCTGCAAACCACCAATCTGGGTAGCCTATAAGCTGGAAGCGTTTGAGTACCTCATGTCCAATTTTCCCATAGTGAGAGCACATCTTTTCGTCCTTGTTCTGAGATTTGGTTCTATTTCCAGTTTACACAACAAATCCTACTAGCCTCTGCTCGTTCTTCACATGCTCAAGCCACCATTTTGTGTCGTTCTTCTTGCATAATTATTGCATGTATTCGGTTCAAAGAAGGTAAAGGTTCTATACTCAAAATATTCAATCTAATAGTGCCATAAACTGCATTGTCAAGACCCATGAGGAATTGATGAATTTTTTCCTTTTCCCGCTCCAACGACAGCTCGGTCGTCACTCCACACTTGCATCCACCACACGTGCATTTTGGGTTCTTCACATACCCAGCCGACTCCTCTCACATGGTCTTCATCTTTCCATAATATGCGGGTACAGTCATACCTTCTTGTTTGCAATTGGCCAAGTCGCTCTTCAATTGGTGAATCCACAGATCATTCCCGATGGCAAACCGTTCTCGAAGATCCTCCCACAGTTCCTTTGTTGTCTCCATATAGGAAATCATAGATCGGAGCCCTGGTTCTATGGTATTGAATATCCATGCTACCAACATGGAATTCACACTATACCAATCTTCCAATTCACCGGCATCATCACCAGGTTTCGTCACATTTGCTTCAAGGAAAGCTAATTTCTTCTTTGCCCGGAACGCGTTCTTCACAGCTTTGGCCCATTCATCATAGTTATCCCCTTTCAAGACAATAGGGGTCACGACCAAGTCAGGGTTGTCCTGCGAACCAAGGTAATAAGGAGATTTCGAATCAGCCATAGTGTAAGTATGACTCTGATACCATAAAGAATAATTGCGTAGGTCGAAATTCAAAGGAATGACTCTTTTGTCTTGCTTTCAATGGAGGCAACCGCCCCATATATATACAATTACATCATGATCAAAGTAGCAACTCTAGAAAATAGCAACTTCCTAAAACAATGCCTTCCTAAAACTCTATCTTCCTAAAAATCCATATGAACAATATTAGCAACTTCAACTTCCTAAAATAGCACCTTCCTAAATACAATATTAATAACTTCCTAAACACAATATTAGCAACTTCTTAAAACAATATCTTTCTAAACATATACAATATCTACAATATCTCCATTATATATATACATATATATATTATAAGCATGATAAAGTATTTGTTTTGTATTATGTACTTTACACTTTTTGCTTTTACACTTAAAAGTATCAAAAATCCTAAAAGTACGAAATCGGTTTTTTATACTTTGTGCTCGTAGCAAAATTAGACTTTCATTTTCGTGCAAACGGATGGTGTGACCACCCTTCCATTAACCTCTCAACCCTACCTCCACTTACCATTGCTAGAGTCGGATGGCCATCACCGGTCTCAAACCCCAAAACCACTAGAAACCGTCACCAGAAGTACAAACGGATGTGATTTTTTCAAACATAAAATGGTACTTCTGTTTTGTAAAGCAGACTTTTCAAATTTTTTTTTTACCCAAACAGTTTTTAAAACAAAAATACCAAAGTAAATTTATTTTATGTACTTTATACTTTGATGTTTTCAAAAATATAAAAATAAAAGTAAAAATCTATCCAAACAACGCCCATAATTCCATAACTATCAAAATGCCCTTTGTTTAACAACTTTTTATAGCTTTCTCAACTAAAACATGGTTCTTTAATACAAGCATGACATGAAAGTCATATGGTGCATCTCACACATCAATATGGGAGTCCAGATCTCTTGCACGTGGCCACATACACTCCCTATCAGATTGTGACATGTATCGTTACACAAATTAAAGGATTTATAAGTACCCCCGCTTATTTAATATACCATTTTTTCAAATTTTAAAATTCATTAGAATAAGAAAGTACAACAATCAGAGCGAAATGTTGAGAAGAAGAGAAACCCTTCTTCTTCTTCAGAGGTTTCCTTCAATTGCCAGTTTTGTTGTTTTGCAGGCCGATGGCCAGGCCTTCATCAAGTAGGAGTCATTCATACGCTCCCCATTATACTTATGAAAGGTGAGCTTGTAGACTCAAACATGATTTGGTGATGATGTTGCATCCTGCAATTGAGAGTGTAAGAAGATGTGCAGGAGATCCGAAGTCCCAATATGGATTAAATTATAATGTTTGTATTTGGTGATGACCATACAATCAACAATAGATAGTAAAAGTACATATACCCATGAATCATGTAACCAGTGCTAGAGCCTTCAATGGTTCAAGTCTGATTTGGGATAGTGTATACCGGCCTTACTACACTTATTAAATTGGAACAATGAGAATGATAAAAAACTGAACAAATTATTAATCGGGATCGTAGGGTCTGATCAGATTATACTTGGCACCTATAATTATCAATGATATATAATAATAATTTAGAAATTCATTTGGATAAAATAAACTTAATACAATTAAAACTAAAATACTAAACTATTTATATGTCGATAAAATGTGTTTTTAACCATAATTATCTTATGTATTGTTTGTGAATTCTTCAGAATCAGAATTGATATAGCGTTTGTTTGGCATTGATGCCGTTGCTCCAAAAAATGGTGATACATCAGCGTCACATCGGAAAAATGATTCTTCAGGAAACGTCTATTTGTTTGGAACCATTTTTTCACAAAAAAAAAAAAACGGTGCTCCAAACCATGTCTTGGAAATCGAGAAGGCGTTGTTTGGAGCAATGCTACAGTTGACATTTTCTCATATTGGTGTTCGTTGCTGTCAACGAGAACATGATGTGGTAGTGACATGGACTTCCTATAATGGGTATGAATGCTGAAAACAAATATAAAGCATTGGTACCAAACAAAAGTGTTGCTATTGCTCAAGGAAACATCCAACCTGGCAGCAACGTTTCCAAACAAAAAAAAGAAAGCGGTGCTTCCAATCCACACATCAGCAGAGAAAATGATCTAATGATGTATCTACAACATTGATGCCAAACATATAGTGTCTGTTTGGCATTGATGTCGTTGTTCTAGAAAACGGTGACACATTAGTGCCATGTCAGAAAAAACGGTGCTCTAAGCCATGCCTTGGAAATAGAGAATGCATGGTTTGGAGCAACGCCAAATTTGGTGTTTTCTCATATTGTAGCTCGTTGTTGCCAATGAGAACATGATGTGGTTGTGATGTAGACTTCCTATAATGGGTAGCAATGTTGAAAACAAACATAGAGCACTGGTACCAAACATAAAGTATTGATGTTGCTCCAAAAAATGTCTTACCTAACAACAACGTTTCCAAACAATAAAAAAAAGACACCATTTTCCCAAAAAACGATACTTCTAACCCATACATCAGCAATACCGTATCTGACAAAATGGTGTTATATCTACAGCATCAATGCTAAACATATAGATACTGATGAAGGAAGATTTGGCCCGACCTCTCTATTACGTGACACGTGGCAGAAACAACAGCTCGGCAAAAGGGGCCAAGCCTAGGCGGGAACGAGGGGACACGAGCGGACTGAACTCCCTACCGGGGGCCCGAACTGACCCACCTTGTAACAGCTCGGGATACACTTCGCCAAACTGACCTTGTAACAGCTCGGGTTATACTTGCCAAACTTTGTAACAGCTCGGGTTATACTTCGCCGAACTGACTCACCTTGTAACAGCTCGGGATACACTTCGCCGAACTGACCCACCTTGTAACAGCTCGGGTTATACTTGCCAAACTTTGTAACAGCTCGGGATACACTTCGCCGAACTGACCCACCTTGTAACAGCTCGGGATACACTTCGTCGAACTGACCTGCCCTATAGATACCTCCGAGCTCAAGACCGCCTCGCTCAGCACTTCGCATCACTTGGCACCAAAACCAAACAAATCGTACCACGCCCGACACTAAGGAAATTCGTGCCCACGGACGCCGCGCCTGACTGACTTGGGATCTGACGTTTGGCGGTAGCACCCTAAACGGACACCTGCCACCGCCACTGACACCGCCATCTCCGGTTAGATGACGGTTAGGCAGTGACGATTCTGTCTCAGCAGAAAGGACGACGACCGAATTGACAAGCACCAGGGTAATCATACTTGACCTGACAAGGGCCCCGGGACGAGTGCACGAAGTGACTATAAGAGCCCCCTGCCCCCGACAACGGAGGTATGCAAACTTTGTGCTATCTGGTATTACCTAGCTTTTGAAGGATTCTAACTTGAGCTTCGGAGCCTCTACACCGGATTCCCCCCCGAAGCTTCTCCATCTCCTCCGTTTCAGGTTCCTTGCTACCTCGTTCGGAAGCAAGGCAGCGGACAGCTAAGACCGGCCAGATCGCGCTCCATCAATTGGCGTTGTCTCTGGGAAACGCTTCAAAAAGCCTCCCTCCAAACTTCGATAACCCCTTTTCCCCCAAAAAAAAACCCAACACTCATGGCCTTCTCCAGCAACACCGGACGTGGCACGGAGACAAACGCCACCAGGGAACAACTTCAAGTCCCCGTGGTGTGCATCGGACAGTTCACCATCCCCCTTTCGGCGGATGGGATCCCCAGCTTGAACACGCCACAAGCAGTGGCACCCGTAAACCCTCCTACCACAAGCATCCCCTTTCCTCTCCCCATTGAGACAACCTTCACTGAACCGGTTGCCGTCCCCCTGGCAGCTAGCCAAAACCGGTTGGAGGACCCGATGCAGTGCATGTGGGCAATGCAAGCCCAAATGCAACAGTTCCAACAGCACCAGCTTCACCAGCACCAAGTGCTGCACAACATCTCCCAGTATCACTATCAACAGCAGTTTCCCCAACTGCCACCGAACCAACCACTACTTCTGCCTCGCCACCCCGCTCCGAGGCCGGTCAAGGCCTCCCCGCAGGATGGGCTCTCCCACCAAGCGAAGGCCTCCCGGCCCCAGAACCACCCCAACAGCCAGGCCTCGTCCCAAGGCCGAAGAGATAAAAATGTCATCCCTGCCTCGCAACCCGCAGGCGGGTCGGGAACCTCGCCCGCGAGGTCGGCACCCCGGCGCTCCAAGCCCGAGCTCCCGCTCACCGAAAACCAATTCACGCCGCTAGCGGCAGACTACCAGCATTCCGGGTCCATCGAGCTCGGTAACACGGAGGCCAGCAGCACCAACACAAGGCCCGCTCAACGGCGAAGGCGCCGGCGAAGTCACCGAACCGCCACCCGTGCCTTGTCGGAATCCAGAGGCAAAGACACGAGCTCAGACGAGGTAGGGGCTCCCCCGGTTCTCTCGGTTCCTTCCCCCCTCGCATCAGAACTCCTGGCGGTCCCCTTACCTAGAGACTTCAAGCTCCCACCTCTGGACAATTAGACGGGCCCTTCGACCCCAATGACCACGTTGACGCCTTTTCAGTCCCAAATGCACCTCGCCAGGGCCAGCGAATCGTGCATGTGCGTGGCCTTTACCACCACCCTCAGGGGGGTAGCCCGCACTTGGTACAGGAACCTGGCCCCCGGGTCAATAAAGTGTTGGGCCCAGTTCGTGCAAGTCTTCACCACACACTTCGTCACCAGCCGACGGTGCCCCAGAACAGAGGAAAGCATCTTCGGAGTGGTCCAAAGAGAAGGAGAATCTATTCGGGGCTACATCAAGCGGTTCAACGAAGCATGCTTGCAGATACCGCGATTGGACCTTGCAGTGCAGCTCACGGCGGCCAAAAGAGGGGTGACGCACAAAGAATTCAAATGGCACATGGTGGCCAATTGGCCCGCAACCGTGGCCGAATTACTCAAACTCGCGGATAAGTTCATGAGGACAGAGGAAGAAATCAACAAACGAACCGAAGGCGGGAACGAGAAAAGAAAGAGAGAAGGCGAGCTCCCCAACCCGGTGAATTGGAAAAACCCGACTCGGGAGCCGAAGCCGAACCTGTCATTCCGGGCCCCCCTAGTAGTTCAGACGGACTACACGCCGTTAAACACAAGGCAGACAAAGATCTTAATGACGATCAAAGACGCTCCATACGTTAAGTGGCCACCTCGCCTAAAGGGAAATCCGAACGAGAGAAATAAGAATTTGTATTGTAGTTTCCATAGAGACCATGGTCATAGCACCGAACAGTGTAATAACCTCCGGGACGAGATAGAGGGGCTCATCCGTCGCGGATACTTGAGAAACTTTGTACAGCACAACAATAACAATAAAGCAGGTCGGCAAGGGGAGCACGAAAAGGATGCCCCCGAATCTAGCAATAGACCTACCGAACCGTTGCAGAAGCAGCCTCCGAAAGAGAGGCCAGTTCGGGGAACCATCCATGTAATAGTGGGAGGTTCGGTGGTAGCGGGGTTTAACTCGGCAGCAGCCCAGACTTCAGTTCGCAAAGCGGCCCTCAAAGAACGGAACCCCCCAAAGAGACCAAAGACCGAAGAACCAATCTTTTTCACGGAGGACGACGCGCGAGGAGTCCACTACCCCCATGATGACGCGCTTGTCATTAAACTAAGGATCAGCGACTTCGAGGTCAGGCGCGTACTCGTAGATTCGGGTAGCTCAGTGGACATCCTCTTCAAATCAGCATTTGACCAGCTGCAGTTACAGAGGAGCGAGCTGAAGCCCGCGAACACTCCCCTGGTGGGTTTCAGCGGAGAGGAAGTCAGGCCCCTCGAAAAAGTAACTGTCCCTGTGGAAGTCGGCACATGGCCTTGTGCGGTCAGACTCAACCATGATTTCCTGGTAGTCGCGACCCCCTCCCCATACAATGCCATAATAGGGCGGCCGATCATGCATATGCTACGGGCGGCGGTCTCCACCTACTGTTTGGCCATGAAGTTCCCTACGGACTTCGGTATAGGGGTAGCGCGGGGCGACCAGCTCGAGTCCCGCAAGTGCTACGTTGCCGCCCTGAAGGGAAAAACCAAGGCGGCCGACGACCTCGAACTGGAGCGGCCTGCGAAGCAAGGTGAGGAACGAGCTTCGCCCACGGAGGAAACTGTCGCAATCCCGACTTCAGCTACGGACCCAGCTCGCACACTAAGCATCGGAGCTTCCATCGAGGATCCCCTACGAGCCGAACTGTCAGACCCGTTAGACAGAAGAAACGCAACTTAGCCCCAGAACGCTGGAGAGCAGTCGACGAGGAGGTCAAGAAGCTCCTCGCAGCAAACTTCATAAGGGAAGTCCATTACCCGAGCTGGGTGGCCAACCCGGTGTTGGTAAAAAAGGCAAGCGGCAAGTGGCGCATTTGCGTCGACTATACCGACCTGAACCGAGCTTGCCCGAAAGATTGCTTCCCCCTCCCCAGAATTGACCGCCTAGTGGATGCGACCTCGGGAAACGAGTTACTAAGCTTCTTGGACGCCTACTCGGGCTACAACCAAGTTAGGATGGACCCATCCGATGAGGAAAAAACCAGCTTCATAACCGAGTTTGGCCTGTATTGCTACAAAGTCATGCCCTTCGGACTAAAAAATGCCGGAGTGACTTTCCAAAGACTTGTAAATAGGCTATTTCGGCCCCTGATTGGTACGAAGATAGAGTGCTATGTAGACGACATGGTCGTCAAGACTCAGTTTTCACAAGAGTTAATACAAGACTTAGATTCTGTTTTCCAAATCCTACGTCAGTTTAGCATGAAGTTGAACCCCAACAAGTGTGTCTTCGGTGTCACCTCGGGCAAGTTCCTAGGCTACATTGTCAATCGGCGCGGCATTGAGGCCAACCCGGACAAAATAAAAACCATTCTAGATATGAAACCACCTCGGAAAGTAAAAGAGGTTCAGAGGCTAAACGGCCGCATAGCCGCTTTAAGCCGCTTCTTGTCTAAGTCAGCAGACCGCTGCCAACCCTTCTTCAAGGCAATCAAAGGCAAAGGGTTCGAGTGGACCCTGGACTGCCAGTTCACGTTCGACGAACTGAAAGGTTACCTCGCTAGTGTGCCAACCTTAGCCCGGCCCGAGGTGGGCGAAGTCTTAGAACTGTACCTCTCGACAAGCGACGAGGCGGTCAGTTCGGTACTGATAAAAGAAACAGACCGGGTCCAACGACCCATCTATTATGTTAGTAAAATTTTGCAGGGAGCAGAGGCAAGGTACCCGGAGATAGAAAAACTAGCATACGCCCTATTAATAGCAGCTCGGAAACTCCACCCATACTTCTAGGCTCACACCGTCATTGTCCTAACTGACAAACCTCTTAGACAAGTTTTACTCAAACCCGAGGTCTCTGGTCGACTGTCAAAATGGGCCATCGAACTCAGCGAGTACGACCTCCAGTACAAACCGAGGACCGCTATCAAGGCCCAAGCTTTGGCAGATTTTATCGCCGACTGCACTTTCAGCCACAAAGCCCTACAGGTCGAGCCCGAGGTCCCTAATTCGGGCGAACCCGGAGCTCCTGAGCCCATAGAGTTCGAACCCCGTGAAGTAGCATCCAGTGTGGCATCTCTCCTGGTCAAGCAAATAGCGAACTGGGATGAGGAGCCCTGGATCCTTCACATGGACGGTTCCTCGAACCGGCAAGGCAGCGGAGCTGGAATAGTCTTGTGCGGCCCGGGCGGCACAAAATTAGAATACGCACTACGCTTTGAGTTCGCGGCATCCAACAACGAGGCAGAGTACAAAGCACTGATCGCCGGGCTGGACCTAGCGCGAAAGGTTAAGGCAAAACACTTGGTCATCTGCAGCGATTCTCAGCTCGTGGTGAACTAAGTTACCGGTGAGTACGAAGCATGCGATCTCTCCATGATCGCATATTTGGCCAAAGTAAAAGAAGCCCTGCTCAACTTCCGGTCACACATCATCAGGCAAATCCCGAGGTCAGAAAACATTGAGGCCGATGCCCTATCCCGGTTAGCCAGTACGAGTCACAACAATATGAGAACTGTGTACATAGAGAACTTACCTCGGCCTAGTATTCTCGGGGGGACAGAGGAGGTCGCTCTCGTCATAGAAGCAGAGCCGAGCTGGATCGATCCAGTCGCGAGCTTCTTGTTAGACGGAACCCTCCCTGCAGAACGCAATGCGGCCAAGAGGGTGCAGCACCAGGCGGCCAAATACGTCATAATAGACGAACTGTTATACCGACGGTCGTACACGCTCCCCTATTTGCGCTGCCTGCGACCTACCGAAGCCGAGTTCGTACTCCGCGACACTCATGAAGGCCTGTGCGGCGGACACTTGGGGGGCAGAAGCTGTCGAGCTCGTCAGAAAATGCGACAAGTGTCAGAAGCACGCTAACATCCACCATCAACCTGCCTCCGACCTCAAATACCTCGCCAGCCCGGGGCGCTTTGCACAATGGGGCATCGACCTCCTAGGGCCATTCCCACCAGCAACAGGTGGAAGAAAATTCTTAGTTGTTGCACTAGATTACTTTACGAAGTGGATAGAAGCCGAACCTCTAGCAACTGTTACGGGTCGAAACATACAGAACTTCTTTTGGAAGAACATAGTATGTCAGTTCGGGTTACCTCGGGTACTAATCTCCGACAATGGCAAACAGTTCGAGGATATCAAGTTCCAAGAGTGGTGCCAGAACATGTAGATTCGGAAAAATTTCACGTCAGTCGCGCATCCGCAGGCAAACGGTCAGACGGAAGTAATGAACAGAGCCATCTTGCACGGACTGAAAGCACGTCTGGATCGAGCTAAGGGATTGTGGGCCGAAGAGCTACCAAGTTTCTTATGGGCTCACCGAACTACCGAAAAAAGCAGCCACGGGAGAAACCCCCTTCAACCTCACCTACGGCACTGAAGCAGTGATCCCGGCGGAAATCGAAATTCCAACATTACGATTAAAAACATACAATGATCGGAGACGAGCTACGTACCAACCTCGACCTACTGGACGAGGTAAGGGACCTCGCGCACATCCGAACAGCGGCATACCAGCAGCAGGTAGCTCGCTACTACAATAGCAGAGTTAAGCAACGAAACTTCCGAGTCGGCGACCTGGTCCTTCGTAAGATTATGATGCCCGAACCCGGCATGGGCAAGCTTGGACCTAATTGGGAAGGGCCCTATATAATTAGAAAGAGCACTCGGGGGAACATACGAACTCAAAACTTTGGAAAGCAAACGAGTACTTCGAACGTGGAACATCGTGAACTTAAGGCGATACTACCTATAAACCACCAAGCGAAGTGGACGAAATCAAGCCCTATGTGCCACAAGGCAAGCCAAGAGGAACTTCGGCGTAGACAAACAAAGTGGAGCACATTATCAGCTCGGCAAAAAATCAGTTCGCGGCATAAAAAACCGCGGAAATTTAATAACCCGGCAAAGAAACAGTTCAAGAAAGATGAGCAAGGGGAAAAAGACTCCATTGCAAGAAACAGTACATTGGCAAAAAAAAAAAAATTACATGCCCGAAGCCACTTCTTCGCCATCGAAAGGCACTTCAACAACACCCGAAGGCCCTGCCTCTCCTTCAGAGTCCGTCTCGCCATCGGCAGCATTGGCCATCTCCTGAGTTATACGCGAAGTGGTTATGGCACTTACATCGAGGTCGGGGTACGTATTCCGGATCATCCACCGGCTCAACTTGAACCCCCTCCTGTAAGAGTCCACCATCAGATTGTCAAAACGCGGAGAGGCAATGTAATCTTCAACTACCTTCTTCTTGGCATCTTCAATGCCTTGGGAAAAAATCTGTGTTCTTTCCCTGATGTCCTTTTGAAGATATTCGACTTGATGCTGCAAATCCAACTTCAAATCCGCCATATGCTTGACAACTACCTCCATGGCCTCGGCGTCACGCTGAGACCTCGCCTGTCTGGCCAACGCGACGCGAGCAACCTCTTCAGCAGCGTAAGCAGCCGCCTCAGCAGCCCGGGTATTTGCCTATGCAGCACGGAAAGCTTCTTCAGCAGCATGAGCGGCAGCCTCAACAGCTCGCGCCTGTCGCGAGCTCCTCTCCACTTGTGCTGCCAAGGCATGAATTGAAGAATTCACCTATCAAAAGAAACAAGTGAGCAAATGACAGAAGAAGCAACAGAATAAAAAAGGAAGACGGAATCTAACTTACCACCATAGCATGTGTTACGGTGCGACAAGCAACCTGATTCAAGGGAAGATCGGTCCACGCCGCGACCTCCTCAGGGAAAGTAGCGTCCCTACTCTTCTGAAGAGCGTAGTTCGGCGACAACACGCTCCTAAACTCCCCTTGAGCTCCCGAGCCTGAGGGCCCAGCCCGCGTATGAGCAGACCCAGAGTGAGCAGGAGCACTTGAGTACGCAGGAGCGCCCGTATGAGTGGTCTCAGCGTAAGGCGCCCTGGCAGTCTCGTGCACCGGTAGAGTCACTTCGGGCTCCCTGGGCAGATCCTCCGGCGTATGGTCCGGGGCTTGGGGCTCCTCATCCAGGGGCAGCTCGGTACGAGTTCGCTTGGCGACCCGCTTCCTCCTCTTCATACCTTGGAACAAACACCCCCCACGAGTTCTCTCCGCATCCATCACACCTGCAGAAACGAGTTCGACATCAGAAAAAATGAAATAACAAAGCAAGCAAGAAACTGCATAGCTAGAAACCTACCCGAACTCAGGCCGGCTGCAGTAAGCTTGGCCTCCGTTAAGTAGTGGTGGCACTTTAAGCCTTGCCGTGCCCATTGCTAGAGACCCATCACCGTCTCTTTATCGAGAGTTATGCCCAAGTCAGGAGCGGCCTCACCCCACCCGTCTGAAAGGGCCATCCTTGTGCACTTCGCACGCCGAAGTAGTCCCGCTTCCAAGCCGGGACCTTATTAGGAAGATTGTGCAGAAGCTTAAAACCCTGGCGAGGAGAAAGGTAATATGCCCGTCTCCCCCCAGGAAGAGAACCCACCTGTCTCTTGAGCATCAAGATAGAGGAGAATATCTCTAAGTCTAAGGGGAAGTTCTGCTCGCAAAAAATGGAAACTGTCCCCACCAGGTTCCGAATAGAGTTCGGATGAAGCTGGCCAATGGTGACACCGAAGTGGTTTTATGACTTCGACGAGAAGGGGATGGAAAGGAAGTCGCAACCCTGCAGCGAGCTGCTCTCAAAAAATCACGATCTCGTCAGGACCGTGTTCCCAAGGAAAGCTACCTGAAGGAATAAAATATGTGTACCCCCACTATTTATAGCTACAGTAACCAAGAATCAACCGCGCAGACCGAAGACGATCCGACGACCCACGTTCTTACCGACCGCACAACCCTTAAGGTCGAGACGTGATTGGAGCACGTCTTTCCGAAAAAAGCGAAACGTCAGCACACGTCTTTTTGAAACCGACGTCACTTCGACACGCGTCTTTTCCGAAATTGACGCGCCACACGTCTCCTTGACAGTTGCTCGCGCACGTACAACAGTGGCGCGCCTTTTCGAAACGACCCGCTGTCATGTCCCAGCGGCGCGAATTGGTTTAAAATTTAAAACGCGCGCTGTCACAACCACCAGGGTTCTTGAGTAAGCACGTTTCCAACCTTCTCGGAAACCGAAAGAACCCTAGCAAAAGCATCTCGTGCAGTGAAGGTTCGAAGGACGGGACAAATCCACCTGCTACCTCGCGAAAACTCCCCGCACCATGGCAAGACCCCCGGCGCAAGGAGTGGGGGGCAATTGATGAAGGAAGATTTGGCCCGACCTCTCTATTACGTGACACGTGGCAGAAACAACAGCTCGGCAAAAGGGGCCAAGCCTAGGCGGGAACGAGGGGACACGAGCGGACTGAACTCCCTACCGGGGGCCCGAACTGACCCACCTTGTAACAACTCGGGATATACTTCGCCGAACTGACCTTGTAACAGCTCGGGTTATACTTGCCAAACTTCGTAACAGCTCGGGTTATACTTCGCCGAACTGACCCACCTTGTAACAGCTCGGGATACACTTCGCCGAACTGACCCACCTTGTAACAGCTCGGGTTATACTTGCCAAACTTTGTAACAGCTCGGGATACAGTTCGCCGAACTGACACACCTTGTAACAGCTCGGGATACACTTCGCCGAACTGACATGACCTATAGATACCTCCGAGCTCAAAACCACCTCGCTCAGCACTTCGCATCACTTGGCACCAAAACCAAACAAGTCGTACCACGCCCGACACTAAGGAAATTCGTGCCCACGGGCGCCGCGCCTGACTGACTTGGGATCTGACGTTTGGCGGTAGCACCCTAAACGGCCACCTGCCACCGCCACTGACACCGCCATCTCCGGTTAGATGACGGTTAGGCAGTGACGGTTCTGTCTCAGCAGAAAGGACGACGTCCGAATTGACAAGCACCAGGGTAATCATACTTGACCTGACAAGGGCCCTGGGATGAGTGCACGAAGTGACTATAAGAGCCCCTGCCCCCCGACAACGGAAGTATGCAAACTTTACGCTATCTGGTATTACTTTGCTTTTGAAGAATTCTAACTTGAGCTTCGGAGCCTCTACACCGGGTTCTCCCCCGGAGCTTCTCCATCTCCTCCGTTTCAGGTTCCCTGCTACCCCGTTCGGAAGCAAGGCAACGGACAGCTAAGACCGGCCGGATCGCGCTCCATCAGATACATAATCAGTTCAATTGGTTCGGTTATTTTGAGTATACTTGCCCATCAACAGCCCTAATGAATGCTCACATATAATGATGAAAAATAAAAAAATGAATATGAACAGGACAACCTCTTTTAATTGCTTTAAGGCTCAACCTTCCAAACACCACAGTATCTTTTTAAGGCTCAACTTTCCAAACACCACCTATGTGTCATATTCTCCATATTTTGTTACAATCAAGGCTTGTACATCGAAATCCTGCCAAGAGTAAACTACAGCATGGTTACCAAATGTACCAACAAATGCTCACTTATCATTTGCAGCAGATATCGATTGTACACATCTTTTTTGAGTCAGATTAGGGTCCATCTAAGGAGTCGCAAATGATCGTGCAGGATCCAATGGAAGTAAAACGTTGATAATAAGGTGAATAATCCAATCATAAATGAACACGTCATTATACATACCTTATCGAATATAAATTGGTCGTGCAATTATCAGATGGGACCTGATGTACCGATAACAAAATCATGCACAACGTATAAAACATGAATTCATCGGTGGTTTATATATATGGCTCCACATTGAATCTAAACTAGAACACGTCAAAACACTTGTCATAGGTTCCAGCATTATTGTCATGTCACAAAAAGCGGTGCCTCAAAAAACGGTCTCTTATTTGGCATCATTTTTTTAAAATAACCTGTTGTTGCCAATGGTGCAATGACATGGCATCAATGTAACATTATTTTGGGCGTTAGATAATGTAAACCAATATTAAAAACGGTTATACAACATCAGTACCAAATAAAACTAGTGTTGTTTTTTGAGAAAACAACCTATATAGCAGCATTGATGACATAAACAAAATAAATGAAATCGTTTTCTGGGAAAATGATGCAATAAACCCCATGCATATAGCACCGTTTTCTAATAAAACATATCTTTAGCAATGGCATCGATGCCAAATGCCTACTTTCTCAAACCACACCTTGAAAACCGGAAAATATGTAATTTGAAAAAACACTATTTTTAGTGTTTTCCCAATTTTTCGATTATTATTACTAGTAATAATATGCTCATATGGCACTGAAAAACACATATGTAATAATAATAATTATAATAACATACCAAATAAAAAACCTGAAAAAACAACGCAGCATCCTTCTAAGAAAACGCCTCTCAGAAAACAATATTGATTCAAAACACTGCCATTGTCTCGAACTAATGCAGATTGCATACTCATATCAGATGTGCATATTGCTTTCCTTGTATTTCTCAATAGAATGTGGTAGCATTTTGGGCGTCTGACCTGTAGCAAATCCGTGAGTGAAAAAGTACCATTAAATGAAATGAAATTACATTTTGGTTGAGAATCGAAATATTAATTGAATAAGGTTAAAGTATTGTGTTACAAGCATAGCTAAAAATGAGCTAAAGTGTTCTTAGTTCTAGATATGTAAATGAATTTTAAATCCCTAAATTGATTTTGGAGATGCAAGATCTGTTCAAAATGCACTTGATCGATCCATGTATGTTTCATTATTAGAAGGTTTAACTTCTTTACTATTACTTCAGCATCCAAGAAAACTTGCATTGATTGGCATTGTAACGCTATAGCAGTTTCTAAGCCCTTGATGATTGCATGAAGCTCTGCATCATTATCAATGGCTCTGCAGGTTGACCCTCAAACTGCAATGATATGCCTTTCATCAGATTTCTTGATGACAAAACCAATGCCTACGCTGTTTGTGTGTTGATCATAAAATCCATCAGTGAATATAGACAATGGTTCTTAGTTGTTGGGCTGAGGGACAGTGCATTTAATTTGTCCTAATAGAGAGTGAGACATGAATCAACAATTATTTCATTGCTTTTGTCCACCAAAGAGACGGGATTCACATCTTTGTTTAGATGAAACTTTTTGTTACGCGCCTCCCAGATCATATATAGAAGCACTTGAAATTTGGATAGAAAGCAAAATTTGATACTTACATTAAAAGATTGTCCAAGTGACTGAAGCCAATCCGAAATAAGTTGTTGTAGGTGTTCACCATTCATTGTACTAAGGTTTATACCAAGTTGGGCTTGACATTAAAATGTTATTGCAAAGTCACATATGAAAAATAGATTTGAAACCCTCATCTTCATGATTGCAAAAAATGCATGATACCCTGCATTTCTATTCCATGGTTTCAGCTTACTTCTTGTAGGAATTCCTCCACATAGAGCCTTCCATTTAAACACACACTTTAATTTGTCAGATTAATGACCATTCAAAAGAGGAGACACAGGAATATGGATTTTGATTGAGATAAGTCTGGTCACGGTATAAGTGCCCAACTTATTTCTCTTCCAAAGTGATGAAACATCATATATTTGTAATCATCGATTCACCCATGCCATGCAACAACTCTCAAATAGAAAAATAAAAAGGTAGACAGGGGAATAAAAGAGAAGAGAAAGGTGTGCTATTACTTATAATTAACGTAAGTGGAAGAAAGGTATTCTTGGCCGGTATTTGTAATCACCAATTCACCCACTTTGAACGAAAAAAAAAAAAACTTGTGAATTTATTATGTATGAATGGATAGCAGAAGAAAGGTATGGATTTGATAAGAGGAAGAGGAGCTCCGGATTTGAAGGCAGGAAGGGATGCGGTGGTAAAGGTATTGTTGGCCGTGATGGATTATTGATGGGGAAACCGGAAAGCGAAGAAGCTAAGTGACATGGACAATACGATGAAGGCCAAAGGCGAGAGTGAAGTGAAGGAGGATTAAGAACTTTCATGTACAACAGCTACATATACAACTAGAAAGAAAAGCTTGTCCATGTCAAAACCAAGGTGTGACCTTTTGCTTTCTATGCGTATACATGGAATATTATAAATTTAGAATGGGTTTACTCTCTTCTAGAATTTAGATATATAGATGGACACGGCATGGATCACTTCATGAATCATGACCCGATTGGTCGACGTTTCAGTGGGTTCTAAACCATTAACGCCACACCACACTCCTATATTGCATCTCTCGTTTCGCTACAAGACACGGTTCACGACAAAATTGAGGTAAGGGCCAGTCAGCCACCCGCCATCATCAAGTCCTACAACTGAGCCCCGATATACATGTATTCTGTAGGTTGGTTGAGATTTTAAAGTGATTTAACTTAATATAATAATATATTTATAACAAAAGCTATATAACATTTAAAAAAAAAAACAATGTTTTCAAATTTTAATACTTGGTGATTCAAGATCACCAAGGAGATTCAAAAAATATCAATTTGAATGTTTTTTTATTTTTTTTGTTTTTCTGAAAAACTAGATTGCCAAATGCACTTTTTTGCCCATTCCATTTAGTTGTGGATGAACATATTAACAAAAACGAAATGCTTGTGAAACTCTCTACTATCAAACACCCATTTACAAGTTAGGTGGAGAAGAGGCCCCGATTATGATGTGAACGGGTTTTGTGTTGCATACCTTGGACTTGGAAAATGAAGGTCTTGTTTATTTATAGACTATGGTCGTAGACCCCTTTATTTAATTTAATCTGCCACTTGTGGGGAATGACTGAGTCAATACAAACCATCCCGTCTTTACAGTCACAGCTTTTTTCTACCGTTCATTAATTTAGAAGCAGTTGTATTATATCAGAGGATTGAAGCATTCTATGCAAATTGCATAGGTTGACCGTTGATAATTGACTCAATTGATATTCTCAGAGAGACCCATCTGCTGGTAGATTCGAACACCCCTAGGGAATAGAGATCAGTTTATTACAAGTTTCTCGCTGAGCGCTAGGTAACAACCACCACACTGCAGGTCAATGGGGGTGGGGTAGGGCTGTAATGTAATCTGGTTAGGTTTCTATTTTCGATTTGGATTGGGATTGAATTCGGATGCTACATATCACCAATAAATTAAAGACATTGTATTCGTTTTGAAAGAAAAAAAGTATATATATATATATATATATATATAAGAGAAGAAGGAAATCTATGCAAAGTTTGCTTGTGTATGAGTATGACTGTTGCTCCTGAGGGATTAGTTAACTTTGTCTTTTAGATCAAAAGTTTTTAAAGAGGTTATTAGCTGAATTGATTACTTTCCTTTAGATATTTCATTTATTTAATTATTTCTCCCACTAAAACACAAAGCAATCAATGCTATTGAATGACATTTAAAGTTATCGAAAATCGAATCTTAATAGGATCGGGTTGAGACAAAATTCAGAATTCAGAATAGCGGATCCGATTCTATTGTAAACGGATCTAACTTTTGAACCCCAAGACCCAAGTTTACTTTAATCGAAATCGAATGTCGGATACGGACATTTATGGAATACCGTCCATTCGCTGACAGTTCAAATCTGGAGGGGCGGGGAGGGGATACCCTTTCCGTTTCAGTTTCACTACACAACTACACAAGGCAAGGTGGCGAGAGGTAACCGGCAATTCCCGTACATAAGTTATTAACACACATTAAAGAAAGAGGCCCCCAAATCCTGTCCACGTGACGATTGACGGCGTCATGGGGTGCGCAATGCACACCCCCAAGAATAAAAAAGCGACTCTCTACATTCCTCGATTGAAGTAGAAGCGTTCAATTGAGTTAAAGCCCGGCCAGACAGCTTTGGTTGGGAAGGTCGGAAGACAGTGGAGAAAAAGAAAATTGGTGGAAATGGCAACTAGGGCTAGGGCTTGAAGTTATCTCCCGAGTCCCTAAATTAGAAATCAAAGGTCAGTTATCTTCGGTCCTTCTTCTTCTTCCTTTCTCCAATTTCATTCAATCTCACTGTGCGTTTTAGAACCCTAGTCTCTATTATCAAATCAACCTTAGAAAAAGAAACTATCAAAATAAGGGAAAAGATGGCAGCGACTATTGACGGAGATGAGAGGGTCATGGCTGCAGCTCAACAGATTGTGAAAAGCTTAGGCACTCCAAAGAATGTTACGGAGGACATGATTTTAATCCTCTCCAACTTCGATAATCGCCTCTCTACCATCACCGAGTTACTTTCTAAAGGCGGTGGAGGTGCAGGTCGTAGCAAGACTGAAGAGAGACTCGAAGCAGCTGAGAAGATCGTCCTTCGCTGGAACTCCAACTCCGACACTCCTCGCCACCACACCTCACCATGGGAGGATTCGCCCGATGAGGCCGCTGCTTACCTCTCAGCTGTCGATGAGATCCTCCAGTTGACTGAGGATCTCACGCTGTCATCGGACGGTGAAATTATGGACCACGCCGAGAGCGTTCTGCAGCTAGCCATGTCGAGGCTGGAGGATGAGTTCCGCCACATCCTGATACGGAATACTGTCCCTCTTGATGCCGAGCGGCTTTATGGATCAATCCATAGAATTTCGCTTTCCTTCACCTCCAACGATGGAGACATTGAGGACTTCGAGAGCTCTGCCGAGGATGAACATGAGAGCTGCATCGAGGAGAGAGGGGGAAGTTTAGGGGACGATCTCTGTGTCGATTTGATTCATCCGGATGCCATTGCTGACCTCAAAGAGATTGCGGACAGGATGATTAGGTCGGGGTATGAGAAAGAGTGTTGTCAGGTTTACTCTAGTGTCCGTCGCGATGTTCTGGACGAGTGCTTATTGATTCTTGACGTCGAGAAGCTGAGTATTGAGGAAGTGCAGAAAATCGAGTGGAGGTCTCTGGATGAGAAAATGAAGAAGTGGATCCAGGCTGTTAAGATTGTCGTTAGGGTTCTCTTGTCCGGTGAGAAGCGGCTCTGTGATCAACTTTTCGGTGGTTCTGAACTGATCAAAGAGGTATGCTTTTCTGAGACTACAAAAGGCTGCGTGATGCAACTTTTGAATTTTGGCGAGGCGATTGCGATTGGACGAAGGTCTTCAGAGAAGCTATTTCGGATACTTGACATGTATGATGCTCTGGCGGATGTTGTCCTAGATTTGCAATCATATTTTGCCGATGAATCTTGCAATTTCGTGTATAGCGAGGCACGGGAAATACTGTCTAGGTTAGGTGAGGCAGCAAGGGGCACATTTTCTGAGTTTGAAAATGCCGTTCAAAGTGAAACGTCCCGGAAACCAATCCAAGGTGGTGAGATTCACCCACTTACGCGTTATGTGATGAATTATACAAGGTTGCTTGTCGATTACAGTGATTCACTGAATTTACTTCTAGAAGGCAGTCCAGATAGATCAGGTCGAGTGGAAGGTGATAATAACGATGCCCTGCAATTAGGCAGCATATCTCCATTAGGTCATCGCTTGCTAGCATTAATTTCATCTTTGGAATCAAACCTTGAGGAAAAGTCGAAACACTATGAGGATGCTGCAATGCAATACATATTCTTGATGAATAATATACTATACATAGTACAAAAAGTGAAAGATTCTGAACTTGGCAAGCTCTTGGGAGATCACTGGGTCCGTAAACGTCGTAGCCAGATACGGCAGTATGCCACAGGTTATCTTAGAGCATCTTGGAGCAAAGTATTGTCTTGCTTGAAGGATGAAGGTATTGGGGGCAGTGGGAGCTCGAGTAATGTATCCAAGGTGGCTCTTAAGGAGAGATTTAAGAACTTCAACTTGGGTTTTGAAGAGATATATAGGAACCAGACGGTATGGAAGGTCCCAGATCCTCAACTTCGAGAAGAGCTTCGGATATCTATATCGGAAAAGGTGATTCCAGCATATCGCTCATTTATGGGAAGGTTTGGCAGTCATCTAGAGAGTGGAAGACATGCTGGAAAATACATAAAGTACACACCGGAGGATCTAGAGAACTATTTATTGGATTTGTTTGAAGGATCACCTGGTGTCTTGCACAATCCAAGGAGAAAGCTTAGTACATAGCAGATACTGTTCATGTAATAGGTCAGCGCTCTCTATTCGCATAAGACTTGTTGGGAATTCAGATTAACTGCTGACTTCTAGCTCTGATAATTTGCTTTATTCCTTGTTATTTTAATGTTATAAGCACGGGATATCAGGATACATGGCCATACTCTATATATACTGTAATAATTATGTACATGTAATATAAATCTTCTTTGAGTGTGAACACTTGCAGGTTTCCATGAATTTATTGTTGTGAATTGCAACCAAGTAGTTTTATGGGCATAATTCGTAAAACTGGAGGTATTGTTCACTGAGAAATCCTCTGTTTCTGGCAACTGACTTCTAAGACATTACAGATACAGCTACCATTATTAGTTGAAGATTTGTATTGTTAAGCATTCAAGTACAACTTATGTTATTTCTATGTGAACTTTTGTCCTTTCCATTTTTCTCCTTCCATATGTTACCGTTTACAGTTATGAGCCTATATCATGTTTAGCCATGGTTGTCATGGAGATTGATGATTTTAATATGGAGAAATTGTTTTAGGGAATCTTGTCAGTTTATGTAGAGTTGTAAATCTCTTGGAGTCTGATTGGATTCTTGAATATGTTTAATAGTTTTTTTCTGCTACATTATAATTATGTGCATTTATACTGTAAATTTATTTATGAATACTTGCACAATGAATGATGCCCTGCTAAATTAGCTTCAAAAGAACTAGGATTCTTAGAATGGAAAGCCTATGAGCTGGACATATTTTGGAAAGTACTTATGATGTCTATATTCTTACAAATTTCTGAAGTTGGATCATTTAGGCTATGTTTGGTTTGAAGGAAAATGTAGGAAAAGGAAGGAAAGGTAGGGAAACCTTTACAACCTTGTATTGGTTTCCCTGTCTTTCCCTACTTTTTCCTTCAAACCAAACATAGCCTTAATTAACATTTAGGGGAAAAAATGAAAAGGAATCCTTCTATATTGATCACTGGAATAGTGAGTATACACGTGCCCTGGAGTTGATATGCAGCTATACTTTTTCTTCTATCCCTTTATCCGACGGGGTTAAAGTTGTATAGTAGCAGTGGTAATACTATTACCAAAATCAATTGCTGCATATCAGGGTAATTTTTTATTTGTTCTGTCTATTATTCTTTTCTGACACAACCTCTCATTTAATTCAATATTCTTTGACATGATAATTCTTTGGTTTTGTTTATTTCTAAGATCATCCACCACTCTGCTGATCCCATACCATTTTACTCAGATAGATCTACCATTTCCACGAACAACTTCCTCCTTTTTTTTTTCCTTAGGGTTAATGGGCTTATAACATAGATTGCCATACGGAGGTTGGTTTTTTATTTTTTCTGCAATTAATTATTTTAGCTTCTCAGATGCGCATCATTTCGCTATCTCGATGATCTTAAAGAAACATAAAAAAATGATTTCAAAGAAACAATCATGTGCATTCTATTGATAGTGCATCCAGTCCACGAATACCTGAGCGTATCTTTTTATGTTTTTTTGGGTAAGCATCTGTATCTGTTGATGTGTATTGATAATGTATTAACGTCCAGAGAATTAGAGTTTTCTGATCTGATGTTTTGAAGTTTCTGTATTCTTTTAACGATCAAAAAAACTTAGCACGGAGATCTATTGTGAACTGACCTTAAGGTCACAAAAGGTCATTCTTGGAAATTGCGTTTGGGTTTGTTAATTATTTGTTTATTATTCTTTGTCAGAACTAAGAAGTGGTTTGCTGAATAATGCTTTTTCTAGCAAAGCATGGTGTGTAAGCAAAAATCTCCATCCAGAAGGAACATTCGGTTCTGGTCGTAAGCATTTTTGCTTAGTACCAAAAGCATTTTTTAGTTGGGCAAGTGGTCAATAGTTATGAAAAATGTAGCTATTGATGAGATGTCCCCCAATGGTTGGATGAGATAGAGCGTTGTCCGATAAAATGGAGGATTGATGCCTTGATAGAACCCTTCAATTTTTTTTTTTATTATTTTGGAAAATGTTGATATAGTTTTTTTCTAAATTTTCACTTACAATAAGGTAATGTGAAACAAAATCTTTACAAAAAATTCTCCTCCAACTGAAATTTGTGCCTACCGAGTCTTCTTTATATTCATTTCCTAAAATAGCTTTTCGGAGATCGATAGCATTCAGTTGATTGTTATTATTGCTCAAAGAACTTCACAAAAAAAAAGAGTTTTTCTTTCATTTTTTGCATTAAAAAAATTATGTTCTTATTTTTATGTTTTATAGAAGTTGCAAATATATTCATCATTTATGTATAAGGAGAAAGAAGCATTCTTATAATAAAATATTAATCACAAAAATGGGATTCATAGTGGATTTGAAGCTCTGAACATAACTTTAAAAATAAGGGTACTAAGGATTTTCAACACTATATTTAGTTAGCATGGTCATAGAAAGAAAAATGGAATCATACTTTTCGGGGCGGGGGGGGGGGGGTTGCTGGAGCTGTGGGAGGACCAATTCCAGGCTCGGATCACGTGATGCGCGACAGGTATTTGGTAGGTTGGTGAAGATAAAAGGCGTTTGGACTTTAGAGTGAAAATGGAGAGAGATAGAGAGAGAGAGATCCCCTATTCCCCTCCATTTACAATGTGGCAAGGACATTGATTCAGATGCTTGTTTGTGAAATCCAACAAAACGGAAAACATGAAAACCATCAAGGTTTTAAAAATCGGTTAGAGGTTTTGGGTTGAACAGTCTGACCATTTGAATCGAACAGTTGGTTCATTCTAACAAAAAAAAAAAAATTAAAACCGAACGGTTTGTGGGTCAGCAAAACATGTGCGCTCGTGATTATTTATGTAACCGACTATGCATAGCGGGGTGATCAGTAAATCTCTACCAGGCTCCATCTTAGGAAGGTTGGTATCTGCAGGTGCAGGGGCAATTTAATTGAGACAGAGATCCAGAATCAATCAAATTGTAAATGGTCATCAATGATTAACGTACGAGTACTTTGATACCCTTTCCCCGATACTGAACACACAAAAATGGTTGAACTTGCTGTCATCTCGGTTATATCAAGCAATTTAGATTTTCTATTTTCTATTGGGAAAGTTGCCATAGCTCCCTTTAATTTGGAAGTCAGGAAATCGGAGAATATATGAAAATATATAACCTGATCCTCCCATGTGGCAGAGTGAGGGTCAGATTTTGAGACTGAAAAATCTGCTAGATGTTACGTTATCTGTTCTTAAAATATGGAAGATGAAAATAGGCAGCGAAGTTTTTAAAGAGTCCTTTCCACACTTTGACAACCATTACTCTAACTTCGACTAGAACCATCCGCAGAGCAGGAAAACGTAAATGAATCCTAGAGAAGTGAATGGTCGGAACTCTAACATGAGTAGTCAGTTTTAGAGGATTGTCTGTAAATGAATCCTAGAGAAAAATACTTGGGGCTTTAATGCAGGATAATTTATTGTCTGTACCGGAGCTTGGGAACCTCTAAACTTTTGCCTTGTGATTACTACATAGTAATTAGTAATTAGTAAGTGAGAAAATTCGGGCCTAGTGCCACTTTGGTCTCTGAATTTTAAAATGCATCAATTCAATGTTTAAATTTTTAAAATATGCCAATTTAATGTCCACCGTTAATCAGTCCTTAAGTGGCATGGTGATCCCAACTTTCTTGAATAGAAAAGACAAGTATTGGAGACTTGATTTTTTGTTAATGTTTGGATGGTTGGTAAAACGAATTAGATGACACTTGATGGGCATTTGTGTCTATTCAAATGCCACTTAACTGTTGGTTAACAACAGGTACTGAATTGGCATGTTTTAAAAGTACCATACCTAGCTATCATGTTTTAAAATTCCGGGATCAAAATGTCACTATGCCCAAAAGTACAGGGTATTAACTATAGGCTATAGTTACATTTTCCTTTTATTTTCTTTTTGTATAGATTGACAAGGCTCATGAAAATTACATTTGCATATTGGGAGGGCTTTCACACGGGGGCTTCTAACACTATAAGATGGGCCCACATGAAAATCCTAGAAGCCAAGTTTGGTGAAAAGCCCAGAAAGGCAACATATATTTTACTTTTAAGGTTAAACTGGCTTTCCTATGAAGCTAGTTTTAGTAGCTTCGTAGCTCAATCAATGCAGATGAAGCCCTCCCAAACAGGCTCTTAGTCCTACAAAATGCAAAATTGGCATGTATGCCTCTGAGAACGAGTAATATGACCAATTAAAGAAAAATAAAAGACATCATCTTGGCCATATTAAATACAATTCACAAATTGACATTTACCTCCTATCTTGTAAGGTTATGTACAACTCTAGTTTTTCAAGGGAGAACGAGAAATCAATGTAATTGATTTCTATTCTAACATCCTAATGTTAAGAACATTGAATCTATAGATTTTTCGAAGTCTTATTTAATTTGTCATGCCAATTTTATCAGCTTAAATAAGAGGTAGGGCTTAAAATAACCTATAATCGTCCTAAACGTGTGGGTTCAAACTATGTGAACACAATAGACCATAACACAAAGAGCCTGAAGTTCTGTGGATTTGATCGCACACCTCTTATTTGGAGGGATACTAAGTGACCATTTCACAATTGGGGCCATTGCTTCCTTGATCATCATTAATTTTAATCCTTTGTTCATCCTACATCACATCTGGAGACTGGAATTTTATGCTTTTTCGAGTCGGTTCCATCTCTCTTTTATGCGGGTTCCCTGCTCAATGTTCCAGAAATGTGGTATAAGATGCAATTTTACCTGATACAAGCATAAGAAAACAGGTCGTCCTACCTGTTTAAACTCCAAAAAAAACCTGACCCATTTGTGAGGGGGGGGGGTCGATGATTCAAAATTCTCAATATACACAATTTGTATATCGAGAGTTTCAAATCACTAAAAGTTTTTTTTAATGATTTCACCAAAACTCTTAATATTTAAGGTGATGTTTGTCATCAACGATGATTTCTCCTTGCTGATTATTCAGAAATTATCAATTTCTAGAATCAGTGATTTTTTTGAAAAATCATCAAATAATTGTTGTTTGATATCATTTATGTCATATAAGCTGATTTTTGAGAAACAAACTTTGAGTCTGTTTGGTGCTGATTTTTAAGGGCTGATTATTTTGTGCCATGTTGGATGCCATGTCATCTTCAAAAAACCCAAATCAGTTAAAAATAAAAGAATCACCATAAAAGGTGATCCCTGAAAATGGCTGATTTCAATAATTGATTTTTGGCTGATTTCCCAGAAATCAACATAATCAACCAACCAAATAAGAAAAAATTCACTGATTCTTCAAGTTCTGATTGTGAATCCTATGTAGCATCGATTTCTGGAAAATCATCATTGATGCTAAACATCACCTAAAAAATTAAAACCCAGACTTCTAATATACAACATATCCGTGGCTTTAAAAAAATGATATATATCATATGATATGCACCAATATGTTCCAATAGTTTGAAGTTTGAACTTTGGGCTCCGTTTGGAAGAGTGCAGAGTGCAAATACCAATATGATCAAGCAAATATAAATGAAGCATATATACATGAACCATGCACATGTTTGTATTTGCACCCTTTCTCAAGGTTCAACCCAATTAGATTCCGTAAATGGAAACCATGTATTTAACATTAAACAATACAAAGTTGTGTCAACTTGAAAATCGTACAGTGTTTGGTCTTTTCCCATTTTAGATCGAAATACCTAAAGATGAGCATGCGAACAGTCTGAAAAAGGCAAAAGTAGGAAGCTTCAAATGAAAACTCTTTTGATCTTTTCACGCTAAAATTAGCATTACCAGCTGTTCTTAACAAAACCCAGTAGGCCATGAGCCCATGACACTTACCAAATCGTCTTTAAAGACAAAGACCCCAAAAAACCCAACGTGTCTTCTCGTCTATTAGGCTATTAGGCTGTCAAAAGATCTACCTAAAGACTCCCCACGCATACTTGGAAGGTTTTTACTTTTTAGAGCTTCCCCAAGTTTTAACAGTTCAGTTTGTTGCTGCTGCGGTTTTTTTTTCGGTATACACAAATGCTGTTTCTTCATTTATGTAACCATTACACTAAACTTTTTATTTTCCTTAATATCAAAAAAAAAAAAAAACAGCCATTACACTAAACAGGGAGTGCTGTGCCGAACAAGAAGACACAGTGAAACCAATCGTTTTAAAAACTCGAGTGTTCAGTGAATCGTACTTTGATACAGCCTACAGGAATGATGAAAATAAATTCAGAAACAGGAATCACAGTTTCGGTCATGGACAAATCAGAACACCCGGCCCAACAAACTTACAATTGGAGTTTTGAATAAGGGTAGCCTTTTATTCTCGAGGAATTCCTCAAGGCTTAGAATACTTAAGCTACCATAACAGAGCAATTCAAAACAAAGTGGCTCATCCGATTACCACCACCCCCAAGAAACCTCCACTTGAGATCATTGGCATTGGGATCCGGAGAGCAAATGCATATAGTCATCCCATGCCCATGGCCTCCATAACCGTAAGATGTTGCAGTCCCACCAATTACAAGCAGCTCATCACCCAGAGACTTGAAAGCTACACCCCAACCTCTGCTCTGATCAGCTCTTACTGGGACCATCCCCATATCCTTCCATGAATTGCTCTTCTTCAAGTACACCATCAGATGGTTAGAAGAAGCTTCCAGCAAGTAGAGCTCGTTGTTCACAACTGCAACAAGAGGTGGAGAACGCGAAGTCGAAACTGGAGCATCCTTCAACATGTCTGGAATTAATCCCCATGAGTTCCTTTCAGAATCATAGAACTCCCCGCAGGTGAGATCAACTCCCCTTTCATTTTGCCCTCCAACCACGTAAAACTTATTGTCCATGTAACACCCTGAACACAGCTTCCTCCGCCGATGCA
Source organism: Nelumbo lutea (assembly GCF_056320005.1). Lineage (NCBI taxonomy): Eukaryota > Viridiplantae > Streptophyta > Magnoliopsida > Proteales > Nelumbonaceae > Nelumbo > Nelumbo lutea. The sequence continues at coordinate 5,413,433 of NC_142687.1, forward strand.
TCCTGGGAAGTGGAACCCATGATTCATCATCAGGGTTATACTTCTCTGCTGAACTTAATATCTCCATGCCGGTCCCCATCCCAATCCCACCGGCCACGCACGCAACATTTCCGCAGCTGGCGGATGCAAATAAGCATCTTGGACTAATCATCGAAGGACCCCTGAACCATCTGTCCGTCGTCAAGTCATACCTCCAGATAGCCACACCCTCAATCTCTTTGCCCGATACAAGCAGGTGGGTTCCTGCGCAAAACGATTCTTTATCACCAGCCGCGAAGCACGGGTCGGATGGCAAAATCGGAAGTTTCCTGCATGACATGAATCGCCGATCGAATGCCCACCAACGCGACTCCCCGCTTGCCAACACGAAAACCGACGGCTCCATAATCCCAATATGTCTCCTAATCTTGTAGAGCTCACCGCTCCTTAGTAAATCCAAATAGCGTTTGTTTACAAAGCAAAACTTCCCATATTCCGATCTCGGAATCCTAGCCAAGATCAGAAGTGCCAACTCATCACTGAGGGAAGGAACGTAAGAATAATCTGCATCCTGAAGTTCTACATCCGATGAACCAACAACATCCTCGCCTTCCTTGGTATAAAATCCATCCAAGCTCTCATCGGTGTTGTGGTTGTGGAGACTCTCAGAAACCCTAGTCTTCTTGGACGAAGAATTATGATTGTTCACCCACGAACCATTACCAAAACCTTGGTCGATCACACCTTTCCTACCATTCAAATTATTCTTACGGCTATGAGAACCACCTTCCTCCCCCTTCGACATCGATTAGGACTTTCTCCAAACCTAGAAATAGCTTTCTATATGAAAAATCAATTCAATTCACACAAAGCACTAATCACCAAATATAGGGACAAAAAAGACCCAGCTGTGAAATTCCAAAGTGAGAACAATGTCCCTTTTTCTTTAGTGTGATGGATAGATCAAGAGATGAAAAGAAAATCCAAGACGAAACCAAAGAAGAGTATTCTTGGAAGGAGGAAGAGGTATATAAGAAGATAAGAAACAAGATAAGAAACGTACCAGAGAAGCCATGACCGGCGGTTATAGGGGGGATCAACGAGATCGAAATGGATCGTCGCGATTTTCTAGAGATAGAATTTTGTCTGGATGGAAGAAGGGTTGAATTAGGTATAAATGAGGAGGAAGAGGAAGAAGAGAGGAAAGGGAAAAGGCCATTAAGGCACAGAGATCAGAGTGGCGGTGTAAGGGTTCGTTCCCCATTCTCTCTGGATTTAAGATTAAATTAGTCGGCTTGCTGAGATTAAAATACGTTGAAATTATGATAGACGACATCGTCGATTTCGGAAAAGGTAAGAGAAAGAGAGGAAGAGGATATGAGAGAGAGAGAGAGAGAGAGAGAGAAAGAGAGAGAGATGGACTGTTGTCTGTGTTCGTTTTGCATATGATATAAATTATTTATTTATTGAGGAAGAATCATTTTTTTTTATTTTTTCTGTTAAATGCTTTTAACCCCTTTTTATAAAGTGGTGAAGTAGGATAATGGCAGAGGCGCAAAGCTCAGTTCTTGTGTCGCTTCTTTTTTATCATAAATAAATAAATAATTGTAAGTATGCCTACAAATGAAGGGGGCAGATTACAAGAAGGGAGGGGTCCAGAGCAATTGCTATATAATATATATATATAATAAAACATACTTTAAAAAATAAAAAATAAAACAAAAACATAATAATTCTACCATTCAGATTCAGTAAATATATTCATCCCCTTCCCAAACTTCTCTGTGAACTGTGATATGATTTACAGAATTCATCTTATTACTTATTAGAGGTTCAGCAGGGAATTATTAATTAATTTTTCTTTTTTTTTTTAAGTCTATTACACCAGTAGGTACTCCCTCCCTATCCCTAGTGCCACCTGACCTGAGGAGTGAGGGCTGAGCTAGATAAGATGCTCGTCATTGTGTTGTGCATTTCAGCTGGCACTCATTTTGGGTTGGTGATGGTGCAGAAATTGTGTTATTTTGATCAAACGGTCAGAAAAAAAAATTGATTTGATTTGGACCACCTGTTTTGTTATTGACCCCTTGGTCCCACCACCCACATGCATTATACGTGGACTTCGCTAGCCTATTTCTCATGAACCGAACTGATGATTATGATTAGACTTTGGTTTCTGCACATCTAGGCTAGAGAATGAAATTGATTTGGACCCGATCTCACATGGATGTATCAATAGTTCGATATCCGATTGCTTTTGGGCTTAGATTATAGGCCAAGCCCTAAAAGAAAATTGCAAATATGGAGGAGGAGTCCATTCTCAGTCCAAGCTATAATAGTTATATTTTTATATTCTAGAAAAATGGGAATCTTTCGATGATCTAAATTCTAAACCTGCTGAACAGAGAAAAAGGCAAAGACTGTAGAGCAGTATCAACAGTCCATTAAAGTGAAGACCTTTGGTTTACATGCACGCAAATACACATCTTCTAATCTACCCGAAAGCGAAAAAAAAGTCAATTTGATTGGATAGTTGGATCAGATAAGAGTGTTTTTTAAAGGTAAAGCTTACATTGATTATGACTTACATTGATGAGGAAGAAAAATACCACCATATTAAGTTAAATATTATTAAATAGAAGGAAAAAAAGCAAGGAAAGCTAACGGGCATAGATGTCATATCTAAATAATCTATCGCCACCACTGATACAGTCAACATTGGTGCATCGATGATGATGTGCATGTGAATGGCATAGACGTTCACGATCCGTGGATGAATATTATAACACGAGTCCAAAACACTATAGTATTTGTTATGTTATGCCTTAAAAAGCTGGTTCTTGATCAAAAATCTTTTTTGTTTATTAAATTAGTCTTGACCAATTGCATTTCAAAAAAAATGGCAGCCCTAACCCTAAAAAGTGGAAATCAATTGGACAAAGCGTTAAGCCTTCCTTATCCTTCATTTTCTCTATAATATAATTTACTTAATATTTTTTTTCCTAAAAAGGTTTAAGTACGTACATGGTTGATCTCCCCTGAATCCTGATTAGTGGGGTTGGATTTGCCTGATACACTTGATTTCTTTGGAAAACATAAAAAACAACATTTTAAAACTTAAAAACCCCTAGGCTAAGAGCAAGTCCCAAACATCAATGTCATAAATCATCATAATGGTTTCTTGTATTTGAATCGTCCATTAAAATAAAGAAATGCTACACAAAATACAGGCGTCAGGCGGAGGTTAGTCCCTTTCAGTTTAAGGGTTTCAAAAAAGAACCCATTTGGTTCTTTTTATTTTTTAAGCAACTCCACCTTTGACCTTTTCCTATATCAAATATCAAACCCCCCTCCCTCCTTAATGTTTGTTATGGCACGAGACTATGGCAATTAACAAGGACCTTGTTAAGCAGCCAGTTAATCTGACAATGTAGAGTGGTATGGCAAGCTAACATAGTTGAATCGATTGGCTTATCCTACACTAGGTTTAGGGTTTTCGACTTGGTTCCCTTTTCCAATGGGCTTTGTCTTGCAAGTTGCAACCAATCATTTTTCTTGTTTAATCTAATCTATCTAGAGTTTCGTTTTCCCTTTTTCCAACCCTATATAAATAAGCTTTTTAAAGCTGGGTTGTGACCCTATACAATCGCTTCCACTATTTAATCTGTGTCCTCTTCTTACCACGCACGCCTTTACAGAAACATAGGGCTGAGACTGGGACCAACCTTGGCCGTCTGAGATACCAAGATAAAGAGGAGACGCATTAAAGACGAAGCCATGACATGTTGAATAGAATACACATCTCTGCCCTGTCTGTGACGTGCCGGTATGATTGAATGTGTCTGTCTGATCAAAATTATAAAAAATAAAAAAGGTTAAGCCTTCTTCAAGGTTGATGGATCATGTATCTATTTTATAAGTCTCATCACATGACACCCGACTTCCTTATATTTTTTGTTTTGCTTAGCATTGGCGTTGCCACAAACTCACTACCAATTGTTTGTGGGTCGGGAGGTTTCTATCAATGTCCCAATGTTCTAGTAGGATTCAAAACAATTTTGCCCACTTGAATACAACCCTGTCCTACTGGTTTCACAACAATGCTGCCCTCCATGTTCTTGCTAGTTCCTAATGATTTAGGCTTAGATTAATTAAGTTGTGCAATCAATCTAAAAATGGAATAGGAGCAGCAGTGATGTATCTGCTTTCCCCGTTACAGGTTGGCGTAGGCCCTACATCAATCTTCTTTAACCCCAATTTTCTGTTTTGGCTACATTGAACATATTCTTCAACAGTGTTCCCGTGCCCCCCCCCCTCCCCAAAGGCCTGATCTTATTACTGCCATCTAAATAGTAGATGAATTTTTTAAACATAAAAAAGAGGTTTCAGACGTTGGATGGTTAGGATCATTAGACCACCATGCCTTCAATGGAAGTCATTTGACAACTCAAATCTATAGTAACAGCCAATTTGTTTCATGAAAAGTTACAAATAGGTAAATAAATCACAAGTGTTTCTTCAGAGTTCCAATTCTCATTGAACACAATAACCAGGCACAAGATTGTAATAAAAACGCTTGGAACTGCATACCTGAGCAAAAAATCTGTTGAGGTACAGAGCTAGCTGCAATGAACTTCAAGGTTGTACAGCCTCCAGAAGCTTCTCATAAACCTCTCTGGCAGACAAATCCTCAACCTGAAGAAACATTTAAAATATTGGGAAAAGAAGTCCACCAAAACACCAAGAAAGCAAAAAGAAATACAGGAAATGATAAAGAAAAAGGACCATTTTCCTCTATTGGGATTAAAAATCAAAACGAATTCTTGTTTAACCTAAGATAGGAAAGGACAACTGTCCAAGGTGGAACAAGGAAACGAACATCATTCACTCTTTGAGGGTAAGAAATTTTATCTTCGTTTCCAGCTTTTCTTTTAAGCTATGTTTGGTTTGAAGGAAAAGGTTGGGAAAGGAAGGGAAAGACAGGGAAACCAATACAAGGTTTGTAAAGGTTTCCCTACCTTTCCCTTCCTTTCCCTACATTTTCCTTCAAACCAAACATAGCCTTAGGGTAAGAAATTCAGAGATTCTTAAACAAAGCCAGGATCTGTTGCAAGAACTTCAGATGCTGATTCCCATATAGCTTGGTTCTTTCGGTTAATGAGATGCGAAAACCTTCCAAGTGTCATAATGTTTGTTTGTGTGAGTTTTGCATGTATCAAATTATGCAATTCAAAGCTGCTAACAGATTTCTACCAAGCCCACCTCTTCCATGTTGCCCACTCAATTTTAATGTTAATGAAAAATCAAATTCAAATGAAGTTATAAAAAGAAAAGAATCAGTTTCCTATGGCATCAAAGCTTTAATAACCACAGTTCAGTTAGCACATTGCCATGTAAAGGCATAATCTTGAAAACTTGAAATATGAAAAAATGACCACATCTAAATGTAAAGGACGCATTCCTCCATATTTAACAGTTAGATTTATCTCATACCATAATGTCGTACCAAGGCTATGAGCCTATGACATAAATGCTGATAAAAATTTTAATTGCATAGACTGCTTAGGGAGAACTGATGACTTGATAGTTGAAATGTTCAATCAGTTCAGCATTACTCCAAAGTGAAGATGCAGAGTTAACTCTGCAAAAATCCAAGTTTTCCATCGTATGGCCACTGAACTTCACGTGCACCCTGCTCTGTCCCGACTTGAATCCTTACTTACCTACTGACTGATTGACCCAAGTCCCAACTATTGGAATACCAAAAAAAACAATGCCCAGGGATGAAAATTTGCTAGGAAATCACATATACGTCCCATATCTGCTTACGTCCAGAACAAATACTACATGAGTAGCAAACTCACCACAAGGAGCTTTGATTTATTATTCCACCCCCTTTGAAGAGTCATCTGGCTCAGGGATGAAAATTTGCTAGGAAATCACATATGCATCCCATATCTGCTTACGTCCAAAACAAATACTACATGAGTAGCAAACTCACCACAAGGAGCTTTGATTTATTATTCCACCCCCTTTGAAGAGTCATCTGGCTCAGCCTTAGACCCAAAACCTGTGTGAAGAACAAAAGCCTGTAAGCTCCAGCTTTATGCTTTCCATAAACATATTTACAATGGATTAGGTATTCCCTTTAGCCTAATAAAAGAGATGAAACACACTTTGCCCATAAACTCCAACAGCTCATTGTTGGCTTCCCCCCGGGCAGCAGGTGCAGCTACAGTCACTCGAACATCATCAGCATTTACTCCTGATATGGGTGAATTACATTAGAGGTTCAGTAAGTTGTTTCTTTCAACAATGTGATGACTAAAAGCAAATTTAAAATCTAAAGCATAAGCCCATTGTTGTCTTCAAATAATGTTTTCATTGTTTCTCCCTTTTATACATGTGTAAGTAATAACATCGTAGTTGGATGTTTGTGAGGAAAGAAGGAATTATGTTAAACAATATCAAAGGATTTCTTTGAAAAAAGAGAATGGACATGGTATTGCTACATTCAATGGAAATAAAAATGTTTAGGAAGCCGCATGCATGACAAATAAAACAGATCAGGAGAATCAATAGCAACCCTTCCAATATAAGTGGTTGGTTTTCTCAACAAGAAGTGTCAAGTACATTTAAGTAGATGCTATATATAAAATGTAAAGATGTTAGATCAAGTATATATAAAATATGGATATAAGACGATTATATTAATTACTTGTGACAGCAGAACGTTGTGCACGGTCCTCCACTTCTATTGCCACTTGAACAAGGCCACCTTCTAATTGTGATATGCAGGGTGGCACAGGAGCATCCTGCATACATTAAAAACCCAAAAACAATAGTAAATCAATTTAGAACATTAAAGTCATGGATGGCAGAGTACTTGTTGTCTTAAAAGAAGGATGAACTTCGTTTGCAGGGAAAACTACTAGATTGGGATTGAAGATGCCCCTTGACTGCAATTTTGGTGCAGAAAATAACCAGCACCATTACAGGAGGGAAAAGGAATAGGGTAATACCAAGAAAATTTTATAAATTCTGCTCCACAAGAATAAAGCAAGCATCAAGTAGTCCAAGCAAAAGTTGCAACGACTCAGGTTCAATGCTATTTGTTAATGCACACTTCCTCCTTGTGATAGCAGAATTTAAATGAAACTGCTGGAAGGCCTGACCGCCTGAGTAACCAGGAAGATTAAGTCTTCACAACTTACTGCATAACCACCTCTGTTTTGATTGACTGACAGGAAGAAAATAAGCATTTCTTATCATTAACAATGATCAGATTTTATTGCAAGAAATATGTGAATATACAAGTTAGTTTCCTACCCTAATGTTGAGAAGGGAACTGGAAACAAAAACAATAAAGGTGAAGGACAGAAAAACCCCAGATTGGCTTTTTTGGAGAAAGATAGAGAGGTATTTAAGGATTTTTCTGGGTGTAATAGGAGGGAAGAGGGGCTTTGTTGTATTTTCCCTTAGGCATAGAGTATGGTACACTTTAAAGGGCTTTAACATGAACTGCCCTCCTTTTGTACACTTCTATACTTTCTACCCTGCAAAGAAATCTTCTTTGATTGATTAAAAAACAAATGAAAAAGCAAGTTTACAGTTTTTCTTTCTTGTATTATATAAAGTAAGGAAATGAAATAAACGAGACATGAATAACAGGATATATTTCTATGAGATGCAAGTTTCTTATACCTGAGGATTGGTTTCTGCTGCAACTGAGCTAAGTGAACCATCAACAATGTAAATAAAAGGAGCAGTTTCCAAATCTTCTTCTGCACGGTAACAAACAAAAAGTCCACAACCCATACAGCTCATACGGAATTGTTTTTCCAATTTCCCTTCGCCACTGGATAACAAAGATTGACGGTTCATATGAGCTCAAATGTCTGTAAGAATAATTTACTTGTAGCTTGAAACCCTAATAACTAAATGCAAAATAGTTGCTAAGCTTGAAGGTTCAAAGTTATTTCATCGACGACAACACCCAACTACCTGAAAAATACAAAAGCAGTAAATTCTGGCCAATTACATAGATCAGAGATATATTCTCTTTCTTAGAAAAGAAAATGTTGAACAATTAAGAAAATGAGTGGAGAAACCAATATGATGCTCCAGAATCATCATAATCATCATCCATGCCTTATCCCAACTATATGGGGTCCGCTAGATGAACCCATATAGTTGGGATAAGGCTTGGATGATGATGATGTTTATTTTGGAGCATCATATTGGTTTTCTGCACTTCTTTTCTTAATTGTTCAACATTATACTTTCCTAAGAAAGAGAAGATATCTCTAATCTATGTAATTGGCCAGAATTTACTAGGTTTTATATTTTTCAGGTAGTTGGGTGTTGTTGACACAACGGAAATGAAAATGTTCCACTTCCACTCATGGCACAATGTGATAACATCTTTGCTTCAGGTGGGTAGGGAGCATCAAATACATAAAAATAAAAAAGGTTATCTTTACAAATACCGTTTCAGAAGAACTTTTCCTGCTTCATTGGTATTCAACCTCGCGAGATGCTTCTTCTTGTCTAGCACATGTGCTTTATCGGTTTTCCTTTTTGGCATTTTCTGCAACTGAGTATCTTGGAACCAATATGGTTTAGTAAGAAGGGCAATTTACTATTTGGGGAAATTTCTATTCAAAGAAATATACAAAATAAATAGACGTGTTCAGGCCTCCAAAACAGAAATACAAGGGTCTCGAAATATTTATACACATTATTCTCTGCATTCAATTAAGAACAAATCAAACAGATTTTGAAACCAATTTCGTTCATAAAAATAGTGCGACCACAAGTCCTTCTACATAGACCACCCAGCGAGTGATAAGGAAACGTCTATCAAAAACTAGTTAAGAGAAAACGAATCCATGGCCATAGTTTTTCCAAAATCACTTGTCTCGGGAACCAAATTTAAACACAGGCTAGACGGAGAACTATTAGACATCCTATTTACCCGTAAAAGCAGAGAGAATTGAGAAAAAATAAAGGAAAAAAGTTTTCAAATACCAAAAGTACGACCCTGGTATCCAGAAAGAACCAAAACCCCAGGGTGAAAACAACAGAAACCGGCGTTCGATCAAGAGTTTCGAGTTTCACGGAAACAGCGATCTTCAGATTTGGCAGCATAGATAATGAACGTAGTGGAAGAAACCCTAGAAACGTAAACACAGGGACGACAGAAGAAAGATTATAATGATGATGTAGAAAGAGAACCTGTTATGAGGACATGAGAGCCGCAGTGTTTGCAATAGTAGACGAAGAGGTCGGACTGAAGGCCATCGGGGGCTGCATCTTCACTCGAGTACGTATGGGTTGTCCTCTTCGGCATGCTCCGAGTCTCTCTTTCTCGTTCTCCCCCACTTCCCCTGACCTGACCCTGTTCGTCAGTGCTACTGCTTCCCCTCCACTCTAACCAAGTAACCAACTTAACTTCCCGGATCCCTTTTCGATGTCGAGAGTAACCGAGCCGTCATGTCAATGGGTCGTATTTGGTTCGGGTCGTTCTGTACCGGTACCGGACCGATTTCCATATGATAGACCCATAACCGTTACAACACAGTCGGGTCTGACCCGATTAAACTGCTACAGTTGTTTTGGATTCGGGTTAGCTAAATGTGATGGCTGTTTAGCGGGCTGTGGAACCAATGATGAGGTTCCACGCCAGTAACCAACCAACTTACCTTCCCGGGCCCTTTTTGGATATCGAGAGTAATGGAGTTGGCATGTCGATGGGTCGTATCTGGTTCGGGTCATGTTGTACCGGTACCAAACCGATTTCCATATGATAGACCCATAACCGTTACAACACAATCTGGTCTGACCCGATTAAACTGATACACATGTAGCTAAATGTGATGGCTGTTTTGCGGGTTGTTCCACGCCAGTAACAAATAGGCTGGCAATTATGATCCCAATCCATCTGACCCACCCAATACATCAATTCTAATGATGGGTCAACATGGATCGAGTGACCCATTAGGGTCAAGGTAGGGTTGGGTCAAAGGTTACCCATTGATCCTCAACTTAAAGACTACACTTAGACACACTGACAATTTTCTTCTTAGGGTTTTCTTCTTCTCTCTTCACAAAACCACCAATGATATTATTTAGGGCCCGCTCAAGTGCGTTGTTTCTCGCTCAAATCGTTGTCATCATTCTCGCCTTCACCAGCAATGATGTCAGTTTGTTGAATCGTTGCACCATGATCTCGAATCAATGGCAAAATGGTTTCAAAACGCTGGTTCAAGCTTACTGTCGGTGTTCCTTCTCCCTGAGCTTTGAATCAACAACATTGATGCTTCCTTCTTCTAAAATATTGATGTAGACAAAGGAACAGAGGAGAAGATTGACGCCAACAATTGAACGAAGGAAGGAGCAACAGGGGCGAGCAAGATGATGCCAACAATTGAACGAAGGAAGGAGGAGAAACAGGGATGATTGAACAGAGGAAGGAGGAGAACAGGGGCAAGCAAGATGATGTCCGCGAGTACAACGGGACCATCTGATCTAGAGGCCGCCGCAACCATTTTTTTGATATTTTTTTTTATTATTTTGTATATTTTATGGATTTTTTGTTTTTTTTTGATAAATCATTTTAATTGAAATATATAATGAAGATTGGATGATTATTATTTAATCATTTTCTATGATTTTATTCTATTCTTTGGTTGAAATATATATATAAAATTTCATCATTTTTATGTATTTTTTTCTATTTTTACCTGAAATATATAATTTTTGGAGATTTTTATTATCATTTTCTGTATTTTTTGTGATTATTGTTTTTAGTTGAAATATACAATTTTTTTGGGTTTTATATTTAATTTATTATTCTACAATTTCTGATTTTTTTGGACGAAAATATTTTTTTTAATTTTGATTATTAGTATGTTTTCAGTAATTTCTATCAATTAATTTCAGAAAGTAGATTGGAGATGCTTGAGGTAGTGATAGATATGAATAAAAACTTGGGAAAATAAACATTTTGGTCAAAATTAACTATATGAGCATTTTGAACATTTGTGTGCCTCTTGTAAGAGGATTCTAACATAAAAGGGTCTACGTGCAACTGTATTAAAAAATTCAGTGGTGGTGATTGCAACTTCCATACCTCAGGATAGGTTTTCAGAAATCTAAATTACAGCCCCTCCTAGTCTACTAGGAGCCCCTTGTAAACCACATCCTGTCTATGAATTTGGCATCAATCCAGGGGCAAAATTCAGTCCACCCCTAGAAATCTTATCTCCACCCTAGGGGTGGACTTAACCATAAAAACCCCAAACTTTTTAGTATCAGTTTCCACTAGCGTTTAAAGGGAGAAACCTTTAACCAGCAGTCACGCAGGTAGCCCCCTATAAACCACATCCTGCCTGTGAATTTGACATCAATCCATGGGCAAAATTTAGTCCACCCCTAGAAATCTTATCTCCACCCTAGGGGTGGACTGAACTATAAAAACCCCAAACTTTTTAATATCAGCTTCCACTGGCGTTTAGAGGGAGAAACCTTTAACCAGTCGTCACGCAGGTATGGGGCCAGTTGTAGAGTGACACAAACACCAAAAAAATAAATAAATTTGTCTTTAATCAACCTGTAGAAGAGTTTATGCCATGTAGCCCTGCTACATACTCGGTGACTTAATATCGGTGACCTTGAAATCCTTATATAGGCTGTGTTTGGAAACAATGCAAATGGAGTGTAAATCTTGATTCCGGGTAAATTTGCACTCTAGTTTACTTTTGTTTGTGTTTGGCAACATTACATTTATGCATTGATAAATGACAGATCAATGCATAATTATATTGATAATAAGATGTAAAAGTAAATTTGCATTCAAGTGGGCTTTTGATAAAAAAAGCATATGCTTTTTTGAAATTCATGTTTACATCCATTACACCTAAAAGTCTATTTGGTAAGAAGGTAAATTTGCCAGTACGAAACTAACGCAACTTTGCGATTTATATGAACTGTTTTATACTCTACATATTTGCATTCACACTTATTTGCATCATTTCCAAATGCACCATAGGAGAATTGCAGTGATGTAAATTAAGAACTGATTTAAAATTTACATCGGTTTGGTTTTGTAGGTGTTTGGAAGGAGCATGTAATTATAATCGACGTAAAACTCCATTCCGGTTCAGTTTTGCATGCATTTGGATGGAGTGGATTTTTATGACGATAATCACTGTAAAACCTCATCAAGTATAAAGTTTTACATCGATATAATCGATGTAAAACTTTACATTCTTTCACCCATTGTATTTTTCAAAAAGCAATGGTCACTTTCATGGCTTAGTGTAAAAACATTATCAATATATTTTTACACAAAATGGTGTTTTACACTGATTCTAAACACAGCCTAAGAAATTGATTGCCTCTTGTTCTTTTAAGCCAGCACTTGTACCCTTATGACCAAAGAAGTGACCAGCTTCTTCATCAATGCCCAAAACCATAACCATATATAGCAGCTACTCCAAGAGGGCTTTGCGCTTTTCTACGACTCATGGTCAAGTTCCTCAATTTATTTTTAGACCTAGGGCTTTGTGCTTTTTCTCTAAGGCTTTGTTTGGTTTGTGGGAATATTTGGGTGGGATGGGAAAAAATGGGATTGGATGCGATGTGGAAGTGTAAAAATTTAACTTTCCAATGTTTGGTTTTATGTATGGGAAAATAATAGGAAAAGCATGTCATGACCACTAGAAGAAGAAGAAGAAGAAGAAGGTGAGAGAGAAGAGAGAAGAGGAAGATGGAGGGAGAGACGAAGAATAGGGAAGGTAGCAAATAGATGGTAGCATGGTAGCAAATCGCTACTGCTTAGTTCTCTTTCCACCGCCACCTCTTCTGTTCGATGGTAGCAGATCACCGTTGTCTGGTTCTCTTGCCACCACCGCCTCCTATGTTTGAACTGGGAAGGCAATGAACAATGGTTCCTTGCCAGTATCTAGTGAAGAAAACAATGGAGAATAGATCGGGTCGCACTGTTCGTCACCGCTGTTCATCATCGTTCGTATTCGTCGCTAGAAGGCAATGAACAATGGTTTCTCGAGTTTTTCCTCCGGAGTTGCATTGTTTGGGTGCGACCCCAATTCCACGATTTTGGGATCTCGCATCCCATATTTTTCTCATCCCATCCCTCTACTTCCCTCAAAACAAATAAGAGAAAAGGGAATATTTTCAGAATATTCCCTTTTTCTTATCCCCATCCCACAAACCAAATGGAGACTAATAGAAATTAGGAAGGAAGTGGAATAAAAAAAACTTTATGTGCAAGAAACTAGATGGTTGGTTAGTAAAAAAATTAGATGATACATGAAAGATATTTTCTATCGTCCGTTAACAATTTTGGACTAAACTAACCGATGCCACACAATTTGAATGCTCCCTAGTGTACTATGGCTCGGACCTTGACTGTATGTCAAGCTAGCAAGGTCCGAGCTGTTGCCTGGATGTTCGAGCTAAAGCGAGCTGTAAGGAAAGAAGAGTGAGAGTGCCCAAATAGTTTTTACCTGAGAAGAGCACTCCAATGCTTAAGTCAGTAAGTAAATGGGGATTTCTCTAAGAGTGTGAGAGAGTTTGAGAGTATGAGTGTGTGCCCCTCCCTAGGTGAATTCGAGCTTCTTTTATAGTCATCAGAGGTTATGGGTGCTTTGGCAACGTCCCTGTGTTTTTGATAGAGTTGTTTCCACAATATAAAGCATATTAATGTGTCGGTTACTAGATCTGTGGTGGTTATAGTTCGTTCGCTTAGATTGTGGTGCACAGTACGACGAGCTACTCCAACGGTCGCGATATCATCGGCCTTGAGAGCAGGATGTGGGAGCAGTTAGACAAGTTCACCTTCGTGGGTCTTCTTACCTCGCCTCGGCTCAGCTAACTTCTTTGGCTAGGTCGCTAGTAACCTTAGAGGCGCCCTTGTCGAGGTCAAGAGCAGTTTGAGCGAGGTGCTCCGTGCTAACCTACCGAGTTAGTCTACCGACTTGGCACTGCAATGTCGATAACGGCCACACCTCATCACTAACAATTTTCGAAAATTCATATGATACAGTGACACACTTTGCTAGTGTTTGGCATGCAGAGCTGTTATCTAAGAAAACCGTATTGTATTTGTTGCACCATTTTCTGAAAAAACGGTTTCTTTTTATTGTTTGGCATCGATGCTGCCACAGAGAATATTTTATGGGGAAAAACATATGTTTTATTTGGTATCAATGCCCTATAATTGTTTTCAGCCACATATCCAATGGTTTACAAGATGCTATGTAATGGTACAGTTGGCAGCAACGATTCTGAAAATAACAAAACACCAAATTCGACATTTTCTCCACCCACGCCTTTCCGAATTCGAATGCATGGCCGTTTTCCGAAACAACCGTTTCAAACAAAGGCTGCGTTTCTTGGCACATCATTTTTTCTGATGTGGCACAGACGTGGAACCGTTTCTGAAACAACGGCATCGATGCCAAACACCGTCTTTAAAGTTCGCTCGGGTTTGACTACCCCTAAACGAGGTGGGAGTGTGGGTCCTTGGCATTGAGACTGGAAAATCGGGGAAAAAACCGTTCAACCGGAGGGTTGAGAGCTGGTAAGGCTTGCGGCAGCTGTCAGCTATAGCCTATAGAGTAACAGATCAGAATAGAGATTGACAACCGCAAACCAGGTAAGTACTGCCATCTTCTTTCCTCTGTAAAACGACATGGCGCCCTGCCATCTTCTTTCCTCTGTAAAACGACATGGCGCCCTTTTTTTTATCATCTTCCGTCTCTCTAAAACGAAACTGCAACCTCCATCATATTTTTCTCTGAAATTTCATGTTTAGAGCTTTAATTGCTATCTCAGTTCATCCATTCCTCTCGCAATTTTCTACGATTTTGTTTTTCCCCCTCTCCTGTTGTTGTATAAAGAAGAGATGAGGCGACTGGTTATGTTTTGTTCATTTAAATTGGAACCCGTTCGCATCTGTGAGATCTCCTTTTTAAAGAATATTGCAGCTATTGTCTGCATTTAATTGCATAATGTTTTGATGAATTTATGCTAGCCCTAATGTCCCTTACTGAACGACTTAGGAAGTAATATGTTACTGCTAACGTGATAACGTCTAACATGTGCGTATCAAAGAAAACGTTTGCTAGAGACTCTTCCTCTCATGGTAGCAATGATGTTACTGGTCGTGACTATTTTTGTAAGGTTTTCTAGATCTGCCACACGTTCATTGGCAATTCACATCAGCTTTATCCCCCAGCCATCAGTTAATAACATATCTATTAATGTATAAAATCAAGATTTTTTATACTAGATGGCCTTCTTTAGCTATATGATGAAACCATTGGGTGATGAGGCCACTTTAAGTTGCACATTCAGAGTTAGGTATTTCTTGTTTGATGGACTCCTGAATTTATTTGTATTTGGCATTCAATCAATGCATAACTGAAACCTTTGATTTGAAAGATTGTTTCCTTGAGTAATGGTTTTTGTGCTTTCGTTTATTATTCTTATTCTTCCATACAACTAATTCCTTTTGTAGCATTGTATGTATGATGATTTTATAATCTTTTTTCATGGATGTGATTTTATTCTTAATTTATGTTTGCTAACTACCCCTGTTGTAGGCTGATACATCTTGAGTTTGTGCAAAAATGTCAACCTTCATGCTGAACTGCCTAGCCTCTTCCTTCAGCCTTTTAAAACTTTTGGTTATTTTTCTAACTTATGGTAGAATTGATCCTTTACATTTAAAGAGGGGAAGAAAATTGATCTTTTCCCTTTCATTTTCTGTTCATTTAGATGGATTGGCAAGGACAAAAGCTCTCGGAACAGCTGATGCAGATCTTGCTCGTCTTATTTGCCACAGTGGCTTTTGTCACTGGTTACCTCATGGGTTCATTCCAGATTATGCTGTTCATCTATGCAGCTGGAGTCATCCTAACCACTTTGATTACTGTTCCTAACTGGCCCTTCTTCAACCGACAGCCTCTTCAGTGGTTGGATCCTATTGAAGCCGAGCACCATCCCAAGCCTCAGCCAGTAGCGTCAAAGAAGAAACCCACTAAGCAATACCAGAAGTAGGTCATTTAACCAATGTTATTAGGTTTTAGGCTGTCTTTTCTCCTTTTTCTCCCTTTAGATGAAAAATCTTCTATCCTTTTTTTTTTCAAATGAGCTGTGTTTAGTTGTGTGCTTATATTCTGCGATAATAGAGATACTTACTGTTCTGTTCTGTTCTGATTTTTTATTATTCTTTTTTTTGGAGAAAAGATTACTGATCACACTATGCAAGTATAATTAATAGTTGAATGCCAACAAGAGAGAGGGAGGGAATTTTTTTGCACGTTGTGCTTATTTATTGTTTCCTTACCTTCTAAATTCTAAGGGTCCTTCTGGTTGGCAGTTGGAATCGGAATCGGGATGGTCTATTCCCATAGTCTGTTTGGTTTAGATAGGAATCAAAGAATGGGAATTGGAATCGGCTGGAATAGGATGGCCATTCCCTCAAATGGGGGAATGCCATTCCACCGGGAACGGGAATGGGATTCCGATTCCGCCCAACCAAACAGTTGGAATTGGAATGGCCCATTCTGATTCCAATTCCAGACCCTATTCCCACGAACCAAACAGACCCTAATTTTATTTGTTTGGGTGTTATTTTAGCCAATCGTGCAGGTTCCCTGTCATCAAAAGCTTACCGCATATATTGTTGTTTCAGAATGAGTCATGTTCAAACATCTCTTCACCATTGCAGTTTAAATTCCCAAGCATAGTTTGTGGTGAACTTCATACCATTGTGGCAAGGCTCAACTGTCTTGTATCAATTTGGGGGTTTGGTCTAATTGCATGATGAACCAAAGTTGATAATTGCTTGGTTAGTTTCAAGTTTCTGATTCTCCATCTGAAACAGCAAAAAATGAAGGATTTCCCTCAGCTAATTTTGAAAAGATCAGATGGCATTGGACAACGTTCTGTCAAAATACCCAATCTAAGGTAAGGTGAGTGATTTGGGGTGGTCACACCTAGGCACTTGCCTTAGTGGCACCATGGAACAGAAGATCGCTCAGTGACCAGGCAATTATTTATTTTGGGAATTTAGACATCTGTATCATTATATTTAAAAAATTAATAAAGACAATGAAATACAAGTCCTATTTTATTTTATTATTGTACAAAAGTGTATAGGATATTCAACTAGCCTATTGCTATCAGAAAATCTGGCCTCTGTGTCTGCCCAGTTGGAAGTATAAATATTAGTTTGATTAGAATAGGCAAACTGATGTCTGGTCAATGCCCAGCCTTTAGGAACTGCTTGTTCAGTTAGGAGAATATGTTGGCATGCATGTGTTATTTATATGTTATGCAGATTTCAAATAGGAGTATTTGACCACTTGCGCATAAGCCAGTCAAGGTTTAGAATTATGTTGTTCACACACTTCAAAATGAGGCATTACCCATTTCTAATGCTATGTCTGTGTTCTGGAGAAGAAGGTCTATTTTTGTCATTGCCGGAGAAGAAAGCCTATTTTCGCTGTTGCAGGGGGAGATCAAATCTATTAACCAGTTGATTGCTTGTGTTTACTAGGCCTTCCCAAACTGCTTTTTTAAAACATACTCATCAGTTTGCTGCAAACTCTCAGATTCCTGAGCCTCTTTCTCCCCCTCCCATGGCACCTTTTGCTTCTTTTCATCAGTTTCTTCTGCATTTTGAGCTTCTGTTTGGAGTTCTGGTCGTTAATAGGTCATCTCTCTCCTGCTTGCTTTCTCCCTGTATGCTATGCTTCTTGGATGAGTCGCACAGCCCCTTTTGGCTCTGACTTTACAAGGAACAGAGTCTTGGAATTGCAGAAACTTTTCTAGGGCAGCCATCTCGGTTGAAGTTTTTGGCAAACTAAAACGGTGGGCCAACATAGGAGGGCGGTGGCCAGCTTCTCCATTCTAATGGACAACATTATCACTCAGTTAAGAAAACCAGATGATTAAATGCAACACAAACAAAAAAGAACCCAATCTGCAAACACTTCCTGATTGCCACCATTGATATCTCTGAGTCTTTTTAGTCCTGTTAAATTCTCAGAAACAAGTGCAGAGTTGTCCCAAGAACCAATTGGAAAGCCTGGGATGTAACCTCGGTTGTCAGCATTACTGTTTCCAAAGCTACCATCATCAGAGCTACTTCCCCCAATACCCTCCTCAGCAATCTGAGGCATTGGCCCCGAGGAAGAATTGGTCCCGGATGAGAAGCTTATCTGACCCTTCAACCTACCAGTCATTGGAGCTGTTTCTCCATTACAACCATTCCCGACTCGGAAATTCCCTATGCCCCTCATTACAGCAAAGCCTGCTTTTTGTTAGAAGTTTTTAGTACTTGTTCTCAAATAATTCTTTCAAAGTTCAGAAGGGAAATTTCTATTGCAAAGCTTGGACATGAGATATTATCGGAGCTATAACTTAATTAATGCAGAAATTAAAAGAAAATAAAAGTTTTCTGTATATAACTCAATTTCTAAGATACTTAGAAATGGAGCAAATAATTAGTTTAAAGGTTTACGCAAACCAGAGCTTGATAATGTGAAGGCATACTAGATTGGAAAGTGATTAGTAGAGAAGATATCCCAACATTTTGAGGGAGAAAGCAAGCAGGAGAGAGATGGCCTATTAACTACCAGAACTCCAAAACAGAAGCTCAAAATGCAGAAGAGATGTGAAGAACCTCAGAGGGGATTACTGCTGCTGTTGTTAGTGTATCGTAAAGTTGGGGAAGATGAACAGTGCTTTTCTTGTTCAAATAGTTATTATAAGGGTAATATGGGGATTAAAAAATATTGTAACGGCTTTTTTGGATGAAAGGCTAATGGAAGGGGGTCTTTGTCTCACGGTCATGGTACAGGAAGTCTTTGTCAGACCCCATAGTACCGGGGGGGTCTTTGTAATTTACCCATAAAAAATTCTACTGTTGCTCTCTTGGTTATAGTGAAGTTAGAAGCACTATTGGGGTTTCAGACATTGAGAAAATGGTATCAATATGGTTAACAATCCTCAGATCTGGTGTGTAATATAGAAATCTGGTTATAATCTGTGGGCATCGTCATCTCAAGCCAACTAATGGATCCTGTTTGAGACATCGTAAAGACATGCTATTGACCTGAATTTGTCTGCTTTAAGCAGTGATTGAATAAAACTTATTTGGACTTCAATTGACCAAAGGTCTTGCTTTCTTTATTTCTTTTTAGCATAAATAAGCAGTTTCACATGTAAAAACAACTCACACTATATTCAGCTAAGTAACCTGAGCTCTTTAATTGGCACTAATGGCTATCAAGGTGTAGTGACAGCCGTGCAGAAACCAGCCTCCTGAAAAACATAGCCGAAGGACAAAGAGGGACCTTTGGTTGTTCTCAAAAGATGACAGTGCGATCCAAAATTGAACTATTGAAGGCTCCTAGATTCTGGACTGGACATCCATAAAGTTCAGAACTACTGCATCCAATTATCCAGTTTTGGAGAGCTAGGAGTCGGAGTACCACGGTCCACAAGGATATTTGTTGTAGTTCACACCTCAATGGTGTTCGTTGGGTTTAGGTTGGAGTCATCTCTTCATTGGTCAGATGGAAGACACTAAGGGGGTGTTCGGTGTTCTCCCGTTTAAATGGGTTTCTTTGTTGTAATTTTAAGAAAATTGGTTAATTGGGTCTCACAGTCACAGGTAACCTTTTTGTGGGGTTTGTGTTAGTGTTGCTTTCTTTAAAGAAAACAAAAGTCGTTGCATTATTGTTATGATCTCCATATGGGAGCCTGGTTACTGCCTACTGGTTAGACGTTGGGAAGCTCGGACGGTTGAGCTTGGGCCTGGGAAGCTGAAACAATGGAAAGCAAATGCGTGAAAATGTTAATGAGATCTGATAGCTTCTAATTTTCAAAGAGTTTTAATTAAGTAGTTTCTACAAAAAAAAAAAGAAAAAAAAAAAAAAGTCCTCTTAGCCGCTTTAACTTTCCAAACAGACTTTTGACACCAAACAACGATAAACATGAGCCTCAACTCAATTCGCGGTGAATGGGAACATGAGTGCTTTGCCTTGGAGAATTCACCACGACTTACATCTATTTGGAGCCCTCCAAGGAGAAGTGGATACATTCAATCTCTTATCTTCCACCGACAGTGCCGCGCCCATGAATTTCTTCCAATCCTTGAGAATAAGTCTGATGTCATGGAGTTTGTTCTCCATACCAATACAGCAGTTGGCATGGATGGTACAGACTTTGCTCATATCTTTACTTGGCTCACAAAATCCGCCAAAGTAGGTTGTGTCCAAGTACTTGATCTCCAATCCAATTTCTTCCACAAACCTATCTTTTTTAATCATCTTCAAATACAGAAAGGTCGTCGGCGTCGGGATGTAGAAAGCTTGACATGTGCCAGTATCTGTACAAGTCAATTGACCTGGCGTTGGATTTCACGAAGCTGAATCCTCCATCCGCCCGGTAGTTAATGTCCTCCGGATTTCCCATGTATATTTCACAGGCAGATGTAATATCGTGATCCAGACTGAAATGCGGGAATGGGTTTCTCAGCCACATTACATCTGCGTCCTGCAAAACAACTGATAGATTTGTTGTAACTTGTAAAACAAAATTATCCAAATAGGAACACCAAAGAAATTAAAGTATTACCGTGAAAACAAAGTTGTAGCCCAATTCCAGGACCGTGAGAAAGAAGGTGATTCTCCTGCGGCTGAAGCTGAGGTAGTGATCTGCTGTCACCAACCGTTTCTCAGCAGCAAATTCGACGCCTGAAGCTGGGGTAGTGAGGAAATAACAGTGGGGATGTATGGATTTGCAGCGATCAAAAGCGTTGCGGTCCACGGCGACGACCACCAAATGGGTCAACAGGCGCTCTGTTCCTTCGCCAAGCCGGAAGCTCTGGAGGAAAAGGTCGATGACAGAGCCAGGACCCGCCCATGTCTCGTTCAAGGTCGTCAATATGACCGTCCTGTCTGCCATGGACGCGCTTCTTAACACACTGAGAAGCTCATCTTTATATTCTGGGTTCTGTACGTAACATGGAGCATATGCTTAGAATCGTCACGAGTAACAATGCAATAGAATCATGAAAAAGACAGAGACGAGAAGAGGAAGAGAGAGTAAACACTCCAAGCAACCAAACAAAGAAAATGATAGAAAGATTAAGATGGGGAGAGCTTACAGATGGATTAGTCGAAAACCAATATTTGGCTACTCTAAGGATGTTTGCAAGAACTCAACCAAAAGAATAGCAAAAATAGTAGGGAAAGATGGATGCCTGAAGCTCTTCGCCATCAAGACTCGAATTCTCTCCTAATTTTTCCAAGTTTTTCTTTTGCTAAAGAAGAGGGAAGGGGGGTGCAATTCAAATTTCTGAGGGGGATTTGCAGTCCAAAAATCCCTTACTCTGTTTTTTTATGCTTCACAGTTTTAAGTCTGACACGCCAATGCTGTATTAATTGAGGGGTGGACAGAATCGTTGGATTCAGCAGATTCCCCGAAGATTTCGTCCTCCCCTTGTGTTCTTTCCCTCTATGCATGAATTTTGGCGATTTGTTCCCCGAAATAAATGACATATACAGATACGTTTTAGAAATAAACAATTGACATGGATTACCTGAAATAAATGACCGCGATTCGATCTTTTCTCGTTTCATTCGCGGTAGATCTAGCCGTTAAAAGCTGATGCACCGAAAAGTTATACGGTCATTAGATTCAACTTGAACCGTCTATTACTTTAATTTAACCATCCTTATTATTATTATTATTATTATTAGTATTTAATTTAAATATTTTGTTATATAGTAATAATATTAACTAAATTTGTAATTATTTACTTAAAATATTTTTTCCAACCAAGTATAATTATTATATAATAGATTTGTTAATTCATAATTTTCATTTACGAATAAACATTAATAATTTGGTTTAACAATTTTAATTACTGTTAATAAATATTGATTCTTATTTAAGGTTTAATTACTGCATTCTTAATTATCATGGGGCCGGCTTTGAATAAACATTAATGATAACTGATGATTGTTATTGCGTTTTTTTATTATTTACATAATTAAGTACTTGATTATTGTTATTATTATTAATTATTTCTATAAACAACTGATTGTTTTATTATTTACTTAATTTAGTAATTTTCAGCATGTAATTATTTGATTTATTCTTATTTCAATTTTTTAATTATTTATAATAGACATTTAGGGTAGGCAATCAAAAATCCCATGTTTGTGTGGGGACCAGGGAAATTTTATTTTCCTGGGTATCACTTACCTCCTACCCACCTGAGGGAAAGTTGCCAACAATTGAATGGGACAAAAATGCCCTTATAATTATGGATTTTTACGGCTAAAATGGTCATTGTCTTGTTTGCATAGGAAATAAAAGAGCATGGGTAAATGCACTTACCCAGGTAAGTCTTTCCTGGGAAACACTTACTTGGGTAAGTGCATTTACCCGGGTAAATAACTTACCAAAAAGCGAACGGGGCCTAAGAAACTTACCATGACCCCATATATACTAAGTAAAGGGCAACTACAGTATTATTAATTTGAAATTTACTATTTAACAATAAAAAATCAATGTCCTTTTGAGCAACCCACCAAAAAAAAAGTATCAATAACTTTGAAATCATTAATCTATTTATAAAATAGTAAAATTAGATAGATGTTTACAACAATATCACCAATACTGTTTAATATTTAGGGACATATGAATGGATAAAAAGCATTTAAATTATATCCATTCAAAGAAGAAAAGAAGTAAGAAAATCATTCAAAGAATTGCTAAGAAAAATAATACATGCCAAACAACATTTGCAGGTGCATCCATCCTCTAAAGTAAGAGATGAAAAATATATGACTACAATCAAATTATCATCATGTATGGTTACAGTCAAGTGATAATATAATCAGGACTCCAAAGCCCAACTAACAAATGAAACAGAAAAAAAAAAAAAAAAGGAGAATAATGGGGAGGGTACGGAGGTCACCTCTAAGTTAAGTGGCAACGCTTCTTTTGGTCGATCACGGTTATGGATTTTAAGTCTAAGCTCCCCACGGTGCACGTAAATTGGCTAGATTTCATCTTTAGGAAAAAGGTAGGGAAACCTATACATAACCTAATGGTATGTTTGAATTATGGGAATTGAGAGATAGAAATAGGAAATGTAGGTTGAAATTATAATCTTGGGCATGTTGGTGTGTCAAATTCAAGTCAATTAGAATACTCATACATTTTTAGTTCATTCATTAGGCTATGTTTGGTTTGAAGGAAAAGGTAGGGAAACTCATACAAGGTTTGTAAAGGCTTTCCTACCTTTCCTTTCCTTTCCCTACTTTTTCCTTGAAACCAAACACAACCCTAGTGGTAATTTGAATATTTTTTATTCCATGTCTTTATTGAGTAATATAGATTAATAATATATTAATAATTATGGAATCAGTAATAATAATAAGTATGTTATTACTATTATTTACTAATAATATATTAATAATTATGAATAATTTAACTTTCATGAAATGAAATATTTATTGGAGAATAATAATAGTATTAATTATAATTACTTATAATAATAATGTAAATAATTAACACCAATTATATATTTATAAAATAATTAATATGAATTAATATAAATATAAAATGAGTATATCTCAATTAATAATTAACATTATTAAAATACTTATTAATTATCATTCACTAATTAACATTCCGAAGTAGTAATAATCATCATTATTTATAATTAAGGAATTAATTATCAGTAAGTAATTATAATCAGTAATTATTTTTTATTAAAAATCATTATTATTAGTAATAATTAATTATAATTATTGATAATAATAATAATATAATTATATTAATTAATATAATAGTATAAATTATAATTACTAATAATATTAATAATATAATTAATTATCTTACATAAATGTGTGAATTATAATTTCTGACAACAATTCTAGTATAAATAATTAACATTTAATATTTATTTTCAAAATAATTAATATGAGTTAATATAAATATAAAATGATTATTTTTTAATTATTAATTACCATTATGAAAAATCATTATTAATTATCATTCGGAATTAATAATGAGCAATATTACCAATAATTAATTATTGGTAATATTACCAATAAGTAATTATTATAAGAAATTATTTTTTAAATTAAAAATGGGCAATATTACCAATAATTAATTATTATCAGTAATTAAGTAATAGTAGTAATTATTATAAAAATTTATTTTCAGTAATTAATTATTATTAGTAATTAATAACTGAAATTAATTAATTAATTAATTAAAGTAGTTAACAGTAATTATTATTAGTAATCAATACTATAATTAATTAATTACTTTAGTAGTTAATAGTAATTAATAGCTACCTATTTAATGAAACTGGTTCAATTTGAAATGCATTAATCACAATTTCCTTTTTTTTAGGAAATGATTGAGAGTGGGAGCTTCCACTTCTCACGACTCTGTATGGTGGTGGGCTCAATTCTACGTGTTAGTGGGACCTATTCTTGAACTACCACTAATCAGAATTTCACACGTGTTTAGTGGGGTCTGTTCTTGAACTACCACTAATCAGAATTTCACACTTGTTTAGTGGGTTCTGTTATTGAACTACCACTAATCAAAATTTGACATGTATCTATTTTGTTTAAAATTTTGAAAGAACAGGTATCTAAATGGAGGTGGATCATGTGGCAGAAAATATTATTTCAGCTTCTTGCAAGCGATTCTTTGTAATGTTTGGAAAGCAAAAAATCTTGAAATTCATGAAAACATCTTGGGAAGATGTAGGAAACATCCACATGATAATAAAATTATAAAAGAGGTGGCATTAAGTGTACGTTGTCTTCAAGATCATATGGATCCCTCAGCAACCAGCAATCAGCCCAAGCGAGTATTTTTTTTTTTATATTTATTGATGATTGGTATGATCACATGTTAGAAAATTAATGGAGGGTTTGGATACTTCATCAAACATGCCTCCACTCAGTGATAACTAGCGGATAAACTTGAAAGGAAAAACAAGGATCGTAGGAGTCCAGATTCAGTGGATCAGGGCACGTGAACCCTTCAATAAGAGGCGTGCATGTCGACTCCTTAACATAACGGGTGTTTAATGTTAACTTCTATCCGTCCAATTCAATCGGACGCTAAATGACGAAAAATGGAAAACCATCTATGCGATAATGCACCAGATTTGACGTTTTAGCTTCGTGCCGATAAACTGATTTTGGTACGACAGTGGTTTCAGGCCGGTGATAGAGAAGTTCAAATAAGTAATCTGGGTTTGGAATCAGTGTAAAACGTCGTCAGTGTAAAAATACACTAAATCAGAAAGTGGTCATTGCTTGATGGATAAAAGAGTATAAAGTTTTACATGATAAGATCGATATGATTTTTACATCGATTATCAAACTTTACAACTGATGAGATTTTACAATTATTGACATAAAACTACACTCCATGCAAATGCATACAAAATCGAACCGAAATGTAATTTTAGGTTAATAATAATTACATTCTCTTTCCAAATGCATACAAAATGATGTCTTATTTTACATTACATCCAAATACAGCCTAGGAAAAGGGAAAAGAAAGAAAGGTTTAGAGACAAGATTTTTTTTCCTTTTTCTGATGTGGCAAGTGAAAGAGCCATAACCTCCATGGACGAAACTGGAATATCAAGGCATCCAGGACACTTGGATTGTCTGGTTGCTCAACCTCAGATTCTTCTCTAACACATCCCTCTCGAACTCGATACCCGGATAAGAAGACGGGTATTATGGAGCAGCTGTAGCTATTTCCATGGTTCGTTGTCTCTAAATGCTGTTGGAAATGGGATTGAAGGAGAGGGAGACTGCAATGGGTCGTTGAGGAGGAGCGCTAGGAAGAGCAGCAGCAGTAAAATTAACATCATCAATAAAAGTAGCAATAATTCTTCGACAGCAACAAAGCAACCGACGAGTCGGCCATGGAAGGGCAGACAGAAGAACTCGGATGCTCATTTCATGATCAATGAGAACACGATTGTGGACTCGGATTCTACAGATACCAAAACCACTGTGATGATTAAGAACATACCCAAAAAGTACAAATGCTTTGCTCTCTATCATCTTTCCTTGTGATAACTATTTTAATTTGATAATAATTTATTTTTGTTTTGTGGTTCCATCTGGGTTATGTTTTTCTTTTTCGGGGCTTGGGGTTTGGGATGTGGTGCAGTCGGGCGTTGCTTTTGAACATGCTGGACAACCACTGCATATACTGCAACGAGCAGATTGGCGACGGCGATGATCAGCCATTTTGCTTATAAATATACCTGGCCGCTCAACAGACACATCTGTAATCAATTTTATCTTTGCTTGAATATAGTTTTTTCTTTGGAAAAGTAAGGACAGGTCTAATGCAGATTTCTGATTTTCACTGCAGAACTATAAACATTTAAAATGTCAAAAAACCCCACTCTACACACCAATGCCCACCTGTAAATTGGCATCAATTCCAAGCTGGCATCCACCCAAACTGTACTTTGAACCTACAAATTCTGACCCTGGGCTGATGATCATTCTCCCTTTTTTTCTTCTGCTAAAAAAAAAATTAAAACTCCTCTTGCCTTTTCATAACTCTAATCCTGTCCACAGCATCAGGTGGCTCATGTTTTAACTCGGAAAGCGGGTAAGGCCTGGTTGAGTCGGGTCTGTTTGTTTCTAGTTTCCTCGATTGGATGGCTGATATTGTATCCCAGGACTTGTTGGGTTTGTTGTAGCTTGACTTTTAGTTTTTTCAATAATATATCATTTTTATTTACCAACAAAATGGAAGTTTGGATAATAACTAATATATAATAGGGTGAGTTACATTCCTAGGTCAAGATTTTCCCTTTCATTGACATAGAACAGAAGTTCCTATCCTAATTTGTATGGATATGCAGTTCAAGTCTGCAACAGAAACAAAAACTCTGACAGAAAAAACTACGGAGAAAAACATCTTATTGTTATTTACAGTGTATGACATGATACAACAGATCCTACTGGTTTTCATGGCCAACCGTCCTCAACATTGTACCCTCTTCAGTATCCAACAAATCTTCATTATCATCATCCAGATCTTCCAATTCATTGAGGATTGACTGATTGATCTTCTTACGAGATAGTCTCCTATGCTTCTTAAGTTCCAGCCGTGGTTCTGGCTGTTTGATACCCATATCCCCCACCTTGTACCTGCAAAATCCTTGTACATTTTAGCAAACAATTGGATATTTTCTGAATTCTGAGTTTCATTAATTATTAATTAAACAATACTTTGGACAATCCATACAAATGGTGGACGACCTTTAAACTTAAACATGACGGCAGTTAATTTATCAGATTGAGTGAATCTCTTGATAAATACTTAAACCTCCCCTCAAAATACACAAAGCATGCCAACAGTCTCTCGCATTGCTGAAATGACTGGCCTCCCCGTTTAGCTGGATTTACAGGAAAAGATGCCCTGCCGTTGGTCTACAATGAGTTACTGTTTTCACTTGATTACACATGACCTTAATTACCTCTAAGTACTCCTTTGAGATTCTCATAATCCCAAAAGAAACAAAGAGCACACTCAAGACAAACATGACCTCTTTTCTCCAGCATGGTAGGAGGGTGGAGGCCTTGAACGGAGTGCTTTCCTTGCCCTCGTTGGGTTCGTGGCCTTCTTGGTTAGGTTCTATAAGGCGACAAGGCATTTGAGGATTTTGAAGGAAGTAGAGGGTTCAATTTATGCTTTCAGTCCGTGGATAATCAGACTTGGTTAATATTTCATGAGTCTTTTCCCCTCGTTATTATGGGCATTGTGGTCAGGAGGTCAACTTGAAATTAATCAATGCTGCCAAGAAAGAAGATTGAATAGGGTTATGGGGATTGAGAAATGATCATTACAGGTGCAGAGGCAAAACTTTATTATATGGATGCTGCAGACTTGAAACAATATTGGCAAATCTTGTGAGAATAGATTACTTTGGGAGACAGAGAAGCTGTTTCAAGAACCCCAAATTTGTGATGTTAATACTTTTAAGATTTTGATTAATGCTATACTTCTAAAATTTTGATTAATGCTGTTTATTAGAATGAAGAAGTCTGTGCAATCAAGTCAGACTAGACTGGCCTTGGGATTTTCAGGGCTAGATCATGAGGAATGGCATTGTTGTTGCCCCTGCTTTCCATAATTTGGCATTCAAAACTTTATGCAAGCGCAGCACCATATGCAAACACCTCTAAATGGCAAGACAAGTAGAAGATGGACATAGAGCGTGGCACAATCAATTTTTTTTCTAGAACAAATAAATCCATAGCACAATAATTTAAAGAAACAGACAATTATTAAAAAAGAATAATAATTTAAAGAAACAGATGTCATGCAAACTTGAGCTCCCATCAATGATCTAAATGAAAGCAAGAAATATAACACCTTTTCCTACTCAACCTCCATCTTGTTCCTAATGAATAGGAAAACTGAAAAAGATGCTTCCTTTCTCTCTTTCCCGGTTGGTATCATTGAAATACTAGTAAGTGTGCACGTGCTTTGCACATGACAATTCTAGATGATGATACTGATAGCAATAATGTATTCAAAATTTTCTATAAACTTTATGTATTTTTTATTTTCTTTTTTTTATTTTTCTTTTTTTGTTTTTTACTATTAATCGGATGCAAATTGCAAAACCCAAATCTGATTACATAAACACCCCATCCAAATATGTGATAATTAGATCGAATTGTGAAGTTTCAAGTATCATTGATAGGCCTATCTGGTTGAATAGACTCTTTTTTTTTGTAATGTTTTATCTTTTTGGTATATCTTTTTTTTGTTCATTTATCAAAAAAAATGTAAGATTTAAATAGAGGAATTTGAATGAGGCAAAAAGTAATGGTACAATTTACAATTTAAACCTCACAATTTAAAATGGACTAAATCCAAAACTAGATATTTTGGTCAAAAGAAAGTTACATAATCTTTTTCTATGTTTTTTTGTATTTCTATGTGTAAAAATAATTCTGATATGGATGAACTATTGATCTTTACCCCAAACAATAACATATCATTTTTTGTCAGTTCTACATTATGTATTTCATTTTCATTATCAATAATTCTTGTTTATTATACTTATTTTTTAATTTGATTACTAAAATATCATAAATGTGTCTAATTTTTCATACATTTTTTTGTAATTTTTTATATTTATTTCTTTTCTAAAAATGTTATTATCTAACTATGACTTTTAAGTATAAGACCTGATGAGAGGGGATCAAATGAGGTGGGAAGTAATAATTGAAGTTATTAAGTCACGAAAGAAGGAAGTCCTAGTGATCCTGAAAAAGGTGGAGGTGGAGGCATCTAATGCTTTCTTAAGTGCACTAGCCATGTTTGCATTTCGTTTCTTGGTGTTTCCAGATTGCTGATTTTAAATGTGGATTCAACTCCGAACAAGTCTCACATGTATGTTTGGGCTTTCTTGTAATATTCACAAACAACTTAAAGTCTTTGGTTTAGTAATGTCAAGTGCAGAATGGTCAACAATTGGAGCCTATAGCATCACATGCCTCCTGTTCTCCCCACTATGTACTAAGCAACAATCTTTTTTTTTTTATGAATGATGACAATTTTATTAAAACCAGAAAATTAAAGCATTACAGGATACCCATGGAGAGGCACGAGCTGTTACCTCTCCTTTCAAAGTACTACATCAAGTTAAAACAGAAATAAAATTACAGTGCAGCCCAAAATAAATGTTCCCTTGAAGCCCCTTGCTTAGCTAACCCATCCGCTAAGGTGTTTGCTGTTCTTCCCACCGAAAGAGAGGTTTAGTCATGCTCCTTCTGAACCAATTAACTTTCCTCAATAAGTCTCTGTATTGCCATATAGCTGAGCCTGGACCTGTCAACCATCCTACAACAACTTTGGAGTCTCCTTCAATTACCAAATCCCAAACTCCTAATTGGTTTGCAATCCGAATACCTTGTACAGCTGCTAATATCTCAGCTCTATTAGAGACTCCTATTCCCACGGGGCCTGAAAACAAGGCTAAGATGTTACTGTCCTTATCTCTCAGCACCCCTCGTATCCCCAATGGGCCTGGGTTTCCTTGGCTGCTACCATCAAAATTCAGCTTTACCCAACCTTCAGACGGAGGCACCCACGCTGCAGATATCCTGTCCTTGTATGACTATTAGCCACAACTGTCCAGTTTCTCCAAATATCATCTAAGCAACAATCTTGAGAAAGCATAATTTTATGCTTCCAAGTGATATCATATTTCGAGTACAGAACCACCAAGAACTCAAAAGCACTTTTGCACTCTACATGCTTCCATTATTTCTATGTATCATTTTTGTTATCAGCATTATCCTTGGTACTTTTCTGTTATATTATTTCACAACTGATCCCTGCCAATGTGACTTAGGGGTCCAGTGAGAATAATTTCTACTCTGTTTAAGATTATTCACCTCAGCCCATAACTAGCACATGTGCCACATCCAGTGCTTCAGAGTTGGCTTCAGAAGCACTATCCCAGATTTCCAGATTTCAAAATCTTCAATCTATAGCATTTATCTAATTTTTGGGACGACTCTAGGATTCTTTCCTATTCCTAGGCACCATAAATTTGAAGAAGAACAAGAACAAGAAAAGACATTTGAGGGAGAAGATGTGTGAGGTGTGGAGCCTCCTTTCAATATTTGTAGTTTTATGGTTTTACATAAAATAACCAAAATACCCTGGTTTGTATAATCCACCTAAATTACATATATTTCAACAGGTGACCCTGAAAATTTTGCACAATACCATGCGACAGAAACAATGAATGCAGAAAAATACCAAGTAACATCTTTTTTGACATTATATTTTTTTTTCTGACAAGTATTTTTTTGACAGAATAAATTTCCCAAGCCCTATCAAGCAGCATCCAACTTTCTTAAATGCATACGCATCCCTTTGCTGACACTTATTTTCTCTCCTTTGCTAAGGATAGATGATGCAGCTTCCTCATCACCTACCTTAGACTTCCTCATCCAACTCTCATGAACCTGGCCTGTAAACTCTACCCAAATCAACTCATTTCTCATGACCCTCAAAAGAAAACTGAACTTCTCAACACCCAAATCTCCAATCAAAAGCACTCGCCTGTAAACTCTACCCAAATCAACTCGTTTCTCATGACCCTCAAAAGAAAACTGAACTTCTCAACACCCAAATCTCCAATCAAAACCACTTAGACAAATAATCATAGTCATCCTGAGCTTTATATGCAGCCATCCATGGTTCAAAGTATTGATACATGATACTTTGAGCCGTGTAGTCATCAGCGTTTCTCTTCTTCTAACCTTGCAAGAGAAATAAAATTTTAAGAAATCCAACTTATTCCTTTTCTCCCAGAATAGAAAATGTAAAATTTCTCAGAAAAGACAGAAGTTTCTATTTTCCTTTTCCTTTTCTTCTTTTAGAGAGACTTATTGGGATGGGAAAGCATGTGAATGGCTCTCAGTCAGTATGGCTGGATTGCAGACTAACCAGCTACAATCAAATTCCCAGTCTATCATTGAGAATACTCAAATGTTATTGAAGCAATTTGATGCATTTTTATTGCAACTGTGGGATTCAAAATTGCATTTCCCACAGCAGTTGAGATATTGATTCTGCTCTTAATAGACCAGGTGCATGCATTTCCGGTAGACCAGCTAAGTTCTTGACTCTACTCTTGGTAAAGGATTCCTGGATCAAAGGAAATCCAAATGAGCGACCAGGTAGGGTTTCAAAATCAAAGTTGGAGAGCAAAAAGGGTTTCTGTTTGTTAGCATTTTCAGAATCCAAAGATCATGATCATTTGTTTATGGACAGCCTATAAGGGCATTTCAGATATTGGTCAAATCCCACTGGCTTATTTCAACAGTTTTCCAGAATCCAGAGAGAGAGGGATCATATGTTTGTTGACAGCCCATACAGGCATTTCAAACCATTCCATTAAGGTTGACAACTGAATTGTCTGAAAATGGATGTCAAAGACTCTAAGGATAAGGGTGAAAGTGATAAGAGGTTCATGTATCTGTGAGAAATGCAAGGAGAGGTTTAACAACTGAATTGCTTGATTTGACAGTGGATGTTTAAGGATTAGCGTAAACGTGATGCGAAGTATTTTACTATTGCATTTGTCAGAAACGCTGCAAGCCTGTGATGCCATTATAATAGTTCTGTATTAAAACCCAAGGCTGTCAAATAAATGCCACCAAAGGATTGAAAAGACTGCATCTAAGCATGTAAACATTTTTTTCATTAAGGTGGGTTGGTCTCGCATGCAATCCTAATTATAAGAATAATAGTAACCAAAACCATGCATGACAGGTAAATATTCATGCATATTTGTTTAACTAATAATTGCAAAGTTCCATTTAACCTACCTCACATCACCTTCTCTTTTGGTTCCTAACGTCCTTAATTGAAACTCTTCTCTAATTTTAATCTCATCAAGCAGTTGTAGATAGTATGCATATCTTTCCCAGTCCCCCTTCACCACGCACCCTGGTTCACCAAGATGCAAGCAATCATTGAATGAGCATTTTATAGGCTCACTCTCTATAACCATTTTCCTGATCTGGAGACAAATATAAAGATGGATTATCAGTATAAACCCACACAAAGAACAGAATTTAAAGAATAGGAAATATAATGCATATATTCACTGCACAAACCTCTGGGAACATTTGTGCAAGGGATTTCTTTGTTACTTTCATCAGACTAGGCTGGTTAAATCCTGGGGTATCAGCAAGGTATCCACCTCCAGATAGGGGAAGTAATGAAACATGACGAGTCGTATGCTTCCCTCTACCACTTCTTGTTGACACTTCACCAACTCGCTGCTCTTCAAACCACTTGCTGCCTTCAATCTGAAAATTGAGCATGATCACAAAATGCAGAATAACCACAAAATATGATTTTTAAGGAAGCCTACAAGAGGCAGAAAGCCAGAAACCCACAGGCTCAAACCAGTTATCCATTTCTGAAGCACCATAACCACGTTGGTTGCTTCTCAGAGCATTTATCAGGCTAGATTTTCCAACCCCACTTGGACCCACAATCACAGTTGTCTGTTCTTTCAAAATGAATTCAAGAGAATCCAATCCATGTTTGGACTCTACACTGCAAAGAAGTGGCTCATAGCCCCAATCACGAAGCCTTGCTTTCCATGCCAATTGTGTCTGCAACAAAGGGAGTGGTGAGCTTCACAACAAATACGAAGGGAAACAACACCTTGCAACAGAAGCAGCAAACAAAACTTAGATTTCCTAATCTGTGTTGCCATGCAATCTAAGTCAGTCCTGAATATAAAGGTTTAACTCTGGTCAGCCTTAATAAAAAAGGAGTACCAAAAAACCAATAAATTGATGAACAAAACCTACATTTGAGTAAACGCAAGGACATGCATATGTGTCCATCTAATGACATTCTTAGCAATAACATGCCCCTTACCCCTAGAAAAGGGGGGTATTTACAAAACACCAGAAAAGATGCCACGTTTTGCGGGGTTGGATCTTGTACTTCCACAAACACCAGAAAAGAACTAGACACCAAAAAGGTGGATATGTGATGTGAGTATATCTTGAATTATGATGAAGATCTTCCTAATATCAGTACATAGCCTCATAGATGTGCAATACTAGGCACACCTGGCATGAGAGTAATATAATGGTGATTTTGGCCCTGTTTGGGTAGACTTTTATAAAGCACTTTCGTACTTTTGAAAGAAGTCGGCTTTTTATACTTTGGTGATTCATGCAATGCACAGGCTTTATGCTATCCTTGTTTTCTAGAGACGGGCAGTCAAACTTGGATCCAGGCCACTCTTTTTGTTCTATGTGGTAATGTAGATACCTGCTGCCTACTATTGGATTTTGAATTAATGTTAAAGTTAAACAGCTGCCACTCGTTTTTTTACCCACTGATGTTACCAAGAATAGCTCCTTTTTTATGTGGAGTTTAATTATGGCCAAAGACTTTAATTGTTCTATTCTATTTTTTATTTTTTTTTTCCTTTTGCTTACATTGATGGACGAGCTGTGGTGGGATTTTATGTAGGAAAGGGATTTCTGAATCTGACATAGAAAATTCTTCAATTAACATTTTACTAAATAAAAAAGAAATTTTGAATGTTTTTTATATTTTGTTTCTAAATTCCTTTTGCTCCATATATTTTAAAAGGGCACACGTAGAGAGTGAGAATTTGTAAGAGTAGTGTCCTTTTGTAAGAGGAAACCATGAAAAAATAAGTAGGGTGAGATTTCCCACTATCACTTTTTCTCTCTTAAATTCCAAAAAAAAAGGAGAAAATTTTCAAGGGGTTGGGAAAGACGAAGAACCTTCCATACAAAAATAGTCCTAGCATACACATAAGACTGCTTTTAAACATGGAATGACACTAAGTAGTTCCATACACACGATGCACGTCTGCTAATATTGCAAAATTTATGGATATTAGACGAAATATTGAGTAGCTGATAGTGATTAAGTATCTGTTTTTTTTTTTTTTTTTGATAAATAACGATGATTAAGTTAAGTATCTGTTGAAAATAGTGATAAAATCGTGTATTGGCAATTTAAAGCAAACTTAAACAACTTAATCGACAAAAAGAAGGCCCCAAAGAACTAAGTTTAATTTTAGCCACTAAATAAATTTACCAAGCAGTGTAAATAAGCCATCAGACCTCTTCGTCAACAAGGTCCGACTTATTCAAAGCAAGTGTGAGAGGAATCCCCGTTGATTCGGCCTCAACCAAGAACCTCGTGAGCGAGAACGGTTCAGGCTTTGGCAGCTCCATCGAAAAAAGCACCAGCAAATGATCAACATTAGCAACCGGAGGATCAGCAATCTCTGAACTCCTGTCGAAAACATTTTCGATCATCCCCCTCCGATCCACCCAATCAATCGAGCCTACCAACACCTTATCCCCAACCAAAACCCTCCTCTTGATCTTCTTCAAAAGAGCCCTAACGACGCATAGTATTTCAACTCCAATTTTCGGTTCCTCTTCTTCCTTGGACTCTAAAAGTTCGGTGAAAGTTCTAGGCCTTTCCGGCTCACAGGTTGATTGGACAATGACTCTCATGAAATTGGCCTGTGCAGCAGCAACCATTCCGATCGCTTGGTTCTGCGAGAGAAGAGGCCCGTCATCCAAAGAGAGAACGGGAGAGAGAGACGATACTTCCTTGACGTTGTCTCTTGCTTTGAGGATGTTCTTGTTAGGTTGGGGTTTCCTGTAGATATTAGGGTTCTGTCGAGCAGCCATGCAAACAAACCTGAAGGTCGAGAGTCGAAAAGAGACATGGCGGAGATAACCGCTGAAAGCTGGAAGATAGGGCGCCGCTCGATGGCGAAGGATGGAAATAGTGGAAACTCGCATTGGTGGAGCTTGGCTGCCAGTCTTTCGGCTTCTTGCTTTGAAGCGTGGTAGGACTCAGGACAGAGAGAGAGAGAGAGAGAGAGAGAGAGAGAGAGTAGTTATCCCATATGGTCGGACAGGCATTCAGTGGAAAGAAGGAATAGCAATTTTCGCCGTCGGTGGGGAAGGGTTTGATTTATCCATTTCTGTTGTAGACTTGTAGCGGTTGAGGGGAGGATCACATCGGACCAGTCTTGTGCCTGCTGGGAGTGTCCGAAATGTTTCGCGGTGCGCATTGTGCCCTTGTGCGGTTGTGCCGTTCGACGGTTCGAGACTTCGAGTTGCTTCAATTTGGTGATATCCTATTCCTGTGTGCCTCGCATGAAAGATACGGTGTGACATATCACTTCTGTGGCTCTGTGCGACGTGTCATATTTCCTTTCGGTGTCGCAACTCTGGTCATTTAGCCAGGTGGCGCGTCGTCCTAAGACCGGGACCAGCCGGAAACACACTCGTGAGTCATGGCTCACCCGTTCGGCCTTTCCTGCAAAACATTTGTTGTTTTTATTTTGGGTAAATTACAAAGACTCCCTTACTATGGGGTCTGTGACAAAGACCCCTGTACTTTCTTTTGCGATAAAGACCCCCCTGTGAGACAAAAACCCCTTCCGTTAATTTTTAATCTCCATACTACCCTTCTAATATCTATTCGGACAATTACGAGAAAACACTGTTCATCTCCCCCAAAATCTATACATCCACTGTAGAAAACAACGCAACTGAGCAAGAAAATATTTCTTTCTACCAGCAAGCATTACTCTCATTCAGGTTTTTTAAACTTATCACATCGCAATATCTGTGTCTCGATAAAGTCATCGAATGCACGAAGCGAAGATCCTTTCTGCCCGTCTTACTCCATTACAGCCAGCTTCATCTCCTCTCTCAATCCCTTAGCTTTCCTTCTCATCTCCTCGCCTTCCTCACCCTCCATCACCAATTTGACTTTCCTCGCCACATCTCCGCCTTCGACTATCGCATCGCTCCCCCTGCCAATTCCATGCACGCACCAGCTCCTCCTCCAACAACTTCGAATTGTAGAATTGCTCCGCCGCAAGAAGCCACCCAATGATGGGCACTCCTCTTCTCAAGCTCTCTAACACCGAATTCCAACCACAGTGGCTCAGAAATGCACCCGTCGATGTGTGAGACAGTATGTCAATTTGAGGCGCCCAGTTATGCACCAGCAGACCCTGTTTGCTCTCTTTCATTCTTTCTTGGAACCCATCCGGCAACCATTCTTCTCTGAAACTCTCCCTACCGTCGAACCCAGTCGGATTCCTAAGTGCCCATATGAAAGGCCTCCCACTCTGTTCAAACCCATTTACGAGCTCCTTCATCTGAGAGACGGTAACGCTGTTCTACGACCCAAAGGACCCGTACAACACTGAATTGGGTGGGTGCAGGTTAAGCCATTCGATGCATGCTTCGGGGGAAAGCCCAGGCCGTTTCCCTCCTCTTTCGTGTTCGTCACGGGAACTGGGAAGCAGAGGCCCAATCGCCCATACGGGTTTGCCTGTTGATTGCGCCTAGTTGTGGAGGCTTGACCTCTCGAGCACTTCGACGGTGCTCCAGAGACTCCCGTCGGATCTCCGGCAGCAAGCCCCTGTCGTTTGACGAATTCCGATCCTCTTTTATCCTCGGATGAATAAAGCGAGCAGGGAGATTCAACCCTTTCCTTGATTTGGGTGACGCCTGTTTTAAGGTCGTTTATTTATATTTCTTTATTTTCATTTTGTGATTATTAAATGCTAATACTCGATTTACCCCTTCCTGGCTTTCCCTCCCTTCCCTCCTCTCTCTCGTGCTCAATCACTGGATCAGCTAGGATTGTGTTGGGACTGAGCTTCATGCTCAATATCTGCTGTGTTTTTTTATGAAAAGAAGAAGGGGAAGGGGAAGAAGAGAGATCGGGGGAGTGAGAGTGGGAGGACTTCGGAAATCCGCCACCACTGCAACAGCTACCATAGCTGCTGTTTGTGCGTCGTGTGGTGGGAAAAACTAACGGAAGGGGGTTTTTGTTTCACAGTCATAATATAGGGGGTTTTTATCGTAAAAGAAAGTATAGAAGGTCTTTGTCATAGACCCTATAGTACAGGGGGTCTTCGTAATTTATCCTTTTATTTTTTAAGAAAATTCTCGATTTGCCCCTGTATTTTGGGCCTAGTGCCACTTTGATTCCCAAATTTTAAAATACGACTATTCAGTGCCAAAACTTTAAAAACATGACAGTTCAGTACCTTATGTTAACTAGTTATTAATCAATGTTAAATGACATTTGAAAAAGATATAAATGCCTTTCCAGTGTCATCAAATTTTTTTTATCAACTATCCAAACATTTAAAAAAAATTAACAATCCCATTTAAGTGACCCTAACTTTCTTGAATGGAAAAGGTTATTTGGGATTGTTAATTTTTCTGTCAATTTTTAGATAGTTGATAAAGAAAATTAAATAACACTTGAAGAGCATTTGTATCTTTTTGCAAATGCCATTTAACGACACTAGATTGTCATATTTTAAAAGTTTGTGTATTGAATTGTTGCATTTTAAAGTTCAGGGACCAAAGTGACACTAGCAAAGTACAAGGTATTAATCATGAATTTTCCCTATTTTTTAAATGAATAGTTGATAAATCACTATTTATTGTTTGTTGATAAATCCCTTCATTAGTACCCGAAAATAATAATTAATTAATTAATTAAAACCTTTCATAAATAACATGTTAATGTTTTATGAGAAAACAATGTTGTATGCATGACTGTTTGTTGCACCATTTGCTCAGAAAATGGCTCTTTTTTTTAGTTTGGCATTGATACTGTCACATAGGTTGTTTCTAGGGAAAATAACAATGGTTTTGTTTGGTAATAGTGATGTATGATCTTTTTCAGCATTGGTCTATATTGTCCAATACCCAAGATGATGCCACGTTGTTACACCACAAGTAAAAATATACTATTTTCTAAGGTGATGTTTGGCATCAATGCCGTTTTCTGAGAAAATGGTGCCATGTAGGCACCACATCAGAAAAAAACGGTGTTTCAACCAACACCCATTTATTTGATACCATTTTTTCAGAAAAAAAAAACGTTGCTCCAAACCATGCCTTGGAGCAACCATTATTTCTCAAAGCAATCGTAAGATGATGACAATTCTCAAGAAATCAGGTGTTTCGTGCAACAAAAAAAGAGACCATATGAAAAGAGATTTGAAATTTGAGTTTGAAGACAGGAATTTGACCCTAAAATTAGGGGTCAATTACAAGTGATCTTATCCTTATCTTTTAATGATAAAAAAAAATAGGTAATTGGGAGTGATTTATCCCTCAGCTTCATTAAATTAAAGATAATTAAGTTTTGGAGTGATCAGGGACGTATGATCCAACTGCTGCCGAAAGATGATCACCTCCTGCCATGCATATTATTCTCTTGGACCCAGCCAGAGTTTAGCAATTTTATACTTCTTAAGCATTGACGTCATCCACAAGCATGTAATACACAACTGCCAGAAAAACGGTCTAAGCTGACTGTCCCAGAGAATATGCATGGAGGGAGGTGATCATCTTTCAGCAGCAGTTGGATCAAGCATCCCTGATCACTCCAAAACTTAATTATCTTTAATTTAATAAAGTTGAGGGATATAGTCACATCCCTGATTCCCCAGTTAAGTGGTATTGCCTCCATCGCCTTTTGGTTACTGGTTTAAAACTGTCCAAACACGTCTAAGGCTATGTTGGGGAAGAATGGGGTCATTGTAATTTTGGATAAAAAGTTTTGAGGCGCATTTGAAGAAATTGTCTTTAGAACGTTATTTACCCCCACTTAGTTTTACTGAGTTTGCTGTTGGGTTACAGGCAAATTCATTCCCATGATACAACAGACCCTTGGGTGATAATCTGTAACCAGCAAAGTTGAAGAGTCTCCAAAAAAACCTTCTATGAGACTGTAGCAGACCGGACTGTGAGAAAGAGTGAGTGAATTTCGAAATTGTGTGTTTTAGAGTCTGATTCATGCTTCTTAAATAATTTGTGAAGAGGTATGAAGAAAAGATAAGTGTTGGTTTAGAGAAGGCACATTGAACAATCACATTTCAAACATTGTGACTGTTTAAAAAGTAGTTAACAGTTGGTGACTGTTAACTTTGAATTGTGTCTCTTGATCACACTCGATTGAATCGTGACCGTTGATCTCATCAACAGTGATCAATGCCTCTTTATTTAAAAAAGTGCCCCTTTAAAGCGCCTCATTGCGCCACACACACGCGCGCGCACGCGTGTTGCGCGGTATCGAATCCCTATACTCTCATCTACTAATTCTAAGGAGTGTAAACCAACTCCTATTAAAATACTGAAAACAAAACTTATAATTTTCTAATGTGGGACAAGTTCAAAACTGGGTTTTTGTAAGAGAAATACTGAATTTTCAACCAAGTGTGCATGTGCAATTTCTCATGTAATTGACCAATCAAACCCATTGGATTTAATCTCTTATGAGATTAAAATCCAACAGTATATTAGAACCGACCGCCAGCTTAGATGTTTCCAATCGCCACATTAGGTCAATTTATGAGTTTAGTTAGTTTTTATATATATTTTAAACTAAAATATTTATTTCTAAATATCTACTTATATTTAAGTTAAATTCGTTTTAATTTTATGCAAAATCAAAATATATATCTAAATCGATTAATTTTTTATGCAAAACTGGTTTTTTTTGTCAATATATATTTAAATTTATACAAAACTGAATTAACTATTGTACTATTGTATTATATTTGTATTGATTTTATGTTTTTAGTTTTTAGTTTTTATCATAAATAACCATTTTTTTAAGGTTCAAACAAAATACAAATAAAATATATCAGCATTTAACATATAGGATAGGAACTAACTAATAGTTACTTAAATATATAAGACCGGTTCAGTTTGATTTGAAACTGAACTGAATTATCGGTTTATTTTTTCATACAACCAAAACTGACTGATGGTTTTAAAAAACCAACCAACTCAAATTGAGCCGGACCAAATTGACCGGTTTGACATTTAATATGAACACCCCTAATTGCGACAAGGTTTAGATGATGATTGTGAATTATAAATAAATTACATGTTATGAATAAAATAATTCCATACGTGATGAATTGGTGTTGACCCATGTTCTATCCAATTCCAAATAAATCTAAATAAGATCACCTTAATCAGAATCCAAATAGTAATAAATGGACATCGCTTCTACATCTAGTGGAATGGAAATTCTGTCTGTCGCCACCTTTTGCCCGACCCTATGATCTTACCCAGTTCCCACGCCAACCACGGCCATCATCAATATGGATTGCTCCCGAAAACTTGTCAAGTTGCACCAGCTTCAACTAGAATCTTCTTACGCCTCTGCTGGGATATTTGCCCCCAACTAACGCTATAGATTCTATCAAGCCAACATTCCGCTGCTTATATGTCGGCCTAATAGCTATTTGGATATGGGAATTTAGGGCTCATTACTGAACAGCTGCCAAGTGGCAATAAATACGGAACTTGATATGTAGATGGGCAAGAGGCTTTTTTTTTTCTGTTCCGGAGTAGAAGGACCAGAGAAATTAAAATTTACTTTTATTCTTGTTATAAAAAATAATTTTCTAAAAAAATATTTGATTCATAATAATATTTTTTCATTTTCCTATTTCTATTTATTTTTTTCATTTTAGGTAAGAATAAAAAAAAAAGGATTGACATGACTTAAATTAACCATTTTCAACTGTGTTTGTCAACTAGTGAAATATGGTCCCTCGTCGTCATCACAATCATAGGGAGGATGATGGAAAGCTCTTAGTTTTCTCCATGGAGGAGGAACCAAAGTACAACACCGGATGCAGCTCCATGTGCAGAGTGGCAATGGCAGACCTCTGCCATTAAGCCATCGGGTATTTCCTCTGGTCCTAACATCTGAATCAATCAATGTCAATCAAGTCTTATCTAAATTGTTTGCACTAGATTGCATGGATCTGTTTGACTATTCAGTTTTGCGTTTTCATCTTTTATCTTTCCTTTTTTTATTAATTTGTTTTTGGGTTTAAGTAAACACTAATATATATGGTGTTTGTTATTCTAATGTTGCATTTATACTTGAATAATTGTTTTGACATGTAACCTTGGAAATGGGGAAATAATATGTTTTGTTTGGATGCATAATCACATAAGATCAACAACCGGACTAGAAACACCCCTGTTGGGAAAGAGTGCAAATACAAATACCTTCAGTCTAAAATACTAAAGTTTTATATATAGAATTTCTAAACCTTGTATTTATACAGTATATATTTGTATTGTATTCTCTCTGAGAGTCTTAATGAAGAGGTCCTTAGTTTATTAATAGAAGTATGAGCATTTTTCTGAAATCGAATCAGTCCTATCGGCTTTTATATTTTCTCGAACTGGTACCACCGGTTAACCGGTTGATTGATTTCAGTTTTTTATCGGTTCATTTTTTCAGTTTTTTTTATTTTTTGTATATTTATAACATATATTCTAAATAAATATATAATATATAATATATTTATAAATAGATAATTATAAATATAATATATGTATATATTTATATATAATACATATATATTATATGGCATATATTAAAAAATATATAATATACATATAAATATATACCGATCGGTTCAATTAACTGTATTTTCCAGTTTGGTTTTCTCGACTCGGTCTGATTATTCATTTTTTTGGTATTTTTATAAACACCCCTAATGAGCACCCTATTTTTTAAACTCTATAAAATGCCTTACGGATATTAAAATGAGTTATTTATCCATAACTCCTTGTGCATGTCTAGTTCAACTCCTATAACCACAATTACAGCCATCACCTTTAACCACCAATGATAACCCACCAATTCATGTGTGGTTAGCTTTATCTACAAATAAACAGATTAAAAAATGATTTAATGCAACTTATACCACTCATGCCCCAACTTCTTATTGTCAATTGGATACACCAAAAACTAAACCCTAAGGTCAAACTCAATTGTCTGCATCTACTGCCCATAAGAATTCCGCCCACACAATCACAGGATTCGCAGTCATGCATGGTGAACATTTCATCCTCCTATATATTATTATGCATAGAGAGATGTTTCCAATTCACAAAGGTAGTGTGTTGTGAGTAGACATGGCAAGCGGGTAGAGTTTTTGTGGGAAAGAGATTCAAAACTGAGAACCCTGCCCACACCTACCCACAATACACCACCCCCCGTGAATTGGGAACATCTCCCCTGCATAATACTATGCCGAGGATGAAATGTTCTTCATGTATGACTAAGATAAATGTGTGCAGGGTTCTCATGGACAAGAAATCCGGGCTCCACTTAAGTAGACTACTGGTTTGTGATTGATGATTATAAAGCCTGTGACCGTAGTTATAGGAAACCTGAACTTGTGTTGCAACTTGGATGGACCTAACCTGAACCTGGCTTAATCCTTATTCTGGCCTAGTTCAAATTATTGACTCTTGGGGCTGAGCCTAGGCCTAGCAAATTCTTGGGCTGGGCTAAGGTTACGGCACTGGGTAGCTCGAGCCCAATTCAAGCCCAGTCTGATGTATGTCCGAGTTACACACCATTGTATATCATTTATATTAAACAACCATTTAATATTTAAGCCAGTTTAATTCATTTTTGTACCACAAATACATATATATATATATATATATATATATATATATATATATATATAAGCAAGCCCGACAACCTACCCAACCCAAGTAGACCAGTTCACAAGTCGGGCTGGGCTTGTTTCTACATTAACAAAACACAATCAGGATCGAGCCCGAAGACTAGCTAGAAAATTGAAAAAATATATATATATATACTCAATAAAAAAATATTTATTTATATTAAAAGATCTTAAAACCCAAAATTAATAAAAGATTTCAATGGCTTGAAAAACGATAAGAGAAATGAATAAAATAACATATCATATGTTTATTTTTATTATATAAAATATATTTTTTGCTATATAATTCATTATCAAGT
Organism: Nelumbo lutea; assembly: GCF_056320005.1. Classification (NCBI taxonomy): domain Eukaryota; kingdom Viridiplantae; phylum Streptophyta; class Magnoliopsida; order Proteales; family Nelumbonaceae; genus Nelumbo; species Nelumbo lutea. The sequence goes on from NC_142687.1 coordinate 5,456,957, forward strand.
TGGGCTCGGGCTTGGGCCACGCTTCTTTGAGAAAGCATAAGCCCAACCCACAAAAAGTCAGACTTAGCATTTCAGGCATGCGCTTGAGCTCGTGGGCCTGAATTCATGCACAAGCCCAACTTAGAATAAGCCAGGCCAGACCGACTCGTTGGGCTACTTGGCCCATGAACAGCTCTAAACCCAAGAATCTTTGAGTTTAGGTTGGACTGGGTTCAAGCCTAAAATGTTGGGCTTGATCTCAAGTTGAGCCCTAGTTTTAACATTTGGGGTTAGGTTTGGGTTGGCCCTTGGCTTAGGGTAGACCAACCCTAGGTAGGGGTGCTCACGGTTTGATTAATCAAACCATGGACCTATTTTTTAAACTGAACCGGTACTACTGGTTTTTGGAAAACTAGTAACCAAAACCAAACTGAAGCCAATTAGTTAATCGGCTTGGTTAACAATTGGTTCGGTTCATAGTTTTTTGGTTTTTATATTTACAATATATATAAAAAATATATAAATATATAATAAACAACTATAAGTATATAATATTATATTTTAAATAATAAATAATATTATATATTTATATATAATGCATATTTATTAATTTGTAAAATATATGTACAAATACATATAATACACATAAAATATATAGAAATATGTGTATACTGGTCGGTTTGGTTAACCATCGGTTTTCTATATTGGTTAACCAAAACTGAACCTCTAATTTTTTAATAATAATGAATCAAAATCGAACTGACTAGTTCAACTAACCCTATTTTTGGTTCAGTTTCGATCGATTTGTTGGACATGCGAATAAGAACAATGTCTACTACTGCCATGAAACAAATGCAAAGCAAGGTTCAAAGTATCGTTACATATTGGTCGATATGTATAGTTTTGGGACCCTTCCGATATGTCCCTACAGTGGGTGTATCGGGGGTCTGACTGGTTCAGGGGATGAAGGGGTCCTAGACCGTCTCCCCTGAAGCAGTTTTGAAAAAAAAAATAAATAAAAGCAAAAAAAAGAGTATCGAACATATTCTTATATTTCTTGGTGGCTCGACCTAGCCTATTTGGTTTTGGTTCAAATTTGAACTTACGGGTCAACCTAATGAATAATCGAAAGATGGGGAATGGTAAGTGAATTGGTAAAATGCTGATAAACACTCCCATTCTAATAGACTGCTTTTTCTTCATATGGTGGGATCGTCCTTTTAGTTCATTCGCTGGGCTAGAAGTAAAAATATCTACGAGCAAAGACAATCCGACCTAAACTATAATAGTGTTGCTTGAAGTCACGTTTTGGGTTATGTTTGGTTTGAAGGAAAATGGTAGGGAAATGAAAGAAAAGGAAAGGAAACATATATAAATCTTGTATAGGTTTTCCTGCCTTTCCTTTCCTTTCCCTACCTTTTCCTTCAAACCAAACCACGACTCTACCTTAGCATGCTGGTCAAAGCCCAAAAATAATAATTTGGTTATTAAAATCAATATTGATGGAATATAATAAATAGTTAGGCTGTGTTTGGTTGCAATACAAACAAATTTGCACTAATGCAAAATCATGGCAGTGCAAATGATTTAAGTGTAAATTCTGACCTATTTTTGTTTTAATTTTTAGCTTATTTTGTTTGGTTGTAAAATAAAATCCAAAGCAAAATTAAACGAGAATTTGCATTTATTTTTATTTGCAATCCCATGTATTTGTACTAGTGCAAATAAAACTGCACTACAATCAAACACAGCCTTTTAAAAAAAAGGGAGATGGTGCAGGACTGATAGTGCGGGAGAATTTCCTTTGGTGGAAGCAATCCATCGTCAAGCTCTCTCTCTACTTGGCCACTAACACAACAATTAGAGATGGAGAGAGAGAGAGTACCGAAATTGGTATTCACATAGAGAAATAGGTAAACCTTCATGAGAAAATAAAATTTTCTTTCAATAATAACCATCATCTAACAAGCATTCCGATTAAGGACCCTTCCTGCAGAAGCCATCATGCATTGACTAACATGTTTAGATGTTATAAAGAGAAAATTTAATAGTTGAAGATTTAGCTAAAAAGTCCATTTAATGGTTGGTTTTGTATTTTGAAAATAAAAAACAGTAGACACATTTTCATTGATCGTATTGCACTACAACAAATGTGACATATACCAATGGCAACAATTCATTGGTATATCTGATAAATGTGTCGGTATAATCTGTTTTAGCCTACTCTGATGATTACGCAGACGTTTGATTTGCAAGGGTCGGTATAGGGTTATAACGATGAATTTATTTTGTCAATATAGGGTTAATAGCCTATATCGACGAATTTTCCAGTCACCGTCGATACTATGTAGAAGGTAATTCAACAATTTATTCCATCACTATAGATTTAAATTTCGTCGATGGTTGAAAATCATCCATATAGTGAAGGCAGCTCCTTGAAGATATACCTATGGTTTTTTTATGGTTAGGTCTATATGGCTGAAGATATATTGATGATTCTTTTGGTTAGCGTATATTCCTTACAAAACCTATTAATCTCTTATGTTCAAAAAGGCTAATCGGATCCAACAACAATGTGTGTTATATATTATAGGGTAAATTTTTTAAATTACCCTTATCGGTTTAGGTAATTGACGTATTCTTATTGTTTGAAAATTAACTTATATTATCCTGAACAATTAATTAATTTTATCTTTATCGTTAACATCTGTTAGTATTTCATTAAAACCCATATACACATGAGACTACGTGACGTTAATTTTTTTTAAAATCCAATATTACCCCTCCCTCGTCCCCTTCCTTAGCAACCCCTTCTAAGACCTCCGGTCTATTCTCTCTTATCTTTTTTTTTTTATTTTTCTCTTTTACTTGGATGAAATCTGGATTTCCTCTAGAAAATCAAGAAATCATCAATCCGAGGGATCTCTCAAAATAGAAAAGGACGGGCAGGGCTTCCGCAAGAGCCTCCCCCCTTCCTCATCAAGATAGATGGGAAGAAAATTGACTGTTTCAGGGTAGTGCCGCCCTCCCTCCTGCGATTCCCAGCAGTTACAGTGGTTGCTGTAACAGACGAAGGGGAAGAGAGAGAGAGAAAACACTAACTCGTCTCTAAAATTGAAGTTGAAGAAAATTCCTTTCCAAGGCAATCATGACAAAAACGAAACCCTGTAAACTGGAACATTCTTCATTGGTTGTAGACATCCATTTTCTCGTCTTATTCTATTTACTACAAAAGAACAATTGCTAGCTTTATTTGCCTTGTAGACATCAAGGCATTTTTGTTCAAGTTGCAGAAGCTTCTTAACCCATTATTTTTTCTTCTTCCTCAGGTCCACCAGCAGAGGTTTTATTATGGATATGTACTCCTTAGTTGGTAGCGCAGATGATTGACATTGGAAGAAACGGGCAGCGGTGGACGAGAACAAGAGAGAATTTTCTCTATTTATATTCACACAGAACATGTCAGTGCATTAGCTGTGGCGAATTGGATAGAACCTCCCTGCCCGCCCTTCTCTATTTTGAGAGATCCCTCAAATTGATAGTTTTTTAGAGGAATTTCAGATTTACTCCTTTGGCGTTAGGTAAGAGAGAGAAAAATAGAGAGATATAAGAGATACAAGAGGTTTGAGAAGGAGTTGCTGGAGGAAGGGGATGAGGGAGAGGCAACATTGGATTTTAAAAAAAGTTTAAACATCACGTGGTCTCACGTGTATCTAGGTTTTGACGAAATACTGATGAATGTTAATGATAAGGGTAGAGTTAGTCAATTGTCAAAAACAATAGAGGTAGCATTAGTCAATTTCCAAACAATAAGGATACACTTGATCAATTAGCTAAACCATAAGGGTAATTTAAGAAATTTATCCTATACTATATAACTATTATTTCTTTAATGCCACACATGCATTGGTGTCATCAAAAAAGTTAAATCATCATCATCATCCATGTCTTATTCCAATTATATGGGGTAGACTACATGAATCATGTATCGTCGATTTTCTTTATTTAAAGTTATGATTACCATTAAATTATTGGTGCTTAAATCATTTTTTACTAGTTCTACCCATGTCCTTTTTTATTTATCCTGAGTTCTTTTAGGCCCTTTCAATATGAAAAAGTTAAATCATCATCATTATCATCCATGTCTTATTCCAATTATATGGGGTAGACTACATGAATCATGTATCGTCGATTTTCTTTATTTAAAGTTATGATTACCATTAAATTATTGGTGCTTAAATCATTCCTTACTAGTTCTATCCATGTCCTTTTTTATTTATCCTGAGTTCTTTTAGGCCCTTTCAATATGAAACAATTGGTGGTCTTCTATACACATGTCCAAACCATCTTATTCTATTATCTCTCTCTATCATTTATTACCTATTGGAGCTATTCATGGGTTCTTATGAATAACTTCATTATTTATCTTATCATTTCTAACTTTCCACCCATCCATATTGGCATTTGCATTCTTATTACTATCATTTTCTATATATATTGTTTCTTAACTACTCAACACTTTAATTGCTCCATACAACACAGCTGTCTTACAATTATTTTATAGAAATTTCCTCTTAATCTAAATTGTATTTTCCTATCACATAAAAGGTATGATGCACGGTTTCGTTTTGCTCACCATGCTCTAATTCTTTGGGTGACATCATTTTCAATCTTGCCCTTGTTATGAATTACTGAACAAAGGTATTGGAAAAATGTCACGTTAAGTTATCTCTTGGTTTTCAATTCTATGTATATCTTGATTTACACTTCTATAATATATTTTATTTTGGTCCTACTTATTTTAAAACCTTTTTTCCCTAAGGCATTTTTTACATAAGCTTAATTTTGCATTTAGTCTTTCTTTAATTTCATCAATTAAAACAATGGCATCCACAAAACAATAAGCACCATGGAACTTCCTTTGAATATGTTCAATTCATTTATGATGGATGCAAATAGATAATGGCTAAGTGTTGAATCTTGGTGAAAATCCATACTAATCTGAAGTCTCTCTCACTCACTGGTGTTCTAACATTTATTGTTGCCCCCTCATATGTATCCTTAATTAGGTATATATATTGCACCCCTTTCTTTTTTCTAAGGCCCACCATATTATATGCCTTTTTTAGATTAATAAATACTATATAAAGATTTTTATTATGCTCTCTAATTTCTTTATTAATCATCTCAAAAGAAACATAACTTCTAGATTGATCTCCCTATCATAAAACCAATTAAATTGGTTATTTTATTTGTTTCAAATTGTAATATCTATTCAATTATTCTCTCCCAAAGTTTTTTAAAATGATTTATAAGTTTAATTCCTTGACAATTATCACAATTTTGTATATCATTTTTGTTCTTAAATATAAGCACCATAATGTAGTTTCTCCAATCATTATACATTTTATTTTATTTCATATTCTTATTAAATAGCATGGCTAACCATAACAAGTCTACCTCATTCATACGTTTCCATACTTATTATATTGGAATTCCATCAGGTCTTAATGGCTTTCCCTTCATCTTATTTGATGCCTCTTTTATTTCAATAGGTCTAACTCCATGAAGGTATGTATTATTATTAATACTAGTAGTATTGATAGATTCTCCTCAGTTAGCACCCTCTATCAATTGCTCGTTTAATAATTTTTTCAAAATAGTTTTCATCTTTGTTTGATTCCTTATATTTTTATTAAGGCTATTTAACCTTCATCGTTGATACACCTAAAATGGTTGAAATCTATGCTTTTATTTTTTCCACCTTTGTTAGTTTATATCTTCCTCTTTTCTCCGTATTTAGTGCCTAATTTATGGTAAAGCTCACCATAAGGCTTTTATTTAACTTTGCTAACTTTCTTTTATAATTTCATTTCTTATGCTTTTTTTTTTTATTTTTATTGGTTCTTTACATTTATAGCCTTTTGCCATTATTTGTAGCATGCTCATTTTAATCTAGTTATATTTTGAATATCTTTATTCCACAACAAAGTTTCTTTAATATTTTGCCACTTCCCCTTATATTCTTTTAAAATATCATTTTCTATTTTTTATATTGTTTATCATTTCAAGCCAAATATCATTAATTTTTCCATCTAAATTTCATAGAAATTTAAATCATAATATTTTAAACCATGGATGCAAATGTTGGTTGCCCAATTATTTTAATATTCAATACACTTACAAGTTGCAAATATAAAAAAATCTTAATCTAAATTATCAAGACATTCTTTAAATTTCCTTTCATCTTTTACCTTTATCTTTTCAATTTAAACCATTATTTTTCAGTGTTGGTTGCCCAATTATTTTAATCTTTAATAAACTTAAAGTTTGCAAATAAAAAATATATAAATTATCAAGACATTCTTTAATTTATTTAATCTTTCACCTTTTTTTTTAATTTAAATTTCTAAATAATATATTTAAATCTTAAATTTCAAAAACCTCAAATCTAAAAAGTAAAAACGTTGAAAATTTAAGTGTAATCATAGGTCAATAAATGAGCTTGGCTCGGCCTAGGATTGTGCCCATCCGGGCCTAGGCCCAACTAGAGGTGTCAATTGGACTAGATTTGGTCCAATTTGGTCCAGCCCAATGTGAGTCCATTACAAATGGACCTGGTCCAATTCAACCAATAAATATTTTGGACTGGTCCAGAGACTGTCAAATCTGTTCAGATTCCTACTAATTTAGATTGGTTTCAACTGAAAGCTGGTCCATTAACAATTATGTCCTTATCTTCATGGACTAGATATTGGCCCAATCCAATATATAAATTCATTATGGACGGATCAGGCCTAATCCAATACGTCATATTGGTCTGTCCAATCCGTCTAAATTCAGTGTCGTATTGGTCCGTCCAATCTGTAAAAACTGATTTTGATTTCGACGAAATCCAACCCCAAACCAATTCATTGACACCACTAGGCCCAACTAATACCCTTTGGCACAGATTTTAAGTGGTGTAACCAATTAAGGGTGAACCGGAGACAAGGTAGGAATGTCGAAGGCGTGTTCAGCCTCTACATCCAGTACACTCAAGTCGCATTTGGATCACAACGGCGGATTTGGTTTTAAATTTTATTTACACAGTCAACACCTCTACGGATTTGAAATGACTAGATCCTTGTATAGTTGTATGTATGAGGTTAAAGATGGCCGAATTCCATGATGGTGCAAAATGGAGTCTACGTACAGAATCCGGAGATTCATGCGAATTGACAGGTCTGCCGTAAAATCCAGATCCACCCTACTCTAATATCTAAATTCATTTCTCACGGCCAGTGAAAATATGACAAACCGGATATAAAGTTACCGGAAACAGGGGGAAGTATAAAATTTTCTGGAAGATTTTTTGTCGGGAAAATATTTCATCCTTTCCCATTTGACTCCGGTAGACCATCAGATTTGCCAATGGGGTTGGTCCATTTTGTGAAGGAGACGGTGTTCATCTTGCAGTAAGCTAGCTTTTTATTAGACTATATATCTCTGTAAAAGTTTCCGATTGTAACGTTGGATTTTCTCCGGACCCACCTTTATTGATCTACAGCTTGTGTTGATTTAATCCAACATTATTGTATTTTTTCGATCGGAATCCTGTATGGTTTAGTGTAATTTCATTCATTGTAACTGATGCATGCATCATGCATTTCAGTAAAATCTTTCACTTACAAGTGTAGATGTGAGACGACCCACGTTAATGAACAGGACAATATTCAATCGGGCATGAACCGTATACCCGTAACTCAGCATTGCCCTTCGTGGCGTATGTTAAGAAGAACCCAACAAAAGGAAGCTAATATACGCGGCTAGGCGTATTATGCCTATTTGAACTTGAGATGAGAAATAAATTTGCAGACAACAACCAGCCCAGGAAAAAGAAAAGAAATTATATATTTGCTCGTATCCTCCCCCCCACCCTTTGTCTTCTCTCTCTCTCTCTGGTCGGCGAAGAAAGAAAGAACTAAGAGAAGAAAAGAAAAAGCAGTCATGGTTTCGACAAGGCGGAGCGGATCTCTCTCGAGTAATAACAGCAAGAGATCTTCTTCCGACGAGAAGCCCTCTTCGCCGAAGCGACAAAAGGTCTCGAAGATTGATGGATAGCCGAGAAAAGTTTTGGCTTCCTTTTTGGTGTCTCTTAAGCTCTGGAAAGTTGCTTCTTTTTTTATTCTTAGTGTTCTTCACCTCCGATTTTTTGAAATATGTAGGTGGAAAATGTTGCCGGAGCTGAGAAGTCGACTCAGACATCGGGATCTTCAGACAATTCGAAGGAATCATGTTCATTGCCATCTTCGGACCCCGTAGAATGTACTCCAGTCGATCCTCCAATCTGTGATGGAAGCGGAGCCGACGCTTTGGATTCTGGCAAGGGGGAGAAAGAGGACAAGGGAGCTTCTCCTGCGGTTCCCGTGTCGACACCGATCGCTGAAGGTAGTTCTTTTGATAAATTGATCACTCTGCATGTTCCAATCTGTATTTTCGTGGTTGTTGGGGCTTCTTGGACGGTGAATTAGAAGCCTTTGAGCTTGGATTGTTCTTGTTCTTTTGAAGGGTCTTCGACGATTGTGGGTGATAAAACAAGGACTTCTTTCTCTTCGTGGAGTTTGTATCAGAAGCAGAACTCAAGTTTTGACACTTCGACTCCTTGGTGCAAACTTCTGTCGGAGTACCCACAGGTAAATTCGAGCTTAAGGCGGTATTCTTGGGTCGTATTTTTCTCTTTGGCAAAGATCCCTCAATGCGAGTTGTGTTCTTCTTGGTCATTGTATACTAAGTATTCTAGAGTTGCTTTTTCTTTGTTCTTATTTTTTGGGTTTCTTTTCTGTTAAATTTTCCTGGGTTTTTGCTGAATTTATCGAATAGCGATTCTTAAAGGGTAGGAGGGGGATAAATGGGCTAGATCCTTTCAGAACTACTGGCGTTGGTGGCTCCCTACCGGCTCGACCGGCTCCTCCTACAAAGTTCACCTAGGAAAAGAACAAAAGAAAAAAAAATCGTTTTTGTGTTCATGCAGACATGTTGACTTGAATGTGGCCACATTCTCATTTTTCAACTTGAATCATATTCTTGGGTTGTCATCTTATAAGGTGAACTAATTACTCTGATGCAGAATCCGCATGTTCCCATCTATTCACCTCTTTTCACCATTGGTTCAAGTAGAAACTGCAATTTGTCTTTAAAGGATCCAAACATTAGTGCGGTTCTATGCAAGATCAAGCACACACAGGTAGTACTTGGACACTAAGCTTACTGTATTCTCTCTCTCTCTCTCTCTTGTGAAGATGTATCTTAGAGTGGTCTACTTGGGTACCTTTGGTTGCTCATACCGTAGACATAAACTCTCTAATGTGTACATGCAGTATAAGTACTCATTGTTTGTGGGCATGGTCAGCGTGACAACAGTGTCATTGTCATGATCGAAAGCACAGGGAGCAAGGGAACTGTGCATATAAATGGGAAGTTGCAAAAGAAGAACAGCAGCTGTGTCCTCAACTCCGGGGATGAAGTTATCTTTGGTTTAGCGGGAAATCACGCATATGTATCCTTATTATATGATTTTCTCTGTTTTTCTGTTTTGATTACCACTTCACATGATTTTTATCTTACTTTTATGGGGAGGTTTCTTAATATTCACCAATATAGATATTTCAACTACTTGTACCTGAGTTTGTGGCTAAAGTACCTTCATCAGTTGGAGTTGCAGAGCTCAGCTGTGTGGGTAAGGGGCTGAACCTTGAAAGGAGGTCCGGTGATCCTTCTGCTGTGGCTGGGGCTTCTATTTTGGCATCTTTGTCAGGCTTGAGAGAAGATTTATCTCTGTTGACACCTCCAGCTCAGAATCCTGGTGAAACCCCCCAAGGAACCGAGGGGCCAACAAGTCAACTTGCTCGTCCTGAAATTGACCTTGATGGACCACAAGGGAAGGGGAATCCTGATCCAAGTGCAGGCAGTGATAAAGTTTCTGAGGCTGGAGCTACCAACAAAAGCTTTCATCTTGACAACAACCACGACTCTGGTGTAGAATCAGATATTGTAAAACTCTCTGGGGTGAATGATTCACTAAGACCTTTCTTGCGGATGTTGGCTGGATCATCTAGTTGTGACCTGGAATTGAGCAAACATATCTTTAAACAGGTATTAGAGGAAAGAAAAGAATGGACGAGGGATTCACATCAAACATCGACATCAGGCGTTTCACCCAAATGTGCAGCTTTCAAAGAAGATATTCAAGCTGGGATTCTTGATGGTAGAGAAATAGAGGTCACATTTGACAATTTTCCATACTACTTGAGGTATGGGTCTTCCTTTCTGTGTGTTATTCTTTTTCTTTTTCAATCTTCTTCTCTACTTCTCTATTTAGGTTGTATTTGACATTCCTTGTTTTAAGGACTTGTCTCCTTTTTTCGGTTAAAATTCCCCTATGAACACTGAGTTTTTAACTGCAAAAAGGAGATGAGTCCTTAAAATAAGGAATGTAAATGCAGCCTTAGTTAATTATCCTTTTTTTTCCCTATATGTGAATCTGGCTAAATCAGATTGGTTGTACAGTTGATTGAAATACCTGTCTCTGTTTCAACCTTCTTCAGGATACCATAAACATATGAATGACCCATACTTAAATATCTAGAATCAATGCAAGTTTCCTAATGAGTTAAAGAAGCTCATTACAGTTCTATCTATCAAAAAAAAAAAACTCATTACAGTTCTAGGAATTTTGCCGTAGTCACTTCCAAAATTAGTTGATAGAAGATGCTGTTCCCTTAACTAATCAATTTTCCCGTGCACCTGACTTGAACTGAATAAAGTTGAGCTAATATACTTTCGGTCAAGCTTGTCAAAATGTTCAAAACTTCAAATGGGCCTTTAGTCTTAACTTCCTAGACACCTTGAAGAATAAGCTTGTTTCTTAGATGAGAAGAAACTTATTATACATGAACTTAGTGTATTTGTGTGTTTTAGGCATGTTATTTAGATATAACTTCAACTCTTACAAATACAAGTAACTAATGAGCTCAAGGTATTTTTTTTTTCCTGATGGTAAAATCTATGAGCTCAAGGTATTTGTTCTATAGTAAAACCTAATGAGCTCAATGGATTGGATTTAAATCATTTAATGCCATCAAGAGAATGTACTTAATCAGTAATAGAAGGACGAGTGATAGAGAGGGTGAAATGTGAAAATATTAGAGTTAAATTGACAATTAAGTTGTAATTTTTTAGTCATTTTTATAGTTCTATTGACTGAATTATGACATGCAGTGTATGAGAAAGATTAGTATTGAGTAAAAGGAAAGGAAAGAAAATGAATGATGAGAATCTGTTAATTGTAATGAGAATTAATTCAATTTCTTCTTTTGTGGGATCCAAAACAGAAAAGGAAGCTGAGAGAAAAGGAGGAAAAGCTTTCCTTTTGTTGTACTGATGTTTTCTTTTATAAAATGTCCAAGGAAGTGGTTGAAAAGAAAACAAATTAAAGAGTAAAGAAAGCTTATCTCATGTAGCATATTTTCCATGTATGGTTTGTTGTCTTACTTTTTTGCAACTGGCAAAAGATAGAGCTCCACCGCCTGTCTTCTTATTGGGCAACTTGAATTTAGCATTTATCATCCTTCTTAAGGTTGCTGGATTATATTTTGTATAGCTGTTAAGTGTTAATATTTCAAGAAAGAGTAGTATCTTATGCTTTCTAATTCCCCTACCCCCTGCTGCAGTTCAAGTACCAGAAATGTTTTGATTAATGCTGCATTTATACACCTGAAGCGTGGAGAATATGCAAAATATACATCAGACCTTCCTACTGTAAGCCCAAGAATTTTACTATCTGGTCCTGCAGGTGGGTTTGTTTTTCTTCACTCAAAATTGATTTTGGATAGTTTCATCAATTGTGTAACCAAGTGTTTCTAAATGGTTGTGCAGGGTCTGAGATATATCAGGAGATGTTGTCAAAGGCACTTGCTAATTATTTTGGGGCTAAATTGCTTATATTTGATACCCACTCATTTTTGGGTGTAAGATATCAATCATCTAAATATTAACATCTTATTATTAGAGCACTTTCTATTTCTGTTTTTTTAACTTATATTATAAGATTTTTATGTAAAATCATTTCTTTGTGTTGGTCCAGCATATTATAATTATTTGGGTAGATTTCAGACTGTCATCCTGATCTTTCAGATTCCAGCAATTTGCTCCCATCATTGGCATTTCATCAATTAACTTTCAGAGAAGATTTTCACTGGACTGTTATGTGTATGTTGAAACATTTCTAAAACCCAAACTTCCCTTATACCATGTTATGTGATCATTTTGTAGAAAATTGATAAAATACAACAACAAAAAAAAACATAATGGAAAAGTAGGAAATTACCAAAAATACAGGAAATACAAGAAAGAATGTAGAAAGAGGAAAATAAAACAAAATACAAAAAACAGAAAATTGCAAAAAAGATAACAAAGAGAAAGAGAAGAATATAGAAAACACGGAAAATTGCAAAAAAGGAAATTGAGAAAATACAACAAAAATACAGACAATCGTGTACAAAGAAAAAGAGGAAGCTATAGAAAGACAGAAAAATACAAAAGAATACATAACTTTAAATGGACATTTTTGTTATTTTATCCTTACCATCAAGCACATTAATGGGGGCAGTGACAAAGTTCTGAAATCTGAAAGTTCAAGGTGAGTCATGGTCACAAATGAAAATTTGGGGGGCTAAGTGTCACTAACCCCAAGGCACTGGGTGGCCGTGGCAGTCTGTAATTTACCTAATTATTATGTATGCATCATTTTATTATTTAATACAGTTGCAAAAGGGGAGTTGTCAACCAGCAAACAGATCCTCAATTATGTATGTATTGTAGGGTTTATCCTCGAAGGATTCAGATGTTCTAAAAGATGGACCAAAAGCAGAAAAAATATGTAGTTGTTCAAAGCAACGCCCTGGACATGCTGATGTTGCTAAGATCAACATTCCTCTGGCTGGGGAAGCAGATATGCCTGATTCTTCAAGTACACCTTGTGGTCTGGACTCTCAAACAAAGTTGGAGACAAATACTGCACCGTCAACTTCCGGGACTACTAAGACTCATCTTTTTAAAATGGGTAACTATACTCCAAATGGGACTTCATTTTCAGGCTTTTCAGCAACGTCCACCACTGAGTTTTACAGCATTTGATATTTATTTGTTTTAACTTAACTAGATACTTCAATTATGAAATATTCAGGTGACAGAGTAAAATTTGTGGGTATGGTTCACAATACCTCATATTCAGCAACTTTGCCTGCAAGGTACGGGCTATCTTTACATAACTTCTTACTAGTACTGCTTGCTTTTTTTGTTTTTGTTTTTTTTTTTTTAATTTTTAAATGTGCTGCTTCTTTTTGATCGTTTGTATGCATAATTGGACTAAGCTTTGGTTTCTATTTGTGTTTGTGTCAGTGTGTGTATAAGGCATTAGTTGTGTTAATTTCTTAATGACCTTTGGTGAGGAAGATAGATGAAGGCAAAGAAGAAAGGGGAGGAGAGAATAGAATATGTCGAATGGCGAGATATGTAAAAAATTAGGTTGAATTCCCACCTTGTTAACTTTTATACTAACGGGAAATAATGACAAATTAGCCCCCAATGAAATATATTGTATTTACTAAAATGTGCCATACTTTACAAAGGTACACTATCCTGAGGTAGACGCTTTTCATCCATAGATCCAGCCTAACATCATCCGTGTAGATAATTAGAATGGTCACAGAGCACCTCCATCTCTTTATAGAGAGAGTTTGATCAAGACCAACATTAGACTGTTTAAAATCAATTCTCTAAATAACTCTCCTAAACCTTTCAAATCATGCTCTGGGAGAATGCTTCATGCCATTAATAGACTTTTGTAGTTTGCAAAACTTACCTTGGCTATTTGTAATATAAACACTTGGTGGTAAGTCCATATACACATCTTGTTGTCATTGAAGAATATTTTTGTAACATCCAATTGATGTAAGACTTATAAAAATATTTAAAAATCATAAAAAAAAATCCGATTGATGATGGGCCATGAGAAATGAGTAATTAGGGACAGTTTAACTCAAGTAGAGTTCATTTTGGCAATTGGACTGAATGTCTCTTGGTAATCAATGGGCTACAAGTTGTGACTTCTACCTCTCTACGGGTCTATTTATCTTATATTTCATTGTGTACACCAGTCTGTAAGCCCATTGATTCCTCGCCTTGAGGTAGTTTAACTAACTCCCATGTTTGATTTTCAATGAGAGCTTTCATCTCTTGGGCCTTAGCCCTTTTCCGCCAGGGCAATCTCATAGAAAAGACACTAGAAACAAAGGCATAATATGGAGATAGTGAGTTATGCGACAAGTAATTAGAGATAAAATAGGCAACACAAGCAAAGGAAGAAGATTGAATGCACTTATCTTTTCCCTTTGTCTAGTGCAATTGATAAATCAAGATCTAGAATTGTATCAGATAATGATGCATTAGGTGAGGAATCAATATGATTAAAAGAAGGCTAATTACTTGGAAAATGAGTGCCTGGTACCTGCAATTCTTGGACATTAGTAGATTGAATAGGAGGAACAAGAAGAAGAATAGGACTAGGGAATAGGGACAAGAAGTATAGGGATAGGTAAGGGAAACAAAAAGGATTACTCTATGATCTAGCATATGAGAAGGAAATAAGGATATAGATTCAAGAAAAATAACATCTTTGGAGACAAACCGTTTCGCGAGGACAAGATAAAAAATCTGTATTTCTTTTTGATTGGAGAATAGGCAAGAAAAAAAACTCAAGAGATTTGGGATGAAACTTGACTCTAGTGGGACTCATGTCATGAACAAAACATACACATCAAAAGAGTCTCAACAGGTAATCAAAAAGAAATTCATCAGGCCAGAGAACTTGATGTAGGGGTTGAAATAGGCAAGAAAAAAAACTCAAGAGATTTGGGATGAAACTTGACTCTAGTGGGACTCATGTCATGAACAAAACATACACATCAAAAGAGTCTCAACAGGTAATCAAAAAGAAATTCATCAGGCCAGAGAACTTGATGTAGGGGTTGAAGCTGAAGTATCCTTGAAGACAAAAAATTTTGGCAATGCATACGGGTAGCAGTGCTGTGGGGTGTATGGAATGAAATGCAAGAATGATGATAAAGCCTCAACTATTGAGGAAATCATTGATTTGACAACAGTTAGGGTTGCCCATTTGGCCATGGTCATTGACATGCCAAGAGTATAGAACATGGTAGCTGGTTACCAAGTTGTGAAGCAACATGGGTTGGTTTTCTGGACTGCTGAAGTCGTGGGCAGATTAAAATTTAATTTTGATGGTTGTAGATTTTTGGACTTTCAATATATTGTGGAGAACTCAGCTCATATCTTTAGAAGATGCTGAATCTATATCCAGCTTCCATTTGAAATCGAATTCATGCTCTTTAAATATATATAACCAAGTATGCCAAGATATATGGACAGTATGCAGTAGTCATATCATTCCATACAAGCAATAGATATGGTTCCCTGGTATCAGTTTGCACAAGATGAAGACAACAGAACTTCTTTTATTACTAGAATAATAAGTTGCTCTACATTGTTTAACTAACTATTTACATTTGCAAACTTAAAATAGACATTGACAGAAAGAGGCTGGTAATCAAAGACCTTAGAGAAGCAAAAGAAACATGCCCTAGGCAATAATGCTATAGCCTTATTTGACTTGATGAAACATCACCATTAACACTCTAGGACTGAGGCTGGCATCCAAAGAATTATCTTGATGACTAGTTCAAAAGGTAGATTCCATTAACCTAACGTCTATTTCTAATCATCTTATCTGTGTTCACATCTTGATTCTGGAAGAATAAAATGATTAGGAAAAAAGATTACACAGCATACTAAACCTTTTGTAAGAAACCAACAAACAAGTGATTGGTATTGAATTGAGGTACATGAAAGATTGTATCAAGTAAGCTGCCATCACTTAGCCTCTTCAGTCTTCACACAGCAAATGTGGGGGCTTGAGATCCATTGGCTATACATATTTTATGTCCACTAAAACACAGTATTTCAGAGGTAAAATGGGGAGATGTATTAGTCATATGGTCTAAGGCACCAAAATCAATTATCCAAGGTTAGGGTGTAGAGGCATGACAAGCAAGGGACTAGAAGAATTGGATCGGATCCACTATTGCCCTCTAGCTGAATCAAAAAGCCTGAGTTTCCCCAACACGCCTGAACTACATATCCCAAATGAAGCCAAAGAAGCAATACAGATGGATGTTGAGAATCTGAAGTAGTGGCGTGTTATTCTCCTTTCTTGCCTCCTTTGAAACAAGCAGTCTTCAATTATGGGTGAAGCTTCCAACAATAGTCCCTTGGGTGCTTGAGCTTCTTGTTGCAGACACATACAATAACTTCTGATTCTTCTGTTGACACATTCTTACTCTTACCAACCTCTTTATATTTGGTAGAGACTATCATAGAAAGATCAGGCTTTGAAGATTGAATCATGCCCACCCTATAGCTGTCCTCTCCCTGCACTAGTGAATATTTAGTAGAGAGGCTGCAATTTTCAGTACTCAAAATATGCTACCTAGTGTAGTCAAACTTTGGACTAAGACCTGCCAAAAATTCAAATTCTGTTATTTTCAATGAACTTTCTATATTGATCGACATCAACTGGTTCTGTCCATTCAAAAGTCTCCAAATGGTATACCTTTTCTGATTCTGACACTGTCTTCAAGGAAGAGAACTACATAGCCTTTGATCCTCTCCCCTTATTGTCATATTGTTAAGTGCTAACCCCCTGCATAGCTGATAGAGCCTGGTTGTATTTTGGGCTTGAGAATTCATAGTATTCACTTTATCCCAGATGTCCATGGAAGTGGACAGGTATATGTAGTTCTTTGCAATATGTGATTGCATCGAACTGATAAAGCATGCCATTATCAGATTTTCCTGCTCCCTTGTCGAATATGCAGGATCATTGACCTGGGATTTTATCTCCTTTGCATTGATCACCCTTGCTTCCCATGACTTCCACATATAACCTTGCCGATTGAGGCCATTCAAGAAAGTTGATGCCATCTAGTTCTACAATCATAATGCAAATATTGGGACTATCATCAGTCTGCATACAATAACCAGATATACTTTTTCACTTCCTTTAGGCATTCATCACATAGAAACATCTTTTTAGAAACTTTAAGTGCCTATTTGGAAGGGTTTTCACACAGTGGCTTGTGGCTTTGCAAGGTTGTCCCACACAAAAAGCCTAGAAGCTATGGTGAAAAAACAGTAAAGTCCAAATACATTATACATTTTAATTCAACTACGAAATCGGATTTCCAGTGAAGCTAGTTTTAGTAGCTTCTTTGAGGCAGTTCAGTCAACACAACTCAATCAAAGCTGAAGCTCTCCCAAATGGGCTCCAAAATCATACAAAAATAGGATCTATGGTCTGGAAATCTTCAAAGCACACTGAGTCCAACCAGGAAAAAATACATTAGAATGTCTATTTTTGTATGATTTTGGAGCCCATTATTGGGCAGTAAATATGATGAAATAAATCATCACAACAATCATAATACTACATGAAATGTCCTGAAACCTCATGTGGTGTCTTAAAATTTCATATCAAACTAATAATAAATCATCCCAAGGAGTTGCATCCTGAACAGATTACTCTGAACAAATTTTCCATTTTTTCAATGAGAAAATATATGAAAATACTATAATGTCTTAAAATCTTCCTCTGTTTAATAAAAGTTATGTTTTCTGTTGCTGATAAAAAAATGTCTTAAAATCTTGGTGAAAACATCAGCAGTTGCTGAAGGCATCAGGAGGGAGAGGTTTCTTTCTTTCTTTTTCTCAGTAAAAGGTAAAAAGGGAGAGTTTTCTTTCTTTCTTTTTCTCAGTAAAAGGTAAAGTATATCTGTTTTTTCCAAAAATTGGGAGAAAACTCCCAGAGGTGAGGTGTGACAGTACAAGTATGATAATCATAGCATTACAGAAAGTATATTAATTGTAAAAAGGGAATCTGTAGAATATCTGCAGCTTTAGCCCAAGAGAATTTTGGCAGTCTGCAGTCATGTTGCAAATAATCTCGTGAGATTGGGAGGCCCTGTTTTCAAACACCATGCTGTTCCTTTTCATCCAAATAGCCCACATTATAGCAGCTGGAATCATGTACCGTAGGGTCTTTCCATTGCTGGACAGGCCTTCCAAGTGCCAGCTCTCCAAGAAAGCAGAGATGGAATGGGGGAAAACCCATTTCAGGTGAAGGTTTACCAGAACATGAGCCTAAATGAGTGCTTATAGAGCGGTGTAGAAAAGTTGGTTGGCTCTCTCAGCATTTGAGGTGCAGGAAGGGAAATCAACAGAAGCAATGGTAATGCCTCTTCCAATCAGCTTGTCCTTAGCGAGGCATTTACCTAAGGCTGCAGTCCAAACCATAAAAGCAACTTAAGAAGGTACATTCAAGGCCCAAATAGTCTTAGAAGGAAAGGGGTGTCTCTTAAGAGAGAATTGTTGCATCATGGATTTGACTGTGAAAATTCCCTATCCCACTTCGATGTTCTGCAGTCTTCCTAATCAGGAGCAGGCAATTGCTGGGGATGGCTAAGCATCTGTGACTGTATAGCATGCTGATATCAGCAGTTGCTTGTGATAATGTTGCTAGCAGCTGATTGCATTTCTGGTATTAGTGCTAATTTGTTGCTCATCTTAGGTCAAGAAGATAGACAGAAGGGAAAATGAAGGAGCAAAGACAAGAAAAAAGAATGTGTCAAATATTGGGTTATCCAAAAACTTAGGCCACACACCTTCATTAACTTTTATGCTAATGAGAAATAATTACATATTAGCTTCTGATTATAAATACAAACATTGCAATGGCTAAATTATCCTCGTACATAAAAAGTGAAGCCTCCACCATATTTTTTTTGATAATTGAAGCATCCACCATATAAACGTGTACCATAATATCATTAAGCATGTACTTCCTAGAGGAAGTAAGGAGCTAGGGATGTATGATTTGTAATCTGCAGCTACTGTTCGGACAATATTATCTTTCTCGATAAGAATTTTATTTCTATTAAGTGGTATAAGGAGGTAGGAATGATCCAATATTGAATTAGATCCTAGAGATTCCTACTGACCATAACTTGGATTTTGGAATAATGTTAGCTTTATACTAAATGAAACTCTAAGTGCAAGCATTAAATTGGATGACAAATGATTGTATAATGGACATGAAACTCAATCTTTGTTTAGTAATTGAAAAACACCGATTTATAATCATATCTCCATCATTAATATCTTGTTTATTGCATTTAGGGGCCCAACATATGGATACAAGGGTAAAGTTCTTTTACCATTTGAAGATAACATGGCATCCAAAATTGGTGTACGATTTGACAAACCTATTCCTGAAGGTGTTGATCTTGGTGGTCTATGTGAAGGAACACATGGTTTCTTTTGCAATGGTGATGTCCTGGACTTGTACTGTAAACTTCATATCGCTGTTTAAAGCATTCTCTATCTCAAAGCTTTGTATCTTAAATTATCGAAGGCTTCTTTCTTTTGTAGTGAATGATCTTTGTCTGGAGTCTCCGGGGACTGAAGATTTGGACAAATTACTCATAAACACATTGTTTGAGGTTGTCATGTTGTTTCTTTTTAAATGCATGCATCAGGGTGATTTACCATTGTTGTCTACTTGCATTAGAGACTAACTACTTCAATCATAATACCAGGTTTTATCTAGTGAGAGTAGAAACACTCCTTTCATTTTGTTTATGAAAGATGTTGAAAAGTCTATTGTTGGGAATTCTGAATCAGCATCAACATTTAAGAGCAAGCTGGAAAAGCTTCCTGATAATGTTGTCATAATTGGTTCCCACACCCAGACTGATAGTCGCAAGGAAAAGGTATGCCAATTTGTTTTCTGTGGTGCAGATGCATTAGGTACTTTTTCAGTTCTGCATTTTTCCTCCTATATCTTTATTGTGATAGTAATTCCATTATTTCCATCTTGTATTTCCTTGAATTTTAAGTCTTTTGGTGCAGTCACATCCAGGAGGTCTTCTTTTCACAAAATTCGGAAGCAATCAGACAGCCCTTCTTGACTTTGCTTTTCCGGTAACAAGCCTCTGTTTTGAAATTCTTGCACTTTTTTCCTCTCTCATAATTCAGCTTGTGTTTAGTTCTTGATCCCTATCAATGTTAATTAAATCGGAGTTTCCTTTTTCACATCCTGTTGCTACATGTTTTCAGCATACTTTTTTCACTTCTTTCCCTTATAGATAATCCTTTATTGAGTCAGAGAGCAGTCAGTTTGTGTCCCCTCCCCAAATAAAAAGTCAATGCCAAATAGCTGGGACCAACGTTGGTTAATGGCCCTTTATTTCTGTTGTGGATGCTTGATATAATCTCTGGTTAAGCTTCGAGGAACAACAATGTTTCAGAGTTCTATTTCTATTCTCTTGACAATTCAATTCAACCAAAGGCCAAAGGGTAGAAGGACTTGAGAGAAGGAAAGGTTGCAGTGGGTAGTGCAAATAGGATTCATTCAAAAAGGATTTGACTGGTTGCAGTGCAAATACAGTATGCATAATGCACTGATGCAAATGTGGGTAGTGCAAACAAAAAGTTCCAATCCTAAGAGGAATTTGTTTACTAAGAGAAGGAAAGGTTTGGCCATTGTTAATAGAGGATTAGACTAAAGCTTTGTAGGAGGCACAAGAAAACTCACCATCAGAAGTCAATGTCCAAATTCTATTATCTTCCTTTGGGGGATCAAAAACCACCCCACCCAAAATCTAGAGCAAAGCTGAGACATTCTCAGCTTTGAAGTCCCTAAGATCCCTCCTGGAACCTAAATCCCAGTCAAAATCCATACCTTAACTTAAAAGGGACCAAGAAGGAAATCACAATCTCCTTTTTGAATAAAGAGAAAGTACAATGATGGAAAATTTTCCTTTCAAAGGCACATCTCCCATCCAAATATGTTCCCAGAATTTCACATGTAATCCAGAGTGAAGGTTATGCTTGATGAATGGCATGAAGGAGAGTAGAATGACATGAATGGATTTCCATGGAGAATCTCTTGCCCATGAATACTGTTTTGGGCATGAATACTCACAATTATATTTGCCACTTCTCCCTATCCTCTACTAGTCTCCACAACCATTTCCCCGAACAATGCTTCATTTCTTTTTTGAATGTTTCCAATGCCTAGTCCACCATCAATCCCGTTTTTAATGACCATCTCCTAGCTGACTCTATGATCTTTTTTCTCTTCCCTTGGTTCCCACAAGAAATCTATCATCAGTTTTTCCAATATTTACTTTCTTTAGGATCCTAAAGACATATAAAAACTAGCTAGGTAGGTTTGTCAATGAAGATTTTATCAATGTTATTCTCTCTCCCATGGGCAAATAATTTTTCTTCCATGAAGCTAACCTTTCAATAAACCTATCTGCCACTAGGTCCCAAAAACCGTTATTTCTCGGGTTATCCCCTAAATGCAATCCCAAATAATTCAAGGGCCACTGAGAAACCGCACATCCTAGAACTTCAACCCTCTCTATTGCCTCCCTTTCATTCATATTTATCCCCACAACACAACTTTTATCAAACTTCGCTTTCAAATTAAACATCTTCTCATACAATTGCACCCCCAACTTCAAATTTCTAACCCACCTAATATCCTCCCCTCACAAAACAATATGGTGTCATAAGCAAATTGTTGAGTAATGGGTACCCTATCCTACCAACCCTCCAACCCCTCACCAAACTTCTAGAGTCTACCCTTTCTATTAGCTTTCCCAACACTTCAGTAATTAGAGTGAAAAGGAAAGGGGAAAAAGGGGAAAGGGAGTCTGGGTCCCCTTGTCTAATCCCTCTAATTGCTAGAAAGTGATCCACTACTGCTCCATTTACCAAAATTGGATAATGGCAAGTTTCAATACACCCGTATATCCATTTACACCATCTCTCCCCAAAACCAAAAGACTCCATCACTTGTACCAGAAAAGACCAGTCCACCATATATGCCTTCTCCAAATTAAGTTTACACGCCAGCCCCTTTTTACCAGATCTCTTCAAGGTCTCCATAGTCTCATTTGCAATTAGGATTTGATCAACTCTTTGTTTGTTTATCACAGAGGCACTTCGATTACGAGACACAATATGTGGTAGAACAACTCTAATTCTCCAAGAGAGCTCCTTAGCAATGATTTTATACACCCTATTCACCAAACTTATAGTTCTAAATTCTCTTGGATGACTTGCACCACATTTCTTTGGGACCAATGCAACAAAAGTGGAATTCAACCCTGGATTAATCACCCCTCTTGAAAAATTCATTGAAAACCTTTTGATATCCTACTTTAGAATGGTCCAACAATCTTGATAAAAAACCACTGTAAACCCATGTGGACCCGGTGCTTTAGGTCTATCCATAGAAAACATTGGTTCCTTTATTTCCTCTGGATTGAAACTCCTTGATGATTTGGGCCAATCTAGTCCATCTAACCACAATCTATTCTTTAGGAGTCTCCCGCATATATTATTTAAAATGTTCTACAAATGCCCCTACAATCTCCAAATGTTGTGCGTGAGTAACTCCATTAATCTCCAATTTATGTATGAAAATTTTCCTTCTTCCATTGGCTAGAGCATGAAAATATTTTGTATTTCTATCCCCCTTTCTCACCCACTTATGCCTCCAACTAATTTTTTCTTTAAACTAAAGATTCCTCCAGTTGCTTCCTTAAGACCCACCTCATCTCCTTATCCCCATTCTCAAATGTCCCTTCCTCTTGGCATCCAAATCCTCAATTTGGCTAATAATCTCTTGTTTCCTCTCTTCAATCCTTCCAAACTGTTGGATGTTCCATTCCTTTATCTTGGCTTTTCATTCCTTTAATTTCCAATGGAACTTCATCCCTTCCCAATGTACCCTTAGATTACTATCATTCCACCAATCATTTACTTTCTCAACAATACCAGGGTGAGACAACCACATGTTCTTAAATCTAAATGGGGCTGGACACTTGGACCTCTACTACCCAACTCTTCTTTAGCAATGGTAATAGGCCAATGATCAGATGTTACCCTAGGCAAAGCCCTTGAAACTACAATTCTCATCACAACTTATGATGCAGAAAGTCATTTGTAAATACAAATGAATCTTTTTTTTTTTTTTTTGGGTGGGGTGGGGGGAGGGATATGAACAAAGGTAGAAGGGTGATAATTGGGATTTCACTGAAAAAACTGTGAGTTATCGTCAATGATTTGCAGAGAAAAAAATACAGGGAAATTTCACTTGTCTGTAGAATTACGAAATTGGGCCTGTTTATCTAGTGTTTAAGTTTTTTTCTTTTTAAGGGAAAATATGAATTAACTTTACCAAGATTCTAGGAGAGTCGGTCACTTCATTTGTATAATTGAAATTTATTTACACTGGTTCTAGGTGCCATTGCTTGGTGTAATGGTAATTGGAAAACCTTGGGCTGACAAGCATGAGAACTACATGTTTGAGATTGAGAGCGGCCACTTTCTAGATCCTTATCCAGTTTACCCCTCCCAAAACGGCAAAGGTGGTACCGGAACTGTTTTTTTTTTTTTTTTTAACCTAGAGGTTGCATTGTCATGCATTAGAATTAGATAGTTAACTGTATGAGAACATGTTTGCATGTTCCCTTTATCATGAGGTCTAGGTCTCCCCCTTTCAATGAATTAGAAGGATTTTATCTGAAATTGGGTCTTGTGCAGAAGCTGCATACTGCCTCTTGATAAGAACAATGGTAATCATCCATCACATAAACTTCCCCTTTGAAATTGGGCCTGCTTGAATGGGCTTTGCCTATAGGCTCAAGAAGAAATGCCATACAGGCTTGTGTCTGCCTGCATGAATTACTTTTTGGATAATTGGATAAGTAATAAAAGGTATGGATATAAATAAAATCACTTTCCTTCAATCCTCAAAGTAATTAAGCAGCTATGAGTTCAGGTTTGTCTGTTCCTTATGTTTGATTTGACATCTTTGATCAACTCAAGGAGTTCATAATAATACAGGTAGTATTTGAGTAGACAGAGCGGAGAAGATGAAGAATGCAGATGTCTTTTGCTTACTTGTATTGAACCAGTGGACTTTAAGTTAATACTTTCTTTCTGCTTATCATCTTGGCCTGTTTCTAGCTCATGGATGCAATCAGTCCAATATGGTCAATTTCAGAAATTGAATGCTTTACTAGATAACAGGACGTCCCTGTGTATCTATCAGTTACTAGTTGCCATTTCCAAATACCCGTTTAAACTGTTTTTTCTCTTACTCTTTTTGCATTCTTTACCTACAAAAATGAAACATATGTTCAACTTGTTCTGTTGCTGATCTTGTGAAGAGAGGATCTGTTTTGACATGATTACTTTTTGTTTTCTTCCTCAGGATAGTTTTGGGAGACTGCATGACAGAAACAAGGAAATCCCCAAAACAACAAAAATGTTGGCAAAACTGTTCCCTAATAAAGTGACCATACACATTCCCCAGGTGCATAGGAGTGGCTTGCATTTTAGTCACTGTTCTTGTTTTTTTTTTTTTTTTCTTTTGTTAAAGCATCTTATGGCAGCACATTATTCTGTAGGATGAAGCTGTGCTTGCAGGCTGGAAAAATCAGTTAGATCGAGATGCTGAAACCCTCAAAGCAAAGGGAAATTTGAATAACCTCCGTAATGTAAGCAATTCTCATCATTGCTTATTATATATGAGATGTTTGCAGCTTTTCTGCCTGTAACATGAATTGAAAGTCTTTTATTTGAGCTACAAATTTTATTGCATCACTCTTTGAATTGTGATATGGCCCTGAGTCCCTGACTACTTCTTAATTGTTGAAATCTTTTCTTGCTGATAAAAAAAGTCTCAGTGAAGAAATAAAAGATTCTCCCCTTAGTGGGTTAGGTGTTTGCAGAGTTGGTAGAAAATCCAATAACATTGTTATTAAATATTAATTACTTGTTCTTTGATTAAAGTGCAAGGCTTTTTTGTTGGTGGGGCAAATTGGGAGGATGGAATTCCTACTACATTTTTTTTTTTATCTTTCTTTCTGTTAATTAAAAAGGATCAATGCCATTAATAAAAACTAGTACAGTTACAAGTTTCCTTTGGAGAGGCACGAGCTGCGTCCTCTCCTACCAGTAGGAATAAAGACAAAAGATAGAAAACATATTCAGTCTACAATTGAGCCCAGTACAAACTTTCCCTATTTACCCCTTGCTTTGTAAGACCATCAGCCATAGACTTTGCTGACCTCCCCACCCATTGTATTCTTACAGTCAAGCTTCTTATTAGACAGTTGAACTTTTTAATTTCATTCTTAAAACACCACACAACAGATTCCGGATTTTGTAGCCAGCCTACTACTACCTTGGAGTCCCCTTCTATTATCATCTGTTCCACACCTATCTGCACTGCTAATTGTACTCCCTGGATAGCGGCAGCAAGTTCCGCCCTAGTAGAGTTTCCAACTCCTATGGGTCCTGAGAAAATAAGGACCACATTCCCACTCTCATTCCTCAATACCCCTCCCACCCCTGATGGACCAGGATTACCAAGACTGCTCCCATCGAAATTCACCTTCATTCCTTCATTTAGCCACTACATCTGCTCCTTCAGGATGGGATTAGAGTATCTGCAATAGGCTGAACACACACATCAGTAATAGAAACCAAATGGACACCCATACCTGATCGCAGAGTAGGAGAATGAGAAAGAAATGAGGCTTGCATTTGAGAAATTACAGGTAGTGCCAAGTCTATCCCCATAGTTGGCGTTTGCAGTGAGGTGGGTTAAAGTTAAATTTTCACCTTTGTCAAGTCGTACCACCAGAGAAGCCTGTTCCTGTTCCTCTCTTTTTGGCCTATCTTCACAGTCCACCGGAAATTCCTGTGCCTTTATACTAACTCTGTTTGTGTCCTGAGAGGTTGTAGTTGCTCCCTCATGGAAGGGGGGTGTGATAAGCTCCATATGTGAAGCCATGCTTTCTATCTTTCTCGTCACCCCTTCTTCCTCTTGAGAGATTCCTTCTAAGAAGAGAACCTCTGTACTGAAGCTTCCTTTCTATTAACATATCCACGTTTTCTTGCAAATCAATACTTCCCAAACTTGCTGTATCAGTCGAGACTTCATCATCGCCACTTTCTTCATCTGTGTCTTCACTATCTTCAAAAAGTTATAAGTCGCGTTGTTTCAAGCTTCTGGGGTTCCACCTATCAGGAGAAAGGACATTGGACCTCTTGGCTGGAACCCATTGTAGGTAGGTTGGGGCCGACATTGCTACTCGCGTGCAGGCTTGATAGAACAAACTCGAGGAAGAGGGAGATAGACGGTTCTTACCGTCTATTGGAGCTTCTCCTTTCCCAGGTGCGTGTGACTTAAGTGAGTCACGTGACCCCACTTACCTGAACCTTGGCATGGGCCAATTTGATCCTTGGCCCACCTATTCTTTTGTTACCAGGCCCAACAACATTTTGGGGCCCACTCGATCTAATAAGCTCTGGCACGTGAGACTTTACAAAGTCACGCTCAATGCCCCCTACCCCAAATTCCCGTTCACCCTTTTTGGGTTCAACCCAGTCTGACACCTTTACCTTCCATTTGAGGTTTGAATTTGAATCCGAAATGTCACCTTCTTTTACCACCCGAGCATAAGATTTACTGCCCTCCCAACTGAAAACTTGTTCTCCACGTAGTTGACCACCCAACCTTGTTCCTTGACCTTTGCAATTTTGACCTTCCTGTCTGCTGAAACCTATAGACAGTCCTAAAGGCTGTTTATCCAAATTTGTGAAAGTCTTGTCTTTTTCTGAGTGCCCTGCCCCCATCTTGCCACGTAGCTCTAGCCATTCTTCCCTTTCATCTTCAACCTGTCGAGCCTCCCACCATGGACTAGCTTCAATGGAGGATGCCAACCACACCGTATGGAAAACCCCTTCAACATTAATACATATCTTTTTGGGTATATCTTCAGGCTTAACTCCACTCAACAACAAGGCTGCCGATCGTAGGTCTCCTCAAAACTCTCCGTCAAGACGGGCACCACATAGCATTGCAATGGAGGCTGTGTTAGACAGTTTTGTATGCCCTTAGCTTCAATCTGATTTGATGTACTTTTGTTATTTAGTGGAAATAAATAAAGTGCATGTTTGATTCATGTTGTTTGGTTTAATTCTGTGTAAAACCCTAAAACTGGACATTTATAGAGACTCATGTTAGTTTTAAATGTTCACAGCCGTTGGATAAGTCTGGGGAGATTTATCCTGCCAAGGCTGATACTGGTGTGCCACCAAGTGTTGGGATGGCCTGTCTCAGCCATCAGGGTAAGACCCGAGGCACATGCAGTATGGGATTACTTGAATCCTTGAACCGGACCAGATTTCCAGTATTGCCCTGGACCTTGGAGATAGATGGGCAAAACTGGAAAGTTACACCTGACCCCTAGACTCGATTATGACATTTCACTAGGTGTTGGATCAGGCTGCCTTTGATATGCCATTCAGTGAGATCCTTAGCGGGGATCAAAACCTGGGTATGTTGGGGCAGTTTGAGAAATCATCTGAGTGGGTGATCATAGTGACAGAATCAGCCACTTTGTCGGACAAAGGGTAATGATCGGGAATGCACTCTCTCTGATGGAAACCAAACTGCCGGCAGTTGATTTCAATCGTTGGAATTTTGTTTTGCAAAATTAATATATTTATATATATGTACGGTTTCGAATTGTTTGCAAATGGTTTTAATTCCCGGGATCCATGTGAGAGGAGAGTGCGGCACTGTTCCTTGCAGCCGAGGGAGAGGTCTTCTCTTGTCGGGCAGTGCTTGATCATTAAGGGCTGAGAGGTTAAGTGTAAGACCATTGAGGATAATACCTGATGGGCTAATCTTGCACCTGCCCACAGTCCCTGGGTTTTTTATAAGATGGCTTGGCCCAGGGACCACTTAATGTAAGTGTTGGGCCCATAGGGTCCATATGATGGACTCAAGGGGTTCATTGAGTTTTTCAGTGAATTCGGCTGGGCCTTGTTTTAGAACGCTGTGTCGAACCCATGTGGCTGGTGTGTAGATCAATGCTTGGGTCCCACGCCATACAAAGAAGCCCAAATGGGCAGCAGATTGGAAAGTAATTAGACACTGAACACTTAATGGGCTGATATGATCACCCATCCTTGGGGCGAATTTGAGATTAAAGTTAGCAAAAGGATTGGGCCTTTAGCCTTATCCACTCTTAGAGACCAAATTCAAATTAGATTTGAATCTGGTAACCTCCTGATAAGATCAGGAGTAAGCTAACTCTATCTGCAGAAAGGATTAAGATTATCCCCTATCCAAATACTGATTTGGATTGGGATAACTCCTAAAAAGGAGGTTTCTTAATCAAGAAGAAAGGAGGAGATTTCGAACCACCTTGAAGAGGTATAGGATATCTCCTGCGAATTCAGATCAGATCTGATTCATACTCTCCAGAAAAACAAAAAAAGCAGTTCAGCCTTTTTCGTTTTGGAGATCTCCTCCTGCCGCCGCCATCTGCCATTGCAAGATTAGATCTTTGCAGAAAAGAAAGTCAAGAAATCTGTTCTTGACATCAGTCTTGCAAGAAAGACTGAATAAGATTCAATGTTTAATACTTCCAGAGGATTCTTGTGAAGGATCCAGTGTGTAGGACGCACCCTGCTGGTTCTGTTCCATTCACAGTTGTGTCATCTTCAGCAGGAACGGATCTTGGAGCATTCTTTGGGCGTGAACACCAACTTTGGGAGATACTGTTTCTCCGGATCAGGTATATTCTTCCCATTTATCTTTTGGTACAGATCTGGTTTGATTATGGTTCAAGTAGGATCCTTGAATATTGTATTCTAAATTTAGGGAATATGATTCCCAGTTGAGAGAAGGTAGGAAATTTTTGAAATTCGCCCACCCATTCCGCAACCTTTATGGCGTCCATTAGATGGATCCTACCATTCTTTCAGTCAAGACGGGCACCACATAGCATTGCAATGGAGGCTGTTGTATCATGATTCCACAAGTGGAAAGGCTGATGGGATGAGAGATCCATCATATGGATGGCCGAGCCCTACAAGAAGGCTGGGCGAAATTTCAAAAATTTCTCTCTCCCATCTGGGAATCACATTTCCTATTTTAGAAAATTGCATTTTCAAGGATCAATCTTGAAACAAATCGGACTAGATCTGAACCCAAAAAGGGAGGAGAGGGATATACTTGATACGGAGTAACAGTAACTCCCAATGAAGGTGTTCACGCCCAAGGAGAAGACAAAAAACTGCTTCCACTGAAGATAACACAGTGTGAGGTGAAGCAGAATCAACAGGATGACTCTTCAGCAAGAACTGAACTCTTCAGCAAGAATGTAGTAGAGGGTTGGTGAGCACGACTTCAGGTTGCCTCTTCTGCCAAGAAGCAATATCAAGAATGATTCTTGATCACTCCCACAAGTGGAGATCAAACTGGGTAGGGGCGGCAAGAGCAGGAAGAGAAGAGCAGTCAAACTGTGTATTGTCTTCTCTCTTGAATTCAGTGAACTGTGAGTGTGTTTGGAGGTCCGCCCTACTCTCCTATTTATAGCCTTAAAGAGAGGATCTCCTAATCCCATTATGAGTTTCCTAATCCAAATCTTTTATTTGTATCTGGACTCTCTTTAAGAGA
Organism: Nelumbo lutea; assembly: GCF_056320005.1. NCBI lineage: Eukaryota > Viridiplantae > Streptophyta > Magnoliopsida > Proteales > Nelumbonaceae > Nelumbo > Nelumbo lutea. The sequence continues at coordinate 5,486,667 of NC_142687.1, forward strand.
TAAGGATAATCCCTTATCTTATTTGCAGATAAAGATCACTTCCTAATCAAATTAGGAGTTTCCTGATCCAAATCTTTATTTGGATCTGGACTCTTTAAGTGGATAGGGATAATCTCATATCTTATCTGCTGATCCAAATCCCAGAACCACCCCCTATTTAATTAATCTTATTAAGCCAGTTCGAATTGGGCTTTAGGCCCATTAAGTCTATGTGCTCACTTAACCTCTTAACCTGCTGCCCAGTTGGCTATCCTTGTATGGCGTTGGACCCAAACATTGATATACACATCAGCCACATGGGTTCAGCCCAACCTTTGTTACAAGGCCTGGCCGAATTCACTGTAGGAGACAGTGAACCCCTGAGTCCATCACCATGGGCTCTTAATGGGCCCAACATTTACACTAAATGGTTCTTGGGTCCAGCCACCTTATGAAAACCCAAGGACTGTGGGCAGATGCAAGATTAGCCAATCAGGTATTACCCTCAATGGTCTTACATTCTCCTCTCAGCCCATAATGATCAAACTTTGCCCGACAGGAGATGACCTCTCCCTCGACTACAAGGAACAGTGCTACACTCTCTACTCACATGGATCTCGGAAATTAAAACCTTTTGCAAATATTTTGAAACCATAATATATGTGTGTGTGTGTGTGTGTGTGTGTGTGTGTGTGTGTGTGTGTGTGTGTGTGTGTGTGTATCTTTATATAATTATATTTTGCAAAACAAGTTTCAACGGTTGAAATCAACTGCCGGCAGTTTAGGTTTCCATTAGAGAGAATGCATCCCCGATCATTCACTCTGTCCGACAAAGGGGCTGATCCTGTCACTATGATCACCCACTTAGATGAATTCTTGGACTGTCCCAACATACCCAGGTTTTGATCCCCTCTAAGGATCTTACTGATTGGCATATCAAAGACAACCCAATCTGACACCTAGTGTAGTATCATAATCGAGTCTAGGGGTCAGGTGTAACATTCCGGTTTTGCCCATCTATCTCCAAGGTCCTGGGCAATGCTGGAATTTTGGTCCAGTTCAGGGTTTCAAGAAAACCCACATTGCATGTACCTCAGGTCTCACCCTGGCAGTTGAGACAAGCCACCCCAACAAACTTGGCGGCACATCAGTGTTAGCCTTGGCATGATAAATCTCCCCAGACCTATCCAACGACTGTGAAGATTCTAAACTAACACGAGTCTCATAAGTGTCCAATTTAAGGGTATTACACAGAAACACATCACAATTACATGAATAAATTATGTATATTCATTTACAATAAATGTTAAAAAGGTACATCAATATGATTGGAGCTAAGGGCATAACTGTCTAACAAAGGCAGCCCAATCAGTCAAATAATCACACCATCTTCCACTGAGAAAAGCTTGGAGTTCGACGAGGGAGACCACTTAAACAGAGTAAAAGAACCTAAAGCATCTTGAAAGCTCAGAGCTTCCACTTCAATCATATTTTCAACAAGATCAAGTAGAGCCTTAAAACTGCTAAAAGGGGCCAGGATAAAAGTGGTTCTCAGGTTCAATTTTTGTATTAACAGATCAACAACTTTCCTCCACTCCAGTATCGGACTATTAGCCTCTAGCATCATCATGTCTTCCCAACAATCTTTCCTTACATTGACAGTCATTGTGGGGAGGCTTTGACAGTGTGCCATAACAATCATATCCTTCTTTTGCATCAATCATATCCTTCTTTTGCATCTCAACATTAGTCTTCTTTGGAACCTCTCCCTTTGCTTTATCTTCCCCTTTTCTCCTGGAGTTAAGAAATGTCTTTAACACTATGACAACCTCCATCCTTCCTTGACCATTCTTTCCTTGAGGAAAGCAAACCGTTTGCTTCTTACTACATTTTTTCTATCTAGAGGCAAGAATTTGTATTTTCTTGATGCTGTGTAAAGAATTTGTAATCTACTCAATTATTATATTGGATGGAAGCAATTTTCACTCATATTCTTGTTTCTTAAATTTTATTGGAAAAGTTTTAGGTGTGAACTTGGATTAGGAATTTGAATTTGACAATACAACTCTTTGAGCAAATGCCCAATATTAGAGTTCGGCCTGCCTGTTAGACTTATAACAGTCAAGGAAAAGAGAGGAGAGAAAGAGAGAAAGAGAGAAAGGAGAAGAGTAGAAGAGAAGACAAGGAGGAAAAGGTCTGGTTCGAATGAGAGAAAAGTCAACCCTCCCATTCAGTCAGATCTGTTTTATATTACTAAAAATAATGGAAAAGTCACATGTGCCCCTACTTTAGGGACATTAGATCTAACATAAACTTACACCTCAGCACCTAACCATAAGCACAAGGATAGAAATACCCCTACATATTTGACAGTAACACTCCCCCTCAAGCTGGAGAGTATATATCATATAATCCCAGCTTGCTACAAATGTAGTCCACTCTACCCTGACTCAATCCTTTAGTAAACAAATCTGCCCATTGGTTCCCTGTGTTGACATATGCAGTGTCTATCACTCCACTCAACACCTTCTCTCTAACAAAGTGACAGTCATCTATGTGCTTGGTTCTCTCATGAAACACCGGATTAGATGAAATATGAACTGCAACCTGGTTGTCACAGTAGAGCTTCATCGGAGTATCAATAATATATCCCATCTCCTGTAGAAGGTTCCTTAGCCACACTAGTTCACAAGTAGTATGTGCCATAGCTCTATATTCTGCCTCTGCACTGCATCTTGCCACAACTGTTTGCTTCTTGCTTTTCCATGTCACCAGATTACCCCCAAGAAAAGTGCAATAGCCTATGGTAGATCTCCTATCAGATACAAAACCGACCCAATCAGCATCAATATATCCTTCTATTTCAAGTTTTCCACCACTTCTGTACCACGATCAGGAGCCCCCTTTAAATACCTCACAATCCTTAGAACTGCATCCCAATGTGGAACCAGAGGTTTCTGCATGAACTGACTTACCACACTAACTGCGAATGAAATGTTTGGCTGAGTGATGGTTAGGCAGTTTAATTTACCTACTAGCCGCCATTATCTACCAGGGTCTTCAAACACTTCACTCATATCACTGTTAAACTTAGTGTTTGTTTCCATAGGTGTTTCAGTTGGTTTAACACCTAACAAACTTGTTTCTCCACGCAAATCATAAACATATTTCCTCTGACACAAGTTAATACCATGCTTAGGCCTTGCTACTTCTATCCCCAAGAAATAATTCAATTTACCAAGGTCCTTTGTCTGAAAATGTTCCTGCAGAAAAGTCTTCAACCTGTCAATGCCCATTTTATCATTTCCGGTAATGACAATATCATCTACATACACCACCAATAGGATCTTCCTTGCCTGAGAGTCATGACTGAAGACTAAATGGTCAACTTGGCACTGTTTCATACCAAACTTCTTTACCACCTCACTAAATCTGCCAAACCATGCTCGAGGAGACTGTTTAAGCTCATAAATGGCCTTCAGTAGTCGGCACACCTTACCATCCTCCTCCTAAGCAACAAACCCCGGTGGTTGCTCCATATAGACTTCCTCGAGTAGATCACTATGCAAGAAGGCATTTTTGATATCAAGCTGATAGAGGGGCCAATCATACATCGCAACAAGAGAAACCACAACACAGACATAGCCAATCTTAGCAATCGGGGAGAAAGTCTCTATGTAATCATACCATAGGTTTGGGAATACCCTTTGGCAACCAGTTTAGCTTTTAGCCGCTCTACACTACCATCAGGTAAGTACTTAACCGTATAAACCCACTTACAACCAACAATCTACTTACCGGGAGGAAGAGTGGTGAGTCCCCATGTATGATTATGGGCCAGAGCTGAGAGAGTTGAGAGTTCTTCCATCACACGACACCATCCTGGAGAGGCAAGGGCTTCCTAGACATCCTTAGGGATAACAACCGAGGATAACAAAGAGATAAATTGGCGATGGGAAGCGGAAAGGTGAGTCGGTGAAACATAATTAGAAATAGGATGAAGGGTATAATTGCGTTTACCTTTCTGCAAGGCAATGGGAAGATTAAAATCAGATATTGGAGTTGGGGCTGGTGTGGGAACAACTGCCAGATCTGTCAACGATGATGGAGCTAGAGGAGGAGCCGGTACATGTGAGCGATGTGTATACACGTGATGGATAGGTGGTTGTTCAACAGGTGGTGGCATCGGAGTCAAGGACTTGGTCACAACTAGAACAAGAGGAATAGAATCCACAACTGGAAGAGGAAGGGGAAGAGGTGATGAAGAGGAAGAAATATCACCGGACCCTAAGAAAAATGGAGTAGACTCAAAGAAGGTAACATCAACACACACAAAGGAACGTCGAGAGTTGGGATGGTAACACTTATACCCTTTCTGAGTCCAGGAATAGCCAAGGAAGATGCAGTAAATAGATCATGCATTTAACTTGTCCTTTCCTGGCCCCAGATTATGAATGAAGCAAACACACCCAAAAACCCGAGGAGAAGAGGAAACAGAGACAAGGTAGGAAACAATGTGGTGAATGGAGAATGGCCATCAAGGATAGATGTAAGCACTGCATCACTCCATAAAGATTTGGGGACATTCATGTGATGCGTGGGGGATTGAGCTATTTCCAAAAGATGACGGTTCTTTCTCTTAGCCACCCCGTTTTGCTGTGGGGTGTAGGTACACGAAGTTTGATGGATAATGCCATGTTGGTCTAGGTATTCTTGAAATGATGAAGAGAGATATTCACGACCATTATCGGAATGAAAAATTTTAATGTGAACACCAAATTGGTTGCGATTCTCAGCATAAAATTTTTGGAAAATGGTAAACAATTCACTAATTTCTTTCATTAAATAGATCCATGTCATCCTTGAATAATCATCAACAAAAATGACAAAATATTTATATCCATTGTATGACATTACTTTATAAGGACCCCAAACATCTGAATGAACCAAAGAAAAAGGACTCGACATACGGTTATCAACTCTAGGACTAAAGGGAACACAATGATGTTTCTCCAACTGACACGACTCACAATCCAAAATAGACAGATGATTTAATGAAGGAACCAAAGACTTCAAAACTTCCAGTGAAGGATGACCAAATCTACAGTGCTACTAGAGAGGAGAAAGAGACGATTGGGGAGCTGTTGACGTACTTCCACCACTATCAAGATAATACAATCCACTAGCTTCATGCCGTCCACCAATCTTCATCCTTGTCTTGGTATCCTGAAAAAACACACGAAGAGGGGTAAAAGGTAATGGAGCAATTAAGAGACTTGGTCAACTTACTAATTGACATAAGATTAAAAGGAAATTTAGGGACATACAAAACTGTGGATAAGGATACAGGGTCCATGTTAACATTACAAACACCACAAATGGAAGACGTGGAACCATTAGCAAGGGTAATAGATTGTGATGTTGGGCAATGAGAGAGGGAAGAAAACACACCTGGAGTTCCAGTCATTTGATCGGAGGCCTCAGAATCAATAATCCAGGGATTGGGTGTGGATGCCAGACAAGCCATACCTAAGTGTGCGAGAGTGGCCGTGTTCTGTTGAGATGTGGCCTGGACAAACCTCTTATACTCATCACAGGGAACACTCATCATATCCTTTCCTAGTAACATCTATGGATGTAGAATGTATCTGATCAGCTGGATGACTCTCTTGTCTGAAACTACTGTCACTAGTCACGGCATGATTGGCCCAAGTTGAGGGTGGACCTTGCAAGTCATAGCAATAATTGATGGTATGTTCATCCATACCACAGTGTGTACACCTCCTCGGACCCGAACTACGTTCTCTACCACGGGCTCCCCCTGAATCTCGACCTCCAGTACGACCACCACTACGGTTTTATGTAGGTCCACTATCACCACTCCGGCCATATGTCGGTCCACTATTGCCACTACGGCTAGACTGATCTCCCCGAGCTCCACCTCTAACACCACGACCTCTGGATACTGCAAAGGCTGATCTATTAGAAACGTTAGGGTTCCTTGTAGATCCAATGGAAATCCTCCTATGTTGAGCAAACACCTCTTCCAAGGAAGGGAGAGCTGACCCTCCTAGTATTTGAGCCCGCACTGGTTCATACTCAGATTTCAGCCCCACCAAAAATCGAGTCACATCAAGTTGTTCCCTCTGTTGTTGCTGAATTTTGACATTAGAAGTGAGGGGGTGATAAACATTCAATTCATTACGAATGTTTCTCATACTAGCATAGTACTCCTCAAGACTCTGATTACCCTATTGTTGATTAAAGTATTCCTGATACAATTGATATACTCTAGTTGTATTGTCTTGGCCCGGATACGGCTTCTTAGCATGGTCCCACACTTTTTTTGGCAATATCAAGAAACATAAAATTTACACTAATCTTGGGTTCCATACTATTCCATAACCATGTGATAATCTGTGCATCTGCTTGCTCCCAATCATCATACTCATGACAATCGGTGGAGGGTTTTTCATCCCTTATGTGTTTCTTCTTTGCCTTAAGAAAGACTTCTACAGATTTAGCCCAAGGTACATAATTTTCTCCATTCAGCTTAATGGAAGGTCATTTGAACATTCAGGTAGTCAGTAGGAACCATCACACTAGTCTTGCTATCACTACTATCTCACATTGCTGAATTCGGCACACTAAACCACATTACACACCGATTTCAGCATTTACTATTGCTGTTAACTGCTCTCTTTGCACCACAAGCTCTACCTCATGACTATCTGAAACTTCACCACACTTTTTGAGGAACACTTCCCTTTCGAATCACACTGAAAATTGCACAAACCCTAGCACACTACAATTTGAAATCCCACCATACCATTTGAAACAGACTTATCATTTAATTCACACCAAGAGAATGCATAGAACCTCTTACCTGATCACCTGAAAATCAGACCACACAAAGCACCCACTGCACCACACGAATCAGCCCTCTTCTCTTCATCGATTAGGGGAGGGCTTCTTAGAAACTGCAGCAACCAACCATGAACACCACAACTGGAGGCATAGAAACCTCCAAGGGAAGAGGGCAAACACTCATTTTCAGCCCTCTCCCTTATCTCCAACTGATGGCGAAGAAAGTAAGAGAAAACCCTAGATTGGGTGTGCAGAGAACAGAATTCTGGGCAGATCCGATTTGCTCAGTTTAGCTCTGATACCATATTAGAGTTCAGCCTGCCTGTTAGACTGATAACAATCAAGGAAGAGAGAAAGAGAGAAAGGAGAAGAGTAGAAGAGAAGACAAGGAGGAAAAGGTCTGGTTCGAATGAGAGAAAAGTCAACCCTCCCATTCGGCCAAATCTGTTTTATATTACTAAAAATATTGTGGAAAAGTTACATGTGCCCCTACTTAAGTTAAGGACATTAGATCTAACATAAACTTACACCTCAGCACCTAACCATAAGAACAAAGACAGAAATACCCCTACATACTCGACACTAACACCCAATCTTAAGGTGAAATTTGAGAAAAGTTGCATAGTGGGAGTGAACATGGAGGGAAGGGAGATAAGGGAATATGCATGTATCTTAGGATGTGTAATTTTGGATTGGCCTCTGAATTACTTAGGCCTTCCCCTAGGAGATAACCCCAAGAAATGAAGCTCCTGGAGTCTAGTGGTGGAAAGATTTGAAAAAGGACATGCTCCTTGGAAGAAGAATTATATTTCTTTAGGGAGAAGGATCACATGGATTAGGTCAATCCTAGCTAACTTACCTATCTATTTCCTGTCAGTGTTCAAGATCCCTACAAAGGTCTCTAATAAATTGGAAAAGTTAATGAGGGATTTCTTGTGGGAGTCGGGAGAGGAAAAGAGGGACCGTTGGGTGGGTTGGGAGGTGGTAACTGGTAACTAGAAGTAAGAAGCTAGGAGGTCTCAAGATTGGGAATATTAGGAAAAGAAATATGGCATTAATGGCGAAGTGGTTGTGGAGGTTTCCGTTAGAAAAGGAAACGTTGTGGGCAAGATAGCGGCTAGCATTCATGGGCTAGAGGACAATGGCTGAGATCCTGGAATTCTAGCAAGGACTACAAGTGCTTTTCCATGGAAAGCCATTCATGACTTACTTCTAGTCTTGTCCCCTTGGATTAGGTATGATTTGAACTCAAGTAACCTCATAAAATTTTGGGAACAGACTTGGGTTGGGGATTCTACATTGATGAACTATCTTCCCTCCTTGTATGATCTATCTGACCTGAAAAATGAGCCCATTTCTTCCTTGTTCCTTTAGACTCAACTTCTGGTTTTGGATGGAACCTGGGCCTGAGAGGGGCTGTCAGGGACACCGAATTGGGTGCCACTTTGACTCTCTTATCCACTCTTGAAAATGTTTTCTTGGACCTTTCAAAGGAAGACAACAAAATTGGGACCCCCTCTCACTTAAGCTCATTTTCTCGTGCCTCGTTCTTTAAAACCTTAAATCAGCCACCTGCTTCTCCTGGTTTGTCCTTCCCTGTTAAAGAGCTTTGGTGTAAGCCCATTCCTCCTCGGGTTGGGAGTTTTTGTTGGGTAACTTTCTTGGAAAGAATCAACACAAGTGGTATGCTTCATGGAAAGAGGCCCAAAACTTGTTTATCCCCACATAGGTGTGCTCTTTGCAAAGCTGATGGGGAATCTGATTACCATCTAATGGTATCTTGCCTTTTTGCTAAAACTATATTGGAATGCATTTCCTCCTTTTTTGGGTGTAGTTGGAACCCCCCAATGGATGTGCAAAGTCTGTTTTCTCCTTACTTCAGCTGGCCAATGAAAAGAGAAAGGATCACATTGGAGGTGTATTATGGTGGCTATTTGTTGGTCCTTATAGGAAGAAAGAAATTCACGAATTTTCTTAGACAAGGGGAGAAACATTGAGAACATAATAGAATTGATCCAAAATTCCACATAAGGGTGGCACAATGGCTAAATCCTTGGACCTATTCACAGGTTTCACTTTGGATGACTTGCTGAGAAATTGGAAAAAGATAGCAAATTCTGCCCAGATTAAGGGTGTTCCAAGCCCTTGGATCTCTCCCCCCCCCTGTGTGGATTCATAGAACTGAAATTTGATGGCAGTAGCATAAGGAATCTAGGGCTTTCTGGTATTGGGGGAGCCTTCAGGAATGAGGAAGGGAATGTCTTTGCCATGTATTGAGGCCCAATTGGAGAAGGTGGCTCTCTCAGGGCTGAGATCTTTGCGGCTTTGGAAGGAATCCAAAGAGCAAGAGAATTGAATGTCAGAAGGCTAGTAATTGAAGGTGACTCGGAGGTGGTGGTGAGATGGTTAAAGGAAGACAACACTGGAATGTGGAACTACAACAATGAAAGGAAAAAATTTAAATGGTCGGCTAGGGACATTGAGATAAAATGCAGTTGGGTGAAGAGAACTGCTAATTCATTTGCTGATGGGTTAGCCAAGCAAGGGGTGAATAGGGATTCTTTGTTCTGGGCTCATTTTTAATTTTGTTTCTTTTGTTTTTTGCTTGTGGGGGAGTTAATTCAGTTTACATCTCCCTTGTACATGACAAAAGGGTAATGGAACAAATGCATCTGCATACCTGCCCTCATTGCTTGGCCATTGGGTGTGTTGGGGGTTTTCCTTGGAGCCCTTATATTATAGATAACATCGTAAGCGTGCATTTCGGTTGGATGATTTGCATGGCCTTTCTTGTAGGACTGTCAGCTTGATGCTGATGCATTTTTATAGATGGCATACTTTCCTTTTTCAATGGTAATCTTACTCATTATTTGTCTAAAGATAATAAGTATAGAATATGGAGAGAAGGTATTTGGCTTGTTTGCAATATGATGTATATATGAGCAAATGCATCATAGCATAGCACCATTTGAAGTTCTGCAATGATTGTCATTACTTATTCCTTTTTTACTGTTTTCATTTTACACAGGTCTTGAGCCGCAGTGGTCTGGATTGTGATGGACTTGAGACATTATGCATTAAGGATATATCTCTTACACCAGAAAGTATGTGTTTATTTTATTATTTTGTGAGATAAAAAGTTCCTCTTTAAAATACTAGTGGGGTTAATTTGAGGACAAATTGTGTGGTTGCAATTCTGCAGGTGCAGAAAAGGTAGTTGGATGGGCTTTAAGCCACCATCTAATGCACAACACAAAATTAGTTGCAGAAGCAAAACCCGTTTTGTCCAGTGAGAGGTGTCAACTAATATTCCATTGTATTATTATATTTATAAGTTGTTACTTGGTAGAAACATTTGTTTGGTTTGAGAATCATGCATTTGTTGTGTCCTTGTTGAAATCTTCCAGTATCCAGTATGGGATTGGGATTCTGCAGGCCATCCAAAGCGAGTCAAAAAGCTTGAAGAAGTCCCTCAAGGTAACTCCTGTGCATTTTGAAGTTGATGAGGAACAATAATAATAGTTTGCCAATTTGCTGAAATTATTTCAGCAAATGTATTAGCACAATCATCGTTATATCTTTATTTGAAGAGGCCTTATATGTATTATTTGCTGAAATACGTTGATTGGTACATCTTCAGGATATTGTAACAGAGAATGAATTTGAGAAGAGGCTCCTAACTGATGTTATTCCACCTAGTGATATTGGAGTAACCTTTGATGACATTGGGGCTCTTGAAAATGTGAAAGATACACTTAAAGAATTGGTGATGCTTCCTTTACAGAGGCCTGAGTTGTTCTGCAAGGGGCAGCTAACAAAGGTTTGTATGTCTACCAGTTTTTGATGTTAGATACCCTGTAACTTCCAAAAAATAATTCTTGAAGCTATGATAGTCATAATTGTTAATTCTCTTGTATTGTTTTTTGCTTGTAGTTTTCATATGTAGTCATGACTACTTGCTTGATTTTTCTTGTATTGATTTTGTTTTCATATGTAGTCATACAGTGAATGACTGTAAGCTCTGTTGCTTTGTCAAAAAGATTCAAATAGTGTGGTAATTACAAAATAATTTAACAGGATTAATATTGTGAGTTCTAGACCATGAGAATATTTTTGGCCATTGGCATTCCAGCTGACTTCCTGTTGGGTGCTGGTATTAGAGAAGATTCTAGAGTTCCTTTCTGTCCACACTGCCCACATTACAACATCAGCAATCCATGTCCAAACCATTGTGCCTTCTTTGCTTAGATCCTTTGAGTGCCAACATGCAAGACTACACTGGAGGAGGTGAAGGTCCAATGGAGGAAAAGGTGATCAGCTGTCTCAGGGTCAAGTCTACAAAGAGGGCAGGTGATACTAGGAAGATGAGGACCTCTTTTGATGGGTTTGTTCTTGGTTAGACATTCTCTGAGAGCAACCGTCCAGACAAGGAAAGCCATCCTTGTGGGAACATTCCTAGTCCATACAAATCTGCAGTAGTAGCAGGGGCAAAGTGCTTTATTGTGTAACTCACTGAGAATCAGTCAGACTTCACTGCAAACTCTGCATTCAACAGAATTCTGGTCTATTTGATGGCTTCTCGTGCATGTCACAAGATCTGAATTAGTTTGGGGGCCCAATATCCAAGGTTAAATTGTAACAGTGTAAATCATATGACAAGGCAATCAGCCAGGAGCTGTTTTTTATTGGTTTTAACTTCCCTATTTTAAGTGTTATTGATAAAAAAAAAGAACAAAAGAAAGAAAATTCATATTAGATATCTGTTGAGCTCTCTATCTGAACCTGTGCCTCTTAGAACCTTTGAGGATATATACAGATCGGTCTGAAGTTTTCATTGGAATAAAGTGTTAAATTTGTCAAACATGCTTCCTTTTGCAATATGTTGGGTGTTTTGAGGGAACTAATACAACAGGTTCTTATGAGATGTGAAGTCTTGTAAGATGCGTTGTTCAGGATGTTGTTCAGTTATGCTGGATCAGGATTCAATTTTGGAGAGATGCTCTTGAATCAAAAGGTTTTACAATAAGTAGGAATGAGAATATCCAATGCAGATTTAGCAATACCAGGAGTGTCACTCATGATACACTTGGGATTGAAGACTAGGAGATACCTCAACATGATCACTTCCATTATCTTAGTTTAATTACCGTAGTGAAGGAGAGATTGAATTGGTTGTTAAGAGTGGGGTAGATGAAACTGTGAAAGTGCATAGGAAGTCTTACGTGATTCAAGCATATAATCAGGTTAAAAGGAAATTTCTACAAGATGGGAATAAAATCAGTAATTTGTATGAAGCAACACGTCCAAACATGAGGGGAAAGATGTCATTGTTGTGATGAATGAGTGTCAAAACTAGAACGGGATTGGAAATAAGCATATTTATGGTGATTATGGAATAGCCTTGGTAGGTGATGAAATGAGGGAAATTAGGTTAAGATGGACTTCTTGTCCTCAGTAGGAGCAGCCACATTTGGGAATGCTTTTTGGCCTAAATGGGCTTCTGAAGAAGGCTACTTTTTGAAAAGCACTTTTTTGGTATTTGGCTGGTGACTATCCCATTGGAGAAGCACTCCCAAACACGTTTACAGTTGGAACTTGGAAGAAGTGATCTAATGCAAGTCAAGGGTTTGGAAGGGCTTAACCATGGATGTGACCGTCGATAGAGTATAATAGAGAAATAGGATTCCTGTGTCCAATATCATGTAGTTGGGTTAAGGTTTTATTGAGTTGAGAGGACGCGTTTCCTCTATGTGTGTACCATTTGAACTTCTTATGCTTAAGATGACTGTTCTTTGTAAGAAGTGGAAAAAGGGGAACTTATTCATCTATTCCACCTTTTCTACCTTCCATTATTAATATCTGACCACCAAGCAAAAGGTTATTCAAAATATTTGATTAAAATTGGTATATAGTTCATCTTTCCTTGCCTCCCAAATACCTTAAGATTTCTGCAAAGCTGCATGGGCAATCATCAGTTTTTTGTAGGTGCTTCAAATAATCCATTAGTTCGTCGCTTTCCTTATTTGTGGATATTAGAACCAACAATTTTGATGCGATTCTCTTTTTTGCAGCCTTGCAAGGGTATACTTTTGTTTGGTCCCCCAGGAACTGGTAAAACCATGCTTGCAAAGGCTGTGGCCACAGAAGCTGGTGCAAATTTCATCAACATCTCAATGTCTAGCATTACATCTAAGGTTAATAATGACAAGAAACTGCCATTGCTATAATTCCATCTGTTAATTTATTCATTAATTTTAAGCTCATCTTTTTCCCTTTTACTGCAGTGGTTTGGAGAGGGTGAGAAGTATGTAAAAGCTGTTTTCTCACTAGCAAGTAAAATTGCTCCTAGTGTTGTATTTGTTGATGAGGTGAGCCTATTGCACTATCTTGTAATTTTGTTATTTGTAATTTTTGTCTTGTACAAGCCAACAAACTCTTTCTCGAAACTTCTTGAAGGTTGACAGCATGTTGGGCCGGAGAGAAAATCCAGGGGAACATGAGGCCATGCGCAAAATGAAAAATGAGTTTATGGTTAATTGGGATGGATTGCGCACAAAAGATAAAGAACGTGTTCTGGTACTTGCTGCCACAAATAGACCTTTTGACCTTGATGAGGCTGTTATTAGACGGCTGCCACGCAGGTAAAGCATCATCATATATATAAGCCTGGTTATTTTCTTTCAATATCATTATTATCTATATTCCTTAAACTGATTTCTTCTCATTTGATAAACCATCATTTAAGTTGGTCCCAGTTGTCTTCTTCAAGAACTGGGTTTTGGTATGAACCTCAGTTTTCTTTGTTAATGGGTTGCAGATTGATGGTTAACTTGCCAGATGCTCCAAATAGAGCAAAAATCCTGAAGGTGATTCTGGCAAAGGAGGACTTGTCTCCAGATATTGATCTGGATGTAATTGCAAGTATGACTGATGGATATTCTGGAAGTGATCTTAAGGTTACCTTTACTGTTCCTTCTCAGACAAGTGTTTTTTCATACTTCAGGTTTCGGGAGATGCATTTTGCTACTTTTTCATATTTCTTAAACTTGCTTTCTGCTATTGCAGAATCTTTGTGTTACTGCTGCACATTGTCCAATTAGAGAGATACTGGAAAAGGAAAAGAAGGTTAGGCTCTTTTTCTTTGATAAATGAGAAATTATCGATTAGCGGATCATGGGAATAGCTACACTAGTTGGATTCACTTGTTTGCTTTTTCGTTTTTTTGGTGAAGAGGATTCACTTGTTTCCAAGATATCTTTTTCCTCGAAAAGCTTATTACCCTTTCTTGCATTTGTTGCTTCTGGGGAGTCTGGATCTACTGTGAAAAAAAAATGCTGTAAACCAAAACACCGTTGTTGTTTATCACCATTGGACAGCTGTCCCCTAAACAAGTAGCTGACCCCTCAATTCCCAAAAGTTCAAACGGCTGTCCAACACTGATAGCAACAGCATTGGCTTGCAGCAGATCCCAGCTCCTGGCAAGGAGTTCCTTCTGGTTGATTTCAAGTCAGATATATATGAGTACTGTTTATTGACTTGATTGATCACCTTAATCTTTTTGTTTGCTGCAAGCTAACTAGTTGAACTGCTGACAGGAGCGTGCTGCAGCAATGGCTGAAGGTAGACCACCTCCAGCTCTGAGTGGGAGTGAAGACATTCGGCCTCTAAGCATGGACGACTTCAGATATGCTCATGAACAGGTAAAACAGAAGGGAATTACTATCATGGTTCCAAGTGCCAACCGTTTTTTTTTCCCCTTTATTCCCATTATATATAACTCTCTATGAAAACAGGTTTGCGCTAGTGTGTCATCTGAGTCAGTAAACATGAGTGAGCTGCTACAGTGGAATGAACTCTATGGGGAAGGGGGATCCCGAAAGAAGAGAGCTCTAAGCTACTTCATGTGAATTGTGAAAGCACCAAAAGTTAAGAAATAAAAAATTATGTTACCTGTCTTAACTCCATTTGTAAAGCCAAAAGAGGCGCTGTTGATGCTGTGCAAGAGATGCTGATCATTCTCTCCGTTTGCCTAACGGGGTAAGGTACAATGCAAAGAGAAGCTCAGGGAGGCATGCTGTCGTTCGTGTATACTATGAATTGTAATATCATACATTAGATACATGCACGAGTGTTTCATTTTATTTTTTTTGAGTTTTTTTTTCCGTATGGGTGGTCTCCAGGTGGTAAAAGGAAGGGGACCTTCCCAAAGTTTTTGGCATGGCTCTGTTTCTCATCTTGCTCTCTCCCATCTCTTCGCCAATGTCTCGTCGCTGGGTTGTATAAAATGTCTGAAATCAAATTTTATTATAATAATATATTTATGGATAGACGGATAGAGAACAAATTAAATAAAACTGGGTGTGCTTCTAAGTTCCAACCAGTAAGCCCAAAATTCTGTGAAAAACTAATCCTTGAAAAAAAAAAATAATAACAATAAATTAGCTAGTTCTAGTTCTGCTGATTGATGTTATTGATAATCCATGAATGGGTGTTGATAAAAACTCAACCCTAAACGGATCTGTTTAAGTCAAATGCCAGGGATGGACGGTCTATTCCTATCTGCAGCCAAAGTGGACGACCTAACTAAACACACAAGGTTAAAACCAAAACAAGACTGAGAAAAGCTGCTTTATCTCGAGTTATATGTATGTGTACCCAAGTTATTGAAAGTGAGTGACTGAGGATCGAGGAGACCCAGAAGTACCATTCCTTATTCTTATAAATTATCAATTAATAATTTGATTTGCATTTTATAATAATATATTTATTTTTTAGAAAAATAAAAATAGCGTTTATCAAAATTTTGAGAATTCTCTCTTAATTGACATTTTTATGATTGTTAAAATTATAAGTAATAAAATAGAAAAAATTGATATAATAATTGAAACATAATGGTTGTATATGTTTTGTACCTTGTACTTTAATATAAAATAAGATAATAATGGCTTTGTGCATGTATTATTTTATAAAAATCTATATAATATGTCTTGTAATCTTGATTGATGCATATTAATAAAATTGTATGATATCTATGTATCTTGATATATTAATTGTAATATATTATTTCATATATACTTTTAAAATATAAAATTGTTATGTATTTATACATTGTTTATAGCTATTTTGATATTAAACCTAATGTTAATAATATATTTATGGAATTTATATTCATATTTTTAGTGTATCGGTCGATATGCCCCCATAGTGTGTGTATCGGAGGTTTGACTAGTTCAGAGGGTAGAGGAGACCTAAACTGGCCCTTCTGAACCGGTTGCAGAGAAAAAAAGGGGGCCTGAAACACTATCGGTTCGCCCAATACGCCCATACTGACGTATTGGATGTATCGATATTTTGAACCTTGCTATTGGGTAACTCCATTTTATCATCACAAGCTCACTTTTATGTACATCCTTCTTAGTATGCCTACTGCAAAGTGCAATAAATCATTCTTACTGCATATTCTTTACCTGAACTAACAAATACTCTTGGAATTCAATTATGTCGGCAGGATGGAATTGGAGGCTTTCTTTTGGAGGTAAATGTTGCTGGAGAAGCCCAAAATTATCTTTGGGGAGAAGGTATTTGTGAAAAAAAATGTAGAAAATGTGGGAAGAATTTCAATGAATGGGTAGGAGGAGAAAATGAAAGATGATTCCGACGTTACAGATTTTTAATGGTATTAAGGTAAGACTTTTGGTTGGATTATGAAACCGTTGAGAGATAAAAAAAAAAAAAAGTTAGAATATTTGAGGTGTACGCTCTAACATATTTGAAAGAGTTATTAACAGTCTCAAAGGATGTGGAGGGTGTGAGTTCAAGAAGAAAAGTTATGAATTGTTTTTATTTTTATACATTTTTTTGTTTTATACACTTGTATTACTATAGGAAGGCTAGCTGTGGGATGGTGGTTGGTGGGGAGACCCTAGAGCCTAGACCCCTACTCTTCAAAAGTAGGAAAAGTTTGTGTCCTATAAAACTAAAACAAAGGGTTGTGTTCGACATTCATTAAATACCAGAAACACTAACAACATCGTTCGAACATGCCAACTGCTGAGTTGCTGAGTTGGAAAGATCTCTCATCTCTCTCATCTCTCTCATCTCTGGTTGGTTGTAGCGGAGGCGGAGATAATATTAACATCATTCACCTGTATCGGATCCGGATCCGGATGAGGTACCCTTCCATCACCTCAAGGGTCGTTTTATCCGCTCCATCCACGTTCTTCATCTGAGACTCTTCCCTGCACGTGTTTTTCCTGTACGTAACTGCGTGGGCCTCAAACAATTACAGTTCTCAAACTTCAAACTTCAAACTACACTGGTTGCGTTGCAGGTTGCAGGTTGCACTGCTTACACGCAGTAGGGATAAGTGGACTGCGTTCCACCTCAGAAATCTGAAATCCTAACAGTTGGATTTAACCAACAGTAATTAATGGGTCAACCGTAGTATGTGTCAGTGTCACCCGTTTTAGTGACCAAATGGGCCCATGGGTGGATGGAACTACGCGTCCTATAGGTCCAGCCCAACAACATACATCACTGTTATTGTTTGTATCGGCCAATCTCTTTCTCAACAGTCAACACTCGAGTGTCTAACTGAATCCTGGAACGTTGGAAGGTTGGGAGTCTTCTCTTTTTCTTTCTTTTCTTATTCATTCCAACTCCTAGGCTAAATCCTAATGGTAATAAAGAAAAAGCAAAGTAAGACTGACTTTACCACTATTATTAAGTAAATGATAGAGGTGAAGTAAACATCAATCATTCAAGGGAGGATAAGAAATTAGTAGGAATTAACCAAACACGACATAATTATTAAGTTTGTGTCTTTGTTTCTATCTAGACTTAGAACCAATAAGCTAAGCTCGTACTGGCCTTCTTCACGACAGCAATATTCCTTCACTTGGTACAATTAATGGAAGACCAGCCAAACCAGTTTGCAGAACCAACAACTACACACAACATGGGAGGACGAGCAGAAGGGGGGGGGGGGGGGGGGGAAGAGAAGTTGAAAGCAATTATCTGCACCAGACACTCCTAAAGAGGAGCCCAACTCTTCCTTCTAATCCTTTATCTATGGTTGGAGCTAAGGTCACCCACATGGAGAGCTTGGACTATGAGTAAGATCACCACGATCGTCTCTATCTCTGCAGTTCAAGTCTCGTGATGATCGGTTCCGTATAATCCCATAAACAATTAAACTGTTTGCTCTTCTCTTCTTCATTCTCTCGTGATGCAGGATTAATGAGAACGATCTCTTTAAGCATGATTGGAGAAGCCGATCCAGGATTCAAGTCCTGCAATATATATTCTTGAAATGGACGCTCGCCTTCCTTGTTGGTCTTCTAACCGGGATTGTTGCCACCTTCATCAATCTCGCCGTCGAAAATATTTCTGGGTTCAAGATTCTAGCTGTGACTGATTTGGTTACCAAAAGAAGTTGAGTCATCTTATATATGTATTTCAAACTCTACTGTGTTGACATCAGAGAATCTTTTAATCAATCTGTTTAGGATTTGCATTGAGGTTTTTGTATTGGTGATCGTTGTGCAGATATGTTTTGGGATTCCTCTATTTCACGGGGGCTAATCTGGCGTTAACCATGGTCGCTGCGATCCTCTGTGTTTGTTTT
This sequence comes from Nelumbo lutea, assembly GCF_056320005.1. NCBI lineage: Eukaryota > Viridiplantae > Streptophyta > Magnoliopsida > Proteales > Nelumbonaceae > Nelumbo > Nelumbo lutea. Next base: position 5,505,139 of record NC_142687.1, read on the forward strand.
GCACCTACTGCGGCTGGCCCAGGGATACCGGAGATCAAAGCTTATCTGAATGGTGTTAATACACCCAACATGTTTGGTGCTTCAACATTGATTGTCAAGGTAAGGTCTCCCCAACAGCATTTCTTGGAGCTTCAACATTGATTGTCAAGGTAAGGTCTCCCCAACAGCATTTCTTGGATCATATTCATTCAATCAGAAATGCAGTGTTTTGAGTTTTCAGACAGTTTTACAGGAAAACAGGTCTGTTTTGAGATTGATCAGAAAAGCATTTTTAGGTGATAATTCCAATTCACCGTACTTAATTAACAATCCTGGTTCTATAATTGGAAGTTACAATAGTTTAATTGTTAGATGATTGATAACAATAATTCAGTGGATTCAGACAGAGAACCATCAGGTCTTAGGATTAAGTTGGAATTGACATGTTCCGAGCCTGAGTTTTATCTCAGAAGCATTTCCGAGCTCATATATGGAGCTTGTCCAATTCCCTAAGATATGAAATATGAGCTTTGTTCAGACAAAAGTAGTCTGAATTTTGAGTTTTCAGACAGTTTTACAGGAAAACAGGTCTGTTTTGAGATTGATCAGAAAAGCATTTTTAGGTGATAATTCCAATTCACCGTACTTAATTAACAATCCTGGTTCTATAATTGGAAGTTACAATAGTTTAATTGTTAGATGATTGATAACAATAATTCAGTGGATTCAGACAGAGAACCATCAGGTCTTAGGATTAAGTTGGAATTGACATGTTCCGAGCCTGAGTTTTATCTCAGAAGCATTTCCGAGCTCATATATGGAGCTTGTCCAATTCCCTAAGATATGAAATATGAGCTTTGTTCAGACAAAAGTAGTCTGAATTCTCCAAACCGAGTCAGCTGCCCAGACCTTTTCCAAAGTAGTCTCATTACAAGGCAATTTCATGAGTTTGATTCCATTCTGAAACCAATTTGGAAGAAGAGATGATGAAGCGTGTCGAGTAAAACATCCTTAATTTATATGGCATTGAGATTCAACTTGAAAAACCTTGATATTTTTCAGATCGTTGGGAGCATCGCAGCGGTCTCCGCTGGGCTAGATCTAGGAAAGGAAGGACCTCTGGTACACATTGCAACCTGCATTGCTTCCTTGGTAGGACAAGGTGGGCCAGATAATTACCGCCTCAAATGGCGCTGGCTGCGCTACTTCAACAACGACAGGGACCGCAGGGATCTCATCACCTGCGGCGCAGCTTCCGGTGTCTGTGCGGCTTTCCGAGCCCCTCTAGGTGGTGTCCTATTTGCTCTCGAAGAGATTGCAACATGGTGGAGGAGTGTCCTTCTGTGGAGAACTTTCTTCAGCACCGCTGTGGTGGTGGTGGTGCTCAGGGGGTTCATGGAGTATTGCAGATCTGGGAATTGTGGGCTGTTCGGAGAAGGAGGTCTGATCATGTTCGATGTAAGCTCAGTTTTCGTAAGTTTCCATGCGATGGATCTCATCTCCGTCACTGTGATTGGAGTTATTGGTGGGGTGTTGGGGAGCATATACAATTACCTTCTTCATAAGGTCCTCAGACTCTACAGTCTAGTTAACGAGTAAGAAAAGTGCTTTGACGCCATAATAGCCACCAGTTATAATATTGCAACCTTTCAGCTTACTAATTACTACAGGTTTGGTTGATCTTTATCGTCTGTCCTGTCCTGCTGTATTTTGCAGGAAAGGAAGATTGCACAAGCTTCTCCTCAGTATCATGGTCTCCCTATTTACCTCTGCATGTCTTTACTTCCTGCCTTTTCTCGCTGGCTGCTCGCGTTGTGATCCCTCCCTCCCCGACACAGAGTGTCCCACCAACAGCAGGAGTGGAAACTTCAGGCAATTCAACTGTCCACCTGGCTATTACAATGATCTGGCCACTCTCCTCCACACCAGCAATGACAATGCCGTCCGGAACATATTCTCCACCTCCACCCAAAAAGAATTCCACCCATTATCCCTTATCATCTTCTTTGCACTCTACTGTATCCTGGGTCTCTTCACCTTCGGGATTGCTGTTCCGTCAGGGCTCTTCCTCCCAATCATTCTCATGGGCTCTGGCTACGGCCGCCTGCTTGGTCTTTTCATGGGATCCTACACAAGCATTGACCAGGGACTCTATGCTGTCCTTGGTGCTGCCTCCCTCATGGCCGGTTCGATGAGGATGACTGTCTCCCTCTGTGTCATTTTTCTTGAGCTCACCAACAACTTAGTCCTGCTCCCCATAACCATGATCGTCCTGCTCATTGCCAAAACAGTTGGGGACTACTTCAACCCAAGCATATACGAGATCATCCTGAAAATGAAAGGCCTACCTTTCTTGGAAGCTCACCCTGAGCCCTGGATGAGGAACCTCACTGTCGGTGAGCTTGCTGATGCCAAGCCAGCGGTAGTCACCCTTCATGGCGTTGAGAAGGTCTCACGTATTGTCGAGGTACTGCGAAACACCAAACACAATGGTTTCCCCGTGGTTAACCAAGAAGCTATTTATCCCTTCGACCCCGTGGGGCTGCGTCTGCCCGCTGCTAGTGCTGGGCCTGGGACAACAGAACTGCATGGGCTGATCCTGAGAGCACACCTTCTCGCAGCACTGAATGAGAAATGGTTTCTGAGCGAGCCGAGAAGAACAGAAGAGTGGGAAGTAAGAGAGAAATTTACTTCAGCGGTACTGGCAGAGAGGGGGAGAAAGATTGAGGAGGTGGCAATAACGGAGGATGAGATGGAAATGTATGTAGATTTGCATCCCCTTACCAACACCACCCCATATACAGTGGTGGAGAGTATGTCAGTGGCGAAGGCTATAGTGCTCTTCCGGCGGGTTGGGCTCCGTCAGATGCTGATTATACCCAAGTATCGAGCAGCCGGGGTAAGTAAAAACCCATCAAATTCAAATCTCTCTTTACGTAGTAGATGTAATAATAGGTTTTTATTCTCCACCCCTCGTATGAAAATGAAAGCCCATTCCTGAACAAACATAAGCCCTGAAATTTAATTATTTATAGTGATGAGACAACAAAGATAAAACACTAAATCAAACAGGCTTATTCAGGGACCAAATAAGTTTTTGTTCTGCAATTCTAAATGAAATTGCATATTTGTATGCAAAATGAAATTTCCCAGATTCTACAAATTTTCCTTTTTCCCCTTAAATTATCATTAACTGTTACATTGGATTTGCAGATATCTCCTGTGGTGGGAATTCTGACCAGGCAAGACCTAAGAGCCAGCAACATTTTAAGTGCCTTCTCTCATCTAGCAAAAAGTAAGGGACTAGAACGAAAGTGAGTGATACATTATTCATAACCAGTGGAAAATTTTCATTTTTTTTTTTTTGTATTCCTTGAACTCTGTATCAATATTAGATTCTTTTTTCGTCAATCAAGAAGGGATAACAAGCCAAGAATACGTATGCAAATTTTTCATCTTTATAATTATTTCCTACCATGTTTATTTATTGGTCAAGAATAAATGTATTCCAGTTTCATCAATTCATCCTAGAGAGAGGGACTGTGTGTTAATTTTTCCAATTTTCTGTTTCCATTATTTTCCTATAATTTCATCTCATTTCCCATTCCTCCATCAACCATGTAAATTTCCATTGCCTACTTCAATTTTTTTAGGTGTAGTAAAACAAAAGGAATGCAATTGCAAACTTTTTACTTGATTTGGCATCAAAACCGAGAATAAACCGTTTATTGACAATTAGGCGCCATTAGGCACCACATCATCATAACAGTGAATAAATGCTTCCCCTTTAAGGAAAGTGTTAAAATGAAATTTCCCCAATGTTTAGTATGTACATAAATCAAGACCAACTTTTATCAATACTGATACATACAAATTGGTATGATGGGATAAATGCTTGGTGTGGTGATGACATAGCACTGTTTATCAAAATGCCCCTCAAGAAATGCCCATGGAACCAAACATACGCTCTAATCCATTGACGTTTTCTGGAATGCTGGTCTAGTGATTTTTGTCCAGTTCAATTCCTGGAATGCGCTGGTCTCAATCTCACTTCCACTCAGTTTTTGAAATTCAAAGTACAAATAGCAACCAGGTCATTTTTTTGCTCAAATTGTCAACTCCACAACAATAATTCTGGGCTCCTAGAAGTAAATTCATGGGAGAATGATGGTTCAGCCCAGGGTTAGAATTTTCAGGCCCAAAGTACATTTTGGGTAGATGTCAGCTCAGAATTGATACCAACGGGCAATCAATGAAGTATGATCCAGTGTGTTTTCAAGATTTCAATAAGCGAAATGATTCTTATAATTACGATGATGATTCCATTTTATTTGAACTTGTAAAAAATGAATCAGAAAATTTTCATTCCACGTGAGCAAACTAAAAGCTCACAAAATTCTGTATCAACTTTTTCCAAATAGGAATAAGAAACATAAGGATATACAAAATTCAATTAGCAAATAGTATGTACAACTTTAATCTATATAACTATTTCCGTACAGGTTAGTCAAGAATAAACAAATTCAATTTTTGAATGTGAACAAAAGAGGCAGCATCTTTGAACTTCTAGTTTCTGGCAAGAATATCTTGTCTCTGTGCTTTCTTCTTCTTTTTTCCTGTTTTCTTTTTCTTGGCGCTAATTCCTGGTCCCCGTTTGAACACGGCCAGAATCTCGATGCTGCATCCATAGTTCATGGTGCAATGTTTAGGAATAAAAGTAAATTTCACAGATGCAATTTTTAGATGGAAGCTTCATGATCATGGATGCTCCTACTTAAGAAATTTTCCATTATCCGTTTCTTTTCCGTGTAAAGATAAGATCCATGAGACTGAATTTATCACCTAAACGCAGAGCAGGCAGGAAGGTGTTGATATCCCTGATTGTGTTCAAAAGTCTAAAAGTAACACTTCCCCCCATGCCTACTTGAATTAGATGCTTATTTTCAAAGATATTTATGATAAAAATATAAAAATATAACTATTCTTGACAGTATTATTAGGAATAATGGTTATTCAAAAAGACAGACTTTTTTATGCATCGTGAAACAAAACTTGTTATAGGAGAACAACGGCCTGGAACTAGTCTCTGCAAGAAGGGAATTACATAGAGAGATGCACATTCTACAATTCTACTCGCTCTAGAAAACCACTTGTAGAAAGAAAGTCATAAAGGCAGTTGACCAAATACAACTGTGATTTGGAAACATGAGTAATGGGAAAATAATTAATATATCAACATTTCCAAGTAAGAAGACATAATATATCAAACGGGATGAAATACCTGTTAGTGCCTGGAAAGAAATTGAAAGCATGGGCTTTCTCCAAATGCCATGCCTTGCTAGACAACAGAGATTTGCAATCCTGTTCAAAACCCTGCCGCATTAGAAATTATGTACATACACGCATTTCCAACTTCAAAAGAGTTTTTTTTATCAGCAACTTCGAAAGAGATTTCATAACCATAATTAAAACTAACTACTCTATTAGGACAGAAATACCTCCTTAAAGCTTTCCCACCCACAGCTTATATAGATAAGAGTTTGAGGCAATGCATGACTTTTCTCGGGACTTTTGCTCTCAATCTGAACAGATGCTTCTCTAGCCCGTAGAATCCAAGGCCTTTTTTCATCTTTTACCTTTGAAAAGGAACTGAGGAATACAAGTAAAAGGTATTAATCACTCCAATAGAACTACAGAAGATCAATTACCCAAATTTCCTCAAGAATCATAATTTACTCTAGACATTGACCAAATCAACACTTACAAAATAACTACCTTTCAGATGCTGCAGCTTTATGCTCAGATGATTCTAAAGTTTGTAATGCATTGATAAGAGATTGGTCCAACCCTTTCCTAGGAGGATCAACAACAACTACATCTGTTCCCTCAAGCCAAGATAGAGGTCCCTGATACAACCAAAGAAAAAATATCATAAATATAAACTCTTAGCCACCATAGAACTTCCCTTGAGCAACTAAAGAGTGGGTAGTTTTCTTTGGAAGATGAAGTTTTTAGACACTTTTCATCATTAAAAAAAAATTATAGTATGATATAAACAAATATGTCAACAAATTGCCAAACTTAAGAAAAAAATCAGATGCTAATTGGACGCTGACAATTGAAGTGTCTGCATGATGCCAGCTGATACTGCAATCCACAAATTTTGGCAAGCGTCCAACTGTTTTCTCAAAAGAGAGCTTTGACTCTTTATTAATATCAACACATTTCACAGACCTGCAAATAGGGAGTTCTTTCAATTAAATCGCAACTCATACTTTAGTAGAAGAATGTGGCATTCAAACATTTAAAAGCAATAGATTAAAGACATCTTGGTACTTGCCGACATTTTCTAGTAGCAGCTAATGATAATCCAATCACACCAGCCCCTGCATATAGATCAGCAATAGATGCACCATAGGGTACATACTTTTGTAACTTCCGGAGCAAGGAATCAAAAGCCTGCAAAGATAGACTTCATGAACAGAATATCTCAAGCATAATACAAACTATTTAAGTTCAGTCTGCTTTTTTCCAATCATCAGTTAATGATTATCTTTGGGCAGTGAGTGATGGGACCTGCATCCTACAAAATACAAATGATATGTAGATGGTTAGATGAGGCCCAAACAAAACTTCATTGGAGAAACCCTACAATCATATTGTTTTGGACTAATAGATGGAGGGTGTTAGGGACATTAGTATCACAATATTTTCTTAATAGAGTAATCCCAATGTAGCACTGCCCACCTGTCTTTGTCTACAGAGTGCCAAAACTTTTTTCAATAATAAAAATACTTCAATATTTAGACTCCATTAGTTTCATTTTAGAGAAGAAAGATTCAACCTGAAATGTTTTAATTATATTTCTGCCCCCTTTGAGAAAAAAAAAACATTGTTTTCTGCCCAACTATAGAGAACCAAATGCATCCATAGCACCAATATTTCTCAATTGCAGTTTGCTGATGACATAACTTGGTGAAAGGATTCAAAGTGGGAAGGGACAAAATTCACATTTCACACTTACAGTTTGCTGATGACATAATTTTGTTCTTGGATGCCTCCATAACCAATATCACAAACACTAAAAGGATAATTGAATGTTTCAAACTTATCACTAGTTGGAGAGGTTAACTTTTGCAAAAGTTCTATGGTAGCTCTTAACTCAGTGGAAGTGGAACTTCTGGAGAGCTTCAAATCTTTGTTGGGGTGTAACGAGGAGAGTCTTCCTATCTCATATCTATGGATGCCTCTTGGAGGGAATCCAAAATCTCTCAATTTCTGGAGACCATGGTGTAGAAATGTGAGAATAAACTTTCATCTTGGAAGAAGTGTTCTCTCTCAAAAGGGGAAAGGCTTACTCTCTTGAAGGCCTCCTCAGCAAATATGCCTGTCTACTTCCTTTCAATCTTCCAGATTCCAACCAAAATCAGAAATCAGATTGAGAAGCTTCAAAGGAACTTTCTTTGAGAAGGAGGTTGGGAAAATAGAAGTCACTTAGTCAGTAGGAAACAAGTTTGCAAGCCTAAAGAGGATGGTGGTTTGGGAATTGGGCACTTAAAAGAGAAAAATTCTTCTCTCTTAAGTAAATGGCTGTGGAGGTTCCCTAAAGAACCCAATGCTCTTTGGACAGCTGTCATCTCAAGCAAATATGGATCAAATGTAAATGGGTGGGATAACAAACTCCATTTGAACAGGATAAAGTCCACAAATCCATGGAAAGGTATCATCTCCACCCATACTTCTTTCTTTCCTTTTATAAGATATAAAGTGGAAAATGGCTCTAAAATAAAATTCTGGAAAGACCATTGGTGGGGGGAATCTACCCTTGCAGCCTCTTTCCCTAGACTTTTTAACCTTACCCTTGACCAAGAAGCCACTATTTCTTCCTGCCTTCCAGACAAAACTGTTGAGAACACCCTAAACCTTCGACTCAGAAGACCCCCAAGGGATTCGGAAATTTCTGAATTAATAGACTTAATTCAGACCCTTAAAGAAGCCTACATCTTCCCCTCCAATTCTGACACCCGAATCTGGACCCTGCACCCCACTGGAAAATTCTCTTCTAAGTCTATGTTCAAGGTTTTGATTGCTGATGGCCAACATCCCTCTTTTCCTTTTAAGAAGATCTGGTGTAGCCACATCCCCTCAAGAGTTTGTTTCTTTGCCTGGGAAGCTTGTCTCCAGAAATTAAACATTTGTGATCTCTTGCAAAAAATGTTTTTGGGAAGACTGTCCATCTCCCCTCATGTTTGTTTTTTATGCTTCAGTGAAGGTGAATCAGCAGATTACATTTTCCTTCACTGCAAATTCACCCAAAAGATTTGGTTCCATTTCCTGAAAATGGCAGGTTACAGTTGGGCTATACCAAAGCATGCTATGGATAGGTTTAAGTAAAAGGGGTAAAGTTTACTGGTAATCAGCGTTACATGCAGTGTTGTGGGGAGTTTGGGATGAAAGAAACAAACGGTGGTTTGAAAATAAATTCAGGCCCCTGGAGGAGCTAATTTCATTTCTTACCTTTGCGACCTCTGGACGGTGAACTCAGACCTGTTCGAAGGACTCTCAGTCAATGATCTCAATAGAGATGCTTACCCCTTTCTATTTCTCCCTCACCTCCATCAATCATCCTCGCGATATCCTGAACCCATCAGTGAAGGAGTGATGATCCTAAACTTCGATGGAAGTGCTTTAGGTAACCCCAGATTAGCTGGTATCAGAGGAACACTAAGTGATGAAAGGGACAACATTTGCTGAACTTTTAGCGGACCAATTGGTTTGGTAGATTCGACGAAGGCTGAAGTAATGGCTGTTCTCACAGGAATCAAAATAATAAAAAGTTTGGGAATCCAAAATATAATCATTGCATGTGATTCAGCAAATACTATAAAATGGTTAAGAGACAAAGAGGGGGGGGGGGGGGGGGGGACCTTGGAGATTGAGTCGCCATTTAGCAGAGGCTAGGGACTCTTTGGACTGCCTAAATGTAAATTTAGTTTGGATTCCTAGGGAATGCAATCATACAGCAGATAGCTTAGCTAAATGTGGTGTTCTTAGAGCATTTGTATGGCGACAAGCTTCCTCCTTTGTAACTTGTAGGGGTTCTTCCCCTGCTTTGTACATCTTCTCATGTACCTCTTTTTCTCTTAATGAATCCTGGTTAAATTTTCTCAAAAGAAAAAAAAATCTCAATTGCAGTAAATGTTATGCATCCCACATTTTTGTTATCCAATCATTGCATTAGGAACAATATTACACCTAATCATGAAGTAGATCCCTTTATGTAGCCGACTCTAAAAGTAATAAACATTATGGTTTTAATTAAAATTGCTAAAACAATGAATAATGGCATTTAAATTTAAATAGTCTAGGACATCAACCATACCCATGCATGTTTAAACGCCAAAGTTAAATAATATCTCATTTGAATGGAAGTTATCTAGTCATATATGAATTATAGAATTTATATAAGGTTTAATAATATTTAGTTACCATTTTCCAAATCTATGGTAGTGTAGTGCTAAGGAGAACACTACTCCCTGTCTCTCACTTGATGCATGATTCAAGGGAATCCATGGAGTGCAGCATTCCCATAGTTTTTTTTTTTTAATCAATGGGTGTTTCAATAGAATTTATAAATAATATACCATATTCCAACAATGAAGGATCCATCATAAACAAAAATTAGAAAAGAGTAGGAAAATGACTACCATTATAAAGTTCATTATCTGCTGTAATGGTAAATAACCATGAAGGCTCACCACTGCTACACATTATTTTCGTTGTTCAAACTATTGTAACTTTTAGTCTATTCTGTGCACTTGTAAAATGCTAAAATTCCATTTGAGCCTGGAGGTGGAAAGCCAAAAAATCCTGATGGAATATACAATTGGGTTACCCTTGTATTCGCCTGACCAAAGCTGGATGGAGCCAAAGATATATCAATGCCTCCAACATGTTCCCAAAAATTACTTTCTCCCAATAGATGCCTCCACCTATTTCCAAATATTATCTGCACAAGTATAACGCCTGTCAAGTTCCAAAATCCTCAAATGACATGAACCAGAACATCTCAAAAGGCTCCAAAATAAATTGCATAAAAGAAACCATCAAGAAACAATAAAAGATCTTGCTTAGATTGACATAGAGAAAAAGGTTTGAATCAAATGCCATCCCAAAATTATCCAAGAAGATCTTTTTTTTTTTTTTTTTTTTTTTGGAGGGGGGGGGGGGGGTTGAGGAGAAGGAAAGAAAGAATAGAATAGCAACTTCATCCTTGTTTTTTTTTTCTATTTTCCTTTCCATCTTGAATTTTTATCATATAAGGTCAATAACCTTCTTTAGTTACTAATTAATATGAAATTTCGCTATTAAAAACTTATTATAGAAGTATTATTTTTGAAAATAATGAAATTAATATATTTTAAGAGATTTTTATCTTTTAGATATGATGACTTGCCACATTTTGAGAGGGAATTTAATGTTCTTACCAAAGAGAATTACTATTTTTCCAATAAGTATGCATGCTGAATGGTATGTAAAACCATGAAACTAGCCACAAGTTAGTTCTTTATATTACAAAATTATTACTATCTAGACGACTAGGTGCCCCATTGTTGCCCATAATCGTCTAGATGACTTCACAACCATGAATGACACTTTTGATATGCCATCTTGAATCCATGACCCCTAAAATTCTCTTCTACCTCTTTGCATGCATCAGCTAGTTCTTATGGTCCATTTGGTTCGTAGGAATAGGGGTTTGGAATCGGAACCGGAATGGTCCAACCATTTGGTTGGGTGGAACCGGAATCCTATTCCCATTCCTGATGGAATGGCATTCCCCCATTGAGAGAATGGCAATTCCCTCCCTCCCCCTCCCTTGGGAATGAGAATCCATTCCAGTTGATTCCAATTCTGATTCCCATCTGCACCAAACAGGTGGGAGGAATAGAGTCAACAGACCATTCTGATTCTGATGGATTTCATTCCAATTCTGACTGCAAACCAAATGGACCCTTAATTGTATATTTGTTTGCATTTCCAATGTATATCAAGTCATCTGTAATTCTGTAACCATAGAGAATATAGCTTGGTTGAACCCAAGCAATAGTTTCAACAAGTAAGAAAGAATATGTTAATGGTAAAACATACCAACCCAGTACTGTCAATCAAGAAAAACTTGGAAAAGGCTCACTTGACAAGTTGACAAATCTATTGATAAACAGAAACATACCAATCCACTTGACAAGTGAAAAGAATAGTGCTTGATAAACAGAACCAATCCAATTTTCTTAAAGAAAACTAAAAAACGATTTTCCACTAGCAACCCATACCAATTCATTATTGTAAATCAAGAAACACCCAAAGAAAATGTAGTCTAACATTTGACAAATGAAGAAAAGAGTTATTGACAAACAAAAGCTGTACTTATTTTTTTTAAACTCACATTGTTAGTAGATGTCTGAAAGTTAACCCAAACAGAGTGAATTAGATGGATATTACTACTAGGACCACCATTCCTCCATAAGAACTGTAAACCACAACTGAAACATCATCTGTAAGGAAGAGATGCAGAAAAGGAAAAAAATAATTCAACCAATCTTGACGGACTAAAATGATCATACATTGGCCAAAGCATTTAACTTTTCTGAACTGGGTGAGTTCTCATTTCTTGAATTCCAAACCAACGAAACCTGTACTTTACCTGGAAACATATAGGCAATTCCAGTAATGTCATCTCTTTTCTTATTGCTTACCCTTCAAATTGCTTAAGACTTGAGAAACCTAAAAAAACTAAACGAATCTAGAATGTAAAATTAATAAGGCCATGCGTTATATTTGACCATTTCGGTATCTTTCTGAAGCCGGGATGGATGTGTTGTATGTCGTTACGGCCATCTGCATGCATCCATCGCCCATTACACTTCTAAAAAGAACACTTAAAAAACAAAAAGAAGAATAAATGCAATTATATTACATCACCATTTTAGTACAGTAGCATTATTGCTTACCTGCACGTATCGCAGCTCACCCGTCCCTTCATCTTCATTGTAAGGCTCCACGTCCAATTCAGTAATACCTGAGCAAAATGAAAAGAGAATACAAGACCAGAATTAAACAAAGCAAATTTTTTTTATAAAGAGCACAGGACAATAAAACAAATAGAGGAGTTAATACTTAAAACTAGGAAAAAAAGAACCGTGTGAGAGATATTGCCTTGTTTTAAAAGTTCAACGGCAAAATTAATGCTAGGATGGTGAGCTGCCAGATAGAGGAAAAATATAAGAGAAATCAAAATTAACCGGAGAAAAAAGAATATCTCAAAATCTCAAACACTTCAAAACAAAAAGTGCATAAAGAACTCTAACAGTCTAACCTAACCTTTACACAGTGGAATATCAACGACATTATGTGTACCCTCTTGATACAATCCAATCAAAGGGCTAGCCGATGAACCCCGAATAGCGAGTTTTGCACGGCATCTCCAACCCCACTATGAGATTCAAACAGTAACAAACCCTTGGTTGAGCGAAATGAAGAGAAATGCAAAGCACTGCAAACCAATCATGGACCTTACCAATCTACAACTATCAAAACTGAAACCGGAAATGCCGAGATTCTTAAAGAAATCGGCCACTTCATCGAGTATGACCGGTCGGTGGAGATTCCACTCGTGAGTGCAGCCAGAGCACCTGCAAATTAAACTCAAACAAAAGGTTAAGTTTAATTCCTTTAATCTCATACGTTGTTAGACAGTTAGAGCTAGAGAGAGGAAATTGTCATACGATTGGAAGTGTGGACATTGGAGGGCACAGGATAAGGAAGGCGCGGGAATAACGTTAGGGCTCTGTGGGATAGAAGGCGGTGAGGCGGGTTGAGAGCGCAATACGGAGGGCGCAAGGCGAGATGTGATGACGGAGGAGAAATGGGAGAAGAGCGAGACAGAAACAGACATTACGAAAGGTGATATCCTCTCAGACAGTAGACTCCTGATTTTGCCGCCCCTGGCGGGAATGGATAAAATATCCTATGCTCTCACTTCAGTCTTCACTGCTTCAGTATTGTAACCAGGGAACCGGAGGGAAAACTACAACAAACATCCCGAACTCGCCTTGGGTAGTACAGTACTAGTAGTAGTAGTAAAAAATCAGAAGCTTCCTGACCATCGCCAGGTTTCAATGGGTAAACCACCCTTAATTGATAATCGTATATCCCACTTCTAAAACAATTAACTTAGGGAGAATGACGGTTAGTGCGGCATTGATGCCAATTCTTGGGCGGACATTGATAAATAAAGTATAGATTGTTGACATTTCAATGTTTATACTTCTGTAGTGAAAATCAGAAATTTGCCTTGGGTCTGATAATTATAAAGATCCCTATACCATGGGCCTTTGATAATTATCCCCCAAAACTTTTATTTGCAAAAAAATAATAATAATAAACTTTCATTTGTAAATTGCAACAAGATAGGCTCTGTTTGTTTTGTTTGCACTATAATATATACTTTACATAAATACCTTTTTCTCGGTTCATGAATGTAAAATGGATTCATAGTTGTAAATATATTTTGTATTCTTCTTGTTTGTTTCAAATTGGTGTAAAGAACTGTACAATGCTCTCTCTCTCTCTCTATTTACAAAATAATCGAGATCTGCAAAGTACAAGTTTGCATCCATCAGATACAGTAGTGTACTCTCCCAACGACAGGAATGCCAGAAAAAAAAACACATTTTTCCCCTCTTTATCTTAATCGATTCACTTTTGTATGGCAAACAAAGGCTCACAAACCCAAACCGGAGTATATAAATACCCCGCTTGTATTTCAAACAAACGCAGCCTTAAGAATTTTTCTTTCCATAATATTATTCCAATCGAGAAATGGAATCACTTTTCCATCTGGGTGGGTGGTGGCTTGGTCAATCCATAATATTACTCATAAAATAAAAATATAAAAAATATGTAAAAATTGGACATATTCAGACAAAAATAAGCGTGGTAAATGCAAATTATTGGATACAAATATGATAAAGAAAAAAATATAAAAAACGATGCATGACACAATGATTAACGGTTTAACTAGTCATGCCACTAGGTTGTTGATCAAAGTCTAACAATTTTTTTGTACGATGAAAATGACCAAGAAATGTGGCCAGGTGGCAGGTCAAATGGTCCGATCATCCGGGTTGACATTGGTTAAAAATACTAGTTGGCATCACTAAATAGTCTTTCAGATCATTGCATGTGTTATAACTTTGTTGGTTTAGATACTTGATTGATAACGCGATACTGCATTATATACATTTCTCCCTTTGTACAAAGTAATGGAAGAAGATTCCAAATTCTTTGTCATGAGCCTTAACTATATCTGGAATCAATTTGCTATTTTAAGGGGTGTTCAACAACATGATTGCTTTTGTTCTTGGTGTTTTTGCTTATGTAGCAGTTGCTTTTGTTTTTTGTTTTCAAAAGTAAAGCCAACCATGTTGTCAAACTGCCCCTTGGTGGGTATATTAAAACAAATAATAAATTCTTGCTTTTAGCTGACAACTATGATACGCTCAAGTTATCTAACAAGAGGGAGAAGGATCTAGAATAAGGAGAAGAGAGAGAGAGAGAGAGTTTGTTTGTAGAAAAACCAATGCCAACTCCATTCATTCAGGCTATATTTATAGCCTTATGGTGCTACAAACTGGGAGTAGAAATAGGAACTACTGCCCCTTAATCTAGGAGCTTATCAACAAAAAAACATAATGCACTTATCTAGGAAACAGAATGCACTTATCTAGAAACAGAAATTGAAGACTTATCTAATGCACTTATCTAGGAAACAGAATGCACTTATCTAGGAGCAAAATTGAAGACTTATCTATTCTAACAGAATTAAAACTGAATGGATAAGGCTTATCCCAATTAAGAGCTAACATGATCGGGTCTTCTGCTGCTATCCACTTTGACCGGGTCTTCGGCTGCTGCATGCATGCACGTATCATTCTCCTCCCCCCCTGAAGGACCCTTGTCCGCAAGGAAGTCGGGATAAACTTTTCTGAAGCGCCATTCATTCTCCCAGGTTGCATCCTCAGCTGGCGCCCCAATCCATTTGACCAAGACTTCAGATTTTGGGCGGTATTTGCCCTTGTGAATAATACGGCGATCCAGGATTGCTTCCGGTTGGGGTAGGATGGTCGAAGTATCCGAGATTGGAGGAAGCTGAGTGGAAGTAGGGGTGATGGGTCCCAAGTGCTTCCGCAACAAACTGACATGAAACACATTGTGGATTTGAGAGCCGGGGGGCAAGGCTAAGCGGTAGGCTACTGGACCAATCTTCTCAATGATTGGGTACGGCCCAAAATAACGTGGGGCGAGCTTCATGGAACGCCGAAACGCCACCGAGGTCTGCCGGTAAGGCTGTAGCTTCACATACACGAAGTCACCTGCTACGAACGAGACTTCTCGTCGGTGCTGGTCCGCTTGACATTTCATCCGGTTCCGGGCTACCTGGAGGTTATGTTGTAGCTCGCGTAGGATGATGTCCCGGTCACGCAAGTATTCGTCAACTGCCCCTACTCGAGCTGTACCCGGTACATAGGTCAGGAGACTAGGGGGTGGGATTCCGTAGACTGCTTCGAAGGGTGTCATTTTGGTGGAAGAGTGAGTGGAGGTGTTGTAGCTGTATTCTGCCCAAGGAACCCACTCTACCCATTTTCGCGGCTGGTCACCTACAAAGCACCGTAGATATTGCTCCAACGTCCGGTTAACAACTTCGGTTTGCCCATCGGTTTGGGGGTGGTAACTGGAGCTCATACACAATTTCGTCCCATGCATCTGAAAAAGTGTCTGCCAGAATGAGCTGATGAATACCTTGTCACGGTCGCTAACAATGGATGTTGGTACTCCGTGTAGGCGGACAACGTTGGCAACAAATGCCTTCGCGACTGTGGTGGCAGTGAATGGGTGTTTTAAGGGAATGAAGTGGGCATATTTTGTCAACCGATCCACAATTACCATGATAACCGTGTACCCATTGGAGGAAGGCAATCCTTCGATGAAGTCCATGGAGATGTCTGTCCACATTTGAGTAGGAATTGGTAATGGCTGAAGCAATCCCGTTGGTCTCATGCAATTTGTTTTGAAGCGCTGACATACGTCACATTGTTGCAAGAACTCCTTCACCGTCCGACGCATGTGGGGCCAAAGGAAGCTGTGCTTGATGCGAGAGAGGGTCTTATGAAACCCAAAGTGTCCCCCTACAGGGGATGAGTGGCAGTCTGCCACCACCTTTGAAATCAAGGTGGAGGTGGGGCTCAAATAAATCTTGTCCCCCTTGAACCATACCCCATCCCGTTGAAGCAACTTGTGGGAGGGTCGCTTTTTCATCAATTCCCCATAAAAGGTGTCTTGTTTGACCTCTTCTTGTAGCGTCGGCCACCAGTTTGCGTGTGGTATAGAGATGGAAAGAAACTGAAATTCAGCCATACGTGACAAGGAATCCGCACCTTGGTTCTCAGCCCCTTTTTTATACTCGATCTCATAGTCGTAGCCCAGTATCTTTGGCAGCCACCGCGTTTGTGCCGGTGTGGTTATCCTCTGCTCGAGTAAATATTTAAGACTTTTTTGGTCGGTGCGGACTGTGAATGGTTTCCCAAGCAGATATGGGCGCCATTTCTTAACGGCTTTGACAATAGCTAACATCTCCTTCTCATAGGTGGATAATGCCAAGGTTGAACATTTCAATGCTTCACTGAAGTAGGCCACCGGTCGATTTTGCTGGATGAGGATGGCGCCAATCCCGGTTCCACTCGCATCGCATTCAATCACAAACCGTTGGGAGAAATCAGGTAGACGTAGGATTGGCGGTGAAGTGAGTGCCTTCTTCAATTGCTGAAAGACCAGCTCTGCTGCCTCGTTCCATTGAAATCCCCCTTTGGTCAACAGTTGGGTTAAGGGAGCTGTAATGCTTCCGAAGTCGTGGATGAACTTCCGGTAATATCCTGCTAACCCGAGGAAGCCACGGACCCCCTTTGCTGATGTCGGTGTAGGCCATGCGAGAACAGCTTGTATTTTGGCTGGATCAACGGACACACCTTGTTCTGAAATCACATGACCCAAGTACTCGACCCGCGAAACCCCAAATTGACATTTTGACATTTTTGCAAATAATTTGTTAGAGGATAATACAGTTAGAACAACTCTCAAATGAGATAGGTGGTCTTCCCATGATTTAGAATAAACCAGAATGTCGTCGAAGAAGACCAAAATAAATTCCCGGAGGTATGGGCAGAAGAGGTCGTTCATGAGGCTTTGAAAAGTTGCAGGTGCATTCGTCAAGCCGAACGGCATCACTAAGAACTCGTAATGCCCTTCATGTGTTCGGAAAGCCGTTTTAGGAACGTCTTCTTCTTGCACTCGAATCTGATGGTATCCCGACCGTAGATCTAGTTTGGAGTAAAATTTGGTGCCGTAGAGCTCATCTAATAATTCATCAATCACGGGAATGGGATACTTGTTTTTAATAGTGATTTCGTTCAGTGCTCGGTAATCCACGCAAAACTGCCAAACTCCATCAGCCTTCTTCACTAGCAAAACCGGCGATGAGAATGGGCTATTGCTTGGTCTTATCAGCCCTGTCTGCAAAAGCTCCTTCACCATCTTCTCTATTTCGGTCTTCTGGTAATACGGGTATCGATATGGCCTCACACTCACCGGTCCTTTGTCGGGAAGCAGTGCAATCCGGTGGTCATGTGGTCGTTTAGGAGGCAGGCTTGTGGGCGGCTCAAACACATGGGAAAATTTGGTGAGAAGGTGGTCCATCTCGGGTGGAAGAAAACCTGGTTGGCCGCTGCTATGTGAAGGAACTATTTGAAAAAAAAACCCCGTACCTTGTAACCCATTGCATTCCTTGTTGGTTAAGGCTTCGATGCTGGCTCGTCCCAATCCTTGGAAGGTGCAAGAGAGTCCCTCCTTTTTGAACGTCAAGGTTAGTTGTTTGTAATCCATCTCGACGGGTCCAAGCGTCTCTAGCCACTGTACTCCCAACACCAACTGGCATGCTGCGACGGGAAGAACATAATAGTCAGCGGTAACGGGGTGTCCTTGAATGGCGAGGGTGAGAGATCGGCACCGCCCCATACACTCGATCTTTTCACGGTTGGCCACCATAACTTGAAATTTCTTGTCTCGATTCATTGGCAACCCGAGCTTGGAGACGATGGCTTGGTCAATGAAGTTGTGGGTGCTGCCGCCATCAATTAATACGATCACATTCTTGTTTTCAAGTTTCCCAAGAACAGGTATGGTTTGCGGGTGCTCAGCTCCTGCAATAGCGTGGAAGGAGATTTCAGGGATGGCTTCTTGGTTTTCTTCCTCTGATTCGACAGTCTCCGCGTCCGCCGGTTCCGGATCCTCAATCATGAACAGTTGTGGACGTGCACAACGGTGGTCGGAGGTGAACTTCTCATCACAGTAGTAACACAACCCCTTCTCACGACATTCTCGCACCTCTTGGTTGGTGAGTCGCCGGAATGTTGAGGAAGGAGCACTGGAAACCTGGTTCGCGCGCAAGCTTGGTGGAGGCCCAAGTACACCGGCCATGGGGTTGGGCGACGCCTTCTGGGTTGTCATGGCTGATGGGGATCGAATTGGTTGGCTAGCTCTCCGCTGTAAGTGATTTCGTTCCTCAATTAACCGGGCCACTCCAATCGCCTCTATCAAAGTTCGAGGCTGCTTGATCTTCACATCTAAACGAACGTCATCACGAAGTCCTGCAATGAAACAGCCAATGAGAAAGCTCTCGGGCAGGCCGTCAACTTGGTGAGAGAGCCTCTCGAAGGCTTCTTAATAAGCCGTCACAGTGGTGGTTTGCTTTAGGCGGGTTAATGCCTCTGATGGGTCCTCGTAGTCGGTGGGGCCGAACCGTTGTAACACCGCTTTGGAGAGTTCTTCCCATGTGAGCGGTCTGCGATGCTTGGTCAACCACCTGTGCCACTGTAAGGCGATGCCTTCCAAATGGAAGGAAGCTAGCTGCACCTGTTGGTCCAGAACAATATTTTAAAATTCAAAATACTGCTCCGCCTTGTAAATCCAACCGCTCGGATCATCCCCATTAAATTTTGGGAATGACAGCTTGACGTGTTGATGAGGGTGGTCATGGGTGGAGCTTGAACGGGAAGTATGGGGCTGTGAGGATTCTTCATGGGCGAAGGAGTTGGTCTCGAGAGTGGTATTGGGAGTGGTTCGTGAGGCTCGAAGGGCTTGGAGTTCAATTAACACTGCTTGCAAGACTGTTCATTTGGTCGAAGCTCGACTCATGTCGTGTTAAGGTTTCATTGACCTCATTGCGGAACTCCGCGTTCGTCTTTCCACGGGTGTCCATGGTCGAACTGGCTCCGATACCAATGATACGCTCAAGTTATCTAACAAGAGGGAGAAGGATCTAGAATAAGGAGAAGAGAGAGAGAGAGAGAGAGAGAGAGAGAGAGAGTTTGTTTGTAGAAAAGCCAATGCCAACTCCATTCATTCAGTCTATATTTATAGCCTTATGGTGCTACAAACTGGGAGTAGAAATAGGAACTACTGCCCCTTAATCTTAGGAGCTTATCAACAAAAAAACATAATACACTTATCTAGGAACAGAAATTGAAGACTTATCTAATGCACTTATCTAGGAAACAGAATGCACTTATCTAGGAGCAGAATTGAAGACTTATCTATTCTAACAGAATTAAAACTGAATGGATAAGGCTTATCCCAATTAAGAGCTAACATGACCGGATCTTCTGCTGCTATCCACTTTGACCGGGTCTTCGGCTGCTGCATGCATGCACGTATCAAACTCCTTATGGGGTTCACTTCTTGAGAAAACTACAAGGACATGACCACCAGTAAAACCTACTTAGTGATTTATTTTGCTACATCTGATCCGACAGTTCAATCCTCATCTCCTTATATTTTAGGTTTATACATCATAATTCATATAGCCCATCTGCTGCTTTACTTTTCATTCGTCTAACGACCTGGCAGCAATGTGATTGATGTAAATCCACACAATTAAATTGAAAGTTAGAGCCAAGCCAACGGCTTAGGTTTCGCTGAAAACTTCTGCCATGATCAGAACAACAAGCGAAGTCCAACCAGTAAAAGGGCGTGCACCTTTCCCCCTCCCCTTGTTCTTTTGGTCGTATTGTTCCCACAAATACCCTGTCTCAAAATAATTACGGACGACGTTCCTGCCAGACAAAGAAAAGTATGGTCACTAAACTGGGCAAACCTCCAGGCCTTGAGAGTAAGTTTAACAAAAAATTGCAAGTTTTACCTAATCAAGGTTTCCCGTAATTCCTTGTAGATGGCCTCAGCTCTGGTTCTATGTGGCCCGTCTTCTGCAGTCCCAAAATATAAAATGGATGACCAAGAACCTCAAAACCTTGGAATCAAGATGATTTCTTTCTATGCTGTATTTATTTATTTATTTTCAAGTACCTAGAGAATAGTGGTGGAGTGACGACAGGATCATGTAATTCATGTTCATCCAAATGGGGCCTCTCCAATAAGGTGGATCATGCTCCGTATTGCGTTTCATGTACAGTGAGCTGTGGCAGACATGGCATATAATACTCAGGATTTCCCAATGCTTCAGATCAGCAGGTTCAAAAGATAAATGTGACATAAACAAGGAGCTATTTAGTTGTCTTTTTTTTAACAAATAAAGGGGGTTAAGATCACCTTGTTTTCGACAGAGAGCGTAGTCCATAGTCTGTCCACAAGGTGCTCCTGTTTGAAATCAGGTCCAGATGTTTTCCCAGGATCCACGATTCCTATATGATAATACAAAGGGTGAAGTCCCTTGGCAAGACAGGAACAAGGGAAGTAAAAGGCCAAAGAAACACAACTCAGATACACCAGGAAATGAAAGCTTAGAAATATTTTATTTTCATCCAAGATGCCAGAGAATCTTGCATGAGCCTTACAGGTGGGATGATCCTCATCATAAAGGGAAAGAGATTGACATAACCAATATGAGGAACAAATCTCAACTTTGGTGTTTCTAGAACCTCCCGGACAAACTCTCGACTTGCGTAATTGCTACCTGGTTGCTTGGTTTCTTGCCACCTCAAGCGAACCTAAAATCATTAAGGATGTAGTATTTGGTAAATGTCATTGATAAGTTAATATGCATTTAACCTTAATATTCCTATTTTAGCAAAATCAATGAATCAAACAATTGTTATACATTTTAGCAAAATCAAGAAGCAATAACCAATACCTTTTCAGTATGATTGCCAAAATCAAAATAAGCCCCATAAGCATCATCGAAGTGCATCTGCAAAGGCAGCTAAAGTACTAAACATACCAGGAATCAAAACACGGTTGGGGGTAGTTTCTATTTCTTTAAGTTTCCCTCAAAAGCCATTTAGTACTCCCTATGCATTCTTTGGGAGGGAAAAAATCTGAACATTGCATTGAACCTGAACAGCATAATCATGATAGTTTTTTAAGTACCTTATTCAGAATCTCAAAATTTGAGAGCAATTTAGCTGTAGCATAGTAATCCTGCAAAACGATTCAAGTTCAAGGCCCATAAATCTAACAGATGAATCATGAAAGATAAATTCATATTTTCTTGTGTTATACCTTTGTTGGGTCATTTTTCCTTTTAAGAATCTCTGCAATGGAATTCATGCAATCTGCTGCAAGAAACATCCAACATCTTAGATCCAGGTGCCGTTCTTCATCACTTGGGTGTGATGCACGTGGATAATCATCCAACCCAGAAGTCAGTGTCTGGCAATGCCACAAATAACTATTATTGCATAATCTTTTGTTTTTTATTGATCTATTATTGTATAATCATTGATACAACTAGATAAATTATGTAAAAAAAAAAAAACAGTTCTAATTAGCTAAACTTAATAATAACGAAGTACTAGGGATTAAATCTTGTCAAAAAGTATATGAGGGTCAAGAAATTCAAAGGCTATGGCAAGAATCGAGAGAATGCAAGTATGCAAGGATTATCCAATTCCCCAGCAACAGTTTCAAACTGATCTAACAACAATATTTATTAGCATTAAAGGTTTGATAAATATAATAGATATACTGCTAAAACTGACAAGGTGACCACACATTAAAAAAGCGAAGTCCAACACCATATAGGGTGGTGAGATAGCATCCCAAAAACTTGAACCGAAAGGATGATCTGTCTACCTCCGAAAATTCTGGAAGCACAAAAACCTAGGCGAAAATCATGATTCCAATATTAGGACATAAAGTGTTACTATTCCTTTTCTTTCCAACAAACAATCTTCTGCTCCTCTCTTTCCATGTACTCCAACAGATTGCTTAGATCCTTCAACATGACATAAAGAAAAAAAAAATCTAGATTAAATGGCCAAAAGGCTTGTAATCTGAAAAGACAAGGAAAACCTTCATAAAGTCCACCATCCTGCAGGTAATGAAAAAATGCCTGACATATTCTTTGCAATTTTCACAAATGAGATTGTCTTCTGGAATCTCCTCCAATCATGAGAATTCTATCCAAGGCCATCAACCATTTTAATGCTTCCACCCAAGAAGGAACCAGGCTGCCCTAAATCCCTTTAATGTCAAAAACCTCCACTAGGTTTGAAATGATATCATTAAAATACCTTAACTATAAAACTGACCCTTGCTGCATCCTTTCTACGATCTTGCATCACTCTCCAAAGAAGAAAGTTGCTAAGCTAAGGAACACTCCTCAAGCTCCCAGTGCAATAAAGGAAATCAGACCTAAAACATAATTGGAAATCACTTTTTTCATTTTTCATTTTTTGGAGAAAGAGCAACTGTTTTATATTATAAGGCAAAAAAGGTTGAACATAAGAGATTTTTCACATGGTATACAGAAAACAGCTCATTCCTAAAAGGAAAACTATCCACGTAAGGTGTTATTACTATCTAAAAAAAACCCTCAACTCCCCTGTTTTGGCAACAAAGTAAGCATTGATATTTAATTCTTTTGGGGTCCATCTATCTTGAACATTCAACTGAGTCATAATTTCTCTTATTGCATTTAAAAGATGAACTAGTCCCAGGGCCACTTGCCCACCATTTGGGACTAGGAAATTGCATTCTTTAAGTTACCCTTTGTTTCCAATAAAGAAATCTGAAATTGCCTTTTTGTACATAATCCCACGTGTAGACCTCACTTCCACTTCTATGGAGTTACCAAACCAGCAGCTTTAAGAAAGAACCTATCTATCTCAGCAGGTCTGTGGTTCCCAATGAGATTACCATCAAACTATAATTATTTGCCATCCTTGAGCAAGGTTCAAAGTATCGATACGATACGAATTTCGGTCGTATCGTATCGGTACTTAGAAACGGCCAAAACATTATTTTTTTTTAGTTTTTTTTTCACATTTTGTTTTTTTGGGAAGCTTTTAGCATGCTTTTTATTATTAAAAAAATTGGGGGTCCGAAACACCTGGAAACATGCGTTTCGGACCGTATCTTTTTCAAAAGATACGATACGATACACCCCGTATCGGGCATATCATATCGATACTTTGAACCATGTCCTTGAGACTGTTCCCTGACTAAAGTGGGTGGTGGCATGTTCACTGTTCCTTTCTTTTGTTGAGAAAAATTAACCAGGATTCATTGAAGGAAGAAGAGGTACATGAGAAGATGTACAAAGCAGGGGAAGAACTCCTACAAGTTACCAGGATTCATTGTTCCTTCCAAACAAAAAGACCTTCCCTATTCTTATCCAACTTTTGTTTTTGGTAAATCAGTAATAAGATCAATAGAATTCCACTATTCACATTAAGATAAAAATACAGACTAAAATATATAAGAATAAAGGGAAAATGAAAAAGAAACCCTAGGCAGATCCAAAATAGCCTCACCATACACTCCAGGGATGCATGCAAATAAGGATGAGATGGGCCATAACACAATTCAATTCTTCCTACCTCAGTCTTAGCCAAAAAATCAGCTAGACAGCTAGCCTAGGCAGGCCTCCTAATCCAATAGAATGAAATATTCACTCTGGCCACCACTGATTCTAGCCTCTCTAGTACAAAATTGATACTTAATAGCACCCTGCCCGTCCCATCTATCACCACTGCCTGTCAGCACCCCTCCTATGTCCACTATTATATATCCATGGAATAAATCAATTGTAAATTCCCCAAAAGAAACTAAGAATTCTATGAGAGTAACTGCCAAAATTGACTGGGCCAGAATACACAAGACAATTCAATTCTTCCTACCTCAGTCTTAGACAAAAAATCAGCTAGACAGATAGCCTAGACAGGCCTCCTAATCCAATAGAATGAAATGTTCACTCTGGCCACCACTGATCTAGCCTCTCTAGTACAAAATTGATACTTAATAGCACCCTGCCCGTCCCATCTATCACCACTGCCTGTCAGCACCCCTCCTATGTCCACTATTATATATCCATGGAATAAATCAATTGTAAATTCCTCAAAAGAAACCAAGAATCCTATGAGAATAATTGCCAAAATTGACTGGGACAGAATACACATTAAGAATCTCACCCTAATGGTTCTTGTACACCCCTTCAATACCTGAATCTGAAAGCCCCGATTGGAAATTGGATTAGCTGAATGCATTATCTGTTTAGTGGAATGTGGAACCAATGATAACACCCCCCACCAGCCATAAAATACATGGGATCAACAGTGAGTGATTGAATGGTTGTGTGCCCCATGTATTTTATGACTGCCGTGGGTCATTATCATTGGTTCCACAGCCTGCTATACAGCCATTGCGTTCAGATAATCCAAGTTACACAAATTGCTCAAAGAACAACCATCAAGTTGAAAACAGCTTTTCACTTAATATCATTGGTCCCAAATAGACTAAACGATTGCAACTCTCAAACAGCTTCACATGATTTTCCCCTGGTCATCTGAGTTGAAAACAGTGACTCCATATTTACCATCGATGGCCACTTTTCACTTAATATCCAATGTAATTTACTCAAGTCACCTCTTAGTTGAGTGTTCCTGCTAAATAGTAAATGAAATAAGCTTCCTGTGCCAAAATCATGACATTCAGAAAATTATTCAAATGGAAAATGATGTCTCCAAGAAAAGACTGAATTACGAACCACATAACATGTTTTGATCAGTGTTTTCAACCCATTATTGATCCAGCCAGTCAGAGCAGCGAACCTGTCACAATACTAGGTGGCTCAACCTCTAACCCACTTTGTTTCGACCAAAAAAAAACATTTACTCGGTCAATCACCACAACCCATGTGGTTGACCTGTTCAATGGGTTATTGGGTTCTTTTTTTTTTTTTTTTTGAAATTTTATGTTGATGACATCATAGGTTGACTGAGATGGTTGAACTGCTGACCTGTTGACCCAGAAGGGGAAATGGTTCAAGCTCCAGGATGGGTTTTTAAAGACTGGTTTTGATTGCACACTGCCTGGGAAAAATTGACTCCTTCGTCAAAATACTTTCTGCTTCTTTCAAATTTAAGCTATGCCATGATAGTAGGTTCCTGGAACTTGCATGGTTAGTATGGTTGATCAAAAGAGTAAACTTGTTCACAAACCAAATTACATGATTATGAGAAGTAAATGTTCAGTCACAAACATGTTGCCTTCTTTTTGTCAAATTTTGTTCTGTGGACTAGCAAATAGCTATAAACTTTTAATGAAATGCTTGCATACATGTGATTTTGAATCGTAGTAAAATACAACCACTTTTTCCACGAAACATGATTTAGAACTAGATCAATCATTTTTAGAGGTAATTTTACTAATATTACATGAACTTTGAAAAGCACATTTTGATTTCTGAGTACTTAGTTGTGTCTATAGCCAACTTGATCTGAACTTGCTGAGTTCTCAATTTCTAAAATTCATTAAGACTACATGAAAGAGAAATTAAGAAATAACAATCTCATTCCTGTAAAAGTAAATTAGAAAAATCAACATCAATAACTGCAGGTGATCACAAAGTTGTAATTTGAACCTTTGGGTTTAGTTCACGAGTTGTTGCCTTGTCTCTTCCATGCCAGTAATAACTGCTAGCATCCTTTCCTAAAAAATGAAATATTGAACTGTAAATATACACCATACAGTATAGTGTAGCTGTAACCAACAGATTTTTGGAATTTTAATAGAGAAAAAAGTTAATACAATAACCTACTAAGATGTCTTAAGTATAAATTTTTCATTCTTAACACAATCAAAAATCTCTGTAACACATTTAGAAACTTGTTCTCATGAGAAATGTCAAACAAGTCTATTGCAGCTCCCTACTTCTAAAGCAAGATAAATATGCCAGTTTTAACTAATCAATATCCTTCTAGATGTCTTGAAGGATAGAACTACTAAGTAAAACTGCAATGTGCATTATTAGAAATTGGATATCTTACCTGATTGTGTAGTATTGAACCACTGGAACCATGCTTCAAGGCGAACAAAAGCCCTTTCCAGGAATGAAGATATCTCAATGCTTTCAGTTGTAGTAAACTTATTTTGTTTTATGCCATGAACTAGATCTGAAGGAGCAATTTCAAAATAAAATTAGGCAAATGTTATTTCAACAGGATGATATATACAGAATACAGAAACAAACATGACACAAAAGGAAAAAGTAATAAGCAAATGAAACCCAGGGAAGTTAGATAGTGTATAAAATGGCATTTTTTAATAGTTGATAATAGCCCTAGATAGTGGAACAGTGAAGCAAACATTTGTATAGCCAAACCCAAATAGCTATTGTACGAGTATAAGACTTAGAATTTGATAGAATTAAGTGCTGTTCCACATTCCAATTCTATAAAAATCCCTTCTCCATGCAAGTCAGTAACTGTCTCTCCATCCATTCTATTCTTATTGATTCATTTATTTTTCTTTTGATAAGGTGAGTTTCATTAAGGACAAAATGACATTCCGAAAAAAAAAAAAAAAGAGTTGTCAGGTATACAACATAATACACAGATCAATTTCACCTAATCCATTACTGATTCCTAACTCCCAGGTAAATACAAAATCAATAAAAGTAGGAATACCCTGGATCCCTCCTAAGATTGAATACCAAAAGTCTTCTTTGAAGACAACTCAAAACATCCTTTTCTTGTCGGTAATCTTTAAAATATCTTTTTTTATAAATAAATGATGATTTTTATTAAAGACAATAAAAGGTATTACAATAACAGCATCTAAACAGAGGCATGAGGTGTGGCCCTCATTACAGAATCAGAATTACAATTGAGCCAAAAATAGTTCAGCCTTGTGCACCCCCTGTTTTGCCAAAAAATCAGCTATCCCATTTGCTGACCTCCTTTCCCATTGGATGATAATTGCCATGTCTCTAATTAACCATTTAAGTCTTTTCATTGATTCCCTATATTTCCAAATCATTGTTTCTGGTTCCTTCAGCCACTCTACTATCAGTTTAGAGTCTTTCGATTCCCAATCTGTCATAGTTTAGGTCTCTAGCAATTTGTACTCCTTTCAAGACTTATTGGAACTCAGCATACATCGAATCCCTTTCTCCAACAGGACCTGAAAATACAGCAAGAATGTGTCCTTCAGTATTTCTGAAAACTCCTATGCCAGCTGGCCTTGGATTTCCAAGACTGCTGCACATCAAAATTTAGCTTGATAAAACCTTCTTCCAGGGGTATCCAATCTTTAAAATATTCTTGAGCTTAGGAATTGTCTATTAATGCAGAAACCTTCAAAAATCATTCTTCATAATAGGATCAATAGCACTAAGAATCATCTCAACTCATATCCCAGTGCCCCTGCAAGCACTTTTAGTCCACCATCTCTCCCACCGAATTCTGATATAAGTTTATCTTAAACAGGAATGGATGTTCATCAGTGGCTAATGAAAAAAGGCAGTAAATGGAACAAAGCCGTATCCCAACTATTTAGGATCAATTTATAGATAACGATGGTATCATTTGCAAACTACAAGTGAGAAGAAAACTAGCAAGGTGATGATCTTATCAAGGTGGGGGGGTGAGAGAGATTCCTTGTAGAAGGAAACTTTTTCCTTCTTAAAACTTGTATTTGTGGTGGTAGTGATTGTTGTTTTCCTCTCTTGAGATCATTATTCCTTTTGTACATTCTACATATTCACCCTGTCTTCAATAAAATTTCTTGCGGATCAACTTCAGCTTCCAACTCTTTGGTTTAATTAGATCTTTCAGGTTTGTTTTGCTTCTGATTGTGTTTATTTTTGGGTGGTCAGGCCTTTTGAGTGAGAGCTTTTATGTTCTTGGGTTTGGGCAAGGCGGGCTATGTCTCCCCTATATCCTTATTTCCTTTTGATAATGGTTAGTAATAAAAAATTTCAGTGGTCACCCCTCCACCGGGAGTAACGTTTGGGGCTCAAAAAAAAATCTTGATGCTGGTATAACCTGCCTCTGAACCCAAAAACTGGAACCTGATTCCCTCATTCAGATTATTGAGTAAGTTTAATTTGGATATTTCCACTATAATGGAAAAAGCAGGAAGCAAGGTGATGACATATAGCCCTTTATTTCCTGACAAGCTCAGTCATAGATCCATTTGGAAGAATTCAGAAAGAAGCCATAGAAATGCACACAATAATTCAATTTCTCCAT
Source organism: Nelumbo lutea (assembly GCF_056320005.1). Classification (NCBI taxonomy): domain Eukaryota; kingdom Viridiplantae; phylum Streptophyta; class Magnoliopsida; order Proteales; family Nelumbonaceae; genus Nelumbo; species Nelumbo lutea. Next base: position 5,533,719 of record NC_142687.1, read on the forward strand.
CTTAATGTTAAAATCCACTTTGTGCAAAGGACAATTGAGATGGGACCAATTACCATGGTCATAAGCATAAAAATTTTCCAAATCTATGTTGCATAGTACTCCTAATTAACCGTTCAAATCTTGAACCAATTCACTCTTTAATTCTCACTTCTGGTTTTGCATGGTCTGTTACACCAATTTGTGGAGCTGTTCAGATGGCCATGGCTTATCTCTAGAGACCAATAGGAATTGATCATCAGATGGTTACAAAAGGTTTTAGTAGGAGATAGTGTGTGATATGAAATCTCCTTCGTCTTGCTATGTGCTAGAGTTTTTGATCAGTAAATATGTGTTTTATTAAAATTCAGATTCAGATTATAAACATTTTATACAATTTGATGATGGGATTGTTGATCCCTTTTCCTCGCTCTATTTATCCCTCATTACAATGTAGCCCAAAGTAATTGTTGTATCATGCCCCTTGTTTTTCTAATCCATCAGCTAGCCCATTTGCACTTCTATGGACCCATTTAAATTCAGCCTCAACCTCCTTGGCAATCTTCTCCACTTCCCTAATCACATGTTTAAACGTCCATGGGGTGTGGCTGCTATTTGTTGCCCATGAAATTACTACTTTTGAATCCCCTTCCACCTCAACATGTCTGCATCCTAGTTATTGGCTAGCTTTAACCCTTGTAATAGTGCCAGTAGCTCAGCCTTCAGCGAGTTTCCGTTGCCAATCGGCCCTGAGAACATACCTAATATCCTCCTGTCATGGTTTCTTAATACTCCTCCTATTCCTGAGATGCCTGGATTTCCATATGAACACCCATCAAAATTCAGCTTTACTTTATTGCCTTCAGGTGGTTTCCACTCCGGCCTTATTTTATCTCTTACCCTCGAAGATTGTGCTACTTCGGACCATGTTCTTAGAATATTTTCAAATGAGAAGACTTGAAAGCAGTCCAAGAGTTTTACCCAATGGGCTACTTTCACTTTGATATTACCAATCACTTCCTCTACTGTTCTACTTTTTTCCAGGAAGATTCTGTTGTTTCTCTCTTCCCATATTACCCAACAGATTGCTGCCTTTGTTGCTTTTCACATTACAGAAGGAACAAAAAAAACTTTGATGATAAAAGCTGCTTGGTTTATCATACTATAAGGAAAGGTAGAAAGACAACTTTCTGGTTTGGCAACTTGCTTGAAGAGATTTTTGAAAGGGTGAAATTCATAAATAGATCATGCCTATGTGCATATTTCTTTGATAGATTAATACAATTATTCCTTAAAGAATTAATGATTGGAATCCTTGGGGAAGGAGACAATTGATTACAGCATCTTCTTCAATCAGGACACCAATACCATACCATTAGCTTATGCATACCACCAACCAAATTAGTAACTATAAAACCTACCAGTTCCCCAGTTCAACTAATGGAAGTGGCATTAGCACTTAATTCTGACAGCAGATTCATGAATTCTCGTGTTCATTATGCAGCATCAAACCATAGGTAAAGGCTCAGTCCCAGTCATCAAGCTTCTGTTTTCTTCCTCTCTTAAACCTATTGCCCTTTTCTTGCATCAAATATCTTTCCATGGGTCCAATGTCATTAAAAACCTTGAACACGCCTTCTCTTCTATGGTGCCCAGATACACAGATGCCATACAGGCATGGATAAGAGAAACAGAGATTCAGCTTACAGTTTCTTAAAATCCTAGAATCAACATGGGCACAGGTATACCATTTAATACATGATTCTCAATTCTCAATTCTCAATACACATATCTAGCCAAATTTAATTAAATCTAACATATAAAGATTTTTATAGTATGATTTATTAAAACAGACTAAAATATTTAAAAGCATTAATGTTGTAAGTATCTCCATGCAGTAACCATTGTTGTCTCATGTACATATCATGTGAGGCCTGTTCTCTAGGCATGTACAAGTGTCCAGGTAGGCAGCTCCTCTTTTCTCCCTCTGGTTCTTCTTACAAGTGACAATAAAAAGTTATCATTTTCTCATACAGATTCTCTTGTGGTCCTTTTTTAACCTGTAAATAATAAATAATTGCTAGATAAGTGCATCTTATATCTAAATCATCAGATGATGCTAACATTTTACTTTCTAGACAAGATGCAAATAGGAATTCACTATATACCAGGTAGGATGTGGTGCATGTCATACTCCAATTTAAAATTTGGAGCTTAATAACAACTCAGCTTAAATAACAGGAACCAGTTAGCATAATCTCCAACCAAGACCACATCCAAGTGAAAAAGTGAGACAAATCAGACTGCCTTTCTTTCTCTTTTCCTTCATCAAAATTGTCTTAATAGCTTCCCTGAACTTAAATTTTCATCTCCTCTTCCCCCACAATGATTGAGAAGACCATTCTCCTTTCCATTTAAATTATCACAGAAAAATATATACTAAATCCTTTAAACTAGAAAAATAGTGAAAGATTTTCCTAAAAGAAAGTAAAAGACGAACAAGCTTACCATGCAAAACCAGAAATAAAGTTGGTGGATTTCCATTTGTGGGATACTGAAGAACAAATTCCTCTGGAACTTTACTGCAAATATTCCAAAAAAGCCTTCATAGTCAAGTTCATTGATGAGTAAAGGTCTGATTTTACCTTCTATTGTACTACACAGTATACAAATCTTATTGCAAGATTATGTAAATCACCTTAGAGCTTCAGCACCCAAAATTTGTTCACGGGGTATCCATCCATCAATATTCATTAGATCTAACCAATGTCCAATGATGTCCAAGCAAATTCGGATATCCCAACGCCTTTCCAAGGTAAAAATTCTCATAAGTGCACAAAATAAATCAATGAGATAAATGATGTCACTGTAGAACTCCCAAACTAAAAAAGTAAGCACTTGAAGATGAAGGAATAAAACATCATTTCAATAAATTCTGAGAATGGGAGGTGACTAACCAGATCATTAACTGATGGAAACCTTCATCCCATAAGAACCCCCTTGGGAAGAATGATCTGCTTGGAACAGCTGTATAAAGTTCTGCTGGCCAATATGGAACAAAGTTATGACCATTTTTAATCTGCAAAAGCAAACACTCAATCTGATTTATCAAGGTAGATGATGATTACAAAGCAGATGAGGTTGCTTCAACGAAACCTCATCCCAACTATTTGGTTTGGTTTAAACCACACAATGAAGCAAGAATGCATCAGGATAACAATCTAATAGTAGCAACACCACCACCATTGCATGATATAATAGCTAATCCAGATAAAAAGAGAAGAAATTCAGATGGCAAAAGCCCTTTGTCTAGCTATATGCGTGTACTAATGAGTTGACGGCTAGGTTCCAAAATAATTTTAAATGTCTCCAACAGATCTGTTTTAGGTAATAACTTAAACTTACAAATCAGAGTCATAATCACTTATTCAGAAAATTGACAGTTCTGCATATAATAACTTCTTTTACATATAACTAAAATTGAACCATCAAGCTTCCTGTGTCAGACCCTTATTCAAGGAATAAGGCAATAAAAGTTTCTAACAAGTGGGAGCAGTTTTGTTTCTAAGGGATTCCAAAAAATGCAGCTTCCACATATATGGTTAGGCAGGTTAGGCAGTAAACAGTGGTATGCAGCTCCAACTTAATGATAAATGAAATTACAGAATTTCACAACTTACATTTGAATCTCTTGGAATGGCAATTCTTGACTGGCCATAGAAGTAGCCAATTCCACCCAACAGATTTCCAATAGCAGCCCTACCAACAATAATTGATTCAGAATCAACCTGAACATTCAATACAATGACTTTACATTAATTCATTCAAAGTAGAAAATGGTTCAATAATAAACTGGATTCATTGCTTTTATACAACTCTATATATATATATATATATATATATAGAGAGAGAGAGAGAGAGAGAGAAGAGAAAAATTGCAGCTAAGAATATAGAAAATAGAGTAGCATGCAATACAAATATAACCAGAATTTCACCATTTGAAGTCCTGCAACTTTAACAAGCCTTCTTACTTGCTGACAATACAGAGAAGAATGCAGATACACATTCATGCAGACAGAGAACATGATCCTCTTTATTTATTTATTTATGTATTTAAGATAAATAAAGAAAAATTTTAATAGAAAGAGGCAAGAAAGGAGATTACAATGGAGGCATCAACCCCAAAAAGAAGAAAAAATCCTTCCACCCCAAAATTTCCACAACTTGACAACCTAGACAAAGCTCTCGAACCACACACTAAAGCCCAAATTTGCCCATGTCTGACCTCCTTCCTGACCCCCTCTCATAATACTGTGATCACCTAACAAACAGACAGCCCAAAACTCTCCATCCCCTACCAAGCAAAAACAAAATCACTTCAGACCTTCGTCGGTTGAAACAACAATCTCTTTTCTTCTCTTCAAAGCTGTTTTTGTCTCCATAGTCCTCTTGTTAATTCCCACTGCAACAAGAACATGATCCTCTTCATAGGTGTAGAGAAGATGGGCCGAATGGCCCATAGGCTGTTACTGTATGTTATCTCTATGTTCTTCTCTGTAATGGGCCTTATTTTGGGCCCATACTCTTTTATGTTCCTTTATTTGTAATTTCTTGTCCAACTAAGGACCTCTCTTGTAATTACTAAAAGATTAACTTAATAAAAGTGTATTAGAGAGTTAGAGGGAGGTTATGTTCGAAACACTCATCCTCTAACTCTCCTTGCCGCAGCTCTCTCTTCTTCTCTAATCTCTCTTGCTAGTCTCCTTTGTTTCAAACACAGTCCCCACTTCTAGGACTGTTTTTCAACTTGGTATCAGAGCAGGCCACTGCTTGGCGTGTCCCTCATGTGGTTCTAGTCCAGCCAACTACATGAGGAGGTTCTAGGGCTGAGAGTTTACAATCATCCGCCTGATTCTTGGAGGTCATTGGAGGGCTCCCAAGCTTCTACACACTTGGAGAAGGGTTCGGTGGCTAGGAAGAATCAGAGAACAAGTTGTTTTGCCTGATTTAAAATCAGAGAAAAGGGTTTTTCAAAGTCATCCTAGAGGACAAGTGTTCGGCCTGGTTTATTGTACAAGCCAGAGACTCTCTTACTGTAAGTCTTTGCTCAATTGTTTCTGGGTTAATTTTTCACTGTTCTGGACTGTTAAAAGGGGCCGAAGTTACATTGAAAACAGTGCTACTATTCGGCTATCCTCTGGTCTGACTTAATCCAGAGATTTCTGGGTTGTTTTTATCTCTTTTCTGGACTGTCAAGTAGTCGAAATACCCCTGGAATCACTGCTACTGAGACTACATCATTCGGCCACTGTTGCTGGACTGCTCCTACCCAGAAATCTTTGGGTTGTTTTTGGAGGTCCTATTCGGCTAATTATTGGGTTGGGAAGTTGCTGAGACTGTTAAACTAAGAGGTACTAGTCTCATCTTCATTCCAGCCCCTTCTTGAAGGCTGAAACAGTAAACAGTACCCTATACTATGAGGGATGAAACAGTAAACAGTGTGCTGTCAAGTATTGCACACTGAGTGTTCGACAGAAGGTCTCTCAAGGACTGTATTTCTTTTGCCTTCCTCTTGGGACATCGACTGTTAGAATCAGAAATATCTTGTGTTTGGAGGTTGTTGGGTGTCTTTTGGAGGCTGAAACAGAAAAAAAAAAAGAATTATCACCGAACTTTGCATGATGGATTTCTCAAACTTTGAAAACAAGAATACTACTGAATATGGGCAGATGTTGGGAACCCCAACCGATTATATGCTAGTTGTAACTACAGTCAAGCTTGATGGGACCAATTACTTAGCTTGGTCACAATCAGTGAAAATCCATATTTGTAGCAAGGGAAAATGGGGCTTTATTTCTGGGAGCAAGAAAGCTCCTTCAGAGGATGATCCATCTTATGAGAAATGAGTACAAGAAAACTACACTGTGATTGGGTGGCTTGTGAACTCAATGCAGCCACAGATCAGTCAACATTATCTATGGATGAATTCGGCTAAAGAGATCTGGGATAGTGTTGCAGAGACTTATTCCCAGAAGTTGAATGTTGCTAGAGCTTACAAACTGAGAAGTGATGTGAAAAATCCAAGGCAGGGGGAGAAGTCACTTGCAGCATACTTCTCAATCTTAAAATCTATATGGCAAGAGATTGATTTGATTGAGGCCGTGACTTGGGATACCCTTAAGGATGCTGAAACATACAGGAAATTGGTTGAACGGAATAGGGTGTTTGAGTTCTTGACAGGGCTGAATTCTGAATATGATATTACAAAGCAAAACATCTTGTCCAAGGAAGATGTTTCATTGTCACAAGCCTATACTCTGGTCAGTAGTGAAGAAAGTAGAAGGCAAGTGCAGGTTCAAGGAGTTGGTATTAATGATCATTTTGCAAATATGGGAGCTAAACCCAAAGGGGTTACAGAAGCTCACAGTGGCTCAGGAAGGAAAGAAGTGGTATGTGAATATTGTAAGAAACCGAAACATTCAAAGGAAAAGTGTTGGAAGTTGCATCCCAATCTTGTACCTATCAGATTCCAGAAGAATATTGATAGTAGAAAGACAGGAAGTGCACATTCAGCCACAGGTACAGATACAGAGGTTGAATCTACCAGTGCACAGTTGGCAGCCATGAAAGCTGAATATGAGAAGTTTGGAAAGAAGTCAGCTTGAAGGTGCATCTTCATCATCCATCCCTTCTGGAAGTTCAGCCACCATTGCCTTTGCTCACTCAGGTATAAGGGCTTCCGCTAACCATGCATCCACCTCAGGTAAACACAAAACCCCTTGGATCATAGACTCAGGTGCTTCTGATCACATGACCAACATTTACTTTATTTGTTTCATATGACTTACTTCCTGGCCATGACAAAATCACCTTAGTTGATGGTTCTCTTGCCCCTATTTCCGACAAGGGAACTGTCAAGGCTACAGACTCCTTACTCTTACCTTCCACTCTTCATGTGCCTAAATTAAATACCAATTTGTCATCTGTAAGTAGCCTGACCAAATCATTGAATTGTTGTGTAACCTTTTTCCCTTCTCACTGTGTGTTTCAGGACCTGAAGTCTCAGAAGGTGATTGGGAGTGGCTATGAAGCGAATGGAATATACTTGCTCGACACCCCTGACCAATGCTGTGATCATCCCAAGAATGTTGCTTTTGGTTCTACCTTTTCAAAGTCTGTTAGTCAAATTATGTTGAGTCATTGTCGGTTGGGTCATTTACCTTTTTCTGCTTTAAGCCATGTTTCCAAAACTATTTAAGGAAGTCAGTGTGTCCAGTCTCAATTGTGAGTCTTGTCAGCTGTCAAAGCATTGTAGAAAAAATTACCCTGTGAGCAATAAAAGATCCTCTTTTCTTTTTCATATTGTGCACTATGATGTGTGGAGGCCATACCATTTATCCTCTATGGGGGGTTACAGATATTTTATCTTGTTCATTGATGACTTCTCTAGATTCACCTGGATATACTTAATGAAATCCCGGGATGAAGTCCCAAGACTTGTGAGGCAATTTCATGAGCTTGTTCTAACTCAATTTGGTACCAGAATTAAGGTTTTCAGATCTGACAATGCAAAAGAGTACTTTGAGAAGATTTTATCCTTATATCTTTCGGACATGGGGGTTATTCATCAAAGCTCCTGTGTTAGAACCCCTGAACAAAATGGAGTTGCTGAGAGGAAAAATAGACATATTGTTGAAGTTGCAAGGAGCCTTTTGTTTGCCTCACATGTTCCCACAAGATTTTGGGGTGATGTTGTACTTACTGCTACCTATCTCATAAACCGTATGCTTTCCAGGGTTCTAGGGTTTAAATCCCCCTTCAGTCTTCTTCATCCAGACAAGGATCTCTTCCCAATTCCTCTTCGTGTGTTTGGTTGTACCTGCTATGTTCACATTCCAAGTGTGCAAAGACACAAGTTTGAACCGAAAGCCCACAAATGTATCTTCCTTGGTTACTCCCCCACACAAAAGGGTTATTGTTGTTTTGATCCAAAGACTGGCACTCGACATGTCTCTATGGATGTTACCTTTAATGAACTTTCTCCTTTTTATAGTTCCTCTCAGGATGGACTTTGCCCACAGGGGGAGAGTCTGTCACAAGTTTTTGCTCTTCCTCTTCCTGTCCTAGTTGAGCCTCCTGACAAACCTGTATCCTCACCAAATGAGTCAAAGGAGGATCAATCACTTCATACCTCTTGTCCAGGGGGCCCTATTTCTTTACCCCCTCGCCCTATCCATAATCCCAAAGTGTATCAAAGACAGAGATCCAGGAATGAGCAAGTGGTTTCCCTTACAACAGATGAAGCTCATACATTCCCAATCACAGATGAGATAACAGGTACTGTTTCAACTCCTTTAGAATCATCTTTTCCAGACCTTGATGTCCCCATTGCTGTTAGGAAAGGGAAGCGGAAATGTACTGCACACTGCATTTCCAAACACCTTTCTTATGACCTGTTTTCTCCTTCATACTTTGCCTATCTCTCTTTTGTTGCTTCTAACCCCATTCCTAGGTCTGTCTCAGAAGCTCTTGGGATTCTAGAATGGAAAGATGCTATGGAAACCGAAATGGATGCTCTACATGCAAATGGTACTTGGGAGGTGGTGGATTTGCCTGAAGGCAAGGATCCGGTTGGGTGCAAGGGGGTTTTCACCATTAAATACAGGGCTGATGGAACTATTGAGAGGTACAAGGCTAGGCTTGTTGCAAAAGGGTATACACAGACATATGGAATTGACTACCTAAAGACTTTTACCCCTGTTGCCAAGATGACATCTGCGAGGGTTCTTTTATCTCTGGCAGCTCACTTTGATTGGCCTCTCTATCAGTTGGATGTAAAGAATGCATTCCTGAATGGTGACTTACATGAGGAAGTCTACATGTGCCTTCCCCCAGGGATGTATGGGAAAGATATGCAAGGAAAGGTATGCAGATTGAAGAAATTTCTTTATGGTCTCAAACAATCTCCTAGAGTCTGGTTTGAGAGATTTAGAGCTGCACTTGTTAGATTCAGCTATGTTCAGACACAGTCGGATCATACTCTGTTTGTGAAGAGAAGTAGATCCTTGGCAGTGTATCTCATTGTGTATGTTAATGACATTATAGTGACTGGTGATGATGCCTCAGGCATTCTGGCTCTTAAGTCTTTCCTCCATACAGAATTTGAGATTAAGGATCTGGGGGAGTTGAGATACTTCCTTGGCATAGAAGTTGCCAGATCCAAGGATGGGATCCTTATTTCCCAAAGGAAATATGTTCTTGATTTATTGTCTGAAACTGGAAAACTGGGTGCAAGACCAACTGCAACTCCAATTGATATGAGTCACAAACTTTCAGCTACAGATGGAACTCTGTTGGAAGACAAAGGGGTTTTTCAGAGACTTCTTGGGAAGCTCCTGTACCTGTGTATGACTAGACCAAACATTGCGTATGCTGTCAGTTGCATTAGCCAATTCATGCATGCTCCTAGAGATACTCATATGGCAGCAGCAGAACGGATTTTGTGCTATCTGAAAGGCTCTCCAGGGAAAGGAATCCTATTTACCAAGCATGACCACTTGAAACTTGAAGCCTATACTGATGCTGATTGGGCTGGAAATATGGATGACAGAAGATCTACTTCAGGATATTGCATTCTGGTGGCTGGTAATGTTGTCTCTTGGAGGAGTAAGAAACAATCTGTTGTGGCCAGATCTTCTGCAGAAGCAGAGTATAGGGCCATGGCACATGGGGTCTCGGAATTGTTGTGGCTAAGGTCCTTAATGGAAGAACTTGGGATTGATCATGACAGACCCATGATGTTGTAATGTGATAATCAGGCTGCCATCAACATTGCTCACAACCCGGTACAACATGATCGAACCAAACATATTGAAGTTGATAGACATTTTATCCGAGAAAGAGTCTCTTCCGGAGAAGTGTGCCTTCCATTCGTTACCTCTGAAGGCCAATTGGCAGACTTTCTCACTAAAGGCATCTCCAAGGCAAGACTTCATCATGACACTGGCAAGCTGGGCATGATTGACATTTATGCTCAGCTTGAGGGGGAGTGTAGAGAAGATGGGCCAAATGGCCCATAGGCTGTTACTGTATGTTATCTCTATGTTCTTCTCTGTAATGGGCCTTATTCTGGGCCCATACTCTTTTATGTTCCTTTTTTTGTAATTTCTTGTCCAACTAAGGACCTCTCTTGTAATTACTAAAAGATTAACTTAATAAAAGTGTATTAGAGAGTTAGAGGGAGGTTATGTTTGAAACACTCATCCTCTAACTCTCCTTGCCGCAGCTCTCTCTTCTTCTCTAATCTCTCTTGCTAGTCTCCTTTGTTTCAAACACAATCCCCACTTCTAGGACTGTTTTTCAACTATAGAGATGGTTGAATTTGAAATCAGCAATTCAGCATTTGACAACTTGACCTCTCTATCTGGTAGTTCTCTTGGTAACTTAAGACTGATTCAAATTGATAAGATCTTAATTACTAAGGAGTAAGGTTGCCAGGATGCTTTGGATTTTCAATTGGGGATGTCTATTCCACAAAGACTTGGGTGGTAGTCCTTCTCATAGGAGCTTAAATTGCCAACAGAGTACCCTCTCCTTTTCAATTGTAAGGGATTTGGCCAATGCAACTAAGTGCAGTAGGAGGATAGGCAGATGCCACTATCTTAACAAACTGAGATCTTTGGCTCTACCACCGTTAAGATTAGATGCATCCCACATAGAATTGAACCTTGTAGCTGATGGTTAAGGTAGGATGGGGTAAAATGTTGTCATATCAGATTATCTAAGTATCATAGCCTGCTTTAGTCTTGTCACTATGGATATACCAGATATTGGACTCCCCTCTCATTGAGTGTGCGCGGGTAGGTGGCTGATCGAGGAAAAGGGCAGCTGTGGAGATGGCATAGACTGAATTACAAAGATCAACAACTCAAAGGTGCTAACAATCAAACCCAATGCCTTGTTCTCCACAGTATAGGTCCTTAGCCAGTCAGGTGGGCATGGTATTTTGTTGGTAACAATTAACTTTTATTGAGTGATAAAAAAAGAGTAAATACAAGCATGCCAAGCATCCCTTAAAGTAAGCTTGCATACACCACATCACCACCTAAGCCTATCTTTACTGTTGACATTGCCAAGTCCAATGACATTCCCAAAAAACTGTCCAATTTACCCCTTGTTTGGCCACAGCATCAGCCACACAACTTGCTGATCTTTGGCCACAGTGAAAAGTTGTTTTTTCTCCTTTTTTAGTCAGAGAAGACCCCACCCCCAAGTAAAGGGTCAAAGGGACTTCACCCACTTCCATGTGGAACACTAAAGCAACTTCTTTGGATAAATAAGCATTAACCATGGTTCAAATTTTCTTTTTTCTTTTTCTGACAAGTCCATGGTTCAAATCTCCTCAATATTTGTTGAAATTAATCCCAAAAAAAGTTCATTCCAAAGGAAAAAGGAATTCACTACTGATTTCTTTGTTTTTTCATAAATTTAGATCTTCTCGAATCCATTATACATAGACATGGTTATTTTGCCAAATTAATTTTTTCCTTACACAATGTTAATCATCTATTACTAAAATAATATCAAATAAATTATAAATCAGAGACATGTAACAACTAAATCATAAAATGTTTATATGATAAAGAATTATGTTCGGTGAAATAGAGAATAGTACAACATTTACTAATTCCTAGCAAAAGAATAAATAAAAGAGAGATTATCTTAGGGTGGTTTATGGGCTGAAATGTTTGGCATCATGTTTCAGGAAAAGCACCTAACAGAATGAAAAGAAGTTGCTAAGGATGGATACCTTATCTGTCATATTAAAGCACCTTCTGTATTTTTCTTCAAAATCATTTTGTTTCTCATTGAGTAAACCAGTCAGTAGATTTCCTGAAATTTAGAGAGACTTCTTTGGAATTTGTTACAGTAAATAACAAAATAAGATCACAGTAAGCCAAATTCTGCAAAGATACAAAATTATTGATAATGAAGAGTGGATTATTTCTATGGCATTCTAGGATTGTCCGAATAGAGTAGCCTTCTAGGGAAACCATAAGAGAAAAATAGAAATTTCTTTGAATTTATTTTACCAATATTACCATTTTCATTGGAACAAATAAAATAAACAAATACATATATTCGGTATCTGTCAAAAAAAAAGAAAATAGATACATGCACTTAATCTACAAGGATCAGGGGTTTCTGCATCAGTGCATTGCATGACAATAAATAATAATATTGACATAGCTGTAGCACCTGTAAGCTTGCTGATTCGTTCTTCAACTCTTGAGTTCTTCAGATCAGTTCCTGATACAAAAGCAATATCTGTTCTGAAAGGAACAAGCGCAGAAATCTGAAATAAGAATGAAAAAGAAGGGGTTAAACATAAAGAATTGCAACAACAATGGAAAGATAAGTGTATTGAAGAAGAACTATATGTTATAAAGGAGAGACATCAAATGTTTCACGCATGCCTGAAAGATTAAAATGTTTGGGGAATCATCAGATGTGTCAGGTAGCTGCAGACGGCCCACCCTTCTTGCCTGGAAAGGAAGTACAAAAAACATTAAGGAAAAAAAATCTCATTACTAATCATTAACAATTCAAAGATGCAGATTTGTATAATTGAATATCTGGTTTTTAAACATTGATACAATATGGGCCTACTACAGAAAGTAAATGAACTAGTTGGACACTACATAGGTTCCAAGGGTTTCTTGGACAAGCTCAGTTAAATTGTGCATGTGAGGAGTCCTGAACCCAGAATAATGAACTTCCAAATTGTCCTGTAAAAAAAAGAAAAAGAAAATTACTTAAAATGTTTGATTAAGTTCAACATCCCAAATAATTGATAAAAAAAGTTCAGTATCCCAAATAACATGAGTAAGAATCAACCAAGAACAACAATAAGATGGAATCTAGATATGTCTTCACTGCAAAATGCTATGTGAAATATATCCAAAGGTATGTATGAAAAAGTAGTGCAAGCATTTAGACACTTAACATTACTTAACTAGTTAACCAAATAACTTGGGTTGGCTGAACTAGGGCTGTCAGTGGGTACTTAACCCTAATGGGTTAGAGTTGGGTCAGCCTTAAACGGGTTTTGGGTGGAGGAAAACCCATGCCTAACCCAACCTGTTGACCTTGCAGCATTGAAACATTTGTGTAAATAGTATAGGTGCACTATATGTGGGAGACTTTGGGTTTGGGTCAGTGCTACTTCGGAACCTAACCTTTTGACATCCCTAGGCTGGACAAATGCTGAGCTCCAGTTCCACCCTGTCTGGGCCACATCTTTTGTTAAATCACAGACCTGAAGGTTTTTTCATTACTTCCAACTAAATGACTCATTGTACATTTATAGGCTTCAATGCACATGATTAAATCATCCTAGTTGGTTTTCCCTCCTCTTTTCACCTTTTGGAGGTGCTCATAATAACTTTATCCATCATTGTCTTTAACCATCTATCTCTATATCCTCATTATTTGTCTGTAGGGGTGTCCAAATTCGGCTACCAAACCGAATAATCAGATTCAGTTCGGTTTATATGGTTTTTTGCTTGGTTTGGCAAAAAACAACCGAACCGAACTGAAATAACCTATATATATATATGGCAACAATAATTCAGTTCAGTTATGACAACAAATTCAGTTTGGTTTGGTTTGTTAGAATGCATAAACCGAATGTCAGTTAGGTAATGAACACCCTTATTTTCCAGCTTATTCTGTGGATACCTTGTTCCTTGGTAGCCCAAAATTCGGTCCCATATGGTTTGGCTTGTTTTATGACCACTTGTAACAGATTCACTTATTTAGCAATATATGTGAAATATTGACTCACTAATATTCTTTTCTTTTTATGAGTAGTAATTGATGAAATTCACAAGCATAGCTGGACAGAGTATGAGATTAACTTTATATAAGATCAGCTTTATAGGAGGTAAGATATGCATCCAAAAGAGAACCAAAATTTTCTTATCCATACTTAAAATCTGGGAAATGAAGCCCTCTAAACTCCACAAACATTGGGCACCAAAAACATAGATACTTAGTCCACTATAGTCTATTTCGGTACCTCTTGTTGACAAGAATATGGTGGTTAGACTCATAAATCAACCAATATATAACAAAGGAAGAAGTTCTCATAACATGGTCTCTCTTAGTAAGGCCCTTATAGGCTGGACAAGGACCAAATTAGAAAAACTACCCTCAGAGGTCCAAGGGCACTTGTAAATAATGGAGTACCAAGGTACGCTAGAAAGATATAACTGATTCACTTATCAAGGTTATTCAAAAACATACCTTCGAGACTAAATGGAGTTCCCAACCTCCAATGTCCTCACGTGATCCAAATGCCAGAAGAGAGCCATCGTGAATGTCTAAACCCCCTGTACCTATATTTAAAGTATTGCCTCCTTCATCAGCCAAATAGAAGAAAACATGACCTGTCCTCCACATCTCCTGGTCGACTTCAGATCTGCAAATTAACCATGAAGGGTAACCAATCATGCAAGATAATGCAGAAAACCTACTGTGCAGTTTTCCTAAAACTCATCTTGTCAGTCCAAAATACACCACCCAACAGGTTCCATACTGTTGCTAATATAACCACCATAGCAAATTTACTTCAAAAAATCTGAGGCTTAAACCATAGTATTGCAGTATTTACAGAAAATTTGGATTCCCTTCACAAAATAATAGGTGTGCTATTCAAACATTTCACAATGGAGCATGTTATTAGATCTTGGAGAGCACTGCATCTTCAGTTAGCGCGGAGAGGTTATCCATCAATCATGATCCTCTCCTTCCTTGGATTGTAACCATAGTTAACTTTGACGGTTGCTCCATTGGAAGCACTGGAGAATCTGGAATAGGTAGGTGCAACCAGAAATCAAACTGGAGAAATTTTACAGGTATATTCAAGTTTGTTTGGGGAAGGGAATGTCTTAAGAGCTGAGCCTTTCTCCTTGTGAGGGGAATTTCTTGTTGTTCTTTGTTTCTTTCTTTATAAAATTATTATGATTCATTAACAATAAAAAAATAATAATAGATGAGCTAACTTCACGAGTACTCAGTGTGGTACAGGATATCAGGCATATCTGAACATTATGCTAAACATACTACGTGCATTCAATCAACCGATGATAAGCATGGCAGGTTAAAATTTTACTTATTGTTTTGCACATCTGTTCGAATTGCCCAATCTCCTCCGTAGCCACTGCCATTCCCCTTCGATTTTACGAAACTTGTCATCAATGTCATATCTTGGTCAATCAACACCTGATGTCCATAATCCCGTCCATTATGATGTGTCCATCCATACGTGCTAAGTTCATCAGAATCTTGGCACACGTGACGCATGGAGTACCTTCCATCCTTTATACCAATCCACATCAATCCAGCAATTAACGACCGCGGTGTCCTATATGTTGAACTACCAATTAGTATAACACAACTAAAAGACCGTGGACTTCAGCAAATCAAAATGATGCATGGAGAGCATTTAGCGCGCAAAAAAACTGTACATTTTGTTCAAGGTTGTGAATGATGAGAACAGTGTCGAATCCAATAAAAAAGAAGTAGATGAAAGAGTCCAAAAGGACTTAAACGGAACTGGAAATCCAGTGAAAATATAGCAATGGAGAAAGGAATGGCGAATCCGTACCTGGCACGGATTCCAAGATAAACATGTGGCCGGTAAGTTCCCCAATACAAGCTCTCCCTGTGCTCACCTTGGAACTGAAAAGTTCATGCCTGCCAAAACTTTAGAAATCCAAATTCCTGGAATACCGAGTGCTGAAAGAGTAGAAATTTCCTGACCTGTGTAAGATTCATCATTCTTGGAGCAGGCAACGGCGTAACAACTCTGAGTTTATGAACTTCTTCAGTGGGTTTCATTAGATAATAAGTTACTAAAATGACAACCAGAAGCAGCGCCAAAATACCAACTATAAGAAGGCTTCTGAAATTAACGTCCATTATGCGAATCAAATTGTGATCTCTATGTCGCTCCTTTCTACTTCTCTGGCTCGACTTTCTATCACTAAGAAAATTATCGCCATCGGCATCAGCTGAGGATTTTATCCTGCTCCGAGCAGGTCTTCTGCTACTCCCAGTCATGCTGGGATCGGTTATTCACAGATTGTTCAAGAGCAGGAAGATTAGGGCTCTTCTTGCATTGACCAGCGACCAAAATTCACTGAAAGATCCAATGGCGCCAACTTGAACAGCAAAATTTTCTGAATATGGCTTTCTAGATTTAGGGTAAAATCGTTGATATTCTTCGACTTGATCCGAAGTGACATCAAACAAGACGCGGGAGAACCTAGACTCTGCTGCTGCTGGTCGTGGTCATCTATCTCTGGCAACTTTTGGTCGTTTGGGACGGATCCGAAAGATCCAATGGTCCCAAAATCAATTGGGACGGATTGGATCAATCCAGTCCAAAATATCATTAAATTGGATTGGACCTGATCCATCCATAATAAATTTAGGGTTTCTTATCGTTAAGGGCATCTTCTTGTCCTTAATATCCATAAAAATAATATTTTTATATAATCACGAAATCTTTTTTCGAAAAATATTAAATAAGGACATTTGTCAAATGGTTTTAGAGACTTCACAAAGTTTGGACGCCTGCGTCACAGAGTCAGCATCGGAAACACATGACGCTTTCGCTTTCCGCTTTTGTCGATGGATTGAAGGTCCTGGTCTGGGTGAGGGGTAGTCACTTGACTTAAAGTTATGAACGGCAAACGTTAACAAAAAGCTAGAGGAGGAAGATAAATGCTCTTATTTGATATTTTTCAAAAGGATATATCTTATTTCAGTTATTATATAAAAAAACATTATTTTTATTGATATTAAGGGCAACGGCTAGAAACCCATTGATTGGGTTAGATTAAACCAATGTTTGGTCCATTAATATAAGATAAGAATATAAGTATCAATAGACCAGATTTAGGTTGAAACCAATCTAAATTAAAATAAATTTGAACATATTGAATGGTCCAAACATTGAATTTGAATGGTCCAAAATGGTCCAAAACATTCATTGGATTGGATTGGACCCGGTCCATATGTAATGGATTCACATTGGACTGGATCGATGTGGACCAAATGCAATCCAATTGACACTCCTACTCTCGGTATCGAGTAGACCTGTTCATGGGCCAAGTCGGGCCAGGTTTGGGTCAGGCTTTGCCTTTACATTAAATAAACTACCTCCCCCACTTTCTCCAAAATTATCCATAATTCATATTTATCTTCTAAATTATCTCTAATTCCTATTTATCTCCAAAATTATCTCTAATTTACTCGAGAGTTTCTCACCTAAATTATCTCTAATTCATATTTATCCTCTCCCCTACTTTTTATCTATATCTATCTAAATAAAGTTTGGATTAAAAAATCTAAGAATTATTTAAATATTCTAACAAAATTATATAATAACTTTAAAATGTTTATTAAAAACACAAAATAATTTTATATTTTTACAAAATATATCACAAAATAATGTACTAACAATTTAAATTATATTTTTCTGGATTATCAATTTAAATAGTTTAAATGTTTTATAGATTATCAATTTAAATAACTAAATATCTATCATAACTAGATTTTAAATAGCTAAAACAACGAAATTATGTAATAAATTTTAAAAATTTCTTCAAAGTAGAAAAATAATTATAACATAATATTGAAATTAATAATATTTTAATATTTTTACATAATATTGGAAATAATTAATTTCACTTATATCAAGTAATAATTTGAGAAAATAACTTTCAAAAAAATTAATATTTATTAATAATAGTTTTAAACTCTTAATCTGTATTTATTATATAATTATATATACTAAATTTAATATTTATTGTCTTTTGTGATAAATGCATTTTTAATGATTATGTATAAATTTATTTTATTTTGTTATTTAACAGAAAACTTTAATAATTATTGGAGATTAAATTACTATTATTGAAATTTTTAAATTTAATCTATTATACTTATTGTATTTATTGTATTTTTGTTACAAGTTATTGAATAATATTTATTATAGATTAAACTATTATTTGAGATTATACTATTTATTGACTAAGCTAATATATTTTTAGTACTTATTGTATTTTTGTAATTATTATACTTTTCATTATCAATATGTTTTTAATAATTGTGTATTTTTGCTATAAATTTTCAATAATTATTGGAGATTGAGCTATTGTTATTTATTATAGATAAAACTATTAATTTAGCTAAATTTATGATTGTTCATGAGTTGGTTCGGTTTAGTCGTATGCTATTTGGCCAACCAAATTGACCTAGTCAGGTTAGGGAGTTGGTTAGCTGAAACCAACTAACCTTTTGTGAAAACTGATCCACTCAAATGGTATCGGTTTGGGTCGATTTTTTGGTTTGGTTAGTCTATTCAAAAGATTTAAACTTAAATTCTTAATTTAATTTTAAAAATTACAGTGCAATTATTAAAAATTAAATTTATGATATAAAACATTTTAAACTAAGAAATATGGAAAAATTCTCACTTTTCCATATTAAAAATTATATTTAAAATATAAAATATTAATATATATCTATGGTGAGGTCGTTCATTTTGGTCGGTTTATAAATGGCCAAAGTGAAACTGATCCAACTTGGTCAAATTGGTAAATTTTTGAACCAAAAGCCAACCTAAAATACTAGAAAACCGACCAACTGGGGTCAAGTTAATCGGGTTGGTCGATTTCATCAGTTTGATAAATAAGCTTAATTGAAATTAATCATTGTTATTTTTGTATTATAAAAATTTTATTAAAAGTAGTATATAAAATATAAATATTTATTAATTATTTAAAAAGTTGAAAATATAAAACAATTGTATAGTCCTATGTGTTTCTATTAGGGTCATTTATTAGAACACACTTTTAGAGATGGCAATTTTCCCCATCCCCGACGGGACCCGACTTCCCCAACCCGATGGGGCTAGGGATGGGGATTGTTTTGCCAGGGCGGGGGTGGGAATGGGGATTAATAGGAATCCTTGGTCGAGGTCAGGGTCAAGGTCGAGGATGGGGATTGAAAAATACAACTTTTTTATTTTTTTATTTATTTTAAATAAATTTATTTAAAAAATACAATTATTTGAAAAACATTTTGGGGATTCGGGTCCCCATGGGGAACCCTTCCTCGTCAAGGATCGGGGATGGGGTTAATTTCAAAATCGGGATCGGGGACAGGGAATATGATCCCTGCCTTGTTGTCATTCCTACACACCTTATAGTGTTACATATTTACTTATACCTACCATATAGTTTTCATTTTATTAAAACATCTCATATATTTTATAACTTATTTACTTAATCAACCTTTCATTAAGAAGTGTTTGTTTTGCCATTAGGCCCATATTTTTTAAACGAACTTTAGGGTCAACACTGTCATTTTTCACTATCATCTAATGGAAGATTGATTAAATACATTGCAAATAATAAGTGGTGCTTTAGTAAAATGCTAACTATACGGTAGATTTTAGTAAATCCATGAAACTATATGGGGTATTTTATTATATGACTCTTTCTATTATTTAGTTTTCTCTTAATAAATCCCATGCATCGCATGGGTCCCCGCTAGTTTGTTAATATAATCCTCTTTTGCCAAGATAAATAAGAGGCTAAAGCGCGTGCATTCTTGTTTTCCTAATGGATCTAACGAATTTGGAAGATGTTTTTAATATACATTGGGATGTAATTGTGAGGTTAGTGTGAGTAGAGGTGTAAAGTGGGTCGTGTCAAGCTGGTAAGACATGGCCTTTGGGAGGTCGCACAAAGTGCAGGCCGTGCCATGCTGGTCCGCGGGTCGTCACGGGCTGTGCTGCTTTCCCCGATGAAAAATTTGGGGGTCAGCCTGGCACGACCCATGGCCTACGCCTATGCAGGCTTGTGTCGTGCCGCGGGTTGGGCTGGCCTGTGGGCCGAGCCTTGGGCTAGGTCGGGCCATGCATCGAGTCAAAGCTATTTATATTATTTAAAAAAATTGACAAAAAACTTAAAATTTTAATTTTATATGATTTTTGTGTATATAATTGCTTATATACAATAAATAAATTAGTACAATGAAATTAAAAAATGTTTTATTTTATTAATATATTATATACTATACATTTATTGTATAATTATAATTTTTATATAATATTTTATATATATAAATAATATATATGGGTCGTGCCGCAGGCCATGCTGGGTAGGGTTGCGGGTGGACTGTGTCAGCTCGACCCGTGGACCTAAAACCCCAAGCCTAGCACGGCTTGCATGATCGTGCCGGGTCGTGCCAGGCTAGTCCTAGTTCATGCCGGGCCGCGAGTGGCACGACCCGATTTACACCTCTAAGTGTGAGAAACAACGGAACCACAACCTTTTAATTTTTTACGTTTGGTGAAAAAATCCAGAGTTTGAGAGCCCATGTATAGTTATTGTGTTGACTAAGTAGGAAAGGCAACGAGACGGGGCACCCCCTCCCTGTACCCGCCCCGTCCCTAGTGGCGGGGTGGGGCATCCATCCCCCATCGGGGATGGGGAATCCCCGAATTTTCCCCGCTCAAAGATAATTATTTAAAAATTATCTATTTTATGGACAATTTATACAAAAGATATGGGAATTTGGGGGTATTTTATAATTGAATTATAATACTTTACGGTAATTCAAAAATAAAATTATGGGATCCTGGGATTTTAAAAATTTAGGAAAAACTTAGAGATATTTTAAATATCTATATTAAACATAAATATATTTTACTAATTTACCTTTGGATTCCAGATGGATTTGAGGAATTATATACAAAACCCATCTCCATCCCATACACGATTCGGGAGAAAATTATTTTTCCCCTCCCCGCCCTGTCCTTATTTAGGGTCGGGGAAAACCCACCCGGTTCGGGGAAGGGCGGGGCCCCGGTTTTACGGGGGGAAATTGCCATCGGTATGACTGAACTTTGGAGAAACTACCTAATATAACTTTGCTGAAAAGTCAAAATTTCTGTTCATATATTTTCAAAATTTCCGTTTTGTACTAAACATGGCTTACGGCTTTAATCCTTGATTTCTTAGGTCATTTAATGTTAAAAGCCGCTGTGTAGCTCTTCCAAATGCGCACCAATGTCAGACTGTTCCTCTTTGAAATTTAAATAACGTATCAAGTGCTTCAAAGCAGCTGACCAACTTAGCTGATTCTTCAATTCAGGCCATTCAGCCCTCCCAAATGGGTCCTAAAAAGACAGGTGGATAAGCAATTCAATTTGGCTGGTTCTGTTTAATGGGCAAAATAACATATGCGCATTAAAGCACACTTTTAAAATAGTCCCATACAATAGTCACTATAACCAATCAAACCAACAATAGTTACAATACATGGTGATGTCCGGCAACCAGTCTGTATCCTACCTTCGGTAGTTAGCGATTAGCTAGCTGCTTTTCTCTGTTTCCCAGCCTTGCTATTTTTTGGGTCTTTTGGTTTATAATCTGCAAGATGACAGAGGTGAGACGATGATGTTTGATGACTCCGGCAATCAATCTGTATTCTGGTCAACAGCAACCAGCTGTATTATTATGTGTTCGGTGATTAAAGATCATCATCGAGTTTGGATCATCATTCAAATTGCTCGGTGTTTCAAGTTATCAGTACTTAGAGGCACCTCAAAAGGCTGATTAAAGCAAACAAGCCGGAGATAATCTTTATCTCTGAAACTAGGCTCAATACAGAGAGAAGCCATAAGCTAGCTAAATATTTGAAATATAATCATTCTGCCCATGTCGAAGCAACAGGTCGATCTGGTGGCCTCTTATGTTGTTGGGACTCTCATATAAACATTCAGGTTTTGATGACCACAAATCATATTATCAAACTGAGCGTTCTCGATCGATCTTCCTGCACATCAAAATTGGAAGATAGTTTTTCTATATGGTCGTCCACACAGAGAACACAGAAGATCTATATGGGAATCTGTACAAAACATGCATGATCTTCGAGAAGACCCATGGCTGTTAATTGGTGACATGAATGCCCTTGTTTCTCTTCATGATTACAAATCTGGCCGGATTGGTAGAATAGCACCACAGTTATCCCAAGCCGTGCAGAATACAATCGATTCATTTGCTCTTATAGACCTTGGGTTTATTGGTCCACCATATACATGGACAAATGGACAATCTGGCTCATGTATGACTGCTGAAAGACTGGACAAGGCTTTGGCTACGCAATCATGGTTGCAGATCTTCCCAGACTCAAAAATCTTCCATCTCCAGTTTAACCACTCCGACCATTGCCCTCTACTTCTCAACACTCGACCTTCTAAGGAAAACATCAAACCTCACTTTCATTTCTTGCCCATTTGGGCAGATCATGAAGACTACAAGGAAATTGTGGAATCAACCTGGGGGAAGCAGATCCCTGGTTCAAAAGCACGCCAAGTCACCGTTAAACTTAAGGAGTGCAAAATTAAACTCAAGGAATGGAACAAGAAAGTCTTTGGAAGGGTGGAGGAAAGGCTTCAATGACTGCAACAAAACATACATGATTTGCAATCTAATCTGAGAACTCAGCGCGACAAGGAAAACCTGCGAATCCTATACAAGCAATATGATCATTGGCTAGAGAAGGAAGAGCATCTTTGGCGAGTCAAGTCTAGAGAATTATGGTTAAAAGCAGGGGATCACAACACTAAATTTTTTTCATCAAATGGTGAAGTACAAAAGGAGAACACAAGACATTGAGTGGATCCAAGGAAGGAATGGTGAGTGGCTAACCAATTGCAACGATATAGCATCAGTTTTTGAAGAAGCAATCAAGCAAGTGGGTAATATAGATGAATCGAGTCAATTTCATTAGCTTGGCATTTTGGATTTTCCAAACTTACACTCACTCAATGCCACTTTTATTCCTAAGTGCAGGAATCCAGAAAGGCCGTCTGACTATAGGCCAATAAGTCTCTGCAATATTATCTATAAAATCATCACCCAATGGATGGCAAATCGAATGAAGCCATTACTTCATGAACAAATTCCGCCAAATCAAGCTAGGTTCCTCAGAGACAGACAAATATCAGATCATGTCTTGCTCACTCAAGAAATTCTCCATCATGTCAAGAGACAAAGAACAAAGAAGGGATGGGTTGTAATTAAGTTTGACAGAATGGGTCGGATTTTCTTGATTGAAGTTATGAAGAAAATAAATTTCCCACTTCATTGGTATAATCTCGTACAGGAATGTATATCTATTCCATCATTTGCGATCAAGTTACAAGGAACCTTATCAAGACATTTTCAACTGAAGCGAGGCCTCAGACAAGGAGATTCTATTTCACCATATCTCTTCATTTTAGGTATGCAAGTTCTAACTCTCCTAATGCAAGAAGCAGAAAGCAAAGGACTCATCATCCCTATGCACGGGCTATATGGTGTCATGCTCAACTTGGCATCAATCCGGATCACCATGGAGAAGTTTCTTTACATAAGATTCTCAATAATTGGCTCTTGTCCACCAAACGGGAGTTAACAAAGCCAGATCAAGTTGTGTTCTTATCCAAAATTAGTATCTTGCTGAAACTAATATGGGATGAAAGGAACCTTAGAAGGCACCAAGGTGGGGCATCTTCACTAGAGGATTTATTCCAAAAAATGCCATCTTTCCTTCTTGAGATGGCATTTTTTGGAGACTCCAAGGGACCAAGAAACATGCAGTGAGAATTGGTTCCCATAGATTCCGAGCATATCAAAATTTATACCGATGGTTCTTTTAATCCATTCTCAAATCGTGCAAGTGCAGCTTTTGTCATAGCCACTCACGATAATCACTTACTATTTGCATTAGGAAACGTCATCGCATCTCAAGGAAGCCAAGATGCTGAATTCAAGGTAGTTGTTAAGGGACTGAAAAAAGCATATCAAGAAGGATATAAACGCCCATCTCTCTTCTCTGATGAAGCACAGGTTATACAGGCCATTCAAGAAAGAAACAACATTGGCAATTGGATAACTCAAATGCATATTGAAATTATAATGCTCAATATCACAAAATTTGAGGGCTTTCAAGCAAAACATATCCCTAGAGATCAGAATACTCTAGCTCATCTTTTTGCTTACTATGGTAAGTTTGATGTAAATATAATATACGACTTCTCTGGGTTTCGTGTACTTTAAAATTATCAATAAATTTTATTTTATTTAAGACAAAAAACCCAATTATAACTGGGACACAGAAATAAGAACCAAACCCGTTATAATTAATTTGGCTTTATTGGGTATATCGGACTCAAAACAAAGATCATTCATTGTTAACCTACATAGCTCGAATTTTCTAATGAACAAGATGTTTTTATTATTAAAAAAGAGCTTAATATTTCGGCCGAAATTTTGAAGCAAAAAAAGGCCTGTGCAAAATACTCTCAAAAAGGGTGGTTGGTATGAACTTTCATATCTCTTGGAAAATTGGCAAGTATAAACATACTTGCCCCTTTTATAATTTACCTAAATTCAATCCCCGGACAGGTACAGACGTACAGTGCATGAATGAAATTAATTAAAGCCTCAAGATTACACCTTACTAAAAATTAAACTCATCCATCAAACCCAAGATTATTTCCAAATCAAACAACGAAACATAATCTCAATTAAACTAGATAATTAAGCAAAACAAGGACCATTGACATGACTACTCCAATAGGAGGAGATTGGAAAGTTGAGGCCGGTGATGTGGATGTGGTAGATGAAGTTGCAGAAGAGTCTGAGGGAGACGATCCATTGTTTGCAACCGTCTTGATCTTGATCTTCATTCCTTGGTCACAGTGGCCTGGCGTTCCACAAGCGAAGTACCTAGTGCCAGGCTTGCTCAACTTGACCACACTGTTTCCACCGTCCATGGAATCCACAGCACTACTTGTGTCGCAACTCTTGTATGCGTTTTCGTCAGCAAGCTCAACCACTGTGTGCAATCCTGCTGTGTACTTGAACACTGCGCAAATATATATGAACACATTTTAAGATGATGGATTTCTAATTTTTATGGATATTGCACCTATTTGTCCTAACCTAAATTTTCAGAAACAAGACTAGAAGCCGACTGGCTCGTCGTGTATTGAAATCCCAGGTCAGCTTTCATTACCGCCAGGCCTAAAGAAGCTCAGTGTTGCAACAATACAACCAACCTTCAGTGGTTCATATGAAGACCAGACAGAGTCTGTTTCATGGAGTACTCAAACCGAACCTGGGATCCTAAACCTTACAAAACCTTATCAAGTGAATCCGAATTCATTATCAGGTGAAGCTCATAGTGAACTCAACTTCGTGGGAATAGGGTTTGGAATTGAGTTTATATCGAAACCCCAATGGAATGACATTTCCCCATCTGAGAGAATGATCTCTCACCAATTCCAACTGGTTCTAATTCCAATTCCGATTCTTATTTAAAAAATAAATCATTCTGATTCTGATTCTGATTCCGATTCCAATTCTAGAAAAGAAGCAAATGGGTGCAAGATAGAAACTTAATTACCAAGTTGGTCGCCGACTTTGAATGTGCGTCCTGAAGTCCAAGCGCTGAAATCGGTAGATTCACCCCAACCTTGGCTCCCTCCCACAACATGTTGGGTGGCAAGGGCTCCATTTGCGGCCAGAACCACGAACGACACCAACACCATGAATCTATAAACACAAGCCATTATATTGGAAAAATGCTTGCTCCTCTCTCCTCCCAGACTATTGGTTCTTTTGTATAAATAAAGGAGGGAATGCAGAGACGAGAATTCAAGAAATGCCCAATGGCCTTGGTTATGACTTGAGCTAGGCTGATATTTTTATACTAGTAAGGTTTCATTTACCGACAAGATTCATGTTTCTAGAAATTCGCCAGATTGCCCTTTTCAAGATCAGGCCTAGAGCTTATAGAGAAAGCTTTGGGCTAGCATGGGAGACAGGGTAAGCAGGACTCAGGAGTCAGGAGGACAAGAAATACAAAGGATTTATCCATTTTGGGTAATGTGATGGGCTAGCATGGGAGACACTGCACTAGGCAATGGTGGTATATCAGTCATTTTACAACTACAAACAGGGCCCTTGAGCATAACTTCCCAACCGTTTTGGATTGTTCTTTAAGTTAGCTATAAATTTATTTAGACAAAAATTTAGAAGTCTTTTGCATAGCTTGGCTTCGAAACTCAGCAACAAATTAAATGGCACGCTTTATAGTAGTATAGTACTACTGTGCCACCAACGCTCTACTGCGGGTCCTACCGTGATTATTTTATCACACCAAACGATCATAGACATATTTTGATATGGATATCATAACTAATTACATATGATATACAATTGTATTATTTTTGAAGGAATGACAGAAAAGTAATGAAGCATTATATTACTGACATTTACTCAAGAAATGGTTTAATAACACCCATCCGATCAAGCTATTTGAACTCACAATACATCTTTTTCTCTTCCAAATAACGTGGTAATGGTTTTTTTGTTGAAGAAAGATCTATCGAATCAACTAATTAGATGGGACAGGTATAGGGGGATCTATCATCAGATGGTGCTTCTCTTTTATGAACACAGGACAGGGACGAACCAGAAACTGGTGCTTGTAAATTGTGATACAATATAAAACCAAAAGAGTTTTGTATCGCTATTAATCCATTAAATAAAAGGGACAGAAGATAAACAAGAGTCCTTGCGCTTTGCTCTTACTTTGCCTTGGGAAGGTTCTGTTCAAGAGTCCTCATCAAATGGGAGCAATTTGGGCTGGGCATGAGTAGGCGAACTCGGGCATTCATATTGGGTTGGACCGGATATGGACCCAATGTCCATGTCTTAGGGTTGGGCCTAGTGATCATAAACCCCGGCCAACCTGCCCAAGTTACACCTCTGTAGACAACTCAAAATAGTGTAAAGTTATCAGGAAAGTAGCTAGCACTGGAACATCATCAATCTGGCCCCATTTGGTTAGTGGAAATGCGTTATTCCAATTCCAATTGCTTGATTAAGTGGAATTATAACCCCATTTGAGGGAATGGTCATTCCCTCCCCTTCATTTGGGAATGAAATTTCATTTTTATTGATTCCAATTCTCATTCCCGTTATTGTTTGAATCAAACAGAATTATGGAAATAGATCATTCCGATTTCAATTACAATTCTGAGTTTCTGACTGCAAACCAAGCGGACCATACATGTATATCAAGAAGCTTAGATCTTATACAAACAGCTACAATATAACCAATTTCAATTGTAAGGGTAAGATGCTTCTTGTCTCGGTACAAAATTACAGTGCCCCACGTTGTAACATGTCATCGTATGTGTAGGTGTAGCCCAACCCAATCCCCTTGGTCTTGGGTGGCGCTTGCATTAGTGCTCTTCTTCATCGTCCCGTTGTTGTAATTGTAATTAATACAATTAATTATATGTACTACGTATGTAGAGTGTGTATATATCGACTATCAACTATCAACTATCAACTATCAAGCATTGGTTGGTTCCTCTATTGGAATGGGTCATTCCACAGTGACTGATCACTGACGTCTGAAGAAGGCGATGATAGCGTTGTAGACGATTTCCCTGGCAGAAACTCCGAGGATAAAATCCGCATGAGCAAAGTCTCTGATAAATTGAACGGTGAGCTTGTCGCCGTCATGGAACTTAAGACTGTCGAGTAAAAGCCCAACGTCTCGAACGTCTGAGAGCGCATCCTGGCCTCCGTAGCTGACGAACAGAGGAAGGTACCGCGGGATGTTGGAGAGGTTATAGATGGGTGGCCTTCCCTGCCCGTAATACTCCATGTTCAAATCTCGATTCCCGTAATCGTATTTCGACAAGATGCCATCCCGGACCGCTGCCATTAATTACGTTACGCATGTATAATCAATCAATCATTCTCTTCCCCTAAATACATATATTGCCACAGAAGTAGTTAATTGGATTGGGAGTTGGGACTCACTCTGAGACAGATGCACCAAATTCTTGGTTGAGGTTGACTGAGGCTCATTCTTCAGAAAAAGATCAAGGGTGGTAGAGTTAAGGCAGCAGTTCTGGCCTTGGAACACACAATTAAGTTAATAATAATAATAAGCTTAATTAGGTTGAGCACTAGCAGAATGACGGCTTTGACGAAGTAGGAGGCAGATTATTAGTACCAGTGAAGGACGTCAACAAGTCGTAGCAGTCGACCCCTGGGTTTGCACAAAGAACATTGAGGAAGTTTGCCACAGGCTGCCTGTTTAATTAATAATACTTTAATTAGGGAAACAAATCCACTTCCAAAGTTCCAAGTTTAAAGGCCATATATATATATGATGAATTTGTCTTACCCCTTTGGGTTGAACTCTGAAAAACCGATTAGGGTCGTTATCTGCGACAAGCAAATGATATCAAATTAGCAACTAAGCTCGAACAAGTAAAGGGTTGTCTTGGTTCCGGTTTTCTCCCCGGCCCCTGCCACTTAGAGATCTAACTACTTTGAATTGCTGGGGACTGGGGTGGTATTTGAGACTTGAGATGGTAAAACAATGCATGCTCAAGCAGCAGGTAAAAGTAATGGAAATGGGCAGATGAGTAAGAAGTTAGTTAGTAGTATAGCTAAAGTTAAACACATCGACATGATCATGGAATGGAATTAGAAGATTTGTATAGTTTAATTAATTATTCCGACTCCCATATATAGTAATAGTATTAGTACCCATACCATACCTCTCCTACGAATGCTCTGGCAGCAAGTAGGCCCAGGGCGGTGGTCATATGACTCAAATAGGCTACTGGGCTTAGCAAGGCAGCTGATCTCAACTTGTCCACTAACTTCCCTTGGGAGACGGACGCCAACGCAATTAAGGTCCCCTGTCAAGATTGAAAAACCACCACTTGAATCCAGAATCCTTCGGCCACTGAAAATAATTAGTGCTTGGGATTTGGGAAACACATTGATTTTGGCTTATTTTGCTAGCTAGTACGTCACAACGAGAGGGGTAAGGTGTTCACCATGGAGTGGCCCACGTAATGGAGCTTCTGCCCTGTTTGATGGTATATGAAGTCAAATATAGCCGGGAGATCATATGATACCAATTCGTCCCATGACCAAAACCAATAAGCCTGCAAAATAAATAGAGAGAGAGAGAGAGAAATTGTTTGTATCATTATATGTATGTATGTATAATTTACATGCAACAGAATTGAAACAAGTGATACTACTAAAAAGGAAAAAGAACCTGTGAAGCTGGATCAAAAGTAGTGTGGCCACGGCTATATCTAGTCCCTCTAGTGTTGGCAATCCACACATCAAACCCACTGTCTGCTAAGATGAACGCCAGCGATTGATCGGGTGAATTCATAACCCACGTCATTCCGTCCTGAAGCCGTAATTAAATTTGTAACTTGTAAATAAATAAGCTCAGAAAGAACAGACTCATTATCAAACAGACACCCATACATACAAAATTCATATAAATATGGACGATATACGTAACTTCCTACTCCTCTACAGTAGCTATTTGGCCCAGCTGACATTCAGTCTGCACACTTGACCGAATCCTATGGCTTATTACTCGGCCAACGGACAGGAAAGTTCACGGATTTACATGTTTGGATTCGTCGTGGGAAGACACGACAAAGGAGATATCTTGATCTGGCCCGGCTATAAAAAACTCGGCAAGCATCCTCCCCCAATTGTCAAATGTCAAGCCCTTTGGCCTTTTTTGCCTTGGAGAACTAACCAAGACGAAAACAATGCTCATCTGCAATTTCATTTTTCAGTTGTGTGGTGAAGATACAAGAAGGTATGAAGAAATGCAAAATTTCAGAACCACTGATATTAGAGCGATTGGCGATCAATGTTGGGGTTGGGGGCATCGAGGTTGTCTTCATAGCTACTGGAGTCTGGAGTAAACCAGCCACAGCCAGGCCCCAGGTAGCTACAAACAAACAAAGTGTCCGTCCATGTGTAAAGACTAAAGAGGGACCCACCACTGAAGGGTGAAATTCAAGAACTGCCAAATCGAGAAGTTGATTTAACGGTTAATCCAGTTTGTTTTTAAATTAAAAAGACCATTATCTCTCTGTTATATATTACTCTCCTTCCTCAGGGAAGGGTTTTTAGGCTTTTAGCTTTACGGCTTTTGCCTTAAAAAGTTACCGACTCCGGCCACTCATTACCGGCGAGGAAGCAAGGAAGGGAAATGCGTAACACTACTAGTTTCTTCTATTAATTTTAGTAAAGCAGAAAGCTACAACCTATCTAAGGGTGGAGCCGGAGTTCTTCCCTTGGGTGGTGCTTTCAAATATCAAAACTTTTCCCTTGGATCCACCCCTGGATCCGGCAGCAAAATAATATCAGTATCACTAGCGGATCCTTTCTATCATGTGTTCGTGCCGGAGTGATTTCATCAGGGCACACAGATCAGGAGAATTCTTTCACCTTAATTTTGACCGCACAAGAATTGCTTCTTTACGGGTGTAGCAAAAACAGAGGAACAAGTCTTCATCACCCAGAAAGAAAGAAAGCTAATGTATGTGAATGAGAGACAGAGTTGCAGCATTATGAAGATGAAAACGCACACTTACCACCAAAACACCATGTTGAAGTAAGACAGGTTGCTTAGTTCTCCCACCACCTCCGGAACGGCCCTCTGGGATTCTTTGTATGCCAAGAACGTATCCATCTTCCGTGGTTACCTGAAAAATCAAACCACTATTCAGGTGGAAGACATTGCAAGTTGGGGGGGCTGAACTGATCATCAATTCTATGTATCTCTTACCTCAAATTCTCGACACTTGTACCCATGTACGATCACAGAAGACGCACACAATCCGAACCTTGGATAAGGATCCCTTGCTCCACCTGCTAATCCAAAGGTATCGTGCCGCGAACCATATGCTCGATTAGGCTGCTCCACCAGAAGAATCGAGAAGGAAAAGCTGAGGAGAGCCAATGACAGGAACCCACAGAGAGCCATTTGTGTTTTTCTCCGGTTTGAAGACCAGCAAGTAGAAAGTAGAAACCCTCCTTAGCTTTAAAAGAGAAGACAAGGTAGATAAATAACAGTGGAAAAACTAAACAAAAAGGAAGAGTTTTAACTTTTGCTTACACCCACCATTCTGTGTATTTTGCATAGGCCAATTGACTGGAATCTCGAGATTGAAAGGGAAGAGTTTTTTCACGTTCTGCTCAGCAGTAAGGAATGCTGTATTCTGTGGGACCCAACAGTTGTCGTTATATGACCAGAAGGCTATGATACGATGGACGTAGGCCACAGTTTTGATGTGGATATCATACTTTGATGGGAGAATTTGATTGAGGATTTCTTAAACTGAGAACCACCATACCACCCGACACTTTTTATCCACTGTTTTTTGTTTTTTTTTTGGGAGACCGGATCTGCTCCTCACAAATGGCGTCTCACACGCACATAACATCTCCCGTATTTAATAATTATTATTCACGTGAGATGTTATCAATGCACGGTGGATGTGTCTATGAGACGCCTATTTGCGAGAAACAGATCTCGTGGGGTAGGTTGAAGTCTTGAAGATGGTTGGGAACTTGGGATCAAAATTTACGGAGAAGAGTTTTACTTTACTCTTTTCACCAAGCAGGAACAAGTCAGTTAGCACTCCTTCCAAGTTCCAAGCGCGCCAGGCAAGTGTCCATCGGAACGCTCCAAGTGATGGACATATGGAATCAGGCCGGCCTGATCGTCGAGTGTTGAGATCTGATAACGTGACTGTCTTGCACGCCCCAAAAGCCACTTTATTAATATTAAAAAAAAGCTATACATGATTATGATTTATGGTAGCTGATTTATGGGTCTAACGGTTTGTCTATTGTGTTGAACTGTTGATTCATTGATTTGCTATCTCTATATGTAACTGTATATGCATAGAATACGGCAGTATGGTTAGTGGTTTTTTATATAAATTATATTTTTGTTAAAGAAATCGATATTAATATGTAATTCTTTATATTAGCATATATTAAAATTACAATTTCGAATGTATATTGTTATGTATATTATTCATATAATCATTACAAATTTAGACATTTAATATATTATATTATATAAAATTATATATAATCAGTTCGGGTTTGAGTCAGTTTGGAACAGTAAAAACCAGTTTTGAGTCAATTATAATTGGGACGACAATTACGGAACTGGAACCGACCCAATAAGACAGCAGATGGAACTATAACCGATACATAATTGGTTTGGTTGGTTCGGGTATACCTGACGCATTGACAGCCTTATCAATAATTGTCTTTGGCATTTTTCCATTCTCATGCGTCACATTAATCAAGTTTGAAATTTGTTGAAATTCTTGTAGCGAAGTATTTTTGAGTGCATGATTAGTGGGAGCCACTCAGGTTGATGAATTTTGGAACAGGACGCCTACATACCTATATGTTGTATGCATCAAATTTGGCCGAAAATAGGGGTGTTCATGGGTCGGGTTGGGTTGGTTTATTGAGGTTTTTCCAATCGATTTGACTTGGTCGGATTACCTGAGGTGAAAATCGAAATCGACCTGATCGATTTGAGTCAGGTTGGGTCAATTTCGGTTTTGCTCCTGTACAAAAAGACACCTAATTGAATTCTAATTGCAATTGCCTAATGGGTTGCTTATTTGGTGTAAAAGATTATAGAAAGTTAGAAACTTTGATAGATTGCCTATTCTAATTGTAATTGTCTAATGAGCCTTTTATTTCTAGTAGAATACTAGTTATAGTTAAGTAGGAAATTACTCAAACTAGAAACTACCGAACTAGTAGAAGATTAGTTCAATTCGGGTCGGATTAGTTTCGGTTTTCACACAAAAAAATCGAAATTGACTCGATATATCGATTTATATATTTGCCCAACCCGAAACCGATCGATATTGATGATAACCCGGTCGACTCGAGTTGGGTTGGTCCGAGTTAATCAGTTTGCTCGGGTTGGGCATTCTTATGAACAGCCCTAGCCGAAAATATGCGAATTTCTGCTCAAGGACAATGTCTTGAACATATCTCAATTGATAAGTTTAATTTTTCTTTCTTTTTTTTTTCTCCCTTTTGCTTTTCTAGCATTCCTTCACATTAGTGGTCTTCTATTCTATATTTTCAATTAAATTTGATTTGATTTCTTACATCTAGATGATTACAATTCACAAGTATCCTTTAGAGTAGCTAAGAGGGAACATGTAATCATAAAATTTTGAAGGTACTGATTACTCGCATTAGATCTCTTTTGATGACCACTACTCTTTTTTATTTATCCAAGAGACAATTTCGATGCAAATATCAAGAATTACACTTCAACCAATAGGACGCTATAACACGAGAGATCAAAATAGCATAAATCACACTTCAACCAATAGCATAAATCACCCCTAATTACTAATTAGGGGTGGCAAATGGGTGGGTTAAATACCAATATGCCCATATTGATCCACCAACCCATCATGATCCATCATTAATCATTGTTAAATGATTATAAATCACCCTAACCCACCCATATTGATCCATCTATATTGATTCTTAACCACCCTCACCCATACTAATCCATCTATCCTCATCTATAAATATAAAAAATTGGTCATAATAGTTCGTATGTCCGAAATAATAAATTTTTAGAGAATAATCTCTCTCAAGACTACCACATGACAAAAACTAATTAGCTCAAACCATATATCAAAAAATGCAAAAATTATAGATAAATGTAGAAAATAATAAAAAAATTATAAAAAATGCAAAAATACCAAACAAATTGCGAAACAAAAACAGAAAAATACAAAAAAATTGCAAA
Organism: Nelumbo lutea; assembly: GCF_056320005.1. Taxonomy (NCBI): domain Eukaryota; kingdom Viridiplantae; phylum Streptophyta; class Magnoliopsida; order Proteales; family Nelumbonaceae; genus Nelumbo; species Nelumbo lutea. Next base: position 5,567,496 of record NC_142687.1, read on the forward strand.
AGACTTTTGAAACGGTATAAACAAAAACTTGCACTAACCGAGGCTGAACCCGACCAAAACCCTGTGAATTATGATGAATACCCATTATTATAAATGAATTGGCACGATATCATTGAGCTGAGCATCCTCTCTTCACCGGCCATGAGAAGATTCGGAATACATAACCAGTAAGCCAAGGAGCTTCAATCATCTGGCTTATCAATTGCATTTTCCATTTTTTAGTATCTTTTTTAAGCATTATAGGTGGTTACAAGTTTCAGTATTTAAGAGTTCAATTATGATATGCCTTTGAAGGAAAAAAAAAAAAAAAAAAACCTAAAGTACGGTACCAAAAAATTTGGTTACCACTAACCTTGGATTTCAGATTGGTTAAGGTTTCTCAGACATTTTTTTTCTGGTACGATAGAAATTGCCATATTTTAATAGTCCTACTATGGCAAAGCACTGCACTGTAAAGCCTACCTTATATGGCATCGGGGTGATGTCACAGGTAGATAGATAATCTCTATCTTCTCCTTTCATTCAGCCACTTCTCTCTTCCTTTACGTGACACCAATCAACCATTTTCTAATCCCACCAAAAACATCTTGCCCCAGTCCCCAGTCCCCCACCCATTTCCTCTATGATTCTTTGGTCATATCTTTTATGAAAAAAGGTGCAGAAAAGGTAAGTGTGATTTGCGGTATTGGGTCCAGGCCCATGCCCAATAAGAGGCCAATAAAAAAATTTCAATGATCAATTTATTTATTTTAATCCAACCAGAATTTTTTCTTCGTTTTTGTGGAATTAAGGCATTGAATAATAAATATCATAACAGAGGATGTTCTAGTTACCAGCCAAAGAGAAAATACAAAATGCTATGAACACATTTTTTTTCCTTATCCTCTCATGCCTTACAAATCTTTTTTCACCATACACCTCCAAATGCAAATGTATGGTGAAAGATGATTAATAAAACTTGCAATAAACTAGAAAGCAAGCACAATTTCAATGCTTGGAGGTTTCCGCTTTGTATTTTCTTGGGCCTATGATTAGAGCTCCATCTTCTATTTAAGGGTAGTGAAAGACAGCAATACCCCTGTAACATCAACATTTTATTGTATTTGACCATAAGCGCCTTCATAACATTGTTACTTTTAATTAGGGCCCAGCTTGACCAACCTGATCTTTTTCTGGGCTTAATTCCATTTTTGGGCTTTAGGCTGGGTCCGGGCGTGAAATCTTTGACCTATCAAAATCATGGGCCAAACTTGGGTTACAAAGTCAGGCTTAACCTCAGGTCAGGCCTGGGTTTGGGTACTTAGGTTTCACAGTTAAAGCTGGGCCTAGAGAGATTGGCTTCAGTCAGTGCAAATTCCATTGTATTCGAACAGCCTTTGCTACTTGCATTAGGAATATTTCCGTACTTTTATACTTTATTTCATAGGGAGATATTCCCAATGTAAGATTATAAAGACTGTTGGAATGAGGCTTGCATTGACTGAATCCGGTTTCGGGCCTAGATTGGCTCTAAGCCCAGTCAAATAAATCCACCGTCCACCGAAGCTGCAGCAGGCCTACTTTTTACGCTGTATTTGGTTTGAAAGTAAAAGGTAGGGACCTTTCTTTCAAACCAAACGCAGCCTTAGTAAAAAATGGAATATCCTGTTTTATTGAAAACAGTAGTGCATCTAATACTTTTAAATGCCTAAAGCCTAACTAAAACAATGTTTGTTTAATAAGAAAAAGGGGGGCATTTTGAGTGAGCTGCAGTTGAGTTGAGGATTAACTCGCACTTACGGGATTGCCATGAAAGTAGAGCACCTAATACTTTTCGAGACAACAAAAAAAAAAAAAAAGACAAAACAGAATAGGTGTTTACAGTTGAAAATGACAAAACAGCTTTTAGGCAAACTTTAATGGCAATGTGTTGGGGACCTCTCCCCTGCCGTGAATATATACTGTGCGTCTCTGAGCTGATGAGTTTTACAAAAAGAAAAAGAAAAAAAAGGCAATGTTTAATTCACATCCATCCGGTAATTAAGGCTGTAATCAGGTCAGGTTCAGATTTATATTGGCTTTGAGTATGATACTAGAAAAATTATGATTAATCAACCGTTTTCAGAAAAATAGTAACCAATCATGCGTTTTTTTTTAATCAAAATGCATGGGGTTTAATCGGTCAAAGCTCTTTCCATATATTTCCGGTATTATGGATATTTTCCTATGTATGATAAAATGCAAATTGTATAAAATTAATTTATATTCGAATCTTAATCTAGGGTTATATCTAAATATAATCCTATTATTAAACAGGTTAATTTTAAAACCCAAATCTGATCAACTTACGTGTTAGCCAAAAAGGGTCTCAGACTTTGTGGTGCGGATCAGGTAAGCAGTAAATACCTGTCCTTGAAAAAAAGTTAAAATACCCGAGTCTATTCTTCAAAAGATTTAAAGCAATTTAGGTGTCAGAATATATATTGAGTGTTCATTGAGTGTGATTACAATGATTTGCCTAGTAGTGATATTCTGTGTAAATAAGGACGGTGTAAAACTTAAATCTAGGTCCGTATTTTTATGTCTTTGTTTTTAGTTTAAGTTTTATATTGAAAATCAATATAAACTTTATGCATAATTGAATTTTACATCGATTATTATACTTTAAAAAGTTTCAACAATTCACTCATTTTAAATCCATCAGTGTTGAACTCCGTCGATCTATTTTTATATCGATGACAATTTACACCGAAAACAAACACAACTTAAGGCTCAAAATTTTAATTTTTACGGTAACAATTCAATGAATGCACCATCATCGAGTATATGTTCCGTGTGTATCAATCCTTGGCTTCCAAGTATTCGACAACAAAACTTTCCTAACCTTTTGTGTTTTCAAATTCAACCCGATAAATGATTAACACATGGGAGATAAGCAGCACAGCATGCTCATTGGTTTAAGTCGTTCATGTAACATGGGCCTTCCGGTGCCGTAGAAAACTAGAAATTGCCTACTGTGTGAATAACGGCGACAAACAAAAGAGACCACAACGTTTAGCTTGTAAATGTAGACAGTTTAGAGATTGACCATCAGTATCAGTGCTTTGAGAACACGTTTGCCTCTTCCATTCCAAGGAATCGTATGTTCAACAAGCATTTCGACTATACATCTTCTCCTTCAGTGTTGTCCATGCTCGGGCTCCCTTCTTTCCAGTGGTCGTTTCTGTCTGTCCATAAGAAGAGATGAAATTCCTTCATTTGAGCTTATTGCTTGTACTGTGTGCAGAATATACATTTTATAGAGTTCCACATTATTTATAGAGCATTTTGAGCTGGAGAAACTTCACCAATAGCTAGAATTTTCTGTTTTTGGGGGTAATTCTCAAGCTAGAACTGTTGGATGGATCAATGGTCAGAGTGTCACAGTGAGGATGTTCAAACAACCTATACAAATCAGGAGAGCAGAAGTCCTTCAAAACTATGTATTTCTTATGTTTCTTAAAACGAACCTGACCTTCCAATCAGAGTAAATCTCAACCCGCTTACCCTCAAGTTGCACCAGCAGCAAGCTCGCATATTTACAGCAATGCCTTCATGGTCAGAGTGTCACAGTGAGGATGTTCAAACAACCTATACAAATCAGGAGAGCAGAAGTCCTTCAAAACTATGTATTTCTTATGTTTCTTAAAACGAACCTGACCTTCCAATCAGAGTAAATCTCAACCCGCTTACCCTCAAGTTGCACCAGCAGCAAGCTCGCATATTTACAGCAATGCCTTCATATGGATATACTACTCAGAAATGGCAGATCTAGAACAGCAATGGAAGAGAAAACACACACGTATCTCTTTTATACATAAATAGTTGCCTTTCATAATTCATACATCCATCTTTCTCCATTACAAGGGCATTCGAGTTTGTTTACAGCGGAAGTACCTCTAACTTGAAAAGGATAATACAGCTTTGCTTAAAAAAGTAGCTAAACTAAGACTCTAACACTTTCGATGGAGGTAATCACAAAAGCATTCTCTCTTTTCTTTTTATACATGCCGTTGGATCTGAAAATTTTCACTAGGACTTGGAGAGAATATCAATAATATGGCACCTCTATTATGAAAATCTATGGAGAGGAAAAATATTGGAATTTGTAAGTTGGGCGATCCCAGACCCTGGCTTTTTTTTTTTTTTTTTCCATTTACACAAATCTAGAAGTGAATCCTATCACTGAGAATGGGAAATCAGTTTCTGTTATCCTCCACCACTTCGGCCAGGGCTCAGTTTCTTCTTTCTCTCATTAAAGCCAAGATTCGGGACTATACTTGGAAGGCAACACTGTACAGCCCTGGATGGTTTCTCTTTCTCATGCTTGGAGTCTCTATCAGGAGTTGTCTCACTATTACAGATGGAGCTTGCTCCAGATGCATATGGGAGGTCAAGGTTTGATGGTTTAGATTCTGGCTTTCCATTGGTCATAATCTGGTTGCCTGCAACACTTTGATCACCAAGGAACACATCTCCATCAAAGCTCTCTCGGAAAAGTTCAGCTAATTTCTTTTTCTTATCAGTTGGGGATGGTTCACATTTGAAGTTGGCAGCCCCATCCACAAAAGGAAATTTATTAAGTCGAGGGGTTCCTATGAAGCTGCTCTGATGAACTGGAGTACTGCCACGAGATGGAGTAAACTCTGCATAGAAGACAGACCTAATATCAGGGCAACATGTAACACCCAAAATTTTTAATAGAATGTTAAAACATAAAGAAATTTATCACAACGGTTGTAAAGCTTTAGCTTCATGCAAGAGAGCAGTGCCATATATTTGGTCAACTTGTAAAAAAAACAATATTTGCAAATTGCAACTGACCAAGAAATGAGCTTTTCTCAGTGGAAAGCCAAAACCATAAGAGTGGGTGCTTTGTTGGCTATTGTCCATTTGAGGGCAGGCCAGCCAACTAGATGGCCTGAAATGATTCTAGGAAGAGCACGTGTACAACATACAACATGTAACATAAAGCCATCTAATGTTGCTGATAGCACAATAAGGTACAACATGATTTCTTGTGAGAAAGCAAAACATGGAGACTTAATATTATACTAGTTGATGTGATCTTACCACCATTGACACTGAAGAAATCATCTTCGCAATCTGATTCTAACCAAGGTTGGGAGTCAAAAAAAGTTTCCTCTTTACTACCTACAAAGAAAAGAAGATTATTTAAGATATGAATATGTCTTCAATTTAGTTTTCCTTTTTTTGCAAAATAACTAAAACTTATAACATGATATCATTTGCAAATATTTATCCAAACTTGCAGTTAAAACCCCGACTTGGTATAGATTTTGCCATATTATGATAACTAAAAATGGTGATTAACACATGAAGACAGAACCACAGAAATAGCAGGTCACACAGCTTAGTCAGGAATCAGGCATTAACCACCCATGTTTTGGAGATATCCTGTATCACACATTGTGCCATCAAACAGTTTCGTTCTTTGTACAGTAAAAATCATCTATTAAGTGGTAAAGGAATTTATCCAATGGCTCATTTTTTCCAATACCCTAGTATAGAGCACAATAGCAGTCAATATGAGACCACAGGTTTATTTTGTCCCATATCTGGAAAAGGCACCAATACACATTGTGCAGAATAACAGAGAGATTTGGGGAAGCACTGAGAATATTTTTTACAAACCTGACCACAGAATAAATTCTGCCCTATTTTTATTGGACATTCCCATTGTGTTTTGCAACAATCTTTCCCAGTTTTTGAGTGGCCCCTTCATTTTCCAGTTGTGAAATTATTGCAGGGCATTACATACATTTACTGTCTGAGGGTCCGTTTGGTTCACAGCCAGAATCGGAATCAGAATTCCTCGGTTGGAATGATCTATTCCCCTCACCTGTTTGGTTTAGACTGGAATCAGAATTGGCTGAATGGATTCTCATTTCCAAGGAAGGGGGAGGGAATGGCCGTTTCCTCAAATGGGGGAATGCCATTCCACCAGGAATGAGAATGGGATTCCGATTCCACCCAACCAAACAGTTGGAAATAGAATGGATCATTACAATTCCAGTTCCGATTCCAGACCCCTATTCTCACAAACCAAACGGACCCTGAGTAATTTTGACCCCATGCACATGCTACCTGGTTGATAACTACATCATAGTAGAGGAAATGCTGATTACAGGAGAAGGATATCTGAATAAAGCCCAGGACTTCAGCGACAAAATAATCTTTATTTCCAAAGCTTGACCCAGCCAAATTGATGAAAATAACCCTTTATAATGAACACTGGCCATTCCAGCTCACTTGGCCTATCTATTGAAATTCACCTACTTCCTTTTAATTTTTGCTTTTGCAAAAGCTGTCAAGCAGGATTTTTTTTTTTTTTGTGTGTGTGTGGGTGTGGGTGGGGGGGGGGGGGGGCGCTGTAACTGATCTAGAAACAAATTGCACAGCACAATCTAGATAGCATCATGTAATGACAAGCAAGGTGAGAGAGAGAGAGAAGAAAGAGACATATTATTCAGAATTCAGATTTATATGCAAAGCGGGATATACAAATTATACAATATACAATCCATACAGGATATGATTGAAAAGCAGTTAGTCTCATGATCTTGGCATATTAAATCCATTGCATCTAAAATCCAAAAGGATGGAAGAATTCAAAGAATTAATCAGTTATAACACATTAAATGACAGAACACACTATAAATAATTAATCAGTTATAACACAATAAATGACAGAACACACTATAATTGATTAATTCAAGAATTAATTAGTTGTAACACTGAGTTTTCTTTTGGATAGCATATAATCCAACGGCAGGCTACGAATCCTGGATTCATTTCAAAGAAAATGAGCCCTGAGGGTAAATTTTCAAATAATAAGCTACTGTCTCTTAACATCTACGGTTGCAATTTAATCCACCTAGGATCCTTACTATAGGCGGTAATGGATGAAACTGCACAGCCTTGTGAATAAATAGATTCAACCCACAAGACAAACAGTACAGTTTTAGTCGAACTCTGCAGTAATGCAAAATCCAGATCAGTATAAAATAGTAATAAAACTGATTACGTAAATCAAAGTAAATGCGAAATCCGTTTTTTTTCACTAAAAAAGAAATCCCATCTCAGAATTTGGAGAAAGAAATAGCGAAGAAAAAAAGAAGAGAAAATACACGGGTTCAACTTGCCAACTGCAAAAGAAAGAAAAAGAACAAAACTCATCTCTAAAACAAATCCTAGATGAGAAATTGACTGAGAAGTAAACTATAACCAAAGAAAGGGATTATTCATATCTAATTTGCACTTATCACCAGACATGGCAAACAGAAAACAAGAATCAACATCTGATTTTTTTTTCAGGCAAAAAATCCAGAAAATTAACTCTTACAGTTAAATCAATCAAGAAGAAGAAGAAGAATGCATATGCATCGGAACAAATAAAAAAAGGATCATACCAAAGTCCCGAATAGTAGTCACAGAGGGCGGCTGAGGCAAGAACTGAGACTTGAAGCCAAATTCAGAGATCGGGTGTTCACCATTTACGGGTTTTTCCTCATTGGAGGAGGGAATCAATACCTTATTGCTCTTAGAACCGATCGATAAACGGTACTTTATGGCTGAATCCGGGTTCTTATGGATGGAAACACAAGAACCCATTTCTAAGAGAATGCTCCCTTTTTTTCCTCACTCAGCTTCAAAACATCTCCATAGTATCTTCATGAACCTGGAGAGAAAGAGAGTCAGAAGCAGGGAGAAGTGGTAGTAAATTTGGAGTAGAAGAAGAACAGAAGAGAAGAGGGTATTTTTGGCTTTATGCAGAAGGAAGGAGTCGAAAATAAGAAAATCTGAAGAGGGAGATTGGACTTGAAAGTGAAGCCATAACCCACAAGAGTGGCCGAGTGGGTCCTTGAAAAATAAAACAAAGCAAAAAAAGGAAGATGGAAGGAAAAAAAAACAAAAAATCAAAAAGAAAAAACTAGGGCTCTTTTATTGATTTTTTTTCTCGACTGAGAAACAGAACAGGAAAAGCTGCCTTTTGGGAGTTCCGGTTCTTTGCTTGACCTGTTGTGCTTTGGCGGTTTCTCTGGCGTTCTAAATACTTGTTCATTTTCCTGCAAATCCAGAGAAAATTTGGAATATTTATTAACACTTCACTTATTTTACCTATTTTAACCCGATCCAATATCCATCAACCAAACCCGTTATGTGTAACCTGAACTAACTTAAAATTTGTTTCGGATCCGGGTTTTTATTCACGACCCACGACCCAAGTCGTGGAGACAGGCAGCCCAACCGATCGACTTGGGAATATCAGCTCACCGGAACCCTGGCCGTTTGGAGTTAGGTCCGTGACGTTTAAATTTTCTGTAATAATAGTCTCAACCATTGAATCAAGGGGCCATTTCCTTCTCACACACATTCAAAGAAAAACTAAAACTATGGGTGCGGCATGCGGGTGCCTAGAGGAGCTGTCAGACCTCCCAAAACTCGGAACGAGTCAATGCAGGTTAGAGGTCAATAAAAAATGCCATGGTTTGTATGGTTATTTGGTTAATAGTTTGTTTGCATAAATGCATTAACGATGCGTATTGTGTGTCATTGGGCCACGTATAATCTGATAAATATGGAGGAGCATTGACTAATTAATTAATGACTGACCCAACCTCCTCTGGTTTTAATGGCTTCTGTTGAAGGTGGTGACTAAACCAACTTTCTGTTTTTGTCTCTTGGATGGAACATGAAAGCATAAGACATAAAGACAACATTGGTTGATTGATTCGGATACCCAGTATTTTTATTTTATTTTTATGTGTGTTTTTATTATTGCATTATTTTTTTTTGGTAGGTTATCAAAATCAATAAAGGGAGATTGAACGGTTAGGATCATTGAATCGGTGTGATATTGTGGTCCTAGGGGGTAAGGTTTGCGCTTGGGCGGCAAGCATTATTCTTATTCTCTCATTCTCATCTCAATCTCATAGTCAAGTAACTCAGTTCACACTTCACGCATGTAAAGCCTTCTTAACCCATCAAGTTAATAAAGCGAAAATGATTGATGATCTAGTAAGATAGAAATGGACAAATGGATGGATATTTTCCAGACTTCACTCCAGAAGTCCAGAGTTTGGTATCTTGCTCTCCCTTTTTATCTGTCTATATATTATATTTCTATCTCGTTTTTTCTCAAATTTTCTGTATGTGAAAGTACTTCTCCCTGTTATATGGATTTGTTTTTTTTTCTTCTTTTCTGGGTGAATGTTGTTATCTTAATATGGAATTTGTGCTTATTTATGACTCGTTAAATCAAAAGTGATCACGATAGAGATGCTTATCGTTATCATTAGGCTAGAAAACCTTTACAAATTTTATATAAATTTTCTTACCTTTTCCTTCCTTTTCCTTCAAACCAAACATAGCTTTAGGAAATGGCATCGAGCCCGTTGTGATTACAATACATTATTCGTCATGTGATCTGGATATGGATCAATAGCAAGTTCATTAATTCGGAGCAGCAATATCCGCTAAAGTATAATGGGCAACCGATTTTAGACTAGGCTGGATCTGAGTTCAGCTTGTTTAGATATCTTGAATATGATTAACTCAATTTGTTAATTCATTAGCTTAGACATTGAACCGTGCAAGACTTGGCTCATGATGGTCTGAATGAGAAGCCAAGGTAATAGATTCTTTTTTTCTTCAGTTTCAAAGAATTTATGAATGACTAAAGATAAGTTTAATAAATCAAATGCATGCATATAAGGAATATGTTTTTTTCAAATATAAAAATTATTAAAATCAAAACACTTCATATTTCCCCATGTTTTATTAAAATCCGTATTATCAATCAGTTTGCATTTCATACATGTTAGGGGGATTAAAATATCCATAAGCTTGATACTCTCAAGTGGATGTTAGTGCATATGAATGACCAATATCATTATTTTTTTTTTCTTTTTAACTTGTAGATACTAAGGCTATGTTTGGTTTGAAGGAAAAGGTAGGAAAAGGAAAGATTACTAAGGCCTAAAAGTTCCTGCACTTTATTTTAAACTTTTAATTTTTTTCCTAAAAAAAAAAACTTTGTATTGAATACACACTAATATAAGTGTATCATATCAATATTTTTATACTGCATATTACTTGGTATTGGTTTCTACTTTTGAAGAGTGGGTGGTTTGTTGTTTTCTTTTTAAAAAACTTAGATCCCGTTTGGTTTGCAGGAATAGGGGTCTGGAATTATATTATTTCGTTTCCAATTGTTTGGTTTGGCAGAATCAAAATCATATTTCCATTTTTTCTAAAATGACATTACCCCATTTGAGGGAATGACCATCATGGTCTTCAAAATTGGACTAGACCAAACGGTTGGACAAGAAAAACTAGTAACTGGTCAGCCCCTAGGTCCGATTATACTATAAATTGGAAATTCCTTAAAAATGTTGAAAAGTCAGAAAATCGATGACCCGGGTGATCGAACTGTTAAATCATTCACCCTGAGTAACGATTCATGGGTTATATTTTTTATTTTCATTGATTTAAATAAAATAGAAAAACAAAAAATAAAATGGCTTTCATATCCCCACCCCAAATCTTACTAATGGTCAAGGTTAGAACGACCCCCATTTTCGTTCTAACCCTCCTCCTCTCAGCCTTTGCACCCAACCGACCACTTGTGACGACCACGACCTACGACAACACATAGCGACCAACGGCGATTTACAACGACCAGCAACATCGATGATCTTCATCTACAGTGACTAGTGTTGATTTTACAGTAGGTCCAGCCGTCCAGTAGTAATAGGTCCAACGATCGACTTGTAGCAGCGGCAGGTGGTTTTGCAACATTGGGCAGGGGTTTGTAGTGGCAGTAACAATTGTAGGCTTGCAGCAATCACCTACGACCAAGTCTGAGCCCACCGTCACACCACCATTACTGGTGAATCCACCGTCACACCACCATTACCGGCAAGCCCACCGTCACACACTCACACCACCATCAGGCCAGTCCACTGACGGAGAGCCCGATTTTTCTGTATTTATTTGCACTTTTTTGTTTTATTTTTTTGTACTTATTTGCAACTTTATCTTATATTTTTTTGTTTTTATTTGCACTTTTCTGTTTTATTTTTCTGCTTTTTTTCAGTATTTATTTTTACTTTTTATTTTTATTTTTTCTATTTCTATTTTTTTGTATTTATTTGCATTTTTCTGATTTATTTTTCTGTATTTTTCTGTATTTTTTGTATTTATTTGTAATTTCCTGTTTTATTTTTCTGTTTTTTTTACTATTTTCTGTGTTTTAATGTACTTTGTTATTTTTGTATTTAGATAGTTTTATTTTTCTGTTTTTCTGTATTTTTTGAAATTCTTTCTTTATTTTTTAGAATTTTTATATATTTTATTTTTATATTTTATGTGTTTTGTACTGTATTATTTTTGTATTTAGATAATTTTATTTCTTGTATTTCTGTATTTTTTATTATTTTATTTAATTTTGTGCTAATTTTATTATTTATAATTTTTTAAATTATTTATGACATCATAGGTCAAACCGTTTGACCTGGACGGTTGAATTGCTTAACCAGAAACTGGTCCCTTAGCCGGTTCTATTTCTGTTTCGTTTTTAAGAACCTTGATGGCCATTCCCTGCCCCTCTTTTGGGAATGAAATCCCATTCCTGGTGATTCCAATTTTCATTCTTATTCTTATCTGAACCAAACAGACTATGAATAAATCATTCCGATTCTAATTTCAAAGGTTTTTTTTCCGACTATAAACCAAACAGGCCCTTATACGCATAGAATTCTATGGTTCCTATTATTGCCACTATTATAGCTTTCGATGAAGTTCAATTATGGTATGTGAAGTTCACATATATAAGCTGTATGTGCCTCTAGCACAGCCAAATCCAAGTTCGTTTAAAAACAAAAACGAATGAATTTAATATTTATTTAAAAGACAAAAAAGATGAGAGTGAGAATCTCCACAATATAAGAACCCCACCAACATCCATGATAAGAATCACTAATATTTTATTAGGGATGATTTTGGGAAAATGCAAAGACAAAGACAAAAGGGAACTCTTGTTTATATTTTATAATGATAAGAAAAAAACAAATAGGTAGGGGCATTTTTTAATCTGTCAAAGCTTATACTCTTTTTTTTTTATAGATGCATAATTGATAAATGGAATACTCCTGTTTTAAGAAAACAAAAATTAAAAATAATGTGCTCAAATCACTCCCCACATCCTATCCATATAAGGAAACTAGAATGTCTCATTTTACAAGAAGAGTGAAATGGTGGTAAATAACCAGTTTGTAGTTACACAACTCTCAGATTTCTTTGGGACACGGACAACGTGGGACTCTGAAAACGCATATCCAACTTTATTTTTTATTTTATAGTGTATTTTATCAAGGGTCCAATCATGTTTGTGCAGCTGTTGATTCTCCTTTGTTTTAATTTATAAAGGTTGTTTGGATTCTACACCCATAAATTAACAATACTAATTAACTGTGTTTTAAAATTTAAATACATGGCTGGCTTGTAGTTGTAGGGTCCAATATAAGAAATTATGAAATTATATATATATATATACATTTAATTATAAATATAGTTTAAGATTCATTCATTCTCTGAACCGGTTAAAACTTCAATATATATATATATATACAGACCAATATGTATGATATTTCAACCTTGCCAGTGCATGAATGAGCTGTCCCATGACAACCTATTTTATTATCATTTCTGTAATAAAGGAACTGTTGATGACTTGATGTGATATTGAACGGTTCAGTTAAAAGAGTAAGGGCCCCTGTATTACAGTCAACTGTTTGGTTTAAAAGAAAAAAGTAACCTAAGTTACACAGCCTAAAGAAACGCTCCTCATGCACACTCAAAGAAGAAACCATGACAACCTATTTTATTTTTATTTTATTTTAAGTCTATACGACCACTTAAAATGAAATACCTAACCTTCAATTGTCACATTTCATATTTATGACCTGCAACATTACTTTTTTTTTCACTTAAAATGAAATACCTAACCTTCAATTGTCACATTTCATATTTATGACCTGCAACATTACTTTTTTTTTCCTTTTTTTTTTTTCTTTTACTTGGCAATAGTTATATAATGTGTTACCAGCAGGCCAAAGTTTAAATTGGTTCATATTAGCGATGACCCGTGTGATTGATGCATGGGATGTTGTATTTATATTATTTTACGTGTAGAATAAAAGAAAAATATTTATTTTTCTTTTTAGTTACTGAGCTTCAAACTTTCATTTTTATATAGTTTATATATTATGAGAACCACATAAACCAAGTGATAATGGTTCAATTGATAACTTATCTAGTTAGTTGTAGAAGAGACTTGGGTTGGTGCAATGAGTTACCTCCCATTGTGTAGTCATATAAAACCAAAAAATGTGTTTAACATGAGATTAATAACCAAGTTCCAAAAAAGTAATTTCAAAATTGAACTGATGAAGATAACAAAAACTCATATTTAGTTCTTTTTACTACATTTTATTATTGAACTAGAACAATCCATTAAACAAATCTACATTAAATTAAATTAATAAGAATAAAGGAAAAAAATTGAACCCAAGGAAGGGAGCAAAATAGAGAAAAAAAACCTGGCAACTCAAAGAAAGAAGCAATGATTTGTTTAGATTTGTTTGCCCTATGTGCTGGTGGGCAAATCTGGGTTTTAAAAGAAAAATAAGGATTTAATGAAGAAGGAAAATATTACAAACATTGACTATTAGGGAGAGAAATATAGATTTATTAGGAAGTAAATATGAATTTTATTAGAGATAATAAAGACCTATAAAATTTTTAATAATTTAATATAAAATAAATATGCACATATATGAGAATGGAGAGAAAGAAAAGGTACGTGTGAAGTCTCTAGTAAGAGAACCCTCACCTCCCTTCTCTCTCTCTCTCTCTCTCTCTCTATCTATATATAGAGAGAGAGAGAGAGAGGGAGAGAGAGATAAGGGTAGAAGGATAAAACAGAAAAGCTCTAGAACAAAATTCGTGTACAAACCAGAATGACTGGATTTATCACACCCATAAAGTCATAACTCCAGTCTACACCATAACATAATGTTGTGATGAGTCATCTATCCACTTCAGTAGTCGGTTCAAGCAGATTTATTAGCTTTCCACGTACGAGATGTCTCGTCCTCAATTTCAGTCACACCGATGAATAAACATTTGGTTCCTCCTACGCCCAGGCCGTTATTTAATGCTTATCGTTTTCATTGGTGGTGGGGGTTTGCTCCCCGCTGGCTATGCACATCTGTGTGTAGTGGATAAGTGCTTTCCATAGTAGAGATATTTCATTAATCAATTGGTTTTTACAGAGCACATTATACGCTTCAGGCACAGGGGTACGTGCTTGTATCTGTATGGGCTAACATGCTTTGAAATTATTTTTGCATGGTTTCCATATGCAAAATACCCCATGTTTCTATCCATGTTTTATTTTTTTGGAAAATTATTTCTATCTATAATACTTATTTGAGAAAAATATCTATTACAAGTTGAAGGGTTAGAAGAATTTGGGACAGATGGAAAAGGACTTGAGTGGATATAGTAAAATATGATTTAAACGACTATAATTCCCTGATGAATATGACGTTGAACAGAATGAAATAGTGAGACAGGATTCCCAGAGCCGACCCCATATAAATGGGACAACACTAACAAGATGTCGATGAATGATAATGATTCTATCCACCCTGTTGCATACGTAACAAATATAATTAGTTTACTTTTGAACCATGCCCAACGCTCATTGAAATAAAACATTCCATAGTTCATGTCCTTTATTTGTTAAAACCTGTATTATTTATATGTTAAATATTTCACCACGGTTAGATATGTTTTTGTATTTCTAGAAAGTAGACAATTCGCGGAATTTGCTATCTTTTTTTTTTATTTTATTTTATTTTATATTCCGTTTGCTTCAAGATAATAGGTGTAAATGTTTTCAGACAGAAATATTTGAGCTATATTTACACTTCTTTACATTGAAAATTTTTTGTTTTAAGTAAAACAAATCAAGAATTGGAAAATAAAGTTTTAAGTGGGGTGAAAATACACTAGGGATCTGTTATCCACAAATTATTCTCACATCTTTATCCACAGAATACCATCACAAAGAAGATATTCTCAATGCACAGTTATAATGTCCCATGGGTAAGGATGTGAGAACAACTCTGAGTAATAATAATTCTAAGCTGGTGAAAAATAATAATTAAAATATTTTAGTATGAAAAAGATTTATATCCTAATGCACCGCATGGGTCCCCGCTAATATATTTTCATAACCATTTTTACTAAAATATAGCATGAACCATGAAGGAAATGATAAGCATGATCCATGCCTAACGCATGGAATTAAATCAGAAGTGTTCCGTCTAGGCAGGGAACCTGATAGCCAGACCATCATTGGTTGCAAGTTCCTCATTTTGTAATGAACTCCTTAATCCCTAGTTTAATCAAGATCACTTAACATAAAAATTCAAACAAAAGTTCTTCATCTTTAGATCATAGAACAAGGAAAAGAGGAATAAAAGGAAAATAAAAGGGAGAAAGAAAACGAATGCACGCAATTGTATAGACTGTGTATAATGATGATAATAATAATTCCTAAAGCTCACTCCATGTGCCCATAGTTGTCAGGAACGATAAGTAGGGCTATCAGCTGGGTCGGCCATTGGCCTGGCCCAGCAACAGTAACGTAGACAAAATAATAATAATTAATAAAGTATTGGGCCTATTGACCACCAAATGGAGCCAACTTGCATAATAAGCCAACTAATTACAGACAATATGGGTGCCCATTTTAAGTTTAAAAGTCAAATACGTAGTGCCTGTATGGTGTCAAAAGCAAAAAGCAATATCACGATTCCAAACGCAAACACCGCCTAAAAAGTAAAAATACAAAGCAAAAAAGCAATATCACTATTTTATTTTGACTAACAAGTATCAATTTATGTAGTACAAAATCATTACATCTATAATTGTTTATTATAACCAATTCAAAGTATTCAACGTGTTGGAAATACTGAAAACTGATACGTATTGTACACTATACACTAATAAGTTGCGATACTTGAACCTTGGCCATATCTGAACTTAGTTCTGTTAACAAAATTCTTTTATTGATTTTGATTCAAAATTTGATTGGATCTAACGATGTTGGATCAAATTTAACACAATATACTAAATTTCCACGTGGAAATAATGGGACTCAGAATCCGCGTTTCTGCTGTGACTACTCAGCTAACATGCCATCCCAGCCACCACTTGGCGATTGATGAATCCAATAATCAATTTTTTTTTTTGTCTGTTTAGCTATTGTCTTACATTATCCTTAAATTTTCTGACAATTGTTTAAGTCTTCCCCTGCCCTATTCGACCGTTGGGTTCCGTTTGCATGTGACACCACGTGATTGATAAATTTGTCAATAATTCCCAAACTATCATTTTACAATAAAAAATACCTTTTTGATTTTAGTTTGGGCTCGCTGGCTTTGTCAGCATTGAACCGATTGGACCGTTACTTGTCACTAGCATTGGAACTGCGGTGTAGGGCTCACTAGTGTCTTGTTTCTAGTCACTAGCACTGGACCATTGTTTGCCAGCGTTGGCATCGTCAGTGTAGCAGTGATAAAACAGGGGCAAAAGGGAATGGGGGGAGAGAAGGGGATGAAGGGGAGAGAGAGAGAATGAAGGGGAGGAAGAGAGAAAGGGAGGGAAGGAGCCCTTCGCCGGTGGCTTTCATCGCCTGCGACGACTGTGCTGAGAGGGAGAGAGAACGACGATTGTGCCTATGATGAGCCGTTCGTTCTCTCTCCCTCTCGGCAAAGCCATCGCAGGTGACGACAACCATCGATGCAGGGCTCCCTCCCTCCCTCCCTTTATCTCTTCCTCCCCTTTGTCAGAGAGAATGGAGGAGAGAGAGACCACCCAAGAGGCTCCCATGACTAGGGGTGGCAATGAGCCAAGCTTTTCACAATCTGCTTGAGCTAAGATCGGCTCGACTTCAGTCGAGCTTGAGCCTACTAGAACTCGGCTCGTGAGGCTAGCGAGCTGGCTCGAATGTGCATATATATATATATATATATATATATAATTATATAAAATAATATATATAATAAAAATATTATAATTATTAATTATTAAATATTAAATAAAAAATATTTATATATATATAATTTTTTATTTTTATAAAACATTTTTTCTCAAAATCGAGCTCGAGCCGAGCCGAGCCAAGCTTGAGCTTATGAATTTTTTTACTCAAGCCAAGCTTGAGCTCAATCCTTGTAGAATAGTCTCAAGCTGAGCTCGAGCCTCGTACTATTCAACTCAGCTCGACTCGAATCCACCCCTACCCATGACCATGCAAACGATGAAACAAACGTGATCCTTAACAGTCGTTGCTGAAATTGTCAGAGTGATCCTTAACAGCACCGTTATCACCACCTGAGAGAAGAACATTTGGACTCTAGTTTCAAGAGATGGTTTTCTACAGAAAATGAGAGTTAATGGAAAGGTAAAAACATAAAATCAAAATTTCCATTCCGATTTAACAACGATGACAATTGTCAGAAAACTTAAAGGTACTGCAAGATAATAGCTAAACAATAAGGATACCACGTGGCAATTAACTAAACAGTAAGAATAGTTTAAAAAATTTACCAAAAAATATAATTGTATTAACTTAGAAAGAAGGAACTGATAAGCTATTATAGAACCAAGAAGGCCAAAGATAAACCACGAAGCCCTAGGTTTTTTGGGCTAAGGCAAAGGAAGCGAGCCCATGGGCTGTAGCATTAGCTCTCATAATATATTAGTGAATCAGATGTCTTCAAAGGAGGGAGCAAGTGCCTAATATCCTCGAGGATGACTAAGTGAGGGTTGAAGTTGAGAATAGGGCTGTTAAATGCATCAATAACAATCTTCGCATCTGATTCCAGAATTAGCTCTCAAATCATTATCATCAATCATTTAAGCGTTAATGCCTTAATAAGGTTTTTCAAATCAGACTGGACAGTGGGGATCACTTTTCGGTTTGAATGGATGGTCCATTCTGATTTAAAAGAATAGAAAAATAAGAATAGTCAAAACCGTTGTTGTTTAAGTCGAGGGTTTAACCGTTCAAGTCAGTGAATTATTGATTAAATCAATAGATTTTGGCTAAAAAGTAGTTTTAAGGTGAAACGAAACTGATTACCTGACCGGTTCTTAGGTTTTCTGGTCTGATCCAGTTTTCAAAACCATGCACCTTAAATATTGTTAAATTATAAGTGCTTAAAACTGCTTTTTACCACTTCAACCCATGCCCTTTTCAGCTATTTCAACATGTAATCGCCTTCTCTTTATAGGTGTTGTAGATATATATATATATATTTTTTTTCATTTGATTACCTGTTAGAGATACTCTTAAGTTCTTCAGATGATTTAATTTCCAACCCCATAATTTCTATTTGAGACGGGATCTCTTGAAAGCCAAAACCATCAAACACACTAAAAACACAATTCGGTCAGTATACGCAGAAACAACATATTGTGGCTTGATGGTAACATATAATTCTTTGTAAATTAAAGGTCAAGATTTTGATTTCCTTCATTTGTCATTTTACAATATAAAAATAAATGTTAAAGTATTAAACTTGGGCGATAGTTAAAAACTGGTTGGGCTACCAAAAACTTGTATGGATTTCAAAAGTTTGCTTGGTAGAATAGTAGTTCAGAAGTTTTTTTTTTTGAAAAAAAGTAAAAAACACTAAAAACCAGAAATTTAGAAATCGGATTGCGCTGTGATTCTCGAGTCTGACGGTCCAACCATTTAATCCGGTTCAAGTCTTACATCATTGGGTAGATCATGGCGAGAATAAGCCTGATCAATAGTGTCTTCAACGCGTTGTTTACCTGATGATAATCCCAATTTGGGCCAACCTCTAAGCCACTATATTCTAAAAAAATAAATTGATCCAGATGGTTGAGCCATCGATCCATCTAATCCGTTCGATAACATCATGTGATGTGATGATCAATTGACCCGACCCGAACAGTAAACTAAGCTGCTGCTCCTTTGACCCAAATGAAATTCTCTGTTGGTCTGGCCAGATTTGACACGTCAGAGATATCAATAACGTGTCCATTTGCAACAACATATGCTTGTTAACACGTAGGCTGTATTCGGTTTGAAGGAAAAAAGTAGGATAATCTTTACAAACTTTATATTGGTTCCCGAAGCTTTCCCTAGATTTTCCTTCAAATCAAACATAGATCAGCCGAGCGTTTTAGGCTATGTCGGGTTTGATGGAAAATAAAAGAGAAAGATATCGGTTAGCAGCATCAAATCAGTAGGTTTACTGATAGATAGATCAGCCGAGCGACCGGAGTCGGATTGGGCTTCGATATGCACCTCTTAAAACAAAAACAAGCAGAAGCGCTGTTCCTGTTGCTCGGCATTGTTTATGGGCCTTCATGGGCCATGGAGGATAGCAGGGTTGTTGGACGAGAATCGCCAACGCGTTTTAGAGAAAATCATCTTATAAACTTCGTAGACTGGCCGTGGTAGGTAGGTGTTGAAAATATTGCAGCTCTACCTACTACAACTCCCGACATTTGACCTGGCAGCTAACTCTCAGACATGGAAAGGAAACTAGGAATTAGCATGTATGCCATCAGTTTTTAGATGGTCAAGCGGGCAGTTCCCACGTGGATGATTCTTGATTCGTTTAACTTTTTTCTTAATGACACGATTAACAAGTTCGTTGATCTGTCCCAAAGCTCGAAACATTGGTCACGCTGTAAGTTGTTAGGGCCCCAGTCCCCAGACCCCACTACATTGCACATTTGTCTCCTGTTTCAAGGGCCCATGGGCCCTGCAAACAAAACAAAATTTAATGGCAAGTGAAAACCGAAGAAAACGAGAGTTCCAATCGCGACCTCTTATCTCGCATCTGATGGATAAAATAAAGGATACTATTCTGATGAGCGGTCCAGATTTCCACTTCATTTCTCACTGTAATGAAATTGTGAAGTCTTTTAGTCCAGAAATGATAGCTCTCTATCGGGCTGTTTTTTATTTTATATTTTCCCGAGATCTCTCTCTCTCTCTCTCTCTCTAGCTCTTTTCTCTGTGTTTCCCTTCCCGCATTCTTTTTGGTCTCTGGTTCGACAAATTAGGAATAACACTTCCATGGAGGCTAAGATAGCACCGTCGATGCTCTCATCTGACTTCGCCAATTTGGCTTTGGAAGCCGAACGAATGCTCCGATGCGGCGCCGACTGGCTTCATATGGATATCATGGTAACTATGTTTATCTCATGCTTTTCATGTTTTGCTATCCATCTTTGAACAATGTTTTTTCCCACTTTTACTAATATCTTGTGTTTCTTTTTTATGAACTAATATCGTTACATTTTTCGATGTTAACATGTGAATCACATTTGACTACATCTGGTTTTCCCCCTTCCTCTTAATCGTTCGTGAACAATTAACTATTTTTAAGTGTTTTCTAGAGCAAATGATCGATTCTATCATGCTTTGTGAACACCAAAAGCTTATGATTTTTATAAATTGGGCATTCATAGTCAAGCTAATTTATATGCTAATATATATATATATATATATATATATATATTATACTACTGGAGTTGCAATTACTTAAAAAATGGGCAAGGTAGGAGGTTTGCACTTTGAAATGGATTGCAACACAGATTTGATCCTGGGATGTGTTTCATAATGAATGTTAGACTAGCTTCCAATTTGAAATTTGCAACGTTTTGAAGGGATGGAGTCTAAACCGGTTGTAGATACCGGTGCTCAATTATGATTAAATATACCCTTTTGCATGGACTGGGCCTTTTCTGAACGGTACCAGTTATGGTGAATTCCCAATTAGGCTACGAGTTAACCTTCATGGTTTATATGAACTTGGTCTTTTCATGGGAAACATAGACTTCGTTACTAAAAGCTTCATTTATCTGTTGTAAGAACTTATACTCATAAAGGTAGTAACTTTAGTATCTCCAAAATGAATATAGAAAGTATAGGATTAGAGAAGAAGTCATATGATGGATCTTAGGAATATCTCCAATAGCTGAAGTAGACTGAAGTGATCTGTTACAAGTAGAAGGGCTAGAAGAGCTGAGATTGGATTTCGTCCTCACAAAATTAGTACTCACACCATCCTCACGACACTTGCAGCTGTGTATTGGTAACATCTCCGTACTTGTATGTTTTCATTCATGAGAAGATGTTCCCAATGCACGACTAAAGTATTGTGAGGACAAAATCCGGATTCAGAAGAGTTAGGGGCAGACCAAAAAGGATATGGGTGGAAGTAGTAACAAATGATTTAAGTGCCCATAATTTCATTATTCATATGGCACTTTATGGAACAGAATGGTGAAACAGGATTAATGTAGCTGACCCCATATAGTTGGGACAAGGCTTAGCTAATGATTATATGCAAAATGAATATAGAAGCTTAGCTACAATCTAGAAAATCTGAAGGACAAGTAAAGGTTCCCAGCGCCAGGTATTTTTGTGATTAATATGCCACAAATCTTGGGTATCTCCTGGTGGAACCACTAAATATAACGTGGTCCTGCCACACCTTTTGTTTATGGACATAATGTTGTACTATTGTGCTGTTTGTAAACTATTCCTGTGGGTGTGGTCTTTCTGGTGGCAATAGAACAATTCTTCTTCAGTTGTTTTATTCATCATAGTTCATTGTCCTGTGACCCATTGTGCATATATTGAAATGACAATTAAATAGAATTTTTACCATTTCATATTCTTTGGTGATATACTATTTACTTTGAGCTTGTATTTGTTTTCTCCATTCATAGTTACCTTTTCCCTTTTTGTTTGCAGGATGGGTAGGTCGTGCAGCTGTACTCATATTGTAACACCTTGACTTTTTATATTACTTTGCACACTTTGAAATTAAGATGCTTACTGCATTTGGGTGCATTCAGAGTGCAAATGTTGTCATTCAAGGGTCATCTAGTAATATAGATACAGACCCTTTTCTCTCCTTAATGTGTTCCTAACATCTAGAATGGTAGAACTATGTGAAGTCATGTGAAACGATTCCTTTATGATATGAAAGCATTGCTCATAAAGGGTGCCAACTTACAGACCTGCTATTCTTTGTAGGCACTTCGTTCCAAATCTTACCATTGGAGCCCCAGTCATTGAGAGTCTACGGAAGCATACACGGTATTACACTTTCTTTCTTTCTTTTTTCTTTTTTTTTTCCCTTTTTGGTACTGCATTTTTGACATTAGGCACGATTATCCTTGCTGATAGGAAGTCCTCAAATTTTTATTAAAATAAGATTATGTTTACTTATTTTCCAGGGCATATTTGGACTGCCACCTGATGGTTACAAATCCTCTTGATTATGTGGAGCCATTGGGAAAAGCTGGTGCTTCATGTTTTACTTTCCATGTTGAGGCATCCAAAGGTGGATTATAACATTTTCTCTACCATTGCTTGAGGAGCATATCTCCTTACCTGTTTCTTTGCCATAAGTTCAGTGAATCATATCACAAATTATTGCAGATAATTGGCAAGAACTTATTAAGAGGATCAAATCAAGGGGAATGAGAGCTGGTGTGGCTTTAAAGCCTGGAACTCCTGTTGAAGATGTGTATCCCTTGGTATGTATTGCCCCCTTCCTGTATTTCATTTCATCCTGTGATTTCAGCTGACATCTTGGGTTGTCTAAGTCTGGATGAATGTTAATTTTTAGCAATAGCTTGCCTAAATTTAATACAAAACTATTTTCAAGTTCCTTATTGAATTTAATTACAATTGGATTATTTGAAAGATTTTTTCCAGGCAAAAAGTTATCAGATAAAAGGTGAAGGAGATATTCTACAAACAAAACTATGATTGAATGCCAAGATATTAAACAAAGCATCTTGTTTTCAAAAAATCTCTGTGATCCCTTGTTTTAAGTTGAAGAGATTGCATTTTAAGAGTCACCTTCAACCACAAATTTGATCAAGGATCTTGGGAAAAGACCTGAAAGAGGTCCTATTATTTGATCTTTTTTGATTTGTAAACTTGAATGGTATTTGTAATGATAGATATGCTTCTAAATTTGAATTCTCTAGATATATTTTTAAATCGTTGAACACAAAGACTGTCATGCTAAGGTTTTAAGCTTGACTTCATCTATGTCTTGGGAAATTACTTTGAGAATGGGAAAGTAAGGAGACCAAAACACTGATCTCCAGCAGCTTGATATGATTTATTCAAATTCTAGGCTATTAGCACCCTGGAACCATCTTTTTGAAATTTATTAGCTATGGTGGAAGGTTTAATAGAGTGGATATCAAAGATCTTTCTTTCTGTTTCTCCAAGTATCTATTAACTTGCTTACATGAAGTAATCTTCATTCAAAATTCAAAGCCCCCCACCCTTCACAAATAATATACAGTTTTTTTATCACTAACAGAATTTCATTAAATTAATATATAAGCAACAGTACAGCAATCAGAGAGAGTTAAAAAGGCTTAACACTCCCAAGGAAGCAACAACAAGCTCACAATACAGCCCAGTACAAATGAACCCTTCCCACACCCTGCTTTGCCAAAGCATCTGCAAAGGCATTTGCTGTTCTTTTCACCCACTGAAACTGTATTTCCATCCCCCTAGTTAGCCATCTGATTTCCTTTCTTTCATTAGCGAACTTCCAAAGGCCACTTCCTCTCTGCAGCCGGCTCAACACCAACTTTGAGTCCCCTTCAATAATTAGTTTTTGTGTACTCAGTTCCTTACTCTTTCTAATACCTTCCAATACAGCATAGATCTCAGCTCTCAAAGAATCCCCAATCCTAATGGAGCCTGAATACAATGCCAACACTTTCCCCTCCTCATCTCTGAAGACACCTCCTACACCTGAAGGGCCTGGGTTACCCAAGCCGAATTGGCCACTTCCACCCAGCTATTCAACAACATATCAGTAGACACATAATCAAAAAGTTGCACAGATTTTAGCCAATGCACCACACTAACTGTTATGGCTTCAATAATATACAGTTCATTGAGAGATTAAATGTAAATTGTCAAGAAATAACATTCAATGTGGCTCTATAAGTTAGAGGAGGTGATTTGTAACCATTCTGATTCCGATTCCTACTGTGAACCAAATAGACCCTTAAAGACATCCATCTTCACTTGTTCTTTGGAAATGACAAATGGCCAATGTGTGGAGGGAGTTAGCTTAGTTTTTAAAGGAAGATGGAGGAGGAAGATTCCCACTATGCTAGAGCAATCTCCAAGGGGCTTTACCCAATGTTGGTCCTTGCTATTTGGGGTCTGGGAAGGATTGGACTGGATGAAGAAAAGGATCCATCACCCTGAATTTGTGCTAGAGCAATCTATGCTCTAATAAAATGATGAATAATTTCTTTCTTTTTAAAGGTTAAACCACTTTATCAATCTCAATGTATTTATCAACTCCATAGAAAATTTGCATTCAAGACATTATGTCAGTGAGTGCCTGTAATATTGGGGAAGTCCATTTATTATAGGACATATGCTGCCATTTTTTATTGGAAATATATGTTGTCAATTAGGTTTCTGTATATATGTTGTCTGGCATTGCAGTTAACTGAGTTCATGGGATCAAAACTTGTTACTTTTATTGTGATACAGATTGAAGATGAAAATCCTGTTGAAATGGTACTTGTTATGACAGTGGAACCTGGATTTGGTGGTCAAAAGTTCATGCCAGAAATGATGGATAAGGTGCAGTTACTTGAGGGCTTTGGATTTCTTTTGATGAGGTCAGTTGATACCCATGCTAAGACTAATAATCCCTTTTTGGATTTCTTTCATAACAGGTGCGTGCATTGAGGAAGAAATACCCTTCACTTGATATAGAAGTAAGTTGCTTGAGGGCTTTGACTTCAATGTTCATTGTTTGTAATTAAAATACCCGAGTTCCTTATGGCATAAAATATTATGTTTCAAGAATAAGCTTTATATTTTTATTGTGCATTTTGTGCTTTTGTTTCCTGGATTTAGAAATCATCCTCTTGGGAAAGAATGTAACTCAATTCAACTCAACTAGGTTTTACCACAACTATATGGGGTTGGCTGCATCAATCCTATTCTGCCATTCTTCTCTTGTTTGGTTCCATTTTGTAATGCAGGAAGAAAGTCGGTTTATCATGTATTTTCATATGAAATTCTTAATTCTTAGTTCCTCCATTTTTTCCTGCATTTATAGAGTACAAGGAGTCAGATAATCAGAAAGGGGGAAACAGGAGATTCTAGTAGGCACCACGCCCTGCAGAGCATGCCCCACATGCACATCTCATGAGCATTGGGAACATCTCCCGTACTTGTCATGGGGAGATGTTACTAATACACAGTTGGGATGTGCTGTGGGGCGCCCATGTGAATTCATGATATAAGGGCTCTGATGTTATTCCCCAAGAGAACTGTTTTCTTAAATTTCATAGCTTCAGGCATATTGTCACGGGGTTAATCGTTGAGGCCCCGTGCAGCACTCAAATGGGGCGAGTAAGCCTAAGTAGCAAAGCAAATACATACAAAAAGGCAACAAGATGGCACACGAATTAGCAAAAGGCTATTTGTATTGCATTCATAGATGGCAAGCACAAGCACACAGTTCACTGTCGAGGAGATCTCGTGCTTAACCTTTACACGCTACTGATTCACTTGACTACCTACTTCCCCTCAGAGTACGTTAAGCTTTTGGGGGAGTGACATAAGAAAACATCAAAAGAGTGGAAAATCACACTAAGTAATTACAATAACGCCATTGGCGGTCTCCCCTTACAAGATACATACATAGCCCATCCATGACACATGATGACACCATGAAGGCACGTTGTAGGCACCCTGATGGCACGACGGTAGGTGCTTGATGGCACGGCGAAGAAGTCACTTGTGACAATACAGCATGAGTCCAGATCTGCTCCTCACACCGATCTCACAGCATGTCCTGGCCGCACATCGGGAACATCTCCCATAATTGTATTTATTATTTATTATTCATGGGGAGTGGGATGTGGCTGTGAGGTTGGTGTGAGGAGCAGATCCCAATTCATACAGCATCTGCATGTATGGTCTGGTTGGTGTTCCATCTTCTGACTGTTCCCAGCCAAGCATTTCTTTAAGTAGGTCATTCTCATAATCATCATATAAACTGAGATGACAGATCCTGTTCATTTATTCTGCTCCAAGGCCATATGTTTTACAGAAAGGCGTGGTCAGAAAGTTGGAGAGTCTCTTACACATGGTTGTGCAGGTTGATGGTGGCTTGGGACCTTCAACCATTGATGTGGCAGCTTCAGCGGGGGCAAACTGTATTGTGGCAGGAAGTTCAGTTTTTGGAGCTGCGGAGCCCTCGCAAGTTATATCCCTACTAAGGAAGAGTGTGGAGGAAGCTCGTGGAAACAATTGATAATGATCTAGCAATCTGCAATGTTACTTCCGTCTTTGGTGATCGAACTGCCAACTAATAAGCTCACTGTGTGTACACCGTTAAGCTGTACAATATGCTGAAATTTTGAAAGACTAATAAAATGATTGGTATATTTGCTGATCCTATTTGACAGTGTGAGTAAATGTTAGTGATTTATTTTCTTAAGACGTTGTGATGTATGGGTTTATTTACCCAAGAAGAAGTGATAAATGAGTAATGAAAACAGATATCCAATGGCCAAAAAGTGGAACAAGTTTTTGCTGTACAGAGGCGAGGCCTTCATATGCTGGTCGGTAACCTGAAAGATTGGTATTTTTCTCAACCAGATTAAAAGATGCCAATACTCCTTTAGTCCTTTGGTTGTTGCAAACTTGCAGGGCTATTTCTATTTGTTGTACATATTAAGGCAGATCCATCAAGTGGCCAGACATTATGTCCGTTCAGAGCCTCACGAATGCATCAACCAAAATGTGCTTGGATAATCAGTTCTATAATAAAGCCTCATCTTGATCAATTGCATGGTTTGGACTTTGTACTGGGCAAGAAACTAATTGAATTCAAGTTCACTTTAGGACCATTGGTTGATGGAAATACGTTATATCATTTCAGTTTAAGACTTTCTCATATACAGGACAGGAGACAGAGTTCAATCTGCTACACTTTTCTCCCCGTACTTGCTGCACTAACCAATCTGTACTGTACAGTACAGAAGGTCTTCATGACTGTAAAACTCATTTAATCTCACATGTACGGTGTTGGGACCCAAATGCCTTCCCCGGACCCAACAAAGGGAGTGGAGCAGGCCACTACCCATCAGCAGTTCTCAAGGAGGCAGAAAGGACAGGCGACAGAGCCCCAGAATTAGTACACACAGAGTTGGTTATTCTGCCGCCAGAAGATATTCCCTCCATGATATTTTCTAGAGTTAGTTATCCTGCAAATCAGAGGATATTCCCTCTATGATTACACTTGTAGGCCAGCTATATAAGGCTATACTCTTATAATGAAAGGTGTTAATGAATATCCCCTGTTTTTCTCTCACCGACTCCCTCTTTTCCTACCTTCCCTTCCCTTCTTCCTCTCCATTTCTGTTTCAGGAGGTTAAGCCACCCTCGAAGGGGCTTCCGAGGTGAGTAGTATCTCACCAAGTTGGTATTAGAGCAAGGTTGCAGACCAGCTATGCCGCAGACAAGATCCTCTACCATGGAAGATAGAGTCGACCAACTTGAGATTGGGTTCCACCAGGTACTGAACGAACTTAGGGATCTCAAGGTGGTCATCTCTAACCTTGCCTCCCAACAACAATCCGGTGAGACCAGTCATCCAACAGGGGCCGACGCCTCTGTTTCTGGTAGCCAGGGAAATGGGGGTTACCCCACCGGAAAGGTTACTAAAATCAAATTTCCCAACTATTCCGGTGGAGATCCCATTCCTTGGATCTTCAGAGCAGAGAGATTCTTCGAGTATCATGAAACCCCTGCACACCAGCGCGTCGCCATCACCTCCATTCACCTAGAAGGAGATGCTATTCTCTGGCTCCAGTGGTATCGACAAACCCATCCTCAGGCAACTTGGGCAGAGTTCACGGAAGCTCTGTGCATCCGTTTTGGGCCGACAACGTTTGTGGATTATGACGAACTCCTCACTCGACTAAAACAGACCGGGATAGTAGCAGACTACCAGCTCAAATTCGAAAGAATGGCGACCAGGGTACATGGATGGCCGGAGAAGGCCTTGGTAGGGTGTTTTGTGGAAGGTCTTAGAGAAGACATCCGCCTGGAAGTGAGCTCTTTGACCAGCGACAGTCATGGCGGCGGTGGGTATAGCTTGCTTGCAAGAAGAGAAGATTGATAGCATGCGCAGGACCAGCAAGCCATCCTACCCGAATGTGAGGGCTCCCCAGCAGGCCAAACAACAACCCTTGAAACAAGTTGGGGATTCTTAGAAGCCCATTTTGCCCAGGCCCATTGTGCCTTTCAAGCGCCTCTCGTGTGCTGAGATGCAGGCCTGATGCGAGAAGGTCCTCTGTTACAACTGTGATGACAAGTTTGGGCCGGCCCATAAGTATCGGGTCCAGCAAGTGTTTCTCCTTAAAACGGAGGAAGAACCGGAGGGGACAGAACCAGAGCACATCGAAGACTGTGATGGTTTTGATTGACAATGGCTCTACTTTGAACTTCATCACTTGCCGTTTGGCAAAGCAACTAGGTATGACTATACACTCCACTCTCTTTTCGATCCATGTGGCTAATGGGAATCGGATGTTATGTGATGGTGTATGTAAGAAGGAAAAGATCCTCATCCAGGGCCATAATTTCGTGGTAGATCTCCACCCATTGGAATTCTCGGGGGCTAATATTATTTTGGGAATCCATTGGTTATGTGGCCTAGGTCCGACACTGTGTGATTGGGCCAAAATGATAATGGATTTTTGCCAAGATGGACAGACCTGCCATTTACAAGGGCTGCGGCCCCCTAGTCCTCGAGGTGATACTTTAGCCTCTATAATACGGGCCTCCAAGGATGTTGGATAGCCCTTGTTTATGCACTTAGGCATTCGGCCCATAGTCCCAATTTTAAACAATCAGGACTGTGACCAACCCACGGAAGCCAAACACAAGGCCCTAAGATCGATACTATTCAAGGAACCGAACCAGTTACCTCCACCTCGGGCCCATGACCATCAGATACCCATCTTACCAGATTCCAAACCAGCCAATGTGAGGCCATATAGATACCCTTATTTCCAAAAGCTGGAAATTGAGAAGGCAGTAAAAGAGCTACTGGACAAGGGGCATATACAGACATCACCAATCCGTTTTCATCCCCCGTACTCCTAGTGAAGAAGAAGGATGGTAGTCAGCGTTTTTGCGTAGATTATCGGGCCCTGAATCAGATTACAGTGAAGGACAAGTTCCCGATACCCCTCATTGAGGAACCGCTGGATGAGTTAGGGGAAGCACAAGTGTTCTCCAAACTAGACCTGCAGTTCGGGTATCATCAAATCCGGGTTCACCAGGCTGATATCCACAAGACAGCCTTTAGGACTCACGATGGCCATTATGAGTTTCTGGTTATGCTGTTTGGTCTTACCAACACCCCCTCCACCTTTCAGGCCCTCATGAATGACATCTTCAAGCCATTCCTAAGGCAATTTATTCTGGTATTTTTCGATGACATTTTGGTTTACAACAAGGATTGGTGCACCCATATGAAACATCTGAAACTTACCCTCACAATTCTGAGAGAGCACCGGTTGCATGCCAAATTGACAAAGTGTTCCTTTGGACAAAGACAAATTCGATACTTAGGCCATGTGGTTGCTGCAGGGCAGGTCATGGCAGACTCAGAAAAGATAGATTCCATCCGAAAATGGCCCAAGCCCAGTACTGTAAAGGCTCTCAGGGGCTTTCTTGGGCTTACCGGTTATTATAGGCGCTTCATTAAGGGGTATGGGCTTATGGCTGCCCCTCTAATGTGCCTGTTAAATAAGGATTCTTTTGGGTGGGTTGATGATGCCCAACGGGCTTTTGAAGACTTGAAGACAGCAGTTTCTAGCCCTCCAGTCCTCACTCTTCCGGATTTCTCTCAACCCTTTGAGATAGAGTGTGACGCATCGAGTGTTGGAGTGGGGGCCGTCCTGATGCAGAAGGGGCAACCCATTGCTTATTTCAGCAAGGCTCTCTCAGCAGCTCACCAAAATCAGTCCACCTATGTCAAGGAACTGATGGCCGTGGTAATGGTAGTACAAAAATGGCGTACATACCTATTGGGACGCCAATTTATCATAAGGACAGACCAACGGAGTTTGAAGTACATAGCGGAACAAAGGGTGCACACCCCGGAGCAGCAAAAATGGCTTAGTAAACTAATGGGATTCGACTACCACATCGAGTATAAACCTGAGCCTGCCAACAAAGTAGCTGATGCCTTATCACGGGTAGAAGAGATGGCCCAACTAACCTGCTCCTAGCCCAGTTTTCCCTTGTTTGAAGCTATACGACAAGAAGCTAGATCTGATCCGTAGCTGCAAGACATCAGGGAAAAGTGGAAACGTGACCCTTCTCAGGTTCCAGGTTACCAAATTGTGGGACCTGATCTTTTCTTCAAGGGTAGGTTTGTGGTTGCTCCAAGTTCCACCCACAAAACTGAAATGCTAAGGTTGTTTCATGATTCCGCATTGGGAGGACATTCAGGGGTGCTACGGACCATAAAAAAACTCAATAGCCACTACCATTGGGTAGGAATGTGCAAGGATGTGTTGCACTATGTATCTGAATGCCAAACTTGCCAACAATAGAAATACTCCTCACAGTCACCCGCGGGCCTTCTACAACCCCTCAAGATTCTAGAGCAAGTGTGGGAAGACCTCTCCATGGATTTCATCACGGGACTTCCTCGTTCTGTAGGGAAAGAGGTCATCATGGTAGTGGTTGACCGTCTCACCAAGTATAGCCATTTCTCTGCTTTGCCTCACCCTTACACTGCAACAATGGTGGCTGACATCTTCATACGGGATGTGGCAAAACTGTATGGAACACCAAGATCCATTGTCTTGGACCGTGACCCTGGCTTCCTAAGTTCATTCTGGAAGGAGTACTTCCGATTGCAAGGAACCCAACTACACCCATCCACTAGCTATCACCCGCAAACTGATGGACAGACTGAAGTCATTAATCGATGCTTAGAAGCCTACCTTAGATGCTTCATAGGGGAGAAGCCTAGACAATGGGCCCACTAGCTTCCGTGGGCAGAATACTGGTACAACTCAACTTATCAGTCAGCTGCAGGAATGACACCCTTCAAGGCCCTATATGACAGAGAATCCGCTCCCATATTACCCTATGAATATAGGTCGTCCAAGGTGGCAGAAGTAGAGACTCGCCTACTAGAATGAGACGGGATCCTTAGACTGCTCAAGGCCAATTTGACAAGGGCTCAGCAACGAATGAAGATCAGCTATGACTCTCACCACCGCCCATTAGAGTTTCAGGTGGGTGATTTTGTCTACCTTAAGCTCTAATGTTACCGCTAGGTCTCAGTGGTAAGACGGGCTTGGCACAAGCTAGCTTCCAGGTATTATGGGCCTTATAAGGTGCTGGAAAGAGTGGGCCTTGTTGCTTATAGATTGGACATCCCTGCTACCTCGAAGTTTCATCCGGTGTTTCACATCTCCCTTCTCAAGAAAGCTGTGGGAAATCATACTCCTATCTCATGTAACTTACCCCAATTCACTTAAGAAGGGGACATTTACACAGAGCCCATCAAAATTGTGGATTTCCGATGGGTCCGATGAGATGGGCATGTTGTACCAGAAGCCAAGGTAGAATGGGCTGGGCTCCCCCCAGAAGACGCCACTTGGGAACCTTACCTAAGGCTGAATGAGAGGTTCTCGAACCTAGGCCTTGAGGGCAAGGTCAATGCTAAGGAGGGAGGAATTGTTGGGACCCAAATGCCTTCCCCGAACCCAACAAAGGGAGTGGAGCAGGCCACTACCCATCAACAGTTCTCAAGGAGGCAGAAAGGACAAGTGACAGAGCCCCAAAATTAGCTACACACAGAGTTGGTTATTCTGCCGCCAGAAGATATTCCCTCCATGATATTTTCCAGAGTTAGTTATCTTGCAAATAAGAGGATATTCGCTCTATGATTACACCTGTAGGCCAGCTATATAAGGCCATACTCTTACAATGAAAGGTGTGAATGAATATCCCCTATTTTTCTCTCACTGAGTCCCTCTTTTCCTACCTTCCCTTCCCTTCTTCCTCTCCATTTCTGTTTCAGGAGGTTAAGCCACCCTCGAAGGGGCTTCCGAGGTGAGCGGTATCTCACCACACAGTTCTTTAAGTATGTGCAATTGATTGCTTACTGCAACAAGTGCAGGGAAAAAAGTACAGTAGCTCCCCACTCTAGGCCACATGGCTTTCTTATATATCCAATATGATATCCATTGCTTTTCCATGTATAATGGCCAAACTCCAAAGTTGGGTGTTGCTAAAAGTTACTTCTGAAATCATGATCTGTTTGGGGTTCTCATATGAGGAATTTGGGTTTGATATTTGAGTATAGTTCTGTTATCTTAAGTACAAGAAGAACCGGTTCGGTTAGTCTGATCTGCACCTTGTTTAACATTATAGGATTGCAATTATGCACTGCAAGGGGGTCAGTAATACACTGATACGGGGCAGAAATGGATAACAGAAGTGAACATGCAGCATTTATTCTAGTTGATATTCAGTTTCCGTTAATTAGGAATTAATTATTTATTTAATAATGTGGAACTTTGGAAAAATCATACTGTTGCAGAGATCTTGACTCCCTTTAAACTGATAAGCATTCTAAAGAATTTTAGGACAGAGCTCTGTTAAGTTAGTTGTTTATACCTAGAGTGGCTACTTTAGGTATTGGGGCTCAAACTAGCCAGGGTTTGAAACTCTTGTACATTATGAATACTTGGCACTTGTATATAAACTAGACCTGCTGGCTATTATAAAAAGTAGAAACCAACTTAAGAAGCATGATCATGAATGGAAGTAATTTCTAAGATGCATAAAATGAAACTTCAACTGATCTTGTAAAATTTCAGGTTTAATCAATTCCCATTGTAGTTATGGTTGCCATCTTGTCAAATTTCTATATCTATTTTGATGCTGCAAGGATTTTCTGATCTAAAATGGGAATATCACAATCTTGATCAAATAGCAGGTCCAAGGGAAGAACAACCCTTGGTTTCATCCAGCAATGGTTGGACATGTGTTTGTTGCAGAAAACCACCATTCTATTGTTGTTTGCTACTTTATATTTGTGTTCATGTATTGGTCTATTCGAGCCCTTCACTTCAGCCACTACACCTGGTGATGAAGAAGTGGTTAAATCAGTTCAACTAGTTTAGATTGATTGACTGGTTCAAACTGGTTTGGTTGGTCATTGTTGATTGCTTTCATATTGGCCCACTATGACACATTTTAGTATTGACTAAATAAACCAGTCCATTGTGGCATTTTTGGTTGACCCACTTAGGTTTACTCATGTCATGGGTTAAGTAGATCAAGACAGACTTAGGGTTTCAATATTCCTCCTCTACTAGATAGGCCCAAAATGTGCAGAATATTGTCATATTGTGTTGTAAAAAAACAAAAAACGTAAGAAAAAGGCAAGACTAAATTCAGGTAAAAAGAATGAATTTGGGAAATCATTGTTTCATTAGTTGGGAGGGTATAAATGGAATCAATACCATTTTATTACAACAAAAGGCTAGATCAATGGAAATCTTGACAAGGTGAAGACTATCTGGTCTTTTAAGACAAGCTATATAGATAGAAGGATGTTTTGATAGATTGAAGCTGTCATACATCATTTGATCTTCAATAGATGACCACAAAAATAGATCACTTTCCACTTTATTTGGAACAAGGATGTTGCTAATAAGATGGGATTAATCAAGGAGATGGGAATTTAAAAAACAGCCGAATCACATAATAGGTCTGAATAAATTGAGTCTTGTTAACAATTATTGGATAGTTGATTAGTTCCATAGTTTCATAAAAAATGGAACATGTAAGACAGAACAAGAAGTTGTGATATCTTAGAATATCCTTTTCTATCATTAACAATAGATATGACTTACTTTTTTTTAACAGATATGACTTACAGAGGATAAAGGGTATAATACTATTCTCAAAAAAAAAATTGTTTGGAGTAGTACAAATAGAGCTGAGCAACCATAGGCTAATAGAGCTTAGAGCAGTCAAATTGTTGATGTTCACAAGATTTGGGATCTGATGCATGGAATAAATGGAGAAAAATGCACAAAAATAAATCAAACTTAACAATTGTCTTTCATCATGAATCACTATAACAGCCCATAAGTTTAATATCTGACTGAAAAGATATCCGGATGTTACCCTTTGAGATTTCACCTGATTGTAGAGAATAGAAATCAATTGCAATATAAAAGGACTATCAGTTTACTATCCATAAGCCCCCTCTTTCATCCTTGAATTGACAACACTAAAGTTGACAAAGCTGTCAACGTTGACACCTGGGAAATTTTCGCAGAGTAGCTTACACAACAAAGAAAGTTTCTTTGGAACTATAATTCAGAGACATGATGAACATTTGTTTGACTACTTGTCTCATTCTGGAATTCATTGGAAGTAGCACTTGTATGCACCTTGGCAGCATTCTGTATTATGTTCAGTATTTCAGTTTTTCCATGCAACTATGAGCAAAACCTCTGACAATTCATGGAAAGTATAGATAGTAAGTGAGTTCCTGTAAGCCATACTAAAACCACCTGGCCCCATGTAGTTTTCTCAGCACCACATTGCATCTTAGACATCCTACCTATGTATGCCTTTCCCACTACCCAGATTCTACTCTTTCACAGGTACCATAATACATGTGTCAATACTTACTATTTATTGATTGTATTTTTATTACTCTCTCACTTTTACATTATTGTATTGGCTGATACCTAGTTCTTGTATTGCTTAAGCTAATATACATGTCTGACTACATGAATATGCATGTACATTACAGCTGTGAATTGTGTTTGAATAGAGTCATCTTAGATTGTCAGATGGCATAATATTTTGTGGATAAATTCATGTGTTTGCTTCCAAAGTCATTGTTTTAGACTCATCTTCGACTCCCAAGTGATATTAGCCTAATCAACTTGAGATTGATAGTTTTTGGATTCCCTC
The DNA here is from genome assembly GCF_056320005.1 of Nelumbo lutea. NCBI lineage: Eukaryota > Viridiplantae > Streptophyta > Magnoliopsida > Proteales > Nelumbonaceae > Nelumbo > Nelumbo lutea. The sequence goes on from NC_142687.1 coordinate 5,602,720, forward strand.
CACGGCTCCACTAGTAGTCTAGCAAGTAGTATCCTGTAGGCTATAGCAACCCTATCCCACCAAATCATGTAACCTGATTAGTAGAAAACCATACAAAATAGTTTTTGGATTCAGATCTTAATCAGTTCACAACACAATCCAAGTATAATTGGAGTACATTGTAAAAAAACTAAGTATGTGTTTGATTTCATTTATATTTTTTTTATTCAACGTTTGTATTTTATTTGTTTGCAAAACTGAGAAAGGTAATAATTACAATTATTTATGATAATTAGGTGCCACTAGGTTTTACATCAGCGTAACAATGAAAAAATGCCTAACCGTTTGTGAAAGCTTTAAAAAATAATTTTCCCAAACGATAGGCATGTACAAAAACCAAAATTCACATTTTGTCATTTTCAATGCATACGGAAGAATAAGAAAGGTGAACTGCTGAAGTGGCGCCTATATAACAACGAATAAACGTCCATGAAACCAAACACCCTCTAAATCATGGGGGTTGTGGCGTCTTCTGTCATACTTTCAGGGCAGCATTGTGAAAAGACTAAAATACAATATACATGTGATTTGGTATCAAGTCCCAGCTTTGTGTGTATTTGTAGTCATCAACTCAAATTAATAAAATTGCTCTTTAGTGATAAAAAAATCAAGCAAGAGCTGTACACCATATTCACATGTTGGTTTGGCATACTTTCTTGGAGGCATTCATTAAATCTTTTGCAAAAAAAAGAGTTGGTCTGGTATGAAGCAACTGCAATGGGTGCCCGAGTGTTCAACAATCCACCACCTCCTATCTTGACTATGAAGCTGCATGTGTACCTGATCGTAGATCTCCCAAAAGAGACAACAATTCTTCCACCTCCGATCATGTATGCTACTGAGTTATGGCACACCTGAACATAATCTTTAATTAGGGCATTCCTGGCCATAGTTGCATTTAAATTTTAGGGTTTTGGGGGTGGGCTTGACATAATGGCCTTGAAGCACAACATATATTAGGTCTCTATATTTATTATGCATTACTGTTTGCTTATTATTTTTATTTTTTATTTTTCAAAAAAATTGCTTATAAGATAGATGTGATAGCTTATAATACAGTTTTAGCCATGTTGGGATAGGTAGGTTGGCTAGATGAAATGTTGCACGAGTTTGCAGCCACGAAAGAAGCTGGTATATTCCCAAATATTCTCTTAAAACACTTTAGTAAGCAACTTGCGGAAGGTGGGCAGATTGGATTTGTGCTTGGTGTTCTTACAAGAAAGAAGTAACTGAAAAGGGATTGGAGCCAGATTTGCGAACTTATATCTCATTGATTGATAGCTTTGGGCAGTTAGGGAACCTGAGGAATTCTATTTTTCTCTCGTATCCATCTCTCATATCCATATAGGATTTTGGGAGAAGTCGAAAAAATTTTTGTAAATGAAGTCTTTTGAATGGAATTAGATATTTTTGAGAAAGAACGAATGGATGGATGGAATTTGTATTTTGAATGTAGAATAGACTTTTAAATTTTATTTGTATTTGACGTTTTCTTTTTTATATTTCATTTCAATTTGGATGAATGAATATAAAACATGTTATTTGAAGCAAATTATAAGCTTATTTAACAATTAAAAATGATTGCATGTTATTTGGAATGAATTTTAGGTTATTTGGGAAGTTGTGAAATTATATATATAGTTTTAGCGGTAGTTTTTAAGCTTTACCGGCAGTTGTGAAAACTACCGCTAGAACTTTTAGCAACAATTGTTTTAGTGGCAGCTTTTCGACTACTTGTAAGTTAATTTTCTTGTAGTTCGAGTAGAGCATCCTTGTTGGCCCAAGGATTCAGTGGGTCTAGATATTACTAGCAATACTAGAAGAGCTTTGACCAATCAATAGGGATGCAAACGGATTGGATCAAATTTGAGTTAGGGTATGTCCGAATCCGATCTGACACTATTCATGCAAATCCAATCCTATCAGATCTGATATACCTCGATCTGAATTTGAATCCTATCGTTAAATCGGATTTTCAGATCTAATATGGTTCGAATTATTTTCTTTAAAAATTAATAATTTATTAAAAGAAAAATAAAATATACCAATTTAAATAAAAAAAAACAAAAAATGCAAGTGTTTTTATAATTATTTTCATCATTTGTATACATGTTTTTTAACAAATTTATAAAAATACAATATGAATGATATATTTATAAATAAATAAATAGCATATATATATATATATTATATATATAAATAAATATATAACATATATCGGATCAGATCTTCTTGAGTAGAATAGGGGTGATCCAAATCCAATCCAATTTTTTATCAGATCCTATTTTCTAATCCAAACATGGATGATCCGAATTCGACCAAATAGAATCATCGATCCGATCCATTTGCATCCCTACCAATCAAAACCCTATGTTAAACATTTACTCAGTGACAATTTCACCCTTTTGATGAATAATTACCACATTAATTTAGCTTGATATATATATAATGAACCTATCGTAGAGGATCCTCTCCTCGCTAGCTTGGATAGATTTGGAGCCTATCAATTATCATGCATGCGTTAAAGACTCAAGTTCTGATTGTATCCAATACATGGTAGAGTTTTTAATTTTATTAAAGATCCTATGTAGTTTTGCTCTCCATTTGGGCCAACGACTTTTGGAAGAATGGAGATTGGCCGAGGGCAATAAGGTAAAAACACTCTTGAGTTATGAAGGTTGGACAAAGGCTTTGAAGGGCTCAAAGGAAGTGTGTCAAGGCCAAGAGACGTAAGCCGGGGTGGATTATCTCTGAGTATTGTAGAAGTCGAGGGTTGTCAGTTAAGTGGTGAAGTCCCTGGTAGTCTGAGGTTCTGCAAGATAGTAAATGTCAGGGGCCTCAAGTGAAAATCTGAGGTAGAGGCTCCAATGGTCAAGTTGTTGAAGTTAGGGATTTAGTGCAACGAGGGTGCTTGTATGCACTAAATTCCTAGGAGGTAAGGTCATTCACTTAAGTTTAGATTTAGAATTGGTATTCAGGGATCTTTTACCTTGAGGGGGTATCCCGTATTTATACTTGAACTAGCTAGATGGGTGGAAATGGATGCCCCCGATGAACTCCGTACAAGGGCGGTCAGCAGGAGAAGCGGGGACGCTGGGGCGCTCTGCTATTGGCCCCATACGAGAAGAGCAAGATAGCCCCCGCCGTGCTGGACCGTGACCCTGACTGGCGTCCGTGGGCTGGGCCCTCCAGCCCATTACGGGTTGGACCAGGTTACCTACATCACTTATTAACTTGGTTGGAGAGGTCAGCGTAATACAACTCGAGGGGAGGAAAACCCCGTCGCACCGATTGTTGAAGAGAATACTTCTTTGTGGTTCCCCATGACACGCGTGATGATATGATTCTTCTTAATTTGATTGACATAATGGATATCTTCATGAGTGTGGATCAGTCCGTCCATGAGTAACGCATAGGATAGATGCATGAAATCTGACAGGAAAAATATATATTATGCTGGCACTGCATCAAGGAAGCTAAGGCGATATCAAATTACGAAACAGGCAGTCTGTGTAGTCTTGAACGTTTATATTGGCATGGGTATCTCTAGCTAGCTAGCACCCCATCACTGAAGCTATTAATAACCTTCTCTTTCTTCTTGAACTTGACTCCAGCTTCTATGAGTTTCTCTATATAACACGGTTGATTAACTCGATCGGGCGCTTGAATATACTCTCACAGCTCATACCATCTTGATGTGGTGAGAATACTTTAACGCAGTACTCTGTGAGATTAGCCTTTTCTTGGGCGCCCTCTCCACTCTCCACCTGTTAACAATACGCTTCGAAAGAAATTGAACGCAAGTTCATTGAGAGAAGATTCCTCCCGCCGTACGTGGAGTAAAATCAGATCGCATGAGATTCTTGGGGGCATCCAATTAATCAGAACTAAAAATGGGGTCGTTATGGTGGTCAGGGGTGAGCAAACAGTTTGTTTGGTTTAAAATCGAATCGAATAAACCGAAATGTGAATGGTGAAAATTGAACCGAAATCGAAGTTAGGTTAAATTTGCTGTGACTGTGAGACAACGGATCTGCTGTAAGCACTGCTTGTGGCTGTGGGTTTCATGTGTATGGAATACATGAGGGACAAGTGGCAACCGCAATCTGAAATGAGGAATGGCTCGATCATCTCAGGACTCAAGGTATTCATCCGTGTGTTGGTGTTGCAGAAGTCGAGACTCGACAGAGAAGAAGAAGAAGAAGAAGGAGGAGGAGGAGGTTTCGGAGTTACCTGGCGCCGGTGAAGAGAAAGAACTGAACTGGGCTACTGGCGAACTGCCGAACTGTATGCACTCTGTAACTGTGACTGTGTGAACTCTGTAACCGAACTGTGTGTACTCTGTGACTAAACTGCGGAGCGGCAAAGCGGAGCCGACGGACTCTGTGTCACTGTGTGGACCGAGACCGACTGTGGACGTCAGGACTCAGGAGAGACTGGAGGTACGAGGTAGGAGTGTGGTGCGGTGGTGGAGTGCTGAAGAAGACGAAGAGTCCTGAAGGACCTGAATTCCTGATTCAGTGATTTGTTTTGCACTGTTTTCGACTCAGGAGAGACTGGAGCCTGGAGGTACGAGATGCGGTGATGGAGTGCAGAAGAAGGCGAAGAGTCATGTACTATTTGTCTTGCATTGTTTTCGTGAGTAAGAAGAAAAGTACGAGTCTTTCACGTTATTGCTTTATAGGAAATTTGGCATGTAACCAAATTTGTCTCCGTTCTTCAAATTCGAAATTCGATGTATACTAAATTATTTATATTTATTATTTATTAATTTATTGAATATTAATATAAATAATATAAACAATATATAATTATAAAGTTCGATTAATCGATTAAGTAAATACAATAACCAAAATCGAAAAATATAAAAATCGAATAAAAAATCGAAACTAACCGAACAATCGAATAAGCCAAACCGATTCAACCAAAACCGAAATATTGATTCGGTTTTAACCGAAATATGCTCATCCCTCATGCTTCTTTTGGTCTATTGATAGACGTTTTTCTTTATACCTACGTATGGAGTTCGCGTTCTATGCACTGAACGAGTGAACCCGCGAATCAGAGTTGTCCACGTCGACGAGGAGAAGGAACGCGTAAGGTTAATGTTTCAAGTGCCGTTATGTGACGGTCTGACACAGGTTTAGCCTTGTCTACGCTTGGCAGGTTTACGTTAGGGGCATATCCGTCATTTTTGTCAATAAGATTTTTGGAAGAACTGATGTCATTTTCAAGCAGACCACTAGAAACTTAACGTACTCTTTGAGGAGGGGTGGTCGACCTCCTTGGGTGCCTAACCTTGGCACTCCTAGACCTTCATCCCCTTGCGGGGCAGCCTTGGTTAACGGTTAGCATGGCTATCGGGGTTCCTTATGGGCACACACTTGCTCATGGGGACAGTGTTGGACCGGCACTGTGCTACCGATACTCAAGGGAGGCTTGGCATGTGGGCTTGGCTCAAGCACGTCCCTTCACCACTCCAGCCCCTTGCCCAAGCTGAGTGAGCTACCCCGTTGCCCTTGGCGCACGGGTGTGTTCCGGCCCAAGCGGTTGCCTATCGTTATGGCACATAGGTGCTTGTCATCATCGGCATACAGGAGACCCATCACATCGGTGCCAAGTCACCTCATCGGCGCATGGTCGCCTTGCATTATGGTTGTCCCCCTTTAGCACGTAAGCGGTGCCTCCCATGGATTGGTCTGAGCCAGGAGAGTGCCCCGGCCATTGGACTTGAGGTCATGATCTAGCGCTACTGACTTTGGTAGAGTCATCCTATCGGGCAACTCCTAGCCTCTATGCGTTATAAAGGCTTGTTCTGGCCTGCCTTGACTAGGACGCCGCACAGGTTCTTCCGCTGTAGAACTACCCCCTTGACAGTTAGGTGGGTTCGACGATCACGAGGCAGCAGCGAACTCCTTCCTGTTTTTTGTCATTGGGCGGTCAGGTCAGGTGGCAGCATTTCTTCTTCAATTTCAATTTAGACATGGTTACCATCTCTCATATAAACTCCTTTGCTTCTTCGCTTTCACTCTCTTGGACGTTTCCCCACCATAAACATCCTGAAGCTACGAAACTTCATTTTTAAATAATAAAAGAAGCCAATTTGTAGTGGTAATAAGGGGGGAGCATTATTCGGTTAAACCCGAAAAATCAAATAAAAAATTACAGTTTTGGCTTCGATTAACATGTAATATATAATATATTATAATATTATAATAAAATTCGGTTTTAGTTGAAATAATTGAATACTTGCCCCTTGACAATGGATGAGACACCCTTTCAGAGTCCCATATCACCTGCTGCTAACAAAAGATGTTCCAATGCCTATCAACATCATCCCACACTGCACAAACCCAATTAGGAGGGTCAATAGACTCGTTTTGAATTGAACCCCATCTAAACCAAATCAATTTAGACAGATTGGGCAGATCACATATTGAATTAAACCAATCCAGATTTAATGGTTCAAAGTATTTAATGGATTGGACGGGACCAGATCCATTCTAGTGAATTTATATTGGATTGGGTCGGATTCAACCAACATACAGATGTCAATGGATCAAATTTAGGTTGAAACCAATCTAAATTAAAAACTATTTTGAATAGATTAAATGGTCCAGACGTTGAATTGGACTGGACTGATCCAAAATGGTCTACAGTATTTATAGGATTGAATTGGACCTGTTCCTTCTCTAATGGACTCATATTAGACAGGATTGGATTGAACGAAATCTGGTCCAATTGACACCCCCAAATTGAGCTCCCGATTTAGGGGATGCCTATCCCATTCGTTTAACATTGCGGGAAACCGGTCCCATTCGAGACGGGGCATAATGAGAAAAATTGCCATATTATGTAACATTAACAATTGTGGATTCAAATTAATTTCAAAATCCAAAGGCTACGCAAAAGTAGAATGAATTGAATCAATTGATGATTTGGAGTCATTACTGAATAGTGATGACAAGAAAGAAAAATAAAATATTTGTAATTAATCAATCAACTATGCATCATAATACAGAATTCGTCGAAGCTAAGCATGCCATCGTCATTGAGATCAAACCGAGTAATCATGATGCTACATTCATCCATCGGCCTCGACATGCCTAATCGACTAAGCATCCTTTTCAAACTCTTGGCTGTAATGAACCCAGAACCATCCATCTCATACATTCCAAAGGCTTGTTTCATATCCCTCATCTTCTCTTCTTCTCCTTCAGCTTCCATTAAACCAACGAAATCCTCCAACTCCAGCATTCCGTCTCCATCTGAATCCAGGGACTCGATCACCGCCTCAGACTCTTCCAACAACAACTCCCCACCTATTCTCATTACACAAGCCTGCAGTTCAGAGGGCGAAATCTTACCGTCTTTGTTCTCATCAAAGTAGTGGAAGACACCTTCGTATCGGTTGACGTCGAATTTATTCATTTCTGTGAGGAAATTGAAATCGAGCGGTGTATAGAGATCGAGAGTGAGAGAGAATTAACGAACTTGCAATGAGAGTCTGACACGATGAATGTTGCAATCGAAGATATACATTTATATGCATACATCAGCTTTCTCAGTGGCTGTACCGCGTCTCTGGTTACCGAACAGAAGGAGAGGGAGAGGAACCTGCTTGACCTTTACAAAGAAGATGCGTCCGATGACGAAGAAATCAGAGACGAATACGAATTAAAAGAGCGAACCAGATATGACAAGATCAATTCCGTGTAGGTGGGATTGGTATCGGGGAAAAACGAGTTTTCCCTCCTTCCATGAAATAGTCAAGCGTCCTCCACGTAACCAAGATCGTATTTAATGCTTCGACATTTTTTTTTTTTTTTTTTTAAGATGGAGGCAAAGGAAGGTAGAGGGAAATTAAAAATGAGGGGTGGCTTGAAGTTGTCAATCCGGATTTTTGCTCTAAGACTAAGACTAGATAAGAGCATGGGTTAAGTAGTATGTGGTGATGTTTTTATTTCAGGGTCAAAAGGAGCCAAATTAATTCCTTAGTTTCTAAAGTTAAAGATGAAGTTCCGTCCAATACTTGGTTTTTATTGTTAAGATCACTTAAACTTTAATACAATTTGTACAGTTGGAACAGTCATAGGTGAATTCACTTTTACCACGATACTAGACGGTGCCATGGCATAGGGCTAAAACAAATGTTCAAAACCTTTTTGGTTTATTGTTGTGGCCCCATTAAATGTTAATTCATTTAAATTTTGAGATTTTTGGACTGCATTTTCTCTCAGATTTTTTTTTCTGCCCCCTCCTAGTCTATTAATAATTTCTTTTATAAATCACATCTTGCACGTAAATTTGACACTAATACACGGGCAGGATTCAATCCACCCTTAGAAAATTCTAACTCCACCTAAGGGTGAACTGAATCATGAAACCCCTTAAATTTAAAATGGGGCCACATTTATAAATCAGGTTTTAATTTTATTGTTTCAGACCGGCACTAGGACTTTGTGGGATAGGTGGGGGAATGAAATAAAGGAGTTGTTAGTAAAAAAAAACCTAAGAAACTAATAAAATTTAGTAAGGTGGATTGAATTCTAAATTTTTCTAAATAGTTTTATGGCAAATTTTTTAAAGTACCTTTGCTTTAATTAATTAACTATTTCTATTATTATTGTTTACATATAATCTTAAAATACTTCCAAGTTTTTTAATAATTATCTAAAACATTCCTTAAAATTAATTTTCCATTACACTCCATTCCCGTGTGATATATATCATATGACTGATATTTATATTTTTTTAATTTTTAAAATACCCTTCTATGTTCCACTCTCTCTGATTCCAACTCCGTCTTCATCTCTCGTCTCTCCATTTCCTCTTCCTAAAATGCCTTTACTTTCTTTTCAAGTTTTTCAAATTCTTTTTCATTTTCTTTAGTTGCAGGCTTGCAGCGAACAAGTAGAAGAGCAAAAAAAAAAAAAAAAAACACACTGATAAGCGATTGAGACTTGGGGAAAGATTAGTTGTAGGGAGAAGCGGTGAAGGAATGCAAGCTCTGCAACCATCTGGCCAGGATGCTTTACGATTCAGATCAGGCGAGTTTTTATTTTGCGATGAAGGATTCTGGTTCACCGCCAGCACCACTTTTTGCCCTTCAAATTCGAATACAGAGTTCACCATTCTTTGCTATGTGTTTCAGCACAGGACCAGGACGGGAAAAGAAACCTCCACCATCTTTGTATTAGATCATGCCAGGGTCTTTGCAAAATACCCAGAAATTTGAATTTCTTTTTGTTCTTGTTGATATACAAAACATGAGAAGACGACTGGCCAGGGGGAATTTCTAACTTAGGCGAGATGTTGATGGTGAAGACTTCCAAAACCCTAATCTGATTGAAAATATAGATATTTCAAAAGAGGGACAAAGCAGTTGAAGAAGAAGAAATAAAAACCTAGCTTCTTTTCTCTTTTTTTTTTTTTTTTTTTATGGTCAACGTCACTTAAGGATGGCTCTTTGTATCATAATCGCATAAAGTTTCTATTTCATGCAGGATTCTCCTTTCTTCAACCATCAACAACTTTTCATTAAACCACCTAAGTTTGTATATATTCAACTCCCTGAAATTTACATCCATTCCATTTGTATTTTTATAAATACATCAATCTAGAAGCTGCATCTGTAGTCTTTTCATCTCTAACCGTGATATAAAAAAGCGAATTTCTCATTACACCGAATACCAAATGACCGCACAATAGCTTTAGAGAAAACTGGAGTTTGACCACTGAGTTGCTCCGGTTGAGGGAAGAAAGGCAAGACGGAGACAGTGCGAGAACAGAGAGGAATCAGAATGAGAAGGGGTGTTACCACCACTTTGCTCTTTGTCTCAGGGTATTTAGAAATTAAAAAAAAAAAAAAAATTATCAGTCACATGATGTATTAACGAAGTGTGACGAAAAATTAAGACAATATGAAAGTTTTAGATAATTGTCAGAAATAATAGGTCAATTAGCTAAATCTAAGAATAATTTAAGAAATTTGCCCGAAACATAAATGCTTTATTTCAAGTCTAACTTACATTTTTATTTTAGTATTTAATTTTTTAGATAAAAAATAAAGATTGAAATTAGAGGCAAAAAAAGATGCTTTTTGCATAAAATAGTGGGGCAAGTGCATTCAACCCTTGCACCGCAAAGGTTGCAAAAAGAAAAAGAAAAAAAAACCCAAAATCCCCAAAAAGTGAGAAAATATATAGCACCCCAACCTTGGCCTCTGAAAATTTTCAATGCATTGTATTTTGTAACCCCCACCCACATTACACCTGTAGGCGGAGGCCTTGCATCCATTGAAGAAATTGACATGATCCTTTAGCTAGCCTGACCTCAATTCATCATCTGGGGGTGACTCCCAGACAGTAATTGCTGCTCTCACAAATGCAGCTGCCGTAGCACGGTATGGAATCACAGCTAAGAAGAAAGACATCTGCTTTTCCCATTACTTCCAAGAACATAACTGTGCTATTCTCACTTGGCTAAGGTGGCAGCTGTAGACGAAGTTGATATCTTTCGTTCAGTAAGCATTCCCCTGTGTATTCAGAGCATGGTAAACTCTGATGTGCTTCTCTGTAATTCTATTGCTGATTGAATGAAATTGCCTAAGAGCTTTCAAAGAAAAAAGAGGCATACATATGAGACTAATGTCCCTTGTCAGATATTGATTGCTGGTGCCATACATGCAAGAATAAAAAGTTCAGTAGAACACAAACTCATACATTCAATCTTTTGATGAATAGAATAAGATATTCAATTCGATGGTAGTTAACCTAAATTCAGCTTTAGCAAATGGAATTTGCAACCTCAATAGTTTATTTATTAAAAGATACAGCAACAAATCATTCAGTTCAGTTCCACTTTTTATAAAAAAGAATGTATGATATATCCAAATTGCTCTCCTAATTTTTATTTACATTGTTTTCGCCTTTCTTTTTCCTTGCAGAGTTTTGATGGCGGCTTCCAAGAATTTATGTGGTGTCCCCATCCGGCCATCCCCACTGGCACTAGAAGTAGCACCAGTTATGTATTTTGATCGATTACAAAAAAAAAAAAGTTCTGTATTTTGATCTTAAATTCAAGAATGAAATCAAATAACGGCAACCAAGTTAGTTGGTTTGGAAGCTGCGACATCATTGTCAAAAGTAAATACAAATAATTGAAACCAAGTCCATGGCTTCCATTATTTCCCACACAATGATACAATCAGTGATCGTCATTTGCAATGCATAAATGTCTAATAAATACCTTCAGAGGATTTTTTTTTTTCTTCAACTTTGATATTTGTTGAATGAAATTTAAAGTCAATTGGTTATTTCTCGGACAAGTTTCATGTTGGAAAAAGACGTAAAATTGATATTTATGCCCGCTGCTAGGTTATTGCACCTTACCGTATTAATTGGATCAATGGATTGCTGTTTTGCCCCTCCAACTCCATGTACAATAAAACCTCAGTAAAAACAGTATGATACACAGATACAACATAACATAGAATCCAATTACAAGCCAAGTTTCTTTGGTGCACGAAGATAGGTAGATGAACCCTGACGCAATCCTGGCATCGACACCCATTGCTGCTGCCTCGCCCTCCTCTCCTTCTCCCTGATTTTGCTCTCTCTCCGCCTCTGCTGCTTGTAACCTCCTCAACTTTTCCATTTCTTCTTCCATCGCCGTCTTCTCTTCCTTTTGCTTCTTCTTATCTTCCAGCATCGATGTGTCCGACTCCTTCACTGAGAAAAACATGGGGCCTAACTCAGCCAACCGTTGAGGTTCAACTGCAGTCGCACATTGCATGTACTCTTTAGTTGTTAATATTAATTCATGATAAACCACGTAATCTGGAGTATAACCCAGGCCGTATAGTGCACTGCTTGGGTGCAAGTGGCATGGCATCCCGTCCCTACAGTTCACATATTCCCCCACACCCTTCAACCTTGCTGCATTGTGGAAATATACCGAACAAATGGCTTTCCTCAAAACATCCCAGTCAGGCCCACATGTGGTAAGTGGAATCTTTAAGGTTTTGAGCAGGTCCAAAAATTGAGACATGACCTCCCTTGCCTTCTTCAACCCTTTGACATGAAAGAAATGGTCATTACACCAATCTCCTCGATACTGGTTTGCTTCCCACTGTTGGTAGACATTGACTAATGTCAGGTGATCTGATTCTGGGACAAAGAACTTCTCCCTGGCTGCATCACTCTCCTCTGCCCTATCTTTACTGTTACCGTTACTGTTACTCTAATTGTTTACAAGGTTTCCTTTTATGTTGTTTCTATATTTTGATATGAAGTTTGTACTTATTTGATGGAGTTCACTGCTAATTTTATTAGTAGAAGATGATTGCTTATTGTTATAAATTCTAATTAGAGCTGTCAATGGATTGGGTCCACCTGACAGAACCAAACCAATTATACTAGGTTTGTTTCCTGATTAAAATTGGACCAGTTCTGGCTTTTCCATTTCAGTCCCAATTATAATTGGGTTGGGACTGGTTTTGGTTGTTCCGAATCAACTATGTACCAAATAATATATAACTATATTATTGAAAATGAAGTTTAAATTATTATTTTATAGGTAGTTATAGATGTCAAATATAATCAGGTCTTACCGGGTCAGACCAAATTAATAATTGGTCCGGATCTGGGTCTGCTATTGTAGACCCTATAGGGTATGGTTTGGGACTGGATCTAATAGTTTTCTTATCAGTTCAGGACCAAGTCCACCCTGCCCCAGACCATACCTGACCAATTGACAGCTCTTAACCTAGAGAAATAACTAGGATTTAGGGTCAGGAAAGCACCTAGAGACATGAGGCATAGTTCAAAACATAAGAGACATAAGCCTCCTTAAGAGGGGGGATGAGGAGGAAGAAGTGGAGAAGGATCTCATCTTTTTTCATTAAAGATGTCTAGTATTAAAAATAATGAATATACATAAGACTATCTGGGGGGGAGGGGGGTTCTTGTCTAAGTGGAGGCAAGCGAGCCAGTTTCCTTTCTCTTCCCTTCCCTTCCCTTCCCTTTTATTTTCTTTCTTTTTCTCTTTTTTCTTTTTTTTCTTTCTTTCTTTTTTTTTTTTTCCTTCTTTCTGCCTTTTTTGCATGAGGTATGCATGAGGCATACGCCTCTAGCACGCCTCATACTAAAGGCGTATGAGGCATGTAATTCGTGGTCCTGAAGGATATGTCTCAGAAGCATCAGTACCTCTGCTATACACCTTAGGGCGTTTTGGGGGCACCTTGCTTGCATCTCTAGGTGTATGCCTCCCATGCCTTCAAAAACACAGCAAGAATTAGCAAATAAACTTCCATCTTTATAGCAACTCCACCTTATTGCAAAAATTAATTATAAATATAGATATTAATATTTTAATTAACAAAAGAATTATACAAAATAAATCATGCAATCTAGCAAATATTATTTGGGCTTAAGTGTGTGCACCCTAGTTGAATGATTGGTAACTAATGCGTGGCTAGTTTATGACCATGCCTCAAACAGGGAAAGAACACAAAAACAGTTGTACATCTGATGTGTAAAATTCTGTTTGATCATGAGATGGTGCTGTTCGAGATGTTGTGATGATATCAAAGGCTGACATATAGCCTCAGGCACCATGCTACACTATTTCAAGGCATCCTCAGTGAGGTAACAACAACCAATTAAATGATATTGTAACCAAGCCTGACACAAGTCAACACAATAAACACCTCTTTGAGTCAGATTGAACTTGGGTTAAACCATCTTGAATATAGGTTGCAACTCAGACTCTGCACTGAGCCTGGGTGATAGGAACCGGTCAGCACCCTTGAAGACTTATTCTAGAAAAAAAGGCCTTACAACAGGTCCTGACATCGCATAGTGATGGTACTTGGGATTTGAACTGAACTAAACACCAAGGGTATTTTTGTCATTTTGCAGTTTTCTGTGGGGTCCATTGATAAGGTTTAATTTGTCTAGTTATAGTTTGTTTATGTTTAAAGTTTCAGAGTCATAGCATAAGTAGGATTAGAGATATTGAGTCTTCTTTGAATAAAAATAGGATATAACAACTTAGTTTGAGTCCTACTAGGAGTATTGAGTCTAATAATTTGACTCCTAGAATTATTATGAGTTTAGAGCCTATAAAGATGTATGGACATTTTACACAAGGGCAATGAATTATATTGAGTTTTCTTCAGCTTATGCTAGTTATAGTGAGTAATTCCCATGCCCTAGAGTGATTCTAGGCACCCTGTGAGTGATACTAGGTATTTTCTCTCTTCTTTCTCTCCCTATTTTCTCTCTTATTCCTTTAAGAAGCCATTACAGTCATCGGCAGCCATAAAATTCTGATCAAGAAGACCATTCAACATTCTCTAAGGACTAGAACAGAGCTGGTCCTACATCACTGGGCCTGGAACCTCAGGCTTTAAACTGACTTAGGTTGGGCTTGGGTTGATGCCTTACCCAGAGCCCGACCCAACCTTCTATAATATATGAATTATGAGCCCCATGGAATTGATGTACAGTACAGACCATTGCTTGCTCCAATAGTAAAATATGAGGATAACATGAGTGAGAAATAAGAGCCAATAATGGATATGACACTAAACAAGACAGAATGATAAAACAGGATTTATCTAGCCAACTCCATTCTTGTGCTTGCCATGAATGCCATGGAGTAATGTTTATATACTATTATGTCCATGCTAGAGGACATTTACACTGTACAAGATCAGAATGGCACACATCTTTTTCTTTTTTCCTTTCTTGAAACTCTTTGTGATTCTTGGAAGAAAAGTGTGTTTGTCTTCCACTTGTAAATTTTCTACTGATGAATTAATGAAAATGTTATTGATCAAAAAATAAAAAAATAAATAAACACATAGAAACACATACATCCATTACATGTTATGGAAATACATACATACATACATACATACATACATATACATATACATAAATACACATGCTCGAAGACATGTACATATAGTTATGTTCATGTATACGCGTATAAGTATATATTTACTAACTAATGATAATTGTATGTAATTTTCTGTGTATATTGGGTTATAATGTTGTAGAAGTTCAAACATGAGCAAAAACTTCAAGACCGACCATCTGCCTGGGCAGAACCAAGCTCCCTCAGGCACAAGCCTTCGTTATAGGATTTATCTCAGGCTAATTTGGGCCCAAGGTCCAGGTCTTAGGGTTGGGCCTGTATTGTCTCTAAACTTGTCCTAACCCACCAAGTTTCACTTTACCACCTGAATTGATTATCAAGTTGATCCATCCTATAACTTGAATCTAACACTCTTGGGCTTGGGCTTGTGTTATATCCAGATCTTCCTAGCTTGACCCTATTGAATATTCCAAAGGAATAGAAAATGAAAATAAAAAAAATGGTCCTGTGTATAATGAGTAGCTGTACATAAAAGGACCTAAAGAAAAGGGCACCCTCAGAAAAGCAATTCTCAAGCTACCCAAAACCCCATATCAAGTTCCCTGCACAATATTGCGGAAAGCAATGCCTATAGTTTACACCTATCAATAAAACAATGCCTATGAAGTATGAAATATTGTAGTATAGCTTAATCCTTTAACACCCCACAAAAATCTTTTGGTACCCATTGTACCTTTGATGGGCAACTAAGAGATTGTCTCCTTGAGTTTCATAATTCCTCTCTTCCAGAGTCATTTACACTTATCCACGGCCTTGACAAAAGAGTTCTTGGCATTGGGCACTACTACACAGTCACTCATCTTATGATAACTGGTTTTCTTCTTTTGCTATGTGCATGAGTACTGACCAATAACTGTCATACTATTTAAGCCCAGAATTTAAAGTTTCAAATTTGTGATGTATTACCTCATGAATATGTTCATATTTATCCACCGAAAAGGGGAAAAAAGTAAATTAAAAAGGATTATAGAGCAATGGATAACATGTCTTTCTCGCAACATTTACAAAACTACGCATGCCAGCATTGATAGAAATATTGTTTTCAATTGGAAAGACTACCTACTATATATTCAAACATACCAGTTTTGTGGCCAATTCTGCCTCTTTCTTTTGGAATAAAGACTCATCCCAAAAGAAAAATGAGGAACTATCAGCATCAAACATTGCAATACCTTCTTCTCTATCGTACCTAAATGAAAACCAAAAAGAATAAAGGTTAGGAAAATTGGGTAGACACTATAAACTGTAACTGTGCATGAAAACAACATAACAGAAGCTCCAGATTGATAATCTGGACAGTGCTGAAACCACAATTACCAAAGTGGAAATAAAAATTACCAACAAATCAAAGACTCGAAAACAAGTTAAGGATAAACAAATCCAGAGAGTGTTAGACAGTTTTGCATGCCCTTAATTTCAATCAGAATGATGTACTTTATAAGTTTATTGTAAATGAATAAAAGTGCATATTTGATTCATGTTCCCTTGGTATGTTTCTGTTTAATACCCTTAAACTGGACACTTAATGAGATTCGTGTTAGTTTAGAATGTTCACAGCCAGTGGGTCGGTCTGGGGAGACCTATCCTGACAAGGCTGACACTGTGGTGCCACCAAGTCGGTTGGGGTGGCCTGTCTCAGCTGCCAGGGTGAGACCCTAGGCACATACAGTGTAGGATTAATTGAATCTATGAACTGGACCAGATTTTCAGTATTGCCCTAGACCTTAGAGATTGATGGGAAAAACTGAAAAGTTACACCCAACCCCTAGACTCGATTATGATACTGCAACAGATGTCAAATTGGACTGTCTTTGATATACCAATCAGTGAGATCCTTAGCGGGGGTCAAAACCTAGGTATGTTGGGACAGTCTGAGAATTCATCTGAGTTGGTGATCATAGTGACAGGATCATCCCTTTGTCGGACAAAGGTAATGATCGGGGATGCACTCTCACTGATGGAAACCAAGACTACCGGCAACCGGTTTCAATCGTTGAGATTTGTTTTGCAAAATATATTTTATATAAGATATAAACGTATATACATTATGGTTTCAAAATGATTTGCAAAAGGGTTTTAATTCCCGGGATCCATGTAAGCAGAGAGTGCAACACTGTTCCTTGCAGCCGAGGGAGAGGTCCTCTCTTGTCGGGTAGTGTATGATCATTATGGGCAGAGAAGTTAAGTGTAAAACCATTGAGGATAATACATGATGGGCTAATCTTGCATCTACCCACAGTCCCTGGGTGTTACAAGGTGGCTTGGCCCAGGGACTACTTAGGGTAAATGCTGGGCCCATAAAGCCCATTTGATGGGTTTCAGGGGGTGCACTATCCATAACAGTGTATTCGGCCAGGCCTTATAACAAAGGCTGGGCTGAACCCATGTGGCTGATGTGTAGATCAATGTTTGGGTCCCATGCCATACAAGGAAGCCCAACTGGGCAATAGTTTAGAAGGCTAAGTGAGTACATAACCTTAAATGGGCCTTAAGCCCATTTCGAACTAGGCTGATTTGATCAGTCAATTAAAATGGGCGAATTCTGAGATGGATCAGTTGATAGGATTGGGCCTAGACCCTATCCACTTAGAGAGTCCAAGATCTAAATAAGATTTAGATCTAGAAGCCTCCTAATTAGATTAGGAGATGGCTGACCTGATCTGCAGATAAGATAAGGGTTATCCCTTATCACTTAAAGGAACTTCTAATCCAAATATGATTTGGATCAGCAACTCCTAATGGGATTAGGAGCTGATCCCTTTAAGATTATAAAAGGAGGAGGGGGCGGCAGCCTTTAGATATGCAACTAACATACTCTTGTCTTCAGAGCTCAAATCACAAGAAGAGAAAATTCTGCACCCTGCGAATACTCTCTTGCCGCCTCCTTTCTGTATTCACAAGCCATCATGTTGATTCTTGCGAAGGGTCAAGTTTTTTTGGAAGAACATTGTTGATTCTGCTCCATCCTACACTGCGCCATCTTCAATGGGAGCAGATTTTGGATCCCTCCTTGGACGTGAATACCTCCATTGGGAGATACTGTTTCTCTGTATCAGGTACATCCTCCCTCTTACTCCTTTTGGTTCAGATCTGATTTGGTTAATGGTTTAAGATTGATCATTGAAAAATATGTTTCTCTAAAATAGGGAATTCGATTCCCTGCAAAGATGGGAGAAATTTTTGAAATTCGCCCAGTCCATTCCGCAGGATTTGGGCGTCCATGTGATAGATATCATATCCCTTCAGAAAGTTCACTAAGCAGGTGTTTGGTATCACTGCATTTTACAAGAATTCTGTTTTACCAAGAATCAGGAATGTCACCTCCTGATTATGCATCATTTAAAAAAACACATAAATCATTTGGTAGAGATGCATACCGATAACATGCTTTGACTTGATTTTTAAAATATTCAGAAAAGTACGGACAATCTAAATAAGGATTTCTAATTTCCACTGCAGAGTTATAAACATTCAAAATGTCAACAATCCACACTCTATGCACTAATGCCCGCCCGTGAATTAACATCAATTCCAAGCTGGCACCTACCCCAATAGTACTTTGGGCCTACAAATTCTGACCCTGGGCTGAACCGTCATTCTCCCTAAAATATTTTATGACATCTCAGAAAAGCTGTAAGCTTTTTCAGACTTCAGTGTGCCACATCATATTACTGATTTAAGATCACCATGCAGACTGAAGAAACACCATCTCAACAATTCAAGAAACCCACGCTCTCACAAAACCCAAGGCATAATAACCATTGTAGCAACGCTTTTCCGAAAAAAAAAAAAACATTTTTCCAAATGCAATTAAATGATATTTCCATTATTTTTCTGCTGTGACAAAGATGGTAAACAAAACTTTCAGAAAACACATCAGTGCCAAACATGCATTAAATAAGCATTTGGAAAAATGAAAAATGAAGCCAAACACATCAGTAACAATTAAATGAAGCCAAACATTTAGCTTCAGCATTTTCAGGGTAGTTCTATCCACAACCTATGGGACAATCTACCTGACCTTGCTGATTCAAAACAACTAACATGCTACAAATGAAAACTGGTTTCTAGAAGAAGAATTACTTGAGTTTGGTGAAACTGATTTTACAAGTTACAATGCTTTCAGGTTACTAAGAATGATAACCAAATATGGCATTAAATGAACCTCAAACATTGTTCACAAACAAGAACATATAAAACTTCCACCAATTATCTTGGAAACAAATAAAAAAATTGAAAGCATTCAGTTACCATGCACAGTCAGAATTATAATCCATCTCTAGACTCATTCTGTCAGTAATCTCATGATTATGTTCTTTAGTTTTGCAAGCCTCCCCATCCTGTAGTTAAGACAAAGGAAGCTAAGAAACAATATACAAAGGGAAAAAAATGAAATCTGTAAGCAGCAAATAAAAAATACAATATGGTTGATAATTCATAAAGTAACACAAAAAGCCGGGCATAAACAACACATAGAGGTGAGCAAGGATGAATGTGCATCCAACACTAGCATTTAGTTTCAAGAATACATAAGGTTCATAAGCAAAAAGTACCTTATAACCTGGTTCTGAATTTTCGGAAGAAAATTGATGGGACCTTCTACCAGGATAAGAATTTGATGATCTGACTGAGGATCCAGATGCACGTATTGGAACTGGAGAAGGAGAAAAGTGGTCCCAGGGAGAAGCAGAATGACCTGTACAATACAATTACATAAACTCAGGTGTTCAACTCAACTTGTTATTATAGTGAATAGATACCCCAACCATTCAAGTATTAAAGAAACAGATAGGCGAAACTTACCAGGTGTTCTCCTAAAAGAATACTCATATTTACTTCGTTTTCTTTCATGTTCTCCACCATAATTTTGATCATATGCATAACGACTGTGTTTTTCTCTTCCATGAGAGTGTTCCATACTGTCATCACTATATCTTTGTCTCATCCTCCTGCTCTCACCCTTCATTTAATCCTCGATATCTTTTCTCTCACCATGATGTCCATCTCTATCACCCCTCATTTCGGACTGCTAGCAATCGATGAACAGCGGAAAGGGGAGAGAGGGTGAGAGCTCCGCCGCTGCAACTCCCCTGTTCACGTCGGATCAACAGCGAGAAGACGATGGGGAAGAGGGGGAAAATATGGAGAAGAGAAAGGGAGAGAGATGTAGCCGGAAAGAGGGAGGTTTTTCCGCCGCTGGTTTAAGGTCGAGGGAAGAAGAAGACGAGTGCTCTCTTCGGATTAGGAAAAAGACGAGTGCTGTCTTCATGTCATATTTATAGGTATGGTTAAGGGCCGTTACATAAATTTCAGGAAGTTCAGTGGTATTTTGATTATTTCGGAAAATTGGGTCAAATATGTCAAACCGGGATTCTGGTATAATGACGGGATTTTGGATAAATAAATGGAGGGCAGAGATGCGTCTGACTATATAAAGTGATTTTGTGTATCTACTAATGAGATTAACAAAACAGAATTTTTTTTTTTTTTTATGAATGGAAAGTCAGAGGTATTTTTGATTGAAAATCGGTAGAGTGGGATTTTTTATCATTTTGGATCGATTGGTGGGGTTAAATTAGAATATTGGTGTGATGGAATCATAAATAGAGATGTTAGGGGACAAAATTTGGCATGTGAGTATTTTAAATATACGGTGGTAATGTCGGGTTGATCCCAAGGGTCAAGATCATGGGAATTCAGGTCAACAAGATAATTCAAAACTAAATCTCAGTATGATAAAAGGAGTAAAAGAGGAAATATTAGGTTGAAATTTCATGGGTAGATGTTTTAGTATGTTTAGAGTTAAGTGTTGTGGTCTGATTGGTTTAAATGTGTTTAGATAAAGGGGATCTGGGTTATGGGTGTTTAGACTAATGAGAGGGTTCAAAACAGAATCTTAGTTTGATGAAAGAATAAACAGAGAAGTCTCGAGTTGAATTTTGATGAGTAAGTATTTTAGGATGTTTGGATTCGGATGGGTATATCTGATCTAATGAACAAGCTATAAATGAGGATTAATTGGAGTCATCAGTTTGGTATTGAACAAATTTTACAGTGAATTAAGGGCTTTTGGAATGAGAATCAGGTTCCTTAGGTTATTTTGGTCTTTTGAAGGGATTGAAAAGGTCTAATTGAGTGTTCGGAATAAATTGAGAGTTCAAGCGGTAGATCGAGTAAATTGGGTGGCTGCTAAAGTTTTTAAAATTTCCGTGTTGAATTTGTAATCAAAATATAAAATCTTAATTTAGTTTCTTTTATGGCCGGCTAACATGGCAGTAAGGCATTACATCCTCTCCTTCATACTAATTCGACCTTTTATACGAGTTTGCGATTGGGAAGAAGAAAAGATCAACGTTATTACGACGTGCGTATAAGTGGGGAGCAAGGTTTAGTTGAACGTTTTATCCGTTGAGCAGGGTGTAGAACCCGTGATAAAATTTCATGCTAGTATTTAAACACATGGGGCTCGCATTTTTTATAATGAGATCACTGACATAAAACATTATCATTGGTTTCACAGCCCCGTTAAACAACTGAAACGTTCAGCTAATCCGAATTTATAAATGGTAATTACAAAAGTCCATACATCCATGCCACGGGTAAATCCAGATTAGCTGCACATGATGGCTGGCCCGCTATGGTCCAGAATTCTCTACTTGGAATAAAATTTTTCATGTAAAATCCCCCCTTCTAAATTCCTCATTCCAATGGTTGGCCCCCTGTATAGGCCCATCCATACTTATTCTCCCTTTCCCATTCCACTTTAGGTTTTGGCTCCTTCATAAACAATTTCTAACTCTACCCCTGGTTGCAAGGAAAATTCACCCTATAAAAATGCTGGCCCCACATCACTACATCAGTCATATACAAACACTCCAGTGTCACTGATTTGGGACATTGTAATTGATTAAACCGCCATTAACACAGCCATATACTGATGAGGGGTGGTAGTAGTATCTTTGCAATGGTGATTGAAAAGGTGGATGTCCTTGGTCAGAATACCATCACTATGGATTTTCAAAATTTATCGATTGGTTTTGAAGCACAAGTCAATGGCTTAAATCCTTGGTCAGAATACCATGGTCGTATTATATCTTTTAGTAAAATCAAATGGATAAATACTAAAATAGTCATTTTAGGGCTTTAGAAATGTCTTATAATACATAGATTTATATCATATATTCATTAAGGGGGTATTATTTTTTTAGATTTTGAGAGTGGGGAAAGCCTATGTTATATTTTCAGATTTATGTGGAGACTAGACGAAAGTTTATTTTTTTGGGTATCAATTATTCGGGTAAATGATATACATCTCCTAAGTGGGTAAATAACTTTCCCGCATTGAGAGAAATTTGTCAACACTTGAATGGAACAAAAATGCCATTTTTAATAGTGGATTTTTATGGTTAAAATGGGCATTTCCTTATTTACATGATAATTTTCCAAGAAAAATTTACCTAGATAACTATATTTATCCAAATAAATAACTTACCAACAGGGCTTAAAGAAAGAAATGATTTAAAAACCATTTAAAATTACAATAAATTACAAGATAATTATGCACTACCTAAAAAGAATTGGTTGAATTGACAAAAATCTTGCACACGTAAAGTGCAAACTGCAAAGAATATCTATGTAATTTACCCTTTTTGTTCATGTTTTTTTTTTCTTTCCATTGGTGGTGTTTGTCAACGTAGGCTATCCATGGCTAGATTGACCAATTTCTGCTTTGGTATATCTTTTATGCCCCATCTTTAACTAACAGCACTGTCTCATCTCATGGATTTTAGCGTTTTCACCCACCCTACATCTTTTTCAAGTAGAATTGCAACTTGGGCGTGTTAGGATTGGAATTTTATCAAAATTTAAATGGATCCAACCCAAAGCTCGAACCACAAAATAATGGAAAATGTTAAATTGGGCATTTGGGCCAACCCGAGCCCCTATCTCCATTTCTCCAAGGATAAACATCATCTCTGTCGTCTATATACCATCCACATTTCCTTAATCCAGTCTTTACGTTAGTGAGAGAGTAAGAAAATGGTCTACATATTACATATCTAAGTAACAGATACAGTTATATACATACAGGTAATTAACAGATAACAAAAATTAATTAAAGCCCAGTAAAGCCACTAGCTCTTTATTGCTGGGTATATCACATATCCAAAGGTATAGCACGGAATTCTTTAAATTAGTTTTCTTGAAGTGTAATTTTAAGCACAGAAGCAGCTGTTTAATTGGATGAAAATCATCCCTGTCAATAGAATCAAATCAAAGGTGAATGGGGACATAAACAGCTGGAAGCCTGGAATTTGATTTGACAGTTTATTGATTAAATTTTTTGTCGCACCCAAGGACCCTGTTTAGGATCAACACATTTTAAATAATACTTTTTACAACAATAAACGCTATCGATCAGTGTATTGATGATCCAAAGTGTTAACTTGCTCAACATATCTTTTTACTTAGAGTACGATTGGTTAGCTCATGGCAACCCTTTTCGCTTACCTCTGCTTACGATCTCTACTCTTCTTCGTTCTTGTCTCAGTTTCGTTGGAGGAACAGAGCTTATTAAACTGTGATACGAATTCGCTAGATGCTTCTGGTTACCGGTGCAATGGTTTTGGATCACAGGACAAGTGCGGAACGTTCGCAGTGTTCCGCACCAACTCGTATTACTCGTCTCTTTTCAATCTGAGTTTCTACTTGGGCCTTAATCAAACAGCAATTTCTGAAGGAAGTGGGTTCTCTGCTGACACCGATTATCTTCCACAAGGACAACCTTTGCTGATCCCAATCGACTGTGAATGTAATGGAGGAGGTTTCTATCGGGCCAGAGTTACCAAGACCACCATTAAAGGTGAGAGCTTTTATGGGATAGAAGAATCACTGGAGGGCTTGACAACCTGTAAAGCCACTAGTTATGAGAACCCAAGCATCTCACCGTGGGGTCTCCAAGAAAGAGTGCAGTTGATGATTCCACTCAGATGTGCCTGCCCATCGCCATTTCAACTTAGCCAAGGAACAAGGTTCCTACTGTCTTATCCTGTGTGTGAAGGTGATACTGTTTCTAACTTATCCTCCAAGCTCAATACTACTATAGAAGCAATAATCTCTGCAAATAACAGATCAAACGACTTTAACATGAAGAGTTTGGTATCGGCTTCAACTCTTCTGATCCCACTTAACAACAGACCAACTCTTGCTCCTCTTTTGGATTACCCCAGTGTTGGCATACCAGTCGTTGATCCACCAAAGGTTCGATCCAAAAGATCAACATTGTGGAGGGTTGGAGTTTACATTGCAGTTAGTGGGATAGCAATAGGTGTCAGTGTTGCAATTGCAGCAATAATCCTGGTGATCCGACGGAGAAGGAAGAAGAAGCCAAACTTTTGCAAGACCGGAGATATGGAAGTACAAGAGCAAAGTATAAGAACTCTCAGATATAAAAAAGAGTTCTTTGAGGATCGCCATGACCGTCATCTCGTTAGCCACAGAGGCGACACCACACATCATAAATTGATCTTAGAGACATACACCATTGAGGAGCTAACAAAAGCCACTGAGGATTTCAGTTGGAATAATCTCATTGAGGGATCCGTGTTTCAAGGCCGCCTTAATGGGAAGTATCTGGCAATAAAGCAAATACATCTAGAAACCATATCCAAGGTCGACTTTGGGCTTTTCAATGATGCCAATCGTAGTCACCCTCACATATTTCGGCTGTTAGGAACCTGTTGGAACGGCGGAACCGAATCATACCTGGTATTCGAGTTTGCCAAGAATGGGTCCTTGAAGGACTGGCTTCATGCTGGGTTGGCAATGAAGAGCCAATTCATTGCTTCCTGTTATTGTTTCTTGACCTGGACCCAAAGGTTGTGGGTGTGTCTTGACGTAGCCATTGCCTTACAGTATATGCACCAAATCATGCACCCCAGCTACGTGCACAGGAATATAAAGAGCAGAAACATCTTTTTGGACGAAGAATTCCACGCAAAGGTTGGAAATTTTGGCATGTCGAGTTGCACCGAAGATGAGTTTGAGGAACTGCAGTCTACTTCCACTCCCCCCACCTATTGGATCAAAGGTTATCTAGCACCTGAGTATCTTCAACACGGTACTATATCTCCGAGCATCGATATATTTGCCTATGGGGTGGTGTTGTTAGAGGTCTTATCCGGTCGAACTCCAATAACCAGAGCCGACGAGAAGGAAGAAGATAATTTCGGCTTTCAGAGAAGATTAAAACAATTTTAAGGTCGGATGATGGGCGAGCTGATGGCCTGGATGGACCCAGCATTGGGGAATAATTAATCGTTCGACTCGGCGGTTACATTGGCTAATCTCGCAAGAGCGTGTGTGGAAGAAAACCCATCTTCGAGACCGAGTGCGGGAAACATAGTCGACAAGTTACAAATAATGGTGGATGAATTTCCTGATGGATAGGAAACAACGACGCTCTTCCAAACCCGAAACAAAAGAAGTTTCAATCAACTAGTTCTAGTTGTACCTTAGGCGTATCAAACAGTAGTCAATCGAAATGTGTATTGAAGTACTATTACTTGCCTTGGATGGAATAGATGCCTCCTTTTAGTATGAAAGTAACAGTAAATCGAATACAAGAGCTATCAACGAAGTCCAGTGGAGCATTTTGTCGAACGCGTTCTCGTTTAATAATTGATAACCAGATGTCATAGACAAATGACGATAACCAAGCGCGACCACCAGATTCTGGAATGTCATGTATACGCGATGCCAAGAACCATAGATAATGAGATGATTGATTCCCCACCATCTAAACTTTTTAACTTCAGAACGCGTTTTGAGGTTGAAAACTTGGAACGAATGCTTCTAACCACGCCAAAAGCTGAGGTCAGTCCTGAAATCAACGGGTTAACTTTGGCTGTTGGGGCCCAACAGGCTGTTGAGACAGTTCCGTTCTGGGCATACAGGGCAATTCACCATTAACGCCCATGCTTTGGTTTTTAGTCAAAATAAATTAAGACGTAATCATTAATTCACCCATTCTCATTATAACGTCTCATTTCCAAAAATTCTCTCAACAGGGTAGGCTGTTGGCCCCCAACAGCTAAAATTTTTCTGAATCAACTATGCGAGAAAAAACTTTAGCTGTTAGGGGCGAACAGTTTATGCTGTTGAGAGAATTTTTAGAAATACTATTTTATCATCCAAATGGGTAAATTAGTAATTATATCTTAATTTATTTTTATTAAAAACCAAAGCATTGACGTTAATAGGTGAACTGCCCAGAACGTGCTCAACAGCCTATGTTGTTGGGCCCTCACAGCCAAAGTGTACATTAAACACCTCCTTATTTATTTATTTATTTATTTATTTATTTTGATATAATAATTAATTATTCTCGCCACAAGTTTGCATTATTAATCTGCTCTAAAAGTAAATACTACTTTATTTACCAAATAAAATAAATTATTGTAAATACCACTTTAATAACAAGGGGTTTTTATTGATTATTATCTGTAACTGTTTTGTTACGTAGTTTTTTCCTTATATTCATTTTTAAATAATATAAAAGAAGCCAATTAAGGGAGTTTTAGAAATGGAATTATGGAAATTAGGAATATTTTAAAAATAATATTATAAAAAAATTGAGGCTATTTTAAAAATCGGACTATGTGTTCTTAGAATTTTGAAATTTTGAAAAAGAAAACTTAAGGACATTTCAAAAATTAATAAAAAAAAGTTAATAATTTATCAGATTCACAAACCCAGATTTGGGTGTCAATGGACTGGTTTTGAATTAGACCCCATCCAAATTAAAATCAATTAGGACAGATTGGGCGGACCACATATTGAATTGAACCAGTCCAAATTTAATGGTCCAAAGTATTTAATGGATAATGGATTGGACTGGACCTGGTCCATTTGTAATGGATTTATATTAGATTGGGTCAGATTAAGCCAATATCCAGTGCATTGATAAAAGATAAGAGTACATGTGTCAATGGACCGGGTTTGAATGGGAACCCGTCTAAATTAAAAACTAGTTTGAATAGATTTGGCAGTCCAGACATTGACTTGGACTGATCCAAAATCATCTAAAACATTCATAGGAATGGATTAGACCGGATCCATCTGTAACATACTTATATTGGACAAGATTGGAATGGACCTGGTCCATCTGTAATGGACTCGTATTGGACAGAATTGGATTGGACCAAATCTGGTCCAATTGGCACTCCTAAACTCAGCTCCCAATTTAGGGGATCCCTATCTACCCTGTTTAACATTGGGGAAAACCGGCCCCACTTGAGGCGCAATGGAAAAAATTGCCATCACTTAGTTGTATTATTAAAATATAGGGTAAAATACAAAAATCTCCCTTCAAGTTTGTGACAATCATAAACACTTCATCTTTAGTTTCATTTTAACAAGCACTTCCCTTGAACTTTTGAAAAAATCAACACAAGCCTCCGTGGAAGAATATTTATCATTTTCTCCTCTTTCAATCTCCCATTCTTAAAACTCCATCAACTCAAGAAAAGGTAGCAACCACCGTTGACTCTTTCAGCCCTGAAACTTACTCCAGTCAAGAAGGGAAACAAGATTTGACCACCGGAAATTGTCTGGTGGAGAAGTGAGGCAACTTTTCTGGTTTATGCACAGGAAAACGCAGATAAAATTTGAGCTTTAGCTATAGATTGGAAGGTGAACTATTGCAGGTGATTGTTCTTCACCGGAAGGCTGGCCGAGAAGTGTGTTAATCAACTTAAAGGCCACCTAATCTTTTAATCACATCGTGGATTTATGATACTGGTTTTCTAGCGAAAATACCAAATGATGAATTCTTGGGTTTGATTGCATATCAGAAATAAAACTAATTGTTACACTGTTCAACATTTCCCCCTATTTAGCTTTTGGGTTTTATGTATTTATGGACACTTTTGAATGAATCTTTTTTCTCATTTTGGGTCATACGAAATGTCATTTAGTGAATCTCTAATTTAGTTTTTATGGGCTTCAATGAATTTGTGCTTTTATTATTTCTGTGCTTTTGGATTCAATGAAGCATAACTCTGTTTGGTCCCCAATTTTTTATCGGTTGGCTGCTGGTTACTCAACTTACAAGCCACTAATGATGCTAGTAACACCTTCAAAATAAAGCGTTAACATATTACAGCACTGAAGAGGAATAGATTTCTTGTCCTTGGGAGCCTTGGTTATTTTTCAATGTGGTAGTGGTGAGAGTACTCGCATCTATTTGTGAAATGCAATCCTCATAGCAAGAGAAATGGGAAAAAAAACTTTGGTGAGAAATTGCTCGAGGGGGGAATTAGATATTGTAGACAATGAAGAACAGTTACCGGTAAAGAATAGTGACTGGTAAAGAACGGTTTACAGAAAATGGGAAATATTCCTAGGTGAATGGAATATTTTGAATGATGGTGCCATGCAAGTGTTTAGTGGTATTAGGGTTTAAACTTTATTCTTTTGCTTTGAAAAAAGGCTCATAAAATCACAAGAGTTATGTTAATTGAATGAGAACATCTTTAGAATTTTAATATATTTTCAATGATGCCCTGACAAATAGTCAGGGGTAATTTTATGTTTTCCGTCTGGATTAGTGACAGAAGGAAGGTTTCTGTTGATTTTTTCAAAAGTTTAGGGAAATTATTTGTTAAAATTAAACTACAGGAAAGGTTTTTATAATTGTCAGAAATTTCAGGGTAGATTTTTGTATTTTACCCTAAAATATAATACATATTACAAGTGATTTATGTAACATTAACGATTGTGGATTCAAATTAATTTCAAAATCCAAAAGCTATGCAAAAGTAGAGTGAATTGATGATTTATATATCAACAGCCTTTCATGCATGTGTGATGAGGAGTCATACAACAACAAACAAATACAATAATTTGAATCCACTCAACATTGCAGCAGAAAAATAAAGTATTTGTAATTAATCAATCAATTATGCATCATAATACAGAATTCGTCGAAGCTAAGCATGCCATCGTCATTGAGATCAAACCGAGTAATCATGATGCTACATTCATCCATCGGCCTCGACATGCCTAATCGACTAAGCATCCTTTTCAAACTCTTGGCTGTAATGAACCCAGAACCATCCATCTCATACATTCCAAAGGCTTGTTTCATATCCCTCATCTTCTCCTCTTCTCCTTCAGCTTCCATTAAACCAACGAAATCCTCCAACTCCAGCATTCCGTCTCCATCTGAGTCCAGGGACTCAATCACCGCGTCAGACTCTTCCAACAACAACTCCCCACCTATTCTCATTACACAAGCCTGCAGCTCAGAGGGCGAAATCTTACCGTCTCGGTTCTCGTCAAAGTAGTGGAAGACACTTTCGTATCGGTTGACGTCGAATTTATTCATTTCTGAGGAAATTGGATTGGAGCGGAGTATAGAGATCGAGAGTGAGAGAGAATTAACGAACTTGCAATGAGAGTCTGCGGCGATGAATGTTGCAATTGAAGAAATATATTTATATGCATGCATACATCAGTTTCTCTGTGGCTGACCGCGTCTCTGTTACAGGAGAGGGAGAGGAATCTGCTCGACCTTTACGAAGAAGATGCGTCCGATAGCGAAGAAATCAGAGACGAAGACGAATTAAAAGACTGAACCGGATACGACAAGATCAATTCCGTCTAGGTGGAATTCGCATCGATTCCCACGCAGCTGCGAATCACACGCGCCCCACATCACATCCCAACCGTGTGAGTTGAGAATGGGGGAAAAGCGAGTTTTTCCGCCCCTCCTTCCATGAACTAATCAAGCGTCCTCCACGTAACCAGGATCGTATTTAATGCTTCAACATTTTTTCTTTTTTTATAAAGATGGTAGGTAAAGGTCGTAGAAGGTGAAATTGAAGATGAGGGTCGCTTGAATATTATTAGGAGTGAAATTGAAGGTGCCAATTCGGATTTTTGCTCTGAGACTTTACCAGATAGCATGGTTTAAGTAGTAGGTGGCTACATGTTTTTATTTCAGGGTCAAAAAGAGCCAAATTAATTCATCAGTTTTTTAATTTAAATCGATATCTTAGTCAACCACCGCTTTTCATACATGGTAAATCACTCGTGGTTTCCGTCCGATAAGGAGTTTTTACTGTTCAGTACACCCCTTAAAGTTTCTTACAAATTTAAAATTTGTACCATTGGAACAGTGAGATTTATTATTGTGCCCCTGCTAAAATGTCAATTCATTTATGATTCAAAGGCTTCGATTTTTGTTGTTTCAGCACTGCACGGCAGTAGGATAGCGTCATAGCAAATGTCGTTGGAGGGCCAGGTGGGGTGGGGTGGGGTGGGGTGGGCGGGAAATGAAACAAACTTCAACGAGATGGTGAATCTTAAGGTTGTGTTTGGTTTGAAGTAAAAAGTAGGAAAAGGAAGAGAAAGTTAGGAAAATCTTTAGGTTTCATTTGGTTTGTGGGGATGAAGATGTTCTCATAAAATATGAGGAAAAAATGGGATGTAAGATCCCAAATTTGTGTAATCGGGGTCGCACCAAAACAGTGCAATTCCGATGGGAAAACTCGAGAAAATCATTTAAAGGGATGTGTCTTCTTCTTCTTCAACTAGAATAGGGCGACAAACCTCCCTACCACAGACTAGAGGTGATGGCAAACAGTCCCCTTCCTTTCAACAGCAGCGATGAACCAATGATGAAGAGTCTCCTTACCACAGGCCAGTGGCGATAGCAACGACGAACAGTCCCCACTCCTTTTGACAATGGCAATGAACTAGATACTATTCATTGCCTTCCCTGTTAAAATAGAGGCGGCGACAGTGGTACAATCCTTCACTGTTTACTTCACTATGCGGTAGCAATGAATCAAATCTATTTCTTTCTCTGATTGCCATTTTCTTCACCCCTTTGCATTTTCCTCTTTCTCTAGTCACCGCTATAACTCTTGGTAGCGGCGATCTGCCTTCTCAGCACTCCCATCTCTCTACTTTTCCTTCTATTTTCTCATATAAATCAAACAATAGAAAGATAAATTTTTACACCATCCCATCCCATATTTTCCCATAAATCAAACGGAGCCTTACAAACCTTGTATAGATTTTCATGTCTATCCCTTCCTTTCCCTACTTTTTCCTAGCCTAAGTGAATAAAAGCCAAAAATCTAATAAAAATATCTAAGGTGAACAGTGCACTGAACTCTAAACACTGCAAAAAATTACCCAACCCAACTCCCCCCCCCCCCCCCACCCCACACCAAAATAAATATCGCCCCAACGTGACAACCAATCGCAATATTATTGCTCTTTCTAATAACCCCTCGCCCACATTACACCTATAGGCTGTAGGCGGAGTCCTTTGCGTCCATTGAAGAAATTGGCATGATCCTTTAGCTGGCCTGGCCTCAACTCATCATCTGAGGGGGACTCCCAGACAGACAGTGATTACAATTCTCACAGATGCAGCTGCCATAGCACCGTATAGAATCATAGGTAAGAAGAAAGACATCTGCTTTTCCCATTTCTTCCAACAACATAACAGTGCTGTTCATCACTTGGCTAAGATGGCAGCTGTAGACGAAGTCGATATCTTTCGTTCTGTAAGCATTCCCGTGTATTCACAGCATCGTCAACTCTATGTGTTTTGACTGGCACTGGAAGTAGCACCTGTTATGTATTTTGATCGTTCACACACACACACACAAAAAGTTATGTATTTTGTTTTTGATCTTAAATTCAAGAATGAAATCAAATAACAGCAACCAAATTAGTGGGGTTGGAAGCTGCGACATTACAAATCCTAATTATTTCCCCATGACGTGGTGAATCAAGTGGGAACTCAACCATAGATCGGTCAAACTACCACCCACGACTCATAGTTCCAAATTAATGAAAGCAAAAGCTTAACCATACCGGTATTTATCAAGGTCAGAATCTTTCGGGGTCTCATGCACAAGTACTCCATCTGTCATGTACTGTCCAAATTAGAATGTCAGAGTTTAGCTCGAAAAAGAAAAAAAAAACGAGCATATGGATGGAGTACATACATAATCAATTGGTTAAACTATTTTATGGAACAACAAAAACATCATCATAGAACAATTAATTTTGCCTCACAAAACTCTGAATAATAAACAAGATATTAGAAAAAATATGAAATCAGATCGGCTGATTACCTTTATAATGATATTTGACCCAATGACATCCTCAAACTAAATAGAATAACCAACTCTATCACCTAACTCAGTTTCCATCTTCTCAGTCCTCGCTCACACTACTTTTGACTGCAACAAGTCTTGGTTGAGTGTAAGCAATAATTCCAGTACCAGGAGTAGTGTATCCATCTTCAAGCAAATACTATCAAGAATATCTATACATTAGAAAGCATGGAAAAAAGATGATTGAAGCTCTTATTAGATGTGTAATCATGAAATAATGGTTACTGGATGATTGTCAAGAATATCTCATGCTACGCGTTTTGGGGCTGAAATGTATGTTTTTGGCCACGCCACGATTAATAATAGCTGTCTAGCTGAGGTCAGGCCTGAAATCAATTATTGCGAGAAATAGAACACTAAAACACCTCTTTATTTATTTATT
The DNA here is from genome assembly GCF_056320005.1 of Nelumbo lutea. Lineage (NCBI taxonomy): Eukaryota > Viridiplantae > Streptophyta > Magnoliopsida > Proteales > Nelumbonaceae > Nelumbo > Nelumbo lutea. The sequence continues at coordinate 5,635,288 of NC_142687.1, forward strand.
TATTTTAATATAATAATTAATTATTCTCGCTACAAGTTTGCATTATTTATTTACCAAATAAAGTAAAGTATTGTAAATACCACTTTAATTGTTATCTGTAACTGTTTTATTACGTAGTTTTTTTTCTTGTATTCATTTTTAAAGGGATAATAAAAGAAGCCAAGTTGTAATGGCAATGGGGTGAGTTCAGCTTCTATCGGTGCAAGACCCGCTTGAACAGTCTTTACGGCCTTCGATTGGGAATATTTCAATTGTCAATGTAATTTATTTCATGGAGAGATATTTCCGATGTAAAATAAGGTTGTTCGTAAGGTCTTAAATTAATTAAAGCCAAACACACCATCTCTTGCCTAATCTAGACTGCCCCGTTTCCACCCATAACCAAAGATGGTGTTTGGCATCGATACGTTTCAGGGACAATTCATTTCTGCTGAGGTGGCAGACATGATACATCAGCAAATAAATGGAACGTACCGGCCAAAAAAACACTCTGGAAAGGCTATTTTTTTTAGGAAATGGTCGAAAAATGATTCTGCCTCAATATTCAGGAATGCACTATTCAGTTGAAACGACTTTTTGACGTGTTTCTTGAATCTCTCCACCAATTCAACAACGTTTGTCCTACATGAATCCTGCTAGTATCTGAGTTGGCAATTAAGCCACATCAGTTTAAAGGTGTTACGGTACATCACATCTCACCGTAAACACATCAACCCTCCCAAAACCCATTGAGAGGGTTTCTCCTTCTTCCTCCTCATTACTCTGCTCGCCAACCTCTCGAACCATCTACAAGAAGGTAATCCATGGAGATTATTTTGCTGATTCGCCGTTGCCAGACTTGTTTCCTGTTGCCAACCCTTTGCTGCTTATATCACATTTTTTGATGAATTAATGTAGAGTTTTGAATTTCTGTTTTCTGGAAGGCTGGGTGTGCATTTGGGTCGTACAAGGTCTGAATATCAAGGTTCTATTATAAACATCAAGAACCCAGGTTTGAGCTTAGATTTCTTACGCTTGGTGATTGCCTGTATCAATCCCAATTGAAGAGGTGCATCAGGCAAAGAAAAAAAAAAAGCAGATATTAAAAGAAGGTGGCACATTAAAGATGTTTGTGGTATTTGCTACAAAAATGTTTGTGAAGCTAGAAGTAAGGGAGTGGACTAATAGTTCTGAAAATGAAGAGTCCAGAGTTTTGGTTGGAACATGTTTCCATGGATGAGTTAAGGGACTAACGGTTCTGAAATTTTAAATGATTGAACTAATAGTTATGAAAAATTGTTAGGGATAGGATGTCCTATAGTTGGGTGAAGGCAAATAGAACTGATGAAGATTAGTTAGGGGTTTGCCCAAGTATTCTTGTTATTTGGCATATGAATTCATATGTTTTCTTGTGCTGCTTTGCTTGGGCTGAAAAGCCTGGTATCTAACTGGCCCACTGGATAGAGAGTTGACTGAATCTAGACCAGATTTCAGCTCTACATTGGAACTAATTGTTTATCAGAGTGGTTATTTACTTGAGTCATCTTTTTGGATCACCCCAGAATTTATTAACATGGTCTCTGGTAGTTGTTTTTTAGGACGTCTTAATTTTTCAAAAGATTTTTCTATACATATGTTTAAATCTTAGTTTTCCCTAAAAAATACAGGTTTTTAATATTATTTTTAATTGTATAATAGCATTTTATTCGTTATTTCAGTGATTAATAGCTGTTTAATAATCATTTATATGTGTAATAACTTTTAATAAAATTTATAATTTTATTTATCTGAATATTGAATGGATTTTAATATATTTTTGTTGTACACAAATTTGTAACAGTTAGATTATAATATGTATGTGCATCCTGTGCACATGCGTAGCATGGGGTAATGTGAACCACAAAAAAAACACTAAAGATAAACAGCTTACACTTACAGTCGATTCCAGTTGAAATGTTTCTTTCAGTACTGATGTGCCATGAAACACAATCAAACAGATCCCAAAACGTTTTTTGACCATTAGCCGATTCTTTAAGAAACGAATTGGCCCTGAAACGCATTGATGCCAAACAATCGCAAAATCCCAGCACCATATGGGAAAAAACAATGCTCTAGGAAATGCATGTTTGTTTGGAACCATTTTTTCATAAAAAATGGTACTCCAAACCACACTAGGAAAATTGAGAAGGTATAGTTTGGAGCAACACCAAATTTGGCGTTTTCTCAAACTGCAACTCATTACTACCAACGAGGATGTAATGTGGCAGTGACATGGACTTTTTATAATGGGTATCATTGCTGAAAACAAACATGGAGCAATGGTATCTGATGAAGGAAGATTTGGCCTGAGCTCACAGTTATGCAACACGTGGCAAAGGCAACAACTCGGCACAAAAGCACGCCTAAGGCGCGAGCGCCAAGGGAGAAACCAGCGGTCCAAACTCCCTACTAGGGGCCCGAACTCACCCTTGGCCCCAAACCAGACAATAATCCGAACTGGCCTGCATGTAACAGTTCGGGACACACCTCGCCGAACTGGCCTGCTTTGTAACAGTTCGGGACATACCTCACCGAACTGGATTGCCTTGTAACAGTTCGGAACACATTTCGCCGAACTGGCCTGCCTTGTAACAGCTCAAGATACACTTCGCCGAACTGGCCTGCCTTATAACAGTTCGGAATACACATCGCCGAACTGGCCTGCCTTAACAGTTCGGGACACACCTCACCGAACTGGTCTGTCCCACAGCAGTACAGGACATACCTCCGAACTCAAGACTTCGCCTCGCTCACCACTCCACTGCATCGCCCTCAGGACACCAAAACCAAACAAACCGTACTATGCCTGACACTGAGGAAGTACGTACCTAAGGGCGGCTTACCCGACTCACTTGGGATCTGATGCTTGATGACCGCACTCCAAACGGCCACTTGCCACCGCCTCCTGACACCGCCATCTCCAGTTACAGAGACGGTTCCGACAAAAGGCAATGACGGTTCTGTCCCAGCAGAAAGGATGACACCCGAACTGACAGATGCAAGGGTAATCATACCCGACTTTACAAGGGCTTCGGAGCGAGTGCGCGAAGTGGTTATAAAAGGCCCCTACCCCCAACAACAAGGTATGCGAACTTTGCGCCATCTGATCTATACTTTGCCTTTGAGAGATTACTAACTTGAGCTTCGGAGTTATCTCACCGGGTTCCCCTCGGGGTTCCCTCATCTTTCCCATTTCAGGCTCCCCGTCGCTCCAGCTCAGAGGCGAAATCGTTGACAGCTAAGACCGGCTGGATCGCGCTCCATCAATTGGCGTCGTCTATGGGAACGCTTCTAAAAGCCTCCCTCTAAATCTCTCTTACCTACCCTTCTTTCAAAAACTCCAACATCCATGGCCTCCTCCAACAATGTCGAACGTGGAACAGAAACAACCACTACCGGAGAGCAACTCAATGTTCCAGCGGTGTGCATTGGGTAGTTCACCATCCCCCTTTCAGTGGATGGGATCCCCAGTTTGAATGTGCCACAGGTAGTGGCGCCTCTGAACACTCCTTCGTTGAACATCCCTCTTCCACTCTCCATTGAAACGAACTTCGCGGAACCAACTACTGTCCCACAGGCAACCCGCTAGAACCAACTGGATGATCTAATGCAATGCATGCGGGCAATGCAGGCCCAAATGCAGCAATTCCAGTAGCACCAACTCCAGCAACACTAGGTATTGCACCACCTCTCCCAACACCATTATCAGCAATATTTCCCTCAGCTACCCTTAAACCAGCCACTGTTCCTCCCCCCCCCGGCACCCTGTTTCAAAGCCGGTCAAGGCCTCCCCTCAAGGTGGACAACCTCACCAAGGAGAAGCTTCCCGACCCTAGAACCCCCTAATAGTTAGGCCTCATCCCCGGGCCGAAAGCAAAGAAAGATCACCCCCACCTCGCAGCTCGCGGGTGGTTCAAGAACCTCGCCCACAAAGTCACCTCGGCGATCCAAGCCCGAGTTCCCACTCACGGAGAACCGGTTCAGCGTACTAGTAGCAGGCCAGCATTCCGGGCCCATCGAGCTCGGCAACACGGAAGCCAGCAGCGCCAGCACCAGGCCCACTCAAAGAAGGCTCAGGCGAAGTCGCCGAACTGCTACCCGTGTGCTACCCGAGCTCAGAGGCAAGGAAGAAACGAGCTCGGACAAGGTAAAAACCGTCCCCATTCTCTCAATTCCTTCCCCCCTTTCAGCAGAACTTCTGGGAGTCCCCTTGCCTAGAGATTTCAAACTCCCATCTTTGGACAAGTATGATGGGTCCTTTGACCCCAACAACCACGTCGACGCATTCCAGTCGCAAATGCACCTCGCTAGGGCCAGCGAGTCATGCATGTGTGTGGCCTTCACCACCACCTCCAGAGGGGTGGTCCGCACCTGGTACCAAAACCTAGCTTCCAGGTCAATAAGAAGCTGGGCCAAGTTCGTGCAAATCTTCACCGCACACTTTGTTACCAGCAAGAGGTGCCCCAGAACCGAGGAAAGTATCTTCGGGGTAATCCAAAGAGAGGGAGAACCCATCCAGAGCTACATCAAGCGGTTCAATGAAGCATGCTTGCAGATCCCTCGGTTAGACCCCGCGGTGCAGCTCACCACGGCCAAAAGAGGGGTGACGCACAAAGAATTCAAATGGCACATGGTGGCCAGCCAGCCAGCAACCATAGCCGACTTCCTCAAGCTCGCGGACAAGTTTATGAGAACAGAGGAAGAGATCAACTAGAGAGCCGAAGGCGGGGTTGATAAAAGAAAAAGAGAAGGTGAGCCCTCCAACCCCGGCGACAGAAGCCAGAACTGAGAGGCGAAGTCAAGCCAGTCGTCCTGAGCTCCCTTAGCAGTTCAGACGGATTGCACGCCGTTGAACACAAGGCAGACCGAGATCTTGATGACGATCAAGGATGCCCCCTACATAAAGTGGCCACCTCGTCTGAAGATCAACCCAAACAAAAGGAACAAAAATGTATACTGTAGTTTTCATAAAGATCACGGTCATAGCACCGAGCAATGTAATAATCTCCGCGATGAGATAGAGGGACTCATCCGTCGCGGGTACTTGAGAAATTTTGTACATTATGACAATAGTAATAAAGCAGGTCGGCAAGGGGAACACGGGAAGGATGCCCCTGAGTCGAGCAGCAGACCGGCCGAAGCCTTGCAGCGACCTCCCCCAGAAGAGAGGCCAATCCGGGGAACCATCCACGTGTTAGTGGGCGGTTCGGTGGTGGCAGGATGCACTTCGACAATAGCATGGACGTCAGTTCGCGAAGCAGCCCGAGAGGAGCAGAACCCTCCCAAGAGGCCGAAAACAGAAGAACCGATCTTTTTTACAGAAGACGACGCGCGAGGTGTTCACTACCCCCACGACGATGCACTCGTCATAAAGCTAAGGATCAGCGACTTCGAAGTCCGGCGCATATTGATGGACTTAGGTAGTTCGGCGGACATCCTATTCAAATCGTCATTCGACCAATTATAGTTGCAGAAAAGCGAGTTGAAACCCGCACACACTCCTCTGGTGGGTTTCAGCGGAGAGGAAGTTAGGCCCCTGGGGAAAATAAAAGTACATGTGGAAGTCGGCACATGGCCATGCGCGATAAGACTCAACCACGATTTTCTAGTGGTCCTGACCCCCTCCCCATACAATGCCATAATAGGCCGACCAATTACGCATATTCTACGTGCAGTGGTCACAACCTATTATCTGGCAATGAAGTTCCCAACGGACTTCGGTGTGGGAGTAGCGCGGGGCGACCAACTTGAGTCCCGCAAATGCTATGTTGCCACCCTAAAGGGAAAAACCAAGGCAGCCGACGACCTCGAACTGGAGCGGCCTGCGGAGCAGGGCGAGGAACGAGCTTCGCCCACTGAGGAAACAGTCGCAGTCCCGACCTTGGCTACAGATCCGGTGCAAACACTACAGATCGGTGCTTCCGTCAAGGAGCCTTTGTGAACTGAACTGGTAAGTTTCTTACTCCAAAATTTAGATATTTTTGCATGGTCCGCGGCGGATATGCCCGGTATTGACCCTGGCCTTATAACTCACAAGCTTAACACTGACCCTATAGTTAGACCCATTAGACAGAAGAAATGCAACTTAGCCCCGGAGCGTTGGAGGGCGGTCGACAAAGAAGTCGAAAAGCTCCTCGTAGTGGACTTCCTAAGGGAAGCTCATTACCTGAGCTGGGTAGCCAACCCAGTGCTGGTGAAAAAAGCTAACGGCAAGTGGCGCATGTGCGTCGACTACACCGACATTAACCGAGCTTGCCCAAAAGATTGCTTCCCCCTGCCCCAAATTGACCACCTAGTGGACGCAACCTCGGGACATGAGCTGCTAAGCTTCCTGGATGCATACTCAGGCTACAACCAAATCAAGATGGACTAGTTCGACGAAGAAAAAAACCAGCTTCATTACCGAGTTCGGCCTGTACTATTACAAGGTCATGCCATTCGGGCTAAAGAATGTTGGGGCGACCTTCCAAAGACTTGTACTATTACGTTAGTAAAATTCTACAGGGAGTAGAGACAAGATACTCGCAGATAGAAAAAATAGCATACGCACTGGTGACTTCAGCTCGAAAACTCTGCCCATACTTCCAAGCTCACATCGTCGTCGTCTTAACTGACAAACCCCTAAGACAAGTCTTGCTGAAGCCCGAGGTCTCCGGTCGGATGACGAAGTGGGCCATTGAACTCAGTGAGTACGATCTCTAGTACAAACCACAGACCGCAATTAAAGCCCAAGCTTTCGCAGATTTTATCGTCGAGTGCACTTTCAGCCTCGAACTCCCTCAACAGGTTGAGCCCGAAGTCCCCAGTTCGGGCAAACCCAGAGCTCCCAAGCCAATAGAGTCTGAACCTTGTGAAGTAGCAGCCAGTGTGGCATCTCTCCTGGTCAGGCGAAACACGAAATGGGATGAGGAGCCTTGGATCCTTAACGTAAATGGTTCCTCGAACTAGCAAGGCAGCGGGCCTAGAATAGTCTTATGCGGCCCATGCAGCACAAAATTGGAATACGCACCACTCTTTGAGTCCGCGACATCTAACAACGAGGCAGAATACGAAGCACTGATAGCCAGGCTAAACTTAGCACAAAAGGTAAGAGCAAAGCACTTGGTCATCTACAGCGATTCCCAGCTCGTCGTCAACCATGTTACGGCCGAGTATGAAGCACGCGAGCTCTCCATGATCGCATAATTGGAGAAAGTAAAAGAGGCCCTGCTCAACTTCCATTCACACTTCATTAGGCAAATCCCGAGGTCAGAAAACACTAAAGCCGACGCTCTGTACCAACTAGCCAGCACAAGACACAACAACATGAGAACCGTGTACATAGAGGACTTACCTCGGCCTAGTATTCTCGGTGGGGCAGAGGAGGTCGCTCCCATCCTCGAAGCAGAGCCAAGCTGGATCGACCCACTCGCGAGCTTCTTGCTAGACGGAACCCTCCCTGCATAATGCAATGCGGCCAAAAGGGTGCAGCGCTAGGCAGCCAAATACGTCATAATTGACAAACTGTAGTACCGACGGTCCTACACGCTCCCCTACTTGCGTTGCCTGCGACCTGCCGAAGCCGAGTTCATACTCTGCGACACTCATGAAGGTCTGTGCGGCGGACACTTGGGGGGCAGAGCTCTCGCCCAAAAAGCACTTCGACAAGGATACTACTGGCCAACGATGAAGGCAGAATCTGTCGAGCTCGTCAAAAAATGCGACAAGTGTCAGAAGCACGCCAATATCCACCATCAGCCTGCTTCTAACCTCAAATACCTCACCAGTTCATGGCCCTTTGCACAATGGGGCATCGACCTCCTGGGGCCATTCCCGCCAGTAACAGGTGGGAGAAAATTCTTTGTGGTGGTAGTAGATTACTTCACAAAGTGGATACAAGCTGAACCTCTGGCAACAGTTACAGCCCGAAACATACAAAACTTCTTTTGGAAGAACATAGTATGTCATTTCGGGTTACCTCGGGTACTAATCTCCGACAACGGCAAGCAGTTCGAGGATATCAAGTTCCAAGAGTGGTGACAGAACATGGGGATTCGACAGAACTTCACATCAGTCGTGCACCCGCAGGCAAATGGTCAGACGGAAGTAATGAATAGAGCCATCCTGCGTGGACTGACAGCACGTCTAGATCGAGCTAAGGGATTGTGGGCCGAAGAGCTACCAAGTGTTTTATGGGCTCATCGAACTACAGAAAAACCGCCACAGGAGAAACCCCCTTCAACCTCACCTACGGCACTGAAGCAGTGATCTCGGCAGAAATCGAAGTACCAACATTGCGACTAGAAACATATGACGATCAGACAAACAGAGATGAGCTACGTACCAACCTTGACCTACTAGATGAGGTAAGGGACCTCGCACACATCCGGACAGCGGCCTACCAGCAGCAGGTAGCTCGCTACTACAATGCCAGAGTAAAGCAGCAAAGCTTCCGGGTCGGCGACCTGGTCCTTCGTAAGATTATGGTGCCCGAACCCGACGTGGGCAAACTTGGACCAAACTGGGAAGGGCCCTATAAAGTAAAGAGAGCGCTCGGGGGGCATACGAGCTCGAAACCTTAGAAGGCAAACAAGTACCACGAGCATGGAACATTGTCAACTTAAGGCGATACTACTTATAAACCGCCAAGCGAAGTGGACGAAATCGCTACAAAGGCCTTAGGGCCATGACGCAAAGCCAGCAAGAGGAACCTCGGCGTAAGCAAGCAAAGAAAATTTGAGCATACTATCAGCTCGGCAAAAAATCAGTTCGCTACAAGAGCCTTAGGGCCGAAATAGGTCACGTAAGTACAATAACCCGGACAAGAAATAGTGGCATATTATCAGTTCGACAAAGAATCAGTTCAGGAAAAAGAACACTTTAAGCGAAAAGATTGTCTATTCCGTTGCAAGAAAAAGGAGAGTACATTGGCCATCAGAAGGCACTTAAAAAATAAATAAATAAATAATTTACATGCCCGAAGCTACTTCTTCCCCATTAGAAGGCACTTCAACAACACCTGAAGGCCCTGCCTCTCCTTCAGAATCTGGCTCGCCATCGGCAGCATTGGCCATCTCATGAGTTATACGCGAAGTAGATATAGCACTAACGTCAAGGTCGGCGTACGTGTTCCGGATCATCCACCGGCTCAGCTTGAATCTCCTTCTGTAAGAATCCACCATCAGGTCGTCAAAACGCGGAGAGGCAATATAGTCTTCAACGGCCTTCTTCTTGGCATCTTCAATACCTTGGGAAAAAATCTGCATTTTCTCCCTGATGTCCTCTTGAAGATATTCGACCTGATGCTGCAGGTCCAACCTCAAGTCTGCCATGTGCTTGACGACTACCCCCATGGCGTCAGCATCCCGCTGAGACATTGACTGCCTGGCCATGGCGACGCAAGCAGCCTCTTTGGCAGCATAAGTGGTCGCCTCAGTAGCTCGGGTATTCGCCTCGGCGGCACGGAAAGCCTCTTCGACAGCATGAGCGGTCGCCTCAGCAGCTCGCGCCTGTCACGAGCTCCTCTCCACCTGGGCTGCTAAGGCATGAATAGAAGAATTCACGTACCAAAAGAAAAAAGTGAGCGACAACAGCAAGGATAGAAAATGAAGAAGGCAGATGAAATCTGACTTACCACCATAGCATGTGTTACGACATGGCAGACAACCTGATTCAAAGGAAGATCGATCCACGCCGCTATCTCCTCGGGGAAAGTAGCCTCCCTACTCTTCTGAAGAGTGTAGTTCGGCGTCAGCACGCTCCTAAACTCCCCTTCAGCTCCCAAACCCGAGGGCCCAGCCCGCGTATGAGCGGACCCAGAGTGAGCAGGAGCACTGGAGTAGGCAGGAGCACCCGTGTGAGTGGTCTCAGCGTAAGGCGCCCCAGCCGCTTCATGCATCAGTGGAGTCACCTCGTGCTCCCTGGGCAGATCCTCCGGCGTGTGGCCTGGAACTTGAGGCTCCTCATTCGGAGGCAACTCGGTACGAGTTCACTTGGTGACCCACTTCCTCCTCTTCATGCCTTGGAATAGGCGCCCCCCACGAGTCCTCTCTGCGTCCATCACACCTGCAGAAAAGAGTTCGACATTAGAAAAAACGAAGGAACAAAACAAACAAGAAACCTCAAAGCTAGAAACCTACCCGAACTCAGGCCGACCGCAATAAGCTTGGCCTCCGTTAAGTACTGATGGCACTTTAAACCTTACCGTGCCCATTGCCGGAGGCCCTTCACCATCTCTTTATCAAGAGTGACACCAGAATCAGGAGCGGCCTCACCCCACCCGGTCTAAAAAGGCCACCCTTGTGCACTTCGCACCCCGAAGTAATCCCGCTTCCACGCTGGGACCTTATTAGGAAGTTCACACAAAAGCTTAAAGCCAGGGTGAGGAGACAAGTAATACGCCCGTCTTCCCCCAGGAAGTAAACCCGCTTGTTTCATGACCATTAAGATGGAGGAGAATATCTCCAAGTCTAAAGGGAAATTCTGTTCGCAAAAAAGGGAGACTGTCCCCACCAGGTTTCGAATAGAGTTCAGATGAAGCTAGCCAATGGTAACACCGAAGTGGTTTATGACTTCGACGAGAAGGGGGTGGAAAGGCAGTCGCAACCCCGCAGCGAGCTGCTCTCGAAAAATCACGATCTCATTAGGACCGTGTTCCCAAGGAAAGCTACTCGAAGGAATGAAATATGTATACCCCCCAGGTAGATTGTAAGACATAAGTATAGATTGGAGCCCCTTGGGCGTCATGGTCGAAGGACCAAACCTGTCTAGCATCCGACCTCGGCGAGAGGTAGACGCCAAACTGCCCGAAGCGGCTTGGCCTACGGGTTCATAGTCATCCTCAAGTTCCACCTCAGGATCACTAAGGCAGTCGGGGGATACGGCTCGGTTTGTAGAACCTACATCAGTCCTACTTGAAGAGTCGTCTGAGCTATCAAAGCTAGACATCGAGGAAAAGAGGTGGATTCAGGAAGGTACTCACCGGAAGAAAGTTTTGAAGGCTCCGGAAACAGGAACAAGCCAAAAACCTTGAAGCCTAAGTAACCAGCCTAGACGCGAACTGAAAAACTTGGACGCGAGTTCAAGAGGCAAACCATAGAAGTGACAAATCGACTGGGGTCCCCTACTATTTATAGCTACAGTAACCAAGAACAGACAGTGCAGATCAAAGACAATCTGACAGCCCGCATTCGCGCTGACCGCACGTCCCCTGAGATTGAGACGTGATTGGCGCACGTCCTTTCGAAAAGAGCGAAACGTCAGCGCACGTCTTTTTGAAATCGACGTCACACTGACACACGTCTTTCTGAAACTGACAATGCGCCGCACGTCTCCCTGCAACTGACAAAACCGCCAGTGCACGTCCCTTCAAAATGGTAGAGGCACGCTTTTCTCAAAATTGAAAGACCCGTTGTCACGTCACAGCTGCGCGATTTTTTAAAATTTAAAATAAACGCGCGCTGCCACGTCCGTCAACATTTATGAGCAGGAGGCACATCTCCCGCCTTTTGGACGCTCCAGAAAATCGAAGAACCCTGGCAAAGCACCTCGCATAGTCAAAATTCGAAGAACGGAACAAATCCACCTACCACCTCGCAAAACTCCCCGCGCCAGGGCAAGACCCTTGGCGCAAGGAGTGGGGGGCAATTGATGAAGGAAGATTTGGCCTAACCTCACAGTTATGCAACACGTAGCAAAGGCAACAGCTTGGCACAAAAGCACGCATAAGGCGCGAGTGCCAAGGGGAGAAACCAGCGGTCCAAACTCCCTACTAGGGGCCCGAACTCACCCTTGGCCCCAAACCAGACAATAATCCGAACTGGCTTGCATGTAAGAGTTTGGGACACACCTCGTCGAACTGGCCTGCCTCGTAATAGTTTGGGACATACCTCGCCGAACTGGCATGCCTTGTAACAGTTCGGAACACTTCGTCGGACTGGCCTGCCTTGTAACAGCTCGAGATACACTTCGCCGAACTGGCCTGCCTTATAATAGTTCAGGATACACCTCGCCGAAATGGCCTACCTTAATAGTTCGGGATACACCTCGCCGAACTGGCCTGCCCCATTGTAACAAGTGTTCTCTTCGCCACGCCTTCAAGTGCCAATCAGCATGCCTATAGCCACCACTCCAGCGTCCAAATGTGTGCCATGGGTGGGCTATGCATGTACTTTTGTATGGGAGATTTACAATGGCACTATTGTAATACTGTAGTATTCTTTTTCACATTTTTGATGTTTCTTATTGTCACTCCCCCAAAAGCTTAATGTACTCTTTGTGGGGAGGTAGGTAGTCAAGTGAGTTCATAAGCGTGTAAAGGTTAAGCACGAGATCCCCTCGACATTATATTGTGTGCTTGTGCTTGTCACTGATTATTGCAATACAAATAGCCTTTTGCTAATTCGCATTCCATCATGTTGCCTTTTTTTGTGTGTTTGCTTTGTTGCATTGGCTTACTCGCCCCTTTCGAGTGCCGCACAGGGCCCCAACAATTATCCCCGTGATAGTTGGTATCAGAGTAGGAGCTCCTCTTAAGCCATTCGACCCGCGACGTGAGTGACAGCATGAAGCACAACAAGGACATCGTGGTGAAGATCAAGCATGGACTCTCCACAGCCCATGAGGCTGATGATGTACCCGCCGATGACATCGGCAAGGACAAGGAACCGAAGCCCAGCAAACGTGAGATATCTTCCAACAAGCATGCAGTCATTGAGTTGCGCATGCTACGTTGCGAAGCCACCGTAGGTGAGATGCGAGACTCGATAGACGAGCTGCATCAAAACATGGAAGCCATGGACAATACACTGGTCGAGATTGAAGGTCACTTGAGTGGAGTCGTGACGAGGTTCGAGACATAATCAATGGCACGCTCAAGCAAATTTGCAGCACTGCGCGCCAACAAGAAGCAAGCTCCTCCAACTTGCAGGTCCAAGATAGGCTTGATCGTTTTCAAGCCCAGCTCGATGAGATGAAGAACGAGTGGGCAAACATGAAGAAGAAGCACCTCCACATCAATGGCCGCCCAGGCCTAGCTAGATGAAATGAAAGTGGAGTGGGCCTCAATGAAGTCAGCCGTATGTTCCTCCTCTGACACCCAAGCTCAATTAAAGGAGCTCAAAGCAGAATGTGCAATCCTGAAGAGGGCCATCGCTAATCCAACCAGCACTTCCTTTACACATACTCCCTCCCACATCAAGATTAGGGAGCCAACCCCCTATTCGGGAACCCGCAATGCAAGAGAGCTTGACAACTTCCTGTGACAAATGGAACAGTACCTTGTCGCCACCAATGTGACTGATGAAATGACTCAAGTACGTACTGCTACTATGTATTTGACTGATGTCACTATGTTGTAGTGGTGCAGAAGGTGTGTTGATATAGAACGTGGTACGTGTGTTATCCGTACCTGGGCTGACTTTAAAAGAGAGCTAAAGAGACAGTTCTACCCAGAGAATGTGGAATACCTTGCTCGTCGCAAGATGAAGAATCTCAAGCACGGCGACTCCCTCCATGACTATGTCAAAGAGTTTTTAGCCCTCACATTAGAAGTCACCGATATGTCAGACAAGGACTTATTGTTCAACTTCATGGATGGTCTAAAGCCCTGGGCCGAGCTCGAGCTCCAACGATGCAATGTTCAGGACCTTGCCTCCGCCATGGCCGTGGTCGAACAACTTAGTGAACAAAGATTGTCGGATGACGAAGGAAGCAAACCAGCCAGCCCGCGTACCACACATTTGAGTGGGGGAGATAGATAACCTAGTCCCCCGAAAGAGAAGCTACCCTTCAACCACAAGCCAGTCGAGCACCACAAGGGGAACCAGCCACAAGGAAGTCAAAACTACTACAACAACAGATATCAAGGGAGACCAAGCCATCCTCCCATTTGCTACATTTGTGGGGAGGAGCACTTCACCAGGAATTGCCCAAAGCGAGCAAAGCTGAATGCCCTCATTGCCAAGCTAAGTGATGATGAGCAGAGTGATGGGGAACGGAGTACCCAGGCGCCAAGAGTGGGCGCCCTCCAACTTTTCAATGCCATGAAGAAGAAAGGGGCTACCTCTAAACAGCCCTCCTCAGTCAAAAGAGGACTGAGGTATGTTGATGTAACCATTGGCGGGAGGCCAACCAGGGCCCTAGTTGACACAGGGGCCACTCACAACTTCATATCCATTGCAGAGGCCAAGAGACTAAACTTGGCCATTTCCAAAGAGCCTAGCTGGCTCAAAGCAGTTAACACAGGTTCCAAACCTATTGAAGGCATGGCCCGTCGAGTAAGACTACAACTCGGTACCTGGGATGGAGAGATTGACCTCTCTGTCGTCCACATAGATGATTTCAATATTGCCCTTGGAATGGACTTCATGATACAGGCCAAAGCTGCACCGGTGCCTCACCTCGACACCCTGATGATCTTGGATGAGTAGTCACCTTGCATGGTTAACATGATCGGCACTGCCAGCACCAAGAAGAAGCACGTCTCTGCCTTACAACTCCAACACCACCCTCCACCATTGTTGGCTGAGAGATCTACAACTACCACCATTGCAACAGGAAGTGATCGCAGCAACTCTGGGAAGAAGTCAGCGTCAGTGTCAGTGCCGCCACAACAATAGCAGTGGAAGCCACCGTTGCAGCAGAAGCCGCACACACCCACAACTGGTGGGCCCAACAGAAGACCCAAGGCCGCATCAAACTTTGCTCACGCCTACTACCACAACCATCAGGGAGAACGAGTGCCACCCAAGCCATCTAGGGACCTCATTCACATCATCCCTCAAGATAAATTCCGTAGTAGCCTTGTGAGTCACCCTTGGGGAAAAATGCATGGGAACCAATACCCTAACAATCCAAAATACCATTTTGACCCAACCTTGGCCACCAACTTTCCTACCACCATCAGGAACAAGTCAAAATCCTACCTTGAAGCAGCCAAGCGGGGACATAACTTAGGGACTGGCCATAGGTTTTCCCACCATCAAGAACATCCACTAGCAATCTACCCAACCTACTATCAGGGCCTTGGAAGAAACCCGGTTCGTAGAGCAGTCGAAGAACCTTCTTTCACCAACAACAAGTTCAAGCCTCAAACAGAAGATAGTCTTCGAGGACGAAGACTGAATTGAGTGGGGGAGACCGTAACAAGTGTTCTCTTCGCCGCGCCTTCAAGTGCCAATCACCATGCCTATAGCCGCCACTCCAGCATCCAAATGTGTGCCATGGGTGGGCTATGCATGTACTTTTGTATGGGGGATTGCCAATGGCACTATTGTAATACTATAGTATTCTTTTTCACATTTTTTATGTTTCTTATTGCCACTCCCCCAAAAGCTTAACGTACTCTTTGAGGGGAGGTAGGTAGTCGAGTGAGTCTATAAGCGTGTAAAGGTTAAGCACGAGATCCCCTCGACACTGTATTGTGTGCTTGTGCTTGCCACTGATTATTGCAATACAAATAGCCTTTTGCTAATTCGCATTCCATCTTGTTGCCTTTTTCTGTGTGTTTGCTTTGTTGCGTAGGCTTACTCGCCCCTTTCGAGTGCCGCACGGGAACCCAACAATTATCCTCGTGACACCATAGCAGTACAGGACATACCTCCGAACTCAAGACTTCGCCTCGCTCACCACTCCACCGCATCTCCCTCAGGACACCAAAACCAAACAAACCGTACTATGCCCGACACCGAGGAAGTCCGTACCCAAGGGCGGTGCACCCGACTGACTTGGGATCTGATGCTTGACGGCCGCACTCCAAACGGCCACTGCCACTGCCACTGCCTCCTAACACCGCCATCTCCAGTTACAAAGACGGTTCCGACAAAAAGGATGACACCTGAACTGACAGATGCAAGGGTAATCATACCCGACTTGACAAGGGCTACAGAGCGAGTGTGCGAAGTGGTTATAAAAGGCCCCCTACCCCCAACAACAAGGTATGTGAACTTTGCGCCATCTGATCTATACTTTGCCTTTGAGAGATTACTAACTTGAGCTTCGGAGTTATCTCACTGGGTTCCCCCCGGAGTTCTCTCATCTTTCCCGTTTCAGGCTCCCCGTCGCTCCAGTTCAGAGGCGAAATCGTTGACAGCTAATACCGGCCGGATCGCGCTCCATCAGTATCAAACAGAAAGTATTGTTGCTCCAGGAAATGTCCTACTTGGCAGCAATTTTTCTAAACACAAATATATATATATATATATATATATATATATATATATATATATAAAATAAAAAAATGGTATTTCCAACCCACACGTAAGCAGTGTTGTATTTTTAGCATTGATGCCAAACATATACCAAGTAAATCAAACTTAAAGGAGTTTTTTGAAATGGAATTATGGGAATTAGGAATATTACAAAAAATGAAGGTATTTTAAAAATTGGATTATGTGATCTTAGAATTTTGAAATTTTAAAAAAGAAAACTTAGGGTAATTTGAAAAATTAATAAAAAGTTCAAAAAATTAATAAATTTATCATCGGATTCAGAACAAATTCTAGAGGTGTCAATGGACTGGTTTTGAATTTCACTTCATCCAAAACAAAATCAAATTGACGAATTGGGTGGACTATATATTGAATTGGACCAGTCAAAATTCAATGATCCTATTTGATGGATTTGACTGGACCTGGTTCATTCATAATTAAAAGTATAAATGGGTCGAAATTGAATCATCGAATTCGAATCCGATTATTTCGATTAAAAAAATCGATATCCGAATACAATAATTTGAATCCACTCAACATTACAACAGAAAAATAAAATATTTGTAATTAATCAATCAATTATGCATCATAATACAGAATTCGTCGAAGCTAAGCATGCCATCGTCATTGAGATCAAACCGAGTAATCATGATGCTACATTCATCCATCGGCCTCGACATGCCTAATCGACTAAGCATCCTTTTCAAACTCTTGGCTGTAATGAACCCAGAACCATCCATCTCATACATTCCAAAGGCTTGTTTCATATCCCTCATCTTCTCTTCTTCTCCTTCAGCTTCCATTAAACCAACGAAATCCTCCAACTCCAGCATTCCGTCTCCATCTGAGTCCAGGGACTCAATCACCGCGTCAGACTCTTCCAACAACAACTCCCCACCTATTCTCATTACACAAGCCTGCAGTTCAGAGGGCGAAATCTTACCGTCTCTGTTCTCATCAAAGTAGTGGAAGACACCTTCGTATCGGTTGACGTCGAATTTATTCATTTCTGTGAGGAAATTGGAATGGAGCGGTGTATAGAGATCGAGAGTGAGAGAGAATTAACGAACTTGCAATGAGAGTCTGCGGCGATGAATGTTGCAATTGAAGAAATATATTTATATGCATGCATACATCAGTTTCTCCGTGGCTGACCGCGTCTCTGTTACAGGAGAGGGAGAGGAATCTGCTCGACCTTTACGAAGAAGATGCGTATTTATATGCTTTCTCAGTGGCCGACCGCGGTGAATGATGCCTCCGATGGCGACCGCGTCTGTTAAAACATATTTATTGTTTGCAGCGGTGAATGAAACAAACGAAGATATGTATTTATATGCTTTCTCAGTGGCTGACCGCATCTGTTACAGAAGGAGAGGGGAGAGGAACCTGCTTGACCTTTACGAAGAAGATGCCTGCGATGGCGAAGAATTCTGTGTAGGTGGAATTCGCATCGGCTCGACGGTTCCCACGCAGCTGCGAATCACACGCGCCCTACATCACATTCCAACCGTGTGAATCGAGAATGACAAGTACCTGTACGGGTGGGGCCGTGGGGAAAAGCGAGTGAGATCACAAATGCGCCACAATGCCCGAACATGGCCCCGCCTTGACTCGAAAGTTTCAAATTTGGACCTAGGTTTTTTATGTCGACAATTAGCCTACATAAATTTAAGATAAATATACATATTTTGTATAATATATATATATATATATAACATGATAGTTATATATTTGTATTATCTACATGTTTTTATTTCGGGGCCAAACTAATTCCTCAGTTTTATAAATTAAATCGACATAGTCAACCACCGTTTTTCATACATGGTAAATCACTCTTAGTTTCCTACCCTAAGGTTCAAATATGGGAATCGTAAAGGAAAGACGATTTTAAGAGATATTTTGGGATATACTTTGGATAAGTATGGATCTATGCAAAAAGTTAAGTTATATATGTTTTATAAGGCGTTAAATAAGTTATATAAACACTTATAAAGAAAACAAGTTATTTAAACATACAAACTCATACCTCAATAGTTTATATAAAATGTGAGATATAGGGACAAATTGGTAATTGTTGAAGATAATGGAAGAATTAAAATGTGTATTAATTTTCAGAAAATCAATATAATATATATTAATATTTATTATTATATAAATTTTAATAATCAATTTTAACATTAATTATTGAACATCAATTAAGAAGAAAAATATTTGATTAAGAATAAAAATGCATACACTTATAATCAATAATTGAATATGGAGTAGTGATTTGTTTGTGTTTATTACAATCAAACTACTAGGGTTCAATTCCCCTTATAGGGGATTAGGAGTTATTAAGAGAAAAGTAATAATTATAGGGGTTTGGAGTGAGAGAGAGAGAGAGAGAATCTAATATTACAATATGTATTGGTCGTTATATTCAAAATATCAGTCCATATCAATCAATACAAACATGAAACGACCCAATACGGGTCTGGATCGGTCTGAATTAATCGATACAAACCTAAAATGACTAATACAGGTCTGTATCGATCCGATACAGAAGAAAAGGAAATGAAACTACTAGATTTATAGCCATTCCATGTATCGGGATATCACAGAAATAATACATATCAACCGATACATTGCGATTTTTTAAAACTTTATTCCTACCAGGGTTTCCGTCAAATAAGGTGTTGTTATTGTCGAACTTGGAACAATGATTTATTGTCGTGGCCCTACTAAAATGTCAATTTATTTAATTCAAGGTGGGGCCACATTCCTTTGATTTTGTTGTTTCAGGACAGCATTGGGATAGTGTCATAGAAAATGTCGTTTGAAGGCCAGGTGGGGGCTGGAAATGAAACAATATCCAAGGAGACAGTGAATCATAAGTGAAGTTATTGGAAAATAAAACCCAAAATTTTAATAAAAGTACCCAAGTGGACTGAACTCTGAATTTCCCTAAATAATTTTCTTTTGGCAAAAAAAAAAAATTAGTGAGGCAAGTTGCAATGATTCAACCCATTGCGATTCTCACAGATGCAGCTGCCATAGCACCGTATCGATTCAAAGCCAACAATAAAGACATCTGCTTTTCTCATTTCTTCCAAAAACATAACAGTGTTGTTCATCACTTGGCTAAGATGGCAGCTGTAGACGAAGTTGATATCTTTGGTTCTGCAACCATTCCCGTGTATTCACAGCATCGCGAACTCTATGCATTTCTCTGTAGTTGTGGCTTCCAAGAATTTAAAATACTCGTGAGATTATCCCTGTTGGTGGCGTCCCAATCCCCACTGCCACTGGAAGTAGCACCAGTTATGTATTTTGATCGTTACCAAAAAAACAGTTGCCTATTTAGATCTTAAATTCAAGAATGAAATCAACTAACGGGCGTTCTAAAAAAAAAGAAAAGAAAATCAAATAACGGCAACCAAGTTAGTTGGGTTGCAAGTTGCGACATCATTGTCAAAAGTAAGTACAAATAACGGTAACCAAGTCAGTGGCTTCCACTATATTCCATGACATCCAATCCAATGATCATCATTTGCAATGCATAAATGTCTAATAAATACCTTCAGAGGATTTTTTTTTTTTTTCATCTTTGATACTGTTGAAAGAAATTTCAAGTCAATTGGTTATTTCTCTATACAAGTTCATGTTGGAAAAAGACGTAAATTTGATATTTATGCATGCTGCTAGGTTGTTACACCGTATTAACTGGATTAATGGAGTAGTACCGTTTCGCCCCTCCATCTCCATGTACAATACAATCTCATTTCAATGTAAAAATTATCAAGTAAAAACAATACGATAAAAAGATACAACATAACATACAATACAATCACAAGCCAAACTTCTTTGGTGGACGAAGATAGGTAGATGAACCCTGACGCAATCCCGGCAATGAAACCCGTTGCTGCTGCCTCGCCCTCCTCTCCTTCTCCTTGACTTTGCTTTCTCTCTCCGCCTCTGCTTGTAACTTCCTCAAGTTTTCCATTTCTTCTTCCATCGCCGTCTTTTCTTCCTTTTGCTTCTTCTTATGTTCCAGCATCGATGTGTCCGACTCCTTCACGGAGAAAAACATGGGGCCTAACTCAGCCAACCATTGAGGTTCAACTGCAGTCACACATTGCATGTACTCTTTAGTTGTTAATATTAATTCATGATAAACAACGTAATCTGGAGTATAACCCAGACCGTATAGTGCACTGCTTGGGTGCAAGTGGCATGGCATCCCATTCCTACAGTTCACATATTCCCCCACACCCTTCAACCTTGCTGCATTGTGGAAATATGCCGAACAAATGGCTTTCCTCACAACATCCCAGTCAGGCCCACATGTGGTAAGTGGAATCTTTAAGGTTTTGAGTATGTCCAACAATTGAGACCTGACCTCCCTTGCCTTCTTCAACCCTTTGACATGCAAGAAATGATCATTACACCAATCTCCTCGATACTGGTTTGCTTTCCACTGTTGGTAGACATTGAGTAATGTCAGGTGATCTGATTCTGGGACAAAGAACTTCTCCCTGGCTGCATCACTCTCCTCTGCCCTATCTTTAGGCCGGAAGAACACTGATGGCACCGACAACATCGAAACAATTGTCAGTACTTCATTCACACATCCTAATTGTTCCCCCATGAGGAGCATCTTAGCAAGTGGTGGGTCCAGTGGGAACTCTACCATCTTCCATCCAAGATCTGTCAAACTACCAACATTGTTCAGGGCACCCAAGACCCACAGCTGATACATGGAATTTAGGATATTATCCTGTGGAGGTGGGTCCATGAAATCAAAATCCAGTAAGTTTTCTATCTTCAAGGATTTAAGCAACAAAACTACATTGCCAAGATTAGTCCTCTGGATCTCTGGCACGGGATTTGGAAGCATCTCATTTTGGTAGGCGCCCTCTGTGTACAGGCGATAACAGGTACCTGGCCCTGTTCTTCCAGCACGGCCAGCTCGTTGATCTGCAGCAGCACGGCTAACTGGAAATACTTGGAGGGCATCCATACCCATTCTAGGGTTGTAAACTTTCATCTTACCATAACCTGTATCGATGACATATAAGATACCATCAACAGTTAGTGACGTCTCTGCAATATTGGTGGCCACAATGCATTTTCGAGCCCCATCCTCGGCTTTCTGAAAGATCTTAGCTTGCAAATCAGCTGGCAGCTGGGAGTAAATGGGTAGTATTGACAGTTTAGGGACCCCTTTCTTGGTGCTAGAGGTAAGCTGCTCCATGCGCTCTGCAAGTGCATAACATGTTGCTTCAATTTCATCTTGACCAGTCATAAAGATGAGAATATCACCAGGTGGGCTTGTGATATGGATAGCCATGGCCTGCTTCACTGCGGCTTCAACATAATCTTCGCATGGTGTCTTGCTATACAAGATGTTCACAGGGAAGGTTCTTCCAGGTATATGGTAAATTGGTACACTGAAAATATTAGGATAGGAAAAACTTCAGGATTCGATGAAATGCAGAGATACAATTTTAATGGTAATCAAGTAGGAAATCTTACCTTCCAAAGAAGTTGGAGAACTTCTCTGCATTTAATGTTGCAGATGTCACAATGAGCTTAAAGTCACGACGCTGAGCAACCACTTTCTTGAGTATTCCAAACAGTACATCAGTGCTTAGAGATCTCTCGTGTGCTTCATCCATGACAATGACACTGCAAAAATAATACCTCAATTAAAAATAGCACCCAGTTCCACAAAAAAAACAAATACGGTACTGTAAGAGAATAGGACAAACACATAACTACTTCCAAATTTATGAAAGCAAAAGCTCAACCATACCGGTATTTATCAAGGTCAGAATCTTTCAGGGTCTCACGCAGAAGTACTCCATCTGTCATGTACTGTACAAATTAGAATGACAGGGTTTAGCCAAAAAAAGAAAAAAAAAATGAACAAACGGATGGACTACATAATCAATTGGTTAAGCTATTCTATGGAACAACAAAAACATCATAATGGAACAATTTTATCTCACAACAGGAACCAAAACTCTGAATAATAAACAAGATTATATCAAAAAATATGAAATTAGATCAACTGATTACCTTTATAATTGTATTTGGCCCAGTCACATCCTCAAACCGAATAGCATAACCAACTCTATCACCTAGCTTAGTTTCCATCTCCTCACTCACACGTTTGGCAACACTCATGGCTGCCACACGCCTTGGTTGAGTGCAACCAACAATTCCAGTAATAGTGTATCCATCTTCATGCAAATACTGTCAAGAATATCTATACATTAGAAAGCATGGAAAAAAAGATGCTTGAAGTTCTTATTAAATGTGTAACCATGTGGAAGATACATGTGAGGATTTGAACAAACCTGTGTAAGTTGAGTTGTCTTTCCGGAACCTGTTTCACCTACTACTACAACTACCTGATTTTCGCGAATTACCTAATCCATGACCAAATGAAATGAAATTAGAGGAGCATTACTAAATGATACATGGGAAACTACCAGCCAAAATTGAATTATAATGTGGAAAATTGTGTTGCTGTCTCTCTCTCTCTTTTTAACTCCACAAACCATGTAATTTGCTACAAGCAGTAAGTATATAGATACAAAGAATACCATGTTCATTAAAATTAGTAAAATCATTTAACAGAAACCAATTTCCAGTATATGAGAAAATAAAATGCGGGACTTTCTGATTGGATTTAACAAAGTGTTAACCAAGTCACAGGCCAAAAGAACCCGTACCCAAAATACTTGCCTAATCAAACTTTTGACCCTTAAATTTTAGTGACGCAATGCATAAACTGAAGGAATCACCCTCCCTACACTACAGTTCCTTGACAAGATATGGTCCATCCAGGAGCTCAAACACAAAATGTTTGTGTACATGTTCCTTTCTTGATAATTAACATATTTTTTATTAATGTAAAATCAAACTGCCCCAAACAAGTAGCAGTTCAATAATTACAATGCCTTCATGGCTTGCCCAGTACTAGATGCATGATATCAATTAGATTGTTCTAATTTTATTATGAAATGATTGGGTCCTAATTAGGAAATGTGTACATCCATAGAGCAAAGCATGCTTCAAATGTGCACCACATGCATTGGCATCTTAATATGTTACAACCTGATGTGAAACTAAATTGATTTCCACAGAGACTAAGTGCTAACCTGCAATAATTCATCACGTACAGAATAAATTGGCAGGTATTGCCTCTGTTGGGATAAGGACTTTGACTTTGCGAAATCACTAACGGCTTCTCCCTTCTCTTTCATGTGTTGTGCAAACTTTGCATCCTCCTTAAAGTCAACTTCACCCTCTTCCCCTACTAAGGCTGTATCAGCATCGATCTGGTTTGAAAAAATAAAATGAGACAGTTGAAGCATTAATAAATATAGTTGCAAAACGGTAATTAAAAATTTATAGATGTTATTCAAATTTGAAAGAAGCATGCCTGTTCAGCTGTCTTTTCAACACCAAGGATATTGCCAAGTTTTGATCCTGCAAGCTCCCAAAACCGTTGACGTGACTTGCTCATACTCTGTTTTTCATGAATTTCTCGAACCAAAGAAGATCCTTTGCGTGCTATGATAGCCATATCAGAAGTAGGATCTTTCAATGGCATTATAGGCTCTGCTTGCTTTGTGAAAACAACCCGCCCATCCAAGAATGGTGGTTTTGTGTCTGCAATAACAAGATGTGCTGAATTAGGTCAACGGCTTAACAAGGCAGACGCATTTAAACCGTAAAAACAGTGAGAAAATAGTAGATAAGTACTCCAAAATTGTGTCAATAACTTAATTATGGTGTGGCTTTCCTTGATCCTTTACCAATAAATAGACTATAGGGGGCAGTGAGATGTCTCTCTTCAGTAGAGAATGTGAGCAACTACATTAAGAAGGATATATACAGTCAAAACCTTCCAGTTTTTAAATTCAAAATGGAAAGAAGAAATGGTTTAGTTTGGATATATAGCATCAGATGAGATTTGCCCGAAGGACAGGGAAAACTGCACGTGGAAGATTCCTAGGTCATGTTAACAAATTGACTCAAACATCTGGCCAAAATATATACATATTCGGCTAAAATTAGTTTCTGATGTTCTTAATTATGTAGAAAAAGTTCTAGATTTTGTTCTCATTGCTTCCAAATCACCCATCATTACCTTGAGTCATCATATTTACTGTTAACTGCAACCTAAGATACAGCATTTCAAATCCAATTCTCCAGCACTACACTCCTCTCTTTCAAGGATAGTTCTTCCTCTCTTCAGGAGTACAATTTGTATTTTAAAATTAATACAATCTTAATTAATTGCTGGTCCAAAAACCACAAATCATCTAAACCCTAACATAGTTGCCAAATATTGGCTAGATGGATCAACTGCTTGGCAATGCTTTAATAGGGAAAGTATAGGTAGCCATAGTATAGTTCCATTTGTAACTGGTTAAATCTAATCACTGCATTTACATACCATGAACAAGAAGAATAACTTTCCGTTCATCCTCATCCTCAAACTCTGTCTGTACCTCTGTCCCCCTAACAGCTCCAGATCTCAAAAGTTGCCGGTCTTCCCATTGAGCATTATCAGCAGTCAATTGTGATAATTTTTTACTCTGAGCAAGTGTCATCAGTGTTCCATCCTTTCGAACCTGAAATAGATTATATTCATGTAAGAGTAAAATAATGACATGATAGACGACAATACAGACCTCCCGAAAAGCAGTTGTATGATTGAACTTGGGTTATGACAATACTCTGAGCAAGTGTGCGCACCATAGTTGTATGATTGGTAATTAATGCGTGGCTAGTTTATGACCATGCCTCAAACAGGGAAAAACAGAAAAACAGTTGTACATCTGATGTGTAAAATTCTGTTTGATCATGAGATGTTGTTGTTTGAGATGTTGTGATATCAAAGGCTGACATATAGCCTCAGGCACCATGCTATAATATTTCAAGGCATCCTCAATGATGTAAGAACAACCAATTAAATGATATTGTAACTAAGCCTAACACAAGTCAACACAATAAACACCTCTTTGAGTCAGATTGAACTTGGGTTAAACCATCTTGAATATAGGTTGCAACTCAGACTCTACAGTCTACACTGAACCTGGGTGATAGGAATCGATCGGCACCCTTCAAGACTTATTATAGAAAGAAGAAGGCCTTACAACAGGTCCTGATATGGCATAGTGATGGTACTTGGGATTTGGACTGAACTGAACACCAAGGGTACTTTTTTCATTTTGCAATTTTCTGTGGGATCCATTGATAGGGTTTAATTTGTCTAGTTATAGTTTGTTTATGTTTAAAGTTTCAGAGTAATTGCATAAGTAGGATTAGAGTTATTGAGTCTAACAGTTTGACCCCTAGGATTATTATGAGTTTAGAGACTATGAATATGTATGGACGTTTTACACAAAGGCAATGAATTATATTGAGTTTTCTTCAGCTTATGCTGGCTATGGTGAGTGTTTCCCATGCCCTAGAGTGGTTCTAGGCACCCTATGAGTTCCAGGTATTTTCTCTTCTTTTTTTTGATAAATGTATTTTCTCTCTTCTTTCTCTCCCTATTTTCTCTCTTATTCCTTTAAGAAGCCATTATAAAATTCTGATCAAGAAGACCATTCAACATTCTCTAAGGATTAGAACAGAGCTGGTCCTACATCACTGGGCCTGGAACCTCAGGCTTTACACTGACTCAGGTTGGGCTTGGGTTGATGCCTCACCCAGAGCCCAGACCAAGCACAGTTTGACCAAGCCCACCCAACCTTCTATGATATATGAATTATGAACCCCATGGAATTGATGTACAGTACAGACCATTGATTGCTGCAATAGTAAAATATGAGGATAACATGAGTGAGAAATAAGAGCCAATAATGGATATAACACTAAACAAGACAGAATGATAAAACAGGATTTATCTAGCCAACTCCACTTTTGTGCTTGACATGAATGCCATGGAGTCGGCTAGCATTGGCTGATAACCCTTTTATGTAGTGATATATACATTTTGTATATATGCTTTCTGAATGTTTATATAGTATTATGTCCATGCTAGAGTACATTTACACTGTACAAGATCAGCATGGCACACATTCACACAGGCATAAACACATAGAAACACATACGTCCATTACATGTTATTGAAATACATACATACATATACATATACATAAGTACGCATTCTCAAAGACATGCACATATAGTTATGTTCATGTATACGTGTACAAGTATATATTTACTAACTAATGATAATTGTATGTAATTTTCTGTCCATATTGGGTTATAATGTTGTAGAAGTTCAAACATGAGCAAGAACTTCAAGACCGACCATCTGCCTGGGCAGAACCAAGCTCCCTCATGTCACGGGAGTAGTTCTGCAGTGGAAGAAACCCGTGCGGCGTTCAAGCCAAGGCAGGCCAGGACAAGCCTGATGTGTGCTTAGGGCTAGGAGTTGACCGATGAGATGGCTCCACCAAGGTCAGTAGCATTGGATCATGACCTCAAGTCGCATGGCCGGGGCTCTCGGTTGGCTCTTGCCAGTCCATGGGAGGAGCCTCTTACGTGCTAAAGGGGGAAGGCCATGATGTGAGGCGACTTGGCGCTGATGTGCAGGGTCTCCTATACGCCGATGATGCAAGCACATGAGTGTCGATGATGATAGGCAACCCGCTTGGGCCAGAACACACCCGTGCGCTATGGGCAACAGGATAGCCCATTCAACTTAGGCAAGGGGCTGGCGTGGTGAAGGGTCATGCTTAAGCCAGGCCCACATGCCAAGCCTCCCTTGAGTGTCAGTGGCGCAGTGCCGGTCCATGCACCGTCCCCATGAGCATGTGTGTGCCCATGAGGAACCCTGGTAGCCATGCTAGCCATTAACCAGGGCCGCCCCGCAAGGGATGTTGGTCTAGGAGTGCCGAGGTTAGGCACCCAAGGAGGTCGACCACCCCTCCTCAAAGAGTACGTTAAGCTTTTGGTGGTCTGCCTAAAGATAACATCACTTTTCCCAAAAATCTTATAGGCGAAAATGATGATGATGTCCCTTAACGTAAGCCCACCAAGCGTAGGCAAGGCTAAGCCTATGTCAGACCGTGACAAGCTCCCCCACTCAATCCATTGTCGTCCTCGACAATGGCTCTTCTTGTGAATGGGTGTCCGTGTCCCTCACCATCCACTTCTATGCCAATTTTTGGCTCGCCTGGCCAACCCAGGTCTTGCCTATATTGGTGTCCATTTATGGGGACGGAACCATTTCACCATGCCGGCTGGCCTGGACTTCACCCCCTGTGTTGAGGTTACTCAAACCGCGCAATGGCTATGCCGTTGAAATGTGTGAGAAGGGCCCTCAAAGAAATTGGATGTGTGTGCTTCGTGGAGGTCCGCCCCATGTATCTCTTTACCTCAAGGCTCGACCGTCTTCGTGGTAGCTTTTCGATGGTGCTACCGAATACGATGTGATGGGTTTACTCCTGTTGTTGGCATGTGTCCTAGGTGTACCCTTTCACCATGTTGGCTTGCAGACTTCACCTCATTGTGTTCGGGTTACTCAAACCTAGCCATGGCTTATGCTCTTTTGGCCCTCGAAACTACACTTCACCTCGCTAGTTCGGGCTACATCTTTGCTCCGAGGGGGCCCCAATGTGTGATGCCTCAAGGAGATCTGACTGAGTTGTGCGCGAGCGTGGCAACTTTTTCCCATGATGTTGTCGAACATGCACTCGTCATGTGATGTGTGTTGTTGCGAATGTTCTGCCTTGTGAATGCTGAGCATGTCCTCCGATGCTTTGCCCATGTAGGGCCTCCAGGCTCCAACGGCCAGTGTACCCACATTCCTATCCTTCCAATATTGTGGCTTCAACCAAGGACCCATCTAATGCAAAATTGTCACTGCAGTGATATTCCTTGACCAACCGTCGACACCAACCAATTTCGGACTGTTGTCCCCACCTTAGTAGTGCCTCAAACAAAGCTATTGAACAATGGCTCATCTGTCATGAAACCAAGATGTAGGCGCACCGCCCACAACTCACTAAAATGAACAGTAACTAATGTTCGTGAGGAAGCATGGCACTCCCCCACTCAAATCGCCACAATATGCCTTCCATGTAATGGCTCACGCGTCTGCCCCCGCATGAGCACAGCACTCAATGCGTCTACCCCCACAGGGGTGCTGTTTTGGAGTCATTGGAATGGGGACACGAATGAATGGCCTCTTGCCAGGCCTGATATGAATTCTTTCTTGAACCCGTGTGGAAGTGCCTAGGGACCGCACCCCACGATGTGCTGCTTGTCGTGATGACCGCTTCAACTGGCTCTATGTTGATCGGCTCTAATACCAACTATGGCAGCAGTTGGCTAGCTTGCTCTGATACCAATTGTCATGGGGGTAGTTCTACAGCGGAAGAACCCGTGTGGAGTCCAAGGCAGGCCAGGACAAGCCTGATGTGTGCTTAGGCCTAGGAGTTGCCCGATGAGATGGCTCCACCAAGGTCAGTAGCACTAGATCATGACCTCAAATCGCATGGCTGGGGCTCTCGGCTAGCTCTTGCTGGTCCATGGGAGGCGCCTCTTACGTGCTAAAGGGGGAAGGCCATGATGTGAGGTGACTTGAAACCGATGTGCCTATACGCCGATGATGTAGGCACATAAGTGTCGATGATGATAGGGAACCGCTTGGACCGAAACACGCCCGTGCGCTATGGGCAACGAGATAGCTCATTCAACTTAAGCAAGGGACTGGCGTGGTGAAGGGTCATGCTTGAGCCAGGCCTGCATGACAAGCCTAACTTGAGTGTCGATGGCGCAATGTCGGTCCATGCACTGTCCCCATGAGCATGTGTGCGCCCATGAAGAAGCCTGGTAGCCATGCTAGTCATTAACCAGGGCCACCCCACAAGGGATGTTGGTTTAGGAGTGCCAAGGTTAGGCACCCAAGGAGATCGACCACCCCTCCTCAAAGAGTACGTTAAGCTTTTGGTGGTCTGCATGAAGATAACATCACTTTTCCCAAAAATCTTACATGCAAAAATGACGATGGTGTCCCTTAACGTAAGCCCACCAAGCGTAGGCAAGGCTAAGCCTGTGTCAGACCGTGGCACTCAGGCACAAGCCTTAGTTATAGGATTTATCTTAGGCTAGTTGGGCCCAAGGTCCAGGTCTTAGGGTTGGGTCTATATTGTCTCTAAACCTGTCCTAACCCACCAAGTTTCACTTTACCACCTGAATTGATTATCAAGTTGATCCATCCTATAACTTGAATCTAACACTCTTGGGCTTGGGCTTGGGCTTGTGTCATATCCAGATCTGCCAAGCTTGACTCTATTGAATATTCCAAAGGAATAGAAAATGAAAATAAAAAAAGATGATCCTGCTTAGACCATCTGGTGAGATTTTATGGTGCATATCCTCTTTTTTTTTTTTTTTTGAGAAAAGGTGAAGCATATTGTATTAATAAAAGGTCTTGTGTATAATGAGTAGTTGTACATAAAAGGACCTCAAGAAAAGGGCACCCTCAGAAAAGCAATTCTCAAGCTACCCAAAATCCCATATCAAGTTCTTTGCACAATATTGCAGAAAACAATGCCAATAGTTTACACCTATCAATAAAACAATGCCTATGAAGTATGAAATATTGTAGTATAGCATAATCCTTTAACACCCCAAAAAAATCTTTTGGTACCCATTGTACCTATGATGGGCAACTAAGAGATTGTCTCCTTGAGTTTCATAATTCCTCTCTTCCAGAGCCATTTACACTTATCCACGGACTTGACAAAAGAGTTCTTGGCATTGGGCACTACTACACAGTCACTCATCTTATGATAACTGGTTTTCTTCTTTTGCAATGTGCATGAGAACTGACCAATAACTATCATACTATTTAAGCCCATAATTCAAAGTTTCAAACTTGTGACGTATTGCCTCATGAATATGTTCATATTTATCCACCGGAAAGGGGAACAAAATAAATTAAAAAGGATTCTAGAGGAATGGATAACATGTCTTTCTCGCAACATTTACAAAACTAAGCATGCAAGCATTGACAGAATATTGTTTTCAATTGGAAAGACTACCTACTACATATTCACACATACCAGTTTCGTGGCCAATTCTGCCTTTTTCTTTTGGAATGAAGCCTCATCTCCAAAGAAAAATGAGGAACTATCACCATCAAACATTGTATTACCTTCTTCTCTATCATACCTAAATGAAAACCAGAAACAATAAAGGTTAGGACAATTGGGTAGCCGTTATAAACTGTAACTGTGCACGAAAAAAAAAACATAACAGAAGCTCCAGATTGATAATCTGGACAGTGCTGAAACCACAATTACCAAGTAGAGATAAAGACTACCAACAAATCAAAGCCTCATAAATACCAATACTCGAAAACAAGTTAAGGATAAATAAATCTAGAAGTTCACAAGCGGGTGTTTGGCATCACTGCATTTTACAAGTGTTTTTGTTTTACCAAGAATCAGGAATGCCACCTCCTGATTAGGCATCATTTAAAAAAACACATAAACCATTTGGTAGAGATGCATACCACTAAAGTGCTTTGACTTTATTTTAAAATTGTTTCATTATAACAAGGGTATGACATCTCAGAAAAGTTGTCAACTTTTTCAAACTTCAGTGTGCACATCATATTGGTGATTCAAGATCACCATGCAAACTGAGGAAACACCATCTTGACAATTCAAGCAACCCACCCTCTCACAAAACCCAAGGCATAACCATTGCAGCAACACTTTTCCAAAAAACACATTTTTCCAAATGCAATTAAATGATGTTTCCATTATTTTTTTTATGTCAGGCAAAAAAAACTTTCATGAAACACATCATTGCCAAACATACATTAAATAAGCAATTTTTAATATGTACAGTTAACTTAAGCATTTTTCAGGGTAGTTCTATCCACAACCTCTATGACCATCTACTTGACCTTGCTAATTGAAAACAACTAACATGGTACAAATGAAAACCAATTACTAGAAGAAGAATTACTTGAGTTCCGTACAAACTGATCTTACAAGTTATAATGCTTTTCAGGTTACTAAAAATGATAACCAGATATGGCATCAAATGAACCTCAAACATTATTCACAAACAAAAACATATAAAACTTCCACCAATTATCTTGGAAACAAATTAAAAAAAAAAACTCAAAGCATTCAATTACCATGCACGGTCAGAATTATAGTCCATCTCTAGACGCATTCTTTCAGTAACCTCATGATTATGTTCTTTGGTTTTGTCAGTTTCCCCATCCTGGAAATAAGATAAAGGAAGCTTAGAAACATTATACAAAGGGAAAAAAATGAAATCTGTAAGCAGCACATCAAAAATACAATATAATTCATAAAGTAACACAAAAAGCAGGGCATAAGCAACATATAGAGATATATAAAAAAAAAAAAAAGCAACACAGAGGAGACAAGGATGAATGTGCACCTTGCACTAGCATTTAATTTCAAGAATAAACAAGGTTCATAAGCACATAATACCTCATAACCTGGTTCTGAATTTTCAGAAGAAAATTGATGGGACCTTCTACCAGGATAAGAATTTGATGATCTGACTGAGGATCCAGATGCACGTATTGGAACTGGAGAAGGAGAAATGTGGTCCCAGGGAGAAGAAGAATGTCCTGTACAATACAATTACATAAACTTACGTGTTCAATTTAAAAACCATCACGGCATTTAAAATAGGATAACAATTTTTTTGTCAGCTGAAGTAAGAACCAACATTTCAAACTGATTTCACTTTCTACCTGCAGAACGAGGTGTATGACCACCCAACCACGGTGAAACCAATCGTACGTCAGGTGATGCCCCAACTAGCATTGGGGATGGTGAAGGTTGATGATACCTATCACTTGCAGTGTGACTATCCCGCCGTGGTGTATCTTCCCATTCCCATCTTCCATCATCCCAGGCAGATCTACCTACAAAGCATATTATTTTTTTATTATATATATAACAAAATAATTACAGTTACTGCTATTAAGTTAAAATATGAAATATAACTCTCATTGATTACGATAATGATAATGATGATTTTGGGATATGAATGCATTCATTCTCCTATAAAAGAAACTGAAAAGCATAACTTACCAGGTGTTCTCCTAGAAGAATACTCATATTTACTTCGTTTTCTTTCATGTTCCCCACCATACTTTTGGTCATATGCATAACGGCTGTGTTTTTCTCTTCCATGAGAGTGCTCTCTACTGTCATCACTATATCTTTGCCTCACCCTCCTGCTCTCACCCCTCATTTCATCCTGGATATTTTTTCTCTCACCATGATGTCCGTCTCTATCATGACGAACAGGACTCCTAGAACGAATACTCCGGGAACTTCCAGTAGATGGAGAAGGAACCTTCAATAAGAAAGCAAAGTAAGAAAATCTTGTGGTAGAGATAAAGTACCATTAATGACGTGGTATACAATGACATCTCTCTGACCTATGCTACCACACACATATAAAAGCATACATTTGAAACATGAATTTAAGAACCTTCTTTTAAATAACCAAAAAATAAAAGAAAATATAAGAAACTTATTAATGATTAGAAGAGAGTATACAAAGGTACAGAAAGTCCCATGGCCAAAAGCTTTACAATATACCCCCACCCCAACCTTTTACCCAAAGGAAAAACTTCCCATGAATGATATCCCTAACTTTCAGCCCTTTGAATTCATTAGAGTCCAAATCCATCAAAAGATGACAGGTATTAGCACAAAGACACACTACTGGTGTATAAGAATAGTCTGAAATTTTCCTATTTTTATCCTTCCATAAAGACCACAAACACGAAAGATACACAACACCAAGCAAACCCCTAGTCCCAAAGACAGCAATGGTCAAGATAAAATAGCCTCAAGAATTAAGGAACAGATCCAAAATGTCTGAAATATGGGGCAAAAGAATTTCCCCAAGAAGGAGGCCTCGCAGGAAAGAAAGATTCCTCTATCTGATGCATGCTGAGCACCTGGTTAAGGAAAACCAACAACATTAAGGCTTCAACCCAAAGAGGGACCACTTTCCTTAAATGCATCTAAAATCAACAGTTCCCCATGACACTTCTAGCAAAGGCAATATAGAGTTACCACACTGAGAACCTTCCACCATAACTAATATCATGACTAGGGAAAAAAAAAGGATCTTTTCAAGTCTTTTTAGGAACAGAAGCATGTGTTCTATGATTTCCCTACTTGGTAAGGGCCTACCAAACACCTGATTCATATATCTACTCCTAATTGCAGGGGAAAAAGTAGAGTTTCATCATGTCAACAAGAAACAGGGTGGTCCACTCAATACAGCAAAACATTTGAATTACTAGCATACCCAGTCCAACATTTACCAAAAAGAACCATAAATATACTTGATTGGTGCAGCAGTGTGTACATGGTAAGATCAGTTTGAGCCTCTTTAGAAACTCAAAGAGAAGCTGACAGACATGAAATAAAGATAGAAAGGGCCTGAAAGTCCTCTGACCCCAGTCCCACTAATAAGAAGTTCACTGGAGAAAAATTGGCAAAAGCCAAAAGTGGGACCCACAGGGCATGCCTAGACATAATGAGCAATACAATTAGCAGATAAAAACTTCAAGCCATGAGATAAATTTCGAAACCTCTTTTTCTTTCAATATAAGTTCTGCCAAATTCCACATGTTAACTGGGCTGATTTCTCTAGATCTAAACATTTCTTTTAGCTTCTTTAGTATCAACAAGTTAGAGTAGTATTTTTTTATCAATACAGGTTGTAATAGTATTATAAAGAGATTTTAAATTGTCTTTGTATGTGGAGTATCCACTTAACAAAAAATTCTTTTGTGAAAGTTGTAATCATGTTTCTTTCAGCCTATTCTGTATAGGTAAAAAGCTTTATGCTTGTTGCATTAGGTACCACATTGTCATTAGATACGTTATTCAGTTTTCTATCAAACAAGGTCAAGATCTTATAAATCCAACATATTTTTAGAAAGCTATGGTTATTTTAGTGACAAGGTGACAGCTGGTGATGAGAATTGAGCGTGCTATCTTCTTGAATCTCTTTAAATTTTTCTTCATCTTTTAGACACTTTTGCTAGAAAATTATTTTTCTTGACATTCTTGCTTTCTGAAACCTATTTGTTACTTTATTCCTTGATCCATTCATCCTTGGGGTAAAATACCCTACACTATAGGTCCATAACTATCATGTAAAATTTTTTTACCCCAAACATCATCTCAGTGGGGGCGGCTACTGTGAAATTTTATTAATCTCAGCCTTGGAAGATGCTCTGCAAGTATTTGATGGTGCGCTATTGAACTATATGTAATTTGACTGTTACAATGGTGCTGTTGGGTTTTCATCTAGTGTTTTTTCATGTAGTCATTAAGCTGCTAGAGGTGTGTGGTGATAGTTTATTGTTGGACAGTTCCAGCAGTGTGTGAGGGTGATATTTGGTGCCTGAAACAAAATCTTCGGAGAGTCATTCTCCTCTTGAAGTCAGTCCCTGCCTGGTAGTAGCTTGGACAATATGAGTTTTCCAATTATTATCATCCCTCTTGATGATCTCAACCACTTGGAGTGGGACAAGGCTATGAGGATGTTTATTAGAGGAAGGGGAAATTTGGAATATCTTACTAGAAAGATTAAGGAACCTACTAGTGATGGGGGTGATCATGAGAAGTGGGAGCAAGAAAATTACATGATAATGACTTCGCTTGTTTCCACCATTCAGGCTTCTCTTAGGAATCAGTTAATGTTGGCTGAAACTGCCAAGGAAATTAGGGACCGTCAGCACCCGATTTTCGCTCGATCCGCCGCCTAAACCTCCAATTTGCCCCAAACACACAATCAGACCCTTCTGATCCCTCCAAAACACCCAAAAACCCCAACTTTCACCCTGAAATCCCTCAGATCCCCCATTAAACCTGCCTGATACCTATCCAATGGCCCCGATCAACTTCCACTTACACCTCAACCATTGAATTGGACACAACCATCAGACCCAATACCTCCCAAAACACCCACCTGTGAAATCTCAACCCAAAATACCTCTGTTTACCCTTTAATCGCACCAAGATTCCATTTCCCAGATTGACCAGGTTACAAATCTGCCCGATCCGGGCCCAATTTACTCAATCTAACCTTACCAATCACCTCAGACTGCCGAAAAATCCCACCCTATGAAATTTCATCCAAATCAGACCTTGTTTGCCCCTCGATCACACAAATATTCTGTTTTGAGCCCCTAGATTAACCGAATCAAGCCCTTGCCAGAACTTCCTGATCCAGGACCATTTAGCCTAGTCCCACTCCACCAATCAACTCAGAATGTCTGAAAACCCCACCCTACCAGATTTCAGTTGAAAATACCTAAATACCCTTTAGAGCCAAAATTATGAAAATACCCCTAACCTAAATTCCCAAAATACCCCTGACCTAACAAGATACCCCACCTTCCCTAAATTCCCAAAATACCCTTGCCCAAAATTACACAAACTACCCTTTGACCAATTCCCAAAATTGCCCAACTACCCTTTGACCAATTTCCAAATCACCGCTGACCTAATTCCCAAAATTCCCCTAAATTCCCAAAATGCCCTTGACCAAAATTACCTGAATTACCCCTTTGATCGATTCCCAAATTACCCCTGACCTGATTCCCAAAAATACCCCTCCTTCCAAAATTATCAAAATTTACCCAAGGTAATGACCAATTCCCTAGTTTCCCCCCGACCTAATTCCCGGATCACCGCAAGTTTCCAAAAATATCAAGTGGGTGCCCCCCAATCCCCAGCTTCCCTACCATAACCCCCTTTGTTTCTCAATTTTTAATCAAAAAACCCCCTTCCTTCCCATTATAAATAAGGGGCACTATTCCTGAAGAGAAGGGAGGAAAGAAAGAAGCTGGGGACAGGAGGAAAGAAAGGGGCACTAGTAAATGCCTTGGAAATTTTAAAAACACTAGACACCCTAAACCAGACCAAATTTTGGTTCTCATAAGGTAACTCAGTAACTTCGCTAACAAAAAAAAAGTAACTCAGTAACTTAGGCAAAGTACAAAAAAATGTGAAAAGCACGAAGTTGAATTTCGATACTCTATGCTTTTTCTCCCTTTCATGTACTTTATACTTTCTAAAATGTGTGCACCAGCCACACATGCAATACTTACACACTCCACATGGCAACATATATGGATGCCACATGGAAGTATAAGCACATCAATGTATTCAATGATGTGTGTGCAATGAGGCAGCATATATGGATGTCACATGGCATTTGAACATATTCAATGGCATATCTATGCCATATGATGGCATTTAAAGGAATTTAGTGAAGTTAGTGACAAGCGTATGCCATTTGGCAGCATATATGGATGACATGTGGCATTTGAATGTAATTAGTGACACATTTATGTCATGGTGCCATGTGGCAGCATATATAGATGTCGCATGGCAACGCATATGGATGTCACTGGGCATCTGAACATATTCAATATATGCCACATGGTGGCATGCACACGTAACACGTAATACAGCATCTTGTTGTATCCAAATGCCATTATTTACTTTTACTTTGAAAAGTATATTTTTGAAAAATGTTCATCCAAACGGTTTTCAAAGTAAAAGTACGAAAATAAAAGTACTACACATGCTTTGTAGTTTGTACTTTTATACTATCAAAATTGCAAAGCACAATCTATTGCCAAACAAGGCCTTAGTTATGCAAATCCAATTTTGATTCTAGAGAAGCAAATATATAAAATAAAAATAAAATATTTAGAGAATGATCCCCTTGCAAATCTAAGTGCACATCAGTATGAAGCACTGCAAATTAGAACAAGTGTTGATCTGAAAAATGAAGGTCTACAATACAGTTTTAATATCAATCATGATTGATCGATCACCATCAAATGAAATTGATACAAGGTAAGGAATACAGTAACTTACCTTGGAACAAGTTTGGTTATCAGATAAAGTCACTAGAATATAAGGATGTGCAATAAATTAATATGATCTAAGGAGATACAATTACTTACCTTGGAACGTGCATGGTCATTTGAACGATGAGTTCTATCACTAACTTGTCCTTCCAATTTCAGATCACTTTCTGCAATACCAAACATATCCACAGTGCTAAATTAAAACAAGGTAGCACCATAAGAAAAAATAGTGGAAGCCTAACTAGAATCTCATGGAGAACTTGTAAGTACATATTATTCATACACAACCTGGAAAGTACTTGCACTTGATCTAAACAAGTTGTGCATAGTTCCCCTTCCCCCAACAGATCACCAACAGGGCATAGCCGACCATGTATTGTCTAAGATTAGGTGACCACCTGGGCATTTGGGAGGCCACCACCTAGGCAACCAACCAAGCAGGTGGTAGAGATAAAATCATCTTAATGGGTAGGCCTGTTCACAGGTTGGTTTGGTTCAGTTATACAGATTTTTGGCAACCAAACAGAACATTTCGGGTTGGCACAACCGAAGCTGACGACAAATAGCATAAACCGATTTGTAAAAATTCTGTCGGGTGCTCAGTTTAGTCGGTTTAAACCGAACAGAGATCCCCATTAATATTTTCTAACTTTGGATACTTTTTTCTTGTACTTTTGCAGTTTCTCATAAGATGTAGCTTAATGTTCTGTCAGAAATTATGTAAAAATTAAAAAGAAAAAAAGAAAATCATTATGAATCCTAGAGTTATAGGTTTAGGACAAAATTGTTATGACAGCAATCATCATTGAAAATTTTGAATATTTTATTCAAATATTAAAATAAAAATTAATGAATTGGTAGGTCATAGGGGTAGGTCCTAAAATAGGCCTAGGGTGTAGGGGCTAGGTTGCAGACACAACAGAAAGTGATAGGTCATTTCATTGTAAAAAGTGGTTTACGGGAAAGTGGGACATTTCTTATATGAGAGAGAGATCACTTTTTTTAACGGCTATACTATATCACACTATATATAGTCGTTCGGGTCAGTTTTACTCGGTTTATAAATTCATAAACCGCAACCCAAACTGATCAGTCGGTTTATCTATATTTTTAAACTGAAGTCGACTGAAAATTTAAGAAAACCAACCAACTCGGATCAAGTTGGGTCGTCGGTTTGGCCCAATTCATGAACAGCCCTATTAATGGCGACAAATAAATGATTATGCCCCCTTTTATATATTGATATGAGTGTGGACAACCATCGATATCGATAATCATGAGTTTACATAGAGAGAGAGAAAAATTAGGGCCCTTACTCCCTGTTGAAGCAAATTAGTTATTAAAACCTCATCAGTCATTTTTTTCAATCAGATGTAAGTTATCATTAAATCATTTACTTTCTTTTGTAAGCCTGTAAGGCAGTAGTTCATATTGGCAACACATGAGCATTCATACTGCAACTGCATGTTTATCTAGCCCCAGATTAAATGCCACTCCTTTCCCAACCATCAGGAATCCCAACTTAGTGAACCAAAAATTTTCTAATATATACTAATTTGATCTAGTTTTTAAGAAAATATTATCAAATTCAAGGACAAGATAAAATTGAAAGAAATAAAAATCATTAACAACTGAGGTCTATGATCAGTCAAGTAATAGCATGATTTGTACCTGAATGGGATGTGTCTTTTGAAGTCGCTTCACGATAACGACGACCAGCATGCCGATGTCCACTATGTGATATATCAGTCTCAACCTCATCTAATCCAGAGGAAGCAGAGCTTTCATTTTCATTTATGGAAGCTGCAATTGATATAGGTCTTTCTCTTGGAACTTTAAATACACTGTCACCCTTAGACGCTCTTTTGGCATCAGCAAGGACATCTAAGCCTGTTAAAATTAATAGGACAATTCGTTAAAAGACATATTAGAGTATAAACAAAGTTCAATAACGTTCACAAAGCAAGGGGCAAATTCAAATGCAGTAACAAGGTACCATTAACCAGCAGAAGGATGATTCAAGGAAGAAGCATGTTGAACGTGTAACTCATTTAAGACAGGTATTTTAAATATTCAACATAGAATACAAAAATGCAAAGGTTGAACTCGTCCTTTATCATCGTATGGAAATTGAGAACTGTGGCTTCCAAGATTTTTAAGTGCCAACAGGAACTTATTAATACATGAAAAAAAAAATTTTGAAACCACTGATCAAAATAAAAGAAATGTTTTGAAACCAAAACCACATCAAATTGGAAAGCGGCCCCCTCAGCCGGTATTTTTCAAATATAGTCTCACCCCAAACATAGCCTCTAACAACCTTCATGATAGGGAAGGAGTCAGTTCAGTGTAATGGTAAGATAACGAGCTGACAAACGTGAGAATGCAGGTTTGAGTCTTGTGCCCAAAAAAGGCCAAAAGTTAGGCATGTACCCAGTGCACGGTGCACCCCACCTAAGACCCCAGATATAGCTGCAACACACACACACATAATAGATAAGCTTTTTAAGGCCTTAAGAGATACCCAAAAGGAGTAACTTATTAAGATTCTTCACTTCCAATTTAAGCCTCCCTGTCCCCTAACTGGAGTCACTCTTCTTCTTTATATAGCAAGGAAATAACAAGAATTTTAGTAACAGAAAAAGAAAAGACACTCTTCCTTCACTGATAGCTGATGGGATCACATTAAAGTTTATCTCTATCTAGAATTAAAGCTAGTTAGGATATTTGGTTTTCTCTCCAAATCAAATATAAGGATCTTTTTAGAGCAAAAAAAAATCAGATAGAATTTTTAACTGATAAATTTCATTAAAAACACCCAATTCTATTAGTAGTTCATCCTCAAACAAAATAATGGAGGGGGTAGGACTGATGCTACACAAAATCATCACATCTCTCCTAGCAAGATCATTAGTCATGGTGTTTTATCCCCCAGGAATCCATCTTGAGGAAGATGAAAGGAGCTCAGAATATCTCTAATCCCATTAGGGAATTCTGCCAGTCTCCACTGGCCAGAACCTACCATTCAGGTCCAAGCATTAAGAGTGAAGGAGGCCACGTTCTTTTTGCAATTCTTGAACCAGCACAGCATCAGCATCCCAGTAGGGGCACTGATTGTAGTGTACATCAGTTATTTAGAGGACCTAAAAGGGAATTGGGATGTAAAATGTTGAACCAGCACTGGTTATTCATTCTCTCAATCTTTATGGAAGTCTCTTTTACCAATTAGAAGTGGGGATGACACTCAAGTCTACCTGTTTTGTAAGTTTTTTATTCCCCTTCCTGCCACAACCATCGAAAAAAGTAATTTAAGTATATGGATGTACATAAAAGAGACACAAAACCTGCAGAAAAACCATTACAAAGTACCACCTTAAACACCTAAAATGAAGACCAATTCATCCAAAATCCCCCATATCATGGGGAAAATGCAATCCAAATTACTAGTTCCAAAGCATCACTATCAAGAACAGAATACAAAGTTTTTTTTCCAAGAACTTTCCTTTGAGTCCAATTCCAAACCCTTCATCCCTTTGCTCTCAACAGATTAAAATAAATAAATAATTATTTTGGAGAAAAAAAGCAATCGCTCACCTCACAAGCTAAATGAGGTTTTCAAAATATTGGGCACCACACTGCCAAGCCAGTTTGTAGATGATAATTCTAATTTATGGTCTTTTTTTATAAGTAAATCTAATTTATGGTCTTGTCACATGCACATAAATTGGAAACACATCCCCAGGCCACATTTTCTTGGAAAAAAGGTCACATCCCCCACTTCAAAACCAGGCAATGCGCCAATGCCTTGTGATCAACAAGGTTTTTCCCAGGAATTTTCCAAAAGTTCAACCCATAAGAAGGATACGTAGTTACCAACATGCAACAGAAGGGGGTTGAACATAGTTAGCTACTAGTGCGCCTTTTTCCAAAAGTCCAACCTCTGATAATGAAGCTACCTGAGATGTATCTTGTAGTTTTTTTAATAAATTTAGTTTGGTCATAAGTTGCTATTTTGTTATATTGATTTAGCATTTTATAGTCCAGATTAGTTATGTTGACATGTGTTAATAAGAGTCTGTTATTTGGTTGCTTACAGAGTCATTGTGGTGTCATAGTTTTTTTATATTAAAAAGAAATTTATAAAGAAATAAAGAACAAAGAGATTACAAAATAAGTAATAAGAAATCACCCACGATAAAGAAAAAAAAACAATCCCAAGACCAGACACTCATAGTTGAATGACTCTAGTCAACACCATGTTCATTGTGGAGATCATTTAGGAGGATCTGAGGATGTTGAGATATTGAAGGAGAGAGTTCAACATTTATGAGCAGAATTGCAATAAAATTCTTTGAATTCATCCACCACCTCCTTAATAATCCCTAACATCCATTAAGAGAGAGAGAGAGAGGAGCTTTTAGAAATAGTAAATAGCATGCAGAATAACAGCTATGCTGTGATTGACATTGAACTTGATTATAAATACCCTTTTTTGTCAAAATTATTTGCCAGTGTTTATCAACATAAAAGTTGGAATAGACTAGTGAAGTATAATTGACATGTCTAAAATAATGGAATATCTTCACCAACGGTGTTTCTTAATGGTTTTCAACAACTAACTGTCTAACGCAGGTCCTAATCTTAAATAATGGTTTTAAAATATTCATTGAGAAACATAAAACAATATTCTAGAAAGGATAGAATATTATCTCAAAAAAGATTGTTATTATTATCAACCACAACCTAGCAAGAAGATTTTACCAATTGTATTGTGTGCATATCAGGAGCATACCTAGAATAGATTTCCTCTCAGGAGGTTTGAACACCACTCTATCTTTCCCAGGAACATATAACCCTCCCGAAACCTTCTCAGGTTCCAATGTTGCTGTTGTTTGGTCCAGGTCAATGGGTCCAGCTTCACCTCCAGGCATCTAGAAATTAACAGAAATGACTAATAATTCATAAATTGATTAAACCAAATATTGACTAAATAAGTAATTGAATAATTAACAATAAATTGAAGAGAGACACTTGTCATCTTTAATTTTCAACTTTTCTTTTTTTTCTGATTAGCAAATTATGATTTTTTTCGTGTTTTCTACTACATCAACAAATAAGACATTTAGTTGGTGTATCAGGTCAAAACACAAATGCAGTACTTAATGGACATCCTATGTCCGTGTTGTGTAAACCAAGACATACAACAATTCAAAATAGACCAACAAACGCATACTCTTCAACAGTAGTTCCTATATATTCCAGAAGACAATTGCAAGGACGAGTGGTGCTCAGGAGCTCCTAAAATGCAAAACCAGTAAGCCACATACGGGTCAGTAAAACATCGAAGTTTTGGTTTTTCCCTTTAAAGGAGATTAAAACCGCACAAAAATAAAAGGATGGGCAAAACTCAGATGGCCTTAAGAAAAGAAATAAGTGACAAAGCCCTTCATTTCGATGGAGAATGAGGGAAAGAAGAGTGTACAAAAATCGTATTTTCGGCTTTGGAAATAAGGGAGAGGACTTCAGGAGATTGGGCAAATTCCCTACTTTAGTGTCTAAGAAGGAAA
This sequence comes from Nelumbo lutea, assembly GCF_056320005.1. Classification (NCBI taxonomy): domain Eukaryota; kingdom Viridiplantae; phylum Streptophyta; class Magnoliopsida; order Proteales; family Nelumbonaceae; genus Nelumbo; species Nelumbo lutea. Next base: position 5,677,995 of record NC_142687.1, read on the forward strand.
TGAGATAAAAAGAAACAAACAGAAAGATAAATAAATAAATACCTACTTGTACTTGTATCCTGAATACTTATATCAATGGAGATTGATCGACTGAAGGTGAAGTTTAATTGACTACTAGATTAGAGCTCCTTCAATAAAAAGCATAAAAAGAAACAAATAATTTAAATTTTATGTAGTCATGTGTGACTTATTTAATGTATAATGGTCTAATAACTATTAAATGTGTGTTGAAATTTTTTCAAGGTTACTCTTATGAAATCCAAGCACTAAAAAAACAATACTACAACCGAAATAACTAGTGACTGCGAATCACCATATAGAATTTGATACCACAATACAAATTCTAGACTATATAAGAAAAAGGTAAAAAAAAAAGGAAGATGGGATGAAGAACACACCTGACACTCAATACCCATTTACAAAATATGAATCCGTGAGGTTCAAAATTGTAAATTCCTATAAAAAATTACAATAAATTTTTTGAAATGTATTTCCTATAATAAATAGACTTCCTATCAATGAAACTAGGCAAAACATTTAAATTTTTAAATTAGGAGATACACCTTCATTAAAAGTACCAATTAGCAAGCAAGGTATATCAAACATGTTCATCCAGTTATGAGAATTTAACTATAATGTGTTCCTATTAGTATAAGCAAGTTCTCTAATTCCCAATTGAATAAAAAAAATTACCAACTTTTTAATTAAAATTCTAATTTCAAGGCTCCAAGCCTAATTAAAGATCAAAACCTGGTTTGAACTTTGATATCAAAATTTAAAATCCTGTTTTCTAAATTCTAAATTTCTAAAGACCTTTCAAATTACACCCATTTCTTTTGGAGCAAGTACCCCATCATTAAAACCATAGTTTCGGACTCCATCTTCATGTGGCAATAAAAAAGGCTTTCAGAATAACCATAACCACAGTTTTAATTTTTAAAATTTTGGTAATTATGTAACACTAAGTAGAACCGCAACAGATTAACCATAGAAAATTATGATTTAAGAAATAAGCATAAGAAATTACCTTGGCCGTTGATCACTTGGTTAGTCGACTGTTAGTAAGTTACAGACTTCAAAGTTCAAACCAAACTCTGTTTTGTGCTATAATAAAATTAGAAAATTAGAAAAACAAGAGGCTATATTGAATATTAAAGATGGAACAATAGGAAACTCAAAGAAAAACTCTGTTCTCAGTTTCTATTTCAAATAAAAACTCAAACATTGGAGTTACCAATGCGGTAGACAAGCAAAAACCGTATGAAAATTGCAAAAGAAAAAAACAAAAAAAAAATAGAAGAAGAAAGAGATGAACGGAAGAATAAGGGAGAAACCCTTGCGCATTTGCGCCAGAACAGAAGAGCAAGAAGAGCAAGAAGAAGAAGAAGAAGAAGAAGAAAGGAAGAAAAGAAAGAAAGAAAATGCGAAAACTCACCTTGATCGTCGTTTCAATTGTGCAGTTCTCACTTCTCACTCAGTTCGAACCAGGAAGAGGAAAAGAGGGAAAACCCCAATATGCTGAGACTCCCACGGCATGATATCCAACATGGGATTTTATCTATCAAAAAAAAATGTTCGACTCCCACCCCAAGTCCCTGTTCGGCTTTTTTCGTCTTTTTACATATTTACCCCCAGAAGTCGTAAACCCAATTTTTTTTCGGAGAAGTACGGACAGGTCCATCGCATAAACCTGAATCGCAGGCCAGCTCATACAGAATCTATGATAACAGTTAAGTTCAACTTTTGAAATTATAGGACAAATTCCCACGCCAACTAAGCATCATGCTTTTGCACTTCGGCCTGTGCGTTTTGAGCTCTCACCTCCACCATCGATGCCTCGAAGTCCACGTAGAACATGTACTCGAAGTGCTTCGTCGTCCCCACGTTGGCGTCGTCCACCAGCCTTATCAGGCAGTTCCTGTGCGGCCGGCTCTCGATCTTCGTCAAGCTTATATACCGGAATGCGAACGCCGATAGCACCTTAAACAGCATCGACGTCCCCTTGTCGTGGGCGAACACTATGCTCGTCTTGAATGGACGGTCCATCCGAGGGATTATCGGCTCTCAAGCCAGCATCACGAACTGGGTCACATTGCTTGAGTCGTCCTGTATCCCGTCCGCCAGCACCTCCAGCCCGTATAGCTCCGCCGCCCGCGCGCTTGCTATGGCCATCGTGTCCCGCAGGTTGTTTGTCGCCACGAACTCTACTACTCCCGCCATGTCGTCCACTGCTCTTGCACCACGTTGAGACCCATTTTATTCAGAGTCAGCTCGCACTAAGAGAGGGCTTGCGGGTAGCTATGACACGGCTCAGGTACTCCTTCTTCACTCTGGGCAAGGCGAGCAAGCAGTGGTGGACGGGGAGTTGTACTTACCCCATGATGTGGAGGCGATGACAGAGGAGCAGGTCGTAATTCTGGTGAATGCTACCCCCAGCGAGTTCTCGACGAGTAAGATGGCCTGATTGGCGATCCAGAGCTCCATTGCTTGAAATGCCACGCCACTTCGAATTGGTCACAAGGGATGGCCTGGCATTTGGGGGAGGCCTTGCCTGTAGTAGCTTCATTGTAAGCTCCAGAGACGCCCTGATAAGCGACGCTAAGCTGGGAGCCACGCATCAGGACGAGAGAGAGATCGGTGATGGTAAGGGGTTTGGGGAGATTGTTGTCGATGTTGTCGATCGGTGATGGCAAGCTGGATTGCCACCTCACATGAAAAGCATAGGGAAAAGCATGATGCTTAGTTGGCGTGGGAATTTGTCCTATAATTTCAAAAGTTGAATTTAACTGTATGGGCTGGCCTGGGATTCCAGTTTCTGCCATTTTTTTAGGGTCAGTCCATACTTCTCCCATTTTTTTCAGGGTAAATTTTTTAAACTAATTTTATGATTTAGCTATTTGATTAAGTGTGTTTGGAAATTGACTAACACTACTCTTCTTATTGTTTATAACAATTGACTAACTCTACCCTACTCTGCATCTATTTATGCTCTGTCACAATTTATGCACATGTGACCCCATCTGACCTATACAGTTTTTTAAAACCCAATATTGCCCTCGTACCCTGAGCCTCCATTCTCTCTCTTTTAATACCTCCCCCTCCGCTTCGTCTCTCTTTGGTCTCTCTTCCATTCTCAATCTTTGGATGCAAACATATACCGATCATTGCTGCTTGGCAAACCCAACTTTGGTTTGCTAACGCCTCTAGAAATGAAGGAAACAGATCATTCATCTATGCCACTGCTCCACTTATATCGACCATCGCTGATGAATAGCAGCTTCAATATTGCTCCGCTCTTGCCTAGAGTCATCGGAGTGACTGAGATTCTACATCTTTTCATATTCGACGGAGCCTAGATCGTCGAGAGCATCGCGCGAGAACCATTGTAGCTGTTGGTGAAGTCAGACCAAGAAAACCAATATTCGTAGTTGTTGCATCATCGTCAATGCCTCGGTTTAAAACCATCCCCTTCATCTTCATTGTATGTACTAGAATATGCCACTCGAAAATCTTCATCAATGGTTCTCGGATTCTCAAATGGCGAAAAGAGTTGGTCTTCATCAATTCAGTTTTGCAGACAGGTTTTAAACGGAAGTTGCAACGGAGTGGAGAGAAGCCGGTGTGTGGAGGGGAAAGAAGTTGCATACCAAACCCATTTTAAAACTGGTGCATGGAGGGGAGTGAAGCTAAGAGTTGTAGCGGAGCGGAGAGAAGCCAGTGCATGGAGGGGAGATAAGTCGAACTAGGAAAACCAATCTTCATAGCTGTTGCATCATTGCCGATGCCTTAGTTTAAAACCTTCCCCTTCGTCTTCATTGTATGTACCAGAATCTGCCACTCGAAAATCTCCATCAATGGTTCTCGAATTCGTAAATGGTGAAAAGGATTGGTCTTCATCAATTCAGTTTGTAGACAGGTTTCAGACGGAAGTTGCAACAGAGCGGAGAGAAGCCGATGCATAGAGTGGAGAGAAGCCGCGCACCAAACCCATTTGATTTGAATATGAAGCCGATGCGTGGAGGGGTTGTCGTTGAGTAGTGAATAGAGCACTCGTCTGTATCTGAGTGCATGGAGGGGTTTGTCATTGGTACAGTGGCAGTGATGAAACAGGGACGAGGGTGAATGGGGGAGAGAGAACGAAGGGATGAAGAGAGAAGGAGAGAGAGAGGGAGGGAGCCCTTCGTCACTGTGCCGAGAGGGAGAGAGAACGAAGGGCTCATCGTCTCGCCGAGTAGTCTTCGGGCAAAACAATAGTGGCCACAATCATTCTCTCTCATTCATCCCCTACTTCCTTCGACGAAAAAACAATGACAATGACACCCCTCCCAACGATCCTCCGAGCTAAATAGTAGATTCTCCAGCAGGCAGAATCCGATGTTATGAAAGGGGTTAGGTGCAAAACTGATAGGGATGAAAGTGTTGAAATCACTGAGTTCAATGTTTCTTTCCCCTTTTTCTGTTTTATTTTAAAAAATTGAAAAAGAATAAAGGGTAAAATAATCTTTTTAATCGATGTTAACAACAGGGGTAGAGTTGGTCAATTGTAAGAAACAGTAAAATTAGTGTTAGTCAATTTTCAAACAGTAAAGGGACACTTAGTCGATTAGCTAAACCATAAGGGTAATTTAAGAAATTTACCCTTTTTTTTTATGCTACCGCGTCAATTATTTTACACCTCGAGGCTAGCGGCGTACATCTCACGACGTAAATGCCCTACAACATCTTGAAGAGGCTACCGAGGCTTATTACCAAAAAAAAAAAGCTAAAAAGGCCAGGCATTTTTGGCAACCTCACCTTTAGACGTACACCTCACGTGTTGCTTCGAATGCTTTTTAATAATTTTTTTATGTTAATAAAATTCATCATGGAATTATATATTAACAATATAAATTTTGATTTTCTAGACTATTCAATTTAAATGTTATTCAAATAACAAAAATTAGCATTAAAATTATAATATTATTTAAGTATTTTGATAACATTTTATTAAAGATAACTAAATAATTATATAATAAAATGTTTAATATTATGCAATAACTTTGAAACAAATAAAATTTAAAAATATTTATATATTATTTTAATATTTTAACTACATATTTTAACTAACAAACCATTTAACATAACTAGATTTAAAATAGTTAAAATAATGAAATTATGTAATAAAATAAAAATTTTCTTAAAGCTAGAAAAATAATTGTAACATGACATTCAAATTAACGAATTTATGTAATAATAGTATAAATTATAATTTTATGGATTATTAAATTTAATAATTAATATTTTAAAAATAAATAATGATATTATTTAAATAACTAAAAAAATATTCTATATAACTAATTTTACTTGTATCACTTAATAATTCTACCAAATAACTTTCAAAAAATTAATATTTATTAATAATAATTTTAAAGTTTTAATGTATACTTATTCTATATTTATGTATTCTAAAATAAATATTTATTAGGTTTTAAATAATTATTTGTTGTTTTATGATAAATATATTTTCAATAATTATGTATAAATATATTTTTTATTTTATTATTTAACATACAAGTTTCAATAATTATTGGAGATTAAACTATTATTTTTTAACTTTTTTAAGTTTAATTTATTATACTTATTATAATTATTGTATTTTTTATAACTTATTGATTAATATTTATTATATATTAAATTATTATGTGAGATTACTTATTTATTGACTAATTTAACATATTTTTTAGTATTTGTTGTATTTATTGTATTTATATTGTTATCTATTGTATTCTCATTATTAATATTTTCCAATAATTATGTATTTTTGCAATAAATTTTTAATAATTATTGGAGATTAAACTATTGTTATTTATTAAAGATTAAACTATTAATTTAGCTAAAATTAAGAGTGTTCACATGTTGGTTCGATTCAGTTGTAGATTGTTTGGCCAATCAAATCAACTTAGTCAAGTTGGGGAGTTGGTCACTTGAAACCAAATAACCATTAGTAAAAACCGACCAACTCAAGTTGTATCAATTTGGGCCGATTTTCAGTTTGGTCGGTCGGTTCAAAAAATTTAAATTTAAAAAATTACAGTGGCACTACTAAAAGAATAAAAATTTAATTTATGATACAAAATATTTTAGACTAAGGAATATGGGAATTTTCCCACTTTCCTATATTGAAATTTTATATTAAAATATAAAATATTAATATATATCTATTGTTAGGTCATTTGATTTTGGTTGATTTACAAATGACCAAAGTGAAACTAATCCAACCTCGCTAGGTTGAAAAATTGTTGAACCAAAGTCAACCATAAAATACTAGAAAACCATTCAAGCTGGTTAGGTTGATCAATTTCATCAGTTTGATGAACAATCCTAGTTGAAATGAACTATTGCTATTTTTTGTATTGTAAAAAAGCTATTAAAAGTAGTATATAAAATATAAGGGAGAATTTATGATTCGGGAAAGATATGGTATCATCAAGAGATTTGACCAATCAAAATCCACCCATTAATTTTGATAAATAACACTTGATTGGCTACCAAGCTTATGATACTAGTTGATTGGTAAAAAATTGATTAGATATTATATCTTTCCTATATCATAGTCGAACCCAAAATACAAATAATTATTAATTTTTAAAAAATTTTAAAACATAATAAATTGTATGCTTTTATGTGTTTATATTATTTAGCTTTTGCTTAACAAATCCCATGCATCACACAAGTCCTGGTAATTCTAACTAAAACCAAACAACATATCTTAAAAGGATCACTAATAGCTTGAGAAAAAAAAAACACTAGTGATTGGCTGAGAAACTCATTAAGATCGTTCTATTAAGAAACCCAATTGGAAATTCAAAAGTTAAGTTAGATATACCCCAACATCAATCATCAAACCCCTACTAGCTCCATCGACCATTGTTGACCTTGAACCAGATGCAACTTCCCCGGTCACAACCCCAACCAAGTTACTATTAATAACTTAATAAAACCACCACTATCTTTGACTACTAGGGGCGTCAATGGACCGGTTTCAGGTTGGATCCTGTCCAGTATGAAGGTGTTATAGACAAACTGGAAAGTCCAAATACTTGCATGGATATGTACCAGTCCAAATTTAAGTGGTCCAAAACCGCTGAATCGAAAGGTTTGTTCCCTTTCATTTGAGGTTATTCAAAGTTCTATTCAAAGACCTAGCGCTCCATGCCTCCACCGCTCCCTCCAACGGTTGAACGAAAACTGAAGAAGGTTGGTTTCTCTCTGGCAGTATTCCTGGTGACATTCTCCACTCTCCAGTGATTTATACTTGGTTATTTTCTCTCACCCTCTCCCTCTCCCTCTCTCTCTAGGCTATAGCGAATAGCAACAGTGGTCATTGTTCCATCGTTCTAGTGTTATCTAGTACATCGACACTCCTTAGTCCCTCATGTAATTATCTATATCACATCTCTCTCTCTATCCAGTGGTAGACTCCTCGCTCGTTCAGGTATTTCCTCTCTCCCCTGTCATTCAAACACTTTAGTTTTTGTTTAGTTTTTGGTTTTGGGTTCGACTTTTGTTCCTAAACTGGGGAAAAGTTGAACAGGTTTCAATGGAACCAAATATAGTTTTTGAATTATCTGTTTTCTGTACTGTAGAATTGCTATGTTCATAAAAAAAAATGTATCATGTATTCCAAACGCATTTGTTTCTTTGCTTTTTAATTATGGAATAAGACACAAAATAAGACATTTTCTTATAATTTGCCACTACTAATAGGAATCTGGTTACTGGTCTTATGCTTGATTACATTGATTATTAGTCTCAGATGATCCAAAAATGTTCAGATGATATGGTTACTATAACTCATTCCAGTTGACAAAACAGAATCAACTCTAGCTTAGTAGGCTTAAGTGCTTAAGTGTTTAACTGCAGCTCAAGTTTTATGACAATAAAGAAATGTTGAGGCTAATGTGTGTTTATGGTTTTTGTTAGAATCAAAACCAATTTGAGGCTAATGTTGAATTGGACCAGTGCAAACTTAATGAATTTGGTCCATCTGTAATGGACTCATATTGGATTAGATCAGATTGGACCATCTTTGATTATGATGCAGAAATTCGAACTCTTGTAGATGGCATAGAAGCAGCTCAAAGAGAAGGAATCAAAAAGCAAATCATCAATCCAGACCCTCTACAACTAGTATCTTTTTTGAATAGTAATATGACCTCTTACTGGCTAGAAACAAACAATGCATTGGTTTCGTGTTAGAAATCTTCTGTCTTCAGTGACAACAACTATTCAGCTCTCCGACCCAACGTACAACAACTCAGTAATGTTAGCATCGTTACCGATTTTCCAATCATCTTCTACATTGAAATCATGTTATTGAAAAAACAAATACCAACCTTTTCTCTATTTCTGCGTATGCCTGTCCAAAATGAATGGCATGTTTTGACAACACAAATTATAAGCAAAAAATTATGGAATCGTTCTGGTCATCGGTTGCTTGGACGATTCATAATTAAAAAAAAAAACAAAAAAAAATAATAGTTTGATCATTCGGTTCAATGGATGGCCTGTTATGACAACAAAAAGTACAAGCAAAAAAATTTAGTGTATGAGGTCCATTAAGCAGTATTATACGTGTTATGTCATTTGAGCGTGCGACTCATATGATCCGAAAATGGAATCGTTTTGGCCACTGATTTTCAGGTCGACGGTTCGAATAGACGGCCCGTCCTGACAACAAAAATAAAAAAAAAAATAGAAAAAGGCAAAAAACCATTGAACGGGTCGACGGTTCGACTGCCTAGGTCTGTGGGTCAATGATCAATTCAACAGTTTTTTTCCAGGGACTGAGATTGGGAATTTTGGATAATAGTTTGACTGCCCGGGTCAATGGATCATTGATTGATTCAACAGTTTTGGGCCAGGGGACCGGGATTGTGGTAAAACGGAACCGATTGCCTGGACGGTTCCTGGGCCGAAATGTCCATCCGTCTAGGTCAAAGGTGGTTCAAAAACCATGGTTTTTTGTGTTTTTGGATTTTCACTATTCAAAGCTTTTTTCTACTATTGGCTTTATTCGAGCATGTGTGGTATGCTCTTTTTTTTTTCATTTTTTGCTTTTGTTTTGTGTGTGTGTGTTTGGTCTTCTTCTTCAAGATCCTTCAAAATGGTCTAGGGTTTACCACTATTTTATTTCTTCCCTTTTGTTTTTTCTTTTGGTTTATTGTGTAGTGTTTTTTTTTTTTCTTTATTTTCTTACAAGACGATTTGCTTTATTTCTTTCTTTGATTGCATCTATGTTTAACTTCGTTTCAAAGTGGAACTTTGAATTCGATTTTTTGGTTTTTTTTTCCTTGGCTTTTCCAGTTTGGTGGATTTACTGCCAATTTCTTTTTTATGTGTTTAAGGTCACTTTGGATTTATCTTTCAAGGTTTTGAAATCCCTTGTAATGTCCACCCTTCCCATGACTATGACTACAAAGTTATTTCGTCTAATTATTGATGTCTAAAAAAAATGACCCGAAAACGAAACTGTAATGGCCACCGGTTCCCAAGTTGACGGTTCGAACAGATGGCCCAATTTAATAACAAAAATTAAAAAATAAAAATGAATAAAAAATGGCCAAAAACCGTTGAACAGGTCGACCACTCGGCTCAACGGGTCGTTGATTGATTCAATAATTTTTTGCCAGGAACTGAGTTTGGGGTAAAACGAAATTGGTTGCTTGGACACAAGGTTCAAAGTATCGATACGATACGCGTATCGACAGTATCGTATCAGTACTTAGAAACACACGAAACTCTTCTTTTTTTATGTTTTTTCAAATTTTGGTTTTTTGGGAAGCTAAAAATAAGTTTTTTTTATTTAAAAAATATGGGGTTTTGAAACACCCGTATCTTTTTCAAAAGATATGATATGGGGGTATCGTATCAATATTTTAAACCATGCCTGAACGGTTCTCGGGCCAAAGAGTCCTACTATCTAAGTCAATTAGGAGTTCTCGATGTGAAACAAAGGACAACTATGAAGTAGAACTCATAAGTTAGAACTATTACTATATGGTCGTATTAATTCTTTTATATGAGATGCTTTATTGGAACAATATTTAAAAAACGAGCACATAATGATCTCTTTCAATTCTTTATATGAGTTTCAAGATTTGAGTATTTATAATTGCAAGTTTCTTATTGAAAAACCATTATCTTTTTTAATATAACAAATAACAATGTTGCAATTCCAACCCCTTCCACTAGTATTGTTATTAAATGAGACCTAACCCAATGTTCCAAGGGTTCAAAGCCAAAGGGCATTCATGACCACAAAAGGGTAAGATTGGAATAAAAAATATATAAGTTACATGGTGTCACGTTAGGGTAAGATTGGAATAAAAAATATATAAGTTACATGGTGTCACGTTAGGGTAAGATTGTAATAAAAAATATATAAGTTACATGGTGTCACGTGTAAACAGATTGTGATGGCGCATTCATGATGGGGAAAATATAGTCAATTGTCATAAAAATTAAGGGTACTTTTAAGGGACTTTGAAAGCAGTAAAGGTAGCGCTAGTCCATTTCTTTTAAATTAAGGGTAACTTAAGAGATTTTCGCATTCTTTTAATTATTTTTTCAAAATAGTGTTGTGTAAATTAATAGAACCTACCCTGTATTTTATAACCATTTTTAAACCTATCTTGTGTTTTGCAACATCTCCCGAGGTTCCAAGTTCCAAGATCGAGCTTGTCCTGATTTACCTAAACCAATTGGGCTGGTTTTGGTTTCATGACCTGTAATGATGGGTCAAATTAACCCTTTCTTTTGTAGCACAGGATTCGCTAAGAATACAAGTATCCAAATCTGATTTTGTGACCAATCACGAGTGAACGTGCCAATGCTTTGTACACACGGGACCCGTATGTTGTGTAATTCCCATTAATTCATCAATGACTAATAATGGGATATTTTTATTGTTTGTTTTGGTGATGTACCATTTAGTATTATATTGTATTGAAGAGTACCAAATTGCCAATTGAGGGATGTAAATACATTATTTGACAATTAACTCCACCATTACTCTCATTAAATACACATTATAAAAAACAAGTATAACACTTATAATGAGCTTTAAACCTTCATATCTCAAATTAAAGGTATGGCCACGCAACACTAGGACAGTTCATAATTTACTTAATTTACTTTGAGTTATGTCTTATTCAAATAAACAACGTTGTATACGAATGTTCAGCCACCCCCCCCCCAACCAAAAAAAAAAAAAAAAGAGTACTAAAATTGGTATTTTGTAAATATTAAGGAAATGAATAATCTTGAAAAATAATTTCTAATTTTTGTTAATTTACAGAATAAAATCTTAAAAGTACGTTATATATCTTAATAATTAAAAAATATGAATTTAGTATGATATGTATTTCAGAAATTCCAATGGATCTGATATATTTTAAATTAATATTATATTTTTTCTATAAATGATTAATTAATACTTTAATTTATAACAAATAGAAAAATATTTGTTATTTACAAAATCAACTAAATTTATTTCAGTAACTAGTGTGATCATTAAATTAGTAACTAATATAAGTAATTCATCTATACTATTTAAAGCAAATGCTTGCATTGGTAATATAGTAATTTTATATTTGTATTAGTAACTTTCTAGAAGTTGTATAGTTATTAGCCAGCATATTAAGAATTTAAGACTAAGTTGGCCTTTTGTTACAAAAAATATAAAATAATTGATATATTAATTAAAATATAATAGTTGCATTCCACATTCTCAGTAATTAACTAAATAATAATAGATTTTTAGATTAATTATATATTTCTAAAATTATTAACTAGTAATAAATTAAATAATAACATATTAATGGCTTTATGAATGTAGTAGTTTGTAAAAGCCATCACCGATGTTTGTAGGCTTATCAATGGGTTGGGCAGGACCCGAATTGATTAGGTCAGTTTAATTCTTGATATATTATTCCGATATATATATATATATATATAAAAGGTCCATCGAATGATACCCAATTGTTTCAAGAATAATTCAACTTTAGATCTAAAACTACAGACCTTAATGGGTCTGATTTGGTTCCGGGTCTTAATATTTCTTATCGGGTCTGTTATGGTTCTACCTAAACCACACCCAGACCCGACCCGTTGACAGAACTAATATTCATGTTTTGATCATTAAAATTGAAGCAAATGTTATTGCTCGATTTTAGAATGCTGAACTATTATCGCCTGTCAATCTGTTAAGAGGAGCGTCACGAATACCTGGTCTGAGGTAATATTGATTTTTCAAGTGGACCAGTGTCAAAATGTAATTTGGCCGAGGCCCATGGTCAAGTTCCCGGTTGACTGAGGGGGTTGATTGATCAAGACTCAAAGTCAAAACCTTCCCGGTTAGGCGGTAAGTACTTTGCAAGGCATTTATTTATTTGTTTTTTTGTTTTTGCTGTTATTACCAGGAAACCGGATCTGGGCGCCCCCAACGACCTTACAGGCTATTACCAAAAAAACCCGACCTTACAGGCACATTACAACATGATTAAGAACATTTTCCTACTTATAGTTATTATTCACGGGAGATGTTGTCAATGTATAATGAATTGTGCATGTGAGGTCGGTCCGTAAGGGGCAGATCCCAATTCAATTCCTATTACAGTTCTCGGTTCATTTTCAAATTGAATATTGCAAACAAAAACATGGAAAAGAAAAGCTCGCTTGACTGGCTACTAACTTCTGCAATGCCTTTCATTTTGATTCAAATGACATGCGATCTAACTTCTGTAATGCCTTTTTGTTAAAATTTGCATTCTTCTCTTGAATTAGTAGGAAAAAAAGAAAAAAAAAAACACTTTGAGGAATCATATGAAAAAAATGCCCCACAAAAGATGAAAGAGAAAAAAATATACCAACCTACGAAACAAGATCAACACATGTTTTCGTCTTTCGGACGATCTGATCAGGGATCCGCTGGCTGGAAGTGACAAGAATTAATAAATCTTCATTTTCTTCACGTGCCGATCCTATCGAGATTTTCCGACACGGTTTTCATCCTTGGTCTCACCTCCGGATCTGGTTCCGTGCATGCGAGAGCCGCATGAAACACCGCGAGCACTTCCTTCTTTGCATGCACTTCCTTGAGCAGCATGGGGTCCACCATCTCCGACAACAGGTTCTCCTCTTCAAATCCCTTCCTCACCCATCTCACCAGATCCGTGGTCGCACCGGTCGCTGTTGATGTGGTCGGAGATGAGAATTCCGGAGACTTCCCGGTCAGCATTTCGAGCAATACGACACCATACGAGTATACATCCCACTTCTGGGTGGGTCGGCTACCTGCCAGCCGAGCTTCAGGGGCCTTGTAATTGTTGACTCGCTCCGCTGGGGAAGGTTTGATATAAGGGAGAGCTCCACCCATAAGGCCCCCGGCACCAGATGAAGTGGCACCATCGCCGGCGATGCTGATCAATCGGTTGAGTCCAAAATCGGAAATGTATGGTTGGAAATCTGTGTCAAGGAGGATGTTGGAGGGCTTAATGTCTCCGTGGACGAATTTCCGTGGGTTGCATTCGTGGAGGTAAGCCAGGCCCCGAGCCGTTCCCTTGGCAATCTTCAAGCGGGTCGACCAGGGCAAAGTCGTAGACGGTTGGCCACTCTTCCCTGAAACAGTTCTGCTGAGTTAGGTGGGTTCTCCATGAAAAAAGATTTAAAATACCTCTCTCTCTCGCGATCGTTCGCTCTCACTCTCGTACACAGGCACATGCAGGTGAGTTAAAAAATATAATGTTAAACAAATCGATTCAACCATTTTAATGTGCTTACCACCAACTCACAGGAAATGAGAATTGAGAAGAGATCTATAAATATTAATTGTCTGCTGTTCAATAGTAAATAACTGGGTTGACCGTTGACACAATAAAGATGCATAGCCTCCAATTTAATCAAGTTTTATAATGTGCAGGTGGGCCATTTATAATGGTTGGCGTTTGCGGGTTGTGTATAAGTGTTCATACATGTCATGCAGCCCCAGAACCTAGCACTATTATAATTGTTGATTGCTTGTCCCCCCTCCCTCCCTCCCTCCCTCCTCTCTTAACCCCCACCTACTCACCACTAAAGAAAAAACAAAAAAAAAAAAAAAAAAAAAAATCTATCCACATTCGCGAGTGAACCAGAGGAGCAAGTAGCGCTTACCCATGACAAAATGAAAAATGGTTATGGATCGGCCAAGAATGATCCAATTTCTTGTTTTGTTTTTTCTTTTTCAATTTCCATCAGATCAATTCGCTCACCGTGTTTCAGGAGGGTTGATCAAATCGATTCAATCATTCAAACGAAAACTTAGGAGGTAGGAGATTAAAAAAAAAAAAAAAGGTAGTTTACAAAACCCCTGTACTATGCGGTCTGTGACAAAGACCCCCTTATTTTGTTTTACGACAAAAACTTCCCTGTACTATGACCGTTAGTCAAAGACTCCCTTTCGTTAGCCTTTCGTCCAAAAAGACGTTACGGTATTTTTTAATCTCTATATTATTCTGACGAGAAAAAACACTGCTCATCTTTCCAGCGGCGGATGGGCGGTAATCCCCTCTACCTCGCCCTGCTGATGGTTCAATTCAACTATCGCCGTTGACGTACCGTGTAAGTTAGCTCGCTTCATATAGAAAAGGGAAAAAAGCCCTAGTTTCCACTTCTTCAGAAACTCTGCTAGGCTAGCTAGGTCGGGAATGGCTTCTTCGAAACTCCAGCTCTAGAGAAGATCATCAAGAATTGTTCCTGGAGGAAACACTCCAAGCTAGTTCATGAATGCAAATTTGTAATCGAGAAATTAGCTTCTCCCGAAAAGTTTTCTACTCCGGACAGTTCAGTCCCCGGTCCGTAGGGAAGTCCGACACGGATGGAAGCATGACACAGTTTGTCCAGGGGATCATTACCAAGATCATGCAAGACATCGATCTGGTTTTGAATCCTTCCACCCCAGGGAACCACCGCTGGGTGCCCATGATGGTGCATTTGAGACTACGACCGTCGAAACCACCAACCCGACAGATTTGTTGGATTCAACGGACAAGGACATGTTGGATGGCAAGTATTGGGAAATCAGTATGTATAAGACTGCTTTGAAAGGGAGAAAGGGGGACCTGAGCCGGATCTGAAGAAACAGTAATGAAGAGAGAGAGAGATCGGGATTGAATTAAATGGGTTCAATCCCGATGCTGTTAAGGGGAAGGGGAAGAAGAAAGATGGGGGGAAAGAGAGGGAGAGGGATAGAAATGTGAAGGAATCTGTAGTAGAGGGGATTATCGCCCATCATCCGCCTCTACTGTTAGTGCATCGGGGAAGATAAACAGTGTTTTTTTCGTCAAAAAGGTAGTATGGGGATTAAAAAAAATACTGCAACCGTATTTTTGGATCAAAGGCTAACGGAAGGGGGTTTTTGCCTCACGGTCATAATACAGGGGGTCTTTGTCACAAAACAAAATACAGGGGGACTTTGTCACAGACCCCATAACCATATTATGGTGGAGTCGTTGTAATTTAACCAAAAAACAATGTAAAAGTGAGAAATCTATCTAAAGATTCTACTCTATAAATTTGCGTGGGTACAGATAGATGCCTAACTTTCTTCTCTTTGATAGATGCTTAACTTTCGAGTTCGCTTTGGTTCCCTTAAAGTTAAAAAGAGGGAAGAGTGCTTTTGATGGTGGATCAACCCTTTTTTTCCTTGTGGGTCAACCTTAACGGGTCCAATAAAAGATTAATGACAGAATGCCACACAAAACCAGCTGGTGTGATGTGATGATCTTCTCTCTGTAAGATCCCATCTGTCGTTCTCCGCACCAAGCATGGAATGACGACAACGAATAGATCATTTATGACGATACTATCCTACCGTTTAAATAGTATCCAATGGTCATTGTTGTCATCGACAACCGCGTAGTTGGCCCACCGATCAAAATATTTCAGAACCCGACCTTGGCTTGTAATATAGCCAACGTCCAACCAACGGTCACTATCGTTCTATGGAATCCATTTTTGCTTCGACAGCAGATGTAGATCATATCTACGAGTCTATCACATGGGCTCATTAATTGAATTTCTTGAGTTCTCCTTACTTGCTTACTCCACTAGTCCACAGAGAGAGGGAGAGAGAGGGTTCAGAATTTGAGAGCAAAATAAAAAAAAGGTCAAAAAACTTACCACGAATAGCAGAAGCCAAACTTCCATTTGAGATGAAATCAGATATGAGAAGCTTTTCATCAGCAGCCCAGTAATAAGCCCTTAACCTTACAATATTGGGGTGCTTAACGCGTCCGATCGCCTGTATCTCCGCTGCAAATTCTTTATACCTCTGTCCATCAGCTTCACCCAATCTCCTCACCGCCACGGGAACTCCATTATTCAGCACCACCTTGTAAACAATTCCCAATCCGCTCTTCCCCAATACATACGCCGACGCTCTCAAAAGCTCATCCAATTCGAACGTAAATCCCTTATCGATAGCAACCAGTTCACCTTCTCCTCCTCCCCCTCCCCCACTACTACTTCCTCCCTTATCAGACTCCACTTCTGAGTCGTTACTCGAGAACGAATTCCAACATGCGCCAGAACAGAACTTTTTGCCCTCGCCGCCACCGAATTTTCCTTTACCGGTGCAGCTGCAACTGTCGGAATCTTTTCTCTTCCAGTATATGTAGACGATGAGCAAGCCAATGACCGCGACTCCGGCGGCGTCTGCAACGGCGATTAATATTATGAAACCTGGTTTTAGCCCTTTCTTTGGATTGGTATCAGGTACCGTTTCCCGATTCTGCTGGTCTACTGGAGAACTCTTTGGCGGATTCCCGCTGCAAGGTGTTTGGAGAGGAAATCCACACAAGGAAGGGTTGTTAAGGAATGCGGTCGGCCCTTGATTTTCAAAAGTGCCGGCCTGAGGGATTTGTCCGCTGAGGTTGTTATGTCTAAGATCGAAGCTTACCGTCACCGGCAGTTTGCCAAGTGATCTTGGGATCTCGCCGGAAAAATGATTGAAAGAGAGGTTTAGAGTCCCGGACAGTGATTTCAAATCGCCGAGATCAGGTGGGATCGATCCGTTGAATTCGTTTGACGATAAATCGAGTTGAACCAAGTTGTCGAGATTGGGCCAAATTCCGTCGGGAATCTCGCCGGAGAATTTGTTACCGGAGAGAACAAGCCTCTGCAGCTGACGGCAATTCGCAAGGTCACTCGAGAGGGATCCGGAAAGCGAGTTTTGCGAAAGATCAAGGTTCTGAAGGCGGGGGAGATGGCAGACCGAAGGCGGAAGCGGACCAGATAGATTGTTACCGTAGAGGAAGATACTGTGGAGAGAGGTAGCGTTGAAGAGCTGAAGAGGAATGGAACCGTAGAAGCGGTTGCCGTGGAGGTTGAGTCTGCGGAGAAAGATAAGAGCTCCGAGCTCGGAGGGTATGTAGCCGCGGAGATTCTGTCCGGAGATGGCGATTGCGACGACGCGAGGGTCGGAGTATCCGGCGACATTCATGCAGGAAATCCCGGACCAGTGGCATGGATCGGTGTCGTTTTCGTTCCAGGTGGAGAATGCGGAGACGTCTGACGCTTGGTCGACGGCAGACTTCAAAGCCAGAAGGGAGAGACCGTCGGGGGACAGAGAGATGGCAAAATTAGGGTTTTGGAGCAGCAGAAAAAGAAAGAAGAGTAGAAAGAGCTTCATCTTGTGCCGGATTCCCAATCTGCGCAGAAAATCATTAATGGAAGGATGGCTCGTAATTGTGGAAGGTTGGGAGTTTACACAGACGAATAAGAAGGGGGAGTGTGTGCGGGTTGGTGGCCTTCCCTTTAATATTTATTGCCCGTTTGACTAGAGAAAGAAACGGTAAGAACTAGAGAGAGAGAGGGGGCGAGATTTGATTGCGCGATCCACCTCCCGCCAAAAGGAGATCGACGGAAAGGGAGTAGAAGCAAAGCAAGGCCTTCAAATGATGATGACGGAGACATCGATCGATTGTTAGAAAAATTGGAATTGAATAAAAAAATCACAGCCGTTGAGCTGAGTTGAGTCACTGAGTGTAGCGTAACGGTTTGTAACCGGTTCGGTCATCGGTGGTGTTGTGTTTGGGAATGGGGAGGTGAAACTGGAACCGGAAGCCGGAAGCCGGAAACAGACAGACAGAAAAATTCACCTTCGGGGGAGCTGGGTGTATGTTTTGGTAGAATAGAAGTATAGAACAAACGTGCTTTCCTTTTCCATCGTACGAATGCATACGGTTAAGCGCGTAATAGTAAGAGTTGGGCCGGCCCTGTTCTGTTCGGTAGCGGTAGCCCAATCTCCTTCCATGTGGCGCATTACGACTGGTCCCGTTGGACTGAACTAACCCATGTGGCTATATGTCGGTCTGAACCCAAGCCCAAATGGAAGGAGGAGATGAGATCCAGGGGCTCTTACTTGTCAGCAGGACTAAGAACTAACCGTCCAATCACTGAAACCCCATATGCATGACAGCATGAGATATGTGACGCATCGGAACTATATCTTCTATCAGTCTCGGTTATCGGTCCATGTGCTACACTTGTGATTTTCGGACTAATAACTTATCCCCCATCTATGGACTACGAACTACGAAGAGAGAGAGAGAGACTGTAGTTGATATGTAATGTTTTTCCAGGTAACGTAGATCGTATTTCCCTGGGCATATCGTGGAGATGGGAAGGAATGTCAAGTGGCAATATATTTTCCTAAAATTAATAAATGGGTTATGGGGCAGTTGGGGAGTGGAGAAGACTGGAGAGGATTAGCAAATCAAATCAAGTAATAATTACAGAGAGGCATGCGTCACTTTCACTAATTTGATAATTTCTATTTCTCATCGTAGCACTAGCACTTAAGACTTAAAAGTTGCTTCATCGCTAATTTCTTACTGTTGATTATTGCGAGTAAGCGTAGAGAAGATGGCATAAGAGGAAGGAATCTCACAAACAATCATGAAAAATATGCTTAGAAGCTACAAAAGTAGAAGAATAAAAAAAAGTACAAGAATAAAGAAGCATTGTTGCTGTATATTTTGTTTGTCCAGCTTGTGCATTACCTTTTGACTTTGTTTCAAAGCACTTGCTGGTACTCTTCTGTCTTTGTTTGTTTGGTTATCCATAGGGCTGTTCATAACAATACTCAAACCGACTAAACCGACTAATTTGGTCCGATTCAATCTGAGTTGATCGATTTTTTTTTAATATCAGTTGGTTACGGGTTATAAAAAATATAAACCGATAGTTCGGTTTGATTTTGGTTTTTATGTATGAAAGTCGAAATCGAACCAACCCGATATATATTATATATATTTGATATATTTCAGTTTTAATATATATTTGTGGAAATATATATATATATATATATATATATATTAGCTTTATTTCAGAAATATACATATTATATATAATATATAAAGTATCAGTTTTAATCCATCAAATCATTTTTAATTTTCAGCCATCCAGCCTTTGTTTTATTAGACTTGAATCCTTTACTATTTACATACATCCATAGAATCATTTACAAAATCAACCCAAACCGACCAAATCGATTTTATTTAGTACTGGGTCGGTTTCAGTTTTATTTATAGATAAACTGACCAGATTGGGTCAGTTGAAAAAATGTCAATAAATCGACCCAACCCGAATCGTAAACAGCCCTACTTATCTCTATTACTCCAAAATATATATCACCACCATGTGATGGTTGTTTTGTATAATTACTAATAATAGCAACCATCTAACAAGTAATAAGTAATAACCACTTCAATCGGTACCGGGTCCACCACCATTTCCTCAACCCAAATATATTACAAAGTTGCTGTTCCAGTCTTCCAGAAGCTGAGCTCATACAATACTCACCAGCAGATCCGATTATACTCCAACTCAATAAAACCTGATAACGCTGATTTATAAGCTGAAGTTAAAACATCCCTTCCTTGATCTTGGGTAAATAGAGACAGGAATGACTTTTGTATGTTTTGAATATATATTAATTGGGCCCGTTATTTTGCAAGCTTTCAAGAAAAGATTCTTCTTTTTATGTCTCCATTAAACAAGAGAAAAAACCCAGGAGACAGCGTAGCATGGAAGCAATATTGGGGTTTGTTCATTTTTTGTATAATCTCTACACATAGAACAATTGAAACAATTATGGGGCAAGACCAATCATGATATGCCACATCAGCTTCACGTGAAGAGAACTGATGTGGCTTATCTCTATTAGGAGTAGGATTTATAGACGATTAGAATAAATAAAATTATAGCTCCTATATGAAGGTGTAGGTCTTATATCTATAACTTGGAGACATGTCCTGTTTCTCGAGGACAGCGACTCACCGTCGAAATTATTCCAATCTAAAAGATTGGCGAACCGTGTTCTTACACCAATATCACTTGACCCTCAATATATTTTGTCTTCTTTGTTCTTTATTGCATCTGTGTGTGTGTTATAGGTTGTGAAAAATACAGAGTGAAAAAAAAAACCTAAGAAATCATCAGCATGATGATGACAAAGAATAACAATATAAACTAGTTAGTAGTGACATGTATCCTGCACCACTTAATACATTGCTCATGAGAAAAAGGCAAAATTGGAATTTCTTTTGAATTGAACATGGAGCTTCACTAATAAATGGTCTACAAATTTCACTTCGCAAGCTAATAGGAGAATTCGAGATCTCTAAATAACAAACTTCCTCTCAAGCTCCTGTTACCTCAACCTTTTTTCTGTTCCACAGTACCTGGAACTACTGGACAGTATTTGTAGTGGAGTTCTAAAATATGGCTTCTTCAATCCATTTAGACAGTGTACACGGGTGTGTATGTGTATATGTGTATGTTGTATAAGAGAGAGAGAGAGAATTGACATATGATAATGATAGTGTGGGACAATGCCTAAACATGGATACTAATACAATCACAAATATGGGAAATGGGGATACTATTCTTCGTCATCATCTAAGCATTATCCCGACTATATGGGATCAGCTACATGAATCCTGTTTCACTATTTCCTACTGTTCAGTGCCATACATACAGCCATACAGGTATTAGTCTCCCATATAATATGCTTATACCATGCGTCTATATCTTAGTTTTTAAAACTAAATATAATTTCTCACTCATGTCCTTCCAAATGTAATTAAATTTTTAACATGTTTCTATACCATGCTTCTATATCTTAGTATCCAGTATTATAGTTTTTTTTTTTTAACTGCAAGTTAAAGTGTTTCATTAATTAAAACAAAGAAAGTACAAAGCCAGCCCCTATACAGGTAACTGGACATAACCATATCTGAACCTATACCAAAATTACAACCAATATTATAACCTTCTATAGCTTTACAAAAAGAAAACCAGTCATAAAAGGGTGATCCGCCAACCAAGATACACCATCCCAACATCTTTACAACCACCTCCCCTACATTCTGCCTTCCTTCAAATACTCTACCATTTTTTTTTACACCACCATCCACACTGCCCAAAAAACCATTGCTGGAATAATGCTCCAAGTCACCTTATCAGCCTTACTCAAACCCCTCAGGTACCAAGCATCCATAAAGCTCTTCACATCAACTGGGAAACACATCTTAACACCAAATAGATCAAGCCTTTTGTTCCAAATCCAATAGACAAAATCCCAACTCAATCAAAGATGGTGGTTTCCTTACTTCTGCTGCACATGGGACAACCGGAATCTGCCACTCATAAGCCTCTTCGGGAATTGGGATCTGCTCTCACATAGGGTGACTCACAACCACCTCACAGGCACATCCCACTGTGCATTGGGAATATCCCTCATAAATAATCACACAAATACGGGAGATGTCACTGATGCACGGTGGGATGTATCTTGAGGTCGGTGTGAGGCGCCATGCGTGAAGAGCAGATCCGGTTTTTTCTGTCACCAAAGTGCTTTTTGATGCAACATCAGAATATCAGTGCTACTAACGAATTCAAATCTACCCCTATCTGCTCTTCATACGTGGGTGCCTCAGAGTCACATCCACCATGCATTGGGAACATCTCCTGTGAATGATGATTTATAAGTACGAGAGATGTTTCCAATACATAGTAGGATGTGCGTGTGAAATTGTGTGAGGTGCTTTGTGTGAGGAGCAGATCTGGTCTTCCTATTGCATGGCGTCCCAAAAACATCCCACTCAATGAGGGGCCACCAGCTGTCCTCCCACAAGTACTCTACCCTTAGTACATGCAGAGTTAATGGGACGGCCGTTAGCTCTAAATCTACACCCAAAACCAAACTCTCGACTTGGACCTAGGGCTGTTCACGGGTTGGGTTGGGTCGGTTTTGCTGATGTTTTTCCAACCGACCCGACCTGGTCAGGTTACCTAAAATTGAAACCAAAACCGGCCCTGTGTTAAGCAAAACTGACTTGATCGGTTTGAGTCGATTTGGGTTGGTTTCGGCTCTACGTAGTGGTGACTCAATTGCTGTTCATTCATGGCTCTACATTCCCAAAGGAAGCCGGCATTTCCTTAATGTTTTGTGACCCATCTATGGATCCAAATTTTGTGGAGGGAGCAGGGTTTAAGAGTACTATTTGCTGGAGTAAGATTTCAATCTGCAGGAAACTATATAGTGGATGGATCAAACTATCAAAACCAGCTAGATCCAACAAAAGCGAAGAAGATGCTCTCTGCTACTGTAGATAAGTAGTGGTGAAATACTGAAATTTAAGGTAAACATTTATTCATATACTCTTTTTTTATTCACTGATGGAGTGATGGGTCTTGGGTCACCTTTAATGTTTACAACATACCTCCTGATGAACTCAATAGTGATGAACTAAGTAGGTTGTAACTACTAATTTTTCTTTTTATTCATCATATAAAACATGAAAATGGTAATTGATGTTGTCTGATCCAAGGTGTCCTGAACTAACATTGAAGTTAGATAATCGTGTCAACTGGCGAAGCCAATGTGAAAGGACGAAACCGCACAGCAAGATCTGAAACTAAGAAAGTGATCAAAAGCCCGAGGAGTTATTCCCCGGGTAGACACTCCAATGCTCAAGTCAATAAGAAGAATGGGAGGTCGTACTGAGTAGTTGAGAGAAACGTATTGGTCTGACCAGAATAACGATATGGAGTCTGAAGAGTCAAAAAGTCCTTTATCTTGAGTGGAGGTTACCTACTTATAGCTAAAAATCCATGTATGATTCGGATGAGGCTTTTGGGGTTGTCGGCATGAGGTTATCCACCGAGGTCTTCGGGATAAGACCTGATTCCCGATGGAACTGTCCTTATCCGTGCAGGGCTCTCCTTTCTTGGTCATGTTTATCCTTCCTACATGGTGTTGATGTGGCCGAAGAGATAAGGCAACCGTGGAGGTGACACGTGGCACTTGTTTTTGCTAAGCAGAAAATGGTACTTGTGTTTTGAAAAACATACTTCCTAAAAATTTTTACCCAAACAGTTTTTAAAGCAAAAAAACCAATGAAAAGTATTTTATACATTTTTTACTTTGATATTTTTAAAAGATTGTCTAGATTGCCGTAACAGTAGTCTGATTTCACAATTGGGTTGTGTCAAATAGAACTTACTGAAATCCAGTTAATTTTTAATCTTATCCAAGTTATCAACGCAAATAACTTGTCATCTTATCCATCTGGATTAGACATTTCTCCAGACTGGATTTTGTTATTTTAAGCAATCCAAACAATTTTTCACATGGTTAGATGGATAGGGTCATCTAATTTGTTTGCCCCATTTATGGTCCATTTGGTAGGAGTCTCCTCATGATTGTTAACCTTGTCCATCTTGTTAAGTTAGATTAATTATCATGAAACTCTTGCCTCTTTTGTGGCTCTGTCTACCTGTTAATATGGAGCTTTGGTTTAGAAAAAAAGATTACTTGATTGACTAATGGGGTCATATTTTGTGGAATCAAATGAGTTTATGCAGTTCCAGTGTTCTTTTGACCATTTTCCCTATCACCACAGACGAGCCATCTGTTCAAGATGGTTCTAGAGAAGCAGAGGTTTAGCCCCTTTGTTGTTACCTGCAGATATATGGTATTGGCATCAACCTTACAGTGTAATGCCAATTAGTCAACTGACTGGTCAGTTGATTCTCATAAAAAAAAAAAAAAAAACTGACTACTCAGTTGAGATCAAGGTTTGATGTATCGAACTACCGATATGATACCCCGTGTTGTATTGTATCAGCAGGGTTCTGATACACCTTTTTAAAGGGATTTTCAGGAATCCTTTTGTTTTATTTATTAAATGATACATATAAATAATTTTGAAAAAAACTAAAAAAAACAAAAAGTGAATAGTTTAAAGCACTGATACGCACTTGCTGATACATAGAGGTGTATCATACTTTGAACCACGGTTCAGTCATAAAAAAAACCTGACTAGTCAGTTGAGGGCCAGATTAAATGCATCACTCACTAGTTGGTCAACACTCATGTTGCGGTTATCTAGGATGAATAAGTATCAACTAGGTCAACTAGTCAATTAATGATTAGGTAACCTATTCAACCACAAAATCATTTTAAATATTTATTTGGTTGTTTTCTTATTATTTGAAACAATATAGGGTCTTTGTATGTTGGTATACTCATGAGGTTGCTTTAAGTATTTGTGATGGAACATGATTGGATGATTGTATATAAAATAGAAAAAAAGGCATAAAATAAAAGAAGGTAGTGGATGAATTCTTTTAGCTTCTTCCAAACAATGGTGTGTTGATATGGAGTTGCCACAAACAAGCAACACATTGGGTAGTTGAGGGTGTACTCTTTTTGGTAAACGAAGGCTTTTATTCCCTATCCGGCCTAACTTCTTACATGGTTGCAATCTATATCAGCTTATTTATGAGATTGCATCAATATCATAAATTTAGAGCATTTCTTTTTTTTTCATTAACTAGTTAGTGCCAAGGCCCCAACTAGTCAGCTCATCAACTAGAGAGGCTAAAAAGAACAGTCAATTCCTCACCACATTTGCCCCATAGAAGCCGATCTCCTATCCAAATGGCCTAATCATGTTTTAAAATGTCAAACTGACGTTAAAAATGCCGCAACAAGTTTATGCTATCTTCTGCGATGATACCAGAATCTATTGAACAAGTTGGCTGAACTGAAAAGTGATTTTTTTTGGGTAGAATACTTAAACCTCCCTTGATATTTCATCTAAATAGTAATACTATAACATCCCCTCACTTTTTAAATTGGACTTGGACCTTCTCTCTCAATTTTAGGATCAGATTGACATGAAATTAATTCAAAGAAAAAAAACCATCATCTTCAATCTTGGAACAGTGAACTTGGTTGTTCATATCACTGCTGTATCCAATTTCAGCCAATGAAGTTCTAATAACATCTCACACAAGGGCATTTTTTGAGATCGACTTCTATCAGGACAAATGTGTGTCCACACCATTCTAACAGCTTTTCGCAATTTTGCATTGGGAGGCATTCTCAATGTAAAGCAATAAAAGCTCCTCGAATGGACTTTGCCCCGACTGAAGCCGAACTCACATTTTTCTTCACTCCGAAAATCAATTCTCATCTTGTGATGAAATGATCAAATCAACGAAATACAGCTCCTGAAAAAGGAAAAAACTAACTTGTGTTCCAAACGCTGGAATCAGTTAACCAAATCACAGAGGAAAGAAGTAAATTGTGAGAGACTATGGCACAAAACACGTTCATTGAACAAGATGTGACCCAATCATTTCGATTGTTGAGTGGTCAAACCATACCTGCGGTGGGATTGGACAATTGGAGTTTTGGTTATGAAGCTTCTAACTCTGTCTCCTCTGCAATTGTTGAGGCTGGTTATAGACACGTGGACACATCTTCAGAGTATGGAGTTCAAGAAGTTGGATATGCACTCAAGAAGGGCATACAAACAGGTGTGGACAGAAAGCATCTCTTCATCACATCAAAGCTCTATGGTTCTCTGACTTGTCGCCAAACAAGGTAAGAGCTGCTCTAAACAACACTCTCAAAGAACCACAACTCAAATATCTTGATCTTTTATCTGATCCATTGGCCATCTCAGCGACTGATGGCTTTTTGTTTCATATCACTTTGAAGCACCATTGCGGTGGTGAATTAGACATCGTCTTCCTTTACTCGGTGAAAGGGTTTTTTTTTTTATTCATATAAGACAATCAAATATGCAAAGAGGTAATAGAGGGCAAAGTTGGAAATTCAAAAACAAAAACTTAAAAACTGCACATGACATCACGTTCTAACAGACATGAATAGAGGTTTAACAAATGGGAGGTTTTTGTTGCTGATATCTTTTGAGAAGGGAGGTTAAGTCCATTTTGAAAAACGAGGGGATGTTTCAGTATTTAAATGAAATATTAAGGGAGCCTCAAGTCTTTTACCCTTACTTTAAAGAAATCCAGCAATCTGATTAAAGCCTAATTTGTCCGTGATGGGTATATTAAACTTCTTACTTCCTCTGTTAGAGATAACGTCTGATGCTTCTGACAAGGATGGTCTTATCCCAAGAGAGGGGTGTTTCAGTTCAGTATTTAGAACAAGCATCAACCCTTTCATAAATGGGTAGGGTTTAGACCAAAAAGCAAAACTAAGGCTTGATTCTAAGACTAATTACTTCCGTCAGCTGGTCCCCAGTCATCATTTTGCAACCGAAACGGTCCCATTTTTCTGCATGCATGCTACTTCAGCACATGAGGATAAAGTGATAACCATTAACCCCATTTTTCTGCAGTTGCAAACTTAAACTTAGAGCTTCTCAAGCAACTTTCAGAATGTCAAGAAAACCAAGGGAGTCCTTGCTGAGAACACCGTTTATTTTCTGCAACTGGAACTATGGGTCCCAGAAAGATACGCCATAAATCAAGTATTATCGTCACTAGCATTGCTGCACCCAGAGCATCAACAGCCACTCTAGGCAGGTCCCACGTATCACCAGCTTTTTCGTCAATCCTGTTACAAAGTTTGGTTTCATTCAAGAAATTCAGAAAACAACTTAAAAGGTCTCTACGAATTTACTCCACATGTTTTAGATGTACATGTGGCACTTATCATCAATTTGGACCATCATGCTGGGAAATCCGGAATCCATAATCATATTTATAAGAACTCATCAATGAACATCCAAGAAATAAAATATGCACAACAGAATAAATAGAAAATAGCATGAAAAATGACTGGAAAGAAGTCCAAATGCCATATGGCAACAATCTTCCAATCAATGTTTCTACTGTTCACAGGCCACTCGGATTGATCTAATATTGGGATGGTTTGGGTTTTCAAGCACAACTGCCATGCAAACAATGGTTCTTACACATAAAATGCCAGAGCCCTCTAAATACAAGTCATGAAATAATAATATAGTGTGTGTGTGTGTTATTTTTGGGTCAATTAGAGTTTTAAGGCCACGTTTGGTTTGAAGGAAAAAGTAGGGAAAGAAAGAGAAATGCAGGAAAACCTATACAATATTTATAAAGGTTTCCTTTCCTTTCCTTTCCTTTCCTTTCCTTTCCTTACTTTTTCCTTAAAACCAAACAAGCCTAAGAGAAATGGGCAAGGAAAAGAAAGTAAGGAAAGTTCAAGGGGGCCTTTGTCACAAATGAAAGTTGAGGGGGTAATTGCCACTGACCCCATAGTACAGGGGGTCACCGTTCAACAAGCATACCATGCTAGCTTTTTCAGTCATATTAGAACACAATTGGTAAACTACAAAAGGGAAGTGCAGAAAAAATGCACGATAAATTCTTACCTCAAAAACATTGGGAAGCTTACGACAAAATAAATTGCATAAAATAAGGATCCTACTTTGTACATTGATGCTCGGTCCACAAATTGATAATAAGGGAACTGCAAATGTTGGAGGAGACAAGTATTACCAACAAGCAATATGATTCAGTGCTTCTTGTGCCAATAAACATTTCAAACAAAATTCTATCAGACTTTCATTGGCTGAGGCAAGCACTGCCTTATAAAATACTTTACCTCAATAACAAAGCTAATACTCTATCATGCATTTACCAAATGGGAGTTCACTTTAGTAGCCAAAAAAGGGAGTTTACTATGAGATACATAATTCTCTTTCTGACAGTATTCTCAATTTCTCACAAGAATTCATTACCAACAAAAGATTTGATTTGTAGAGTAGAATGGAATGAATGGCCATCACATCTAGACATCCATGATTAGGTGAGATTCATATTATTTTAGTGACTTAGAGAGCTAGGTTAAATCAGGCAATTTATTCAGATACAAAGTGTTGCAAATTTGGAGAATCGAACTGATCAGAGAAAAAGGTACAAGAAGTATCCCAAAAGAGAAAAAAGATGCAACTTTGGACTTCCTCTCCGGTGCTCCCAATCTCCCATGACTTGGTTCATAGCCCAGACACTCATTCAAATAAAGTTTTCTGTTATGCAGAAAAGGGCAAGGATAGTCAGGATCGCTCATTCTTTCCCAAAACAAACTATTTAGTATCAAATCTTCATAATTTCCAAATCCATGATCTTCTACATGAGAGAACTGGATGAAAGGGAACACTTAATATATCTGAATTTGGGGGATAAATCATAGTTCTGATTTTTTTTCTGCACACTTTATGCTCATTGGTCAGTAAATCAGCAATCTCTTGTTGATGTCATTTGGAGTAGGCTATACAAAACATGTTAATGGCATTCAACTCTATCAAGGGATATACCTTCTATAAAAATGAATCTTCAATTCTTATATCACTACCTTAACATGACATCCTTCCACCTCCTATCAAATTACCTATTCCTATGGATACCATAACTGAAGTTTTTTGCAGAAGACTTAATCATCTTGAAACTTGAAAGAGTTAAAACTTTTACCTGTTCAGTCACCTCTTATACCTAGCGCTATAACCTATAAGTTCCTTTAGGCTTTGGATGAATCTTTTTTTTTATTTTTTTTGAGAAAGATAACTGATATATATTCAAAAAGAATAAGGCAAGTTGTACATGAGAGGAAATGCACAAATCAAACACAAAAGGCCAAAAAAAATCCCATAAACCTTTAGAGGCAGATTTTCCCTATGCACACTCACCTTAGCTAACAAATCGGCCACCTCATTAAGCTCCTTCAGAATCCATCTTAGCCCAACTTGCATCAATGCCACCATATCCCTGGCTTCAGTCAAAAAATGAGCCAACCTCCAAGGACCACTGTCCTCTTTCTAACCATTTGATTTTATTTGTTGAATCACCTTATACAGATAAGGACAACATGACCAGCTGTTTAGCAGTCCTTAGCCCTGTTAGAGCAGCTAAGATTTCAGCTTCAGAAGAATCAGCAATCCCAATTGGCCCACTAAAGGCCCAGCAAATGCTGCCACCCATCAAGAACACACCTCCAGTGCCAGCCTCACCATGGTTGCCCACATAAATGCAATCAAAATTAAGCCTACCACCTACACCCTGATTGAGGTCCACAGACTCCGAACCAAGGATAGGGACATCAGAGTAACTGAAAAATCTCCACAAACTTCCTTTGGAGGTCTCCCAAAGAGATGCCGCTAAAAGCCTCAGAATTCATAACCTACAAGTTATACAAATGAAAAATGTGTGCTTCCCGCTCTTGATAAGAACCAGCCTTATTATGAAAATTTCTCCTGCTTCCCTCTTCCCACACCTCCCACATGATTGCATGTGTGATTGTACCGCAGTATATTTTTCCTCTGTTGCCTAAACCTCTCACTTGCCACTAACATAGCACATCTTGGATATTCTCAAGAGCAGCCCAACTATTATATCTCATCAGATTTAAAAAAGCATTATTTTACAGTAAAAGTAAAACTTTCATTAAAAGGAAAAAATTCGTCTGATTAGGTTTTAAGGCAACACCTAGATACAATGCAACAATGGAAAAAAAATAAAAAAAATAAAAAATAAAAAAACAAAAAGAAAGATAGATCATAACCAGTCGTCCAAATTACATATTTGTAATCCCAACACCTCCCAAAGTCTGTCTCCAAGATCTTCTTTCTTGACTTGTGCAAATTCAGGCAACACCAAAACCCAGTCTCAGACAGATTACCAACAGCTGCCACCAGGCCTTGTCTTCAAATAATCTTCTATTCCTTTCCTTCCAAATATTCCAGCAGATGGCAAATGGAATACAGTTCCAAATCTACCTGGCCATCTTGCTACCTCTTAAGTCTTGGCCATAAAGAAAAAAGCATGCCACAAACGTCTTGCTACTGGCAATGGATGAGAAGCTGATCAGCTGATTTTCCACACCTTCTTAGTGGGAAAATAGGTGTCTAAGGGAATTAAAAAAAGGAATTAGTAGAGAACTTACTAGATGGGTGGACTTTCCAGATATGGTCACAAGCAAAGGGGGACATTTAGACCTCTTAAGAGAATCCAAGAGCTCCACAACTTCAGAAATCTCAGCTTCACTAAGAGGCCTTCTAGAAGACAAATTCCACGTGGTTCCTTGTTTAGACAAAAGGATCGAGTGGCACTCTTATTCTGAGACACACCAAATAAAGGAGGAAAGGTTCAGCAAAAGGCCTTTCACCCCACCAAAGGTCAGTCCAGAATTTAATTCTATTCCATTTCCACCTAAAATCTAGTTAAATCAATAAAATAGTTGTAGATGTGGGTGATGCCTTTCCAGGGATTAGAGGGCTTGAATCAAGTACATATATTTGCTTCCTATCCCTGCCACTTGTCCATCTCAATACTAGTTATGTTGATTCCTTGGTGAAACAGGATTCATGTAGCTGACCCCATAGAGTTGGGACAAAGCTTGGAGGATGATGATGATGATGATCTCAATGTTCAAGTTCTCCATGTCCCCTTACTGCAGTTTCAAACTTTCAACAGGTCAGCAGCATACCCACAGCTACATACCTCACAAGTCTATATTTAATGTTTCCAATGGGCAATAGATCCAACCAATGAAGAATGAAATTATAAGAAAAGCTAATAGTAATTGCAGTGGTGATTCTAGGAACACTATTGGATGGGCCTTGGCCCTTGGAGACTTGTTGGCTTCCTATAAGAGATTTGCAACCTTTCAGCCTCCTTGAACTTCTCTTTTAGATCGATCCAAGGGCAATGAATTCAGTTGCTGATACTCTAGCCAAATCTGGGGTGGATAGGGATTTTTTGTCAGTGCAAATACATTGTCTATGTAATTCTTGATGTCACTAGAGGCCTTTTTGTTTCTTGGTTCTACATTCTCTCATGTACATTCCCCTCCCCCCTTTTTGCCTTGAAATGAAAGTTACCCAGTGTTTTAAAAGCGCTAGGGCCAATTTGCGCCTGAGGCGCAAGGCAAGGCGCACGACTTTTTATGAAAGGCGCAAAATTACAAAAAAAAAAGCTAAAAAATAAAAAAAAAAGTCAGAGAATTCCAAAAAGAAATAAAAAATGCAAAAATATTAAAAATATATTAAACATAATGTTAATAAAAATATAAACTTATATTTTAAAATAAATGATTTAAAAAACCTATTATCTAAAATTAAAATACATAAACATAACATGTAAAGTGTATTCAAATGAAAATTTAAAAATAAAAGCAAACATATAAAGCATTTTCAAGCATGTAAAACCCACAATCTCTTTTTTTCCTTATTTGCATTGCTTCAAGTAGTTAAGAACTAATTATTTGCATTACAAGCTTTACCAAATGTTGGTGGAAATGAGAGATATTTTGATAAACTCATAGTTGCACTGATATAATTTGCATGTCAATGTATACTACATGGCTATAATGAATACTTCCATTCCTTAACCTTGACATTTTCATTTTATGTGGTATCTCAGTCTTTTAGTATTGATAATGCATTGCATTAACATTTTGGTGGTTTTACTACATGATTTCATTTTGTAATTGTTTCCATCATCAAGTTGAAAATTCCTACTCCGTTTGGAGGTTTCTTCCTAAATTTCTCATAAAGTGTTGTCACTTCTGAAGCAAAAAAGGTTTCCTCAAAACCAGAATTGAGAACTTTGATGATGATGGGGATGATAACAGCAATGCCAAATATGATGGAAATGATAATGATGTGGGAAAATCATAGTATTACAGGATCACTTACATTAGAAATTGCTAAAGTCTCCAAGTACGCTATGAAATAAGAAAGAGCCAAAATCCAGGCAGCCTCAGTAACCCACTGAATTTGCTCTGGTAGGTCTGCAATAGAATACCGTAGCCTACGAAGTGTTATATTTGATGTCACATGGTAAAATAGGAAACAAACATGAGTGAGAAGGAATGTTGTGTGTGGAACCTGCGCAGCATAGGAAGAAATGTATATAAGTAAACTTTTCCATTTTGATAATAATCAAAAGAAATTTCATCAATATAAAATGAGAATGCATAGCAAGGAGGGGGTGATGAGCTGATATCCCAACTGAAACAATTAAAATCAAAAGCAAACTAAAAACTACACCAAAATCCAATTTCTAATATCAGCACATAATCTTCCATGATTCCTCTTCCCATTGAAAAGTATTCCATTGCTTTTTTTTTCTTCTTCAAATAGCTCTGCATATAGAAAAAGGAACACAAAAACTTTTGCCTTCGTACTTCCTTGGAGATATGGCCAAGAAGAAAAGGTTTCATGGGGATGAACAAGCCAAAACGCTTGTAATCTATACAATGAAAAGCAACCGCCCCAAAAAATTTCAGCAACTCTGCGTGAGATAAACAAACATCTAAAATCCTCTTCATTACAATTGTACATTACCATCACAATTAAATGCCATTGCACATGTAATAAGACTTAACTATAAAGCAACCATTGGTGCATTCCTTCCACCATCTTGAGTCAGGGTCCTAAGGAGAAAATTGTTCAGATTCAAGCTTAGTAGAAAATGCACTCCTTGCCCAGCTGCTCCAGCAAAAGTCTTCCATAAGAAAGAAACTAAACAACCCTGTTACCCCTAAATTCAAAGAATTAATCAATGGTAATGTCTTTAGAACTCAACCTCTGGCCTGGGATGTGCATCACATAACTTTTCAGCATCACTCCAATCATCTTCTAAAAATCTATTTCTTGAACTCTCCCCTACCTTGAACTTAGTAAACCCCAGAAAAGACTGCTGAAAACAGAAAACACATGATCCCCTTCCAAATACTGACACCATATAATGAAGAAACCTCACTTGAATTGTAAACAAACTTGGAGAGATATACACTTCATGTGTTCAAATATCCAAAAAGTAAATTAGCTTGTGGAAGCCAGGAAGTCCAATAAGGTCATCAGATAGAAGTTACCTAACTAGACATTTACATGTTCTTTGTAAGAATTAAATGCGAAGTCCAAAAGCCACCTGCTAGACTGTATGTTATTTCTCTCCAACATCCTTATTTGTATGCATTGGTAATGGACTACATAATGGGGGTATCCCTCCCCCAAACCCTAGACCCCCAACCTTAGTGAAGGCAGGACTTAATCCCAGGTCTCCGCTACAACCAGCCAGAGATCTTACCAGCAGGCTAGCTAGCACCTTGACTGTTTCTTTTTTACCAGCAGGCTAGCTAGCACCTTGACTGTTTCTTTTTTACCAGCAGGCCAGCTAGCACCTTCATTGTCTCTTTTTTTCACCCTAGAATCAGGGCCTAGATATACAGAAGGTTACAAAACCCTCCATCAAATGCATTGAAAGAATGACTGCAGAAATAGAAACTAGTTTTGTCTTGTTTACAAGAAGAGCCACATCATGAAACATTACTAAAATTGTAACAAGAAAGGAAAAAAAATACTCCAATAAAAGGAACTAGCAACAAAGTCAAACAATTTTGTGGCTTACATTGTTCATCTTCCATGATGGAAAGGTATATGAAGCTCCCAAAACCGAGAAGAAATAATGTGTCCAAAAGTAGTTACCAACATAACTGAAGATTACAATCCAGATACTGGCCTGCCAGAATAAAATAGTCATTGTCACTAGTAATTTACTAGGAAACCTCACTTGCTAAAGAAGTTGAGAACCAAAGCCAATAGATTGGTGAGTGGAACATCTGTAACTGGACAAGGGATAACTAATGTCAACAGATATAACTACCAAATAGATCAGAAAAAACTTCTGTATATACAAATTGAATACAAAAAAGCTCCTTTTATGTGTCAATCATAACTAAAAGAAATCAAAGATCACAAATTTGCATGGAATTTTATTACTATTAATTCAAAATATAATTTGTTATTAGCATAGCTATCCTGGATTGGGCATTGCATATCAGTCAGCACATAAACACAGCTGATGAACAAACTGAAACAAATTCATTGAAAAAAAAAATCAAAACAACACCTGTAAAGTAAAAGAAAATAGATATCCATAGTCCATACCATTGGCATGATTCTAGCAACAGACTTAAGCTGCTGGCCGGCCCCAGGCCTAATCATTAGGCACAACAGTTTTAAGCCCAAGTGTGCCCATCTTTCCATTAAGTTATATCTATGTTGTGAAGTTAAAATGAAGCCATCATTATTTACATATATTCACTTTCCAATTGGAAGAGAAGAGTTTCAGATTGCCAGGAATATAAAAAATGATCAAATCAGCTACCAAGGTCAAAGCCTTAAACTTACTGTTCATCCCAGTTCTTAGGAAACCAGATAAAAACAGTAGAAGCATTTACACCATCAATATTATCAAAACAGACTGGGTAAACAGTAGACCGTTCCCTAGTCAATGTCTTCTACTTTATATATAAAAAGGCTCTTGGAAAGTGCAAATGAAATGTTTATATTGACAGGTTAATTATCTTTACATTTATTTACTCGTTTTCATAATGTTCCATTCAGGTGGTGATTCAGTTACATCCCATTTCCCCAACTAACGGACAAAAAGTACTTGTTTGAAGAAACAAACTATTTAAGGACAAATTTTATCATTACATATATGGTATGTTTTGTCTTTTCATTGGGAACATGCCATGTTTATATTTGCGTGTAGTAAGAATTAGGCAATCTAAAATACATACCTTTACCCAGTAGCGTTCCTTCCAACACACACCCCTATCAACCTGTGGGACAAAATGCTCCATGAAATTTAAGAAAATTGGAAAACAATAACAAGTAAACTACTGCATGGACTCATCATTCCATCAACTAATAAAAGAAGACATAATGGATTTTCCTATTCAAAAAAAAAAATGGATGTTCCTATTCAATGAATAAATAAAGTGAATAAGACATTAAACCTAACCAAAAGTATAGAAATTTTTAGAATTTGAAACTCAAAATCAGTTTCAGTATCTAGAGGATTAAAATCTGAAAGACAGTGAAAGTAGTAATAAGGGAATAATGAGTTGTTCCAAATCAAGAAAGTGAATAATAAACATACCATGAGAAGACAGCAGAAAATAGTATTGATAAAAAAGAAAATAAAAGTTGCAAGAGTAAGATAAATGAAAGGCTGACCTTCCCAACAAATAAAAGTGGTATTAAGAAAGACGGAACTGCAGACACCAGTCCAAGTAGCAGGTATTCCAATTCAGTAAAGTTCTGTTTATTAACATAGAAATATGTCATTACAATATGATTATTAACAAGAGAATTAAAAATAAAAGGGGCAATCATGTATCTTTCAAGTTATCTGCGCAAGAATCTATCCAAAAAAGTTATCTAGGAAAGAAAGTACTTGTCATCCTCATACCATAAAAAATGTTGAAAACTCAATTATACCTGATGAAGGGTGATTTGGCACAACCTAACAGGAAGGGGACACGTAAGCGCGATCTGATTAAAGGATGACAACTCAGCCAGGCAAGCCTTGTTCGCAACATTCGCATTTCGGTACCCAGCCATCTCAGCTCCAAACCCACCTTGGCGTAGAGGCATCTCGGGTATCCAATCCAATTCGGGACTGAAGAATCGAAGTTCCAGCTCAGAGCTAACGGGCCGAAGCGTCGTATAACCAACTCCAAAGACCTTCCAAACGGATCCCGAATCTCTTGGGATCACGATGAGCCAACGGATCCCGAATCTCCCAATGTCACGATAAGAACTCATCCCGGTTCCGCCTGAATCAGAGATGGACGATAAGCCTCATCCACGTACCGCCCTCCTCCAAAAGCGGAACCAACCTTATCTCTACAGCTCGGAGAACCCGGAGCTCTTTCGTGAAGCCCACGACTACTCCAGTATATAAGGACTCGAAATCTCAAGGCAAAGGTACACGTGATCACTCTACTCTCTAGCACTCGAGCTCTCAAGCATTCAACTCGCATTTACAACATACTTACTGACTTAAGCATCAGAGCGACCTCGCCGGGTTAGCTACCCTGGGTTCTCTGATAGACTATTTTGCAGATCGATCTAGCTCGCCGTCCATCTGGAGTCCAGATCGTCCTCCGGCTAGGAGTAGTCAGATCGTGCACCATCAATTGGCGTCGTCTGTGGGAATTCGATCAAAAGATCATTCCTATCTCTTTGCAGCTTCAAGCTCAACTTCAACTTCAATGGCATCCTCCAGCCACACCAGAAAAAGCGTCAAGATGACCACCACTGAGGTACTCACCACCATGCAGTAACTGGCAGCCCTGCCCTCGAACTGACTTGTGGGCATGTCAGCCCATTCTGCGACTTTAAAAGGAAAAACGTTGTCTTTACTTTTGAGGAGTCCGAGCCGCGGGATCATTATGCTCTCCTTCGAGAACTGAGGCTCGGGCACTGAAGCACTCTCGGGCTCGCGAGGCGAAGCTCCCTCGTCCTAGTCTTCATCCAGGTCCACGACAGGAGGTTGGAGACGGATCTCCTCCTCCGGAAGGTCAGCCGAGATCGGCTCCTACGCAGCGACCTCGGGTGGGGCGGGAACTAAAGGGCCGGCCTCCCGACGAGACTTCTTTGAGGCCTTCCTTTTCTTCCCCCTTTGGAAGCTCCTCATAAGGTTTTTTGCATCGACGTTCGGCATAGCTTTTGCAAGAGAAAAAGGAAGCAGTTAGTCACGACTTGACGTGAGTACAAAATGAGAAAGAGTAATATGAGCGCTGAGGTGGAGGCCTACCAGGAGGACTTAGCCCAACTCGTAAAAGCTTCTCCTCGGCCAAGAAATCTTTCATTTCTAGGCCGAGGTCCCTCCAGGAGTTAACGACCACCCTGGTCTCCGCATCTAGCCTCACCCCGAGGTCCTTGATGGCCACTCGCCAGTGAGTCGGGAAGGGCCACCCCTCAGGGTTCCAGATGAAGAAGTACCTCCTCTTCCAAGTCGGTACTTTGTTCAGGCTGCCGAACAGGATTTTGAATCCAGAGCAGGGGGAGATGTAGTAACTCTGTCGGGTATCTCTACGCGGAGTTCTTCTTGATCAAACAGATTGAACTAAAGGTGTCTAAGGAAAGAGGTCGGTTATACTCGTTGAACAAAGAGATCGTACCAACTATGGTTCGAATGGAGTTTGGGTGCAATTGGTCGATGGTAATATCAAAGAACTTAATAATTTCTATAATGAAAGGGTGGAGTGGAAAGCGCAACCCGGCTACGAGCTACTCTTCAAAAACCATGAGATCATGGTGACTATGAACCCAAGGGTACTGACCCAAAGGAATACTAAAAGTAAAGTTGTCGGGAAGACAATAACGGGCTACCAAGGACAGTAACCTGTCCGAGGTCATAGTGGAAGGCCCAAAGTCATCCAGATCCCGACCCCGAGAAGAAGATGGGACCCCCTCTCTGGAGGTCGGTCCTTCCGCCCGAGCTTCAGGTTCCTCAAGCCGAGATGGCCCCGACTTTGGGAAAAGGTGTTTCTCCTAAGAGGTGAGGAGAGGAACTATCTGGCGAAGAGCTGACCTCGCCAGCAGGAGTCGAAGACTACACCTCGGCACCCTCGAGCTCGCTAGAATCACTAAGAAGCCTATCTATACTAGCACTAGACATACTGGAATAGGAAAAGGAAAGGAGAACAAACTAATGAAAGAAGACAAACTCGCCAAAAGGACGAAAACAACCTCTGAACACAAAGGAAAGAGAGGTGCGCTGAAAGACTCAGACACGACCTCGGGAGAGCTCAATCACAAGATTTTTGGCGAAGGAAAGGGGCCCTTCAGCCCCCTATTTATAGTTCACCGCATGGCGATCAACAACTGAGACCTGTGCGATCCAACGGCTCCCATGAAAACTGGTTGCACGACACCCGATGATGAAATCGATTAAGCACGCTCTGTGACATCCGCGGAATCTATAAACAACATGACAAAATCGGTTGGGACCCCTGGCACGAGGAGTGGAGGGCAATTGATGAAGGGTGATTTATCACGACCTAACAGGAAGGGGGCGCAATCTGATTAAAGGATGACAACACAGTCAGGCAAGCCCAGTTCGCAACATTCACCATTCAGGTACCCAGCCACCTCGGCTCCAAACCCGCCTCGGCGTAGAGGCACCTCGGGTATCCAGTCCAGTTTGGGACTGAAGAATCGAAGTTCTAGCTTAGAGCTAATGGGCCAAAGCATCTTATAACCAACTCCGAAGACCTTCCCAACAGATCCCGAATCTCTTGGGATCACGATGAGCCAATAGATCCCGAATCTCCCGAGGTCACGATAAGAACTCATCCCGGTTCCGCCTAAAACGGAACTGGACGATAAGCCTCATCTACGTACCGCCCTCCACCAAAAGCGAAACCAACCTTATCTCTATAGCCCGGAGAACCTGGAGCTCTTTCGTGAAGCCCACGGCTACTCCAGTATATAAGGACTCGGAATCTCAAGGCAAAGGTACGTGTGATTACTCTACTCTCTAGCACTCAAGCTCTCAAGCATTCAGCTCGCATTTACAACATACTTACTAACTTAAGCATCGGAGCGACCTCGTCGGGTTAGCTACCCCCTGATAGACTGTTTTGCAGATCAATCCATCTCGCTGTCCATCTGGAGTCCGGATCGCCCTCCAACTAGGAATAGTCGGATCGCGCACCATCAATACCCTCTCTTTGAATTTCATAAGGATTAAGGAATGCTAATCCCCATTAAATGAAGAAAAAAATCATAAGCATTTTGCAACATCCACTCTCTAAATTTCATAAGAAATACTGATCTCATGAAAATAAAGAAAATAACATAAGGAAAGAAAAATGAGAAATAGTAAGCTTGTTGCTAGGTCATAGTATGTATATACCATTCTATCTCAACTCCTTCATGTGCACCTATATCCATTTATAATACAAAGGGGAATAAACATGAGCTCACCAAGGTCAAAGGGATAAGCTTTGCATTTCTCTCAATCAACAAGTAACTATTCTTAGTTTAATTTGAGAAGCTATCTATAATGCACAAATCCAGGTCAACTTCAAGTATAACAATACTAAGCAGTCAAACCAAAGAACCCTAATCAATTTCTACAACAAAAAACAATATTAAAACTATTCCCTGAAAGACCCAATATGCAGATTTGAAATGAAGGCAATCCAAGGTCCATTCATAATAATTCCTAGGTACCATTTGAAAATCACGGCAAATATCAGCTTCGATGAAAGCAGGTAAGTCTCACTACAATAGTACAATTTATAAACTAAACATTTAAAACAATCAAAGTCTCTCGAAATTGAAGCCATAATCTTAGATAAAGTGTACATGTACTTGCATTATAATTTCTAGATAATTAAAACAAACGCAAATTCCTCTTTACATACTGCAAATGGATAACTAAATTCTTTTGTAACTAAAATAAAGAAAAAACAACTATCGAGCTAACTAGAGAGAAAACACATTCAGAACATGCCTCGTATAGTTTGTACGGAACAACGATCCCAAGACAGAGTGTGAGCCAGAAAGGAGTGTACAAAAGGAAAAATATCTCTCCCCATCTCTTGCTCGGATTAGGAGAGAACCAGAGATCCGAAGACGTAGCTACCTCTAAACCTGCGCATAATCCCATCAAAAGATGCCAACTTCTATAAACCCCATAAGGATTAAGCTAAAAATTTTAGGATAAAGTTTACCGCCCATTGTACTCTGATGATCTGGCCGTCAGCAGACTTAGCACCTCGAGCAGTGGATCTCGGCGGAACAGCTGTGAATACAAAAAGCCCTTTTAAGCTCCACTGATACAGTGGTATTCGACCTGTAGATCTTGACACGTAGTGAGGGTCAGATGCATCCCGGCCGAGTTCAAATCAGACCCTCACCCGGTCCCACAGCACACCCCCGCCGTGCATGGATAACATCTCCCCATGATGACAATTTTTTGGATTATCGTAGAGAGATGTTTTCAATACACATCAGGAATGTGATGTGGGACGTTATGAGGGGCAATCTTGTGGGGAGTTCATTTGGGCCAATTTATACATCTTAACAAGTGATGTCGGTTCGCCATATGCTCTCAATTACTATTTCTTTCAAGCAATGTCGACTATAAAATAGGACTCCGACATTGAGGAAATATACACTAGAAGTCTAAAACTTAATCTCTCTTCTTTTGCTTAGTTCAATCCCTCACAGCTCTCAATTAATTTGATTATCGAAGACTTTGCTCCTAGGATAATTTTTTGGGCCTCGGACATCTTTCTCTAAACATGTTGGATCAGTTAGCCTTGAATGCTGAAAATTATGTTGTTGCCCTCAACTCCATATTTGATAACAACAAATTGACGTCGTCTGTGGGAAATGCCTTCAAACCTTTCCCTCAAGAAAAAACTAATATAACTTAATCGACTAGTGTCCTTAACATTCTAAACTTAGTCACAATAAACTAGTTCGAGCTAGTCCTAAGCAAGCTAGACAACCTGGCCCGTCAATTAGACAACATAGGGCGCTTGACAAAAAGCCACCAACAGAATAGCCACCCCGCTAGAAGCCATGTACAACATAGAGGACGATATGCCCATACCACGCTATGCCAACGTTTGGAGGGCCTGGAAGGGGACGATCCCTCGAACTCCGATAGCAATAGCCGACGGGCTAACAAGCCCCCTTCCAAGACCCCTCGACTCCCCAATTGAGTGGACGACCCCATAGGATCCCATGCCAATCGCAAGAATCACAACTACAGCACTGTCACATTGTGACCAACTAGGACAATAGCAGGCGTTCAAGCCACCACAGCCCCCC
Organism: Nelumbo lutea; assembly: GCF_056320005.1. Lineage (NCBI taxonomy): Eukaryota > Viridiplantae > Streptophyta > Magnoliopsida > Proteales > Nelumbonaceae > Nelumbo > Nelumbo lutea. The sequence goes on from NC_142687.1 coordinate 5,719,031, forward strand.
TCCAAGGGCAGGAGGCCAACACCACACCTCTCCCCCACCGGTCTTTGACCTTCGTGACCTCTTCAATGATCTCCATGTTCTCAAGGCACATGACGTGCGAGCGTTTGAGCACTATGGGAACAAGCCAGGCCCCTCCCACATACAAGAGAACTTGGATCATTCTAGAGCAATTATGCCCTACATTGACTAGTGCGTCAAAGACGTTCAAGCACAAATCCATGCCCTTCAGAACCAGCTTCGACAGGTAATGGAGGGCTGAGGTGACACTTCCACTTGTTGCCATGCCTCATCCAGCTGAATGGAGGTGTTTTATCTAAAATGCCCCTCACATTATTTTTTATTATTATCTTAAACTCCCCTCACTTTCGGCATATAATCTTAAATTCACCTTCACTTTTTTATACTTCCATAGACATCGCTGTCAGATGCAATTTTTATCTAAAACTTACCTTCCGTTATATCACCGTTAGTTGAGCGTAAGTCGTATTGGGCTCAGATCGGATTCAGGTGAATCCGATTTCAATTCAATAAATCGGCATCCGACTCCAATCTGAAATTTGATTAACTGTATAAACAGTGCAACCGAGTCCAATGAGAATAAACAAGACATAAAACTAAATACATCATCCAAATCTGATCAAATTATTAGACTGATGTTTATTATAAAATCTAAATCTGATCTAATTACATAAATACATCGTTCAAATATAAAATAATCAAGTTAGATGATAAATCGAACAGATAATAAGAGAAACTAATAAATGAGAGGAAATGAAAAATTAATTAGCTGACCATCCGAAGGAAATAAAAACAGATCACATGGTGATTTTGAATTCTAAACATTCCCATCACTCGTGTATCCGTGTTTAGTCGGGTACATAAAGCGTCAGATAACAAGTTAAGAACCGAATTTTCATGAACTTTAATTTTTGTACTTCATAATCCCTTAAGTCCTCAATAGCGTTGAAAATGATGTAAATTTGAAACATTAGACTGCATTTGGTTGCAGTGCAAATTTATATATACTCGTGTAAATTTAAGGTAGTGCAAATGATTTGAGTGTAAACTTTGATATTTTTTTAAATTTTATTTTAATTTTACAGTGAAGTAAAACAAGACCTGAAGTAGAATAATGTGAATCCAAAACAAATTTATGCCAGAATTTGCATTCTTTTCATTTACACTCCCATATATTTGTAGTAATGCAAATAAAATTGCATTGCACTCAAACAATAACCTATACTAGGGTATCGACTAGTCAAGTGGCTGATACTCTCCCAAAAATTCAATTATTGTAAAACCCAATATAATGGGAGATCATGGACAATTATTCAATTGACCAACCACGCAAAATACGAGCAAACAAACAGGGCCTTAGATTCTATAAAACGGTATAATCCCAAATGTCCCACATCCATCAAAATTTGTCCCGCCCATGCCCAAACTTGGTTAATTGTTATTGACCATTCAAAGTTTGTTCACGTGTACGAAGCGAGTTTTGAAATGCTGCATTCAAGAGGGAAAAACTTTAACCTATGCTGTTGAGAGAATTCTTAGAAATGTTATGTTATCATAGGGCATGAATAAATAAGTTGCCCAAAACGTGTCCAGTCCAAAAACTGTCTCAAGACTCTCAACAACCTATACTGTTGAACCCCAACAGCAAATGTAAACTCATTCCAGTCCCACCTGGCCACTGTAAAGAGTGACAAAACACTCAGTCCATTGCCCACTCGTATCGACCCCAACAGGAAATGGAATCTACTCGTGCGAGTAGATCCCACGTGCGAGCACCCATTTCTAGTAATTAATTACAATAATTTATTACTATATAATTATCGATTAATAACAACAATTACTAATTAGTTATTAACTAATAATATTAATTATTAATTAATAGTGTAATAACATGCACCCATTTCCAGTAATTAATTACTGATTAATTATTAATTAATATCAATAATTACTAACTAATTACAGTAGTTAATTACTATAATAATAATTACTGATTATTACAGTAATTTAATAAATATATAATTAGTGATTATAATTAATAATTATTGTTATTATAAATATTGTTAATAAATAGATATTTACTTAAATTTTACTTTCAATACTAATTACAGTAATTTAATAAATATATAATTAGTGATTATAATTAATAATTACTGTTATTGTAAATATTATTAATAAATAGATATTTACTTAAATCTTACTTTAAATTAAAATTATAAATACTATTAATAAATATAGTAATTATTGTTATATTCAAAATAAAAAAAATGTTATTAAAATATTGTTATTGATTATTTAAAAAAATATTATAATTACTGAATATTATTAATAAATGCTGTTAATTTAATTTAATTTTGGTAATTATTAATTTAATGAATATTGTTAATAAATCCTATTCATAAATTTATTAATTACTGTTATATTAAAAATAAATAAATAATATTATTAAAACTATCATTAATGATTATTTAATTAAATAGTATAGTTACTTACTATTATTGATAAATGTTGTTAATAATGTTCTAACAACTGACGGTTCAACCATTCGGTTCAAACGGATGGCCTGTTCTGACAACAAAAATTACGGAACCATTCTGGCCGTCAGTTTTCGGGTTGACAGTTCGATCATCCGGTTCGAACGAACAGTCCATTCTAACAATAAAAATTATAGGCAAAAAATTGATTTTGTGAGGTCCATTAAGTAGTATCATACGTGTTATGTCATTTGAGCGTGTGACACATACGACCCGAAAATGGAACCGTTTTGGCCACCAATTTTTGGATCGACGGTTCGATCATTCAGTTCGAATGGACGGCCCATTCTGACAACAAAAAATTATAAGCAAAAATTTACGAAACCGTTTTGGCCACTAGTTTTCAGGTTAGTGATTCAATCGTCCAGTTCAAATGGACAGTCCGTTCTGACCAACAAAGATTACAACAAAAAATTTGACTGTGTGAGGTCCATTGAGTAGTATCATACATGTTATGTCATTCGAGTATGTGACTCATATGACCCAAAAATGGAATCATTCTGGCCACTGATTTTTGGGTCGACGATTCAACCATCCGGTTTGAACGAATGATTTGTTCAGACAACAAAAATAAAAATAAAAAATAGCAAAAAACCATTGAATGGGTCAATGGGTTGACGATTCAACCATTCAAGTCAATGGGTCATTAACCGATTCAATGGTTTTTGTCCAGGGACCAGGATTAAGGTAAAACCGAACTGGTTGCCTGGACAGTTTCCAATTAAAAAAAAAGACCAATTTTGACAACAAAAATTACATGCAAAATATTGAGTGTGTGAGGTCCATTAAGCATTACCATATGTGTTATGTCATTGGAGCGTGTGCCTTATACAACCTGAAAACGAAAACCGTTTTGGACACTGGTTTTTGGGTCAACAGTTCGATTTTTCAGTTTGAACGGATGGCCCGTTCTCATAATAAAAATTAAAAAAATAAAAAAAACAACAAAAAACCATTGAATGAGTCAACGGTTCAACCACCTGAATCAATGGGTCGTTGACCAATTCAGCGATTTTTGGCTAAGAACCAAGATTAGGATAAAACAGAATTGGTTGCCTAGATGGTCGATTATAAAAAACAACCAAAAACCATTGAACATGTCAACGGGTCAATGGTTCGACTACTTAGATCAATGGGTCATTGACTGATTCAACTGTTTTTGGCTAAGGACCGGATCAACATGTCGGCAGATTGACAGCAGGGGCCCTCCGTTAGTTTAATCAAGTAATATTATATTAATTTGATAATAATTTAATAAATTAATTCATATTTCTTGAATAGAAAATTCATATTTGATCATGACTTTATAAATAAATACAAATTATATATATTTATTATATATAAATAACGTATATTTCTATTATATGTAAGAGTATCGAACTGAGTTCGGACCCCGATTACACTAATTTAAAAAGTCCTAAGTCCAACCTAAAAAAATAGTTGGGCCTGGTATTTAAAGCCTGAACCCGAGCCCACAAACCTAAAATTTTGTCCAAGCCCGAAAAATATCGGGCTAGGCCGTTGCACTACTCGGCCATTAACAGGTTTAATGACGAGTCTCACTTTTATGGTGGATTCCAGTCTCATGGTCAAATGTGTGGAGATCCCAACTAGGGGTGTTGATTGGACTGGATTTGGTCCAATTCGATCCAGTCCAATGTGAGTCAATTATAAATGGACCAGGTCCAATCCAGTCCAATGAATATTTTGGACCATTTTTTACTGGTTTAATTCAATGTATGGACCATCCAATCTGTTCAAATTCATTTTGATTTAGATTGATTTCAATCCAAACCTGGTCCATTGACACCTATTTTCTTATCTTATGTCAATGAACCAGATATTGTCTTAATCCAATCCAATTCAATATAAATTTATTACGAATGGATCAGATTCAATACAATCTAACAAATATTTTGGACCGGATTGATCCAATTCAATATGTCTTATTGGCTCGTCCAATCCGTCCAAATTGATTTTGGACTGGATGGGTCCAATCCAAAACCGGTCCATTGACACCCTTAATCCCAACTCCACATTTGCTATGCATTGAATAATTTGAAATTTATAATTAATTAAGTCATCAATTTTTAATAAATCAAAATGGCTCAAGAAGAATATTCCATATCAAAGGGTTTACTCCGGGGTAGTTGTTACTACCGCTATTGCTGTAGTTGTTTTCTGAAATATTTTTTGAATTAATTTATCAGTTTGTCACATCCCATTTTTCTTTATTTTATTTAATTCTTGGGTTGAAAAGCCTTAAATCACATCTTAATTAAAATAGAATACCCGGACACGATTTGGCATACGGAAGTCTTTATGATTCAAACTAGTTAACAGGAGGTGAAGAGTCTCAATCAACTAATCAAGGGATTGAGTATTTATTCCGGGATGGATAATTTGAATATATTAATTTAATACATTTTCTTTATTGTAGCGCACTTGACTTGTACATGCTTAAAAGCAAGGTTGAAAATATCGATACGCTCGGACGTAATGGGTGAATTGATACTTTATTTTATTTTATTTTTATTTTTTAGAAATTAATTCAGAGGGTTTGGCTTAAAGTTCTTCCACCCCTAAATCGGTCAGAATTCTGATACATTGATTATAAGGCATATCGGAAGGGTCCCAAAATAATACATATACTTTAAATCTTGCTTAAAAGTAGTAGAGATATAAATGTTATTGAACACAATTTAACCCATTTCCATTAGGGCATATAATGGAGTGGGTTGGCCCATGTTTAATGGCGTGCCTACACCATTTCCTTTTTTGATATTATATATTAGGATTAAAGGTGTCTTGATCTCTCACTTCCGTATTTGGAGGGATGCTAATAAGCTAATGGATCATCTATCCAGTCGCGTCCGAAGCTGGTAGGGTGATAACCGATTCTTCCAACGAGGTATCGTGATCCTAGGAAAGTGGGAGACGGTATCCCGCTCATGGAGGAGGTCACTCGACATGTTAGGCAAGTCTCTAGTTGAACTTGAGTCAAGTTGACAGAAGTAGGTCACCTTTTACGCCAACTTGACATCTTGGCAGGCCGTTCACAGTTCGGTCTGCTGAGGTGGTTCCGAGGTCACCAGGGCAGGTACAAAGTGTTTGAGGTGCTCCTAAGGTTTTCTTACGTGGTGTTGAGGTGTCAGCTGATTGTTTTGAGGTGCCATGTGTCATCACATCACAAGAGGGCCAAATCGCCCCTCATCAATTTCCCCCCACTCCCAAGTTGATGCCGATTTGGTGAAGGGAGTAGCTCACTGTCAATCTTTGGCCCGTGGTGACTCATTCGATCAATTCACAAATCGCTCGACTTGTCCTCCCAACTTGGGTCAAGGGCGGGCTAACGCGTGGGTGGGGAGTAAGTGTTAGTGGGGAGTCTCTGTTTATGTTCTTCGAAAAATTGTTGTACTTGGAGCTTGCGTTCTCCTTAATGCTTCTTTTTAGAGCTTGTATGCTCTTCATTGTTTCTTTCCCTTTTTTTTACTGTGTCTATGTGTCCCTTTATTTTCCACTACTAGGAAATAGATTAAGTATTAAACACGACTTGGGATTGTCAAAATGCACCTATGTCTGGGTCTTGAAACGACTGGACTTGCAATTTCGGTTAAGTTGAAATGCTACCAAACTATATATCCTCTTGGATAAGTCAAAACGTTGCCGAACTATATATCTTCTCGACTAAGTCAAAATATTGTTGAGTTGTCGAGCTACCAACATTTTTTGAGTTCAGCATAGGGGGCCTTAGAGCTGAAAGCGGCTTAGCTTCCCCTTGTGTATAACTTAGTTGAAGTGCTCATAGCGTAACTAGGTCGCCAGGGCAGATGGTCTCAATCGGGTCGCCGAACTTTTAACAGGACAATTCGCTCTTAACACCTCAACCTATGGACACCTCATCACCTCGATAGGGCTAACCTATGAGGGTAGCTGCATATTTTGTTAGTCTCAACTCCCACGGGAACCATGGAAGGTTTTTGACTTGCGGGGGTAGCTCCATACTCTGTTGGCCGTCAACTCCCACGGGAATCATGGAGGGCTCGACTTGCGGGGGTGGCCTCACAATTAGGGTTGGAAGATTCTGTCTAGGCGAGACCGCTGGAACTTGTTTGGGTTGATCATTCTGATTTTTCCCCCTGTAGGGGTTCCTTTGATCCAAGTGTTGCTGTAGTTGCTTAAGGATGCCATTACTTGAGGCTCAGGGAATGAGTGAGAACTTAGCTTTTGTGTAGCGTGTTCCCACAGACGACGCCAATTGATGGTGCACGATCTGATGCTCCATGCTGGCAAATAGGTTGGATGTTGAATTGAATAGGTCGCCTTGTTGAGCTACAAAAAAGAATTGATCAGAGTGTCTGGGTTGCTTGATCCGAGGTGGGCACTCCATTGCTTAAGTCAGTGACCTAGTAATTGTTTGTAAGAAAGCAAAAAGCTAGTGCTTAGAGAGCTAAATCGCGTGAAACTTTTCTATGAATGGGGATGCCTTTATATAGGCTAGTTGTTGTGAGGCTCACGAAATGTGTCCGAGATCTCCGACCCTCTTGGTTTGGAGGTGATTCCACGCCCAAAGTGTTAGACAGTTTTGTATGCCCTTAGCTTCAATCTGATTTGATGTACTTTTGTTATTTAGTGGAAATAAATAAAGTGCATGTTTGATTCATGTTGTTTGGTTTAATTCTGTGTAAAACCCTAAAACTGGACATTTATAGAGACTCATGTTAGTTTTAAATGTTCACAACCGTTGGATAAGTCTGGGGAGATTTATCCTGCCAAGGCTGATACTGGTGTGCCACCAAGTGTTGGGATGGCCTGTCTCAGCCATCAGGGTAAGACTCGAGGCACATGCAGTATGGGATTACTTGAATCCTTGAACCGGACCAGATTTCCAGTATTGCCCTGGACCTTGGAGATAGATGGGCAAAACTGGAAAGTTACACCTGACCCCTAGACTCGATTATGACATTTCACTAGGTGTTGGATCAGGCTGCCTTTGATATGCCAATCAGTGAGATCCTTAGCGGGGATCAAAACCTGGGTATGTTGGGGCAGTTTGAGAATTCATCTGAGTGGGTGATCATAGTGACAGAAGCAGCCACTTTGTCGGACAAAGGGTAATGATCGGGAATGCACTCTCTCTGATGGAAACCAAACTGCCGGCAGTTGATTTCAATCGTTGGAATTTTGTTTTGCAAAATTAATATATTTATATATATATATGTACGGTTTCGAATTGTTTGCAAATGGTTTTAATTCCCGGGATCCATGTGAGAGGAGAGTGCGGCACTGTTCCTTGCAGCCGAGGGAGAGGTCTTCTCTTGTCGGGCAGTGCTTGATCATTAAGGGCTGAGAGGTTAAGTGTAAGACCATTGAGGATAATACCTGATGGGCTAATCTTGCACTTGCCCACAGTCCCTGGGTTTTTATAAGATGGCTTGGCCCAGGGACCACTTAATGTAAGTGTTGGGCCCATAGGGTCCATATGATGGACTCAAGGGGTTCATTGAGTTTTTCAGTGAATTCGGTTGGGCCTTGTATTAAAGGCTGGGCCGAACCCATGTGGCTGGTGTGTAGATCAATGCTTGGGTCCCACGCCATACAAAGAAGCCCAACTGGGCAGCAGATTGGAAAGTAATTAGACACTGAACACTTAATGGGCCAAAAGCCCATTTCGAGGTGGGCTGATATGATCACCCATCCATGGGGCGAATTTGAGATTAAAGTTAGTAAAAGGATTGGGCCTTTAGCCTTATCCACTCTTAGAGACCAAATTCAAATTAGATTTGAATCTGGTAACCTCCTGATAAGATCAGGAGTAAGCTAACTCTATCTACAAAAGGATTAAGATTATCCCCTATCCAAATACTGATTTGGATTGTGATAACTCCTAAAAAGGAGGTTTCTTAATCAAGAAGAAAGGAGGAAATTTCGAACCACCTTGAAGAGGTATAGGATACCTCCTGCGAATTCAGATCTGATCTGATTCATACTCTCCAGAAAAACAGAAAAACAGTTCAGCCTTTTTGTTTTTTGGAAATTTTCTCCTGCCGCCGCCATCTGCCATTGCAAGATTAGATCTTTGCAGAGAAGAAAGTCAAGAAATCTGTTCTTGACATCAGTCTTGCAAGAAAGACTGAAAAGGATTCAGTGTTTAGTACTTCTAGAGGATTCTTGTGAAGGATCCAGTGTGTAGGACGCACCCTGCTGGTTCTGTTCCATTCACAGCTATGTCATCTTCAGCAGGAACGGATCTTGGAGCATTCTTTGGGCGTGAACACCAACTTTGGGAGATACTGCTTATCCGGATCAGGTATATTCCTCCCATTTATCTTTTGGTACAGATCTGGTTTGATTATGGTTCAAGTAGGATCCTTGAATATTGTATTCTAAATTTAGGGAATATGATTCCCAGTTGAGAGAATGTAGGAAATTTTTGAAATTCGCCCACCCATTCCGCAACCTTTATGGCGTCCATTAGATGGATCCTACCATTCTTTCACAAAGATGGACTCCGCGTAAGCGAGTAATGTACATTTGAAGCGAGCGAGGTGATAATCGACTCTTTTAACGTGGCGTCATGATTCCAAGGAAGTCGAAGACGATATCTCGCTCGTGGAGGAGGTCACTCGCCTTTTACGCCAATTTGACGTCTTGCCAGGCTGTTCGTAGTTCGGTTTGCCGAGGTCACTAGTAGAGGTGTAAAACGAGTCGTGGCAGCTCGCACAAAGTGCGGGCCGTGTCGTGTCATCCCGGGCCGTGCTGCCCTCCCTTGTGATAACTTGGGGGATCGGCTCGACACAACCCACGACCCAAGCCCGTGCGAGCTTGTGCCATGTCGTGTCGTGCTGCGGACCAAGCTGGTCCGTGGGCCAAGCCGGGTCGTGGACTGGGCCAAAGCTATTTATTTAAAAAATTGAAAAAACTTAAACTTTTAATGTCTACAATTGCTTATATACAATAACTAAATAAATTTGTATGATAAAATTGAAAATAATTGTTTATTTTATTAATATATTATATATTATATATTATTATATAATTATGATTTATATAATGTATTATATGTTATATTATATCTACATATAATTATATAAATAATATATATGGGCCGTGTTGGGCCGGGTTGCGGGCTCGACCGTGAGCGACACAATCGCTCGACTTGGCCCACAGACCTAAAATCCTAGGCCTAACATGGCCCGGACCATCATGTCGAGCCTGACATGGCCCGCATGTCATCGTACCGGACCACAAACGGCATGGCCCGATTTACACCTCTTGTCATCATGACGGATATGAGGTGTCTGAGGCACTTCCAAGGTTTTCTTACTTAATGCTGAAGTATCAAATAATTGTTTTAAGGAACCACGTGTCGTCACGTCACTAAAGACCCCTCATCACAAATAGATACAATATAATACAAAATACAAAATGCATAATTTTGCACTCTATATAAGATATTTATACTCCTTTCAATCTGAGCCTTATGAAAAATTTAGTTGAAATGTATGATCGAAAGAAGCTTCTGATAATGTGAAGTTGCGACTTGTGACCAAACGAATTTGTGGTAGGTTAATGAGGTAGTCAGAATGAACTTTGTTTCTTGATTCAATTGATATTTTATTAGTTAAACTGCTGATAGGGTTCACCAAGAATTGATTGAATACCAGCTAACTGGATTGGTTCCTTTCTCGAATCGATATTTATTTGTTAAACTCTTATATTCTAATTCTAATGTCCATTTCAAAACCAATCTTTAATTGCAATCAGTTATTGGTCCGAATGTTATTACCTCTTTAATCACCTAATCCTCTGCGGCTCTATATAATAATTCCTTGTACATTCTTTGCTTTGATAATAATTAAAGTAAGAAGGAAATCAACCCCAACAAACCCAAACTGGTAAGTGAGAATTTGGACCTGAAAAACGTGATGGATATGTTTCCACGGTTCCCTGTAGCCAATACCGCATTGGGTGGGTCCTGCTCATATGTCAAATTACGGGCGTATCCTCGTCCTTATCCAACTACAATCGATCCTAAGGGAGTCATAGTTAATGAGTCACATGACTGATGGTTGATGTCTAAAATTCATTGTATTAACGTCACGTTTGGTTTGGTGGAATAGGGTATGGAATTGGAATTGGAATGGGTTATTCTGATTTTAACTGTTTGGTTGGATAGAATTGGAAGTTCATTTGGCATTCTCTCATTTAAAGGAATGGCCATTCCCGGCCTCTCTTTTAGGAATGAAATCTCATTTTTATTGATTTCAATTTTCATTCCCATTCTTCTATGAACTAAACAAATTATGGAAATAGATCATTCTGATCTGATTCTAAGGGATTTTAGTTCCAATTCCAATTGTAAACCAAACGGACCATGATGAAGGGTGATTTGGCCCGACCTTGTAGTCCGGGGACACATGTACGTGACCTGACCCAATGAACATCTCAGCTTGACAGCACGACTGCGACTCGACGAGAGAGACACGCCGAGTCCAACGCTGGCCACTCGAGGAGTTAAGCGACTCGCCGGGGACTGAACCTGGCCAATTTTTTACTCCCACCAAGTGTGGAAGGCCCCGAGGTATCCCAAGGGCCCGAACTCCCCCTAAGGGGCCCAGAGCTCTTCCCTCCCGAGGAAGAAGCACCCCGGTTCTTGGCTAAGTACCCCGGGCACCTCAGGGCAGCCCCGGCCCCGGTGCCGGCACCTCGGTACCGGGGCAGGCCTGCCCCAGACAGTCCAGTAGGCTGTTGGGGAGCCCTGCCTGACATCCGTACCTGCCAAACTAGGTGACAGGGCTATGATCCCTTGCCAGGCGACATTCTGTTTACCGCCTCTAGGAAACATGACACGCCTGTCAAGCCCGTACCTGGCGATGGCAGTGTGTGGCGGCCACCTGCACCTGGCACGCCTGTCCTGGCAGTAACGGCTAGGGCGGTGGCGGTTATGCCAGGTATGACCGGGCTCCAACATAAAAGAACTCCAACTCTCCCAAGAAGAAGGTATTGAAGCTTAAGCACTTTCAACACTCTTACTCTCTACTCTCTCTTTGAGATTTTCTCCAGTTCTAACTTAGCCATCGGAGTGTTCCCACCGGGATATCTCCCCGGGAACCCTTCACTTTCTCCTTCCTCCCAGGCACTATTCGTTCCAGCCGAAAGCCAGGCAACAACTAGCTAGGAGTGCCTAGATCGTGCAGCATCATTTGGCGCCATCTGTGGGAATCGCTTCGAAAAGCCTCCCTTTAGTCTCCGCGAAACTTCCTTCTTTCACCCACCAGCACCACCGACACCCATGGATTCTTCTAGCAACTCCGAACGCCGGAACACCCCAGAGGAGCAACTCCAACTACCTACCATTTTCATCAGGCAGTTCCCCGTCCCCCTCTCTGCGGACAAGGTTCCTAGCCTGAACATGCCTGCAACGGTGGCACCCGTAACTGTTTCACTGTCCCCTGCAGTCGGGACGACCTCTGCCGAACCCACCATTCTCCCTCTAGTGGACGGCCAAGGCCAACTTGAAGACTTGATGCAGTGCATGCAGGCCATGCAGGCCCAGATGCAACAGTTTCAACAACTCCAGTTCCACTAGCAGCAAGTGCTGCACCAAGTATCCCAATACCAATACCAGCAACAGTTCCCTTCACTCCCCCCTGACATTCGGCGGCGTAGCCAGCTAAGCTTCAGCGCCACAGTGAACTCCCTTCCCGCCGAGGAGAGACTTCAGCATCGTCTCACGGAAGGAAGGGAAGACTCCCTACCCCCACCGTACTACCCGTGGTCAGGTCGGGGACTTCCTAGCCGGTTAGGCCAGTGTCACCCCAACACTCGCAATTCGAGCCTCTGCTGGCGGAGAACAGGTTCGAGGTGCTAGCCGATGACCTGGAACAAGGCCCTTCTGTCCGCAGCTACCGGCAGCCATCCCTGCCTCCCCCTGGGCCCATCGAGCTTAGCAATACAGAATTGAGCAGCACCAACGCCGAGCCGGCCAAGAAGCAGTGAAGACGTCGCCGGGCTCGCCGAACTCGCCGAACCACCACCGCCCTCAACCTACCCGAGCTCAAGGGAAAAATAGAAATAAGCTCGGGAGAGATAAGAGTTGCATCACTTCTCTCAGTCCCCTCTCCTCTGTCCCTAGAGCTCCTCGCGGTCCCCATGTCCAAGGACTTCAAGCTCCCTCCGTTGGACAAATACGATGGGTCCTTTGACCCCAATGACCATGTCGATGCCTTCTAGTCCCAGATGCATCTGGCCAGGGTGAGTGAATCTTGCATGTTCATGCCCTTCTCTACTACGTTCAAATGAGTGGCCCGTACTTGGTACCACAACCTATTGCCGGGCTTGATAAGGAGCTGGGCACAGTTCGTGAAGGTTTTCACCTCCCACTTCGTCACTAGCAAGAGGAGCCCGAGGACCGAAGAAAGCCTCTTCAGCATAGTCCAGAGAGATGGGGAGTCCATCCGGAACTATGTCAAGCGGTTTAATGACACTTGCCTACAGATACCCGACTTGGACCCTACAGTCCGTCTTATGGTAGCCAAACGAGGCATCACCCACAAAGAGTTCAGATGGCACGTGGTCGTCAACCAGCCCAAAACCATGACCGAGTTCCTCGAGCTCGTCGATCGGTTCATAGGAACAGAGGAGGAGATCAACTAGAAGGGCGAGCACGCCCCTGAAAAAAGAAAAAAGGGAATCAGAACCCTTGGCTCCTAATGACTACAAGAAGAAGAAAGATCAAGCTCGGGGGGCAAACCCAGGTCAGCCTTTCCGAGCTCTAGCAGCAGAAAGGGTGTTTACACCCCTCAACACGAAGCGGGCCGAGATCCTCATGGCGATCAAGGATGCCCCGTATGTAAAGTGGCCACCTCGGCTCAAGGCCGACCCTAATGTTAGGAACAAGAACTTGTACTGTAGTTTCCATAGAGATTATGGTCATAGCACCAAAAATTGTAATAACATCCGCGATGAGATAGAAGAGCTCATCCGTCGTGGGTATTTGAGAAATTTTGTACATCACGACAATAATAATAATAAGGCAGGTCGGCACGGGGAACAGAATAAAGAAACCCCCGAGTCTAGCAGATAGGCGGAGCAACCGCAGAGGCAGCCTCCAGACGAGAGACCAATCCGAGGGACCATCAACGTAATTGTCGGAGGATCAATTGTCGCGAGCTACACCTCGATAGCAGCTTGATCATCAGCTTGTGAAGCTGCCAGAGAAAAGCTAAACCCCCCGAAGTGGCCAAGGGTGGAGGAGCCGATCTTCTTCACTGAAGACGACGCGCGAGGAGTCCACTACCCCCACGATGATGCGCTCGTCATCAAGATCAAGATCAATGACCTCGAAGTCAAGCATGTCCTGGTAGATTCGGGCAGTTTGACAGGCATCCTTTTCAAGGCAGCCTTCGATCAGCTTTAGATTCCAGAGGGTGACCTGAAGCCCGCAAGCACTCCACTGGTGGGATTCAACGGTGAGGAGGTCAAGCCTCTGGGGAAGGTCACTTTGCTGGTGGAGGTCGATACCTGGCCCAGTGTGGTGAGGCTCAGTCATGAGTTCTTGGTGGTCGTGACCCCCTCTCCATACAACACGATAGCAAACCGATCCATCGCCCACATCCTACAAGCGGTAGTCTCCACCTACCACCTAGCGATGAAGTTCCCTACAGACTTCGGAGTCGGAGTGGCGCGAGGCGATCAGCTCGAGCCCCGCAAATGTTACGTAGCCGCCCTCAAAGGAAAGGCCAAGGTAGCTGACGGCCTCGAGCTGGGATGACCCGCAAAGCAGTTTGTAGAGCGAGCCACACCTACTGAGGAGACCATCCCCATCCCGACCTTGGCGGACGATCCAGCGTGGGTACTTCAGATCGATGCTTCTATTGAGGAGCCCTTGCGGTCTCAACTGGTAAGCTTCTTACTTGAAAACCTAGATGTTTTTGCATGGTCGACAACAGAAATGCCCGGCATAGACCCCAACATTATCACTCACAGACTCAATACTGATCCTTCAGTTAGGCCCGCTAGACAAAAGAAGCGCAACCTAGCCCCGAAACAATGGAGGGCAATCGACGAGGAGGTCGAGAAACTCCTTGCAACCGATTTTGAAGTCCATTACCCGAGCTGGGTGGCCAACCCCGTTCTGGTGAAAATGGCAAACGGTAAATGGTGCATGTGCGTCAACTATACCGACCTGAACCGGGCTTGCCCAGAGGACTTCTTCCCGCTTCCCAGGATCGACCGCCTAGTGGACGCGACCTTGGGGCACGAGTTGTTGAGCTTCTTGGATGCCTATTCGGGCTATAACCAAATAAAAATGGACCCAGGTGATGAGGAGAAGACCGCCTTCATAACCGAGTTCGGCCTGTACTGCTACAAGGTCATGCCCTTTGGGCTAAAGAATGCTGGGGCAACTTTTCAGAGACTTGTAAATAAGCTGTTTGAGCCACTTGTTGGTACAAAAGTAGAGTGTTATGTAGACGGCATGGTCATTAAAACGCAACTTTCAAATGAATTAATATGTGATTTACACTTAGTCTTTGAAATCTTGCGTAGATTTTATATGAAGTTAAACCCGAATAAGTGCGCCTTCGGTGTCACATCGGGTAAATTCCTGGGGTTCATCGTTAACCGGCAAGGCATTGAGGCCAATCCGGACAAAATCAAGGCCATCATAGAAATGAAACCACCTCAAAAGTTAAAAGAGGTCCAGAAATTGAATGGCCGGTTGACTGCCTTATGTTGCTTTTTATCCAAATCCGCAGACCGCTATTTGCCTTTCTTTAAAGCCATAAAGGGCAAAGGCTTTGAATGGACTGAAGAGTGCCAGCTCGCGCTCGACGAGCTCAAAAGGCACATCGCCAACATCCCAGTCTTAACCCGACCCGAAGTAGGTGATGTTTTAGAGCTATACCTCCCAGCCAGTGACGAGGTGGTTAGCTCGGTACTAATAAGAGAAGTGGATCGAGTCCAATGGCCCATCTATTATGTTAGCAAAGTGTTGCAGGGAGTAGAGACGAGGTACCCAGAGATAGAGAAGTTAGCCTATGCACTGGTTATAACAGCCCGAAAGCTCCGCCCTTACTTCCAAGCTCACACCATCATTGTCCTTACCAATAAACCTCTTAGGCAAGTTTTGCTCAGGCCCGAGGTCTCGGGAAGGTTGACAAAATGGGCCATCGAGCTCAGTGAGTATGAGCTTCAGTACAAACCACAAACCACTATCAAGGCCCAAGCCTTGGTAGATTTCATCGCAGAATGCACCTTTAGCTCCGAAGTCCCTAGGCCGGTAGAACACGAGGCCTCCAGATGGGAGAGCTCGGAGTTCCTGGACCGGTTGAACTCGAGCACCGTGAAGTAGCACCCAACGCGACATCTCTCCTAGTTAGGCCAAGCCCGAACTGGGATGATGAACCCTGGATCCTTCACGTAGATGGCTCGTCAAACCAGTAGGGCAGCGGAGCTGGGATCATTCTATACGGACCAAGTAGTGTGAAATTGGAGTACGCGCTATGCTTTGAGTTCGTGACATCCAACAACGAAGCAGAATACGAGGCGCTGCTAGGCTGGACCTTGCAAAGGAAGTGAAGGCCAAACACATCGTCATCTGCAGTGACTTCCAACTCGTGGTAAATCAATTAATGGGTGAGTACGAAGCTCACGAACCAACTATGGTAGCAAACTTAGCCAAAGTAAGAGAGACTCTGCTCAACTTCCGGTCACATTTCATCCAGCAAATCCCGATATCAGAGAACGCTGAGACCGACGCTCTGTCATGGTACGGGAGACAACACCATGAGGACTGTGTATATAGAAATCTTACCTCGGCCTAGCATACTCAGGGGGGGCAGAGGAGGTCGCTCCCGTCGTTCAAGCAGAGTCAAGTTGGATTGATTCACTCACGAGCTTTTTGCTACACAGGGCCCTCCTCGCAAACCGTAATGCCGCTAGAAGGGTAGAGCATCAGGCAGCCGAATATTCATGATAGACGGGCGGCTGTACCGAAGGTCATACACGCTCCCCTACCTGCCTTGCCTGTGACCCTCGGAAGTCGAGCTCGTCCTCCAAGACACTCATGGAGGCCTATGCGGTGGACATTTGGGGGGCAAGGCCCTCGCTCAGAAAGCACTACGACAAGGGTACTACTGGCCAACCATGAAAGCAGATGCGACCGAGCATGTAAAAAAATGCGACAAGTGCTAGAAGAACGCTAACATCCACCACCAACCTGCCGGCTACCTGAAATACCTCACTATCCCATGGCCATTTGCATAATGGGGGATTGACTTACTCAGGCCATTCCCGCCAGCAACAGGGCAAAGAAGGTTCTTAGTGGTGGTAGTGGACTATTTCACAAAATGGGTCGAAGTTGAACCTCCCACAACAATCATAGCTCAGAACGTGCAGAACTTCTTTTGGAAGAACATAGTGTGTCATTTCGGATTACCTCGGGTACTGATCTCCGATAATGGTAAGCAGTTCGAAGACATCAAGTTCCAAAACTGGTGCCGAGACATGGGAATTCAGCAGAACTTCACCTCGGTGGCACACCCTCAGGCGAATGGCCCAACGGAAGTTACGAATAGGGCTATCCTTCGAGGACTAAAAGCGCACCTGGACTGAGCTAAGGGACTGTGGACGGATGAGCTGCCTAGTGTACTTTGGGCCTACCGTACCACGGAAAGGACTGCCATGGGAGAAACTCCCTTTAACCTTACATACGGCACTGAAGCAGTCATCCCAGCCGAGATTGAAGTCCCCTCGCTGAGACTATAAGCATATGAAGATAGAGCAAACAAAGATGAGCTACGTACCAACCTTGACCTGCTGGACGAAGTACGGGACCTCGCATACATCAGGACCGCGGCTATCAGCAAAGGATAGCTTGGTACTATAACACCAAGGTCAAAAAGCGAACTCTCCGCGTTGGCAACCTGGTTCTCCGCAAGGTTATGGTGCCTGAGCCCGGTGTTGGCAAGCTCGGTCTGAACTGGGAAGGACCCTACCGAGTAAAGCGAGTACTCGGGGAAGGAACATACGAACTCGAAACCTTATAAGGGAAACAAGTGCCTCGGGCATGGAACATCATCAACGTAAGACTATATTACCCGTGAACCACTGAACTGAGTGAACCACGAGTTACTCCCCTCTAGCCTTAGAACCAATTCGCCGAACTGGTGACGACCTCGGCAACACGGGGTCCAGTCACCCCCTCACTAAGGGCAGACTCCAGGAAAACAGTTCTGAGTGACCACGAATCACTCCCTCTAGCCTAAGGGTCAATGCACTAGGTTAACTGAAGAGCTCAACGCTATGCATAACTCTACCGCCTCGCCAGCATAGGCCTAGCATGCCAGAGGCCAAAGGCGTCCCGAGAAAGAGCTTTTCGACTCCTAGCCTAACCCGGTATACGCTGCTAGAAGTAAACGCCAACCTAAATAGCCAAGTAGGCAGGTCAGGCATGCGCTTTACTATGCCTACTCCGGTGTACGCTGCTAAAATCTGATGATCACCCCTACTAAGTGCAGAAAGACAGTTTGGGGTGACAGGGATAAAGGGTTGCTCGCATCAAGGACTAAATTCCCTAACTCAACAGCTCGGATAAGGCAGATACTTAACAGAATATACACACACACACACACACACACACACACACACACACACACACACACACACACTGCCAAATGCGATTTCATTACACAATCCCAAGTACAAAGAAACAAGAAAAAGAATACATGGAGCAAACAACTATTTGGAAGGCTTATCAGCCTTACTCGGGGACTCACCGGGAAAAAAGACGCAACCGGACTAGAAGACTGAGTTGAAGACTCCAGACGCGAGCTCACGGTAGATGAAAGGTACTTAGTGGCGAAGGAAAATGGCCAGGGTCCCCCGTTATTTATAGCCGATGGGCCTGGACGCCAACGGCCAAGATCAAGGCAATCTGACGGTCCTCAACAAAACCGACTACGAGATTCTCAAGGCGAAATTAGTTTAACGCATTTTTTGGTGTCCGCAAAGTCCAGATTGCGTGACACCCGCGCATAAGCCATACACGACTCAGGTTTTCTCTCCAAACAAACTGAATGCTAGACCGGTCCGGCTAGCGAATCGCCCGATAGGGTGGCATAAGTACCAAGCCAAATCCACCCGACGCGTCATGAACTCCCCGTGCTGGGTCACCACCCCCACCATGGGGAGTGGGGGGCAATTGATGAAGGGTGATTTGACCCGACCTTGTAGTCCGGGGACACGTGTACGTGACCTGGCCAAATGAACAGCTCAGCCTGACAGCATGACCGCGACTCAACGAGAGAGACACGCTGAGTCCAACGTTGGCCACTCGGGGAGTTAAGCGACTTGCGGGGGACTGAACTTGGCCAATTTTTTACTCCCATTAGGTGTGGAAGGTCCCGAGCTATCCCAAGGGCCCGAACTCCCCCTAAGGGGCCTGGAGCTCTTCCCTCTCGAGGAAGAAGCACCTTGGTTCTTGGCTAAGTACCCCGAGCACCTCGGGGCAGCCCCGCCCCTGGTCCCGGCACCTCAGCACCTCGGTACCGGGCAGGCCTGCCCTAGACAATCCGGTGCTCGGCAGCCCAATAGGCTGTGGGGAGCCCTGCTTGACATCTGTACCTACCGGACCAGGTGGCAGGGCTCTAATCCCTTGCCAGGCGGCGTTCTATTTGCCGCCTTTGGGAAGCATGACACATCTTTCAAGCCCGTATCTGGCGATGGTAGTGTGTGGCGGCCACCTGCACCTGCCACGCCTGTCCTAGCAGTAACGGCTAGGGCGGTGACGGTTATGCCAGGTATGACTGGGCTCCAACATAAAAGAACTCCAACTCCCCCAAGAAAAAGGTATTGAAGCTTAAGCACTTTCAGCACTCTTACTCTCTACTCTCTCTTTGAGATTTTCTCCAGTTCTAACTTAGCTGTCAGAGTGTACCCATCGGGATTTCTCCCGGGAACCCTTCACTTTCTCCTTCCTCCTAGGTGCCGTTCGTTCCAACTGGAAGCCAGGTCACAACCAACTAAGAATGCCCAGATCGTGTAGCATCATACCCTAAATTCCTTATAACTTAATCACTGGCCCTCTGATAACATGCCATTGTGCATTGAAAATTACATTTACTGCTCACAGAGTATGCCTCACACCAATCTCACAACACATTGCAGCCCTGTACTGAAAACATCTTCGATTCCGGGCTGAAACCTACTTGTAGCTATGCATTGAAAATACCTTCCTATGAACAAAAACATAGCAGTAACCTAAAATATACACAATAGAAAGTTGAAAATGATTGTGAGTAGGGTATAAGCACGGCCTTTGTGGAGTTCGCGTTCTGTGCACATGTGGGTGCATTGAACCTACAAATAAAAATTGAACATGTCACTTTAATAAATTAAACAAGGATTTAATGGGGTTGCAGTGTTAACGGTGATCCAATTAGTTGAACCAGCCACTAAAAGACAAAACAATAAAAAGATATGGGAAAAAAGGTAGAAGAGAAATGATGAAATTGGAGGAAATAAAGTGAGACGACACTAGAGAAACTTGGAAAGTAAGGTGTAACAAATTTAAAACAAAGTGATGCGGCACGATCTGGGCATTCCTACCTGACTGCGGATTTGCTCCTTGCTGGCAACGGACGATACTTGAGAAGATGAAGAAGAAGGATTCTCGGGAATTTTCCCAGCCGGAATACTCCGAAGCTTAAGTTATAACGCTGGGGAGGAAGAAAAGAGTGTTAAAAGCTAAGAGTGTAGGTCGCGCTAAATCACTGTGTTCGTGAGGTTAGCTCGTGAGCAAGTAAGAATTCGAGTTCAGATAAAATCCGAGAGTGTTAGGGTGAGTATGAGAGTATCTTCTCCCCTTCACCTAAAAGGCTTTTATAGGGGCGTTCTTGTCAAATCGGGCGTAACCGCCATTGGGCTCCTGTCGCAGCCGTTACCTGCCAGGTCTGCGTAGGTGATCGTTAAAGTATACTATTCGCTTGGATGAGTGGCACGTCTGAAAGGGGCAGACACGCCTCCATCTGTCGAGAGACGTGGGTGCAAGCTGTCGAAAGGGCAAGGGTTGCGCCGTCAATCGAGAGACGTGGCGCAATCTGAGCGGTACGGTCTTGTCAGATAGAAGCTTCCTGAAAACATCGCGTTGCTCAGTCGCAAGCTACTTCGTAGCGAGCTATCCTTGCCGCAAGCTACTTTGTAGCAAGCTCTGAGGGGTACTTCGAGATGACCCTTATCAAGGTCGGCCCTTGGGGCAGTTCTTCTGCCTGAGTGCTGGAGTGAGCTGGTTTCCTTAGCTCGCGGGCTGAAATAGTCTTAGAGTATTCCCTTTTCAGTAGCTCGGGGGACCTAGAGCTCGCGTTGTAGCGAGCTCCCCCCACAACGAGCTATGACGTAGCGCGCTGCTTTACAAGCTCGTTACTTAGTCGTGGTTAGACCATAATGCTGAGTTGTTGCTCGTGCTGAATCAGGTCCATGCATCATCGTCTCAGTAGGTCGGGTCAAATCATCCTCCACTAAAAAGGATCGCAATGATACCGGTGACACGTTTTATCTACAAATGCACCACTGATTGGAGAGGGAAGGGAAAAAGAAGTATATATTTTTGTCTGCAAACACCAACTTTGTTACCAATAGATCGGTTTGCTGAAATGGAGTCAAGAATCACTAGGAACGGCCTCGTGAAACTTTATAGAAAAAACTGAAAAAGAAAAGAAAAGGTGGAAGGAGAAACTGGCCATATTCGCCGATGGGGATGACAGTGGTGAATTAGTTGTCCCCATTGCTTGAAATTGTGGGGAGGTCAGCGTATGTGGGCGAGGCTGGATGTGGGCAGAGCTGTAAGCTTGCAAACCAGATAAAGGTTAGTTCGATGTTATTCGGATTGAGAGAAGGATTGGTGTTAAATGAACAAGCAAGACTCAATTTGAGGCCATTCTTGGAATCAATAAGGGGTGGAGTAGCAAGGTCTAAGGTGTAGGAAATATTTCAGGATAGGATGGTTGAGAGGGATTTCAATCCAAGTGTTTTTGCAGAGTATATGCTAAGACAAGGAAAAAATCTGATTCCGCGTCGGCAATGGCACGACCGAGGCCTCGATTCGCTCTCGGCTGCTTCATGCAAGAGAAGGCAAATGATGACAATGGAGACCGCCAACTTCCACGACATCACCACTCGGCGATCGCGTCTAGACTGGCTTCGGATGTTCCCAAATCACTTCGATCGATGAAGATTCCCGGTCTCCTTACTTACCGTTGCTGATGTGCAGTGAGAACGCTAGTGGATGCTTCTGGGTGAGGGAGATTGAACATCGAAGTTAATTAAAAATGTGTTTTAGGTTTTTTTTATCTTTTGTGTCTGATTCAACCGGATACCTTAGGTTTGTTGACATTAAGCATTTTTTAATATGCTGACGCGGTCACCTGTGATTGGCGGGTTAACGCGTCCATTGCACCCGTGCCAGAACGCGCACTCGAGCAAATCTGAATTTGATGCAAATAGGCTTGTGAGGAGTAAATCTAGATTTGGACATAGGCCACGTGGGACTTGCGACTGTTTGTACATCCTGCCAGGATACTCATTTGCTCAGGAAGGGAATTCACATCTCCGCCCCACAACGTCCTACAGCACATCTCCGCCATGTATTGCATCTCCCGTCTATGTTTCCCATACACGGCGGGGATATGCTGTGGGGTGTGGGGCATTGTGGGGCGGAGATGTGGTCTCCTAAGAAGGAAACCGGGCGGGATTCTCACATTTTCACAGAGTGTAGAGTTTTTGCTTTCAGAGAATCCCATCTCGTTAAAAAAAATAATAATAAATTGTAGTTGTATGGTTTTTCCGGCAGACGAGTATATATATATTGGATTTTTGTTCCTATTTAAGGAATGGGATATGACTTTCAGACACCTCTGTCAAACTCAAAGGTCATTAATTGGTCAAACAGATTTTGAGATTCCCCGATTTCGTACCCATCTTGTATGTATGCACTATGCAGAAGGCACATCCGCTGCCGAGGAAATCAGATTATTCTTTTAAATTCAAAAGGACCTCTATGGTTCATTTATTTTCATGTAATGCCATTGAATTGGTGAGACGAGAATACCCTCAAATCCTGGCCAAGCTTTTCGACGACGGATTCCGACAATCTTGAGATTTGAGACCATAAAGGGAACTAGTCTAGAGAAGCTGAAAACCAAAAAAAATGGCTCCCAGAAGCTAGCGTGCGTATTTGTAAACGAAAATTTGACGTCAAATGATGAAATCGTCCTTATCATTTTGCAATATTTTAATGATTTCAAAATTTTATGCGAACAGGATGTTTTCCCTACAAAAGCGCTGTTTTGCCTCCCATGTCTGTTTCTGTAATTTCTGTTTATCGATTCCTACGCAGAACCTCGAACGAATTTCCAAACCAAACCAATGTGACAGGTAGGAGTCGGGATCTCCTGTCAACACGTTCCAACATTACCGGTGTTGGCACATCATGTGTCGTTTGATCAGAGGATTGGGATCCATCATAAAACTGGGACACATCATGCATGCGATATATATGATGGAACGGATTTTTAGTGGAAGGAGATCCCCGACCCCGACTCGGCACTGCATGGTCCTGATTAGCCTCATTTATACACTGGATTTGATGAAGCAATGCATCTCTATACTATACAAAAAGCTATGGTCCTTATTGGGCTGGACGGCTCTGATTATACAATAGGTATGAACAATTATACGTGTTCATAACTAGTCGATCAGTAAAAAAAATGTCAGCACGATTTTTTTAGTTAAATGAAAGCATTTGCATCCCCGAAGAAGGGCATTTTGGTCATCACACATGACGAAACTGCTAATTGACAAAAAGCGGAAGTCGGCAGTTGTCGGCCGATAAACCGGGAGATAAAAGCGGCGAAAATTCCAATATGCGATTCGAACAATATAAACAATAAATAAACAGGAAAACAAACAATATACGGTGGTAAAATAACTGAAAAGGAAGATTAAAACCAAAATCAGTTGCAAGCGTCTGTTTATTTCGTTTGATTATTTTAATTTGGTTATTCCTTGCGCCCATATAGACATGTCAGCAGCACTAGATAGAAAATCCAAAAAAAATCAGTGACATGCCTCTTCTCCATTCCCTCGTTTTCACCATTGCAACGGATTTTCTCCTCTGAAACAACCGATCGAAACCCTAACTCCCAATTACAAGATTACAGAGAAGATGAGATGACAGCAGGACAGATGACTAAAAACACTGCTTGGTATTTCTTACGTTGATCTCCATGAACTTTTGCCATGAAGCCTCCTTGGAAATATATGTTTATGGTTTTTCGGGTAAGTTTTCTTTTATAAACCCTGGGCTCTTTTTCTTCCCGTCCGAAGATTCATTCTGTTTGTTACCTTTTTTCTGTTTTTCTTTTCTTCCTAGTTTTTTGTTGCTCTAATGTCTTCCGAGTTATAAACATATTATTTCGATTCCAAATCGCTACTATAGTTTATAAGCTTTTCTTTCACTTGCTCTCTTTTTTAATTAATGTAGCATTTCAGTCTCCTTATTCATAAATTTCGAGATGTCAGCAGGTGATCGTGTATTCTTTTTTCCTATATTGTTGTCCTTTTGTAATCATTTGACTCGCTAAAATGCTTAAATCAAAATGAATTCCTTTCGTTGAAACTTGAAATGCTGCAAATGGTTGTGCCTAATCTTTCTCGGCATTTGAGAGAGAGAGAGAGAGAGGTAACGGGTTATTAACACGTTACTTCTTTTTATTCTTCATCAGGAACAAGGGGACGTTCAATCCCTAAGTTGACCATTTTTGCTTATAAACCACAACCTTATGCTAGTTTTTGTTGGTTTCTTGTTGATTTATAGACTTTGGAATCTGATTCATCATGAAATAATTAGTGGAACATGATATTTCTTTTGTGTTTACTAATTTTAAAAATTGCTTTCGCATCAGCAGGTATAAACCTGTAGAAGTATCGTTGATCGGGAAATATGGATGTTGCCGGGGTTGAGGAAAGTCTTTTCGTAGCCAGCGATGCTAAGGTATCTATGCCTATATAAATTTCAAGTTGCCAAACGATGATGTACAGTTCCTTAGCATTTCTTTCTTTCTCCAATCCTCTATTTATTTTCCCCGGGTTTTATGAAAGTTAAAGCATTCTTTTTAAAGGTGCTAATTCTTGGGGAGGTTAGGGTTTTTGGTCGTTAAACAATGTGCTTTGATGGCTTATGTTCGATTAATGATTCTTAGGGTTCTTGGTAAGCTTTGTCAAATTTGAATCTTGGACTCACTAACACTCTAACTTCCAAAAATACGATGCTTCAGAGTTTCATTTGCTGAAGGTGAATGGTTAACAAGTTTCTGTCTGCACATGCAGTTATATGGAGAGATGTGTAAACATCTCTCTTCAATTCTTTGTAAAGTGTTGGAAATTTTTCCAGAATTAGAAGCTACACGGCCAAGGAGCAGGTCGGGTATACAGGCATTATGTTCATTGCACATAGTACTTGAGAAGGCCAAGATTCTTCTTCAGCATTGCTCGGAGTGTAGTAAACTTTATTTGGTACAATTGCTTCCCTGTTGCATGATCATTTTTATGCAATATTTGCTCACTACTATGACATTAACTAGTGGTTCTCTGATGAAAGGGCTATTACTTGGTAGATTTGCCAGTATTTGATTTTGTCTCAAATTATCACCGATTTACTTAGAATTTCCTAGGTTCAGGGCTCTGATTGTTGTAACAGTGTACTTATATTTCCAACAATATTTTTTTTTCTTTTCAATCTCCACCGCTCTTATATCTTTGAACAAATTGTTTTAACTTTCTTGATGTATTTTATATATGTTTTATTCATTGGGCTTTTAGATGGAACTATGGACAGTGCTATTTCAAATATTACTATGGACAGGCTCTAATTGTTATACCAATGTACTTATATTTCCAACAATATATATATATATATATATATATATATATATATATATATATATATATATATATTTTCAATCTCTATGACTCTTGTCTTGTCTTGTTATATCTTTGAACAGTATTGTTTTAACTTTTTGTTGTATTTTATATATGTGTTATCCATTGGGCTTTAGCTGGAACTATGAACAGTGCTTTTTTTTTATTGGGTAGAATAACTAATTTGTTGTATAGTTGTTCTTTTGGCACTCCCTGTAAGAGAGCAGTTTGGATGTTTGAGATCTAACCCATTCATAAATGGGTTTGACTATGATATGGAAAATATGTGATATCTGAAAAACGTCTGACCAATCAACTAGAATCATAAACATGGTAGCCAATCTGGTGTTATTTATCAAAATTCATGGGTGGATTTTGACTGGTCAAGACTCTTCCGATACCATGTCTTTCCCGCATCATAGATTTTCCCTTCATAAATATCTGCATAATTCAGTTTCTTTATCATATTACTAGCTTTGAGTTGTTATGCTATGTATGTCTTCCACAAAGTTACATCTTTAAGGGCATACTAACTGTACATTTCCCCATCTTTTCAACTCATTTTAGATCATTTTGAACTTTGTTGATGACCTCTCTTCTCATCATATAGGCTATAACCGGAGATTCTATCCTCTTAAAATTTGAGAAAGTAAGGTCTGCTCTTGTGGATAGCCTTAGGCGTATTGAAGAGATTGTCCCACAAGCAATTGGTTCTCAGGTAAATATTATTCAGTTTTTTTGTTTTTCTTTTCCCCCAATCTTCTTTTCTTGAATTGTGATTTTGTCTGTTCAATGCTCTACTTGTGATTCCCTTTTGATTGACCTGAATAATATAAATCTATCTCTAGTTCATCTTTAAGCAACTTTACATACTTATTAGGTGGCTCTTCATTGGAATATTTAGAAATGTATTGAATTGGTTGAAAATTGAAACATCGGTGATCAATTCCATTTGACTGTAACAATTTGCTTTCTATAAAGAAGTTCCAGTTAGGGGTATTCTTGTGTGATTTCTAAGAAGTCTGACAATATTTGTACTGGATTCTTTGGTGAACTATTAAACAAAAGGATTTTCAAATTCTGTAGATTTCTAAATTGTCATGTTAATTTTCACATGTTTTGCTGTATTTGACTACATTTCCAAACATTAATCCTTGAAATAAAGAAAAAAAATCCATGTTAATGGTAGGTGGTTCTTTTTCCACTTGCTAAATGGGAATTGGCCATTGGAACTGGTATCATGGCTTAACTGATCCTTTTATCAATTGAATCTTTTTGTTTTAAGTGATTGTACTCTTCCACTGCCACAAGCAGGAGATAGAGTACTTCTTACCATGCTATGCTAGTGCCGTCTTGATTTTGACAAACTTATCTATCTAGAAAGCATCATGTTAACCTGTATAAAAAGTATAAATGGTCATTAGTCATTCTGTTGCTGGATAAGTAGGATTCAGATGGTATGGCTATGGTCTAGTATGTTTACCAATTAAGCTGTGGAATTGACTCTGAGTAGTAGTTTGATTCTTCTGAGACAGAATGCTACTTCATTTTATTATTTCTAGGCTTTTGAAAAGCCCTTGAGCCCATTATAATTTTCCCAGGAAAAAAATTTGTAAACATACTATTTACTTCAAGTGCAAACAAAGGAAACTAGAAGCAATAAAGGAAGTAGGGATAGATCATCCATATTGGGTGGCAGGTGCTGGAAACCTGGGTTATACTTTTTTAATGGTAAAATGTTCCATCATTAGTCATAAGAATAAACAACCATTACTCAAAATAGTCATATTTACTTTATGCAAAATAACAATAAGAAGATCATCGTAGCAAAATGTTTTTGGTTCCCTCTTTTTATCTTCCCCTCCTGTGGCTTTTGGCTTTCTTCTGCAAGGTTGTTCTTGTATACTGACACTGTCCTGCCTCTGTTAAGGCTCTTCAATCTGGGTGGAAAGTTCAAGATATGTCTACAAAAGGAAAAGTCTGTTGGGCAGTTGTGCCTTTATCTTTGGGCCATTTGGCTCAAAAAGGAATGGTAGAATTTTAGACCAAAAGACTAATCCAGAGGAGGTGGTGATTAATCTTGCAGTAGGGATGATTAGAAGGTGTATCTACTCTTTGTTGTTTTAGAGGAGATGATATGTCATCACCCTTTTTGAAGATAGACTTTTTTTGGGGTCCTTAATTTATGTGTGTAATGTTTGATTTTAATACAATTGCACATTACCTTTTTCAAAAAAAAAAAAAAGTGTCAATACATAGCAAGTGATTGGCAACATTGATCTGCCAAATGGTTCTAGTTCCATTTAGCCATTTGTTTCCCAAGTAGAAATATGACCTTCTGTTGTCATCATGTCCATTGCAGATTTCAGAGATTGTAACTGAACTTCAGGGCACAGTGTTCTCACTTAATCCATCAGAGAAGCAAGTTGGTGATGAAGTGATTACTTTGCTTCAGCAGGAGAGAAAATTTAATAGGAATTGTAATGACAATAATGAGCTTGAAACCTTTCACCAGGCTGTCATAAAGCTTGGCATTACTTCTTCAAGAGCAGCTCTGACTGAGAGGAGAGCTCTCAAAAAGCTGATTGAAAGAGCCTGTGCTGAGGAAGACAAGCGAAAGGAATCCATTGTGGCTTACCTTTTACATCTCATGAGAAAATATTCCAAGTTTTTCAAATTCTCAGATGACAATGATTCACAGGGATCTGGTCCTTGTTCTCCAACTGTTCAGTGCTCCTTTGAGGATGGTAGTGGGCATGGGGGGAATTTCCATGCCTTCGATCAACAGTTCTCGAAATTGAGTTCTTTCAATTTCAAGCCAAGTGGTTGGAAGTCAGGGCAAATTCCAGTGCCTCCTGAGGAGTTGAGGTGTCCAATTTCATTGCAGCTCATGTATGACCCAGTCATCATCTCATCCGGACAGACCTATGAGCGAATCTGCATTGAGAAATGGTTCAGTGATGGGCATAACACCTGTCCAAAGACTCAGCAAGAGCTCTCTCATCTTTGTTTAACTCCAAATTACTGTGTGAAGGGTCTTATTGCTAGTTGGTGTGAACATAATGGAGTTCCTGTTCCTGATGGGCCTCCGGAGTCTCTTGATCTAAATTACTGGAGGCTTGCATTATCTGAGTCTGAATCAACTAATTCAAGGTCGGTCGAGAGTGTTGACTCCTGCAAGTTGAAGGGAGTGAAGGTAGTACCCCTTGACGAGAGTGGGACTGTTGATGAAGCTGAAGGAAATAAGGTGGAAGATGTGTCTGGCCAGGAGAACTCTGAACCGGACGTGTTTCAAATGTATGGGAATTTCCTATCTGTCTTGCGTGAGGGGGAAGACTTGGGGAGGCAGTGGAAAGTGGTGGAACAAATACGACACTTACTGAAGGATGATGAAGAAGCTAGGATTTATATGGGGGCCAATGGGTTTGTTGATGCCCTTGTTCGGTTTTTGGGCTTGGTTATCCATGAGAAAAACGAGAAGGCCCTGGAAATTGGAGCGATGGCACTTTTCAACCTTGCCGTTAACAATAACAGGTCTGTACTCATTCAATATTTCTCTGGTTTTTTTAAAATGTCTGTCATGGCCAATAGCCATCGAATGCATACATGAAAGAGTAAAAGACTAGAATAGCAGCATGAATTGCTGTTAACAAAATACTTTATCAGTAAAATTTGTTTGAAAATAGATTTTAAGTTAATCCCTCTGGGGAATACCATGTGTATATTGTTACAAAGGAGGATGTTCTTACCATGGTAATGACATGCTTTTGATATTATTGGGCTTGCCAGCACTAAATTCTCTTCAAGTCAAGCGATTGTTTTTGATCATTGTTCACTTTTATCTGTATGATTTTGTGGCTCTACAATTATGCACCGTTTTAAACCTTGTAATCATCTAAATAACAAAATACTGCTTCACAATTAAAAGAAAAACCAAGGATTGGTGGCCGCTATTTTGAACTTTTGATTTGAAACTCTTCGTCCAGTTGGTTGACTATGTGGCTATAACAAGTTACGCAAGTTTCCTCTTTCCGTAATTGCAATTATGTCTTTCTGATAAAAAAAAGGCCGAGGTCCCTCTTTCTAAAAATATAATTGGAAGCTTTTATCTTCCACTCCGTCCAGTAGTGTTAAGAAGGTTTGGCATGAATTAGTTCTTACCATTATGTGTTGTCAATGTGTTGCAGGAACAAGGAATTGATGCTATCTGCAGGATTAATTCCACTATTAGAAGAAATGATCCCCATGCCCAACTCATGCGGACCAGCTACAGCTCTCTATCTCAATATCTCCTGCCTGGATCAAGCAAAGCCAATCATTGGTTCAAGCCAGGCTGTTCCCTTCCTTATTCGTCTCCTCCAGGAAGATACTGAACCCCAATGCAAGCTTGACGCCATCCATACCCTCTACAATCTCTCTAGTCACCCCCCCAACATCCCCGTTCTTCTTTCAGCTGGCGTCCTTCAAGGGCTGCAATCAACCCTCACAGATACCGCTGACAGGACATGGATAGAAAAGTCAATCGCTGTACTTGCAAATCTAGCCTCAAGTAAATCGGGAAAAAGAGAAATCATACTAACAACAGGGCTTATCAGCGGGCTTGCGTCTATTTTGGACAGCGGTGAGCCTATCGTGCAGGAGCAAGCCGTCGCATGTCTTTTAATTTTATGCAACGGAAGTGATAAATGCACTGAACTAGTGCTTCGAGAGGGGGTAATACCTGCGCTGGTGTCACTATCAGTGAATGGAACTGCCAGAGGGAAAGATAAGGCACAGAAACTGCTAATGCTCTTTCGGGAGCAGCGACAGCGGGACCCACCTCCCATTCACACTCAAGCGCAACCCCCGGTCCCGAACCCTCCACCTCCAGACCCAAAGGAGTCCAGGACGCCGCCCCCCAAGCCTCCAGAGCCAAAGGAGTCCAGGACGACGCGCCCCAGCCCCAGGACGCCGCCCCCAAAGCCTCCAGAGCCAAAGGAGTCCAGGACGCCCCCCAAGACTCCTGAGTGCAAGGAATCCAGGACGCACCCCAAGCCTCCAGAGTCAAAGGAATCCAGATGTGGTCCCAACTCAGGGTCCCAACCGCCACCGGCCCCACCAGCCCTAGCCATTGCACCTGTACCTGTACATGCGTCAAGGCCACTCGGCCCACTCCATAAAACGGCTTCAAGGAGGGTGGGGAGGGTTTTGTCAGCCATCATATGGAAGAGCAAGAACATGTCTTCTATCCACCAGTGTTAGAGTTCTGCTCTTGCCATCAATGTATATTTATGTTGTATTCCTCTCTTTTTTTTTCTTCTTTTTATTCATATTTTCTTTTCCTTCTTTTTTTTTCCCCTGGGGGCATTATTTATTGTCTTGGAAGAAAAGAAAAAATGTACAGTCCAATCAATAGTCATTTTCAACTTTCTAGTCTTTTATAACTGTAGAGAAAAAAAAGACGGTAAAAAATGAACGTGCTTAATGCTCAGTTGGGAAGGAGTACAAATGCAAATTTGTAGTGTAATACATACATTAATTTTCTTTTGGGTAAAATACAAATAACCTCTCCTCAAGTTTCGGACATACATGAAAAATTTCCCCTATATTTTACTTCAATAAAAATTTTCCCTAATTTTTTAAAGAATTCGGCAAAAACCTTTCTTTAACCAAGATGTAAAATATTAAATCGATGAATCAATTTATTTTTCAAATACTTTTTGCAAATTAGTTTGTACCTATTTTTATTGAAATACCCATGTTGAAATATCATCTTCTTTTTCCATTCTTATCTCTTTTCCCTCTTTTCCTATCCCTGAACTCAATCGTTTGAAGAGGAGGAACTCAGCATTGATTTCACCCATCCAAACTTGAAACAGAGATATCCCTGAACGCCATTAACGGGATGGAGTCGCCGCAAACCATGCGAATTCAAGGTACTCTCGGCATTCACCCTGTTACTATACTGATTGACAGTGGGTCTACCCACAATTTCTTAGATCCGAGGGTAGCCGAGAAGGCTAGAGTGCCTTTGACAGTGGACACCGGATTTGCTGTGACTGGCTAGCGGGGAAAAGTTGAGAGGAGTAGGAAGGTGCGATGAAGTTCCGATCAAAACTCAGGGTATTATGTTGCAAGTAGACTTTTATCTGCTGCCCTTACCAGGGGTCGATGCGATAATGGGGGCGCAATGGTTGTAGACTTTGGGGGAGGTCACTTGGAACTTCTCAACGATGACGCTTAGCTTTCAGAATGAGTAGGGGACTCACCGGGTTACAAGGGCTGAAGAAAGGAGGGGCAACACTGACCGACGAAAGGAGGATACAAAAACACACAGCTAAAGCTAGCCAATTATACTTGTTGCAGGTAGTGAAGGATTTGATTGGAAAAACTGAATTTCCGGTCAGGCCAGTCGAGCCAGGTATCCAACAATTACTCCGAGATTATGCAGATGTTTTCACCGATCCACAGAACCTTCCCCCACGCAGGAGATACGACCATGCAATACCACTTGTAGAAGGGTTTGGGCCAGTTTGCTAAAAGCGGTATCGATACTCCCACTACCAGAAATGGGAAATCAAAAGGTTAGTTCGGGAATTGCTAGAGCGAGGTGCTATAAGACCCAATAACAGCCCTTTTGCGTCTCCGGTCTTGCAGGTTAAGAAAAAGGACGGGGGATGGAGATTGTGCATTAATTACCGACGGTTGAACCAAGTGACAATCAAAGATAAGTATCCCATGGCCGTCATCGATGAACCAAGTGACAAGCTGGACCTCCGCTCCGGGTATCATCAGATCCATATCAAGGAAGAGGATGTTGCCAAAACAGCCTTCCAAACACAGAGGCCACTATGAGTTCTTAGTTATGCCTTTTGGGCTTACTAATGCCCCTTCCACCTTTCAAGCATTAATGAATGACGTATTCTGGGGACTACTGAGGAGGTCTGTGTTAGTGTTTTTGGACGACATTCTTGTTTACAGTAAGACTGAAGCAGAACACTGGGGACACCTAAAGGAGGTCTTGGAGTGACTGCAGCGCCATTAGTTGTATGCCAAGCTGAGTTAGTGTTCATTTGGAGAAAATAGAGTAAATTATTTAGCCCATGTGATATCTGGTGCAGGGGTGGAGGTGGACCCTGAGAAAGTAGGGTGTATGCAGTCCTAGCCGCGACTGACTAACATCACGGAGCTTATGGGATTCTTGGGGTTGACAGGATATTACCAAAAGTTCGTCCAGAACTGCAGAAAGATTGCCAAGCCGCTAACTGATTTGTTGAAGAAAGGAGCGTGGGGATGGGGCAAGCAGGTAGAAAGGGCTTTCCTCGCTCTTAAAAGAGCAGTAATCACTACTCCAGTTTTGGCACTACCCAATTTTGATCTGCCTTTCATCATAGGCTGTGATGCCAGCGGGATAGGCATCGGGGCGGTGTTATCCCAAGCAGGACGGCCAGTCGCTTACTTCATCCAGGCTCTCAGCCCCCGAAATTTAGCCATGTCCACTTATGACAAAGAGCTCTTGGCAGTGGTAACAACTGTACAGAAGTGGTGCCCTTACCTACTCGGTCAAAAATTCG
This sequence comes from Nelumbo lutea, assembly GCF_056320005.1. Lineage (NCBI taxonomy): Eukaryota > Viridiplantae > Streptophyta > Magnoliopsida > Proteales > Nelumbonaceae > Nelumbo > Nelumbo lutea. Next base: position 5,752,113 of record NC_142687.1, read on the forward strand.
TTGTTCGCTCCGATCATCAGAGCCTGAGGTTCCTTCTAGGGCAGCGAGCAACCACACCCTTCCAACAAAAATTATCGAGTAAGCTTATTGGTTATGATTTCGAAATTCAATACCAGAAGGGGCGGGACAACTTGGTTGCCGATGCCTTATCTCGACGCATTCATGGAGAATTGGCGGCTATCTCTGGGCTTGTGGCAGATTGGATTGTTGACTTGCAAAGAGAAGTAGAGGTTGACCTGGAAATGCAGGCTTTGAGGAAGAAAATCGAAAACAGGGGAGAAAATAAGGGAAAATATAAGCTCAGGGATGGATGGATTTGGAAGGATGGTAGAGTGGTGATACCACAGGAGTCCGCTCTCAGATGACGACTATTTGATGAGCTGCATAACTCTCCAAGAAGCGGGCATGAAGGATACCACAAGACAATGCATAGGATTAAACATGTTTGCTATTGGCATGGGTGTAGAAAACAAGTTAGATAATGGATTAAACACTGAAGTTTGTCAAAAGAACAAGATAGAAAATTTGCCGCTGCCCGGTCTTCTGCAACCGTTACCTATTCTAGAACAAATTTGGACCGAGATCAACATGGGTTTTATCAAGGGGTTGCCGCCTTCGAACCATAAGACAGTGATCATGGTAGTAGTTGACCGCCTATCCAAATATAGCCGCTTACTAGCATTACAACACCCATACACCGCCAGGGACGTAGCTAAGATATTCAAGGCAGAGATATTTCGACTTCATGGGATGCCGAAAAGCATCGTCAGTGATCGCGATGCAGTGTTTACAAGGTTGTTTTGGAAGGAACTCTTTCGTTTGCAAGGAACCCAACTTAATTTAAGCTCTTCCTACCACCCGCAAACGGATGGGCAAATCGAGATCATGAACAAGACTTTCACAGCTTATCTGCGGTGTTTCGCTGGGGACCAACCTTAACAATGGTGTCGCTGGGGACCAACCTAAACAATGGTGTCGCTGGTTACTGCTGGCGGAATGGTGCTACAACACCTCCCAAAATTCAACCACCAAGGTCACTCCTTTTGAGATTGTTTACGGCTACCCCCCTCCGAACCTTTTGTCTTATGTTCTGGGAACCACCTTAGTCCAGAGCGTTGAAGATGAATTAAAAGCTAGAGAGAAGACATTGCAACTCTTGAAGGAAAATTTTAATCGAGCCAGAGAACGAATGAAAAAGTTTGCCGATCGGAAACAGACAGAGAGGGAGTTTCAAACAGGGGATTTCGTCTTCCTTTGACATCAGTCGTACCGTCAGATGACCGTTGCTGCTTGACGATCCCAAAAGCTAGCCGCCCGCTTCTACGAGCCCTTTAAAATCTTGGATCGGGTCGTGTCGGTTGCGTACCGATTGGAGTTACCAGACGGATGCAAGATTCACCCTATAGTGCATGTTTCGTGGCTTAAGAAAGCGATGGGTGCCCTCATCCTAAGCCAACCAACTCTTCCACCAGTGGCAGCCGACGGAACCTTCCTTCCTCAACCCTGTAAGATTCTGGACCAACACATGGTTAAATGTGGGAATCGAACAGTCACTGAGGCTCTGATTCAGTGGGAAGGCATGTGTAAGGAAGACGCGACCTGGGAACCTCTGTCCCAGCTTCAGCAACAATTTCCGGACTTCAATTTCGAGGACGAGCCCGTGGTCAAGAACGGGGGATGTCACGTAACCGCCTGGCACAGGGGAGTATTCCAACAGTTAGCACCTGACCTCCAGACAACCACTTCAATCATGGGCGATCAGGTCCCATCCATTCTGTTATGATTTCTGCTAACGTGTCAAATTTTGGTCATAAAAATTGTTTAAAATTCATCATGAGTTTTTAATATTTCTCTTAAATCATAGCTTTTCAAAATCTAAAATTCATATAAGTTTTTATTTTTCACAATTCATCTTTTTTTAATGCATCGGTAATGCTTCTTAATAAAGGTGTCCATGTCATCATAAATAACAATTTTTATGTCAAATTATCCTTGTATGGTGAGATAGAGGAAAAGTTGTCTTTTTCAGTTTTCAATTTTCTTTTTTTTTTTTTTGCATTTTTAGTGTTTTGTTATAATTTCCTATGTTTTTTATAATTTCTATTTTTTACATTTTTCTATTTTCTACAATCTATAAATTTTCCTGTATTTTTGTTATTTATTTACAATTTATGTGTTTTTCTATAATTTTGGTGTTTTTTCTACAATTTTTATTTTCTATTTTTGTTTTTCAATTCCTATAGCTTCTATAATTTGAAAATAATTTTTTTTTTATTTTGTTTGCAATTTCTATAATTTTTTATATTTTTTGTAATTTCTATGTTTTTATGTATTTTATATTTGAAAATATTTTTTTGAACTTTTTTCCTTTTTTCATGTCTAAATATTAAAGTGGTAATATATTAACACCTGTTAATTTATTTTATATATATTTTATATTTTTCTATGAAGATTAAAATGATAATATATTAACATCCGTTAGTGTGTTTAATGTGACATAGTGAATTTTAGACAATTTGAAAAATTGTGATGAATTTAAGAGAAATATTGAAAACTTATGATGAATTTTAAACAGTTTCCCTATCTTGAATTCAAATTACCTGGGTCTTGTTTCCTGTTGGCTAACGACATCTTTCCCTTTGAGCGGTATTTTCCACCATATTTCTCGGAAACCCTAGCCTCAACGAGAAGAGGTACATGACAAATGGTCAATGCTGATGCTTGACGCAATCTCTCTTTTTCAACCTTAGTCAACCTAATATTATTGAGCTCTCAATTTAGTTCTGGATTCTGCCTTCGTATTGAGGGTTATAGGCCTTATGGCCCAATCCAGATTTATTAGAATTCAGGCCTATCTTCCATCCCTCCCCACGTGTCGCAGACCCGTTAGGTATATCAGGAGGTAATTTGTTAATTGTCGATCCTTTGGCACCCTTTTGCAACTTTGTACGGCTTGGCATATATAATTTTGTTGAGGTTGTTTGTAAAGCCCGTCTAAGTCAGTCGGTAGAGCGGAAGGCTCTTAACCTTGGCCATGGGTTCGAGCCCGGCGTTTTTACTTTTTCTCCTAGAAGAAAGGCCTAATCCAACGGGAGCAATAATTTGACCCAAAAGCATAAACACTAAAATAGAAAAGTTACAGGAAGACTTGCCGACAGGGGGGCCAATGATGATATCATCATTTTTGAAATTATCATTGAGAGATGTTCTCAATACACGGCCAAGATATATCATCGGGGGCAATCTTGTTGGGGCTGATTTGATGTCCAAGAGAATAAGGTAAAACCTTCTATGAACACAGAATCTCCGGGAGGGGGTTCAGGTAATGGAATGAAGACACTATTTATTATTTAGAATCTGTTTGACAGTGAATCTGCCGATAGTATAATGCCAGTAAAGTAATTCCGAATAAAGCAACTGCTACGGAAACATGCAAGGTCTCATAAATACACTGTCAATTTGAGATATGAAGTGTTCTCATGAGCTGGGCCTTCAGCGTCCCCCTCCACAAACATTAACTGGAAGGAAATACGGAATTTAAAAATTCCCCCCAGGTTTCAGGTATTTCTGTGGAGGACAAATTGGGGAACTGTTTAGACAAAAGATAAGATGAAGAAGTATCTCAAATTGCAAGGTCAGCTCTGTCTATTTTGTGGAACAGAAAAAGGAGGATTTCAATACTCTCTTCTCTTGTTCTTACTCCAGAGCAATACCGTTGGGTCTCTAGTTAGGACAATGACAATGGGACTTACCCAGTTAAATACTCAAGGCTGTTTTTGGTTTGAAGGAAAAAGTAGGGAAACATTTATAAACCTTGTATAGTTTTCCTAAGTTTCCCTACATTTCCCTACCTTTTCCTTCAAACCAAACATAGCACAAAAGGAACTGCTCCCCGGAATTGTTGCTTAGTGGCAACAACAGTTACAGCAGTCCATGACTAGGTCTCAGAAGAGAAGGTAAATGGAATATATGGCAATCAATCTTAAGGCAGTAATGCTTATTTGGGCTGCCAGAAATCTTAAATTATATAAAAACAAAATGCTGAAGCCTGAGGAGTTGATTGCCAAGATTCATATATATACAAGCTGAACCACAGCAAACACAGGCTATTTGTCGTTCTTCAACACCCACACTACAGAGGAATCATAATGATAATAAATTTTTTGGTTGATGGTTAACAATCAGACCTGTTAAATAGAGCTGCTGGTGGGCTTATCTTATTGGATAGTACTGATAGGATGATTGCAGCTCCGGAACAGTTATGCAAAGCTATGAATGCTAGACAAGCTGAATAACAGGCTATGCTTCAGGGTCTACTTTCTGCACAAGTGGGAACACCAGAAGCTGTTCTGTTTTCTGATGCAAAAGCTATAGTGGATATATTATAAGTTACTACTTTCTGATATAACATGGGCAGACGAAATATATGGGAGCAATACATGATCTGTTGATTGGTTTTGTTATCTATCTTTTTGTTCATGTAAATAGATGTTCTAATACTCTAGTCCATGTAAATAACTAAATATGCAATTGCTACTAGAGTATGTAAAAGGAATATGAACATGAATATCAGATTCTCTTGGTTTATTGGGTTGATGAGTGTGAATCCGACCTAAGAATTATCGAACATGTGGCATGTTAGGGTGAACCGACGACCTAGCCTTCAACTCGAAGAACATCGTCTTGCCTTTGTCTCAAAGGATGACAATCACCTCGGATTCCTCAGCTCAACTCATACATATGGGCTTCGTCGACCTCCGACCCCTGAAGAGATCTCCCTATCGAGACGAGCTTCCACCTGGGAGAGTTCTTCCCTAGTGAGATGAACTCCCTTTCAGGAGATCTCCACACTCTGACACTTGGCCATCAAGTGACCACCTGACGGTACATGCAACAAGGCCATCAACACGTAAGGTGAATCTGCCAGGTAACCGATCTCGGGCCCACTACATGCACTGAAGACATGGAATACAGATCACCACTATATGTCACAACTATACACCAGGTGGCTAATGCATATTGTAGGTGGCAAAACAGGTAGCATTGATTAAGCTCCAGGTGCTTGAGTCGGATCCCAGGTGTCTCAACCAGATACCAGCTGGCCTGAACCAGGCCATAGGTATCTTGGCAGAGCCCCAGGTATCTTACCCAAGCTCCACCAAGGCAAAATAAGGTGTCTCAAGCTATGACAGGTGTCCTACATCTGCCCAACACGTATGCATCCTAACAGGTATACTATACCAAAGCTTATTTAAGGGGCAGGTGAGCATTCAATTGATGCTTTATGAATATCTGAATTCTCAACCACTTCTGGATTACTCACTATTGACTTGACCGTTAGAGTTACAAGCACGGGATATCACCTCCGGCCCTCTAACCTTATTTTCTCATACAGGATACCGCCGAGCTCATCCAAAGACTTCACCACTTTTCGATGGCATCAGTTGGGTCTATAGTTTTTCTTCCTCTTGACTGATCACCGGTTACCTTTCTTGTATCAGTTTCTTCTTCTTTCAATAAGTTTCATTTTATTACCCCAAAAAAACTGTTCTTTACTTTTGGTAAGAGCTCTTACCTTTATTCGGATGACATGTATGTGGAATTGAAACCCAATTCTCTAATTTCACAGAGATCTTTACTCTTGCCTCGGCTTCACGTACAGGCTATAAAAAGTTGAATCAGAATATATATAACATTTATGTAATTATGTACACTAATGAATAACAATTGAATTTACAAGCTAGTTTGGCAATTGCCAATTGGCATTAAGGTCCCAGCCCCAACTATGACATTAATTCTTTAACCAATACCCATTCCTGACAATGGCATGAGCCACCCTTCCTCAAACAGCTCGAATATTGGACACTCGTTGCCTTTCATTCCTTCCCTCCCTTCCGTGTCCTTGCCAATCATCTTTTCTGTTTCTTTATCTCCTTCCTACCTTATTCCTTCTTCTGCTCCTCCTTTCCTTGCTTCCCCATTTCCAGAATATCCTTGTAAGTGCTCTTCACTTGTTTCCTACCGTTCTCACCACCATGAACCACCATTTTGTCTATTGCAGAGCTGCTCTTGCTTTTGGTTTGTTGGGTCTTAACAATTAAAGGGAATTCTTCGGTTGAACTAGTCTGCTCTTTGTGTTTAACATGGATCACCTCATTCTCATCTTTCGCATTGCTGCTGGCATCTATTGTGGGGGTCTGTGTTTTGTCATACGATGGTGCCGCTTCACTCGCCCTATCCATGCAGTTGATGTCAACCCTGAGCTCCTTTTCTTTTACTTTGTCATTCCCCCAATCCGTCAATGTGGACATCACAAAATTGAATCCCCATTTCATCTGGGACAATGCGCAATCTAGAAACGGTAAGCGATGGAGCATTGCTGGTAATTGGTCGGCGACAGCATCGAATTTCTCGGGTAGGCACACTGTACTTTGGGCGAGTGCATCAATCTGGTCGAACAAGTAGGCCGATGGGGGGAAGAGAGTCTCTACTCTGTTCTCGACTGCCAGGATATGGTCGTCCAAGAAGCCTAGGATTACTAGCCATTGGCATTGCAATATGTAGGCAATTGGGGCAGTCAGTCCAGCTAGTTTGTGTGTCAAGGAGCCTATTGGGCCACCGAATTCCTCCGCTTTTATGTAAGCTCTGTGAGCTATGGATAGCATCGAAACTGCAAACGTGTGCAAGAAACGACATCTTTCTTTCCCAGTGCTGGCCGGTGGAGATACCTAAGAATGTCATGTCAAACGTATTATAGGTTGTAAACATTTTCAGATTTTCTCTTCTAGAGAGAGAGAGGAAAAAAATTGTAATGTAATGTACCCTTGACAGAGAAGACGTCCCAGATTCCATCGCTTCTTTGGCAGATAAACATGAACCTGTAAAAAATTGATAATCTTTGTGTATTGTGATTTGTGCATAAATAATGAGAAATGCAGAAATTCAAAATTAACAAGAAAATCAACAATAAGAAAAACACCTTAGAAATTGATACCTGTAGCCAGATTTCAGTTTCTGCAAAAGGAACCTCCGTTAGCAGGTAAGACAGGGAATAACGATGGATTGACGTCCTCCGACGCGAAAGGCTGGACAAATGAAACGAGCGGAGGGAAATCGGTTTTCACTATGACCAGATGCCCTCCAGTCGAAAATTTATTGAACTACTGTTTCGCCGCTTCAAATAGGTGTGGTGGACCTTGATTTGATGGTTAGGGTTCTCTTGAGTTGAGGAATGAGGATTGACGATTGACGAATTGGACGGACCAATAAGATATATTGAATTGGACCAGTTGATTTAATGGTCTAAAATATTTATTGGATTGAATTGGACCAGGTTCATGAGTAATAAATTTATATTGGATTGGGTTGGATTGAGCCATATCTAGTTTATTGAAAGAAGAATAAAAATATATGTATCAATGGATTAAGTTTGGATTAGAATTAATCTAAATTAAAACAAATTTGAACAATCCAAACATTGAATAAGACTAATTCAAAATGATAAAAAATATTCACTTGATTGGATTAGACCTGGTTTAATGGTCTATTTGTAATGGAATTACATTGAATTGGATGGATACGTCGATCCCATACGTCAAGTTTAATTGGCTTAATTGACATTGACAGGGTGCGTGTTAGAGCCAACCCAGGTCCAAACATAAGATCTTAACCTTAATCCGGGCCCAGCCCAATTTGAGACCGAGTCAGAGCTGGCTCGGTGGTATAAAGATTGCCGTCCAAACCACCTGTGGTGCGAACTTTGGTCATGATTTTACTGGCATTGTGTTTTATCAACATATTTGATTATTCATGACAGCTAAGGGCATATTAACGCCCATTCTATTATTGGTGTTGGACTAACGTGAAACTACTCCCAAATTACAATGTATTAATATACAATTTATACTAAAATATATTTATATTTTAGAAAAAAAATGAAACATTTGTAACAAAGACAGCAAGAAAGCTTGTACATAAAATACATTATACAAATATTAATGTTATACATGGAATGAGATAACATATTGTGTTAGAAGTTTTGGTGGGCTTGGGGCCAGTTTACATTGTTGGATGCATGCCTCAATACAAGTCTAACTTATCTAATGTGGAGTTAATATCATGGGTGTAAATGGATCAAATTCGAATAGAATAAGGTAATATTTGAATTTGAATTTGATTAGAAAATTTAAATTTGTTTTAATATTTGATGGACATTAAAAAATAATATTCAAATTTCAAATTCAATTAAAAAATCAAATATTTAATTTGATTGGTTAATTATTTTAGTTAATTAATAAATATATAAAATAAATATGTTATTTATATAAATTATATAAAATGTTTACATATTTTATATATTATATATAAGAATTAATAATTGATCGAATTCAAATATTTATCGAATTAAATTAGGTCATATCTGAATTCGATCTAATTACTTAAACAACATGAATAACATTTTTGAATTGACTGATTGTAATATTTGAATTATCCAAATTTAATAATTATATCAAATCTCAAATTCAAAATGAAATTTTCAAATACCATTGACACCCTTAAATACATGTTGGGCCTATATTCAAAAAGTCTAAATCCCCATTCAAAAGAATTGGGATTTGTTCCTAAACCCATCTAACAGCCTAGGGGTGCAAAAAGATCGGATTATGATCCGATCTTATTTGGTCAAATTCGAATCATCCCTGTTTAGATCTTCAGATTGGGTTTGGATCACACCTATCCAATTTGAGAAGATTTGATTCGATATATATTATTTATTTATTTATAAATATATTCTTATAAATTTATTATATTATTTATAAAAAACACATGTATATATATGACGAAAATGATTAAAAAATACTTGTAATTTTTTACATTATTTAAAGGGAAAATTCCCGATTAGTATCATGTACTTTGGGCCAAGTGCCACTTTGGTCCCCAAACTTTAAAATGTGACGATTTAGTACCTGAACTTTCAAAACGTGTCAATCCAATACCTACCATTAACTAGTTGTTAACTAGCCATTAAATGCCTTTGAAAAAGACACAAATGCCCTTCGGGTGTCATCTATTTTTCTTTATCAACCATCCAAACATTGACAAAAAAATTAGCAATCCTAAATCCTTACAGCTTTTATTCAAAAAAGTTGAGGTCTAGAATGCTCATTGAGACGTGACCCCAACTTTCTTGAATAGAATAAGCAAGGATTTGAGATTGTTAACTTTTTATCAACGTTTGGATGGTTGATAAAAAAATTAGATGACATTCGAAGGGCACTTTTGTCTTTTTCAAATGCCACTAAACGGCTGGTTAACGATTGGTAATGAATTGACAGGTTTTGAAAGTTAGGGTACTTAATTGTCACATTTTAAAGTTTGGGGACCAAAATGACACTAGGCCCAAAGTACAAGATAGTAATCGAGAATTTTTCTTTATTTAAATTAATATATTTTCTTTTCTTTTAATAATTTATTAATAAACAAATCAAATTAAATCAAATATGAAGATCTGACTTACCAATAGGATTTGAATTCAAATCGAATCCTATCAGATTCGATTGGATATTTGGATCAAATCGGATCCGACATAAACAATGTCAGATCGGATTCAAATATCCGATCCGTTTGCATCCCTAACAACCAGATTCAAATGTCTCCTCATGAATAATAAATATAACTAGGGAGATGTTCCCGATGTGCGGTTATTACATGCTGTGTGACCGGTGTGAAGAGTAGATTCGGACTCGTTCAAAAGCTCTGGTTGGGATTTCCATGTTGGGGATACGTTGCATTGAATCCAAATCAGACTCCCAGTGTATGTGTTGCAACTTGATAAACCATTCTTTTTGAATGAGTGAATCTTTGAGCCAACGAGTGATAAAAAAGGTAGGGCACTTATGGTTTACTCAATAAGAGAACGTGCTTTAAATGACTAAAATTTTGAGCAGTGGCCTCATTTATTTGTTTATCAAACATAGAACTTAGCTGAGTTTTTCTTGGAGGAGATTTTGAACCATATCAACAAGAATACAGAAGTGGATTTTGAACTGATCGAAGATGATATGAGCATGATTCACAGATGGAAGGAGTGCAGTTTGAAGGAACAGTGACCAACTTCCAACTCTAACAAATTTCTGAAGACTCATCCAGCATAATCCAGGAAGAGGAGGTATGTTCTATAAATCAGGCTTTTAATTCACGACGTTCAATTCCAACTTGCACTACCCATCATAGAGTTCGTTTTTTGTGCAATTTCACAGCTATTAACTACGGAAAGTTCAAATCTGTTAGTTGGAAAAAACAAAGAAAAAAAAAGGAAAAGCTTTGTGTTTGAAACTCCGAAAAAGGACTCTAAGGGAAAAAAATAAGGAAACTAAAAAGAGTTTTTGTTGGTCTTAGAGGTTTTTTAGAATTTACAAAAGATCTCCTATAAGAGATGAAGGCTAAGAAATATTTGAATAATTTCAAGAAGTTTTCTCTAGTCAAGGTTATTGATAAAAAAAACAGAATGAGATTGAGAATAGGAAGGAAAGTTTTCTTTTTGTAATGAATGCTTCATTGGTTAAACTAAAACAAAAGAAATATTCCAAAAGATTAATTGATTGTGGAGTAGGAGAGTGTCAAGTTAACTTGTTGAAAGAACTCACAAGTAGGGGTGGATTTGAGCTGAGCCGAATAGCTAGCCAAGGCAATACGAGCTCGACTCAGTTCAAGCTTGACTTTAGAAAAATGTTTTATAATATAAATAAAAAAAAACATTTTTATAGTAGTAGTAGCAGTAGCTGTTGCAGTAGTAGTAGTAGTAGTAGTAGTAGTAGTAGTAGTAGCAGTAGCTATTCGAGCTCATCTTGCAAGCCTCATGAACCAAGCTTTATTAGGCTCAAGCTCGACTCAAAGCCCGGTTGAAACTGAGACAAGCCGAGATCGAATAGTTGGTGAAGAGCTCGGCTCGTGGCCATCCCTATTCATAGTGATTCCATGCTCCTATTCCTTTTAGAGTCGAGAAATAAGTGGGTTAGGGGTCATGTCCTGCAACAGGCCCGGGGTCACAAAATTTTAAGTTGGAATTGCCATAGAATTGGATCTAACCTAACAATTCAAGCTCTGAAAGAGATTGAAAAAAAAATTCCAGACATCATTTTTCTTATGGAAACTAAGCATTCTCTACTAGGTTATAAAAAAATTAACTTTTCTAAAAAATTGGAATTGTTGGGGTTGTGATGCAAAGGGTCATAAGGGTGGTTTAGCTCTTTTCTGGAAAGATGATGTAATAAGCAAGATCTTGTATGCTGACCAAAATTCTATCCATGCAAAATTAAAAGAGGCTGGGAGCAAGTCTGGTATTATTCTTTCATTTATGGAGAACCCAAAAGACAGTAGAGAAAAGCTTTTGTTTAGAAGTGGAGGAAGTTGGAAGAGTTAGTTAAGGGTCCCTAGATGTGCTATGGAGATTTAAATTTAGTCTTTTATCCTTAAGAAAAAGTAGAGGGAAGGCCTTGTAGTCCAGCTTATGTAAGGGCAAATAAAAATCTATTGAGTGATTGTGGTTCGATGGAGATTCATAGTCATGGCTTCAATTACACTTCGTCAAATAAAAGGGAAGGTAGTAGAAACATAAGAGCAAAACTAGGCAGAGCTTTGTGTAATCAATAGTGGAAAGATCTATTTGCAAAAACTATAGTTAAGGTTTTCATATCCTTTGAGTCAGATCATTTACCGAATTTGGTTAGTAATGAAAGAACTAGTAAGTGGAGGAGGAGACTGTTCAGAATGAAAGCAATGTGGTTGGATCATGAGAATTTTCAAGAGACAATGGAGAGGAATTGGTCTAGATCTCAATCGGGAGCAATTCAAGATCAATTTTAGAAAAAAAAAATTGTTAATCTTAAGAAAATCTTAAAAGTTTGGAATAAAGAAATCTTTGGAAATTTGAGAAGAAACATTGATAGGCTCAAGTTGGAAATAGAGACAAAACTAAACAAGAAAGATCTTAAGGACAAAGAAAATCTGAATAGACTAGAGGCAAATCTAGGAGTTTGGCTAAAAAGAGAAGAGTAGATGTGAGCCAAAAAATCAAGGATAAATTGACTTCAATGTGGGGATAAATTGACTTCAGTCCTTAACAATGAAAACTAGAAACATAATTCGTCATTTGGAAAAGGAACCTAGAATATGGGTAGATATTGAGGAGCAAATAGAAGAAACTATTTATCAACATTTGGGAGGAATTTTCAAATTTTCAAACCCCCAAGGAAGTGAAAAAAATCTTTGTAATCTGGAGGAAAATCAAAACAATCTTGTTTCAAATGGCTCCTCTAAAAGCTCTTGGTCCCGATGGCTTTCAAAACCTATTTTTTTCAAAAATTCTAGAATGTGATGGACAGAGACCTTATCAATGCTACCAAGGATTTCTTCAATGGAAACAAATTGCTAAGTGACTTCAATCAAACCTACATTGCCCTAATTCCGAAAACCAAAAACCCAACCAATGCCATCCATTTCAGGCCTATCAGTCTTTGCAATACAATTTACAAAGTTATAGCAAAAGTCCTGGTTAACAAAGTCAAACCTTTGTGCAATAAAATCATAAGTGAAAATCAAAGTGCTTTCACTCCAGGAAGACTAATCCAAGATAACATTTTAGTGGCTCATGAAGTGATCAACTTTATGAAAAAATCAATAGGAAAAAAATCTTGGATGACTCTAAAGTTGGACATAAGGATGGCTTATGATAGAGTGGAATGGACTTTTTTTTGGAAAAAGTAATGGGAAAACTGGGTTTTGGAAGAAAATGGACAAAAGAGGTTATGGATTTTGTTCTGAAGCTTTATCTTCTCAGAAAAAAAAAAAATCCTAGAATCAAGTTAAATAGATTTTGCCTTATAATTTCTCACATTTTCTTTGTAGATGATAGTTTCTTCTTCACTAGGGCTACTCCCCTAAGAAGATCAAATTCTTTTAAAAATATCTTATGGCCAATAGGTAAACCTGTCAAAATCTGATATTTTTCTTTATTTTTTCCAAAAAAAAATCTGCATCCAATACTCCAAAAGATGATGCCTAAAAGTCTAGGCATAAAAAGAATAGAAAAGCCTGATATCTATCTAGGTATCTCAACTGGTTTTGGTAAGTCAAAAAGGGATCTTTTCCATTTCCTTATTGAAAGATTTGAGGCAAAAACCTCTAACTGACATAAGAAATTGCTATCTTAGAGGGGCAAAGAAGTTCTTATAAAGTCAATCCTAACCACCATCCCTTTATATACAATGACTTGCTTCTTACTGCCAAAAAAGTGTGTGATGAGCTAGCCAAGGTACATAGGAAATTCTAGTAGGGTGCTTCACAAAACTAGAAAAAATATCAATTAGGTGAGTTGGAAGAAAATAAGTAGGAATAAAAATGATGGGGCTTAGGTTTCAGAGACCCATACAACTTCAATCTGGCACTTTTTTTCCAAACAAGCTTGGAGGCTATGTATAGAAGACAATAACCTATGGGTTAGATTAACTAGAGCAAAGTATCTTAGAGGCAATGAATTTTTGAATGATAATCTTCCAAAGAGAGGCTCTTGGGGTTAGCAAAATTTGCTTGTAGGAAGGGAAATTCTCAGACTGAGTGCTTGCTAGGATGTTAATACGAGTGAAAAAAAAATCAAGAATTGGAAAGATCCATGGTTATGGGATATCCCAAGCTCCAAGCTAATGAACCCGAAACCTCCAAGACCCAACCCAATCTTTGTTAGTGATCTCATCGATCAATATAGGAGATATTGGAGTGTGAACTTGATCAGAAATACTTTCTCGGAGTTTGTTATTCTAAAGATTAATCTAGCTCAAGGTAACTGGGAAAATAGACTAACCTGGAAAGGAAGCTCCTCTAGCAAATCCTCAATCAAGTCAGCTTACTTTTTGGCTAAGAATTTCATAATTCAAGATCTAGACTCTTCTCAAGAGAGTCAAAATAGCCTAAACAAGAAGCTTTGGAAAGAAATCTGGAAAATAAAAATCGATCCAAAAATTAAAATGTTTGTTTGGAAGTGTTGTTGGAATGGTGTGTAGCTGTGGGAGAAAATATTGCTTCAAAAGGTATCATTGATTCTTCAGTATGCCAAGTTTGTGGCAAGGAGAGCATGCGCTATTGAGATGAACATGCAAAACTAACCTGGTTTGGGTCTTTTAGCTACAACATTGACATGACAGATAATTTCCAATCTTTTGGGGCTTTGTTGAGTCATTGGATAGAAAAATGTTCTCAAATTTTAGTAAGGAAAGAAGAGCTTTTGAGTTTCTTTACTTTGTTAATTTGGTCAATTTGGAAAACTAGGAATACCTCCATCTTTGAAAACTCCAAACTTGATCCTTACATAACCCTCTAGAATTGTAATAGGGCTTTGGAAGGAGAGGGTGAAGACTTTGCTGCCATGATGGCAAAATACTTTGCAAGGTCAAGTTAGATTGTCCAACCAATGTTTTTGGCAAGCTCCCCTAAAAAGCTATATTAAAGTAAATGTGGACGTGAGCTTTAAAGATCCTGGGGTAGCTAGTTTTGGAATTGCGATCATTGTGGTCACATTTTGACAATCTCTTTCGGTCCTACACCAAGTTCTTCTCCACTTCAAGCAAAAGTTGTGGCTTGTTTAAAAGGAATCCAACTGATGCATCGACTCTTTGCTAGAAATTTCATTTTGGAAAGTGATAACTTGACTCTAGTTCAAGCCTTGAAACCTAAGGATTTGGCATCTGTCAATGAAGCTCACTTCTTATGCAAGGATATTCTTTTTTTTTTTTTTTTTTTTTTTTTTTTTTTTTTTTTTGTAATGGGGTTGAGCTCTTATATATATAAACAAGGAAGTTTAGAATTTTTTTCCTTTTTTTTTGAAGTTTTTATTTTTTAATTCCATGTCATTTTTTAAACAACCAATGAGATGCACTTTCCCAATAACCTAAATAATCTATTCTCCTAAACTATTTCCCCCACTATCCCCCACTTTCTCCAAAATTATCTCTAATTCCTATTTATCTCTAAAATTATCTCTAACTTAGTAGTGTGTTTCTCTTTTAAATTATCTATAATTCCTATTTACTATCTCCCTTACTTTTTATTATATCTATCTAAAGAAAGTTTGGATAAAAAAATGTAAGAATTATTTAAATATTCTAACAAAATTATATAACAACTTTAAAATATTTATTAAAAACACAAAATATAATTTTATATTTTTACAAAATATATCACGAAATTATGTACTAACAATTTAAATAATTTTCAATTATTTAATAATATGTAATATCTTTAAATAAATAAAATTCAGATGTCAAAAATTTTTGAATATTTTATAGATTATTTAAATATTTAAATAACTAAATATTTATCATAAATAGATTTTAAATAGTTAAGATAATGAAATTATGTAATAAATTAAAAAAGTTTCTTCAAAGTAGAAATATGGGAAATTTCCCAATTTTTATATTAAAATTTATATTTAAAATAAAAAATATTAATATATATCCATGGTTAGGTAGTTAGATTTTGGTTGGTTTACAAATGGCCAAAGTGAAACTGATTCGACTTGGTCAAATTGGAAAATTTTTTAATCAAAGCCGACCTAAAATACTAGAAAACTGATAAACTCGAGCCGAGTTGATCGAGTTAGTCGGTTTCATCAGTTTGATGAATAAACCTAACTGAAATTAACTATTGTTATTTTATATTATAACAAATTTATTAAAAATAGTATATAAAATATGAATAATTATTAATTATTTAAAAAGTTGAAAATATAAAACAATTGTATACTCTTATGTGTTTCTATTAGGGTCATTTACTAGAACACACCTTATAGTTTTACATATTTACTTAAACCTACATTATAGTTTTCATTTTACTAAAACATCACATATGTTTTACAACTTATTTACTTAATCAACCTTTAATTAAGGAGTGTTTATTTTGTCATTAGGCCCATGATTTCTTATTCCAAAATTACTCTTAACACTTTTTTGTATAGAAAACAAAATTGACCAAATATAGCCAATATAGTGGTTGCCTTTGTCTTATTAAGGCCAAAAATGGTATTTTTATTTTTTTCTTTTGATTAAATTTATTAAAATGAACATTAAGGTCAATACTATCATTTTTCACTATTATCTAATGAAAATTTGATTAAATCCATTACAAATTATAAATGATTTTTTAATAAAATACTAATTATATAATAGATTTTAATAAATCAATAAAAATATAAAAAATATTTTAATAAATGACCATTTTTATTATTTAGCTTTAGTTTAATAAATCCCGTGGAATAGCTCATATGTTAACCAAAAGAGGTTTGAATGATGCTGGGGAATTCTTACAGGCGATGCCAAGATGGCTGGGCCATTGGGCTACTAGGTTGAACCCAACAATTCGATCGGTAACCCTTTTGTTTCTGTTTTCAATGAAGTTTAATTTCTATACCAAAAATAAACTGAGTTTTTTTATTAATACCAGAAAAACACTGAGTTTTTCTTCGCTCCTTCTATTAAGGACGCTTGCGTCCTTCCAAGAACCCTCTGAACGGCCATTTTGGTTGCAATTGCAACGGAGGAGCGAAGTGAACCAGCCGCAGCCGCAGCCGCCCACTCCTTTTTCTGGTGAACGGTGCCTGCGTGCATGGTGTGGACTTACTGTTTTCTTTGGTAATACAAATCTTCTGTTCACCAAACCTCTGTGGCTGTGAGGCTGTGGACGTTACTTGCCAGCATCTGTGAGCGTAAGTTACAGTGAGCGAGAGAGAAGCTAGAGATGGTGAGAGAGGCTTTGGTGGCTTGCAGCGATAGGAGCATGAGTTTAGGAATAACCGTGTGGGACATGAATACTGGTGATCGGCTACTCCACATACCCACTTGTGCTTCTCCTTTTCATGGATTGCTTTGCTTGAGGAACCAGTTTCTTGTGGCCTCTCAAGCGCATAAACATGGGTCTTTTGGTGGTGGTGCCATTTTCCTCTGGCCCTTGAACAAGGTCATTAGTCTATCTCCCTTCATTATTGAAACAATATATGCATACATCAGATTTATTTTTATATTTGTGGTCACAAATCAATTTACGTATGTGCTTGTAAAAAGTTTTGGATTGCGTTTATTTGTTTAATTCTTGCAAAACTCCATTTATTTGCTTATTTGCTTATTTGTTTTGCATCAATTCTTTTCATGTATTTATTTTGTTTGGTTCTACATTTGCTTGTAGATTATTCAGATCTGACTGATCATCTCTTTGTGTGTCCTTATCAGTTTCAGCGTTTACATGCAATTCGCTTTTTTTTTTTAATCATCAACGGATCCTTCATTGTTTTTTTCAGTTGCTACTTGATAATGTGGTAGGAATTCTTCCCGGTTGATTGCATTTTTTTTTTTTTTGTAAAAACGATTGCGTTGCTTATCCATTCATCAGTCATTTCTACTTTTTTATACGTATATCCTCTCTGGTTTATTTTGGGTTCGCTTTTTTCCCTTATTGTTTTCTTGTTCAAGAGTCAAAACCCATCTCATACCTTCATCCAATTATTCCCTTCTCAATAATCAATTTCCAAAAAAAAAAAGATCGAGCAAAGAATGGCAGAATTACATAATCACTTTCGAACATTTCTTATATGATATGAATATTTAATTTACGAGGTTCCCTTGCATTGTTCTGTTGTAATATGGTTTCTATCTTGTTATGGGATTCAGCCTCAATCTCCTCTCCGAAGTTATCCTATAGAGGCCATTGGGCCAATTTCCTCCACGAAGGATGGACTTTATCTTGTTGGCGGAGCTCTTTCTGGAAATGCGTATGTTTGGGAGGTAAGTAAGAATGTCTCCTCGTTTAGTTGGTTTAGCTTCTTTACGGGTCTATTAAAAGGAGATCTTCTACATCATAAGCTGTTACTCTGATCCTGTCTATTTTCTATATTCTAATTTGTTTTCCTGGATATCTTTGCAAGGGTTTTATAATAATCCAAAAGAATGTGCTTGATGAAATGGTTTCAACTTACAATAAGTTATTATTTGGCCCCATTGATGTTGTATCTGTTTAACGATGGGCTCATTGATGGAAATTTTAATCTAAAGGTTCTGTGTTTCAATGCTAGAATCCATGACATTGTTGAATTCCTTTTTAGATTATGAGTGGAAGACTGCTAAAGACTTGGCGTGCTCATCCGAAAGCTTTGAACTGTCTGGCCTTTTCTGGTGATGATTCTCTTCTTATTTCTGGTTCTTGTGATGGTGTGATCCGTATATGGTCTATGATCAGGTAAGGACCAAATATGCACACTTCATTAGTTTACAGCTTGTGCAGTTCAGTTTTTAAGGAATTAAATTCTCTCCCATTCGTGTGTTAATATGTTGCTTAATCCATCCATATGGAAGTTTGCTGGACGTGACAGATAGTGGAAGCTTGCCTTCTTTTATCCATTGCTGGTCTGAGCACCACTCCTCCATAACTGGTTTTTTAACTACAGGCAGCTCAAGCTCAGTTTTGGTATCAAGCTCTATGGATGGCACTTGCAAGGTCCATAAAACAAATTCTATGTACACTTTGCTGTAGTAGTTCTAGTCTGCCTCTTATTGTTTATTTTTGGGTAAATCTGACTCTTCTTACTCTAAGAGAATTATTTCGTATTTTATAGGTCTGGGACTTGATCTCAGGAAGGCTTTGTCATACGCAAGCTTTTCCAACATCTGTGACTGCAATTGCTCTTGATTCTGAAGAGCAGATATTGTTTTCTGGAATTGCAGATGGTAGGATATTTGTCAACATGCTCAATGTTGGACTTGGACTTGAAAACTCTGCTGTCATTTCAGAAGGCCCCTCAATGGTGCTAAGAGGACACAAGTAATGTATGATGGTCTCAAGTTTCTAAAAACACATTGGAGGTTTTACTTGAATTAGAGACTTGAATCAACCGAGTAATAGCATTCCTTGATTGTGCCTGTTGAACTAATGTCCATCTTACTGATAAAAGAAAACAATGTCCATCTTCCATTAGAACTTTGCCAGCTATTCTTTTATAGATGATGAACTTATGGGTTCAAATGCCATGAAAAACTAACATTAAATGAGTTGGTTATGCATGGATACCACAAACTCCACGAGGGAATTAACAAAACTGATATATTTATGCATATATTTTGAAAAATAGGAATCAGTTTTTTGATAATTGAAATAGGAATTGGTTTTTACAGATTAAATACTTTCAATAAGAAAATTCATCTATAAGCCAATAACCAAATCAAGTTGTACCACCTTAATTAGAACTGTAGTTCATGTATAGCCAGGACCAACATTGGGTAATGGCCTTTCATTGGTAAATCAAGATATGAATAAATGTGATGATTCTCAAGCCATCATATGAGTTATGGAACTGAGGGTCCTTTTGAATGGCTCTTCAGGGGATCCATAACCGCATTGACCTTCAGTTTTAGTGGATCATTGTTGATATCTGCATCAGAGGACTGCACTGTCTGCCTTTGGGATGTCTCGGATTGGGTAATCACTCGAAGATTCAACTATCAGAAAGGTAATTTTTTATTCTGTTTTGCTGTGCTGCTTTCTTCTTTCTAGTGAGTTGAATATTTAACCAAGTATACAAAATTTGAGATTTGGTTTGGTGTACAGTTCTGGCAAAAGTGAACAGAATAAAGTTTATACGTATCCTACTTTTTCATGCAGGGCGGATAACTAATCTAGTGGTGATCCCCCAGTCATCATTGGTTTCTGTTGTGGAAAACCATCAGAGAGTTTGTTGTGGGCTTCGTGTTCCTGTGCTGGACAAGTATCCTCAGCCAGTAAACAGCTCCAGTGGAACCGTCACTCTGCTACCTACATATTGTTCAATTGAAGATGGTAACATGACAACTTTTCGAAGTACTCATTCTCTTGACCAGCAGATCCTTGACTTGGAGGTTCTCTCTCTCTCTCATACACACACACATACAGAAGGAAAGGAAAAGGCCGAACAGGCCTCTGACATGTAAAATTAAAACCCGATTATTTCAATGGTTAATATCATGTGGAAGTGTATAGTTAACATTTGACTTTGGAGGTAAGACATGGTTGATCGAGTGCTCCTCTTCCAATGGGTGGTCTGGATTGCCCACATCATCTCTCCGTGAGATTGAAATAGTAGAGTACTTCCATCTACTACACCATGTCATGTATCATCTGACCTCAGTAATGTCATGTATATATGAATTGACTTATGCACGAGTTATATATGCAAGGAGCAGCCTTCTGAACCCTTTTTTTTTCGTAATTTTAGCAAGGGCGAACACCTGAAGCACTACAAATGAAGGTGGAGATGAGTGTTGAGAACCGAATGTGGGCAACGAGAATGGCGAAACACGTGACAGAGATGAACAGGCACTTGCAGTCACGTTTATTAGACTTGGTACGATACAGGTTATCATTATCTTCAGATCCTGATTTTTCTACAACCGAAAGGAGAAAGAAGCTCAAGCTTACAGTCCACAATCACGGAGGAACAATTAATCACTTGAGCCAATCCCATGATGAGGACAAAATAACGATTGAATGAAAAAGCTCAATGATGGGAAGGACAAAACAACATGGATAAATATATGGTCGTTATCAGGACAATAGGAATTACTACAGGGAAAGGCCAAAAGGGCATTAGGAATTTCTTGTTCTGTTTTGTTGTATTCTGATTCCCAGAGAAAGCACGAGCTCCAAACATCTGCCATTAAAGAGCTCTTGAGAAAAATATTTCTTGATTTAGCTTGGAAGATATGCAGTTCTAAAGTGAGGTTTCCTTAGCTCCTTCAGATATTACCATGAAAACTTCAGCAGAATTGTGCTATCAAATTCAAAACATCCAAAGAATGGCCACCAGTAAAATTCCAAGTAGCAACACCAGGCAGTAAGCTAGGCTTTCTGCGTTCTAAAGATATAATTGAATAGAGCAAAACAAAATTGGACTGCAATTGCTTTCAAATTTGATGGAATGGTGTACATCTCAACTATAACTGGGTCGTGATTACAAGGAGCAAATAAGAGTTGGGCTGCGTTTGGCATAAAGAATTTTCTCACCATTTTCCATGAACCGAAGGTAGCCCTAATCTTATTCTCATGATGTAAAATGTAAACACAGTGGTAGTCAGAGGATGGTTGTTTCCGAAGACCTGGGATTAGGGGTGTGGACCAAATCCAGTCCAATTAAATGTCTGGACCGTTCAATCTCTTCAAATGTGTTTTGATTTAGATTAATTCTAACCAAAAACCTGGTTCATTGACACCTATATTCTAATCTTATATCAATGAACCAGATGTTGGCTCCATTCACCCCAATCCAGGACAAGGTTCAATCCAATCTAAATACTTTGGATCATTAAATCTGGATTGGTGGGAAGCCAAAAAGTTTATTCTCCAACATGGGCAAGCCAAAAAGGAGACCGAGAACTACTAATTTGCTACTTGATTATAGGTTTTATTAATATGACGTAGAGAAACGCCTGCAACTTTCCAAATGACCTTGAATCTTGAGAATTCCATTCCATTATTACATTATAGCAAGAAGATATAATGAAGCTTTGATCATTTTCTTGAGTTTCCTAATTGGAAATGAGACATATTTGATATTTCAGCTCCAAAATGCTTTGCCACAAAATTCAGTTTAGGATAGTGGAATATTTTACGTGGAATTCAATTAATCTATGCTACCGAAAGTTGGCAAGTTGCAGGACCCACTTGAAATGTTTCATTTGACAGACACACATGGCTTGTTTTGTGAAGCGCAATTTCAATTTGCACCAGTGCAAAAATATTGTAGACATGTAGTGCAAATGAATCGAGTATTTTTTTTTTTTTTAATTTTGCTTCAGGTTTTACTCTGTTTTTGTCTATTTTCAGCCAGCGCTGATGAAGTAAAATAAAATTTTAAGTAAATCAAATTAAGGCCCTGTTTGGTTTACAGGAATAGGGGTCTGGAATCGGAATTGGAATGGGCTATTCTCATTCCAACTGTTTGGTTGGGTGGAGTCGGAATCTCATTCTCATTCCTACTGGAATAGCATTCCTCCATTTGAGGGAATGGCCATTCCCTGCCTCTTCCTTGGGAATGAGTTCTCATTCCTACTGATTTTAATTCTCATTCCTGTTTAAATCAAACAGACTATGGGAATGGAGCATTCTAATTCCGATTTTGGAAGATTTCGATTCAGATTTCGATTTTGATTCCGACTACGAACCAAACGGACCCTAAAATTCAATGGCTCGTTTCTGTTACCAAAAATTAAAAGTAGTTATAAGTTAATAGGTAAAATTGTGGGGAAAGTCTCAGTATTTAACCGAAACCCAGGGGACTTGTAAGCAATTTAATCTTTGGGATAATAAGTATGCTAGCATGCTTTGGACACGAACCAGTTGCCAGCTGGCTGTTCACGAGAATCTTTCTGACTTTAAAATATAAGTCAAGGCAATATGTCCACGTGTCGTTCAAATAACCGTAAATTGTTTCCACGGCGTGTGGTGTGGAGAATAGAGCGAGCGTAATCTTGGGCCGCTTGAACTGGTAAAGATCCTCTTCGATTGGGGTGAAATGATGAACTCAATTCCAATTCGGAATCCTTTAGGCCTTCTGGTTCTGGGTACAACCAAAACAAAAGGAGTGAACAACGGATGAGATTGATTGATTGTTCTTCCATTTTTACCCAAACATATCTCACTCCTCCTTTCCACCCTTCTCCTTGCCACTTGTCCAAAAAAATTTGGTCCACCAAAATTTTCATAATAGGAACGATTGTGATCTGCCACGCTGTCATTAATAAGCCATAAAAGATAACGGACGATGAGCCAGCTGCCAGCCAGCCAATCAGGGCTCTTTCGATTCTCATCTCACATGTGAATGTGATTGGCTTTTGTCTTTCACCGCTATCTTCCTGGGTACCGACGCAACTCGCAAGGAGTGGAGTGGAGCTGTGGAGGTGGTGGCCCAAAGTTAATAGTTGATGTTACCCGAGGCAGCGCTAATTTCCCAAAGTCCAAACAAGCCCCACTCTCCTTAAAAAGTCGAACCTCCACCCTAAAAGCCTAAACCCTCTTTCGCGTTTTCTTCTCCCTCTAAAACCTCTCGCCCGATAGTTCAACTCAACCTTCGCCGCCATGGCTGGAATCTGCTGCAGAAAGGCTGTGGCTCCACATCTAACAAAGTGGTTGAGGCTCGTAATGAGCCGATCCTACGGAGCATCCGCTGCACTTCAATACGATTACGACTACTACGAGGAGGAGGAGGAGGACTACGGGTCTGGCCGGGATCAGCGCTCAGCGGGGCCGATGGCAGATTCCGAAGGCTCGATCAAGGGGAGAGGAGTGCAGTGGGTGTTCATAGGCAATCCCAGCGCAAGGAAGCATCTCTATGCCGATAGGCTCTCCAAGATTCTTCAAGTCCCTCACATTTCCATGGGCGGCCTCGTCCGTCAGGAGCTTAATCGTCGTTCCTCCCTCTACAAACAGGTCCACAATCTATGTCTTCTTCTTCAATTTAGTTTTTCCTTCATCTTCTTTCGAGTTTTACTTTGAATTGATTTAGATTGTCTCAATCTTTACCAACATCTTTCTTTCTTGTTAGAGCTCGGTTCCTTTTTTTTTCCTCTCTCCTTCTCGTAAATTGATCAGTTAACATTGGCGAAGGTGACTTTCGCCTCAGTTATGGCCAATTGGCCAGAGTTCCTTGACAGGCCACCTGCCAGGTTTGATACCTCGGGTGGTAAATTTGACTTCATTCTGAGGGTGTTTCTGTCATTTGGCGGGGAATTGGTGGTCGCTCACTCTCTTGACTCAGAGAAACCCTAGCTGGCATCGTCCGTAGTTAACGCAAAGGATCAAGGACCTTACATAGGGTCTACTCGTGTGCAAAAAAAGTACGGGAGAATGACTGTTCAGCCCACCCCCAAGAATTCTTACCCCACCCTACCGTTGGGGTAGTTGCCCATTCAGAATTGATGCGGGTATTGGTGTTTAGCGTGGGGTGTTTGTCATTTTGAATTGTTGTAGATATGTGAAATTTAGAATTCTGCGATTGAGTGCAGTGTACTTTTATCTGATATCGTCGTTTTTGAGTCAAATTTCCATGATATCAATGGTGGACCATCGGAAGAGCTGATTATAATTCATTTGAAATTCCAGTTATATATTTTACACTGAACAAGCAAATTTTCTGTATTCTGGTTAAGTTCATTCGCATGGCGTACTCACTATTTTTTTCTCCAATTTATATTTTAGATTGCAAATGCAGTGAACCAAGGGAAGCTGGTTCCAGAAGATATTATATTTGGGCTTTTGTCAAAGAGGCTGGAAGAAGGATATTACAGAGGTGAAACCGGATTCATTCTCGATGGCATTCCTCGAACCCGAATTCAAGCTGTAAGTTGTAACCCTCTCTCTTTCAGTCAAATTCTTCGTAAGCTTGTGTTTAATATAAATTCTCATGCTGAATTGGTTGTTTCTTTCCAAGCATATATAAATTTCACTTTTAATTGCACGATCATGATAATTGACATGTTTTATGTCTGGGGGATGTTCCACCATGGCTTCTCGGTAACACTGTTCTTAAATGCCTGGAAATTGTTAAGATTCGAAGATGACTAAGTATTTACTTCTGACGATTTTTTTCTTAAATACTTCACAGGAGATCCTTGATCAAATTGCTGATATCAACCTGGTGGTGAATTTCAAATGCTCAGAGGATTGCCTGGTTAAAAAGCACCTGGGAAGTGGAATCTGTTCTCACTGTCGAGAATCCTCCCTTCATGAGAGCGGTTTGGGGTCAACAAGTATACTGAAACCATCCTCCCTTGATACAGAAGATGTCCGGAAAGAAAAACTCCGGATCCATGCAGAACAGGTATTTTACATTCTTGTTCAGGCTATCAAGTTTGATGACAAATGGTAATGATAATGGGTTTTCAGCTAATAGTTTCTTCCTGTTTCCATTTTCTGTATTCATATCCTTCACTTTTTTGAATAAGGAAGAACTAAAATGGAAGGATTAGTATGGTTCAAGGCTTCAAGCTTTTCCTTGCATTTTCCTGCTATCTTTACACCAAAACTAAAGGGGAGGGAGAAAAAGAAGCTGAAATTCTTGTCTTCATGATCATCTTCTTAAATTATGAGCTGAACTTCTGGGTTAATATTTCTAACTGGAAAATGATCTTTCCTCCAGAGCAAGCCATTGGAAGATTACTACAGGAAACAGAAGAAGCTTCTTGATTTTGAGGTTGCTAATGGACCTGGGGAAACGTGGCAAGGGCTTTTGGCCGCATTACATCTCAAGCACATCAATGCAAGCCACTCTTCATACAAATTGACAGTATGATTCAAATCAGTTTTGACTCCAACAGTCCCGTACCATTATAGGTTTAGTGTTGTAGTAAATATAAGCAAAGTGAGAAATGTAGAGTTGCTTTTCTCTGTCAAATATTTCTATGCGAGTTCGAAGATTTTGTATGCTGAGGACCCTCCCACAGTGAGCGCGACTTAATTTTGAGTTTGCAAGCTTGTAATTTAGTTCTGGCGAGATGAGATATAAAGAGAATCTGGTCTCTTTGAGTTGAAAAGGCTAAAGCTTTTTCTGTTATATTTTGATTTGAGATGAAATTTTCCATATATTATTTCATTTGAGAGTTGAAGGTTTGTTTTTTACTGTTTCCCACGGCATTTTAATTTCATACAAATTTACTAAGCAATATAGCAGGCATTTATTTTTATATTTTTTAGATAAAGGGCATTCATTAAAAAGGTGATAACAACAGAATCAACATACACAGTCACTTCGAAATTTTTGCTTACAATCAAAGAATGTGAAACAACATTTTTTCTTGTGCCGATTGGGTCATTTTTATATTCAAACTTCTACCCTTACCAACGAATCTGGATCTGCTGACCACAACATATTTACTGGCAACGTTCATCCAACTGCACATCGGGAATATCAGCGATGTAAAATATAATTGATGTTACTAATGCTTAGTTTGGAGTACAAATGCAAATATATACATATAAAATAATATAAAATATAAGGTTTTGCACACTACATATTTATATTTCTACTCTTTTCTAACTGAGCCTAATGTACGACTGGTGAACATAGTCAGGTCAGACGTCTAATAACATTTTATTGATTGTTAATATTGTTCAGTAGAATTTTGCAAAAAAAAAATAAATAAATAAATAAACAATGTTAGACTTAGACTATGTTTGTGAGTGCTTAAGTTAAAAATAAGTGCTTATTCGAATAAACACTTATTTGCATTAGGCATGTTTGGTAATCTTTTTCTTCAATAAGCACTTAAATAAGCATTTATGACTACTCTGTCCTTCATTTTCTTTCAAATTTTTAAAATATACCCTTACGAAAGAACTTTTATTAAATTATTTTTATAAAAAAACTTTTGTGAAAGCAAATCAATTTTGTGAGATTACTTCCATAAAATTCAACTAGGCATAATTTTATAAGTGGTATTTTAAAATTCAACTAAGGATAATTTTGGAAGAAAAAAAATTAAATCACTTAAAATTTTGAAAATTTGGACTTAAAAAATAAGCACTTATTTCAGGCTTATTTCCCAAATACCAATAAGTGCTAATATCCCAAATAAGCACTTATTTTGAATAAAAACTTATTTTTAAGCACTCCCAAACATAGCATTAGATTTAGGGCCCATTTGGCATGTCTTTTTGTGTGGTCTTTCGGTAGTTTACAAGCCAAGCGAATGAATTTTCAGTCTATTCCCGTTTGGTTCATGGAAGACCTAGCCGTTAAAAGCCAGAGCATCGGAAAGACACAAAAAACCCATTTTGGGCTTATTTCGAGAAGCTCCAAATGAAGCTTTTCACGTCTTTTGCGTTTTATTCTCATGCGAAAAGACATGGAAAGACACATAGAAAGATGTGATACTGTCAAACTAGCTTCGGGCTACTCAAATCTTCATGCAAAAGCTCAATGCGTCTTTTGACTGTCAAAATTACTAGAGGATCTTTCCAAAAGGACACACCAAATGGGCCCTTAGCTTTCCTCATTTGTGTACTTTTTTATAAAGTTAAAAATATAATTTTTTATTTATATTTGTATATCTATTTCATTTAATTAATCATTTGCCTATTTGAATTTAGAACAACATAGAATTCTACAAGAATTGATCTAATACCTAATAATAGTGAAAGAATGTAAATAAAAAAAAATTCTTTTTTAGTTCATAACTTGTAAAATAGGAAAATTTTATGATACCATGGCATCAGGAGAGCTTTCACCAATCAAAGCACCTCCATGAATTTTGATGAATACCGCCTGATTGATCACCTCTTTTTTGATATTGGTTGATTGATTGTGAATTTTAATTCAAAGGATTTAAGACTAGTGGGGACTAGGGAATAGCATTAGAAATGAGGGAAATTAATTCAAAAAGTTCTCTTCACTATCTTTAGGTGGTTTTTTGGCGTTGTAATTAGTTTTTGTTTTCGAAAACAAAGATCACTACCTACCTTAACATTGGACTTTTG
This sequence comes from Nelumbo lutea, assembly GCF_056320005.1. Classification (NCBI taxonomy): domain Eukaryota; kingdom Viridiplantae; phylum Streptophyta; class Magnoliopsida; order Proteales; family Nelumbonaceae; genus Nelumbo; species Nelumbo lutea. Next base: position 5,779,650 of record NC_142687.1, read on the forward strand.
TTGTCAATAAGTTAAGGACAAGACAAGAATGACTCCCAAGAACTTGAAAAATAGGATGATGAGTGAAGTAAGTTTTGAGGTTTCCGGGCATGTGCTGAAAAACCCAAGACTAAGGCTGTGTTTGAAAATGATGCAAATAAGTGTGACTGCAAATATGTAGAGTATAAAACGATTCATATATTGCAAAATTGGGTTAGTTTTGCACTAACAAATTTATCTTCTTACCAAACAAACTTTTAGCTGTAATAGTTGCAAATATGAATTCCAATAAATCATATGCTTTTTTTTTTATCAAAAGCACTTGAATGCAAATTTACTTCTTTTTTATTGATGTACTTTTACATCTTATTATCAATGTAAATATGCATGGTCTGTCATTTGTCAATGTATAAATGTAATGTTACCAAACAAAGGCAAAAGTGAACCAGAATGCAAATTTACCCTGAACTGGGATTACACTCCATTTGCATCGTTTCCAAATGCATCCTACGATAAAAGGTCCAATGATATGGAACTTGCAGGCTGCAGGTAGCAGCATCAGTTGGTTTTGCTATGGGGATTGGGGAGAGGGGTGAGTGGGAACTGGGGGAGGTTGCTCTCCGCCTTGCACTATGCCAGTGGGCATCATGAGCATCACTGCCCAGTGGGTGTAGATCATCAATACATAGGACGCATGGCAATGGATACAAAGAGACTTTGTTGCAGTTCTGTATCTTCTGATTTAAGGCACCCTCGTTTTGACCTGCCTTGTGCCCACATATAATCACTTCCGTCTCTTTAACTCAAAATGGGGAATCAAGATTTCCAAGTATGAAGCAAAAAAGATAACTACGCATTAATTTATATATTTCTGACTCATGATACATATTTTTGTATAAGTAGTAGTTAATCACCATCCCTCCATACCTCCCGGAGGAGCTCATATCTTTGAGCTTTCTGGCCGCCATTTTCCTTCAAATTCCAACTGGGAACTCTCGTAGAAGAAGCCCTGGCCCATAAGCCATCTGTGATTATTGAAACTAGGGATGAATCCAACTCATCAAGCTCGTCATCACTGGTGTAAGATTTCCGGAGCATTGAGGAACCACTCCATCGTAACTGTAATTGGCTCTCTACGTCTCCTACAACACCTACAATGGTAGCTGTTGTAGGTGGTTTATACACAATAGGTGCTGCATTGCATGGGAAGGTCCTAAGAGACTCTTCCTCAGCCTCAACAGGGTCCTGTAAAGAATACTCACATATCAAGGTAAATTAAAATGCAATATCTGATCTTCTGTGTGAGAATCGATACAAATGAAAAGAACAGATTCTGTTTTAGGAGGACAGAAGTGGTCTCCTCCCTTCTTTTTCTTAAAATTCCCTATTTTTCTGTTTGTTTAAGAAAACATGCAACACTGCATATAAATTATAAAACCAAGCAGAAAAATAAGGGGAGAATTTTTGGCAGCCTAACCTCAGAACTCAGGATCTCAAGCACAAACTCCGGAACTGGATCTGAACAAAGCTCATCTGGGACAAAATTGCTAAGGACCCTCCTGATCAATGGCACACTAAATGTAGGGCATACCTTCCAAAACAGAAATGAAGTTGAATAACAAAAATAACTAAATAAATGAATAAATACTTGGAAAGGACTTTCATTAATCAAGTAAAAGGGAGTTTTGCAGGTGAACCTCTTTCCTGATGGCCCTATTCAAAATCATGTCCTTTGGAAGCATCATAAGATCACTCAATGCATTAAGCAAATGAAAAGTCTTGAATGATGTTTCAGGCTCCTGTCTGTCTTCATCATAGAGTCCATTCTCATCTTTGAATGAGCCATCTTCATCCATGCCGAATAGATCAATTAGGCATCTTGACCAGTTTCCAATCTGATATTCAAGAGAAAAAGAAAAAGGACAAGCCATCAAGCGTCAGCTGTTATCTTCTTGATTTCACAACTGAGGAACACTTGTTTGTTTTACTCCTCGAGTTTCAACATTGTTTAGTGGTTCAAGGATAGCCAAAGGTGCCTTAAAAGGGGGAAAAAAAGGAAATACTGAGTATAGCAATGAAAGGAATTCCAATCGAATGATCATAACTTTCTTATCTATTATGTTCGACAATTTGAGTATGGCAATGAATTCATAAAGGCATAATAGATATTTTTATTTTTAAGGTGGGCCTTTTATTCTGGGTCTTAGGTTAATACCTGGTGTTTTCTCAGGGCAACTATTTGCGGATTCATGTATGCAAGTAAAATAACCCAACAGCCACCACATATAGGTAGAAGAAATACCATGAATGCATAGAAGGTGTCTTGTGAATCTAGTCTATATAAGCAAGAACATGTAATGTCCAGTCATAGAACATGAACTTGTGCAACATGTGAATTACTTACAGCATTTTTCAGTTGCGCACCATTACCAAAGCTTGATTTTCCAGCTGGGATAGGAAGAACTTTGGAATCACTAATAGGGTCAGAGACAGGATCTGTTGGAATCTCATCAGCTGATTCACGAAGAATAGCATTAAACATGGCCACATCTAATCTATTCATGCATTGCTCCATCACCTGGATATTGAGAAAAAAAGATTGCCATGTCATATTTAGAAATTTGACCTGACTATTTATCGATAGGACAAAGGAGAACAGCTACTAGAATATCATTGCAGAAAGACTGATACCTGAGTATGATATAGGAAGTGAACTCTAGAAACATATAAAAAAAGGGGCTACATATAAAGGAATTCCATGTTCACTCTACATGTAAAAGGGTCCATGCTTAAACTATCACTTAACAGCATCCATGCAATGTTCAATCCACACAATGCTTAATGCGTATACACCCAGATTAGCACCGGATAATAAAGGCCAATTACAACCTGATGCTTAAGAAGTAGTGGGGATGGTCTACCCACCCACCCCCCCGTTGTGTAGCCTTCAAAAGAAATCAAAGAAAAAAAAAGCACCACAGTTGAGCAAAATATACATTTATGAGAATTCTAGTCAAGTCAATTTTTGAGAAGGAAAATTTTCTAGGTTGGGGCGGGGCAGGCAGAGAGCACTTTATGCATATCATGTGTATAGTTGGTAATAACTATATTGCATTATCATAACATTTGTATGAAGTTTATGTTAATGGTACATAGCACTGGAAGGAACAATTTTTTCTTAAGAAACAATTTCAGGCTTTAAGTAGGGACTTTCTGTTGGTCTTACAGACATGCAATAGGTGCACATCCACCCCTGTTATAATTTCCACCAGCTAGTTTACTCATAATCATAAGTGCATAGACACTTGTCTATGCATTTTGTTGCCACAAAAATACAGATAGATATTCCCTGTCCTCTAGCCAATATACAAATGGCAGCTGGGTCACTTGATTGGTGCAAGTGCATTAGTAACAGAATGAAAATATAGACTACCAGTCTAGCCAGCACAGGCAAACAACCACACTCATGGCCTCCAGCTCGAACAGGGCAAAGCTTTTCACAAGCATCCCTGAAAGCTTCTTTCCAAAGGTGTAAAGAAAAGTTCCCCTGTTCTTGGTCACCCAAACTCCCTGAGTTTGACGCCATTACTTTATCATTTGCTATCCTGGTGGCAGACTGCATATATGGCGTTAGAATCTGGAGAAACAAACAGAAAGCCAGGTCAGAAAGCTAGCAGTAATTCAGGATGCTTAATCTAGAAAAATCTGAAACGTTAAATTAGGGGATAGGTGGAAAACACTTGGAATTGACCTGCCACCACACAGATTCAATTATTCGGGAGAAAATCCAGGCTTCAACCTTTTCCAGTGCAGTTACAAATGTCTGTGGATCCTCCCAGTCATCAAAATCATTAGAAAAAACAAACTTCTCTTTCTTGTTCAGAGAACTTTCATTCCATTTTAATGGGGAATATTTCTTTTCGTTTCCCATTTTACCACCATTAGCTTCAATTTGGGGACCAGCACAAATTGATAGTTGAGATTCCCCAACAACCTGGCTAATAATTGCCCTTAAAACAACTGAATTTGACAACCAAAAAGTTAACCTGCATTCAAAGGAAAGCACAATCAGGTGGAGCATGAGAGGAAATAATCAACTCTCTTTAACTGTATCAAACAGTTAAAGAGAGTTGCAGGCTCTGCAAACAAGTTCAAGATTTGCCTTCATAAAGTCTGGGCAAAGGCATGAATTCCCTATATTCATGCCAATTAGAAGATCTCACTATCTAATCAGTTAAATTGTTATGAGGATTGTTTAACAGTTTTTAATAGGATTGCATCATATAAATTTCACTCTATCAGAAGGTAACTTGATAGATTGGATGGTTTAAATCAGTGAACCAGTAAAGATTGTTTACTTATTGTACAAACCTGGGAATATCATTTCCACATGCTTTTGCTACCAAAACTAATCCTGAAACAGCACTTCTTGCTGCAGTTGCCCTATGTCCTGGGGACCGCTTTCTGCAAGCATGATGGTACAGCCTAGAAAGACGCCGAGCAGGAGCATGGACCTTATTTGCAGAACTACCATGCTCAGCTACAACAGAATAAAGCCCCACCTCAACTGCAGCAGCTTCTCTCAACTCTCTTTCAAGGTTCTCAACTCTATGCTCCAGTTGTTGCACTTTGACATTACAGTGGCAGTTCAGTTTCACTGTACAAGCATCCTGAGCATCATTGATTTCTGCTGTTATAGAACTCCTAGAACTACTAACAATATCTTCTGAAACATCAACTTCTTTTACTTCTGTTAACTGATTGCCATGTAGCAATCCATTGTTCCTGGATGTGTCTACTGGTGACCGGACAGACTTCACATGCTTTAATTGACTGATGGTAAGAGAATTATCCCTCACTCCAAGATCTCTGCAGTCAAAAGCAATTGGACTGGTCCCAAATGCCACTTGCTTCTTCATAGCATCTTGTGAAGATATTTTGGAAGACTTATCTTCTTTAGAATGAATTTTTTCTCCTGCTTTTTTTTCTTGTCTATTTTTTCCCAATTGCTCTTCATCTTCCTCCTCCATATGACTGGCAGGTCGGCCATTATTTGTTGAAGCACCTTCTTTCCCATTCCCAATCTGTTCCCTACTTTCTCCATAATCCCTCTCGTTGATTTGAGAGTCAGTAATACTTACAAGTCCAGCTATCCCATCCATCTGCAAATTTGGATTTGAAGGTGCACCTCTGGTGGAAACACCATCTGTATTATCTTTTTTAATGGATTGTTGAGCATTATCCTCACTTTTTCTACTTCCTTTAACAACTTTTTCATTAACTTCTTGGACCAAATCATCCTGGTAAAAAGTACTTATGCTGTTTGTGGACCTTATTTCTTCCTTTGTGCCTTCATAAGCAATGGCTGAAGAAGCTTCAACACTACCAGTGACAGGTACCTTGGTGATTTGTTCTGAACTTCTCTGCCAGAAGTTGGTCAAGGAAGAATGGTCATCTTCTGTGCTCCCCACTTCAGAGGATAAGTCTACTGGTGATGAATGAGATGAGCTCCTATTCAAATGTTTGTATGGTGTAGTCACTGCACTTACCTCTGATCTTTCAGGAACCTTTTCCAGAGATATAGCAGATACCCCATCCTGACTTCCTGCTCCATTCCTCACTGCTTCTGATGCATTCTGCAATTGCATGCATCAGAAAAGAGCTTAGGAATTAGTTTGAATGACATGGATCATATGAACTATAAGATTCACAAATCAAATCATAAAATTCAAACAGAAATTGTAAGGTTTTCTCAGAAAAGGGCTTTGGATTTCACAATTCAAATCGTAAATCATGTAATTATGACAGCTATGAAGCAGATAAGTACATGGGCAGGTGTGTGTCTCAAAGAAAGCCTATGGGTCATGGAATAAGACCAGAATTACAAATAGCATTGAGGAGCAAGTTGAGAACCTATCCTGTTATAGTTCTCATGCATATTCCACAGAAAAAGGCTGAACTGCAACAATTTTTAAGGGAGTAGATAAATAAAATAAAAAAAGGACCAAAAGGCATTAGAAGTAAGAATACCTCCTTATTCTGGGCTGGAGAACTTCCAGATTCCTCAAAAACAGATGAGGAAATGGTCAAGGAAGAATGAGATGAAACATCATCATCAGTGAAGGACGCAGTTTCAGCTTCCTCGGCATATTCTTCAGTCATCAAAGCAGAAACCGAGTCCTTCCCATCTTTGTCTCGCGGCACTACTTTTGACAACCGCTCCCTCTGTAAGGAACTGGAGCAATTTTTTTCAAACGGCTGGATTTTAACAAACAGAGCTGGTTGAGCTGTGTTCCTAAAGTTTCTCTTACAGTTCATTGGAGCACTTATGCATTTAGTTTCTTGAACAATCCCATACTCTGCTAGGTCTATCATGACAGTTCCCAAGAGCAGACCTTTCACTGTCTTATCCCTCCGAGGCTCATACAAGGTGAATTCCAAGCAGTTCTTCTGAAATGATTCAACATCCCCACTTTTTATGGGGACCTCCCGGGAAAGAGTAACAGGAAGCCTGAAAGACTCATTGAACTCAATTTTCCCATCCCCAACACCAGACCCCAGTGAGGGGATTACAGGCTTGGTAGACCCAGAATTCCGGTCACCATTTTCCCATTGAAGTAATACAGACCGAAGGGATCTGAGAGACTGTGATGGAGGCCAAGGTTTGATTTCCTGTATATGTAAGAAACAATCCACCTGAACTGAAGTGCCTTTTCTGTTCTTTGTCCCCAATCCTAGAAGCATGGTTGAAGAAAGTTTCGGTATACCTCCAAGTAGGTATGCAGCGTTAAATTGTGTAGACACCCTCCATCATGAAGCCTAACTCCAGAAAGCAAAATCCAATGGTATATTGTGCAAAATTGTAGGGAAATGAGAATATGAGATATAATCCGCAATTGAGTGTTTGTATTAAGAGGAAGAATAAAAATTCTTTCAGGAGACATGAACTTATTTTTCAGTTAGAAAGTGAACAACGTGTAAGATGATGTTAGAGTAGAGACTACTAGAGGATGGCAAAAAAGAATAAACTTATAAAGAAGAGAAGCTTTATAAGAACTAAAACTCTGGCAGTATGAACATGCACTTGATATAAATGAAGGATAGAATACACCACAATTTGGCTAATTTTAAGATTCAAAAACCCCGCCAAGAAAAAGAAGAGAAGCTTCAGGGAAATTTTAATTGAAATCCTTAGAGATGGAAAGAGTATTTTCCGTTCATCCTCTTCTCTTACTTGCTCTTTTCTATCTTTTTCTTAAAGCAACAAAAATTACACACGTGTAAGATGGTGGCTCTGTACAAGTACATAGGCTCAGCTGACTCAGGTCTGAACCCAGGTCAGACTGGCACATTAATAAATCGGCATGTGTTTTAATTAAATAATAGACATTCTAGAAGAAGAGAAAAGCATCCAGTTAAGCTGTGATTATTCTATAAAGGTAAATAAACATGTGCATTAAATGGAATGAAGAACATTCCATTCCAATGAAGAGGCAAAATTGGAAAAAAAAATTAAGAATGATCTAGATGAAGAAAACTTCCATATTCCAGCCCACCCAAACTCTATAAATAGGGGTATCCAATTCTCCATGCCTATTTTGGGGACATTTTTGGACCTCTTGATCCATTACTCCTATGCTGGCCGTCTGGCCCATTTCTTCTCTCACCATTCTTCTTTTTCCTTTTCCCTCCTCTCCCTCCCTCTGCAACCAGCAGATTTCTTTACCTTCGGTTGCCGGAATTCTGTCTCCGGCCAACAGTGGCATGATCTGGTGCCCTCACCAGAGAGTATATAGGCAACCCCTTTGGGTCCGGCCACCTCTCTTTTCTCCATTTTCCTCCCCCTTCTAATGCTGAAACCATGAACCAATTCCTCAGATTATGAGCACATTTCCACACAGAAATTCTTAGGAAAAAAAGTGGGTCATCAACACACAAGGATTACAAAAGAAGGAAATGCACCGGATAATACAGTTATAAAAAATAAATAAACAGTGGAGGTAAGTGAGAATGTCTATGAGATCGAGAAACCAGAGGGTGGGAAGCTGAAACCACTGAAAAATCGACTAACGACTACAATGCAATAGACTTTTACAAGCTACAACTTACTGCAATGAGGGACAGAAGCAATGAACCAAAGATATCTATCTCCGAATCAAACCTCCACCTTGAAAGTAAAATGAAGAAAGAAATAAAGGTAAAGGGCCAAGGAAATGGAAGTAGAAATAGATAGACTTACAGAAGAAAATGAAGGCAGAGAAAGCGGAATAGAGATGCAGTGTAGGAGCAAGAATAAATGCATTTCCGTGTCGAATGATGATATTCGGTATCACTGGTTCACTACTGCAGAGAGAGAGATTCTGACTCAGCCAAACAGATTATTTTATCTGAAGAGTCCAAATAGATTATTTTATTAAAGAAAATTTGAATGACAGAGAGGGGCACCTGTGTAAGTGACAGTGAAGGTGGTAAACTCAAATAGAATCGATTTTATTATTATTCTAGGCTAATGCTTGGATGTATTCGCCAGCAGGACAATTCTGCAACGCGTTCTTCTTTCTTTCTTTCTTGATTAAAGAGTCCGTCAAATAGCACTCCCCACTCCACTCCACTCCCCACCAGGCTAGTAGGTAGTAGGCCACCACCATCTCTTGTTCTCTGTAACTGTTCGCGCGCGCGCACTCCCACACGCACTCTTTCTCCTCTCTTTTTCTAGTTTTTTCTTCTTTCGTAGTTCGGACATAACCCTGTCCCTTCCGATGATTCTCAGTCAGAGTCTTCCATCTAGGCATCGCCCATTCGAGTAGCCTTTACAGCCTTATATTAAGAATATCTTCGTACTTACGTGATTTATTTGATAAGAGATATTCTCCATATTGCGACGATGTGAGCATGGAAAACGGATGAGATTCCTGTTGCAATAATTTTGGAGTCACAAATCACGGAATCCGCACATTGGAACATTTTTCATCAATTTAACACATACAGGAGATATTTTCAATGTGCAGCAGTCCGGGGCTCCGAATAGTAAATTACAAGCAAATACCTATGTAATTTTATTTGCAACACAGTCTATAGCAGTCTAGTACGCTGTGGCGGATATGGAATAATCTTTTGACAATACTAAACAAATGATCTGCATTTTTTTTTTTTGAAAATTTCTGATTGGTAAAGGCTGAATGCTAAACTTTAAAACGTGATGGTTAACTAACCTTTAAATATAATGGAAAAGATACAAATGCTTTTCAAGTGTCATTCAATTTTTTTATCCAGCAATAACTGTATAAAAAATGCCCTTCCCAGTTTTCTTTCGAAGACTGATAAGCACTGAGATGCATTTAACTCAAAGACTGATGACTCAATGTTTCTTGTTGCCCTAAACTATCGTTCACCGCCACTGTTCATCTTCTTCAAGCTCTCGAACAGCGATGGTGCATAGTGCCCCCCACGGCCATTATTCTTCCTTTCTTTTTTTCTCCTCTCTATGGGAACATTTGCTGTTTTGCCATTTTATACCCTCATGGTTCTGGCACCTAAAGCTGAGCTAGTAAGCTTTCTGAGTTGTATTCCAAATTCCTTTTTAACTTTTGCCTTAACCAAGCCAATGAGTTCAAGCATCTCTCGGGAATTTGAGCTGCCGGTATTGATGAAGAAGTTAGCATGAACTTTGGAAACCTCTGCACTGCCAACTCTGAAGCCTTTCAGTCCAGCGTTCTCAAAAAGCTCCCCTACTAAAACTCCCATGCCAAAAGGATTTCTGAACACCGATCCAGCAGTTCGTTCCCGCACAAGCTGAGACCATCGCCTCCTATAAATAAAACTATATCCCATTGGCATCTCTGAGGAGAACAATGAAGAATTTAAGAAGCAAAATTTGAAATCCTTGTTACTTTCTCAGGTATGCTTGTTGACGCTCCTTTGCTGATACTGAAGGCAACAAACGAAATGTTACAGCCACAATTGCTGCCAAATCTTGCATCGCTTGAAAGGGTGACATGCGGTACCCAAAGGCGAGATCACTTCTGTACAAAATTTGATGTCTCCCATCCACTGTAACGATCTCAATTGTATCAATGGCATCGACAGTCTCCTATATAATAATCATATAAAAGATCATAGACCCTCACTGGTGTGGTCTCTTGACAAACAATTCCAAGAAGGTAGAAGCACGATTACCTGTCCATTGGCTCCAACGTTCATGTAAGCAGCTCCACCTACGGTCCAGGAATCCTAGAAGCAAATTCAAGACCAGAAAATCCTTCATTAGTATGCACTGCACGCCTAATCGATTGAACTGGTAATTAGACCTGTTCATGGGCCGGGTAGCTCGATGGCCCAGCCCGGCCCGGCCCGGCCCACACCTCGGTCCAGCTTGGTCATCTAATTAGGTTCGCGGGCCTGACGTCGGGCCTAATACAGTAAGCCCGATTGTGTTACGAGTCGGGCTCGTGATTTGTCAAAAAAGCCTAGCCCAGCCCGACAACATTATATATTTTATAAAATACATAATATGCATTTTATATATTATATAAAATATATAATTAATATAATATTTATTGAAATATATATATATATATATATTTATTTATTTATTTATTTATTTATTAATATATACATTTTTTTATTTTTCTCTTTATAATTTCTCACTCTCTCTCTCTCTATTCAACCACTTCAGCATAGTAACAACATGGGCTAAATTTCGGACTCGGGCCCAGGCCCGAGCTTCGGGCTTTTTATGAGGGCCGGGCTAGGGCCCAAGTTGTAGGCCCGATGGTCGGGCCGGGCTCGGGCTTGGGCCTTAAAAAAATCTGTTAATACAGAGTGAAAGCCCGGCCTAGCCCATGAACAAGTCTACTGGTAACCACTTCCCACTCTATAGACGTCGGTTCGATCCTCTCTAGGAAGTCAATCCGGTTCAGAATAACACAACATTCAAACCAGGATCATCGAAAAGACAATTGGAGCCATTACCAACGATAATAAAACGGATGCAGCGATCACAACAATATCTACCGTTTAACGTATTGTATGGACTATTGAGAGTTTGGGATCTGTTTCAAGAAGATTATAAACAATATATTTTATTTTTAAGTGTAATTTTGATATTTTCAAAAGTCTTAAATCGCACATGAGGTTACTAATTGTCTTATGACGATAGGTATTAAATTGTCGCATTTTGAAAACTCAGGTATTAGATTGTTACATTTTAAAGTTCGAGTACAAAATTGGCATCAATCTATAAGTATAGGGTACCTATGGGAATTTTCTTTTTTTTTTTTTTTTTAAGCATGATCTACACCTTTTATGTTATTAGGGGAAAAAGAACGTGCACATATGTCACATCAGCTATTTTAATCAATTGATGGGTTATCAAAGTGTAAATGATAAGGTAAAAATCCTATAACAGTTTTGGTTTGGGATTTAATATAATTTAAACAGCAAAATTAAAATCTTTTTTAAAGTTAAGGCCCTGTTTGGATAGGTAGAAAAGTACAAAAACCACATCTTGTTTGGATGGCATTTTGATTTTCATATTTTTAAAACACATGAAGCCCCCAATAGCAAAATGTCGACTTTTATTACTTTGTTCTTTTGGGAAAGTTTTGCTTCTATTTAGTGCAAAAGTACAAAAGCAAATGACCCACCCTTTCAAAAAACCCCCCGATTAAGACTCCTCTCTCTTCCATTTGCCTATCGTCTTTAAGCCCTAACCTCTTTGTTGCCATGGATTCTTGCTTTGCCGTTGCCCATTTTCGACCATCATTGCTATCGGAAATTGCCGTTAAAAGCACAATCCTTACCGGAATCGTAAGTATGGATCCTAGTTTCATACCCCCCCCCCTTAATGTTTTTTCTCCATTTCATGCACTATCTGCAAGCTTAATGGCATGTTTAGTGCATGTTTATCGCCATTGGAATCATTGTTGTTGACTTCTTTGTTTTCCAAACTATTCTTGAAGCTTAATGGAATATTTATTGCTTGTTTAATGTAATGCTATAGATAGCATTCTACGTGTACAAAATTAGTCATGAACTAGAGTGTTATAACTATAATACCAGTATAATTGAATGTTTATTGCTTGTTCATCAACCGTCTCTCTTGACGAATTGTGGCATGTATGCATATTCAATGTATGTAGATCATGGGTAATGTGATATTTGTCACCTGTAAGATCAGATGAATCATATGACTGATAGTGTGTTTTTGCCAAACGGGATATGATTATTCAATTTAAAAAGCATATTTTACAAAATTTTTACTCAAACAGTTTTTAAATCAAAAACATCAAAGTAAAAACTTATGTATTTTGTACTCTCATACTATTAAAAGTATAAAAGTAAAGGTCTATCCAAACATAATGGAATGCTAATGGAGGAATTTTGTGCATGTAAAAGTTAATAAGGTCTTTATCTCAAATGTAAGTATAAGGGGTATTTATCATTGACCCCATGGTACAAGGAGGCTTTTTGTAATTTACCCCTGAATATAATATCTTTCCCGCCACATATTTGAAGATAAAAGAACCACCTAACCCAACTAGGGTCAAACTTGACATGAGCTGCAGCTGCTTAGCTAGCTTGCAATAGCCTCAAGCCACCATCAACAAATAAACACTCGATTGGTGTCTCTAACTTCAAAACAAGGTATACCCCCAGTGCACAATAGTAATACCTGCCACACCATTGAGAAGTACCGATCAGCCTAGTTCAGAATTTAATAGCCACGAAGTATAGGGGGAATGCGTCTTGACCGTGAATTGATGCCAAATTCAATACAGGGGGAATGTGTCCTGACCTGAATTGATGCCAAATTCATGGGGCAGGATGTGATTTATAGGGTGAAGAGGGCTAGTCGTAGGGGTGGCTGGAATTCAGAATTCTACGTTATGTATATTTACTTTTCCCTAGACTATACACAAGGAGAATGCAAAGATTCAAATTTACTATATTAATATTTTATTTCAAGGTGATGTTTGGCAACATTGCCAATTTTTCAGGCTCTACGTCAAAGCCAAATTAGCAATTAGCATCTCAAGCATCAATGATGAGAGAGAAAGCCGTTTGGTTGCCCAATTTCAATAATTTCTCAAAAATCACTGGAATTAGGCTTGAATGAGGAATCATCATTTTCGGTGATTCCCCAATTCTTGGCCGATTCACTTTTTTAAGTATATAGGCATCGATGTTGCAGATATAGCACCATGTGTGGGTTGAAAGTAACATTTTCTAAAAAAACAGTCTTTTTTGTTTGTTTGTTTATTTGGAAACATTGTTGTCAGGTAGGACATTTCTTAGAGCAACAATAACAACACTTTCTGTTTGATATCAAATGCTTTATATATATTTTCAGCACTGATACCCATTATAAGAAGTTAACGTCGCTGCACATCACGTCTTTGTTGGCAAAAACAACCTCCACCTGAGAAAACGTCAAATTCGACATTACTCCAGATCACACATCAATTTCGAAAGCATGGCTTAGAACACCATTTTTTATAGAAAAACAATTCCAAACATATTTTCATTTCTTGGAGCACCATTTTTTCCGACATAGCACTAATCTGTCACCATTTTCTGGAGCAAAGGCATCAATGCAAAACAAACGCTAAGGGATGACATGACATCCAACGTGTCAAGTGAAGATTTGGATCCAATGAAAAAAATCACCAAAAAAAATCATTGTCAATTTCTCAAAATCGACTTAAATAATAACCATCGTTCTTCAAGTCAACCTCCACCACCTGTTGATGGCCAGCTAAGATTGAGCTTTTGCCAAAATTTGAATGGCCCCAACCCCAAGCTAAAGCCCGAAAGTGTAAAATGTTCATGGGCCGAGCCCAAAGCCTGGTATAGAGGAATACCACACTTCCTAATCGAAGGTGGGTACATGTGACCGTCTCGACTACTAGGTCATCGGCAGATCCTCTTAATAGCTCTTCGTGCTTTAAGCTTGCAACTTTATGGGTCCAAAATTGACCAAATCAGATGATCCTTGGCATCGAAGATTGTATATTAAAGAATGTTTTACTGCAACTTCATGGTTTAACCCAACCACTTGGTTCCAATACTGGAGCTAAGATGATTTTATTACAGGGAGAATACACAAAATGTACCAAGGTTTTCAAAATGTTGTTACATTCATTTTCAAACCCTCCTATTTACCAGGTTCAGGTGGTTAATACTCAAAAACAAGAAATGATATCACTAGTTAATTCTCAGCTAGCGCAGATCAAATGTAGCTCCCAGCTTTGAGATATAATAAACACAATCACAGCTAAGATTTAGATGAATCATCCAGCATAATATCGGTATCTTCAAAATATTCAGAAATCTACATTAACTTTTTCTTGAAAGAACGGTTTCTTTCAACTTTATTCCAGTGTCCGACACATCTATTACTTCCCTACACAAAGGATAACAATAATTTGTTAGAAAAGCCAATTGAAATTTGGAAGCTATTATCCAAAAAAGATGTCCAGATAACCCTCAGATAAGGAAAGACCAGAAATGCACCATAGAGCCAGGGCATCCAAAATGCAAAGACTGCAAAGTTTTGCCAAGGGTGAACCTGACTAACCTAGACTCATGCTTTTAGATGTTTACATTACGAGATCAACTTGAGGGAGAAAATAGCTGCCCAAAAACAAGGTTATGGAATAATTAATAAAGGAAAAATAGTAATGTCCTTTAGAGACAAGTTGATAAAGGAAGGGAAACAGAACTAAGACGAAAAATTCACATAAAGAAACATAGTGCCAAGGCTCAAAAAGCCTTTTTTTTTTTACATCAGTAACTGATACTGATTTTATTAATTTGTAGAAAAGAATAGCATACAAGTTATGTTTGTACCAAGAACCTCTACAATGTTTCCTCTGCTACCCCAACCTTTCTTCTATCCTTATTCTTACAGTTTACATGTTAGAACTTAGAACTGCCCTACCCAACCCGCACCCCCCATAATTTGGTTCTGTTGGTCTCATTCTAGAGCATCCACCAGGCAGTTGGCGTATCTTCTAGTCCATGAGAAAGTTGTTATTAACTCCCTAGCTATTCCATTGACTCCCTCCTGATGTGTCTGTATGTCCAAGATCTCATTAGCAAAAGGTGGGGCCCTGCTAGTTGGTTTGACAGAGAATTAGAAATGACAGCAATCTTGAAAGGGACAAAAGTTTCAAATAGCTAATATTCCTCACACTAAATTAGCCCTACATAACCCTCTCCTTGCAAGAGCATCAGCCAGATTTTTTTTTCCTGATCTTGAGATCCATCTGAACAAGCTGTTCAGACTAGATGTTAATAACCTTGCTTTTCTTATGCGGTGACTAAGAACACATGGCCCTGATGCCCTGGCCAACAATACTGAATCACAATCTTGCAAACCCCTTTCATCATTTAAATTCTGATTTGATGAATATACCAGTTTCAGACTCTGCTACAGAGGATAATTATATAAAATGTTGCCTTTAAGGATATGCCTGCTACTTATTTACCTCGAAGCCTTAATGCTGTATTTGAATATTTGCATTTAGTGGTTAGATGAGGCAAACTAATCATACTCTAACAAGTAAGCTTAGAGATCTTTTCGTAATTGTTCCATCTTACATGCCAAGAATCTCCAAAATATAAGTGGAAACAGACAATGAGTAGGGTAAACTACTGGTTATGTATGACCAACTATCATGAGAATGACACTGGTGTTTGTGTTTCTTAACATGGGATGTTTTGGACCTTTTGGTAATCATGCCATCTTACATGGCAAGAATCTCCAAAATATATGTGGAAGCAGTCAATGATTAGGGTAAACTACTGGTTATGTATGACCAACTAGTATAAGAATGTCCCTTTTTCCAAATCAATGCTTTATGATGATCCTTGATTTTACAGAAGCATCTCATCCAATGGCAACTGATCCTATATGCACTGGTCTTGTATCTACAAGGACAATAGCATTGTCACTCTCACCAACAAAATCCAGGACACTATCTTATTATATACTAGGTGTGCTTTGCAGCACATACTTTGTCATATGGGAAAGGATATGATAGAGCATTCCAAAAAAGTGATGTTGGCTATGGCATTAAACAGAATGGAATAACAAAAGTGGATTAATGTAGCTGACCCCATATGGTTGGGGATAAGGCTTAGATAATGTTGACGATGATGATAAGCAACATATGCTTTGCACACATATTTACACCCATAAAGTCATAAACAATAACCACAAAAAGGTAAATTATGTGGATGCATTGCCATTTAAGAAATGTCCCTGACTGAAGCATATACTTTGACTGAGGCTTAATAAGGACTTAAAACAGATTCCCTGTGCTATCCATCCATGTTATTCCAACTTCCAAAGGTGTCAACAGCTTAGAAGCACCAGATGTACCGCAGATGTCTGGTATGGATACCCATGGCATACTAAGCTTGAGAAGCATGTAGAATAGATTTTGAAGAAATTCCAATCAGGAGATCAAAAAAGTTGTCAAAATCTTATAATTTACAATATGATTCACAATTCAAATCACAAACCCTCTAGGATCTTTAATTCAAATCATTGAGTCCTTCCCTGAAAACCTTTATGGATTATTTCTCAAACTTTAGGATAATTGCATTTAATGTGATTATTGACATTGTGTTGTTTTAAGAACTTTACTAGTTTGGATTATTTAAGACCAATTTCAAGATCATTTTGGGTTTGTTTTCTCCAATCATGTGTGTATTGAAGGAAAAAGCATTATAGGTGAATTAATAGGTTTTGGAATAAAAATTGGTTATATCAACTACTGCTTCTAGTGTATGATTGATAAACTTGGTGGTAGGTTGGACATAAATGATGGGTATGAACTGAAAATGGGGTAAAATCATTTTCTGTTGGTTTAAGTTTTTAGTTATATATTTTCAATTTTTTGGAAGTTTCTGAAAAAAAAAAGTAGAAATGATCTTAGAATTTATTATAAGATTAACGATTCAATTCAACCTTCTCTACTACTTGGGATAGGATGAAGGTTTTCAGGTCCATGGCATTTTCCAAGAAGAGGAATAGCCTCTAAATAGCTCACAGGCCAATTGCAAATATTGGCAACATACTATCCGTCACCCAGGCATGTTTTGGACCATTTTCACTCCACTCTTTCCCTGGTGGTCCAAGGAATTGTTATAGAACAGAGAGGCTTCAATCACAAACCATTTCAGCTTATGGCTTACATCCAAGACAAACCATATAATATACTATTACCTGTATGTACCACTAACACCCATGCAAGGAAATGTAGACTGGTTCAGTTATTCAACCTATCCAGTGAGGAAAATGAGAGCTAGTTGTCTTGTTAATGCAAAATGCAATATGTCCAAAACCAACCTCAGTGAATAATTCAAGCCGCAGCAGCTTCCAGCAACTCCCTTTCTGCACGCTCCCGGATCCTCCTTTCCAGTTCTGGTCTGAAATGTCTGATAAGACCCTGCACAGGCCAAGCAGCAGCATCACCCAATGCACAGATAGTGTGTCCCTCAATCTGCTTTGTGATCTCTTGAAGCATGTCTATTTCCTCCAGCTTTGCATTCCCAACTTTCAGCCTCTCCATGATCATCCACAGCCATCCTGTTCCCTCCCTGCAGGGTGTGCACTGCCCACAGCTTTCGTGCTTGTAGAAGTAAGAGAGCCGAGCAATTGCATCCACAACATCAGTTGACTTGTCCATCACGATAACAGCAGCTGTCCCTAAACCTGATTGAACAGCCTTGAGTGCATCATAATCCATCAATACATCATCACATATGTGCTTAGGAATCAATGGAACAGAAGAACCCCCTGGTATCACTGCAAGCAGATTGTCCCATCCACCTCTAACCCCTCCACAGTGCCTCTCTATCAATTCTTTCAATGGAATGCTCATCTCCTCTTCAACAGTACAAGGCTTATTCACATGACCTGAGATACAGAATAGCTTTGTCCCAGAATTGTTCTTCCTACCAAAACTAGCAAACCATTCAGGCCCCCGCCTCAAAATGGTTGGAGAAACAGCCACAGTTTCCACATTTGTAACCGTTGTTGGACAACCGTATAGCCCTGCATTAGCTGGGAAAGGAGGTTTCAACCTTGGCTTCCCTTGTTTTCCTTCAAGGCTCTCCAACAATGCTGTCTCTTCACCACAAATGTAAGCCCCAGCTCCATAGTGGATATAAACATCAAAATCATAGCCAGACCCACATGCATTCTTTCCCAACAATCCAGCTTGATAAGCTTCTTTCCTTGCTTTCTCAAGGTTTTTACGCTCATTTACATATTCTCCCCTTATATAGATATAAGCAGCAGTAGCCCGCATACCTACACCCGCAATCAGGCAACCTTCAAGTAATTTATGTGGGTCATGGCGCATTATTTCTCTGTCCTTGCATGTTCCTGGTTCACTCTCATCAGCATTCACAACAAGATAAGAAGGGCGGCCATCAGACACCTTCGGCATGAAAGACCACTTGAGGCCAGATGGAAAACCGGCTCCACCACGGCCACGGAGACCAGATTTTTTCATCTCATTTACAATCCAATCGGAGCCCTTAAGCACCAAATCTTTGGTTCTGTACCAGTCACCTCGCTTCATAGCACCCTTCAGGAATGGGTCATGCAACCCATAGAGGTTTGTGAAGATGCGGTCCTCATC
Organism: Nelumbo lutea; assembly: GCF_056320005.1. NCBI lineage: Eukaryota > Viridiplantae > Streptophyta > Magnoliopsida > Proteales > Nelumbonaceae > Nelumbo > Nelumbo lutea. The sequence goes on from NC_142687.1 coordinate 5,798,288, forward strand.
TTTCAGGCCGCCGAAATGGGTTTTCTCAGGAGGTGGGGGTGGGGGTGGAGGTTGTGGAGTGCTTGAGGTAGTTGCAAATTGAGTACTGAATGATCTGCAGATTGAGTCCCACTTCTCACTGGAGCGACGGACTAGAGCCACCCTAGGAAGGGAGAGAATGCTCTTGAAGGGAGCCTGCAAAAAATTGGACAGTGGACAACCAGGGTAGAGGGAAAATTCCATATCAGTTAAGTTTTGGTTATTCGCCATTGAGGTTAAAAGGAAGATAATGCCCCTTAATTCCAACTATTTAGGATCAGTTATATGAATCCTGTCTCGCCATTGTGCTCTATGAAGAGCCATGTTTTCTGTCAAATTGTAGTCACCCATAAATATAATGATGTTATAATTAACATAACAAATAATGAGGAAGACCCTTGAATGGAAACCAATGACCTAATCAATAGATACTCATAAAAACATCATCTAAAGAAAGCAATACTCAAAATGCTATAATTCTGAGAGTGGATAACTTTTGCCTCCTTTTGGGATTGAGAGATCTGTTTCAATGTCAAGAGCATAAATAAGAAAAAACAGTCAATTTTTCCAGAGCATACATTATGCCCCAAATCAGATCAATGACAACTAATCCAAAGGTGATGTTGCCATGCTAGCGGTGGTTCATATTGTTTTTGTTCAGGTTTGTGGAAAGAATATAGTTGTTTAGCATTAATTTCAGGTGTTTGCAGTTCCTGAAGATCAGATGTGATAGAGGCAACTTGATCTTGGATTTGGTTGCAAAGAAAGGGGAAAAAACATGCAAATGCAATGAATATCTTTATCTTGTCTTCCCTCCTCTCCTTTCTTTTGTTTGGTTATGAGACCTGAAGTTATGAATACTTCTTTATGTATGATCACAATGAGGAAAGGTGATGAGGAGTCGAGGAGACTCAAATTGATAGACAAAAAGCTCAGTGTATTTCACCTTGCAAATAAGTTTCAGTTCCATTAATGAGAAGCTTTATTATAAAATTCTTCCTTCTTCCATTTCCCAAACTATGAAAGAAAAATCTGAACTCCCACTCCTCCCTTTGGTGCACAAGCAGATGACATTTTTTTCATTTTTTTCTTCAGTTTATTTCTTCCCTGAAGTCGCCTCATACTCAAACTTTTAAGTCCTTCTACTGGACAATTTATCTGCAGAAAGATCTCCTTCTCTCTCCATGCCATTAAATTGTCAATGTGGTCCTGAAAATGCAATATCTTTTCTCTTCAACATTTCAAAGACCTAACAACTCTAAATCATGATGTTATTTTTTATGTACTTATTTTTATCATGAATCTGAAACCTGCCCATCCTTCCACTTGCTCTTGTCCCCATGAAAATCATACATTTTCACAAAATTGTATACTGTCATGTCACTTTGGCCCTTCAAAAGCATGTAGAATGATCTGATACCTATTTTACCCTTTGATTAAATGTTGAAATCAATTTTAGTTTTGACCAATCTGATTGAAAGGAATAAACACACAATTCAGGATTCATGTTCATCAGTGTTAGACAAAAATTTTAACGATGCATATGGCACTGAAAAAAGTGGAATGGCAGAACAGGATAGGAGCCACTAATATGAGCTCACTAATGGCTGAAACTGAAGTTGGGTTGATAAACATATACTTGATTATTTTATTATTTAATTGTTTTCTTCACTAAAAGACAAATTAGTAAGTCATTCAGTTCAGCCACTTCAGTGATGATCAAATGACCCTTTGGCTTAGTTTTGTTGATTGCAGGGATAAACTGCATATTGAAGTGAATGAACAGGCTTACTTTTGTACAGTCAGTCAGTCAATTATTTATCTATTTGGTTTAATTTTAAAGGAAAATGTCCTTTACTTGGTTGCTTAGGCTTAGTTTGGAAGGAGTACAAATACAAATATGTAGGGTGCAAAGCCTTGTATTTTGTGTTATTTTGTATGTATTTGTACTCTTTCCAAACTGAGCCTTAGTTGAGAAATGCTTTATACCTTGGTACATCTACAAATAGAGATGAGACAGCTACCTGCCTACATTACAAGAAGGTATGTATTCCTTCAATGAATTGATGGAAGTGAAGCAGCTTTACCACTACAGATGCAAAACCATGTCCCTTCGATGAATGCATAGACAGTATACACACTTAAAAGGTTCTGAAAATCTGTTCCACAAAGCATTCCTAGACATATCTAGTTAACACTTAGAGTATCTCCTTATTAGCTATGCTCCAAGCTGACTTTCTAGATCACTGCTACAATCTAAGCATTATATGCACATTTACATAATTAGATTATTATGAGGATCAGGGTAAGCTTGAAAGCTTCTAAGAATGAAGAAAGGCATCTAGATAATGGGGATTGTGATTTGAATAATTGAATGAAGATGAATTAATGCAGTGAGACCTAAGCAAAAAAGGCCAATGCCTCAGTGGTAATGTCCTATGACCGCGAAAAAAATTGGAAACATCCACCTAAGGCTCACTTTGGTAAGTGTACAAATACAAATATGTACGGTGAAAAACCTTGTATTTGTACTACGGTACATATTTCAAAACCTTCTCAAACTGAGCCTAAGGAAATTGGAGGGCCGCAGCTGTTAAAGTCAAAAGAGGGAAGAAAAAAGAAAAGAAAAGAAAAGAAAACACCGATATCCATCTGAAATAATCTCCTGCATATAATTCACATAAAAATTCTGTTTTTATTTGTGCTAGGTCAGCGATCAATTGTTATTGCAAAACAAGACAATTCCGAAACCCGAATTTTTTATCTGATGGTTATCCCTAAAGCAGATCCATCAGAAATGCAACACGCCCACGAGCATTCAAAATATATTTCGAGAAATAAATCAAGTCATAGTAACAATGGAACCCTAGGGCTATTGAAGAAAAAGATAAAATCAGATGATGCAGAGCAATAGCAGATTTGCGTACCATGAAGCGTCAAAGAGGAGTGACGACCTTCGCAAATAAATTTTCCGAAAATCAAGCGTTTGGAAGAGCTCTAGTGAGCGTCCTACAGATCAAGAATGGCTAAAGAAAGAGAAAATGACTGAATGCCAGAACGAAACAACAGCTCCCAACGTCCGGGGCATCTACGGCTACGAGGGCATAGTTTTTGGTTGAGCTCGCGTGCTTTGTTACAATCGAATTACCTTTCTGTCCCTGTAAACAACAAAAATGCTTCTGATCAAAAAGAGTATGTCTTACCAAAAAAGGAACAACAAGAGTATGCAACTCTTATGTGCTTCGCCCGTTTCGGACTTGGTCTTTGAATAATGCAATCTCTCTTTAGTTACCGAACTCTTAATTTTATTGGTTTTCCGAATAATATCTATCACTGTTTACTACAAAATTAATGAAGTAAAGCATCTATAAAAACCGCTTTTTTTAAATCCCTTTTAGAACTCTAGGTTTGGAGTCTATAAAAAATCTAAATCCAATTCAATTCCAAAAATGTCAGGTTGGGTTAAGGTTAGAGTTGGGATTTTAATTTTTATGGGCCAGATGGATTATATATAATTTGGACATAATATATTTAGGTTATATTAGGGGTGGATTCAAGCCAAATACTTGGCTATTCAAGTTCAGCTCGCTGAAACCATGTTAGGCTTGAGCTCAGCCTAGTTCAAAGCTCACAAGTTTGAGTTCAGCTTGGCTTGACTCGACTACAAGTCATGCTTTTTTCTAAAAAATAAAAAGTTATACATATAAAAATATTTTTTATTTTACATACAAAAAATTAAATTTTTTTTATTATTATACATATAAAAATTGTTTTTATTTTACATACAAAAAAATAAGAACTATAAAAATTATTTACTATCATACATAAAAATAAAAATATTATATATAAAATATTATTATATATAATAAAAATTATTTATTATATATATTTTATATATTTATATGTTAAATAATTTTTATTATATATATTTTATATATTTATATGTTTATCTATATGTATGTATTTATATAATAAAAAATATTTATTTATTATATTAGGTTCATGAGCCTATATATCAGCTTGATTTTGACTCGAAGCTCGATTTAAACTGAGCCAAGCCGAACTCAAATAGCCTATGAGAAGCTCAGGTCGTGGTCACCCCTAGGTTCTAAGCATTAGGCCTGATTATTTTTCGGAATGGGCTCAAGAATTCTCAAATGATTAATGGGCAATTTTCTTAAAGTGTATACAGGAAGGCATTACAATCTCACCATAGAGCCCAAGGTTCCAAGAAAAGGAGAAGCTGCCCGAACAAGACAATGTGGTTGTAACCAAAATGACGTCGATGAGGTTATTCCGAGTAACATTTGAAGACCAGGATGGAGGACTGGTTGAGCGGAGGGATGGCGCCACCTAAACAACGAGGTAGTGCTAGTACTACTATCTACAACGGCTTACCCACCCATTCTCTGCTCAACTTAGTTCATGTTGAACTGGGTACCTCCGTCTGATGCCCTCTCACTTATGGCATTCAAATCTAAAGCCGATGTAGATAATAAGCTCCCATTTTTGGTCGAGAAGCACTCTCGGTATTGCTTTCTGGCAGGGCATGAAATGTGTAGATGGTCCATTCGAGTTTTTTTCTTTTTGATTGCTTGTTCACTATTGCCAGTTTGCCACCGTCGGTCGAAAGTTGTAGAGGTAGCCATTACAGATAAAACCGACAAATATCCTTTCTAGACAGGATTTAATGGAAGGATAAACTGACATTTTATCATTTCTGTCAAAATCTAACGATAATAACAATTGTTAAAAAATTTAAGGGTAGTTTAAGACAATAGAATTAGTCAACTTCCTAAACCTTAAAAGCACTTTAAAAAATTTGCCCATAATTATATGCATACAATATGTATTTCTACCAAATTTCCAATTTGGCTCGGGCTTGGACTCTTCATAAAGAGACAAAAGCCGACCCATAACAGGAGTAATGTTGGTCAATATGTATGATTTTGATTTTAAAAACAATAAACAATTGCCACACAGGGGTTGAGTGGTAACCAGTCAGGTGGTATTGAGGTGGTTCGTGGTTGTTTGATTGGTCAAAGTTTTTCCAACAGAATTGCATCGATTTCTTTTCATTTTTAGTTCACCGTGAAATACTTTGATATTGCTTCAAGTTTTGCGGAGTAGGGTTCTCCAGTTTTATGCATCCTGAGATTTTCATAAAAAGGGTCATTGCAGACACAAATTCCATGTAGTTTCAAGTAAATTATATAATATTATAACATTGTGCTTCTATTAAATTTTCGTTTCTTGCATCCCTTCATATTCATGTGTTGATTATGTTTTGTTTACATATCCTTTTTCTGGGCACCTTCATAGATAAAAATTTCCCACATGCATCAAACTTTCACATGTACTTCGTATTTCTATTAATCTTACTAATAAGAGTTGAAACTTACATCGAGTCACTGTATGATCAATGACTATTACAGTAGGGACTAACCATTTTTCTGATAAAAAAAAGGTACCATGGAGAGTCCAAGACTAAATTATTTTCAATAGTGAATACAAGCCCCAACAGTGAAAATTGCTGGTATAGAAGAAGACTTGGTATAAACAAGGATACATTCCAGAAAGGAGGTAAATAATAAGAAGGCAAAGTACTATAAGAATACAGGGAACAATTATATATTTGTAGAACCCCATAAACATGATATATGTACCTTCAGTCTCCAAATAGGTATAGGGGTTCTAAAATGAATGGTGATGTTGCTAAGGCCTAGCTCTGCGGACAAACATTTATGTCTGCAAAGCAACATCTGATCTTTGATCTCCATCTGCTGTTGCTTGGACCTGAGCTGCATACTGTAAGTTCCAAAGGACATCTTCAAAAGAGGGACGGCTTGACAATTCTGGGGATATGCATTTGTTTGTTATGGAGATAACAATTGATAATGATTCTTCCGAACAAGTGGCGCGGACAACTGGGTCCACCATTCTTTTACGACCATCCTGGCTGCCAAATGATGCCTGCAAAACAAGGAACACTCTGACAGGATAAACACTAGATCTAAATTCTTATAGCCTGGTGAATTACAAGAAAGGTAAAAAGCTAGTATATATCCAGTGTGGCAGAACCATTCTTTTTTTGGAACAAACAATGTGGAACCTCTTTTTTTCTGGGTTCTGAGAACTATCATTTGTCTAGTCATTAATGTAAAACATAAATCATCAAATAAAAGCTCCCATGTTTTTATTGACCAATTGGCTATTTTCCCTGAAAGCCTCTCCTTTCTCCCTCATAACTTATTAGAAGGTACTAGATCCATCGACTCTAGTTGAATAAAACCCCATCTAGTTGTCACTACTAATGGGGTTAATGCATTCAAAAAACATGTTTAACATTACATGTGTTCTGTTGCAGTTGGACCCTCTGTATTCCCTGCATGACAGCTACCCCCTTTATCTCTTCCAATAAAGGGGTTGACCACAATGTATCCAAAATCCATGAAATGGGCTGACCGAACAATATCGATATCAATATGCAATGAAGGAAAAAAGAGCATTCAAATTAAAGTTTCATAATACCATTTCATTGAGTGAAAATGCTTCTTCTCTTCCAGATACTGAAGGTCCCACAAGTGCTTCTAGTAATATAAACCCAAAACTGTACACATCATCCTCTAACTTTGTCCCATGACTGAAAAAATGGGCAGCCCTAAAGTTAGGTATTGTCAGATAGTTATCATGTAATCAACCTTCCCTATAACATTTAAAACCCACAAAACAGAAAATGCAAGGATGTTTATCTTGTAAAGTTGAGCATGCACATCCAACTGGATGATCACAGTAAATCCAACTCTCTGAACAGTCAAAAAGACATGCCAAAAATTATATAAGTAAACATTAATCCATCATATTTCTGGTACTTGGAGATTCCATATACAAGGGAAGACATTATGTCAAATCATGTACGACTAAGAGTTCATATTTAGTCATTCTAGATTCCTTCAAATGGAATGCACGCAAGGAACCACTACTACTTCAGCACATGACATGTATTGTATGTAAACATTGTTATTTTTGAAATTTTTATCAGTCACATATGTTCTTTTGTTGATATTTGAACTATTATTATTATTATTATTATGGGTAAAACAAAAAATAATTCAGTTGGAATGTTCATTGGGGAGTGGGAGGAAGAAAGTGTTTACACTCATTTAATTCTTTTCAAGTTTCTAATATTTTCTCGTGTTTTATCAAGGGATTAATGTCTAAATTGCGATAAATATGTTCCCCATTTCTTGATTTTACAATGCAAAGCGTGTTTAACTAATTCATATACAACCATCTTCTTAATGCCTAAATTAATTCTGGTCCAGGAAATAACTGAAAACAACAATATGAATGAATCCAAACCTAGAATCAGATATTTATTCTGAATGTCTCTCCTTTCCTTTTCTCTTCCTAAATTCCTTAGTTATTGTTTGTCTGGAGTTAACACAAAAACATTCATACTGTAATAACTATTATCCATTGTATCTTCATCAGTTTCAATACTCATCAATTCCTCATTTTTTTCCCAATAGAAATCATTGTCCTTATGGCGCAGCAAATGATCCAACCAAAAACACAAGCAAATAATCCATTTAAAATCTCTTTCTCTGCTTCTGAACCAAAATAACTAAAATTATGACACGATGATTTCTCATTTCATGAATAACAAATAACATCTCTTTAGGTTATCAATTCTTACCATTTCTGGCCTTCTCCCTTCGCCTGTAAAACAAGAAGACTATGTCTTAGTAAAAGTTTTTCGCTGTTAAAAATTATGTTCAATGATTACCAATTCATCTACCATTAATTGCTCTCACCTCATGCTTGTCAATTTCTTCTGTGATAATGGACAAGCCATAGTCACTTAGCTTTGCAATTTGGTGCTCATCAAGCAAAATATTATTTGTTTTTAATCGGTTGTTAAAAAAACCAGGAATTATCCCCGTGTGTAGGAAATGCACTGCCTTTGCAATGCCAATTAGGACCGCCAATCTCTCAGACCATTTAAGAACTTTCCCTGGACCATCTTCTGCACAAATAGATATAGTTAGATTGAATCAAGTAGACCCACTACATAAAAGAATTAGGAGAAAGGGATGCTTAGTATCCTTAGGCTGAAAAGATTGTAGTCATAATTTAAAGTTTAATACCGGATATCTATATTTGTGGTTCACATAGACTACAAATATAGGATATCAAGATGTCAAGATAAATGAGGTAAAGGTCAACTGATGTGGACGCCGGCAGCAGCAGCAGTAATTTAGTGTTCTCAACAGCAGCAATTTAGTGTTTTCATCCTATCTTATCTATTCAATATTCTTGCCTTATCTGCTTTCAGTAGTAGGGATTAGTAGGAGTCTTATCTATTCAGTGTTCTTATCTTATCAGTTCAGTAGTATGGATTAATAGGGATTCTTATCTTATCTTATCAGTTCAGTAGGATAGATTAAGGGAGTCTTATCTTATCTTATCTTATCTTATCAGTTCAGTAGGATCGATTAGTAGGGAGTCTTCCTAATTAGCAAGGAGTCTTCCTAAAAGTAGGACTCTTATCTCTTGTAATCTCCTATTTAAGGAGCTGAGAACATTGAATAAGATCATCAAAAATTTCAGTCAAGAAAGAGAGCAAAGGAGAGTTGGTGATCTCTTGAACAAACCACCTTTAGGGCGGCAAGATAGGTTCTTCAAGAAAAGGGAGGAACAAGGGAGAATAGGAGATTTTCCCCGTGGACCGACCCGTGACGAGATCCTATTCTCGGGTCCATAACATCAACCTGATCAGATAATCATCTGGCTCTTAGACTAATTTTAGTTCCTCTCTCATTCGGTCATTCCAATATTAAATATAGGATGAGTAAACTTAAATAATTCAACTGGTTTGATATTTGACTAAAGAGAACCTTGCTGTAACATACAAAACGGAAGCTTCCTTGTACTTTTACATGATTAAATAGGTGGTGGTTACCATCTATTGGGAAGAGTTTTATTTTCCCCAAAGATTCTGCATTCAATGTCTGGTTGTAGAGTGACTGACCTGAGAGATGAGCGCAAAGACTTCCATTAGCCACATACTCATAAATCAGAAAGACTCTGTTGACTGAGCCATCATCTTGTCCAGCACAATCAATGCAGTGTCCCAAAAGGCAAACCAAATGTGGGTGTCGAAGCTTTGCAATTAAATCCAACCGGAGTTTAAGATTCCGAATTGGGTATCTCTTAAACAACGTTAAACACCTAATAGCAACATTGGCTCCATTCTCTAATCTTCCTTTGTAGACCTGGGAAAGAAAATGTGATAAGTCAAAAGGGTTTTCTTGAGATAGATTTGAAAGTCTAACTAGTTAAATCAAACAACAATCAATTTATCATTGTCGCTGAGAAAAGAGAACCCTATAAGTCATCAATGATCTTTTTTTCATGTGCAGTTTTTTTTTTTTTTGGCTTCTAGCATGTGTAGTTATTTCAAAAAGACCTTTTTTGTCATTTAATACATCTAAGAGAACGAATTGTGCACATGCAATTATTCACAGATGAGCTTCTATAAAATTGACTTTGTTTTTAGGCAAGGAATTACTGATTGATACTCCATCAAGCAACTTATAACAAACAACAAACACAAGTACTATAACAGAAAAAGTACACTGGAAGCATGAGGGTTACATAAATGTAGTACCTTTCCTGTTGAACCTTCACCCAATAATGTTGAAAGATCAAAATTGTTGGTGGCTTCCTTTAAATCTTCTAAACAGAAGACCCGATATACCGGTATACCTTGTGTGCCTAGCTTTGCCGTTTGAGAAACAAGTCCTGAAAAGCAAGAAAATAAAGGAGAAAAATAAAGAAAAAGAATGATGTTACTCCACCAGATTCAAAGAAACATTTTTACAAACTCATAATGGAAGTCTACTTTCAAATGTTGGAAATTGTGAATGAGATCATGCATCAATATCTGAGTTTTGGATGAAGAAAAGCAAGACTAGTGATTACTTGCGTTTGCAAGGAGATCAGGGGAGAACCCTGCCGGTGTGCTATCTGGGACTGCCTTTGGCAATAAGTGCTGTTCTGATATCCCTCTTGGGCAGTGTCTTCTACACAAAACGAAAAACCCAAATGCCAAAACTAACACAATAATTACAGCCCCTCCAATAATACCAACCAACACTCCCACATTTTGGCCCCCAGACCCTTTCCCCTTCACGTGGATGTCCTTACAATGTGACTCTGGATGCTGGTGTCGAAGATCAACAGCTAAGCAATTCCAACCAAATTCAACAACTCTCTTATCCGATGAAGAGCTCAAGCAAGAAGGTAAACTACCTGTCAATCTATTATTAGAAATATCAACAAACCCAAGCTTGCTACCGCAACTTAGGCTGGAAGGAAGTGAACCGCTCAGCATGTTTGATGCCAAATTCAGATAACTGATATTCAGCAATGCAAAAAGTTCTGCAGGTGGTGTTCCTTCCAGCAAATTAAATGACAGATCAAGATGTTGAAGCTGACGAAGTTCACCAAATTGTAGAGGAACCTTACTGGAGAAGGAGTTATTGCTTAGTAAAATTGTGACCAATCCTCTGGGCAACACAGGTATTTCGGAATCCAACCGGTTCTCCCGCAAATCCAACATGCGCAGATTCTCTAGGCCACCCATATCAGGCAATTTACCGGAAATATCATTATGAGACAAAGCAAGACTAGTGAGTGTCTTAATTCTGCAAATTGAATAAGGGAATTGACCCTTCAACTGGTTGCTTTTCAAGCTCAAAATCGACAGATTTGACAAGGAATCAAACCAAGCTGGAACAGTATCATTGAAAAAATTGTCATCCAATGTCAAAATTTGCAGCTTTACCATGGCAGAAATCTTTGGAGGAATCGAACCAAATAGAAAATTTGAACTCAAATCAAGAAGTTCAAGCGAATATAAGCGGTGGATTTTGTCCGGAAGTGGGCCCCAAATCCCTAGAGATACTAACCAAAGAACTCTCAAATTGGTCAACCTGGACAGAGTTGTGACAAAAGAATCCATAGAAAAAGCCTCAGATAGAGTCTGATTAGCAACTGCAAATCCTTGGAAGTTACTAAAATTGGCCGGCCTATCACCCATGATCTTGAGCTCGGTGACAGAATTGTCTTGGCATACAATCGTCAACTGTGGAGAAGGCGGCAAGTAGCATAGGTCTCCGCTGTTGTTCCAAGCTTCCATTGCTTTTGGGTATTCCAAGCGTTTCCTAAGCTGCCGTAGAACTTCGGTTTGGGAGGTTTGCAATTGATGAGTAGCAGGGATGAAGAAAAACAATGGAAGACATACCGTTAGAAACAAGGTATAAGGTGTCATTTGACCAAGGCAAAGTCCAGCAACAACAAAGTTCTGGTTTTGCTTAGCAGCCTTAGGAAGTAAGAATGAACCCAAAAAAACAAGGCGAGAGAACTAATAGCCTAGAAATAAAAACATGGAATGATGTGGGAGCATCAAGAAGACGGGAAATCTAGGTTCTGTGTCAGAAAGAATTATATTGCAAGTAATATCGATAAGATTCTTGGTCCACAGAATGGTTTTTAGCCGATGTGTTTTGTTTTTCGTGAATTCTGGGAGAAAGCTGAAGAAAGAAACACATGATAACAAACTGAAAATGGTCTTACTACTTCATACATTCGGAAGAGTGGTCTTACTACTTAATCAGGCTGGGCAAGAACTACGAAGCAGGAGATGAAAGGCAGCAAAATACTTCAGTAATATTCCGAGAGCTTTCGTTCTCAAGAAAACATTGGGTGTCCATAAATTCAGAGGAGAAAAGAAGCAGAAGCTCTGTAGGAGAAGAAAAAACTGTAAGAGATGGCCGAAGACCCGCCTCGGATACCCAAAAGAGCGTGTTCACGACAAAGTTGCTTATCGAACTAGTTCAGCAGAAACACCATGAAACAAAGACAGGGGACTGCAGTTTGCATACCAAAAACCAAAGAAAAAAAAAACAAAAAAAGGAAGGGGGACAGAGGACATGAAAGAAGAAAGGACGCTGAGTTTGTGATCAGTAGTCCGTTTGTTAGAGACCAATCCGTGAAGAGCAGATGAAAATCTCAACAACAGAAAAAACGAACCTGTAGAGGAGATCTAAGCGGCGGTAACCTTTGAACTTGAGGAAGTGATATTTACAGCAAGCACATGACGGCCTTTTGCATCGAAGACTGTGAGCTCCTTATTATTAACTTTGATGCAAGTAGCCAAGTAGGTTCATGTAATGGAGTAGAAGAACAACACAGACTCTGCTTCAGTGCTTCTACTCTCTCTCTCCCTCTCTCTCAAATCTCAATGTAGAATCTGTACTCGTAGCAGAAGGACCAGTGGCACTGTATGCAAAGAGGAAAACGAAAAATAGTCGGTCGTTAAACCTTTAATTGCCCTTACTTTTGAGTCTTAATTACGAAAATGCCTTACTGGTTTCTCTCATATTCGGTTACCGTCCCGAGGAGATGGCCAACATTCCCCTGGTTTCAGGGCTTTTATATCCCAATGGAGGAGGAAATATCCACCAATCCAGTCCATCTTCCCGTCCAATTGGCAAAAGCCCAATCCGATTGACGGTGAGAGATGGCCCATCCGAGTGGATCGGCAGACAATAATGGAGTCCAGTCCCTCTCAGCCTCTCAAGGCTTAAATTTGCTTTAATGGTGTGGGGCGGGGTTCCGCTGGGTCGTACGTTAACAGGTGAACAATAAATCAGGACCTTAGACTTGGTCGTAAATCGTAATGATTCGATGATGATGCGATTGTGGGGTCCTCCCTTACTCCCTCTGGTCAAAACTCAAAGCATGGCCCATTCAATGTGATTCTGTGACAATTGGCAATTAAGAGAAGTAGGTGGAGGCACGTACACCTCCGACAGTCCGAATCCGCGTTTGTACAAAAAATTGAGTCTCGATATTCATTAATTTTCAGGAGGGCTTCTTAGGAATTTTGTTGCCATGTATCCTTTCGTGGGCCCCATTTGACAGCTTATTTCGACTTCTAAACCACGTTGTGGGTTGGCCCAATGGCCCTTTTGTCCAATGAGAAGGATGTCCTCTAGCGATTTTTAGCTACTGTTGCTCGTTTAGGAGTTTTTTTTTTCCTATTTCTTTATTTTTTTGGAAATTTTTACGTTGTTCTGAGTACAACGGTTTTGGAATTTGGACTCAGGAGTCAGGACTATACAACGGTGAGGAACTAACCTTTTGGCCGGAATAACTGATAGATGATCATCAGCTAAATACGCGGACAAAACAACCTTTGATTGGATGAATTGCTTCTATATTCAAATCATCACATGTATTTGCAGATCGGGAGGCTAATATCTTCGATCACTTGGAGGAAAAAAATGAAAAAACAACAAGCGAAGAGTATTGAACCGATTTGTATGATAGTACAATATATCTGGTATAAATAAAAAACAAAATTTTATTCCAGTTTTTTAAGTGAAAGAATCATATAGAGAAGAGCTTCGAGTTTTATGGCTTAACACGATGAAGGCAGGCTCTGGGAAAATAATGCAATAATTTTGTCCACCAGTTGTGAAAAAATAAAATAAAATAAGAAACTTCAGGAAGGACTGGATGGTGACCAAATAAAATACTCAGAGATCAATGAGAACCAACTTGGATTTGGTTTGTCTTTTCTACTCTATAAGTCAGAACTCCTTACTTCACCACGTATTTTCAAATGATCAATTGAGGTTAAAATGTAAAAAACAAAAATAACTTCATTTTATTTTGTCTGTCCAGTGTGTTGGATTAGATTAGAACCGGGTTCTAGTAGACCAGACCCTGATGCGATAATTAAATATACAGACCTCAAAGCTCACTTATAATCGAGACACAATACAGATCCAAACCCTATATAATTGAATGTGTTTGGTTCTTTGTGAACTGAAGCCTTCCCCGACAATGAAGCAACAAATGGCAAACTACAATGCATGCCCTACCCATTAATACATAAATGTAAAAGCTCTAGGCCTCCAAAAGTAGGTGTCTGTGGTAATTGGGTAAAGAGGGGCTGATTGGCCGAACCATTTGACATGTCTACAAAGGAAAAACAATAAAATATGTGTGAATTATCTTTCTCTTCAAATAAATCACGAACCCAAATGTTGACAAGAGAGAATAGGCCATACGCAAGTGTGCCGGGCTGGCTTATTTGTTTGTCTCCATAGGCATAGATTTCAATATTGGCCCCACAAATTACAAGCAGCGTAGCTATTTCTAGAGATTGGCAACTGAGCGAGTCGATGTTTTTGGTAAATTCTAGATTTTATTCATCTTTCTAAACCTCTCAATTTGTATTTTCTCCAAAACTTGTAGTGGATTGAATTTTGAGAATCTAAATCCCCTTTCTCCTCAAAACCCTTCTGGGCTCTATTCTCCTTAAATTCAAGGGTAGGGTAGGTTGGATTTAGAACCCACATCTAATTTCATATGATTTCTTATCATATATAAGCAATAAATAAGTAAAATAACATAAATATACAATAAAAATTTCAATTATTTGATTAAAATATATAGAAAATACATAAATTATCAATTAGTATTTACTTATTATTAAACTCAACATCTAATATATAAAGTTTTTATGTTTTCCAATAATAAGCGGGTTGGAGAGAGTTAGGTTTAGCCTAATACCATAAGCTACTTGTACCCGTATGGGTTGAAGAATCACAAAACCCATCCTTGTACCAAGACCTATCTTTCAAGCAAAAAAACTTGCCCTATCGGAAAGGGCAGGGGCAGGTACCCACCAGGTAGGGTATAAATTGTCATCCTTAGCTACTCCTCTGATAAATGCCTCTCTTAATCACATGATTTTTTCCACAAAAATATGGTCTGTACCAGGAAGTCTGCATTGCTTAATGTTTCTCATTAGTATACATAGATAAGATTAAGAAAAGAGAAAAATAGTAATCCAGATTTGCTCCTCATATATAGCACCTCACACTGATCTTACAGCACTTTCAGCCATGCATTAAGAACATTTCTCATACTTGATTTTTGCCATTCATGGGAAGATGTTCTCAATCCAGGGCTACGATGTAATGTGAGATTAGTGTGAGGTGGGCTTTATGAGGAGCAAATCTGATTTTGAGAAATAGACACCACAAGATGTAGCAAGAGAACAACCAAACACCTTCGCTTCCATGAAACAACAAATGTGGGACCAACAAATGTGGGACCTTCCTTAATTAAATGGATCGCCTTTGTCTTTTGTACTTGGCAATTAATAACTGCTAACTAGTAAGCCATTCAAATTAATTCAGTTGATAAAAGAGTTCAAACGCAATGAACATCAGCAGTTTGGTTAATGGGGCAGGTTTGGGGAGGGTTGTATAAATTCTAAACCTTATCTGTCTTCCAAAACATCCCAACCGGTGCCCTCCCCAAACCCCAAACAGGTTTGATTTTGATAATATAAACCCTCTTCGTATATGAATATGCAAAACCCTTCCGACCCACCCTCCTCACATTAAGGGTAGGGGCGGGTTAGGTTTAGATTTTACATCTAATTTCCTATTATTTCATGTAAAATATAAACAATAAATAAGTAAAGTAATACAAATAAGCAACAAATTTTCCAATTATTTGATTAAGATATGTAGAAAATACATAAACTATAATTATCCTTCATATAAAATTCAAAATATTATTAAATTTAACACTCAGTACATAAAATTTATATGCTTTCCAGCAATATGAGGTTCGGGATGATTGGATTTAGTCTAACACCTTACTCTATTCGTACCACCTGTAAGTTTTCTAGAATTCCAAAATCCATCCTTCAACTAAAAAAACCCACCCCATTGGAGAGGATAGGGGCAAATACCCACAGGATATGGTAAAAATTGACAACCCTAATTATTTGTCCTAAAAATTGTCCTTACCCATTCAGCCCTCCCGGCGAGCAGAGCATTATCCCTTGAGAAAAATTCATCTCTTGATCTTGAGTCAGTTCCCCGTGAACATAAAAAGCTGCCTTACCGTGCACACAATTTTTGCTTTGAGGAGATTTCATGTACTCCTTAGGACTTCATAAAGTGGCAAACAATTCATGGGAAATGAAAACAAGCTTTTGCCTCAGCGTGATTGCGTGAATATCCCAGAATTCAAATTAGTGACACCCTTTTGAGCCCAATTTCTCCTTTTCAAACTATGCGTAACTCTGTTAACTGGGGGATGAGTTTTGGTCCCCGGTTCCATTTTCGCCCTAATTTAGAAGTATGGCGAGAATAGGGTGAACTCCAGCATGTTTCCCTATCAACACCACAAAAATCAAACTTAAAACAAAAAATATTGAACTTCGAAGACTTAGAGAAAGTGAGGAACTTTAAACTTACAGTTTTCGAGAAAATGAGGCCGGAGAGTTCTTCTATCTGATTTGATAAGACTTCTCCGGTGGTGTGAACAGAGCGTCTAAGGAAGCTGGTTGAAAGGGATAATAAGTTTTTCGGTGAAGTAAACTGTACTCCACGGCAGAAATCTGAAATTACAGCCCCCCAAAGTCTATTATTAGCCCTTTGCTATAAACGGCAGCCTGCCTGTGAATTTAGCAATGATCTATGGGCGAGATTCATCCCCTATAGGATGGGGCTAAGAATTCTGAATAGGCTGAACAGTCATCCTCTATGGCTCTTAGAGAGGATATTTGGAAGCAAAGGCAATGAAATGCCTAAAAATATGAACTCAAGCTTGGATTAATCCTATTACCAAAAAAAAATCTTGGAATTAAGCCTCGTGAGGGTTTTGATTGGATTGAAAAGCAATATCAGCCACGAAGTAGAAAATAAGAAAAAAATGGTTTTGATTAGGGTGCAATGCAACTCCAGGGGCTTGGTTATGGTGAAAAGTGATGTAGGCGCATGGCAGGCCTAGGATGGCAATACGTGGCATGGACCGGATTGCATCCTACCCGTCCACTGCTAACAACCTCTAGGTGAATTCAAGTATAAATAAGCAGTGTCACTCCCTAGGTAAGCTATCTTGGCTTTTACTACTCTAAGCTCCCCAACTTCCTGGTGACCTCGTCTAAGCCTTCTCTACTTAGGCCTTGTCCGACCCCTTATTACGCACTTACTAACTTGAATGGTGGAGTCTCCACCCCTGATATAACATCCGGGGCCTCTGATGTATTCTCTTGCTTAAGTTGGACCTTAAAGCCCTCAAATCTATCAGCCCTTGGACTCAGCTAGCCCTTATCTACAGAAGTATAATTACATTGTTGCCCTCAACCCATCCTTGGTAGCAATATAAAGTATTGTTATTATAAAAATATTATAAATTTATTTAAGATATTTCTATTATTCCATAAATATCATAAATTGGCAATCATATAGGGTGTTTGGTTTTATTGATGTCTTTTGGAAATATGTGACAACATTAGTGCCACTTAGGCATTGGTGTTTATTGAACATTAAACCACTATTTTGTTTAAATTTTTATCAAATAAACGTTAAAAAAATAGAAACAATTGGAATTATGTGCATGAATTGTTAGGGAAAACTTTAAATCCCGGTTTCTCCTACCGGCCGATGTTTATTCAAATGCAATCCTTACCTAGAGTCGATATGGCATCTTAAATGGAAGGGCTAAGAAATGATTTGGTGCTTCGTGGATCTAGTGCATCGCGGATCCATCTTGCCCTATTCAATGTTATCATGCAATCAATGTTAAGATGTTGGTTATGAGCAATTGATGTGATTTGCCCACAAAATCTCTCCTCAATTTCAGCCATTAAATATATGTTCGAGTACTTTAGACCATTAGATGAGCATGATGGTGCTCCAATATAGCTAAGCAATGTCACATTGGATTGTTTTATGGGGTATTGCTTGAAATGCCCCAATCAAATGATAAAAATTAAAAACATTTATTGTAAGTTGAGGTGGCAGATGGCCTTATGAAGTGTTACTTGAATCACTCAACCAAATAACAAAAAACAATATATGTTTAAAGTGACGGTTTTTAATAAAAGTAATTTTTCAAGAAACACCCATCCATAAAACGCTCACAAAACTAAATACATACATAAATGTGATTCATTGGTGTAACCTTTGGAATCAACATTTTTTTCTTATATCCAAGCCAATGTTTTTTTTTTTGTATTTTTTCGGGGTTGAAAAACATTTTCATTTTTCATGCGAGGTGATGGGTTGAACAGTTTGACCAGCCGGGTTAACAACGATCACATTGTCATTATATGCATTTAGAGTATATTTACATTGTACAACTAAACCAAACATGTGTATTTGCACTTAATATATTTGTATTTGCATTATTAAAAATAGTACAAATAAAATATATGTACAGTACAAATACAATGTTTATAAATACTGTATTCAAGGTTTTGCATTATATATATTTGTAAATTATAGAGTTCGAATAAAAAGAATAGCTGCAAAAGAGGAAAAAAATTCTATAACCCAATTTGTGTCGGATTAAGCATAAGTTGGGCTTGACCACTTGGGTTTGCAAATTTGAACTATACCATCTTATTGGATTGTTTTGGGCTGGTGGTTCATACATTGATGTTGGAGTTGCTTGCCCCAAATTTGAGCAAACACAAATAAGGTAAAGCTTTTAGGGGTGAGCAAGAAAAACCGAAAGTCGAATCTAACCAATTTGATGATATCAAACTATAAATTCTAATTAATTGAATCGGTTAGTTCGGTTTCAGTTAACAAATATAAAAATGGCAGTTAACCAAACCAACCGGTATACATATATTTCTATATATTATATATATTTTATATTATCTATATATTATAAATTAATAAATGTGTATTATATATTTATAATATATTTATTATTTAAAATATAATATTTTGTATGTATTTATAATTGCTATTATATATTTTATAATATACATTATAAATATAAACATTTGAAAACCTGATAAACCGAATTGACGGCTAACCAAACTAGTAAATTAGTTAATGGATCGGCTTTGGTTTCATTTACTGGTTGTCCATAAATTGATAGTACCAGCTCAATTTAAAAATAAGCCCACTGTTCGATTGATCGAGCCGTGAGCACTCCTAAAAGGTGTATCATTTAAATGTTTATGAAATAAGTAAAAAGGGTAAATTATAAAACCCCCACCCCTGTACCAAGGGGTTTGTGTTGATTACCCCTCGTGAACTTTCAATTTACAACAAACCCCTGTGGCCATTAAGTTAGATGACGAAATGCATTAAATTATCAAAACACCCACCTAGACTTTTCTTTAGTCTCTTTCCCTTGCCTTTTCTCTCAAACCCTAATCAACCCCAAAAGTACCTCAATTTTGTTTCAAACTATACCATCTAAAAATACAAGAATCATTTCACTTATAGAGAATAACAAGTTTCTCTAAATTTTTGTTTCATTTCATTACATGAATGTCTCTTTTTTTTAATGTAAAAATTATCTACTCAATTCTACAATAAATTAATAAAAGGGCAAATTTGTTAATAAGGTTTAAGAAATTGACTAACTCTGCCCCTACTATTCCAATATTATCTTAAACTACCCCTACGATTTCTAACAATCCACTAGCTCTACTCTTACCGTTAGCACCTGTTAATATTCCGTCAAAACTTGTACACATGTGACATATAACTTTTTTAAGACCCAATTTTACCCTTACAATCTTCTTCCTTTTAGTAGTCTCAAACCGAGCCAGCTCGGTCCTTACCTAGCTACGGGGATAGCCCCCTCCACTTCCAGTCTCTCTCTCTCCTTTTCTTCCCCTTCCATTCTCTCTCTCCCATGTTTCATCACTCTTCTCTTCCTCACACCAAAGAGGATGTAGAAAGAAGAAGTATAGGTTTAAGGGTTCCAAGATTGGTTATGGATCTTCTCCTTGTTTTTCCCTGCCAACTTCTGAAGTATGTCTGTTTCATATGTGTTCGATCTATCAACCAATTGGCAACGAAGACTCTTGATTTCGAGAACAAAAAAAGTGAATTGGGTGAAGACTTACCAGATGTTGTGTTTGCAAGAGAAAGTATCGTTTCTACATACCCTATTTAGGTTTGAACCAATCAAAGACCACTGGATTGGTGTGGTGGAAGAGAATTTGGTCAGTGGATGAAAGCATGGAAGAAGGTAAAAGGCAATGGTTTGAGATCATAGCGGGGCCTCGATGGAAGACATTCATTTGGCGATTAGGAGGGTACATAGAAATAGAGTGAGAGAAAAAGAGGTCAGAGAGGATAAGGGGTACTGCTGCTCCACTACTGTGTCAAGATTGAGAGGGTACAGAGCTTCAGAGCAAATCGAGAGAACACAGGTAGGGTACAAAGTGCCGTTGGGAGTGCCCCTAATTTGATTTTAAATAGATCGGCGGCCATCTCTTTGTGGAGACAGGTAGTGGTCGTCTGACGATGAGATTCATGGCGGGGCTAGATGATCCTGATCAGACTGAGATGTTCCTAATGCAGCGGTCAGCGACGGCCAACTCTTCTAGCTTTTCTCTTACGGGATGAACGCCTGACGGTGAGATTCATGGCGGGGGCACCGCCAACCGCTGCTGCTGGAAGTGAAGACCAAACTGATTAAGATGAACTGGAGCTTCCGATTTGATTTAAGGCCAAAACGGATATTTCAGGCTTTCTATCAATATTTTAACCGCAACATTAATTTTCTAAAATAGTAGAGATAGTATTAGACAATAATCAAACAATAGTGGTGATGAAGGAAGATTTGACCCGACCTCACAGTTACGCAATACGTGGCAAAGACAACAGCTCGGCACAAAAGCATGCCTACGATGCAAGCACTAAGGGGAGAAACCAGCGGTCCGAACTCCCCCTTCAGCCCCAAGCCAAACAGTAACCCGAACTAGCCTGCCTTATAGCAGTTCGGGACACACCTCGCCGAATTGGCCTGCCTTATAGCAGTTCGGGACACACCTCGCTGAATTGGCCTGCCTTATAGCAGTTCGGGACACACCTCGCCGAACTGGCCTGCCTTATAGCAATACAGGACATTTCTCCGAACTCAAGACTTCGCTTTGCTCACCACTCCACCACATCGCCCTCAGGACACCAAAACCAAACAAACCGTACCTTGCCTGACACCGAGGAAGTCCGTACCCAATGGCGGCGCACCTGACCGACTTGGGATCTGATGCTTGACGGCCGCACTCCAAACGGCCACCTGCCACTGCCTCCTGACACTGCCATCTCCAGTTACAGAGACGGTTCCGACAAAAAGCAGTGACAGTTCTGTCCCAGCAGAAAGGACGACGCCCGAACTGACAGAAGCAAGGGTAATCATACCCAACCTGACAAGGGCTTCGGAGCGAGTGCGTGAAGTGGTTATAAAAGGCCCCCAACCCCCAACAACAAGGTATGTGAACTTTGCGCCATCTGGTTTATACTGTGCCTTTGAGAGAATACTAACTTGAGCTTCGGAGTAATCTCACCGGGTTCCTCCCGGAGTTCCCTCATCTTTCCCGTTTCAGGCTCCCCGTCACTCCAGCTCAGAGGCGAAATCGTTGACAACTAAGACCGTCCAGATTGTGCTCCATCAATTGGCACCGTCTGTGGGAACGCTTCTAAAAGCCTCCCTCTAAATCTCTCTTACCTACCATTCTTTCAAAAACTCCAACACCCATGGCCTCCTCCAACAGTGTCGGACGTGGAACAGAAATGACCACCACCGGAGAACAACTCCATGTTCCCGCGGTGTGCATTGGGCATTTCACCATCCCTCTTTCAGTGGATGGGATCCCCAGTTTGAATGTGCCACAAGCAGTGGCGCCCCTGAACCCTCCTTCGTTGAACATCCCTCTTCCACTCCCTATTGAAACGAACTTCGTTGAACCAACTGCTGTCCCACTGGCAACCCGCCAGAACCAGCTGGACGATCTAATAAAATGCATGCGGGCAATGCTAGCCCAAATACAACAATTCCAGCAGCACCAACTCCAGCAACACCAGGTACTGCACCACCTCTCCCAACACCATTATCAGCAGCAGTTCCTTCAGCTACCCTTAAACCAGTCACTGCTCCCCCCCGACACCCTGTTTCGAAGCCGGTCAAGGCCTCCCCTCAAGGTGGATGACCTCACCAAGGAGAAGCTTCCCGACCCCAGAACCCCCCTAATAGCCAGGCCTCATCCCCAGGCCGAAAGCAAAGAAAGATCAGCCCTGCCTCGCAACTCGCGAGTGGGTCAGGAACCTCGCCCACAAAGTCAACTCGGCACTCCAAGCCTGAGTTCCCACTCACGGAGAACCGGTTCAGCACCCTAGCAGCAGGCCAGCATTCCGGGCCCATCGAGCTCGGCAACACGGAGGCCAGCAGCGCCAGCACCAGGCCCACTCAAAGAAGGCACCGGCGAAGTCGTCGAACTGCTACCCGTGTCCTACCCGAGCTCAAAGGCAAGGAAGAGACGAGCTCGGACGAGGTAAAAATCGTCCCAATTCTCTCAGTTCCTTCCCCCCTTTCATCAGAAATTCAGGCAGTCCCCTTGCCCAGAGACTTCAAACTTCCATCTCTAGACAAGTATGACGGTTCCTTTGGCCCCAACGACCACGTCGACGCATTCCAGTCACAAATGCACCTCGCTAGGGCCAGCGAGTCATGCATGTGCGTGGCCTTCACCACCACCTTCAGAGGAGTGGTCCGCACCTGGTACCGGAACCTAGCTTCCGGGTCAATAAGAAGCTGGGCCCAGTTCGTGCAGATCTCCACCGCATACTTTGTTACCAACAAGAGGTGCCCCAGAACCGAGGAAAGTATCTTCAGGGTAATCCAAAGAGAAGGAGAACCCATCCGGATCTACATCAAGCGGTTCAATGAAGCATGCTTGTAGATCCATCGGTTAGACCCCGCGGTATAGCTCGCAGCGGCCAAAAGAGGGGTGACGCACAAAGAATTCAAATAGCACATGGTGGCCAACCAACCAGCAACCGTAGCCAACTTCCTCAAGCTTGCGGACAAGTTTATGAGAACAGAGGAAGAGATCAACCAGTGAACCGAAGGCGGGTTGAAAAAAGAAAAAGAGAAGGCGAGCCCTCCAACCTAGGCGAAAGAAGAAGCCAGACCCGAGAGGCGAAGCCAAGCCAGCCATCCCGAGCTCCCTTAGCAGTTCGGACGGATTACACACCGTTGAACACAAGGCGGATCGAGATCTTGATGACGATCAAGGACGCCCCCTACATAAAGTGGGCACCTCACCTAAAGAGCAACCCAAACGAAATGAACAAAAATCTATATTGTAGTTTCATAAAGATCACGGTCATAGTACCGAGCAATGTAATAATCTCCGAGACGAGATAGAGGGACTCATCCGTCGCGGATACTTGAGACATTTTGTAC
Organism: Nelumbo lutea; assembly: GCF_056320005.1. Taxonomy (NCBI): domain Eukaryota; kingdom Viridiplantae; phylum Streptophyta; class Magnoliopsida; order Proteales; family Nelumbonaceae; genus Nelumbo; species Nelumbo lutea. The sequence continues at coordinate 5,821,631 of NC_142687.1, forward strand.
ATGACAATAGTAATAAAGCAGGTCGGCAAGTGGAACACGGAAAGGATGCCCCCGAGTCGAGCAACAGACCGACTGAAACCTTGCAGCGACCTCCCCCAGAAGAGAGGCCAGTTCGGGGAACCATCCACGTTATAGTAGGCGGTTCGGTTGTAGCAGGTTGCACTTCAGAAACAGCACGGACGTCAGCTCACGAGGCGGCCCGAGAGGAGCAGAACCCTCCAAAGAGGCCGAAGACAGAAGAACCAATCTTTTTCACAGAAGACAACGCGCGAGGTGTTCACTATCCTCACGACGACATGTTCGTCATAAAACTAAGGATCAGCGATTTCGAAGTCCGACGCGTACTTGTAGACTCAGGCAGTTCGGCGGACATCCTCTTTAAATCGGCATTCGACCAATTACAATTGCAGAAAAGCGAGTTGAAGCCCGCGCACACTCCTCTAGTGGGCTTCAGCGGAGAGGAAGTCAGGCCCTTGGGGAAGATAACAGTACCTGTGGAAGTCGGCACATGGCCGTGCGCGATAAGACACAACCACGATTTCCTGGTGGCTGCGACCCCCTCCCCATACAATGCCATAATAGGGCGGCCAATTACGCACATTCTGCGTGCAGTGGTCTCCACCTATTATCTGACAATGAAGTTCCCCACGGACTTCGGTGTGGGGGTAGCGTAGGGCGACCAACTTGAGTCCCGCAAATGCTAGGTTGCCGCCCTGAAGGGAAAAACCAAGGCAGCCGACGACCTCGAGCTGGAGCGGCCTATGGAGCAGGGCGAGGAACGAGCTTCACCCACTGAGGAAACAGTCGTAGTCCCGACCTCGGCTACAAATTCGGTGCGAACGCTACAGATCGGTGCCTCCGTTAAGGAGCCTCTACGAACCGAACTGGGAGTTTCTTACTTCAAAATTTAGATATTTTTGCATGGTCCGCAACAGATATGCCCGGTATTGACCCTGGCCTTATAACTCACAAACTTAACACTGACCCTGTAGTCAGACCCATTAGATAGAAGAAACGCAACTTAGCCCCGGAGTGCTGGAGGGCGGTCGACGAAGAAGTCAAAAAGCTCATCACAGCAGACTTCATAAGGGAAGTTCATTACCCGAGCTGGGTAGCCAACCCAGTGCTGGTGAAAAAAGCTAACGGCAAGTGGCGCATGTGCGTCGACTACACCGACCTGAACCGAGCTTGCCCAAAAGACTGCTTCCCCCTGCCCTGAATTGACCGCCTAGTGGACGTGACCTCGGGACATGAGCTGCTAAGCTTCCTGGATGCATACTCAAGCTACAACCAAATCAAGATGGACCAGTCCGACAAAAAAAAAAACCAGCTTCATAACCGAGTTCGGCCTGTACTGTTACAAGGTCATGCCCTTCGGACTAAAGAATGCTGGGGCGACCTTCCAAAGACTTGTAAATAAGCTCTTTCGATCCTTAATCGGCACGAAAATAGAACGTTATGTAGACAACATGGTCGTCAAAAACACAGTTCTCGCAGGAATTAATAAAAGACCTGGATTCTGTCTTCCAAATTCTGCGTCAATATAGAATGAGACTAAACCCAAACAAGTGTGTATTCGGTGTCACCTCGAGTAAATTTCTAGGGTACATTGTCAACCGGCGCGGTATTGAGGCCAACCCGAACAAAATAAAGGCCATCCTTGATATGAGACCACCCGGAAAGTAAAATAGGTTCAGAGGCTAAACGGCAGCATAGCCGCTCTGAGCCGCTTCATGTCCAAATCAGTAAACCGCTACCTGCCTTTCTTTAAGGCAGTCAAAGGCAAAGGGTTCGAATGGACCCGAGATTGCCAGCTCGCGTTCAATGAGCTAAAAACCTACCTCGCCACTGTGCCAACCTTAGCCAGACCCGAGGAGGGCGAGGTCTTAGAACTATACCTCTCAGCGAGTGACGAGGTGGTCAGTTCGGTACTAATAAAGGAAGTAGATCGGGTCCAACGACCCGTCTATTATGTTAGTAAAATTCTACATGGAGTAGAGACGAGATACCCGCAGATAGAAAAAATAGCGTACGCATTGGTGATTTTAGCTCGAAAACTCCGCCTATACTTCCAAGCTCACACCGTTGTCGTCTTAACCGACAAACCCCTAAGACAAGTCTTGCTGAAGCCCGAGGTCTCCGGTCGGCTGACGAAGTGGGCCATCGAACTCAGCGAGTACGATCTTCAGTACAAACCACAAATCGCAATTAAGGCTCAAGCCTTAGCAGATTTTATCGCCGAGTGCACTTTTTACCTCGAAGCCCCTCAACAGCTTGAGCCCGAGGTCCCCAGTTTGGGTGAACCCGGGGCTCCCAAGCCAATAGAGTCTGAACCCCATGAAGTAGTAGCTAGTGTGGCATCTCTCCTGGTCAGGCCAACTGCGAACTGGGATGAGGAGCCATGGATCCTTCACGTAGATGGTTCCTCGAACCAGCAAGGCAGCGGGGCGGGAATAGTCTTGTGCGGCCCGGGTGGCACAAAATTGGAATACGCACTACGCTTTGAGTTCGTGGCATCTAACAACGAGGCAGAATACGAAGCATTGATAGTTGGGCTGAACCTAGCGCAAAAGGTAAGAGCAAAGCACATAGTCATCTGCAGTGATTCCCAACTCGTGGTCAACCAAGTTATGGTCGAGTACGAAACACGCGAGCTCTCCATGATCGCATACTTAGCGAAAGCAAAAGGGGCCCTGCTCAACTTCCAGTCACACTTCATCAGGCAAATCCCGATGTCAGAGAACACTGAAGCCGACGCTCTGTCCCGGTTAGCCAGCACAAGTCACAACGACATGAGAACCGTGTACATAGAGGATTTACCTCGGCCTAGTATTCTTGGCGGGGCAGAGGAGGTCGCTCCCATCCTCGAAGCAGAGCCGAGCTGGATCGACCACTCACGAGCTTCTTACTAGATGGAACCCTCCCTGCAAACTGCAATGCGGCCAAGAGGGTGCAGCGCCAAGAAGCCAAATATGTCATAATTGACGAACGGTTGTACCAGCGGTCCTACACGCTCCCCTACTTGCGTTGCCTGCGACCTGCCGAAGCCGAGCTCGTACTCTATGACACTCATGAAGGTCTGTGCAGTGGACACCTGGGGAGCAGAGCACTCGCCCAAAAAGCACTTCGACAAGGATACTACTGGCCAACGATGAAGGCAGATGCCGTCGAGCTCATCAGAAAATGCGACAAGTGTCAGAAGCACGCCAATATCCACTATCAGCCTGCTTCCGACCTCAAATACCTCGCCAGCCCATGGCCCTTTGCACAATGGGGCATCGACCTCCTGGGGCCATTCCCGCCAGCAACATGTGGGAGAAAATTCCTAATGGTGGCAATAGATTACTTCACAAAGTGGATAGAAGCCGAACCTTTGGCAATAGTTACGACCCGAAACATACAGAACTTCTTTTGGAAGAACATAGTATGTCGCTTCGGGTTACTTCGGGTACTGATCTCCAACAACGACAAGCAGTTCGAGGATATCAAGTTCCAAGAGTGGTGCCAGAACATGGGGATTCGGTAGAACTTCACATCAGTCGCGCACCCGCAGGCAAATGGTCAGACAGAAGTAATGAATAGAGCCATCCTGCGCGGACTGAAAGCATGTCTAGATCGAGCTAAGGGATTGTGGGCGAAAGAGCTACCAAGTGTTTTATGGGCTCACCGAACTACAGAAAAAACCGCCACGGGAGAAACCCCTTTCAACCTCACCTACGACACTGAAGCAGTAATCCCGACGAAAATCGAAGTACCAACATTGCGACTAGAAACATATGACGATCAGACGAACGAAGATGAATTATGTACCAACCTTGACTTACTAGACGAGGTAAGGGACCTCGCACACATCCGGACAGCGGCGTACCAGCAACAGGTTGCTCGGTACTACAATGCCAGAGTAAAGCAGCGAAGCTTCCCGGGTCGGCGACCTGGTCCTTCGTAGGATTATGGTGCCTGAACCCGACGTGGGCAAACTTGGACCAGATTGGGAAGGGCCCTATAAAGTAAAGAGAGCGCTCGGGGGGGCATACGAGTTCGAAACCTTAGAAGGCAAACAAATACCCCAAGCATGGAGCATTGTTAACTTAAGGCGATACTACCTATAAACCGCAAAGCGAAGTGGACGAAATCGCTACAAGAGCCTAAGGGCCAAGACGTAGAGGCAACAAAAGGAACCTTAGCATAAGCAAGCAAAGAAAAGTTGGGTATATTATCAGCTCGGCAAAATATCATTCAAACGGAGTAAAGAACACCGAAACAGGTCACGCGAGTACAATAACCCGGGCAAGAAACATATTGGCATATTATCAGTTCGACAAAAAACCAGTTCAAAAAAAATAACACTTTAACCGAAAAGATTGCCTATTCCATTGCAAGAAAAAGAAGAGTACAAAAAAACATTTACAAGCCCGGAGCTATTTCTTCCCCATTAGAAGGCACTTCAACAACACCCGAAGGCCCTGCGTCGCTCTCAGAATCCGTCTCGCCATCGGCAGCACTGGCCATCTCCTGAGTTATACGCGAAGTGGATATGGCACTAATGTCGAGGTTGGGATACGTGTTCTGAATCACCCACCGGCTCAGCTTGAATCCCCTTCTGTAAGAATCCACCATCAGGTCGTCAAAACGCGGAGAGGCAATGTAGTCTTTAACGGCCTTCTTCTTGGCGTCTTCAATACCTTGGGAAAAGATATGCGTTTTCTCCCTGATGTCCTCCTGAAGATATTCGACCTGATGCTGTAGGTCCAACCTCAAGTCCGTCATGTGCTTGACGACTACCCCCATGGCCTCGGCATCCCACTGAGACATCGCCTACCTGGCCATAGCAATGCAAGCAGCCTCTTCGACAGCATAAGCGGCCGCCTCAGTAGCTCGGGTATTCGCCTCGGCGGCACAGAAAGCCTCTTCGGCAGCATGAGCGGCCGCCTCAGCAGCTCGCGCCTGTCGCGAGCTCCTCTCCACCTGGGCCGCTAAGGCGTGAATAGAAGAGTTCACCTACCAAAAGAAACAAATGAGCGACAACAACAAGAAGGATAGAAAATGAAGAAGGCAGACGAAATCTGACTTACCACCATAGCATGAGTTACGCCACGGTAGGCAACCTGATTCAAGGGAAGATCGGTCCACGCCACAATCTCCTCGGGGAAAGTAGCCTCCCTACTCTTCTGAAGAGCGTAGTTCAGCGATAACACGCTCCTGAACTCCCCTTGAGCTCTCGAGCCCGAGGGCCCAACCCGCACGTGAGCGGACCCAGAGTGAGCAGGAGCACTGCGGAAGCCCCCGTGTGAGTGGTCTCAGCGTAAGGCGCCCCGGCCGCTTCATGCATTGGAGGAGCCACCTCGGGATCCCTGGGCAGATCCTCCGGCGTGTGGCCTGGAACTTGAGGCTCCTCATTCGGGGGTAGCTCGGTACGAGTTTGCTTGGCGACCCGCTTCCTCCTCTTCATGCTTTGGAATAGGCACCCCCCACGAATCCTCCTGCGTCCATCACACCTGCAGAAAAGAGTTCGACATCAGAAAAAACGAAGGAACAAAGCAAACAAGAAACCTCTGAGCTAGAAACCTACCCGAACTCAGGCTGGCCGCAATAAGCTTGACCTCCGTTAAGTACTGATGGCATTTTAAACCTTGTCGTGCCCATTGACGGAGGCCCTTCACCGTCTCTTTATCGAGAGTGACACCAGAATCAGGAGCGGCCTCACCCCACCCGGTTTGAAAATGCCACTCTTGTGCACTTCGCACCCCGAAGTAGTCCCGCTTCCATGCCGGGACCTTGTTAGGAAGTTCGTGCAGAAGCTTAAGGCCCGGGCGAGGAGACAGGTAATACGCCTGTCTTCCCCCAGGAAGAGAACCCGCTTGTTTCTTGAGCATTAAGATAGAGGAGAATATCTCCAAGTCTAAAGGGAAGTTCTATTCGCAAAAAAGGGAGACTGTCCCCACCAAGTTCCGAATAGAGTTCGGATGAAGTTGACCAGTGGTAACGCCGAAGTAGTTTATGACCTTGACGAGAAGTGGGTGGAAAGGCAGTTGCAGCCCCGCAACGAACTGCTCTCAAAAAATCACAATCTCATCAGGACCGTGTTCCCAAGGAAAAGTACCTGAAGGAATGAAATTGGTGTACCCCCCAGGCAGATTGTAAGAAATAAGTAGAGATTGGAGTCCCTCGGGCGTCATGGTCGAAGGACCAAACCTATCTAGCATCTGACCTCGACGAGAGGTAGATGCCAAACTGCTCGAAGCGGCTCGGTCTACGGGTTCGAAGTCATCCTCAAGTTCCACCTCAGGATCACTAAAGCAGTCGGGGGATACGGTTCGGTTCGTAGATCCTACATCAGTCATACTTGAAGAATCGTCTGAGCTATCAAAGCTAGACATTGAGGAGAAGATGTGGATTCAGGAAGGTACTCACCGGAAGAAAGTTTTGAAGACTGCGGAGACTGGAACAAGCCAAAAACCTTGAAGGCGAAGTAACAAGCCTAGACGCGAACTGAAAGACCTGGACGCGAGCTGAAAAGTTGGACGCGAGCTCAAGAAGCAAACTGCAGAAGTGACAAATCAACTAGGGTCCCCTACTATTTATAGCTACAGTAACCAAGAACCAACAGTGCAGATCAAAGCGAAATCCGACGGCCCGCATTCACATCGACTGCACGTCCCCTGAGATCGAGATGTCATTGGCGCACGTCTTTCCGAAAAGAGCAAAACGTCAGCGCACGTCTTTTTGAAACCGCCGACGCACGCCTTTCAGAAACTGACAACACGCCGAACACATCTCTCTGCAACTGACAACTGCCAGCGCACGTCTCCTCAAAACGGCAGTGGCTCGATTTTTTCAAAATTAAAAGACCCGCTGTCACGTCCCAGCGGCGCGATTTTTTGAAATTTAAAATAAACGCACGCTGCCACGTCCGTCAACATTCATAAACAGTAGGCACGTCTCCCGCCTTTTCGGACGCTCCAGAAAACCGGAGAACCCTGGCAAAGCACCTCGTGCAGTCAAGATTCGAAGAACGGGACAAATCCACCTACCACCTCGCAAAACTCCCCGCGCCAGGGCAAGACCCTTGGCGCGAGGAGTGGGGGGCAATTGATGAAGGAAGATTTGACCCGACCTCACAGTTATGCAACACGTGGCAAAGGCAACAACTCGACACAAAAGCACGCCTAAGACGCGAGCACTAAGGGGAGAAACCAGCGGTCCGAACTCCCTACTAGGAGCCCGAACTCCCCCTTCGGCCCCAAGCCAGACAGTAACCCGAACTAGCCTGCCTTATAGCAGTTCGGGACACACCTCGACGAACTGGCCTGCCTTATAGCAGTTCAGGACACACCTCGCCGAACTGGCCTGCCTTATAGCAATACAAGACATTTCTCCGAATTCAAGACTTCTTTTCGCTCACCACTCCACCGCATCACCCTCAGGACACCAAAACCAAACAAACCGTACCATGCCTGACACCAAGGAAGTCCGTACCCAAGGGCGGCACACTTGACCGACTTGGGATCTGACGCTTGACGGCCGCACTCCAAACGGCCACCTGCCACTGCCTCCTGACACTGCCATCTCCAGTTACAGAGACGGTTTCGACAAAAAGCAGTGACGGTTCTGTCCCAGCAAAAAGGACGACGCCCGAACTGACAGAAGCAAGGGTAATCATACCCGACCTGACAAGGCTTCGAAGCGAGTGCGCGAAGTGATTATAAAAGGCCCCCTACCCCCAACAACAAGGTATGTGAACTTTGTGCCATCTGGTTTATACTTTGCCTTTGAGAGAATACTAACTTGAGTTTCGGAGTTATCTCACCGAGTTCCCCACAGAGTTCCCTCATCTTTCCCATTTCAGGCTCCCCGTCGCTCCAGCTCAGAGATGAAATCATTAACAGCTAAGACCGGCCGGATTGCCCTCCATCAAGTGGTATACTTAGTCAATTAATTTAAACATAAGGGTAGTTCAAAAAAACTGCCCTTAATAAAAACCGAACTAAACCTTAAATTTATATCCATGAAAAATAAACCTCTATACCATTTTCATTTAAATACTAAATCCAAATAGAAATTAGTGAGGATTTATTGGATAAACCAAGAAGACTTCATTATTATATTTAGAAAAATAATCAAACCATAAATTGTTCAAATAAATAAAAAAATAATTTATGAATTAAAAAGATTAAATAACTGAATAATCTTTTTTGAAGTTAAATAGCATAACTCTAAAAGAGGGGTATTTATCGCAAAGTGAAAATTGAGGTTCAGGGGTAAGTCATTGAGCCCAATATAGTGGTCGCGATTTACCTAAGATAAATATTTGTTTGTTCTTCGCGTCTGGATTTTCTTCATAAATAATCATTGAACACAGAATGATGCACCAATGTCTCTTACCCTCGAGGCCTTGATTACCAGCTGAATCATAGATTTTGATTGTTATTTTTTGAAGTTCATGGGCCGGGCTCGGGTTTGTTTTTATTAAAATTTGAATGGACCCGAAGCCCCGAGCCCGAAGTAGCGTAAAATGTTCATGGGCCGAACCGCCCGGACCGTGAACAGGTCTCAAATTCTCAATTCGGTGTCCTGGTCGATATAATAATACGAATGGTACCCGAGGCACGGAGACACCGAGAGTAGGATATATCATATAACATCATCTTCAGAAAAACCCTAAACCTCTCGTAAAACGACTGAGCATGTCATTACCTCCAAAACCCTAAAACAACCGGAGAGCAGGGGAAGACAACTTTTGACACCTATTTCTACCCCCCTGGAATCGCTGGTTGCTATCCGTTCTTCGCAATGGCGTTGTATGTACTATTTGAATCTTCCTCTGGGTACGCCCTCTTTCTGGCACACGGCATCGATGAAATCGGACAGAACACTGAAGCAGTTCGGAGTTCTGTTGTCGATCTAAATCGGTTCGGGAAAGTGGTGAAGCTTGCAGCATTTTATCCATTCGAGTCTGCACTTGACGCTCTAAACCAATGCAACGCTGTTTCTGAAGGTGGAAACTTTGAGCTATCTAGATTTTGTAAATTTTAGATATGCATGTTCAGAGCTTGCTACGATTTCTTTACTTGTTATTGGTTTTAGTTGGTGGCCTTGTATTTTTTTACATGTTGTCAAAGATTTTGTTTTTGGTAAAGTTCTTTTAGTTGAACGTCACTTGGTTTTATTGATATCTGTATGCTTCACCTGAGCTTTACAGTGTTAAATGCAGTTGGTTTTCTTGGGACCTACAAGTGTGTTGTTTCAAAGTCTCCCATGCTCGGGATCAATGATCAATATATTGTTTTGGCGAATTTTCTAGGCTTTTTGAATATATAATTACATATCCATTGAAGTTTAATTGTCCAGGAGCCTTTGCTTCTTGTGTATTGCATTTTAGCGTGGTGTGTCTCCAGTGGCTCTAAAACAGCTGATATTTAGCCCACCTCAGCAATAAAAACAATAAACCGAAAAGTTATGGGTCTGTTTTCTATTTCCTTCATTTATTCTCTGATTTAGCTGTTGTGATTCAACGGATGTTATTGTTGTTTTTATTTGGTAAGGCAACATGCTTAGTTGCTTTTTTCCCTACTTTCGGTAATTAGTTGCTTGGAAATTTGGTGCTACTAGATTGTTAATGAGGCAATTGTTTATTCAATATCACTTTTGACTTTTGAGTACATTGCCCGTTTTCCCTCTATTTTTCCCAATAACCTTGATTCACTTTGAAAAATTATGACATTTTGCTGGTTTGTCTAATAATGCTTTTCAGGACTTATGACCGATGAGCTGAGGAACTTTTTAGAACTCAATCTCCCTAAAATTAAGGAAGGTAAACAGATCAAATTCAAACTAGGAGTTGCTGAGCCAAAGATTGGGTCACATATTTCAGAAGTTACTAAAATTCCTTGCCTGAGCAATGAGTTTGTGCTTGAGATTCTTCGTGGTGTTCGATTGCATTTTGACAGGTTTATCAAGGACCTTAAGGTGATGCACTCTGTCACTCTCTCCAGATGCTGTATTGTAGGTGGTATTATATTCTCTGAATTGTTCAGCTTTCTGATATTTCTAGATGCCTTCTGTTCATACAGCCTGGTGACTTAGAAAAGGCTCAGCTTGGTTTGGGGCACAGTTACAGCAGGGCAAAGGTTAAGTTCAATGTGAACAGAGTTGACAATATGATTATTCAAGCAATCTTCCTCCTTGATACTCTTGATAAAGATATCAACTCCTTTTCTATGCGAGTCAGGTTTGTTGTCCATCTTTGTTTTATAGTGGCCCTTTTTTGCTTGGTAGTCTAAAAGTAAACTTTAGTCTTAAATATACTTCAAATGATGTCACAAACAGTAGCTTGGTTCTGTCACTAATACTATCAGATCTTATTTGTCCTCTCCTTGTTCACATTGCCTAGTTTTGGAATGTTTTTTATGCTACGTTTAAAAAAAAAACACATAGTAAACTCAAGGCCATAAACTTTGCATCAAATTTGGATGACATTGAAAAAGTTAATTGCCATTATTAGGGTTTATGGGTCTTGAGTCTGTTATCTGCTTATATGTTGTTTTTGGTATAGAAAGGATGCAGTTGATTTTTTTTATCTTTAAATGATTAATTTACTGTGATGCTGCCCTGCAGAGAGTGGTATTCATGGCATTTCCCTGAATTAGTGAAGATTGTCAATGACAACTATTTTTTTGCCAAAGTTGCAAAATATGTGGAGGACAAATCAGAACTATCTGAGGACAAAATCCCAGGCTTAGCTGAGATACTTGGGGATGAAGACAAGGCAAAAGAGATTGTTGAAGCAGCGAAAGCTTCAATGGGTAAACATAATGAAATTATTTTATATGGCAAGTCTATTTCTCATCTTTTATTCATATTTTGTTTTTAATTTATGCAGGACAAGATTTATCCCCAATTGACTTGATTAATGTCCAGCAATTCGCCCAGAGGGTTATGGACCTCTCTGAATATAGAAAGAAACTTTATGAGTATTTGGTGACTAAAATGAATGACATTGCACCAAATTTGGCTTCTCTAATTGGTGAAGTTGTAGCGGCTCGTTTGATTTCTCATGCTGGCAGTCTCACAAATTTGGCCAAATGTCCAGCTTCTACTCTTCAAATCCTTGGTGCTGAGAAGGCACTCTTCAGGTATTTTATCAGCACCTATACTTCCAATAGAAAGTGGTAGTGCTTTAGTGGAAATAAAAAATCCTCAATGGTAGTACCCAATGTTCTGAAAATCACAATCGTATCGTAAATCGTAAAGGTGTTTGAATTGAGCCGTATCGTAAATCGCAAGATTTTTTCTTATTTTTTCAAAAGCTGTTAAAACTCTAAAATATACCTAAATCTCTCAAAAAATAGAAAAAATGTCTTTGCACAAGCTTTCTAACCCATAAACATCTTATAAACATATGGTAATGACAGAGTTATAGTTACATTAGTGTCAATAAAAAGCAATATATTTAATTATCTTGATATGAAATATGAATTAACCACATTTTTTTAAAAGGAACCATAATGTTTTCTAGATTCTTTAATCTATAAGTATAGATTCTTGTTTCTATTCTTTTAAATTTTAACTTTCAACTGTCAAGTGTTCAACAAAGCAACAAACAATGCACATCAAGACATCAATTAATAATTATCCATACAATTTATACAATAGTGAGATAAAGCCTACAAATGAAAGTTATACAACTAAAGAAATTAATTTCTCTGAAATTAATGAATATAAAGAGATATCATGTGTATGGGGCAGAGCCACTGTTTTAATAAGAATATTGAAAGAAAGAAACAAATGAACCTTGTTTTCATGTTAGAAAAGAGTGAAAAAAATAGAATATATCCCTGTTTTTCATAAATACTGAGAGTGAAAATAATGGAATGAAACCTGTTTTAACATTAGCAAAAAAAGGGAGCTATTTTTGAACAATAGAAAGCAACCTGTTTTAACCTACAAAGTGTGGATACACCTTTGTTTTTGTATAATACAGTTTTATTTTATGTGTAAAAAAGAATGAAGAATGGGGGTGAACTCCTGTTTTATGATTAGAAAAAAGGGTGAAGGGAATATATCAGGGCTAAAGCCCTATTTTCATGCAAGAAAACAAGTAAAAATATTGGGGAAAAGCCCCTGTTTGTGCATGGAAAGAGGGTTAATCAAGATAAAATATTATGAAACAAGGGGGAAATGTAATAGGGTGGAGCCCCTGCTTTTATTCAAAAAGAAAGAACAAAACTAGGTATCCTTAGCTTTCATGCAAAAATGAATGAAAAACATGGGATGGAGCCCCTGTTTTCAAGCCAAAAAACAATTGAAACAAATGGGGCGGAGCCCCTGTTTTTATGCTAAAACACCGACTGAAATATATAGGGCAGAGCCCCTATTTTCATGCCAAAAAACTGACTGAAATAAAGGAGAAGACAAGAAGACAAGAAGAAAGGAGGAAGAGGAGGAAGAAGAAAGAAAGAAAGAAACCATGTAAAGATAATATTAAAACAGTAGAAAAAAAAACAAACAAATTCTCTTACCTTTCAACACAAAGAACTGAAACAAGTAGAGGAGATTTTGAGCTTCACTGAAACATTGGAGGAGGGTTTCTTCTCTTCCAGTCTCCCGCCGAAATCTTTTCCTTCAATGGTAAGTCATGTTTGATCGACCAAAGTGGATATTCTATGTTTTATAACTAAAATGATGATTCTGCCCCTCTATGTAAAAGAGAAACTTTAAAAAGGAAGAGGGTTAAATGGTAATTTAATCTTAAGCTTTCAAACTCTAATCATATGAATCATCCAGGAATCATGATTTACGATTTACACTAGTGATTTGCTTACAAATCGTACAATATATATATATATATATATGATTTGTATTGTTTTAGTCCCAATTTGATTTGAATCATACAATTCAAATCATGAATCGCATGATTTTGAATACCACTAATCCTCTGCAATGTCAGCTGTTGGTTTTAGAAATAAAAGAGTACCATTTCCCTGTTGCTTTTTGGAAACAAAGTAGTGTATGATATTCTTTGTCCATATCATTGCAATGGAGTAATTACTATCAAAAGGCATTACTTCCCCCATAGTTTGGCGGTATTCTTTTGCAACTTCATGTTGTAATAGGCCAAATGAAATGATCAGAACACCTTTGAAGTTTCTTCTATATGTTCAAGAATGTATTGTTTATGACTTGAAAAAAGAATTCATTCTTAAATAAATTTTCTTGTTTCTTAGATGTTGCCTCCACCATGGAATTAAACCCCCGTTCAGGGAACTTATATGTCCATTGATCAATTAGAAAGAGTGAACCCATTTTTAGTCATTTGTCATCTGATCACATTAATTGCAAATATTTTAATTCTTAAATCTAGTTTCCTTAATTCAAGTTTTTGCTATTGTTTTCAGGGCATTAAAAACACGAGGGAACACACCAAAGTATGGCGTCATATTTCATTCGTCTTTTATTGGCCGGGCATCTGCTAGAAATAAGGGTCGTATGGCTCGGTATCTTGCCAACAAATGTTCTATTGCATCTCGCATTGATTGTTTCTCAGGTAAATTTCCTATGATGTCAGATATGATGGCTTCATTCCCACTATCTGTGGAAGTATGTTTTTTGGATAACCCATAAAATATTGTAAATACAGAGATGAACACTACTGTTTTTGGAGAGAAGCTCCGTGAACAGGTTGAGGAACGACTGGACTTTTATGACAAGGGGGTTGCACCTCGCAAGAATGTTGATGTGATGAAAACAGCTATTGAAAGTGTTCAGAATAAAGGTGAGCATATCAGATAAGGATGGTCAATGAATTAGAAAGCTACACAAACACCAATTGGTTGTAAGCCATGCTTTGCTTAGGATCTTGAATGCACTTATGATCTGTTATGAAAAAAGTATTGTCTATATATATATATATTAATTATGTTGCAATTGTTTTTGGTGCCTGGGTGATCTCTCTTTTTTCAGTTTTTTTTCACTGTGTTTTCTTCTTCTCTATGCAATGCATTCACAGATGATGAGGACACTGCGCCAAATACAGAAAATGCAGATGGTGAAGTTTCTCTAAAGAAAAGCAAGAAGAAGAAATCTAAAGATGAAGCTGCTGTGAATGGTGAGCCTATGGTGGTAGATGAGGCTATGGCTGTTACAAATGGAGATGCTTCACCAGGAACAGAAAAGAAAAAGAAAAAGGAGAAACGTAAGATGGCACAGGAGCAGGATCATGTTCAGGCTCCTGAAAGTTTAGGTGCTGTGAATGGGTTCAACTCAGATCAGGAAGGAACAACCAAGAAGAAGAAAAAGAAGAAGAGCAAAGACGTATACATGGAAGATCAAGATATCCAGAGTGCAAGTGAAGTGAAGAAAAAAAAGAAAAAGTCAAAAAGTGACGATGAAGAGTGAATTCTTGATAAAGATGTTGCTTAGTTTAATTACGTATCCTTGTAGACTGCTGCTTTTATATTGGATTTTTCTGGGTAACTCCACCCTTATCCTTAATGGATTCTTCAATCAAATAGTCGGCTTGCAGCTAGGTTAACATGCATTCCTAGCAGTTTAGCTTTAAGGATTTGACCTTTTCCTTGGCTAGCATGTGATAAAGCAGACGGTGAATTATTCTCTAATTACTATCTCATGACATTTGTTTCATTATTTTATTCCCAACGGACGAACGTTAAATCCCCATGGTGTTGTATGATGTATCAGGTCGAAGTAAAACGGTGTAAAACAGACGAGCAAAAATTCCTAATATGCTTGTGTGTATTTTTTTCTGTTGTCTTTGTATAAAAAACAGAATTAAGTTCGCCATGTCTCAACTTTTTTAAATGCATTCATTCTTAGAGCAAATCCTCCAGTGTGTTTTGGGCGTACGGGGAAGGTGGCTTTTTTCGTGGGCCATTTGATGAATGGACATGCCACGACCGAACCCAAAAAATCAGGTGTTTTAAATTTCGAACGAACGAGGAGTTCTGTCTGTTTTACTGGGTATTGCAACAAATTGCTGCATTGAACTAAGGCATGAGTCATCCATCTCGAACAGTTCAGTTAGGTCTCTTGAGGCGCAAGCGCAACCTCCCTCCGCTGAGTGCTGATATTATCGCTCGTGCCTACTTGTTCCTTTCAGCTTTCAGTAAAAGCCTAAAAGAGGGTCACCTACGTGGCACATCAAAGCTCAAGACGAAAAAAAAGTTGACGCTTGGCACCACTATGCATCCAAACTAGTATAAGGCTAGAGGTCACAATAGGACAAAATCCTCAATTCAACAACCAACAAGCTTGGTTTTAGCAGGGTGTCCTAATGGGAGGGCCGGGATCAGCAGTAGGGTATAAGGTCCGATGGGCAATAGTTGTAATTCCAAGTCTTTAGGAGTGTTCGACAAGATGGTTGGTTTTGTAAACAACTACTATATTTTTACACAACTTTGATGTTTTCAGACTCTTTATTTTTGGCAAGAAGAGACTTGTTGGGCTGGGCTGGTCTTTGTCTCTTTATCAACAGAAAATGTGCAGACTCAAGCCCGAGTCTGGTCTAACCATCAGGTTTAGATCTTGAGTCCAAAGCTTGATTCCAAGCCCGAAGCTTGATTTGTACACAAAATGTCTTATTTTCAATGTATTTTTATAAACTAATATTATATTAATTTAATAATTTAATTTGTATTTCCTAATAGTAAATTAATATTTATTAATAATTTAAGAAGCAAATATATATTATAATTATATATATTTATTATATATAACATAAGTATTTTTTTATTATAATAATAGTATCGGGCCGGGTTTATTTGAGAAAGCCTGAGCTTAGAAGCTTGAAATTTTGTTCAAGCTCGAAAAATAATAGGCCGATCCATCGGGCTACTCAGCCCATGAACAGGTCTGTCTTGAATATACATACAGGCATGGGGTGAGCGGTGAGCCAAGTATATTGGTGGGGTCCTTGCCCCCCCAAGCTTTTTTGTTAAAACCATTATTTACAGGGAGAATGACTGTAAGATCGGGCAGAATGACCGTAGGCACGGAGAATGACCATGAATTGATGCTAAATCCACGGGCAGGATACAGTTTATAGGGGGGCTACTAGTAGACTATAAGGGGCTGTAATTTCAGAATTCTACAGTGGGCTGTAGTGTACTTCTCCGTTACTTAATAGAGGCTGGGTCAAAAAGTTCCTTAGCCCCCTTCAAAACTTAAACTAAAATCTAAAAGATCACTCTCTAAGTTCCTAAAATGTTCAAAAAAAAAAAAAAAATCTTTAAAAATCTGTAATAAATCCAAACATTCTTAAGCCATTTTCCCCAAATCCTATTTGTTCTACTGCCTGTTTCATTTTTTTGTTTAACTTTGGCCCACCCTAAAGAATATTCCTGGCACATACGTGCATAAAAAGTCTAGTTTGGTTCACTATTAAAAAAGTCTTCTTAATGATTTTTTTCCCGGTTTATATTTTAGGAGCATGAGGTCAACGGGTCAACATGTTTTCGACTTCAACTACTCTTCGCCTGTCTGGATCCAATCTGAATACCAACTTCTGTCGTGACAGAAGTCACAGAAGGAGATAGGAGGTAATAGAATGGCCCAACGTATTGACATTTGCGATATGGAATTAGAAATCTATTCTGGTTTATGAGATTTAAGAATTTTATCCAAGACATAAAATCTTAGATAACATCTATAGCTAATTAGCTATGAGAGGGTGTTCGAAATTACTACCGTCCCAAAGTCCGAATGGATTTCAAATTTGCATGAATTGGCGGGATTTAACCGCTTTTGGAATTTACTAAATTAAAATTCCATGCTTCATCTAATGTCCACAAATTACAAATTCAAACTAAGGTAATGGAATCCATGCCATTTGAAATCCTTGGTGGTTCGTATTCTGCCTTCGAGCAGCCTTGTATAAACATTAGACTTTTGAATTGATTGAGTGCCCATTGTGGGTTGTAATCGATTCCTGGTTACTTATGGCTGTAATCTTCATATATTTGTTCCCAAGCTTTGGATCGCTGTCACTTGATTCTCTGAAGAAAGAGAAAAGGTTATGACTTAAAAGGTGGGCTACCTGATTAAAAAGAGAAAACAGAATCATGGAGATTATTCCAAATGACATAAAATCATATTTGCTTAAAGTCGGGGACTCTAATATACAAGCAAGAAGCAACATGAATGGTGGGGTTGGGAACATGGATCAATTATCGTCCGAAGAGAAATTCTTATTCTTTCTCTGTAAAAAAGAGCCAACTCAGTTTTAAATTCATGGAAGCCACCTTAAGTTAATTGCATAGACAAAAAGAGTTGATGACGACATACAAGTGTAGAGGCGCCTGAACAATTTAAAAACAACCAAGCTTCTTGCAGGGAGAACAGTTCTTTCCTTTTTTGTTTTCATAAACAACATTTGTAAATTTGTTATCATCTGCATGGGCCAGCTTTTGTATTTCTGATTTGCTTGGTGCTTCAGGTAGATTCGTGGTTTTAAAAGATTATAGCCCATGGGACCCTATTTGAAAAGCGGGGCTCATGTGTTGGAAATATGGAGTACAAATGGATTGAGCTCCACCCAATCTACAAAGCAGCTGGAACGAATATGTCCCATGCTCTGAAGGGTTTCCTTTTTTTCTCCTTTGATTTTGTATTCCAATTAGAGTATTTTTATATGAGTTTTTTTTTTTTTTTTTTTTTTTTTTACTATTGAGATTGAACATATAAGTTTTTTTGAGTCGAGCCTAATTCGATCTAGTATTTTTAGTATTTTTGGATCGAAATGAGCTTGAGCCCAAATTCAAGCCTTATGCCCTTTCTTATCCAAATTGAGTTCAAATAGTTTAATATTTGGCTCATCACGGCCCATATCCACTCCTATTTGTAGTCAACCCAATATGGTTGGAGAGCGGATTAATTGGAGACAAAAACATTCACACCCGGCTGAACTATCTATCACGGTTGAACACAACAGTGTTCAGTATAGCTGGGTTCCAATTGGAACCCACAGTGAGCATTGGCGTGTTTAACTGTGATAGTAGGGGTGGATTTGAGTCAAGTGAGCAGAATAGTATTAGGCTCGAGCTCGGCTCGAGACTAGTTTACAAGGTTCGAGCTCGAGCTTGGTTCGAGCCAGAACCTTGAGTTTGAGCTTGGCTCGAGTCAAAAGTTTATAAGCTCGAGCTCGGCTCGTTTTATATTTTATAAAAATATTTTATTATAAAATTATTTAGAAAAATATTTTATAAAAACAAAAAAAAATATATATTTTTTTAAAAAAGTTAAGAATGATAATAATTAATAATTATAATATTTTATTATATATATATATATATAAAGGCTCGTGAGCCGAACTCTAGTAGGCTCGAGCTTGGCTCGTTTAATAATCGAGCCACTAAATTGGACTCGATCTCGGTTGAAACCGAGCCAAGTCGAGCTTTTCACGAGCCGAGCTCGAGCAGCTCGTGAAAAGCTCGACTCATTGCCCCCCTTATGTGATAGGTAGTTCAAGTAGGTGTTTATGATTTTGTCTCCAACTCATTCGAACCAGTATAATTGGGATAAGGCTTAGATGATGATGGCAATGATTTCATGAAATCACAAGTTGACTTATTTTATTGAGAAGGAAATGTGATTTATGTTTAAAACAATGTTTTTTATTTTAATTGTTAGTGTTTTCAATCCCTTAGTCATGTCAACTAATTGGATTAGTTGACTTGTCATTATACCTGTTCATTGGCTGGGCTCAGGCCGGGCTTTCACTCTGTATTAATAGATTTTTCTAAGGCCCGAGCTCGATCCGAACAATGAGCCTACAACTTGGGCCCAAGCCCGACCCTCATAAAAAGCCCGAAGCCCGAGCCTAGACCCGAGCCCGAAATTTATCCCATGTTGTTACTACTACTGAAGTGGCTGAATAGAGAGAGAGTGAGTGAGAGAGAAATTATAAAGAAAAAAAAATAAAATATATATATTTCAATGAATATTATATTATTTGTATATTTTATATAATATATAAAATACATATTATGTATTTTACAAAATATATAATGCTGAGTCGGGCCGGGTCAGTCTCGGTCTGGGCTTTATTGACAAATCCCGAGCTCGGCCCGTAACATAATCGGGCTTACTGTGTTAGACCCGAGGTCAGGCCCGCGGGCCTAATTACATGACCAAGCTCGACCGGGGTGCAGGCCAGGCCGGGCCAGGCCATCGCGCTACCCGGCCCATGAACATGTCTACTTGTCATCCAACTAAAAATTTGGGGTTATTTACAACAAAACTAATTGCGTATAAAAACACCAATTACTTGATCAACAACATGGATTTAATTAAACTTTCCAATCCAATTAGTAGGGTCAGAGGTTGGATGTTGTCTCTTGTTTTTCCTAATTTTTGTAGTTTATTTCCATCTTTCATAAAAATAATTTTTATTTATCACATTTATCTTCTAATATGCTTATATATTTTTAGGCATGTCCCCATGTTTTTTAGAAAACTTCTATATATTTTCAATTTATCACACTATCTAGTTTGAAAATTTTATTATTTAATTATGAAATCCAGGGTTAACCCATTTGCGCTAGATAGTTGAATAGTTTAGTCATCACCCAAAGAGAAAAATTGTTTTTCTTTTAGATTGATTTTAAACTTTGTATTTCATTTTTGATGAGGGCATATTTGGCCCTCCAGTGAAATTGTGACACGTGGCACCTCGTGACAATTAGGCAAACACCCAGGCAAGAACTTACCAAGTTGGTGTCCCACCTGGGTACCGGTTTGGCCGGCCTGGCGCAGCCTGGGCACGACCTACGTGCGACCTGGCCGGATCAACCTGGCACATGATCCGACCTGGCCGACCTGGCAACCCATAAGACGCCCACCAATGAACTATAACGGCATACCCCGCGAGCTCGGTAGCTCACCAAGGAGCTCGATAGCTCACCAAAGAGCTCGCCAAGGAGCTAGGCAGCTCTCCAAGGACCTCGCCACCAAGGAGCCAGGCAGCTCGGCAAAGCTCGCCACAAGCAGCTCGGCATAGCTCCCCCGGGCAACTCACCACTTGTAGGGTAGCTCGGTACAGAAGAGTAGTTTGGCATATCGCAGGAAGATCTCCTGTCTGACAACCTGGCCCAAACACCGACCCGCCAACTGACACAGGCGTCAACCTGACAACCTGGCCCAGACACCGACCCGCCGACTGACACAGGCGCCGACCTGACAACTTGGCCCAGGTGCGGACCTGGCCGCCTGACACAAGCGCTAGCCTAACAACCTCGAGGAGTTCACCAATGTACCCCGGTTCTGATGGGATATGATGAGTCTTACCGTTTGAGGGCTTTTCACCCACCTAACCCGCGAGGACACCACTATATAAGGACTTCGACCCCCAAAGCCAAGGGGAGGGAAGAAAAGGATGGTAACCCCTGCTCTCTAGCTCTCTCATATCTCTCCAAGCTCTGTAATCAGAATGCTAACTTAGGCATTGGAGAGTCCCTGCCGGGAAAATACCCCCGGGTCCTCTGATTCAGTTCTCGCAAGCCCCTCAGCTCCCGCCGCATACAAAGGAGAGGAAATCACCTCACGCAGAGGGTAGTCGGGTTGCGTTGCACCAGGGAGCTCCACCATCCTATGAGTTGTAGGCCACCTAGGAGTAGGTCAAATGATGAGTCCAGCAGGCAATTCACCACCAGGCAGTTCGCCACCAAGGAGCTCGCCACCAGGCAGTTCGCCACCAAGTAGCTCTCCACCAGGGAGCTCGCCACTAGGCAGTTCTCCACCAGGGAGTTCGCCACCAAGTAGCTCATCACCAAGGTACGTCACCATCGGGTCAAATAACGAGGTACTTAGCCAAAAAAAAATTATACATCACAAAAAATGGTACGTGACCAGAAACGGTTACATCAATTTTCATCATTAATAAAAATAATTCTTATTTTTCACATAGATTTTTGTTTATTATGATAATATATAATATTATAGATGTGCTTAATTGTTTTCTACATTTTTTCATGTTTTATAATTTATGACATCATAGGTTAATCCATTTTATGCAAAATGTTGGACTGTTGAACAAGACATATTGAGTTGGACCAGCCCAAACTTAATGGTCTAAAGTATTTATTGGATTGGATTGAACCTGGTCCATCTACAATGAATTTATATTAGATCGGGTTGGATTGAGTCAATATTTGGTCCATTGATAAAAGATAAGAATATAGGTGTCAATAGGCAGTCTAAATATAGGTGTCAATTGGACTAGATCAAATATATGAAATATATGAATTATATTATATTTAATTTATATTTTAATGCACTTTAACCTTTTTATTTGTAACAAATATAAAAAAGTCTGAAATTTTTTGTAAAAAAGTTTTTTTAATGAAAATAGTGGGACGATACACCTATAGCCCCTTTGGATGCATAAATCTTAAAAAGTTATTTAAAATAATAAAAAAAACTTTTAAATTAAATATCCAAATACAAAAATTATGATATCCAAAAATTTAGATGCACATTTAATGTATAACCTGCGACTCTTTCATCGAATCAAGAGGTCAATGGTCCAACAACCTGGATTAAACTATTTTTGACCAATTCTCAGGTCTTAGTAAAATCGGACCCAAAATCATGAATAGATGATGATTCGAACCATTTAACCGGTTGAATCAATGGCATATTTAAAATACTAATTAAAATTATTATTCTATCCTTACATTATAACATTATAGAAGGGTCAAGTTGAAAAAAAAAGGTATTTTAATCGAGGAAGAATCGAGGAACATAGAGTTTTTTTTTTTTTTTGATATATAGGAAACATTGAATAGTTATTCTCATTTTTTTTTTTGTAGTTGGGCTTGGGCACATGGCGAAGTACTTAAGAAGGTTCACGTCATACACGTGTCCCTGAAACTGATGTTTTGGGCAATGAACCCTGGCCCTTCCAAGATTGTATATTCGATTGACGGAATGGGCACTGGTTGGAGAGTAAACTGAGAGGGTCTACGTACACACCAGTACGCCGAGTCATGGCTTCTTGTCGTTGGTGGGAGATTGGGAGAGGGATTCATCATCAATCATCAAAGGCAGAGGTAGGGCATTAAGTCATTCAGTTAAGTTCGGTAATTCCAACTTCATCAGACGGCCTCATAGTCTCTCCACGCAAAGGAAGGGAAGATAGAGAGGTAGTTTCAATGTTCCACGCATCACATGAAAGTCACACAAACTACTGGACTTCGGCGGTTCGGCCTAGGGTTTGCGTATTCGACCCTCTCTGCTACTGTTCATCCTTGACGAGCTGTTAACCGTTAGATCGAAAAGAAGGCTAAAACTGATATTTTATTTTTAGCCGGCCCACGTTTCACTGGTAAGAAATTCTTTTGGGACGTAACATAAGTACTTGAGTCTTGAGTTGACGAATGACGTCTCCCTAGTTTGTCACTCCGTCCCTTTGGATCATTTGCTCTCCTTCCCTTCTTATTGAGTCTTGACTTGCCGTCTAAGATATTGAATGGATTACACGGTTGACCCCTTACTCTGTTGTCTTCTTTATACTTAGCATTTACTTGTTTTATTTCTCTAAGTTCGGAGCTGACAGTGCCGGTGATGCTTTTAAGATGTATGGACTCATCTCTTTGTCTCAAAGAAATAATAATTGTAACAGCAAATGCTAATCACCCCTTATTTTATAACAAAATTAATTGTAATAAGACGAGCGATAACTTCAAGATTCAGGACCTGTGTTTCTTCTTTTTTTGCTTTGAACGAGGCAACAATCTATCACACTGTAACGGGGGTTAATAAAGTAATTACATAAATTATAGAAGCCCGATATCCACATGTCCGTACACCACTCGTGTGAGTTGACTGGCTGACCCGATATCCACGGCCTATCTCGCAAGCTATTTCGCCTGCGACTCCGGCTTCGTTCCGCCTCAACTGCCTCGCGGAAGGGATACAATACACTAAGAAGGGTGTAGCGTGATGAATCCTGACCCTCAGATGAGGCCTCAGCCCATCTCGCACTTCAAAAGAAAATTCCTCTTTAAATAACAAAAAAAGGGAAAATAAAAAAACACTTGCGTGCGAGTGGCGACTTGCGAAAGTTGGCCCACCTTGTCCAAAGCGTTTTCGGTTTTCTCTGATCACCCACCATTCGCTTTTTCTTTCTTCGACAGTTATCACCGTTGAAAAAGTTAGATATTTCGGTCAAATCTTGACTCATCTCAATCCCCACCTCCATGGACCCACCCAGTGGTGATTGGCTTCAATATCACTCATCCAGCGCTTTAAAACCTTTGATGGGCTTGATGCACGTGGGTACTCTCTTTGGATATCAATCAACCGGTCCATCAGGTGTCTGCGCACAATTACAATGAAACTACTGTTATGCCTTGCTGTTTTGTGATTTAGACCGTCTGATTGGGACTTCTGTTATGGGAGATTGATAATATGCATTTACAATCCACAGGCATGATGGTGTTTCTACTTGCTATAATCCTTAATCAAAGCTCTTTGTGGGACAGCCTAAGGAGGGCGGTGCGAGGACTCCGAATCCTAAAATTTTGCTGTATAGATAGATAGATAAACTGGTCGCCGTCTGATTCAATCTTTTTTCACAAGGATGATGGGACCCAGTGGGTTATACTGTTATGGATTCGATTGGCATGTGCTCTGCAAGGACTATTACACTCTACCCTACACTGCAGTGGCACACAGTCAAAAAGACTAACCACATCACTGCTTTTCTGTAGTCTATCTGTATATTTTAATTTTAAAAATTCTTCCTCTCGTCAGTCAGATCAGGATCACTGAATCAGGTAGCGTATATACATATAACAAAAACTCCATATTGGTGGGCCCCATTTCACTATGGTGTATGGAGAAGAAGAAAAAAAAGAAAAACCCTAACCCTCCAGGTTAATATTTTTTAACCATAGTCAAACATCACCGATAAAAAAGGCACGCCATTCCCTCCCCCTGGCTGGCGCTCACTGCTTTCAAGTTTTCCTCACTTTCTCTCCCAAGCCTCAACTCTGAACTCCCAAACCGGGAAACAGGGGCAAGACAGAGATACACAGAATAGCCAAGAAAGTGCGGGAATCCATGCCAGCTCTCTGTACTTCCAGCGCCTGAAGTTGCTGCTTGATTAGCCGGAAAACTTGTCAGTCCATCTCCAAAAGAATGACGGTCTTCGGTCACTCCAGTGGAGGTTTTCTCGCTGGAAAGCAAGTCTTTCCGGTCGATTACGAGACAGAAGTCTCTCAGCGTCTAGTTGAAGCCTCGCACTCTGGAGATCTGAAGTCAGCATTAGAATGCATCGCCGATTCTTACGTAGATGTGAACTTTATCGGTGCCGTTTGCCTCAAGTCGCGGAAGACGGAGGTTCTACTACATGATGAATCCGCCGATGAAGTTCGGATCGAGTACGAGGAGTTCAAGACTGACGTGACGGCGTTGTTTCTCGCAGTTCATGCTGGAAATCTGATACTGGTGCGGAAACTACTGGTAAGCCATTCGCATCTCTCAAGCTCGTTGCATCTGTTCATTTATCACTTGTATTGTAAGCAGAGGACATTGGCGATGTTGGAGCATTCCATTCCTTTGCTACCTGTTTTTTTCTCTGCATTTTTCTTTGACATTTGTTCTCTGGACAGAAATTCATTTTTCACTTCTGCATGTTCTGCGGGAATTAGGATTTCTCTGGGGTTCCTTCTGTGCTTCCCTTGGTTTTTCGCATTTGGCCTTTTTAGTTGGGGTTTCAGCTCACTTTTCACGCGGAAAAGCATTTTCTGTTTGAATTCAGAAATTTTGAAACATGGTGATTTGTTCAAATTTTGAATTAAGGTAGGTTTTTTCTACTTAAATATTACAATCTACTATTAAGCTTGAATGTTTGGACTCAATTGGCGGGACAAGATGCTAAAAGTAGGAGGTTTTCATGCGTACTTAATTCTCCTGTTTTGCTTTTAAAAGTTTAAAACGACGGAAACTTTTTGAGCTTAAGGTTTAAGTTCTCACGAACAATTTATTTGCATTTTGAAGGTCTTTATTCCTTCTTTTTTTCGTTGTCGGGTTCTATTGTTCCTTTTTTTTTCCTTGTTTCCTCGTCCTGTATTTTAGATTTGTCAGGCGATCATGTCTCTTGAGTTCGAAGATAAATCCTTCTCTCTCGCTGTCTCGCTCTCCGCTTTCCTCTTTAATCTCTCTTTAGCTCGTATTTCACTAGAAAGTTGGTTGTTTTAGTTTTATGTATGTTCACACAAATATTTCCTTAATTATACTCACCCCACACACGCACACACACTCCGTTGCTGAATGCTGATACTGGTCTTGATGCTTGAAATTTTGTGTTTATCAGTTACATCGAGATTTTGGTGATAAAACTAGTTAAATTACCAATGTAAAGGAATCATCAATCTAATTTTCATAATCTTCTAAAAATATTATTCAAAAGTGTTTTCTATGGGGTCCTCTCGATTAGAACTTTGGGGGTTCCTCTTTAACTATCACGTGTCTCTTCCATGAACGTTGGGGGTCCACCTCCAATAGGTTCCATTCAAGTGATTGCCTCCATAGCTTCTTAACATCACAACTTTATTTTTCTAAATTTGTATTTTACCTCCTCTTTCTTTTAAATCATTTCTTGTTTAAATGTGGAATGTACTCGTCAAGATCCAGCCTACATCGCTGCAGATATGGTATTAAATGTTAAAATGTGGTCCTAAATGTTAAAATGCGTGACTTGACGCCTTTCATCAGTCTTAAGGCTTTTAGCATAGCATAGTGATGAAACATGTACTGAAGCCAAGAGAGGCTTCTGTTTGTTTCTTCTTTGTTAAAAGGTTACCTTTATTCAAAAAAAAAAAGTGATGAAACATGCAACCAATGGTATCAAAGTCCATCACCAAGTCTGAAGTTCGGATCATGGAGAAGGCTATCTGCCGAAAGTGAGAGCTACCCTGAATGCAATGAGAGGTTGGCTGAGGAAGTGTCGTGGTTTGTTACTTCCTAAGTGTGGTGGTTTGACACGATCCATCGGTCTTAACTCTTTACGCTTTTGACGTATTGGTCAAACAGGGAACAACTGTGTGTTGAACATGGCAGAGTGAACTGTAACAGTAAGAAAACAATCTAATAATAATATGACAGCATCTCCTGATTCGGGTGACCTTTTGCTCTAACAGCTGTTCGATTCATAACATATGCATCCAGGAAAATATACGTCACCAGTGGGATACATACCATTTTGTTTTATTGTGGATCTATCATGTGTTTCTATGTGCAATACAGAAGTACCAGAGTTTCTAATTGCCTTTTTTGGGGGGTCGGTGGTGGGGCTAGGATCATCTCTAGCATGAGCATCGAGATCATTGTTTTGGACATTTTTCATAGACATGTTCCAGTGGCTAATTCAGTGTTTTGATTAAAGTTATCTGTGATTTTTATTTTTATTTTTTAAATTGGACCATCAGTCTTGCTTCTAATTGCAAGCTTGATCTTTTGATTAAAAAATAAAAGAAAATACAAAGCTATGTATAGTGAATCATGCACGGATATCTTGGTTCTTTGCTATTTCTTTTTTACTCCATTTTCTATCATTAAATTATGTTATTTATTTTCTTTTTTAACTATTTTTATTAGACTTTGCCACCTCGTGATATGAACCCTGATATTACTTTGCCGCGTAACAGTTTGTCCTTGTTATTGGGTAACCTATGTTTTAGTGTTCAAGACTTTAGGCAATGGATGCAAAGTATATATATATATGTGTGATCAGCCAACTCTTTTGGCATTGCAATATCCCATCAGGCCATCGCTGATGTGCAAAAACCCCATTTCCTATCATCTCTGACCTGAGCCAACCAAATATTTGATCTCTAAAGTGAATGGCAACATCCTATCCAAGTACTAGTATTTAATAAGACATCTCCTTGCCACAATGCTTGCGTCACGAATCACTATCACTCCTTCCTCTTTTCGTCGTACATGAAAATGTCCTCTTGTACTCTTTAACAGTAATTCAACCTATCATCTTATGATGCTAGTTTTCCTCTTGTACTGTTGAGTGTTGACAGAATTCAAACTATCGTCTGTGATGCAAGTTTTGTATTCACCATCTACTTGAATTTTTTCATTACAGAGTGTGGGGGCCGATGTGAACCAAAAGCTATTTAGGGGCTATGCGACAACAGCGGCAGTGAGGGAGGGCCACCTTGAGATCTTGGAGATCTTGATCAAGGCTGGGGCATCGCAGCCGGCGTGTGAGGAGGCATTGTTAGAAGCCAATTGCCATGGACGGGCAAGGCATGCTGAGCTTCTCATGCGTTCAGATCTGATCCGGCCCTCTATTGCAGTCCATGCGCTAGTCATCGCATGCTGCAGAGGGTTTGTGGATGTAGTGGACACTCTCATGAAGGTAAACCATCCTTTCTTCCAGAACCATCGGTTCTATCATTATTACTTCCGCTTTTACATTCAACTAGTCTTTACCACTCACCTAATTGATGTGTTATTCTTGATGTATTCCAGTAGTTTGATGTATTGCAGTGCATTGTTTTGGATTCAATATTGAATAATTCACTGCATTGGCTTTTTTTTGGTTTTTTAATCGTATTCTCTACGGGGGGACATCTATGTGGGCACCTACTTTAAGGGCCATTTTGTACATTTAGAACCTCTGGCCATGTAAGACATGTAGTTTTGCTGTTTTATATTTGTGGATAGCTGTGGCTTGCACTGCCCTAACTGGGATGGGCCTCTCTTTCGGGGTAACATGTTATCTTTGCATAATTAACAGCTCAAGCCTCGAGATCTATTACACACGTCCCACCTCGGCGGGTCTCTCCATTTTTTATGCATTTTTTGTTTGGGAAGCTTGTCTGTTTTGACACGTTTGTGTAGTGATTAGGGCTCTGACCAAAGATGCCTAAATGATCTCCTTTTTGTTTTTTGTTTTAAGTTCCGGTAGAGATCTATTTTTTCTAATTTTAATTGCTACTTTTTTTTTGCTCGGGCAAATGGCAGTGTGGAGTAGATGCGAATGCCACCGACCGTGTGCTGTTACAATCGTCAAGGCCTTCGCTGCATACTAACGTGGATTGTACCGCTCTTGTGGCGGCCATCGTCAGCAGACAGACATCCGTCGTTCGTTTGTTACTACAGGTAATTCTACCAGTGTTCTGTTGTAATTAGGCAAAAGATTTTGAGTCCAATTAAACTGGTGCTGGCTCCGAATCTGGTACAAACATGACGTGTAAAACAGGCTACGTAGCCCAATCATGTATAACCACGTCAATTGCTATATTTCTGGTAATTGTACGGTCGCTGATCTGTTTATTCGTGATTGTATTTGTACACGTCATGAGTGTCAAGCCGGTGGGGCTGCTGGGCTGGTGTATTTTTTGAATAATAATGGGAGAATGACCAATCAGCCAGATCAGAATTTTATAGCCCCAAAGTACAGGGGAATGCATCTGACCGTGAATTAATGGTTAAGACTTCAGGCTATGGTCTATTATTGACTGGATCAGCATTGCAGAATAACCATATTCCGATTATGCGAATTTGGATTTTGGTAGCTGGACGATTTGCTGCAGAAAGTTAACAGCACCGTCTGAGCACTCCTTGTGAGGAAAGATTAAACTCCCCTTCAACGGGCTACATTCCCAAGCCTCACATGAACTGATTTGATCTCACTGGGACTTGGTACGATTGAGTAGTCTGTCAGGATTGGCGTGTTTGATGATTGTTCGTACATTTTCGTCCAAATCACTCATTTGGACAGTGTCATAGAATTCCATAAAACTCCTCTAAAGCTCGAAAATAATTACGCCTATATCAGATGGTTAAATGACCAGAGCATCCTCTAAATAATATTTTTTAGGGTCAGCAATCAGCATTCTAATATCTTTTGGTTGCTAAAATGAAGGAAAAAGATAAATTGTTCTTCGGATATTGTTATTTTATGCGGTTTGGTTGTATTAAAACTTTAAAAGTTAAATTTATTCTATTTTTTGACAAGTCTTTTGTTTGAATAAAGGTTGATTCTCCTAATTCATGTATTGCGATGTCATTATATTTTCTATTATATATTTATGTTCGTTTTTTCAATTGAAACAAAATATCGGAAAAATTAAAATATGATCGGTTGTTCCATTTGAAGAAAATCATTTGTTTTGTTTAGACTTGTGATATAATCTGATTTAGTGAATTTTCTTATTGCACGCTGGAAAAAAAAGGCGGGCATCAGAACGGACACCAAAGTGCGATTAGGAGCCTGGTCCTGGGACACCAATACGGGCGAGGAAATCCGGGTGGGGGCTGGACTAGCGGAGCCGTATGCTGTCACCTGGTGCGCAGTCGAGTACTTCGAATCCAGCGGTTCTATCCTTCGCATGCTTCTTCAGCACCACTCTCCCAACACTCCCCACTTTGGGAGGACCCTCGTTCATCACGCCATCCTCTGTGGTAATGCAGGGGCACTAGATGTTCTCTTAGAATGTGGCGCCGATATAGAGTTTCCTGTGCGAACAACCCGGAAGACTGAGTTCCGTCCGATACACATCGCCGCACGACTTGGGTTATCCAAGATCGTGCAGGTCTTAATAGAAGCTGGCTGCAACGTCAACTCCCAAACAGGTTCTGGCGACACAGCTTTAATGATTTGCGCAAGATACAGGCAAGAGGAGTGTCTCAAAGTACTGGCTTCAGCTGGTGCCGACTTTGGCCTGGTCAACTTAGTTGGTCAGTGTGCAAGTTCGATTGCTGGATCAAACAGGTGGTCGCTCGGTTTCCAGCGTGCATTACTAGATGTAGTTCCGGCTGGGAAGATTATTAGATCGAGCGATGTATCCGTGTTCTCGCCTCTACATTTTGTAGCTGCAACAGGGGATGTTCCGGCCTTGAACTCAGTAATCAATTGGTCAGATATCAGCTTAGACTTTCAGGATGACAATGGTTTCTCTGCTGTGATGGTTGCCGCCATGGAAGGCCACGTGGATGCCTTCCGGTCGCTTGTTTATGCCGGAGCTGATGTAAAACTGTGTAACAAGTCTGGTGAGACAGCACTGACGCTATCTGAACAGAACCAGAAACGTGATCTCTTTGAGAAGGTAATGCTTGAATTTGCCCTTGAAAAGGGTAACCTTGGGGCTGGCGGGTTCTGTGCCCTACATTGTGCAGCCCGCCGTGGAGACGTAAATGCAGTTCGCTTGCTAACAAGCAGGGGATATGATGTAAACGTTCCCGATGGGGATGGCTACACTCCACTCATGTTAGCGGCAAAAGAAGACCATGGGTGCATGTGCCAATTGTTGATCTCGTGTGGAGCTCGATGTGACATCAAGAATGTAAGAGGTGACTCTGCTCTCTCAATTGCACGAAAGAATGGTGGCGGAGACGCTGAGCGTGTGATATTGGATGAGCTTTCTCGGACACTTGTGTTATGCGGGGCTCATGTGCAGAAACACACCAAGGGTGGCAAGGGAGCTCCACATGAGAAATTGATGAGGATGGTGGGAAGTGCAGGTGTATTGAGTTGGGGAAGGTCGAGTAGGAGGAATGTGGTCTGCGTGGAAGCAGAGTTGGGGCCGAGTTTGGCCTTTCGTAAGAATCGCCAAAGGAAAGGTGATGCCGATGAGCCAGGAATGTTTCGAGTGGTAACAAGCAGGAATAAGGAGGTGCATTTCGTGTGTGAAGGTGGGGTCGAAATGGCTGAGCTGTGGGTGAGGGGAATTAAGCTTGTGACCAGGGAAGCTGATTTTGGCAAGAAACCGAGCCATAGGTGAAGACTAAGGTTTTGTGCTTGGGTGTATGTAGCGAGGTTTGGAGTAATACTTCCATCTCGAAGTATGCTTCTGTTGTTTTTCTTTTACTTCTTGTAAAGGTTTATGATCCTCCCCCTTTATGTAAAATGTTCTTGCCGGGTGAGCAGAAAACGAAGTTGTAGGGTTGGTTTTCTTGTGGGAATGTGGGATGCGTTTCCTTACACTGCTTTTTTTAATGTTTTGTAGTTCAGACTTATGGGTGGGTAATGGGGAGTTCGGCTTCAGTTGGGGTGCCGCTCCTTCGAACAAGCCCGGATCTCCTGCCCATGAGAGGGGCAGGGTTCTCGTGGGCAGGAGAACCGGAGTCTGTTCGAACAGCCTCTACAACTTTATCGGAGTCTGTTCGAACAGCCTTTACAACCTTGCATTGTGAATGTCTCTCTACTCGTGTGCTTTATTTCATGATGGAATCTGCTCCTCACAAATGGGCACCTCACAGTCACAAGCAGATCCACCATGCATTGGAAACATCTTCCATTAATTATAATTAATAAGTACGGGAGATGTTTCCAATGCATGATAGGATGTGCGTGTGAGGGAGATGTTTCCAATGATAGGATGTGCGTGTGAGGTGCCTATGAGGCATTAGGTGTGAGGAGCAGATCTGATCTCTTTAAGAGGCTGTTGGTATGATGTAAGTATGGGCTTGCCTTGACCAAAGCCGATCTTGGGTATGGGTAATTACAAGGGCATTCTACGACTAACTTGGGTTTACTGGTTGCGTTGGATCCTTGTTGCATTTGGAATTGGTGTAAATCAAGAATGGTGTAAAACTTTACACCGGTTCGATTTTGTCTATATTTGGAAGGCCAATGTAATCATGATCGACGTAAAGCTCCACTCTTATTTAGTTTTTGCATATGTTTAGATGGAATGGAGTTTTATGTCAATAATTGATGAAAAACCTATTAAATATAAAGCTTTACATTGATTACTGATGAGGGATAATTTTGGCCGACCTATTATCACACGGACACGTGGAATGACCTGATGACTAGATGACAACTTAGCACATTCCAACACCCCTGTTGGTCAGGTCAATTCGGGCATCTTGGGAACCTCGATCAAGACAGAGGTTCAAGTAGCTCGTGGTGTCCCGACTTGTTGAGGTGTCATGTTGCCCATTTCGGAAAGCTAACTAGTTGTCTCTGACCTTTCCAAGATCACACATGTTTGCAAACCTTATCCTTATCTCACCCGGATCAGACATACACAATAAGCCTTATTAGCTCACACGATGTCTATCTTCGGGTGCAAAACGGACTCCGGGTAACATAGGCTGGATATCTCGGATACACTTCGTGAGGCCCACGATTGCTCGCCTATATAAAAGGCTCACCTCTAACCTTAAAAGGTATGTGCGATTTATCTCTCTAATTCTCTTTGCTCATAAATTCTCAAGCTCGCAACTATATTCTTCACTAACTTGAGCATCGGAATGCCCATTTCGGATAAAACACCTCGAATCCTCTAATCGTATTTTCTTATAATTCGACTAACTACATAAACAGATCGATGTCCAAACTACCATCCAACGGGAAGTTACGAGATCGTACATCATCAATTTATCAATATAAATATTACATCGACAAAACTTTACAATCATTTTAACGATTGGATGTAAAATGTAATGGGTTTAAAACGTTTTACACTGATTTCAAGCGCATCCTTAGCTGCATCTCCGTCACATAGATTATTACGGTTTATATTTTACAGAATTACACGTTCGAAGGTGTATGGTTTACCGAGGATCCAGCAGCGGATCCCGTAAAACGGGGAACCAGCAGATACCGACTGTGCAGCGACAAGAGGAGATACCATCCGCGTGAAAAACTGAAAAGTACACAGAAGGACATAAACTGTACAGACTTGGTACGAAGCGGTATTGATGGTACGGGCAGTGTCTAGGATCAGTGGGTCACTAGCAGGAAGCAGCTGGCAGCCTGGCACTAAGTAATCTAAGTCAATAATATGCGTCGTATTAGGTGTCGTTTTCACGGATGGGGACGTGGGCAGTTCAACTATCCTGAGGGAAAATTACTTCAAATATCTTAAGTTTTAGGAAATGTAGTATCTCTATCCTTATTATTTAAAATTTAATTAAATATTAACTCAGCTAAAGATTTTGTTAAAATATGTAAACTCTAAAACTAGAGGCTATAGATTTATGTGGGAGTAAGTGAGAACATGGATAAGAGAAGAGGGTAGCTGGATGAGGATGTTGACGAGAGTGCAAGTCATAGCATTTGATTATCACTTAAATCTCTACATGAACTTGAAGAGCCTGGCTAATAAGCATTCTCATCCACACCAACAGCCCACTGATACAGTATGTTTAAGTTTTTATAGAGAATATTGTTGCGAAAACTGATGAAAGGCTAGTTTTTGTTCTGATTTAATTACATTTCACATATTTGATGAATTCCAGCTAGTTTTTTTTTTTATTATTATATCTATAATCCCTTATCTTGTAGACCGGATCCACCTTCACCGATTTTATTATCACCGGAGAAGTGATTTGTAGCTGCTATGATTGCATTCAAATTAAATTAAATTGGAGCGAGTGCATATTTTTGGTTTCATTACTGATGATGTGCAATTCGGCCGGTCCTACCTATCAACGATTTTACCTATGACGGGAGCAACGGGGAGCCTGAAACGGAGAAGATGAGGGAACTCTGGGGGGAACCCGGTGAGACAGCTCCGAAGCTCAAGTTAGTATTCTCTCAAAGGCAAGGTAAAGACCAGATGGCGCAAAGTTCACATACCTTGTTGTGAAGTTGGTTTTTTTCTCATATGACTGGTCTATCCTGATTTGGTTGTAGCCTGAGTAGGCATCCAAGAAACTTAGCAACTCATGTCCCGAGGTCGCGTCCACTAGGCGGTCAATTCGGGGCAGGGGGAAGCAGTCTTTTGGGCAAACTCGGTTCAGGTCAGTGTAGTCGACGCACATGCGCCACTTGCCATTTGCTTTTTTCACAAGCACTGGGTTGGCTACCCAGCTCGGGTAATGAACTTCCTTTATGAAGTCCACTATGAGGATCTTTTCGACCTCTTCGTCAACCGCCCTCCAGCGCTCCAGGGCTAAGTTGCGTTTCTTCTGTCTAATGGGTCTGACTACAGGGTCAGTGTTAAGTTTGTGAGTTATAAGGCCATGGTCAATACCGGGCATATCCACCGCGGACCATGCAAAAATATCTAAATTTCGAAGTAAGAAACTCACCAGTTCAGTTCGTAGAGGCTCTTTGACAGAAGCACCGATCTGTAGTGTTCGAGCCGGATCTGTAGCCGAGGTCGGGATCGTGACCGTTTCCTCTGTGGATGAAGCTCGTTCCTCACCCTGCTCCGTAGGCCGCTCCAGTTCGAGGTCGTTGGCTACCTTTGTTTTCTCTTCAAGGCGGTAATATAACACTTGCGGGGTTTACTGGTTGTGCTAGTGAGTGTATGGGGAACTTCATTGCCAGATAGTAGGTGGAGACCACTGCCCGTAGAATATGCGTGATTGGCCGCCCTATTATGGCATTGTATGGGGAGGGGACCGCGACCACCAGGAAATCATGGTTGAGTTTGACCGCGCAAAGCCATGTGTTGACTTCCATAGGTACTGTTATCTTCCCCAGGGGCCTGACTTCCTCTCCGCTGAATCCCACCAGAGGAGTGTTTGCGGGCTTCAACTCACTTTTCTGCAACTGTAGTTGGTCAAACGCCGACTTGAAGAGGATGTCCGCCGAACTGCCTGAGTCTACAAGTATGCGCCGGACTTCGAAGTCGCTGATCCTTAGTTTTATGACGAGTGCGTCATCGTGCGAATAGTGGACACCTCGCGCGTCGTCTTTCGTGAAAAAGATCGGTTCTTCTGTCTTCAGCCTCTTTGGAGGGTTCTGCTCTTCTCGGGCTGCCTCACGAACTGACATCCGTGCTGCTGCCGAAATGCACCCTGCTACCACCGAACCTCCTACTATTACATGGATGGTTCCCCAAACTGGCCTCTCTTCTGGAGGCGGTCGCTGCATGGCTTCGGCCGGTCTGCTGCTGGATTCGGGGGCATCCTGTCCCTGCTCCCCTTGCCGACCTGCTTTATTATTATTGTCATTATGTTGTACAAAATTTCTCAAGTATCCGCGACGGATGAGTCTCTCTATCTCGTCCTGGAGATTATTACATTGTTCGGTACTATGACCATGATCTCTATGAAAACTATAGTATAGATTTTTATTTATCTCGTTTGGATTACTCTTTAGGCGAGGTGGCCACTTTACGTAGGGGGCGTCCTTGATCGTCATCAAGATTTTGGTCCGCCTTGTGTTCAACGGCGTGTAATCCGTATGAACTGCTAAGGGAGCTCGGGACGGCAGGCTTGGCTTCGCTTCTCGGGCCTGGCTTCTTCTGTCGCCTGGGTTGGAGGGCTCACCTTCCCTTTTTCTTTTCTCGACCCTGCCTTCGGTTCTTTGGTTGATTTCTTCCTCTATTTTAATGAGCTTGTCCGCGAGCTTGAGGAAATCGGCTACAGTCCTTGGTTGGCTAGCCACCATGTGCCATTTGAACTCCTTGTGCGTTACCCCTCTCTTTGCCGCCGCGAGCTATACCACGGGTTCTAATCGCGGTATCTGCAAGCATGTTTCATTGAACCGCTTGGTGTAGTTCCGGATGGATTCCCCTTCCCTCTAGACTACCCCGAAGATACTTTCCTCGGTTCTGGGGCACCGTTTGCTGGTAACGAAGTGTGCGATGAGGATCTACACGAACTGGGCCCAGCTTCTTATTGACCTGGGGGCTAAGTTCCGGTACCAAGTGCGGGCCACCCCCCTGAAGGTGGTGGTGAAAGCCATGCACATGCATGATTCGCTGGCCCTAGCGAGGTGCATTTGTGACTGGAAAGCGTCGACGTGGTCGTTGGGGTCAAAGGACCCATCATACTTGTCCAAAGATGGAAGCTTGAAGTCTCTGGGCATGGGGACTGCCAGGAGTTCTGAGGCGAGGGGGGAAGGAACTGAGAGAATTGGGACAGTTTTTACCTCGTCCGAGCTCGTCTCTTCCTTGCCTCTGAGCTCGGGTAAGACACGGGTAGCAGTTCGGCGACTTCGTCGGCTTTTGTTGAGCGGGCCTGGTGCTGGCGCTGCTAGCCTCCGTGTTGCCGAGCTCGATGAGCCCGGAATGTTGGTCTGCTGCTAGGGCGCTGAACCGGTTCTTCGTGAGTGGGAACTTAGGCTTGGAGCGTCGAGGTGCTGACTTTGTGGGCGAGGTTCCCGACCCACCTGCGAGGAGGGGATAATTTTTCTTTGCTTTCGGCCTGGGGATGAGGCCTGGCTATTAGGGGGGTTCTGGAGTTGGGAAGCTTCTCCTCGGTGAGGGCGTCCTCCTGGAGGGGAGGCCTTAACCGGCTTCGGAACTGCTGCTGATAATGGTGTTGGGAGAGGTGGTGTAGTACCTGGTGCCGCTGGAGTTGATGCTGCTGGAATTGTTGCATCGTAATCCGGTCGGTCCTATCTATCAACGATTTCGCCTCTGACGGGAGCAACGAGGAGCCTGAAACGTAGAAGATGAGGGAACTCTGGGGGGAACTCGGTGATATAGCTCCGAAGCTCAAGTTAGTATTCTCTCAAAGGCAAGGTAAAGACCAGATGGCGCAAAGTTCACATACCTTGTTGTTGGGGGTAGGGGGCCTTTTATAACCACTTCGCGCACTCACTCCGAGGCCTCTGTCAAGTCAGGTATGATTACTTCTGTGTTTCTGCCAGTTCGGGTGTCATCCTTTCTGTTGGGATAGAACCGCCACTGCTCCTTGTCGGAGCCGTTTCTGTAACTGGAGATGGCGGTGTTAGGTGGCCGTTTGAAGTGCGGCCGTCAAGCATAAGATCCCAAGTCAGTCAGTTGCGCCGCCCCTGGATACGAACTTCTTCGGTGTCAGTCATGGTACAGTTTGTTCAATTTGGCGTCCTAGAGGTGAAGTGCTGGAGTGGTGAGCGAGATGAATACTTGAGTTCGGATGTATGTCCTGAACTGCCATTAGGCAGGCCAGTTCAGTGAGGCGTGTCCCGAACTGCTATAAGGCAGGCCAGTTCAGGGAGGTGTGTTCCGAACTGCCATAGGGCAGGCCAGTTCGGGTTTGGTTTGGGGCCTAAGGGAGAGTTCGGGCTCCTAGTAGGGAGTTCGGACCGTTGGTTCCTTCCTTTGGTGCTCGTGCCTTAGGCGTGCTGTTGTGCCAAGCTTTTGCCTTTGCCACATGTTGCGTAACTACGAGGTCGGGCCAAATCTTCTTTCATCAATTCCCATCTAAAATTAGTGATGGGAAAATGGTCTATGTTGGAGATATTCTGTGCAAAAGACTTAAAACATATCCGACAACGGTCTCAACGTTATGAGACAATGGGAGTTCCAATCAATTTCCGTTTTTTGGTTTTCATAGTTTATAAATACCATTTTGAAAATTTAAAATAGAATGAAGGATAAAATACTCTTTTCCATCTTTTCAGAAACAGTTAGCGACAATTATCCATTGTCATAAAATTTGAAGATGTTTAAAGCAATTTCTGAACAGTGTGGCTAGAGTTAATCCATTTTCTAAAACTTGGGGCTTTTAAGGGATTTCTCCTCATCTCTCCGGAGAATGTATGGTTGTGTGGGCATTGAATCCAGCCACGGCGAATGGCGACAATCCTTTAAATGAGTCGTTGAATTCAGCTAATGTCATAGTAGCAGGTGTGAAGGGACTGATGCCCATCATGCCCTGCCCTGGCATCAACCGAATCGGAGAATCCACCATAAGCCATCTAATTCTGTGTGCTAAGTGGTGGTCGGATCGGAAGATACAGTACAGAAATGCAGGGCCAGCTTCGTATGCATTTAACAAAGATTCGTCTGTTACAAGCGGGGCCTCTATTTCTCAGCTCACTTTTCAAGGTGTTGTCTCCCACAATTAGATTTTGCCTTTGGAGCCACACGTACATTTTGATATCACTTCTCTGATGCTTTCAGAGGCTGCAATTTCCTCAGAAGTTCGTCTGCAGACGTTTTACCTTATTGTTGTTATTTGCGAGGAAAAATGGTTCCCGAAACGATTTCTGGCTTACATTAATTTCCAGTGGTATGCTTCTTGATCAGTTCATCCTTCAGTGCTTCACAAACACAATGTGGTGATTTGGTGGGTTTCATGACAGACGGAGTATTATTTTATCTCGGGTATCGCGTTTCTTACTTTAATATCTAATTGCCTCCATAGTTTCAGATCGAGCTTGGAATTTGCTGTTAACGTCGTTGTTCTGCAATCACCGAGTGCCAGCTAGAACTAGAAGAACATTACTCTAAAATAGCTGTGATTCGGGGGGATTTTAGCTTATGTGGACTGGAAAACACTCGTTTCATGATTCCGGGTTCGTCAAACTGTATCTACATACGCTTCTCTTGAACAACCAAATAAGGAGCTCGGATTTGCTGCCCTCACAGCTCTATGCAACGGGCTCTGTAATACCCAACACCAGAGTGTCCAATAACACCTTTTCTGGTGTCAATACTCCTGTCACACTTTTAAACACCCCCTCGTTTCAATCCATTCACAGAGTTCGGATCTTATCCGCAGATCCGGTTTTCCATTCATACTTCTTTTAGAGTCGATCTGTGTACTTGACAATAGACCTGTTCATGGGCCGGGCCGAACTTTTACTTTACATAAACAGGATTTTGTTAGGCTCGAGTCCAAGCCCAAGCCCAGCCTGACCAACGAGTCTATAATTTGGGCTTGAGCCCAGCCCTGATAAAAAGCCCAAAACCCAGGCCCGAGCCCAAAGCCCGACCTATAGAGAAGATTGATTCTGGAAATTTTTCTGGAGGGTTTTGATCAAACCCAGGCCAGACTCTCCACCTAACAAATTTATTCTCTCCACTCTGTTACTTGATCACTTGATGTAATACAACAAAATGGCAAAGAGGAGTCATCGTTGGTGATTGTGTTCGCTGGTGCTGAATTTGTGGTGAGCATCAACGAAAAGTGAAGTTAGTTCACATTTGAGAGAGAGAGAGAGAGGACTCGTCGCCACCGCCGATGCCTATGTTCGTTGCCTCACCAGTGCCTGAGTTCGCGTCTAAGATTTGAAAGAGAAGAAGTGAGAACTGAGAAGAGGAGAGAGAAAGAGAGAGAGAGAGAGAGGAATCACGCTGGTCTGCCGGAGTTTACTGGTTGTGCTGGTGAGTGTTCGCCGATTCTATGATTGCCTAAGAGTGTGAGGTTGTGAGTCACTGTGAAAATTGAGAAATGTTCGACTAACTGGCTTAGACAAGAAAGAGATGAATGAGAAGAGGGGCTAGGATATTATGGTTTTTTAGTTTAACCTATAGGTCGGGCTGGGCTGAGCTTTTTTAACAAATCCCAAGTCCAGCTCGCAACATAGTCGGGCTCGGGCTTTTAGGCCTGAGGTCAAGCCCACAGGCTCAAATGTGTGTTCAAGCCCATCCAGGGGCCAGATCGGGCCGGGCTGCCCCGTCGGGCTACCCGGCCCATGAACAAGTCTAGTTCACAGCCCCATCTTATTATTCATGGGAGATGTTCTCAATACACAATGGAATGAAATTGGAATCTGCCCCTCGCACGGAACTCACAGCCACATCCCAATGTATATTGAAAACATCTCCCATGAATAATAACAAACAAATACGGCAGGTGTTCCAATTGCATGTTAGGATGGGGATGTGAGGTTGGTGTGAGGTGTATAATATATTAATATACTAAATATGAATATATAGCAGGTTTATTGTAATCGGTTCAGACCCGATTATTCTGAAATTCGATTCTGGGTGTAAAAAATACAGACCCTATGGGATCCGGTTCTGTTCCTGATCCTTACCCGTTGGCAGCCTTAGTTTAATCGGACCACAGTGACTCCCGATCTCCGTCGTAGGCTCGTAGCTTGGTGGCACTTCCAAGGCAACTTCTGCCACTGATTAGAGGGAGCTTAGATAAAAGATGTAGAGTTTTGGTTACCCGAGTTCTACAATTCGGAATTGTTGATGAAAAATAAAATCTGGTGACAAAAAATCAGAGGAGATAAAGCTGCAGCCATGGCAGATTTCAACGGTTCAGTTTCTGTTGATATGGGGATGATATCTCTTGGTGGAAAGTTTGGGTTCTTCCCTGACCAGAGAGGGAGACAAAGATGCAGAGTTCCATTACCCAAGGTTTGCACTTCGGAATCATTGATGAAAAATCAGATTTGGTGATTAAAGAGACGAAGTGGAAGATGAGTTTGAGGGTTTGTTCCATTAGCTCCAGAATTTGACCAGGAAAACCAATTCAGTTCTTTTTTTTTTTGTTCCCTCTTTCTCCGGATATGTTGAACTCAAAATTTTCTATATGTAGTTTTATGGCTTGCAAGACACATGAGGATTCTATAATTGAACCAAGTTGCTACAGAAATCAAGACTGTTCATCTCGTAGATACCCCTCTTCACCCTGAAATTCAAAAGAAAGCAACTTATACCAAAACTCAACTATTAACCTCTGAATCCACTTCCGAAGTTGTAGGCTTAGCAAATGAAATCTGTCAACCGGAGCCAGGGGAGGAGAGAGATGAATAACCGTTTCACCAACCAAAACTGTTCCCTGGTTCAACAGAATTAATGCTCGCTCTCTCTCTCATATCCTGCATGCCTTGTTTACTCTTATATATCTGAAACTCTCGTCTTGCATTCTTGCTTATTTCAACCTGCGCACACTTTTTTTTTGTAACAACAATGGATGCAGAGATGGGTTTTGACGAGCAAGGTTTAGCTGAACTCTCTTGCTGTTTGGTGGGCCGTGGAACCACTGATAAGATTCTATGTATTTAAGGTTTAGCTGAACATTCTAGTTGTTCATCAGGCTGTGGTAATAATGATGCGGGTCTCATATATTTAAATACTGGCGTAGTATCTTATTATTGGTTTCACATCCCGTTCAACAGTTAATTTGAATTATTTTAACTTATCAATAATTCCACAACACTCTGAACAGCAAAAGCATTTAGTAAAGCTCTCAACCCGGATTCAGATTAGTTGATCGCTTTGGCTGTTCAGCTGCCTGTGGAAGTGGAACTAATCGCAAAGTTTCATGTCAGTAATAAAATACAAGGGACTCACACTGGGGTGGATAAATTTATTACTGACTTAGAATCTCATAATTGGTTTCACAGGGCACAAACATGGTTCTTTGCTCTTTTCGGGTCTCCCATCCGATCTATTTTAGATCATTCGCTCGTAATTAAGTTGATTTTGCTTTATAGGCTTAATTTGAAAAGAGTATAAATATAAGTATATACAATATAAATATATATAAAATAATACAAAATACAAGATTTTACACTCTATAAATTTGTATTTATATTCCTTTCAAACTGAGACATAGCTTCATTTTATTTTCTTACAAGTCTGTTATTGTCTCGTTTGATTTATTTTTGTTGCCACGTCCGTTTGTGTTTTAGGACATCCGTTTGTGTTTTAGGACATTTGTTGTGTTGTCAACTCACAATTCTTCTCTGAGCTTTAAGCTACGGTTTTGAGAAGTGTATGGGAGGTGTAGTGTAAGAGTCGGATGATTATGGATTGAGCCGAGCTTTTAGGCCTGAGGGTATGGGCGGGTTTAAATTATTGGTTATAAAATATTACAATATTTTATATAATTATGTATAAATTTTAATTTATACATTATATAATATAAAATAACGTATATGCATAAATATAAATTATAAAAAAATACTGATATGGCCATAACCAACCACAAATCAGAGGAGCAAAATTGCTAATTGACCAGGCCGAGCTGACTTGACTCGAAGAGATAATTTGATCGGGCCCAGATGATCTAGTATCAGTTCATAGCATGCACAAGCAATGCGTGTTAAGCTGATCAGTACATCAATCCCAACACATTTCATACAAGTCCATTACCTATTGCATCCATAAAATGTGTACTCAAGTATGCACACAACGTGTCAATCAAGGATGTGTCAAGTAGACTGAACTCTATGTATTAGAGATGTATCAATTTTGGATGAAGCTCCTCTTTTATAAATAAATGAGCCCCTCATTCGTTTGGATACATAATACAACATTGCATTACGCTATTATACGCAAGACACGCTAGACATCTCCACGCACATATAACAAGCTCTCTAGCTTCTCTCAGTAAACTCTCCAACTCACCTTTTTTTCCTTCGACGTTATTGACTTAATTGTCAGAATCCACACCTCTGGGATATCAACCCGGGGCTTCTGATGTCTCTTATAGTTGCAAGTGTCCCTTATCTGCCAAGGTGCCAAGCCGAAATAACACCCTACTCCAACAACTTCCCATCTCCGCCTCATGGCCAATTTTAATGTCAATAATTACAGATATAAAATAAATAGTCAGGGGTGTCAATGGACCGGTTTCGGGTGTCCGTCCGATCGAAAGTATTATGGACGGATTTGGACAGTCCTAAAATTGATATGGATTCGGACCGGTCCAAATATGAATCGTCCATTCATAGAATGGACCGAAAGTGAACAAGGCCAAAAGTTTCAGACGAGCCCGTTGGTCTGTTTATTTTCGTTTGAAGTTTGAATGTTGAAGGTTTGGAGCGTAGAAACTTTCGAACGCTAGTTCGACACCTCTGTCATTCCATCTCAAAGTCTCGCCGACGCTATTTCGTTTGAAGCTTCGAATGAACTCCGACGGTATTTCCCCCTCTCCGGCTATCTTCCTCTCACCCTTAACCTGTGCACCTCCCACCTCTCCATCTCTGCACTCCACCATCGACGTCTCCGCCACAAGCACCTAACACGCCACCGACAGGCTGGCCTCCATCTCTCTTCCGACCACCGGCCCTTGTTTATAGGATCTGGACTACATCTCTCTTCTGACCACAAGTGTCGGTAAACACTTTCCTGGTTTCTGATGAATCTATGGGCATCACAAATAGGGCACCGATTTGATGTCGATAAACCAGAGAGAGAGAGAGCTCACTAACCTGACTCTTTCACTCTTTCCTGGTTTCGAATGAAGCTACATGCACCACAAACAGGGCACCGATTTGATGTCAAGAAACCAAAGAGAGGAAGAATAGAAAGTGGTTGCTTTGTAGGGTTGGACGACATGTCATACAATTAATTAAGTACATTGGATCTTAGCATGCTACTGTGGCAACTGGCGAGTGACAAGTGATGCCACCGGCTACGACTGAGATTTCTCCAAATTTGTAGGGACGGGCGGTGGGATATTATCAGGGGAGAGGGCGAAGTTTTTAGCCTTCTAGAGTCCGTACGCGATAGAGTATACATCGGGTCGTGTCACCCGCGGCTTGTGATAAGGCACAGTACAATAGCACACGGGCTGCGCCAGGCCTGGCATGATGGTCTGTGATAACCCACGGGCTGTGCTAGTCCATGGACGTGCCAAGACGACCCCCAAACTTTTCATCAGGGAGGGCGGCATGGCCTATGATAGCCTGCGAATCAGCATGGCACGATTCACACTTTGCGCAAACTGCTCGCAGGCCATGTCATGCGGGTCTTACACAACCCACTTTACACTTCTAGTATGCTGTTTGGAAGAAATGTTGCTTTACCAAAACTCTCAACCAATGAAAAAATGACACATATGTTGAGAGGTTATCGTATGCTGATTTTTGTTGTTATTTCACCGTTGGGGACTCTTATGGACTGTGAATAGGGAAAAATATTTTCTAAGGAAAACATTTAATTTAGACCGGA
The DNA here is from genome assembly GCF_056320005.1 of Nelumbo lutea. Lineage (NCBI taxonomy): Eukaryota > Viridiplantae > Streptophyta > Magnoliopsida > Proteales > Nelumbonaceae > Nelumbo > Nelumbo lutea. Next base: position 5,865,142 of record NC_142687.1, read on the forward strand.
TTGGGTCCAATCTAGCTCATTTGCATTTCAATTGAACTAAACTGAAATCAATTTGTATGAGATTTAGACTGAATTTGGTCCAATCCAATCCAGTCTAACATTGGTCCATTTACAAATAAATTGGACCAAATCAGTTCAATTGACAGCCCTATAAATAGTGGATGAGGGGCTGTCAAAGAGTTGATTCTGCCCGATTGTCCAAACCAAACCGAACCGATTATGTTAGTTTTAGTTATATGATTTAGTCTCAACTTAATATTGAGTCGGTTCTCGTTCTTGTTTGTCGTGAACTGATTATTTAATTAAATATATAAGGTTTTTGTAATTTTATAATAAGTTTTATGATATTTTATGTTCGAATAAAGGGTAAATTTGATAAATAATATCAGTTAAAAACATTTAGTTTATTAATATGTAAATAATATAGAATTTTACTATCATTTTTATTAAGATTATATTATCAAATTTACATTTTGAGTCATTAAATAAATATATTTTTCAGAATAATTGGGCCTATCAGTAAGATTCAATAGAAGCTGACTATTGGCCAAAATGGCTTTGGGTCTGCTTTTTCACCGAATTAATATTCGGCTCAAAACTGGTTCTGCTTAGACTCGACTTGTTGATGACATAAATATAATAGGTATTAAAAAACATGCGGATCCAAAGAGAAATTCCTTCCAAGTCCAAGCCAATGTTTTGAAAACCAACCCATAGGCTGACCCACATTTCCTAGGTCACAGGTCATCTGTTTGACCATCTAAGTTGAACGAGTCATATCGTGCCACATCATTAAATCTATCTATGTGTGTATAATTGTATTTTATCATTAAAAAATGTATAGTTATTTTTGTGATGTAATATATATATATATTATTTTATGTTTAATTTATATTTTTAATTTGTTATTTGTAAAAATATAAAAAAGTGCAATTTAAGACTCCAAAAGGTTTTTCTTTTCGCAAAAAATAGTGGGACACACCTTTGGATTCATGGGACATAGATTTTGAAAAGTTACCCATAATTAAGAAAAAAATCATCTAAATCGGACATCAAAATGCAAAGTTATGGCCTCTAGAAGTACACATACATTGACTGTACAACCCACAACCTTGTGATTGGGTCAAATGGGTCAATTGTTGAACCGCTTAGGTTAGATTATTTTTTACCATATCAATATTTTTAACCAACAATTGATTTTAGCAAAAACAAACCTGATGGAGCGCGATCCGGCCGGTCTTAGTTGTCCGCTGCCTTGCTTCCGAACAGGGTAGCAGGGAACCTAAAACGGAGGAGATGGAGAAGCTCCGGGGGGAACCCGGTGTAGAGGCTCCGAAGCTCAAGTTAGAATCCTTCAAAAGCAAGGTAATACCAGATAGCGCAAACTTTGCATACCGTCGTTGTCGGGGGGCAGGTGGCTCTTATAGTCACTTCGTGCACTCGTCCCGGGGCCCTTGTCAGGTCAAGTATGATTACCCTTGTGCTTATCAATTCGACCGTCGTCCTTTCTACTGAGACAGAACCGTCACTGCCTAACCGTCATCTAACTGGAGATGGCGGTGTCAGTGGCGGTGGCAGGTGGCCGTTTAGGGTGCTACCGCCAAACGTCAGATCCCAAGTCAGTCAGGCGCGGCACCCTTGGGCACGAACTTCCTTAGTGTCAGGCGTGGTACGACTTGTTTGGTTTCGGTGCCAAGTGATGCGAAGTGCTGAGCGAGGCGGTCTTGAGCTCGGAGGTATCTATAGGGCAGGTCAGTTCGGCGAAGTGTATCCCGAGCTGTTACAAGGTGGGTCAGTTCGGCGAAGTGTATCCCGAGCTGTTACAAGGTTAGTTTGGCAAGTATAACCCGAGTTGTTACAAGGTAGGTCAGTTCGGCAGAGTGTATCTCGAGCTGTAACAAGGTCAATTCGGCGAAGTGTATCCCGAGCTGTTACAAGGTGGCCGTTTAGGGTGCTACCGCCAAACGTCAGATCCCAAGTCAGTCAGGCGCGGCACCCTTGGGCACGAACTTCCTTAGTGTCAGGCGTGGTACGACTTGTTTGGTTTCGGTGCCAAGTGATGCGAAGTGCTGAGCGAGGCGGTCTTGAGCTCGGAGGTATCTATAGGGCAGGTCAGTTCGGCGAAGTGTATCCCAAGCTGTTACAAGGTGGGTCAGTTCGGCGAAGTGTATCCCGAGCTGTTACAAGGTTAGTTTGGCAAGTATAACCCAAGTTGTTACAAGGTAGGTCAGTTCGGCAGAGTGTATCTCGAGCTGTAACAAGGTCAATTCGGCGAAGTGTATCCCGAGCTGTTACAAGGTGGGTCAGTTCAAGCCCCCGGTAGGGAGTTCAGTCCGCTCGTGTCCCCTTGTTCCCGCCTAGGCTTGGCCCCTTTTGCCGAGCTGTTGTTTCTGCCACGTGTCAATTAATAGAGAGGTCGGGCCAAATCTTCCTTCATCAATTGCCCCCCACTCCTTGCGTCGGGGGTCTTGCCATGGTGCGGGGAGTTTTTGCGAGGTAGCAGGTGGATTTGTCCCGCCCTTCGAACCTTCACTGCACGGGATGCTTTTGCTAGGATTCTTTCAGTTTCCGAGAAGGCTGGAAACGTGCTTACTCAAGAACGCTAGTGGTTGTGACAGCGCGCATTTTAAATTTCAAACCAATTCGCGCCGCTGGGACGTGACAGCGGGTCGTTTTAAAAAGGCGCGCCACTGCTGTACGTGCACGGGCGACTGTCAGGGAGACGTGGCGCGTTAGTTTCGAAAAAGACGCATGTCGAAGCGACGTCGGTTTCAAAAAGACGTGCGCTGACGTTTCACTTTTTTCGGAAAGACATGCGCCAATCACGTCTCGACCTTAAGGGTTGTGCGGTCGGTAAGAACGTTGGCCGTCGGATTGTCTTCGGCCTGCGTGGCCGATTCTTGGTTACTGTAGCTATAAATAGTGGGGGACCCCGGTTGGTTTGTCACTTCTGCGGTTTGTCTACTGAGTTCGTGTCCAACCTTTCAGCTCGCGTCCAAGTCTTTTCCAGCTCGCGTCAAGGCTGGTTATACAGTCTTCACAGTTCTTTGGCTTGTTCTTCAAACTTTCTGGTGAGTACTTTCCTGAATCTATCTTTTCCCCAATGTCTAGCTTTGATAGCTCAGACGATTCTTCGAGTAGGGCCGACGTAGGTTCCACCAACCGAGTCGTGTCCCCAGACTGCCTCAGTGAACCTGAGGTGGAGTTTGAGGACTATGAACCAGTAGGCCGAGTTGCTTCGGGCAGTTTGGCGTCTATCTCCCGCCGAGGTCGGATGCTAGACAGGTTTGGTCCTTCGACCATGACGCCTGAGGGGCTTCAATCCATACTTCTGTCTTACAATCTTCCTGGGGGGTAGACATATTTTATTCCTTCGGGTAGCTTTCCTTGGAAACACGGTCCAGACGAGATCGTGATTTTTCGAGAGCAGCTCGCTGCAGGGTTGCGACTTCCCTTCCATCCCCTTCTCGTCGAAGTCATAAACCACTTCGATGTCACCATTGGCCAGTTTCATCCGAACTCTATTCGGAACCTGGTGGGGACAGTTTCCCTTTTTTGCGAGCAGAACTTCCCCTTAGACTTAGAGATATTCTCCTCTATCTTGATGCTCAAGAGACAGGCGGGTTCTCTTCCTGGGGGGAGACGAGCGTATTACCTTTCTCCTCGCCAGGGTTTTAAGCTTCTGCACGATCTTCCTAATAAGGCCCCGGCTTGGAAGCGGGACTACTTCGGCGTGCGAAGTGCACAAGGATGGCCCTTTCAGACCGGGTGGGGTGAGGCGCTCCCGATTTGGGCGTAACTCTTGATAAAGAGACGGTGAAGGGTCTCTGGCAATGGGCATGTCAAGGCTTAAAGTGCCACCACTACTTAACGGAGGCCAAGCTTATTGCAACCGGCCTGAGTTCGGGTAGGTTTCTACTAAGCAATTTCTTGCTTGCTTTGTTCTTTCATTTTTTTCTGATGTCGAACTCGTTTCTGTAGGTGTGATGGACGCGGAGAGAACTCGTGGGGGGCGTTTGTTCCAAGGTATGAAGAGGAGGAAGCGGGTCGCCAAGCGAACTCGTACCAAGCTGCCCCTGGATGAGGAGCCCCAAGCCCCAGACCATACGCCAGAGGATCTGCCCAGGGAGCCCGAAGTGACTCCACCGGTGCACGAGACTGTCGGGGCGCCTTACGCTGAAACCACTCATACGGGCGCTCCTGCGTACTCAAGTGCTCCTGCTCACTCCGGATCTGCTCATACACGGGCTGGGCCCTTATGCTCGGGAGCTCAAGGGGAGTTTAGGTGCGTGTTGACGCCGAACTACACTCTTTAGAAGAGTAGGGACACTACTTTCCCCGAGGAGGTCGCGGCCTGGACCGATCTTCCCTTGAATCAGGTTGCTTGCCGCGCCGTAACACATGCCATGGTGGTAAGTTAGATTATGTCTTCCTTTTTTATTCTGTGGCTTCTGCTGTTATTTGCTCACTTGTTTCTTTTGGTACGTGAATTCTTCGATTCATGCCTTGGTGGCCCAAGTGGAGAGGAGCTCGCGACAGGCACGAGCTGCTGAGGCTGCCGCTCATGCTACTGAAGAAGCCTTCCGTGCTGCAGAGGCAAATACCCAGGCTGCTGAGGCGGCTGCTTATGCTGCTGAAGAGGCAAATACCCGGGCTACAGAGGCAAATACCCAGGCGAGGTCTCAACGTGACGCCGAGGCCATGGGGGTAGTTGTCAAGCATATGGCGGACTTGAAGTTGGATTTGCAGCATCAAGTCGAATATCTTCAGGACATCAGGGAGAGAACACGGATTTTTTCCCAAGGCATTGAAGACACCAAGAAGAAGGCAGTTGAAGACTACATTGCCTCTCTGCATTTTGACGATCTGATGGTGGACTCTTACAGGAGGGGGTTCAAGTTGAGCCGGTGGATGATCCGGAATATGTACCCCGACCTCGATGTAAGTGCCATAACCACTTCGCGTATAACTCAGGAGATGGCAAATGCTGCCGATGGCGAGCCGGACTCTGAAGGAGAGGCAGGGCCTTCGGGTGTTGTTGAAGTGCCTTCCGATGGCGAAGAAGTGGCTTCGGGCATGTAAATTTTTTTTTTTTGCCAATGTACTGTTTCTTGCAATGGAGTGTCTTTTTCCCCTTGCTCATCTTCCCCGAGCTGTTTCTTTGCCGGGTTTTTAAATTTCCGCGGTCTTTTATGCCGCGAACTGATTTTTTGCCGAGCTGATAATGTGTTGTCTACGCCGAAGTTCCTCGGCTTGCCTTGTGGCACATAGGGCCTGATTTCGTCCTTTTCGCTAGGTGGTTTATAGGTAGTAGCGCCTTAAGTTCACGATGTTCCACGTTCGAGGTACTCGTTTGCCTTCCAAGGTTTTGAGTTCGTATGCGCCCCCGAGCGCTGTTTTTACTTTATAGGGCCCTTCCCAATTAGGTCCAAGCTTGCCGATGCCGGGTTCGGGCACCATAATCTTACGGAGAACCAGGTCGCCGACTCAGAAGCTTCGTTGCTTTACTCTGCTATTGTAGTAGCGAGCTACCTGCTGCTGTTATGCCGCTGTTCGGATGTGCGCGAAGTCCCTTACCTCATCCAGTAGGTCGAGGTTGGTGCATAACTCGTCTCCGTTCGTCCGATCGTCGTATGTTTCTAATCGCAACGTTGGTATTTCGATTTCCGCCGGGATCACTGCTTCAGTGCCGTAGGTGTGGTTGAAGGGGGTTTCTCCCGTGGATGCTTTTTCGGTCGTTCGGTGAGCCCATAAGACACTTGGTAGCTCTTCGGCCCACAATCCCTTAGCTCGATCCAGACGTGCTTTCAGTCCGCGCAGGATGGCTCTGTTCATTACTTCCGTCTGACCATTTGCCTGCGGGTGCGCGACTGACGTGAAATTTTTCCGAATCCCCATGTTCTGGCACCACTATTGGAACTTGATATCCTCGAACTGTTTGCCGTTGTCGGAGATTAGAACCCGAGGTAACCCGAACCGACATACTATGTTCTTCCAAAAGAAGTTCTGTATGTTTCGAGCCGTAACAGTTGCCAGAGGTTCGGTTTCTATCCACTTCGTAAAGTAATCTACCACAACAACTAAGAATTTTCTTCCGCCTGTTGCTGGTGGGAATGCCCCTAGGAGGTCGATGCCCCATTGTGCAAAGGGCCACGGGCTGGCGAGGTATTTGAGGTCGGAGGCAGGTTGATGGTGGATGTTAGCGTGCTTCTGACACTTGTCGCATTTTCTGACGAGCTCGACAGCTTCTGCCTTCATCGTTGGCCAGTAGTATCCTTGTCGAAGTGCCTTTTGAGCGAGTGCTCTGCCCCCCAAGTGTCCGCCGCACAGGCCTTCATGAGTGTCGTAGAGTACGAACTCGGCTTCGGTAGGTCGCAGGCAACGCAAATAGGGGAGCTTGTACGACCGTCGGTATAACCGTTCGTCTATTATGACGTATTTGGTCGCCTGGCGCTGCACCCTCTTGGCCGCATTGTGTTCTGCAGGGAGGGTTTCGTCTATCAGGAAGCTCGTGAGTGGATCGATCCAGCTCGGCGCTGCTTCTATGACGGGAGCGACCTCCTCTATCCCCCCGAGAATACTAGGCCGAGGTAAGTCCTCTATGTACACAGTTCTCATATTGTTGTGACTCGTACTGGCTAACTGGGACAGGGCGTCGGGCTCAATGTTTTCTGACCTCGGGATTTGCCTGATGATGTGTGACCGGAAGTTAAGCAAGGCTTCTTTTACTTTGGCCAAATTTGCGATCATGGAGAGATCGCGTGCTTCGTACTCGCCGGTAACTTGGTTCACCACGAGCTGAGAATCGCTGCAGATGACCAAGTGTTTTGCCTTTACCTTTTGCGCTAGGTCCAGCCCGGCAATCAGTGCTTCGTACTCTGCCTCGTTGTTGGATGCCACGAACTCAAAGCGTAGTGCGTATTCTAATTTTGTGTCGCTCGGGCCGCACAAGACTATTCCAGCTCCGCTGCCTTGCCGGTTCGAGGAACCATCCACGTGAAGGATCCAGGGCTCCTCATCCCAGTTCGCGCTTCGCCTGACAGGAGAGATGTCACACTGGCTGCTACTTCACGGGGTTCAGACTCTATGGGCTCGGGAGCTCCGGGTTCGCCCGAACTGGGGACCTCGGGCTCGACCTGTGGGGCTTCGTGGCTGAAAGTGCACTCGGCGATAAAATCTGCCAAAGCTTGGGCCTTGATAGCGGTTCTCGGTTTGTACTGGAGGTCGTACTCGCTGAGTTCGATGGCCCATTTCGTCAGTCGACCGGAGACCTCGGGTTTGAGTAAAACTTGTCTAAGAGGTTTGTCAGTTAGGACGATGACGGTGTGAGCCTGGAAGTACGGGCGGAGTTTCCGAGCTGCTATTACTAGGGCATATGCTAGTTTTTCTATCTCCGGGTACCTTGCCTCTGCTCCCTGCAAAATTTTACTAACAAAATATATGGGTCATTGGACCCGGTCTGTTTCTTTTATCAGTACCGAACTGACCGCCTCGTCGCTCGCCGAGAGGTACAGTTCTAAGACCTCGCCCACCTCGGGCCGGGCTAAGGTTGGCACACTAGCGAGGTAACCTTTTTGTTCGTCGAACGCGAACTGGCAGTCCTGGGTCCACTCGAACCCTTTGCCTTTGACTGCCTTGAAGAAGGGTAGGCAGCGGTCTGCTGACTTAGACAAGAAGCGGCTTAGAGCGGCTATGCAGCCGTTTAGCCTCTGAACCTCTTTTACTTTCCAAGGTGGTTTCATATCTAGAATGGCTTTTATTTTGTCCGGGTTGGCCTCAATACCGCGCCGATTGACAATGTAGCCTAGGAACTTGCCCGAGGTGACGCCGAAGACACACTTATTGGGGTTCAACTTCATGCTAAATTGACGCAGGATTTGGAAAACAGAATCTAAGTCTTGTATTAACTCTTGTGAAAACTGAGTCTTGACGACCATGTCGTCTACATAGCACTCTATCTTCGTACCAATCAGGGGCTGAAATAGCTTATTTACAAGTCTTTGGAAAGTCGCCCCGGCATTTTTTAGTCCGAAGGGCATGACTTTGTAGCAATACAGGCCGAACTCGGTTATGAAGCTGGTTTTTTCCTCATCGGATGGGTCCATCCTAACTTGGTTGTAGCTCGAGTAGGCGTCCAGGAAGCTTAGCAACTCGTTTCCCGAGGTCGCGTCCACTAGGCGGTCAATTTTGGGGAGGGGGAATCAATCTTTCGGTCAAGCTCGATTCAGGTCGGTATAGTCAACGCACATGCGCCACTTGCCGCTTGCCTTTTTTACCAACACCAGGTTGGCCACCCAGCTCGGGTAATGGACTCCCCTTATGAAGTTTGTTGCGAGGAGCTTCTCGACCTCCTTGTCGACCGCTCTCCAGCGTTCTGGGGCTAAGTTGCGTTTCTTCTGTCTAACGGGTCTGACTACAGGGTCAGTATTAAGTTTGTGAGTTATCAGTCCGGGGCTAATGCCGGGCATGTCGGCCGTGGATCAGGCAAAAATATCTAAATTTTGAAGTAAAAAACTCACCAGTTCGGCTCGTTGGGGGTCCTCGATGGAAGCTCCGATGCTTAATGTGCGAGCTAGGTTCGTAGCTGAAGTCGGGATTGCGACAGTTTCCTCCGTGGGCGAAACTCACTCCTCACCTTGCTCCGCAGGCCGCTCTAGTTCGAGGTCGTCGGCCGCCTTGGTTTTTCCCTTCAGGGCGGCAACGTAGCACTTGCAGGACTCGAGCTGGTCGCCCCGCGCTACCCCTATACCGAAGTCCGTAGGGAACTTCATGGCCAAATAGTAGGTGGAGACCGCCGCCCGTAGGATATGCGTGATCGGCTGCCCTATAATGGCATTGTGTGGGGAGGGGGTCGCGACTACCAGGAAATCATGGTTGAGTCTGACCGCACAAGGCCATGTGCCGACTTCCACAGGGACAGTTACTTTTCCGAGGGGCCTGACTTCCTCTCCGCTGAAACCTACCAGGGGAGTGTTCGCGGGCTTCAGCTCACTCCTTTGTAACTGCAGCTGGTCAAATGCTGATTTGAAGAGGATGTCCGCTGAGCTGCCCGAATCTACGAGTACGCGCCTGACCTTGAAGTCGCTGGTCCTTAGTTTAATGACAAGCGCGTCATCATGGGGGGTTCCATTCTTCGAGGGCCGCTTCGCGAACTGAAGTCCGGACTGCTGCCGAGGTACACCCCGCTACCACCGAACCTCCCACTATTACATGGATGGTTCCCCGAACTGGCCTCTCTTCCGGAGGCTGCTTCTGCAACGGTTCGACAGGTCTGTTGCTAGACTCGGGGGCATCCTTTTCGTGCTCCCCTTGCCGACCTGCTTTATTGTTATTGTTGTGTTGTACAAATCTTCTCAAGTATCCGCGACGGATGAGCCCCTCTATCTCGTCCCAGAGGTTATTACACTGTTTGGTGCTATGACCATGGTCTCTATGGAAACTACAATACAAATTCTTATTTCTCTCGTTTGGATTTCCCTTTAGGCGAGGTGGCCACTTAACATACAAGGCATCTTTGATCGTCATTAAGATCTCCGTCCGCCTCGTGTTTAACGGCGTGTAACCCGTCCGAACTGCTAGGGGGGCCCGGAACGACTGGTTCGGCTTCGGCTCCCGGGTCGAGTTTTTTCTATTCACCAGGTTGGAGAGCTCGCCTTCTCTCTTTCTTTTTTCGTTCCCGCCTTCGGTTCGTTGGTTGATTACTTCCTCTGTCCTCATGAACTTATCCGCGAGTTTGAGGAATTCGGCCACGGTCGCGGACTGGTTGGTCACCATGTGCCATTTGAATTCTTTGTGCGTCACCCCTCTTTTGGGCGCCGCGAGCTACACTACGGGGTCCAACCGCGGTATCTGCAAGCATGCTTCGTTGAATCGCTTGATGTAACCCCAAATAGATTCTCCTTCTCTTTGGACTACTCCGAAGATGCTTTCCTCCGTTCTGGGGCACCGTTGGCTGGTGACGAAGTGTGTGGTGAAGATTTGCACGAACTGGGCCCAGCACTTTATCGACCCGGGGGCCAGGTTCCTATACCAAGTGCGGGCTACCCCCTGAGGGTGGTGGTAAAGGCCACGCACATGCACGATTCGCTGGCCCTGGCAAGGTGCATTTGCGACTGAAAGGCGTCAACGTGGACGTTGGGGTTGAAGGTCCCGTCGTACTTGTCCAGAGGTGGGAGCTTGAAGTCTCTGGGTAAGGGGACCGCCAGGAGTTCCGATGTGAGGGGGGAAGGAACGGAGAGAGCCGGGGCAGCCCCTACCTCGTCCGAGCTCGTGTCTTTGCCTCTGAATTCCGACAAGGCGCGGGTGGCGGTTCGGCGATTTCACCGGCGCCTTCGCCGTTGAGCGGGCCTTGTGCTGGCACTGCTGGTCTCCGTGTTACCGAGCTTGATGGGCCCGGAATGCTGGTAGTCTGCCGCCAGGGCGCTGAATCAGTTTTCGGTGAGCGGGAGCTCGGGCTCGGAGCGCCGGGGTGCCGACCTCGCGGGCGAGATTCCCGACCCGCCCGCGGGTTGCGAGGCGGGGATGACATTTTTCTCTCTTCAGCCTGGGGACGAGGCCTGGCTGTTGGGGTGGTTCTGGGGCCGGGAGGCCTTCGCCTGGTGGGGGCGTCCATCCTGCGGGGAGGCCTTAATCGGCCTCAGAGCGGGGTGGCGAGGTGGAAGTAGTGGTTGGTTCAGTGGCTGTTGGGGGAACTGCTGTTGATAGTGATATTGGGAGATGTTGTGCAGCACTTGGTGCTGGTGAAGCTGGTGTTGCTGGAACTGTTGCATTTGGGCTTGCATTGCCCGCATGCATTGCATCAGGTCCTCCAACTGGTTTTGGCTAGCTGCCAGGGCGACGGCAGTTGGTTCAGTGAAGGTTGTCTCAATGTGGGGAGGAAAGGAGATGCTTGTGGTAGGAAGGTTTACGGGTGCCATTGCTTGTGGTGTGTTCAGGCTTGGGATCCCATCCGCCGAAAGGGGGATCGTGAACTGTCCAACACACACTACGGGGACTTGAAGTTGCTCCCCGGTGGCGTTTGTCTCCGTGCCACGTCCGGTGTTGCTGGAGGAGGCCATGAGTGTTGGGTTTTTTGAAGAAAAGGGGTTATCAAAGTTTGGAGGGAGGCTTTTTGAAGTGGTTTCCCACAGACGACGCCAATTGATGGAGCGCGATCCGGTCGGTCTTAGCTGTCTGCTGCCTTGCTTCCGAATAGGGCAGCAGGGAACATGAAACAGAGGAGATGGAGAAGCTCCGGGGGGAACCCGGTGTAGAGGCTCCGAAACTCAAGTTAGAATCCTTCAAAAGCAAGGTAATACCAGATAGCGCAAAGTTTGCATACCTCCGTTGTCGGGGGGCAGGTGGCTCTTATAGTCACTTCGTGCACTCGTCCCGGGGCCCTTGTCAGGTCAAGTATGATTACCCTTGTGCTTGTCAATTCGGCCGTCATCCTTTCTGCTGAGACAGAACCGTCACTGCCTAACCGTCATCTAACCGGAGATGGCGGTGGCAGGTGGCCGTTTAGGGTGCTACCGCCAAACGTCAGATCCCAAGTCAGTCAGGCGCGGTGCCCTTGGGCACGAACTTCCTTAGTGTCAGGCGTGGTACGACTTGTTTGGTTTCGGTGCCAAGTGATGCGAAGTGCTGAGCGAGGTGGTCTTGAGCTCGGAGGTATCTATAGGGCAGGTCCGTTCGACGAAGTGTATCCCGAGCTGTTACAAGGTGGGTCAGTTCGGTGAAGTGTATCCCGAGCTGTTACAAGGTGGGTCAGTTCGGCGAAGTGTATCCCGAGCTGTTACAAGGTGGGTCAGTTCAACGAAGTGTATCCCGAGCTGTTACAAGGTGGGTCAGTTCGGCGAAGTGTATCCCGAGCTGTTACAAGGTGGGTCAGTTCGGCGAAGTGTATCCCGAGCTGTTACAAGGTTAGCTTGGCAAGTATAACCCGAGCTGTTACAAGGTGGGTCAGTTCGGCGGAGTGTATCCCGAACTGTTACAAGGTCAGTTCGGCGAAGTGTATCCCAAGCTGTTACAAGGTGGGTCAGTTCAGGCCCCCGGTAGGGAGTTCAGTCCGCTCGTGTCCCCTTGTTCCCGCCTAGGCTTGGCCCGTTTTGCCGAGCTGTTGTTTCTGCCATGTGTCATGTAATAGAGAGGTCGGGCCAAATCTTCTTTCATCAAAACCCAAAATCAAAGCCAAGTGACGATTCAAATGATTCTACAAGCTAGGTGAACGACAGGTTGAAAACATTGGTCCAAATGCAATGGATTCAGCGTTAATTGTAGGGCTGCAAATGGATTGGATCCTGTTCGTATCTTCAGATCAGATCGGATAATATGATCTGATCAGAAATCAAATCAGATTCGGATCACCCCTATCTAATCCAAGAAGATTCAATCTGATATATATTATATATTTATAGAAATGTATAGAATTTGTGTATGTGTGTATATATATATATATATATATATATATATATATGTTATTTATTTATAAATATCTTTTTTATATTATATTTTTATAAATTTGTTATATTATTTATTTTGTATAAAAACATGTATATATGATGAAAATACTTAGAAAATACTTATATTTTTTACTTTATTTAAATTAACATATTTTAATTTTCTTTTAATAATTTATTAATTATAAAAACAAGTTAGAGCGGATCAAATTCGAAGATCTAACTTACCATTCAAATTCAAATTGAAACATATCATATCCGATCGGATTGAATCCGATATGAACAGTGTCAGATCGGAATCGAACCCGATCCATTTGCATCCTAAGAATTTGTGTATGTCGTGGCTTCTAACCGTTGGGTTCACATTTGACTGAATTATCAAAGATCACAAACTTTGCGTAAATTTCATTGCCCCACGTGCGATACGCACGTGAATGACTCGTCCTGTAGATATCTCAAGTCTGATATTAAACGGGAGACCGGAGCCAATACAGGACCATATCCAAGACTACACCACAAGGATATTCATTTATTTTTTATTTATAATTTTACAAAAAACGGGAAGGATCTGAAAATGGCGGTTCTTTTCCATTGTGGTATTTCATCTAAAGCCTGACAAGACAGTTCGCAGCTCAAAGAAGAAGAAGAGCAGAAGAAAAACTTGAAGCCTCCAAACCAGAAAGAACCACTGTAGAGAATGAGAGCTTTCTCTGCTATTTATTCTGTCGAGCCGACATCATTATCTAGGGGGTTTCTACCTGTCAGAAGGTAAACAACCTAACATCTACAATTTTCTTTTCTTTAATCTCTTTTGTTCTCCTTCAATTTATTTCGTGCTTTAGTTTGAATCTGATTTTTCGCTGGCAATAAACTGATCTCATTAGGAACTAGTTCTTGCCTGCTATCTTCAAATTATTACTTTTGGGTCTGGTTGCAGTATGGAAATGATAAACAGGGAGTGAAAGGATATTCTTCTCAATGCCATTGGTATCTGGGAAATGTTTGGGCAGGATTTTCTTCTAAATATGTTTAAGGGCATTTCTTTCTGATTCTATCTCTTTCCTTGAAGAAATAGGTGGTTTATATGTTAACTGATCCTAGTATTTCCTACACAAGTTTAAAATTCAATTTCAATCTTCTATGCATAGTGATTGGTAGAACATTTTTTCACTGTATAAAACTACATACAAAAAGAAGATTTTGTTTCAGTTTTCATCCTTTCTTTTTACAGATATAATAAAAGGATTTCTTCTAATCATATTCATAGCTTTAGTTGGAATGACTTCAAAATTGATTAGAATGCGTAAATAATTTCTAAAAATTGAGTTTTTGACCCATTACAGATTTGACACAAACTTTTAGTAAGGAAAGTAAGGAAACCCCTTTAAAAAATACCTACCAAAATAAGTCTTGAAGAGCTTTGATGGCAACAACATGTTTAATTCATGTCCAATTCCAAATACATGGTCCTTGGTTTGTTGGGTTGATTATTGGACAAGCTTTCTACTGACAATTATCCAACAAAAAAAAGGAAGCTTTCTACTGACACCAAAGTCAAGCCAATCTAATGAGTTTTGATGCTCAAATTTTTGTCTGCAAGTAGAGTGATGGGCTTGAAATTTTTTATCTGCAGTTTCATTTGAAGTAGTTCATCTTCAACTTTGAATTTGGGACCAGTTACTTTTCTTGGCATTGGTTTTGTTTGTCACGGACAACTCACCTATTTGAGATTAGTTATTCAACTTTGGATATGAATTAATTGTCAACTCTTATTTGCATTAGTTTTTGAACTTGAGATGTTTTATCTATGATTTCAAAATTATGAGTGGCAAGGCATGAAGAATTTTGTGAGTTAATGTTATCAATTTATGTGTCCAGGATTTGTCTTAGTTTTCCCCAACGTGTCTTCTTCTGCAAAGCGAAGTCTGGTAAGCAATTTTTGTGGTAATTTTTTGTGACTATGGCTTCTATAATTCCGAACCCATCCTCAACCCAGAACATAAAAGCAAATAGGGTTGGCAATGAGCTAAGTGGAACTGAGCTTTGTGCAGCTAGGGTTGCCCAGCTGGTAACATCTCAGTTGGTCTTGGACTTCTAATGTAGTGAACTCATGCTAGGATTGGATCAGCTCACTTAGGTTCATTTTCAATATTCAGCCTATCCAAACCAAAAAGGTTTATAATACCACTAAGCCATAATCCTAAACTTGCTGCCCAAATTTATTAAAATAGAAAAGATGTATATGATATCTAAACAAGTCAAGCCCACAGGCTCAGTTCCAAACTCAAGCTTCCACAAACTTAAATATTTAACTCAGACATTTTTTTCCTTTTTCTTTTTCTTGGTTGTCGTTGTTTTCTTTCTTCTTGTACAAGAACAATCAACATGTTCTAATGTGATGGCAGCTGAATTTGGGCCAGATGGATCTCTCAGCTTTAGAACAGTCTCTCATACTCTGTTAGTAGCAGAAAAAGAGGAGGCCAAAGCTGTCCTAACCTTGTTCTTGAGGAAACAAGGTCTGAGCAATGCAGTTGCAGCACGGATAATCAACAAGTCAGACCTTTTTATTAACCACCTTGTATCAAGACTCCATTCTGTTCATAAATCTCGATATCTAGTAGGTTCGACTTCAAAAGCATTGTCATTTTTTATTGATTGTATTGTCTAGCTGATTGCCCATATTTTGTGACCTGGCTGATCAAATCTTGGAACATTTGCAGGAAGAGAGCTTACCACCCTTGAGATCAGAGATGCTCTTATTCCATATCTTGAGTCTCTTCTTGAGGAACATGGAAACGTTCTGGTAGATGTGGTTGAAAACTTTCCTAACCCACCTGGGAAAGAAAGATCAATTGTTCCAGCTTCTCCAAGCACTTCAAATCTTAGCTCCAAGAAACTGAAGGCTGTGGCCCGGGTAAGTGAGATAGGCCCTGATGGGCAGCTGCCTGCACATGTACTCTACCTCATAGACCTAGGGATCGAACTTGAACAGATTAAGGTAATGACTCGCAAGTTCCCAGCTTTTGCCTACTACAGCTTGGAGGGTAAAATAAAGCCAATTGTTGAATTTCTCCTTGAACTTGGAGTGCCCAAATCAGACATCCCTACGATCCTTATCAAAAGGCCTCAGTTGTGTGGTATCAGTATCTCTGAGAACCTCATCCCAACCATGGCATATTTGGAGAACTTTGGTGTTGACAAGAGAGAGTGGGCGAAGGTGATACATCGCTTTCCTGCGTTGCTGACTTATAGCAGGCAGAAGGTGAAAGCATCTGTAGATTACCTGTATGAATTGGGCCTCTCAGCAGAGAGCGTAGGTAAGATCCTTACACGTTGTCCGCATATCATAAGTTATAATGTGGACGATAAATTACGGCCCACAGCCGGATACTTCCGATCAATGGGTGTTGATGTTGCTGTTCTTCTCCACCGATCCCCACAGACTTTTGGTCTCAGTATTGAGGCCAATCTGAAGCCTGTGACGGAGTTTTTCTTGGAGAGAGGATACACAGAGGCAGAGGTTGGGACCATGGTTTCAAGGTATGGAGCTCTATACACTTTTAGTCTGGGTGAGAACTTGATACCAAAATGGGATTTCTTTTTGACCATGGATTATCCTAATTCGGAGCTGGTAAAATTCCCACAGTATTTTGGTTACAGTTTGGAGGATAGGATTAAGCCAAGATATGCTCTTGTGAAAGAAAGTGGAGTGAAATTGTTGCTGAACCAGGTACTATCTCTTTCAGATATTGAATTTGGTAAGGTATTAAAGAGGAAAGTGAAGAAGATGCTTGATGATTAGACTTCACTTAGTGTAACAGACAGCGAAGATCATTGTTCAGACCTGGAAAGAAAGAGATAATAGTAATGTATAGATAACAAAACTCTGTATGCCCATCTTGAGGAAATAGTTGTAGATTGTCAGATCAGACACCAGTTATTGCTGCAGCAGTGGGCAAGAAAATTGTCCGATAATTGCATGTAATTTTTTTAGGGGTTGGAAAAATGTATACAGATTGTCATCCTTTTTTCCATTTTAATTTAATATAAGCTAAGCCTGTTGTCTTTGATGATGGAAATTGTGCTTGGTTCATGAGCAACCATTGCCATCGGAATGTTTCATGTGCATTGTGGCAGCCAGGGTTTCAACTAAAAGTTCTTTTCTTACTACTACAAGCCGCTGTAGCTATATTGTGGAGCATACTTAAACATGCAGAAATTAAAAGGACTTCTGCTTCAGAGATGTTATATGTTCAAAGAACGACTGTTCTTGCCTTACAATCTGATCACAGTGTCCCCATTGGCATCACAAACAACATCCATTGCATCAGAACACAAAATGATCCGTGAAACTGTTGTCAACAATGCCCACCGTAGCGCCTTGATCACAGCCCATATTTCAGCATCAGCGGCTCTGGTGGCTTTGCAAAGCTGTCGTCCGACAACTGCAATAAGAGAACTTTGTGATGTGATAGCAAAGCAAAACCAATAGATGCATGTATTGGATTATGATTAAAAGAGCCATCAACAAACATAAAGTAATCCTTGTCTGACGCAGATGCGGATAAGGGATCGTGTGTGGGCTGCTACCTGTTGGTAGTAGATTTTGGTTCCCCACCACCACGTCGTAGATACTTCCATAGTTCCATACATCTTCAACTACACCTCCAGGATTAGGAGAGACATGATGGGAGAGTATTGCGTTCCTTTGGTCCCAGATTAAGCGTGTAAATTGTAATGATCACAAATTCACAATGCAGATTATCTATTTCCTCCTTATTAAGCATCAATTCCTAAGCCAATCATGGACCACTAAAGGCTTTGAACACAATTTGTTCTTCCTAGGAATGGTCTCCCAATACTGTTTCCATAAAAATAATTGGAAACAGTACGGATTATGGAATGTCAAATTTCCACGATGACCCACTCGGCCTCCTTTTTTATAAGAGGAAGTGTGGGATCAGACGCGCAAATCCACAGGTTCTCTGGCAACCGGCAAGGTTTTAAAAGCCGGTCTGGGGACTGGTTCCCGGGTCGAACGGATGGTCTGTTCTGACTTAAAAAATATAAAAAAGGCTAAAAACTGTTATCTGGGTCAATGGTTTGACCACCCAGGTCAGTGGGTTGCTGACCAAATCAATGGTTTTTGGCCAAAAAAACATTAGGGGTGCTCATAACAAACCGAAAAAATGCGGTTAACTGAACTGATCGGTTTGATATTTTAAAAAACCAAGGGAATCGGTTTGGTTTTTGGTTAACCTAGAAAATAAACTGGTAGTTAACCGAACTGACCGATATATGTATTTATGTGTATATTTTATATATATTTTTAATATATCTCACATATTATTTATATATTATTTATAAATATATGAATTATATATAAATATATACATATTATATTTATAATTATTTATTTATATTTATCTATTTAAAATATATAATATATTATAAATATATTACATATATTATATATATTTATTGTATTTATAATATAATATAATATTTATTTATTTATAATGTATGTTATAAATATAAAAAACCAAAAAACCAAAGAATCGAAGAATCGAACCATTCAAAATTTGAAACCAGTGATATTTGTTCAATTTCAGTTTGGGGATATGGAAAAATTGGTAGAACCACTTTGATTTAAAAAAAAAAAAACCTTATGATTTGGTTAACTGAATCGTAAGCACCCCTAAAAAACAGTTTTTGGGTGAAACATAACCCGTTACCTGACCAGTTCCTAGGTTTTCTGGTCCGATCCGGTTTTGAAAACCATTCTCTTTGTGGTATGGTTAGTGGCATCTTGCTCTATCCCTATCTCATGAGCCCCCTGTCATGTTTGTTATGTAAGACCCAGAAATGGCTACAAGTACAGAAAACCGACTTATAATGTTTTTCTGTCCATTTTCTCCATGCAGATCGATCTGCCTATACATAAACTACAAAATGGTTTAACTTGCTAAGCAATTCTCATGCTTTGCTACCTTGTCTAAACATGTGATTCAAATTTTCAAAAACCAATAAAAGAATGACCGAAAGTAAATTGATTTACATAAAAGGCTTTTATGTGAATTGGGGCAGAGTTAGAATAAAGTCTTTACTTATGTTTAAAATCAAAGTAGAAGTATAGATGATGGTAAAGTTGATTATCCAAACAAACAAATAATGATATTCCAAATCCAAATAGGGCATAAATAAATCCATGTTTTAGGAAAAATTTTCTATTAGTATCATGTACTTTGGGCCTGGTGTGACTTTGTGTCCAATAATTCATTACCTGAACTATCAAAACATATCAATCTAGTACATGTTGTTAATCAACCACTAAATGGCATTTGAAAATACACAAATGTCCTTCGAGTGTCATCTAATTCTCTTTATCAACCTTCCAATGTTGAAAAAATTGAACAATCTCAAATCCTTGCTTCTTTTATTCAAGGTGGTTGGTTGCCTATCTTATGCTAATACCTCCAAGGCAGGCTGAGACAAATTCGCCCCACGCTCTCGTAAATGTGTGTTTATTGGGTACTCTCAAGGACAAAAGTGGTATCGCCTTTACTATTTAAAAACTGGGCAAATATTTGTATCACGGGATGCCATCTTTTTCGAAATCAATTTCCATTTGCTGGACATTTATTTGAAAATGGTTACTCTTCAGATATTGTGATCCCGTTACCAGCATGTGATGATGCTGATATGAGTTTACAACAACCTATGGTCCAATTATTGATATTGCCCCACCTTGTGAGATTGATTCACATATTGATCTTGTAACAGTCTCAAATTTGTCCACACCTACCTTGGGCAGGCCCACTCACTCTCGTCATTCTTCATCCCATCTTAATGATTTTGTATGTCTTACATTATCATATACTAACACAGGATACCCCATTTCCAATTATCTCACATATTCACCCTTAGCTTTCTAAATAAACGTTATGCAAATACCCAGTGACCCAAAGTCATTTGCCCAAGCACATCAGTTCCCTTGTTGGCGCCAAGCAATGGTTGATGAGCTTGCTGCTTTAGAAAGAACTAATACATGGACCCTCACCAATTCGTCTCTTGGAAAGAAGCCTATAGGCTGCAAATGGGTTTATAAAGTCAAGCACAAGGTGGATGGCAGTGTTGAGTGGTTCAAAGCACACTGGGTAGCAAAAGGCTACACGTAAACCGAAGGCATGGGTTACACTGACACATATGCTCTTGTGAAAAAACTTGTCACTATTCGATGTCTATTGTTCCTTGTTGCGGCATGTCACTGGGAGCTTCACCAAATGGACGTCAACAATGCTTTTCTACATGGAGCATTGCAAGAAGAAGTCTACATGCTACCACCACCAGGAGATGCATGTGTATGTTGTCTTAACAAGTCCATATATAGCCTGAAACAAGCTTCAAGAAAATTGGTTTGATACCTTAGCGCAAGCATTAAAGCAATGGGGATTTGTGCAATCTCTTGCTTATAGTACACTCTTCACCATGACCAAGCTGTGATACTTTCTTGTTGTGTTGGCTTATGTTGATGACCTTGTGCTAGTTGGGAATGATCCTTCTGCCATGGGAGCCTTAAAGTAGTATCTTAGCGATTGCTTTCCCATCAAGGACTTTGGACATTTACATTATTTCTTGGGCATTGAGGTATCTCATGATGATGATCGCAGCATATTTCTTAGCCAACATAAATACATGTTGGATATTCTAAAGGATGCTGGAGTGATTGCCTATAAATCCAACCTATTTCCCATGGAACAACACCACCACGTTCAACATGATTCTAGACCACCCATTGATCATCCAACTCAATGTAGAAGATTGGTCACCTCATTTATCTAACTATAACGCGACCCAAGATCACTTACTCAGTGCACATCTTAAGCCAATTCATGGCTGCTCCGCGCCAACACCATCTGGAAGCTGCAATGCATATACTTCGTTATTTAAAATCTTCCCCAAATCATGGCCTTTTTTTGCCTTCACAAAATGATCTTGTCATACAGGCCTACTGTGATTCCGGCTGGGCTGGCTGCCCGACTACTCGTCGATCCACCACAAGATACTTCACCACCCTTGGCTCTTCTCCTCTTTCTTGGAAGATAAAGAAGCAATCCACTATATTTCGTTCTTCTGTATGGCTGCAACCACTAACAAACTATTATGGCTGAAACGTCTCTTTCATGATTTGGGCCTCTATCATGCAGAGCCTATGCAACTCTACTGTGATAACAAACCAGCCTTTCACATTGCTGTTAATCTTATTTACCGTGAACGCACAAAGCATATTGAACTTGATTGCCACTTCATCCGCCGGCACATTCAATCCGAAACCATTGTTAGTGCACATATCTCCTACAAGTTACCAGCAGATATTGAAGGTCTTGGGGCGTGACCAGTTTCAAGCTTTAGTTCCTAAGTTGGGCATCACCCAAGTTCATGCTCCAACTTGAGGGAGCGTATAGCAGCAAGTGTAAATCCGTTGGAACAAATTCTGTTAGTCCAGCTGTCTAATTGGACTGACAGGTTGCATTAGTTAGAACATTGTCTCAAGTCGATTTATGTATCTATATATACGGGACTCTGTAATAAACACAAAATACTCTTTCTCTGTTTCTCAGTTGCATCTCGCAATTTTATAGTTGGTTCCGCAACAGTCCGCAGTTGAGCGAGGGAAGAAGCATCAGATATTCTTTTAATTCTTACTTGGTTATTTAGCTACGCTGCAAGTTCCATCTCTCCTTGGGATATACGATGGCGGTTCTTCCAATTCTTCAGTTTGAAGAGAAGATCATTGAAACGGTGAAGCAAAACCCTGTCGTTGTTATAATCGGAGAGACTGGTTCAGGGAAGAGCACGCAGCTCTCGCAAATATTGCACAGAAATGGGTACACCAAATCTGGAATCATTGCTGTCACTCAGCCTCGCCGAGTTGCCGCAGTCTCGGTTGCGAGGTAATTTCGTCTAACTCCTTTCTCTTTTGCTTTCTTTTTTTTTTTCCCTTCCTGCTATGACAGATCCTTTACTCCTCTAAATAGTTTCGAATTGAAACGTTGGAATAGCCAGAACTAGGTTTTCGAGTTGGATATCAGGTACAATTGGAGTTTATGTGTCTAACATTTGGAATCCTTTTTATGTTAGTTTATGAGTGTAAAAATCAATAAGTGCAACGGAGCTTCACTCATGGACTTTCAGATGGAATTAGCTTTCTTTAGCTTCTTTGCTACTTACTCTTGTAATTTATGTTCTCCTATTATTGAATTCAAAACGATAAAAATTTTCAATTAACATCCTGCTTTAGTTGATCATTAACTAGTAAAGCTGATTTGCTACTCTTGTGCCATTTTCTTCTTCTAAGTCAACCGAAGAAGCTGAAGGAGGATATCTGTTCAAGTCTGTAGATAGTAGATACAATGAGGACAGTTTTGGTTTCCTCATCTCAAAATAATTTCTCTATTTGATTTCCATTTTTGGCCTTTTCCACTCATTATAATAATAAATTTGGTTTGCTTGTCAATTACAATATTCAGTTATTCACCCGTGGGAGTGGTGAACGAAAATATCATGCTACACTACAGATTTTTTAAATTAAACCATTTGACTTCTTTTCTCATTGGTGCACAGGCGTGTTGCACATGAACTTGGTGTTCAGCTTGGTGAGGAAGTTGGCTATGCCATTCGATTTGAAGACAGGACATCAGAGAAAACATGTATCAAGTAATGCCATAGATTCTTATTTGCAAAACTTAATATTATATTCTTTCCTTTTTTTTTTTTTTGCCTTTTTGGTTGTTAAAATATTGGCATCTTATGCATTGTAACTTCAACTTGGATTTAAACTTGTGGAATCCCAGATATCTTACTGATGGTGTTCTCCTTCGTGAGAGCCTTTCTGGCCCAGAGCTAAATCAGTATTCAGTAATTATTTTGGATGAAGCTCACGAGAGGAGTCTAAACACGTAAGTTTCATTCTCTATATTTCTTTAATGTTTCCTGCTGATGGAATGCAGTGGAGTCCCTGTTGCTTCTTCATTTTCATCTTTGATACCCTAAACATTTAGGGGAAGAGTTGTATTGTATTTGCTTCTGAGATGTAACTCTTTTTTAAACCAGATTCATGCATTACTTTGGAGAGCATATAGAACATTCCATGCAATACTGAATTATTGATGTGGTTATAATCAGGACCTCAACCTAATAAATTCAACACCCCAATACTCAAGACACTGTGTCAATACTTTGCACTTGGCATTTCTTTTAACATACTGAGGATGAAGTCATAAGTGTTAGGACCTAACAGTGGCATGAGAATGGAAAAATCCAATAAGGCAGCAATACTTTGATTTGCCAATTTTTTTGTTTATTATTTTTACTATAATTTTATATTGGTTATGTCATTTAATGTTTATGTATGGCCAAGTTGTTATGCCATAAGTTCCAGAGGTTTAATATGTTGGATGCCTAAATGCTTGTCACCCATGTCAGGTATGAAGGTAGAAGTGATATGAGATTTGTTTCTATATCTGTTTATGCATTTATATTTTGCATGTATGTAAGGGTGCTAGACTTCTGGTTGGGTTGGGAATTTGTTAAATTTTTATTGGGTCTGAACCCTAATCTGAGCCCAATTTAATTGAAATTCTTCAAGTTGAGCAATCTGCCTCACAGCCCCATGTATGAGGTTCAAATGCTATGCTAAATTTGTTTAGTATTATATTGAGTTTTTCATTTTGTGCTACTGTGTATTTAAAGTGAGCTAGATATTTAAATGCATTTATATGCAGTGATATATTGCTGGGATTGATGAAGCGCTTGGTTAAGATGCGTCCCTCTAATCTGAAGGTTTTGATCACTTCGGCAACTCTGGATGGTGAGAAGGTTTCAAGATTCTTCTCCAATTGTCCAATACTGACTGTGCCTGGAAAGTTGTTCCCTGTGGAAATCCTATACTGCAGTGAGCGTCCTACAAGCTATCTTGAGTCTTCTCTAAAAACTGCTCTTGGTATGACAATAACTTGGATCCATACCTTGTATTAGCAGTTTATGACATGACTTTTTTCACCCTTATATAGATAGATTGGTAATTATTGTGTGATTTTGTATGATACTGCTTAGTTGTGCCTATCTCTTAGAAACCTGCATAGTTTTGTGAGCTTTTAATCTCTATTTTTGTGGTTTTGTTCCTTGTGTTCAATATTAGATTGTTCCTGGTATTCCAATGCATTAAAGATGATATACATGTTATTTGTTGAATATTAAAATAATGTTCATTTTAAGGAGCTTCAATTAAAATAGCTTCACTGTCAATCTGTCCAATATAGTGGAAGAGAAAGAGAAACACATACATAACAGAAATGGAAGTAAATACACCTTACCAGTGAGGCTGCTGTCTTGTGATTTTTACAACCGCCCATTTGATTTTCTAGAATTCAGTGTTAGGCCAGGTCTTGCTTTGTTAAGATGGTCCTATACCCTCAGATGCTTTGCTTATTCAGGTCTGCAACATGGAGCTTGGAGGGGCCTTTGATGGTAAAGCAAAAAGTTCTCCACTATTTACCTGTGATTCTCCCTTGAAGGCACACGGGTATAGGATCTGGTGAATTCAGACTTTTGAGGTTCGGATCTGAGATGGAGAATCAAGAAGGCAAAGTTGATAAAATTTTCCGATCTGAGTTACTTATAGAAAATGATGTAATAAACTAATTTTATTGTAAAATTTCTGCGTAGAAATTACAGTGTCTAGAAATGATACTTCAGAGAGAAAGGAGAAGCAATACCATACTGATATGCAGTATAGGATTTTTTCAATTCCACATTTCAACTCTAAATTCCATAACAAAAAGAGGGTGCCTATTTATAGATTTAAATCTATGGGGTCAGCTCTTTACTTCTAAAATAAAATAAACCAACTAAACTACTAAAAGATTATTGATATAAAACTAAATAATTAAATGATTCCTAAGCATCTAACTACTTGACCCTTAAGGATACAATGCTGTTTCCAATTAAAACATTACAAATAAAATGGATGCAACTTTCAAAATCAACTTAGGTTCGCAATATCTTGGTAATTTTGGACTGGTTACTGACATATCATAATGATGGAATTAAATTATTTCAGTCCAATAAGTTTTGATGGATCAAAACTTAGAGCTACAAGAAAAGTGATATGATCACAACCCTTTAAAAAACCCTAAGAACCCACCTATAGGATTCTTCTGACTGTTTTTGACTATTTAGACCATTAAAGCTATTCCTGCGATAGTTGTAAATAATATAATTACTCAAAAAGGGACCCATAATTGAAAAAATCCTAGAGTTACGAAACTGCCACTGGAGAAAGAGAAACCGGGAAAAGCTTGATTTTCTTCATTTTGATGTATTGCATTATTCTCTGACAGAGCTGGATTGATGTCTTTATGGGGTTTGGTGGTTGAGAGGTTCCACAGGAAGCTGGTCTGATCTGATAGAAATTGAGATATTTTTGCTAGTTTGTAAAATTGTTTTGATTCTTAGTGCACCACCAACCTTCCTATCTTATACTGCCTTGTATCCAATTGGATCAGAATATACTAGAAGGGTTTTCCTGATTGCCCTGAATTTCCTAGAGAGCAGGCATCAAATTTAGCTTTGCTGCACCCAAGGAAGGTGGAACCCAGCTCTGAATTATGGATGGTTTTTCTTCTAGAGTTAGCTATAGAAACAAAATACCAGCCTCCAAGAATGTCTTCAACAAAGAACTCTCTGAACTTGTCATTGTATGCATCCAATGAGCCACTTAACTGTAATGATGTCATTCAATCTCTCTGGCTGTGCACCAAATTCCTGACAATTCTCGCATTGCTTTCCACCTAAACCATTCATAGAATCATTGCCGGGAAACATCTCTATAAAATCTTTCCTAGCTGATGAGGAGAAGAAACAAGTTTCAAAGAAACTTATGGAATTAACACCCTCTGGACCTGTGGTCCAGAAGTTTCTGGACAATTCAATATTTTTTGCCATATTTCTTGAAATTTTGCAAAGATAAAGAGTTTTGTGTTTTGAAATTTTTTGCCAGAGGATGTGAGCTCAACTTATGGGTGGGAGTCCACTTCTCCCCCAAGGTGGAGGTGATGAGTTCATCCAAGAAACATGTTCTCTGGCCTAGTAACCAAAACCTCTGAAGAAGTGTAAATTTTGTATTTTTCAAAGATCCTAGGAAGAAACTGAACTGTCATTTCTACTTCTGGTACTTCTGGGTATCTGGTAGATCTTCAAAGTTGGGTAACAAGTTTGTTATTTCGTGCAGTAATACTATGATAGAAATTAACTGGCTGTTTTAATGTTAAAGCAAAAATGCTAGTTTTCTTTAATTGCAAAATCTCTACTCTAAGTTTGAGCGCAATGCAAAATATCAAGGCTAGGTTCTTCATTGAAGTGGATTGCATATATTCTCATTCTTTCTGAAACTGCTAGTTGTATGGAATTATTCTTCCATATGCACGCTTTGTGCTTTGAGATTCTGCACTTCTGGGAATCATATAGAACTCCTGTCATTCTAGTGGACAGGAAGGGAAGGCATTCTTTTTAAGTTTTCGTTTTCACTTGGAATTGTTTACAGTGCTAGATCTTAGGGTCTCTCTTCTATTACCTTGAAATATATTCTTTTTTGGTTGTAGAGACTAATTTGTGAGGTTTATCCACTGAACCATTCGTTTCTTCATAGATATACATGTTAGGGAACCAGAAGGAGATGTCTTAATATTCATGACAGGACAGGTGAGAAATTTTAGTTTTCTTTATGAATGTACCTATTAACTACTCAGGAATTTTGCATTTTGGTACTTGAGAAACTTTTAGCAACATTTTCCTGACAAAATTCATGGGGACCCTTACAGGATGATATAGAGAAGTTGGTAAGAAAGTTGGAGGAGAGAGTGCAAGGCCTGGATGAAGGGTCTTGTATGGATGCTATAATCCTTCCACTTCATGGCTCTTTACCACCTGAAATGCAGGCAAGCTTTCTCCATTTTTGTTTTTAATTAGCTAAAATTTGTAGATGAAACCCATTGTCGGTAGCTTTTGTTTTGCTTTTTTAAAGAAACCTACTTTTGTGGGATTGTTTCAGATCAAAACTCACTGCACACACATGCACCAGTTAAACGGTAAACCCTATTTGTGATAGGCACATGGAGAGCCTCATAACCTATTATCTATGCAATTAATCTAGTCATACTTCATATATTTCTTGAAACTTATTTATCTAATTAAAGTTATGCACTATAAAAGGGTGGGATGCCAAACTCAGGAGAAATCCAAGATGGAAAGATCATAAAGGCAGGACTGGAGCTAGCTTATATACCTTCCTTCTCTAGATCGGGTTCTGTAGTGGTGAGCCATAGGCTGGGAATCTGGGATAGTTGTATTTTGGAAGTACAGGCAACAATTGGAATAGTGGCTTGGGAATATAAGAGTTCAATGTGCTATTTAATGAGAGGGTAAAAGTTAGTTTTGAAAAATTAAGAGAACTCTAAAATGTAATTACTGAGACATCAGACATGGGAGATGGTGTTAGGCCAATGGCAGCAGCCTAAGTCCAGAAGGGCAAGTCTCCTTCCCTAGTGAATCATTTCCCATGCTACAACATTGTCTATGACAGAGGGCCCAGGCACCAGTTCATCAATTCAAGTCAGACCGTAGTTAGCTACAAATGAAAGAGTTTCCAAGTTCCTCTCCTTGTTCTAGAAAGAATTTTGGCATAGAAGGCTGTGCTAAGCTATCTTTTTGGACCATTTTTAAATTAAAAAATTGAGGACTTAGAGGCCTCTTATCAATCAAACAAAATTCCATTCTGAAATTTGAATAGGTGATGTAGGATTGGAGGAGAACATGCTATGGGGATTAATATGGTGGTTGAAGAAAGGGAAAATTAGGGATTTGAATTATGAGAAGGAAGAGATTCAGATCTTCGATTATCAAAAAAAAAAAAAAAAAGAGATTCAGATCTGAAATAGAAAAGAGAGAAAAGAAATAATGCTCTTTTAAAAGAAACGGGAGAAAAGAAAAAGATCATGCCATTAGCCCCAGGAAACTTCAAAATAAAATATTATTTCATTAAATCATCTCTAGATTTCCAATTATAATGATTCTATTTACAGACTAAATGTGAGAGAACGGGTCTCCCTTCGAAGAATCCAATTTCAATTATGAAACTGATACACAACAACTTATAACTGCTATAAAACTAAGACAAACCCATAGGTAACTGATTTTGATCAGAAAAGAACGGTGAAGGAAGGAGAAGAGGAAGGGAGAAGAGAAGAAGAGAAGAAGAGAAGAAGAGAGAAGAGAAGATTGGAGTCCAAAGAAAAAAACTTGGCTGGCAGTGCCAGTCCTTTTATTTATACATTAGGGCGACCATACAATAATAAAGAAAGATAGAAAGACAAAAGTGCCCGTGTGGCACATAACCAAAATTACATCACTCCCCCTCAAGTTGGGGCGTAGATATCAATCATCCCCAACTTGTCACAAAGATTATAGTGTCCCAAGGAGTTTAATCCTTTGGTAAGGATGCTTGCAAGTTGTTCCTCAGAGCTGATGTAGGGAGTGCATGCTTCTCCTTTTTCCAAATTTTCCCTGATGAAGTGTTTGTCAACCTTTATGTGTTTGGTTCTATCATGGAGAACAGGATTGGCTACAATGCTGATAGCAGCCTTATTGTCACTATAAAGCGACATAGGATCACTGAGAGGAAAACCCAATTCACCCAAGAGACTCTTTATCCATAGTAGTTCTGCCACACTATGGGACATGGCCCTGTATTCAGCTTCTGCACTAGATCTGGCCACCACACTATGTTTCTTACTCATCCAAGTCACAAGATTTCCCCCAACAAAGGCACAATAGCCATTAGTGGATTTTCTATCGTCCACAGAACCTGCCCAATTTGCATCGGCGTAAACGTCAACTCTCATATGCTCATGTTTTTCAATAGGAGCCTTGTCCCAGAGAATTTCTTCAGGTATCTAAGAACTCTGTTTGCTGCCTCTAAGTGTGTGGCCTTGGGAGCATGCATAAACTGGCAAAGAACACCCACTGCATATGCAATGTCAAGTCTTGCCATAGATAGATAGAGAAGTCTGCCCACTAATCTTTGAGTTTGCTTTGTGTCTGCTATGGGCTCATCATTGCAGTCCCCAACCTGTGGTTTACATCCATAGGAGTGTCAATAGGTTTTGCTCTAAGCTTCCCCGTATCTTTCAAGAGATCTTGGATATGTTTCCTCTGGGAGATGAAGATACCCTGATTAGAACGGGCAACTTCAATCCCAAGAAATAATGTAAAGACCCCAGATCCTTCACTTCAAATTGAGTGGCTAAGAATCTCTTCAATCTCTGCATCTCTGAGTCCCAATCACCAATGATAATAATATCATCGACATAAACAATCAAGGTTGCCATTCTTCCTTGTTCTCTCTTCACAAAGAGTGTAATCAGACTGGCACTGCTTAAAGCCCATCTGTTGGACTGCCTTGTGGAACCTATTAAACCAAGCCCTTGGAGACTGTTTTAGGCCATATGGAGATTTCTTCAATCTACAAACTCTTTGTTCATTTCCCTTGGCACAAAAACCTGGAGGCTGGGTCATGTACACTTCTTCTAAGTCAACATTTAGGAAGGCATTTTTAATGTCCAGTTGATGAAGCTCCCAATTTAGATTTGCTACTAAAGAGAGAAGTACCCAAATAGAATTCAGTTTTTTTATAGGGGCAAGGTTTCTACATAATCAACTCCATACACCAGTAAAAAACCTTTTACAGCTGCCCGGGCCTTGTACTTCTCCACTGTGCCATCCGCCTTATGTTTCACAGAAAATACCCATTTGCACCTCACATGTCCCTTTCCCTCAGGCAGATCTACCAACTCCCATGTGCCATTTTTGTGAAGGGCATTGATCTCCTCCTTCATTGCATCTGCCCACTCAAGAACAAGTAAAGCTTCTGCAACACTCTTAGGAAGGGGAACATTGTCAATAGCAGAGAGGAAAGCACTGAAAGAGGGTGAAACATTCTCATAGGATAAGGAATGAACCATTGGGTGGTGTGTAGTGCATGATCTGACACCCTTCCTCTTAGCAATAGGAAGATCCATATCACACTTGGAAGAGTCAATATCAATGGGTTTAGGAATATCAACTAGAATAATAGTACCTGGGTGTGGTGATGGATTCAAGCCCTGAGAGTTCAATGGCTAGGTTGCACAACTTCAGGATGCTTTGTGTCTGTTGAACTTTGTTGACCCCGGCCTTGGCTTTTGTACTGCTGTCTACGAAAGACCCGAAATGGAGGAGGGTTAGGAGGAGAAGGCAACAAAACCTGTTTTTGTTTCTCCTCACTTGAACTCTCTCCCTGAGGAGAAGCAAAAAAGAAAGGAACATCTTTAAAGAAGGAGACACTAGACATCCATGGATACAAAGTACTTTTTGGAAATAGGATCAAAGCAACGATAGCCCTTTTGGGAGAGAGGGTAGCCAAGGAAAACACAAAAAATGGCTTTGGGATCCAACTTACCACGGGTAGGAGACAAATCATGGACAAAACACTTACACCCTAAGACACACATAGGTATAGGAAACAATAGAGCTGTAGGGAAGATGAATTGATGAGGGGACATGTACTCCAAGAAACGAGATGGCATCTGGTTGATAACATAAACCGCAGTCATAACATCATCCACCCAGAACCTTTTGGGAACATTCATGTGTATCAGCAACCCCAAGCAACCTCTAGACGATGACGATTTTTTCTCTCTGCAACCCATTATGTTGAGGGGTTTTGGCACGAGCTACGATGAAGAGAGCCACAAGTTTCAAAAAAATCTGTGAGGTCATCATGAAAATACTCTTTAGCATTGTTCGATTGGAAAATTTGAATCTCTGTTTGAAAATGTGTGTATACCATATGTTGAAAAGCTTTCACAAGTTTATGGACTTCTTCTCAAGAGTGCATAGGGTAAACCCACGTATATTAAGAGAAGTCATCAATGAAAGATATGAAATATTTGTAGTCATTTTTCCGTTGAAATATTTATAGGTCCCCAAACATCAGAATATATAATGGAAAAAGGAACTTCTGATCTTTTATTACGTAAAGAAAATGAAGTTCTACAATGCTTGCTTAGCTGACACACTTGATACTGAAAATTATTTATTGACACTGACTTAAACAATTTTGGAAACAAGAACTTCAAAGACTCAAAGGACATATGACTCAAATGATTGTGTCACAAAGTAACTTGACTCTTATTTGACTGACTCAAGGACTCAGAGGCTACAAGACCAACTTTATTCTCCAGCACATAGAGACCATTCACCATGTTCCCTTTACCAATCGTCCTCCTGGAGGCCAAATCCTGAAAGACACAGGATTGAGGAAAAAAGGTTATTGAGCAGTTCAAAGAGTGTGTAATGCTGCTAATAGATAAATTAATAGGCAACTTTGGAACATGTAAAACATTTGATAGAGGTAGGCCAAATGGAAAAGATATAGATCCTCAACTAGCAATGGAGGAGAAGGATCCATCATCTAACTTCACTTTATCTTTGCTAGAAAGAAGGGTGTATGATTAGAAAAAGGTTGACTTACCAGTCATGTGATTGGAAGCACCAAAATCAATAATCCATGGAGATTCGGAGGTATCAGTAGACACATGGAATGCAAAAGCTAAGTTACCTAAGGAAGAAGCAAAAGAGGTTGAAGGAGTGGGTCCAAAATCATCTTGTGTGAGAGCACTACCATATTTCTCCAAATGGTCACAGAAGGCATTGATAATATTATCCTTGAGATCAGAACTAGGGGGGCAATCCTGGGAGTTAACAATAGTACATCCACTTTGTGGCTCATGAGAGGCCAAGTTAGCCGAGGTGAACTTTTGATTTGGTTTCTTTTTTGTTCTTGTGCTGATTTTTTACTTAGGTCCTGTGCCCACTTTGGCTTTCCATGCAATTCCCAACATGTCTCCCGTGTGTGTCGGGATTTCTAACAATGAGTGCACCATAATTTATCTTTATCATCAACCCTTTTTTGACCATCTCCCTTTCTTGCTGAATTGGTATTACCTCTTACGGCTAAAGCAATGGTCTCCCCCTCAAGGGGATTCATGGCAGATTTTCTACTTTCCTTAGATTGAACTAGTGCATACACCTATTGGACAAATGGAAGATCCTTGCTGCCCAAAAACCTGAACTCGAATGGATTTATACACGGGATTAAGCCCCAACAAAAAAGCAAACACTCGCTGCTGTGAAACTAACTGTTTGTAAGCTTTGGCATCCTTCTCACTCTCCCAATCAATGTTTTGATAGTAATCTAACTCTTTCCAAATAGATGTGAGGGCAGAATAGTAGGTGGATAAGCTTCTTTCCCCTTGTTTACATGTTGCAGACTCGACTTGCAATTGATAGATTCTAGCATAGTGCTCTGCTTGGAGTAAGTTGACCTTGCTTGTTCCCATATTTCCTTGGCTGTCTCAGCCCACGTAAAATTCTGCTTAACCGATGGTAGCATAGTAATCAAAAGCCATGACATAATTGTTGAGCAAGAGCAAGTGAAGAGAGGAGAGGAGAAGAGGGAAGAGAGATGAGTCGAGTGACTGAAAGCCCTCCAGAACTTAGGGGGCGAAAGAATGATTTTATTATTTATACTAGTACAGTCGAACAATATAAACAGAGGAGAAATTACAACAATATCCTTATGGTACTAAATCTGAATACATAAACAACTGACAACACTCCCCCTCAAGTTGGAGTATAGATATCAATCATGCCCAACTTGTCACAAAGATCATGATGTCTGGAAATGTTTAAACCCTTTGTAAAGATGTCTGCAAGCCGGTTCTCAGAAGTGACATAGGGGGGGTACACACTTCGCCTGTGATAACTTTCTCTCTGATAAAATGCTTGTCAACTTCGATGTGCTTTGTTCTATCATGTAGCACCGGATTGGCAGCAATGCTTATAGCTGCTTTGTTATCACAAAATGGAGTTATAGGTTTGGTCACTGGGAAACCCAACTCCCCCAACAAATTCTTTATCCACATGCCTTCAGCAACCCCGTGGGCCATTGCACGATATTCAGCTTCAGCACTGGATCTAGCTACCACATTTTGCTTTTTACTCCTCCATGTAACAAGGTTCCCTCCTATAAAGGTGCAGTAGCCATTGGTAGACTTTCTGTCACTTTGGGATCCAGTGTAATCTGCATCTGTATAAACTTCAACTTTCAAATGTCTGTGCTTTTGAAACAACAAACCAGTACTCAGATACTTCTTTAGATATCGAAGGATTCTCTCTACTGCTTCAAGATGAGAAGACCTAGGAGCATGCATGAACTGACTGAGGACACCAACAACATATGCAATGTCTGGGCGAGTCATAGAAAGGTATAACAATCTCCCTACAAGCCTCTGAAACTGTTTCACATCCTTGAGCGATTCACCACAATTGTCACCTAATTTATGGTTGGGGTCAATGGGAGAGTCAACTGGCTTCACCCCCATCTTTCTAGTGTCCTGAAGTAAATCTAGGACATATTTCCTTTGAGAAATGAAGATACCCTTCTTTGATCGGGCAACTTGAATTCCAAGGAAGTATTTGACAGGTCCTAGCTCCTTCACTTCAAACTGAGTGGCAAGAAAAAGTTTCAATTTCTGAATTTCATCCTCCCAATCACCAGTAACAATTATGTCATCCACATATACAATTAGAGCAGCAATTTTACCCTCTCCTTTTTTTCACAAACAGTGTGTGATTTGATTGACATTGCCTGTATCCTTTCTGCTGAACTGCCACATGGAATCTGCTGAACCAATCTCTTGGTGATTGTTTCAGCCCGTATAAGGACTTCTTCAACTTGCACACTTTCTGTTCATTGCCTTGGGCTAGAAAACCAGGAGGTTGAATCATGTACACTTCCTCTTCAAGGTCACCATTCAAGAATGCAATCTTGATGTCCAGTTGGTGTAAAACCCAATCCAGATTAGCCACAAGAGAGAAAAGGACTCTAATGGAATTCATCTTGGCAACGGGGGCAAAAGTTTCTGCATAATCAACTCCATACACTTGAGTAAATCCCTTTGCCACTAAGCGAGCTTTATACCTTTCCACTGTTCCATCAACCTTATGCTTGACTGTGAACACCCATTTACATCCAACTGGAACCTTTCCCTTAGGAAGATCAACAAGTTCCCATGTGCCATTTTTGTAAAGGGCATTAATTTCTTCCCTGATGGCATTTGTCCATTCAGGAACTGAAAGAGCTTCTGCCACATTCTTAGGGATAGGGACACTGTCAATAGAGGTAAGGAAGGCACGGAATGAGGATGAAATGTTCTCATAGGAGACAAAGTTGGAAATGGGATGTTTAGTGGTGCACAATCTAACACCCTTCCTGTGAGCAATAGGACGATCAAGATCATTAGCAGTAGAGGAATCATTTTCAATAGATTCAAGGACATCATTGGGAGCCAAAATACCTGAGTGAGTATGATCCTCCCCCGAGGAGTCTGGTGGCACTTGAGGTACAACTTCCGGATTCTCTACAGCTCTTGAATTTGGTTGGCCTTTGCGACGACGAGAAAAAACACGAAAAAGTGGAGGGTCGGGGAGAGAGGGAAGCTGAACCAGTTTCTCCTCATGCCTACACTCCCCCTGAGGAGAAACAGGATAGAAAAGCTCATCTTCAAAGAAAGAAACATCCATGGAGACATAGAATTTACGAGAAACAGGATCAAAACAACGGTATCCCTTTTGAGTGAAGGAGTAACCAAGAAGTATACAAGGGATAGCACGAGAATCCAATTTCCCACGAGTGGGAGACAGATTTTGGACAAAACACCAGCAACCAAAGACATGAGGAGGAATAGAAAGAAGGGGAGCCTTAGGAAAGAGAAGTTGATGTGGGGCTTTGTACTCTAACCGACGAGAGGGCATACGGTTTATAAGGTAAGTGGAACAAAGAACAACTTCAAGCCAAAAACGTTTGGGAACATTCATATGAAGTAGTAAACCTCGAGCCACTTCAAGGAGATGTCGGTTCTTCCGTTCGGCCACACCATTTTGTTGTGGTGTGCGGGCACAAGAGCTACGGTGAAGGGAACCATGGGAAGCAAAAAAGTCCGTGAGATCACTATGAAAAAATTCTTTTGCATTGTCTGATTGGAAAATTTGGATTTCAGTTTGAAATTGAGTGAAGACCATTCGCTGGAAATCTTAAATGATTTTTGATACTTCTTCTCTGGTTCGCATCGGGTATACCCAAGTATATCTAGAATAATCATCAATGAGGGTAATGAAATACTTGTAGCCATTCTCAGATGGTAAAGTAACAAGGCCCCACACATCAGAATGAACAATGTGAAACGGAGATTCAGATTTACTATTTCTTTGAAGAAAATGAGTTCTACAATGCTTACTCAACTGACACGTTTGACAAGAAAAATCAGAAACAGACATTGACTTAAACAGTTTTGGGAATACAACTTTCAAAGACTCAGAAGACAAATGACCAAGACGATAATCGTCCTTATTCTCCAGTATTATTCTCCAGCATGTAACATGAAGACCGACCTTATTCTCCAGCATGTAAAGTCCATCAGCCATACGACCCCTACCAATCGTCCTCCCCGAGGCCAGATCCTGAATCAATGAGAAGGGAAAAAAGTCACTGAGCAATTCATGGAATTAGTAACACTACTAACAGAGAACAAATTAATGGAAAAATTTGGAACATGAAGAACATCAGAAAGGGTAAGGCCAAGAGGAAGAGAGAGAGTTCCTTGACCAGCTATGGAAGAGTATGATCCATCGGCTAGTCTCACTTTGTCTCTTCCAGAAAGAGGGTGATAGGTTTGAAAGTAAGAGGACGTACCAGTCATATGTTTTGATGCTCCAGAGTCAATGATCCATGGAGAGTCAGGGGTGTGAGAAGCAACATTGAAAGCAGTGGCAGGGTTACCTGACGTAGATGCAAATGAGGTTGAGGGAGGAGTATCCATCTGACGAATTTCTCTACCATAAAGCTCTAAATGGTTATGGAAGGAATTCATAATGTCCTCCCTCGGGTCAGGTCCAATGAGATGTGTCTGAGTCACAGTATGGGGGGCTGATTCTCCCGACTAGCCATGTTGGCCATGTGATGTTTCTTTGTACTTTGCTGTCCGTACTTCTTATTCACCTTTGAACCTTGCTTCTTAGTCAGGTCTTGAGCCCATTTTGGTTTCCATGAAGATCCCAACATGTATCTTTGGTGTGTCGGGGTTTCTGACAATGAGTGCACCACAATTTTTCCTTATCTTCTGTTTTTTTCTGGAGATCTCCTTTCCGGGAAGAAGATCCCACACCAGTAGATACACCTCCTTTTGCAACTAACACAACAGCCTCCCCACCAAGGCTGTTCATCAAATTTCTCTTGCTTTCTTCAGATTGTACAAGAGCATAGACTTCTTGAACAGAAGGGAGATCCTTAGAGTTGAGAATCTGAACCATGATAGATTCATACATAGGATTCAGACCATGTAAGAATGCAAACGCCCTTTGCTGGGAGACAAGCTGTTTGTACTTCTTAGCATCCTCATCACACTTCCAATCCACACTCTGGTAGTGATCCAACTCCTTCCAGACAGATGTTAAGTCAGAGTAATAGACCGATAAACACCTCTCCCCCTATCTACAAGTAGAAGATGTTGCCTGCAGTTGATAAATTTTGGCATAGTGTCGCAATTCTGAATATGTAGACTTTGTTTGTTCCCAGATTTCATTCGTTGTTTCAGCCCACATGAAATTCTTCATGATTTGAGGTTGCATGGAAACCAAGAGCTAGGACATAACAATACTGTTCTCCTGATTCCATCTATCATATTCAGCACTCCTAGAGGATGGTTCTTTTATCCTCCCATTAATATAGCCTATCTTCCCCGTTGCAGTGATGTATAATTTGATCCTTCTTGACCACTCCAGGTAATTTAAACCATCAAGAGGGACAACAGCCATGGGAAAGGATAGGTCACCCCCACCCATTCCATTCAGCATTGAGGAAACTCCAGATGTGGCTGAATCTTCACTGCCCATGATATCTGAATAAAAAGTTGAAACAGCAACCAAAAAAAGCACAGCCGTACAAGACTATTTCAGATATAGGTCCTTCTGACCACCGGTTTCACTGAGAACAAAAGAAAGAGCACTGCTGTTGCAGTACAAGAACATGTCCTTCTGACCTACAACTTCACTGAGAATAAATAGCAAACTGAACACTGTTGTTGCAGTACTGAAACAGGTCCTTCTGACCTACGGTTTCACTGAAACAAGTCTGCACACTGCTGTTGCAGTACAAGGACAGGTCTGAATGACCTACTTAGTAGGGCTTAATAAGATTAATGTTGAGCAGACAATTAGTCGGCTAAAACAGACCATCAACAGTCCACAATACCAACAACAAAAAAGTTTGAATACAGTTACTGTGTTAAGGAATACAGTCGCTTAACAGTAGGGCAGCCGAATAGTTCATCAGTCGAACAGACAACAGTAGGGTAGCCGAACAGTCATCAAACAGTTCAGCAAACAATAGGCATCCGAACAGACAAGGATGATAGTCCACAAACAATAGGCATCAAACAGTTCATCAGTTCATCAGTCGAACATACAACAGTAGGGTAGCCGAACAGTCATCAAACAGTTTAGCAAACAATAGGCATCCGAACAGACAAGGATGATGGTACCTCTTTTAGTTTCAGATGATAGTCTCCCTTATGGTAAACCAGAACTCCTTGACTGTAAACCAGAGCTCCTTCTACGAATCCTCAAACAATAGGCAGCCGAACAGAAGATGAGCAGAATAAGGAAAGCAGCAATTTCTGAAGACAGAACACCCTCTACGAACTGCAAACAATAGTCTCTCTACAGTCGAGCAGACAGGAGGAGCAATCTTTGGGCTGGAAGACGAATAGACTCTATAACTTCTAGGTTGAACTGACTTCACCAGATCAGGAGTTCGATTGGAGACAGCACTGGATGCAACAGTAGTTAGCTTAACACCACCCTTCAGGCTTGGACGACTTGCTCTGATACCATGTTGAGCAAGAGCAAGTGAAGAGAGGAGAGGAGAAGAGGGAAGAGAGATGAATCGAGTGACTGAAAGCCCTCCAGAACTTAGGGGGCGAAAGAATGATTTTATTATTTATACTAGTACAGTCGAACAATATAAACATAAGAGAAATTACAACAGTACCCTTATGGTACTAAATCTGAATACATAAACAACTGACAACAATAATCATGCAGTTCTCCTAGTCCCACTTATCATATTCAGCAGTACCAGCCCTAGGCTCCTTCACTTTTCCATTGATATACCCCGCCTTACCTCGAGCTGTGATGTACATCTGCATCTCCTTAGATCATGTCGTATAATTTCTGCCATATAAGGGAGTAATAATTGTTGGAAAACTCATAGAGTCATGACTACTGTTCATTCCTCCTGGAGTGAAAGAGGTTCTAGAAGTTGCAGTCCTCAGAGGCCATAACAGAGGCTGCTATCAGAGGTTTCAGACCTACAACTCTTCTCCCACAGTCCACGCACTCAAAAAACACACAGCCCTCACTGTAAGGTTTAAAAAAACTGTAAACACAGTAACACAGTGCCTGCTTTCACAGGTTCACAGGTCTAACTGACCTCACAAGGGCTAGGTTAAGCCACATAATATTCACAGGTCTAACCGACCTCACAAGGCTAGTTTAAGCCACACATAACATCTACAGCTATTCTGTTGTACCTTTCCATCTAAACCAGGTCACACATGACCTACACAGGTTCTTCACCCACATAGATTTGGATCACCGACCCACAGGAAGCAACTCAACAGGCTTACACCATTCAGCTAAGGCAGATTTTAGTATGTTCTTGGTGACAGTACCAAGAACCAATAATAAGAACACTTCAGTCTATGTTTCTGATCAGTTCGACTGACTTCTGGAAGTTACAGTCCAGAGAAGAATGGAAGAGAAGAAGAAAAACAACCACCGACCTCTAAGAAGACCTCAGTCAATCATCTGCTGCTCTCTGAAAGTGTTTTTTCCAAGTTTCTGTTTAAAGATAATGGAACGGGATCAACTGAACAGTTCTCAGGGCAAGGTCGAACTTGTCTTCCTCATTCACAGTCCAGATATGCGATTGGAATAGTTTCAATCAGACAAGAATACTTTTACAGAGCACTGTCCCTCTCTGATACCATGATTTCGATCAGAAAAGAACGGTGAAGGAAGGAGAAGAGAAGATTGGAGTCCAAAAAGAAAAAAATAAACTTGGATGGCGGTGCCAGTCCTATTTATATGTTAGGGTGACCATATAATAATAGAGAAAGATGAAAAGACAAAAGTGCCCTTGTGGCACATAACCAAGATTACATCAGTAACCTATAGGGACACTCAAGTAAGGACTCTAACTCCTAAACGAGTCTGAATACCCATTATTAATCCTACTAAAACTAGCTTATATTGTAAAGACAGCTGACATTACTTAAAATAGTAAATCACAAATTTCCTATGAATAATAATTAGAGAATTATTAGAAATAGCATGCTTGACAATTACTGTAAATAGTAATTTTGATTTATCAGCAACAATAAATTTCTTGATGGTTACCAATAAACTAGAAAACAAATTTGAAGACTCAAAGATACCAAAATCAAAAACACCAAAAACTATGAAATTTCATTGGATGAGGAATTGGGACTTGGGAGAAAATTGATTTCTCTCTATTATAGTTCTTTCCTTGCTTCCATGCACGCATCAATAGCACTGATGTGGATTGGGACATGAGAAGAGGAAGGAGGATCTCATCTTTTTTTTTTTTTAATTTTTTATTTTTATGAAAGATGTATTATATTAAGAAGAACGAAGATGCATAACACCAGTTGGGGGGGGGGGGGCGGGGTTGAGTGAAGAGGCTATTAGCATTGGCCACAAAAGAGATGGTTGGTCATGACCAGCCGAGCTGGGATTGGGTTTTGAGCTTGATCTTTGTTCCTAACTGTATCTGGAAGAAAAGAAATATGAAGTTACTGGTTATTGACCAGAACGGTTCTCAGGATTGTGGATTTTAGTTTTTTTTTTGCTGTTTAGGTGTTAGTGCTAAAAGAGTCCAACAGGTTCTATGAAGTCTTGAGTGTTTATTATTGTTCTCTTTTTGAATTTTCTAATATTTTGGGAGAGCAGCCTTAGTCTCTTCGTGTAATTGGGG
Organism: Nelumbo lutea; assembly: GCF_056320005.1. Lineage (NCBI taxonomy): Eukaryota > Viridiplantae > Streptophyta > Magnoliopsida > Proteales > Nelumbonaceae > Nelumbo > Nelumbo lutea. The sequence goes on from NC_142687.1 coordinate 5,904,850, forward strand.
TTTTATCTTTTTTGTTTGTAATTAAACTTCTTTGACTATAAATCAATATATATATATATATGACGAAGTTCCATTTCTTTCTTCATTTGCTTTCTTTGGTTTTATTTCTGAAATGGCATTTGTCATCTACTGCAATTGGTCAAGTGAATTTCTGCTTATTGCTTCAGTCTTGGTTCAAAATATATTATCAGGTTATGAATTGGGTACACAAAGCACTACATAAAAAGAGGTTATTACCCAATGGTGGTCCCAACCATCTGGGGTCTTGGGAGGTGGACTTGATATGGACCTATCCATTGGCATTTTTTGGACAATGTGGTTTCTCTTTTCTGGGTCCCTTCTTTTTTTTTCTTCATTATATTGATTTGTCTGGATAAAACCCAGTTATTTCTGTACAACCAACTTGGAATTTTGATTTTAACACAATAATATGCCACTGTAATGACCTTAGAAGCTATTAGATTTCATAATTATTTTTTATATTGATTGTGCTTTGTTTATTTTGGTCCTAGGTACGTGTATTCTCTACAGCACCTCCAAATTGTAGGCGTTTTATTGTTGCCACAAACATTGCAGAGACTTCCTTGACTGTGGATGGTGTTGTGTGAGGATTCGTTCTTCTTTTTCTTCTACTTAATTACAAGTTAGTTTATATGGTTTCTTCTCATAAAAAAATGTTTCTGATTCACCTTCTTTTGAGCAATTTTGTAGAAATTGTTGTCATGTAATAAAATGCAGAGAGACTATAAAATAATAATAAATCATAGAGAGTTGAATTGAATTAATTTGTGTATTGTATTGTAGGTTGTAAGGTTATTTGAATTTTTCTAGAAAATTTTCAAACTATTATTTTACCATATTTTCAATCCACACTCACCATAAGTAGGGGTGTAAATGGAATTTGGTCATCCGCTTTCGACTTCGAGATCCGATATAACTGAATCGAATTTGGATAATCCAATTAATTTAATGGTCAAATTTGAATGTATGCTGATTCAATTCAATAAATATTCAAATTTGATTAGGATATAAATATAATATATATTAATTAATATAACATATATTAACTAAACAACACACATATATAATATTAGTTACAAGTGCCCCATGGGTATCAAAAAAGTTACTGCAAAAGTCTGCAAAGTGCGAACATCTCATTTATTGATAATCCAAACTCTTTTGGTAATCTTCCTTCTATCTCTTCTCTCCCGTTTTCCCTCCCTCTCTGCAAATCTTAGTCGATTTTGATTTTCATGTCATTCTGATGTTCACATCAATGTTCCAACTTCTCTACAACTTTAGAACTCTATTGTTCATGGTGTTTCAATGTGGTCTTAGTCAATGTTCATGATGATGTTCTGATGTTCATGGGGATATTCTGTGTTGCAATTAGTGAATTGGCTGCTGATGTAATTTTTCTGTTGTGTGTTCTTGTTGATTATTGTTTGTTACTTATAAAAAATTTCCTCCCAGCGTTCTGATTTTCTGTTGTCTTGTTTTTGTTCTAATGGTATAAATAAATTTTTTTATAACAAAATTTCCTCATGGTTACATCCAAAAATTGTAAGCATATTCACATAACTGTCCCTGACAATGGTGATTTGTGGGTCAAAGTGGTAGATGGGTATCAAACAACAATTCTAATATGTAAAGTGGCATTTCTAGCTTCTTTTCCTCTTCTCATTTTACTCAAGTATTATCTTACCCAAAGGAGGAGTTTTCACAATAATGCCAATGTGGCATATTTTGGACTAATACTGCTTATTTCTTTTGACATGTCATATCCTTTCAAACCTTTTTCCCGTGTTGTAAATGAAGCCTGTGCAATTCAATGATGATGTAACATATTGGAATGAAACAAGTTCTTGTTCTAATGAATTTAGAGTCCTTTGAAACCTTTTTCCTCTTCAAAAGAAAATTTATTATATACAAGTACAGAGTTCCATCTGCTTTGTTCACCATCTAATTTCCTGTTAAGTTAGATACTTTTCTAGTTTTTTTATGCCTTAATATTTGACATATGACCTTCCAAAAAAATTTCACCTGTTGATCATGCTCAATCCAAGTTATTAATTTTGCTTTTTCAAATATGATAGGTATGTTATTGATTCTGGATATGTGAAGCAACGCCAATATAACCCATCAACCGGCATGTATTCCCTTGATGTAGTCCAAATCAGCAAGTAAGCAATTTCATTGACATTTAGGTTGATGCTCCAACAGACATTGTTCTTAAATCTCTGTGTTATTATCCTTATTGCTTCTATTATGATGTCAACGTTTGAATGATTTTCTCATTTATTCTGTTTTCATTTAAAGCTTTTTTTCCTGTGTGAAAGGCATTCTCCTTTTCAGTAAGGTACAGCAGTCTATTTTATTAATCATTGGAATAAAGTTCAATGTGTTCAAGTATAATCCATATAGTCCTGTACAACAAGTTACTACAGATAAAGATTTTAATTGACTCACCATAAAAATACAAAACAAGAAGAATGTAGCTTAAAAGTCAAAACACATGATCACACAATATATGTCCTTTTTATCAAGATCCAAGTGTACATTGGTCCAATGATTCTTATCAAATTGCATCCTCTTGATTGGGATTTATTGAAGATATGGCTGTTTCTTTCCTTCGAATCTGGCCACAATCGTACAGTGAATAGTTCTTCACGTCAGATATTCTTTCTTGCTTAGCTTTTTGATGTTCCAAACTCTCCACAAGCTCCTTGATGGAAAAGGGGTTGATGTTGGATGGGTGGGTTGAAGAGGCTGATTTATGAGTGAGAAAATTTAAGGTCTGATAATGGATTCATAGAGAGGGTATATATGGTTGTAGAGACAATGGAGGCATTTCAGATTTGTAAACTGAGAATTAAAATGATGTAATAGATGTTTAATGCAAAAAATTCTGGATAGCATTAGGCTAGAAAAGGTATGTAATTAGAAGAGGAAGAAATATGATTTACACTGCCATGGAGAAGATCCAGCAGGGAAATAGATAGAGATAGAGATTTAAGGGATAGTGTTAAAATAATTTAGTTGCTGATGTTAGGGCCTGTTTGGATAATTAAAGTGTTTTTTTAATTTCGTTTTTTCTTTCTGTTATGTCTGTTATTGTACTCAGGGGCACAAGGGTCTTTTCCCTTGTTATTTCTGCCCTATATATATTAAAATAAAGACTGGCGCCGCCAGCACTGTTACATTGCAAAACCCTTCTTTCTTCCCTCCTTTCTTCTCTTCTCTTCTCTTCTCTTCTCTTCTCTTCTCTTCCTCTTATTTCTGGCCGGCCTTACTGTCAATATGGTATCAGAGCGGGAATACTGATTAAAGAGAGCAGATCGAACAAACTTATTGAGAGAACAGATCGAACAGACTAGCAGAACCTGGGCGGAACAGAAATCTGATTCGGGACTTAAAAAACAGCTACAACTGTTTCAGTTCTCCCTGTTTTTCTCTTCTTTACCCTCCTTGGTCATGTGCCAAGTGGAAACCCAATGAGTCTGGGCAGCTGAATGCTGTTGAATCTGTGTACCCGTTTTTTTGGATCATGTGATCCTGTTCATGTGTTAAGACAACTGTAGGTCAAGGATGACCTGTCTTCTCAATGGTTTGATTTGACTATAAGTAAGAAGGATCTCTCCTGCTGATTAGTGGCTGTTAGACATTCTGGAATTCTGGTAGGTTGGGACTGTTAAAACTATACAGGTTTAAAATTTGCCGAATAGTACCTCTGTTTTGTCCGGAATTTGGTACTGTTTGTGCTCAACCTGGTTGTTAAACCCAAGTGTGTGGGTGTGAACTGAGTGGAGCATTGTTTTGTGGAGTAAGGAGGGGTCCTAAGTCCGGTGTTTGGGACTGATTTACAGTTTGACCATGTCGACTGAGAATTCTGCTACTTCAGAGATTTCAGGGAGCCACAATGGAGTGAGTGGGGGAATGGACATGAGCTTTCCCATGGTTGTTATTCCCTTTGATGGTCTGAATTACCTTGAGTGGTCTAGGGGAATAAAATTCTACATCACTGCTAGGGGGAAAATAGGATACATCAATGGGAGAGTGAAGGAACCAAAGTATGGAAGTGCTGAGCATGATAGGTGGAACCAAGAGAACAATATGGTGATGTCTCGGCTCTTGGTTTCAATGCTGCCACAAGGAAGACTTTTATGTAGACTGAAATTGCTTGTGAGATATGGGAACAAGCGAAGTCCACCTATTCAGAGCAGAGACACTATGCCAAGATATATCAACTACAAGCTGAATCCTCTACTTGCAAGCAGCGGGAGAGGAGTCTCTCGATGTATTATTCTGATTTGACATCAATATGGAAAGAACTTGATCACTATCAAAATGTGAATTGGAAGTGTGATGAAGATGCAAAGGCCTATAAGTCATTTGTATCTCAGCAACGAGTGTTTGCCTTCCTCCTAGGGCTGAATCCGTCATATGAGTCCATCAAGGTGCAGATCTTGGGTAATAAAGACTTGCCATCAGTTCAGGAGGTGTATGCCTTGGTGCAGTCAGAAGAAAGTAGAAGAAGTGTGATGAATGGTGTAGAATTGGAGTCAGTTGCCCTAGCTGTTCGGGGAAATTTAGATACAAATGTCGGAGGTGGTTTTAAAAAGGGTGACACTAAAAAAAAATCAGATGATAAGAGCAAGCTTTGGTGCACTCACTGCCAAAAGACACGATACACGAAAGATACATGTTGGGATCTCCATGGAAAACCTAAATGGGCACAGGATTTGGGTAAGAAGTCAGCACCTGATCAGGGCATGAAACCAGGCCAACAGAATAAAAAAAGGTATAACTTAGCTAATATGGCATCGATAGAGACTAGTCCTTCAGTAACTCAGGAGAGACATCCTAGTTCTGACCCTAAGGAAGATATTATCAACTCCTTCCGTGAACATTTGGAATTGTATGGTAGGACTCTCTGCCAAATAGATTATGGGCCTACTCCTACCTCGTTTGCGTCTACATCAGGTAATGCCACAACCTTCCATGTGTCATCTCACACTACTGATTCTCCTTGGATTATTGACTCCGGAGCCTCAAATCACATGACCGGTAAGTCTAATTTGTTTCAGACACATAACCTTCTCTCTGGGAGAGATAAGGTAAGACTGGCTGATGGTTCTTTTGAAGGGATAGGATATCCATCACATGGACGCCCAAATCTTGCGGAATGGACTGGGCGAATTTCAAAAATTTCTCCCATCTTTGTAGGGAATCGAATTCTCTATTTTAGAAAAACATATTTTTCAAGGATCAATCTTGAACCATTACCAAACCAGACCTGAACCAAAAGGAGTAAGAGGGAGGATGTACCTGATATAGAGAAACAGTATCTCCCAATGGAGGTGTTCATGCCCAAGGAAGGATCCAAAATCTGCTCCCACTGAAGATGGCGCAGTGCAGGATGGAGCAGAATCAGCAGTGTTCTTCCAAAAGAACTTGACCCTTCGCAAGAATCAACAGGATGGCTTGTGAATACAACTCCAATCAATCTTTTCCCAAAAGACTGGTATCAAGATCAAATCTTGATTACTCCTGTAGAGAGTAGGAGATCGAACTGCTGGAGGTGGCAGTTGTAGGAAGGAGGTGGCAAGAGAGTATTCGCAGGGTGCCGAATTCTCTCTTCTTGTGATTTCAGCTTTGAAGACAAGAGTTTTGGATTGCATGTCAAAAGGCTGCCGCCACCTCCTCCTTTTATAGACTTAAAGGGATCAGCTCCTAATCCCATTAGGGGTTACTGATCCAAATCATATTTGGATTAAAAGTCCCTTTAAGTGATAAGGAATAACCCTTATCTTATCTGCAGATTAGATCAGCCATCTCCTAATCTAATTAGGAGGCTTCCAGATCTAAATCTTATTTAGATCTTGGACTCTCTAAGTGGATAGGGTCTGGGCCCAATCCTATCAGCTGATCCATCTTAGAATTCGCCCCTTTTTAATTGACTGATCAAACCAGCCCAGTTCAAAATGGGCTTAAGGCCCATTTAAGGTTATGTATTCACTTAGCCTTCCAAACTGCTGCCCAGTTGGGCTTCCTTGTATGGTGTGGGACCCAAACATTGATCTACACATCAGCCACATGCGTTCGGCCCAGCCTTTGTTACAAGGCCTGGCCGAATACACTGTTATGGACAGTGCACCCCCTGAAACCCATCTCATGGGCTCTATGGGCCCAACACTTACCCTAGTGGTCCCTTGGCCAAGCCACCTTGTAACACCTAGGGACTGTGGGCAGATGCAAGATTAGCCCATCAGGTATTATCCTCAATGGTCTTACACTTAACCTCTCAGCCCATAATGATCATACATTGCCTGACAAGAGAGGACTTCTCCTTCGGCTGCAAGGAACAGTGTTGCACTCTCTGCTTATATGGATCCCGGGAATTAAAACCTTTTGCAAATCATTTCGAAACCATAATATATATACTTTTATATCTCATATAAAATATATTTTGCAAAACAAATCTCAACGATTGAAATCGGCTGTCGGCAGTCTTGGTTTCCATCAGTGAGAGTGCATCCCCGATCATTACCTTTGTCTGACAAAGGGGCTGATCCTGTCACTATGATTATCCACTCAGATGAATTCTCAGACTGTCCCAACATACCCAGGTTTTGACCCCCGCTAAGGATCTCACTGAATGGTACATCAAAGACAGTCCAATCTGACACCTAGTGCAGTATCATAATCGAGTCTAGGGGTCGGGTGTAACTTTCCAGTTTTGCCCATCAATCTCCAAGGTTCAGGGCAATACTGAAAATCTAGTCCAGTTCATAGATTCAATTAATCCTACACTATATGTGCCTAGGGTCTCACCCTGGCAGCTAAGATAGGCCACCCCAACCGACTTGGTGGCACCACAGTGTTAGCCTTGTCAGGATAGGTTTCCCCAGACCGACCCACTGGCTGTGAACATTCTAAACTAACACGAATCTCATTAAGTGTCCAGTTTAAGGGTATTACACAGAAACATACCAAGGGAACATGAATCAAATATGCACTTTTATTCATTTCAGTAAACTCATAAAGTACATCATCTTGATTGAAGCTAAGGGCATACAAAACTGCCTAACATCTTTTTCTACCATAGCTGGCCGAGGCACCATACCTCTCCCACTTGGCCTTACTCTTCCTAATGTACTGCGCGTTCCGAAATTACCTATTAATTTGCTGTCTGTTAGTAGTCTGACTCACTCCTTGAACTGCTCAGTCACTTTTTTTCCGTCTTCATGTGTGTTAGCCTTGTCAGGATAGGTTTCCCCAGACCGACCCACTGGCTGTGAACATTCTAAACTAACACGAATCTCATTAAGTGTCCAGTTTAAGGGTATTACACAGAAACATACCAAGGGAACATGAATCAAATATGCACTTTTATTCATTTCAGTAAACTCATAAAGTACATCATCTTGACTGAAGGTAAGGGCATACAAAACTGCCTAACATCTTTTTCTACCATAGCTGGCCGAGGCACCATACCTCTCCCACTTGGCCTTACTCTTCCTAATGTACTGCGCGTTCCGAAATTACCTATTAATTTGCTGTCTGTTAGTAGTCTGACTCACTCCTTGAACTGCTCAGTCACTTTTTTTTCGTCTTCATATGTGTTTCAGAATTTGACCTCGGGGAAGCCGATTGGTAGAGGAAGCATGGTGGATGGTCTCTACGTGTTGGAGAATAATGCTGGTCTAGTGGCGACAGAGTCCACGAGTTCGTCAAGTGAGAGTCAAGCCTATTTATGGCATAGTCGTTTAGGTCATCTTTCTTTTGAGTCGTTAAAAGTTATGTTCCCAAAGTTGTTTGAGTCCTTGTCAGTGGGTCAGTTACAGTGTCAAACTTGTCAGTTGAGTAAGCATTGTAGAAGTTCTTTACCTTTACGAAATAAAAGATCTGAATGTCCATTTCATATTGTTTATTCTGATGTTTGGGGCCCTGTTACTCTACCTACTGTGGCTGGCTATAAGTACTTTGTTACTTTGATTGATGATTATTCTAGATACACTTGGGTTTACCCTATGCGATCTCGAGATGAAGTGCCACAAATTGTGAAAGATTTTCAACGCATGGTGTTCACTTAGTTCCAAACGGAAATCCATATCTTCCAGTCGGACAATGCAAAGGAATATTTCCATAGTGATCTCACAAAGTTTTTTGCTTCGAGTGGGTCACTTCAGCGAAGCTCTTGTGCCAGGACACCCCAACAAAATGGTGTAGTTGAACGGAAGAACCGTCACCTTCTTGAAGTTTCTCGTGGCTTGTTGATTCATATGAATGTGCCAAAACAGTTATGGATGGATGCAGTCTTGTGTGCGACATATATCATCAATCACATGCCCTCTCGACTACTAGAGTATAAGGCCCCACATCAGCTCTTGTTCCCTATAGCCCCGCTGTCCACCACGATGCGTGTTTTTGGGTGTCGTTGTTTTGTCCATAACCTGTTCCCTACTCGTGGTAAGCTTGATCCTCGGACTATTCCTTGTGTTTTTCTTGGTTACCCTTTATCTCAAAAGGGGTATTGTTGCTATGATCCCATTGCTTGCAAGTACTATGTTTCCATTGATGTCTCATTCTTTGGGAATCAACATTTTTTCTTGGTTTCTCCTCAGGGAGAGAGTAGGGTTGAGGAGAAACAGGCGACGACTCAAATTCAACTACCTCCTTTACCCGATCCTCCTCCATTCCGGGTTTTTCATCGTCGCCATAAGAGCTAGCAGAGTTCAAGAGCTGTGGAGCCTGACGCTATGCAACCAACATCATCGGATTCACCCGATGCAGATCCATCTCATCATCCAGGTACACTTGCTCCCATTGATATATCTGCTCCTTTAAATGTTGATTCACCTGTCACCAATGATCTTAATATTCCTATTGCTAAGAGAAAGGGTGTTAGGTCTTGTACCACTAATCATCCTATCTCTAATTTTGTGTCCTATGAGCATGTTTCGCCTTCGTATCGTGCCTTTCTCTCTTCTGTGGATAATGTCTCCGTTCCTAAGACTGTGGCAGAAGCTTTGTCAAAACCTGAATGGACAGATGCAATGCAGGAAGAAATTGATGCCTTACACAAAAATGGCACTTGGGAGATGGTAGACCTTCTTGAAGGGAGGGAACCAGTGGGGTGCAAGTGGGTATTCACAGTGAAACACAAGGCTGATGGAACTGTTGAAAGGCACAAGGCTAGACTGGTAGCAAGAGGCTTCACATAGGTATATGGAGTGGACTATGCAGAGACTTTTGCTCTAGTAGCCAAGATAAACTCTATCAGGATTCTTCTTTCCTTGGTAGCAAATCTTGACTGGGATCTTCACCAACTGGACATCAAAAATGCCTTCTTGAATGGTGACTTGGAAGAGGAAGTGTGCATGACCCAACCCCCAGGGTTTTGTGCCAAAAGCAGTGAACAAAAGATGTGCAGGTTAAAAAAATCCCTGTATGGGTTGAAACAATCACCTTGGGCTTGGTTTAGTAAGTTCCATTTAGCAGTTCAATAGATGGGGTTCAAACAATGCCAGTCAGATCATACTCTGTTTGTGAAAAGAGGTGAAGGTAAAATTGCAACTCTTATTGTGTATGTGGATGACATAGTGATCATAGGAGATTGGGAGACTGAAATCCAGAGACTGAAAAAATTCTTAGCCACTAAATTTGAGGTGAAGGATCTAGGCCCCTTACGATACTTTCTTGGAATTGAAGTTGCCCGCTCTCACAAGGGCATCTTTATTTCCCAACGGAAGTATGTACTAGATCTACTAGAAGATACAGGCAAGTTGGGGGTAAAACCATTTGATTCACCTATTGGACCTAATCACCATCTGGGAGACAGTCAGGGAGAGCTTCTGAAAGATGTAAAGATGTTTCAAAGACTCGTGGGGAGACTTTTGTATTTATCTATGACCAGGCCTGATATTGCCTATGCAGTGGGTGTCCTTAGTCAATTCATGCACAACCCTAGGACAACTCACTTTGAGGCTGCAGAGAGGATCTTGAGATATCTCAAGAAGTTTCCTGGAGCTGGTTTGTTGTTTTAGAAACACAGTCACTTAAAAGTGAAAGTATATACTGATGCAGATTGGGCAGGAGCAGTCAATGACCGAAAGTCTACCAGTGGGTATACAAAGTGTGGTGGCTAGATCCAGTGCTGAAGCAGAGTATAGAGCGATGGCTCATGGGGTTGCAAAAATCATGTGGATAAGAAATCTGTTAGGTGAACTGGGTTTCGTAGTAAGCAATCCTCTGTCACTCTACTGGGACAATAAAGTTGCCATCAATATTGCTGCTAATCCAATTCTGCATTACAGGACGAAACACATTGAAGTGGACAAGCATTTTATTAGAGAGAAACTTGAAAGTGGAGAAATGTGTACACCATATGTCAGCTCAGAAGAACAACTTGCAGATATCTTCACCAAAGGTCTCCATCATGTGCGGCACAAAGATTTGTGTGACAAGTTGGGCATGATTGACATCTATGCTCCAACTTGAGGGGGAGTGTTAAAATAATGTTAAAATAATTTAGTTGCTGATGTTAGGGCCTGTTTGGCTAATTAAAAGTGTTTTTTATTTCGTTTTTTCTTTCTGTTATGTCTGTTATTATACTCAGGGGCACAAGGGTCTTTTCCCTTGTTATTTCTGCCGCCCTATATATATTAAAATAAAGGCTGGCGCCGCCAGCACTGTTACATTGCAAAACCCTTCTTTCTTCCCTCTCTCTTCTCTTTTCTTCTTCTCCTCTTCTCTTCTTTTCTCTTCCTCTTATTTTTGGCCAGCCATACTGTCAAGAGATAGGATGGGAAAAGTTTTAACTATGAGAAGAATTGGATTCCATGATGACACATGTCACTTGGCACAGTACTTATTGTAGTTTGATGGTGCTCTGAGCTGAAGTTTACAGAAAAACTTTTGCCATTGGCATCCATATACAGGGTGTCATGAGAAAGGTGACATCCAATGAGAAGTCCGTTCTTTGATTTACCTATTTTTACTACTACCAAATTATTTATGTAACTAAGTATTATTTATAGCTGTGTCACTGTGGAATGATTTTTTTTGACATGCTATTCACCTATAAACACCTATTTCTTGGAATGTTTTCCACATACTTAGCGAACATTGGATAAAACTAAGTGAAGGATGATTCAATAGGAAAAGGAGAAGAAAAATAGAGAAGTTAGTTAGATATGGGTGGATAAATTGTGCACAACTGGTATCCAGAAGAAGAAATTTCAAACTAAACCTTTACTCAATTTCATTCATCACTAACTGAGGAAATCTACAAAACATTTTTTTAATCTATAACCTAGAATTGTATTATTTAAAAATGGAAACTTCTCAGCATCTGAAAGGATGGAGAGAATACAGTGCAAATAGTTTAAAAGTTTAGAAGAGTATAAAATGTTATAGAGACTTCTGTATTCCCCAGAAAATATGGTTTCTGGTACTCCGCCTCGTGAAAGACTCCAATATAGTCTTATATAGACTTTAGTATTGTTGTTTTTTCATGACCAGTCGTCCACTTGTCACCAGTAATATGTTCTTAAAAGTACTACATTTTCTTATTATTATAAAGTTACTAATTTATGTATGTATAAGTGCAGAGTTCAAGCCAATCAGCGTGCAGGACGAGCTGGAAGAACATGCCGTGGAAAGTGTTACCGGCTTTATCCTTCCATAGTTTATCATGATGACTTTCTAGATGTGACAGTCCCCGAAATACAGCGGTCTTCTCTTGCTGGAAGTGTCCTTTATTTGAAATCATTAGACCTCCCTGACATGGATATTCTCAAATTTGATTTTCTTGACCCTCCTTCACGTAAGAACAAATCTTTGTTTTCTTTCTCTTGACTTTTTATTTCTAAGTAACTAGCATGCTTTATTTGAATCATATGTTGTCTGTAATTAGGAATGGCAATGAGGCAGGGAACATACTCCCCATCCCTGACCCCGACTTTGAAATAAATCCCCGTCCCCAACCCCGATCCCCGTTGGGGATAAAAGTGATCATCCATCCCTGATCCCCAATGAAAATGGGTTCCCCATTGAGGATCCAAATCCCCAAAGTTTTAAATTATTTTTTTAGAAAATAGATTTGCTTAAAATAAGGATTTTTTAAATATAAAAATATTTTGATATAAATAATATAAATATTGTTATATATGTATATATTTAATATAAATAGATTTAGAAAATATATATGTATATATTTGATATAAATAATATAAATATTGTTATATATATATATGTATAATGGAGTTGAGGTGGGGTGGGGAATTCACTCCCCATCCCCGTCCCCATCCCTGGTTGGGTATCACTATCAATCCCTGTCCCCATCAAGGTAATCTCCATCCCTAACCCCATTGGATCGAGGAAGCTGTGTACTGACGGGGACGGGGAAAATTGCCATCCCTATCTATAATGTTTCTCTTTGCTTTCAGTATGCTCCTATTTCCCTCTGTCATTGTTACTAAGCAGTCCTTAATATTGGCCATTACTGCAGGTGAGTCACTGGAAGATGCTTTAAAACAATTATATCTTATTGATTCTATAGATGAAAATGGTTTAGTTACACAAATTGGGCGAAAAATGGCTGGTAATGGCTTAGCTTCCCACCAATGTTTTTTTAGTGTTGCTATATACTTATAGCGGAATGTTATTATTTTCTGGTATGATTTTCAAAGCATCATGGGTTTTATGTATCATATCCTCGTTATCTTAAGGATTTCATTTTCATTATCTAAGATTGGTTAAATGAGTCACTTTGGCTTTCCTTTCCTTTTTTTTTTTTTTAATCTAGGGCCATAATCTTCAATCAAAGCGTGACTTTATTGCTTTTTAAATTTTAACACTTTTTTAATAATGGCTTTAAATTCTTGGAATTACCTTGATCACTGTTTTTTATTAACTATGTCGTTTTAGAGCCTTTAATTTTGCATCCTTCTCCACAATGATGTCAATGGTCAAATAAAAGAATTTCTGTTTTATTAACTATGTTGGTTTAGGAGGGCTTTTGAGGAATTTGAAAGGAGGAGAGAAGAAAAGTTAAATAAAAGTTTTTGGGGAAGGAGGTGAAATTTGGGACGAGGATGATTCAAGCCAGGAGGATGGGTTTGTGGAAGAGGATTGAGGGGTAGTTTTTTTTGCAAGGTGTGGCTTGGTTTTTTATCAGGTCTCCGGTTGGTGGATTTTTTTGGTCTACGCATGAGTCTGGTCTGTTGTGGCTGGATGCTCGTTGAGTCAGTTGTAGTCTTGATGTTATTAGGAGGATGGTGAAGTAGTTTGGTGAATCCAGTGATTGTGTCTCTGATAAGCCCCCAATTATCCTCACGTATGCCAGGAGAGGGAAAGGGCAGTGCAAGCCAGGTCGGCAGTCGGTTGAGGGAAATGTGTAGATATGCCAGCTGGGAGGGAGTTAATTATGATATCAGGAGGGAATATTTCTGGAGGGAATTAGTTAGGATGTCAGGAGGGAATATTTCTGGAGGGAGTTAGTTAGGATGTCAGGAGGGAATAATATATGGGAATTTCTGGATAGGGGGAAGGGGGTGCGGTGAGAAACATTTTGAGTGTTTTGGGAGAGCCGGCGGTCTCTCGAAGAACTGACCACTGTTATTACTCTCCATTGAACGAATACAATTTTCTTTTCATTTGAGCTGTGTATTTTCACTGAGTGCTTGTGAATTGTGTGCGAGATTTTTGGGATATATCAGTCTCTCTCTTAGGTGATATCTTTTGTACTCCTTTCTTCTATTTATGAAATTTTCTCTTTATTCTTCAAAGACAAAAAAAAAAAATGAAGTCAATGGTCAGTCGTTGCTTATGAACAAAATCATCTTTGTTGAAGTATCCCATGTTGTTTGCTATCACCATGCCACAACTATAATATTAATACAGTGGCTATATAAAACTGAAACTGAATCAGAAGCAGCCTAATCAGAAGCACCCTTCTCCATAATGATGCCAATGGGCAACTGTTGCTGTGGCTGGATCCATCAATATTCACAATTAGTGATATCTGGAGGGGGACTAAATTGACAGACTGACCTCATTTAAGGAACATGCTACAGACTGTATAATTAAAATAGGAAGATGTTACAGACTGTATAATTAAAATAGGAAGTAAATACTAGGGAGATATGATTTACCTTGATTGTAGGACAGATTTGTAGGAATTTGATTAGTCTTCTTTCCTAATATATTCTTTCCTAACATAGAATTTGTAACTTGTATATATACATACGAGATTGATGAATAATATAACAAATTCTTCTTCTTCCTCTGTTTAGTCTTATTTTACATGGTATCAGAGCATCTAGTCTCTGCCTGCCCTTTTGTTTTAAGTAAACAGTAGGTAGAGGAAAATTTATGGGTGTTTCGGGTCACCTCCTTGGAGCAGTCAGAGCATCTAGTCTCTACAAAGTCCGGCAGTCAGCAGCCCTGCGCGTGTCTCACGCACCGCCTGAAGATTCTACCACAGTCATGCGCGCCGGCACGTGGAGGCACATCTGTTGCTGGAAAATTTTTTTCGGTCGTTGTCTTTTGGTTCGCCTTGTCCTGTATGGCACATATTTGTGCTTTGTTACGTGTATATCCATTCTGGTGTTTTCAACAGGTGTGCTCTGATTGATTTTCGGTGTTCAAAATATTATGTTTATTTGAATTTTGAGATTATGGCAGACAAGAAATCAGTAGTTATGTCGGATGTTATTCCAGTGATGTCAAAAATAACTGAGCATAAGCCTAATGGCTCTAATTATCTGGTTGGAGTAAAACTGTTCAACTATATTTGCTGAGTATTGCTATGGATAACCATTTGACTGATGACCCTCCTAATGATGACTCGAGAAAGTCTTGGTTGAGGGAGGATGCACGTTTGTTCTTGCAGATACGCAACTCCATTGAAAGTGAGGTGGTTGGTTTAGTCACTCACTGTGGATTTGTTAAGGAATTAATGAACTATCTGGAGTTCTTGTACTCCGGAAAGGGGAATATTTCCCGCATTTATGATGTGTGCAAAGCCTTTTACAGGGCAGACAAAGGCGATAGATCTCTTACAAGCTATTTCATGGATTTCAAGAAAACATATGAAGAACTTAATATGTTGCTTCCGTTTAGTTCTGATGTGATTGTTCAACAAGCTCAGCAAGAAAAGATGGTTGTTATGAGTTTTTTAGCTGGCCTACCTTCTGAATTTGAGACTGCTAAATCTCAGATTCCTTCTAGTTCAGAGATCTCTTCTCTACAAGATGCTTTCAGTAGGGTCCTTCGTACAAAATGTTCTCCACCTGTTCAGCCTAGTAGTGCCCTTGTCAGCCGCAATAATACATCTGAATCAGGGAGACAACAATACAGGAGTGGTAGTGGTAGGTCAAGTAACTATGACAGGAATACTAATACTCGTGGACAGGAGTTAGGAGAGATAGTGTGTCATTACACTGTCATAAGCCAGGACATATGAAGCGGGATTGCAGGAAGTTGCAGAATAAGAAAACTCAGTCAACCCATATTGCATCCACCACGGATACTTCTGAGAAGTTTGTTATGATATCTACAGATGAATATGCCAAATTTGCTCAGTACCAAGAATCATTGAAACCTCAATCTACTCCTGTTACTGCCATTGTCGAGTCAGGTAAACCCAATACATGTCTTGTTTCCTCCTCTTCAAAATGGGTCATTGATTCTGGAGCTACAGGTCATATGACAGGTAATTTAAGTCTGTTTTCTACCTTTCAGTCACATAAATCTACCTCTCCTGTTACTTTAGCAGATGGGTCAACATCTTGTGTTATTGGGTCTGGCACAATTAGTCCAACACCATCACTTCCTTTGTCATATGTTCTTAGTTTACCTCAGTTATCATTTAATTTAATTTCTGTTAGCAAACTCACTCGTACCCTTAATTGTTGTGTCTCATTTTTTCCTGATTATTGTTTATTTCAAGATCTTACGACGAAGAAGATTATTGGTAAGGGACATGAGTTTGGAGGTCTCTACATCCTTGATACACAAGTTCCAAGATCCATAGCCTGTTTTGGAGTTGTAACCCCTTTTGAAGCACAATGTCGGTTGGGCCACCCCTCTCTCCATGTGTTAAAGCAAATTTGTCCTCAATTTCAGAATTTGTCGTCATTAAATTGTGAATCTTGTCAGTTTGCTAAACACCATTGTCTTAGTTCGAGTCCTAGAGTCAATAAACGAGCTAATGCTCCTTTTGAATTAGTCCATTTAGATGTTTGGGTTTAAGTATTTTGTTACTTTTGTTGATGATTACTCTCGTATGACATGGTTATATTTAATGAAAAATCGTTCTGAGGTGTTTTCTCATTTTTCTGCTTTCTGTGCTGAAGTTAAAACCAATTTAATGTTTTTGTACAAATATTGAGAAGTGATAATGCTAAGGAGTACTTGTCAGAATCCTTTCAAACTTACATGCTTTAGCATGGCATTCTTCATCAAACTTCTTGTGTAGATACACCATCTCAAAATGGGGTTGCTGAATGGAAAAATAGACACTTGAAACTGCAAGAGATTTGTTATTTCAAATGAAGGTTCCTAAACCTTTCTGGGCTGATGCAGTTTCCACAACATGTTTTTTGATTAACCGTATGTCTTCATCTGTCCTTCAGGGTAAGACTCCTTATCATGTTTTGATTCCAAATAAAACACTGTTTCCTATTGAGCTTAGGGTATTTGGGTGTACATGCTTTGTTCGGGATGTTCGTCCTCAGGTTACCAAACTAGATCCAAAATCTTTTAAGTGTGTTTTTCTTGGGTATTCTCGTGTTCAAAAAGGGTATAGATGTTATTGTCCTACTCTTCACAGATATCTTGTGTCAGGTGATGTTAATTTCTTAGAAGATACACCTTTCTTTCCATCTACTCCTCATTCAAGTCAGGGGGAGGATGATGATTTGTTAATCTATACTGTCACATCATCTGGTTCACATCCTATTGAATCTACTCCTGCCAGGCCTAAGCCACCTACAGTACAAGTTTATTCTCGGCGACCAACCCCTCCGGATCCATGTCCTGCACCAGCTCCTTCGTTGGCAGATCCAGTCTCAACTGATCATGTTCCTTCGTCATCAGAACCAGTCTCTAATGATGATCTTCCTATTGCTCTTCGTAAAGGTAAGCGTAAGTGTACTTATCCAGTATCTTCATTTGTGTCTTATAATCATTTATCGTCCTCTTCTTGTTCTTTTATTGCATTTCTTGATTCTATCTCTGTTCCTAAGACTGTTAAAGAAGCCCTTTCTCACCCTGCATGGCGTAATGCTATGATTGAGGAGACGAATGCTTTAGAGGACAATGGTACTTGGACCTTGGTAAATTTACCTACAAATAAGAAGGCTATTGGGTGTAAATGGGTGTTTACAGTTAAAGTCAATCCTGATGGGTCCATTGCCCGATTGAAAGCCCGTCTTGTTGCTAAAGGATATGCTCAGACTTATGGAGTGGATTATTCTGATACCTTTTCTCCTGTTGCTAAACTTACTTCTGTCAGGTTGTTTATTTCTATGGCAGCTACTTATAATTGGTCCCTTCATCAGTTAGACATCAAGAATGCTTTTCTTCATGGGGATCTTCAAGAAGAAGTTTATATGGAGCAACCGCCTGGTTTTATTGCTCAGGGGGAGTATGGGAAAGTTTGCTATTTTCATAAGTCTCTGTACGGGTTGAAGCAGAGTCCTCGCGCCTGGTTTGGAAAGTTTAGTCAGGCAGTCGAGAATTTTGGTATAAAGAAAAGTAAGTCTGATCATTCTGTTTTCTTCAAGCACTCTGCTGCTGGCATCATTTTGTTAGTTGTGTATGTGGATGATATTGTCATTATAGGAGTGATACTACAGGGATTTCATCCCTTAAATCCTTTCTCCACACTCAGTTTCATACCAAAGATTTGGGAATGTTGAAATACTTCTTGGGTGTTGAGGTAACAAGAAGCAAGAAGGGAATATTCTTATCTCAAAGGAAATATGTATTTGACTTGTTGTCTGAGACGGGAAAGTTGGGAGCTAAGCCATGTAGCACTCCAATGATTCCTAACTTGCAGCTCACAAAAGATGGTGAATTAATTGAAGATCCTAAGAAATATAGAAGATTGGTTGGAAAGTTGAATTATCTTATTGTAACTCGTCCAGATATTGCGTATTCAGTTAGTGTGGTGAGTCAGTATATGTCCTCTCCAACAGTTAATCACTGGACAGCTGTAGAACAAGTTTTGTGCTACTTAAAAGGAGCACCTAAGCGAGGAATTTTGTATGGAAATCATGGTCATACTAGAATTGAATGTTTTTCAGATGTTGACTGGGCAGGATCCAAGGAAGATTGAAAGTCTACTTCAGGCTATTGTGTATTTGTTGGAGGGAATCTAGTTTCATGGAAAAGCAAGAAATAGAATGTTGTCTCACGTTCGAGTGCAGAATCGGAATATAGAGCTATGGCCAAGTCTGTGTGTGAAATAATGTGGATATATCAGCTTTTGACTGAAGTAGGTCTTAAAACTTCAGTACCAGCCAAGTTGTGGTGTGATAACCAAGCTGCTCTTCACATTGCATCTAATCCTGTTTTTCATGAACGAACTAAGCATATCGAGATTGATTGCCATTTCGTTCGTGAAAAGATTCAGCAAGGTTTGATTTCCATAGGTTATGTGAAAACAGGAGAACAACTGGGAGATATCTTCACGAAGGCTCTTAATGGGGTTAGGGTTGATTATCTTTGTAACAAGCTGGGCATGATTAATATCTATGCTCCAGCTTGATGGGGAGTGTTACAGACTGTATAATTAAAATAGGAAGTAAATACTAGGGAGATATGATTTACCTTGATTGTAGGACAGATTTGTAGGAATTTGATTAGTCTTCTTTCTTAACATAGAATTTGTAACTTGTATATTTACATACGAGATTGATGAATAATATAACAAATTCTTCTTCTTCCTCTGTTTACTCCTATTTTACAGAACAAAAGCATTTCAGTTGACTACCATGAAAAAAATCTTCTCAATTTGGTCTTACTTATTTTCCTCTCATATATATTCCTTCTCTTGAATGCATGGTTTTGTGATTTTGTTCTTCCTATATTTGCTCATTTATATCGTCATCCTCATTTGGGTTATATGTACATAATTGATAATTCTTGATTTCCAAGATTATGCTGCATATGCAACATTTACAGCTATTGCTGTCTTACCAAGAGAAAAAGGCTTCCCACAACCATAGCCCAGAAAAAAACATATACAATAAATAACCTGCTTTATTGACAATGAAGGGCACTGGGAAAAATCTTTGTGTCCACATTTCTCTTCACTAGGCTAGATCATTGGCTAGCTCAGTAGCTTAGTTTGGTTTCCAATTGAATGAGATATTGCATATTAGACATGAAGAAACATGCCCCAACAAAATAATTGGATGAACACCACAGACATAAAGGTGACTCAATCACCCAATCAATGGTAAGATTGTAGAGACAATGAGCGCCAAAGGGTTATTTTGTCTTTTTATGCTTTCTTGTACATTAGATTATTTCTTATTCTTTTGTACATTATTTGTATATTGAGGACAGAATGGTCCTTTCACTATTATAATATAAATACTCTTACCTGGGTGTCGACTGTCATCTTCTTTTCTCAGTCTCATTATCTGACTCTGACAAAGATAACCAAGGATATAAGAAACAATCTCATAATCAAGTTTGTTGGTAATTATCAAAA
The DNA here is from genome assembly GCF_056320005.1 of Nelumbo lutea. NCBI lineage: Eukaryota > Viridiplantae > Streptophyta > Magnoliopsida > Proteales > Nelumbonaceae > Nelumbo > Nelumbo lutea. Next base: position 5,924,582 of record NC_142687.1, read on the forward strand.
AAAAAAAAAAAACAAAAATCAAGTAGGTTGGTATTCCTTTAAATTCATTGCTTTTCTAATGTGTTGTTCTAAATACATAAATAATGGAAACCTAAGGAAGTTTGATACTTGTCACCTCGCACATTGAATGGGATGAATACAATATGGGAAAGCATTAGGATTCCTCTCCTCCCATAAAATGCAAATAACCACCAGAAAGAGACTCCCCTTTGAAACTCTTTTCGTACCTCTGTGTAAGGTACAAAACGCAAGAAAAGACATTATTTCAATAGTATCCTCTGCAAGGAGCAAACTAACTAAGTTGATAAAGTCTTAGGGGGTTGGAACCAGCTAGGATTGAATCCAGCCTTCATCATTCTAGCTACTGAGTACTGACTACTAACCACTGAACCATTGTTTAGCAAACAAATTCCAGGGGGGGGGAGCTTGGAGAAATGAATAAAATTATTGATTACTCTTGCTGATCCAAAAATAAAAATAAAATAAAATTATTGAGACTACATTATTGTGCCCATAAAGTAACTAGAAAAATCAGAGCTCCCATGTATTTATGAAATCATTTGGATCATAATCTTCTCATTCATTTTACAATCTTTGGGCAGTCAAAATGTCACTTCATAATTGTTTTTCTAGCCAATATTCGCCTATCATGCCCTGGGGGTTATTTTGAGCTTTCTTGCTTGCCGCTTTTGTTGTCACTAGTCACTAAACTCTGGGAATTATGCTCTTTCCACTGAATGTCTATATCTATATTCTTACTTGAAATAGATCTGCAATGCAGTTTGAATATTAAATTTAATTAATACGTGGTGTTACAATTTTGTTTAGATATATAACCTTTTCTTTTCTCTGAGCCTTGGCATTGTTATTGAATCTTGTGCAGAGCTCCCATTAGAACCTTCACTTTCAAGAACATTGTTAGAGGCAAATGAATTAGGATGTCTGTCTGAGGCTTTGACTGTTGCTGCCATGTTATCTGCAGAAACCACATTGCTTCCTGGTCGAAGGTTAAACTTATTTGATATTGTTGTATTTCATTATTGATAAGTTGGTTTCATCTTTATGTATTCACTAGGAGAAAATATTTTTCACTGCTGAAATCCTATCCCCTAACTTTGACTATTTGCAGAATAACGGTAAAGTAGGACTAATCAACTTGGAATTTGAAATTGAAGTTATATGTGCTACCTTGTCCACAAGTTTCTATCACTAGGGAATAATATTTTATCAATATCTTTAATAGATGGTATATTTTCAGGAAGCACATTATATAAATAAATTACTTTATTTCATTATCTCCATAAATTTTACTATATGGAAATGAAGTCTTCAATCCGGGATCAGGATGTGCTGGACTTTATTTTCATTTCCTTCCAGAGATGGTTTAATTATCTTATCCTTGTTTAACTGATAACATGATCTTGTAGTTACCATCCATTATCTGATTTTATTTACCAAGTTTTATATGCTCATCTGTTTTTGACATGCTTAGGTTATGTTGAAACCTTACGCCATATGCTCCACTTGCAGTAAAGGTACTGAGAAGAAAAGAAAACCCACTCCTTTGGACTTGCCAGATGGTTCTGGATGGGGTGATCACATTCAGTTACTCCAAATTTATGAGAGTTGGCATCGAGTTGAATATGATTCACGTTGGTGCAAAGATAATGACTTGCAGGTATCTTTCTGTAATCAATTTCAGATACACTTTTAAGAACCGTGCTGAGGTGACATAGAGGAGATGATATTCAAAATTTTTTGCAAGTTACTTGGGTCTAACTTCAAAGTGGAGACAAAACTGTCTCAAGTTATATTACTTGACTTACAGTCTAAATTTGTGGAAAATTCCCATTTGTCCAGATTTGGGTGCTACTAGATAGGTCATTCACTTACTCATCAACAAGACTAAGATGGTGCTATTTGGGCATCAATAGTTATTACTGATTTACAGGAAATTGATGCCTCTGTCACAGTTTCTATTTTTCAATTTTGAGTTAGAGCAATAGTAGTTTTAGGATTTATTTTAGTAGGTATTTGTATTTAGAAGTTATTTCCTTTTTAAAATTGTATGTCAAAATTTGTAATGGGTCAAAAGTCAATTTTTCTAACATTCATAGGGTTCTATATTTTGGCACATTAGTTGTATTCCCTCTTTCTTCCTGTTTGTCTCTAATGATTTATTTTTTCTTGCAACATGCAAAACATTTGTTATGAAAAACACATCTTAAACTTGAGTCCATTTAAAAGATATGTGGCTGGCGGCACCTAGGTTAGTATTTATACTTGGGGTGACAACTTATAACAAATAGAGGAGGAAATGCCAAAAATACACTTCGCTAGTACAAAACATGTTACAACACTCCCCCTCAAGTTGGAGCATTATATGTCAATCATGCCCAATTTGTCACACAACTCATTATGCCGCAAATAGTGAAGACCCTTTATAAGGATATCAGCTAATTGTTCCTTGGAACTGATGTAAGGGGTACAAACTTCTCCCTTTTCAAGTTTTTCCCTTATGAAATGCTTGTCAACTTCAATATGCTTGGTCCTGTCATGAAGAACTAGGTTGGCCGCAATATTAATGGCAGTTTTGTTGTCACAGTTGAAAGACATTGGACCATCAACAAAGAAGCCCAACTCTCCAATTTAAATTCTTTACTCAAAGAGCTTCAGAAAATCCATGCGCCATGGCCCTATACTCGGCCTCAGCACTAGATCTGGCCATTACACTTTGTTGTTTGTTCCTCCAAGTGACCAAATTTCCACCAACAAAGGTACAATATCCACTAGTTAACTTTCTATCATCAATTGCTCTGGCCCAATCTGCATTTGTGTAGACCTCCAATTGGAGTGGGAGATTCTTTGAGGGATGAGATACTAGTAGCCCTTGAAGGGGTACATAGGGTCAAGGACATGAATATTAATAAATTGATCATAGAAGGAGATTCTGAAATTGTGATGAACTGGCTAAAAGAGGACAACTCTAGGCTTTGGAATTATAGCATGAAAAGAGGAAATTTAAATGGCTGACTAAGGACATTGAAATTCAATGTACATGGGTAAAGAGAAGTGCAAATTCATTGGCAGATGGTCTAGCTAGGCAAGTGGTGAACAGAAACTCTATGTTTTGGGCTGTGTTGTAATTGCTTTACATTTTGGGTGTACATTGGTTGTATACAAGAGTTAAGATTGTTTAGCTCCTTTGCTTTGTAATTTTCAATACTTTAATAAAATTCACTATTATTGATAAAAAAAAATCTTGAATAATAACCCAGTTCTTGGATATTTCTTTAGATATCTGAGCACTCTCTCAGTTGCCCCTAAATGGGAGGTTGTTGGCGCATGCATAAACTAAGGACACCAATAGCATAAGTTATATCTGTCCAAGTCATTGATAGGTAAGGAAGTCTTCCTACCAATCTTTGAAACTTCTTAACATCTGTCATTGGTTCTCCAGTACAATCACCAAGACTATAGTTTTCATCAATAGGGGAATCTACAGGCTTTGCTCTCATCTTTCCTGTGTCTTGTAAGAGATCTAGGATATATTTACTTTGAGAAATGAAGATGCCCTTTTGAGAGCGGGCAGCTTCAATACCAAGGAAATAACGTAGCTGTCCCAGATCTTTCACCTCAAGCTGCACAACAAAGGATTCTTTAACTCTCTGAATCTCAGAGTCCCAATTCCCCGTAATTACAAGGTCATCAACATACACAATCAAGACCACAACATCCTTTTGGTTCCTTTTGATAAATAAAGTATGGTCAGACTGGCACTGCTTGAACCCAATTTGTTGAAGAGCCAAGTGAAATTTACTGGACCAAAGCCCTTGGGGATTGTTTTAAACCATATAAAGACTTTTTTTTTCTTTTTTAATTTGCAAACTTTCCCTTCACACCCTTGTGCTACACACCCAGAAGGTTGAATCATGTATACTTCTTCTAGATCCCCGTTCAAGAAAGCATTTTTAATGTCCAGTTGGTGAAGTTCCCAATCGAAGTTAATGGCCAATGATTGCATAATCCGAATAGTGTTCATTTTAGCAACTAGGGAAAATGTTTCTACATAATCAACCCCATACACCTATGTATATCCTTTTGCAACTAACCTGGCCTTATACCTCTCAACTGACCGATTTGCTTTGTGCTTTATAGTGAATACCCACTTGCACCCCACTGGCTCTTTGCGTTTAGGAAGATCCATCAACTCCTAGGTGTTGTTTTTGTGTAGAGCAAAAATTTCTTCCTTCATTGCATCTGTCCATTCAGGTATAAATAAGGCTTCTACAACACTTTTGGGAATGGAAACATAATCAATGGTAGTTAGAAAAGCACGAAATGAGGGTGAGATGTTTTCATAGGACAAGAAGTGGGTAATAGAATGTTTAGTAGTACATGATCTAACACCCTTCCTATGAGCAATTGGGACATCAAGATTATTGGTAGAATCATCAATAGCAATAGGTAGTAATGTCAAGGGGAACAAGTATACCTGGATTTGCCTTAAAGGAATTTGATGATGCTGGATGTATAGCCTCTAGCTGCTCCACATCCTTTGAATTCAGTTGTCCCTTACGACACCTCACGAAAACACGAAAAGGAGAGGAGTCAGGAATAGAAGGGAGAGAAACTTGTGGAACTTGCCCCTCCTCCACGCTACTCTCCCCTTGAGGAGAGGCTTGGAAGAAGGGTTCGGATTCAAAAAAGGACACATCCATCGATACAAAGTACTTATGTGTGACAGGATTAAAGCATTTGTAGCCCTTCTGAAAGATGGATAACCCCAAAAAACACATGGAATAGACTTGGGGTCCAACTTACCCCGGTTTGGAGACAGGTCATGAACAAAGCACTTACAACCAAACACACGTAGAGGAATAGAAAATAAAGGAGATTGAGGAAAGAGAAGTTGATGTGGGGCCTTGCATTGCAAGATACGTGATGGCATACGGTTGATACCATAAGCCGTGGCCATCACAACATCAACCCAAAACCGTTTTGGATTATTCATGTGTAGCATCATACTACGAGCAACTTCAAGATGTCAATTCTTCCTTTTAGTAACACCATTCTGTTGTGGTGTTCTGGCATACAAGCTTCTATGAAGAGATCGGTGAGATGAAAAAAAATCAGCTAAGTCATGATGAAAGTATTCCTTTGCATAATCCGGTTGGAAATTTTGAACTTCAACATGAAATTGAGTAAAGATCATGCGGTGGAAATCTTTCACAATTTTGGGTACTTCTTCTCTGGAACGCATAGGATATATCCAAGTGTATGTAGAGTAATCATCAATGAAGTTGATAAAATACTTGTTCCCACCCTTAGTAGATATGTTCATAGGGCTCCAAACATCAGAAAAAACATGGACAGGCAAAATAGATCTTTTATTATTTGATGGAAAAGTTATTCTACAATGCTTGCTCAATTGACATGTTTGACATCGCAATCTAGTGACAAACACAGATAATGGGTCATCTTTGCTTCTACATCAGGTAAAGGGTGCTTCTACATTTCATGTGTGTACCTCTGTTCTTGAGTCACCTTGGGCCATTGACTTAGGGGCATCAAACCATAAGAGCCGACCTATCCATCTGTCCAAGAGTCCTACCGTATAGTTCCAAATGATCTCTGAAAGAATTAATGATGTCTTCCTTAGGGTCAGAACCACCAGGATGCTCTTGGGAAGTACCAGTGGTCTGATTATTAGATTAGTAATCTTGTGCAACCAGATTTGTAGAGGTAAATTTCTTATGAGGAGGCTTCTTTGATGTGTCTTGATTCTTGGTTGCCCACTTGGGATTCCCCACTAGCTCCCAATAGGTCTCTCGAGTGTGTCTAGGCTTTTGGCAGTGAGTACACCACAACTTGTCCTTGCCACCATTTTTTCTTGATTCTCCCTTTTGTATTCCAATGTTACCCCCTCTTGCAACCAGAGCAACTAGCTGCTCCCCCTCAGAAACATGCATAAGATTTTTTTCTGCTTTCTTCAGACTGAACTAAGGCATATACCTCCTGAACCAAACGAAGTTCTCTACTTCCTAACAACTATACCCGAAGAGGTTCATAAATAGGATTCAGTCCCAACAAGAAAGCAAACACTCATTGTTGGGAGACAATTTTTTTGTATGCTTTAGCATCCTCATCATCCTTCCACTCAATAGTTTGATAATGGTCCAGCTCCTTCCATACAGAGGTAAGGGCTGAATAGTATGTAGATAGGCTATGGTCTCCTTGCTTACAAGTAGATGATTCTGTTAGACAGTATATGCCCTTAGCTCCAACTAGAATGATGTACATTATGACATTTAATGTAAATGAATAAAGTACATATTTGATTCATATTATTATGGTGTGTTTCTGTGTAATACCCTTAAACTAGACACATATGAGACTTGTGTTAGTTTAGAATCTTCACAACCGTTGGATAAATCTGGGGAGATTTATCTTGCCAAGGCTGACACTGATGTGCCGCCAAGCTGATTGGGGTGGCTTGTCTCAGCTGCCAGGGTGAGACCTGAGGTACATGCAGTGTGGGTTTTCTTGAAACCCTGAACTGGACCAGAATTCCAGTATTGCCCTGGACCTCGGAGATAGATGGGCAAAACTGGAATGTTACACCTGACCCCTAGACTCGATAATGATACTAAACTAGGTGTCGGATTGGGTTGTCTTTGATATACCAATCAGTGAGATCTTATGGGGATCAAAACCTGGGTATGTTGGGACAGTCCGAGAATTCATCTGAGTGGGTAATCATAGTGACAGGATCAACCCCTTTGTTGGACAAAGTGAATGGTCGGGGATGCACTCTCTCTGATGGAAACCTAAAACTGTCGGCAGTCGATTTCAACCATTGAAATTTATTTTGCAAAATATATTTATATAGAGATATACATATGAGATTTGGATCAGCAGATAGTATAAGGGATTATCCTTATCCACTTAAAGAGTCCAGATCCAAATAAAGATTTGGATCAAAGGAACTCCTAATTTGATTAGGAAGGCTGATCTTTATCTGCAGATAAGACAAGGGATTATCCTTATCTCTTAAAGAGAGTCCAGATCCAAATAAAAGATTTGGATTGGATTATCCCTACCCAGTTCGATCTCCACCAGTGGGAGTGATCAAGAACGGTTCTTGATATTGCCTTTTGCTAGAAGAGGCAATATGAAGTCGTGCTTACCAGCCCTCCATCATATTCTTGCTGAAGAGTCGTCCTGTTGATTCTGCTTCACCTCACACCGTGTCATCTTCGGTGGAAGCAGTCTTTGGTCTTCTCCTTGGGCATGAACACCTTCGTTGGGGGTTACTGTTACTCCGTATCAGGTATATCCCTCTCCTCCCTTTTGGTTTCAGATCTGGTCCGGTTTGGTTTCAAGATTGATCCTTGAAAATGTAGTTTTCTAAAATAGGGAATGCGGTTCCCACATGGGAGAGAGAAATTTTTGAAATTTTGCCCAACCTTCTTACAGGGTTCGGCCATCCATATGATGGATCTCTCATCCCTTCAATGGTATCAGAGCCAGGTTCAAATCTTGAAACGAATTAAGCCAAATCTGGATCTGCGCAAATGGGCAGAAGGCGTTCTACCCAATTTGCGCAGTTAATGTTTTTTCTGGGAAATCGGTTCCTGGTTTTTGGGTGGTTGATCTGAAATTAAATCTTTATTAATCTGATTAATATTTAGAACTGTTCTATATATTTTTCTTGATTTTTGGGCTGTTCGTATGGTGGAGATCGAATTCTTTAATGGCGCAAGAAATCTACGCACCTACTGTTCTATTCATTCATGGTCTGTAATTAATTATTTTTAATTTTTAGACAGAATGTATAGGAATTCAATTCTGATGTAATATTAATAGAAAATTAGGTTTTCTATTTTATTTCATTTGAAGATGAAGCAGAAAGCGCAAAGGAGAGATTTTCGCAGATTTGGGTTCAGCCATCTGCGATTTGCAGTTTTGGAAATTGCATACTGCGAACTAACCTTTGTTTCGCAGGGTAGCAGACTTACGAGCAGCCCTCCTGCTGATTCTTGATTGTCTTGTATCAGTTATTTAGTTTTAGATCATCATCTTGAATTAAATCTTAAAATTAAACATCAAATCCTAGACCCATTCAAACCAGATTGGACCAAACTGGTTGGACCGACTCTGTGGTTCGATGGGGGCTGTTCTTAGCCCTAAGTTCTTCCACATGGGTCGAGGGATTGATGGTTAATTGCAAGATGCAATTCGGCTCACAGCTGTAAAACCCAGTTTTAATCTGTTAAAATTGCTTTTAAGCCCAATTCAACACAAAAGCTATATGGGCCAAACTGCTCTTTGCAGTTCAGCCCATATACCTAGATAATATTAATGGTAATATTATGAAAATATATGGGCTTTAATTATGGGTTTTACAATTATTTAATTGATTGGATCAATTATGGATTTCATGCCTATGATGTATGGATGTGTTATGTGCTATGTTCATGGGCCATAAGCACTTGGCCTATGTTGATTCGATAAGTGGCTCTTACGCACACCATGGCTGAATGCACATCATTGCCATGGTGTCCTTAAGATCATTGGATTATCTCCCTTCGTGGTGGGCCCCACACCAGTTTCCTCCCCAGGAACCGTGCGGATCCCTAGCCGTTTAGGGCCCATCTAAATCTGGCTTTGAGAAAGTCAATGGGAGCCACTTTGGTTTGACCTAAATAAAACTAGGGCGTGATATTTCATCCCCTCCACTGAAATATGAGTGCATGTGATAGGGAGATTTCATGTGATGAACTCTCTAAAGGCCTTCCATCATTAACATGAAGATGGGTCATTCAATAATGAGGAAATGCATCATAAAATCGGGCTATCCATTTGCTGTTGGATTGTTTCATAAGATGATAGGGGTGTCATAGACCGATGTGGGAGGGGCCTATCCTAAAATGAAAAACTCTCTCATGGTACATTGGCGTTCACGAATACGAGGGGTGAGCACTCACTAGACAGAAAGGTTTAACCTGAAATGGCAATGAACCTTGTCTGATATAGGCCAAAGGGAAAGCTCATAAGATGAGTGGATATGATCCTTCACAGAAAGTGGTGGGGTTTTGCAGGTGAAACAGTTGGCTCTATGCACCCTATGTGATTTTCCACATTTCCAGAGACATAATTCGCAATCTCCGTCACTAAGGAGGGAAATCTCAGAGATGAATAAATGGAAATGGAACATAGATTAAAAGCCATATCTATGTAGATAACATGAATCAAATAAGGTTGTGGACTAATATTTGCTTTGCCCTTTATCAAAAATGGCAAACGGACAATTCGCCAAACTGTTGGACGACAATAAGCTTAAGGGCCCAAATTACATTGATTGGTATTGTAACCTTATGCTTGTCCTAACGTTCGAGAAATTGGACAAGGTAGCTAAGAACCCTGCTCCGGATCGTCCGGGTGATAGGGCTTCTGAGGCCTGTAGGAGCGACTATTAAGAATGGGAGGAGAAAATTCTCTTGCCCAGTGCTATATCATAGCCTCCTTAGACAATCAGATACAGCGACAATTCGATTAGATCGAATTGTCCAAGGATATCTTGGATAGTCTAAAGACAATTGTCCAAGGATATCTTGGTGACCCACAAATGTCCAAGAACCAGCTAGTTCATTACCATTGTCTTAAGATGATGGGGTACATCAATGAACTGGAGGCTCTTGGATTTGGGCTAGATCATGTCACCAAGGTTGATGCCATCCTGAACTCTTTGCCCCCTTCTTTCAATCAGTTCATCATGAACTATAACATGAACAAGCTAAATGTTAGCACTCAGGAACTTAGCAATATGTTGCGGAGGGCCGAGGAACTGATAAAGAAGGATGAGCCCATCGCCATGCTTGTTGAGGGTGGAAAATCGGGCAAGAAGAAGAGGAAGGCAAAGAAGAAGCCTCAGAAGAAAATTAGCAAGCCCAAAAGGCAGAGGAAGGACAAAGCATCAAATGCTTGTCACTCCTGCAAGTAGGCCGACCACTGAAGAGGAACTGTCCTCAGTACTTGGAGACCAAGAAACAAGGTAATTTCGAATCCTTTGTCATAGAAACCAATATGTTGGTGACTTCTGCTTCCTGGTGTATTGACTTTGGGGCTTCTACTCATGCATATAATACATTGCAGGGGTTCAGGACAAGCAGAAGACTGAGTGACGGAAATGTGATTCTTTACTTGGGGACTTCTGCAAGTGTTGCAGCTACAACCATAGGAACTGTAGAATTGTATTTCAGAGAATGATCAATTCCATTAATAGATTGTCTTTATGCACCAAATTTGAGAAGAAATTTGATTTCTGTTTCAAAATTGTGTGCGGATGGATATTTTGTTCTCTTTAGTAATATGATTACTATCAAAAGAAATAACAAATTCCTCGCATACAGAGAACTTGAGAATGGTCTCTATGTTCTCCATCCTTTTCTGGAAACAAATATAACCGAAACTACATCGGATAATAACCCCAAGAAAATAACCCGTGATACAGTTAATCCCACGTGTCTGTCGCATTACCGGCTTGGCCACAGTAACATAGATCGCATCACAAGGTTGGTAAAGGATGGTCCTTTGGATTTTCTAACTGTAGAAGATCTTCCAACATGTGAACCTTGCCTTCAGGGTAAAATGACGAAACAACCATTTAACGGTAAGCCTGAAAGATTAATAGGCACACTTGACCTTATTCATACTGATGTATGTGGTCCCATGAATGTTAGGACATGTAACCAGCATGTTTATTTCATAACATTCACCGATAATCACTCTCGGTATGGTTACATGTACCTAATGAGACACAAGTCTGAATCACTTGAAAAGTTCAAAGAGTTCAGGCAAGAGGTCGAGAAATAGTTGGGAGGCACATTAAGACCCTTCGATCACATTGAGGAGGCGATTATCTCTCTGACGAATTCAGGGACTACTTAAAGGAAAATGGGATAGTATCACAATTAGCTCCTCCTGCTACACCACAATTAAACGATGTATTAGAAAGGAGGAACCACACTTTATTGAATATGGTCCGATCACTTCTTGTACACTCGGAATTACCCACATCCTTTTGGGGTTACGCATTAGAAACAACGATATACGTGTTGAACCGGGTTCCAACCAAATCTATTCCAAAGACTCCCTATGAGCTTTGGACCAACGAGAAACTAAGTGTAAGACACTTGAAGATTTGAGGTTGTCCGACACATGTTAAAAGAACAAGTGCAGACAAATTGGAATCCATGACCAACAGTTACCTATTTGTAGGTTACCCAAAAGACTCTGTAGGGTATTTATTCTATGACCTAGGAGAACAAAAGGTGTTCTGTAGTCGAAATGCCCATTTCTTGGAAGAAGATTACATCCTAAACAATCATCATCAAGAAGTTGTTCTTGATGAGGAGAGCTCAGGTGTAGTGGGAGATGTCCCACAAGCTCCAGTTAATAACCAACCTAGGAGATCTACCTGGGATTCCAGGCCTCCAGTTCGTTATGGCTATGACCAAGAAAATTACTTGGTGGAAGTCACGACCAGTGAGGAGGATCCCGTGACTTATACGGAAGCTATGTTGGACATAGATTCCTTGAAATGGATAGATGCCATGAGAGCAGAGATGGACTCAATGGAGACCAATGGTGTCTGGACTCTAGTAGATCCGCCCCTTGGGGTAAAAGCAATTGGTTGCAAATGGATCTATAAGAGGAAGAAGGGCCCCGATGGTAAGGTTGAAACCTACAAGGCTCGTCTTGTGGCGAAAGGGTACACTCAGAAAGAAGGAATCGATTATGAGGAAATCTTTTCGCCCGTGGCCATGCTTAAATCCATTAGGATCCTACTAGCTGTAGCAACATACCATGACTACGAGATTTGGGAAATGGAAGTCAAAACTATGTTCCTGAATGGAGATCTTATTGAAGATAACTATATGCAGCAACTGCAAGGTTTCATAGCTACAGGTCAGGAACACATGGTATGTAAACTCAATCGATCCATATATGGACTTAAGCAAGCTTCTAGGAGTTGGAACATTCGGTTTGACTTTACCGTCAAAAGGTTTGACTTTGTATGTAGATGACATTCTACTCATTGGGAATGATGTAGGAATGTTAACTACGGTGAAAGTATGGCTTTCACAGCAATTCTCCATGAAAGATTTTGGAGAAGCCTCCTACATAATGGGTCTTCAACTCTACAGAGATAGATCGAAGAGGATAATAGGATTATCTCAATCTGCTTACATTGACAAAATAGTCAAGAGATACAGCATGGAGAACTCCAAGAAAGGAAATGTTCCTTTCAGGCATGGAGTCACTCTCTCCAAGGGTATGTCTCCCAAAACTCCCGAAGAGATTGAGAGCATGAAAGAGGTTTCCTATGCCTCAGCCGTAGGGAGCATCATGTATGCCATGTTGTGCACTCGTCCTAACATTTCTCAGGTAGTGAGTGTGGTAAGCAGATACCAATATAACCCAAGGCAAGAGCATTGAACTGTTGTGAAAAACATACTAAAGTGCCTTCGAAGGACAAAAGAGTTTTGTCTGGTTTTCAATGGTAGTTCACTACAGATCTAGGGGTATACTGATGCCGATTTCCAGTCAGATCCAGATGATAGAAAGTCTACATCTAGTTATATCTTCACGATAGGATCGTGTGTTGTTTGCTGAAAAAGCAGCAAACAGGGGTTCATGGCGGATTCCACAACCGAAGCCGAATACATTGCCGTAAGTGAAGCTGCCAAAGAAGTCGTATGGATAAAGAAGTTCATTCAGGAATTAGGAGTAGTTCCATCCAGCACATCACCCATTCCATTGTTGTGTGACAACACTGGAGCCATTGCTCAGGCTAAGGAGCCACAAGCCCACTCGAAGTCGAAGCACATCGAGAGGAAGTACCATGTACTGCGGGAGATAGTTGGAAGAGGGGACGTCCTGATTCAGAAGGTAGCATCAACGGAAAATGTAGAAGACCCATTGACTAAGCCATTGACACAAAAAGTGTTTGAGAAACACATGGAAAGCATGGGACTCCGGCTTATACCCGATTGGACCTAAGTATAAGTGGGAGCTGTTAAACAGTGTATGCCCTTAGCTTCAATCAGAATGATGTACATTATGACATTTAATGTAAATGAATAAAGTACATATTTGATTTGTGTTATTATGGTGTGTTTCCGTGTAATACCCTTAAACTAGACACATATGAGACTCGTGTTAGTTTAGAATTTTCACAGCCGTTGGATAAATCTGGGGAGATTTATCTTGCCAAGGCTGACACTGATGTGCCGCCAAGTTGGTTGGGGTGGCTTGTCTCAGCTGCTAGGGTGAGACCTGAGGTACATGTAGTGTGGGTTTTCTTGAAACCTTGAATCGGACCAGAATTCCAGTATTGCCCTAGACCTTGGAGATAGATGGACAAAACTGGAATGTTACACTTGACCCCTAGACTCAATAATGATACTAAACTAGGTGTCAGATTGGGTTGTCTTTGATATGCCAATCAATGAGATCCTTAGAGGGGGTTAAAACTTGGGTATGTTGGGATAGTCCGAGAATTCATCTGAGTGGGTAATCATAGCGACAGGATCAGCCCCTTTGTCGAACAAAGTGAATGATCGGGGATGCACTCTCTTTGATAGAAACCTAAAACTGCCGGCAGTCGATTTCAACCGTTGAAATTTGTTTTGCAAGATATATTTATATAGAGATTTACATATATATATATATATATATATATATATATATATATATTATGGTTTCAAAATGTTTGCAAAATGTTTTAATTCCCGGGATCCATGTGAGTAGAGAGTGCAACACTGTACCTTGCAGCCGAGGGAGAGGTCCTCTCTTGTCGGGCAGTGTTTGATCATTATGGGCTGAGAGATTAAGTGTAAGAACATTGAGGGTAATACCTGATGGGCTAATCTTGCATCTGCCCACAGTCCTTGGGTTTTCATAAGGTGGTTGGACCCAAGGACCATTTAGTGTAAATGTTGGGCCCATTAAGAGCCCGTGGTGATGGACTCAGGGGTTCACTGTCTCCTACAGTGAATTCAGCCAGGCCTTGTAACAGAGGCTGGGATGAACCCATGTGGCTGATGTGTAGATCAATGTTTGGGTCCCACGCCATACAAGGGGAACCAACTGGGCAGCAGATTAAGAGGATAAGTGAGCACATAGATTTAGTGGGCCTAAAGCCCAATTCGAACTGTCTTAATAAGATTAATTAAATAGGGGCGAATCTGAGATTTGGATCAGCAGATAGGATAAGGGATTATCCTTATCCACTTAAAGAGTCCAAATCCAAATAAAAATTTGGATCAAAGGAGCTCCTAATTTGATTAGGAAGATTGATCTTTATCTCCTTATCTCTTAAAGATAGTCCAGATTCAAATAAAAAATTTGGATTAGGAAACTCCTAATGGGATTAGAAGATCCTCTCTTTAAGGCTATAAATAGAAGAGCAGGGTGAACCTCCAAAGACACAACAACAGAACAGAGTTCAAAGTTCGCAGATCACAAAGAGAAGACATTACAGTTTGACTGCTCTTGTCTTCTACTCTTTTCTTTCCCACTCATGCCGCCCCTACCCAGTTCGATCTCCACCAATGGGAGTGATCAAGAACGGTTCTTGATATTGCCTTTTGCTAGAAGAGGCAATCTGAAGTCGTGCTCACCAGCCCTCCATCATATTCTTGCTGAAGAGCCGTCTTGCTGATTCTGCTTCACCTCACACCGTGTCATCTTTGGTGGAAGCAGTCTTTGGTCTTCTCCTTGGGCGTGAGCACTTTCGTTGGGGGTTACTGTTACTCCGTATCAGGTATATCCCTCTCCTCCCTTTTGGTTTCAGATCTGGTCCGGTTTGGTTTCAAGATTGATCATTGAAAATGTTGTTTTCTAAAATAGGGAATGCAATTCCCATATGGGAGAGAGAAATTTTTTAAATTTCGCCCAACCTTCCTGCAGGGTTCGGCCATTCATATGATGGATCTCTCATCCCTTCAGATTCTGATTGGACCTGGTAAATCTTGGCAAAATGCCTTTGTTCAGAGTAGGTTGCCTTGGCTTGTTCCCAAATCTCACAAGCTGTATCAGTCCATATGAAGTTTTTCTTTACATGAGGCATCATGGAACCTAAAAGCCATGACATAACCATACTGTTTTCTTGGTCCCATCTATCATATTCAGTTGAACCAGCTTTCCCCCTAGCTGTTGTTAGAATGACATGTTAGAAGGCTTGAGTGTGTTCGGCTGATAAGAATTCCTATTAGCCCATTCTTATGTTAAACTTATCTTGTAACTGGGCCTTTGCTAATGGGCCTAATCTTGTTTATGTCTTAAGTCTTATGGGTGTCCCATCACTAATCAGGGGTATCCCAGTAATTTCTTATACTTTGTACTTCACTTATATATAAATAAAGGCATGGTCGACTGCAAGTACAGTTCGACATTCCAGCATCTCTTCTTCTTCTCCTCTTTTCTGCTACTTCGACTACAGTGGTTCAGCTTTCGTGGTATCAGAGCATTGAGCACCTTCCTGGTTACTGTCGACGCCATCTCCTCTTTCTTTTTGTATTTCACCTTTTTTTTTATCTGGGTTGTTGCTGTGAAACCCTAGGGTTGCAGGAGAACACCACAAGGTTCAACCTAGGGTTTCCCTTGGTTGTAGGGCGCAAGGGAGGTAAGACCCTGAAGCTGGAGTCCTACTAGTTTCTAGTAGTTAGCAGCTATTCGATTGCTAAGAAGAGGTCTGTATAGGACAGACCTAGTTGAGGACTTATTTCAGCAGTTCTAGTGTTGTCTGTAAGGAGGGGAACTCCCTTTACAGTTTCAGTACTCGAAGTTCAAGTGGAGTCTGCATAGCACAGGTCGGTTACCATCCCAGAACACCTTTTGCTGCTGTAACAGAACTGCTTCAGAACTGTGACAGTCTCGGCAAGTCTGAAACTGTGTTGCGAGCTGTCAGGGCCTGCTGAGGTTACTTCGGCTAATCAGAACTGGTTCAGAAAGACCTTTACAGAACTGTGGCGACTTCAGTTACAGATCATTTCCAGGTCGGTTACCAGCCCTACTCCATCTCTGTGAACTGGTTTAGTTACAGACTTTTCCTTGCTGCTGTACCCGAACTGGTTTAGTCCAAGTGAAGCCTATCCGGTGTGCTACCAGCACTGTGAACTCTGAGGTGAAGCCTATCTGGTGTGCTATCAGCACTGTGAACTCTGTGACTACTTCGGCCAGCCCTAACCAGAACCACCCAACAGTACTGTGAACAACTCCTTGACCGAAGTTAGGGTGTCATCACTATCCGGTGAAGTTTCTTCTAAAGATAACAGGTCCTCAAACCTAGAGAACCCTAATTTGCATAGCTTGCAGATTACAAGTGTGCTATTGGATGAGTATAACTTTAGAGAGTGGTCAGTCTCAGCAAGACTGTTCATTACCTCTCGTGACCTCACAGGCTATTTGGATGGAGATAAAAAGGAACCAAAAATCAGCAGCCCTGAATACACTGTGTGGCGTAAGGAAAATGCCATAGTTATGTCTTGGTTGCTGGCCTCCATGACTCCTCGGGTGGCCAGAACTGTTCATCATTTTCCTACAACCACTAAAATCTGGGAGAAAGTATCTAAGACATATGGCCAAAAGAAGAATAATGCTAGAATCTACAGGCTGAACCAAGACATTGCAGCCCTAAGGCAAGGAGACATGTCTGTGGCAACATACTTTGCAACACTGGAAGGTCTCTGGGAAGAGCTTGACCATCACATGATTTTGGATTGGGAAAATGCCAGGGATAAGGAGAGGCATGACAAGCAGATTGAGGAGGGCAGAGCCTTCAAGTTCCTAGCAGGCTTAGACCCTATATATGAAGGTGTAAGGTCACAGATTTTAGGGAGAGATGAGTTACCTGAGCTTCATCATGTTTACTACCTGGTGAGGAATGAAGAAGTAAGGAGAAAAGAGATGTAGGTTGACTCCCATACACAAGCAACAGAACTATCTGGAGAACATTCAGCCTTAGTCTCCACTAAGGGAAGCAGATTTTCAGACAAGAAGTCCCTCAAGTGTACCCATTGTGGTGGTGAGAAACACACACGAAGGAGAAATGCTGGGTCTTGTACCCTCATCTGAAGCCAGCTACTCTGAGAAAGGAAAAAGGCAACATAAGGGCCACACAGCAAGTAGGAATCTTGCCACCAACAGCAGTAGTGACACCTCACAGAGTACTCAGCCAGTGTCCTCTTCCACCACAAAGCAGGTTGTTGATTCCTCTGGACCAAGTACCTTGGGCTTTACAGCTAGTGAGGTATAGGTTCTCAGTCGGGCATTTGCCCGTCTGAAGAACAATCCTTTAGCTTCCACCTCTCTTGCCAAATCAGGTACAGCCTCTGCATTTAGCGCAACTAGTTCCATTAATTCTAGCTCATGGGTGATTGACTCAGGAGCCACTGACCATATGACACATATGTCCTCATTATTCTCCTCATATCATTTATTGTCTGGCTAGGATAAGATGAGAGTAGCTGATGGGTCCCTCTCCACCATCTCGGGAAAGGGAGTGGTTGACTTAAGCAAGGATCTCTCTCTTAAATCAGTCTTACATGTTCCTAGTCTTACATCAAATTTGTTGTCTGTTTCAAAGCTTACAAGAAATTTGAACTGCAGTATAACTTTTTTTCCCTCTCATTGTGTTTTCTAGGACAAATTGACGAGGAGAACGATTGGGAGTGGTCATGAGTATGAGGGCCTCTACTATTTTGATGCAGATGTTAGTTCAGCATTGCAAGCTTCTACTATTACTAGTCCAGAAAGTGTGGAGTCAAGAGCTAGGCTACACTTGTGGCATGCTAGGCTAGGTCATTTGTCTTTTTCTTCTTTAGCAATGTTGTTTCCCGATTTATGTAAGGGCATTCCGAGTCAAAGTTTAGCTTGTGATGTGTGTCAAATGTCAAAACAATGCAGATCAATGTATCCAATTTCTAGTAATGAAATTCAAGCCCCTTTTGATTTGGTCCATTCTGATGTTTGGGGTCCTTCACCCATTGTCTCCATTGATGGCTTCCGTTATTTTATCAGTTTTATTGACCATTATTCTCGGTGCACTTGGATTTATCTGTTAAAAGGACGTGAAGAAGTTCCACGGATAACTATGATGTTTCGCAAGATGGTTGAAACACAATTTGATAAGAAGATTAAACAATTATGTTCAGACAATGCAGCTGAATATTTTGAAAGATCCCTGAACTCATTCATGGAAGACGAAGGCATGTTACATCAATCATCATGTGCTTACACCCCTCAGCAAAATGGAGTTGCTGAGCGCAAGAACAAGCACCTAATGGAGACAGCTCGAGCTCTACTTTTCCAGCACAATGTGCCCAAGCAATATTGGTCTCAAGCTGTTCTCACTGCATCATACCTGATAAATTGGATGCCATCTAAGGTACTGGGTATGAAGACCCCTTTCTCTGTGTTGTGTCCCACTCTTCCACAATTTCCTCTTCCCCCACGGGTTTTTGGATGTACATGCTTCATACATGTGAATGATCCAAAGAAAACCAATCTGGATCCTAAGGCTACAAAGGGAATTTTTTTGGGTTACTCTCCTACGCAAAAGGGGTATAAGTGTTATGATCCTGTCTCCAAGAAAAAATATGTCACCAGAGATGTAGTCTTTTTTGAGTCTCAACCCTATTTCCAATCTTCTCAGAATCCTCTTCAGGGGGAGACTAGTGGGATGGAAGAGGATTCTCATTCTCCCTTCTCTTTTGTTCCCCTTTCATCACCTTCCACTACTCCTAGCTGTAACATTCTAGGTCAACCTAGTGAGACTCCCGCTGTGCCAGTTACATCTCCAACTTCAATTGATGCTCCTAATGATTCCAGCAGGCAAGAGAAAGAGATACTTACATACAGTAGAAGGAAGAAGGGCCCTCAACCTCATGATTGCAACCAGTTGGACTCAGATCAATCTGTCTCTGCAATCCAAGGTAATTCTGACTCTCTCAATTCAGATTTGGATCTTCCCATTGCTCTCTGTAAGCTTGTTCGTTCTTGCACCACTCGGCATTCCATAGCTGATTATGTCTCTTACTCACATTTATCACCTGCCTATCATTCCTTTGTGTCTGCTCTTTCCTCTGTATGTGTCCCTTCCAGGTATTCAAAGGCGATATCTGATCCAAGATGGAAAGAAGCCATGAATGAAGAGATGAAAGCCCTAATGAAAGCAAGAACGTGGGAATTGGTGGACCTGCCAGAAGGGAAAGGCATTGTTAGGTGCAAGTGGGTATTCACAGTAAAGCACAGGGAAGATGGGTCAATTGAAAGATACAATGCCAGACTTGTGGCAAAGGGATTTACACAAAAGGAAGGAATTGACTACAAGGAAACCTTTCCCCTGGTAGCAAAGCTCAACACAATCAGGGTTCTACTGTCATTAGCTGCAAAATTCTCTTGGGAACTTCATCAGTTGGATGTGAAGAATGCTTTCCTTAATGGTGATCTACATGAAGAGGTATTCATGGAACCCCCACCTGGATATAATGTTGGAAAGAAGGTGTGTAAACTAAGGAAAGCTTTGTATGGCTTGAAGCAATCTCCCTGGGTATGGTTTGAGAGACTTTGTACGACCATGAAGAAAGTGGGGTACACTCAGAGCAGTGCGGATCGTACATTGTTTACAAGGAGACAGGATGAAAAACTTACAGCTTTCATTGTTTATGTGAATGATATGGTGATTACTGGAAATGATGTGAAAGAGATGAAGAGGCTGAAGGAGTTCTTAGCTTCAGAATTTGAGATCAAGGACTTGGGAAATCTGAGATATTTTCTCGGGATTGAAGTTGCTAGATCAAGAGAAGGAATCTACATATGTCAACGAAAATATGTGCTAGATCTCCTAGAAGAAACAGGCATGATGGGGTGCAAGCCAATAAACACACCAATAGAACCGAACCATGGATTACAAGAATCAATGGGTGAGGAATACTGTGATAAGGAAAGGTACCAAAAATTGGTAGGAAAACCGATATACCTATCCCTCACTCGGCTAGACATTGCCTATGCAGTGCATGTTGTCAGTCAATTCATGCACTCACCAAAGACTCCTCATACGAGAGCAGTGGAAAGAATTCTAAGATACTTGAAAACTTGCCCAGGGAAAGGAATTCTATTCAGGAAGAACAACAGACTTGAAATTGAAGCCTACACTGATGCTGATTGGGCTGGGTCTGTTGGAGACAGAAAGTCAACCTCAGGTTACTGTACATTCTTGGGAGGAAACCTAGTCACATGGCGCAGTAAGAAGCAAAATGTTGTGGCTAGATCAAGTGCAGAAGCAGAATACCGAGCTATGGCACGCGGGGTTGCTGAACTCTTATGGCTCAGAACTCTCCTTAATGAGCTTGGTATCAAGACTGAAGGTTCTCTCAAGTTGTATTGTGATAATAAAGCTGCTATCAACATTGCCAATAATCCAGTACAACATGACAAGACAAAACATATTGAAATTGATCGACACTTTGTAAGAGAGAGAAATGTTTCAGGGGAACTCTGTGTGCCTTATACTCCATCAGAAATGCAGATTGCAGATGTATTAACAAAAGGGCTTGAGGGGGAGTGTTAGAATGATATGTTAGAAGGCTTGAGTGTGTTCGGCTGATAAGAATTCCTATTAGCCCATTCTTATGTTAAACTTATCTTGTAACTGGGCCTTGGCTAATAGGCCTAATCTTGTTTATGTCTTAAGTCTTATGGGTGTCCCATCACTAATCAGGGGTATCCCAGTAATTTCTTGTACTTTGTACTTCACTTATATATAAAGAAAGGCATGGTCGAGTGCAAGTACAGTTCGACATTCCAGCATCTCTTCTTCTCCTCTTTTCTGCTACTTCGACTACAGTGGTTCAGGTTTCAGCTGTGATATAAGGTTTAATGCCTTTGAACCATTCCAGATAATTTAGGCCATCAAAGGGGGTAATAGTCATAGAGAAATTCATGCTGTCCATCCCCCCATTAAGGTTATATTGAGGGGATGTAATACCAGAGGTTGTTGAATCCTCAGTAGCCATTTTACCCAATGTTTTACTGTTGATTTTCCAAGAATAAACTGATAAAGAAGTTATGTACTTCTACAGCACTGTTATTGGTACATATAGTAGGCAAACCAACCACCCAAACAGAGAGCAGCACACTAACCAAGGAGGACAGCAGTACCTCCACCACCTGTAATTTAATAAGGGCTCCAAAAACAGGTTCAGTTGGACTGTAGGTCAGTAAACCCTAGCTGAAAAACACTTCAGCTTATAGGAAAGGAGACAACCAGCTCCTACAACCCCAAACTGTGACATTCACAGTAGTCACACACTTAAATGTGAATGTAACAGTACAAACCTGGAGTACAGTAGTGATTCCACAACCCACAGTCCATAAAAAACTTGGTGCAAACCCTAGAAATACTGCTCACTGCATTTGGTTGTCACCACAATCACCACAAAGCCTCTTCTTGGTGCAATGACCAAGAGAGAAAAAAAAAAAAGGAAGACTAAAAGGCTAGGTCAGTCCGAATGAGTTTTCTCTTCCTCTTCCAGTTGAAAAACAGAGTTTCAGATGGAGAACTCGATCTGATAAGATTAGGCCCAGATCAGCTCTCTGATACCATGTAGTCCAGCAGAAGAAAAAATAAAATAGAAGAAGAAAAGAGAGAAGGAAGAGAGAAGAAAAAGAGAAGGAGAAGAGAAGAAGTTCTTATTCAAAAGATGTGGCTGGCGGCACCTAAGTTAGTTTTTATACTTAGGGCGACAGCTTATAACAAATAGAGGAGGAAATGCCAGAAATACCCCTACACTAGAACATAACATGTTACAACATATTTGTTTGGGGTTTGTTCTTTGTTGCTCTCTCTCTCTCTAATATATATATATATATATATATATATATATATATATATATATATATATATATATATACATATACACACACACACAGACACATGTATGCATATGATTTTAGCAGAAAAAAATCTATAGCCTTCTCATAATTGGTTATAAAGTTAACCAAAACATAGAGAGGGGGTAGGATTTCAGTGCATTTTATGGTTCAAGAAACTTTATGTTTTTAACCTTGATGTAGGTAAGAGGTATGATGTTTACGAAGGATGTACGGAAACAGTTATCTCAGATAATGCAGAAAATAGCGAAAGGTTAGAATTTACTGTTTTTTAAGAGCTTATACATTTCCCATACAAATATTGCTGTCTTGGCTCCTTCTATTCCTTTCCAATAATCTTATTGTTGTTGGTTAGAACTTATCACTACAATTACAAAACCGATTTTCTTGTCCTTCTCTGATCTTTTACTCTTTGCACATCATTTAACATTTCAAATATAAAAAATGAATTTGACATTTCTTCAGGAAATGTTCATGGTTACACTTAATGTTATTTTTCTACTTAAGGTTATTGAAAAAATCTTTGGTCACTATGACATGTTGCTTCAAAAACCCCATCATTTTAGTAGTGGAAATTTTTAGCAAACTGTGGAATCATGGCTCAACTATTTTATTTAATAAGCATTCCTTAATATATATCATCTAATTTCATGTTTTTGAAATGGTGTTCGTTTCTTTTCTTTTTACCTTATTTTAGATAGGTGTTTCTCCTGCAAGGATTCGAAGGACCTCTTTTGGAAGAAAGATTGAGGGTTGTTTTAGAAAAGGAATTCGAGTAAGTAGAGGTTAAGGAAGCTATTTTTGCCATGGATCAATCAAAAGCTCTTTGCTTGGATGGTTTCACTACGACTTTCTACCAAGAAGGTTGAGATTTTGATTAAGGAGGATCTCATGAAAGTGTTTCAGGAGTTCTATCATCGAGGGGTTATTAACCGAGGTTTAAATGCAACTTTTATTGCTCTGATCCCTAAGAAGACGAGTGTCAATCATCCTAAGGAATTCAGGCCAAACAGTTTAGTGACTAGCCCCTACAAAATATTAGCTAAAATGTTGTCTTTGATATTGAAAAAGGTTATTCCCTCAATTATTTCTCAATTCCAAGGGGCTTTCATTCAGGAGAGGCAAATTAGTGATCAAATTCTTATTGCCAATGAATGTGTTGAAGCCTTCAAGAAATCGAGCAAGAAAGGAATTGTGTGTAAATTGGATTTAGAGAAGGCTTATGATTTTGTGGATTGGGAGTTTCTGATTGAGATTATGGATAAATGGGGCTTTGGTGCAAATGGATTAAGGGATGGAGGTGAATGGGAGAGTGGAGGACTTTTTTAGTGCCCTTAGAGGAATGAGGCAAGGGGATCCATTGTCCCCATTCCTATTTACTCATTGTGGAGATGCTTACAGATTGATCGTGAAAGCGGATGAGGGAGCACTAATAAAGGGATGGAGGATAGGAAGAGATAGGGTTAGGGTGACCCATCTACAATTTGCAAATGACATCATAATTTTTTGTGAAAAGGGGGGAGAAAATGGTGCGGGGAATTTGAAATTGTTGGTGAATCTTTTTGAGAGAGTGACACATTTGAAGGTAAATCTGAGCAAAAGTGTGGTTGCTGGTATCAATTTGAGTCAAGATGAGATTGAAGATTGGGCTAGGGAGTTAGGGTGTACTTCAAGTGGATGGCCATTAAGATATTTGGGGCTACCCTTGGGAGCGAATCCTAGAGTGTTATCCTTTTGGGACCCGGTGGTGGAGAAATTTGAAAGGAATTTAGTGGGACGGAAGAGGAATTATATCTCCTTGAGAGGTAGAATAACTCTTATTAAATTCACACTGGCTAATCTTCCAATTTATTACCTTTCAGTCTTTTGCATGCCTCAAGCCATTGTGAAAAGAATTAAAAAAATAATGAGGGACTTTCTTTGGGAGCCTGAGGAGGAGAAGAAAGATCACTTAATTAGATGGGAGGTGGTATGTAGGAGGAAAGAGTGGTGGGATGGGTTTGGGAAGGCTGAAGGAAAAGAACTGGGCTCTATTAGGCAAATGGCTTTGGAGATTTCCAAGCTATGGCATAGAGTGGTAGACAGCATTCATGGACTTTCAGAGAATGGTTGGGATGCTGGAATATCTAACAGAGCTTCTAGTGCTTCTCCTTGGAAGGCTATTTACAAAATTCTTCCACACTTCTTGCCTCATATCGGGTATGACACCAACTCGGGAAACAAAATCAGATTTTGGGAGGATCTATGGGTTGGAGAAGCTCCTTTAATGGAGTCTTTTCCTTCTCTGTTTGCTATTTCATCTTTCAAAGGTAGACCCATTTCTGAGTTCTTGGTCCATTCCCCTTCTCAGTCTGGAACTGGTTGGAATTTGGGTTTCTGTAGGAATGTGAGGGATTCAAAGTTGGACATTGTGTCACAATTGCTTCTTTTGCTGGATGGTGTTTTTATTGATAATAGCAGAGTGGATAGCCAATTATGGACGTAATTCCTCTGGAATATTTACTTGTACCTCATTCTTTAAATTGCTGGTTCCCTCTCCTTCACTTCCTATGTCTTTCCCTGTTAAGGAAGTGTGGTGTCATCCAATCCCCCCTAGGGTGAGTGCTTTTTGTTGGGAGGTTTACCATGATGCAATTAATACTCATGATTTTTTACAGAGGAGACCTGGATGGTGTCTAGCTCTAAACTGGTGTGTCCTGTGTGAATCAAATGGTGAATCTGCTCATCACTTGTTCATTTCCTGTCCTTTTGCTTGCTGTATTTGGGATTGGTTTTTTTTCCTTGTTTGGTTGCAGGTGGAACACTCCACTTGGCTTGGATAAGTTTTTTGATCCCTCAACTTTCAGCTTACCAAGAAAAAGGGAAAGGTTACTTTGGAAGTGCACAATAGCTGCAATGATCTGGACATTGTGGGAAGAAAGGAATAAGAGAATTTTTTAGCAGGAGAAAAGAAGTAAACAGGCTTTGATTGAAAGTTTAATGGTAAAGGTGACACATTGGGTGGAGAACTAAAGACAACTAAATTGTTTCTTGACTTCACATTTGATGACATTTTAAGACAATGGGGCACAATTGCTGTATCATCCTCAGCTAACAAGAAGCAAATGGCAATCTGGAAACCTCCAAGTGATGATTTTTTCAAGTTGAATTTTGATGGGAGCTATTTCGGTAATCCGGGGGCTGCTGGAATGGGAGGGGTGATAAGAAATAGTGAAGGAAAATTGGTGTTCTTGTTTTCTGGGCCCATAGGGCAAGGGGACTCAATGGGTGCAAAACTAAAGGCTGCTGTTTTGGGGGTCCAAAAGGCATGGGAAATAGGGATCAGGAAGTTGTTGCTTGAAGGAGATTCAAAGGTGATTATCAGCTGGCTGAAAGATAATAATAAAAATCCATGGTATTTCAGAAATGAGATTAAGAAGTTTAAAAGATTCTCAAAAGACATGCAGGTGAATGTGCAGTGGGTACCTAGATCAGCAAACAGTTTGGCTGATCATTTTGCTAAGAAAGGGGTCAATAGAGGAATTGTTTTGGGGCTCAGCTGTAACTGTAAGAATATGGTTATGCTATTGTCCTAAGATTTTCGGGTAGCTGAGGCTATGCATATTATAAATTTTCTTCCTAAATTAATAAAAGAATTTTTCTGTTGCTGATCACAAAAAAAAAAAAAAAAGAACTAGAAAAAGGTGCTATTGATTGGTGTAATGCCAAAATCTCAGGCTGACAAGTGTAAGAATGCAGGTTTGACTTTGAGTCAGAGTCTGGCCACTTTGTGCAAAAAATAAATACATAGATAAAAGGCAATATTTTAGGTTTGTATTCAGTTCACCCCACCACAGATAGCTGGGATAACGGGGCAGGGACCATATTCCCCATCCCCGACCCTGATTGTGAAACATATCCCCGTCCCCGTACCTGACCCCAATCCCCACGGGGATAAAAATGACCCTCCATCCCTGATCCCCAACAGAGACGGGTTCCTTGTTGGGGACCCAAATCCCCAAAATTTTCAAATTAAAATTATTTTTTAAAAATAGATTTACTTAAAATAAGGGAAATTTGTTAAAATATAGAAATGTTTTAAACATATTTTGATATAAATAATATAATATTATATATGGATATTTCTGATTTTGAAATACCCATTCTTCTAGTTGTTCCTTGTCTAACTTATTTGGTTTTTGAAAATCAGGGCCTATGGAGGTACAGACAAATAAAAGGTGGAAAGATGATCAACAAGATTACAAGAACTTGAGGAGGGCTCTGTGTGTAGGATATGCAAATCAGCTAGCTGAGCGGATGATTCATCATAATGGTTATCGAACTATAGGCTACAAGCCTCAACTTGTTCAGGTGATGATTATAATGATCATAATCACTAATTATTTCACAGGAGGGTGGGCCTTGAAGCAATGGTTGGGTTGCTCCATTGTGACCTGGGTGACTAGGGTTCAAATCTTGGAAACAGCCTCTCTGTATGTGCAGGGGTAAGGGTGCGTAAATCTGTCTCTCCCCAGACCCCACATTGGCGGGAGCCTCGAGCACTTTATTATTTCACACATGGACTATGGGATAAGGAAAGATTAGATGGTGAAGAACATGCTATTTGGCACAAGACCATTAAAATTTTATCGGTTTATGCAACACTACTATAAGTGCACATGCCATTTCTAAGACATTTAGGTTTTGAAGTTTTTTTTATTGTTTTTTAATTGATTGGACTTAAAGATCAAAATGTTTGGACAACTTTCGTTCCCAAGTATCGGCATTAATATAGCATAGATTATTCTTGTACATAACATATCTTTGAGATGTGGGGATTAATTGTGATTTGAGAATGACATAATATCCGATGGTTAATTTATTCATTGTTTCAGGTGCATCCTTCCTCGGTGCTCAGAACAGATGAAGATGGATTGTTACCAAATTATGTCGTGTATCATGAGCTTATTGTGACTTCTCGTCCATTCATGCGCAATGTGTGTGCAATAGAGATGCCGTGGGTCATGCCCATCTCGAAGAAGCTTGACAAACTGAATGTAAATAAGCTCAGGTAAAAAAAATTGATTACTCGGGGGTGTTTTATATGGAAGGAGGTTCTATGTTCAATGTCATGTGGTCTGAATACTTGATGATTTGATGGATCAGCGGCGGTTTTGATGCTTTAGAGGAGAGAACAAATGGAGAATCACTAGTCTTGGCAAAGAAAGAGACTGAAGTTGTAAAGGCTCTTGATGATCGTGACAGTAGAATACAAGCTGCACGGGATCGTTTTCTTGCTCGTAAAGCAAAGAAATAGCCTGAATTGCTTGTTCATGCAAATTGGAATTTTTGATGAACTAGTGGGATTTGGCATACATCGGTCGATCTTCATTCCCTCTAATCGGTAACAAGGTAATTCTCTCTTTGATGGTTGAAACCAACCAATCATACTGGATGAATGTTGGAAGCAGTTAGCCTCAGCCTACTTAACGTGTTCCAGAGAAACAAAGATTATCATCAAATGATAGAGCTGGACAGGGTCTAAATCTTTGTTGTCAAGCTTGGATCTTCTTCATCATGATTTTAAGGCCATGACCTTGATCTTTCCCATCATGATCAAGGTTTTAAATTTTGCAATGTATCGGTTGATACGAGCTAATACGTATCATTTTGGAAGAGTTTTGATACACGGAACATGTATAATTAGATGGTTTCATATTTTTTTCGTCTGTATTAAACTGATACGGATCCATATAGGACCATTTTGGGTATGTATAGGCCGATACAACCCGAAACGCACTGATATATGCCCAAAGCAGGCTGATATGCATTGTGTATTGGTTGAATTTAGTTTTCCCCTCCCTTTTAAATTTAAATTTAATTTAGCTTCTCTCTCTTTCATTGATATCAATTTTAATTAAGTCTTAAAGTTTGAGACGTCACTAAATGAATATAATTTAATTAAATGATCATTTAAGTTACCTTTAATTATAACATTTAATATGTTACTAAATGTTATTTAAGTGAAATAACTTGTTAAAAATCACAAACCAAAAGTAACAAGTTTCAAACCCAAGTCATTTGCTTATAATAATAATTAATTAACCATTATGTCAACCTTAATTGCTTATTAGAACAATATGTGTTTTTATACTTAAAGTAATCTTTCTTGACTTGTGGATGTTTTTCAACAAATGTTATAAATTTTATTATTAATATTTATATGATAATAAGATGAATATAAGTTATATTCATTTATTAAAAATTAAGGTATATATTAATTTGTATACAAAATAAATATTATCTAAATCTATATATAATAAATATTAATTAATTTTAACTAATTATATCCCGATACTTTATATAAATCATTAAAGAATGGCTTTTATGTTTAAATAAATTAATTATACTTGCATAAAAAAATATTTTTATTATTGTTCATATTTTTTAAGGATTTTGTTTTGAATTTTCTAGTGTATTCATGCGTATCTTTATTTTTCGAAGTGTATTTCCAACTATCTTGGAGATAGATGTGCAAAATTGTAATATTATATCTGATCCCTAAACTTGATTATGGTACTACACTAGGTGCCAAATTGGACTATCTTTGATATATCAATCAGCGAGATCCTTAGAGGGGGTCAAAACTTGGGTATGTTGGGACAGTTTGAGAATTCACCTGAGTGGGTGATCATAGTGATAATATTAGTCCCTTTGTCGAACAGTAAATGATCGGGGAATGTATTATCTGATGGAAACCTAAACTGCTGGCAGTTGATTTTAAACATTGAAATTTGTTTTTGCAATATAGATATATAGTTTTTTAAATTAAGAAATGTGATTCACAGTTGGGAGAAAAAAAAAATTAAAATTTCGCCCAACCTTCTTGCATGGTTCAGTCCATCCATAAGATGGATCTCCCATCCCTTCAAATTGATCCCTGAGAATTAAGAAACACATCTCAAATATATGTTATGTACAAGAATAATCTATGCTATATAATGCCAATACTTGGGAACAACAGTTGTCTAAACATTTTGATCTTTAAGTCCAATCAATTATATTTTTTAACAACATTTGTCCAAACATTTTAATCTTTAAGTCCAATCAATTAAAATATAGTAAAAAAACTTTAAAACCTAAATGTCTTAGAAACGGGATATGCACTTACAGTAGTGTTATATAAACCGATAAAATTTTAATGGTTTTATGCCAGATAGCATGCTCTTCACCATCTAATCTTTCCTTATCCCATAGTCCATGTGTGAAATAATATAGTAAAGTGCTTGAGGCTCCGGCCAATGTGGGGTTTGGGGAGGGACAGATTTACGCACCCTTACCCCTGCACATATAGAGAGGTTGTTTTTAAGATTTGAACCCTAATCACTCAAGTCACAATGGAGCAACCCAACCATTGCACCAAAGCCCACCCTCTTATAAAATAATTAGTGAGTATGATCATTATAACTATCACCTGAACAAGTAGAGGCTTGTAGCCTTTAGTTTGATAACCATTATCATGAATCATCCGCTCAGCTAGCTGATTTGCATATCCTACACACAGAGCTCTCCTCAAGTTCTTGTAATCTTGTTGGCCATCTTTCCACTTTTTATTTGTCTGTACCTCCAGGTAACTAAAATTAAACAAGGAACAATTAGAAGAATGGATATTTCAAAATCAAAAAAACAGAATCACAGAAAAGGATTTATATGACCAACCCCATATGGTTGGGACAAGGCTTAGTTGAATTGATTCAAGAACGTCACATTTCAACTTGTCAAGACTCCAAAAAGAAAATACAAATTTTGAAATGACACCCAAAAACTTGAGCGCCCTTCCATTAGACACAAAGCTTTGTGCGATGTAAACCTGGTCAATGAGAGGCCAAATATATAAGTTTGGTTCTATAATGTACATGAGAATAAAAAACTGCCTTCTTTCCCCAAGCTATTTTTTTTATCTGGGAAAAGGATAATGGAGAGTAACTGGAGTTCATCTCACCAAACAAAACCCTCATAAATACAATGGCCTAAGAAAGTTCTAGAAGGTAATAATAAGCACTAAAAGGCTTTCTGTTTCTAAATAATATTTCAACAAGTAATCATGCTATTGAAAATGCTCCAATCAAACTAATTAATCAACAAAAAAAAAGCTCACTACATATCAACTGGTCATCATCCTAACAATTTGAGGTATACTGCCACCATATTATTATTGTCTATTATCATTTCTATAAACTACTTGCTTTACACAAATTGTTATAGGATTTGCACCTACATTGAGAAAGTTGAAAGTGGAAAATTGCATTATTTGCATGTTTTTAGGTGAAATGGAACTCTGACAAGTAGGGATGTTAATGGGCCAAGTTAATCAGGTAATCCACCTTGCCCCTATTGTGACAGGTTTGATATGTTCCAAATTGGGCAAGGTCCAGGTTCAGGTTGTAAAATGTCAACACCTTGCAGGGTTTAGGTTCTGGTGTGTATATCCTTGGATTGCCATATCATGAATATTTCGTGTGTTTTTTTTTTATATAGATTCAAATGTTCATATATTTTTTATTTGTTTTCTTTCTTTACCTTTTATATTTCATCTCACCACACCTTGCCTGTTTTATGACCACCTCTATCCTTGAATGCGTGGAGGGTTTAGATTCTTAAAATCCAACCTGCTGCAGGTTTTGAAACAAATACAGATTGGAAGGTTCAAGAAGGTGGATAAGGTCTAGAATTTACAAAACCCTCCACGTTGCTATCCCTACCTTTAGGCCTGGGCCCTGACTTATATTTTCAGTCCCATGCTTAACATAGGTGCTAAGTCTTGCCCAGCCTAGCGCATGATCACATCTACGAATTCCACATCCTGTTTGTAAATTGGGGCAGTCAATGGATTATGGGTTGTCTTTCCTCATCTATAGAAAAAAAGATATAGATAAATTAGTACTGATCTAGATTAGGCATTTTGATTCGCCCAAATCTTTGATCAATGACATTCTGATTAAGATACAAACTCCCACAATGCAAAATCACAGGCTATGTTTGGTTGCAATGCAAATAAATTTGCACTGCTGCAAAACTATGACAATGCAAACGATAGTGTAAATTCTGACATAGTATAAATTTTTATTTATTTTGTTTGATTATAGTATAAATTAAGTAAATTAAGAGATAAAGTAGAATAAAATAAAACCCAAATCAAAATTAAATGAGAATTTGCATTTTTTTTAATATGTACTCTCATACATTTATACTAATGCAAATAAATTAACACTGCAACGCCCAAATCTCATAAGTACTGATTTACGTATTTTTGGTATTACCGAATCTGAGAGGTCAATGCCCTGAGAAATGAGAGGAGGGTAGGTTGTTGGGCCTGGAAAAGGCAAAAGCAGCTATTTGTTGAATTAGGTGCCTCACACCTACCCAGCTATCGTATCATGGAAAAGAAGATAACAAGAGTTTGTCAAAAGAAGCTCACACTTCACATCCGATGTGCTGCTCGTGCTCCTTAGTTGTTGTGTTGTTTACTTGTCGCAGTCGGTTCGTTGCTCTTTTTCTTTCTTTCTCTTTTTTTATTTAATTATTGTTATTAATTATTAATTATTAATAATAATGGGACATGACTAGGTGTATTTGGTCCACTCCACTCTTTCACGCTTTGTATGACTGACAGATCCAACTGGTTCCACCGGAAATATGACTAGGTGTATGGTAGACGATGACTGACAGATCCAACGTATGAACCGGAAATATGGAAATTTTTGAAATCTACAAAACTAGAAGAGAACTCAAATATTAATCAATTTTATAATTATCAAGTAATTAAATTAAATTAAATAGTTTTGATTATTGACCATTGACTCCATAACCCCCCCCCCCCAACCATCAACCAATCGACCTACCAAATAGGAACGGGAGATGGTGAGAACGAGGTGAATTGACATTAATATCCTCGTTCTTCTGTGCCCTAATTCTTCGCTTCAAGGGTTAGTAACGTCTTTCTCGGATATAGCACAAAGTGAGCTATAGCTTGGAAGGAGCCGTCTGTCGCTGCTCATCCTCTCGTTCTGTTTACTTTCGCTGCTTTGCCTGGACGCTGAGTTCGGGAGGAGGAAAAGAAGGGAAGAAATAAGAATGGCGAGCTCTCCCGCGGTGGATTTGGCGGATATCCCATCCGTGGATCTGATGACGGAGCTCCTTCGCCGCATGAAGTGCTCCACCAAACCCGACAAGCGTCTCATTCTCATCGGTAATTCTCTTTTCATTTTCCTTTTTCTCAGTTTTCATGTTCTCTTTTCTTCTGAATTTCGCCTTGGGTTCTTTTTCCTTATTAATTTTGCAAGTCTTCGACGTTGCGTCCAAATCTAGGGTTTTACTGTAGATTTCATTGTGGATTTTTTTCCTTCAATGAATTTAGGGTTTTATTCTTGAGGATTTTAGTCATTTTTATTTTTATTATTAGTTTTTTGTTCTTTTATGTTGGATGCGTTTAAATCTCCTAGAGGCTGTTTGGTTTCTAAGTTGAATTTTTGGATGTTGTGATCTGGTGTATGCGTTCGCCCGTGGTCGTACGTTTGATTCTCAACGAACTGACTGCAATGCAGGAACTGCCAACTACTCTGATTTCTGAGCGTGGCTGTGTCCAAGCACCTGTTGATTTTCCTCCATCTCGGTGGATTTTGTACTGCTATTTTGTTTCTTAGGCTCACTTCGTAAAGAGTGCTAATACAAATATGTACAGTGCAAATACATAGAAAATAATACAAAATACAAGGTTTCGCGCTCTAGATATTTGTATTTGTATTCCTTCCAAACTGAGCCTTATCTACACATTTTCCTGTATTTTACTGAGTTTTGTTTACGAAGTAAAAATCCATGAAGCTACTGAACACGATGGCTATGAAACCAACAAAGCACCCTACCTCAGCCATAAAGTGTATATGAATGAAATAAGCCTTACTAAAACTAAATTGATGGTATGCCGGGTTTCAATTTCTATTGCCCTTAAGGCTCCGTTTGTTTACAGTACAAATTTTATTAGCACTGGTGAAAGTGCATGGGACTGCAAATGGGGGGAATTGAAATTCTTTTCCACTGTTGTTACGACTTTTACCTTGCTTCTCATGTTTGAGGTGCTAATAGGGGAGTTCAAATAATATAAATGCATAGAAGTGCAAATAGTCCCCAATTTATATGGAAGAAAATAAAGGCAAAGTACCTTTTATGAGTGCAAATGAGACCGAGTGCAAATTCTTAACAGGTACCGTATAGTTTCAAATAAATATGTGCATAACTGAACTAGGCACAAAATTTGCACTCAGTTCGGATTTGCACTCAAACAAATGGAGCCTAATGGATGGTGCTTCCAATTCTAGGTTAACAGACAAAGTTTTGGTTATATTTGAATGTGTGGTTGCTGCATCTTGTATTCTTTTGGCTTGGTTGGTAACTGAGTTTTACCTTACCTGCACCTGCTTAACCTACAAAATGGTGCCACATATGGTTGACTGCTTGGGAAAAGGCCCTTTAGTGCTTTAAATGGAAAATAGACATTAAAAAAAAAAAGAATTGGCTTTTAGAGCTTTTAGTCTATCTAGCAAGCTAAAATAATATCCAAAGTTGGATTATGGTCATTGAACAATACTAATCATACAAATTTGTTTTCTTGTATGCTTTACAAATTCACCATGGAATATAATATTCTGAGATCTGTGGTGTATGGTGAATATGTAAGGCATACTGGAGAGCTAACTTTTTATGTTTAATATTTTGTATGGTTGTATTATGCATCAATTTTATATATGATCAGCCTTTCCACCCCCCTTAACTGTTAATACAATTTTAGAACAAAATTTTAGCTATTGATGATTTGGTTTAATTACTTTATATGATGATTTCCTATTAGGTTGGATGATTGTTTGATGTGCATAATTAGAACAAAACAATTTTTTCTTCTCAAAAAAAAAATTGTTTGTTGTGCATAATTATCATGATTAAATGATTGGCAGGTCCTCCTGGATCTGGAAAAGGAACCCAGTCACCCATTATCAAGGATGATTATTGCTTGTGCCACTTGGCCACTGGTGATATGCTAAGAGCTTCCGTTGCTGCCAAGACCCCCCTTGGGATTAAGGCTAAAGAAGCTATGGATAAGGTACAGTGCCTTCAAGAGCAGAATTCTACCATGCACTCTGTTCTTGAAGGATGTCTTTCCAACAATTTGTTTATTGAGTGTTTCAATGATTGAATTTCTAACTCTTTTTCTCTCAGGGTGAACTTGTTTCTGATGACTTGGTTGTTGGCATAATTGATGAAGCAATCAAGAAGCCTTCATGTCAAAAAGGTTTTATCCTGGATGGGTTCCCAAGGACTGTGGTACAAGCAGAAAAGGTTTCTAACCCCCTTATAGGATATATGTAGTTCTCATCTTCTGTACCCTGAAATCTCAGTTTTCAATTTATGGGCTTCTGCTCATGCCCCTAGTATGGCCCTTGATGCAGCTCGATGAGATGCTTGAGAAGCAAGGAACTAAAATTGATAAGGTGCTCAACTTTGCAATTGATGATGCCATCTTGGAGGAAAGAATTACAGGTCGTTGGATCCACCCTTCCAGTGGCCGTACATACCACACTAAATTTGCACCTCCCAAGGTTCCTGGTGTTGATGATGTAAGATAATGCTTATATTCTTTCAAGTTATACAGTTTTATGTACTTTAGGCATGTCATATGTTGATGATAAATTTGTTGAGTAACATCAAGTGGGCAGTGCCACAGATGCAAAGAAGAAAAATTAAGAGCCTCATTGAATGTTTTCCATGCAGAAAAGTACCACTTGGTGACTTGGTGTATATTGCGTTGCATTGTTAGCTTCTTAACTTTGTTTTTGGGATGGTTAGCTGAACTTAGTACTTAAAAAAATGGATCAGCATGGAACAATGAACTTGCTCTGGCAAGTAAATCAGCAGCTTGGTCACATTTTAAGGGTGTAGATGGAATTATTTGTATGCATAAAAAGGTCAATTATTAGCTTTAATACGGTTGTGAATTCTAGAATTTGGATCTTCTTCTTTTTTTTTTTTTTTTGATAGATGGATTTGGATCTTTTTTACTTGTATACTTGATTACCCAACAATTAATTGGATATTTAATCTGCATTATGCCTTCCAGGTTAATAGTTGAATATGTTGTAAGAATCTTATTGGTTGTGATGTTTTCAATCTTATGGATGTTCCCTCCATTTCCTTATCAATGAAGGTCACTGGAGAGCCTCTGATTCAGCGAAAGGATGATACTGCAGCAGTTCTCAAGTCTAGGCTGGAGGCATTTCATAGGCAAACTGAACCGGTATGGTTGCCCTGTTTCCTTTCAAATTCATATGCGTTTTAAAATGATTCTATTTCTAGAAAGATATTTTATGTTCAATATGAAGATTTTTTTCTGTTTCCCCAGTCTATCATGCAGTAGCTCTCTTGCTTTGGAACTTGTTCTGAGTACTGGGACCAATCTAGCTTATGTGTGGAAGTTTGGGATAGAATGGTTGGCTTTATATGGATTTCCTAGTTCCATATCTATCTTCCTGAATATCTGTCTATTGCTATCTTCCAGTATCAAAAACCCCATGTTCTTTGTATTGCAAACTTGAATATACAAGTTCCTTGTAAAGTTGGGGTGACAAAATAGAGTGTTCTTTCATAAAATATGGTTAGTAAAAACTATAAGTTAACCTTTTTTTAAGTCCCAGTCCAGCAATTCAATTTATTTTGGCTGCATGAATGTGAAACTTGTTTTCAGAGAGAGAAGATTCAATTCAAAACTGGGATGTGTCAGTAAGAAGATTTTAATTTTCAAGTTTTTACCCAATAACCTTTCCATCGTATCGTCGGTGAAAGTTTCTTCTACTTGTTACACATTGTATTTGTTAAAATGTGTGGCCTTGCAAATTGAACTGCCTGATCTTGTTGTAGAAGACCTGAAATCCACGTCACTTCATTGCATGTTCTTTTTTTTAAAGTAGGTTTTATTCCTTTTCTTTCCCTTGATCTTAATCAACATTCTTTAGTATCTAAGCCATATTCTTTGTATTTGAACTGTCAGGTTATTGATTACTATGGCAAGAAGGGTGTTGTTGCACATCTTCATGCGGACAAACCACCAAAAGAGGTTACCAATGAGGTTCAGAAGGTGCTCTCTTCGTAGAGATGAACTCTTCAATTTTAATCTAAAAGATGGAACTTTCTCAAACCTCTCTGGGTTTTTGCTCATTTGTAATCCGATACATTATCGGATCGGCTGATCCATTGCTTTTCACTTTAACCCCATCCGTACGACTGTATCTGACCGCAAGATCCGGCTGGTTCCGTTAACTGCTGAGGTGTTACGGAATTTATTCCCAAATAAAAGAATGAATCATAATTTTTGAGTAAAACTTAGTTTTGTCGTTAATTTAGGCTCCTGGGCTATGCATTCTAGTTTATTGGGTTTAATTATTTGAATGAGTTTGTTATATTGTTGGACGAAGAATCACTTTTGAAGGAAGATATATATCTGAACGGGTGCTGAAAGATTTTTGGATCTGCTACTTGCATTCATAACTCAAAGCTCTAGCCGTCTGGCCATGCGTAACCATACAAATACCTCTTACATGGGAAACGTACGAGGAAGCTATATGCCTATCGGTATGTCTGCAAATGCTTATTTTGTTCTCAACCCTAACTTTTACTCCTCTCACGGAGTTTATTCACTAACCTCATCTCTGAACGGTCTTGAATTGGAAGTCTTTGACACGGTTTGTTGAAACCAACTATTGGGATGGGTAGAGGACCCTCTCATCACCATCTTCCAAGCCGTAATCCAACTATATGGGGATGACTACATAAATCCTGTTTTGCCTGATTATTATAGGCACTCGAACTACTTCTTACTTCTATCTATGGTTTTTTCGGTCTACCCTTTGCCCATCCCCTTCAACTTGTAACAAACCAATTCTTCTTGTGGGTGCAGTTGGTGGTTTTCTATTTACATGATCAAATCATCTTAACCTATTTATTTTCATTTTAGGATAAAATACAAAAACTTCCCCTGAAGTTTTTGACAATCATAAAAACCTCTCCTATATTTATTTTAACAAAAATCTCCCTTTTAGTTTTGAAAATTTTGATGAAAACCTCCCTTTTGTTAACGGCAAGATGGAAAGCGTTAAACTAATGATTAATTTTTTCAAATACCCATTTTACCCTTTTACATTTTAGCCTAATAAATAATATCACATGTTCGAGATCAACACGGGCCAGACCACTCCACTAGACTTCATGCTTCAAAATAGTAGAGGACGTGGCATAGGGCCTAGCATATATAACATTAAGCATCTAGGCTTGTTCACGGCAACCTCAAGTCCTCCAAAGTAACTCTTGGGTCCCGACTTTGAGGCTTGTCTCACCGGTTACTACCTTGCCATGCTCACTGATACCTCCTCCAAAGATGAAACCCCTAAATCCGTCGAATATAGGGCCCCAGAGGCCTGTAAGTCCAGTCATTGAGCCACCTCCAAATCCGATGTCTACTCCTTTGGCTTTCTCTTGTTAGAACTTTTGACTGGAAAACCTCCATCCCAACATCACCTGCTCATATTCAGTGATCTACTTAATTGGGTCAGATTCGTTAGAGACGACGATGGTGGCGATGAGAACCGGCTAGCCATGCTTCTTGAGATAGCCACCACGTGAGACATCACCGGAACAGAGACCCAGGATGTGGCAAGTTTTGAAGATGCTCTAGGAGTTTAAGGAGACGGTGATGAGTTCAATACTAGGTTTTAGCTCAAAAAGTGAATCAAAGACCAATCACAACCAACTGACCTCTTTCTAGATCCCTAAAATTCTATAGAAATCCAAGACTAATCAATTGAGTGATTCATTTAATGAAGCTCCAAACAGAGCAATACTATTAAAATTCTACAAAACAATACTACTGAGAATTTGAATGAAAAGAGAGAAACCTTCTTGATGAATACGTCTGAAAACAGAGCAATACTGTTAAAATAATGATCGGAATCTGATGGAGGTAGATTTGGCCCGACCCCTTGGCCGTGCGACACATGGAAGCAACCGGGCATGACCTGGCAGGAGCGTCAGCTCGGCACATCGACATAGCCATATTTCAAGAAGAGGCCCAAGCTCCCCAAAAAGGAACCCACGCTTCCTAGAAGGTAGAACCCAAGCTTTCCCTAGAAATCCTGAGCCTTACAAGGAACCCCGCGAAGGGCGAAGCCCGGACTGACCCACCTTGGGTTAGTCCGGGCCACACTCCTATCCGAACTCAAGACTTCACCTTGGGCACCACCCCGGCACTTTGGCTCTAGGTCGCATGATTGAATAACCATACCTGACAAAGAATGTCGTACTCTGAGGCAGCACGCTTGATTGATCAGGGATTTGACAAATGACAATCACACTCCAACGGCCACCTGCTACCGCCATCTCAGTTGTTGCAGAGACGGCCATGACAAAGAAAACATGACGGTTATGCCTGCCCTGCATAGAGGCGATTACACCTGATCTGGCAGAGGCTTGGGAGTGAGTGCCCCAGTGTAGTTAAAGGCCCTCTTCCCCAGAGTAAAAGTAAGTGATACTCTGCACCTTCTGGTCTCAGAATCTCTCATCCTCCTTGCCTTCTCAAAAACACTAACTTGAGCATCAGAGCATTCCCATCGGGTTCCTCCCCCGGGAATCTCTTGTTTCCTCCCTATTTCAGGCATCTCCTGCTCCGTCAGAGGCAAGGTTACCGGTAGCTAGGACCAATCGGATCGTGCATCATCAGAATCCATGTGCATTAAAACAAATCAATAATATTAAAACAATGAACCAAAGATCAATGTCAAAATAATTACCGAAAGAGGAAGAATAAGAAATTGGCTTGTGCTGTGTTCACTCACTTGGCTAAATACGTCTGAAACGGGAAGAAAAAAATGGCAAGGAAAAAAACAAAAATGAAAACGAAAAAAATGGCTTGTGTTGTGTTCCTCGAAACCCTTGTGTTTCGTTCTTGCATTCGTTCCTCCTATTTTTCTCCTCTTCAAACTGGAAAAATAGAAACTAGGATAATAAAAGAGGTATAATATGTCAATAGAGGTATTTTAGTAAAAATAGAAACAAACTAATTTGTAAAAGGGTAAAGTATGTATTTAGAAAAAAAATAATCATCAATTTAACATTTTCCATCTTGGTCATTGACGGAAGGGAGGTTTTTGTCAAGTTTTTCAAAAATAGAGAGGAGGTTTTTGCTAAAGTGAAACTATAGGGGAGGTTTTTGTATTTTACCCTTCGTTTTATTACCTATTGGAGTCAAGGTTCAAAATATCGATATATCCAATACACCGATAGGGGCATATCAAGTGAATTGATATTGCGTTTTGTTGATTTTTTTATTTGTTTTTCACAACTGGTTTAGGGGGGCGGTTTAGGGCTCCTCCACCCCCTGAATCGGTCAGACCCCCAATACACCCCCAGTAGGGGCATATTAAAGGGTCCCCAAATATCGGCCGATACTTTGAATCTTGATTGGAGTTATTTCTAAGTTCCTAGGCAAGATTTTATTTCTAATCTTATACTTTTAAGTTTTCTATCCATCCAGCATATGCATTTCTTTTTGGGTATATGGGGCTGAAGGACGAGAACGTAATTATTACTGTTTATTAAAAGGGTCATACCAATTGTGGAAATCACCATCTTCGATAATACAAGCAAGAAACATTTGCCTCTAACTTCGTGGGACCTGGTATCATAAAGGGGAAACGCATACTATACTAATACAGGGGGGGGGGGGTGAGGTTCTGTGGTCACATTTCATTCTTGTATCAAATGATTTTCACATACTAGCATTTTCAATTTTCTCTATTAAAATTGAAGAAAATATAAAGAGATTCCTATTTGCTATTATTCGGTTAGGACGGGTATATTATTACAATTATGCAAAGTATAAAAGGTGAGTGAGAGTGAGACACTCGTTTTAATTTTATTCTTAACCATTGAAAGAGCACAGATAAAGGGATTTGGGGAGAAAATAGTGGGTTGGATTATGGAATGTATCATATTAAAGACGATATGGGAACCGCTCAGAACGCTGCATTCCACTTCAAAAAATTCCATTCGCAATTAGAATATGACATCAAACATGTTTCTGTTCGGCAGGAACATCATAAACACAAGAAAATTCCCATGGAATTATGTCAAACAGGGCCTTAGTATCTTATAGGATTCTCATAAGTCTTGGCAAAAAGGTCTATCAAATTAGAGGGCTTAGATAGAGAGACCCACTTTCACCTAATCTATTCCTGATTTACTCTAATGTGTTTTTTACAATGCTTAAAAATATGTAAGATGAATGTATTATCTTGCTGCTCATCAAAGTTGCAACTTCTAACAATTGCTCATTTATTATCCATCTCTTCTTGGCTATGACTACATCCATACCTGTTTATAACTATGTCCTGCTTTCTATTGCCCTCAAGATTATATAAGGAGATGTCAAAATTATCACAAGGTGTTGGTAGGGGGAGGAGGATGGAAAGAAGAAGATAAATCGGATTAGGTGGGATCAACTGACAAAGAACAAACATAATAGTGGATTAGGTTTTAGAGACATTCATTGCTTCTGGACAATAGCAAAGTTGTTTGGATGTTTTGTCATGATTCCAATTCTTTGTGGGCTGAAGAAATAAAGCAAAATACTTGGGATTCAATAGCTTCTGGACAGCTCCTATAGGTTCAAAGGGGCTTGTGGGATGGAAGAGCTTATTGGCATGAAGAGAAAATCTGAAACAAGGAGGGCACTGGGCAATAAATGAAGGCTTGACCGATTGAATCCCGGATGCAAGGTTAAAAATATTGATACGTTGGTAGGGGTGTATCGGGTAATATCGATGTTGTTTTTATATATTTTTTATTTTTTTTTTAAATCGGTTCAGAGGGGTGGTTTAAGGCTCCTTCACCTCCTAAACCGGTCAAAACCTCAATACACCCACTGTAAGGATGTATCAGAAAAATCCCAAAACGATAAATATCAGCCAATTTAGATCAATACATGTCGATACTTTAAAATTTACCCGGATGTTATTGGTTTTAAACCAATGCCCCCCGTCCAATCACAAACAATATTGAGTCTGTCCATAACCTTATTAATGCGGACACTAGCCACTAGGTGCTGAAAATGGAATCTATTAAATTAAATCAGATCTTCCTCCAACCTGTTATAGACAGCATTTGAAAAAATTATATCGGCTTATGTGAATGCGGGACAGAAAAGGAAGCTTCTCTGTAAAATCGGCTTTACTCTCAAGTACAGCTTTAGAGATATCAAGAAAGCATTGGAGAAAAATCTGGTCGTTGGATGTTGAACAAAAAATTATAATGCATGCTGGGAGGACAAATTTGGGTCACAGGGAGATGTGGAGAACCAAAATTGCCTCATCTGTGGAACAGAGAAAGAAACTATAATGCATGACCTTTTCTTGTGTAACAAAAAATTATAATTTCTCTTTTGAATATTCTGCAGTAATGTTATAGTTAATCTGGAAAAGTAGAAATAACCAAGGTTTTTAAAACCGACCTGGAGACCAAACTGCTCAGGGGTCCGGTTCCCAGGTTGAACGGTCTGACCATTTGAACCCAGCAGTCGGTCTGTTCTGATAAAAAAATAAAAACAGTTAAAACTGTTAAATGGTTCAAACAGTTCAATCACCCGGATCAGCAGTTTGTTGATCAAATCAACGCTTTTTTTGTAAAAATCTAGTTTTGGGAAAAAACAGAACCGATCACTTAACTGGTTTCCGATTTTCCGGTCTGACCATCCGGTCTGGTCCAGTTTTGAAAACTACGAAAATAACTTTGTTTTCTCGAATACTAATCCAAATCCTCCATGTTTAATCTTTCATGCTGATAGGTATGTGAAGGTTTTCTCTCAAACCAACGGGTTAGCCCGGGTTCTTCCTTCAGGTTAACTCTAAATAAAATAAAATAAAATTGGAGTCCACAGGTCCAGAGTGTATAAAAAGCAAATGTAGATGGAGGTTTTTTGTCTAATGGTTCATATTCTTTTGGTTTTTGTACTAAGAAATGAAGGAATCCGGAATTTGCCCTCAGAAGTTTGGTACTTACACAGTCTTCACACCATGTTCAGCCATACATTGAAAACATCTTCGTATTTGTATATTTTAATTCATGGGAAGACGTGTGGGAATTCATGTATGAACAATTGAAGAGAATTTTTAGAAGTATAAGGGACTTATTTGCAAGAGTGGCATATAACCTAATAGTTTAAGTTTTTGGGTTGTATCTGGTATCCCTCCCTTATGTGCAAGTCCTAGTGTAAGTACCAAATTTGTGAGGATAAAATTCAATATCGAAATGAATGATGGGATCTTCTTTGCAACAAAATATGGCAGGCTGAATGCAATTTCCCCCCAAATGCAGAAGCCCTAGATATTTTGGAATGTTAAAAATTCCTTAAAGACCATTTGCGTTGAAGGGGATCGTAAGGCCTTGATGTCAAGCATCCAACAAGATGGAGATTGAAAAGGAATCCTGGTTTATCCTCCAAGATATTCAGAGGCTAGCTAGGGAGCTTAATATCTTCTTTGAGTTCGTTGCATGGGAAGCAAACAAAGCTGCTTACACTGCTGTTAGTGGTGGCCTGACTAATTCATGTCTTTGAGTGGATCAAGCCCCAGAGTGGTTTATTAGTGTTCTGCTTCCTGATTTAAGTAACAGCTCTCTTACTCTTAAGTGGAGTCTTTGTCGTAACTCCCAGTTAATTTTAAGGGTAAATCATTGAAACTTCCACTGACTGGCTGTTGCTGAAACCTCCTCTGAAATCATCTTCTTTGAATTTTTTGATATAATTGTAAATAGGTAGAATCTTCTTAACAAAACAACCACGAAAATGTCTAAAATACTCATACAGTCCAAAATTTATCTTGGTGTGATTCACTACCCCAAACACTTTTGATCTCTTTTTTAAAATTAATTTATTTTTCAAATTTTTTCTTCATAATTCATATTAATCACTCAAATGTAAAATTGCAATTTTAAATTTTCTTTGTTTTTGTTATTCGTAAAGTTTATATTGTTTTATTCTTGTAGAAATCATCTCAATAGTAAATTAATAATTACATGGGTTTGGACATTTTCATGTTTTTTTAGAATATTGTACCAAAAGGGGTCTACTATTAGAAAATTCATAAGAGGCAATTGCAATTACTAAATTTTAGGGAAGGTTTCAGCAATTTTACTAATTTTAATTTATTTTGTTTGACAGTTTCTTTCACTGGCTCTATTTGGGAAGACTGCAATTAATAGAAGGTATAAAAATACAAACATGGACGATGTACAAAGTTTTGCATCAAATCGAGCCTATAAAGAGTACAAATACAAATGTGTCAAATGTGTAGAATGCAAAACTTTATATTTTATATTTTTTTATATGTATTTATATTTATGTTTATATTTGTATTGCTTTCGTTGGATGGTGAATGGAATCGCTTTTCTACCATGTGAGAGTAAAACAGTGAGAGAATTAACAACCGTCTCGTCACGTGACGAGGACCGACCGACTCTTTCCTAGCAAAGAGCCAAAATCTTATGCACCAGTAATGA
Source organism: Nelumbo lutea (assembly GCF_056320005.1). Lineage (NCBI taxonomy): Eukaryota > Viridiplantae > Streptophyta > Magnoliopsida > Proteales > Nelumbonaceae > Nelumbo > Nelumbo lutea. The sequence goes on from NC_142687.1 coordinate 5,968,172, forward strand.
ACTGTTTTTGCTGCTGTCAGGACTGAGAAGTGGACCGGCCCAAAGGTTTGGTTGGCCTCCAGCCTCCAGGTCCAATCCATCAGCAATTTAACTGACCGTCCGGTCCCTAACGGCTTCTTTTTGTTGGGTCATCCATTTTGATTTTTGACACGTTTCCATCTGTGGCAGACCCCACGAGTCGAAACTCGAGAGTGGAAACACCGAGAACATTACCGTTTGCTCACATCCCGAAAAGATTATCACAAACCTGAACCTGAACACTCATGACTTGACTCATCTCAACGAAATATGAACGAAAATTGATGAACACAAACCCCATTCCTCAGCTTCTGTTGCTGTCGGTTCACCCTGGCCTTCTTATACCAACAACCAACCCCCGCTATTTGTTTGTTTCCACTTTCCATTACATTTCTGCTCTCTCAGCTGATATGATTCTATAACAGTCTAACGTCCTCTGTGCTGTGCTCTGTTATTATCTTCCACTTTTACCGGGCAAATACAATTATTAATTATTTCATTTGAAATCTTCTCTTTAGCTCCCTTTAATTTTGATAGGTCTGTGCTCTCTTAATTGGGGATGGTCAAATGCCAAAACTGCCATCACTAAATGCTACCATAGACCATATTCTGTGACAAACACGACTATGGTATAGTCATTAGTCATTACTCAAAATCAAAGCCGGCTTGTTTCCTCATTGAACAGGCTGAAAAGAAACCCAAATTCCTTGTTTCATTGCATATCTGAAAGATTGAAAATGGACCCAAAAGAAAGGATTGATGGGTTGTAGCCAAATGGTAGATTAATCTTCAAAATATTGTGTGTAAAGTCTGCATTTCTCTGTGAAAGCTGATTAGGATTTAGGACACATCATAATTTTAATAATGTTAAAGTTGAAATTTGGTTGCAATTTATTCAAATATTGGGGGTAATTTGGTCACTCAAATCAATATGCCACTTATTTATGTTACTTGTAAATTGGTCCAGTCTTTCCAGGTTGTGGGTGAAATTGCTGTTTGGTTCATGGTTACTGGTTGTGCTTTTTATTTTCTGTTTCGTGGAGGCTCCTTCTTCAGTACTCAACCCAACTGTCTCTCTTCCCTTCTAAAACCTCTGACCTAAAACCCCTCTAAACGACTCCGCCATTTCCCAGCCATAGCAGCAGCAGCAGCTCTTTCTTCTACTTTTAGGCGTGAAATTAAAGACGGGAAAATAGGGAAAGAACAGGGAGACATGTTCTACTCGCAGACTCTTCTCTCCAGAAAGGGGCCTTTGCGCACCATCTGGATTGCTGCTTACTGTCACAAAAAACTCAAAAAGGACCAAATTGCGGAGACTGATATCTCTTCTTCTGTTGGTATTGCTCTATTTCTCTTTTTTTCTCATTTCCATCTTAAGAAAGTTCTTTTTTTTTCTCTGTTTACCGTCGTTTTTCTTCTTTCTTAAGCGTTGGGTATGTGGGATGTTGTTGTGGGTGGCATCGCTAGGAGCCATTGCTTGTTTTTTATGTCAGAAATGGGGATGAGCTGTCTGGGTTCTTCATAAAATGGCCGAATTAGCTACATAATTACTTGGAGGTTTCTAGTGATGCTACTTTCGGGTTTTTTTTTTTTTAATCTTAAAGTACTTTGTATATTGTAACTTGGAAAGTGATTTCCATTCCATGGTTTCTCTAGCCATGGGTAGAACTGCTCTTTCTTGGCTGTACTGTTTCTTTGTTTTGTTTAGCTTAGTATATTTTATATATTTTTTCGCGCATCTTTTTCTGGCAAGAATGTTAGTTTTATTTCTGAGAAAAAAAAAGAGGAATCTTCTATCTATTTTTGTTCTTTTTTGGAATCAATCCACTGTTTGTTCGAGAAACTACTGTCTTGAGGCGGCAGGAAGTAAGCACTTTGTCAAAGTTCCCTATAAAGGGGCGGCAGTAACTATTCCTACTTTAAATGTCTTCTTATGTTGTTACTATAACTTGTAATTTTGCAGTTCTCTTCTTTTAGTTTTTTTTTTTTTTTTTTTGTATAATCCCGCATTAACATCATCACAGTAGTTTTGTTTTCTCCCAGTTGCATGATCTCCTTCAATTTGCTCAAATCCAGAAATTTTCAAGATTTCTTATTCTATTTATTGGTTGAGATTATCGCAGTAATTATTTGTCACACAAAAAATTTCACACAGAATTCACTTTTACCTGCCATGAACCTGGAAAGGAGGTTGACCTGGTTATAAAATCAGCATTCAGTTGGACACATGGAACACGCCTCCCCCAGCCTGCACTCTCTAGGATCCTGGTGACAGAATGTAGCCAATCCAGTCCCTCTCATTGGAGATTGAGATGATGCATTAGTTTATTTCTGTTAGGTTTAGGAGTTGGTGGTCAGTTCAAGAAACGTGTTTTCAGTTCTAGAAGTTATGGTCTATTTGTTGATTATACTAATATTTTTTGGATAAAATGGTAATTTGACCACTGAAAGGCCTGAAACAAACAATAGGGAACATATAATCATAAATTAAAAACTATAAAAATATTCTACTCCAACAGCTATGGTTGGTTCGATATTTCAAATCATTCTTTCTTTTCTAATTATGGTTGATCTTAACCACCTATTTAAGTCAATTTTCGTTTTCTCTCTCATTGTGGCATGCAGATAAGATAATTCTTGATGAAGTTACTGTAACTTATAGGGTACTGGGTTTTCTTCTTCTTGGCGTTGTGAGAATATACTCAAGGAAAGTTGACTACCTATATCATGATTGCAATGAGGTTCTAATAAAAATAAACAGTTTTAAGGTGACTAGAAGAGCTAACTTGCCTAAAGAGGCTGCATTTGCACCTTATGTCTCCATCACTCTTCCTGATACGTTTGAACTTGATGCTTTTGATCTGGAGATTGTGGAAGATGTAAGCGGGTAAGAAATTGAATCTTAAATAGGATCTTTGAGTTCTCTTTTACTTTTTTTAAGCATTTCAACCCACCCTTTTTCTCACTTCTCAGGAGCAATGTGAGGCCCCATGATGAAATCGTGCTTGAAGGTATCAGATTTGTGAGCTATCTTTGAATATTTTAATATTTTCCTTGACTGATATTGCAAAATTTGGTCTTCTCTGAAACTAAAGCATGGGAAGAAGATGTGGATTATTCTCTGAACAAGGTACATACACTTATCATATTGTGTTCAAAGGATTCCGTATATCTTGGATACAGAAGTGTCATTTCTGCCATGTGGTGTAGATGGATCATCCATAAATCAATATGGAACACAGAAGAAATGTCATTCCCCTTCCCCCTTTTTTGCCTTGAAATGAAAGTTACCTCTTTTCAAAATAAATAAATAAATAAACAAACAAATAAACAAATCAATCAATCAATCTGGAATATGTAACTGTTACTGATCAAACAAAGAATATGGAACTGTTGGGCACACTTTGGATGAGTTTTACCCTAAAGGTCATAGAGAAAGAACATGTAAAGAAATGGCTCAGTTTGGAAGGAGTACAAATACAAATATGTATAGTGCAAATACATATAAAATAATACAAAATACAAGGTTTTGCACCCTACAAATTTGTATTTGTACTCTTTCCAAACTGAGACTTTAGGGTTGATGAATTACCTGTTGCAACCAGTACCTCCTGATCAACTTTCACCTGAGTGGTAGTTAGCTGTTCAATGTGATTTCTCAGCTTTGACCAACACATTGAATAGTCTATATTGACGCATAAGCATCAAACTCAAAGGCCTACCAATAATAGGATGTTAGGTTGCTACTTGATAAATGCTCGGTGTTATCAGGGATCAAAATGTTAGTTTTGGGCAATGTATTATCTACGTTCCCAAAAAGTCAATCCACTATTTTTTTATCAGTAACTGATCAGGGTTTTATTGGAAGTAGAACAGAAGAAAAGATACAAATTCAGAGCAGGGGCATGTACCCAAGGTAGAAGGTACAGAATGAAGCATCCAATTCAAGGGGCCCAGATCTACCCCTGGGGGTTTAACCAGGGGTAAGATAAATATAGCTTGTTTAAACAGTATATTTATAGAAGTGTATTAACGGCAATATGGGCGGTATCCTTTATCATATGTACAGCTGATCTTATGCATATTTGGCACTATAGTGATGTCATTTGGTTAGACATCTCATTGGTATTTTTACTTTATGCGCATTTGCAGTATCATCATAAGGAAGTTGCTGCTGATCTTGACATATGCACTGCTGGTTATACACCAATTGAAGAGTATGTATTAACAAAGTTTACCCATTTGGCTCAGAAACTTTTAGGAGCTTCCCTATGCTGAATCAATGCTAACATGCTATTTGTTGCAGTGTTCTTTCACCTTACATGTTAGACTTCAATATGGACAGCCTGCCTTATCATTACCAAAGTAATTTAGAAGAAAGCATGGAGAAGCTTCGGTGCAATTTGTTTCCTCAAGAAGAACAATTGGACCCTGAACTTTATTGTGGAGCAGAGGAACCTTTGGACTTCGTTGCACAATTTGGTAAAACAGATGATCAAGAAGAGAATTTGAAGTTTCTGGAAATACCACCATTGGATATTGGAGGATATGATATCTTTACCGAAGGCCATCCAATTGAGACTACACCTGACAAGACTTCTGATAAGACAAATTTCTCACACCCTTCAGGTTGGCAAGCTACAAGCTACCCACAACAGATTTTATGCTTATGCCATACAATGTTCTTAATCTTGGAATAGGATTTTTAGGATGAGGTAGATGTGCATTTACCTCACTAACATAATCTGATAATCACCCGAATGTGTTTTGACTATGGATGGAAAAGTACACCTGAGAAAGAAGGGACACATCACAAATATAACAATGAATGATTTGTCAAGATAATAGAAAATATCACCATTTAAATAAATGGACACATCACAAATACAAGTACATAAACATGATAAATTATTTAGCCAACATGAAAATGAAATACAACTGTGTGGATCTTATTCCCTATTTGTATCCTTGGCTTTCATTTGACATATCTTTGATATTTATTTTATGTAAATTCTCTTAAATGTTATTAAAACCATTTAACAATATTTCGTTGGTAATTGACATGCCAATAACCAGTGTTATATGTAATGAAGCTGAATGCATGAGGTCAGAAAGAAAAAGGTTGAAGTGATTCAAGTAAATAACAAGAAACAGTGAAATATCAAACCTTAAGGCTATGTTTGGTTTGAAGGAAAAGGTAGGGAAAGGAAGGGAAAGATATCAAAACCTATACAAGGTTTGTAAAGGTTTCCTTGCCTTTCCTTTCCTTCCCCTACTTTTTCCTTCAAACCAAACATAGCCTAAGTTAGTTTAGGCCAGATGCTTACCAACTTCTCTGCACATTCCTTGTTTACATCATAGAAAACCAAAGGGATTGTTTATAAAATGAATAGAGTCTTATCCAACTTTACAGCATTGGCCATACAGCCCCTACCTATTTTGCCATTTCCGCTCTATTGAGGGCTATATCCTCTGTTGGGTTGTTTATCCACAGTTTTTCTTTTCTTTTTTGCCCCCCTTTAAACAGATTGTGGACCATTCCACTCTAAAGTTCTATTTCCAATGACAGTATTTCCTAGTGAAATATCCACTTTAATGTACCTATAAAAAAATCCTCTTTAATGCACTTATTCCAAATATAACCATTGGAAAATGTCTCCAACCCAGAAACATTAGTGTTGTATCAAAATTATCAGATTTGGGCAATATTGGAGATATATATCTTGTCTGGGAACTTTAGGGCCCCCTCTGTTGTTTATTTTACCCTTTCTGGGAAGGGGAAATAATTTGGTGTATCATATACACGAAGGATATTTTGAACCATGATCATTAATATCTTTTAGTGGAAATAGAAAATGGAAAACAAAGGATATTTTTTCTTGTTTCTTCTTTTCTTCATTGATTATTTAACATGATCACACTTGCCTTCGGGTTTGCAGGTGCAGTTACACCAGGAGTTATGGTTATTCCTACACCTTCAAAGAAGGAGCAACCTCGGAGACCAAGGAAGAGAAGAAGTTTATTTGATGAGATGATAGTGTTGCCTAATGAGTAAGTAATAACTGATAATAACCTTTTCATGTTTTCTATTTCTCCCTTTTAGGAGTAATTAACTATTAAATGCAAATTTAATATGTAAGTTGGCCATAATATTTTCTTCATTTTTGGAAGTATAAGAATGGAGCAAAAAACTAAGCCGGAACTTATTAATCATTAGTAAAGAACAAATGAAGGGATGACATGACTTTATATTTCATGAAAAGGTTTCCTAATGAGTAAGTAATAACTGATAATAACCTTTTCATGTTTTCTATTTCTCCCTTTTAGGAGTAATTAACTATTAAATGCAAATTTAATATGTAAGTTGGCCATAATATTTTCTTCATTTTTGGAAGTATAAGGATGGAGCAAAAAACTAAGCCGGAACTTATTAATCATTAGTAAAGAACAAATGAAGGGATGACATGACTTTATATTTCATTAATTTCACAGGGTGCTTAGGCAGAGCATACATGACTCAAGTAGCTTAGTTGCTAAGCGAAGGAAAGTTCCACATACTGCATTAGATGCATGGAGAAACCATAAAATATCAAGTCTCCAACAGAATTTTTCAGAACCTCTGTTTCCTTGTAAGTTATGCAGTATGTTTTGCTGCACTCACATAGTGACTTATGTGATACTTACTATGTCCATCCATTTTGTAGATATTTCTTCAGAGCTCAAAATTCTCTTCTACAATAACAATCTCAACACACCAGAACCAGTTGAAGATGCAGAAGGCCCCAGTAAGTTGGGAGAGGTCAAATTTGAAACACCCAGAGATTCTGTAGAGCGAAGACCTATTTTCCAAGAAAACTCTATTGATCACTCAACATCAGCATGGTCTTTAGAAAGTCCTACATATGTCAAGCCAAATCGAGAAGAAGTTCCAATACCAGTTGCAAGAGTAGATCTCTCTCCAAGTGAGACTCAAGATCTTGTCCTGAGTCTTATGGATGAGGTAATATTACTAGGAATATTTACCAATAACATAGCCATACACATGGCATACCCCATCTGTATCCTTGGATTATGCATGTGACTGGATGGGCACATTCAAATATTGTGGACCTTTTCCCTGTACAGATCTAATTGTTTTGTCAGGGAAGGTTTTGTCTATCTGGCATCTGCAAAAGATGTGCCTATGTACTTAATTGCTCATTATTTCTCTCACCAACAGACAAAGAAGACGGGCTTTAAATATTTCTCTGTGACACACAAAGTTAGAACTCGGAATATTGTTGATTTGTAATTTTTATTTGCAGGACATTTGTCCATATGAAGAAAATAATCCAGAGCTGGGTAAGCACTGTCAAGTTGTCCTGGTTGCTCAATTTCAGTTTGTAGTATTTGCTTTTATCTATGTCAAAGTTTGGTTGTTTGTGTTCTGCTGTTAGATTGATTTTTGTGCTTAAAGAGGGTATTCTCATTGTGTTGTGTCTTAAACTGCAGGTGGATGTTCAGTTAGAACCAGGTAAGGGTGATGGATCTTTCTGATTCTTTCCTTATGACTCAGTTTGGAAAGAGTAAAAGCAAATATGTACAGCATAAATATATACAAAATATAAGGTTTTGCACTCTACATATTTGCATTTGTACTCCTTCCAAACTCAGCCTATATCTCCTGCTTTTATTGTATCCCTTTCACCCTATAAATTTGTTGTGTACAGAGCAGTGGCAAGGTATCTGCAGAAAAGATTTCTAAATAAAAAGAAGCAAAAGGAGAATCAAGTTTTGAACCTTGCATGTGTTCTGGAAGGGAGAACGAGAAAAGAAAGTGCCCGGCTATTCTATGAGATACTGGTATGACTTTGCTCCAAATTAGAACAGCTTGATATCTATGATTTGATCAGTTGCCAAAAATGGGTTAGAATCTTGAGCAATTAAGGGAAAACAGAGCATTTATATTTGGGGGAGCATCCTCCAATGTGAATTATTTGTCTTTATGATTTCCAAGAAAACTGGGCCCTGCAGCGTTTGGTTAAAAAACATCGTTTTCTTAAATTGAAACATGGAAATGTTTTTGGTTGTGTGGTATTTTTCACTCTTTAAGTTAAAGCTGAAACCAAAAGCACTTTCTTGACGTTCTGGTTTTAAAAACACATTTTCCTCCAGTGGTTTGAATGGATGCAAATTAACTTTCTTATTTTTATTTTTTATTTATGTTTTGGACCCAAAGCCGTTTGAATGTGAGTTGGTATGATTAATAGGAGCTTTAAAACAGCACTTGTAAGAGAGTTTGCATGAGACTTGTGTTTGTGCAACACACTGAATGGTATTGGTAGCCTAAGCCTTGTAGAAATGATAACATGGTTTTGTTTTCAAAGACATTTCTTGTGGGTTTCAGAAAAATAGGTGTTTCTTGGAATTAAATTGAAAATGCTTTTACTTTGTTTTAAGAAGAAGGTCGTCAAAGAACATGTTATTTGCTTTTTTGCTGATTTGTTATTTTTCTAGAAACAAGGAAAATAAAAACATTCCCTGAGTGTTTAATTTTGCAACCAATCAGATCAGAGCAAGCTCACAAAGTGACAAGCAATGTTATTGTAAAGTAGTGTAAAAACGGTGCTCTCGTGAACTATTGCCCTGTTTTACCAAAAAAGAACTATAATCGTGCAGGTATTGAAGACCCAAGGGTTTGTAGATGTAAAGCAAGAAACATGTTATGATGATATCCTTGTGCTGACAACTCCACATATTGAAGCAGTTCCATAAATCCAGCTATTCAGAAACCATGTAGAAATAACCTTTATTCATGTTGAACGATTTTGTTAGAAGTAACCTCCAGTTCCCATGTGTATGTGGAACTTTCTGTGAGAGTTTTAAAATCTTCCATGTATACTATGTTTTAGTCTGTAGTCTGTACATGCCATAACCCCCTTGTAGTTGCAGGCAACCTTGTTGAGAGAGAGAGAGAGAAGAGAGACTTTGTATAGTTGAAATTTGTATATAGTAGATATGGTGGCAATCAATGTTTTTTATTTGCAGCCTAATTTGTGAACTCTGAATACTAATTCCACAATGTTGGGGAATTGAAAGTTGTTGAAACAAAAGTTTCGGTCAGGTTCTTCAAATAGTATAGATCCCGGAACTTTTATTAGTTTTGACCCTTTTGATCGGGTCCTTTGAAAATATGAAAACAGGGTGCATGGAAACCAAGAAAAAAAACCCTTAAGCTGGTCAGCGCGCACCAACGTGCTCCGCTTACATTCTGTTGAATCATTGATCATGTACGCTTTATCAGCGGGCGACTATTCCCACCCAGTGGTATTCAAGGGGTCCGGATGTCCTATTTAATGCGCCTTTCATTCAAGCATTTTTGTTCCGTTAGACGGGAAGTATTCATTATTTTATTATTTTTATTAGAATAATTAAAAATAAAAATAAAAAAATCTAAACTTGTTGGCTTATTTACGTTTTTTTATTTTTTTTAATTATTTTGATAAAGATAATAAAATAATAGATAAATTTTAACGGAACAAAAACATTTGGATAAAATGCACATTAGCTATGACATATTAAGGTAACCTTTGTTGAATCTTTTCTTAGTTTTTTGCAAGGTTTAAAGTAACGGAAAGGCAAGTATATTGGAAAGATAATTTTAAGAGATGTATTAAGATATGCTTTGAAAATGTATAGATGTGGACCAAAAATCAAGATGCACATAGATACATTATAAAATCCTTAAAAAATATGAACAATAACAAAAATGAATTTTATGTGAATATAATTAATTTATTTAAACATAAAAACCATTCTTTAATGAAGAACTAAAATGTGTGCATATATGTTAATATTTATTATATAGATTTAAATAATATTTATTATGTATACAAATTAATATATATCTTAATTTTTAATAAATAAGTATAACTTGTATTCATCTTATTATTATATAAATATTAATAATAAAATTTATAGCATTTCTTGGGAAACACCCACCAAGGCAAGAAAGATTACTTTAGGTATAAGAAAAGATGTTCTAATAAGCAATTAAGATTGGCATAATGGTTAATTAATTATTGTTGTAAGCAAATTCTTAGGGTCTATTTGGTTTACAGTTGGAATTAGAATAAGAACCAGAATTGTCTATTCCCATAGTCTGTTTTGTTTAGCTAGGAATCAAAATGGGAATTAAAATCAGGTAGAATGGAATTTCATTCCCAAGGGAGGGGGAAGGAATGGGATTCCAATTCCACCCAACCAAATAGTTGGAATCGGAATGATTCGATTCCACCAATTTCAAACCCTTATTCTTGCGAACCAAATGGGCTCTTAATACCATGGTTTTCGAACCGTCGTTGACCCAAACAGTCAGACTTTTAACCCAAGAATCGTTTAGGCAATCGGTTTCGTTTTACCCAAAACCCGGTCCCTAGACAAAAATTATTGAATTGGTCAACAGCCCATTGACCCAAGTAGTCAAACCGTCAATCTGTTCAACGGTTTTTGACCATTTTTTATTTTAATTTTTTTTGTTAGAACGAACCATGCATTTCAGAGCGGATGGTTAAACCATCAACCCAAAAACCGATGGACATAACGGTTCTGGTTCTGGGTCAATTTTTAAATAGACTTGTTAAATAACACCTAAATAAATACTGCGAGGCTTTGGATGCACCCCTCAAGGTTGCACTTGTACCTCGAACGGTGAAGTATTGGCCAATGGCCATGCATGCTATATGGTTTTATGTGATCATATTATTTGGAAGAATAACTTCAATGAAATCCAAAGAAACAACCACCTATTTGTGCTTCAACCATTCCATGTTATTGTCTTTTTTAAAAAAATTCTCGGTCACTGTGAATCTAAATTCTCCATTACTTGGCTTTTCTATCTTGGGTAGAGTATAATTATAGGTGATGAAGGAAGATTTGGCCCGACCTCATAGTTACGCAACACGTGGCAAAGGCAACAGCTCGGCATAAAAGCACGCCTAAGGCGCGAGCACCAAGGGGAGAAACCACTAGATCGAACTCTCCTACCAGCGGTCTGAACTCCCTACTAGGAGCCCGAACTCTCCCTTCGGCCCCAAGCCAGACAGTAACCCGAACTAGGCTGCATGTAGCAGTTCGGGACACACCTCGCCGAACTGGCCCGCCTGTAGTTCGGGACACACCTCACCGAACTAGCCAGCCTTATAGCAGTTCGAAACACACATCGCCGAACTGGCCTGCCCTATAAAAATACATGACATACCTCTGAACTCAAGAGTTCACCTCGCTCACCACTCCACCACATCGCCTCCAGGACGCCAAAACCAAACAAACCATACCATGCCTGATACTGAGGAAGTTCGTACCCAAGGGCGGCGCACCTGACTGACTTGGGATCTGACACTTGATAGCCGCACTCCAAACGGCCATCTGCCACCGCCTCCTGACACCGCCATCTCCAGTTACAGAGACTATTCCAACAAAGAACAGTGGCAGTTCTGTCCCTGCAGAAAGGACGACACCCGAACTGGCAGAAGCAAATGTAATCATACCCGACCTGACAGGGGCTTCGGAGTGAGTGCGCGAAGTGGTTATAAAAGGCCCCTACCCCCAACAACAAGGTATGTGAACTTTGCGCCATCTGGTCTTTACTTTGCCTTTGAGAGAATACTAACTTGAGCTTCAGAGCTATCACACCGGGTTCACCCCGGAGTTCCCTCATCTTCTCCATTTTAGGCTCCCCGTCGCTCCAGTCAGAGGCGAAATCGTTGACAGCTAAGACCGACCGGATTGTGCTCCATTAATAGATTTTTCCATACTGAATATTATATCACCACTCCCTCTAATTCAACTTCATTTTCTATAATCCATAAATAAATAATATACTGTAATTCGAGTTTCTTTCTTTTGATTTATTTTTTGGTATTCGATTATAGGCCTAAATCTCCCATAAGGGACTTTTAGAATATCACAGCATCACATTAATAATAACTCTCTTCCAAAGTCGGCGATAGCTAGCAGGTCAACTGAGCCACCCCTCATGATTCTTTTGCTTATGCCTGCGAGTTGTAACTTCTAGTGATCTCAAGCTAGAGCTTCGAAATGGTAACGATGAAATTGCGTGTGTCGAAGTGAGTACCTAATTATACAAGAAAAAAGGCTGTGTTTGATTTGATTTGATATAAAATAAAAGAGAATACCCCTCGACTATGTTTCTCTCCAAATCCAATTTTCTATTAAACCAAAACATGCTCTAGGGGGATGAATATTTTTGTGAAGGAGGTTGACCACTCAATCAAGCTTACTTTTGTTAAAAGCACTCTGTAATTGTCAAGTAACTGAAGGTAATTTCCCAAAGATTAATTGGGAAAAGATTACTGGTGTGAAAGCCACCGTCAAAAGACTAGCTGAAGCTTTGGTTCAGCTTTAGTCATTCACTGAGAATTGCTTTGGTTCCCGGTTTTCATCGAATCTATATTCATTTTGCATGGTCTTCAGTTACAAAGGCTTCTTTCTGTCCAGTCCGTACAAGTGAAATCTGACTGGTTTGCTTTGGTTCAAGCCTTGGAACTGCCTGGGCAAGCCTTCTTTTGCTGAAAGGACATTCTGGTTGAATTCTCTAATTTAAATGTTAGAGACCATTCTTAAGCCCGTTTGGTTTACGGGAGTAGGGGTTTGAAATTGGAATTAGAATAGATTATTCTGATTCTAATTGTTTGGTTGAGTGGAATTGGAATTCCATTCCCATTTCTGTTGGAATGACATTCCTCCATTTAAGGAATTTCCATTCTTATTGATTCCAATTCTCATTTCTATTCCCCTCTGAGCCAAACAGACTATGAAAATATATCATTCTGATTTTAATTCCAAAAGATTTAAATTTCGATTCTAATTCCAATTCCAGCTGCAAACCAAACAGACCCTTAATGTTGGTGCTTGTTTTTCCTATTTAATTTATTTCCTTTTACCGAAAAAATAAATCCATAAACATGCTATTTGAAGATTTTTTCTTCTTCATACTTGAATTGATTTTATGTATGTCCATTTATTTCCTGCACTCTCTTGCTGTCTAGGGTGTATGCCTTATTAAAAATGGATATTCAAGTCTTTGTACCCATTAGATCTGTTTTCTCTATACATAATAGTTTGTGTTTTAATGGGCAAATAACATAAAGTCTTTAGTTCATTTTAATCTTCTTTTTTATCACCACTAATGTGAGGGTATTTATATAAGGATGTATTTGTACAAATATAAAGATATATTTGTATAAATATATAATCAAATTTTATTTTATAACATGCACTAATAATACAGTTATTAAATTCGGGGTTTTCCACATGACCGATTAGTATTGATTAATAAACCGTCTAAGTGGAGCCAAGTGGTCATATGGGATATGGCTGATTTTTCATTTTGGCATTTAAGAACTACCGGAACGTGGCCCTGGCACTCCCCTTCAGCGGAGCCGGAGATGAGCATGAGCCCGTAGTACCGAGGCATCAGGAGATCCTTACTGCGTGCATCTCACGTGAGATTCATTTATAGAAGAGCGCGAGAAGAGAGAGAGAGAGAGAGAGAGAGAGAGAGAGAGAGAGAGATTTTCTGTCCGGCGCTCTGCATACCGAGGAGCAAGAACGCGAACGCCATCGAAGCCTTGAAGGTGGTGGAAGGTGCAAAGCCATGGCAGGAGGAGAACAATGCGAAGGAAGTACAGTTGTTTCTGATCTCATCAACTTCCTCAACGCTTCTCCTACTGCCTTTCACGCAGTTGGTAACAAATTGCTAACTCATCTGTCTCTCTCCATTCGTATTGAATAATAATATCACATAGTTATCTTATCATTTCTTTCCCACACCTAGGGTTTTTTTTTTTTTTTTCCACCTCATCCTGCAGATTTCTAGTATTCCTTAATGGTCATGTTTTTGGCACAGACGAGGCGAAGAAGCGTTTGAAGAACGCAGGATTCGAGCAAATCTCTGAGAGAGAGGATTGGGAACTGCAGGTCGGGAAGAAATACTTCTTCACAAGAAATCACTCTACAATTGTTGCTTTTGCGGTTGGACGAAAGTATGATTAAAATTTGTAAAATCAATTACACTACTTTATCGCTTTCAACTTTTTTTCTTCGTTCTTTGTTTCTGAAATTCCTGCAACCTTTTATAGATATGTTGCGGGAAATGGATTTCACATTATCGGCGCTCATACCGATAGCCCTTGTCTGAAACTAAAGCCCGTTTCAAAGGTAATTTCCCTTCATCTGTGCAGTCTTTTTGCGGCTTATTTTCATCATGGGAGGTTATCAAGTTTTAGAATCTGGTCCTTTGATATTCTCTTGAAATGTTGAACACCTAAATTTTACTAAGTTTTGAAGTTTTCATTGTTATAAATTTTTTGAATTTAAGTTGGAAACTTGGTTGGTTGGCTACCTCAGGTAGCCAAAGGAGGGTATTTGGAAGTTGGTGTCCAAACGTATGGAGGTGGATTATGGCACACGTGGTTCGATCGTGACTTAACTGTTGCTGGGCGGTTGATCATAAGGGAGGAGAAAGATAAATCTGTGTCGTACTTACATCGGCTTGTTAGGATCGAAGAACCTATAATGCGGATTCCTACCCTAGCAATTCACTTGGACAGGTCTGCCAACAAAATATCTGAAATCTGAATTTTGTTACCTCTCTCTCTCTCCGATGAACTTTTAATGCTGGATGGCTATTTTTCTTATAAATGAATAGGGGTGTCAATGATGGATTCAAGCTGAACACGCATGGTCATCTTCTTCCAATACTAGCAACATCAGTTAAGGTGATTATTAGATTATGAACCTTTTCTTATATTGGTTATTTGTGCTTTTGTATGTTTATGTAGTCGTTAATATTGGGTTTGAAAGCCCATCTTATGTGGGTTTGGTATGAGTATTTCTGTATTTGTGCAAGAGTCAAATTTCATATTTGTCTAACAGCAGAATCTAGGGTCCAAGGACTATACCAAGATGTATCCTCTGACCATTTATGGGCATATTGCATTTATTACACTTTTATTTTTTATTACTGACATGTACATATTGTACATTAAACACTAAGTGTATAATGTAAAGGAAAGATAAGTAATAGATGAAAGAAATAATGAACCTGTAGCATGAAAATTTTAAAAAGCTTACGTTACATTTCAGCTACCTTTTCTAATTAAAATAATGGAATTGAGTTCTTTGTTGGCAAGCATCAATTCCGTACTTCTACCCCTGGTGGACCTGATTGTAAAGTTTGGAGAGGGTGTAAAGATGGGGCTTTCTTGGTAAAATCCTATTCTCTCTTGTTGGGAGCTCAAGATTCAGATGAAGTTCCCTGGAAGTGGATTTGGAAGTTAGGTCTCCCTTCTAAAGTTGTGTTCTTTTCATGGGCTGGGATCTTTAATAAAATCCAAGCCATGGATAACCTTCTGGCTAGAGGCATGGTGTTGGTGGACAGGTCTGTTTTATGTGAGAATGGCTGGGAATCAGTCATCCATCTGCTTCTCCACTATCCGTATTCCTTCTCTATGTGTGAATGCATTTTGTTCTCTTTAATAAGGCTTTTGTTCTCCATTCTTCTCCACTGTCCACCATTAATAAATGAGCCGAGCTCAAGCCTAATAGAGCTCGGCTCGTGAGGCTCGCGAGCCAAGCTCGAATATATATATATATATATATATATATATATATATATATATATATATAATAAAAGTATTATAATTCTTAATATTTTAAATATCAAATAAAGAATATTTCTAATATATAATTTTATATTTTTATAAAACATTTTTTCTCAAATCGAGTTCGATTCTTGTATTACCTTGGTGAGCCGAGCTCGAGCCTCGTACTATTTGGCTCAGCTCGGCTTGGCTCGTATCCACCCCTAGTTCCTTGTTAGCCATTTAAACATCTTAATTTCATATTTATAATACCACATTACAGATTCTGGAATCTGTAGCCAGCCCACTATCACCTTGGAGTCACCCTCAATTAACAATTGTGCCACTCCTAGCTGATTTGCAAACTGTACACTTTGAACTGCAGTCAACAGCTCCACCCTAGTGGAGTCCCCAAATCCTAAAGGACCCGAGTAGAGCAACACCACATTTCTGGCCTCATTCTTGAAAACCCCTCCCAACCCAGAAGGACCTGGATTACCTTGACTACTACCATCAAAATTCAGCTTCAGTACACCTATAGGAGGAGGTACCCAGATCATGCTTGCTCTAGGCTTTGCAGAGGTACTACTTGCCACTACAGCCCAATTCCTCCACAAATCACTAAAGGAGAAAAGGTGGAAAAGCTCCATAGATTTTAACTACTGAACCGCCCTATTCAAAATGCAATTCTTCAGCTCTTGTAGGTTTCTTTCATTCTCTTGAAACACTATGGCATTCCTTTCTTCCCAAACAGTATAGATCATTGCTGCTCTTGCAAATCTCCACATTAACCTCCCTCTTCTTGGCTGCCAAGGAAAGGTAGAAGGATCGAAGAGCAAGCTTGCTTCTGCTGGCATGTTCCACCTGCATGGCTGCACCCAAACAACAAGAAGAGCCAATCCCATAATTCTGCTGTAAAAGAACAAGAAATTAGTAAGTGGTAACAGTCTTCACCATGGGGTCTGCAAAGAATACACCAGTTGGGTGAGATGTAAGGTAAAGGTCTTCTCTTTTGTAGATTATCCAAGGTGTTTATTTTCCCATGATACACCTCCAACAAAAAGCTATTACCTTAGGGGGAATGGGTCTACACCTTAATTGGGAAAGTGATGAGATAGGGGCTGACAAAGGGACCTAAAAAAGGAGCACAAGAGAAAGATCCTTTTGGCTGTGGGGACCAATTCGTTTATCTGGTTGAGAAGAGTCCAAACAGACTTTATCAAGAAGACTCAGTAAACTGGTGAGACACTCAACTTCCCCATCCCTCAAACCTCTACGAAAGCCAAAATCCCAGTTTGGTGCCAAGGGATTTTCAAGAGGGGAGAAAAAAATGGAAGCAAATTTTTTTTTTTTTTTGAAAAAAAGGTTAACTTTATTCAATAAAAAGAAGAAAACTCATTTTTGTACAAAGAGACATTAAATGGAGAAGGAAAAAGGTCCCTCAAGGGTAGATCACCAATCCAAGTGTCCTCCCAAAAAAGAACAAAGTTTCCAGCACACACATCATACTTGATTAGGTTGAGAAAGAGAGGGAGAATACTGTGAATAGCCAGATAAGAGGGTATGGACTTAGGGAACACCCTAAGTATCCTCCCAAGGGTCTCACCTTTGGGAACACCCTTAGATCCTACTTGGGATTTTGGGTTTTGTAGAGGACTTAGGGATGATGAAATTGAATCTCTTTCTGTCTTGCTTGGTTGTCTTAATCAAGTTTGTTTGGATCCCTCCAAGCCAAATAAGAGGGTATGGACTCCTAGACGCAATGGAACCTTCACTTGTGCTTCTTTCTTCAAGTCCATCTCTCAACTTTCTACTCACCAACCCTTTCTGTCAAAAGAAATTTGGTGCAGGCCAGTTCCCCAAAAAATTATGGCGTTTTGTTGGGAAGTATTCCATAGGAAAGTAAACACTCTAGATAACCTACAAAAGAGAAGACCTTTCCTCTGTATTTCTCCTAATTGGTGTATCCTCTGTAGAGCTCATGGTGAGGATTGTTACCACCTATTAATATCTTGTCCCTTTTTTGCAGATCTTTGGGCTTGGCTACTTTCATTGTTTGGGAGTAGTTGGAGTCTACTAGCAGAAGTTCACATGCTCTTCAACCATTGTACCTTTTATTGGCCTACAAAAATAGGGAGAATTATGTGGAAATGTGCTCATGCTGCCTTGATTTGGACTCTTTGGGAAGAAAGGAATGTTAGAACTTTTCAAGAAAAGGAAAGGAGCAGTTTGGAATTGAAAGACTATGTGTTAAATAGGACAATACCTTGGCTGAAGACCTTGGAAATTTTTCATCAATTCTCCTTTAATGACCTTTGGAGAAATTGGTCAGCAGTAGCAAGGTGTTCATCCCTAAAGGACAAATCAATTATAAGCTGGTCTCCCCCATCCGAAGGCTCACTGAAGTTGAACTTTGATGGAAGTAGCATGGGTAATCCAGGATTATCCGAAATGGGGGATGCTTTGAGAAATGAGAAGGGAGAGATTTTGTTGCTCTACTCAGGTCCCTTGGGAATTGGGGACTCCATAAAGGCAGAACTTTTAGTTGTTGTACAAGGGGTGCAATTTGCAAACCAGCTGGGGGTACAACACCTAACAATCGAGGGGGATTCCAATGTGGTGGTGGGTTGGTTGAAAAATCCTGAAGAGGCTATGTGGCGTTACAAGAATGAAATGAAGAAATTTAGTTGGTTGACAAGGAATATGTTGGTCACTGTATAGTGGGTGGGGAGATCAACAAATACTTTGTCAGATGTGTTAGCTGAGCAAGGGGTAAATAGGGAAGAATTGTTTTGGGCTCAGTTGTGATTCTTGCTTTTCTTTCCTAGTTTACTTGTAAGATTCAAGGAGGGGCTGCAGCTTGCGCCTCTCCCTGGGATGTTGTATGAACTCACTCTAAATCTGCTTATGAATTAATAAATTTATTATCATTCATAAAAAAAAAAACAAATACTGCGAATAACCTTCCATGGAGTTGCCAATGTTGCCTGTCGAGATACACCATCATCCCACCCGTTTTCTGCACGACCATGAATGCTTCCTATCACCTCATGCCACAATCTTTCTCTTTCCAAAGGTCATCTCTACAGCCATTTCCCCAAAAGAGCTCGGTTCTTTTGAACTAGATTCCCCAATCCCAAACCCCCCTATTATTCACTCCTACAAACCACCTCTCACTTAACTAGGTGACCTTTCCTACTTTCCCCTGGTTCCCACAGGAAATCTCTCATAAGCTTCTCTAGCTTTTTAGCTTCCCTAGAAGGAATCCTAAAAACAATCAGGAAGTAGGTTAGCTTGCGTGGCTCTGATCAAAGTGATTCGCCCCCCACCAAAAACTACTCTCTCTAGGATTTGCCCCTAAAGGGAGCCTCAAGTAGGTCAAAGGCCAAGTAGAAATGGAACACTCAAGACACTCTACGATAACCTCCAACTCTCTTAATTCCAAATTGACCCATGCTACTTAACTCTTATCAAGATTAACTTTTAAATTGGATACCCTTTTGAAATTTGTTACCAACATCTTCAGATTTCTCACCTTCTCAAAATCCCCTCCCTCTTCACAAAAAATTAGTATATCATTTGCAAATTGAAGGTGTGTAACTGGGATTTCCTCTCTACCTACTCGCCACCCTCTTACTACACCCTCCCTGTTAGCTTTTGATATTAGCTTGCTCAACACATCAGTTATTAAAGTAAACAAGAATGGTAAGAGAGGGTCTCCTTGCTTAAAACCCCTATAGGATGGAAAGAAATCCTTCACTACTCCATTAATCAAGATAGAGTAGTGACAGGAACTAATGCACCCAAAAATCCAATTACACCACCTTTCTCCAAAGCCACAACTTCTCAAAACATGAAGTAGGAGTTGCCAATCCACCAAATCATATGCCTTTTCATGATCCGACTTGCAAACGAAACCTCTTCTTTTTGATCTTCTCATCTCCTCCACATGATCGTTGGCAAAATCTGATCAATGATTTGTGTCCATTGTACAAAGGCCCCTTGGGCTTGGCTAATTTGAGAGGGAAGGACTTCTTTAAGTCTCAATGACAAGACCTTGGCTAGAATTTTGTAAATATTGGTCACCAAACTAATCGGCCTAAAATCTTTAGGGTGAGCCGCATCAGCCTTTTTAGGAATTAAGGCCAAGAAAGTGGCATTGACTCTTGGGCTCACTATGTGTGTATCTGTGAATTCCTGAAACACCTCAACTAAGTCATCATTCAGCACCTCCCAACAATCTTGGTAAAACGCCATTGTAAAACCATCAGGGCCTAGATCCTTATATCTATCCATTAAAAACACTGCCTTCCTTATCTCTTCTTCCTCAAACCTTCTTTCCAACCAGCTTGTTTTTCCCTCACCCAACCTTAGCCAATCTAACCCTTCCAGAGGTAATCTCTCATTTAAAGGTCTCCTATAAATGGATTTAAAGTGATTCCAATTTGGTCACATAATTTTTCCTTCATCTTCCGTTTGCCAAATCATGAAAGAATTGGGCATTCCCATCGCCTTCCTTAATCCACTTATGCCTTGATTTTTGCCTCCAACAGATCTCCTCTCTAAGTAATACATCTTCCAAATCCTTTTTAGTTTCCTTCTCAGCTCTCTATCCTGTTCATTCATGGTCCTTTGAGATTCCTTCTTGTCTAGCTCCTCAATCCGAGTAACTAGAGTCAGCTTTTGCTCCTCAGCCCTACCAAAGTGATCCCTATTCCATCCCTTCAATTTTTATATCTCAGTCTTTGTAGCTTCTTGTGGAACTTACCCCCTTCCATTTTACCCCCCTAATTTCTTCACTCCACCACTCTTTCATTTTAACCCCAAAATCTGGATGTGTCAACCACATGTTTTCAAACCTAAATGGTCTAGGTCCACTAATAAAGGTTTCCACACCTAATTTGATGGGGCAATGATTGGAAGTGACCTTGGGTAGAGCTCTAGAGACTAAGGGCCCGCTTGGCAAGTCTTTTTGAGAAGATCTTTTTGTAGCTCTGACAGTCAAAAGACGCATTGAGCTTTTGACATAAGATGTGGGCAGCCCGAAAACCGTTTGGCAGACACGTGTCTTTTCGTGTGTTGTTTAAGGTCTTTCATCGCGAGATTAAAATGCAAAAGATGCAAGAAGCTTCATTTGGAGCTTCCCAAAATCAGTTCAAATTGGGATTCTCGCATCTTTTTGGCATCCCGTCTTTTGGCGGCTAGATCTTCTGCGTGCCAAATGGAAATAGACCGATTTTTGGTCTTCCCGGCTTGTAAACAGCCAAAAGACCGCGTGGAAAGACACGCCAAACGGGCCCCAAGTTCCCCCAATGGAAGGAAGGTATTATTCAAGTTTGAAATTTCGGTTAATTTATTTCTCTAACCTCTATTTATTAATGGATTATTTTGAGTGTATTTCACTACATAAATGTTTGGATAGGCAGGAATACTCTATTTGAGAATCAAGCATAAAGATATCCTTATGGTGGTATTCCCATGGTAAAATGCTTCATTACTTGATCTTAAAAGAAAATATGCTGCTATAAACAAATGTTCTCTTAGATACTATGTTCCCATTCCTAATGTCACTGCATCCACCTTTCTTTTTTGACTCAAACAGGTTGTGGCTCCACCTGTTTGGCAACGTACACTGTGCATATGATGTTGTGTTTCTCTTTCCTATAATGAGATGGTGTTTCATAAGGTGCTATTATCTGCTGCTTCTGAACAAAACCATCAGTGCATATCTACAGGAAAGATTTATACTAGTAGCTGTATGTATCTTCCATGCAGGTGGCACATATTGTCATTTATATCAGCTATCTAGTTTGTGAACTGAAACTCAAAGATTTTATAGAACTCAAAGGATCATTTGGTAATGACTCAATTGATTCCTTGGTTTGATTACTTTTTTTCTTTTTATATAATGTCTACACCAATGTTTTAAAACATGGAGGTGTGACGCGAGGCGTTCCACTATTCGGAGGCGTGAGGCGTAAGCCTCAAGTATGTGTTTTTTTTATAGTTATAGTGGGTATTAATAAAAAATAGATATTTTAAACATAAAAACATATATAACACTAAATTGACTTAATTTCTATAAGACTATAAGCATTCAGTTTCTACAATTTACAAGCAAAATCAATAAATCATTTATCAAATTCAAAAGAAGCAAAATCAATAAAAGGCTGAACTGATGAAGCTACAGCCAACAGTTGGGTCTTGGGCCTCTTGGCCTATTCGGTCCATTAAATGTGTTCAAAAAAAAAAAAAAGAAAAAATAGAAAGAACAGAATCAACAGATTACATAACTACTAAAATCATGCAGCTTTGTTAAACAGATTACATAATCAACAGAATACATAATTTATTCATGTAGCTTTGTTCAAGAAGGCTGAAACAAAACTACTAAAATCAAGAAAAAAAAAAGAAACAAAGAAACAAAGAAACAACAGAATACAGAAATGAAGAACATAACTACTAAGTACTAAGTTACTAACCGTTGAAGCTTATTTCCAAAAAAAGAAAAAACAGAACCGTTGCAGCTTTGTCACGTTCACAGCCACTCAGCTTGGTCGGTTACTTGGTTGGCCCAGCAGCAACCTCTCTTCAATAGTTCGATTGCAATTGAAAATAGAATAAAAAAAATATGATCACATCTGAGAAATTTCAGGTTGCTCGAAGAAGAATAAAGAAGTTGCAGGTTGCTCGAAGTTGAAAGGAAAAGAAAAAAAAAAACATACCAGACCAGATTTCTTGAAGTCGAAGTTTCAGGTTGAACGTTGGAACAGAGTAGAGCTTCTTTGCAGTTCACACTTAGCAAGAGGTTTCGCAGTTCAGACTTCACAATTCTTTCGAGCCCTAAAGTTTGGGTTTGAAAGAGGGATATCTCCCCCTCTTTTAGGCTTAAAAAAATAGTTGTATACAATGGGGGCCATGATATAATCGTGGCCCCACCAATTAGAACATAAAAAAATTAAAACAAATAATTTGTTAAATGTTTAAATATATCACACATGGGAGGCGTAAGCCTCTTTCCAAAGGCGTGCCAGAAGCGTATGCCTCTATACTTGAGGCGTACGCCTCAATGGTCTGGGTGCTTCTGTCATGCACCTCCAGGCTTTTTGGGGCACCTTGCCTGGAGGCGCGCCTCCAGCTCTAGGCGTATGCCTCCCACGCCTTTTAAAACACTGGTCTATACCATTCTTCCTTCATTCTTTTGAATGTTTTGGTGGATCCTAGGATCCATATTGGAAAGCAAGACTAGAATTAAGATTTGATCGATTGATTACAATCAATACAAATCAATTGGATGACAACTTCAGGCTGATTATATGATTTTGACAATCACATATAGTATAATCCATGGTTCAAAGTATTGATACATTCGATAGCATGAAGACGTGTATTGGGTGTTTCAGGTGAATAAAAAACTACTTTTTTTTTTACTTTCATATTTTTATCAGTGACAATATCGACATGTTTGAACATTTAAAAACATTAATTTTAGGAAATGGTTTAAGGTGTATCAGCAGCCCATCGATACAATATGATATGTCCAATATGGGGCGTATCATATTGAAATTTTGAACCTTGATACATTCTATTGAAAATTTTAAGAGAATTTTGACAGGGTAGTAATGATGATTTTCTGACCTGTTCTTTAGGCTAGGGGGCTTTACATTTTCCCCTTTTGATCAGTAAATCAGGCCTACAGTTGGGACTTCTAAATTTATCTGCGCCTGCTACACATGGTCAGGAAGGCAGCAATGCCAATTGATGTTATTAATGTGTCTAACTAATAAAAATAATGTTCTTCCAAAACAAACTAATCAAAATATATGTTACTGATCTGTCTAATTTATTTTCATGAATAAAATGTAATTAATTAGTTTGTATATCTCTGACTCTTAATATTGCTTAAGAAAAAATATGCACTCAAGAGCATTCTGTTTATTATATATATGACTGAGTTGTCCTTAGGCAGTTAGGAAAATGTTTGGATATTATTGAGACTCAAATAATCCAGGATGTGATAACATTATCATACTTATGTCCTTAATAGTCGTGGCATGTTTTTCCCCATTAAGTTAGACCCTTCCAATCCTCGTGGGACAGGTTGTATGCTATGATGGACTGAATCTTTTCCCATTGAGTAAGAATGCTGTGGCATGAATATTATCTTTCTGCTACTCTGACTCTAAATGAGATGATTTGTCAGGCGGAGCTTAATAAGGTGGCTCCTGAAAATGGTTCAGCTGAAGGTGGTGTTCAAAGTGAAGGAAAGAAGTCTAATGAGAAAGGGAATACTGATAGCAAGAAGCATCACTCACTTCTGTTACAGGTTACAAAACTTTTGAGCCTAAGTTTCCTGCTTAAGAAATTCTTTTAGTTTTATTTATTTATTTTTTCTGAGAAAAAGGGTTTTAGTTTTCATAGATTATTAGGTGAGCAGGAATTATCAAAAAAAAAAAATTAGGTGAGCAGGATAATATTGGAATTGCAATTTTAAAAACTGTATTTTAAATGCATGGTGCTCCATCTGAGAAGGCAGGATTTTTTAGTTTCTTGAATATAAAGTTTGTCTTTGCTTGAATTTCCTGCAGCTACTTGCAGCCCAGGCCGGATGCAAGACAGATGAAATATGTGATTTTGAGCTACAGTTGTGTGATACTCAACCAAGTACTGTAGCTGGTGTGACGAAAGAATTTATTTTCTCAGGAAGGCTTGATAATCTTTGCATGTCATTTTGCTCTTTGAAGGTCAGTATTTTGCATCATTACATTCATAATCCATTCACAGAAAATGGTGAAAAAACTTAGCTGCTTAGGTATTTTCTTATAGTTAATTAGTCATGTAAGCATCTTTTTCAGATACTTTTTTTCGATAGATAAAATATCATATTTCCATTAAAGCAGAAAGAAATTACATAATCAGTTTCTTGGGAAGGTGCGAGATGCTGCCTCTCCAAACATGAAGCACATAAAATCTTAAAACACAGAATCTAAAGCAAAATGTACATGTGTACTAATACAAAATTACAGCTCAGCCCAAAATAGTGTTTCCCGAGTTGTGCCCTATTTCGCCGAGCTATCAGCAAAGGCATTAGCTGAATTTGTTGGTGTGTACAATCAACCATGTCCATCGGTGCTCTCCTGTGCTATGACTATGAGCTTATATGAATTTGTTAGGGAGTACAGCATTTTACTGATGAACTTAATCATTGTGTCCAATGGAATTTCTTTCTGCTGCCTAGCAATAATAGTGGTATGATGCTGATGTTGATGATATGATTGGTAGGCATGTAAACGGAGCGAATTTGAATCAAATCACGTCGTATTTATAAAACTGATTATTCAAATTCAATTCGATATTCAATGGATGTTGAAAATTTAAAACTGAATTCGAATTCGACTAGATAATCGAATATTTGATTAATTTGAATTCGATGGATTACATCCTAATTCTTGAAATCCAAGAATGAGCCCTCTTGTTCCCTTTGAATGAATTATGGACAAAGTCTTTGCTTATTTTCTTTGAATGAACAAAGGGTATACACTGTTTCTGTAAATGAAGAAGACAGACGAACAACAAAGGGAAAAATAGAAAAGAAAAACAAAAACCTAATAAAATCTGGAACAAACAATGAAGAAGATGGACGAAGAACAAGGATAAAGCAAGAGAGAGAGGGAGGGAGGGGGAGAAAGAGGAGAACAGGGAGAGACTGCATCATTTTTTTCCGTTTACCGTAAAACAAATGGATGATAGCTGCAACTGTGCTATTCATTTACCGTGAAATTCTTTTTTGCTTCATTGATACATGATCTTTGCTTTCAATATGCACTATTCTTTGTTTTATATTTGAAATCTCTTCCATGAAAATCAGCAAAACCAGACACTGAGGAGGAGGTCGATGCAGGCGAATGAAAAAAAAAAAATCAAAAGAGAGAGATACAAGGGAGGGAAATGAGGGAGATGAGATGGAGCAGGTTGAAGTAATTAATGCACTTTTATCACCTGTCAACTAATGAAACTAAGTCTGAACTGAGTGGTCTTATCATGGCAGAAGTATTTACTTCTCTTTTTGTTTATTCATATTAAAATAAGATTATATAATAATATATAATATAAAAAGTTAAAGACACTTGACCTAGGTTTTAACATTTAAGACATGTATCTTTCTTTTATAAAAGGAATGTTAGAACACATATATACTATATTATATTATTATAATATCGAATTCGAATTCGGATTTTTGAATACCGTTGACACCCCTAATGATTGGACACCTTGAAACCAAAGGGTTTAGCCATACTGACACTTGGAAACTGTGCTTATACTTGGCAAATGGCATAGGAATCTCAATTATGCTCCAAACTGATGTCAGCAGAAAACTTAGGCACTACTAGTAACCACAATATCTTGAAAGAGGAGACATCTAATAAGGAAGGCTCAAAAGCTTGATTTTCCTTATTTTTACAATATTTTGAAATTATTCATATAACTAAAATATTATTTATTGCCATATCAATAAAAAAAAGTATTATTATTTGTCATGTCCCTATGCCATGATATTTGGAGGTCATGGTTTTGAAAACCAAACTGGACTGGATGGTTGGACTGTTTTGGACCCAGGAATCAGTCATGGTTCAGGGTTGGGTTTCAGTCCCAAGAACCATTCAACTGGTCTGGTTTTCAAAACCTTGTTGGAGATTAATGCGTTGGATACTTGTAGAAGCCTGAATGTTCAGCATGATGGTGATGATTTGACCATTTTGGATAGCATCTTGTATTTTCATCTTAGGTACATGCCAGTCACTTCTGGAATAGCAAATTTATTTCAGGTTTTCTGAATGGACAATGTCAGAAACCTTGTATTAGTTTCAGAAAATTATATCCTTTGAAAATGGAAATATGATCTTTACTCATGGAAACCTTGGATCATAACAAACTAAAAAAGTGGTCAAAACTATAATCAAGTACGGATTTTTCCCATTTTCTTTGAATGCCATGATGTTTATTTCAAGTTTTACCATGTATTTCACACTATTCCTGGTCCTGGGTTATGGGGTTTGATCCAAAATTAGTTATCAGCAAGGAAAAAGAATGTTTTTGACCCTAGCCAACAATTAAATTTATATTTGTAGTTGTTGAACACACATCTAAATCATGCCATGCCACGACTTCCTTGCTCAATTTGACAATGCCTTATGTTTCTGTTGAGGAACTGTTCAGCCTAAAAGCTTAAGCTGTTAGGTGAGGTCCCTGAATAGGCTTTTATTCTCTTAACACATTCCCTCACACAAAAGTCTATTGGGCTTAAAGTGTGGACAAGCACAGGCCCACCCATGTCAATGACCCATTCAACCTAAAAGCTAATGCTGTTAGATGAGGTCTAGGTTTTTATTCTCTAACAGTTTCAGGGGAATTAAGAAATACCAAAATTTGTGTCATATTCACATTGGGTCATGTACTCTTCACTACAATCCTTTGAGTTGTTAGTCTATGAGGAAAATATCTGTTTCAAATTGTTTGTCTACAAGGAATATGTGACTACTTTGTTTGTCTATCTTCCATCATAGAAAGTTATTCTGATTTATTAGCTTATGGATTTAATTCTAGGCTTTGATTGATGCCACATCCTCCGAATGTAGTCTTGAGGATGAAACTGGTGTAAGAATGGTAGCATTGTTTGATCATGAGGAGGTTGGATCAAACTCTGCACAAGGAGCTGGTTCACCTGTGGTGTTAGATGCTTTTTCACGAATCACAAATTCCTTCGGCTCATCAAATTCTAAGGTAGAACAGTTTCTTTATGATTTCCATATTTTAGGCTTGAAATATAGGTTTGCTGCTATGGTTATTTTCTTTCTGCTGCAAATTATGTTTTTTTCAGTAAGTAGGGCAGTCCTAAATATGTAGTTTGCCTTTTTCAAATATCTAGTGCTCTTCATTTATCAAAAAAATATGGTACTCTTTTTTAGCAAATTAACAAATTCTGGAATCTGGATTATGCTCTAAAGTAGATATACTAGTATCATTGTTTACCATTTACACACACACACACACACACTAAGGGCATGTCTAAAGTACATAACTTGAGAACTTATCTAAGAATTTAGCATCACTTTTTTTTTTTTTTTTTACCTGAATCAGTTCATTAGTAAAGCAAAAGACTGTTCACTGGATGATTAGTATTGTAAATACCGATCTTGCTATTTATAGTGGTCTTAACTGTGAGCTTAGTTTCAAATTATTCATTTTCTATGTGACCTATTATTTTTCTTCCCACTTTTTTATGTTCGAAGTCCAGATTTGTTTGGTAGATTAGATAATGTTGAGGGTGTACTCTCTACTAGGATATGCATACTTGTCTGGGACCCAATACCTGATCCCTTGTATTTGATCTGGTGGCTGTAGCCTTTTCATTTATTATAGTTTCTTTGGTAGTCAATATAGGTGTCACCTTGGACGAACTAGAGGAGGAATGAATTAGAGCAAACTGCAAATTATATAAGCCCACTTCCAAGGGTAAGTTGCATTTGAAAGATCAGAATTGCAGACCTCAAATTGGGAGTCTTTTTTTTTTTTAATTTTTTAAGAGGAAAGCAAGGAAATTTTGTTAGATATCAAAAAGCAAAAAGGAAAAGAGTTTACAAATGCAGGTGTCCAAATCCCACACATTCAGGCTCTCAAAGGCTTCATATACAAAATCAAAAGGCTTAGATAGATAGTTAGCAACCATGTTAGTCTTGCAAAGGGTATAGACAAAAGAAAGTTTTAGCTTCCGTTTGGGAGTGCTTATTTTCAAGCACTTATTTTAGGCTTGGGACCACACCAATAAGCACTTTATGTGCATTTGGAAAATAAACTCCAATAAGTGCTTATTCATGGAAATAAGCCCATTTTGAATAAGAACCCAAGAAGGTACTTGTTTTTAAGCACTTATTGTTTTCTGGCCTGTCTTGGCCCACCACGTAATTCTTAAAATACCTATACTACCCCCATTTGAAGAAGCACTTTTTCACCAAACATTGGTAAATGCTTATTTGAATAAGCACTTCCAAAGAAGGCAGATAAGCAAAATCATTTATTCTTTCTCTTTTCTGATTTGGGTTTGTTCACTGTTCTGTTTCTCATAATTGGTTATTTTCTTTTCACTTGCTATTTCTCAGCTGCTTGAGAAAGCAATACAACGGAGCTTTCTTGTATCTGCAGACATGGCACATGCTTTGCACCCTAATTATATGGTATGTAAAATGCTCTTTCTCCATTTTGCAAATGCCTGTAATGGGCTATCTTAACAATTCAGCAACATGACCTTTCTCAGGACAAGCATGAAGAAAATCATCAGCCAAAGCTGCATGGCGGACTTGTCATTAAGCATAATGCCAATCAGCGCTATGCAACCAATGCCGTCACATCTTTCATTTTTCGAGAGATTGCAGAGAAACATGGCCTTCCTATTCAGGTCAGTTCTGTCCCTTGGAGATATATGACCACGTATATTTTAGTTGGCATTTTATGAAGCGAAACATTTTTCTTACAAAGAAAGAAAAAAGAAACTAGGATCCTTTTTGTTCATGGAATGGAATGAATTAAGGATTGCGCACAAATGATAGATGTGCCTTACATGTTAATTTACCTAACATGTTAATTGCTCACTGAGTGGGGGATCTGTCAATTGGAATTGGCTACTTCTACCTTTTTTATGTCTTGTAAGAAGGTGGCTGGTTTTTGTATTTGCAGAAATGCACTTGTTGCAGATATAATGACACTAGTTAAGAAGGACCTATATTTTCAACAATCGATACTCTTTCTTTTTTATTTTTTTCAGACTTGTAATTCACATTTGGATATATTAGGGTGGGTATTAATCTTTATATCTATCAGAAGGACCTAAATTTCAGCATTTAGCATTTCGGTGACCCATGGTACTTTAAAGTTTAAACCATGGTTTAGAAATCATCACTTGATACAAATTTCCTCTTTGAAACCAGACATGTAAATGGCCGACTTGCTCTAAGAATAAGTAGCTTCTATTTTGGCTTTTGCAGGATTTTGTGGTCCGTAATGACATGCCTTGTGGGTCAACCATTGGTCCCATATTGGCAAGCGGAGTGGGAATCCGCACGGTGGATGTTGGGGCACCACAATTATCAATGCATAGCATTAGAGAAATGTGTGCTGTTGATGATGTGAAGCACTCCTACGAGCATTTCAAATCATACTTCCGAGAGTTCACTCAGCTTGATGCCAAGATCAGTGTGGATGCTTGAACTTCCAAAACCATCTAGCTTTTGGGGCTTTGATCATCTTTTACTGTTTAAGCAGTTATGCATTTGGATTTGTACTGTAATCACTTATTTAATGATAATAAGATGGATGTCCTCATTGGTATAGGCACGGCAAATAAAGACGTTGATGCGGTTTCCTGAAGCTTATCGCTAAAGCTATGTTTGGTTTGGTAGAAAATGAGAGACAAATCGAAGGAAAAAAAATACGAGTTATATTTCACGGTCTAATGTCTATTCAAGGTGGAGGTGCACATTATTTTCCTTGGCAAATAGTGGCCTTGTTGGCTTCCAAGTATTACATGTTACGATATCGGATATTCTGGCATCTCTTGGAAACATGGTTGCCTTGCAATGCTTCAGACCAATTTTTTCTAACCGTTGTTGATCCGGGCGGTTAGATCGGTTTGGGAACGGTTCAGGCAGCCAGTTCCATTTTACCCCAAATCTGGTTTTTGGCCAAATACTGATGAATTAGTTAATGATCCATTGATCTAAACGGTTGAATCAATTTGATTCGTTTAACGGTTTTGGCCATGTTTTATTTTTAAATTTTTTGTTAGAATGGATCATCTGTTCAAACTAGATGATTGAATTGTCAACTCAGAAACTGATGACCAGAACGATTTCGGTTTTGGCTCAGTTTTTAAAACTTTGCCTTGTTTAATTGCTATTATTTTTGAACCTTGTCGCTTTCATCCATAGTTATTGTCGATGGATAATGTAGCTCCTTTCCAATTTTCATTCAATCCAGATAGGTTGGATTGTGATAAGTATCGTTGATACATGGTCAAATGAAGATATAGAGATGTTTAGGTGTGAGCATTGTTTGGCTAAAATTGAAAAACCGAACCAAAATTTTTGTTTTTGGATTGTTTGGTTAATTTGGTTTTAAAAAATTTCAGTTTTGGTTTTTGTTTTTAGGATTAGAAATTCGGTTAACCGAAAAATCAAATTAATTGAAATTTATTATATACATAATATAATATATATTATTAATATATAAAACATAATATATTATAATATGTATATAATATATGATATAATATTAATATATAATATACATTAACATATACATATATTATAATATACATAAATATATATATATATATATATATATATATATATATATATATATATATGTATTAGTATAGTATTAATAAAGTTTGGTTTTAACCAAAATAACGAAAAACTGAACCGAAAAATTTAGTTTTGGTTTTCTTTTGTTTTTTAATAATTCGGTTTCGATTTGGTTTTATATTTTATAAGTTTGGTTTTTTTAAATTTGGTTTGGTTTTTAGCCGAATAAACCAAATGTTCATCCCTAGATATGTTAGAATAGATGGGATTGGATGACACTGGACATCCAAAATTTCTAACGAATGGATTGGATTACACTTTACTAGACTGGAAACATCTTGTCCATTCACAACTTCGAGAGAAGAATGGAATCAACATAATCACTTCGTATATATTAAAGTATTATACACTAATCAAGCAAATGGTGCAAATAGATTGGGGCACATTAGAGAATAATCTTTAAAACATACTTGCTTTAGTTTAGAGTAGGTTATAAATCAAATATCACATTTAGGTTTTATCATTATTTAATTAAACATATCACGTTCGCTTAAGAAAATATATATATATATATATATATATATATATATATATATATATAAGGAAGGTCTTCACGCAACAATACCCACCCTATAGACATGTGGCCATCCCAATGCTACTTATGGTTTGGACTTTGGAGTCCTACATCATGCATATTTGGCCTGATTATATTATCAGTTGATTACAACCATACATGATGATGATTTGATTGTAGTTATATATTTTTCATCTTTTACTTCAAATGATGGATTTGGCATGGATTGTTTTTCTTAGTAGTTCTTTGAGTAACTTTTCTTCACTCTTTGCCTTTGTTTAATATATATCATTTAAATACTTTTTATTCATTCATATGTCCCTAAATATTAAGCAATATTGGTGATATTGTTGTAAACATCCATCTAATTTTACTATTTTAGAAATAGATTAATGATTTCAAAGTTATTGATACTTTTTTAGGGGTGGGTTGCTCAATAGGACATTGATTTTTTATTGTTAAATAGTAAATTTCAAATTAAATGATATTGTAGTTGCCCCTTACTTAGTATGTGGTCATTCTCTAAATAAAATATGGTAAGTCTCTTAAATCAAATAAAAAGCCTACCCTAAATGTCTATTATAAATAATTAAAATTTTGAAATAATTCAGATTAAATCAAATAATTACTTGCTAAAAAATACTGAATTAAGTAAATAATAATAACAATCAGTTATTTATAGAAATAATTAATAATAATGACAATCATCAAATACTTAATTAAGTAAATGATAAAAAAATAAATAGTGATCGTCATTATTTATTTTTCAAACAAGCAATTGGGTAAGGTTATTATATTTTGTTTTATCTACCTGTTTTAATGTGCTTCCATACTACTAAAGTAGAATAATAATATTGTCCGATAGCCAAGAAATTGTTTATAGGTATTTAGCTCCCTTAATTTAATTTAGTTAACTAGGAATGATCCCTACTAAGTATGGGGCCACTATTTTGAATTATTTAAATTTTTTAAATCATTTATATTACACATTTAGGTTAGATTTGTTTTTTCATTTTAATAGATATTTCTTTAATTTAAGAAATTATCATATTTTATCTACAAGAATTGGCTCACACTATTTATCATTTCCTTTGATATTCACAACTATTGAATCATTTTTCGAATTAATCATATTTTATTATTTACCAAAAGGTGGACGAATTCTGTATAGCCTCTGCCGTCTACAACCTTCAATTTCATTATACCTTCAATATGCAAATTGCACTTTTTCAACCTGCAAGCTTTCAGGTATTAACTAAACCTTCCATTCTACCTTGATCAATCTTCTTCTATTCTGAAACATTTAAATTTTTCTACGGTTAATACAAAAGGTGGTGGACCGATTCTATACAGCCTCTGCGGTCTACAACCTTCAATTTCATTATACCTTCAATCTGCATCAAATTGCACTTTTTCAGCCTGCAAACTTTCAGGTATTAACTAAACCATTCTACCTTGGATCACTCTTCTTCTATTCTGAAACATTTAAAATTTTCTACGGTTAATAAAAAAAGGTGGACTGATTCTGTACAACCTCTACGGTCTACAAACTTCAATTTCATTTGACCTTCAATCTGCAACAAATTGCATTTTTTTCAGCCTACAACCTTTCTGGTATTAACTAAACCTTCCATTCTCGCTTGGGTCAATTTTATTCTATTCTGAAATATTTCAATTTTTCTACGGTTAATTCAAAACCTAGACTGTATCTCTATATATAGCCTCTGCGGTCTACAGTGTGACGTTGAATCTGCATCATACTGTACTTTTTCATCCTGCAACCTTTCAGGTATTAACTGAACCTTCCATTCTTCCTTGAATCAATGTTGTTCTATTCTGAAACATTTAAGTTTTTCTATAGTTATTACAAAAGTTGTACCGATTCTCTACAGCCTCTATGGTCTATAGTGTGAACTTCCATTAGACGTTGATTCTGCATCAAACTGCACTTTTCAACCTGCCTTTCAGGTAGTAGCTAAACCTTCCATGTGATCCAGTTAAGAAGCCTGTGATTATAGATGCCTGTAATTATTTGCTATGTTGATTTAGAAGACAAAAGGGCCATATTTTAAACTGGGTCCCATTATTTGCTGTCTTGATTGTTCACTATGTTTTGGCACATGTACCAAAATGCGAATCTACAATCCATCTATATTGACCATGGCGGGCTAGCTGCTTTCAGCAAAATAAATATTGACCCAACACTGCGTGTAGTTTGGTTTCCGATACAGCCTTGTTAACGTGATTGCTTTCCTCGGATGCAAGTTCAATAATGGTTTGCATCTTTAACAGTAATTCTGATTGAGAACAGTAGCACGTAAGGACCAAATATGATCATTGATTAATCTGAAAATTAATCAACCTGTTAGTTAGTAAAAAAAAAGATTTGGTGGATTTGAATTTCATTGAGCCCAGTAGTAGGAGGTTGACTTCAAGAATTAGAATTGAATATAGTTTGATTTGAAAAGAAATGGTCACTTTGATTTACTTCATCCATCAATAATTGTAACGATGATGACATTGTTTTATAATTTAATAATAATAATAATAATAATAATAATAATAATAATAATAAACAGTAGAAAATGATACAACAGCCTACAAACCGAACTAATTTTCCTTTTCAAGTTTATCAAACTGCAATTTTTTCATCTCTCAATCTTCATTTACAGTGCTGCAACCTTTCTCCATCAGATTAGTTGATTTAGTAATAAATACTCTATTCTCTCATTCCCTGTACAATCTGGTTAAACAATCTTTGTTTTTTATAGAATAGTTTAAAACAGAGCCTCCGCAAGAACGGGACCTCCGCACTGAGAACTAGATCCATCATCTACAAGAACGATAGACTACCTCTGCACTGAGAATCATACAGCCTGTACAAGAACTAGCGCCATCCTCGATCATGTTAGTAAGTAGAGTTCGTAAAACATACTCTGTTTTTCACAGTATACTATGTTTTTTTCACCCTATGTTTTTTTTTTTTTTCAATTATCTTCCCTGTTGAATCCAATTATATTCCATGTTTTTTACAGTTTAGTGTTTGGTTGTATGCTATGTTTGCTTATGTGTATTAGAATGCAACCCGTGTCTATCAAGCCGGACACAAACGTTTTTCTCTTTAAAGACAGCCGACCACCTGCTCATCTTTAAGCTTAGAGTACATAGCCACCCACTGGCACGTCTCTTTTGAGCTTAGATGACATCGCCAACCACCATCGATCAATTATGTGTGGCATCGCCGGGACATCATACCATCCATGTGGATGAAGACGCTGGTGGTCAACTATTAGGCAAACAGGGGATTTTTATTATTTTTATTATTTTTATTTTTATTTATTTATTTATTTTTTAATCTAAGACTACATAGCCACCCACCGGCACGTCTCTTTTGAGCATAGATGAAATTGCCAACCACAGCTGATGTTTCAATTTTTCGTGCTAAGTATCTCGTCATTTGGTCTGCTTCCAAGTGGTCAATGACTTAGAGACTGAAGTGGAGAACTTTTGTTGGATGAGGATCTAGATGCCGGGTTGACCAAGCCGAGCTGGGGGCAGATTAGGTGCCGAGTTGATTGAGTCGAGCTGGGTAGGTTAGGTGCCGAACTGATTGGGCCGAGCTGAGCAAGTTAGGTGCCGAACTGACTAGAGTGCCAAGTTACCTATTAGGTGTCGAGCTGACCAGAGGGCCAAGCTGCCTATTAAGCGTCGAGCTAACCAAAGTGTCGAGCTGCCTATTAGGTGTTGAGTCGGATTGATTGTTGAACTTCATAGTTCTTTAGAGACATGCAAGGAATCAATGTCAGAGGACCCGAGGTGGCTAACCCGGTGATGTCGCTCCGATGATTAAGTCAGTACTCTCATAGTAGACTGTGAGCTAAAAATCACAAAAGTATGAGAGCTAAAATATGCTTATTTGCCCCCCTCATGTCCTTGGGGTTAGTGCCTTTATATAGGCATTGTTTGGCGTGGGCTTCACGCACCATATCTGAGATTTCCGAGAGGTCGCCTAAGTGGTCTGAGATTCCCAGAGGCAACCACCATGCACGTTGACCACCCTTCGGATCGTTCGGTACGTGGGCTAATTTCCAAGGATCGTGGGAGTGTTGGGATATGCATGTTGAATTTGTCGGCGAGCACGTCTCGCAGGTCGCCAGGTCGAAGCCTGTGCCAAACCGCCAGTTCGGCGCCTGTGTCAGGTCGCCAGGTCGGTGCCTGAGCCAGGCTGCCAGTTCGGCGCCTATGCCAGGCTGTCAATTCGGCGCCTGTGCCAAATCGCCATTTTGGCGCTTGTACCAGCTCGTCAGTTGGGACACAATCATCTTTGCTAAGGCAAGTTGTTGCTTAAGTGGTTCTGGATGTCACCTAATTGTTTCAAGATGCCACATGTCACAATGTCATTAAAGGGCCAAATCCACCCTCATCAACAACGATCAATTATGTTTGGTTGTCGATGGCTGGGACCGCCATACCATCGAAGTGGATGAACCCGCCGGCGGTCGAGTTTCAGGCAAACAAGGGATCCCTTTTTTTATACAAGCGACTACCGACTATTTAAATTATCTCTGATGACATAAACGACCACGGGTGATCATTTACGTCAGTTCGCTGGTGATTAGGAAGGTCATACGATGTTGTTTATGGCACCGATGGTCGAGCAGTGCAACTTTGAATAGTGGGCCCCATATCATCGTAAGTTAACAAAATTACAATTTGTACCTGTTCAAAGAAAAATGTAATTAAAGTTTTATTAAATAATCAATTTTTATAAACTGTAATTAATAATCTTAATAATATTATTAATGTTTATTCAAAGTGGACTCCATAATAATTATTGAATACAGTAATTAAACATTAAATAAGATTCCATATTTATTAATAATAATTAAAAATGTAAGCCAAATCATTAATGTTTATTCATAAATGCAAAATATGAATTAACAAAACTATTATATAATAATTATACTGGATTTGAAAAAATATTTTAAGTAAATATTTAAATAATTATAAATTTAGTTAATACTATTAATATATAACAAAAATAAATAAATTAAATACTAAAATAAATTTTATAATAAGAATGGTTAAATTAAAGTAATAAATTTTCATTAAAGTAACAAATAGTTCAAGTTGAATTTGATGGTCTGTATAATTTTATTGGTTTGACATATAAAAGTCAATTTATGTGGACCCGTAGACTGTGTAGGTGTCTTAGAAAATGACAATTTATAAACTGCATTTGTTTAAGATGCAAATGACGGTTAAATATAAATATTTACTTTAGAACAGTTTTTCCACTTTTGTTTATGGGGTAATATGTTGCCAAAATCAATGTAAATTTGTGGATGTCAGAGTTTTCATCGACATAAGCGTTAAAGTTTACACTCTTTCTTAAAGCCATGTCGTTCGTACACCTTGACGACCACTTTGAAAAACTCCACCGGAAAAGCAACTACAATGGTAAAATCCGATCTCAATTATTTTTCATCGATGACTTCTTGCTACACCTATACCAGTGGCTTTTACGTCAATTTCCTCTGATTTCCAAGGGATTTCATAGTCAATTCCTCTATTTTATTTTTTTTTTTCTAGAAGAAATCAAAATCATAAACATTAGAATCTCCAACAAGTGAACGATTGAATTCTCTTTTTCAACAATTGAACTCTGCTTTTGGATGAAGAAAAGGCAAGAGAAAGGATAACGAAATCCAATGGTTGTAGCTGGCAGGACTGAGTGTATTTTTGAGAATTTCATTCAACAGTCAACACCGATCCTAATGATTCATTTAGATTGCAACTGGAGTCGCTGATTAATTTCAATATGTCATAGATGACTGCTGAAACTCACCAAGGTTCTTCCGTTGTTGAAGTCGTAACTTGTGAGTTGGTTAGGTTTTGGTTTGGGTGTTAACGTTGAAATCACCAAATTTGATGAATGCTATTTACTTGTGAATTCTACTTTTCGGTAAAAATCAAATGGTAATAGGTTTGGGAACTGAAACTCTCCTTTTGGATCTCTCCGATAAACGCATTTGTCTAAATCAGAACAGAGCCAAGACACACTAGCCAGAACTAAAATTGAAACTGTATAGTTCCGACAATGCAGTCACTCTTCCAATTGTTTTCATGTTATAAACCAAACGCTCACAAAACTGCATCATACTTTATATCATTAAATGCCAAACAAAAAGAGCACAAAAGAAAATCGAAATCCAGTTCTATTTTACATTCACTTGAACCGGACAACACATCATTTACGACGTGCAAACCACAACCAAACGCAGCCTAATAAAAAAATGGTATGGGAATAGTTTTGATGAATCAAAATCCACTTATTAATTTTGATAAATAACACCTGATTGGCTACTACGTTTATAATTTCAGTTTACTGATTAAAAGTTTTTCAGATATCATATCTTTTTTATATCATAGTCGAATTCATATTTATAAGGTCCAAAACTTGCCACATTGTTTGTTCACAGGATTGTGGTTTTCCACAATATTTTTTTTCCCAATTTCACAAGGAGTATAAGTTTTTAACGCAAGTCAACTTAATTCTGTGTTTATTTTCGCTCTCGCTTTGTTGCTCGTTTCAAGAATGATGACTCTCTTGGTGAAATACATTCCCTCGTAAGGGTGTCAATTGGACTGGATTTGGTCCAATGTGATTCTATTATAAATGGACCAGGTCCAATCCGATCCAATGAATGTTTTGGATTAATTTGGACTTGTCCAATTCAATGTCTAGACCATCGGATTTGTTCAAATTCATTTTGATTTAGATTGGTTTCAACCCAAACCCAGTCCATTAACACATATTCTTATCTTATATTAATGGATTAGATATTGGCTTAATCCAACCCAATCCAATATAAATTTGCTATAGACAGATCAGATCCAATCCAATCTAATAAATATTTTTTATCAAATTGATCCAATCCAATATATCTTGTTGGTTCATTCAGTCCGTCCAAATTGATTTTGGACTGGACGAAGTCCAATCCAAATCCAGTCCATTGGCCACCCTTACTCGTCAGCCCAATACAGTTCTCGATGCGTATCAACAAGTACTGAGCGAAGTTTTTTACATAAACTCGTTGGCAAATAGCTCAGTTTAGAAGAAGCATAAATACAAGAGTGCAAATATCGTATATTGTATATTATTTTACATATATATGTATTGTATTCCTTTCAAAATGAGACTTTAGTAATTTGACACTTTACCAAAGACATCATGTTCAAGAAAATTTGTGAACAATCAAGTGGTGTCATAAATGTATCAACCAATCACATGACATATATCAAAATTCACAAGTGGGTTTTTATTGGTTAAAGCTCTTCCTATATTATGTCTTTTTGGTATTATTGATTTTTTCTTTATTAAAATACTTTAATAGTTTGTAATTGAATTACTTAATTGACCTTGCGAAATGACAATTTTAACTTTAAACTTAGTGTTTGTTTGAATAAATTTAATTCATATAAAACATATAGATGAAAATATCATTATTCCTTTTATTAAAACAATTTGATCGATTTTATTCTCTATTTGAAGAAGGAAGGCACATTGTTGTAAATTAGAACTGAAGAAGCCATTGTTATCTTGTTTTCTTCATTTTATTGAAACCAAACATTATTTGGTAAATCTAAATTATTTCATTTTATAGGAGTACTTATTTTAATAAAATACCATAAGCCCATGTCCTTGAACGTTTTCCACTCGGTTTAGGCAAAGCTATTATGTATATAATGTCAGTATAAATGATTCTTGATAGAAGATCAATTAAGTAAGGGGTCGTTTGGCAAGTTTTTTTGAGAACATCTTCTGGTAACTTTGACAGTCAAAAGACGCATTGAGATTTTGCATGAAGATCTGAGCAGCCCGAAGCTAGTTCGACTATCACACATCTTTCTGTATCTTTTCGTGTGAGAAAAACGTGAAAAACTATATTTAGAGCTTCCCGAAATCAGCCCAAAATGGACTTCTCATGCCTTTTTGGAATCTAAATCAGTTGTCAAGTATGGGAGGTGTTTAGTAAAACATCAACTATAACACAAGTTTTAGTAAAATCATGAATTTAAAAACATGTATATATACATATATATGCATGCAAATATAAGGTTATATACGGGGTTTTTAAAACCAGACTATATATATATATATATATATATATATAGTCCAATGATCGAAAATCCAAGCCCGACCTATGTAAGCATATAAACATTGTGGGCTGGATGAGTCCAGGCTCAAGTTGAACCTGCCCACCTAGCGACTGCCCAAATCACACCCGTATAATACTTTTTTTTTGGTACTTAGCATATAACACTTCAATCCTTGAAGGCCTGAACGAGTTCGACTTCGGTCAAGGCAATTATGTACACATTGCAGGCTAGATGAATTCAAGCTCGGCTAGAACCCGCCCAACTAGCAATTGCCCAAGTCACACCCATATAATACTTTTTTTAGTACTTAACATATAGCACTTCGATCCTTACAGGCCTGAATAAGTTCAACTTCGATCAGGGCAATGCTCGTTCGAACAAATTGGGATCTACTACTCATACAAAATGCCTCACAATGACCTCATAGGCACATCCCACTATACATTGGGAACATTTCTCATAAATAACAATACTTAAGCATGAAAGATGTTCCCAATGTATGGTGGGATGTGCTTGTAAGGTCCATGTGAAGCGCCGGGTAAAATCTCCCTTGGAATAAATTTATAACCTTAAATTAGAAATACATTCGTAGTTATGTACTTTTATTTCATAAGAGATATCCCGATGTTGTTAGAACGGTGTGAACTTCGGCTTGCCCTGACCGAAGCCGATCTTGGCCTGAACCCATGGGTATCTGAATTCGGCTTCAATCAGTGCATCGAGCGTTCAAAAGAATGACACGCATCCGTAGGCGCTTGTTCATGCGTACGGCGAGAAATCGGATTTCAGTCAGTGCAAAAACAAAGTACGGAGATGTTTCCGATGCAAGGCTAACAGGCCTTGCACCGACTGAAGCCGATCTCGTGCGAACAAGCTAAACGGGCGTGCCGCCTATGTGGTGGTGACGCCTGTATGCATAAACAACAGCAAGCATGTGCGTAATGCGCCACGCAGCTCTCGTTCAGGAGAAGAGAGAGAAATGGAAACAAAAATTCCACTTTCCACACCGGTACAAAGATTCCACACCAATACAGCGAATATAAATATAGATGAATTAAGATAAGTTTCCGTCCGCCTGTCACTGAGTCACTGTCTCACTTCTGACTTTTTTTTTTTCCTAAAAAACTTGAAACTCAACTCTGACTTCGATTTGTGAATGTATTAGTTGATAGTTTCCGATCGAACTGCGAAGTGAGAACTGCGAAAAACGATTTCATTCATTCTCTCTTTTAACCATCTATTTATTCCCTTATTTACATTTGAAGAATCAAAGCTTGACAAGTTAATCCTAACTTGTCCCCCGCCCTCAGGTTCTTCATAATTTGCCTTCTCTCCTTTTTTTTTTCTTTCTTTTTTCTTTTTGCACTTTGAATTTTGTTTGTTAGCAGTGATCTTCATTTAGACCTTCAATTTTGTTAATTAGGAATTTTGTTTCGAAGTAAACAAATTGAGCACGTCGATTTTAATAGACCGTGTGATGTAATAATTATGGATAGTAAATATGATTTGTTGTATAAGTTGTTTGCGTAAAATTCACGCAATTCTTAAAAGTTCTAACAAGCATGAGTATGATGCCTCACGCTTGTCAAACGCCAATGTAGTATACCTGTGGCCGAGTTTAATACTTCAATTCATAGGTCGTGGTGAACTGTAACGTATATTGGATGTTTACTGCCTTATGGATCACAAGTTATATGTCTGCCTTCAGAATTGTTGAATTTGAACCTTCTTTGCTTGCGATACTTAGTGAAGAGGTTAGTAGATACTGAAATTTCTGTTTTCAGGATACTGAACGTCATTGTTGGATCAGATTGTCTCTATTGTTATTTGTTACCTAACATCTTCGAAGAAATTTCTGACATCATGTTTTTGTAACTTGGATTTTCTCAGAATAAGCTCTATCGTTACCTAACATCTAGGAAAATTGCAGGTTCCTCTTCCATTTTGTTATCTCCTGTTGAATGGGGTAGGGGGACTGAAATACTGGATCCAAATAGT
Source organism: Nelumbo lutea (assembly GCF_056320005.1). NCBI lineage: Eukaryota > Viridiplantae > Streptophyta > Magnoliopsida > Proteales > Nelumbonaceae > Nelumbo > Nelumbo lutea. The sequence goes on from NC_142687.1 coordinate 6,009,925, forward strand.
TGGGATAAGTCTTGGTTTAGTGATTTGAGAATCGAGATGCCCTATGGATATTCTTTGAGAAGAACTCTGCACCAGACTTGGGTTCAAAGCCAGTCTTTGCCAATTGACAGTTAACTTTCTTGTCTTCCATACATATCTCTGTGCATGTATTGGACGGAGATAAGATTCAGGAGAGTCCCGGATCTTTATAAGAGAGTCCCATATCTGTATGTTACCTGTATAGTTAGAAGTCATAGAAAGTCTTTTTATTTTGTTTTTCTTTTTGGATTAGAAATTTATTTTTAGAAAGTTTTGGGAGCAAGTAACTCTAAATATCGTATGGTATTTATGGTATAGTAGCACGCATTACTGTTCGTTGCGCGACCGACGGTTATCCGCTGCAGATCTTGTTACGACTACAGCCTATTATCGACGACTCTGAAGCATTTATCTTCCCCCTCGCTTTTTGTATCGACTCTCACCTCCGTCGACACCTTGTCCAGGGCCGCAGGCTCTGTTCCCTCGTCGAGTTTCCTCGCGTTCACCACCGTCTCCGGGTAAAAAGGTTGTACTTCATCTTCTTCGGACGCTAGACCAAGCGCTCGTTTGATGCCTGCGACAATGTGTTCGCTAAAGAACCTGAAGCATCCGCCGAAGAAAACCCCCGCCCTCTGGTTTCGGCGACGTGGAGTTGGGCAGCAAGTAAGCCCAAGCCGCATGTTTAACAAGACGGTTCTTTATCGGAATCTCATGCCAACTCTGGTTGCCGGTGAAGATGGGGACAATAGGTCCTTCAAACTGGTATAGTTCGTAGATTTCAAGGCAACCATTTCGAGATAAGAAACAGAGTAGCGAGAATTCTGAAGCCCTAATTGTTGGAATGCAAAAGGAGATACCTCGCTTTCCTGGAAGAGAGGCAAATTGTTGGATCTTTCCACAGTTTGTTCAGGTTTCAGTCTACTGTGTTCGCTCGAACTCCCGCTGCCATAGTAAGGAAGCTTCTCGGTCCTTCTTTAATTCAGGTTTCAGTATACTGTGTTCGCTCGAACTCCCGCTGCCATCGAAAGGAAGCTTCTCGACGACGCCTGGTTTTCGCTCGGCGTTGCGGGATCGGAGGAAACCAGCCAGGAGCCCGGGTTTGACTCGGAATCGGCGGGCTCACTTGTTCTGATTTCTTCGTGAGTGTCATTAGGATCATCTCTACGTGTTTCTTGCAATAATCAAGCAGCTCCGACGACTCTTGCTCATCGGTTACCATGACTGCCAACAACGAAACTAGCTCAAGTAAGTTTGAATGGTGGGGAGACAGACCCCGCGGTACTTTGACTGGGCATGGAGCAGATTGAGGAAAAGGGGGTGGACCCTCTGGCGGACGTGACCGAGGTTCAGCAAAAACTCTGCTCAGTCATGAGGTGGCTGCTAATGTAGCCGTAAATGACGAAGACAGGATCGGATTGAACGACCTTAATGACAAGCAATGGCAGATTCTTGTAAGCATGCTTACAAAACCAGGACTAATGAAAGACTCTCCGGTAAGAATTATTCCACTGAATGGATTGTTGACTCTGGGGCGTCACATCACATGATGGGGAATTTAAATGTGCTCGTCGATACCTATGATGTTGCACCTTGTTCTGTTAGCTTACCCAACGGTGCGCACACCGAGGCTGTGAAAGAAGGCATTGTTGAATTTGGAAATAATTTTAAATTGCTGCACATATTATATGTCCAAAAACTCAATTATAATTTATTGTCAATAGCCTGGTTATTTCGTGACAGATTGTATTGTGACGTTTACTAATAAGTTGTGTGTGATACATGATCGCATCTCGAGGACTCTGATTGGTGCGGGTGAACAGCTTGATGGGGTCTATGTCTTTAAGGGTGTGGCGCCGGTTTGTGCTTACAAGACAGATGGAATTGGATCATGTGATTTGTGGCATCGGAGATTGAAACACCCTTCTTATCAAACGGTTAGTTCGCTTCTTAATATCAGTAATAGTAAGAACAAAACCTGTGATGTTTGTTTGAAGGCAAAGCAAAGTATGGATGTTTTTATTCAAAGCAGCAATAAAGTGACCAATTGTTTTGCTTTGATTCATTGTGACTTATGGGGTGATTATAGAGTACCTGCATCTTGCGGTGTTGTATATTTTTTGACAATTGTTGATGATTATTCTCTAGCGGTTTGGATTTATTTGCTAGCTGAAAAAAAGTGAAATTGGTCGAACACTCAAAAAATTCTGTGCAATGATTGGACGACAATTCAATAAGAAGGTTAGGGTGGTCAGAAGTGATAATGGAACAGAGTTTAAATCATTGAAATCATATTTTGAGGAGCAAGGGATTTTATTTTAGACTTCCTGTATTGGAATACTACAACAAAATGGTCGTGTGGAGAGAAAGCATAGTCATATCTTGAATGTGGCTAGAGCACTCAGGTTTCAAGCACATTTTCCGATCAATTTTTGTGGTGAGTGTGTTTTGACCGCAGGGTACTTGATTAACCGGACACCTTCGACCCTTCTTGGTGGTAAAACACCTTACGAGATGTTGTTTGGACAAAGCCCTTATAAACATCTCAGAGTTTTTGGTTGCTTGTGTTTTTCACATACTCGGGACCGTGACAAATTTGTCGCTAGGAGTAGGAAATGTGTCTTTGTTGGGTATCCTTTTGGAAAAAAGGGATGGAAATTATACGGTCTCGAGTCTGGTGATTACTTCGTCTCATGAGACGTGGTGTTTAGTGAGGCCGAGTTTCCCTTTACCACTCCGAAACATCAACCCTCAGTAACCAGTCTTCCCGTAGCCAAAGAAAATGTCGGGTTGCCTTGGGCCACTCCTCCTGACATGGTATCTGAGTCACCTTATATAGAAGTCAGGGAGAGCGACACGATCAATGAAGGACATCAAAACACGGGTAATGATGAGGAGGTAGGTCCTCATATAGAAGTCAGGGGGAGCGACACGATCAATGAAGGACATCAGAACATAGGTAATGATGAGGAGGCAAGTCCTCTTGATGAGACAATGAGCCATGTAGCTTGTAGAAACAATGAAACTCCAACTGCTTCTCAGCCCACCACAGAGTTATTAGGCCGCGGACATCGAGAAAAGCGGCCCCTCAACTATTTACAAGACTTTGTCACACACTCTGCTCTTCGTTTAGACCCTTCCGCTGTTTCTCCTGCATCATCTCAGTCCTCAGGTACTCCTTATCCCATAACTAATTATGTGACGTATGATAATTTTTCTGTGAAACACAGACATTTCTTGGCAGCTGTTACTGCAGGTCGAGAACCTACTTGTTTCTCTAAGGCAATGACTAATGCTCGGTGGCGCGAGGCTATGCGCCAAGAGATACAAGCTTTGGAAGACAATGGGACATGGACCTTGGAAGACCTCCCACCTGGAAAAAAGGCAATTAGGTGTAAATGGGTCTACAAAATCAAGTACAACTCTGATGGATCCATTGAAAGATTTAAAGCACGGTTGGTAGTCCTGGGCAACACTTAAGTTGAAGGTCTTGATTACAACGAGACCTTTGCCCCTGTGACTAAAATGGTCACAGTTCGAACCTTCCTAGCAGTTGTTGCGGCCCAACATTGGGAATTGCATCAAATGGATGTCCACAATGATTTTCTGCACGGTGATCTCCATGAGGAGGTTTATATGAAACCTCTTCCAGGTTTTTCGCCCTCTAGGACTGGAAAGGTATGCAAACTCCGGAAATCTTTGTATGGTCTGTGGCAAGCCCCTAAGAACTGGTTCTCTAAGTTAGGTGCTGCCTTGAAAACTTTTGGGTTTGAACAATTTAGTTTCGATTATTTCTTATTTACATATCGCAAGAATGGGCCTGTCTTGCACGCCCTAGTTTATGTTGATGACTTGATCGTTGGTGGGAATAACCCAGAGTTCATACACAAATTTAAGCAGTATATGAACCGGTGTTTTCACATGAAGGACTTGGGTGTTCTTAAATATTTTTTGGGCATCAAAGTGACTCGCAGATCATCGGGGATATTTCTTTGCCAAAGAAAATATGCACTTGATATTATTATAGAAACTGACTTATTGGGGTCCAAACATGCTCCCTTTCCTATTATTCAGAATCATAAACTTGCCCTTGCTGACGGAGCACTCCTGGATGACCTTGAACAATATCGACGTCTTGTGGGCCAGTTGATTTATTTAACCATTACGTGGTTGGAGCTCAGTTGTTGCATCCATGTCCTGACTCAATTTATGCAATATCCTCGTGTTGATCATTGGAATGCGGCATTACGTGTGGTTCGTTATCTGAAAGGACGTCCTAGTCAAGGAATATTTTTGCGCTCTGATAGTGATTTGCAATTATATGCTTATTGTGATTCTGACTAGGCGAGTTGTCCTCTAACTCGTCGCTCTCTTATTGGGTATTTTGTCATGTTAGGACATTCCCCCATCTCCTGGAAGACTAAGAAACAACATACTGTCTCCCGTTCCTCTGCCGAGGCTGAATACCGGTCAATGGCCACTACCAGTTGTGAGTTAAAGTGGCTAAAAGGTCTGCTATCGTCTTTGGGTATATCTCACCCTCAGCTTATACGCTTGTTTTGTGACAATCAAACTACTTTGCACATTGTCGCGAACCCTATTTTCTATGAACGAACCAAACATATTGAAGTTGATTGTCATTTCATTCGCAATGAGATCCAAGCCGGCACTATTGCACCTGCTTATATACGTACTGGTGAACAAATTGCCGACATTTTCACCAAGGCTCTTGGACAAAAACAGTTTGATTCTTTCCTTCCCAAGCTGGGCATTCGCAATCCTCATGCACCACCTTTAGGGGGAGTATTGGACGGAGATAAGACTCAGGAGAGTCCTGGATCTATATGTTACAGGGGAGTCCCGGATCTATATGTTACCTGCATAGTTAGGAAGTCTTAGGAAGTCATTTTGTTTTGTTTTTCTTTTTGGATTAGGAATTTGTTTTTAGAAAGTTTTGGGGAGCAAGGAACTCCAACGTTTTTATATAAATATCATAAGGTATCAATGGAAAAGACACACCTTTGGCTTCCAAAATTTTTCAGCATGAGAAAAGTAGAAGGATGATAAATACTAAAAAGAGAAGAAATGAAAAATAACTGACATATAATCGAAAAGATTTAGAAGTTAGATTTTCTTTATGAGTACATAAAAAGATGAGAAAATATTTTGTTGATGACAGAGTATGTAGTTCTAGAGAGTAGATTTATTGGGAACAAACTTATTAATTTAAGATGTTTTCTTATGATCTATCGATTTACCATTTATGTATCATCTTGCTAAGCTATTTCTATCTTACTTCTCAAATCCTTCCCATTAATTATAGGTTGGACTTTGGATGCTAGTAGCGTTTTGAGATACGAATAATAGAAATGAAATTGACCCCAAGAGAAGTTGAGAAATTAGCTCTGCACAATGCTGGATTCCTTGCACAAAAGCGTCTGGCTCGTGGCCTTAGGCTCAATTCCACTGAAGCGGTAGCTCTAATAGCAACACAGGTATTGGTGCAGAATTTATATTATTTTTATCCATTCATGGTCTTCATAAAGAGGATAGTTCACTTGCTAGGAATTTGTAGTCTCCTAAGTGGTTCACATTTTTTTTTTACAATGAGAAATTGGAGAAATCTTATTTCTGTTTTGAAACCTCACCCATCCATGAATACATGTAGATTACTATATATCTATATAAGTTTTGGACAGGTTAAGCTGCAAGATCTTCTTTGGATATTGACAAGCTTGCTTTCTATCACAATTCATGAAATTTTGGCTGATAGAATTAAAAAAGATGAGCCACAAATTGTAGAAAGATATCTCATTATACATCATATGTGTATATAGATTATTCTGTTATTTAGAGAAGTTTTACTTGATTCTTGGTTGTGAAGAGGAAAAGAAAGTTATACCTTGTCTTTATTTTGTATTTGCAGATTTTGGAGTTTGTTCGGGATGGTGATAAAAGTGTTGCAGAGTTAATGAACATAGGAAAACAACTTCTAGGAAGGTGTGTGAAATAAGTATATAATTTTATTTAACCCCTTTTCTAGAAAGAGCATCAGCTAGTATGTCTGCTAATCTGAGGACCTAATCAAAAGAATGGTTCAGACTCAAAGCTAAGGATCCTGCTTCCTTACTCTATGACAGTACTAGGGATGGCAATTTTCCCCATCCCTGCTAGGTACCTGACATCCCCAACCTGGCAGGGACGGGGGTGAAGATTGCCTTGGTGGGGACAAGGACGGGGACGAGGAGTGAAGTCCCTGCCCTTCCTTGACCCCGATTATGTATATTAAATATATGTGTATATATATATTATATTAAACATATAATATTATTTATATTATATATATCAAAATATTTTAAAATATTATTTATATTTTAAAATTTCCTTTATTTTAAATGAATATTTTTCCAAAACACATATTTAATTAAAAAATTAAGGGATTTGGGCCCCTGATGGGGATCGAGGTTGGGGACAAGTGTGGTTCCTACCCCATTGCCAATCACTCAACCAACTGATATTTCTGTAAAAAAAGTTGCTGATAACAGTTTGTGGGTCCACTTTTCTCACTAGTTTCCTATGACTCATGTAGCAGCCCAATTCTCTGACTACTAAATAACCATGCTTTTATTAGAACTTTAAAAGAATGTTTTACACCGTAAGTGTGCCAAGCATTCCTTTTTTGTAGGCCAGTCTCCTACTTACCCCTCTGTCTCCCGATCTAAATCTATCTCCCTTCAAATGCTTTTATTAGAACTTTAAAAGAATGTTTTACACCGTAAGTGTGCCAAGCATTCCTTTTTTGTAGGCCAGTCTCCTACTTACCCCTCTGTCTCCCGATCTAAATCTATCTCCCTTCAAAATAACTGAGTCCTATAGATTCCTTGTCTATACAATCAGATATCATTGTGTTAGCACTCCTAGATGTCCAAGGAAAGGTGGCATCTAGTTCATCTGCCAAATGTCTAATCTCTCATATATGATACATTTATTGCCAAGTTCCCTTCATGTTGTGTATAAACCAACTTACCACTACTTTTGAGTCCCCATCCACCATGATATGTTTGTCTTTAAGTTTTCTGGTTAATATTAACCCATGTAATTAATGGGATTGAATTCAGACGATTGGATATGATTTGTGGCCCTACAAATAGACTAATCTTCAAAGCACTAAGGTTTTTATCTTTTTTTTCTTTTGTATTTCTTCATGAGGGTCGATTAAGTCACATCCCAATTTTGGTAATATTAAAGTTGAAATTTGGTCGAGGGTGGGCCTTGGTGCAACGGTTGGGTTGCTCCATTGCAACTTGGGTGACTGGGGCTCGAATCTTGGAAACACCTCCTTGCATGTGCAAGGGTAAGGCTGCATACATCTGTTCCTCCCCAGACCCTGCATTGGTGGGAGCCTTGTGCACTGGGCTGCCCTTTAAAGTTGACATTTGGTTGCAAGTTGGCAATTTGGTCACTCTATCAATTTACCACTTCTCTTTTTGGACAAATCAATATGCCCTTGTAGAATCTCCACTCATTAGGTCACCTATAGTAGTACAATTCCTCACTATATTGGAATTGGGTGCCAGTTTTTGTACCCTTTGGCATATCTATAGATCATACTTTAACTTCTTCAAAGAAAGAAATAAATAAAAAGCTCAAATCAATGTTGTCAGCCTTGTACTTGATACAAAACCATTTGGGTCACCGGGTCGTTAGTCAAATTGTCCAAATGTCCAATTGTTCATCTCACTCATATAAAAATGCAAAATAGACAATTTAAAAAATGGAAAATAATTAAAAGAAGCTTAAAAAAATAAGGTATTAATGAATGATGTTGTCAAAATCTTAGACTTATGATATGCTTCAAATTTTGAATCATGAATCCCAAGGGTTTCTATGTGAATCTAATATCTGAATCCTTTTCTGAAAATAATCTTACATTTTTATTTGAAACCTACAATTTTATTCATAAGTCTTACAATTTTTTTTGTTTATATTTAGTTTTGTTAAGGGAGACTTTTTTAAAGCCCTTGCTAGAAAATGATTATTGTATGTGGATTTATTTGACTTTGAAGTCAAACTTGATTATATGATCTTAGGCTTCTATTGTATAAGTGGTAAATTCTATTGTTTTAGGTACATATATGGTAGATATAGATTAAAAATAGGGTAAAATCACTTTCCTATATATAGCCTTTTAATATATCTATATTTAATTTTTTGACAAGTTCGCAAAAAGTAGAAATAATCTTACAATTTACGATACGATTTATGATTCTATTCGATTCAAATTTCTCTATGATTTACAATACAATTACAGTTTTTTATTGATAATATGATTATGATTTTCAAAACATTGTTAATGAACTAATTTGAGGTAGGCTTGACCAAGACAACATTTCTAAGAACCAGGCAGCCTAAAAGCCATTTTGTCTCCCAGTTCATGGTTTTGATGGTCCAGCCATTCAGTCCAGTCCAAATCTGACAATACTGACCAGAACCAGCTTGATTGTGATTTTTTACTATATTTTTAATATTATACATTGTAGTCCAAGTTCTGTGTTGCAATCAATCTGGCATTGGAATTGCTTCAATTTAAAATCCGAAATATGTTTTTGTTTATCACCAGGAGGCAAGTTCTTCCAGTTGTTCCACACCTTTTGGATGTTGTCCAGGTAAATATTGTTGTTAAAATTGAAATTTCCTTGGAATTGATTAGGAGGATATGCATATTAATTTTTAGTACATAAGAAGCCACGACCTTGTTTTATTTTGAAATATATTATCCATCTAAAATAACCATTCCCAGAGCTAGTCTTATACGGCTACTACATTCTGAGATGAATTATCCTTCTAAGTGAATCACATGCTTCTAAATCATTCAATTAGTGAATTTCAGCCTTTTTTCCTCACTTAGGTTGAAGGGACGTTTCCAGATGGGACAAAGTTAATCACCGTTCATGACGCTATTGCCAGTGAAAATGGAAACTTGGAGTTGGCCTTGCATGGTTCCTTCCTTCCAGGTAGAGAATGACTATTATTTGTTAAACCTGGGACTATACTATGGTATAGTTTACTTGATGGATTTTTTATCACAAAGTACAAAGAAAATGTGACTGATCAGAAAGTATGTTCTTATATCAAATTTTTTTATCTATCGTCATTTTCACATGAATGTCTAAGGATATAAAATGCTACTAGAAAAAATCTCTTCAATTCATATAACTAAAACAATTTGTATCAGATTCTTATGTGAAGCTATCAATGGATAAGATCACAATTTGGTTCATTGGATTTAGCTGGATTCCGGTATTAGGTAGAAAATCCATTTAAAAGCAACAGATTGAATGCTGGTATATATTAATATTCTTTATCTAATCTTATTAACATCTGATCCTATCTTCCATATGGTGACATGGTTTAGGCCCAAAAGTGTCCAAATATGATTTAATAGGTAGGGAAAAGTCTATTCCTCTGTTGACCCTCCATTGTCCAAATATGATTTAATAGGTAGGGAAAAGCCTATTCCTCTGTTGACCCTCCATGGCTCCATCCACCTGTTGTCATGATGACATTTATAACTTTTTAGTTAATATTTCTATTGCTAAAAACTTAAAAGAGAATTGTCCTACCAACCCTTAGGTCCGAGTTATACATTTTGCGTTACTTATCCCTTATTTAAGGAATTTTCGTACATTAGATACCTTATTTGTCTGAACTCTATTAATTGACTATTTGTTGAATAGTTATATTCAAATTGTAACATGGCTGATAAATATGATTTGATGTTCATGAGAGAACTTCAATTATGCAGTTCCTTCACTAGACAAATTTTCGGGAAAAGATATTTGTATAAGTCCTGGTGAAATAATTTATGAAGTTGGAAATATTACACTTAATGCCTATCGGAGAGCAGTGATTCTTTTAGTTACCAATACTGCAGACAGGCCAGTTCAGGTTTGTATCTATGTTTTATGGTTCCTTATCTACTGTTTCTGGTATCCATTTTTCTTCTTTTCTGGTAATGCTGCACTTTTTGTAGTTTATGGACTCTTAAGTTCTTGTTTTATTTCCTAACATCCAACTCAATTTAACAAAATCTTAAAATAAAAACTTAAGAGTTAACAAAATAAGATGGACCAAAACTTAAGATTTGCATAAAATAGTTAACAAATAGCTTTGTTGATTTATGAAAATGAAGGAGTTATATACAAACTGTTTGGGTTGGTTGGCCTGGCATGATTTGTGGGCTTTCACACATATATCAAGACACACAAAGTTAAGAAGGCCATATTTCGTACCAAAAATGAAGAAAGCTAGCAGGCCTTCCATTAAGTTGTTATAGCTAAAAATCATCTTCAAGATATGCATCCAAGTGAATATCTTTGCAGAAAGCTGGGAATGATAAATCTGGTAAAGCCAGGTTGGGTTAAGTTGCTTACATTAAGTCATCCCAAAAAGGTCCTTGGTTGCATTCTGGATATTTAGAGAAATCAGGGAAGGTCAAACTCGGAAATACCAAACCCATATTGTCTTGCTGATTTAAGGAATAAACTGAACTGATGCATCTTGTCTGCTGCTAGTTTAGGGAATTTCTCTTTCATTGTATAAAAATGATTAGTGAATTCAAGATGATTATTTTTTCCCTTGATGAATTCAGATTGGAAGTCACTATCATTTCATTGAGGCAAACCCATATTTGATTTTTGATCGTAAGAGAGCATATGGCATGCGCTTGAACATACTAGCAGGAACAGCTACTCGATTTGAGGTTGGTATCTCAATTCATCAAAATTGTAGAGACTGCATCTTAACAGAGTTTTCCCACAGTAACTTGTTTTTTGGTTTTTATATTTTTTAGTTTAACTCTACTTTATAATTTTCCTTCCAGTTGAACGCTCAGTCTGTGATAGCCTTTTCATAGCTTTATCTTGTACCAAAAGAATGGCTGTAGACTCAGCTGTGCCATGTAGATTGGGTTTCAGCTGTTTTGTTTTTTAACTGTTCTTTTCTTTGCATTTTTGAATTTTATCTATGAATTTATTTTGCTAGCCAGGGGAAACTAAAAGAGTTACTCTTGTAAGCATTGGAGGCCATAAGGTGATCAAGGGTGGAAATGGCATTGCTGATGGTCCTGTTGATGCTTCCCGGATTGCAGAAGTGATGAAAGCTGTACATGATAGGCAGTTTGGCAATGCAGAAGAAATAGAAGCTAGGTCTGGAAAATTCACATGAGTTTATGTGGTTTTACTTTCCTTTTGTATAAGGGCATATACCCCTCCCCTACCCCACCCCACTCCCCCAAAAAAAGGAAAGCAAAGAATGAAGGCATTGAGAAAAGGAGAAAAATGGAAATAAAAGGAAATATAGATTCTTGATATTAAAAGTTTGGTTCTGCAGGAAAGGTGTTACCGGAGAGGATCCTGATCTTACCACCATAGTTTCTCATGAGACCTATGCCAACATGTATGGACCTACAATTGGTGATCGAATACGGCTTGGTGACACTGAATTATATGCAGAAATTGAAAGGGACTTCACCATGTACGGTGATGAATGCGTATTTGGAGGTGGAAAAGTTCTGAGGGATGGAATGGGGCAGGCTTCTGGACATCCTTCATCTGATTGCCTGGATACTGTCATCACAAATGCTGTGATTGTTGACTACACAGGAATATATAAGGCAGATATTGGAATAAAGGGAGGATTCATTATATGCATTGGGAAAGCAGGCAACCCAGATGTCATGGATGGTGTATCATCTAATATGACAATAGGGGTGAGTTCCACATCATCTTAATTATCAAAATCCTAATCTTTTGACATTTCTAAATAAATCTTAAAATTTACATTTCCATTTGATTCATACTTCTAAGATTTATGTTGCCTATTAGTTTCAAAACATTGATCATCACAATGAAAATGGTTGTATGAGTTTTATGGTTATGTCTATTCTGCCTGATAGTGGAACTTCTTTACATTTTTGTTTCCTTAATTTCAGGTCAACACTGAGGTTGTTGCTGGAGAAGGAATGATTGTAACTGCAGGAGCCATAGATTGCCATGTCCACTTCATATGTCCTCAATTGGCCTATGAAGCAATATCAAGTGGTGGGACTTCTATCTGATTATAAAGTATTTAGATGTAAAATATTTGGTGGAAGTTTATTCATTCTAAATCCATTCTAATTTCTGAATAAAAAAAGGTTCAACAAAGAGGAAATATATTTTGCTTCTCCTTAAGCATATCAAGGGCTCGTTATTTGGTGAACTGTTTTAAGTCTTGGATTGACAAATGTAGGAAAATAGATTTAAGTATGAGAGCAGCCACTGACAAAGGTTAGGTCCACATACAGTCCACCCTATTGCCCAAAGGCTGAACCCAGGGGGAATGAATGGGGTACTACTAACAGTTTTCACCTAAGGTCTCCCTATTTTTGTGAGTGTGTGAGAGAATGTAAATGTTGTGTTGTAAGATAACTACTGTAATGTAGTAGATATACAGAAGTAAAATGCAAGAATAGTGAACACAAGAACACTAAGCATTTATAGAGGTTCAGCTCTTCCAGCCTGCGTCCTCTCCCCAGGCATACACCCAAGAATTTTCCACTAATCCAGTTGGACTTCTGGATTCCAACAAAACATTTATACCAGTTGTATTTCTGGGTACCAACAAAACCTTTACAACAGTTGCACTTGTGGCTGTTAACAAGACCTTTAATAGACTTATGGGTGCTATCCAAATCTTTCACAGCTAGCAAATCACTAGCTATACAAACACAAATATAATATGAACAATGTAAGTACAAGTGAATGCAATGCCTCTCAATAGGTTGATATAACAATACAAACAAAACTCAGTATGTAAGAAAGCATAAAGAATGCTTGGGCTCAATAGAGCCTTTTGGGATTCACTCAAATCTTGTTTTTTTTTTTATCTCAATCAACACCTTCAAGAACAAGGGTTTTTCTCTCTTTTCAGCTTATGGGAAGATCAATGGATCCATCTTCTTGTTTCCCCACGTTTCCCTCTTCTTTTTCTTGCTAAACTCTGTGAATCTCACTTCTTTTTCTCGAGTTCTTTCTCATTCTTCAAGATTTTATATCTAGGGTTTATAAGAGAGCAATATGACTATTTTAAGCCGTTAAATATTGACTAATCCTCTATCGAAATGTTTTCGAGATGATTTCCAAGAAGTTTCAAAGCTTACTGGAAGAGGAAAAAGCCATTGTAGTTCAAACAGTCAAAAAATAGAGAGTGGTCAAGTAAATTTTGTGTGAAGTAGTTGACTACTACATGCTTTCAAAAGCTGATTGTCTCAAGTAATCGACTACTACCTCTTATTAGTTGACTACTAGAGCCTTTCTAGAACTTGGCTGTCACTATCAATTGACTAATGACTACTAGGATTAGGTAGTCAACTACTTGCTACAGATAGACCTAGAATTCTCAAGTAGTTGACTCCTAAAGCTAGGGAGTTGAATCCTTAGGCTCCCAAAGACTGAAACTTGATTTTCTAAGCAATGTACTTGATATTTTACTTGATTAAATGTTTAGGAAAATTGCCCAAGGCCCTTCCTATGCTAACCATTGGTCTCTAAGTTTTGGGGTTAACGGTTAACCAAGGTAGGTCTATATTGAGCCCTTTCAATGCATAAGCATACTGATTGCATCAAGTTTCTATACACAAAGTCTCATAATGCTCTTGAACTTGATCTTTCTCATCTTCCTTGAGAGGAATCTTCAATTTCTTATTCAACTTCACTCAAATGCAAGAGAGCTAATGAATTATCTGTACAGTTGGATTGCATTAATATTCTAAATGAGTTTGTTATCATCAAAATACATAGGGTCAACACACCCTTCCTAGGACCCCAAATATCTGGAGCCAAAATTGGAAAATGGCCTTTTTTGCTCTTCAGGAATGTGAACAGCTCTAAGATTGTCTGGATTAGAGTCAATCAGGGACTGACCCAATAAGATACTTATATAGATCCAGAATTGATCCAAACCCTATTGGGTTTAAAGGCAACTGATCCAAAATTGACTTGTTCACTTATCAGGCTCATTGTGTCTTATATAAGTTAGTTCCATCTGTTCAAAGCCAAAGCCCTGACAAACATTCAAGCAACCGAAAAGGAAAAAAGACTATTTTAGAAGTGAACATATTTACTAACATCAGTTGGATTGATTTAAATATAAATTTATTTATTTATTTATTTTTTGGCGGGGGGGCAGCAATTACTGACCTGTTTCTGTGGGGCACTGAGAACAAATTCTTTCATATATACAGTCTAAACAAGACAAAATCATCCCAAGAAATCCACACATTCAGAAAAGAGAATGGAGCCAGAAATTTAACACCCACCACTGGAGACACCAAATTTGAAGAATTAATCAATTTGAAAGAAGGAAAATCAAGGGAATAAAAACAATGTACTTCTTGATTTACCTACTTCAGATAAATGCTACATAGGCACATCACGGACACAATAAAAACAATGTTTTAGACAGATATAAATTGAAATGTCAGAGATATTGGACCCTACGTAGAAGTATGCATCCATGTAACATAGACCTCAGATTTTTCTATTAAAACACTGCCTCATAGACCTCTTTCTTCATTCAACAAGTCCACAGCTGGATCCATGTGTGTCATAGAATCAAATGTGTTTCCATCTAGGCAGAAGTCTCCATCTTATTCAGCTTCAAAGAGAGGATTAGGTTTATCTATGGAGAGAAATCCTAGTAACTTAAACTTACCATCCTAGGCTTCTCTTAGCACTCTTTCTAGATGACTTAATGAAGTGAATATAAAGATGGATGTATTTATCCTAAAAATTATGAACTATATATCTATACTACTTTATCAAGCAAAACAACCTATCCTAAATTTTCAATGAGGCTGACTCATATCTTGATTCTTGACAATTTTCCAGTTACCACCATACCTAGAAGTCTGAAACTAAAAACTGATGACAATTTCATAATTCTTGTAGAGAAGATGGGCCGAATGGCCCATAGACTGTCATTTCATGTTATGTTATGTTTCTCTCTGTTGTCGGCCTTATTCTGGGCCCATACTCTGTAATATTCTGTTTTTTGTATTTTCCTGCTCACTCAAGGGCCTCTCTGTAATTTGTCAAAGATTAACTTATTAATAAGATGTTTAGAGTGTTAGAGAGGGGTTATGTTCGAACTTCTTACTCTCTAACACTCATTGCCGCCAGCTCTCTCTTCTCTTCTTCTCCTGTTTGTTCATTTTCTGGTTTGCATCTAATCTCAAACAGTTCCATACATCAAGTGGGCTGTTTTTCAACTTGGTATCAGAGCGGGCCATTGCTTGGCGTGTCCCTCATGTGGTTCTAGTTCAGCCAACTACATGAGGAGGTTCTAGGGCTGAAAGTTTACAGTCATCCGCCTGGTTCTTGGAGGTCATTGGAGGGTGCCCAAGTTTCTATACACTTGGAGAAGGGTTCGGTGACCAGGAAGAACCAGAGAGCAAGTTGTTTGGCCTGATTTGAAATCAGAGAAAAGGACTTTCGAAGTTATCTTAGAGAACAAGTGTTCGGCCTGGTTTATAGTTCAAACCGGAGACTCTCTTGCTGTAAGTCTTTTCTCAGTTCTTTGCTGAGTTATTTTTTGTTATTTGGGAGGACTATTAAAGCATTCAAAACACCTCCATTCGGCGCACTATTGCTGGACTGATTTCTGGGTTATTCTGGAAGTGTGGTTCGGCTGTTATTGGGCTTCCAAACTGCCAAAAAAAACTGATCTAAATTGAGTGGTACAAGCCTCTACTTTAGTTCAGCTGCTTCTTGGACTTAGACAAAGTGTTCTTGAAGTGATTTCTGCTTGTTAACAGTGAAGTGTTGACTGTTGCATACATAGTGTTTGTAAAAAGTCCTCTTAGGTACTGTGGACTGTTTTCTTTGTTCTCCTTGGGAAATTATTGTTGGGAACCAAGAATACATATTGTTTGGAGGCCTACTGATTGTTCCTTGAAGGCTGAATCAGAGTTTCTTCTCTTTGAAAGTGCTGTCACCGAACTTGGTTCTCACGGCTGTCAGTTCTGAACTGAGTTTGTGTGTTCTTGTGTTTGCTATTGTTTCAACTCAATCTGAGCTCTTTGAAATCAGATCACTTTTAAAGGCCTGCCGAAACCCTAATTGAAGTTGTTACATAATGGATTTCTCAGAAATTGAGAACAAGAGCACTACTGAATATGGACATAATTTGGGAACTACAACTGATTCCTTGTTGGCTGTAACTACAGTTAAATTGGATGGAACCAATTATTTGGCCTGGTCACAATCCGTAAAAATTCATATTTGCAGTAGAGGAAAGTGGGGGTTTATCTTTGGGAGCAAGAAAGCTCCCCCAGAGGAGGATCCCTCTTATGAGAAATGGGTGCAGGAGAATTACACAGTGATTGGGTGGCTTGTGAACTCAATGCAGCCACAGATTAGCCAACATTACTTGTGGATGAACTCGGCTAAAGAAATCTGGGATAGTGTTGCAGAAACTTACTCCCAGAAGTTGAATGTTGCCAGAGCTTACAAACTGAGAAGTGATGTGAAGAATCTAAGACAGGGGGAGAAGTCACTTGCAGCATACTTCTCAGCCCTAAAATCTATATGGCAAGAGATTGATTTGATAGAGGCCGTGACATGGGATACCCCTAAGGATGTTGAAACATATAGGAAATTGGTTGAAAGGAATAGGGTCTTTGAGTTCTTGACAGGGCTGAATTCTGAATATGACATTACAAAGCAAAACATCTTGTCCAAGGAAGATGTTTCATTGTCTCAAGCATATGCTTTGGTCAGCAGTGAAGAAAGCAGGAGGCAAGTGCAGGTTCAAGGGGTCAGTATCAATGATCATTTTGCAAATATGGGAATCAAACCCAAAGGGGTTACAGGAGCCCCCAGTGGCACAGGAAAGAAGGAGGTGGTGTGTGAATATTGCAAGAAGCCGAAACACACTAAGGACAAGTGCTGGAAATTGCATCCCAGTCTTGTCCCTATCCGATTCCAGAAGAAGAATGACAGTAGAAAGACAGGAAGTGCACATACAGCCACAAGTACAGATACAGAGTTTGAGTCTGCAAGTGCACAATTGGAAGCCATGAAAGCTGATTATGAGAAGTTTGGAAGGATGATCAGCCAGCTTGAAGGTGTAACTTCATCATCCAACCCTTCTGGAAGTCCAGCCACCTCTGCATTTGCTCACTCAGGTATAAGGGCTTCTGCTAACCATACATCTACCTCAAGTAATCCCAAGACCCCTTGGATCATTGACTCAGGTGCTTCTGATCACATGACCAACCTTTCCACTTTGTTTGTGTCATATGATTTGCTTCCTGGTCGTGACAAAATCACCTTAGCTGATGGTTCTCTTGCCCCCATTTCTGGCAAGGGAACTGTCAAGCCTACAGGCTCTTTACTTTTATCTTCCACTCTTCATGTACCTAAGTTAAATACCAACTTGTTATCTGTAAGTAGCTTGACCAAGTCATTGAATTGTTGTGTAACCTTTTTCCCTTCTCACTGTGTGTTTCAGGACCTGAAGTCTCGGAAGGTGATTGGGAGTGGCCATGAAGCGAATGGAATATACTTGCTCGACACCCCTGGCCAATGCTTTGATCATCCCAAGAATGCTGCTTTTGGTTCTACTTCTTCAGAATCAGTCAGTCAAATTATGTTGAGTCATTGTCGGTTGGGTCATTTACCTTTTTCTGCTTTAAGTCATTTGCTTCCCAAACTGTTTAAGGGAGTCAGTGTGTCCAGTCTCAATTGTGAGTCATGTCAGTTGTCAAAGCATTGTAGAAAAAATTACCCTGTGAGCAATAAAAGATCCTCTTTTCTTTTTCATATTGTACACTCTGATGTGTGGGGGCTTTACCACTTATCCTCTATGGGGGGCTACAAATACTTTATCATGTTCATTGATGACTTTTCTAGATTCACTTGGATATACTTAATGAAATCCCGAGACGAAGTCCCGAGACTTGTGAGGCAATTTCATGAGCTTGTTTTGACTCAATTTGGTACCAGAATTAAGGTTTTCAGATCTGACAATGCAAAAGAGTATTTTGAGAAGAGCTTATCCTTGTATCTCTCTGACATGGGGGTTATTCACCAAAGCTCCTGTGTTAGAACCCTTGAACAAAATGGAGTTGCTGAGAGAAAAAATAGACATATTGTTGAAGTTGCAAGGAGCCTTTTATTTGCCTCACATGTTCCCACAAGATTTTGGGGTGATGCTGTACTTACTGCTACCTATCTCATAAACCATATGCCATCCAGGGTTTTAGGGTTTAAATCCCCCTTCAGTCTTCTTCATCCAGATAAGGATCTCTTCCCAATTCCTCTTCGTGTGTTTGGTTGTACCTGTTATGTTCACATTCCAAGTGTGCAGAGACACAAGTTTGAACCAAAAGCCCACAAATGCATCTTCCTCGGTTACTCTCCCACACAAAAGGGTTATTGTTGTTTTGATCCAAAGACTGGCACCAGACATGTCTCTATGGATGTTACCTTTGATGAACTTTCTCCTTTTTATGGTTCCTCTCAGGAAGGACATTGTCAACAGGGGGAGAGTCTGTTACAAGTTTTTGCTCTTCCCCTTCCTGTCCCAGTTCAGTCTCTTGACAAATCTGTATCCTCACAAAATGAATCAAAGGAGGATCAGCCACTTCATTCCTCTTGTCCTAGTGCTCCTATTTCTTTACCTCCTCGTCCTACCCATAATCCCAAAGTGTATCAAAGGCAGAGATCCAGGAATGAGCAAGTGGTTTCCCTTACAACAGATCAGGCTCATACCCTCCCAATCACAGATGAGATAACAGGTATTGCTTCAGCTCCCTTGGAATCCCCCTTCCCAGATCTTGATGTCCCCATTGCTGTTAGGAAAGGAAAGCGGAAGTGTACTGCACACTGCATTTCCAAACACCTTTCTTATGACCTACAGTGTACTGCACACTGTATCAGAAGCTCTTGGGATTCCAGAATGGAGAGATGCCATGCAGGCTGAAATGGATGCTCTACATGAAAATGGTACTTGGGAGGTGGTGGATTTGCCTGAAGGGAAGGATCCAGTTGGATGCAAGTGGGTTTTTACCATTAAATACAGGGCAGATGGGACTATTGAGAGGTACAAGGCCAGACTTGTTGCAAAGGGCTACACACAGACATATGGGATTGACTATCTGGAGACTTTTGCCCCTGTTGCTAAGATGACATCTGTGAGGGTTCTTTTATCTCTGGCAGCTCACTTTGATTGGCCTCTCTATCAGTTAGATGTAAAGAATGCATTTCTGAATGGTGACTTACATGAGGAGGTCTACATGTGTCTTCCTCCAGGAATGTATGAGAAAGATATGCAAGGAAAGGTATGTAAACTGAAGAAATCTCTTTATGGCCTCAAACAATCTCCTAGAGCCTGGTTTGAGAGATTTAGAGCTGCACTTGTTAAATTCGGCTATGTTCAGACACAGTCAGATCATACTCTTTTTGTGAAGAAAAGTGGGTCTCTAGTAGTGTATCTCATTGTGTATGTTGATGACATTATAGTGACTGGTGATGATGCCTCTGGCATTCTGGGCCTTAAGTCTTTCCTCCGTACAGAATTTGAGATTAAGGATCTGGGGGAGTTGAGATATTTCCTTGGCATAGAAGTTGCTAGATCCAGGGATGGGATTCTTATTTCCCAGAGGAAATATGTCCTTGATTGTTGTCTGAAACTGGAAAATTGGGTGCAAGACCAGTTGCAACTCCTATTGATATGAGTCACAAACTTTCAGCTTCAGATGGAACTTTGTTGGAAGACAAAGGGGTCTTTTAGAGACTTCTTGGGAAGCTTTTGTACCTGTGCATGACTAGGCCAGATATCGCGTATGCTGTCAGTTGCATTAGCCAGTTCATGCATGCTCCTAGAGATACCCATATGGCAGCAGCAGAACGGATTTTGTGCTATCTGAAAGGCTCTCCAGGAAAAGGAATTCTATTTGCCAAACATGGTCATCTGAAACTTGAAGCCTATACTGATGCTGATTGGGCTGGAAATATTGATGATAGAAGATCTACTTCAGGGTATTGCAGTCTGGTGGCTGGTAATGTTGTCTCTTGGAGGAGTAAGAAACAAACAGTTGTGGCTCGATCCTCCGCAGAAGCAGAATATAGAGCCATGGCACATGGAGTCTCGGAATTATTGTGGCTAAGGTCCTTAATGGAAGAACTTGGAGTAGATCATGACAAACCCATGATGTTGTACTGTGATAATCAGGCTGCCATCAACATTGCTCACAACCCGGTACAACATGATAGAACCAAACATATTGAGGTTGATAGACACTTTATTCGTGAAAGAGTCTCCTCCGGTGAAGTGTGTCTTCTATTCATTACTTCTGAAGGACAACTGGCAGATTTTCTCACCAAGGGCATTTCCAAGGCAAGGCTTCAACATGACACTGGCAAGCTGGGCATGATTAACATCTATGCTCATCTTGAGGGGGAGTGTAGAGAAGATGGGCCGAATGGCCCATAGACTGTCATTTCATGTTATGTTATGTTTCTCTCTGTTGTCGGCCTTATTCTGGGCCCATACTCTGTAATATTCTGTTTTTTGTATTTTCCTGCTCACTCAAGGGCCTCTCTGTAATTTGTCAAAGATTAACTTATTAATAAGATGTTTAGAGTGTTAGAGAGGGGTTATGTTTGAACTTCTTACTCTCTAACACTCATTGCCGCCAGCTCTCTCTTCTCTTCTTCTCCTGTTTGTTCATTTTCTGGTTTGCATCTAATCTCAAACAGTTCCATACATCAAGTGGGCTGTTTTTCAACTATTCTAAATAGTAGAAGATCAAGACTGTAATCAATCTTGAATCCTAATAGGTTTTAGGTTTACAAAATAGAAGAAAAGTGAGAGAAAGGAGAGAGAATAGAAGAGAAACAGGAGAACACAAGTGGTTGAAAGGAGGGACAGATTCTAACGGATCTGCCGCCGCCACTTTCTTATTATTTAAAGGTTATGTTTAGTACATAATGGAAATGACACATCTGCCCTTAGTACTTACATAATAAATAAAGTAAATAAAAGCTGAAATAAATAACAACTGAATTAACAAACTGACTCAAACTGACACTACTATAACTGAAACAAATAACTACACATGCTGTCCTACGAACACAATGGGGACCATTGCAGTGGGACCCACATCAGTGTTCTCTACACTCCCCCTCAAGTTGGGAGTAGATATCTATCATTCCTAACTTGGATAGGTCTGTCTCTAACTTCTTCCTTGGTACAACCTTGGTGAGGATATCTGCGAGCTGCATATTAGATGTGATGTACGGAAGACACAGTTCTTGTGATGTGACCCTTTCTCGCACAAAATGTCGATCAACTTCGATATGTTTAGTTCTGTCATGCTGCACTGGGTTGTGGGCTATATTAATAGCTGCCTGATTATCATAGTACAACATTAAGGGCTTTTCATAATCAATACCCAACTCTTCAAGTAGTGACCTCAGCCATAAGATTTCAGCCACTCTATTAGCCATTGACCTGTATTCCGCTTCAGCACTAGAGCGGGAAACAACACTCTGCTTCTTACTCCTCCAAGAGACAAGGCTACCTCCCACAAGGGCACAATATCCAGAGGTAGACCTTCTGTCATCAACACTCCCAGCCCAATCGGCATCTGTATAGACTTCCACCCTCATGTGATTATTGTTCTTGAGAAGTATACCTTTACCTAGGCATCTCTTCAAGTATGGTAATATTCTCTCTGTCGCAAGAAGATGAGAAGTTCTAGGGGAGTGCATGTACTGGCTAACAACACTAACTGCATAGCTGATATCCGACCGAGTGAGGCAGAGATATAAGAGCTTTCCAACCAACCGTTGGAGCATAACTTTGTCTTCAAGAGGCTCCCCGCCCTTTGCACTAATCTTGTGATTTTGTTCGATGGGTGTATCAGCCGGCTTAACACCCAACTTTCCAGTTTCCGCCAACAGATCTAGAACATATTTTCTCTGATGAAGGAGCTGTTTGAGGGACTAAATCTCATGACTGTCATTTCCTGTCACCACAATATCATCAACATATACTACAAATAGTGTCAGAGAGGACTCCACCCTCTTGATGAATAGTGTATGATTTGACTGGGCCTGTACATAACCAAACTTTCCAAGGGCTAATCTGAACCTATCAAACTAGGCTCGAGGTGACTGCTTCAAACCATACAATGCCTTGTTCAGTCGGCAAACTTTCTTACCTGTCTTTGTATCATAGAATCTAGGAGGCAACTGCATGTAAACCTCTTCCTGTAAGTCTCCATTCAGAAAGGCATTTTTAACATCCATCTAAAACAGGGGCCAAGAATGATTTGCTGCAAGAGATAACAGAACTCGGATGGTGGTCATCTTGGCTACTGGGGCAAAGGTCTCCAAGTAGTCTATACCATAAGTCTGAGTGAACCCCTTTGCAACCAGTCGGGCTTTGTACTTTTCAATAGAGCCATCAGCATTATGCTTCACAGTGAACACCCATCTTCATCCCACCGGTTTCTGTCCTTTTGGTGGGTCAACCAGTGCCCAAGTATTATTCTCCAACAGGGCATCCATTTCGACTTGCATTGCATTTTTCCATTCTAGAACTGATAAGGCTTCTTGCACTGTTCTTGGAATAGGGACATCGGCAATGGAAGTGAGATAGGACCGGTAAGATGGAGACAGACGATCATAGGATAAAAACTGTGAGATGCTGTGAGCTGTAGAAGTGGTGCAATGTCGTTTCCCTTTGCGAATGGCAATAGGGAGATCAAGGTCATCCACAAGAGGGGAAGTGGCAACAGTGAGAGGTATCTTAGTAGGCTCTGGATCTGGAGCCGCAGAAGGAACTGGAGCTGGCCGGGACTGCCGATGACTAGGATCAACCTGCCTGCATCACCTGTGATAGACTCTCAACTCCGGCTCCGTCTGACCACCCTCACCACTATAGCCTTCATTATCCAGTGGAATAGGTAAAGGAACAGCCCCACTTCCACTCACTGCTCTCTCCCTGAGGAAAGAAACTCAAAACAACCCCACTCTCACTGCTCTCCCCCCGAGGAGAAACCCTAGTATTATAGGGTGTCTCCTCAAAGAAGGTGACATCCATGGAGACAAACCGTTTCCCTGAAACGGATCATAGCAGCAATAACCCTTTTGAGTTTGTGCATAACCAAGGAAAATGCATTTGGAGGCCTTAGGTTCAAACTTGGAATGATGAGGCCCGAGAAGTTGAACGAAATAGGTACAACCAAAGGTTTTAAGGGGAACAATGAACAACTCCTCGTCTAGGTATAGAAGGGAAAAGGGGGTTCTCATATCAAGAACCCGGGAAGGAATTCGATTAATGAGATAAACTGTCGCGGGGATAGCATCACCCTAGAAACGGATAGGTACATTGGAGGTAAACATAATGCTTCTAGCCACCTCCAAGATATGCCTATTCTTCCTTTCGACAATGCCATTCTGCTGTGGTGTATAAGGGCAAGTGCTCTGGTGAATAACTCCATGGCTAAGAAGGTAGGAGGTCAATGGCTGAGCAAAGTATTCCTTTGCATTATCAAATCTAAGGACTTTGATTTTGGTCCCAAACTGAGTGAGAACCATCTGATGGAAGTTTTGGGTCAGAGCAGGGACCTCATCCCGAGAACGCATAAGATAGACCCAAGAAAAATGGGTATGGTCATCAACAAGCAGTAGAAAATATCTGTACCCACCCATAGAAGAGATATGATATGGCCCCCAAACATCAGTATGCACAATATCAAAAGAGGAATTACTCATTTTATTACTTAAAGAATAAGAGGTTCTACAATGTTTGGCAAACTCACAACTCTCATACCTCAACCTTGATAACTCAACAGACTCAAATAAAGTAGGAAACATACTCTTCAAAGACTTAAAAGACAAATGACCTAATCGGTTATGCCAAAGCATAACCGAACTCACAGACTGGGAAACAAAAGACTTCTTATCCACCGACTCCTCCCAACGAGAACTCTCTCCAAGCAGATAGATCCCATTTGTCTCACGGCCAGTCCCAATCACTTTCCTCGTCTCCAAATCCTGAAAAACACATCGGTCAGGGAAAAAGGTTACTAAACAGTTCATGTGTTTGGTAATACTACTAACTGAAAGCAGGTTAGTATCAAGCTTAGGAACATGCAAGACAGAAGATAAAGAGATAGTATCCGATAGCTTGATGTCCCCCTTGCCCGAAATGGGAACAAGAGAGCCATCAGCAATGGATACTCTATCTCGGCCAAAGGACAAGTGATAAGAAGTGAACAAAGATGGCAAGCTAGTCATATGGTCAGATGCACCTGAATCTATTACCCAGCAGTGGTCAGTATTACCTGGACCTGAAGCATGGTAAGTTGAGGCTCGAGTACCTGAATGTGCAAATGCAGATGTGGCAGGAGCTGATGGTGATTGAGATGGCTGAGCTGAACTCCCAACTTCCTTTTCCAATTGTATGAGGACAGCCCGAACAACAGCTAAAGTCTCTAGGGATGTGCCTGATGAGGATGTTGAATCAGTGTTCACGGCCACATGAGCATTACCCTTCTTATTTCTTAGTTTTGCTGGGACCAAGTGAGGGTGTAGCTTCCAACAAGTATCTTTTGTGTGCTTGGGTTTCTTGCAATGTTCACATACCAGATCCCGTTTATCTTCCTTCTTCCGGTCCCTTTCTGAGTCACCCCCTGGCTTAGGTTTAATAGCTGTCAAGGCTGGGAAAGAGGGCTGAGGCTGCATCATGACTTTCCTCTTGGTCTCTTCACTATGTACCAGGGAGTATGCTTGAGAAAGGGTCACACTATCTCTCTTGTCAATATCTGTTGTCGCACAATGTCATAATCTGAATTCAAACCAGCCAAAAACTCAAATACCCTATTCGTCTCGACTTGCTTTCTGTGAGTTTGTGCATCTTTGAGACTCTCCCACTCAAGGGTCTCTAGATGGTCAATCTCATGCCACAAGGATTTCAAGGTAGAGAAGTAGACAGAAACTGGCTTCTCTCCTTGTTTAAGGTTGTTCACCTAACACTTCAGTTCATAGGCTCTGGCAACATTAAGGGGTTGGGAATAGGTTTCTTTCACAACATCCCATATCTCGTTGGTTGTCTTTGCCCACAAGTAATTTCGGCTGATATGTGGCTGCATAGAATTACACAGCCATGCCATAACCAAATAGTTCTCTTGAACCCACTTGGTGTATGTTGGGTCCTCCTTGTAAGGTTCTTTCACATCTCCCAAGAGGTAACCCAGTTTTCCCCTTCCTCCATTAGCCATCATGGCTGATTGAGCCCATTCCAAATAATTTGACCCATCAAATCTCATAGTTGTAATATGAAACCCGGTTTCAGATACACTAACATAACTGCGGTTTCCAAAACTACTTTCTCCCTGACCCTTAAACTCCATCTTTGATCAAGATTCAGTGGCTACAAACTGTTAGAGCCACTATACCAGAAAAACAGAGTCAAACAAGCAGGTCTGAAATCTGATCCGAAACCAACACAAATCTGATCTGATCTGAAACCAACCGCCTATTACAGTATATGCAAGGAATCAACTCAAATCTGATCTGAAATCAATCGGCATGCACAGTACCAGGCAACCTGTCAATCTGAGATGCTATTTTCTGAAATCACTACTGTGGGGCCCACTACTGCGAGAGCAAAATTAGGGTTTCAACTGTAGGTCTGAAATAAGTGCTCAGCTGCATCCCTTTCCTGCAACAGATCCTGAGGGAAAAGCGTTGCTAAATTTATTCCGTCTGCTATTTCATATGTGACTACGGGTCGAACCAAAACAAAAAACTTTTTCTTGGTAGGTGTAATCTGTTGGATATAGATCCAATTTTTCAATTTTGTTTTTGATTCCTTAGAAATTTTTTTTCCACTCCTGGTGGTATCAAGATGCCACTATGCCGGGATATCTTATCTGTTTCTCCAGGAAAATGGATACTCTCCAAGCAGTCCACACAAGTGGGACTTGTCGTAGGGCAATATGAAACCCTAAAAACTAATCACCTCTGAGAGGGGAGGTGGTTTGGCCCAACAGTCAAACCCTAGAAACAAACTTAAACAGAGTTTGGCAAGTCAAACCCTAGAATTAAACTTGAACACAGTTCGGCCCCTCCTTCTAGATAGGTCCAACCTATCTCAACTGATTGCAGTCTTTGAAACTCAATAAAAAAAAAACTTACTTATGTACTTCGGTTTACTGTCTTCTAGGGTTACCTGAACCCTAACCTTCGCTGCTTCTTCCTGATTACCAACTCTCTGCAAGCCGCGGCAAGTCTTCAACTGCTGCGAACCTCTCCTGGTAATCTCCAAGATTCAGCCACCGAATACTTCTTCAAAGCTTCCAGCCCTAGCTAGTCCTCATGTGGTCGGCTGGACTAGACACACATGAGAAGCCCTAGATAGGCTTTGATACCAAGTAGAAGATCAAGATTGTAATCAGTCTTGAATCCTAATAGGTTTTAGGTTTACAAAACATAAGAAAAGTGAGAGAAAGGAAAGAGAATAGAAGGGAAACAGGAGAACACAAGTGGTTGAAAGGAGGGACAGATTCTAACGGATCAGCCGCCGCCACTTTCTTATTATTTATAGGTTATGTTTAGTACATAATGGAAATGACACATCTGCCCTTAGTACTTACATAATAAATAAAGTAAATAAAAGCTGAAATAAATAACAATTGAATTAACAAACTGACTCAAACTGACACTACTATAACTGAAACAAATAACTACACATGCTGTCCTACGAACATAGTGGGGACCACTGCAGTGGGGCCCACATCAGTGTTCTCTACATAAATATTAAGATTGATTTTTAAGTTATTTGGAAACCTACCAAAAATAACTGCAAGGAAGTTACCACTACATCTTTATATCTTCAAATTTCTCTCAAGTATTCTTGTATGTGCGGTGCTGCAATTACCCTATAGTTATCTGGTCAGACCATTGTCAAATCAGATCAGGATGAATGTAGTACTGATCCTATGGTCCAGACTCACTATGCTGGACCAGTACCTTGTCTCAGATTCGTAGTTGTAGGGTGAGACTGGATACAAACTTTAAGGTAATCCCAACCTATTGACATCCTTGATCCCATACAATATACAAAGGCCAACCTGTTTGATAATAATACAGACTAAATTTGATCAACATGTGCAGTTAGTTTTCATGTGTGCCACCAAAACTCAATTAAACTCTAGTGTTAAATGACCATAGTTGTTAAGGCAACACCTAGGCAATAAGATGCCAATGGAGGGTCAACTCATATAATTGCCAAGTTAATTTGTACATGTTGCTATGAAATGCTTTTATATTCTTAATTTTTTAAGATTATAATAATAAAATAGACACTATTGAACTAAAATATTCATTTTGTGGGTTTATATACTAGTTGCTTTTTATAATTTTCTATTTGTTAGGGTTCAATGAACACAAATGTTGGCGTATGCTGTTGTGAACAATCAAAGACTTCAAATCCTGAACAGCAAGGAAGAACTTAAACTTTTGCCAATCAGCACACTCTTCTTTTCCCAGGACAAAAACAGGGGCTCAGCCCCTATATTTTATATCTTTCTTTTCTTCCTTCTTTTTCCTCTCATGAATATGTTGATTTTCTATATCTTAATATGGAGTTAATACATTTTTTATGAAGTTTGTAAATAATTATTAATGAAAGATGGTTGCCAGTTGCTTTGGAACCTACAGAACTACCGCAGGGATTCATGGTTATTATTAAAAAAAAACCATTGCCTAGGAGACTAGGCAACAAGGAACTCCCCCCATTGGTTAGCCTTGCCTTGGCACCTTGAACTCACATTTAGACAAAATATTTCCAATATTGGAATTCATTGATGCCTTCTGATCTCAAGCATTGGCTTGTTTTATCCTTTAGCCAAATATGGTAAATTATTGAAGAAGTAATCAGAATGGTTCAATAAATATTTTAAGCTTTCATAATCAATGAAGGTATTACGACATTAGTGGGAGGAGGAACTGGACCTGCAGATGGGACACGCGCAACAACTTGTACACCTGCACCATTACAAATGAAACTTATGCTTCAGTCAACTGATGAAATGCCACTCAACTTTGGCTTCACTGGGAAGGTCTCTCTCTCTCTCTCTCTTTCTCACACACACACACAAAACAACACCAAAAGAAACCCTATTTGGACTACCTGGGTTGGCTACATAAATCCTGTTAGTTCATCACTGCCTAAAGTTGGAAGGTTAGAACTGAAAATTTCCCATTTTCCTTTTTTTCTCTGTTATGGACTGGGGTTTTCTTTTCAAGGGGAATAGTGCCAATCCAGATGGATTGCCTGAAATAATCAGGGCAGGAGCAATGGGTTTGAAGCTGCATGAAGATTGGGGAAGTACACCTGCTGCAATAGACAATTGTCTAAGTGTTGCAGAAGAAAATGACATCCAGGTATCAATTTTTCATATTTTATAATGATTTTTATTCTGTCATGTGATCTCTTTAGTTGATTCTCAATTAATTTTTGACAGGTCAATATCCATACTGACACCTTAAATGAATCTGGATGTGTGGAACACACAATTGCAGCTTTTAAAGAAAGAACTATCCATACTTACCACAGGTAAGATTGTTGAACTTCCATTTTTTTTGCATAACTGTGTTCTATATTTAAACCTTAAAGTCTTTGTAGAGAACATTGATGTGGACCCCACAGCTGTGGTCCCACTCTGTCCGTAGGGTAGAATGTATCTAGTCACAGCTGTGGTCGATTTATGATTCTGTTATTCTAGTTGTTATTTACTTTTCAGTTTTATATTGTTGTGTTAAGATGTAAACACCAAGGGCAGATGTGTCCTTTCATGTAACTAGCATAACGTATAAATATTAAATTAAAGTGGCGGCGGCAGAATATTTCAGATTCTGTTCTTCTCCTCAAAACTGTGTTCTATTGCTCTCTCACCACTCTTTCTCCTCCTTCTTCACTTTCTCTTCTCTTCGAACCTGAAGTTTCTTAGTGATCAAGACTGATAGCAGTCTTGAACATCTACATGGTATCAGAGCTAAGTTAGGGTTTCTCATGTGAGTCTAATACCAGTCGACCACATGAGAATCTCCTAGGACTGAGAGCTGAAAAGGAGGAGTTTGCAGACTGATTCTTGGAGATCACCATAAGTGCTAGTAGCTATTGGAAACTTGTTAGGGTTGCAGAGTGTTGGTGGTCAGGAAGGATCAGAGAAGACTAGGGTTTGGGTAACCCTAGAAGGCAACGAACACTTTTTCCTTGTAAGTTATTTATTTTCTAAGAGAAGTTAGATCAAAGAAGATAGGTTGGACCTATATGGAGGGGAAGGCCGAACCATCCTAGGGTTTTAGAGCAAACTCTAGGCCGAACTGTCTCAACTGTGTTTCTCTCTTTACTAGGGCTTGAAAGTTGTTAAGATGTGCCGAATAGGGGTAGTTTAGTCTTCTTCTGTTTATTAAGTAACTTGCTTATGTGGTAGTGTTATTAGAGTTACTCTGCCCCACACTTAAGTAAGGTCATTTCTGTCTTTGTAACTATGATTAGAATCTAATATAGATTAAGGGGGTCGACTGAATGGGTTAACCATCAGAATCTATGTCAGTTGGTAAAGCACCTCAGCATTGTTCGTGACTCCACCTTCGTTTTTGATCAGTCGATGGAGAGAACTGGTTCGCCCTAGGTCAGAAACATTACAACTTGTCTCTCTGTTGTGCATAACCTTCTTCAACAAGGAAAGTGACTTCAGTAGTGAATGGTTGATTGATATTCTCAAAGGAAGGTCGGTTCTCTCTTCTTCTAGTGTTACTTATATTTCTGGGTAGAAACCCTACAAGAAGCTATTGTACTGAGTAGAACCTAGAGAACTAGGTTCATTGTTGCCCTAGGAAAGGCTGTGTGTGCAGTAGCCGAATGGTGTAGGGCTGCTGTAAGTCGTTGAATGGTATTAGGGCTGCTGTAAATGGCCGAGTGGTGTAAGGTAGAATGCAGTGACCTTGCCGAACTCCTTGTGGTTGTGTAATGCCCTCTTAAGTGTGTTAAATAAGTCTGAACTGGATGCAGCAGATTTGGCTGTGTTGTGGTGCTTGAGTGGTTGTAAGAGGGCCTCTACTTGTGATTAGTGAATGGTAAACTGATGCTTATGTGGGACGTAAGTGTGTGAAGTCAGCAGTAGTGTGAATAAGAACAAGTGTGTGAAGTCAGCAGTGGTGTTTAGAGGCTGCAATAGGGGCTGAAATATCAAACTGTGAACAACATCAATCAGCTTGTAGCTAAGAAGTAAAGTTAGAGACAACTGTGAAAAGGTACAATGGCAGCAATAGGAGATGACTACAATGATCAGAAACCTAGTGTAGTAATTTCCTCCGACTACCTAGGAGTACAAATGACCTCAATTAAGCTAAATGGGGAGAACTATGTTCCATGGGCTAAATCAGTGGAAGTTTTTCTCAAGGCAAAGAAGAAAGCAAAGCATGTTAGAGATGAGAAGCCACCGGTTGACTCTCCAGGGTTTGATGATTGGGAACAAGAAGATGCTCAAATCATGACTTGGGCTGTGGAATAGTATGGAACCCAAAATCAATGCTAATTTCATGTTCCTTGATATGGCTAAGGATATATGGGAGCATGCTAAGAAGCTATATTTTGGACAAGATAACACAACAAGAGTATATCAGCTGTATCAGGAGTACTTTGATTTACAACAAGGAACCAAAACACTAGAAGAGTACTATGCCTGCATGAAGAATATAAGGAATGAACTCAATGTCTATCATCCCCTTACTCCAGATATTCAAGTTCAGCAACAGCAAAGGGAGCAGCTAGATGTTACAAGATTTTTAATGGGGTTGAAGTCGGAATATGAACCAGTTAGATCTCAAATATTGGGGGGCTCTACTCTTCCTACACTTGAGGAAGTATTCTCAAGACTTCGTAGAATCTCTTTGGGCCAGACAAAGAACCCCACACAGTATGATAGATCAGCACTTGTGACAGCTAGAGGTGGTGGACATAGTACAAGAGGGGGAGGTCATTCTAGAGGGGGCCGTGGCAATTCCATGATTGGTAGGGGTGGCCGTGACTCAGGGGGAGGCCGTGGCAGAGGAAAAAATAACTCTACAAGGAAGTGTACTCATTGTGGTAGGGATGGACACAGAGTGAATTTCTGTTATGATCTACATGGCCCTCCCTCTAAATGGGCTAATCATGCTGTAGCAGGCGAGGTTGCTATTAGTGATAGTAAACTGGCAGACCTAACTCCTTCCACATCTACATCTACTTCTGGGAGGGAGATGGTGAGTATTCTGCGTGATGAGTATGAACGGTTCCTTCAAACTACTTCACAGCATACCACTGCCACATGTGCCCAATCAGGTATCGCTTGCATGTCATCTAAAACTCCTTCATGGATTATTGACTCTGGAGTCTCAGATCATATGACCGGGACTCCAGGTGTGTTCTCTTCTCTTGCTGAAACCTCCACACCACAAACTGTTACACTTGCCAATGGGTCATCATCTCCCATCTGTGGTGTTGGTAATGTTGGCTTGGCTTCTGTCCCTTTATCATCTGTTTTATACGTACCTAAGTTTCCATTCAATCTTATGTCTGTTAGTAAAATAACCAAAACTCTTTGAGAGTTGAGAGTTGTATGTTGAGTCATTTTTCTTTGGTTCACTCAGATGTTTGGGGTCCGATCAAAATAGAGTCTTATAATGGGTACAAGTATTTTGTCTTCTTTATTGATGATTGTTCAAGAATGACATGGATTTACTCAATGAAAGAAAGAGGTGAATTATTTTCCATTTTTCAAAAATTCCATGCTGAAATACGCACACAATTTGGTGTTCCAATCAAAGTTCTCCGTTCAGATAATGGTCGTGAATACTTTCTTATTGCATTTCAACAGTATTTAGAACAACATGGCATTATTCATCAGACCTCGTATGCTTTCACCCCTCAACAAAATGAGGTGGCTGAACGGAAGAATCGTCATCTTCTTGAAATTGCTCGGTCTATGCTTCACCACATGCATGTTCCTAAACGGTTTTGGAGTGATGCTGTACTCACTACATGTTTTCTCATTAATCGGATGCCCTCTTTTATTCTTCATGGTCGGTCCCCTTTCTCCATCTTGTTTCCCACTTTATCTCCGTTTCTATTAACTCCTCGTGTCTTTGGTTGTGTGTGCTTTGTTCATAATCTGAGTCCTGGAATAGACAAGCTAGATGCACGCTCAATTAAATGTGTCTTCCTTGGCTACTCTCGGACTCAAAAAGGGTACAAGTGTTATAATCCTATTGCCCGAGAGTGCTATGTCTGCCCTGATGTCACATTTTTTGAGTCTGTCCCCTTCTTCTCCAGTCATGAAGCACCCTTGTCCTCACCCTTACCTCCTCTTCCTCTTCCTGTCAGTGATTCAGTTCCAGAGGCTGTTGTTGGAGTAGACTCATCTCCTCATCCAGTGCAGGTCACCACTGAACGACCACCGATCCAACAAGTGTATACACGTCGAACGACACCGGCCCCTCCTCCTGCTTCTACCTCATATGTGGATCCTCTCATGGCTCCTATTGCTGAACCTTCAGATCTTGACCTACCCATTGCCTTACGGAAAGGTAAACGTAGTTCCACACTCCATCCCATTTCCAATTTTGTTTCATTATCTCGTCTTTCTGCCTCACATCGCCAATTTGTTTCACTTTTGTCTTCTATTTCCCTACCTAACAATGTTCAAGAAGCTCTTAGTTCACCTGGATGGCGGCGGGCAATGGAGGAGGAACTTTCTGCTCTTCAACATACTCAAACATGGAAACTTACTACTCTTCCACCTGGGAAGCATTATGTGGGCTGTAAATGGGTGTATACTGTGAAATACTTGCCAGATGGTAGTGTAGAGCGTCTGAAGGCCAGACTTGTTGCTAAAGGTTACTCACAGGTGTATGGTGTGGACTATATGGAGACATTCTCACCGGTGGCTAAAATTGGTTCCGTTTGTGTCCTAATTTCCTTGGCAGTTATGCATGATTGGCCTCTCCTTCAACTTGACATAAAGAATGTCTTCCTCCATGGTGATCTAGTGGAGGAGGTATATATGGAGCAACCACCTGGGTTTGTTGCTCAGGGGGAGGGTGGTAAGGTGTGCAGGCTGAAGAAAGCAATTTATGGGTTGAAGCAATCTCCACATGCTTGGTTTGGGAAGTTCAACGAAGTGGTGAAGAGTTTTGGAATGAAGCAATGCCAGGTTGATCACTCAGTGTTCAGCTATGACTCAGAAGTTGGTAAGATTTTATTGGTGGTCTATGTGGATGATATTGTCATCACTGGTAGTGATAAATTGGGGATTGGCAAACTAAAGGTATTTCTGCAAAATCATTTTCAAACAAAG
Organism: Nelumbo lutea; assembly: GCF_056320005.1. Lineage (NCBI taxonomy): Eukaryota > Viridiplantae > Streptophyta > Magnoliopsida > Proteales > Nelumbonaceae > Nelumbo > Nelumbo lutea. Next base: position 6,043,403 of record NC_142687.1, read on the forward strand.
GACCTTGGAACATTAAAGTATTTCTTGGGTATAGAGGTTGCCAGGTCAAAACAAGGTGTGAATCTGTGCCAAAGGAAATATGTCCTTGATCTATTGGAAGAAATAGGACTGTTAGGTGCAAAACCGGCTGAGACCCCTATGGAACCAAATGTTAAGTTAAGCAGTGATGCAGGAGAAGTATTTGAAGATCTTTGAAGGTATAGACAACTAGTGGGAAAGCTGAACTATCTGACTATCACGAGACCCGACATCTCCTTTGCAGTCAGTGTGGTGAGCCAATTCATGCAGAACCCTCGTATACCTCACTGGGATGCAGTCCTTAGAATTGTGAGGTATCTGAAAGGAGCTCCAGGCCGTGGGCTATTGTATAAACCAAGAGGAAAACTTGAAGTAGTTGGGTATACAGATGCAGACTGGGCAGGCTCAGTGAGTGACAGAAGATCTACTACAGGCTATTGCACATTTCTGGGAGGAAATCTTGTGACATGGAAAAGTAAAAGGCAGACAGTTGTAGCCAGAAGCAGTGCTGAAGCCGAATATAGGGCCATGGCTCACACTATCTGTGAATTAGTGTGGTTGAGGAATCTCCTACAAGAAATTGGGTTTCACATGGATAAACCTATGAAATTGTACTATGACAACCAAGTTGCACTACATATCTCATCCAATCCTATCTTTCATGAGAGAACAAAGCACATAGACGTTGATTGCTACTTTGTGAGAGAGAAGGTTCTTGCCAGAGAGATAAATACAGAACATGTGGGCTCCAATGACCAGTGGGCAGATTTGTTTACAAAAGCTCTAAGCTCAGGGAAAGTGAACTATCTATGTAACAAGCTGGGATTATATGACATATATTCTCCAGCTTGAGGAGCAGTGTTAAGATGTGCCGAATAGGGGTAGTTTAGTCTTCTTCTGTTTATTAAGTAACTTGCTAATGTGGCAGTGTTATTAGATTAAGGGGGTCGACTGAATGGGTTAACCATCAGATTTTCGACAGACCCTTCTTCTTCTTCTTCTTCTTCTTCTTCTTCTCGGACTACTGTAGCAACAGTCGAAACAAAAGTAATCTTGCGGCAAGCCCTAGTGTTTGACTGAACCTTGAGATTTATGTATACAGATTCTAGGGTTTCTTATTAACCCTACTGCAAGTCTATATATACAGTACTGAGTGGATTGTGCAACTGAATTGTTCACTTTAAGGACTGATTATCCTAACTCTCCCAAGCATATCAGACCTCTTTTAAGCTGTTTTTCAGAGTCCTAAGGGGTTAGAGCTCTACGGACAGCTACTGTTGTGTTGGCTAGTTGGTTTCAGATTAGAATTATCCCAGTTTTGTGCACATACACTGTGAAGACAGATCAGGCCCATACTGTTTTTTCATTGTGATTGATAGTCCAAGTGCTGTTTTGAGACTTGACAGAAATGGAGTTTAAAAATCAGGCAGAAGGCAGCCTTGGGAACATCGGTTGTGGTAATGTTTCTGAGATGGGTTGTCAGATTACGACTGTAAAGTTTGATGGATCAAACTATTTGGAATGGGCCCAATCAGCCATGATGGCTATTGGTGGAAGAGGTAAATTAGGGTACCTCTTGGGAGATATGAAGGAACCTCCCAAGGGAGACCCGACATATACCAAGTGGATTCAAGAAAACTACTCGGTTATGACATGGCTGTGTAATTAGCCTCATATTAGCCGGAATTATTTGTGGGCAAAGACAGCTAAGGAGATATGGGATGTTATGAAAGAAACTTATTCCCAACCCCTTAATGTTGCCAGAGCATATGAATTGAAATGTGAAGTGAAGAATCTTAAACAAGGAGAGAGACCGGTTTCAGTATATTTCTCTACCTTGCAGTCTCTGTGGCGTGAGATTGATCACTTAGAGACTCTTAAGTGGGAGAGTCCCAAAGATGCACAGATATATAGAAAGCAAGTTGAGACAAACCGGGTATTTGAGTTTTTGGCGGGCCTAAATTCATAGTATGGTATTGTACGACAACAGATTTTGACTAGAGACAGTGTGACTTTCTCTCAGGCATACTCATTTGTACACAGTGAAGAGACCAGAAGGAAGGTTATGATGCAACCTCAGCCCCCCACACCAGCCTTTGTAGCGGTCACACCCAAATCAGGGGGTGATTCAGAGAAGGATAGGAGGAAGGAAGACAAGAAGGATATGGTATGTGAATATTGTAAGAAGCCCAAACATACAAAAGAGATGTTGGAAACTGCACCCTCACTTGGTTCCTACGAAGTTGAGAAGCAAGAAGGGCACTGCTCATGTAGTCGTGAACACTGATTCAACATCCTCATCTGGCACAAAAGGAACATCTTTAGAGACCTTAGCAGTAGTTTGGGCAGCCCTAATGCAGTTAGAAAAAGAAGTTGGAAATTCAGCTCAGTCACCGCAGCCTTCATCAGCACCTGCCACATTTGCCTTCGCACATTCAGGTACTCGAGCTTCAGCCTATCATGCCTCAGCTCCAGGTACTACTTAACCTTGTTGGGTAATAGATTCAGGTGCATCTGATCACATGACTAGCTTGCCTTCACTGTTTACTACTTACCATTTGTCTTCTGGTAGGGATAAAGTATCTATTGCTGATGGCTCCCTGGTTCCTATTTCTGGAAAGGGTGACATCAAGTTATCAGATACTATCTCCCTGTCATCTGTCTTGCATGTTCCTAAGCTTGATACTAACCTTCTTTCAGTCAGTAGTATTACCAAGCATATGAACTGCTCAGTAACCTTCTTTCTTGACCGATGTGTTTTCCAGGACTTGGAGACGAAGAAGGTGATTGGAACTGGCTGTGAGACGAATGGGATCTATCTACTCGGGGAGAGGTTCCATCAGGGAGAGTCGGTTGAGAAGATGTCTTTTGTTTCTCAGAGTGTGAGTCCGGTTATGCTGTGACATAATAAATTAGGTCATTTGTCTTTTCGGACTTTACAGAGTTTGTTTCCTGCTTTATTTGAGTCTATTGAGTTGTCTCAGTTACAGTGTGAAAGTTGTGAGTTTGCTAAGTGATGAAGCGCGATCCGGCCGGTCTTAGCAGTCAACGACCTTGCTTCTGAACTGGGTAGCAGGGAACCTGAAACGGAGGAGATGAGGAAGCTCCGGGGGAAAACCCGGTGTAGCGGCTCCGAAGCTCAAGTTAGAATCCTTCAAAAGCAAGATAACACCAGATAGCGCAAAGTTTGCATACCTTGTTTGTTGGGGGCAGGGGGATCTTATAATCACTTCGTGCACTCGCTCCGAGACCCTTGTCAGGTCGGGTATGATTACCCTTGCGCTTGTCAATTCGGCCGTCGTCCTTTCTACTGGGACAGAACCATCACTGCCTAACCGTCTCTCTAACTGGAGATGGCGGTGTCAGTGGTGGTGGCAGGTGGCCATTTAGAGTGCGGCCGGCAAGCGTCAGATCCCAAGTCAGTCAGGTGCGGCGCCCTCGGGCACGGACTTCCTCAATGTCAGGCATGGTACGACTTGTTTGGTTTTGGTGCCCAGAAGGTGATGCGGAGTGGTAAGTGAGGCGAAGTTTTGAGTTCGAAGGTATCTATAGGGCAGGTCAGTTCGGCGAGGTGTATCCCGAACTGTTACAAGGCAGGCCAGTTCGGCGAGGTATACCCCGAGCTGTTACAAGGTTGGCCAGTTCGGCGAGGTTTATCCCGAGCTGTTACGAAGTTGGCCAGTTCGGCAAGGTATATTCCGAGCTGTTACAAGGTTGGCCAGTTCGGCGAGGTATACTCCGAGCTGTTACAAGGTTGGCCAGTTCGGCGAGGTATATCCCGAGCTGTTACAAGGTTGGCCAGTTCGGATTACTCTGGTTTTGGGCCAAGGGTGAGTTCGGGCCCCCCGTAGGGAGTTCGGTCCGCTGGTGTCCCCTTGTTCACGCCTTAGTTTTGGCCCTTTTGCCGAGCTGTTGTTTCTGCCACGTGTCGCATAACTGTGAGGTCGGGCCAAATCTTTCTTCATCAATTGCCCCCCACTCCTCGCGCCAAGGGTCTTGCCCTGGTGCGGGGAGTTTTGCGAGGTAGTAGGTGGATTTGTCCCGTCCTTCGAATCTTGACTGCGCGAGTTGCTTTTGCCAGGGTTCTTCGATTTCCGAGAAGGCTGGAAACGTGCCTACTCATAAATGTTGATGGTTGTGACGACGTGCGTTTCAAATTTCAAAAATTCGCGCCGCTGGGACGTGACAGCGGGTCATTCAAAAAGGCGTGCCACTGCTGTACGTGCGCGGGCGGCTGTCAGGGAGACGTGCGGCGCAGTCAGTTTCGGAAAGATGCATGTCGGCGCGACGTCGGTTTCAAGAAGGCATGCGCTGACGTTTCGCTCTTTTTGGAAAGACGTGCGCCAATCACGTCTCGACCTTATGGGACGTGCGTTCAGTGAAAACGTGGGCCGTCGGATCGTCTTTGATCTGCACGGTCGATTCTTGGTTACTGTAGCTATAAATAGTGGGGGACCCCAATCGATTTGTCACTTCTGCGGTTTGTCTACTGAGCTCGCGTCCAACTTTTCAGCTCGCGTCAAGGCTGGTTACATAGCCTTCAAGGTTCTTTGGCTTGTTCCCGTCTCCGGAGCCTTCAAAACTTTCTTCTGGTGAGTACCTTCCTGAATCCACCTTTTCCTCAATGTCTAGCTTTGATAGCTCAGACGACTCTTCAAGTAGGGCCGACGTAGGTTCTACCAACCGAGCCGTGTCCCTCGACTGCCTCAGTGATCCTGAGGTGGAACTCGAGGACTATGAACCAGTAGGCCGAGCCGCTTCGGGCAGTTTGGCGTCTACCTCTCGCCGAGGTCGGATGCTAGACAGGTTTGGTCCCTCGACCATGACGCCTGAGGGGCTTCAATCTATACTTATGTCTTACAACCTTCCTGGGGGGTATACATATTTTATTCCTTCGGGTAGCTTTCCTTGGGAACACAGTCTTGATGAGATCATGATTTTTCGAGAGCAGCTCGCTGCGGGGTTGCGACTTCCTTTCCACCCCCTTCTCGTCGAAGTCATAAACCACTTCGGTGTCACCATTGGCCAACTTCATCCGAACTCTAGAACCTACGTCGGCCCTACTTGAAGAGTCGTCTGAGCTATCAAAGCTAGACTTTGAGGAAAAGGTGGATTCAGGAAGGTACTCACCGGAAGAAAGTTTTGAAGGCTCCGGAGACGGGAACAAGCCAAAGAACCTTGAAGGCTATGTAACCAGCCTTGACGCGAGCTGGAAAAAACTTGGACGCGAGCTGAAAAGTTGGACGCGAGCTCAGTAGACAAACCGCAGAAGTGACAAATCGATTGGGGTCCCCCACTATTTATAGCTACAGTAACCAAGAATCGACCGTGCAGATCAAAGACGATCCGACGGCCCACGTTTTCGCTGAACGCACGTCCCATAAGGTCGAGACGTGATTGGCGCACGTCTTTCCGAAAAGAGCGAAACGTCAGCGCATGCCTTCTTGAAACCGACGTCGTGCCGACACGCGTCTTTCCGAAACTGACTGCGCCGCACGTCTCCCTGACAGCCGCCCGTGCACGTACAGCAGTGGCATGCCTTTTTGAATGACCCGCTGTCACGTCCCAGCGGCGCGGATTTTTGAAATTTGAAACGCGCGCCGTCACAACCATCAACATTTATGAGTAGGCACGTTTCCAGCCTTCTCGGAAACCGAAGAACCCTGGCAAAAGCAACTCGCGCAGTCAAGATTCGAAGGACGGGACAAATCCACCTACTACCTCGCAAAACTCCCCGCACCAGGGCAAGACCCTTGGCGCGAGGAGTGGGGGGCAATTGATGAAGAAAGATTTGGCCCGACCTCACAGTTATGCGACACGTGGCAGAAACAACAGCTCGGCAAAAGGGCCAAAACTAAGGCATGAACAAGGGGACACCAGCGGACCGAACTCCCTACGGGAGGCCCGAACTCACCCTTGGCCCAAAACCAGAGTAATCCGAACTAGCCAACCTTGTAACAGCTCGGGATATACCTCGCCGAACTGGCCAACCTTGTAACAGCTCGGAGTATACCTCGCCGAACTGGCCAACCTTGTAACAGCTCGGAATATACCTCGCCGAACTGGCCAACTTCGTAACAGCTCGGGATATACCTCGCCGAACTGGCCAACCTTGTAACAGCTCGGGGTATACCTCGCCGAACTAGCCTGCCTTGTAACAGTTCGGGATACACCTCGCCGAACTGACCTGCCCTATAGATACCTCTGAACTCAAGACTTCGCCTCGCTCACCACTCCGCATCACCTTCTGGGCACCAAAACCAAACAAGTCGTACCATGCCTGACATTGAGGAAGTCCGTGCCCGAGGGCGCCGCACCTGACTGACTTGGGATCTGACGCTTGGCGACCGCACTCTAAACGGCCACTTGCCACCGCCACTGACACCGCCATCTCCAGTTAGAGAGACGGTTAGGCAGTGACGGTTCTGTCCCAGCAGAAAGGACGACGGCCGAATTGACAAGCGCAAGGGTAATCATACCCGACCTGACAAGGGCCTCGGAGCGAGTGCGCGAAGTGATTATAAGAGCCCCCTGCCCCCAACAAACAAGGTATGCAAACTTTGCGCTATCTGGTGTTATCTTGCTTTTGAAGGATTCTAACTTGAGCTTCGGAGCCGCTACACCGGGTTCCCCCCCGGAGCTTCCTCATCTCCTCCATTTCAGGTTCCCTGCTACCCAGTTCAGAAGCAAGGTCGTTGACAGCTAAGACTGGCCGGATCGCGCTTCATCAATAGCCATGAGATTGAGTCCCTTAAACAACTCTCTCATCAAGAATTTGAGGTCAAAGACCTTGGTGTACGTCGGTATTTTTTGGGTACATGAAGGTGGAGGTCTATACAGATGCTGATTGGACTGGGAGTGTTGATGACAGAAGGTCTACTTCAGGATATTGTGCCCTTGTGGGAGGAAACCTTGCTTCCTGGAGAAGTAAGAAACAAAGTGTTGTCTCCCGGTCAAGTGCTGAAGCAGAATACAGGTCCATGGCCAACGGAGTGGCTGAAATCCTATGGCTAAGATCTCTACTTGAGGAGTTGGGCATTGAGTATGAGAAGCCCTTGATGCTGTATTGTGATAATCAAGCAGCCATTAATATAGCACATAATCCAGTGCAGCATGACAGAACCAAACACATTGAAGTTGACCGGCATTTTGTACGAGAGAGGGTCTCATTTCAAGAAGTATGTCTCCCTTACATCACATCCAGTATGCAATTAGCGGACATCCTCACTAAAGCCGTATCAAGAAACATTGATGTGGGCCCCACAGTTGTGGTCCCACTCTGTCTGTAGGGTAGAATGTACCTAGTCACAGCTGTGGTCGATTTATGATTCTGGTATTCTAGTTGTTATTTACTTTTCAGTTTTATATTGTTATGTGTTATGATGTAAACACCAAGGGCAGATGTGTCCTTTCATTTAACTAGCATAACATATAAATATTAAATTGAAGTGGCTTCAGCAGAATATTTCAGATTCTGTTCTCCTCAAAACTGTGTTCTACTGCTCTCTCACCACTCTTTCTCCTTCTTCTTCACTTTCTCTTCTCTTCGAACCTGAAGTTTCTTAGTGATCAAGACTGATAGCAGTCTTGAACATCTACAGTCTTCAATGAGTTTATGTATTTTATATGTACAGCTTGTTTAAAGCTGAAACAGATTTGTGGGGTGCTACTATTATATTCTAACACCATGGAGTTCTGTTTCTTTGTTGCATGCATGATCATTGATCAATGGCAATACAGTTTATTTTATTATGCAACTAAGGCTTGCACTAGACCCAAATGAGTTCAGCTAGGCTTGCAATACTGTGGGTCTGAGACAACTTGGATGGGAGTAGTATCAACACAATATAATTATGAAAGGGACAGTTTTGTAATTTCTCATCTTTTTACATTAGGATGCATTTGGTAAGAGTGCAATTGAAAACATGTACAGTTCATAAAAATAAGCTTGGTTTGGTTTTGCATTGACAAATTTTGTATTCTTACCAATGGTTGTGATAGTATTTGGGTACAGACACGAATTCCAAGACTGGAATGTACCTTTTTTACATTGATCAACTTTGGATGCAGGCATTTAGAAGCAAACTTTGCTCTTGTTTTGGATGCAAACATGTCAGAAAAAAAAAAAAAACAAATCTGTTGTCATTTTCAATACAAAAATGTTTTCTTACCAAATTCCTGCAAAACTGAACCGGAGTGCAAATTCACTTCAGCTCAGCATTTGCACACCAAACACAGCCTTAAGTACAAATAGTTCAGAATAGTCTGCAAAACCAATTTTTGTCTCTGTAAACATTCATCTTCCCTCCCCCCCCTGTTATTATCATTGTTGTTGGTGGTGTTGGTGTTGTTATTGTTATAGTAGGTTCTGTAAAACTGATACTGACCTTAGCACAGGACACCTGCTGATATCAGCAGGTTGCATGGATGATTTTATGCAAGGCTCTTATTGGTCACTCCATTATGAAGAAAAGCATAGATTTTACTAGAGCATGGATTATAGAATTTATTGCTAATCTATTTGGGATGATTTACTGATATGAATCATGCAGTCAATTGAAAATTGAAATACATTTAGTGGATCCAGACCATCATAAACATCAAACTGGATTGAGATTTTACCTGGGGAGCTCCTTGTTAATGCTATTGATTACATTGTGGGCAATCCACTATTCCACTTCATTCTGACTGCATAATAGAAACCTTTTACCATTTCTCTTTTGCCAAGGGTTTGTATTTTTTGGCTTTCCCTCTCTTGGGACTACAGATCTCCAATTCTCTAGGAAGCTTAAGGTCTTTTGTTATTTATATGATTGATCAATCATGACGAAACCAAGTTTTAATTTAATTGCTGTTGAATCTCACCTTTTGAACAACTAGAAATCATTTTTTATCATTTAAACCTTTCACTCATATGATTATAATTTGTAAGGTGAGTAGATTGGTTTACTCCACTTGATAGAAAGTGCAATTGATTCTGATAGATCAACAAAATAATTTATTATGCAAACAAAAGCTAAAGCTTAACTTCATGTATGAAAAGAACTTTAAGTTGACTCTCAAGGTAATAATCATGTATATTGGGTGGGTCATAATACTGCTACTGCACATATCTGCAGCATTATTTCCAACTTATGTTATAATACCATCTCGTGCACTTCACATGGTGCCAGTAGTTTTCACCAGGGAATATGTTGATTCCAATAATGTTTGTGTCCGTACCCATGGGAATGGAAGCATTTCATGAAAATGTTAGCAAATATTTGACATTTTAGACCATAATTGCATGGATGGATTTTTCTCGATAGCATAAATATCACATTTTCCTGTGGAGAATTTGATTCAACCTTATAATCCCTTTTTATGTAAACATTTTTTGAATTTTATGCAAAAATAAAAAATAAAAAACTTCAGCAGTGAAGTCTGAGGTATTTCCAAAAATGAGGCCATTTTGGTTTAACTCTTCAAAGCATTCTTTTTAATATTTTGTTCAACAGTGAAGGTGCAGGTGGTGGTCATGCTCCAGATATTATCAAAGTGTGTGGTCTGAAGAATGTCTTGCCCTCATCAACAAACCCAACACGACCATTTACAACCAATACTGTAGATGAGCACCTTGATATGTTGGTAAGGGAAAAAGAAGAGGAAATATTGATTTGCTTGTGAATTCTCCCTATTTTCTATTGGATCAATAATAAAATATATTCTATTGAAATAAAGACACAAGAACCTCATTCCCCTATACTATTTGGGACAAGGAACAACAATCAGAACCCACCAACAAGCCATAATATTGTTGTTCAAAAAAGGTTAAGAAAGATTATCAATGAATCACGGAAATGTTGTTTTCTAATGGAAATTTTAAGGTTAAATCACTCAATTTCTATTGGTATATTTTTTGTCTTTATAAATTTAGATACTCCTTAGAATATAGGGGCCAAAAATAAAAGTTAACTGGTGATTGCATCCTCTGAAGATGCACTTGTTATGAATGCAAAACTTATTTTGGAATTTTTTGTGCTTAAGTCGAGTCAATGCTCTTTGTACCCAGGTTATAACCAGGACATGGCAAACCGCTCACAAAATGAAGGCACAAAGAGGATCAATTGATCAAAGTGACACACTTAATGACAACTTCCGAATCAAACGATACATTGCAAAGTACACCATAAATCCTGCAATAGCTAATGGATTTTCTGAATATGTTGGTTCAGTTGAGGTATGATAATTTCAATCTTGTAAATTATAATGAATTTGTTTCTGTTACATTTGAAGTTCTGAATTTTTAGTATATCTCAAGGACATCAATGACTATCTAAACAGAGTGCATAAAACACACAAAGATGCAGTTGGTATTCCCAATTCATTTGGTTCTACCTAGAATTTCTCTAAATACATCTACTTGATAGCTTTTTATTTTTGACAGTTTTGCTTTTCCCTATTTTGGGATTTCTAGAATAATTAACATGACTGGATAAATTATGTATACCTTTGAGAAGGAATATCCACTTAGGTTGGATTATTGAGTGGTGCATATGAAGTTCATAGCCATAAATCTCATTCTGATGAAAATTTCTAACAATCAGTTTATTTCTTTCTTCTTTCCATTCCATTTTGTTAGTGTCTTGATATTCAAGAAATAAAGGTACATGTATTTTTGGAATATTTAAATAATTTAACCATTAACTTGTTCACCCGGAAATGTTGGTTCAGTACTATGACTGAGTTTGTGGGTGCAGATGCATATGTGCATAAAGTAAAAAATGAAAAATTTGATGATAACCAAATCAAAATATCACCATATTTTTCCTTTGATAAAACAAAAGGGTAATTAAAATGAGGTTAAGTAGACTAAGATGGTTTAGCAGATGCAAAGAAGACCATCTACAGAACCAGTGTGAAGATGTGATCTATTACAAGTTGAAGTCCAAAAAAGGCTAGGGGCAGACCAAAAAGGACATGGGTTGAAGTAGTGAGAAATGATTTAAGGGCCCATAATTCACCAATGGATATGGCACTGAACAGAGTGAAATGGAGGAACAGGATTCATGTAACTGACCCAATATAATTGGGACAGGCTTGGTTGAGTTGAGTTGATTTTCTTGAAAAAGGTACACCTTTGAATATGTCAAACGGGACTAGATCTTTTGTGAACATGACCATGGTGAACAAGTCTTTCTTCCCATCTCTGTAAACCATACGTCCATCACATGGAAAAGTATGGACTTGATCTTGTCCATCTTTTCACTTGAATGGAGACTTGTTGCATACCTTGAGGAACTTGGGTTTGTTAGCAGGGTCTTGTTCAAAGCATGTCAGTTTTCTCGGTCACTTCTCTTTTTTTATCAGCATTCTTGGTCGCTTTTCTTGATTTGCATTAGTATTGTTTGCCCAACCATATCAATATTTTCAAAACTTTATGGTCACAATTAAATCATGAACCCCAAGGGCACGAATTTGAATCTTATAATCGGATTTCTGAAAAAGAAAAAGGAAAACTTAAAGTCAAATAATGTATCTTAATTATTTATTAAATTCATGTGATTTGAGTCAATTCACTGGAACTTGATTACTTATATTCCCTTTTTTCTTAACTTTTTCCAAGGTCTTCTATTTTAAAATACATTGCTAGAAAAAGACTTACTTGAGTTGTTTTAAAACATTAGGTCAATGAGCCATTTTATGGAGCAAGGTTTGGCTGAATGTGATGGCTGTTCAGCAGGCTGTGGAACTAATGATAAGGTTCCACACCAGTATTTAAATACATGGGGCCTGCACCTTTTACAGTGGGGCCCATGAATTTATTACTGGCATGGAACCTCATCATTGGTTCCACAGCCTGCTGAACAGCCATCGCGTTCAGCTAATCGGAATTCCATTTTATGTTGGTAAAAAGCGGAACTTGATTATACATTCTTTTGCTCATTATGTTGGTAAAAGTCAAACTTGATTATCATCATCCAAACTTATCCCGACTGGGGGGGAGGGGTAGGGGTAGACAAAAAGGACATGGTTCAAAGTGGTAAGAAATGATTTAAGCACTAATAATTTAACAATGGGTAAGGCATGCATGATGCTTTTGACAAAATTCTTACGAAAAAGAACATATTTTATAGTATATGGTACGATTTATGATTTGTTTTGCCCTTCTATAATATATTTGGTCATTTGTTTAATTTTAAGTCCAATCTTTACAACATTTGAAACAATGACTTAATAAAGACAACAAAGAAAATATTTAATACTTTTCTGGATATATTTTTATTTCCAGGCTGGGAAGTTAGCGGATCTTGTTCTATGGAAGCCTTCATTTTTCGGAGCAAAACCAGAAATGGTGATCAAAGGTGGTGCAATTGCTTGGGCTAATATGGGTGATCCAAATGCAAGCATCCCCACTCCTCAACCGGTAAAACTTATTTTACTCAGTTTTATTTGTTTAAGAAATATATCTAGCTCATTGGATAAAATATTATAAAATTCTGAAAATCTTGATCCTTCTACCCAAAAAAGAAAAAGAAATTCTTGAATCTGTGCAGGAGGACAGAGACCGTCCTTTCAACAGAAAATTAATTATGGAGAATGCTACAAAATTATGTTTTTATCTTATCCTTTGGGTGCTTGGTATTATCTGATTGAATTAATATTTAATGGTGGAGGTCTCCTACATGGGATTCAATTCATGTAATGGTTACTATTACGGGTCTGGTATATCATTAGATTGAATAATTCTCCATAATTCTATCCCCCTTTCTCACAAACAGGTCCACACACACACAAATACAATGAATCAAAGTTGTCCAAAATAGTTAAGTGAAGCATTGGTGGTTGCAGGTGATGATGAGGCCCATGTTTGGGGCATTTGGCAAGGCTGGAAGCTCAAATTCCATTGCATTCGTCAGCAAGGCATGCTCCTCTCTCTTCCATTGCATTCCAATGTACAGCTGTAGTGTCATATGGGCAGACGTGGGTAGGATTTTTTTGGGCAGGAAATCCGAGTCTACAAGGAGCTACCACCTGTTACTATTTTATTATTCACGTTGGACTAACTGAAAATTGTTGTTTCTGGTTAATAGGCTGCTAAGGACGCCGGAATAGAAAAAGAGTACGGACTGAAGAAGAGGGTGGTAGCCGTGGGCAATGTGCGGAGGCTCACAAAACTGGACATGAAGCTCAATAGCGCACTTCCAGTAATAGATGTGGACCCGGAGAAGTACACCGTGACAGCAGACGGCGAGGTACTCACCTGCACTGCAGCCACCACGGTTCCTCTGTCCAGGAATTACTTCCTCTTTTAATTTTATTTCTCAAACTGCTTACAACAGCCAAAGCTAATGAATAACTAACCAATGCTCGAAATTCTCCATTCCATTCTGTGTTATCTATCCCAACTATATTTTCTCTATTCACCAACTGCGTGGTTTGGACTGGACTCCAGGGTCCATTCTTTCATTGCCAGTCAATGGTGGAAGAGGAAGAGGAGCTTACAGCTGTTCACTGGTCAGGTTTCGGGCCGGGCCCATTCAAATTTTACCAAAAGCTAAACCCGAGCCCGGCCCATGAACAGGTCTACGAGGGAAGGAGTGGTCAAGTTTTGGAGTTCAACTTGGGCGGGCTTGGGTTTATGATTTGTTAAAAAATGAATGGGCCCCTATATAGAGCTGTGTAAATACTTCAGTCGGGTACCTGATTTGCACAATTGCACTAGTTTTCCTTTTATCTACTCTACTCTAGTTGAATGGGACGTGCACGAGGAAGGAGGGCGTGGAGAGAAGAATGATTGGGTTTATGAATTAAAATTTTGGGAGAATTAATTGTCTCGCGTGAGGCCAAAGCAAGTATGGACATTATGTCTATCTGGTAATCATACAATTTAGGGTGAATAATGGGCTGGGCAGCCCTGAGCCCCCGACAGAACTAAACTTAACCTATTCATATAGGGTCCAGACCTGTCCCGGTTATAATTGGGTCGGTTCTTGTTTTTGATATTATGCCATGATAAAAATGAGTCAACATTGGTTTTGATTGTTTTTGAACCAATTAATGTATATGCATATTTTTCTCGTAGTGTACCGTATACTTTTAACAAATAAATAATTTATTGTTAAATTATATGGTTGTTAATTATAATTATTTCTATCGGGTTAGACCTCATGGCCCCAATTAAGAACAATTTGTTTTCTATGATTATATTACATAATACACAAAAAAATTGCATAAAAGTTGAATGATGGAAGGAAATGGTTAAAAACACAAGAAAAAAAAAATACAGGTGGTCAAGAAGTTTGATGAATCAACTAAACGGATTGGTCGAATTCATTTTTATGTTTCACGGGTGAATGTTTGGTTGTTTGTGTCATAAATCAATGGGGAAAAGACATGGTTTTTGTATTTAATGTCTAAGCCTAATTAGTTTTAAATTTTGAAAAAAAAAAACTATAAATTATCAACTAGCATGGAGTCATGCAATACACAAGTTTTGTTAAAGAAAAAGCTAAACAATAGAAGTGTAGTGTATAAGAGTGGACAATTCTTTTCTATTTTAACTTTTTAAATAAATAATAATTAGTTATATTTTATATATTATTTTTAATAAATTTTTATAATAAAAAATAATAATTATTAATTTCAGTTAGGGTTGTTCATTAAACTGGTGAAACCAACTAAGCTTACCAACACGATCCAACTCGACTCGAGTTGGTAGGTTTTCTAGTATTTCTGGTGGGTTTTGGTGTAGCAATCTTCTAACCTAACCAGGTCAAGTCAATTTCGGTTTGGCTATTTGTAAATCGACAATTGAAAATTTTTTCATATTTCTTAGTCTAAAATATTTTATATTGTAAATTTAAAATGTTTAATTTATTTTTTAATAATATCATTGTAATTTTTTTATTTAATTTTTTAAGTTTAAATCTTTTAAACCAATTAACCAAATCGAAAATTTACCCAAATTGATATAACCTGAGTTGGCTAATTTTCACTAGTGGTTGGTTGATGTTAGGTGGAACTCCCCAACCTGATCAAGTCAATTTGGTTGGCTAAACAGCCTGCAACTAAAACTAATAGTCTAATCTCTAATAAATAACAATAGTTTAATCTCCAATAATTACTAAAAGGTATCTATTAAATAACAAAACAAAAATAAATTTATACATAATTATTGAAAATTTATTTATCACAAAAATATAATAAACAATTATTAAAAATATAATAAATATAAAATTTAGTATATATAAATTAATATTTTAAAATTATTATTAATAAATATTAAATTTCTGAAAATCATTTTATAGAATTATTAATTGATATAAGTGAAATAATATTTTTATTATTAGTACATTAATAATTGTAATTATTATTTTATATATAATAATTCTTAATTTTTTAATTCAAACGTTCTTTAGATAGATATAAATAAAAAGTGGGGGAGAGGATAAATAGGAATTAAAGATAATTTAGGAAAAAAACTCTATTAAATTAGAGATAATTTAGGAGATAAATAAGAATTATAAATAATTTAGGAGAATGTGGGGGATACCGGTGCAACTTGGCTATATTAGATTATATTTTCGTAGAAAGATTTTAGGAATAGATTTAGGAAGGGGTATCCAAAGGAGAAAAGGGATAAACATAGAGGAAAGAGGGTTGGGCTAGGTCTAATGAGGTGTCATTATGAGAGAGGGAGAAGGGAGTGATGAAGTGGCTTCATGAGGGAGCAATGAAGGCTAAAATGAAGAGGGTTTGAGAGTTGTTAGTATAAGGGAGAAAGCTTAGGCTATCTAACGTGACATGCTTCTACTTTAGTATATATATAGACTAGTTGACCTATTCATGGCAGGGGTGCAAGTCAAGCAGGTTGGGCTGGGTTTATGGTCAACCTGGGCCCAACCCTAAAAATTGGGCTTAAGGCCCAAGCTCGGATTGAACCCGAGTTCAAGCCCGATCTTCCCACCCCGCATTTTAATTTGATGCACTCAGGTTTGGTGCTTGGGTATGGGCCGGGCTTGGTTTGGTCAATGAACCCATACATATATATAATAATAATAAATCAGTATTCTTCATCTGAATGTCAATCCACTAGGAATGAGAATGGGATCCCAACTCTGTCCAACCTAGCAGTCAGATTCCAAACCCCTATTCCCGTGAACTAAACAGGACCTTAGTTCTTCGAAAAGCTAAATTCAACGTTCAAGCTCAAGCAACACCAGTGCAGGGGCAGCATCAGCCTTGATTGCCTGCCGAGTACAAGCCGGGACATTGCCTGAAGGCCCTAAACAAAGGCATATCCAGATTCCAGATATCCTCATTCCCCACCCACTTGAACTGAAATTACCTAGCAAATGGGCCACTTCAATTAGTACTCATTTTGCATTTTGAAATGATGGTCCACATTCTCAGTTAACTAGTTAACTATGATTTTAGTATACTCAATTCAGTTAATGAATTGTACGTTGAATCACAATACATCGTGCCAACATCTAACAAAAAGAATTTCCTCTACAGAACCCGTTTGTGGCTAGGAAATATTTGAATCTTATCCGATTGGAGGACATGCATCCGATCCATTTACGATTTAGACGTTGGTTTAGGGTTTAAGGCTCAGTTTAGAAGGAATATAAATACAAATTTATACATTATAAATACATACAAAATGTAAGGTTTTACACTCCATATATTTGTATTTATACTCCAATGAGCCAAAGGTTAAAACTTAGGTTTTAGATATGAAAAACAAGAGGTGATCAAACGCTTTCGCGCAATCATAACAGAGTGAAATAAGGCCCTTTTATAGCCGCCCACCCCCATCTACCCACACACAAAGGCTTGACTCAAATTAATGGGGTCAGGGATGTCAACAGGTCTAATATACAGGTTGGGCTTAATCCAACCCAGCCAACTATACCTGGTGCCGCTTCAACCTTTAAATAGTGGGGTGTGCCAGGCGCAAAGTGGGACGAAGTAAGGTGGGATACAAAGATGAAACTGTTAATAAAAGAAGAAAATAGATATGAAGTAATAGGAAAAGATAAAAAAAAAAAATAATAACTTATAGAAAATCTTTATGGCATGATAATGTAAGGTTGTATTTGGTCCCATATATGTCTACCTGATGTGATGACATATATTTCTCATCAATTTAATTTGTATATATAGATCAAACCCAAACATTTGAGGTAGAAACAACAATAATACCAAACACAACCTAAGAATGAGATATATCATATATAACCTGAACTATTTATCTGGTTTGATAGAACATAAATGAATCAAAAACAAAAACTAAGGCTATATTCAGGTTAATAGACAAAAAAATCAGAAAATTGATAAAAAATATAAGGAGAATACTTACCCTCAACTTTCTATTTCTCTCTTACTCTTTATCATACCAAAACACAGAAAAATTCCATGTACACAAATTTTAAATCATGAAAACATATTGAACACAATATGTATAGTATCTACGAAGTTGATGTGATAATGATAAAAACTGAACAACCAATTAGGTACCAAATATGAATTATTTATGCTGCTTTTTTTTTATTATTTTCAGTCTATAGTGACCAAACTAGACATTCTTCTCGTGTTAAAAGGAATCTAGAAAGTAGAGTCTTATGCTATTAGAAAGTCTACGCACCCAAGCTCTTGGCATGGGCCCTAGCCTCAAAACAAGATCCTTGACTTAAAAGTTGAGGCAACTTTTATTCATCTCGTTGCTTAGACTATTTTCTTTATTTATTATAAACAAATTAGTGAATGACCCCGTATTAAGTATGGGTCCATATAAATTGACCCTTAAATGTCGAGCCCGTAAAATTATACAGGTCATTAAATTCAGCTTGAACCATTTATTATTTTAATTTAACCATTCTTATTTATTATTACTAATTTATTCTAGTATTTAATTTAAAGTTTTT
Source organism: Nelumbo lutea (assembly GCF_056320005.1). Taxonomy (NCBI): domain Eukaryota; kingdom Viridiplantae; phylum Streptophyta; class Magnoliopsida; order Proteales; family Nelumbonaceae; genus Nelumbo; species Nelumbo lutea. The sequence goes on from NC_142687.1 coordinate 6,061,333, forward strand.
GTATATAGTAATAATAATAGCTAAATTTGTAATTATTTAAATATTTACTTAAAATAGATTTGTTAATTTAAATATTTTGCATTTAAGAATAAACATTAATGATTTAGCTTAATAACTTCAGTGACTGTTAATAAATATTGATTCTTATTTAAGGTTTAATTACTGTATTCGGTAATTATTATGGAGCATGCTTTGAATAAACATTAATGATAACTGATGATTGTTATTTCATTTTTTATTATTTATTTAATTAAGTACTTGATGATTGTTATTGTTATTAATTATTTCTATAAATAATTGATTGTTATTATTATTTACTTAATCAAATAATTTAATCCAGTAATTTTCTGCAAGTAATTACTTGATTTAATTTGATTTATTTCATTTTTTAATTATTTATAATAGGCATTTAGGGTAGGCTCTTTATTTGATTTAAGAGACTTACCATGTTTTATCTAGACAATGACCCCATACTAAGTAAAGGGCAACTACAACATCATTTAATTTGAAATTTACTATTTAACAATAAAAAATCAATGTCTTGTTGAGCAACTCACCCCCCAAAAAGTATCAATAACTTTGAAATCACTAATATATTTATAAAATAGTAAAATTAGATGGATGTTTATAACAATATCACCAATACTGCTTAATATTTAGGGACATATGAATGGATAAAAAGCATTTAAATGATATCCATTCAAAGAGGCAAAGATGGAAGAAAATCATTCAAAGTCTAAGAAAAACAATCCATGCCAAACAACATTTGCGGATGCGTCCATCATCTGATGTAAGAGATGAAAAATATATGACTACAATCAAATCATCATCATGTATGACTACAATTAATTGATAATATAATTGGGACTCCAAAGCCCATCCAACTGAAGAATGGAAGTCACCTCCAAGTTAGGTGCCAATACTTCTTTTGGTTAATCATGGTTATGTATTTTAAGTATAAGCTTCCTGCGATGAACATAAAGTAGTTAGAAATTATCTTTAAGAAAAAGGTAGGAAAACTTGTACATAACCTAATGGTATGCTTAAATTATGGGAATTGAGAGAGTAGGTTGAAATTATAATTTTGGGCATGTTGATGTGTCAAATTCAAGTCAATTAGAATACTCATAGAGTTTTAGTTTATTCATTTAGTGGTAATTTGAATATTTTTTTTATTCCATGTATTTATTGAGCAACATAGATTAATAATATATTAATAATTATGAAACCAATAATAATAATAAGTATATTATTATTAATATTATTTACTGATATTAAATTCTTATTATGTGTGTATTATTATTATTATTATTATTATTATTATTATTAAAATAAGTAATTTCAATAACCATTAGTACTTTTTTAGCAATAAGTATATATTAATCTGTTCAGTTATTTTTGTTAACTATTAGTGAAAAATTAATAATTAATTAAAATATCAATAAATATAAATTTCATAATTAAAAATTATTGATAACCTTTCATTGGAAAATTTATTTCAGTAAAATTAAATTTATTTTTCTAACATTGACATTAATTTTGATATTTTCAATAATTTTGGTCAATTTATTAAAAAAAAAACACTTTTGCTGATTTATTGTTTTCAAATATTATTATTACCATTACTGATATTACAATAGGTAATTTTAATATTATATTTATTTTTATTATTAATATTCAGATTCATTAATATTGTCAATTACTGATTTATAATTACAAACATTATCGATAAATAATGAAGATTATTTAATATCAGTAATTATAATTAATAATAATATTAATTAATTAATTACTTAATAATGTTTATCTATAATTTAATAAATTACTATAAATACAATTAAATCAATGTACTTATTAATTAACAGTAATATAAATAACAATAGTTATTTTTAAATAAATAACATTATATTTAATAATTAACATTCAATCTAATAATTATAATATTTTTAAATAATTAACAATATTGATTAAAAACCAGAATTATTTAACAGTAATTAAGAGTAAATAACTACTGTATTTAACAGTAAGAAACGAATTCAGATTAATTAGGAGTCCAACCCGAAAATCCGTTATTAGTAATTAAAAGCATTAACAGTGATTATATTTAAATTGGTTTTAAATTTAATGGTAATAAAATATTAAGATAGTATTAATTAACAACAATTAACAGTAATTAAATTGTAAAGAAATAATTTTAAATTGTAATTAGCAGTAATTATAACTAAATTTTTTAAAATATATTAATAATTAGTAATTGATACTTATAATATTAGTAATTCTCATTACTTATATAATTATGAATTAATATAAACATTAAATGGTTAAATCCGAATTAATGATTAGCATTATTACAATCGTTATTAATTATCAGTATTTAGTTATGTGTATTTAAGTAGTAGTAATTAATTAAATACCTTAATTAATAAGCAATAATTGAATGAATTAAATACCTTAATTAATAAGCCACAATTGTTGGGAATTGACTCGGTTTAAATACCTATATTTAAACCGGTTCAAAATACCCGGGTCATTATTAATGAACAGTCAAAGTGTCAGTTTGGATCAGACCCGACTCTGATCCACATAACATCTTCTTCTTCCCGACTCAAAGGTTTCATTCACTCGACAGAGCGACGAAAGTAACCATACAGACGCCTTCAAGAGGCCAAATAAGGGTGATTTATCATCCATTTGAACACATAAATGCATTAGATATTCGTAAATTAGAAGAAAATAACAATAGAAATTGAAAAAAAAAATTGAAAACACAAATCAGTTGTGATAACAGCCACCGGTGAACAGAACTAACCAATTTACTGATTTTACTAAACCCTAACTCTTGAAAATATCTAACCGATTTAACATTAAATAGCTACTAAAAAACTAAAAAATATAGAGCATATAGTAGACTAACCGATTGAAGTATTACTAAAGTTCAATAAGTTGCAGACTTGTATAAGTTGCAGAGTTCTCTGAAGATGCAGACTGCTCTGAAACATTGAAAGTTCGGTTAGATGAGATTTAAATGGGAAGAAACATTAATAGTTGGGATAATAGATTAACCGAATGAAGGATTTCTGAAGTTCAGATCTCTGGATTGTAGATTTCTCTGAGTTGCAGAGTTCTCTGAGATGCAAACCCCTCTAAATGTGTAGAAAGATAGCTAGTTCGGTCAGAGCTAACCGATTTAACATTAAATAACTACTAAAAGACTAAAAAAAAATAGAGCATATAGTAGACTAACCGATTGAAGTATTACTGAAGTTCAAACTTCTATAAGTTGCAGACTTGTATAAATTGCAGAGTTGTCTAGGTTGTAGATTTCTGTGAGTTGCAGACTTCTCAGAGATGCAAACCTCTCTAAATGTGCGAAAAATAGCCAATTCGTTTGGATGAAGTTGCATATCGTTCAGAGATGAAAATTGAAATGTTGCATATTCTCCTTTTTATTTTTTAGGAAACGATAGAGAGTGGGAGCTTTTCACTCCTCACTTTTTGTAAAAAAGAGTTCGAATGACATATGGCTTTGCAGGGAGGTGGGCTGTGTTATTGAATGGCCACTTCTCAGATTGTTGACACGTGTCTACTTTTTATCATAAAATTTGCAAGGCCATTACTCAGATTATTCTTGACTTTGCAAATTACTAAGAGGACAGTTGTCTTACAATAGGGTTGCCACGTCTGACTGGGAGGGAGCTTGGCCTGATTTGGTTACTTTAATAGATATGAGTTTGCTGATTTTTAGGGTTAGGTGAACTCTTTTTAAGGGGGTTAAATATTGATGAATCTAGATATTCTAAATATATGCCACGTGATAATTTAGAGTGGATTATTTTTTTAATTACTGATCAGTATCATGTACTTTAGGGGTTGTGTCAAGTGAGTCCCCAAACTTCAAAATTTGTTTCTGCACTATTTCAAACTTTTAAATTATGTCTAATAGTTCTCTATCCATTAACATACGTTAACAAATAAATAAAATGACAAAAGTACCCATTAGGTGTCATCTATTTTTTTTTTCTACAACTTTCACATAAACTAATTCAAGAGCTGAGCACCTTGAAATGAGATGCTCCAGATGTGGTGACTGTGGCGAAAACTCAACAAGTTGTTCTGTAAATGACAAAAATACATGAGCCTTCATTACCTATTTCTCAATTGAGTTTATCAAGTTCTCATGTTTCTTCTTCATCTGCACGTTATGACTTCTGAAAAGCTCATCAATGATTAATAAAGGTCTAATGCAATTCTAATGTACTTGGTCCAATAGCAGACCTTAACACTCAAGCGAAATAGGTAAAATAGTAAAAAAAATATCATAAAGTGTAATTTTATCATTTTGAAATTATTTAATATACACCTAATGTAATGTGATGATATTGACTGACAGTCAAGTAACTTAAGGACCTATTAGACATAATTTAAAAGTTCAGGATATTGCAGAGATGCCTTTTAAAATTCGAGGACCGACTTAACACATTTCTAAAATACAAGGTACTGACAGGAACTTCCTTTTTTTTCGGGCATAACTTAGAATGAGGTAGAACTGCAATTATGTCTGAGTCGGACATATTATGCTCCTAAGGTGGTCACTCATAATTTAGCACGTATTGGATGATTTCTTTTTCACATTTGAGTGGGACCACGTGGTTGAAGTACAACATCAATTGCCCTCTTCTTAAGGCCAAACGGTTCACACTTCACAGTTGTTCTATTTGCAGATGAATTTAAATCAGCACCCCACGACGTTTCACAGCACATCTCTCCTATTTATTGAGGGAATGGGATCCGCATGTGCTTTACATGCACATCTATGGTGCATTAGGAACATTTTCTGTGAAAAATGATTTATAGGTACGAAAAATGTTTTGAATGGATGGTTGGATGTGCATGTGAGACGCGTATAAGACGCTATATGTGATAAGTAGATCCCATTTCTATATTAAAACGAAAAATAATAATATCATCATCGAAAGATGTTCTCCGTATATTACAAAAATGTGCTGTGCGACGTTTGGGGGGCTGATTTGATCTCCTTGCAAATAGTGGAGGCGGAGCAATCAATCATCATGGCAAACTGCCTCGCTCCGTCCACAAGCAGATTGCGACGTTTGGGGGGCTGATTTGATCTCCTTGCAAATAGTGGAGGCGGAGCAATCAATCATCATGGCAAACTGCCTCGCTCCGTCCACAAGCAGATGTGGCGCATCATGATGGGCCCACCATCCACCAGTTTTTAATTTTCTCAACTCTCAAAGTAAAATAATATCCTGCGAATTTTATAGTCGAACTGGCAAAATCCGTGACACTTTAGGTAGGTGTTTGGAACGAATGCCGTTCTTTTTTTTTTTCGAAAAATAGTGCTACATCAGCATCACGTCTGAAATTGTTTTTATCAGACGTGGTTATGCGCTTTGTTTTGGAAAAAACATTTCTTTAAACCATACTTTCAAAATTTGGAAAGGCGTGGTATGAAAAAATCGTCTCATGTTTTCTGAAATGGCATTGAAAAACCTCTATATGACATTAACATACATTTTATGAGAAAACGACATGCTAACATGGTTTTCAAAATAAGACTAGAAAAATCAAAAACCAGTTAGATGATCAGTTTCGTTTTTCTCTAAAAAAGAATTTGTCAAAAAATGTTAATTTGGTCAATAAACCGTTGACCTGGGCAGTTGAATCGTTCAACGGTTTTGACATTTTTTTTTTATTTTTATTTTTTGTCAGAACAGGCCGTCTATTCAATTTGAACGATCAAACCATTTAATTCGAAAATCAGACCCCTAACCGATTCATTGTCTGATTAGATTTTAAAAACATTACAGGCTAATGTAGCATTATTTTCTCAAAAAATGCTTCAGAAAACAGCATTAAATTCAAACACCACCTAGAATATCATGAAAATATAAGTAAACAGAAATGTATCAAATCTTCTTCATTTACTTTGCAAAATAACCCTTAATTTTTTATTCTCTCCTTTTAAAAATCTTGTCCCGCCCTTATAAATGATAATTTTAGGTATCTTATTAGAGATATAAATAATATATTTTTATAAATCGATTTGGGTCTTGGATCTACTAGTTTAGATCAACACATAAAATCAATCCCTATCCAACAATAATGGAAGGCAAAATCTATGATGAATTCTATATAACTGTTGCTTCATACTCCAATGTGAATAAACCAGTGATAAAGTAAAAAATGTACATCCACAAACCATTGTATAGAATCATTCCATACTTTTTGCTTTTAGGAAATTCAATCTCTAAATTTGGTAGATCTTTTATCAAAAAAATAAAGTCTGTTAGTGGAGCCCAGGGCGATTTTCTCCAAACCACTAGTCAAATCAGTGGATTTATCAATTTTTATCGTTTTTACGGGATAAATTATTGAATTACATGGTGGAAGTGGAATCCATACAACCACATGAAAGGTGGGGTGAATAGTTGGCAACAGAAGGTGATGAGGGCAGATTTGGCCCTCCAGTAAAATTGTGACACGTGGTACCTCGTGACAACTAGGAAAACACCCAACCAACAAATTTACGAAGTTGGTGACACACCCGGGCACCTGTCTAGCCGGCCTGGCGCGACCTGATCTAGGCCGCACGGCCGGTGGGTCAGTGTCTAGGCTGCGCGCCTGCGCGGCGCGCACGAACTGCACGGTGCGCGCGGCCTGCGCAAACTGTGCACGACCTGGCCGACCTGGACCATATTGTAGAGAGCTTTGAAGATAATATGAGAGAGCTAGAGAGCAGGAGTTCTCGGAGGTCCCTTAGCTCCCGCCACCTACAAAGAGGAGGAAAAGATGGAGTTCTCGTAGGTCTCTCAGCTCCTGCCACCTACAAAGAGGAGGAAAAGATGAAGTTCTCGCAGGTCCCTCATCTCCCGCAGCCTACAAAGGAAAGAAGACTGCCTCATGCTGAGGGCAGTCGGATTGCGCCGCACCAGGGAGCTCCAACATTCTCTAAGGCATCGACCGCCTAGTAGGGAGTTCGCCCCCAGGCAGTTCGCCACCAGGGAGTTAGCCTCCAAGGCAGTTCGCCCTTAGGCAGTTCGCCACCAGGGAGTTAGCCTCCAAGGTAGTTCGCCCTTAGGCAGTTCGCCACCAGGGAGTTTGCCACCAGGGAGTTCGCCACCAGGCAGTTCACCCCCAAGCAGTTCGCCCCCAGGCAGTTCGCCACCAAGGCAGTTCGCCACCAGGGAGTTCGCCACCAGGGAGTTCGCCACCAGGCAGTTCGCCCCCAGGCAGTTCGCCACCAAGGCAGTTCGCCCCCAGGCAGTTCGCCACCAAGGCAGTTCGCCCCCAGGCAGTTCGCCACCAAGGCAGTTCGCCCCCAGGTAGTTTGCCACCAGGGAGTTCGCCACTAGGCAGTTCGCCACCAAGTAACTCGTCACTAAGGTACGCCACCACCGGGCCGAATAACGAGGTACTTTGCCAAAAAATTTTACATCACAAAACATTGGTACGTGGCCGAAAATGGTTACATCAATTGGCGCCGTCTGTGGGAACCCGCTACAAAAAGCTAAGTTCTCATCCTACCAAAGCTAAGTTCTCATCTTGCCAAAACTAAGTCATCACTTTTTAGAAATTGAAGCTATCGCTTTATAGTTCTCATCTTACGAGTCGCTCCCAAAAGCCTACGGGCCACATTACTGCTTAAGACCCAGTCGCCTCTCCGGCACGGGCAAAAGTAAAAAAAGAGTAGACTACGAGTCACTCCCAAAAGCCTACGGGCCACATTACTGCTTAAGACCCGGTCACCTCTCCGGCATGGGCAAAAGTAAAAAAAGAGTAGACTACGAGTCGCTCCCAAAAGCCTACGGGCCACATTACTGCTTAAGACTCGGTTGCCTCTCCAGCACGGGCAAAAGTCAAAAAAAGAGAATAGACTACGAGTCGCTCCCAAAAGCCTACGGGCCACATTACTACTCAAGACCCGATCGCCTCCGGCACGGGCAAAGTAAAAAAAGAATAGACTACGATTCGCTCCCAAAGCCTATGGGCCATACTAGTAATTGGATCAGCACTTACTAGCTCATCGACTTACGGGCCAAAAGAAATCTACTCCCTTCGCTGAGTTACTATCAGCTCGGGAGTGGGGGGCTATTGATGAGGGCAGATTTGGCCCTCCAGTAAAATTGTGACACGTGGCACCTTGTGACAACTAGGAAAACACCCAACCAACAAACTTACGAAGTTGGTGACCCACCCAGGCACCTGTTTGGCCGGCCTGGCGCGACCTGCGCGCGGCCTGACGCGCACCTGCGCGGCGCACATGAACTGCACGGTGCGCGCGCGGCCTGACGCACACCTGCGCGGCGCACATGAACTGCACGGTGCGCGCGCGGCCTAGCGCGCGAACTGTGCACGGCCTACACGAACTGTGCACGACCTGCGTGACCTGGCCGACCTGGACCAGCCTAGCGCATGATCCAGCCAAGGCGCCAGCTTGACGACCTGATCTAGACATTGACCCGCCGACTGACACAGGCGCCAGCTTGACGACCTGATCTAGGCACTGTCCCGCCGACTGACACAGGCGCCGACCTGACGACCTGGCCTAAACACTAACCCGTCGACTGATGCAGGCACCCCTCTGACAACCCGGCCCAGGCGCCGACCTGGCCGCCTGACACAAGCGCCAGCCTAACGACCTTGAGGAGTTCACCACCGTACCCCGGTTTTGACCGGATGCGACGAGTCTTACTGTTTGGAGGCTTTTCACCCACCTAACCCGCGAAGACTCCGGTATATAAAGACCTCACCCCCTAAAGGGGAAGGGGATGGAAAAGAAAGGGAAGTAACCCTGCTCTCTAGCTCTCTCATATTATCTTCAAAGCTCTCTACAATAAGAGTGCTAACTTAAGCATCGGAGAGCCCCCACCGGGAAAATACCCCCGGGACCTCTGATTCAGTTCTCGCAGGTCCTTCAGCTCCCGCCGCCTACGAAGAAGAGGAAAAGATGCAGTTCTCGGAAGTCCCTCAGCTCCTCCCACTTACAAGGAGGAAGAGATGGAGTTCTCGGAGGTCCCTCAACTCCCGCCACCTACAAGGAGGAGGAAAAGATGGAGTTCTCGGAGGTCCCTTAGCTCCCACCACCTACAAAGAGGAGGAAAAGATGAAGTTCTCGCAGGTCCCTCATCTCCCGCAGCCTACAAAGGAAAGAAGACCGCCTCATGCTGAGGGTAGTCGAATTGCGCCGCACAAGGGAGCTCCAACATTCTCTAAGGCATCGACCGCCTAGTAGGGAGTTCGCCACCAGGGAGTTCGCCTCCAAGGCAGTTCGCCCCCAGGCAGTTCGCCTCCAAGGCAGTTCGCCCCCAGGCAGTTTGCCACCAAGGCAGTTCGCCACCAAGGAGTTCGCCACCAGGCAGTTCGCCCCCAGGCAGTTTGCCCCCAGGCAGTTCGCCACCAGGGAGTTCGCCACCAGGCAATTCGCCCCCAGGCAGTTCGCCACCAAGGCAGTTCGCCCCCAGGCAATTCGCCACCAAGGCAGTTCGCCCCCAGGCAGTTCGCCCCCAAGGCAGTTCGCCCCCAGGTAGTTCGCCACCAAGGAGTTCGCCACCAGGCAGTTCGCCACCAAGTAGCTCGTCACTAAGGTACGCCACCACCGGATCGAATAACGAGGTACTTTGCCAAAAAATTTTACATCACAAAACATTGGTACGTGGCCAAAAATGGTTACATCAGAAGGATAATTTATTTGTTTAATCATTTTTATTTTTTATTTTTTATTTCCCCTTCTCGAGAAGCATCTAAACAAGTATATGTTGGTAAATTTAATTATGTATATTTATATCTGGACAAATTTTATTTTACATATATTGGTAAATTTACTGATTCACATTTTGATTTAGGCCTATCCATTTTATTTCATTTGCAACCCTGCAATACATTATTTTACTTCTCATAAACAAATAAGATAAAGCTAAATATGAAGCAAAAGTAATACTTGGCCCTTTTGCACTTCTATAATTTACACCCATTGCAAATAAAATTTGCACCGCAAGCAAACTTAGCTTAATGGTGTAAAACTTAAAAGAAAAAATTTTATTTGAAGGGTCGTAATCGTTCACCTATGGAGGGCGGGCTATTCTATTCATCAGACAAATCGATGATAAGGGACCTTAAACCTTTGGACTAAATAAACCTCACCTATCTTAAGATAGAAGAGAATCCAACCGATACAACTGATTTCGAATTCTATTTTGAGCAACCTTATAGGTCAGAATTGTAATGACGATTTGACCTTTTATATTTATTTAAATAATAATAATAATAATAATAATAATAATAATAATAATCTAGTTCAACATTTATCATTATAATTAAAATTTTGGAAATATTATCTTTTGTATTACTTATTATTGAAAACAATCAAATCATTTAAGTGATTAATGATGAAATGAGACCATGGTCTATGTAATCATGAGTGTTTGGATCCAAATATTTACACCTCAAATTATTTTGGGGATTGGTTTCAACAATTTGGAAGTAAGCCCTACCTAATAAAAAAAAAAAAAAGGGCAAAGTCAATTCAAGGCCTGTTTAAGGTCAATTCCATTCATTTTCAAGTGGAAGAACCTACCCATTTACCAATCCCTTTGTGACAACAGATATCTTTCACCAATTTGACTTTTAGCTCAATTTGGAAGGAATATAAATACAAATATATAAAATGCAAAACCTTATATTTTGTATTATTTTATATCTATTTATACTGTACATATAAGGTTAAAGAATCTTTGTTGCATTTGCCATTTTGGAGCATAGATAGATACTCTATAAGGTTAAAGCCCTTTGTACACGATGTGCAAATCAACGATGATAAATGCAGAGAAAATGAACAATGTCAAATGAGGTGAATAAGTAAATACAAAATTGAAATTAAAACATTGATTGAAGTGTTGCTCTTGTTCATTTTGTAAGAAAAATGAAAACTCTTATTCTCTTGTAAAGAGGAATAGCTTCTTTTTTTTTCACTGTCTTCTTTTTTCATCAAAGAGAAAATGCCAATGTGAGAATGAGAGTGCCAAATGACTCTTTACTCCAAGACAAAAGAGGCATTTAGAAAAAGTCAAACGATAATAGAGAATGGGTAGTCATGACAATATAAATTTATCTCTTTCTCATGAAACAAAGAATACCGGTAGTCATTTCTACCATTTGTTTTTAATGTTAAACTGATTCGTGCCTTGATAGAACTCATCCCTAAAAACCTTGTCCATAACACATATCAAATGGTATCAGAGCCTTAGTAGTATTCGAACTGAGATTAGGTAGATTAATGCAAAGCCAACTTGAGTGGGCGCCAGGACTGCAGAGCATAGTGGAATGTTACAATCTGTGTGTCCCACTTTGATAGTATGAGATGTTAATGTGAGACGTCCTACATCAATAATATGGACCTAACAAAATGTGTCCTTACAAATCTTGCAGTTGTGCATTTGAAACATTTCTATACTTTATAAAGGCATGATTGTAAACACTATTTCTATTTATTGGAAGATATTCCCGATGCATGACTGTAAGGGCTTTAAGATTGGTATGAGAATGGATTTTGTGAAGACAAAATCCAAATTCATTCACGACAAAAACAATTATCAGTTTATCACCGAAATTGAGTGAATTTGTTATTAGAGGTAATTGTTTCTAAAACAATTATATATTTCCTCTCATTGATTCCGTCACATTTTTTTTTCTAAACCTCGTGGATTTCGCAATTCAACAAACCTATGTTGCAAAAAATCCAAAAATAAAAAAAATAAAGGTATTATTTTGTTTGATACACTATCTAACAGAACTATTATTAAAAAATCCAAATCTTGTCAATATATAAATGGATTGGAGACAGACGAAATAAATCCAACTAATCATATGGATTTCGAAATTCAACAAACCCAATTGTTTATGTTGCAAAAAATCCAAAAAAAAAATATATAAAGGTATTATTTTGTTTGATACACTATCTAACAGAACTATTATTAAAAAATCCAAATCTTGTTAATATATAAATGGATTGGAGACAGACCAGATAAATCCAACTAATCATAAGATTGTCATTTTACAAAATTTATATTACATAGGATTGTCTTGGGTTTTGTTGGGATCGCATTTATTTCTTACTCGATCGAGTTCGGATCTGATCCAACCCGGGTCCCAACGTTCGGATCTGGTCCTATCCTATAGCGATCAAAAGTGTGGAATTGGTAGACGTCATGGAGAGCCGATGGATGACGTTAGAAATAGTGGAAATTGGTGTTTGGCTCTACTGCAAGGAAACAAAACCAATGGAAGAAAGTTTAAACAAATCGGGCGGATCATCTATTGACCTTCCATAAATGATCCCACATGTTTTGAGTCCGGATCTCTTGCTCATGAGAATATCTCATCCTCTGCAATAGTAAAGGGGGAATTGTTTCCATTTCATACGGGGTAATGTGTCGTGGGTAGACTTGGGCAGGAGATCTGAATTCACATGTTTTCTCTACCATGTGGAATGTGGATTGAAAACTGAACGCTCAGTCTTAGATTATTCTGGGATAAGAATTCACATCCGCCCCCCGATAAGGCGGCACACTATAACGTCCCACAGCACATATCAGCCATGTATTGGGAACATCTCCCGATTATAGTATATGAAATGATGAATCATCATCAGATGTTCCCAATATACGGCTGAAATGTGCTCTGAGACGTTGTGGGGCGCCTTCTTAGGGGCTGATTTGAACTCAGTAACGTGTTTTATGAATCAAATCCATCAGTCAATCCGAACTCTATTGTGGAGTAAATCATAAAAACACTAACTATTTAAGACCCCATCTCCTGTCTACAAAAATTCTGTTCAGGTCTACCCATATAACATAGCAGAATATCTCATCTTTTTATATGGTGGTTGTTTGTCGTGGGTAGACGTGGACAGGGTTGTTGTGGGCAGCTGGAGTCCAAATTTTTATTGATATTTTTACACATCGGTATTAGCTATTAACCCATATGATCAACCTTGCAATCCACTCTACAAATCCGTTAAGGCTCAGTTTGGAAATAGTATAAATGCAAATATGTACAATGTAAATGCATACAAAATATAAGGGTTTATACTACATATTTTCATTTGTACTCCTTCCAAACACAGCCTAAATAGGCTTGTACTTAACCACAAAAAACCTTAAGTGCTTTTTGATAGAAAATTTTCGTTTTATGTTGTGTTTGATTTGAAAGAAAAATGAAGGAAAAGGTAGGAAACTTGCACGGGCCCTACCTTTTCCTCCCAAAATTTAGGGTTTTACCTTTTTCTTTCTTTTTTACCAATGTTTAAAAATCAATTTAAAGGCTAAATTATTTTATTTTATATTTAATTTATGTTTTTTAATTATATTTTTAAATTTAATATTTGTAAAAAAATTAAAAATTATAATTTAAGGCCAATTTTTTTGCAAAAATAACGAGGCAAGTAGCCTATTTGGAACACATAAATCTTGAAAATTACTTAAAATAAAAAAAATTACATCAATAAAACATTAAAGTACAAAATTATAGCTTTCTAAAATTTGCACACACATTTATTATACAACCCATGACTCGGTCATCGGGTCAAACGGGTGGTGTTTCCTTTCATTACTTTTTCTTTCAAACCAAAAGCAGCCTTAATCTCTCAAAATCAAAGATGCATCAATTTTTTTAGATTCTACATCTTGTTCATGCCTCATTAAGGGCTTGATTGTAAGGGTAAGGTTACTAAAATGCTCATTTAAAGTTTAGATTTGAGAAAAAATATCAAAATAACAAAAATATACATCTTAAAGCATGATTAGTTTTTTTTGCCATTTTTAGCATTTTTTGTGATTTTTATTTTTCTACATTTTCTCCTTTTTCTTTTGTTGTATTTTATCATTTATAAAATAATCTTATAAAAATAAAATGATATAGAAATACCTTGGAATTTTATGAAGTTAATTGACGGAACTAACGATAAATGACAAAATACTGAAATCTAGAAGTTTAGGGTGGCGTTGTCGCAAACGTAAAAGTTCGGGGCCTAATTGACTAAGTGGCAGTGCCATCACATCCATACTCCCAAATTAGGGTTCGCATCTTTTACAGTGGGGCCTATAAATTTAATATCGATGTGCTTAAACGTTCAGAGAATCCGAATTTCCCAAAGTAGTCGATCCTATTCCTTAATAATTTACCCCAAAACAAATAATAAAAAAAAAAAGTCGCACGTTGCTAAGTATGTTACACGACCAAGAGACTGGCTGCACAAGTGTAGGAAGTAAAGAACGATGAAGATGATGATCCGCAGCTGGTAGGTGGGGGTGGGGTGATGACTGATGACTGATGAAAATAACCATGATCTTTAGACTGGCTGCACAAGTGTAGGAAGTAATGAACGATGAAGATGATGATCCGCAGCTGGTAGGTGGGGGTGGGGTGATGACTGATGACTGATGAAAATAGCCATGATCTTTCTTTCTTTCTGCACTTCTTCTCACTCTGTCATAAAATAAAATAAAATAACCATTAAAGGGTTGCGATTGCATCTCCTTCCATCAGGCAATCCATACCCATCTCTCTTTCGTTCTTTGTTGTTTTCTCTCTACTCCCTCTGCAGCTCTGCTATGATCTGGTAGGAGTAAAGAGACCCAGTTTTGTTCCGTTAATGTTTTTTGTAACAAGAGTACTTGTCTTTTGAATATTCTAGATTTCTTTGTAACAAGAGTACTTGTTGCTCGTCGTTGCCAGTCGTCTACATTCTACATCAGTTTGTTTCTCAGAGTTTAGCTGCCAAGATGTTTACGGCGCAACCGCCACGCCACTTCAACTCTACTATCACTACTTCTTCGGCACCCCGATCACTTGCAGTGGTGATCGCCGGCACCAGGAAGCATGGAAGTATCAGAAGGACCCCGAGACCCGAACTCGGTACAAGGGCCACCGGGATTCGCTCAATTCGGGCTGTGATCAGCAGCGAAGACAAGGCTGTGGGCACTGCCACACCACCGTCTACGGACTCTAATGGGTCATTAAGGTCGTCGTCGTCGTCTGTTATAGATGTAAGGGCCGCGATCACAATTAGGAAGAAGATGAAGGAGGGGTTGGTTGACAAGATTGCTGATCGATGGGAGTCTTTCATGAATGGAATTGGTCAGGGGATCATAATCCAGATGGTCAGCGAGGAAATCGATCCCGGTTAGCTCCCCTGTTTTATGTTTTCAATTGTTTGAACTTCTATTGGAATTGGCATGAACTCTGAGAGATTTCTTATCTTTGCAAATATTGATTTCCCTCTCACCAAAACAAGAAAATGGACTCCACTTATTCTCCAAATAAAATAGACATTCTCTCTCTCTCTCTCTCTCTCTCTCTCTCTCTCTACCTTCTTTATATTATTTTCCCCACTCATCTCATTTCTTCCTCTTCTTGGACACAGGATCCACTTGATGGGTACTAGTTGTAATTCGTTTTCCCCTTCCCTTTGGTTTTCTTTATATATTAATTTTTTCCATCAAATGGTGATCTTGTTGCAGTTTTTTTTTCCTCCTTCCCTTTGCCTTTATACTAAAATAGTTCTATTTAACCAGTCGTCATTATGTGAGAGGGAAACTCCACTTGCTGCCTGCATTCCTTGTTACTTTCATTCAGTCAGACATGGCTTTTGGACTTCTTTTTTTGCCTTTTGGAATTTTTCATGGACCTTCGTGTGTCTGTGTTCTGTGTTTATTTGTTTGCCCGTGCATGCTCGTCCTTTTTACTCCGATGCAGGATCAAAGGTGTTCCTTTTTTCTTTTTCCAGAGACCAATTCAGGCAAGATTGTAGAATCACCTGCAAGAGGATGGTTGCCAAAACCATCAAACCGTTCATATATTCTCGAATATGCTGCCAATTTCACTGTGCCTTCCGACTTTGGTTGTCCTGGGGCTGTTCTCATCACTAATCTTCATGCAAAGGAGTTCTACTTGATGGAGATCGTGATACATGGTTTCAGTGAAGGCCCCATTTTCTTTCCTGCAAATTCATGGATCCACTCACAGAAGGATAACCCTGAGAGCAGAATAATTTTTAGAAATCAGGTAAAAATGCAGTACAATTTGATTGCATTTGCCCATAGTGTATGAAATCTGGAAGGAGGTGTGTACAATAACATTGTTCATTGATCTCTGAATGCTGCCTTTCTTGTCTTAAACAGGCATATTTACCCTCACAAACACCAGCTGGTCTTAAGGATCTTAGATGTCAAGATTTACTGAGCATAAGGGGGAATGGGAAAGGTGAGAGGAAGCCCTTTGAAAGAATTTTTGATTATGCTCCTTATAATGACTTGGGCAATCCAGACAAGGATGAAGATCTTGCCAGGCCAGTTCTGGCTGGTGAGGAGAGACCTTATCCTAGGCGTTGTCGCACTGGAAGACCCCCGACCAAGTCAGGTACGGTGCGTTCTAAAATATTACTGGGAAATCCTGATAGCTTTTACATTTTCAAGTCTTGAACCAGTTATGTTCTTCCTAGATTGGTGCTATTGTTGGTTACCAATCAATTATGCTTTCTGGATTGGAAACAGATCCTTATTCTGAGAGTAGAATTGAAAAGCCTCATCCAGTTTATGTTCCTCGGGATGAAACTTTTGAAGAGATTAAGGAGGCATCTTTCTCTGCTGGAAGGCTTAAAGCCCTGTTTCACAATTTGATACCATCTCTTGCTGCCACTTTGTCAAGCTCAGACAACACCTTCAAGTGTTTTTCTGACATTGATAAGTTATATAATGATGGTGTGTTCTTGAAGCATGAAGATGGAAAAGGCGTCCTTGAGAACCTGTTGTTGGCAATGTTGATGAAAAAGGTTTTGAGTGCTGGTACAGTGTTATTGAAATATGAAATTCCAGCTATAGTTTCACGTAAGTATTGCTCCTTTGTATTTTAGGTGGATAATCTGGGGATGAAACTTCCATGTAAAATTGTTTTCAGATCCTATAAATTGATCTCAACTTTCTGTTTGAAAATCCAATTTTTTATGTGTTCTGCAGCTTGATCTAGTTTCTTCTTTACAGGAGATAGATTTGCATGGCTTCGTGACAATGAGTTTGCACGTCAGACTTTGGCTGGTGTTAACCCAGTAAACATCGAAAGACTGAAGGTATTCTGTACTTAATGAAACGAATTTGTCTGTTGTTAGTGCAATGTTTTGATTCTACCGTTTCTTTGTGGCATCCTTAAGTTTAAAATGATTTTTTGTAGGAATTCCCTATTCTCAGTAAATTGGACCCTGCAGTATATGGACCTCCAGAGTCAGCAATAACAAAAGAACTGATTGAGCAGGAACTAAATGGAATGAGTATTGAAGAGGTAAAATTATGTAAGATGCATGTTTAAATGCTTCTGTATGTAACACATTTTTAACACTATACTTTTCTGGTGATTGATGAAACAGGCAATTGAAAACAACGGATTGTTTATACTTGATTACCATGACATGCTCTTGCCTTTTATTAAAAAGATGAATTCCTTGCCAGGAAGGAAAGCTTATGCCTCTAGAACAGTTTTTTTCTACAACAAAGCTGGCATTCTGCGGCCTATTGCTATCGAGCTTTCTCTTCCTCCAACACAATCCAAGCCTCAAAATAAGCATGTTTACACTCATGGACATGATGCAACAACCACCTGGGTTTGGAAGTTGGCCAAAGCTCACGTGTGCTCAAATGATGCCGGTGTTCATCAGCTAGTGAACCACTGGTAAGATGATTGAAGGCCTGGTGCGTGTATACAATTATACATATAGGATAATCAAAAGTAAAAGCATATTTTGCATATGCTGCTTACATCAATTTATCTACTCTAATCTCTAATGGATTGGTGCTTGCAACTTCTCAGGTTGAGGACACATGCTAGTATGGAGCCTTATATTATTGCTACTCATAGGCATCTTAGTACAATGCACCCAATTTACAAGCTGCTGCACCCACATATGCGATACACATTAGAAATTAATGCATTGGCGAGGCAGAGCTTAATAAATGGAGGGGGGATTATTGAGGCTTGTTTCAGCCCAGGAAAGTATGCCATGGAAATCAGCTCAGCGGCCTATAAGAGTATGTGGAGATTTGACATGGAGGCATTACCAGCTGATTTGATTCGGAGGTAATGTCATCTTGTGATTGCCTTAGCCTATTTAGTTTTTCAACTATTTTTAATTAGGGATTGACTTTGACAGTTATTCAGAATGTCAAAACGAGAGAACCCAATATTACATGGGTAACCAAACAGAGGTCCTCCTGTTCTCTCCCTCGATATATAATCTGTGTATTCTGCGTTTCATTATCAGGAACCAATTTTCTTGATTTCAATTCCTTTTTCTACACCTTAACAAGAAGGTGAAAATGTTAAAATTGACAAAATTCAGTATCTACTAAATTGCAATCATCTTCCAGTGTATGCATGTTTTGGATGATCCCCATTTTTGAGTACTATACTTACTTTTCATCGAAACTAAACCATCATAGTTCTTTTCTATAAATTTCAGGGGCATGG
This sequence comes from Nelumbo lutea, assembly GCF_056320005.1. Taxonomy (NCBI): domain Eukaryota; kingdom Viridiplantae; phylum Streptophyta; class Magnoliopsida; order Proteales; family Nelumbonaceae; genus Nelumbo; species Nelumbo lutea. The sequence continues at coordinate 6,079,867 of NC_142687.1, forward strand.
CAGTAGAAGATCCTTCTATGCCGTGTGGCATTAGACTAGTGATTGAGGATTACCCTTATGCTGCAGATGGGCTTCTCATATGGTCTGCCATAAATGAATGGGTAGAAGTATATGTTTCTCATTTCTATTCTGAACCTGGTAGCGTCTCCTCTGATGTGGAGCTCCAAGCTTGGTGGAATGAGATCAAGAATGAAGGTCATCATGACAAACGGAATGAACCATGGTGGCCTAAACTGAACACCAATGTAGACTTATCTGGCATACTGACCACAATGATTTGGACTGCTTCAGGACAGCACGCGGCTATAAACTTTGGCCAATACCCCTTTGGAGGGTATGTGCCCAACCATCCTACCCTCGTGAGGAAACTAATTCCACAGGAAAACGAACCTGATTATGAGAAGCTCCTTCAAAAGCCTGAGCAAACTTTTCTATCATCTCTCCCAACCCAACTCCAGGCCACGAAGGTGATGGCTGTCCAAGACACCTTGTCGACCCACTCCCCGGATGAAGAGTACTTGGGTCAGGTGCACCAGTTGCATTCCCACTGGATAAATGATCTCCATATCCTAAATTTGTTCAAGAAATTTGCATCCAAATTGGAGGACATAGAAGAAACAATAAACGCAAGGAATAAAGATACACGTCTAAAGAACAGAAGTGGTGCTGGTGTTCCTCCATATGAACTGCTTCTTCCCACTTCGGGTCCTGGAGTTACTGGCCGTGGGATTCCAAATAGCATTTCTATATGATGGTTCAGCTTATTTTCGCCATTGTGACCGACTTTTCATTTTCGTCAGCCATAACTGCTGCACATAATTGGCTTTGTTCGAGGCTTGTTATCTTTAAGCAAATTCTTCCCACGTTTCTTCCTGATGTTTAACATTCGGATTGGGAAATGGAATATACTCATCTCAGTTCTCGGCATTGTAATTTGGCTTTGCGGGCTCACTTAGTGTAAGTTGGATTATAGCTGATGAATTGAAGATGGGTTTAGTTAAATCTTAAAAGAGTAGATTTTGTCATTTTCCTAGTGTTCTCCTATCAATCAGAATCAAAAAAACAAATTGAAGGTAAAGGAACAAGAATATGTGTTCAGGTGATTCATCTCAGCCCAATATTTGAGTATGTTCTCAGGGAAAAAAAACGTTTTAATTTCACTGGGCTCTGCAGTGGAACCTCGAGACATTAAGGGTCCATTTGGTTTGCAATTAGGATTGGAATTGGAATCAGAATCCCCTGTAATTGGAATCGCTGTTCCGTTCTGTCAAGAATCAGAATCAGATTTCAATCATTGATGTTTGGTTTATTTGGAGTTGAAATTGCAATCAATTGAAAATTTTTAATTTTACATTAGTCTAATTATTATTTTAATAATATTTTATGAATATATAACTATTATTGTATTAGTATTTAATAATTAATATCTTAATGTTTATTATTACTTTAGTAATATTGTATTACCATTTTCTTATCAATTTATTAATATTCTATTGTTTTTGTTTTATTAATTTAAATTTAATTATTATTTGATAGTTAGTATGTTTGTATTTTATTATTACTTTAATTATATTAATTAATTTATGAATATGTTATTATTAGTACTATTTTATTATTATTATTTCATGTATTGTTTATTAATATTGTATTATTATTATTATTATTATTATTATTATTATTATTATTATTATTGACATCTTTTTATTAATTTAATAATATTTTATTAATATTAGGTATTTAGGTTGGGGGGCTATAATGGCCATTCCCCCATATATGGGGAATCCAGGCCAAGAATGTAAATCAATCTATGAATGGGAATCCCATGCCAGGCATTTATTCCAAGGAAACAAACGGACAATAAGTATCAATTGAACATGTTTTACCTAACAATAGGGGCATTTTTGACACTTTGGATATACTATCTACAAGCTGTTCCCACATCCCTATCTTTAAAACACCACCGTTGTGTATTGGGCCATGAATGGAAAAATTTAGGAAAAAGTACGGAGACACACGATGCAGAATTCTGAATTCCAGCCCCCCGCCCCTCCTACAACTTGCCCTGTCTCCCTATAAACCACATCCTGCCCGTGAATTTGGCATCAATTCACAGTCAGGATGCATTCCCCCTGTACTTTGGGCCTAGTAAATTCTGAGCTGGGCTGATTTGTACTTCTCCCAAAAATTTATAATCAATCTGGTTGTCAATCATGGGTTTTCATTAAAATTCACGGGGGTTTTGACCAATCAATTCCCCCACCCCTGGGCCCCCACCACACACAACTAGGGGTGGGACTTTAGCAGGTTAGGGTTGGGATTTTGTGAAAATTTCAATGGAAATTCTGAACCCAAGCCCAAAATAGTATAAACTGTTTATTCGGGCCAACCTGAGTTGCACCCTAAGCCCTGACTTTAAGGTTGTGTTTGGTTTGAAGAAAAAAGTAGGGAAAGAAAAGGAAGGTAGGAAAACCCATACAAGGTTTGTAAAGATTTCCCTTCCTTTCCCTACTTTTTCCTTTAAATCAAATATAACCTAACTGACTGCAAAAACCTCCCCAGACGTTATTGGCCCATTCCCTTGATTCCAGTGGATAAAATGAAAATTGTCGAATTATTTTTACTTGTCTACTAGAAGAATTAAATTTTTTAATACCAAAATTTATACTTATTTGTCTCTTTGGTTATTGTCCCCTTTCTTCTGAAAAATAGACTTGTTAATAGACTTATTCATGGGCTAGGTAACCTGATGGTCCAGCTTAGTCCAGCCTGTTCTAAGTTGGGCTTGAACATGAATTTAGGCCCACGGACTCGAGCTCAGGCTCAAAACACTAGACCTGACTTTTTTGAGCCAAGCTCATGCTTTCTTAAAAAAGCCCGATCTTAACCTAATTCCGACCTAATAATATATTATATAACAAAAAATATATCTTACATAATAAAATATATAATATATTAATTTTCTTTGTTTCCCTTCTCTTTTTTCAAGTCATAGTGAGATCTTTCATTATTTTTGGGTTTTATTTAATGAAAAAGAAAAAGAAATCTTTAATCCCAATTTTTTGGCCAATCTTTGGGCTTTATATGAGGGTTGGATTGGGTTCAAGCCCTAGGCTTGATGGTTAGGCCAGGCTTCGGGTAGGGCCTAAATGTGTCCTGTTAATACAAAGACAAAGTCTGGCTTGGCCCGTGAGCAGGTCTACTTGTTGATAGGATTGCAACTTGGGCGGATCCAACCCAAGCCCAGACCGATACAACCTGCAATTTTTCGTGGGCCTAGCCCTTAGATAACCCCAACCTGGCCCGAGCTTGACCCTACCTTATCCTAACCCAAGTGTGATCCACGTATGTACATACATATATGTTTTTTTTTTCTTTTGATGAATCATACATATGTATGTATAATTTTTTTTGGTAGAATATATATACCTTTATATTAAATTTTAATGTGAGTTGATTGACCAGCATGAGCCTAGCTTGGGGCTGAGCCCAACCTGAATGCATCAAATTTTAGTTTGGGTCAGGCCCTGGACTAGATAGTTTGGGCTTATGAGCCTTATGCCCAGTTCTTAGGGTTGGGCCTAGGTTAAGTTTAAATCCAACCTGTAGAGCTTGCACCCATACTTGTTAATGGGCTTGGTAGCCCGATGGGCTGGCCTGACCCGACCCCTTATTTATCAGGATTGGACAAAATGATAGGCGTGCGTGGTGGGGCTTGGGCTTTAAACACTAGAGGTAGCTATTTTTCAAGTCAGGCTCAGGCTTTCTCAAATAAGCGCTGCCCGAGCCTGAACCCAACCTGATAATTTTACATATAATAAAAAATATATATTAATAATATAGTAAATATATATAATATATATTAGTTTATGAAATTATATTGTAAATAAGAATTTTTATGTCATACTCCATACTAGGCATCGGACTTGGATTGAGGCAAAACCTTGCCCGCCCGTATGGGTCTATTCTGAAATCGCTCCCGCCCAGAAACAGACGGAGCGAGCACGGTGGCTCTAAATTCCTTAGGAAGACAAAAGGATTTACCAACAACCCATCTGACAAAAAAACTTGGATAATGGGTAGTGACTAGCTCTAAATTCAAGGGTGGAATCACGCTCCTCGCGTCAACAGGTAAAAGACAACCCATTTGCAGTCCAAACCCTAGATTTCACTATAAATGAACAAAATTCAAGTCGGAGATTACGCGGATCAATCAATGGTGTAAAGAAAAATAAGATTGAAAAACGAACCAGGTTCCTTAAATACTTAAATTCTCTGTAATTATTAGGATTCTAAAATAGTAAGATTGAATTGAAAATTTTATGGGCTTGTTTGTTTGGTTTTGCAAATTCAGCTATATTGAAAATGGGTTATCTTGGATTGAGCTCAGTAAAGAACTGGGTCTGCCATAGTTATAAATTGATGGAGATTTTATTACTACTGTACTAGCATAGATGGGGCACAGATATTTTAGTTCTTGGATTGATTTCAGAAGTCAAAAAGATAAACATTGTGGCATGGGCAGGGGAATAGCGGTATGACGTTCTGAGAGCTTGGCTGAGAGTTATAGGTTTCAACTCAAACAACCCCCATTGGTAATAGGGGTGATCAAGGATAATTTTGGTATTAAAAATCCTTTTAATACTTCTGATAAGTATGGGGTAATTTGGAAATTTTCATTGTCTAGTGGAATTAACGGAAGGAGTTAGTACGTAAAGGCCAAGGGAAGTTCAAGTGTTTCAGTTTTGTTAGATTATATATGTAACATGTAAAGTAGCCACTGAATCGATCAACTGAACTCAACAATTCACTCCAAGTTTTCCCAACATAAACAAATTTCTCGCAAAATTCACCCAAGTCATCAAGTACAGAAGATGCAAGAAGAGCTTCCTTGTTAGTTGCAGAGAGGCATGCCAATTTTTCGTTCATGGCGAGATCAAAGAACACCAAGAACCCATTCATTACTCTTAACCCATTTGATTTCTTTCAATCTCTTTTTTCGATCTCTCCACTTAAATCACTTCACTTCTGTCCGAAGAAGAACGTCCCAAGAAACCAAAGGCTCTGTTCTTACGGAATTCCTTCTCTCGTGTGTATCTTCCTGCTTGCCGCTTTCCTTCTCCTTGGAATTTCAAGAATCGACCTCGCACCCATTTCTCCGCACTCGATACCGTGTTATCTCATGGCTTCTTCATCCGGATTTCCTTACTCTTCTTTCTCATCTCTCTCGCCTCCATACTCTCCATTACTTTTATCTTCGCTATCCAAGATTGTGTCGGCCGATGACGACGAGGACGTGCCGAGGCTGTCGAGTGGTGCGATGTTGCCGCTGCCGGCTCACAGGGTCACCAGAAACTCGACTGCCGAGGAGAGGGAGTTCTGGCAGCAGCCTGACGGGGCGAGTTACCGGCCGTGCTTGGAGTTCAGTGTCGAGTATAGAAGAGATTCCGTGAGAATCACCAAGGAGAAGAGGAGATTCTTGGTAGTTGTGGCTTCAGGAGGATTGAATCAGCAGAAGAACGAGATTGTTGACGCGGTTGTCATTGCTAGAATTCTTGAAGCCGCCTTGGTTATGCCCATTTTGCAAGTTAATCCGATATGGGAAGACGAAAGGTACTACTCTGCCCCTGTCATGCAGAAGCAGCTAAGCTCTTCTGTAATAAAGAATGATTGGAGTTGGTGCAAAACTGCAAATGGGTAGTTGCTTCAATATTGTTTATTTGGATTTGGTTTGACCAATCTTCTTCAGAAAGAATTCAAAATACTATTTTCCTTTATGTTTCTACAATTAAATTTCGTTCTATTATTGCTATATATGCAGTGAATTTTCGGATATTTTTGATGCGGAACATTTCAGAAGGACGCTACAAGCTGATGTTAGGATTGTATCATCCCTTCCCTCCACTCATTTGACCTCAAAGCAGTCTATCGAGACCCGAATTCCTTTCAACGTTTCACCTCTTTGGATCCGCACCAGATTCTTCAAACAAGTAATTAAGATGGATTTAATTAGTTACAATGAACAACAAAACAAAATCCCTCCGCTCATTTTACTAGTTGTTGTTGTAGTTGAATGAAGGTGTTCTGGTGTTGAAAGGATTGGATTCTAAACTTTCTAAGGATCTCCCTCCGGATCTTCAGAAGCTTCGCTGCAAGGTAACTATGTTTCTTTCCCGCCCATATATATATACTAATCGCCCAACTGCTAGAGTGCTAGTAAAGAGAATGAATTATGAGGATGAGAGACATGGGTGGTGCAGGTATCATTTCATGCGTTGAGATTTGCGGCTCCAATTAGGGAACTTGGGAATAGGCTGGCAAGGAGGATATGGATTGAAGGTCCTTACATTGCGTTGCATCTTCGACTGGAGAAGGATGTATGGGCCAGAACTGGATGTCTTACCGGCTTAGGGCCTGAATACGATGACATTGTTGCCATGGAACGGGAGTCTCGGCCGGAGTATCTCACGGGAAGGTTGAATATGAGCCACCATCAACGGAGGCTTGCAGGGTTTTGTCCTCTCAATGCATTAGAAGTTGCAAGGTAAATTAATAATAGAACCCCTCAGTCAAATCACAAATTAATGATGGTTAATTTGATTTCAATATGACCGAATGAATTCCTCCAAAAAAAAATGGTGGTGGTAGGCTACTGAAGGCATTGGGTGCGCCAAGGAGTGCACGAGTGTACTGTGCAGGAGGAAAACCATTTGGCGGAAGTCGAGCGCTGCGGCCATTGATGATGGAATTTCCCAACGTGGTAACAAAGGAGATGCTGGCGAGGGATGGAGAGCTGGCACCATACGTCAACAGGTCCTCAGCTCTGGCCGCAATCGACTACATTGTCTCCCTCAGCAGCGACGTCTTCATGCCTTCCCATGGTGGTAACATGGCCCGTGCTATGCAGGTACGTACGTAGCTACAAACAACTACTACTACTATATATATTATTTATTTATTTATATTATTTATAAAAAATTGTGAATTCCCCTTTTTCTAGAATTTTTATTGAACATTTTTTACCCTCTTGTCTAAGCATACAGTGGACATAAGAGAGAGCACATATGTTCTTCAATCTCACTTCAAAAATTACTCACAACCATTCAGAAATTGTCCACTTATAACTTTCAAAAACTGACCATAAATTATAAATAGTTTTTACTAGTATATAGAAAAGATGAATCAACCACTCCAGTGGTTAATATTTCATATTAGTCTTTGAATTTGTTATTAACACAGATTTTGGGTTCTATCTGAATCTATTTGGGCAGGGTGACCGTGCCTATGCGGGTCATAGGAAATACATAAAGCCAAACAAGCGAGCGATGCTACCATATTTCGAGGATGACTCCATTTCAGATGCAGAATTTGGCAGCATCATGAAGAAGCTGCACAGGACACTGGTAGGGCAGCCAGAGCCCAGGACTAACAAAAGAGACCGCGATGTGATTGCGTATCCCATACCCGATTGCATGTGTACTCTTTAACCCATTCCCCCACTCCCGACCCGAGCCTCCGAATTATCCTTTCAACATATCTTCTTACGAACGTCCGAGGTCCGACTGCTTCTTGTCGAATTAACGTTTTCCATTTCTCCAATCTTCAGTATACAAATTTCCTTTTTTTTTTTTGAAGAAAATAAGCAACTCGCTGTAACGACTGGCTACTCGATTGAAACTTGATTCGGTGGTTGCATTTAAGTCATAATTTCTCTACTAACTAGAGTACTTCGAATGCTAATTAATTTGGTCTTAGTACCGGTCTATCGAAGACAACTGGGGCACGTCAAAGGAGTATAGTCTGATTTCATTGCAAGATGAAACAGCTATTGTTCTCAAGTCAAGGAGTGGTGATCATTTCTAGCCCGGCCAACCCACAATATATACTCATAAATCCACTTTCTATGTACATAACTACATATGTTTTATTTTATATTATATGATATATTATATAAGTGTATAATATATGCAATATATTATATAACAGTTTATGTTTATAAATTATAACATCTATTTTATACGTATAATTATATGTCATATGATCTTTAAATGGTGAAACAAGAATCATGTGGCCAATTTTATATTAGTTATTCAGTGACATAGGCCCAATGCCCAGCCTCGGGCTAATATTTCAGGCCCGAACTATAACCCTTGTTGTAGGTGTTAAGCCTGTAGGCCCTGTACCCCTGTTGTTTTCAAGTCTAGGGGTTGGATGTTTAGAAGAAAAGAATCGCAGGTTGGAATACTAATAGCCAAATTAAAATATTGATATCTCTGATATCCTCAAGTGGTTGATACATTGTTTTTTTTTTTTTTTACTTTATCTATTTTATAGGTATTAGAAGGTTTCATTCATCGTTTTAAATTAAAAAAAAAAAAGAAATAAAAAAATCTTTGTATGGTGTATCCAAGAATATCTCATAGACCAAATATAATATGATTGGGCGTATCATACCAATATTTTAATCCTTGCTAACAGTTAATAGGCTGGACCAGTTAACAGGCCAGTGGTGGCAGGGTACATAGCCAGGCAACTGTCAATCAATACACACACAGTTTGCACTTCTTCAGGTTTGAAACCTGTGCCTCTTCAAAGATAGATGCTGAATGACCAACTGAACTAATTGCTCTTCATCAACTGTTTAATAATATTCAAACTTCACTAAGATCTCTTAGCCAACACAGTCAGCTAATCTCCACTTATGGATTCAAAAGAAGGAAAGAAACACGGAAGAAGAAATATGATCTGTATAATTTTGCTGGTGTTTTTTTTCTCGTAATATAGTGTTTCAACAGTTCTTGACTGAGCTGAGGAGCAAACAAGACCGACTGATGACTGATGAAGATGAAAATAGTCTGTACACAAAAACACGAATTCACTATACAAATTAAGGACCCAGGATCATTTAGACATCCAAATGACTTGAATATTGACAATGGCTCGTGTAAAGATACTTGGCAGATTTCTTGGGGATTCTTGTCAAATTGTTTTTATAGTTGATGTATTGGTGTACTTAAGTCCATATCTCAGCCTAGTAATGGAGATTGAATGCATGCTTACAGCAGCAGTAAACATCCCAAAGAGAAAAACGCGTGGAAAATCATATCACCTCTCTTTATTACAGGTTGTGACTTGTTTCCCTGACCAATCCTGCACACAAGGATAATAGATAAAACTACTTACTCTTTTCCATGCCTAGAATTTAATGGAAAGAAATGGAGTCATAGAGAGACAGACAGAGAAAGAGAGAGAGAACCAAAGCCAAGGTTCAACGGAATAAGGAATAGTAGTGTGATCTCTCTCTCAACTTCTCTTCCTTTTTCTTTCTGGGTAATGTTGCATCAACCATCTTCCTTGGAGACCGGTCGGATCTACTACTTCCAAGCTGCAGTTCCCAATTTTCTGGTTTTTGAATTTTAGATTTTTCGTTTCTCTAAAAATTCCATGTCAGCATCAAAAGCTCATTGGAGACGCTTGCCTTCGAAGGATGAAAGCAAAATATTTCCTTCCTTTTGAGCTCAACACGTCTTTTGCTCAACTCAACCTATTCTTCTCAAGTTTCGACCAATCTCCACATATAAGGTAAGCAAGCTCTGCAATCAAAATCTTCTCAGTATATTCATCCTTCATCTCATTTTGTTTTTTGCTTGAATAGGTTCTCTTTCAAATATTGTTTATGTTCTTATCCAAACGCCTCAGTAGTTCCAATTTCTCACTTTTTTATTCAGTTTATTTAGAGTTTCCAAATGTAATCAAGTGTAGATTATGGATTGCAATGAACAACAGAGGTAGAAGACCATTTTTTAGATACTTTCTATATAAAGGATTGTAAAAAACAGCTTCAAATCTCTCTATTTAGTAAAACGAAATGATCCAAACTATTAATATCTTAAATGGTTAAATATGAGACCTTAAACCTTGCAATTTTTTATTTAACAGCTCAAATGTTTGGAAATGATTGGAGAATGAAAAAAAAAAAACAGATTAAATACATTTAAAAATGTCAAAGAACAAAACGGGTCATCACAGGACCTATTTTGTCCTCGGGCAAAGAAGATGACTAAAAATGGCTTAAATAATTCTCACGCTATTGTCAACCTGCCTTTGTAGGTGAATACGTTCTATCTATTTGCTTCTATATACTAAACCATGGTTTGTTTTCTAAGGGTTATTTTCCAAAGCTTTTAGCTTTGGACTCTGAAGCTACAGCCGTACGGGTTGAGACCGAGTAAACAACAAGAGTTGAATATCCCAATCTTTTGAGTTCCAAAGTTTGAACTAGGTTTGGGACTATTGCAAAGACTTTGTCGAGATTTCATCTTTTGTTATCCGAACAACTTTATATCTTGACACCTTCAATTACTTTGCTTCTACAAGTATCGGTCTAAGGTTTGATGATTTTCTTTTCGCTAATTCTTTTGTTGGTTGGATTTAAAGCCATTCAGTCAAGTTCTGCCATGTGAAAATGGATATTTGAAGCAATTGGGTAAGCTTTGCTAAATATATGGGTCAGCACAATAATATGTGCTATTTTGTATGTTTGGCAGTGGTTTTGTAGGTTGTTTTCTCTTTCTTTTTCCCTCAGCATTGTTTTGCTTGGTTAGAGATGGGGCACATGGGAAGAGGAGTAACTGAATGGTGAGTCGTTTTATTTTTAATTGCTGTATCAAGACGTAGGTGCTATATATATATATATATTTATTTATTTATTTGATTCCCTGTGTGTGAAGCCAATTAGATCCATTTTTCTCTACATTTGTAATGAAACATTAATAGTGAGGTCAGGTGAGAGGACATGAGTTTATGCATCATATCCCAGGATGCAAACGGATCATATTGGATTTGAAATTGGGGTATACTTGAATCCGATCCAATAGAAATTAGATTATAAATTAATAATTAGTAAAAGCTAAAATCAATTTAAGTATTATAAAGATTAATATAGATTTATGTAACAATAGTAATAATTAATTAATTAGTAGCATTAATAAATCTGTGTTTACTAAAATTAATCAATTACAAAACCATGTAAGTTTCATTTAAAAATGATATCAATTAAGAAAAATTAATAAAATAAGAAATTATTAATTTCAAAGTTAATTTTAATTATTATTCATTTAAATTACATTAATAAGATTTTAAATTTATTTAATAAAAGATTGTTTTAAAAAACATAGCCCAAAAAAATGCTTGCATTGGGCTTAGACCAACTTGACTATCACAAGACTCCTTATGCCACAAGTTAACGGTTTAAATATTATTTTCTTTTCCTTCTTCCTACTTTTCTACACTCAATTTCAATCTGTATATAATAAGCTATAAGGAACCAAAACAAAGTTATCAACTATTTTTAGCAAAATATCTTGACAAAATTGTTGTGTTTCAATTAATCTGAAAATCAGATAAGATAAATAGCTTGGAGCATTATTCTAATGCATCAGAACTCAGGTTTAAGTTTGCCTCTGAACCCACTAATAAAATAGTGACACAATGAAGAGAGAGAGAGATTGATCAAAATTTTCGGATGATGATATTGACGTGAGGCCAAATTAGCATTATATAGAGAAGATGGATGGACCGGGCTTCAACGAAGCGGGGCTGGTATCTACCAAAGCCCACGTTATGATTCGGGTTCGGGCCCAAACTCGGGCTAGGCAATTGCCAGTAGGGAGGTAGTTCAAGATGCGTTGACTCCCGGCAAGCGGCGGAGTGGGAGTGGAATTTCTTATTCGTCACCTTCCTGATAAATTTGATTGATCGATCAATCAATCCACCCAATCTCACATGGAATCTATCGAAGCTTTGATCGCTCACATGCAAGGGCTTTTGGAGGATATTTCTCATTTTCATAACCTCTTGAAACTAGCCGAGGAATCTCTCAAATCTGAGGCGCCTCGATTAACCTCTTTCTTGGAGCAACTCGACTCTGCTAAACATTCTCTCGGATATCTCTATATCCTGTAACTTGCATTCCATTCACAATCTTCTGCATTTGTGCTTCCTGCTACCAAGTTCTCTATGCTTCTATACTTTTGAAGTTGTACGCTTTTTGCCTGGTTTTTAATGACATCCGTTTATTTCTGTTTTGGTCTTATTCGAGGTGAATTTTGAAGCATTGAAATTGTAAGAAACAATTAGGGTTAAGTCTGAAACGGGTTTTGATCATTCGACATTGCAAAGAAGTTTCAAATTGATTTTCGGCTAACTTTACTTTTAACGATGCATTCTTTTCGTTTTCGATTGGCTATGGATTCATTATGTTGATGAAATGTGCGGCTTTGTTGCTTTTTTAGCTTTTATCTTCCTTTTTAATTTTATCGAGTTCCGGTTCTTTCATCTTAATAATACTAATCGTATCGTTTTAGGGTTGGAGGACCTTAAATAACGTGTTGTTTTGTCCTTGATACCATGGCGTTAGTGTGCGGTCATATAAATATCTCCATATTGCATAAGGAAAACCAATTTTAATGATACTTAATACTGAATTAATGATCGTGTAATAAGATAGTGATAACGTAATAAAGGCACATTGTAGAAATCAATTTTAGTGATACTGAACACTGATAAAAATAAATAATGATAAAGGTGCATACCAATCCAGTGTATCCATGGTAGACCCACCATAGCCAGTTCCATGACTTGACTTGGGAATCTTCAGTATGGTAAGCTTGGAGCTCAAAGGGAATCTGCGGCTTCCTCTCCCTCCATTCATGCCTTCATGAAAGTTTTTGGCTGAAAAACCATTGCCATGTGTTTTAAAATAGACATAAGATTAGGTACAGGGCTGATGAGGCTATTGGGATTGAACACAATGCCAATCCACTGGGTTCCCTATCTGATGGACTGTCAGCACATGCCACACTAACCCTTTTTCTTTTTATTTTTCCCTTTGGCCTTTTATTCTAACATGTTATGGTAAATATGTGCAGACTCTTTTTTTTTTTTTTTAGAGAGAAAAGGTTAACTTTCATTAAAAGAAGAAAGGATGTACAAAGCTCCAGCTAAACCAAAACCCAAAACCCAAAAAAGGAAACCTCCAAGATTTACAAAGGCATTGAGGTGTCACTATGCAAAAAATCCCTTCCCACTCCAGATTTAGCCAAAAATCCCTCCAGATGTACACGATAAATATGTGTGGACTGTTAAGGAAGAAAAGGAAAAGCTAACAACAGCCTCGAATGTGCTTGATGATATTTTGATTTTCAGTTCCATTATCTGGTTATTGGGTAAAGCTGATATACTGTTTTGACATTTGTGGTTTGGATAGGGAGGCATATGCTTCTGCTCCAATATCAAAAGAGCAACCTATTGAACTTGTTCTTTCTATTGCTACATTTATCAATTCTTGCTTGGCAGAGCAGATACATTTGGCACCTGATAAATGTTTGCAACACTACCACTAAAGCAAATGTATTTGCCATATTTGGATTATCTTAACATTCTAGATTCTAGAATGGGCTAAGCATTAATTTCTTTACTTACAATTACTTCTCTTTGCAAGAGGTTCAAGGATCAAGTTATACTGCTTCAAGAACCAATATTGGGTGTAGCTCCTTTGAGGACTACTATTAGAAAGCTTCAGTCTTCCTCTGAACATTAGACTACTTTGCATCCAGATTTCTTCCTCCTTTGTTTATTGGCAAAGAGCTATAAAACTGGTTTAAGCATCTTGGAGGAGGATATCTTTGAGATTGATCAGCCAGGACTTCTTTCTCTATTGCTAATTTGGGTAATTTCTCTATCTTCTTTCTACATTGCTATTATTATTATTTTCTAGAACATCTGTTTGCATCTTTTCTAGTGAATAGGTGTCTATGATGTATATGTTAGATGTAAAGTGGCGTTGTAGCATGTAGCAAACACCTAAAAGTAATCTAACATGAAAGAATCAAACATTAAATGTGGAATTAAAGGGAAAATGTATCCATGTGTGTGATAATGATAAATCAAGAATGTAGATAAACAAATAAAGGGATGTAGCCCCTGCTATGTGTTGGAAAACGTGGGGTTACTGGTGCAGATCTATATTTGGTAGTTGTGTAAAAATAGAATTGTATATATTCCTAGGATTGTGGAAGGATTGATTTAGAAAGTTTTTTATTTTTATTTCTTTATTTCTATTTTTGTACTTTTTATTTTCTTTTCTTTCTATTTTTCTACTTTCTATTTTCTTTTCTTTCTATTTATTGCAGCAGCTTACTGTATAAATATGCCGATTGGCAATAGAATGAAATACATCAGTATTCTACCATTCCAAAACATGGTATCAGAGCTCTAGATTTGTCAACCTTGAGATTTTTTTCGGCCTTCATTGCCAGTTTTTTCGTGTTTTTCTCTTCTGACCTTTAGTGTTGATCTGTAACCAGTAGTGTTCCTTTATTCTCCTTTATTCCGTCAGTTCTTCCCTCCTTTATTCTCCTTCCCTACTGGCCTTATTTTTCCTCCATTAACAATATCCGACATGACTGCAACAAGTTCTCCCGTCCAAACCGATGAAAGAGCAACAAATTCTCATCCTCACACTAGTGATTTGCAGAATATTCAGGCAACATATAGACTGAATGGCCAGAACTACTTGAAGTGGTCACAACTAGTGCGTACCTATTTGAAGGGAAAAGGAAAAATTAGTCACCTTCTTGGAACAAGGCCAAAGTTGAGCGAGCCAAATTTTGATGCTTGGGACGAAGAGGACTCCATGATTATGTCATGGTTGTGGAGTTCAATGACACCCGAGATCAATGATACTTGTATGTTTCTTCCCTCTGCAAAGGCTATTTGGGATGTTGTCCGACAAACCTATTCCAAAGCCCATGACGCTGCTCATGTCTATGAGGTCAAAGTGAAGACAGTGGCGGCCAAACAAGGGAGTTGAAGTGTTACAGAGTATACAAATCTGCTGCAAAATGTATGGCATGAGCTTGATCATTATCGGGTTCTTGAGACAAAGTGCCCTGATGATGTTGTGATCTTGAAGAATTTTATTGAAAGAGATAGGGTGTATGATTTTTTGGTCGGACTGAATGCTGAATTTGATCAGGTTCGAATACAAATTCTTGGCAAAGAAGAAGTGCCTCCATTGAATGAAGTCATAGCTCTTGTCAGAGTTGAGGAAAGCCGTCGTGGAATCATGATTGAGCCTAAAGATTCCGAAGGCTCAGCAATGGTGGCAAGGGGAGGAAGTTACAGTGGTTCAAAGGGTGAAAACAATCGCAACTTGGCTCGTGACACAACTACCCGTGATAGTAACGATAACCTCTGGTGCACCTATTGCAAGAAGCCCAAACACACAAAAGATCAGTGTTGGAAACTGCATGGGAAACCTCCCACGTCCAGCAAGGAATGGGGAAATCGAGGAGTTTCAAAAGGAGTTCAACAGGCCCATAATGTCTCCACAACCCCGCAGCAAGAACACTCAAGTCAGGGACCATTTAATGATGAAGAAATTGAAAGGCTAAGGAGCTTCCTGAAATCCTTGAAACCAGGAAGTGGTTCTACCTCTCTTGCTCTCTCAGGTGAGTCTTTATCTCTAGGATTACATGCCTCGGCTAGTGTTTTTCCATGGATTCTTGATTCTGGAGCTACTGACCACATGACACCCTCTTCACTACATTTTCTCACATATACACCATGTCCTAGTAATAGAAAAATTTTTGTTGCTGATGGTTCTTTTACCACAGTGGCAGGGATTGGGAATATTCAAATTACTCCATCCCTTTTACTTAAAAATGTGTTTCATATTCCTAAGTTATCCACTAGCCTTATCTCTATACATAAACTCACCCAAGATGTGAACTGCAATGTTGTGTTCTTTCCTTTTTATTGTGTATTTCAGGACCAGGTTTTGGGGAAGAAGATTGGACTTGCTAAAGAAAGGGATGGACTCTACTACCGTGAAGCAACCAGCAAACCATCTCACACTGTTATGCATGTCACACACAAGTCATTCTTATCTACCTCCAATAAATATTTAATTTGGCGTCATCACTTCCATTTCGGTCATCCTTCATTTCCTGTTTTAGAAACAATGCTTCCTTCCTTGTTTAAAGGAATTGATGTTGAAACCTTTCATTGTGATGTTTGTGAACTTGCTAAGCACAAAAGGGTTTCTTTCCCAATCAGCAATAAAAGATCTTCAACTCCTTTTTATTTGATTCATTCGGATATATGGGGCCCTTCTCAAATTCTCAACATTACTGGTTCTAGATGGTTTGTCACCTTTATTGACGATTGCACTAGGGTCACATGAATTTTTTTTCTTAAGTCTAAATCTGATGTGGGTACGGTTCTTCCCAACTTTCATAACATGGTCCAAACTCAGTTTGGTGTGAGAATTAAAAGGTTTCGATCTGATAATGCTACAGATTATTTTAATCAGAATTTGTCCCCATTTTTTCAGAAAGAAGGCATTGTGCATGAATCCTCTTGTGTTAATACTCCCCAACAGAATGGGATAGCTGAGAGAAAAAATGGCCATCTTTTGCAAACCACCCGAGCCTTTCTCTTTCAAAATCAGGTGCCAAAACAATATTTGGGGGAAGCTGTCCTTACTGCTGCCTACACCATAAATAGACTACCATCTAAAGTTCTTGACAACCGAAGCCCAATACAAGTCATTTCTCAATTTTACCCTGATATTCGAATCTCAAATAATCTCACACCAAGAATTTTTGGCTGCACTGCCTTTGTTCATGTCCATAATAAGGGAAAATTAGACCCACGAGCAATCAGGTGTGTCTTCTTGGGATATTCCCCAACTCATAAAGGTTATAAATGTTATCATTCAGCCACCAGAAAATTCTACACCTCCATCGATGTCACATTTGAGGAAGGAAAATCTTTTTTCACTCAACCTTATCTTCAGGGGGAGCCCTCATTAATGGAAGATAAAGCCTTGGATCTATGGGTCACAAGTCCTTTCTCCCTAGATGTATTACCCTCCTCACAGACATCCAATCATTAAGAATCACAACCCTCCGAGTCACATTCCTCTGAGCCTCACATTCCCGAGTCTCAACAAGAGTCAAACAACTCGACCATTGAACCAAATTCGGGCACTGTTAATCCCACGAATGATGTGCATGATAATGTGAGATATATGCAGGTTTACTCTAGGAGAAGAAATCCAGATCCTCAACTTGTGCAAGTCCAAGATTCAACTCCTAATCCTAGAACTGAGGGATGCTCAGAACCTGAACCTACACCTTCACAGTCTGAGTATGAGTATGACCTACCTATTGCACTGAGAAAATGAACCAGAGAATGTACCAAACGCCCATTGTACCCTTTAGCCAAATCTGTATCATTCCAAAGATTCTCTAAATCCCATAAAAGTTTTCTAGCCAGTCTTAACACCATTCCAATTCCTAATACTCTAGCCGAGGCACTTTCTAATAAGGAGTGGAGAAAATCCATGAGAGTGGAAATGGAGGCACTAGAAAAAAACCACACATGGGAAGTTATGGATCTACCAAGAAACAAGAAGACGGTAGGTTGTAAATGGGTATTCACAATTAAGTACAAATCTGATGGGTCATTAGAAAGGTACAAAGCACGACTGGTAGCCAAGGGATATACACAGACTTATGGGGTAGATTATCAGAAGACTTTTGCCCCAGTAGCTAAAATGAATACAGTAAAGGTGTTACTGTCGTTGGTTGCTAACTATAATTGGGATTTGCAACAGCTTGATGTAAAGAATGTGTTTCTCCATGGTGATCTAGAAGAGGAGATATACATGGACATTCCACCGGGTTTTGGAGAAGGCATTAAAGGGAACAACGTTTGTAGGTTGAAGAAAGCACTATACGGTCTCAAACAATCCCCGAGAGCATGGTTTGGAAGGTTTACGAAGGTGATGCTTAGTATAGGTTAATAGCAAAGTCAAGGTGACCACACATTGTTTATCAAACACATAGCCTCGGGGGGAGTTACTGCACTATTAGTCTATGTGGATGATATAATCGTTACTGGGAATGATAAAAAGGAGAAGGAAGCATTAAAAAACTGTCTTGCCAGATAATTTGAGATAAAAGAATTGGGGAGACTAAAGTATTTTCTCGGAATTGAAGTTGCACATTCTAAACAAGGCATCTTTATCTCTCAACAAAAGTATGTTGTTGACCTTTTGAGAGAAACAAGAAATATGGCATGTAAACCAGCTTCCACGCCTATAGATCCCAAACATAAATTTGGAGAGGTCAACGAGAATGTAAGTGTAGACAAGGAGATGTTCCAAAGACTAGTTGGAAAACTCATTTATCTTGCACATACACGATCGGATATTGCATATGCTGTAAGTGTAATAAGTCGGTTTATGCATAATCCTAAAGAGGTTCATCTGCAGGCTGCTCATCGAATTCTGCACTATTTGAAAGCCAATCCAGGAAAAGGAATTTTATTCAGAAGAAATGGGGGACTGGCTCTTGAAGCATATATATATGCCGATTATGCAGGATTTCCAGTTGATAAACGGTCCACTTTTGGTTATTGTACCTTATTGGGAGGAAACTTAGTCACTTGGAGGAGTAAGAAGCAAAATGTAGTTGCTCAGTCAAGTGCAGAGGCAGAATTCAGGGCTATGGCACAAGGAGTGTGTGAATTACTCTGGTTGAAGATAATTTTCGAAGACCTGAGGATTCCACGAGATGAGCCTATGAAACTATATTGTGACAACAAGTTAGCCATCAATATTGCTCACAATCCTGTTCAACATGACAAGATGAAGCACATCGAAATTGACCAACACTTTATAAAAGAGAAATTGGACAACAAGTTGATTTGCACTCTCTATGTGTCTACAAAAGGACAACTGGCCGATGTACTTACTAAAGGAATCAATAGTATAGACTTTCGAAGAATTATAGCCAAGCTGGGAATGGAGGATCTCTATTCACCAGCTTGAGGGGGAGTGTTGGAAAATGTGGGGTTACTGGTGCAGATCTATATTTGGTAGTTGTGTAAAAATAGAATTGTATATATTCCTAGGATTGTGGAATGATTGATTTAGAAAGTTTTTTCTTTCTATTTTTGTACTTTCTATTTTTTTTCTTTCTATTTATTGCAGCAGCTTACTGTATAAATATGTCGATTGGCAATAGAATGAAATACATCAGTATTCTACCATTCCAAAACACTATGTTGAATGTTCAGTAGAGACATAAAGAATATAGAATGAGCATAGAAAAGAAATAAAAATTGAAGGGGAAGAGGGTGATCAGCATAGTTTTCAAGGCGCCAAGGTGAGGCTAGGCGACTGGGGGGTGCCTAGTCGCCTAGTCGCCTAGGCGATGAATTTTTTATGTTAAAAAATAGATGCTAGGATAGTTCCCTAGGTACCATAACCATATTTCTTTAATAATTATTCATGGTTTTCATAATTAAAGTATGGATTTTATATTAAAGTATAGAAAATCAACATATTCGTGAAAAGAAAAGGAAGAAGGGAAATAAAATTCAAAAAACATAGGGGCTGAACCCTTATTTTTGTTATAGGAAAAGAAGAAAATAAAAAGTATTGGTAGTAGTAGTAGTAGAAGAAGAAGAAGAAGTAGAAGAAGAAGAATATATGGAAGAGGAAAATGTGCTAATTAGATAAAATTTTTAGTTCTTCCTTACTTATTGGTTCAGGTTTTTAAGTCTTTGAGGGTTCCATACAGCATTTAGCAATGTTTGTGTTGATTAAACCCTAATAAAAAAGAAATTAGTATATAAAGAAGAAAATAATAAAAAGAAATTAGTATATAAACACACAAAATGATTATTTTAGTTTAATAATGTTTATTTTATAATTATAATCTCAAAAAAGAATGAATAAAAAAGTATTTTATAGTAGGAAGTGGAAAACTGTTAGGTGATTGGGCGAGGCGAGCCTCAAAGGGCACCTTGTCACCTAGGCGTCGCCTTGACAACTATGGTGATCAGTTGATTATAGAGAAGAAGAAGAACAACAAAAGGTGTGGATTCACTGGCTTCAAATCAAATTAAGCTCAAATTTGATGGGTGCAGTTTGGGGAATCCAAGTTTGTCAAATATTGGAGGTGTGTTCAGAGACCGGCATGGAGTTGTCATAGGAATATTCTCAAGTCTTATTGTTGTCGTGAACTCTACTAGAGCAGAATTGACAGTCATACTTCATGGACTAAAGTTAGATAAAAGGTTGAAGAAGAGGAACATTGTGCTGGAAAGAGATTCCATGACTCTAGTAGGCTGTCTGTCTGAAGAATGATATGGCAATAAAGATATGTATTAAGAGAAACTAAACAACTAGCAAGGGAGTTGGTTGTTTCAGTTATTTGGGTACCGAGACCAGCAAGCTATATGGCTGATTTTGCAAAAGAAGGGGTTATCAGGGAATGAATGTATTGTGGTGGGGGGGGGGGGGGGGGAGAAAACTATAGTTGAAGTAATAGTAGTGGTAGATGGTGAAGGACTGTCTAAAAAAAGGGAGCCAAGGTTCATGTACATAATATTCTTTTATCATATTCAATAAAGTTTGTCCTTAAACGAAGAGAACAGGTTAGCTTCATGTTGTTGGACTGATCTTGCCATAGCAGGTAGGATCCCATTGAGCTGAAAGACATGAGATGCAATGTGAAGTGGTTTAGCTCTGGTCCAGACTCTCAAAAGCACATATGGCTGAATGACTGAAAGTATAGATCTAACTAGTGAGTCCGTATGAGCTTTGGCTTGAAAATATTCCATACAACCAACTCAGATTGAAGTTGAAAAGACACCAAATCAAATGAGGCCTTGGGTGAGGCTATTTCTTTGCACATGCAAACATTATAAATATTTTGAGTTATCATTTTCTGGAATATGATTTGTATATTATATAGACCAACAATGTTTACAAAAAAAAATACATAAATAAATAATTGGTTATAAAGGTGATATGATCTGTTGAGTTCTGCCCTAGGGGTGAAACTTCTAATGGTGCCTCTAATTTTATTTGGTTATTTGGTAGTGCAAATTGGATGAGTTAAATTCTCTGCACCATTGGTGCAGAAAATTTTCTGCATCAGACCAATAGAAATCTGCTACTCCAGCCTGTAATTTTCCATTTCAAAATTAAAGTCATTTTTCAAGATGGTGTGGCAGATTGCTATTGGCTGGTGGTGCAGAGGATGTGAGTTCAAATTGGATGAGTTAGTTAAGGTTTATGATCAACCCAAACCTAAGGATACCCAACCCAAGATGCTAATTCTTCAACTTTAGTACTACTCAGGATTGAGTTAAGTCTTGGTTGGGTTTGTCTGGCACTCTGGGTTAACTCAGATTTGGCTTGACTGGGGATGTCAATGGGTTGGCTTTGGTACAGATTTACCTTCACCCTAACCTGTCCCTCCATTGGTCCAACTTGAACCCAAAACGACCTAATAAGGTTCAACCTGCTACCGACCTGACCCAACTTGTAGTCTTTCAATTGTATTTTTTATAACACATTTGAAAAATCAAGAGCTATTAATGTAAGCTTGAATTTGGTTTATGGGTTCCATGGTGTTGCTTTCTCAGTTTCTCCACAGTGAAAGAAGAAAAGCCAAAACAAACATGAAAATAAAATCCTAAACTTCAATATGATATGGGGTTATAAGTAATACCAAATTGCAAGAATACCCTCTATACATGTAGGGGTGTCATGACCTGACAGCTTGGGTCAGTGAAACCTAAACTGACTTTGGTTGAAGACCTAAAACCCTAACCCGACCCAAACTGCATTTAGCATTTAACCTGACCCATTGGCATCCCTAGGCTTTATAAACAACATTTTATAGGCAAATAGAAACAATTAATTGTGACGAGTAATACATTAATCCATGTCCTTCTTAAAGACAATTTTTTAGCCTTATGTTTGGTGAATTTTTTCAATGTCTCAACTAAGCACAACTGAATTTTTTAATGAATTGATTCTATTACTGATAAAAAAAAAGATGGCTACATGAATCCTGTTCTGCCATTCTCCTCTGTTCAGTGCCATATCAATTGTTAAATTAGGGACTCTTACATCATTTCTACTACTTCAAATCATGTCCTTTTTGGTTTTCGGTTTTCCCCTAGTTCATCTAGACCTATCAACTTGTAACAAATTCTCACTGGAGCTGTAGATGGTTTTCTTTCAGTCTGCACATGACGAAGTCATTTTAGTTTACTTTTTCTCATTTTGACACTTATTGGTAGGTTCCTTCGGATAAGTTCATTTCTTGTTCTATCATATTTAGCTTCCCCACTCTTCCATCTCAACATTTCTAATTTTTTTCCTATACTCATTTTTTTATTAGTATGTGGAAAATCCTTCACCCCATGATAGGGTAAAAGAACTGTTAGAACAACCAGGGCTAACCTATTATAAACACTTAATATGAACTCGGATTGCATATCCAGACCCTATGTACCAGGTCAGGTCAGGTCTGTTTGGTTGGCCCAGACCATTGACAGCCCTACCAATGACTAATTGGAAATCTCCCATTCCATCCCATCCTGATAAATAGGCAAAGTCTTAACCCTTGCAAGAGAGCTAGAAGCTTGGCCTTTAAGGAAAATCCATCACCTGCTGTTCCAAATAGCTGAAAATTCTATGATGGTCTCTGAAAGCAGCACCCAGACCTGATGGACCTTGGCTAACCAAACAGCATCCATCATTTAACATTATGCAACCCAATTCAGGACCTTCAGGTGGTGTCCAATAAATGTCTATCTGTGTTCTTCTGCAGGAAAATTCAGCAACTGTGGTTCATCATCTCAAGATGAAATCTTTGAGTCTCAAATTCCTCTCCTATAAATACTGAATTGGGATCTTCTCCTCACACCGACCTCACATCAACATCCCATCGTGTATTGGGAACATCTCCCATGAATAATAACATACAAGTACGGGAGATGTTCCTGATGTGCGGCTGACACATGCTGTGAGGACAGTGTGAGGAGCACTCTGTGAGGAGCAGATCCGGACTCATAAGTACCCAAAGGTGCAACTCTTATTTCCAATGATATATGTAGGAGTTCTTTCATCTTGCTTTTGTTATTAAAAGGTGATGCACAGCTAGCCAAGATCTGAGGGTGCCAACTATTCTGTTAATGATCACCTCATCTGATTTTTACTCCTGTCGTACAGATTCTCTTTGTAC
Organism: Nelumbo lutea; assembly: GCF_056320005.1. NCBI lineage: Eukaryota > Viridiplantae > Streptophyta > Magnoliopsida > Proteales > Nelumbonaceae > Nelumbo > Nelumbo lutea. The sequence continues at coordinate 6,102,984 of NC_142687.1, forward strand.
AAAGGATTTGGTGTATGTGTTATACATCTCTACTATAGCAATACACAATACTTTACCTTTCTATATATAAAAGGTAGTGTTGGTGTAGGTCAAAAAAAGCTTCCCTGTTTCCTGTCGTTGGGGAAGAGAATAGTTCCAAAATGTTCAAAGGTGAAGGTGAAAACAAATGAAAGGGAGGAAAAAATGGTTCCATACATTGAGACCATTCTGATGAATTGGTTCCATACATTGAGACCATTCTGATGAATTCTATTCAGAAGAAACATATTTTTTGTGGACTCACCATCACAATGTTTGTTATGGTCTTAGATTATAGAAGGATTAATATCACTTTCCATGCCAGACTCATCCGGATGGAATTTTAGGTTGAGTTGTGTTCCATGTTTTTTATATTGGTGTACTGTGTTGACACATATTAGCACCTGTATCAGTGATTTAAAAGGAGTGCCTCAGGCGAGGCGCATTTTGGGGGGGTATGTGCCTCACCCAGGTCCTAGGTGCACCCCTTTCAAAAGGCGCCTAGGCGTGCGCCTTTTTAAAATTTTGTGCTTTTTGCTTTTTTTTTTTCGAGTCTAACGCTCCGAGAACCCCCTATTTGCTAATGTTGTTCATTCATTCATTGCAATAAAATATCTTCTTAAAAGGCAATGAAAGTTATAAAATCATTAATTTTTATGTGAGAAATAAGAATTTCAAACCCCAACATAGATTTGTTCGGGCTTGCCTCATGGGGCACGGTACAAAGGCGACTCATAGAATCAAGAATGCAATATGTTTTACATCACATTAGCTACTTGAAGCAATGCGATTAAGGAGAAAAAGAGATTGTGGGTTTTACATGCTTGAAAATGCTTTATATGTTTGCTTTTATTTTTAAATTTTCATTTGAATACACTTTACATGTTATGTTTATGTATTTTAATTTTAGATAATAGGTTTTTTAAAATATTTATTTTAAAATTTAAGTTTATATTTTTTATTAACATTATGCTTAATATTTTTTGAATTTTTTGCATTTGTTAACATTTTTGGCTTTTTTTATTTTCTTATTTTTTTGTAGCTTTTTTTTGTAATTTTGCGCCTTGCTTAAAAAGACACATGCCTCGCCTTGCGCCTTGTGCCTCAGGCGCAAATTGGCCCTTGCACTTTTAAAACACTGGCCTATATGCATTATCATGGATTTTAGTTTTCAGCCAAGTTTGCTGTGACCACATGTACTTGTCCATGTATCAGTTGCAACAAATTTCCTATCTAGCAACTCAGCCAAGTTGCATCTACTTATATTTTCTCCAGTTACCAAGGAAAATGTGGTATGAGAGTGATAGGTAATGATTTATAGGCTTATAATTTGACCGAAAACATGGCTCTTGATAGAGCATAATGGTGGGGCAGGATTCATGTAACAGACCAAATAGTTGGGATTAAGGCTAAGCTATGTTGAGTTGACTTCAAAGTTAGTGATGTCTTCACCAAGTTTGCCTTTAGTGGTCACCAAATTCATATGGAAACCAAGAGGCTAATCTTTGACTTTTACGGAGAAATGATATTAGAATCCATGTCAATTGATAGTTCCTCACTAGGTTCACTTGCAACGAAAAATTGCAATGGTCATATACCTGGTTCAACGCTACATTACTAGACGGCATTGTCTGTTTTGTTCTCTGTTTGCAATTGTCATATACCTGGTTCAATGCTGCATTACTAGACAGGATTGTGTTTTTTGTTCTCTGATTGCACAACAAGATGAAGATATATGGATCTCCATTGGTGAATTCATGATGAAGGCTTCGCATATTTCACAATGGTGAGACAGTGTTTGCTCTTAAGTGTGACTTCTCCTGCAAACGTCCATGTATCTTCATCTTGTGGTGCAACCATAGAAGTGTAACGGGAAACACAACAGACAACTCTCATCTTGTTACTTTGATTTGCCAGTTTGGTCATGGATTCAATGCTCCTAACTTCCCAAGTATGATTGTTTGCCATTTCTTGTCAACTTGATGTCTGACGACCTTTGTCAAATGTTTCTATTTTATTTCTTGTAAAACTTTTCATTGGTGGTCTGTATTCGTGCTTTATACTACTTGTACTGTAACTGCATACATATTCTGAGATGAAATTTCTCTCTTCTGCACAAATAAGTTGGGCTTTTAATGTGCCTCCTGTGTAATTTTTTATTTGCTTTATTATGTAATATGTATATCATTTTCCATCTTTCCTTGCGGCATCATAAGTTTTAAATTGTATTGTTTAACTATTCAAATCCTCTTGCAGCCTTACATTGACTTGGCAAATAGTTACAGCACTGGGGAATTTTCAGAATTACAAAGTTGTATTGAGACAAACAAGGAGAAATTTCAATGCGTGAGCTTTCTTATATTTTACTTTGTTTTGTTCCACAAGTTAACATTGATTTATATGATCCTTGTTGAGGCAAACTGGGAGACATTGTTTCAGTACCTTCAGAGGTGTTTGGAAATAATCCATTGGATTCCGCTCCTTGGGATAACAGAATCTTACTGCTAGAAATCTTCATCTAAAGAGCTTGTCTTTTGTGTCGGGACAACAATCTTGGATTAGTGAAACAGGTTGTATCATCTGTATATAAGAGAAATATCCAGAGATTGACTCAGACATATTTAACTCTTTCACTTCAAGATATTGCTAACACAGTACAACTGAATACCCCCAAGGAAGCAGAGATGCATGTCATTCAAATGGTATCTTTGAAACTTTAGTCCGTACTGATTGTAATTTGTTTTGGTGCTTTTCTGTTTAGGTATGGGTTCAATTCTAGTATTCTTTCTCCAAATTCAAGATGGTGAGATATTTGCAACAATCAGTCAGAAGGATGGAATGGTCAGCTTTCATGAGGATTCTGAACAATATAAGACATGTCAAAAGTCAAATGATAGATCATATTGATTCATCAATTCAAAGGTATGTAACTATGCAAACATTAGCTAGTTGGCTAATGAAACTCTAGTCTAAACAAGACTTGCGATCATATTTTCTGTAACATTTAGGACAGATTAAAAAGTGTGCCTTTTCCCTGTTTTTGCTTTCATTTCATTGCATACTTTTTTCTTTTTTTTCCCACGTGCACGCCTGGGGGGGTGTTCACCCGTGGAAATCCTTGATAAATAATATGACGAGAATTCAATCTGTTAACTTATGGCTGAAAGTACCAGTATGAAGGGATCGATGATGTACCTTGTTTACAGGATAATGGCGTTGTCAAAGAAGCTTACTGCTGTGGATGATCATATCTCATGTGGTCCTGCTTACCTGGCAAAGGTATGTCGACTATGAATGTTCTTTGTCAAGCACAAGACAGTTTTTAACGATCTAATTAAACCTGTACCCAGGCTGGGAGGGAGCGTCATAGATTTGATTTTGATGATTTTGATACTGTCCCTCGGAAATTCAACATGTAAAGCAAAGTAGACAAATCGATCCCATTTTGAGAATTGCCTAGTACATATAGCAAGAAAAAAGTGGGTAAAAAATATGCTTTACAATTGAGGCGATGGGAAAAGCAAAGCAAATTGGTTATCTTAGGATATACATTGTGTTAAAAAGGAGCTTTAAAGTTTAAACTTATTGGGGAGGTATCATTCAAGATGGATACGAGAAATCATTTGCGTAGAACCCTGATTCTGTGAAAGCATCACCTTCTTTGTGGGTCTCATCATATGTTGCTAATGGGAAGAAGCGAAAAAAAATCTTAGATGGTTCAAAATTATAGAATGTTTGTTGTGTGCAGCCGGGAGCAAGATTTAGGTGTTACCTGATCAAAGTTAGGAAGTATGACCTTGGTTAGCTGAGAAAGCATGGATTGGAGAGAAGTGCCAGAAAGAAATCAACCAGCTAAACAATGTCATACCATGTGCTCTTTAACATACATGTTACTTATGGTAGATGCTATCACATTGAATGGGAAAATGAACCGTAGTTTATTTTTTTATAGATGTTGATATTTACCAATAGAAAAACAAAATGAAACTTAGGTTCGTCATTGGGGTATCATCTAGTGTTGAGATTGAAATTTGATACAGACACGTCTACTTAGAATATAGCATGCAATGGTTGAATGGTTAAATTGTCATTATTGCAGTTATTATCAAATTAGTAATTGTTTTTAAGCCCTAGAATTTTCCTTGGCCTTGGTTCCAAAGTAAAATTTCAATTCACAAGCGTGAAAATGTAACTTCAAGATTAGGTGGGTATCCAGCCTATCCTTCCTAATAGTTCAGATGGCTCGGACCATCTTGGGTGAGGGTGATAGACCCCTTCTTTTCTTTTTTATTTTTTTCCGCTTGAGCTTTTTGCTATCCACTTTATCTAGATGCCTTTTCTTTCATAAAATTCTAAAATGACTCCATAGTACATGGTCCTCGGCATGTCTCTTATTCGGTTCTTGTGCCACATTTAGTGGTAGAACAAAGGTGTTTCAAAATTCTTAGAGGAAAAAAATTAGCGGTAGTTGTGGTCGTGGATATGGATTTAAATAAAAAGGGTAAATTAGAAAGATCCCTTATACTATGGGTCAGTGACAAATGCTCCCTGAATTTTCAATTGCGACAAATACCCCTTGCCACTAAGTGACGGGATGGACAGAGCCCGATCCCTGCTCTGTGGGGATCCCACTAATATATATAGTTGAATACATGGTTTTAAAAATGGACCGGAAAAACCGGGAACTGGTCAGGTGACGTTTTGTTTTTCCCCAAAACCAGATTTTCTCTAAAAACTGTTAATTTTGGTCAGTAAACTGTTGACCCGGGCGGTAAATCATTCAAATGGTTTTGACCATTTTTAATTTTTTAATTTTTTTTATTTTTGTCAAAACGGACTGACTGTTTGGTTCAAATGGTTGGACCATTCAACCCAGTAATTGGACCCTTGACCAGTTTGGTCTCCGGGTCGGTTTTAAAAACCATGGTTGAATATATTTGAATATTTTTAATAGGAATGTAAATTTTAATTATTGTATTTTCAAATTTTAAATAAAAAAATAAAATAATTGATATTAAAAATCACAGGAAGTGGGGATTCCCGCAAGAATGGAGATCCCGATGGGGAGCCCCACCCCCCTACTGACCCATCTTTGTAATTTACTCAAACCCTTGGAGCCCAGAAGCCAGAAGACGAATGGTTGGAGTGCAAATATTAGACATGGTATGTATGTATACTGACCCATCTTTGTAATTTACTCAAACCCTTGGCGCCCAGAAGCCAGAAGACGAATGGTTGGAGACATGGTATGTATGTATCATATATCATAATGAATGTGACTGCCACTGTAGCTTTCCATCATAAAGCCAATGGAGCTCATATGCACCCTGTTCTGTCTCTACGACGTAATTCATGTGTAATTTGTAACATAAAAAAAGAATGAATTTGACAGTTGTGGGCATTAAGGTCGGACCTGCCGATTCATTGTTGAAGTAGAAAAACATGATGCAGTCATCATCCGCAACGAACGAAAATAGAATATGGTATAATTTCGGGGTGGGGGCGGGTTCTTCAAGAATGCTTCTGCCCTAATTGTCTCCCTAAAGCTAAGCGTGTAAGTTTCACCCTTAGCCCTTGGGGAACAAGCCATATACATACCATCAAATCCAAGACCGCATTAGTATCAAGGTCCTTATGAGCACTGCATCTTTGTGGTCTTCCATGGAATCACCACAACCGCACATTGTGAAGAATCAGATAGGCTCCATCTTCGTATCCCTTGCTCCCCACGACCTTCAAAACTGCTGCCGCCGATGCACCACGAATGATACCACCCATCTTATAACCAGACATCACTCAATTTGAACAAACTAATAAACAACCCTTTAGTGATGCACCAGAAAATCAAATCTAAAAAACAAAATAGGAAGTTAACTCCATGACCACACTTTCCCGTGACTAACAAACTAAATCCCAAAAATCAACATAATCACACCTTAAGGGCAAGACAAATAAAAAATAATAATACTCTGCAATTAATGAACTGTTCCTCTCTCTTTGCAAAGCATATGCCATTCCTGCAGCACTGCAGCCTGAAGTGCACGATGCTCAGCCTCCTCTGCAGTTAAATTCGATAGGGTTGAAGGTCCCATGGGTTTACCATCTTCACTTTCCTTTTTCTTCCTCCTCTCCTCACTTTCCTCTTCTTCTTCTTCTTCAGTAGGTTTTGGAGGTTGGGCTGGTGGTTGGGCTGCCTTGAGCAAGGCAATTCGTTCCATTGAAATTCTTAGCCTCTCCACAGCTGCCAATTTAACTTCATCTTCAGGCATGTATTCTACACCTCCATCCGTAATATCATCTAACCACCCCTGCAAATCTGATCCAATCTCTTTTGTGATTGATGCATCAGAGGCTCGGACCACAAATTTGCACATCATGGTTGTTGTCTCGTCTCCTAGATCAACATTTCTACTCACTTCACTTGCGCCAAAGATCATCATGCCAATAAATCCACCATACCAAGTTTTTGCAGCAAAACATAGCTGTTCCAGAAAGAGGAAAGCAACAACAGTAAACAGAAGCATACGTCAATCCTGGGGGCTATAAATGTAACACCCAATGCTTGAAATCAGGCTTCAAAAAAATCCAATGCTTGAAAAAGAACGTGTAGAAAAAGTTAAATAAAAAAAGACGACCAGAAAATGAAAACAACCGTAACAGGATATCAGTATGAAGAAAGAGGACTAGACACTTACTTGAAAACCAGCCACTGTTCGAAGGATGTGAGAACAAACTCTATGAAAAGGTTTTGAAGAGAGAGATTTCAAACCACTCAAAAATGGAGAAGCCCCATATTGTTGTGCAGCAGTAGCTTTAAAACCACTCCCTTCATAGGTATATGCGCCTGAGTACTCCAGAATAGCAGGCAGGCTAGGCCACAGGCGGAAATATTCAACAGGTGAGATTTTGTGTGGCAAAAGAAGCTCAGTTAATGGAATCTTGTAGGGCTGACACCTCAAGACCACGGGTTCTCCAAGTTCTGGCCTTAAGCTTCGTTTTTGTCTAATGACATGTGGATCATCTTCAGAATAATCTCCCTCATAATCTCCTGGAGCACCACTTCCATAGAAGGGATAGTACAATACTTGAACCCAAAGATCGCATCTCTCAAAGTGGGAGACACCAACAGTGACACTGCAGAGCACTGGATCCTAGGAACAAAATCGAAGACCATCAAACTTCATCATAAGTTATAGAAACTTAGAAAATAAAATCTATACAAATAAGTGTAGAAATTGAACCTGTGAAACAAGGTTACGCAACTGCCGCACTGCTTGAGGAGATCCATCCATGAAATACAGTGAACCAGATACCCCAACTCGAATATCCACTCTATTAAGTTCTAGTTCAGTCAAATTTAAAACCTGAAAAGTTCCACTGATTAGCACACCCTGCAGGTCATATAACGGCATGACAAAGAAACACTTGCAAAATCTAGTTATAAATATGAAGCATTGATAAGTCAATCCAAAACCATAGTGTAGACATGGGCAAAAGCACCAATACTAATGGTATAAAACCATCTAAAAAGATAGTTTAACACAATTAACTTGCAATTAAATACTTTATCATCCTATTAAAGAAGCAGATAGATCAGATTAATTTTAGTCATTTATAGTATAGGAAATTTTATGGTGAAAAGATTACTGTTGCTTGACTTGATTTTGGTGTCAGTAGAAAGGATTATTATTTTACTTAACCAATATTCCAGTGGAACAAGATTATCTGAAATATGATTTGTGTTTAAATTGCTTTTTAGTGTATCCACAGTGTATTAAGGGACCCCTATGGTTGGCCTTGACTAGTCACTCATTGTAACTGAATTCTATTCTAAATCTTCAACCACAAACTTCTCTTCCTAATAAACACCCTATAGTATTTCTGCTTATCCTTAAGTGCTTGCACTGCATATATCGTGTTCATAAAAGCATCGAGTACTTGAAAGCCCCATTTGTCATCATATTAGACTATTGACATCTGTTCTGTAGCACATTGGTGCATTAGTGATCATCTCCCTATAGTTTCATATGCTGTACATTATCCCCCACAATTTCAAGTATTCTGCATATATAAACATGATTCTGGAAAGCTAAGTATGGGAGACGGGGGAGGAGAAAAGGGATCATAGGGTATGCTGGAAAATAGTCAGTAGAGCTAAAAAGTAGGGGGGTCTTGGAATAGGAAATATCCAAAAAAGAGACTTATCTCTACCGGGGAAGTGGTTATGGAGAATGCCCAAAGAAAGAGAAATTATGGGCAAAGGTGGTGGTGAGCATACATGGGCTCTTGGACAATGGAAGGGATGCTGGTTCACTGCTTAAGGCTACCAGAGCATCTCCTTGGAAAGCCATACAAGCGTTTCTACTTTGTTTCTTGCCTCTTGTAAGGTATAATCAAAATTCCGGTAATCAAATCAAATTTTGGGATCAGATTTGGTGTGGGAACTCCTCTTTGAAGGACTTATTCCCCTCCTTGTTTGCTTTGGCGTGCTTCAAGAATAAGCCTATTTCCACTTTTTTAGTCCCTTCAAATTCAACTAATGGTTTTGACTGGAATCTTGGCTTTAGAAGAGGAATAAGGGATTCAGAACTTGATAGTGTGCCCACTCTGCTTCATACCCTCGAAGGAATTTTCCTTGATCCTGCTAAACCTGATGAAAGAATTTGGACACCTTCCTCTTCTGGATCCTTCTCCTGTAACTCTTTCTTCAAAATTTTAACCCAATCTCCCCTTAGTTCCCAGCAATCCTTTCCTGTCAGGGAGGTGTGGCACATGCCTATCCCACCTAGGGTTGGGGCCTTTTGCTGGGAAGTTGCACATGAAAGAATAATCACTTTTGACTGTCTGAAAAGGAAGAAGAAAAAGTAGTGCCTTTCCCCTCATTGGTGTATTCTTTGTAAGGCTAACGGTGAGACTTGCTTTCATTTATTTATTATCTGTCCATTTGTTGTTGGCATTTGGTAATGGTTTTTCTCCTTATTTGAGTGCAGGTGCACTCATTTGATATCAAAAGCCTCTTTGGTCCAACTTCCCTTAGCTGAAGAAGATAGGTAAAATCATGTGGAGTGCTAGGGCAGCAATAATTTGGACAGTGTGGAAAGAAAGAAATGCAAAATTTTTTGAGAGAATGAAAGAACGAAGGTCTTGATCAAATCAATAGTGATTAGAGTGGGTCACTGGCTGAAATCATTAGAAATTTTCTCACACGTCTCCACTGATGACATTATTAGAAATTGGAAGGAGGTGGAGGATTCAAATATCAATAAGCAACTTGTTGTTCCTACTTGGTCTCCTCCTGAAAGAGGGTTTATCAAGCTTAACTTTGATGGAAGCAGTTTGGGAGACCCGGGTATGTCAGGAATTAGAGTATTCAGGGATGGGGATGGTAAAGTGCTTGCACTATTCTCAGGTCCAGCAGGTGAGGGTGATTCATTAAAAGCGGAAGTTATGACACTTATGGAAGGGGTGCAAAGGGCTGGAATCATGAATTTTAGGAAGATAATTATTGAAGGGGATTCCAAACTGGTAGTGGCATGGCTACTAGATGAGGAAAGCAGGATATAGAAATACAACAATGACAAGAAAAAATTCAAATGGATCACAGAGGATATGGAACTGTGAATACTTTGGGTAAAAAGAACTGCTAAATCGATGGCTGATGCATTAGCCAAACAAGGGGTTCGAAAAAATCAACTATTTTGGGCACAGATGTAACTTTTGATAAAAATCTAAAGGGGAGAGATAAGAGGGGACACCAAGGGAAAAAAGCATATGAAACTTTCTAACTAGAGCAATAAAGTCGGCTGGATCTAATCTATAAAATCTAAATTGAAATTTAACCGACTTTAGCAGTAGCAGTGGCTTCATAGTTCCAAAACTTCTACCCCCTTGAAGTGCTTTTTTTTTCGGTTCATGGGCATGGACTACACGATTGGGGAGGAGGTGCCCATATCCATAACCCCCCAACCCCGGTGGCAGTGGAATTTGCCCAAGTCTCCACTACAATGAGCCAGAGACCACACTAACTGAGCCACCATCAGTTGGACACATGATCTGAAATCCATGTATAAAGATAATTATACAAAGCAATTAGCCTTTCTTGAACAATTCCACAACATGAATTATATTTCCAGATTCCCTACCTCTGAAAAGGACATGGGTTGAAGTAGTGAAAAATTATTATTTTAGTAATCATGTGGCCAACTCTGTAGAGTGAAATGAATCAAATGATTGGAGGGTCCATAATTTAAAAATGTATATGGCACTGAACAGAGTGGAATGGCAGAATAGGATTCATGTAGCCTACTCTGTATAGTTGGGACAAGGATTAAATGAGTTGAGCTGCATTTTCAATTTCTCCACTTAGGAGATGTTCAGCAAAATGTATGGTTTTGTCTTCAAAAACAAAACCACACAAATTGCCGAACACCCCCATATTTTACAGTTTGCTCATAATATGAATTTTATTTCCAAATTTAATTTAAACGACTCCCCTGTCCCTTTTCCATTGAATTTAATTTTTATCACCTATCTTACTTTTATTTAAATCTGTGGGGGTGGTAGTCATATGTTGCAGAGGATGATAGTTCCTTTTACAGGTAAGAAATATTCTTTTCTTCCCTCAATTATCACCTGAAAGGGTTAAGAAAATTCCTCATAAAGCACCTCTATAAACTGGGTTTTGGAACATTGGTACCATCTTGAAAATAAAATTTTATATAGATGTAGGTCTCTTAGAAGAGGTATCAGCTCTCCTTGAATGAAGCCACCACGGCCCATAAGATCAGAATACCTCAGTATCCCTTCCTCTTAACTTCTAAACCAGAAAATCCCGGATTCCCCAATGAGCAACTACTACAAGTTTAATCACTTTTTGACGGAGAAGACTCCAAAGCTGGGATGATGGCTCTAGCCTCTCGGTGCTGAATAACAAGCCAGAAAAGACAACTTCTCACCACATTATCCAAGGAGAAAACTCTGAATTCCTCTTTGATACTGTTTCAAACCATCCAAAGGACTGTTTCTCTCAAGCATCTCTACATAATATTCATATTTCTAAAGGCCATTTTCCATTTCAGATATATTTAATTACATTTTAAAAATGACTGCTTACAAATATTTTTAATCAAATTGCACATCACTTCACTAGGGTGGTGTCATGTATCATGTGAAATGGGAGAGCTTTGTCCGTCCAATCTCTCAGGTACTAAGACACTATACCATCCCTTTCCCTTTCCTGACTATCTTCTTGGATAAGAAAGAGAGAGAGAATATGCAGATTTAAAAGAACTAGTAGGGTCATCAGGTGGATTTCTTGGAGAGAATCCATTCTCCAATTAACTATTTCTAAATGTTTCTCAATAATTTTTTTTTCATGAATCATTCACAACTCTTATAGGACTCTAGAAACAGTAAAGTAAGAGAGTTTTAAGCCACATAAACAACCACCCCCTATACTATCAACATTATCATAACTTCTTACTTGTCCCACTTCAAAATTAAATAACTGTCTATTCCCACTTAAAGCCAACACCTTTAACCCACTCAAATTGACTCATAACTCTTAACTTGTCCAATGCAGATTCATGGAACTTGCACTTAATAGAACCTTATAGATGCAATATCAACATGGCCATTAATTGCCATGAATAGAACAAATACTTACTAGATCAACCTTGTGCTTTTAAAGAACATAAATGCAATTTTTCTTCACCTATTAACACTGTCTTATAAACTTAATTGCAGCATAGCATCCCCAAGAATATAAAATAGTCTCCTAAACTAGGAATCACAAGTAAAAGAACTAATGAGGTTGGCACAGGTTTTCTTTTACAAGTGACTGGTAAGATTTTATTAATAATAAATTGTGTAGAGGTGAATCCCCTTCTACATGCAGGCCTGCATAATCTGATTTAATCCCCTTCTGCGTAATAGGGTGGTTTTTCGCAAGTGATAACTAAAGACATCAATAAATCCAGATAAAGCAGCTAATAGGTTGGCAGACAATATAAATACATTAAAGCATGGCACACATATGCAGTAAGGTTAACATAATCCCAAGTGACAGAACTCAGAAAGCATCCAAACTGGCTTTGACAATACTAACCTTTAGGTGCAGGGTGATCCTTCCATCATTCGAGTCTGTCAAATGATATGCTTCAACATAGCAAGGATCACTACTACCAGTCAAAGTATAAGCACTTGGAGGCACCTTGAGGACAGTAGAGTCGATGCCTTTTGTCAATAAAAGAGTTAACTCACTAGGATATGGCCTCCAAAGTTCCTGAATTGCCTTGTGAACTAATCCTTCCAACTTCCTGTCCTGAGCTGCAGATGCTTCATAGAACTGAACAGTAAGCTTGTGGTGGCTAAAAGGATAATCTCCCCTGGCTTCACAAACCCCAGCCCACCTGAAAATGACACATAATTAAACACAACTATCATGTACTGAAGTATAGTTTATTCCCAAAAATATTAGGCATAGAAATTAAATATACTTATCACAAAGATTTTATCATCTCTGGCATCAAGTTTTCCAAGTTCCAACAAGATATTGCCAAGGGGTCAGAAAACAACAAAACTGACTTTTTCAGTAAATAAAAAATGTATGGGTTCTTATAGCAGAATGCTATTACACATATTATTAGGATTATACACTAATAAATTCTTGAATACTTGTCAGAGAATGATGTTGAATGACCAAGAATATGAAAAAGAAAATATAAACGTCATTGTGAAAACTTCAACATTGAGGCTAAACAATGTTGGGTTCTGTCAAAACTTTGGAATCAGAATGTGGTTGCAGCCAAGATTCAAAGTATTAATACACCTTAAAACCATGCGCTTTTATGTTTTTTTTTCAAATTTTGGTATATATATATATATATATATATATTCATTAAAAAGGAATTCCCGAAAACACCTGTAAACAAGTGTATTGGACCCCAAAAGATATGATACAATAAGCCCGATATGGAGTGTATCGTATCTATACTTTGAACCATGGTTGCAGCAGCATGTTCAATGGTCTGGCTGCAGGTTGGTGACTAGAAGTAGGCTCTATTGGAAAGTAACAGAAGCATTTTTTAGAACAGCTCAACTCCTCTCAAGGCCTTGGGAGTATATCTATGGCCTGATCTTACTAACCAGAAAGCAGTTTAGAGGCATCAGCTATGGGAACCCGCATAGAAACCTAATAGAAGTTCTACACTCTTCCTGCTCAATTTTGAGGGTATTGTGATCTGGGCTTTCAGTGGGCCAAATGTTATAGCCAATGCTTCCCAGACTGAAATAAGAGCTCTTTTAATGGGCCTGCGGATTATCTATCCATGGTTACTCCCTACTTGCTGAAGTGGATTCCAGAAACATTATTGGGTGGGAGCATGGAGAAGGGTCCTTGGAGATTCGCTCACTTCCTCAATGAGATAAGAAAAATTTTAGCTTCTATCAACTGTACATCCAGATGGATTCCAAGAGCTTTGAATCATATGGCCAAGTCTGGGGTGGATAGGGCTTTCTTTATGGTGCAAATACTTTACGTTTGTAATTTCCCGGGAGGCTTCCAGGATTTTGCTTTTTTTTTTTTTTGAAAAAGGTAAAGTATCATTGCATTAATATTAAAAACAAAAAGAATGCATAGTCCTCTGTACAAAGAGTTTCTGACTTTCTGTACAATATTCACATCCCTTAAGGACCCCCAAAAAAGACTAATTCTCAAAAAAGATCAACATAAATCTTCCCCTCAAAAACATGGGAGATTTGATATCCAGATTTTGATCATTTCTACTGCTGTATTAATAATTACCCCCTCCTCTGAATTTGCCTTGTGATCAAATAATCTCCCATTCCCTCTCAAACCAAATGGCCCACAGTACTGATAAAGGCACAACTGCTCAGCAAGCTTTCCCTTTCTCCAAGAGACCTTGAATTTGCCAACTTGCCAAGAGATCCTTGGCCAAAGCTGGACAGAACCAGAAGACAGGAATGACCTTGCAAAACTGAAGCTAAATTCTGGAGGAGAAATTGCAAAAACGGAATAGATGACTCGGGTTCAATCATCACATTACAGAGTGGGCATATAAAGTCAGGTAAGTTTACTTCTTTTTCATTGTACATATTTGATATTCCCATGTGAATCCCTCAATCCCCCCATCCCTTTTTTGCCTAGCAATTAACGTTATCTTTTTTGCAGGAAAAAAAAAAAAAGAAAATTTTAGGTCATTATTCCAGGAGGTAATTAGATGGCTGCCAAGGTATTCCTCTAGCAACCTCCCTCTTCCATACTGTCGCTTTATTGATCAGTAATATCATCAAAGAGATTCTATTAGAGGGAGAAAATGAGTGAGGAAAACTGCTTTCAGCTGATTTTGTTCTGCCTAGCCAGTGGGACGACCATGTTTCTTCTTCAACAATGTTGCAAAGATCCTTTGTATGCTAAGCATCATGGAGGTGTGGTATTTTGGAGTTTTGAAGAAGGGGCAACTGAGTTTTTTATCCATTTGCTGCATATTGTAGGCGACTCTTTTTTCCTCCCCAAGGTGCCTCACAGGCAACTCCAGTATTTTAAATGGGTCCCCTAAAGGGCCTAAACTAAGGGTTAGGCAAGCACAACCAATGTGAAAAATATGTGAAAACATTCCAACACTTAGAATATAAATTGAAAAAGTGTTCCAACAAGTCTTCCATTAAGAGGATTAGAGTACATATAATTTCGGTACTTCTTGGTTATTAATTAGGTAGCTTGCCAATACCTGGACATATTTAAAGAGAACATTGTGTGGAACTTTCTTATTTCACTTCTAGTAACATTAAAATAATATAAACATCATATGAATCAATGCTCACATTTGTCATTACATAAATGTTCATGTTTTGTTGTACCTCATTCTTATTGGCAAATAGTGATTGACTCACTCTAGCTTTCAAAAATTCAACAATTTCTCCTTTTATTGGTTGAAGTCAACAAATTCTTCCTGATGAGTATGGTTAAAAATAGAGGAAATAATTATATGTTCTCCAACCACACCTCACCCAAAAAAAAAATCATGAAATTCTGTTTTATGAAAAGAAAAGGTCATACAAAATAGATCCAGATGGATGAAGACAGCTCCCATTATTAAATGCAACACGTCTGAGAGAGAAGAGAGAGGAACTAAAATGGGAGAAAAATACAACTATACAACTTCCATGTTCAGAATCCAGAGCAATGTTTTCATAGACAGCAAGCAATAATAGGAAACATGGAGCAATAATAACTAATAGATGATCTACCCTACAAACACAGCTCGTACTCACCCATATGTCTCCTTCATAGAACTTTTCACAAATTAGAAAGAAGGAAAGCAATAATATTAATAAAAAATTTTGTCCTTTTTCATGCCAACATTAACCAAAATAATTACAGCACTTACCTGCTTTCAGGATGACTTGTCACATATTTTATTCTCTGCAATATAAGACGGCACTGATGCTTGTTTACAGAGTCAGCGAGGCCATTACTCCTAAAATCTTCTAATTCCTTAGTCAACAGTTGCCCCGCCCTAGGATGGCGTGATCCCAAACGCTGAGCACATAGAAGAACTGCCTGCACATCCTGGAGCCTATTTGATGTAGTTGCAGATGAATCTACATTGAACAACACTTTGTGGATATTTGATATGATAATGTTCAATGGATCCTCAGGATCATCTGCCAGAAGTGGATCAAGACCTTCCAGATCAATATGTTCTGCAATGGCCCATATAAGGCGGGCAGATATTCTTGGGGTGTTCACCTAACAAGTGGGAAAAACTTATGTTAAGATAATACTCAAAAAATTAGAATAATAACAAAAATATAACACAGCAAAAAAGGTTCTGTAAATTAAGAAGAAGGATCAAAATAGAAATATCCATTAAGAGGGTATCATGTAGCATTGTGCACAAGCAGCAGTTATTTTGGGCATTTGCTGCATAATAAATGTGAGAATATTTGTGAACAAGGAAATTATCAAAAAATAAAAATATTTGTGAACAAGGAACAAGACATCAATACTAATATGGGACTCATCAAAGGTAAGCATGGCACATTGAGTAATAGCTAGGGATGAGCATAAAGGGAACACAAAGGATTCTATCCTGAGACACTGTGATGGTCAGAGTGACACATTGAGTAACGACCAGGGATGAATTCAGATGGACTTTTTTGTTTTTGACTTCAAAGGGATTATAATGGGCTCTATCCTGAAATGGTAGCAAATGGTGGCTGGTTCTGCCACCAGAAGATAGCTAAGATCAATATATCAGAAGCTCCAGAGTTGAGCAAGATAAAAATGAAATTTGACGGATGCCATATAGGAAATTGTAGGCCCTTGGCAACTGGCGGGATCATTAGACACCATGTTGGAAATATCTTGTTCAGTGACTCAGGCCCTGCAGGTGAAAGAGCTTCACAAAAGGTTGAATTTCTTGCATTTCTTCAAGGACCGAACTGGATTCCTCTCAGGATGGAATGGGTTGATGATGTAAGGGGACCACCAAGTGGTGATTGGTTTGTGATCCTTAAGTATAGATGTTCTTTGGCCCCTTAGGTTCTTTTTTAGAGAAGCAAAGACACTGACTTAAGCCCGAATTGCTTGTTCAGGTAGACTCCAAGGGCAACAATTAGTCTTGCAGATGCTCTAGCAAGGGATGGGATGTTCTGGTTTGGGGGCACCTAGCCCAGAGGCTAATTTGTAAGCTTTAGCATGTGATTTATTCTACTGGAATGGTCAGCCTGGTGTTGTATTTGTTCCATTTATTCCAAACCTTTGGAATGTTGTGTTTCTTATTATTGATTACCAGTGCTGTACATGTAATCAAATAATGAATGATAAACTTAGCATTATCATCCCATCAATCAGGTAACAAACTAGAGAACATTTGATACATTATGGTATATGGTAGTAAAAATGCCATACAAATGCTGTAAAATGATAATCCATCCTACTTCCAACTTACCAGTTACTACACACCACACTTGATAAGCATTAAACAACACATTAATGCATTGGAAGCAGTAGCATACAAAATAGTCTAGTGAACACACAGAGCGAGAATAAAAGCAACTTCTTGATGAGCAATGCCTTAAGAAGGATACACTCTCAGATTTCTTCTCTAAAAAAGTGAGTAAAATAATACTAGCAAGGATAGCAATCTAATTTCTGAAAGAATTATTTGACGAACCTCACGTAAATCTTTAACAAGCTCACGCTGCAAATTTTGTAACCTTGTCTCATTTAGAATCTGATCCTGAGAAGCACCATCTTTAACCCTTTTAACACCTCCTCTAGTATCATATATATGGCACAGTCTAACCAACAACTTTAAATAACAATCAATAGCATAAGTTCGCCCCTCGCAGTCCCATTTAACGCAAGGCCTACAAACTTCTACCACTTCCAATGCTGGCTCTGTCCAATTCAATGCACCATAACCAGTTCCATAGGCCAAAGCTCCAATGACTCTGCTCTCTGTACCTGAATTCTTTTGCTCAGGGAGCGGAAGAGATAACTGGAAACAACTTTCCACCAGGGAAGCAACTAGCTCCTCTCTAAACAAGCTTTTGCTTGTCACACTGTTGAGGTCATCCTTTATCCTTACATCTTCAAAAAGCGAAGCAATATCAGTTCCAGGAAGGGGTTTTTGTCCTCTTCGGACACTTTCTTTTGCAAAAAGGTCAACACAGAGCGCTGTTCGACATATACATGCTAGAGCATGCATACGGTCTGATTCTGCCCTCAGATTTCTGACCATAAGGAGCAACCTCTTGAACAAGGAAACCTAAAACCATACATTATATCAGGGATAAATATATCTCCAATCATCTATTAATAACAGTATAATTGATCCAAAAAAACACTGCAAGCATGATAAGAATGAATCACTTATTCACAATTTTTTCTATAAGGTTTGCAATTGGAGTGCATAGATCGTGGATTAGGACTCATTGTGTGCTAAGTAAAGGCAGCAGTGGTTGTTTTTCTTATTTATTTTAATTTCTTTTTATTGAAAAATGATAAAAAGACTGGTCAGTCCATGATGTAAGGTCATAAAACAATAAGCATTAATATCTCGAGATAGTTGAACTGACCAATCTAGGAGCACAAATGTAGATAAACATGTAACTAACTAACAAGCTTTCACAAATACAGTTCCACAATTCTACTATAAGCCTTGGTTTAAAATGTCCGTAATTTCCCTAATATTTCCACGATATATTTCCATTTCCATGGGTAGTGACACAAAATTTGACTGGAATCGACATTTCCCCAATGAACACTACCAGACCTACGTGGAAGAATAACACTGATTTCCATTTCCATGGATATCCACGACATATTTCCATTTTCACTTCCATGGGTAGCAACATGAAATTTTACTAGAATTGACATATTCCCTAGTGAACACTATCAGTACCATGTGGAGTACAAGAGATAGTATTGTAACATAAGTTGGTGACGATATTGTAGATATGTGAAGTAACAAGTTATTGTGCACCTAACTTACATGATTACAACTTTGAGCTAGCTCAATATTCATTCCAAACATGAAGTTAAATAATAGTTTTTTTTTCCTGTAGTAGATTATTTGGTTGATCTATTACAACCATTTACATTTTCTATGAGTTTAAATTTTGCTTTAACTAATTCTATCATGAAGTTCTAAATTTTAAGGTTTACAAGGCAACTTCAGTACATACTCTTTTGTCTGTAACCTTAATTTCTTAGTTTTGTTTAATAATTTGTAACAAGATAATAATTTAAAAAGGTGTGCCTATGCTTCTTTTGTCATTTCATAAAATATCATTCTATATTTTGCATATTTTACAATGTTTCCACCATGTCTATAATATTTACAATATTTCCATATGATATTTCCGACATGTTTCTTATATTTGGATGACCGACATTTCCACCAACATCGACATCTTAAACCTTGCTATGAGCATAAACCACAAAACAGCAACAAATTATAACATCTGATGAGTAGTGGATTAAGCTTCAGTTAATAAAAGGCCATAAAATAAGCAACTTCCCATTCTTCAACGATCTTGCTGTAAAACAATAGGGAGTAACTATTATATAACTGAGCCTATTCTATGAATTACGATTCACCTTAGACGGGACCCACTCAATGGGTAGATGCAGTTCATAAGCCATTAGTTACATCTCAACGATCACATAACTGAGTGTTGAGATCGTCTTATTCTATCAGCCCAAAGCCCAAATAGAGGAGGATTGCCTCAAGTTGGTAGCTGACATTTAACTTCTGTCAAATCCTTATGGCCACCTAACTAACTACTTGGAAATAGAACAAATATTTGCAGCTTAGTTTGTTATGAGATCAGCTCATTAAAGCAACAACAGAAATGAAGAAGCCAGATCCCTAGATGATTATTATGGAAGAAAGTACAATTATAGCAATAACAAGGTTAAGGTTTTCAATTGATATGGATATGGGCAATATTTTCCCTTACAGAAAGGTAAAAGGAGCAGATCACATCCATCGGCAAGTTTCATAAATGTCATATATATTGCAGAAAGCTTGTAAAGGCTTCTAGGTTATCCATGCAAAAGTGTTCCATCAACCAGTACATAAAACCTGCTGGGTACAGAACACAGAAGCATAGTCTTTCAACAACATTGAAAAAATTAAGCTATGTATAAATTAAATAACCAGTTCACTTGCTACATTACTATTTAACCTATCATTGCTATAAAGGGAACCAACTTGCATGTATTTTTCTAAGTTACTACAGTTCTTTATGGCATTAAGCTTCGGCCCCTATAGTCTCAGATTGGTAAACAAACAATCACTTGAGGAGACAATTTGATTGGATGGAAACCTGCATATGAAGATCCAGAAGGTGTAGGTTTGTAACAACAGCTCTAACGATGCTTTCTCTAGCAGAAGAGAATTCTTGCCTGTCCCAAAGAGTGAGAATCGCCGTGATAGATGCCGAAGCCCATTCAGGCTTACCTCCAGGCACATCCGCTAGACGCAACATGTTAATTCCCACCTCAAAGATCAAAGACGGATCCAATGACGCTAAGAAAGGAACCAGATGCGAAACCACGTCTGAAACTCCTACAACCTTTTCCGCATTACTCAAATCCGTAGTTGCATTGCTACTAGCATTTCCAGGAGATTTTGAGAGTTTCCGAAAAACCTCAACTGCACCAGAAGCGACAGCCTTCGCTGCATAGACAAGTGGAAATACAATAACCCTAAAACTCTCAATCGGGAGAATCAAAGACCTGGCCATCAAGGCATTTCTCTTCTTCCAGACAAAATCAACCATGGATGAAACCCAATTAGAACGGATAGCAAGTGAATTTTCACTGTCAACAAGCTTATCCCCTGCTAACCGGCTCATCCTCTTCGAGTCAAACTCCTGAAATAACCTGCCTACGGACTCAAACGCAACCTTAGAAACAGCATCGGATCGATCAAGCATATTCTGCCCAATCCTTCTCCACCAATTTGAGACCTTATCCAGCAAATTTACATTGTTCTCGCAAAGAATGACAAGATCATCTCGTGCTAGAATGCAGCCTAGGGTTTCGGTAATGGAGTACCGGAGATTATCACTGGGAGAATCAAAGCAATTGGAGATCTCCTTGTTGCAATCTGTAATGAGCTTACCAAGACGATAAGAAGGTATTGCAGCGAGAATAGAGACAGCAGCGGCAGTGACATCAGGGTCGGGGAAGTCGAGATCTGTGCGGATGCCGGTACATACAGTTTCCCATAAATCAGTGGTGAGTCGAGTCGATCGGATGAGATCGAAAGCGAGCTTCTTTGAGACGGCAGAGGCTGGAGACGCGACGATCTCTTCACATGCGGATTTTGCGATGATGGAAATATCTCTGCCGGCTGCTGACTGTTGGAGAGCTTGGAGAAGAGCACCGGACTGGCGGAGAGCATCATTCGAGCGCAGATCAGCTTGGATCTGAGCGAAGAGGATGTCCATTTACGGAATTTCCGTAGCTATGATGTGAAGATTTTTGCGCGCGAATGTAATTGGGGTTCTATGAGATGGTTTCCCTACTTTGCTAAAAACTCAGTGTCATGGCAGCGCTGGAATAGATATTAGTTGAATTTATCAGATTCTGGTCAAGAGATACATCTGAGAAGACACGTCATTGCAGACATTGCTTCTGTTCTTCTGCAGCTCGATCTCTGCACTATTTCTCTCGCGGAAGGGAGAGGGACGAAAAGGCAGAGAAAAGCTTGAGACAGAGAAACGGTGCTTAAAAGGAGTGAAATCATGACGCATAGGACATTTTAGTTTTTACATCCTTTTTCTCGGCGGGTGTCCAAGGGGTGGCGGGGGCCACTCGGGATCTGCTGTTCTATCGCGCGGGCTACGCAACCAATACTGCTGGCGCAGTGGCGTTCTCACTCGTGATCGATCACGTAGCCCGCGATTCACAGCGGTGCAAGCAACATATTCGGATTCGGCGTGAGCCGGTGGGCGGACTGCTCGCGCGCACCAAAACCCAGTCGGCTTGTTGCATCGAATTCGGATTTGCTATTCACACCAATCTCACGGTGCATCCGAGTATTCAAAACAGTGCATCAGCCGAGTTCGGCTTCGATCAGGGCAAAAGCCCATTCGAGCAGTTTTTACTGTCATATGCATTGAGATTATCTCGGTACTTGTCTGTTTTATTTTATAGGAAGATATTCTCGATACAAAGTTGTAAAAGGCTGTTAGAACGGTGTGGATACAGATTTGATATGCATTGAGAATATCTCAGACGAATTACAAGTATAACAGATATTTTTGATGTGTGGCTAAAATGTGGTGACGTTGATACAATATCATTCTATGAGGAGCAAATTCAGATTTTATAAGTTCAGATCTCCTCTAATGATAAAAGAATATTCCAATATGCACATTTTATACATGGTGGGTCTCATTCTTATGGTAAAAATATCCGACACAAATCATGTTGGGACGGTTTTGTTAAGAGGAGATCACAATTTGTATGTTAAAGAGTTTGGGCCGGCTCCCAACAAAATGTGTTCCAATGCTATATATTTCTTTTTTTTTTTTTTTGATAATTAAGAAATAATGCTTTCATTCACATAGTCAAAAACATCAACAGAGCCTCCCGGAGATTGGGTCTGATGCACCCTTTTGGCAAAGCGGTCCATGAGGGTGTTACATTCACGGGGAGTGTGAGTAAACTCAAAAGCCGTAAGGGACCTAGTTTTAGCATCTGATTCAGAAATGAAACTACCCTTCTCCAATCGGAAGCTTTCGAACAGCCAAGATGTAAAGCTAAAGCTTCTGCCATGGAGGTAGAAGTACATAAGGTTTTCCTAGCATGTCCCAAGATGATTGAACCAAAGTTGTCTCTAATAATGCATGCAATAGTGGTGTCTCATGTCTTCAGAGAGAAGCTCGCATAAGCATTCACTTTAAGCCATCTTGGCGGAGGGGGAACCCAATATAAAGTTTGGGAACTAGGAGGAGGATTGACATTTATGTTCTGCAGGTTAGTATTGGCAACTAACAGTCTCAACTATGCTGAAAGTAATGCACATTTTTGCACAACCTGGAGTGGAGAGAAGTTACTCCCTTTTGAATAAGAAAGCATTCCTGGCCTTCCAAAGCTCCCAGCAAAGGATCACGAAGTCCTGTAACCAATTAGTTTGATGCAGAGGAGACCCAAAATTTTGAAACTCCACCCAAATTCAACTTGCTAGAGAATGCTAACGGATGTCATATGATCTTAGAGCCAAATTGCTGCTATCCAGGTTTCTCTAGCAAAAGAGCATTTAAAAAGTGTTAGGATTGTGCTGAAAATCAGGAACTAGTATCCGTGTATATCTCTTTTCCTGGTATCTCTGTATATCCTATTCTTGGCATGTATATTTCAGTTAGGAAAGATATGATTTGGTTGCCATTAGTTTAGGAGTTAGTTTCCATAAATTTAGGAGATTGATTGCTTGATTGTAGGGATGTAGCCGTGTATATATTTGAGTTTTCTCAATGAATGAAAGAAGAAGAATTAACCAGCCAAGCTCTAGCTTTTCATGTTATCAGAGCCGAACATGGGTGAAAACAAAGAACAAGAACAGGGCGGTGGTCAATTGACAAAGAGCGTGATCTCACCCTACCTCTTCTATCAACCAATGACAATCCAGGTAGCATTATCACACAAATCCAGCTTAGAGGCGACAATTGTGATAAATGGGCTCAAGCGATAAGAATGGCGTTGCGAGCCAAGAAGAAAATTGGCTTCATCGATGGATCGGTGAAACAACCTTCGGGCGATTCGGTGGAATTGGAAGATTGGTGGATGATGAATTCCATGCTTGTGCCGTGGATTCTGAATACGATTGAACCAAATTTGCATTCGACCGTAACGTACACGAAGATTGCAAAGATGCTCTGGGACGACATAAAGGAGCGATTCCCTATTGGTAAGGGACCGCGAGTTCAACAACTCAAATCCGAGCTGGCGAATTGCAAACAAAGGGGTATGACGATTCTGAATTACTATGGCAAACTCAAGATGATTTGGGAGGAATTGAGAAATTATGAGTAATATCCCACTTGTCAATGTGGTAAATGCAGTTGTGACATAAGCAGGGCATGGGATAAGAAGCGAGATGAGGAAAAACTTCATCAATTTTTTATGGGGCTAGATGGCACGGTCTATGGTGGTGTGCGTTCACATATACTAAGTACAGAACCTTTGCCAAGCTTGAATCGAGCCTATGCCATAGTGATTCAGGAGGAGCAAGTTCAAACCATGACCCGCGCAAAGGAAGAGAGGAGAGAACATGTGGCCTTCGTAGTTCAAGCAGGCAAGAGGCAAAGCGAAGGCTGAGACAAGAACGTGGTATGTGCTCATTGCAACAAGGCAAGCCACGATGTAGAGTCTTGTTTCCAACTGATCGGCTACCCTAAATGGTGGGGTGATCGGCCGAAAAATAATGCTCGTGGAGTAGGCCGTGGGCGTGGTGGACAGAAACAAGGTGCAGGGACAAGAGGAAGAGGTCGTGGCGGCCAAGTCAGGGCCAATGCAGCCCAAGTCTCTGCACAAGGCAATGCGTCTCAAGGAGAATCAATCGATGCAATCAAGGCTGGGTTAAATGGACTAAGCAGTGAGCAATGGAACATGTTACTCAACCTTTTGAACACACGGAAAAGAGGGGAGTCAACGACTAAGTGGTAAGCAAAAGTTGTTAGAGTGGATAATAGACACAGGAGCTTCTCATCATATGACAGGGAGCCTCGAGTCAATGAGAGACATAAAAAATGTCATTCCATGCTCTGTCAGGTTGCCAGATGTGAAAGCGACAATAGCAGAGAAAGAAGGCACAGTTGCGCTGGACGATCATCTGAAACTGATTAATGTTTTATATGTGCCTAGTTTGAATTGCAATTTAATTTATGTGTCACAATTGTTTGAGGAGTCAAATTGTATTGTTCAGTTCACTAATAAATTCTGTGTGATATAGGACCGCACTACGAGGATGTTGATTGTAGCGGGTGAGCAGCAAGAGGGACTATTATTTCATGAGCATTGCATCAACAAGAGCAATGAAGACTACAGAGAGTAGGACGTGTGAAATTTGGCATCGAAGGTTGGGGCATCATTCTCATAAAATTGTTAAGTTGCTGCCTTTTGTCAGTACTAAGAATAATAATGATGATAGTATTAAGGGTTGTGATGCATGCTTCCGAGCTAAACAATGTCGAGAGGAGTTTGTTTCTAGTAATAATAAAGCATTTGATATTTTTTAGTTAATTCATTGTGATTTATGGGGTCTTAATATAACTATAGCTTCTTGTGGTACTCATGATTTCTTGACAATAGTAGATGATTTTTCTAGAGGCGTTTGGATTTATCTTCTGGTTGATAAGACGGAAGTGGGACGAGTTCTTCGAAATTTTTTTGTTATGGTTCAAAGGCAATTTAACAAACCTGTAAAAGTGGTTCGTACTGATAATGGGAATGAATTTGTCTGCTTGGCTAGTTATTTTGTTGAAAATTGTATTATTCATCAAACCACTTGTGTCGGGACCTCTCAACAAAACGGGAGTGTTGAACGCAAACACCGCCACATACTCAATGTTGCCCGAGCATTACATTTTCAAGCTACATTGCCTATTGATTTTTGGGGGGAATGTGTATTGACCGCATATTATTTAATTAATCGGACACCGTCCATTCTGTTGAACGGAAAGACTCCCTATGAAGTTTTATTTAGGCGACCTCCTTCTTATGATAATGTGCGAGTTTTTGGTTGCTTGACATATGCGCACAATCATGGACATGGAGGGGATAAATTTGCCAGTCGGAGCAGATGGTGTGTTATTGTTGGGTATCCTTTCGGAAAGAAATGATGTAGCTTGTATGATTTAGAGTCTGACACGTTCTTTGCATCAAGAGATGTTACCTTTTTAGAGCATGAATTCCCTTATGCACGCAAGGAGGATGAACAGCCAAACAAAGCACAAGGCCAATTTAATTATGAAATAGGTGGGACAGATGAGGTGTTGGTGCCGTCCACTTATTTACATGGACAAGCAAATGGCGAGATGGAGCTTGACCAGCGAGGTGAATTAGCTGAAAAAGGAACCCGCATAACATCGAATGCAAATGCTGGTGGACCCATGCATCCTTGTGACGCCACCACAGAAAATGCAGCCGGAGATAGTCTTGACGTAAGGGGGGTGGCGATATTGAGCAGCAACAACAACAATCTGAATTTTAGTTGCAGCAATCTGAATTTTATTTGGGGCGTGGGCATCGATAGAAACAACAGTCCACAAGGTTGAGAGATTAGCTTCACACCGTACAGCGATTGAG
This sequence comes from Nelumbo lutea, assembly GCF_056320005.1. Taxonomy (NCBI): domain Eukaryota; kingdom Viridiplantae; phylum Streptophyta; class Magnoliopsida; order Proteales; family Nelumbonaceae; genus Nelumbo; species Nelumbo lutea. The sequence goes on from NC_142687.1 coordinate 6,128,857, forward strand.
TCCCTCTCCGCGTCTCATTGCAGGTTCACTCGGCCAATTACATTCTGCAAGTAGTCCTTATCCCATAGATAACTATGTGAACTATAACAATTTTTATTGTCGACATCATGCTTTCTTGGCAGCTATTACTACAGGAGTTTAACCTATTTCTTTTACTAAGGCCGTAAAGGATGAAAATTGGAGAGATGCAATGCAGAAAGAAATACAAGCATTTGAAAATAATCAGACATGGACTGTGGAGCTTTTGTCATCCAAAAAATGAGCCATAGGATGCAAATGGGTGTATCAAATCAAGTGTAATGCTGATGGGACAGTGGAAAGATACAAAGCTCGTATCGTGATTTTTTGGAACAAGCAGGTTGAGGGAATTGATTATAATGAAACTTTTGCCCCAGTTGCAAAAATGGTTACTGTCTGCACCTTTCTTGCAGTTGCAGCAATTAGAAATTGGGAGCTTCATCAAATGGACGTGCATAATGCATTCTTGCATGGTGAGCTTCATGAGGAAGTTTACATGCGAATGCCTCCTGGTTTTCAGTCAGATAAACTAGGTATGGTGTGTCAGTTGAGAAAATCTCTATATGACTTGAAACAAGCGTCGAGATATTGGTTTGCTAAATTAGCCGCAACCTTGAAGACATATGGATTTGAGCAATCATGTTCAAATTACTCCCTCTTCACCTTTCATCGAGACAAGGTGCATCTGTTTGTTCTCGTGTATGTAGACGATATTATCGTGTCAGGTAATGATCGTATGGCCATTCAAGTTTTCAAGAAATATCTGAGTAGCTGCTTTCATATGAAAGACTTGGGACCATTGAAATATTTTTTGGGCATTGAAGTTGCCCGAAGCTTAGCAAGAATTTTTCTATCTCAACGTAAATATGCATTGGATATTATCTTTGAAGTTGGATTACTTGGTGCAAAACCTGCTTCTTTTCCTTTGGAGCAGAATCACAATCTAGCCTTGGCAGATGGGCCTTTCTTATCTGATCCTGAAAGATACAGGCGCTTGGTGGGCAGACTTATTTATCTCTCAGCAACTCATCCAGAATTGTCTTATTGTGTGCATGTTCTGTCACAATTTATGCAACAACCACGGGAAAGACATTGGGAGGCCGCATTGCAGGTGGTGCGCTACTTGAAAGGAAATCCTGGTCAAGGAATTCTGTTGCGGTCAGTCTGTGACTTGCAGTTGTATGCATGGTGTGATTCAGACTAGGCGAGCTGTCCTTTGTCCCGACGTTCTCTGTCTGGGTGGTTTATTCTGCTTGGGAACTTGCCTATTTCCTAGAAAGCTAAGAAACAACATACTGTGGCTCGTTCTTCAGCAGAAGTAGAGTATCGATCTATGGCCACTGCCACGTGTGAATTAAAATGCCTGAAAGGATTGTTATTAGCTCTTGGAGTTACGCATCCAAACCCAATGAGATTGTATTATGATAGTCAGGCAGCCTTACATACTGCAGCAAACCCAGTGCTTCATGAGCGTACGAAACATATTGAAGTTGATTGCCATTTTGTACGTGATGAGATTCAAAATGATTGCATTCAGCCTGTTTATGTGTCGACTACCATTCAGTTGGCTGATATTTTTACAAAGGCACTGGGTAGCAGAGAATTTGAGTACTTTCTTCGCAAGTTGGGCATTCACAATCTACACGCTCCAACTTGAGGGGGGGTGTTAGGATTGTGCTGAAAATCAGGAACTAGTATCTGGGTATATCTCTTTTCCTCGTATCTCTGTATATCCTATTCTTGGCATGTATATTTCAGTTAGGAAAGATATGATTTGGTTGCCATTAGTTTAGGAGTTAGTTGCTTGATTGTAGGGATGAATGAAAGAAGAAGAATTAACCAGCCAAGCTCTGGCTTTTCAAAAAGCATGTTCATGACACTTTTTTCATCCAAAGAACAATGGGGAAAGAGAGGATTTGGAACAATACCCTTCTTTGAGAGGAGAGCATTCATAGCCAATGCATCAGAGGTGGCACGCTATAAAAAATTTTTAACCTTTGGAGGAATAGGAACTTTCCTAAGCTTCTCCCATACAAGACTAGGCAAGTGAAAGCGATTAACTTGCCTTAACGAGCATCCAAGCCATTGATTGGCTTGGGCTTGGGCTCTTGCTAGGAAATACCCGCTCTTCATCGAGTACTTCCCATTCTTTGTAAAACACTAGATGATTTTATCATCAACTTGATGAAGACTTAAGGGGTTTTTTCTGATAGCAACCACTTTAAGGGGAGAAAATAGGCAATGGAGGACTGTGAGGTTCCAACAACGATGATTGGCAAAGATAAGATCACTCACTTTAACAAACTCACGGTCTCGAGGCTTCTCTCATATCACCTTATGATGACATAAGGTAGGGATCCACTTATCAGTCAAAATATCAATCTGCCTTCCATCACCTACTCTCCAAATTAAACATTTTTTTTTCCAGTAAGAAGGTTTGCTTCCTAGGGTAGCAGTAAGAAAGGAGGTCTGGGGGAAATATAAGTGCTCAAGGATGAGGCACTAGGGTGCTTCAAGTGTCTAGATCATTCTCCAAGCAGCTTTTGCTAGCAGGGGCCAATTAAAGGCCTTAAGGTCCCTAAATCCTAGCCATCCTTGCTCTGCCAAGCCCAAAGATGCTGCCAGAAGATCTAGTGAATTTTACCTTCATTCCTCTTTTGACCCCAGATAAAGCTTGCCATCTTACCATTCAACTTTTTGCAGATGTAGTCAAGAATTCTACCTTCCACCCTAGAATTTTGTTCATTGTTTTATCTGTCATCACAGCAAAGGTTGCTTTTTTATTCCTACCAACCAAAGTTGGAACGCCAAGACACTTGGAAAATCCTCTCCCCTCTTTAATTCCTAGCATCTTAGCCAATATTTTCCAAAACCTTTGGGGGCGCTTTTGCTAAAAACACCTCAGACTTGTGAAGGTTAACTTGCTCCAAAACTTTTGCATAATCCTTTAGGATTCTTTTAATTTGCAGGGCATTCTAAATGTCAGCCTTGAGAAATAAAAAGCAATCATCCGTGTAAAAGATGTGAGAAAGATCCGGGGCTGAGCGCTTCAATTTCATGGAATGAAGAGAGCCTTATGTGATTGCTACATATCTTGATATGGTAGTTTTTTTTAATAGGAAAATATTGTAAGTCTCAATTTCATGATGAGTATCAAACCATGATCCCAAAACCTTAAAAGCTTAGTTTGGAAAGAGTACAAATACATTTAAAATAATACAAAGTACTACGTTGTGCACTCTACATATTTGTATTTATACTCTTTTCAAATTAAGCTAAGGCTCAGTTTGGAAAAAGTACAAATGCAAATATCTACAATGCAAATACATATAAAATAATACAAAATATAAGGTTTTGCACTCTACATTTGCATTAGTACTCCTTCCGAATTGAGCCTAAATGACTTGTACAGGTAAATGCACTTGGACAAATTGTTTCTTTTGAAACATTTATGAAATTTATCCGCATAAGAGCACTTACTAGTGTTTCTTTTATTCTCCATGTTAAGGTATAAAATGACATATTTATCCAAAAAAGTTACATTATTGAATAGATAATGTTATTCCACCACGTATTAGTGATTTCCAACGTGCATGGATAAGTAATTCATCCAAGTTTAAGAAGAGTATTACTTTCACATGTAAATGAGCTACTCAAGGGTTGTTATTTTGTGAAGGACCCACTAATATCGAAAACGAATTTGAGTTTATTTCTTTTTTGTGGGACCTACCAATTTATCCACTCCCACTTCCAAAAAAACGGATGAGGCCTTAATGTGTTTTGGTCCTAAGGCTTAGTTTGAGAAGAGTACAAAAATGCAAGTGCAAATACAATGTTTTAAATTAAAAAACAATATTCAAGGTTTGCACATCTATGTATTTGCACTCTTTTCCAAAAACCTTGTATATTGTATTTTTAAACATCATATTTGCACATTATATATTTGTATTTGTACCCTTTCCAATTATATTGTAAATACAATGTGTACAAATGCAAAAAACCTTGTATTTGCACTCTTACCAAGCTGAGCCTACGATAAAACAATAGGTTGTGTTTAATTCCCTTTATTTCCATACATTTTCTTTCAAATAAAATACAGCCCTATAGTTTTGAAAGAAAAAAAAATGCAAATGTCCCTTTCCTTAGTTTTGTATACCAAAAGTTTTAAAAAATGATCCAAAATTGAAATCGCTTTGGCCATTAATTTATAGTTAGTGGTTCGACCATCTAGTTTGAATGGTTCAAATGTTCAACAGTTAAAGCACATGCATATCTCATCTTACCCTTGAATTGGAACGTTAGGGGTAAAGTAGATATAAATACTTATGAGAAGGGGGTTGATAATGAGAGTGAGAAGTGGGTTGTCAGCTAAGAGAAGGAAAGGGTGACATGCAGTGGTGACAGCGATGACAATGATGGCAATAGATCTAATCTCTCTCTCTCTCTCTCTCTCATTTTCTCTAATCTCAAATATTTAAGATATCTCAGATCCCTCTCTGTTTTCTCTCTATTCGACCTCTTTTCTCTCTTTTTTTGTTATAATTTTTTGAGAAATTTAAATATTTTTTATTAAATCGTGAACCATTATTCAAATCAAATGGTTTAGCAACCAGGCCGCTCATACAATGGTCATTGACCAATTTAATGGTTTTTGGCAAAAATGACAGTTGAAGATTGAAATAGAATCGACACCTTGGCAAGTTTTTGGACCAAATGTTCTAATCATCGAGCCAACAATGGTTTTAAAATCATGTTTCACACAATTTGGATAATGCAATAATTTTTTAAGGTTCAGTTTGGAAAGAGTAAGTAGAGTGTAACACCTTGTATTTTGTACTATTTTTTTATGTATTTGCACTATACATATTTGTATTTATGCCCTCTCCAAACCAAATCTAAATATGAAATTTAGCTCAACAAATTCACTTGCCTTATTGATTGAAGTAATAGATGGTCAACCCATCAAATGAAACTTATCCACCGGATAACGCTACACCGACCAAAAGAAATCTTATCGATGGGTTGAGGTATGTAGTTTCCCCCTAAGGCTATGTTTGGTGGCAATGCAAATAAATTTGCACTGATGCAAATCCACTGCGATGCAAATGATTTGAATGTAAATTCTGACCTATTTTTATTTCAAATTTTAGCTTATTTTCTTATTGCAATACAAACGAAGTAAATTAAGACATGAAGCAGAATAAAGTAAAATTCAAAACAAAATTAAACAACAAATTGTATTTTTTACATTTGCACTCCCATGCATTTGTACTAGTGCAAATAAATTTACACTGCAACCAAACACAAGCTAAGTCTTAGTTTGGAAGGAGTACAAATACAAATATATAGAGTGCAAAACCTTATATTTTGTATTATTTTGTATGTATTTGCACCGTACATATATATTTGTATTCATATTCTTGCCAAACTGAGCCTAAAGCTTCAAGATATTTGAGCATATGGGAAAGGGAAAAACTCATCAGGCACTTAAGAAGCTTCAAGGCTACCAGCCTAAGTAGGAAGTTAGGAAGTTTAGAAAACAAATTTATCATTCTTGTCGAGACGCTATATGTCTCTTAAGCATTTACAATATAGAAACCCCAAGTCACGTTCCTCTTCTATTGTAGATTCATCCTTAAGGCAGTGTTTGGAAACAATGCAAATAAGTGTGAATGCAAATATGTAGAGTGTAAAGCAATCCATATAAGGCTCCGTTTGTTTGTGATACCAATGACGAACCGGGGTATTAATGTACTTCGGCTCGCGTTTGCGAGCATTTGTTTGATGCGTAAAAAAGTAATGATTATCAGAGCAAAAATGCATTTTTTGACACTTTTGTACTCTAAAAAGAGAGCATTATTGTCCTATTTTTTTGCTACAATTTTGTGTTCTCTTGATAATTAACTTTTTGACCAAAGTTAAGACATTAAAGCATATGATATTTGGAGCATTTAATGATGGGCCCACACTTTTGCACCCATTTCAAACAAATAAGATGAATGCAAAAATCTGTTTAAAATATGAATTGTATTTGCATTCATGAACCGAAAAATGGGTAAATATGTAGTGTACATATTTGCATTTGCATTGCAACCAAATGCAGCCTAAATTGCAAAGTTGGGTTAGTTTTGCACTAACAAATTTACATTCTTACCAAACAAACTTTTAGCTGTAATGGATGTAAATACAAATTCCAATAAAGAATATGCCTTTTTGTTTTATCAAAAGCCCACTTGAATGCAAATTTGATTCTTTTTTATTGATGTACTTTTACATCTTATCATCAATGTAAATAAGCATTAGAAATTGTGTTTTCTGTTATTTGTCAATGCATAAATATAATGTTGCCAAACACACGCAAAAGTGAACTAAAGTGCAAATTTACCCTGAATCGAGATTTACACTCTATTTGCATCGTTTCCAAATGTAGTCTAAGTGACTCTTGAGTCTCTGACTTAGAGCTTGTTCTTTCTGCAACTTTTCTTTTTTCTTCCCCCTTCTTTCTTCGTTTTCCTCTGGTTCCAGTCATGAAGATCTACCTCGTCTTTCTCTAGATGCCAAGAAACCAGATCTGGACAGGTTTTCATCCTTGTCATGCTTACGATTGAAAAAATTAACAAGCAACACATCAAAGTTGCCACACTACATAATCAACCCATTTGAAGCAACATATGGAAACTCTCTGTAACTATAAAATCATGAATAGATATGCACAACAAAACAGGAGCCTAGATTTCCTGCACTCATGTTGGTGTGTGCGGGAGTGCTCTTCCACTCAAGTTTTCACATGTCACCCTGGATCACATGTGCAGGACTTATTACACGGTCATAAGTTTTTTCTGTTATTTATATTATTTTTAATTTAAAATTTTAAAGAAAAAAAGGGAAAATGAATGTCATATTGATCGTCTAATTTGAGAAAAAAAGCAGGATAGACAAAACCAAACCTTGTGTTGCCATTATTACAAGCCAAACATGATTGTGGGGTTCATTGTTTATTCTTCTTAGGCCTCGTTCACTTTTCGGTAAGTTATTTATCTGGGTAAATGCAATTACCTGGGTAAGTTTTTTTATTACATTTACCCATATTCTTTTATTTCCTAGGTAAATAAGGTAATGATCATTTTAGCCATAAAAATTCATCATTAAAAGGGGCATTTTGTCCCATTCAAGTATTAGCAACTTTCCCCCTAGGTGGGAAAATTATTTACCCACCTAGGAAATGGGTATCACTTACTTGGTTAAATAATACCCAAGAAAAAAAACTTTCCCTGATCCCCACATAAATCTGAAAAATGAATATGGGATTCTTGGTTAATGTGAATCAAAATCCTATTGACCAACTTTCCCCCTCCCAAAATCCAAAAAAAGAACACCCCCTTAGAGTAATACAGATTGTGCGGGACTTATTACCCTATGCTGCCATATTGATCTGTTTTTAGTAATATAGACTTTTTTAGTTATACAGATTTTAATTCATTATGCTTTGATTTTTAGGGTTTTTTCCAGGCGTTTTTCTTCTTCTTCTGACCTCAGCCCTCAAAACCTACAAATCAAATGTTTTTGACAATGTGAAGCCATGGATCAGCAACGTCACAAGGCTATCCAAGTCATCTTGTACACCTCCATGCACACATTGAAGGTCGTATTTCCGTTGCGACTTTTAGTCTTCATGAGATTAAACCCCAAACTTTGCTTGACTGATTTTAAGGATAGAGGCATGGGTGGTTGAAGGTCAGAGAAGAGTGGGGAATTTCGGATTTTAAGAGTGGAAGTACCTTGATACACTCTCACACTTGACCAAAGGTTGAAGAAGTCCATGTTCTTTTATTTCCTAGGTGAATAAGAATCTGAATAGTTTATCCATAAAAATACATTATTAAAAGGAGCAATTTGGTCCCATCCAAGTTGGCGACTTTCTCCCAATTGTGGGAAAGTTATTTACTCATCTAGGAGATAATGTATCACTTACCCATGTATATGATACTTAAGGAAAATAAATTTTCTATGGATCCCACATAAATCTGAAAAAAGAACATGAATATCATGGTCAATGGGAACCAAAATCCCATTGACCAACTTCCAAAAAAAGACCAGTCCTTGATTGTAATGTGCAGATTAATACATTTTTAAAATCCAAGCCACCCTTATTTTATTAAAACTGTTTTTCCCTTGTAACTCTTACAAGTTTCCCTCAACAAAGGCCGTTAGCAACTTATGCCCTTGCGGGGAATGCTGTCAAGCTATAATTATTAGGCTCAACCATTTTTCAAGCCTGGCTTGGACTTTTTGAATAAGCTTGGCCAAGCATGATAATGTTATAAACAACAAAAAAATATGTATTAGTAATATGTATCAAGTAATAAGAATTATGACTATGTTAGTTTGTATTTCTTTCTATTTGAATTTAGGTGTATAATTGTATCCAAGGTTCAAAAAATCGAAACGTATTCATATTGGTTGATACATATTGTATTGGGAACACCTCGATACATCCCTGTATTGGGGTTCTGACCAATTCAGGGGGTGGAGGAACCTTAAACTGACCCTTGTGAACTGGTTTAAAAAAAAAAAAAAAACCCTATACTGCCTGATACACCCCTAAGGGGTGTATTAATATTAAGGGGGTGGAGGAACCTTGATTGTATCTTGGGCAACAATATTTTTTTTAATGTACAAAACGTGCGATTAGATAGGAACAAACTAAAAAGTATGGAATTAAAAGATAAAACTAAGACATTGCATAGAATATTAATATTAATAGGTTCGATCTCAGGCCTAGACATTTGATATTAATTAATAAGTGGTAAAGCCTGATCGAAAACTTGCCCATGAACCGATTTAATTACAAAACAAAGTTCTCGGGGCTAAGTGTCACGACCCCTTATGGTCTCCGTAATTTATCAGAAAAAAAGTTATATCACTTGAGAATGCATCCTTCTTATTGGGTGAATTGTGTAGAGTCTAGGGTTTCCTTAGTTGTTGATATTTGTTTTTTTTTTCTTCAGTTAATCAAAAGAATCATCAAAATTAACGACAACAATACAACCACATACCATAGTAAGTGAACAACAAACATCCATAGCAAAGTAAACGAAAGCAATAGAAAGAAAAAAAAAAATAATAAATAAACAGAAATGCAAGCTACAATTTACTGGACCCAACCTTAACCAATTGTTGATGATCCGATAGTCGAGATGGTCATATGGCCAAAGGGTCACTATGCTGTGCCTCACCCCATCCTCTTACCAACAAAATGCCTTTAACCAATTCTTAAAATCAAAATCCAAATTAAAGCAAGAGCAAGTCACTCTACCAGTAAGGAGAAAAATAAGACACAATTATGAACAATGAATATCCATATCTGTAGTTCTAGTTCTAGGGGGATGCCCAATTGCCATCACATGTAATAGAAGATAACTCTTTGGGCTGCTTGATTTTTTTAATGGTGTTGGATCCTCGAGTCAAATGGTAAGCTCGGCTTGGCTTGACCCTATAGGATTGGGGTTAGGGTTTTGATCTTTTGACCTAAGTCAGGTTCAGTCTAGCGGTAGGGGGCAAAGTTACATGTATTTGAGCAGGAAGTATTAAGTTTATGTATTATTTCAGATTTTCAACCCAAAGTAAAGTTAAATAAAAATATAAGATGTAGGTCAATTTAAACATTTTGTTTGGACTTTAGACTAACTGGCTTTTAGATTACATATATAAAGAGTGGAGGGTGTATGCGGTGCAGCTTCTAAGAAGCTACTTATGAACCCTACAGGGTATCGGGTTGTTATAAAAAAGGCTGTTAGTGCGTATCGGGTTGAACCCTACAGGGTCAGGTCAGATTCATAAATTTCATGTTACTAAGCCGGTTGGGGTTCGGGTTGAAACACTAGAGGATTGGGTTAGTGTTGAGACAAAGTCGTACTAAACCTGATCCATTGACATTACTATAAATTTCAAAGAGGATAAAGAGAGAGACCTCATAGAATCAGGTCCCTCTCGGAGAGCTATTGCGTAGGGAGAAAAGAAAAGAAAGAGAGAGAGATGCGCAAATCTTGTTTTCTAGTTTCTATTTTCCAGTTTGACTATCGCGTTGAATTGGTTGAATTAATTTACCAGTTGATTTTTCTTTCAGGCTGTAGTACTGAAATTTACATGGAAGAAAGTGGAAAGTGACATGAATTTGGCGATTTGGTGGGAGATGATTGAAAATTCACTAATCTCATTCTTTTCCTCATGTTTTGGGAGTCTAATTAGGGCGAAGTGGATCTTGCACATCGTTTTCCATGGTTTCCATTTGAGCTTTAATCCATATAGAGCTTTTATTAGTTAATTAAGGGAGTTCTTCAATGGCATATACTTTTATTTATTTTTTGGTACTTATAGTGGGGACTCATGAGTGAGGATAAGGAATAAAGCAATGTGATCTATTCACCCTCTACAGTTCCGTGGATTTCATCCCATGCATGCCTCGCTTTTTTTTAGGGTTCTCAATCATCTCAACCACAAAACAAAAAAGTGCTGTCTATGTTCAATAGTCAATTTGTTCTCTTTACATAGCATGGCTCTTGTTGATGTTCGGATTGGCCGAGAACAATAAGTTAATTTTTCTCCCAAGCTTCAGTGGAGATGGCTGAGGGCTTCAAGGGTCCGGAGCAGGGGAAGCCGAGGTTGAGGACTATGTCCGAGGCAGAAGGTTTTCTTCGGATACCATAAGACCCGAAGGTCGGCATCGAGTACGATGTGTGGGGGGTCTGAAGGAAATCCTGCAATGATAGAAGTGTCAGAGACCTTGGGTGAGTACCCAAGGCGAGGACTCCGACGATCAAGTTAGTGCAAGCGTAAAGTGAGTCAGAGGTCTAGAGCCGATGATCGTTTCATTTCCCAAGGTCGAGTGACGGGTGTCACATCCTGGATGGGCAGCGGAGGTGGGAGACTTGCAGCCATTGGATTGAGCAAGATCTGAACCGTTCATTCTCCTATAAATGGCGGTTCTCCCGTCATTTGTCTCTAGGCGCCTTGGTTATTGAGTGAACAATTCCCAAACTTTCCATTCTTCAACAAACTTCATCTTCTCTCTTTTTCTTCCATCTTCTAGGCAATTCCTTGAAAAAATATCTTTCTTAGACTCTGATCCTAAGTGCTATGAGCTTCCGAACAGTTTAGGGGAGCTCTCCTCGAAACCCTTCTCCTCTCTCTTCCTTGGGTCCCTTGGCCGTAGTTCCATATCGGGAGGAGGTGATGGTGCTGAGGGAAAGAGTAGCCTCTGGAGGTGTCAACGGCAGCCACCAAGGCAATGACTCTCCCCATGCGAGCGCTGCATCAGTATTGCCGAGGGAGCCCGAAGGGGGAGCTGGTCCCGAAGACCATCCTAGGGCCCGAGGTTGGGAGCGCTGCCCGAAGGGTGGCCGCCACTGACCTCCCACACTCGGAGTTTATAGCTCCTTAGAGGTGGATCAGGTCAGGTCTTTGGCCAAGAGGTTCCACATACCTCGGACATACACACTTAGGGTTCCTGGCGTCAACGAACGACCATGGACCCTCGATGAGGGGGAAATTTGCATATACCAACATTTTTTGAAGTCTGGTCATAGGTTTCCCCTTCCTCCTTTAATCTCTGAGTTGGTGGATTGGTATGGCATCACTATTAGCCAACTTGTCCCCAATGCCCTTAGGACCATTATAGCCATGTTGGTGTGGGCTTAGTTTCGGGATGTGGAATTGAATTCAAAGAAGTTCCATGCCATGTTTGTGCCAAGGAAGCATGCTTCTGAGGCAAACATGTACTATTTCCATCATCGAAGGGGAAAACCAGTTAACAACCCTTCGTTCATCCACAGCTAGAAGGACACGTTCTTTTATGTCTCTTGTCCCAAAGGTTGGAGGTTCAGGTCGAGGTGGGGAGAGGCCATGTGGTAGTCGACAGGTGTCCCCCTCTGCTCCGGGACAAGGAGGCCACTAACATAGCCCACCTACTCATGATGGGGACAATCCGGTCCAAGCCATTGGTGGAGGAGGAGGCTCCGTCAGTGTTCGCGGGGCTCAGTCCCTGCCCCCCTCGTCTTTGTTCCACAATATTGATCTATTTTCTTTTTGCTTGTAGAAGTGTCAATGGACGCCAAGAAGATGTTTATTGAGCGTGCTTGTGCTAAGCAGAAGGAGCGAGCAAACCAAAAGACGACTGCCCCCACCAAAGGGGCAGCTTCACAACAGGTCCCTGCCAAGGGTTAGCTCCAAAGGTCCCTGCCAAGGGGGCATCTGCCCAGGTCCCAACAAAAGGGGCAACTCCACAGGTCCTAGTCAAAGGGAAGGGGTTGGCCGAGGTCACGAGGAAGTCGACCGAGGCTGCGAAAGATCCCACCAAGGTGGCCAAGGCGGGTAGCAAGAGGCCTACCGAGGAGGCCTTAAGAGAACAACCACCGAAGAAGGTGGCCCACAGTGAGCGTCCTACCAGGGACGCCACGGGGAAGGGTCCTCCTACCGAGGAGCACCATGTGGGGCCCTCATCTACCCCCGCATCTGCACAGGAGCTCGTCGAAGGGGCCGAGCACCCTTCTAAGGTCTTCCAACCCCGAGGTCAGTTCGCAAGGGGGACTCTATCACCGAGGAATGGGTCAGCTAGGCCCTGGTGAGCGGGGCGATTCTCTCAAGAGATCACTTCCGGATGATGTAGAGCTCGCTACGAGCCGTCTATGATCAGCGGCTGCACCACTTGGCCGAGGTAAGTTTTTTGTATTCATTGCGGCATTATTTTGTTCTTTCTCTCTCTCTCTCTCTCTCTCTCTCTCTCTCTCTCTCTCTCTCTCTTTTTGTAGCTTTGCTGATGGTTCTCGCTGCAGGCCTGTCTCCACTTCGTCGGTCTGGGGGACCGAGTGAGCCTCAACCTGGCCCACCTGGACAGGCTCGAAAAGGATAAGGAGAAACTCCAGAAGACTGCCGCCTCTATCGAGGAGAAGCTCGCCAAGTTCAGGGTGGGCCACAAGGACGAGCAAGTGCTTCGGCTAAAAGCCGAGGAGAAGTTGAAGGAGGCACAGAAGGACCTCTCCAAGGAACAAGAGGAGAGGGTTCGCCTAGAGAGCATCATCTCTGAGGCCCAGCGATGAGCGGGTGAGGCGGAGAGAAAGGCAGTCGAGGTGGCAGAGCTGGCCGCTAAAGCTGAAGGGAAGACTGTTGAGGCGCTGAAGCAGGCAGCCGAAGCCGAGAAGAAGGTGGCAGAGGCTAAAGGGAAAACTGTTGAGGTGGTAAAGCAAGTAGCCGAGGCGGCGAAGCGAGCTGAAGCAACGGAGAAGTGGGTAAAGAACCTTGTAGATTGCGCATCAGGGATGTACCTGGACAAGACTGAGGACACCAAGAAAGTCCTCAAGGAGATGTTATCGAACTTTGACGTCGAGAGCTTGAAGGTGATTTCAAACTCTCCCAATGAGGCTACTAAGGTCGTCAAGGTTGTCGGTGGTGGCATAGACTTTGCCCTTCCTCCGGTTGGTGGTGAGGATTAGGGGGGTCTTCTTCCTTTTTCTTTTTCTTTTTTTGTTAGTTGATGTAAATGTGCTCGGCCTAAGAGGCTGCAAAATTTTTTTTGTAAAGGCTCAAAATTTGATGAAGTGTAATGATAAAATCAAGCATCCTTTTTGTACATTGTACTTCTTTTATTCTCAACAATGTGTTTTCCCTTTCTTTTTTCTTTTTTCTTTTTCTTTTACCGAGGGGACCCTGCCCCTACCAACGATGAGACCACAGTGACACACACGAAAAGTAGCTCGTATTGGCTCGCTACACACACACCTTAGGTTGGTAGGAAAGGGAGGCCGAGGTAGAGTTACGCAACCAAAGTGCGGCTTACTTGGCCTAGTTTCTTCTAAGTGTCCATTTAGGCAAGGCCAAGGTGGCCAACTGAAACGTTGGGAAGAGGCCGAGGTAGAGCTAAGGCTCGCCTCCTAACTCTCTCCTCTCCAAGTGGTTGCTTCGACGAGGCCGAGGTGACTCTTTGAAGAGGTTTGGGTCTTGAGCCTGGGCGTGTGAGGCCTCGACCGTCCTAGTATTGTTTGGTGAGGCGTTTAGTTAGGGTGTTCGCTATCATCAACATGCCCTAACAACGGTCCGGCAAGAGGGCGCGGTTCTTGGGAGAGGCCATGCACCTTGGCCAGTCGCGAAGCCGAGGGATCTTAGAGACTTGGTGGGTACACACACTAAGCATTGAGCCGAAGAGGAACTTTGCTTCATTCATTCATTACTTCATAAAAAAATTACATTCATCCATAATACATCAAAAGGTTCTCCAAGTTCCATGTCCGAGGGATGGGTCTTCTATCTAAATTTTCCAAACTAAAGGTGTCGGGGCCGACGAATTGCTTGATCCTGTAGGGGCCTTCCCAATTAGGGCTCAGCTCTCCTACTCCAGGTTCGGGGACCATAACCTTCCTGAGGACGAGGTCTCCCTCTTGTTAATGCCTTTCTTTCAGCTTGGAGTTGTAGTAGCAGGCCACTCGTTGCTAGTAGGCAACCACCTTGATTTGTGCTTGCTCTTGGGCTTCTTCCAGCAGGTTAAGTTTGCTCTAAGTGCTTCACTGTTCTCGACCCTATCGTATGCTTCGATCAAAAGTGTTGGTTGCCGATCTCTGTCGGAATTACTGCTTCCATACCGTAAGTTAGGCCGAACGGGGTATCTTCCGTTGTCGTCCGAGGTGTGGTTCTTTATGCCCAAAGAACGCTATGCAGCTCGTCAATCACAAGCCTTTGGTTCGGTCCAACCTGGTCTTCAGTCCGTCCAGGATGGTTCTGTTTGTGACCTCAGCTAGGCCGTTCATCTAAGGGTAGCCCACCGAGGTGTACTGTTGTCTGATGCTGAGGGAGGCACACCATTCTCGGAACTTAGCATCGTTGAATTACTTCCGGTTGTCGGTGACAAGCATGTGGGGGAGACCGAAGCGGCAAATGATGTTTTTCCAAAAGCTCTGGATTGCTCGAGTTGTAATGGTGGCTAATGGTTCGGCCTCTACCCACTTGGTGAAGTAGTCCATAGTGACGACGAGGTATTTCCTACCTTAGCGTTTTTTGGGCTAGGGATTGGTCATCAAGGTGGTTACCGTAGATGCCTTCATGAATTTCTCGGAACACGTACCCGCCCTCCTCCTGACGGAGGCATCAGAGGTAAGGCAAGGTGAAGGATATCCTATACAACTTTTCCTCCAGCAAAGTGTAGTGTGCTACTTGACGTTGTAGTTGTCTAGCTTCGTTCTTGTTGTCATGTTAGTAGGAAGTCAATAACGGGGTTTGATGAAGGGTGATTTGGCACGACCTAGTAAGAAGGGGACACATAAACGCGATCTGATCGAGGGGTGACAACTCAGCCCAACAAACCCATCTCGAAACATTCGAAGCTCAGATATTCAGCCACCTCGGCCCAAAAACCACCTCAGGGTAGAGACACCTCGAGGCCCGATCCAATTCGAAAATTAAGAACTGAAGTGCCAGTTCGGAGCTAAAGAGCCAAAACGCCACGTAATCGACTCCAAAGACCTCCCCAATGGACCCCGAATTTCTCGGGATCACGACGAGACTCATCCTAGCTTCGCCTGAATCGGAGGTAAACGATAAAACTTATCAACACATTGCTCTCCTTAAAAAATAGAATAGATCTTATCCGCACAGCCCGGAGATCCCAGAGCTCTTTCGTAAGGCCCACGACTACTCCATTATATAAGGACATGAAACCCCAAGGCAAAGGTACGCATGATTATTTACTAACTAGCATTCAAGCATTCAAGTATTCAGCTCGCATCCACGGTATAGTACTGACTTAAGCATCAGAGCGACCTCACCGGGTTAGCCATCCTGGGTTCTCTGATCTACTATTTTGCAGCTTGGTCCAGCTCGCCGCGCAACTGGAGTTCGGATCATCTTCCAACTAGGAGTATCTAGATCGCGCGCTATCATTTGGCGCCATCTATGGTAAATGATCGAAAGGTCATCCCAATTTTAGTTGTTGTTTTCTTTTTCAATTTATCCCAATGGATTCTTCCAGCAACACCGAAAAAAGTATCGAGATGAATGTCACCAAGGGGAAAGATCAGCAATCAACCTTCCCCCAAGGTCCTACGATATGCATTGGCCAGTTTACTATTCCTCTTATAGCTTCATGAGTCCTGTCACTATCCGTACTAATAGTATCAACAGTACTATCTGTACTAGTAGTATCAGCAGCAGTTTCCAACATTGCAACCGAACCAGCAGCCAATTCCACCCCGACACCTAGGGTTGCGTCAGGGCCAGAACCCGAATCGGCCTGGAACTAGCTAGAACATCAACCGATCCCCCCATCGGGGTGAGGGGACCTCACAGGTGTCGGTTCCTCCCAGGGATCAGGTTTTGCCCCGTGGGAGGAGAGAGGGTCATCACACTTCTCCAGTCTCGTAAGGAAATTTTAGAAACAGGCCTGGGGATAGTCAACTCAACAGGGCCAATCCGGCTTAGCACAAGGTGCAAACTCGACGCAGGACCCCTCCGTCCCTCGGGATAGCCGGTGCGAACCCCACAACCAAGAGAACCCGGCAAGAAGGAACCAGGATCCACCTCGTGATAATGTCCATAGTGATGCCGAAATACCAGATGAGACTGAAATCAGCAATACCAATGCCGAGCTGGTGAAGAAGTAGCAGCGGCGACATAGCAAGACACGCCGCTCCTCAGCCGGAAACAATCTGCAAGTGAAGCCAAGCCAGCAAGCAAAGCAAGCTAAAGAAAAGGAAGAAGTAAGCTCAGTGGCAAGGAAGACTACGCCTCCATTGCTTTGCCGGTCATCTCCTCTGTCTCCCGAGCTCCTAGCAACTCTGATGCTGAAAGATTTCAAGGTGCCCCCGTTAGATAAGTATGACGGGTTGTTTGACCCCAACGATAATGTGGATTCCTTCCAGTCTCAGATGCACCTAGCTGGGGTTGATGAGTGATGCATGTGTGTGGCCTTCTCCACTACGTTTAGGGGGGTAGTCTGAACTTGGCATCAGAACCCCGTGCCGAGCTCCATCAAAAGTTGGTCCCAATTTGCCAACCTATTTACTGCGTATTTCATTACTAGCAAGAAGTGTCCGAAGTCGCAAGAAAGCCTTGTGAACGTGGTTCAGAGGGAAGGAAAATCAATCAAAAGCTATATAAAGCGATTCAACAATGCTTGCCTGTAGATATCAGACCTCGACCCAGCAGTGCGACTCAGTATGGAAAAGAAATGAATCACCCATAAAGAGTTCAAGTGGCACGTGGTAGCTAACAAACCAAAAGGTATCACCGAGTTCCTCAAGTTGGCAAATCAGTTCATCAGTATTGAGGAGGAGATCAACCAACAGATTGACAATCCACCACTGGAAAAGAGGAAGAGAGAGAATGAAAGGACGAGCAATGGTGGGTATAAAAAAAAGAATAGCAAGATGCAAGTCAAGAAGCTAGTTCCCCTTGTGCACCCACAAGTCAGGTCGATGCTCCAGGACATCGCCCCTGGAGAGAACAAGCTATTCGCCTTTAAATGCTAAGCAATGAGAGATCTTAATGGCTATCAAGGATTCTTCCTACGTCAAATGGCCTCTCAAGTTAAGGGGAGACCCGACAACAAGAAACCCGAATGTCTACTGCCATTTTCACCGACATCATGGACACAGCACGGAAAATTGCAGGAATCTTCGCATCAAGATCGAGGAACTTATCCGCCGCGGGTACCTAAAGAATTACATATTGTGAGAAGAAAGGGGCAGGTAGATCAATAGGGGGACCTAAAGAATTAAATATCTAGGTCGCGCACTATCAAGATCTAGATATCAGCTGTATGAAGGCCTGGCAAGATCCTCTACCAGAGCCATGCGGTGCTCTTGGATTGGGTCCGTCCAGTCTACACCTGAACCCTAAGTGTCCCCATGGTATGCTCAATGGATTAATCTCTCATGTGGATTGTGAAAAAAGAATTTTTTTATTTGATATTTACAGCCACACACCATTAATAATCCTCCTTTAATTTCACAAATCAGTGGATGCTGAAGCATAGCTAACATACCAACGAACCAGCCGACCCACCCCTTATTGGTTGATTGTGTAATTAAAGAGGTTGCGGACAGCAAAAAGCTATCCTGGATGCAAATGGTCTATCCATATCGTCATTTGATACCCCATGTAACTATGGCTCTTCGACTCTTCGTGGTATCAAGGTTGTAAGGTCGAGTGACCTCATATTTGAAATCTTTAACTTCATGTGAAACAAAAACAAGTCACATCTGTCAGCTGATATCTTTAACATGCAACAAATATTTGTAAATGCACGTAGATGGGTTAAAAAGAGCGATGGGCAGCTAAAGTTTTGTCCTGGACATAGGTTTCTTAATGGCATATTGCCATCTTAGAATGATCACTTTATTCTTAAAAAAATTCATAATATTATCATTTTATTCAAAACAATTTTCTTCTGGTATAAACTACCAAATAATTCAGTTCAGCAATCCGGTAGTTATTTAACAGCTTCTTCAAACCCATCCCACGAACACACAAAAAACGGAATCAAAATAAATAATAACAATAAAAAATATTAAATATAAAAATATATAATTAGACTCGGTTTGGAAGAGATATAAATGCAAATATGTATAGTGCAAATACATACAAAATAATACAAATTAAATATAAAGTTTTGCACTCTATATATTTATATTTGTACTACTTCCAAACTAAGCATTAATGTTTTGCACTATATATTTATATTTGTACTGGTTCCAAATTAAGTGAAGTTGGGAAGACCGGAAGAATGCAAGTACAATACTTAACCTTGTATGCTCCTATAATGGTTATAACGGTATGGTATTTCCAAAACCTTACAGGGAGAATAAAGGTTCAGCCCAGGTCAGAATTTTTAGGCTCAAAGTGTATTTGGGGTAAGTGCCAGTTTGGAATTGAGACCAATGTGGTGTATAAAATGGGGGGTATTTTACATTTTGAATGTTTATATGTCTGTGGTGGAATTCAGAAATCTGCATCAGACCAATCCATACTTTTCCAAACCTTATATCCCATGTTAGGGTATTTCTTGATGGGATTCGACCCAGGTTATTTTGCAAGGGAGAAAATTGGCATTAGTTTATGGAACTATCACTATTATATTGGCGTTTTCATTAGATATTAGATGAAAATCCATTAATCCATTAGGTTATACCTTTTTCTTTTGGCTTTTTAGAATTACGACATGTTAACCTTCATTCCAAAGTTTTTAAAAACGAACCGGTGACCGAACCGGTCAGGGTCCAGTTACCAGTTTGAATGGTCCGACCATTCAACCTGAACGGCCGGCCCGTTCTGACAAAAAAATAAAAAGTAAAAAAATTAAAAAAATTGGAAAACGGTCCAAACAATTTGATCGATTAACCGGCTGGTTCAGCGGTTTACTGACCAATCAATGGTTTTGAGGGAAAAATCGGTTTTGGAGGAAAACATAATCGATCAGTGACCAGTTCCCGGTTTTTCCGGTCGGTCCGATTTTGAAAACAGTGCGTCATTCAGAATGCAAACTGGTTGTTTTAATTTGCTTAGTAAACAGAAGTTCGGGAGGCTCGCAATTTGTTGCTTGAAGACCACGTTAGAGGTAGTGAGGAACTTAATTGCATAAACAATGCGGGCGAGAGACAAATAAGAAGGAAGACGAAGATAGTTAATTAATTAATATATAAAAGGATTAGTTTATCAGAAAGAAGCGTTTCGAGGATAGACCAAAAGATGAGGCTTCCCTATATTATGTCCTCTCCTTGAGAGCATTCGAAGTTCATGCCCTGGAAACGTGCTCATTTTAGATCTCTTTTTCTCCTTTTACAGTCGAGCACTTTTTTTATCTGCTGCAGGGAGGAATGAGGGTCCTTTAAAAGCAAGGGCAAGAGGCGGGGGAAGGAAGAAAAAGAGAATCGGGGGGCGAGCAAGCAATGTCAGATGGAAGACGAAGACAGCAACGGCGAATCCAATGAGGGCCCAGCCAGAAACAGTAGTACTGTCATACCATTCTTTTCATTGCGAGTCGTATGCGTGAGATGTCTCAGTTTCGAATCTGATGCATTCCTTTTTTCATGTCCCCGTCGCCCTCTATCGTGCTCACTAGCTCATAGTTTACTAGTCATTGCTAGCTATAAATAAGGGCAACCTGATATTGTTTTCTCATCGATCCATTTTCTTTTAATCCATTCAGTAAGTTACAGGTACAACTTCTCATCGTTGTAACCTCCTAAGGGCCTAGCTCGATCGGTCTTCATCCACAATAAGAATGGATAGCCAGCCTCCATCTCGTACCTTGTTCCGCCTGCTTTCCCAAATTCGGCAAGACCCGGCTCCTCAGCCTCAACCTCCCGTAACCCAGACAAGGGCTCCTCTTCTTCGCACTGCATCACAACAGGCGATTAGACCTCCAACTGCCCCACCACAACCTGAGCCTCAGCCTCAGCCTCCACCTCCACCTCCACCTCCAACAGCTCAGCCACGAGTACCCGCTCAATCCACTGTTCCTTCAGCGCAGGTGGTTGAGACACCTTCAACCCCAAAGCTGACTTCAACGTCGTCGACTTCTTCGCTGCCATCTTCTCCAATAACCAAGGTTTCCACTTCTTCGGTGCCATCTTCTCCGGTAACCAAGGCATCCACTGCTCCCCTGCCATCTTCTCCGCTAACTAAGGCATCCACTGCTCCCCTGCCATCTTCTCCGGTAACCAAGACCTCCACTGCTTCCCTGCCGTCTTCTCCGGTAACCAAGACTTCCACTGCTTCCCTGCCGTCTTCTCCGGTAACCAAGGCTTCCACTGCTTCCCTGCCGTCTTCTCCGGTAACCAAGACTTCCACTGCTCCCCTGCCGTCTTCTCCGGTAACCAAGGCTTCCACTGCTTCCCTGCCGTCTTCTCCGGTAACCAAGACTTCCACTGCTCCCCTGCCGTCTTCTCCGGTAACCAAGACTTCCGCTGCTCCCTTGCCGTCTTCTCCGGTACCCAAGACTTCCACTGCTTCCCTGCCATCTTCTCCGATAACCAAGACATCCACTGTTACCCAGCCATCTCCCCCTCCAGCGACGACCAAAACATCGTCTTCTTCTCTGATGACGTCTCCAAAACTCGAAACCGTTGTTCATGTGCCGACTCCTCCACCCAAATCTCCCCCGATCATCAAGTCTTTTCAACAAACCCAACCGCAGTCTCCCACGACCAAACTTTCGGCACCACCCACTTCTCTGTCATCGCCACCATCCCACCCACTAAAGGCGGATCCAGAACCCGAGACAAAGCCTCCACTGGTGGCTGAGCAGAAGAATGTGGTTGTGCAGGAGACGCATAAGACAATGCCAGGGAGTACTACTGATAACTTACTGAGCAAGGTTGGCGAGGGTAGACCCTCCTCTAACCAGAAGGATGTTCGTAAAAAGTCTGAGGCGGGTTCTGCAGAGGGTGGTATGAAGGTGATAACCATATCAGGTGAAAACAAGGGTGCTTACATGGAACTCGGTTACTTCAACAAAAAGAAATTACAGGAGAACAAAGGGAATCCCCATCGTCTACGATCTGGAAGCAGCAGCAACAGTGATCAATCGGGCAACAGCAGCAGCAGCGACGATGATGGGAAAACAAAGAAGAACGGTAACACAGCAGCAACGCCGGGAAAGAAGCGGCTGCCCGTATACGTTAATAGCAACGTACAGGGCATCAACAATTCTATTCTCTACAACACCTCCTTCGTTCACCATGATCCTGGGATTCACCTTTCCCTCTCTAGAAAGCCATTCTCCAACCAGGACCAGACGGCGACACACGCCAATGGCCACAGCCACGGTGGGAATACTTGAACATGGCAAGCGACTGATGGAGTGAGAGACAGGGAGAGATATTCTATCTCTTCTCCTACTTTATCACGACAGAATATTTATGCATTCCACTACAATCACTCATATATATTCCATCTCCCCATAATAAAGCAAGAGAGAGTGCAGTAAGATATGATTTACTAGATGAAACTTCATTCAACCATGCAACTCGCCTATGAAGGATTTGATATGTTATAATTAATGAGTTTTATTATATATCATGGCACATATGTAATAAGAGCTGAAATCATCATCATCATCATTAAGGCTCCAATTATGTAGTTTTTTTTTTTTTTTTTGCTACATGAATCCTGTTTTGTCATTCCGTTAAGTTCTATTTGTATCAATTTATATGTATGAAGTGCAATTCCAGATCCCCCACCCCAAGTCATACGTCAGTAGCTGTTACATCTGAATAGTAAAGGTCCACGGCCCTTGATTTTATTATTGTAACATCTGACCTTTGTTGTGTCTGAAAGTTGCATTTCAATTGAGACACTATTCAACTCAAAGATTCTTTAGTGATTAAAAGCCAATAGATTCGATTCTTAGTTCATCATGAATCAAAGAAATTAATAAACATCCATTCAAGTAGTAAATACATTTACACGTGCATTTAAGAGTTTCTTCTTTTTTGGATTTTGAGAGGGGAAAAATTGATAAATGTGATTTTGGTTCTCGTTAACTAAGAATCTTATATTCTTTTTTCACATTTATGTGGGATCAAGAAAAGTTTATTTTGGTGGGTACCACTTACCCGGGTATTTCATAGGTGGTAAAACTTTCTTTTTTTTTTTTTGGTAAATTCATAATTTATTAAAACCAGAAAAACAATACAATCAAGAGCAGATCATCCGTTTGATGGGATCAGACAAACAAAAGAGATATAGCATTACAAGAAGAAAAACAACTTTCAAAACCTAACTTGGCTGCTTCATGAGTTGCAGAATTTGAGATCCTTGAGCATCAACTAAACCTGAAGTTTCTCCCCGAAGCAATGAGTTTGATGTAAATAACTTTCCTACCTATGGGGTAGGAAAGTTGACAACACTTGAATGAGATAAAGATGCCCCTTTTAATAATGTATTTTATGACTAAAATGGTCATTTACCTAATTTAATTGGGAAATAAAAGAACATGGGTAAATGTACTTACACGGGTAAGTGTTTTCCAAGAAAAACTTACCCAAGTAATTGCATTTACCTGAGTAAATCTTACCCAAATAATTACATTTACCCGAATAAATAATTTATCGAAAAGCAAACGGGACCTAAATAATTAAGGGGACTGTTTTGGCAATCGTATTTTTTCATAAAATAAACAAAACAGTTGAGTTTAAGATACAATTAGTAGACTATTTCGCCGATCTAACAAAGTTTTATGTTTATAGAGAGTGGGAAAGAGACTAAGATACTCCTCAACATTAAACTAATTTGTCAACTGCAAGATTCGTTGATCATTCGAGAAAGTAGTTTTGTTCCTTCATTTACAAGTTGGAGGGCTGGAAGGGTTAAGGGGCAGACAAAAAGGAACAGCAATAAGAAATGACTTAAATGCTCATAATTTAACAATGGATATTGTATTAAACAGGATGGAATAGGGAAATATGATTCATGTCGCTGATCATATATAATTGGGATAAAGGCTTAGGATTATAATGAAGATGACTTTTGTTCATTCATTCAGGATTATAATTGGAATCATTCGCATATATGATTCATATCGCTCATAATAACCATGACCCAACCTGTGAAAATACTGTTTGTTATGTAACCCATGCTGTCACATTGAAGTTCAAGATTCTTTGTTATCTCTTGCTCTAAGGGGTCGAGGAATTTCCTCCTTCCATGAAGAAGAAAAAGCTTTTCTCATTCAGGAAAGCTCCACAACTCAACTAGCAAACTTGCCCCAATGTACATATGGTAGTGCCACTCATTGGAATCTCCGCTGGTTACAACCTATTTTGTTGACATAATGTAATGTTGCAAAGAATCGAAGATTCTATTGCATGATATCAATTGGTTCATGGTGTTTGGCATCAATGCAGTTTCCACCACGTCAGTACTATATCAGAAATTCCTTTTTTTATGGACGACTATAGTAGATAAGGGTAACTTTTGGGCCCTAATATCAATAAAATTAATATTTTTTAAAAATTTTAAAAATAGGTTAATCTTTTAAAAATAATATCAATTAAGGGTAAAAACACTGCTCATCTTCTTCCTCTTGCAATCCATTCATTAGCACCGCCATTCACCACTGCCTCCGGCAACGCCTCCACCTATCTTTGCCCACCTCCGCCTCTGCCTCCGCCTCCGACAATATTGTCGGAGGTGGGTGGAGGCAAAGGCGGCGACGGCGCTGGTGGTCATTCCTCTACCCGACGTCGCCACCTTTGCCCACTTCCGCCTTCGCCTCCGGCAACTTTGTCGGAGGTGGGCGGAGGTAGAGGCAACGGCGACGACGCTGGTGGGCGGAGGTGGTGGCATTGGGCAAAGGAATGACCACCAGCGTCGCCGCCTCTACCTTCGCCCACCTCCGCCTCCGCCTCCGACAACGTTGTCAGAGGTGGGTGGAGGCAGAGGCAACGGCGGCGCTAGTGGTCATTCCTCTGCCCAATACTACCACCTCCGCCTCTGCCTCCAGCAATGTTGCTAAAGGTGGGTGGAGGCAGTGGCGCTGGTGGGCAAAGGTGGCAATGTTGGG
This sequence comes from Nelumbo lutea, assembly GCF_056320005.1. Lineage (NCBI taxonomy): Eukaryota > Viridiplantae > Streptophyta > Magnoliopsida > Proteales > Nelumbonaceae > Nelumbo > Nelumbo lutea. The sequence continues at coordinate 6,153,422 of NC_142687.1, forward strand.
CAAATGAATGACTAACAGCGCTGCCGCCATCACCTCTGCCTCCACTCACCTCCGACAATGTTGCCGGAGGCGGCAGCGGATGGCGGTGCTGGTGAATGGATTTTAAGAGGAAGAAGATGAACATTGTTTTTGCCCTTAATTGATATTATTTTAAAAAAGTTAACCTATTTTTGAATTTTTTTTAAAGTATTACTTTAATTGATATTAAGGCCCTAAAGTTGCCCTTATTTGTTATAATCCTTTTTTTTTGTGGGGGGGGGGGGGGGGGGGGAGATATCTATTGTTTGGTTAGCCATTTGTTTTCAAAAAAACATTTTCTCACACCTTGGAAATAGAGAAAGGTATGGTATGAGAAAATGACTTTTTTTGTGTTGTCCCATTTTTTCTGCTATTGATAGCAACACTAAGGTGACATGGCATTAAAAAACACCTATGTGACAGAAACAACAATGGTGATAAAATAGAAAACCTAAGAAAACAGCATTGTTTTCGAGAAAACACCTCTCAGAAAGCGACATTCGTTCCAAACAACACCTTTAGCTTCAGGTGTTGTTTGACTCCATTTGTACTGTCAGCTAGCAAACAAAAGTAAACAAGATTTGCACTCAATTCATTTGAACTCCCATACATTTTTTTGTACCAACGCAAATGAAATTGATTTACAAACAAATGAATTTTCATTTCTATAGAAATGCAAATCAAAGGATAAAGAGACCTCCTTATATACTAGGAGCATCACTCTAATCTCTATCTCTTTGTTTTTTTACCAAAAATAAATAAATAAACATCTTACATGCTTATCAAGGAAAAAGAAGAATAGAAAGCGATAATTTTCATTTCAGCTGCGTTTGGAAGAGGTGTAAAACTTCACCATTGGTTTAGTTTCATTGATGTTTGTTTGGAGTGTAAATCAAGATCGATGTAAAACTCACTCCATTTCAGATTTGTAGGCGTTTGGATGGAGTGGAATTTTACATCGTAAATCAATGTAAAATGTCACTTATGATAAGGTTTTACATCCATAAAATCAATGTATAAACTACATCAATAAGCATGTTTAATGATTCTCATTTTCAAACAGTCCGGTATGAAACGTCATCGATAACGTTTTACACCGCTTCCAAACGCAGCCTTTAGTATTGCATAGAACTCAAAATTAATTAATATGACAATTAAATGGATCCATTTCTTATTATTAAGAAAAATGGAATTGAATTCATATCTTCAAATATCGAAACGAGTCCATATGACCAGTTCTTGCAAGGATGGGTAGGCTCAATCCATCCAATGGAGTGGTTTCCTAAGAAAGGAAAGTTAAACGAGACAACTAAATGAGCCCAGCCCAGAGGCCCATTGGTTCCAGCCCAATCCCCACGGCTTAAACTAGAGTTTCACAATCGTTTGAAAATGTATTTAAGAAGTCGAGGACATAATGAAACAAAGGAGCAGCAGCCGCGAGTCCGCGATAGGGTGCGTGATGGGTTAGGGTTATTTTGTTCAGACTTCAGATGGAGGGTCTCTCATTCTCTGGTTCTTTCTGAGAAAAGGGAATGAGAAGTTGTGGATAACAGATGAGAGGCCAATGACGATCATGTTGCAAACAACGCATTGCCTACATTATTTGACTGTAGCCATGATAGGAATTTGTAGCATTTCTGAGGCCTCTTCCATCTTTTTTATTTTTTTTTCACTCACTTTTTCATTTTATTTTTTTTTCTTTCTTAGTCATTTCATTTGAAATCTTTCACTGTGTTCTTGACAGACGATTCATTTGGGTGCCCCAATTTTGAATTAAATTGGTCAAGAAAATTTTATGAATGTTTTCTAAGATATCTAACATCAAGACGAGGCGCAGGAAAACAAAGTTTTCTACAATCTACAGGAAGTTTTCCAAGAAGCTAAAGCCAAAAAATTATTCCCGGCTTCGTGCTTCGCTTTCGCCTATCATTATCAATTTATCCTATAACGTATTACAATTCTTCCTATTTCCTAATACCGTTTATTAGGTTATGATTTCTCGTCAAGAAAACGTTTTAATTTTTATTTTTATTTTTTAATTTAGGCAATTTCTGGTAAGGGAATTAAAGAGGCGTCCTCTCCAGTATCTGTTTGGCGAATACTCCTGCTTGTCGTCATATTCGAAAAAACATCATCAAAACCAGCCCAGATGACCTGAAGCAGACCCAACCAGATAGCGATTGCTTAAGCATTTTAGCAGGCGGAACGGATCTGTGCCCAACAACAAACCACTACGGCTGCACACAGGGAATATCTCCTTGGTGGCTATAAAATGGGTAGAGCAGCAAACTACTGCATGTAAGGGCCAGATGGCTATAAAATGTAATTATGCCACCATGACTGATGCCCTTAATGAAAGCTGCTTCCTTCTTGTTTGCCAAAAAAAAAAAGAACCGATGATCGAGAAATATCAGCGACGCCCCTGTTAGGCCATGAACCTAAAAGTTGATGCGCTATGCCTATAGCAACTTGTAGATAAGTATGTGGAATTGTGGATAGATTTTGTATGGAAACTGGAAAGCAACTTGTTCCATTGTTATGGCAGGTAGCATTGATGCCTCGGCCGATGTCCGTACTGGGACATCCTTGGCAAAAATTTGATTCAAAGTAGCTTCATGCTTAAAATGAAGCAGGGACCTATATTTTTGCATTGATATACTTCCTTTAACAAATATTCACTCAAGTCATTAAAGCTATCACCTTACTCCCACTGTTATTAAATGACGCTAAATCCTTGTCTCATGATTTTCATTCATGGGGACAGGGGAGATGCACGGCAACGAGTGCTGTGAGGTAGTTTCTGGAGCTGGAGGGTCATTCTAGGAGGAAATCGGAATAAATTCAATTGGGGCATCTTCAATCTTTTTTATCTTGAATGTAGCTATTTTCATTTCCATTGGGAACTAAAATTCAGCAAAATGATAATTTGTATTTTTTCATTGTAGTTTTTAATTTTTTTATTTATAAAAATTGTTAAGGTTTCTTTGATCTTGAAAAAAATTATCCAAAAAAAAATCACAGGTTTGTATACACATTTATTGTGCAATCGGTGACTGGATCGAATGAGTAGGGATTTGCTTCATACAAAACTTGTTCCAACATTATCGGACACTCTACATCTTATCAGGAAACTAAACCCACCATGTATGAGATGTGTGATGCAGATCATGTTAGAAGTGTGTTGAAACTAATTTGTTGGAAGCAGATTCGGTTCATTCGCTCTCCAACTCAGTGGTTTCAAATTTCAATAGTTTTCTTAAAGATTGATCAAAGTATCAAACTCAGCATTGTGCTCTTAGACATTTACCAACTAAATTTCCATTTCTTGCTTCATCTAATTTCAGCTTATGCCATTTTCTTCTCCATTTTTGGACGGCCATTATTCTAACAATGACAAACAATAATGCAAGTATAAATTATTGAGATCAAGATTGAGTATCCAAAACAATTTCTATTAAAATGGCAATCAAGTTGATACCTAAATTTCCATTTCTTGCTTCATCTAATTTCAGCTTATCCCATTTTCTTCTCCATTTTTGGACGGCCATTATTCTAACAATGACAAACAATAATACAAGTATAAATTATTGAGATCAAGATTGAGTATCCAAAACAATTTCTATTAAAATGGCAATCAAGTTGATACTGACTAGAGGTATGGGCCAGTTCCAGGTTTTTGGGACTGAAAACCTGACAGGGGTCAGTTCCAGGTTTTTGGGACCAAAATCTACCCTGCCAAGATTGGTTCTAAGGCCAATTTTGGCCTTGGCAGTTCTATGGGTTGCCCATGGAACTTGTTATTTCTTTATTCCTTTCCCACCCAAAAAGAATACTATTATTCAAATACTTGATTTTCAAAAATAATAATAGCTCAAAACTTGTGACATTTATTGATTAAATTGAATAATTTAATATAATTCAAAATTTTCATTATAATTTAAGTTTTGTAAATATTACTGATGAAGGAAAATTTGGCCCGACCTCACAGTTATGCGACACATGGCAAAAGCAACAGTTCGGCACAAAAGCAAGCCTAAGGTGCAAGCACCAAGGGGAGAAACCAGCGGTCCGAACTCCCTACTAGGGGCCCGAACTCACCTTTGCCCCAAACTAGAAAGTAATCCGAACTGTCCTGCCATGTAACAGCTCGGGATACCCCTCGCCGAACTGGCCTGCCTTGTAACAGCTCGGGATGCACCTCGCCGAACTGGCCTGCCTTGTAACAGTTCGGGATGCACCTCGCCGAACTGGTCTGCCTTGTAACAGCTTGGGATACCCCTCGCCGAACTGGCCTGCCTTGTAACAGCTCGGGATACCCCTCGCCGAACTGGCCTGCCTTGTAACAGCTCGGGATACCCCTCGCCGAACTGGCCTGCCTTGTAACAGCTCGGGATGCACCTCGCCGAACTGGCCTACCTTGTAACAGTTCGGGATGCACCTCGTCGAACTGACCTGCCCTATACATACCTCCGAACTCAAAACTTCGCCTCGCTCACCACTCCACCACATCACCTTCAGGGCACCAAAACCAAACGAACCGTACTATGCCTGACACTGAGGAAGTCTTTACCCGAGGACGCCGCACCTGACTAACTTGGGATCTGACGCCTGACGGCCGCACTCTAAACGGCCACCTGACACCGCCATCTCCAGTTGGAGAGACGATTAGGCAGTGACGGTTCCGTCCCAACAGAAAGGGCGACAGCCGAATTGACAGACGCAAGGGTAATCATACCCGACCTGACAAGGGCCTCGGAGCAAGTGCGCGAAGTGATTATAAAAGCCCCCTGCCCCCAACAAACAAGGTATGTGAACTTTGCGCTATCTGGTCTACACTTCGCCTTTGAGAGATTACTGACTTGAGCTTCGGAGCTATCCCACCGGGTTCCCCCCGGAGTTCTCCCATCTTTCCTGTTTCAGGCTCCCGGACGCTCCAGCCCAGAGGCGAGTTCGTTGACAGCTAAGACCGGCCGGATTGCGCTCCATCAATTGGCGCCGTCTGTGGGAACGCTTCCAAAAGCCTCCCTCTAAATCTCTTTTACCTACCCTTCTTTCAAAAACTCCAACACCGAAATGGCCTCCTCCAGCAGTGCCGGATGTGGAACTGAAACAACCACTACCGGAGAACAACTTCATGTTCCGGCGGTGTGCATTGAGCAGTTCACCATCCCCCTTTCAGTGGATGGGATCCCAAGTCTGAATGTGCCACAGGCAGTGGCACCTCTGAACACTCCCTCGCTGAACATTCCCCTTCCACCCCCCATCGAAACGAACTTCGCGAAACCAACTGTTGTCCCACTAGCAGCCCGCCAAAACCAACTAGATGACCTCATGCAATGGATGCGGGCAATGCAGGCCCAAATGCAGCAATTCCAGCAGCACCAACTCTAGCAACACCAGGTGTTGCACAACCTCTCCCAACACCATTATCAACAACAGTTCCCTCAGCTACCCTTGAACCAACCACTGCTTCCACCCCGGCACCCCGTTTCAAAGCCGGTCAAGGCCTCCCCTCAAAGTGGACGACCTCACCAAGGAGAGGCTTCCCGACCACAGAACCCCCCTAATAGTCAGGCCTCATCCGCGGGCCGAAAGCAAAGAAAGATCACCCCCGCCACGCAGTCCACTCACGGAGAACCGCTTCAGCACCTTAGCAGCAGGCCAGCATTCCGGGCCCATCGAGCTCGGCAACACGGAGGCAAGCAGCGCCAGCACCAGGCCCACTCAAAGAAGGCGCCGGCAAAGTCGCCGAACTACTACCCGCGTGCTACTCGAGCTTAGAGGCAAGGAATAAACGAGCTCGGGCGAGGTAAAAACCGTCCCCATTCTCTCAGTTCCTTCCCCCCTTTCAGCAGAACTTTTGGCAGTCCCATTGCCTAGAGATTTCAAACTCCCTTCTCTGGACAAGTATGATGGGTCCTTTGACCCCAACGACCACGTCGACGCATTTCAGTCGCAAATGCACCTCGCTAGGGCAACCAAGTCATGCATGTGCGTAGCCTTCACCACCACCTTCAGAGGGGTGGTCCGCACCTGGTACCGGAACCTAGCTTCTGGGTCAATAAGAAGCTGGCCCCAGTTCATGCAAATCTTCACTACGCACTTTGTTACCAGCAAAAGGTGTCCCAGAACCGATGAAAGTATCTTCGGGGTAATCCAAAGAGAGGGAAAACCCATCCGGAGCTACATCAAACGGTTCAATGAGGCATGTTTGCAAATCCCTCGGTTAGACCCCGCGGTACAGCTCGTCGCGGCCAAAAGAGGGGTGACGCACAAAGAGTTCAAATGGCACATGGTGGCCAGCCAGCCAGCAACCGTGGCCGACTTTCTCAAGCTCGCGGACAAGTTTATGAGAACAGAGGAAGAGATAAACCAGAAAAAACGAAGGCGGGGCTGAAAAAAGAAAAAGAGAAGGCGAGCCCTCCAACCCCAGCGACAGAAGATGCCAGAACCGAGAGGCAAAGCCAAGCCAGCCGTCCCGAGCTCCCTTAGCCGTTCGGACGGATTACACGCCATTGAACGCAAGGCGGACCGAGATCCTGATGACGATCAAGGACGCCTGTTATGTAAAGTGGCCACCTCGCATAAAGAGCAACCCCAACGAGAGGAACAAAAATTTATATTGTAGTTTTCATAAAGATCACGGTTATAGCACCGAGCAATGTAATAATCTCCGCGACGAGATATAAGGATTCATCCGTCGCGGGTACTTAAGAAATTTTGTACATTATGACAATAGTAATAAAGTAGGTCGGCAAGGGGAACACGAGAAGGATGTCCCTGAGCCGAGCAACAGACCGGCCGAAGCCTTGCAACGACCTCCCCTAGAAGAAAGGCCAGTCTGGGGTACCATCCACGTGATAGTGGGCGGTTCGGTGGTGGCAGGATGCACTTCGGCGACAGCAAGGACGTCAGTTCGCGAACCAGCCCGAGAGGAGCAGAACCCTCCCAAGAGGCCAAAGAAAGAAGAACCGATCTTTTTTACAGAAGACGACGCGCAAGGTGTCCACTACCCCCACGACGACGCACTCGTCATAAAGCTAAGGATCAGCGACTTCGAAGTCCGGCGCGTACTGGTGGACTCAGGCAGTTCGGCGAACATCCTATTCAAATCGGCGTTCGACCAATTGCAGTTGTAGAAAAGCGATTTGAAACCTGCTCACACTCCTCTGGTAGGCTTCATCGGAGAGGAAGTCAGGCCCTTGGGAAAAATAACAGTACCTGTGGAAGTCGGCACATGGCCGTGCGCGGTAAGACTCAACCACGATTTCCTAGTGGTCGCGACCCCCTCCCCATACAACACCATAATAGGGTGACCAATTACGCATATTCTGCGTGCGGTGGTCTCCACCTATTACCTAGCAATGAAGTTCCCCACGGACTTTGGTGTGGGGGTAGCGCGGGGCGACCAACTTGAGTCCCGCAAGTGCTATGTTTCCGCCCTAAAGGGAAAAACCAAGGCAGCCGACGATCTCGAACTAGAGCGACCTGCGGAGCAGGGCAAGGAACGAGCTTCGCCCACTAAGGAAACAGTCGCAGTCCCGACCTCGGCTACAAATTCGGCGCGAACACTACAGATCGGTGCCTCCATCAACGAGCCTTTGCGAACTGAACTGGTGAGTTTCTTACTCCAAAACTTAAATATATTTGCATGGTCCGCGGCAGATATGCCTGGTATTGACCCTGGCCTTATAACTCACAAGCTTAACACTGACCCTGTAGTTAGACCCATTAGATAGAAGAAACGCAACTTAGCCCCGAAGCACTGGAGGGCGGTCGACGAAGAAGTCGAAAAGCTCCTCGCAGCGGACTTCCTAAGGTAAGTTCATTACCCGAGCTGGGTAGCCAATCCAATGCTGGTGAAAAAAGCCAACAGCAAGTGGCGCATGTGCGTCGACTACACCGACCTAAACCGAGCTTGCCCAAAAGACTGCTTTCCCCTGCTCCGAATTGACCGCCTGGTGGACGCGACCCCGGGGCACGAGCTGCTAAGCCTCCTGGATGCCTACTCAGGCTACAACCAGATCAAGATGGACCTGTCCGACCAAGAAAAAACCAGCTTCATTACCGAGTTCGGCCTGTACTGTTACAAGGTCATGCCCTTCGGGCTAAAGAATGCTGGTGCGACCTTTCAAAGACTTGTAAATAAACTTTTTCGGCCTTTAATTGGCATGAAAATCGAATGTTATGTAGACGACATGGTCGTCAAAACACAGTTTTCGCGAGAATTAATAAAAGACTTGGATTCTGTCTTCCAAATCCTGCGTCAATATAACATGAGATTAAACCCAAACAAGTGTGTCTTTGGTGTCACCTCGGGAAAGTTTCTAGGATACATTGTCAACCGGCGCGGTATTGAGGCCAACCCAGACAAAATAAAGGCCATCCTTGATATGAGACCACCTCAGAAAGTAAAAGAAGTTCAAATGCTAAACGGCCGCATAGCCGCTCTGAGCCGCTTCATGTCCAAATCGGCACACCGTTGCCTGCCTTTCTTCAAGGCAGTCAAAGGCAAAGGATTCGAATGGACCCGAGAATGCCAGCTCACGTTCGATGAGCTAAAAACTTACCTCGCGACCGTACCAACCTTAGCCAGACCCGAGGAGGGCGAGGTCTTAGAACTGTACTTCTCGGCGAGCGACGAAGTGGTCAGTTCGGTATTAGTAAAACAAGTAGATCGAGTCCAGCGGCCCATCTATTATGTTAGTAAAATTTTGAAGGGAGCAGAAAAAAGGTACCCGCAAATAGAAAAAATTGCCTACACAGTGGTGATATCAGCTCGGAAACTCCGCCCGTACTTCCAAGCTCACACCGTCGTCGTCTTAACCGACAAACCCCGAAAACAAGTCTTGCTGAATCCTGAGGTCTCCGGTAGGCTGACGAAGTGGGCCATCGAACTCAGCGAGTACGATCTCCAGTACAAACCACGGACCGCAATTAAGGCCCAAGCTTTGGCAAATTTTATCGCCGAGTGCACTTTCAGCCACGAAGCCCTACAGGTTGAGCCCGAGGTCCCCAGTTCGGGCGAACCCGGAGCTCCCGAGCCAATGGAGTCTGAACCCCGTGAAGTAGCAGCTAGTGTAGCATCTCTCCTGCTCAGGCGAAACGCGAATTGGGAAGAGGAGCCCTGGATCCTTCACGTGGATGGTTCCTCGAACCAGCAAGGCAGCGGGGCTGGAATAGTCTTATGCGGCCCGAGCGGAACAAAATTAGAATACGCACTACGCTTCGAGTTCGCGGCATCCAACAACGAGGAAAAGTACGAAGCACTGATAGTCGGGCTGAACCTAGCGCAAAAGGTAAAGGCAAAGCACTTAGTCATCTGCAGCGATTCCCAGCTCATGGTCAACCAAGTTACGGGCGAGTATGAAGCACGCGAGCTCTCCATGATCGCATATTTGGCGAAAGTAAAAGAGGCCCTGCTCAACTTCCAGTCACACTTCATCAGGCAAATCCCGAGGTCAGAGAACATTGAGGCCGACGCTCTGTCCCGGTTAGCCATCACAAGTCACAACAACATGAGAACCGTGTACATAGAGGATTTACCTCGGCCTAGTATTCTTGGGGGGGCAGAGGAGGTCACTCCCGTCCTCGAAGCAGAGCCGAGCTGGATCGACCCACTCGCGAGCTTCTTGATAGACGGAACCCTCCCTGCAGAATGCAATGCGGCCAAGAGGATGCAACGCCAGGCAGCCAAATACGTCATAATAGACAAACGGTTATACCGACGGTCCTACACGCTCCCCTACTTGCGTTGCCTGCGACCTGCCGAAGCCAAGTTCGTACTCCGCGACACTCATGAAGGCCTGTGCGGCGGACACTTGGGGGGCAGAGCACTCGCCCAAAAAGCACTTTGACAAGGATATTACTGGCCAACGATGAGGGCAGAAGCTGTCGAGCTCGTCAGAAAATGCGACAAGTGTCAGAAGCACGTCAATATCCACCAGCAGCCTGCTTCTGACCTCAAATACCTCGCCAACCCGTAGCCCTTTGCACAATGGGGCATCGACCTCCTGGGGCCATTCCCGCCAGCAACAGGTGGAAGAAAATTCCTAGTTGTTGCAGTAGATTACTTCACGAAGTGGATAGAAGCCGAACCTCTGGCAACTGTTATGGCCCGAAACATACAGAACTTCTTTTGGAAGAACATAGTATGTCGTTTCGGGTTACCTCGGGTACTAATTTCCGACAACGGCAAGCAGTTCGAGGATATCAAGTTCCAAGAATGGTGTCAAGACATGGGGATTCGGCAAAACTTCACATCAGTCGCGCACCCGCAGGCAAATGGTTAGACGGAAGTAATGAACAGAGCTATCCTGCGCGAACTGAAAGCACGTCTAGATCGAGCAAAGGGATTGTGGGCAGAAGAGCTACCAAGTGTCTTATGGGCTCACCGAACTACAGAAAAAACTGCCACGAGAGAAACCCCCTTCAACCTCACCTACGGCACTGAAGTAGTGATCCCGACGGAAATTGAAGTACCAACATTGCGATTAGAAACATACGACGATCGAACAAACGGAGAGGAATTACGTACCAACCTTGACCTACTTGATGAGGTAAGGGACCTCGCGCACATCCGGACAGCGGCCTACCAGCAGTAGGTAGCTCGCTACTACAATGCCAAAGTAAAGCAACGAAGCTTCCAAGTCGGCGACCTGGTCCTTCATAAGATTATGGTGCCCGAACCCGGTGTGGGCAAACTTGGCCCAAACTGGGAAGGGCCCTACAAAGTAAAGAGAGCGCTCGGGGGGGCATACGAGCTTGAAACTTTAGAAGGCAAACAAGTACCTCGAGCGTGGAATATCGTGAATTTAAGGTGATACTACCTATAAACCGCCAAGCGAAATGGACGAAATCGCTATAAGGTCATATGGGCCATGATGCAGAGCCAAGAGGAACCTCGGCGTAAACAAGCAAAGAAAAGTCGGGCATATTATCAGCTCGGCAAAAAAATCAGTTCGCTTCAAAAGCCTTAGCGGCAAAACAGGTCGCGTAAGTATAATAACCCGGACAAGAAACAGTGGCATATTATCAGTTCGACAAAGAATCAGTTCGGAAAAAGGAACACTTGGGCAAAAAGATTATCTATTCCGTTGCAAGAAACAGGAGTACATTGGCCATTAGAAGGCACTTCAAAAAAAATATCTTTACATGCCCGGAGCTACTTCTTTGCCATCAGAAGGCACTTCAACAACACCCGAAGGTCCTACCTCTCCTTCAGAATCCGGCTCGCCATCGACAGCATTGGCCATCTCCTGAGTTATACGCGAAGTGGATATGGCACTAACATCGAGGTCGGGGTATGTGTTCTGAATCATCCATCGGCTCAGCTTGAACCCCCTTCTGAAAGAATCCACCATCAGATCGTTAAAACGCGGAGAGGCAATATAGTCTTCAACAGCCTTCTTCTTGGCGTCTTCAATGCCTTGGGAAAAAATCTGTGTTTTCTCCCTGATGTCCTCCTGAAGATATTCGACTTGATGCTGCAAATCCAACTTCAAATCCGCCATGTGTTTGATGACTACCCCCATGGCCTCAGCATCACGCTGAGACATCGCCTGCCTGGCCATGGCGACGCGAGCAGCTTCTTCGGCAGCATAAGCGGCCGCCTCAGCGGCTCGGGAATTTGCCTCGACGGCACAGAAAGCCTCTTCAACAGCATGGGCGGCAGCCTCAGCAGCTCGCGCCTGTCGCGAGCTCCTCTCCACTTGGGATGCTAAGGCGTGAATTGAAGAATTCACCTACCAAAAGGAACAAGTGAGCAACAACAGCAAAGCGATAGAAAATGAAGGCAGACGAAATCTGACTTACCACCATAGCGTGTGTTACGGCGCGGCAGGCGACCTGATTCAAAGGAAGATCGGTCCACGCCGCGATCTCCTCGGGGAAAGTAGCCTCCCTACTCTTCTGAAGAGCATAGCTCGGCGTCAACACGCTCTTGAACTCCCCTTGAGCTCCCGAGCCCGACGGCCCAGCTCGCGTATGAGCGGACCCAGAGTGAGCATGAGCACTGGAGTATGTAGGAGCACCCGTATGAGTGGTCTCAGCGTAAGGTTCCCCGGTAGTTTCATACATCGGCGGAGTCACCTCGGGCTCCCTCGGTAGATCCTCCGGCGTGTGGCCTGGAACTTGAGGTTCCTCATCCGGGGGCAGCTCGGCACGAGTTCGCTTGGCGACCCGCTTCCTCCTCTTCATGCCCTAGAACAGGCGCCCCCCTCGAGTTTTCTCCGCATCCATCACAACTGTAGAAACGAGTTCGACATCAGAAAAAATGAAGGAAAAAAGCAAGCAAGAAATCGCAGAACTAGAAACCTACCCGAACTCAGGCCGGCCGCAATAAGCTTGGCCTCCGTCAAGTACTCATGACACGTTAAACCTTATCGTGCCCATTGTCGGAGGCCCTTCACCGTCTCCTTGTCGAGAGTGACACCAGAATCAGGAGCGGCCTCACCCCACCCGGTCTGAAAGGGCCATCCTTGCGCACTTCGCACGTCGAAGTAGTCCCGCTTCCATGCCGAGACCTTATTAGGAAGATCGTGCAGAAGCTTAATGCCCGGGCGAGGAGAAAGGTAATACGCCCATCTTCCCCTAGGAAGAGAACTCGCTTGTCTCTTAAGCATCAAGATGGAGGAGAATATCTCCAAGTCTAAAGGGGAATTCTTCTCGCAGAAAAGGGAGACTGTCCCCACTAGGTTCTGAATAGAGTTTTGGTGAAGCTGGCCAATGGTAACGCCAAAGTGGTTTATGACTTTGACTAAAAGGGGGTGGAAAGGTAGTCGCAGCCCCGCGGCGAGCTGCTCTCGAAAAATCACGATCTCGTCAGGACCGTGTTCCCAAGGAAAACTACCCGAGGGAATGAAATATGTATACCCCCCAAGCAAATTGTAAGACATGAGTATAGATTAGAGCCCCTCGGGCGTCATGGTTGAGGGACCAAACCTATCTAGCATCTAACCTCGGCGAGAGATAGACGCCAAACTGCCCGAAGCGGCTCAGTCTACAGGTTCATAGTCATCCTCAAGTTCCACCTCGGGATCACTAAGGCAGTCGGGGGATACGGCTCAGTTTGTAGAACCTACAACAGTCCTACTTGAAGAGTCGTCTGAGCTATCAAAGCTAAACATCGAGGAAAATGGGTGGATTCAGGAAGGTACTCACCGGAAGAAAGTTTTGAAGTCTCTAGAGACGGGAACAAGCCAAAAAACCTTGGAGGCTAAGTAACCAGCCTAGACGCAAGCTGAAAAAACTTGGACGCGAGCTGAAAAACTTGGACGCGAGCTGAAAAGTTGGACGCGTGCTCAATAGGCAAACCGTAGAAGTGACAAATCGACTGGGGTCCCCCACTATTTATAGCTATAGTAACCAAGAACCGACCGTGCAGATCAAAGACGATCTGATGGCCCACATTCGCGCTGACCGCACGTCCCGTGAGGTCGAGACGTGATTGGCGCACGTCTTTCCGAAAAGAGCGAAACGTCAGCTCACGTCTTTTGAAACCGACGTCGCACCGGCACACATCTTTCTGAAACTAACCGCACCGCACGTCTCCCTACAACTGACAAAAACCACCAGCGCACGTCCCTTCAGAATGGCAGTGGCGCGCTTTTTTCAAATTTAAATGACCCGCTGTCACATTCCAACGGCATAATTTTTTGAAATTAAAACCCACGCTGTCACGACCGTCAACATTTATGAGCAGTAGGCACGTTTCCCGCCTTCTCGGAACCGAAGAACCTTGACAAAAGCAACTCACGCAGTCAAGATTCGAAGAATGGGACAAATCCACCTACCACCTCGCAAAACTCCCCGCACCAGGGCAAGACCCTTGGCGCGAGGAGTGGGGGGCAATTGATGAAGGAAGATTTGGCCCGATCTCACAGTTATGCGAACGTGGCAAAAGCAACAGCTCGGCACAAAAGCAAGCCTAAGGCCCAAGCACCAAGGGGAGAAACCAGCGGTACGAACTCCCTACTAGGGGCCCGAACTCACCTTTGCCCCAAACCATAAAGTAATCCGAACTAGCTGCCTTGTAACACCTCGGGATACCCCTCGTTGAACTGGCCTGCCTTGTAACATCTCGGGATGCACCTCGCCGAACTGGCCTGCCTTGTAACAGCTCGGGATACCCCTCGCCGAACTGGCCTGCCTTGTAACAGCTCGGGATACCCCTCGCCGAACTGGTCTACCTTGTAACAGTTCGGGATGCACCTCGCCGAACTGGCCTACCTTGTAACAGCTCGGGATACCCCTCGCCGAACTGGACTGCCTTGTAACAGCTCAGGATGCACCTCGCCGAACTGGCCTGCCTTGTAACAGATCGGGATGCACCTCGCCGAACTGACTTGCCCTATACATACCTCTGAACTCAAGACTTCGCCTCGCTCACCACTCCACCACATCACCTTTAGGGCACCAAAACCAAACGAACCGTACTATGCCTGACACTGAGGAAGTCTTTACCTGAGGACGCCGCACTTGACTGACTTGGGATCTGACGCCTGACGGCCGCACTCTAAACGGCCACCTGCCACCGCCTCCTGACACTACCATCTCCAGTTGGAGAGATGGTTAGGCAGAGACGGTTCCGTCCCAACAGAAAAGGCAACGACCGAATTGACAGACGCAAGGGTAATCATACCCGACCTAACAAGGGCCTCAAAGCAAGTGCGCGAAGTGATTATAAAAGCCCCCTGCCCCCAACAAACAAGGTATGTGAACTTTGCGCTATCTGGTCTACACTTCGCCTTTGAGAGATTACTGACTTGAGCTTCGGAGCTATCCCACCGGGTTCCCCCTGGAGTTCTCCCATCTTTCCCGTTTCAGGCTCCCGGACGCTCTAGCCCAGAGGCGAGTTTGTTGACAGCTAAGACTGGCCGAATTGCGCTCCATCAATTACCTTTTTTATTATTTATTATACACATTCAAATGTCAAATTTGAAGAAAAACAAATCAAATAAAAAATCAAGAACATGTTTTTTAACTACGAGTACTTGGGTTCAAATATTCACACCACCAAAATATCTGGATTTATATGATTATTTCAAAGCAAATTCAATTCCAAGGCCAATTCTTTAGCAAGTTAGGTAGGGTAAACCCTAAAGCCTGGAATTGGGCTAGGTAGGGGTCAATTCCTTTCAGTTCAGAATAAAACATATCAAATAGAGGTACGATAAGGAAGGCACATACAATCACAAGTGTTAGCCTTCTGCACGACACACTCAATTTGGAAGGAGTACAAATACAAATATGCAAAATGTAAAGCCTTATATTTTGGATCTACACAATACAAGGTTTTGCACTCTATATATATGTATTTGCACTGTAAATATTTGTATTTACAATTTCCACACTGAGCCTTATGCTGTGATCAGTTACAGTGCAATTTTATTTTTTCTTGGGCCTTTTATTTCATTTGTATTGTAACCAAACAAAATATAGGTAAAACTTGGAAAAAAAAAACAAATTTTAAACAAAAATCATTTGTACTACCATTATTTTGCATTAGTGCAAATTTATTTGCACTACAACCAAATACAGCCATAAGAATGGAAAAGATGAAAGACCTGAAATAGGTAACGAGTCATGTACAAGATAATGAGAAAACAGCCTCCAAACAGCCAAAGTTTTGTCCCACATAGGCGCCCGTTACACAAAAGCAAACAGCAGATCACAAGTGGGCAGTAATATCAGATTACCGGCTTCTTCTTCATAACACAAATCGGATTTTGAAAAATCAACAACGTGCTGGAACTGGAACTCTATGCGACAACACCATGCAGGAAACCATTAACCATCTCTTATTCCCATAAATATTTTGTATATATTTGGAACCGTGGCATTTATTCACTAAACTTTGATACTTGATTTATTTACAAAATCAAGAAAAGCAATAATGAACCCATTTATTGACACTTAGGTACATCAGCAAAACAGTGAATGCGTCTACCCATTGGAGGATGTGTTAAAAATGAAGGTTCCCCCCACTGGCAAACACACATAAATCACACATAAATCAATGCTTGTTTTTGCAAGTCTCTGTACGGATCCACATAATGGGAGAAATGTTAAAGTGACGTATGTGGCAGCACCAATTCAATAAACGCCCAAGGTCCCAAACACATGTTCGGTAGCCTCTTTTCTCTCATACTAGATACAGACCACTCGTAATTTACTTTCATCTAAGGTTAATCCAAAAATGCATCAATCTTAAAAAATCCCAGCGTATAGACCAAAAAAAAAAAAACTTAGTAGCAGAAAATTAACATATAGCACACTTTATCATGCCTACGGATGGTTTGGTTGATTACTTCAACAAACTTTCAACATTTAAGTTCTGCACTGTTTCACCTGGAGAGAGTCAAGCAGGTATGTTCTCAAACAGGGGTTCCAGGGTCAAATGCCACAGCCGCCCATCAAAATTGATTAACATATAACCCGTCACAAACAGGTACGGGGACTGAATATCCTCGGCAAGCAAAAACTACCATGCAGGAGGCCCACGGCCAGCTTCCCAGAAAACGGGTTTTGTATGGGCCAATCCGAACTCTACCGCCTTCTAGCTTTTACTTGGTTAAATTGATAAGAAATCAATGACGGACTTGTAGAATGCACCAGAAAATCGACAGTACACGAGTAAATAAATTCTTTGGGCTGAGGCCAGAGAATGCAAAAGTTGAAACCGACTCTCTTATTGTTCTCGCTTATTTCTTTCATCACCAAAACTCGATATGATCATTTCTCAGAAGAAATCATAACGATGAGAGGTACAACGGTTAGGCATAAAAGCCATATTCCAATGAAGAAACATGCCTGCTAAAGTAATTCGATCACACATCGGCAAAGCATCTGAACTGCACGATATAATAAAACCTTCAAACGTGGGGTTGAAGGCCCATGTCCATCACTCACTTTTGCGACATCACAAATGTTACGTGTCCCCATCCATTTTCCTTTCTTATCCAAACCAACCATCAATCCCAAGTCTATTCAACAGTACTTTATGGAGACGGTACAAGTGTTGCTGCAAAATCAAGGAACGATTATTCCAGGATACTAGAGAAATTAACCCCGGTATCCAACCATCCAACTAAATATGCCTAGAATATCCAAGACACAAGTTGGAAGACTTATGTAGTCATTGCCCCAAAGGCAAGCTCCAACAAGCCATGATCTAAATTTTTGGGTTCCTGAAGCTTGATTTGGCATTTAACAAATGAAAAGAAACTTAGAAGTTTGACACACGTTAATGATTAGACATGCTGGTGTACATTTAAAAAGTAGTTACAACCACCCAACAAACACCCTAGAATGAAAAAATATTATATCCAACAAACACCATAACACACGAAAGGAAATACACACAGAAATAAACTGATCGTCACATGCACGCTTGATTATTTTGGCATTCATGATAGCATGTGGCGACTGATGATATATAAAATACAGACAAGGTAAAATTAAACAGTGATAGAGAAATATTATTTCATTACTTTTCCAAATCAGTGGTGCGGATAAAATCTTGGGTTGTATGGAAAACACAGACATGGCTGTTTGGCAGCTTCCTGCGCGTAACACATTAACACGAGTGAAGGGTAAAAGAATATTTATCCCCAATATTCTTTTAGTCAAAATGACAAGAAAGGGACTGAGAGGGATAACGTATCATGTGGAAGAAGCTCCCACATAGCCCACGCTGATTTTTTCAAACAGCCAAGATTTCCCCGTGGTGCTGGTTTTCAGTTGCTACAAACATGGGGGCCATATCAAATAGTTTGAAGTTGCACCTATTCATTGAAAAACAAATATATCCACATTTCATTTCAGCCTGTTCTTGCTTGACTTTTTTTTATCAGCTGCTTAACGTTGTTAAAATCTAGTTTTATATTGTGAAATACTATAGAAGAATACAAGCTACAGCTACTGCTTAAGGGGATGTTCTCCAAAAACGAAAATTATGAATGTCACTCACGGAATTTCATGTTATAGAGCTCAGCCTCAATGTTATAAATGAGTCAATTTCCAGGCCCGGTGCCCAAATATAATTCCCAGGTTATCAAATATCAAGTATAAACAAAATATTAGGTTTGCCATAGACCTACTGCCACCCTCCAAAAAAATAGAGTTTCTTATGGAAGTGTTCTGTTAATGCAGTAGCAGTCAGAGAATTTATTTCAAAAGAAAATCTTAATGGATCCTGAGTGTGTAGTCAGGATTCTGAATTCCATCAAATGGCAGGCTTCCTCTCTTTCAAAGAATGGCTGAAATCTTGGTTTAAGCTCTGTAGTTCTCAGGGAGAGAGAAAAAGGGAGCTGAAAGCTTATTCAGCCCTGATGTTAAGGAATATCTGGCTTCACCAAAATGATATTGTTTTTAATGATAGTTCTCCTAATCCTTCTCTGGTCATTGACAGGGTAGCGAGACAAGGTGCTGGAGCTTCATAGGATGGATCCTACTTCATCACAAATACAGCTCCCTTCTGATGGAGTTGATGGAGCTGTTTCTTTTTCGTATCCCCCACAAGAGAAGTGGGTAAAGATAAATGTAGATGGGGCTTTTGTAAATAAAAACTTACACAATTGGGGTGGTGGCTCGTGAGTCGTGACTTGTTGAGCTTGTGTTTAGCAGTCAAGCATGGCCCTTTTTGGTTGCTCTGCAGCTCAGATGGAATCTTTGGCTGTTTTTGAGGGTTTGAAGCTGGCAAAGCTGTTGAACTTTAAGAATATCTTGACTGAATGTGACTGTAAGAACTTTGTGAACTGTTTCTTAAAGCAGGATCTGCCTTGTTATGGAGAATTCTGTTCCCCGGTTCAGACTGCCTCTATCTGGCAAGGGACTTAATTGCTCAGTTTGCCTGGGTTTGAAGAGGTGCCAATCAGACAGCTCATGCTGCGGCTCAAAAGGACCTTCAACAAGAAGGCTGTTGGATCAATGTTTGTCCAAGCTGGCTAGCAGATTGGATTTTATAGCATATCTGAAGAAAGTGTTTAGTTAGTTTTGTTTTGTTTTTAGTTTGTGCTTGTTTTTTCTTGTTTCTATGTGTGGTATCTTATAGTTTCTGGTTTTTTTGTTTCCTTCGTCTTGTGGTGGCTTCGCCTGTTTTGGTTGTTTTTCTCACCTGCTGGTTTACCAAAACAATCTTCAAATCAGGTACCCAACTTGCACCTGGGTAACAAGTAGGCAGCTAAAAGCTGACAAAATCGAAATCAGAAACCAACTAGGATTACATTTAATGCCCCTGGCCCTGCACTACCCCATCCCAATTCCCTCCTATTCACAACTTCCGTCCAGACTACGCTATCCACCATTCTGTCAGCAGAATTCTTCTGTCAGATTTGAACGTATTGACATAGATGGTGACTAAGAACAATTGCTTGCACGGATTGCTATTGGCCTAGGAGGTTCAACCTACGAAAGAGGTGTAAGATATTGCTGTACCATTTGATCTAGTGCACCATCTATTTCTAGCTAACATGTTTGATATAATTTCAGACATACTTGTAATGAGATGTTTATTTTTGAAGATTCATGAGCTTCAAGTGAAGTTTAAAGTCATGTAAGCTTTTAAAGGATTTTTCTGGAAATATAGTGGCATAAAAGTTTGGGTCAAGAGAACCTGTTCTTTTTTTATCAGCAGAGTCTGTTCTTGTTTTCTAATTTATTATTTCTAAATTCTCAAGTTTGTTCAATCTGAAGAAACTGCAATTAACCCATTGATGATTTTATTATTGTTCTGTTCTCTCTATTTAGCTCTTGCTTCTTCGCCTGTTTCTCTCAACAGGTGTGCTACTGCACTTAGACCAGCAATTGCCAAAACAGCTGGTTGACAGTCAAATTTCCCACCTAGTGAAAGCTTGCTCAGATAGAATGCAGTTGGACAGATATGCTAAACTTCCAAACAAATAGTCATGCCAGAAAGTGTTTAATACCATAGATATTAGATTGCATTACCCTGATGCCTGTACAAGGACGCCACATCATGTATGGAAACTTCAAATTTTAGTGTAAATTCTACGTCCTTGCCATATTGAGTAACATAGGTTTTTATTTGCCTAGCTAACTGTGTTCACTTCCCACTTTTTTATTTTTGTTAGTTCCCCCATCTAAAAACTACAGCTGCACACTGTTTTTTCTTGGGGGCTCCAAGCTTCACATCCCCTTTTTTTGGTAATAAAAAAAAAAAATTGATCAATACTAAATAAAAAAAATGATTGATAAAAGTCCAGGGGTGATGAGAGATCACCAAACAACTAAACACAAAATAGAACAGAACATCAAAGACATCAATCAAAATTTCAAAATACAAGATATCAGCCCAATGGCTCCAATTCTAATAACGACAAAAAACCATCCCCAAGAGATTCCTTTGACATCATCCTACTTTTTGGTGCTTAGCAACACTTGGGCATGCCAACGGCACCTGAAACTCTGCGACCTGATCCAATTATGTCAGACTTGGGCAGATTATAAATGTAAACAGATAAAACTTGGATGGGGCAATTTTCATCCAATAGTTAATCAGATAGAATTCGGACGTACCCCTATGGCCCAATGTGATCTGATAAAATCTGACCCCGACAATGTGTATTATCAACAATTTATGATTTAAACGGTAAATGACTCCAAATTATCCCCAAAAGTTAAACCCTGACCGAGCTTCTCTTGCTACCAAGATCTTAACGCCTGTTGCTCGAAGATCTCGACACATACCAACAGCCTAAAGATCTCACTCCTTACTGTTATCTCCCCCACAATCCCATTCTCAGGTAAAGGTGAGCGGTGAAAATGAAGCAATGAAGGTCTCAGAGTCTCTTTATCTGGCATTTGCAATCTGCCTTCATATCTCCCCTCCTATTCTACCTTGCTGTCTTCTGAACTTGGAAAGGTTAAGCTTACAATCTCCAAACTTTGAATGCCGCAAAAACCTTATTTCGGTAATTTTTTGGCTTTGTTCATTGCTACCCTCTTTAACTCTATTCCTTTTTTGCTCTTTTGTGTTGGATTTTTTTTGCCTTTGTTTTGGATATTTGTTCAGTTTTTTGTTCCGTTTATCTAGTGCCAATTTTATTCCATGAGTTTCTTTTTTCTCTGATCATGTTTTCCATTTGTGGTAAATTCCATTTGTGGTAAATTACTTACTATCTAGTGCCAATTTCATTACAGAACACAAGAACTAGCAACTTGGATGACTAAACCAACAAGAGAGACTCCGTTCTTCCACTACACTTCTTTTTTATTCCAATGATCTCAGATGAAATCCAAAATCCAATGTATCCGTTCAAATTCAAATTTGAAACTAATTTTCCATGCATCCTATCGAATTTCAGATTGAATTTGGATGACAACATTTCAATATCAAATTAAACTCAGATTTATATACATCCAATCAAAGTCCAATCCATTTACAGGCCTAGCAACATACTCTTGTTCTTTATTCATCAAAAAAAAAAAAACATACTCTTGTTCTCTTTTATAATAAAAATAAAAATGAAAGCACAAAGGTGATAAGAAATCACCAGAAAAAAAGTGCCACAAAAAACCAATATATATAACCCCTACAAACACCTCAGGTTTGACCTCCAGTTGGTCTAGGCACAAGCCCGAGGTTCAAAACTTAGGGTTGGTCCTAGGTTGACCCCCAATCCAACCCAGTCCACCCAAGTTGCATCTCTACTTGTCATACTCACACTTCACCTCAACATCTTTCACATACATCTCAGGAGATTCGTCATTATCTTCCAAATATTTCCTTTCATCTTCAACATCTATCATCATGGGTGGCCTCAAAATATGTTCTGAAATCGATGATCCCAACACCACACAATCCAAAGATTTTTTTTAGATGATCCATTAAGCGTTGTTCTTCCAACCTTGTGCTACAGCAAATTGTCCTTCTCACCCTCCCTCTTATAAACCCTTTTAAACTGGTTAAACAGGCCTACCACATAAAGATAATCCTTCAATTGTAAATAATAATAATAATAATAATAATAATAATAATAATAATCAAAGTTACATGAACCAAATGATAGTTGCTTTATCCTTTTTTGCCTTTCTGACAGAATAGTAAATTTGCCTCTTTTTCTTGATTCTCCACAGTCATCACCCACTAAACAAGGATCCACCTCCTTCACCCCTATCTCCTCTTCCACTGCCAAGTTTTGGTTACCAAGATTTACTTCCACTACAGCTGCCATACTTTCTTATTCTCAAATACAAGGAAAGGCTTACCCAAAAAATGAAGAGAAAGGGCAAAGGGGGTGACAAAAAAATCAATATAAATCAATTTTATTCCACAAATTGCAAATCTCTAATGTTTCAAGAGTATCACAATATCTTACGGTTTTTATCAGTATAGTATCTTAGTAATGTGAATTCGTTTTTTGCAATTTATATTTAAAATCTAAAGTATTCAAATAAGCATAGACTCCTATTAATATGAATTAGTTTTTTGCAGGTTATATTTAAAATCTAAAGTATAAAAATAAGCATAAACTTTAACACATCCACAGCGAGTTACAATTTACAAAAATCACCACAGCTCAAAAAAACACCCTTGGCAGAATCATCTTGTAAAATCTCAAATAAGAAGACTTGATGAAAACAATAATAGTAAAGTTTAAAGAATCAACAACACTGGCCTTAAACAAGACTTATATCCTCATTCAGCCAAGAGTTTCTTTTGCCACCAAAGTGACTTAAAACAAATCACAAAATTCCTAGGGTGAGTTGCTCCCAGATTTTTATTTTCTTTTTTATATATATTTTTATCCCTTTTTTTGATAAGCAAAGAGTCATATTCCATTAATTCAAAGATCGGTTACATGAAAATCCCCTTAGAGATGCACGAGGTGCTGCCTCTCAATACAGAAAACACAAAAACTACATCAAAAAGTGCAATACAGTTAAAAAGACAAACTACAGTTGCACCCAGAACAATGTTTCCATGTTTGTCCCTTGTTTTGCCAAGACATCAGCAAATGAATTTGCTAATCTCCCAAACCACTGTACTGTTACAGACATATTCCTTGTCAGCCATTTGAATTTCTTTATCTCATTCTTGTAGTCCCATATGACATTCTCCAGATTATTTAACCAGTTCACCACTATCTTAGAGTCCCCTTCAACCAGAAGCTGTTCCACACCCATTTCTTTTGCAAGAATTATTCCTTGTATTGCAGCTAACAGCTCTGCCCGAATAGAGTTACCAACACCTAAAGGGCCAGAGTATAGTAAGACAGCCTCTCCAGCCTCATTCCTCAGCACACCTCCCAAACCAGAGGGACCTGGGTTGCCCTGGCCACTTCCATCGAAGTTCAGCTTCAAATAACTGTGAAGGGGGGACCCAGCTTGTCATTACCTTTATCTTTGAGGAGGAACAACTTTCTACTGATAACCGATCCCTCCAACAGTCAGTAAAGGAGAAATGATCAGACAAATACAGAGTCTTTAACCAATGTATTGCCCTATACAAAATGCAGTCCTTCAAGGCCTGACTACTTCTCCCCTTTTCCTGGAAGATCGTGGCATTCCTTTCTTCCCAAACTGTCCATAACAAGGCTGCTCATGTACACTTCCACATTTTCCTTCCTCTTTTAAGGGGCCAATAGAACATAGAAGGGTTAAAGATTGTACTTACTTCTGTTGGCATATCCCATCTACACCCAAATAAAAGGAATTTTTTTATCCCTTTTAACAGGTTAAATTTTGCATTTCAAGCTATGCATCCAAATGAGTCATGTTAAGAATTTCAACACACTGATTCCATAAAATGAATCTAATCATCTCAAATCCCAACCATCTCTCTTATCTCTAGTAATAAGAAAGCAGAGAGAAATATAGCATGACCTAGACTGTGTCATGACTAACCTCGAGACATTTGAAGAATATGTAAAGAAAATTCAGGAGTATCCTCATGTATCGTAAGAATGACTCCAGTGTACTAAAAGCGTCACCTAGGCAACAACCAGGTAACCATAAGGCATGTTGGAGCCCCACTGCCTGGGCAACCAACAATGCAGGCAGTATAGATAGGATCATCTAGTGGGGGCAAATAGCTTTGTATGCCATCTCTATAAATTTAACTGTATAACCCATTTTGAGTCAGGGATGTGTGTAGAGATAACAACAATGTATCTTATTCCCTATGTGGATATATGCTTTACATTGAATCAGGGAGGCTCAGGCTACTCAAGAATCTTGTTTCTTCTCTGAAAACAAGTAACTTGTAAGTTGTCTTTTTATAATTTTCAAACAAAATTCGAAGTACAATAGTTTAAATTGGCATGCAACTTTCATACATTATAAAATAAGTATAAATTTATTCATTTGTTTTTGTCGTCTAGGAGACACCTAATTACAGCCAAGGCATGAACATGATCCATCCACCTTACTACAGTGGTACATTTGACAAAATAATTTAAAGGCTTCACATTCTTCTTTGACCCTTATCATACTCCTTATTTGAGAGAGAAAGAGAGAGAGAGAGAGAGATCATTGATTTGAAAACAAGCACGAATAAGAAATGATCTTACAGGTAAGTATATGAAGAACATTGAACTGCTATCAACTGTTATACACACAAGTGGGTGGACCTTAACCTTCTTAGGTATTGTTATTTTAATTTCGAAATGACGGGATCTAAAAGAAAAGGAAATACTTGTATACACCCCAGTAATTTTTTTATCAGCATATAAACCCAGAAATTATCACAAAAAAGCAGATTATATAAACCCAAAAATCCAAACAGATTTTAGATTATCACTAAAGGGAATAGGAGTCTAACACTACTGGGAATAAGAAACAAAGCTAGTACAGTACCTCAGTTGAGCCACATCTGAAAAAATATCAATTCTGCAGTACCAAAACACAACTGAAGTTCTATAAAGAACTGAATGATAGAAATCTTCCTCAACCTGCTTGCTCTGATACTGCAGTAACATTTGCAGATAACCATCACAAAAGTACTAAGCCGCTGAAATCTTGAACTTGCTAAACACCACATGTACAGACTAAGCAAGAAACGCATCTTTTATCAATATCAATAAATCAAGAAACACATTACAACAGTTCAGATTGTAAAATTTATCAAGAATCAGTTCTTCAAACCAAATGGCAACCTAATAAAGGTACTGGGTGCCATGAAGCATGGAACTGATGGAACAGTATTCACATGAAGAGCCATAGTACATTCTTTATCAGGACAAAAAACTTGCCAAGCGATGAAACAATTGGAAAGGTGGTGGTAGTATACAGATGAAAAGATCATAGGTTTGCAGCAAAAAAGAGCTTCAAGCATAGTCAAGGCACTTTTTATAGTAAATAAATATTCATAAAAGAAAGGCAAAAAACTATATGATAAAATGGAGGGATGGTCCTTTATGTGATATGTTGAAGTTAGAAGCTTGAATTGGTGAAGTATTTATTCTCAAGCTGTGATGATTTACTATGCCTTGATGTGAACTTTTAGTGTTCTTCAGTGAAAAAATCATTGTTATTTTTTAATTCTCATGCTTGCTGTTTGCCACTTCAGTTAAGAAAACAACCCAGTAATTTTGATGTTTTTTAACAAAAAACAACCATTACCCATGCAACACCAAGGCAACTGGATGCTCCTCTAGTATCCAACCTCGCCTTTATGCCTTGACAACTATGGCTTTAAGGAATGGAACATTATTTTTCTTTTATTGTTGATCAAATACATGATTGTCGCTCAGGTTAGTAACCAGCAAAGTTTCACACTTTTCTCCAGCAAGCCGCAACTGCGAATGTATATAAAATCATACAAGAGCAGGCTCTTTGTGCCACCTAATTCAATAGATGGCAGAAAAAGTTCTTTATAATGAATCTATTGACCATTAATTATGACTAGGAATCTAGGATATAAAAGCCTCTATTACAAACCAAATCATTGTTGGAATGAAAACAGAAAAGAGAAACCTATTAGCTATCGATGGAACCAATATTTGTGGTATTAGTCACACTAGCTTAGCCTTCTTTTAATTATGTTGTTAGGGTGTGAGTTACTTACATATAAGCATGCAATCTTAACTTTTGAAAGGCACGTCAGGGTAAATAACTATGTTCAGTAATAGGCACAATTCTCCAATATTTTGCCAGAAATATTCTAATCACATCTTGTTGTTTACAAATAATAGAATAGTTGCACAAAAGGGGCTGCATTTAACATCCTTAGGTAATGGCCTAATTAGTAATGAAGTTAAAAATGGTGACAAAGTTCCTCCATGTGGAGTGGATGCTTAAACTCAAATGAATCATATTTCATTTAGTGTTTATCATGACCAAATTATCAAATTCAATAAAAATTAGTTCTACCCAAAACCAAGCAAGTGACTGTGACATTTGCAATTATTTAAAGTCTATCATGTTCACTGTGTGAAAGCAAAATTCCATTGTTTGCTTACATTGCACAGGTGTCAAAATAGTTCCACCCAAAACCAAGCAATTCACTGTGACATTCGCAATTATGGTGAAATTATCAAATTCAATAAAAATTCGTTCCACCCAAAACCAAGCAAGTCACTGTGACATTTGCAATTATGAATGGCCTATCATGTTCACAGTGTGCAAAGCAAAATTCTATTTTTTGCTTACATTCCACAGATGTCAAAATAGTAAATTACCTTTTGAAGTGGAATGTTTTTGGTCAATTTCTTCAGGTATGAAAAGGAACATCCCTCCGCTTCAAACCAATCGTCTCTTGCAAACACAATGTCAAGATTAAAAGAAACAACACTTATAATAGGCACTAAATCCATTCTATCATGGTATTTAAAACCAGATTTTTGGAGCATCGTTTACAATGTACCAAAGGAAAATATGTTACATACATAAGTTTCAAGTGAAACTGAAAAAGAAAGGCCATTATGCCACACCTTGCGATCCAAGCAGGCCACAGGATGCACCTTTTATGATCATCAATGCTCGAGGACCAAAAAAATACCCTGCGACAATTTGGTCTGACGGGAAAAAGAAAAGAATATATTTCTCCACCCAATTCATCAGGGGTGCCTGCTAAACAACAGCATCAATGATCACCTCACAAACAGAGGTTTCGCAACTTCACATGCAATACATGTCTCTCACCTCAACTGCATACACCAACTGTGAAATGCAAGTTAAAACCTGAGAATTGGGGTCCGAATGTCGTTGTACACCCAATTATTTCTTCAGCAAAACAAGCCACCAGTGCCTAATTCCCCTTGCTGCAACTCCTTTCTTCGTTGTTCTTCTAGTGGGTCAGGGCTTTTCATTATTCTTCGTAGACGCCTAATCACATCAAGATAACCCAAGAATGTGACAATTAGACCCAAAAAAAAAAACAAAACATAAATCATGATGCATATAATTTTTTCCAAACTATAGGCTAAATTACCTATCCTGAGCGTGCTGAGCAGGAAATGTTGGCATGAAGTCCTTTGATTTAGGGAGAGGAACTTCACGGAACCACTCATGATTAAGAGCAGCTTCTGCAGTTATCCTCTGCATGAAGTAACAGCATGACTTGATGAGTACAAACCTGGGAAAAAATAGAGTCAAGATGCAATCTTTCTGCAATATATTTAATAAAAAGAAATACCTTCTCAGGGTCGTAAGTTAGAAGTTTGTTCAACAAGTCAAACCCAGAATCAGATAGAATTGGAGACCCAGTGAAAGATGTGGCTGGAAATTTCTTGCGAAGTAGATTGTACCTGAAAGAAACAGGTCAATTGTTACTATAAACATAAATTATGTTGCTTAATGGAAAAGTGCAACCGAGGCAAGCCACCAAGCCAGACCAGAATCACTGAAAGCTGGAAGCCTGGGAAAAGTGACAAGAATAAAAACATTAGATGTCACCACCTACTAGATTAAAAACAAGATATGGTAGGAGTTACTCACTGATGTTTAACGAAGTTAACCTTAACTCCAGGCAACTTTGAAAATCCCGGCCATATAGTTTCATTAGGTGTGCCAAGGGTTCTAAAAATCTGCCATTCAGAAATTATCATCAAATCCAATCCCTTCGGCAACAAAGAAGAAAGAGAAAAGTTGCAAAAGTTAAGAGGAAGAGCAAATACCTTGTCAAGCTGGTCAAATTCAGACTTCCCATTAAATAGTGGCTCTTTAGATAGAAGTTCAGCCATAATACAACCCAATGACCACATGTCAATTGCTGTTGAATATTGTTTTGCCCCTAATAGTAGTTCGGGCGCCCTGCGGGGAAAAAAATAAAAAAGCATCACATTATAATTAATTGAGCTTTTCTACAGGACAAACATATAAGAAAAATAAAGATGTCAATTATGAAACTAGAAAATGAAGAACAAGTGATAAAATCAATCACAGAAAAGTTGAAATGGGCAAAAATGGATCTAAAAAAACCTATTAAAAAAACAGCAGTGGTATAAAAATAAGATCCACGTCTACTGCAATCCAAAACTAACTACACGGGTTGAGTTAAATGTATATATATATATATATATATATATATGATATCTCTAACCAGAAGAGGGTAACAACAAGTTAACCAGAATAAGTAACATAACTGGAATAAGATTCATAGTATGGACAAATACGCAAGCATTGAATTTAAACAAAGCAGTGAAATGGCCAATCCTCCATACTCATATAACTCAAAAGTATGATTTAAACAGTGCAACTAAAGACCCAGATGACAGGAAATAAACTCAAAATGATAACATTTAATATAGACACAAGGACCATAGAAAAATAACACTGAAGAACAAATTCATAGAATGGAAAACAAAAGTTCAATTAGGAAGACATCAATTAAAGACCAAGAAAACACAAACAAAGAAACCCTAAAAAGTAACTGTAACACAAATTGTAAAGTAACTTACAGCTCCCTGTGATAAATTCCTAAGCTTTGATCATTAAACAGACATCAAGACATTATGGCAAAAAGATGAGGTAAAATGCAGTATCACTGAAAACCAGCTAGCTTAAAAGAAAAACAGAAAGCCAACATCATCACAATCAAATCTGACATTGTACACATACAATGTAGCACTCACCTGTACCATAGAGTAACCACCAAATGAGTATAGGGTTTCAACGGACTACCATACTGGCGGGACAACCCAAAATCACAGATCTTCAACTCACCACGATTGTTCAAAAGAAGATTTGAAGTCTTCAAATCCCTATGAAGCACCCAATTATCATGCAGGTACTTGACACCCTCTAAAAGCTGTAGCATTAGACATTTAACTTCACTTTGACTGAAAGGCTGTTTCATGGTCTCCATCAGTCCTTTGAGGTCATGTTCCATATACTCCATAACCATGAAAATACTGTCAAGGTTACTCCCCACAACTACTTCCTTGACATCCACAATTGATGGGTGATGAAATGATAGGAGAATATTTATTTCCCTAAGAGAGGTTAAAGGAAAACCTTCTCTTTCTTTCTCCATCTTCACCTTTTTCAAAGCTACAATCTCTCTTGTCTTCTTATCTCTGGCCCTATAAACAACACCATAAGTACCTTCATCTATCTTGTTGAGTCTCTCAAATTCATCAACACTTCTACATCCCTGCAGCATGTTTATATTTCTCTGGGGTGGTACAACAGGCTCTGGTGTCCTACGGTAATCATTCTCCCTATCAGAATCTGTATCCGAGTGGTGAACACTAGTACTCTTGTTATCAGAATCCTCATCAACCTCCATAATATCATTCTTGTCCAACTCCATTTCAGGGTTTTCATCACCAATGGCGAGTCTTGCATGGCCTACTCCATCTGATTCAGAAGATCTAGTGCGAGCTCCTTCAGATCCTTCTCTTGCAAGTTTCCCATGTTCTGGAGTTAATGTTTTAGTGTTTAATCTAGTATCCACTGATCCAGGTAGAATATTCTTCTTCCTCCCTTTAAGCAAGTCTTCATCATCAGAAATTTCACCCTCATCCCTGGGAGAATTAATCTCATCTGCCCATCGTGAGGCCGATATATTCCTCGTTGGAACAAAGTCCTCTTCTTCCAGCTGCCGTGGTTCTTGATCATTGCTCCACTGCTGCACCTGTGGCGATGAGGAGGATATACCTGCTGGAGACTCAGATTCAGCAGAACCTACTGACCCCGGTGCTATCATGGCTTTGACCGGTGATGACAGCTTGTTCTCAAGTTGGTTAGGTTTGGCAGGAGAAATCTGTATACCTCCATCTGGAATAACATTTGGTGACTGGCGAAAATGTTTAGGCAATGGAGGAGGAGGAAGCGTTGTGCTTGTTGAAGCAATTCTATTTTTAGGCATATTGCTCACATCCCTATCTTCTCTGTCCCATACAATTGGAGAGAACTTCCTTTTCTTACTAGGGGATGAGCTCGCTCCATTTTCACGTTTTGAAACTTCAGAATCTTTAACCCGTGATTCAGAAGCGATGGCACCATCAGATCCACTTCCACTCGATAGCTCACCTGGTTCACGTTCTGCCATTCTACCGGGATACCCACCTCGCCTGCGGCCACTATCACTGCTTCCTGAATTGCTCGTGCTGGAAGAAGAATGGTAGCCACCATTTGTCACCTCTCTCTCCTTAATATCCTTCTGTCTAACCCTAATCCTATCTCTGGCATCCCGCTCTTTACCTCGTTCAAGGTCTCGACTGCGATAGCGATCGTATTCTTCCTTGGAATAATAAAATTCCCTTCTCCTGGAAACCTCGAGATCTGACTCGCGTTCTCTGAATTCATTATCACGATAGCCGCCATGTCTTCCTGCCGCCATATACTCGAATTGTGTCTTGAGTCAAAATTAGCAACAAGATGCAAGGCAAGGGAGACTCCTAGTTCCGCAGAGTAAAACCCAAAATAATCAAGAATAAAGCCCTAATCAGAACCCTGGGGGCGACAGTGCCACTTGATCTTCTTCTTTCCAACTTAGAAACCCTAGGTTAACGGGAATCGACTCGAAACACCGTAATTCAAACAATCAAGCATGCAATATTTCGATTAAGAGCAACAACAAATTCAAAATATGAAGATATGAAGAAAAATATTTTGTGACCGAATCGCATATAGAAGAAACGGAGATCGAGAAGGAGCGAAACCCTAGAAATCGAAAGTTTAATAGAGATACGCCGATAGAAAAAAATAAACCCTAGGTCTCTTCTCCTCCGGACCTCCGGTTTGGAACTACAGTCGAAATTATAAGCTTAGGAGTCTTACCGACGAATGAGATAGACAGAGGGAGAGAGAGAGAGAGAGAGAAAGGGCGGCGCCGCTCCGTCGAACGAAATAAACAATCGTCACTAAGAAGCGAAGTCGCAACGAAGGAGACTGTTTAGATACCCTTCTATACGCGAAAATATTTTCTCTTTCATTGCGATAGATATATTATTTTGATGAATAGTGATGGATTCAAGGTTCATTGGATTTTGGTTGGTCCACGTGAATAACTCTTGTAAATTGGGATTTCCTCCCTACCCAACGCACCTCACACCGATATACAAGTAATCAAGTACGGAAAATGTTTCCCGTACGATTCCCGCTTTGATAGGGCAAATCTCGTTCTAATAGCCTTTACAACCTTGAGTTGGGAATATCTATGATTTATTTCATAGGAGCTATTACTTTGCAAGTTGCAAGGGGTTCTTCGAAATGTGCGATCACCAATTTACCCTAACAGAAGCCGAATTCTTTCTAAATCATAATGTACATAGTGGGATGTGCATATTGTGGAAACAGATCCGGTCTCTTAACATGTAGATAAAAGGCAAGGATAAATTACAAATACCTCTGTAATATGGGATCGTGAGTGACAATTGCCCTTAACATTCATATGCGATAAAAGATGCCCTTGAATTTTCACTTTGCTATAAAACACCCCTTCTGTTAGAATTATGTAAGTTATCTTTAAATAAGATTATAGTTTGGCTGTTTAAAATTTTTTAAATCCCTAAATTAGCCATTTCTTGAACAACTTACAATTCGATTGGTTTTCTAAATATAATGTTGAAGTCCTCTCAATTGCTCTAATAGATCTTTGCAAAATTTTTGTTGATTTCAACGTTCATGTAAAATGGTAGAGATTTTCTTTCTAATATATATAAATTTAAGGTTTTATTTGGTTTTCTTGGTTTATTAGGAAAAAAAAAGGTGTGGATAAATTTGTATATCTTAAGATGAAGAAAGACATTTTACCAACCAAAAAATGATGAAGAAAGGCATTTCATGTTAGTGAAAACAAAACAGTAATTAAAAAAAATATATTTTTTCTATGTTAGTGAGATAATTATTGCTATTTTAGCTGGTTTTGTTCGAAAAAATTAGATGTGTTTTTTGGGTCAACTGTGGTTTAAGAGAAAATGATGATAAAAACAAAATAAGGAAAGTTTATGATGGATAGTTTTAAATTTTAAACACATTGTATAGTTCGACTTAATGTATATTTTCGCAAGTGAAAGTCTAAGGGGTCTTTTGTCACAAATGAAAATCCATTCGGCTCAATTTGGAAGGAGTACAAATGCAAATTTGTAGAGTATAAATACATACAAAATTTACACACTACAAATTTGCATTTATACTCCTTCTAAACTGAGCCTCTGGTAATTGTTAATGACGCTACAGTACAAGGGGGTCTTTCTAATTTATCCGGGAAAAAAAAAACAATTTCTCTGATGTTGCATGGGTTTTGGTACCAAAACAAAATTCACCGATCAAAACCCCAATGCATAGTAGTTGATTGGTTATCCCTTCTCATAAGAATCAATCTAAATCAATACACGTGGTGTGACTTGGAGGCAACCCAAAGGTCGACAAAGTACTTGCAAGAAAAAAATGAGGTCAAATGGCTTGGGGTGATATCAGATGAACAAGTTAAAATGGGCCAAGTTGTTCGAGGTGCTAAAGCTGATAATAATGAGGCTAAAAGTGTATTATAAATGGGGAAATAACCTTTAAATAGACTTTGAACACTCGTGCTAAACGGATACCTGAAAGCTAGACAGGACACCTATAACTAAAGTGGAACACATACAGGTGACTCATGTGCCACGTTATTCATGCGTGGAGGAAGCCCGCCCACTAATTGATAGGGCAGCCATGCACAATGATGATAATGTTATAAGCGAGGCCGCCGGGTAACAACTTCTGCATACACGTGGTAAAGCTAGGGGTGCTTCTTCTGATACAACTTTGCTTTCTCACGCATACAAATCGGATCATACACTGAGTTGCATATTTACCCTTAGCAGCTCAACGATTCAATTAGAGCAGAGGCCCGATCAGCCAATATGAGACCAGCTCTCCCAAAGCGAGCTGTGCTAGAATAAGGTGGGACCTCGACGGCCGATGTGGCATCGGTTGACCTAGATGGAAGTTCACAGGTGAAGGTGTAGGTGCTATTGGGGTTGCCACGTGTTTGAATTCTATTGCATGTCACTTCTACCTCCATCACCTTTTATGATGCCAATTGATTGGTAGCAAACTAGCAATAGCGTATGGCATAGAGGTTCAGGTGGGTTGAGTCAAGTTTAAGATCGATCCAGCCCATCCCTAAGAATTGCTTAAGGCCCAAGCCTTTACCTCAATCCATCTAACCCGGGCCTAACTTGTATTAAAATTTGACATTCATGATGGGCTCATACATAGTTCACTAGTAAATCATTTTACATCTAAACAACATAAATATATGTATTAATGTATGTATGCATTTATATGCAAATATGTAAGCACTTATCTATCTATATCTATATTTATACATGTGTGTAAGTGTAACAAGTATAACAAGATTCAAAATATTGATACGACTATACCAAAAAAATGAGCATTGTTTGCATGTCAATTGCTTGATACTCTTTATTTTTCTTTTCAGTTTCTCACTTATAAACATGTTTGTTATGATGGATATTAGCAAAATCCCCCAACTTAGTATTGTACCTATTGGTAGCCTTTAAATCAATACCATTTAAACCTTGGTGCATATTTGGATGTGGTTTGATTTGGACTAAGATTGAGAACAATTGGATCAAGCATAAAAGGCTTGGTCCCACCATGAAAAAAAAATAGATCTATGCTAGCCCACTCAAGTTGCACCTCTAATAGGGCATTGAAGTTTAACTTGCGAAACAAATAATTAGGGTTTTTCTATCACTTTTCTCGTAACAAATGATAAAGAAGAACAAAGACGATCTTCCACATGTAGAAAAACCATTCGTTATAAGTCAGATCCCCCCCCTCCCCTTAGGACCTAGGGCTATGTCTATAGGAAAGGGAAAGGAAGGAAAAGACAGAAAAACCAATACAAGGGTTGTAAAGGTTTCCTTACTTTTTCTTACATTTTTCTTCAAACCAAACATAGCCTTAAGGGGCAATTCCATTTCACCAATTAATTTTGGTTTGCAAAGATTGGGGAAAAAAAGAACTATCCTTAGAGATAACATTGGAGGTACAACTAGGAGTAATACCCAAGCAGAAAAAAATAAAGGAAATTGGGCCTGGTTGATTTTGCAAATTTTACACGATGGAAAATGTGAACCAGTTTAATGATTGATGGAGATTGGGACCAATTGATTTTGCAAATTTACACCGCCCATGTTTGGTTGTCTAAGGTGTAAATTAGATGGAATTATTTATCATAGATGGAAAACTAGTTTTGGGAATGTAATGCTCGAAATGGATAATGAACAGAATGTTTGAAACTCCGAGGGGACGAAGAGGCAGAGTGATGTTCAAGTCATATCGAGCATTACAATCCAAACATTATAAGATTGATAAAGTATCACCAAATGTTGAACGTCTATTTAGACTATTTGTCAACAGATCTAAGATGGATTGGCAACATTTGGTCGGAATAGTGTTTATACCATGTTTGTCGCGAGATAGGAATGATGATGCACAATGTGTTTTGTATAAATAGACCTTCGAATCTGCAAGAAAGAGAATATAGAGTGAGAGAGAGAGAGAGAGATTGAGTGAGAGAGAGAGAGAGTGGAAGAGAAGGTATCTTGTAACAGATATTCGATAAAGAAGCAAGGAAGCAAACGACTATAGAAGCTGATGAGTTTTACATGGATAATTTTGATGTATATTTTACATCAATTGTCGATGTAAAGAGAATTCAAAGTGGAGTTTTACACCGATTTACGGGGTAAAATTATACTTTTTCCAAACTCATGTAAAATCGAACCGAAGTATAAAAATGTGTAATATATCAAAATATTCTCAAGTCATTTTTTCTCCAAACCTTACCTCTTCTACTCCATCTCATATATATATATATATATATTTATTTATTTATTTATCTTAGCCCCCAAGAGAAAATTCCTGACTCCACCACCATTCTTAAGAGCTTTAAAAGAAAAGTCACTTTATTTATAGATACGCCATAAATTTAATGTGCACTTATTGTATAATGCCGATACTTGCTTTAATCTCATGTTTAAACTACCATGCAAGAAATCCAATCCATTTATTTTTCTTGCAAATGCTCATTCTACTTTATCTTCACCCGACTCTTTATCTACCTCTCCTTCTGCACATGCATTTACATGCATATATTATTTGAAAATGCTAAGATTAGTCACAAACATGAGAATGCGAGTTCTAGTATGATGCCATTTTATGGAAAAAAAAAAAAAATCCATAGGTGAATTCCTTATCTGCTTCCAATCCCATCTAGGGGTGGCAAATGGGTGGGTCAAAGAGGGTTACAACCCACTCTACCCTAACCCACCCATTTGACCCTTGATTCCAATTAAATTTATTTTATTCTAATTAAATAAAAATATAGAACTATATATATTTCATTTTCCAACCAAAAAACATAAAAGATCCAATTTAGAAAAATAAAATCATAAAAAAACACAAAAATGAAAAAATATATATTTCATGCAAAACATCAAAAAAATGTAGAAAATACAAGAAATTTGCATGATAATTAAAAAATGCAAAATTATGCAGAAAATTACAAAAAAACTGTAAAATATACATTTTAACTAAAAATACATGAAAAAAGATAACAAAAAGATCAACATTTTTTTCAATTATAAAATACATAAATACACAAAAAATGACAAATATATATTTCATGTAAAACACCAGAAATCGCAAATATTATAAAAATAATAAAAAACTAAACGAAAGTATACAATTCAAATAAAGAACATAAATTTAAAAAATATGGAAAATTAAAAAAATGAAAAGATTTCAGAAAACAAAATTTGTAGGAAATAACAAAAATTATGAAAAAAACACAAATAAATTCAAATAAATAATAGAAAATACAAAAAAGATATAGATTGTTGAAAAAAAGAATATTGCAGAAAAAATAGAGATTATAAAAAACATTGAAAATTATACTAAAACACTAAAAATACAAAAAACCAAGAAAACTGGAGACGAAAAAA
Organism: Nelumbo lutea; assembly: GCF_056320005.1. Taxonomy (NCBI): domain Eukaryota; kingdom Viridiplantae; phylum Streptophyta; class Magnoliopsida; order Proteales; family Nelumbonaceae; genus Nelumbo; species Nelumbo lutea. The sequence goes on from NC_142687.1 coordinate 6,189,808, forward strand.
CTTGAAAAATATAAAAAATTGTATAAAAACAAAAAAATGCAAAAAAAAAAACACAATAAATTATAGGAAAGCATGGAAATGCAAATAAATGATAAAAATACAGAAAAATGTAGAGAATAAAATATAGAAATTATAGAAAAATAAACAAATTTTGTAGAAAAATAACATAGGTTTCAAAATATTAGCTGCATTTTGAGAGCTTCGACGTCTTTGCTTCATTCAGTATTTGGTGGTCCTTGGGTGGAGATGAATGTCAAAGAGAAGGTGGAGACATTGAGGAGGAAAAGAATAGACAGAGACGGAGATAGAGAGAAGAGAAGAAGAAGAAGAAGAAAAATACCGATTTTCTCTGGTTCGTTGAATCAAGGAGGAAGGGAGGAATATGACGCAATGAGGAGATAAGAATGAAAGGGGGGAGAGAGGCATGGCTTGTTTCATTCAACAGTAGATGAAATCTACACTCTGGTTGCTAGTGTTCTTTGCGCTTTAGTCGCTGTTGCACTTTGTTCAACGGCAGATGGGCATAACTTGTTTCGAAGCCTCTTTTACAACCCTAAAGGGTCATTCGACCCTCTTTTACAAACCTAGAGAGAGAGAGAGGGAGAGAAAGAGAGAGAGAGAGTATAGCTTTAATTAATTAATAACCCAAATGGGTAATCCTTAACCCCAATTCCACCCTGATCCTTTTCCCCTAACCCCAATGGATCATTCGACCCATATTGACCCACTACTAGAATGGGTGGGTTGGGTGGGGTCAAGATTGCTAGCCTCAGTTTCGTCATTCACAAGGCCAACAATGGGGTGGAGTGGGAGAAGGGGGACTTTGATATAACAGATGAGCTCAGATCTCCTACCCACGCCAATCCAAGGACACTACATCTCTACATTGGGAACATCTTCCCATAAATAACGATATATAAATATGGAGATCACATTGGCACCCCACAAGTGCCTCACATGCATGTTTCAGCATGCATTGGGAACATTTCCCTTACTTATCATGAAGAGATGTTCGTAATACACTACGGGAGATATTGTGGGCTGACCCCAATATAGTGGGTAGGTCTGTCAGTGTGGATAAGAGATCCGGATTCGGATTCCCAATAGATGCACATGTGTGTTTGTGAGAGTGAAAGAGAAAGGAATAATCAACTAGCACAACTAAGGGCCTGTTTGGTAAGTCTTTTTTAGAAAGTCTTCTTGTAGCTCTGGTGGTCAAAAGACGCATTGAGCTTTTGACATAAGATCTGGGCAGGCCGAAGACTGTTTGGCATACGTGTGTATTTCCGTGCATCATTTCGGGTCTTTCTGCGCCAGAGATGCGAGAAGCTTCATTTGGAGCTTATCGAAATCTGTCCAAAATGGGTTTTTCGTGTCTTTTTGGCACTTCATCTTTTGGCGGCTAGATCTTTCGCGTGCCAAACGGGAATAGACCGATTTTCAGTCTTCTCGACTTGTAAACAACTGAAAAACCATATAGAAAGACATGCCAAATGGGCCCTAACTTATTCAAAATAGGAGATGATCTAATTTAAGCGAATGAAATGCTAATTAGAAATGATAATAGATCAAATGAAAATGTATGTGGATAGGTGATTTTTTGAAGAGAATGAGGTCCATTAGCTGTCTCAAGTCTCAACTAATAAATCTTTGTTCCCATGTCTCTTATACAAAACCATCGAATACCTGATGCTGAATCTTCAGCAGACTTAACTGATTTGCCACGGTGACTCACTACAATCCATATTTTTTTTTGTCTCCTCTTCATCTTGGATCATATTTGCAGGATCCAAGCTTTCATCTTCTCCCCCTCTCACCACTACTAGAATGATCTCTCTCCTTTGGAAAGTAGGACTGTAGGATCAATTAAGCTTGTGTCATCATCAGCATTTGAATTTTGGGGTTTGGTCTTAGCGTGGCTTCCAAGTTCCATCTCCCCTTGAAATTCCAACTAATTAACCACTGTCAGGCATCATCCCACTCATAAGGCTGTAATCAGATCAGATCTGCTGCATTCACATCCGATCCATTATCTTGGGATTGAGTCGAATTTGGATTTAATCCGAATGCAATTTATTGTGCTTAAAATGACAAAAAAAATTAAAAATAACTAATTATTTTCAACTCAGACATGTATGGTAAATGTATAAAAATAAATAAACAAGTTCATTATAATGATGTTATAATTGAATAAACTTGAGCCAACCCTAACCAACCCGACCTAATCCGACCCGACTTGCACCCCTATTTCCTGGGTGTATTGACCAAGAAGGCAGAAGCTATGTAGTTTTCCCTTCATACAACTCTGTCTGGGACATAAAAAAGAGTCAACGAGCGACAGATGAAGGAACTCCACTCATGGATACTTTCATTTATCTGAAACTCTGGGTTCTTTCAAACTCAATGGCCGTTCTCTGAAAGCTTTTCTCCTTGCGCCATGGCCATTTTGAGATCTTTCGGGAGGTTATATGGGTTCTACAGCTTCAGGACCAGAACCAGAATCTGCCCATATGAGCATGTGACCAGAAGAAATTTGTCGGACTTGAATAAGAACATCAATGGCGACAGTGAAGTTTTGCCAGTTTTGATCGTGGGTGCAGGTCCTGTTGGTCTTGTTCTCTCCATTCTCCTCACCAAATTAGGTATCTCTAAGTGTTTATTTTATTTTATTTTATTTCTGTTGGGATTGATCAAAATTTGAAATCGGCTAATTTCATTAGTGGTTTAGTGCTTCTCCGTGCCTCTTTCTGTTTGATATCTAATTTCCGCTTGCAAATTCCATGTTTTCGTCTTCCTTATCAAATTTCCTCCACGCGAAAAATCCAAAATGGTCAATAGAATAACAACATTTTTTTATGGCACGACGCAACGTTCCACCGTTTTACATGCTTTGCTGCATTTTAACCCCAATAAGCTCAAACGACCGGCTATGCTGATTATGAAATGAAATATTTGATTTTGGACATTGCACAATCCTGAGCTTCTGTCTTCATTATCATCTGCCTTCTCTTCATAGACAAAAACTATCTGATTAGAAAGTTTCATTTAGATAATATGTCTAAGCTTTCTTGTTGTGGGGTGGGAATGGGGCCAAACACCGCGTGCGCGTTTCTACTGTTACCCAACTGGACGTTACTGTTTGCATTCATCGGAATGAACAAAGTGGGGGGAGAGGGGAGTGTTGATTCTTGTCAAACTATTCACGAAACTTATTGAATGTTCAGACACTTGATTATTTGAGCTTGGTGTTGTGGAGGACCAATGCCGGTCAGATAAACATGGAAACTTCCCCCACCCTTATTGATGGGAAGACACAAGTGGACCTTTGTACATTATAGCCATCTTAATGAACTCATAGAAATGTGCTAGTGCCTTGTCCAACTCACTGATTAGCTATTTGAATTATATTTGGGAACTGAGACCATTCTTGCCTTAGAATTTGCACGTTCAAAATATATTTGGAACTGAAGAATGCTATTTCCTACAGGGCCTGGGGTTGGCCGGGTGATGTTTATTGGATCCCTAGAATGATGTATGTGTGTGTACTCCCAATTTGATGCACTCCAACCTGAACATTACTATCTCTTAGTAGACCGGATGGTCTCTCTTGTATGTACTCCCAACTTGTATCTGCATGTGCAAAGTTCTCTCAGATAGATGCGCTCAATTCTTTTCATTAGATTTTTTTGACCCTTTCTTTCCCCATTCTTTTTTCTTTTGGAAAAAATGGCAGTACTCAAGTTTTTCTTGCTTTTCTACTATTGAATATATAATGTGCTTTATTTTTTGTCTTATTTTTCTTTCCAAGGTGGCAGAACTAATAGCAGAAAGTTTTCTTTTCTTTTCTAGGAGTCAAATGTGCCATTTTGGAGAAAAACAAGACCTTTTCTCAGCATCCACAAGCCCACTTTATAAACAACCGATCAATGGAGGTTATTTAAGGAAGGAATATAACTGGTTTTCCTATCAGAAGTAAACCTTTGTTTAGTTGTATAATCCTGTTATAATTTAAAACTCTTTGTCAGGTGTTCCGCAAATTGGATGGTCTGGCAGAGGAGATCCAAAGATTGCAACCACCTGTTGATTTGTGGAGAAAGTTCATATACTGCACCTCTCTCTCTGGTTCTATTCTTGGATCAGTGGACCATATGCAACCTGAAGGTATGGAAACTAAATGGTTTCAGTTAATCTTAAAAGCCAGGTTACCCATGATTGTTCCTAAAGGCACATAGTACGGTGTGCCTTAACATATTGGAACAGGGCTATTTGATACATGTTGCATGCCATATAAGACTTTGGCATGAACTGTGCAATTATTGTCCAAGGGATCATTGAGTAATTGGTGAGGCATTTGATGACTGACTTTGCGTCTGGTCCATTCCTTATTCTTCTTTTGACTATTTCAGAAAACTGATAATGACAGTTGCATTCATTAATTTAAGTTAGATTCTGGTAAGAGTTTCCCTTGCATGTGCCCCATATTCATATTTACCAGTGAATATATTAGTTTAGAATCCTCAGAATCATCCCTACGACCTACATTATAATAGCATACTCTATTTTCTGCTAAGATTGAACATCAAGAGGTTCACTCTAACATTTTCTTCTTTACAGACTTTGAACAGGTAGTTAGTCCTGTTTCTGTTGCACATTTCTCACAGTACAAACTAACGAGGTTACTAGTTAAGCAGCTGGAGAAACTTGGTTTTTGTGTTTATGATAGTGATGGGTTAGAAACCATTGACTATGGGATCCTCAGGGCAGGGAAGATATTAATGGGGCATGAATGCATATCTATCAAATACAATGATAGTTGTATTACAGTGGGTGCTTGCTTTGTCAAAGAAGGGAAGAAGATTGAGAGAAATATCAACTGTACTATCCTCATTGGTTCTGATGGTGCTGGCAGCACAGTGAGAAAGCTCATGGGGATAGAAATGAGAGGTGAAAGAGACTTGCAGAACCTTGTCAGTATCCATTTCTTTAGCCAAAACCTTGGGCACTACCTACTTCATGATAGACCAGGGATGCTGTTCTTCATATTCAATACAGATGCTATAGGTGTTCTTGTTGCACATGATCTCAACCAAGGTGAATTTGTGTTGCAGGTACTACAATACCCAGACTGACTATAGAATTGCCATGATTTCATTGACAGTGCCTTGATACGTCCTGTTCTTAACTAATGATTGTTATGCTTGCTTTTTTCCACAGGTACCCTTCTATCCTCCTCAGCAAAACATCAAGGACTTCAGTTTCGAGGTATACCTATTCCTTGCGAAATACTTATGCAACATTGTACTAGTGTTCTATTCTTTTGTGATTTCATTTTCATGAGAACATATGAAGGACAAATAATTTGATTAGGATAAGAGGCTGGGAAAAATATTTTCCCACCTTTGCAGTAATTGTGGCACTTATGTAATCACTCTAGACATAACTAATAATCTGGCAGGTTTCCATTTCACACATGACTACCCATCCTGTTGTAGGTATGCAAGGAACTAATTCTCAAATTGGTGGGCCAAAATCTTGTTGACATAGATGTGGTTGATATAAAGCCATGGGTGATGCATGCTGAAGTTGCTGAGGAGTTTGTTTCTGGTGGCAACCGAATAATACTTGCTGGTGATGCGGCTCATCGTTTTCCTCCAGCTGGTGGTTTTGGTGAGTGACATTTCTTTCATGTCAATATTGGGAAGCCCATTTCCCTTCACCATATTCTTTTTTTTTCCTGTTCCTGATTGACAAATTGTTTCTTCTCACCTGGAAATAGCTATCAGTTCTGTTAAAAAAGGAAAAAAAGACAAGCAAGTTAGGTATCACCCAGTGAGGAATACTCCGCTTGGAAGGTTTCGGTTGTCCCTAGTTCTCTGGAATTAATGGAACACATGAAGGGGATATGGACTAATCATCCAAAAAATTGAAATTACTGCCATAACCTTCCAGTCTATCTCATACACTTGAAATGTGAGAAATAAAATAAATAGGCACTAAGAAAAGAAAAGAAATCAGGTGACATGTATTTTGTTAAAATTGTAAAGAGGCAAAATCCGCAGGAAATAAGTCATCATCCTAGCTGGATTAGCTATAATTGCTATACATGTTAGTGTGTGGCACCCTTGATTTTGCTCATCTATCTATAGGAGTATTCAGTTTACTCTATCGACCTGATCTTGGATTTAGATGATGGTGTCAATATGATCTTGTTTTAGCAATTGTGCAATCCTCCAAGAGGCCCTTGCCAGGACCCTTTCCTCAAATTAAAGCTTGGTCCCCTTCAATCTTCAAGGGAAAATCCCCTCTCTTTGGCTATCCTCGATCCAAAAAAATGCACTCTTTTGTTATTATTAATTCACCCTTGCTTATCAGGCTGCTGAACACCCAGATCATGTTGTTCCATGGAATATCCTGCAAGTCCTACTTGTCTGGACTGTGACTTTGGAACTATCCAATGTGCTCCTAATGAATATGAGGATCATTGTTTTCAAATGGGCTGGAGTTGGAGCCAATACAACTAAGGGCAGCAACCGTGTTAGGTCTAGTGGTAGAGGGCTGATTCCTGTGAGTGTTTTTTTTTTTTTAAATCCAGTGTCCAATAAAGGATTTCTTTTTATCAGAAACGATAACTTTCATTAGAGATAAATTAACCTGAAATACAGAATTCAACCCTTATTAGAAAAGGTTGATCCAATAAACATCAAACATTACAGCACTGCCCAAAAAAGACTCCCTTGCAGTCCCTTGTTTTGCTAGGGCGTCAGCAAAACCATTTGCTGATGTCCTTACCCACTTGAACCAAACACCCACCTCCCTTGTTATGCTAAGAATTTCCCTTATCAGCTGTCTATATTGCCAAATTCCCAGCTGCCCTGATTGCATCCACCCAATTACCAATTTGGAGTCTCCCTCCATCTCAATCTGCTGTAGCCCCAACTGTTTGGCCAGTTTTACACCTTGATGTAGTGCCAAGATTTCCGCTCTTAAGGAATCTCCAATTCCTATTGGACCTGAAAACAAAGCCATTATCTTGCCTTCATTATCTCTGAAAACACCTCCTATACCAGATGGGCCTGGATTACCTATAGAGCTTCCATCAAAGTTCAGTTTTACCCTTTGTTGTGCCGGTGGGGACCAAACTTCCTGTATTGATAGCAGCAAGGGGTGATGGCTTGATTTTAGATGCATTTTTGTTTCTTTCCTACCACTACCCCCACATCGCATTGTGATTGGAGAGGTTAAGAAGATACTATTTTCTTTGTTCTTTTATTTTGAAGGACTTCTTGGGTTCTAGTTTCAAACACTTCGGAAATCAATTAAGTCCAAATCATCACTTCTTCCTTCTCCGTAATCTATTTATTGTACATGTTTCTATGCTCTAGACCATTTCTGTTTTGCAAATGAGCATTTTCTATTGATGCTATTGGTATGAGTACAAAGATACTTGGTTTACTCAGAAGGTTGCAAAATAAAAGAGACTGCATCAGGGATGATTTCTGGAAAAGTCAATCCTTCACCCATAGACTGCTAGGATTGGTCAAGTGAGAATATTGGTGGATAATCCAGTGGGTATGATCTTATTGGAAGCATAGAATGGTGCATCTTTTCATCTTGTGGATGCATGCCACTTATGGGCACAAGTACACAGAGCATATCTTTACTGATCTATTGTAACTAGACTATTCTTCTGTTTTGGTGGACGGGAAATTCTCTCTCTCTCTCTCTCTCTCTCATAAAAAAATCACTTTGATTGATGCAGGAATGAACACTGGCATTCAAGATGCTCATAACCTTGCCTGGAAAATAGCTTGTCTAGTAAAGGGTATAGCTCCCCCTTCAATTCTTCGCACTTATGAAATGGAACGTAGGCCGGTATAGCTTCCTTTTTTTCCTATGCAACTTTCGTGTTATTGTAATATTGATACTTTTCCAAATATATAGGGGTCCTTTACACCCATCTCTTATTGCTTTCAGATCACCATTTTCAATACAGCACTTAGTGTTCAGAACTTTAAAGCTGCCATGTCAGTTCCTTCGGCACTTGGTCTTGACCCAACTGTTGCAAACAAAGGTGGACTAGAACTATTTATATCTTTGATTTCAGACTTTCAGTTTCTCATGTAATCTGTAGGACTGTATTCTGGTTCTGGCTAGGTTTTTCTTGCATCCGTCACATAATATATAATCTGTGCTTTTATGCTGGTTTAACAGTACATCAAATAATTAATAGTGAAGTTGGTTCTATTTTACCCTCTGGACTACAAAGAGCACTTTTAAATGGGATTTTCACGATTGGTCGTGCACAACTCTCAGAATATATTTTGAGTGAAAGAAGTCCTCTTGGATCTTCAAGGCTTGTTAAACTACAGCGAATATTTGATGAAGGAAAGAGCCTTCAGCTTCAGTTTCCTACTGAGGATCTTGGTTTCAGGTATCATTTGTGATTCAGATCAATAAAAATGTTCTCTTGTGATAGTCCATATTTTATGCTGTTTAACTTAGGGTCTGCTTGGTTTGCATTCAGAATTGGAATCAAAATCCCTTGGAATCAGAATCGGAATGGTTTATTCCCATAGTCTGTTTGGTTCAGACAGGAACCAGAACCAGATTTGGAATAAGCTGGAATGGGATTTCATTCCTAAGGGAGGGGGAGGGAATGGCCATTCCCTCAAATGGGGGAATGCCATTCCAGCAGAAATAGCAATGGCATTCTGATTCCGCCCAACCAAACAGTTAGAATTGGAATAACCCATTCTGATTCTGATTCCAGACCCATATTCCCGTGAACCAAAGCGGCCCTTAATTTCCATAAACCTAGATTTTTCTCCTAACTTGCTTACTATCCTGACCAAACTGACCCTAGATTTTTCCGACAACCAAAGAAGAAAGGAAGGGTGATATGGAGAACGAGGGCAGCTATCTTGTGGGCAGTGTGGGAAGAGAGAAATAATAGGATTTTCCAAGGGAAAGAAAAATCAGCTCCTGAAGTTATTGAAGGGATCACCATCAAGGCAGTACATTGGACTGAATTTTGATGGCAGCTCTCTTAGGAACCCTGGACCTTCTGGAATAGGGGGTGTGTTTAGAGATGCTGAAGGAAAAATCCTAGCTATGTATTCTGGTCCAATAGGTTTGGGGGAATTGCTTAGAGCTGAAGTGTTGGCTCTCCTCCAGGGGCTCAGATGGGCCAGGCAATTGGGCTTTCAACAGTTAGAAGTGGAGGGAGATTCAAAATTAGTAGTAGGTTGGCTGCAATCAAAAGTTTGGGAACATGGTCCCTTAGACAACCTGTAAGGGAATTATTGAGCCTCACAAGGGAGCTGGGTGCACAAGTTTATTGGTCTAGGAGGTCAGCAAATGCTTTAACTGACAACCTAGCAAACAAGGGGTGAATCGGGAGGTTTTGTTTTGGGAAATGTTGTAAGTTATTTTTTGTTCAGGGGCCACCTTTCACTTTAGAAGGTTACAGTTGTTCTTCTGGTTTTATCTAATGAAAGTTACCATTTCCTATAAAAAAAATCCTGACCAAACTGACTTTGATTAGTCCAACATATATGGATCCAAGTTGCAAAAGCAATAAGATATGGTTTTAAGAAGGTTTAATCGGCTGAAGTGGTTGGACTGAATAACTTAGTGCTTTGTTTTTTAGTGAGTAAACCATTAAGTAGGGTGTAAGCTTCTTAAATGGTTGAATGGCATGCTTGGTTGATTTCTACTAAAAGACAAAGCAATAAGCCATTCAATTCATCCAATTCAGTCATCATCAAACAGCTTAACAGCCCCTATGGTTTGTTCAACCTAGCTCAGAATTCCACCACAATTGATGGTTAAATTTTGTGGCTTTCCAGAAGTCTGAAAACTTTCCTTGAGATTGTGATAGCTTATGAACACTGGTTCAGTTTAAATGAATTGACTTTCTTAACTTCCATATTGATATTAGGTACCTCCAAGGAGCACTTGTTCCTGACAGTGATAAGGTACCAAATGCACCGGAAGAAACACCTACTGGTCTTCGGAGGAACTTTATTCCATCTGCAGAGCCAGGGTCACGGCTGCCACATATGACTGTGAAAGTGTTGCAGAAGTTATCAGACAAGGTCTGTTTACTTTGACTTGTACATAGAAATATTGGGGTCTCCCGGGGCAGGTACTACTAATATGAAGTCTGATGCAATGCACATCAGTGTGTGATTTACGGATCAAGGTGGTTATGACCATCCCATCTGTTATTTTACTTGTGATATCACCTAATCATGATCCATAAAATGATGGTCCTACATGAGTGGACCATGTTTTTCTTTATACTATGTCTAAAATGGGGTCCTCAGTATTGGTACTTTAGACCTTATTGTGGTAGTTTTCTTTTATTCTTCTCTCTTTTCATCTAGTCATCTTTTATCTTTGCAGGAGACATTTTCTACATTGGATCTGGTATCTGGAAATAAAATTGAGTTCCTTCTCATTGTAGCACCAAAGAAGCAATCCTATGATCTTGCTAGAGCGGCCTTCAAGGTGGCGGAGGAATTCAAAGTTTCTCTCAAGGTGTGTGTCATTTGGCCGCATCGTGTTGCTGAGAAAATGGATGGAAGTGGAGCTGCATTAATACCCAACACGAATTATATAGATGTTGAGGAAGTTCGGAGGTCATCATCTTCACTTTCATGGTGGAGAATCTGTAAGGTGACTGACAGAGGAGCCATTTTGGTTAGGCCTGATGAACACATTGCCTGGCGGGCAAAGTCAGAAGTCCTTGGTGATCATGTTTTGGAGATGGAGAAGGTCTTTTCTTTAGTATTAGCAATTAAAAGAACTCATGTATAGAAAGGTACTGGTGATACTGATGGCAGATTTTGCACCAAGATACCAAGAAGCTATCTTTCTTATGTTGCTGCATAAGAGTACGGATGCAACAGATTGAGCTCTTCTGCTTGATGGTCCTGGATTTACCGATTACTGAACATTTTATCTAGATTTTCTTCATTCTTTGATCCTTACTGCTGAATATAAGATAATATATTTAATGGATTATCATCCAATTTTGGTTACTTTTGGCTTATTGGAGTGACTATGAAATATGAAATTTTACCGATTACTGAACATTTTATCTAGATTTTCTTCATTCTTTGATCCTTACTGCTGAATATAAGATAATATATTTAATGGATTATCATCCAATTTTGGTTACTTTTGGCTTATTGGAGTGACTATGAAATATGAAATTTTAGCAATTTTCAAATAACACAATGTCTCTGGGTTTTCCTGTTGGATATTTATAGTACAAGAATGTCATACAATAAATTTGTTAAAATCTCTCTCTCTCCTTACCTTCTAAGTGTAACAAACGATTGGTCCTGCTGAGGGTAATCTGGGTCAATATTGTCTGTCAGGCTTGGCTGCCTCCCGTTATCAGATTACCTGATCAGATGGATCATCATCGTTTCAAATAGTTTGCTCACCTTCCTTTTTCTTTTAATTTCCTTAATTTGCTAACAAGTTTGTCTTATTTGTCCAATAGCATGAGTTATGATTTTATAGTTTCTTTTCTTTTTGCTGCGATTTTATAGCTTGTTTCTGATCAAGACATCTCCGCAGGACTGCTGGTGGCACCGTGGCACTTTGGTGTGGGTTCTGATCCATGAATCATATCCTATGCATGATATTTCTCCTATTGGGATATACCGGTCTCATGTGTCTTTTCTCTCTTTTTTTTATTCATTTATTCACTGACCTCTCACCTGATTATCTATAATACCTTGTCTCATTTAGGAAGCTATACCTATACGTCTCACATTGTGGGTTTTGATATTTGGATCCGGTAAAACAGTAATAATAATTAATGATAATAATTCTATATTCGATGATGATAAAATAGTAATATTGAAAATTTGCTTTTCTAATTTTCCATTTACATGAATCCAAGTCTCATTACTCTTTTATTTCAAATGGCCAAGTATGAGGTAAACTGTGAACCTACACTTTCTTCCTGGTTGGGTATTGAATCAGCTGCCATTCCATGTATTGGACTTGATGTATTATAACAGATCTGGGGTAATTGTTGCCTTTGACCTGATCCATTGATATCCTATATTTTGGAATGAAGTTACTTGTAATGTGAGCCACTAGTTAGGGGTGTCCACATCGAACCGTGGGGTGATTTTTTGGATCAAATCAATTTTTTCGGTTTTTGTATTTAATCGAACCGAAACTGAACTGATGCATTCATTTAACTAGGAATCAGAGACAGGGAGAGTGGGAGTTTGAGAGATTGTCGCCGAAGCAAGAGGGATTGTAGTGTCGGAGGCTGTCGGTGATTCGGTCGAAGGGCGAAGCGTCGAAGGCCGTCGGTCCGTTGGAGAAGAATGAAGAAGAGAATTGGGAGAGTGGAAGTCTGAGAGAGTGAGAGCCAGAGAGAGAGAGAGAGAGAGAGAGAGAGAGAGAGGGAAAAGGGAAAGGCGCGGCGGGTGTCAGACAGGCTGTTGTGGAAGCAGGAGGGATCACAGGTGTCGGAGGCTGTCGGTGATTCGGTCGGAGGGCAGAGTGCCGAAGGCCGTCGGTCCTTTGGGGAAGAATGAAGAAGAGAACTCAGAACTGGGAGAGAGAGAGAGAGAGAGAGAGAGAGAGAGAGAGAGAGAGAGAGAGAGAGAGGCGCGGGTGTCAATCTGTTAGACAGGCTATTCGCTAGCCTACCAAAAAGTCTCGGTTCAGCAGTCTAAACACTCTCAGACTGTTGAACTTTTTTATTAGATTTGCAAGAAAAAAACATATTATATATATCGGTCGGTTCGGTTAACCGCCAGTTTTTTTAAATGGTTAGCCAAAACTGAACTGATCAGTTCGGTTAACCAATTTTTTGGTTCGGTTTTGGTCAATTTTTTCGATTGGTTCAGTTTTTTGATTTTTTTTTGCTCACCCCTAGCCACTACATGTCTTTCAATCCTAAATGTGTGAGAGAATTTACTTTGATCTTCAGATACCTCTTATTCCTGCTTATTTTTGTCAGAATCTTAATTCCGTTGCCAAACAACTAAACCAAAAGAAATTGACTCAAATGGCTTATGCTACAACAATGATAGGAGTTGCTGAGGAGGAAATTTTAGGCTCTAAACTGTGAGCACCTGGTGCATTTATTTTTCTTGATTTTTATTTCTATATTTTTAATGCATCATCTTGGATAATATCGATTATCTGATTGGATTTTTTTCTGAAAATTTAGAACGTTTGTAGAACATTAGAGGAGTATGTTTAAGAAAGCTAACTTTAGCCTTGTAATATAATAACGGTGAATATTACAACATTTCATATTGTTTTTTGATAGGCAACAAAATTCTAGATTTTGCTAAAACATCATTGCATTCATGCTAGTAACTTTTGTAAACCTACCTTTGCATTTCATTCCTATTTGTAAAGAGAATGTTTGCATACATAATTTGGCTGAGAAACAAGAATAATGTGTTATAGGTAATTTGGATCGACTTGGCTCGACACGACACGACACAACACGACAGTATGTGGGCTATGCTAGGCCTGGGGTTTTAGGTCCATGGGCTAGCATTGCACGACACGATTGTGCGTGCTGTAACGCCCATGAGCCCGTAGTGGGCCATGCTCGGCCTGCCTCAGCCTTTTGAATTTTTAACAAAAATACCCCTAACAACTATATAGGGGGTATTTATGTATTTTGGTTTTGGTGGGAGAAAGAACGACACAAATGCCCCCAATAGCTATATAACAGCTAGTTTAGGGGAGGGCATTTTGGGTAAAGCGATAAATAACTTTACAATGACCAAAATACCCCTCCCAACAACTAAAAAATGATTATTTTTAGGGTATTTTGGGCAATTGAATTACTTTAAATTCCTATAAATAATCATATCCTCCACCATTCTCATCATACAAATTCAACGATTCTCTTAATCTCTTCTCTAGCTTTCATACTCTCAAGTTTTAATCTCTAAATCTCTCATACATTCTCTGATTCTCAACTTTATCGAAGTTTCAACAAGAAGAAGGCTTGCTCAATAGCTCAAGTATCTCAAGTTAGCAATTTGGGAAGCTTGGACTCTTGGAGTTGAAAGGCTTCAACCATTGAAATCAAGTTGGGATTCTGAACCGACAATTCGGGTAAGTGCAATTAAATTAATTTTTATTTTTTAGAATTTAAAAAAATGGTAGGCTCCTCTTGAAACCAATTCCCCAACATGTTCAATGTTGACAATATTTAGTTGCAACATGGTAGTGTTAGCACCGATATGGATGCTATTGATATTGACGAAACTTCCACCCTTAGTACTGATACTAGGAGAAAGAAAAAGAAGGCCACTAAGTTGATTAGCTCGATTGGAAAATCTTTAAAGTAGAGGAGGTTCAAGGAAAGGGAAAAAGAGTTGTTTGCCAAAAAATGTAGGAAAAACTTTAGCTATTATAGAAGGGTGATACTAGCCATTTGGGCATACATTTGTTCACCCATGAGAAAGAAGAAGAAGATGGGAGAGAAACAACACAAACACAAATTGGGTGGAGGGGGTTGGTATTTTTAAATATTCTCAAAAAAAAAAAAAGGCAAGAATTAGCAAAATACATTATACATGATGAACAACCATTTTTGTTAGTTGAAGATACTAAACTTGAAAAATGGTTACACAATTCTGTAAATCCACAATTTTAAAAAGATTTTAGGAATACTATTAGATCAGATGCTTTAATTTTTTTTATTCATATAAACAAATTTTAATTTATATGTTATCAAATCTTAATTCTAAAGTTGTAATTACTTTTGATATTTGAACCTTTAAATTTAACATAAGTTATATTTGTGTTACCAGTCATTCTATTGATGAAAATTGACTTTTAAATAAAAGAATTTCAAGTTTTACTAGGCTTGTATGGTCACATATTGGCCCAACTATTGCTGCAAGTATTTTAAATACTTTACATGCTTATGGAATTGATAATAAATTATTTTCTATTAGTTTTGATAATGCTAATAATAATGATTCATCAATAAATATTTTAAAATCTCAATTAAAACCATGTTTAAATGGTAAATTATTTTATATCATATGTGCATGTCACATCTTAAATTTATGTATCCAAGATGTTTTAAATATTATTTCACTCATATTTCTAAAATTAGAAATTGTATTATATATATTTTAAAAGTCTTGAAGCAAGAAAACAAGAATTTAATATTTTTGTCAAAATTATGGTTTAAAATATAAAAATTTTATATTAGATGTTAAACATAGATGGAATTCTACCTATTCTCTGTTAGAAAGTTGTATTTCTCACAAACAAATTCTTAGTGATTTTTATAATGCAAAAATGCCTATTGATATTATATTTGAGGAAGATTGGGAAATGGAAATTTACATAAGAGATTTTAAAAAAAATTATGATGCAACTAATGAATTATTGAGTATTTATTATCTAACTAGTTGTAATTTAGCTTATCAATTAATGATGATTAGTGATTGTTTTACAAAATATAGAAAGAATCCACAATTTAAAAGTATTGTTTAAATAATGGAAAATAAATTTAAAAATATTAGGAAAACATTTATCCTCTTAATTGCTTAGCTACAATATTAGATCATAGGATTAGAAAAGATGGTTTAGATATTTTAGTTGAAATATATTGTGAAAATATGAATATTAAAATTATAAAATAAAAAAGAAGAAATTAATAGTTTATTATTTGAAATGTATAGTTTTATATGAATTTGAAGTAACAAGGAATAATAAAAATTCTACAACTTATACATCTACATCTTCCACTTTTGAACTTCAGTGCAGTAGTGGAAGAGAAAAGCTTTTTTATTTAATAAGTAAGAGGCAAAAATCCACTGCCTCAACAACAAGTTCATTTACTAAACCTAATTTTTAATAAAAGCAATTTTTTCTACTTTAGGTGATTCTTCTTTCACCTCAGAGGGAACAAATAGTTTTAATATTTTAGCTTGGTGGAGTGAACATGCAAAAAATTATATAGTTTTTACCGCCATGGCACATGATCTACTAACCCCTTTGGTGTCTACAGTTCAATCAGAGTCTTGTTTTAGTACAGGGTACTAGGGTGTTGGACGACAAGAGAAACTGTATGAATGATGAAAGTCTAGAGATGTGCATATGCTTTAAAGATTGGTTGGATGCTGAATATAGATTACGAGACAAAGGAGGGCATGGCACTACACTTGATGTTTCACCTGAAATAGATGATCAAAGTCAAGAACAATAGGAGAAAATGATGAAGTCAATATTTTTTGTATACTCAATAGTTGTATAGCATTTTTTCAAATTATTGTAAATTTTGTTTTATTTTTATTCAATTTATTTGATATTTTTTTAATAACGTAGTTTTTTATTTTCAATTTGTAACTATATTGTATTTTTTATATTTTATTAAGGGTAAGTTACAAAGACCCTCCTTGTACTATGGGGTCAATGACAAAGTCCCCCTTTTACTTTTTTTTTTTGCGACAAAGACCCCCCTAAACTTTAGCCGTTAAACAAAGACCCCCTTCCGTTAATGTTCTGTCAGTTAACTTCGAAAAATTTTTCACTTGACTGCTTAACGTTTTTTAAATGTCCAAGCTACCCTTTTTATACTGTTCATTGTCTTTTCCATTGGAGTTAGGTGAAATGGCTACAATAAAAACAATGATTTTGAAACATTAAATGGAGAACATTAACAGAATAAAGGGGACCCCTTTTATGATGAAGATGGGAAAAAGGATGAATTAGAAGACTTAACTAGAGACGAGAAAGAAGCCAAATAAGCTTTGGGGTGAACCAACAAGGGCACTAGAACTCACCCTTGTAAATCTTCTTGTACATGATCACTCTGTAGGAAGGGAAAATAACCAGCAATCAAAACAAACAAAACCACTCTGTAGGACCAAATATCCATTTCCTAGGTTAAATAGATTTTAAGAGAAAAAGGGAAAGAAAAAGAAAATAGAAAAAGTTTAGTAAGGTATTTGGATAATTTAACGCTTTTCGTCATCTGACCTAACGGCCAAGGGGGTCTTTGTCGCAAAAAAAAGTACAAAGGGACTTTGTCACTGACCCCATAATACATGGAGGGTCTTTGTAATTTACCCCTTTATTAATTTATTCCATTTTCTAATTTTCATATTTCATTCATCCAAACATTGTATGCTTTGTACCATTCAAATTTAAATGAAATAAAATTTCTATTTTTCTTCCAATTTGTTATTTGAGTCTTTGTCTCTTTGACTTCTTATTTGGTTAAGTATTTTTTTCATTTCTTTGTTAGATTTCTTATTTTTTCAAACAGTTCCCAAAGAAAGTTATATTTTAGTTTTACTTAGTAAAGAAATAAAAATATAAAAAAAAGCAAAAAAAGCAAAAAAAAAAAAAACAAAAAAATAGTTCGACTCAGTTTGGCCCATGCCTAAGGCCTGACTTGTGGCCTAGCCTGACAGGGGCCAAGCCTATGGCATGGCCTATAGCCCACTCGGCCTAGGCCCGCGGCACGGCATGGGCCCACACAGGCTTGAGCCATGTCGGGCCAACCGCCCAAATTATCCCTGGGGAGAGCGGCATGGCCTAGGACAGTCCACGGGCCGACACAACCCATTTTACACCTCTAAATCAAACCAAAGAGACCTTGCTCAACAAGAACATAACTGCATCTACTATCATCATTCCCTAGCTAGACCTTGTAAAGCCATTAAAAATTACTTTATGCCATGTTTGGTTCAATTCTCACTCTTTCTCATTCTTACTCAAAGATGAAATTTTAAAATGGATAAGAATGGGTAAAAATAAGCAGAATGAGAAAATATTGCTATGAAGCAAACACTTTTTTCCTAAAAATGAATTCTTTTCAAACTAACAAGTGTCCTATGTTGCTCATTTTTATTTAAAAAAATGCTGGTATTCATAAATTGCTAGCCTAGGTCTCCAACATTCAATGTTTACGAGTTGGTATAGATGTTTTGTAAAAATACTTTCTTAAAAGTGCTTTTATATAAGTATTTTTTGTAAAAGTACTTCTATAAAAGTGCTTTTGTAAAATGCTTTATAAATGTACTTTTATAAAAGTGTTTTTTATTAAAGTGCTTTCATAAAATTACTTTTATAAAGTGCTTTCATAAAAGTGCTTTAATGTAAAAGTACTTTTATAAGTGCTTTTATAAAAGCACTTTCATAAAAGTGATTTCTCTAAAGTAAACATCTATGGCAACGGTTTTATAGGTAGAATTTTCTCAAAGAATGAAAATGAGCAAGATGGGGCATTATTTTTCATAATGCAAACTACTCAGTTTTGTGCTATAGGGCTGATTTTTCATTCTAAAAAAAATCTAGCCCATGGCAAGAATTTTGTATCCAAACAATCTCATGTTATTCATTTTTGCCTATTATAGATTTTTTTTTTCTTTTTCTTATGAACGGCCCTTGAATAACACAGCACCACACTAATAGTCCCCTCCACAAAGTCCATAATAATGGGAATTGAATCCGCATCTCTGTTAGAACAAGCCAGCTAACGTAGCAACTGACCCACGTCTTAGTTAGCTATTCTAGTTCATGGGGTGGCAGCAACATTGACGGTACAAGTCTTGGAGCAACACAATAATATGTTTAACTTTCAAGATTGAAAACTATTGGTCCTTAGTTTTTGTACTTGGAGAGGATCCGTCGTCATGAGAGACAGATGAAATCATGAAATGTCGGGGAGCAGAGAAATGAAAAATAAGGCCTCAATACAAGTCCTATCATTCTACTTCAGAAGCCTTTTAATTTGCAATTACATAAGATTTCTAACCGCTGGGTCCGATGGTAGATGTAGGGCAGTAGAGGGTATTTGGTACTGTGGTCATCTTATGTGATGTGCTTGAATTTAGTGGCGTGAATTGATGCATGAGAATTGATCCATGAAGTGTGATTTAACCCTAGATTTAACAGTTTGTGATCGATGTGATCATCATTCAATCCAGTATGGCGTGAATTGATGCATGAGAATTGATCCATGAGGTGAGATTTAGCCCTAGATCTAACAGTTTGTGATCGAAATGAATCGGTCTGCATTCCAAATTACTTAATCATCTCCTATGGTTAAGAATTGATCTAAAAACCATGATTTTTTTTTCAGATTTATATGAAGATCAAAAAAAGTTATTCTATATAGAAAAAAGTGTCAATCTTTTAATAAGATAAAAATATTTTTTTAATAATAATTTTTTATGATTATAACAATCATTATTTTATTTAATTAAAAAAATAAAAAAACATAATAAATATAATTTCAGGGTAAATGTTTTCCAGAAAACAGCCTGAGAGATAACCTCGTTCACCATTAATGCCTAAAAGTTTCCTAATCCATTGATATCTCACCCCAGCAAAACAGGTGACCGAATATGTGATATATACATATTATACAACTTCATTATTGAAAACTCTAGATCTATTCAGGCCAGCAGTGTGAGGTGTTGCCACGTATCTACCGCTCGTCCTATCTGGAACAAATACGCAACCCGAGGAAGGCACAAACTTCAAACAAAGAAACTGAGTTATCTAATTATCCTTCTCTTTCTCAGTTCTCGCCATTCCCATCCGACACCTTTAGATAGATAGATAGATAAGAACCAACTCTTTTTCCCAATTATCGTGACGCTGACACAGTCTGTGTCTATCCAGTACCAATATCACACTTGTCTTCCCTTCCCCCTATATCCTATAAATCTCCCCCTCCCTCATCTCTCTCTCTCGCTTGCAGCAGCCTCTCTCAAGTCTCACCACAACTGAAAACAACTACGTCGAGATTATTTATATTATTAAAAATTAATATACGATGACGAACGTGGCGCCCTACTCTCGCACAACGTCGTTGAACTACTACGATGTACCGAATGGTGTGGACGTCAGAGGTCGATACGATGAGGAGTTCGCGAAGATCCTGACTAAGGATGCGTTGCAATTTGTAGCAGAATTACAGAGGGAGTTTCGAAGCCACATCAAGTACGCCTTAGAGTGCCGCAAGGAGGCACAAAGGAAGTACAACGCAGGATGTTTGCCTGGTTTTGATCCGGCGACGAGGTGCATACGGGAAGGGGAGTGGGTATGTGCGTCGGTACCGCCGGCCGTCGCCGATCGGAGGGTGGAGATCACCGGGCCTGTGGAACGAAAGATGATTATCAATGCCCTCAACTCCGGAGCCAAAGTGTTCATGGTGAGGGCGGACAGGGTCACGTTAGTTTTTTATTTCCTTTTATATTACCAAGCAAAGCATCTCATTCACGAATCACGATAGCATACATACTAACTACATTCATCTCATGCACGATAACGTGTGCATGCATGCATCTCAAACTCTCAATTCTCAATTTCTCATGTGTGTAATGCAATTTTAAATTGGTTGACCACTGCAACGATGCCCGAAAAATATTAGATGACACATGTTTACATCATAGTCCCCCAAAGGACCTTGGATCTATAAAATCCAATCAGAAATAAACACGTCATCAATCTGTGTAATTGGCTAATGTACAATCCACTACCGTGTGTAGCCTGCTGTACCCCTTACCCCACTCACTTTACTTACTATTGGCTGGTGTTCTATATGCTCCAGACCACTCATCCAACCAAATGGAAATTGGCGGTACATATGTATCCAAACAATATAGATGTATATTGTTGTATGTTTTAATTTTTAAATTATTAATTTTTCTTTTAATTTGATATTTAAATCATATTTGTTATTTATGTGGATATGCACATTATTTGGTCTTTCTAATTGGGTCAAACTCAATATAATGGTTATAATTGTATTAAAAATAGGATCAAATGATAATAGAACTGTTTGATCTGATTTTATATCTATACTAAGATGGCTTGGTTAGAGAATTTCTCCAACATTAAATTTCTTTTTGATAAAATCTCAAACCTTAACTTATTAATTTGATATGAGATGTTTTTCAAATCAAATCAAACATACCGTGAACCAAGGCTTTTGAAACCAATTTGGACAACAAACCGGTTAGGGGTCCGGTTCCCAGGTTGAACGGTCTGATTATTTGAATTGAATGGTCAGTCCATTCTGATAATAAAATAAAAAATTAAAAAGAAGGTCAAAATCGTTGAATGGTTTGAATGGTTCAACCACTTGGATCAACGGTTTACTACCAAATCAGTGTTTTTTGGCAAAAATTCGATTTTGAGGAAAAATAAAACAGGTCACCTGACCAGTTCCCGATTTTTTCAGTCCGACCGTCCATTCCGGTTTTGAAAACCATGCCGTGAACACCCCCTACTACTTAACGGTCTTTTTGACTAAAAAGAGAATTATTGACTGTAAAGTCTAATTATTCTTTTACACACAACAACGATGGAAACGTGTAGCAATTAGCTCCCAAACAGTCAAAATTTTCAATGTTCTACAAAAAATAACTCTTCCTGATGTGTCTTTATATTGTTTTCACAGGCCGACTTTGAAGATTCACTTTCGCCGACATGGGAGAAGCTTATGAGGGGTCAAGTTAACTTGAAGGACGCAGTAGATGGGACCATAACCTTCTATGACCAGGCGAGAAACAGGCTTTACAAACTCAATCATCCTCACACGGCCAAACTCTTTGTCCGCCCTAGAGGGTGGCACCTGCCTGAGGCCCACATTCTCGTAGACGGTGAACCTGGAACTGGCTGCCTGGTGGACTTTGGCCTCTACTTTTACCATAATCATGCCACCTTCCGCCGGACACGAGGTGCAGGCTATGGCCCTTTCTTCTATCTCCCAAAAATGGAGCATGCGAGGTTAGTAGCTTCACTTCTAATATTAGCTTTATACAATAATTAAGAGTGTTTTGGAATGGCTGTTGAACTGGATGGTTAGACCGTATAGCCTGAGAACCGTCCAGGCAACTAGTTCCATTTTACCTTAAACCTAATTCTTGACCAAAAACTATTGAATTGGTCAACAATCCGTTGATCTGGGCAATGAAACGGTCAACCTATTCAATGGTTTTTAGTCATTTTTTATTTTAATTTTTTTTGTCAGAATGACCATCATCAACATGGAAACCGGTGGCCAGGTTCCGGTTTCAGTCGGTTTTTAAAACATTGATAATCAATTCATTCATTGCCATGGAGACATCACTGTACCAACAATGGAAGTAATGTGATCGGCAGGGAAGCCCGCATATGGAATTCTGTGTTTGAAAGGGCAGAGACAATGGCAGGGCTAGGCAGTGGAAGCATTAGGGCTACAGTTCTCATTGAGACTCTGCCAGTTGTTTTTCAAATGGATGAAATTCTCTATGAGCTAAGGGATCACTCAATTGGTTTGAATTGTGGAAGATGGGACTACATTTTCAGCTATGTCAAGACTTTCCAGGCTCACCCTGATCGCTTGCTCCCAGACCGGGTTCAGGTTGGAATGACTCGGCACTTTATGAGAAGCTACTCTGATCTTCTCATTCACACTTGCCATAGACGTGGTGTGCACGCCATGGGCGGAATGGTATGTGGGAGTGGGGTATTTTTATCCTAGTACTCTAGTAGTTATGTATATGTAAATACACAAAAGATTAATTAGTTGTGACAGCTCCATCCATAAATCTTTAACAGGCAGCTCAAATTCCAATCAGAGATGATCCAGTGGCGAATGAGGCAGCGTTGGAGTTGGTGAGAAAAGACAAACTAAGAGAAGTACGGGCAGGCCATGATGGGACCTGGGCAGCCCACCCTGGTCTCATCTCCGTCATCATGGAAGTCTTCACAAATTACATGGGTGCCACTCCCAACCAGATAGAAACCATGAAGCGAGAGGATGCAGCCATTGTGACTGAAGAAGACCTCTTACAAAGACCCAGTGGTGTCCGGACAATGGAAGGCCTCCGACTGAATACCCGAGTTGGAATCCAATACCTAGCAGCATGGCTCACCGGAACCGGGTCAGTGCCTCTTTACAACCTCATGGAGGATGCTGCCACTGCTGAGATTAGCAGAGTTCAGAATTGGCAATGGTTGAAGTATGGGGTAGTTTTGGACGGAGACGGGCTTGGGGTGAAGGTGAGCTTGGACCTCTTTGCTAGGGTGGTAGAAGAAGAAATGGCCAAGATTGAGAAAGAGGTAGGTGAGGAAAAGTTCAAGCACGGCAAGTACAAGGAAGCTTGTAAGATCTTCAATCGGCAATGCACAGCTCCTACCCTGGATGAATTCCTGACGTTAGATGCATATAACCATATTGTCATCCATCACCCTAACGGATCCCCTAGGCTCTAAAATCTCATCATGTAGAGAAGCCTATTAGGGTCTATTGTTTGGTGATCAAATTATCCAAAACAATGGCTATATGATCTTGAGGTCTCTCTAATGCTCTGAACACAAAACTATCTAGAAGCCTATGTTTATAATATTCCTCATATTTCAGTGTTTGCTGTTATTATCTTCTGTTGTGATCATCATCTTCAGGTATGTCTTGTGTCACAGTAGTCAATCATACTACCTGTAATAATAACTTTAATTGTTTGTATGGTATCATCAGTGATCTAAATTCACATGTTACTCTCTATCTATAGGGTTGTAAAAAGAATAGCCAAGAACCATTTGAACAATTCTCCCTGTCCTGAATGTATGCAACAGTAAACTGTTAGGCCACGATGTGCACAGAATCTAATTTAAAGACTTGGTTTAGATCATATTGTTAACACTAATTCTACAACTCCTAGAAACAAAATTCTGTAATAACCAGGACATATCCATCCGTGTGACAGAAAGGGCACAGAAACAGGGCTATTATTTCAAAGAACCAACTCAAAAACTGTGTATGATACCTGTACAAAATGGGATGGTGCAATACCACTATACCAATGCAATTTGGATCCACAACGCTGGATACAGGAGGCTTTTTACCTAGTTAGCCCACAAATGACCTTTATTCAACTGAAGAGTCTAACAGAAAGAAAATTGTGAATATTCTTCGCAAATGTAAGATGGAAAGCATGGACAGAATAATTTCTGGCATGGTTGCATCGATATTTGGTTTGGTCATGCATGACAAACTGCAGGTACATTGCAAACATATGTTTTATCTTCCAAAGGCCCTTGACCAATATGTTACTTGAGGGAAATCAGGATATTTTAAGATGCAATACCAGGCCAATAAGGCTACAGACCATCATCTCTTTTTTTCTCGCTGTATGGCAATTATGTATATACTGAACTAATGTCATTTCTCAAGCTCAAGCTGAAGACTGTGGGTTCCAAAACGATTTGATACCAAAAGGCCACTAAGATAGAAAAGAAATAAAATGAAAACAGTAAAAAGCAATGTTCATCTCCTAAAGATGAAAATACAGTAAATGATATCATGGTGGTCAGGATTCTCCAATTCAAACTGGCACAAGTCTTGTTGCTACAAGTCATTGGTAAACAGAAAATATTTTCATTCCAGCAAGCCATGACAATCAACTAAATGCATTTTCACATAATGTAATACAATGGAAACCAACAGTTCAGAATAGTAGGATCCAAAGTACTTATGGCAGAATTACAGAGAAAACGGTGACCAAGGTTTGCCCCCTGGCATCCATGTCAAGCTTGAGTGGTGGCTTTCCTGATCAAGTGAGCAATAACTGCTGTGACAAATCCCAGCAATGCACCAACAATAACCTGCAATAATATGTAAATTTGGAAATATTAGGCTCTTCTGTTGTTGCATAGCAATAATAATATGTAGTGTTTACAGGATATGTTTGTTATGTTCTGTTTTTTCTGGGGGGGAAGTATTCAATGGTAGTTTGCATCTGCAAAATAAAGTAATCATGTATTGCTGATATTTTTAGAGATGGTATAGAATTATGTACTCATTTTTTCAAAACTAGTTTTGTAACTTCTAATATTCATCATGCTAATATGCAGTATGCAAAGTGACAGCTCGAATTACACCTGCAATCACTTTATATTTTAGGTACAATCATTTATCATCCTTTTGAGAATATCATGATGAGAAAGTTAACTTTAATGATTACAAGTCTTTCAAATTTCCCCTTTTTAGGAAAAGTTCATGAAATACCAATTGCTTTCTATACACTTCATTGTAGACCTGGAGCAAGAGCATAGCTTTATAGCTTGAATAAAAAAGTTCACACAGAGACAAAGATGAGATATGCTCAAAAGGAAAATCTTTACCATTTATCACATGGTTTTGAAGATGGAGTCTAGTACTACTTAAAACAAATGCATAATGCTAGACAGGCACAACTGCATTAGGATACCCTATGGTCTATATAACAGTATAACTACATGATATATTTTTTTTCAAATAGTGACAAAATCAAAACAGGTTGATGCTACAAAAAATAGTTTTTTTTCAATCAAACCTGAGAGGGAGTATGACCAAGAAGTTCACGCAATGGTCTGGTTTCTGCCAGAGGATGTTCAGCTGGAAGTTCAAATACAATTTGGTTCAGCACCTGCAGGATACCCAGTTTGAATATGATGACAACATATTAATCCATACATCCTGGAGTTACATTCCAGAGTTTATACAGTAACAAGGCACCAAGTCCCAATTAAAATAAAAAAGAAACTAATAAGAATTCAGCGGCTGGTCAGTCAATATTTCAACGACCCAAGAGAGCAATCATCAAACCTGCACGATTCAGAGAATAATCTCTTAGTGGTCTGTTATAAGTTTGTTATAGTCTGTTAGGAGTTTAATATCTTTTGGCTTTTTTGTTAGTTGTAACCAAATCTGGTTGAGGCTCTGTTATAAGTAGAAGGTGCAGGGGAAGGATGGAAACAAGAAGAAATTTACCCAATCTCTCTTCTCTCTCAATTTTTCTGGAGCTCACCTCACGCTCAAAGTGGGGAACACGTTGGTCCTATCAGAAACTAAGTTGTATTCATGCATCTACACATTGCCTGAAACTAGTGAAGTATCATACCTCAGCTTGGCGCCCAGCATGCAATCTAACACCAAATGCATCATGCATCACCTGCCAAAAAATGACTTACATATGAAGCCTCAATTGGTTAGGCACTAAGAACATGGCCTATTAAAAGATTACCATAAGGATGTTGTTAATTTGTTAACATCTCAAATGAGCACAATAATAATACGTGGAAAGAATCATATCACCCCCCAAAAATGTAAAAAGGTCAACATATTTAAAAGTTACTTGATCAACTTTTATCCAAGAAAGCAATTCTCATTCTCTCAATGCAGAGTATACAGCCAAGGAATACCAATGAACTATAGGCATGGAGCACAAAGATATTTGTACAGTAGCTCCAATGGACTGCAGTAATGGAGTAAAAAATATGAAAACCATAATATGCAATGATTATGCTGCACTGCACATGTTACATGGTTGGTACACAGTACTTTTTTTTGCCCTTTTCAGCAACTTTATGGTACAGGGAAAAAATACTATGCGGAATATACAAATTAAAAAGATATAATGCAGAGCAAAGGAGGTTGGCTCATTTAACTGTGAAGAGTAAGCCTTAAGAATTTTATAAATTAGATTGTTCAAGGACCAGAACTGCGACTCAATTAAAAAAGAGTATTTTATAAATTATTGAGTTCAACCAATGTATTAAATTAGGTGCACTTGGAATTAGAATTTCAGAAATCTTGGGACAATATTTCAATTCTGGTCAATTTTGAAAACGATTACCAAGTTCAATTAAGTAGGGTACAGGAAAATGTAGAAGAATTTCAATCTTTCATTACAATTTGGCCTTTTCCAAAATTGATGCAAAAACTGAGATCTAAAACTTGGTAGTTGCTCCACCATGCATGAAATATGGGACTTCTTAACAACTATTGCTCATAATGGAAAAGGCCAAATGACTTATTTTCCAGGAATGCAAAAATAGAAAACTAGTCTATAATGCATTATGGTGGAAATGGAACTAAATTGGAAAGCAAAGAGGTAACTTGTAGTACAGAATTTATCACGAATCAGGAAAAAAACAGCTGGCATTAAGTTGCAGTAACAAGTAAACTAGATAATAAACAAATAAGTAATCTAGTAAGCCTCAGTTTATATAATGGATGATACACTTTTTTGTTTTTGAAAATTAAAATATCTCCTCTAGACAGAGTAAAGGCCATACCACACATGCTAAGATCATTGCAATTGCAAACACTGATCCTCCAAATCCATCTTGGAATCCAATAGCAATAGCAAGAGCAGTGACTGTTGCAGAATGCGATGATGGCATCCCACCAGAACTTATGAGCTGCTTAGCATCCCATCGTCTCTCCTTGTACCTGAAGATCTAATGAAAGTTCATAACTCTTAGGAGAAATTTATTTACACATACTGATATAAGAAGGCAAAGGAGAGATAGCTAGAACATAGCACTGACGCATGCAAATGCATATAAGATGTAAATTTTTTAATAAGCATATAAGATGTAAATTACATTCAAGTAACATGCACAATGCTTTCATTCAATAAATTTAGGTATGAAACAAGACTAACAATCAACCTGTAAAATTCAAAAGCTATTGAATGTTTATCTGGTTCTCCTTTGCAAAGTGGCACACCTCTTATTTTGTAGGAAACAAAAGTTACAAACTACAGAAGATTTTGGTTTTTATTTTCGTTTATTGCATCTTTACATTCACAATTTAGGTAGAATTCACCACCATAAACTTTGCAAGTCATTGAAATTAACTATGAAGGTCCTTACACCTAAGAACCTGAACCAAGAACAATTCCACCGATGGTGTCCTCTGTCCTCGATCAATTCTAAACTTAGAAAAGCAATATTTAACTAGATAATTATTAAAAAAGAAAAAAAAGAAAAAAAAAAAGAAAATGAAATAGAACAGAATAGCTTACTTGTCGACCTCATGGGAGTTGTCAATGGGATGATCACTTTCAACAGTGGCTAACATTATATTTATAAAACTCGATTAATTCTAATATGGATGTGGTAACAGTGCACAGAGAGATTAGCAACTTGTACGAAATACTTGTCCAATCTTCATCTAAAGACACACTTTCACGACAGAGATACAGCCATGAGTATAAACCATGTCTACGCAGGAGCAAATTTAGAAGTTGCGTCAATATACCACGATCAGTGCATCCCTAATGAGGACAGCATAGACCAACCCTATCCAAACATTATAAGGAAGCACTACATTATGCTTTTAATCCTATTAAAGACACAAAGTATCAAATAGCAAGTATAAGAAGAAATTTCCAATGAATTCTGAACTCTCTGTTCCATAAAATACTGACAATTTTCTACAGAAAAAATAAACTAAGCAAATGTAAAGCGAGTTGGTGCAAAGAAAAGTGGGAAACTAAGAATTGTGAAAAACTAAAATTTCAACGCCTAACATCATCTGAATATTACATCAACAACTCGTGGTAAAAGGATACCAATTTCTTCGTCAAGCTGAGCATCAAAACAAGAATGAGAGAGCGAGAGAGAGTACCAGGTCATGAAGAACTTGCTGGATTGCGCGAAAGCGAAGGCAATGATGGCAGAAATGAAAGGGTAATTGGTAAAAACAGTGGAGGAGGAGGAGGAATAAGAAGATGGAGGAGGAGAGGGGACAGTATTTTGGAGAAGCGAGACTAATGAAGCTGTTATGTCATCCATGCTCTATTTGTCGTTGTCGAAGCTCAAATCAGTAATCCTTATCAATCTAATTCCGTCTATGTTGTATTTTTCTCTGCTTTCTTGTTCGATCTTGCTTGTTTATTCCTTCCTTTTCTTCAGCAATCTCGTTGTGATCTCTTACTTGTACAAACGCAGAGAGAGAGAGAGAGAGAGGAAAAACGAAGATTAACTAAGAGACATGGTTGTGTGAAGAAGATCTACAAGGCTATCGGTGGGCAACGAAGGTCCGTTGTAGTTCCAAGGGCAGAAAGCAAGCAAGAAAGCTCCCGTTTACTTGAAAACAACAATAAACGGACTTTTCTCTTGTTTGTCTCGTCCCTTCTCTCAGTTCTCAGTTCTCAGTTCGCCCCTTGCTCCACGCAAGACGCTTATTCTCTCTTTCAGGTTCTTACCGCTTTATTCATTCATAAATCATACTAATTTTTAAGTATTCTTTCCCTCGTTGGACAGTTGGCACACATCAGTGAATATGCCTTCATTCGTTCATGGATCACTAGAATATGCCGACCCCTTACCCCCCACCCTATATTTATATATAAGTTTTATGCCAAGGGAGAATGCTAGCAAGACTCGCGTAGGCTACACGCAACCAAAGTTCAATTTACCACAAGAAACCCCACGATCCAACCAACGTCCTGGTAAAAAGGATTCAGAGCGAGGGTGTTCTAGTAAATTGAAACATGAACGGAGAAGAGGAGAAGCCGATGAGTCGTGCCGTCTGGCTACACACCATCACCATCATGGTCGATTCAATTCAACAGCCCACCAAGGAATGGATGGATAATTCGTCGTGAAGGAATGGAATAGAGTAGAGAACTAGAGATATAATAGATATGGTACCGTATATGGCTACGGGATACCCCTAAGTCAAATTCCATATATATATATATATGGAGGAATACAAGGGGAGGGAGGGGAAACATCTAGATTCTGGATTCATTATAGAATGGTGAAGTTGAACAGTTTATGTCTAAACTCCAAGCCATTGATGAATATGACGATATATACATGGTTTTACATGAGCATGGCCGAGAAGAACATGTTAAATATTGAATTGAAGGGAGGCCCCCTCTTCGATTGCATCTGGGAGCTTGTAGCCTTGTATGTACATCGAGTGTTTTTGAATCGCAATTGACCGGACTGTTAGACCATTCAGCTTGAAAACCATCTGGTCAATTGGTTTTATTTTACCCTTATCTAGTCTTTAATTAAAAACCGTTTGATTTAGTTAATAATATATTGATCTAGACAATCAAACCATTGATCTGCTCAATAATTTTTGGTCATTTTTTATTTTAATCTTTTAATTTTTTAATTTTAAATTAAAATGAATTGTTCATTTAAATTAAATGGTCGAACCATTAACCTAAAAATCAGTGGCGGAAACAGTTCTGATTTTGGGTCGATTTTTAAAAACCTTGTGTAAACCCAAGTAAGTTTATTGGAAGCAAGCAATATTCCACCTACTCCATTGTTATCTACTTATCTTCGCCTCTTGGACGTGATCGGTGATCCCGTCCATTAGCACGATACATCCTATAAAAACCACATGATTCCTATCATTATCAATTTATTATTATTATTTTTTTAATTCATAAGAAGACTTTGTGCTTTTTCATCCAAGCATTTATCATTTTCCTTCACCATCTGAACGTCATAGATTTTCCCACGATTACATGAGAAATGACCAGTGCAACTTTTGAAGCATTTGATTCAGTATGGCTCAGTTTGAAGGAGTACAAATACAAATATGTGCAGTGCAAATACATACAGAATAATAAAAAATGCAGTGTTTCGCACTTTCAAATTTGTATTTGTACTCCTTCCAAACTGAGCTTAAAGTAAACCTAATCCATGCATTGCATTACATAGACAAACAACTGCAACGCAACCTGAGATGATCCTCCACTCCTCACCTCCTTTCTATGCGACTTTGCAACCATCAAATCAAATACACCCTTTGACAGAGTCACAGAATGAATGTCCCACTCCCACATAGACAAATCAGGAGCTGCAGAAGATCAAGACATTCTTTTTGTGTGTGCACTATGCAGCACTTTCCGATGGCTCCACTTGAAACATTAAAATAAGCCACCACACCAACCGTCCCCAACTTAAAACAAAGGACGGTCCATCTCTCAAAAACCAAATCACAAGAAATTGATTCAGACTTGATCCATCACTGTACTTGTTTTAATATAACCACGTGTATCCAGGCCACTACTCAGCAAATAAGAAGGAAAAAAGAATATTTTTTGGGGCTACATAAACTCTAATTATTTTCTTCACATTTTCACATAGAAATTAAACATTATATTTGAAAAAACGGGAGGGGCCACCACTTTACATTGGCTACTGAGTAGTGACCCTTCTTCCCAGTCCTTGCAAACCATTACAAATTAGCACCTCAAGTACAATCACTCTCCTAATTTGTTGCTGCAGAAGATTACAGTACACCTTGTTTATAGTACATCCTTCCCGACAAAATTCATGAGCTCCATCTTTGCTGCTTCCATTACAGCTGGGAAGTCTATGTGCATATACCTTCCCCTGTCAAAAGAAAATAGCATCACATCACAAACCATTAAAAGGAGGTATGATTTTTCCAGTTTTGGAAATCAAAATTAAACAGTCATGAAAATAGATATGGCTGCATGTAAAAGATTATTTTAAGTTGCTATCTTGCCTACTATAATTAGTCATCGACAAAGTTGAACTCATAGAAGTGTAATTTACATGCACTCAAAAAAGTTGCACTGCAACCATTGCCAAGGGTGCAACCCCACTGATCCTACCCAAAAATCCATCTCATACCAGTGTCATCAATGCAGCGTAGCAATGACTAGTTGTTTAGCCCCCTTTAATTGTTGTGATGACTAATTAGTGTCTAGGCACAAGCACTGACTAGTTGATGGGAGCTCTTTTGGTAAGTCAAAAAACTGAAGCTAAGCTTTGATGGGAGCCCTTTTGGTAACCCAGGTCCATCTGGCATTGGTGGAATAATAAGAGATAGAGAAGAGTGGTGGCATTATATTCAGGGCTAATAGGAGAGGGTGATTCTCTAAGAGCTGAAGTTCTACCTCTCCTCCAAGGGGTGAGATTGGTGAAACAACTGGACCCCCAACAAAAAGAAGTGGAGAGGGACTCCAAACTGGTGATAGGGTGGGTACAAACAGGTGGCATGGGAATTTGGATCCACAGGCAGGTCATGAGGGAGATTAGAAAGCATATCAAGGGAGTGAGGTGCAACTGTTAGATGGGTAAGAAGATCACAAATGGTTTGGTTGATACACTAGCCAAACAAGTGACCAGTAGGGGTAAATTGTTTTGGGCTGAATTGCAAAATGAAATATTCTGGGGGATCAGTTTCCTTTCTTCTGGGAACTGGACCTATGTACTCTCTTAATCTATATTAATGAAAGTTACCATTTCCTATCAAAAAATAAAAGATTTTAATGCAATCTCAGAAATAAGTTTATATAAGCTACATTTTATGAAAGAAAAGAATGACAACCAACATTTAGTTTAGTCTTTGTTTGGAACTTTGTTTTTCTAACAAAGAAAAAGTTTCCAAAGTTAAGAGAGCAACTTTGATTATTCAATGTGTCTTTTGTTTTTGGCAATTCCCTATCAATAACCATTGATTGGAAGAAAACTTAAAAAGAACTCCACTGCCTTCTATCTATCTTATTTACCATCATCTAATCATGTTCCATCACAAATATTTAATACAACAGCATGAATATAACAAAATGCAGATATATTCTATATTATTCTAAATAATTAGAGATACAAGCAAACAAATAAAGCTTTAGAATGACTTTGTGGTTGATTAGTTGTTAACTGACTAGACAACATAGTTGATGCTTAGCTGTCCTAGGCAACTGACCCAAGCAAAGCCAGACCCATAACCTCTGCCCTCCCAAACAAACTAATCACACAAAACTTTACAAATTTCACCTTACCACTTAAAGACCAATAAAACAAAGGATACAACTCCAACCTAAGATGTCTCAGCTTTTTCATTGCTAATTGACTAGTTGGTTGACTAGTTAATGACTAGTTGACACTCTGATAACACTGCCCATCCATCCAATCTATTGCATCTATTTGGAAAGTTGGCAAGAGAATGATGAACTCCAGAAGTAATCCATCCAACTCTTGGTTTTGATTCCCATGTTGGATTCATCACAAGAGGTCCAAAATCCTGCTTCAATCAGTAAATGGGGTAGGTCATTTTGATAGTGGATGTTCCAAGGTATCCCAGTATTGTTTCTAAGTTGAATGGTGAATAGACAGTAAAACTGTATATCCCTTCTATATAGCTTCTTAGCTTCTCTCCAAGATGACAAGATGTAGAAATAAAAGTTCACCCTATGTACTTAAAAATGAAAACAAATTTAGTTAGAAGATACCAGAAATGAGTTCTGGACCAAGTAGTAGAAGGATATGCTGGGCTTGCAATGCCATGCATTATCCTTGCAACTGCTCTCGGTGTGAATTTTTCATGTGAACTGCTCTGCAGAAACACCTGTGTCACCAAGAAAAGGAACAATTTCAAAATAAGACTTAACACCCTGAATGCGGAGTTCCTTGTGTTTGAATGTTAAAAAAAAGCAGTAATTAAACTTCACCTTTATATCCGCTCGCAAGAATGGGCTGCAAATAGAATAACAATTGCATCAGTACAATCATTAAAAATTTAAAGTGCCTATAACAAGGAAGTTCTTGTGTCAAGATGGGAGGATAACACATGGCATATGGATCCTGGCTAAATCTCCTAGACCAAAATTTACCCAAGTGAGCTGCTCTACTTAAAGCATCTCCTTAGTCCACGCACATCAACTTCCAAGTATCCCGGTCCTGGGGTTGCCGTGCACTATGTGAGGTCTGATCAAATCCAAGTTGGTTTCATAAAGGGAATACTAGGTGATGATCTTATGCCAGATTTAAGCTGGTCAGGGATTAGCCAAAGCAAACCCAAACAGACACTTTTGAAGAGATTAGCCAGTTTTCTTGTTTGAAAAAGAAAGATACCCTTTTTTTCTTTTTTTTTTTTCTTCACAAATGTTACTATATGAAAGTCACATGGTAAAGAAAGATACTATAGTGTTGTAAGCTCAACAAAGGGATGTTGATGGTGTGATATGTTGCAAATGCAATAATAGGATAGCACTTCTAGTATTATTCCCTTATCATGTGGGCTTCTGATTTGCACTTGAATTCTGTTATTTTTCCTTCTTTGAGGAAGGGGGCGAGTGGCAGGTTAAGAAACAAGCAAACAACTAGGCATGGAGTCAATTGGGGTTAACCACCACAAACCCACAAAAATTCAGTTAGGTTAGCCAAGTGTGTAAAACTGCTATCCTTGCTCCTAACATATATTCCATGTGCAGAGTTGAGGCAGATGAGTGAATTTCTCCAGAACCTCCCATCCAGACAAAGTGTTAGCTTAATTTTACATTCCAAAACAAGTTTGACTCTCAATGGGAAAATATGTGGTAATCAGGTTTAGGTTCTACATTTCCCTGTCAGTGTATGAGTCATAAAAAATAAAGAATATAAAGAATTGTCTCAACCTTCCATGGCCCATGTTATTTGCAATATTGGAACTTCCGTCATCATCTCTGCTGAAATAATAAAAAATCCTCCTCTGCAAGCATGCAGTATGCAGAGATCCAGAGCAACCATCCATTTTGGGGCACAGTTTTGAGGCAAAGGTTGCAGCATTGAACATAGAATCTAATTTCCTTACCTATTCAAGAGCAGCACATAAATCATTTAGAAAAGGTCCATGTGGATAAACTCTCAAATTAAATTATTAAAAGTAAAGACTGAATGCAAAATAAATTGCTAAGGGATGGACTTAGTAACCATTATCCTCTAATAAGGTCTGTTCTATTACCTATTTCCTTGTTATTCTTAACTGCATCGAAAGGTGTGCCTCAGACACACCTAGGCACACATGTGAGCTGCATTTGAAGTCATGTGCTTCACCAAGGCCCATGCACAACCCTTTTGAAAAGGTGTGGGATTGGTGTGCCTAGGCATGTCGTGCCTTGCCTTAGTTTTGCACTTTTTGAAATTTTAAGCATAGAGGCTAGATGGAGGTGCTCTGCCCCTGGACTCCCAACCAAGCTCCTTGAGGCAAACCGAAATAAGTCCATGCCAAGGTCTCAAAATTTTAACCTATATATAAAATATTTTTTTTTAATTTAATTGTAATTCTTATCTTTTGAGAAAATATCTTGCATTAAGAAGGACAAAAAAACTAGCAAAAGAGGGTAAGAACTACAACTAAAATTAATGCAAGATATTTTTCAGAAGGTAAGAACTATAATTAATGCAAGTCAAGGCTGAGTAGAACACCCCCCCTGGCGCCTTCTGCTAATAATCTCTCATCCTTGATGCAAGATATTCTTCAGAAGGTAAGAACTACAACTATAATTACAAACTAATCCTTTTATATACAGGTTAAGAATTTAAGACCCTGGCATGGACTTATTGGGTTTGGAAACACTGTGGAAAGCAATTCATGGTATTCTTCCTCAGTTTCTCAATTTTGTCAGGTATGATATTTGTGATGGTAACTTTGTCTTCTTCTGGGAGGATACTTGGGTTGGAGAGGTTTCGTTGAAGGACCTCTTCCCTTCTTTATTCTCTGTCTCACAGTATAAAAATGAATTTGTTTCAAAATTTTTCTCCCCTTTGGCAAATCCATTGGTACCTAACTGGGATTTTGGGTTCCATAGAGGTTTAAGGGAAGAGGAAATTGAGTGTCTAACAAATTTGCTAAGCTTACTTGATAAAGTTTGTTTGGACCCTTCTGAACCTGATAAACAGATTTGGACACCCTGGCCGAATGGGTCTTTCTCTTGTGCTTCATTTTTTAAGTCCCTTACTCAATCTCCCCCAACCAACCTTTTCGTGTTAAGGAAATATGGTGCAGGCCTATCCTCTCTAATGTTATGGCTTTTTGTTGGGAGGTGTATTATGGGAAAATAAACACTTGGATATTCTACAAAAGAGAAGGCCTTTTCTCTATCTCTCACCTACTTGGTGTATTCGTTGCAAGTCTCATGGTAAGGATTGTCACCATTTACCAATATCTTGTTCCTTTACTGCAGAGTTATGGGAGTGGATCTTCTCATTGTTTAGGTGCAGGTTGCTTAGGCCAGCTGATGTAAGTTTTATTTTTTATCCTTCTTTCTTCCCTTGGCATCATAGAAGAGGAAGAATTATGCAGAGGTGTAGCAACACTTATTTGGGCAGTGTAGGAAGAGAGAAATGCCAGAATCATCTAAGGGAAGGAGATAAGCCTAGAACAGCTGAAGGAGTGCATTCTAAATAGGGTGATCTTGTGGATAAAATCACTGGACATATTCCACCAATTCTCATTTAATGATATTTGGAGGAATTGGTTTGCAGTGGAAAACTGTTCATCTTTAAAGGCTATAGTAAATATCCTCCTGAAAGATTCTTAAAGCTGAATTTTGATGGCAGTTGTGTTGGTAATCCAAGCCCCTCAGGGGTGGGAGGGGTGCTGAGGAATAAGAATGGTAATGTGGTTCTCATTATTCAGATCCCCTAGGAGTTAGAACCTCTACTAGGGCAGAACTCCTAGCTGCTATCCAGGGTGTACAACTAGCAATTCAGATAGGTGTGGAACAGCTGCTAATAGAAGGGGACTCCAAGGTGGTAGTGGGCTGGCTACAAAACCCAGACTCTATAGTATGGTGCTTTAAGAATGAATTAAAAAGTTCAATTGGCTGACAAGGAGTCTTGTTGTGAGAATACAATGGGTGGGGAGATCAGTAAATGCTATGGCTGATGGTCTTGCAAAGCAAGGGACAAACAGGGAACGATTGTATTGGGCCCAACTGTAGTTTGAATCTGTTTTCTATCTTTTTGAATCATTCTTGTAGTTAGGAGAGGACGCAGCTCGTGCCTTTCCATGGAAAGCTTGTAAATGAATTATTCTTTCTATTAATGAAATCTTGCTTACTTATCAAAATAATGTTAATGTATTTTAATTTGAACAAATAGGCTTTTAAAAAATTCAGTTTCTTTTAAAATTTAAATTGGTATCTTTTAATTAATATTATTATTTATTTTTTTTAATTTGTGTCTTGCACCTTGGACACAAAAATACCCTTGTGCTATTTCTCGTGCCTTGTGTAGCACAGAAACTAAAGTGAGGCCTAGATGTGTAGCATAGAAACAAAGAGCTAACAAAAGAAAGAAGAGAAGAGAAGAGATGGGAATAAGAGAAAAACCCTAGACAATCAGACCTAAGGGTAAGGGCAATCACACCAAATTCTGTAGAGAAACTTTCTCTGTTCATTAGCCAAAAACTATTCTTCAAATGAGCCTTACAAGCTTAATAAGAAAGAAGCTTCCAAAGGAAGAAACTTCCCCAAAAGTTAGCTTGTCCAACAAGTCACTTATAAAAAAAAAAAAAAGCTAATTTAGACTAAGCTTGCCCCAAACAATCACAAACATAGAGCCAAAACAAAGGGAAATTACTAGGCTCAGACCTGTCCCAAAACATACCCACCAACATGCAAAATTACAAAAATACGCTTGCTATAAAAAAATGTAAGAAAATCAAATAAGTCCTGTCCAGCAGCAAACTCAACCACACAAAGAGCATCTTAAGGTGGATTGAAGACTCTAGGATTTTCCTAAGTTGATCCACTACTAGCCCAGATCCCAAGTGGGCCCCACATCGTCGTAATGATGCCAAATAAGCATAGGAGCAACTTTGGTTCTCTTTTGATACACCTTAAGTTGATCCCCATCAAGAAGTTATTTTTATTTTTTTGCTAGTTAAGTTATTTTCAAATATGACTAAATAAAAAATATGTTTACAGCACAAATTTTGAAGGTCATGGAAGCTCTATTGAGATTAAGATAACATAGATATATTCATAGAATTAGGGTTTTACGAATCAAAGAAGCCCTGAGGAAAATGAAGGTAGGAAAGGCCTTGAGATCTTTTAAGGTCATGGCCATCCACCTTTTAGGGGTGCTTGGATCATTGTTTTTTTTATCAGTGAATATTCAGATTTATTAAATCAAAGTCAAAGATAGTACAACTTAGGGAGAAGCACGAGATGCTACCTCCCCTTTAAAGAGGGGAGATGGAAGAAACCATCAACCCTTTAGTTAAAGAACATAACAAAGGAAAAAGAAAATTACAATGAAACCAGAGTAGCCCCTTGTTTAAGAAAGACAATCAGCCAGGCATTAGCCGATCTACCCAGCCACTGAACTCTAACTGTCATGCCCCTGAATATCCATTTAACCTTTTCTAAAATATCCTTAAAGTTCCAAGTGACAGTACCCGGGTCAGCCAACCATCCTACTACCACCTTGGCGTCTCCTTCAATTATTAAGTTTTGCACTCCGAGTTGATAGGCAATCTGTACCCCCTGTGCCGCAGCTAGGAGTTCAGCC
This sequence comes from Nelumbo lutea, assembly GCF_056320005.1. Classification (NCBI taxonomy): domain Eukaryota; kingdom Viridiplantae; phylum Streptophyta; class Magnoliopsida; order Proteales; family Nelumbonaceae; genus Nelumbo; species Nelumbo lutea. The sequence goes on from NC_142687.1 coordinate 6,227,881, forward strand.
CTCACAGAGTCTCCTATTCCCACCGGTCCCGAAAAAAGGCAATGATGCTTCTGTTCTCATCTCTCAGTACACCACCAATCCCAGACGGTCCTGGGTTACCCTGACTACTTCCGTCAAAGTTCAGCTTAATAAAACCCTCCATCGACAGGCTTCCTAGAGGAAGTGAGGGCAACTGCAGACCAATTCCTCATTAAATCCTCAAAGGAATAATCTTCAAAGAGCTTTAAAGATTTCAGCCACAAAATAGTCCTTGTAACAATACACTCCTTGACCTCAAGGATGCTTCTTTCCTTCTCCTGAAAAATTCTAGAATTTCTCTCTTCCCAAATAGTCCAAAGGAGAGCTGCTCTTACACACTTCAACATGACTCTCCCTCTTCTTGTGGTCCACACAAAGGTAGAAGGGGAAAACAGCAAATTTACCTCAATGGCAAGTTCTACCTGCACTCAAACAAATCAAATACCTAATTCCAAATGGCTGCAGCAAAAGGACAAAAAATCAATAAGTGGTAACAGTCCTTATTCTGCGCTTTGCACAAAATACACCGGTTAGGAGATAAACACAAAAAATGTCTTTTCTTCTGCAAGTTATCCAGCGTATTGATTTTACCCAAGTAAACTTCCCAACAAAATACAACAATTTTTGGGGGAATAGGCCTAGACCAAACTTCCTTAACTGGGAAAGCCCGAGGAGAAGAACTGGAGCAGAGGGAATTAAAGAAAGATGCACAAGTAAACAGCCCTTTCGGAGTCAAAGTCCAAATCCTCCTATCAAGATTTAGTGGGTCCAGGCAAGCAGAATCAAGTAACAATAGGAGCTCAGAAACTGATAAGGATTCCTCATCCCTCAACCCTCTACGGAATCTGAGGTCCCAATTTGTCGACAAAGGGGTATACAGGGGCAAAAGAAAGGAAGACATAGGTTCTTTTTATAAAGGGAAATAGAGAAGAGAGAAGGGAACAGGTCCTTAAGGGGAAAATTTCCCACCCAAGTGTCTTCCCAAAAAATAACACGAGTCCCAAAGCAAGCATCATACCTTACAAAGCGTAGGAACTATGGGAGGATGCCATGAATTGCCTTCCAAGGTGTTGTGAGAGTTGCCCATCTAGATACCCCTGCATCCCAACCATTTCTAGAATAACCATGGATACTTGCCACCACTTCATGCCATAACCTCTCCCTCTCTAAAGGTCACCTCCACAACCACTTACCTAGAAGGGCTACATTCTTGAAAGTGATATTTCCTATTCCTAATCCTCCTTTCTCCTTACTTCGACTAACTATCTCCCATCTAACCAAATGATCATTCTTCTCTTGCCCTAGCCCCACAAGAAGTCCCTCATCATTTTCTCTAACCTCTTAGCTTCCCTAGCAAGAATCTTAAAGACAGACAAAAAGTAGACCAGCAAATTAGTAAGTGTGGATTTGATTAAAGTCACTCTACCCCCGTAGAGATATAATTCTTTTTCCAGCTTGCCAACTTCTTTCCAAACTTTTCCACAATAGGGATCCAAAAGCGGCTTTCCTTTGGGTTAGCTCCTAGAGGAAAACTTAGATAAGTTAAGGGTCAGGAAGAGGTGGAGCACTCTAAGCAACCTGCAATAGCATCTATTTCTTGAGCATCCATATTGACTCTCACCGCACAACTTTTTTCAAAGTTGATTTTTAGATTTGAGGCCTTTTCAAAAAAATTAATTAAATTCTTCAGATTCCCAACCTTCCTCAAATCGCTTCCTTCACAAAAGATTATAATATCATCTGTAAACTGAAGGTGAGTCACAGGCACACTATTTCTTCCTATTCTCCAACCACTCACAACCTCCTCCCTGTCTGCTTTTGATATCAATCTACTTAACACATCAGCAACAAGAGTGAATAAAAAGGGGGAGAGTGGATCACCTTGTCTTAGGCCTCTATAAGTTGGGAAGAAATCCTTAACTACTCCATTGACAAGGATAGAATAATGGCAAGAAGTGAGACAACCCTTGATCCACTTGCACCATCTTTTCCCAAATCCACACTTACTTAGCACCTCTAAGAAGAAGCTCCAGTCCACCATATCGTAGGCTTTTTCAAGATCCAATTTGCAAACAAAGCCCTTCTTACCTGATCTCTTCATCTCCTCCACACATTCATTAGCTATCAAAATCTAATATACTATTTGTATGCCTTGTACAAACGTACCTTGAGCTTGACTAAGTAGAGAGGGAAGTACCACTTTAATCCTCAAGGATAAGACCTTAGACAAAATTTTGTAAACACTAGTCACCAAACTAATTGGTCTGAAGTCCTTAGGATGCTTAGCAACAGCCTTCTTGGGAGCAAGAGATACAAAAGTAGCATTGACTCCAGGGCTAACAACATGATTATCCTCAAACTCCTTGAAGACCTCAAATAAATCATTTTTAACTATGTCCCAACAGTCTTGATAAAAGGCCATTGTGAATCCATCTAGCCCAGGAGCCTTAGATCTATCCATTAGGAAAACTACTTGTCTGATCTCTTCCTCCTCAAAATTTCTTTCCAGCCACCCTCTCCCTCTCAGAAAGATGTAGCTAGTCTAGACCATCCACTTCCACCCTACAATCAACAGGTCTTCTTAGAATTGGCTTAAAATGATCTACAAGGCATCTAGCTATCTCTTCTTGAGAGGAGATTTCCTCTCCATCAATCTCAAGTTGTGCTACGAAATTTTTCCTCCTTCTCCCATTGGCCATTGCATGAAAAAAATTGTGTTCCCATCTCCTTCCTTGATCCATTTAAACCTTGATTCTTGCCTCCATGAAATCTCTTCTTGCAACAGGACCTCTTCTAATTCCTTCTTTAAATTCCATCTCAACTCCTGTTCCTATGCATTCATAGTCCTTTGGTATTCCTTTTTGTCCAATTCTTCAATCTGAGTCACCAAGGAAGATTTTAAATCCTATAACCTCCCAAAATGGTCCCTGTTCCAGGCTTTCAATTTTATCCTCAAGTTTCTTAGTTTTCTATGAAAACTAACTCCTTTCCACTTCACCCCCCTTAGCTCTTCACTCCACCAGCTCTCAATATTTTTTACAAAGTCTAGGTGAGTCAGCCACATATTCTCAAATCTAAAGGGTCTAGGTCCAGAGTCTAATGGTTCCTCTCCTAACTGAATAGGGTAGTGATCCGAAGAAACTCTAGGTAACCCTTTAGCCATCAACCCCCTCCATTGATTCTCCCAGGCTTCATTAAACAAGAATCTATCTAGCTTCGAACATGTTGGGTTTTCTTGAAAGTTGTACCAGGTAAAATTGGCTTGCAAAAGAGGAATCTCCTTCAGCTCACAAGAGTTAATAAAATCATTGAATTTCCTCATGCTAATAGTGAGGGATTGATGAGGGTTATTTGACTTTATTGTGAACCAAATAACATTGAAATCTCCACCTAAGCACCAAGGACCTTCCCATAACCCTTGAATGCCATACAACTCCTCCCACAATTCATTCCTCTCTATAATTATTGGGCACAGACACATTGTTTAGAACCAAGTAAAATCACCCTCCACCATTTTGAATTTCAGAGACAAGGAAGTTACCTACTAATTCCTCAACTACTTCTACCACATCTTCTTTCCACAAGGTAATTATGTTAGACAGCGTATGCCCTTAGCTCCAATTGGAATGATGTACATTATTACATTTATTGTAAATGAATAAAGTACATATTTGATTCATGTTATTATGGTGTGTTTTCTGTGTAATACCCTTAACTGGACACACATGAGACTCGTGTTAGTTTAAAATGTTCACAGTCGTTGGATAAGTCTGGGGAGATTTATCTTGCTAAAGCCGACACTGATGTGCCGCCAAGTTGGTTGGGGTAGCCTGTCTCAGCTGCCAAGGTGAGACCCGAGGTACATGCAGTGTAGGTTTACTTGAAACCCTGAACCGGACCAGAATTTTAGTATTGCCCTGGACCTTGGTGATTAATGGGCAAAACTAGATTGTTACACCTGACCCCTAGACTCGATTATTATACTGCACTAGGTGTCAGATTGGGCTGTCTTTGATATGCCAATCAGTGAGATCCTTAGAGGGGGTCAAAACTTAGGTATGTTGGGACAGTCCGAGAATTCATCTGAGTGGGTGATCATAGTGACAGGACCAGCCCCTTTGTCGGACAAAGGTAATGATCGGGGATGCACTCTCTGATGGAAACCAAAGCTGTCGGCAACGATTTCAATCGTTGAAATTTGTTTTTGCAAAATACATTTATATAAAGATATACATATATATATTGCGGTTTCAAAATGTTTGCAAAAGGTTTTAATTCCCGGGATCCATGTGAGTAGAGAGTGCAGCACTGTTCCTTGCAGTCGAGGGAGAGGTCCTCTCTTGTCGGGCAATGTTTGATCATTATGGACTGAGAGGTTAAGTGTAAGACCATTGAGGTAATACCTGATGGGCTAATCTTGCATCTGCCCACAGTCCTTGGGTTTTTATAAAGTGGCTTGGCCCAGGGACCACTTAGTGTAAGTGTTGGGCCCATTAAGAGTCCATGGTGATGGGCTCAGGGGTTCACTGTCCATAACAGTGTATTCGGCCAGGCTTTGTAACAAAGGCTGGGCTAAACCCATGTGGCTGATGTGTAGATCAATGTTTGCGTCCCACGCCATACAAAGAAGCCCAACTGGGCAGTAGTTTGGAGGGTTACTGAGCACATGGACTTATTGGACCTAAAGCCCGTTTTGAACTGGTCTAATATGATTAGTTAAACAAGGGCGAATATGGGATTTGGATCAGTAGATAGGATAGGGAGCTATCCCTATCCACTCAGAGAGTCTAGATCCAAATAGAGATTTGGATCTGGAAACCTCCTAATGAGATTAGGAGAGCTTACCTAATCTGCAGATAAGATAAGGATTTATCCTTATCACTTAAAGAGTTCAAATTCAAATAAGGATTTGAATCAGGAAACTCCTAATGGGATTAGGAGCTGATCTCTTTATGTCTATAAAAGGAGGGGGTGAACCATTCAGAACATCTCAAAACCCCAAACATCAGATCAAATTTCAGATCATAGAAAGAGAGAAGACAACTACAGTAAGACTGCGCCATGTTTTGCTCTTGCACCCTCCTATTGCTGCCTCCATCGAGTTCTTGCTGAAGGATTCGGTTCTTGGAAAGAACACTGATGATTCTGCTCCACCCTACACTGTGTCATCTTCAGTGGGAGCAATCTTTGGAGATTTCTTTGGGCGTGAACACTTTGATTGGGAGTTATTGCTACTCTGTATCAGGTATATCCCTCTCCCACCTTTTGGTTTCAGATCTGGTTCGGTTTAGGTTCAAGATTGATCCTTAAAAATGCAGATTTTCTAAAACAGGGAATGTGATTCCCACATAGGAGAGAGAAAATTTTTTGAAAATTCGCCCTACCTACCTGTAGGGTTCGGCTAACCATATGATGGATCTCTCATCCCTCCAGTGGTATCAGAGCCATTGTTCAAATCTTGAACCAAAATAAATCAGATCTAAACCTGCGCAAATGGGCAGAAGGCGTTCTACACGATTTGCGCAGATTGTGGTTTTTCTGGGAAATTGTTTCCCAGATCAAGGGCGAATGATCTGAAATTAATTCTTTATCAATCTGAAATTTATTTAGAATTGTTCTGTATAATGTTCTTGATTTATGGGTTGTTCGTACAAAGGAGATCGAATTCTTTATTGGCGCAGGATATCTGCGATTTTGCAGTTCTATTAATTTTGGTCTATAATTAATTTTTTTTAATTTCTAGACTATGTATAGGAATTCAACATGATGTAATATTAATAGAAAATTAGGGTTTTTCTATTTATTTTATTTCAAGATCAAAGTTGGGCGTGTAGGAGGAGATTTCGTAGATGGAGAAATCGCTATCTGTGATTTGCAGTTTATGAAACTGCAAACTGTGATCTAACATCTGTTTTGTAGGTTTTGAGATGTGCGAACAGCCCTGTTACTGATTCTTGTTTATTCTTTAATCAGTAAATTTAATTTCAGATCGTTTTTCTTGAATTAATTCTTTAATTAAAAATCAAACCCTAGACCCCTTCAAACCAAATTGGTCCAAACTGGTTGGACCGAATCTGTGGTTCGATGGAGGCCGATGTCAGCCCTAATTTCCCACTTTTGGGTCAAGGGGTTGATAATTAATTATGAGATTTAATTCGGCCCACACCTATAAGGCCCAGTTTTAAAGAGTTAAAACTACTAAAGCCCACTAATTGCAGAAAAGCTATATGGGCCGAACTGCTTAAGCCTATTCAGCCCATATACCTAGATAATATTAATCAGTAATATTATGGATTAAAATGGGCTTTAATAATGGGCTTTACAGATCTTAATTGACTGGATCAATTCTATCCTTGCATGTGATGTATGGATGTGCGATGTGCAACGTTCATGGGCCATAAGTACTTGGCCCATGCCAATACGATAGTGGCTCTTGCGCACACCATGGCTGAATGCACATCATTGCCATGGTGTCCTAAAGGTCATTGGATGATCTCCCTTCATGGTGGGCCCCACACCTCCCCTAAGAGAATTCGTGCGGAACCCTAGCCGTTTAGGGCCCACCTAAATCTGGCTTTATGAAAGTCAGTGGGAGCTGTTAAAATAATTTAGTTGTTGATGTTAGGGCCTATTTGGCTAATTAAAGTGTTTTTTATTTCGTTTTTTCTTTCTGTTATGTATGTTATTGTACTCAAGGGCACAAGGGTCTTTTCCCTTGTTATTTATGCCGCCCTATATATATTAAAATAAAGGTTGGCGCCGCCAATACTGTTACATTGCAAAACCCTTGTTTCTTCCCTCCTTTCTTCTCTTCTCTTCTTCTCCTCTTCTCTTCTCTTCTCTTCTCTTCCTCTTATTTCTGGCCGGCCATACTATCAAGATGGTATCAGAGCGGGAATACTAATTAAAGAGAGTAGATCGAACAGACTAGCAGAACCTGGGCGGAACAGAAATCTGATTCTGGACTAAAAAAACAGCTACAACTGGTACAGTTCTCCCTGTTTTTCTCTTCTTTACTCTCCTTGGTCATGTGCCTAGTGAAAACCCTATGAGTCTGGGCAGCTGAATGCTATCGAACCTATGTACCCCATGTTTTTTTTGGATCGTGTGATCTTGTTCATGTGTTAAGACAACTGTAGGTCAAGGATGACCTGTCTTCTTAATGGTTTGATTTGACTATAAGTAAGAAGGATCTCTCCTGCTTATTAGTGGTTGTTAGACATTCTAGAATTCTGGTAGGTTGGGACTGTTAAAACTATACAGGTCTGAAATCTGCCGAATATTACCTCTGTTTTGTCCGGAATTTGGTACTGTTTGTGCTCAACCTGGTTGTTAAACCCAAGTGTGTGGGTGTGAACTGAGTGGAGCATTGTTTTGTGCTCAACCTGCTACTTCAGAGATTTCAGGGAGCCACAATGGAGTGAGTGGGGGAATGGATATGAGCTTCCCCATGGCTGTTATTCCCTTTGATGGTCTGAATTACCTTGAGTGGTCAAGGAGAATAAAACTCTACATCACTGCTAGGGGGAAAATACGATACATCAATGGGAGAGTGAAGGAACCGAAGTATGGAAGTGCTGAGCATGATAGGTGGAACCAAGAGAACAGTATGGTAATGTCTTGGCTCTTGGTTTCAATGCTGCCACAAGGAAGACTTCTATGTGGGCTGAAACTACTTGTGAGATATGGGAACAAGCGAAATCCACCTATTTAGAGCAGAGACACTATGCCAAGATATATCAACTGCAAGCTAAATCCTCTACTTGCAAACAGGGGGAGAGGAGTCTGTCGATGTACTATTCTGATTTGACGTCAATATGGAAAGAACTTGATCACTATCAGAATGTGAATTGGAAGTGTGATGAAGATGCAAAGGCCTATAAATCACTTGTATCTCAGCAATGAGTGTTTGCCTTCCTCCTAGGGCTGAATCCGTCGTATGAGTCCATCAGGGTGCAGATCTTGGGTAGTAAAGACTTGCCATCAGTTCAAGAGGTGTATGCCTTGGTGCAGTCAGAAGAAAGCAGAAGAAGTGTGATGAATGGTGTAGAAGGGGAGTCAATTGCCCTAGCTTTTCGGGGAAATTCAAATACAAATGTCGGAGGTGGTTTTAAAAAGGGTGACACTCAGAAAAAATCAGATGATAAGAACAAGCTTTGGTGTACTCACTGCCAGAAGACACGACACACGAAAGATACATGTTGGGATCTCCATGGAAAACCTAAATGGGCACAGGATTTGGGTAAGAAGTCAGCACCTTATCAGGGCAAGAAACCAGGCCAGCAGAATCAAAAAAGGTATAACTCAGCTAATATGGCATCGACAGAGACTAGTCCTTCAGTAACTCAAGAGAGGCATCCCAGTTCTGACCCTAAGGAAGATATTATCAACTCCTTCCGTAAACATTTGGAATTGTATGGCAAGACTCTCTGCCAGATGGATTCTGGGCCTACTCCCTCTACATCAGGTAATGCCACAGCCTTCCATGTGTCATCTCATACTACTGATTCTCCTTGGATTATTGACTCTGGAGCCTCAAATCACATGACCGATAAGTCTAATTTGTTTCAAACATATAACCTTCTCTCTGGGAGAGATAAAGTAAGACTGGCTGATGGTTCTTTTTCTATCATAGTTGGTTGAGGCACCATACCTCTCCCACTTGGCCTTACTCTTCCTAATGTATTGCACGTTTCAAAATTACATATTAATTTGTTGTCTATTAGTAGTCTGACTCACTCCTTGAACTGCTCAGTCACTTTTTTCCGTCTTCATGTGTGTTTCAGGATTTGACCTCGGGGAAGACGATTGGTAGAGGAAGCATGGTGGATGGTCTCTACGTGTTGGAGAATAATGCTAGTCTAGTGGCGACAGAGTCCACAAGTTCGTCAAGTGAGAGTCAAGCCTATTTATGGCATTGTCGTTTAGGTCATCTTTATTTTGAGTCGTTAAAAGTTATGTTTCCAAAATTGTTTGAGTCCTTTTCAGTGAGTCAGTTACAGTGTCAAACTTGTCAGTTGAGTAAGCATTGTAGAAGTACTTTACCTTTACGAAATAAAAGATCTGAATTTCCATTTCATATTGTTTATTCTGATGTTTGGGGCCCTGTTACTCTACCTACTGCGACTGGCTATAAGTACTTCATTACCTTGATTGATGATTATTCTAGATACACTTGGGTTTACCCTATGCGATCTCAAGATGAAGTGCCACAAATTGTGAAAGATTTTCAACACATGGTGTTCACTCAGTTCCAAACGGAAATCCATATCTTCCAGTCGGACAATGTGAAGGAATATTTCCATAGTGATCTCACGAAGTTCTTTTGCTTTGAGTGGGTCACTTCAACAAAGCTCTTGTGCTAGGACACCCCAACAAAATGGTGTGGTTGAACGGAAGAACCGTCACCTTCTCGAAGTCGCTCATGGCTTGTTGATTCATATGAATGTACCAAAACAGTTCTGGATGGATGCATTCTTGTGTGCGACATATATCATCAATCGCATGCCCTCTCGGCTACTAGAGTATAAGGCCCCACATCAGCTCTTGTTCCCTACAGCCCCGCTGTCCACTATTCCGATGCGTGTTTTTGGGTGTCGTTGTTTTGTCCATAACCTGTCCCCTACTCGTGGTAAGCTTGATCATCGGGTTATTCCTTATGTTTTTCTTGGTTACCCTTTATCTCAAAAAGGGTATCGTTGCTATGATCCCATTGCTCGCAAGTACTATGTCTCCATTGATGTCTCATTCTTTGAGAATCAACCCTTTTTCTCGGTTTCTCCTCAGGGGGAGAGTAGGGTTGAGGAGAAACAGGCGACGACTCAAATTCAACTACCTCCTTTACCCGATCCTCCTCCATTTCGGGTTTTTCATCGTCGCCATAAGAGCCAACAGAGTTTAAGAGCCGTGGAGCCTGACACTATGCAACCAACATCATCGGATTCACCCGAGGCAGATCCGTCTCATCAGCCAGGTACACTTGCTCCCATTGATATATCTACTCCTTTAAATGTTGATTCACTTGTCACCAATGATCTTAATATTCCTATTGCTAAGAGGAAGGGTGTTAGGTCTTGTACCACTAATCATCCTATCTCTAATTTTGTGTCCTATGAGCATGTTTCGCCTTCATACCGTGCCTTTCTCTCTTTTGTGGATAGTGCCCCCGTTCCTAAGACTATGGCAGAAGCTTTGTCAAAACCTGAATGAACAGATGCAATGCAGGAAGAAATTGATGCTTTACACAAAAATGGCACTTGGAGTTGGTAGACCTTCCTGAAGGGAAGGAACCAGTGGGGTGCAAGTGGGTGTTCACAGTGAAACACAAGGCTGATGGAACTATTGAAAGGTACAAGGCTAGACTGGTAGCAAGAAGCTTCACACAGGTATATGGAGTGGACTATGCAGAGACTTTTGCCCCGGTAGCCAAGATGAACTCTATCAGGATTCTTCTTTCCTTGCCAGCAAATCTTGACTGGGATCTTCACCAATTGGACATCAAAAATGCTTTCTTGAATGGTGACTTGGAAGAGAAATTGTACATGACCCAACCCCCAGGGTTTTGTGCCAAAAGCAATGAACAAAAGGTGTGCAGATTAAAAAAATCTCTATACGGGTTGAAACAATCACCTCAGGCTTGGTTCAATAAGTTTCATTTAGCAGTTCAACAAATGGGGTTCAAACAATGCCAGTCAAATCATATTCTATTTGTAAAAAGAGGTGAAGGTAAAATTGCAACCCTTATTGTGTATGTGGATGACATAGTGGTCACAGGAGATTGGGAGGCTGAAACCCGGAGACTGAAAAAATTCTTAGCCACTAAATTTGAGGTGAAGGATCTAGGCCCCCTAAGATACTTCCTTGGAATTGAAGTTGCCTACTGTCACAAAAGCATCTTTATTTCCCAACGGAAGTATGTACTAGATCTACTAGAAGATATAGGCAAGTTGGGGGTAAAACCATTTGATTCACCTATTGAACCTAATCACCATCTGGGAGACAGTTAGGGAGAGTTTTTGAAAGATGTAAAGATGTTCCAGAGACTCGCGGGGAGACTTTTGTATTTGTCTATGACCAGGCCAGATATTGCCTATGCAGTGGGTGTCCTTAGTCAATTCATGCACAGCCCTAAGACAACTCACTTTGAGGCTACAGAGAGGATCTTGAGATATCTCAAGAAGTTTCCTGGAGTTGGTTTGTTGTTCTAGAAACACAGTCACTTAAAAGTGGAAGTATATACTGATGCAGATTGGGCAGGAGCAGTCAATGACCGAAAGTCTACCAGTGGGTATTGTGCCTTTGTAGGAGGAAACCTTGTCACATGGAGAAGCAAAAAACAGAGTATGGTGGCTAGATCCAATGCTGAAGCAGAGTATAGAGCAATGGCTCATGGGGTTGCGGAAATCATGTGGATAAGAAATCTATTAGGTGAACTGGGTTTCGTAGTAAGCAATCCTATGTCACTCTACTGCGACAATAAGGCTACCATCAATATTGCTGCTAATCCAGTTCTGCATGATAGAACGAAACACATTGAAGTGGACAAGCATTTTATTAGAGAGAAACTTGAAAGTGGAGAAGTGTGTACACCATATGTCAGCTCAGAAGAACAACTTGCAGATATCTTCACCAAAGGTCTCCATCATGTACGGCACAAAGATTTGTGTGACAAGTTGGGCATGATTGACATCTATGCTCCAACTTGAGGGGGAGTGTTAAAATAATGTTAAAATAATTTAGTTGTTGATGTTAGGGCCTGTTTGGCTAATTAAAGTGTTTTTTATTTCGTTTTTTTCTTTTTGTTATGTCTATTATTGTACTCAAGGGCACAAGGGTCTTTTCCCTTGTTATTTCTGCCACCCTATATATATTAAAATAAAGGTTGGTGCCGCCAGCACTGTTACATTGCAAAACCCTTCTTTCTTCCCTCCTCTCTTCTCTTCTCTTCTCTTCCTCTTATTTCTGGCCGACCATACTGTCAAGAGGAGCCACTTTGGTTTGACCTAAATTAAACTAGGGTGTAACTTTTGTCCCTCCTGAAATATGAGTGCATGTGATAGGGAGATTCATACGATAAACTCTCTAAAGGCCTTCCATCATTAGCATGAAGATGGGTCCTTCAGTAATGAGGAAATGCACCATAAAATTGGGCTATCCATTTGCTGTCGGATTTGTCGTAATGTTTCATAAGATGATAGAGGCGTCATAGACCGATGTGGGAGGGGCCTATCCTAAAATGGAAGACTCTCTCACGGTACCTTGGCGTTCACGAATATGATGGGTGAGCACTCACTGGACAGAAAGGTTTAACCTAAAATGACAATGAACTTTGTCTGATAGAGGCTAAAGGGAAAGCTCATACGATGAGTGGATATGATCCTTCACAGAAAGGTGGTGGGGTTATGCAGCTGAAACAGTTGGCTCCATGCATCCTATGTGATTTCCCACATTTCCATAGACAATTCGCAATCACCATCACTAAGATAGGAGGGAAATCTTCGAGATGAACAAATGGAAATGGAATATAGATTAAAAGCCATATCTATGTAAACAACATGAATCAAATTAGGTTGTGGACTAATGTTTGCTTTTTACCAGAAATGGCAAACGGACAATTTGCAAAGTTGTTGGATGACAACAAACTTAAAGAACCAAACTATTCTGACCGGTACCGTAACCTTATGTTGGTCCTGACTTTTGAGAAGTTGGACAAGGTGGCTAAAAACCCTACCCGGGAGCGTTCGGGTGATAGGGCTTCTGAGGCCCTTAGGAGGGACTACCAAGAGTGAGAAGAGAAAAAATCTCTGGCCCGGTGCTATATCATTGCCTCCCTGGACAATCTGATACAGAGACAGTTCGATCAGATCGAGATGGCCAAGGACATATTGGCCAGTCTAAAGACAATGTATGAAGAGCATAATCATTCTACTTGGCAAAAGGTCCTGAAACAGTTCATGACCGTGCAAATGTCCAAGGACCAGCAGGTTCATTACCATTGTCTTCGGATGATGGGGTATATCAATGAATTTGAGGCTCTTGGATCCGGGTTGGACCATGTCACTAAGGTAGACGCCATCCTGAATTCTTTGCCTCCTTCAATCCGTTCATCATGAATTACAACATGAACAAGCTGAATGCCAGCATTCAGGAACTCAGCAATATGTTGCAAAGGGCCGAGGAACTGATTAAGAAGGATGAGCCTATTGCTATACTTGTTGAAGCTAGCAAGTCAGGCAAGAAAAAGAGGAAGGCAAAGAAGAAGCCCCAGAAGAAAGCCACCAAGTCCAAGAAGCAGAAGAAGGATAGAGCATCAGATGCTTGTCACTTCTACAAACAGACCGGCCACTAGAAGAGGAATTGTCCTCGGTACCTGGAATCCAAAAAAGGTAATTTCGAATCCTGTGTCATAGAAACCAATTTGTTGGTAACTTCTGCTTCCTGGTGTATTGACTCTGGGGCATCGACTCATACGTGTAACTCACTACAGGGGTTCAGGATAAGCAGAAGACTGAGTGACGGAAAAGTAACTCTTTACTTGGGGACTTCTGCAAGTGTTGCAAATACGGCTATAGGAACCATAGAGTTAATTTTCAGAGAATGAATAATTGTACTGAAAGGTTGTCTTTATGTACAAAATTTGAGAAGAAACTTGATTTCTGTTTCAAAATTGTGTGTGGATGGATATTCTATTATTTTTGGTAATACGATTACTATTAAAAGAAATATCAAATTCATCGCATACAGAGAACTTGAGAATGGTCTCTATGTTCTCCATCCTTCTCTGGAAACTAACATAGTCGCAACTACGTCGATTGATATCCCCAAGAAAAGAATCTGTGATACAATTAAGCCCACGTGCCTGTGGCATTACCGATTTGGCCATATCAACATTGGTCATATCACAAGGTTGGTAAATGATGGTCCTTTGGATTTTCTAACTATAGAAGATCTTCCCACTTGTGAGCCTTGCCTTCAGGGTAAGATGACGAAACGGCCATTTAACGGTAAGCCTGGAATATGTACAGGCACGCTTTACCTTATACATATTGATGTATGTGGTCCCCCAAGTGTTAGGACTCGTAACCAGCATGTGTATTTTATTACATTCACTGATGATTATTCTCGGTATGGTTACATGTACCTAATGAGACAAGTCTGAGTCATCTGAAAAGTTCAAAGAGGTCAAGAAACAGTTAGGGAGAGAAATTAAAACCCTTCGATCGGATCGAGGTGGTGAGTATCTCTCTGACGAATTCAGGGACTACTTGAAGGTCAACGAGATAGTATCACAGTTAGCTCCTGCTACACCACAGCTTAACGGTGTTTCAGAGAGGAGGAATAGGACCTTATTGGATATGGTTCGGTCACTTCTCGTGCACTCAGAGTTACCCACATCCTTTTGGGGTTACGCATTGGAGACTACGATATACGTGTTGAATCGGGTTCCAACCAAATCGGTTCCGAATACTCCATATGAACTTTGAACCGGAAAGAAACCAAGTATCAAACACTTGAAGATTTGGGGTTGTCCGGCACACGTTAAAAGAACGAGTGCAAACAAATTGGAATCCAAGACCAGTCGTTGCCTATTCGCAGGCTACCCCAAGGGCTCTGTGGGTTACCTACGCTATGACCCAGGTGAACAGAAGGTGTTCTGTAGCCGAAATGTCCATTTCTTGGAGGAAGACTATATCCTAAACAATAATCGTCAGGAAGTTGTTCTTGATGAAGAGATCTCAGGGTCAGTGGGAGGTGTCCCACAAGTTCCAAGTAGTGACCAACATAGAAGATCTACCCGGGTATCCAGGCCTCCAGTCCGTTTCGACTATGACCAGGATAGTTACCTGGTGGAAGCTACGACCAGTGAGGAAGATCCCGTGACTTATACGGAAACTACGTTGGACATAAATTCCTTAAAGTGGGTACATGCCATGAGAGCTGAGATGGACTCAATGGAGACCAATGGAGTCTAGACTCTAGTAGATCCGGCTCCCGGGGTAAAAGCAATTGGTTGCAAATGGATCTATAAGAAGAAGAAGGGCCCTGATGGTAAGGTTGAGACCTACAAAGCTCGTCTGGTGGCGAAAGGGTATACTCAGAAAGAGGGCATCGATTATGAGGAAACTTTTTCGCCAGTGGCCATGCTTAAATCCATTAGGATCCTGCTAGTTGTAACAGCATACCATGACTACGAGATTTGGCAAATGGATGTCAAAACTACATTCCTGAATGGAGATCTTAGTGAATATATCTATATACAGCAACCGCTAGGTTTCATAGTTGCAGGTCAAGAACAAATGGTATGTAAATTAAATAGATTCATATATGGACTTAAGTAAGCTTCTAGGAGTTGGAACATCCGGTTTGACTCTATTGTCAAAAAGTTTGACTTTGAGCAGAACCCGAACGAGCCCTGTGTTTATAGGAAATCCAGTGGGGATAAGGTTACGTTCTTGGTTTTGTATGTAGATGACATTCTGCTCATTGGGAATGATGTAGGAATGTTGACTACGATGAAAGTATGGCTTTCACAGCAATTCTCCATGAAAGATCTTGAAGAAGCCTCCTATATATTGGGTCTTCGACTCTATAGAGATAGATCGAAGCGGATAATACGATTATCCCAATCTGCTTACATTGACAAAATAGTCAAGAGATACAGCATGGAGAACTCCAAAAAAAGAAATGTTCCTTTCAGCCACGAAGTCACTCTCTCCAAGGGGATGTCTCCGAAGACTCCCGAGGAGATTGAGGGCATGAAGGACGTTCCCTATGCCTCAGCCGTAGGGAGCATCATGTATGCCATGTTGTTCACTCGTCCTGACATTGCTCAAGCAGTGAGTGTGGTAAGCAGATTCTAGGCCAACCCAGGGCAGGAGCACTGGGCTACTGTGAAAAACATACTTAAGTACCTTCGAAAGACAAAAGAGTTTTATCTGGTATTCGATGATAGCTCACTAAAGAGCCACGAGCCCACTCGAAATCGAAGCACATCGAGATGAAGTACCATGTACTGTGGGAGATAATTGGAAGAGGGGACGTCCTGATTTAGAAGATAGCATCAACGGAGAATGTCGCAGACCCATTGACTAAGCCATTTACATAGAAAGTGTTTGAGAAACACGTGGAAAGTATGGGACTCCGGCTTATACCAGATTGGACCTAAGTGCAAGTGGGAGCTGTTATACGGTATATGCCCTTAGCTCTAATCGAAATAATGTACATTATGACATTTATTGTAAATGAATAAAGTACATATTTGATTCATGTTATTATGGTGTGTTTTCTGTGTAATACCCTTAACTGGACACACATGAGACTCGTGTTAGTTTAAAATGTTCACAGTCGTTGGATAAGTCTGGGGAGATTTATCTTGCTAAAGCCGACACTGATGTGCCGCCAAGTTGGTTGGGGTAGCCTGTCTCAGCTGCCAGGGTGAGACCCGAGGTACATGCAGTGTAGGTTTACTTGAAACCCTGAACCGGACCAGAATTTTAGTATTGCCCTGGACCTTGGTGATTAATGGGCAAAACTAGATTGTTACACCTGACCCCTAGACTCGATTATTATACTGCACTAGGTGTCAGATTGGGCTGTCTTTGATATGCCAATCAGTGAGATCCTTAGAGGGGGTCAAAACCTAGGTATGTTGGGACAGTCCGAGAATTCATCTGAGTGGGTGATCATAGTGACAGGACCAGCCCCTTTGTCGGACAAAGGTAATGATCGGGGATGCACTCTCTGATGGAAACCAAAGCTGTCGGCAACGATTTCAATCGTTGAAATTTGTTTTTACAAAATACATTTATATAAAGATATACATATATATATTACGGTTTCAAAATGTTTGCAAAAGGTTTTAATTCCCGGGATCCATGTGAGTAGAGAGTGCAGCACTGTTCCTTGCAGTCGAGGGAGAGGTCCTCTCTTGTCGGGCAATGTTTGATCATTATGGGCTGAGAGGTTAAGTGTAAGACCATTGAGGTAATACCTGATGGGCTAATCTTGCATCTGCCCACAGTCCTTGGGTTTTTATAAAGTGGCTTGGCCCAGGGACCACTTAGTGTAAGTGTTGGGCCCATTAAGAGTCCATGGTGATGGGCTCAGGGGTTCACTGTCCATAACAGTGTATTCGGCCAGGCTTTGTAACAAACGCTGGGCTGAACCCATGTGGCTGATGTGTAGATCAATGTTTGCGTCCCACGCCATACAAAGAAGCCCAACTGGGCAGTAGTTTGGAGGGTTACTGAGCACATGGACTTATTGGACCTAAAGCCCGTTTCGAACTGGTCTAATATGATTAGTTAAACAAGGGCGAATATGGGATTTGGATCAGTAGATAGGATAGGGAGCTATCCCTATCCACTCAGAGAGTCTAGATCCAAATAGAGATTTGGATCTGGAAACCTCCTAATGAGATTAGGAGAGCTTACCTAATCTGCAGATAAGATAAGGATTTATCCTTATCACTTAAAAAGTTCAAATTCAAATAAGGATTTGAATCAGGAAACTCCTAATGGGATTAGGAGCTGATCTCTTTAAGTCTATAAAAGGAGGAGGGGGCAAACCATTCAGAACATCTCAAAACCCCAAACATCATATCAGATTTCAGATCACAGAAAGAGAGAAGACAGCTACAATAAGACTGCGCAATCTTCTACTCTTGCACCCTCCTCCTGCTACCGCCATTGCCAGTTCGATCTCCATTCTTGTAGGAGCGATCAAGAAATGTTATTGATATCAGTCTTTGGAAAAAGACTGATCTAAAGTCGTACTCACAGCCTCCATCGAGTTCTTGCTGAAGGATTCGGTTATTGGAAAGAACACTGTTGATTCTGCTCCACCCTATACTGTGTCATCTTCAGTAGGAACAGTCTTTGGAGATTTCTTTGGGCGTGAACACCTTCATTGGGAGTTACTGCTACTCTGTATCAGATATATCCCTCTCCCACCTTTTGGTTTCAGATCTGTTTCGGTTTAAGTTCAAGATTGATCATTGAAAATGTAGATTTTCTAAAACAGTGAATGTGATTCCCACATGGGAGAGAATTTTTTGAAACTTTGCCCTACCTACCTGCAAGGTTCGACTATCCATATGATGGATCTCTCATCCCTTCAAATTATCCCCCCTGAAGCTCCCCAAGAGGGAATATTACAATTTCAGTAATGGTATCTTGAAGACTTAATGGTATCCTGAAGAAATACATGTATTACAATTTCAGTAAAAATAGTGGCAAAAATGTTGGCACAGTTAAAAACTAATGATCATGAGATACCCCAAACCGTTTACTATACCATGAAGGCATGAACCAATCATCCATAAGAACGAGAAATTGAAGGGGATACATCGCATAGAATTAGATCAAGGTGAAAGGTACATCTGTTGTGTTGTGTGACTGGCATAAGGAAAATTTTAGAGGAGAGATGCATCTTAGCCATCCAAACAGAAAAAGCAAGGTTAAAACACCAAGATGTTGAACATTTATACATTGTCCATCCAATAGATAGCCTGGTGAATAAATAGTGCAAAAATTTAAAAGTGGACCCTATATTCAGTTTCTAGTGAAGAAAAACTTTGTCCCATAAGGACATACTAGTTGCATTGCATGGGCCAAATCCTAAGACGCATTGTCTAGAAAAATGAAATTAATTCTAATATTTTCCTTTCTAAGCCTTACAAATCCATCTTACACCAAAAGTATTGAATATTGTATGTGAGAGCCACTTGTACTGACAGTTTTGGACCCATGCAATATGGCACAATCTTCCAGCTTTATGGTGTATGATGCATTTGTCACACACAAGAGAAATCAAATTTGTATGCTTAACATTTCACTAATATCTCATATCTCCATTTTAGGCAACACTTAAACAGTTGTAGCATCCTATAGCAGGGAATCAAAACCCAATGTCAATAAATCACCATTAAAAATGTGTATATACATACAACATTAACATTTAAGTCATTCATTTGTAGTCCTTGTTGTAGTAAAATATAATTTAACTAAAAAATATTAAAACAAAAGTTTATCCCTGTTAGTCAATAAAACCACACTTTGGATTAAGAGTGTTAAAACTGATCACCTTACAATTTTCAACCTCTGATAGCCATTTTGTGAGTTGTGCAGCAAGGGAACAATAATCTCCTGGATTCTTCAAAATTGTATAGCAAAAGGCTGGGTCCTTCAACTCATATGTTATTTCTCCACTGGACTAAGTTTTTTCCCACGAAATAGAAATACACAGCATGAGTCAACTACAACAGTAATGACTAATGAAATCATTTATTTATACAAATTAACACTGATACAATTAAACATGAAACGGAAAACAGCAACAAACTAATTGTCATAATTTGCACATTCCAATTACTTCATAAAAGGAATAATATGAAAAAAGAACTGCAGAACCCTCAAAGCAGACATATGAAGCAGCATTTACATTGATAATGAGATCTAACATGTAGCAATATTAAACGGAACTTTAAGAAAAGCACAAAGAAACAAAAAAAAGTACAATGGATATTCTCCACATATTTGAAATTTTGAAATAAATAATTGGGCTTGGGGATTCCACAATATCAGATAATCTCCAAACAAAACAGTTGCCAGACCTCCCAATTTTGAATCCCCAACTTGATAATAACAAATAAACCACATTCCATGCAATGAAAATATATCAGAAGTTGATGATCAAAGATTTCCAGTCCAACATTTTATAAACTCTTGCAAGTTGCAATTATCTACCAACTCCTGGCAATAACAGAGATTGCAGGTTCATCCCCTTTTCCGATATTTCAATTCCTATAAAAACTTTTGATTAAATGAAGTTGATTATACACACTATCAGATAGACCTGGAAAACTTATGGTGGTATGTTTTGTCCAAGTCTTACTCAGCTGCCAATTGTTATCTTTGACAAATTTCAATATCAGCATTGTCACTTGAAGTACCTAACTGACATGGCATGTACCTCAGCCATGTAAATTTGTAGGAATTCACTTCTATAATAATCAGTATCTGTGATTTTGGTTCATTTTTTAAGCTAACCACTTAGAACCAAGCTCTAGCTCAAGTGCAATATATCGCTTGGTCTTGCTATTAAAGCTCCTACTTCTCTCCAATCCAACAATCCTCCACCCAAAACATAGTAAAATATTGCTCTTGCATTGCAAGATGATGAAAGCACATCATCAACATGTGAAAGAAATATGGAAGACACCATTTACAAAAGATAAGGTGGCAAATAGATAAATCATCACAGTTATTCATGCATGGCTGGTACTTGATCCACCATACCTTCAATTTTTGCAAATGATTTGAGAGGTTGGCTACTGTCATCCCAGTGCTATTTGCCACAGTAGGCATGTCAAAAATATAATGCCCCTGTTTGGTTTCAGACCTGAAAAACATCATTGAGTTATATGTTAACTTTACAAGTGCAAGTACATGTATTTATTCATGCCATTGAATTAAAAAGTTGAAAATATACACCCACTTCTTCAGAATCGCTGCAACCAATATATCCTTGACAGCAAGCAAATCTGGAGATGTCTGCAGCATCACAAATTTCTACAATCTTAACACATTAAGTAGGTAAAATAAAGACTTTGACACTGGACCATTGGTGGCCATATCAGGTATACTGAAAAAAAATAGGTGGTGACAGACCCGATCCCCATGCAATACTATGAGTAACTGAAGTGAACCATATCAATAGCAGATTCACGTGACAATGCAATCTACAATTTCTTGCCATCACACCATACCTTGATTGCAGTTACCAGTAAAACCCTAAAACTTATGTCCCAGAAACTACAAGGCATAAAGAACAATAGTGACATTTAAGCATATAAGATCAACAGAATAAATTTGCAAAGATTACTCACTTTATGGAAATACAAAGTGCAGGTCACGTTTAGCTGTGGAAGTAGGTTCAAGTACTGTACTTCACCCAACTCCAGGTATGTTAGAAGTGTCAGCATAACCTGCCACCCAGTCAATCAATAAAATGCCTTGTTCACATATCAATACATGCCAAAGAAAACCCAATTTAGAACAATAAAAATATTATGCAATAACCTTTTCTTGGTTAGAAAACATGCATAACTATTGATTATTCTTTCTACCACTAATGCAAGTATTTCACATAAAACAAGCACATTAAACGCCATTTCAGAGACAGGTAAAGGGGATATCCTAGATTCACTCTCAATTGTTTATGCAAACACCAAAATCACCTGCTGATACAATCTATATGACATTTAACCAGACAATAAGACCCCACCTGCAGCACACAACATATCAATATGGACAAAAGGCTTGACTTCAAGGAAGCTGTGTCCTTGATGCTCAGGTAATTAACCTAGTTTTTTATAAGCAGTTAAGTTGGGACCACCAAAAGGGGTTTTTGTTCCTTGAGACTGACTTCTTTAACTTGTTTGTGGAGAGCTGAGAAAGAGCTAGTAGGCTCTGCAGTTAGGATTTACAGATGGCATGACTATTTGCAAAGGACCATAGCATGTGTAGATAAAGCATCCAATGGATCAAAGGAAGAATACCAGAGGGATTAGTTATACTGAATCATTAATACAAGTGTAGCTGTATAGGGCACAAGCAAAGAAACCTCTTCTTTCATGTCAAATTTCCTGGATGCAGATTCTTTGACCAAGGAGCAAACTTTTCCAGTAGAACCCATGTTGCTGCTGAAAACTTGAGATAGGAATCTGTTTACTGCATATTCATCTACACCATCACTGACAACATATGATAGTAAGCAGGTTATACACATTTTACACACAAAACAAACAAACAAAAAAGAGAATGAAATGGAGTGAAAGATACTAGTAATCATACAAAGAGAAGCTGAGAAAAAAATTAGCACCTGTATAAAAGACTGCGTAGCTTGAAATAAGTTGTTTCATCAAAAAGGAGATGACAATAGGACAACCTTCCATCCCGTCCAGCACGTCCAATCTCCTACATTAATACATATAATCTGTTACTATTAACCTGGTTATAAATTTCTAAAAGTACCTCATTTCTTGTTCTTTTTATTTATTTATTTTTTTTTTTTTTTGTGAAATAGTACAATACAAAGAGAGAACGATACTAGAAAGGAAGCACCCAAAAGAAACCTTCTTAGAATACAAACATAACAAAGTCTTAGGTTAAAGGCAAATAGGAGAAATCAGAAATGTTCTTCTCGGCAAGGGGAAAAAAAGAAAAAAAACCAAAGGATTTTAGTTTTTGCTAAAAATAGTTTTAAGAATGTCTAAATATTACACAATATAATTAACCGTATGAAAATCACAGTACAAGGAAGGCTAACTATTTTACATGTCCTGTCATCATCATTATCATATGGGTTGACTACAGGAATCCTGTTCTTCCATTTTGCTCTATTTAGTGCTACATCCATTGTTAAATTATGGGCCCATAAATCATTTCTTACTACTTCAACCCATGTCCTTTTTGGTCTGCCCCTGGCTCATCTACCCCTTCAGCTTGTAACAGATCACTTATTCTTATTGGTGTCATAGATGGTCTTCTCTGTACGTAACCCAAACCATCTTAGTATAATTTCCCTCATTTTATTACCTATTGGAGTTACTCTTAGGTTCCTTTGAATACCATCCTTTCTAGTTTCCCACTCATCCATCTCAACATTCACATTTTTGCCACACTCATTGTTTGGACTACATGCTTTAATATCGATTCGGTGCTCTTGTTCTTACTATCTTCAGATTATTTTCTGCTTGGAGTTGGTATTTCTCTTTTATAGATTTTTTTTTTTTTTTTGCTTTGTTAATAGTACTTAAAAGGTCATTATCCGAGTTGGTCCCAATCTGGGGTTTTGAGAGGGGAAGTCTGGGTACGGACCCAAGCTTTGTCACTTTTTTGCACAAAGTGGATGCTCTCGGACTTCAACCCACATTCTCATACTTATCAGCCCGAGATTTTACCATTAAACCAAGCAATGGTTCAATAATAGCACTCAAATATAAACAGTAAATATAATATGAAGTAAAAAAAATTGGGCATATCCCATTTTTGAAAAAACCAGGCACAACCTTAGAGAAATGAAAAAGAAACCACTTTTTGTAATGATCAACATCAATACAAAGAGGCCTCTTTGTCTTTTAAAACTTGAACTGTGTTACCACTGATTAGGGGTGTGCCCCCTTTATCAAAAATGGGATGTTCCCAAACCACTCCCCTGAAAGAATATCTGAATTCAAAAATATTTGGTTATGTTTTCTATTAATTGTTTCATTCTAGAATTCATTTACTTATTGAGGAAAAATAAATCAAGAATAGGTGCCAATAAATCAGATCATTGGAAGCCTAAGAGAATTGTTGAGCATCAATCCGCACTTCAAAGAAGGCAGGGATCTGCTATCAACAAAACGCTCCCAACAGGCCACTGCAACTGTACATTGGGAACATCTCCCTTGTCATTTATGGGGAGATGTTCCCAATGTGCGGCTGCAGTGGCCAGTTGGGACATGTTGAAAGCATATTGTTGGTAGCAAATCTGAACTCCTTCAAGGATGATCATTATCTTCTTTTTTTAATGTTGACTCTTTTTTGGGGGCTCTTAAGGGTGTTCATATGTACAGAACCTTTTTATACAGTGAACTATCACAGTTGTAGATTTTTTTACTATATAAATGCAATTTTATCTTACCTTTAAAAAAAAAAAAAAAAACTGAGCCTGACCAAATCAGAATCCAACCAGACATAATCAGATGATTCAGATCAACCTGGATATGATAACCACGTAATCATATCAAATCTGGATAGGGTTAGTGCTACGAATCTGACTTGTTTATAGCCCTAGACATTAAATGGAAGTTTATCCTCAATGAATATTATTCAATTCCCTAATGTTTTGTTCTAGACTGTTAGTCATCCAAAAAAAGTTTTATTCTAGATTTCCATTTTTTTAGAATTTTCCACAATGTTTTCCTGATTTAATTTGTGAATGCCATTCCAATGGGTTTCTGAAGTTTGCACCAGAACTGAAATCAGAACTTTCTTCTTATCATACATAGACACATGGAATCAAGTAGGATAGAAAGCTCTTGGAGGCAACCTCTCATCCTCAATCAACTTCAAATGGTATTGTCATCTATAAAGCATAAATATCTCATTTTTTATAGATAACTAAAATTTTATTAGAAATGAAAAAGATTGTAGTGTAGCATATATAAAACCTTTAGTCCCTCGACATTAGGCAAGCCCCTGTTGCCTTAGTCCAACCTCTTTTACTTACTACTCCATTACAACTGATTGTCACTTAGCTGTCCCCAAAATAGCTGATATCCATTAATCCCTTGTCTTGATAATGCATCATCCAACCAGATGGCTGATCTATGGACCTAATTACAGTTAATAATTCCTCCCCCTTCCTAACTCTTGCATTTCCCTCATAGCATTTCAGAAATTCAGTGTTGCCGCATAACTCTACCATTATTGTTCCTTAGCTAACCTATCTCATCTGGTTACAAGGATGGAAAACAAGAATAATGCCTATGGGTAGGTTCTGTTAAATTAACATATAACACTAACAACATAGTGGTCTCTTTCCTCCTGTTATAATTGTTTCTTCTAGAAGGATCCTTAACAAAAAAAGGATGGAAAATAAGAATGAGATTACCCATTCTCAAGGCTTCAATGTTCAATCTCAACCAGTTTTCTGGGTTTTCAGGGCTATTGTGCATACATGTTTTGTACTTTTCTCTTTGTTCTTGTAAGTTGTAATCTTCGCTTTGATTTGAAATTAAGTTTGTATTGTATCCAAGCAAAAGCACAAACCGGAATTCCCAATGCTTTGGATATTACTATTATAATCACCTGAACATATTCTTCCACACTTTCTGGCAAGCTATAATGAATGACCTGCGAAGTAAAAGCACAGTTCAAAAAACTGGAATATTCTTGCTACATATAATAATGCACTGAATGCCACAATTCAATTTTTTTATAGGTTATCAAATGCAAATATATGTGATAGTGAATTATTAAACAGAGAGATCAAACACAACATATGCATAAACATAATCCATCCAAAAACAAATATGCATAAACATACTATTATACATGAATGTACATCAGTTGAGCTATGGTATCAAGAATAGTCCATGAATATTATCCACATCTTTAATATGAACTGTGATCCATAAACCAGATTCAAAGGGTCCACCTGAATGATCACCTATACAATTTCACCGTTTCATGTTGATAGACAATGAAAAAGAAAACTTTTTAAAGAAACAAGGGAAAATTATTAATAAATAGTCAGTTGATAATAGATAATTCATTGCCAATGATATGAACCATCTTTTCATAGTATAGGCAAGCCTCAAGGAATGAGGCTGAGCTTTAGCAAGAATATGTATCACTGACAGGCACACATAGTATAGGTGGGTCCCCTGTCTGTAAGCCCCACCGCACAATATTCCAGCTATTTTCTGCAAGATGGATCTATAATCTTTAGCATTGCTCTTCAGACGAGAATCCAAAGGAACATGTATCACTGACAGGCATAAATTCATACATAGATGATCCAAGGTTGGAACCATTGAGTGCATGTTTGGTTGGAGAAATCGATTTATCAAAATTGTTTCCTCAAGAATCGGCAATTTTGAGGGGTTTGGGAAATCACTTATTTGTCAAGAACATGTATTTCCTAAAAGTAATGCTAATGAGGTGATTTATCAAAAAAAAAACATGCAACCGTCACAACATTTTTATTGAAAGGCAACTTTTACAACATTATTGGCCTGGAGTCACTGCAATGTCAGAAATCAATTTGAAAATTATCGGTATGGCAATCAATTTGAAACTCAACCAGTACTGGTATGACGATTATTGGCTTCAGATATACCTGGGTGGCACCCTAAGATTTATTCAAGAGTTAGCATGACAAATGATTCTGACAAAATTAAATAATAAGCATGGTTTGTTCATACAGCTCCTACATCACCCTTGTCAAGCCCCATTCCAAATGCCACAGTTGCCACAACCTACCATCATCAAAGGAGACAAGGAAAATATAATTAGAATAAACATACACACAGAGGAGATATGCAATCACACTAGTAATTTGTGTTCAATTATGTAGAAAAATCTCCCAATTAATAGCTGAAATAATGTCATTAGTCCTTACAACTCTTATTTTGTTGGAACAGAACATTTCTTGTGTACAGATCCTCTCCTTTGCTGAGATACCACTGTGGTAGCTCTGCAGAGCAATGAACTCACTTCATATCATTTAACTATCCAGAACAAGAACTATTGTGCATCCAATAAAAGTAAGCAATAAATTGAATACAACATGCAGCTTCAAAATGAAATTCTAACCTTAGCAGAGATATTGTTGTCACAAAGGTGTTTACTAAGTAGATCAGTTTCAGACTGCCAAAAAAAGAAAAGAAAGAATACACGGACAGAAGTTAGCCCTACAGCTACCTAATAATTAAAAAAAATGCACATGTGTGCCTTTTTTTATTTAAATTTATGCTATGTCTTCTCTTAGTGTTACAAAGCATTCAAACGTTTATGCTACAAAATATTCAAAACTCGTACATAAGCAATTTGGAAAGGTAAATATTCCATTGTCTCAGACCATCAATAGATATAATTAGCAAAAAAAACATCATTAAAAGATATTTAAGTAGTATCTGGAAAGCAGACAAATCAGTGAGCAGGAAGTTTACCCCCGCCTTGCTGTCTGACCAGTTTTTTGGTAATCATACAGGTTCTGGACTATGGTATTTCCATTTTATCCTTGGCACTAAGGCTTAACTACTTAACTAGAAAGTGCAGTTTTTTATTATTATCTCTTGAAAATGGTAAATCTACCCTTCCCTCTCCACCATAATCTCTCTTGCACAATCCCAATCAACTGAGCTTAGTTCTAGGCAAACCTGAAATTTACAGTAGATAATGATACTCCGAACTTCGGCCAGAGGAGCAGACTTTATCAACATCATCAAATCTTTCATCCTACAAAGTTTAACTTAATGACAATCATCAATAAATTAATCAAGCACCAAAGTGGTGCAATTGAATAAATAAGTGAACTTCAACAATAAACTAATAAAAATAAAGCTACTTGCCTATTTCCACTCAAAGTTATGGACAACTGTAAATTTTCTCTTATCTCAGATGTCTGAATGAGACTGGTTGGAGGAATTTCTAGAGCACTCATAACAGCATGCAAAGTTTTACAAGTTGCTGTTGCAGTCATTGCAAGAATGCACTTAACACTGAGCTTGGCTTGAAGTAATGACGCCCTAAGCCTCAGATATGATGGTCGAAAATTATGAGACCTATTAATTTGTTCCAAAAACATGATAAGCTTAAGCAAGAAAATGTGCAAAAGAGAATTACTGTTGGCAAAGAGCAATAATATCACAGGCCTTCTCTGTCATGGAAATGCCAAACCACAAGAGACAAATCACGAATAGAAATTTTTGTGCAAATACAAGAGGTTATAGGGTGTTACATCTTGGCCCATGACAGCCAGGACTGTGATGCTAGCATCTTCCATGGTTAAAACTACAAGGAAAATTCCTCCAGACTAAAACGTTTGACAAATTCAAAACTAAAAGACATGAAAGAAAAAAGTCAAAGAAGTAACGCAACCACGCAACCACTCACCACTCAGAAATGCAGTGAGCTTCATCTACCACCACAAGTGATACAAGTAGAGTAGTCCCAAAAATTGATACAAATTCTGCATTTAGAAACCTCTCAGGAGAAACAAAAAGAACCTGATACATAAAACACGTTACATTAACAATTGGTTGTAATTGCCAGGGATGAAAAAAATCAGATATCATCATTAAAACCTTGTCCATTTCTGAGTTTATCTAGAACACAAATCAAGACAAGCACATATAAACTCTATGAGAGCGTAACTGCATTGAAAGGCAACCTAGAAACTTGTGTCCAATTACATGAAAATTATAAGACATGTCGTCCTATTATGTGCTCCTATACACAAAGTGCACATACAACCTTAATGCGTCCTTCCCGAAGCTGCTGTAGTGTTTCAGAAGTCACTTCACTTGACTGAAACAAAAATGCAGTATCAATACAAACATCTTCAAAGACCAGCATTAGATAGTAACAAGGGGAGAAGCAATGATTTGCCAACCACCTGACTGCTACATAGGAGGGAACCCTGAACCATTGAAGGTAACTGCTTTAGTTGATCGACCATCAAAGCTACCAGTGGACTCACAACAAGAGTTAACCCAGGTAAAATCAGTGCGGGCAACTGATAGCACAGTGATTTTCCGGCCCCAGTTGGCAAAACCAGCATTGTTGATTGACCTGCAATCACCTGCTTGATTGCCTCCAGCTGTCCCTCGCGGAAGGAATTATAACCATAGGTTAGCTTCAACAGCTTCCTAAGGTTCTCATCCGATGGTTCATCTCGAGCATCTGAGACGGCTTGTTCAATTAATTCGTAACTGAACCGCCCGTGCTTGCACTGCTCCTGCTTCTGTCTTAGAGTCTCCGAAACTAAACCACCTTCGTCATAAAGCCCATCCACTTCAGCTTCGCTTTCTTTTCTGGGTTTTCTCTTACTTCTCGAACAATATCTCCGATTCGTGGAGTAATTTGATATCCGTCTTTTCCCTCCCTTGCTGGTGAACTTGCGCCCGCGGCCGTTTATATTAAGTCTGACAAAATTCCCTTCGCCACCGCATTTCCGCCGTTTCAGAGGTAGTGGTACATTGCCTCCTATAGAATTAGGATGTTTTCTTAAAGATTTAGTAGAATTACTGAGATGAGCAGATTCGTTATTAATGTCCAAAGGAACGGCTTCAGCAGAGCTCTCCCCACGCTCATTGCGATCACCATTGTTTCCAGTCTCAGGCCGTGAAATTGATAGAGAAGGCTGCACTTCATCTTCTTCGGTAGTTTCTATATTGACCCGTCGCATCTTCGAGAAAGAGAAAGTTGCCCAATTTGCAAAATGACCTTGCCGAAGAGTTTCCGTGGAATTGGACGCCGAGGGACCCAGGTCTCGATCAGAAGGGCGACGAATCTGAATAGGTACACCGGGCAGCGTTGAGAAATCAGCGGAAGGGAAAACCCTTGGTAGCGGATCATCATCAGGTTCTTTAGTTTTAGTTTCAGCTTCGGTTTTGGTTTTGGCTTTGGTTTTCAGGGGTTTCTGCCTTGAGGAGACGGGCTTCTGTCTTGAAATAGAGTTTGTGCAAGACGAAATCCCGTGCCGATTAATAGTAGATTTTTTGAGAGGAGAAAGATGATGAGCTTGTGAAGCTTTTGGATCTCCTCTAGGCGGAGTTGCAGAGATGTGAGAACCATCGGAGTCCGAATCGGATTCCATCGTTGTTCTGGGGAGAGATGGGAGGTACCAAGAGCGCGGCGTGAAGCTTTTCCCGCCAAATATTGTGCATGAAGATTTTTATATATTTTTGATACAGGGGTTGTTTGGCAATGTCTCGTTTGAAAGTTGAAACTCCAGCGCGACATAAGCAATTGATTTTAACGCTGAAAGCATGTATCTGATAGAACAGATGAGTTCGGATCTGGTCCCAACGCAGGGTCAACAACCAGTTATAACAGTCCTTACAGCCGTGCATTGGGAATATCTCGCTATAAAGATAGAGGAGATATTTCCAATGGCAATGTAACGCTTGACTAACCTATTTAAATCCAATGGATCAGTATACAAAGACCGGATCTGCTCCACACACCGGCGCCTCACAGATGCCTCACACGCACATTCTATCATGCATTGGAAACATCTCATAGACATTCCTAATGCACGGTGGATGTGCCTGTGAGGCGCCCATGTAAGGAGCAGATCCCAGTATACAAGTCCATTTAGAAACCTCAGGGGTATGTATTAAGTGTTGTTTACCCTTTTAAAAACCGTTATTTTGATGTTTTAAAAACATAAATTATTTTGAAACAGAACCGAACTTGTGGGCTCCGTGTATTTAATATTGACATGGACCTTATCATTGGTTACACAGCTCGTTGAACGGTTAAACCTTACTCAATTCAAGAATACATTTCAAATTTTTCTTTTTGTTGATATGATAATTTCAAAAATAAACAAAGAAAAATAAGAAGAATAATTGTTCAGTCCGGTGTTTAAGGTTAGGAATGGCAATGGGGCAGGGAAGGGACAGAGAGCCTCTCCCCATCCCTATCTTTCAAAAATCCCCATCCCCATCCTTATCCCTACTAACGGGGACAAGGTTATCTCCATCCCCGTCCCCACAAGGATCCCCATTCTTCGTGATTTTTTATAATGTTAATTATTTTGTTTTTTTATTTAAAAAAATAAAAAATATATAATTAAAATTTACAATCCTATTAGAAAAAATTCAAACATATTCAACCATATTTAAAATATATATATATTCGTGGGATCCCAAGGGGCAGGGATCGGGATCCCCGTGGGGCGGGGAGTGCTCTCCCCGTCCCCACTATTGGGAATGAAAATTTCCCCATCCCCGTCCCTATAAGGAGGGGGGAGAATCATCCCCATCCCTACCCCATTCAGGGTATGTATTAAGTGTTCTTTACCCTTTTAAAAACCATTATTTTGATGATTTAAAAACATAAATTATTTTGAAACAAAACTGAAACTTGTGGGCCCCATTGTGGCTCCATGTATTTAATATTGACATGGACCTTATCATTGGTTACACAGCCTGGTTAAACCTTACTCAATTCAAAAATACATTTCAAAATTTTTTTTTGTTGATATGATAATTTCAAAAATAAACAAAGAAAAAAAAGAAGAATAATTGTTCAGTCCATCGCCAAAATTATTAACCCCATTGTACAATTAGAGTAGGTGCCAACTTGGAATTGATATCAAACACGGACAGGTGGTGTTTAAGGTTAGAAATGGCAACGGGGCAAGGCAGGGACAGAGAGCCTCTCCCCATCCCTGTCCCACAAAAATCCCCATCCCCATCCCTATCCCTACTAACGAGGACAAGGTTATCTCCATCCCCGTCCCCACAAGGATCCCCATTCCTCGTGATTTTTTATAATGTTAATTATTTTGTTTTTTTATTTAAAAAAATAAAAAATATATATATAATTAAAATTTACAATCCTATTAGAAAAGATTCAAACATATTCAACCATATTTTAAATATATATATATATATATATTTGTGGGATCCCAAGGGGCAGGGATCGGGATCCCCGTGGGGCGGGGAGTGCTCTCCCCGTCCCCACTAACGGGAATGAAAATTCCCCCATCCCCGTCCCTGTAAGGAGGGGGGAGAAACATCCCCATCCCTACCCCATTCAAGGCAAATCTCCACAGAGATTGAAGAAATGGAAAAATTTGCCATCCTTATTTAAGGTGGGGGTGTTTGACATTTTGAATTGTTATAAGTTAATAGTGGATTTCAGAATTATACAGTGAGGTGCAGTATACTTTTCTAAAAAAATGATGTTCTAGAACAACCCTCAACGCTAATTCTAAATGAATGACCTAGTTTCCATGTTACTCTCAAAACAATTAAGAACCAGTCGCCATGTTACTCTCTTAAGAAAAATTGAAAGAATCATGAGGGACCAAAAAGAATCTGGTGATATGATAAAAAACAAACCTCTATTCCTCTCGTGATATCACCCCAAAGACAACAAAAACTTTACAAGATTATGTCACCAACATGACGTGGTGTTTCTTACAAATAAATGGAACGAACTGAAATTGAAAGGGCATCCTACATGATCTGCCCTGCAAAACGTAAAAACCTATAAAATACAAACACTCAGCATCCTTGGATATGCCCGAGGATGGAAATTAGAGAGAGGGGAAGGGGAAGAAATAGTTGCTTAGTTCCCCCCACCTCACCGCACGCAACAGATGGTTAATCCCTTACATCACTGCACAGTTGCACTTGGATTCTAGCTTTGGAGGCTTTGTGCTGTCAACCTTGTTCTGAGCCCCTTCGTCATGCGCCCAGGATTCATGGGCTTTGACATCAATTTCAACTTTGGCTGATGGGGTCTGAATGTCAGATTCCACCCGCCTCTGTCTGGCTTTCTGAGATTTTGGTGTGCGTTTGTTACCAGTCCTACCACGAGGATCTTTCCCGCCAGAACTGGATTTTCCCAAGATGGTGACAGTTGGGCGGGAACCCTCTAGAGGAACATTGTCCTCCTTTTCCATTGCGATAGTTGCAGCCCGATAAGCCAGATCATGAACGATAGAGCTGCAGAATAGTATGGTGTCGGTTGCTTCTTCCAATGTGAGACTTCTTGTTTTATGTCCTCCTTGGCCCTCCACTGTGACAGTCGATTCTTCTGTCAAAAGTAAAGGATCCGTCAAGCAATATATTTATATAACCTCTCTCTCCATATGAAAGATCCTATAGCCAAATCAATATTGCAATGGTAATAAAAAGTACAAACAAACTATGAAGCTGCAATAGGAAATACAACATGGCTCAAGAGTTCAAATAGAAAAGCTTATTTAAATCACTTGGGTTAATTAATGGTTTAATGGGTAGAAAGCAAATCCAAAGGGGTCAGTGAACAGCTCACGCAAAGGGGTGGGAGCTACCATAAAATCCAAAATCAACATCCAATACTGAAAAGGGATGCAGTTATATGAGACAATTTGATTTGTGAAGGAAAAGGGATTGACAAAAGATACGGGAAAATAGATGCTTGCTTATCTGATCTTCACATTCTTTGTTATGGATACATTGAATGCAAGATCATCAATTGGAGGAATTTCCCTGCACAGGCATCAGTTAAGCATCTATTGGTCTACAGAGGGGAACCCAATATACTTAATTTTTATTTTAATATGAAGACCATATTAGCATGTCCGGGAAATCAATCAGTTATGCACAACTCAATTTCAATGGTAACGGTTGAATTATAAACCTATATACCAGATTGATGGAAATCCTTCAATACAATCAGAAATGACTTCTCCTTCCTGTATTAACAAGAGAGAAATGACTATGTCCATCATTGTAATTGCCCTTTTATGCCTTCATCATTGTACTTGCTGTTTTTCATGGATAGAAACGACAAGAAATTTTAATCCGTCTCTTGTTAAGAATTCCAAGATCAACCTTTACCTTTATCATTTCCCTTGATTTCCTATTCCATCCTAACATGCAAATTGTTTTTTCCCCAGGAAAAAAAAAAAAAACTCTTGAAGCTATTCCTCCTAAAAGTAGAAACTTATAAAAGCCCCTTTAAGCTTCCTTAACTTATCAACTATTCCATTATTCCAAACTTCAAAGTTAACCATTAGATTTTGAAACAACTTAAATGGCTTGCTTCCTAATGGTTGCCTTTCACCAACCCCTTTATTGGAGCAAGAGTGCCTTCTTGGCAGGTCAAATTGTGGATGCTACCACTGGTGTAAAATTTTAACTATAACAATACCAGTGTGCATCTCTTATTCCCTCAAGTTGCTGCAAAGATGCATTACT
This sequence comes from Nelumbo lutea, assembly GCF_056320005.1. NCBI lineage: Eukaryota > Viridiplantae > Streptophyta > Magnoliopsida > Proteales > Nelumbonaceae > Nelumbo > Nelumbo lutea. The sequence goes on from NC_142687.1 coordinate 6,261,377, forward strand.
GGTAATAAAAAGATGTTGCCACACCCAGCATTCCTTCAATGTCATCTCCAATATCATAGATAGTTGAAGTAATTTCAACTTACCCTTTCATAATCAAAACTCTTGAATTACACCAAGCCATGCATCATCTATGTTAGTTCTTATTCACTCCCATCTCTGCATTTGATCTAACCTTATATGACCAGATCATGAAATAGAGCTGAAGTGGACTCAAGGCAGAAAATGCCAAATTTGAGAAACTTCACAGTATTGGAGCATTGATCAAGCACATATTATGTATGTGCATGTACATATGCATGTATACATGTGGGTAAACAGATGGATACATGCACGCGTATATCAATTACATATCTATCTATTTATCCCCCCCCCCTCTCTGTCTCTCTATCCATATAGATAGATAGATAGATAGAGGGAGAGAGAGAGAGAGAGAGGAGAGATGCAAATGCACATGCGAGAGAGCAAGAGAGTGGGGAAAGAGGAAAATAAATGGATTTGGTTTTTAACATGGTGGTCAGGACATGAAGCTAAGTATTGGCATTATATATACATACACACACAAGGGGCCTTGATGTTGTTGAGGTTTTAGACAAATTGTGTAGTCTATAGTGGTAGTTTTTTATTATTTATTGTTTAGATAGGAAGTGGGGACCACATCACTCTTGTTGGGTCCTTTTTGAGCAGTTATTTTAATTGTTTTATGCTGTTTTATGTTTTAGCCGCCCTATAAGGGCATATTGGTCTTTGCACTCTATTATTTTAGACTATAAATAATAGTGAAGAGGGCGGCCAGCATTATTGAGCTATTGCTCTCTTCTCTCTCAAATCTCTTCTCTTCCTTTTCTCCTTTCTTCTCTTCTTCTTCAAGAAATATTCTTTTCTGTTATAGATCTTTATTTCAGCACCTTTCTACTGGTTTGATGGTAAAATCTTGGACTGACAAGTGTGAGAAGATGAGTTTGAGTATGAAAGCAGCAACTTTTTACCAATAAAGAAAGAAAAAAAACGCTAGGTCTATGTCCAGTCCACCCCTCTTAAGACCCCAGATAGTTGGGATCAAAACTGGGTAATGACCTTTTTATAGGAGAGGGAGAATGCACTTAACCACAGTGATTTCAAAATCAAAATAGGACACCATAGAACAGCATAGGTGGAGGGAGGAGGCCTTTTCCTTTCCCTTTCCCCAACCAGAGAATTGGACTATTTAATTGTTAATGGCAAACTTAGCAGATTGAGGTCCAAGTCCAGCACCTGCATAGGCTGAGTCCTAGATATCAATATCAAATGCATAATGGATCTCATTTATGGAGGACAGCTCAAGATGCCCAAGAAGGATATTCACAGTGATTTTTTTGGGAAAGATCAACGTTAGGAAAGGGTGATCCTGTACAATCAAATCCCACAGGAAGTTTCTTCAATATGAAAAATTGGCTGTAACAATTTCCTACGCTGTTCCAGGTATTACACCTGATGTTATCATCATTATCAACGTCACTGTCTGCCTTATGAATCCTGACCCACCTATATGAGGTTGACTGCATGAATCTTGTTTTTATGTTCTGCTCTACCATTGACCATTTAAGTATGAGGCAAGGAACTATCAAAATAACTAAACTCAAGTCCCTTTCTGCCCTTTGCGTTGTCTTTTCTTATTCATCTGTTTCTTCCTGTCTTTTCAAAACCTTCAGTGGCATGACAACAGATTACTCTTCACTGACTAATGAAATAATGAAATACTATATCCTTAACCAATTTTTTTCACAATCTGGTTCAAAATTTTTTGGTCATTTCCAGAATCCTATATTATGAGGCAGGTTACATTTATGCAATTAACAATAACCAGTTAATAGCTTATCTAAGCTCTTGTGAAGTATCCTAAAAACCATCTTTTTTGTCATTAACATTGGAAATTTTATTGACGATAATAATAAAAGAATGCTATGTAGTGAAGATTGACCCCTTTTGTTATCCTAGCTACTGCTACATACCCCATACTTGTCAATTACGATATGAGTCAGCCATGCTGTTTGCTGACCTATGGACCCAAAGAAAGATATCAACCTACCACTACTGCTACCACCCAAAAAACCATCTTCACAAAACATGAATATAACATATGGCCTTTTCCCTTTTCCCCGCATATAACATATGGAGTGATTTAATAGACATAAAAAAACTTTCATCTCTAATTTAAAAAAAGAGAAAGGTAATTTTCTATCGATTAAGTGGATAATTTCAATGCATCTAGACTCAAATCCATATTCTCACTATTGTCAGCCTGAGGATTTTACCATTTGACAATAGTGAGAATATGGATTTGAGTCTGAGAGTGACCCCTTGCGCAAAATAAATGCCAAAGGTTAGATCTATATCCAGTCTACCCCTCCCAAGACCTCAGATAGCTGAGACCAACATTGCGTAATGTCCTTCCAATAGACAAAAATACCAAAACTAAATCTTCCTGTTATGCAAAATAAATAATTTATTTTGTGCAAGAAATTAAATATGCATACTATTTTATTTTTCAATAACAAGTGGGAAACAGGTACATCTATGTGCAAGCAAATTAGGCTAATGTATTTCCAAAACCCATAAACATTATGATCATGCCAGTATAACCAACTAGCTTTATGAAATTTTATGGATGTTGAACCCTTCAACCCACCACCCAGGACATACCACATAATACATTTTATAGTCCATATTATTTTAATTCAATTATACCTGCAGCCCATAAATGTATTCTTTAGTTAAATAATCAGAAAATATGGCAATCAGGTAAACCCAAGGCTATACTGGATCTCTTTGTTATCAAAACCCTTACCCTAGGGGGACCTGATGAACCCACACTCTTGGATGTTAAGATAAGAGACTTCTGTAATGATTGTTTGCAACTTGGTGAAAAGATGACAGTAGAATGACTTCATGAATGTAGAAATACACCATTATTTCTCAAACACTACTGAAGCACAAAAGACTTTGTAATGATTGTTTGCAACTTGGTGAGAAACAAATAAGAGAATTGTGCACAAAACTGGAATACAAAAGAGGGGCATGGATAAGGGCAGGGGTAGCATCCTAATACCAAACTGGAAATGAAAAAGGTGAGGTCAATGCATTCAACTGCCCCTTTCAATTCAAGCAAAGTCAATCTTTAATGAGAAAATATAAAACTGTGGAAGATGAATTCAGTTTGCATTGGACGTCCTTGCATAATATTTTCTCACATGTCAGCCTGAGCTCCTTAAAAGATCAAGTGCAACCTGATTGTGTAACTAGCTTTTTCCACTAAATTTCAATGCTTCAAAGTGCCAAATGAAACAAAGTTATCTGAAATTCTAACATTTCATCAAACTTCCATGGCATTAATTATTACATATATGTAGTTATATTAATATATGTAATAGGCACCTTTTACAGCTAAAACTTATAGTTTCTTTTTCTTCTTTTTTTTCTTCCTTTTTTTGTGGGGGTGTATGTATTGGGCTGATACGGCCCAATAAATACCGTCCCAACGAGGTCTGATACACGGAACATGTAGAACTCACATGTTTCGCTATTTTTTGTGTGTATCAGGCCAATACAGGCCCATATTGGATCATTTTGGATCTGTATCAGCCGATACTACAAGTGTATCAGTTGGTTCCATGTTTTCAAATTTGAACTTGAATTCCTATTATTAATTTCGTTTCTCTCTCTCTCTCTCTCTCTCTCTCTCTCTCGCTAATTTCAATAATTACTCCTCAACTACAAGCCATTAATCATTCTCTCATTAGTTTAGGAAATTAATCCTTAATTACAAGCCATTAATACTCTCTCTCATTAATTTAGGTAATTAATCCTTAACTACAAGCCATTAATCACTCTCTCTTACTAATTTCGGTAATTACTCCTTAAAGCACTTTTAAAAACTATAAATTTCAGCAATAAGAAGATTTGAACCTTGATTAGTAGAATGTAACAGTCATACGTCCACCACTAAGGCATGCCCCATTTGCTTGTCATAATCATGAGTTTTATTCTCAGGTAAAACTTTCTCTTTTCTTAGCAGATGTTTGTCAATAAATGCTAAAATTAATTATTAAAATTTATATATTAATAATGATTAAGATAAATTATATTGGTTTTCTGAAAACTAAGGTATATACATTGACATTTTAGTTCTTCCATCATTTTTCAACAGTTACTAATTGTATCCCAATATCTCACACTTTATATAAACCATTAAAGTATGGTTCTCTATGTTTAAATAACTTATTTATAGTTATATAAAACTTTTACTTATTGTTATAAATATAATTATTAAGATTTATTTGAGTTTCCTAGTGTATCCATGCATATCTTGATTTTTCATCCGCATCCATGTGTATCCAAAGTGTATCCCAATACGTCTCTTAAAATTGTCTTTCTGATACACCTTGTGTTTCCCATACTTTGAACCTTGCATCCTGGTTTATTCAGAAAAATAAAACAGCACAGCAAGATAGAGATACCAAATTAATTAAGAGAAAACAAAATAGGAAAAGGTTCATCATGTAGGAAAGACATACCAAGAATTCCATGACCATGATCAGAGATATTGGATTTATCCTCATCTGGGTTTACAAGAACTGAGGACTCCAAGAATTCATCCATGATATTCTTTGCATTTGAGGAGCGGGCATAATCATTTTGTGGACCAGGAGTACACTCGTGGCCGTTTTCTAATTCTCCAGATTTGCTTACTGAAGAGTCATGACCAGGATCATCAAAGCCACAGACACTGTTATCATTTTCCTCTCTGAAGGAGGATTCTAGAGTGTGAGCTTGTACATCTATCTCTGAGACACCCCTTGTTTTGTTTGGGAAGTCCTCAGCAATCCCAGATGAAACACAGTCCTCATCAGTTGGAAATGTTGCTAATGAAGCGTCCTCTAATTGAATGCTTAATCTATGGCTTGATAATTCTGAGACAGAAGGATTGTCTGTTCTGCAACTCTCTGTGCCCTTGATCATAATGTCTTCAAAAACAGCTGGTTTGATAAAAGATGAATCCACAACAACCAGTTCAGCAACTTGTGAAGCTATACATTCCTCATTAGCAACCAGTTTCATCCCCTCCAAAGCCTTCCATTCCATATTTCCACCAGACGCATCAAAACTTTCTTCACCTGTTCCCTTGGCAACAATTTGATGTACATGGTTTGAGATTCCAGAGGAAGAAGATCCAGTGCTTTGAGATTTTGTGTTCAAATCATGCCTTGAATTCTCCAAGTCAGTTTTCCTGCCACTTAGCTGCCTATGCACACGAGCCTCTGTCTGTCTGGAAGAACTCCAATCAACAGATGAAGATGCTGAAGCACTTCCATGCCCAATTGAGCTTCTCATACTATTGCCACTCTCCCTTGCATATGAGGGATCATCATAAGGTATGCTGGTAGCAGAGAAAGTCCTCCCTTGAACAACAGGCCACTTACTACTACTTGAGCTTTTCAAAAGTACAGAGATACCTGCACCTTCTGAAACATCAAATTTTAAGCTTGGATGGTTATTAGGATGCTGCAATTGCTGGTCTGCAATGTCACTGTTAGATTGGTTGAAACCAACTGTTGTCTGGCCAACCATTTCTAGATGATCATTAAAATGCTGCAATTGCTGGTCTGCAGTGTCATTGTTAGATTGACTGAAAGCACCTGTTGTCTGACCAACCACTTCCTGATCCACAGAATGCTGCTTCCCTTCCTCCACAACTGATCCTGGAAGAGAATTACCTTGCAATAAACTTTGAGATTGATAAATATTGCAACTCTCATCTTGCACAACATTCTTTTCACTCTGAACAGCCATGGCTTCTCTCCTGCTAGGACTTTCTGGCAATTCAGATACTTCCATCTTAGATCTAACTTCATTTAAGAAATTATTTTCTTCCAAATTCATCTCAGAGTGAACTGTGCTGTTCTGAGACACAAATTTTGTGCTCTCTGTAACAGCCAGAGTGAGAGATATAGCCCTCTCACGGCAATCTGGACAATGATCATCTTTCACCTCCATAGGCTCAATGCAGTGAAATTTGTTTCCACAGATAGAACATGATACCAAATTTTCTTCAAAATAAACTTTTGTGGGGTCAATTTCTGCATAAAAAGGTCCAGAAACAGTTGGGGCAACTGCAATATCAGCATTAAGACTGCTAAAAGTTTCAGATTCACCTGACTCAACTCCAATAGAAGTACCTCTATCAAAATCAACAATTCTTCCATCATGGGTCCCATGTTCAACATCTTCTTTTACCTCATCCACCTTATCAAAGATAAATACTTCATCTTGGTCATCGGGATACGGGGATTTTCCACATTCACTTGTCATCTCATCCTGCTCATGGTCACTACCCTCAGTATCATGTACAATACTTGCACCTTGTTCAGAGCTTGCATTACTACTAGTTGTGACCGAAGAGTTTCTAGAGATCATAGGTCGACTTGCATTGTTTGATTTCCCGATATAGAAAGTGGTACTGGGAACACTGGATAAGAGTGGCCTGAACATATTTTGAGGACTTTTCCGATGATCCTACATTTTTCTTTTTTGGATCAGTAACAATATAAAAAATTGCATTAAAAAACTGAAATATACATGACCTCTTCCAAAAATGGAAAGAAGGACCAGAATGGCACCAGTAGCTGACAAAATTAACTTGGAGTAAAACATTACATAATTTTTCAAAGATTCTGCATTATAACTTAAAATTGTCGAATGTGAGGCAAAAATATAATTTTCTATATCTAAGTAATCCTATGTTGGTGTTTCTTTGATTTCATTAAAGATTCCACTCTGCAAATAAAGTTTTGTGGCCAATAATATTCAGTCAAAACAGTAGGTTGTATCGCAACAAGCATCAAACTTCTATCACAAACCAAGTAGAAAACAAACAAAAAGAATAAGAAAAAGAAAAGGCTTAAGTGAAGCATATTATTGGTAACAGAATGCCAAACCATATTTACATGCATGCAGTAAAAATGCGGACTTTCCCAGATTTTTGAAGTTCAAAGAGAAAACACTAAGCTACAGGACCTATACTTGATAAAGCACTGAACTACCCTTAATTATTCTTGCATTAGGAAGTTGACCAAACTTAGCTGATAAATAAATAGAGCATTCAGAAATCAATAGCCCAGAAATATACATAACATTTGACTTGTATGGGTTACCTTGTTCCTTTCCCAACATATATTGAATTGAGCTTAATTTTAATAATTTTAAAAGGAAAAAGGATGCATAAAATTAGAGCCCAAATTAAATTAACTTAATCATACTGAGAAGGGAAATATTCCTGTAATTGAAAACAAAAAGTTAGCATAAAGCTCTGTTAGTAGAGAAGAAAAATACCATTTGCCGAAGTGCAGAATCAAATGATCTTTTTGGCACAGAACTCGAGGAAACTGTTCTGGCAGGCTTATTTGAAAATGCCAGAGCTCTGCTACTTGGAAAGGTCCCAACCTTCTTAACAGTTGAGTGGTCAGAGATACTCAGAGGGACAGAGTGCAGAGAGTCTATATCATCATCACCAGATGATGCCACAGAACCCTTACTCTGCAAGCAGAGTCTATCCCGATCATGACTATGTGATGAACTTATACTTCTTGAAGCTGTTGGTGACATTGATTGCCTTCCAAGCTTCAACGATCCATCCCTCCCATTCCTAGATGCTGGAGAAGATCCTCTCACATATGATGCTGGCCGGTCGGCTAGAGAAGTTCGAAGATTTGGAGGTGCATCCGTGGAGAAACCTGGCATATTTGATTGCCACACCCGTAGTTTTGGTGAGGCAGAACTCCCACGACTAGACTTTACAGGGGAGGTTCCCCTTCTCCCGGATGAAACCATATTACCACTTGATCCTGTGCTCATCCTCCCGGGAGTAGGAGTTGAAGACCTCCGGGGAGTGGGAGTTGAAGACCTCCGGGGAGTGGGAGTTGAAGACCTTGGAGCAGCCGTTGATGGCTTATTTGGGGGAGTGGATGGTCTTTGCGATGGTGTAGTTGGCCGTAGAAGAGGAGTTGGACTAGAATGAGGAGCTGAAGAAGGCCTTCCTCTTGACTGAAATGTGCCACTTCCAGACCGAGGTGATGGGCTTAACCGATTAGGGCTTGCACTACTTCTATTGCTCTTGTAACTCTTCTCCATCTGCAAGGAGACATATATCATCAAGATCAACAGAAAACTAATAAAGAAATTTAATTTGGAAATATTTATCAAAAAAATAATTTGGAAATATAACTTTCAAGGACATAAACAAGAGAAGGGGGAAGGTGTGAATGTTTTCAAGTTAAGACATTTAACAGCGCACCGTGGATGATCTTGATATGGTAATGGGCTGACTTCGTGGTCTGCCCCTCGAGGCAAGATTAACTGGTGGAGGCGTCTCATCATCCAATGAAGGAAAAAGAGGAGTATCTGGAGGAGTTAATAGCCTATAGTTCAATCAATAACACCAAAAATCACATCAGTACCACGAATAGTGAGTTCAAACAAAATTGTGGAAGATTGCCAGCACACAATTCCAGATATAACTTAAAAAATATTGGGTACAATTCTCTTCTTTCTGCTCTGTTGAATTGGGAACCACAGCCAAGTTTTGTGAAATATTTTATAAGAGAAGGCAAATTAACAATATGATTAAAAGGATTAAAAACAATAGCTATGGCACTTAACAAAATGGAATGGTAAAACAAGATTCATGTTTTTTTTTTTTTTTTGATAAGTGGACAAGAATTCAATTATGATGATGTTTCTTGATTAAAAAAGCAAAAATCAAAGTAGGGGAGCACAACCTACCAGTCATAGTCATTTTTATCACCATCTGCATTAAGGAGGTCACTGCTCTCTCCTCGAGCTGGAATTGAGATTCCTAGCTTGAAATCTGAGAAGGATCTCAATTTTGTTGCTGTTAAAAATAAATCCAGAATAAGAATAAACACACGATATTAAATCTGTCCTTAAACCAACTAGAGAATTCATACTAAATAGATGGGCCAAAAACTGAAACTAAGATGGAGGTTAGGTGCTGAAATTACACAAGGATTCATCAAGATCATCAGATGACTGAAGCAAAAAATTGTCCCTTTCTCTGGCTTGCATCTCAGTGAACAGAGCAAGGTCGTCATCCTTTTCCCTCAGAAATAATCCGCTCTCAAAGCTGCGTCCTCGCTTGTGAGTCTCTGCTCTGAGCTCCCTTCCAGGAGAGAATCTCAATGCTGGAGAAGGAGGCATTTTCACCACCCAAACTTAGACAGAAATGCTCCAATCTGACTTTTCCATAATACAAAATATCAAATCCCGGTTCATGCACATCCTGCTCAAATTCGTCTTAGCTTAGAGCACAACCCTTCTTACAGATAAAGTAGAATAGATGATAAAAGCACGGATTAGGATAAAATCCGTTCGGAAATTTCCTAATTATTAATTCCTCTTTGAGTGACCTCGATAGTATCCTCGTACAGTCCACCAATTAAAAACATCCAACCGCAAAATAGCGTACTTCCTTGCAAGCATGGTTGGCAAAATGAACTCAATGCGTTTCTCTTTTTTCTCTCAAGGATCGCAAGGTTCCATTTTGTCAAATGGAACCAAAGCCTGAGTCTCGGTGGGAAAATAACGATACGAAACTTCCCTCTTGCTTGGGTTGGAAAGGCAGAAGCCGCAGAACAATAATGCCGGGTAGTAAGCTCTAAGGAGCAAATAATTACGTACCTTCGTTGCTGTAACAAAACCCTAGCTCCTGCTAGCTCCGCATTAAGAAAACCCTAGAATTTCGCCCGCAGAGATCCCAATACCGCCTCACAGCGTGAAGACAAACCCTACTATATCTAAATTCAACAACCTCTTAAACGTCAAATTGCAATCCAATTTAGTGAAGAAAAAGAAAACAGCAGCAGTTGCTTGCACATAGACTCGAAACCTTGAAACTCCATAATGTAAAACCGTAAATGCAGGCGCATTATCTCACAATTCTTCTGAAACCCAGAAAAACCAGAAATACTGACTGAGAGCGTGTCTAGAGATAGCTCGACAACGGTTTTTCTTCCTGAAAGCACCGGCGGTCTCGTCGACTTACCGCTGCAGAAGTCAAAGATCATTGAACATATTCTCCATCTCGTCCTGTACGATTAATTAAGATCCCGAATTTCGACTGTATTTCTAGCAGAAATAATCCAAGCTCTCAACTATTAGTCTATTACGCGGAAAATGCAGATTCAAATACTCGGATCTACAGCATTTGGTGAATTGATGGATAAGCAACAACAATTAGATCGGAGAGAGGAAATGGAAGAAGTTGCAAAAAACCCTAATTTTTAAAAGAATTCTCCTCCCATAGACCAGATAAATAAAGAAAGAACGAACTTGTGTCAGAACAACTGGCCTTTTGAGACTTGCTGGTTTCCTCTAGAGCAAGCTTTCATTCTCTCCCAGCTTCTCTGCTGTGCGATAGTATTTTTTTTCTCCCCTTTTTCCGTTTTTTTCTTTAGTTTGTCCGATAATTTAAGCAGAAATTTACACAAATGCCACTGAGATTCTATTGTGTAATGACGATAGTTATCAAAAACTTTGTTTATTAACGGTAAGAGTTGTAATTATGCTTGTGTGTTTTCTTGGTACTTGGTAATAAGGCTCGGGATTGATGGAGTCCGAACCACCTGAGCTGACTTTTACTGGAGGAGACCGGAGAGAACTGAGTAAGCTCTCTCCCCCTCTCGCTTTCTCTCTCTTTATATATGTCTGTTCTTTCCCCCTGCGTTTTCGCTTTTACACGTGAGGGTGAGGCGGTGAAGTGCTCCTTTTTGGATCCTGACGCTGGAATGATAATGTGGTGCTGGGAGCAATAAAGATGGTGGTACACCTCACCATCTGATTGGATAAACTATCTTTTCCCCTCTCTCGAGTTTTGATGGAGGGAAAGAGGAAAGAATGGTAAGGCTACAGATAAGATGTTGAGTATCAGTTGATCATCGGCGGATGCGAAAGTCTCCCTTTTTTCTCCTTTTGTACACGTGAAATGATACGACTACATGAACGTGCATATCGAGAGATGAGGAGCGTTGGATTCCAAAGCCTAATTCGTTTCGGTGGTATGATATTTGATGATATAACTGTAATGTCCACGTGGATAATACAAGCAGGTTTAGGGAAATTTATATTTCCACTCTCATAATTTTTTTATTTTTATTGGTTTATATAAACGCGCCATGTAGTTATGATTGTGTTATGTAAAATCTACCATTATTATAATGAAATTTTGTATAATGTAGGCCCTGTTTGGTTTACGGGATTATCGATCTGAAATTATAATTTTAATGGATCATTCCAATTTTAACTGTTTAATTAAGCAGAATCAGAATTCCATACTCATTTTTGGAGGAATAGCAGGCATTTCCATTATTTGAGGAATGGTCAGTTCCCCCTTCTCCTTTGAGAGTGAAATCTCATTCAACTGATTCAATTTCCATTTCTATTCTCACTCCAACTACAAACCAAATGGACCCTAAAATGTTATAACAATGGTTTATAACTTATAGGTACAAGGTTAATAGTGATGAGGGCAGTCCTAACTCAATTTAACTTTTATTTTTTTTGATATGCTTGAATTCCATTTTGTTTATTTTTTACTTAATTTCTGATAAAATATTCATGCTTTTTACGCTTAAATTTGATAGATTGAGGTTCAATGATTTAGCACCATCTTGTATAAGAGGGGCAAAGTTATATTATTTTGGGAGTATCATACTAATTAATTATACCATATTAGATTTTTTTCCTTCAAATTTAAAATTGTTAATGCATGCATACATACATATTTATACATAGACAAAGAGATGTCACTTGTTAGGTTTTGATTGGGTTGCATTTGCTAATATCTAAACTTTAGTCAAAATTAAGTTAGATTTTTATTTTTTAATCCTAACCCAACCTATCTTTTTCTATCTCAAATTCTTTTTCTTTTCATTTTTTTAAGGGTTGTCCCAAGGGTGTATTCGAGCCAAGTCGACTTGAGTATTAGGCTAATCGAGCCAATTTGAATATAAATTATAATATCAAAAAAATATTTATTTATATTACAAATAAAATATATTAAAAATAATATTTTATTATACTCCTGACCATACTTGCAAGCCGCTGCAACTTGACTTGTCTAATTATTTAACTTACTTCGAATTCAACTCCAACACCATTATCTGCTATTTAAGGAACTGAGCTCAAATAATTCATGAGTGGGTTTGACTTGTTTACGGTTTTACATCTCTAATTTGGGCTGACCCAGCCCAAGTTGCTTCCTTGTAAGCTCACTGGAATTGGTTTAGTTTTATGCATACCAACCAAGTCATTATTCAATGGAGATAGGATTTGATGACAGGTTGGAATTATATTTACATCACCAAACTCATTGATGATAATCTTGAGTTCAGTGTCTAAAGTAGGTGGAAACTAAGACTCGACCGTTGTCACATCGCCAAGTCACTTAAAATTCATACATCAACTCTGTTAGGTGCTTCTAAAAGAACACTTTGGTAGGCATTACATTACAACCACGTAATGCATCCACTTTATTCTTTGAACCTGTTTTTGCTTTATCCACCTAGCGTTAATAGAAAGTTGAATTGAAACAACTACGGAATGGATGAGCGACGGGATAGATTGGGATGAATCAAAATTTCCAGCCATATAGCAGCTAGCTGACCCTAACTGTGTAAGTCCGTAATCGCCAAAGAGGGGAACATGTGGGGACAAACTGAATCAGGAAATTATCTCTAAGAACTTACATTAGTTGCACGAGCGAATCATGCCCTGCTGACTGCTGTTTTCTCTCCCTTTCGAAAACGAAAAAAAAAAGAAAAAAAGAAACAAGAAATTAAAAGTATGGATTTGGGTTACATCGTGAAGATTGCCTTCTTCCATCCGATCCAAATCTAACGGTGAACGCACGCCTCAATATGAATAAAGATAACGTTCCTTCACACTTGGATTCCTAAATATTCTTATCATATTGTATTAAAATAGGGCGAGAAGTTCCAATGTCTAATGCGATATACTTGTAAGGATGGCAAGCGTTGACACGACCCACACACCAAACCTCTTTTTTCAGAGTCGGATGGGCTCACCGCTCACCTCCAAATCGGCCAAACTCAAGTGGGGCTACGATTTTATACCTTTTCGCTGTATGACTCGACCCAATTCGTCATCTCTCTCTTTCCCTCTAACAGAAGCATAATTTAGAATGGACGTAGCGATCAGCTTTAATCCGTCGCCAAAGGAGATTAAATTCTCTTGATTGTGGATCAAGCCAGGTTTTTTATAAGAAGTAGGGACTACCACCAACAGAAAGTTGTGGGTCCCGTCGTTTAAGTGTCCAGCTTTATAAATCAATATACGATGGCCCATGTGCTTGGACTAAAAGATTGAAATTAGATTGCATCCTTCATCTTTGAAGCAACAAATACCAAATGTTATGAAAGGGAAATAACACTGATACTTCCAAGCCTGTATTATAAACTTTGTTTTGAATGCAAGGTTAACGAGCTTAGAAGGCTGGAAGCTTATCTCATCTAATATATGTTTGGTATTGATGCTGCAGATATAATATTTTCTGCAAATGTTGCAGATACATATATTAGAAAATGGTGTTATTGGTGTGTGGGTTGAAAATATCATTTCTTGAAAAAATAATATATTTTTTCTATTTGGAAAAGTTGTTGTTTTCCAATATTAATACTTTCTTTTGGTACTAGTGTTATATGTCTATTTTCAGTACTTTTCTAGAATACCATTTTTTCCGATATAATATTGATGTATCACAGTTTTCTGAAGCAACAGCATCATTGCCAAACAGACGCCTAATCTAATCACCCCTACCTCTCTCTTATTGTGGTATCAGTCAATCAAATGTATACAAAATATATTGTATTTAGAAATATTAACACTTTGTCTTTTAAGGGCAATAACGACACGCAATAGTAAGGTTAGACATTTTTAGCTAGGGGTTGGTATTTGACAATCCAGCTAGCATGAATGCTTGGACTCAAATACCATATCTTAATTGACCTATTTATAGCTAGCTGGCTAGCTTCGGTTCAGCCATGTATGACAACGAGACATTTTTTTTTATTGGTAGATTAAATGATGAGGGTCTTATTTGAAGAAGGTCTAGAGAGATTTTATATAATAAAGAGGTCAAGAAATTTTTTTCTTTTGAATTTTTTATTTTTTTATTTCATATCATTTTTAAAGAATCAATGAGATGTATTTTCCTAATAAACTAAATAATTTATTCTCCTAAAATTTCTCTTAAACTATCTCTATGAATGGAAATTTTTCACCCAATCAGCCGAACCCACCCAACCCACCTAGTATCTAACTGCCCATTTACTTGGCAGGTTGTGTGATCAACCCGTCACCCAATCTTCCCATTTAAATGGGTTGGGTTGGGTTGTAGATAACCATTACAGACATTAGTATTAATTCCTTGGCTTTTTTTGTATTTTCTTCATTTGAATTAAATAATTTATAATTAATGCATTAATTTTCTATTAATTATTGACTAAATTTAATTTTGTCTTAATCAACACACTTCACCCAACATTAGGGTTGTTCACTAGTTGGGTTAGGTTGGTTTACTGAGGTTTTTCCAACCGACCCGACCTGGTCGGGTTACCTGAGATGGAAACCGAAACCAACCCAGTGTTAAGCAAAACCGACCTGGTCGGTTTGAGTCGGGTTGGGTCGGTTTGGGTTGGTTTCGGCTCTAAGTTCATCCATGCCCCCCATGACCACCTAGTTTTCTAGAAATATATTTAAAAATGAAATATGTATTATATATATATAAACAAAAATATACATAAAAATATATTGGAATATATGTTTTATGGAAATATATATCAGACATATTTCATAATATATATTTTTTAAATATAGATATTGGAATATATATTTTCATATATTTCAGTTTTTAGTTAAGTAGGAACTAAGTCGGTTCGGTTCGAGTCGGTTTCGGTTTTCACACAAGAAAACCGAAACCGACCCAAACCATCGATTTATGAATTTGTACAACCTGAAACCGATTGGTGCTGATGAAAACCCAGCCGACTCGGGTTGGGTCAGTCCGGATTGGTCGGTTTGGTCGGGTTCGACCTTCTTATGAACAGCCCTACCCAACATAAATCCAAATAAATTTGACCCAAGTCCGGACCAGTTCAACACGGTTTTACCTAATCCAACATATACCAATCTGGGGTGACCCGAATCCGAAATAGACCTCAGACAATGTGGCTTGATACCACTTGCTTTGCCCGGTTTGGATCCAACCATTAGTCACGCAGCCCGACTCGATCCGGCACAAGCTGATCCGGGTCGAATCGAATCCTAAACGGATCAGACCGGATGGGGTCTAAACCCTAAACCGCCCTACTTGCTTTGCCCAGTTTGGATCGTCCAGTTTGGCCCATATCTGTACAACACGACCCAAATCCAACCTGGTCTGATTTACTTCCTTTGACCCACTTTAGGCCAATCGGTTTGGGCCCAAACCTATGCACAAACCTGATATGATCCAACCCAAGTCAATCCAACATTTGACTGAACCAGTCCAGTCTAGTCCAACTAGATTGGACCGGCCAAGTCGGGGTCTAGCCCAATCAAACTAAACCGGTCTTGTCGGGATCTAGTCCAATCGGTTTTGTCCGACCGGACTGAACCGGTTCGGTCAGGGTCTAGTCCAACCGGACTGATCTGGATCTAAACGATTCAACCACTCTTGAACTTCATGCGATTACTTCGAAGACATTCCAATTAGATAGTTCAAGTTGGTTTGACCGATTTGAACCTATGTTTTTTGTCAAATCTAAAACCCCAACATAGTTAAATGGCTTCGTTGCTTGTATAAAAATAACATGTCATGTGATTTGAACATTCACCACTTGTATAAATAACAACTACTATTACCACTAAACTATGACTAACTTATTTGTTAAAAATGACTTATTTTTTGCTTTAATTACATAAATATAAGATTAATGGGTTTGGACAGGTTGGATTGGGTTAAAGCGGGTTTGGGTTGAACCCAACCCATTTAATTTTATATAATTGGGTCATTAACGGGTTGGTGGGTTAAATGGGTTGGGTTGAAACTCAACCCAAACCAAACCCAACCCACCCCACCCAATTGCCACCACTAGCTACCTCCCCCACTATCCTCAACTTTTTCCAAAATTATCTCTAATTCATATTTATCTTTTAAATTATCTCTAATTTCTATTTATCTCCAAAATTATCTCCAATTTAGTAGAGACTTTCTCTCATAAACTATCTCTAATTCCTATTTATCCTCTCCCCTACTTTTTATCTAAATCCATCTAAAGAAAATTTGGATTAAAAAATTTAAGAATTATTTAAATATTCTAACAAAATGATATAATAACTTTAAAATATATTAAAAATTAATATTAATTGTAAATAATTAATTTCACTTATATAAAGTAATAATTTAAGAAAATAACTTTCAAAAAAATGATATTTATTAATAATAATTTTAAACTCTTAATAGGTATTTATTATATAATTACATATACTAAAATTAATATTTATTGTATTTCATTAATTATTTATTGTTTTTTGTGATAAAAGTATTTGTAATGATTATGTATAAATTTATTTTGTTTTGTTATTTAACTAAAAATTTTCAATAATTATTAAAAAATTTTAAATTTAATTTATTGTACTTATTGTATTTTTGTTATAAGTTATTGATTAGTATTTATTAGATATTAAACTATTATTTGAGATTATACTATTTATTGACTAAGTTAATATATTTTTAGTACTTATTGTATTTATGTAATTCCTATAATTATTATATTTTTCATTATCAATATATTTTCAATAATTGTGCATTTTCACTATAAATTTTCAATAATTATTGAAGATTGAACTATTGTTATTTATCAGAGATGAAACTATTAATTTAGTAGAAATTATGAGTGTTCATAAGTTGGTTCGATTCGGTCATAGGCTATTTGGCTAACCAATTTGACCTGGTCAGGTTAGGGAGTTGGTTAGCTGAAACCGACTGACATTTTGTGAAAACCAACCTGATGATGCGCGATCCGGCCGGTCTTAGCTGTCAACGACCTTGCTTATGAACTGAATAGCAGGAACCTGAAATGGAGGAGATGAGGAAGCTCCGGGGGGAACCCGGTGTAACGGCTCCGAAGTTTAAGTTAGAATTCTTCAAAAGCAAGATAAAACCAGATAGCGCAAAGTTTGCATACCTTGTTTGTTGGGGGCAGGGGGCTCTTATAATCACTTCGCGCACTCACTCCGAGGCCCTTATCAGGTCGGGTATGATTACCCTTGCGTTTGTCAATTCGGTCGTCGTCCTTTCTGTTGCGACAGAACCGTCACTGCCTAACCGTCTCTCTAACTGGAGATGGTGGTGTCAGTGGCGGTGGCAGGTGGTTGTTTAGAGTGCGGCCGCCAAGCGTCAGATCCCAAGTCAGTCAGGTGCGGCGCCCTAGGGCACGGATTTCCTCAGTGTCAGGCATGGTACGACTTGTTTGGTTTTGGTGCCCATAAGGTGATGCAGAGTGGTGAGCGAGGCAAAGTCTTGAGTTCGGAGGTATCTATAGGTGACGGGTTTGTCGAAGCCCTCAAAATTATTACTAGTCCCATAATAAAATATTTGCAGTAAAAGTGGTTCTAGGTCGAATCCCACAGGGAGCAAATCAGTAATTTCTTAGCTGAATGGATAAAGTAATTGTGTGGGAAAATTAAATAACTAAAATTAAAAGAATAACAAACTAAGCAAACAAGAGAAAATTAGTCTTACTGAATTCTGGTTCAAGGGTTCGGGTTGAATCGATTGGCCATCGATCCTAGGTACAATTCAGCATTCTTGCAATTCAAGCATTTAACCTTAGATTTATTAGGATAGCCATAATAAACCTTGTGTTTTCCTAATTCAGTTGACCAAACCCAGCATTCGATCAACACTTATCACCACTCAACTGGGTACGATAGCGTTCCATGTTAAACAATGATAGCATTAAGATTTGTGAAAACAGTTAAACCAAAATAACAATAATTGAGATAGCTGCAATTACTGAATTTTGTTCCATCGATTCTTTTAGGTTGAGCCATGTTAAAACATTGGTCAAAGGCTCTCATGAACAATTGACCCAAAAAGATAACAACCTAATTGCTACTTGTACCATTATTTGTGACAATTACAGATCACCGAAATCATGGATAGCAGTAGGAAAATCAACATTAATTCAGTTTGTCAGACTAATTAACATTAACATCCAATAAAAATGTGCGCAAGAATCAATGAATACTTGAATTAAAAAGCAAGAAAATAAATTAACTACAGAACCTCACAATGACACAATCGAACCTCCCCCCTTGAACCAGAAAAAGAAGCTTAGCTGCTCATGATCTGCGCAATCTCCATGCTTTGCTTCTCCATGGCCGAACTGATCTTCTTGAGTTGCTTGATGCTTGATTGCTGAATGATTGAGTGATTGCTAGAGCTGGTTCGCCCCCCTCTTTATATAGCCAAAGGAGATGGCTGTTTTCCAACTCCTTCTAGGAGATCATCTTATCCTTAGGGAGTTTTGATCTTATCTTGAACTAATCATATCCTATCTCTTATCTAATGCTCTAATCTCAATCTTCTTATCTCTCTAGTATTACATTCAAGACTCTAGATCTGATAAAACTCTCTCCTTGGAGATTACATTCGAAATTCGGACTCTTAACTCTTGAATTCGAGTTGGGTTGCTTCAAGGTACTTCTGCGAGTTGGGCTTAAGTTGTGAAATGGGTCTGGCTGCGAACTTGCTCCGATTTTGGGCTCGTTTTCATACTCGATGCGGGCCGAATCTGTCAAAACCCAAAACATAAAAGTTGTGGGCCTTCCTTTCATCATTCTAATGCTTCTTGAATTGTCTAATTAGGTGTCCAGAATTGAGAGTTAGGCCCAGATTACTAACTGTCGCCGAAACTGTGCAAAATCACCCGATTTGCCCTGTTTTCTTCCAATTGCCTTCTTTATTGCCATGAATCGAAATACAAGGGTAATGAGTCCATTTAAGTGCTAAATAAATGTAAAAGAGTGAATATTAGGGGATAAAATTAGGGTTCGTTTTGGTCTCATCAATAGGGCAGGTCAGTACAGTGAGGTGTATCCCGAACTGTTACAAGGCAGGCCAGTTCGGCGAGGTGTATCCCAAACTATTACAAGGCAGGCCAGTTCGGCGAGGTATATCCCGAACTGTTACAAGGTAGGCCAGTTCGGCGAGGTATATCCCGAACTGTTGCAAGGTTGGCCAGTTCGGTGAGGTATATCCCGAACTGTTACAAGGTTGGCCAGTTTGGATTACTTTATGGTTTTGGGCCGAGGGTGAGTTCGGGTCCCCAGTAGGGAGTTCGATCCACTGGTGTCCCCTTGGTGTTCACGCCTTAGGCTTGCTTTTTTGCCGAGTTGTTGTTTTTGCCACGTGTCGCATAACTATGAGGTCGGGCCAAATCTTCCTTCATCAATTGCCCCCCACTCCTCGTGCCAAGGGTCTTGCCCTGGTGCGGGGAGTTTCGCGAGGTGGTAGGTGGATTTGTCCCGTCCTTCGAATCTTGGCTGCGTGAGTTACTTTTGCCAGGGTTCTTCGGTTTCCGAGAAGGCGGGAAACGTGCCTACTACTCATAAATGTTGATGGTTGTGACAGCGCGCGTTTTAAATTTCAAAAATTCACGCCATTGGGACGTGACAGCGGGTCATTCAAACTTGAAAAAAGCATGCCACTGCTATACGTGCGCGGGCGGCTGTCAGAGAGACGTGCGGCGCAGTCGGCGCGATGTCAGTTTCAAGAAGGCGTGCGCTGACGTTTCGCTCTTTTCGGAAAGACGTGCGCCAATCACGTCTCGACCTCATGGAATGTGCGGTCAGCGCAAATGTGGGCCGTTGGATCATCTTTGATCTGCACGGTCGATTCTTGGTTACTATAGCTATAAATAGTGGGGGACCCTAGTCGATTTGACACTTGCGGTTTGCCTACTGAACTCGCGTCCAACATTTCAGCTCGTGTCCAAGTTTTTTCAGCTCGCGTCTAGGCTGGTTACATAGCCTCCAAGGTTTTTTGGCTTGTTCCCGTCTCCGGAGCCTTCAAAACTTTCTTTCGATGAGTACCTTCCGGAATCCACCTCTTTTCCTCAATGTCTAGCTTTGATAGCTCAAACGACTCTTCAAGTAGGACTGACGTAGGTTCTACAAACCGAGCCATATCCCCCGACTGTCTAAGTGATCCTGAGGTAGAACTCGGGGACTATGAACCAGTAGGCCGAGCCGCTTCGGGCAGTTTGGCGTCTACCTCTTGCCGAGGTCGGATGCTAGACAGGTTTGGTCCCTCGACCATGACGCCTAAGAGGCTTCAATCTATACTTATGTCTTACAATCTTCCTGGGGGGTATACATATTTTATTCCTTCGGGTAGCTTTCCTTGGGAACACGGTCCTGATGAGATTATGATTTTTCGAGAGCAGCTCACTGCGGGGTTGCGACTTCCTTTCCAACCCCTTCTCGTCGAAGTCATAAACCACTTCGGTGTCACCATTGGCCAACTCCATTCGGAACCTGGTGGGGACAGTTTCCCTTTTTTGCGAGCAGAATTTCCCCTTAGACTTAGAGATATTCTCCTCCATCTTCATGTTCAAGAGACAGGCGGGTTCTCTTCCTGGGGGAAGACGGGCGTATTACCTTTCTCCTCACCCGGGCTTTAAGCTTCTGCACGATCTTCCTAATAAGGTCTCGGCGTGGTAGCGGGACTACTTCGGTGTGCGAAGTGCACAAGGATGACCCTTTCAGACCGGGTGGGGTGAGGCCGCTCCTGATTCAGGTGTTACTCTCGATAAAGAGACGGTGAAGGGCCTCCAGCAAAGGGCACGACAAGGTTTAAAGTGTCATTACTACTTAACGGAGGCCAAGTTTATTGCGACCGGCCTGAGTTTGGGTAGGTTTCTAGTTATGCGGTTTCTTGCTTGCTTTGTTCCTTCATTTTTTCTGATGTCGAACTCATTTCTGCAGGTGTGATGGACGCGGAGAGAACTCGTGGGGGCGTCTGTTCCAAGGTATGAAGAGGAGGAAATGGGTTGCCAAGCGAACTCGTACCGAGCTACCCCCAGATGAGGAGCCTCAAGTTCCAGACCACACGCTGGAGGATCTACCCAGGGAGCCCGAAGTGACTCCACCGATGCATGAAGCTGCCAGGGCGCCTTACGCTGAGACCACTTATACGGGCGCTCCTGCATACTCAAGTGCTCCTGCTCACTCTGGGTCCGCTCATACGCGGGCTGGGCCCTCGGGTTCGGGAGCTCAAGGGGAGTTCAGGAGCGTGTTAACGCCGAACTACGCTCTTTAGAAGAGTAGGGAGGCTACTTTCCCTAAGGAGATCGCGGCATGGACCGAACTTCCTTTGAATCAGGTCGCCTGCCGCGCCGTAACACATGCTATGGTGGTAAGTCAGATTCTGTCTACCTTTTTCATTTTCTGTCGCTTTTGCTGTTATTGCTCACTTGTTTCTTTTAGTAGGTGAATTCTTCAATTCATGCCTTAGCAGCCCAAGTGGAGAGGAGCTCGCGACAGGTGCGAGCTGCTGAGGCTGCCGCCCTGAAGGGTTGAGAGATCCATAACATGGACGCCCAAAGATTGCGGAATAAGGGGCGAATTTCAAAAATTTTTCTCTCCCTTCAACTGGGAATCACATTCCCTATTTAGAAAATCATATTTTCAACGACAAATCTTGAACCTTAAACTGAACCAGATCTGAACCAAAAGGAATGGGAGAGAATGATACCTGATACGGAGAAGCAATATCTCCCAACGAAGGTGTTCACGCCCAAGGAAGGATCCAAAGACTGCTCCCACTGAAGATGGCGCAGTGCAGGATGGAGCAGAATCAGCAGTGTTCTTCCCAAAAACTCTGTCCTTCACAAGAAATAGTAGGATGGAACGTGAGCACAGCTTCCCTTTTCAGTCCTTTCTCAAAGAACTGATGTCAAGATCCAATCTTGACTTCTCCCACAGCTGGAGATCGAACTGGCAAACAGGGCGGCAAGAGCAGGGAGGCGGCAAGAGAGTATTCGCAGGGTGCAGAATTCTCTCTTCTTGATTTCAGCACTAAAGAGGATCTGATGTGTTTTTTGGTCTCTCTCTCAAGGCTGCCGCCCCCTCCTTCCTTTTGTTAACTTGAAAAGATCAGCTCCTAATCCCATTAGGAGGTGCTTATTCAAATCATATTTGGATCAGCCTTCTCTTCTAATGATAAGGATAAACCCTTATCTTATCTGCAGATTAGATTAGCTTTATCCTAATCTTATTAGGAGGTTTCTAGATCTGAATCACATTCAGATCTGGACTCTCTGAGTGGATAGGATTAAGACCCTATCCTAACTGCTAATCTATCTCAGAATTCGCCCATTTAATTAACTAAATTAATAGCCCAGTTCAAAATGGGCTTTAGGCCCATTAAGCTTATGTGCTCACTTAACCTTCCTAAATGCTGCCCAGTTGGGCTTCCTTGTATGGCGTGGGACCCAAGCATTGATCTACACATCAACCACATGGGTTCGGCCCAGTCTTTGTTACAAGGCCTGGTCGAATACACTGTTAAAGACAGTGCACCCCCTGAAACCCATCAAATGGGCTCTATGGGCCCAATACTTACCCTAAGTGGTCCCTGGGCCAAGCCACCTTGTAACACCCAGGGACTGTGGGCAGATGCAAGATTAGCCCATCAGGTATTATCCTCAATGGTCTTACACTTAACCTCTCAGCCCATAATGATCTTACACTGCCCGACAAGAGATGACCTCTCCCTCGACTGCAAGGAACAGTGTTGCACTCTCCACTTATATGGATCCCGGGAATTAAAACCCTTTTGCAAACATTTTAGAAACCATAATGGGCTGATCCTGTCACTATGATAATCCCGGGAATTAAAATATACTTCGCAAAAACAAATTTCAACGGTTGAAATCGGCTGCCGGCAGTCTTGGTTTCCAACGGTGAGAGTGCATCCCCGATCATTACCTTTGTCCGACAAAGGGGCTGATCCTGTCACTATGATAACCCACTCAGATGAATTCTCGGATTCTCCCAACATACCCAGGTTTTGACTCCCGCTAAGGATCTCACTGATTGGTACATCAAAGACAGCCCGATCCGACACCTAGTGCAGTATCATAATCGAGTCTAGGGGTCGGGTGTAACTTTCCAGTTTTGCCCATCAATCTCCAAGGTCCAGGGCAATACTAGAAATTTGGTCCAGTTCAAAGATTCAATTAATCCCACACTGTATGTGCTTAGGGTCTCACCCCGGTAGCTGAGACAAGCCACCCCAACCGACTTGGTGGCACCACAGTGTCAGCCTTGTCACGATAGGTCTCCCCAGACCGACCCACTGGCTGTGAGCATTCAAAACTAACACGAGTCTCAATAAGTGTCCAGTTTAAGGGTAATACACAGAAACATACCAAGGGAACATGAATCAAATATGTACTTTTATTCATTTACAATAAACTCATAAAGTACATCAATTTTGATTGAAGCTAAGGGCATACAAAACTGTCTAACACCCGAGCTGTTGAGGCGGCTGCTTATGCTGCCGAAGATGCTGCTCGCGTCGCAATGACCAGGCAGGCAAGGTCTCAGCGTGACGCCGAGGCCATGGGGGTAGTTGTCAAGCACATGGCGAACTTGAAGTTGGATTTGCAGCATCAAGTCGAATTTCTTCAGGAGGACATCAGGGAGAAAACACAGATTTTTTCCAAGGCATTGAAGACGCCAAGAAGAAGGCCGTTGAAGACTACATTGCCTCTCCGCATTTTGACGATCTGATGGTGGATTCTTACAGAACGAGGTTCAAACTGAGCAGGTGGATGATCCGGAACACGTACCCCAACCTCGATGTTAGTGCCATATCCACTTCGCGTATAACTCAGGAGATGGCCAATGCTGCCAATGGCGAGCCGGACTCTGAAGGAGAGGCAGGGCCTTCGGGTGTTGTTGAAGTGCTTTCTGATGGCGAAGAAGTAGCTCTGAGCATGTAAAGATTTTTTTAAGTCCCTTCTGATGGCCAATGTACTCTTGTTTCTTGCAATGGAATAGATAATCTTTTTGCCCGTGTTCCTTTTCCCCGAACTGATTCTTTGTCGACATGAATATGCCACTTTCTTGTCCGGGTTATTATACTTCCGTGACCTGTTTTGCCGTGAAGGCTTTTGCGGCGAACTGATTTTTTGCCGAGTTGATAATATGCCCGACTTTTCTTTGCTTGTTTACGCCGAGGTTCCTCTTGGCTCTACATCGTGGCCCATAGGACCTGATTTCGTCCACTTCGCTTGGCAGTTTATAGGAAGTATCGCCTTAAATTCACGATGTTCCATGCTCGAGGTACTTGTTTGCCTTCCAAGGTTTCGAGTTCGTATGCCCCCCCGAGCGCTCGGAAGGACCAGGTCACCGACTCGGAAGCTTCGTTGCTTTACTCTGGCATTGTAGTAGCGAGCTACCTGCTGCTGGTATGCCGCTGTCCGGATGTGCGCGAGGTCCCTTACCTCGTCCAATAGGTCAAGGTTGGTACGTAACTCATCTCCGTTTGTCCGATCGTCGTATGTTTCTAGTCGCAATGTTGGTACTTCGATTTCCGCCGGGATCACTGCTTTAATGGCGTAGGTGAGGTTGAAGGGGGTTTCTCCCATGTCGGTTTTTTCTGTAGTTCGGTGAGCCCACAAGACACTTGGTAGCTCTTCGGCCCACAATCCCTTAGCTCGATCCAGACGTGCTTTCAGTCCGCGTAGGATGGCTCTGTTCATTACTTCCGCCTGACCATTTGCCTGCAGGTGCGCGACTGGTGTGAAGTTTTGCTGAATCCCCATGTTCTGGCACCACTCTTGCAACTTGATATCCTCGAACTGCTTGCCGTTGTCAGAAATTAGTACCCGAGGTAACCCAAAGCGACATACTATGTTCTTCCAAAAGAAGTTTTGTATGTTTCAGGCCATAACAGTTGCCAGAGGTTCGGCTTCTATCCACTTCGTAAAGTAATCTACTGCAACGACTAGGAATTTTCTTCCACCTGTTGCTGGTGGGAATGGCCCCAGGAGGTCGATGCCCCATTGTGCAAAGGGCCATGGGCTGGTGAGGTATTTGAGGTCGGAGGCAGGTTGATGGTGGATATTGGCGTACTTCTGACACTTGTCGCATTTTCTGACGAGCTCGACAGCTTCTGCCTTCATCGTTGGCCAGTAGTATCCTTGTCGAAGTTCTTTTTGGGTGAGTGCTCTGCTCCCCAAGTGTCCGCCGCACAGGCCTTCATGAGTGTCGCGGAGTATGAACTCGGCTTCGGCAAGTCGCAGACAACGCAAGTAGGGGAACGTGTAGGACCGTCGGTATAACCATTCGTCTATTATGACGCATTTGGTTGTCTGGCGCTGCACCCTCTTGGCCGCATTGCGTTCTGTAGGGAGGGTTCCGTCTATCAAGAAGCTCGCGAGTGGGTCGATCCTGCTCGGCTCTACTTCCAGGACGGGAGCGACCTCCTCTGCCCCCCCGAGAATACTAGGCCGAGGTAAGTCCTCTATGTACACGGTTCTCATGTTGTTGTGACTTGTGCTGGCTAACCGGGACAGAGCGTTGGCCTCAGTGTTCTCTGACCTTGGGATTTGCCTGATGAAGTGTGACTGGAAGTAGAGCAGGGCCTCTTTTACTTTCGCCAAATATGCGATCATGGAGGGCTCGCGTGCTTCATACTCGCTCGTAGCTTGGTTGACCACGAGCTGGGAATCGCTGCAGATGACCAACTGCTTTGCCTTTACCTTTTGCGCTAGGTCTAGCCCAGCTATCAGTGCTTCGTACTCTGCCTCGTTGTTGAATGCCGCGAACTCAAAGCATAGTGCGTATTCTAATTTTGTGTCGCCCGGGCCGCATAAGACTATTCCAGCCCCGCTGCCTTGCTGGTTCGAGGAACCATCCACGTGAAGGATCCAGGGCTCCTCATCCCAGTTCGCGTTTTGCCTGACCATGAGAGATGGCACACTGGCTGCTACTTCACGGGGTTCAGACTCAATTGTCTCGGGAGCTCCGGGTTCGCCCGAACTGGGGACCTCGGGCTCGACCTGTAGGGCTTCGTGGCTGAATGTGCACTCGGCGATAAAATCTACCAAAGCTTGGGCCTTAATAGCAGTTCTTGGCTTGTACTGGAGGTCGTACTCACTGAGTTCGATGGCCCATTTCGTCAGTTAACCGAAAACCTCGGGTTTGAGTAAAACTTGTCTCAGAGGTTTGTCAGTCAGGACGATGACGGTGTGAGCCTGGAAGTATGGGCGGAGTTTCCGAGCTGTTGTCACCAGTGCGTATGCTAGCTTTTCTATCTACGGGTACCTTGTCTCTGCTCCCTGGAAAATTGTACTAACATAATAGATGGGTCGTTGGACCCAGTCTGTTTTTTTTATTAGTACCGAACTGACCACCTCGTTGCTTGCCGAGAGGTACAGTTCTAAGACCTCGCCCTCCTCGGGCTGGGCTAAGGTCGGCACACTAGCGAGGTAACCTTTTAGCTCGTCAAACGCGAGCTGGCAGTCCTGGGTCCACTCGAACCCTTTGCCTTTGATTGCTTTGAAGAAAGGTAGGCAGCAGTCTGTTGATTTGGACATGAAGCGGCTTAGAGCGGCTATGCGGCCGTTTAGCCTCTTAACTTCTTTTACTTTCCGAGGTGGTCTCATATCTAGAATGGCTTTTACCTTGTCCGGGTTGGCCTCAATACCACGCCGATTGACAATGTAGCCACCCAGCTCGGGTAATGGACTTCCCTTATGAAGTTTGCTGCGAGGAGCTTCTCGACCTCCTCGCCAACCGCCCTCCAGTGTTCTGGGGCTAAGTTGCGTTTCTTCTGTCTAACGGGTCTGCCTACAGGGTCAGTATTAAGTTTGTGAGTTATCAGGCCGGAGCTAATGCCGGGCATGTCAGCCGTGGACCAGGCAAAAATATCTAAATTTTGAAGTAAAAAACTCACCAGTTCGGTTCGTAGGGGTTCCTCGACGGAAGTTCCGATCTGAAGTGTGCGAGCTGGGTCCGTAGCTGAAGTCGGGATTGTGACCATTTCCTCTGTGAGCGAAGCTCGTTCCTCACCTTGCTCCGCAGGCCACTCTAGTTTGAGGTCGTCGGCCTCCTTGGTTTTTCCCTTCAGGGCGGAAACATAGCACTTGCGGGACTCGAGCTGGTTGCCCCGCGCTACTCCCACACCGAAGTTCGTAGGGAACTTCATGGCCAAATAGTAGGTGGAGACCACCGCCCGTAGGATATGCATGATCGGCCACCCTATTATGGCATTGTATGGGGAGGGTGTCGCGACCACCAGGAAATCTTGGTTGAGTTTGACCGCACAAGGCCATGTGCCGACTTCCACAAGTACTGTTATTTTTCCGATGGGCCTGACTTCCTCTCTGCTGAAACCCACCAGGGGAGTGTTCGCGGGCTTCAGCTCGCTCCTCTGTAACTGTAGCTGGTCAAACGCTGATTTGAAGAGGATGCCCGCTGAGCTGCCCGAATCTACGAGTACGCATCTGACCTCGAAGTCGCTGATCCTTAGTTTAATGACAAGCGCATCATCATGGGGGTAGCGGACCCCTCGCGCGTCGCCCTCCGTGAAGAAGATTGGTTCTTCAGTCTTTGGTCTCTTTGGGGGGTTCCGAGGTACACCCTGCTACCACTGAACCTCCCACAATTACACGGATGGTTCCCCAAACTGGCCTCTCTTCTGGAGGCTATTGCTGCAACGGTTCGGCAGGTCTGCTGCTAGACTCGGGGGCATCCTTTTCGTGCTCCCCTTGCCGACCTGCCTTATTGTTATTATTGTTGTGCTGTACAAAGTTTCTCAAGTATCCGCGACGGATGAGCCCCTCTATCTTGTCCCGGAGATTATTACACTGCTCGGTACTATGACCATGGTCTCTATGGAAACTACAATACAAATTCTTATTTCTCTCGTTCGGATTTCCCTTTAGGCGAGGTGACCACTTCACGTATGGGGCGTCCTTGATCGTCATTAAGATCTCGGTCCACCTTGTGTTTAACGGCATGTAATCTGTCCGAACTTCTAGGGGAGCTCGGAACGACTAGTTCGGCTTCGGCTCCCGGGCCGGGTTTTTCCTGTCGACTGGGTTGGAGAGCTCACCTTCCCTCTTTCTTTTCTCGTTCCTGCCTTCGTTTCGTTGGTTGATTTCTTCCTTTGTCTTCATGAACTTGTCTGCGAGCTTGAGGAATTCGGCCACGGTTGCGGGCTGATTAGCTACCATGTGCCATTTGAATTCTTTGTGCGTTACCCCTCTTTTGGCCGCCGCGAGCTGCACCGCGGGGTCCAACCGTGGTATCTGTAAGCATGCTTCATTGAATCGCTTGATGTAGCCCCGAATGGATTCTCCTTCCCTTTGGACTACTCCGAAGATGCTTTCCTCTGTTCTGGGGCACCATTGGCTGGTGACAAAGTGTGCGGTGAAGACATGTACGAACTGGGCCCAACACTTTATCGACCCGGGGGCCAGGTTCCTGTACCAAGTGCGGGCTACCCCCCTAAGGGTGGTGGTGAAGGCTATGCACATGCACGATTCGCTGGCCCTGGCGAGGTGCATTTGGGACTAGAAAGCATCAACGTGGTCATTGGGGTCGAAGGACCCGTCGTACTTGTCCAGAGGTGGGAGCTTGAAATTTTTGGGTAAGGGGACCGCCAGGAGTTCTGATGCGAGGGGGGAAGGAACCGAGAAAATTGGGGCAGCTCCTACCTCGTTCGAGCTCGTCTCTTCTTTGCCTCTAAGCTCTGACAAGACACGGGTGGCGGTTCGGCGACTTCACCGGTGCCTTCGTTGTTGAGTGGGCCTTGTACTGGCGCTGCTAGCCTCCGTGTTGCCGAGCTCGATGGGCCCGGAATGCTGGTAGTCTGCTGCCAGGGCGCCGAATCGGTTTTCCGTGAGCGGGAACTCGGGCTTGGAGCGCCGAGGCGCCGATCTCGCGGGCGAGGTTCCCGACCCGCCTGCGAGCTGCGAGGCGGGAGGCCTTTCCTTGGTGGGGGCGTCCATCCTGCGGGGAGGCCTTGACGGGCCTCGGAGCGGGGTGGCGAGGTGGAAGTAGTGGTTGGTTCAGTGACAGTTGGGGGAACTACTGTTGATAGTGATACTGGGAGATGTTGTGCAACACTTGGTGCTGGTGAAGCTGGTGCTGCTGGAACTGTTGCATTTGGGCTTGCATTGCCCGCATGCACTGCATCAGGTCGTCCAACCGGTTTTGGCTGGCTGCCAGGGGGACGACAGTTGGTTCAGTAAAGGTTGTCTCAATAGGGGGAGGAAAGGGGATGCTTGTGGCATGAAGGTTTACGGGCGCCACTGCTTGTGGCGCATTCAAGCTGGGGATCCCATCCACCGAAAGGGGGATGGTGAACTATCCAACGCACACCACGGGGACTTGAAGTTGTTCCCCGGTGGTGTTTGTCTCCGTGCCACGTCCGGCGTTGCTAGAGGAGGCCATGAGTGTTGGGTTTTTTGAAGAAAAGGGGGTATGGAAGCTTGGAGGGAGGCTTTTTGAAGCGTTCCCACAGACGGCGCCAATTGATGATGCGCGATCCGGCTGACCCTAGCTGTCAACGACCTTGCTTCTGAACTGAATAGCAGGGAACCTGAAATGGAGGAGATGAGGAAGCTCCGGGGGGAACCCAGTGTAACGGCTCCGAAGCTTAAGTTAGAATTCTTCAAAAGCAAGACAAAACCAGATAGCGCAAAGTTTGCATACCTTGTTTGTTGGGGGCAGGGGGCTCTTATAATCACTTTGCGCACTCGCTCCGAGGCCCTTGTCAGGTCGGGTATGATTACCCTTGCGTTTGTCAATTCGGTCGTCGTCCTTTCTATTGGGACAGAACCGTCACTGCCTAACCGTCTCTCTAACTGGAGATGGCGGTGTCAGTGGCGGTGGCAGGTGGTTGTTTAGAGTGCGGCCGCCAAGCGTTAGATCCCAAGTCAGTCAGGTGCGGTGCCCTCGGGCACGGACTTCCTCAGTGTCAGGCATTGTACGACTTGTTTGGTTTTGGTGCCCAGAAGGTGATGCAGAGTGGTGAGCGAGGTGAAGTCTTGAGTTCGGAGGTATCTATAGGGCAGGTCAGTTCGGCGAGGTGTATCCCGAACTGTTACAAGGCAAGCCAGTTCGGCGAGGTGTATCCCGAA
Source organism: Nelumbo lutea (assembly GCF_056320005.1). Lineage (NCBI taxonomy): Eukaryota > Viridiplantae > Streptophyta > Magnoliopsida > Proteales > Nelumbonaceae > Nelumbo > Nelumbo lutea. Next base: position 6,291,652 of record NC_142687.1, read on the forward strand.
CTATTACAAGGCAGGCCAGTTCGGCGAGGTATATCCCGAACTGTTACAAGGCAGGCCAGTTCGGCGAGGTATATCCCGAACTGTTACAAGGCAGGCCAGTTCGGCGAGGTATATCCCAAACTGTTGCAAGGTTGGCCAGTTCGGCGAGGTATATCCCGAACTGTTACAAGGTTGGCCAGTTCGGATTACTTTATGGTTTTGGGCCAAGGGTGAGTTCGGGCCCCCAATAAGGATTTTGGTCCAGTGGTGTCCCCTTGGTGTTCACGCCTTAGGCTTGCTTTTTTGCCGAGCTGTTGTTTTTGCCACGTGTCACATAACTGTGAGGTCGGGCCAAATCTTCCTTCATCACAACCCACTTAAAAATTATAGTGCAATAGTTAAAAAATAGATTTACAAATTATATTTATGATATAAAACATTTTATACTATTAAATATGGGAAATTTCCCACTTTTCCATATTAAAATATAAAATATTAATATATATCCATCGTTAAGTCATCCGATTTTGGTCATTTACAAATAGACAAAGTGAAACTGATCCAACTTGGTCAAATTAGGAAAATTTTGAACCAAAACCAACTTAAAATACTGGAAAACTTACCAACTCAAGTCAAGTTAATCGAGTTGGTCAGTTTCATCAGTTTGATGAATAAACCTAACTGAAATCAATTATCATTATCTTTGTATTATAAAATTTTTATTATAAAGTAGTATATAAAATATGAATTATTATTAATTATTTTAAAAGTTTAAAATATAAAACAATGGTATCCTCTTATGTGTATCTATTAGGGTCATTTACTAGAACACATCTTTAGGGATGGCAATTTTCCCCATCCCCAAGAGGGACCTGACTTCCCCGACCTGATGGGGGCGGGGGACGGGGATTGTTTTGACAGGGCAAAGGCAGGGACAGGGATTGTGGTCCCCACCCTGCCTTGATAGGGTAATTTATTGTTTTTTGTGATAAATATATCAATAATTACTGGAGATTAAACTACCATTATTTAACTTTTAAATTTAAATTTATTGTACTTATTGTATTTTTGTTATAATTTATTGATATTACACTATTTATTGACTAATTTAATTTATATTTTAGTCTTTATTGTATTTTAATTAGTTTTTTATTGTATTTTCATTATCAATATATTTTCAATAATTGTCTATTTTCATTATAAATTTTCAATAAGTATTGGATATTCAAATATTGTTATTTATTAGAGGCTAGACTATTAATTTTGATGAAACTATGAGTGTTCACTGGTTGGTTCAGTTTGTTTACACGTTGTTTGGCCAACCAAATTGACCTGGTTAGGTTAAAGAGTTAGTCACCCAAAACCGATTGACCATTAGCGAAAACTGGGTAGTTCAGGTTGTATCGATTTGGATCAATTTTCGGTTTGGTTGTTCGGTTCAAAATATTTAAACTTAAAAATCAAATTTAAATAAAAAATTATAGTGGATATATTAACAAAATAAATTTTAAAAAATAAATTCATGATATAAAATCACAATTATATATATATATATATATATATATATATATATATAATTTGGTTTGTTTAAAATTTGATGAATAACCATAGATGAAAATAACTAATGTTATTTTTGTATTGTAAAAGCCTATTAAAAGTAGTATATAAAATATAAATAATTATTAATTATTTAAAAGTAAAATAATATAAAACAATTGTATACTCTTATTTGTTTGGATTGTTTTGTTTCACTTAACAAATCCCATGCATTGCACAAGTCCCCACTCCCCACTAGTAAAACCTTAAAAAAGCATGATGAGCATGATTTACTATTTAGTTAAGTTTGGGTACAGGTGTTCAAATTTGGTTACTGAATGAAAAACCAAATTGAATAAAGCTGCATTTGGCATTCCCTATCTTAAAGATTTATCATTTTTTATTGCAGTGAAAAACTCAGTATTTATAGGAGCATTTTTAACTAAAAAAATAGATTAATCCTTAAAATAAGGAATGCCAAATGCAGCCTAAATCAGCAATTTGGTTAGGTTTACTTATTTATTTATTCTTTGGTTGGGTTTGGTTTGAGAAAATCTCTCAATTAAACTGAAAATCAAATTAATCAAAATACATTAATATTAATATGTTTTTTAATTATAAATCTTAATATAGCCTATGTTATATTTTAGTTAATTTAAATAAGTAATTTAATATCAAACCAAACCGATTTGAATTCAGCTCAATTAAGTTAAATGGAAATGGCCTTATCAAAATATCGGTTAGGTACTTAGGTTCGATTTTCAAACTGAACTGAATCGACAGAATGAAACACCCTAGGTTTACATCTCAGGGGTTGGACTGTGAGAGAAACTTTTAGGCTGTTGGAAAAAAAAAAAAAAAACATCCTTATTTAATTTAGAGCTTCCTCCGCATGACACAAAATATAGGACAAATGGAAAGTTATAGTGACCATAGTGTTAAATTGTCATGTGTCCCCAATACAGTGCTGTTAACAGGCTAGATCTCATTTAATCTGAGTCACAATAGACCTGCTCCCAAACCAATATATTATATATGGATATGATATGTTAAACCAATTCTAAACTAGATGTTATAGGGTATATAATAACAAACTAAAAAATGGAAAATGACCCATGATATGATATAGTTACTTGGCATTCCTTCAAATATCAAAACATGAAATCAAACCCATGTAATTGTAGGCTCTCTCTCTCCATGGTAAAGATTAATAGTTTTCATGTACATCCTGTTCTAATCCCAATCCTTAATTTAACTGTGATGTATAATACGTAATACCAAAAAAAAATGTTAAACTATAAGTTAAAAGTATAGATCAATTTCAATTTTAATAGAATCTTAATAATGATAATGTTGTGGGTATATCATAAGAAATATACATATCAGGGGGTGTCTTTTCTAGAATATGGTTGATTTGGACATTAAACGTTTCGGAACAACTGAAATGTATGAGCCTGGTGACCCAATTGCAACCAGTCACCTAATCCATCAGAGTCGATTTAATTCAGTTCACCGATTGGAATGAAAATGGGGTAGGTTCAGAGTGGGGATCATATTCTCATCATCGATTCCTGATTTTGAAAAAATCTCCCCATTCCAGACCTGATCCACGGTGGGATAAAAGTTGTCCTCCATCCCCAATCCCAGATGGAGATGAGTTCGGATCCAAATCTCCTAAATTTGTAAAGTAGTATTAATTTACTTAAAATAAAATAAAATATTAAAATATAAATAATATTTTAAATTTATTTTGATATATATATATATATATATTCCAGTCGGTGATCCCTATTAATCCTCATCTCTGTCCCCACCTTGTCAAAACAATCCCCATTCCAGCCCCATCGAGCCATAAAAATCAGGTGCCCAGTGGGAATGCAAAAAATTGATATCCCTATTCACCAGGCTCATTGACACCCCCTATCATCTTACCCAATTGCTTCAGCATAGAGTTCATATTAGGACTGCAAAATATTTGATCATCAGCATTTGAGTTTGAAATCAATCGCATTAATGGTGGTCTGAATTCAACCCACTTATAATATGAATTGATCCCTATCTGATTAAATAAAACCTGATTATATATATGATTTGAAAAATGTTTAAACTAAAGGGTGTTCGACAATGCAATTGGTTTTGTTTTTGAAAACAAAAACAACTGCTACATATTGTTTTTGTTAATGTGGCAGTAGCTTTTATTTTTTAAAATAAAATCAATTATATTGTGTAAAACATAGCACTAACTGTCACAGGTTCAAATTTCATACAATTAATTTTCAATTTATTTTTTACCCAATGCACTGTTTTTTTATTAAAGGAAACTTTATTACTGTAAAACAGATATATGAAAATAAATTAAGGGGGATATACAACCTTCATGAATCATAGCATATGGCATGGAAGCATGTTGATAAACTCTCGCGCCAGAAAAATTGAGGCTAAGCTGGGCCTGTTAGTCTGGTACGCAGTTTATGGGCCACGGAATTAGGCATGGTGGAGACCATTACGATAATGGATTTGCCCAATGCATCTGGTAGCCCGTTGGATGTTGTTCAAGATGCCCTTTAGAGCGAACAAAGAAGATCCATGTTAATGGCTGTCAATGGACTCTGAAAATCCATACCTGATTCGATTGTTCTGAATTTGGAAGTTACAGATTGCATTTAATTAATAATCATATGGGATGCAATTTAATCCCACCCGATTCGGTTAAAATTTGAGTCTAATAAAAATTATTATTAATATTATTAATATTTGGTATTTAATAAAAAATATTATTTTATTATATATAATATAATTATAAATAATTATATAAATTTTATAATTGTTAAGTTTAATATTATATATATTATAAGTTAAACATGATTAAGTTTTGTTAAAAATTTTTAAATTATTTGGTCATTTCAAATAACAAGATGATTGAGATTAAATCCAAATTCGGCATATAACATAATAACCGGATGGATCCGATCCGAATCAGACTCGGATCACCAGCCATCAAGGGCCATTTAAACAGCAGAATGATTGCCTTGCCCCACCTTTCACTCGATCCCGTGTCCTTTGGACGACACAAAGCCAAAATTTTTTTTGTTAACAATGTGATATCCAGTCCAATGAATCAGGTCTCTTTGAAACAGCGCGGCTACGGAAGGGGAGAGAGGATCTGCTGACCCGAAGGAAGCGGCATTTTCGGGTCGGACCATACAACCGACAATACCTGTTTGACGGTTCTGTATCACCAACCTCACAACGAGTCCCAGTCGTACATCGAGAATATCTCCCGTACTTTTTATTAATGGGAAATATTTCCCGTAGAACTGTGAGGTCGGTGCGAGGTGCGATTTGTGAGGAGCAAATTCCGATTCGTCTCAGACTGTTGCGTTCCATTCCCTTTCGTCATGGAATATGGAGTCACTGCGGAATCCAGTATAGGACTAAGGGAGCAATAGCATTTCCTCGAGATTGAACGTGTGAATGTGTGATATGTTGGCGGCTTTGAGATCTCAAGCTCGTTCTTCCTTCCATGCTTTGCGGCCACGGAAGTTAGGGTTATGGGGCACCCATCGTTCCCTATCCTCGTCCTCGGAGAATAATCAAGGGTTTCTGGACCTGCAAGAGGTGGAGAAGGTTCTCAGCGACGTAAAGGCAGACGACGTGAAGGTGATTCCCGTTCGACAGCACTGCGATTGGACTGATTTCATGGTGATTGCGACCGGTAGGTCAACCTGGCACGTGAGGAACATCGCCGAAGCCCTCGTTTACAAGGCAGGTTTGCTGGTTTGATCGTAACCCTAAATGCAGCACACATGGTTCAGTGTCTCGCTTCTATTTATACAGATCCACTCACACGGAATATGTTTTCTTCATCCCAAATTCGAACTCATAAAACTAGTACTTTACGTTATTCATTAATGCTAAATAAGCAACTCTGTTTTTGGTGAATAGACGAAGCAGAAGCAGAAAGGTGCTCAGCGGTTGCTGTTGCCCAGTGTAGAAGGGCGTGAAGGAGGAAAATGGATTGTCATCGATTCTGGTTTGTAATGCACTTGGAAAACCACATCTTGAGCAGCAGCCAATTGTTTTTAGTTTTCAGTTGCTGCTTTATTCCTTGACTTACCAATAACCATGAGCCACGCTCTTCTTGCTATTGGTTTTCTTTAGGCACGGTTATAGTTCATGCCCTCGATGAGAAAGCAAGAGCTTACTACAATTTGGAAAGCCTTTGGACAACAGAAATATCCCCAAAGGGACCCAATCAGGTTAGTGTTTTAGTTTGAAATTCAGTCAGCTTTTCATTCTGAACCCATAAAAACGTCAGAGCTTACCTTAAAAGGCTTTTTTTTTTTTTGTTTAGTTGATATGGGAATATTATAAATTAATCATGTATATAAAATAGCAGCCAGTGGTAATACCTTGAAGATCTTATTATTCCATCAATAAGAATATAAGACAATAGATATAAGGTAGCAGTACAACTTGTATCAAACATTGTAAAGAAACTTTAGGCCGTTATAAAGGGGGTAATTCTTTTGACCGGCCTTGTAAAAGGGACAATCTACATGCAGTAATTGGAGATCCTAAGCTTTTCTTCATATTCATATTGATACTATAGGAGTACAACTTGATTAGAAAACCTTGTAAAGGGACCTGATTTATGATATTGTGTCCAAGAAACTTATCCCAAGGATCAAAGAAGATTAACTTACACCATGGATTGTACCTTGAAGACAAGGTTTATGATCATGTGTGTAGACACTATACGGGATACTGGGGTTATGAGGTTTTAGGAACCTCTGCTTTAGGGTAGAAGGATGCCTTGATCAGTTCCATGTTTTGCTCAACGAAGGTTGTACTGATCTATGGATGCAGAGAAATGGGATAACTTAGGGGCTATTTGATAACAGCTGAAGTGGCTGAACTGCATGGCTTATTGCTTTGTCTTATAGTGAATAAGTTATTAAGGAGATTGTGAACTCCTCAATTGATGAAACTAAAGTTGGGTTGATTACCGTAAATTTGAATATTTAATTATTATTAAAGATAAAGTACTAAGTCATTCAGTTCAGCCACTTCAGCTGTTCCCCCTAGTTGTGTGGAGGTTTAAGACATTTCTTTTTCCGTTGGAAGGTTTTCTTGTTCCTCTTCTTTTATATGCTGAGGTTTCTTCAAAAGGGGGAATAGGGGTAAACTTGCAAGAGCTAAATAGGCACATTAGTGAGTACACACTACCTATCTGAACAAATAGATCCCACACAAGGAGGCTTGAGAAGAAAAAAAAGTGTGCTAGATTGCTTTTCAAGTAAAGCATTTATTTATTTACTTTTTTGCGATGGGTAAGTAAAATATTATTGTGGGAAGTCGTTTTTTTAAAATTTACCTAGGTGGGTAACATGTGGTTGTTAACACAAGTTGATCAAAGCACTCTAGGGGAGGGATCTAGAAGGAAGGACTTTGCAGTCTCTCTTGCTTCTTAAAAATTGTGCACTATGCATTTTTGGCACTGAGATCGTTTGAAAGTTTGCTGACTGTAGTAACTGCCAAATTATCATTAAAGCCTGACAATCAGTGAAAAGAAAGGGTTCTGGAGCTTAGAGTTTTAGTGCTGTTCTTTGTTAAAATTCTGCAAGGGTTGACATTTTCATGGTAGAGAGGCCTCTTGTGACATTAGGTAAAAATTATTTGTTTGAAAGTTTTCTGACTCTAGTGACCGCCAAATCATCAGCAAAGCCCGATAATTGGTGAAAAGAAAGGGTTCCAGGACCTAGAGTGCTAGAGTGCCATTTTTGGTTAAAGTTCTGCAAGGGTATAAATTTAAGGCATTTTCATGGTAGAGAGGCATCTTGTGTCAGATTTCTCTCAGGAATGATTCTGAAGATTAAGCTTTCTGGAGCCATATAATTGAAGGAAGGTCCTTGTAAGTCTGAGTGATAAGATCCCTTGTACATGAAAATGGAGTAGAGTATTGCCTTCACTCTTCCACTGCCAACATACGTCATGTATTAAATAATACCCATTGCTTACCCCAATATTCTTTTTTTTTGGGGGGGGGGTTGGGCTTGGCCAACATCTGAACCTTTGACCTTGTTTTTGATCTGGTAATTGAGATGATAATTCAACATCATTTCCAAAGGGGAGGTGCAGTTTTGACCCTGTGGAACTGTAGGTTCTTCATGGTATGGCCAATGGGTCTTATGTGCAACTCTGCGTTGTCCTCACCCTAAAGTCACTACTAACATCGTCTAACCCACCAACTACAGGTCTGGTAAATAAGCAGCTTAATGCAACTGAATAAAACCTAAAGGAACAAAAAAATCTTCATGGTCAACAAACAATAGAGTTTAGACTGTAGTCACCAGAAGTACTGTGATGTGGAAACATTTCTGAACTAACTACAATTTGTATTTTAGGGTGGAAATGCCATAAAAAAGGAAATTGGATTTATACAGAATGTCATTAAAATGCAAGGAGAGAGACAAACACCCTGACATGCTGGTTGCTGCAGATTTTTCTTTAATGCTCTCCTTTATTCATGTTGCAATATAAAATTGGAAATTATACATGTACACACTTGTGTAACTCTTATGTTCCTCTTCCTCTTTCCTCTTTCCTTTTTTTTTTTTTGGTTTTTTTGTGTGCGCAAGGTGCATGAGGCATATGCCTCTAGCACACCTCATGAAAAAGGTGTATGCCTCTTTGCACCTAAGGCGTGTACACCTCAGGGCGTTTTGGGGGTGTGCGGTGCGCCTCCAGGCGTACGCCTCCCACACCTTTTAAAACACTGATTCTATACAATATATTAATGTAAGCTGTATTTGGAGATCAAATTTGATGCTCCAATAATTTGCTTCCACTCTACCATACAATCTGGTAACTTAGGTTTAGACTGCAAAACTAAACCCCCTGTCTATAATTTTCATGCTATGTTATGCATGAACATGAAAGAAAAGGTAGGAAGTAGGATGCAGCGTAAGGGCTGGGCATTGTGGGCAAGCTGGTTGAAAGTTTATATGTTAATGGGTGAAGATAGGCCAGCACTGTGGGTAGAGCAAGGTTAGAATGATAAAATTCATACCAGATGAAAACACTGGAAATGCCCATTACATGTTAAGGATCTGATCAGCGTAAGGGCTGGGCATTGTGGGCAAGCTGGTTGAAAGTTTATATGTTAATGGGTGAAGATAGGCCAGCACTGTGGGTAGAGCAAGGTTAAAATGATAAAATTCATACCAGATGAAAACACCGGAAATGCCCATTACATGTTAAGAATCTGAGCAATTGAGTTGAAGTATTGCCTAGGTGAGTGATTCATCTGTCTAGGGCATCTATTAACTACATTTGGTCTCAAGGTGTAAATGGCTAATATCCATCTGATTTAGCCATGAAATGTCTGCCACTGGATCTGGCTTCTGCTCTAGGTTTTGTTGAGCAAGGCTAGAATGATAATATAGAGCAAAATGTCTATTAAAGTTGAGAACATGAGCAGTTGAAGCTGAAGTTATTTTTGCCTTGGTGTATGATTCAACCGGTTAGCACATGCACTAACAGTATCAGAATCCAAGCAGTAGTTGACCATCATGCAAATGACTTGTGTAATAATACTAAGATTTATAATATTTTTTATAGGGTTCAACATATACTTCTTACAAAACATCATACCATTTGGTGTTCCTGTTGCCAAAATCTCTCTCTCTCTCTCTCTCTCTCTCTCTCCAAAAGAGCACAATATGCAATTTCAGAAAACCTTTTTTCTTTGGTGGAATCAAATCCTTTTAATTTTCTGACATACTCAACAAAGCCCCACCCCACCTGGTCACATGAAGGCTGCAAATCTTCCAGCCAAAAAAAAAAGGAAGGAAAGAAAAGGAATGGTATCTTGAAATTGTCTGTAATTTCCTCTCACCATTTCATGAGTGAGCTATGGTTGGCTTGTGCTGTTTTATGATGCTATCAGTTTATCCAGACACTTGGCAGTATGTGTTGTTAAGGTGTAAGCTTTGCACCAGCTGGGTGAGGATGAGGTCACAGGCCAGCTATGCCTAGAAGCTTACTCAGCCGTCCAAATCTTGTCCTATATGCATTTTATAGGATTTCAAATAATATGTACATATTTTACAAGTCTGCATTTTGTGCCTACCGTTGTTTGTCACTAGAAGATCTGGACTCGTTTTACAACCACAACCTCTCACAAGGTATTTCTGAGATCTATGAAGTCTGCAGAGTCAGATGGAGTTAATATTTTGAATAAAAGACGAGTCCAACTGAGTGGCTGACAAGGTGGACCTTTTCAGTCCACACAAGTTGTAGCATTGTGTGGCAGTATCACTTGCACCTATGTAAAAACTAATGGTTATGTTATATTGAGCTTCTGTCAAACTTGTTTTGGTTATTCAGGATTTGGAAAGAGCCCTTGTAAAGACCCGTCGAAAGAACAACTCCAAGAAGAGCATCCAAAAGAGTATCTGATTTTGAACCTTTTGCTTGGTGGACCAGGTTTCCCTTTCCCTTGTACATCAACTCCAAATGTAGCATTTAATAATCCGTAGTTAAGAAATATATATTTATCATCTTGTTTCCTGAATTTTTCATGTTCAAGTGGCTGTCATGTTGGATTAAATATCCTATTTATAATTTGATTGTCAACATGGCAACATTTTGGTGGGTTTAGTGTAGGAAGACATTTTTTTTGTTGGTAAATATAGGTAGACGTGTTGGTCGCGTAGCTTTCTTGTTCAGAACAGCAGTGCTTCAAAATGAGAAAGAACATCAACTGGTCACTGGAGAGTTTATTTTCATGATTGCCTCCGCCATAGGAGGATGGGTTGCCCTACCGGTGTCTGATAGCAGCTGAGATACGGGATATGATAAAAAAACGAACGGTCCATTTGGTTCGTCGGAATAGGGGTCTAGAATCGGAATCCAGAATGGGCAATTCCGGTTCTAACTCTTTGGTTGAACATAGTCAGATCTCATTCCTATTCCTGGTGGAATGACTTCTCCCACTTGAGTGAATGGCTATTCCCTCTCCCTCCCTTGGGAATGAAATCCGATTTTAGTTGATTTGATTGAATCATACTATGAGAATGAACCATTCTGATTCTGATTCCTGAGGGACTATGATTCTGATTCTGGTTCTGACTATATTAACCAAATGAACACTAAGAGTTTTATGGTCAACTGTATCTGGAGTCTATCCAGCATTGAGTACAAGGAAAGTTACCGGATGCCGAAACCTCAATTTTCAAATAGTAACTACTATGGGGCCATTTGAAAACAGATGAAAATGTTGAGCTGAAAAGCTTATTGTTTTATCTTTTAGGCAGTGTTTGGTTTGAAGGAAAAGGTAGGGAAAAGGTAGAAAAGTCTTTACAAACCTTGTATAGATTTCCCTGTCTTTTCCTTCCTTTCCCTACTTTTTCCTTCAAACCAAACATTGCCTTTGTGAATAAGATTTTGAGGCTGTTAACTTCTTATTAGGTGTTTGGCATCGAACCCATCAGTGCTGGGAACATTGCACCGTTTTCTCATAAAAATGGTGCTGGGCATGTGGAGTTATGAGCATTTATTTTTTGTTTGGAATTGGTGCTGTTGCATAGGCGTTTTCTGAGAAAATAGCATTGGTTTTATTTGGTAATAGTGCTGGTCGCAACGTTTCAGACATTGATCTATATTATCCAACGTCCAGGATGATGCTACATTGATGCAACGCCATTGCACTGCTGGCAGTAATATGCCGTTTTCTCAGAAAACATTGAATTTGGTGTTGTTCCAAACCACACTTTTCCGATTTTCAAAGCGTGATTTAGAGCAACATTTGTTTAAAGTACCGCTTTCTCTGATGTAGTGTTTGCGTGGTGCTGTTTTTTCAGAAAACGGCATTGATGCCAAACATCCACTTAATGGCTGAAACTGAAGTTTGTAGACTAATATCCTAGAAAATTTTATTATTCAATTATTTTAACAACTAAAAGACAGCAATAAGCGTTACCGTTCAGCAACATCAAATGGAAAGTGTCTTAAGACGGGGCCTAAACTGTTTAATTGGAAATTTTCAGTTGTGGAATTGATAGATTAAACTAGACTACACGCTAACACACACAAAATACACAAGAACCAAGATGATTAATTTCAGTCGGCTGGTTTTAGCCCAAGAATCGAACTTTGAATCAGGCCTTCAGAATTCTGAATGTAAGGAGGCCAAGAGAAACAAGGTGCGGGGGGGGGGGGGGGCGGTGGAGAAACCTAATAGGTGAAAGAGATGTTTAATACCCACTTACCCAGGTATCAAGAGATTGATTTTGATGCGATGGCTATGGAGGCTGGACATGGTTAGGGAGCTCAGCCATGATGGGGCTGAACCCGAAGAGATCTGAGTGGAGTCTAGATTGGCTGCAGTTGATAGCGTTAAGGACTGTAAACAGCGTCTAACATGCCCTTGACATCTTGTGTGCATCCCATCACTTGTGAGTTCACTCTTGAATGGTTACCCAGCCCGTTGTACACGTATTTGTAGCAGATCCACTTGATGAATTAATGAAGTGGCCTTTTAACTTTAAGTTTCGTTGTCGGAACTGAGTGCCTTTGCTGCAGGGCGCATGAAGCCATGAATATTGAGCAATCCAAGGCGGCCTGTATTTGCCATCACTCCCATTTATACAGAAGACCAGTAAGGTCTATTCCTGGTTTTAGCGGTGGGACTTAAAGATTAATTCCAGCCTTCACCCAGGTTAGGGTGGCTGTGAGTATTGGGGATGCGCTACCCCTCGTTCTGTAGCTCAGAAAGTTCCATTACCAACAACTGACCTCTCGGTTGTGATCAATTTAGTGTAGATCCAAATTTTCTGCACACACCGGATGTTGCAAGTTTCTATCTTTTTATCAGTGTAGATCAAATGTTTAACCCTTTCACGCCAAAGTTGACCAAACCCCACCCCATTTGAATTTTTTAGGTACTGGTTTTGACGTTGGTCGGAACACGATTGGATTGTTGCGTATGGGATAAGGTTGGCCCAACCGTCATCCCAAATTACACTTTATGCATGGGCATGAATCCGATGGGCCTGTGGCAAGGTGATGGACTGATGATGCAATTAAGGCTAAATTTGAAAAGAGTATAAATACAAATATCTAGAATGTAAAACCTTATAATTTATATTATTTTGTATATACTTATATTGTACATATTTATATTTCTACTTTTTCAAAACTGAGCCTAATGGTTTTTAAACTGCAGTAGAGTTACGAAAGGGAAATTATCTTAGGCCCTCAATAAGGCCCAGAAGAGTATATCATCAGCCTATTACAATCCACCTTCAGCAGTTGACCCTAAATAATATGGGCCCATCGTATTCCTGTTTGAGTGATATAGACTACTAAATAATATCTCTCTCTAACATAGTAACATATTCCCTATATTAAAAAAAAAATCCCAACATTTTTATTGCAGGGCGCATGGATCCTGCACGGCTGCACCCCATTAAATCGTATTATATAAATAGTAGAATGAAAGTATGAAATGGAACAGTCACAGTCACCACAAAAGACTCTCCCTCTCTCTCTCTCTCGCAGTCTCCTAGTCTGAAAGAAACTAACACAAGATAATACTTTTAATCCAAAATAAACACGCGGGCGATTCGTACAGATGTACCAGCAACTGACGCCAATTGTCATTGGCGTGAAACGGACCTTTAATTCGGTATCTTATCTTTTATTTCAATAAAAAAAAACTACCACCAAAATGGAAAATTCTCGTTCCCCGTACCTTGTCTCTTGGATGTTGGATCCTTTTCTTTTCAACCAATTTAAGGCAATGTGATTTCCTTGGAGTCGGGTTTTGCTCAGTAAAATAAAATAAAATAAAATAAAACTTCTCCCATAATCCATCTATCAACATTGTTTAATGGGTCAGATTTCTCTTTTGGTATGTCTTAAAGGTTCCGTCCGCTTAAAACGAGAAACCTAACACACTTCAGGAATAATGCCTCCTTGTTTTGATGCTTCTCTTCTTTTTTCCCCCGCCTCTCATTGACACTAGAGATGACGCTTGTGACATGTACTAGCTTCGTCCAGCAGCCTTGGTAGGATTAATCAAAGCAATTTAGGGTACGATGGCTTTGATGTAGCCACTTGGCGGATTCTTATTGAACTCGAGGACTCGTATTATTGAGGGAAAGCTCTATCTTCTAGGCTTCAATCTAAAAATGGAGATGAGGATATACATTACGATAATCAAGATCACAATTGTTCTCTTGTCGCCTCAGCGGGAAAAAGCTGCAGTCTAAGTCTACTTTGACTACACTTAGACTATGGCTTTACTACAGTGACCATACTGTCTCGCTTACATCTAGAATCTCTCTCAGATGGAGATTGGAGGCCCATCTCATCGTCTCTTCACGCTTTCTCATGGTATTTTACATGTGGCAGCTTGGGTGACTGCCTCACTGGTTGCCAACGTTGAGACACTTAGGCTTGGGCCGCGTGTATACAACATTAATTTAATTGAATAAAAATTAAAAAAGACTGCTTACGAGAAAAATTAACAAAGAAATTGGTGCAAGGAGGTTTTTAGGCTCCATTTGGAAGGAGTACAAATACAGATATATAAAGTGCAAAACTTTGTATTTTATATTATTTTATACAATATATATTTGTGTTTATACTCCTTCCAAACTGAGCCTTATAAGGATTGAAATTCGAGGCTATGAAGAGGGATCACGATTTGTAGTTGTATTCCATTTAGGATCCACAAGTGGCCCTATAAGGATTGAGAACCGAACAATGAGCAAGATGATCAGAATTCGGCAATCTGGCTTTGATGATGACGCCTGGATCCAGTTAGAACACCTGTCAACTACAAATTTGTCTTGGGAGGATCCATATGTTTCAAGATTTATTGATGCTGAAATCAACAGTGGGTATAACATTACTGTCCATAAGTTCAATTTGGATAAGATTGTTGAATATTCCATACATGAAACAACACGTCGACACCAGGAGTAAAGTTTCAGATCTTGGGTAATATCAAGGTTGTTAGGTTCAATAATGACAAGTCATCAAGTTCACCTGATGAAAGTAAAACCTTAGCATCCTCTGGAAATTGGGGCACTCAGAGAACAGAGGAGAGCAATATTACACCTATAGAAATTATAATTGAATTGGGAACTGTTGGGGTTTCTGTAATAGACTACCGACTATGAGAGCTTTTGTATCTATATTTGGAGAGAGTTTTTATTTCATATATTCAACTGGTTATGATGGTGGCCTGGTGGGACTACCAGCTGGTTCAAGATCATTATTGGTCATTTGCAGCTTGACAACCAGCTCCCTCTAACGTTGATGCCTGAACTTTTGGTACCTGAACAGGCAACTGAAATGCATCATCCAGTTTTCAAAACAACTATTACAATGAGGAACCAGAGCAGTGATGGCACCCAATTCTACCCATATGTTTATATACGGGTAACTGAAAAGTGTTGGAAGATTAGCATTATTCACGAACCAATTATTTAGACCTTTGTGGATTTCTATAATAATCTTCAGATGGATAGGATCCCCAAAACCTCTAGCATCACCGGAATTAATCCAGAGATAAGAGTAGACCTAATAGATGTTTCAGAAGTAAGGTTAAAGTTGTCACTGGAGACAGCACCAACTCAGAGGCCCCACGGGGTTCTAGGTGTTTGGAGCCCCATATTGTCTTCTGTCGAAAATGCATTCAAAATCCAGGTTCATCCGAGGAAGGTCATGCACAACAACAGATTTATGAGGAAAAGTTCTGTTATTCCTGCTATATATTGTGAAACGTATCTGGAGAGATTTGACCCATAATCCTTTACATTTGATACTCTCAGTAGATGTCCTTGGTATATGACAAGGTCAACATTGGTTTCTCTGAGTAAAGGATTTGCTGAACTCTCGACAGATGGACAGTTCCTGCAGTTACGTTCAAAGCAGGTGCCATCAAGGAGAATCACTGGGGTAAGTGATGGAATTCCTCAAGGAACTGAAGCTCTAGCACAAGGCGTAGCTTTTGGAGTGTCTGGTGTTGTGACAAAACCTGTGGAGAGTGCCCGACAGTATGGTCTTCTAGGGATCGCCCGTGGTCTTGGACGAGCTTTTGTAGGATTTGTAGTACTGCCAGTGAGTGGGGCATTAGATTTTTCTCATTGACAGTAGACGGAATTGGTGAAGTTGTTCTAGATGTTCAGAGGTCTTAACTCTTAAGTAATAAGGCCACCTTCGAAAGAATTAGAAATCCTCGGGCCACATACAGATGGTATAATTAGGGAGTATTAAGAGCGAGAAGCAACCGGACAGATGATCCTGTTCCTAGCAGAAGAAAGTAGACATTTTGGTTGCACAGAAATTTTCAAGGAGCCTTCAAAATTTGCTTGGTCAGATTACTATGAAGACCATTTCCCTGTGCCCAACCAAAGGATTGTTCTTGTGACAAACAAGCGTGTCATGTTGTTGCAGTGTCTGGTTCATGAATAGTACATATTGAATTGAATCAGTATAGATTTAATGGTCCAAAGTATATTTATTGGATTGGATTGGACCTGGTTCATCTGTAATGGATTTATATTGGATGGGTTGAATTCAACTAATATTTGGTCCATTGTTAAAAGATAAAAATACCAGGAGTCAATGAACCGGGTTTGGATTGGAATAAATATAAATTAAAACCAAATCAAACATATTAGACAGTTCAGGCATTGAATTGGACAAGTCCAAAATGGTGCGGAGTATTCATTGGATTGGATTGGACTTGGTCCATTTGTAATGGACTCATATTGGACTTGGTCCACTTGTAATGGACTCATATTGGACCATATAGGTGGTGTTTGGCATATATGTTGGTCTCTAAGAAGCTTATAAAACTAAAAATGGACCTTTTTCCATTTCGTATCAAATAGACCGAAAGACCCAAAAACAAGCATGCGGAAAGACCAAAAAAGACAAAAATTGAGATGTTTAAACTGAACTTTTTGGTCTTTCCACGCTGAAAATGGCCTTCTCGTATGCTTTTTAACAGCCTGGTAGACCATGACAGTTACAAAACAGATCTGATTTTTAAAACAAGACCCCAAAAGCTTACCGTGTCTTCTCGTCTATTGGGTTGTTGAAAGATCTACGTAGAAAGATTTGTCAAATAGCCCCTTAATAAATATTTGTCCCAACAAAGTTTTTCTTGAACAAAATTGAGACAAAAAAAAATTAAGCTATTGCATTGTCTAGTATAATTTGGGGTTTCAACTATAAATGCCAATGATCAGTTCAACTTGCATTTTTTAGATGAAATGACTCATATATGACGTAACAATACATATTTTTCATCAATTTGTATTAATCAACCTAAAATATTTCACATAGGAGCAATAATAGTAACTAACACAGCCTAATGCTTAGTTTGGGAAGAGTGGACATACATATATGCGCAATACAAATAATAGATTTATAAAGCAATTCCTCGTCTACAACCCTGATCATTTGTTGGGGAGAGAAACGAACCCCAATCCTCAATCTTTGATGGTGATGGATTTTCCAAATTATTTTTTATTTTTAATTAAAAGATTGCTTTATATATATATATAGAGAGAGAGAGAGAGAGAGAGAGAGATAATATTTTAAAATATTTAATATATTAATGTTGTTATTGGATGAGGGCAAAGATTTCACTCCCCGTCCCCATCCCATTAAAATTAAGGGTAAATTACTTAAACTACCCTTATAGTTTAGCTAATTGACTAAGTGTACCCTTATTGTTCAAAAATTGACTGGTGATACCCCTACTATTTCAAAAAATTACTATCACTGTTAAAATATTAATAGAAAGGCTAAAGTACCCGTTTTAACCTTAAATCAAATTCGAAGATCTAGGGTTTCCCTTGTACCGTCGTTACTGTTATCACCTATTCCAAGGACGCACAGTCGCCACCACTACGTTCTTCTTTTGTTTTGCATCTTTCTTCTACGTCATGCCCTTCTCCGTTACTTGATTTCTTCTTTATTGAACCCCATCCTTAGTTCCTTACCAACATTTGTCTAAGTCTCACTTTCATCATCAGAAGAGAGGAGAGATAGAAATATAGAAATAAAGAAAAAAACAAGGTCCAGAAGGAGAAGATCAGCATGCCATGTGATGTGGCGTAATCCGGCTACTCCCTATTGGATATGGTCTGGCTGTTAACAACGATGAAAACTGGGTTTCCTGAAAGAAACGAGTCAGAGATCCCAGGTTGGCTCACCCGGTGAGGATACTTCGAAGCCTAAGTTAGAGCACAATAATAGTGGAGAGAGCTTGAAGATGATAACAATGAGAGAGAGCTAGAGATTACACACACAACAATGATAATAGAACGTATCTCGCCCCTGGGGGCCGGAGTCTTTATATACTGGGGTTCATGCGGGTCGGTGCAACAGTTACCGGATCCTAGCTGTGATGGGATTTGCTTTCGTGTTAGGTGGGCGAAACGCCGTCCAACGGTAATACTGTCACGCGCTGTCAAACGGTAATACTATCATACGCCATCAAACGGTAATACTGTCCCTTCACGTCAGAACCGGGGAGTTGGTGAACTAATGTGACCGTACGAGGTACGGTCCTGTAAGATACAGAGTACTGTGGTATGCTCCTCAAGGTTGCCATTCGGAGGTCTGAACGGTAGGCAAGTCGCCTATAGAATACTGAGCTGTTCAATGGCGGGTTGACTGGTAGCGAGCTCCTCAAGCTTGCGCTCCTTAGGTCTGCCTTGACACAAATGCTGAAGTGCCCTTGGACCTAGGTGATTCATCGTTCCGAGCATGATTTACAACAAACTTGGTTTCGCTTGTTGCGATCTAGTTCTGTGATGACCTTAGCTTGAAGTTGCTTTAGTTCAGGGTACCAGCTTACCCGAGCTCGCTTTGTAGCGAGCTGATTGGCGCCGATCTATCACTCGTGTTGAGTCATGTCCACGTGTCGATCTGACCATGTCGAATTGTTGCTTATGTGGGGTCAAGCCCACGTATCCCCCTGTCATGAGGTCGGGCCAAATTCTCCTTCATCACCATGGAACCAGAAACTCATTTCATGGAGATTAACTTGATCTTCGCTCAAGGCCTCAAGCCCCACTGCTAACATCTGACGCATGCGGACTTACACTATTGCCAGGGTTGACTCCGCCACCAAGCTCCACACCCGTGTGGACCGTGTCAGTTGTGAAAACCCCACCTAGAATGACAAGTTCATCTTTCGCGTCTCCTCCGCTTTCTTCTCCATCGACGCCTTTGTCGTTTGCATTGACACTTGCGCCGTTGGCTACATAAAAGATACTCTCATTGGCATCATCCATTTTCTCATTGCCGATTGTCTCTCCTCCAACGTTCCTCCTACTTCGCTCTCCTGATTTGCCGCCCCTCCTTCGACAGATTCCATGGCGTTCTGAACATCAGCGCTATGGTTATCAAAAACCGTACTAACTTTACAGCCTTGAATGGGTTCTCTGCGATCAGGTATTGTGATCTAATGGGAAAGAACCGCCCTCACCAGAGTGACCACCAATCCAAACAACCATCCAAGACTAATAAAAGCTCCTTCGAAGAATCTTGTGAGCATTCACGTGGAGAATATTCCGGGGAGTATTCGGATGATCCGAAGTCTACTACTATTTCATGATACGTCGTTGTTCCACCGCCATCGCTACAACTCAAATGAAGGGGCTGGAGGTGGAGGGTGTAATCGCCGCCATTAGCTAAGGACTGACCAGTTTGGTTTTGCTGCTCATGAAAGGAAGAAGATGATGGGGTAAAATTGGGTTTTAAAAACAACTATATGTCACGTGTGTATGAATTTTGACAGAATATTAAGGGATGTAATGATAAGAAAATAATTAATCATTTGTCAGAAACTATAAAAATAGCATCAGTCAATTTTTGAATTATAAAGATACACTAATTCAATTAACTAAATCATAACGGTAGTTTAAAAAATTTACCCTAAAATTAAATCAGTTCGAAATCTTCTAATTGAATGGAGAAGGACAAATAACCAGCGGGGAGCAAAATTTGCCATCCCTGCCTACTCGCTTATTAAAGGAAAAAGTGTGTCACTTCCATACGACAAATGAAAAACTCAGCCACTAGAAATTACATGCCAATTTAAGTTTGCAGCGTTTCCAGCTCGCATTTGCCTTAAATAACTTCCCTAAATCAGCAAGTGGTTTTATTTGGTGCACTAGTTTAGCGGCATCAATTAATATATGCAATCATACCGCATATTTAGATCGGAGACCGTGAATTGATGTCAAATTGACGGGCAGGATATGGTTTATAGAATTCTGCATCGAATGTATTCGTACTGCTCCATAGAAAATTTCAAAAGCCAACTTTACGGATGACGTAGCATATCATTGGCCAATTATCCTGATGTTCAGTTGATTAGATGGGACTCAATCAGGTGCTGGAGACTGGATCTGCTGTAGTCTCAAAATTAAGACACGTTGATAGTTAATGCGTGTCGGTGCCATCATTAGCGTCCTCCGAGTTTGTTACATGACTGACGGTTCGTCGCTCGTGATTTGTGCTCCGCTGAGGGACCTAAGAATCTTTCAGAAGAAGAGCTTCAAAATGCTGCCACCTCATTTTCGTCGTCGAATGGACAGACCATCTCATCCATGAGTTCGCATTGGCTCTCCCCAGAGCGCGTCCCACAATACATTCCAACCGTGAAATGTTTCTAATGCACGCTGAGATGTCATGTTTGAACTTGGGAGGCGCGCTCGGGCGTCTATTTCAAGCCATTCCGATCCATCCTCCGAATCCGATACGTTGGAATTCCTTAATTTGGACACAAAGAAATTCATAAGTGGATCGGAGATCTTCGGTGACTGGAACAAATATTACAATCCAACAGTGTAAGGGCCTAGACGTACAGAGAGAATCTATTCCTTTGCCGTAGGCTTGGATTATAAAGTTGGGGTTTTAATAGTTTAGTCCACTTCAGAAATCTAAGCAACGAGCCCCAAGGCACCAAACATCCATCATGGAGCGATGTGCGGTTCTCTATCACTCCATAGATTCGGCTTGGCAAATGGCATGGCCGAATTGTGGCACATATGCGCCCCCACCTCAAAAACGTCCCGCACATTTCAACCGTGTATTCGGAATATCTCTAATGATAGTTCCAGAAACGTTTATTGAATTGTCCCTCAAGATTTAAAGTTAACATTAAAGTCCTAAAGAACATGCCCCAGGTAAGACATAACATATCAACCGTGTATTATAAACATCTCCCAATGAAGTTATGATCTTTTGCCAATAAAATACCTTCCAACCCACGACCAAGTTTGATGTAACACCACACATCTCACTTTGAAATTGAGATTCATCATGTATGGGATGTGTGGTGTGAGACCTTGTTGTTAGAGAGTTGCAATCAAGGAATAAGGTATCGATATGATATTTTCGATATGGGATGTATCGTACTAGTTTCTATGGTCATAAATATGAGATACTCCATTACTAAATATCCATTTCACAAGTTGTGTGTATCAATATGATATGACTTTGTATTAGTGGATACGGTCCGATACACATCAATACAAAGGTGTACCCATGCCTAGTTTAACAAAATTGTATATTGACTACTTTTGGATTGTTTGTCGTCGTTAATAAAAATTATAAAAATTGTACTATAAAAACTGAAATAAATATTTTAAGATTTAATTTTTCCAACAAATTAATAAAAACTAAAAATTATAAAAATAATATATTTCATCTATCTTAAATGAATTATATTTTTTATTTTACACATAATTATATACTAAAAATGAAAACAAAGTTATTATTTGAAAAATTGGAGTTATTATATAAAAATACTAAATAAATAAAATTTCACAAAAAAATAATGGAAGATAGAAAATTATAATTATAAAAATACAATTATATGTAAAATTAAAGCATTATATGTTAAAAATGAAAACTTATTAATTATTTAAAAAAAGTTGTTATTTAAGTAAAAATACTAAATTAATAAATATTCCAAAAAATTAATAAAAATTGAAAATTATAATTATAAAAATTGAAATAGTGATAATTATTGTATGATGCTTGAATGCTCTGGAGTCCTGTTATTATTTATTGTAATATTTTTCTTCATATAACCTATTGAAGCATGCATTTTCTGATGTATTTATATCTTATTTTTAGATAATTCAACTTTATGTTTAATATTATTAATACATCTATGTGATTTTATTACATTTTCCTTCCGTATTCAAGTATTTCTATATTTTTCATTCAAATCCATGCATTTTCAAAACTTATCCATATCCATGTCCAACTTATCGAATATAATACCTGATACCCATACTTCGATGCTCTTTGGTTGGAACATTTTTTTGTTGACAGGTAATCCGGTCTCCTCTAAATTACAAATACGAGTAGAGTTGGCAATTGGGTTGGGTGAGTCAGGTTCAGATTGGGTCAAGACATTTTGGGTCAATTTCGGGTCGGATTGGATTGCCAAATGCTAGACCCTAAGACTAAATGTTTGGGTTAGGGTTGACCCATGTGTAATTTTGGGGCATCTCAAAAATAATTGAAATATAAAAACATAAAGAAAAAATACATGAAAAATGTCACAATTAAAGAAATTAACCTTAAAATTCCAAATATAAAATAAAAAACTTAAACATTTAACAATTCAAAGAATAAACAATAAAGAGTAAAGAATAAATAGAAAAAAATTAAAGAGTGAAAAACTTTTAACAATGCATAAATAGACCCAATTATACCTGACAATCAGGTCAATGGGTTGACCCATGACTCAATCCAACCCAGTTTGTTTCGGGTTGGATCGGGTCGGGTCATTTATTCCATTCATGTATTTAAATATGAGATCCTAACTCTCTTTTTTGCCAGGTCTAAATACGAGAGATGCTCTCAATACACGTTCGATTGTGAATATGGGGCGTCGGTGGGGGCGCTGATGTGACTCCAACATTTAAAATCTGAGCTTAGCTAATACTGACCAATAAGATTATAGAAGCAGCAACGTAGTTAGATTATATGATTTACACGTGGCAACAGAAGTGAGACCGACGTTTTCTTTTGGGTATGCTGGTAGGTCCCAACAACTGAAAGAAGGTACGGATCTGTTGATGTGGATAAAAATTAACGGGTGGGCCGTCTTCAGTCTTATCGGACGATCAATTTCTCTGTCTTTCTTCTCACTCCAAAAGCGGAAAGTGAAAGCGTGACTGCGTGAATGCATGGTATATGTTTCCGATGCTGACGCAGGCGTCCAATCTTTGTGAAGTCTTCTTGCCATTCTTGTTCAACTCTGATTGGCTGTTTACCCATTGAATTCTCCTTCGATTTGAAATTTTGAACACATAGACAGATATAATCCTCAAATAACAATCACGATGCTGATGGTGGAATGACCGACTTTTACGATGCAGAAATTGACAGTAACCCCACACACCCACGCTAGTCTCTGTTCTGTTGTTCACTATGGAAAGGATAAAATCGTTATTTTAAATTTAAAAAAATGAAAATAAAGAAGGCGAAGAAAGAGCTGTAATGATGATTGAGGAGTAAAGAGGAAATAGAACTGTACAAATGAGGTGGCTCCAGATATTTTCTGTTTTTCTCTGACTCTCAGCTCTCTATACCAATAATTGATTTTTTGAGTTTTCACAGGCAGAGATGGCTGGGACCTCGATTAATGAGTAATTGATAGATTGACGGGCATTGAGTACGACCTCAAAAGATTCTCTTTTTAAGTGGTCTGCTGCTGCTCTGCTATGCAGATGACTCCCCCAACCCCATTCTTTTTCGGGCATTGAATTTGAGTTCGAGGGAGTTGCCAAAAAAAAATCAAATCGCCATTGTCGTCTTTGAGGTTGGGAGGATAAATTGGCTGTCTACGGTACCCCTTTGGGAGGAGAAAGCCTGTTTTCTAATAAACAAATTAACTGACCAATATTTTCTTAGGGATCGTTTATTTTTAAGTGAAGAGTACAATATTACATCAATAGTTCGTTTTTTATAGGGATTTTTGGACTAAAATCCCCCTCAGAAATGGGATTTGCGGTCCCCTAGTAGTAGCCCCACCTATAAACCGCATCCAATGCATGAATCCGGCATCAATCAAGGGCAAGATTCCAGTCCACCCCTAGAAATCCTAGCTCCAGCTAGGGGTGGATTGAACAGGCAAAAACCTCTTTATTTTATAAAGATGACAAAAGTGAGATTCAAAACTGTACTACCATTGGAACAATTCATTCGGTACACTAATTGGGTTACTCTCGGTTAATTGCTAACATGTTCTTGAGCATCAGGAAAGTGGTTCACTTGGTCAAAGTCACTAGCTAAATCAATATGGATATGACTCAAATGGGAAAGGGAAGTAGTTAGACACCCCTCTCCCGAGTCTAATAGGTGGAGTCCACATGGTACTTGGAACAACAATAATCACAAAATACACAATTAATCACACAAAACAACAATAAAGAAAACACACCAACATTAAAAGTAAATTTTACCCACTTTTATTTTTTATTTTATTAATGGTTTATATATATTAATTTATTGTAATTATTATTTTTACTTCCCTTTATTAATTTATTTATTCATTTGTTTTTTTTTTGTATTTTCTAACTTTTCTTCTATCAATCATCCAACTTTAACATTTCATCATTTTTTCTAAGAAACCCTATTTCTTTATTATTATTATTATTATTGTTGTTGTTGTTGTTGTTGTTGTTATTTGTTATTTGTTATTTGTTATTTATTGGATTTATCCTATTTTATCCTAAAATTTGTTTAATTCTCTTTTTATATAATTTATCTTTTTTTTTCCTTGTCATTCTCTAGTATCCTCTCTATTTTTAACCCCTAATTGTCAAGCTAACTGCAAGTGGGCAATTGGAGGTTTTCGGGATCTGATGATGATGTCTGATTAGTCTTGGAGGGTCAAGATCGTAGGAATTTGGGTCAACTAAATGCTTCGAAACGAAATCATGGTTTGTTGGAAGGGCTAATGGGGAAATCTAGGGCTAAAACTTTATGCACAGGTGTTTTGGTGTATCAGGAGTTTAATGGTGTGGTTTGATTGTTTTGATGTGTTAAGATCAAGGGAACCTAGGTTGTGTGTTTAGGCTAATGAGAGGCATTGGAATGGAATGTTTGCTCGATGAAGGGGTAAACAGGAGAATCTTGTGTTGAAAATTTACATGTAGGTATTGGGAGAGGTCTTGAGTCTATTGGTGGTGCCTGATTGAATAGTTGTTGATAAAAGTGTAGACAAGGGTTGATGGGGGCCATCAAATTAGTATTAGATGGATTTAACATTGGATTTAGGGGCTTTAAGGGCTAAAAGTTGGGATTTTTTAGTTTTTGGGTGTTCCAAAAAGATTGTAAGGGTTTGACCGGTCATTTAGGGTAAATTGGGGGCTTACACGACGATCTAAATAAAAATAAGGTAATTATTTATATATATTATATATAGGAATCATTCAAATAGCCTTGCTTGCTTTCTTGTTACAAAAAGTCAAGCTTTTCAAGTATGGGAGGGCTGGAGCACAATGACTTTTGGTTTTTTGAAGTGGGTCATACACTAAGAGCCTTCAAGTTGTGATTGGCGAAATACTTAGGTTTATAGTCATTTCTTGACCTGTCAACTTCCACCTCTTTAAGTGGATCCTTTGTAGTGCTTTAAAACAATTGAACTTACTTAGGTGAGCGTTCAATATAGCCCTCTCAAACGGGAACTAAATTCGACAACTTGGGTTGTCAAATGAAAGGGTGTTCAATAATGTGATGTGAACAATTTCAGAACCACATAAAATTCATATAAAGCATTGTTTTCAAAATCGGACGGTTGGACTAGAAAAACTGGGACCGGTTTCATTTTCTTATAAAATCATTTTTTTCCTTAAAATCGTTGATTTTGTTCAACAAACCGTTGAACCGGCCGGTTAACCATTCGATCAGTTTTGATCGTTTTGTAATTTTTTATTTTTTTTGTTAGAACGAGCTGGTCGTTTGGGTCAAACAGTCGGAGCATTTGAACCGGTAACCAAACCCCTGATCGGTTCATTTTTTAAAACCATGCATATAAGTGTGTTAGAGAATAAAAAGATATTCAAGAACTGATGAGGGTTAATTTGACTTGACTTATAAACACCCAAGCATGTAGAAGCGACTTGCTGACTGGATGATGACTCAGCATTCCCTGCCACCACAGCGAGCTAAGTCAATTCGGATGCCTCGGGCACCTCGACCAAGACTGAGGTCCGACAAGTCGTGATGGCCAATTTGCCGATGTGACATGTAGCCAACTTTCAGAAGCTAGCTAGCTGTCTCCAACCTCTCCGAGATCACGTTGCACTTCTACAAGTCTTATCCTTATCCCACCTAAATCGGACAGACTTGATAAACTTTATCGTTAACACGAAATCCACCTCGTGGTGCGGAACAGATTCCTACTAGCACACCTCACCTATATAAGGACATCAACCCCAACGTCACAAGGTATGCACGATTATTTGTTCACTAGTCTTGTTTTTGTCTTAGTAAATTCACTTTCGAAATGAATTAACTGGAGGATGAGTACATAATGGTCCGACTTATGGAATCCGAGGTCTGTTATTGCCGAGGAATTGTTAAGTCTGACCTATGATAGAGGAAACACGTTAGAGGTTTCAGGTGTTATCCTAAGGGCGGAAACTATAACGTGAAGTTAATAAGCTCAAACGAGTTCACAAAGAAGCTAGATTAGTGGGTATCCGAATTCCTCACCTGTGAGGGGTCGCCCCCAACATATATTCGAGACCGCTTAGAGGTGGGTGGGCACGGATGGCAGGAAGTAGTCCGGCCTTGAGGATGCGGCCATCCGAAGTCACCACGTGGGATTGCACCTTTGGTCCCGTATCTAATGCTGACCTGTGCTCTGCATGACGCCCTTATTAGATCCGTACTGTAGGCAGCGCTCAGCCACATGTGGGCGTGCGATTGGTCTATCATAAGCCCTTAACCCACTTGCTCAAAAGCGTGTAAGACGCATTTAACCCATTCACCCCCATTGTCTTTTTTTGTACAAAAATTAATAAGATGCATTTACTATTTTGCCCCACACACCTAGGGTAGCATTTGACGAAGGATCTCTTGCATGAAACCGGAATAGCTTAGGCTACACTATCCATGTTGACAGCCTAGGCTACGCTATCAAAATGGAATAGCCCTAATTTTCTTTCTTGAATCCTACTTATATACTCCTGTTTTCCCCCACTTTTGCCTGACCCTTGCAAATTTTCTTTTCAACAGAAAAAATAAATAAATGAAAGTTTGCCAAAGATAAACCCTGGACAGCGAACAGCGTCGCTTTGTTCTCATCTTCTCTCTCTGTCCTTTTCTCCTATCCTTTCCTTTCCCAACTTACTTTGTGCATTGGATGTCTGCCCTATCCTAATCATCAATCGACAATACATTTTGGTTGCACTGTCATTCTGTCAAGCAAGGTTTTAAAACCGCAACGGTCAGGGTCCGATTCCTGGGTTTAATGTTTCAATTGTTCTAACTGAACGGATGGCCCTTTTGTAATAAAAAATAAAATAAATAAATAAAAAACAGCCAAAATCATTGGATGATTTGAATGGTTTGACCACCTGGGTCAACGGTGTACTGGCCAAATCAATGATTTTTGGGGAAATAATAGATATTTCTAGGAAAAAACAGAATTGATCACCTGACCAGTTCTCACTTTTCCAGTCCAGTTTAATTTTGAAAACCATGCTATCAATCAACTAGTTTCACAATATTTTTCTAAAAATTACTAGACAAACAAACATATACTGTTTTGATTTATGGTTGTCAATTTAATGCATGCAAAGAAGTTGGATTAAGAGGAATTCATATCATCGCACACAGCTAGGGGCATCAATCGATCGGTTTTGGTTTGGATCCAATCCAATCCAAACCTTATCAAATCGGATTTGGAAAGTCCATTATAATTATTGGATTGGGCCAATCCAAAATAAATTCGTCCATATTCTTATTGGTTTGAATTAGACCTAAACCAAATTTCTAAAAATCCAATCATGAGGCCAAACCCTTGTCCAATTTGAAATCAATTAAAACTGAAAACAACATAAAATTACTTTTATAAAAGTACTTTTACAAAAATATTTTTATAAAAGCACTTTTATAATAGTAATTTTATGAAAAATATTTTTATGAAAACACTTTTACAAAAATAATTTTACGAAAGCATTTTTACAAAAGTATTTTTATGAAAAGCACTTTTACAGAAGTAGTTTAATAAAAGCACTTTTACACGAAAGCATTTTTACAAAAAAAAATTATACAAGTATTTTTATAAAAACACTTTTAAAAATTTACTTTCATGAAAGCACTTTTACAAAAATACTTTTTCGAAATACTTTCAACAAATTGCTTTTGTAAAAGCACTTTTGTGAAAATAGTTTTATCAAAGTACTTTTACAAAAATGCTTTTTCAATGCTAAAAGTGCTTTTATATAATTATTGATATTTCATTCGGTTTTGATTGGATCCAATCCAATCCATTTACATTTTAATGTATTGGATTGGATTTGATTTGAACCAAATTGGGTCCTGTCCATTTATAAATCGACTCACATTGGACTGGATTGGGTTGGACCAAATCCGTTCAATTGACACCTCTGCACTCAGTGAGACAACCACTCCGAACCTATAGTGTATAAACTCTATATGCATTAAAGTTGAGACACTCATCCCAATATCCCATACAAAGTGAGATAAAATCAATGTTTTAAAAAACAACCCGGAAACGAAATCGTTTTGGTCACTGGTTTCTGGGTCAATGGTTCGAACGGACAGTCAGTTCTAATAAAAAAATTAGAAATAATTAAAAAATAAAAAATGATCAAAACCATTGAACGGGTCTACAATTCGACTACCTAGGTCTACAGTTTTTTACCAGATTTTGTGTTTAGGGTAAAATGGAACTGGTTACCTAAACGATTTTCGAGCCGAATGGTTCAACCGTCCGGATCAACAGCAGTTCGAAAACATTGTATAAAATAGGTAGGGTAGGTAATTCATGTTCATGCCCACTAAAGAGTTGCAAGTAATGATTGAGTTTGTTTTAACTAATATTTTTAATTTAAAATAAAAATCCACGAAATTTCTTTCCACCCTCTCCCAATCAGGGAATTTACCACTTCATTACCAAAATAGCAAGGTTTTTAAAATCGACCCGGACCTGGAGACCAAACTGATTAGAGGTCCAGTTACCGAGTCGAACTGTCTGACCGTTTGAATCGAATGCTCAGCCCATTCTGACAAAAAAAAAATAAAAAATACAAAAAGGTCAAAACCGTTCGAACAGTTAACTGCCCGGTTCAATGGTTTGCTAATCAAAATCAACAGTTTATAGGGAAAATCCGGTTTTCGGTAAAAATGGAACGGATCACTTGACTGGTTCCCAGTTTAACCGTCGAGTCCAGTTTTGAAAACCATGCAAAATAGTTTAATTAATAATAGCAATAAAAGGTTCACCGACATGTTACACAACCTCATAAAAATGGTGGAAACTATTCAGACTTGAAGAATTGGATAGGACTTGTTTGGAGAGTAAAAGAAGAAATAACCTAGAATTGCCAAAATACTTGCAATTCTGAAATAGTCAGAACATTCGCAAAGAAAGTTGATTAATGGATGTATTCCTCTTGAATTGGAATGGCAACCGGGGGATTATTTTGACTGTATTATTCTATTTTTTTTAATACCTCTTTCTTTCCAACAAAACTCAACACTTTTTAGGAAAGGCTATTCAATTGAAGATAAGAATCCACTTTGAGTTGGGTATACAAAAGAAGAAGATAGAAGCCAAGAACAAACGAGATAAGTTGAATGATCAAATTCGGTGAGACCGTGTAGGGTGGGTCTAAGAAAGGAACAGGCCCTTACAATACAAATACAGAAATATATAGTTCCGCCATTTATTTATCAAGTTGAAGTAAAGTAGGCTTTCAATTCATGTGGTTGCCAAACTCTTTGCAAATTTTGCAGGTTTCCATCCTTATATTGCAATTTTACAAGCTTTGTATCGCAATTTTACATAGTGGATCGAGTTTAGTCCAGACCTGTTAGGCGGTTAAAAATTGTTGACTTTGTCAAGAATCATTCAATTCAGCGGTTCTATCGTTGACCTGTTTGACCCGGTGGTCGAGTTGCGGGTTGTACATTCAATGCATGCAAAACTTTCGGATGCCATTAATTTGCACACCGATGTACGATTGAGGTGATTTTTTATTTTGGGTAACTTTTTGAAATCTCTGTCCCAATGCGCCATAGCCTTGATATTTTTGCGAAAAAACCCTTTTTATGTGTCAAATTGCAATTTTTAACATTTTTATAAAAAAAAATAAAAAAAAAAACATAAATTAAGATGCATTTGATAATACTTTTAGACATGTGAAGTCTGAAAATGTTACTTTTCAGACGCTACCTATGTTTGAGTTGAGTCAGAAAATTCAGATCCGAAATAAATTTTTAGATCTGAATTTGTAAGAGTCAAGCCAATAACTTAATGTGATTTGACGTTTTTCAGACCGCGTTAAAAGACAAAAATTCCCATCCTCGATTTCCCTCACCCTCTCCCTCTCTCTCCCCTTGTCTTCCAACCACTGCTGCTGCTACTCTTAGCAGCGATGTTCCCTCTCCTTCTCTCTCCCCTTATCTTCTAACCATTGCCACTGCAACTCTCAATAGCAACGTTTCCCTGTGTGTGTGTGTGTGTGTGTCTATACCCTTTATCCCATGTTTCAATGCTAACGATTCATAAATTCCACCAACCAGGCCACCGTTAGTTGGCTATTGGTAGCATCTTATTGATAGTAGATCTCAACTCGTTATTATAATCTATATTAGATCTTGTGTCCAGCAGTTGAGAAAAAACAATTTAGAGCCCGTTTGGCGCATCATTATGGGAAGATCTTCTGATAGCTCTGACATTCGAAAGACGTATTGAGCTTTTGCATGAATATCTGAGCATCTCGAAGCACATTTGGCATATGTATGTCTTTCCGTGTCTTCTGACACGAGAATAAAACGTGAAAGACACAAAAAGTTTCATTTGGTGCTTTCCAAAATCCGCCCAAAATGGACTTTTCATATCTTTTTGACATTCTGTTTTTTAGCAGTTAGATTTTCTGTGTACCAAACAGAAATAGACCGAAATTCAATCTGCCCAACCTATAAACAGCCGAAGGACCACATGAAAAAACACACCAAATAGGCCGTGCAAAGTTGGGATCAAATCTTGTCCTTACATGGGTTAGGGCGATTATGGGTCTCAAGGATGACAATGGGCCGTGCAAAGTTGGGTTCTTAGTTCATACATGATAATTGCAGCCTTTTCAGTTGTCAAACCTACTTGCTGCACCGCGGGATTGCCCAGATAAAATAATATAATTTAAAAATAATAATATTTTAATTTTATCTTAATTTGAAATTTAGAAATATATATATGATTTATTTAACATATGGTAATTTTATGGCGTTATCAAAAGAACTTTAACAAATTATAACCCCATGTAAATTTTGATGCAAACCAACTAATTGGTTATCAGTTTTATAATACTGCATTTGGCTGGTTATAACTCATAAGTTTCCGCAATCATGGGTTTTATTTGTTACTATTGCCATTTCTTGTTGACATGTTTGAGGTTGATAAATAGAAATTGAAGATGGTTTTTAAAAAGTACAAAGTGGTGAGATATACGTGTAGAGTCGCATCACATACGAGACCCATTTCAACTAAAAATTGCATGTGTCATAGTCGTTTAGTATTAAATGATCAAATTGTGTCTTTAACTCTAAACAGCAATGATTAGTCTTCCAATGGGACAACATAGTTTTCTCACTAATTTGTATTGATAAAATCCAATTAATTCTGAAAGAAACGACAGTTGTTATAAATTCAACCTTAATCAATATTCAATACTTTAACTTTTAAACCACGCCGAAAAAAAAAAAAAAAAGGAGACGAGTTCGGCTTAGATGTACAACGAGAGAGCCTTTACTGCCTTGCATTCGAAATATTTTGTATTAATGTATTTTATAAGAAATATTTTTAATGTAAGGGTGTAAGAGGCTGTTGGAATGGTATGAGCATAGGTTTGCAATGACGGAAGCCAAACATAAGGGAGATATAAGTGCATATTAATAGCTAGGATATGCAGATAGACACTAATACAGATACAGATAGAAGGGGATTTCAAATTAGTAATCCAAGCCTTCAAAGCAATGTTGGCACTGCGAAATAAAAAGAAAAAAAAAGTTGTCACATGTTTGTAGTTCAAACAGGGCTTAAGGTGGAATATTAACATAACATGCATTCAGATAAAAGCTGATCAAACAACTTATTGGCTAAGTGGGTTTCTGGTATCATAGTGTTGTGTGTCGATTCCATTTATACGATACATCAGTTTCATATAGAAGATTATACTTTCCTCTTGTTTAGCCGGTTCATTAAATACACAGATTTTGTACCGTTTTATACTTTTCTTATCTCCGGTTATGCCAACCTCACTTTGAGGCTCCATTCTCTTTTCAGTAAGTTATTTACCCAGGTAAATGCAATTATTTGGGTACATTTTTTTTTGAGAAACACTTATCCAGGTAAATGTATTTACCTATATTCTTTTGTTTCCTATGTAAATAAGGTAATGACCATTTTAGTTATAAAAATCCATTATTAAAAGGATATTTTTGTCCCATTCAAGTCTTAGCAACTTTCCTCCGATGTGGGAAAATTATTTACCTACCTAGGAGATGTGTATCAATTTCCCAAATAAATGATACCCAAAAAAGGTAGGTGATACCTAAAAAAATAAAATTTCCCTGATCCCTACATAAATCTGAAAAAATCTACATGGGATTCTTGGTCAATGGGAATCAAAATCCCATTAACCAATTATACCCTCTCAAAATCCAAAAAAAAAAAAACACCCCCAGAGAGTAAACATCAAAAACCATTGTTATGTTTCCGTTTCACCTAGGTGGCACAACCTAGTGGTGGTGCTGGTGTGTAATAAAACACAACAAAAATCCCTTTAACTATATGATGTATTTGATCCCTAGCGTCAAATATATATGGACATAAACTTTCAACAGTTGGGGACATCTACCACCAGATTTGTGTATTTGGTGTAACCCTATTTTCATCATAGCTAGTAGCAAAAGATTCAGGCAACCTATGGCCCGGCGCTTATGGAAAGAGGCAATTCCATTGGAGGAAAGACATGGATGGCCCATATTCTTTACCTTCTATAACTACTTCTATGGAGTTACATACATCAATTGTGACAATGTTTTGAAAAATGGCGTGGAAATGTAACCGTTTTGGTCATCAGTTTTTTGGTCAACGGTTTGATTACCTGGTTTGAACAGATAGTCTGTTTTGATAAAAATAAATTAAAAATAAAAAATAATTAAAATTTAAGAACAATTCAAAACCGTTGAACAGATCAATAGGTTGACGGTTTGACTATTCAGATTAACGGGTCATTGATTGATTCAACAGTTTTTGGTCAGGAATCAGATTTAGGGTAAAACGAAATTGTTGCCTAGACGATTCCTGAGCCTAAAGATCCAACCATCTGGTCAACAACGGTTCGAAAACCATAAACTGGGACATTGCAGGCTTGCTGCCCTTAAATGTAGAAAAGAATGGTTGGCCCTTAAAGTCTTAATTGGCTAAATAAGTTAAGTATAAATAAATTATATTATTACATGTCTTCTAAAATATAGAAGGATAGGGCATTACACACAATATTGATCCTTGATGCCTTATTCATCTAAAAGGTCTCGTCAAATTTTTTTAAAACCGAATCGGTCAAGGTTCGATTACCGGTTTGAACGGTCCGACCATTCCACCCAATTGGTCGGTCCATTCTAACAAAAAAATTAAAAAAAAAAATTGGAAAATTGTCAAAACAGTTCAAACAGTTAACCTGTCGGTTCAACGGTTTACTGACCAAAATCAATGGTTTTCGGGGAAAAAGCAAGTTTGGGGGAAAATGAAACCGATCAAGTGACCGGTTCCCAATTTTTTTGGTCTGGTCCGATTTTGAAAACCATGGATCTCGTTTTTGCACTCAGAAAAGGGGCAAATGAATTTTAATTTCAAAGAGAATATATATAATTGTGTGGTTCCTTTTATAGTTTTAAAGTAGTATTGTTTACTAATTCAAGTTAGTTCAAATAAAAAAAGTTAGCCAAGTTTTGGAGTGTTTATTTGAATAAGTTATTATTTTGGGTTGAAACTCCACCTATAATTATTTACTGGCATTTTAGAAATAAGCCCTAATGAGGGCAGATTTGACCCTCCAATGATATTGTGACATATGGCACCTCAGAACAAATAGGTGACATCCATAACCACTTAGGCAAAAACTTGCCTTAGCCAAGTTGATGGTGTCCCACCCGGTGGCCGGGCCCAGGCGCGACCAGGAGGCTTGGCCCAGGCGTGACCTGGCGACCTGGCACGGGCGCCGACTTGGCGGCCTGCGAGACGTGCTCGTCGATAAATTCGGCATACATATCCTTACACTCCCACGATCCTTGGAAATTGGCTCACGTGTCGAACGATCCGGAGGGTGGTCAACGTGCATGGCGATTGCCCCAAGGAATCTCGGACCACTTAGACGATTTCTCAAAAATCTCGGATGCAGTGCGTGAAGCCCATGCCAAATAATGCCTATATAAAGGCACCAACCCCAATGACATAGGGGGCACATAAGCATATTCTAGCTCTCATACTTTGTGATTTTTAGCTCGCAGTCTACTATGAGAGTACTGACTTAAGCATCGAGGCGACCTCGCCGGGATAGCCACCTTGGGACCTCTTACATTGATTCCTTGCAGGTCTCTAAAGAACTATGAAGCTCAACAATCAATACAGCTCGTTACCTAACCTGCCTAGTTCGGCACCTAACCTACCTAGCTCGCCCCAGTTAACTCGGCATCCAAATCCTCATCCAACAAAAGTTCACTTCGGCCTCTGAATCATCGGTCGCTTCAAAGCAGACCAAATGACGAGGTACTTAGCACAAAAAATAGATTCATCAAACCCTAAATAAGTATTTATTCCAACAATAAACACTTATTCAAGAAACCCAAAAATCGACCTTATTTTTAAGTGCTTATTTAACAATTCTAACCTGTCTTAGCCCACCATATAATCTTAAAAGTATCTATAATACTATTATTTGAAATAATTGCTTTTTCACCAAATACTGAGTACTTATTAGAATAAACACTTTTTTTTTCAAATAATCACTCCCTAATATAATCTTATCAAATGTTTGAAGAATTGCTGATTTTTTTTGTGCAACATCATAGGCGCAGCTTCATTCATGAATAGAAAAAGTTAAATGAGCAAAAGCAGAGGAGTTGTAGTATATATTTAGCTGCCCTTTAGAAGCGGTTGTATTGTCTACTAATATATAGGAATGCAAATGAATGGAATCGGATTCCAATTAAGGTTATTTTAATCAGATCCACCACTCTTCATGTCTGATCCAATCTGATTGGATCTGATAAGATTTGAATCCTATGGGTAAATTGGATCTTTGGATCTGTTCTAATTCCACTTGTTTTCTGTAAAAATTAATAAATTATTAAAAAATAATTAAAATATACTAATTTAAATAAAATAAAAACAAAAAATACAAGCTTTTTAACTATTTTCATCATATATATATTTATAAAAAAAATAAATAATATAACAAATTTATAAAAATATAATATAAAAAAGCATATTTATAAATAAATAAATAAACAACATATTATATATATATTTTATATTGAAAAGATATATATTACATATATTTATATTTATATTTATAAATATATAACATACATCGGATCGAATTTTCTTAAATCATATATCGATTTCTGATCGAATCTTATAATATACATTTGAACCCTACTAATATATAATGAAAATGTACAAAGTAGAGATGAGCCTTTTGATATCGCTTCCCTGTAACTGCTCGATCCATTGGATGGCTGTGCTATAAGGTTTCAAACAAAAATTGTTACCAGTTGCTCTGAGTAATTGTTACGCAATTACTGTATGACATGTGTCCAGGTGTCAACTGTCAAATCCAGTTGCTCTGAGTATAAAGGAAGAACACCTGTCCTAGAGTGATTTTAGGAAATTCGACTCAAAAAAAAAAAAAAAGAAAATTGGCTGTCTACGTTCACAGCCTCTGCTGTCCGTAGGGCCCTCCCTGTCCCGTGTGACATACCATGTTACCATACACCAGTCTGTATATGAAAACAATGCTGAACGCCTGAGCTAACGTGTCGAGGACAAATAAAAACGGTAGAGAGATGAGGCTGTGGATCGTGGACTGCGAAATAAAAAGGGTTTAGTGTATACCGGGGTAAATTGGACAATAAATCAATTCAAAGAATTATTAATTCTCTGTGCAA
The DNA here is from genome assembly GCF_056320005.1 of Nelumbo lutea. NCBI lineage: Eukaryota > Viridiplantae > Streptophyta > Magnoliopsida > Proteales > Nelumbonaceae > Nelumbo > Nelumbo lutea. The sequence continues at coordinate 6,327,658 of NC_142687.1, forward strand.
GCTTTTAAGTTAACAGTACATGAAGAAATGGTTACGTGGACATAATACACTGGATCAGCCCGTGATGCATCTTTGCTCACATGAGTCCTCCTCCAATGGACATTGTGATATTTCCCCGTTCCCCTTCCTTCATGAATATTCGCTTACATTCTTTTGTTTCTAAGCTCTTTACATAAGATAAGGCATGGTTTTCAAAACCGGCCGGATCAGATGGTCGGATTGAAAAATTCAGAAACCGGTCTGATCCGTTTTACCTCAGAATTGTTATTTTGCCAAAAGTCATTGATTTGGTCAGTAAACCTCTGATTCGGGTGGTCAACGGTTTTAATCGTTTTTTATTTTTCTAACGTCTGTTTGGTTTAAACGGTGAGGCTCACCCGTAAACTGGACCCTTGACCGATTGGTTGTCCAATTCGGTTTTAAAAAACCTTGAAGGAGTGATGGAAATGACCTTCTAGTCCTTGGGAACACAACTGTACACCAATAGAGAAATCCATGCATGCATTAACATATTTTGGCCTGTCATGTCAGCTTCCATACAATTAAACCCTCTTCTTCTGCCATTCATGATTCATCCACTATCTCTTCCCAGTTCCCACAGGCAGTGAGGCGACCTTTGTCATAAATTTTCAATGGATCCTGGGCATCCGATGCGGTAGTGGGCACCCGATTTGAACCCCATTCTTTTTGGCTCCCTCAATTCGCGAAAAGGCGTACTGTCCTAGTGTTTGTCTCTGCAAATAGAAGATAAAGGAACTCCTTAAATTGAAAACAAAAGGACAGGTAAGATCACAGAGACTACAGACTACAGGGAAAAAAAAGAGAAAAAAGTAATTTAAAAAAAAAGAGAGAGAGAGAAACCGTCTAACCCTTTTCCCCAATCGCGGAGACAAAATCGCTTCTCTTACATGACAACATCGTTATCCAACCGTCCACGTTGCACCACATCTCCTTCTAATTATGGAAAGCTGAAACGCCAAAGTTGTTGTTTCTATCCGAATTCGATTCGCCCGAGTGTCCACTTTCCAGAACCTCCACCCAGAAAAGCTTTTTATCCCCCTGAAAACCGTACACGGCGCCCGAGGTCCATCTACGTGTCCTTCTTTTTGGTATCACCACCCTACATTTTGCCTTTTATCATTGGCTATGTCCTGGGGCCCAACCGCAACATCCTATTCGTTAGATCTAACCCAATCACGTGGGCCCACGACGACACGTTTCGCTTCCAACCAATAACTTATCAGAGTTGTTGAGAACAATGACTATACACGTGTTAACCTAAACACGTGTCCCTCATACAGCCGATATAAGTATCAGCTAACTCGTTTGCTTGCATTCACTGCGCTACGATCTGTGATTGAGAGTCAGAAAGAAAGAGACTCGTTGAGGGAAGGGTGAGTGTGTGTGTGTGAGAGAGAGAGACACACAGATACAAGGAGGAGGAGGGAAAACATGGATGGTAGAGGAGGCTGCTGCATCGAACGATACGCGTACGATATGTCAAAGGTCGATCGAATAATGCTCAAGTTCCGGCCGATCGCACCTAAACCAGCTGTTGGCGGATCATTCTTTGCTTCGTCTATTCCCGAGAAGAAGGACGTGTTTGGGAGGACGGGAAGAGCCAAGAAAAGATACGTTAGAGACAACAGTCGACGGTGCAACAGGAAGAGAAGGGTGTTTCCGGAAGAAAAGAAAGATGGGTTAGAAGATACAGTGGCCACGTTGTTGCCGTTGTTGCCTGAGGCACCCGAACCCAAAGATTTGAGGCCGCTGAAAGTATCATCGGATCTTGATCTAAACGTGATTACATCGTCGTCGTCGACGACAATGGAAATCAAAACGCCACCGAACAACGTACCGATCTGGCTGAACTTCAATAATCCGACGGGTAATTCTGGCATGTCTGCTTCCACTGATTGTACCCTGGTAATGCCACAACCTGTAAAGCCCGTTGGGTCATTGGTGATTGTTGAGTGCGTGACGGAAGCGTGTGTGGATGGGGAAGGGTTGGGGTTGGGGAGGACGGACGAGGAGAAGAGGAAGAATCTGGAGAGAGGCACGTGTCCTGGTTTTATATCGGACGGTTTCTGTAGGATGGGATGGACGAACGAAGCTTATAGGAAGATGGTGAGGAATGGAGAGGGGGAATCGGGACCAGAGATGGTGTGGTTAGTGACCAATGAGAGGCTGCCTGTGACCTGCCCGGTATTTGCGTGTCGAGTGAGGCTGCAACTTTCTTGTAAGAAGGAGAAGAACTCGTTGACGGTTCCTTGTGACGTGTGGAGAATGGACGATGGAGGGTTTGCATGGAAGTTGGACGTCAAAGCTGCACTTAGTTTGGGTCGATGAATCCATCAGCACCTGAAAATGAACCCCATCTAATCATCCAATCGTCTTGATTGCCCAGCAAAAAAAATGTAAATATTTTTTAGTTCAAGTTATATGCTTTTTAAGTTCAATTTCAGTTATTACTTGTTAGGATTATCGCCCGTTTTTTTTTTCTCTAGGATTTCATGTTTAATAGGAAATTTTGTTCAGAGGAGATTTACAATGAAATGCTGTGTATAGTTGTTTCCCTCCTCTCTCCTCCCCTCTCCTCTCTGATTTGTCTATACGTGTGTGCGGGTGTCCGAGGAGGACGGTTTTGAGAACTTGGAGGCGGCCGGAGACTCTGAGTTTGGAATTTTTTCAGGCTTCAGAGAGAGAGTAGCTTTGGGCGTTTGGGGGGGGGAGGGGGTTGGTTGGGAAGAGAAGGGAAGAGATAGAGACAAACGGAGGGCAGAAGGGCATGCAAAGGGACAGGTGGAGGAGTGGAGTTGGGTGTTTGGCCATTTGTTGTTTCTTAACTTTGAATGATACTTGTAACGTAGATCTGTGCTACCACTCGTCTCTCTCTTTCTCTCATACATACACACACACGCATGTTGACAGTTGGCACGTGAAGGAACAAAGCTGAAGACGGAGGGAAATGGTCTTCATGTGATGATTAAATTTGCACCGGCAACGGGAGAAATATAGGAAGTGTTTGGTACCTCCATAATCATTATGAGATTTTTTTTTTGTTTGTTTTTTTCGGTCAGGAACTTGGGACGAGATTCAGATGGACTCAGATTAAGCCAAACCCCTCGAGCCCCATGTATTAGCTGAATGTAGAAAGTGTCTTGTGAGTGGGAGAAGAGCTAGTTATTAGCAACCCTCAATCCTTAGCAGTTAGGATTTGCTTTCCTGGCTTTGCTCTAATTCCAAAATGAGCCTCTGAGAGGCCACTCTCTATACCGTTATCTATATAAATAGAATATTACTATAGCCCATTAGCCCTTGTTAAAGCTTGATACCTATTTACTCATTGTGTTTGTGTAGTTTAATTGTTAATATGAAATAATAAATTAACAAAGATGTGCACATACCTACATTTTGTTGCTATAAACCCTAGCTGACAGTGCTGAGAAAACACACTTAAATCATGACATAAATTAAAAAACGTACTAGCTCAGCGGAGCTGTTCTCTTAGACCAGAAATAGACGTTGTTGTGGAGATAAAATATCCAGCTCATGAGCTGATCAGTATCATGTTGATAGGGCTAATATCATGTATAAAATAAAATACAAATTTCGTCCAACACTGGGCTAATTAATGACTCTTGACTCCTGATCTTATCTGTTATTGCAAAGAATTAATAGGCTCCTGGCTCCTGTTGAGTGTTGGCGAAGTTTATGTTACAGCCGATGTAATCCAATGGATTTTTGAGGCGAGGGTAAAAATTTCCTTGCCAACACATTCGTTAAATGAAGTATATATTAGAGCTTATAAAATACAGAAAGCGAAACAGAGAAGGAAAGAAAAAAAGGCACAGTAGTACAGAGTTACCACGTGAAGCAACACTGATAATTAATGAGAGGACTTCCACTTGGAATGTCCACCAGATACAGCTCAACCTTTGGAATTCTGGTCTGCAATATATGAAGGTTGATGTAATCTCTGTGTGTACCATTCCATATCGAAGTACATTCGTCCTCTAGTAGACAAACAAAGTTCCACCGTGAACCTCCCAAAGTCTTTCACAGTTTGGAGTTGGACACCACTGAAACTATCTCCATGGGTTTTCCATCAAAACAGTATAGCTATTAAGCCCAACTGTTAAAACTGTGAATGGCTTCTTAGCTCAACCCCAATTGTGTAACCCCATTGAGTAAAATTCTAGTTAAAAAAACAAAACAAAACAAAAGGCTTCAGATCAATAATTCAATATTAGTGGCCGTATGAACATGGTTCCATAATGTTAATCCCAACTTAGTGGTTAAACCAAAAAAATAAAAGTGTTTCCTTTCCCAATTAAGTAAAATAATCACTTAAATTTTCCATCATATTCTCTTATTTTTTCAGACCAAAAACAACCTAACATCAAGCTTGTTTCTGTGTTTTTGGTTCCATGCAATCAGGATTGAGAGACTCAGTTTGGAAAAAATGCAAGTGCAAGTATTTACAAAAGAATACAAAATACAATGTTTTCAAAACCGGATCGGACCGGATGGTCGGACCAGAAAAATCGGGAACGGTCACCTGAGTAGTTCCATTTTCCTCCAAAACCATTTTTTCCTCCAAAACCATTGATTTTGGTCAGCAAACCGCTGAACTGGACGATTAACCGTTCAAACGGTTTGACCGTTTTTCAATTTTTAAAATTTTTTTTGTTTATTTGTCAGAACAGGCCAGCCGTTCGGGTCGAATGATCGGACCGTTCGAACCATTAACCAGACCCCTGACCGGTTCGGTCACCAATTCGTTTTTAAAAACTATGGTTTTATGTTCTACATATTTAGATTTATACTCCCTTCAAACTGAGTTCGTTTTTAAAAATCATGGTTTTATGTTCTACATATTTATATTTTTACTCCCTTCAAAATGAGCCTAAGATTGCATATTTTCAAATTCCACCTAGGATCTCTTGATTTCAATTTTCAAATTTGTTCAAGTTGGTCATTTTAAAATGTGCCCATTTCTGAGTTTCATAACCAATGAACTCTAACAGCAGAAATAGAATCAAGAGGGGCCATTTTTGCTTCCCATCCCCAAATTCCTTGACCCAATTCTTAGGTTATGTTCAAATCAAGATGCAAGCGTACATTCTGAATGTTAGTTCTAGAAGAAACTTTAGTTAGGGATATGATGTTTGGATGAACTCAGTGGAGTTATTCTGAGATGGTTTGGGACCAGGGAAGAGAAGTTCCACTAAAGTCTAAACCACGAATGGTGAATTAGTGATGAGAAATCACAAAATAGATGCAATTGTTTACATGCAAGTTGGTAAAGTTTTGATAGACCATCTTGCATTTCCGATGATTAATCCAAAGGGCGCAAATGGCCAGATCATGATCTTTAGTCATTAATCCTCCACCCCCCCCCCTCCCCCCCAATCAGATTTTTGGGTCAGTCGGATCGAATTTGGATCCCCCATCCAACCAAAAGAATCCTCCAATCCATATGGTTATATTGCATGTTTGCAATTTTTTATATTATTTATTTTTACAAAAAAAAATGTATATATGATTAAAAATAGTTGAAAATGCTTATTTTATATAGACTTCATGGTTTTCCTTTTTAATAAATTAGTTAAAATTTACAGAAATTCAATCAAATCAAATTAGATTCAGATATCCAACATCCTTAACCAATTCAAATTCAATTGACCTTTGTAAAATCCAATCATATCTTTGGATGGAATCTGATATAAGATTTATATTATCAAACCAAATTTGGATATACCCCAATTCGAATAACATTTTATCCATTTGTATCCCTAATTAATCCTTGAGCGATTGAGTGCATGCTCAATTAATCCTTGAGCAATTGAGAAAGCCTTGAGTCTAGATGATGGCAATCTTAAAATTCTTCAAGAAACAAGTCCTAGTTAATCCTTGAGCAATTGAGAAAGCTGAGTCTAGATGATGACAATCTTAAAATTCTTCAAGAAACGAGTCCAAGTAGGGAATAGAGTGCAAAGACTATTTAAAACATTAGTACCATTCTCATTTTTGGTAATGAGAGCAATTAATTACGTGCAGAAAAAAAGGTTTTAAGCCACACAGAACGGTTACAGGAACAACCCAAACTATCCATAAGATGTAAACGCTCTTCTGTGTGCTTCATCCCCGTCCACAGCCCCTCCATGGTTCTCAACCAAATCACTTGTATATTTTCATTGTCCCATCTCAGCTCATTGCTTAACCTTGTTTATTGCATTTGGATTTTGGAGGGAGGGTTATGAAAATTCACTTGAATGGCCATTCAATATCAGACACTGCTGAACTGAACAATTTATTGCTTTGTCCTTTATTGTATAAAATAATTAAATAATAAGATATTAACCTACCCAACCTTAAAGAGCTCACAACTTCACACACATTAAATGGCCGTAGCTGTAGCCGTGTACGTCCATGTTTTAGAAACCTTAGTATTGCCCTTTGTAATATTTTGCCTCAATCCCTGAAATCCTGAAACCCGGTATGGCTTAGTTTGGAAGGAATACAAATATGTACAGTGCACATACATACAAAATAATACAAAATAAAAGATTTTGCACTTTACACATTTGTCTTTATACTCCTTCCAAACTGAGCCACTTGTAGCTCAAGAATCGGATCAGAACGAACAGTATTTCCAGGTCCGAGCCTTCATTGCTTGAAATGGAATAACACAAGCCAACCTCATAGTGAGCATGTGGCTTCTGCATGCCTTGCTTTGGACTCCATTCCCTTTCCCTCTTTGAGAAATGGAATAACACCAACAGGTCCAACACCACCAACTACCAGCTGTCGATACGGTCGCCTTTGTAAATGGAAAGCAAACTCCCAGAAATGGGTATGAACCATATAATACACCAGTCTTCATCAATCATCATTGCGAGTCTGAACTTTAAGTTGGAAAACAATCGCCACAGGTCCAAAGTCTCCTACGTAATCAGCAATCATCTCTCCTCCATAAAAGCACAGCGACTAGCAGATTCAACCCCTCATAAGTGTTGTACCAGGCATCCTGCCATCACCCCAAAGCGCTAATCCAAGTCCTCCACATTGGTTTGAAGATGACCCACCTCCCCAATTCTTCTGTTATCGAATTTCCTCAGGTCTTTACCATGTTTTTCCTCGCAGAGAACTTGCCCGCATCATGATTGAATACCACAGTTTTCATTTCATTGCAGAGAACCATTTCCAGAGAGAGGGCGAGAGAGTATACACGAAAAGACCACATACGGTTAAGTCCAAGTGTCGAACCCATATGACGCCCAGAAAGTTTAGATCCCCCAATTAAAGCGTCCAGGCTACCCACTTCATGTACGATGAGGTTCACTTATCAACTAATGCAATATCTCCATCATTTTAGTACACCCAAGATTTCCATTTATGACCAAGCGGCACCGACAAGAATGCCAGTCTGCTAGAACCAATCAAAAGATACTCCTACAGATACAAGTCTAAGATAACACTGCCCAGAAGTGGGTTAGATTACCAAAATTCTGTTGATTTGCAACAAAGAGAACTGACATAAATAGGAGCTCCACATCAATTAACTGGTGCAAACCAATGACCATGAGCATGGGAAAGTAGAGAGTTCCTGCACTCAGAAACAAAAATGGTATCGAACACCCAATCGCCCATAGCTTGGTCCACAGAGTCCATTGTTTGCATCACAATAATTAAGAGAAAATGAACAATAATGATAAACAAATATAACGCATACCCAATAAGAAGCCCAAACCCAATCTTCAATGAAGAAAATCCCAATAGATAAAATCCGAACATATGACAGAACCATTTCCCAAGAATGGATGACTCCTAATGTAGCACTCTTCTGTCAACTCCATGACTAGCTAAGCTCGAGAACCTCTGTAAAAGGGTCTGATTTGAATAGGATCCACTGCATCTATGTTCGACTTGAATTCGATAAAGTCCTGTCGAATTGCTGGTTGGACATTCAGATCTAATCCAATTCCAATTTCACGTATTAAAGTTTTTTTAAGAAAATAAGGAAAGACAAATTAAAGAAGCTTCCATACAACAGTAAACTCCAAAAACAAAACCATCATATATTTATGTCCTTTTATAGCTTTCACAACTACCAAGTATGGAATAAGGACAAAAACCAAAAGAAAAAAAAAAAAAAACGAAAAGAGAAGCAACAACAACAACAACAATAGTAAGCGAAATTGTCTAAAACTCACCATGAGTTTTTAGCATTTCTCTTAAACTCACCACAACTTTTCAAAATGTCTAAAATTCACCATATCAATAAGTTTTTATTTTCCAAAACTCACCTTCTGTTAGTGCACCGTTAATGTTTCTTAACAGAAGTGTTCACATCAGCATAAATAACAATTTTTATGACCAAATCACCATTGAATGGCGAGTTAGAGGAAAAGGGTCTTTTTCATTTTTCAATTTTCTTTTTCTTTTTTTACATTTTTAGTTTTTTGTTATAATTTCTAATGTTTTTTATAATTTCTGTTTTTTTTACATTTTTCTATTTTCTACCATTCATAATATTTCCTGTATTTTTTGCTATTTATTAGCAATTTCTGTGTTTTTCTATAATTTGAAGATAATTTTTTATTTTGTGTGCAATTTTTATAGTTTTTTTATATTTTTTGTAGTTTCTCCATTGTTATATTTGAAAATATTTTTTGAACTTTTTTCTTTCTTTCATGTCTAAATATTAAAATAAATGTATTTATTTTATATTTTTCTATGAAAGTTAAAATGGTAATATATTAACAGTCGTTAGTGTCTTTAACGTCAAGTTAGTAACATGGTGAATTTTAGACATTTTGAAAAGTTGTGGTGAGTTTAAGAGAAATTCTGAAAACTCATGGTGAGTTTTTGACAATTTCCCTAATAATAATAATAATAATAATAATAATAATAATAATAATAATAATAATAATAATAATAATAATTTTATGCCCGTCGAATGTTGGATACCTCAAATTGCAGCAATAAGCCCTACTTAATTGAGCTTCAAAGTCTGCGGCTTTGAATTAGGCTGGTTTGGGGTTTCTTGTAGATATCTGCCACCCACCTGTGTAGAAAAGATTCCTTTGTTCTTTCTATGAATCAAAAACAGAAACAAATGGAATGAGCTAAATACCCAAAGATCCCTCAAATAATGAACAAACCAAAAAAAAAAGTAAAAACATAAATCTTTACATGATTGGCAATTAAAACATTATTGCCTAATCTTAGGGCTTCGCAGAGCTGAATTGTTTACGGTTTTAGGAGCTCAAAGATGTACATGTAATATCTTGAGGCTTTGCAAGATGGGATTGATTATAATCTTGAAAGTTGATAGGCATAGTTCTTGCTAATCTCTCCTGGCATCTCAGTCTCTTTAATCTAGTAAGGAGTCCATTAAAACTTCAGAAGTTGAACGAAATTTAGGTGTTTGAGACTTGCTATTTGGCTCTGGCAAGTTAGAGTCTTCATTCTCAAAGTGTTCTGCACTCCACATCTTCTATCTAAAGGTAGATGGTAAGGGTTTTGGGTCGTTGTAAAGAGATTATACATCAGGTTCTTCTTGACCATTTTAGAGTTGTACATTACAATAATACCATACAGCTCCATTCATGTTAACTGTAAAACCTATTATATGATGAAATGTAAATGTGTCTATATCCATAAAAACATTTGAACACTGATCTTAATAAATTGAGTTATGCCCATCTTCAATCCCATTATTAGATGGATCCTGCTTAATTAATTTGACTTCAATCCTATTACATAAATGAAACATCTGAGTCCGAAATAATAGAATTGGATCTTGGACTCAACCACCGACTGCCCTACTCCTTCCACTTCCAATCTTTGGAAGTCCAATAAGTGCACACGTCTCAACCCTTGCAATAAGGTTGAAATATTTGCTCTGATTACAGTCCCAAACCTAGCAGAACTTGATTAGACATAAAGTTTATCTCTGAATATATAGAGTCTACACACTCCAATTCATAAATCCCTTGGGTTTCTGAAAGAGCAGCAATCAAAATTCAACTTGGAGTTGATGTTTGATGCTCTCAAAAAGGATTTTTTATTTGGATGAAATTAGGGTATGAGGTTCAGGAGAGATTATAATACAGATCAAAGCTAGAAAGAATCTTTGAACAGAAATCCCATTCTGAGGCAGGGGTGATCAATGTGGTAGTAGAGGAATTAAAGAATTGGTTTTCTGTTCACATATTTAAGGATGATATGTCTTATTCTTCTTTTTTGAGGGTGGACTTTTTTGGTGGTCCCTAGTAGGCTTTACATGTACAGCATCCATTGTACAGAGGACCACACTTTGACATTAATACAATACATTATACTTTACCTTTCTAAAAAAAAGAAAGATAGGCATCTCCCTCTTCTAAAAATTTACAACGAAAATGAAATAAAAAAGAAGACAAAATTTTCTCCAGTTCTAACGCATCCATTACCTATTTATACTTACCAAAATGGTGTAGCTTCTAACACATGCTCTCCCCCATAAGATTATTTCAAAAGGAAATTAGGAAAAAAGATAACACAAAACAAACTTTTGACTCCGAATTCCTACTACCCTTGTTGCTTCTCATTAGTATGCACCTTGAGTGGGAATAATACAAGTTTTTACTTTTGAGTATCAAACTGACCTGTACCTGTAAGTTTTGGTTGGGTTGCTTAGACCCCGGGTAATTCAAGGCTCCAAGTCAGGGCAACCTAACACAAGCCCAGACTAACCTTTCACATATATTGCATAAGTATAAATGATATGATATATAGAATCAAATGGTCGCTTCACTAGGGGTAGAAATTATTACATTGCAGTTGTAGCATCTTAAAAGTACCCAATATGTAGGCCTTGCTTGATTTTTCCTAAAATGTTAATCTGCATTATTAATTGCATGTCATCTACATGGAATGTATTTCCATTTTTCCCCTCATTGCTTGCTTATTATGAGGTTATAGGCTTACTTATCTGTGAGAGTGGGGTTTATTGTACAAATCTAGTAAGAAAACCTTTGAGCCTGACAAGCCCAACAAGCCAGCCCAATGACAGTCCAAACCAGGGCCCAACTGGAATTTTGCCAAATTTTAGTTTGGGATGGGCTTAGATTGGCCAGCACATGCATTGCCTCAGGTATGAGCTCGGTAATGGTGGGGTTACTAACAATGAGTTAGCCTTAAACCTGGCCCAGTTGGCCCAATATGCACCATATCTCTTTAGAACTACAAAAATTCCCTGCCAAGCTAAAAGATGAGAAAGAAATTCCATTACAGAGACCAAACAATCCATCTTTCCCAAATATACGGAACCAAAAGCTCTTTTTAATTGTTTTTTATTGTTCTTTTAAGAAGAAAAGAAAGAAAATGAACCTATTTCAAGCCCTATCCAATCTGTCCTTCATTTGACCAAGTATCTAAGCATTAATTTTCTAGCTCCAAAAGTGATATGTTCCCCAGAAACACGATCTAGAACTACACTTGGCTGTGGTGAGAAGTGGACAAGAGTTCCCACATCCTTTTGAACAAATGTAGGAAAAAAGTTAGTCCAAGAGATAAGAATTCATTTAGATACTTGAAATGTTGGAACTTTGACAAGCATATTGTTTCTCAAAAAGTTAATAATAACATGCTTACAAAAAACTAAATGGAAGGGAAAGAACTAAGAAATTGATAGTTATAAAGTATAATTATTAGACTTGTTTTAGGCAAATATCTAAGAATTAAATTGTAAATGTTAGTGGAATTGAGGATAATAATAATAATAGTTTTAATTAAACTTGTTAAAGTGAGGAAATCATTATGTAATTGGTGGTTTTACACCTCAAGTGGGTTTGTAGGTTTAGAAGAAAACAATAAAAGACAATTTTTGGAAAAAAAAAATGTAGAGGGACTAATTCAAAAAATTCCAAAATGAGGAGAAGATTTTTAGAGGGAAGTGTCCAAATAGTCATATGGGGAAAAGAAGTGCAAGGTAATAAAGGGTGAATATAGGATTTGGGTTTGGAGAAAAGAATAAGACAAGAGACAATTTTAGATTTTGCAACAGCATATGATCTAGCAATAGTAGACACGTATTTTAAAGAAAAGAGTAAACAGGTAGTAACATTTAGAAGTTGTAGGAGTGGATCAAAGTCAAGATAAATAGATTTTTCTCCTTACTAATAAAACAAAACAAACAATGTATAAAGACTATAAAGTTATTATGAGGAAGAGCTTAACCATACAACATAGATCAATTATTGTAGGTGTTCACATTAAAAGATAGAAGAAAAGGAGATAAGAAAAGTTATCTAAAAGGAGGGTAAAATTATAATTTAAAGACAAACTATAATAAAAGAAAACTGGAATTTGGACGAAGTGACAAATGTGATGGGCCAATGTCCAAGAGCCATTGAAACCTTCATGCAACCAACCAATAATGATCTTGGAAGTCTCTTTCCATGTTAACTCACTCCATCCCCAAAGAATACATCAGCTTTGGCCCCTGAAGAAACGCAAGATGTTTTCAGAATCCCCTGCTCCAACTAGACCAAAATAATCCAAAATGATCTTTCCTCCATGACCTATAATACACTCCTCCAAGGGGACCATGTCTGCATAATATGCTTTCATGTGCATTGGTGATAAGTCCACGATTTTTTAGAATGCGATAAGTGCACGATGACTAGCCAATCCCTTACCACCAAATAAACAGATATGCCTCTAAACTGATTCGTCATTTATATCCAATGAAGCGGTATACAACTCCGGTGATGATAATTAACAACAATACCATTAAATGACCTTAGAATTACTCACGTCCTCTGGCCAATACTTGTTTAGCAACTCCAATATCTTATATCCAGCATCTTGCATATATTATCTGTAGCCAAGTAACTCCGCCAGTGTGAGCTTACACTGCCGGTTCCAAGCCCGGATAAAGGAGACCATGAGATCCTGATGTTGATGTATTATACGCCAAGTAAATAAGAATCTCACCCAAAAAAGAAAAAAACACTTTGGGGAATTTGAGAGGGGAAATTATATCAATATAATGTCTGATTTTGTTATAAAGATAAAATGCATGGTGTAAAGCTAAGCCATCAGAAATTCAGAACGTAGAATGAAGTAAGAGCGTGAATACAACACAAACACAACAGAAACTGTTGTATCGTCTGAGGAGGCCATAATTACAGATAATATCCAGAAGCCGTGAGATGCACTCATCCACAAAATCAATGAGGGAAGGGTAGGGCGCAGATAGAACAAGTGACTCGGACTGCCTAAAAGAAATTACAAAACTGTATTTTCTGAGCCAAGTAATACAGGCATCCTGTCAAACAAATGAACGAACAAGAAAACACACCGATTTTTCTCCGGTGGAACCCTTGTATGCCCCCAAGTAAACTGCTAACTAGAACTGTTTCAAGAAAATAGGAACGAAAAAATATACATCAGCATGGAGAACAAACAAAAGCCAATGAGAAAAAACACTGCACGATCCAAAAAACCCATACCCTGTTTGCAGAAGACGCCGTACATATGAAGTAAAAAAATGTGTTTTCACTTGCATTCATCTGCTGGTGCATGAGATAACCATGAATGGTGTGAAGAACAGGGGCTGGACAGTAAGACATGGTAAAGAGAAGCAGAGAAGATACGTAGATATTGGAGCGTGTTTTGTTGGCAGGTGATCCGGACCCGAGCCAGAATGGGGAGGAGAGAGAGAGGGGGGGTGGGAGATTTACCGATTTCTGTCGTGAAATCGCCGCCGGTACTGTGGCTTTCAGGTCTCAAGGACGGCTCATACCGGAACCTCTGGATTCACAAAGCAAGGTGTCTCCGCATGCTGGAGCCACGTCGAGCAATCGTGCATCAGTATCACTTGCCAATATAATACGTTCCAACCCTTTATGAACATGATTTTACACCGTACATTCATAAAAAGCGGGTCCGGTCCCATTCTCAAATTAAATGAATATGTGCAATGGGAGATGATATTGGTATAGGCTGGGAATGTGTTTTGTTGGAAAAAGATTCTATTCTACGGCCCTGTATGGAATGGAGAGCGAACGGATACATCGGTTTGGCACTTCGGCAATTGAGGGATGCATCGGCTTGTAAGTTCGGTTACTTGAGAGACCTATAATTAAAAATAATCGAGTTTAAAGTTTTAAGCTTCTAATTCGAATCGAGCAGCTAAAGTCTGAATAGAACTTGAGTCTGATATTATATATATATTAAATAAATTTATTTATAAGAAACCCAAAGACAAAATAAGAAAAACGTCAAAATCATTTCCCTCCCCTCTATCTTTCTCAATTCTCTTGTAAAGACCATCGGCTCCAACATCCAAGTATTCAAGTTTAGGCTTCACCTTGCAAGTACACTCTCTCCTCTCTTTTCCCTTTTTTCTCTTTATTCCTTTAATCTCGTTGCTTTTTTTTTTTCACTCAATCATTCTTACTCTCCCTTTCATAGTTTCACTCAACATCAATGCTCTCTTAGTCTCAAATCTATTAAACTCCAATAAATTAAAATCTAATTTGTACAGAGACCAAAAGTAGCAGCAACATTTACCGGTGGTGGCAACAGCGGCAGCAACGATTGGAGTCCAACCAGTGGAATCATAGGCAATAGCAACGACAAAGCTTCGCAATAGTGTGGCTGTGTGAATCATTTCGGAAGTTTGCTACTTGATAGCCCTGGGTTTTCTTAGTTTTTCTTCTTCACGCAGGTAACCATCGGGTCAGGCCCGAAAGACCCGAGAACCGGTCAGTTCGGTTCTGGGTCCAAAATTACATTGCAGACTCTATAAGGTCTAATTCAATTCTGGGTCCTATTTTGTTGGTTCGGAATCGGTTCCACCAGGTTCCAACCCAGAACTGACCCTTTGACAGCCCTACTACACTCTAACCGTTAAAACGAGAGGATGCATATTACGGGCTAAATTGGGCCTTGTCTGGGCCGAAAATGATCACCCTCAGAAATGTCCCCATTAGGCCTAATCATCTGGTTTCTTGACTTAATTTCTTAAATTAAAATTATCGGGGATGTAGCTCAAATGGTAGTGTTCGTTTTGCATGCGATAAATATAGGGTTCGATCCTCTGCATCTTCAGCTTTTTATTTATAGAAATAAAATAAAGCCTTTATGGCTTTATAACTATTTAAAACCTTTTCGTTTGATTAATAGTTATGTACGATTTTGTTTTTTTTAAATAAAAATAATTACCACAGCAGCAAAATATTCAATGATTGCTACCCCTTTTTTATTTGCTTTGAAAATGTTAATTGAAATCAAGTTTATATTATAATTATAAAAATAAATAAATAAAACAAGTTTATACAATTCTTTCTTTTCAGTTGTCAATGCCCTATAGAAAATGTGAGATACGCAAGTCAAATAAAACTTTCTACCGTAAAGGTAACGTGCCTGAAAATAAAAATAAAATAAACTAACTGATGGAGGGAGATTTGGCCTGACCCCTTGGTCGTGCGACACGTGGAAGCAATAGAGTGACCTGACGGGGGTGCCAATTCGGCACGGCAGCATACTTACAGCCCGAGCCTTGAGAAAAGGAGCCCTGAGCTCCCCCAAAGGAAAGGAGCCCATGACCCGAGCTCCCCAAAGAGGAGCCTGAGCTCTCCCTTAGAGGCCCTGGGCCTCACAAGAAGCGCAAAGGGCAAAAAACCCGAGCTGACCCACCTCAGGGCAGTTCGGGCCATACTTCTACCCGGACTCAAGACTTCACCTCACACACCACTCCGACACTTCGGCTCCAGGTCACTTGACTGAACAACCGTACCTGACGCTAAGGAAGCTCGTACGCGGAGGTGGCGCACCTGACTGATTAGGGGTCCAACACTTGGCAACCGTCTTCCAATGGCCACCTGCCACCACCATCTCAGACGTGGCAGAGACGGCCCTGACAAGGGAGACAGTGCAGGTTATGATGCCCGATCTGGCATCTGGCAGAGGCGATGATACCCGAACTGGCAGAGGTATGGGGTGTACAGGGTGATTATAAAAGGCCCCCATCTCCCAAAGGAGGTATGTGATTCTTGTGTTTTCTGGTCTTGAAGTCCCTCATTCCCTCTGCCTTCTCAAGAGCACTAACTTGAGCTTCAGAGCGTTCCAAATGGGTTCCTCCCTGGAAATCTCCAATTTCTTCCTTGTTTCAGGCACCTCCAATTCCGTCAGAGGCAAGGTAACCGGCAACTAGGACCGACCGGATTGCGCATCATCATTTGACGTCGTATGTGGGAAGACTTCAAAAAGCCTCCCCTAACCTTTAACTCTCTCTCTCTCTCTCTCTCTCTCTCTCTCTCTCTCTCTCTCTCTCTCTCTCTCTCTCTCTCTCTCTCTCTCTCTCTCTCTCTCTCTCTCTCTCTCTCTCTCTCTCTCTCTCTCTCAAATAAACCTTAGCTTCCATGGCTTCCTCTAGCAGCAACAACGCCGACTTGAATGTTGAAGAGGAACACCCTCAGCCCACCACTGTATGTATCGGACAGTTCACCGTCACCCTCTTGACGAACGGAATCCCTAGCCTCAATGCACCAAGTGTTGTGGCACCTATGAATGTTCCCCTTCCCCCCCCCCCCCCCTCCTATCAAGACAACTTTCGCCGAACCAACCGTTGTCCCTCTGGCAACCAGCTTGATGACTTGATGCAGTGCATGCGGGCAATGCAAACCCAAATGCAACAGTTCCAGCAACATCAGCTCCATCAGCAACAAGTACTGCACCACATTTCTCAGTGTCACTATCAACAGTAGTTTCCCAAATTGCCTATGAACCAACCACAACTCCCACCTCAGCACCCTGCTTCGAAGTCGGTCAAGCCCTACCCTCAAGGCAGGTGCCTTCACCGAGGGGAAGCTTCCCAACTTCAAAACCCCTCCAGGAGCCAGACCTCATCCCCGGACAAGAGGGAAAGACTAATTACCCCCGCCTCGCAGCTCGCTGGCTGATCAAGAACCTCCTTGCCGATCAAGTCAGCACTTCGGCACTCTAAGTTCGAGCTCCCGCTCACAGAGAACCAATTCGGCGTCCTGGCCACGGACTCTCAACAGTCCGGGTTGATCGAGCTCGACAACACCGAGACAAGTAGCGCCAATACAGGCCTTCTAAGCAGCAGCGAAGACACCGGCGAAGTTGTCGAACTACCACCTGCATCTTGCCCGAGCTCCGAGGTAAAGAAGAAACAAGCTCAAACGAGGTGAAATTTGCCCCTATTCTTTCAGTTCCTTCCCCCCTATCATCATAACTCCTTGCGGTTCCCATGCCCAAAGATTTTGAACTCCCTCCCCTAGACAAGTATAATGGGTCATTTGACCCCAATGACCATGTCGATGCTTTCCAGTCCCAAATGCACTTGGTGAGGGCCAGCGAGTCCTGCATGTGTGTGGCCTTCACTACCACCTTCAGAGGAGTGGCCCGCACCTGGTACAAGAACCTGGCCCCTAGATCGATAAGAAACTGGACCCAGTTCATGCAAGTCTTCACCGTGCACTTCGTTACTAGCAAGCAGTGTCCCCGAACCAACGAGAGCCTCCTTGGAATAGTCCAGAGGGAAGGAGAGTCTATCTGGGGCTATGTCAAATGGTTTAACGACGCATGCTTATAGATATCGCGCCTAGACCTCGCGGTATAGCTTGTGGCAGCCAAGAGGGGTGTGACACATAAGGAGTTCAAGTGGCACTTGGTAGTCAACCAGCCCACGACCGTAGCTGAATTCCTCAAGCTCGCGGACAAATTCATAAGAACAGAGGAGGAGATCAATCAAAGGACTGAAAGCGAGATCGGAAAAAGGAAGAGGGAAGGCGAACCCTCCAACCTAGATGACAGGAGAAGGAAAGACCCACCTTGGGGGACGAAGCCAAGCCAGCCGTTCCAAGCTCCCTTAGCAGGTCGGACGGACTACACGCCCTTAAACGGAAAGCGGGCCGAGACCTTAATGACGATCAAAGATGCCCCGTACGTAAAATGGCCACCTCGTCTGAAGGGAAACCCGAACGAGATGAATAAAAATGTATACTGCAATTTTCATAGAGACTACGGTCATAGCACCAAACATTGTAATAATCTTCACAACGAGATAGAAGAACTTATCCGTCTTGGGTACCTAAGGAATTGTGTACAACATAATAATAATAATAATAGTAATAAGACAGGTCGGCAGGGAGAACACAGCAGAGATGGTCCCGAGTCCAGCAGTCGGCCAGTTGAACCGTAGAAGCAGCCCCCGGAGGAAAAACCAGTTCGGGGAACAATCCACGTGATCGTTGGAGGATCGATCGTAGCAGGATGCACCTCGGCAGTAGCTCGGGCATCAACCCGGGAGGCCACAAGAGAAGAACAAAATCCCCCAAAGCGGCCTAGGACGGAAGACCCCATATTCTTCACCGAAGATGATGCGCACGGGGTCCACTACCCCCACGACGATGCACTTGTCATAAAGGTAAAGATCAACGACTTCGAAGTCTAGCGCATACTCGTTGACTCCGGCAGTTCGGCAAACATCCTTTCTAAAGCAGCCTTCGACAAACTCCAGTTCCGAGAGAATGACTTGAAACCCACGAACACCCCGCTGGTCGGCTTCAGCGGAGAAGAGGTCAGACCACTGGGAAATGTCACAGTACCCATGGAAGTTGGCACGTGGCCTAGTTCGGTAAGACTCAGTCACGATTTTTTGGTGGTCGCGACCCCCTCCCCCTACAATGCCATAATAGGTTGGCCAATCACCTATGTTTTAAAGGCCATGGTGTCTACTTACTATTTGGCCATGAAGTTCCCAACGGACTTCGGCATCAGGGTAGTGCGGGGCGACCAGCTCCCCAGAATCGACCGCCTAGTGGATGCGACCTCGGGACACGAGTTGCTAAGCTTCTTGGATGCCTACTCAGGCTACAACCAAATCAGGATGGACCCAGCCGACGAGGAAAAAACCGCCTTCGTAACGAGTTCGGCCTATACTTCTACAAGGTTATGCCCTTTAGACTGAAGAACACTGGGGCAACCTTTCAAAGGCTTGTGAATAAGCTATTTCAACCCTTAATTGGCACAAAGATAGAATGTTATATAGATGACATGGTCGTCAAGACACAATTTTCGCATCAATTGGTACAAGATCTGCATTCTATCTTTCAAATTCTGTGTCAATTTAACATGAAACTAAACCCCAATAAGTGTGTCTTCGGTGTCACATCGGGTAAGTTCCTAGGTTATATCGTCAACCGACGTGGTATTGAGGCCAATCCAGACAAAATAAAAGCCATCCTAGATATGAGACCACCCCAGAAAAGTGAAAGAGATTCAGAGGCTAAACGACAGAATAGCCGCTCTGAGTCGTTTTATGTCTAAGTCAGCAGACCGTTGCATGCCCTTCTTCAAGGCAATAAAAGGCAAAGGGTTCGAGTGGAACCTGAAATGCCAGCTTGCATTTGACAAGCTCAAGAAATACCTCGCTAGTATCCCAGTGTTGACCCGGCCCGAAGAGGGCAATGTTTTAGAACCATACCTCTCGGCAAGCGGCGAAGTGGTCAGTTCGTACTGGTAAAGGAAGCAGATCGGGTCCAACAATCCACCTACTATGTTAGTAAAATATTGCAAGGAGCAGAAACAAGATATCCGAAGATAGAAAAGCTAGCCTATGCACTGGTCATTGCGGCAAGCAAACTCCGTTCGTATTTCCAAGTCCATACCATAATCGTTCTCACCGACAAACCCTTGAGGCAAGTATTACTCAGGCCCAAGGTCTTTGGTCGATTGACGAAATGGGCCATCGAACTCAGTGAGTACGACCTCTAGTACAAGCCACGAACTGCTATCAAAGCTCAAGCCTTGGCGAATTTTGTTGTAGAATGCACGTTTAGTTCCAAGGTCCTTAGCCCAGTTGAGCACGAGGCTCCCAGTTCGGGTGAGCTCGGTGCTCTCAAGCCGGTTGAGTCCGAGCCCTGTGAGGTCACACCCAGTTCGGTATCTCTCTTGGTTAGGCCGAGCGCAAACTGGGAAGAAGAGCCCTAGATCCTTCATGTAGATGGCTCCTCAAATCAGCAGTGCGGAAGAGCTGGTGTAGTTTTCCACGGCTCAAGTGGCACGAAACTAGAGTGTGCGCTACACTTCGAGTTCACGGCATCCAACAATGAGGCAGAATGCGAGGCGTTGATAGCCAAGCTAGCCCTAGCATAAGAGGTAAAGGCAAAACACATAGTTATCTGCAGCGATTCCCAGCTTGTGGTTAACCAAGTTACAGGGGAATACGAAGCCTGCGAGCCAACTATGATCGTTTACTTAGCAAAGGTAAAAGAGGCTCTGCTTAACTTCCAGTCACACCTCATCAAGCAAATACCGAGGTCAGAGAATGCTGAGATCGACGCCCTGTCCCAACTAGCCAGCACCAATGACAACACCATGAGAATTGTGTACATAGAGGACTTACCTCAGCCTAGCATTCTCTAGGGGGCAAAGGAGGTCGCTCCTGTCGCCCAAGTAGAATCGAGCTGGATTGATCCACTCGCAAGCTTCCTGCTACAAGGAACCCTCCCCGTAGACCGCAACGCTACCTGGAGGGTAGAGCGTCAGGCAGCCAAGTACGTCATGATAGACGGACGATTGTAACGAAGATCCTACACGCTCTCCTACCTGCATTGCTTACGGCCTCCCGAAGACGAGCTCGTACTCCACGACAGGGGTACTATTGGCCAACAATGAAAGCAGACGCCATCGGGTTAGTCAAGAAGTGCGAGAAGTGCCAAAAGTATGCCAATATTCACCACCAGCCTGCCGTTGACCTCAAGTACCTCACCAGCCCATGGCCCTTCGCACAATGGGGTATCGACCTACTCGGGCCATTCCCACCAGCAACAGAAGGAAGTTCCTAGTAGTAGCAGTAGACTATTTCACCAAGTGGGTTGAAGTTGAAACTCTCGTAACCATCACAGCTCGAAACGTCCAAAACTTCTTTTGGAAGAACGTAGTGTGCCGCTTCGAGCTGATCTCCGACAATGGCAAGCAGTTCGAGGACATCAAATTCCAAGAGTGGTGCCAAGACATGGGGATCCGGCAAAACTTCATGTCGGTTGCGCACCCACAAGCAAACGGTCAGGCAGAAGTCACAAACAGAGCTATCCTCCGCGGACTAAAAGTCAGGCTAGACCGAGCTAAAAGGTTATGGGCAAATGAATTGCCCAGCGTCCTATGGGCATACCGAACTACTGAGAAGACTATCACCGGAGAAACTCCCTTCAACCTCACCTATGGCATGGAGGCAGCCATCCCAGCCGAAATCGAAATCCCCTCACTTCGGTTGGAAGCATACAGCGACAATACTAATAACGATGAGCTATGTACCAACCTCGACCTACTTGACAAGGTGAGGGACCTCGCATACATCAGGACCGCGGCGTACCAGCAAAGGGTAGCTCGGTACTACAACACCAGAGTTAAGAGACAAAACTTCCGCATCGGCGACCTGGTTCTCCGCAAGGTCATGGTACCTGAGTCTGGCCTTGGCAAACTCGGGCCGAACTGGGAATGACCCTACCGAGTAAAGAGAGCACTCAGGGGAGCATATGAGCTCGAGACCCTGGAGGGTAAACAAATACCCCAGGCATGGAACATCGTCAACTTAAGACGATATTACCTATAAATTATCAAACTAAGCAGGTCATGAGCCACTAAGAGAGCCTAATGGCCAGAATGTCGAGCTAACAAGGACCTCGGCACCGTAAGGGCCAGAATGCCAAGCTAAAGATGACCTTGGCACCTCATCAACGAAGCAAGTTGCACGAGTATGGATCCCGAGGTGCACAGCCCAGGGCCCAATTCTAAGCCTATGTTAACTAACCAGGGTGAAAAACAGATTGGGCGTATAGCCTTACTATGTTAACTCGCCTCGGGGCCTAAGTCTACCAGTTCGGCAACATATTCAGCTCGGCGAAAAGAGAAAATGACTGCCCAACACTTAACCAAAAAAGGGGTTGAGGAGAAGGCTATTAATGTTGATGCTTTGTTCATTCTAATGTTTGGGGACGGCTACTTCTATTGTGTACATATATTTGTGGAATTTGCATTTCATGGTATTTTAAAACACCCTTTTTTTTTAATTTCTCACATTTTAGATTTTACTCCATGAGATGAACCTCTATTTTATAAATATAGATGGCAATAAATAAAGTTTATTTGTTCATACAACGTATGGTAGGTGCCCAAGATGCTCTCACATGTATGAGTCTTTACACATGTTTTGACGAAACACCTAATTGTTTTATTTTCTTTGGTAATAATAACACACATTGATTCTCTCTCTCTCTCTCTCTCTCTCTCTCTCTCTCTATATATATATATATATATATATATATATATTAAAACAATGTGGTCAATAAATTTTCTCATTTTTTTATTTTTTTATTCCATGTTATTTTTGAAACAACCAATGAGATCCACATTCCCAATAACCTAAATAATATTTTCTCCTAAAATTTATCCTAAACTACCTCCCCCACTTTCTCCAGAATTATCTCTAATTCCTATTTATCTTCTAAATTATCTCTAATTCATATTTATTTCCACAATTATCTCTGATTTAGTAGAGAGTTTCTCTCCTAAACTATCTCTAATTCTTATTTATCCCCTCCCCTAATTTTTATCTATATCTATCCAAAGAAAGTTTGGATAAAAAATTTAAGAATTATTCAAGTAATCTAACAAAATTATATAATAACTTTAAATTATTTATTAAAAACACAAAAATAATTTTATATTTTTACAAAGTATATCACGAAATTATGTACTAACAATTTAAATTATGTTTTCCAGATTAGCAATTTAAATGTTGTTCAAATATTTAATAATATGTAATAGGTTCAAATAACAAAAAAATAAATAAATATTTTATATATTATTTAAATATTTATCATAACTATATTTTAAATAGTTAAATAACAAATTTATGTAATAAATTAAAAAAATATTCAAAGTAAAAAAATTATAACATAGTATTGAAATTAATAATAATTTAATATATTACAAAATTAATAACGAAATTATGTAATAATAGTATAAATTATGATTTTATGGATAATTAAATTCAATAAATAATTAATTTTTTAAAATTTAAATATTTTTCACATTGTTTAAGTATTTAAATAACTAAATATTTTAAAGCAAAAAATTTAACGTAACTATATTTTAAATAGTTAAAATAAAGAAATTGTGTAATAAATTTAAAAAAAAAAACTGAAAAGTAGAGAAATAATTATAACATAATATTTAAATTAATAATAATTTAAAAATTTTACATAATATTGTAAATAACTAATTTCACTTATATCAAATAATAATATGAGAAAATAACTTTAAAATTTTTATATTTATTAATAATAATTTTAAACTCTTAATCTGTATTTATTATATAATTATATACACTAAAATTAATATTTATGGTATTTCAGTAATTATTTGTTGTTTTTTGTGATAAATCTATTTTCAATGATTATGTATAAATTTATTTTGTTTTGTTATTTAACAGAAAACTTTCAATAATTATTGGAGATTAAACTACCATTATTGAAAATTTTAAAGTTAATATATTGTACTTAATATATTTATTGTATTTTTGTTATAACTTATTGATTAATATTTATTATAGATTAAATTATTATTTTAGATTATACTATTTATTGACTAAGTTAATATATTTTTAGTACTTATTGTATTTTTTTCATTGTCATTATGTTTTCAATATTTATGTATTTTCGCTATAAATTTTGAATAATTATTGGAGATTAAACTATTGTTATTTATCGAAGATAAGACTATTAATTTAGTTGAAATTATGAGTGTTCATTAGTTGGTTCGGTTCGATCGTAGGCTATTTGGCCAACCAAATTGACTTGGTCAGGTTGGGGAGTTGGTTAGCTGAAACCGACTGACCTTTTGTGAAAACCGACCCACTCAAGTTGTATATCGGTTTGGGTTGATTTTTTGGTTTGATTAGTCGGTTCAAAAGGTTTAAACTTAAAAATTAATATTAATTTGAAAATTTAAAGTGCAATTATTAAAAAATAAATTTAAAATTTAGATTTATGATATAAAACATTTTAGACTAAGAAATATGGAAAATTTATCACTTTTCCATATTAAATTTTATATTTAAAATATAAAATATTAATATATATCCATGGTTAGGTCATTCGACTTTAGTCGGTTCACAAATGGCCAAAGTGAAACTGATCTAATTTTGTCGAATTAGGAAATTTTTTAACCAAAGTCGACCTAAAATACTATAAAATATACCAACTCGAGTCGAGTTGATTGGATTGGTTGGTTTCATCAGTTTGATGAACAAACCTAACTAAAATTAATTATTTTTATTTTTGTATTATAAAAATTTATTAAAAGTAGTATATAAAATATGAATAATTAATCATTTTTAAAAAGTTGAAAATATAAAACAACTGTATACTCTTATGAGTTCACATCTGCGCCCTACAACGTCTCATAGCATATCCCCGTCATTTATTGGGAACATCTCTCGATGATGACATCATCAGTTCTGGTACTATCATTGAGAGATGTTCTTAATACACGATGGAGATGTGTTGTAGGACATTGTGGAGTGCAGATGTGAACTCTACTCTTAGTTGTTTCTATTAGGGTTATTTATTATAACACACCTTATAGTTTTACATATTTACTTAAACCTACCTTATAGTTTTCATTTGACTAAAACATTCCAAATATAGCCAATAGATTGGTTGCTCGTGTCTTATTAAGGAGTGTTTGTTTTGCCATTAGGCCCATGATTTTTTATCCAAAAACATCCTTAACACTTTTTTTTGTACATAAAACAAAATTGACCAAATATAGCCAATAGAGTGGTTGTCTGTCTTATTAAGGGAAAAAATGGTATTTTAATTGTTATTTTCTTTTAACTAAATTTATTTAAATGAGCATTAGGGTCGACACTTTCATTTTTCATTGCAAATTATAAGTAGTGTTTTAGTAAAATGCTAATTATATGGGTAGATTTTAGTAAATCCATGAAAGTATAAGGGTATTTTAGTAAATGACCATTTCTATTATTTATCTTTCGCTTAATAAATCACGTGCATCGCACAGGTGGTCCCCGCTAGTTTGGTATAAAAAGTGTGAAAATTATTGACTTTCATTAGACCTGTTCACAAGCTGGGCTTTGGACTCAGGTTACATTATTTTGGGCTTGGGCTTTTAGTTGTATCTGTTCAAATTTTGACAAAAGTTAAATCCAATAACATGTTTATTTTACATTAGTAGGGAAATACATCCATGTTAAACT
Organism: Nelumbo lutea; assembly: GCF_056320005.1. Classification (NCBI taxonomy): domain Eukaryota; kingdom Viridiplantae; phylum Streptophyta; class Magnoliopsida; order Proteales; family Nelumbonaceae; genus Nelumbo; species Nelumbo lutea. The sequence goes on from NC_142687.1 coordinate 6,352,970, forward strand.
TTGGGTTATAAAGGACCAACTGACATCATGGGTCCGTTGGTAGTTGATACTTGGTAGGTTTTCTAGCTCATTTTTGTAGAGACTTGAGATTAAGGGTGTCAATGGACCGGCCCCGTCCAGTCCAAAATCAATTTGGATGAATTGGATGGACCAATGAGACGTATTGGATTGGACTAATTTGGTCCAAAATATTTATTAGATTGGATTTGGTCCGTCTGTAATAAATTTATATTGAATTGGATTGGATTAAGCCAATATTTGGTCCACTGGTATAAGATAAGAATACAAGAGTCAATGGACCAAGTTTGGGTTGAAACCAGTCTAAATTAAAATGAATTTGAACAGATTAGACAGTTCGGACATTTAATTGGACTGGTCCAAAATATTCAATGAATTGGATTGGACCAAATCCAGTCCAATTGACACCCCTACTTCAAACTCCACTGCCACAAGGGTTTTGGTTGTGGGATGGATTACCCCCCCCCTATCCCTTACAAAATACATCCAAGAAGAGTGCACCTTCTCGAAACTAAATGGCAGGTGCTATGCACATTTGCAGTTACAAGTTAACATTATATAATCAAAGTTAACTATATTTAACTTTTATTCCTTTGCATCAAAACTAAAACAAGTATCTGCTTTATCTTGTATATAGATAAACCTTTGGATAGAAGGGTGTAGAAAGAAAGGGGGGAGTGGGTACAGCACTAAAATCAAACATGCTTTAGTTGTATTGTGAACCCATTTACAACCCACCAAGTAGGGGTTAGTGTATAAGTGTATGGGTTGGTGGGTCAAAAATTGCCCCACCCTTGTAGGGGTGCAAGGTGGGCTTGCTTGTGCTGGGGATTTGTTAAATATATTAGGCCCAGTTGGCCGTCAAGGGCCCAAGCTTGATATTGTATAATTCAAAAACATTGTTTGATTTTGTTTTAAAACAAAAACCAACTTCCTCATCAGTAAAATACATAGTAACACAAAGTAGCATTTTCTACTTCATGTTCTGATAGCCGCTCTGTTTGTAATGTTATATTTTTCAATATCTTCAACCAGTCACTATTTATTTTTTGTATGTTATTTTGACCCATGCCATGTGTATCGGTGTATGGTCCACTTGAATTTATGTAATCTCATTTTATAGTCTAGAACTACTTGACTGATTAATTATTTGACAAGAAATTTCTTTTATTCTTGCCATGAGATAAAAATCCATACCATAGCTAAAAAAAATAGCCACTCAAGGTTTTAAAAACCAGATCGGACATAGAACTGTTATAGGGACCGGTTCCTAGGTTGAATAGTTGGATCGCCCAGTTCAAATGGACGGCTCCATTCTGACTTAAAAATAAATAAATTTATACTACTTTAAAATCACGAATAGCCTCAATAATATTTCTGAAATTTTCTGAAAGCAACATTTATCCATCCATATTTAAATTTATTGATAAAAAATGAAGACAAATAGGGTAATTTGTAATTGATATTAAATGAGTAAAGAGGTAATTTTAAGATATTTAATGCATTCATTCCCCTCTTATTAAATCCAATCTATACTACTTTAAAAAAGCATGAATAACCTCAATAATATTTATGAAATTTTAGGAGAATAATATTTACCCCTCTATATTTAAATGTATTGATAAAAAATGAGGGCAATAGGGTAATTTGTAATTGATATTAAATGAGTTGAAAAGATGTAACTTTAAGATATTTAATGCATTCAATCCTTTCTCATTAAATCCAACATTTAAGGTATTAACTTGCATTCACCTCCATTTAACCATATATTTAAGGCATTTTTGTTTCTTCTCATCATTAAATCCTATTAATTAAATTAATGCACAATAAACTAATAATTCCAATAACATAAAAACTTGTACTTTTAAAGTCTACATCAAAAAAATTGTGTTTTCGTCTAAGTGGTGGTAAGAAATTGAACCACTTTGGGTCAAATGGGCCAATCCATGTTGTCGCAATTAAACAATAAAATTCAATAATAGATAAAATGCAAAAAATAAATAAATTGGAAACATTTTTAAAATCATATATACAACATATTAAGCAATAATAAGTATGATCAATAATAAATGTTTTTATTAATGATGGAAAATGGAATGTAAAATTTAAAACCAATTAGAAATAAAACTATTTCCCTATTCTCCCTCATTAAATCTCATATCTAATACTCATTAAATCCTATATTTAATATATATTTTTCTTATCATTAAATTAAACTAATTAAATATACAATATTAATTTTAATAGTATAAAAATAAATATTTTAAAAAGTAATTTAAAAATAAAACCATTTTCTTCCCTTCCAATGGTGGGTAAGCAATTAAAGTATTCAATCATTTGGGTCAAATGGGTTAATAAATAATATTGTAATTAAATAATAAAATATATAATATATAATACAAAAAATAATAATTAGGCATATCTCTAATATTGTATATCCATCATATTAAATAAAATTATTTTTATTTATTCCATAAATGGAATACAAAGTTTAATAATAATAATAATAATAATAATAATAATAACAGTAACAATAATAATTGTTTTTGTAGTTTAAATTTTCCACGTGCAAATGCACATATTTAATTACTAGTAAAATAAAATGGCCAAAAATCATTGTTCGAATCGAAGGATCGACAGTTCAACAGCCCAGATCAGCAAGCTGCTGATCAAAACAACGGTTTTTTGGCAAAAAAAAAAAAAAGGTTTTAGGGTGAAATGAAACTTATTACCTAACCGATTCCCAAGTCAACTGGTCTGACCATACCGTTTTCAAAACCATATATCCACTCTCCTGCGAGTAGTGCGTGTTATAGTATGGCTTAAATTATTGTATCGATCATATTGGCCAATATTGGATCTATGGATATCATTAGGGTGTTTAGAGTCTGGTTAATTGAATTACGGGCATATTTTTTAAATTTATATCCTTTGATTTTTCCATTGCTCTATAACCAAAAACTGAATTTTTCAGTTTACCGAGGATAACGATGTGTTCTTGGGACCAAGATTAACTATTAAATCAGGTAGGTTAACTGTTCAGTTGGTCAGAGTCTGGATTGGATGGTGGCTCTGTCAACTGTCATTACAAGCAGCAACCAGCAGGCAAACATTTCAACGGTGGGGGAGATTCTATTCTACCTCTGGGTTATATGGAAGGCCAGTGATGGCCTAACATTCAAAAAAGGCTAAAGTCTAAACCAAACCCTCATCGTGCTTTGTACAATGTTGACATTCTAAGGCTGTGTTTGGTTTGAAGGTCCCTTCCCTACCTTTTCCTTGAAACCAAACACAGACGATTAAAATGTGGGAACTGGAGACCAGGTAGGGGTAAGCTTTCGGTTTAATCGGTTAAAAACCAAACTGAACAAATTGAAAATTTTAAAACCGAAATAAAATAATGAAAACCGAACCAAAACTGAATTATAAGAAAAGAAATAACCGAAATCTAAATTTTTTATTTGGTTTTCGGTTAAAACTGAATTTAATTCATATACATAAAATATTATATATTATGAAACTGAATTTCATTATAATACATTATATATAATATATATTAATATATAAATATATAACATAATATATTGTTATATTATATATTACATGTTATATACTGAAATTCGTTTTTTTATTAATCGAATTTATAATTCTGAAAATCGAAATTCCTAAAAATCAATTAACTGAACCAAATTAACCAAAAACTGAAAAAACTGAAACCAAAATATTCGATTTATTTTTTATTTTTTTATTTTATCTGAATAATGCTCACCCGTAAGATCAGGCGATCGGCTGATAACTTCATGGTACATGTACCCAGCTCACTGGTGTGCTTAACCGGTTAACCCGCCTAATCGCACAGTCAGAAATGTTTTAAAACCCTTATCCCTTGTCTATTTGTTTTAACCCCATACTTTATTCCACCGGAAGGAAAGGCAGCCATCTTAAAATTTTATTAATCAAACCAATCAAAAGAATAATAAAAAATAGGGAAAGACCTTACCATGAGAAGCTAACAACAAACAATCATTTCCATTTTCCACTCGACCGTACCCGATGACAACAAAAACCCAAGAACTGAAAATACAAAAAACTGAATTACACATCAATCAATTCTCAAAACAGCGAGCCTCGTGTGGTCATCCTTTAAATAAGTTCAAAAAACACCTTAGAGATGGCTAGTATGGATATAGATGACCTATCCCAATACAATCTGTCAATTCTATTGTTTTTAATCACCTCTAAACGAGGTGGAATCTGCTCCTCACATAAGGCGCTTCGGAATGACACATCCCACCGTGCAGGGACCATCTTCTATAAATAATAACACATAAATACAGGAGATACAGTGGGACATGCCAATGAGGTTGGTGTGAGGCGGTCCCATTAGACGTCGTTCAAGTATAATATGGAGCCTCACTAAAGACAAAATAAACTTCTAAGTTTGACAACAAAGATGTTATCAATAATAAGCATATGAAGAGACAAACAGTGGAGAAACTTTGAACCTTCAATTTATATTTTTTGGGGGAGAATGATGTTCAGCCCAGGGTTAGAATTTTTAGGCCCAAAATACAGTTAGGGTAGGTGTCAGTCCAGAATTGATGCCACTTCACGGGCGGGCATTGATGTATAGAATAGAGTGGGGGTTTTTGACTTTTTGAATGTTTATAGACCTGTAGTGAAAATCAGAAATCTACATTGGACATGCTTATAGTTTTCCAATTTTTTTCAATCAATTTTCAAAGATGTATTGAAATTATACCCATTCATCGTTCTGGGTTTGGAGCTTAACTTTGCACTGCATTGGGCTCAGACTTTGGATTAGGCCTCTTGGCAAAAGCCAAATTCGACCCTAGCCAAATTATTGATAGGATTCTTATAGGGATGTTCACTGCTATCCCACTCTACAATTTTCATGGGTCTTGTGTTTAACTCGGGCTCACATTCCCCCCCAAAATTTGTGTGCCGTCTGGCCCGTTCACCAAATAAATTCCTTAGACTCAAATTTTGATGGCACTACGAGCTTGTTAAGGGTGCAACTTGAGTGGGGTCCAACCTGAGCCCGAATTATTGATAGGATTCTTATAGGGATGTTCACTGCTATCCCACTCTACAATTTTCATGGGTGTTGTGTTTAACTCGGGCTCACATTCCCCCCCAAAATTTGTGTGCCGTCTGGCCCGTTCACCAAATAAATTCCTTAGACTCAAATTTTGATGGCACTACGAGCCTGTTAAGGGTGCAACTTGAGTGGGGTCCAACCTGAGCCCGAATTAATACAGTCCAAAATTTTATATGAGCTAAGTTTGAATTTTCAATCATATGGTTGAGCTTGTACCCATTTTTTTTTTTACTTTTGGGGGTGGGCCTAGGCTTAGTCCATATATATTCATATAATTTTAGAATAGGTTGATTGACCAACCTGAACCTGGCACAAACCCCGAATCCAAATCAATTTGAAATATCAGATTTGATCTCATGCTCGGTCTGGGCTTGATTTTTAAGTCCAAATATTGAGATTAGGCCTGGGTTGAGCATAAACCCGAACCAAATCGCTTACACCCATACTGCTCGTGGAGGGCGACGCCTTGACTATTATCCAAGCTCTCGTTGAGGTGTTCCAATCCGCAATGGCGCATCAATCAATTGATAACAGATTGCAAGGTTATAATCTGTCGCTGTCCAAGTTGCTCAGTGTCTTATTTCCTGGTTCTACAAACACTGCTATTCATCGGGTGGCTAAATCGGCTCTTTCAGATTCTGATTGTGTGGCCTAAGCAGGAACGCCATATTTTTAAAGGATTGTATATCTTCTAATTTTTCTCCGTGTTATGAAAGAAATTTCGTTTATTTGGGCTTTGAAAAGAGGCACAGAAAAGAAAAAGAAAATCTATGCTGTTGGAAAACATGGTTTGACCGATCAAAATCTTCTACAAGTTCTGATAAATATCACCTGATTAGTTATTGCTTTTAAGATTTCAGTTGATTGGTTACAAGTTTTTATAGTATCGTAATGGAACATAATGAAATAACCCGTGCGATGCATGGGAAAATCTGAAAGATTTAATAATTTGTTTTTTATTTAGTGTTGATTTATAAAAAATAACTATTGTTAATTGAATATGAACAAATATTTTTTAATAAATTTAGTTTTATTAATAATTTGTAGTAATTTAAATAAATTTTATTATTTTTAAATAGCATTTTGATTAATTTTAAATAAATAAAAATAATTATAAAAGCTAACATTTTTATTAATTCCACTAATAATTAATAATTATATAGTAATGACAATGGGGTGGGTTTAGGGCAAGGCACACCATCCCTTCCCCTGCCCCATAGTCAAGACACTCTACCCCATCCCCATCTCGTCCCCAGTGTCATGAGGGTTTAGGGCAAGGTAACCATCTTCAATGTAGGGTGAGTTTCAGGGGCAATGCACCCCACTCCTCATCAATGATGGAGAATCCTCGAATTTCCTTGCCCCGCCCCTAGTATTGGGGGGGGGGGGGGGTTCAAGTAGAGGTGTAAATTGGGTAGTGTTGGGTCGACACAACACAAACAGCATGTAACACACACAAAGTCTAAGTCGTGCTGTGCTGACCCACGAGGCATCCTGGGTCGTGCCTCCCTCCTCTAGAATAATTTGGGGGGTCAGTTCAGCATGCCCCATGGCTCGGGCACGCACAGGCCCATGCCGAGCCTTGGGCCAAGCCATGCCGCACACTAAGCCAAACTCGAGGCAAGGCACCCATTCCCCATCCAAGGTTTTTAAAATTTGAATGGATAGGGAATTGTTCTGGGGTCGAATGGTCTAACTATTCGGTTTGAATGGATGACCTGCTCTAACAAAAACAAAAAAAGGCCAAAAACTATTGTTCGGGTTGATAGCTCGACTGCCTAGGTCAGTGGTTCGCTAACCAAATAAACGATTTTTTGACAAAAAACAGTTTTGAGGTGAAACGGTGTCTGGTTCCCATTTTTTTCGATATAACCATCTGGTTTGATCCAGTATTGAAAACAATGTCCCCGTCAACCCAATATTCAATTTGATGATAGAAATGATCAAAATGATATATTGAGTATCAACCGCAATGTAAATTTCTAAAAGTACACTAAATTGTCTTTAATATAAAAAAATGTAATTTTATGAAAATTTTGGAAATTTTATTGTACTTGTGTAATTTTGAAAATTTTATTTAAATTTTTATTAAATAATTTATTTTTCTTAAATGGTTTATGTATAGAATTTTAGTAATTTATCTTATAATTTCTAATATAAACCAACCAATAATTTCCTTTTTCCAATATTATACTAATTTATCTTAATAATTTGTGTAATTATTTGTTCAAATTATAGTTTTCCATTTCCCATAGGAATTTATCTTTAATAATTTTTAGTAATTTGCAACCAAAATTACATAATTTTTTCAATGGTTTCCCATAATTGATCAAATGTAATAAATTTTCCTATAATTTCCAAAATATTCTAATAATTTTCAATAATTATTTAATGCATTTTAAATAAAGTTTCAAATACTCTATATCTTTTAATTTCAAAAAGGTTATTTTATGAAAATGTAGTTTTATGAAAATTTTTAAACAATTTATTACATTTGTGTAACTATGGGAATTTATTGATTTTTTTAAATTGTTATTAAATATATATTTTTCATTTGGTAGTTTACTAACAAACTTACACTATTTTATCTTTTATTTTTCAATATAAATTAATTAATAATTTCATTTTCAAACATTATAATATTTTGTTCCCCATTTGTATTTGGTTATTAATTATAATAATAACAATAACTAAAATTTTATTCTTTTTTATAATTGTTAAATATAATTCTCAATTTTATAGAAATTAGTTAAAGAGTTTTCAATTTCTATAAAATGTTGTTAATAAATTAATTAATAAAAATATTTATTAATATTTTGTAATTACTAATCGTATTTATTAATTTTTGGTAATAACACTATTTAATACTCATTGAATATGGGTGGTTAAATATTAGCTATATTTAACTATTTATTAATTAATATGAATATTTTAAATGAGGGAGAGTGGATACATTGGGGGGGTTGCATTTTATAAATTGATCAGGGGGTGGGGCAACATGACTTAATGGGAGTGGGTGACATGACTTAATGGGAGTGGTGGGAAGGGGAGAGCGAGAATATAGGGTGGGGATAATGGAGCAATGAGAGGTATGGTGACAGGGACCCGTGCTTACAATGAAATTATAATAGATATATAATACAAATACAATAATTACAAAAATATAATAAATATTAAAAATATACTAAATTAGTCAAAAAATAGTGTAATCTTAAATAATAGTTTAATCTCTAATAAGTATCAATCTATAAATTATAAAAATATATAATTACTAAAAATAAATTTATAAGAAAAATACTATAAATATGATAAATTAAATTTCAAAAGTTAAATAATAGTTTTTTAATCTCCATTAGTTTTCTATTAAATAAAAAAAAATAAGAATACGCTTATAAATAATTATTGAAATCATATTTATAAAAAACAATAAATAATTACTAAAAATAAAATAAATATTAATTATAGTATATATAAATATATAATGAATATAGACTATTATGGTAAAATTATTATGAATAACTACAAATTTGTTGATAGTTATTTTCTATAATTATTAATTGATATAAGTAAAATTAGTTATTTACAATATTATTTAGTTATTGAAATAATATTGTTATTTGAATTCTTGAAATATTAACTATTTATTGAATTTAATAATCCATAAAATAATAATTGTACTATTATTACATAATTCATTATTAATATTGTAAAATATTAAATTATTACTAATATGAATATTATGAATTCTATTATAATTATTTTCTACTTTTAAGATTTTATTTATTTATTACATAGTTTTGTTATTTTGATTATTTAAAATCTTGTCATGTAAAATATTTAAAAAATCTAATTATTTGAATTTTATTTATTTTAATGTTACTATGTAATATTAAATATTTTGTTATATTATTTAGATATATTTAATGTTTTTATTTAATATTTTTAGTTATTGAAATATTTAAATAATGTTTTCTTTTTCAATGTTAAATGTTTATTATTTGAATAACATTTAAATTTAATAATTCATAAAATTATAATTTATATTGTTACTACATAATATCATGCTGAATTTTGTAAAAATATTGATTTATTAATAATATGTATTATTAAATATATTAATTTTTTGTGTTTTGAATAAATATTTTAAATTTAGTATATACATTTAAATAGTTCTGATTTTTTTTAATTCAAACTTTATTTAAATAGATATAAATAAAAAGTGGGTAGAGGATAGGAATTAGAGATAATTTAGAAGATAAATAGGAATTAGAGACAATTTAGGAGGAAGTGGAGGAAAGTGGTGCTACTTGGCTAAACATTAGAAAACCAAATCCCTGTTTCTTTATGATTATTAGAAATAGTTAAACATATGTAATTTCTTGATTGGTTTATGGGTAGTTATGTGGAATTACAAAATAAATAAAAATTAAAAAAAAAAACAGAAAATTATGAAGAAGGGTTTAAAGCAACGAGTATATATATATATATATATATATATAAATTACAACATATATTTAGGCCTAAACCCCCAACCTTGTCCCTGATGATCCTTAGCCCTTTCTCGATATTTTAACGTGCAATTAAAACTTACTGTATTATTTTTTCTTAGTTAATATGATTTTTTGTTGTTGTTATGTGTGTACGAAGAATATCCCATTTAAAAGGAACATTTGTTTAAAAAATGAATTCAAACTATTGAACATCGATGGAGCTTCTTCGTACTCGACAAATTCAACTAGATTTGTAGGAACTTTCTGATCATCACAAAACCACCCAGGTTGGAAGGACATATCATTGTCAAAAAAGGGGATTGATCTTGGGTGAACGATACACCAACAATTCTAACACATTCAATTTAGTAAGTATCGTGTCTATAGTTGTCAATGGGTCAGGCCTGGTCTGGGACAATGTGATTCAATCTTGGTCCAATTATTAATCGGATTTATATGATAGACCGAAAGCCAAACCAATTATCAATTGGGATATTTAGGTTTAACCCTATTATACTGTATATCGATAATTACCGATGATAATAATTACTTAGAATTTCATAGTTAACAATATTAATGTGAGGATGTGTGTTATGCGTGTTATGCGTGTATGTGGGTAAAGGTGAAGATATAAATTAATAATGTATTATAAATTTTAACTTTCATGACTTGCACCAAGCCCATATAATAGTATAGATAATCTTAATAAAAATGGCAGTAAAATATTATACTTTTTATATGTTGATAAAAACATGTGTTTTAACCAAAATTTTCTTTATATATTTTTTCTGCAAGATTTATCCTTCTTATAAATAAAAATGTAACAAAATTTTCCAAAAAGTCATCACACGTCTATATTTTAGGCCTTAATTAATTCAGAATTGCAAGAACGAAACCCAATCCAATTATCAATTTAGACACAAACCACGCAATTAAAACTAATACAATTGGTTGGTTAGTTCAGTTTTGTCAAATAGACCTGACCCATTGATATCTCTAAGTGAGTTAAAGGTACCAACTAATTTGCTAGTATAGTTTTTAGCTTGGTGTAGTAGAATAGTAGATAACTGGGATCAAGTACTTCAAATGTAGTTTATAAAAAAAGTACTTCAAAGTGTATGATTGGGGATATAGGGGGTTTGTGGAAGCAACACATATGGAAATGGTTTAAGAAGAAATGTTGATAAAAAGATACTAATACCCTTTAAGTGTCATCTAATTTTCTTTTATCAATCATCCAAATATTGATAAAAAAAATGAACAGTCTCAAATCCTTGCCTCTTCTATTCAATAAAGTTGGGGTCACTAGAATACCCTCTGAGACGTGTCTCCAAACTTTATTGAGTAGAAGAGGCAATGATTTGTGATTATTCATTTTTTGTCAATGCTTCCATGATTGACAAGGAGAATTTGATGACACTCAAAAGGGCATTTGTGTCTTTTCAAATGCCATTCAACGATTGGTTAATGACAACTACTGGATTGGCATGTTTTAAAAGTTTGGATACTAAATTGTTGTATTTTAAAATTTAAGGACCAATATGGTACTACGCTCAAAAATACAGGGTAATAATCGAGAATTGTCCATTTTTTACAACAAAACCAATCATGTTGTGCGACACTAGGGCTGTCAATGGTTCGAATTTGGTTCGGGGCAGGGTAGAACTGCTTCAAACCTATTGATAAAACCGACAGTACTGGAACTGAACCAGACCCGATCAGTTATATTATTTCACAACCGCTACTGAATCGATGACCCAATTGGGTCTTACTTGGTTGGACCCGATTAAATAAAAACCCATACTTAAGTTGGTAAGACCTGCAGTTTTTGGTACAATATTTTGTATTAATAAAAATGCATATTAATTAATTAATATATGAATACAACAACAAGGAATTACTTACTTGATGCTAGTTTGATAAGAAAATAACGGTTGGTTCAATAAATCAGAATATCAGTAGGATATTTGTCAAAAAAAAAAAAACCATTCTACTTATATAATATTGCTAGGAATCAACATGTAAACAACTTATATAATCTGTAGCATCACAAAACCCATCAATAACAATGTCTCCTCCCCCCAGACTATCTTGTCCCATTTATAGGCTACAACATCATCAATTCCATCACCCACCACCACTAATTGTATATTTATTATGTAAATAACTTTATCAAATATTGAAATGTTGAGTTCCAAATATTGGAATACACCCATTTTTCTTTACGAAAAAATAAAAAATAATGAGAGAAAATGAAACAAAAAATTAGAAGAGAAGGACCAAAACTTCACACATTTTTTCCCTTTTTTTTGTTTTTCCGAACAGAAAAAAGTGACGAGCTGAGGAAGAACATAACTATAGCCTACAGAAGGTCTGAAGTAAATTTCAAGTGTTGTCGTGTCAGCCTAAAGTGTCGAAGTCCGATTAAAAGCTAAAGCAGCGGTGATTGAGAAACTAAACTAAGGAGACAGTGACTGAAAATTGGTGAAGCATGAGAATGGTGAGACACAAAGACAGTGATGAGAAATTTTCCCTGAGAAAGAGAAAGTGACGAGTGGAACTTTAGAAGCTAAAGCCTCAAGCAGCAAAAGCAAAAACAAAAGGGTAAAAGTCAAAGGGTTTGAGCTTGAAGATTTTAGGTGTTAAAAGCAAAATTACAATTTTAGGCATTACCTATAACTCTAAAAGATGTACATCCAATCGGTTCCGGATAGTCAAAACCGGTCCCGAACCGATATTAATCAGAAAACATAAAATAAAACCAGAACCGATAAATACAGTTTGGAAGATTCGGGTAGACCCGACCATTGACAGCCATATGGAACACCCCCTAGAATCAATCTTATTATTGAGCACGTGTGTATCCAATCAACGACAGCCTGTGCTATCCGCATTCCGCAGGGCTCTACCGTGCTGGAGGGACGTTTATCGGCTAACGTGAGGTTAGAAAATTCGAGGTGATTTAGTTAAACTGATTAGCTCGTCAAGCGATTAGCCCTGATCGATATCATCAGAATTAGATTAACCTTAGGTAAAAAAAAAAATCTAAAAACAAGATAAAAATTGTTAAAATAAGATGCATATAGTCATGGACAAGAATCCTAACCGTTAGATCTAGATCCGAGGGTATGAATATAAAAGTAGCATACATCCGTCAGATTGAGTAGGCTGGCTAATTGAACGGTCCAGATCTCCCGAGGAGCGGTGGGAAGAGGGTCAGTGGTCTTTAAGTAGAGCAGCGAACAAGGCGAGCGATCGCAGATTTTCGTTTTCCATCCCAGGTGTATTGGGTATCTACTTCTCTCTGGCAGGAGAAGAATACGAAGAAGGGTTGTTCTTTCGCATAGAGCGGCTTTACTCAAGATCCAGGTTCTGTATTGGATTCATGAAGCATTCTTAGGGTTTCTTCTATTATTTCCCCCTCTCCAGCTTCTCTTGAGCGTCGATATATTCTCTCTCTTTTGATCTAGGGTTTATGCTTGAGATAGGGTTGGGGGGATTGCGGTATTCGTTTCCGAGATTTCGTGGCGTCTTTCATTATCTTCTTATTTACACTCGCCTTAGCAAAGAGTTCGTGATTTGTGACGAGGAGGAGGGGTTTCCGGTGTGTTGAAGACAGAAGAATCGCGGGTTTTGATGGTAATTATAATCTGGGGTTTGGGTCCTTTTTTTTCTCGAATCCCCTTTTTTTTTCTTTGTTTTCCGTGTCTGTTTTGAATCCAGTGAATGCGTCGAGGATAGAGTTTTTATTACGAGTGCTGTGCTTTTCTGTAAATGTATGTGTAAATCGAATTTGATTTATTGGAGGAGAAATGCAACTGGATTTGGCGTAAACGTCTAATTATTTAACGAAAGCTCGACTTTTAAGCTGAATATATTGTTTGTTGGTCTCATATTGGAAGAACAGAGTAAAATAATTACGAAATTCTGTTCGCTGGAAACATTGAACTAATATTTATCCTCAATCAACAATACAAGATTTTGACCGGGTACACTGCTTTTATTGTCTTATCCTGGAATAGCGAAAACCTGGGTTTTCTAGGACCTGCGGGGATAAATCTTACTCCCGCGGTTGACATGTGCAGATTTAAGGGGTTAGTCTTATGGCACCGACAGTTCTTGTAGAGTACACTGGGCAGAAACAGTCGAAGAAATACTCACGGAAAGTTTCGGTTGCAATGATGGGGAGGACGCAGAGGTCCTCAAAAGGATACTCTTCTGGTTTCGTACCGGATTATCGTCATGCTGCTGAGACAATCGGTGAGTCCGAAGGGCTTGGTAGTTCAGGTCGGGTGAACACGGAGATGACAGCTTCGGAGGATTCTTGTGCTCCCAAGAGAAAATGCATTAGTCTGAATGTTGATAGGTGTGATGGTTTTGCCGTCCCCATACAGGTCCTGTCAGTATCAAAGATGTCACGCTCAGAAAGGAAGGAATTGGTACTGAGACTCAGGACGGAGCTTGAACAGGTTAGGGTCCTTCAAAAGAAGATTGCCGTGCGGTGCACTAATGGTGTTGTTGCTGTCTCATCTACCAGTGACATTCGCAGTGGCAGCAATGGGCAAAAGAGGCCTACACACGAGAATTTACGGAAGTCTTTAGAATTATCTTCTGGGCAGGGTAAGAAACGGGTTCCTCCTGGTCGGAATGGGCCCAACTTGAAGCGAGGTCTTTCAGGAAGGTTTGAATCTGTGAAGCAGATACCCCCATCAAGCACAACAGATGCAATGTTAATGAAACAGTGTGAGGCACTTTTGAAACGTTTAATGAGTCATAGTTATGCATGGGTCTTCAATACTCCTGTTGATGCAGTTAAATTGAACATTCCTGATTACTTTACTGTCATCAAGCATCCGATGGATTTAGGCACGATTAAGAGCAAGCTCCATTCTGGTGCATACTCAAGTCCAATGGGTTTTGCTGCTGACGTGAGGCTTACTTTTTCCAATGCGATGACTTATAATCCCCCTGGGAATGATGTTCACGCTATGGCTGATGCTCTCAGTAAATACTTCGAAATGAGGTGGAAACCTATTGAGAAGAAACTTCAGGTAAATGATCCACAGCCAATTCCTGCCAAATCGAGCATTCCTAGAGAAGATGATGGTAAACCAATGCCATCATCTAAAAAACGGAAAATCTTTTCAACAAATCATAAGGTTAAGCCAGAGTCAGTTAAGCGGATCATGACAGATGAAGAGAAGCATAAATTGAGCAAAGAATTGGAATCTTTGCTAGGAGATATTCCGGAAAATATTGTTGATTTCCTGAGAGGACATAGTTTTAATTCATCTCAGACGGGAGAGGATGAGATTGAGGTTGATATTGATGCTCTGAGTGATGAAACATTGTACACATTACGAAAGCTTTTAGATGATCACTTGCGGGAGAAACAAATGAACCAGGCAAAAGTCGAACCATGTGAAATGGAGGTATTGCAATTACCCCCCACCCCAAAAAAAAGGAAAAAAAAAACTATCATATATTCATATGTTGGACTATTTATCATCTATGTTTCTTTGGTTACAGATTTTGAATGAGTCTGGACTTAGCAATTCGTCAATGCAGCCTTGCAAAGGTTTTTTCCCTTTCACTTGAAAGAATTCTGAAACTCTCCCTCTTTATCAATATAAAAAAACTCCCTATTTTTTCTTTGTTTTGATAAACAAAAATTCCATAATTTTGTTTTTGCATCTTCATTTTTGTACATCCACAGGTAATGAACCTGCTGATGAGGATGTAGATATTGGTGGGAATGATCCACCTGTCTCGAGCTACCCTTCAATCGAGATAGAAAAGGATACAACACACAGAAACAGTAAATGCAGTAGTTCTAGTAGCTCCAGCAGTGATTCTGGTTCTTCATCTAGTGGTTTGTATCTCCTTTTGGCATATATTTTCCGATTTTTCTTTATTTTCTATTGGTCACTAAGTCTTGTGAAGGAAAACTTTTAATTTCATTGTTAAAGAAGTACTTTTTTTTTTTAACATCAGGAACTTCGTGGCTTAAAAAAAATCAGAAACTTCATTAGAGAGGAACTCTTTCTATTAGGATTCTGCATTTTTGTGTCCCAGTGAAAATTTGAAGCAGCTCTTTCTTTTTATTTATTTATTTATTTTTGATAAGCAACAGATAAATTTCATTAAGGAGAACCACTGCTTTTAAGTACAGTACAAGAGTAAAGAAACAAAATCAAACCAGCTCTAAAACAACCTGATCTATAACGAACACAGCCACACAACAAAAACAGAAAAAAAAAACAAAAAATAGATACCGGTGTTCTTTTTTTTTTTTAATTTATGATTATAATTTATTGTTATGACTAGATGTTTCCTACTTATTCATCATGTGTTTATGATACATGCCCATCTGATGAAGGGGGTGGTGCTCAGGTTGGCATTGCAAGATCTATGAATCTTGATTTGAACAGAATCCATGTAGATATAAGTAGTTGGATTTAGGCTTAAATGATGAAGATGATGAATGACATCTGAAGTCACCTGTATATATTTCTTAAGTTGTAGTTGGATTTATATCTTGTTTGTTAATTTGAAATTCCATGGCATTTACATTACAATTATGGATTAGAATCATCTGTTTTACATGGGCTATTCCAATGTTCTATACACTGTTTGTACTTCAAACATTGGCAAATAAGAAATCTTTTTTGGTTATTTTATTTGGGGAGTTGAACTGTTTATCTCAAAGAGTTCCTTTGTGTGGTGTCTATGTGGATTGTAGCTAAATTTTTGGCATTAGAGAACCCAAATCTTTGGCATTCTGGTTGAACAGGTTGTTCTGGTGGATTCCAAGATCAGCAAAGTACCATAGCTAACAGGTTCTCAAGGAGGGGGGGACCAGTTCTCTTGGGCCAGTCTTGATTATTTGTATTTTTTTCAAGCATGTGCTGGTTCTGGTCAATGATAATTGTATTCCCCTCACCTGCTTTTGTAAGAAAAATGGGGACCACAATTTCAAGGAGAGCTTGCTAAACAGGCCTTCACTTTTGAGACAACCAAGTCTCTTGGTTATATAATCAATCTACTTCACTTGGCAAGTGATTGGAGATGCTTTATCTTTAGTGGATGCCGTAGCAAGGCTTTTGCTTTCATAGAAACAGGTATAGCACTGTGGGATTAATGAAAACCTCCCCAAAACAAGTAACATGCTACTGGAATCTTCCTGCCGATTTCTAATTGATGCATATAAGGATCATTGTGATAAACCAGACCATTATTTTTGCTACTTAGTAATCATCAAAGAAATGTCACTAACATGAGAATTATGGAGGATATACATGAGATTTAAAAAGCATGGAACAAGGTCAATAAAATATATACACTGAACAAAAATATTGCTATATGTGAGATTTAAAGCAACAATGTACTGTATATCCTTTCTGAACTCCAGATCTGACCATCTTGTCTGCAGTGGTATTCATATCTCTAGGAATCCATCTAAACCCACATGTAGATAGGTGCTAGATCGTCTTTTCTCTTGATCAGAATCGGTAGCTTTCATTAGACAATATTTCATAAAATACACTGTTACCACCCACGATAAGGGTGTTGACCCTTAGAAGAATGTTTTCAAATTACAGAACAGCCCAAAACAAGTTCTCCCTGAAAGTTCCTTGCTGTACCCCAACCTCCTTGTCCACCTGAACTGTACCCCAACCTCCATTGCTAAGCAAGTTACTTCCCTCATGAGTTGGCGATCCTCCTTGTCCACCTGAACTGTAATCAAATCTCCATTGCTAAGCACATTACTTCCCTCATGATTTGACGATGTACCCAGACCCTCAAATTGTGTGACTATATCCACTCAGTTAATAATTTATAGTCCCCTTCTTCCTCAATCTGTTGTAGTCCCCATTAGTTAGCTAACCTTAAGCCTTGGACCAGGGTCAAAATATCTGCTCTCAAAGAGTCTCCAACACCTATTGGACCGGAATAAAGTTCAATTAATCTGCCCTTCTATCTCTGAAAGCTACTCCGACTCTAGAGGGGCTTAGGTTACCTAAAGAGCTTCCATAAAAGTTCAGCTTCACCAATTGTTGTACAGGAGGGAGCCATTGTTCCTTAGATCTTGGTACTTATGCTATCAATGATTTGCTCCTTAGATCTTTCAGTTCATTGAAAGATCCTATTGTTTCTTTCTTCCCAAATTGACCACAAAACAACTGCTCTTGTCACTACCCACATTTCTTTTCCTTTCTTTTTTGGATGTCTAAAGAAGTTTGGATCAAAGAGTGTTGCTACATCCGAAGGAGGGGTCCACCTACAACCAAAAAGTGAAGAGAACCAATTCCAAACATAGGAAACAAAAGGACGAGGTATTAGTAAGTGTGCAATTGTCTCACCAAATGCCAAGCAAAGGCTACATACATGGGGTGAAAGGCAACAGTTTGGCTTTCTTTGAAGCCATATTATAAGGGGTTGATTTTCTGGAGCACCACCTCCCAACAAAAGGCCCTCATCTTTGGGGTTACAGGGTTGCACCAAACCTTCTTTGTTGGAAAGAATCTGCCTTGTTAGAGGATTTTTTTTTTGATCAGTAAACATGTATTTTATTAAAATTTAGATTGTAAACAGTTTATACAACTTGGTGATGGGACTATTTATCCCCCTTTATCACTCTATTCTATTCCTCAATATAGTGCCAGCCCAAAACAATTGCTGTCTCAATACCCCCTGTTTTGCTAAACCGACAACTAGCCCATTTGCACTTCTTTGGACCCATTTAAATTCAGCCTCAACCTCCTTTGCAATCTTCCCCACTTCCCTAATCACATGTTTAAACATCCATGGGGTATGCCTTCTGTTTGCTGCCCATGAAATTACTACTTTTGAATTCCCTTCCACTTCAACATGTCTGTATCCTAGCTGTTTGGCTTGCTTTAACCCTTGTAGTAATGCCAATAGTTCAGCCTTCAGCGAGTTTTCAGTGCCAATCGGTCCTGACAACATACCCAATATCATCCTTTTAGAATTTCTTAGTACTCCTATTCCTGAGATGCCCGGATTTCCGAAGGAGCTCCCGCCAAAATTCAGTTTTACTTTATTGCCTTTTGGTGGTTTCCACTCTACCTTTTATCTCTTACTCTTGAAGAGTGTGCTACTTCGGACCATGTTCTTAGAATGTTTGTGACTGAGAAGACTTGAAAGCTATTGAAGGGTGTTACCCAATGGGATACTTTCACCTTGATACTATCAATCACTTCCTTTATCGTTCTACTTTTTTCCAAGAAAATTATGTTGTTCCTCTCTTTCCATATTACCCAACAAATTGTTGCCTTTGGTTCTTTTCACTTTACCATCCCTCTTTTCTTTCGTTGTCTCAAGAATTCATGGTTGAAGAGTCCTGCCACATCTTGAGGGGGAACTCACCTATAACCAAAGAGAGTACAAAAGAATTCCCAAATTCGAGTCACAAAAGAACATGATATCATTAAATGAGAAAGGGTCTCACCATTTTCCTTACACAACGAGTACACATGAGGAGAGAGGCAAATGTATGGCCTTCTTTTCTACAGTATACCGTAAGTGTTTACCTTACCAAGGAATATTTCCTAGTAGAAGGCTTAGATCTTCGGGGGAATAGGTTTGCACCAAATTTCGTTCACAGGGAAATCCCCACTTAGGAGGTTGGGGGAAGCAAGTACTTTGAAGAAAGAGGAGCAAGAAAAGAGGCCATCTGGAGAGCCTACCCAAATTCTAGAGTCTTCCAGCAAAGGGTCCAAGTGGATTTGCCCTAGGAGGTCTAGTAGTCGGATTAAAGACTCACACTTATCTTCCCTTAGTCCCCTTCTAAAGCCCAAATTCCAGTTCACACCGTTTGGACATGGTGTTCCCAACATGGAGATAGCTTCCCCCTTGAGGTTAGATAGTGCAAAGAGATCAGGAAATTGGTCTTTAAGTGGGGTTTCCTCTACCCATAGATCTTTCCTAAACAGAATTTTATTACCATGTCCCACATCGAATCGTATGGAATTGAGGAAAGTAGGGTAGGTTTCATGAATTGCTTTCCAAGGAGAAGTTGAAGAATTGTGAGGGAAAACTTTTGCATCCCAGCCATTTCCATCCCACCCCATGAATGCTCTCAATCATTTTGTGCCATAGTCTGTTGCCCTCAAAAGGGAAACCTCCAAAGCCACTTACCTAGTAGAGCTGTGTTCCTTAAAAGGATGTTCCTAATTCTTAAACCCCCTCGTTCCTTTGGTTTGCTAACCTGCTCCCACTTAATCAAATGGTCTTTCCTTTCCTCTCCTAGGCTTCTAAGGAGATCTGTCATATATTTCTCTAAGCACCTTGCTACCCTAGAAGGGATTCTAAAGGTTGAAAGGAAATGAGTGGGGAGGTTTGCTAGAGTGGCTCTAATCAAGGTTATTCTTCCACCCAAAGAAATATAATTCCTCTTCCAAAGGGCTAACTTCCTATCAAACCTTTCCAAAACTGGTTTCTAGAACTCAACTGACCTGGGATTTCCTTCTAAGGGTAGACTTAAGTAATTGAGAGGCCAGCTTCTGATCTCGTACCCCAAGATCTCCGCAAATCTTATTAGTTCTCCTTCCTCCTAATTAACCCCTACAATTCCACTTCTGGTCCAATTTATCCTCAGCCTTGTCACTCCCACAAAATTATTCAGCAGCACCCTCAAATTTTCCACAACTTCCTCATTGTTTCCTTCACAAAAAAAGATAGTGTCATTTGCAAATTGGAGATGGGTAACAATCTCCCGATTTCTACCTACCCTCCAGTCTCTAATAAGGCCTTGAGCATCATCTTTTGCCACCATTCTGCTTAACACTTCTGCCACTAGGGTAACCAAGAATGGGGATAGGGGGTCACCTTGCCTAATTCTTCTCTTGGCTGGGAAGAAGTCCTTTGCTGTACCATTGATTAGGATTGAGTAATGAGCTGAACTTAAACATACTTTAATCCAAGACCTCCATTTAGCTCCAAATCCCAGTCTTTTTAATATTTTTAGAAGGACTTCCCAATTAACCAAGTCATAGGCTTTTTCTAGATCTACTTTACAAACCCACCCCTTTTCTCTACCATTTCTTCTTTCCATAACGCATATTGATCCACAATCTGTCTTCCTTCTACAAAAGCACCTTGGAAAGGAGAGATGATCGAGGGTAATGCCTTTTTTAGTCTTTCTGATAAAACCTTTCACAGTACTTTGTATACACTCCCAATGAGGCTTATTGGTCTAAAGTCTTTATGAGTTTTGGCCTCCTCCTTCTTTGCTTCTGGTGAAACCTCCCCTTTGGAGAAGAATTAGTTAAAGACTTCCAAGATGTTTGATTTCACCATATCCCAACACTCTTGATAAAAGGCCATGGAGAAACCATCTGACCCAGGGGCTTTAGATCTGTCCATTGAAAAAAATAGCTTCCTTGATTTCTTGCAAAGAAAATCTCTTTTCTAAAGCATGAGATTGCTCTTCTGACAGAACATCCCCTTCCAACTATGGCAATTTTGGCAACACTCCTTTTGGGCTTGAGAAAATTTCCTTAAAATGATATATGAAAATCCTTGTAATCCCTTGACTTTCTCTTACCACTTGTCCCTCCTCCTCCTCCACACTAAGGATTAAGTTCTTCTTTCTCCTTCCAATTGCAAGAGAATGAAAAAACTTAGTATTTTCATCCCCCTCTACAAGCCATTGACACCTTGATTTCTTTTTTTTTTTTGATCAATAACACATTGATTTGTCTCCAACAAATTTCCTCCTTTTGTTATATCTCTTCCAGTTTTTGCTTTTGATTCCATCTTTCCCCTCTTTCTTCTTCTAAAGTAACTTTGAGAGCCTCTTTCTTATCTAGCTCCTCAATCCTCCCCACCAATTTATCTTTTATTTCTTCTAACCTTCCAAAATGGGCTTTATTCCAATCTTATATTTTTTCTTTTAGCCTCTTTAGTTTCCCGGAGAAACCTATCATTTTCAACCTCCCCAAAGGCCTGAGTGCCTCCCACCACTCCTTTAGCCTAATCTTAAATGTAGGGTCTTCAAACCACATACTCTCAAATTTGAAAGGAGAAGGGCCTCCTCCTGGGATTTCTTTCTCAATACAAATAGGGCAATGGTCTGAAGTAACTTTAGGTAACCCTCTTGCTTTAAAGATCCCCACATTTCTTCACACTAAGGAGATATGAGGAATCTGTCCAGCTTAGAGCAGGTTGGGGGGGATTGAATGTTTGACCAAGTATAGTCTACTTGAAGCAAGGGGGAGTCTCTTAATTCCAGAGAATCAATTAGCGTACTAAACTTCCTCATGCTAGTAGTAAATCCCTGGTTTGGGTTGTTTGATTCCCCTGAGTATATGATGACATTAAAATCAGACCCCAGACACCATGAACCATCCCACAAGCCCCTGATAGCACATAATTCCTCCCAGAAAGCTTCTCTGTCTCTGTAAGAATTAGGACTATACACATTTGTTAATGCCCATTCTCTTTCGTCCGGCTTTCTTTTAATTTTTAGGGAGATTGAATTCTGACCAATCAATTCTTCCACACATTCCATTTCCTCATTCCTCCATATGGTCAAAATTCCCCTTGAAGCTCCCCACAAGGGTGCACATGACCAATTCAAACCCCTGCCTCCCCAAGTGCTCCTTATCCACCTTCTATTCAGTTCTGATAATTTGATTCTTGAATCATGATCAAGTCTGGTTTTTCTTTTCTGATAACATTTCTGATTAGCCTTGTCTTCTTGGCACTTCCTAATTCTCTTACATTCCAACTTATTATTTTCATAGTAATGATTTGTGACACCTTGGGCTGGTATTACTCAACACTCCCCTCTTCTTTTCTTTATACTCCTGTTCTCCTCATAATTTATTCCACTCTTAAGCTTCTAAATCTCACTCATTTTCCTTTTCCATTGCTTACTCTTCTTTCTTAGATAAACTTTCTTTCCTTCTGCCTTTATACCGACCATCCTAGCTCCTTCTAAGCCCTCCTTCCCCTCTTGCCTTCCTTCCTCTGTTCCCTCCAGGGTCTCGTGCTGGGTTTCCCCTCTTGCCTTCCTTCCTCTGTTCCCTCCAGGGTCTCATTCTGGGTTGGCTTTGTCTGGGTAATGGGTTGGTTTAGGCTAGCATCAGCACAATCCAGACCTAAGGTTGGGTCAGCTAGAATCTCCACGATTAAAGATACAACTTTAGCCTCTCTTCCTCTACTTTATCAACCACCAAGTTCTTTGGCTCCAAGACTATGGCACTTCGGATTGAGAGTTCCATAACAGGTGGGAATCTGACAGGACCTGCATAGGTAGCCAATCACAAGTTAGAAACCTATTTAGAAGGAAGCAAAAGAATAAAAGACAGAACAATAGATAAAAGTGTAGGGGTTCTCTGATTCGACAAGTCCAAATCCTTCCTTCGATCAAAACCCGCTGAGTGAGTCCTTGGCAGGTAAAACTGGGATAGCATCTAAATTCTGTTCCTCTTGTGTATCTTTGCTTTGGATAGTGCTGATATCCGGTTCTCTATCTTGAATATCCTGAACTTGTGTCTCCCCCTTGGTATTTCTCTTGGACCACTGTCGGCTACATCTAGGTCCACCTTAGAGATTGAGGTAGGTCTCACCACTGTTTCTTCTTCAGGGGTCGACAGGGAGGCATTAGAGGGTTCTTGAAACAATATTTGCATTCCTATTAGCTCATCGTTCCACAGATTGTAAGTTTTAGTGGACGAGGCACTTCTGATGCTACTTTCGTCATTTCAAACATCAACTTGCCTTGGGTCTTCACAATCATCTTCTTCCTCAAAGTCTTCATGCTCGGGCCTGTTAAATTTTGGGTTCGGCTTGTTTAGGGTTGTGGAGTTCGTTTTCACAACCAGCTTCTATTTCTAGTTGCTCTTTGACCAGGCGCTTCCAAAACCAGCGTTGATTGAATGCTTTCAAAGGGGTCCTGATAGGGTTTTTGCAACTGCTGCAACAGAGGAAGTTGCAGGGGTCGATTTGGACGATGATAGACCCCAGCAATCATCCCCAAACATGGGGTCTATCATCGATTTGGATGATGATAGACCCCAGTAATCGTCCCCAAACCTTTTGGCCGGCCTGCTCACATGCATTTTTAAGTGCTCACATGATCTGTTTAGATTAAAAGTTGGTGTTGGGGTGTCTGGTTCAACCGGTTTAACCCCTAGGTCAAGTTTTGGTGCTCTTTCAAAATTTTTTCCTTTATTACTGCCCCCTCTAGCTGCCACTTCAGCATAGGACATTTCGGTAGCCCTTTGATCTGAGATGGATGGCCCAGATTCTAGTCCCTCTTTAGAATTCTGACCGTCCTCTTTCGATTCTACAGTCTGCCCATTTGTCTTGTCTTTGTAAAAACGGTCGGACTTCTCCTTCATACTTTCCCCTGCCTTGACCTTTGTCATGCCATCGTCTTCTACCTCCTGCAGGCTTCTAAAAAGTCTCTCCTCCACCGACGACAGCAACCGGACTACCTCATGCATTTCACCTAGTTCCAACCCCACTGTTCTCGGTATTGACTCTATTTTAACTCCTCCCAATTTCATTGAAGCTGCACTGAGATTGGACAAGTCCAATTCTTCCATGATTCTTCCACACAGAGCTGTGATTTTCTTGAAGTTTGCAAGGGACCAAAAATGAAATGGGATCCCTAGCACTTTGAGGCGGAAAATTTCTGTCTAATCTACACGATTTGCATTCAGACACCACTGACTGATCACCATTACTCCTTCAGAAGTCTGAATAGGAAATACATGTATTTCTTCCACCAGATTGTCAACTTCTACTTCTAGAAGCGCCTTATCTTCTTGAAACGGTTGAAAATTGGAGCGTCCTCCCACTTTCTGCTTTCGTTTAATCTCCTCTGCAACACAGCCCCAACTAACCACTCTTTTGTTTGCAAGTATCACATACTTTTTACGTCAGTTCTGGTAGGTTTGATCTTCACTCCCTGCAACACCCTTTTCACCATCTGGTTGTGGTTGATTTTTCGGTGCTTGGTTGGGTTGGATATCTCTTGGTCTGTTTTCATTTCTCCATAGAAAGCTCTGCAACTCCCTTACGGACAGCATCCACCCCTTACTCTGTTTTTCCATGGGGATACAAATCATTTGTCTTCTACATTCACCTAACCATTCTGAGACATTTGCAAACCATCCCTTCCTATTGAGACTAAGTTCAGCTATGAATACCTTTCCATTGATTTTGATTGAGTTCTTCCAGGCCTGTGATTTCCTCGAAACTAAAGCTATGGGTCCAGAAAGCATTTCAGCCAAGCATTTCAGGAAGACCAGAGACCTTGTTTTCACTTCTTCTAGTTTGTATAGCTTTGCTTCAAATGAAACTTACTTTCTCCACCTTCCCACTACTTCAAACTTGCCCTCCATCATATTTTCCTGCTTCCTTTTCACCTTGGTGCCTTCTGCCTTGTTAGAGGATTAAAGAAGAACATTGTAGAAAGAAGCACTAGTAAAAACCCAGAAGGAGAGGCTGCCCAAATTCTGCTATCCAGGTATGACTTTATTGGCAAGCTTGCTAAAGTTGACTTTATTCAAGTACTTTTTCTACCCAAAGAGGAGTAATCTTCTTCCGCCCTGCTAGTCTTTTTGAGAATATCTCCAGGATCGAATACCAGAAACTTTCTTATTTTGGGTTCCCTCCTAAAGGTAATCCTAGATACTGTAACGGCCACTCACCAGCCTCACATCCCAACACTCTAGCAAGGTTTCCCACCTCTTCTTCTGATTTATTTACCTTACTACACAACTCTTTCCCTAGTTTATTTTGAGATTAGCTGCCCTTTCAAAGTGAGTCACCATCCTCTTCAGATTGATTAATTCCTCTTGTTCTTCACAAAAAAAAAAAAAAAAGAATCGTCCACAAACTGCAAATGTGTAACCACCATTGCATCCCTCCTTATTCTCTTGCCTCTAATCAAGTTATTAGAAGTCAGCCCTAGCAATCAGAACACTTAAAGATGTCAGCTACTAGGGAGAAGAGGAAGGGGGGTAGGGATCTCCTTGTCTAATACCTCTCTTGGCTGGGAAGAAATCCCTAGCTAGTAGCTAACCCCATTAACCAAAATGGAATAGTGACAGGAAGAAATGCAACCCTTTATCCAACTACAAGTGGCTCTAGCAAAAGTGAATGCAAGAGAAAGGTTGCCCTCTTATGCAACTTAAGTGGTGAAACTACCTTTCATCTCCTAATCTCTTATCCTCTTGTTAGCTTTGTTTGGAATTTGTTTTCTTCCCAGCTGGTGCGTTCTGTGCAAGTTAAGTGGTGAAACCATCTCATTAATTTCTTGCCCTCTTGTTAACTTTATTTGGAATTGGTTTTGTTCCCTCTTTTGATGCATTTTGTCTCCTCCTGACGGGTTGGAAGGATTGTTTAGCCCTTCTGTTTTTAGCTGTACTAAAATGAGGGGCAAGATATTGGGGAGATGTACTGGAGCAGCGCTACTATGGACAGTTTGGGAGGATAGAAATTCAAGAATGTTTGAAGAAAGTTAAAGGAGCAAGGAAGCCTGCCTTGGTAGAAATCATAACCTTAAAAGTGGCACAATGGGCAAAAAGTTTGAAACTGTTTTCAGACTTTAAGGTTGGCGATTTTTTAGGGCCTGGGCTGTTCTTGCTGCTAGATCTTCTAGAATACAGAAACCCACTGAGATGTGGTCACTCCCATTATGCGGCTAGAAGAAACTGAATTTTGATGGGAGTTGTTTGGGTAACCTGGCCCCCTCGGGCATAGGGGGTAATTAGGGATGAGGAAGAAAACATTATACCCTTGTACTCCAGGCCTGCTGAACAGGGTGATGTGGTTGGCAAGAGCAGAACTGTTAGCTACAGTATACGAGGTTGAGAAGGCAAAGGAGTTGGCCATTGATAGTCTGGTCAATGAGGGTGATTTGAGAACTGTTGTGAATTGACTGAATAAAGGGTGGGGGTGACATGGCACCTGAGGAATGATTTCGGACGATTTAAATGGTTATCAAATTCAAAGGACTTGGCAACCAGAGTTAAGTGGGTGAGAAGAACTGCCAACAGTTTGGCAGATGGTCTAGCTAAGCAAGGGGTACAAAGAACTCAATTGTAATATCTGGGTTGAATAAGCTTTTCTATAGCTGCGTTTTTTTTTTCTTTTTTCACAACCTCTTGTTTTATTCATGCCTTTTTTTTATTAATGAAATCAATTCTGTGTTGCTGATGAAAAAAGAAAGTGATCGTCAGATTCTTCATCAGCTAAGTATTAACAACATAAATTGATTAGATATGTGGAGAATGGATCTAATAGGTCTAACATCATGTTCATTGCTTGATTTAGCTCTCCCATCCCCCCTCGTCCTGTAAAGGTTTGTCTGGAAATTACTTCACCTATGTAAATTCCTTCCTTCATATTCATCATCAAGGTCTAAATCCATCTTGAAGCCCTATATCTGAAGAAACACAAAAGGTCATGCAGGTGTTTAATGAAGAAAAAAGAGAATCACTTAAAATAGTAAGAAGTAATACCAATGACCCACTATTGCACCCAAACCTCTCCAGTGTCTTCTGGAAGTTCCTGTTAAGAAATATGGAATTGGAGCTGATCTGTTTGATGGAGTCACCTTTATGCCATTGATATGTATGCCTTGAGCCCTATTGTCCAATGATTTTAATCTCATATTTTGGAATGTCCCAAAAGAACTGCAAGTTGTATGAAGTTATATGTTTCTGTTTCCACCTGCAAGTTCTAAAGAATGAAACATAGATTTGTGGCAGTACTCAGTTGTTTTTTATTGTCCTTTGATCAAAAGTATATGTTGATCATCTGTGTAGAGCACCTTTCTTTTAAATACATCAGACAACAGACCCCATCCATATCTTCTGCCTTTTTGGTATTAGTACAAGAAAAAGAGATACAATGTATAGCCCATTTACACAAGATTCTGTACCCTGAGTAAAGGCAACGGGAGCTGGGAACCATGTATTCTGTTTACTGTTTCCTCTTCCGATGCTTGATGGTGATTGAAAGCTGTCATTTATTTCCTTGCATGCCAAATAGAATTCCAAATAATTTCCCCCTTCTTCTAGCACCATAACAAATCAACAACCAAAGCTGGCATACAGCCATATACCCCAAAGCATTTGAGAAATCTTCCCCATAGTGCAGAAGCTAGCTTACAGCAAAGGAATAAGTGACCCGGAGTCTGTTTTGAGAAATCTTCCCCATAGTGAAGAAGCTAGCTTACAGCAAAGGAATAAGTGACCTGGAGTCTCCTCCACTTGCTGACAGATAGCACACAAGACAGTCTAAAATCATCCCTCTCCTCGTCAGATTGCATCTTGTCAAACATTTGTCTAATGCAGTGGCCGAAAGCAAGCCGCCTTGGTAGGGATATAGGAAAGCCAAACCTTTGGAGCTGGGAAAGGCAGAAAGAGGCTGCCCCTGTAAGTGTTTGTAAAAGGACTTTATTAAGTATCTATCCAAGTAGATAAATTTCCATATTCTTCTGCCCTCTTGATTAACATTGACTTTGTAACTTTGAATAATGGAAGTAACTCTGTTAAATGGTTTACATTCCAATCATATACATGTCTTCTAAAAGACAGGTTCCAGTCTACTTGGCTGTTTCTTATGTGGATGCAATCAGCCACCAGGGCATTTCTGTCCCTGGAAATCTGATAAGAGTGCCTGGAATAGGTCGATGAGGTGGAGGTGCACCCTCTACTTCTAGAATAAGAATCGTGGAAGGAATGCAAGAATGGCAGGTTCTCAGTCAAGTCTCTTTATAATGCATTGCTCAGAACATCATGCATTTGCTGGTTCAGTGTGGCTATGTAAGAGGTATTTGAGCCTACTTTATCAAGCTCTTCAGTATGGCTGGGTGGGTGCCCAATGATCAATGATTATGAGAAAATTTTGGTACTTTATCAAGCTTGACAAGAGTGCTGTATGTTGATCAGCTCAAGGATTATCGGCTGGGTGTTGCTTCTTCCAGAATTTGAGGGCCTTAGAAAAGAAAACTTTGCAGCGGATTTTTTTGTACTTTGAATGTTAAATTTGGTAGTTGGATTTGTTTTTGTTATTTTAGTTGCTGGAATACAGTTTGTATAATGGTTGGTGATTCCTTGTCACCTAGTTGATGTACCTTGCTTTCTTTTTCAATAAATTTCCTTTTTTATTTATCTCCAATAAAAGGTCCATAAGAGCTCTATCTGAACACCATGAATTCCAAAACCTCTGCCCCAAAGATCATTCACCACCTTATATTTTATACCCGAGCTGAAACTGTTATAGCTTTTTTCAACCCCTTTCCACAAGGGAACACCCCCATAAGGATCTCTAGAGCTTCATGGATCACACTTCTAGTTTCTTGTGCCATACTTTCTGCAATTATTTTTTTCTCCATACGCTGTTTGGCTGTTCATTAAAATGCTAAAACCATTTACCTAACAAGGCTTTGTTTGCCACTCTTAACTCCCTCGAACCCAAACTGTCCCTTACACTTTACCAGTTGGATTTTCTCCACATCACAGGAAGTTTCTCATCTTCCTTTCCAGAATGTTATTGAGCTAGAATTGGAAAAAGGGATAGGAAATAGGTAGGGAGAAGGCATAAGTTTTGCCATCGCTGGGCACCTCCAACTTGGCAAGTAGTTGCTTACCCCTCACTTAGGAATAATAGCCATTACAGTCGCCCCATATACAAAATAATATCAATATTTCTCTTCCAGAATCTTCATCAATTCCTAAGTACTTTGAAAACCATATCAAATCCATTTGGATGGGTTTTCTTTCTCTATTCATATACTTGCTTCACTGTGGATATTCCCTTTTGCCAAAGGCCTCCATCTTCATGGCCAAACTGTTACCTTGCGTGATTTTTTCCCTTTAGAGATTCACCAAATCAACAATGCACGTTCAGAGTATTTTCCCAAAGTTTTTTTTTTTATCAATAATATTTTCCCAAAGTTTCATAGAATCCAGGAATCATATTGTTCCTTCATTGAGCCTGGGGCCACATATAAAGGTTCATTAATCCATATATTGATGGAAAATAAACTCAAGAAGGGTTTTTAAATAGGTGTTTAATAATTGAAGCCTGCCTTTGGTAAGGGGTTTCTAAAGTAAAAGCCTTTTCATAGGAAAAGAATAGAAAGGACAAATATCAATCAGAAAAGAAAGGATGGAAGTGTCAAGTTATTGAATTGGTCCCTATTCAAATTGATTGAATTTGCATCAGTTGACAAATTTATAAAATTCTAGCAATAACTGATAGATTTTTCCAGAAAAGTATGGTGATAGTTAGATTCAAATTGCTTCCCTTGAGATTCATAGTTTGAGTCGTGAGTTATAATAAAATGTTAGATTGTGATATTATTTTTAAGAACCGTTAGTACCTTTTCAGAAGTACCTGCTTCAAGTGAACTAGTAATACTATTATAAGGTAATTGTAATTTGCAGGCTTGATTTATTTTGTGAACTACGATCAACCACTTGAATAGTGTACAAGCTTATTTTTTATAGCTAGAATTTTCTTTCCCGGTAAATAATTCTCTAAAAAATAATAATTCTCTAAAAAATAATAATTCTCTAAAATTTTATTAAGGTGTTCTTTTGAAAGTATGTCACATGTTGAAATGTTTTTGGAGATGTTTTAGAATTTTATCTTGAGGTACTGTTTCGTCTTGTAGTTTATTTAGATCTAGATTATCATTATTCTATTATAGACTTTTTCTCTCGAGTTTCCAATTTATCTGTCTACTTTTCACTGTGCATGTACTTTTGTTCTGGTTCTTAGTTTTTTACTTTCTTCATTCTCTAGATTCGGATTCAGCCATTTCTTCCGGTAGTGAGTCAGAGGGTGCTAAAGCTACATCTCCAATGAATACAACCAAGGTATTTCTAGATGTTGTGTAATAAGCAGCTTTACTACAGGGGGCTATATGGGAATTAAAATCATTCTCATTTTCTACGACTTTTTCTGTTTTAGTGCTTACACTTAAACCATTTGACATTCTCAGAAACTGGAAACTTTAGGTTCTGGGATGGAGCTAGAACAAAAGAGAAGCAATCCTATTGATTCACATGATGGAAATCGTAAGTTATTTGGATTTTGTTTCTATTCTATGTGCATTATTTGATATAATTCTTTGTTTATTGTTCAAGAATGCTCCAGGTGACACTAATATCCTGTTACTGATTGTGTAGAATCTGTCAGTGGATTAGATCAACTTGAACAAAATGCCCCAGCTAAACCAGTTTCTGTTGAGACAAATGAGCACCATGAGGGTAAGCATAGAGCTATTTGGTGGTATGCCATTCTGACTGGAACATCATCTCACCCTTTGCAGTGATTTTTTAGGGGACAGTGTTGCATCCGAGAGACACGTCTCCCCTGAAAAGTTGTATCGGGCAGCTTTGCTGAGAAGCCGTTTTGCTGATACTATCCTCAAAGCTCGAGAAAAGGCACTTGATCAGGTTGGTTACAAAATTGGGCTATGTATTCTGAATTTACCCTATTTTTACTTTGTACCTGTCAATTTTCCCGAGTGTATTCTACTCTGGATGTGATCGGGTACAATGTAATCTGCTCTGAGGCCAGGGTGAAAAAGGGGATCCTGAGAAACTGCGACGTGAGAGGGAGGAACTCGAAAAGCAGCAAAGAGAAGGTTTGGACTAGACGTTTGTAAC
Source organism: Nelumbo lutea (assembly GCF_056320005.1). NCBI lineage: Eukaryota > Viridiplantae > Streptophyta > Magnoliopsida > Proteales > Nelumbonaceae > Nelumbo > Nelumbo lutea. The sequence continues at coordinate 6,384,268 of NC_142687.1, forward strand.
TTGTACTTATTTCCTTATATATATATAAAATGTTAAGAGCACCTTGTCAGTGAATGGTTCGAACGTAAAACCCAATGAAAACTTATGGGTTTTCTACTCTTTAATCAGAGAAAGCTAGGTTGCAAGCTGAAGCAAAGGCTGCTGAAGATGCTCGAAGGCAAGCTGAAGCAGAAGCTGCAGCTGAAGCGAAACGAAAGAGGGAGCTTGAGAGAGAGGCGGCACGTCAGGCACTGCAGAAGGTAATTAAGCGGAATATTTTTATGGGTTTGGCTCTATTGGATCTTTTCTTGCTTAACTCTGACAATTAATTAGATGCTGGTTTGTCCGTGTACAGATGGAGAAGACGGTTGAGATAAATGAAAATTGCCACTTCTTAGAAGACTTAGAAATGCTTAGGGCAGCACCTGCTGAGCATTTGCCAAGTTCTGTAGATGAAACAAGTCCAGATCACTCTCAAGATGGTATGGGTGGTTTCAAATTCCGGGGTAGTAGTAACCCCTTGGAACAACTTGGATTGTACATGAAAATGGATGATGATGAGGAGGAAGATGTTGAACCAAGCAGTGTACCGGACCCAGTAAATGATGTAGAGGAAGGAGAAATAGATTGATTGATTGGATCTATTTTAATTCTTGCCTGCATATAAAAAATATATAATTATAAATATTCTTGCACTAACCAAACCAAAGGGCTTGGTCCCAACAGCTTGGTAAGTAACATCGGCGGGGCACTCGAGTTCTCTTTTTTTTGCAACGAGGCACAAGAATCTCTTCCGACTCTGATCAGATTAGCCAAGTGATGATACGCATGGACTCTTGGGGTGCAGACTGGAGACTGGAGATGCATCATACATCTACTCTATTTGGGTTTGTGGCTTGATTTTGGCTTTTTGACTTGCGCGGAGTGGCCTGTATGTTATTTCTGCACTCTCCGAAGAGAGTTTGCATTTTGGGTCCCAAAAGCCAGAAGGGTAAGTAGCCAATGATGTCCAAGTCCAAGTACGTCGTGTTAAGCTTGTGTTTATTTGCTGTAAATAGGGTACATACACTTGCATCCTGGCATGGGGGTAGTAGGTGGCATCGATGTTCAAGAGTGAGAAAGAGGGAAGCTTGTCGCATCTCACGGGGGTGGTTGTGTTCATGTCGTAATGGACCTAATGGGCTAATGGTCTTGACTCCTAAACTGTACAAAAGATAAAATCTGAAGATACATGACATTTCTTTTCATTTTTAAAATCAGATATTCAGATTGTCTCCTGAGCCTCTCACTATCCATGCATGGCACTCTCTCTATTAATGTTCTTTTGCACAAATTAGCATGGTGTTTGGAAGCGTGGACGCTTCTTGGAACTGATTTTCAATAAAAAACGCCCATGCCTCTAATACCCGTTTTTTCACAAAAAAATGCTTGTCACATAGGCAGTGAGCAATACTATGCTGTTTGGTAAGGTGATTCTTATCACCGTTTTTCATGTATGTGCTGGCAGTTAAGCACTACATAGGATACACATCAGTCAACCGCCAAGTTTGATGTTTCATGCATGGTTGGTCTTGATTTTCGAGGCATGCCTGATTGTTTAATAATTGGCTGAACCAGACAATTTGATACATAGGCGTTTGTTGAAATGCGAAACGCCTGTGGATCCCAAGTGGCACCATTTTTTTGAAACGCCTATGGATGTGGATTCTATGTATCTTAATTATAAGGGGGCAGTATTAAATTTGAGCGTGCTTTTTCTTTATTTTTTTTTCTTCCTGTATGTGTGATTTTCCTTCTGCTCTTGGTGGATTGAATGGGCATTGAAGTTGAACTGTGAGGGTGAGGGTCAAGGTGGAAATATATTCTGGTCCAAGATCAAGTGCTTTTGTTACATGGTTGTTGTTGTTTTTTAAGTATATGTTTGGCATTGATGCTGCGGATGCAGCACCATTTTTCTCAGAAAACGATGTTGCTAATGTGTGGGATGGAAGCACCGTTTTTTGAGAAAACTGTTTTTTTTTTTTTTGTTTGGAATTATTGTTGTCAGGTGGGATGTTTCCTGGATCAATAACTTTTTCTGTTTGGTACCAATGCTCCAAAAAATATTTTCAGCATTGGTATCCATTATCCAGTGCCACATAATTGCCTCCTCATATCCCTGTTGGCAGCAATGAGCTGTAGCTCCATAAAATGCCAAATTCAGCGTTTTTTCAAGCTATGCCTTCCTGATTTTCAAGGTGTGGCTTGGAGTTCCATTTTTTATAAAAAAAATGGATCCAAACAAATGCCTGTTTCTTGAAGCACCATTTTTTTTAATGTAGCGTTGATGTGGTGTCATTTTCTGGAACAACGGCAAGGATGCCAAACATACACTTAATCTCAAGTTCTCAACCTTCGTACTTAAATGGGGAGAAGTAACGTGTTTTGGTACATTGCATTAAACACAAAATGCTTTACAATGGTTTATTGTAGTTTAGTAACACAAGTGCCACCAGTAGACTGTCAAAAAAGATGTAAAATAGTATTAACGTTTGAAGTTTAATCAAGCTAAAGAAATTTATGTGATTTTTCATTCATGTATGTTGATAGTCTGGAAGGCCTACATTCTACACGATGAGGCTTATCGCTTATGTGGAGAGTAGAGTCTAGGAGAACAAATCACATGTTTGATGTTTCCAGAACAGATACCGCCTTAGTTTCCACCATGGATTCGGTGATGCAAATAGAATGGCCCATTGCCTTGGTTTTTCTTGGTATAGTACAGTACTGTTTTTAGCATGCCAATTTGCCCATGGTTTTTTATGGAGCCTAACTCGTCTTATTTCTTTGCATTCATAATTTGACAATAGATATGGCACTAAAGATAATGTGATGGTGAACCCCATATAGTTGGTATAAGGCTTAGATAATGATGAACTATTCTTATTTTTTTCATTGTCAATTTTTTGAAATAAAAGTACATGAGGTTGTTGCTGCCCTGTGTCTCAGTTTGATTTTATTACTTTCTATAGCAATTAAATTTGAATCTGGATTTCCTACCCATAGGACACTACAGCTCTACATTAGGAATATCTCCCCATGAATGGTAACATGTAAACATGGAACATGTTCATAATGTACAGCTGTAGTGAGTAGGAGTTCCGAGCTCATTAAATTTTGGTGCTGTTTGGCACAAGAAGATCTTCTGATGGCCTAGATGGCCAAAAGATGTGTTGTTTGACAAGTCTTTTTTTGAATGATCTTCTGCAAGATCTGACAACCAAAAGACGTAGTGGGCCTTTACATAAAGATTTTGGCGGCCCATTGACTGATTTTGGTTGGATGTGCATCTTTCCGTACGAAGACGAGATGAAGAAAGGTGAGAAACTCCATTTCTAGCTTCCTGAAATAAACTTGAATCAAGCTTTTTGCATATATTTGGGGTGTAGCCTTTTGACGGTTAGATTTTTTTCTAATCAAATGGGAAAAAGATGAAAACATGGGCTACCGGGCTTCCATACAACCGATAGCCCACACGGAAATACATGCCAAATGGGGCCATAAGCTTTTGGGGTCATATCTTTAAAGTTCTTAACCATTTGGTAAATATCCTAGTCTACCAAGATCTATACGTTAAAATGAAAGATTTTAGGTGTAAAGTCAATTTTAGATTTCTGACCGGCCATTTTAGGCTTCCATGGTCTAGAGATGTTTCATGTCTTTAATTGCCAAAAAGAGAAAGACCAAATTCAAGCTTTGAAAAACCTAAAAGACAACACAAGAAGACTTTCCAAACATCTTCTTTTGCTCTATCGTTTCACTTTGTACATATCTATCTCCCCAAGAATGTATAAAATATTTCTACACAGAGAATATTAAAAATTAAAGTCGAAGAAAATTAACACTTTGAATTGATATTTTCTATGATTTGTTTGTTTTTAATATGTTTAGACAACTAACCTTTATTACTTACTATACTTTACATTGTACAAGTTCTGAACATTAAATTAATTCTAAATTAAAGCAAAAACGACAATTGAACTCCTAAAAGTCCTTTTGTAAATAAATGACAACAGAGATCCTAATAACTTTCGGTTATTTTTTTATTTAAAAATATAAAAAATGAAAATTTGAAAGAATCACAAAGTACACAAAATATTGCCGATGTGGACCCGATCCTTTTACATGTGTGATAGAAACATATCTGACATAATTTAATGTACTTTAAACCATCACCCATGGTTCAAATGACTGACTCTCCACTCACCAGTTTAACCATTCAGTTCAGGTCGATGGATTTTGACTAATATCAATGATTTTTTTTTGAAGCCCATATTGAATTTGGAGTAAAAAAACCAGTTTTTTCGGGTCAATTGGTCTAACCAGATGGATTAAATGGGTTGTACACTACACAATTACACTTTTTTTTTTTTTTTTACATAAAAAAGCAGTTTTGATGTGAAGTTGCCGGGACATTGCATTTATTTGCCGCTGCCAGTGCTTACGTCTTCGGAGATTCCTAGGAAATAAAATCGCATTCACATCACTACAAGCATTTCTTCGTTACTCCAACTCCACTTAATTCAACGTCGTTGCTAGTTTTTCTTCTTCTTCTTCTTCAACCGCAGCCATTGGGAGCTTCTCCAGAGTTTTCATGGCTGCTGTTACCAGATCCTCTGCCGTAGCCTTCAACTCCGCAGGAATTCCAGCCAAATCGTCACTTCACGCCGGACAAACTGTTCGGAACATCGTTCACTTCCGGCAATGCCCTCCTATTGGAAAGAACAATCGATCGTTGCAGTTGCAATCATGCCTTGGCCTCCACTACAGATCGAATAGTTCCTCTGCTTCTTCTGGTAATACACTTTCGTTCCTCTCGGAACTTTTTTTTAGTGTTCTCTGCAATCTACACTTCTTTTTTATTATTATTATTATTTTTTGTTTTGTCTTGTTTAGTTGTTGTTGGTAATATTTTGGTTCCTTCTTGTGATTAATCTGTTTGTTTTTCCTTTTCTATTTGAATGGTGAAACTGAATTGACTTTGTTGAAGCGGTTGTTAAGGAAGCCTTTTCACTATAGGGTTTTCAAATGCGTTTTAAGGAGATTGTTTTCTTTTGAAGTCGGGGATTTCCATATAATTTCTCTCACTGTGTACGCACTTTCTGATGGATATTCTATATCATGAAGTAGATCACTTTCTTCAATCGGTGAAATGCATACAGAAGAAACCGAATATATTAAAGTAACTTATCTAATTCTAGACGTTTTACTTTGATACTTTGCTTGTTTTTCGTGATTCATTCGTTTGCTTACTTGCTTATGGGAATCCAGTTATTAAGTGATGTGTACGACCGTTCTCCTTATACTTTCTAATTGCACAATAATGTTGGTTTTGGGAGTCTTCTTTCCCTTTTTAGCTTCCTTGTTTCTTATGTTTTAGGCCTTCCTTGCATCTTAGATGATCCATAAATTTTCTTGTAAAAGAATATAGAGCCAACTGATTTCGATGGCATATGCAGGAGTAAAAGCTCAGGTTGCAGCTGTTGAACAAACCAGTGTTCAGGCATCTCAAAATATGGAAGCTCCTGTGGTTGTTGTCACTGGTGCTTCTAGAGGAATTGGCAAAGCTATTGCTTTGGCCTTGGGTAGAGCTGGTTGTAAGGTTAGTTCCTTTAATTCAATTTTCATGGATATGGTCACTGAACTGTTCTTTACTTTCTACTGTTGGCATGCCTAAGGAGATTAAAGTAGAAGCTACTAATGCAGCACCAGTGATTAATTTGGTCAGAGTAATTAAAGATGCATCCATTTATATGCATATGTTTTTGATAGGTCCTGGTGAATTATGCAAGGTCATCTAAAGATGCTGAGGAAGTTTCCAAGGAGGTGAGTTTTATCATTTCCGATGAACGTTTTTTTAGAATTCTTTCTCTAGTACTATATTGTTGTTTATGAGCCATCAGCTATGCAATAATTCTTGTGACAATCAAGGTGATTTTCATATGGTAAAGGCATCTAGTGCATACAGCTTGTCTTGAGTTGGTATCTGTTATCTTAATCCCCTTTATATCATTTGGTGTTAACATATTTTTTATTCAAGAAGATATCTTTTCAGGATGAAAATTCATTGGAGCAAATAACTCTCTCTTGATTCATAAGATTTTTTTTTTGAGAAAAAAAGAAATTTATTTATCTACATATATAGCCAGTTATTGTGGCAAGAAACAACTATGAGTTTCAAGCAATCTTCCACTGGCAAGTCAATCTCGGTTTCATAAGATATTTCTCTAAACACTAGATCCAAATAGCTTTTTTTAATCAGTAACACATGACCTCTGCATTTGTGCAGTTGTCAAAAGAAGTGATGCTATGAATAGATAAAGCTGACCCAAGTAGAGATAAATTGTTTACATTTTCCACTTAGATGAACACTAGGAGTGGGTGCTCCCATTCATGAAAATGTCATTCAATCTCCCTTCCTCTCTTCTAGCAAGAGTGTCCAATAGATCATTGGCTGATCTCAGTACCCACCTGAACAAGATGTTTAAGTTCAAGGCCTAATTACAAAACTAAAATTTCTTTCTATTATTAAGTTATTCCAACCCAAGGAATGAACAATAATTCTTATATTTACTGTATAAAGTGGAAACATGGCTTCAATTCACAGTTTCAAGGGTAATGGTTTTAAAGGGAAATGACATGAGATATTAGTTCAAAGCAGGGTTAAAAAGGTGATTAATAGTAATTAATAATGTGACAGATAAAGTGTCACTCACAATCTGCAATTTTCACACCTATAAAAAATGGCATCTTCACATCAATCAAAACAAATGGCATCTTCACTAAGAAAGGGAATCACTCGTAGAAACTCTCACCCACATCTTTCTCTCTGTCTCTCATGTTATCAAGAATGAAAAAATGGAAAGACTCATTTTTATTTCCCATTTGGCCTGGCCTCCCTTTCTAACCTCCTCTTTCATATAAAAATGGAATCTGAAGAGAAGTGGTTCTTTACTACCATGTGTTCCAGTACATAAGCTGGGGGTTAAGGTAGACATTGACCTTATTTGTTGACTAAGGAGATTACATTAGGTGAAATATGCATCCTCTAGCATCCTATGAAATAACACGACAGAGGGCTAGGAATGTTTTTGGTATACAAGTATACTTCTTTTGAGAAGTAATGTTAATTGTATCAATAAGAAGGATGTAACAAAAAGATGCACAAAATAGACATTAGACAAAAGAAGATGACCGCCAAAGAACTGTGCAAGTCGTAAGCTATTGAAGCCTTTTATGACATAATCATCATCATCCGACTATATGGGGTCATCTACAAGTTTTATGACAATGATGACAAAATAAATTTCATTTCGGCTAGTCCCTGATCTGGCCACCAGTAAACAACAATGCTAAAACTCCTACAATTCCATATTTGATGACTGGAGGATGAGAACCCAAGAAAAGTGATATTTTTATTCTGCGTATGCAATAATCATGAGAGAATGGATGAAAGCCATGGTGGCTCTAAGTAACTACAACTAATCCTGTCATTCCATTCTGCTCGATCAAGAGTTATGTTTCTGTCAAATTATAAGCCTTTAAATCATTTTTTACGACTTCAGACCACACTATCTTCAGTTTTCCCTTTATCCTCTTAGACCCATATACTTTCACCAAATTGCTCCCAGTCCTCGGTAGAGCAGTTATTTACCATCTGTACACATGACCAAACCATCTCAATCAACTTTCTCTTATCTTGTTGCTAATTGATCATTTGTGCATGTCTTGTCACTCATCCACTCGTCTATTGTGGCTGAGTCTCAAATGAAAATACATCACCTTCACTTTTATAGAGATTGACTCACTAATGAGGCCAATGACAAGCCCAAATCACATTGCCATTTTTGAGATCACTCTCTAAGATTTGAGCCTTGAATTTGGGTTTCGTAGAGAGCTTCCATCAAACCTCAACCTCATCTCATTAAATTCCTCTTTGCATTAGAGAAAGGCTGGGATTGGAGAATGCCATTAAGTTTCTAGATATCTAATAAAAATTTATATCCTAATTCCTTTGGCACTGAGACCTGATCATGTAGAACTAAACTGTTTTCACCATTTGAAGCTCTCTTTGGTTTTCTTCTCTTTTCTTTCCTTCTGGGGTTGCATTGTTAAAGAGACTTAAAACAAAAATTGAATTCCCAAATAGAGGGATGTCCATTTCCACCCTTCATGCTTGTCTACTAGATGGATTTTAATTAGAAAGGCCAACAGTTTATGATTTCAACTTTTGGGTTGTTATGTCTACTTTGTGAAATTTGGGAACATCTGTTAACAATCTCTATACCTCTTCCTTTTTTAAAACAGTTTTTTTTTTCCTCTTTTTTTTTTTTTTTTTTATTCTTTTGCCAGATTGAGGCATCTGGTGGTCAAGCTCTTACTTTTGGGGCAGATGTTTCGAAAGAAGAAGAAGCGGAATCAATGATAAAAACTGAGGCAACATTCCTTGTGTTTATTGGATTCATTGAGTGGCTTTTGAAGTTGTTATGGTTTGAAGTTTTAGATTTAACACATGGCATCTTTGTCTCCAGGTAGTAGATACATGGGGAACAGTCGATATATTGATAAACAATGCAGGTTGTCATGAGTTTGCATGTGGTTGATAAGCATTAAGCATTATGTTACTTGCATCCTTTCCCCTAACTGTTCCACAATGTTCTTTAATAGGAATTACTCATGATGGTTTGCTTATGAGAATGAAGAAACCTCAGTGGCAGGAGGTTATAGATTTGAATCTTACAGGTGTATTTCTCTGTACCCAGGTATGTATATTGAAATATTTTACTATTTTTGAGTTTATATTTTTTCTTATAACCAAGGTTGTCTATTATGTGCAGGCAGCTTCTAAAGTTATGATGAAAAAGAAAAAGGTATTTCAGATTATTGTAGTTTAGCTTCCGAGCACTTTTTCCTCCTGCTTTCTTTCAGACTGGGACGTAACACCCCTTCACCTCATTGTTCAACACAACATCTGAGTTTCTTCCTCCATTTGGTTTCATGCTAACTATGAAATTAGAATATATCATAGTTGTCAAGGTGATCCCTAGGCAACGCCTAGAGGCGCTCATGGAGGGTTGCCTTGCTTAGTCGCTAAGATATTTTTTATGCAATGCTCTTGGATGCTTTTGTATTCTTCAAATCTCCAAAGATCTTCTTGAGGACTTAATAATGTGTAAACAACCTTGCTAAAGCTTTTGCAATAAAAGCTATGATTTTGTTTGCCCTTCCCTTTTCTTTTGCAATAAAAGGTATGATTTCCCCCAAAAATTATTCAGTTTGAGTGAAAGTATTAGTTTCTTTTCATTATTTTTCTTATTTGTTAGGGTTCAATCAACATGTGTAATGTCTTGAACTCTCGAAGACTTTAAAACCTGAACTGATAAGCATGGAAGAACTTAAAATATAAAAATTAACCTCCATCCCGAATCTTCTAGATAGGCTTCCCCATTAGGGACTTGAATTCTTGATTTCTTTAATTACAATTTATTCGGGAAAAAGATTTACTCAAAATAAAGAAAAATTTAAATATAAATAACATAGAAATTGAAATTTATGTAGTGGCATTATAATTGTACCAGATTATTTTCAAAATTTAATACACATAATATTTAAAATATTTATATATGTCATCAGGGTCAGGGTGGGGTAGGGACTTCACTCCCCTTTGTCCCTATCCCCGTCCCCATCCCCGACCCCACCAAGGCACTCTCCATTCCCTGACCCGATCAGGTCAGGGAGACTAGGTACCCAAATGGGGATGGGGAACATTCTCATCCCTAGTTGCTACTTGCTATGGAACCTAGGGGATTGTCCTAGGATTCATGGTTTTTATTAAAAAAAGCTATTGCCTAGGTGACTAGGCGATGAGACATTTAGATTCACTTTGATGCTTTAAAGTATGCCTATAGGCTCTACTCCCTTTACTTCGACAATCAAGACATACAAAGATAGCTTAACTTTTGTAGCCATGAGTTCATGTAGCCACAATACTTTCTTTTGGCCATCGAATAAGACACACCATACTATCAACCAAATGAAAATCCAAGTCACCCAATGAGTGTTTGCTTGGGTGATTTGGTTTCGATGTGTTCACATGGTCACTACACTTGTGCAAGTATGTGATGAGTTCATACGACCACAACACTTTCATACGACCCTCCAATGAAACATAAACATGCTGTCAATCAAATCATTGAATGCATGCATGCATGCATGCATGCATGGGTGATTTGGTTCCAACGAGTCAGGTGATGGCAACACTTTCTCTTGACTCTCCAATAAGACACGGACATGCTAGTAATCAAATTTAAAATCAAATCACCTTGTGAGTGCATTACTGGGTGATTTGGTTTCAATTAGGCCACATGGTCAAAACACTTTTTGCAACCCTTTAATAAAACATAAAGATTATATCAATCAAATAAAAGATAAAATTACGCAATGCATGCATTCTTGCTGTTGCTACCCCGAGTGATACATGAACTACTCGTTATCATATGATAATAGGAAAATCTACGATGCGGGAAAGATATGATATGGAGAGAGTTTTGACCAATCAAAACCCACCCATGAATTTTGATAAATAACACCTGATTCGCTACCACGTTTCTGATTCCACTTTATTAGTCAAATATATTTCCAATATCATATCTTTTCCATATCATAGTCTAACCCTATGATAAAATAGAGGTTACCTCTAGGATCCAATATCTTATCATGAGTATCAAGAAATACGAAGGTAGCTGAACATGTTGAGCAACAGACATGCTATAAGTCAAAGGATAAACCAAATCACCTAGTGAGTGCATGCTTGGGTGATTTGGTTTTCAGTGTCAGTCAAAGTGAGAAGTCTGATAGATGGAAAGGAGTGGGTGCTAACAAATGTATATGGCCCAAATTCTTATAAAGAAAGGCCTCTTTTCTGGGAGGAGCTGAGTGTAGTAAGGGGTTTGTGGGAGGGACCTTGGTGCTTGGGTGGTGACTTTAATGTAATACGGTTCTCGACAGGGATAAACAATCCAAATCAAAGAAATTCCGTAAGCATGAGGAAGTTTAATGAGTTTGTGGACGCTTTTGAATTGAAGGAAACTCCTTTGCTACAAGCAGACTATACTTGGTTAAACTTCCAAGCTGTCCCAATCTGCTCCAAGCTGGATATGTTTCTATTCTTAGTAGATTGGGAATGTGGGAAAACCTGACCACACGAGCCGTGCCTAGAGTAACTTCAGATCACTGCCCTATTAGGTTATCTCAAGAAACTTTGTTAGGTGGGCCCTCTTCATTCAGGTTTGAAAACATGTGGCTAGAAGATCCCACCTTTGTGGAGAAAATCAAGTCTTGGTGGCCGAAGTTGGATACCAGAGGCTTAAAGAAAGGGGTTGGATTCTTGAGAAGACTAAAGAGACTAAAAGAGAAAATAAAAGCATGGAATAAGGAGCTTTTTGGTAAAGTGGAGGAAGCTAAAGAAAGAATTGTTGTAAGGATTGAGGAACTTGACAAGAAAGGTCAGAAAAGCCTCAGTGAGGGAGACAAAGAGGAGAGATGGAGGTTAAAGTGTGAGTTGGAAGAGATTTTAAGAAAGGAGGAGATATCGTAGAGACAAAAATCAAGGTGCAAATGGCTTTTGGAAGGGGATGGGAATACAACTTTCTTTCACTCTTTAGCTAGTGGTAGAAGGAGGAGAAACCTAATTTCTAGACTAGAGGTGGATGGTCACAAGGTAACTAGGGAGCATGAAACTGTGAAGATCTTTGTGGATCATTTCAAAGGCATTTTTCCGAGCCTAGGATAGAGGAGCTTCGTCTTCCTAGACCTTTAGTGGGATAGAGTGCCGAATCCTTTATTTGCAGCCTTGGAGAATATCTTCACCCTAGAAGAAATTAGAGAAGATGTTTTTTCGATGGATAGAGCGAAAGCCCCAGGTCTAGATGGATTTTCTATGGCTTTCTATCAAGATTGTTGGCACCTTATTAAAGAAGATCTATTGGAAGTTTTCAATGAGTTCTTCCATGAGGGGGAATTATTTTTTTTTTAATAGATTCCATGAGGGGGAAATTTCTCAAGGAATTAAGTCAACCTTCATTGCTTTAATCTCCAAGAAAAAGGAGGCAAAAGCTCCACATGTGATCTCACAGTCTCAAGGAGCCTTTGTTGAAGGGAGACAAATAATTGATCAGATACTAGTGGCAAACGAATGTGTAGCAGAAAATGGGAAAATAAAAGGTAAGGGGCTGGTGTGTAAATTGGACTTAGAGAAGGCATATCATCATTTTTCCTCGAGCTGTTAGAGAGAATAGGTTTGGGTGCATGGTGGAGGATGTGGATAAGAGGTTGCTTGAGCTCAATGCATTACTCAATTCCAAGGTTCAAAGTATCGACATGTATCAGGCCGTATTGGCCGATATGTATCGTATCGGGAGCTTCTCAATACACCCCTACAGAGGGTGTATCAGGGTTTCGACGGTTTAGGGGGTGGACGGACCTTAAACCGGTCCCTCTAAATCATATTTTAAAAACTAAAAAAATAAAAAAGCTATTGATATAGCCCGATATGCCTCTACTGGTGTATCAGGCGTATCGATATCTTGAACCTTGCTCAATTCTGATTAATGAAGTGGCTAGAGACTTTTTTTCCTACTAAAAGAGGCTTGAGGCAAGGGGACCCTTTATCTCCGTTCCTGTTCATTGTAGTTGCTGAATTCCTGAGTCGGATGATTGTAAAGGCTGATCAGGTCAACCTATTTAGAGGTTGGAGGGTAGGAAGGCTTGAGGTGGTAGTCACTCACTTGCAATTTGCAGATGGCATCATTATTTTCTGCGAGGGAGGGAGTCAGGAGGATATAAAAAACTTGAGAAAGCTCATCATTTCTTTTGAATCTGTTTCTAGGTTGAAGGTGAATTGGGAAAAAAACTGCATAGCAGGGAATAATTTGGAAGAAAAAGCTTTAAGTGTGTGGGCCAAAATTCTGTGGTGTGAGATTAAATAGTGATCTTTGGAGTACTTAGGTATACTGTTGGGAGGGAACCCAAGATTAAAAGTGTTTTGGAAGCCGGTGGTGGAGAGGTTTACAAAGAGATTGGCTCAATGGGAAAGAAACTACCTTTCCTTGGGAGGGAGAATCATCCTAATCAGGGCAACCTTAGCTAACCTACCAATCTACTTCCTTTCCACCTTTAGGATCTCTGCTAGGATAGCCAAACATCTAAAGAAGTTAATGAGGGACTTTTTGTGGGAACCTGCAGATGAGAAAATGAATCATTTAGTTAAGTGGGAACAAGTGTGCAAAACTAAGGAGAATGATGGACTTGGAATAGGGAATCTAATACAAAGGAATACATCTTTGCTAAGGAAGTGGCTTTGAAAGTTTCCATTGGGGAGCTCTTTAGGAAACTTGGGACCGGCAGGCATAGGGGGTGTATTTAGAGATTGTTCATGGAAAGTATTGGCAATGTACTCGGGTCCTCTAGGGGTAGGAGATTCAATAAAGGCTGAGCTACTAGCGTTGTTACAATGTGTAATAGATACACACTGAGAGAGATAGAAAGTCTGGCAAGGGAACTCAATGCCTCATTCACTTGGATCAGAAGGACTGCAAATGGAATGGTTTATTCTTTAGCTAAGCAAGGGTTCCATAGGCAGCAGCTGTTTTGGGCTCAATTGTAGTTTTTTTGGCTTTGCTGGAATGTTGGCTGTATTGTAATTTGGCTCTGACTTTTCACTGATTATAAAATTAATTCTTCTTTGCTGATAAAAAAAAAAATGAAAAATGAAAAACCAAATAACCTAACGAAGTGATGTCTGCTATTGCTACACCAAATAATAGAAAAACAACCCTACTATCATATAAAATAGAGATTACTTCTAAGATATATACTACCTAACCATGACAATCAGGTAATACCAAAGTAGACTAACAAATAGAATGATATGTAGACAATAAGGCACTCATGGAGGGTTGCCTCACTTAATCACAAATATATTTTTTACACAGTGCTCTTGGATATGTTTATATTCTTAACTTTCTGGGATTATAATAGTAAAATAGACATTATTAAACCAAATTATTCAATTTAAGTTAAAATACTAGTTTCTGTTTTTTATTTTTCTTATTTGTTTGGGTATCAAGATGTATGCTGTCTTGAACTCTCGAAGACTTAAAACCTGAACTAATAAGCATGTGTATCTCAAATGTTCTCCAATCAACACATATTGATCTTCTTCTCTTCCTAGGACAAAAATAGAGGTTCAGTCCCTCTACTTTCTGAAATTTCTTTCTTTTCTTCCATACATTTTTTATGAAGAATATAGAAAATATTAGTGAAAGATGGTTCCTGCTTGCTACGAAAAATAGGGAATTACCCTAATAAAGAATTACAAGAATTCGACCTAGGGTTATATGCAGTTACACTCTCTACAATCTGAGATAGGATCTCACCTCCCCTAAGCTAAAAACTGCATCCACGCCTCTTTCAGCCTTAGGGATCTCCTTCAACCGCTGCCACCTTGCTGCATAGTTCGAATTCCATTGAAGAGAGAATCAATAAATCTGTTCTTGATATCAGTCTTTGATGAAAGGTTGATTTGGCTTGGTGCTCTAAGCCTCCAACGAGTTCTTGTGAAGAGTTCGGTACGTGATACGTATACTGTTGGTTTTGCCCCACCATCGCTGTGTCATCTTCAGTAGGAGCAGATCTTGGATCTTTCTTTGGGCGTGAACACCGACGTTGGGAGATTTTGATTCTCCGTATCAGGTATAACCCTTCCCCTGATCTTTGGTTCAGATCTGGTTTGGTTTTGGTCGAGTAGATCCTTGAATATTTGATTCTAAAATAAGGGAATGCGATTCCCAATTGGAAGAAAGGTAGAAAATTTTTTAAATTCGACCACACATTCCGCAACCTTTTTGGCGTCCATACGATGGATCCTACCATTATTTCATTTTCTGTATTCTTGAATTGGTCCTCCACTGCTCCCGATTTAAATTAAGGGTCCGTGTGTTTTGCAGTCAGAATCAGAATCAGAATGATTTATTCCCATAGTCTATGTGGTTAAGACAGGAATGAGAATGAGAATTGGAATCAGCAGGAATAGGATTTTATTCCCAAGGGAGGGGTAGGAAATGGTCATTCCCTCAAATGGAGGAATGCCATTCTAGCAGGAATGAAAATAGGATTTTAATTCCACCCAACTGAATAGTTGGAATCAGAATAGCCTATTCTGATTCCGATTCCAAACCCTGTTCCTGTGAACCGAATTGGGCTTAAAACACCAAAAGAGCCATCCCTTAAGAAAAGCCTAAGAGGAATTTGGTTGTCCACGGTCAACATCTTTAGGCTGTCAACACTCAACAAGGCCTTCCCCCACAGGACAACTCAGTTCACATGGACTCCTTGTAACCTTATCAGTGCAGACTGTACACTAGCATGTCATGCAGGGAGAGCCATGTGGACCAACGTTTTCGAACCACCGTTGACCCGGATGGTTGGACCGTTTGGCCCAAGAATTGCTCAGGCAATTGGTTCCGTTTTACACTAAACCCAGAATCTGGTCAAAAACCGTTGAAAAAGTCAACAGACCGTTGACCTGGGTGGTTGAACCGTTGACTCATCGACCTGTTCAACGGTTTTTGACAGTTTTTTTATTTTTTAATTATTTTTTAATTTTGCTGTCAGAACAGACTATCTGTTTGAATCTGATCGTCAACCCAAAAACCGGTGGCCAGAACGGTTTCATTTCCGAATCATTTTTTAAAACGTTGATGTGAACAGCCAAAGATTTCTCCATACGGCGGATATGCTGTTTCTTGAACCCACCGACCCACTAGTATGTGATGTAGGCCTTCCTCATCACATCCAATGAAATCGCACTTCCATATATGCTCCATGATCCATCCATAAACGTAATTATATGAATATGCATTTGCAGGATAAGTCGATGACCATTTTATGCTCTAGGTATGGATTATGCCACATTATAGTAGTGCTCACCCAAAAGCTATAATGAAAACTGCGTTGGATACGCTATTGTTGTTCCTGGCATAGTGGCATCCCAACCAAACCAAGTGATGCAAAACCACGCCAATGGCTCAACCTTTTCTCCTGTCTGACTTGTATGACGCATTTCTACAAGTTATGGCTTGTACTTGTAGCGCTTGAGGAAAACTGTTTCATGGAATAGTTGATTTCTTGATTCTAAAATTTTAAAGTGTCCATTTGTAGTGTGTCCCGTATCCACCCTTGTAGCGGTTGGCATCCCAGATCAAACCAAGTAATGCAAAATTGTGCTAATGGCTCAACCTTTCTCCTGTCTTGAGCTGGTTTTTATTGTTTGACTAATATAAGGTTCAAAATATCAATATGCTTGATACGACGGTAGGGGCATATCGGGTGATATTGATAGTGTTTTCAACCCTTTTTTTATTTTTTTTTTCAAAACTGATTCAGGTGACCGGTTTAAGGCTCTTTCACCCCCTGAATCGGTTAGAACTAGGGGTGTATCGGGAAGCCACGGCATGATACCTATCGGCCCATCGATACTTTGAACCTTGAGTATGATGCATTTCCATAAGATATGTCTTGTAGGTTGTTTTTCACATGTTGAAAACTGTCCTTGGAAAAGTTGATTTCTTTGACTATGGGTACTAGAGGATAGAATTTGATAGAAGTTGATTCGCTAATATTCGGATAGATATCAATGGATTCAATTAGAATTCAGACAATGATTGGATATGGAATACTAATAAATTAAACTAAAAATTATCAGAATATTGCATTTTATCAATGAAATGAACTGAAATATTGTACTGTGAGACATGCGACATTATCGAATTTGTAAAACTATAAGAATCGAACCAACTTTATCAATGGATGCATTTTCATTTTATGTAAATATAACAATGTACATTTAAATGTAATCAAATTAGATCGGATTGTACCGGATCTGTATTCTATCCAATTATAAATGGATGGAACTCAGATCACCTTGGATGTAAATTGCAACCCTATTCGATAACTACAATGATTTTTCCTCCACTTGTTTTGTTCAATATATTTCTTTTGGCCGTGTATGCAACTTTGCATCAGTAACCCAATAGATGAAAGCCATATGCCTTTTAGCCGGCATTCGATAGTCTGATCCCAACTCCTTTCCATCGGTTGTACTTTATTTTTCTTACAAATCGTTACTAAAAATAGGAAGAAAACAGGAGAGGGAGAGGAGTAAGCTAGAAAAACCTGGAACCTAGCGCTTTATAATGAATTGAATGACCCATATCAGTGGTAATTAAGGAAATGGGTTGGCAGGTGCTGAGGCCAAAAGCAGTGATTTAGGGTGCAATTTGACCTACCGTATAATTGATCCCTGTTTAAACACCTAGGAAACCTGTACTCAATTATGTAATTGTAGCATTCTGATCCATTAGGTAATTTTCTAAACATCCAAAAGTATGAGCTCGAATGTATGGTCAGTCAGTGGGCAGGCGGTATCAGTTTTTATGTCGTCTCCTAGATGGGAGAAAGAAATGTTGTACGTGGCCTGGAGAAAAAAAAATGCTTGTTTGTTCCAGTCTGTAACAAGATTAAATTTGCTGTACACAGAACAACTTGCACACCAAGACTATATGTACTTAAGCTAATTTTCGAACATACCTTCATCTAAAAGTCTAGAAGATTCAGTTCCATTAACAAGAGGCTGAGTTGATAAATTTACACTAGATTCACCTAGAATGCTGTAATCAAAGTCATCATCATCGTCTTCATTGGCATCCATGTCGCTATCTGTGTCTTGATCTTCAGCCACTTTGTGGCCCATTCCTTTCGAATGAGCTTCTCTTTGCATCCGCTGCTTGATGGCATCTTCATAAGACATTTCATACCAGACGGTGCCCTTGCCCACAATAGATTTGTTATGGGCATCAGTCATCCGCTCCTGCTTGCTCTTTTCTGAGTTTTTGGGTTCTCCCCAATAATCATAACGGTATAAAGGGTTTGAAGGGTCATACTGATCCTTTCCAAAATAACTGTCATCAACATATCTCCCTGGTTCTTCCAATGGGAGGCCAAGAGCTTGACGGCTGTAAAGGAGCATATAATTTCATTAAAGGTAACAAAGGAAAAGTGAATGCTTCAAAATTATTATAATAAATTGTTTTAAGATAGAAATAAAACCATGCTTCAAAAAGGTGTGATTGGACATAACCCATTTTTTATAAAAGTGAGGTATACATCTAATTATTGGTCAAACACTACAAGTTTTAAAACATGAAGGATGCTAATACTTGACATAAGAATACTGATGCCTTTCCACTGGGTAAGTGCTCAAATAACTTCCCTTAAAACTAATAACTTTTCACAATCATACAATACTCACCCAAGACCAACTGAGTGGTGGCTTGGTTGGTATGCAAACTGGGTAGTCCCAGAATAGATGCGATTTCGAGCCCTGCTATTGGCTCCCACCACCATTTGGAGAAGAGTTATTAAATAGTTGCTGAAAAAAGTGTTGTACTATGTGAAGGAAAAATGATTTACCGCCCCTATGATGGCATAAGGCGAGTGTTTCAATACCAAAAAAAACGACAAATGAATGGAAGGTGTAATAGAATAGAGTATTTCACAAGATTCCCGTAGTGCCTTTGAACAACTTTCTAGAGCTTACCTTTTATGCCTATGGCCCTATGTAGCCGAAGTTTTATCATGATTGATTTGTATAAATTATGCAATTCACCACAGGCTTTGTGGTTGAAGGGATGGAAATCATTACTTAAAACCATAAAGGTAGAAGAACTGAAATTGCTAAGATGCAGAGAATGTACCAGCTAATATAAGCTATAAATTTAGAAATATTTAACTAGGAAAATAGCTGATAAAAAATTTAAATAGGAAAATAGTATTAAAGATGGTACCAGCTAATATCTCTCAGCAAGGCTTCTCTTTCCTCAAATGATCGGCGCCAATGGATTAAGTCATATTCATCCATTTCAATATTTCGTCTCAACTTGGTTACCTTATATTCCTCTCCTCTCTCCTGTGCTTCCCTTTTCAGTTTGTTGTTGAGCTGCATCAATACATTTTGTCATAAACGAAAGAAAAAAGAGAGAAGGGATGATATTGTGAATGGCAACTAAATCAAACATGAAACTCTTTAACTACATCTATTACAGAACCTACAATCTTACAAACCATTGGGCATGTATTGAGGCATGGAGAGTTGACTGAATACTAATAATGATTCCTTGAAAACCAGACATTGAAGAAAAGAAAACAAGTATAGTGGAAATCTTTGGTTATACATCTAGAAAAAGAATTATGCAAAAAGGAGCATCAGTAACAATGTGGAAAATGTCATTCCCTCCTAAGTTCTAACATCCTATAAATGCAGGTACTGTGACAATTCCTGTAAATAAGGCAAAGTCCAGCTCCAGCCAACAAGGCCAACCTATGATATCTA
Source organism: Nelumbo lutea (assembly GCF_056320005.1). Classification (NCBI taxonomy): domain Eukaryota; kingdom Viridiplantae; phylum Streptophyta; class Magnoliopsida; order Proteales; family Nelumbonaceae; genus Nelumbo; species Nelumbo lutea. The sequence continues at coordinate 6,403,733 of NC_142687.1, forward strand.
TCCATATTTGGGCAAAAACCAGTTTAGCTGATTTACCCTAACCACCTGATCCTTGGGAAAACCACATACAATCTAGACCATGAAGTAGCAGGCATGGCACCACATGTGGCACAAGAAGAAAAACCATGCAATTCAATCTTGACATGAAAATTAACTGATTTAATGGGTGAGGAATGCTGTAACTCTCAAATCACATTCAAGTTTCTAAGCTATGAAGCAAGTATCTTACTTGGCGCTCAGCACGAGCTGCATCCAAATCAAGTTCTTGAATATTTGTTTTCTGTCAGATAAAAAAGTAAGGAAACATTAAGCAAAACTAGATTATGACCATTAAGCAAATTCATTAACTGATATAAATCTATGTACTATTCAAGGGAAATATTACTCACCAGAATCATCTTTGGGAGCAATGTCTTCTTATAATAAGCTTGGGTATATTCAACACAATCTTCTTCATTGAAGTCACTGTTCTTAGTTGATTCAGCAAATTTTCCGTCTTTATATTTATCAGGATTAGCTTCCTCATCATCCAGAATCATTTGTTCAGCAACATGCAACTGCCACAGCTGCAGGTCAGTGAAAGGCAAGCATAGTGAGTTGGCTTTGTCTCAATAAAGTTTCTTGTCTTTAACTCATTATGAATGCCTGAACATTAAGCATAGGTACTGGGTATACAAATTTGATTTGCTGTTTGATTACATTCAGGATCATCAGACCTCCGACTCAAAATGTTGTGCAAGACAATTGAACAATAATTTATATTCTGGAATGAATTAAAGGCCAGAATTGATGAAATAAAAAGCTAGAGTTTAACATCTTAAATCAATCCCGCACATGTAGGGGTCTCTCATGGGTTGGATCATTATCCAGATTTGAATTTGATCCTAGTGTGCTTGATATGGATATCAAATAGTGGATCCATTTATAATCAGATTGAGTGTGGATCAACCCCAAAACAGTCCAAGTGTTACTACATAAATGCACATGCAGCATATAAAACTAACATTTATTTATAGGTAAAATTGGTTTTAAGTATTATGGTTTTGATGAGATACTGCTCACCTCCAGGAGTCTCTTCAAGGGAGACCCAACCTCCTGAACACAGAGAGAGAGAGAGAGAATTGGATTTAATTATGCTGCTCCTTCATATATATATATATATATATATAGTGGTTTTGGGTTACAATCAGAAATATCCTAACAAACTCTGTCAGCTATAACGAATTCATGCAGAGGGACCAGCTGACATGTTGTCTGGTGAGGCAAGGTACTGAGATGGCTTGCTTCGGTTCTGCCTCAGGTAAGTGTGAGTGACTGGGGGTCTGGGCCTCTGGATTGGATCTGGGCCTTGATTCCCAAAAGTTTTTTTATTAAAATACCATTGTTTCATGTCTTGGAAGTCATTTCATTAATACTACATAACATTAACTCTTTTCTATTTCATTTTAGTAATGAATTATAAAATGAAAGTCATTTTTAGTTTAATTTCTCAATAAATATATAAATTTGATTCATGTCCAATCTGAATCTGACGAATAGAATCCAATTCCAATCTAAATACTAATAGGATCTGTACAAGATCTAAGTACTGATGGCTGTATCCGTATCCATATTTAGAAGTATAGAGAAGTAAAAAGAGGGCTCCAAACTGCATAGAGGGCCTTCCACATCCTTCAGAAATTCTGGGACAGTGTAATAAATGACTTGTTCCAGTCCATGACAACCAGAAGAATTTGGAATCAAATATTATTCATAGCAGAAATGGAAATACCTGTCAAGGTCATGTATACATGTCAAAATAAAATTAATTCCAATAAACCAAAGTGAGCAACCATTCAGTTGATAATATTACAGGTAATATTCCTCACAAATATTGGACAGTAATTAACTACATAAGTCAGATCAAAACAGATTTATTTTCAAGTCGGTATGAGGGCTGTTCATAACAAGACCCAAACCGACCAACCCGGTCCGATCCAACCCGAGTTGGTCGATTTTTCTTCAGCACCGGTCGGTTTCGGGTTACAAAAAAACATAAACCGATGGTTCGATTTGGTTTCGGTTTTCATGTGTGAAAACCGAAACCAAACCGATATATATATATATATATATATATATATATATATTTCAGCTTTATTTCAGAAATATACATATTATATATAAAATTTCTGATATATAAAATATCAGTTTAATCCATCAAATCATTTTTAATTTCTAGGCATCCAGCCTTTTCTTTCTTAGACTTGAATCCTTTACCGTTCACACCGAAAGAATCATTCACAAAATCGACCCAAACCGATTCAAACCGACCAGGTCGGTTTTACTTAGTACTGGGTCGGTTTTGGTTTCATTTCTAGGTAAACCGACCAGGTCAGGTCGGTTGGAAAAACGCCAGTAAACCAACCCAACCCGACCTGACCCATGAACAGCCCTAGTCAGTATAACAAGTAAAAAGGGCAGCCCAAAAAAATATTTCATGTTCTTCAAAAGTGTACTAGAAGCTAATATATTATTTAAATCAGCTAAAAAACCTTTCTTTCATTGCTCAGATCAAATAAAAACAGATTCAGAATGGTACTGTAATTGAAAAAAAAAAAAAGAAACTTTTCTTACATGCCAGTTCTCTCCCCCCCCCCCCCCCCGACACACACACACCACCACAAAAAAAGATAGAAAATCGATGCCCCTCCATGTCAGAGTTACCTTATCAACATATGGATGATTTGACAGTAGGGGTTGCTCTTCAAATTTGACTCCTGGTCCTTTTCTTGGAATTGGTGGTCTTCCACAATCCCGCTGCAAAGAGCAGAAGTAGGAAATGATAAGAAACTGAACACTCGCATTTCACAATGTATAGTGAGCAGATGCATAAATAGAGCAGAGCTTAAAATGTAACAATATAAATTGCTAGTTCATTATTGTTTTGACTAAATGCAGTGTAGCAGTATCCTTAATTGGCTAAAGTTAAGGGATCTAAACTCAGGACAGACAAAAGTTAAGTTCAGAAAACATGGAGACAGAAAGATAAACCAGAAGACTCAAAAGGTAAGTTTTTCTTCTTTGATAAATAGATGCCAAAGGTACATGTTAGCATAGTTAACTAATGCTACAAATGGAAATCCATCACCAAAGGTTAGCTTTAGTTAAATTGAAGCTTAAAATAAACCAGTACTTAAGAATATGATCGAAATGGAAAAAGTGTACCAATTCTCAGATAAAAGCTCACTGGTATTACCCCTAGAAGAGCACTGCATGTTAGAACAGGAATAAGGACAATAGTTTCTACTAGTTGCCAGCCCAACACAAACAGTTTTTTTATTTGTTGTTTTGATAGATAATGTAAATTTTGTTGAATATGATGAAGAACAAAGGATGAATCACATACAAATATGCCATGCATCCCTCATCTTAGGCTGGCAACTGCCACCTACCCTCCCCTTTTTACTTCCATAGTCCCTTAGCTGTCCCCCACAATAACTGTATTCTATTTATCCCCCTTTTTTAGCCAAGGCATCAGCCATTCAATTAGTCGATCTATGTACCCTATTGCAACTATCTCCCTTTCCACTCCTCTCCCTCATGATACCTCAATGTTGCCAAAACATGTAATTTTATGTTTAAAAAAACACAGGCTTGAAGCATAACTGTACAAGGAACTGGAATATGGAAAAGAAATAAGTAATTTCTATGGTGCCAGAAAAGTATGGTACCCAAAACTTTGACCAATCAGAAACCCATGTGAATTTGGATGAATACCAATTGATTGGTTATCAGTTTTTAGGTACCACACCTTTTCGATACCACAGTGGGACTCAGAAATATCATTAGGTGGAAAAGTCACACTTCATAGAAAGAGTAAGCACATACACGTAATTCATCTGGATTAGTATCTTCATCACGATGAAATATTGGTGGAAACTCAAATCTGTTGAAGCTGCAAATGCAGAGGCAAATAAATAAATAAAATAAAATAACAAGCAAATAAGCAAGAACCACAAAAAAGAACTCTGTATATCTGAAGCAGCAGGATATAAACTACAACACTCAAAGTTGTTAGAGCTTCAGGGTGTGGAAAAGAAAAATTCAGGAACTGGGTTACATACATGAGGTGATCTATATTAGGATTGACGAAACGCATTTCAATGGGAAAACGAAACCGGTATGGATCTCGTTTAGCCTGCAAAAAGAACAGATAGGAATAGGCTAAGCAGATGTCGTAATAAGTAATTTCACAAGAAGCTCTCTTATCAGGCCAGGGTTTCAAATGTTGCTAATGTCGCCCGACATATGTCGACGTCAAGGCTCACCGACGTGAGAATGGATGGTAATATAAAAATTACATTATTTCGAATGTCGGCCAAATCGATCCAAATAACAAAAAAGAAGACAGTTTTTTCTTTTACGTCGACAGGATGTCGAGTAATGTACATTGATAATATAATATATTAGTATATTATATTAATATAAATTATTCCATTAATCATTTCTATTTAATATTTCAAATAAAATATTTATAAAAATGAATTAACAAGATATAAAACAAAAGAATAAATTAATTACTTTATAATATAAAACATAAAATATTTTTCAAGTAATAAAATATTAACTAGTTAGTATTTTTTAAAATATTTATTAAAATAAAAAAGGTTTATTAAATTTTATAATAAATCATATTCTACACTTAATATAAAAAACAGAATAAATTTATTAAATTTTATACTAAATCATAATTTATTATAAATTGAGTATTAAACATCATAATAAATTCATTAAGTTTTATAAGAATTCAGAATTTATCATAATCTTAATACTACAAAAAGGAGAATCAGTTTATTAAATTTATAATAAAACATAATGTATTATAACTTTAATATTTAAAAAATCAGAATAAATGTATTTCTATTTACTAGTGTGAAATAAATATATTACAATTTATAATAAATCAGAATTAAAAATAAGAAAAGAAAATATCAGATAACCTTGTAAAAACATCAAAATGCATAATAAATCAGTAAATCATCATTTACTAATTTGTTATTGATCTTAGTTTCTTAGCTTTATATAAAGTTTGGGAATAAGATGATAGTCTACAAATATGTATTAATGCTTCTTTTATCATTTTACAAAATATCATTGCATATTTCATAATATTTCCACAAGTTCCCCTCGACATTTCCGACATACGTCCTATATTTTGGTAAGCGACATTTCCATCGACATCGACATTTTAAACCTTGTATCAGGCATGCATGGAGAAATAACCAAGAAACTGGGAAGGAAATTTGAAATTGCTAACATATGATCTACATCAACATGAAGTAGATGTCAATGCATCATCAAGTGATGATGTCAAGATCGAAACATCCAAGCCCCCCGTTTTTCCATGCAGCTTGATAAAATCCTTCAAGACAGTATTCAGTCTGCATTTTGTTGTATACTCCTTAAGGAGTTACTGTTGTTTCTATCTCCTGTCTTTTGGTCATTCTGTTATTCCTTTTTTTTTTTTTTTTTTTTTTTGGGGGGGGGGGGGGGGGTACTTGGATGCTTCATTGCAGTGATTAGCCATTGGATTTCTACATTAGAAGAGCTCAAGGGTGTGTCAACAGACTCTGACCTATGGCAGTGGCAAGTGGTGGCTGGATTTGCACATCAAAGGAAGGCACTTTCTGTTGATTGGATTGCTCCAGACAGTGAAGTGATAAAAATTCAGTTTTGATGGGTGCTTTCTAGGTAATCCATGACCTCAATGGTGGACAGGGTTTTTAGACATCATGAAAAATAGAATCTAAGTTTTTTTTGGGTCCAGTATGAGAGAACTCACTTAGAGCTAGAGGTGTCAATTGGACTGGATTTGGTCCAACCCGATCCAGTCCATGATCCAGTCCAATGTGAGTCCACTTACAAATGGACTGGACCCAATCTAGTTCAAATCTAAAACAAACCAAATCCAATCCAATCCATTAAAATGTAAATGGACTGGATTGGATCCAATCAAAACCAAATGAAATATCAAAAATTATATATACAATAACAGAACATATAAAAATTACAAAAATATATTAAAATGAAGGAATCTGAAAATTACAAAAATATACCCTTTTGACATTAAAAAACACTTTTGTATAAGTGCTTTCATAAAGGTACTTTGATAAAAGTGCTTTCATAAAAGTACTTTGATAAAAGTGCTTTTGTAAAAGTACTTTAATGAAAGTACTTCATAAAAGTGCTTTCGTAAAAGTACTTTTATAAAAGTACTTTCGTATAAGTGCTTTTATAAAAGTACTTTCGTATAAGTGCTTTTGTAAAAGCACTTTCGTATAAATGCTTTTGTAAAAGTACTTAAGTACTTTTGTAGAAGTGCTTTTGTAAAAATGCTTTGGTAAAAGTACTTTTATAAAAATACATGCTTACATAAAAGTACTTTCGTAAAAGTGCTTTTGTAGAAGTGCTTTTATAAAAGTACTTTCATAAAAAGTGCTTTTGTAAAAATGCTTTTATAAAAGTACTACCACAAAAGTGCTTTCGTAAAAATATTTTTATAATAATACCTCCATAAAAGTGCTTTTATAAAAGTACTTCCATAAAAGTTCTTTTGTAAAAGTGTTTTTGCGTAAAAGTATTTTTTTAAAAGTGCTTAAAGTGGTTTTGTAGAAGTGCTTCTATAACACTGCTTCTATAAAAGTGCTTTCATAAAAACACTTTTATGAAAGTAAAAGTGATTTTATGCTAGCTTCAGTTTTGATCGGTTTCAAATTGGACAAGGGTTTGGCCTCATGATCGGATTATTTGGAAATTTGGTTTAGGTCCAATTCAGACCAATAAGAATATGGACCAATTTATTTTGGATTGGCCCAATCCAATAATTATATGGACCGTCCAAATCTGATTTGATAAGGTTTGGATCGGATTGGATCCAACTCAAAACCAGCCGATTGACACCCCTACTTAGAGCAGAGCTGCTTGCTCTTCATGATGACCTAAACCTGGTGTGTTACTCAGGTTGAAGTGGTTAGTAGATGACTGTCAATTATAAATCAGACCTTTGAGGGGATTAAATATTGCTAATCAAAGATAAGAGAATATTAAACAGTCCATGTCATGTTTTGCCATTTCAGTGCAAGAGTAAGAACATGGTTCAGTGTATCTATATTCTTAATAAGCAAATTTTGTGTATCAAAAGTTTGAAATTTTCAAAACTTATATTCTGTTTACTATTTTGTCAGACATAAGCTTAAAAACCATAAGCATTTAGCATTTCAGAGACCCAAAGAAATGGTATGATATGCCCAATATGAAGCATATCATATCAATGCTTTGAACCAAGGTTTTCAAACTGTCGTTGACCCGGACGGTTGGACCGTTTGGCCCGGGAACTGTCCAGGCAACCGGTTCCGTTTAACCTAAAACCCGGTTTCTGGTAAAAAACCGTTGAAAAAGTCAACAACCTGTTGACTCGGGCGATCAAACCATCGACCCATTGACCCATTCAACAGTTTTGACTGTTTTTTGTTATCTTTTGTTATTTTGTTATTTTTTAATTTGTTTGTCAGAACGGGTCATCTGTTCGAACCGGACGGTCGGACCATCGACCCAGAAACCGGTGGCCAAAACTGTTCCATTTCCGGGTCGTTTTTTAAAAAGTTGCTTTGAACCTTGAGTAAGCAAGTCATGGATGTTGAAGTCCTGCACATATAAAAAATTGTCATATCATGATATCAATAATAAATGCCATCGCTTACCAGAATTTCAACAATGACATTCATGCCAACTTTTATGTGATGACGAATCCAATACCAATCATTGCCTTTTATTGGTACCCACCTGAAAAGCATCAATAGTTGCATATGAAATAGGAGTAAAGTTTTGTGATAATGGTGCACTTAGATCAAATTTAAAATACATTAGCATGCCATGCATTGTTAAGATTTAAGTCGGAATCAGATCTCAGGGAAAAAAAATAACACCAGGGGAAGAAAGGGGGAAGCAAGGAAGAAAAGGGTCCACCAAAAATAAATCTCATACTAAGTAAACATCTATACTCTTACCATAAAAAATTACAATTCCTATCTAGAAGGAATACTGGACTATTTGGGAGGAACAAAACACACGAAATTTCAAAGACAAACACCAATCCAAATAAGCAATAACAAATCTGATCAAAATTAGAGTGGCCATCCTTGGAAATGCTTGGCATCTTTGTAAATATTTCTCATTTGTTTCTATAATCAATAAAGTTGTGTTACCAATTGAAAAAAAATAAAGGAAAACAATTCGAGTTATTCGTTGAGTGGAGACAAGAAAAGAGTAATCCTTCTTTTGAACAGATTGATATCCTTAGAAGCTAATCTACAGCGGCCACTCCATCCTCCATAAATAATAGATTTATTATGATATGGACTCCCCTCCATTGGGTAGAATTAAAATGAACTTGGTTGCAGTATTGGAAACCTGAGGGAATCAGGTACTGGAGGTACTTTCAGGACCCATATAATTATAGGGGATGCTATTTTAACATTCTCTGGGCTAATTGGAGTTGACAACTATATAAAATCTGAGTTACATGATGTACTTCGATGACTGAGATTGGCCAACACATTTGGTCTCTCAGCATTCCTCGGAGGGGAGGGGGGGGGCGCTCTATGGAGCAATTGGTGGCACTCATTCACTCTTACATGCCATACTTCAACTACTGAGATTGACCAATGCATTTGACCTCTCGGGATTGCTTGTAGGAGGATAATCAAAATCAATTAGGGGGGCTCTCTAAGGAGCAATGGATGGCACCATGTTAGATCTCTCTCTCTCTCTCTTTCTAGCGGGATGAACCTGGTAATGGCCTTTTAGCTTGAAGGTCGATCCCTAACTCAAGAAATATCTTCTAGATTTCTTTAGGCAAACATTTCTAGGGTAGGTTCCAACCCCATTAAGAAATTTCCACTTATCTAATTACCTTATATAGCACCCCATGTAGTTGGGATAAGGCATGGATGATGATGATGATCTAATTACCTTATATATGAAACAAAGACAGCATTAGGACTTATAAAAATAAAAAAGGCAGCATTAGGGAATTAGTTGCATCCTAATTTCTCAAGGACAATTTTAGCCATCCAATTCGTTAATATCAATCTTGAATTTTTTACCAAACATTGGGAGGTGGAAGAGTATGCAGTGTGGTTGGGGCTGCTTCAAAATTAGAGGATTGATTTGAGTTTAGAGGATGAATGGGATTGGAAGTGGAATGCAGATGGTAGCTTCTCAGTTAAATCCCTGTTTCTTAAGCTGCGCAGATCAGGTCAGGAGAACTTCCCTGCCAGGCAGATTTGGAATCCAACTAGTCCCTCCAAGATCAATTTCCTGGTCTGGAGAACGGCTCTTGATACATGTCTGACCAAGACTAACTGGAGAGACGTGATATTCAGATTCTGGATCTCTCTTGTAGTTTGTGTGGAAATCTTGCAGAAACTACAGAGCACTTGTGTATCCATTGTCCAGTTTCTTCTTTGGTCTGGGGGCATTTTCTTAAGGTTTTGGGGATTAGCTGGACTAGGCCAGAATCTGTGAAGGAGCTGCTGATGTGTTGGAGAATTGAGGGTCTCAGCAAGAAAGGAAAGCTTGTTTGGAGTACCATTCCGGCAGTTGTGCTTTGGTCCATTTGGACTGAAAGAAATAACAGAACCTTCTGTGGTCAATTTAAAAGCCCAGATGAAGTAGTGCAAAGAGCCGTGGGCAAGCTATGTTCCTGGGTGTTAGTGAATGAGGAATTTAAAAACCAGAATGTATCTCATTTGCTTTGTTCTAAATCATGGATGAGCTTGTAATTAGTCTTGTGCCTAGGCAGTTTTAGTGGTCTGGGTCTTGTTGTAACTCTCTTTTATGTACTGAATAAATTCCATTACCTTTCTCCAAAAAAAAAATTACCAAACATTAAATAATTGGTTCCCCTCAATATTTTTCCCTTCAAGTAAACAATACATTAAATATTAAATACCACATTATTTATTAGTATAATAATTGACTCCCCTCATAAATTTGTCTTTAACTTCACCCCTCGAGTTAATAGCAAATTAAATGCTACTGCTTATAATATTTTCCCATCTCTTGAATCATGTCTCTTTGGATTCTGATACTCCACCATTTGTTCTGCCTTCTATAATGCATAATACGATTTAGTCTATAAATTTTCAAAATGCAAAAAATGTTTACGAGAGACATGGAAAGATTAGTTAATGATGTAGATAGATTCTACTATTTAATTAATAAACTGTAAGTAAATCTACATGAACTTCACAAATAAGTTTACCCATCATATACTCCCCCAATATCAACAAATGCTCCTTGGTAAAGGTGGAGAGTGGTCACTTTTCCTGCACAAATCTGCACAGCCACAGAGATTTCTCCCACAATTAGTTACACTTGGTAAATATTAAGATCAAACAGCTGAATATGATTATGTAGCAGATACAGAGATTCAGGAGCTAAAATGTTTATAGTAGATAATGCAAATATTAGTAGGTCAGGAATAATGACCAGCCTTCAACAGCTTATGCATGCTCTAGCTTTGCTAAGAAGCTTCAATATTGATCTAAAAAAAATAAGAGGCTTGTTTCAATGGCAGACAAAAGGAATCTCATTTCATGCTATTATTACACCATAACATATCCTGGCCACTTCTTCAACAAGATATATACCGAAAAATATATTAAATTACATCCAATCCTGTGTCTGATTGAGTTCTAGAAGAAATGATCTGATATATCAGAAGCCAAATTAAAAAAAAAAAAAAAAACCTTAAATATTGGAAAAAGAAATACTAGGTTGGGCAGCTACAATTGTTCAAACAAAATGCAGATGAACTATCTGTAAATGGTAATAACATAAGTATGTATTTTTTGCAGACGCATAACAATTTCCTGCAGGTCCAACTGAATGTTCCCGCACAATATTAAACATGCAATGGTGTTTGGAATAAAGGGAATGGCCTCAATAAAACTGATAAACATTCACGCATAATCAGTATCAAATCATGTTGTAGAAATGAAAACCCGCAAGGCTTACCTGCCCTGGATAAAAAAATGGAAGTTCGAGCTGCAAAGAAAATCAAATTTGTTAAAAAAACAGCACCACGTGAGAAATTGATCAAGGTTTTGAGGATTCAAGCGACAATAAAATAAACGTACTCATCATACCATATCTTCTTTGTAATCCTTGCCTCGCTTCCTCCTACCAGGATGATAATCTTGGTCATGCTGTTGGTACATGAGGCAATCCAAATTTGAATATTGATTGAACGCAGTGGGAACTAGGGAAAATTGAAGTAAATAGTTGCAACAAAACAAAGAGAATAGATCCTCGAGTCCAAACCTTATAAGACTCCTCCTCCAAAGCATCTTTGTTTACCGCAACCCACTCCTTATACTGCTTAAGAAACACCTTATACCTTTCCAAGCACATGTTATCGACATCCCTCCTCGGCGATTCCAATTCATCCAAGTGAATTCTCACTGCCTGCAACTTATGCGCTTCTCGTATAAACTGGAGCTCCTTCTCATCAACTTTCCAACCTCTCGGCGGCCAATCCCGCGGTGGAATCTGGCGAAGGACTAAGGGTCCATCCCAAGTTGTCTGCAAGGACTCAGGAATCTCTCCTTTTATCTCGAATTGTTTTGCCAGGTACTCATCTTCCGTCAATCCACTCTCCTCCATTTTCTTCTTCCTGTACTTAGGGTTCAACATTTTGAAAGCTTCAATTGCTTCAGGCGACTGAAGCGGAACCTCTTCCCCTTCGTTCAAGCTCTTGCGTGCGAAATCGGCTTCTGGTGAAAGGATTTCTTCCCATGGAGCCCAACCTCGTTCAATCCAATTACGTCGACGAGCTTCCTCTTCCGTTTCTTTCTCCTTTGGGCGGTAGTTCTCTAAGAACGTGTCGTCGACAGGGAATTCGTCGGAACTGAAAGACTTGGCGCTGAAGTTGCGCGAAAACGGTCGGGTTCCTATGAGAAATCGAATGCGCCATGAGAGATGCGGTCTGCAGATAGGGTACTCAAGCTTGGAGGGTTTAACTAGGGTTTTAGTTGGTTTAAAAGAAGGGAAGAGGAAAGTATGAGTTGTTGGGATGGTTTGCATCGTCTTCTCCTCAGTGACTCCCAATGGTGACTGCGTGTGAAGATGGAGGGAAATATTTCCTCGAAACGGATAGAATTCGTTTGGGTGATTGTATGGTACGCTCAAGTACCAAACTAAGATATACTAATGTCTCCAAACCGTACATTTTCAGTAAAACTCGGGTCGAGATGGTTTGATTGGGTCAGGGACTCGGGTTGCAATCATGGCCTAATCCAATGTGTAAAACTCGGGTCGACACACACAACCTACAGTTACGAGGTTTGATCCCGCGTCTACTGGATCCACATCTAACCCATATAACTTGATGGCTATTGATTCAATTGGGTTTGGAATTTTGGATCTAGATGGTGCTGCCTGCATGAAATCAGTCTGATTTTACTTTTTAAACCATTAATAACTATGTTCTTTGATAGAGGTCTGGTCCGTATTCTTTACTATGGATCGGTTTTCTGAATTTTAAACATTTAGTGACAGTAACAAATTTCTTCAACTATCCCTAAATTTATAAAATTAACTAACAATACTCCCTATTCTTTTAATATTATCTTAAATCACCCTCAATAATTTTGACAATTGGCTAGTTCTAACCCTCTCATTAGCACATGTTAATATTCTATCAAAATCAGTATACACATGTCACTATGTGACGGTATAATATTTTTTTTAAACCCAATATTATCATCTGTCCCTCTCCCTTGACCTTCTTCTCCTCCTCCTTCATCTCTTCTTCCTTTTAGCAGTGGCAAGTCGAGCTCTTCATAGTGGCAAATTGGATGAAACGACAACGATGTTAAGCCTTCGGGGAGGAAGACGATTGGAAAAGGGTAAAATACAATTAAGAGCCAGCCTCTTGTCACCATCACAAACAGTTAAATTCTCTGCACCCTCTGGACATCTACCACAAGATCATATTGTAGTTGGTGGCAATGAGATTTCAACAGCATGCGATCGTCTTTGAAGCAAATGCAGTTCAAGCAACTCAATAGGGAAAAGACTACGATATCGGAGAAGAACCGTTGGGGTCGGAAGGTAACCAAGTTGACCAAAGAGTTGATCCTCGTCGTCTTCTACGACCTGGATCTTGTATGAAGATCACAGTAGATGCAACAACGGCGACGATAAAGGGTTTATGGCAAGATGGGTTGCTGATCCTCGTTGTCTTCTGCGACTTGGATCTTGTATGAAGATCATAGTAGACACGACATAGACGGCGGTAAAAGGGCTTATGGCAGGCCAAGCAACGGCGACGAACGTCTAGAAGACGTAGAGAGCGAACAAGATTAGCAGTTATCCGGACAATCTTTTTTGTCTACGGGTCGCCGAGAACAAGAAGAAAAAAAGGGGAGTTCTTGGGGCAGAAGGAAGTTCTTCAGCTTGACCGGAATGAAAGACAGGGAGTGGAACAGTTGCATCACCGGTTACCGCCGAGGAATGCTTCACTGCAGATGCCGCCGACTACGTTCATCGAGCAAAGAACTGTTGCACCGGTTGCATTGTCCCCTATTCCACCGTCCCGCATAATCTCGTTGCCTCTGCCCTCCCCTATTCCATCGTCCTACTACTAATAGTAAAGCATAACGTAGTCCTCCTCACTGTCTTCAGTGCGCAATCTAGCACGTCGGAGTAAGGCGACACCGCCCCTGCCTCCGCCTTCATGCTCGTCATAGATCACTCTCGTCTTTATCACATCCACTAGGTTCGACGCCACTACGACCACGAACCCCGCTGCAAAACTCGCTGTCACATGGGTCCCAAGCCCATCCTTCATCATACCGTGTCATAGGATCGACTCCTTGATATGATTGTATGATGCCAGCTGCGATGCAATCACGACCATTGTGTGGTTCACTGTGAGAGACACGCATGGTGTAGTATATTGTTTGCCAATGGACATAGCCGAAACGCTAGAGAAGAGGGCAACGACGCCTTATGTTTAAACAATCCGAATTTGGATGGAGATAGGACCGTGTGAACAGACCATTCAAGGATGGCAATATTGACGACATGATTTCTAATTTGAAGAGACGGCGGTGATGACTCAACGCGCACCGCTGATTGAATGTTGTAGTGGTTGACGCTGTAGGCGATGCTCTTCTCTACCGTTATGCCTGTCGTGTTAAATATAGGGTTAAAATAGTAATTTACTATCTGACTTAAGAGTATAGTTATTCAATTTCCTAAATTTTACGGGTAGTTTTCCATTTTGTTAACTATACATTAAATACTATTTATTTATTAATATACTATTTATTTATTTATTAATATTAATTTAAGTAATTATTACACAAAATGTTTTATTTATAACAATAAATCAAGTAATCATTTTGTTAAATAATTGACAAAATTACTATTTGTTTTTCTAACTTATTGTTAATTTATTTTATTTACTGTTAATTTAATGTTTATCAATGGAAACAAAGCATAATTTCTAACTAACAAAATTAAGTAAAAAAGTAATTATTGTTGACATAATTTGTAATTATTTGTCATATTTAATTATCAAAAAAATATAATCAATGTTATCTATTGAAGGAAGATTTGGCCCGACCTCGTAATCACTCTACACGTGACAAAAGCAACAGTTCGGCATAATAGCTCGCCAAGGCGCAAGCTCCGAAGGAAGGAACCAGCGGTCCAAACTCTCTACAAGGAGCCTGAACTCCTAATACGGAGCTCGAGCTCTCCCTTAGGCCCCGAGCCTTATGAACACAAAGGGCAACAACCTGAACTGGCCTGCCCCATGGCAGTTTGGGCCACACCTCTCTCCGAACTCAAGACTTCGCCTCGCACACCACTCCAGCACTTTGCCCAGGACGCCAAACTGAACAAACCGTATCTGACACCGAATGAGTTCGTATCCAGGGGCGACGCACCTAACTGACTTGGGATCTGACGCTTGACAGCCGCATTCCAACGACCACCTACCACCACCATCTCCAGTTATAGAGACGGCTCCGACAAGGAGCAATGGCGGTTCTGTCCCAGTAGAGGGGATGACACCCGAACTGGCAAAAGCACAGAAGTAATTATACCCAACTTGACAAAAGCCTCGGAGTGAGTGCGCAAAGTGGTTATAAAAGGCTCCCTACCCCCCAAGAACAAGGTATGCGAACTTTGCGCCATCTGGTTTTATCTTGCCTTTGAGAGAATACTAACTTCAGCTTCGGAGCAATCTCACCGGGTTCTCCCCCCGGAGTTCCCTCATATTCTCCGTTTTCAGATTCCCTGTAGCTCCGTTCAGAGGCAAGGCCGTTGACAGCTAGGACCGGCCGGATTGCGCACCATCAATTGGTGTCGTCTATGGGAAACGCTTCTAAAAGCCTCCCTCCAAAATTCTCATAACCTCTTCTTTTTCCAAAAACCCCAACACACATGGCTTCTTCCAGCAATGCCGGACGTGGCTCAGAGATGAACACCACCGGGGAACAACTCCAAGTCCCCGTGGTGTGCATCGGACAGTTCACCATCCCCCTTCCGGTGGATGGGATCCCCAGCTTGAATGTGCCACAAACAGTGACACTCGTAAACCTTCCTGCCATGAGCATCCCCCTTCCACTCCCTGTTGAAACAACTTTTGCTAAATCAACTGTTGTCCCCCTAACGACCCGCCAGAACCAGTTTGACGACTTGATGCAATGCATGCGGGCAATGCAAGCCCAAATGCAACAATTCCAGCAGCATCAACTCCAGTAGCACCAAATACTGCACCACCTCTCTCAATATCACTATTAGCAGCAATTTCCCCAACTACCCCTGAACCAATCACTGCTTCCACCTTGGCACCCTGCTCCGAAGCCGGTTAAGGCTTCCCCTCAGGGTGGACGCCCTCACCGAGGAGAAGCTTCCCAACTCCAGAACCCCCCTAATAGCCATGCCTCATTCCCAAGCCGAAGGGAAAGAAGAATCACCACCACCTTGCAACTCGCAGGCGGGTCGGGAACCTCACCTGCAAAGTCGGCACATCGGCGCTCCAAGCCTGAGTTCCCACTCACAGAGAAGCGATTCAGCGCCCTAGCAACATACTACCAACATTTCGGGCCCATCGAGCTCGGCAACATAGAGGCCAGCAGCACCAGTACCAGGCCCACTCAACAACGAAGGCGCCGGCGAAGTTGCCGAACTGCCACCCGTGTTCTACCCGAGCTCAGAGGTAAGGAAGAGACGAGCTCAGACGAGGTAAAAGCTGCCCCAGTTCTCTCAGTTCCTTCCCCCCTCGCATTAGAACTCCTGGTAGTCCCCATGCCCAGAGACTTCAAGCTCCCACCTTTGGACAAGTATGACGGGTCCTTTGACCCCAACGACCACGTCGATGCTTTCCAGTCCTAAATGCACCTCGCTAGGCCCAGTGAATTATGCTTGTGTGTGGCCTTCACCACCACCTTCAGGGGGTCACTGCACACTTTGTCACCAGCAAGCGGTGCCCCAGAACCGAGGAAAACATATTCGGAGTAGTCCAGAGAGAAGGAGAGTCCATCCCAGGCTACATCAAGCGGTTCAATGTTTGCAGATACTGCAATTAGACCCCGCAGTACAGCTTGCGGCGGCCAAGAGAGGAGTAACGCACAAGGAGTTCAAATGGCACATGGTAGCCAGCCAGCCCGCGACCGTGGCCGAATTCCTCAAGCTTGCGAACAAGTTCATGAGAACAAAGGAAGAGATCAACCAAAGGACCGAAGGCGGGGTCGAGAAAAGGAAAAGAGAAGGCGAGCTCTCCAACCCAGGTGACAGAAGAAACCCGGCCCGGGAAGCGAAGCCAAGCCAGCCGTCCCGAGTTCCCTTAATAGTTCGGACGGATTACACACCGTTAAACACGAGGCAGACCGAGATCTTGATGACGATCAAAGACGCCCCATACGTAAAGTGGCCACCTCGCCTAAAGGGGAATCCAAACGAAAGAAATAAAAATTTGTACTGTAGTTTTCATAGAGATCACGGTCATAGTACCGAACAGTGTAATAATCTCCAGGACGAGATAGAGGAACTCATCCGTCGTGGATACTTGAGAAATTTTGTACAACATAATATTAATAATAACAATAAGGCAGGTCGGCAAGGGGAGCACGGAAAGGATGCCCCCGAATCCAACAGCAGACCAGCTGAAGCATTGCAACGACAGCCTCCGAAAGAGAGGCCAGTTCGAGGAACCATCCACGTGATAGTGGGAGGTTCGGTGGTAGCAGGGTGTACTTCAGCAGCGGCCCAGACGTCAGTTCGCGAAGCATTCCAAGAAGAACAAAACCCTCCAAAGAGGCCAAAGACTGAAGAACCGATCTTCTTCAAAGAAGATGATGCGCGAGGGGTCCACTACCCCCACGATGACGCACTTGTCATAAAACTAAGGATCAGCGACTTCGAGGTCAGACGCGTACTCGTGGATTCGGGTAGCTCGGCAGACATCCTCTTCAAGTCAACATTTGACCAGCTACAGTTGTAGAGAATCGAGCTGAAGCCCGCGAACACTCCTCTGGTGGGCTTCAGCGGAGAGGAAGTCAGGCCCCTCGGGAAAATAACAGTACCTGTGGAAGTCAGCACATGGCCTTGTGCGGTCAGACTCAACCACGATTTCCTGGTGGTCGCGACCCCCTCCCCATACAATGCCATAATAGGGTAGCCAATTACGCAAATCCTGCGGGCAGTGGTCTCCACCTACTATTTGGCAATGAAGTTCCCTACAGACTTCGACCTTGAACTGGAGCGGCCTATGGAGCAAGGCAAGGAACGAGCTTCGACCACAGAGGAGACGGTCGCGATCCTGACCTCGGCCACGGACCCAGCTCGCACACTACAGATCGGTGCTTCCGTCAATGAACCTCTACAAACCGAACTGGTGAGTTTTTTACTTCAAAATTTAGATTTTTTGCTTAGTTTGCGGTCGATATGCCTGGTATTGACCCCAGCCTTATAGCTCAAAAACTTAATATTGACCCTGTGGTCAGACCCATTAGATAGAAGAAACGCAACTTAGTCCCAGTACGTTGGAGGGCGGTCGACGAGGAGGTCGAAAAGCTCCTCGCAGCAGACTTCATAAGGGAAGTTCATTACCCGAGCTGGGTAGCCAACCTAGTGCTGGTGAAAAGGCAAATGACAAGTGGCGCATGTGCGTCGACTACACCGACCTGAACTGAGCTTGCCCAAAAGATTGCTTCCCCCTCCCCAGAATTGACCGCCTAGTGGACGCGACCTCGGGACATGAGTTGCCAAGCTTCTTGGACACCTACTCGGGCTACAACCAAATCAGGATGAACCAGTCTGATGAAGAAAAAACCAGCTTCATAACCGAGTTCGGCTTGTACTACTACAAGGTCAAGCCCTTCGGATTAAAAGATGTTGGGCCGACCTTCCAAAGACTTGTAAATAGGCTATTTCGACCCTTAATAGGCACGAAAATAGAATGTTATGTAGACGACATGGTTGTCAAAACGCAATTTTCACAGGAATTAATACAAGACTTAGATTATGTCTTCCAAATTCTATGTCAATTTAGCATGAAACTGAACCCAAACAAGTGCGTCTTCGGTGTCACCTCGGGTAAGTTCCTAGGGTACATTGTCAACCGGTGCGGTATTGAAGCCAACCCAGACAAAATAAAGGCCATCCTAGATATGAGACCACCCAGAAAAGTAAAAGATGTTCAGAGGCTAAACGGCCGCATTGCCGCTCTAAGCCGCTTTGTGTCCAAATCGGCAGACCGCTGCCTGCATTTCTCTAAAGAAATCAAAGGCAAAGGGTTCGAGTAGACCCAAGACTGCCAGGTCGCGTTCAATGAACTAAAAAATTACCTCGCTAGTGTACCGACCTTAGCCCGACCCGAGGAGGGCAAAGTCTTGGAACTGTACCTCTCGACAAGCGACGAAGTGGTCAGTTCATAACTAGTAAAAGAGGTAAATCGGGTCCAATGATCCATCTATTATGTTAGTAAAATTTTGCAGGGAGTCGAGACAAGGTACCCGCAGATAGAAAAGCTAGCATACGCATTGGAAGTAGCAGCTCGGAAACTCCACCCGTACTTTCAGGCTCACACTGTTATCGTCTTGACTGACAAACCTCTGAGGCAAGTCTTACTCAAGCCCGAGGTCTTCGGTCGGCTGAAAAAATGGGCCATCTAACTCAATGAGTACGACTTCCAGTACAAGCCACAAACTGCTATTAAGGCCCAAGCCTTAGCAGATTTTATCGTCGAATGCACGTTCAGCCCCGAAGTCCCCAGGCCAGTCTAGCCCAAAATCCCCAGTTTGGGTGAGCACGGAATTCCCAAGCCAACATAGTCTGAACCCCATGAAGTAGCAGCTAGTGTGGCATCTCTCCTGGTTAGGACAAACGCGAACTGGGATGAGGAGCCTTGGATCCTTCACGTAGATGGCTCCTCGAACCAATAAGGCAGTGGGACTGGAATAATACTACGCGGCCCAAGTGGCACGAAACTAGAATACGCACTACGTTTTGAATTTGCGGCATCCAACAACGAGGCGGAGTACGAGGCACTAATAGCCGGACTGAACCTAGCGCAAAGAGTAAGGGCAAAGCACATAGTTATCTGCAGCGATTCCTAGCTTATAGTCAACCAAGTTACGGGCGAATACGAAGCGTGCGAGTTGACTATGATCGCCTACTTAGCAAAAGTAAAGGAGGCTCTGCTCAACTTCCAGTCACATTTCATCAGGCAAATACCGAGGTCAGAGAACACTGAGGCCGATGCCTTGTCCCAGTTAGCCAGCACGAGTCATAACACCATGAGAACTGTGTACATAGAGGACTTACCTTGGCCTAGCATTCTCGGTGGGGCAGAGGATGTCGCTCCCGTCCTTGAAGCAGTGCCAAGCTAGATTGACCCACTCGTGAGCTTCTTGTTAGATGGAACCCTCCCTACAGACTGCAATGCAGCGAAGAGGGTGCAACGCCAGACAGCCAAATATGTCATAATAGACGAACGGCTGTACCGATGGTCCTACACGCTGCCCTACTTGCGCTGCTTGCGACCTATCGAAGTCGAGCTCGTGCTCTGCAACACTCATGAAGGTCTGTGCGGCGGACACTTGGGAGGCAGAGTCCTCGCTCAAAAGGCACTTCGACAAGGGTACTACTGGCCAATGATGAAGACAAAAGCCGTCGAGCTCATCAGAAAATGCGACAAGTGTCATAATCATGCCAATATCCACCATCAGCCTGCTGCCGACCTCAAGTACCTCACCAGTCCATGGCCCTTTGCGCAATGGGGCATCGACCTCCTGAGGCCATTCCCGCCAGCAACAAGTGGGAGAAAGTTCCTAGTGGTGGCAGTAGATTAGTTCACAAAATGGATAGAAACTGAACCTTTGGCAACAGTTACGACCCGAAACATACAAAACTTCTTTTGGAAGAACATAGTATGTCACTTTAGGCTACCTCGAGTACTGATCTCCGACAACGGCAAGTAGTTCAATAATAACAAGTTCCAAGAATGGTGCCAAGATATGGGAATTTGTCAGAACTTCACATCGATCTCACACCCATAAGCAAACGGTCAGACAGAAGTAATGAACAGAGCCATCCTCCGCGGACTGAAAGCACGACTAGACCAAGCTAAAGGGTTGTGGGCGGATGAGCTACCAAGTGTTTTATGGGCTCACCGAACTACGGAAAAAACCGCCACGGGAGAGACCCCCTTTAATCTCACCTATGGCACTAAAGTGGTAATCCTGGTGGAAATTGAAATACCTACACTGCGACTAGAAGTATATGACGATAAGACAAACGGAGACAAGTTACATACCAACATCGACCTACTGGACGAGGTAAGAGACCTCGCGCACATCTGGATAGCGGCCTACCAGCAAAAAGTAGCTCGACACTACAATGCTAGAGTAAAGAAGCGGAGCTTCCACGTTGGCGACCTGGTTCTCCGTAAGATCATGGTGCCCAAACCCGGCGTGGGCAAACTTGAACCAAATTGGGAAGGGCCCTACAGAGTAAAGAGAGCATTCGGGGGGGCATACGAGCTCGAAACCTTAGAGGGCAAACAAGTACCCCGAGCGTGGAACATCGTCAACTTAAGGCAATACTACCTATAGACCGCCAAGCGAAGTGGACGAAATCGCTACCAAAGCCTAAGGGCTAGGATGCCGAGCTAACAAAGGAACCTCGGCATAGGCAAGCAAAGAAAAGTGACAGCCAAAGGCTCAGGCGATGCGGAGACTTAACTATTAAACATCAAAACAGGCCGTGCGAGTGCAGTAACCCGGGCAAGAAATAGATCAGGCATATGATCAGTTCAGCAAATACGGTCAGTTTGGGAAAAAGAACAACCAACACTTAACCAAAAGAGTCATTTCATTTCAAAATAAGAGTGTACCTCGAGCTCGCAGGCCCGAAGGTACTTATTCTTCATCAGAAGGCACTTCAACAACAATAGAAGGTCCTGCCTCGCCCACAGAGTCCGACTCACCATCAGTAGCGTCAGTCATCTCCTGAGTGATGCGTGAAGTGGATATCGCACTAATATCAAGCTCGGGGTATGTATTCTTGATCATCCACCGACTTAGTTTAAAGCCCTTTCTGTACGAATCCACCATTAGGTCATCGAAGTGCGGCGGGTGATATATTCATTGATGACCTTCTTCTTAGCGTCCTCAATGCCTTAGGAAAAGATCTGTGTCCTCTCCCTAATGTCCTCTTGAAGGTATTCAACCTGATGCTGCAAATCCAGCCTCAGGTCTGCCATATGCTTCACAACAACTCCCATGACCTCGGCATCTCTCTGAGACCTCGCCTACCTGGTCAGTGTAGCGCGAGCAGCCGCCTCAACAACGCGAGTGTTATGGTCCCGCACGTAGGATCCCATCACGGTTGGTCCGCGGGGAGAAAGCCCTACTTTCCCTTGCGCCTTCCCTTGCGTGCATACCCTATTGCGGAAAACCGAATGGGTGATTTGTCCAAGAGACCACCCTAACTCTCCCTTGGGGTGATTTGTCCAAGAGACCACCCGAACTCTCCTCACTCTTTTCTTGACTGGAAAACTGAATGCTTTATTTCAATTCGTAGCTCCTTAAATAGGACATTACACAAGGAAATTCCTAATTAAACTCAAACTCCAACTTGAAATCAAACTCCTAATTACCTACTCCTAATGGTAACTCACTTCTACTTAAGATAAGATAAAGATAAGGGATAAGGATTAAGATGAGGATAAGGTAAGCTGGCGGCGAGTTGGCTTGATGTGTCCAGATAAGGGTGGGCCCACCCCTATGAGCTATCGTATGGGCCTCGCTCTGTTGCTGTTGCTGCCGGGTGCGTGTGCGCGGCTCATGGTGCCGCTGCCGCTGCCTCGCGGTGCGTGCGCGTGTCTCATGGTGCCGCTGCCGTGCAATGCCGTGTAGTGTGTGCGGTGCGCGCTGCTGCCTGGCGGTGCGTGCTGCGCGCCATGGTGCCGTTGCCGTGCAGTGCCAGGCGTGTGCGTGGTGCATGCTGCCGTGCGGTGCACACTGCTGCTTGCCGGTGCGTGCTGCTGTGCAGCGCTGCTAGGCGATGCCTGCTGCTGTGCGTGTTGCTGCCTATGACTGCACCGTAGTGCGCTGCCGTATGGTGTGACCATAACAACGAGCAGCCGCCTCAGCAGCTCGGGAAGTCTCCTTGGCAGCACGGAAAGCCTCTTCGGTAGCTCGCGCCTGCCTCGAGCTCCTCTCCACCTGGGCCGCCAAGGCATGGATAGAAGAGTTCACCTACCAAAAGGAAAGAACAAGTGATTAAAAGAACGACAGCGAAAGGGATAAAAGCAAAGAAGCTCGACGAGAAATCTGACTCACCACCATGGCATGAGTGGCAGCACGACAGGCCACCTGGTTCAAAGGAAGATCGGTCTACGCCGCGACCTCCTCAGGGAAGGTGGCCTCCCTACTCTTCTGAAGAGCGTAGTTCAGCGACAACACGCTCTTGAATTCCCCTTGGACTCCCGAGTTTGAGGGCCCAGTTCGCGTATAAGCGGACCTAGAGTAAGTGGGAGCACCATAGTAGGCGGGAGCCCCCGTGTAAGTAATCTCGGCATAAGGGGCCCCTGCCGCTTCTTGCATTGGAGGAGCCACCTTAGGCTCCCTGGGTGGATCCTCTGACGGGTAGTCTGGTACCTCGGGCTCCGCATCTTGGAGCAGCTCGACACGAGTTCGCTTGGCGACTCGCTTACTCCTCTTCATGCCTTGAAACAGGTGCCCACCACCAGTCATTTCTAAGTCCATCACACCTGCAAAAAAGAGTTCGGCATCAGAAAAAACAAAAGAACAAAGCAAAACAAGAAATCTTTGAGCAAGGAACCTACCCGAACTCAGGCCGACCGCAATGAGCTTGGCCTCCATCAGATACTGATGGCATTTTAGCCCAAGTCGTGCCCATTGCTAGAGGCCATTCACCATCTCTTTATCAAGCGTAACACCGGAGTCAGAGGCGGCCATCCCACACCCGGTCTGAAACGGCCACCCTAGTACACTTTGCACCCCGAAGTAGTCCCGCTTCCATGCGGGGACCTGGTTGGGAAGTTCATGTAAGAGCTTAAAACCCGGGCGAAGAGACAGGTAATATGCTCGCCTACGCCCAGGAGGGGGACCCGCTTGCTTCTTAAGTATTAAAATAGAAGAGAATATCTCAAAGTCTAAAGGAAAGCCCTGTTCGCAAAATAGGGAGATTGTCCCCACCAAGTTACAAATGGAGTTCGGGTGAAGCTGGCCGATAGTAACACTGAAGTGGTTCATGACCTCGACAAGAAGGGGGTGGAAAGGCAGTCGCAGCCCCGCAGCGAGCTGCTTCCGGAATATCATGATCTCTTCAGGACCGTATTCCCAAGGAAAGCTACCCGAATGTATGAAGTAGGCGTACTCCCCAGGCAAGTTGTAATAGGTAATAAGGGATTGGAGCCCCTCAGGCGTCATGGTCGAGGGACCAAACTTGTCTAACGTCCGACCTCGACGAGAGGTGGACGCCAAACTACCCAAGGCGACTCGGTCTACGGGTTCAAACTCTTCCTCAAGCTCTACCTCCGGTTCGCTAGGACCACCAAGGGATGCAATTCAGTTCGTAGAACCTGCATCTGACCCACTTGAAGAACCGTCTGAGCTATCCGAGCTAGACATTGAGGAGAAAAGATGGATTCCAGGAAAGTACTCACCCGGAAAAAGGCTTGAACAAACTACGGGAACTGGAACATGAGCAAAAAACCTTGAATGCAAACTAAAAGCTTGGACGCGAGCTGAAACTTGGACGCGAGCTTAAGAAGCAAAACGCAG
Organism: Nelumbo lutea; assembly: GCF_056320005.1. Taxonomy (NCBI): domain Eukaryota; kingdom Viridiplantae; phylum Streptophyta; class Magnoliopsida; order Proteales; family Nelumbonaceae; genus Nelumbo; species Nelumbo lutea. The sequence continues at coordinate 6,428,104 of NC_142687.1, forward strand.
AAGTGACAAAAGTTACTGGGGTCCCCCACTATTTATTCCCGCAGTAACCAAGAATCAACGGCTCAGATCAAAGCCAATCCGACGGCCCGCAGCCTCGCTGACCGCACATCTCTTCACATTAAAGGTGGCAGTGACACGTTTTCAATTTTGAAAAGACGCCCGATGTCACATCTCCCAGCGACACGCTTTCTAAATTTTGAAATAAGGCGAGCGTTGTCACGTCTCCCAGCGGCACGCTTTTTGAATTTTGAAATAAGGCGTACATTGTCACGTCAGTCAGCATTTGTAGGAAGATCGACACGTCTCCCGTCTTTTGGGCGCTCGAGAAACCCAAAAGAATCCTGGCAACGCACCTCGCGCTATCACTCAACCAATTCGAAGTATGACACAAATACACCTGCCACCTCGCGAACTCCCCGCACCAGGGCAAAACACTTAGCACGAGGAGTGGGGGGCAATTAATGAAGGAAGATTTGGCCCGACCTCGTAATCACTCAACACGTGGCAAAAGCAACAACTCGACATAATAGCTCGCCGAGGCGCGAGCTTCGAAGGGAGGAACCAGTGGTCCGAACTCTCCACAAGGAGCCTAAACTCCTAGTATGGAGCTTGAGCTCTCCCTTAGGCCTCAAGCCTTATGAACACAAAGGACAACAACCCGAACTGGCCTATCCCATGGCAGTTCGGGCCACACCTCTCTTCGAACTTAAGACTTCGCCTAGCACACCACTCCAGCACTTCGCCCAAGACACCGAACTGAACAAACCGTACCTGACACTGAAGGAGTCCGTATCCAGGGGTGGCACACCTGACTGACTTGGGATCTGACGCTTAACAGCCACATTCCAACGGCCACCTGCCACCGCCACCTGACCCTGCCATCTCCAGTTACAGAGATGGCTCCAACAAGGAGTAGTGCCGGTTCTGTCCCAACAGAGGGGATGACACCCGAACTGGTAGAAGCACAAAAGTAATCATACCCGACCTGACAGAAGCCTTGGAGTGAGTGTGCGAAGTGGTTATAAAAGGCTCCCTACCCCCAAGAACAAGGTATGTGAACTTTGCGCCATCTGGTTTTATCTTGCCTTTGAGATAATACTAACTTGAGCTTTGGAGCAATCTCACCGGGTTCCTCCCTGGAGTTCCCTCATCTTCTCCGTTTCAGATTCCCTGTAGCTCTGTTCAGAGGCAAGGCCGTTGACAGCTAGGACCAACCGGATTGCAGACCATCATTTATGATTATGGTTTTTATAATAAACAAAAATTATAATTATTTTACCAATAAGTATTGATATTTACAACTAACAAATTTAAATGCATAAATAATTATGGTTATTTCACAAATTTATGTAATTAATTAAAAATTGCTATAGCATAAATTATCAGAACCTATTTCCTTTTAATTTAATTAAGCGATAATTAATTTTCTTTTAACAAGAAAATAAAATTTCTATTCTTATTATTGGCTTACATTAATTTATGATTTTATCTATTATTTATTTTGTCTCCGGGATAATGATATAATCATTTTTTTGAGAAATAATGATATAATCATTTTTTTGAGAAATAATGATATAATGATTTCATTTCTTTGAATCCATCAATTATTATAATCATAAATAAATATCGAATTTTCCGTATCGCACGGGTCCCACTAGGCACTAGTATTCATATATAAAAAATTGAACGACACGTATAGAAGAAAGAGAGGGGAAAATAGATTAATTTTGATGTGGTGGTCTGGACGTGAAGCAGACGCAATTATCGTCGCTACAAGTAGTAAAGAATAAAGATATTCGTATATTCTCCTGGCCTTCAGTTCTCCGAAGTAGGATCAAATATCAATATATCATCATCGTTGGCGCTACGACACGAAACTGTTTTCTTTGCTTTACACTCTAAAACTCTCTATATATTAGCTTTCGCCCGTCACTCTCTCTCTAATTTTTCTTTTTATTTCCAGAGACCAGGGCTTCGAAGTTCTCAACATCAAATCTATAGAGCTACGAATTCGTCCCTGAAATGTGCTGAAATTTGCAGTGCCATCTGTAAATACATTGCTTTCGCGAATCCTGTCGCTTTTTCTCTAGAGCGCTAGAAGGCCAGGCCTCTGTTTTCTTTACAACTCTGCAACTCCTCTTCGCTTACTTTCTATCGGGAAAAAACCCTAACCCTAGTTCTTTAGCATTAGTGTCTTTGCGTTCTGATGTAATGTGTGCCACCGCGATGAGAAAACGGGGAAATCGTATGTTATCGACTTCTACAGAGGATCGACAGTTCCGAGCTTTAGAGTTGTTCAAGGTTCAAGTTTTTTAATTGGTATTACAGAATCTTGTGATTATTTATTTTGAAAAGCGTTGCCGTCCTCGTGTTTGTTTAGTTGGTCTCCATGGAAACCCTAACTCCTATCCCGATCCTCCCTATGTTCTTTTCAATGTTTCTCTCGATCTATCTCGTCGCCTACTATATCGTTTTCCGTAACTGGAGCCCAAAACACCGCCCTGAAGCCTCCAGCTGCCTCATCTCTCTGGCTCATGGCACTCCTGCTGTTGTCTTGGCCACTTATGCTATAGCAACGCAATCTCCTCGTGGCTTTGCTTCTCCAAACACCAGTTTCCAGAATTTGGTACTTGATTTCAGCATTGCTTATTTCTTGATGGATCTCGTTCATTATCTCATTTTCTTCCCAAACGACATCCTCTTCATGGCTCATCATTTGGCAACTCTCTTCGTATTTTTGACATGCCGATACATGGTTTTCCATGGGGCATTCGCCATTCTCGTTCTTCTCGTCCTTGCAGAGATCACCAGTGCTTGCCAGAATACGTGGACACTCGCCAATGCCCGTAGAGCAGACGTGCCTGCCGCTGCCAAACTGTACAATTTCTTGTCTCTTCCATTCTATGCCTTCTATTCTGTTGTTAGAGGGATTGCTGGACCACTCTTTATCTATGAGATGGGCGTCTTCTATTCAAGTGGAGCAGCAGATGCTGTGATACCGAGGTGGATTTATGTTTCTTGGATGGTTGTGGTTGTAGTGGCAATTTCTGTTAGTATGTTATGGATCTCAAATCTTTGGGTGGAGCTTTACAGAGAAAGAACTGTCAGAATGGTAAAGAAAGTGAGATGAAAGATGCGGCTTTTCAGTTATCTTTGCCAACAATCCTTGACGAGTTTCGTATCGGAATGTCAACTTATTGGTTCTTCTCTCATGCTATGTCAAAAATGAAAATAATCAGCCACAGAGTTCATGACAATGGATATAAACTTTTGCCTAACTTTGTATCCTCAGCACAATTTTTTGCTGTAATGAAATGTAAAAAACCCCATCTTTTCTCAACTACCAAGTAATAAAAGTTTATTTCCTCTGTAACCTATATTTTCTCGGTAACAATTATTTTGTACAGAATTGGCAGCTTTTCATAACTTTTTTGCTTTGTTTTTATTCCGTGGGTTGTGGCCTTTTCTGCATAATTTTCTGGTTTTGAATTGCTTTGGATCGTACGTCCCTCCTTCAATCCCCTGTTACTCCTTTGAAAACCTTCTGAAAATGCAAGTGTTTTTGTTAGCATTATCAAGTTTATCCAACAATTGAACTGCAAAATATATGTGGATGATTCACTTTCTTGTTTGCAGTTTGTGGATGTATGTGTTAGCTCACCTGTCAGAATTTAGTTCTTTAGAGATATCTGAGACTGAAACTTAATGCCCCAAACCTTCACACTCTTTAATGTTCCATAAGAATTTGAATTATCAAAAGAAAAAAATGTTCCATAAGAATTTGGCGAGATGGGGGCTATGTGGAAATTGGTAAGGTCTCCTTATTTGACATGGTGGTCCCTCTTTGATGAGTAGAGATTACAGACACCACTGGTGAATGGTAGCCTTGCTTGAGTGCAAAAGCATTTCGAAAGAAAATTACTGTAGTAGTTAAGCAATCTCTTGTACATCTAATGTTATGCATGATACATAGAATATTCAAAGCACCAAGAATTATCTAAGATTGCATTCTGGAAACAAATCAAAGTATTTTGCCATTTCAACTGTATTAACAAATTGAAAATTTAGTTTTTACAGTTCTGTAAAATTGGACCTGTTACAGCTTATAAGTAGAGATCAAGCTGATAGGGTGTGGCTAGTATCGGGGGAACTACTTCAAGGTCTATTTAGTTTTTCCCCAAAGACCAGAAGAAAGAAGATGATGATTTTTCCTGCAGCATTTTTGGTATTGTCTCACCAGTAATCTTTGTCCACACTGCTGCCAGGTACGTTTGATTGAGAAAGTGAAGAAAATATACAAAGTGGCACTGGTAAACTGCCTATGCACAAAACGCCAGAGTGACAATTCTTTAATGTTGATGAAGGAAGCTTTTGGTGATTTAAACCATAATGCCTGGCCTGGCTGTTCCACACTTTCTTGACCTACTACAGATTTTGGTGATTCAAACCATGGAGTTCACTGTAATATCTCGATTCTTGTGGGTTATCTTATCTGGATGGTGCCCCTTTTCCTGTGTTGTGCATACAAAACTTCTTGTGTTGGTGCCTTGACCCGAGAAAAACTTGAAGACAATTTTATAGTGGTCTGTGGTGGAAGCAAAAGACTTTAGTGCAAAGGAATCACAATTGAGTTAGTTGCACTTGGATATTGCAATCTCAGATAGGCAGATATCGCAAGTATCAGGTATCATACACAGGTGGATAATGCAAGCATCCAGGGTCACAGACCACTTGGACTTTGCATCACATATCAGGTGGATCCGCAAATCGTCTGGAGTCTGGACTCGCAATAGCCTGGTGTCACAGCCTAAGACTCACAGTGAGATCTCATGGGATTCGCGAGATCTGGTTCTTAGTAGTTTTGTGGGGCTGACCCGGTTTAGGGTTTTCTCATTTAAATAATCTTGTATCATCTTGTATATTGCATCTTGGGGGATAGGAAAAGAGGGCAAGATAGTGTAAGAAACAGGGGAGAGGGGAACTTCAGGTGTTTTGAGAGTTAGGGTTTTGGTGGGAGGCTATGAACACTGTATCTGTAAATCTCTATTGTTCTTTATTTTTTGCTAAATAAACTTAACTAAATTAGCAAAAAACAGAAACATAGAGTTCAATACAAATTGGAGGGCTGTCCCAACTCCCACACTACAAAAAATACATCAAGGAATTTAACTAGTTGAGCTAAGGAATGGGCAGCCCATTGTTCATTAGTGGATTTCTTCTCTTTGGAGACCCTCGTGGACGTAAGCTGTAAGTCAAGGGTGTGTTTGTGTGTGCTTTGTTTTTACATTTTCCTTCTGATTTTTCACTTGCAAATCGGTTGTCTTCTTTCTGGATTTGTTAGCTTCACAACAAAGCTAATAAAATGCATCTTCATTATTGGTAAACAAAAGGGTTAACCAATGTTTCTAAGTCTTAGTTTGGAAGGAGTATAAAACCTTATATTTTGTGTTGGATTTTAATCTCATAAGAGATTAAATCCAATGGGTTTGATTGGTCAATTACATGAGAAATTGCACCTATACACTTGTTTAAAAAAAAAAAAATTCTCTTACAAAAACCCAGTTTTGAACTTGTCCCACATTGGAAAATTATAAGTTTTGTTTTCAATATTTCATTAGGAGCTGATTTACACTCTTTAGAATTAGTAGAGGGGAGTATGGGGATACGATATCGCGCAACGCGCGCGCACGTGTGTGCGCGCATGTGTGTGGTGCAATGAGACGCTTTAGAGGCGCATTTTGCTCGCACCCGCGTGGCTTGCGATGGGCGGTTCTGGTTTTGGTACGTTGATGACCGTTGATCACCATTGATGAAATCAACGATCACGATTCAATCGGGTGTGATCAAGATGCACAATTCAAAGTTAACAGTCCCCAACTGTTAACAACTTTTTAAACAGTCACAATGGTTGAAATTGTGACTGTTCAAGGTGCCTTATCTAAACCAGCACTTACCTTTTCCTCATACCTCTTCACAAATTATTTAAGGAGCATGAATCAGACTCCAAAACACACAATTTCGAAATTCACTATCTCTCTCTCTCTCTCTCAGTCCGGCCTGCTACAGTCTCATAGAAGGTTTATTTGGAGACTCTTCAACTTTGCTGGTTACAAATTGTTGCCCAAGGCTCTATTGTATCATGGGAACGAATTTGCCTGTAACCCAACAGCAAACTCAGTAAAACTGAGTGGGGGCAAATAACATTCTAAAGACAGTGTCTTCAGACGCGTCTCAGAGCTTCTCCTCCTAAGTTACAGTGTCCCCATCTTCCCCAACAATTTTAGAACGTTGTTCTGCAATGGAGGCGGAAGCAAGTATGACTTCGATCAAAATGATGAACCAAGATCTTGTTCGACTAGACCAGTTCGATGGAGCATATTTCAGCCGATGGCAAGACAGGATGATCTTCTTTTTGACCACACTAAAGCTATACTATCTGTTGGACCCGAATCTGCAATCACTTCCTGAACCCACTGACAAAGACTCTGAGAAACTAAAAAAGGAAAGAGCAAAACGGGAAGATGACTCACTTCGGTGTCGAGGACACATTCTAAATGCCTTATCAGACCGGTTCTACAACTTCTACAAGGAACTTGCATCTCCAAAAGAAATCTGGAAGGCCCTGGAATTCAATTACAAGGTGCAAGAAGCAGGTACGAATAATCATCTTATTGCAGAATACTTTGACTTCACCATGAACGACCATAAACCAATACTAGAGCAAGTTCATGAACTACAGGTGATAGTCAATAAAATTCGATCCCTTAACGTCATCCTTCCTGAATCTTTCCAAGTGGGAGCAATCATTGCCAAACTTCCACCCTCTTGGAAGGATTACAGGAAGAAGCTTCTGCACAAGGCTGAAAAACTTACCTTTGAGCAAATTCAGCAACACCTTCGTATTAAAGAAGAGTCTCGAATTAGAGACAGTAGGGATAAGACCCTGACCGGTATGTTGAACTCTAAGGTAAATTTTGTGAAAAACGGATCGAAGAAGACTAACCATGCATTGCAAGTAAAGAAGAATGATGGGAATTTCAAAAAGAGCAACAATAAGAAAGGATCCTGCTATGTTTGTGAAAAGAAGGGGCATTATGCTAGAGTCTGCCGATATCGGAAAGACAGAACCAAGTCTACAAACATGGTAGAAGACGATCTCGTGGCCATGATTACTGAAGTCAACATGGCATAATCATCTTCTGGATGGTGGTTTGATTCAGGTGCCACAATCCATGTTTGTAAGGACATAACTGTGTCATAGTAGTTTGGGTTGAGAGAGAACTATATAATTGATCAATCAATGTGGGGGATTGTTGGATTTTAATCTCATAAGAGATTAAATCCAATGGGTTTGATTGGTCAATTACATGAGAAATTGCACCTGTACACTTGTTTAAAAAAAAACATTTTCTCTTACAAAAACCTAGTTTTGAACTTGTCTCACATTGGAAAATTATAAGTTTTGTTTTCAATATTTCAATAGGAGGTGATTTACACTCCTTAGAATTAGTAGAGGAGAGTTTGGGGATTTGATACTGTGCAATGCGCGCGCACGCATGTGCGCGCGAGTGTGTGGCGCTTTAGAGGCGCACTTTGCTTGCACTTTACTCGCACTTCGCGCGCACCCGCGTGGCTTGCGATGGGCGGCTTTGGTTTTGGTACGTTGATGACCGTTGATCACCATTGATGAGATCAACGGTCACGATTCGATCGGGTGTGATCAAGATGCACAATTCAAAGTTAACAGTCCCCAACTGTTAACAACTTTTTAAGCAGTCACAATGGTTGAAATTGTGACTGTTCAAGGTGCCTTATCTAAACCAGCACCTACCTTTTCCTCATACCTTTTCACAAATTATTTAAGGAGCATGAATCGGACTCCAAAACACACAATTTCGAAATTCACTATCTCTCTCTCAATCCAGCCTGCTACAGTCTCACAGAAGGTTTCTTTGGAGACTCTTCAACTTTGCTGGTTGCAGATTCTCGCCCAAGGCTCTGTTGTATTCTGGGAACGAATTTGCCTGTAACCCAACAGCAAACTCAGTAAAACTGAGTGGGGACAATCAACGTTCTAAAGACAGTATCTTCAGACGCGCCTCAGAGCTTCTCCTAAGTTACGATGACTCCATCTTCCCCAACATTTTGTATTATTTTGTATGCATTTGCACTGTACATATTTGTGTTTGTAGTCCTTCCGGTCTAATGGTAAAGCTTAACGAATGAATTAAAGAAGAGTAAAAGTAATTGAAACGTTTCGTTTCTCTCCTATTTTTCCCTCACCTGATGCACAATTTAAAGACTGGGTCAACTCATCCCAGTGAAGACCGAAGCACACCCAAACTAAATAAATAACACACTTTGCTAAAATAAATAAATCAGAAAATTTTCACCCCTCCCAAACTTCTTCCTCCCCATTTTAAGCCAACCCTTGCTGATGATGTTAAAGCCATGTCATGTCATCAAACAGAACACGGACCTCTCATCAAAGTTTATCACTCGATTGCCATCAATTTAGTATTGGATTTAACTGTTGCTTTGAGTATTCTCCCATTACATAGTATTTTCTTCTGTTTCATAGATAAGCTCTTGGATCAGTGAAGCACATCTGCCCCGAGGATCATGCTCAACCTTAAGCTGAAGGCTGACATGCAGATTACTGAGATACTTCTTGTGCCCAACATTTCCATGGCAGTTACTGCAAAGGTGCCCTGTCCAATGCTCATAGGCTTAGCCAAGTTACCAGGATTTACAGAGATGCACTTTACTTCCCACTCTCCGTCAATTCATTTCCCAAGGGACGGTAGCTGTGCAACAGAACAGGTAAGCTGTAGCCTGTAGCATGTAGGTAGGTTAGGTTATGTTGAATTGATTTATCATTCATCTAGACAGGTGGTACATCATGCCAGTGTTGCATGTATTGGATTCTTACGCGTCATCTGGTTTTTGGTGTGATAACTTCATCGCTACATGGATGTCATCAAGTAATATCTACCTTATGGTAGGATAAAGTTTGTGCTGGAAAGTAACATTTTGCTTTTCCACTAGATGCATGATGGAACTCATAAGACATTATTGTGATCCCTGTTCTCATATATAGAGTACTTCTGTTCTGGGTGACAGATGTAAAACTTAACATTTACAGGTATGTGCTGTCGCTACCTTAATGGAATATCTCATTCGTCCAAATATTGATACCATTGAAATATAAAATACAATCATTTTCTTTTACATTATGGATGTCTCATAAGTCATAAACCCAGAACTTATGAATCTTTTGTTTCTTTTTCTTATCTCCTCATTTTATTGCTAGGCTTTTATCTCCCTGTCTCCCTGTAGCCTTAGGAGGGCATAATCATTTATCTTTAATCTTTTCTTTCTTTTTTTTTTTTTCACTTTTCAGCGCTTCCTTTCTATTTTGGAAAAAAAAAAGACAGACTTCAACCATGCGAGAAGAGAACACTTCATTCAGAGACCAAAGATTCTACAAGGACTAAGGAGTCTGATGAGGGCAGATTTGGCCCTCCAGTAAAATTGTGACACGTGGCACCTCATGACAACTAGGAAAACACCCAACCAATAAACTTACGAAGTTGGTGACCCACCCGGGCACCTATCTGGCCGGCCTGGCGCGACTTGCATGCGGCCTGACGGGCGTCTGCGCGGCGCGCACGAACTGCACGGCACGCGCGCGGCCTGCGCGAACTGCATGCGGCCTGCGCAAACTGCGCACGGCCTGCGCGAACTGTGCACGGCCTGCGCGACCTGGCTGACCTGGACCAGCCTAGCGCATGATCCGGCCAAGGCGCCAGCTTGACGACCTGATCTAGACACAGACCCGCCGACTGACATAGGCGCCAGCTTGACGACATGATCTAGGCATTGTCCCGCCGACTGACACAGGCGCCGACCTGACGACCTGGCCTAAACACTGACCCGTCGACTGACACAGGCGCCGACCTGACGACCTGGCCTAAACACTGACCCGCCGACTGACGCAGGCACCCCTCTGACAACCCGGCCCAGGCGCCGACCTGGCCGCCTGACACAAGCGCCAGCCTGACGACCTCGAGGAGTTCACCACCGTACCCCGGTTCTGACCGGATGCGACGAGTCTTACCGTTTGGAGGCTTTTCACCCACCTAACCCGCGAAGACTCCGGTATATAAAGACCTCACCCCCCAAAGGGGAAGGGGATGGAAAAGAAAGGGAAGTAACCCTGCTCTCTAGCTCTCTCATATTATCTTCAAAGCTCTCTACAATAAGAGTGCTAACTTAAGCATCGGAGAGCCCCCACCGGGAAAGTACCCCCGGGACCTTTGATTCAGTTCTCGCAGGTCCTTCAGCTCCCGCCGCCTACGAAGAGGAGGAAAAGATGCAGTTCTCGGAAGTCCCTCAGCTCCCCCCACCTACAAGGAGGAAGAGATGGAATTCTCGGAGGTCCCTCAACTCCCGCCACCTACAAGGAGGAGGAAAAGATGGAGTTCTCGGAGGTCCCTTAGCTCCCGCCACCTACAAAGAGGAGGAAAAGATGGAGTTCTCGCAGGTCTCTCAGCTCCCGCCACCTACAAAGAGGAGGAAAAGATGAAGTTCTCGCAGGTCCCTCATCTCCCGCAGCCTACAAAGGAAAGAAGACTGCCTCATGCTGAGGGCAGTCGGATTGCGCCGCACCAGGGAGCTCCAACATTCTCTAAGGCATCGACTGCCTAGTAGGGAGTTCGCCCCCAGGCAGTTCTCCACCAAGGCAATTCACCACCAGGGAGTTAGCCTCCAAGGCAGTTCGACCCCAGGCAGTTCGCCACCAGGGAGTTCGCCACCAGGCGGTTCGCCCCCAGGTAGTTCGCCCCTAGGCAGTTCGCCACCAAGGCAGTTCGCCCCCAGGCAGTTCGCCACCAAGGTAGTTCGCCCCCAGGCAGTCCGCCACCACGGAGTTCGCCACCTGGCAGTTCGCCCCCAGGTAGTTCGCCACCAGGGAGTTCGCCACCAGGCAGTTCGCCCCCAGGCAGTTCACCACCAAGGCAGTTCGTTCCCAGGTAGTTCGCCACCAGGGAGTTTGCCACCAGGCAGTTCGCCACCAAGTAGCTCGTCACTAAGGTACGCCACCACCGGGTCGAATAACGAGGTACTTTGCCAAAAAATTTTACATCACAAAACATTGGTACGTGGCCGAAAATGGTTACATCAATTGGTGTCGTCTGTGGGAACCCGCTACAAAAAGCTAAGTTCTCGTCCTACCAAAGCTAAGTTCTCATCTTGCCAAAACTAAGTCCTCACTTTTTAGAAATTGAAGCTATCGCTTTATAGTTTACATTTTTTATGAACTCGGAGACTATGCAGGGAGCTAACGGACTAAGTAGCTCTACCAACCTTACTTTCAATTCAGATAATGCCACATCAGTCCTCTCTGCAAGGTCACCCCTACAAACATGAGCTCTTCGTGGCTTCCGCGGAAGTTGGCGGCCAACTAACTACATAGGCGCCCTTATTGGTTGAGCCTTCCAAGGCTCCCGTGTGAGCTGGCAACCTAAAGTTAGTGGTGTTGCCCCCGAAGGTCGAGCCCCTAGTAGCTTCTTGTAGGAGTAGGTGACCGGCATTATGAAGCTGATGTAGGCCAAGCCTACGGGCCACCTCACTACTTAAGACTCGGTTGCCTCTCCGGCACGGGCAAAAGTCAAAAAAGAGTAGACTACGAGTCGCTCCCAAAAGCCTACGGGCCACATTACTGCTTAAGACCCGGTCGCCTCTCCTGCACGGGCAAAAGTAAAAAAAGAGTAGACTACGAGTCACTCCCAAAAGCCTACGGGCCACATTACTGCTTAAGACCCGGTCACCTCTCCGGCACGGGCAAAAGTAAAAAAAGAGTAGACTACGAGTCGCTCCCAAAAGCCTACGGGCCACATTACTGCTTAAGACCCGGTCGCCTCTCCGGCACGGGCAAAAGTCAAAAAAAGAGAATAGACTACGAGTCACTCCCAAAAGCCTACGGGCCACATTACTGCTCAAGACCCGGTCGCCTCTCCGACACGGGCAAAGTCAAAAAAGAATAGACTACGAGTCGCTCCCAAAGCCTATGGAGTTCACCACCGTACCCCGGTTCTGACCGGATGCGACGAGTCTTACCGTTTGGAGGCTTTTCACCCACCTAACCCGCGAAGACTCCGGTATATAAAGACCTCACCCCCCAAAGGGGAAGGGGATGGAAAAGAAAGGGAAGTAACCCTGCTCTCTAGCTCTCTCATATTATCTTCAAAGCACTCTACAATAAGAGTGCTAACTTAAGCATCGGAGAGCCCCCATCGGGAAAGTACCCCGGGGCCTCTGATTCAGTTCTCGCAGGTCCTTCAGCTCCCGCCGCCTACGAAGAGGAGGAAAAGATGCAGTTCTCAGAAGTCCCTTAGCTCCCCCCACCTACAAGGAGGAAGAGATGGAGTTCTCGGAGGTCCCTCAACTCCCGCCACCTACAAGGAGGAGGAAAAGATGGAGTTCTCGGAGGTCCCTTAGCTCCCGCCACCTACAAAGAGGAGGAAAAGATGGAGTTCTCGCAGGTCTCTCAGCTCCCGCCACCTACAAAGAGGAGGAAAAGATGAAGTTCTCGCAGGTCCCTCATCTCCCGCAGCCTACAAAGGAAAGAAGACCACCTCATGCTGAGGGCAGTCGGATTGCGCCGCACCAGGGAGCTCCAACATTCTCTAAGGCATCGACCGCCTAGTGGGGAGTTCGCCCCCAGGCAGTTTGCCACCAAGGCAGTTTGCCCCCAGGCAGTTCGCCACCAGGGAGTTAGCCTCCAAGGTAGTTCGCCCCCAGGCAGTTCGCCACCAGGGAGTTCGCCACCAGGCGGTTCGCCCCCAGGCAGTTCGCCACCAAGGCAGTTCGCCCCCAGGCAGTTCACCAGCAAGGTAGTTCGCCCCCAGGCAGTCCGCCACCAGGGAGTTTGCCACCAGGGAGTTCTCCACCAAGGCAGTTCGCCACCAAGGCAGTTCGCCCCCAGGCAGTTCACCACCAAGGAAGTTCGCCCCCATGTTACGATTCAAAGCAGGCTTAGCCTTGCCTACGCTTGGCAGGCTTACGTTAGGGACATGCCCGTCATTTTCGCCTGTAAGATTTTTGGGAGAACTGATGTCATCTTCAGGCAGACCACCAAAAGCTTAACGTACTCTTTGAGGAGGGGTGGTCGACCTCCTTGGGTGCCTAACCTTGGCACTCCTAGACCATCATCCCCTTGCAGGGCGGCCCTGGTTAACGGCTAGCATGGCTACCAGGGTTCCTCATGGGCGCACACTTGCTCATGGGGACAGTGTTGGACCGGCACTGCGCTGCCGATACTCAAGGGAGGCTTGGCATGCGGGCTTGGCTCAAGTACGTCCCTTCACAACGCCAGTCCCTTGCCCAAGCTGAGTGAGCTACCTCGTTTCCCTTGGCGCACGGGTGTGTTCCGTCCCAAGCGGTTGCCTATCATCATGGCACACCGGTGCCTATCATCTTCGGCTTACAGGAGACCCATCACATCGGTGCCAAGTCACCTCATTGGCGCATTGTCGCCTTCCATTATGGTTATCCCCCTTTAGCACGTAAGCGGCGCCTCCCATGGACCGGTCTAAGCCAGGAGAGTGCCCCGGCCATTGGACTTGAGGCCATCCCATCGGGCAACTCCTAGCCTCTATGCGTTACAAAGGCTTGTTCTGGCCTGCCTTGGCCAGGACGCCGCACGGGTTCTTCCGCTGTAGAACTACCCCCGTGACATTTGGTATCAGAGCAAGTTGGCTAATTGCAACAGCAGTTGGTTTTCAGCAGATTAGCCCAGAGCCAGTTGAAGCGGTCATTTCGACAAGCAGCATTTTGTGGGGTGCGGTCCCTAGTCACTCCACCCAGGATCGAGCATAATTCAGATCAGGCCTGGCAAGAGGCCATTTCATAGTTCGTGTCCCCAATCCAATGACACTAAAACAGCTTCCCTTGCGGTTGCAGACGCTTTGGTTGCTGTCCTCATGCGGTGGCAGACGCGTGAGCCTTGATAGGAATGTGGGTACACTGCCCGAGCAAATTGTTTATTAGGCCTATCAAGAGGCCATTCAATGTTCGCGTTCCCATTCCAATGACCCTAAAATAGCTTCCCTTGCGGGTGCAGACGCATTGGTTGTTGTCCTCATGCGGGGGCAGACGCGTGGGCCTTGTTAGGAATGTGGTTACGCTAGCCGTTGGAGCATGGCGGCCCTACACCGGCAAAGTTTCAGGTGGACATGCTCAGTTTTCAGGTTGAACACTTGCAGCAGCAGAAGCTCATCACAAGGCGAGTGCATGTTCGGCAACTCATGGGTAAAAGTTGCCACACTCGCGTTTGAAGCGGTCATGTCTCCTTGAGGCAGCAGTAGTGGGGCCCCCTCGGAGTGAAGATGTAGCCCGAGTCGGCGAGGCGAAGCGTAGTTTCGAGGGCCCAGAGAGCATAAGCCATGGCTAGGTTTGAGTAACCCGAGTCGGCGAGGTGAAGTCTGCAGGCTAGCATGGTGAAAGGGTACCCCGCATCCATCGCCAACATGAGGAGTAGACCTATCAACATGTTCGATAGCATCACTGAAAAGCTACCAAGAAGACGGTTGAGCCTTGAGGTAAGATGATACATGGGGCGGACCTCCGCGTAGCACCACACACATTTCTTCGAGGGCCCTTCTTTCACAATTCAACGGCATAGCCATTGCACGGTTTGAGTAACCTCAACACTGGGGGTGAAGTCCAGGCAGGCCGGCATGGTGAAATGGTTCCGTCCCCATAAATGGACACCAATATAGGCAAGACCTGGGCTAGCCAGACGAGCCCTGGAACTGGCAAGGAAGTGGATGGCGCGGGACACAGACGCCCATTCACGAGGAAGACCCATTGTCGAGGACGACAATGGATTGAGTGGGGGAGCCTATTACGGTTCAAAGCAGGCTTAGCCTTGCCTACGCTTGGCAGGCTTACGTTAGGGACATGCCCGTCATTTTCGCCTGTAAGATTTTTGGGAGAACTGATGTCATCTTCAGGCAGACCACCAAAAGCTTAACGTACTCTTTGAGGAGGGGTGGTCGACCTCCTTGGGTGCCTAACCTTGGCACTCCTAGACCATCATCCCCTTGCGGGGCGGCCCTGGTTAACGGCTAGCATGGCTACCAGGGTTCCTCATGGGCGCACACTCATGGGGACAGTGTTGGACCGGCACTGCGCTGCCGATACTCAAGGGAGGCTTGGCATGCGGGCTTGGCTCAAGTACGTCCCTTCACAATGCCAGTCCCTTGCCCAAGCTGAGTGAGCTACCCCGTTGCCCTTGGCGCATGGGTGTGTTCTGTTCCAAGCGGTTGCCTATCATCACGGCACATCGGTGCCTATCATCTACGGCTTACAGGAGACCCATCACATCGGTGCCAAGTCACCTCATCGGCGCATGGTCGCCTTCCATTATGGTTATCCCCCTTTAGCACGTAAGCGGCGCTTCCCATGGACCGGTCTGAGCCAGGAGAGTGCCCCGGCCATTGGACTTGAGGTCATGATCCAGTGCTACTGACTTTGGTGGAGCCATCCCATTAGGCAACTCCTAGCCTCTATGCGTTACAAAGGCTTGTTCTGGCCTGCCTTGGCCAGGACACCGGACGGGTTCTTCCGCTGTAGAACTACCCCCGTGACACCCAGGCAGTTCACCACCAAGGCAATTTGCCCCCAGGCAGTTCGCCACCAAGGCAGTTCACCCCCAGGTAGTTTGCCACCAGGCAGTTCGCCACCAGGCAGTTCGCCACCAAGTAGCTCGTCACTAAGGTACGCCACCACCGGGTCGAATAACGAGGTACTTTGCCAAAAAAATTTACATCACAAAACATTGGTACGTGGCCGAAAATGGTTATCAGAGTCGATGCTTCAAAAGAAAATATCGGTGAATGACAATTCTTATGTCAACTTATTTTATTTGTTTTGGTATAAAGGAAGATAATCACAAGAAGCTACACAAAAATACAAGCCTAGGGATAGTTCTTCCCCTCTATCCGCATTACAAAGAAGTAAAATTGACCCTTCCCCTATTACCTAAATTAACTAACCACCCTGCACTTGCATGCCTTCTTATGTTGCTTTCAAGAGATCTAGACCAAAGGAAAACTTGTAAGAACACACAAAATACAATGTAAACCTGCAACCTGTTGGTGGTCGGTGACTCTAGAACAAAGAGTACCATTTTACTTGGATGGATCCTCCCAATTATGTCATCCTTAGGATTCTCAACTTATTCTTGTACACCACTCTGGCCGGTTCAGATCTGCGGGTTGTTCCCACATCCCTACCTACGGGAAATTACAGCTGCGCATTGGGAATATCTTTCTTATCATTCATGGTGACAATATACAACGGTGGTGTTCTGGGTAAACAATTTGTAGGTAGTAGATCCAGAATGCACTCTGCCACTCTATATCTAATGCCTTATGCAAGGAGAAACTTTTTGTTCGTTGACAAAAATGGTTACTCAAAAGTTTGGATAGGTTTACAAGTTGAGCTTATTCCCAGTGGTTCTAGGCATAAAATCAAATGGCTCTGGATAGAGGGTTTTACATCGATCTGTTGGTTGGATTGGCCAAGTGATCGAGCGCAATCCGACCGGTCTTAGCTGTCAACGATTTCGCCTCTGAGCTGGAGCAATGGGGAGCCTGAAACGGGAAAGATGAGGGAACTTCGGGGGGA
Organism: Nelumbo lutea; assembly: GCF_056320005.1. NCBI lineage: Eukaryota > Viridiplantae > Streptophyta > Magnoliopsida > Proteales > Nelumbonaceae > Nelumbo > Nelumbo lutea. The sequence goes on from NC_142687.1 coordinate 6,444,799, forward strand.
ACCCGGTGAGATAACTCCGAAGCGCAAGTTAGTATTCTCTCAAAGGCAAAGTATAGACCAGATGGCGCAAAGTTCAAATACCTTGTTGTTGAGGGTAGGGGGCCTTTTATAATCACTTCGCGCACTCACTCCGAAGCCCTTGTCAGGTCGGGTATGATTACCCTTGCATCTGCCAGTTCGGGTGTTGTCTTTTCTGCTGGGATAGAACCGTCACTGCCTTTTATCGGAACCGTCTCTCTAACTGAAAATGGCGGTGTCGGGAGGCGGTGACAGATGACCGTTTGGAGTGCGGCCGTCAAGCGTCAGATCCCAAGTCAGTTAGGTGCGCCACCCTTGGGTACGGACTTCCTCGGTGTCAGGCATAGTATGGTTTGTTTGGTTTTGGTGTCCTGAGGGCGATGCGATGGAGTGGTGAGTGAGGCTAAGTCTTGAGTTTGGAGGTATATCCTGTATTGCTATAGGGCAGGCCAGTTCGGCGAGGTGTGTCCCGAACTGCTAAGGCAGGCCTGTCCAGCGGTGTATTCCGAACTGTTATAAGGTAGGCCAGTTCGGCGAGGTATGTTCCGAACTGTTACAAGGCAGGCCAGTTCGGTGAGGTATGTCCCGAACTGTTACATGCAGGCCAGTTCGGATTACTGTCTAGTTTGGGGATGAAGGGTGAGTTTGGGTTCCTAGTAGGGAGTTCAGACCGCTAGTAGGGGCGTTCGGTCAGCCGGTTTCTCCCCTTGGTGCTCGCGCCTTAGGTGTGCTTTTGTGCCGAACTGTTGCCTTTGCAACGTGTTGCGTAACTGTGAGGTCGGGCCAAATCTTCCTCATCAATTGCCCCCCACTCCTCGTTCCAAGGGTCTTGCCTTGGCACGGGGAGTTTTGCGAGGTGGTAGGTGGATTTGTCCTGTTCTTCGAATCTTGACTGCGCGAGGTGCTTTCCCAGGGTTTTCCGGTTTTTTGGATCATCCGAAAAGGCGAGAGACGTGCCTACTGCTTATGAATGTTGACGGACATGGCAGCATGTGTTTATTTTAAATTTCAAAAAATCGCGCCGCTGGGACATGACAGCGGGTCTTTTAATTTTGAAAAAAGCGTGCCACTACCGTTTTGAGGAGACGTGCCCTGGCAGTTGTCATTTACAGAGACGTGTGCGGCATGCTGTCAGTTTCCGAAAGACGTGCGCTGGAGCGTCGTCGGTTTCAAAAAGACGTGCGCTGACGTTTCGCTCTTTTCGGAAAGACGTGCGCCAATGACGTCTCGATCTCAGGGACGTGTGGTCGGCGTGAATGTCAGCCGTCGGATTTGGCTTTGATCTCCACTGTGGTTCTTGGTTACTGTAGCTATAAATAGTAGGGGAACCCCATTTGATTTGTCACTTCTGCAGTTTGCTTCTTGAGCTCGCGTCCAACTTTTCAGCTCGCGTCCAGGCCTTTCAGTTCGCGTCTAGGCTTGTTACTTCGCCTTCAAGGTTTTTGGCTTGTTCCAGTCTCTGCAGTCTTCAAAACTTTCTTCCGGGGAGTACCTTCCTGAATCCACCTCTTCTCCTCGATGACTAGCTTTGATAGCTCAGACGATTCTTCAAGTAGGACTGATGTAGGTTCTACGAACCGAGCCGTATCCCCCGACTGCTTTAGTAATCCTGAGGTGGAACTTGAGGATGACTTCGAACCCGTAGGCCGAGCCGCTTTGGGCAGTTTAGCGTCTACCTCTCGTCGAGGTCGGATGCTAGACAGGTTTGGTCTTTCGACCATGACGCACAAGGGCCTCCAATCTCTACTTATTTCTTACAATATGCCTGGGGGATATACCTATTTCATTCCTTCAGGTAGTTTTCCTTGGGAACACGGTCCTGATGAGATCGTGATTTTTCAAGAGCAGCTCGCTACGGGGCTACGACTACCTATCCACCCACTTTTCGTCGAGGTCATAAACCACTTCGGCGTTACCATTGGCCAGCTTCATCCGAACTCTATTTGGAACCTGGTGGAGACAGTCTCCCTTTTTTGCGAACAGAACTTCCCTTTAGACTTGGAGATATTCTCCTCTATATTAATGCTCAAAAAACAAGCGGGTTCTCTTCCTGGGGGAAGACGGGCGTATTACCTATCTCCTCGCCCGGGCTTTAAGCTTCTGCACAAACTTCCTAACGAGGTCCCGGCGTGGAAGCGGGACTACTTTGGGGTGCGAAGTGCACAAGGGTGGCCTTTTTAGACCGAGTGGGGTGAGGCCGCTCCTGATTTTGTTGTCACTTTCGATAAGGAGACGGTGAAGGGCCTCCGGCAATGGGCTCGACAAGGCTTAAAGTGCCATCAGTACTTAACGGAGGCCAAGCTTATTGCGGTCGATCTGAGTTCGGGTAGGTTTCTAGCTCAGAGGTTTCTTGTTTGCTTTGTTCCTTCACTTTTTTTGATGTCGAACTCTTTTCTACAAGTGTGATGGACGCAGAGAGGACTCGTGGGGGGCACCTGTTCCAAGGCATGAAGAGGAGGAAGCGGGTTGCTAAGCGAACTCATGCCGAGCTGCCCCCGGATGAGGAGCCTCAAGTTCCAGGCCACATGCCAGAGGATCTGCCCAGGGAGCCCGAGGTGGCTCTGCATGAAGCGTCTGGGGTGCCTTACGTTGAGACTACTCACACGGGTGCTCCCGCCTACTCTAGTGCTCCTGCTCACTCGGGAGCTCAAGGGGAGTTCAGGAGCGTGTTGATGCCGAACTACGCTCTTTAGAAGAGTAGGGAGTCTACTTTCCCCGAGGAGATCGCAGCGTGGACCGATCTTCCTTTGAATCAGGTCACCTGCCGTGTCGTAACTCATGCTATGGTGGTAAGTTAGATTTCGTTTGCCTTCTTCATTTTCTATCCTTCTTGCTGTTGTTGCTCACTTGTTTCTTTTGGTAGGTGAATTCTTCTATTCACACCTTAGCAGCAGGTGGAGAGGAGCTTGCGACAGGCGCGAGCTGCTGAGGCGGCTGCTCATGCTGCCGAAGAGGCTTTTTGTGCCGTCGAGGTGAATACCCGAACTGCTGAGGTTGCCGCTTATGCTGCCAAAGAGGCCGCTCGCGTCGCAATGGCCAGGCAGGCGATGTCTCAGCGGGATGCCGAGGCCATGTGGGTAGTCGTCAAGCACATGGCGGACTTGAGGTTGGACCTGCATCATCAGGTCGAATATCTTCAAGAGGACATCAGGGAGAAGACACAGATCTTTTTCCAAGGTATTGAAGACGCCAAGAAGAAGGCCGCTGAACACTACAATGCCTCTCCGCGTTTTGACGACATAATGGTGGATTCTTACAGAAGAGGATTCAAGTTGAGCTAGTGGATGATCCGGAACACGTACCCCAACCTCGACGTTAGTGCCATATCCACTTCGCATATAACTCAGGAGATGGCCAATGCTGCCGATTGCGAGCCGGATTTTGAAGGCGAGGCAGGGCCTTCGGGTGTTGTTGAAGTGCCTTTTGATAGGGAAAAAGTAGCTCCGAGCATGTAATTTTTTTTATGTACTCTCCTTTTTCTTACAACGGAATAGACAATCTTTTCGGTTAAAGTGTTCTTTTTCCCGAACTGATTTTTTGTCGAACTGATAATATGCCAATCTGTTTCTTGCCCGGGTTATTGTACTTGCGCGACCTGTTTCAGCCCTAAGGCTCTTGTAGCGAACTGATTTTTTGCCGAGCTGATAATATGCCCGACTTTTCTTTGCTTGCTTACGCCGAGGTTCCTCTTGTTGGCTCTGCATCATGGCCCTAAGGCCCTTGTAGCGATTTCGTCCACTTCGCTTGGCGGTTTATAGGTAGTATCGCCTTAAGTTAACAATGTTCCATACTCGGGGTACTTGTTTGCCTTCTAAGGTTTCGAGCTTGTATGCCCCCCGAGCGCTCTCTTTACTTTATAGGGCCCTTCTCAATTTGGTTCAAGTTTGCCCACGACGGATTCGGGCACCATAATCTTACAAAGGACCAGGTTGCCGACCCGGAAGCTTCGCTGCTTTACTCTGGCGTTGTAGTAGTGTGCTACCTACTACTGGTAGGCCGCTGTCCGGATGTGTGCGAGGTCCCTTACCTCGTCCAATAGGTCAAGGTTGGTACGTAACTCATTTCCATTTGTCTGATCGTCATATGTTTCTAGTTGCAATGTTGGTACTTTGTTTTCCACCGGGATTACTGCTTCAGTGCCGTAGGTGAGGTTGAAGGGGGTTTCTCCCATGGCAGTTTTTTCTGTAGTTCGGTGAGCCCATAAAACACTTGGTAGCTCTTCTGCCCACAATCCCTTAGTTCGATCTAGACGTGCTTTCAGTCCGCGTAGGATGACTATATTCATTACTTTTGTCTGACTGTTTGCCTGCGGGTGCGCGATTGATGTGAAGTTCTATCGAATCCCCATGTTCTGGCACCACTCTTGGAACTTCATATCCTCGAACTGCTTGTCGTTGTCGGAGATCAGTACCGGAGGTAACCCGAGGCGACATACTATGTTCTTCCAAAAGAAGTTCTGTATGTTTCGGGCCGTAACTGTTGCCAGAGGTTCGGCTTCTATCCACTTTGTGGAGTAATCTACTACCACCACTAGGAAATTTCTCCCACCTGTTGCTGGCGAAAATGGCCCCAGGAGGTCGATGCCCCAATGTGCAAAGGGCCACGGGCTGGCGAGGTATTTGAAGTCGGAAGCAGGCTGATGGTGGATATTGGCGTGCTTCTGACACTTGTCGCATTTTCTGATGTGCTCGACGGCTTCTGCCTTCATCGTTGGCCAGTAGTATCCTTGTCGAAGTGCTTTTTGGTCGAGTGCTCTGCCCCCCAGGTGTCCGCCGCACAGACCTTCATGAGTGTCATGGAGTATGAACTCGGCTTCGGCAAGTCGCAGGCAACGCAAGTAGGGGAGCATGTAGGACCGTCGGTACAACCGTTCGTCAATTATGACGTATTTGGCTGCTTGGCGCTGCACCCTCTTGGCCGCATTGCGGTCTGCAGGGAGGGTTCCGTCTCGCAAGAAGCTCGCGAGTGGGTCGATCCAGCTTGGCTCTGCTTTGAGGACAGGAGCAACCTCCTCTGCCCCACCGAGAATACTAGGCCGAGGTAAGTCCTCTATGTACACGGTTCTCATGTTGCTGTGACTTGAGCTGGCTAACCGGGACAGAGCGTCGGCCTCTGTGTTCTCTGACCTCGGGATTTGCCTGATGAAGTGTGACTGGAAGTTGAGCAGGGCCGCTTTTACTTTCGCCAAGTATGTGATCATGGAGAGCTCGCGTGCTTCGTACTCGCCCGTAACCTGGTTGACCACGAGCTGGGAATCGCTACAGATGACTAAGTGCTTTGCTCTTACGTTTTGTGCTAGGTTCAGCCCGACTATCAGTGCTTCGTATTTTGCCTCGTTGTTAGATGCCGCAAACTCAAAGTGTAGTGCGTATTCCAATTTTGTGCCACTCGGGCCGCATAAGACTATTCCAGCCCCGCTGCCTTGCTGGTTCGAGGAACCATCTACGTGAAGGATCCAAGGCTCCTCATCCTAATTCGCGCTTGGCCTGACCAGGAGAGAAGCCACACTGGCTGCTACTTCACGGGGTTCAGACTCTATTGGCCTGGGAGCTCCGGGTTCGCCCGAATTGGGGACCTCGGGCTCAACCTGTTGAGGGGCTTCGAGCCTGAAAGTGCACTTGGCGATAAAATCTACCAAGGCTTGAGCCTTAATTGCGGTCCTTGGTTTGTACTGGAGATCGTACTCGCTGAGTTCGATAGCCCACTTCGTCAGCCGACTGGAGACCTCGGGCTTCAGCAAGACTTGTCTTAGGGGTTTGTCGGTTAAGACGACGGCGGTGTGAGCTTGGAAGTATGGGCGGAGTTTTTGAGCTGAAATCACCAGTGCGTACGCTATTTTTTCTATCTACGAGTATCTCGTCTCTGCTCCCTGCAGAATTTTACTAACGTAATAGACGGGCCGCTGGACCCAATCTACTTCCTTTACTAGTACCGAACTGACCACCTCGTCGCTCGCCGAGAGGTATAGTTCTAAGACCTCGCCCTCCTCGGGTCTGGCTAAGGTTGGCACAGTGGCGAGGTAGGTTTTTAGCTCATCGAACGCGAGCTGGCAATCTCGGGTCAATTCGAACCCTTAGCCTTTGATTGCCTTAAAGAAAGGCAGGCAGAGTCTGCCAATTTGGACATGAAGCGGCTTAGAGCAGCTATGCGGCCGTTTAGCCTTTGAACTTCTCTTACTTTTCGGGGTGGTCTCATATCAAGGATGGCCTTTATTTTGTCCGGGTTGGCCTCAATACCACGCCGGTTGACAATGTACCCTAGAAACTTACCCGAGGCGACATCGAATACACACTCGTTTGGGTTTAGTCTCATTCTATACTGACGCAGAATTTGGAAGATAGAATCCAAGTCTTTTATTAATTCCTGCGAGAACTGTGTTTTTGACGACCATGTCGTCTACATAACATTCTATTTTCATGCCGATTAAGGGCCGAAAAAGCTTATTTACAAGTCTTTGGAAGGTCGCCCCAGCATTCTTTAGTCCGAAGGGCATGACCTTGTAACAGTACAGGCCGAACTCGGTTATGAAGCTGGTTTTTTCTTCGTCGGACTGGTCCATCTTGATTTGGTTGTAGCCTGGGTATGCGTCCAGGAAGCTTAGCAACTCATGTCCCGAGGTCGCGTCCACTAGGCGGTCAATTCGGGGCAGGGGAAAGCAGTCTTTTGGGCAAGCTCGGTTCAGGTCGGTATAGTCGACGCACATGCGCCACTTGCCATTTTCTTTTTTCACCAGCACTGGGTTGGCTACCCAGCTCGGGTAATGAACTTCCCTTATGAAGTCCGCTGCGAGGAGCTTTTCGACTTCTTCGTCGACCACCCTCCAGTGCTCCGGGGCTAAGTTGCGTTTCTTCTGTCTAATGGGTCTGACAGTTCAGTTCGCAAAGGCTCATTGACAGAAGCACCGATCTGTAGTGTTCGCACCGGATCTGTAGCCGAGGTCGGGACTGCGACTGTTTCCTCAGTGGGCGAAGCTCGTTCCTCGCCCTGCTCCGCGAGCCGCTCCAGTTCGAGGTCGTTGGCTGCCTTGGTTTTTCGCTTTAGGGCGGCAACATAGCATTTGCGGGACTCAAGTTGGTCGCCCCGCGCTACCCCCACACCAAAGTCTGTGGGGAACTTCATTGCCAGATAATAGGTGGAGACCACTGCACGCAGAATATGCGTAATTGGTCTCCCTATTATGGCATTGTATGGGGAGGAGGTCACGACCACCAGGAAATCGTGGTTGAGTCTTACCGCGCACGGCCATGTGCCGACTTCCACAGGTACTGTTATCTTCCCCAGGGGCCTGACTTCCTCTCCGCTAAAGCCCACCAGAAGAGTGTGCGCAGGTTTCAACTCGCTTTTCTACAACTGTAATTGGTCGAATGTCGATTTGAATAGGATGTCTGCCGAACTGCCTGAGTCCACTAGTACGCGCCAAACTTCGAAGTTGCTGATCCTAAGCTTTATGATGAGCGCGTCGTCGTGGGGATAGTGAACACCTCTCGCGTCGTCTTCTGTAAAAAAGATCGGTTCTTTTGTCTTCGGCCTCTTGGGAGGGTTCTGCTCCTCTCGGGCTGCCTCGCAAATTGATGTCCGTGCTGTTGTCAAAGTGCAACCTGCCACCACCGAACCACCCACTATCACGTGGATGGTTCCCCGAACTGGACTCTCTTCTGGGGGAGGTCGCTGCAAGGCTTCGGCCTGTCTACTGCTCGACTCGGGGACATCCATCCCGTGTTCCCCTTGCTGACCTGCTTTATTACTACTATCATTATGTACAAAATTTCTCAAGTACCCGCGACGGATGAGTCCCTCTATCTCATCGTGAAGATTATTACATTGCTCGGTACTATGACCGTGATCTTTATGAAAACTACAGTATAGATTTTTGTTCCTTTCGTTTGGGTTGCTCTTTAGGCGAGGTGGCCACTTTATGTAGGGGGCGTCCTTGATCGTCATCAAGATCTCAGTCCGCTTTGTATTCAACGGCATGTAATCCGTCCGAACTGCTAAGGGAGCTCGGGACGGCTGGTTTGGCTTCGCCTCTCGGTTCTGGCTTCTTTTGTCGCCAGGGTTGGAGGGCTCGCCTTCTCTCTTTCTTTTTTCAACCCCGCCTTCGGTTCTCTGGTTGATCTCTTCCTCTGTTCTCATAAACTTGTTTGCAAGCTTGAGGAAGTCGACTACGATTGCTGTCTAGCTGGCCACCATGTGCCATTTGAATTCTTTGTGCGTCACCCCTCTTTTGGCCGCAGCGAGCTATACCGCGGGGTCTAACCGAGGGATCTGCAAGCATGCTTCATTGAACCGCTTGATGTAGCTTCGGATGAGTTCTCCCTCTCTTTGGATTACCCCGAAGATACTTTCCTCGGTTCTGGGGCACCTCTTGCTGGTAACAAAGTGTGCGGTGAAGATCTGTACGAACTGGGCCCAGCTTCTTATTGACCTGGAAGCTAGGTTCCAGTACCAGGTGCGGACCACCCCTCTAAAGGTGGTGGTGAAGGCCACGCACATGCATGACTCGCTAGCCCTAGCGAGGTGCATTTGTGACTGGAATGTGTCGACATGGTCGTTGGGGTCAAAGGACCCATCATACTTGTCCAGAGATGGAAGTTTGAAGTCTCTGGGCAAGGGGACTAACAAAAGTTCTGTTGAAAGGGGGGAAGGAACTGAGAGAATTGGGATGGTTTTTACCTCGCCCAAGCTCGTCTCTTCCTTGCCTCTGAGCTCGGGTAGGACATGGGTAGCAGTTCGGCGACTTCGCCGGCACCTTCTTTGAGTGGGCCTGGTGCTGGCACTGCTGGTCTCCGTGTTGCCGAGTTCGATGGGCCTAGAATGTTGTCCTGCTGCTAGGGCGCTAAACCGGTTCTCCGTGAGTGGGAACTCGGCCTGGGGATGAGGCCTGGCTATTAGGGTGGTTCTGGGGTCGGGAAGCTTCTACTTGGTGAGGTCGTCCACCTTGAGGGGAGGCCTTGATCGGCTTCGAAATAGGGTGTCGGGGGGGGTAGTGACTGGTTTAAGGGTAGCTGAGGGAACTGCTACTAATAATGGTGTTGGGAGAGGTGGTGCAGTACCTAGTGTTGCTGGAATTGCTGCATTTGGGCTTGCATTGCCCGCATGCATTGCATTAGATCGTCCAGCTGGTTCTGGTGGGTTGCCAGTGGGACAACAGTTGGTTCAGCGAAGTTCATTTCAATGGGGAGTGGAAGAGGGATGTTCAACGAAGGAGGGTTCAGGGGCGCCACTGCTTGTGGCACATTCAAACTGGGGATCCCATCCACTGAAAGAGGGATGGTGAACTGCCCAATGCACACCGCGGGAACATGGAGTTGTTCTCCGGTGGTGGTCGTTTCTGTTCCACGTCCGGCACTGTTGGAGGAGGCCATCGGCGAGGTGTGTCCCGAATTGCTAAGGCAGGCCAGTCCGGTGGTGTATTCTGAACTGTTACAAGGCAGGCCAGTTCGGCGAGGTATGTTCCGAACTGTTACAAGGCAGGCTAGTTCGGCGAGGTATGTCCCGAACTGTTACATGCAGGTCAGTTCGGATTACTGTCTAGTTTGGGATCGAAGGGTGAGTTCGGGCTCTAGTAGGGAGTTTGGACCGCTGGTAGGGGAGTTCGGTCAGCCGGTTTCTCCCCTTGGTGCTCGCGCCTTAAGCGTTCTTTTGTGCCGAACTGTTGCCTTTGCCACGTGTTGCGTAACTGTGAGGTAGGGCCAAATCTTCCTTCATCACCAAGGATTCTTCCTTTTGTATCTTCATGTTCATCTCACTTACAATCCTGCATAAGAAAGGTATAGAAAAGGAATGCCTATAGAATCATCCAAGGTTCAAGTCGTATCGTATTGGTACTTAGAAATGGCTGATACATACTTTTTTTTCAAAAGTTTAGTTTTTTTGGAAGCTTATAAGATATTTTTTATTATTAAAAAAATTGGAGGTCCGAAACACTTGGAAACAGGCGTTTTGGAGCGTATCTTTTTCAAAAGATACGATATGATACACCCCGTATCGGACATATCGTATGGATACTTTGAACCATGGAATCATCTAAAATCTCCACTATTACCAAAGATAAACAGGTGGTGAAATGATATAACATACTACTAAATAAATGTGATCATCCAAGAAATGCTCCCTTTTAGTTTTTAATCACATAAGCAGACCTTCCATCCACATTCGTTTAAGCCTTGTTTTTATTGTTTTCCCTGACTGTGATCATCCGCATTCCATTGGACAATTGATGCGTGGGATGACCATAGAGCAGTCTCCCTTGATGTGAATCACTAGCAAGTGTTGCTAGTAGCATAGCATGCATTTCAACCTCCCCCGCATCTGAATCTGTAATTTCAAGTTCAATAGCTCTCGCCATGAGAAAGGTCTCAGAGATGGAATTGTAGATGGTTGAAATTACAATTTCAGATAATGATTTCTTTTTCTCGATTTGCTTAGGATCATCTTCTGTTCCATTAAGCTGTTTATCATTACATGCCAACAATAGCACATCAGGAATCCTCGTGAACTTTACATTCAAGTATTTCTGATGTTCAGCTGGATGCTTATGCTTTTCAGGGCGTTTGCACAATTTCTATGTTTTTAGGAGATCTGGGCTCTTTTTGCACCAGCCAGACCATATGAAGGAAAAAGGCACAACTGAAGCTCAGGTTGTGGGTAATAATACCATTGACGGAACAATTCTAGCCGAGCTTAGATAACAATACCAAATAAAAATTACAATGAGAGAGTGTCTGTCTCGCCTTGACGATGAGATACGAAATTCTAAGTCTCCATCCAGGCCTCTTCTTCAGGACTCAAAATCGTCTAATCATCTGAATTAGATTCACCATTTCTTTTTGTTTAATCTAGAAAATTAGGTTGTGTTTGAAAACGATAAAATAAGTGTGAATGTAAATATGGTGTAAAACGGTTTAAATAAATTGTAAAATTGGATTAGCTTTGCACTGACTTTTACTTCTTACCAAATAGGCTTTTAGTTGTAATTGATGCAAACATGAATTCCAATAAAGTATATGCTTTTTTATTTTATTTTATCAAAAGTCCCATTTGAATGCAAATTTACTTTTTTTTTATTGATGTACTTTTACATCTTATTATCAATGTAAATATGCATTGGTCTGTAATTTATCAATGCATAAATGTATTGTTGTCAAACACAGGCAAAAATGAAAAAAATGCAAATTTACCCTGAACCAGGATTTACACTCTATTTGTATTGTTTCCAAACTTAGCCTTAATTGTAAAAATACTGTAGGTTTTTTGTAGGGAATTCAAGAAGAATGTGCTTTCAACTATCAGTTCCCAGCCGATCGAGGAGAGGAGGGACTCAAAGGATTCTATTGGGTTTATGACGTTAGATTCTCTTCCGTAAAGAGGTTTCCTCTTCTGCTGTGCTGGTATATCTCGAAAATTCAAATAAGAGTTATCAAGGGCATTTTATTTTCGTCCCGTGAATATTAACGATTGAATGCTATGTTTGGAACCCATAGGGTATATTTTAGTAGCTTTCTTTTAATTATTTTATCACTAGAACATCAGTAACTTTTCAGTTGAAACTGGTAGGAACCCTGAAAATATTTATTTCCAAATTCGCATCAACTTTACACGATGATAATAGAGAAAGCATGGAAGAATAGAGTTCATTCACAAACACAAATGCAGAGAAGCAGTTCGAAAACAAACACGAAACTCGGTGAAAAATAACCCTTTTACTTTGTGCTCATATACACAGTCCACCTATCTATCGGCACGTATAAAACGAAATTGCAAGAAGAACCAAGTCATAAGTCCTATTTACTTAAAAACTCACGACGTCCAACCAGCAACTGTCAGCTTTGGCTATATATATATATATATATCAACATTCTCTCCATTGTCATCATATGGATCCCTCTAAGCATTCTTTGTCCTCTTGTAATGTTAGCAGAAGATGATCATGAATAAAACTTGTAGGTTTTGGCCTGGATAATTATCTGCCTTAGCCCACCAATGGGTGAAAAAATCATCAACATAAGACCCAGTATGATGCAAATCTGGAAATACATTGTGCAAAAGTTGGTTATTAGTATATTCTTCAAAACAGCAGACTAGCAGAGAGAGAGAGAGAGAGAGAGAGCTATAATTAAGCATTACCCAATTGGTAATCCAAGATAAGCTGAACCTTTTAGGCTTGTAAATGGCGAGCCACATGATGCAAGGCAGCTATAAAGAATACAAGCATAATTAAGTTTGTTAGCTATTCATTGTCGAAGGTTGTAATGCAATTATTCAAATTATTTATTCATAAAATTGAGAATTTTTGGCTTACAAAGTAGGTAGTTGGTGCAAAAGCAAACCCTCCAAAGAATCCAAGAAGCCCACCAAAGAAAGGGAACGTCATAGCAATGAACATTGTTAATGCTGCAAAAGCGATGGAAATATGAAGGTTCAGACAGACACAGAAAAGTAGCAACAGAAACCAATCCAAGCACTGAAATTTAATTACAGTCAGTGAAAGAAAGAATGTAAAGAACCTACCTACATATGAAGTGCGAGCAATCAAACGGAGTCTAAGTCCAGGGGTGAAATGCAGTTTCTTAACCAACACAGTTTCTATCATGTCAAACACTGGCATCGCATAAATCTAAAACAGCACAAAGAAAGGTCATGGTGGTAATTAACTAATAGTTTAAGAAGAAGAAGAAAAAAAGAAAAGAAAAGAGGAGAATCCCATTAATTAATTAAGCTTCACCTGATAGCTTCCAATAACGTGAATGACAACAAACATGTTGGCCATGGCAATTAACCAAGCAGGCTTCTCCAGTGAGATGAGAATATTGTCTGCAACAGAGTTGCCAAACATCCAATAGCCGATCAATGCAACCGGGAAGTAACAAGCAGCCACAATAATATAGGCAAAGATGACACCCTTCCACATGGGTTTCTTGGATGGCCTCTCAGGAGTTGAAGGGATGGTTGCTTGAATCTCCAAGACAACATTGTGCCCAGCATATGCAAATGCCACATCGCCCAAGGCGCTAAAGAAGTTAAGCACGGTTCCAGCAGTGCTCTCGGATTTGTACCCATACTGCACATCTGCTTGAACTCCCTTATCAACAGAAGCTCCCCAAGCAATGGTTGAATAACTACAAAACCACATCTTCAGCATCTTCAGCAGAGAGAGAGAGAGAGAGTGAGATCTAGAGAGAGAGAGAGAGAGAGGGTACCTCAAGGACATGACTGCTGCAGCCAAAGAGACACCAGAAATGGAGTTAAAGTTGGGAAGTTGAGAGAGGACAAAGTGGATAGAAGCAAAGATCATGATGAAGTAGCTGCGCTTAATATCCTTGCAGCTGCTACACACTGTATCATGAAACTTCTTCAAGGATTGCCCTCCAGTAACCATGTAAACTATGTTGACACCAACTTCGACTACCAGCTGCTGGGGTACAACGATCCAGAGACCAAGCTTCTCGCCAAAGGCATATTGACCCAACTCATGGTATCTGTCGAACCGCTTCCCTGGAACCATCTCATGCATCTCGACCATTTGCCACAAGGTGTACAGAGTGATGACCCAAGACAACACAAGTATGGCCACACCAGGACCCCTAATTAGGAATTAAATCCAAATTAAACAAACAAGTAAGATTTCCAACTTAATTTTGATGGGTAAGCGATGAAAACATCAGTTGCAACCGGAAAATAAAAACTTGGGTTTGCTTCTTCAGCAATATCAGATATCTGATTTTGGGAAAACAAATCATCGTCGCTTGGATAAACATACCATCCGAGCTCCGACATGGCAAAAGGCAGGCTGAGTACTCCAGCTCCAACCATGGCGGTGACATTGTGAAAGGTTGAGTACCACCACTTAGCATTCCTCGAAGAAGTGATGGGAAGCCAGTCGTCGATTTGCTTCTCCTTAGCCGGTTCCTGGTTCTGAGATTTAACATCAACCATTTTTGTCGTAATTTCTTCTTAGGTTTTCACCCAGAATAATCAATCACAAGCCAAGATATATATAAACTGAAAAGAGAACTAAAATCCAACAACCAGAAAGCACTCAGAAATGAACCAATAAATAAACTGACATAAAAAGAATGTGTGATGGAATGAACTGGGTTACTTATAGATAGAATTGACAAGGTAATAAAAGTAAGGGGTTTTTATAGTTCAGTCCACTTATCCCTAAAAGTAATCCAGAAGAAAAAGGGGAGAGTTGGCAACAGAGTACAAGTATCGAGCCTGATTCCTAGAACAGATTTTCGAATCTCTGAAGTCTGCTGGGTATCTTTCCATACGTAGTGACCAAATAAGTTTGTTAGCGAAAAAATAATAAAATAAACTGTTGGGGTATCAAAGAAGAAAAGCCGTTGTGGGATATTTTTTTGGTTCGGGATTTGCTGATCACAGAATTTCCATTTTCAAGTTTTGACAACGAATCAGGACTGGTCGATAGTTAATACCATTGGAATTTGCTTCTCAATTTTCCTTCCATTTGGTGATGTGGTCATGAATGGCTCATGCGCCTTTTACACGCTGCAGGCAGGAAAACAAAAAGTCGTCCTTGTGGGGCCACCATACTTGACAGTGTATGTGTATCCCAGCCGTCTGATTGGTTAGTCAAAATATTAGTAGGACCATCTCGGGAGGGAGACCCAGGATATTTGCCACGTGTACGATTCTGCAAATACTTACTGGACAGAGGGAGAATCAGAAATCTCAAATCAATGAAGCAACGCCCAACGCAGAGCGGACGGGATAACCAGAGTGAGACTGAGAGTGAGAGCGTCAGCCTGAAAATAAGGATGGCTACGTGCACACCGGTGGAGGCCAGGGGAGTGCTTTTCCTCAACTTTGAAGGAGAGAAAAGTTGTCACCTTTCAGTTTTCACCTCTCTACCTTACGACCTACGTTGCCTCATGCCACGTCATCAAACTAATGTCCAATGTGGCGTATTGTGATTGGCCTAGCGTTACATGTGCAACTGTAAGGAATGGTGCCAACAAATCACATGGATGGATCAGGACGGAGCTTTTGGAGATTGGAGTGATCTCTCACTCACACAAAGCACGCGGTTCCTCGTGCTTTCCGTATTAATATTAAACCAATTAAAACGAGAAAGATATACCATAATTTGCACCAGTTAATTCCTTACTGAAATTTTCTTGAACTGGTAGAAAAAGAAATTCCAAGAGATAAAATTAAAATAAATCATCAAATTTTCTCTCCATGAGTTTTTTTTTTTTTTTTGAAAAGGGCAAAAGGCCACAGCACCCAATCACAGTAGAACAGAGGAGCTAAGTTGTAAATTGCATTTCAGTTGACAGATGAAGAGAGATACCAACTCTATTTTTTCAATGCAAAAAAAAAAATCAGGTATTGAACAAAAGACAAATACAGGAGAAGACAAATTGCAACGAACTTCAATTTTCAAAAAATATATAAAAAGTTTATAAAAGCAACCAGTGGAACGACGTTGCGTTGCAAGTCAAAGATCAAAAGAGAACAAAAAAGAGGAGCGTAGTAGTAATAAGAAAAGAAAGAAAGTTAGCATGGAAATGAAGGAAGCCATTAAATTCGAGTGACCAACATAGTTGTTCACAAATCAGGTGAGCGATATCGTGGTTTTCTAACTTGACCAAATCAGTGCAGAGAGAGAGAGAGAGAGAGTGCTGGGTATGTAAAGGCCAAAAGCTAATACATAGCAGTGATTCAGTTGAGTTCCATCTCCCATCAACGGGAAAATAAAGAGCAGTGATTCAATGGAGCTATAACGGAAGAAAAAGGAAAACATAACTGAGGTTTCACCACTGACATCATGGCAAGATACTTGAGAGTGAAGGCAACCCATATCCAAGAAATCAATAAGAAAAACTTCAAAACACATACAGAGACTCAGAGAGAGAGAGAGAGACAAAGAGGGAGGGAGGTTACCTTGTCAGAGACAGTGGGGTTCTGGTCGAATGTAGTTTGGGTTCCCATGGTTGCAGAGTATTGCACAGATGCAGAAGGAAGAGACAAAGTAGAAGAAGATTGAAATATTGATCGAAAGGGCTGAAACTAATCTGTATTTAAAAGGAACCGGAGCGAAGTTCTGAGAGTAGAATTGTTGTTGAGATCAATGCCTTGGTTTGACTCGGAGGGTGTTGTATTCCAAAAGAAAAGACGTAGGAAAATTTCTTAAAATAGAACACTGTTTGGATGACGAGTCTCTCTCCTAGTCCTAGCTATCCCCTTGTCCTTAGGCTGTGTCTTCGGAAGATAATTGTAGCAAAGTTTAGAATTTCAGTCCAGTTATAACTTTTGTTTTCCTGATCGGCTGATCCTAATTAATTTCCTTGATTTTTTTATTAATTACTCCTCATTTTCCTACCAATAACAAAAATGGCACACGACACCCCCTGAGTTGTTAAATTTCTTATTTTAACCAGTCATATTTTCTATTTTACAAATACACCCATCGGCACACAAACTTATGCACAAGTTTATTTTTATTTGTTTATCATGTATAATTAAAGGCGTAGCCATTAACTACAATGCTCTATTAATTGTCTAAATCTAGGAAATTGCCCAAAAGGAGTACTAAATGAATAAAAGGTGAAGAGGGAAAAACCTAGATTTGTGGGTTAATTAAATCCTTATCAAAATTAATTTTCTTACGTGTGAGCGCTCATAGGATAAGTTTGGTTTGATAGAAATTTCTATCAACTTTCCGTTTCTTTCTTGTTTCCTATCAAATTTAACATAACCGGGTTAATTAAATCCTTATCTAAATTACTTCTCTTATCCATCTATATTCATTTAGGATATATATTAGGTTTGGTAGAAAATAAGAGAAATAGAAGATTAAAAGTAAAATTTTCATACAATTATTTTCTATCAACTTTCTATTTCTCTCTTTTTCCATCAAACTAAAATGGCTTTATTGCTTTTGTATTTTTTGAAGTACAAGAGCATGAAATATGTTTTTCATTTCTACCATGTCTTTTGCAATTCAGTAAATATTGTTTTTAAAACAAGCTTTTAATAAAATCATAAATAAATATGTAGTTACGCCATGTTGGTTTACCACATGCGACATGATAAATCTCATGTGCCAACTTATTATTTGCTGAAATTTATAATATAAAAATGTCATATGACCTATACTCTATTGTTGTGACATGTCGCATATATTTTGTCACATTTATAGACATCAAATTTGCATATATTTTCTCATATATTACAAATTTGCCACATAATATATATATATACATGACATGTATTTACCCATGTGTCACAAATTTTGCCACATTGATAGATATTTTGCCACTTGCTATATATATATGTGTGTGTGTGTATGCGTCATGCATACCGCATATATCCATTTGTTTATGGAGATGGATGAAGATTCAGAGGGCTTGAAAACTCATACGCCATATGACAGCCAACATGAATTAAGAATTTGGCGTACAAGCTACAACCTAATATAACAAAATCTGTATTTGATTGCAGTACAAATTTCATTTGCATTGGTGTAAATGCATGGGAGTGCCAAAGGACTGAATGTAAATTATGGTTTGTTTTTGCTTCAAATTTGACTTTATTTTGTTTATTTGAGAGATATAAAATGAAATGACCTCTACTTTAAATGAAAGTAGGAGGAGAATCAGCTATCTACGAACAAAGTATGATGCAAGATGATCCACTTTATATGAGGAAGAAGTGAGCACATAGGAGGAAGGTGGTGCAAATTTTGCATCAGTTTTTGGGATGCAAAATTTGCACTGTTAGTGAATTGAGTAAAAATTTTGCAGCCAAAAGTTCTCACCCCGAATGGTGTCGGATATTCTCCTTCTCTAGTGTATCCGCAGCTTCCTTTGCAATTTTATTGATTCTAGCACCTTTATTGTAGCTTTAGCTCTTAAATACTTCATTTCCCACGATCGAGGCAATATCATTTTTTTTTTTATTTTTACAGTGAAAATTTAAATAAAAATGTGAAAGTTTTATTTAATGTTTCCTCTAAACAATGTCAAGGAACTCCCATGTTTTGAGCCATTTGAGGAATTTATATTTGTTCCCTCCTCACCTTCTAACATCCCCCCCCCCCCCCCCACAAAAAAAAAACAAGATACGGCAAACAAAAAAAGTCAAAGGAATTCCACCATTCCATACTTGGTTCCTTAATTTGTTTAATGAGGCTTTCGCTTTATTTTACTTTCCTTGTGTTTTATTTGATTAAAATTTTTATTCAGAAATAGTAATTGAATATTAAAAAAAAAAGGAGACAAGTTTGGGTAATGGGTATATTGATATTCCAACTTACAGAAATGATTTAAATGAAAATGATTGAAAATGCAACGCCACCATCTGTAATTACTAAATTAATTTGATGGGCGACGAATAATGGCATTACTATTTAATATTATTTGTTTCAACTGAAAAATAAAATACCCACTGAGCTCTATCACCGTCAGCAGAGAACAAACAAGGAATTAAAAAAAATGATAATATAAATGCACATATAAATTAAATATAATGCGAGTAGGTCTTATTAATTTGAAGTATGGGCCTTTGGTCCAATAGTAGGATTGGACTTGGACAAACCATGTAAACCCATGAAGAATAAGGGGGTAATGGGCCTCACAGCCTGGCATTAATATACAATTAAATTGTAAAACATGCTCCTTGTTGGCTCATGTGACTTTCACTTTTTCTTTTTTTTTTTTCTTTTTTTAAGGTTACGTTTGATTGCAGTGCAAATTCGTATCTACTTCAGTTTTGTTTTTGACAATTTACATTCTTACTTAGTTCAAAAATTGTACTTCTTGTCTCCTTTCTATATATTGGCTCGGAAAAAAGATTTTCCTCCAACGAAAACAGAAAAAGATTGAAAAGCGAACTACAAGACTTCTAAAAAGCTAACAGCTCTCACAGAGGGACACGCCAATTGGAACCTAAAACTATAAAAATTGTGTGTTTAGAATTTTGAGCATTTATTCATTAAATGTTTGTAATTGATTTATTTATAAAATCAAGAAAAACAATAATATATCTATTTATTGAGACTTAGGCGCCACTAGACGCCATTAAACACCACGTCATCAAAACAATGAATAAGCACCTAAAGTATTAAAATGAAGATTCCCCAAACATTAAGTACACACATAAATCAATAATTACTTTTGTAAAATTTATATGTATAAATCCGCATGAGAAAAATGCTTAAATGAAGTCTATAACAAATTTTATCCGATAAACGCCCACGGTTTCAAATACCGCTCGACTGAGTAAATTCTGTGATATTTCGGCAAGACTCTAGGGCATTTAGATAACAGAGACAGTCTTAGGTCAATGACGTAAAATTTGTCATTTAAATAACAGAGAGGGTCTAGGTGAATGACGTAAAATTTGTGTAAAAATATTCAGCAGTTGGTAAGTCGTGACGTGGGAGATGTGACCCCTCGATGTGTGAATCTTCTCGTTTCCTTCCACTTTTTTGAATCGCTGGCGTCGGAGACGTCTATCGACCAAGAAAAAACTCTTCATAATCCTTTCCTTTTGGCCTGAGCCTGAGCCTGAACCTCTCCACTCCCTAGCAGAGATCGGATCTGCTTTTCACTGAGAGCGCCTAAACACACACATCCTACCATGTATCGGGAACATTTTTTCGTACTTGTAAGGCGCCCAAGTGTGAAAAGCAGATCTCACTCCCATAGAGCGAGGTTGACGTACGTTATTTATTCCCCAGTTTGGTCAAGCGAAGGCCACACATGAAAACCCGTTTACACTGCTAAGTCCTAATAAGCAAAAGAGTGTGGGACTCCTCTTACGTCTTACCCCCAGCCCCAGTAGTTCCACTGTGGGCTTTACTACATTTTACATTTTTCAAAATTTGCCACGCACTTGGCGTCTCTCTCTCTCTCTCTGAAGTTTTATGAAGCAGAAACCCAATGACAATTGCATGCACATTAATTGTCAAATTCCCTTTGACAATGTTTGTCTCCGCATTTCAGTTGTTGGCCGGACTCTAACTAGTTTGTTTAATTCTGTAGATGAACCAATTAAGTCTTCTTGCAGCTTTAACTGCTTTACTCCATCTATATACTTATAAAAAAACAGCAAAAGTCCATAATCGAAACCGCTCGACTCTATCCTGAAGAGGAAAACCAAGTTCATTTTCCAAACCCATCAATATAAAAATCGAAAGACCATGTTGATTATTTTCATGTGATTGATAATTATTTTGAGGAATATGAAAAGTCTACGTGAATGACATCCTTTCAAGAAAATAGATTTGCAATGCTGGATTGTAGTGTTTGGGTTTATCCCAATGGCGGATGCCTCAGAATTTGATTACTTTGGAAGCTAATTTATTTGTTCTATCTGCAAAAGTTAAGACTACAAAAGCAGAGTTCCCTCAGAATTTGATTACTTTGGATTCAATTTTTTTTTTAATTGTTAATTAATTTTGTGTATAGAGTTAATTTCTTTTCCTGTGACTTCATAGGAATGCTAATGTCACCATAAGAACGCAAAACCTGTTCAAGAAAATTTGTATTGAAGAAGAATTAAAATGAAGTATGGTGAAGAAAACGCTCTAATGTCTAATGTCGACTTACTTTGGGCTTGGGCTATGGAGCGCCCCGTTCTTAAATTAGCACACTTGAAAATTGCCAATACCCAATGCATATTAAGGAAAAGGACCCAGAACGAGAGTCCCAGATCAGCCCCTTACGATAGTCCTAACTCCTAAGCCCATCATCATAAGGAGCGGCAAATCAAAGTTTGGGGTTCGAACTTGAATGACGCAATATTCGAATTTGATGATACTGAAAATTAATATTCGATTTGAATTCAATCAATTAATTATTTTAGGTAATTAATAAATATATAAAATAAATATTTTATTTATATAAAGTATATAGTTATAAATTATTTATATAATACATTTAGATCTTTTATATATTATATAAAAATTAAATAATTGGTCAAATTCAATTATTTATCGAATTGAATCAGGTCATATCCGAATTCGACCAATTAGATATTCGAATTATCCAAATCCAATTCGATTATTTTGAATCTCGAATTTGAAATTAAATTTTCGAATATCGTTAACACCTCTAACCAAAGATCGGGACCTTCTGCTACATTCTGGAACTGGGGAGGGAGAGTTAATGCTACAGTTGGAGACCCGATTTGCTCCTCACATGACATTATTCACACTAAAAATTCGAATTCCCACAGTTGATGCTGCTGCTTCTTCTTCTTCTATCTATAGTCTGTTTATACAATAAAATTATGTAAAAAGTAGAAATTCAATAAAGACGAAGTCCAGCCCTTTATTCAATCGGTCCTCATGTTTTTAGTTCCCCCACTTGTACTCAATACCCAGAAAGAAAGAAGAACGTTTATTAATGCAACTCCAACTATCCAACTTCAATTTAAGATTTAGTGCTTAACATCACTTGTGTCCTTGGGATAACTCAGTTGGACGCTTAAAGCAGAGTTCGGACAGTAGCAACAACAACAATTTCCCTGGACTACCTGAAATGACAGTGGATGTATTTTCCGTGTGCAGCTGTAATGTCTTGTGGGTAGTATGGGTATCGTTCTTGTAGTCTCCAAGATTCCAACATGTACACCGGATTTTTTTTTTTAATGATATGGATATTTTTAAAATTTGGCTGTAATTTAGAATATTGGAGATTTATTACCTAATTGCAGTTCAGTTTGACCCTAGAATGATAGCTAGAGAGAATGGAAGTTGCAAATCCTCGAGAACCCTCAATGATTCTTTTCTATAGTTCTAGTAAATATCGTTTTCTTTCTTATCTCTAAAATACCGTTGACAGTAGTTGGCCCATCGATATTGATATACATGGTCCTACATTTTGTGGGCATACAGATGTGCACAGCTGAGCAAAATTGTTTTTATTTGCAAGTTAGAGAAAAACAAAAAACAAAAAAGCTTTGTTCAGATTTTAGACCAATAACAAGATAAGTTTAACATTCTACACCAGTCGTCTCCTAATATTTCTTGAGCATGATTCAGAGTTACAATTAGAGAGAAAGAAACTAGCTTACTTTATACAAGCACACAACTAACTTAAATCCAGTATCTAAGGAATAGTTATTGGCATTACATATCTTAAATGCACAAGAGGGTAAACTCTTAGTCTGTGTAAGAAGTAAGAACTTTGCTTCATTCCTCAATACCTCCACATCTTGTATCTTCTAAATTTTCATCAAGCAATTGATAGCAATGATCGCTTGTGACCCTGATTTGACCCAAGAGCGTTAACAGGGTCTTCCAGTGCTAGGTCTTGTGCACCAAAACAGAAATAATGGTTCATTAGCTTCTTATTAACCGAGGCTGGCTTTTGGTTCATGTTCAGTGTTCCATCATCATCCAAGGATTGGTTTGAGCAAGAGGGACCTGCACTCTCGTTTCTAGAATGAATGCCCTTTTGTCTATCCAATGAAATAGGTGAAGACATTGTCGATATTGAGAAAGAACTTGAAGGTGATCGGTCTGATTTAGTTATATATGGAAAGGCCTGAATAACACCATGCATTAGCCCTGCTGCAAACTTCTTCTTGGTGGATGGACTTGGAAGATTGCTTATGACGGGCAGAACCCTTTTATTGTTTGGAAGTGATGATGGTTTTGAGAATTGCTGCCTGAGTGGAGTCGGAATCTCTTCTAAATCGCTCCATTTTCTATAGGATGCCATTGGGTTGTCATCTCCCAACTTCTTGGAACCTTCAGATTTCTTCTCTTTCCGGCCAGGCCATCGGAGTAGAATTTTCAGGCGTCTCTTTGCATAATTTACTGAGCTTTGTTTTTTACCATCCAAAGTGCTATGATTCCCATCAACTGAATCCAAGTTACTCAGTTCACTTGAGCATGTTTCACTGATCTGATCACCAGCATCTGATGCATTCTCGATTCCTGTATACAAGAATATCTCTGCATCGGTGACTCTAAAAGAAGTTCCAGGACTGCCTCCAATACCTTGCATTTTTTGGTGAGAAACAATGGAACTTCTCGCCATACAATCTTGACAACTAGAGACCCCACCAGCAGAAATCAACTGTTTGATCAATAACTCTGAGGAAGCAGATCGTGAACGTTGGCTAAGTAGATCAAGTGGGGTCATGCCATCTATGTCACAGATGTTTAGATTGATTGATGGTGCGGTTATTAAGAGTTCCACGAGGTTAGAATGAATATTTCCAAGCACAGCCATATGAAGAGCTGTTCTTCCATCATTGTTTCTGATGTTGATGACATCTTGAATGTTTGCAATCTTTCCGCAAATCAATTGTTTCATGAGCTGAATCTGTTGGTCCAATCTTCGGAAACCAGGCATTCTGAAACCGGATACAGCCATATGGAGGAAAGTATCTCCTCCATTATTTGTTAAAGAGATGGAAGAGGGAGATGCAATAATTAGAGCCTCTAACACAGGCAAGTGGCCCCTGTAAGAAGCCAAATGTAATGCTGTGTTCCCTTGATTGTCTGTGGAGGTAATTATATCGAAGGACGCCACCAGATCCTTGACTACCTGAAAATGAAAGGCCAGAATATTAAGAACAATAGAAATGACATCTTTTGAACAGGTCAACTTCAGACATGAGTACCTCATGCGTGAATGTTTTACTTTTAGATGGAAATACCATCAAACCAACTACTAGAGCCACCAATAGAAAACCATTGCATTTGATCTGTATGATGTTTTACAGGGTTTTACAACCAAAAGCCTAAAAAACAAGTTTCATAAAGGTCTTAGGGTCATCTTGGAGGTACACAAGTTCAGTAACAGGTATATGCCAAAGCATAAAATGTGGTCACATGCTCATCCAAGTTGTTTGCAAATTCAATCAAGTTATTGATAACAAACTATTGACATTAAGGAAAAAACTAGGTTGTACAAGACTCATTGCATGAGACCATTAGGACAGCTTATTTAATCAATGAGGAGAAGAACTAAGGCTACAAATCGGGTTGCCCAATTTGAAGAATACCAACTATATCATGCCATGCATCAAAAAATTAGAAAAAGAAGAGGCTCAGGTTATGGTTCGGGCCATTGAAAATTTAACATATTCTAAAACAACCTGACCCAAGTTGCATCCCTAAGAAGAACACCTATAGGGATGTAACCTGAAAGCATTTTTTACCCATAGCGTCATGTAACCTGAAAGTTTCTTCAGCCAAAAAGGAGAACTGCTTTGGGTAAGCACATCTGCTTCCATTTCTACAAAGCATTTTCCCCCAGGTGTCATGTGATTTGTATACTTGGATCTCTTTCTTTCTTTCTTCTTTTGTGTGTGTGTGTGTGTGTGTGTTTTCCTCATGGATACAACGTTAAAATGCATGCAGATATACAGATAATCATCTCACTAACTGAAATACCAATTCTAGGAATAACTTTACACGGAGAATGTGTTTCTCATAATCTCAGCCCCAAGGTTGCTGGCTGGGATTGTGACAAGTAAAATGGCACTCTGGCATTTTTTTTTTCTCACCGTTCTGTCTGTTGATGTCATTGAGAAGATAGAAATGATAGGTATTCTTGAAAACATTTCTTCATTCAATATCACAGTCATGAAAAGTCTGAATTGACAATCTAAAGGTACTTCTGCTATGCTTTTCTTTAGAAACAAATCTTAAAGGGTGTCATTTTACTTCTTCCTTAAATGAAAACATTTATCACCTTTCAGGAGAAGAAGAAAAAGAAGAAAAAAAAAGGTTAACACATAAGCAGCTAAATAATGCTTCAATTCTACTTGCAATTAAACCATTTCATTTTATTTTTTCATGAAACTTGAATGCAGTATGTCATCACTTAAAGGAGCCCTTTCCTGAGATGATCCATGTCAATCTTCTATCAGAACAAGAGACGGCCCCATTGGTCTAGAGTTCTAGTAATACATTGATATGCAGATGCACAGGAGTGATAATGATTTCTTTACACAAAATCCTGTCTCAATGAAAACAAACAGTCTTAGGCATATGTGATACAAAACTTGCATGGAAATGCCCAAAGAATCATAGAGAGCTTCCTGAACCCTGCCTTCATTTTCATCTAATTAATCTGGTAAGATATGTCAAATGTCTACCTGACTAAGAGGCAATAAGAAAAATCCATCACCACTAAATCTTGGACAAATCTCAGTTTTTATTAGTTAAACATTATAATGATATGATGATCTCTATACATTCAAGTCTCATTTTATAAAATCAAGAATTGTTCAACACAGATTTGAGTCTCTCCTTCAGCATTTATATGCAATAATTCAAGCAAAAGAGTGTGTGTGTGTGTGGGGGGGGGGGGGGGGGGGGGGCGCATTTACTGTGATCAGGACCTGAATAGGCAAAAATGCCGCAATAGCACATGAAAACATCCTAGAGTTTTATTTCCTACAACATTAGTAAGGTTTCCTTAACTGAAATGGCATTTACAGATTGTATGGACTACTTACTTAACTATGTACCACTCAAAAGTAGGAACTTTTCAAATGAAAATCTAATCCTAGCAAAAAACAGCCGAACAGATGCAGAAGAGAAATAAGAATACCCACACGGACATCAAATAGAAACCTCACCTCAACCTGTCCTCTTCCGGCGGCTGCGTGCAAGACGGTAGAGCCCTGAGCATCCCTGTAGACCAAAATATCCGTGCAGTCCCCTAGAAGATCCTTCAGAATCTCTAAATTCCCTCCTCTAGCCGCAGCATGAACAGCTCTGCTCACCATTTCTGACCTAAAAACGGGAGGAGGTCCGGCTGGTTGTTCTTCTAAAACTCCTCCGCTGCTCATCAAACACCTTGGTGATACTGAGAAATCAAATAAGAGCCTGAAGACCTCAGAATTCTTACTTCTGGCAGCAGCGTAAAATATATCAGTAACACCATATTCTCCTTCCCCGAACACAAGGAGAGGATCTCTGTCGAGCAGTTCCTGGACAAAAGTCACATCCCCAGCCGAGGCAGCGGTATACAAAAGCCATCCACCGTAGCCAGCTCGTATGAGAGAGTTGCTCCCTCTCTTACTTTCACACTCAAGTAGAAGCTTCCGGGCAACCTGAGAGCGGCATTTTGCGACGTCTTTGAACTGGGCCTCGTCGTCCCAGACGGTCTCAAGCCGGCGGATTCGCCTGAGGGAGGTGAGCTTGATGAGTAGGTTGGTGTCAATGTGGAGGAGCTCCCTGACCAGATCGTAATGGCCATTAGCAGCGGCCCAGTCAATGGGAGACGCATACCACCACTGGTTTCCGGTGCTCTCCCACCGCAGAGGAAAGTAGGATGGAGGCATTTGAGACGATAATTATGGAACTTTGGGTTCAGACAAAAGAAGTTGAGGGGAAATAACAGCTTAAAAAGAAGATATAGAAAAACCACAATTCAATATTGCAATTGTCAAGATTCAAGTGAACAATACACGCAAAGTAATGTTGGTAAATGCAGACGAAGCAATGCTTTGCAAAGGAAACAAGAAAGGCCGAACTGGCTTTTTGAATCAATAAGACTCAGACACAAAAAGAAAAGGATTCTGGGGAATAAGGTAGACGAAATCCAGACCCAAGATATAAGGGGGTTGGGTTAAACAGAGTGGAGCATAGCCGGAGAACTACTTATTTAAGAAAAAAGAAAAACCCATTAATACCCATTAATAGAGCCCTCCAATCTGCAACTAACTAGACCAATTAGAGCTCAAGAGTAAGCAAATGAAGAGGAACCAGACAATAAAATGGAAAAACCATGAACACCCCTTGGAGCACTGGTAAATAGCGCAGAGGAAAAACAACGGCACTCACCAGAACAGCAAAGAGGAGGAGAAGGGGAAGCCTCAATAGCCATTATTAGTCCAAGGAAGCGAAACCCACAGAACAGATATGGGGCTCCATAGGGTGAGGTTAGAAGTAGAGTGAAAGATAGTGTACAGAAAGCTGGGAAAGACGATGAAATGAAAACCTTTCTTCGGTGCTTGTACAGAAGAAATACGGTCATAAGGAAATAGAAAGCGAATATAATACAATTGCAGATAATTAAAAAAAGAAAAAGCTAGATTCCCTTGGTCCGTGAGAGTGCAGTGAAAGAAAACGATAGATAGATACATCTGGGGTGGCATCAGGCATGCCTATATGGAAGAGGAGAGAGAAGGAGAGAGATATCTCAGAAGAATAGACGTGGCTTGGAATAAATTACAGATGTGGCTTGGAATAAATTTCAGAGTCCATTGCAAGATGGGTACATCTAATCCAACCTCCATTCGTTTGTTTAATAGTTAGACAGTGACTGATAATTTCTCCAATTTTTCCCTCACTTTACATTTGCAGACTTGAACATTTGAGAGCATTCTATACTTCTCCCAAATCCCGATCCACTCAAAGGTGGGCTCCAGTGTTCAATCAATCCATAATGTGAAATGGGCCATGCCCAACCTGGTCAGATCTTGGTGGGCCTAACGACTCTGAGATGTTAATACTTTTGGTCCAACAATTTGGTGTAATCGTTGGATAGTATTTATTACTAATCCAACTATCAAACAATAATCAATATTTCAGCATTCTCAAGTCAACCGGTAAGCAAGTACTTAGTACTCAAACCCATGTGGATCAACATAAATGCCTAAATACGGATCTGCCCATCTAGGCAAGAGCAAGGAAATGATGGATTCGGTTGATCGGTAGATGAGTTCGGGTTACCTAGTCAAATGGGTTGTCTCCCTAGCTACATCCTGATCGATGTGCATGGAAGTACCACATGGGTCGGATCTTTACCGACAGCCTACTAATCGGCTATGAGAATTGGTTGGATGAATAGAGTGGTTAAGTGGTTACAAACTTACAAAAGTGATGAATGGAGAATTAAACTCTGCCTCCCTTTTGTGCAAGTTGGCATTATTTAATTGTAAACTCTGTCTCTGGAAATCATCGTCGGTCACCTCCTCATTTGTGTAAGGAAGATCCAATGCATCCATTTGTTCGAAACTTTGGATCTATGTGCCTACTGGAGCCGTGGGATTGGATGACAAGATATCAGGTGGGCCTTCAGTTTGCTTAATCAAATTCTATGATCAAATATATAATAGTTTCTTCTTCTTTCTTTTTTCAACTGTTGTATTATATCTCCCTTAGTCCACTCTCAAAAATTTTCTTTTTCACTTGTAACTTTTACCATTTGTCTTGATGGTAAGGTTTCTCAATACCCCTATAAGAGGTGTTTCGGAGCCTGGGTCTAATCAACCCATCTGAATCAGGTTAGAAAAAAAAAAAAAACTAAAAAAGAAAAAAAATGACGCAAGCATCGATACAATCCGATACGCCAATTTGCTTTGGTGTACTATTCCACTGTCTGTGTGCTAGCTCTCCACTGTGCTGTCAAACCCAACTTGCTTTTCTCTTTATGACAGATTACACATGAAGGCACATGCCGCATAGTTAGTTACTAAAGAACAAAATCAATTGGGCCCATCATACCCTTCCAAAGCCCAACTGTTTCATTACTTGGGCACCTAGGATTTTGACTCAGTTTTCCATATTTGACTGAACATGACCCATCACAGTAATTCCTTTTCCTTGCAAGTGATCAAAACAACAAATTACAAATTTGGAATGGGTGAAAAACAAAGTTTTGGCTGCAAAGAAAACTTGTGAATCAGGGTGACAGAACTCTTTTCACTTTTGATATTACTCCAATAACACAAAATCATATCGCAGCAAAAGAGGTTTATATTACTTATAGTATCATATGCTTTAATAAAAATTAGAAAATAAGCATTAAAATAATGAAGTAGGAAAGCCTTAAGGCATCCTATTTATTGCCTTCTTTGTTGATGTAGGAGTAAATCATGAAGCTGCTTTTAAGAAGCAACACGAAACCTAAAGCAAAGAGTGAGTAAAACCCCAAACAGAAGTGGACAAGAGTTTACATTTTTCTAATTTGCACTCCCATATATTCGTACTAGTACAAAGAAAATTGCATTGCAAACAAACAGGAGCATACAAATCCACTTTGCATGGTGGATGATGATCCAATGCGCCCACGTGGTTATGATATAATAAAATAAAATATATAGTAAACTAAAGTAAAAAATTTTGGGAGCTGAACGGAAAAGCCCAATTGAGGCATTGGAAATGGCTCAAAATTGCACATGGGGGGCATTGAACCTCGTGGTTGTGGGGTTAATAGATGAGTTGGGTTGGCGTCAGCAACTTTGGATCACGGATCTATTGAGAGAGAGAGAGAGAGAGAGAGATGGTTCAATCTTGGCAAGGGTGTCAATTCACCTACATACACGAATAAAAAAAGGTAGTAAAGATTGGGCTTCTAAAAATACCCAAAGTCAAAGAATAAAGATTGGGCTTCTAAAAAGACCCAAAGTCAAAGAATATAGAAAAGCTTGGGCATGGGTATTAATGGACCTTGCCAGGGCCCAACCTTTTTCAAACAGTCACCCTCAAATCCCAACATCAAATTTATTTGTTTAACACCAAACACGTACCCCACAACCTGGTATTCCAAAAGGGAGGCCATGTGAGAGAAACAGCTTTTGGGCTTTTCAGGAATGCACTTAAAAACAGGATGATGCATAGAGTAGAGTGGATAGTAATAATGCAGATAGAGCCTGAGTTTCACTCCCTTTTTTTTTTTCTTTTATCACTTTCTCACTTCTCCTGGTCCTAGTTATTGCTTCTACTCCTGCCTACACATGTTCTTGTTCTTGCCATAATAACGAAGAGCATAGCATCAATCAACCATGAATGCATCATCTTCCTCTCTCTCTCTCTCTACCTTGTGGTCTTCTTTAGCGGCCACTCGCAATCCATGGTGACCAATAACGAGCCTATAAATGATAATAGTCTGGGTTCCTGGGAGGCCCACCTCATATTGGGCTGGATTCTCTCAAGTGCTAGAAATATAAATGGAGATCTCTTGCCCTTTTCACCTAACAATTCTATGAAATGTAAAAGCCTTTAAACTTTGATGTAATATCGAATTGCCCTTGAAGAGAACGTTGAGCCACATGGGAAGAGTGCAAATACAAGATTTATAAATATCGTTTACAAGGTTTTGTACTGTATGTATTTGTGTTTTGAAATCCTTCCAAACAGAGCCATAGGCCTTTGGTATGAATTAAAACGAGATATTTCAGTAGATACTTGAGAATTCACATCTGCACCCCACAAATGTCCCACAGCATATCCCAACTTTGTATTGGGAACATCTCCCAAAGATGTCAGTGGGAGATATTCCCAATGCATGCTGAGATGTGCATGTGGGGCGTCTTCTGTGCGGCCCAGATGTTCCCTACACAAATGACGAATCATGATCGTGTCACCACTTACCAGATAAAGCTTGTAGTCCTAATTGTGAAGCAATATTGTATTTTATAATTCTATCAATTGCTTATTATTAACCCAAAAGTTGTTCTCCAAAGTCCAAACACCCAAGCACAAGAAAGGAGTAGACCCTCGCTTCCTTTTTTTTCTTATTGTCATGGTAGTGGTAGCTTCCTGTATGGAATGTCAACCGATATTTTAAAAATTGACTCAGAACTAGAACCATTTTGACTACCCGTTTTTTGGTTAATGATTTGATTATCAGGTTTGAATGGTATCAAAGCTAAATGATCCAACCATCTGAATCAACAATGATTCAAAAACCAAATAATGGATTAAGGGTGAAATGGACCCTGTTGCCCGAATAGTATCAAAGCTAAATGATCCAACCATCTGAATCAACAATGGTTCAAAAACCATGATGTCATTCATATGCATGGTTCAGCCTGAACCAGAATTATACCTACAACATTTTCCAAGGACAGGCACCTAGGGCTGTTTACGTTCTTTTATAATTAGAAAAGAAGACAAATATAAAGAACTAGTATCATTTTCAACAAGTTTCAAGACAGCCCAGCCCAGATTGTGTTTCACAAACAGCCAAACTTTTTCTCACTCAACTACCCACCCAACAACTAATCAACTGCACGCATCACACCTTGCCCCGCGAGGCGAGAGAGAGATGGTCAAGGGATTCAAGATCCCTACAAACAAGAGAGTATTAATACAAAACTCCCACAGGTGACAGGGGGCGGTGGCATGGAACATTCATGTGCCTAGCGTTGTTACAAGCAGATCTAGACTCCCCATACTTTATACAATTTCTGACTATATAACTGAGCCTTACCCCGACCTAATCTATCTATTGGATTGCATTACATACCAAAAAGCCCGTTCAGTTGTATATCGGGAACATCTCCCCTAATTTTATGTTCTATTCATTGGGGGAGATTCTGGATGGGGATGGCAGTGGGATGAGTGTCCAGAGGGTTTTGTACATTCTAGACCTTAAAGTCATGTTTGGTTTGAAAGAAAAAGTAGGAAAAGGAAGGAAAAAATAGGAAAACCAATACAAGGTTTGTATAGGGTTCCTATCTTTTCAGTCCTTTCTTTTCAATTTCCTTTGAACCAAACATAACCTAAGATTGTATTTGATTTGAAAGAAAATGTAGGAAAAGAAAAGGAAAAATGGGAAAACTTATATTAGATTTGTAAAGGTTTTTCTACATTGTTCTTCTTTTCCTTACTTTTTCCTTCAAACCAAACACAACATAAGAGTGCAAATGGATCAGATTTTGATCCAATCCGAAATTAGCATCCCCCAATCAGTTTTGAATCAGATTGGATCATAAAATTCGATCCGTTTGGAATTTGAATCACCTCTATCCAATATATATATATATAGACAATTGTAACTCAATATAGGCTGTAATTTTATTAATTAAATAAGCCTAAAATTGAAAATTTCACATCAAACATGATCGAACAAAACAAACCCAGAAACCCTTCTCTTTGGTGCTTTTGTGTTTTGCTTTTGTTATGTTGGTGAGAGTTGATAAGTGAGAAGTGAGAACCCCAGCCGTTGTTGCTGCCTGCCACCACAAACCGTCACAGCATCACCGTTTAATCTTCACCATCACCGGTCGTTGTGCATTAATCGTTCATCCCTCTCCTTTTTTTTTTTTTTTTTCCATTTTTCCCTTTTCATTTCTAGTTCCACCGAGATCATCTCACACTTCACATTTTTTTCGGTTATTCATTCTAGTTCCGTC
Organism: Nelumbo lutea; assembly: GCF_056320005.1. Lineage (NCBI taxonomy): Eukaryota > Viridiplantae > Streptophyta > Magnoliopsida > Proteales > Nelumbonaceae > Nelumbo > Nelumbo lutea. The sequence goes on from NC_142687.1 coordinate 6,476,905, forward strand.
GATAATTACATTGTTGTTTGTTGCTGCCCCCATGGCCCCATCCCCAAATCCTTTTTGCCGCCACCGGTTGTTCAAGTTGAAGGGCAGGTTAGGTCAAATGGTCAATGGTCGAGTGACAGAGACACGAGACTGAGATCTGACATCAGATCGAATCAGATCATCGGATGTATGATTCGAAAATATTTAATCGAATTGAATCGGATTTGTATCGGATATCTGATGAAATGATATGAATCCGATGGATTCGAATTCGAATTCAAACCATATGATTTTTCTATAGAATTGAATTTGAATTTACTCTGATTTGAATCCGATCTGATCCATTTACACCCCTAATCTCTTATTAGATCATATTCACTTTCTTAAACTTCCTAATCTATATCCGCCCTAAAATCCACAATAGGTTCACTAGGTTGGATTTTGAGAATCAAAACCCTCCATACACATTATATTTAAACAATAAACAAATAAACAATAAAATTTTTATTTATTTAATTAAAACATATAAAAAAACAATATAAATTATCAATTGTTTACATAAAATTCAGTACCGAATACATAAAGTTTATAGATTGAATTCAGTGTAATACCGTACAGGTTGTAGAATCCCAAAACCCATTGAACATGTACTGGGTACAGTAAAAATTGCCATCCCGACATGAATCTACAGCTTGCCACGCTGTATATATTAAATTCAAAGCATGCATGTTTGGGTGCTATGCTCTCAGGGAAGCACAATTTTTGGCATACCAGGCAAGTTCATTTTTGCTCAATCACAATCTTCCAAGTGGGCTTGGGCTTCAGATCAGCAGTGTTTGTAGCAGTGTTTGTAGAGTGTGCAGATATTGCAGAGAATCCCGTCGCCTATAAAGAGAGGAAAAGGCCTGATTCGAAGTATATGTTGCAGCATCTACGTTCGAATTAGGCCAGCCCACACTTTGGGTCAGACGGAATAAATATCTGATCCAACTATCGATAACAGTCCAAAACCAGACTGCATTGAGTTGTTTATTTTTGCGTTGTTTATTTTTCAATATGGTGTATTGAAAAGTCACGAAAATTTGAACCTAAATCTGATCTATTGAAAGAAGATGAGAATTATAGGTATCAATGGATTAGTTCTGAGTTCTGAAACCAACAATTTGAACAGATTGAAGGGTCGAAAGGTTGAATTGGACGTTCTCTTTTTGTAATGGATTCAACAGTTTGGATTAAACCTGGTCCATTTGTAATGGACTCATTGAACTAAATCAGATTAGATGATGATCAAGGCTTGATAGCACGACTATCCAAACTTTTTTTTTGGGTAAAAAACCATTGGATCAACACACTTTTAATTCAATGTCCAGTAAACGACCCATGCAACATCGAAGAGATGGCACAACCGGCCAGAGATATGCTTTTGAATTATGGGAGTTCTCTTCTACACTGGCACGATTAACGGGAGACCACAGCAAGAACGTTTCACGCAAACGCAACCATCACAAATTTGAACATCAGAATTTGACTAGAGCAAATATTATCTCAGACAGACGTGTTCTTCGATATAACAGGCAGATTAGAAAGAGTACTACTTCCCCCTTTCAAAACGCAAAAAAGGGTTTATGACCCTCTTTAACATTTTTCAACTCCAAATGACATAGGCAACAAGATCCTATAAGTAGTTTCTAAAACATCACAACTCTATGACTAACTTTATTCCAGCTCTGTATTTCGCCCTACCCTAAAGGAGACCCAAGACAGAAAAACAAACACAACTGTGTAGCAAAATAGCAGCGCTTGCTTAACGTTCCAGATCACAGTCAGTTGGTAGAGGCAATGTGGAGGATCAGATCAATTACACGGGAGCTGTAACCCCATTCGTTGTCATACCAAGAAACGAGCTTAACGAAGTTATCGTTCAGGGCAATTCCAGCCTTGGCATCGAAGATGCTTGACCTGCCAAAATAAGCACAGTTTCGTGTTAGTTAATAGGCAACAACAATATTAATAATGGTTAAATGACTCAAACCACCTGATGACGATCCATGCATGAGGAGAAAGGAAGCACTGAAACCAAAAAAAGAAAACAGAACAGAACAGCTGCCAGCCACTCAAGGTCGAGACATGGAGAAACACTAAGCACTCAAGGTCTAGGCGAAGAGATGCCAATGATTTGTATTGTAGGGATTGGGGAGAAGCATGTGATGTGTTCAACATCCAAGGATGGATTTCCAAACAGTAGTGGGGAAAGGATGTAACACCTAGAACTGAAATTAGTAAATAAAATTAGTTAAGCTATCCTCACCTGCTATCACCCACGAAGTCGGTGGAAACCACATCATCTTCTGTGTAACCCAAGATTCCCTTCAGCTTCCCCTCAGACTCCTCCCTAAAAGCAAACACAAAAACAATATTATATCATCTGTTAGAACAAATCCAAATCCATCTGAGGTGCTCAATCACCACAACAAACAGTTAACAACTAATCAAATATGATGGAAAGGAAAATTTGTCATACTTGATAGCGGCTTTGATCTGTTCGTAGGTTGCCTTCTTCTCGAGTCTTACAGTGAGATCCACCACAGAAACATCCACAGTTGGGACACGGAAAGCCATTCCGGTCAACTTCCCATTCAATGCTGGTAGTACCTTACCGACGGCCTTCACAAGTTACATAATTTGTATAATTAATCCACCTCGTATAATTTCTTTTAAGAAAACCAAGGTCAAGCTATTAAACGAGAGAGGGGGAAATATCTGAACGATCCCCTCATTCTACTCGTCTAAAATGACATTTAATTTCATTTTAACGCTGAGTTCACAAGAATCACGTAGACAGTTCATAAGAGTCTAAAATGGAAAAGATCATGTGTGATCAGAGCAAACAGATTACTGTATTAGGTAACTACCTTAGCAGCTCCAGTGCTGCTGGGAATGATGTTGAAGGAAGCAGCTCTTCCACCCCTCCAGTCCTTGCTTGATGGTCCATCAACAGTCTTTTGTGTGGCTGAATCAGACAAGTGAAACAATATGAAAAAGAAATCAAATTTACGATCCAAAACCAGAAAACAGCTATACAAGAACAAACAGATGAAAAAAGAAAGTAACCAACCGGTGATAGAGTGGACAGTGGTCATAAGACCCTCAACAATACCAAATCTGTCATTGATAACCTGATAAAATGAGGCAAAGTAGAAAGCATTAGATCAATCGTACGATGTAAATAAGTGGGCAATGACAAAAAAGGGTTAGAGGAAGAAAGTAAACCTTGGCCAAAGGTGCAAGACAGTTGGTGGTGCAGCTAGCATTGGAAACAATGGAGATGTCGGACTTGTATTCCTTCTCATTGACACCCACAACAAACATGGGAGCATCTTTACTTGGGGCAGAAATAACAACCTTCTTAGCACCACCCTGTTCATCAAAATCCAACCCAAATCATCCCGCATTAATCAACTGTTGAAAAAATATTATATACCCACAACATAATCATATTTATGGACCAATTCATAGCATTATGAGATAATAAACAACGACAATAACCAGAGAGCAGATAGAAGCAGACCTTCAGATGGGCAGCAGCCTTGTCCTTGTCAGTGAACACTCCGGTCGACTCTACGACGAACTCAGCACCGGTCTCACCCCATGGAATCTCCTCAGGGTTCCTTCAGATTCAGAATGGAAAGGTAAGCAAATCTCATCCGTGTCTGGATATTTTCCGCTTCCTTTTAAGACAAAACCATACAAGCTGAAAAACAAAACCGTCGATGAGGGCTGTACCTGACACCGAAAACGGCGACTGGCTTCTCGCCAAAGAGAAGAGTCTTAGAGTCCTTGACCTTAACGTCGGCGTGCTTCCAGTGACCGTGAACACTGTCGTACTTAAACATGTATGTCTGCATAACACAAACAAAGCTAGAGTGAGTAGAAAGTTGAGAATAAAAACAAAATCGTTTGCGCAAGAACTGTTAGTCGTCTGATCTGATGGCTAAACGCTGATGAAATTATGGGCATTTCTTACAGCCAAACGCTGGCGAAATTACATTGTAACATTGCCCGTATGAGATCTCCTCTTCACCCATTATCCACGGTAATGGGTGTGTGTGTGTGTGTGTGTGTGTGTGTGTGAGAGAGAGAGAGAGGGAGACGGAGATAATACATGCTACCGTGACTGACCAACCGCGATACAACTTTAAGGAATCTAGCCGATGGATCACGATTGTAACAGATCAAAGAATGATTGATAATCGGATCGAACAGCTAGAAACACTTGTGAAACAATTGCCGAGAGGCCGACCCAAGCAATGGGTTCGACAACTATTAGGAGATTTAGATGCAGCGACCAGAGAGTGAACGGTGAATGGATTGTAACACGGCATATAAGAAACCATGTATGTATAAAAATTATGGTTAGAAAAGCAGATGGGTAGATGGTCTTACCATGTAATCAGTGGTGATGAAGGGGTCGTTAACAGCGACGAGCTCAACATCATCTCTCTGAAGAGCGACTCTGGCAACCAGACGACCGATTCTTCCGAATCCTGTGTTTTCATTATCATTTTCAATTTATTACAACAGAGAAATACGAGATACAAGATCAGATCTGAGTAAGATCCCAACATATAGAACCAAAGAAACCAAAAGGGGGTTTAAGAGATCGAAGTACCGTTGATTCCGATCTTAACCTTGCCCATGATTCTGAGAGACGGAGTGAGAGATATGAAGAAAAAAGTAGCACAGTGAAGTTGCAGAGGAAAGAAGCCAAAGAGCGGAGAGGAATGTAAGAGTTGGGCACTCGGTAGGCTTATAAAGGGGAGTAGAAAAGAAATGGTGGAGATGAATCCTCTTTTGAACTCCGGATCTCCTCCCCACAAAAGTCTACCTAAGTCTACACACAGCACCCTACCCCGTGCATTTAGAACATCTCCCCGTGCGTAATATTTTTTGTAGGAAGGTGTGTGCCTGCGATGTTACGTTGGTAGATGTGGGTATAATGATTGTGTTCAGAGATCCGGATTCAGGGTTTATTTTGAGCGGATTTGTAGAAGTGTCCGAAATCGGTGGTTTTGGTCACGTGAGCGGTTTTGGCATTTTGGTATTAGAAGAGTTGTTACGCACGCGTGGCCATATCACCGTTGAAATGGGGTGATGAAATGGAGATGTGTCACCAGTCTAACGTGACTTGTGCCCACGAGATGGGCGGTTGAATGTAGCTCTGAATTGAAATTTGAAAGGTAAAAGTGTACGTGGGGAGTAGGGGTGGATTACAGTCGAGCCAAGTCGAATAATACGAGCTTCAGTCAGAATCTTCAACTCGAGCTCGATTGAATAAAAAATTCATAAGTTTGAATTCGGTTTGACTTGACTTTGAATTTGAGAAAAAGTGTTTTATAAAAGTAGAAAATTATATATATAAATATTTTTATTTAATATTTTAAAATTAAGAATTATAATATTTTTATTATATATAGTATTTTTTATAATTTTATTATATATATTAATATATAAATATATTCGAGTCGGTTCGTGAGTCTTATGGGCCAAACTCTAATAGATTCAAACTTGAGTCATTTTATAATCGAGCCAGTGAACCAAGCTCGAGTTCAACTCGAAACTTAGTAAAAATCAAGCAAGACGAACTTAGACAACTCATGAAAAGCTCAATTCGTTGCCACCCCTAATGAGGAGAGTAGGATTGGTGCCTTGGTGGTGGTTGTGAGGTTAAAAAATTTGTGATGTGGTGAGTGAGGTGCAAAGTTCTAGATGGAGTATATTACTAGACCAGTTCATGGCCCTCGGATGGGCTTGAACAAGTATATAGGCCCACGGGCTTAACCTCGGGCCAAAAAGCCTGCCTCACAATAAATTCGAGCTGGGCTCGGGATTTGCCAAAATAGCTCGACCCGACTTGTAATTAAACCTAAAAACCCTAGTTGAATACTCCTCTTTTTTCACCTCTTTCCCTTATTTTTCCAACCGAACCCTTCTTCTCCACATCCTTTTTCCCTTCTTTATATTCTTTTTTTAATATAAATAAATTTTAATTTATATTGATTATTGAATAGGGAAAAAATCTAATTTTTTTATTAGGTCGGGCTTCGGGCTCGGGATTTGCCAAAATAGCCCGACCCGACCTATAATTAAACCTAAAAACCCTAGTCGAATACCCCTTTTTTTTTCACCTCTTTCCCTTATTTTTCCAATCGAACCCTTCTTCTCCACATCATTTTTCCCTTCTTTATATTCTTTTTTTAATGTAAATAAATTCTAATTTATATTGATTATTAAATAGGAAAAATTTCTAATTTTTTTTATTAGGTCGGGCTTCGGACTTTTTATCAGGGCTGGACTCAGGCCCAAATTGTAAACCCGTTGGTCGGGTCGGGCTCAGGCTCGGGCCTAACATATTTCTATTAATAAAGAATAAAAGCCCAAAAGCCTAGATCGAACCCAGCCCGGCCTGACCCATGAACAAGTGTATATATTACACATTTTCTTAAACAATGCAATTTGGAAATTGATTAACGATATGTCGGTATCTATATGATTCTTGACAATTAGCTAAAATTTACAAGTATCGTTAAATGTGGATCGAATGGCTGAAATATTCGTTTTACTTCGTTAATTCAAACTTAAGACTAAAAGCTAAAGTTACCTTTATATCCCTTATTTTAATGTATATGTATGAATTCACTCAACTGAACAAAAGCGCCCGAAGGTAGAGACCAAGCACCATCGTCATCGTAGCTAACGAAGGCTGCTACAACTTCCAAACAATGGAATTTTGGTTAGAAACTTAGAAGTATTATTTTTATACATTTTTTTTATTTAAGGTCATGGTGACCTTAGCCAAGAACTGTCTCTTCTAGATGGTTCTCGTATGGAGATTCCTTGATTGACTCTCTGTTTTTCTAGAGAAAGTAAAAGGTTTTCTACCGGCGACGCGCCGTTTGTTTCTAAAGCGTAAGCCGCAAGCGCACACGTATTTATATGGAATTTCTGGTGATGGTTGGTCTAATTATATCTTTCTGCATTAATCCGCGATTATGACGTTGATTCATGCTGGGCTCTGATTTGTTGTTGCAAAGAGACACAGTACCTCGTAGTCCTGGTGCGACACTTTGAATATTGGAAATTTGGAACTTGGAAGTGACCATTCAAACTTGTGAACCTTGTTCTGAACTTCTGATCTGATCTGAATCCCCTGTGCTTGTAATTGAAATGACTATTCCGCTTGGGAGTTGGGAATTTCAAAACACCTAAATGTCAGTAACAGACTAGTAACTCCCCCTTCACCAACCCTTATTAAAAAAAGGAGAAATCTAAATTTCATTCAAGAAGCTGGACCGAACAGTGTAATTGAGAACTCAAAAGGTGGCAAATTTTATTGGAAATTCCTCATTATTTTTTTAAAGGGTTTAGACATTTTACTATTTTAGTGAAAAAAAATCTCCTCCAAATATATTTTGAAATGTTTAATGAAGATAATTTTTTTCTGATTAAATGGCAAATAAATACGAGTTTACATGGCAGAACGTGCCAAAAAACTCTCCACATGCACGTACTTGTGTCATTGGGAGATGTTCTCAATACACGATTGGAATGTGTTATGGAACGTTTTTGAAGCGCATTTTGTGAAGGCAAATGTAAATTTAATATAAATAATTCTATGAAATATAAATTCAAAAATAAAAATACTTAGCCACTTTCCAAAGCCTTTACCATCTTGCATTGAGAATAGGGATAAGTGGACTGCAATCCACCTCAGAAATCTGAATTGCAGCACCCTCTTAGTCTACTAGTAGCCCCCTTATAAACCGCATCCTATCCATGAATTTGGCTTCAATCTACAGGTAGGATTTAGTCCACCCTTACAAATCCTAGCTCCACCCTAGAGGTGGACTGAACTATAAACATCCATTGAGAATATCTCTGTACTTATGTGCTTTATTTAATGGGGAGATATTTCCAATGCAAGGTTGGGAAGGGTTGTTAGAACAATGTGGGTATAGGTTTGCCCTGATGGAAGTTGATCTCTTTTCAAACATGAATAAGACAATTTTTTTAACTTTGGTACACAAACAAGATAAACTTTTAAGATTGGTTTTTCTTCGGCCATGCTTGGGAGTGCTTAAGTTAAAAATAAGTGTTTATTTGAATAAATACCTGTTTGCATTTGACACCCAATTTTTTCGAGTGATTATTTTTTGAAATAATCACTTATTTTATATTGGGTGTTTGATAGTCTTTTTCTCTGATAAACACTTAAATAAGCATTTGTGATTATTTTGTCCTTCATTTTCATTCAAATTTTCAAAATATACCCTTACAAGCATCTTCAATAAATTATTTTTATAAAAAAACTTTTATGAAGGTATTTTTATAAAAATACTTTTACGAAAGCACTTTTATGAAAGTACATTTATGAAAAACATTTTTATAAAAATACTTTATGAAAGCACTTTTATAAAAATGCTTTCACAAAAGTACTTTTATAAAATTCAACTAAGGATAATTTTATAAGTGGTATTTTAAAATTCGATTAGGGATAATTTTGAAAGAAATTTTTGAATAAGTACTTATTGTATAAGCACATAAAAGAGCTGAAAATTTGGGGTTAAAAAATAAGTCCTTATTTTTAAAATAAGCACTTATTTTGGATTTATTTCCCAATACTAATAAGTGATTAATGGCCCAAATAAACACTTATTTTTTAGCACTCAAACATGGCCTTCATAAAAAATTAGACTTTTGTTCACATACATTGTGTTTTGACCATAGCAATTGTTGGTTTCGAAACTAATGCTATAGTTTTGTAGATTCTATGTGATGATGATGCTTGGTACTATTTCTATTACCGGTTCATTTGATGAGATTTATCATAAATTGCTGATTTTTTTTTTTTTTGAGATCAAATCAGAAAATTTGTTTATTTGTTAACATTGATGCCATGTCATCCAATTTTTGAGAAATAGGCAATGAATTTGTTTGGTATTCATGATCAGTGGTGAATTTTATTTTTAAAGGAACTATGTCTTTATCCACATCAGATGCCATGTCATAAAAGAAAAAAGAGAAATCATCGAAAATATTGATTTCTTTGTTAGGCCCAATTTTAATAATTTTTCTCTAAGTGATTTGTAAATTTCTCATAAATTGGCCAACCAAACAGCAAAGGCATCAAATTCTGAAGAATTGACAATGGTACTAAACATCATCTAGACTTTTCTTAATACAATAATTGATTTATAACATTTGTTTGGACATAGTTTAGATAAAAAGCATTTTGGTCTCAACAAAATCAAAATCATCAATGTTTTTTTAGCTTTTCTATGGATATTAATGGAAATAAGTTGTTGATAATAAAAATTATGTAGCGAATGATGCTTAACCATATATATATTTTTAAATTGGGGAAGTTTCCACTGGTGTAAAGAGAATAGGGGATGTTTTAATAAAATTTCTAAAAGAGTCAAATAAATTTAAACTAGGGAAAAAGTTTGTTTTGATGTCAACATGTAAAAAGGGTATGAATAAATTAATTGAATTATGCTTAAGGCAATGATGGAAGAAGCAAGTGAACATATAAGGGTTGAAATAGGCATGGTCGACTTTAAAAGCCAACTAACATGTAGCCATCCTTTTGGAGGTCCATAGGCCAAGCTTTGCATCTAAGAAGAGAGGAAAAAAAAACATAAGATTTTGCCTCCTTGGAAATCTGGGAATCATTTGTAAACTCAAAAGAAGAATAAAAGGGAGAGGGAGATTAATAACTACAAACAATACATTAGTACAATCATTTGTAACTCCCACCCCCTACACCACACACGGGAAAAAACTGTTCTATTTTTTAATTGTTTTTTTTTTTTGAGAAAATCTATAATGTGGAAAAGATATGGTATGGGAAGAGTTTTGATCGATCAAAACCTATCAATGAATTTTGATAAATAACACTTGATTGGCTACCACATTTATGATTCCAGTTGATTGGTCAGAAGTATTTTAGATATTATATATTTTCCATATCATAGTCGAACCCTTTTTTGACACTTGTTTGTATTGACCCTTTTACTCTCTATCAGTTGCATTTAGCATTTAAAATGTCCCTATCAACACTCAGTTTTTAAATGCAAAAAGGAGATAAATCCCTTTTTTCTTTATTTTTTTGTTTGAGAAAACCATCATAATATGTTAAGCATTCAGACTGAAATACATAGAGTTATCCAGCTGCCCTCAGTTGTAGATATTATATTATATTAACAGGGATTATATGCTAGGTTATGGGAAGCTGAGTTTGCCATTCTATTAATATGATTAATACATATATTATCAAAAGAACTGAAGAGACTCATAACATGATCTTTCAAGTGGCTTGTCTCCCAGTGGTCTTCTATGTTACTATTGATAGTTTCTACCATTCATGCATAGTTGCAAAATACTAGTATAGGCAAGTAACCAAATTGCTTTTGCATAGTGTCAAGAGAAAAACTAAATGTTGCCACGATTCTATTTCAAATTGACATATACCACAGATTTGGTCTTGCTATTTCAGAAACTCCAATTTATCTTTTGTTTTAATGCCATCCCATCAAGCCTTCCACATAAATATTTGAAACCTCCAACGGCCATAGTGAGAGGATGTTGATGGCAACAAAGAGGAGAAAAGCTCATACGCTGATCTTACAATGTACCCTACATTTTTTGACTTTTTCCATAATAAAATATCCTCTGATTGCACTGCTTCCCTAAGGATTTGTTTTATATGGCTCACCGAATCCTATGTAAACATTTCATTTAAGATTTCTATATTCCAATTGCCATTTTCATCTAAAATGTCATGAGCTTTGGGCCTTGTTCATTTAGAAAGAGGCCATTTACCCAGGTAAGAGTATTTACCTACATTCTTTTTTGTTAAATTTACTCGGGTAAATGAGACCTTTCAACTTCCCCATGTTCTTTTGTCTCACCCACTTTCCCAGTTAAGTGGTTAATTTTTCTATGTTTTATCATTTTTACCCTTGGGTACATGTCCATGCTTTTTGAATTTTATTTTTTTTAATGGGCATTTTTTTGGCATAATACATTTTGAACATTTACTCTCCACTTAAATTTCCCAAGTAGAAGAAGGGTAACACTTTGCCGGGTAAGTGATATCCAAGGGAAAGGCATTAACTGTGGGTCTCACCTAAATCTTGAAAAAAAAACATGATAGAGTTGATAAATGGGAATCAAAATCCCATTGACCGATTTGCCCCCCTTCCAAAATTCGTGAAACGAACGAGGCCTTTATGTTATTTACTTGATGATGCCAATTAGGATTCAGGAGGGGTGTTCCAGAATGAATGGATGGAACCCAACTCCCAAGGGTCAAGAATATAGTCTCTCTTACCATCATTTACCTGGCACACCAAGAAATGTTTTATTTCACTTTAATATTTTCACTACATTTTTCCACCAAGATGAGTCAATAGGCTTTGGCTTCACTTGGAATAAAGGTTTATTTTCTAGGTATTTCTCTATTATTATTTTTGTGCAAAGACCATTATTTTTTTCTAACAATTGCCATTTTTTTTAGTTAACATGGCTTTATTAGATTCCATAATTCTTTGAAACCCTAGTCCACCCATTTTTTTTCCAATTTACATAGTTTTTCCAAGATATATGGTATGCATGGTTGAGTTTGTGTTTGAACCTTCCCACCAAAACTTTATTTGTATTTGTTCTATTTTATTTGTAGTTTTAACCGGAAGGATGCTAGTTGACATAGCACATGTGGGCATTGACTGTAGTACTGACTTCACCAATGTTGTTCTATTGGCTTGGGATATCAATTTTGCCTTCCATGAGGCAAGTTTGGATTCCATTTTATCAATAATCTCTTGATGGCCAGCATAAGTTCTACCATGAAAACTTAATTGGGCTCCTAGGTAATTTCTTGATCCTTCATTACTTTCATTTGTAAAAGATGTAACAAGATTTTCCTCTTCCATTTAGGAACACAAGGACTAAGGTGGCATTCGATAATGTGTAAATATCATGGACGGGATGGTAAAATATGGTGTTTGGAAATGTGTGGACAATCCCCATCCATAAAATAACATGGACAGGGATGGGCCATACCCCAATTTATCGTCCACAGTATTTTCTCGTGAATGGTCCACACTATGGTGTGGAAAGTTTTCGAGAAGGTTTCAATGTAACGCATTTGTTTTACATTGGTCCAACTACGCTCATTTTATTTAATCTTTTAATAATTTTTAAATTTTTAAATTTTAATATTTTATCAATAAAATAATAATTTTTAATATTAATTTTAGCACAAGTCCGATGGTTTTCCTTCTCCACTCTTTTTTTCATTATTTAAATGTTTATTTTTAATATTTTTATCAATAAAATAGTATTTAAAATATTTTAAAATAATATTTTTTAATTATTTAAAATTTTTAATTGTTGCCTACATATTAATTTATTGTTCCCTTTTTTTTCAATTTATGTACCATATAAAATGCAAAAATTAGACATTTGTGATCAACTGTGTAGATCTCCCATAAAATGTATATGAGATACATGGAATTAAAAAGTGTGGTGGGGATTGGTCCACACCATACTTACAAAACGCCACTGTAGGTGTGAACTGGTCTGGTCCATACAATCTATTCATAGTTCAAAATAGCTGTGGACTGTGGTGTGGTGTGGATTGGTCCCTACCACAAGGTGTGGTGTAGAGAAGTCCACACTCACCAATTTCTCATCCACACTACAGAACACCCCCTAATTCGAGCTCCTGACTTAGCTAAGTTTATTTTTTCCCCTGACAGCCCCTCAAATTTTTCCTTAACTTTTCTTATTTGATTTGGTTCAGCTTTACACATGATGATACAATCATTTGTGAATGGTAGGTGAGTGATAGGTGTACCACCATACTAATTTTGGAACCCTGTATTTCTTTATTTTGTTCAACTTTTAGAAGCAAATTAGACAGGGCTTGCATTCCAATAATAAACAAATATGGGAATAAGGGATCCCCTTGTCTTAACCCATTTTGTAGTTGAAAAATACCCCTTAGGTGTTCCATTTATCTTGATTGAGAAATTTTGTGTTTTCAAGCAGTTTTCGATCATTTCACACCATTTTTTTTTGGTAAACCCATTACCTCAAGCATTTTTTATAACAAAATCTCTACTTGCTTTGTCATAAGCATTAGACATATCAATCTTGAGCATGATCCATCCTTTGCTTCTTTTTTTTTTTTCATTTTATGTACCATTTCTCTAGCTATAAGAATGTTATCAATACCTTGTCTACCCTTGATGAAAGCTGATTGATTTGAGGCTATAAGTTTTTCTAGTACATTTTGCATTCTAAGCACAAGATGTTTTGATATTATTTTATAACTAACATTGCATACACAGATGGGTCTATATTGATTTATATTTTTTGGATTTTTTATTTTTGGAATATATACAATGCTTGTAGAATTTATATTAATAGGAAATTTAGCAATAAGAAAAAAATTCTTTGACAAATTGACAGACCTTAGGTTTTACAAGTCTCCAGTGTTTTTGATAAAAAATGGAGAAAATCCATTGGGCCCCGGAGCTGAATGAGTTCTTGGGGGTACTAATAAAGCCTCAACCTCAAACTCTAAGATTTTTACTTGGCTAAAGAATGAATATCAACTTCATCCTTGTATCTAGATCCGCTTATTTTGATAGCATGTTTTTTAAATATTTTTGCAATATTATTGAGAGAAATATTAGTTCCATCTTTCAAAAAATCAATGGATTTTCTTTTCCTATTGAATTTTGTGACTTGATAGAAATTCTTTGTATTTTGTCTCCCTCCTTTAGCCACAACTCCCTGGATTTTAATCTCCATAATTGTTTTTCCCTTAATAACCATTTATCATATTATTTTTTTTAATCTAGCCTTTTCTTGAGCAAAATTTGAGCCACTCCCTCTTCAAGTTTAATCCATTAATTTGGCTTCATTTTTTTTTAATTTTCTTCTATATTAACCAATCTTCCCACACCTGATTATGAACTCTAATATTGTGTTAGTATTTGTCAACTTCAAAAAGAAAAAAAAGAAAAAAATTATTTATTCATTGGGTTGACACGTGACACGCATGGGTCTATGAAAGTGTTTTATAAGTTGGATGTATACTTCAATTTAGAGTGGGATTCTAAATGTGGTAGGACTGGATTGAGATTAGTTTGATGGACAACTATCTCAATCAGTGATAAGAATCATTGGAGTCCCAGTCACCTCTAGATGTGGGTTATAAAAACCACTCAATGGTTCTGGATACATCACGGTTGGCCTCAAGATACTGAGAAACCAGTGATCTCAAGAAGTTGAGAAATAAAGGAGTGCAGAGAAAGCATTCAACAACAATGGCCAGAATACAAAGCAGAATCCAAATAAGTACAAACATCTGGATCTGATTTCTTATTTTGTTTCTCTGTCCATCAACCGAATGAGTTTTAAAGCTTGCAGTGTTTACTATATCCTCTATGAATGTATAAAACATCTATACTATATAAAGCGATACTTGCTTTCGTTTCAGTGCAATTCATAAAAGTTAAATTAAAATATATAACATATGTTATATATATTCAATACTTCCTTGCATGTGCATGTAGTATGTTCAATTACACTAGTACTCATAAAAGGCATCATATTCTCGTACACACATGGCAAAGAAATTAGGGGTGCAATCAAAGCAGGCTCAGGTTACAGATTTGATAAATTCTTCTATTTCTTTTTGTTGGTGATGAAAATAAAATCTTTAAATCAGGTGTCCCACTTGCACTCTTAATTAAGACCTAGCCATGTCTAATAGATTCTTGGTGCCGGCCGAATTAAGCTGCTGGCATCCAACTACCATGACTGAAATCAAATCAGATTTGAATACAAATACAAATACAAAGGAAAGATAAGAACCTTTAATGCCACAGAGTATGGACCATCTATGGGGGGTTCATGGACCACCCCATGCGATAGTTGTACCCACTTGGCTAAAAGTGGGAAGAAAAAAGCAGTAATAGCAACAGCAGCAAAAGATTCAAACCGGAATTCCTGCCCACTACTTTTTACTCACACTCTACCCACTTTAAATTGCAGCCGCACATCACCATCTTGTATTGTAAGATGTGCGACTAAAATGTATATGGGTGCGAATAGAGAAAGTGAGTAGGAATTCTGTCCACCAATGGATTTCATGTCACGATTGTTGTAATATGAGGCTGAAGCTGCACAATAAATACCTCACGTAAGTATTGTGCTTTCTCAACCATGTTGTCTTGGTAGGTCGTTTTCTATCACTTTCAATCCTATTATTGTAATTATAAGTGATATTCTTTTCTCTTATTCTAGGTAAAGATTTACAAATGTTAATATCATGTGGGGAGCCATGGCTAGCATTTTAAGAGTTTCACGGTTAGTGACGACTTACAAACCTCATATGAGGCCAATGTGATTTACACCTACCACTTTTAGTTAGTTACATAGAATATGCTAAAGCAGATCCAATTAGATGCTCTCTAATACCGTTATCAACAATCAACACTTTAATTTAATATTTATTATATATTCCCTCATCTCTCTCTGTCTCTCTGTAAATCTCTTTCATGTTAATTTAATTAAATGAGAGCCCCTATTCTTTATTAAAAAAAAGGATTGCTTTGTCATTTATACGCATACAAAAAAAGAAAAAGAAAAATGGTGAGAATCTGGGGTCATTATGATTTTAAATAAAAACAAGAGAATAATTTCTGGTGCATTTAATTCGAGCAAATTAATAAAAATCAGTAGTATTAATATATGGACTAGCTATTAGGAGCAATAAAAATAGAAATTATAATGCCAACAAATTTGGCATATAACTGTTAGTTCACCTCACACAACCAATTCAGTCAAATTAAAGCTTCTCATCATATATACCTCAGCCATGAGATCACTAATCTGGAATCTCTTTAATTTAGCTATATTATCACCCCATGCTGTTACCACCAGGTCAACTCTATGAGATTTGGCTACTTTATCATTATTTGTTTTTGGTAGACATTAATTAAGGCTGTGTTTGGTAGCTACTTCACCGTTATTTGTATAGGTTCTCATATATTTTCCTACCTTTTCCTTCAAATCAAACACAGCCTAAGTTCTCAATATAATTAATAACAATTCAAAATTATTGACATATAAATTAAGTGATCATATTCCCTTTTTATACATTGGTCCTGACAACAGATGCACTTTTTTTTATTAATTTACAATTCCCTTCTTGGCAAATAATATTTTTTTTCAGGAAATAAAATATATAAAATATTGGCAAAATAGTTGGCTGCAACACCATGCGCAGGATTTAAAGCACTCTATATATTGTTTATAATAATTAATAAATTTTATTGTTTCTGTTTGTTCATGATGTTGTCATTCATTCAAGTGGGGACTGGGGACTGGTAAACATAAATAACTTAAATCCTTTTAATTAATATGAAGACTTCATAAATTATTATAATAATTAAGATCCTACTCTGGCCTAATTGTTCCAATCAATGCCTCACCATCACATGCTGGGCTACTTTTCTCGAGCTGACTTCTGCGGTTTTGCTCTATTATGAAAAAGGAAACAGTCCATTTCATGGTAGATGTTAACATGATTTATTTCTCTAGGTTTTTTTTTTTCTTCGCTTTTTCTTATTTGGTTGTATTATCAAGTCATTTCAATTAGCATTTGGTGCCTTTAAGTTTTATGAGAATTGGAAAAAACATTTCCTTATTGCTTTTGTGGCTTAGCATCAAATAATAATATAAAATATATATATAATTAAAAAGTAATTTAGGCCCTGTTTAGCATCATTTTTCAGGATTATCATTATCAGAATCCTTTTAGAAAATGATGAATTCTGAGAATTTTCATCTTGAGAATCATTAGTCCTGTTTGACAGTCATCTGATTTCTATTTCTCAAAAATAGAATTGCGTTTGACAGAAATCAATTCTTTGACCTTTTGATAGACAAAATCATGCCAATTCTAATAAGTATAAGTTCAAATGGAGTTACAAAGCACTCCAAAACCCATGAACTTTATCATTGGATACAATCTGTGGCCAATCCAGATTTCCAAACTAATTGGATGCAAGGAATTTCACTATCGCAAGATATGAGGCATAAACTAGAATGCAAGAGGCATAGGCCTCATAAACTATAAAGTGCATCACGTTCAAATAATAATAATAATAATAATAATAAAAAACTGATATTTCTATGAATTCATTAAAAAGCATCTCATTCAAATAAAAATATTGATATTTAATCATGATACCATCCATGAACTCAATGTCAAATTATCAAATTAAAATAGGAAAATGGGTGATGGTCAAGGAGGGTTTTCCTCCTTTGTATTAGAAAACTGATATTTATGATCTTTACATATTAAAAATTGGGCTAAAAGGAAAAAAATAAAAAAAAAGAAAAGAACTGAAACCAGTTCTCTATATCCCACATTTCCAGGAAAGAAAAAGAAAAATGTTCCGCGACTGTTACTATTATGTTATAAACTTAATACAGTGATTAGCAGCGATTGATGCCAACAATGATGGCATCTGGGACCTGTGAGGAGCTTCTAGTGAGTGATGAGGAGGGGGACAGATTTGTGTCCTCTGTTGAGGAGGACTTTTATGCTATGACGAAGGAGATAGACCTGTGAGGAGCTTCAAACAGAGCTCATTGAAGAGGAAAAACGAAAGAGGGAGTGTTCAAGTAGATTTCACACAAAGATATCACTTATCCGGGTAAGTAATAGTAAGATATTCATGTTCTTTATTTTTAGATTTATATAAAATTTATTTTCCTTAGATTTATATAGGGTAACTTTCCCACTTGGGGGAAAGTTGTTAACACTTGATTAAGACAAAATTGTCCATTTTAACAATGACTTTTTATGATTAAAACAATTATTGTCTTATTTACCTGAGAAATAAAAGAACGTAAATGCACTTACCCAATTATTTGAATAAGTAATTTCCCGAAAAATAAATGGGGCCTAAGTTTCAACTTGTTTGAAAATTCCATAAACTAGAGCTTTGTATTGATGAACATTATTATGTGAATGTTTTGAGTTAGGGGATATACTTCATTCTTCCCTAAATTGTGGAAGACTAGGGATAATCACTTATGTGGGAGATGATATTGTTTGCAGAATAAGCCCTAACAAAGTCAAATAAGTATTGACTTCAGTTATGGATTTCATGGAAGGAACCCAATCAGTCTTGGCTTCTTCTCCCAACGAGTCATGGTTTCTATTGTGGATTTCATAGGAGGCAGAAAAAGACCAACTGGAGGGTCTATAAAATGCGAATTTTATACCAAACACCACGAAAGTCACACTATCAGAAAGTACAAGACTTCACAAGTAGTCAAATCATTTTAAATATATTATATAAGAACTTAATAAATATTTTGATAGCTGTCTTAAAATTTTATTTAATTCATTTTAAGTATAGGCTGAAGGTATTTCATGAGACATATGTCACAAAAATTCGTGAGTGCTTATTCGGTGTATTTATATTGTGTGACCATCTATCCTAACTTGTTTTTCTCTAATGTCACATTTGCTTTTTGGAAAGTTATTTATATGGTTAAATACAATCTAAATTCATTTATTCATGTAATCCCTAAATAAGACAATACTGTTTTATCCATAAAAATCTTATTTTGTCTTATTTAAGTATTGACAATTCTCTCACATAAATCTGAAAAAAAAAATTATGGGCATTTTAGTATAAAAATCTATTATTAATAGGGGTAATTTTGTCTTATCCAAATATCGACAATTCCCCTACATAAAACTAAGAAAAGAATATGAATATCTTGATTAATGAAAACTAAAATCCCATTAATCAACTTTTCCCTCTCAAAATCCAAAAAAAACTGAAGTCCCCTAATTGAACATGCTTTTTCACTTGAACAAGTGCGTTATTTGTTTTGCGGCATGGACACGGTAGGAAAATCTTTCTCAATAGGGGCAGCCATTTTACTTGGGTCCCATTTGCAGGGCTAAAGTTTTAGTTGAGTTGCTTTGAAGAATTCCAAAGCCTAAATAGAGGAGAAACATGTACTCGGTGAACAATTGTCAACTTGGCTCTCTGAAATTTTCACGAAATATTGCTTCTAGGCCAAAGTCAACAACAACATGAAACCGATCGGGAGGGTTAGTTAGTGGCTTCTGGTTTTAGGAACTGGATCCAATCCAGGCAAATTTAGGTAATGTTCGGTGTAAATCCCGGAAAACCCAAAATAGCTATTTTACTGCCAAACCAAAATAAGGGTTTTCGCTGAAATGGTAATACAAGAGTTAACGTGGATGCAGTTATTACAGATGGCATTAGCATTCCACCATCACCGCACCATGACTAGTGTTAGTGGCTGGGAGCCGTTATTAGAGCGTTTAAAACGGTTGTTGCTCTCTGCATCGCGCTATGAGTGTTGACGCTCTGTAGCTTTAAGCTCCTGCGCCCAATTCAACTGATTATACACTTGCCATTTGTGGTTTGATTCAATTCGTTATGCCTAGCTGACCGCCCCCATTTTCGGTTTGTTGCGAACAAACTCCATTAGAAAACATAATCTGAAGTGGAAGAAGAAAGAAACATCAGATATGCTCAAAGTATTCAAGAAATATTTGTGTTGTAACATCGGATAAATCTTTATCTAATTTAAAACAACTCGATCCGCTGGTTTTGGTTACTGCTGTCCGATTCTCGAGGCCTTTTTCCATGATTTTGGGTATGTAAGGAAGGAAGGTCTCGTTCGTTTTTCAATTATTTCTTTTCCAACTTTGCATTCGTCCTTTGTTTCTGCATCGAAGTTGAACAGAAGGGTCTTTCATTTGAACAGAGCAACTCCAAAATGGCTTCTGCTTACAATAGATGGTCGAGGCCTGAAGTAATTCTTTTCTCTACTCTCTAGTCAATTCTAGTTAACGAACCTTATGATGGACACAGCACAATTTTTGTTGTTTGATTGTTTCTCTACTCTCTGGGTTTTTTCAGGGGTTGGGGGGTCGTTCCCAGTTCCCACTGTAGTTGTTCATGATCTGGGGTGATGGGATAAAATTCTGTTTACAATTAACTAATTATATGAAGATAAAGGATTATTTTTTTTAAAGATAAATCGTGTTGTTCATTTATTGGTGTGGGAATGGATGACCAAGAAGAGATGGAACTAATGTGTTTGGATGGTAACAGGTGTACCCATTGATGGTAGCACTTGGTGGTGTTGTTGGTCTCTGTGCCTTCCAACTGGTTCGGAATATCTGCTCCAACCCTGATGTGAGGTGAAGTTGTATTGCTATTGCGTTGTCATTTGTCAAAAATGGTTGTTGGAGTTGGAGTATTTACCTGCTGTGCCTGTGTTTTTATTGATTCAGACAAGATAGAATTTTGTTACAGGGTTAACAAACAGAAGAGAAGTGAAGGGGTGTTTGATAACTTTGAGGAGGGTAAGAATTATAAAGAACATAGCATCAGGAAGTTCCTCCGAAATAGACCTCCTGAAGTCATGCCGTCAGTCAACAAGTTCTTCTCGGAGCCCAAGGAGAAGCACAACTGAAACCGGACCATCTACCATTCTTCCATTCCATCTCGTACTGCTGCTGGGTTCTTTGATTCATTCTTCAGAATTCATTGATTATATATTTGTTTTTTATGACATCTATCTTTTTGTTGGGTTAGAAAACGGAGGGAGAAATTTTCGTTCCTGTCAATTGTTGTAAGTGGGCATTGTAAATTGGAAGTAGTTTGTATGCTTTTCAACCTCTTTCTCTTCGAGCAATAAAAGATTGAAAGTGTTTTTTAAGTTTTGATTTTGACTTCTGTTTTATTTTGGCAAAAAATCTGACGGTGGATGATAAAGCCACGCCACACATGAATCAGATCACAGAGACCTTTTAGGTGACGTGGGCGTATTTTCCACCAGCCGATGGTATTGTGCTCCTTCCTTGAAGGAGCAAAAGCGAAGTTGTGCACGTTAGGTGCTTCCGGAAGGAAAAGAAGGAAATTAATTGGTAGGGATTCCAGAAGTTCCGGAATTTGGTTTAGACTTTGAATGAAGAAATGAACAAACGTGTTCCTTCTGCTTTCCAAATTGCAATTATATCGTGACTCGTGAGAAAGGTTGGCAGGCGAGTTCCATCTTTTCGGCCAGTAAGTCGTCGAAGTGTATATAAATAGTGGTGGTCTTTCTAATATTGCTTTGCTTTTTGGTTTGGGGAAGGGATAGCTCTGAACTGTGGTATTGGGTTCTCTCGCGATGGCTTCTTCCACCATGAGTAGATGGTTGAGACCTGAGGTATCTTCTCTAGCCGTTTTTCTTTTTTGTTCTTTTTTGTTTTTTGGGCTCGCGAAAAGTAATTAAAATGGTAAAAAAAATCTGTATTTTGCTTCCTCTTCCTTCAGAATGCTTGCTACCCAACTTTCTCTTTCATTGTCTCTTCTTTCTCTTTTTTGTTTTCCTGCTGTTTTTCATTCATCATTCGAGATAGTAAAACATGGTAGATCCAGATTGGTCAATAGTCAACAGGCCGGTTAAATATTGAAACAGAGCAGGGTCCCAAGAGTTGCATGGTTTAACTCTTCCTAGAAGTGACACAGGATTGAGACCCCTGTCCTGATCTGATTGTTGGGCCACGCTGTCTAAATAGGAATATGTTTCACCAATTAGATGCATGTGCATTGTTAATTTTGTTTTGGGAATTATGCATTATTGGTGGGCACGTCTGATATTCTGATTTCAGAACCTGGTAGTGTTCTTTTTTTTTTCTTTCCCCAGATTTAAATGATCTTCTGGTGCATAAAATTTAGAAACCTTTGAGGAAAAAAAACTCAATCTATATGAAGTTAAATAACAGAAACCCAAATCAATCAATTCGAGTTGGCTTGCCATTTATGACAGATTATACTATGTACGACTGAGAATGGCTTTATATTCTGATTCTATGGAGGAACTTGACATTTGATTCTTAACATGAGTAATGTGAAGCTTGGGCCTTAGATTACAGTTTGTATAACTTGAGAAGAGAATTTATATTGTCTGTTAAAGTGGGATGAGATAGGGTTGCTTTCTTGTCATGTTGAAGTAATTAAATAATTCGGTGATAGCTTGAGACCAGAAGTCAGATTATTAGTTGGTTAAATGGGATAAAATAGTCTTACCCTGTTTGGCTTTCGGTGATGTATAGGTCTACCCACTCTTTGCAGCGGTCGGCACAGCTGTTGGTATTTGCGCAATGCAACTAGCAAGGAACATCTACACCAACCCTGATGTTAGGTATGCTTTGCCTCTTCCTAGATGGGCCATATCTTTGTTAGAGCTCAAGTCCAACTCTGGACACTTGGATTAAAACGCGGTCAATAGGTCGCAGACTGCATCATACCAAACCAATTGTATATTTGTATAGAGATAGAGTTATATGTCTTGACTATAATTACAATTGGGTTGGCATCGATTTTGACTGTTTTGAACTGTTCAAGATTTGAATCCACTATATATAAATTGCATATAAGATTATGTATATTTAGGTTTAGCACTATTTATTTGTACCAGTCGTAGATGAATTGATTAAACATACAAGAGAGGAGGTTCCATGGTGCCTGATGTTTATTGATCACATGATATTGATAGATGAAACTAGCGAAGGTTTAAATGCAAAATTAGGTTTACGGACAATTGCATTAGATACAAGAGTGTAAACCAGTCTTGAATAATGGAGAGAAAGACACGCAATCTCATTCATTTTGATGACTATTTAAACATAAATACAAGTGGAGCCACATGACCTATCTACCAGAGTGTTTGTTACAACCGACTTCTTCAGTCTTGGCTAACAAAGAGGTTTTAACACAAAACTAAAACAGAATATAAGCAATGTAAATTTAATAATAATAGGAATTCAAACCAGGATCCACTTAGGTTTGGAGATCAAGAGATAACTCAATGTAACCTTTTCCGTTACCTTAATTCAATGATTCATAACAAAGCAGAGAAATGTGTTAACAAATAAATAGGTTTAATGCCGACTTACAGGTTAAGAAAAATATGAGGCCCCGTTTGGTTCGCAGGAATAGGGGTCTGGAATCAGAATCGAAATGGTCTATTTTGATTCCAACTGTTTGGTTGGGCGGAATCGGAATCCCATTCCCATTCTTACTGGAATGGCATTCCCCCATTTGAGGGAATGGTCATTCCCTGCCCCTCCCTTGGGAATGAAATCCCATTCCTGCTGATTCTAATTCCCATTCTCATTCCTGTCTGAACCAAACAGACTATGGGAATAGACCATTCCGATTCCAATTCCAATTCCGGCTACAAACCAAACGGACCCTAAGTTTCAATTATAATGGGGTTTTATCATGTCAGACCTAATTGTCCCAATTGATAAGCTTTGTTATTCCATACCCTATATTGTCTGGTTTGGAACTGGTTTTGCACACCCTATCTTCAACTGAGAAAAGAAGAATTTCCGTTGATATGTAGTATAGGTGGTTTATTGGTCAGTGGTTAGTAATGGGGGTTGGGCATTACTTCGCTCCTACCATGGTTGGATGAAAGCATGCGACCACCTCTTGTTTTTTAACATTTAAACTGTAATCCTAAAACCTAAAATGCATTTGGTAGGACACATGTCCTCCAATCAGGTAAGAGCCAAAAATTTCCCATGATAGAGAAATTATATATGGTTCCAAGTCATTTGACCAACTGAATCAGTTGGTACCCTATAAAAGTACTTGAATTCATTTACTAAAATTTGAATTTGTTATCAGGGTTACCAAAGAGAACAGAGCCGCTGGAGTGCTTGACAATTTTAGTGAGGGTGAGAGATATGCAGAACATGGCCTCAGGAAATTCCTGCGTAACAGAGCTCCCGAAATCATGCCATCCGTCAACAAGTTCTTTTCAGATCCCAATTGAAAAAAAAAATGCTGATATTTGTTCTCATTTCTGCAACATATACCACTTGGATTTTATCCGGCTGCACAATGTGTTAGAAACAGAGAAAGTTGGGCAGAGGAGCATTTCTTTCTTTTTTCTTTTGGTTGTTGAAAGAATATTATAAAGTAGCTGTACAATGCAAGTTATTGATGTATGACTTCCTATCTTATTTATATTAAATTTCAATAATTGGTTTTGTATGGTATTATTTCATTTGTGTTATAATTTTAGATGGGTTTGCATTTGAAATGCCTAATCCATGATGGTTTTGACTAAAATTCTTAATAGGAAAAAATATGTTATTATGAGAATGAACCAACGAGCATGTTGGGGCCTCACAATCTTCAGTTTTTTTTTTTCTTTTTCTGATAATAATAAACATAATTATCCATGACAAAAAAGTGTATAGAAAGGGCGGAGCTCAGAATGTATAGACAAGTTGTTTAGGAAACTGGAAACCATGTCACCAGTTACAGAATTTACATTTTACATTTTATTGCCATGCTTGTTGGCATTCTTGGGACAATGATAAAGGTTTATGCTATCTCAACCTTTCGGAGTCATTTTCTTTGTGGTATATGGATAAACAGGAATGAGTTTTTGTGCATGGTCTCCATCCTTGATCTTCTGAAACTGGATTTACTGATGATTGCTCTGGGATGGCCTCATCAAGAACTCCATTACCAACTTCGAGAATGCAGATGAGTCATTTTTCAGTAACTGAGTTGGGGAGTCATACTCTACAATTTTTCCTGTATCAGCACACCACAAAAAATGTTAATCACAATTATCCCTGAGTTGGGCAGGTTGGATTGGATTTAAAGATCTTGGGTCCAAGGTCCAAGCTTGGCCCAACACAAGGTCAGTGTTAGAATAGTAAAAAATATTCCTTCTCTATTTGTGGGTTTCTTAGCTATTATACCTTCATCAAGAACAAGGACCAGATCATTGTCTGTCACAGTGGGTATTCGGTGGGCAATGGTGATGACTGTGCAACTGCTTGTATCTTCTCTTATTGTTTTCTGAATCACATTATCTGTTTCTGTATCCACCGAAGCCGTAGCCTCATCCAATACCAGAATCCTTCTTTTCTTTAGTAACACCCTAGCCAGGCAAACAAGCTGCCTCTGCCCCACACTCCAATTTCCACCATCGTCTGCAACTGAATCATTCCAACATTTTAGGGAAAAAAACACCAATCTTGGCTCTTGGGAACACTTCAGGTAGACAGTCTATGATCCATCTTCAATGAATTAACAGCAAAAGAATATAAACCACATAATATTTATTCATTAATTAGAACTGATACCTGGTGCATCAAGAAGCCTTTGATCTTGCCTTGCTATCTCCCCAAGACGACATTTATCTAGAGCCTGAAATCTCAAAGGGTTTCAATTGGAGCTTGACTAATCATTCCATCCAAATAAATAAACACGATTTACAAGTTTTTACCTCCCAGATTTCTGGATCCGAATGTTGCTGTAGAGGATCCAGATTAGTTCTGATTGTTCCTTGAAACAGTGTTGGATCTTGTGGAATTATACTCAACCTAGACCTCAAATCTTGCAAACCAACCTTACAAATATCTACTCCATCAATCAGGATGCTTCCTTCTGAGGGCTCCATCACCCTGAAAAGAGCTTGGATAAGAGTTGATTTGCCACTGCCTGTCCTGCCAACAACTCCAATCTTCTTCTCTCCTGGGAATCTGCAGTTGATCCCTTTGAGAATCATGGGGAGTGCAGGGCTGTATTGAACATGGAGGTTTTGGAATTCAATGGTTCCACTGTTTGGCCATTCAGGTGCTGGTCTACAATCTTCAATCACTAGTGGTGCCTCGCTTGGTATTTTAGAGAACTGAAGAATTCTCTCAACTGAGATCATCTTATTCTCAACATTACACAGGTTCCATATGACCCAAGCTTGTATAACATTGAGGTTCAAACCATAGGTAACTGCCAGTCCTGCCAAGCCTGGAATACATCCTCATTAGTGCTACAATTTAGATTGATCAATATCATATTAATGGATTTGAAGAACAAGAAACTTAAGGTGCCCATCATGGACACCACAAGGATGGTTTACTGATAAGAACTATCATACAAATGGTGCACATGCAGGGCAATTGCTCCCAGTACCCACCTACTCTCTCAACCAGGAATATCTACTGAAAATGATCGACTACGTGTGGTTGATCATGATAGATAATCTCTTGCTTTCTGTTAAAATTTTGAAACATGTTTTCCCACATGTGAGGAAGTTGGTGGGTTGCAACCCTTGCATGTGCCCATGAATACCACTTAATATGGGACAGAGAGGCAGGAGCTTACTTGGGTTAATGGCTGCCTTTGGTAAGCTCACTAAGATTATTAGAACAAGGAAGAATCCCAGGTTGAAAAGGAAGTTGATTCGAACAGATAGCCATTCCATTGTGGCAGAATTATGGATGGAGAGGCTAGAGAAATCATCAATCAAGCTTAGGTTTTTGGCAAGAAAGCTATCTTCCTGATTGAAGCTGCGGATAGTTGCTGCCCCGGCAATTGTCTCTGTGAAGTGGTGGAGGATTGGAGCTATTCTGCTTGCAACCATCCTAGCTAGTTCTCTGGCGGTGGAGATGTAGTAAGCCTGCAGACAAATTAGGGATACTTTGGAGATTAGTCTTTGAAATAGGGATTTCGTTGAACAGGTCAAATCTGCCAATAGCAAAACAGTTTATTATGGCAGGTAATGAACAGAGAAGTGAAATTGGCTAGTAAATGGGTCCTACTTTCAGAATCTCCTGGAGCAGAAGCCAACCTCCTGAATGATACTAGCCATGCAATAAAGTGATTCTTGACCAACTGATTATTATATTCCTTTGATTATTCAACACAATGAAGGTATTGAATAGTTTAGGGAGATATATTGGTGCAGTAACTTGAATCTCTTCTATAAGAGTAAAATGTCCAATTATTAGATTAAAATATGTTAAAATGCCACAGACGTTCAAGGGGGGGATTAGTTTTCTTGCCTGATACCATGCAGAGATTGCAATGATGACAAGGAAAAGAAGGAGCACTGGCCAGGCAACATAAGACATTAGGAATATAATACTTAAGAGCTGAATAACCGCAAACACTAATCCAGCTAGTCTGTAGGGAATGTCTGTATCCACTGTGCTCTGATCTGTAGAAGACTGCAATAAAAGACAAACAAATTGAGTAGTTATTACAAGGTGAATGTTTATGTACTATAATTGCCTCCTTCCCCACCAATTAGAGAAAAGAAAAGGAGCTTGAAATTATCCAAAGAACTGACCCTGTTGAGAATTCGGCTGGTATGAGTGGTGTCAAAGAAGGAAATCGGTGCCCGAAAGATGGAAGTGATCATATCCAGGTACAGATTCTGAGCAGTCGTGATGGCAACAGTTGAGAGCAAGACTGCCCTTCCCAAGATGAAGAGGGAGCTCCCGCCAGACAGCAAGGTGAACATTCCTATCAACTTCTCCTTGCTCACCTTACCTTCCTCTTCAGTTTCCCAAGCAATCCAGTAATTGCTGCCTATCTGTAATCCCTGAAAGAGAACATGGAAGAGAATAACCACTGGAACTAGAGCTCCTTTGTATGCAGAAGTCACAAACTTTGAGTAAACCCCCCATTGCACTCGACCAGATTCAGTTTCATCTTGATGAGTTCTTTCTGTCAACTTGCTATTGCCTTTGGAATCATTCAATTTTTTCTCTGTGACCTCATGATTTCTGTGCTGGGCTCCAGAGGTTAGAGAACTGTGTGTTTGGGGTGGGCTCACTTGGCATAGAAATTGGCTATGGGCTGCCATCTGTCTGACAAGCTCACCATCTGGATCTGCAATCAAATCCTTGTATTTTCCATGCTGAACAATGTTCCCATCTTTCAGTACCTATGGAGAATGTTAATTAACAAAAGAAAAGAAAGGAAAGGAATAAGAAAAAAATCTGGTTCTACTGTCAAATAAATTATAATATTGCCTGCAGTCTATAAGAAGATGCAGCTTACCAGAACAAGATCCGAAGCATCCAAAAATTCCAATTGATGAGTGACATAAATGACAGTTTTCCGTGACAGTAATCGCAGTAAACATTCCTGTACAAAAGCTTGTAAGTTTTAACAAACTTTTATCCATCAATCCTACAATGGGGAATGAGGACTACGGACCTGTTTTCAAATGCTTCATGATGTAAATTCAATTTATCTGAGAAGATTACAGTGTGTTGTTTTACCTTGAAGAGATGTGCTCTTGTATGTGCATCCACTGCGCTGAAAGGATCATCAAGCAAATAGACGTCGGAACTGCTGTAGATTGCCCGAGCCAGCTGAATCCTCTGCTTCTGCCCCCCACTCAGGTTAATTCCTCTTTCTCCCACTACACACAGATCTCCATTAGCCCACAACTTAATATCCGTATTTAATGCACAACCTTCCAAGACGTCCTCGTAGAAACTCATCTTCATTTCCTTACCGAACAAAACATTTTCTCTAATTGTACCCGTCTGAATCCAAGCACTCTGTGGGACGTAAGCTTTGGACCCGTATACCTTGATTTCCGCTCCTGAAGTTTTCGGGATCTCTCCAAGTATGCTACACAGTAAGCTCGACTTACCTGACCCTACTGACCCACAAATGGCAACCTTATCACCTTTCAAGATTTTAATCTTATCAGGGATTCTGATCGTGGGTTTATTTACGTCCGAGTTACTTGTTTCCCAAGTGTATTCGCCCACCTCGATCTCAATTGCCACATCACATGCTTTTGCATTATAATTAGCTATGAGTTCCGTCTGTTCTTCTTGGCCAATGAAATCTTGGATTCGATCAATTGAGACTTTGGTCTGAGCAATTGTGGAAATTAGCTCTGGGAGATTGTAGATGGGTTCCTGTAGAATCCGAAAAGTTGCTAGAGCGGAGAGAACTGTACCGGATGTTAAAGGAGTCTTAACAATAATGCAAACACCAAATGTGATGACTGAGACCAAAGTCGGTGAAGCCCAGAAGAGAAAAGCAATTGCTGAGCGTGTATACAGACATCTCTCCAACCAGTTTCTCTCTACTTCTCTAAGCTTGAGGAGTTTCTTCAAATAGGTGCTTTCCCACGAGTGCAGTTTCAAGACTCTAATGCTCCTCAATGTTTCAGAGGTAGCTTTGATTCTCGTGTCCTTAGCTTCCATGATCTTGGAGTAGAGTCCTTCTTGCAAAGTAGCCAATGGAGTGTTGCTCACCATCACCAGGATTGTGGTGAGAAGTGCAGCAAAAGAGGGGGCCCAGCCAAGGTTTCTGCACAAGATGATTAGAGCGAGAAAGACCTGGATAGGAAGCAACCACACTCCATGAACATACCAAAAGAAGTCACCAACCTTCTCAGTGTCCACATTGATTAAATTTACAAATTTTCCATTACTTGGGCCAACGTATTTGATTGAGAGGGATTTCTGATAAATTAATGCCATGAGAGCTGCCCTGACTCGGGATCCAATCAGTCTTGCACCAAAGTACCATTGTCTCTGTGAAAGAGATTCAACTGTCTTTGCAGAAAAGAAAATAAATGCAAGACACAGTCCGTAGAGGTGGCTGGAGCCATCACGTTTTTGTGCTAAGAAATTGACAAAATTCGTGATTAGATAGGGACCCATGTAAGAAGCAATTGTGTTCATGCCTGAAAGGAAAGAAATGCGCCAAACTCGTTAGTTCGTAAAATGCTTAAAAACTGTTTTATTAATATATATATATATATATATATATATATATATATATATATATATATATATATATATAAAGACTAATTAAGCTAATAAATTAAGCCATGAAAAACCAGTTTGTCATACCTGCAAAAAGTGCATTTATCGCTAGAGGTTTCCAGCTAGCACGGATTGTAGCTTTGGGAAGAAAGCAAGCTCTGGTTTTCTGTAGTCGAAGTGATTCTTGTAGCAAGAAAGAGGAATTTTGTGCTGTTTCGGATTCAGGAACAGAAGGAATGTGGGACAGTTGAAGCTTTTGAGTTTGGCTCTTCTCAAACAGAGGGTTTAGCCACCGGAAAGTTAACCGGCTCCAAATCCCAGCGTTGGCTAAAGTGAAAGCGTCTCCGAAAACATGATCGTCCTCTCTTTGAAGTAGTGGGCGTTCGAGCTCTTGGGGTCCTTTCCCATGGCCGGAACGGAACGCGCTGATACAGAGCAGTATGGAGAAGGGAAAGGAAGCGATATCTGCCATATTTACCTCCGGGACAAAATCAGGCAATGCTGTGGATTTGTAATGAGACAGGAGGTAGACGACAACAGAGAAAGCATTGCGAACGCTAGTGAAGATCCACCAGAAAATAAGGACCAAAGGCCAGCTCTTCTCTTCTGCTTTGCCTGTTCCATTCTTTGAGTAGACTGCAAATGAAGTCACTAAAATCCAAGCTGTTGCCTCTAAAACAGACTCCATGGAGATAGCTTTGAGCTTCCAAATGTCATAAAAACAAAAACCCAGATAGCAAACCGAGATTAAAACGTTCAAAAGAAAAACCATCTTCGTAGCAACTGTAAACTTTCTTTTTGTACTTCCTTGCTCTGACGATTCATTTCCTGCATCTCTCCTTTTTCTATGTATCAAAACTTCTACCAGAAACCACGTTAGAAATAGTGAGAAACCAACTGCAGTTATGACCTTTAAAGAGTACCCCATCAAAGCTAACAGTTGAAGACAGAAAAAAAAAAAAAAAAAAAAAAAAAAAACCTATGTTCAATTAACTAACATAAAATTAACCTAAGAAATCCGGGGAAGAAAACAAAAGGTGGAAAGCTACAGAGCAGAAAAATTTTGCCACCTCCTGAAACATGCGGAAAAGGTCTAGATGAAGCCCAGTTCAGATAAGAGAACAATAAAGAATGAAGAACAAAAGACATAATGGATAGGCAAAACGGAATTCTAGTACATAAACACCATGAACTAGAACAGAATTCTTCAGAAAATCCTCAGTTCGATTATCGACCTGTAACAGTAGGGAGAGAAGCACGTGGCTCTGAGACGTGATGATGAAGAGGTATCTCTTAGATCTCTTGATTCATTTAAATAAGAGAATTAGAGAACACACCTTCACCACGTGACGATTTCTGTCAATCCATGCTACAGTGTATATACGATAAGTATCATATGCGTATGTAGTTTAATCGATTTATGTACGAGTGTAAATAGAATCTCAACAGTTACGCGACAGTTGATCTCTGCACCTGTAGTTATTAATGAGACGAATCCAAACTGTCAAATCTGTGGTCTAGAATGGCTTCATCGATGTCTTCATTTGAAACACATAATCAATATTATGGGCATGAGGGAATCTATTAAATTCATCGATCCTGTTTTATGGGAATATGTTTTATCTAAAAATTCTTTTTTCCCCTCAAGACATTCTAAACCTTTTTAATCACAAAAGCTGATTGCATCCGATCCTATCTCAAAATACTGGTTGATGTAAATTCAGGATTTTTTTTTTCCATTCGACTCCAATTATTACTAATAAAAACTAATGACGATTTAAGGCCTCAATTGAATGAGCGACGGCTGTTTTTAGGAGAAGTACGAAAACACCCGATGTAGAATTCAGAATTCCAACCCCACTATTAGCCCTCTCCTCCCTATAAATTACATCCTGCCTGTAAATTTGGTATCAATTCACGGTGGGGATGCATTCTTCCTGTACTATGTGGTTATAAAATTCTGATCTGGGCTGTTTTTTGAGGGATATAAGATCAATAGTGTCCTTGATAAGGGAAGGCCTATTATTTTGTGATAGATTTATTCATGCCACATCTGAAATCCATTTTTTCGGACCACGCCTGATGTTTGGTTATACATTTTTTTTTTCAGACCACGTTTTGGTCAATGTTTTTAATCCGTCCTTATAGTTGATCATCTTTTTTTCTTATGAAGACTGGTTATCCAACCAGAATTCCGGGTATGTTTAACCCCTGAATCATTTATCTAAAAAAGCATTGATTGAGTTAAAAAAAACCGGAGAACCAACTGGTTGAACCATTGAACAATTCATACAACTTGAATAACAAGCCATGCATGGGTTACACATTAAGCCTTTTTTTTTGAATCATAGAATGTCTTTTATTTTTTGTTAAATAGGAATATATTAGAGACATGTCTAATTCTTTTTTTTTTACAAAATGTTATGTATTTTTTGTATTTTATCTATTTTAGTATTTTTAACATTTTACTAAATGATTTATGACATAATGGGTATTTTACCTGGTTGAACCACTAAACCAGAAAATTGGTTCCCTTTCCGGGTTAAAAAGCATTTTTCTGAACCAAATTAATAATTTATTAGTTGTATGATATCCCTTTTTCGTTTCAAAGCTGAAGCTTGAAATTGAATTTTTTGGTTTAGAAATACGATTTCCTCTAATGTGTTGATATAGCTAGGGCTCTGTTTGTTTGCAAGTAAATAAAACAAAATGTATGCATTTTCATTTTTACTATTTTATGGTGTTTACTTGTATGTAAAATGAAAATGATTGTGGAAAACAAACATTTTTCAATAAGATGAACCAATTGCAGTAATTTTTTAATTATTCAGGAATATTTTATAAATACATACATACATATATATATATATATATATATATATATATATATATATATATATATATATATATATATATATATTGATAAAATAATGTGGAGATAGTTTTATACAGAAAAGATGGGTCTGTCTCTTTGATTTCACCCTCTCACACTCGTGATCTCCTTTTTCTGAGTCGTTGCTTATTTGTTTCCACGAAAGCTACTAATAAACTGAACTTTTATATAAAGTTTATGGGCCAAGGCGGCTTGTGGACAAGTTTGAAAAGTCTGAAGCAAATGGTGATAAATTAAAGATGGGCTTCAGGATCTGTCTGAGTGCGTCCACGTCGGCAGTTGAGTTTGTAAGTTGGTAATTGCTTGCACGTATATATACTTGCAATTTTTATGGGTAAATTCCTGCAATGTATTAGGAACATCTCCCGATAATACCAGAAATGATGATGTCATCTTTGGGAGATGTTTTTGATACACGGCGGTGATGTGCTGTGGAATGTTGTGGGGGGTTGATTTGAACTTCAAATAAACCTGCAAGCAAAGATTGAAAATATTGGTTTTTGATGCATCAATTTTTTGTGCTAAGTACCTCATCATTTGGTTTGCTTCCAAATGGCCGATGACTCAGATGTTGAAGTGAACTTTTGCTGGATGAGGACCTGTATGCCGAGCTGGGGGCCGATTAGGCACCAAATTAACTGGGTCAAGCTGGGCAGGTTAGGTGTCGAACTGACTGGGCCGAGCTAGGCAGGTTAGGTGACGAGTTGACCAGAGTGCCAAGCTGCCTATTAGGTGCTGAGCTGACCAGAGGGCCGAGCTACCTATTAGTTGCCAAGCTGACCAGAGGGCCGAGCTAACCAGAGTGTCGAGTTGCCTATTAGTTGCCAAGCTAACCAGAGGGCCGAGCTAACCAGAGTGTCGAGTTGCCTATTAGTTTCCAAGCTAACCAGAGGGCCTAGATTCCTATTAGTTGTCAAGCTGACCAGAGGGTCGAGCTGCCTGGTGGCGAGCTGGATTGATTGTTGAGCTTCGTAGTTCTTTAGAGACCTACAAGGAATCAATGTTTGAGGACCCGGCGAGGTCGCTCCAATGCTTAAGCCAATACTCTCATAGTAGACTGCGAGCTAAAAATTAGAAAGTATGAGAGGTAGAATATGCTTATATCCCCCCCCCCCCTATGCCATTGGGGTTGGTGCCTTTATATAGGCATTGTTTGGCGTGGGTTTCACGCACCGCATCCAAGATTTTCGAGAAGTCGTCTAAGTGGTCTGAGATTCCTTGAGGCAACCGCCATGCACGTTGACCACCCGCCGGATCATTCGACACGTGAGCCAACTTCCAAGGATCGTGGGAGTGTTAGGATATGCATGCCAAATTTGTTGGCAAGCACGTCTCGCAAGTCGCTAGGTCAGCACCTGTGCCAGGCCGCCAGGTCGGTGCCCGTGCCAGGCCGCTAGTTCGCACCTGGGCCAGGCCGCCAAGTGGGACACCATCAATTCGGCTAAGGTAAGTTGTTGCCTAAGTGGTTTCGGGTGTCACCTAGTTGTTCCAAGGTGCCATGTGTCACAATATCATTGGGAGGCCAAATCCCCCCTCATCATTTGCCCCCACTCCCGAGCTGAAAGTAACTCGACGAAGGGAGTAAATTGCTCCTTTTGTCCTAAAATGACTAATTCGATGAGTTTGTAAGTGTCGATTCAATTCCTTAGGCTCTGGGAGCGACTCGCAGTCCACTCTCCTTACCCTTGATTTTGCCCATGCCGAAAAGGCGACTGGGTCTTATGTGGTGCCGAGGTCTTTTATCAGCTCGGCACCTTAGAGCTACGACTGCGTTGCATTAGCCTCGTTAGTGACGTCGGTTTCCCACTCCTACAAGAAGCTACTAAGAGCTCGACCTATGGGGGTAGCACTACTGACTTTAGGTCACCAGCTCGCACGGGAACCTTGGAAGGCTCGACAGGCAGGGGCGTCCATGCAGTTTGTTGGCCGCCTACTCCTGCAGAAGCCACGAAGAGCTCATCTTTGTAGAGGGTACCTCACAAAGAGGACTGATGAGGCTTTATCTGAGTTGAAATAAAGTTGGCAGTGCTGCTTAGTTTGTTGGACATCAACTTCTTGCATAGTCTTTGAGTTCATAAAAAATGGAAACTAGAAAGTGAGAGTTTTTAGTTTCTAAAAGGTGAGAACTTAGCTTTCTGAAAGAAGAGGACTTAGACTTTCGAAGGATGAGAACTTTGCTTTTTGTAGCATTTCCCACAGATGACACCAATTGATGGGTCAATTTTTTGGTGATGTATCAATTTTTTGTGCTAAGTACCTCGTCATTTGGTCTGCTTTCAAGTGGCCGATGACTCAGAGGCCGAAGTGAACTTTTGTTGGATGAGGACCTGGATGCCGAGCTGACCAGGCTGAGCTAGGGGCCGATTAGGTGTCGAGCTAGGCAGGTAAGGTGTCGAGCTGACTGGGTTGAGCTAGGAAGGTTAGGTGACGAGCTGACTGGGCCGAGCTAGGAAGATTAGGTGACGAGTTTACCAAAGTGTCGATCTGCCTATTGGGTGCTGAGCTGACTAGAGGGCCGAGCTGACCAGAGGGCCGAGATGCCTATTAGTTGCCGAGCTGACCTGAGTGCCAAGCTACTTATTAGTTGCCGAGCTGACCAGAGGGCCTAGATGCCTATTAGTTGACGAGTTGACCAAAGGGCCGAGCTGCTTGGTGGCGAGCTGGATTGATTGTTGAGCTTCGTAGTTCTTTAGAGACCTACAATGAATCAATGTCAGAGGACCCGAGGTGGCTAACCCGGTGAGGTTGTTTCGATGTTTAAGTCAGTACTCTCATAGTAGACTGCGAGCTAAAAATCAAAAAGTATGAGAGCTAAAATATGCTTACTTGCCCCCCTGTGCCATTGGGGTTGGTGCCTTTATATAGGCATTGTTTGGCATGGGCTTCACGCATCGCATCCGAGATTTTCGAGAAGTCGTCTAAGTGGTCTGAGATTCCCTGAGGCAATCGCCATGCACGTTGACTACCCTCCGGGTCGTTTGGCACGTGGGCCAACTTCCAAGGATCGTGGGAGTGTTAGGATATGTATGCGAAATTTGTCGGCGAGCACGTCTCGCAGGTCGCCAAGTTGGCGCCTGTGCCAGGTTGCCAGGTCGGCACCTGGGCCAAGCCGCCAAGTCAGCACCTGTGCCAGGCAACCAAGCCGCCAAGTGGGACACCATCAACTTTGGTCAGTACAATACCTATTCGAAGAACTTGCATTGTGAATATCTCCATACTTATATATTTTATTTCGTGGGAAGATATTTCCAATGCAAAATTGCAAGAGGCTGTTGGAATGGTATAAGCATGAACTTGCACTGATCGAAGCCGCACTCAACAGAGCAGCTATCACAGTTTGTTCCTCCGACGCCCTTGCTTGACTGTTAATGAACTCTAATTTCAAAAAAAAAAAAAAAAGAAATGATACAGTTGATATTGCTATCCTAATTGGGATAATGACTGGTTGTTTTTATGTCATATTATTCCGGCTGGTAGAGAACAGCAAGGGCCCATACCAGGCTGGCCATGTAGTGGAAATAGGATTTCTGTATTTGATAGCTGATGAAGGAAGATTTGGCCCGACCTCACAGTTATGCGACACGTGGCAAAGGCAACAGCTTGGCACAAAAGCAAGCCTAAGGCACGAGCACCAAGGGGAGAAACCAGTGGTCCGAATTCCCTACTAGGGGCCCGAACTCACCCTTGGCCCCAAACGAGAAAGTAATCCAAACTGGCCTGCATGCAACAAGTTCGGGACATACTTCGCCGAACTGGCCTGCCATGCAACAGTTCGGGATACACCTCGTCGAACTGACCTGCCCTATACATACCTCTGAACTCAAGACTCCGCCTCGCTCACCACTCCACATTGTCCTCAGGGCACCAAAACCAAATAAACCGCACTAGGCCTGACACCGAGGAAGTCCGTACCCTAGGGCGGTGCACCTGACTGACTTGGGATCTGACGCTTGACGGCCGCTCTCCAAACGGCCACTTGCCACCGCCTCCTGACACCGCCATCTCCAGTTAGAGAGACGGTTCCGACAAAAGGCAGTGACGGTTCTGTCCCATTAGAAAAGACGGCGCCCGAGTTGACAGATGCAAGGATAATCATACCCGACCTGACAAGGGCCTCGGAGCGAGTGCACGAAGTGATTATAAAAGGCCCCCTACCCCTAGCAAACAAGGTATGTGAACTTTGCGCCATCTGGTCTATACTTTGCCTTTGAGAGATTACTAACTTGAGCTTCGGAGTTATCTCACCGGGTTCCCCCTGGAGTTCCCTCATCTTTCCTGTTTCAGGCTCCCTGTCGCTCTAACTCAGAGGCGAAATCGTTGATAGCTAAGACCGACCGAATCACGCTCCATCAATAGCTATAAACGATCGAGTTTCGATCGGCTATCAAAACACGATCCCAACGATGTTCCAACCAGCCATTGCAACCTTAGACAAGGGGAATGATAGATGATAGAGGAAGATATTTTCAATATCTAACTATAGTGGTTTGTTGGAACAGTGTTGGGAGAATTTTGGAATTAAGATTTTTAAGAGTGGACTGAATCTGTCCGTGGATTAAGTCCAGTTGTTGCTTTTTATATTTATGGTAGGTACAATTGGTGGGCAATTTTGTAGGTCGTACTAGGTTCCAGCTATCGTTGCATACTTTTCTTTGGTTCTAGGCGGCTGGTCTCGTTTGTTTGTGTGACGAGTTTCCAGCTTAAGCTGAAATTGATTTGTAGACCAATTCAAACATCGTAACTCAGTTCAATATACCAAGTTCCAGGAAATTGCATGTTAGATTAATCGATTCAGAGATATTATAGATAGTATCACTTTCATGAGTTACAAGACACTCCTCCAGCTAGGTCGTGGTTATCCATTATGCATTATGCATAGTACCAACGTAGCTAGAGAGAGAGGATGGTCGCGAACGCTGCGGCCTCCTTTGCAAGCTCAACTATAATCCAAACACATATATAGCATGTTTTAAATGATGAGTTTGGGGGTCAAAAGTTCAATGAGTTAAAAAAATATATATATTCTAATTCATTTTTTTATCCAAACTGTGAAGGAGGTCGTTTTCTTAATAATGAATCATTTACATTAGAAAATCTTTTATAAAAATATTATAACTTATTTGTGGTGAAATTTCATTTGTACTGTGAATGCAAATTTTGATGTATTAATTCCTATTTCATCTTTCTTTTTTTTATTGTTTGATTGCATTGCAGATGAAATGGTATAAAATCTGAAGCAAATTAAAACCAAAAACAAAAATGAATTAGAATATATATTCACTGTACCAGAATAAATGCTTGGGGACTGCAAATGAAAGAATGCAAATTCTAATTTAATTTTGTTCTAGATTTTATTTTATTTTAGGTCTTACTTTTTTTTTAGAATGAATATAGGAATAGGACATCATATGCTGTAAAACTCCACAAACTTCCATTATTTTAATTGAAAACAGCAAATGGCAAGATTGCATCATCACATTTCACATGCATGAAAACCAGAAAAGGGTCACTGGACACTGGCTCGATTCAATGGTTAGACCATTTGAGCTACCGGTCGATCGACTTGATTTCCGGTTTTATAAACCGCCTGGGTAGGGAATCAACCAACAACGCCACGTACGGATACGACCATGCTCCACCAACCCTACTCAGAATCAGAAGTCCGAAGATAATGGAGAAGGCGACATCGAAGATTCTTATTAATTGTTTTATTAAATGCAGTTAACGGAGAGCGCGGTAGAGATGAGGGTATTCATGGCCACATGGTGTCGACATTCAGGTGTGGCTTATTGATGATGGAGCCATGGATTTCTTTTTGGGTTTTTCGCAGATAAGGGCAACTTTTTTGTCTTGAATATTAATAAAATATAATATTTTTATAAAATAATTAAAATAAGATATATATTTTTTTTAAATATCAAAAAAGGGTAGGAATATTGTTCATCGTTTTCTCTGTATTCATGTGAAGAAATGTGTGCGATGGCTCCAGCCCTGTGTGGTTTAGAAGAGGGTTTAATTCAATGTGTGTGATGGTTCCATCGTCTTCTCTGCCTCGGCATTCATCGTCTTCTTCTGCCTACCATCGTCTTCTCTGCCTGTGGGGTTTCACTTCTCTGCCTCTGTATTCGTGTTAGTTGTTTCTCGATAAATCCATAAGGAAGAAAAGATGTTAATTAGTCGATCTTCATCTGTCGCTGCGAGACACAACTACCCAAATGAATGGTAGAACAAATTCAGTTGATGGTATCTTTCCAATGAACCTGGGTGGTGGTGCCATTGACTTGTTTCTGCCGATTCACATACTCACAGTTCTTCACAGTTCTTCGCTGCGACGAGACGACGATGATACTATTTTGTTTTTGCACCCTTCAATGAGTTCCTCCTCACCGATGAGCTGCGTCCACGAGAAGTCCACATTTCAACTGTTTTGTAATTATTCTTCCAACCACCTTCTCATATTTCATCTTCAATCCTTTACCCCCATACCTTACTGAAGGAATAGCCATCAGATGGACGTCCAAGTCTTGGGAAATGGATTGGACGAATTTCAAAAATTTTTCCCATTTTTACAGGGAATCGAATTCCCTATTTTAGAAAAACATATTTTTCCAGTGATCAATCTTGAACCATCAACCAAACCAGATCTGAATCAAAAAGAGTAGGAGGGAGGAGGTACCTGATAGAGAGAAATAATATCTCCCAATGGAGATGTTCATGCCCAAGGAAGGATCCAAAGACTGCTCCCACTGAAAATGACGCAGTGCAGGATGGAACAGAATCAACAATGTTCTTCAAAAGAAGTTGACCCTTCGCAAGAATCAACTGGATGGCTTGTGAGTACAACTCCAATCAATTTTAGATTGATATCAAGATCAGATCTTGATTTCTCCCAAGAACTGGAGATCGAACTGAAGGTAATGGCGGCGACAGGAAGGAGGCGGCAAGAGAGATTTCGCGGGGTGCAGAATTCTCTCTTCTTATGATTTCAGCTCTGAAGACAAGAGTTTTTGGGTTCCATGTCTAAAGGTTGCCGCCCCCTCCTCCTTTTATAGATTTAAAGGGATCAGCTTCTAATCCTAGTAGGAGTGTTGACTCAAATTATATTTGAATTAGAAGTCCCTTTAAGTGATAAGGGAGAACCCCTATCTTATCTGCAGATCAGATCAGCCATCTCCTAATCTAATTAGAAGGCTTCCAGATCTAAATCTTATTTAGATCTTTGACTCTCTAAGTGAATAGGGTCTATGCCCAATCCTATGAGATGATCCACCTCAGAATTCGCCCCTTTTAATTGACTGATCAAATCAGCCCAGTTTGAAACGAGCTTAAGGCCCATTTAGGGTTATGTACTCACTTAGGTTTCCAAACTGCTGCCCAGTTGGGCTTCCTTGTATGGCGTGGGACCCAAACATTGATCTACACATCAGCCACATGGATTCGGCCCAGCCTTTGTTACAAGGCATGCCCGAGTACACTGTTATGGACAGTACACCCCCTGAAACCCATCTTATGGGCTCTATGGGCCCAACACTTACCCTAAGTGGTCCCTGGGCCAAACCACCTTGTAATACCCAGGGACTGTGGGCAGATGCAAGATTAGCCCATCAGGTATTATCCTCAATGGTCTTACACTTAACCTCTCAACTCATAATGATCAAACACTGCCCGACAAGGGAGGATCTCTCCCTCGACTGTAAGGAACAGTGTTGCACTCTCTGCTTACATGGATCCCGGGAATTAAAACATTTTTGCAAATCATTTCAAAACCACAATATATATATATTTTGCAAAACAAAATCTCAACAATTGAAATCAGCTGCCAGCAGTCTTGGTTTTCATCAGAGAGAGTGCATCCCCGATCATTACCTTTGACCGACAAAGGGGTTGATCATGTCACTATGATCACCCACTCAGATGAATTCTTAGACTGTCCTAACATACCCAGGTTTTGACCCCCGCTAAGGATCTCACTGATTAGTATATCAAAGACAGCCCAATCCGACACCTAGTGTAGTATCATAATCGAGTCTAGGGGTCAGGTGTAACTTTTCAGTTTTGCCCATCTATCTCTAAGGTCCAGGGCAATACTGAAAATCTGGTCCGGTTCAAAGGTTCTATTAATTCTACACTACATGTGCTTTGGGTCTCACCCTAGTAGCTGAGACTAGCCACCCCCAATAGTTGGAAGCACACCAGTGTCAACCTTGGCAGGATAAATCTCCCCAGACTTACCCAATGGCTGTGAACATTCTAAACTAACACAAGTCTCATTAAGTGTCCAGTTTAAAGGTATTACACAGAAACACACCACAGGAACATGAATCAAAAATGTATTTTATTCATTTACAATAAATTCATAATGTACATATTTCTTATTGAAGCTAAGGGCATACAATTGTCTAACACTCACCTCGTCTCCATGCAAATTTCTTCATCTTCTTTTTCTACCTGGTCTCACTATACTATTACTACTTCTACTACTGCTATACCATTGTTAGCAGAGCTCTGAGCTCTATGCAATGGATCAAGAGGGTTCAAATGAGAGATGTCATGGCCACAACTTGAACTTCAATGCACCGCTTTTATCAACAAGGCATCCTGGTTCCATCGATGCAGATGCAAATGCAGATCCCTGAGGAGTTGCTCACGATATAAGTAAAAGGATCCCATTTTCATGGGAGAGATCTCCTGGAATGCCCAAAGACATTGAGAAAAGCGGCCTCCTTGTTGAGAGCCCACCACCTCCCAAGCTCTCATCGGGTCGATGGCGTCCTCTGGCGAAAGTGGCCTGCGATGATGATGAATAATATTCTTGTCCTTTTTTGATATTTTTTTAAAAAATTATATTATTTTAATTATTTTATAAAAATATTACTTTTTGTTGATATTCAAAACAAAAAATTGCCCTTATATGCAAGAAACCCTTTCTTTTTTTCTTATTGAGATGACTTTTCTAAATGCTTCTAAATAAGTAATCTGCCGGTCCTAATATCCTAGCCCGGGTTCATTTAGGGACCTATCTATTTCTCTTTTGTTGTTTATGCACTTTCTCTTTCTACTTGGAAGAATCAAGAAATTGTGTCCAGATTTTTTTTTTATGGCAAATTGTTTTATAAAATTAAATTAAATTAATTAATAGGCAGCATCTTGAATTCTTGATAAAGATCCCCTTTCGAGAAACCCCCGTAATTAAACTGGTGGCCCTGGGGACCAAAACAATGCCGTGGAGCAAAAGCTAACAGAATTTCTTCCAAGAATTTAACCTCTCCTCTCTCTTTCTCTCTCCGTTTATCCTTATGCCTTCATTTGAGAAATGTTGTAATTAAAAATTGGCCAACACATGAAGAAAGAGGATGAACCGAGATGAATGGTCGAACCAAACTGCTAGATGTGCCTAAGGCTCAACTGGGGTATTTATGTATTCTGGTTTGCGTTTGTGATCATTTGTTTGAAACTTAAAAAAATAATGATTATCAGAGTAAAAATATATTTTTTGACAGTTTTGTATTATGAGAAGTGAGTATTATTATACCTATTTTTTGGATATAATTTTGTATTCTTTTGATAATTAGTTTTTTATCAAAATTAATGCATTGGAGCATAAGATAGTTGGAGGATTTAATGATGGACCCACACTTTTGTACCAATTTCAAACAAACAAGATGAATGCAAAATGATTTAAAATGTGAACCATATTTACATACATAAACCGAAAAATGAATAAATATGTAATGTACATATTTGCATTTACATTGCAATCAAACACAGCCTAAAGAAATTCTTCGAGACACACGTGTCTAGAGGAACTAGATCTCTAATTTGCAAGGAAGCAATCGTTTTTTTTTTCCGTTAATTTTTAATTTTAGTTCAAATTAAAAAGAAAAAATAAATATAAGAAACTGACCATCATTTTCGCCTTCTGGGTTGAAGGGAATTCACTTGTGACGTGGCAGTAAGTGACAATATTTTAGTAGAGCCAAAGAAAGAACTCCTTTAACTCCATATGTAAACGATCCTGATGCTACGAAATCTACTTCTTCCCTTGTGGTATTTAATGGAGCAAAATAATTGAAAAAAAAAAAAAGAGGAATGTTCTTCAGTAATTCAGTTACAAGGAGTAGGTTTGGAGTTTCGAATGTCGACATAGAATATTTAAATTACTGAATTGAATTTGAAATGAACGAAATGTCAACATAGAATATTCCATGGGACCATATTTTTTACCGTGGGACCTGGGAATCTATCATCGACATGGAACATTATCAATGGTTGCCCAGTTTGTTGAACAGCCATTGCTTTAAGCTAATCTGAATTACTTCTTATGCACTAAAGCTCTGATTTCTATTTTTTTTTCGACGAACACGAATTTTCTCTTTCTAAATTTCATTACAGATGTTCATTATTATTCTTTCTTTGGCACCGTTTGTTTTTTGGTAAATTAATTATTCAGGTAATTGCATTTACTCATATTCTTTTATTCTTCAGGTAAATAAGGCTCAGTTTGCATAATACATATTTGTATTTGTACTCCTTCCAAATGGAGTCTAAGGTAATGAGCATTTTAGTCATAAAAATTCATTATTAGAAATGACATTTTTGTTCTATTCAAGTGTTAGCAATTTTCTTCCTAAATGAAAAAATTATTTATACACTTAGGAGATGGGTATCACTACATGGAAAATAAAATTTATTATCCTTATATTAATATGAAAAATGAATATAAAATTTTTTATCAATAGGAATCAGAATCCTATTAATCAATTTTCCCCTTCTCAAAATCCAAAAAAAAAAATACCCCCCTAGTGGTAGAATACAACGAAGAAGAAACGGCAGCAGCAGAATCAATTATATATTTATGCAATGGATCGTGTAAGGGAATTGACCGGGTTTCTTTCGGATATGGGCGATGATGATGCATATGTGCATCGAAGAAATAACTAAGGAGCATTTAACGAAGAGATGAGTTTCCTTGGTGGGGTGCGATGCTTATGCCAAGTCCAGATCTGATTTGCTGTAATTTCAAAGTGAATCCGGATTACCATTTCCAGGAGTCTCTCTCTCCAATTCCATGGGGGAAGTCCAGTATCAGCTGCAGTGATGACCAGAGGATGTCCATCATGATCCAAACGCCTTTCAAGGTTAAGTGTTGACCTTCCAGCAGATATACTTCAAGAAATATAGCTCCCATTAACATCTTAAAACAATTGAGTAAATGACAGCGTAAATCAATTAACAGAAAAGAACACTGCCAAAATTTAATTATAACTTGTAGATTAACTTATCCTCTACGATTTATGCAGCCAAGCATTCATATAGCTAGGGGTGTCAATTGGACTGGATTTGGTCCAATCTGGTCTAATCTAATGTGAGTCCATTACAAATGGATCTGGTCCAATCCAGTCCAATGAATATTTTGGACCATTTTAGACCAGTCTAG
Source organism: Nelumbo lutea (assembly GCF_056320005.1). Classification (NCBI taxonomy): domain Eukaryota; kingdom Viridiplantae; phylum Streptophyta; class Magnoliopsida; order Proteales; family Nelumbonaceae; genus Nelumbo; species Nelumbo lutea. Next base: position 6,520,960 of record NC_142687.1, read on the forward strand.
AGATTGGTTAATCTGCTCAAATTCATGTTAATTTAGATTGGTTTCAATTCAAACTTGGTCCATTGACACTTATGTTCTTATCTTCTATCAATGGGTTAGATATTAGCTCAATCCAATATAAATTCATTATGGATGGACCAGATCCAATCCAATATTTCATATTGATCCGTCCAATCCATCCAATTCATCCAAATGGATTTTGATTTGAACAAAACCTAACCTAAAACCGGTCCATTGACACCTCTGCATATAGCCCACCTCATATAGTTGGGACAAATCAGTCTTTTTGAGTTGAGGTTTTACAATCTATGAACAAATTCTAAGGTAAATGGATGTAATTAATAGGACATTATAAAAGACATACTTTTATATCTTCATCATATTCAACAAATTTATGATTAAAAAAAAAAGACCAAAAAAAAGATTATCTAATATCTACTTGTAACCTGATGATCGAGTCAAATAGTTCAGTGATTCAACTGGCTGGTTTATAAGACAATTGACAGTCATAATGGGTCCAACCAGTTGGTTCAACATGTGGTTGATCCGAATGGATAAGTCAATAAGATAGTCACATAGCCAACCAGTCTAGACCATCCAGTTCACTAAACCATCGGCAAGGTCAACCAGTTCAGACGCAGATTTGCTAATTAGACGGTGACTTTTTTCTGTTTGGATGATGCAGGAAACCTCAAAGTTCCAAATTGTGACAAATGCATGCATATATTGCAATTAACCCTGCCTAGAATTTAGTCAGCAAAACTACCATCAGTATTTTAAAAGGCACACCAACAGCAAGGTTGCACCTCACTTCAACCCCCTTTCAAGAAGCACATACCTGATAGGGGTGCTCACGGTTCGGTTAATCGAACCGTGGGGCATTTTCTTGAAAAGAATTGGTAGTATCGTTTTTTTGAAAATCGATAATTGGAATTAAATTGAAATTAATTGGTTTTTCGGTTTATTAGTTTTTATAATATATATTATAAAAAATTATTAATATTTAAAATACTATATTTAAAATAATAAATAATATATAATAAATTATAAATATATATATATATATATATATATATATGTATATATAATGCATATTTATTAATTTACAATATATAAAATATATATAAATATATAATATAAAAATATATATATCGGCCGGTTCGATTAACCGTCGGATTTTTATATTGATTAACCGAAACCGAACCGATACCTTTGGTTTTTTAAGAACACCGAAATGACCGGTTTGATTAACCGATTTTTTTGTTCGATTTCAATCGGTTTTTCGATTTTTTTTCTTACCCCTAATACCTTATATGACTTGTGCTCTGGCTCAAAGCTATTTTTTTGAAGGTGTTAGAGGTATAGGCGAGGCGTACCATATACCTTAGGTCCTGGGGTGTACGCATCAAAAATGCCTTTTCTATGAGGAATGCACCGTTGGTACACCTTATTGCAAAAAGGAAGAAACCTCCTCCTCTTCCTTCCCTCCCTCCCTCTTGAGGATACTTATGCCTTTTGCATTCTCACCTCACTCCTCTGAATAGTGGAATGCCTCCCGTCACACCTACACGTTTTGAAGCATTGTTTATAAATTTGCATGTTCTGTTATTTTTTTATGCATTCTTATGTATTTTTACACCTTCGCAACGGTTTATTTATTTCTAAGTTACATTTTGTTGGTACTTGTGTACCAGCAATCATTTATTTTACTTTGAAATAGTAGAAGTTTGTAATCAGCAAAAAATAAGAAGAAGATGAAAACAAAAGAGGAAAATAGGGTTTCGGCAGTAGGAGAGAAGAAAAGTCAAGAAAAAGAAGAGAATAGAAGAAAACAGGGGAGCCAAAAGTGTTGGGCTTCTAAGGACTAATCAACCCTTAATAGGATGACTGTTAAAAGAACACTAATAAAACATTAAAAAAACACTATGGGCCCAGGCCCAACAACTGAAGAAAAATAAAATACTGAAATAAAAGCCCCACAAATGATCAAAAGGCAATCAAATTTCTCTTGATGACACCCTATCCCAAATAAAACTATCTATTCACTTCAATGTGTTTAGTCCTATAATGTTAAATTGGATTATGTACTATATTTATTGTTGTATGATTATCACAATATAACATCATAGGCTGTTCTGCATTGATACTCAGCTCTCTTAAAAGAGATCAAAGCTAAAGTAACTCAGATACAACATGATCCATAGATTTATACTCAGATTATGCACATGATCTAGCCATAATTGATTGCTTACTTGTCCGGGAGACTAGGCTCCCCCTGCCCAAACTACATTTGTATAGGCTCCCAACTTGACAAGACCATGATTAGCAAAAAGTACACCTCAACTTGGATGAGGAGCACGCATATACCAATTCACTAGACTTATATTGCATAGATGCCTAGTCGTGTCATGCATAAATTTAGCAACTTTCCTACCAGTTGTTGATTCCACCCAACATCTTTAACCAATTCCCCATCAGAGGAATTAGCCCTATGATTTTAATCAATTGGAGTATTAGCTAGTTAACACAAAGCTTCATTGTCTCCTACAACAAGTCTAGGACATAATTACACAATCAATGAAAGATCCCATGTTTAAACATTACCCCTTCAATTCCCAAAAAAATATGAATTCTCCTAGGTCTTTAATCTCAAATTCTTGTCACAAAGTCTTCAAGGATGAAAAATAAAATTACAGTGACTTATCCCCCTACTTTAGACAATATAGATTCTATGACTTGATGTATCTTATTAGTATAGTCCCTATTGTGCATTACAATACTTTTATTCTTTATTCTTTTTTTCTCATTTAGCCTTATATGGGCATTCTTGTAATTGTACATATTCTTTAATATAAAAGAGGCCCTTTGGGGTGGGGTCAACTATTCTTGACACCCTTGAATTCTCTTGCTCTCTTTCTTGTTCAAATTGAAAAATCCATATATAGTCTGAAACAATATTCCCGTACATGGTTTGAATGCTTTCAAAATGTTGTAGTTGTTGATAGATATAGCGAGAGCTCCTCTGATAACTCTCTCTTTGTTAGGCGACAGCCTCAATGTATTATTGTTCTTCTATTATATGTTAATGGCTTGTTGTTAACTAGGAATGATGATGAAGGAATTCATGAGTTGAAATCCTTACTTCATAATTCCTTACTCGTGAAAGACTTGGGCCCCCCTCACTTATTTATTGGGTCTGAGAATTCACTGTAGTGATCGAGGGTATTTTGTTTATCAGCAAAAATGACTCTGACCTCATCAAAGTTGTTAACATTATTGATGAGAAACATGTTGATGCACCTCTAGATCCGAGTGTTAAGTTATCTAAATTTGAAGGTCCATTGCTTCCTAATACTACCTTGTATTACCAGCTTGTGGGGTCTCTCGATTATCTTTTTATGATTCAACTTGATATTTCTCATGTTGTTCAGGATGTTAGTCAGTTTATTTGAACTCCTCGTCAGCCCAGAGTCCACTTCACAAGCAGCCAAACTTTTTCTCGCTCAACTACACATATCACACCTTGCACTGCGAGGCGAGAGAGATGGTCAAGGGATTCAAGATCCCTACAAACTTTTTCTCACTAAACTACCCATCCAAAAACTTATCAAATACCCATCCCAGGTCAGTGCTAGGCAATGGCACAAAACATTCATGTGCCCAGCGTTGTTACAAGCATATCCAAACTCCCTAGACTATACAATTTCTGACTATATAACTGGGTCTTACCCCCAACCTAACGTATCTTTTGGATTGCATTACATACCAAAAAGCCCGTCCAGATATATATTGGGAACATTTCACGTACTGCTCCATGGCATGGCAGCGGGACGGGTGCGGGAGAGTTGTAAATCGTAGACCGGGATGCAAATGGATCGGATTATTTTTCAATCCGGAAATGATCCAAATTTAGTGGATTCGGATCCCCTCCCTATCAGACTTTCAGTTTAGATTTGGATCATAAAATTGGACCCGTTTGGAATTCGGATTGATCCGATCCGATATAAATGTAAAACTACAATTGGACATTTTGTTTTAAAAGTGATAGGCTGTAATTTTATTAATTAAATAAACCTAAAATTGGAAATTTCACATCAAACATGATCGACAAAACAAACCCTGAAACCTTCTCATTGATTCTTTTGTGTTTTGTTTTTGTTCTGTACCTAGGAGTTGAGAAGTGAGAAGCGTAACTGATGTTGCTGCCTGCCGCCACAAGCCGTCACGGTGTGTAATCGTTCAATCTTTGTCATCGCCGGTTGCCACGCATTCACATCATACAGTATCATCCCTCTCGTATTTATTTATTTTTTTCCATTTTTCCCTTTCATTTCTAGTTTTCACCAAAATCACCTCGCCTCATACTATTATTTTTTTTTTTTTCATTTTTCACTTTTCCTTTCATTGAGTTGGAACCAATTAGAATAGATTGAATGGTCGATACAAAACCAATAAAGAACAGATTGGATGGTCGACATAATGAATTGGACCAATCCAAAACAGTCCAAAATATTAAGAACAGATTGGATGGTCGAGACATTGAATTGGACCAATCCAAAATGGTCCAAAATATTCATCAGGTTGGATTGGACTGCACTTGATTCATTTGTTGACTCATATTGAACCGCATCAGATTTATTGCTCGAAACACGAAAGATAATGATCGAGACTTGAAAGTTTGTACCAGTAAACGACCCATGTAAAATGGAAAATCGAAGAGATGCCAGAGACTCCTAAGATGTGCTTTAGAATTATGGGACTAATGGGAGTTCTCTTCTACAATTGCACAATTAACGGGAGATCACACCAAGAACGTTTCACGCAACCATCACAAATTTGACTAAAGCAAATATTATATCATCTCAGACAAACATGTTCTCGATACAACAGGCAGAATAGAAAGAGTACTACTTTCCCCTTTCAAAACACCAAAAAAAGGGTTTCTGACAACATTTTTCAACTCCAAATCTTAGTAGTTTCTAAAACATCACAACTCATGACTAACTTTATTCCAGCTCTGTAGCAAAATAGCAGCGCTTGCTTAACTTCCCAGATCACAAGTTTCAGTTGGTAGAGGCGATGTGGAGGATCAAGTCAATTACACGGGAGCTGTAACCCCATTCGTTGTCATACCAAGAAACGAGCTTAACGAAGTTATCGTTCAGGGCAATTCCAGCCTTGGCATCGAAGATGCTTGACCTGCCAAAATGGGCACAGTTTCGTGTTAGTTGATAGGCAACAACAATAATAAAAATGGTTAAATGACTCATAAACCACCTGACGACGATCCATGCATGAATCAGAAAGGAAGCACTGAAACAAAGAACGAAACATCTGGCACAGCAACTCAAGGTCAAAACGTGGAGGAACACGGAAGCAGAATGTGTTTTTTTGGGCCACCGGAGGAGAGTAGACGTTTGAATTACATTTACACTGGACAGTATCATCTAGACGAGGACATACAGATGACTTGGGCAATGGAAATGCGCAAGTAGCATGAATTGGACAGATGACATTCACGTTAAGACAGTCATGAATTGTAGGGATTAGGGATAATCACGTGTTCATCATACAATGATGGATTTCCAATCAGTAGTGGGGAAAGAAAAGGATGTTACACCTTGAATTGCAATTAGTAAATAAAATCGGTTAAATTATCCTCACCTACTGTCACCCACGAAATCGGTGGAAACCACGTCATCTTCGGTGTAACCCAAGATTCCCTTCAGCTTCCCCTCAGACTCCTCCCTAAAAGCAAACACAAAAACAATATTATATCCTCTGTTAGAAATGAGCCATCTGAGGTGCCAATCTTAGCTCATTAAGAAACAACATTATATCTGCGATACACAGAATTTACCTTTTCTTTAACTAGATCACCACAACAAACAGCTAACAACTAATCAAAATATGATACAAGGAAAAAAATTGTCTTACTTGATAGCGGCTTTGATCTGTTCGTAGGTTGCCTTCTTCTCGAGTCTTACGGTGAGATCCACCACGGAGACATCCACAGTTGGGACACGGAAAGACATACCGGTCAATTTGCCATTCAACGCTGGTAGTACCTTACCGACGGCCTTCACACGTTACATAATTCGTATAATTAGTCGACCTCGTATGATTTCTTTAAAAAAAATAAAAAAACTCAAGATCAAGCTATTGAACGAGAGAGGAAGGGGTTAATATCTGAACGATCCCCTTCAGTTTTATTTGTCTAAAATGACTTATTAGGTAACTACCTTAGCAGCTCCAGTGCTGCTGGGAATGATGTTGAAGGAAGCAGCTCTTCCACCCCTCCAGTCCTTGCTTGATGGTCCATCAACAGTCTTTTGTGTGGCTGAATCAGACAAGTAAAACAAGATGAAAAAGAAATCAAATTTACGATCCAAAACCAGAAAACAGCTATACAAGAACAAACAGATGAAAAAAGAAAGTAACCAACCGGTGATAGAGTGGACAGTAGTCATAAGACCCTCAACAATACCAAATCTGTCATTGATAACCTGATAAAAAGAGGCAAGTAGAAAGCATTAGATCAATTGTACGATGTAATTAAGTATGCAATGACAAAAATGGGTTAGAGGAAGAAAGTAAACCTTGGCCAAAGGTGCAAGACAGTTGGTGGTGCAGCTAGCATTGGAAACAATGGAGATGTCGGACTTGTATTCCTTCTCATTGACACCCACAACAAACATGGGAGCATCTTTACTTGGGGCAGAAATAACAACCTTCTTAGCACCACCCTGTTCATCAAAATCCAACCCAATTCATCCCGCATTAATCAACTGTTGAAAAAATATTATATACCCACAACAGAATCATATTTATGGACCAATTCATAGCATTATGAGATAATAAACAACGACAATAACCAGAGAGCAGATAGAAGCAGACCTTCAGATGGGCAGCAGCCTTGTCCTTGTCAGTGAACACTCCGGTCGACTCTACGACGAACTCAGCACCGGTCTCACCCCATGGAATCTCCTCAGGGTTCCTTCAGATTCAGAATGGAAAGGTAAGCAAATCTCATCCGTGTCTGGATATTTTCCGCTTCCTTTTAAGACAAACATACAAGCTGAAAAACAAAACCGTCGATGAGGGCTGTACCTGACACCGAAAACGGTGACTGGCTTCTCACCAAAGAGAAGAGTCTTAGAGTCCTTGACCTTAACGTCGGTGTGCTTCCAGTGACCGTGAACACTGTCGTACTTAAACATGTATGTCTGCATAACACATTAACAAAGCTAGGGTGAATAGAAAGTAAGAGAAGAAAAAACAAAGTCGGTTGCGCAAGAGCTGTTAGCCATCTGATCTGATGGCTAAACGCTGACGAAATTATGGGCATTTCAATACAGCAAACAGGGACGACTTTAAATTGTAACCTTGCCCGTATAAGATCTCCTTTTCACCCAAAATTCACAGTAAAGAGCTCCTCTGCAGGTGCTCTTTGCAGCACAACTAAAGAAAAATCAAAATGTGCGTGTATGCGTGTGTAAGAGAGAGAGAGAGAGAGAGAGGGAGACGGAGATAATACATGCTACCGTGACTGACCAACCACAGTACAACTTTAAGGAATCTAGCCTATGGATCACGAATGTAACAGATCAAAGAATGGCTGATAATCGGATCGAACAGCTAGAAACACTTGTGAAACAAACGCCAAGAGGCTGCCGAGCAACGAGTTCGCTAACTACAAGGAGATTTAGATGCAGAGACCAGAGAAAGTGAACGGTGCATGGATCCACCATTCATGTAATACGGCATATAATAAACCATGCATGTATAAAAATTATGGTTAGAAAAGCAGATGGGTGGATGGTCCTACCATGTAATCAGTGGTGATGAAGGGGTCGTTAACAGCGACGAGCTCAACATCATCTCTCTGAAGAGCGACTCTAGCAACCAGACGACCGATTCTTCCGAATCCTGTGTTTTCATTACCATTTTCAATCAATTTCAACAGAGAAATAAGAGATAGAAGATCAGATCTGAGTAAGATCCCAATATATAGAACCAAAGAAACCAAAAGGGGGTTAAGAGATCGAAGTACCGTTGATTCCGATCTTGACCTTGCCCATGATTCCGAGAGACGGAGTGAGAGATGTGAAGAAAAAAAGCAGCACAGTGAAGTTGCAAAGGAAAGAAGCCAAAGAGCGGAGAGGAATGAAAGAGGTCGGTAGGCTTATAAAGGGGGCGAAAGAAAAGAAATAGTCTGGGAGATGGGATCCTTCGTTTAGGGTTTGTTTTGGGCGGATTTGTGGAAATGTCCGAAACCAGTGGTTTTGGTCAGAAAAATCGGTGGTTCAGAAAACGGCATTTTGTTTGGTACCGTTTCTCTAGAAAATCCGTTGTTCCAGAAACGTCAAACTCGGGCATATCTGAGTTACACGCATCGTTTTCTCATAGGCTATTTTCTTTTTCAGATGGGGCGCCTCACAAGGACCTCACAGGCATGGGAAACATTTCCTGTAAATAATAATAGCACATAAGTAAGGGAAAATGTCCCCAATGTAAGGTAAGATGTGCCGATGAAATCCGGGTGAAGCGTCAAGAAAATATTGAATTTGGCTTTTTTTTCATATCACATTTTTCCAATTTCCAAAGTATAACCTGAAGCAACTTTTTTTTAAAAAAAAACAGTATCAAATAAAAGGTCATTTATGTAAAATACCGCTTTTTGGATGTAGCACCTATATGACACATGTCTTCTCAGAAAATAGCATTCATACCAAATACCTCTTCAATATTTTCTCAAAAAACAGCGTTATTGTTGCCGATGATGTACTGATGTGACATCATCTTAGACATTAAATAATATAGAATAATGCTTTCAAACAAAAAATAAAAATAAGCACGGTCTGAACGGTGCTTATAAACATACACAGAAAACATTAGACAGATGGCCACATCAGTACTGTATGATGCCAAACACCTACGTAGACTTTGGAATTGGAAGAGTGGGTATGCACACGTGGCTAGATCGCTGTTGAAATGGAGATGTGTCACCAATTTGACGTGACTTTGTGTTCACGATATGGGGCGGTTGGATGTGCTCTGGATTGAAACTTGAAAGGTAAAAATATACGTGGGGACTGGGGAGAGTAGGATTGGTGGTGGATGTGTTATTAATAAATTTGTGATGTGGGAGTTGGGATCTTGGGGGAATTCACACATGCGCGTCTCACAAATATATTTACTGTGTATTGGAAACATTTTCTATAAATAATAACTTAAATATAGAAGATATTTTCAATGTATAGTTGGATGTGCTTGTGTGGTCAATGTGAGACGCCCTATACGAAGAGCAGATTCAGTCTCGTAATGTGATGAGTGAGTCGTGAAGTTCTAGATGAAATTGGGATCTGTTAGAAAACTGTGAGATTAATGTGAGGCGCGCTCTATAAAAGAAATCCGGTCTCTTCAAGAGTGTTCTCATATAGAGATTGGATAAGAAGAAACACCTTCCTTGATTATGACGTTTGTTTTGTGAAGAAAGTAAAAAGTTTTATACCGGCGACGCGCCGTTTGTTTCTAAAACGTAGGCCGCAAGCGCACACGTATTTTATTTTCTCTTCTGGTGGGTCTAATTATATCTTTCTGCATTAATCCGCGATTATGACGTTGATTCATGGTGGGCTCTGATTTGTTGTTACAAAGAAACACAGTACCTCGTAGTCCTGCTGCGACAGTTTGAATATTGGAAATTTGGAAGTGACCATTCAAACTTGTGAACCTTGTTCTGAACTTCTGATCTGATCTGAATCCCCTGTGCCTGTATTTGAAATGACTATTCCGCTTGGGAGTTTGGAATTTCCAAACACCTAAATGTCAGTAGCAGACTAATGACTCCCCCTCCACCAACGCTTATTAAAAAACAAAGAGAAATCTAAATTCCATTCAAAAAGCTGGACCGAACAGTGTAATTGTGAAAATGAGAACTGAAAAGGTGGCAAGTTTTATTGAAAATTCTCCATTCTTTTTTTTAATGGGTTTAGACATTTTAGTGAAAAAAATCTCCTCCAAATATAATTTGAAATGTTTAATGAAAAGAAACTTCTTCTCGTTAAATGACAAATAGATATGAGTTTACGTCTACCCCACCGAACCCCTCCCCAAAAACGTCCCACATGCCCATCTCAGTGGAAAACATCTCCTATAATTGTCATTGAGAGATGTTTCCGATACATGGTTGAGTTGTAAGGTGAGATTCTTTTGGGGGTAGATGTGAATTCAATAGATGTTTCTATAAAATGCAAATTTAACAAAAAATATTTGGCTGTTCTTCATAAAAAACTAGCAGGGCTCACATGCGATGCATGGATGGGACACCCCTCCTTGTCTCCCCACCCCCATAAGTCAAGACACTCTACTCCATTCCCACCCCAACTCCAACGCGGGAAAGGTTTGGGGCAAAGCACCCATTCCTGTCGTAGATGTGAATCCCCAAATTTTTTCTACCCTAAGGCAAATCACATAAAAAAATCTAATCTATGGATATTTTACAAATAGGATTATCAGAATTTTGGAGTATTTTAGAAATTACATTATGACAATTTGAAGGTATTTTATAAATGAAATTATGGGATCCTATGATTAAAAGAATGTGAGAAAAATTTAGAGATATTTTAAAATCTAATATTAAATCTATGGATATTTTACTAATTTATCATTGGATTTGGGGAATTATATGCAAATCCCTTCCCTAATTTGGGGCAAAAATATTTTCCCTATCCCCACTCCATCTCTACCTCATCCCCATTTAAGATTTGAGAAAAACTTCTCCTGTTTGGGGTGGGGCAAGGTAGGCTGTTTTACAAGGAAAATTGTCATCCTTACAATTCTAATAATTTTCTATAACTAATTAACAAATTGTAAATTAAATAACAATAAATTAAAATATTTTATAATAATTTCCAAAAAAATTATTGAAATTACTATTGATTAGTAGTAATGTATAGTAAATTAATTATTGACAACAACAATAAATTAATGTAAATTATTTACTTTTTAATCATAAATTATTTACTATTAGTTAAAGTAAATGTAATTATAGTAAATTAATGTAATTATGGTAAAGTGCATTATTTTTAATTAAAAGTAAACTATTTGTTGTTAATTAAAGTAAAACCATATATGATTGAAGTCAGCCAAGTGGTTTGTGGATAGACTTAATAATTTTTCTAAATTATTTAATAATTATTTATTGAAATAATAATAATGGATTGTTATTTAAATCATTATGAAACAATTTCTTATAGATTAATTTTCTAATTTAATTTCCTTAAATTTCTTAATAATTTTTCAGTTGGATAATAAATATAATAATGGATTATTATTTAAATAGCTTTAGAGAATATCTGTTCATAGATTAATTTATTAATTTTTAGTTAGTTATTTAAAAATAATAATTGTGGATTATTAGTTAAAGAGTTTCCCTAAATTATTTGATAATTGTTAGCTATAATTATTGATTTTATAGAAATTAGTAAATTACCCTAATTAGTAATATCTTTTATCAATAAATTATTATTGTAAAAATTAATGAAATTTTATTAAATTACAATGATTAACGTAAATTACACTAAACATTGGAATTTTGAACATTTATTAATAACCAAAAATTATTAAATGATAGATTGTTTATTAATTTTTGGTAGATTATAAATTATTTAATATTTGTTAAATAATGGATTATTTCTGAAGTAATTATTTCATAATTTTTTGTATAATATTTTTTGGAAATTTTTAATAATTTTCATAAATAATGGGTTATTTAACAATAGATCATTGTTTAAGAATAGATTATTTAACAGTAATGGAAGATGCCTTGAATATATAGAAAACATGGAATTCTCCTTATTCCCCTCTCTTTGCTTGAAATCACATATATAGATATAAATGTTATTTGATTTGGAAAACCAAATCTTAATAAATTATAACCCTATTTTTATGGGAAATTGGAGAGAATAGAGGGGAATTAGAGATAGAAGTAAAGGAGAGGATAAAACATGCATTTAGCTAATTAAGAAGAAAAGTTAGTTTTTTATAAAAAGTGAGAAACGTGAGTTGTGGGGGGAGAGATAGAGACAACCCAATGGGAAGGGAAAGGGATGAAGAGAGAGAGAGAAAGAGTGCTGAGATGGCAAGTTGGGAGTGGTTGGAAGGGGAGAGGAGAGAGAGTCTAAGTGAATGAAGGGTTGGGGTAATGGAGGAAGGAGAAGCAAGGAGACGTGGATTGTCTTGCTATATATATATATAGATATTGTTATTTAAAATTTTGAAATATTTAATTATTTATTGAATTTAATAATCCATAAAATTATAATTAATACTATTATTACATAATTCGTTATTAATTTTTTAAAATATTAAATTTTATTAATATGAATATTATGAAATCTATTATAATTATTTTTCTACTTTTAAGAAATTTCTTAAAATTATTACATAATTTTGTTATTTTAACTATTTAAAATTTAGTCATGTTAAATATTTTGTTATTTGAATATTTAAATAATATGTAAATTTTTAAATAATTAACTTTTTTTGTATTTTAAAATTTTAAAGCGGAATTGGATTAAATCTTATTCCAATCCGAATTTGTTAGGATTCAAATTCGAATTCAAGGCATTTAAATCTGATTGGATTCAAATGCAAGCTTTTCATAATCGGATCTGAGTTGGACTTTACTGAACCCAATCTAAATCTGATCCAATTACAGCACTAATTACGAGATCGTATCACGTCCCCACCCCGCTCAACTCTCATATTTGAGGCTTTGGCCAATCAAAATTACAACTATAAATTTTAATGAATTTTCATTAGTTAGTGCACGCCTTGGTACAAGGTATTAAGGGGGGCATTCTTTTCTGGAATTTTGAGAGGGAAAAAAATTGGTCAATGAGTTTTACGTTCTTTTTTTTCAAACTTATATAGGGATCAAGGATCAAAGAAAATTTATTTTACCGTGTATCACTTACCGAGAACTGAAAGTATTTCTGCTGAATGATGACGATGAAGGTGTTTCTGAACTTCTGAGTTGTGAATTGAAAATGAAAGAACCTTAAATTAGTGGTTTTTACAACTGTTAAAAGTTACTTTTAACCCTTTGCAAAGGGTGGATACGCTCCTTCTTAAGCTCCAAACTGTACATCCAACCTTTACTCAAGCTAAAGCTAATGTACACGTAACCAGTTCAGTTTTGAGTGCAAGATGTATAAAACCCAAATCGATACAACATCTTTTTAGTCTTATTGGGCAACACTGCTCATGTCTCTAGTAAATGATGATGATGGGCCACCAGAGGTTTCATCAAAGGAAAGGACTATACACAATTGGGCAACACTGCTACAAGTTGTGGCGCGAAGATCATAATAAATGTATAAGTAAAACCACTGACAAAGCAACCATGGTCAGGAAGCTCAGTACAGTAGTGGGGTAATAGCAAGTTGTAGTGCAAACATTACACTAAATTGCATCTCAAGGAAGGGCATCAATGCACATCGAAATCCCTAAAAATGATTTCTGAAAGCTTTGATGCCTTGATAGTAAGGATTTCCAAAGCAACATTTCTAGTCCCCCAGTAGTCGCACACCCTGATACATAGCACCTGGGCGGAGATCATCCAGTGTATCAACGCTTCTGAAGCCGCTTAACTCCCTCAGACCTACCCAACCACGTCTAGTAAGGAAATCACGGAAATCATCTTCGGTGTATAGTGTCTTCTCTTCGGTACGAACAGGTAGCCGGTCCGATTCATCATAAAGACAAACTTTGATTGTCAATCCTGTAACCAAGATATCAGAATTAGCCTAGAAAAGAAGCCAATTCCCTTACCTGGAAAGAAATTCAAAATCTTAACAAAGTTGTCAAGAAAAAGAATTCAGGTTACCCACTTACCCTCATCGAGCTGAAGGGTGTAATTTCCCACCGGCATGTCCCTGTCAAGGCTCCGAACAACCTCATCTTCATCCTCCAACCAAAATGCTCGCTTAGTCCTTAACCCGAATGCAGATTTAATTGCCTCCTTAATTGCATCTGCAGTGCCATCAATGCCAATCCTTCTAGTGTAGTCCCCCCACTTGACTGATATAACCCTCCCTCCATAAGAGGAGTGGCTCTCCCCACCTACAAAAGAAGAATGAAAATTACTAAAATCTCTCAGCAACTTGTGTCAAAATGTAGTTCTGAAGCAAGGCTCTTGACAGATATAACTCAAAATGTTGCTTAATGACCAAACCCAGAACTGGAAAACGTTCTGAATAAAGAAGTAGCAATGATTGCATTCAAAATCATAATATAATTACATCTAATTTTCCATCATACAGTTAGACAATGCCTTGGCTGCACCATCACCAATAATTTTCTTGAGTGAAGTTCTTGTTCTCAAACATGCACCCACAAACATGCTTTGGACTTCAGGCTAAGTTTGGAAAGAGTGCAAAACCTTGTATGTGGTATTTCTAAAACCTTGTATTTGCACTCTTTGTATTGATCACCTGATTTCAAGTTAAATAAGATACCATGTTTTAAACATGTCTGCTTTCTGAGGAAATGGCTGTTGACAACAACCTGAGATTTTTACACCAGAATTGGCCAGATTTACAATAGAATTTGACTTGAGCCCTATCCAAAGAATGTGATCAATAGGTTGGCCAGTGAATCTATCTCACTAATTTGTCCAATTCATGTGACGCTCAGCCAAGTTCATATCTTGGATTCTCACTGTAGCTAAGTTAGATTTATTTAACAAATTAATATAATCTACTGATTTCAAGGATCTTATTCAATTGTATTATAATCGATTTTCCACATCAACAAATTAGAAACTCTCAAAACAAGTTCACATCATATCTCTAATTTTAGATTAAATTTAGTTACTGTATTTTACTACCTATACACAGCATTCTTTTATGCTGGTCATATAAAATAGAAACTTCCTCGTCTCTTTTTGGTTAAGGTAGAAAGTATGAAAGAGAAATTTTCAGGCTGGTTATACACGTAAGCATTGTTGGAAGTTATATTGGAATATCAAGTAATGGAAATAGATCTCATCAACCAAATGGTGGGTACTTGCTATGAAATACAAATCAGTTTGAACGAACTCATTCATGATTCATTCTGCTGGGAAAACAACAATTTGGCAACCAAAATCCGGACATCAAAATTATTTCCAATTTGGATCCCCCATCCCCCACCTTTTACCAAGCCAGACAACAAATGACTTTGAGGATAATCATAATATATGGCCTCTTGACCCATGATTACTTCCTACACAGCTACACAGTCTATAATGGAAAATTTTGTTATCATAATATAACTAGATAGCATTACCATTTCCAGGAGTCTCTCTCCAATTCCATGGGGGAACTCCAGTAGCTGCAACTGCATCAGCTGTAGTGATGGCCAGAGGATGTCCATCATGATCCAAACGCCTTTCAAGGTTAAGTGTTGACCTTCCAGCAGCTATACTTCAAGTAAATACAGCTCCCATTAACATCTTAAAACAATTGAGTAAATGACAGCATAAATCATTTAACAGGAAAGAAAACTGTATGATGCTGTAAAAATTTAATTATAACTTGTAGATTGATATATCCTCTACAATTTTAGCACTGCATTATGGCCAAGCATTCATGTAGCCCACCTCATATAGTTGGGACAAGTCTTTTTGAGATGAGGTTTTACAATCTATGAAGAAAGTTTAAGGTAAATGGATGTAAAAGGACATTATAAAAGACCTACTTTTATATCTTCATCATATTCAACAAAATTGTGATAAAAAATATATTTTTTGACAATGATAGAAATAGAAAAAAACACCAAAAAAAAGATTATCCAATATCTACTTGTAACCTGATGATCGAATCAAATAGTTCAGTGATTCAAGTGGCTGGTTTATGAGACAGTTGACAGTGATAACTGATCCAACCAGCTGGTTCAACATGTGATTGATCCAAATGGATAAGTCACTAAGATAGTCACATAGCCAACCACTCAACCAGTCTAGACCATCCGGTTCGCTAAACCATTGGCAAGGTCAACCAGTTCAGCCGCAGATTTGCTAACTAGAAGGTTACATTTTTCTGTTTGGATGATGCAGGAAACCTCAAAGTTCAAAATTGTGACAAATGCATGCATATGTTGCAATTATGTGAGAAATAAGAATTTCAGACCCTAACATAGACTTGTTTGGGCTTGCCTCTAGAGGCATGGTACAAAGGCGACTCATAGAATCAAGAATGCAATATGTTTTACATCACATTAGCTACTTGAGGCAATGCAATTAAAGAAAAAAAAAAAAGAGATTGTGGGTTTTACATGCTTGAAAATGCTTTATATGTTTGCTTTTATTTTTAAATTCTCATTTGAATACGCTTTACATGCTATGTTTATGTATTTTAATTTTAGATACTAGGTTTTTAAAACATTTAATTTAAATTTTAAGTTTATATTTTTTTAATAACGTTATGTTTAATTTTTTTGAATTTTTTGCATTTTTTAAATTTTTTGAATTTTCTGACTTTTTTTTTTATTTTTTAGTCTTCTTTTTTTGTAATTTTGCGCCTTGCCTAAAAAGGTGAGTACCTCGCCTTGTGCCTTGTGCCTCTTGGCCCTTGCGATTTTTTTTGTGCCTTGTGCTTTTAAAACCCTGACCTCACTTGAACCCTCTTTCAAGAGGCACATACTTGGTATGACTTGTTCTTTGGCCCATGCATGCACCTTTTATAAGCAGTGTTTTAAGGTGTTAGAGGTAGGTATAGGCCTGGAAGAACACATCTAGGCAAGGCATGCCATATACCTTAGGTCCTTGGGGTGTACACATCAAATGGCTTTTGATGAGGCATGAACCTTTGGTACACCTCATCCCTCCCTTCTCTTGAGGAGGCTTATGCCTCTTGTATTCTCACCTCATTCCTCTGAGCCTCACGTCATGCCGTGTTTTAAAACATTGTTGGTACTTGTGTACCAGCAATCATTTATTAACTTTGAAGTAGAAAAGTTTGTAATCAGCAAAAAATAAGAAGATGAAAGAAAAAGAGGAAACTAGGGTTTCAGTAGTAGGAGAGAAGAGAACCCAAGAAGAAGAGAAATAAAAGGTCCACAAATGAGCAACTGTCAACACTTCCCATCAATATGGGAATATAAGTTAATCCTTACCAAGTACCAACTTGCATCGATCCAATGTTTTTAAAGTGCAAGGGCCATTTTGCGCCCGAGGCGCGCAAGGCAAAAAATGCTAAAAAATGCAACGCATTTACTTAAGTGAAGATATCAGCCCTAAAATGTGCCTCGCCTGTGCGTCTAGACACGTTTTTTAAATCATTGCGTACATCATGCTCTAACTTGTTCCTTGCAACTCCTTTAGTGAAGATATCAGCCAACCATCTCAGATGAGACAAAAGGCAACCAAATCTCTCTTGACAATACCCTGTCCCTAATAAAATATCTATCCACTTCAATGTGTTTAGTCCTATAATGCTGAACTGGATTATGTACTATAATTATTAATATATGATTACCACAATATAACATCGTAGGCTGCTCTGCATTGATACCCATCTCTCCTAAAAGAGATCAAAGCCAAAGTAACTCAGATACACCATGAGACATAGATCTATACTCAACGTTTGCACATGATCTAGCCACAACTGACTGCTTACTTTTCCAGGAGACTAAGCTCCCTCCTACCCAAGTTACATTTGTATAGGCTTCCAACTTGACAGTTGACAAGACCATGATTAGCAAACAATACACCTCGACTTGGATGTTTCTTCAAATAAGCAGCTTTTCTATCAACTGCTGCCCTATGTGAAGTCCGAGGAGCATGCATATACCAATTCACTACACTTATACTGCATAGATGTCAGCTCGTGTCATCATGCATAAATGTAACAATTTTCCTACCAATTGTTGATACCACCCAACACCTTTAACCAGTTCCCCATCAGAGGCACTAATCCTATAATTTTAATCAACTGGAGAATTAGCTAGTTTACACCAAACTTCCTTGTCTCTTACAACAAGTCTAAGACATAATCACATAATGAAATAAAGACCCCATGTTTAGACCTTGCCACTTCAATTCCCAAAAATTATGAGTTCTCCTAGGTCTTTAATCTCAAACTCTTGTCACAAAGTCTTCAAGGACGAAAAATAAACTTCCAGTGAGTTACCCCCCTACTTCAGATTGTCGAGATTCTATTACTTGATTTATCTTATTAGTATAGTCCCTATTGTTCATTACATTACCTGTATTCTTTATTCCTTTTTTTCTTTCAGCCATATATCGGCATTCCTGTAACTGTTCATATTCTTTAATATAAAATAGGCCCTTTGGGTTGGGGTCAACTATTCTTGACACCCCTGAATTCTCTTGCTTTCATTCTTGTTCAAATTGAAAAAAATCCCTATATAGCCTGAAACAGGCTCCCCGTGCATGATTTGAATGTTTTCGAGATGTTGTAGTTGCTGCTAGATGTAGCTAGAGCTCCTCTAATCACTCTCTCTTTGTTAGGCAACTGCTTCAGGGTATTATCATTCTTCTATTGTATGTTGATGACATGTTGACTGGGAAAGATGATGAAGGCATTTGTGAGTTGAAGTCCTTAGTTCATAATTCCTTCCACATGAAGGACTTGGCCCCCCTCTCCTATTTCTTGGGTCTGGGAGTTCATTATAGTGATCAGGGGTATTTTGTTTGTCAGCAAAAATATGTCTCTTACCTTACTAAAGTTGCTAACATTACTGATGACAAACATATTGACACACCTCTAGATCTGAATGTTAATTTATCTAAATCTGAAGGTCCATTGCTTCCTAATACTACCTTGTATCGCCAGCTGTGGGGTCTCTCATTTATCTCTCTATGACTCAACTTGATATTTCTCACGTTGTTCAGGTTATCGATCAATTTGTTTGTGCTCCTCATCAGCCTCATATGACTATTGTTCATTGCGTCATTTGTTATCTTAGAGGCACGACTTCGTAGGGATTGTTCTGCTCCCCCTCCTCTCCTATTCAATTGAGAGCATATGTTGATGCAGATTGGGCTGGTTGCCCTGACACCCACAGGTCCACTTCTGGGTGGTGTGTCTTTATGGGTGATTCACTCATCTATTGGGAGTGTAAGAAGCAACAGCAATCTCCAAGTCTTACATTGAAGCAGAGTATAAGGCAGTGTCTTCTATTTGCAGTGAGATTGTTTGGCTATAATCTATCTTTATGGATCTTGGTACTCACCTTCCAACTCCTATTCCTCTCTATGCAAACAATATGAGTGCTATTAAGATTGCATCTAACCTTGTTTCCATGAGAGGACTAAGCATATCGAGGTGGACTATCACTTTATTCAAGATCTTTTCGTTGTTGGATCTATATCAATTCCTCATGTAGCCTCAGGCATGCATGCTGATATCTTCACAAGGCTATGACTAGAGCTCGACACCTCTTTCTTGTAGGCAAACTGATGCTTATGTCTGCACATCAGTTTGAAGGGGAATGTAGAGATTTTGTGACTTGATGTACTTTATTAGTACAATCCCTGTTGTACATTAGTACATTACATTACTTGTATTCTTTATTCCTTTTTCTATTTCAGCCCTATTTGGGAAATCTTGTAATTGTACATATTCTTTAATATAAAAGAGACTCTTTGGGGTGGGCCGATTATTCTTGACGCCCCTGAATTCTCTTGCTCTATGAGAAGTTCTTACTAATGTAGCTGCATGAGGTACATAATCAGTCATCATCATATAGTTCTCTTGCACCTATTTGGTATATGATGTATTTAAGGTTCCTAGTTTCTGTGTCCCCAATGATATATCCAATTTCCCTCTTGCACCAATAGCCATCCATGCAGTTTGAGCCCATTCTTAGTAGTTTGCACCATCCAATTTCACAATAGTTATTAATCCCGCATTCTAGGTGTCTCCAACACCTACCAGAATCATCCATAATCACTGGCAGACTTCTGCTCACTCCCACCAGCATCCATTGCTTTTCAAACAATCTTAAACTCCAAAAGAAGGCAAAGGAAAATTTCCTAGACCAAATCAAACTGATTCTTGGAAAAACAGTGCTAGAAACAACCCAGGAGCCTGGTTAAAGGGTAAATCACCACTTAACCTCTGCAAACACTCCCAGTAAAAATTTCTAGGCAGATCAATCTGAGGCCCAAAACAACAAGAAACTCCAAGGGGAAAAGGCCTTAGAAGAATTCTACACTAAAACCCTAACCCAAGAAGGTCCACCAATTCCTCTAGAGAGGTCAAAGACTCCAGCAGAGGATCTCCAAGAAAGTGTCATTGTGTCAAAGAATTGAAAGGGCACCAAAACTGAGAGCAATCAGCCTTCTTCTTATTCCATGCAGTCCGCTGACCCTAAACTAGAATGGAAGCCACTCCAAGGATCCTAATGGAGCTCTCGTACCAAGTAGAAGTAGGTAATCAGCAAAAAATAAGAAGAAAATGATAACAGAAGAGGAAAAAAGGATTCCAGCAGTAGAAGAAAAGAGGAGGAGGAAGAGAATAGAAGGAAGAAAACAAGGGAGACATTGTGTTTCTTCTTAATTGATCTCTAATCCCTAACCCTAAAATAGAATGAACTACAACCAAAATCATAAAAACCAGCCCCTTTATATACTGGGCAAAAAATTCAGGCCATCAGTGTTCCCTCCAAACCCCCTGCATGGACTTGTTTGGATTTGCCTCAAGGGCCCCAGAAGAGATATTAGTGTAAGGCACCAACCTCCTAGGATTAGGCATGCCAGAAACCTGACATCATACTAGCTATTTTAAGTAATGCAACTAGGAGATAGACAAACACATTCAGAACTTCACATGCTTGAGATGTTGAGTGCTTCAGGCACTTCAGAACAATCCACATTTGTTTTCTTTCACTTTCACTTTAAACTTGTTTTATATTTTATGTTTATGTATTTTGTTTTGAGCTTATAAGCTTTTAAAAATAATTAATTATTTAATGTACTAGCCTTTATTTATTTTTTATTTTTTTTTAAATCTGCACCTTGATTTGTCTAGGTGTGCACATCCCCTTACACATCAGGCAGTAAAAGGCACTTGTGTTTTTCTTCGATTTTAGCTTTTAAAACATTGCACTACATAAATAGAAATGAAACCAATAGAAGGATTGAATTTTTCTGACGCAATATATAGCTGATGCCATTGATGGTAAACCAAAATATTCCTTAATCTATCATCATCATCAAAAAATATTTGAATTTATATATATGCATTCTGTTTGATTAGTTGAGAACTAAAATGATATCTTGGACTTAAAAATGACATCATCAGTCAACTAATAACCTAGATATTAATAATTAGCACAAAGCAAACAGAAATCCATCTCACCTTATTGTGACATCCAATTTCTTTATGTGCTTCTTTCTCTTCTAATTGGAGATTTTCCTTCTTTTTTTTCTTTGCTTTTTTTGTTCTAATTGCAGTGTGTCATTGGTACCAAAGCACATGTACAAACAAATTCAGACTTCTCTCAACAATATAGAAGACACATATTATCCATGCTACTTTAGGAACGAACCAATTAACCAAACTGGATAAATGCCAACTTGTCCATCATAAAAACCATAACATATACACAATTTTTGTTCATGAATATTCGTAAGAAGATCTGATTGAGATATTTGGGTTGCACAGTTGCTGACTCTGTTGGCTGTAATGGGTGTATTTGTTTACTTTTTCTTAAGACAATACTTTAAACTTTTTTTTCGATAAATAACGAATGACAATACTTTAAACTTTTCTCACAAAAAAAAAAAAAAAAGAAAATGAACCATAACATATGAGTAAGCTTTACTACAACCAAATGCAGTTTATCAAAAGAAACCCAATAATAGAACCTGTAACTCATTAGTCCAAATTACACGACCTACTCTGTCAAGTAAATTATAAAAGCATACTACCAAAAAAAGAATTCAGAGATGAAGAAAGAATTTTAACACCCAAATAAAATTTCAACAGTACCTTCCACGGAACCAAAAGGAATGCTAGCATCTTCAAGACCTAAGAACCAAGAACAGTCAAACAATTGTCAGAATAGATGTTGAAGCCTTCTGAAAGCAAAAAGATTTTAATATGCTGCTAAAAGGTTTTGCTTAAACAATAGATTAATAATTCAGATGCAACTCAAACCTGACAATTTGATAACATAGCCTGAGAGTTTTTAAGGAGTACTCAAAGAGCGAAATCAAGCATACAGAGCTCTATAAAATTCTATTTCCTGACAAACGAAATGCAGCAAATTTGCTGTATGATTTAGGGACTTTGGACTGATCCAAAAAAGGGATTTGGGCCATGGTCAGAATGCACATATCCTGAACTCTTGAACCAGATCCAGGATGCTCTATAAAGCTAAACTTACCAGCCATAAGTCATGAAAATACAATCAGGCTAAGGTTGTACTTAAGTGTTCACCATGAAAATAGACCCATAGGACAAGTATATACATAATTAGGAAATCGATTGGGGAGGAAGAGAACAATTTGTTTCTGAAATTAAAGCCTGACATTGCAAATATATTTATGCATTCTACCAGGAAAATCATATTTATTAGCATCACAATAATCATTATCAGCTGCATTTTCCAACCTGCCCTTCTTTTCTAAGTTGAAGTGGTTCTTTTTCATGCAATGTTTCTTTATTAGTCAGACAGGGGTGACAAATAGATGGTTTGGCTTGGGTGGGATGTGGGTTGAAGATCAAACCATCCACCAACCACCCACACCAACTAATAACCCATATTTCTAACATTGTACATGGGTTGCAACCCAACCTAACCAACTCATTTTGGCCCATTTATTTTTTTTTTGGATGATTTAAACTTACGTAAATTAATCCTTCATCATCTCCCAACAGGGTTGGTTACATGAATCCTGTTTCACCATTCCATTCTGTTCAGTACCATATCCATCATTAAATTATGGTGCTTAAAGCATTTCTCACTATTTCCATCCAGGTCTTCTTTGGCTGCCCCTAGCTCTTCTAGCCCCCTCAACTTGTAGCAGAATACTTCTTCTAACGGGTGCTGTAAATGAATCCTTAGTAAGGAAAAAAAACTGTGGGTTTCTCATAGTGTTGCATTGCATGTCACTACCACATGTTGGCTGAAAGGGTTCATTGATGGAGCACTTATTTCTGTAAAGAAAATTGGTTGGATGAATTCGTTGGAACTTCAAGGGAGAAAATATGATGTGGTTTTAAAATCTAACCTGAAGGGTTGGTTTGTGGCTGTAACTGAGGTCTGTGGCAATAATAGAAAATATTTGGTATGTCTTCCCAAAGGAAAACAGGGATCAGGGTGGAGGTTGGTTACTCAGAAGGATGGGAGAGGAGACTGGTGTTGGAAGCAGGTAGAGATGTTTTGGACTGGAGGATTATTTTGAACGTTCTGAAAAAGAAACTTCAAGTGGTTACAGGTGTGTAGGTCATCCCTTTTGATAAAAGAAGAGCATTATTGGTTGTTGGAGACAGAATAGTAGAGTTCGATAGCTTTGAAACAGAGCTGGGAGTGATGTTGGTGCAGAGTTGGACAATCTCCTGCAATAGTAAGGAGCTTCACAATGGAGCCTTTGCTATCAGGTTATTCGGACTTCCTTTCAACCTCTAGAAGAAGACAATTCTGGAAAAGATAACGGCGGTGATTGGAGGAGTCTTCATCTCTTGCAGCATGACGAATTTCCGCTATGCAATGGTGGAAATCGTCGAAGTGAAGCTGGAAGACGTCCCTCGATCAGTTGAGGTTTTCTCGAAGGGTGTGTGGGCGAGGGTTTGGATAAGGACGGAACATGAAGTGTCGTTGTGGGGGAAAGGCCGAGAGATTGAAGATGATGCTGATGTGGTGGGGTGGAGGACATATGGCAGCAAGAGCTTGGACAGGATACTGTCAACGGGCGGGGGGAAAGAGAAATAAGTTTCATTCCTCAGAAATGAAGAAAATTTGGCCTCATTCGCTTTTTGGTAAGTTACTTACCCGGGTAAATGCAATTACCTAAGTTTTTCCTGGGAAACACTTACCCAAGTAAGTGCATTTACCCATGTTCTTTTATTTCCCAGGTAAATAAGGCAATGACCATTTTAGCCATAGAAATCCATTATTAAAAGGGGCATTTTTGTCCCATTCAAGTGCTGGAAACTTTGCACCTATGTGAGAAAGTTATTTACCCACCTAGGAGATGGATATGATACCCAGGAAAATAAACTTTCCCTAGTCCCCACATAAAGCTGAAAAAGAACATGGGATCCTTGGTCAATGGGACCAAAATCCCATTGACCAACTTTCCCCCCTCTCTAAATCCAAAAAAAGAACACCCCCTAAATGATTTTGAAAAGGGGGAAACGAGGCTCAAGAAAAGGAAGAGGATGCCCTCTTCAAATTCGGGTACCCAATTTGACCCAAATAGGTTTTGTTATAATACAGGCAAAAAGAATGGGTTAGGTTTCAGGGGAGAGTGCTCCAAACTTGGCAGAATTCTGAGGTCCTTTAGCAATGCATTGGATAATCCCAGCAAGTCTTCATTTAAAACTATTGGTTACAACTCTGGTATTTCGAATTTGACACAGGAAGACGAGAGATGTTGCCACCTTTGAACAATGCAGTCCCTTGTAGAATTTATACTGCCCAAAAGAAATCCAGAAGAAAGTTCAGGTCTACAGCATCAAAGAGCAAAGAAGCAAGGTGGAAAAATGGTTCAAGAGAAGGAAGGGTGAGTGGCGACAAGAGAAAGTCTCCTGGCTTAGCAGACCAAACTTTAAAGAAGTGGATTAACAGGGAGAAGATATTCAAATGTGGCTAGAGAAAAAAAAAAAAAAGGAGATGAATGGATTTGGGTGATAGCTAAGTATGACAAAAATGGGAGGAAGAGGATAGTAGGTGGAAAAAGGAAAGACTTTCGACGACTACCCATATTTTCCAGCAATTGGTGATGTTGGGCATTTTCCTCAAGTTAGCAAGGATCTTGTCAAGATTTGTGGCTTCTCCAAGCCAGGAGATGCAGTTGAGTTGCCCCTAGAGGCTAGATATGAATCTGAAAAATCAGACGTGACAACACCAAAATTTTTTGTCTCTACAGAATCAGAGAGGTGGAAGGGGGAGGAGACAATTCGAAAAAGATATGCTAGCGCTGATGTAGAGATGGAGATTGAAGGTGAGGCTACAGGAAAGGAAGTGTCTCATGGTGAAGAATTCCCTGAAGGACAGGGTGAAAACCGTGTAGAGGATAGACTACCCCACATGGAGGTTAAGGTTGGAAGGGTGGGCATCAATTTGGGTAGAGGAAACAATTTTCAGAAGGAGGAACAGATTAATGAGATGACCAAAAAGAAGTCACGTAATTCGAGAAATCATAACATCGCACATGTGACGAAGATTTTTTCAAGGCACTCGGCTTGGCAAGGCTGGGACCTTAAAAAAATACAAATGGGTGTACAAGAGGAAAAGAATGAGACATAATGGGACATCTGGTACAGATCATAGGGAAACAACAAAGCAAATTCAGTTTTCGCCCCCCCTCCCCCCTCAGACGAAGTAACGACAAGAAGGTGAGATAAGTGGGGTCGTGCCTGATTCTGGTGTGAACAGGTTTCTGCAAAGTAGTGATATTATTGATGGAGGGTCAGGTGATGTAGTTCTCTAGAGATTAGGGGAGAGAGAGGATGTGATCAAGAGAACAAAAGAAGAAAAACAAGGAGAAGAAGGAGAAGTTTCAAAGACTGGGGACAAGAATAGAGAGAGAGAGAGAGAGAGAGAGAGAGCAGAACAGATTCAAAAGGACCAAGAAGTCAAGGAAATAGTACAAAATGGGAAGGTGAAAATCAAAAAATTGGTGGAGAGGGAGGTCGAGATAGGAAAGCCTCTTGGTTTCGTTTTTTGGGGAGGGGAAGGATTCACAAAAATAGCATTTGGGAAGTTTGAAAAAAATGAAAATAGAGAGAAAAAGAAAAAGGAAGAATACTTAGAAAAAATCAAGGGGTGGGACGAGGAAGGGAGAGAAGAGGAGGGATTGGCCAAGATTGAGTGATATTGGAGTTGGTGGAAAATAGGGAGATGGGGAGGAAGATGAGGTTTCTTAGCTGGATGGTAAGGGGTATGAGAGAAGGAAGGAGGGAGGAGAATGGGCAGAGCATTGAATTTGATACGAAGATCGGGCAATTTGATTAAGTCTCTAAAGTTGTTTTGATTGCAAATTTCTGGAATTTACTTGTTTTACAGCCTTGCAATGCAGATCCTTTTCATTTTAAAGCTTTGAGATTGTATCTGGTACGTCATCTAGACAACCAAGGGTGTTAAGATGTAATTTTTTCTTTTAATGAAATTTTTTTCTTGATTCTTCAAAAAAAAAATGTCACTACCAGGTGGTTCAACCTAAACACACAAAATTGAACTTGATTAAAAATTAGAGGGAGAAAGGAGAGAGAAAAGAAAATTAGAAAGGAGAGTGCAGGGGAGACAAAGAAATGAGAGGAGAGAGAAACAAGATGAGAAAAGAGAGGAAAGAAATGATTTGAGAGAGAAGAGAGAAGGGATAGAGGAGAGAGGAGAGAGGGGAGAGAGGGTTTAGTAGAGAGTAATGTATGTGAATTTTTTCATGTAGTTGACCCAATGGATACCCATAACACAATGATTTTTGTTTGACCGAATGGGTGGTTCAACCATCCAACCCATATTCGGCCCATGGCTTATATGGGAGGATTAGAAATTGCCACTAATAGTCACAACAAGCTGGTTTTGAAAGATTACAAGATGTCCAGACAATAGAGGAATCTAGAAAATTGCATTTGCATAATCTGCATGTTTGCATATTGACCCTAGAAGTAACAAAAGTTGAAGATTAATGATGATTCTTCATAATTTTTTTTGGCAAACAGGCTGATGGTAGCATTGTTCTTCCAAAAAGCATCAAATCTTCCAAGGATCTTCCTTTTCCTAGTGTCAGCATTGAAGATGATTATAAGAAATTCTAGAAGCTCAATTTCCAATGATGGTTCTATGTATTTACAATGGATATGGCACTAAAGTCTAAACAGAACAGTGGCAAACAGGATTCATGTAGCCGACCCCATATAGTTGGGAATAAGGCTTAGATGACGATGATTCCATGTATTCACAGCTTTCTCATGCTATCCATGTTATATGATATATGGCCTCTCAAATGAACATTTCCTTCTCACAGCTTCAATATTTAGGTAATACATTGGATGTCTCTCTTTCCAAGGAAGGATCCATGGGATAATTTGTATAATGGAGGTGGCTTTGATGTGGCTTTTTGGCCCTCTTACTAGCCTCCGGATGTGGATATTTAGGCTCTTTGGTTTTTAAGGTTATTATTTCTTCATCATCTATCAGGAGAAAACAATAGTTAATAATAGTATCGGTAAGAAACCAAGCTTTTGAAGGATTAACAGTTCTGGTTGATGGTTAGAAACTTAGAGCAAAGGAAAAGGACAAAATACATGGTAGCAATAAAACCCAATACCCCACAGGTTTCAGTTTCAAGGAGGAATACAAGTCACATGACAAACAACATGGACAAGATGTAGAAAATAAATAGGATATAAATTTCATAACAATTACCCAGACACACCATTACAAAAAAGTAAATCTTATTTGAAGCTTATTGAATACCATGTTTCTACAATGCCATGTCCATGTGATGCTCAATCTATAAGAACATGTTAGCAATTAGCTAAAATATTTCATTAGGGTCATATTCAAACCCAGGGTCTTGCACTTCTCAACCCAAGATTTTACCATTGCACCAAGCAATGACCCCTGCCAAAGTTTTCATCATTTTGTCAAACACTTGATGTCCGAAAACCTCGTGAAATTGTGGATTTCATTGAACTAATTTACCAAACTAGTGAGGCACAAAATCAAACTCCTTAAAAATCCATGACATATAAAAGCGGCTTACAACAATATGGTGTATGGCAAATGGTTAATGATGCAACTGGGTAAGGCCTTATCGTATCAGTTTTAAGCTCAGGTGAAGTGCCTCCTTCCCACCAAACAAAAGAACAAAAAGTTTGACTCATTATGAGTTTACTCCAGCAAATCCATTTGATATATGACAAGCTTCAACTAGTACTGTGTGTGACAATTAGGATTTGATATAAGACAAACTTCAACTAGTACCGGCTCGATAAGTTCTTTTTTATCACCAACTCCTCAATAAGTAACAAATTACATGCCTCCTTTCACATTAGTCAAATGAAACTTTTAAGTGTTCACTGCCTTTTCATTTACCTTCCTTGAGAGGTGAAATTCTTCTATGTAGTATGAGACTACCTACAGCTACCCCCTCCCTTGGGTCAGACAGACTCCAACTTAAGAGTTCTAGATCTATTGTAAGACTCTTCCCCAGATTCACTGTAATTTTCTATCAGATTCATCTTTCTTCCTCGTCCTCCTCTTATTCCTATCACCTAAAGATTCACAACCCTTCCTGCAGCAATTACATTTTTAGGTACTAGTTACCCTTGAAGTCAACATCTTCATGTTACATAGACAACATAGGAGATAGCCCAGCTGATTTGAGAGAGAGAAAGAGAGAGAGAGAGAGAGAGAGAGAGAGAGAGAGATCTAAGCGTGTGCCAACTTACATGCACACACTCCAGATTTAGGTTCACAAATGGAGCAAGACAGAACAGATGTGCCATATGGTAAAGAAATTTTATTCAACTGAGGTTCTATCATGAACAATAGCTATCCTTTTCTTATTAGATAACTGAGATGTTCTAATATTTTATACCATTCTGATATGTATTAAATTATATGGAAAATAGTGGGTAGTACATAAAGGGATATACTAAATGCACAAATATGAACAATCAGTCCATCCTTTACAAATGAACTACTTGGGTAAAGAGATGGCAACATACCAAAGAAAGCACTACTCTCTTTAATGCATGGGCTACTGAACAAAGAGAGCTCTCCATAACTTTGATAGGCAACATCTCATTCTTTACATAAACTTCAAAAGGGAAAACACAGTAGAATGGTATATCCATAAACATTGCATCGAACAAGGACAAGGAACCAAGCAAGGTGATAGATGTGTAGCTTCATTAGAGGATGCCTAGCAAGAGTTAAGAGATGTGCAAAATACTTTAAGCGATGGTGACAAGGAGAAAAAAGCGTATGTCATATAGATGTTTTGGAACCTCATCATTCAGAATCAACAGAAGGCAAGCTTCAAGAACAGAACCAATAAATGCTTGAACAAAGCTATGGAGTCCCCCTTCCCTTAAGAACTTTTCAACGCCTATCGTCTAGGAGGCAAGAAAAAGCAATTGCCATCACTGGTTTTTATTAGGTATATCGAACATGGCTTCAAGGAAACTTTCCAGGCAATGGAATTATTTCTGTAGATAAATATCGAATACTCATTAAAGACTTCAATTAAGGTAATAACCAACACCCACCCAACTTTATCTATGAAATTTCAAGGCTTTATAAAATCCCATCAATTCATTAAGCTAAATTGTTAAAAAAACCGATGTACAAATTCAAATTCTAGAAAAGGTGTACAAAAGAGTTGTCCCGTGTTGATTAAACAAAATTAAGCAGAAAAGGAAGAACGCGTACCTTTATCTGAGAATTGTATGTAGGTGTCGACCTTAGAAGGCGTGGGACTCTTGTAAGGCGCATTTTTGCTTCTCTCTCTGAGTAATTCCTCCAGTTCCTTGTAGTAAGACATCTTAGCCGAGCCACTACCTCTATCTTGATGCTTTGCCTTCTTGAACTCCTTCAACAAATTCCTCCACTTGTCGGTGCACATGGTTGGTGAACGATCGAAGCCCTTCTCCCTCATCTTTGACGAAATCTGTTCCCAGAGGTGCTTATTCGACTTAGAAGTGTTGAAAAGACTGTCCATTTCTCGGCGAAGACTGATGAGGCTTCGAGTTTCATCCTGGACCCAAGTTTCCGCTCGCTTCTTGGGAGCCTTGACCTCATGGTCTTCTCCACTGCTCTCTGCAAGAATCATCTGTTGCTGCGGCTGCTGCGGTTGTTGCTGGGGCGGTAACCCGCCATTACCAACTACTTCAATCATCATGTCCCTCCCTTCCTCCTTATAGAAATCGATCGGGCGAGGCTTTTCGGACAAATACATGGTTTACTTGTTCTTCTTCCCTAGAGCAAGCATCTAAAAGACAATAGATAGAGAAACAGCAAGAGCGGCTATTCTAGAGCGTTATAGCGAAAACGAAGTTGTGGGTTTTAAAGAGCACAAAAAAATGAAAACAAAGTCATTGCTTGGGTTTAAAGAATAATCGCTTATAAATGTGAGCGTCGGGGAGAGTGCGGGAACAAGAAAATACTCGAACTCGACAAAGGGAGAGACAAAAATAAGGAACACGAAAATATGTGCTCGTAATCAGCAAATGAAAATAAGGGGGAATGAAGTCATGAACCCATGTTTCGTGTTAAAAAATTGATGCGACCACGACCAGCCATGGAAAAGCATGCGAAACTCTATTGACAGTGGAAGGTAGTGCTAGAAAAAGAAGGAAATGGATAGGATGGAAACAGAGATGTGGGTATCATAGAGAAACAGATGGCAAGTAAAACCCATATCGAGGATTCTGCGATTGGAGCCGTCAGTCATGGGAAAGAAAGAGAGAGAAACAAAGCCAGAGAGGTCTTCAGAGTGATGAATTGAGGGAGGAAAAAAATGTTTTTTCCCCTCATTTTCTCGTTGTATTCGTTTCTGTTTTATATTTTCCTTTTCAAGGTTTTTCAATTCTCAGTCGAGAGAGAGAGAGAGTGTGTGCAGGAGATGGGGATGAGTTGAGTTGGACCGGTGGACTTCGCCCTTTTCTCGTGTGAGTGTGTGTTGCGGAACTTGTGCTAGATATTTGTTAAACATAAACTGAGACATTAATAGACGGTGACCAACTGTTTATAAGATCAATCTGAACCGCCAGGCCCCACCAATTTACTTTCTGATAAAGGGTAATTGGGTTTGTTGCATTCACACCACCAAACCCCCCCCCCTAGATTCCAATCCAAGAAAGAAGGATAGCTGACTGTCCTAGATTCGTCCTTTGAAAGAATAGAATAGTCCCACAGCTGTACCCTCCGCATATTGATATATCGCGATCGCCATCTTTGTTTCTTTTTTTTGGGTGGACGTGATCATCATCTGAAACAGATCTGTTAGATGGGAGATGGGACCCAGTTGAGGGTGGCTCGGCTGATCACATTTTTTTGCTTGCCCGATTGCGTAGTATCTGTATCCGTTGCCCAACCAAAGGAAAACATCCAATCAGATGGTTAGAATTAGATCATGAACTGAGTTTGACTGTCAGATAAGCAGCAACTGTCCATAGCGTTGACTTAACTTGACCATAGACCATAATTGTACATTGATTTCCAGGGGAGAGGGAGGAGTCAGGAGGGGCTTGCTTTATCATTTATGAGTCGCAGTAAATTAAGTTACCAACTCAACTCACCCTTCGATCTGGGCCGATCTGCAGGGGAGAGACGTGCTTCGTCAGAAATCCATGGATACAACGTGGCAGGCATGCAGACAGCAGCAACACTTGATGGGTCCCACTTTTAACTATGATCTGGACTACTCTATTCGCAAGATGTGCTGCCCTGGCCTGCCCCGATGGGAAGGACGAGATGAGATGAGATGATCTTTTTTTCCTTTTGGCACTTTGCCGTGAACCGCCCAAAGAACAAAACACGGTTGCCTCCTTGCCACGATGTTTTCCTTGCGTGTTTGATCGATCTTCACGGCAGGAGGACCGGAGCCGGATCATACTAGATGTCGCACCGTTTCTGATGTGTTTTGAAAAAATCGTGTCTTTTTTTTATTTGAAAATTTTATTGTCAGGTAGAACATTTGCTGGACCAACAGTAA
This sequence comes from Nelumbo lutea, assembly GCF_056320005.1. Lineage (NCBI taxonomy): Eukaryota > Viridiplantae > Streptophyta > Magnoliopsida > Proteales > Nelumbonaceae > Nelumbo > Nelumbo lutea. The sequence goes on from NC_142687.1 coordinate 6,552,869, forward strand.
TATTTTTTTGTTTGGTATTAATGCTCCGGGAAAACGTTTTTCGCACTGGATTATCTAATGCCACATCATGTTCCTTTCACTACAGTTCCAGAAAACGCCAAATTCATCATTGCACCAAATCATACCTTCCTAATTTTCAAGGCATATTGCTTAGAATACCAAGATTCCAAACGAACAGGCATCAATGCCAAACAAATGCTCAGATGGTATTTGTTAGAGCATCTGACCTGGTTGTTAAGACTAACGGTCCATCTGGTCCAAGTGTTTGAAAAATTTTTTTTTCTATTCCAATTCCAACTGCAAATCAAATGGACCATAAACCTAGCCATATTGGATGATGGGAATGGGATCAATAACCAACCATTTCTGAATGATGACAGTTGGCAACTGTCAAGTTTCAATTAGGAATGTCAATGGATGGATGGGTTTTGATACGGGTTCAACAATCTGAACCCAATCCAAAGGCATACCAACCCAAACCCGACAATGGATGGATGGGTTTTAGGTTTCGTAGGTTTCGTTTAAAGTGCTTTTCACCAGGAATAAGAGCATGAGGCAATATGACTAAAGTATCTAAATCAACATCAGAATACGTACAAAAGACATGGATGAGAATGATCTGTTGTATCCTGGCCCATTCTTTACAATTCTAGTTTTAGTAAAATGGGTTGTTAACTTGTTATACATGGGCTCTGCGGAATCCACATCGAGAGAAGAAATTACTGAGATCCCAATCAAATCCTTCCATTCTAAGGCCCCGCTCTCTTTCACTCTTGGTTTGGATCAAGACAAATTGGACTCTCTATCATGGTTCATTCTTCTTTTTTGATAAATGGGTAGAATATTTTTTGTCAGATTTAGATGATCTTGGTTAAAAAAATCCTACAAGTACAAATGATAGATGATCTTGTCGCAATTGCAGCCCTGGTGCATTGCTAATTGCTACATTATTCCTCCATTTTCTTTAACAAATGATTTATCATGTTTTGATATGAAATGCAGTTCTTATTAAAGAGCAATGTTATTATTCAATTTTTATGATGGTCGGCTGGTATATAAAACCAAGGCTTTAAAAATCAAATCAGACAGAATCGTTTTGGCCACAATGCTCCAATCATCCAATTCAAACAAATGGCTCCTTCTGATTTAAAACAAAATAAATTAAATTAAATTAAAAAGCAGGCCAAACCGTAGTCCAGGTTGATGGTTTAACCATTCGGGTCAACAGGTCACTGACCAACTCAACAGTTTTTGGCCCAGAAACAGTTTTAGGATGAAATAGAACAGGTTGCCTGACCAGTTCCCGAGTCAACCAGTACAACCATCCCATCCGGTCCGATTTTCAAAACCATGCACAAAACTAGCAAACTCACCTAGATTTTAGGTTTTCTTCGTCGAATTCCCTTGCCTAGGCAGTCCATTGTTGTCTAGACTTTCCCGTATATCTCGAGTTCTTGACATCTATGTGTAAGTTATATCTGCTTGGCTTGCCACCTTTGTCCAAGTAGTAATTTTCTAACGAAGGGGCCTGATACAAAAACTCCGAAAATAAAAGGAATATTTGGAATCAAAGTTGTAACTACGGGTGATCGTTTCGCCTATTTCTATCCTGATCAAGAGGCCTGGCTCAGCCTAATATGTGCCAAGTCCCAATACTTTAGGTCCAGCCGTCCAGTACCAGACTGCAATATAAATACCACATATTTACATATAGGGACATTAACGGGTTTGATATGGGTTTGCCTATACTCTAAGGCTATGTTTGGTTTGAAGGAAAAAGTAGGGAAAGGAAGAAGGTAGGGAAGGCTAATATGTCCCTACCTTTCCCTTCCCTTCCCTACTTTTTCCTTCAAACCAAACATAGCCTTAAGGGTGCATTTGGTTTGCAGACAGAAACAGACTTGCCTATTCCAGGCATATGTTTGGTTCAGTCAGGAATTGGAATCGAAACCGATTATTGCTGTTTGGTTCAATTAGAAATTGGAATCAGAATCAGCCAAAATTTCTAATTCTACCCTTGCTAAAATAACCTTAAAAATAGCCCATTTATTATATATTTTTAACATATACACACATCGGCAACCTACTAACAAAAATATATATATGAAAAAAAAATGAGAAAAAAAAAACACAAACAAACAAAAATCACCTAAACAAACACATAAACAGACCAATAGCACCTCACGTGTTATAAAGTAAGAGCATGAAAAAATTTTCCAATATGCAAACAAAACCAGAGCTACTCGTCAAAAACAAAAACAAAACAAAACAAAGCGCATGAGTTCACTGTACTGTCCCAGAAGTCTCTTGTTCCGGTTAGCATTGGTAGAATGGGGGCGAACCAATCTTTGAAGAGAGTGTACTCTGCTGCAGTAAGTTCTTAGGACAGGCAATATCGCATCGCACCACTAAACCTGCGGATGAGAAAAAGGAAATTTGATGATAAGACAGTAATTAGCATTATGAAGCAACTGCAATTATGATGACAAAACGATGCTGGACAACTATTCAGGGTTTTGGAAGAAGTGGAGTGAACATGGACATTAGCCTCCAGCATTTTTGCATGAAATGGCAACTCTCAGACACAAGTCACACAACAACGCATTTTCATACTAGTTGGCCTGAGATTTTACCATAATATCAAACAATGACCCCATATAAGCATTATCAAGCACATTAATAGAGATAGAACATCTTTCTCGGAAAGTGTAAGCTTCAAAGGCATAATGATTTTTTGCCAAGTCATGTATAACTAATTGATTGGATCAGCAAAAACTGGATATGAAGTCCACTTAAGGAAGCACTGCCTGGATGCTCAACAACTTACACAATCTGCAAAGGATGCAGGTGTGCTTCTGTCATATGATCCCAATCTCATGCTTCCATTATGGCCATCTGCAGAGGTTTCAGCCTACTATCAAAACTAAGATGTAACCACTGCAGTGCTGTTAAATTTCCATTGATATCTACATCCCTAGCACAAAAATAATAATAATAATAATAGGTTTTCTTAGAAGCCCTTGGAAAACCATGCAGCCCCCACTTTACCAAAAATTTCTATAATTTTTATGAGCTATTATATCCATCAATTTCAATAAAAAATGAAAATAAAAATCAAAGAAAGAGCGCCATGCCTAGGTCATTTGGAACCTTACAGTTTATTAAGCTTTATAACAAGAACCATTTGTGCCACATACAACTAAACCCCTTTTGCCTAAACCTTTTGACCACCAACAAACAGCAATTTCTCAGACACCAAAACCAAATAAGATTAATTTGAGCCTCCTCAACTAAGCATGGATGTAAAACATCTATCTATGGTCCAACTACCATTGGTCAACAACTCAAGGAAACAGGGGCCCAGCAACCAATAGTATACAACAAGGTTGACTTAGGGTTAGGGGCCTTGGGTTGGTATGGCCCTTTCTTTAATTCTGAAGTAGAATTTTATGTAATGGGTTCAATGAAATAATTGAGTAAATGACTCAAACTGAGAGTTACACATGGAGTCTTGGAGGCACTGACCACTTGTGGAGGGATTGGGGCTTGACCAATGTTATGTCAATTGGGACTCTCTCGGAATTATAAAGCCATATGAACAGGGATGCTATAGTCCCTTGTACCTTAGAACCTATTCTTTTAGATTTTCGGGCGCCTCTGTAAGCAGTTCACACAATCACACTTTAAAGAAGTAAAGTTTTTCTATAGGCCCAGAAGGAACAAATGCTATGCCCATAGATTAGCTGAGAAGGGACTTAACTCTTAAGTGTGCCCAACAGTTGTTTGTACTTCGAGCACTAATGTTTTCTTCTGTATTTCTGATCTAAATAAAGGGGCACCTTTTATTTTTGCAGGGCCCTTAGGGTCAATGAAGCAGAAAGCTTAGCATGCTCATTGAGCTAGTAGACAAGAATTCAAACAGGACACACAGTGAACACTTTCTAAGATACAGTTCCTGGTTTTCTCTGTGAGAGAGATGTCACTTTCTAAGAATTCAAACAGCTTTCTCTACAATTAGCTTCCTCCACAGATCATCACTCATCAAGTTGCGTGCTGAAATTCCAGAACATACCTTTGATGATGGGAACGATGTTCCATAGAGTGTCCAGGCTACCTTGAAGACTACTGATCACGATCTTTATTGAAGCCTATGAAGGCTCTCTCCCTCGTTTTGTCTAATAAAAAAACATAGGGTATACTTGAAATATTTAGCACAAAACTAACAGGATCCGCAGAGGGATGGTAGGGATAGATTTACAGGTTGATCATGAAAAATGAACACCGACTGAACTTGGCTAAAATATATATGAAGAGATTTGGCAGAAGTTTTTCAACCAGCACCCAATTTGATGTGGTCAAGTAGAAACAACCAAATTTAGCATGCATTTCAGACCTTCTACTAAAGATCTATTAAAAAAAATGCTATAAGGAAAATTGAGGAAAACATACCTTGTGTTTGATCTGGTCTGCAGCGGAAAAACTGGGGAGGAATGAAAAAATAAAGTGAGAGAGAGGAAGAAGAATAGGAAAGAGGAGAGAGAAAAAAATCAACGGTGATTTACCTCGTCACCATCACCAGAGTTTCGGTTAAGATCAGTACTTCGAACTTCTGCTAGAGGAGGGAGTGACCAGAGAGAAAGGGGACTAAGGGTTAGACAGTTGGAATCCGGTAGAGAGAGGTTTGAGGGTTTTTTGTCATTTTGGTTTTTTCTTATATTAAATAGCAGGAATGGAATTCCGATTCCAGGGGGTGGGTCGGGAATTGTCATTCCACCTGGAATGGGAATCGGATTCCGATTCCGCCCAACCAAACACCTGGAATCGGAATGGAATTTCGATTCCGATTCCAGACCCCTATTCCTGCAAACCAAGCATACCCTAAGTATCTAACCCAACCCTCTAATATTCCCACCTGAACCTGGCCCAGGTTGGTAAGGTGTCACTTCATTAGTGAAAGAAGAAAAACCAAAATAAACATGAAAAGAAATCCTAAACTTTATAGCTAGGAGTCATAGAAAATGGAAAGAACACCAAATACATATGTAGGATTGTAGGGGTATTATGAGCCAATGAGACAGGTAAGCCAGGTCTGAACCTGAACCTACACCAGAATAAACCTGACCTTGCAATTGACATCCCTAATTACATGTACATATGAATATTGTTTGTTGGTTTATAGTATATTATATATTACATATAAAAATATTATAATATGATACAATATATATTTTATATTAAATAAAGCATAATATAAATTTTACACATACATATCTAATATTTTACATATAAAGTCATAGGCCCAAAGCCCGGCCAATGGTCGCCCCTAATTCTAAGCCCTCAAGAAAGGTTTGCTGCACCACTCAAGGAGCAGTAAAATGTAAAAGGAAAGAAATATACAAGGGATAATTCAATTAAAGTTTATAAATGACAAAGGTAGTTAACGTAGTCATAAACCCTTGTGACTACATTAACTACTCTTCCATTCAATTGCATGGTAAGGGGGTGTTTTCCAATGCAAATTGTTTTCATGTTGTGAGTTCCAAAATTAATTAAAACCACCTGGTTTGAAAATAAATTTGTTCCTAAGACAAAAGGTCAAAATACAGAAAACATGCTCTTGGTTATACATGTGTTCATTTTCAAAACTGAAACAAAAACAAAAACATATTATTGAAATTCTGGTTAAAATAAATCATATGATTTCTATACTAACAATATTTTATTTTTTGTTTTGAAAACCACCATTTTGATGGCTTTAAAAATGTGAATTGCCTTTTAAAACAAACCCAACTTGTTTTGCTTTTCAAAACAAAAGCAAAGCTCAAGAACGCATTCTTGTTTTTTCACTGATGTACCAATTTCAGAAACAAATGAAAACAAAAACATTCATGTTGTAGAACACCCCCTAAATGGTTCATCCCAATTGCCTTACACTTGTTAAACGTTTATGGTCATGTTATTGCTGGATGACAGGATTCCCATGAGAAATATTTACCTGAAGATTAACCACATCAGCTCCAAAATGCTGTCTCTTATTCCTTGAAAGCACGGATCTCCATTTATTTTTCCCATGGTGACCTGAATGCTGATGTAGCATTTGGCAATAAGATGGCAGACTACTGATGCTTCCACATGCACATCAATAGACATAATTAGCTAGAGCGGATTCTTGAATATATGGTGAAAAGACAATAGACAGACCTCTGTTTTGTGTTGTTGACTTAGGGCAAACAGAACACAGCTGGTCATTTCAGCAACTTCATGGGAACTGCAACACCTCAAGAGAAGATTGGATCTCACTTGAATATATGATCAAACAAATGAATCAACTTTGTAACAGAGCCGAGTGGTCCACAATCTATTTGCAAGAGTGTAATGCATAGCACATGCAGAGGGAATCATCTCTTCAACTTCATCCTATCCAAGTATCAATCTTATACAATCAATCTATAGAAGTATTAACCAGATAAATCACTTTTTCCTCACAAAGAAATGCGAGTTCATGTTTTGGCCCCACCCCACCTTTCACCAAGTGAACATCATGAGAGGTGTATTCTCTACCTACAGTTGCTCTCAAGGAGAAAGAGACCACGTTTGGAGTCCTGTAAAAGGGAACACTAAGTGTGACTGTCCTGACCTCATCACAACCTCCAAATTGTTCCAAATCTAGAAAGGCATATTGAATCGAATTCTCTACAGCCATCATTATCCACAATTTGTCGTCTAATGAAATATTATATAGAGAAATCTGGAATGGAATGCCCACAGGCAATCCTGATACAAAATGAAGAGGGTTTTCAGAGTCATTACTAGGGATATCTAGTTCTGCTTTCATATGCTTGAATCGTCCATTGTATACAACCTGCTTGAGGGAGAAGAATTCAAGTAACCTCTTAAAACTCAAAGGATCGTATGAAGCTCCATCACCCAAGGGACCCAACTGAAGGAGCAATTTCTGTAGTTCTTTAACAAAATTGGAGGGTTCAAGAGTTCCTTTCCCGCAAAGAAGTTCTATAGAGGACATTGTAGTATACAATCTATTGAGTGTGATAAGGTGACAGCATATTTCAACCTTGCACAATCTCAACACACAAGTCAAAAGTATCAGTTCTAAGACATGAAATTCTTCTTCTATGCTCAAACCTGAGAACTTGTGCCTCAATCTGCTGAGACCAGATTCTAGTTTCTCCAATAAAAGATCCAACCTTCCAACTCCATAAAATTGGAACATTTTCTTTGGCAGAAAATGTTCCCATATCTTTGCTAGCAGTTGGATTACTTGAAGATATTGGGATGTAAAGGCCAAAACATCAAAAGATCCAAGTGAATTAGTGGTAATTGTAGCCAGCTCTTCCTTGCAGTTCCTGTATATCATAACAGAAAGGCAGTCAACAATCAGCAAATTTACCGTTACTCTAAAAGGAGGGAACTAACCTTACATACAGATACAGTTATATTCAAGTATTAGCTTGAAGATGTGATGCACAGCCAAGGGGTTCATGACATTCCAATGGTAATTGATGAACCAGTACTAACTAGGGGTACAAATTGGGTCAGGCCCCTGGAAAGAGTAGGGTTGGATAAACTGGATTAGGCATAGGAAAAATGCCAACTGATTTAAATCTAGTTGGATTAAGGTTGTGCCCCTTGAGCAGTGCAAAAAAGAACTAAAAAAACAAAAGCAATCCAAAGCTGATCTCAGATTATACTAGTAACATCAATACAAACATATGTATATTATGTGCTTATTTAAATATTACCTCTGATATTGTTTTGAATAGTTAATATCCATGCTAAAACATAAATTAGTAAAAGGTTTGCATAGCAGATAAAAACTACCTAAAGACCATCAAATCCTAACCCATGCATTTCTTATCCAAAATCACGATTAGACCTGTTCACTGGCTGGGCTTCGGGCCTGACTTTACACTATGTCAGGCTCAAGCTTTGGGCCAGGCCCATTCAAAATTTGGCATAAGCCAAGCCTGAGCCCGGCCCATGAACAGGTCTAATCAGTAATCACGATCCATAAATATCCACTCAAAAAGCAGAAATCCCTATTGTTCTGTCTGAATCTCCACCTTCCACTCTGCTTTCCTTGCCTCCACTAACAAAAGTAGCTCTTTTGTTTTTTCCTAATTTCTCTTTTTTTTTTTTTTTCTTTTTGCAATTTAGGGTTAGTTCAATTGAGAGAGATCACAATTTCTATGGCACATGAGCTCATGGCTGAATTGAATGATTTATTGCTTTGTCTTTGTGAGCTTCTTAATGACTGAATCTAAATGGGTTGTTTACTGTACCCTCAACTATGTTTTTATTTAATAATTGTATCCCCAAAAGACAAAGCAACAAGTCATTCAGTTCAACCACTTCATCCATTATCAAATGGCCCCTTAGGTATAGCCCCTTGGATTAAGGTTGAGGTTTTATTACTTTAGGTTAGGCAAGGTTAACCTCAACCAACCCAACCAGGCCCAAGTTGCACACTACACTGACTACATTGACTACATAACCAATAGAAATGATCAAACCAGCCAAACAAAAAAGTAAGATACAAATCAAAAAATGACTCTTAAGATGGTCAAGTTGGGCTGGTATTTAACCAAGGTGATCTTTATGTCAGTTAAGGTCTCTTCCAAACCTACATGGAAAAATGCAAGACAGAAAGAAGAAAAAAAGGAAAAAGTGGGTAGCCATATCCTCCTTATGGCCGCTTCAAATCTAAGTGATTGCTGTCTGCATCACGTCCAAAATGCATATAGCTTCTCCTGGAGATATTTGTTTATAAGTTTCCACAAAAGAGAACATTCCCACAGACCAAATGAAGGCTTGTGTTACAACCTACACTATGACAAGGGTTACATGCTTCCACCAAGGACCAGGAGGAGAAGGACTACAAAATGAAGTAATGATTGAGCTATTTAGTCTGTAAAAGAGCAAATGATAAAGACTAGAACCTTAATGTCCTTAGTACTTCAGTGGTGCATCCTGACTGTATGTATGGCCAAGTTTCTGCAACTACTTTAAAAATATGTTTCACAGAGATTGTGACCCATTCTTCAAATTCGGTTGATGCATGACTTGGGACATACATAGATTGAGCATCAGAGCTATTACCACAGTTACTGATTTGTTGCAAGAAAACTTCTAGAGGATTAGCTCCCTCATGATCACTGTGACTTGGGCCACCACATTCAGCAACGGGCAAGACAAGCTCATTTCCCCTAAAGTTCAACTCTGTGACAAGAGGTAGAATGGATCCACTGCAGTGAAACAAGTAAGCTAAAATGGCATCTCGATTTGTAGAATCACTCAATGAGCGAGAGATCCTTCCCAGAAAAGGAAGTCCATAGGAAAATATTCTTGGTGGAATGTTGCAGGCACTATGTTCATGTGAAAGAGGTACTGAGATGGCTAACACCAACAATGCAGCTACATTTGCACTATCAAAACGTAATTCTCCTTCACAGGAAGGCTCCATCTGAAGCAAGAGAAAATTGATGCAATTAGCATTTTGAGTTTGATGTGGAGAGAGCAGAGGCAGTTTGGTAATAAGACAATAAGGAAAACTCTAATATAGAAATAGGGGAAAATGATTGCAAGGAAAAGAGAAAATATAGCAGTAACTCTAAACTTCACAAAGGAACCTAATTTGACACATTATATTTTTGTATAAAGAAAGACAACCCCAAGAAGGCAACAAACCAGTAAGGGAATATACATATAATAAGGATTCTTCTAAAACTTCCACATTTCCTTCCGAGCAATAGTGGATGTCATATTGTATCACATCTTGAATAATTGAAATCTAGTAAATTGCAAGTTATATCTGCACAAAAAGTTGTGCAAAAAAGATGTCTATTATATATACTCATCCAAAATGAGTGAAAGTTTCCAATCATCCAATTGTTTAGAATATCTATTTTCAGATGCTAGTACCCAATCACTATGTGGACAAATGAGTGAAAAATGCACTGCTTTTACTTGTATGATAGCAAAATACTGAATTATTGATGGTTTAAAATACCAATACTATCCAGTTGATTACACAAGTAATCTAGACTGTTCATTCACCTGACAACCAGAGAAAGGGCAAAAGTTGTATGCATTTAGCCTGGAGGACAGATTCATGTATTATTGGTGGGTTTCCTTTTCTTCTCTGGGGAGGGTGGAGGAGCACTGAGGTCATGTCAGAGGCAAGGTTCAAAGTATCGACATGTATCAGCCCATATTGGTCGATACGTATCGTTCCGGAACCCCTCCGATACGCCCCTACAGTGGGTGTATCGGGGGACTGACCAGTTCATGGGGTGGAGGAGTCCTAAACCGGCTCCCCTGAACCGGTTGCGAAAAAATAAAAAATAAAATAAAAAAGCAATAAAAAGCAGTATCGATTCGCTTGATACGCCCCTACCGGCATATCGGGCATATCGATACCGGCTCCCCTGAACCGGTTGCGAAAAAAAATAAATAAATAAACAATAAAAAGCAGTATCGATTCGCCTGATACGCCCCTACCGGCATATCGGGCGTATCGATATTTTGAACCTTGGTCAGAGGGAGTCATAGGTTTCAACAAGTTAGCTCCTGTTTTCAGAGTGGCCGCCAAGAGGGGAAAAGCTCCCTGAAAGCATTGTAACCACCTCCAGATAGTTGTATACCCCATTTTAATAACAAAAACAGAGGCCAAAGATCAACCAGTAATCCATGCAACCCCATTCGTGATGCTGCCTTGAGATGGCATTTGACTATTTGAGACAGATTTGATTAGCTTCTGGTGAGTGGTGAAAATAGTTTCAATCTTCCAAAAAATGCTGTTCTCATTGATCAAGCCAGGACTTGACTCTTTTTTGTTTATTCATGACAATTGAAAATAAGTTTCACAGTTAGGTGATAATACGCAACATCTGAAGCCAGAAATGAAGCTTAAGAGTAAAAATTGAGAGAGGAATGCTAACAACCTCTTGAATGACCTCCTTTATAAAGCTGACCACAAAGTTCCCATGATTTCTACCAATATCAAATAATAAGGGGAAGATATCAGCTTCATCCTGTGGACAATGACAGAATGATGAGATTATGGATCATTGAACAAACACAACATGTGTTACCAAATCAGATTCAGTGCATGTCTGGACTTAAGATATTGATCCAATAAATCATGGAAGTCAAGGGCAAAAATCACTACTATGCACTAGCCAAGAAACTGTAATGACTATATCTAACTTGGAAAGTCCCATTTGTTTCCTACAAAACATAAGAATTCAACTTGAAAGAAGTTAGAAGAGGAAGGGGTATTGAAACCAACCTGCGGATATGTTCTCAAATTGCTCAAAAGGCCACTAATTATGGATGCAAACATTGCCCTTACAGACAGCTTCATTATTCGAAATATTTTTCTAGCTGCAGATCTGATTAAGCTACTAGTATCAACTAGTGTGCCAAGCAACTGCAAGATGAAAGTAAGACACGATTAAGGAAAATTATACAAGCAAGTGAATTTGAGAAGGAAAAAGAAAATGGTAACAAGAATAAGGTATAGAGAACATTTATGTAGATACAGTTGGGCTGCCAGAGATGGTTACTGTGAATGATTCGATTAACACTAGTCAGTCCTAGGTCTGAGATAAGTAAGGGTTCAGTCTATGAAGAGGAAAAGTCAATCTCTCTCAGCCGACCCACCTTATATTTATACTCTTTGTATTAGATTAAAAAAGGCAAATCTGTCCCTCATTAAGTATGGGACACACAACTTAAGCCCAGACAAAATAGACAATTCAACCTTAATTAAATAGACAAATGACTAAACTACCTTTGTACTGTCGATTCTGACAGTTACTAAGAGATTTCTGAGGGTAACCCTGCTGAACATCACAGTCTTTGAGGCCTATGGTGTATCAGCAGTTGCATTTCTTGTCAATGGTTCTAAACAGTGGGAGGATGAAATCTCCTCAGTCATTGACTCATTGGTGTAGACTAAGAAAAAACCAGAGAAATACCATGTGCATGTGTGTTTCTTGCACCCTTAAACAACCACATTTTGCCATATGATACATTGTTTCCAAAGCTTGTAACCGAACAACAGTTGAATCATCATTCAGCAAGTCCACCAGCAAGTCTAAGGCATCACTTGCAAACTGAAGAGAGAAGATAGAGAGCATCCCCAAGGAATTACAAGCTGATCTCCGTACCTTCAGTTTATAAAAGTAAAGAATTGTTAGTATGACAAATGAATACAAAAACCTGCTTCCCAACTTCAGGAAACAAATAATGCTGAGACTTGAACAGGACAATTAATAGACCTAATCTCATAGACCATATTTAGTGCTTAATGTATATGCATGTGGCAAATATAGTCTACACTGGCAACAGAAGAGGGGTTCCAGCTAGGAGATTTACTTCCCAGCCTCTTAGAACAACTTAGCACATTGACTTAGGAAATTTCAGAAGCTCCCTTTTTCTTTCTTCTACATGTGCTTTTGGAAGTGTTGTAAAAGACGCAGCCAACAAATTAAACTCATCAACACAATAACAATTTGATTCCAATAAGCCCAAAAAAGTAGCAGTCCCCCATATACAAGAAAACATCTTTAGCTTGCTCAAATTTGGGAAACAGACATTAACAAAAATTTAAACATCAAATGCATTTTCTTTTAAGATATCTAAATGTCTTGGAGAATTTTAGGTGTATATTTGTCATAAGGATTTTTTTATCAGTATATTTATACAAGGATCACATGCTATAAGTGTGATTCCCATTACTTTGCATCTACACCATGTCAACCTCAGAGTTTATAGATAAAATGAAGACAAAACAGAGAAATAAAATCTACCCAAGTTACCTCATAGAATTCATCCTCAAGGCCATGTACAAATGCACCAGCAGCACTTGATTTTGATAACTCAAGTTCTTTTTCATGGCACTGGAAAAATATTTTCTTTTCTTTTATAACTGCAAGTGTTTTCTTAGACAGGCTCTGTAATAGCAATTCCTCAGAAACCAGCTCCAATTTCCCAAGTGCAACAAAAGCTTCAATTCTCACCTCCACACTCATATCTCTTACCATAGAACAAAGCTGCAGATGAATATCATTATCCAATTATAGAAACAGACTTGTTACTCAAAAACTACTGGAGATAAAAAAAATAATTAAACTGGAAAGGGCAAAAGAAAGAAATATTTATTACTTATTTATGATATAAGATAAAAGTCCACCATACATAATGCCCCTTTCCTTTTTATTTATTATTTATTATTTATTGCAAAAAAAGGAGATAGATGTATTTGCTTCTTTTAGACAAAATCCCAAACAAATTTGCTGAGCTAAACCATCCAACATTTCTGTGACATACAACTGGAAAGGCATGGCAGATTGTCAAGAAAAAAACTCAATGATCAATGGATTCAATCATGTTCCACAGAGTGTTGCACAGACTCCACTAAATGGATGAAGTGTCCATGTCTGACACACATTGTGGACCTTTTTTATAGGCATATGAATTCAAAAAAAGTAAAAGGTATTTCAATATGAGAAACTAAAACCCAAAGCAAAAGTGTCATTTGCAGAGGTGGAAGATGGTTCACCATTTTTGGATTTTTTTTATTGGCAAGACCATTGGTAAATTAGGAATTATAAAAATCCAATTACGCTACAATGATCAATGAATCAAGTGCAACATAAGATTCATAGAAGAAATTGGTATTCTTGGTTAAATAAGGAAGTTATGATTGTAGGTAGGGTGGAAGACATTGTGCAACAACTACTAGAATACCCATGCATAAAGATTGAATATAGAAAGTACTTATCAAGAAAAAGAAAAGGAAAATGAGGAAAAAAAGAAGCAAATATTGCTTTGATTAAATATATCCATGTCACATGGGAAGTTGATAGCTGAGCAAGAATTGAAATTAGGAACTTTACTTCCAGGTGATAAGTATGTCTTCTTTTAGCAAGATGGGAGTATTCTAGTGCCCCACTTTGCCTTCGGTCTAAGTTTGTTACATGTAGAGTGCCCCATCCAACATCTGAGACGCAGACATTAAACTCTTGGCAGTCACAGATCGGTGCAAACAATTAACTAGTTAATGGCCAATGATAGCAGTAGTACAGTGAAATAATCAGCATAGAACTGGAAAAAGGAGACAAAGAAGGAAAAAATCAATTACAAGTATGTCAAGAGGTGGAATGATACCTGAACAAAAATTACATCATACCAATCTCTTTTATTTGCTTCATCATTTGGTGCTACTAAAACTTGTCCCCAATCACTGATCTGGAATTACAATGAGGAAATGTAAGTAACCCATTAGCTAGACCAGAAGTACGACCATAAATGACATCTGGGAGACAGAGAAGTAAGCCTATTTATGATCACCAGCTTGAACATCATTTCAACCAATAATAGTTTGACAACTATACAAGCATAACTTATATACTTCATTTAGCCTACAATTGCCATATGTAATATATTTAACTTTGTCCTGCTGGTAGACCATACTAATAACTAACCATCTGCTCAACAGATAAGCTAAATTTCCACAAAAAAAAAATATGAATTCCATACTGAATTGGCCCTAAGCAGTTAATAGAAGAACGGAACACATATATAGTAGAACGTCACAAAGCCTCTCCGGTTCAGCAAATCAGCAAGTATGCCATTGAAAAATGGGCGTGCAGATATTATTAAAAAAAAATGTAAGAAAGTAACAGATAGATGTCTCACCACACGAACTGCAGCCGACCTTACACGTTCATCCATGTCATGAAGAAGCTCCATCGCACAGCCATAGCATTCCTTAACTACGGCATACTCCTTACCGTCTACGGACTTGCTTAAACCCAGTAAGCCAACCAAAGCAGAACTCCTCACGAAAGGATAAGGGTCCTTCATAAACGCCAAGAACAAAGTAATCAAGAAAGATTGCTTAATGTGAAATCGACTGATATTCGTGAGAAGCCATGACCTCCTAGTAGTAACAGGACTGAGAAAGAGCGAGAGGACAAAATTCTCATCAAGGTCATACATGGCTGTCGCCAAGCTATGATCGTGCTCTGCAATCGTGAAAAGCACACTGAGGACTTCCACGGCAAGACCATTGGAATCTTTATGACCCGCTTCATGGGCACGGATGGTGTTGAAGATGGAAAACGAGAGGTGTCGATGACGGAGAGCAATGTCAGATAGGAGTTTGAGGACATGATGAAGCAGGAGAGGGTCTGGTTCGTGTTGCAGAGAGCGAACTAGGGTTTCGAGAATGCAAGAGATGGTGTGGTCGGATGTAGAAGGGTTAAGGATAAGAGCCCTGGCAGAGGCTAGGGCTTGAACATAGTGACGCCGTGTGTTGGCAGGTTGGGCAGTATGCAGTGCGATATACTGTTCGTATTTGCCCCAAACATGTTCTTCCATGTTCATTGCAATGGAAGCTTTACCTGCATCTCTGTAAAATAACTAATATACTATTGGCAATGAAGAGGGCCCAAGTGATGCTGCCTGCCTGCTGTCTGCATAGAGAACGAGCAAGCATCAGAATTTTCGATGGACAGTAACGAATGAGAACGGGATTAGCCCGTGTAGACCGTAGAGTGAGACTACCAGAAAGCGCGAAATTTAAAAAGTAATGGACGAATACGGAAGTTTGGAACACCGGTCACCGACTCACCGGTAGCGGAACAACGGCTACTCGGTTTACCATATTCTCATTTCTCACCAGCAGGGTCATTTTTAGCCCGGCCCGCAAATTTCCCCTGGCATGAACCTAGAATTTGTGCCCTGGCCCAGAGATATTCAGTCCGGGCCTGGGCCCAAAATTTAACGCCTGCCTCGGCTCATAATTAATACTATATATAATAAAATTGGAACGATACTTTGGTGCAGTGTAGAAGTACGTATAATCCACGTGCAAAATGAAGTATTAACAATTTGATATATTAATATTTAGATTTAATTTTTGTAACTAGCATTATAATGAGTATCATATAATAGTAAGAGTATAAATAGAGAGACTTCAAAAAGAAAAAAGAGTAAAAGTGACAGAGTAAAAATACAAGTTAATGCTATAGGAAAATCTATGCTGCCAAAAAGATATGATATTAGAAAGGGCTTTGACCAATCAAAATCCTTCTATAAATTTTGATAAATATTATCTAATTGGATATCATTTTCATGATATTGGTTAATTGATCCTTGTTTTGCATCATAGTCGAATCCTAATGTTATACACTCCTTAAATATCCATTCAAGGAGTGTAATCAAGCTGAGTTGAATTAATTTTGGGTGGATTGAGTTCAAGTTCAATTCAAAAACTTGAAAATCAAAACTCAATTAACTTTTGAATTTCATACTTGAACTCGACTCAAGGCATACTTGCGACCAGATGGTATGACCAGAAAAACCTAGGTACCAATTAGGTAACCGGTTTTGTTGCACCCTAAAATCACTTTTATGGCCAAAAACCGTTGTTTTGATCAACAACCCAAACAATGATTTTTTGGCCTTTTTTATTTTTTATTTTTTAAGTCAAAATGAGCCATCCATTTGAATTGAACTGTCAGACCATTTGACCTGAGAGTGATCCCCAAAATGGTTCCCTATCCGGACCAGTTTTAAAAGCCTTGGGACAACGTCATCGGTGAGGGAAATTGGGATTTTGAGAAATTAAAAATTAAATGAAAATTGTCTAAAACTCACCATGAGATTTGAGCATTTCTCTTAAACACTAAATTGACGTTAGGCAAACTAACAGTGTTAATATATTATCATTTTAACCTTCATAGAAAAATATAAAATACACACACACACACACACACACACATATATATATATAGATAGACATAAAAAAAAAAGGAAAAAGTTCAAAAAAAAATAAAATATAAAATACATAAAAACACAAAAACTATAAAAAATATAAAAATATATATAGAAATTGAAAACAAAGTAAAAAATGTTTTCAAATCATAACTATGGGAATTGAAAAACAAAATCAGAAAATAAAAATTGTAGAAAAAACATAAAAAATTTTAGAAAAACACATAATTTGCAAATAAATAACAAAAAATACAGGAAAATTTATAGACCGTAGAAAATAGAAAATGTAAAAAACATTGGAAATTATAACAAAACACCAAAAATGCCAAAAAAAAGGAAAAAAGAAAATTGAAAACTAAAAAGACCCTTTCCCTCTAACTCGCCAGTCAAGGGTAATTTGGTCATGAAATTTGTTATTTATGCTGATGTTGACACCTTTATTATGAAGCATTAACAGTGCATTAACGAAAAGTGAGTTTTGGAAAAATAAAAACTTAATGACATGGTGAGTTTTAGACATTTTGAAAAGTTGTGGTGGGTTTAAAATAAATACTGAAAACTCATGGTGAATTTTAGACAATTTCCCAAAATTAAAACTGTCGCATACAAATGTGACGGGAGATTAACATATGGGTGGTATCTGTCATATTTCTGAAACTTTAAAGGTTTGAAACTCATACGTACTTTAACTAATTGTGATAGTTAAGGTATATTAAGTAACTAACCTTTTTTATTAATCAAAAGTCACAAGGGTACAATCATTCCTCGGTACAAAGGAAATAGAAAATACGAAATAAATAAGAGTTCAAATCAGCCCCCCACAACGTCTCACAGCACATCTGTATTGAGAACATCTCCCAATGATGATATCATCATTTTTTGTATTATAATCAGGAGATGTTCTCAATACACAGCGGGGATGTATTATGGGACATTGTGAGGGGCAATATTGTGAGGGGATGATTTGGTCTCAATAAATGACTATGTCTCAGATTTAGAAATTAAATAACCATGTTTAACAATAACATAAGCAGCATGGTTTGGTGGCACTGGGGGAGGGGGGTATGGAATACCCAAACTTTGGCTTACCGGGAAGGATAATCTCTGCTATTGATAACATTTTTGGGAATGCCATGTTATTATAGAGTAGGGTAAACTAGTAATTGCTCTCTGTTTCTTTTTAACCACAATCATAGATAAGTGTAAATTAATAGAGTTTGGATCTACTGACCACATTACATTGCGGGTTATGCGTATCCTCTACATCAGGAACATTGGTTGTACTTTAAAACACCAATATTCTCGATGTATAATTGAATGTGCCGTGTGTGATACTAACAATGTATCATGATCAGCTAATCTAGAGTCGAATTGATGAACATGTTCAACCTAAAAACGCTCTCAGCAACATAGGCTTTGACCCCAACCATTCAAGGTTAACTTGGGGGAAAATCATCATGGGGAAATTTCGAAATTGCCATACTTAATCTAAACCATGGAAATGTCATCGCATCTTATGATACATATTGATTCAGATGGGCGATACATCATTTATTAGAATTTTGATTATTGACCTTTAAAACTTTCACATGTTCATAATGATCATAGTTCATAAACTGTTTGTTGTCAGCTTAAAGAAAATTAAAAAAAAAAATGAAAGAAAAAAAGAGCATGGCAGAACCTCAATACATGAAAAATGCATCACATTATCAATACTTTGAAGTTAGCTCAGAACCTGTATACTCTCTGTAGCATGGACAAGAGGTCTCACGTGTACCTTGTGCTATCCCATCCGAGTTCCTAGGTAAAGGGTGCAACTTGGTTCTTGGGTCAGGTTGGATTGGGAATTTGTTCAATTATAAATGCCTGGCCTCCAGCTTAACCCGAGTCCAATGTAATCCCCCTAACTTTTGCACGGATCCAACTATTCTATTACGAAGAAAAAAAACTAAACTAAAATAATAAGCATATTATTACATGCACGTTTGTTCATAATTTAGGGACCATTTGGTTTGCAGGAATAGGGGGTCAAATCAGGTGATTCCAACTGTTTGGTTGGATGGGACTGAAATCACATTTTCATTCATAGTGGAATGTCATTAGAGGTGAGCATTATTCGGTTAAAATCGAAATATCAAACTGAAAAATTGGGTTTCGGTTTTTAGGAATTTTGGTTTTCGATTTCAGTTTTTAAAGTTATAAATTTGGTTAACCAAAAAAATCGAATTAACTGAAATTCATCATATAATATGCTATATATTTATATATAATGTATTATAATCAAATTTCATAATATATATATTATATAGGTTATTATATATATATATATATTAATTAATTAATTAATATACGGTTTTAACCGAAATAACTGAAAACAGAATTGAAAAATTCGGTTTTGGTAAATTTGGTTTTCTTGTAATTCGGTTTTGGTTCGATTTTCATTTTTTAATTTTGGTTTTTAAAATTTTAATTTATTCGGTTCGATTTTTAACCAAATAAACTAAATGCTCACCTCTAAATGCCATTCCCTCATCCCCCCCTCCCTTACGATTGAAAACTCATTCCACCTTATTCTAATTCCTATTTGAACCAAATAGATTATCGGAATTAATCATTCCGATTCTAATTTTGGAGGATTTTGATGTAAATCAAAAGTATCCTTCCTATTAAATGCTTATCATACAATTCTTTTTTTTTTTTTTTATCACTGCTTGCTGGTTATTTGAAGAGAAGTGTGTGAAACAGGGAATAGTGTTTTTAGGCATAGATTCCAAATTAACAACAAAAACAATATTTTATACAATATCATTTATAATGTTATACTACATAACCAACAGTAAACAGGCTAGAAACTAATATTTTCTATGTTAAAATTTTCAGGTATATTTATCTATTTTGACAAAAAATAAGTTTACAATATGTAAAATATCAGTTATACATATATATTTCTCCTCTTTCACTGCCAATATTTTGTTTTCCGTCCATGTGGAAACAAAGTGGAAAAAGGGGTTAATATCAACATAAGATGGGATGTTAAATCATGACAGGATACAGAGTCCCAGTGGTTTGTTTTGTTCAACAGATGGGAAAAGAAACAATGATTTCATTTAATGAAATGAAAGAATAAGCGAACATGCAGCAGATTTGGTGTATTATTGGAACTCGATAATGTCATGATGGAAGTCTCTATCCTTGCCTACTAAATAAAATATACAGATTTTAGTTATTATTAATTCTAGCCACTCCTTTTAATATAGAGTTGGATCCGACATTCCATCACTTTGGGTACCAAAGTATACACACCTATAATATATAAATGCTTATCTGATGTGGAATCTTTGGTTCAATAAAAGGGTCAAATGATGTTATCTCCTTGAATCATTAATTTGCTCTCCCAATAGCCAACATCCCATCTTCTAGGCTGAGTTCCTCTGTGTCGATTAGAACTATATACACAGACTCACATGCTCCTACCATTTCTAGTCCCTTTCAACTAAAAGCATTCATCACACTTGGTCCCTTTGATTTGATTTGCCACACACATTGTTATTGATTTGATATGATTATTACCATTTCCCTTCACAATCAAGCTAAATGGTCTGATCTTCCATGAAAAATCTTATCAAATTCTATTAGGTTCTTGATCTTATCATTAATCACATAATAACTTCTATTGCAGTACAACATAGAGGCTTACTCTTGGAGCTCTGAATCTCTGATTGATATCAACACCCCATATTATTTAAAGAAATTAAAAAAAAAAACATAAACATATCTATTGATCACTCAGGCCTCGGCAGTGAAGTATTGTAATTTTAAAAGAGAAATATGATTACTAATTATAGGCTAATTAAGCTCATAATTTGACAAGCTGCACTGTCTTGTCTCATGTATGCCATACTTTGTTGTATTGACCTGGCCATTCTAATATGTTAAAAGTCGTTTCCTATCTTCTCTACCTATCTCAAGCACATGAAAATACAACCCTGGCAGAATCAGAGCAGTATGAAAAACTGTGATGAACAGATGAACAGGCTATAGATTGGATGATTAATTATGTTAGAATAAAGTTGATCAATCTAATCATGGTCCCAATTCACATGCCACAAATGTGTTTTCTTTTTCTCTTCATACTGCTTTTCTTATGTGGGGTTGGGGGGTCTAGACTGTAGACTACTGTACACAATATAATCATTAATGCAATTAAAATTATAGCTAGGGTCTGTATATTATTTAAATGCTAAAGCCAATAAAGCCAATTCACCCCCAGTCTGTATTGCCAACTGGAGATAGAGAGAGAGAGAGAAGAGAGATGAAGGGTTAATACTTAATTGATTATTAAGTTTAATTAAAATGGGATTTTTAGCTTAGTAAAAGGGTCAGATTAAAGGTGATCTTAAAGGGGAAGGGGTGGGGGGGGGGAGGGGATTCAAATCTGAGTACAATTGTTTGAATAACATGATTCAAGAGTGGCCAACATCCCATTTTCTAAGATATGACCCACTTTGTTTAGTACTATGGATCATATCCTTAGTCCATATCTGTCTATTCCAAATACAACAACAGCCTTTATCGATGTCTGGCCCCTTTCATCTGACGTGGATGTAACCTCAATCCTTCTTTGTATTCTAGCTGCTTTTGCCCTTGCTCCTCCATGGTCTATAGATACATACAATTAGCTCAGTACCTCCACTCAACTGCCTTTAAAAAAAGAGGGGGTGTGTATTTGCGCCTAAAAGAATTTAAAGAACCCAAGTGAACTTTTTTTTGAAAAAAAAATATTTAATTCGCTGAATTTAAATAGAAGGGAGAAAGTAAAGACTTTAATTGAAAAATACATGGCACCAAAGACAAAACAACTCCTACGGTCCTACCCAAGTTTTAAATTTTAGTAATTTCCGCCATATTTCATGAATTCTTTTATTTATTTTGATATATTTACGTACATTGCTTATAATTTTTATAGGAAAATGAAACAAAAAAACAGAGAATAATTAATTATTTGTCCACCAAAAATTAAGAAGAAATCCAAAATCTAACGAATGAAATAAACTGTAGGGCCCAAAGGGAAGAGACAGTGGATCAGTTGAGAAAGAGGACGAGATATGGACACATGGTCACATGGCACCGCACATGATGAAAGAGCTAGCGGTTGGAGGCAGGAACGCATCTACATCCAAACAGGAGTCGCTTCAGCGTGATATTTCGATGTTACCCATCCATGTCCAAGGGACATCTGTTATAACTGTGTGGTTATTCTAGTAATTTTGGAAGAGATTGAAGGCATTCAAGTAACAGAAGAGCCCATAAATGGGGGAGGCATGTGTGGTTGTTCCCATGCAAAACCTCTTCCCTAGGCCTAACTGGTCTCGATCGGTGTTCTCCATTCCAGGGTCGAACAGCTTGACGAGAAATTCTCTTGTCTGGTTAATTATTGGGACCTGAGAGCCAGAAAGAAAAGATGGTGTCTAAAGCGGTGGTGGTGATAGAGGAATCGATGAAGAAGAGCCAGCAACAACAAGCGCAGCACAAGGGCAGAGATCATCACCAAAACCAGTTGCAGCAGAGGAAGCAAATGCAATGCAACAAAGGGAAAACTTGCAAGTTCAAGAGAAGCTGCTTTAGTGGTAACGATGACGGAGCTTCTTCCGCCATTCTTTTGCTGGCTTGTATCGCCTGTACTCCGTTCTCCATTTAGCAAGACTCTCGCTCTCTCTATATATATAGCTAGGTCGAATTAATAGAAGACAGAAGCAGTTAGTTAGATGAAGTAGGATTCCCTAGTAATGTAGTAATAGCCTCATCTTCTGTTCGATCAATTGTTCTGTACTTCTGTTCTGTTTTCTCCATATATATAGTTTTTAAGTTATAACTTTAAATTCAGACTCTCTCTCTCTCTCTCTCTCTCTCTCTCTCTCTCTCTCTCTCTGCGTTTGTGACTGTGTTGTGTGTGCGCGTGCGTGTCTCTATGATACTGTGATGCCTCATGTCGCGCCATTTTTGCATACTGCCCAATTGGCACGTAAAAAAGTGATGAAGCACAGTTTCCTTGCAGAGTATGGAGGACTCAATGTGATGATCGATAGGACCAGAAAACACAACAATGTTTACAAAAGTGTGGAGCTTGAGTTTATTATATTCTATTAATGCCTGAGATAAAGACACTCCAACCCAACCCAGTTTGTGGACGTAACCAAAAAACAGGGACTGGATCGAGCACCTCAAAAGGCTCGAAGTCTCAAACCATGTATACAAATCCATCCAAGCTCCACGCCGAGCCGCTCCTCAATACAAAACTACGGATACCGAAGTGGGAGTGGGGGAGGGGGGAAGAACTAAGCGCCAAATTAATCTGAGCAACATCTCAGAGTCTCCACATGCGTATCACTGTGAAGACACATGAAGTCAAGTGAAGGTGGCTAGCTCATGCTTGGCAATTGACAGAGTTAATCAATCACATCGAATTGTCCATCTCAGAATTCTAAATGTCTGTTTTTTTTCCTTTCTTTCCCTTGTAACTAAAGCCAGACGAGGCTTCATGGCAAGAAATTAAAGGTGACTTATGAAATAACCGAGCAGGATGGTTCATGGTTGAAAGCAATTCTAACTCGAGAAGCATTCTGAAAGCTATGAGGGTTATTGAAATCCAACCCTACAAACGGGTACAAGTAAAGCTAACTAAACCTTCAGAAAACAGAACTCGCAAGCGCTAGAGGACAAGCTGTCAGCTGGACTCAGGACTGAGGAGAGCCCCTTCCTTCCGTAGATCCACGGGGATGCTTGAAACAGGATTCCACGGAAATTAAAGCATATTAAATTGTGGTTGGCTCTTGGCTGGTTGTAAAGTATGAATCCCATGCGACTCTGAAGTTCTGAACGGTTACGTGCTCAATTCGATCCAGAAGCAAGCAGCAGAGCTGCAAAAACTGCAGCTGAAGGAGCCCCACCAACGCAAGAACACACAGGGATCGTATACAACGAAATCAAGTAAAGATCTTTCCATTTATGTGACTCAATTCTCCTAATGCAAGGAAGCCCTAGCTGGCTGGCTGGTTGGTTGTAATAGTATAGCTGAACTGGCATAGTCGGACCAGACCAGACCAACATGGTTTAAGAGAGCATAAGTGCTAGACGACAAGGTAGCAGGGATGCTCTGGAAAAAAAATACAATATGCAGTGAAATGATGACCCAAACAAACGCCTCCCTACGTACTTAGCAGGGGGAAGGCATACCCGTGACCGTGAGGCGTAAATAGCTTTTTCTTCTCCTTCTTCTGGATTCTGGTTTGGCTTGGCGCTCACGATCTCTACATGACCCCCTTTAAATTGAAATTGAATTGGCCTCTGACCTCTCTTCTCTCGGTTTTCTTCTACCTGGTAAAACAGTAAAAGCACTGCGCGGGTGGAATGATGGATGTTTTAAACACACCTGTGGTTGTGTTGTGCTCGTACGGTACATGACTTGACATTTGGATTAAACAAACCGTCGACACCAGGCTACGAAAAACAAACCATAAATGAACACGTCAGTATATGGTACATCTGTTAACAGTACATAAGAGTAACGTGTTTACTTCTGATTGGTTCTACCTACCTGCTTTTTTACGAGTTTCATCAGCAATCAAAAACACGGTCCCAACCATACATCTCAGGCTTTCAACGTGTCGGGTCCAGTGGCACCGAAACCGACCCGACAATATATACTTCGGAACAATCGGATCTGACCCTGGAGTCGATTATAATAAATAAAAGTATAAATAATATTTTATTTATTTAATATATATATAATTTAACATATTATATTATTAAGAAAATTTCCTGATTTTTAGTGTCACTTTGGTCCCAAAACTTTAAAATGCGACAATTTAATACCTGAACTTTTAAAAGGTATCAATTAAGAACCCATGTTAACTTTCAAAAGGTATAATTTAACATATTCATCTAATTTTCTTTATCAATCATCCAAATGTTGATAAAAAAATTAACAATCCCAAATTCTTATTTCTTCTATTCAAGAAAGTTGGGGTTATGTCTCGATGGGCATTTTGGACCCCAACTTTCTTGAATTAAAAAAGTAAGGATTTAGGACTTTTTTTTTTGTCAACGTTTAGATGATTGAGAAAGAAAATTACATGATACTCGAAGGGCATGTGTGTCTTTTTTCAATGGCATTTAACAACTAGTTACGGTTGATTAATGATAGGTACTAGATTGATACGGTTCTAAAGTTCAGGTATTGAATTGTCACATTTTAAAGTTTGGGGACTAAAGTAGCATTAAACCAAAAATATGTGATAATAATTGTAAATTTTCTTATATACTAAATATATATATTATACATTAATTTAATATATATTATATTAAATAAATCAGTTCAGGATAGGGTGGAACCAATTTCAAATGGATAAAATTTGGGACTATATTATCAAAAATCGGAACTGACTCAATGGGTTCGGATCCATTAGGTCCATCGGGTCCTACTCAACCCACTAACAGCCCTAATTGGGAGTATTTTCCTAATAATGACTCTAATGTGCGGTAGCAATGGCCTGCTGGGAGAGCAATTTGTTTGTAGGGGATTTCTACCCGTTTTTTATATTTTCATTGTGATATAGGATCTATTCCCATCAAAAAACCGTTCCAATGCCTTCCTTACACCTCTAACATATGATGGGTCAAACTCATCGTGGAATGTGTGGGCACATATTATATTTGAAGCATGTTAGAACAGTTTTTTGTTGGGAGCAGGTCCCAATTCCATGAATCGAATTATAATTATGGCCTCACAGGAGGTAAAAACTCATATTATGTAGAAGTAAATTGCCAATAGATATGCCTCTCAATTGCAATGAATAAGAATCTCCTACTAACAAAATACTATTTTAACACCCTACCAACATGATCTAACACCTCACACACTCCCATATGTATCGGGCACACACCATGTATATCAGAACAAAATGATAGTGTGTTGGAAGCTGTTATATTGACAGGAGATCCCAATACCCTATGATAAATCAGCTGCGACAGTGATCGCATGCAAGCCCAACGAAAAACTAACACGCCAACATGTGGAAGAAATCAGTTGATGTTCACAACATATGGATCCTATTTATCGGACTGACGCAGCACAGTGATTGGTCCAATATCGTCCAGATTCGGACGCTCCGTCAGTATTCACCAGCAGAAACAGAATTGGCCAGAGGACCAGGAGAAGCAAATGGTGTATATAATAGACCAGACTCCAGAGTCACTCCAGGCGTTGTGTGTTGTGTGTGTGGTGGGCCAAATGAAAGAGAACCATCGCATGAATCCCGATTGGATGAATGAGAAAAATTCGCTTTTTGCAGCGGGCTGTGTAACGTCCCATGCCAGCCATCAGTAACAGGGTTGTAAATGGATCGATTCTCTACTATATCAAACCGATTAAACTGGTTTTGGTTTTTTTTTTTTTTTTCCAAAATATTAATACCCCGATCAATTATTCCATTAATAATATATAAAGGTTTCTTAGTTTTTTTTGGTAATTTTTATCATATTTTATGTTTAAAATAATATATTTAATAGGTATATAAAATAATTTTGATTGAAAACACTTGATTTTATTAGCACATAAACAATTTATTATTTTATTATCACTTTCATTAAGATTATAGTAAAAAACAAAGTTCTAAATTGTCATTAACATATCGATAATTATAGACGTCAGTATAATCAGGTCTGATTGGATGGACCCTGTTATCCCGATTAAGAATTATAATGGTTTTAGCTAGACTATGGTTTTTGTTTTGATTAATAATCAGTTTGGGATTAATACACCTTACCCTAAACCAAACCCAACTTGTAGACAACCCTATGTGTGAAAAAAAAAGGAAGTGGTTGCGGGACATAACACTTTTTATGGGTTCAAGGATAGGCTGTAAACAATGTGTGAACCAGGCTATCCACCTGATCAATCGTGGATGAATACATCAGTGTGGGGGTGTTATGTCCAGTCCGAATCAGGTGGGCACAGCGTTATAAGCACATTGAATGGGCACTTAGAAAATTTTTTGACACCTGTTCCTTAAAATACCCCCAGCCTACCATTAAAAAAGATTAAAAAACACTTTTAATACTTATCAAAATATTTATTACGTGCTCATTGAACTTGGTTACTATATCATGCCTATTGGATCCAGTCCATGCTCAGTTAGTCCTGTCCCTCATTGCATAATATCCATGTTCAATTTCTATAGAAATGACTTTGACAGAATCTCTTAAGGGTTAAGTTTTCTCTTACATAAATCCCAATGTACAATTAATTAGAAGTTGTATATGTACAATTAATTAGAAGTTGTATATCAAATTCTCAAACCTATAATCTAAAAAAAAAAAAAATCTCAAACCCGAGCTTGTGTTTGATTTGATAAAAAATAAGAGAGGAACCAAAAGTTGACAGAAAGTTCTTTAGGCTGTGTTTGGTTGCAGTGCAAATTTACTTGGAATAATACAAATGCATGAGAGTGCAAACGTAAAAAAAATGCAATTTCATGTTTAATTTTGTTTTTGATTTTACTTTATTCTGTTTTATGTCTTAATTTATTTCATTTTTACTGTAATCAGGCAAATTTAAGCTAAAATTTAAAACAAAAATAGGTCAGAATATTGCATCAATGCAAACTTATTTGCATTGCAACCAAACACAGCCTCAGTAATATATGTCATAAATTTTGTTAAGAGCTTTTCCACACCTTTTAGCTTTCTCTCTTATTTTCTATCAAACCAAATGTAACCTATAAAGGAAGGTTAGCCCATAAAGAATCATATTAAAACGGAGGGGTGTGAATGCAGTAAGGTATGTGGGGAATACTCAAAAAGATAGATAGATGCAAGTAAGGAAACATTTTCATGGAATACAATCCACATCACATATATAATTGATTGTAAGAACGAATCCATCCTATTGCCCCCACCCCAAAATAATAATAATAATAATAATCATCTGGCCTAAATGATAGCTTAGGGAAACTAAGGAAAAGAAAAACCCATTTTCGTGGTAGATCTGGATTTATGCATCGTTTGCATATTTCGTTTTCATTTTCTTCAACAAATTGGTCTATTTTTATAGTGGAGTGTCCTCCCTCTGTTTTTCATTTTCAGACAGGGTCGTTTTGTTTCAGCCTTGTTGCTGAGTGGTTTATCTTGCATTCTACTCTGAGCATTCCGTTTCATTAAGAAAAAAGAAAGGAAAACAGAACATTTGTAATAAAGACCAAAAGCAAAATTCATCGGCACAATTATTGTCACTTCTATTTGTAATATTTTAGGTTGATTAATATAAATTTTTGAAAATTGATAGTATTGCATTGCATCACATACTACTTCAACTAAAAATAAAATATAAGCATTCAATTTAGTGCTTACATCTATGGTAGAAAAACCAAATTTGAAATTTTCTGAAGAAACACCAATCATACCAAACATTATATCGATAACTCAAAGCATTTGTGGCAGAAAAAAAAAAATTCTCATAAAATTTGTACTAACCTAAAACATTGTACGTAGAAGTGGCATAATACCAAATACAACCGTAGTTGATACAGAGCGTGGAAGAAAAACTCAAATTCATGAGGTTAGGTCAGGATCCAATTTGTTGCCTAAGGCTCAATTTGGAAAAAATACAAATACAAATATATAGAATACAAAACCTTATATTTTGTATATATTCGTATTTGTACTCTTTCGAAACTAAATATAAGGCTCAATTTAGAAGGAGTACAAATGCAAATATGTATGGTGCAAATATATATGAAATAATATAAAATACAAGGTTTTGCACTCTACATATTTGTATTTGTACTCCTTCCAAATTGAGCTTAAAGCTCAATTTAAAAGGAGTATAAATACAAATATATAGACTGTATTTTGTATTATTTTATATATATTTATACTATATATATTTGTATTTATATTTATGGTTCAAAGTATTGATACGCTTATACATATTGGCAAAGGTGTATCGGTAATTAAATACACACAGAATTATTTATTATTTATTTTTTTTTCAAATTTTAATTTTTGGGGAATTAAAAAAGGATGAGGTCTTTTGGAACCCAAAAAATACGATACAATATCAGGCGTACCGTATCGATTTTTTGAACCTTGTTTGTATTCTTTGCAAACAGAGCCTAAGGCCCAGCCCATACAAAAAACCTGAATTCGTGGGATTCGAGTTGGCCCCGCCCCAGTTACATCCATACTTGGGGTTAGTTCCTGAACTTTCATTTGCAACAAATACCGCTGGATGTTCATTTAATTTGCCCTTGCTGTTAGAATTCCGTTAGTTAAATTCAGAAAAGATGCTCATGCCGCCTGCTCAAGTGATTATCATATTTTTACTTTTTCACATCAGGAATATCTCCGTACATGTACGAATTTATAAGGAGATGCCCGCGATGTACGGACGGATGCCATGCTTGCGTAGTTGCGTAGCGTAGCGTATGCAGAGTTTTTTGGGCAGGAGATCCCGTCGGCCGTCGCGGAGTTGCGGGTGGTTAACGTTAGACCGGTTGATCAGTCAACTCCGATCCGGTTTCGGACCATTGCTCTAGCAGACACCACAGTACCACACAAGCCCAGCAAGAGGTTTGTTCTTGTCTTGTAACCTGTTAAGGGGTCCGAGTTGAAACAGCCATGGCGTTGAGAATGACTTCGAGAAATACGGGGAGTATGCTCTCCTTCGTGCTCTCTCGAATTTCTCTTCTGCACTCTCATGCCACCAGCTTTGGTACGTATTCTCTTTTTCCTCGTGTTCTCTCTCGCCTTAAAAGAAATGTGTGTGAAACCGATTTATTCTTCTGTTTCTTTTCTGTTTTCTGTATAATGTAAATGTAATCAGATTTGTCTCCTCTCAGAAATGCTTCACAGATGTATATAAGAATATATTTTTCGGATCGAGCGGCCAAAATTTCAATTTGGTGTATTCAATATTTGAAGGATCTGTTAAGTGAATTTCCGATAACATTACGAAGACTTTGTTCTCCTGGTCGTTGTATTAGAAACATTTTTTTCCTTTTGCTTCCAAGGTTTTATCTTTTTTTTTTTTTCAAATATTTGGGGCTTCTAAAGGACGCCTATTTCTTTGTTTTCTCTTTTCTGTATATATGGTGATTGTCACGTGTTTAGTTTCGATAACTATTCTATTTTGGATTGAAAATGCCAGAACAATAAACAGAAATTAGACACGCTCTGCATTTGAATTTTGTATCTACTGCTAATTTGATCAAATTCAAATGCTAAGAGGAGAGACCGTACCATGGTTTAGAGTCTCAAGTAAGGGGAAAGAGGATTTAAGTTTTCTTTCTTTGTTAACTTATGGACGTGATCTGAATTCATTTCAAATTTCTAAGGTTGATAAAAATAGACAAGTGCGTTAGAGTTAGGCAAACCTTGGTCATATGAAAGATCAGGAACCCATATTTTATCAACATGGTTTTGTGACATAGCTCAAACTTTTTTCTTTTCTAAATTCTGACGGAAAGAATAACCAAGTTTCTTAGTTTTTCATGAGAGTAATAATGTACCATGTAACATAACGGCTTGTAGTGAATCTCTGATTGATATCTTGATTAATGTAGTTGAATTTGAATAGAGAAATTGTTGAAGACTTTATGCAGCTTACCCCATTTTATTGGAATAAAAATGCTTCTTAACTATTTTTTTTTCCTTTGCCCCCTTATTTCATATTCTTTGTGGGGTACGAAGATTTTTTTTTTTTCTTGGTTGGGCTTATTGGATAAAGTTGATTTTACATGGTGCAGAAATATATATCTTTGAGCAATACCTAATAGAAGAAAACATATTAATCCACACATACCTCTTAAGATAGAAATGAATGTTTTTATTGAGATGGTAAACACACTCCCACAAGTAAATGTAAGCGTGTTTTCATTTTTATTTTAATTTTTTTTTTGTAACAAGATAAATTAAATGTGTGTTTCCTATTACTTGATGCACTTCTTCTAAAATGTTTGATCTATGCTTCATGCAACAAGCGCTTTATGCTTATAGATGAGAATACAAGACTTATGCCCCTTTGATTAAGGGTATTATCTGAAAGCATTGGGCGTTGCTTCTTATCCATAAAAGTTAAAGTTAGTTTCTATTTTAACTTTCTGAAAATCAGTCTGTTCCTTAAAACTTTTATCACATAGTAACTAAACTGAGTTATCTTTTGCAGGATTCAAGGAGGTAAAGGAAGAAGAAAAGAGTAAATTGGTTGGTAATGTTTTCAGCAGTGTTGCTCAAAACTATGATCTGATGAATGATTTAATGAGTGCTGGATTACATAGATTATGGAAAGATAGGTTAGATCCTTTATGAAGCACCTGGATATGCATCATAAGTTCTTAATTTATAGTGGTGTATCCATTAGTTTGTTTGCATATTTTTATATTTCTTTCTTAATTTTTTTTCCAGGTTGGTTTCCAAACTCAGCCCATTTCCTGGAATGAAGCATCTAGATGTTGCTGGTGGGACAGGTTAGCATTGTGCAGCCATTTAGGCAGACAATTAATAGATTTATACAAAGGCTACAAAGAACATGCAGAGGAAAAAACTATTCTTTGGGTTGTAGTGAAACAAAACATTGAACAAATTCTCAATTACCTTCCTAAAGTAACTCATGGGTTGTGGTGCTGTCAATCCCACAATCTCTTTTGTTCAACCCACAATTATGTGGGTGTCCATAAATTATTCATGTTTACATAATGGCAATCCGGATATTTTAAACGCTATAGGAGTTTTTAGAAAATTCACCCCTCTACACAACCACTTGCTTTGGCCTTGGCTTTCTCAATGCATATGGCTCCATCTTATTTTTTATCAAAATAACCCAGTGTTGCTAATGTGCTTAGATAAAACTTGATGCATTGTCATCCCAAATATCTGATCTATCCTTGGCCCAAACTTCTTAATTTCGTTTGGAAATAATGTGAAATCTATTGGAGTATGATAGAAATTAAATATAGTTCAAGACATTTCAGCACTATTGAACATTAAAGAAAAAGAAGATAGGAAATTAAGTTTTCGTCTTTCTACAGGCAAAAATTGATGCTCTGAATCTTGCTTATACTCCTGAAAATTACCCCAGGTGACTAGGGCCATGCAAGTGGAAATGTTATGAGTTTCTTTCTAATTATTTCTTTATGATTTTGCAGGGGATGTTGCATTCAGGATTATTGACACTATTAACAGTGCCACTAGAACAACCATTCAGGATGGTCTTGAAGATGAACAACAGAATGAAACTCGAGTTTATGTATGTGACATCAATCCAAACATGCTTAATGTTGGAAAAAAGAGGGCTATAGAGAGAGGTAAAATACAACAAATTATCTCAAATGTCAATTTTTCATTCCTGTATGACCTGTTCTTGAATAAGACTGAGATTCATATCCCTATGTATCCAGGGCTTGGAGAAGACCCGTCCCTTATATGGGTGGAAGGAAATGCAGAAGCCTTGAATTTTAAAGATGGTTCAATGGATGGTTATACAATTGCTTTTGGGATTAGGAATGTCACACACATAGATAAAGCTCTTGCTGAAGCATACAGGCAAGCCCTGGTATCATTTCTATTTAAACTGTTGACCAGTAATGCAGTAATTGCTGAAATGGATAGGTAGTCCTGCAGTATGCACCAATACTGATAAAAATAGATTCTGGGGTTCCTGACACCACACAAAAGGTGATAAGTGAGATGACCACATGAGAGAAGGGGATAGCTGATTTCTTGAGAAGAGAAAAGTCTACATCTTCCCTACCTAATGTTAACTTGTATCACATGTAAGAAGAGAAAGGACCCACAAATGGATAGTTCTGACCTATAAGATGCCATGGGTTATGAAGGAATTGATAGCCATATATTTTCTGACAGTCCATAAATATGGGACAGATTAAATACTTCTCATTTGGTTTTGTTGCCTCTTTTTTAATCCACATCCTAGGAGAGATCCATCTTGTGTGTTTCCTAGTAGTCCATCATGATCCCTTGTCAGTGATAGCATTGTTACCATTACAATGGCTAGCTTTCTTCTTTTTCCTTTTTTACTTATATTGGACCATGACAAGTATATTCTCTCACCATCCAAATGAATCAATGGCTATGTTCTATTGGGTTGGCATTCAAACCAGAGACCTTAGATGAGGCTAGTTTAGTGATCATTCCCAATGCTCCTGCATGCACATTGTGCCTATGGTATGGGTATGGAATATGATATCTCTTCGGCCCCGTTCGCTTTTCGGAAAGTTATTTACCTGGGTAAACGCACTTACCTGGGTCTCAGGAAACACTTACTTGGGTAAGTGCATTTACCCATGTTCTTTTATTTCCCAGGTAAATAAGACAATGACTGTTTTAACCATAAAAATCCATTGTTAAAAGGGGCAATTTTGTCCCATCCAAGTGTTGGCAACTTACCCGGGTAAGTGACACCCAGGGAAAATAAATTTTGTGGACCCCACATAAATCTGAAAAAAGAACATGGGTATCTTGGTCAATGGAAACCAAAATCCCACTGACCAACTTTCCCCCCTCTCAAAATCTAAAAAACGAACAGGCCCTTTAGAGGATATCAATGTGCATCTCTTGATAAATAGTTTAGTTGGTATTCTTATTTAGAAGTTGGAGTTAATACTTTCCAGAACCAAGGATAACATATATCAGGTATTGAGTGTGCCTGAGTAGCTAAGTCATTCCATCTAATCTTTTATAAAATTTATTTGGATGACTTTTCTTTTCTCTTTTAACAGTTACTGATGATTAAAAAACCTGTGCTTACTCCATTTGTTCTCATGTGAGTGTTGATGTCTTTGGCCTTTATTTCAGAGTACTAAAACGAGGAGGAAGATTCCTTTGCCTTGAGCTGAGTCATGTGGACATGCCTATCTTTAAAGAGTTGTAAGCATCTCTGACCTAATTGAGAGGTTAATCCTAGCATATGCAAGAACCCCAGGAATAGTGCATAAAGCAAAAATCAATTAAGCCAAGTGCTTGAGTTTCTGTGCAGTTTCATATACAAAACTGCTAATCTGGCAAATCAAGGTGGTGGACTAATGCCTCCAGTGTCCTTATTCTTTTATAAAATGTTTTTGGTGGTAGGATTAGTAATGATGCATGGGCAAGCACCCACTGGCCACATGCTTGCCTAGGTGAATTTGGTTTTTTGAATCCTCTGAAATAGGGGAAATATCTGTAATGGCCTGTGCTTGTTTTCTATAAAAATTAAAAGCTCACAAACAATTGGAACTTTTCTCCTATTCTATCTCCTTGCTTGATGGAACTTTGTAATTCTGCTGCTTTGGTATATTTTCATCTACCCTCATCACTTTAGCATTTGTTCTATTTCTTCTGCAGGTATGATTACTACTCATTTTCATTAATTCCAGCAATAGGAGAGCTTGTTGCAGGTGATCGAGCTTCTTACCAGTACTTAGTTGAGAGCATCCGCCGGTTTCCCTCCCAGGTTAATCCTGAATTCCTCAATACATTGCATACTTCTTTACAGACATGTACATGTCCACATGTATTATATTTTATATGATGTGCATGCTATCTATGCACTGGTATTTTTGTTATTTTGTAGAATATAAGGAACCTTGAATACCAAGTTATCTAGAATTAAGGACAGATTTTTATGAATGTCAGGCACCATTAGGGGCCTTTACCCAAAAAAGTGTGGGAACCTAGGTGGGCCATGAGCAGCAGCCAACAGAGATTGTACTCTCAATTTATTATACCTTTTATTACTTGGTGTAATGGTAAAATCTTGGGCTATCAGGCGTGAGAATGCAGGTTTAAGTCTGAGAGAGGCCACTTTGTGCAAAAAATGTCAAAGATTAGGACCGTATCCTGTCCACCCCTCTCAAGAATCCAAATTGCTGGGACCAACATTTGGGTTATGGCCTTTTTTTCCCTCCCTCATAAAGTTATGCATGTGAGAACTGGTTGTATTGACTGCTCACTATGTGAGTTTCTAGAGTTAATATTGTCATCCATGGCCTTGTGCACACATTTCACAGCTGAGAAAATCTCTGCCTTATTTCAACCAGGATAATTGACTAATTCCCATTACTAGAACAGTAAGGTGGAGGTCTAGTCTGAGTTATTCTTGTCACAGATGGATGATGGGCTCACATATTTGTTCTTTCATCTTATATAATCTCTCTCTCTCTCTCTCTCTCTCTCTCTCTCTCTCATGGCTTTGGATTTTCTGTGAGTGCAGGCAACGTTTGCTTCAATGATTGCAGAATCTGGGTTTCAGAAAGTTGAATATGAAAATCTTGTAGGAGGTGTTGTTGCCATCCATTCTGGATTGAAATTTTAGTGGTGTCAAGTTCTACAAAGGCTTGCCCTCTATCCGACTTGTTTATATCTGTCTGCTGATTTCCAGCACAAGAAGTTTTAGTTGACAAAGGAGTATTAATTGGTTTTCCATTTGCTAATACTTCAAACTCCTGTTGACATAATAGCAATTATTTATATATATACCCGTTTGAATTATTTAGGTTAGATGAGTCATTATCTTGTATTTAATCCCTTGAACAATGCTCTAGTGCTTCATTTTTTAAGCATTTATAGTTTTTTTTTTCTTTCTTATTTTTAGTTGAATCCATTAAGTTGATTCCTTCAAATAAGGTGTTAATGTCTAACCAGAAAGAAATTAATAATGGTAACTTATTCACATGATCAGTTTGGCCTTGTAGGTCTCCCTTTTTTTTTTCCAAACATAGATGTGGCCTGAGTTTTCGCCCTTAGCCAATTCTTTTTTTAGCACCCTTAGCCCATTCTATGCCACAACCAAAAGTTATTACTTTCAAATGGTATGGTTCCTCCCATAAGATTTAGGGCTGGCAATCGATGGGTCCAGGATGAGAATAAATCATTAAGGTATGCGGAATACTTGATAACAGAGAAGATTTAAATATTTAATTTGAAGTTGAGTGTGCCCCTAATTTTGCAGAATTAGCAGGGCTTTGGGTGTAACAGCAGATTCCTACACTTCAAAGTCTTCAATTACCTGGTTCTTCCCTTTGGGGCTAACTAGTGGTCTAAACTCTGAAAACATACTTGAAACAATGGTAGAAGTGCTAAAGCGAGAGAGCTGTAATTTGCAATGATGGTTTAAAACAAGGCAAAATGCAAGTCATAACTAGTGAATTAAACGCTCAACTAGTGCTTTTTGCAAATGGATTGAATCTACCCAGGTATAGGGAGATCCAAATTTGATTCGTTTGTATTTGAATTCAAATCGGATCTTATCAATTGGATTTGAATGGAGTTTGGATTGCAACTGTACATTGAAATAGTATAAATTAATTAAACTAAAAATATCAAAATATTATATATTATTGATAAAATGAACTAAAAATGACTTTGATTTATATAATTATATTTCATGAACAAACTATTATATATATTTCATTCCGAGAATATATGGAAACTATAGTCTACAAAATCCAATCCAAGTTCATGGCTAATGGAGCATAACCCATAATATGATACCTAGGCATTGATATCATGAAAACCCAAGTGTAATAAAGAAAGACATACTTGAGTCCTTTTGGGAATATTTGTTGGGCCTTGTTATACCTTAAATTTGATTATTCTTATAAAAAAGATATTTTTGATTTGATTAGAAAATCTAGAGAGTAGAGATGAATCCTGCGGCCATAGTTGTATATCAAGTCTTCTGGACTCATGGGTGAAACAGAGGCTCAGCTTAACCTCAGGATTCATACAACTATGGCCGTACAAGAAGCCTCAGAAGTAACTTAGCCTCATTAGATTTTGGCCGTACAAGAAGCCTCAGTACTAAGACCAAGTCGTAGAGCGGTTCAAGAACCAGAGGCTCAGCTTAACCTCCTTGTTAGTCGTTAATTAGACAGAACTGAGAAGTTAAAAGAAGAGTAACGGTAAGACTCCTACTTTTAGATAAAATTCAGTTAACCGTTGAGACAAATCCTTGAAGCCTATACAACCCAACCCAAAACCGAGCATTAGCATTGTATGTGGAAGAGATATCTGGGAATGAAATAGAGAAATAGATTAAGCAAGAGAGCGATGGATCACAACAGCTCCGGTGGGCTCTCATGGGCTGACCAATGGGATTACAACCCCGACCCTCCACCTCCACCTCCACCGGTCACAGAGGACGACGGCAAGAAGGAGAAGAAGAAAGTTGAGACCACCGGAAGTAAACGTGAAAAGAAGAAGTGGAGTCTCAGATGGGTGAAACAGCTTTACAAGAAGCCTCAGAAGTAACTTAGCCTCATTAGATTTTGGTATAGCTCGTGGGAGGAGCTCTTTCGCGTTTTATTTGTTCTATCTCCTGGTCTCATCTAATCTATATATAATAATTATAGGAGTTTTATGTATAGCTCCTTCAATTTCATTATATTTACTTGATTAATAATTGTCCAGAGTAAGGGCTCTCGGTCTCTTATCTCACCTCTAACCATTTGAGCTCGACCGGCTTTTCTCTGGATTGATAGGTCACAATGTCGTCGGTTTTTGATTCATCAGAAACAAACCCAATTTTAGACAGGTTTTTTGTGTTTGTAACAGAGTTGTGAAGTAGGAAGATCTCATCAACTTCCTGTTTTCAGTAATCTCATATGTTATTAGTCTCTGTAAACTATTTGCTTATGGGAAACTCAGACTCAACTGGCTTTCATTTCGTGGCTTACTGATATGTTCCATCGATGTGGTCAGGAGAGTTTGTTAAAGAAAAAAAAAAAAAATCTCACTCTCGTTCTTTCGTTTTTTCTAAACCAGAAAATTCGATCTTATCCTTCTGTAAACTGTAATTATATTAAGCTCAGATTCATCTTTGAAAGTTTGAATTTGAACAAGGTAAAGTTACAAAGGGTAAAAACGCTATGGATCTTAACGGCCTTCTGTTCCTTTTTTGACTGAATTGATTCAGAATCCTACCAGCTGGGCCACCATTAGTTGGTGTTAAGAACATTATAACTAGGTTACCAAAAAAACAACATTATAACCAAATCTCAAATCAATAACAATAAATAAGGTATATATAACAAAAAAAAAAAACATTGGGAAATGTTTGTAGAATTAAAGTATGGCTTAAATCAGGAAAAGTAATGGATTCTTATGATCAATTAATTATTTTTATTTTTTTTTAATTTCCTAGTTCATCATCATCACCATGCCTTATCCCAACTATATGGGGCCAGCTACACAAGTCCTATTTCACCTATCCGATCTATTTAAAGACATATCCATTATTAAATCTTAAGTGCTTAAAGCATTTCTTACTACTTCTATTTATGTCATTTTTTTCTACCCTGAGCTCATCTAGCCCCTTCAATGTGTAACAAATCATTTCTTCTAATTGACACATTGGTTGTCTTCTATGCACAAGCCTAAACTATTTTAGTCCACTTTCTCTCATTTTATCACCTATTGGAACTACTCCTAGGCTTCTACAAATAACTACACTCTTAATCCTATCATTTATAGGTTTTTCACTCATCCATCTTAGCATTCACATTTTTACCACATTCATTTTTTGGATATATTATTTCTTGATTGTCGAACACTCTGCTCCATACAATATATCTAGCCTTACAACTATTTTGTATAAATTTTCTTTTAATCTACATGGTTCATCTACCATGTAAAAATCTAGATGCACCCCTCCATCTTGCCCATCCTACTTTAATTTTTTGGGTGACATCCTCCTCAACCTCTCCCTCATTATGAATTGTTGAATTAAGGTATCGAAATGGTCAAATTAAATTATCTCTTTGTCTCCAATCCTAAGTGTATCTTGATCTATACTCCTATTATTACTAAATTTACATGTCATATACTTTATTTTAGTCCTATTTATTTTAAAACCTTTTGTTTCTAAGACATTTGCCCATGAGCTTAATTTTGCATTTAATCTTTTGTGAGGTTCATCAGTTAAAACAATGTCATCTACAAACAATATTCATCATGAAACTTCATCTTAAATATATTTAGTCAATTCATCCATGATCAATGCAAATAGATAAGGGCCAAGTGTTGAACTTTGGTGAAAACCCTTAGTAATTGTAAAATCTGAAGTCTCTCCCATTAGTGTTTTAACATTGGTTGTTGTACTCTCATCCATATCCTTAATTAGGTTTATATATCTATTTTGAGCCCATTTCCTTTCCAAGACCCACCATACCATATTTCTAGGAACTTTATTATATGCCTTTTTTAGATCAATGAACACCATACAAAGATATTTCTTCTTCTTTTTGAAATTTCTTTTATCAATTATCTCAAAAGAAATTTAGTTTCCATGATTGATCTCCCTAACATAAAACCATATTAGTTATCTGATACACTTGTTTCAAGTTGTAATCAGTTCAATTATTTTCTCCCAAAGTTTTATATAACGTAGTTCATAAGTTCAATCTTCAATAGTTATTACAAGTTTGTATATATAGGTGATAGGGATCATTTGTTGTTTCTCCAATCATCATATACCTTTTCTTTTATTATGTTATGAAGTTTTTTTTAATAAGATAATAGTTTCTCCAATAAACTAAGTACTTTAGTTGATATATTAATAAGAAAAAGTTGATAAAATAGATTAAAAGATTAAAACCTAAAGCATGTGTAGTATAACTTAGTGATAATACTTGTCTTCGAGTCTTGACAACTACATATAGATAGTTTAAGATGTTAATTAATAGGTAATTCAAACCATGGTTCTAAATATTGATACGCTCGATATGCCGGTAGGTAGGGGTGGATTCGAGCTGAGCCAAGTTGAATACTATCAAGCTCGAGCTTGGCTCAGTTCAAGCTCGATTTTGAGAAAAAATATTATATAAAATAAAAAATTATATATAAAAATATTTTTTATTTCATATTTAAAAATTAAGAAATATAATAATTAATAATTATAATAATTATATATATATATATATATATACTCAGCTCGTTGCCACCTCTACCGGTAGGGGTGTATCAGGCAGTATCGGTACTATTTTTTTTCAAATCCAGTTCAGGGAGGCCGATTTAA
Source organism: Nelumbo lutea (assembly GCF_056320005.1). Lineage (NCBI taxonomy): Eukaryota > Viridiplantae > Streptophyta > Magnoliopsida > Proteales > Nelumbonaceae > Nelumbo > Nelumbo lutea. Next base: position 6,592,743 of record NC_142687.1, read on the forward strand.
GATTCCTCTACTCCCTGAATGGTCAAAACCCCGATACACCCTCTGTAGGGATGTATCGGGGGTGCTCCTAATACGATATGTATGGGCCGATACGTAACGATTTTTTGAACCGATTCAAATTCGATATGGGCAAGTATAAACCGTTTTGTAATGGTTGAATATGGGTTTATGACAGTTTGTGACAGTTCAGTTTCCATTATTGGTAAGCCAAAAAATCTAATGCATATCAAACTGTATCAGTTCAGTCAATATGTTCTAATATTCTTTTGGTAGGCAAATGAGCTAGGCAATAAGGAGAAGCTCTCCCCTATCCCTAGTGAAGGTGGGATTCGATCCCAAGCCTCTGCCACAATCCACCAGGTAGAGACATTTACCTGTGAGCCTGAGGTGAGATTCTAGGTAGGTGATGTAGGATGTATTTGTAACGTTTATCACAATAATTTGTAAGCTTAGCAGTTTACAAAGGAACTTAACAATCTCTTCCCATAGTGGGGAAGGAAACTCCTAAGCTTTAATCCATTAGCCAATATTCCCAGTCCTCCATTTCCGGCATTCAATTGTCCTAGGCCAATCAAATTCAACTAAACCTATGCAAAATTTGCCTCAGTTGCCAAGGCGAGCTTCAATTTCCTGCAAGCAAAGCCTCTGCTCAAATATCACCCATTCGCACATTAGGAATATCTCCCATACATGTATGTTAAATTCATTTGGAGATATTCCCAGTGTACAACTGGATTCTCATGCTTTCAAAGTGTGCAGGGTTTTTGCTTATAAGGAATCCCGTCATCATTCAGCCACCATTCCCCATTTATATTATGTTTGCCTACTTTTGTCTTCTGCATTGCCCATCTCTGTGCCTATCAAGTCTAGTGTTCTAGTGGTTGCACATTACATTGATATCTCATGCAGTTAGGATAGCTGTTAACTTTTAATTCGATTATTTTAAAAATAAGGAATGAAGTAAGGTGTTTGGTATGGTGGCATTGCATTGTTGTTGTGTTTTAGGTTGATCAATACAGATTTATGTGAGACTTTTTTTATTTGAAATGCTCTGAAAAATTTTTGAGTAGAACAATACAAATTACCATTTCTACCTAAAATGTTAAATTTGATGTTTCTCACACACATATATTTTATTAATTGAAATGACACTCATATATGATGTAGTAACACATATTTCTCACGAATTTGTATTAATCAATTCAAAACACATTCACAACAAAATAATGTACCAAATACCCCAAGGTTAGCAAAATATCCACTCTGTGACTCATGAGTCATGACCTAACTGTCATCATTACATTAACACTTTCCTCCTTATTTACCTATCAAGGAGAGAAGACTAGCACGAAATCTGATGATCCATGAAGATATTCTCCCATTATTATAATATTAATGTTGTTGTTCATCCAACTAGCTAGGGGCCAATCTTTTTTTTAATATCTTTTGTAGGGCTATACAACTGCGGATAGTCAGACGGGATTTGATCCCAAGTCTTTGCTACAACTAACAGAGAACCTTACCAACCAGCTGATTGGCATTTGGCACCTTGCAGCCAGTGGCCAGTCTGATCCGTATTAGTGACATTATATGATTTATGCAGTGATTATTTCATGTTGTCCAACCATTGTAATATGTAAATTCACTTGTTGTCAAATGCCCCAAGTCCCAAGATGTCACCAATACTACCTGCCGAAGTTGAAAATATCGGTATTGCAATGCAGGTAAGGTAAATATTAAGACGTGTTGTGATACACAAGTAGATATGCAATGATAAGATGAAATGATTAGTATATGCATGTTTCATGAATATACGTTAGGGAAATTCAAATAATTCCCCTGTAGTTTTTTAATAGACACCCTTTCTCTTGACTTAATAAAAAAGAAAACACCAAACACCGTGATATATGGATAGCACGCCCATAGATTTGTTGGGAACTCCGGATGGTTCAATTCAATGAGATAAAAGATGAAAAACAGCATCATGACACAAATTCAACAAATTGCAATCAAATGCAATGTCACCTCATTAAGTTTGCGCTTGGCTTTGACACTTGCTACATTCATCATAATATCCAAAATTCAGAACGTGGGCATATTTACCTAAAAAATAAAGAAAGTGCACGTTAAGTTTAAACTTTAAGTAAATGAAATAAGGAAACCAACATATAAAAATAAAAAATAAATATATACAATAAACTAGAGAAGAAATATTTCTAGGTTCTTTGTTTTGATTGCGGCACAGAAGCCACGGCAGTGCTCTTTATTTAGTTTTTAATCGGGGCATTATTATAAATAATGGCAAAACCAAAAGTTTACAACGTCAACGCCCACGGGAACTTAAGCCCCAAGAAGAACGCGAGTCATCAATCACACTATAATAAAGGGAGTTGACAAACAGTGAAATTGGAAAAAAAAAAAAAAACGCACGAAGATGCGGTCAGTCATACATACTGAATTGAATGGACAATGATCATCTTATTGATGATCGAATTTGAATAAATCTTCGTATTCCAACACAATAAGGTCCGTAGGCTTCCAACAAAACACACATACAATGAGGTCCTCGATCATATTTTCCAGTGGCAACGGGAACAGAAACGCTATTTCACTATTTGCACTGCCAAGCATCAATGCATCATTATTACCTCCATGCCAAGTACCAGAACAACACATAACAAGACTTCTAGTCCTACGCCCCTCTTCTTAGGGAATGGCATCCAAGGGATCTCACAGTCAGTCGCAGATGATATCACTAGATTGGCCAGATGTCATACCACCATTTTGCCGGGATTAACTTGAACAAAAACTAGACATCACTAGTTTACCAACCCAAGTCCCCAGACAAACACAACATCAACTTATACACATATATTAAAAAGACTGAAGAGAAGAGGACCCACAATATTACAACAACATAAGAAATCCTCCCAGAATAATATTTTGTTCCAGTCTCCAGAAATGTAGGAGCTGCTCAATAGCATCCTGCCATCCTGCACCATGCCAACTGCTGCTGCAAAAACGACAAACGATGCCACATTCCCCGAGTAAGAGTGAAATACTTCCCCTTGAAAATAAAAGGTATTTTCAGCATCATCAACAACACAACGCCTGCACTCTGCAGAAATTAATGGAAGCACACCAGTATCATAGTAGAATACTGGCAAAAGCTTTACATAAAACAAAAGACGGTAGAATACTTGTGCTGCACTTTCTCCGTTTCCTCGTCAATGCACAAGTCACCTCCCCTCTCTGTAAACAAAACCACATAAATCACCCCGTTCCACTGGCTTTTATTAGAACATGTTTCTATGACAAAACTCAAATCAGTCGAAGGAAAAACTCATGCTCTGAGCCACTTCTGTGCCCGATATGCTCTTTTTCCCATTCTCCCGTTCTTCCTCTTCAAATATCTTTTTTTTTTCCCCCGAAATCTTAATATTCTATTTTCTCCTTTTTTTTAGTCTTTCGTTCTTTTTTTTTTTTTTTTTCTTTCGTAAAAAGTACAGTAAACTTGGGTGCTATAGAACCCAAGGTATCCCGATCAAACCAGTATCGACTCGGATGAGAAACCAACACGGACCTGCTGACTTCAAAACTCCTTTATCAGAAACACAAGAATCAACTCACATGATTGGCTTCCATCTACTTGGTTTAATATCCGGACTACAAATCAGAGATCTTCTCATCCATCATCTAAAGCCAAAATGAATGTATAATGCCACTCTAGCCACAAAAGCGAAATTTGTACTGTGTCTCATGGTGGAAGATGGTGTGCTTTGACGAGAAAGCATCCTTCTCCTCCTGCCTCTCTTGGCACTTCAGCAGTTGTTTCCAACAGTTCGAACATAGCAAGTCTAGACAGAAGGTCTCCTCGTACTCACTATCATTTATGCACCGCCCACATTGGACACACCGGGCAATGCAGAGTGTGCACGCCCTGCACAACTGAGAAGTAGGCTGTTTGTTTTGGCAGCCCTCTGCTGGACAATCATAGACTAGTCTCAAGTTCTGACATCTTGGACACTTCTCAATATCAATAGCACGGTCATCATCAGAAGAAAGAGACAAGTATCCATTGTGATAGAATCGTGGCTTGTGAGTTTTAGATTGTAGATGGTTTTCTGCCCCCAACAAGAGCTTTAGCTCTTCAAAGTGCTTGTGTGTTGCACCATAAAGGCCACCAATTCTTAGGTACCTTATCCCTGGTGCACCTGAAGACTTCAAAATTTTCAAGTTATTTACAATGCCCTCCACACTAAGTCTTGTACAACCTGGCACACTCAGCTGCATGAGAAAGGCAATGTTAGGCTGTCAAACAGAAACACAATGCCAAAACCAAATAGAACAATCTTAAGTATACACTGTGCTAGGCGGAGGGGGCATCAAGTGAAATTCAGAGCATAAATACATTCACACATTTCGAAATCCCCCCATAAATAAGTAATAAGGTAAAGGCAAAATAAAGGAGCCAGAAAAAGAACAATTCAGTTCTTCTCAAAGGTGATAGTAAAGGGGCATTGTTGCAGAACTTCTAAAACAGTCGGCACCACATGAATGGTCACTAAATAAATGTTCAATGGTATTGATCAACATTTTTTGTTCTTCTGAAGTAGGGCTTGCAAAAAAAGTTAAGGAATGATCACCAAGTAAATGTTGATAGGATTATATCCATTTGTTTCAACCCAGCAGCATCTAGATATTTGGGGGAGGAAAATAATAACCACCTAGACTACACAGTGCAACATACAACACAAGGCAGGCATGCTAAGAGCATACTCTCTCTCTCTCTCTCTCTCTCTCTTTTCCGCTTCATTGCTAAGAGCATATATATTTTGTTGTCCCATGAATTACAAGTGATGTGCTATGAATTGATGAAATCAGAGAAGGATTAAACGCAATTTATGGACAAATGCCTTGAAATTTACAGATAGGAGTAAAACAATTTATGCAATAGAATTTACAGATAGGAGTAAAACAATTTATGCAATAGAAATTTAGGGTCCATTTGGTTCGCAGTCGGAATCAGAATCGAAATCTTCCAGAACCGGAATTGGAATGGCCCATTCCCATAGTCTGTTTAGTTCAGACAGGAATGGGCATGGGAATTGAAATAAGCAGGAATGGGACTTCGTTCCCAAGGGAGAGGCAGGGAATGGCCATTCCCTCAAATGGGGGAATAGCCCATTCCAATTCCGATTCAGACCTCTATTCCCACGAACCAAATGGGGCCTTAATGGTAATAGGAGTCATAATCAGGGTATACTTAGGATTGGAGACCAATAGATATTTCAATGTGATCTCTTTTTGGTACCTTGGGCAAAATAGGGTTGCATCAGGAGTTCTGTGTGATAGGAGAGTATTGCTTAATCTAAAGGGAAAATTTTATATAATGGTTACAAGGCCAGCAATGTTCTATGGAGCTTAGTATTATTATTTATTTATTCTTGGTACGGATTATGGAGCTTAGTATTGTTAGCCAATCAAAAAGTGAGTGTAGCAAAAATGTGTACATTGGGATGGATGAGTGGGAAAACCAGAAAGGACCGGAGGGGCAAGAAGTTCCTGCTATGTTTTGTGAAGGTTCCATTGAGTCAGTAGATCACCTACTTCTTCATTGTACTTTTCTGTATCGATCAGAAACAGAGCTTTGGCCACATTCGGGGCAAGAGGTGGTCATATGGCAAGAATGAAATGGAAGAATCAGCTGCAATCGACAGTGTTCAGCTGATACAGTGTTCCAAAAGTTGTTGGAAAATTACTATGATACTATCATGGCTGAATATTTTAAAGAAAGAAATGTCTTTTTTGCTCTTGAAACTCCTTTTGTAAACAATCAAGGGATAGTGGCTCTGTAAGAATTTTTGGGGAAGGTTTTTTGTTTCCCTTTTTACATCCTCTTGCTGTACAGGGATGTTGATAGTAGTGAAATATATATACTTATCTTTTCTAAAAAAACATAAAGGACAGAATCAAGAATGGAATTATTTGAAGGAATGTAGGAGCAGTCCCAATTGATGATAAAATGAAGGAAAATAGACTAAGAAGATGGTTTGATGGCGTGCAGAGATGACTATCTACAGCACCAGTGAAAGGTTTAGAGCAATAGCTAGGGACAAGATTAAAATTATATGGCACTGAACAGAGTAGAATGGCATAAGAGGATTCATGTAACTGACCCTGTTTAGTTGGGAAAAGGCTAAAATTATATGTCACTGAACAGAGTAGAATCAAATCAACCAGCTAGCCTCACAAAAATAGATGCCCAAATGTGATTCTATTATCCAAAGAATGGGGTGTTGCAGAGCCAATAACCACAGACAGCTTAAAAATGATCATACCTTAGCAGCTCAAGAATGAACAGGAATCCCCTTATACTTTTGATTCTAAAGAGAAAAGCTGTGGAATGCTGATAGTGTGAATAGAACTTATAAACAAAACTTTAATATATAGATAGATACGGATATAGATATAGGGTGCTTTGACAGTATATCCCTGTGTGGAGTGTTTAAGGACCATTTTCACTGCATGGCTTAAAAATGACCTTAACAGCTTAAGACTGAAAAGTAAGCCCTATATACTTTCTATTGTAAAGGGAAAACCATGGAATGATGATAGTGTAGAAAATCTAAGGTGGAACATACAAATTTTTAATTTATATCCTAAATATTTTTTTGGCAAGTAGTGAATTTCTTCCTGTTGTGTAAATTTGCACCATGCAATTCTATTGGCTGATTACTAATCAGACTAAGACTAATTCTCATTCTAGACAAAGAACACAAAAGCATGAAGTGCAAAGATTTGGAAAAGATAAGCACATTCTTGTCAATATGTCAAACATATTATTTCAAAATTGCGATTTCCAAGCAGTGGTATAACTAGCCATTCTCATGAACAATTGGCCTTCAAAAATCTGAAAGAACACTCGAGACGAGCATACAGATTGGACCGTAAACGTTATATGATAAAATCTAGTATCATGGACACAAAACACTACCAACAGATATTACAAATTTGCAAATGTGACCAAAATGGTCAGTACTTAAAAGGTTCCTGGGAGTATAAATCTAAAGCAATAGGAGAGGATCAATGATGACAAATTGACAATGAATATCCTACAAATAAAAGGAAACTCATATTTCATGAGCTAAATATCAGAATGAAAATCGATTTTGCACACAAGCTAAAAATATGTCAAAAGTACTAACCTTTGTTAGCCTTGGATTGCCTTCAAGCACACGTCTTAGACCATTATCTGTGATCCTTGGACACTCAATCAAGCTCAAACATTGCAAATTGCCTTGAGCCCTATTAGTTAGCTGTAAAAGAGCATCATCAGTCATACGTTCACTAAGTGGCTGATCAATGTGAATATTTCTCCAGAGAAGGGAATCATCTTCAACTGCATAACGAAGTAATCTGCAAACCCTTCCAACAGAAAGGAGATCCTGCACACCCAAATAACCCAGCACATAGAGCAAAGCCTCATGAGGAGCTCCATCAGCTCCATTATAACAAGTTTTACTACTCTCTACCGAGTCTTTGGCTTGATGACTAGCAACACAAAGATCATCATCGCCAAAACTAAGGAACTCCTCCATGCTACACACCGATGTGAATCCACCATCGCACGAACCATCTCCTAATTCTTTATCATCCAACATTACATCAAACCTACCAAATGGATTTGATCTGTCATCAATCCTTGTGTTCTCTGGCTCCGCTTGAAACTTCATTGTCCGGTTCCAGATAAAATTCAATCCGGCAACCAACTGATAATCTTCTTTCTTTCTCCCAGCTTCGCCTCCTCCAAGGTTGTCAGAATCCGCTTCAAAATCCTCGATCCAACCAGTGATGGCAGTAAAAGTAGCACTTATATCCATCCCAAAGGGATCGGGTGGCAGAAGGTCCAGAATGTCATTGGAAATTGGCTCACGTGAGCCACCCCTTTCACCTCTATCCCTTACGTAATCGTAGGAATTCTCAAATTCCCAGTTGAAATGCCGGGGCTTACCGAAGCCATCCCCTCTTTTCTCTGGGATTCCCTCCACAACGTATCCGTTGGCAATTCTAATTGAGGAAAACAAATTGTTTTCGGAAGGACCAGTAGCAGGAAAGATGGGGCGGTGAGAAAAATTCAAGGTCATCCCTACATACACAAAAGTTAAACTCGGTAGTTCCTTCCAAGACGTAGAGGTTGGTATATATATAATTTTTTTTAAGAGGTAAAGAGGAGAAAGTGGATAGAAGATAACCAAACCCTAGGAAGCAGAAATACGGAACCTAAACCCTAGAAGATCCGACAAGAAAACCCTCGATTTCGGATGACAACAAAAACACAGCACCAAAAATTTCACCGAGTTTCTTGTTTTGGAACTTAACAACAGCTACAATCAATGAAAAAATGGAAGAAAACGAAAAGCCAAAATTCAAGTATAAATCAACAAAATAAATGGAGCTCACGTGTATCTTCTTTTTTCTGATTTTTTCCCTTCTTTTTTTTTTTTCCTTCTGTAACCAGATCAAAACTAGGGTTATGATAACTAATACAAGCGAAGAAACGAATATGTTGTTCGAACAGGGAGGAAAAACCAACCTCTTCAATTTCGGCGAGAACCAAATAAAAACCAACCAATAGCTGTCTCCGATTCTTGAAAGGAAGATGAAGAGCACCAAAAACCAACCGTACAAACGAACAGAATCGACGAGTGGAGAAGTGGAGACAAGATAAAAGAGATCTACTTAGCTTAGAACTGCCGAAAGAAAACTTAATCAGATTTCCAACAAATAAAATCTCAAGATTTTCGGTTCGGAACCAAGACAAGGAGTAGGAGCACCCAATACAAATGGATTGCAGAGAACACAATTGAAAAAAAAAAAAAAAAGGAGTAAGTAAGTTTTTAGAGGAAACCGAATCCGAGAGGGAAAGGGAAATTGAGCCCCGGAGAGAGAGAGAGAGAGAGAGAGAGGGAGAGCGAGAAACGAAATTGATAGAGAGAAAGGAAATAAGAGCGAGAGAGAGAGGAGGAGGAAATCAAACGCTAAAATTAGTAGAGAGAGAGAGAAAGAGAGAAGAGGGGAGCGAAGGACACGTGTGGAGTTGAGAGGAGAGAAATACTGGTTCTTCGCAGTAAGATGTGGAATGTGGCGCTGGCGCGAGAAGTCTAGAACCCCCCACCCTCCTTTCTTTCCTGGCCGATCTATCTATCTCTATCTACAGATCTACTACTTGTTCGGTATTTCTTTTTCTTTTTCTTTGTGTGTACTATGCCCTAATTCCTTGCGTCACCACGTGGATCGATATGATGGATGTGATCTGATGCTGTTTTGTATACTTAATGTTTATATGAACGATACATCTTATCATCTCTAAGCAAAAGCAGTGAGTTCCTATGACTACAAAGCCCATGGGCTTGGGCCATGGATCGTGACTTTTGAGTCAGCTGAGCCTGAGATCCACAAACCAATGGCCCTCACCATTTTAAACATCTTGTCTGGTATAAATCGAATTAAATAATTAGAGACAGCAGATGACATTGGTTTTCATCTCTTAGCCTCTTAACTGTGATTCCTTTTCTTTTTGTCCCTTTTTTTTTTGTTTTTTTCTTTTTTTTTTTTGTAGAGAAAAGAAAAAAGAGGAGGAAAGAGCAGCAAACAATAGGATGGACAGTGCGAGCTAGAGAGAGGCCAGAGGCCCAGAACTAGGCTTTATCAAACTAGTAAGGGTCGCTAGATTTGGTAGTTCGATGTACCAACGTTACTAAGCAAAGATTCAGTAGGAATTCGTTTTCCCTACCAAACAGATCAGAATACATTATTTAAGACCACTTTGCCTCTTTTTTTTTTTTTTTGAATCTTTTCTCATTTTATCAATAAGTCTTACATGTGTTTAAAGTTTAAGATTTTGATACGATATGCTTTATAAGCAGTGTTGGATTTTGACCAATAAATCTTAAACTGACCCCTTGAGCAATTTAAAAAAAGAATTGGAGATGTATTACCAACAAAATGCCTCGGAAAAACTTTGGCCAACGGAGGCCAATAGCCTGAGCTGTTTTTGCATAACACCTCAATCCATTCAGTCCCTTATTTGTCTTTTTGGTTAAAAGAATATTAAGCACAATTACTCTTTTACGCCACACTCATGATGAGAAGTGATAGCATGTCATGCCCCAAAATATTTCAAATGGAAAATGCTCCCAATAAAAGATTACATCTGTCGCCCCACAACACATCTTAAATTTGTATTGATGATGTCTCATCATCTCTCATACTTATCATTCGGCATACTGAGTCGAGATGTGCTGTGGGGCATCATGGGGCACAGATCTGAACTCGACCCCCAACAGCCGAAGTCTTCCCATTGGGGGATGATGTATCCTAGTTTGAGCCATGCATGTGTCCATTTAAATATTAAAATGACTTTACCAAATCACCCCAATATGAGAAATTAACACGGAATTAGGATTAATTAGGATTTAGGATAAGGTATATAACAAAGCCTAACGCAACAAACTCATAACTAAGTTAGTTAGGACTCTAGGAACGAATGTCCGCACCTTCAGCCCAACATGTTTATATGTGCGAAAAATATCCTAGGTTGCAACAAATTGGATTCGAAGTGGATATACCTACGCATCCAAATTTGTTTTATTCAAACATGGATTCAAATCGAATCGTATCGTATGGTTGGATCGGTTGATAAATTAAACTAAAAAACCATACCAATAAAGTGAATGATTTAAATAAGTTCCCCCAAGAGTTGAGCATGTAGTGGTTTAGTTTCATAGATATTATTAATAGGTTGGATAATTTGGAATTCAACACGAGAGAATAGCATATATTTGGTAAAGATGGGCGAATGGGGCGTTGGTTTGTAACACCAAGTGGATAATATTACAACCAATAGAATTGAAGGGTCATGTGCAAGCAGATCAAAATTTCGATAAGGTCCATTCCTTGTAGGGTCAGGATCAAACCAAGAATTATTTGGCACTGCCAAATAGTTGTTATGGAATATAAATAAAAATACGTACAATACAAAATATAATAAATTTGTGTGGAACAAATCCAAATTCAGAATGAACACATCAGTTTTTGATCAATAATAAAGAAATTAGAAATTTCTTATGATGAAGCCATGGCAAATATTTATTTAGTAAAGATGATACGCCCCTGTGTATCAATGGAATCATATCAGTCCTTAGAAACACCCGCTTTAATATTTTGTTAGTTTGTTTTTCAAAATTTTGTTCTTAAAGCGATATAATAGCATTTTTTTTTATACAAAAAAGGGGACCCTGAAACATCTGTAAACCGCAGATGTACATTATCGTATCTAAATCTTGAATCTTATTCCATGGTAAAGGAATGAGATACATCTGTCAATCAGCATGAGTTCATGCATAAAGGGTACTAAAAGACAAGATTAGATACATTTACAATTAGATAGAGGGACTTGTTGTTCCGAAAAGATGAGCCCTGGAGTCTGGAATGGGGATTTGATGCAAGTGGTTGAATGAAAGAATAGTTTAGCTTGCATATCACTATGGCCAACATGTGAAACTGGTACAGATTTCTACATTATATTCTAATTGCAGCTAGACCTGTTCACGGACCAGGCTTTGGGCCTAACTTATACTATGTTGAGTTTGGCTTTAGGCCGGGTTCCATTCAAATTTTGACAAAAAAATAAATCTAAGCCTGGCCTATGAACAGGTCGTCTTGCTAAATAGCCATTAGGGTGAAAATGAAAGCAAAATTATTCTCAGTTTTAATCATTCTCCTCAGTCCTGGCATACTCCCAGAAATTAAGCACTAAATTCTAAAAAGAAACATTTGAGGAAGAAGGCAAATAGAGGAACCATCTCAATTCTCAATCTCATGCCGTTACGCTGCAACCCCTATCAAGCGGGTTCCCTTGCGCTTATACTTTTCGTGTTCCTAATTCTTTCCTTCTTATTGCCTTCCATGCCTAGAACTAGCTGTAAGTCCAGATTCCCTGAATCGGCGGGGTTTCATAGCCAAGAAACAACAGAAATATAGATAATAACTTCTTTCCTTACAATTATAGCATCTTTTCTTTTTTGTCCATTGGGCTATAGATCAACCCATCCCCCCCGCTACCCATGACCCCAAACCATGGTGGCAGTCGAGTTCAGCTTCCATCAGTGCAAGCTTGTGATCACACCGTTCAAATAACCTATTGTAACCATCAGCCCAGATCAGAATTATATAGCCCCAAAGTACGGGGGGAATGCATCCTAACAAATGAATTGATGCCAAATTCATGGGCAGGATATGGTTTATAGTAGGAAAGGGATAGTTGTAGGGGGGCTGGAATTCAGAATTCTGCATCGGGCGTATCCGTACTTTTCCGTAAAGTAAATCACATAAATGCGGATATATCCCCAATATAAGAATGTAAAGATTGTTTGAACGGACGTTGCATTCACCGAAGTCGATCCCGTGGCAGTGGGATTTGACCTTCAAAGTGTTTTTTTTTTTTTTTTTTTGAATTTGAATCATCGTCTTTTGCCCCCATATGGGCCGTATTTCATTTATACTTGATGTAATTTCACTTTTTTAGCAATTCTTCTCAAATGTATGATGGTGGGAAATTGGGAACTAATAGCAGGGCTCGAAACCACTTCACATTCGGGACTACCCGGTCTACACATCAATCGAGGCACCACTAAGGTGGTGTGGATTGGTCACGATATATTCAGTTTCAATCCACACCACCTCTGTGCCATGTATTCGGTTGGCTGTGGTGTGGACTGATCCATGCTATTTCATGGATTGGCTTACACCACAATCCATTTTCTCATCCATGGGTTTATCTCGTGGAAGCATCTACACAATATTGTTTTATATATAGAATAATGATCCCATACTTTGCATGGTTGTTTAACCCTAATATAAGACTTATTTTATTTTTACCATTGCAACACTTCTTTGTGAGCTCGTCATTGCTACTCTTCTCTATTTGAACTATGGTTGTAATCAAATCGGACTCAAATCAGATGCAACAAAACCCACATTCAGTCCAATTATTAAGAACCTACTTTTGAATCCAATTGGCTTGGATTCGATTTCGAATCATAACGATTAGGATCGAATTCGGATTTAATTCGACTCTGCTATAAAATTTCTAAAATATCAGAAAAATAAAATTTATTTATGTTTCAACTTTTATATATAATAAATTAATATAAACATAACATACTAAATTATTATATATAAATTCATATATAATAAATATATAGAATATATTTTTATAATTCTAAATATAATTATATAAAATGTATATATTAAAAATAATAAATATTATAATAATTGGTTTCATATTTTAATAGGATATCGATTGTAGCATCTGAATCTGATCCGATTAAATAAATACATCATCTGAATCAAGATAATCGGATCGAATGTTAGATCAGGCCTTAGATTTTTGGGTATAATTAACAAACCTAATTCGAACCACTTGCCACTCCTCCTCCGACCACTTCTCTTTTTGAACCACTCACCACTGCTACTCATGTTTATTAATTAATATTAATATTATTTTATTAATTATTAAGTTTCAAATATTACTTTTATTAATATTAATAATTATTATTAATTGTTATTGATATTATTAATTATTACTAATATCATTTTTATTAACTATTAAAATTATTAGCAATTTACTAATATTTTTTATTGTGTATATTACAAAAAATAATATATTGTTTTTAATGATTGATGGCATAGATTATCTTAAATGTTGTAATTGAGATAAAGATTCAAAGTATTGACATGTATCGACTGATACGTATCATTCTGGTACCCCTCCGATACACCTCTACAGTGGGTGTATTGGGGGTCTGACTGGTCCAAGGGATGGAGGAGACCTAAACCGACCCCCCTGAACCAGTTGCAAAAGAAAAAAAAAACATATAAAAATAGGGCGATTCATCCAATACGCCCAATGCACATGGAGGTGTAATATGGATCAATCCACACATTTTTATTCACGGTGTAGAACAACTACCTTATTGGGATGTGATTTATTTTCATCCACACCACACCCAATTTCTCATCTATACTATAGAATACCCCCTAAGTTGGTTATTTTAAAATATTGATACATTTGATATGTACAAACACATGTATCAAGTAATTTATTGTTATAAAAATTATTTTTTTAAAATTTTTTTCTTCAATATTTTGATTACGGGTAAACTGACAGATTTGGACAAACAATCCTTAAAAAAGACTACCATATGATATGCCATATCGTGTCAAAATTTTGAACCTTGAATTTAACCGATGTATGTATTAACAACAATCAATGAGGGATGAATACTCTCTTGAGGTTTCTTAAAAACCACGACGAAGCTGTCTTCCTGCCACATCCATCCTAACTAGATAGTTGAAGTTTCACAAGTCATGGAGATAAAGAGAAGCTATCTTCACGGACATGACCCTCATTCGCTAGCTAATCAACAACGCAATTTTTTTTTCCTAGAGTATGGTTGTAGGAGATTCTAGAGCTTCAAAGTGGTAGGCTATTGTTTGCAATCCTCCACCAGAGAAAGGCATCAGGGAAGCTTTATACTTTCCCGAAGAAAGTTGATGACTACCAAAGAGTCACCTTCTATTATGATGGATGAAGAGGATACTTGCATGGTTAGCTTGTGGGCTTGAAAAGTGGATGCTCATTTTTTCTACCCACTCTCTATCAGTTGTGAATTGGAGCCACACATCTTTATTATGAATTGAGAGATGTGCGACTACAATTCACGGCAGCTAGAGAGTGGATATGAAAAGTGAATGAGAAATCTAGGCTCTCCAAAATCTGCTCACAATTCAGCCAAGTGATTGTTGAAACTCTTATTTTGCTCATCTTAACCATTAATACCTCCCCTGTATGGTTTCTCTGATGCACAGGCGTAGCTACCATAAGCATCAAACTTGGAGCTAGATAGAGGATGGTTAGCCTCATGATGTCACTGGAATAGCATCCCGCTCTTATAACTATTTCTTGAGGAGAGAGAGAGAGAGGGATTTATTTTTAAATATTTCATCATTCATGCTCTTCTAAAGGAGTCAGAAGAGGGTCACCACTCTTTCTGTATACCATTGACTGTTTTGTGCCATTTCAACTCCAATATCTTGTTCAGATTCCAGTCAGGTTCAGCCAAAAGATCGCTGATATCTGGTTCTACAAGTCTCCAGACTTGGGCTGTAACTTGGCACTTAGTTAGAATATGATCTTTATCTTCCATCTGACCGTAGAAGGGGGCACCTTGAGTCGATGCTTAACCGTTAACCCTCTTTCTACAATCATTTTTCTAGTTGGAAACTTGAATCTTGTTTTAGATGAGAAGCCATAAAAAATTTTTAATCTTCTCAGCACACAGGATGTTGCAGTAGAAGTTTATTAGTTTAATCATTTCATGGGTCAAACTGTTATTATGTCTTTAGAAGTTACAAGTTATTTTCACTGCCAATTGAGTGGTGGCTCGGTTGGCTTGTAAACTGGGTAGTCTCAAGGGAGATATGGTTTTGAGTTCCACTTTCAATTCTCACCACTTTTAAGAAAAGTTATTTATGTTGCTAGAAAAAGTACTGTATTATGCAAAAAAACTGAAATGAGACCCCTATTTACTAAAATTTTGTTCGCGCGCAATCCTCAGGAAACAGGAACTACTGCTCTCAACTTTCCGAGATCCCAACTACTACTATTC
Organism: Nelumbo lutea; assembly: GCF_056320005.1. Classification (NCBI taxonomy): domain Eukaryota; kingdom Viridiplantae; phylum Streptophyta; class Magnoliopsida; order Proteales; family Nelumbonaceae; genus Nelumbo; species Nelumbo lutea. Next base: position 6,608,477 of record NC_142687.1, read on the forward strand.
GAGTCCATCAAGTCTCTCACTTTCATGTGTAAGTTTGCTTGGTTCCATTCTCTATCATTATAAATTTCTTTTAGGGGTACGGACGAGGTTCTTATAATTATTCATTCATACCCTGCCCTTTTTTAAAATAATTCTTAGAAACAAGGTTTTTAAAATCAAATCGGACAACGAACCGGTTAAGGGTCCAACTCTAAATCAAATGGTCTAACTGTTTAAATTAAATGGATCTGACAAAAATATTAAAAAACGGCTAAATTATTGAACAGTTTGAACCAAGGTTCAAAATATTGATACGTCCGATATGGCAATAGGGGTGTATCGGGCATTCTGATACTCGTTTTTTTACCTTTTTTTTCAAAACTAGTTCAGGAAAGCCAGTCTAGGACCTCTCCATCCCCAGAACTGGTCAGACCCCCGATACACCCATTGTAGGGGTATATCAGAAGGGTCCCAGAACGATACATGTCAACTGATACGGGCCAATATGTAATGATACTTTGAACCTTAGTCTAAACAGTTCAACCGCTTAAGTCAGCGATTTGCTGATCAAATCAACGGTTTTTGACAAAATAATGGTTTTGGGATAAACCAAAACCAATCAACTGACCAGTTCCCAATTTTTTCGGTCCGGATTATTTTTTGAAAACCATGGGAAAAAAACCCCTCTTTCATTAGTTTTTTTCATCATTTTTTGCTCAAAAACCCAATATGCCTTTTAATAAATCAAAATAATCTTATTGTTATCTTAATGGTAATGGATCCACCACCTCACCCCATTCCACTTTCCAAACATCCACCCCGATCCCTAGCAGCAGCACCTACAGGGCTACACTAACGACACTTCGCCAGCACCACATCCTACACCCAGTCACCCAACCCATCTGTGAGACCAAGTCTGAGAAGATATTTTCCACAGCAAGCGCCGATCCACAATTCTCATCAAAGTGAGATTGCTTGGAATATTTGCATTTCCAAGGAAAAACCTATCACCATTCACCATGCCATTGTCAGTTATGATATTCACGATTCAGGGAGTATCTTGTAATTACGTGAGAAAAATAAAATAAAATTCATTACACAAAGTTCTAGTACATACCACAACATATAGTAATCTAATTTAACGACCGATTGATCTTACTACATAAGCAGTTGATTTTAGGTGCTACACTGAGATATTATTTTCTCTACTCTCAACACAAAGGGCGCATCTGGGTCAACAAACTGGAGGGGGCAGGATTATTTTCTATTTCTTGTTATAGGGTGGCGCCCTAAAAATTCCAGCTTGCCCAGTAACCGGAAGATGATTACAAGGTGGGCGGGATCCATATATAGCCATGTGTTTGCACATAACCGGCTTTTGCCAGCAGCTCATCAGCCTCCACTGGACCTCGGCTCCCTGGCTTGTATGGAAGTGGCTTCACCTCCCCATCGTCAATTTTGTGTAGCAACGGAGTGAAAATCTCCCATGCCGCCTGTTGATCAAAAACATCACACCAGTAAATCTTTGAGCCATATTGCGCATAGAGATTTTCAAGCCAGAAATCGAATAATTCACTTACCCTCAACTCATCTCTGCGAACAAAATGCTGTTGATCGCCTCGTATTCTGCAAAAAAGAGTCCCAGCCGAGTTAATTGTGACAAAGTGAAAATTGACTAACTGTGATGGTAATCTTCATTGTATGTACAGTATGGCTGCATGCATATAATACAAGCATATAAAATCACAAAAAGATGAAATCATACGTATCGAGAATTAGTCGTTCATAAGCCTCTGGAATTGTAACTCCTTGGTAACGTTGCCCATATGACAAATCTAGTTCGCTTTGGATGGTTGACATCTCCAGCCCTGGTCGCTTGACCTGTGAGAGGAAAGTTGAAAGGTGTTAAGGAAGAGGGAAAAACCGTGCATGATAATTATCATTATTACGAGTAGCACTTTGATCACCTAGGTCTAGGGCGTGCCCCATTTATCAAAAACGGGGTAGACCCGAATTAGCACCTAAAGTTATAATAGACTACTGTTTTCAACACACAACAACATAATAAAGAAGCTGGGAATTAGTTTAGCTATTACATGCTTCCACCATCTGAATGGGTAAAAAATTGTACCTTCAATTTTAAGCATTCTATATTGTTTCTACTATCGAATGGAAATACAGATAAAAATATTTAGAAGAGCATGTCAAAATTCAGATCTATATAAAGCACTCCAATTCCAATGGATAATTATCGAGCAGCTAAAATACTAAGTTTGGTATCCCTGGTTGAACCACCAAACAACAGTAAATAAACACACGAGAGTGGAATTTAATCAACAGATCACAGTAGTAGCAAGCAACGGAGGAAGACTTGTTAACAAAATTCTGTCAAATTTATAGAACTTGTGGGAAGATCCTTTTCCTGGATGGTCTACCATGATAGATGACAACCGGCCAAGATGAACCAACATTGTCCAGATAAAATCAGGCTCGTCAGTCCTAAGATTAGGGATTCATCTCACTTATAAGATTCTTTGGTCGTTTTACCGAATGACCCAAACCCACTCCCATGATAATATTGATATTAATAACAATAATGACAAATTTCAATAGCATTTAGCAGTCATTTTTACTGATTAATAAACCGATCATATTATTATACAACAAAACCAAACCTAGACCAAGTGGAGCCCAAACAAGTTTGCACTAGGCATGTTTAGTTGAATATTTGAGCTTGAGGCTTAGGCTTCATAAGAACTGGGTATCACAAAAATGCTTCAACAACTTTAACCCAATGGAGGTTGAGGCATCCGTTTCATTACAAAATATGTCACAAAATTTTAACTTAGAATGTTAAAAAGATACACGAAGTTTTCAGGCAACAATAAAGATAGTGAAACAGTGAACTTGTTAACAACATGAGAAGAAACACTTACCGTAAGTTTCATGTACATGGCCTCTGAAGGTTGCAAGCGTATTACAAATTCATTCCTCCCTTGCTTTTTAGCTATGCAAGAGGAACATATGGAACGTAAGACATTATTGAACATCAATTAGCAAGAAGAAACATAAAGAGACATGATAGAGAATAAACCAGGTCCCTGAAGGGCCTAGATGCACATGTCTTATAATTTACAATAATGCTCCTCTTATGCTTAATAGACATATACAGGGCTTAGCATGAAGATTTAACCAACACTATGGGTGGAAATAGATGAAATCAAGATTAAAATACTGAATGAATAATCAGTAATAGATTTTCATATGATATGCATGTTTTAGATGTTCTTTCAGATAATTATTTTAGAAATCTCAGTCCATATATTATCTGCATGGAATCAAGCTTGATTTAGAGAACTTCAGATAGTGTTTAACATGTGGAAGCAAAAAGTTAAATGAACATATAAAGAATAACTTGGTATCTTACATCTAAAAATATCTCCTGGAACATCTTTAAACTGAACACGTATTTCTGCCTTTCTTGAATTTAATGCTTTCCCTGCCTTGAGTATAAAAGGAACGCCTGCATAGAAAAAGAACCTGGGCATTAGTGGCAAATATGGGTCAAAACATTAGTTAAATGTTTTGGAGTCTAAGATGATGCTTAGATTAATCTAGTTCAGAAGGACTACATATACAGTCTGGATCTGAAATACAAGGAAAGAATTCCTGATCACATCCCTGCTTGGTTTCTATTCATTCCTGGTAACCTTTCAACAAAATTGCTAAGAATAACTTAACAGAACAATGGAATATTCAACAAAAGCAAACTTATTGCACCTTCCCATCTTTCATTGTGAATTCGCAGAACTACAGTTGCAAAAGTTGGGGTGTTTGAATCATCAGCAACCGTTGGGTCATCTCTGTAGCTGTCATACTGTCCAAGAACAACCTCCTCAGGTTTTATAGGTAGGACTGATTGAAGCACCTGAAATATCATATCATAATCACCAAAACGAGCACACAATGAGTGTATTTGGGATGTTTAATATACAACTTTATAATGGTTTATCAGTAATCAGAATAGGCTACAATAATACATAATGCATACATAAATCTAAGATATGTTTAGGTGATAGCCATTGTAATCTCTTATTTCTGGTCAAACTTTGGCATACCAGGAAATATATTGCAAAATGTTAGTATTATACAAATATTAAAAGATCATAACTATTTTAAATATTGGAAGAATGGCTAGCATATGGCTTTGATAGATGACACAAAACAAAGAAAGTGTCTCATGTAAAAGAATTAAGACAGATACCTTTACTTTCTCATCTCTTATGTGCTCAGGCTTAAGAGAAACAGGTTTCTCCATGGCAACCAAACAAAGAACCTGCAGTTGGTAAGAAACAAACAACATATATGTGAATTAGCAGCAAAAAAAAGAAAGTTTCAGATTGCAACTCAAGCAGGTTGATGTATAATTGGAAAAGAGTCACTTATGTTTATGCCTAAGAGAATATCCAAGAATTACCTGCAGCAGATGATTTTGAATGATATCGCGGATTATTCTGCAAAAAAAAAAAAAAAAGAATGATGTTTGCTTATCAATTAAACATTAGCAAGGATATAGATGTATCATATATATACTCCAACTATTTGATGGAGTACATTTTGTATTTGAAAGACATTTTTTTTTGTAATAAAATGCAAATTATTAAATGGAAAAAAGAAATTACAGAGGAGAGTGGCCAGAAGTCACTCGAGAGAGAAAAGAGACAAAGCAGAACTTCAAAACCCTACACAAGCACTCCAAGCCAGCCAAGCCTCAACAAAATCAGCAGAAACCAGAGCCCACAAACTCACCACAAGACAAAACCCCACAACAGAAAAAGATCCCAAAACAGCCCAAAAATAAAGCTCAAAAGTCAAAACCAACAAAGACAAGAACCACTTCAAACCCCACAAACAAACATCTAAGGTCGGGGAAAAAAAAGCCAAAAACATCTCACACATCTAAACTTGAAAGACACGATTTGTACAATCCAACAGCAGAATAAGGGTGAAACTTTTGATATAAATATAGCTGCCTGAATTGAAACATAGAAAATTGAAGGTACAAGATGTTCTACTTAAATAATGAATAACCAATTATTAAGAAGAAATCCATATTTCTTCTTCTTCTTCCCAATCTCTATAGACATACAGATCTTGCAAAGTTAACAAGGATGTCCACATCTTAGGCAACTAAAGTTGTGCTTCCTTTCTAGTAATGTTCTCACAACAAGAATAGTCTCTTGCCAAGCAAAGATTTTTCTTCTATTTTATTTATTTGTTTACTATTACTAGGATAAACTGGAAATTCACACAATTGAAGATCATTAAATGCTTTAAGGGTGGATGTTTTGTTTAAAGATAAGGTAAAAAATAGAGTTAAACATTGCTGCTAAAAAAAAAAAAAAAAGATTTTTGACACACAACAACATTGTACGAGTCCAGAGAACATACCCATATTCATCAAAATATCCACCACGCCCTTCTGTTCCAAAATCTTCCCTGAAAACAATCTGCCAGAATGAAGATAAAGATTTAAAATTTCTGAAAATTGAAGCTCACAATATAGAGACTAGTTGTTCAGGGAAGAGATGGTTTGCTTTTGAGCTTCCGAATGTCAATATTCATAGGTTTTGATATAAATATTCATAGATTTAGCATGCATAAGATTGGACCAGAGCATGATCTAAATTCCGTAGCTCATGGGTCAGAACCATTATGGCCAAATGAAACATTGCAGAGAAAACAACAAATGACCCATGTCTGACTCCAGAAAGAACACAAGAAGGAAAAGAATATTCCCTGCTGTTTCTATTCAGGGTCACAATAAACATGGTAGCTAGTGAAGCCATATATTTTCCTTGAAAAGCATAAAGTTTTATAAAATAATATAAGGGAAACAAAAATAACAATTCCCCTTTGATAATCACAGAAAAGAAATGATTATAATCACAATGTAACAAGTAATAGAAAACTCTGTTCATCCAATAGTATAAAAAAGTTCCAGCCTAATGTTATCAAGAATAGCTTAGTTTTCTAGCATATGGTATGACTCAATAGCATAAGATTGCATTTGTTTCATAAATGCAGAAATGGAACTGAATTTCATTTTACCTCCAATTCCAACAAATGACTAGAACCATAGGAATTTTGAATTCCAAAAAATAAAAGAAAATCCACCAGTTCTTTTCCTTGTTCCTCTCAGCTACAAGAATGTCAACCCAAGCAGTAGAATCCAGAAAGTTGCATGATTTGCCAATTCAACTTCACCTCCATTTCCATTTTTACCCATCCCAAATACAAGCTAAATTACTATCATGCATAATGATCGAAAGAGTTCCCTAAAGCATATTCACCTGTATGTTATCAATGTTATCACGGTTCCAGAGGGGCAAAAAGAAACGATTTGCAAAACGAAGCACAAGCTGCAATTGAAAAGGAGATTTTAAACATGATAAGTATAAGTAGGGAGAAGGAACAGAATGGGCCAGAAATAATTAAACCATTTGGGGAACATATACCAAGTTCTGCACCAATTCCTTTCCCAGGTAGTGGTCAATACGATATAGCTGTGGTTCATCAAATAAATTGCCAAGCTGGGTACTGAGATTCTCTGCAGATTCTAAATCCTTTCCAAAAGGCTTTTCAACAACTATGCGAGTCCATCCACCAAGATCGGCTGAAAATGAATTTAAAAATCCATTTATAAGGATGTATTTTTGAGATGTTCTGAAACCCAACCATGGCAATCATAGTCTGGCATATTCATGATCATGAAATAGTCTAAATTACATAAAAAAAAAGATGTTCTTAAATTGACTCTTTGATTAAGAGGAACAAAAATGAGCACCTTATATTCAAATTTTTAGTGTAGATAGACCCATAAAAACAATTCAGGATCCATGTTCATAGTAGTTTGGAGAATGTTTTAATGTCAGCTGCCTACCTGACACAAATTTCCTCCTTTTATTAGGGACACCGTATACAACATTCCTAATAAGTAATCTACTGTAAGTTGAAAGGGATAAAAGAGCTAGGGGGAGACCAAAAAGGACATGAGTTGAGGAGTAAGCAATGATTTAAGGGCTCATAATTTAAGAATGGACATGGCACCAAACAGAACTAAATGGTGAAACAGGATTCATGTAGCCAACCCCATATAGTTGGGACAAGGCTAAAATGATGATGATGATGATGATGATGATGATGATAGAACCATAAAAACACATGTGTGCACATATATACGCATGTCTGTATACATGTGCATGCATCCAAAACAAAATAAAAGTCCTCCTGATGTGAACCATCATAAAATATCAAGATGTCCATTACAAGTTATTCCTGCCTTTTTAAAGTCATCATAGAATCAATGAAATTTACAACCTTATTCAGTTAAGTGGTGAATGGAATTCAAACTCAGCATCTCAGGAGGAGGTGTCCTCATGCAAAACAAAAAAGGTGCACTTCTGAAATCCAAATTGCAGGTTGATGTGAAAATAAAGGGTGCATATTTAAAGATAAATGACTTTGTCCATGCTAGCTAAGTGTATTTAAGAGTGAGTTTGATGCATCCATCTCTATAAGGATCACTTACATTTATTCATGCAACAGTGTTTGATCATCTTGCACACAGGTGGATATACTGAGGGAGGAAGTGCAAGATAAAAAAGTCTACGGGATGATCCTTCTAGACTGTTTTTTGAGATTTCATGCTCTGAAATCTCCTTATCCAATAAACGGAACCCGTCCACAGAATCATAAGAACCACTAACATATTTGAGCTGCACAAAATTTGTGGAGCAATTAGAAATTTCTGAAGTAGCAAGTGATTGTAAGACATAGGTGAACAGTGTAGGGAGAAATAACCGTGTACCAATTGCAAAAACTTTGATACATCTTCAGAGTGCTCAGAATCACTCTTGCCATGAACAAGATATCTGCAGTTAATGGTACTCATGTGAATTAATACTCAGCAGTCATTACATGCATTATAGCAACCAGTAAAAAGAGCTAATGAAATTGAGACGAAAATATAAATACTATGCATCAGAAATTCTACATAAGCAGAAAACAAACTCTGACATAAGGAAAATATAACTAGTTAATTACAACTTCCTATTTGCCAAGTTTATAGGAAGAATCCCCTAGATTAAATTATACCAGATTCCATTTGTAAGTAGTCAAAAGTCCTTAAACAAGTGGATGCTGACAAATAAGATGGACTAGTAGATTTTCCCAACTTGACATATGAGATCATTACCCTAAAGAAAATCATCTATATTGAAATTTCTATATTTATTATACTATAATGGCACAAATCAGGATATTCATTGAAAAGAAATGAAAACAGAATGCCATCTAAGTACAGATGAAATAGCTTGGTATAGCTTATGATAACAGTAATTTGTGTAAATATACCACAGGTAAGAGATCTCACTTGTGTATGCGGTCTCTCAACTCATCAGTTGAAATCTTGGTTCGCGCATACCCAAAAATATGAACTTCATTTGATTGTAGGAATCCCTGTGTAAAGCCAGACGAAAGTTAGTTCATGAATGCAGGTCTCTATAAACAATAAATCAATAGTTTCAGTCAAAATCAACCTAACTACTCTCCTGGAGGTAATCCAATCATTTTCTTCCCCCCCCCCCCCCCCACCGGACACCCACTTTGAACCATGTTTGCTGAATGAGTAGAGAAGATGGGACTTATCAAGGTTTAGAAGTAATAAGGAAAATTTGTCAGTGGGAGGAATTCATCTATAAACATATTTCATTAATGAAGATGCTGAAAGGTTGTTTACCCATGAAGTTGAGAAAGTAGCTGCAAGGGATGATTTCTCTTATTTACCATAAACAATATGAAATATTCTGAACAACCAGTTCTAAGACTGAAAGACGGTGAAACAATGACACTATTGGAAAATAAGCTTATCAATGAGAAAGAACAAGTAAATTCAACAAACCTGGCGGTAAAGATTGAAAAGCGCTGGGAAGGTCTTTTTCTTTGCAAGGTCACCAGAAGCACCAAGTACGATAATGGAGAGACATCCAGCTTCTGGGAGATTGTCAAAGTCTTTTCCATCAGAGAAGGAATCACTTCTCAAAGTATTCCTTATTCCTATAGAGGAACCACCAGATGCCATCAGACTGACCAGACTGGTAGATGGTGTCTCACAAGTATGTTGCTATTGTAAATTATATCACCTGATCTGTATTTGGTTAAAAAAAACGAACAAAAAACAAAAAGTGGTAAGTACCGCTCCTACTTCACTTTACATGAGTGTTAAGATGGAGTAATATTCTTCATAGATAACTGAAGGACTATTCTGACTGCGATATGCTAGCTTATCCCGCATGGCTAACATGATATCAGAGCCATCATTCATGCACCATAGAGAGAGAATAAGTGGAAATTACTAAAAGAAAAATAAATCGAAAAGGTGTCGAAGTGATAGATTTATTGAAGATAACCAATTGATAATCTGATATATACCGAGAAAAATAAAGAAAATTGAGATAATACAAACAAAAAAAAAAGAAAAAAATTTGAGAAAATTCTATATATAGAATATTTCAAGGAAATGTAGTAATTCACAGATCCACGATCTAAATAAAATCAAATTACAGAGTCGAGAAACTACATACATTCAAAGTTAGCTTAAGAATTAAAGAGTATAGGAGAGAGAACAAAGTTGAAAATACGAACCGGGTGATCAAATTGACGAAGAAACCGAAGAACCTGAAGAGGGAGAGAGAGAGAGAGAGAGAGAGAGAGAGAGAGAGAGAAGTTGCTATCTTTCCTAGCTAGGTGAACCTTTGTATGAGATGCGATCTACGAAGCAGAAGAAAAAGGGTTACTCTGGTTTTTAATGGATCCTTTTCCGTTGATCACCAACCCCCTCCTCTGTTTCTTTATTCTTACCAGCCGCCTTAGTCGATTCGATTGGTTATTTATTTATTATTTTATTAAATGAAAATAAAAAATATTCTAACTAACTAATGGTGCGAACTACGCAATCAGACAATCTGGGGAGTGGGGAGATCAAATTCCAACTTTTTTTTCTTATGTACACACAACACTAGTTTATCCCATTGGTATATGGAAGGCATGAAACAACTCCACAAAATGATATTGCCACTTCCTCTCCAGACTCTCAGTTTGAATTGATTTGATCCTGTAACCAAACCGCGTATGGTGGGGGCACACACACACTTGGCGCGCGAGGATTGTTGACTCTTGGAGAAATATCACCGGCTGCTCATCTACCACATCTCAACCGTTGAAAGAGGTAGTTGGGTTGGGTTCTTTTTGTCGATGGTTTTTTGCAATTACTCATATGCCCCTCGAACTAATCAAAATGTCAAAAACAAGTCCCGTTTCGTTTTTTGATTTTTCTGTTCACGATTTGACTCTTGGAGTTTTGGTTTTGGATTGGCTGCCTGGCTGACAAATCAAAAAGAAAAAAAAAAAAAAGAATATCTCACAGTTGGAGTTGGGATTTGCTTTCCAGTTTTTTCCTCCGTTTCCCCTGGAAAGACAAGCGAGGACGACGGTTTGGTGGAAGGCTGGAAGCGAAAGCGATATCTGTCTTTCCCATTTGTTTTCTTTGACCAATGAACCGAAAGAAGAAAGGAAAATATCATCCTTCTCCTTCACTCCCCGACTTCCTACCCCATCAATTCGAAGGTTCTCCCCTTAATTACTGATTGAGAATGAATGAATGATCAATAAAGTCACCGGTTGGTGGATGAAATTCAGATGAGGTGGGCCCACAATCCACATTATTTACCCACCAGAACAAGAAGCAATTATGTAGCATGGGTCAAATGGGCTACTTTGTTCATGTTTCCACTGGCGCTTATTGCGCCCATGGTCTATAACTTGTACAGCTAAGATTTATCCATCGAAAATCTTGATCGTGATTTCAGAATTTTGGATTAGCGGCCTAATCCAATCCAGTCTAATGTGAGTCCATTATAAATGGATGAAGTCCAATTCAATTTAATGAATGTTTTGGACCAATTTGGATCAATCCAATTCAATATTTGGATTGTTCAAATTTATTTTGATTTAGGTTGGTTTTAATCCAAATTTGGTCTATTGATACATATATTCTTATCTTATATCAATGGATCAGATATTGGCCTAATCCAACCCAATCCAATATAAATTTGTTACGGACGAATCAGATCTAATTCAGTCTAATAAATATTTTGAACCGGATTGATTCAATCCAATATGTCTTGTTGGTCCGTCCAATTCGTCCAAATTGATTTTGGATTGGATAAGGTCCATTAACACTCTTATTCACCGGAATTGTAATTGATCAAAGCCATTTTGTATCATTTCTTTCCAGCATCATAGATTTTCTCAAAACCTTTACGTGCCACTCGCTAGACCCTTTTAGTTCCTGCACGGTGCACCTACACGTTCCTCAATTTCAATGAACAATCAACAATGGCTGAACGGCCAACTTCTTACGGTTGCTCCGGTATCTCCCAACCCCCAAACATCCGTATGGATCTAATCGGACAACAGGATGCAAAAATCGTACGTGTAGATGATGCGCTTTAAACCAAGTTTTAAAGTAGCCCGGCTCTGTTGTGTCCAGCACTGTCTAACTAATTAAATGCCACAGTCCGAACACCTAACACCCCACACCTGTGTTAGAGCCCATTTGCATTTAGGATCACTCCTACATTGATTGAGCTGCCTTGAATGAATTGCTTTTGAGTAGTTGTGTAAGTAGGTATTTGGCATTGGGGCTGAGAATATTGCATCATATTTTTAGAAAAATGGTGTTTATTTTTTGTTTGGAATCGGTACTGTCACAAAAATTGTTTTTTGAGAAAACAATAATATTTTCAACATGGTCTATATTATTCAACATCCAATATGATGTCATATCATTGCAATGTTGGTAGCAATGTACCATTTTCTCAAAAATATTGAATTTGGCGTTGCTCCAAACCACACTTTTCCAATTTCCAAGGTGTAGTCTGAAACACTATTTTTTTTCTAGAAAAACAGTACCAAACAAAGGGGCGTTGTTTGAAACACTGCTTCATTGATATGATACTTACATGATATCATTTTCTCAAAAAACAGCACCCATACCAAACACCACATAAGATGGCTTAGTAGAAAGCTGATTTTTAGATTAATGCAAGCCTATTTTCAATTTTCCAATTTTATTACTAGTACCCGTCTGAAAGGGCTTTCTCAATGCGGCTTTAGCATTAAACTAGGCCTCATATGAGACCTTAGTGCAGGCGGGATTCAATCCCAAGTCTCCGTTACGTTACGATCAGCAGAAGGCTTTACCAACCATCTCGTTGGCACTTTATCACCTTGACTCGAGCATGTAATTACAGATCCTATATCCTACAGTTTTTTTTAGCTCAGGTGCAGGCGGGATTCAACCGCAAGTCTTCGCTGGAGACCTCACCAACCAGTCAATTGGCACCTTGTGGCCTTGTGGGTAGGGGTCTATACAGTTCTACTTACACGCTCCAAAGGTGTGCTCTTATTGGGAATCCAGCACCAGCAGGGATCCCCATCGTCTGACATTTGGATATAAATCGCCAAAATGTTTTGGCGATACAATCTGAGGTTCTGAATCCGTACTCAAGCCCAACTTGATTTGTCTTTTAGGCCCATCTAATATCAAATCCCCGGAAGCTACCATGATTTTGGCTTCCGACACAATTACCTATGCACAATGGGTCCTCATCGGTCCTCACAATATTTTCCTTCAGCAAAAAAAAATCCCTTTGTATTCGTTTTTCCGTAAAATAATTATTTTTTCCAATTTTACAGCAAAAACAAATTCACCCATCCTAATTCATTTTGATGCAAATGACAATTGTCAAAAAAAGAAAAAAAAAATCTTGTACCTGGGTACACCGATACAAAATATTCTAATCAATATTTTAAAAGGCCCTTATATCACATCGATATTTTAATCATTGGTCTGTCGGCCATGTGATGGGTGGCCCAGCCCAGGATCGGATCAGGCCATTTTCACAGCTTGAAGATCCAAGCTGGATCAAACTCCCTTGCATGATCCACTCAGCCTGTGCATAACTCAAGCAGTCGACCCCAATCCCGCTATGTTGAACGTTGCCAATCCAAAGAAGGGCATTTTTAGGGCCCATTTGATTTGCAGTCAGTCGAAAGGAACTGAAATAAAAATTCTTTGAAATCGGATTGGAATCACAATGATCTATTCCTATAGTATGTTTGGTTCATACAAGAATGAGAATGAAAATTGGAATCAACAAGAATGGGATTTCATGGGAATGACTATGTTATTCCACCAGAAATAGGAATGGGATTCCAATTCCACCCAACCAAACACTTAGAATCAGAAATAGCCCATTCGATTCCAGACGCCTATTCCCATGAACCAAATGGGGCCTTAATTTTTTGGTCGGGGGGTGGGGGGAGAAGAAAAGGAAAGCCCGTAGCCAATATATTGTTTTTTTTGTATTTGTGATAAGCAGATAGATTAACAGCATAGCAATATAATAATAATTTTCGGCAGAGAACATACAAAGCCCTAAAGCACGCAAATGTATATAACATAAAGTTGACCACCAACCAAGATTACAAATTGGTGTACAATAAAAAGAGTCGTCCATCTAAATCCCTTTGGAGCTTAGAAACCACAGTAATCCTGGTAGATTTACCATCCTTCCATGCCTTGCACCTCAAAGCCCTTTGAGAGCTGTATCTACAACCTCCACATAAGGTCCTGTCCTAGGATCAATACCTAATAACCACAAATTAACCAATGTTAACAACTCGGATTAAACTTAAAACACTTTTTTTTTTTCACTTAATGAGTAACTTAAATCAAACTTGGGTGCCTGGACAGCTTGAACAACAAAGAAACTGGTTGAACTGAATCTGTTAAGTGGTCTGTGTTTTGGATTGCGAAAAAGGAAGTGAAAAGGGAAATTCCATTCAGAAGAAAACACGGATAAAACAAAAGACTATCAACTCCACTTAGACTATTCAAATTAAAGGGAAAGCGGGGAAGAGGACCTCACATATATAGTACAACTTGTCACATTTTCAGCCACTTCGGCTTAACAGTTTTCTTCTCAACAGGCTTACGCTCTTGAACAATTGATGAGGGTTCAACTGTTACAGAATTGGGTGCAGGATCAACAGACTGAGCCGGTTCTGGAATCAGATCTAGACCATTTAGAGATATTATCTCGTCTTGAAGATAGGGTCCCGAAAGTTCAGCTGCATTTTCATCTCCTGAACATGCAGCAAGTTATAGTTTAGTAATTATCAAGCATAAAGGCATGAAGCTTAACTTTATACAAGTAATCATTTCACATCGCTAAGCAAGGATTGTTCAGTACATACATTAAGTAGGAGAAAACATTAACTGTAATAACCAGAAGAATCATCATTTTGATGAAAGAAATTTTCCACACGACGACGAGTATTTTTGCATCAGAGAAAAAAGATCATTTAATTTCAACTGTATTGCTAATCCCCATTTGGCCAACCAATGAGTTTCCAAAATAACCAATCACCATTACCACTGCAGGCTAGTACTAGTAACTGCTGTTGTGGCCAGAAAACAGGCAGCATTAGCATAACAAAACTAATGTTCAAAGCTAACATCATCAAGCATCCTCCGTACTTTGATAACCATTTTGATTTTTCAACTAGTTTCAGTTAGAGATTACCCCCCCAAAAAAAAGCTTCAGTTAGGCTTAAAAGAATTTTCAAAACTTGGTAGTTTGTTAAACACTTATTAAACCTATTGTACCTTCTGTTGTTCCCCTGACATGAAAGCAATTAACAAAAACTGAATACCCAAGATCCAACCCAAACAACCAAGGAAACAGAAAATTTGCTTGAACTGCAGCTCTACAATCATGAACCACACTGCCAGCAACAGCCCATCTTCCACACTCATCAGCATATAGAATAAAATAACACAAGGCGACAGAATGAAACTGCATTTGATCATATTGCATAACATATGAATGGTTAAGAACAACTAAACATTCAAAACCAGATCCATAAATGCAAGACTAATAGAGTTTGATTAAAACTCAATGTTTTGAAAACTAGATTGAACCAACATGAACCAGAAATGGACAACAAACAAGTTCATTGAAAGTTGAAACTGGCCAGTTCTAATAATTTGAGGTTGAATCGGGAAAACAGGAATTCCAATTTTGTCCTCATAAAATCTGTCCTTACACCGTCCCAACAGCCCTTGCAGTTGCAGCTGTGCACTGGGCACATCTCCGTAGTTGTATTTTTTTATTCATGAGGAGAAATTCCCAATGCACGGATGCAAAGGCTGTGAGGACAAAATCCAGACTCAGAAAACAGAACCAGGAAAACTTGTCCATTTCCAATGTAAGGTCTGGTTTCCAAAACTTTGCCTAAAATTGGAGATAATTAGCAAAATCTAATGACATGTAACAACATCAAGACTATATGTAGTAACCTTTTGGTAGATCATATGAGAAATAAACAATTGCACCAGGAACAAAACCAGCAGAGTAGAAATCCTGTGACATGTCCCTTATTTGCTTCTTTGGAGGTGTGGTATCTGAAACATAAGCAAAATGCCTAGGTGCTTAGCAATTAGCATCAGCTATGAAATAAATAATGGGATATTTAGATATTTAAACATAATGAATTAAGTAATGGTTACATAAATAGAATGGTAGGTCCACTCGAGCAACCACTTTCATGAGAAGATCAATTAAACTTTGAAGTGTCTCTGATGGGTTAAACTTTGTCTCCAATGTGTAATTATCAGGGAAACGAACCCTAATTACTGCCTGCATTAAAAAGAAAAAAAGAAAAATGGCAAGATATGCCCTTAGTGTGAGACATCAACCTCAACCACCAGCAACAACCTAATTAGAAAGATAACCGAAAAAATGCATGTCGTGTTAATATATGGTAATTGGGAAATTTCAGTGTCACTAACTAAATCTACTAATTGCCAATTTTACCTAAGATCATAACATGAAACTTATATTTTTTATAATTGGAACATTTCTTCTAGTTTGAAGTTAGGATCATTTGAACTTTAAAAAGAAAACAAAATACCAGAAGAAATTGGGTTCCATACCACTAAATTAAATACATATAGAGCCACGTGTACCATCTAAGAAGTTAATTATTAACTGAAAAGGGAAAATAACCCATATCACCCAATACGACCAGGGCATAACTGTACAAGGATTCAGACACACAATTTACACTAAAAACTGCAGTATGCAACACAACATGGCACCCACACACAGGTAGCTGGGCAACACTGAAAATAACCAAAGATACACACGAAATAATAAAGGTAACTTTCATGAAAGTTGAACGTCTATGAGATTAAAATATCCATGAAGCATTACAAAATTATACTTCATTAGCCAGAGTTGTCTGCCAGCACCTTAGCCATCCTTGACCTGCGAGCAGCTTCCTCAGCTTCTCTGATTTTGCGGGTCTTCAGGAATCTGTCTGTTAATATTTCAGCAAATCAATGTAGAGAATATTCAGCACTAATGATAGATTCATAATGAAGATAACCAAATTCAATTGCATTAAATCAACAACTTTAATCCAATGTTCCACATGAACTTTATAACTTTGATGAGAGTAAACCATAAGACATGGGATGATTAGAAATAGTCGTGTAAGAAAACAGCGAGAAATGAGGGGTCCATCCTTTGGATGGCATGCATAACACATGTCTGGGCTTTACAACTCAGAATATAGGCACTTATGAGAAATGTTGATGCAAACAACAATAGAAAAGGAATCCATTCCTCGAATGGTATGCATGGCACCCATCTAGGTTTCGCAACTTATCACATAGTCCCCAGAAAGGAGATCTCCAAGTTTAAACCTAATCAGATATGAATCTCTTCATCAGATGAGCAGATCCAAATCTCAAACGCTGTTACATACAAAATCATTTTTGTTAAACCCATAATATGGTTACTCCACTCTAGTATGCATATCCATCTAAATGAAGTACTACCCCAGTAGAAGACACACATTTTTTAAGAATGGATGAAATGGCCCATAGGAAACCTAGCAGACATAGAGATAACAATAAACAATCCAATGTTCTTCATGCCATTCGTGTCAAATGCAAAACCCAAAAACATAAAAGCACATTGCTAATCAATCTGTAAAAATCTTAGCTAGAGCTAGAATAATTTCCTATGTACCTTCTTTTTTTGTTGCCAAGAGTCGATAATAATCTTCTGCAGTGAATTCATAGAAATCATCAGGTTCTTCTGTCAAGAACAACAATATTACCAATATAAATAAGATAAGATATTCTAAATCCTTATGTTTGATATGTAAAATTGAGGATAACCACACAAAGAATTTTGTTGGCTGCATTCAGAACTAAAAAGCAGAAAATAAAAAAGAACCCCATAATCCACATGCATCTGTTAACAAATTAAAAGCATCTAACAATCAAATATTGTAAGAGTTGAAGTGAAGCATACCATCATTTGAAATTGGTGTGGCAGGTGCCTTATCTGTTGTCATTGAAGTTGGCGATGTTTCAAAAACACGAATCTCTCGGCCAAGTTTTTCCGCAATAGCAGCAAGTTTGGTCTGAGATTACAACAAATGAGAAAAGGAAAAACAATGGTACTCCAGCTGGCAAAGGACTTTGAATTGATACCACAAAAGCTGAAATAAATCCACCTTATGGTGGCTCAATGATAAAATAAAACAAATAACAGCACCAATATGGACAATATTGAAAAGATCAAGAACAAGAGCAATAAAGCAGTTACTTAGAGGGGCAAAAGAAAGAAGCAAATCAAAAAGGAATTAAAGAAAGAAAAAAACAAAAGGGAAGGAACATACACCAATCATCCCTTGAGGATTTAATAATATTAATGAGGAAATTCTTTCTCAATGAGTTTTGGAGCAAATCTGGTCTACACATTCAACTATAGCTAAACAAAAACATAGTATTAGAAATGATAACAACTTGATGGCTATTGTGAAAAAGAAACAATTTAAACCAAAAAGATAGGATAGGAGAAAACAAGTTTAGTTTTTAAACCATGTTTTGGATATAAATAAAGGAGAGAACTAATTATACATGGAAAGTTGTTCTAGGCTTTACGAAGATGCAGATGATCAGTCCCCTAGGATGGATTATCCTCCTTTTTTAATGTGACTGCTAGTAATAGCTAATTCTAGTACTATCTTCCGGGACACTTATCTCAGTAAAACATAGTAGACAATTCCAGTGTAGCAAAATTAATAATTTATCTGCATGTTTCAGGACTTAATTAGACAAGAAATAAATGATACCTCAACTATGTTTATATATAAGAAACCAAGTACCATTTAATGGAATGGAAAAGAACCCCACAAGTGGCTTAATAAAGTACAAGCAATTAAAAACAGGAACTATCAGCCAAATTTCAGATGTCAAGACACCCAACATGAGATATTTCAACTGCCTCACCCACATGAAAATAGTGAAGAGCGAAAATCTTCAGAATTCAGTTAACAACCAAAGGTACTGCACGCAGCCAATGGTAGAAAGTGACAATCAGGAAAAACGGATAGGCTCCAGAGTAGACCATGCCAATGTTACCAAGCAAAATATTAAAAATATCTGCTGCAATAGCCAATGACAAGAGTAAAAACAAACCCTGATGATAAAGCCCCTTTCTTTCTTCATGAAGTGAGTCAAATTTTAGTTCTAGATTAAGAAAAAACAGCAACCCCTTTGGGGTACTTGCAACAGGTGTAAAAGTAAAAGCGCCGAGCAATCATTCAATCGATCCTAAGAAGTTGAAAAAGAGTTACAAGAATATTTACAGTTGCCCCATGCCAGGAACTCGCAGGTTTTGTACATTAAAGAAAACATCACTAAATTCCTTAAAAATCCTTACAAGTCTAAGTCTCTCTCCAATACCAAAGGAAGTAGGGAACCCAATAGAGCGGCTTTCGTAGATAAACAATTATGCGATTTTTGTATCAAAATTTCGGAAAATGCATAAAGCAATCCAAAATCATTAAAATAAAGGGCACTAACGGATTCTGAGCCATCAGAAGCCAAAAACTCGAACAGCTCACATAAGAAAAGGCTTGAAATTATCAATCTAACTTCACAAAATTATATACCCAACAGGAACCATCCCGGCATTATCAACCAATTCAAGTTGAACCATCCAGAAAGGTCAAGATGACAAAATACTATGGACAAATGAGAAACAGATAAAACCAGCTATACATTAAGAAAAAGAAGAAGAAGAAGAAGAAGACCTTAGCTATGCCTGCCTCCATGGGATCAAAGCTCGTCAGCCTCCTCCTCTTGACAGACCAAGGTGTCGAACCATCAAGTCTCATCACCAAGGGAACAATGTTGGAACTCCCCCTGGTCTCCACTCTCTATCTTGCTTCTCCGTTTCCAAATATGAAACTACGAAAGAATCCCTCCGTTTTGGTTTTTAATTCATTAGGGTCCTCACTTAGTTCGGATCTCCTTCCCACGTTTATCGCAGCCGCACATAGAAAACATCATCTTCTATGTAGAGGAGATGTTCCCAATTAACGGGAATAGAGTAGTGTATTGTAGGTAGGTGTGGGCAGGAGATTCGAAATCTATCGCAACCTTGGAAAAAAAAAGGTGCGATTGAATTAGGATTTTTTGCCAACAAAACACGTTCCAACCCACGTTACACCATGAGACTGAGATCTATCATAAATGTGGGACCTCTCATATACGAGATCTACGGTGTAAGATTATGTTGAGATGTACGGTGTAAAATTTGTTGGTAGAGAGTTGGAGCGTGCTTTTTTGATAGATGATCGGGACTCCGTTTGGACGAGACAATCCTTCATTGTTCATTACCATGGACGGTCATGGCGGATAGCCCGAAGCCCCGAATCTCCGTGAAGCCGTACGGTATTAGATTAGCATCGCTGCCACGCTAAAACTGTGACCGTGATAGATCCTAAGAATATTCTTTTTATCAAAGGGTTGGCGTTGTTTCTACTCGTTCAAGTTCAGATCTGCTCGTCACACCGACCTTACGGTATATATCAACTGTACATCGAGAACATCTTCCGTACACTATGAAATGTAACTGTAAAGTCGGCGTGAGAAGCGCTTAGTGAGCTGAAGGTGACAACTTTCTCCGCTGGTAACATCTCTGGCCGCTTGTAGCCCAGATTTGGAATCTATTCTTTCCTTGGACAGTTGGACTTTCACACCCGGGTTATGTGGATATGGGGACGGGCTATATAGCCTACGAAGCCAAAATAATAATAAAGAGCACCCTTTTCCTTGCTGGCTTCAAAAAAAATCAATGTCTATGTTGAGTTGGGCCCTTTACTGCTTAATGCTGATGGTCAAGGCCCACCGCTCAGGGCCCAACTAAGAAATGAATTAGCGGAAATTTTAAAATATATGACAATCTAAAGCACCATTTGATTCGCAGGGGTATGGAATCCGAATGAAATGGGTTATTTCAATTTCAATTATTTGGTTGGGCGGAATTGGAATTCCATTCTCATTTTTATCCCCCATTTGAAGGAATGGTTATTCTCTGCCCTTCTTATGGGATTGAATTCTCATTCTTATTGATTCTAATTCTCATTTCCATTATTATATGAACTAAACAGAATATGAGAATGGACCATTTTAATTTGAATTTCAGAAGATTTCAATTATGATTCCAAGTACAAACCAAACGAACTCTAATATTTTGTCCATCACTAAGGGGTGCATTTGCATATTTCTTTGAGAGGTGAAGAGGTTTTGAGTCTTTTGACTTTTTGGAAGGCTCAAAGTCAAAATACTGGCGAGGTTGCCTGTCCAAAATATAAACGTAGGGGAGGTTTAAAATTAATTTTCTAACCTATAAACTAATTTTCTTGTTTACTAAAAAAAGGACTCTTGTGTCACACATAAGATCAAATATTACAATTTTGCTCCAAAGAATGATTATTTAAAAAGCGATTTTGACCATTTGAGACATAATTTTTTAGTTTAGAAAAAGTCCTTAGGGTGAATTTTTAAACTATATATTGAAGGGAAAGGAGATCCATCATATGGATGGCCGAACTATGCAGGGTGGTTGGGTGAAATTTCAAAAATTTATTTTCTCCTTTCCAGGAATCGTATTCCTAATTTTAGAAAAAAACTGCATTTTTCAATGATCATTTTTGAAACAAACAGACCAGATCTAAAACCAAAAGAAAGGGAGAGCAATAACTGATACGGAATCCACACGTGTAGCTCCCAATGTAGGTGTTCACGCACAAAGAAGGTACCAAAACCTACTTCCACTGAAAATGGCACAGCTTGAGATGAAGCAGGTTCAACAATGCAATCCTTCAGCAAGAACTGCAATCCTTCAACAATGATCAAGCAAGGGATGGTGAGCACAAATTAAATCCGATTTTTCTTGTAAAAATCAAAATTGAAATTCAATATTGATCAATCCAAGAAACTAAAGATCGAATAGGGCAAGGTGGCAAGAACAGAAGGAGATAACTGAGAGCAGAAAAATGTGAAACTGAAGCAACCCGCCCCCTCTATTTATAAGCCTTAAGGATCAGCTTCTCCCAATCCAATTAGGAGCTTCTTAATCCAAATCTTTATTTGGATCTAGAATCGTTAAGTGATAAGGCTTATCCCCTTATCTTATTTGTTTATCCATACCCATAAGCTGTCATGTAACACCCTGACTAATCATATTAGTCTTGGGCCCTAGGCCCATTAAGTAAGTGGGCTCACCTCCCCTTTTAATTGCTGGTTAACTTGGCCCTCTTTGTATGGCGTGGGGCCCTAACATTGATCTTCAAAAAAGCCATATGGGTTCAATCTAGCATTTGTTATAAGGCCTGGCCAAATTCACTATTGAACACAGTGAACCCCTGAGTCCATCAGTATGGGCTCTTAATAGGCCCAACATTTACATTAAATGGTTCTTAAGTCTAACCACCTTATAAATGCCTAAGGACTATGGTCTTAAGTGAGATTAGCCCATCAGGTACAATAGCCCTAAATGTTCTTACACTCAACCTCTCAGCCCATAATGATCAAACGCTGCCTGACAAAATAAGACATCTCCCTCTGCTATAAGGTATAGTGTCACACTCTTTGCTTGGATGGATCCCAGGAATTAAAAACTTTTTGCAAACATTTTCATAAAACATAATACATACATACATACATACATATATATATATATATATATATATATATATATAATTGCAAAACAAATCTCAAACACGGTTAAAATTCATTACTGACAGTTTTGGTTTCCAACAGAGAGAGTGCAGTCCCCGATCATTCACTTTATCCGACAAAGGGGTTGATTTGTCACTATGATCACTCATTGAAGTGAATTCTCAGACTGCCCCAACATACACAAGTTTTAACCCCCACTAAAGATCTCATGATTGACATATCAAAAGCAACACAATCCAACACCTAGTGCAGTACTATAATCAAGTCTAGGGTTAAGTGAAACTTTTCAGTTTTGCCCACTAGTCTCCAAGATCCAATGCATAATTGGAAATGGTTTGGGATTAGTGTTTTAGGTAGCACACACTACATGTGCTTCGGGTTTAACCCTAGCAGCTGAGACAAACTACCACAACCAACTTGGCAGCACATTAGTGTCAGCCTTGACAGGATAAACCTCCACAGGTCTATCCAACGGTTGTGAACATTCTAAACTAAGACGAGTCTCATAAGTGTCTAGTTTAAGGGTAATTAGACAAAAATATACTAAGTATAATATGAATCAATTATGTACTTTTATTCATTTACAATAAATGTTAAATGTACATCAATCTGATTGGAGCTAAGGGCAAGGTTCAAAATTTCACAACGTATCGGACCATATCGGTCGATATGTATCGTTCTGATATAAATTCGATACACTGAACCCATAGAAATTATTTGTAGCATTCCTTTTCGTATGTATCAGTCTGTATCGGGCCCTGTATCGAATTGTTTCGGGTCTGTATCAGCCGATACTGTTTCAAAACAGTCCGATACAACCTGATACAAGTCCCCTTCTCTCTTATTAATTTCATTAAATTATATTTAGGGCTGAATTACCTCTCATTAATTAGTTAATTACTCCCGCAATTAATGCATAATTTTAAATTTCAATTTTAGCGCCTAATTGGAATTCTCTTCTCATTAAATTTCTTAGTGTATGCTTATCAATAAAAGTTAGAATTAATTATTAAAATTTATGTATTAATAAATATAAAGATAAATTATATTGATTGCTTTAAAACTGATATATATATATATATATACATTTTAGTTTTTTTTTTGTTTTTTTTCATTTTTTAGTTATTCCATCATTTGTCAATAGTTAGTAAGTGTCCCGATATCTTGAATTTTATACATACCATTACATTACATTTTTTTACTTTAAATAACTTATTTACAATCATATAAAACTTGTTACTATCGCTATTAATATATTTTTAGGATTTATTTGAGTTTTGTAGCATATTTATGCGTATCTTGATTTTTCATCCATATCTATATGTATCCAAAGTGTATCCCGATATGTCTCTTAAAATTATCTTTCCGATACACCTTACGTTTCTAATACTTTATAACCTTGGCTAAGGGCATACACTGTCTAACATATATAGTTAAAAAAAAAAAACAGTCATTAGGGTGAATTTAATCTTAATCATCTGATTAAGTTATCTTCAACGTCCTAATAATGGATTTTCACCCGATTAGAGCGATCATTTGTTTATTTGTTTTAGTTTATATTTATTCTGTAATGATTGAGATCATTAATTATATTGGAAAAGTAAGGACAAGCCTAATGCAGATTTTTTATTTCCACTACAAATCTATAAACATTCAAAAGATAAAAAAACCACACTCTATGCACACATACCCGCCCGTGAATTAGCATCAATTCCGAGCTGGCACTTACCCCAACTGTACTTTGTGCCTATGAAATCTGACCCTGGGTTGAACCATCATTCTCCCTAATCTATCGTTTAATGTCAGCATGAAACAAAAAAAAGGCAAATCTCTTGGCAAAAAAATAAATAAACCAAAGGTTGTGTTGGAAGCGGCATAAAACCTCATCAATGGAGTTTCACATCAAACAATACAAAGATTATGACCGTTGAGCTTCAAAATACATGGCATTTTACATCAATAAAATAATACTTACATTGATAATTGATGTAAAATCTTACTTTAAATGAGGTTTTACATTGATTTACAATGTAAAACTCCACTCCATCCAAATGCTGATAAATCTAAATCAGGAATGGAGTTTTACATCGATCTTGATTTGCACTCCATCCAAGGTTCAAAATATCACAACGTATCGGGCCATATCAATCGATACGTATTGAACCCGATATGTAGAACGTGTAGAAATCTTTTGTTTCGTTTCTTTTCGCATATCAATCTGTATCAGCCATACAGACCCGAAACAAGTCTGATACAGTTGTTTAATACATATCATTAATGTCATTTATTTAAGTCTAATTTCTCTTTCATTAATTAGTCAATTATTCAAAGGCAATTTTAAATTTGAATTTGAATTTTAGCGCCTAATTCAAGTTCTCCCATTAATTTCTTTAATTAATGATCCCCTCTCATTAATTTCATTTTGTTAATGTAAAAACTTCAAATTTTAACAATAACAAGATTTGAACCTTAGTTACTTGTCTTTAACAAACACAAATGAGCCACACATTTGCTTGCTATAATTATATGTATTTTTTATTTTAAATAAATTTTCACTTTTCTTAATGAGTGACAAGTGTTTATTAATAAATGTTAGAATTAAATATTAAAATTTATATACTACTAAATATTAAGTTTAATTATATTGGTTTTTAAAAATTGACATTCACATTTTTGTTTTTTTTTTTACATTTTAGTTATTCCATCATTTTTAAACGGTTACTAATTGTATCCCGATATGTCATACTTTATATAAACCATTAAATTATAACTTTTTACATTTAAATAACTTATTTACAATCATATAAAATTTGTAAATATAGTTAGTAATATATTTTTTAGGATTTAATTACATTTTCTACCATATTTATGCGTATCTTAAATTTTCGTCCATATCTAAAGCGTACCTCAATACATCTCTTAAAATTGTCTTTCCAATACACCTTACATTTCCAATACTCATCCAACGCAAACTTTTACATTGATGACATTTTACATTGCTTCCAAGCGCAGCCAAAAGATCACAGCCTACAAAAAAGATAATCAGCATATATAATTTTGTTTTTTCAAATCAGAAATAACTGCTACATCACCAAAAACAACAAAATGTCATCTTACCTGTATAAAATGCACCCAAGTAAAATTTGATGAGTAAAAATTATTTGTCTTCATTTGTTTATTGTAATTTGTAAAGAAAATGCAAATGGAAAAACCGATTGCACGGGTGGACCAATCCATAGGTCCCATATTTGGCCAAATGAATGTGAGAATGTGAGAAGTAGAACCAGGAACAATACTCTGAAGAGAACTAAAGCACACATTACCCGAATATCCAGCAGGAAAGACGCAATATCACAACCTTATCTATATAGCCAACCTAAATAGGTGGAGAAAAGAGAAGATGATGGTGGCAATTATAATCTAAAAACCAACAATTTTTTACGAGGACTCCCTTGCAAATAAACTACAGCTTCCATAATCCCTGAAGAGCAAACAAAACTTCAATTTAAAATGAAATTCAATATTCTTGAACAAAATTTTGGTTTCTTGCCCAGTTAGTTTCTCGACTTCTTTCTTGATGATTTGGATGAAGGCTTGGATTGTTCTGATTTGGAAGTGGCCGTCGGTTGGTTTGATTTTGGATTTGAAGCACTGGCGTTAGTACTGACAGCATTGGCTTCATTTTTCTCTCTAACAACTGCACCCTGAGAACCTCTTACCTGAGCTGCTCTTTTATCCTTCCTCTTGGGCCTGTAACTAGACCTTTCCCTCTTGGGTAACCATCGTTCTGGGTCTGGAGGTGGACCTGGGTTTGCGGGGTCAAATCCTTTTGGGTACTTGGGCTTTCTCTTCCTCTTCTTCTTTGCTTTAACCTTTCCCTTCGCCTCCTCATATGCTTCTACATTCTTTACATGTCCACTACCCTCAACATGCTTCGCACCAGATGTCTTCTCTAAGCTGTCCACATCAATTCCTTTTAAACCAGCTAGTGGCTTTAGCTGCTTCTCGTAAGCCTCAGCCTTCTCAACGTCTACACGGGCAGCCGTTGTTATTAGTCCAACTAAAGCCTCAATGCTTCCATGGCTCTTAACTAGCTTCTCATACAGGTGTGCAGCTTCTTCCTCCCTCCCATGCTTGACCTTGAAGGATGCAGCCTCGTGCATGATTTTTTTCAGTTGGTTCTCTCCAGTCATAGAATTTGACCACCAACCGATGGCAGAATCAAGCACAGCAGCAGCACCATCTATGTCACCAGAGTGCTCCTTCAAGGAAACAAGTGTAGCAACTGTAGCTGGCATGTGTTGAATATCAGGTATCCTAGCTAGAGACTCTGCAGCTATCTGAGGGTGATTGGCAGCAGCAGCAACCTGTGCCCGTGCAAGGAGGGCCACCTTGGATTTCTCGGGGAACCTCTCTGCAAACTGCCCAAGGATTTCTTCAGCTCTTCCTGCCTTGTTCTCTCTCACCAACACTGCTGCATGAAGCAGTACTGGCATCACACTATCTGGGAACATGTCTGGAAGGGCAGATACAAGTTCCCGAGCCTGTTAACAAATTCATAGAATGATGCAAGACTTAGTCAAAGAAATTGAAGGAGAGAACTAGCTGAAAAAAATACAATGTATCTGAATATGCTTAATTTGATTAAACCACTTTCACCTATAACTAGTCTATGCATTGTGCAGTTAAAATTTAAGTGTGCCTTGATTTCTTGAAATTCCTACATTTTTGTGAATGTTGAAAACATTAGCTTTTCCCTGAGCAAATCAACAAACACTGCCTAATTCGAACAAATACAGAGGAAAAAGAAAAAGCTGATTTTGGAACTCAACCTGAATTCTTACAAGTCATAATTATTTTACAAGGAAACTCACAAATGAAGACAGGTGGTTGAACTATCAAGTAAAATTCAATTAAAATAGATTTCTACTCCCCATATCAATAACCAGCAAGATTCCAAATTTCTCTCTCTATATAAAACTCAATAGCAATACCAATGACACTTTTTAGGAAGGGCATAAGAATCACTTAAAATTCTATAAACCCATTTGAGTAGTAAAAGGATTTATATATACATATACATGCATGGGCTGAGCCAAGGGGGCAGGTTGGAATGTTGACAGTACCATTAATCTTAGAAGAATTATAGATTATAGATTTCAAAATTGCCATAAAAGACACAAGTTAAACAATGGATATGATCCTTGATAGAGTAGAATAGTGAAACAAGATTTTTGTAGCTAATAATATATAGCTGGGATAAGGACTATCTTGGGTTGAGCTTCTAGAAATCCTCTATTTATGAATTCAACAGAAAACAATAGAAAAGTTTGCACAGTTGCAGATAACGAACCTGATCCATCCTATTCGCATGGAGAAGTAGAAGAACACGGTTAGAGTATATTGCCTCCCTTTGTTTGGGTGAAAGCTTCAAATCAAGTCCATGAGTAAGCTGGAAGCTCTGTGCCACACTACCTTTCTCTATAAAGCGATCAAGTTTTCTGAGGCTATCAGAAACATCCTTGGAACCCCTCAACGCAACAAGATTGTTTATTGCCACTGCAAGTGAAGAATCATCAACCAGATTCCGATTTATGATGTTCATGTAAGCTTCAATGGCTTCTTGAGGATATCCGAGTAGCTGAAGAAATTAAAGAATTTGCATTACTAGATGCTGAAAACTTGCTGAAAGGAAAATCAACGAACGGAAAAAAAAAATAAATAAATGTTACAACAGTCACCTGCCGAACATATGCCAGCTGGACAGCAATTGGAGCAAGTTCCAACTCTATTTCATCATCACCCCAGTTGTCTTCCATCAGTGTTTCCTGACCAATTCTGCCAAAAGGCATGTCTAGTGAGTCTTACTCTATATCATTGTTAAGGAAGGAGTTGTTCCTAATGAAGAATATCAGAGGAAAAAATAAGGATAGAAACACCAATGGACTAGGCCACTGCAAATGTATCAAACCTATAAAATTACAGTGGGCAAACATAGCAAAAGTTTAGTTGCAGTCAGCAATCTTGTACTTATCTTGCATTCAGTGCATGGTAATTTATCCCATTCACTTCAAATCCTTGTATCTTTCTAATTTAGGGAAACCAAAATAATTACATAGAAAACGTAAATGTAACATGGGGATGTTGAAGTATGGCTTTTAGTATAATAGGCCATCATTGTCATATGAAGTATACAATTTAAGGAATTTTTATACCATGAAAGAAAGAACTATCTTTTTCTAATCAGTAACCCGATACATTTGTCATATGCAACAGCACAAATAATAGTGAATTTGAGAACATGTGGTTTGAAGATCCTTCTTTTAAGGAGAGGTTGAAGGTTTTGCCAGAAATCTAAAGAGATTAAAGGAAAAAATAAGTCTGGAACAAAGAGCTCTTCGTAAGGGTAGAAGAAATCAAAGAAAAATTAACCTCAAGGATAGAGGAGTTGGATAGGAAAGAGGCTCTCAGAATTTTATCAGAAGAGGAAAGATGGAGGCAAAAGCAAGAACTAGAAGAGATTTTAAGGAAGAAATTTGTCGGAAACAAAAATCTAAGTGTAAATGGCTTGTGGGAAGGGGTGGTAATACTAAGCTTTTCAGTCACTTGCAAATGGTAAAAACACCATTCACAATGTAGAGGTGGAGGATCAAGAGATAAGAGAAGCTCAAGGGATTACAAGGATTTTTGTGAATCATTTTAAAGCTCTTTTTTCAGATTCAGTTGGGGTTAGGTTAGGCTTTCTAGATGTGGATTGGAACAGAATCTCAGAGGATCAATCCCTGATATTAGAAAGAAATTTCCTTGTGGAAGAGATTAAGGAAGCTATTTGCTCAATGGAGAGATCCAAAGTCCCCAGGCCAGATGGTTTCTCAATGGCTTTCCACCAAAAGTGTTGGGATTTTTATTTTTTTTTTGAAATCAGACCTCTTAGGAGTCTTTGATATAATCTTACACAAAGGGAGATCTCCCTAGGGGTAAATGCCACTTTTATTGCACTGGTGCCAAAGCCCCAAAAGATTTTAGACCAATAAATTTAGTTCGGGTCTCTATAAAATCAACTCAAAGGTTCCATTGGAGATGCTTAAGCAGGTCTTACCCCAAATGATCTCACCCTTTCAAGGTGCTTTTGTGGAAGGTTTTATTTTTTTTATCAATAACAAAGATTTCATTAAATGATTAAAGACTGAAAATACATAGAAAGGGAGCTAAAATAGCTTGACTCCCCATAACTGTCACTAGACACCAAAAAACAAAAACAATTACAGCTGAGCCCAAAAAACAGAACTCCCATTTTATTCCTTGTCTAGCTAAGCCATCTGCAAAAGAGTTTGCACTTCTCTTTATCCATGTGCATTGAACTTCCATGTCTTTTGTCAACCATTTAAATTTCCTCTTTTCATTGCTGTAGCTCCATAATCTTGAGTTGTCTTCTTTTAACCAGTTTATTACAGTCTCAGAGTCCCCTTCTATGATCAGCTTGTTTATGTGCAAATCCTTAGCCCTTTGAATCCCTTCCAAAGCTGCTAAAATCTCAGCCCTCAAAGAGTTTCCTATTCCAATTGGCCCAGAAAAAATGGCTAGCACATTCCCTTTTTCATCCCTCATGACCCCCCAATTCCGGAGGGCCCTGGATTGTCCATGCTGCTGCCGTCAAAATTCAGTTTGGCAAAACCAAGAGGTGGGGGGTCCAGTAAGAGCTTGAGACCTTCCTAGCTGAAACTGAACCTGCAATTTCCTTCCAGTTCCTAAGAAGGTCATCTACTGAAATTTCTGCAAATAGGTAAAAATGTCTTCAGCCAACGAGTTACCCTTAAATGAATCACTTCTATCACTGCTTCCACAATTCTCTCCTTCCCTGAGAAGATCCTTAGTTCCTTTCTTCCCAGATAGACCAACACACTGCAGCCCTAACACATCTCCACATTATCTTTGCCCTTTTTGTTGGCTGGTTAGAAGGAAAGGAGGTAAATAAGCTTTGAACATTCGTTGGAGAGTTCCACCTGCACCCAAACAAAGAAGTAAACCATTCCCAAATAGAGTTTGCAAATTGGCAAGAAATTAGTAGGTGAAACCCAGAATCACCAACAGCTTTGCAGAGGACACACTAATGAGGAGACAAACATCTATTGGGTCTTCTTCTTTGAAGCAAATCTCCTGTATTAACTATTAACTCTTTCCAGAAAAGCCTCTCAACAGAAACTTCCTACCTTTGGAGGAATAGCTTTACACCACACCTCTTTAACAAGGAAAGACAAGCCAATAGGAACGGTAGTAGGTTGTGTTATGGCTCTAAAGAAAGATGCATAAGTAAAGGTACCAGAGTGAGATAGGGTCCAAATTCTAATGTCTACCTTTGATGGCTCCAAGAAAATCCCATCAAGGATTGAAACAAGGGATAAGGTACTATCCAATTCCGTGTCCCTGATATCTCTTCCCAGTCCCAAATTCCAACCAAACCCGGAGGTAGAGTTAGATGGTACGAGGAAGGTAGATATTGGTTCATTCTTGAAGGTAGAGATAGCAAAGAGAGCCGAAAACTGTTCTTTTAAAGGGGAATCCCCAACCCAAACTTATTCCCAGAATTTGATAAGGTGGCCAAAATGCAAGTCATACCTGATCCAGGGAGAAAAATTGAAAACTGAGGCAAAATAGCTTGTATTGCTTTCCATGGAGATGCCCTTGTAGCCCTTGCCAGAATGCCAAAGTCCCATCCATTCTCTGCAAGCCCGTGAATACTACCCATTACCTTAACCCACAACTTTTCTTTTTCCAATGAGAACCTCCACAACCATTTCCCTAATAAAACCAAATTCCTCTTCCTTATGTTCCCAATGCCAAGGCCTCCCTTGTTCTTGCTCCTACACACCACCTCCCACCCAACCCTATGGTCCTTTTTCTCTTTCCCTGGTTCCCAAAGGAAATCTCTCATTAACTTTTCTAGCTTACTAGCCACTCCTATCGGGATCTTAAATACCAAAAAAAAGTAAGCAAACAAGTTAGCTAACGCAAACCTTATTAGGGTAATTCTCTCTCCAAGAGAAATTTTTTCTTCCACGAGGCAAGTTTCTTCTCAAATCTCTCCACTACTGGGGTCCAAAAGCCCCCTCTCTGTGGATTATCTCCTAAAGGCAGGCCAAGGTAACTTAAGGGGCAGTTGGATACTAAACACTCCAAAATAACCCCCACTATCAACACACTCCAGTATCTCCCCTTCCCCTAAATTAACCCCCACTATACAACTTACTATTCTCAAAATTTACTTTAAGATTTGACATTTGCTCAAAAAGTTGTATAGTGAGTTTCAGATTCCTAATCCAATCAATATTCCCACCTTCATAGAAAATAATTGTATTGTCTACAAACTGCAAGTGAGTAAGTGGCACATTCTCCCTTCCAACTCTCCACCCCCTAATTAGGTTCGTAGAATCTGCTCTAGAGATTAGCCTCCCCAACACTTTTGCAACTAGGGTAAATAAAAAAGGAGAAAAGAGGGTCACCTTGTCTAATTCCTCTCAACGCCAGAAAAGAAGTCCTCCACTGTCCCATTCACCAAAATAGAGTAATGACAAGTCCGAATACATCCCTCCACTGTCCCATCTTTCGTGGAAGGCAAATTGTGGATCAAATTGTAGTGGCTACTGAGTGTTTGTCGAAAAGAGGAATAACAGAGAGAATGGTTTAGTGTGTAAAGTGGATTTAGAGAAAGCCTACGACCTAAATACCTAATGGATTGGAAAGTTTTATTAGAAATACTAGAGAGGCTTGTATTCGGAGCAAAGTGGAGATTGTGGATTGAAGGTTGTGATAGCTCTATCCATTACTCAATTCTTAACAATGGTTGTTAGCACCCATTTTTTATTCAGTCCCTTCACCCCACCTCTTGGTACCCTCCTCTTAGACCCCAGATACTTAAAAACATAACCAGATCAACTCAAGACTTCCCAAAATCCGAAATACCCTCCTCTAACACAACCTACAAAACAAATAAGAGACTTGAGATCAATATCAACATCCGATCAGACATCATCCCTAGACTTTGAAAAGTACAACGTAGTTACACATCAATTTTCATGACTAAACTCTAAAGATCCATTGTTCATCACACCAACTTCCTTTCTAACGGTCTCAATCTATACGATATCCAAATCACAACTCCCCCAAAATCAAATCCAACATATCCATCACCCCAAGATCACTAGGAAGTAATCAACTAGCGAATCCCACCACAAATCCACCAAGATCCCATGACCCTGAATGATTACCAAGATTGACCTTATCCTTCTCAAATCAGAACCATCCACTTGAATCCTCCCCTTAATCCATGCCTACCCACCAAATTGTAGCTCAAGATCCCCTCATTTAACCCCATGGTTTCAAATGTCGCCAAATGTCGCTATTGTTGCCCGACATATGTCGATGTCGAGGCTCCCCGACATGGAAATGGATGGTAATATAAAAATTACATTATGTCAATCGACATTTCCAATATTTCGGAAATGTCGACCAAATCGGTCCAAATAACCAAAAAGAATACAGTTTTTCCTATTATGTCGACAAGATGTCGACTAATGTACATTAAAAAGATAATATATTAGTATATTATATTAATATAATACAATATATTAATATAGATTATTCCATTGATAATTTCTATTTAATATTTCAAATAAAATATTTATAAAAATAATTAACAAAATATAAAAACAAAAGAATAAATTGATTACTTTATAATATAAAACATAAAATATTAACTAGTTAGTATTTTTTAAAATATTTATTAAAACCAGAAAAAGCTTATTTAATTTTATAATAAACCATATTCTACATTTAATATAAAAAATCAGAATAAATTTAATAAATTTTATACTAAATCATAATTTGTTATAAATTTAGTATTAAAAATCATAATAAATTCATTAAGTCTTATAAGAAATCAGAATTTATCTTAATCTTAACACTACAAAAAGGAGAATCAGTTTATTAAATTTATAATAAAACATAATGTATTATTACTTTAATATTTAAAAAATCAGAATAAATGTATTTCTATTAACTAGTGTGAAATGAATGTATTTAGAATTTATAATAAATCAGAATTAAAAATAAGAAAAGAAAATATCAGATAACCTTGTAAAAGCATCAAAATGCATAATAAATCAGTAAATCGTCATTTACTAATTTGTTATTTATCTTAGTTTCTTAGCTTTATATAATGGTTGGGAATAAGATAATAGTCTAGAAATATGTATTAATGCTTCTTTTATCATTTTACAAAATATCATTGTATATTTCCACATTTTTCATAATATTTCCACAATGCCTCTAATTTTTACAATATTTCCCCTTGACATTTCCAACGTATGTCCTATATTTTGGTAAGCGACATTTCCATTGACATCGACATTTTAAACCTTGTTTAACACCCCCCCCCCTCTCAAGCCTAGATCCTATTCCAACAAATCTCATTAATTAGAGCCTACCAACTTCACGTGACAAATCAGACCTTACCTTTGTGTTCAAAAACCCAAAAAACCTCACCATGTCAAATCTCACGACCAAACGCCACCGTTTGACCATTAAAAAAGTAAGAATCCATTTCAACCCCTCTCGTGATTAAAAATCATAAGCTAAGACCATGATCTAAACTAAATCAATCAATCTACACCTTTGATCGAAAACCCATCACTTCCATTAGATTTAGGGTGATAAAAAATGCCAACCCACCAAATTTCATCCCAAAATTCCCCCATTTGACCTTTTATCAAACAAAGATTCTATTTTAGCAAATCTTATTGATCCGAACTTGTCAGTCATAGATCTCAATCCTCCCGACCCTATTTGCCCGATCAGACCTCACCACTATGTTTAGAAACCCAAAAAACCCAAGGACACCAAATTTCATGACCAGATTTGCACATTTGACCATTAAACTAGAAAGATGTCATTTTGATGCACCAGATTAAATCGCCATGTCATCTAACCCAACCTGAAGACTTATATGGGTGATGGCTAACGCCAGACCCATTTTTGACCCATTATAACACCTTGACCAATGAAATGGAGCCTAATAGGCTTAAAAAACCCAAAATACCAAACAGACCCCTACTTAAAACCAAGAAAAGATAAAACCACTTTAAAAAGTTCATCAAATTTATATTTTCTACCATTGACAGCCCCAAATACGAGACTGCAGCGTCTAGCACGCCCTCAGCTCCGATTGGTTGCGCAAAACCCAAGAAAACCACCCCCAAATCGAAGAAAATATTTCACCAAATAAGAAAGCTTGACTAGGCACCCATTTCTTTGAAAGAATCTTGCCTATTTCAGTGAAAGAACTCTGCTCAGCCACAGACACTGTAGCTGAGCGAATTTCATACCATTTTCTCTATAAATAGAGGCCCAACTCGAGATCTAAGAGGCAACCTAAGGAAGGGACTGAAGAGAGAAAACCTGAGGGAGTCCCCTAGAGAGAAAGAGAGAGAGAGAGAGAGAGAAGGGAGCTTTCTTCCAACCCATACTGCCTCTTGTTCATCTGTAACTCAGAAGTAATCTAAACCCCAGATTATAAATTACCCTCATCCATTTTCAAGCAGAAGTTTCCGCAATCAAAAGCACTCCCTAGCTCAAAAACCCATTCAAGCTTCGTTCTACCTCATTTCGAGTTGTTCGAAAACTCCCGTCAAGGCACATACAGAAGGTAAGTCTTTTTCTAGTTTTTCTGGGTTGCTTGAGATTCTGAAATGTTGGAGAACCATTGTTTGCAATTTCTTCTTGACTGAGAGTAGAGGTAGAGAAGTGAGGGTCTTAGGGAAATCAGTACCTAAGCCCAATAACATCACCACAAAATCGGTCTTAAGAGGAGTTGAAAGCATGTTCCTCCAGAGTTAAGAAACTCTTGCAACCATTTCTGTTTTCTCTGAAAGAAATTAGGCCTGGACAACTCCCGTTTTGGGCTGCAACAACAGCTTGGAGAGGGGTGCCTAACACCTTCCCTCTCCCAATCCTTGGGACCCGAATCTCTTGGTTGTATGCCTTTCCCATGGAGGATAGAGTCACTATCAAAGACCTGAATTCAATATTTTCAAACCTGAAATGAGGGCCCATTTCCTCTAAAAAATGGGTGGCGACTCCAAATCTTTTGAGTCGGCCATGAGCTTCTCGGAGCTCACAATGGTGTGGCAAAAGATTTCTTCTTGGCTAAGCAAGGAGACCCCTGCCCTAGGTAGAATGGTGATGAAAGTAAATTTGCAAGGCTTGATTAAGGGTTGGAGAATTGGTAGAAATCAAGTGGCAGTTTCCCATCTCCAAATTGCTAATGATGCAATTCTATTTTGTAAGAGTGCTAAACCAGAAATGGTTGAGAAAATTATAGTTATTGATTAACAACTTTGTAGGATTGTCTGGTTCTAGGATTAATTAGAGTAAAAGTGGAATTGCAAAGGTCAACTTGGAAGAAGGGGAACTTCTTAAGGTTTGAAGAGTTATTGAGGAACTTCTAAGGTTTCTAACAATTTTATTAATACAATCATACTTTACCTTCTTTCAAAAGAGAGAGACAGAGAGAGAGAGAGAAGTTATTGGGGTGTGAAGTTAGAAACTAGCCTATCACATCTCTCTAGGTGGAAAAATTACATTGATTAGAGCCACGTTGGAAAATCTTCCCATTTATTTCCTCTCCACTTTCCACATCCTGACTGGGATAGCAGGGCAACTAGAGAAATATATGAGGGGCTTTCTTTGGGAATCGGGAGAGAAAGAAAAAGGATCACTTGGTAAAATGGAAACAAGTTAGCAAATCTAAGGAAAGAAAGGGGCTTGGGCTAGGAAATATTGTCACTAGAAACATTGCTTTATTAGGCAAGTGGTTGTGGAGCTTCCCCTTTAAGAGAGGCAGGCTATGAAATAAGGTGGTAGAAAGCATTCATGGGTTAAAAGGTAATGGTTGAGATGCTAAAGTTGCTCCCCACTCTTCAGCTTCTCCTTGGAAAGTTATTCTTGAAGTTTACCTTATATTCCTTAATTCCATCAGGTTTGATGGGGAAGGGGGTGATAAAGTACATTCCTATGAAGATTTATGGTTAGGAGAGACTCTACTCAAAGACTAATTTCCAAACCTCTTTGCTCTCTCCACTTTTAAGGGTGAAATTGTGTCTAGATTGGTAACACCTTCCCAACTAGTTTAAATTGGAATTTGGGCTTCATAGGACGTTTAAGGGATAAAGAGGGTTGTTCCTTGGTCCACCTACATGACATTTTTGGATAAGTACTTCTAGACCCTTCCCTCAAGGACTCTAGAGTTTGGTCAATATCACCAAATGGTCTCTTCACTTGTTCTTTTTTCAAAGTCCTTGCCATGCCTAATCCTCAAGGGGTGGACTTCCCAGTGAAAGAAATTTGGAGTAAGCCTATTCCACCTAAAATTCAAGCTTTCTACTAGGAAATTTTCCTTGATAAGGTAAATACTTGTAATATGCTGCAGAGAAGAAGGCCTTATACATGCATTTCTCCTCACTTGTGTTTCTTATGTAGGGACAATGGTGAGACCCTACCTCATTTATTAATTTCTTGTCCCTTTGTGCATCGAATTTGAGAATTTTTATGCTTTTTTTTTGGGTACAGGTGGGACCCCCTCAAGATGTGGTGGGCGTGTTCAATCCTAACTTCTTGAGGCAATCAAAGAAAAGAGGGAAAGTGCTCTAGAGAGCCACTAAAGCAGCAATTTGTTAGGTGGTTTGGAAAGAAAGGAATAATAGGATCTTCTCTAAAAAAAAGCATGATTCTGGAGGAAGTGATAAACAACATAAAACTAAAGGTGGCAGTATGGGTAAAGACATTGGATAGATTTCAAACCTTCTCAGTCATTGACATTCCAAGAGCCTGAACCGAAATAGCACAATTATTGAGAGAAAATGATAGAGTAAGAGTGGGACTGGAAACCCCCATAAAACAACAAAGTCAAGTTGAATTTTGATAGGATCTCCATTGGAAACCCAAGTATGGCAGGAATAGGAGGGGTAATCAGAAATTCTGAGAGGAGGATTTTGGCCTTATTTTCAGGGTTGATCGGTTTGGGAAACTCTTTGAAGGCTGAATTGGTGTCTCTGCTGCAAGGTCTCCAGTTACCAAAGCAGTTGGATTTTAGACGGGTTGAGGTGGAAGGAGATTCAAAAGTAGTTATCTCATTGGAAAGTTGCAACAGATGTACTCCTTGGACTCTTAAACATGTGATAAGGGAAGTGGAAAAGACTGCTAAGGATATAGAGGCTGGTTTAAGTGGTTATAAGAAATGAAAATGGGTTAGTTGATTCCCTTGCCAAACAAGGGGTTATGAGGCAGCAATTGTTTTGGGCTTCTATGTAACTTGGGTTTGAAAGTTGGGGATAACATTGCTGTCATCAAGTTGTACTAACTACTTCTTTAATTAAACCCAATAAAATAAATATATTTTCTGCTGATCAAAAAAAGAGTATATAAAATTTAGGCTGTCGTTGGAATGTTGGATTGTCGGAAATGCAATTCAATTTTACCTCTACCAAATTTCTCAAAATTAAAAATTAATAATGGTGGAACAATTTGCTCTCTTTATTCCATTTCACGGTTTTCACCATCATCCAAACATAGCCATAGTCTCTAAGTTCTATTATCACTTTGCATGGTTATCTACAACAGAAATTAAACAATGGATCATGCAATTTTAAGGCAAACATGAGCTTATATTTCCATATATAAAACCACTTTGCCGCCCCATGCAAAAGTTGTTGTCTGTAAAGACCACGCTGACTGCATTGCCAATTAGTATAATCTTGGGGCCATTACCCGGTTCAATGGTATAATCTTGGGGTGACACGCATGAGAAAACAGATTTGAGTCCAAGAACAGCCACTTTGTACAAAAAATGCTAAAGGTTAAGTCTGTATACAATCTACCCTCTCAAGACCCCAGACAACCAACACCATCATTAGGTAATGGTCCTTACCTTTCTAGTACACAAGAATCCAAAAGAAAAGACATTTAATATATCTTAGCAATCACCCAGTAAGACTGAAACATATGCTTCCTCCGATGTAAAGAAGATACACTGTTTTCACTTAACAGAGGAAGATCTTCAATTTTTGAATTGTTAGAATGAACCTCAGAGTAAAGGACCCAGTTTCAAGGACCTTTGATGCAGGATGAACCTGCAATGTGTGTGTATGAGAGAGAGAGAGAGAGAGAGAGAGAGAGAGAGAGGACACAAGAATCGGTATGTAATAGCTTCTTAGCAGCACCATCAAGGGAATCTAGCAAGTAGCATCTATAAAAATAAAAAAAAATAAAAACTAAGATGAATGCAAAACTAATTTCAATTATCATCCTCTTTAACACAACAATATGGATAAATTTTCACTACAACATGGCAAAAAATAATATACTAAGACACAGTCAATTGCATAACCAATATGGATCAAATGCATGAACCAAAAGAGTGAAGGAGAGGAGAAGGAAAAGTTCATATACTCTAAAGTTTTCAAAGAATAAAACTTAGAGTTAGAGAGCAGTTTGATGCTTCAAAAGATTCATACACCCTATTCAGCATGTACTTCCCACTCAAATAAACTTTTTCATGAGTAACTGTAACTTCATCAAAAAATAATGAAAAAAAAGTAGAAAAGTAATTAGCCTACCCAGAGAAAGCAAGGCAAGACCAATAGGAACATCACAGATAAGGCGGAAAGCTACAAATATTCATTCATAATGCAGAGGGCATAAAAGCTTTCACTTCAATATTCTACAAAAAGAAACTTCTCTTGAACTAATCTCTACATCAAAATGATGGCCCAAGTTCATTGAAGGGAATAAAGAGTCATGTTTAAGTGATGAAAGGGAAGGAAAGTGGTTACGTGGCAGCTGGCAAGGCCAAAAGATCATGCATGAGTTATGACAAAGCAAAGGCAACTGAAAACACATGGGAAGATAAAGCTGCAAAATATTCTTTAGTTCAACTCAATGTTCTTGTGTGCCATTTTTTACGTTACCTTCGAGCCGATAGTAATTGTTGTTCTGCATCTGTGTACTTCTTCTTTTCGATCAAAGAGCAACCAGTATTGTATGCCAGTTCAAAGCTGCTAGTTGCTTTAACTCTGAGTGCATCCATCACATTTTGAACTTCAGAAGCCCTTCCAGCCGAAACCAAACCAGCAACAATATTTATCTCTAATGACTCAATCTTGAACTTCTGAAGCTTTTCATAGATATCCATGCAAGCATCCATTCTCCCTAGGCGGTAAAGAATCTGTGATTCTAATTGCATGGCAGCAGGAGTTCTCTCCTGGCTTTTCAAGGACTCCAAAGCTTCATCCAACTTGTTTAGTCTGTATAAGCAATATGCCTAGTCGGGAAATTGAAAGGAAAAAATCCTGATTAAGAGCAGTTGAGCTAGCAAAATCCATAAAAC
The DNA here is from genome assembly GCF_056320005.1 of Nelumbo lutea. Lineage (NCBI taxonomy): Eukaryota > Viridiplantae > Streptophyta > Magnoliopsida > Proteales > Nelumbonaceae > Nelumbo > Nelumbo lutea. Next base: position 6,648,130 of record NC_142687.1, read on the forward strand.
CACTATCATGCAAGGGAATGCTGCTAGTTAAAAGGATAGTTAACAGAACATAGAATGAAACATATGGAGAATGCTACTATCTTCATAAACGTAACAAACTAAGTTCTAGAATAGTCTTTTTTACTTTCCTAAATGGATTAAAGCATTTTCTTTTTTACATTTGGGGGAGGGATGATGAGGAACTAGAAGCTTCATTTATCTCTTATTTGCAATCAGCATAAAATGATCAAAATAAAATTATTTTTTTCGAGGGGGGAGGAGGACCAGGTCCATGGGATAACCTGCAAGAATGGTTTTTTTTTAAATTATCCCAGCCTAGCATTATTGTTTTTATTCCCTTAGTTCCAAGCGCTTTAAGACGTTAGGGCTTTTGTCTGCTAAATTGAACTTTTGATTACTGATGCTAAACAAATAAGATGGTATGTTGATTGCATGCATTTTATTTTAAAGCCCAACCTGTCCTCTGAGCATTGGAAACCTCCATAAACCCTGGAAAAGGTATCTGAACATAATAAATAACAAAAAATGTCATATCCCTTTCAAGTGCATGCCAATAAGCAACGGCATAAACTACCACCATCCTCACCTCAGAATATAAGATCCATTGTCCTCAATGTATTTCTATATTTCATTAACCCAACCAGGATGTTAAATGTCCATGATTCTACCGGAAACGTAAAGGCTTGCTAGTGGGTGCATAAATGAAGGAAAATTTGAATCCCTTGTCTCCAGAAAATGTGAATTCTCGTAAATAATCACAAACACATGTTATAGTTATACCAGGCTAACACCTTTGAAGTGGTTCATAATTCATATATGATTATGCAAAATTTTGTGTCCTCCAATGCATACAATACGTTTAAATTTTGGGTTGTCTATGGATTATATAATTTATTAAAGGTCTTTTTTTATCAATAACTTTGAAACTTTTATTGATTAAAATACTTTAAGATACAACAATAAGTTACAAAAGAAATCAGCATAGTAAGCTGACCCAGTACAGAATTACAAATGTGCCCAAAACATATATGTTCTTTGAACCCCTTGCTTTGCTAATCTATCTGCCAAACTGTTGGCAGATCTCCTTACCCATCCCATCTGAATTGACATGTTCCTTGACATCCATTTAAATCTTCTGAAATCGTTCTTCAACTTCCATGTCACCCCTTCCCCTTTCTGCAACCATTTTATCACAGTTTTTGAATCCCCCTCAATGATCAGTCTATTGATCCCCAACTCTTTAGCCTTCCCAACCCCATATGCTGCAGCTAGAAACTCTGCCCCTGTCACATCACCTACCTCCACAGGATCGGAGTACAGGGCAATGATGGAACCATTTTCGTCTCTAATGCCCCCCCCAATACCTGAAGGGCATGGGTTAGCCACACAACTCCCATCAAAGTTTAGCTTCTTCCAACCATCTGTTGGAGGGGACCAAGTCTCAACAAACTGCCGTCTCATAGATGATGAAGCAGCAATAAGTCCCCAAACCCTGAAGAAATCTTCGACCTTAAAGGCTGAAAACAGCTTCAAACTTTTTACCCAATGAGCCACCCTCAATGTTATTGTTTCAACTAAGGGCCTGTTTGGCAAGTCTTTTTGAGAAGATCTTCTTGTAGCTCTGACAGTTAATAGACGCATTGAGCTTTTGACATAAGATCTGGGCAGCCCGAAGACCATTTGGCAAGTGCGCATCTTTCCATGCGTCTTTTCAAGTCTTTCCGCGCGAGATTAAAACACGAAAGATGCGAGAAGCTTCATTTGAAGCTTCCAGAAATCAGCCCGAAATGGGCTTCTCGCGTATTTTCGGCGCCGCGTCTTTTGGTTGCTAGATCTTCCACGTGCCAAACGGGAATAGTCCAATTTTCAGTTTTCATGGCTTGTAAACAGCCGAAAAACCATGCAAAAAGACGCACCAACGGCGCCTAAGGCTTCCTTGCATTTTTCTTTACTTTCAAATATCCTATCCCTTCTTTCCTCGCAGCAGATGGTCCAAAGTATTGCTGCTCTATTACACCTTTAATAAAATATATAATTTATTAAAGGTCATGGATATAACATACTTCAGGTAACTTTGACTTTAAGTCTGTTTTAAGTTGTATTTTAGGATAGTTCGTGTGTCATCTTAATACATCATTTCCTGAATTGAGGCCTCTTTTGTATTACAAAACCAGATCGACAACTAAAAGTGCTGCATACACGAATTAAATATAGAGCAACAGCAAGGCAAATGCAGAACGATCACCGCCCAGGTATACCTTAAAGAAGTTGACGTCAACCGGAAGTTTCTCGGAAGCTTGAATTGTTGCAAGTGCGCCATCAATATTTTCTGCCTTGATCATAGCGACAATTTTGCAACGCAATGCATCCTCATCTCCGGGAGCGATTGCCAGGACTACGGAAATTTGTAAAGTCAACTTAAAAGGAAGAGGGAATTTAAATAAAAATGTAAACAATGAAAGAGATGAGACGATAAAAAAACCTTGATCTGAAACTTTGACAGCCTGTTCGAACTCCGATCGCTGAACATGCCGATTAAGCGAGGTGAAGAGATCTTCGATGGCTGCAGGAGGCTGGGAAGGAGGTGAAGGCGAGGGTTTCGATTTCTCTTTGTTTTTGGGAGCCATGGATTTGCGAGGGGAAAGTTGCTCTCTATGATAATAACGAGCTACAGTCTTCGCATCTCTGGTGATCTTACCCAGAGCCAAAGGGCCAAAAGACTAAAGTGAAGCTCATTCAGCGTTTGTAGATAGCGAAGCCTGCAACCGCGTGTCTTACCTTAGGGCTCTTTTTCACAGGGCTGTAATCAGTCGGACTCGGATCGGGTGTACCTCCATCCCAGTTCGATTCAATTTGAGTTATATGACATGATGGCACCCGACTTCGATTCGAATTAGAACCCGTCGGAGCTGTTGGACTACCGGATTTTATATGAATTCGAATTTTTTTGGTAAAAAAATCGATTTAAATCTTATGAAAATGAAAAGCTTCACTGAATTTCTGGGGACAAATTGACACCTCACACCGACCTCACACTCTCACAGGCACATACATTTCCCGCTATATATATATATATATATATATATATATATCTGGAATGGGTGGTTTCTCCATTGCATGTATCCATTGCATGCTTCTCCCATTTCTTCGAGATGCTTCTTCCCAAGTTCGATGGGAGCGCCCCTTCGCCTTTCGATTTTCGCTGCCATTCGAGATGCTGCTTCCCAAGTTCGGAGGGAGAGCTCCTTCGGGCCTGTCTCCTCTTCGCGTAGATCTGATCGATGGCCGTCCAAAGGAGAGCCTGTCAGTGAAAATGCAAAGTAACCTCTCTCTCAATGGTGGTAATCGGACATGCTAGCAGTTTCACCGGCAAGCTTCAACATTACTGGCGAGACCAAGTGTTGTAGTCTCCATGCTAGCAGTCTCCATCATCTTTCTTTTTTTTGTCTTTTTGATCTCCCCACATCACCTCTCTCGCACTTTCTCTCTCTCTCCCCCCTCTCTCCCTATTTGGGTTTTTTTAGGTTTTCCCTTCTCTTTCTTCTGGCAGTAGCAGTAACAGTGGCAGACCTTGCCTTCTCTCTCACGATTTTCTCTCTCCCTCTCTCTCTCCCCCCTCTCTCTCAATGGCGGTGATCGGAAGAGCTTTCCGCCTGCAAATGTGGTATATTTTTTAACATGCAAGAACGGCGAGACACTGGCGAGACCAAGTGCTGTAGTAGCATCACCGGCTCCGATCTCTCCGTCATCTTCCAATGCTTCTGCTCGGAAGAAGATGGTTAGTTTCTAATTTTTTACTCTTTATTTGGTTCATATCTTTTGCTTTTTTTTTTTCAATCTCTCCTCTTTATTTTGGTTCATATCTTTTGCTTTTTTTTTTCAATCTCTCTGGAGGTTGTCCACTAAATGTTTCAGATTTTGTGGCAGAAACCTATTGGAAATAAGGAGAGGGTTCTTGATCTGCAGCTTGATTTAGAGAAGGTTGTTGATAGGGAAAGTTGCAGTATTGGTGGCACCAAACAGCAACAACCGCAGCAAGTTCAACAGCAGCAGCCACCTCCGCCGCCGCCAGCCCAACCAAAATCTGGAATAAATGATTTGAAGGCGGAGAAACCTGGTAAACCTACTTGAAGTTCCAATTTTTGCAATGCAGGGTGTCTGTTTTATTGACCCCACGTTATCGCATTAAATGGCTTCCTTTTTTTCTCCTTATCTTTGCTTGTTTTCATTATTTTCTTCTCTGTTTCAGCTCAATTCACCTCTTTTCCGTTGCCGATGACTATAGCGGGCTGGCCAGGCGGGCTTACTTCTCTGGGTGCGAATCCGATTACCTCGTTATATTTCCCTGGATGTTTTGGTTATTTAACATTGTAACCGTAACAATAAATATTTCATAGCTAAGAAATTACCCCCATCTTCATAAGTAGATACATGCCACCACTTCAAGTTGTTGTGTCCATGGATGGGAGTTCTGGATCTTCGACGCCTAGCCAGGTATGTGTCATTTTTTTTATGTAGTGTCCACTTGGGCGATGCACCAAAAGTTCTCTAATGATCTTGTGGAGATCTGGTGTAAAAAAAAAAATAGGAACCACATTTGTTTCTCTCTCAACAGCGGCCAAAGAGGTGCGCAACTCGTTACCACATTGCTCGGAGCATCTACTGTCATCAGTAGTTTACAAGGATGAATCCTTTCTGGCATGCAGTTGCTGGTTCTGCATCTTTTTATGGGGCCAAGCCATACAATCTCAATGTTGTGCCCCCGACAGAAACCACTATTCTTGGAAACCCATTGCAGGGAAGAATTTGAACTCGGTTTCAGACAAGGGCCAAGTTGCTAGCACATTTTCTGGTCATACTACAAAGGATAAGAACTCTGCAGCGGTTGCACCCAACTTTGTGGATGCCCAGAGAAAGCAGCATGTGCTCCAGCAAGCTCTGCAGTCTGCTTCTTCTGGAAATCTGCTGGTATGGCCCTCTCCTCTTCGCTGAATAATTTACTGGTGATGGTTTAAGAAATTTACTAATTTTATTTGCTCTATATGTTAGCATGGTCCTACTTTCATCCTCCCATTTACAGGTGTAGATCGGGCTGTGCCACCTGCTGCCCGGCACGATGGTCCGTGGGCCGTGCCAGGCCTGGGGTTTTAGGTACATATGCTGGGCCGGCATGGCACGACAAAGCGGGTCGTGCTGCCCACGGCCCGGCCTGATACGGTCCATATATTATTTATATTATATATATAATATATTAATAAAATAAACAATTGTTTTCGATTTTATTATACTAATTTATTTAATTGTTGTATATATAAGCAATTGTATACATCAAAATTCATATAAAATTAAAATTTTAAGTTTTTTTTCAATTTTTTTAAATAAATAGCTTTGGCCCGGTCCACAGCCCGACCTGGCCCACGGACCAGCCTAGCCCGTGGCATGACACTCCCTTTCTTCTTTTACTGAATGCTATTCAGTTTTCTTTTGGAACCCTATGCACAAATTCAATTACTTGTATACATTTTTAATTATTTTGGTCATTATTCAGTTGAATGTAAAGTTTATTGCACATGAAGTGTCTTGGTTAAGTTAATCACAGTTGCAACCAATTTACTTAAAATTTTCAATTTCTCTCTGTTGCGGCTTGTTTATTCTAAACTCAGTTGTCATCCCAACGCTACAATGGATTTCACCTGATGAATGCCAAAACTTTGGTTCAAAAGATCTTTTTGCCCCCTTGGTGGGATTGTAAAACTATATTCCTTTTTACGTAATGGACTTATCCAACTATTCTATGTAAGTATGCATTGTTTTTCAAAAAGCTACTTGAGTCATTTTATGATTTATCTCGTATTTCTTTTCACTATACATAGTATGTGCACATGGCAACGTGTGTTTGTAGGGCCTATTGCTTACAATCAGAACTTGTTTCAGAATTGCATTTCAACTAATCAGTCTACAGTTTAGTCAGTTTTTTATAGCTCCTCAACTTTAACCAGCCAGTAGAAATTCTTGGCTAGTTCTGGATCATAAGATATCTGAATAGTCCATTTGTTGCCTCAATTTTTTATTATATTAATATATGAATTTCTTGTGATTATACAATTCTATAATATAGATGAGATAGTGAACATTTCTATGTTAGAGAAAGAATACCATGTAATTGGTCCTAATAGCTCAAAATTAGCATTGCAGCTAATCAATGAAAAAAAAAACAAAACAAAACAGTTTCAAAAGATTGCATCTGCATTAAAAGAAAATGGATATCAAAGATTTAATTACAGGGAGGTTAACCATCACAAGTCAGTGGTATATTGCTTCACAGTTGTTAGATAAGCTTAAGAAAAAGGAAGAAGTGTCACATACATTGTTTTAATTTAGAAAAAGAATATAATAGAGTGCGTATAGATTAATTTTATGGGTATTGGTTAAGAAGTTAACTCTTTAGCAGATACTTATCAATCTGCTAGGTATAAATTCCCATTAAAAGAAATGGTACATGTTGCTGCAATAGAGATAAACCACATATTAAGAGTGAGATGATAGTATTTTCAATGATAAGACTTAAGAGTAGGACCCAAGCAGAAATCCTTGAGTTAGTTAAGCTGAAAACTGCACATTGGGTGAGAACCTTGGATGATTTCAGTCTTTTCACTAAATGATAATTTGAGAATCTGGAAAGAGGTGGCACTATCAGCTATAGACAAGGCAAGGGAAGTGATGGAATGGCAGGGGGTAGGGGGTGTCTTCAGAGATAAAGAAGGCAGAGTGGTGGTTCAATATTCAGGACCCTTGGAGTATAGCGATGCATTGACAGCTGAACTGGTTAATCTACTGCAGGGGTTAATACCCAGATTCATTGGGTATTCAGGTATAAATTTAGGGAGATTGTAACCCTAACAAGAGAACTAAATGTTTCCTTTAAGTGGGTAAGAAGAACAACAAATGGAATGGCAGATTCTCTGGCCAAACAACGGTCTGTGAGACGACATATGTTTTTGGCAAATCTGTAATCTTTGCTGATTTGGAATGGAACTTACACCCTAGGTCTTTTAATTCCTAATCTTTCATTAATAAAATTCATTTTCTGCTGTTCAAAAAAAAATGATTGCATTTGCATCTACATCTCTCTAAATATAGTATGGTGGGACTCGTCATCATCATCTAAGCCCAACTATATGGGGTTGGCTACATGAGTCCTGCATCACCATTCCATTCTGTTTAGTGCAATATAGTATATTGGGGTCAAATAAGATTATTTGGTTTTTACCACTAACTAATTCTTTTCACTACATTTAAATTGTTGTAGTGATGAATTTTCCATGTAAGGTAGGTAGTGATTTTTGTGGTATTTCGAAGGTGTCCTTTTTCTTTCTTTATTGTATTTGTTTAGTTATATTTTTGTATTTGCATTCTCTTCCAATCTATTTTGTACTCTAAAAAGAGAGCATTACTGTATTTTTTTTTTTACACATTTGTATTCATTTGATAATTAACTTTTTGACCAAAGTTGAGGCATTGGAGCATAAGATAGTTGGAGCATTTAATGATGGGTTCACATCTGTGCACAGATTTCAAACAAATAGGATGAATGCAAAAACGGTTTAAAATGTGAACCCTATTTGCACTCATGAACCAAAAAATGAATTATATGTACTGTACACGTTTGCATTGCAACCAAACGCAGCCATTGGGATTTAAGTATGAACACCTTGTCTGTTTTAGCATGTGATAACGCCTTCGGGTATATTGACTATTAATTAATTCTAGGCATTTTTTTGGTGTTACATTTTTTTTTCTTTTGTACATTTCTCTATTCTTTTTTTTCTCTTGTTTCTATTTTTTTAAATGTATAATTAATTTTGGTTTCTTTTATTCAAATATCTTATTGGTAAATAAAAATTAATAAAATGAAAATTATTTAAAATAATTTTAACTACAAATGAAAATAGTGATAAAAATGAGACTAGCTTCCGGTTAGTGCAAGAGTCGTTAGAACAACATGCATTAGAATATCTTCGTACTTCTCTATGCGTTATTTCATGGAGAGATTTCCAAAGCAAAGTTATTAAAGCTGTTCAAATGGGGTTTACACCAACTAAAATCCGATTTTGATAAAAACTTCGATATTTTTTTATCATTTTAATGAAATTACTAAATTTTTTCCTCACCTTTTTCAAGAACATTGTTTTTGTTTTTTCATTTTATTAAATTACTTTCACAATTCCACTAGCCCCTGCAATGCAGGGACCCCTCCGCTAGTTTATGAATTATTATTCATTGAATATGTTTCAATTCATGGTAGGATGTGCTTGTGAGATTGGTGTGAGGAATGGACCTGATGTGCTTGTGAGATTGGTGTGAGGAGTGCCTCCAATCTTGCACTATCATGAAAATCCAAAGGCCTCGTCAAGTGATTATTTAACCATCATGAAAATCCAAAGGCTACGTTTGTTTTATGTGTAAATGCAATTTTAGATCAATGAAAAAGTTGGCACTAGTTCAGTGATCAATAGAAAATAAAACCAAGCGGATTTAAATTTTTGCATTGATGATGTGTGGCTGTCACATTGTAAAGTGAAAGGCTTCTACTCTAATCTTTGCCATGGCACTGGCAAAAACAGTGTGTCATCACCAAATAATTTCCTCTTCAGAAAATTCAAACTCGGGCACATCTCTCTCTGTGTTTATATTCTTCGCGTTAGGCTACTTCATTGTCATCCTCCTCCTCCGTGAGGTCCCACTGTGGCTCCATCCAAGAGAAAGAAGATCATTATTTCATATCTTCAATGTCATCACTGTCAGTATAGTTGTTTATCTCTTGGCCTTCGACGTCACCAAAAATCATGGTATTCTTTCCATCGCTTTTGTCATTGTGCTTCTCATCATGCTAGTTGCATGCTTGGCTATCTAGTTGTACTCTGCATTCCAGAGCTGGAGATTGAAGTCAAGATCCAAAGATCTTGAACATCAAATCAATGATCCATTGTTGGTTCATGGAACCACACCAATGACACAGCAACAGAAGCCACATGTGAAGATGGGGAAGTGGATATGAGGCTATCGCCCCTATGATCGAAGAAAAACACATGATTCTAGAAACAATCAAGACCTTGGATTTATGGATATTGTTCATGTCATTTCTTTGCAATGTGGGTACAGGGTTGGCAGAACGAACATAGGTCAAGTGGATTGGTGCTTTGGATAATTTCCTATTTGAATGACGCCATTCTCCAGTGAAATGGTTGCCCGAAAAAGATAATGACAAAGCATAGACTATTTGACCGTTGTAGAGTTTTACACCAAGGACGATGGAGATTTTCATTGATTTTATCAGTGGAAACTTTTCATTGTTTCTTGATGTAAAATTCACCTTAAGTGGAGTTTTACGCTAATTTACAATGTAAAACAACACCTAAAACAAAACGTAGGGAAATTTGAACCAGGGTATAAAGTTTATCTGGTTCTTATTTACATCAAAAACAAACACGGCCATAAGGGGGAAAAACACAAACACGCAATTAAAAAAAAAAAGCAGATCTTAATGCCCATCGGTGTGCTATAGGGTTCTGAAATCAGAATCGGAATGATTCTGGTTATCGTAATCCCATTTCCATTCACGATGCCCTCCCTCTCCCATCAGAATGAAATCCCATACAACAATGATTCAGTTCCCATTTTGATTCCAATTCTAAAGTATTTTTATTTGATGGGTTTTACATAAAAAAGAGTAAATTACAAAGACCCCCTTATACCATAGGGCCAGTGACAAAGACCCCCTATATTTTTTTTTGTGGCAAAGACCCCTCTGAACTTTTACATTGCGACAAATGCCCCCTTTGTTGTTAAATCAGGTAATAGAATGTGTTAACTTACCAAAATACCCCATTAAGCTTTTTAAATTTTATTTTTTTGCCATTCTCTCTTAAAACTTAATTGGCCCAAAAGTAACTATCCTTCACCACAGCCATTCTCTCTTAAAACTTACTAGAATTAGGGTTGTTATTTAACATAAGGTATGGAGAGCCGAATAACCAGTTGGCATAATCTCAGCACCAACACCTCCTCGAGGTGTTGAAAAACTAGTTGGCATTCCTAGAGAACTTTTTGGACGAGAAAAGAAGAGACCGATGAGATGAAGATGACAGAGAAACCGACATGGTTGAGGTCGCCAACGACCTATGTATATTTCATTCTGTCTTCAACGCTGGCAGTCAGCTGAGGTCGCCCACTACCAAATGGATGGTCAACTGAGGTCACCACCAAATGGATGGTCAGCTGAGGTCACCTACTACCAAATGGATTCTCCCAAGTTCCCGCTACGAAATAGGTTCTGCCAAACTGTACACTAATGGGACTGATGCTTGGTCTAAATTCATACAAACAGGTCCGTGTGTGGTTGAGGTCAAATAGGCTTTTGTTAAACACAGTGGAGGACTTCGATCTGACTGGTTTACAATATTTCAGAAGAGTGAGTGGTCGGCCTGTTTGGGCGATTGGGCCTACCGCCTCTTCCTTGGCCAACAAAACTTATACAGACAAAGCCACCAAAACCACCCCGAATCAATGCATCGAGTGGCTCGATACGTAGCCTCCAGATTATGTTCTTTACATCTGCTTCGGTTCTCAAAACACAATCTCTACTTCACAAATGACGGAATTGGCTATTGCTTTGGAGGCAAGTGGTAGGAATTTTATATCGGTCGTTAGTCCTTCAATGGGATTTGACATGAACTCTGAATTCAATGCGGATGACTGGTTGTCGGAGGGATTCGAGGAACAAATAAAAGCGCAAAACAGAGGATTATTGGTGCGTAATGGGCACCCAGGTGGATATTCCATCTCACATGTCTACCTTTGCCTTTCTAAGCCATTGCGGTTGGAATTCAATGATGGAAAGCTTGAGCCATGGCATGCCAATCACCAGGTGGTCGATGTCGCCGATCAGTTTTACAACACGAAATTTTTGGAGGCGGAAATTGATGTTTGCATTGAGGTTTTTAGGGGAAACGAGTGTTTCGGATGGTTGGCTCTCGGTCTTGGATGGGACTGAGATGTAAGAGAGCTTCTGCTTGTTGTTCTTCAACTTGCCATCACAGCCATCAGAGGGACCCCTTCAGAAGCTCTCTATTAGTGCTCTTCATTTTATTTCTCTAGAGTTTAAACTAAAGAGAGAGAAGAGGGTAGTTTGAGCAAAGTAAATGGGATGAAGATAATAGCAGAAAAAAAGGAGAAAAAAATAAAATAAATTAAAAAGTGTAGTTTAGGCATTTAGAAAACTTTAACAGTAAAATCATAATATTTTTCAAAGTTAATTGGGAACACTTAGGGAGGGGGATCTTTGCCTAATGGCCAAAGTTCAAGGTGGCCTTTGTTGCAAAAAAAAGTACAGCGGGTCTTTGTCACTGGCCCCATAGTACAGGGGGTCTTTGTAATTTACCCAAAAAAATATAATAATAATAATAATTTGTGTTCATATTTTAGTATTAATGGGTCATGGAAAAAAGAATAAGGGGAAATTACATATTAGTATCCTCTACTTTTGGCCTATTCTCAGTTTTTTAGTGTCATATAATTTTCTTTATCAGCCATCCAAATACCCTTATCCTGATAAGTTTGAACCATCACTCTTTTCTCTTTCTTTGATTTTTATTTCTCAACTCCTCCCACTTTCATGCCTAGGTTTAATGGAGATGTGAGCAATGTTTTTAACCTATCGTTGATCTGAACGATTGAATCGTTTAAACTGTCACCCGATCAGGGTTATGGGTCCGATTCAATCAAGACATGCTAGACGGTAAAAAACTGTTGACTTGGTTAATAACTGTTCAACTTGATGATCAGGTTGCGGGTTGCACACTCAATGCATGCAAACTTTCGAAGGCCATAACTTTGCATTCCAATGTCCAATTTTTTTTTTTTTGGGGGGGGGGGGGAGAGGAGGGCCAACTTTTCAATATCTATGTGTCCCAAGGGGCCATAATCACCTTACTCCGCAATTTTCACAACAAAAAAACTTTTTAGACTCAAAATATACAATTTTTAATATTTATATAAATAAAAATAATAACTAAATTAAATATAAAATAATACATATAACATATTTATACACTATTTGTTGCTACAATATATATATATATATATATATATATATGTATGTATGTATGTATGTATGTATGTATACATATATGCGTTGATGTGGCACAGTTTGAACTGTTCGACCCGACCGGTCGAAACGGTGACCCGCGACTCGGAGGCAAAAAATGATTTGGCCTCCAGGTCATTTTTAAAAACATTGGCTATGAGTATTGTCACTCCCTTGTAAAACTCAATGCCCAAAACTTACACCATTGCTTCATCTTTATGAGAATATTATATTCTGAAGGGTAGTTTTGACATATTCAAAAGTTTTAAGTCACACATGATGTCACATGATACACATAACTAGCGGCTGATTAACTATAGGCAATGTTCAAAATTTCATCACGTATCAGTGGGTCACCAATACACGAAATATAAAGAGTTTTGGGGTAAGACATGTTTCAAGGGGTAACCAGGCCTTTAACCAACCCTAAACATATTTTGAAAAAAAAATAAAAATATTATAAAAGAGTGTTGATACAAAGTCCGATACACTCAATTTGGTGTATCCGACTTATCAATACTTTGAACTTTTACTATAGGTACTAAGTTGGCATGTTTTGAAATTTGGAGACCAAAGTGAGAATAGGCCTAAAATACACAACAGAAATATGCAAATTTTCCTTTTTTGTAGGAAACGAGCTTATTAAATGCAGTTTAGTGTTTAAGTGTTTGAAGAAAGTCTTCTATTAGAGTATATATTTACTAACTCATTTGGTGTCAATTCCACAATAAGAAGACTAGAGACAATTTGTACTTTTCTTTAGGGGTGTTCACAGGTCGGGTTGGGTTGGTTTATTGGTGTTTTTCCAACTGGCCCGATCTGGTTGGGTTACCTAATGATGAAACCAAAACCAACCCTATACTAAGCAAAACCAACATGGTCGGTTTGGGTTGGTTTCAACCGACCTCAAGCTTTAATACTCATGAAATTGAATACCATGATATTTTAACAAATATTTTTTTCATAATATATATTTTCAGATATTAAAAACCGAAATATCTATATTTAACAGTTTTAAATATAAAATATATATTTAAATTAAAACCAAAATATATATTTAAATAGATTAGGTTTTCCATACAAAACTGAAATTTTTTTGTGCAAATATATCATAAATAACCGGATTTTTTTCAAAGCTTAAACAAAACATAAATAAAATATATTTAACATGCATTAATTTTTAAAATATTAAATAAAAATACTAACATGTGAATGACTGAATGTGATGCTTGAGTCTTAACTCTTGAGAAGTTGAGAGAATGAGAGATGAGAAGATGGGAGAGCCAACTTGAGATTCGAGGGATGTTGAACAATGAACTTGAAATTTGAAAATCTTGATTCTTGAAGTTGAGAGAATGAGAGTGGTTGAGTTGAGCCTTAGGGAGGCTGACCAAGAAAAATAAGAGTCAAAGAGAAATAATAATGAAAATTGGAAATTGGAAGTAGGGTTGTCAATGGACCGAATACAGACTAGACCCCACCCGGACCATAACCAGTTGAACCGATTTGGATGGTCCAAAGTATTATATCGGACTGGATTGGTCCAAAATTTGATTGTCCAGTAAATTAGTGTACCGAAATGGACATAGTTCAAATACCCAATGGTCCGTTCAATTGTCCACTTAATCCTTTTTTCCTCACTCTCTTCATCAGCATAACAAAGGGTCTGTCTCCGACAATGATTATGCATTCTCTCTCTCTCTCTCTCCCTCCCTCCATCTCTGGTAGTATACCAGAGAGTGTTTTTAGATGATCTCTTCTTTAACCGATGATAGACGATCTATTCTTTAACTGATGGCATACTACAGAGGTCTCTCTCTCCGACAATATTATAGAGAGTGTTTTCAAACGATTTTAGCAACGATCACTCCTTCATCTCCGGCAACGGTTCCAGCCTAAGGTGTTCTCTCTCTCTCTCTCTCTCTCTCTCCAGCAACAATATCTCCTTCATCTCCGGCAATAGTTCCAGCCTGAGGTGTTCTCTCTCTCTTCACCAACGATATCTCCTTCATCTCTCTCTCTCTTCGACTCTCTGCTTTTTTTAACAATTAAAGAGAGCATAGATACAAAAATAACCTTCCTAAACAAATCCTTGTTTCCAGATCACAAACACAAGAAAAATTTAGAAATTCATCAAAACTGTCCAGTTCATTCCATTACCTTCACCATGACTGAAAGCTTCACTTGAGAATCCATCCTATGCTCAGATTGGAGAAAGCAAGTTCAGAGAGAAGAAGTTGAAAGGCTGCTCGCTCAAAGCTAACGTGCACCGAATGGTCTCTAATTCTTTATCATTGTGGAAATTTATTTTCTTTTTATATTTTTATTTTCTATTGTGATACATTTTTTATATTTTGTAAAATTTTTAATAAATATTTTAAATACCGATCCGCAACCGGAATTGCTTTGGCCACTGGTTTTTGGGTCAGCGGTTTGAACATTCGATTCAAATGGATGGCCCATTTCAATTTAAAAAATAAAAAAATAATTAAAATAAAAATGACAAAAAATGGTCAAACCAGTTGATGGTTCAACCATCTAGGCCAACGGTTCATTGACCAAATCAACACTTTTTGGCTAATATTCGGGTTAACGATGAAACAGAACCGGTTGGCTTGATGGTTTTCGAGCTGAATGGTCTAATTATCGGGGTCGATGATGGTTCAAAAACCATGTTTTTAATGTATTTCTATAAATTTTTATATTTTATATAATTTGTTTTTTATTTTTCACTCATTTTGGATCAGATTGGACCCAATCCAGTCCATTTGCATTTTAATTGGACCAGTTTAGGTCTAGCTTGTATGGTTTTTTGGACTGGATTAGATTTGGTGCATTTGTAAATTGACCCGATCAGATTGGACCAATTTGACCAAATCTAGTCTAGTTGACACCCTTAGTTATTGATGATTTTTTTTGTTAGTAAGGATGAATTGGACTTGGATTGGACCCAATCCGATCCATTTGAATTTTAATTGGATTGGAATGGAGTGAAGCAAGTGTTGTAGGTTTTTATATATTTTTCTAGATTTCTCATGTTATATTGGTGTATGGTCCAATTTGGATTGAATTGGACCCCAATCCAACCCATTTATATTTTAATTGGATTGGATTTGATTGCAACAGGTATTATAGTTTTTTATATATTTTTTCTAAATTTTTTATGTTGTTATAGTATTTGATTCAATTTGGATTGGACTGAACACAATCTAGTCTTCTTGCATTTTATTTAGACAAGATTGGACTTGGTTTGTTTGGATTTTGATTGGATTTGGTAAAATCCATTTATAAATGGACAAATATTGGATTTGACTGGAGTGGACCAAATCCAGTCCAATTGGCAGTCCTAATTGGAAGAATACTTATAATCTTGGAAAGAAAGGACACCTATTTGGTGAAAAGTCGCTAGAGAGTAGGGATCCTTTCTTTAAATCTTTCCAAAAAAATACAATAAGCTAATATTTTTAAAGGAGCAAAGGTGTAGGGACTAGGGATTTTCCTTGCATTGCAATGCTTGCCATTAATGCCAATCCTAAAGAGAATACTATAAATAATAGATAGTTAAATATAATGAATAAAAAAAGTAAAAAACTAAGTAAGTAAGTAGGATAGAGACAACCTTGTTAAGTAGTTAGATAACTCGGTTCAATTCGGTTTTCACAGATGAATATTGAAACCAAAGCTGAACCATTAATTTATCCATCTTTGCAACCCACAACCGATTGGTGGTAAAGAAAAACAGGCCAATTTAGGTTGGGTTGGGCTGGGTTGTCGATTTAAACTTTTTTTATGAACAACCCTACTTTTCTTTGAAGAGAAATGGGGATGGATCAGTGAGAACTAAGAATATAAGGCGATTAGAGGATAGCATGTGAGAATGGGGGAGAGGGGAGGACGACATGGGGCGGTGGTGAACTTATAGTGAATATAAGTTGCGATGGGGGGAGGGGTTTGGACTTCGGAGGCACTTTCAATCATCTATTGAAACCGAATGAGACAATCTAACCAATCATGAGCAAACAACATTGTATCACTTAATATCATTCAAGTAATGATCCTCGTACTAAGTATGGGACCATTAATATGAATTATTTTAACATTTTAAATTATTTATATTAGACATTTAGGTTATGCTTTTTATTTGATTGAAGAGACTTACTGTTTTATCTAGAGAATGATCCCATATTAATGGGCAACTACAATATCATTTCATTTGAAATGTACCATTTAAATATAAATAAATAAATAAGAAAAACTAACATGGGTTTTACATATTTGAAGCTGACAATCTATTTTGACGTATTTTGTTTGAAAATCACTATTAATTTATATTATTTTTAATATGATTTAAGAGATAAAATGAGGTCTTATTTGTATAAATCACTTTAATTGGTATTTACTATTTGATAAACTTATTTTTAAAAGCTAAATTAGGTTATGCTTCCAAAAAAGTTAAATATAATTTTTCAATTAATAAACAATTTTATCTAAAAGAATGAAACTCACATTGATGAAGGGTGATTTGGCCCGATTTAGCGAGAAGGGGACACATGGACGCGACCTGATTAAGGGATGATAGCTCAGCCTGGCAAGCCTAGTTTGCAACATTTGAGCTTGGGTATTCAGCCACCTTGGCCCAAAACTCACATTGACATCGAAGCACCTCGGTATCCAATCAAGTTCGAAACTAAAGAATCGAAGTATCAGTTCGAGGCTAACAACCCGAATCGTCACATAACTGACTCTAAAGGTCTCTCTAATGGATCCCGAATCTCGAGATCACGATGAGCTAACAGATCTCGACTTTTTCAAGATCACGATGATGACTCATCCCGACTCCACTAGAGTTGGAAGTGAAACGATAAAGCCTTATCTACGTACTACTCCTTCAAAAGTGGAATGAACCTATCTCCACACCCTGGAGATTCCGGAGCTCTTCCGTGAGACCCACGACTACTCCAGTATATAAATATGAGAACCTCAAGGCAAAGGTACGCGTGATTACTCTACTCTCTAGCACTAAAGTTCTCAAGCTCTCAAGCACTCAGCTCGCATTTACAACATACTAACTTAAGCATCGGAGCGACCTCGTCGGGTTAGCCACCCTGGTTCTCTGATAGATTATTTTGCAGACCGAGCTAGCTCGCCGTCTACTTGGAATCTGGATCGTCCTCCAGCTAGGAGTAGTCAAATCGCACACCATCACACATCATTTGTATTAATTGTTTAGTCATTTTTATGAATTTCATTTATTTTTATCTTATCTATTTAATATTTTGAATATTTTTAAGTTAAATTATTTGTTTAATTGTTGCTTTTGAAATGATTGTGTTTGAATAAAATTCGGTTACTACCATAACATTTAAAATTGCCACTTTTTAGGGATTAAGATGCTAGGTATGTGAATTTTAAGAGAGTGGAGTTATCATTTTTTTTTGTGAGTGGATATATTTTTTTAAGAGTGAAAGTTTAACCTCTTATAGGATTTTTATATATTGAAAATTTGAAGGATTTAACCTCTTATAAGAGTTTAACCTTATATATATATATATATATCAAATAGATAATATTCAAGATCCACTTCTCACGGACTCACAGCTTTAATAGGCGCGTGTTACCGAGTTCACATCTTGTGGGGCGCCCCACAATGTCCCACATCACGTACCTATTTTGTATTGTAATATCTCTTAGTAATGTTTCATCATCTCCTATATTTATTATCGAGAAATATTCCTAATATACGGTAGAGATAAGGTGTAAGGCGTATATATGATCTCCGTGTTCGTATAGTGTTGGATTCACCTTCTAACTAGAACTGTCTATCACGGTTCCCACAGGTATTCTTAGAACGAGTTGGGACGATTTTTTTATTGGAGGAGATCCAAATTTGTTGGCGCTTTGCTTAGCATGACTCCTTCAAATTCAAATCTCTCAATCGCGAGCAAGGTTAGTTGAACGCGAGGCTGTTGAGAGGGCTATGGAACCAATGGTAAGGTTCCACGACAGTAATAAAATACATGGGCTCGTACCTTTTACAGTGGGCCCATAATTTATTGCGAGTAACCTCATTATTTTTTCACAGCCAGTTGAACGGCCAAGGCGTTCAGTTAATCCGAATTCATCCATGTTGTTGGCCTCTTCGTAACTTCCTCAGTTCATCTACCGTAAAGGCGCAAACAAAAAAGTTTTTAAAATAAAGTCCTTGTATCATTTCATTTTTCTGCATCAGCCCTTGAATTGATGAATTTGTTTTCAGCTGTTTGTATTTATAAGGTCTATTTCCGGATTAAGTATTTCTAGAAGGTCGTAAAAGAATAACTAGAACCATTTGAACGAAATACAATAAAATAAAATCAAGGAACCATCGAAACCACAAAAATACGAAAAAATATACAGAGAAGAAGGTGAGTGAAATAGAGAAAAAGCGAAAACAGAAATCAGAAGGGAGGGAGAAGAAGCAATCCTACGAGGAGAGAGAGAGGTAGAGAGGAATGACAATGGACAGAGAGAAGGAGAGAGAGATTGAGCTAGAGAGCGCAATGTACACCAACTGTTTGTTATTAGGGCTCGATCCAGCGATCATCGGTGTGGGAGGCAACAATGGTACCCCTCGAGTTGGGCTTTTCCGCCATTCCAACCCTAAATTGGGTGAGCAGCTTCTTTATTTCATATTATCTTCACTGAGAGGTCCAATTCAATCCGCTAAGGTACTATAACTATCTCTAAAGATCTCGACCCTCCTTTTTTTTTGAATTTTGTATTGGATTATTCTGGTTCTCTAATCTCGAGATCTTGCAGGATTTCGATAAAGTTTGGCCGATCTTCGATTCTGCCCAGTCCCGCGACTTTCGTAAGGTGAAATTCTCTAACGTTTTTAATGATTCACCTATCAACAAAATTACATGTTTAAACTTCGTCGGTTCGTCCGTGTTGGTTGGTTTGAAATTATTGATTCTGACATTTTTTTCCTTAAATAAAATTCATTTTTGTTTGTTTTCCCCAGGTTGTGCAGGGGATTATAAATGAGCTCGAATCACAGGGGGCCCTTCCTAGAAGCAATTCAAGGGTTTCTTCACTCGCAACTTGTTGTGGGCCGAGGTTGGTTATTTCTTTTATTTTTATCTGTCATACATTATTGTTAGTTTACTACTCTCTTTGTTTTCCATGTCTTTAAAGCATTAATTCAACTATAATTTTTCATTTCTTTTTAATATTGTCACTTATTGCGAATGTCTCCGTGATAGACATTCCTTGCTTCTGTATGAGCTGTCTTTGGGGTTTTGAGAAATTATAAGCTGCTCCTGGTTAAGTATTGACATTGAGTTTTGCTTCTAGCGCTATTAAGTGTTTCGTGGAAGCTAGTGAATTAAGTTAACTCTAAATGTTTTCTACGCGTGATTGTGAAGTGAACCCGATCTTGTGCATAAAGAAGTTACTCTTTGATTGGCACCTGAATACTTTTTTCATATAAAAGAAACTCTTAGCTGGACCAGGACTTTTGCTTTAGGTCTCCTGGTTGACAGAAATTCAAGGTGAGAAACTTGTTCTTGGACGGTGATTTCTACTCAGCAAGGTTTACTGGGAAACAATAGGGATTCATAGCATGTTATAAAAGTGGGAGTTGATGAGTAGGTATTTTATCACAATGCCTTCGGTGATGTAAGATTAGAGTGATGACCGCTATAACTATGCTTTTGATAAGTCTTGAACTTTGTCTCTTCAATTGATCAAGTTGCACGGGAATGGTATACTACACATGGAAACATGGCTTTTGAGAGTTTCAATCATTCAACATAAGGGCGCTTGCTGACTGCTGTACTCTATGGAAGATATTAATGGGTTTCCAATTGTCTCAGGAGTGGTAGTGGTAGAGATAACTAAGTTTGTATTCCATATTTAATAGTACATGAATACTTTATTTTTTTCCGCATATTTTGTGCATCCATTTATTTTGCGTTTGATGTTTGAAGGCTAAGATCTATTTATAGGACGCTAATCATTGAAGCGAATTATAAGAATATTTTGCGGTCTCACTGCATTTATTTCCTTTTCCTGCTTATCTTGGTGGTTCTTTGTTATTTAGTTTTTCTGGTCTTGGTGTGCATCTGATTATCACTCTTGAGTTGTCTTGAACATTTCATGCAGAAGTGGGCCTTGTTACGAACCAGATAAATATATTTTTTATATTATTGGGAGCTAAAATTTATTGTTTAGCATTTTCCTCTCTAGAGACTAAACTGTTTCTGGTGAAGTTAAAGCGTTGTCTAGATGTAACTTAAGTGATTGCCTAGGCGAACCATATGGTCGGCATAGATATAAACTTCTAACTGGGGCCAAATAACTTGTTACGCTTCCTTATATATCAATGGGTTTATGTTATCCCATTTACAGTTGACAGGAGTAAATGTAGGGCTAAAAATTAGGATTCATAGTCTTTTTGTGTATGTTGTGTTTTTCCATTGAATCATGGTGGTTACCTGAGACTGGTATAAGTTGTCATTTGACCATGTATTAATTTAACTTGTGGTTCAATAATTTATAAATAACTATTATAAAATATGATTTTCAAATAAAAAAGCTGTTGTAAAATGTGTGTGTATGGTTATATACAGTATGTTATGTATGGTTATATGCAGACACTATAGAGTTTGTATATACTTTTTTACTGATTGTAATGCCTATGTCTGGTAGGCATTGACTTGCCTTGCCATGCCAACATGCCTAGGAGTTGTCTAGCTGCCTCTGCTTTTGTACACACTAGTTGTGTGTGTTTTAATTTTTATAAATGGTCCTCAGGTTTTTCATCTTCTGTTTCTTTGTTATATATTTGTATGTACATGTATGTATATTTCCTTTAAGGCTATGTTTGGTTTAAAGGAAAAAGTAGAGAAAGGAAGGGAAAGGTAGGAAACCTTTACAAACCTTGTATGGGTATCCCAACCTTTCCCTTCCTTTTTCTACTTTTTCCTTCAAACCAAGCACAACCTAAGTCCATCACTATGGCTGTGCTGCCTCCACTTTTGCACACACACAACTGTGTGTGTGTTTTACTTTTTATAAATGGTTCTCAGTTTTTTATTTTCTTTTTCTTTGCTGTGTGTCTGTGTTTGTTTTTTACTTTTTAATGGTTATCATTTTTTTTTCCATTTCCTGTTACTTTGTCATATATTTGTATGCACATGTATGTATATTTCCTTTAAGTTCATCACTATGGTCATGTTTGCGTGCATGTCATTTTCTGTTTCTTTGTTATATATTTGCATCTGCATGTATATATATTTTCTTTAAGTTCATCACTATGACTGTGCTGCATCATTGAAGTCCTTAGATTTTGCAATGCATGTTGATGATCAGTATATTAAAACTAAGGAAGATGTTTCATATGGTGACTGCAGATTTGTTGAGCTTCTATGGCAGCTTTCTTTGCATGCTTTACGAGAGGTTCATAGAAGAACATTTGCGGCAGATGTAGCTTCTAATCCATTGCCTTCTTCATTGACAGATGTAGCATTTTCACATGCAGCTACATTGCTTCCTGTGACAAAGGTACTCTTGATTTATTTCACTGCTTAAAGTTTTCATGACCTCTCTATGTTACTAGTATTACATAGTTGTTTATTATCACTTTATTTTTTAAATATATATAATAAGAGCCACATATGAATATGTCATGTCTATTTAGTTTTGTTTTCATAACGGATGTTTGCTTCTCCTTCAATGAATATCTTAAGTACATTAGGAACCTAAGTTGGGGTAGTGAGTAAACATATTATTATTTGCTAATTTAGTCAAGGTAAGAGAGGGGAGTTGGGGTTGGAAAATTGGAGTAAATAACTTCAGATTTCCTTAGCAAATGGCTTGGAGATTCACACTTGAGCAGGACAATTTGTGGGACAATGTCTTTGGTAGCATCCATGGTTGGGCTGTTAATGGATGGGAAATTAAATTTTGGGAAGACCTCTTGTAGGGAGACAGACTGTTGAAATATCATTTCTCTATTATCTATTCCATCTCCTCACACAAGTATAAGCCCATCTCCCACTTGGCCTTCTTTTCTAATATGATAATTTCTTGGGATTTGGGTCAAAGGAGGTTTAAGGGACTTCAAACATGCTAAAGCAATCAACCTCGTTAATCTTTTGGAGGAAGTGTTTCTTGATCCCTTAAAACATGACTCTAGACTTTAAACCCTCTCTGCTTTAGATTGACTCTTAAGTTCTTTGATCTGTTAACCCTCTCTTGTGCAGGTTTTTTGGTAAGATCCATTTGGTATCAAAACAGTTCTGCTAAAGATTAGGGTATTTTGTTGGGAAGTATTCCATGTGGCCTTAATTAGTACCTTTCACCTCATAAATTCTTTCTTTGTGATGCGACCATGGAATCTACATTTTGTATGCTAATCTCATGCCCATTTACTTCCTAGTTTCTTGGTTTGGTTTTTTGCTCTCTTTTGTTGTAAGTGGTTCTTTCCTGGAAATGTTTAAAGCCTGTTTAAGACTCATTCTTCAATCAAGAAAAAAAAAAGAAAGATCTTGTGGAGGTGCACAAGGATATTTGGGTGGGTTAAAAAACTGATACGTATTGCATGATACACACTGATACGTTGTGATATTTTGAACCCTGCAAGTATATTTTATGAATAAAAGTTCTCTGAGGATTCAATCATAGAAAATATTTCCACAGAAGTTTACTGATAAAAAAAATCCATAGAAGTGGTTAGTGGGGTTAAAACATTGGAGTTATTTTGAACCATATTCTAAGAATGATAACCTTAGAGGATAGTAGATAGTGGCTAATTCCTCATCTTTAGGAACACAGGTATGGCCTCCACGGTTCCACTAGTTATGAGCTAAGTGAAGCTTAACTTTATTGGTTGTAGCTTGGGCCAAGGTTCAAAGTATTGATACGATACGCATTTCGGCCGTATCGTATTGGTACTTAGAAACAACCGATACACACTTTTTTTTTTTAAAGTTTTTTTTCAAAGTTTGTTTTTTTGGGAAGTTTATAAGATGCTTTTTATTATTAAAAAAAGTTGGGGGTCCGAAACACCTGGAAACAGGCGTTTCAGACCATATCTTTTTCAAAAGATACGATATGATACACCCGATACGGGGCGCATCGTATCGATACTTTGAACCTTGGCTTGGGCAGCCTGGGTAATTCAGGCACTGGAGGAGTTATTAGAGATAGTGAAGGGGCAACTTTAATCCTCTATTTAGGCCCCTAAGCCCCTTTTGTGTTGGGGATTCCACAAGAGACAAACTGTTTACTGTGTTACAAGGATTCAGGTTGGACAAAAGGTGCATGAGGAACATGGTTGTAGAAGGAAATTCTAAGGTTTGATAAAAAAAAGGAGATTCAAAGGTATGGTAGGCTGGCTGAAAAATGATAGGCAACGAATGCTACAATATTATCAGACATTCAGAGAGTTCCTAGCAAGGGAAATGACTCTTGCTATTAGATGATAGATTATTCAGCAAATAGTATTGCTAATTCAATACCAAAGCGAGGGATTACTAGGGAACAACTGCTCTGGGGGTAATCAGTTTGTTGAGCAAAAATTAAAATTGGTGTTTAGGTGGCAATTGCTAGCCTAACAAAGGATGCCAATGCTCACTGTACATAAAATCTTTTACCACAATCAATAAAATTTCAGAGTTAACAATACAAGGAATTTAGTCAGAATGTCAGATATTGTAATTTCAGTCCTTTTTGTTTTTTTGCATGAAGTGGCCACTCTCAGACTCGAACCTACGTTCTCATGCTTGACAGCCTGAGTTTTTACCATTACACCAAGTAATGGTCCCTATCAAAGTTTGCCTAGAAAACAAAATGTAGTGATTCAAAGAAGTTCAACACTGTATTTTTTGATGGTCCTCTCCCCTGCCTCTCTTTATCTAGTAAATCACATATTCATCTTTATATTAAAACCAAGTATGTCAAAACCATCTTTGGTTGCTGGCTAGCTCTCACTGGAGCCTTCTATGTATAACAGGCTCGGATTGCACTTGAACGAAGGAGGTTTCTTAAAAATGCAGATACAGCTGTCCATAGACAAGCCATGTGGTCGAACCTGGCTCATGAAATGACTGCTGAATTTCGTGGTCTTTGTGCCGAAGAGGTAGAGGGTAACTTCTTGACATTTCTTTCGGGGGCCTGAGGTCTATATTGAATTTTCTGCTTAGAGGTTATGGTTGTATCAATTGTTCTTACATCAAAATTTCCCTGATCCTGGAAGTCAGGCTTATTTACAGCAAGAGTTGGAAAAACTACAGGACTTGAGGAACAAAGCAAAGTTGGAAGGGGAACTATGGGATGATCGCATCCCTGGTTCCTTGGGTCAGAATTCACATTTAGTCTCCAAGGCAACTCGTCTGTGGGAGTCTTTATTAGCTCGCAAGAGTAATTATCCAACTCTTACTGTTTTGAACTTTTTCTATCAGTAACAGATTAGTGATTGTATTATTTGCAATACAAATAGAGTACAACTTTATTTGTGCCAAGCACCCATTCAGGTATAGGCCCCTTGGCCATCCTAATTTGAATATCTTTCTAATTTGTGCATTTTACAAGGGATTTTCTTCTGAAGCCACCCAACAATACAACTGATTTCTGCCTAACTGCCTTACTGTTCTGAATCTTATGATACAACCTTCTTTTTTCATACCCTTTTCTTGTTCACTGTCATAATAGTAAGTAGCCAATCTGATAGTTCAAATTATTGTGCATGACTCTCTCAAGAGAAATCTGTTAAATGGAGCTGCTTTTTCATGCCCTTTTTCTTGTTCACTGTCATAATAGTAATTAGTAAGTAGCCAAACTGATAGTTCAAATTATTGTGCATGGCTCTCTCAAGAGAGATGTTATTAAATGGAGCTTTTTTTGGATGTTTTACATGTATTGCAGTATTGCTTTGCATGTGCTTCATTTAGCATTATGAATGTTGACTGAAACATTGTAATTTTGACAATGCTTTTTTGATTCTATACACCTTCACATTTTGTGTAAATAGCACTTGTAGTTCTTTTTTTTTTTGGATAAGCAATGGTAAGATTTTATTAATGAAAACACCCACACTGCTCCAAAAAGCAGTTGGCATAAACAGGTACAAACAAGCTACCAAAGCTGCAAGCCCATCTCCTGCCACAAGAAGCCCTATAGACAGAATTACAAGGAAAAAACGAAACACAAGTTAAAGATTACAAGTTTACAACCTGGCCCTGGATAGCCCTATTCAAGATGATTTTTTTGCCACTCCTGCCCTAGCTAGAGAGTCGGCTAGATCATTAGCACTTCTAAGCACCCATTTGAATGAGCTAGTCAATAAGAAGCCCAAATGTTGTGCTTGTCTCACCAGTGGTCTAACCTTCAATGGAATCAAATTCTGTTTTCTCATCCAACAGATTATAATAGCCTTTGTTAATTCCTATGCACATTATAATGGCCAATTCTTTTTTTTTTCTATAGTTAACTTTTAGGTATTACTGTATTACTTTAGGTCAATGATTTTTGGTGTGTTCTTATTTTGGTAAAGCCATAAAGGGGGGTACCCTCAAACAGAAAGAACAAAAAAAAAGATCTTGGATTTATAGTTTTACCAAAAAAAAAGAGCTTGAATTTATAGGCGGACTTTGAGGGAAATTGAGAAGTTAGCAAGGAAAATTGTTGCAACATTCAGATGGGTTAAAAGAACTGCTAATGGGAGGCAGATTCCTTGGCCAAACAAGAGGTTAACAGGGAGCAATATTTCTGGGCAGAATTGTAAAGGTCTAAAGATAAAAATGGGTGGTCGGGTATCCAGACCCAGTCTGGTTGTAATGTAATCACTAACTCAATAATTAATAAGAATGCTTTTTGCTGATAAAAAATGTCTCTGTTGTAAATAGTCTAAAGATAAAATTTGGGTGGTTGGGCATCCAGACCCAGTCTAGTTGTAATGTACTCATCAGCTCAATAATTAATAAAAATGTTCTTTGCTGATAAAAAATGCCTGTGTTGTAACATGGGTATCAGTTAGAGTGGCAGCCAAAGTCTATACTAATATACTTTCAGTTTTTTATTATTCTGTGAGGGTAGGTTATCACTCTCCTATTTTAGCATATCATTTTTGTTTAGGCCTTTTTGTATAAGGTTCTGGATGGCCAGAGTGTGATCTTCCTTTTTGTTGATGTTTCTTTGTTATTTGGTCAGGACTGTGCACGAAGCATATACAATCCTTGTTAATATTATAGATGATTACTTTAAAAAAAAGTATATATAGTCATAATGACATGGCAAGAAGTTTCACCAACCCAATTATGATATTTTATAGCTCTTTTTGCTTGTCAGGCGTCAACCATCTACCCATCCATTCTCTTTTATTCTCTCAGTAACAAATATTTTTTATTAACATGGAAACAAATGTACAGAAAAGAGTCTAAGGGTTTTTACTGTTCAGTCCACCTCATAATTTTTTATGAGTTTTTACGGTTGGGAGCAGTGGCAGGTAGGGGAATCCATCACAATTTGGGGGGGGGGGGAGTAGCATAGGTGGTGGGTTTGGGACAACACGTTTAGAAAACCAATAAAAAATTCCGAGGGCGAGTACATCATAAATTTCCCAAGAATATGTTATCTATAAATGAACTGATTTCAAAGTCAAAACTTGATCTTGATTATATGAAAAATTGTGTATACACACACACTTGAAACAAAAGTAATGTCCCCATGCTGGTACTATCTATTCAGGTTCTTGGAAGGGCTGGATTGGATATGGACCTAACCCTTTGCATTCTTTTTTTGGCACAAAGTAGCAGCTGGCTTGAACCCATGTTCTCACACTTTCCAGCCTAAGATTTTACCATTTCACCAAGAAATGGTAATACTGTATGTAGTAGAGTTAATTATGGTACAACATAATACAAAGTGATAATGTAAAATTTAGAAGTATTAATTACGATATTGATAATATAGTTGAAAAACCAAATTTAGAAAGGGAATAAAATATAAATTTATTAAGTGGGATGGACAAAACAATGCTGAAGAAACGAGGAAACAACTATTTGTCTTGTCGCTTGTTGATTTAAGCAATTAGATGTGAGTTTTTACTAGATGCATTTTTATTTTATTAATAAATTTCTGAGAAACAGTAATAATGGCAGGATTTAAAATATGATCAATGATATGGTTTGATTTAGTTTTCTTTATGTCTATGATAAGAGTAGAATTTAAGACATTGCTCTAGGGCATCACAAACCAAAAAGGTTGCACCTAAATGGATGGGCTCAGGGCTTACCTGAGGTGCAATGTCGAGAAGCCCTTGGAGATCAATTTTGGCTTTATTGCTTACCTTCATGCAAAACATAAGGTATGATGTGGTTTCAGGGCAAGGTGTGAAGTTTTGGGAAGATACTTGGTGGGGAGGCTCTCCTTTTTGTTAAACTTTTCTGAGAATTTATAGATTGTCCAATTCTAAAAATAGATTTTGCGGATTTGGCAACCTTGGGAGAGAATGGTTTAGTTTAGGACTTGGGCTTAAGAAGGCCTTTAAGGGATCTTGAATGTGTTGGTTTCTCTTGTAATCGTACTTGAAAACTTTGATTTGTCTTTGTTGGGGAATGATGATAGATTTTGGTTCCCTAATACCAATGGCTGTTTTACTTGTGCCTCCTTTTTTTAAATCCTTATTACCCCTTACAAAGTCTCAACCATTCCTGGTTAAGGAGGTTTGGTGTAGCCTGACTCCCCCTAAAGTAAAGATTTTTTGTTGGGAAGCTATCAACCAAATCATCAACACCCACGAAAGGCTTAGTTGTTCAAGGTGAAGCCCAAAAACTAAGGAAGAAGAAGAGAAAGGAGGAGAAGGGAGAAGAAGAAATGTTACGAAGGCGTGTCTCAAGTTACTGTTTACACCAGAGACAAGGTTTATAATGTTGCTGAAAGTGCAAGTTTGCTCGCCCCTGGGTGCCCAAATACAAAGAAGAAATGAAAAACCAAAAAAAGCCCTTTCATCATATTGCATATTCTCAACACCCCTCCTCTAGCTGAGGATAGATATCTATCATGCCCAGCTTGCCTAGGTTACTATTGAGCTTTGGCTTGTGAACTCCTTTAGTAGAGCAGTTAACAAGTTGATCCTCAGATCTTACAAAAGGCAGGCAGATTTCTCCACTATCAATTTTCTCTTGGATGAAATCCCTATCCATTTCAATATGTTTTGTACGATCATGTTGAATAGGATTATGAACAATGTTTATGGCTATCTGATTGTCACAGTAAAGTCTCATAGGATTTTTTTTTGTTGGGATTCCCATTTCTGTTAACAAAATCTTCAACCATAGTAACTTTGAAACCCCATGAGCCATTGCCATACATTCTGCTTTCACCTCTACACTAGAGCGAGCAACAACACATTGATTCTTGCTCCTCCAAGATATGATCATATGACATTGCCCCCAACTAAGGCACAATAGCTAGAAGTATATCTTTTGCCGTCCATTGACCTTGCCCAATTTGCATATGTGTAGGCCTCAATCTTCAACTTTCCATGATTGGAGTATAAAATTCCTTTGCTAGGACACCCCTTCAAGTAAGCAAGAATCTTGTTGACAACTTGCATGTGAGAGGTTCTGGGCTTATGCATATATTGACTAACCACATTGACTGCATAGGATATATCTAATCTTGTCAAACATAGATAGAGAAGACGACCAACCAATCATTGATAGACCTCTCTATTTGGAAGAACATCTCCATTTGTGGCATTCAACTTGTGGTTGGGGTCAATTGGGGTTTACACCCCAATTTTCCAACATCCTAGAGCAAGTCAAGAACATATTTTCTTTGAGAAATGAAAATACCCTTCTTTGATCATGCTGCTTCAATTCCCAAAAAGTATTTAAGATCACCAAGGTCCTTGATTTCAAACTTAGAGGCAAGAAAAGATTTCAACTAAGAGATTACAGAGATGTCATATCTTGTCAAAACAATATTATCTACATAAACTATTAGCATAGTCACCCCATCATCATGCCTTCTTATGAACAAAGTATGATCAACCTGGGATTGAGAGAACCCAACTGCCAAGATTGCTCTTCTGAATCTATTCAACCAAGCTCTAGGAGTTTCTCAAACAAGGACAGAACCTTGGCAAACCTATTGGATCTAATACTTTTAAGGGCTGTCCATTGGCTAAAATCTTCGGAGCTGTTCTCAGACTTTCCTTTGGCTGACTTATTAAGAAATTGGAAAGAGATAGCTACTTCTGCTTTGCGTAAGAGGACTCTTAGTCCCTCATGGTCCCCTTCTCCCTCTAGATTTATAAAACTGAATTTTGATGGCAGTAGTTTGAGGAATCTAGGGCCTTCTGAGATTGGGGGAGTGTTCAATAATGAGGAGGGGGTTGTTATTGCCTTGTTCTCAGGCCCCATTGGGGAAGGAGACTCTCTTAGGGCTGAGATCCTTGCAGCTCTGGAAGGAATTCAAAGAGGAAGGGAACTAAATATCAGATGTTTGGCCTTGGAAGGTGACTCGAAGGTGGTGATTAGCTGGCTGAAGGAAGAGGACAGTGGCTTGTGGAGCTATAACAATGAAACGAAAAAATTCTGTTGGTTGGGCAGAGACATTGAGATGCACTATAGCTGGGTGAGGAGGTCTGCCAACTCATTTGCAGTTGGGCTGGCCAAGCAGGGGGTGAATAGGGAGGCTATCTTTTGGGCTAAGTATTAACTTTCTGTCATTGTATTCTGTTGATAGGGAGTTAAGACTTTTTACCTCCCCTATTGTATCTAAAGCTTTATAAATATTCACATCATTAATAAAGTTCTATTGTTATTGATAAAAAAAACAAGCTCTAGGAGATTGTTTGAGTTCATACAAAGACTTCTTTAAGCGACAAACTTTTCCCTCACCATTAGGAAGGCTCTCCTGGTGGTAGGTCCATATAAACTTCCTCCTTTAGGTGTCCATTAAGAAAGACATTTTTCGCATCCATATGATATAAAAAGTAAGAGAAGTGTGCCACAAGAGACAAAATCACATGGATAGAACTGATTTTAGCTACTAGAGCAAACATTTCCTAATAATTAGTGCCATAAGTCTGAGTATACCCTTTGGCTACCAGCCGTGCCTAGTTTCTTTCAAGTTTCAACAAAGCCATCAATCTTGTGTTTGACTATGTACACCCACTTACATCCAACTATAGATTTATCCTTGGGAAGAGAAACAAGCTCCCAAGTCTGGTTCTTTATGAGGGTATCCATCTCCAGGTTCATAGCTTCTTTCCAATGAGGTGATTGCACTGCCTTTGTAACACTATGGGGAGTAGAAACAGAAGAGATAGCTTAGATATATGCACAATAAGAGGGTAAGAGAGCATCATAAGAAACATAATTGGTGATGGGATAGTTGGTGCACTTTCTCTTTACCTTGCGGATGGTAATGGGAAGATCAAGGTCAAGATCAATGATAGGAGCATGAGTAGGTTCAAGAGGAGTAGCATCAAGGTTACTTGAGTTTGGGTGTTTAGATTGTTATGGACATTCAGCATTAAGAGCCTCCTTTTTCTGCTGCCTGATAAAAAACTGTTGCTAAGACCGAGGACGAGATACATAGGAGGGGGAGGAGGAGGAGGTGAAGGAATGGTAGTAGAAGATGGATTGGAAGTAGAAGATGAGTCTGGTATAGGAAGATAAAAGGGAGTCCAATCTTCACTAACATTCTCCCCCTAAAGATAAGGACAAGATGACTGGAAAAAGGTGGAGGACTTGATGAATGTAACATCCCTAGAAGCTTCCATTCCTTAACTAGGAATAACTTTAAGAGTCACAAAGAGTTCCAATGCACCACCGGCACACAACAAGGCCAAGGGAAGAGCCAACACATGGCTAAGAAGCAACAACAGCCCCAAGAATAGTCTGGGTGGCAAAATATAGGAAGAAGAAAACCCCCCAAAAAAATTTCTAGTGTTCAAAAAATTACGAGACTCACTTCCCGTCTTCCTAGAGATATAAAACGAGCCAAATAAATATGGTTTGAGGGAGAAAAACTCCATTAAAGGTGCTGAAACAACCTCAAAAGGGTAGCTCATTGGGCTGTGATTCGTGGGGAATTTCAAGGTGTTTCTATCAATGATTTGCTTAGGGAGTGGCAGGTGGTGACAGATGTTCAGATTAGGAGACAACAATGGGTGGTCAATTGGTCCC
Organism: Nelumbo lutea; assembly: GCF_056320005.1. Taxonomy (NCBI): domain Eukaryota; kingdom Viridiplantae; phylum Streptophyta; class Magnoliopsida; order Proteales; family Nelumbonaceae; genus Nelumbo; species Nelumbo lutea. Next base: position 6,679,459 of record NC_142687.1, read on the forward strand.
CCCCCCCCCCCCCCCGATATAGAGATGTTCAAACTCAATTCTGACAGTTGCAGCCTTGGAAATCCCTTGGGAGTGGGAGGGAATTGTTAGGGACCATGGGGGCAGTATCATTCTAAGCTTTTCAGGTCTGGCAGGCCAAGGGAATTCTTCAAGGGCTGAACTGCTGGCTTTGGTTCAAGGTTTGAAGTTGTTTACTAGACAGGATTTTAAGGAATGTGGAAGTGGTCACCGTCAAGTAGTTTTATGTTGGATGACAGGTCAAAGTGAAATCCCATGAAAATCCAGACCTCTAGTCAGACTGGCTCATGCTCTAGGTGCTGCATTGAATGCCTCATTCAAGTGGGTGCCTAGGAGTGCCAACATGATGGCTGATTCTCTGGCTAAGCCTGGGGTTGGAGAAGTTTGTTTAGAATGGGGATGCCCAGGACAAGCTGCTAATTTGCAATAAATGAGTTGCTGTCATTTGTTTTTGTTTCTGCTGTTAGTTGTGGTGAGGCCTCTCTTGGGAGGCCCAATGTTGTACACTTCTCTGCATACTTTGTGTGCAGTTTGGTGTTTAATGAAATCAAAAAAATTTATCCTGTTTAAATAAGAATACTTAGTTTTTATTTCTATTTACAGGTCAACATGAAGTTCTTGCTTCAGGCCCTATTGAGGACTTGATAGCTCATCGTGAGCATAGGTAATCCTCTTTCACTCTTCCTCCTTTTATGATCTTTGCATGGAATTTTACTTATCTCTCCATATAAATACACAACGTTCCTATCCAGGTACCGCATCTCTGGATCATCTTTGCTTGCAGCTATGGATCAAAGTTCCCAGGTTCCCTATTCTGATATTTTGTCTATTCAACCTGGTGATCCAAGTTCAACACATGCAGATGATAGAGAACCAGTAGATGGGCCATTTATCAATGTCAATAGGGAAAAACAGAAAAACAGTGTAGATTCAACTCATCTACAAGCAAATAATGAAACCTATTCTCGAGTGGATGATAGAAGTGGAAGAGTCCATCCTGTCGTTGACATAGCAGAAGTTCTCAGGCGTTGGACGCATGCTTTACAGCGTATTCATAAACAGTCACTTAATCTGGTAAGTCATTATTTTGTTTTATATTATTATTTTATTCCCACATAAGGATATGGCACTGAACAGCACAGAATGGCAAAACGGGATTCATGTGCCGAACCCTTATGGCTGGAACAAGGCTTAGGTGGTAATGATGATTCATTGATTCTATTCCCACATACGAAATATGATTATTATTCCTTTCTGGCGTTATCTGATTCTTCTCATTTAAGGTCACGACTGATAAAATGATTACAAACATATTATGGAATTTGAAAAAAGGTACAAAGAAGAGGAAAGCAAAAGCTTCTCACCCACGACATGTAGTTGTTTCTTTAATAAAGTTAGGCTGAAGGGGTCTTTTTCTTGGTTTCTGTTTCTTTTAATTTGTGTGTGTGTGTTTTTTTTCCAGTTAGATATTCATTGGCTAAAGTAGTCCCATTCATCTTGCCGTTTTAACTATACATGTGTCTTAACTGTGTATGGGAAGGATTAGTTGTGTTGTTTGGTGAGTTTTCCCGAACAACCCAGGAATCTTCTTCCACATGATAACCTATTTTAGGGACCCAAGGGGAACTCGTGAGTTTCTCCATTCTTTTCCCATGGGGTAAATTGAAAAATTGAATGGCTGCTATAATTTTGGCAAACTTCGAACCAAGGTATGCTACTGATATGGACTACAGTAGTGGATGCATAACTGATCTAGGGGGTCCTATATATGATGGATGTTATGGATAGGGCCACATGATCATCCACACTGATCTTGCCTAGTAGTTGGCTTTTCCAAACACTTGCACATGTGCACACATATTAGGACAACATCTTTGGACTAGTTTTATCCAGCTGTGTAGTGAGCAGTACCATATACATTAATAATGGATATGGTACCGAGGACAGAAAGGTGGAGTAGGATGCTTGTAGCCGACTCTATATAGTTGGGACAGGATTAGATGATGTTAATGATGATGATTTCCTGTTGGTTGGTATAAGACTAAAATATTTTCATTTATGCTATTCCAAGTCTGTAACTGCAGTAAGGAATTATAGTTTAGCAGTTTAGAAAATCTATTATGTGATAATAATAAAAAAATTGATGCCCATAATATTGTAAAATGCTTTGTCTTGTAGCAAGCTGTCCCAAACAGGGAGAGTGGTGGACTAGCCACCATTGTCAGTATATCAAAAGGGCATGCCTATGTGCATAATAAGGTGCATTTTAAGGCACACGCCTTGCTTGAACTGGCAAGACAAAAGATTTAAACTCTCCACACTCTTAAAACAGATGACACACAAGGGCAGAGTAATTAAGCCTTCTGTCTTGTCTGGTATTGTCAATCTGTAGTGTAACCTCCTAGCAGAAAACTTCAACCATTGGAGGAAAGGGACCCTCACAAATGGCTTTAGAAGGAAAAGATTGGAATAATAGGTTGTTCTGGTAAGATGTTTTAAAAAATGAAGCATATGAAAAAACCCATTTTGGGTTGGACATCAAATTCCTTTGCCTACCCCAGATGGAGAGAGAAAAACACCTTTCAAATCTTCCAGAAGGTTCACGACTTCATCAATTTTGTAACCTCTCAATCCCAATTTCTGAGATAAACCCTCATATGCAAACGAGATCAATTTGGAAATAGTTTATTTCTTGTTATTGCACAAGGCAAAAGTCCTAGGATAGGTTTGGCATGAAAGTTTATCCCCCACCATAGATCTTCGCAGAGTTTCATCAGACCCTACAGTGATCCCATCTGATATTGCTATCAAAATGAGGTCAATTGAGCTAATATCCTTCGGGGGGCATTGCAAAATGGAACCTCTAGTAGGTCCTTAGTTCCAATTTCCAACCATTTATGTTAATGTCATATTTGCTCTTGACACCAAATCCTCTAGTAGGTCGGAATTTTTTTCTTATCTTGTTTTCTTTTTCCATAATCTGGTTTTCTTTGTTAGTTTTAAAATATTAACATGCCGTCACTCGCATATGATATTGTAGGCCAAGGCCAACGATGGAGAGGGTCCAGAACTTCTACGAAGTGATCATGATGAAGGTACTGGTGGCCATGCTGAATCTTTAGCAACAACACTTGCAGAACATTGGCAACATTTAGCTAGCATACAGGTATTTAAACATTATTAGAGAGATGACTCTTGCAGCATGCAATTGCTGTAATCTTTGAAGTTTATTTGCTTCTTCTTTTGTGTTTTTTTTAATCTTTGTTTTTTTAAATTCAGTTGTTCCTTTTGCAGTTAAATGGAATTTTCCATTACCTTCTAGTTTCTTTACCCTTGTGGGTATAATTTATATGAGATCTGGGTTCTTAATGAAAGAAAGGATGGAACTTTTGTCTCTATCTAGTGTTATAGATCCTAGCATTTTTATGTAAGGTGGACTATGGCTTCTCAAGTTTGTTGGCTTCTCTGAGAGCTACAGAAATCTATTGAGCTTTGAGATGTTGTTGAGATGCTTGCCAAGTAGTTGGCAACTTGTAATCTCTACTGGGCAAAGGATAAGTCCAATAAGGCTCACTTTTTAATATATGGCAATACGGTTTTGTGGTGTTTAAGGTCTTAATGAAGGTCTTTTTGAGAATTTGATGTATCTAGATGTACTTTTCTGGGAACGGCTGGATACCTTGTTTCTCTCATCAACTAGGAAATTATTCATAAATCTAGAGAAAAATGTTTCTCTTTGGTGGCAGGTGAACTTTTCAGGGAAGCACATTGTAAGGATTCTCATTTGGCTATTGAGTAACCTTTGTCTGTTGTAATCCATTAGGTGCATTCTTGCTAAGCTTTCTTATTTTATTAGTTATATTGTGAGGAACTGAGGGTACGAGGTTAGAAAAGGATCTACAGGTAGGCTGTCAATGCATTGGATAGATCTGATAGAACCAGCCTGACCCAATAATATAGAGTGGGTGTAAATTATTTTTTGGTAATAAATCAAAAAGAAAATTTATTGAATTTAAAAAGAAGGATACAACAAGGTGATAAGACATCACCCAACAAGACAAAGAGATCCAGATACTACTGTTCTTCTCTAAGGCCCAAAGGTACCAGCTTCCCAAATCAACAAAAGAAAACACCCAAAACAGAAAGCCCAAAGCCCCGGGAACTTTTTTTTTTGATCAATAACAAAAATTTTCATTAATGAGAAAAAGCCAATTACAAGAGTCCCAGGAAATTAAAAAACATAATGACATAATCCTCCACCTAATACAACAAGTTGTCAAGTGAATCAAACTACAGACCCAACAAAAACCCACCAAAGAAAAGGCATTCCTTCCAGATGACTCCTGCATAACTGTAATACTCAATTACTTAGCACCTCCTGAGTCTATACCAACACCCTTTTTGCTTCTCTTTGTGGCTTTCTCTGTTTTCTTCACCTTCTTTAGGGCACCATTCCAAATAAACCCCCTCTCAATCTAGCAAAAACTTTTGACACTTGGACAGCTTGCATACTCTTCTGGCTTCTGAATCTCCTTCCTGCATTAGGGTCTAGGGATTTTCTCAAGAACATGTGAGTCCTTATTGTGATCAATGATTCTTTCCATATCCAAAACTGCATTCTTCTCAAATACCGAGTCTGCTGCCAGCTCACCATCCATACGGATATTAATCCTTATATGTCTCAATTATAATTGGGTCAGTTCTGGTGGGTTTTGCTATTGCGTCACAATTACAATTGGGTTGATAGACCTTAACTGACTATATATATGTAATTACATTACTTTCTCATGGTGAACTTGTAATGTTATTAATATATTATCATACCAAAATGCGTCAATTTAATGAATGAGTATAGCTGTCAATCATAATCATGTCTTCTTGGGTTAGACCCAATAGTCCCAATTAATATATAGGTTTGTTCTGAGTCTCTTATTTACAGAATGTAGGTGGTGTTTGGTACTTTGGTAGATATCCATTTTGTTTGGTTTTGGACCACACCATGGAAGACACATTCTTTTAAGCTGTGGAATGTTCTGAAACTGACCGAGTATATTTTGACAAAAATATTTATATTTGAGATTCCAATGCTTTGTGTAACACACTGGCTACCATAGTACAGAACACTACCAAAGGTCCGATGAGTTCTAATACCTACCATTTGAAAAACACTGCAGTGGGGACAAATAGCCTGGCATACACCAAACTTTTTACGTACATCGTACTGAACGAGATGTACTGAACATCCCCTTATTGGTTCAGTATTGGGTCTACTCTGACACGACCCAACCCACTCATTGACAGCACTATTTTGGAGGGAGAGGCATAAGATTGTTATAGATTCCCTAATTTATTGTCCTTCTGATCTCAATGAAAACTGAACACCATCTTTGTTGCCATGCCTATGTGGGGTTTTTCTTGTTGAATTTGGCTTTTGTGGGAACTTTAGGGTCTTCAGAATGGTTAATCTGTTTTATTTGGTTGATTGCCTGAAGGATGCCAATTTTTTTATTATTTGACAGATTTTCCATCTTTCTGCCTATACATCTATTACTGATTTGATTGCTCCAAATTCAGTTCTTAGTTTAACATTTTAATGCAAGTTTTTGAATTGTATTTGTGGTAGTTTATCTCATAACAATCTTAGTTCATTATTTTCATATCTGTTAAGGATACGGTGCATTTGTCATTATGCAGAATTAAGTCTATTGCTACGCAAGCATCACAGTGCTTTCCCTTCCCATTGTTAACTTTCTTGAAGATTAGGAATTGGACTCTGAAAGACTTTTCTTAACTTGTTTACTTGAATAGTTTCTTTGGAAAATTAGGAACCCAGTTTTCTAGTATTGGAAGGTCATTTGCCCTATGAGTTTATCAATGTATTTTGGTTCTGCTGTTGCTGCAATTAGTTTTGGCAGTTTCATTGTTGAATTAGTCTTCAGGTCTATCACTTCTGAGAGTGATATGATATACTGTATTTTTAGTCATTTTTAGAACTTATTTTCAAAGGAAACATCTACCGTGCAGGTGCTCATTAATCAACTTAAGGAAGTTGCTCCAGCAATAAAAAAATCAATTTCAGAGCTCACAGAAGAAGTGAACAATATTTCATCCACTCTACCTCCCATGACTACATACTATGGCAGATCTAATTCACCCATCCAAGTTCAAAGTAGTGGAAGGACAGTGGTAATTGCTCTTTTAAATGTTTACTTTGACAGTGTCTTTTTCTTCTCTTAAATCATGTGACTAACTGAAAATCTCTGAACTAAGCAGGAAAGCAGCGTTGATGAAGTCGCTGAGGTGACTTCAAAACTTTCTACTGTTCAGATTGAAAAAGTTCCGGCCACTTCTCCTGCTTTGAAACTCCCACAGTTATTTAGTCTAACCTCAAACTCAACTGGTAGAAGTGCAAATGTGCAAAAACGGCATGCTTTAGCTCCTCAAGCTAGTCAAGTGGAGAATTTGTCTGAAGGGAAATCTCTGAACCAGCCTTTGTTGAATAATCATGTAGATAATTCACCACAAGGTTTGCAATCCTTTTTTGTTGTTACCCACCTTATGTCCATTTCCATGGTTTGTCAGTTTTCTGCTAAAGTTGAATAGCATCATAATTTTGTTCTAGCCAGGGGAGTTGACTCTTGTTTTTGTTTCACAGAAAGTGATAGTAACTATGTCCAGAACTTGAGGAGATCTGTTCGGGAAGCTGCTCTTTCAATGCCTACTGTACAATTATGCAATACAGGCTCACGGGAGAGTAATGCCAATGATAGCTCAGAACATTTCTTTGTACCCCTTTCAGCGAGTTCATTTTCTTCTGTTGGCCTAGAAACCAAATCAGTTCCAACCAAGAATAAACAACAACTTGTTTCTCCACCAGACGCCTGCTTGCTTAAGAATAGTGCTTCCATTAGCCATGATGGGAGCAAGTATGAAGAAATGCCAAACATGTTGATTGAAACTGATTTTGATGACCATGTTAATGGGTTTCTTTCAGTTTCTGGTTCAAATTACGGTATTTCTGATATCCAAAAGACATTTTATGACTTGGAAGATACTCAGGATCAGGTCTTCTCTCCTCCGTTGCTAATGGAGACATCACTCTTAGAAGATTCATACGAGGATTTGCTTGGTATGTGAAATTTTGATCTTTTCAATGCTTTACGTGTCTCTATTCTAGTGTTCTTTAGTGTGTTTATGTTTATTGGAAAACCATATGATGTTTGGGTACTTCTATTAGGCATGACACACCATAAAGGGGTGTTTAGATTGCTTCTTTAATTATCACCTTTATTTTTTTTCTTTAATTATTGTCTGGACGCACCTAGTTCAACTCTCAAATCATTTGGACCGGCACCTGATGTCTTCTCCCAGAAGTTTACCGTGTTGTTTTTCTACTTCCTAGGCAACCAAACGGATATTTTTCTAGCTGTTAAGATCATATTTCTTTGTGGGGGGGGGTCTTCGGACGCTTATACATGGAGAAGTCACCTGTGCTTAATATGCAGAACTTTCTTTTATTGTCCGCTTTCTCCTTGTTCTATAAGGAGTTTATCTTTTTTGTTCGTTTTACTCTGCAGCTCCATTGTCTGAAACAGACACAGCCTTAATGGAACGTTGAGGCTGAGCTTGGACCTGGTATCTATGATGGGCTTGGGAAGCATCTCAATCAATTCGAGTACAAACTGCAGTAACAGTTAGGTGCAATCGGTTATGCAGTGATATTGTTCATCTCGTCATTGTTTTTTGTATTACTTATTGTTTGTATTATTTTATTCTAAATGCCATTATCTCCGTTTATCTTCATACTAATGAACAAGAAATTTTAAATTGTCCTATTTTTGAAGCCACAACTGTAATTACACTGGTGTACAAGGGAGCATGGACTAACACTTGGCTTCCATCTATATCTCCTGGGTCTTAAAGCCAGCCTGGATCAGATGTTTTGACAGGCTGACCGCCTGACCCATCACATTTATCTCCATTAATGTGAACCAAAAACAGGGATGATAACGTCTGAGTTTTGTTGGTTCTCAATCCCTTGGGCCTGGGTGAGTGGGTGATCTGATAGGTGGAAATTTACCGCTCCTACTGAGTCGATTCGGATTTTTTTTTTTGCTGTTGAAAACAACTGATACCCGAACAGCGATTATTAGGTATGTAGCCGGCATCCAAAAGATGGTTTCTTACTCCGTTTGAATTGTACTGCACCTAGTGTTAATTGGAAGCTTTTTATCAGCGTTTATAATCTAATTCACCACCTTTGGCACGTTTTTGATCTGAACTATGAGCTTTTCCACGTCGATAGGTATTCGATGCCCAAATAGTGTGTAAGTGGGTTGCTAACTGAATAAATTAATTTCGCGTAGAAAAACTTAAAGGTTATTGAAGGAATCAACTTTTGTTTTGTTTTGCTGTTTTTTTTTTTTTGGTGAGAAGAGAGATCATTCATAAAACTCAGAATCAGATGAATACCAGTTTAAAGAGTTACAATCCACTCTATTGGTACAAGCTTTGCTAGCTAGGAAATGCGCTCTAAAATTTTGAGCCGCGGCACATATCTAATACAGACCGAATTAAAAGAACTAAGCTCAGCCTTGATATCATCCAAAATCAGCCAAATGTCTTTTTGGGGAGTAACCAAAAAGGCCACTGAGCTGCTTTGCCAAGTAAAGACCCGCCATGAAGGCACTAGCTTTAGCAAAAATGAGAGAGTATCAGTTCTGAGAGAGCTGCTAAAAGAAACCTGAAAAACGATCTGAAATGAAGACACCAACAGCAGAAAAACCATCACCAGAAAAAGGAGACGTCCTGATTCAATCCTCACAAAATCATGCTCACTGTCCTCAGCCTTTTTCAGCTGTCAATCGGGAATATCTTCATATTTGTGTCTCTTTATTCATGCGACTGCACCTGTTCTTCTATAGTTCTATATAAGCTATACTAATAGAGCACAATAGGAAGAAATTGATGAATCATCTTGAAACATGGTTGAACGATCTCTTAGGGATATGTTAAACCAAGTCGGCGGGGGGGAGGTGATGAGTCAAATTCATCAGATCTATAGCCCATACAAGAAACTAACCAAATCCTGGGAGTATGGTTGCTAAGAAACAGAGCATGATCCAGAGATTCGCCCTCTTCCTTACACAACAGGCAAATGAGAGATACGTTTATACCTTTACAGCAAGATTCTTGAGAATCCAGATTTGGGTTCGGGATCTCCAAATATTGGATTTTCTCCTCACTTGATGAAATGATCCCAATCTCAATATATGGTTGCAATTTGCTGTTAGGTTGGTGTGAGAAGCGCGTGAGGAGTAAATCTGAATTCGTAAGGTTATGTTTGGAAGGAATAGAAATGTAAATATGTAGCATGTAAAATCTTGTATTTTGTATATATTTACACTGTATATATTTGTATTTGTATTCTTTCCAAAATGAGTATTATTTTATATATATTTACACTGTATATATTTGTATTTGTACTCTTTCCTAAATGAGCCCAAAGATATTCTTTATACACCGCTACAGGTGCTGTGAGGTGGATTAAAACATTAATGTGAGGGTAAAATAACATCTGCAAATTGCAGATACTGGATCTGCTCCTCACACAGGGGTGCCTCACATGCACATCCACCGTGTATTGGGAACATCTCCCATGAATAATAACTTATAAGTACAAGAGATGTTCTCAATGCATGCTATGATGTGCGTGAGGTTGGTGTGAGGCGCCCCGTGGAAGGAGCAGATCTGGTCTCCAAATTGGAACCAATTCCAAAGATAAATCAGTTTGGATGTACTGGTCATGGTCATCCAGTTGCATATCATTAACACCAGTTATACTTTAAATCGTCCATATTTCCGATGTGAGGCATAGTGAATTAGGCCAACAATGTGTTATATTGAGTTCACATCTCTGCCCCACAATGCTCCACAGCACATCCCTGCCGTGTATTGAGAACATCTCCCGATGATAGTACCGGTACATCATTGGGAAATGTTCTCAATACACAGCAATGATATACTGTGGGGCAAGCTCGTGTTATGTTCAGCAGATCCGATACAACCATATTTTTGTTAAGTAAAATATCTAAAAATCTTTGTCCAATCATACCCCTCCCACAAGACGCCCAATAGGCATGTGATAAGTGGCACATTACGTGTTGTTTGCTTGATTCATGCTTTGTGGTTGCATTAGTGATATCACCCACTCAAAGACCCCAGATGTCACACTTTTGTCACTCCAATCTCTTACCCACAAGAATTCTATCCACTTACCCACAAAACAGTAAACATCCCGTGCATATAACATGTAGGAAGATGAGATGCTCCCAATGTGGCTGCGATGTTATATAGGCAGGCGTGGGTAAAATTGTCATGGGTACAGAATCAGAACTCTTGTATAGTGATGTGTCCAGATGGAAAGAATTTTTTTCTTATCTTGCCAGGGTTGTAATTTGGCTTAGCTTAATCATATTCCAAATGGAGCTCAGTGATCACATCAATACCCCTACAGGAGATGCTCTTAATACACAATCCGAATGTACTGTGAGATGTGATGTAAACTCTTCACGGGGATGGAATCTGCTCCTCACAAATGGGCGCCTCACATCCATATCCACCGTACATTAGAAATATTTCTCGTAAACAATAACTAAAAAGTACGATTTACAATGCATGATAGGACGTGCGTGTAAGGCGCTAGGTGTGAGGAGCAGATCCCGTCTCCCCAAATGGACGATGGCTATTGTCTACTTACGAGACATGGATGTGGCCCACTGGCCCGGGTCCGCTACAAAAAAGACGTGTTATCCGAAGATTCCGAAGACAGTGATGCACACCGGTCACCGGTGATGCCGGTAACCATTTACCAACTTTTTTTTCCCCACCATTTACCAACGTACCAAATAGCAAGTGCCAACAACCCAACAATCCAAAAAAACAAAAGCTTGTAAATTCGAATTAGCATTAGTGATGTTTGTAATCATCATCGTGCATGACTTTAAAAAGTGCCCTTTCCGCCCTTTCAATTTTCATTGACACAAAGTTCCCTCGCATTTGTAGCTCTGTCATCGGGTGGAAGCTGAGAGAGGCAGATGAAGGGAAGGAAAGAGAGGAAAATACTAGCTTTCACGGGAGTCGCCGCTCTCGTTGCAGTCGCTCTGAATCTCATCATTACCACAGTCAACTCCCAGAAAAAGAGAAAAAAGAAAGGTCTTAGTTCTCCACTATCTCTTCATTGTTTTTTTTTGTTCTTTTTCGAAGTAATTCTCAATGTGCTTTCAGTTCAGTATGCATATTCTTTTAGTACACTTTTTTCAAGTTTATTTCGTTTTTTTTTTTTTTTTTTTTTTTCTGATTATGGTTTCCTACTCATTTCGATAATTTTGATGGAAGACTCTATAATCTTTACCACTATACTAGTACTAGTAATGCTTAATCGCATATAAGCCTTTCCTTCATATTATTTTTTTTTCCTTGCGAGAATTTGGCAGATCTTCCAAGCTCAAATGTGCTTGTCAACCTCTCGGCATCCGAAATTCTCAAATTAGCCGACCATATCATTGCCAAGTCGAAGGAGGTTCATGATGCAGTTGCTTCGGTTCCCCTCGACAAGGTATTAAAATTCTCTTTTCTCTATTCAATCCATCTTTTGATTTATTCTGCATTGATAATTGATTAAGGCGCATATGCCTTTTTTTATTCCATGTCTACTCTGATTCTTAATTAATGAAATTTAAAGGGAAATTGCCATTTCTGTGCAATGAATTCCTGCCTTAACAGCAATAGCTTGAAAACCGATTTCTAACTATTCTCATCTTTGATTTTTGAGCAATAAATATGTGCCCAAATTTTACTTCACTTGGCGTTGGTTGTACAATAAAACTTTCTAGTTGATGTACACTGCTTTCTTCATTCTTGGAACTTGGAAGCTGAGTTAGTGTTGGACATTGATACTGTGGGTCTCAGGAGGATTATATGTTGGCATTAGGATTAATTTTATAGGTTTAGATTATGATTTATTGTTTCTCTTGATACATTAGTACGGTAGTACCAAGTATCAAGCAATCGGTAGATATTTTTTTTTCTTTTTTTGTTCACATATGCAGAAATAAATGTGACCAGGGAGGCTAAACATTGATCTGTGATGCTTGGTCTTGATTGTTGACTTGCTGTAGAAACCGTTAATTTTCCTTTATCTAGTGCCTTGGAAAAAATTCAGAAGTGCATTTTTCCCATTGCAAGGGGAAAAATCCACCATAAAACAATCTGTAAGGAGCTCTAGCACAGTGCTAGATGTTCACTATTGCATTGAACATTGTCATTTCAGGTATTATGTCCATGCCCCTTTTCACTAAAGTAATTGCAACAAATAAACCGTTTGGTGCTGTATTTTATTTGTTTTATTTTGGTTCAGTGCTTATGTGCACCTTTATTTTGGAATTTGACCTTGTGCTACTAGATCTGATAATATTTTTTTTTGATGAATTACTAGATCTAGATCTGATAATCTTGAGCTGTCATACAAGTATATATTTGCCAACAGGTTTCTCATTTACTAATTTGGATGTCCTGCACATTTAGATATCTATATGCTTTTCCTCAATACATCTTGCTATAATATCTTTTGCAGGTCACATATATGGATGTTCTTTCACCATTGGCTGAACTAGAGGCTCAACAATTTCCATTGGTGCAGTCCTGTGTTTTTCAAAAGATGGTATCTGTTTCAGAGGATGTACGCAAAGCTGGTGCTGAGGCAGAGAGGAGAATAGATGCTCACAATCTGGCATGCAGGTCTCAGTTACCATATTGATATTGCTTTTTTATGTTTTCTTTTTGTTTTTGAGGACCTTTTGGCAAGGTAGAAATGCTTGTGGCCTCTTGGATCACATGCATATTTGTCATTGACTTGTTTCTGAGATGTCCTTAACAAATGCATTCTCTGGTGTTGAAAAGTACAATCTTTACTACTGGCTCCCGCCAATGAGCGTGTGTCTTAGCGCAATGGTAGAGTTGCTCCATTTTGACCTGGGTGACCAGGGTATTCGTAGGAGCAAGGCTGCGTACATCTGTCCTTCCCCAGACCCTGCATTGGCAGGAACCTTGTGCACTGGGCTGCCCTTTTTTATTATAAAACAAATTAGTTATTCTCTTTGACAAGAAAAAGCAAATTGGTCAGGGTGTATATATCTTTTTTAGTTGTTCAGGCTTAGTGGTTTATGACATATCTCTCAAAACAGAATTTCTGGAAGTTCTCCAAGAATAAAAATCATCTTTCTATGGGACTGCACTTTTCTGATGGTAGAAGGGCACTGCCAAGTGGTGATCATCTAGTTGTCTTCAAGTACAGTTGTTTCTTGGATCCTTAGGTTCTTAAAAAAAGTTATTAGAGTCTAAATATTGCATCCTTGTAGTACTTTTTTTTGGTAAATTAAATAATCAACATGTGGCCCACTTTTGTGGAGAAGAGGTTGTCTTATGGTGAATTTGAACTTGCCTGTATATAAACTAATGCTATATAGTTGCATGCAAGGTGATCAGCAAGCGCGAAGATGTCTACCGTGTTCTCAAGGCTTTTGCTGCAAGAGGGGAATGGACAAATGCTGAAGCCAAACGATATATGCAGTTTTTGGTATGGAAAAAAGTCAATTTTTTATGGATTTTCTTTTTCTTTTGAAATGGTAAAGTTTTTCTATTGGTGACAAAAAAGTATAGTATGCATTCATTCCAAAAGTGCAGTCAGAAGGCAACAGGAAGATGGGAATAAAAAAATTAACAAATAGTTTTGCTGTTTCAGCTTTCTTTGCACCTTGTTATGGGTATTGGTGGGGGTAGTTTTTGCTTGTTTTGGTTTTTCGCTCTGTGCTTGTTTGTTGTTACAAGTGGTTTCTTTCTGCTTTGTATGGGGTATGATTTTGTGGGTCGGATTTGTTGGGATGGTTTGGCATATCTGGGTGTCTTAAGACTTAGTCAGAAATCTTTGGGTGTTTTATCTTTTTTCTTCGGGTGATTGCTTATCTTTCTCTTGTATCCTCTTTCTTTTTTAATTTAATTTTATTTATCTTCAAAAAAGTATAGTATGCATTCATATACTCCTGTACAAGGCTTTGTACATATGGAGCACAAAATAAGTGCCTTATTGACTAAAAAGGATGACATCAATGTCTAATATTTTGTTAGAGAATAAATACCCATTCAAGGACCTCACCTAACGGCTTAAGCTTTTAGGTTGAACAATTCCTTGAGATGGTGTTAGAGCTTGTTTGACCAAGTGGTCTAGTGTTCAATCCTTGTCGCCCTCATTATAATTAGTTAAATTTCAACACAATGTATGGGTACCTGTGCTTGTCCACACTTCATGCTTGATGGAATTTCACGTGAGGGGTACTTTAGAGAATAAAAACTTATTCAAGGACTTCACCTAATAACTTAAGCTTTTAAGTTGTGGGTCAGCCTCTTTTATAAGTCGCTTGCCTTTCTTCTCCCTTTCCTATGTGAGACACCATCCACTCACACGTGAATCTCAACAATCTCCTCCTCATGTGTGAGTCCTTTGTTATTTGCTTAAAGAGCCCTACCTATCCGAGCACACTCAACCATGGAGAATGGGAAAGCCATGGGAGTCACCGACCACTCTTGCAAACCACTCACCAACCATTCTCGCCAATCATTCAACCATGGGAACTGGTAGAAGCATGGGAGTCACTGTATACATCCATCAAACCTTGTTCCTAACTGAATTATTAGCTTTGATGTCACTTGTTTGGGGGAACCGAGGGGGGTCACCAAAACCTAGGAGTTTGTAAACACAAGAGTTGAACACCACCTCTAACCCAAAAGCTTAAGCTATTAGGTAAGGTCCTTGAATAGATTTTTATTCTCCAACACACCCTCTCATGCAAAAGCCCATTGGGCTTGAAGCGTAGTCAAACATAGATCCACCCATACCTTGTGCTGAAGTTTAATTAATTATTAATGAGGGCAACAAGGATTGAACATTAGATCACTTGGTCAATAAGGCTCTGACACCATCTAAAGGAACTGTTCAACCTAAAAGCTTAAGCTGTTAGGGGAGGTCCCTGAATAGGTTTTTGTTCTCTAACATATTCATGGATTCAAATCATAAGAGGGAGCTCAAGCATCAGTTAAATCCTTGTGAATGGCAATCTAAGATGAAACTGTGCCCGCCAACTGACTGTTCTCTTCAAAATCATTTCTATAGATGAAGGTTTGTGCTTTAAAATGCTTGGGTTCCTATTTTCCATAACATCCAAATGAAAGCCAAGGGTAAGATATTTCAAAGAGTTTTACACCTTCTACTTAGCTTCTTGGTGTGACATGGCCCACACCTCAAATGCTTGCTGTACAAGCTGTGGGAGGCACTGTCTCATGCAGTTGTGCTGAAGGCTCTAAGAAATCA
The DNA here is from genome assembly GCF_056320005.1 of Nelumbo lutea. Lineage (NCBI taxonomy): Eukaryota > Viridiplantae > Streptophyta > Magnoliopsida > Proteales > Nelumbonaceae > Nelumbo > Nelumbo lutea. The sequence continues at coordinate 6,694,901 of NC_142687.1, forward strand.
GCCCATAACAAAATGCTAAACTTTCATTGAAGAAACAAGTGGCAGATGGATTCATCTACTTTTTTACATGACACAATTGATGTCTTGAATATCCATATCTCTGGCCAGTAGTTAGCACTTGCCTGGGGTGGTGCTTGACAGTCCACACCATGAATGAAAGTTTGGAGGGGGCTTTTGAATCCCATATCCAAAAATTAGGGAATTCTGGTCTTGTCGGGCTGTGCTGTCTTTAACCTTGGACATCTTAGATCCTAAAACCTACTCTTGTATCACTACAATTTCTTTGATGGGCTACCTTTCAATTTCAAAATGAGGGCTGCTTTGTCATTTTCACTATAATAATCTGTCTAATCTGTATTGCAACTTGAGATTCCAATCTGTTCATTTAATTTGGAATGCTTCTTTTTTTTTGATTGGTAACAACAAAAAATTTTATTGATTTCTATACCCCAAAACAAATGAGATCTATGGATTCCTTGCCTAGTTAAGGCATCAGCCATGCTGTTTGCATTGCAGCTAGAGATCTAACTTCCCCGAGCAAGTATCTATATATCCATGTTCCTTGGGTTTTATTCTTTAACCAACCCACTAATAATTTGGAGTCTCCCTCCCCTGTTAAATTTCTGTGTTGGAGATTCCTGCTCAATCTCAGCTTGTGTAAGACTGCCATCAATTCTGCCCTGTTCATTTAATTTGGAATATTTATCTAGGCTACTTAGTATATTGAGCAATTAAGTTTCCTACCAGGCAATGCCGGTGATGGCATTACATGTTTAATTCCTCCCCTTCAACCCCACCCCCTAACATTCAGGAGTGGATTTTTGAATTGTTAACTTAAGCTAGGACTACTTCATGGTTAATCTCTATTTCCTAGTTTAAGATGTTTCATATTCCGCAAACAAGCTCATTGAACATTTATAGTTGTGGAGCTTTTCCCTTTTTTTTTTTTGTTTTGTTTTGTCATTCTTCATCTCCTCATGGAGATGTTATTTAGATTCTATTGCAATAACAACACATAGAGGTAGAGAATAACCTGCAATTCTGCAGAGATTTCTTCAAGTTTACATAGTGATTCTTTTGTAATCAATGACAGCTTAGGGATTTTGAGCGGAACGGATTGAACCTTACTTTAAGCAAGAGAGAGGAAGCACAGCGTTTGAGAACTCAAATGGATGAGCTAAGTATGCGATATATCCAGAATCTGAATGATGATAGTAGTTTTCTTCTCTTCGATGAGACTGAACTGCTTGGGCTGCCATCAGATTTTATCAAGGTATAATATTCTTCCTTTTCCTTTAACATTACCTTAAGCAAAGTATATTAATTCAACTGTGTTCTATGGTGGACAAATATTGGCACTATTTTTGTGTTTATATTGCTATTGGCATTCCCATAATTTAACAATGGATATGGCATTAAACAGAATAAAATGGTCAAACAGGGTTCATGTAGCCAAACCCGTACAGTTGGGATAGAGCTTTGAGTTGTGCCTCACCATACTTGCCTCAGCTGGCACAAGTCCACCAAATTGAATAATTCCCATTGAAAGGGAAGTCGGATCATTTTGGACTTAACATATCATGAATACAATTTGAAAAATGTTGTTCAATATGCTTTGCTCATTAAGGCTTAACAAACCTGTCCTCCCTTTTTCTCAACTCCACTGAATCCATGCTTGGAATTGTGAAGATGGCTGTCATGTGTGATGAAGCTGTTCTTTCCCAACCAGTAGAAATAGCAGTGGCTTTTGCAACCCATTTTAAATCAATTTTTGGAAGGCCTCTAAATGAGAGGATTTGGGTGGAGGGGTTGGAATGGCCAACTCTTAGTTTAGAAACCAGAGTGGGGTTAGAGAAAAACTTTGACTTAGAGGAGATAAAGGAAGTAGTATTTTCAATGGATAGAACGAAAGCTCTAGGCTTAGATGGATTTACAATGGCATTTTATCAAGATTGTTGGGATATTGTGAAGAAGGACTTAGTGTTGGTTTTTGAGGAGTTCCACAGGAGGGAATCATTAATCCGGGTTTAAACTCCACATTCATTGCATTGGTCCCTAAGAAGAAAGAGGCATCACATCCAAGGGATTTCAGGCCGATTAGTTTGGTGAATAGTCTGTACAAGATAATTGCAAAAGTCTTGTCTCTAAGAATTAAGAAAGTTCTTCCAGCCATTATCACACCCAATCAAGGAGCTTTTGTGAAGGGAAGGCAGATCATTGGTCAAATTTTGGTTGCAAATGAGAGCTTAGAGAATTTTAGGAAATCCAAGAAAAAGGGAGTGGTATGCAAACTAGACTTAGAGAAGGCTTATGACCTAGTTGACTGGTCCTTCTTGGTGGAGGTAATGAAAAGTTTTGGTTTTGGAGACAGATGGTGTAGATGGATCTGGGGTTGTATCAGGAGTTGCCATTACTCGATATTGGTGAATGGAACTGCGGTGGATTTTTTTCCGGTCATGAGAGGAATAAGACAAGGTGATTCGCTCTCCCCCTTTCTCTTTACTTTGATTGCAGATGTCCTGGGGAGACTGATACATAGAGTCGATTCTAGAGACTTAATAAGAGGTTGGAGAGTCGGAAGGGGGGAAGTACCACTTACACACTTGCAGTTTGCAGATGACACAATCCTATTTTGTGAGGGTGGGGATCTAAGATGGATCAGAAACCTAAACTAACAATACAACTCTTTGAGCAGATGTCTAATCTTAAAGTGAACTTCGATAAGAGTTGTGTGGTGGGAGTGAATTTTGAGGAAAGGGAAGTAAGTGATTGTGCAGGTGTGTTAGGGTGCGCTATCTTGGAGTGGCCTATCACTTATTTGGGCCTCCCCCTAGGAGATAACCCCAAGAATGAAAGCTTTTGGAACCCGGTAGTAGAGAGATTTGAGAAAAGGCTTGCTTCTTGGAGGAAAAATTGTCTTTCTCTTGGGAGGAGAATCACCTTGATTAGGTCTACCCTTTCCAACCTTCCTATTTACTTCATGTCAGTGTTTAAGATTCCTACAAAGGTCTCAAACATGATAGAAAAATTAATGAAAGATTTTTTATGGTAACCAGGAGTGGAGAAGAAAGACCATAGGGTGAGGTGGGAAGTGGTAAATAGGAACAAGAAGCTAGGGGGGCTTGGGATTGGGAATATCAAGAAAAGGAACATGGCATTATTGGGGAAATGGTTGTGGAGATTCCCGTTGGAAAGGGGCAAATTTTGGACGAAGATTGTGGCTAACATACATGGACTGGATGAGAATGACTGGGATCCTGGAATTTTGGTAAGGACTACCGCCGCATCCCTATGGAAAGCCATTCATGATCTGCTTCCAATTTTCTCTCCTTGGATCAGGTACGATTTGAACTCCGGTAATCGAATAAAATTCTGGGAGCAAATTTGGGTTGGGGACCTACCCTTGAAAGACCAATTTCCATCATTCTTTGCTTTGTCAGATTTGAAAATGAACCCATTTCCTCCTTTTTGGTTCCTTCTGATTCTTCTTCTGGGTTTGGGTGGAATTTGAGGTTGAGAAGGGCAATAAGGGATACAGATTTGGGGTGTATGTCATCTTTGCTAACCATTCTTGAAAATGTTTTCTTGAACCCTAGTAAGGGAGACATTAGAATCTGGACCCCTTCTTCATCCAACTCTCTCTTGTGCTTCGTTTTCTGAGACATTAGTCCAACCTACTACACCGCTTGGGCTGTCATTCCCGGTTAAAGATATTTGGAGCAAACCTATTCCTCTTTGGGTTGGTAGTTTTTGTTGGGAAATTTTCCTGGAAAGAGTTAACACAAATGACTTTAAAGAAAGAGGTCCAACTGCTGTTTACTTCCCAATAGGTGTATTCTTTGCAAAGCTGATGGGGAAACGGGTTATCATATTATGGTTATTTGTCCAGTTACTAAAACTGTTTGGGAGTGGGTGTTTTCCCTTTTTGGGTAATACTTGGAATCCCCCTGGGAGTGTGCAATGCTTGTTCTCTCCTTTCTTTAATTGGCCTAAGAGAAAGGGGAAGATTATGTGGAGAAGCATTAGGGCTGCGGTGTGCTGGCCAATATGGGAAGAAAGAAATTCACAATTTTTTTTTCAGATAAGGAAAGAACCACAAAAAACCTAACAGATTTGATACTTTCAAGGGTTGCTCATTGGCTGAAATCAATGTTGATAGTCTCTGAATTCTCTATGGTAGACATGCTGAGAAAGTGGAAAGAGGTTGCTACTGCTGTTATGTATATAAGGAACTGTAGTCCCACTTGGACCCCCCCTCCCATCGGATTCATAAAACTGAATTTTGATGGGGGTGTTTTTAGGAGTGAGGAGGGTATATTACTGCCATGTTCTCTGGGCCAATTGGAGAGGGTGACTCTTTTAGAGCCGAAGCAGTTCTTGAAGGAACCCAAAGAGCAAGAGAATTAAGCATTAGATGCTTAGTGATTGAGGGGGACTCGAAGGTGGTGATTAGGTGGTTGAAAGGAGATATCAGTGGCTTGTGGAGCTACATCAATGAGAAGAAAAAATTTAATTGGCTGTGTAAGGACTTAGAGGTGCAATACAACTGGGTGAAGAGAAGTGCTAACTCAATGGCTGATGGGTTAGCTAAGCAAGGGATGGCTAAGGATTCTTTGTTTTGGACACATTTTTAGTATTTTGTTGCCATTTTGATGTTGGGGAGTTAAGATAGTTTACCTTCCCATTTTCTGTAATTAATTTTTACAAGTATTATTCATTAATAAAGATTTCTGTTATCGATGAAAAAAAAGATGGCTGTCATGTCACCTCTCGAGATAGGGATATTAAGATTGTGCCCCTTTCTAACATGATGTATTCTCCACTGACAATTAAGAACTGTGACCTAGCTCTTCTAAGCTCATATAAGACCTTTGTTGAGGATGAAAAATCATCACCGCCAATGCCTTGTGACTTGTGAAATCAGCTGAATTGGTTTGGGTTGAATATTGCGTTATGGTTAGAAATGCAACCCTGTCATTAAGTTACACTGTGCTTTCAAATATCATTGCAATTGGCTTGTAGTCATTTTTTGGACCTCTGAAAAAGAAATATGGTAGCATTTTGGGGTGAGAACTTTGGCACTTGCACCTTTTTTCCTCATCTCAGTTTGCTGTTTTTGCATCATAGTAGAGTAGTAGGTTGATTTAGGATTTATTTCTTCTGACGGGAAGATAGGCTTGTAAACGGAGCGATTTCGAATCGAATCAAGCCATGCTTGAATTCAATTCCGATTACAAAATAAGTGATTTGAATTCGATTCAAGATCCGTCGGCTATGCAAAAGTCTCAACCAGATTCGATTTTGATTAAAATGTTGAATATTCGATTCAGTTTGATTTAACCGATTTTACAGAGAAAACCCTAAATCTAAAATCCAAAACAAAGACATAAAAACAACCATCGCTTGTGAACGACATAGAAAGGCCTTAGAAAATACAAACTCACTTGTTAACAATACAAAAAACCTCAAAAAATCTAGAACAAGAAAGAAAATAGAAGAAAGAAACTCATGGACAGAAGTTGAAGCTTAAACTTCAAAATGCCATTTTGTCTTCAATAGTAGGCAGCAGGTGATTCTCTTTACTTGAGGCACTAAAACGAAATATTGCACTTGCAAAGGCCAGTGTTAGATCACAGTCTAATTCAGCTGGTTTGTGATGCTAGAATGGTAGCTAAAGTTCCTTTTAAATTAGAGAATGCTTGGTTTGAGGATGCTAATCTTGTTCCTTTGTTGAAGTCAGTTTGGGAGGAGTTGCAGGTGGAGGGTACCAGTTCATTCATTTTGGCAAAGAAATTGGGGGCTATCAAAGCAAGATTAAAGATTTGGAAGTTGGAAAAGAATTTAAATTCAGACATAGAGAAGAAGGCTCTCCTGAGTTTCATAAAGGAGGTAGATACAGTTGAAGAACTAGGTCCTATTGCTGAGGAGATCAGACTAAAAAGGCAGGAGGCCAAATTGGCAGTGGTGGAAGAAACTAAGTGGAGGCAAAGAGCCAAAGTAGCTTGGCCGAAAGAGGGGGATAGGAATACACATTTTTTTCACAAAATGGCAAATGCTAGAGCTAGAGCTTCTGTAATTACCAGACTGGAGAGTGAGGGCAGGATTGGTATCACTGAGACTAATATGAAGCTTGTGGCAACAAATTTTTATTAGAAGCTGAATAAGGAATCATGGTCTTTCAGACCTTTTTTGAGATCCCTTCCTTTTAACCAGTTGAGTGAGGAGCAATCTTCCCTTATTGAGGGTTCCTTCTCTGAGGAGGAAATCAAAGAAGCTATCAAGTTGTTGGTTGATGAGAAGTCTCCTGGCCCTGATGGTCTTACAAATCTCTTTGATATTAAATGCTGGGATGTGGTGAGACAGGACATCATGAATGTTTTCCGGGATTTTTTTGAGGGGGGTTTGTTGCAGAGAAGCCTAAATACTACTTTCATCACCCTTTTTCCAAAGACTGAAGGTGCAGTGAATATTAGGGATTTCAAGCTGATTAGCCTTCTTCATAGTTTTTATAAAATCCTAGGTAAAGTACTTGCTGAAAGATTAAAAGGAGTCCTTGGTAGTGCCATCTCAAACAACCAAATTTCTTTTATTCCGGGTAGGTAGATGCTGGATTCGGTTCTTATTGCCAATGAGCTCATTCATTCAAGGAAAAAAGAGGGTTCCCCAGGTTTGATTTGTAAACTTGACATTGAGAAGGCCTATGATCATGTTAACTGGAGACGTGTGGACCTTGTGCTTGATCAGATGAATTTTGGGCAGAAATGGAGAAATTGGATTAAAGTCTGTATCACTTCTCCGAAGTTCTCAGTCCTGGTAAATGGGCAGGCTGCAAGTTTCTTTGATAGTTCCTGGGGCCTTACGCAAGGAGACCCCTTATCTCATCTTCTTTTTATGTGTAATGGAGATTCTTACTCTGTTCTGTAAGAAGGCTGCAATCTCAGGAGTATGGGATGGTTTTGCAATTGTGTTGGGGGGAGAAAAGGTGAATATTCTTCAATTTGCAGATGATACTCTATGTTTTGTGGATGCTTCCCCCTCTCAGGTGGAGCTAATCCTTGGGATTTTGTCTTGGTTTGAAGTGATTACAGGGCTAAAAGTAAATTGGAACGAGAACCAAATTATCCCAGTTGGCCAAGTGTCTAATTTAGCTAGGTGTGCTGGTATTTTGGCTTGTTAGATTGAGTTCCTCCCAGTTAAATATTTGGGACTCCCGCTAGGGGTGAGTGGTGGTTCCTCTGCAATTTGGGACCCAATTATTGAGAGATTGGAAAGGTAGCTGGCTTCTTGGAAGGCAAAATATCTCTCTTTTGAGGGGAGGGTGACTCTGATTAATGGTACTCTCTCCAATTTGCCTACCTACTTCTTGTCTCTTTTCTATATTCCTAAGAAGGTTGCAAATCAGATTGAAAAGCTTCAAAGGAATTTTCTTTGGAGAGGCTGGGAGGAGGAGTAAAAAGTGCACTTGGTGAGTTGGGAGCAAGTTTGCCTCCCCAAATCTGAAGGGGGGGTTAGGTATAAAGAAGCTGAAAAATTTTAACTCTGCTCTCCTTTGTAAATGGATTTGGAGATTTTCTATAGAGCCTGATGCTTGGTGGAGATCTCTCATTGCCAGTAAATATGGTGTGAGTTGGGGAAATTGGAGAACTAGGGATCCTCCTCTTAACTGGGGTAACTCTCTATGGAAAGGGATAATGAAGACCTATTCAGATTTGGCCAGGGGAGTTTCAATTAGGGTGGGTAATGGTAGCAGGACCAAATTCTGGAAGGACCCTTGGTTCTCTGATGTTCCTGTTGCTGAGTCCTTCCCGCTCCTATTTCAGCGTGCTTCTGATCAAGAGGCTTCAGTTGCTGAGTGCTATAGTATTTCGGGTAGTTCAGCTCTTTTGACTCGAGTTTTTGAAGGAATCTTTTTGATTGGGAGTCGGAAGAGGCAGTGAATCTCTTGTCCTGTCTCTAAAATCAAGTTCTGGATTATAATTTGGAGGATAAGTGGCTTTGGAGGTGGAACTCTGATGGTCCTGTTTTCTGTAAAATCCTTGGCTGCTATGATTGGTAGGAGGGGTGGTCCTGATTTCCTAGCTCGGCAAGTATGGAATCCAACCAGCCCAACAAAAGCCTGCTTCCTGGTTTGGACTATGGCTCTAAATAAATGCCTTTCTAAGGAAAATCTTGTGAGAAGGGGCATCCAGGTTTCAGACTTGTCTTGCAGTTTATGTGGTTGCAGTGCTGAATCCACTGATCATTTGTGCATCTACTGCCCGTTTTCTGCTCAATTGTGGAGTCATCTCCTCAACATTGTGAAGGTTAGCTGGGTGATGCCGAGGTCGGTTAAAGAGTTGTTAAGCTGCTGGCAGATTAGGGGTTTGAGCAAGAAAAAAAAGACTCTCTGGAAGCTGATTCCAATTGTGGTAATCTGGTGCATCTGGACCGAGAGGAACAGAAGGGTCTTCAATAATAAGTTTCTTAGTCTGGAGGACCTATCTCAGAAGTTAGTGGGCAAGCTGATTTCTTGGCTGTCTGTGGTTGCAGAGTTTAAAAACTGTAATGTGTCAGATGTTTTATTTTCTGTTTCTTGATGGTTCATGTATTTGCTGTGTTAGATCAATCAGCCTATTCTGGGACTGATCTCAGCCTCCTGTGTGTATCTCTTTCTCAATAAATATTACTTAACCTTTCCAAAAAAAAAAAAAAAGAATACAGGAGGAGAGGAGAGAGGAGAAAGAGGGGAGAAGAGTGGGCTTTTGGTATCTCGGTAAATTAAAAAGCTGAAACCTGAAAAAGTAGCTGCATGTCAATTAGTCTTATCTTTCAACCAGATAACTTTTAATTGTCTTTTGTAATAAAGAGATACAATGGACACTTTGGGTATCGTGTAAAGGAGTGTAACTCGAACTAAAGTTTAGAATGACATATATTATAATTCGAATATTTATCAAATCGAATTGGCATAGCTTCAAATTTGATCTGATGAAATAATTGGTACAAAAATCAGATTTGAATTTGACCATTTATTCAATCCGAATAATCCGAATTCGATTTGTTTAAGTTGAATCTCGAATTCAAATTCGAATTTCCGGATACCATTTTCAGGCCTACGGGCAGATATATTAACACTACTAGTTCTCCTTCAAGCCCCTTGTCCAAAGGCAAAGCCTACTTGATCTGGTCAAACCTCTCATTTTTCACCTTTTATTTATCTGTTTGACCTTCTAATAAATTTAAAACAAGAGGAATTTCTAGATCAATCTTTTTTGTTTCTTTCTTTTTATCATCAGTAGAAGAAGTTTATAAAGAGATAAAACCAGGTATGGAGACGGAGTTATCCACAAGAACATGGTTAAATATGAGATGCCAAATATAAAGGGCTAAATTATAACTATGCATACAGAAGTGGCACCTCAGCTGACAAAGAAGCACTGAAATTATGAAGAATTTATGAATAAGCAAATATTTAGTTGCAGTGGGAGATATGAGATAATCTGATGCAGTGGAAGTGATCTGACCTAATCGCCAATGATCTCACCTCATAGATGTTCATTCTCAAAGGGCATGGAAAGAGATTGTCATCCATTCATCCAACCAATAGCTATTTGGAGCCATTGTCTATCATGATCTCCTCAAAGCCCATCAAGAAGAACTTCTAGATCAACTTTCTTTTGTCTAGTCAATAGGCAGCATGTAAGGCCACAAAGGTTTTACCTTATCTGTATGGATTATCTGGATCTTATTTTAAGATTTTCCAGTGAAGCAACTGATCTATGCCATTTTTGTTTTATGATACTCTTTGAAGCACTTAGCTCTGGTTGCACTGCAGTGCATCAAATGGCAGATTATTTATTATAGAATTACATGTAAAAATACCCTTGATTTTTTCTAGAAATTTGGTTTTGGTGTATTTGCTCATGTTGGATTTGTATTGGTGACTTTGGCCCTGCATGACTAGGATTCTTGACATATTTGTAGAAAACTTGGGATTCTTAATTTTTGCATTGCCTTTCTGGTTTCATATTGTGGTTTTATTCATTTCTGTGGCATACTTAAGTGAATATATTGAATTTGTCAAGTAATTTCTATTTTCCTTTTCTTTTATTAAGCCATTACTAGAATGCTGAGCCCCCTTCCCCTCCCCCTACACCTAAAAGAAAAGCAAATCCTGTTTTCAATGCATTTTTTATTCATCCTGTACAAATATTCTGCTTTGATATACTAACAATAGTTGGAAACCATATTTTTGGCCAGAGCTTAGACAAAGCTGAAAATGGTAAATTAAAGGTTGTCCTTAGAAGTCATCACGTTTCTCCTGTATTGGAGTACTGCAAGGTATACTGAATTTTCATGTTTTTGTTCTTGATTACTTAATCCATTCCCCTTTAAGATCTGCTGTAATATAATAAATGTATAATATTGTTTAATGCCTTTTTGAGTTGAATAAATGATGCCATAATTCTGTTTATGCTATGATTACTTGGTTTGGTTGAATTGCTTCAACTTTTCAAGGTCTTATTGTTTTTACAGAAAACATCTTGTTCATCCATTCACTTGGAATGTTCTTTTCTTCTGTGGTCTAAAGTAATCAAATTGTATTCTATGTCAAAAGAAAATGTGCATGAGATGGCATATACATCTGCACAAAAATGTTAACAGACAGGCCGAAATTCCATGCAAAACTTCTCTAAGGTAAGGAGCTGCCACTAACAGAAAATCCCAGTAGTCACTGATTTGGCTAGCATATCTGCTACCCCTTCCAGGACCCCAGATAGCTGGGACCAACATTTGGTAATGTCCTTTTATCTGCTATAGAGTTCATCTTCCTTTCAATCCCATCTTTTTGGAGTCAATTGCCAAGTCCTGCTTCCCACATTTTGACATCACTGCATTTGCTGGACTCTCCTTAATGACTTAGAGTTAAAGCTGATGGCTAAGCAAAACCAATAAGCAAGACCCTTACACCTGCTTCCACACAGTTGGGTTTTCTCACTAGGTTCACTGAAAGCCCAAAGGTGCTTGGATTGAACTTGATGAAGACACCACCAATTCCAGTTTGCCTGAAATTCTTAATAAAGCTAGCATCAAACAAAAAAAATTGGCATTATCTGCCACTGGAGGAAGGCTAGGCTGAAATTCAGTGTGAACATTGTTGTTATTAGGAAATTTTGCAAACTTTGGAAGTATCTAAGTCGTAGGCAATTGGAGCTTTATCATAGATATGGTAAGCTTCATGGATCTTTTTATCATGTCATAATTTAAGTGATTTATTCCACCCTTCAGTACACATATCCGTGGTTTGTTTGTGATAGCAGGGGATACCAGCAGAGTAATGCATTTTTTTAAACCACATCACTTTTTATTTTTTTAGTTTTTTATCAGCAATGGATCAAGGAAAGTTACAGAGAATGAGAGTACCAATATAATCATCCCCGTTTCAGATAGAATGAGAACTGGCCCCTGGTGCAACTCTCCAATACCGTACAGCTAAGGCAATCTTGAGTTCTGGTGGGGTTAGTCCTCCACCAATTCAATTTTTATCTATTAAATCCCTCTCAAGCAAGTGAGGCACATCCCAGGCTTGCTGATCTTGACAACCAAATAAGCAAGGTGTTCAAAACTTCAAATTATTTGCCAGTGGTCTTGCTTCCAAGATATGATGCTGCAGCTGCCAAGGAGCAATGGTACCTTCCCAAGATTTTTATTTTTTATTTTTTGATAAATGAGAGTAGTTTTATTAATTCAAATAATGAATATACAATCAGCCTAGGAGGAGGCACGAGATGCTACCTCCCCCGAGGACTGAACCAAATACACTAATCATGCCCAAGCCTGAGACACAATTACAAAGTAGCCCAAAACAGATCTCCCCTTGACACCCCTTGCTTGGCTAGAGAATCAGCCATTGCATTTGCTGATCTACTGATCCACTGAAACCTGACAGTCATATTCCTTGTCATCCATTTAACATTCTTTAACAGATCCCTGTACCTTCCCAAGATTTTCCTATGATTACTTGTTGATCTCTTTCCAATTGGAAGGTTCTGTATCCTAAAGAGCAGCCCAACTTTAACCGATGCAATATGGAAATTCATTCTGAATTATCATTACCCATTACTTGAAAATACCATCAAACATATAAGCCACATTACCTTTTTCTTTAACAATTTTCAAATGCTTCTCAGACATTAAACAATGTATAAGCTTTGTATTTCATCTCATTTCATTACAAGGAACTAGTTTAATTTTGAATGGGCAGTCATGGCAATCAAAATTTTACAATTTAGAATATGATTCATGATTTGAATTGCAAATGCCAAGGGTACCCAATCTGTTTTTTTTTTCCTTTGAATCCTTTAATGAGAAAACTAGCTCTTATTAGGGGCTTTTGTTTTAATACCTTCAGTGTGAACCAAAAACTTGTTTGGGTTCTTTAAAACTTGTCTTCAGTTTAATTTCCATCAAAATGTGGTTAAAGAATATTTGATGTAGTCTGAAGTTGAAATTGATTATATCATTTATTGCCTGCAGTGTACAAGTAGAGTAGTTGGTGATAGTTATTATTCATGATGGATGTGGATTGAATTGGATACAGTTGTCTTTCTTTTTGTTTCAAGTTTTAATTTTTTTCACTAGGTGACTGCTCTCAGACTCAAACAAGCATTCGCATTTTTGTCCTACTTCAGAGATTGACATTGATATCTTTGTTGGGTTTTCAAAGGCTTGTGGTGGTAGGAGACTCTTAGGTTGTGATTGCATGGATTGGACCGGGGGGGGGGGGGAGTGTTCATAGCTGCCATGACATCATAGTGGAGAAGTGGGGTGTAGAGCCCTTGGTTGTTGGAGTGAACATCTTGCTCTGGAGTGGACAGAACTGAGCATTTTCATGGTTCCGTCATCCCTAAACAGTCTCTGGTTTCTTATAATTGTTGTCCTATGGGTGGCCTTTGGCTTTTGAAGCCAGTGTTTGCTCCTTTTTCTAGGTTCTTACCGTTTTCTGTATTTCTTTGCTCTTGTTAATTCTCTGTTTTTGAATAAATGAAATCTTAGTTTTTTAATAATTTCATCAATGTTTGCATAACGTGTGTTGTTTTTAATATCATGATTGGTGAATTCAATTGCCATAAGGTGTTCATCCATGCTGTATGAGAATTCAATAGCAATAAAACTTCCAAGTTTGGTATAAGGAAATTTCTATCTACTGCACCTTGGTGCAATTTCTTCTGAATGTATGTTGAATGGGGGTCCCTTTGCCAAGTTCATGGTTATGGTGTCAGAGTTGGATTTTTTTTGTTTTGTTTTTTGTCGTATTTATTCTGTCATTTCGATGTTATCTTTGATGCATGTTAAAGTGGGCTCTGTAACATCAGAAGTTTGTTGCAATTAGCAGCTTTCTGTTTGGTTTTGTGAAGGTAGGAACTACCAGGAAGATGGTAGCTGTGGCATATGGGCAGAGATGTTCTGAAACTAATCTTCCTATCCTGGAAAATCTGGTAATGCACTAATGCTGCAATGAGAAGTATATATTTAACAAGCTTTTATTTTGATTTGATGTTGCAGAATGCTAGTTTTGAAAGTTGCACTTTAATATGATACTGATGCTTTATATGAGTTATGCAGTATCATTCATTCATCACCATATGAGCTAATTTTTGAAGGTTTCCCTCTATAACTAGATATGGTAAATGTGAAGCAGCTATGATGCAAAGCATTGGCTGAACACTGATTTCATTTATATCCCTTATTCATGATATATATTGTTGACCAAATTTACTTAGCTACATGCATTATGTCATGGGTTAACCTGGTTCTATTCTAGGGCATAGTTTTATTTCCATCAGACAGCTGAAATTTGGTGAGAAACTGATACTTGGACTATTATTTGACCCAATGGTCCCTTCTGTTAAAACTTTATTCCCATAAGGCATAAGCTATGATACCCAGATACTCATACAAGGGTGCTGTATCATGTCTGATGCTTAAATTTTTAGTGCAGATACTGTATTTTTTTTGATAAATAGTGCAGATACTGTATTTTTTTTTTGATAAATAGTGAAGATACTGTATTCATCTGTTTCCATTCTATATCTGCGTAATATAGTCTGTTAGACTGTTGAAGTTCATTCTGGAACTCATTGAACATTGGCTAGTCAGAATGCCTTGAATGCAGAATATTTAGTGTCTTTGATCTTGGACCTTCTCCATTTCATTTTCTCATCCATCTTTTCCTCCCCGTACATACAAATGTCTTGATTTTTTTTAGATGACATTGAAGCACGTGACTGATATTGAATGATAAAATATGGTGGAATGTTATGCATATTGCTTATCATGGTTCCTCCTGATGAATCTCGTCTTTTATTCCTATCTGCCCAAGAAGGGGGCACTATAAGCATAATATCTGAGATTATATGTCATTGCCTCTAGTTCTTTTTAAAACTCAGATATTAAAGGTGGTAGTTTCATTTAACTCAGGTTCATTTACGGCATAAGCTTGCTCGGTTGCTTGGCTATTTGAACTATGCTGATTATGCTATAGAGCCTAGAATGGCAAAGATGTCTTCCAAGGTTTGTTCAGCTCTCTCTGTTTATAGAAACACAAACCAACCATGATGTCTGGTGCAATTATTTAGAATAATCTTTCTCTCAATTTTATCATTATAATTTCTACTTTGCAATTAGTGTATGATGCCAATTCTTCTTCCGGATGTTCTCCTTATGGTTGAGTTGTGTCCCTTTATATTCTCCTTATGGTTTCCAGGTGTTTGAGTTCCTAGAGGAAATCTCTGTTAATTTAACTGACTTGGCTTCAAAAGAACTTGCAACACTTAAAGATTTGAAGGTTGGTTCTAGCCCAGCTTATGTCCTTCTCATATCTTGTTCAATAGCTTATAATTTTGAGTGTTTTGGATGTTCAGAAGAAAGAGGAAGGTGAATCTCTGTTTGGGGTTGAAGATCTTTTGTACTACATGAAAAGGGTAGAAGAACAAAAGCTTGATCTAGACTTGGGAGCTGTTAAGCAATACTTTCCTGTCACTGTGGTTCTCTCTGGGGTTTTCAAAATATTCCAAGACCTTTTTGGTAACTGTGATATATTTCCTGATGTTTTTATAACTCTTAAGTGTTTTTGAATTTGTCATTGATTATGCTAGTTTACAGCTTAGTCATTTATTTCTTTTTATTGAATAAAATTGATAGTCCTTTGACATGTCTTAGGCTTAAGGTTCGAGGAAATCATAGACGCTGAGGTTTGGCATGGTGATGTTCGCCTATTTTCAGTTCTGGATTTTAGTTCCAGTGAACTCTTGGGTTATTTTTACCTGGATATGTATTCCAGGTCTGCTTTTTTTTACTTGATAAATGTTTGGCCCACCCTTTTATTTGTGTATCTTTTATTTGAGATAGAATGAAATGGTTTCAGTTGATATTGTCAAATAGGGAAGGAAAATATGGTCACACCTGTGTCATGGCTCTTCAAAATGGTTCATTATCACAAAATGGTTCACGGCAGGTAACTGTCTCATTGACCTTCTTAAGAGGACTTCTGATTGGAATTTTCAAGATTGATGGTTTATTCAGGTTTTGGATTGGAATATTTCACCTTGAAGTATATGCTAATTATGAAGCATCTTCTATTTTTTTTATTAAGCTGATCTGTGTTTCAATTTGTAAATATGTAATGGTTAAGCTTTTAAGACATGATATTCGACTACAATACTCTAAATGGTATGGCCTGTAGCTTACCTGTTTGTGCATTGTGTTTTACAGTTCAAGCCTTCCTTGCTTTGTTCTGGTTTCCCTTGTTTTTGTTGGAGCTTTTTCTTGGGAATTTGATAACTCAACTTTAGGAGGGCTGTTCAGATCATGCACTCATGTTATCTTTTTGAAAGATTAAGCTTGTGTGTTTAAATGTTTATTCCACTTGATGCTATTGTTCCTTCCAACTGAAGTTTAATAGACGTTCTTTCTTGATCTCTGCCTGTTTGGCAGATTGATCCAAGAACTATGGGTTATGGGATCTCTGCCTGTTTGACAAGATACCTGAGGTATTATTAATGCTGGTGTGAATGACACATTGATGGTTATATAGCACCTTTGCCAAGAAATTAAAGCTATTCATCAAAAAGACTGCAGGCTTATTAGTTTGGTGAGTGGTATCTGCAAAATAGTTGCTAAGGTGCTTTCTCTAAGGGTCAAAGAGGTTTTCCCTCCATTATCTCTTTGACTCTTCGCTCAAGGCAAATAAAAAGTTGTAAATTCTTCTGCTAACTAGTGTAGTCAAGAAATGAAAAAAAAACTGAGAGAAAAGGATGAGTGTGCAAACTAAATTTGGAGAAAGCGTACGATATGGTGGATGGGGATTTTTTGGAGGAAGTAATAGTAAATGTAGTTTTGGGGAGAAATGGAGGATATGGATGAGAGAATGCTTGCACTTTTGTCATTTTTGAATCCTAGCCAATGGGTTGATTTTATAAGAAAGGCCTTGGCAACTTTCTCCTGTCAGTTCTAAACTTTTTTTTTTTTTTTTGAAAAGAGGCAACTTTCATTAATCAAATGGGGGGGGGGGGGACACGAATGATGTGCAAAAAGCCAAAAAAAAGAAAAAAAACAAAGCATTTACATCAGTAAAGAGTTAGCACTATACAAATCAATACTGATCACCCCCAGGTTTTGAAAGAGAATCAGCCAAGTAGTTCATCTCCTTCAGAATCTATCTAAAAGAGCAACAATGATCAGAAGAAATCTCCTGATCTCATTTAAACAATGACCAAGTTTCCAAGGACCCCAATCCTGTCAATTTTAAACTTGTACTTGATATACTAAGTTGTTCACTTTCTAGAGCATATAGTAGAGAAGGGCTAGACTTGTGAGGGATGTAGTAGTTTTCCCCTCACCAGTATTACTAATTAAACTCCTAATTTAACTTGCAAAATCAAAAATAGCAAACTTATCTAGAATTCTACTCTTACTTGGAAACTACCCTAGCTCTCAAACCATGAGTCCAATTTAGTTGAGATTTGAATTGTAAGTTCCTTGGGTCTGGGCAACACATGCTATGTGGGCCCATATGGTCAATCTGACAGTCCCTGGTTTCCTGTTGATGAACTTATGCTTGAAGACCTTCTGATCTAATTTTCCTGAAATTTTGAGAATTCCTACACCATAAGAACTTTAGCATATAAAAAGATTTAGCTCAATCTGATTGCTAGATTGAGAGAAATTAATCTTGCGAGTTCTGCCTAGAAACTATGCAGGAGAAATTGTATCCTGCTTTTTCTTCTGAGGTTTGGACAATGCTTGCCAACCCATTTGCATCAGTTTACAGAAGCTATGATTTTCTTGTTCCACATTTTGCTTCATCATACTAATTGGTGAGGCTTTGCTTCTATTTCTATTGATTCTTATAAGCTCTTACATGGATCCCTGTGAATTATTTGCTTTACTATCCTGATAGATAGCTGATTTACTTTACTGTCCTGTATTGTTGGTGTGTGCCTACTATGTTGCATGGCAGGTTTTATCTTTCCTTTTAATTTTATTGCAATTTGAAAAAAACTAATTTACTGGTTATTTTTCTTTGGATTTTTCCTTGTTTAGATCCCAGTGGCGTTACTTGTTTCTCAATTCCAAAAGGAAACTGAGGGAAATCCTAGGTTGTTGCGGTTCTCAGAAGTGGTTAATCTTTTCCATGAGTTTGGCCATGTGGTATGTTCATAATTCTTATCATTTTTTCTTAATAACTTTCAATTGATGTCCATGTTTGCTTATTATTTTACAGTATAATAAAGTTCTAATATAGTTCATCTTTTGATAAACTGTTAAAGCTTTTAATTAATCTAGAAAAAGAGGGAGAGGATCCCTTAAGATAAAAGATAAAACTAGGAAGGCCTATACAAGTTGATTCTATTCCAATTCCTCATAAACTGAACAAGCTTACAACCATCAAATATCTTAATAATGCTCATTCAATGTCAGCTTTTCAGTTCTTCCAATGATAGCTTCCACTTTGGAGCTCTTCCCCATAAATTTGGTGGTTGATGATCTACTAGGAGGGGTGTGGGATATTTTGTATTGTGATAAGTCTGCCTTCCTAAGAATTTTCATTGAGCATGGGATGCATATCCTCTCATATACTTTCCTCCTTTTCTTAATCAAATAGTTAGATTAGTTACTTTCTTGAAATAAGAGGTTTATCTTTTCTTCAATTAACTTCCTTCACTTTTTCCTTGATGACAAAGGAGATATTGTTTGAGAACTGGAAACAGGTAGTGTGGTATTTTTAATGTGTTAATTTGATATGACAAGCAAGTATGATGATCCGTTGTAAATAATGGGTTTTCAGGTCCACCATATTTGCAATCGTGCATCATTTGCTAGATTCTCCGGGCTTCGTGTTGATCCAGACTTTGTGGAAATTCCTGGTCAACTGCTAGAGAATTGGTATGCGATATTGATGTCAATACTTTGGTTGGATAAAACTTAATATCATGCTAAAATTCCCTTTATTGTGTAGGTGTTATGAAAGCTTCTCTCTCAAATTGATGTCCGGCTTCCATCAGGTTAGTAATGTTATTATTTGTCCTTCTAAATCTATTCATCCTTCTGAATTTCTGGTTCATTGTTAACTTCAGTTTCCATTTCCTCCTAATTTCCTTATTTTGTTTTCCTTAAGGCTGTGTTTGGTTTGAAGGAAAAAAAGTAGGGAAAGGAAAGGAAAGGAAAGGAAAGATAGGGAAACCTTTACAAACCTTGTATGGGTTTTCCCATCTTTCCCTTCCTTTCCCTACCTTTTCCTTCAAACCAAACATAGCCTAAAATCTTCTTACTTTAGAAAGAATATAGAACTTTCTTCTAAACATAACAACTAGCAGAATGGATTCGTTTAATGAATATCAGGATTCATTAACAATTGAAAAGAAAGATGTAGTGAGAAAAAACAATTAAAAAGAAAGAAAGTACAGGGAAAAAAAAGAGGAACTACTGTAGAAGACAGCATAGCCAAACAGAAAAAGATAATATAGAGCCCTTCTACACATAGATACTGAATGTGGCATCTTATGCCCAACCTTTTTCCCAAGACTAAAAAGGCCAAGCTCCAATGAGTTCATGAGCTTTTAACTGCTATACCCCTACAATCACTACCTTGACAACTGCAGCCATGACATCCCTTTCCTTAACCTCCCTTTGGCTTCTATGACCTCAACTGGTTAATTGACTTCTGCTCCACTACAAGCACCTTCAGGCTTCAATCCTTGAACCATTCTGAGCAATCCTATGAGCAAAAGTGGATAACCTTCCAGATAAAGTTGGTTTTGCATGGTAAAGATATAACAATAGATGCCCTCCTCCCCCTGCTTATTCTTTCCTGATCCTTAGGGCTGTATGTTAGGTGTTAAACAGATCAATGGGATCTAACTAAACATATACCCATCATATTGGATATGCTCATACAGCAAACTGGTGATATCTAAATAGGCACAATGTCAGGTAAATGTCAAAGGAAAAATTCACTTGGGTTTGATTTTAAAGTTTACTAATGTAAAGTAGAAAAGGTAGCTCTCTATGTTCCCTGCTCTTCTAGACATCTTGTTGATCCAAGTAAATTTTACGATGTGTAGGATATCACAAAGCCTATCCCAGATGAAATGTGTAAATTGCTAAAAAGAAGGAGGGACTTCTTTTCTGCACTTAAATTGAAGCAAGAAATTCTTCTTTGTAAGTCATCTATTGTTCCTAGCTACAGTCACAAACTAGGAAATTTGTTAATTCTGTTCTCTGAGGAGCTGGCTACAAGCTTCATGGATGAGAACCTGCAAAGGGCCTCAACCATAATTTTATGGTGTTAGTGTTTACACTTTGTTCATAACATTTGTATTGCTTATCCACTGGTTTCTTATGGTCTGATATACACAACCTAGCAATGACAATTCAAATAAGCCTTATGCCATTTATTTGCCTATTTGGTTTATTTATGGTGTGGAACTTACATTATTGTTCTTAGATCTGAAAATTACTACTTGATTTTTTTTTTATTATTTTTTTATGGTTCATGAGTTAAATTTGCTTGCAAGGATTAAAATATCGATATGACACTCCCCTGTATCTAGGGCTGTAAGCAGATTGGATTCGGATCAGATATAGCTGCATCTGCATCCGGTTACCATGTTGGATTTCGGATCATATTCGAAAAAAAAGTTAAGAAAACCTAGTTATTTTTAACTTATATATGTATAATAAATGTACATAAATATAAAATATTAAGCTTAACAATTATATATTTTATATAACTATACATAATTATATTACATATGTACATAAAATAATATTTTTTTATCGGACTCGAATTTAAATTGGATTTGATGGGGTTAAATCTGCATCCAATCTGATTCTTAATTGGATGCAAATTGTAGGTGTATTGTATCCTTAATTGAGTATCTGACTTTCAGTCCATTGACAGCCCCACCCATATTAGGTGTATTGTATCCTTATCAGTGCACCCAGAATCCCAGATATAGGTGGATGTATTGATACAAAAATTTTTTGAGAACTTTAAAATACATTGTGGGACCCTCTAATAACCATAAAATTATGAAAAAGTAAAAAGAAAAACAATGTCTTGGTCATATTGGGCCGGGCCGGGCGTTGCACCTTGTTAGAGTTGGTTATATAGGGGTAGTTTGGTTATTTCATTTTATATTAAGAATGTGGTGTAATGTCTTTTATGTTCTTGTTTAAGTACTATGTCCCATACTTATCTAGGGGCATAAGTGTCTTTGTGTTCTTTAATCAGAAACATATAAATAATACCTGGCCGACTTGAGAAAGACATCTTCTCTAGTTCAAACCAGTTTTCTCTCTCTCTCTCTCTCTCTCTTTCTCTTTCTCTCTCTCTCTCTCTCTCTCTCTCTCTCCTGCTATTATTATCTGCTAATCAAGGGTTGAAATTTTGATACGTATTGGGCCGTATCGGCCAATACGTATCATATTGGGGGCTTCCTGATACACCCCTACAGGGGGTGTTTCAGGGTTTAACCTGGTTTAGGGGGTAGACAGGCCTTAAACCGGCCCCTCTGAACCAGGTTTAAAAAAACTAAAAAAAGGGGTAGCGAGCCCCAATACAGTTCGATACGCCCCCACTGGCGTATCAGGCTGTATCGATATTTTGAACCTTACTGCTAATCTACGGCTGAAACCAGTACAGATCAGTTCTGTAGCACACCTCACCTGTGATAAGGGCTATATCCTGGGTCTGTCTTTTTATGTAAAAAATACTACATATATATAATATTTTATATTATATGTTATGTAATATGCATATAAAATTTATTTTATACATATATAATATAAAATATTATGCATATGATACTATGCATTGTATGCCTCATCTTATAATATTTATATATGAAATATAACATAAAACAAAATATATGCATATGCATAAATTATCTATAAACTATATATTTATAAATATGTAGGTTGGGGTGGGCCCAGGCCAGCATTGAAGTATTAGGCCCAGGCCTGGCCTTGAAATTTGCGGGCCTGATGCGAGCCCAGGCCTGAACACAAAACCTAGGTCCAAGTCTGGAATTTCTGGCCTGGGCCGGGCTGAAAATGATCACCCCTAGGTGTATCAATAAGCTACTTTTGTGTTTGTGAATCTTTGTGGAGAATAAGTTTCTATGTTCAGTTTGTGTCTGAGCAACATAGGAAAATGTAATCAAGCAAAGGAGAGGGACATGTTCAACATGCTTTTTTTTTTTGTGAAAGTTCAACAGGCTGAAGGAGCAATATGATTTTGGTCAAGGTAAAATGGGTCTACAGGGTCACACATGGACTCGTTCGGTCTTGCTTCGAGGGGCGTGGTACAACGGTGACTCATAGAATCAAGAGTGCAATCTGTTTTACATCACATTAACTAGAAGTAATGCAATTGAGTAAAAACAGAGATTGTGGGTTTTACATGCTTGAAAATGATTTATATGTTTGCTTTTATTTTTAAAATTTCATTTGAACATGCTTTACATGTTATGTTTATGTATTTTAATTTTAGATGATAAGTTTTTTAAAACATTTATTTTAAAATTTAAGTGTATTTTTTTTATTAACATTAGGTTTAGTATTTTTTTGGCATTTTTTGAATTTTCTGACACTTTGATTTTTTAGCTTTTTTTTTTTTTTTTGTATTTTTGCGCCTTGTGCTTCAGGCGCAAATTGGCCCTTGCGCTTGCACTTTTAAAACACTGACATGGTCTATTTTGCGCTCCATACCAATTTTCAGTGGAAGATTCTATGGTTGTTCACCCTTAAATAGTCCAACTAGCATACCTACTCCATACATAGAAGTACATACATTTACAGACACACACACACACACACGCACACACTGGAATAATACATCCGGTAGTATTTGGTATTCTGAAATAATACATTATTTTAACATATAAATGTATCTCTAGCTTTACAGGAACCTATTTTAGTTGTGCAATTGGCATATGAATGAGAAACAACACTAAAATGTGTCCTGACAAAGAAAACATGCAAAAGTCTAACATAAACGGTTTCTGTAGCTAAGCTTTTTTTCTTTTGTCATTGGAAAAGTACAAGCTTTATCACCTAGACATGTCCTTAAGAACATCATAATGAATTAGTAATTTTAATTGCATGTGAATAGAAGTGATAGGAATTGATCAGCACCCTTGAAGACTTATTCTAGAAAGAAGGCCTTACAACAGGCCCTGATATGGCATAGTGATGGTACTTGGGATTGGGACTGAAATGGAACACCAAGGGTATTTTTGCCATTTAATAATTTTTCTGTAGGGTCCAATAATAGGGTTTGATTGTCTAGTTATAGTTTGTTTATGTTTAAAGTTTCAGATTCATTGCATAAGTAGGATTAGAGTTATTGAGTCTTTGAATTGAAATAGGATATGACAACTTAGTTTGAGTCCTAGTAGGATTATTGAGTCTAACAGTTTGACTCCTCGGATTATTATGAGTTTAGATTCTATAAATATGTAAGGACGTTTTACACAAAGGCAATGAATCATATTGAGTTTTCTTCAGCTTATGCTAGCTATGATGAGTGATTCCCATGCCCTAGAGTGGTTCTAGTTACCCTGTGCGTGATTACAGGTATTTTCTCTCTTCTTTCTCTCCCTATTTTCTCTCTTGTTCCTTCAAGAAGCCATTGCAGCCATTGACAGCCATAAAACTCTGATCAAGAAGGCCATTCAACATTCTCTAAGGACTAGAACTGAGCTGGTCCTACATCAAGAAGTTGTACTGTTTTAGTGTTAATGTTGGATACTTTTTTGTTTCTTAAGAAGTTTGTAAGTTGCACAAATGTCCGTAATACTTGTATTGATGCTTTTCATCTTTTCTGTGTACATGCATAACAATGGAATTAATCATCTTTATCTTTAGCATCAGATGATATATTTCATGGTTATGATTGATCAGGTCATGAATATATGGTTGCAGCATATACAATTTGTAAGTAGCTCAAAGTTGTGTGTGTGATTTTATCAGGTCTTTTTGATCAGATTATACATTGCACTGAAAACGTTGACACAGTGGAATTATTCAAGCACCTTCATTTAAAGGTAAAGAATGGTGTGCTAGAAATTATAGAGGACTTGTTATTATTGTTTGCATAAAAGAGCCATTTTACAGGTGATGTTAGGATTGCCAATGTTAGAGGGAATCAATCCAGCCTCATGTTTTCCACGCTTTGCCATTGGTTATGAAGCTGCTTGCTACAGTCGCATCTGGAGTGAGGTCTGTATTGTTGTTGATCTTGAGATACTTTCATTTGCATTCTGAACTTGTCACCTTTCTGTCATCGGTCACAATAGCCATTGATGCTTCATGTTGTCTCTACAGGCTTTTGCAGCTGATATATTTGCCTCAAAGTTCCAAGATGATATTTTGAACCAGTATGTAGGTGCTCAGTTCCGAAACAAGGTAAACAAGTTATTGACCTTGCCGAATTGATTTCTGGTTTTGTAAGTGTCAGGTTACTCATATTTTGATTCTACAATTTCAATGGTCATTTAGGGCAGGCAAGGCAACTTGTTGGTTTCAGTATGGATAGGGTCACTCTGACCCTGAGTCCCTGACCCTGTTGGATCTCAATTGAAGCCTAGCCTGGCCTGCCCTGTGAAAGTGAAGGGACTACATAGTTGGGTCTGGTGGGGAGGGAGATAGCCAGATAGAGACCTTGTACCGTTTCCTTGGGTAATCTAATCATAACGATATTTTTTCTTGAGAATTTCTCCCCTTGATTGTTGAAGATAATACTTGTTTTGAAACTTCTGTGTGGGTTTGGTTGCTGGTATACTTTCTCGGAATAGTTCTGCATCTCTTAATCCCTTTGACAGTGCAAAAGTTTTCTTGTTGAAATCCCAAAGTCTGCATCAACAGATCTTAGAATCCAACAATCATCGCAATACTAATTTTCCACTGCTGTAATTCCTCAGAGTCTTAGTATCTCACCAGGCTTAACTTCTGAACCTTTGATATAACTCCAGAGACCTTAATTTTCTTATTATCAACTTATCCTAATTAATCATTGGCATATGCAATAAAATCAGTAAGTTATGAATATACTTTTTTAAGGTTCTGAGTTGTGGAGTTCCAGGACTTATTATTTAAAAAGTTGAGAGCAATGAAAATTCTGAAACAATAGTTAAATTTTGCAGGTGTTGGCCCCAGGTGGAGTTAAAGACCCTGTTGAGATTCTGGCTGATTTTCTTGGAAGGGTCCCGTCCATTCAACCCTATATTGAGAGAAAAACTAGAAATAGTTTGTGGTAGAGTTTCGTTATTTTCCTGGCAACCTCGCTGGCTGTAAGCAAAATTTTGTAGCATCTTTGTCCTCTTTTGATTTTATTAGCAATAAGCCCTGCAAGAGAGCCTACCTCTCCTGTAAATTTTTACAATTTAGCTATTTATTTAATTATTTATTTCTTTGCCTTTTCGTGAATAAGCTATTAAGTAGGTTGTGAAATGTGAACTCTTGACCAAAAAAAGGATTCCTAGGCTGAAACTGAAGTTGTGTTGATTATTATATTTATTATTTAATTATTTTATGCACTAAAAGACAGAGATAAAGCCATTCAATTCAGCCACTTCAGCCTCAGTGTCCTCATAAATTCGTGGCAGCTTTAGAAATTGGCAATGCCGTCCGCAACTAGTTGGGGTTTAATAAATTCTAATGGGTTTAGGCTTGGGTATGGGCTACACTTCACACTTGGTCCAGCACACTCCATTTGACTCGTTGATTCATTGGATCCTTCCTTGTGCCATATAAAAGCGGGAACACGATGGGTAGAATTCGGATGGGTAAGGATCGATGAGGGATTGTTTTTTCAAAATTCCTAATTGATGACTTCTTCCATCGAGAAATTTTGACAAGCATCACAGTATGAGAATACCACCGGCGAAATGACTAAAATGCCCCTATTATTCAAAATCTGGTATTTCTGGACTAATTAGTTCTCTTTACCAATAAAAAAAGGATTAATTAGGGCATATTTTGTTTATGGAATTAGAATCGGAATGGACAATTCCATTCCCAACTGTTTGGTCGGATAGAATTGGAATTCCATTTTCATTCATGATGGAATGGTATTTGTCCATTTGAGGGAATGAAATCACATTATAACTGATTTTAATTCTCATTTCATTCCTGTCTGATTAAGAATATACCATGCCGATTTGATTTCGATTCCAATTCTGATGGTTTCTTAATTCATAACTCAGGGAAATGTTCTTCAGGTGTTTGGAATAGATTGCGAAGCAATGCTTATGAGTTTCTACTTTTTACATAAACGGCAGTCCAGGTGGCATTAGGTGTACTCGAGTCATTCGATGCTGTAATTTTGGTGTCTGCTACATGTAGAGTCTAGAGTCTAGAGTATCATTTTCACCGCTGAGTCTATCCGGAAGGATAAATGAAGGAAATTAAAATGGGGTGACAAAAGTGCGATAGAAGAGTACATGGTTGACATAGATCCTGTATGGTGAACCCTACTTCCAAGGATTGGGTTCCCCTTGGAGGAATCATCTGGATTTGCTTAATTAATTTTCAACAGGTTTTTTGTTCTTTTAATCTTTTTTTTTTCCCAAAGAATATAAGACATAAAGCTATGCAGATGGAATAGTATAGACCAGAATACTTTTCAGTTTTCACCCATGGAAGGAAGATTCTTGATGGTTCAAGGTATTGTGGATATTTTTTTATGCAGCTTTATGGAGTTCAGCTTGTAGTTGTGTGGGGACTCGGGGGGATCTGATACCAATTTGCAGAATATGCAATTGATGAGACTCTATACAATTTGAGGACAGGAGTTCAAATCAGCCCCCTACAACGTTACACAGCACATCCCTGTTGTGTATTAGAAACATCTTCCCATGATATCATTATTTCTGATATTATAATTGGAAGATGTTCTCAATACATGGCGGGGATGTACTGTGGGATGCTGTGGGGGCTAATTTGATTTTTAAATTTTAAAATCAGGTAAGTTGGGAATATGGGCCTACTTGGGCTGTTGGAGTTGGGTGAACCGGTGAAGTCAGCTTCTTGGAAGCATTGTAAACTTTACTTTGGGCCCGTTTGGCAAGCCTTTTTGAGAAAATCTTTTTGTAGCTTTGACAGTCAAAAGATGCATTATGTTTTTGACATAAGATCTAGGCAGTCCGAAGACCGTTTGGTAGACACGTGTTTTTCTATGCATCATTTCGGGTCTTTCTGTGTGATATTAAAACATGGAAAATGCAAGAAGCTTCATTTGGAGCTTCTCGAAATCAGCCTAAAATGGGCTTTACGCATTTTTTCGACATCACATCTTTTAGCGGCTAGATCTTTCGCATGTCAAACGGAAATAGATCGATTTTCAGTCTTCCTGATTTGTAAACTGCCGAAAGACTATACGGAAAGATACGCTAAACGGGCCCTTCTTTTTATTCTATAATAAATGTTTTTTATTAAAATATTTATATTTCAAATTAGAGTTCCCCACTAATAATATGCAGTAAAGCACACGAAAGAAGCTTTGTTTAGTTTCTGGTCCAACTGGTTGAACCAACTGGCTCCATTTGCCCGGAGTTTTTACTTTTTACCAATAAACTACCAACCAAACAAAGAAGCTTTTGCATGCCTAGAACTAGATCCTTCTTGAACCAGCTTCTCTCTACCTTGAACTATCACAGTAGAAATTAAATTACCGTGGTAATAAGGGTAAGGCTCATCAATCTAGGTTCTCTAAAGTCTAAACCAGCTGTTACTGTCTTGGAACAGGCGCCACATCTTCGAACACTAAACCAAGTGCAACCTTTACAGGGGACCGCTGATCGCAGATCCTGCTGACCATTGACCCTGTAGATGAAATCATCAGGTGGTATACCGAGTTTAGGCGTGCAGCCATAAAACAGGGGATTATTACTCAATCAACCATTAATAAATCAATGGTATTAATTAAAGATTACTTGCTACTTAATTTTCATGATTAAGAAAAATAGTAAAATAAACAGATAGAAAGTGCGAAAAGAAAGCATGTGGAATTGTGGAAAGCGAAAAGAAAAAGACTTGTTGCGAAAAAAGAAGGATAAGCATTTTTGTATTTTCAACAGAAGTTTTAAACGCGGATTTTTTTTAGGGCTGTTTCCGTCCATTCGGTTTTCTTTCTTAATTTTTCCTCCCTGGTCCCAAGCGAGACAGCAGACGTAGACCGAAGAGAGAGAGAGAGAGAGAGAGGTGTATGAGAAAAAATCGGAAATAGAAAAAGGAAGAACAAAATCTAACAAAAACAACTACAGCACAGAAGAAAGGGATTACTGCCTGTCCAACCTTTTTTTAGTTGGTGGGTTTTGCGGTTTCCGACCACTGACCCAACACCCAGAACTTCTCCTTGTTTGTCGTTCATATTCCTCATCAGGACCAGCTGAGCTCTGTGTAAGTATCAATCGCACTCATCTGTTCCTAGTTTCATCTTGGTTTGCATGTAGTCCTTTTTTTTTCTCCTTTCCTTTTAGTTATTTCTTTAAAATCGTTGTGTTTTGTCTGTTGTTTGTATATCTGACTGTTAGCTTTGTTTTATCGTCATTTTCTTTTCTTGATTATCCTTTTTTCACTCTGCTTATGTCACTTTTGATGAAAAATGTTATCTTGGTCTTCTAGATCGTACCCGGATCTTGTCTCGTTTTGATCCAGCTGAATTGCTGTTAATTTGTGAAAGGAAAAAGAAGAGGGAAATATTCTTAGCCTTTTACTTTTAAGTGGAAGAGCTGAGAAGACAGCAGCATCTGGGGTGTGGATTCAATACTCAAAGTTGTCGCTGATCTTTGGATTTGAAGTGGTTTTGTGCAACAGCTTTCCGATTTTAAGAAAAAAATTGTCATCTTTCCCTCATCGATTTCAGGAAAGGGGTCATTTTCTTTTGAGGAGGTAAAGAATTGTAGAGAAGGGTTTCCTTCTTGGCTGATTCGTCAGACTTCAGTTCTGTTTGAACTCTGGATTAAAATGGTTCACTACCTAAGGGATTTATCTTTAGAAGCTGTTCAATTTTTCCTTCCAGATGAGAAAGGGAGTATCCCCTGATTTGGAGAAACTGGAGAGCAAAGAAACAATACCGGTTTTCAGATGCTAAGAGACTTATAGGGTTGGCTAGAAGTTTTACCGCTTGAACTAGTATATAATCGGTTTATACATTTGAAGGAGCTTTAGGGAAGAGAAGAAGAATAGACAGATTTTCTCTTTGTTGATGGGAGTGTAATCTGCTTTGGAAGAGCTTCGGACACAGAAAATAGTAGGTTTGAGAGCTCAACAGTAGGAGTGTCTGTTTCCATATCTCAATCATGATCAAGCAGATACTTGGTAGGCTCCCTCGGAAGCCAAAGTCAGTCGAAAATCGTGACTCAGGGGGAACCACTGCTGCTTCTTCAAGTGCTTCTACTAGCTCAAGAAGCAATGATCTAATTGGTAATCGGGCTGGGAACCCAAGCATATCTCTTCCACCCCCTAATTCTGCTCCAAATTCAGGATTAAATTATGGCAATAAGGTATCTCAAGTCCTGAATTCAAAGTTAAATGGAAACTCAGCTATTTCTTCTTATGAGGCATTACCTGGTTTTAGAGACGTGCCCAGCTCTGAGAAGCAAAACTTGTTTATCAAAAAGCTGAATTTGTGTTGTGTTGTGTTTGACTTCACTGACCCGACGAAGAACCTGAAAGAAAAGGATACCAAAAAGCAGACATTGCTAGAGCTAGTGGATTATGTTACTTCAGCAAATGGAAAATTCACAGAAACTGTCATGCAGGAAATCATAAAAATGGTATCTTCAAATTTGTTTAGGGCACTCACTTCTCCACCTCGTGAGAACAAGGCTTTAGAATCCTTTGATTTGGATGAGGAAGAGCCTTTAATGGATCCTGCATGGCCTCACTTGCAAATTGTATATGAATTCCTCCTAAGGTTTGTTGCATCACCTGAGACTGATGCAAAGTTGGCTAAGAGATACATCGATCATTCTTTTGTTCTCAGGTTGCTGGATCTCTTTGACTCTGAAGATCCCAGAGAAAGAGAGTATTTGAAAACAATCCTACACCGCATCTATGGTAAATTTATGGTACATCGCCCTTTCATCAGGAAGGCCATCAATAACATCTTCTACACTTTTATTTTTGAAACTGAGAAACATAATGGAATTGCTGAACTTCTGGAGATTTTGGGAAGCATAATCAATGGATTTGCTCTACCACTGAAAGAAGAACACAAACTGTTCCTTGTCCGTGCACTGATTCCCCTTCACAAACCAAAATGCATACCCATGTACCATCAGCAATTATCATACTGCATTACACAATTTGTAGAGAAAGACTGCAAGCTTGCTGACACTGTTATAAGGGGTTTATTAAAGTATTGGCCGATTACAAATAGTTCAAAAGAGGTTATGTTCTTAGGTGAGCTGGAGGAAGTTTTAGAAGCAACTCAGCCTCCAGAATTTCAACGCTGTATGGTGCCCTTGTTCTGCCAGATCTCTCGTTGCTTGAGCAGTTCACATTTTCAGGTACTAAGTTTTTCAAAGTTTCCTCATTTTGTATTTTCTGGTTTCCTTATTTCAGTTTTTAGGACATGCTTCCTTTTTACAAAACAAAATCATGAATGGGGAAACTTATTTCCATTTTGCAAATTCATGACGGTTCTGAAAACTTGTTTTCAACTTTTCATTTTCTCCAGTTGAAAAAGAAAGTGTCCTATCTCATCATCTTCTGCAATCAGATGATGAGAACTATGGTATTAGTGATCTGTAGCTAAAGCATTCATATGTTTTGCATATTGCCCTGCTTTGATTTGTATTTTTGCCTTTTTTTTTTTGTTTATCGCAGTTTACAATGAAATATTGAAATATAAAAGAAGAAAACACCTTGCCTATTTGAGGATTCTCTATAATCTGCAGTTGGCACAACGTTGAGTTTTACATTCACTTACGTTTTTATTGAATATGCTTAAATATATTTCCTGATTCTATTAGGCTATGTTTAGTTTGAAGGAAAGAGGTAGGGAAATGAAGGGAAACCTATACAAGGTTTGTAAAGGTTTCCCTATATTTCCCTTCCTTTCCCTACTTTTTCCTTCAAACCAAACACAACCTTAATGTTGTAAGTGCACCAACACTTGTCTCTCCATGATTGTTGTGGGTATTGTGAATTTGGCTAATTTTTGGATGTCAAATCATTGCTGTTTCTAAGCTAACTCAATAAATTAAGGAACTTATATACTCCAAAATAGATGGACTAGAGCTAATAAAGTAACAAAAACCATGAAACTTCTCACAGCTTTCTAACGATAGAAAATTGGGATTTACAAACAAAAAGTAAATGTTAATTCACTATAAGCAACTGAGTCACAACTTACTATGGATTGTAGACTAAAAATTTAAATAATGAAGTAAAACTGAAAATAAAAATTTTATATTGCAACCCGCCGTTTTTCTATTTTTCTTTCTTCTTGTTATATGCATCTCTTTGGACATATGGTATGATATGATCCAACAGTGCCAATTGCCACATGAGGAATTCATTCTTCCGTGTCTACATCTCTTTTACTGGCAAAAAAGTAGCCCAAAAATGATTAGTTAACAAATACAAGGTATCCTATTGCAGTTGGGACTGACCTTTCATTTCAAGCCTATAAATTCTAGCGGATTCCATTTTCTAATAGGTACATTTTTAACTACAAAGGCAAAAGAAGGCCTAGATATTGTCCCTGTAGATGTTAGTTTTCATTTGCCCTAAACAACACCGTCGAAAAGCTTTCCTGAAATTTCTTTTTTTAATCACTAAACAGAAAAAGAATTGCACAGAAAATAGGGTGCCTTGTAAAAGATAACCCCCCCCCATAAGCAAAAGATAACTCCCTATGCAATAAACAGCTTCAAATAATACCCCAAATAATTTCTCCCATAAAGGCCTTGTTCATCCATTTGAAGTTAAGTAGAATCAAAAGCCAATCTAGGATAGAATATCCATGATGGCTCATAGATGCTTGAAACTCCTCTTGTTCATATCAATTATTCTTCTGTTTCTTTGCTTCCATATCCGCCAATGCAAAATGTGGTGTAAGCCTTTATAATGAAGAGAGCAATGATTGCATCTGTAAAAAAAGACTTAACTATTGCAAATTGAAGTCTTTTAAAGAACCAGGGGAAAACCAAGAGGTACATTGGTTTCTTGTAGTAAGGGGTCAACTGGATAAGTTTTAGGAATATGTTTTTTTTACAATTCACAAAATAATAATAATAATAAGTGGCTTCCAAGTTTGGTAAGATTCATAAAAAAAAAAAGTTTGGTAAGGTATCAAAATAAAGTACTTTTACGTAGTTCATAAACCTTTTTCTTCAGATTTATTTTATTTCGAAAATGAAAAAGGTGCGATTTAAACAGGAACTTTTTTTTGCTAGTTGCTACTCTCACGACACTTTTTTGAGTTCCTTGCAAAGAAAAATTTTGTGCTATTTTGGCAATGTGTTTCCATTACAATGCACAGAAGCTTGTCCAAACAACTCATAAGAATGAATTTGATAACTCATTTCTAATTAAAGATATTGCCCTATTTTGAGTGAAATAGAGGAACAACATTTTAAATGTGATTTGTATTTTATTTTTTAATGTAATGTAATGTAATGCTATTGCATTTATACATTGACATAAAACATTAGTTTTTTTTTTTTTATTTTGTAAATAATGTTCATTAATTTGACATAGACATTCACTGAATTATATTTCATATGTCCTCCATTATGGTTAGAATTAGATATGCAAATATGATTGTCCATATACCTTTCTGATGTCTTATTTGTCATGTATCTGTTGCTTTTTTAATTTATTGTAAATATTTTGTGGAATAGTTCCATGAACATGATATGGTTTTTTATTTTTACAGAACAAGTGGAGTAAATTTATTTGCCTTGGCCATAGACGTGATATGCTTATAGTTGGTTGTCTTTAATTTTGTGGTTGGATGTGTTCTTTTTTTTTTTTTCCCCTTCTTCATCATCACCATCATCCATGCCCCATCTGAACTATATGGGGTCAGCTGCATGAATCCGGCATATCAGCATTGATGCCTCTGAGGCATATGCTGATATGCCTCATGCACGAGTCTTACACCCTCTGAGGCACACTCCTCATGAGGAGGCTTGCGTCCCTTGCATTCTGGACTACACCACATGTTTCCAGGTTGTGGAACACCTCACCACACACCTCCATGTTTTAAAACTATATCCACAGTGGCCTATATAATGGAAGAAGAGAAGATAAAAATGTCATTTGATTTCTAGCTTACTCTTGTCAACAGACAATATGACATCAGTTCATGCATGGCAGATAAAGAGGTCAAAGTGTCACTAAGGTGGCGTTTGATAAATCTGAAATCTGAAGTCTGAAAAGTTAAAAAGATATTATTTGTCTGAAATCCGAAAAGAAACGTATAGATGCTTTTCTACTTTTTAGAGGCTCTAAATAGACAAGGTTGTTTGTGTTGGATCAATGCCTAAACATTTGAAGCAATGAAAAAAAATTAATAATTAGCAAATTAATATCTTAAAACTATTAAAATAACTAATAATTAATTCAACTAAAAATTATAAAAATAAAAATAATTTATTGAAATAAGAATAAAATTGGAAAGTACATATAAATTTATAAATTAAAAAAATTATTAATAATTAAAATATAAATTAAAATAGTAATAAAATTTATGAAGCAATTAAAAAATATTTAATAATTAGCAAATTAATATCTTAAAAACTATTAATCTATTTAATAATTAATAAAAAATAAAATATTTAATAATTAATTTTACATCAGTTGTAGCGGTGTTTTGTTTTACATTAGTTGCAAATGCACAGAATGGGGCGGAGATGACGACAGTGGTCGGGAGTGGAGGGGGGAGAGAGAGAGAGAGAGAGAGAGAGAGAGAGAGAGAGGGAAACCGAACGACTGAGAGTTACAATGGATTCAAACGGCTACTACTGAGAGAGAGGGGGGGGGGATCGAACGGCTGAGAGTTGCAGTGGATTTGATCAAACAGCTCAACTGGCTAAGGACATGGGTGTTGGCCGCCGCTGTTTGTGTGTGTGTGTGTGAGAGAGAGAGAGAGAGAGAGAGAGAGAGAGAGATGAGGACGGAACTGACAACATGCTTCGTTGGTGTAGAGACCTCGATTAACATTCTTTAGGTGAGTTCTCCATCGCCATCTACCCTTCTCGTTCGATGGCAACATATCGAATGGGCTTCTATTGGGTTTAAATGGGGCTATAATATGCCATTATTAAAAATATTAGGGATATGTTAGACTTTCGGCCAGGTCTGAAACGTATCTGGGGTATAACATTAGGCGTGGAAAACCTTCTTACTTTATGTATTCACAGAATGAAGCCTTTTTTTTATTATTTACCCCTTAATAGGAAATTATCAACTCTTACTTTTTGTTTTTGAAGTCTCCCAGTAGTAGTATTTCAGATGAAATGTGGTTTTGACAATTCACCTATGTAAGTTTCTCATATGGAAGTGTTGGGTCAAGCCTGTGGAACTGCAGGCTCTCTGTGGTATGGCTAGTGGGCCTCACATGCACCTTGCTCTGTCCCCATCCTAGTCCCTTGTAATGTATACTATATAAAGCCAAAAAAATGTACATAATAATGTGCACAATATTATGATATGTATCAATTGATTCGATTCTGTTATTGTTTCAGGGGATTGCCATGTTTAATATTGTGCACATTTATATTCACAATGTTGGCAAAGGTTTTACTTTCTACGACATTTATATCTTCAAAATGCCATGGTATTATCTACTTTAACATATTATTTTAATGGTATAGCATTTATTTTCATTATATTATTTTATCCATTAACACCATGGACATTTCATATTGAGTACATTAACGCATATTATTCTACAACATATGGAATTTTGGAATTATCGAATATATATATATATATGTGGAGTAATGGACATTTCTCCCTATATATTTCTGATTCTGATATGTCAAAACACATAATTGGTATGTGCACAATATTATATGCGTCAGCTCTGGATCTTTAGGGGGCTTGCCATATTATGCTCGCTTATATTCACAATGTTAGGAAAGATTTTGCTTTCCATGACATCCATATCTTTAAAATGCCATCAAGTTATCTACTTTGACATTTCAGATAAATGCTATCTATGTGGGAGAGGGGCAGGAGGGACAATTTTCCACTGACAATGTGAAATTACCATAGCAATCGGATGGTTTAGTACCATATGTTGTCTTCGTCATTATAATTATCACCAGTCATGTACTGGTTGTGTAGCTGGTAGCTGTTGTGTGAAACCTGCTCCTCCAGTCCCAACCTAGGACATTTTTCATATTCATTTCTCATTGCTAAACTATTGGTGCTAACCCTAAAGATTATCTGTACTCGATAGTCATTTGATAATGTGTTTCTCCTAGTATTACCACTCATCCCTACACCTTCCATCTTACCACTTATTTTGCTTTCAC
Organism: Nelumbo lutea; assembly: GCF_056320005.1. Lineage (NCBI taxonomy): Eukaryota > Viridiplantae > Streptophyta > Magnoliopsida > Proteales > Nelumbonaceae > Nelumbo > Nelumbo lutea. Next base: position 6,729,943 of record NC_142687.1, read on the forward strand.
TGTAAAAAAAAAAAAAAATTAACCAAGCCAAATTATACTTTTTATTTTTTATCTCATTATATTGTGATTATAAAGCATATACCTTCCACTATCACCTGCAAGACAGTTTCTTCAAGGTAAAGTTTTTACTGTGGGAAATGATTGTTTCTGTGAGAAGCAATTGAAGCACACATGATGTAACTGATGCCTTTGTTGCAGGTGGCAGAAAGGGCTTTGTTCTTGTGGAATAATGATCACATTGAGAACCTGATCAAACAAAATCGCAAAGTTATACTGCCCATCATCTTCCCTGCCTTGGAAAGAAATGCTAGAAACCACTGGAACCAGGCAGTTCAGAGCTTGACATTAAATGTCCGCAAGATCTTCTCTGATCTTGATCCGGAGCTGTTCGAGGAGTGCCTTCTCAAGTTTCAGGATGATGAAACAAAAGAAAAAGATCTCAAAGCAAAACGAGAATCAACATGGAAACGTTTGGAAGAGATTGCTGCATCAAAAGCTGCAAGCAATGAAGCTGTGCTTGTTGGCCGTGTGACACCTCCTCATGCATCTTTGGGGTAGATAGAGAGAGAGTTCCACCACTCTAAATTTTCAAATGGATGTTGAATCAGGAAATGGGTAAAAATGCTTCAAGAGGTGGAATGCCCAATGCCGTTATTCATTCTTTTAGTTGCTCACCCCTGTTCTGATTGTTTTGGGTTGTCAGGTCCCATAGAACCAAGAACTCCACTGTACAGGGAACATACTGGCCCCAGCTTGTGGTTTTTAGGCGGGGACTGTATATATGTGAACAAACCACACAGGAAACTGCTTTTCAGTCATAAAGTGAATCGGTTGGTATCTGTGTACTTTCTATAGTCAATTCTGAAGGGTGGCATAGAGGGGCTTCAAGTGACAGGTATTTTTATTTACCTAGCATTACATACTTGGCTTCAATTGGTTCCTGAGTGTTTGATGAATACTCAATCTTCATTTATTTAAATGTATTGCCCTTGCATTTTTTTGGTTGCTTTATGAATGGAACCGTTGCTTGGCATGGAATTCAACATCCTTATAAATCCAAGGCAGTTCAAATAGGAATATTTGTCAATGGTCCACCAATTAAACATGAACGCTGTTGATTGATGAAAAAAAAAATGTACAGTAATTGCCCGTTGCCATCAGCAGCTCAGTTTTTCATGGAGTTACGATGCAAGGGGCTGCCCAGACTTTCTTCCAAGGGGCTGGTGGATGAGGGGATCACTTGTTTTGGCAGCTGAAGGATTGGGTGTGAATTTGACTGGATAGGATGGCATCATGTTTATCCCACACAATCCTTCCTTTGCTTCACTCATTTTCATCTTGATGTAGCCTTTCTCCCCCCAGTCAGATCCCCATGAGTTCTTCACTATCCAGTACTTGACCCCTTTTCTTGTCTCTCCGTATCCTACAACTGCAACCCCATGATCCAGATCTGTTCCGCATGCCCCACTGAACACACCCTGCATGGAAATTTGCTCAATCAGCGGTTTTGCTTGTAGAGGCCAGGCGCATGCTTGTTTATTGATTTTATAGTGGGTGGGATGAACGAGGATAAGGAAACTTACTTTCCAGTAAAACTGAAGCTCAAATCCTCCAGCTTCAATCGCAACTGAAACAGGCTGATGAGAGACTGCTCTCAATAGAGCATCAGTACTATTGGCAGGAACATCTTCATAACCATCTATGACAACCGAGTGTAAATTTTTCTGCCAAAAGGAAAAGTGATGTGCGAATGAATAACCAGTGCATGGAAAAACAGTGTTCCTAAAATACAACGTTTGCCCATGTAAAGGCAAATTGTTGTCAGATTCTCGGGTGCTTTGATTTTGAAGTGAGCATAAAAAATACCTTCGTGAGGTCACATTGGTTGTCGGTAGCGGTATATGGATAATCGCCTTCGCTGCTGATTCCACCATTCTCAACAATGAATTGGAAAGCATAGTCCATTAACCCGCCATTACACCCTTGGTTTATTTTGATGTCGCAGTCAACCAGTTCTTGTTCTGATAAAGACGTCAACTTTCCTGATCTGATTTGATTAACTCCTTCGACTGCCGCTACTGTGGAGAAAGCCCAGCAGCTCCCTATGATATTTTTTTTTTTACATTTGCAAAGAAAAGCTGTCAAATTTTTATTCACTACAAAGCTAGAACAACCAGAAATGAATGGCGCAATCTGCAATTTAGAAAGAATAAAAAGAAAACAAGTATATGCAACTCACCGCATGGACCTTGGTCTTTGACTCCCGTGACAGCTCCTCTCCGCCTCCAATCTACAGAAAATCGCAACGGTCGTGTTACATTCTCATACATGAAGCTTTTCTCACCGGCCTCACCACCTTGCTGTTTGATTCTTTTGGGTATTGATCCTGTATAGATTGTTCGAAACTCTTCATTGCTCAAGTCGGCAAATTTGTTGAGCCCAAGAGTGTAATTAACATTACTTCTTTTATTACTTGCATAGATGAACTGAGCATTGTTCTTGAAGATATCGAATCTCCTCAGCAATGCATTCTGGTTGGTGCCTGTCTCTCCAAAATTGACGTAGTTGGGTCGATGGATTGCAAGCCATCTCTTATACAAACCGAAGAGAGCCCTCTCGGACTGGACATCTGCATCAACAACCTCAAGGACTACATCACGGTGGGATGCAGAGGATGGAAGATGAAGAAAGCAGAATATGGCCACAAATGCAAACCACGTCAGGGCCATGGGGTGAGGTTGAGGTGGTGGTGGCCAGGAACTGGGTGGGAGGGAGCATGTTTATAAAGAGGTTGGTTGGTTTGCTTTTTCTTGTATTAGGAGGTTTTGTGTGCAAAGCAAGAGAGAGCTTTCTTCGCTTAACGGCTGTTTCACGAGAAAGAAAGAAAAAGATTATATATTGATGATCTAAGGATTTGCTTCTACGACTGAGTTGTGATTTTCTGCCAATAAAACACATTCCAACCCTCTACCAAATTGATCTGACACGCACATCTCACCATAAAACTGGGACCCATCATGTATGAGTAGGAGATGTACAGTGTGAGATCATGTTGATAAAGGGACAAAGGGTTGGAACGTGTTTTTGCTTTGTTGGCAGGTGATCCGGACTATCTCTCTCTCCATTATTTGTAGAATTTAGAAGAAAGATGAAAGGTTGTTTCAGTATGAACCGTGCACGGTTTCCCCACTAGGTGTGTCGTAATCGTGGCTAATGATCAAACATTGGTATCCAAAAGCTCGTTTGGATGAGAAATGAGATGTTGGTTTGTAGGACCCACTTTGATAATATACCACCAACGGAAGTAGTCATCGTGACACCCGACAAGCCATGCAGATGACATTCTTCTCGGTTCATTCTGAATCTATGGAGGATGATGTGGTCATGGCTGATTACTCAAAAACATCACCGTAAATGAACTGATTTTTCAGCAATCAACCATTCTTGGCAAATGGGATTTTCTACACAATTAAAAAATTCAATTGATGTGGAAATTAAAAAAAAAAAAAACGACAAAATTCAACAAATCTATTCCTCCAACCAAACCTCCTGGTCAACTTGAAGGAAGTAGTTTATGAAGAATTCGACTTTGGGCTTGGCCAATTCACACAACTTAAAAAATTGACTCTATTTTCTTCTAGATAGTCAATTCCTTCCCCCTCATTATAATTATGGCAATTTTTATGATGTTAGAAGGATATGATGTTTAACAAATTTAACCAATCAAAACCCCAACCCCTATTAGTTATGAGATCAAATCAGTCCCCCACAACGTCCCACAGCATATCCTTTATCATGTATTGAAAATATTTTCTGATGACGATATCATCATTTTTAGTATTATCATTGAGAGATGTTCTCCATACACGACGAAATATGCTATAGGACATTCCCAGGAATAATCTTGTGGAGGTCTGATTTGAATTCATTGGTTATTAGTCTTATTGTTTTCTTTTAAGTATCATGCCTTTTGGGTACATAGTTGAATTCATTAATGGCATTCAAGCGTTGGATTATATTTAATTAATCCTTTCAACAATCTTTTAAAGCATCTTTGTGTTAAAAATAAAATCATAGATATTGATAAATAACCCTCCTATCATGGTGACAGGCTGACAGCAGGATTTGATTGCAAGTCTTCATTGCAATCAGGATAAGAAACTTAGAAATTGCTCTACACATTGGGAGATGGGACGCAGCCACAACTACTAGATGGTTTCACCAGGTTTGATGTCGGTTTGCTAGGCATTCAACAGAATCATTCCTTACATTTGCACATTCATAGATGCTGTTTCCAAGATTCGAACCCTCGTAATGAATGAATTTAACCAAGAGTCACCCTAAGAAATAGATCTTTTAATTCTTGTAATTATATTTATCTATGCAGCAAGTTCGTAGATAATTCTTGTAATATATAAAGCTAATGCAAACAAATTCTTGTAATATGGATCTTATTATGAGATTATACAATTTTACCTGCAATAAACTAAAGCAAACGAAAATTGTAGATTAGTACCTTGTATTTTGGGTCCAGTCTCACTTTGGTATCCTAGGATGCGCTTGGAAGCGACGTAAATCAACAACGATGTAAAAGTTCACGTCGGTTTGGTTTTATCGGCGTATGGATAGAGTGTAAATGAAGATCAATGTAAAACTCAACTCCGGTTTAGATTTGTTGGCGTTTGGATGGAGTGGAGTTTTATATCGTAAATCAATGTAAAATCTCATCAAACATAAAATTTTATATTGATTATCGATGTAAATACAATTTCAATAAAATCAATGTAAAATTTTACACTTTTGTCATCACACTTTTTAAAGTATTACAATCACTTCCTCATGGTTTGGTGTACAGTTTATCGATGTACTTTTACACCGATTCCAAACACAACCCTAATTCCAAAACATGCCAATCTAGTACCTAAACTCTCAAAAAGTCCTAGATTGGTCCAAAATCGTTAACCACCGTTAAGTGGCATGTGAAAAGATGCAAATGCCCTTCGGGTGTCAACTAATTTTCTTTATCAACCATCCAAATGTCCTTTAGGTTCAGGTTGTTCACCATTTGTCCAATCTTGATTCTTGAGGAAGAATCGCACATGTCATCATGTGATGTAGATAATTGATGGAATGCTAACAACAAAGACTAAATTTGGACGTTTTGGGAGTTTAAGTACTGGGTTTGAATGTTTTGAAATTTGGGTACCGAAGTGGGACCAAGTCCAAAGTAGAAGGTACTAATCTCTGATTTACCCATTAAATAAAAACACATTTTATAGAACAACAACAAGTGGTTTGGCCTTTTGCCAATAGTATTCATGAAGGTGATCTTTATTTAAAAAGGGTAAATTGCTGAAACCTCCCTTGAAGTTTTCACCATTGCTGAAACTTTCCTTTAAGTTTGTAATTGCAATCACCTCCCCTAAATTTTATGTCATAGTTGCAAGTAGACCCTCTCTATTAGAATCCTCTAGAAGGAGGTATAAAAATGTCCAAAATACCCATACAATTATTATTGAGGTTGGTTTTTACACAAAAAAAAATAGTACAAACTTTATAAACAACAAAAAATATAAGAGAATTTAGGGTCCGTTTGGTTTGCAGTTAGAATTGGAATGGTCTATTCCCGTAGTCTGTTTGGTTCAGACAGGAATGAGAATGAGAATTGGGATCAGCAGGAATGAGATTTCATTCCCAAAGGAGGGGCAGGGAATGGCCATTCCCTCAAATGGGGGAATGCCATTCCAGTAGGAATGGGAATGGGATTCCGATTCTGTTCAACCAAACAGTTGGAATCAAAATGATCCATTTCGATTCTGATTCCAAACCCCTATTCCTGCAAACCAAACAAGGCCATAAAGTTGCAACTTTACCTTTGAGTGATTGATATGAAGGGCAAATTTGGAAAATAAATCAATTACAGAAAAGAGGTTGGAAGGGTTTGAACTAGCAATTCATATGAAGAGAAAAATTGGAAAATAAACATTTTGGTCAAAAGTAACTACATAGAGATTTCACTATTTTGGACATTTTCATGCCTCTTTTTAGAGGATTCTAACAAAGGGGATCTACTTGCAACTATGTCAAAAAGTATAAGAAAGATGATTGCAATTACCAAACTTCAGGGGAAATTTCAGAAAGTTTCAGCAACTACTAGAAATCATAGGCGAGGTTTCAGCAATCTTATCTTTATATATTAAAGGGAAAGGTGTGGTCTCCCCTTTCGCTATATATATAAGTTTCTTCATTGAAAATTCTCAAACTGTATTGGTTTATAATCTTATATATCTTATCTGCCACCGGTTTTTGGATGATGGTTCGATTGTTTGGTTCGAATGGACAACTCATTCTGAATCGTTCTAGCCACCGGCTTTTGGATCGACAGTTCGACGGTCCGATTTGAACGGACGGCCTATTCTGACAACAAAAATTACAGGCAAAAAATTGAGTGTGTGAGGTCCATTAAGCAGTATCATACGTGTTATGTCATTCGAGTGTGACTCATACGACCCGAAAATGGAACTGTCTTGGCCATCAATTTTTAGGTCGACGGTTCGACCGTCCGGTTCGAGTGGACAACCTGTTCTAACAATAAAAATTAAAAATAAAAATGGTCAAAAATATTGAACGGGTCAACGAGTCGATGGCTTGACCACCCAGGACAATGGGTCGTTGACCAATTCAATGGTTTTTAGCCAAGGATTGGGATTGTGATAAAATAAAACCGGTTGTCTGGACAGTTCCCAATTAAAAAAAAAATAAAAAATGGCCAAAAACCATTGAATGGGTCAACGGGTTTTCTTGTGTAATATTTTTTTTGTTATTTTCTTACAAGACAATCTGATTTGTCTCTTTCTTTGATTGCATGTATGTTTAGCTCCGTCTCTTGGTGGATTTACCATATTTTTTTGTGCTTAAGGTCACTTTGGATTTATCTTTCAAGGTTTTGGAATCCCTTGCAATGTTCACCATTCCCATGATTTGGACCATGGTTTTGAAATCGTTGTTGATCCGGACAGTCAGATCATTCAGCCCGAGAACCATTTAGGCAATCGATTCTTAGTAAAAAATTGTTGAACTAATCAATGGCCTATTGACCTAGGCAGTCGAGCCATTGACCCATTTGGCCTATTCAATAGTTTTTAGCCATTTTTTATTTTAATGATTTTTTTTTGTTAGAACAAGCCATCCATTCAGACTAGACAATCAAACCGTCAACCTAGAAATCGATGACCAAAACAATTCTGTTTGGTCGATACACTACTTGTATCGGTGTTTTTTTTTTTTTTTGTTTTACTTATTTTTTCTGAAACTGGTTCAGAGGGATTGGTTTAATGCCCGACTACCCTCTGAACCAGTGGCTGACCCGATACAACCTGTAGGGGCGTATCGAGAATCCACCGGCACAATACATATCAGTCGGTACGTATCAATACTTTGAACGCAACCAAGTAAAAAGCAAGGTGATGCCAAAAATTCCATTCTCTCTCCACCAAGTGAGTTTTTCACTGAGTCTTTGCGTGTGACAAAGAGTTTTCTAGTCGATTCAATAACTCCTCCCTGTCTGGGAGGGGTCTCCCTCTCGCATCGCCTGATGCGAATATCCCTCTTGCATCGATTGATGCGAGTTTTTCCTCTATTACAACAGGTTTTGGATAGATATGGTGTTTTTTCTTTATTGTTTTATTTTCTTTTGTTGGTCAATTGATGTCTTGTTCCTTTGGTTTCTCCCTGTAAGATTTACATACATGGCTTGATCTTTGTTCTGAGAAGTGGTTCATCCTCTCCAAAATTGGCTTTATCTTCATGTCATTGTTACTAAAACCACTCTGAACGGTGATGTCTGTTTTAGTAAGAAATTTGTGGATGCTTTATTATTGACATTTGTTTAGGAGTATCCTCTTCCTTGGGATGCTTTCTGGTTTGGTGTATTCCAGTGAGTTGTTCTTCATTGCGGAGGATTGTTCTTTGTTCTGGCATTTTTTTTCGGGTGCAGCCCAAGCGTTTCTGTTCAGTCTCCCGCACTCTCCAACCATTTTTTGTTACTATTTTTGGTCCATCTTCTTTTAGTGGGGACGTGGCCTTTTTATTGCCTCATGCCTAGGGACAGTTTGTCTTGGAAGGAGTTTTGACTTTGGCAATTTTTTATATATTTATCCCTGTTTTGGGGAGTTTCTTGTGGAGTTTTGCTTCTGTTGGAAGTCGATCCTCCTTTTGGCGTTTCCATCTGTATTGGGTTTATCTTTTCCTTTTTGTTTGCTGAGTGTACTTGATGGAATGCGATTCGGCCGGTCTTAGCTGTCCACGACCTTACTTCTGAACGGGGTAGCAGGGAACCTGAAACAGAGGAGATGGGGAAGCTCCGGGGGGAACCCGGTGTAGAGGCTCCGAAGCTCAAGTTATAATCCTTCAAAAGCAAGGTAATACCAGATAGCGCAAAGTTTGCATACCTTGTTTGTTGGGGGCAGGGGGTTCTTATAATCACTTCGTGCACTCGCCCCGAGGCCCTTGTCAGGTCAGGTATGATTACCCTTGTGCTTGTCAATTCGGCCGTCGTCCTTTATGCTGGGACAGAACCGTCACTGCCTAACCGTCTCTCTAACTGGAGATGGTGGTGTCAGTGGCGATGGCAGGTGGCCGTTAGAGTGCGGCCGCCAAACGTCAGATCCCAAGTCAGTCAGGCGCGGCGCCCTCGGGCACGGACTTCCTCAGTGTCAGGCATGGTACGACTTGTTTGGTTTGGTGCCCAGAAGGTGATGCGGAGTAATGAGCGAGGCGAAGTCTTGAGCTCGAAGGTATCTATAGGGCAGGTCAGTTCGGCGAAGTGTATCCCGAGCTGTTACAAAGTTGGCCAGTTCGGCGAGGTGTATCCCGAGCTGTTACAAGGTGGGTCAGTTCGGCGAAGTGTATCCCGAGCTGTTACAAAGTTGGCCAGTTTGGCGAGGTGTATCCCGAGCTGTTACAAAGTTGGCTAGTTCGGATTACTCTGGTTTTGGGCAAAGGGTGAGTTCGGGCCCCCCGTAGGGAGTTCGGTCCGCTGGTGTCCCCTTGTTCCCGCCTTTGGCTTGGCCCCCTTTTGCCGAGTTGTTGTTTCTGCCACATGTCACGTAACAGTGAGGTCGGTCCAAATCTTCCTTCATCAATTGCCCCCCACTCCTCGCGCCAAGGGTCTTGCCATGGTGCGGGGAGTTTCGCGAGGTAGCAGGTGGATTTGTCTTGTCCTTGGAATCTTGATTGCGCGAGTTGCTTTTGCTAGGGTTCTTCGGTTTTCGAGAAGGCTGGAAACGTGCCTACTCAAGAATGCTGATGGTTGTGACCGCACGTTTTAAATTTCAAAAATTCGCGCCGCTGGGATGTGACAGCAGGTCATTCAAAAAAGGCGTGCCACTGCTGTACGTGCGCGGGCGACTGTCAAGGAGACGTGCGGCGCATTAGTTTCGGAAAGACGCGTGTCGAAGCGACGTCGGTTTCAAAAAGACGTGCGCTGACGTTTCGCTTTTTTCAAAAAGACGTGCGCCAATCACGTCTCGACCTTATGGGACGTGCGGTCAGTGGAAACGTGGGCCGTCGGATCGTCTTCGATCTGCACGGTCGATTCTTGGTTATTGTAGCTATTAATAGTGGGGGACCCCAGTCGGTTTGTCACTTCTGCGGTTTGTCTACTGAGCTCACGTCCAACTTTTCAGCTCGCGTCCAAGTTTTTCCAGCTCGCGTCAAGGCTGGTTATATAGCCTTCACGGTTCTTTGGCTTGTTCTTCAAACTTTCTTCCGGTGAGTACTTTCCTGAATCCATCTTTTCCCCAATGTCTAGCTTTGATACCTTAGACGATTCTTCAAGTAGGGCCGGCGTAGGTTCCACCAACTGAGCCGTGTCCCCCGACTGCCTCAGTGATCCTGAGGTGGAACTTGAGGACTATGAACCAGTAGGCCGAGCCGCTTCAGGCAGTTTGGCATCTACCTCCCGCCGAGGTCGGATGTTAGACAGGTTTGGTCCTTCGACCATGACGCCTGAGGGGCTTCAATCCATACTCATGTCTTACAACCTTCCCGAGGGGTATACATATTTTATTCTTTTAGGTAGCTTTCCTTGGGAACACGGTCTTGACGAGATCGTAATTTTTCGAGAGCAGCTCGTTGCGGGGTTGCGACTTCCTTTCTGTCCCCTTCTCGTCGAAGTCATAAACCATTTTGGTGTCACCATTGTCCAACTTCATCCGAACTCTATTCGGAACCTGGTGGGGACAGATTCCCTTTTTTGCGAGCAAAACTTCCCCTTGGACTTAGAGATATTCTCCTCTATCTTGATGCTCAAGAGACAGGCGGGTTCTCTTCCTGGGGGAAGACGGGCATATTACCTTTCTCCTCGCCAGGGTTTTAAGCTTCTGCACGATCTTCCTAATAAGGTCCCGGTGTGGAAGCGGGACTACTTCGGCGTGCGAAGTGCACAAGGATGGCCCTTTCAGACCGGGTGGGGTGAGGCCGCTCCTGATTTAGGCATGACTCTCGATAAAGAGACGGTGAAGGGCCTCCGGCAATGGGCACGGCAAGGTTTAAAGTGCCACCACTACTTAACGGAGGCCAAGCTTATTGCGGCCGGCCTGAGTTCGGATAGGTTTCTAGCTATGCGGTTTCTTGCTTGCTCTGTTTTCATTTTTTCTGATGTCGAACTCGTTTCTACAGGTGTGATGGACGCGGAGAACTCGTGGGGGGCGTCTGTTCCAAGGTATGAAGAGGAGGAAGCGGGTCGCCAAGCGAACTCGTACCGAGCTGCCCCTGGATGACGAGCCCCAAGTTCCAGACCACACGCCGGAGGATCTGCCCAGGGAGCCCGAGGTGACTCCACCGGTGCACGAAACTGTCGGGGCGCCTTACACTGAGACCACTCATACGGGCGCTCCTGCATACTCAAGTGCTCCTGCTCACTCTGGGTCCGCTCATACGCGGGCTGGGCCTTCGGGCTCGGGAGCTCAAGGGGAGTTCAGGAGCGTGTTGACGCCGAACTACGCTCTTCAGAAGAGTAGGGAGGCTACTTTCCCTGAGGAGATCGCAGCGTGGACCGATCTTCCCTTGAATCAGGTCGCATGCCGTGCCGTAACACATGCCATGGTGGTAAGTTGGATTCCGTCTGCCTATTTCATTTTCTGTCGCTTCTGCTGTTATTGCTCACTTGTTTCTTTTGGTAGGTGAACTCTTCAATTCATGCCTTGGCGGCCCAAGTGGAGAGGAGCTCGCGACAGGCGCGAGCTGCTGAGGCTGCCGCTCATGCTGCTGAAGAAGCTTTCCATGCTGTAGAGGCAAATACCCGGGCTGCTGAGGCGGCTGCTTACGCTGCCAAAAAGGCTGCTCGCGTCACGATGGCCAGGCAGGCAAGGTCTCAGCGTGATGCCGAGGCCATGGGGGTAGTTGTCAAGCATATGGCGGACTTGAAGTTGGATTTGCAACATCAAGTCGAATATCTTCAGGAGGACATCAGGGAGAGAACTCAGATTTTTCCCAAGGCATTGAAGACGCCAAGAAGAAGGCAGTTGAGGACTACATTGCCTCAGTGTTCTCTGACCTCGGGATTTGCCTGATGAAGTGTGACTGGAAGTTGAGCAGGGCTTCTTTTACTTTGGCCAAATATGCGATCATGGAGAGCTCGCGTGCTTCATACTCGCCTGTAACTTGGTTGACCACGAGCTGAGAATCGCTGCAGATGACCAAGTGTTTTGCCTTTACCTTTCGCGCTAGGTCCAGCCCGGCGATCAGTGCTTCGTACTCTGCCTCGTTGTTGGATGCCGCGAACTCAAAGCATAGTGCGTATTCTAATTTTGTGCTGCCCGGGCCGCACAAGACTATTCCAGCTCCGCTGCCTTGCCGGTTCGAGGATCCATCCACGTGAAGGATCCAGGGCTCCTCATCCCAGTTCGCGCTTCGCCTGACCAGGAGAGATGCCACACTGGCTGCTACTTCACGGGGTTCGGACTCTATGGGCTCGGGAGCTCCGGGTTCGCCCGAACTGGGGACCTCGGGCTCGACCTGTGGGGCTTCGTGGCTGAAAGTGCACTTGGCGATAAAATCTGCCAAAGCTTGGGCCTTAATAGCGGTTCTTGGTTTGCACTGGAGGTCATACTCGCTGAGTTCGATGGCCCATTTCGTCAGTCGACCGGAAACCTCGGGTTTGAGTAAAACTTGTCTCAGTGGTTTGTCAGTCAGGACGATGACGGTGTGAGCCTGGAAGTATGGGCGGAGTTTCCGAGCTGCTGTCACTAGGTCGTATGCTAGTTTTTCTATCTGTGGGTACCTTGCCTCTGCTCCCTGCAAAATTTTACTAACATAATAGATGGGTCGCTGGACCCGGTCTGTTTCTTTTATTAGTATCGAACTGACCACCTCATCGCTTGCCGAGAGGTACAGTTCTAAGACCTCGCCCACCTCGGGCCGGGCTAAGGTCGGCACACTAGCGAGGGAACCTTTTAGCTCGTCAAACGCGAGCTGGGAGTCCTGGGTCCACTCGAACCCTTTGCCTTTGATTGCCTTGAAGAAGGGTAGGCAGCGGTCTGCTGATTTGGACATGAAGCGGCTTAGAGCGGCTATGCGGCCGTTTAGCCTCTGAACCTATTTTACTTTCCGAGGTGGTCTCATATCTAGAATGGCTTTTATTTTGTCCGGGTTGGCCTCAATACCGCGCCGATTAATAATGTACCCTAGGAACTTGCTCGAGGTGACGCCGAAGACACATTTGTTGGGGTTCAATTTCATGCTAAACTGACACAGGATTTGGAAGACAGAATCTAAGTCTTGTATTAATTCTTGTGAAAACTGAGTCTTGACGACCATGTCGTCTACATAGCACTCTATCTTCGTACCAATCAGGGGCCGAAAAAGCCTATTTACAAGTCTTTGGAAAGTTGCCCCAGCATTTTTTAGTCCGGAGGGCATGACCTTGTAGCAATACAGGCCAAACTCGGTTATGAAGCTGGTTTTTTCCTCATCGGATGGGTCCATCTTGACTTGGTTGTAGCCCGAGTAGGCATCCAGGAAGCTTAGCAACTCGTTTCCCGAGGTCGCGTCCACTAGGCGGTCAATTCTGGGGAGGGGGAAGCAATCTTTCGGGCAAGCTCGGTTCAGGTCGATGTAGTCAACGCACATGTGCCACTTGCCGTTTGCCTTTTTTACCAACACCGGGTTGGCCACCCAGCTCGGGTAATGGACTTCCCTTATGAAGTTTGCTGTGAGGAGCTTCTCGACCTCCTCGTCGACCGCCCTCCAGCGTTCTGGGGCTAAGTTGTGTTTCTTCTGTCTAACGGGTCTGACTACAGGGTCAGTATTAAGTTTGTGAGTTATCAGGCCGGGGCTAATGCCGGGCATGTCGGCTGCGGACCAGGCAAAAATATCTAAATTTTGAAGTAAAAAACTCACCAGTTCGGTTCGTAGGGGATCCTCGATGGAAGCTCCGATCTGAAGTGTGCGAGCTGGGTTCGTAGTCGAAGTCGGGATTGCGACCGTTTCCTCCGTGGGCAAAGCTCATTCCTCACCTTGCTCTGCAAGCCGCTCCAGTTCGAGGTCGTCGGTCACCTTGATTTTTCCCTTCAGGGCGGCAACATAACACTTGCAGGACTCGAGCTGGTCACCCCGCGCTACCCCTACACCGAAGTCCGTAGGGAACTTCATGGCCAAATAGTAGGTGGAGACCGCCGCCCGTAGGATATGCGTGATCGGCCGCCCTATTATGGCATTGTATGGGGAGGGGGTCGCGACTACCAGGAAATCATGGTTGAGTCTGACCGCACAAGGCCATGTGCCGACTTCCACAGGTACGGTTATTTTTCCGAGGGGCCTGACTTCCTCTCCGCTGAAACCCACCAGGGGAGTGTTCGCGGGCTTCAGCTTGCTCCTCTGTAACTGCAACTGGTCAAATGCTGATTTAAAGAGGATGTCCGCTGAGCTGCCCGAATCTACGAGTACGCGTCTGACCTCGAAGTCGCTGATCCTTAGTTTAATGACAAGCGCGTCATCATGGGGGTAGTGGACCCCTCGCGCGTCGTCCTCCGTGAAGAAGATTGGTTCTTCGGTCTTTGGTCTCTTTGGGGGGTTCCGTTCTTCGAGGGCCGCTTCGCGAACTGAAGTCCAGGCTGCTGTCGAGGTACACCCCGCTACCACCGAACCTCCCACGATTACATGGATGGTTTCCCGAACTGGCCTTTCTTCCGGAGGCTGCCGCTGCAACGGTTCGGCAGGTCTGTTGCTAGACTCGGGGGCATCATTTTCGTGCTCCCCTTGCCGACCTGCCTTATTGTTATTATTGTTGTGCTGTACAAAGTTTCTCAAGTATCCGCGACGGATGAGCCCCTCTATCTTGTCCCGGAGGTTATTACACTGCTTGGTACTATGACCATGGTCTCTATGGAAACTACAATACAAATTCTTATTTCTTTTGTTCGGATTTCCCTTTAAGCGAGGTGGCCACTTCACGTACAGGGCGTCTTTGATCGTCATTAAGATCTCCGTCCGCCTCGTGTTTAACGGCGTGTAGTCCGTTCGAACTGCTAGGGGAGCCCAGAATGACTGGTTCGGCTTCAGCTCCCGGGTTGGGTTTTTTCTGTCAACCGGGTTGGAGAGCTCGCCTTCTCTCTTTCTTTTCTCGTTCCCGCCTTCGGTTCGTTGGTTGACTTCTTCCTCTATCCTCATGAACTTATCCGCGAGCTTAAGGAATTCGGCCACGGTTGCGGGTTGGTTAGCCACCATGTGCCATTTGAATTCTTTGTGCGTCACCCCTCTTTTGGCCGCCGCGAGCTGCACTGCAGGGTCCAACCGCGGTATCTGCAAGCATGCTTCGTTGAATCGTTTGATGTAGCCCCGGATGGATTCTCCTTCTCTTTGGACTACTCCGAAGATGCTTTCCTCTGTTCTGGGGCATCGTTGGCTGGTGACAAAGTGTGCAGTGAAGACCTGCACGAACTGGGCCCAGCACTTTATCGACCCGGGGGCCAGGTTCCTGTACCAAGTGCGGGCTACCCCCCTGAGGGTGGTGGTAAAGGCCACGCACATGCACGATTCGCTGGCCCTGGCGAGGTGCATCTGGGACTGAAAGGCGTCAACGTGGTCGTTGGGGTCGAAGGACCCGTCGTACTTGTCCAGAGGTGGGAGCTTGAAATCTCTAGGTAAGGGGACCGCCAGGAGTTCTGATGCGAGGGAGGAAGGAACCGAGAGAATCGGGGCAGCTCCTACTTCGTCTCTTTGCCTCTGAGTTCTAACAAGGCACGGGTGGCGGTTCGGCGACTTAGCCGGTGCCTTCGTTGTCGAGCGGGCCTTGTACTGGCGCTGCTGGCCTCTGTGTTACCAAGCTCGACGGGCCCGGAATGCTGGTAGTCTGCCGCTAGGGTGCCGAATCGGTTTTCGGTGAGCGGGAACTCGGGCTTGGAGCGCCGGGGTGCCGACCTCGCGGGCGAGGTTCTCGACCCGCCTGCGGGTTGCGAGGCGGGGATGACATTTTTCTCTCTTCGGCCTGGGGACGAGGCCTGGCTGTTAGGGGGTTCTGGGGCCGAGGGGCCTTCGCCTGGTGGGGGCGTCCATCCTACGAGGAGGCCTTGATCGGCCTCGGAGCGGGGTGGCGAGGTGGAAGTAGTGGTTGGTTCAGTGGCAGTTGGGGGAACTGCTGTTGATAGTGATACTGGGAGATGTTGTGCAGTGCTTGGTGCTGGTAAAGCTGGTGCTGCTGGAACTGTTGCATTTGGGCTTGCATTGCCTGCATGCACTGCATCAGGTCGTCCAACCGGTTTTGGCTGGCTGCCAGGGGGACGGCAGTCGGTTCAGTGAAGGTTGTCTCAATGGGGAGAGGAAAGGGGATGCTTGTGGCAGGAGGGTTTACGGACGCCACTGCTTGTGGCGCGTTCAAGCTGGGGATCCCATCCACCGAAAGGGGGATGGTGAACTGTCCAACGCACACCACGGGGACTTGAAGTTGTTCCCCGGTGGCGTTTGTCACCGTGCCACGTCCGGTGTTGCTGGAGGAGGCCATGAGTGTTGGGTTTTTTGAAGAAAAGGGGTTATGGAAGTTTGGAGGGAGGCTTTTTGAAGCGTTCCCACAGACGACGCCAATTGATGGAGCGCGATCCGGCCGGTCTTAGCTGTCCACGACCTTGCTTCTGAACGGGGTAGCAGGGAACCTGAAACGGAGGAGATGGGGAAGCTCCGGGGGGAACCCGGTGTAGAGGCTCCGAAGCTCAAGTTAGAATCCTTCAAAAGCAAGGTAATACCAAATAGCGCAAAGTTTGCATACCTTGTTTGTTGGGGGCAGGGGGTTCTTATAATCACTTCGTGCACTCGCCCCAAGGCCCTTGTCAGGTCGGGTATGATTACCCTTGTGCTTGTCAATTTGGCCGTCGTCCTTTCTGCTGGGACAGAACCGTCGCTGCCTAACCGTCTCTCTAACTGGAGATGGCGTTGTCAATGGCGGTGGCAGGTGGCCGTTAGAGTGCGGCCGCCAAACGTCAGATCCCAAGTCAGTCAGGCGCGGCGCCCTCGGGCACGGACTTCCTCAGTGTCAGGCATGGTACGACTTGTTTGGTTTGGTGCCCAGAAGGTGATGCGGAGTGCTGAGCGAGGCGAAGTCTTGAGCTCGGAGGTATCTATAGGGCAGGTCAGTTCGGCGAAGTGTATCCCGAGCTGTTACAAAGTTGGCCAGTTCGGCGAGGTGTATCCCAAGATGTTACAAGGTGGGTCAGTTCGGCGAAGTGTATCCCGAGCTGTTACAAAGTTGGCCAGTTCGGCGAGGTGTTTCCCGAGCTGTTACAAGGTGGGTCAGTTCGGCGAAGTGTATCCCGAGCTGTTACAAAGTTGGCCAGTTCGGCGAGGTGTTTCCCGAGCTGTTACAAGGTGGGTCAGTTCGGCGAGGTGTATCCCGAGTTGTTACAAAGTTGGCTAGTTCGGATTACTCTGGTTTTGGGCAAAGAGTGAGTTCGGGCCCCCCGTAGGGAGTTCGGTCTGCTGGTGTCCCCTTGTTCCCGCCTTTGGCTTAACCCCCTTTTGCCGAGCTGTTGTTTCTGCCACATGTCACGTAACAGTGAGGTCAGACCAAATCTTCCTTCATCAGTACTCTTATAATTTATATTTGAAATTCTGAGCATTATTAATGAATTTAGCCCTAATTTAAAAAAAAATAATAATAATAATAGAGAGAAACAGCTAAATGTGGTTATTGGTGACTAGTGACCTCAAAATCACCCGAGATCGAGATGGTCACCTGTCACCTGCCCCCACCTCCATTGGTTAATATTAAGCAAAAGAAATTCATCTAGATTAAACCTTTCAATACTCCACTTGAACGAATTTGCTTCTGCTGAACCGATACATTTAGTGGCCACATGCATCCAGCTATATATCGGGAATAGTGATATTTAAAGTATAATTAATGTTCTCATCCTTTATCATTGTTATCAAAATTTACGATGAAGTTAGAATTTGTTAGGTGGGATCAACTAAGGACGGACCCCTATTCAATCCAAATTATAAAATCGGATCGAATATGAATATCCGTTAACCGGATTTAATTATGGGAAACATGCATACTATTTTAGGGTCGCATTTGACAAGTCTTTGTATGCAGGTTTTGGGCTGTTTAGAAATTGGAAAGCTTGAATTCTAGGCTTTTTCTGTTTGGTAATGAAAATATTTATTAGAAAAAAAGTTAAAATCCATAAAAGATGTTAATGGTTAGAATTTGGGCTTTTTTAGAAAGCTTCAAATGAAGATTTTACAATCTTTTAGCGCCCTGTTTTCTTCAAATGTGCGGCACGATGCACATGTTTGGAAGAAAGTGAGTTATCTTTTCATAAAAAGACTATTTAAATGCGTAAGGGAGATTTACCAATGGTACGTGAGGCCCACCTTATAAAATATATGGGCCCCACATACATGTCCACACATAGATCCTGCATACATGTCCACCAATAGCATGTGAGGCCCACCTTGAAAAATGTATATAAGATCTATGCACATGACCCTACATGGACCCCACATGCATGCCACCAATGATATATCGAACCCACATTATAATATATCCACCAATAGTATATGGGGCTACTTTAGAAAATGTATGCTTTGTTAAATAAAATGTTTGTTGGTCTACACAAAATATTTATATATACATAACAAGTATTTACATCACCTTACCAAATAATTTTTGTAGCTTTTATATGATATTTCATTAAATCTATGAAAAATATTTCAATCCAATTGTATTTGGTATTTTACATCCACCTCGGTTGAATTTACAAATGGCTGACCTGAAGTCTGAAACGAAAATCGTTATCGGATTTTCGGTCCGATCCGGTTTCAGATTTCCCAAGATCATGATAATTAAAAGCTTCATCACCAAAGCATTCACGAGAATGTGTGTCAGCCGTCATTGTCTCCAGATGTGTATCGTACAATTTGGCTGCCATGTGATTCCTGTTTGTCGCTTTTTTATGGTGGATTGGTGGGGTCTCCCGTCCCTCTCCTCTCCCATTATGATACCCCGGTTTCAACTTTCAACATATAAATTCTTCCTTCTACATCAATTAACAGCCATCTTGCCATTGGTCCAGATTAATCCAGGGGCTCTACCTCTACCACTCGTAATGGTTTATACACAAAAAAACGTACAGCCAATCAGCACTCCAGTATTTCTATTTCTATTTGATAACCAATTGGGTGGGTGGCACATTCACACAATATGCACACAATAGAGATTGATAAAATGGAGAGAGAGAGAGAGGTCAAAGTAGCAGCCTCAATGAATTTGAATTGGAATGATCGTATTGACGTGAGGCCTCAAGGCAAGTATCTTCCTGGGCTTGTTCAAATATATAAGTATTATAGATCGAAGTAATTTACAAATTTCCGATCCGTGTTTGTCTCCGTTGGATTGGAATATCATCGCCCTGTCCAATGGGAATCTAGATTCTGCTGGGCCTTTTCGAAACATGGTTGTCGTGTCGGGCTCACTTTCCAAGTATTAATCAATTTCGATTGCTGATTACACAAAAAAGAAATCAATTTCGGTTGTCATTAATTAATCTCGTGACCATACTAATGCACCTTGCGCATATTAGCTGAGCTTCTAGATGCAATCGTTTTATCAACCAGCGAGTAGTGAGAACTGAAAACTTAAAAAGGAGTGAAGGAAGGATAACGATTACCGAATCAACCTCGACACGGCTCCAAGTGTTTTTCAACTGCGCATATTAGTAAGCCCACCACGACTGTACAATCCATTGTCCTGTCTGATCGAGAAACAGAGTCGAGAGAGGAGAGACCCACACCCCTTTCGATTTAATAAAAATCGAAACCATTTCTTGTCTCTCTCTCTCTCTCCTTTGTAGTTCCTCCGCACGCCATTGACAAATATTGAATGAACCGGTCTCCGCCATCTTCATCTTGTTTGAAAAACAAAATCTGTTTTCATTGCCATAAGTGTAACCTCGGAGGAGAAGAAGAAGAAGGCGATAATTGTAATTCGTAAATTGTATCTCTCTCCTGTCTGCACTCTGGCTTCTGCAAGCAACAGAGAGGGGAGAGAGAGAGAGAAAGAAATGCCAAGCGTTGCTGTAAAGCTCTACAGTGTATTCTTTAAATTCCTACTGAAACACCGTTTGCAGAAACGAACTCAAAGTACATTTGATGATAACAATCCTTTCGGCGTCACGTCCCGACCTGAAGACCCCGTCGCCGCTGCTAATCCTTCCTTTACCGATGGCGTTGCCACCAAGGACATCCACATAGATGCCTTCACCTCCCTCTCCGTTCGAATTTTCCTCCCCGACACCTGCCTCGCCGCCGCTGATTCTGAATCTCATTCCAATTCTAGGGCTAGGCCTAGGACCTCTTGCAGATCGTCAGACCTCGATTCGACATCTGCCGCTCTCGGTGCAAATCCCAACCTCCAGAACCTTCGCCGTAGCAGCTATGGCGCTCCTGGGACGCCCAAAACCTATTACCTGAATCGTAGGAACAGCTATAGTAGCAGCATCGATGCTGAGAGCTTGAATTCTAAGCATGAGACTGCTTCTTATAGAGGTTACTCCCCGTCCCTAGAGAATGACCACCAGACCTGTCGGAAGTTGCCTATCATGCTGCAATTTCACGGTGGCGGATTTGTTGCGGGGAGTAAAGATTCCACGGCTAATGATTACTTTTGTAGACGGATCGCCAAGTTGTGTGATGTAATTGTCATCGCCGTCGGCTATAGGCTTGCGCCAGAGAATCGTTATCCGGCTGCATTTGAGGACGGGTTGAAAGTTTTGAACTGGTTAGGGAAGCAGGCAAATCTGGCGGAGTGTAGTAAGTTTCTTGGTAGCACACGGGGTGGTGGTGGTTCGGATCTCAGGAGATCTGATATCTA
The DNA here is from genome assembly GCF_056320005.1 of Nelumbo lutea. Lineage (NCBI taxonomy): Eukaryota > Viridiplantae > Streptophyta > Magnoliopsida > Proteales > Nelumbonaceae > Nelumbo > Nelumbo lutea. Next base: position 6,750,308 of record NC_142687.1, read on the forward strand.
TCTGCACATTGCTGATACATTTGGGGCATCAATGGTGGAGCCTTGGTTGGCTGCCCATGGAGATCCTTCCAGGTTCCATTCTGATCCACCTTTCTTTCTCTGCATTTAATTTTTGAAGCTCTGATCAAATCTCCGTGCATTTGCTTCAATGACGCTACATGCTTTGATGACATACGGAAACCTATCGTTCGGTTTTGAATTTGTGGAGTGACAAACTGATTCCTGACATTGGTTTGGGTGTGATGTGAGACTTCTTTTGGTTCTTAATTGTCTGGACTTAAGTTCCTGAGTGTTTTGTCTTAGGTGAATTTTATTTGTTTCTGTCAATCAAACTATGCTTCATAAAGAGTAACGTATTGTGATGAAATGTAATTGGGAAGAATAGAAAGAGAGATCATTGCTGCTACTAGCCTTTCAGCCTTTCAGTTATCAAAATACAATGTCATTCACATTTAAAAGGTCAAGGCCCTTTTATATCGAGATAAGTGGATTTTTAATTTGTGAATGATAAACCCTTGCAATTTAAACTTTACTCCGTTTATGAAGAAAACTGGAACTGCAGCAACTTTCAAGTAACATTATATTGTAAATTTATTTTCTTATCAAAAATATTCTAAATTTATTCGTAGTGAATGATGTTTTTGTAATGCTTTCCATGGTTCATTAGTACATTATATATTTAACATTTCTCATCATAGTGTGCCGAAGCATTCTGGACTATCGTCCTATCTTGACTTGAGCATGCATGGCACCTTGTTTACTAGATTTTTCTGAACATATTTTTATGTTATTAAGAAAATTAGAAATCTCTTGGAATGTGTAGAGAGATGCTTGTGCACAAGAGGTCATAAACATTAGAAAGTGCATATTTTGTGGAAGTCCTTAAATATTGGAAGTTGAAGCAGGGTTTTCATATGTTTTTCCTTCTTGGATAAGAGAAGTTGTATAGATCCTGTTGTGAGTGTTGTCTGCCAATCTTGTGGGGGGCATGCAGGTATTTTGATTATCTTATGTACCATATTCTCATTGGAATGGAATGCTATGATACCTGGATAACGGTGGATGCCTAGCATATTGGTTTTGGATATGATGCTGGATATTACATGGACACTTCTAGAATATACTTTATACCATACTTTAAAACATGTAAAGTGGTATGTTTTAACAAATTATACAACAAACAAATATGTATATGTTAGAAGTTTAGTTAAATTTGGCAAGATATCTGTACTGGAAAATCTATTAATTTTAATAAATAAGATAGTTTTAAATTCAGGTCTGGTTGGCTGGGATATAGGATTGGATTCTTACATATTGGGTCTAGATCAATTGAATCCAGGTCTGGTTGGCTTGTTGTTTTCTGGCCAGTCCCTTTGTGGACTGACTATGTCTGTAGCTTCTTTCAATATTCAATAAAATTACTTTACCTTTAAAAAAAATAGTATTGGATTATCGGAATCAAAACCACTAATATTGAAGTTCACCCTCTAAATATGCAACGTATAGAGTTGTGCTACTCAGAAGTTGGTACACAATCCAAAATTTGATTACTATTTCAAAATTTCATTAGACAGAAATTGTTTGGTGATACGTGGCTAAAGAGGAGTGGTTTCAGTAGGGATATTTGATGCATGATCTTTCTGGCCAATGATTTTGATCTGCCACATTGGTCAATCTATTGCCCATGTTGGACAACAGGTGGCACATCCATAGGACATTCTCATTTCCTTCATATTGAGAAGAAAGCAGATCCTTCAGGCTCTCTTTGCAGTGCAAATTTCATTTGCACAGGTGTAAATGCATGGGAATGCAGATAGGCTGAGGGTAAATTCTGGTTTTCTTTTGCTTCAGATTTGACTGTCTTATTTGTTTGTGAGAAGTAAAATGGGAAGTAAAATGAAGTAGTCTCCACTTCATATGAAAAATAATGGAGATAGGAGGAGGATAATTTGTTTGGGAGTGAGGCAGGAAGAAAGATGATGTGTTCCCCGCTTTATGAGAGAGAATTGTGGTAGGAGGAAGGTGGTGCAAATTTCATGTTAGTTAGATGTGCAAATTGTAGTTGCAAACAAAGGAACGCATAACTGAACCAAGTATAAAATTTATATCCAATTCAGATTTGCGCCACAAACAAACAGAACATTACATATGTCATGTGTGGTTACATACTAACAACTGACAACTTAATAAGTTACGGGTGGTTTTTGTCTTTCCATGTTAGTTAACAGAACGGGTTGGTTTCCTTTTAGAAAGGTGAGGAGAGGTTTTATATTTGTCAGAAGCCTCAGTGGAGGTTTAAGGATTTTACCTCCTTTGTTTGTTTTTCCTGGTTATAGTTTCACAACTTCTGGTTGTATTTATTCATTAATGAATGAGTTTCTGTGTTGCTGATAAAAAAAGTTTCGAGAGTACAACAGGCCCCTCTTTTTTTAAAAGGGAAAAACAGGGGGAAAGGATGTACATGAGGAGATGTACAGCAATATCAAACAAGACCAAAACCAAAAGCAAAAAGACCCTCCAAGAATTTACAATTGCACTGAAGAGTCACTATGCAAAAAGTCCCTCCCCACCCCTGACTTGGCCAAAACATCAGCCACACTATTCAGCTCTCTAGGAATCCATCTAAAGTGATGTTTTAAAATAGACTTGATTTCCATAATCTCATTAAAAAGCAGTTGAATCTCCAAGGACTTTCCTTTGCGTTTTTTCATCCAGCTGATTACAATCTTGGAGTCACCTTCCACCACCAATTCAGTGTTGTTAAGATCCACCGCAGATCTCAAGCTTGCCAACAAGGCACGAATTTCAGCTTCAGCTGCATCTGCTACACCAACAGACCCTCCTACTCTAGGACCAAGAGAAAGAACCAAAACCAAAGACAAACAACCACAAAACAAGGTCAACCTAAAAGCCTTTTTTAACAAAGGCTACCCCAGAATGCATAGTTAATTGTGAAATGTATTTCCATCTTTTCATCCTTCTCATCTTTATAAGAATGCATGGTTATTTACAGAACCACTGACTTGGTTTGATTTTACTGAAACAGATGTGTTCTCCTAGGTATAAGCTGTGGAGCAAACATCGCAGACTATGTGGCTCGGAAGGCTGTGGAGGCGGGCAAACGTCTAGATCCTGTTAAGGTGGTGGCACAGGTCTTGATGTACCCTTTCTTTATTGGGAGTGTTCCAACTCATTCAGAGATAAAGTTGGCAAACTCTTATTTCTATGACAAATCCATGTGCTTACTTGCATGGAAGCTTTTCCTACCTGAGGAGGAGTTTAGTCTGGATCATCCAGTGGCCAATCCTCTCATCCCAGGGAGGGAACCACCACTAAAGCATATGCCTCCAACACTAACAGTGGTGGCAGAACATGACTGGATGCGGGATCGTGCCATTGCATACTCAGAGGAGCTTAGGAAAGTTAATGTGGATGCACCTGTTCTTGAGTACAAGGATGCCGTTCATGAGTTTGCAACACTTGACATGCTCCTCAAGACCCCACAAGCCCAGGTCTGTGCTGAGGATATTGCAATCTGGGTGAAGAAGTATATCTCACTAAGAGGCCACGAGTTCTCTTATTAGTTAGGTGAAAGAAAGGCCAGCAACAGCTGTAGCAGGATTAACAATTTTGTATCATTCAAAGGCCCCCGAACTTCTCCCACAACTCAGACTCCTTGTAACTTGGATACGTGATTCATGCTAATTTAGAGGATTTATTTGTAGGTGATATTTTACATTTTTTTCCTCCTTTTTGTAAGATAGACAGTTTGTTTGAGATCAAGATATAGTTTGGGCAATGAGATGCATTTCTTCCCCTGTTGAACACTCTTTTTGTTCATGTTCTTTCTTATATGTCCTTTTTCTCTGTGAGATGTATTATTTATGTGATGAATATAATCAATCAAACGAGATGCATTCCTTTTTTTCCTTCTTTAGCACTTTCTGAGCATTTTCGATGCATACCTTCAATGAAGAGATAACCTTGGCTGTTGGGGGCCAACAGGCAAAACGGCCTATGCTGTTGATAATGTTCTTGGGCTTGACACGTTAACCCATTTAGTCATTTACGCCCATCTCTAACATTTTGGTCAAGAGAAAATAGGCTCTCATGGTAACATGGCATTCCCAAGAACGTTTCTCAACATCATAGGCTGTTAGCCCCAACAGCCAAGAGCTGTGTCGTCAGATTAATTTTCTTTCCCTCCGACGGGATAGAACAGCCTATATGGATTTTCTTTCCGCAGTGTTAGATTCCGTATTCTTTGCAATTACATGAAGAAGAGTAGAAGACATGCATGTTAATTACTCTATGCTTAGTGCTTATATTGCATATGCCTGCTTTAGGGAAGCAACCCTTAGACCCTTTTTTTTCTATTTATTTGGAGGGTTCAGATTTTTATATAGAGAACCTGGGAAAATTTTCCCACAATGGAAATATAGAGGTAGACTTGGAGCCTGGTTGAATTTGCATAAATCTATGATGGATGGGGCAGTTGGTTTTGTTTCCCCTTAGGGTGTGTTGGTTTTTTGGATTTTGAGAGAGGGAAATTTGGTCAATGGAATTTTGGTTTTTAAAGATGAAAAAAACCCATGTTCTTTTTGTAGATTTATGTGAGGATTCGAGAAAATTTATTTATACCCATATCTTTTCCACCTAAGAAAAGCTGTCAATACTTTAAAGCGATAAAAATTCCCCTTTTAATATTGGATTTTTATGACCAAAATGGTTAATGTCTTTTTTTGTTTACTTGAGAAATAAATGCCAAGCGCATTCACCAAGATAAATAACTTACCAAAAAACGAATGGGCCTTAATTATTGCCTCCTATAAGAAGAGGCTTTCCATAGGGGTGGAGGTAGTGCAAGGCTTGAGCTCGAACTCGATTCAAGCTAGAACCTTGAACTCAAGTTTAGCTCGAGCCAAAACCTCGTAAGCTTGAGCTCGGCTAAACTTGAGTTCGATTTGAGAAAAATGTTTTATAAAAATAAAAAAATTATATATAAAAAATAGTTTTATTTGATATTTCAAAAAATAAGAATTATAATAATTAGTTGTTATTATTATATATAAAAATAAAAAATATTATATATATATATTATTTTTTATAATTTTATATTGTATTATTATTATTATTATTATTATTATTATTATTATTATGTAGCTATTCAAGCCGACTTGTGAGCCTCAGGAGCTGAACTTTATTGGCTCATGGTCATGGCCACCCCTAGTTTTACACCTTGTTTATAAAATTGGGTCATTTACTAAAACACCTCCTATAGTTTCATGAATTTACTAAAACCTACCCTATATTTTGTGTTTTACTAAAACACCCCCTATGAAAGTGGAAAATAACAGTTTTAACCCTAACATCCATTCAATTAAATTTAATCAAAAGAAACTAAAAACAAAAATGCTATTTTTGCCCCTACTAAAACATGGACAACCACTATTTTTCTCTTTTTGTTCAATTTTGTTTTCTATACAAAAAAGTGTTAGAGGTACTTTTGGAATAGGCAACCATGGATCCATACCCTTGAACATTTTCCACTCAATTTAGGGGTACTTTTGGAATAAACAACCATGGGTACATGCCCTTGAACATTTTCCACTTAATTTAAGTGATCATGTTACTATTTTCAGATGACAACACGAATATTTCTTGATGAAAGATCGATTAAATAAACAGAATGAAAATTATAAGGGATGTTTTAATAAAATACAAACAATAGGATAGATTTAAGTAAATCTGTAAAACTATAGGGGGTAATATAATAAATGACCCTTATAAATTTTGCCCACAAATTCACTTTTACTGGTATTTGGTTACTTCTCGATATTTAGGAACTCTTGACAGAAAATCTGGTTAATGTTATAGACCTGCAAAATACCAATTAGGGAGTCCGCGCAGTGGGCGAGTGCACCCACGAATCGCGTTTGAACACATCAACCAGGGGAAGCAAACATAACGTTAACAGTCAAAGGCCCATTAACACGGGTTCAACGGTTCAACCACACACAAGCCGGCCGCAAAATGACAAAAGGTTAATGAATTCAAAGCCCTAGTCGCATTTTGCATTTCTCCTGTATGCTTTTCCTCCCTCCACCAGACCCTACCCACACATCGGTGACCATACCACAGCGAGTGTCCCGAACCAGCGGCCATCGGCAGCAACGGCAAGAGTTCCGGCGGTACGTATCTGGGGCTTCTTGTGTCAACAGAAACCACCCACCTGGACAACCACCGGCAACCATAGCACAGTGAGTGACCTGAACCAGCGGCAACCACCGGTGGTAATGGTGAGAACTCCAGTTATACGTTTTTAGCCTCCTCCTCTACTAGTACTACTTATTCTTATTAATACAAAGGGCTTCTTGTCTCAACAGAAACCTAATATTGTGGCCGGTTTGTATCCGGTTGAACCGCCAAATCCGTATTAATGGGCCTTTGATCGTTAACGTTATGATTGCTTCCCATGGTCAACGTGTTCGGACGTGTCTCGTGGATGCACTCTCCCAGTGCACATAGAACGCGGACGGACTGGTCCAACCATTGAATGAATCTGGGCCAATAGAAGTATAGAACTACAGATCCCTTACCTTGAAGGTCAGCTGGGCTAAAGCTGTGGAGAAAAGTTTCTCTTTAAACCAACCAAGTACTAAAAGTATGAGATCCCTTCAATATTGACTGTTGAGAGGTACAATTGTTGATTCACGTGTGATTAGAGTAAATATCAAATTTACCCCTTTTAGCAGATAATATTTAGTTTAGTAAATCATGCAATGCATCCTCTTGCTTGGATGGAGCGTTGGGGAACTGGAATTAAGGATTCAGGACAGCTGGAGGTTACAATCGACTACAGTGAACAACCTTCCATTTTATCGTAGGGGTGTTTTGGTCAATCTCAAACAATTCAAGGAAGGGATATTTGGGTAATTCGACCATATAAATCCATTCGTTCTCTCATCTGAAGCTGAAGGGGAGACACTGACAGAAAGAGGATGGAAGCTCTAGCTGTGTTTGGAGCGATCCCCTGTGTTTCATCCTTTCACTCCCCAACCGAGAGGAATGGCAGCTCTTCCAACTTCCGGAAGCTTTTTCTACGCGCCCACCACCTCGCTGCATTGCGCCCATCTTCACTCTTTTCGTCTTCTCCTCCTCTCTCCACTTCTAAAATGCGCACCAGGAGGAACAAAACCCACATCTTCCTTCCTCACTGGGTTGCTTCCATGGTCAGCTCTTTTTCTCCTCCTGGTCATCTCTTCCATCTTTGTTAGAAATGATTATGAATCCACTTAAAAAATTTCTTCCTTCATCTTTCTTCTCTTTTTGTAATTAACTCTTCTTCTTTGTTTTACTGCGCTCAGGAAGAAGTTGAAGAGACATACATCATGATAAAGCCCGATGGCGTTCAACGAGGTCTGGTACGACTCAGTTACTCTCTCTCTCTCTCAATTATTTTAAGAGGTTAATGGAAAACAGGCTATTTCCCACCAAAAAGTTATGTTCAAATTATATGTTTGCTTTTCTAGGTGGGAGAGATCATTTCGAGGTTTGAAAGGAAGGGATTTAAACTCACAGGCTTGAAACTTTTCCAATGCCCCAAGGAACTCGCAGAGGTTTGTGCTTGAACCATACCTTTATTCACTTGTTTGTTGAAAAAAGAATCCCATTTGTATTTCCATGCCTCCAATGTGAGAAATAGTGAAATACGTCCTTTTGAAATTACTATTAGAGATTTAGATGTGAACGAAGGAAATCCATCTTGTCTTTCTTGTATCTGCTGTGGGAATTATGTTGATTTTGATTCCGTGCATACTTGGTAAGAAGCAGCATCAGCTGAACCCTTCTAATTGATGTGAACTTGATGGCTACCAGTGCATTGCAGCGTTTCGTCTGACCCTTTCTCTAATATACTTCTGTTATCCTATTTATGTTTCTTTTGTTTAATTGTTAAAGGAACATTACAAGGATCTTAAGACTAAGCCTTTCTTTCCTAAGCTGATCGAGTACATTACTTCAGGGCCAGTTGTCTGTATGGTATGATTTTCATTGGATTTTTTCTTTAAATTGTTAACGATAATACTTGAAGTAGTTAAATTTCATAGCACTTAAGGTTTAGTTGACAGTCAGTTGTGTGTATTATTAATTGCCCCCACTTTCCTTTCATGAAGGCTTGGGAGGGTGTTGGTGTTGTTGCTTCTGCAAGAAAGCTTATAGGTGCAACAAATCCCCTTCAAGCTGAACCAGGCACTATCAGAGGGGATTTAGCAGTACAAACAGGAAGGTCAGTTTCCCAGAGTCTGGACTTTATGTCCAAGTAGTGTACTACATGCATTTATTTGTCTATATTGATTAGATTGTAGCAAGACAAGTTCTTCTGAGTCATGATGTACCTGTTTGCAGGAATGTCGTCCATGGAAGTGACAGCCCTGAAAATGGTAAACGTGAAATAGGTGAGGCCTTTTAATCTTCTCATAAACTCAAATTTTAATTAAATTATTACAGAAACATTTCTTACCTGTGGATGCTCTCACAAGTCTTGGCTTCCAATGTCCTCTTATTTGAGTTCCCTAGTTCAAACAAGGCCAGGTGGATTTTTGCAAGGAAAACTATGTGATAAACCTAAAATTTATATGCATTTAGGAATTTCCATCCTTTGTTCCATGTGTAATGACCACTGATGCATTTAGTCAAATCATTCAATCTGGACTTCTTTGATGGAGAATGGTCCAAAGTTGGACAAATAGACAATGTAAATGTTTCTGCTTAAAGCTAAATTTGAAAAATATACATAATGCTAGTCTGACCATGCTCCACCAAGAGGAAGCTTGCCATTTACCTGTATTCTGAAATAACTGTAAATCTTGTTTGGAAAAGGAGACTGGTTGTTATATATTCGTAATTAACAAATTGTCAATATTATTTATTTACTTACCTTAGTAGTCAATTGGCTTGCCTTGGTGGTTTGCCCAGGTGCTTGCATTTTGTAACACTGCTTCCTACAGTCAATGTGTCTTAATGTGTTACTTGAATTTGAGCCATTGGTGGTGTAACTGGGCAAAGTTATGTCAGTCTTCTTGGTGGCTTATAGACTTAAACATCAAACCAGTACATTCAGTTTTTATAGACTAAAGGAGCCATCAAAAGTAGTAATCAATTTCATTAGGTAATGAGAAGGAAAAGGCTGTAAAGGGAGAGATTTCCTTTACAGCCGGCTACAAGGAAGCATGCAGACGCCAAAGAAAAGCACAATACAAGAACAACATCAACCAACAAAGGTATCATCCCAGAAAATAGAACCACAGTTATCTGTGAAATGATTATATTTTAGTCCTCTAAACATCTTTCTGAATGAGGCCCACTTTAGAACAGTCCTCTCAACCTTGTCACAAAGCTTCTTGATAGGCAGGGAGACATCTTCAAAAATTTGGTTGTTTCTTTCCCTCCAGATGCACCAACCAATTGCAAAAGGGGCCATATTCCAGAGCGCTTTCCCCCTTCTACTAAAAGCTTGTATTTTCCTAGTAGAGAGCAGGGACTCCACATCAGGAGGGTTGACCCAAGACACCCCAAACAAATTCAAAGCATGAAAAAAAAAACCACAAAGCCTGTGAATAAGTGCAATTCACCAGGAAATGCAGGATATTCTCTTCATCTGTACCACACAAACAGCACCTATTGACAAGGAACCATCAATACTTACATTTTAATTTGAAAAGGAAAGAGACAAGACTAGTGAGATGATTAGGCATCTACTTAATTGGTTTGGATATAGATAGATCAATATAGCAGCCATTATCAATAAGAAATTTATATCTCATTAGTCAATTTCAGTGTATCAAGTTTTCTTAGATGATAAGTTGTTGGTTAGATGGTTTGTCCACCAAAAAAAATAAAAGATTAAAAATATTAGATTGTTTGGATTATTCCAAACAGATTGAATTTTAGACAATTGCTATTTTCAAAGTGGCCTAGCATTTGCAATATCCAGATTAATAATCTTGTCTATAATATGTTTGGCATCTAAACCACTGCTGTAATATGCACAACTAGGGCAAATTCTACCTACCGTGCATAATGACAAACATGTGTTGTCATCTGACCCACTGATTAAAATGAGTAAACAAGCACAATTATATAATACAACAGGCTTTCAGGTCACTGATAAAAAATGAGTTAACATGCAAAATTAGGGCAGCTTTTACAATGTATCGTTAGTGCCATTATATAATACAGCAGGCATTCAGGTTACTGATGATTGCTAATTTGAGACTGCCCTAACATTCACAATTTCCGGATTAATGACCTTGTCTGCTGGATGGCATGTCTAAACCATTGTAGTATTCACCACTGGGGCAGCTTTTACAATTATATAATGTCTTGGATGGCATGTCTAAACCATTGGAAATAGTAGTAGTTTGGCAATACAAAATTCTGGTTTGTTTACTTTCTTTGTTGTTGGACATGGGATTATGCCTTTATTTTTAAATGCTTGTTTACATTTTACCTTGGGTTCCAAATTTGTATAAGAAAGCCTGGTTTGTGACCTTTATTTTCTGCAGATCTCTGGTTCAAAGAAGGAGAATTATGTCAATGGGTACATGTTCAAGCACCTTGGTAAAGGGAATAATTTTTCATGATGTACTCATGGGTTTGAATTACATGTCAGAATGTCAATCGATGATTTCAAGCAACGATCCGAGATGAAATTGCAATATGGAGGCATCATTTTTATGACAACAATAAAGCAATTATCGAGATAAGGGTGTATAAAATCCTTGCCCTGTGTTTTTTTGCTTTTTTGTAGTGACATTTACATGTGCCCAAATTCAAGAATCCATGTCATTGAAGTCCCCTCACACAATGAGGAATTGAGGACCTGAGGCTATGCTTGGTTTGATAGAAAATAAGAGAGAAGGAGAAGGCCGAGGAAAGTTCTGTTTCTCTCTTTTATTCTATCAAACCAAACACAGCCTAAGCGAGATTGCCAAGCCTAGAACTGAACTCGCGAAGTATTAAGCTCGTTATTATATGCCCGTTTGGAGGGCTTTGGGATGTGGCTTCTTGCGTTCTGAGATAGGGCCTCATCATATGGGATCTATGAAAGTTGTGTTTGGTGAAAATCCGAACGCAAGAAAAACGACTGTGAACTAAAGCTACACCAGGTAGTTTGTCCGGACCAAGGTGGTCAACAACCACGGCTCAATCAACATTAACTCACCTCCAATGCTGAAGCCCTCTCAAACAGGCCCTATGTTTTTGTGCGTTTTCTGCATCTACATGGGGCAATAACGTGCTCTCCTCCCAAACGAAGCTTAATATTGGTCTCGGGATTCGGGAGATTGCTGAGTTTGCGCTCAACTATCTCTTCTACTCTACAGAGTGGGATCTCCAACTACACTCTCGGCTTTCCTTGGTTTGGATGGCTTTGTATGATGGAGTGATAGAGAGGAATTGTCGTCATTAGATATAGGGCATTGCATCCTCGTCGTCAAATTCATCTTACACTACATCTGGAACACAGCGAGTGAGACCAACTGGGAGTCTGGGACTGATATGTGGACTACTGAGGTGCACAATTGAGGTGTATGATGATGCATTTCTGTGGAGAACAAGAATTTGCATATGCATATATATAGGGGCTGATATTAATGGATACAAAAAAGTTTTTTATTTCAATCTTTGAATGAGCATTTCCATGTCAGTGAAGGGTATTAACTACAGAACATGAACACCATGTCTTACATCCCACTATTTAAAATTTTGGTTACGCATGTAAGAGCCATTGCATTGGTAATAAACCTCTGGACACTGGGGAGTACAATTAACCTTCATCTTTTTGCTACATTAATTATGATTATTCTTATTATTATAGAAGGAAATCAATATCACTGAGATTTTATTTATTATGGACAAAACACATGGTACAAATAGCAGAGATCATCATCCAAACACCTAAAACAAAACCAAGACAAACACAATCAAATCCCAAATAACAATCTCTTAAAATGGGCAGATGAAGAGAGGCTAGAACCTAGAGGGAAAGAAGAAAGCCAGGAGAGTCAATAGGGCTGACAGGACCAAAGGAGAGGAAAAGGCAGCAGCACCATTGCCTCTAGTAGTAGTAATAGTAGTGCCTGGAGCTGGAGCTGGGGCAGGGGCATGATGATCATGTCCATTATGAGCAGCCACTTCTGAGATACCCATCACTACCAACATTGCCATGACCATGCACATGTAAGAAAAGAGGGAAGCAGTCCTCCCTATCGCCATTTCTGAGCCGAGAGAGAGAGAGAGAGAGAGAGAGAGAGAGAGAGGAGGCCAACTTCCCTAAAAGATTCAAGTTTCTCTCAGTCAGACTAGTAGTTATGTAGGCAAGAGTGGGAGAGGAGGTTGTGTCTTGGGTAGTTTATTGTATTATGACAAGTGGTCGGTACCCAAAACTTCCAGCTCCAGGTCACCCAGCTTACCTCTTAAGGTGTTGAGAAATGAATACAGAATATCATAACCATGTACCAGAGCAGAGCTGGTGGTCCGAAGTCTAAAGCTTCGGCCAGGATAGAGACGTGCGTCTTTTAAGAATTGGACCCCAACCTCATAACTGAAGATGAGTTTATGGATATGGTTTGTTTATTTCCATCAAATATGAATTTGCTCTTCTTGTTCATGCAAATTAACTGAAGCCTGACCAAGTCAATCCAATTGAATAACAACTCTCTGCATCTTTTTTTAATCATAATTGACTATTTGGATGGGAATTGCGTGTGTTTAAACAATTAAATTCAATAGATCTTTAATAATAGATTGATTGTGAACGAAGATAATCGAATGGCCACCAGCCCATTAGACTAGAACTTCAATGGTCCTATAATACACATACAATTGGTACAAAAGGAGAAAGAAAAACAATTTCAATGCCAATGAAACACGTAATGTTGTTATTTTTTTAATTATTTGGTATTAGTTTGTTGTTTATTGAAGGCTTGGTACCAGATGCCAAGTCATTCCAACCTAACACAGGTTGGAACTGGATATTTTATTTGGTATTTTTCTGATTATGTTAGAGTGATTCTCAATACTTATTGATCAAATTTTATGAATATTTTAAAATTTTCAGAATGTTCCACAACAAACAAAATTTCATTTTACAAAATTTTGGGTGATATCTATTTCAGATTTTCAAAATTTCAAAAATAACCTATATTTAAGTTCTTGGAAACCTTGGGTTGAATTGCTCAAATGAATTGATAGGCCAATCGAGGGTGGAGAATCATCCTCTTGGGATTGATCTTTTTGGGTTGAGTTTAAAGGTCATGTTTAGGTTTTTCAAATTATAATTCAAGAAGGTAAATGGTCCAAATCATAGTATTGGGCTAGGGTTTGCAGATGGAAATTTCCTTTTTGATTATTTTATAGTTTGTCAGTTGTCGTGTAGGAAGGATGGCACTTTCATTGAAAATACATATGAATTTGCTTTGCTTTAGATCATTGCTTTTGAAATTGCTTACCAATGCATACATCATTTATTCACTTCCTGATAAGTCTGGTGATCTCATCTGACAGCACAGTACAAGCCGGCTTCTCTCATGCGTTTTGTCCTTGAAGTTGGTATCTTCGGATCGGGTTCGGGTTGGGTGCAAATATATTCGAGCTGAACCTCATTATATTCATTGGTTATGGGTCTTGTCGGGTTTGGCCCAGGTATGGCACGGGGTGGTTCCAGACCGAGACCCACAAAATGATTTAAAGTTTTAAACTGTGAAAACTCTATTGACTATAGTTTATATATTGATAAAAAAAATTGGTATACTTGAAGCAGTAGGAGATCGAAAAGTAGACTCCCTAACGGCTCTTATAGGTTCATGGTTTATACAAAAATCAGGGTCATGGGCCATGACGCACATAATCAATCTCAAGCAACCCATCTTTCTTCTCTCTTTTATGAGCAAAGAAGGTAGGAGAGACTGAAGAACGTAGGAGAAAAGGGCAAGACCTGATATCACGGACTACACTCTATTTTGTGTTGGAGGCTTAGAGAGCCCCAGCTCCACTGGACGTTCCAAGACGAGGAGATGACTGATGGGAATGCTAGGATGATCCTTGTGGCACCATTGCAGCTAATGGGGAGCTCAGAGTCAGACCTACTATATTTTAACACTTACTTTGGTGCAGAAGCCCCAGTAAGCACTTTAACAGAGGCTAATTCTAATTGTAGTGCAGAAGCCCCAGTAGGGGTGTCGATTGGACCAAATTATGAGTCCATTACAGATGGACCAGGACCAGGTCTAATTAATCCAATCGAATGAATACTCTGGACCATTTTTGGATCAGTCCAATTCAATGCCTGGACCGTTCAATCTGTTCAAATTGGTTATAATTTAGATTGGTTCTAACAAAAACTTGGTCTATTGATTTGACACCTGTATCCATGACTGCATCCATCATTGTCCATGCTTCCTTTACTGAGATTGAATCGCTGTCTAATGAAATGCCCATCTTTTTATATTCGAAGGTCGAGACTGATGATGTTGCCAAAGTGACTTGCTACCCATGCTGAAGGTTTCCCCATACGTTAAGTGCCTGTTGCCATTCAGTTTTATCAAAAATTTTCTCAAACTTTCTATTGCCGTTGTTCAATAGAAAGCATGTCCAGAAGACTCCAGAGTGCAAATTATTGGTGAACCATTTCCGCTTTAAAATGTTCATGTTTCAGCCAAATGTTGCCATCACAAAAATATTATAAACTTTTACTCGGATGAATAGCATTCTGTTTGAAAATTGAAAATTTTGATGCCGCTATTAGATGATGAGGAAACCCTCGAACATTTTTTTTAAGTTGAATAAACGCATAGCTCTTTGCCTCTTTCTTTCCTGCTTTAATGATCTCATGTCATGTGTGATGGATGATATCTTTGAAGGAGATTTCTGGAGCCGGCTGTTACCTGTTACCGAGTGGATGCACATGCACATACCAAGAGGGTTGCAGAGTTCCCTCATAGGAGTTGGGGTAATGGTTGACAAATCTCCTTCAAGTATGATATTTGGCACTCCATGCATGTAGAAGACTATATTGCACGGTTTCCACAAAGGCCAAAGCTTCTTCATCTTCGATAGCAAAACAGAGATGAAGATGGTTTGCCGTGCTTGCAAGTTGCAACATGGAATCCAGTCTCGTTTATAATGACATTACAAAGGATTGGCACAACGTAAAATGTTACCTGTTTGACCTTGGAGAAATGGGTTGGATTGGAACAAAGAAGACTGAACATCATTAGATCAAAATTCAGCAAGATGATCCTCCCGTAAGAAAGTAGGATTTTGGAATACACTAGGTATCTGAGAAGGTACAAAACCTGCAGGGATATCAGAACTAGTAGAGACAATTTCCACATACGAGTTTCAACCCATGGAAAGAGGGGAGGACCATTGGCTGGTGGAAAACAAGGGCATATAACCCAGTTTTAAGGTTCTTTCGAACATGAGAGATGTGTCTTAGTTATTCACCGTCCAAAGCAGCGTTTCAGTCCAGGAAGCAAAAGTTTAAAATTTAAATGTTGAGTTGAGCCAGCCCAATAGCCAAATCAGGCCAGGCTTGGTAGTGATTGCAGGACAATCCATATTGATTCAATGGAAAAATTCATCTCTTAAACTAAGAAAATGTCATCCATAGAAGTTAGCAATCATGTATACATCATACACAACCTTACATTAGGCAACTGACAGAGAATTGAAGTCTTGTTCCTTTCGCTGTTTTGAACAATCAACAGATGGGCCATTACTATACCTTGAATCAGCTCTTTGTGAAGAGACATCTATATCCATTGAATTTGTTGAGGATGAAAGAAGGGCTCGTCGAGAACCAAGTCTAAGCTTCGTAAGTGTTGCTTCTGTAAAGACATTGCACCATTAAATCCATAGGGTAATGTAACTTTTGACTGTAAATTTTAATATTCAACATTATAATCAATTCCATCAGCAAAATGATGTGAACTTAATAATAACAAAAATCCAAACCAAGGAGCAAAGCAACATGTCAATAGCATTCGGAATCCAAGCAGGTATTACAACACATTGATTCCATGTAAATAAGCAGGTATTACAACACATTGAATCCAAGAAAAAAGTTAACAAACAGCATAGAAAACCATGATATAATAAGGTGACTGTCTTACCCTTGTTTTCCCTTTCCTAAGAAGGCACTGAACATGTATCCAAGAAAACCATGATATAATGACACACCCTAGAAAATACCTTTCACCTAGGCAAAGGCTTGCTAAGGCACCCACCTAAACATCACCTTGATGTTAATAACCATGACCAAACTAAACAGCTTTTTTTTTGGTCTTCTTTTCACATCAATATAATCTTGATCATCTTTGACCAAACTAAATAGCTTTTTGTTTTATTTTGATTACCTTTCACCTAGGCAGAGGCTTGCTAAGGCACCTGCCTAGACATCATCTTAATAACCACGACCAAACTAAACACCTTTTTCTTTGATCTTGGTCTTCTTTCCACATCAACATATATTTTTTTTTCATCTTTGACCAAACTAAATAGCATTTTGTTTTATTTCGATTACTATAATCACTAAGGTTTAAGCATTGAAGCATGATGCTTGATCTCATTAATCATCTTTTTTACAAAAAAAGAAAAGAATTAAAATGAAAGGGAAAAACATTGAACAAAGAAAACTCCGAATTAAGATTTACCACTGTTAAATTGTTAATTACTCAATTTTTCATGTTTAAAGAACTGATATTTAACCATCACCATTCTAGAGGATACAGGATTTAATTCTACCAAATTATATAAAAGAGCATGGAAATGATTGAAGCGAATTCTAGTAGTAAAACTCTTAAATGTGATAAGTGAAGAGTGAAGAACATAGCGTCTGTTTTCGTCTTGTCCCGCAACATAATAAGACCCAAACATGTGCAACATTACAAAATCCCATCTCTGCTGTCCAGTCTTTCAAATATTAGAGTACAAGTTCATTTATTAATAAGGAAACGGAATGGGTCCATTTTGAGTTTCCAATAAAGAAACTGAAATCCAATTCTAGTGAACGGCAAGAAATGATTGCATTTGATATGATAATGCCTGAGTTCATATGCTATAAAAAATAAATGAAAATGATTTCTTTCACGAGGTATTCAAGTTTCGAATCAAGGGTTTAAACTCCAGACAATTTAACTTCTCTAGGGCAGCCACCTATCTGATCAGCTTGTTTGCTTCGGAACAAGGAAAAACAGCACTCTCCTACAGCTCAGTGGCATGATAATGCAAAAATGAAAGAACCCATGAACAATTCCATACGTTTCAAGAAGTTGCCCTAAATCAAATTGGCATTTTCTACTCGAAATTGGTGTGAATTGGGAAGAAGTAGAACCCATCTCGCAAATAGAATCCAATCGACCGAAAGAAAGCATGTAGACGAAGAAAGAAGAGAAAATGAGAGAAAAAAGAATGGGAAATTTACCGTAGATGGAGAGAGCATCGTCCTTGATGATCTTTGGAGGAGGCCTCTCCAGACAATCCAGTGAGGAAGGTCTGACTCTCCCCAACATCTCCCTCTCGAGTGGAGAAGAAGAGAAATTTCTAGCTCTCGATGGTCGATATTGCTTTCCGCTCCAGAAAACAGTGCGCCTAAAAATCTTTGTCTCTCTCGATCCTGGCTCTTGGGTCAGATCTTGATTTTTGAAAGAATGGATCCGCGCGGGCGCGGCCAAGGCGAAAATGGGTACAAATTAGGGCGGGAATGCAGAAACGCGAGGTCCATACAAAATTGAGGCGGGACCATTGAGTCTGCGCCTGCTACCCACGAGGCTACCCATTATCCTACCCACCCGCCGCAATACACTACAGACATGAGATGTTCCCGATGTGCGGATGCAGTGTCTCGTGGGTAAACGGTTGGGCAACGTCATCGTAAGTAGAAGATCCGAGCTTGGAGCATGAACCCAAAATGCGAACCCATGGATGGAAATGGAATAATGCTACAGACGTGTTACGATCTCAACCTTACCCACGCACCACTACAGCCGCACATTGAAAACATTTTGAACGTTATCATTCATAGGGAAGATCAGAGATGTTCCCGATGTGCAGCTACTGTGTCCTGTCGGATGGGTATGGGTAGAATTCTTGTGGGTAGGAAGTAATTTCTCCCAAATCCGATCATTTCTGAAGTAGAACATAATTTTCTCAGTTTTTAGACTCTGCAAATAATGTTAGATTGGCTCTTCTGTTTTTCCTTTTTATTTTTCTTGGTCAATTTCTGGCATTTCATGTGAGGATATGCAAAAAAATATTATCATCCTGTGTCTTTCTGAGTTTTGATGTATCAATGTTTTTTCTTTTTGATTGTGCATTCCTTTATGCTTGAAGAACTCAACTCAGAATTTGGGTTTTTTTTATATCAAGTTTGACATGAGTCTGGATTCAATGAAAATTCTCTATCTCAGACCATAATTTCATTAATAAACCCCAAGAACCCAACACACTCCTCTTCACGTTTGTGGTTGTTGTTACCACATTTCAACAGAGTTCTATACTCTTTTGCTCGTTCTCTCACTGGAGCCTTTGCAAAAACCTTATAAAACAAGCATTACGAGGTTAACGGACTAGCTGTAAATTACTAAATTTTGAGCTTAATGTGTTTGGTTGCAGTGCAAATTTATTTGCACTAGTACAAATGCATGGTGGTGCAAATGTAAAAAATGTAAATTCTTGTTTAATTTTGTTTTAGATTTTAATTTATTCTGCTTCATGTCTTAATTTATTTCATTTGTACTGCAATCAAACAAAGTAAACTAAAATTTGAAACAAAAATATGTCATAATTTACACTCAAATCATTTGCACTGTCATGATTTTGCATCAATGCAAATTTATTTGCATTGCAACCAAACACAGCCTAATTGGGCTTCATCTCTTTATTTTTTTGTAAAAGGTGAATTCATTAATCACGAACAGGTTAAAAAATCATCCAGGAAACAAAAATTTCAAAAGAGAAATAGGACAAGATTAAAGTGTGGTAATTCAGAATGGGGCAATAAGATGAAGGGAGAAGTACAAATCAGCCCAGCTCAGAATTTACTAGGCCTAAAGTACAGGGGGAATGTATCCTGACCATGAATTGATGTCAAATTCACAAGCAGGATGTGGTTTATAGGGGGGATAGGGCTAGTTGTAGGGGGGGCTGGAATTCAGAATTCTGCATTGTGTGTCTCCCTACTTTTCCCTAAGATGAATGCAAGAATCAGAATTAGGACATGAAAAGATTTGTCGCCGATAGGTTGCCATGAGATTGAGAGAGTGACAGCAAGCTTTAAGCAAAGTTAAATATATCCCATCCTTTCCCTACCTTTTCTTTCAAACCGAACACAGGTCTAGTTGCACATTTTAATGATTTGTTTTCTACTTTTCTCTACGAAGATTGCAGGAAAATATGCTAATCTCTGAACAACTCTGCACCTGTAACAATTGAAGAAGTTTTCTCGGTTCAACTATCAACCATACCCAAATATAGGGAGAAACAGTAAAAGATAATCAGCTTTGCTGTAGCGATGAATATGTCTTGGCAAAGAACACCACACTAGACCTCTATAATAACCCACAACATTTGCTGAAATGATGTTTAAAAACATTCAAAGATTGCATGGCTTACACCCTATTACATATGTCAGAATTACCAATAATAAAATGCAGTCAATGTGAGCCATATAGGTGGTGTTTGGAACTGTGGGTGTTTTTTCAATAAATGTTGTCATATGTGTACCGTTTCAACATTTAGCCCATCATGTTGATCCGTATTCATAGAGACTCGCAAAAGCTTACCTTGATTTATGTGTACGCCTATAATTTTAATGCTTCCCTTAATGGTTAGGCATTTATTCACTGTTATACTAATGTTGTGTCTAATATCACCTACTTGTCAATAAAAAGTTTCATTATTACTTTTCTCGTTTTTACAAACAAATCAAGTATAAACATTTAGTGAATAAACAGAACATTCATTTACCACCTAATTGTCAAATGTCAATAAATGGTTTTTTTTATTATTTTTCTCAAATTTACAAATAAATCAAGTACAAATGTTTAATAAATAAATGGAAGTTATACCAAATACATACATAATTGTAAAAACAGCCTTGTTCAGTGTTCAACGTTTTCAAAAAACTGTATGCCATCATCTTAAGGGGCTTACTTGGTTGAGAGCCCGGGTCTACCATCCACAGTTACCACAAGACAGTCTCCGTACAAAGGAAACATCTCCTTAATGCACCACTGTAGTGACTTGTTGGCAGCAGATTCACACTCCTTGGAGGTTGAAACGCAGTGTCTCATATACATGGGGCCCACATGCCAATGTTACCCTTTGTGTACAGAACATTGGTGTATTAACTTGTGATTGGTTATGTAGCAAGTGGTACACGGTGTTGCAATCAGAAGATCCGGGCTCAAGATGCATAGGCTTTTGGCTTTCCAAGGTGGGTCATACATAGATGACTCATAAGTTATGTTTGGTGAAAAATGTGAAGGGCTGTCTACTTCTACCTCTTTTGAATAGACTATTCAAAGCACTTCAAAGCAGCTGAACCAGCTCAGCCTTCGTAAGTGCCTTTTTGGGAGAGCTTTTATGCAACAGCTTTTGACTTTGCAAGGTGAACCTACTTGAAAAGCCTAGAAGTTATGTTTGGTGAGAACCCCAAAAACCTCAAGTACAGGTTATCTTAGCCGACACTAATTTTAATAGTTTCTTCAAAACATCAGCCAATGCAGCTCAATCAAAGCTGAATCCCTCCCAAAGAGGCTCCAAATTGGACCCATATGCTTTCCATGTAAGCATAACTAAGTGCATGTTTGTATGCAAGGTTCAAAGTATCGAAAATGCCAAGTATATCAGAAAGGCAATTTTAAGAGACATCGGGATACACCTTGAATACACATGCGTATCGGAAAAAAACTAAGATACACATGGAACCATTATAAATACTTTAATAAATCATAAAAATACATCAACAACACTAAATAGAAAACCTCAATGAGGCATATATACATTAAATTAATATATTTTAATGGTTTTACAAAGAAATATATTATAGCTAATTATAATTTCATTAAAAATCCTTTGCTTAACTATAATTTATAAATTATAATTCTTAAGTTTTAATGTTTTATGGAATGAGAAAAACCCAACTTTCCTATCCAACCATAAAACATGCATTGACACAACTTTTATGTGAAAATATAATTAACAATTATTTATTATTTATTATTTATTTTCAAAAATTATAAAAAAATAAATATTATATAATATATTCAAAAAATAGTTATTAAAGAAGAAATTTCAATTGCTTTGTGGATATGATAGATCACCCATAGAATTATAATATATTCAATCATTGTGATCAAATGATAAAATATAATTAATTAATTAATTAATTTTTAATTCTAAAAATAAAAAAATAAAAAAAAATAATTATTAAAGAAGAAATTTCAATTGGTCTATGGATATGATATATCATCCATAGAATTATAATATATTCAATTTTTGTAATCAAACGATAAAATATAATTAATTATTATTTATTTTTTAAATTCTAAAAATAAAAAAAATAAAAAAAAATATATTTAAAAAAAAAATCAATTTCTCTATAGATATGATAGATAAATCCATGGATCTAAAACATTTAATCTTTATAGGTAGAGAAAAAAATTACATTTTCAAATTTTTTGTTAATTTATATTTCCCCAAATATCTTCATGAAATTTCCATAAATTTACTAACAAAAAAAAGTGATTTTGAATGTAAGAAATGTAAATCAACATAAATTTAAACATTCAAGAAAAAAAATCACAAGATATTATAAAAGATTGAAAAACTTTACTTATTTTTGCCATATTTTTTTTTAATTTGAAAATTCTTTAAAAAATATTAACGATTCACACTTGTTTCTTGCAAATTTTTGCAAATCTAACACTAGAAATGAAGTTTAGAATTTTACAGTCATTTGGGGGGCGAAAGAATGCTTATTTCAGGGAAAAAGAGCTTGTTTTCCCCCTTTATTTTTTAGTTTTTAGTCGTATCTTTTTCATTGATACTCCCAATACACTCCGATACGCCTCCGATACGGGTCCAATACGTATGAAAAAAGATAAAACGTCCAATTTCCATGCATATCCTATATCGATTTTTCAAAGATATGATACGATACACCTCATATCGGGAGTAATATATCAAAATTTTAAACCTTGTTTGTATGTCAAGTCCACTCACAAAATCTCAGTAACCAATTATAAAGTAAGAAAAGCTGCTTCCTTCTTGACAACATTATAAATACATGCACGTGCACAAGAAAAGTATTAAGATATATGATATATGGTATTTTTATTTAACTTTCACTTTCATGAAATTAAGACAAGTATGAAGAGTACGTAATATGCACATATGGAATGCAAGTAATAATTATATATATATATATATATATATATATATATATGCTATTTGGATATATGAGTACGTGATATGCACAATATGGAATGCAAGTATTAATCATATATGGTATGGTATTTGGATTTAACTTTTATGATATCATATGGGTCAGTGTTTAAATTTCATTTTTGTAGGAGTTTCAAATTGATGCTTTCAAAAATAACCCCCCACCCCCACACACATGCAAAAGGGAAAATAAAAAGCTTACTCAGTTAATGATTGAAAGTTTAAAACAACTATTGGTCCAGCATTTCATTTCCTTGCCCTTTTTACCTCAATAGCGTAAACCTTGGCTCTGTAAGTGTCTAGTAATGTGCTTCCTTTTGTTACTGAACTTTTTATTTCCCCTTCTTTTTTATTCTGCTGTTAGATATTCCAGACAAGGAGGGAAATAAGTCCAATAACCACAATTCTACCAAATTCAAAAGGGAAATCTGGAATTACCTCATTGAATAGATGATTGGAGACAATGAACCGTGACATTTTTGTTTTTTCTTTCGCAGTTATGCATCTGGGCCCACAGGAAAATAAAATTTGTACCCACTAAAAATGAAAGATATCAAGTGAATGAATTATCTAATCTGTCTTGCTGATCTACTGTGGCATTGGGGAGATGAATGCATAGATTGCTACAACAGAAAGAATAATGGAACCCAGAAGCTCGACCAATATTTCCTTGTTCTTTCTATTCTTCTTTTTCTTTTTCTTTTGGAGGGGAGGAAGAACAGGAACCTGGCAAGATAACTCTTTCACATCAGTTACTATTTACCCATCACCACTGAAACATTCAGACTCTCCAAAACATTCTTCTAAAGAAGCTGCGCTTCTGTAATTTTGTCTTCAGGTCTTTATCTGAAATATTACCACAAGGAGCGTCAAACATGGTAGCTACATGTCTGTAGTTTGGGAGGGATGAAATATTTTAGCAAGGAGATATGAACCTTTTAGTCTCCCAGAGAGATACAAAGCTTCTTCAGCAATAGGTCTCCACTGCTCTGCACATGAATAGTTGATGCCCAGGCCAACACTAAGTCCTCTCAACAAATGTACAGTTCTAAGAATAGAGAACAACTCTTCTGGGAAGTTCTACCATTGTTTCAGAACAAAATCAACATATTAATACAGTTGAATGCATGTTTATTTTCGTAGACATACAAGCCATAACTGAAGCCAAATAACCAGCTCAACAGAATAAATTCGGTTTTGTCTTGCATTGGGAAACTAAACAAAATAACATAGAATAAAATGCATGCAATTTAGAAAAGTAGTTTCATATAAATTTCCCCCTTCCAACCATTTTCATCTTTTGGGGCCAAACCATCTTTGATTGCTACCATATTTGGATGCATCCATGGATCCTAAAAACCCTCCACCTCTCCATATATCATCATAAAATTCCATCTAGAACCCTAGATTCCGTAACTTTTTAGTTTTCTTCACACCTCAAAATTTTTGTCCTTTAGTGCAAGACATTCTGAAGCCTATACAATTATCCATTCTAACCCTGCCCATATGTAGGTACATAGTGCTCATCCAGTCCCTCAAAGCACAGAAAATACTAGATTGATGCCACGTGGACGCCTACAATCAGCCTGCAACTCATTTTTCTTTGCAATGAACCTATAGTACACCGCAGGTATGCAATGGACCCGCGGTTCACCACACGCTTCCAATGAACCTGCGCTTAATGCAAGCCCAAAACATACTCAAGTTGAACCTGCAATGAGGATTTACATGCGTTTGGCCCCGTGATGAACCCTGGATCGCTATGGGATCCCGGTTCATTAAGAACCAGGCTTGGATATTAGCTGCACATGTAATTTCTAAGTGACGTCACTGGCGCCATGTCGGTTAAGTAAGGCGCAAAAGGTAGTAGCACACGTGGGTATTAGGATCTTCGGGTGAAAGGAAAGCCAATCCTTGAAGAGATCCCATAGGAACAAGTGGCAAAACCCTAGCAATGCTCCTTAATGACTAACAACGAATCTAATATTCCCTTTCCTAATAGAAAACAAACATTGTTGGCTCCTCCCTTTCACCATCTTGGGATGAATCTACAATTCTTGCTATTGAGCTCCAAGACTTTTGCTAAACTAAATCATTTCCAGATTTTTCTGGTGGCCTAGCTCTCAAGATCGGTAGGGGAGATAGGTTGAAGTTTTGGAAGGACTCCTGGTGCTTAGACATCGCTCTTGCTGAAGCCTTTCCTCTGCTCTTTAATGTGCCCTCGGTCTTGAGGCTTCAGTTGCTGATTCTTATGATGTGATTGGGGACTCAACCTCCTGGTCCCCCCCCCCTCGGAAGAAACCTTTTTGATTGGGAGATGGACCGGCTGTTGGACCTTCTGCAACTGTTACAGAGGCAACCTATCTCAGTTAATCTGAAGGATGAATGGAGGTGGAGATGGTGTTTTTACTGTTAAGTCCTTGGCCTCAAATCTGAATAGAACAAATATATTTGATTTCCCAAGTAAGCAGGTGCAGAATTCTGTCGGCCCATCTAAGCATAATTTTCTGGTTTGGGTGATGGCACTAAATAAGTGCTTGTCGAGAGTTAACTTGGTTAGGAGAGGGGTTCAGATTTCAGATCTTAACTGTGGCCTATGTGGGCTCTTGCCAGAGACAGTTGATCATCTTGGCATCCATTGTTCGATCTCTGCAAGAGTTTGGGAGCATTTTCTCAAGGCGGCTGGGGTTTGCTGGGTTATGCCTGGTCCTGTCAAGGGCATTTTATTCTGCTGGAAGTTACCCGGTCTGAAGAAAAAGGGTAATCTGATCCAGATAACTATTCCTGCAGCTGTTTTAGTGACGGACTGAAAGAAACAACAGGATTTTCTGCCACAAAGTGAGAAATCCGGAGGACTTAATTCAGGCAGCAGTGTCTAAACTTGCTTCTTGGATGTCTGTTTCCCCTGAGTTTAAATCTCAGAATCTGTTTCAACTGCTTTATACTCAGTCTATTTGGAGTCTGTAATGTGTATTCTTCCTGTGTGAGGGGCTCCAGGAAGTAGTAACATTTTCATCTTTCATCAATAAAATTTTTTACCTTACCTTCTATAATATAAAAGCCAACCTCTACTTTAGTCCTAAAATCACTCACTCCTAAACCTGTCCTAATCCTCCTAGACTCATCCATCAGTCATTGAAGTCCTATTTTAAGTGATATTGGACCTATCTTTCCTACATCAACAATTAATTCAATATCAATGCTATTACTCCTACATCACCTTAGATCAAGAACATTCACCTCCATCTAAAGAAATAAGATCATAAATGGAACCCTCCCTACAATCGAACAAATAAAGAAAGGGAAAAGAAGCTATTACATGGAAAAAATCATAGATGAGAAAAAAAAAAGGCAAATACATAAAATATCCTCATGAGTGTAAGAAAAGAGAACTATAAATCATCATGTATTAAAAATGGGACACTGAACAGTGTGAGCTTGTCTTACACAGCCAGTCCCAAGCCAGGATAAAGGAGGAAGGTTGTTCCAGGTTGGCAGCTAGCACTAAAACTTTTGCCAAACTCCCATGATCATGGACGCCAGCTATCCTATATGGAGGAGAGTATTGGGCGGTCAAGAAACAACAAGCCCAAAAAATAAGTGTGGCAGAAATAAGTATGCTGAGATGGATGAGTGGAAAAACAAGAAAGGATAGGATCAGAAATGAAATCATTCGGAGGAACCTACGAATAGCTCCAATAGGTGATAAAATGAGGGAAAGTAGACAAAGATGGTTTGGTCATGTGCACAGAAAACCATCAACAGCACCTCTAAGAAGAAGTGACCTGTTGCAAGTTGAAGGGGCTAGAAGGGCTAGGAGTAGACCAAAAAGGTCATTGGTCGAAGTAGTAAGAAATGATTTTAAGTACCCCATAAGTTAACAACGGTTGTGGCATTAAACAGAACAGAATGGCGAAACGGGATTCATGTAGCTGACCCCATATAGTTCAGATAAGGCTTGGATGATGATGATATGTACATGTGTGTGTGTGGAAAAGGGTTCCTAAATGGGTCAATCAGGGATACACAACCCATCAAATTTCTGCTACATAGATGGATGATATGGTTGATCTAAACAATCCACTGAGTAGGGAACTCTTTGGAACAGCCTCCCAGATAAGATTAACCATTGACTTGCTTGCAAAAAAGAGCCTATCCTACACATGTTGCAAGGTCTTTTGGGCCAATATTTTTTCCATGAACATAGAACGGGTAGAACACAGAGAGCCTTTCGGACTCCAAACTAATTTTCCATGTGGAAGATTCATGGATTGTTAATGGAGCTTCCCTAACAAGTTGACTAGTAGGCTTTTTCCTTATAATAATGAAATCATATAATGTGGAGGCATTTTTTTTGTAAATAGTCACCCAGGCCTGGTTACCGCGAGGCACGAATACCTTTGTGAGGAGGTACCCTTTTCCCAAAGCTATGAAACTATTTCACTGTGTTCCATAGAGTGAACTACTTCACATTCCTAAAAATTCTCTATCTCCCTACGAGCATCAGTTTTGAGTACAGGTACCCTCTTGTAATATACCTCCATATTAGAACTTTATGAAATTTAAACACCAACAAAACTGGACAAATGAATAAGCCAAGATGTTTTTGTGTGTAAGCATACATTATATGTAATCCACAAAATTTATGCACCTCTAGTAGTGTAATCCAACTGCAGATAAGAAGCAAAACCTCCTTGGACTTGAATAGCAATTATACCTGAACAGAAATTTTTTTTATTGAAGATTCTTCTGAAAAAGGTTGCAACATCATCACTCCAGGCGGGAGTTTTGTATCAAACATTGTTTGGGCCAACTTAAGCATTTCTGTTTGTTCATCATCACATTTACTCAATGTTTTTATACCAAGCTCTCTGCAAAGTGAAAAAAGAAAAATAATAACATATGCACTTAACTATAATACCAGATAGATATAAGATCCGAGTTTTTTTTTTTTTAATTAGAATCTTATAATTTAAGCAGCATCAATGGCCCAACATGGCCTTAAAGAAAGACCTTAGGAAACGGGAGGATAGCTAGACCATTTTTACTTTAAGAATTTCTGCAAGAAAAAGGTCTAATGATATATGAAATTGGATTCATAAGGTGAAAAAGGTCTAATCATATATGAAATTGGATTCATAAGGTATCTGTTCAGTGGTTAGCTAAACTTTGACCTACCAACAGCATGGAAGTAAATGAAGGTGCAGAAGAAAAGATAGGAGAAACCCATTGGTCCCCATTCTCTACAAACATCCACCTCATTGGATGATCTTAATCATCTGATCCATGCAGCCATTTCAAAAGTCAAAAAGAAAGCAGATTTTCCAGAAAGAGAGATCACCATATCCAGTAGTTAACCATCCTAGTCAATTGTCATCCAATATAATGGTACAAGTCCCACTGAATATCAACCAACTCCCTTGTTTTTAAACAACATCCACTGGTAGAATTACTAGTATTTAACCTTAGATACTTCTTTTTTTTTTATTTTTTTTGATAAATTCCTTAGATACTTCTTCTTAAAACCTTTATCTTGGATATTCAATCTTACTGTTGTCAGATGAAAATAATACATTAGCAATTATCTGGTGAACTTTAATACCTGTAACTCTGAGAGGCTTTTATAGGATCACCATCAGCAATAGCAAGAACCAGGCCAGCATATCCGAGCCTCAAATCATCAGGGAGATCCTTCACTTGTCCATAGTCTAGCAAAGCAACCTGATTTTTTTTTTTTTTTTTTTTTTTTTTTGGGGGGGGGGGGGGGGGGGTAGGGGAGAGGGGATACCAAAATAAGTTATAGGTTGACTATGAGGGCCTACTGAAGTTGCAATTCTGAATGTATGAAAACGTAATGGGAAATGAATTACATAACCAAATGAAACTACTGTTTCGGAAAAAGATAACAAAATACTTGTATGAAAAAGGACTGGAGTGCTTGTCACTTTACTATTCTTGTAATTATATCCAATTCTTAATAAAGTTACCAGTTACCAATCAAAAAATGAAAAAAAAGAAAAAAAAACATATGACAACTTTTTGATACATCGATTGATGGATACATTGAAGAATGATGCTTCCATAGAATTGAACTAATAAGGATGAAGCTCAGATGTGCTTCTAGAGTGCTAGGAAATTTTATAAGACCAGTTGTGCTGTATGGGATAGAATATTGGAAGATCAAGAAAAAATACACACATAAAATGAGCATAGCTGAGATCAGAATGTTGACATGGATGCATGACAAAACTTAAGAAGAACAAAGTCAGAAATTAATGCATTGGTAGAAAACCTAGAAGGAGATTCAATAGGTTATAAGGCCAATGACTGTTCTATTGAAGCATATGATGGGCCTATGACACAAGAATGTATATGGCCCTGGATAGTTTAAAAGGAACAGGATTCATGAAGCTGACACTAAATAAATAATTGACTTGAGGGAAACCACACATTTTTGGCCAGATGTGGTGGATCGTTTTCAGACTGTTAATTTAGGCCATCGTCAAACATATATGCATATGGAAATCAATGCTCATTAACCACAACATGGAACCATGAATCAGAATCCATGCATGTAACAAAAAATAGCCAGGATATGTTAGGTCCAGTCAAGGGTATCCACAAATTCTAGCTCAGATATGATTGACCATAACCCATCTGATATTCAATACCCTCCCCCCCCCCCCAAAGAAAATGGAGAAATAAAGTGATATACTAGGTTAAAAGAACTACAATAAAGGATATCACATGTTGACTTTCAATAAGGACATCCCCTAGGTTGGACCTGTCCAGCAATGAGACCAGCCTACAGCATATGGGCAGAGAAAACACTATTTGGTGTTGTTTCTGCACAATTTTGTGCTCTTGTCTAATGCATAGAATCTTTGTTGTCATAACAAGGCAGCCTATTCTCATTCAAATGACTGAATCAACAAAACCAACTTAACATAAAATTGAAAGTAAGGAGGAAAATCCATTTTTGCCTTTATCCAACTAATTGTGAGAATATGAACAATTACAACAAAATACAAAATCAAAATAAAGCAATGAGTTTTCTGGCTGAAAATCAGTAATCTACTTGCCTCTGAACCCTTACAGATCAGAATATTTCCAGGATGAGGGTCTGCATGAAACAAACCACTCTTCAAGATCATTTGACCATATGCTAGAGTCAAACTTCTAAGGATGTTCCTGTATTTACAGAATTTTTGAGAAAGGTGTTACAATATTTTTGAGGTCTAATTTATTGTAATGTAAATAAAACATCTTGCAGCAAGCTATAGCAGAGTTGATTGAGCTTTAGATTTCATGAAACCAAGTCAAACTGATTAAAATAAGAGAAAAGACAGAAGGTGAACAACAGAAAGATGTCGCCATATTAAAAGTAAAGAAGATTTCAGTTGTAAGGGTGGAAATCTGACAGAAAATTATAAAGATTAAAAAAGCTTCCTCTCTTAGACCAAACAAAACAAAGATGAAATTGATATTGAAAAATCTTTATTTTTGTTTTTTCTGGCACTTGCATGATTTTGGTCCAGGAGAGAGGTTGCTAAAGCCAAACAGTGAATTCTAAGATTCCGTTGAAAAAAAAAATCATCATTTGAATATCAACAAGTCATAAACTTCTTTTCTACAAACCATTCCTAAAATAAAATACATATTAATATAAAAGCAAGCACGCAACAATTATTCATACAATGAACAAACAAGGCAAGGAAAACTTCAAACTATCCATCTAGAGTAACATAGGGAGCTTACTGCTTTGCCATGGCAGCAACTTTACCATCAGGATTTATGCCTCTTTTAGCCATCTCATCACCAAGGTTTAGAATTGGTACTCCATCTATAAATTCCATTACTAAAACTCTCCTAACCAAGAACAGACAATTTTTATTAGCAAAAGTAAACTAACCAATACCTAACAATCAGAGATGAGTTTTATATACTTCTGCAAAACTGCAAGAAAAACTGCACAGTAGTTGGAATCAATCAAATTAAGACTTTTCAGGTTTATTAAGGTAGCACAAAATAACATTTAGAAAAATTAGGATTATCATATGAATTGGTAGGGAGCATGAAGCAATAGAACTCACTGGAGCTGATAAATGCATATATTTATACAAAAGGATAATAAAAGCCAATTACAAAATGGAAGAATGTGATTGCCTAATATCAATCTCAAGAACCTTATTTAATAGCCTTAAGCTGGAATTTATCTCCAATTCTACATTTGGGCCTTAATAAGAAACTACTATGTTGTAGTGGTAAAGATAGGCATATAAACTATCATCATCATCATCATCTAAGCCTTACCCCAACCATATGGGGTTGGCTACATGAATCTTGTTTCGCCATTCCATTGTGTTTAATGCCATATCCATTGTTAAATTATGAGCATTTAAGGCATTGTTTGGATAGACTTCTACTTTTGTACTTTTAAAAACATCAAAGTATAAAGTACATAAAATACTTTTACTTTTGGTATTTTTGTTTTGAAAACTGTTTGGGTAAAAAGGTGTGACCACCTTTGGTATCAAGAGTTTTATCGAAGAGTGGTCACGTGTGACCACCCATTCGCACGAAAACAAAAGCACAGTTTCACCAAAAAGCACGAAGCATAAAAAGCTGACTTCGTGCTTTTGGGGTTTTTCTTACCTTTAAAAGTATGAAAGCAAAAAGTATAAAGTACATAATACAAATACTATGTCGTGTTTTTCGTACTTTATACTTTCAAAAGTACGAAAGTACTTTATAAAAGTCTATCCAAACAGGGTCTAAATCATTTCTTTCTACTTCGACCCATATCCTTATTGGTCTGCCCCTAGCCCTTATAGCCCCTTCAACTTGTAACAAACCACTTCTTATAGGTGCTGTAGGTGGTCCTATATGCACATGACCAAACCATCTTAATCTACTTTCTCTCATTGCATCACCTATTGGGATGCTTAAATCGTATAAACTGTACAGGGAAATTTTGTTTGATTTATTAAACCTGTCTCCTCAACAGAAATCTGCAAATAAAAAGACTTTTCTACGTTTTTGGGAGAAAAGACAGAGAATTTCCAAGTGACCAGATGAGAAGAAGAAAGGTAAAATGCATAAATGTATATATTTTAGTGGACCTATTTTCTATTGGAAGGTTTCTGTTGATTTCCACCCACAGAAACCTCCAAGTAGAAAGACCTTTACTCTATATAATATGGAAAATATACTTCAATTCTCTGAGTGATCAGATTATATCAATGGCAATGAAAAGTGATACATAGAAGTCTAAATAATATTGAACCCACTTAAGCAAACCCAAATAACCAAAGCCCCATCCGCGCACACAGAAAAGGGATATTTTGACCACTTAGATTATGTTTGGTTAAGATTCTAGTCCAAAGAATTGGTATTTGAAGAATGAATTTTGGGCCAAAATGATTATTTTTTGAAGCTGATATTTTTAGTAATGAGTTTTGAGTCCGAAAAATGGATTAGTTTGAATCATGTATCCAAACTTAAAAATGATTCTTCCAATCACAAATTAGCAATATTCATCAGAATTAATTCTCTGTAAGCAAGCCAAATCCAGCCTTAGTCTCTAATGGAATTGCATAGAAAAGATTTTTCCGTGTGAATGTTTGAAGTTCTGAGTAAATAAGAATTATTGTACATGGCATACCTAGTCACCATGTTTGGCATCAGACGTGGCACTAAAACAGGAGGCCTTTTGTTGTTGACATAAAGAAAATCCCGTATTTTCTCCATGGCTTGAGCCTCCCTCATAAAGTCAAATTCATATCCAATCTTGAATTCCATGCATCAGAGCAGAAAACAACAGAGTTTGAATGGTATTACACAAAAATAATAACAATTAAAAATAGAAACAGCCTATGCTAATGCACCTGGATAATTAGATGTTCAATTAGACATAGAAAATAAATAGGCTGTGGTGCTGTGCCATGATTAGATAATTCATGGGTTCATTAGGTTTGAATTCAGGTTTGCAATTCACAATCCATATACAGTAGGTGAACCAACTTTACAAGGGGCAGGCTTCTGTTTTAATCAGCTAAAATAGGTGATTAAAACCCGACAATTTCTGGTGTAATAGATTATGAATTGAGGCATTACATGAATGAGAAATTGCAATTATGAACAAGTGTCTAGCACACAATAGTTGGCATTACCTTCAAGGAAAGATTTTCTGGTTCCAAGCTTATTATTTCTTTCGATTCCTTTTTTTTTTTTGTTCCAATTAATTATTTATCTAATAAGTCTTCAACTTACTACATTTTTATTGGTCATTTCTTTCCAATAGAATCACCTAATTATCAGGAATTGTTTCTTTTTTTTTTTAAACTTATATCAACCAACTTGCCAATTAGTACCAACCAAACCAAATCAGATGGTAGGGAATGAATCAAGTAACTATAGAGAATAGACTATACCAACATACACCATTGGAAGTGAACTCATTCTGGTCCTTTTTATTGATGTCAGGTATATAATATCTTGATTCAAAAATGTCCCAAGGAATCAGGTAGAACTCAATTAGATATTAAACTAAAAAAAATCACCCATGAAATAAATTATCTAGCTTTCCCACCAAAGGACTCCAGAAAATTAGAGAGAAGCCACTGGAGGTGGCTGAATAAACTAATCTAAAGTTCAAATCAGCAGGTACATGCATGAATCAGATTCAGCACATAGCACCCGGCAAGCTTTCAACCATGTCTAGGTGTAACCTATATGGAGTTTGTAACTGCTGCAGTTCAAATTTCAGAGTGTTAACATAGAACTCCAATACTGTTGAGTTGGTCTGAGTTGTTTTTTATTTAGTTAGGAAGTTGTTGGGCTTTAGGCCCATTAGTTTATGTTTTTTTTAAGTTGTTACTGTTCAGCTATATTAGTAGCCGCCCTACTAAGCGCATCCTTGTAATATCTCATTCTTTAAGTTAAGTATAAATATAATGAGAGGTAGGCGGCTAGGGTTAATTCAGAATCCTGGTCGACTTCGTACTCTTTTCTTCTTCTCCTTTCTTCTCTACTGCTGAAATCTTCATCTTCCCCCTCTTTCCTTTCACAAGAAACTCGACTAAATCTGCAATTAGTTATTTCTACTTGGCATCAAAACAGGCCGAAGGTTCCTTGAAGTTGTTTTCTCATGCAGCCCTAGATCGGCCGACTGCATGGTGATTTAAGAGGCTGATTGAAGCTCTCAGGTAAGCCCAGTTTTTGGATTTTTTGGTGGATCTGTGTGCCCTGTAGCTGATCTAGGGTTTCTCATCAAAATCAGGAAAAACTGGAGAAAGGGAAAGAGTCTCGTTTCTGTTGGACTCTTCAATTTTGACCTAGGAAGTGGCGCCCTGATTTTTTAGGGTTCCTTGGAGTTTTTTGTAAGGGGCGATTCAAGTCCTGCCTGATTTGGAGGCTTCTAGAGAAAGCGGCTGCCCCTTCTCTCTCTTCTCTCGTCCCACAGAAAATGAATCTTTTGTGGGAAGAAAGTCTAGGACACCATAAAGGTGTTGTTGGTTCCAAAAAGTGTTTTGTTTGATATTGTTGCAAATTTCAGTTATTGTCTTTACATTTTTTGAGAAGCATGGAGGGCCACGGAGTTGAAAATAAGCCCGGGAGTGAAATGGGACCAGTGGGAGGAGGTGCTGGAGACCCTTTCGGGGCTGGGACCATTACTACAGTTAGGTTGGATTGTGCAAATTACTTAGAATGGTCACAATCTGCAAAGATGTCCATTGGTGCTCGTGGGAAATTAGGGTATATCACTAATGAAGAGGTGAAACCCGAAACTAGCGACTCCAGGTGGGTATAGGAGTATTATATGGTGATGACTTGGTTGTGTAATTCCATGTTGCCCCATATAAGTAAATTTTTTTTATGGGCAAATGCAATTAAGGAAATATGGGATGGGGTTGCAAAAACCTATTCACAGAGGGAGAATGTTGCTAGGGCTTATCAGTTGAGAAATCAGATTATTTCTACAAGGCAGGGAGATAGATCTGTTGCAGCCTATTTTTCAGCCCTTAAAATCCTGTGGCAAGAGATTGACCATTTAGAGACATTTGCTTGGGAAACCACTAAGGATGCAGCTACCTATCAAAAACAACTAGAGAAGTATAGGGTGTTTGAATTTCTTGCTGGCCTTAATCCTGAGTATGATATTGCACGACAGCACCTTCTTTCCAGGGACAGTGTTACTCTATCCCAGGCATATGCCTTTGTGTCAGGGGAGAAGTGCAGGAGAGATGTGATGATGAAAAACCTTATTCCTGATCAGTTTGCCATGGTAAGTGTTGTGAAACCTAAACAAAGTGGAGATCGGGGTGGCAGTGAAATCAAGAAGGAAGATAAAAGAGATTTGATCTGTGACTACTGTAAGAAGCCTTAACACACAAGAGATACTTGTTGGAAGTTTCACCCACATCTTGTGCTGACTAGATTGAAAAATAAGAAGGGAAATGAACACATGGCAGTTACTGGTGACATTCCGGCCTCTCCTACTACAACTACTGCAATAAGGGCCAAACTTGAGAGGTATGGGCTACTTTTGAACTAGCGGGATACAACCAGTTCCAGTTCAGCCGCAAGCGGACAGCAAGGTACAAGTGGCACTGTTGGAGTCCACTCTACTTCCTTTGCTCACACAGGTAGTTCACATGTCACTGCAAATTATGTTTCTACTTCAGGTAAGGAGGGACCTCCTTGGATTATAGATTCTGGAGCCTCAGAGCACATGACCTAGAGTTCTACTATTTTTTCAACTTACCAGCTTTGCTCTGGTAGAGATAGGGTCTCCACAGCTGATGGATCCCATGTTCCTATTGCTAGGAAGGGATCTGTCAAGATTAGTGATTTTATTTCTCTACCCTTTGTCCTTCATGTTCCCAGACTGAGCATTAATTTGTTATCTATTAGTAGTTTGACTAAGAACCTGAACTGCTCAGTAATTTTTTCTCCCGGTCATTGTATTTTGCAGGATCTGGATTCAAAGAGGACGACTGGGAGTGGTCGTGAAGTGAAGTCTGGAGTGTGAAGGTTGTCAACTTGGAAAGCATTGTAGACATTCATTTAAACCTAGTAATAAAAGATGTTCCTCTTCTTTTGATATTATTCATTCGGATGTGTGGGGCCCTTACCATGTTCCTTCTAAGGGAGGTTATCACTATTTTCTCTTATTTGTGGATGATTTCTCACGATACTCTTGGATTTACCTTATGAGATCCCGCGATGAAGTACCATCCTTGGTGAGGCAATTTCATCAGATGGTTCTAACACAGTTTGGAACAAGAATAAAGGTGTCCAGATCCGACAATGCTAGGGAATATTTTGAAGGACACCTTGCCTCATATCTGTTAGAATATGGTGTTGTCCATCAGAGCAATTGTAACTACAGTCCACAGCAGAATGGTGTTGCAGAAAGGAAGAACAGACACATTGTTGAAATTACAAGGAGAATGATGATCACATCTATAGTTCCAGTTCGGTTTTGGGGTGATGCAGTTCTCACAGCAGTATATCTGATTAATAGGGTGCCCTCTCGTATACTTGGATTCAGCACCCCATTCAATCTCCTTTTTCCTCAGGGGGAGATGTTTCATATTCCTCTCAGGGTGTTTGGGTGTGTCTGTTTTGCACATATCCTTGGTCCTCACCGCTGGAAGCTTGATCCCAAGGCAAAGAAGTGTGTCTTCCTTGGATATGCAGAGAATCAGAAAGGGTATTGCTGCTATAATCCAATCTCTGGGAGCCGGTATGTTACCATGGATGTCACCTTTTTTTAATCCACGTACTTCTTCTCAAAGAATCCTTCTCAGGGGGAGTGTTTTGGGGAAGTGAGTCAACAGTCTATTCCTCTCCCAGTTCCAGTCCCTGTGTCTACTCTTGTGCTTGACCACCACCATGTGTCACCTACCTTGCCACCTCCTTTGCGTTCTGCTTCTCAGCATTACTTACGATAGAGACTTC
The DNA here is from genome assembly GCF_056320005.1 of Nelumbo lutea. NCBI lineage: Eukaryota > Viridiplantae > Streptophyta > Magnoliopsida > Proteales > Nelumbonaceae > Nelumbo > Nelumbo lutea. The sequence goes on from NC_142687.1 coordinate 6,786,782, forward strand.
ACAAGTAGGTTGATCCCACTACAGCAGAACTCACATCACTTCCTGTCGATTCCTTGGAAACTCCAAATTCGGCTGACATGGATTCAGGCATTCCTCTTGGTCCCGCTATTGTTTTAGTTCCCATTGATCCTACTAACACTGTTACAGATAACCTTGATCTCCCTATTGCTCTCAGAGAAGGGAAGAGAAAGTGTACTACTCATTGTATTTCACAGTACTTATCCTACAGTGGACTTTCTCCTTCCTACCGTGCTTTTCTTTCCTCTCTTGATTCAGTGTCTATACCTAAGAGTGTTAGTGAGGCTCTCTCCAAACCTGAGTGGAAGACAGCTATGCAGGAAGAGATTGCAGCTTTGATTAAGAATCAGACATTGAACATCGTGGATCTACCAGAAGGCAAGGAGACAGTTGGATGCAGATGGGTTTACACAGTAAAATATAAGGCAGATGGAAGTATAGAAAGGTACAAGGCAAGACTTGTTGCAAAAGGGTACACACAGACCTATGGCATTGATTACTTAGAGACCTATGCACCAGTTACAAAGATGACCTCTGTTCGGATACTTCTTTCTCTTGCTGCCTCATACTCTTGGCCCTTATTTCAACTTGATGTGAAGAATACTTTCTTAAATGGGTATCTGCAAGAAGAAGCGTATATGGATCTTCCTGCTGGTTTTTACAATTATACTGAAAAGGGAAAGGTATGCAAGCTTAAGAAGTCACTTTATGACTTGAAACAATCTCCTAGAGCATGGTTTGACTGATTCAGAAAGGCCTTGATTGCTTTTGGCTACACTCAGACTCAATCCAATCACACCTTGTTTGTGAAGCAAAGGGGATCTTTGGTGTCAGTCTTAATTGTTTATGTGGATGATATTGTTGCCACCGAGAATGATCTGAGTGAGATTGATGGTCTGAAAAGGAACCTACATAAAGAATTTGAAATTAAGGATCTTTGAGAACTGAGATACTTCTTAGGCATTGAAGTTGCAAGATCAAAACATGGAATTTTTATCTCTCAAATGAAGTATGTCTTGGATCTCCTTCAAGAGACAGGGAAGCTTAGAACAAAGGCAATCAACACCCCTATTAATCAAAACCATAAAATCAATGCATCAGAAGGTGAACCAATAAAGGATATTGGGAGATATCAGAGACTTGTGGGTCGGCTGCCATACTTGTGTATGACAAGACCAGACATTTCCTATGCAATAAGTGTAGTAAGTCAATACATGCATGCTTCACGAGTCTAGCATTGGGAGGCAGTTGACAGGATTCTTGCTTATCTGAAGGGACACCCGGGCAGAGGCATATTATTTACTGATCATGGATAGTTGAAACTAGAGGCCTATACAGATGCAGATTGGGCAGGATGCCTTGATGACAGGAGATCAACTTCATGAGTGTGCACCCTTGTTGGGGGCAAGATCAAGTGTTGAAGCCGAATACAGGCCATGTCACATGGAGTTTCAGAACTTCTCTGGATCCTTTCCCTATTAAAAGAAATTGGCGTATATGCAGAAGAACCTATGATGCTATACTGTGATAACCAGGCAACAATTAACATTGCCCATAACCCAGTCCAGCATGACCGAACTAAGCACATTGAAGTGGATAGACATTTTATCAGAGAAAGGGCAACTTCTGGAGAAGTTTGTCTTTCATACATTGCTTCTAATCTGCAACTTGCTGATGTTCTCACAAAAGGTGTTGCAAAGAATAAGCTGGAGCATGATCTACGCAAGTTGGGAATGTGTGACATTTACTCCCAACTTGAAGGAGAGTGTTGAGTTGGTCTGAATTGTTTTTTGTTTAGTTAGGAAGTTGTTGGGCTTTAGGCCCATTAGTTTATGTTTTATTTAAGTTGTGACTGTTCGGCTATATTAGTAGCCGCCCTACTAGGGGCATCCTTGTAATATCTCATTCTTTAAGTTAAGTATAAATATAATGAGAGGTAGGCGGCTAGGGTTAATTCAGAATCTGCAATTAGTTATTTCATCTTCCCCCTCTTTTCTTCTTCTCCTTTCTTCTCTACTGCTGAAATCTTCATCTTCCCCCTCTTTCCTTTCACAAGAAACTCGACTAAATCTACAATTAGTTATTTCTACTAATACAAAAGCCATACTCAAAATAAATTTGACGAAATATGATCACTTAAGTGAATATTAGGATTGACCAATGTCTCATCATCTCAATGAACTCTAGCCTCTCATATTGTACCCCTAGAATACCTACTGACCAACAATTTAATGAGATGGCCATTTCCTGCACTAGCACACACAAAAATGGGATCGAATGTACCAAAATAGAAATAGTATGCACCTGTTTCTCCATCTCCTTGGTTACAGAGAAAAGATCAAATTTGATATCTGTCATTTGCAAATATAGAGCAAAAGCTTGCAAGTTTTGGATATCTGTCATCATCAAATCCCGAACTCCAGGATGTTGCACCTATAAATCCACATATGAGTTAAAAATCCATAAGAGCATTCAAATTGAAAATATTAAATAATTTCTAATATCACATACCTTTACAGCAACATCACTCTTGGCACCTTTCAATCTTGCTCGATGAACCTAGGCCAAACACAAAAGATTTATTATTATCCATAAGAACCATGGGTTCACTTTGCCAGGATAATCACAATAATGAAATTCCCCTATCCCTACCACCACAAACAAAAAAGGCAGGATGCTTGTAATATGACAGTTTGGTCCCACAATGTACTATCAAATATCATCACTTCCTTCCCAAGTAATGGGTGCGTTTTCAAATTTCACCTCTCCTACGTTTTATCATCTTTTCCAAATTCCAAGCCAGGTGTTAAGGCAACTGAACTTTTTTTGGTCCAAGATGCATCATTCTCATAATCAATCTTGTTTTGGGATTATATCGTTGCACCTAATGACCTAAAGAATGAACCTTGGGTAATAATTGAAGCATTATTATGTAATGCTTATTTTTCAACATTTTAAGTTTTAACAAAATCAAAAAATTTTAAACTGAAGAAGAGAAAGCTCCAGGAACTTTTTTTGGTCCAAGATGCATCCTTCCCATAATCAATCTTGTTTTGGGATTATATCGTTGCACCTAATGACCTAAAGAATGAGCCTTGGGTAATAATTGAAGCAATATTATGTAATGCTTATTTTTCAACATTTTAAGTTTTAACAAAATCAAAAAATTTTAAACTGAAGAAGAGAAAGCTCCAGGAACTAAACCTGTGCAATTGAAGCAGAGCCGAGAGGCTCCACATCAAATCTTTCAAACATTTCACTAACACTTCGACCTAGCTCCTTCTCAATCACAAGCTGGACAACATCAAACGGAGTTGCAGGAGCTTTATCGCACAATGTAACAAGCCTTCTAACCCATGCAGGAGGGGCCAAATCAGGCTTCCCCAGAATTTGAGCAACCTGAATCAAATGCCATCACGTTAACAATAAATATCCACCTAAAACAAAATAACATTAGGAAAAATATAACAGGACCTTAACGTCATTTCTTTTCCTCTTTTTCCTCTACTTTTCCCCCTTACAGGGTTTCATTACCGAATAAAACATGATTGCCGAATCGTGGATAAAACCCATAATCAGAAGAAGCTACTCCGTTGAAAAAAGATCACAAACTCAGAAAACAAAAACTACTCTCCACTTTGAAAATGAAGCAGGGAGAGAAAAACAAATGCATATTTTCTTAAGCTAAAACCAGGATAAGCACAACTCATTTAAAAGTTAAAAAGAATATCCAATTTTGACAACCGCACTTTTTTGTCAGCAAATCAAAACCAACTAGCAAGAAAAAAATATTAAGGCAGAGGCCCGGTTGACAGCAACAGAAATCCAATACCTTGAGAAAAAACCCACCAAGGTCAGAACACATTGAGTATATCTTCTTAGCAGCGAGCTCATGCTGCCTTTCCCACATCTCCTCCTGCTTATTCATGTCTTTCACAAAATTAACCCGCAATTGAAAAACCTAACAAAACCCAACAAAGTTCAGATGTAAAGAATCTGAAATCCCAGAAAGAACGCGGGAGGAGAAAGACAGACAGAAAGAGACCTTGTAACCGGTATAGATATCCGCAGCTCGAATCCAGAACTGGAAGGAACGCTGCCAAGGTCTGAAGTGGGTGGTGAACTTTTCACGAAGATCTTCAACTTGAAGAGAAAGCATCCTATTGGGTGATGGTGAATGAACTTAAATCGAATCAAAAATGTTATGAGATGTTGGAAGCTCTACTCTACGCATGAAGCAATTGTGCAGTGTACTGCATTTTAAACGAATGGGCACGCGTCGCAGATCATCGTCGTCATATACCTCTCACATAGGAAGAGGAGGGAAGTCTGTCATGTGTGGTTGAGAAGCTAACGACTATATGTATTTTCTTTTTTTGGATTGAAGATTGGAGTTGGGACAGAAAGAAAGTGGATGAATGAACATCTAAAACCGGGGAAGAGAAATGAGTGTTGGAGTCTTGGAGTTGGAGGGAGGAATTTTATGATTTGATTGACCCGTTTCCATTCCTTCATTTATTTTATCTGATTTTTTGACGAGAACTATTGATGGATGGACAAATACATTGTATGTGGTAGGGACTAGGTTTACTTGGTTTTATTACATTTACAGAGCTGACACTCCGTCCATCCGTATCATACAGGGTGGGGTCACATGTTATCTCAGTTGCTCACTTTGCACTGTTGCAGCACATGGAGGAATCAGTTTTGATTGCCAGACCCGTTTTTATTAGGACTATGATTGTGGTTTTGCCGAGTTCGGCTTCAGTAAGGGCTAGACGTGTTCATTGTTCATGGGCCGGGATGGGTCGGGTTCTTATTCTTTATGAATGGAATTTTGTTAGGCCCGAGCCTGAGCTCGTTCCGACCAATGGGCCTACAACTTGGGCCCAAGCCCGGCTTTGATAAAAAGCCCAAAGCTCGAATTTGTGGTGACTTAAGCTGCGATTTCAACAGTGATCAGTTTGCGTCTAAGAAAGAGAGAGAGAGAGAGAGAGAGAGAGAGAGAGAGAAATCACCGTCGCGCCCGGTGCCTATATTCACCGCCTCGCCAGTGACTGTAAGTTGAGTTCGCGATGTCTGAGATTTGTAAACTGTGATTTCAACAGTGATCAGTTCGTGTCTAAGAAAGAAAGAGAGAGAGAGAGAGAATGATAAGAGAAATGGTGAATATTCGTCGCCTCGCCGGTTGTGTGGCTGCCTGAGAGTGTGAGGACTGAGGACTAAGGAGGATGTGAAGACTGAAGAGAAGAGAGGTTCGACTGGAAAGAGGTGAAAGAGAAAAGGGGTTCGACTAGGGTTTTTTAACTTTAATCTATAAGTCAGGTCGAGCAGGGCTCGGGCCGGGCTATTTTGGCAAATCCCGAGCCCAACTCGAATTTATTGTGGGTCAGACTTTTTTGGCCCGGGGTTAAGCCCGTTCGGGGGCCAGGTGGCCCGACGCCTGGCCCATGAATAGGTCTAGTCAAGGCAAAGCTGGATCGAACACCCTTTACTACCTTTCATTGAGAATATCTTCATACTTGTGTGTTTTATTTTTCCAATGCAAAGGTGGAAAATGCTCTTAGAACGGTGTGGGCACATATTTGTCTTGATAGAAGTTGATCTTGGCTTTGCTAAATGCCAATGTTCAAACCACAATTGTTAAAATTCCATTTTTATTATTTTATTAATTATATATGATATATGATATTTGAACTGAACTTCTATTAATTATTTTTAAACTACAGTAAGTATCTACTTTATATAATATATAAATATATAACAGGGCTGTAACCATTATTAATTGTATGAATTAGAATCTAAATCCCATATGATTAATTGGTTTTAATGTTGTATTAAGTCATAGGTTTAAGATTCATACCACTAATTTTTGGACCATTTTGTTCTTGATAGATAATATGAAGGACTTTGATGGGTGTTAATTTATTAATACTAGTCACAAAATGCCATTTTTGGTTCAGGCGAAATTGAAATCAAAATCAGAATTGGCTGGAATGGATTTTCATTCTCATGGGAGGGAAAGGGAATGGCCATTCCTTCAAATGGGGGAGTGCCATTTCACCAGGAATGGGGATTACACTTGAGGTTTGGTTTTCGATTAGACATGTTCATGGGTCGGACCAGGCCGGGCTTTTACTCCTCATTAACAGAAAATTTTCAGGCTTGAGCCTGAGCCCGAAGCCCGACCTAACAATGATTTTTTTCCACTTTTATTGAAGATTGCATCCTGGGTTCACCGATGAGAATGAGTTCGCTTGAGTCCGCCAAAGTTCACTGGTGGCGCGGGTGTTCACTGGTGAGAATGAGAACATTGAGAAGATGGAACACACACACACACACACACACAGCGAACTCACCGTCACAATTCACTGGTGGTGCTGGTTCCTGAGAAAATGAGAATATGCAACAGTGAGTGAGAAATTAAGAATGAGAATTGCAAGAGAGAGAGAGAGAGAGAGAGAGAGAGAGAGAGAGAGAGAGAGAGAGAGGAATCACTGAGAGATGACCGGTGCTTGAGCTCGCTTGTTGCCTCTGAGACTGACAATGGTGGCTGCCTGCCTGTCTGGGTTTGTGCCGGTTCTTGAGAGTGAGAGTGAGGAGAGAAGAAGATGAAGACTGAAGAGAGGGAATAAGAAATGGTTATTTGACTAGGATTTAGAGTAGGCTACACTTGGTCAGGCTGGGTCGGGCTTTTGTAGCAAATCCCGAGCCCAGCCCATAAAACAGTTGGGCTCGGGCTTTTAGGCCCGAGGTCAAGCCCACGGGCTAATATCTATCTATGCACAAGGCCGTCTGGGGTCAGGCTAGGCCAGGCAGGCCCATTAACAGGTCTATTTTCGATAAGGGGCAAAATTGGTGTGTGGTTTGACGACGGATGGGAGGTGTTTGTTAGATGGCATCACCTAACAAACAAAAGGTTTAAATAGAGGAGAGGATTCAATATTTACAATAAAATATGAAGGGAGGTTTAAATCTTTTACCCTATATTATGATATGAAAACAAAAGGTATTCTTCAAGTTAAATAAACCTAGATTTGTTGCCATGTAAAGAAGTTGGGAGTGTTGGATAAAGCCCTAACAATATGATGAAGATCAATAAGTATCCCTTGTGCAGGTGGAGTGCACAGTAGAGGTGTTAATCCATTAAAAGAAATCCAAACAGAGTTCATTCTTAATATTGCATGAAGCTAAAACGAGTTCACATCAGCGCCCCACAGCACATCCCAACTGTGTATTGGGAACATCTCCCGATGACAAGCACAGGACATGTTCCCTATGGGGCGCTGATGTGATCTCAGCTAAAACTCCCAGTTTAGTTGAATTCATCAGGTAAGCAAAGATTGAATACTTTGACCACATTGTCGCCTTGCAACAACATGTAGCCTGACCGCTCAGTGTAGCTTGGTTGATGGTCAGAACCTAACTTGTATCAATTGGGTTAATGATCTTGCACCAGGTCGCTAATCCCATCTTTTGAAGTTAGAGTGGAGATTATATGTAATTGAAAGGGAAACTTTAGAAGATTTTGCATGATAATGCCTTAGTCCATGAGTTTGCCAAGAAACAAGAAGCTTCCTACATTGAAATGCATGAGACCCCATGCTTACAATTGCTCTAATGTCCTCAGAAGTCAGAAGCCTTTCAAAATCATAGCAATTTAGAGGTAGTTATACATCTCTGTGAACCAGAAAATATAAAAGCATCCCACCTAAACATGCATGGAAAATGTTTTCATCATTAAGTTCAACCAGTGACGTACAAGAACCATGAAGCAAGTAAAAAGGGACCGAGTTAAACTCCAAAATGATGACTGAATAACCCAAGTTAACAATTCTTTACAATTAATTTAATTTTAACTAACAACAGAAGAAAGTCTTCTATTAATGTTTCATAGAATATATCCAACCATCTGTGGCTAAACCATCACTATTTCATAATTCATATAACAATGTCACCAGATTAATGCTCTTTAAATGGATACAGGGGAAGCTTTTCTTCCAAAGTTTGGTAAAATATTATTGATTATGTGAGAGGAAAATGAGGAGATCTATAGATCCTTCTAAAACCAAATCATGAATCAGAGAAAAACTTAAACATTATAAAGAAACATGTGCTACAGCCTACAAGAACAAGACTGGTGTTCCATGGAGATTGAAGACCCTTGTTGATGAGTGTCTCAAGCTGTCCGATAGTTGCTGGAGCAGGTTGTGACTTATTGCTTATAGCTGGGATACAGAATCATCTTTTACTACTTGTTATGAGCTCACAAGAGTTGTAATAATTGCAATTGTGTTAGAAAAAAAAAATCAGCTATGACCATGTTCCAAGCAATTAAAGCGAGTTCTACAGAAAAAAAAAAACAATTAAAAAAAGGTGGTGTGATTCTCGCACCCTTGCATGCTAATTATGATAATTAGGGAATTTGTCTAAAACTTACTATAACTTTTCACCATTTCTCTTTAAACTCACCATAACTCTTCAAATCGTCCAGGGCCACATGTCAGTAACTTGATGTTAAATAAACTAACCAATATTAAGAATCATCATTTTACTCTTTGTTATATTCAACTATTTTTTAATATTCCAGAAAAAAACCTTGTTATTATTCGATCCAAAATCCATTTGTTAGCTTCATTGGAATACTTTCAAGTGGCACAATGAGAGCAAAACGTCTATCAACAAGTAGAAATCTTATATATAAGGAATTTGGGTGTTGAAGGGCATTTTAGTCATAAAAATATGTTTAATAAGGCTGACTTGCCATTATGGGGGCAGCTTGGTCATGAAAATTGTATTTATATTGATGTGGACAATTTTTATCAATGTACTGATGGTGTTCTAACGGATGATGAGTTTTGAAAAATAAAAACTTACTAACATGAAGTTTCTTGGATGTTTTGAAATGTTGAAAAGTCATGGTGAATTTTAGACAATTTATAGTGCCCATTTGGGACTTGGGAGGGCTTTCACACAGCCTTTTCAAGCATTGCAAGGTAGGTTTTACATGGAAAGTCTAGAAGCTATGAATGGTGAAAAACCCAGAAAGCCAAAATATGCTTCAAAGCTGAAGTTGCTGGGACTCATACATAATTGTAAACAGAAAAAGTTTTTTTCTTGTAACTTTTAATAATACAGACATATGTATATATATTCCTCCTATTCTTCTTTCTTGCACATGTGTATATTTATTTTTAGTGCAATTTTCTTGAAGTACCCCAATGATATAGGAAATTGACTAACAATTGTCTTAAAGTATCCTTAAAGTTTTCTAACAATTGTCTAAAACCTCCCTTGCCATTAATTTTCTGTCACACTCCATTACATGTGACATCACCTGATTGATATACTTTCTAAAAATTCCTAAAATACACTTTCAAAAAAAATCCCAAATCCTTGCCTCTTCTATTCAAGAAAGTTGGGGTCACCAGAATGCCCACTCAAACATAACCCCAACTGTCTTGAATGGAAGAAGCAGGGATTTGGGACTGTTAAGTTTTTGTCAACGTTTAGATGGCTGATAAAGAAAATTAAATGACACTCAAAGGGTATTTGTGTCATTTTCAAATGTCACTTAATGACAGGTTAACTGCTGATTAATGACAGGTATTGGATTGTTAAGTTTTGAAAGTTCGGGTGCTGAATTATCGCATTTTAAAGTTAAGAACCAAAGTGGCACTAGGCACACAAAGTACATGGTACTAATGGGGAATTTTCCCTTAGAAATATAACAAGACAAAATTAAAACCCTAATTGTGTCTTCATTGTATCTCATAAATTCCATGTTTAATCTATAATAACACCATTATTTTGCTCTATCTAATAAAAAAATAGGGGGTCAGAGCTAGTTCACAAATATAGAGGAATGATAGTTCTTCTGTAGTATAAATTTCCAATTCGGAGATCAGATTCCCGCAGGTTGGAATAAAATTTGTTTGCAGGGTAGTTCTAAGTTTCCTTTCTCTTTTTATACCAAGTTATTCAGCAATAAATTAAAAAGACAACCAGCTATTTACAATAATAAGTAAATGACAACTAGTAAACAACACCAACAACAAGGTTTTTCACTGGAGAGTTTTTTGGAGCAGAGAAAACAAGCTGCTATTTTCAAGGTATTATTTCAAAATTGTCTTCACCATGTAGAACAAACAAGCAAGGTTGTAAAACAAAGAAACCATGCTTTTCTAAGGAAACCCTCAGAAGATGAAAGATTAGAGATAAAGAGACTAAGTCGACCGGCCTCTGATGCGAAGTTTCATGGCTCTGGATGCCATGGCTCTCAAGTTTGCTCTGGCTGAGGAAAGAGAGCTTCTTGGTTGCATATGATGGTGATAGGTGGTTCCCCTAAACGCCTCCATGAATTCTTCCCTCTGAAACCTAAAAGCCAATGCAGCATCCTCCTCATGATTAGGGCCTCCCTCCCTAGTAAAAGCCAATGCAGAACCATCATCCACTCGACCAGGAACTCTTCTTCGTCCTCTCACACTAATATCCAATACATCATCCAGTTCTTGACCAGTTACTCCTCTTCTTCTTCTCGCAGTGAAAGCCAATGCAGCATCCGCCTCTTCCTCCGGACTAGACACTTCTTCTCTTCTCGACGCACTAATTTCTCTGCTCATTCTGCTAGAAAGTGGGACAATTCGATTCCGTGTGTTACCCTTTCCAGGGCTCCGGCGCGCAGCTTCACGGCTGTTTAGGGCCCCTGTTGCTTTTCTTGCTTCAACTTCTGCTGGAAACAGAAGTTGTATGGTGTTCCAAAGAACCGTGTTCACTGTGCAGGATCGTCCATTTCTGCTAATTCAGAAGGAAAATTTTTATAAGTGTTTAACCAAATTCGGAAAGAAAATTTAATTGAGTTTCCTGCAAAGTCATACCCAATTAATTGCCTGCATTTTGGGCATCGCTTTCCACATTTATCAGCTGCAGATCTTAGACATTTCTTGCAAAAGCTGCGAGAAGAAGAAGAGCAAGAATACTTAAAAGGAGAACATTAATCAATCAAAGAGCAAGAAAATTATGCACTATTTGAATTGATTTTTCCTTTTACCTGTGACCACAAGGAGTGGTACTGGGTTCGAAGCAAATCTCAAGACAGATCTGTGAAGGAAAATAAACTTGGTTACCAAATGTATTTTGATCCACCCAAGTCGAAATCTAGAGCTGGACAACCAAGATTGAATTCCTTACCGCACAAGATAGCTCTTCCCTCAGTCTATCCATGCAAGGGAGAGATGAACGCGAAGAAGAAACATCAGATGCCTTTTCAGGCAAAGCAACTCCGTCCTCTTCTCTCTTTTTCTCTTCGATCACTTGAACTTTTGACTCCATCTTCTTCGCTGCGTCTTCTGCAGATTAATCACACAGAAAAGAAGACCCCAAAAGCGTGAGCAAGCAAAACCTCATAAATACAAAATAGAACACAGAATCTCAATTGTTAAATTAAAAAAAAAAAATTGAAGAGAAATTTTTGAAATGAAGATAAAAGGGATACATTACCTTCTCCTGTAGTCTCCTCATCATCAAGGTTAAGAACAACAATAGGAATTGAAGCAGGATTTCGTCTCTGAGCTCTGCGTTTTCTGAGAAACTGGGAAAATCAACTAAAGATCTATCTAAAGGGGGAAAATGAGAAAAAGGATGGAAAAGGAAAAGAAAAAGCAAGGGCTTACCTTCTCGAACTGGTTTGTGGAGACTTAAACTGCAAATGGGCGCGTTTCTTCTCTTTGGATTCTCTGTCTGGCGTGTCTTCGACAATGAGAGTGGCCAATAGAAGTGCTTCTTCGTCCCAACCGGCCATCGCCGCCACGGTTCGGAATCTGGGACTCATGATGCTTTCTAGGTTTCCCAAGTTTTCGACATCTACGAGTTCTTTTGTTGGGACTTCTGCGTTTGGCGGGCTCTCATTGTCTTCCGTAGTCATTCTTTGTTTCTTCTTAACTTGTGCAAGGTAGAAGCAGAGTATGGGTCGGAAGTCGGACAGAGGGAAGACCGGAAGAGTGAAATTTCTCAGCAACGGTCGATATTTTTGAATTGGGTATTGCTATCTTTTCCCATCGACTGTAACGGTTATAATATCGGAGTACGGGAGGATACAAAGGACTGGGGATTATTTAAAATGCGGTAGACCCAGATCTACTATCGTTTATAACCAGATCTCCTGCAAGCAAAAGCTCGTAAACGTTGACGTGGCATTCAGCCGCAGATTGGGAATATCTCGCGATAAGAAGATGTTCCAAACGTGTGGCTGGATTCGTATGTTTTCAAAGAGTGTGCAGAATTGGAATTTCGTCACGGGTCTTCAGATTTAAACGGGCCAACTTTTAATGCAGCAGTGAATCCTCCGTCACACTGTCCTCACAAGTTACAGTCATTCTCCATAAGTATGAGAGAGATCCCTAGTGTACAGTTGCAAGTGGCTGTGAGTACAGTGTGAGCATGTTTTGTAAGGATTGAATATGATCTCTACACCAGTGCATTGCACAGATCCATCACAAACGGGTCCTATTAAACCCGATCTACTCGCCTTCTTCACCCGCATGTTCTGAAAGGAGATTTTAAAGGCGTTTTCGGATCCTGTTGTGACTTTCCATTGTAAAATAGACAGAACTTGTCCCAATGTAAAATACTAAAATCTAATCTCATAGAAAACAGAAACATTTTGATCTCATAAAAAAATCTAGAAATTTCATGAAGAGAAGTATCTGATGCAAGAAAAAAATGAATTCGTTATGATATTAACTTAGGATAATATAGATGGTTTATATTGCTATCGGTTCACATCTGTTATATTATGCTTGTACACGTGGCAAGAAAAAACAGCTGGCGTAACTAATTTTGATGTCCCAACAGCAGTTGTCTCAACTAATCTTGATATTCCAACATCCACTCCCCCCCCCCCACCCTTCAAGTTGGTGCATCTCTAATGCCTAACTTGGATAAATGTGTGAGAAAACGATAAGTTGGAATAACCTTGGTGAATATGTGAGCAGATTGAGAGATGCTTGACATGTGAGCAATGATTAAGCCCCCATATTGGATCAAATTCCGAATGAAGTGACAATCAATTTCTATGTGCTTTGTGTGCTCATGAAAGATTAGATTTGTTGTAATATGAAGAGCAACTTTATTATCACAATGGAGGGTTGGAGGTTAGACTAGAGAAATAGTGAATTGAGCAAGTATTCTACGTAGCCAAACGAGTTCAAAGGTAGCAACAGCCATGGATTTGTATTCATCCTATGTTGATGAGCAGAAAACCGTGTGTTGTTTCTTTGTTTTCGAAGAAAGAGGTGAGTCACCGAGCAATGTGAGATATCCTGTAGTGGAACGACAAGTAAGAGGACAACTGGCCTAATCCGAGTCATAGAAACCATGCAACTGAAATATGTTCATGACAAAGAAGATGCTAGCAGAGAGGGAGCCTTAAATGTAGCGAACAACTCTTAGAGCAGCATTAAAATGCTCTTGGCGAGGGGCATGCATGAACTAGCTTAAGCAAATTAACAACAAAGCAAATACCTGGGTGGACTGTCATAAGGTATATAAGCTAACCCACAAGACGACGCTATTGTGCTACATCAGAGCATGGAGGGCTCAAATCATCAACGGAGTGATTTTGTTGTTCCATGGGAGTAAACTTGGTTTGCAGTCTTGAAGTCTTGTGGCATGCACAATGTCTAGAGCATATTTGTGCTGACCGAGGAAAATGCCAGAAGCAAAGCAAGTGACTTTAAGGCCTAAGAAGAAATGCAAGAGCCCAAGATCCTTTAATCCAAATTGTTCAACAATATACCTTTTGAGAGATATGACTGGTCCTAGTCATCACCGGTGATGATGACATCATCCACATACACAAGAACAACAACAAAAGAGGTATCGAAGCATGCAATAAAAAGGGAATAATCATTGGAAGATTGTTTGAACCCCAAGGATGTGAGGGCATGTGTAAACTTAACAAACCACATGCTGAAAGCTTGCTTAAGGTCATACAAAGATTTCTAAAACTTGCAAACATGTGTTGAGTCTATAGTCTCAAAACCTTGGGATACTGTCATGTAGATCTCTTCGTTAAGGTCTCCAAGAAGGAAGGCATTGTTGACATCTAGTTGGTGAAGATCCCAACCTTTAATGGTAGCTACGACAAGGAAGCAACGAACAATGGCAATTTTGCAACTAGAGAAAAAGTGTCATGGTAATTAAAGCCTTTAACCTGTGTGTAGCCTTTTGCAACAAGTCGCACTTTGAAGCTCTCACTAGAACCATTTGCCTTATATTTAATTTTGTATACCCATTTTGAACCAATGGGATGCTTGTTGGGAGGGAGGGGCACAACAGTCCAAGTGTTATTTCCCAAGAGCAAAAATTTGATCTGCTATAGCTTTCCACCAACAGGGATCTTGGGCAATTTGGGAATAGGTTTTGGGCTCAACCTCTAAAGTAGCATGGTTGGATTGTGAAGTTGAATGAGGTAATTTGTAAATGTAATCATTAAGGCAAGCAAGGATGGTGGTTTGGCAACAAGGTCGCTAAAGGTGACCATGAGTAATGGGTTGAACTGAATCTATAACTTTGGTGGGTTGGTCCACATTATTAGTAGTGGTGGGATGAATGGTACAAGTGGTTGTGTTCTCATGATAAGGGCCATGTGTATTGGGGTAGTCACAATCATCAGATGGATCTAGAGGTAGAGGTACCACAATGGAAGAATTGGGCTAGCAGGTAGTGAGCCATCTTGAAAAGGGAACTAATCTTCATAAAATACAATGTCTCAACTTGTGAAGATGTGTTAGGTTTCAAGGCCGTGTACCGGATAATCTTTTTGGCCATGTGGGTAGCCCATAAATATGCAAGGTTCAATTCTAGGAGCAAATTTTTCCAAGGGACATGGGATGACTTGAACATAACATATGCAATCGAACACCTTCAAATGGTCATAAGACATTTTTTTTGTGAAATAACATTTCATAGGGAGAAACATTAGATAGCAAAGGTGTCGGTAGCAAATTGATTATGTAAACTGTATTGAGGAGGCACTCTCCCCATAATGAAATAGGCAAAGAAGCTTGGAAAGACAAAGCTTGGGCCACTTATAATATATGGTGATGCTTTCTTTCCGCTACTCCATTTTGTTGGGGTGTAGCAACACATGAGGTCTGCTGTATATTTCCTTCATTCACGAAAAATTGTTGAACAGGCCCGGAGAAGAATTCAGGCCCATTGTCTGAATGTATTTGCTTGGCAGATGCATTAAATTGGTGAGCAACCATTGTGTAGAAAGCCATGAGATAAGTGATAGCCTTAGATTTATTCCTTAACAAGTAAACGCAGGTACATCGTGTATGATCGTCTACAATAGTAAGGAAATAATGTACACTAGAGTGTAAGTTATATATATATATATATATATATATATATATATAACCACCCCAAATGTCACAGTGAATTAAAAAATTGAACATTACAATAGGTAGTACTAATGGGAAAAGGAAAACGAGCATGTTTTGCTCTATGACAGGTATCACAACATTTGTCTAAGCCGGAGGTAGATATGCCAGGCATAAGGTTCATACTGGCTCGAGAGGCGTGGCTTAAACGCTTGTGCCAAAGTTTAGAAGTGATGAAGGCAATAGAGAAGTTAAAAGCTAATGGTGGTGTGATGGAGTGGAAGACGAAGTGATACAAACCATGGCGAAGTTCACCCATCCCAATCACAATGTTGGAGCTCAGGTCCTAAAGAGTGCAAGAAGAAGCAAGGAACATAGTTGTTGTGTGATTTTACTAACATATAGAGATTGCAATGAAAATTAGGTACGAATAGAATATCGTGTAGAATGTAGGAATTCACTACAATGGAACCTTAAAGAGGTGCATGAGTGACAGATCCACTGGGTAATAGAATGGGTGTGTGAATAGGTTTAGAATTATAAAACAAAGAAGGTGAGGATATCATGAGGTCAGATGCATCACTATCCACGATCCATTCGATAGGAGGTGTTGAGTGCTTACCAATAATGACATTTGCAGTGGAATCAAATGATTCTCGATTCAACATGGAAATGAGTTGTGAATACTGGTGCATGGTTAGTCCTGCAATTGGAGAAGTCTTATTGTTAGATGCAACATATTTGTTATTGGTAGAGGCACAAGATGTTGACCTGTCAGTCTTAGAAGAATTGTTTTGTTGTGTTTTATTAGTTCGACGACGATTCCAGTTGGCAAGATAGCCATGGAGAGCATAGCACCGGTCTTTGGTGTGACTAGTGCATTTGTAGTGGTCACATTTGAATTTTGATTAAGGATTGGCATTCTTGGAAGTATATGCTACTAGATCTGCTGCTTCTGGTTGCAATACACGAGGAGAAATCACCGACTGATGTCCCTCTTCTTGAGTGATAAGGGCATAAGCCTTGTTGAGGGAATGTAGTGGTTTAGATCCGAGAATATTGGATTGGATGGCATAAAAAGAATCATTGAGTCCCATGAGAGACTGATGTAGTTTCTCTCTTTCTCGTTCTACTGCAAAGGCTTTGGCTGCTCCACAAATACACTGAATATTCTATGAGAGAGCTGAGTTCATCCTACAGTCTTTAGTTTAGTGAAGTGCACAATTACCGATGATTCACCTTGTCGAAGGAGAGCAATGTCTTGCTTCAATTAGTGGAAACGAGGGATATTGCCCTTAGAAAAATGTCCTTGAAGCTCCTTCCAAATATCAGCAGTAAATTCGATGAAGGCCACACTTTCATATATTTCTTTACTCAGTGAAATGAAAATCCATGCAACTACCATGGAGTTGCATTTGATCCAAGCATTCAAATATAGATTGTTAGAAGCTAGCTGTGTCAAAGACCCATTGACAAATATGAGTTTATTCTTTGCCCTGAGAGCATGTCATGCCTCGCTACCACATCGAGAAGCTATCTCTGGTGAGCGAACATGAAACCAGGATAGCTCCTGGAATATCAGATGGATGCGAGAAGTATGGGGAATTCATCGTGATCTCCATTATGAACTTGTGATGATAGGGAAAATAGAGAACTTGTTGTTTTCGGTGAAGACAAGGAAAAATAGGCAACACAAGAAAGAGGAACAAAGCAGCTCTGGTACAGAATTGTTTCGATGAAGATCTTACAGGAGACCAAGAAAAGCAACACGACAAGATCCTCAGAGGAGGGCAGAAAATAGAGCAATCTTCGATGCAGAGCAGCTCCAGTGCGAAAATTTGGAGTAGAAAGCTAAGAAAACCGATGCAAGTATTCCTGGAGGAGGGCAGAAAACAGATTAGCTCCAACGCAGAAACTCTAGTGCAAAACTTTGGAGCAAAGCACACAGTGGGCAGAGAAGTTATCGCTCTGATACCATGAAGACAAGTATCAGATGCAGGAAAAAAAATGAATTTGTTATGTTACTAACTTGGGATAATATAGATGGTTTATATAGCCATTGATTCACATCTGTTATACCAATCTTGTACACATGGCAAGAAAAAATTGGTGGCATAACTAATCTTGATATCTCAACAACAGTTGTCTCAACTAATCTTGATATTCCAACATTTCAAAGTTAAAAAATTTATAGAAAATAATTTGGTCAGGACTCGATGCTTTCTGACTTCTGAGGGATTCTGAAACTACTGCCCACAAGGTATTGCAAATTCAGATATGTTATTTACAGAGTTCACCTCACAGCACATTGTAACCATGCATTGGGAGAGTCTGGATCTGCTCCTCACAGAGCACATCTCACACAGACCTCATTGCTCCATCCCACTATGTATTGAGAACATCTCCCATACTTTGTGTTATTATTCATTGGGAGATGTTCTTAATACATGGTAGGATGGGGCTATGAGGTGCGTTCTATGTGGAGCAGATCCCAATTTGCATTAGGGATATCTTCCCATAAACGACAATATAAAATATGGAAGATATTCACAATGTGTGACTATAAGTACCATAAGGTTGGTATAAGTCACACTATGTGAGGAGCAAATCTAGACTTTTAAGACACTATGGCTACCACAAGTTGAGGTTTCAGTACATCTCGCTATCTCAGTTGCTATATAGGGTTTGGGTCAACATACTATGGTTCTAAACATCATCATCATTTAAAGTTTAAAAAAAATTGAGAAAATTCCTAATCGGTACCCTATACATTAAAGGTTGTGTCAAGTCTAGGGGTGTCAACGGTATTCGAAATGGTATTTGAAAATATGATTTTGAATTCAAGATTCGACATAATCGAATCGAATTTGGGTATGACCTGATTCGATTTGATAAATATCCAAATTCGATCGATTATTTAATTTTTATATATAATATATAAAATTTTTAAATGTTTATATATAATAATTAAATTATATAAATAATTTATATATTTATATACTTTATATAAATAAAATATTTATTTTATATATTTATTAATTACCTAAATTAATTAATTAGTCGAATTCAAATCAAATCGAATATTTGAATATTTAATCGGATTCAAATTCAAATATTAATTTTCGATATCCGTTAGATATCGAATTGAATTTGGATATCAAAATTTTTAATTGGATCTGAATTCGGATGTTGCCTGATCCGATTCGAATCCGAATTCAATCCATTTACACCCCTAGTCAAGTCAATCCCCGAACTTCAAAATTCAAAACATGTCTCTGTAGTACTTTGAACTTTCAAATTGTGCCTAATAGGTCCCTATCCGTTAATAGACATTAATAGAAAAATACCCATTAGGTGTCATTTAATTTTCTTTATTTGCCACTTCCACATAAACCAATTCAAGAGTTGAGCAACTTGAAATGGTAGCGCTTCAGATGCAGCAACTATGGCGAAGAATCGTCGCATTCGTTAGTGTTGAGTTCCTGGAGTCTTGAGTCTTCTTTTGCACATCCAAGTATTAGATTCCTATTTCATCCATATCTGACAATGGGAAGCACAAAAATGCACCAAGTCCTACAAACTCAGCAAGTTATTATGTGGATGACGAAAATATGTAAACATTCGCTCTCAATTTCTCGATTGAGATTACCAAGTTTTCATATTTTTTCCTCGTGTCCACGTTACGACTTCTGAAAAGCTCATCAGTGATTAATAAGGTCTGGATGGCCATCATCTCATGTGCAATCCCAACGTGTTTGGTCCTATAACAGACCTTAACACTCAAACGAAATGGGTAAGATGGTAAAAAAATACCATAAAAGGTAACTTTTCCATTTTAAAATTATTTAATGCACACCTGATATCATGTGATGGTATTATCGGGAAGTTTGGGGGACTGACTTGACACAACCTCCAAAGTTCGAGGCATTGATAAGTAAACAATTATATGAATTAGCTAGATAAATCTTGTTTCATTGTCTTGTTCTCTACTCTATAATGTCGTCTAGTTTATCATTTTTGAATTAATGCCTCATGAGGATGAGGCCAATTTCATTATCAAGGTTTATCCTCTTATAGCAGTTTTTACTTTTTAAGGGGTTACTTAAAAAATGGGAGCTAGGACGGCTTAATATTACAAACAACTCCTATACAGTGATTAAGGGATTTGGATGAGATAAGCACAAAATTGTAAACACATTTAATGAATACTTGAAATTTTTTTTGACACCTGTCCCTTAAAATACCCTCGCCCACCCTTAAAAAAAATTAATACCCATTTTTAACGGTTATTAAAATATTTATCAAATATTCATTTAACGTAATTACTTTATGCGCCACTATATTTCTGATAGTTGTGGCCTACGCATTCATAACTTGACAATAGACATGACACTAAATACAACATAATGGTGAGGTAGGATTCATGTAGCTGAGGTGAGGATTAGGTGTCTTGATTTGTAGAATTGACAGCAACAATCGTGAATCGTCCAACCAAAAGGAAAGACGGCAAGAGTTGAATGGAATGAAATTATTTGCAATTTGACATTATCTTCATTTTGTTGACTTTTGAATTTTGGGGTTTCCTCTAATTCTTTCCTATTTATGCTTGAAACTTGAAATCAAAGCATGATTTATTGGAAAGATTATTAGAGAGAAGAAGAACTAGAAAAAATGGTCGACTGACTGTATGCTTCTTGATATAAAAAAAAACAAAAGAATGAATCAAACTATGTATGTATATATCTCTCTCTCTAAAAAAACAACGCGAGCTATCTCTCTGTTTCCTCTTATTAGTTATCTATCTGCCGTCTTTACTTTCTTCAATCAACGATCTATCATTTTGTTCCTGCCAGGGGAGGATGCCAGTGTGAGGGTCGGCCATGACCCGTAACACCCAATCCCTCAGCCCAGTGTCCATCACCTGACAAAACCGATTCGACCAATCCCGGGGCTCAACCGCCTTTGTACCCAAACCCGGTGCCCGATCTTTGGACCCCACATTCTCCTTGACACGCCAATCAGCTACGTAGGTGGCAACCCTCCTATAGAACTTCTCCTTGAACACCTCCCACACTTGATACTTGTAGTGATTAATCACCATCACTCCTCTCTCCACGTCCACGTACTTGAACCCTTTCCTCAGATGAAAATGGTGCACCACATTTATCAGCGTTGAATTCAACGCTTCCGGCCTCACTATACTCTTGTGCCGCTCCGGGGCACCCATCCGACACGTATACCCGACGGTAACCCCTTTCTCAGGAACACGTTTCAGCCCCGATGGACCGAAGCTATGACATGAGATCCGTATCTCCCCAACCTGGCCATGGTCCGAGTAGTAAGACCCGGATTGGTTCCTCACAACATCGTGCAAATACAGACCGGACGGCATGTATAAGAACTCGTCCACGTCAATGAACCCGACCCACTTGCACGACTCCCGTGCCCGCATTGCACAATGCGCAAAACCCGCTTCCTGGGTCTTGATCCACGGCCATGCATGCCGGGTCATGTTGTAACCGGAGCCTTTCAACATCTCGATCATCCTGTGGATGTCATCATCGCTGTTGTTGTCGTAAATGAACCAACGTTGAACGCCGATCCGGCCATGGTACATGACCCACTCTTGCAGGAATCTCGCTTGGTTGCGCAACATGGTGCACACACACATCTCATACTTTCCTGCATCCGATTCGACCGCTTCCGGATGGGCCACCGAGTTTAAGATGCGCCCGCCTTTGACCCGAATGGAGACCTTCATAGAGTTATTAGGGTTATGTGGGCCGTTCAGTACACTGAGAGGGGTCTTACACCGTACGATTTCCTGAGCAACGGATATAACGTCCGACCTCAAGAGGTGCTTCGTACTGTTGAAATCCCCATCGTACACGCACTCGAATCTCGAGGGATCGGAGAGCCTATTGGGCCGCAAGTTTAAACCTTTAACGAAGACGATGGTGGTGTTGTCTCGATCGAGCAACGCTTCGTATACCAGGGAATCCCAGCGGTGGACGGAACCTGCAGGAAGATGGCCACCGTTGGATTTTAAGGCAAGAGAAACGGTAAAGCTACGCTGTTCAAAGGGGCACCGTACGATTTCGTAATCGGGACGCTGGCGGTCTAACCGGAGCGGCGGAAGCTTCCGGAGGGGATGAGAGGAATTTGGCGGGGTGTAAACACAGTCAAGGTCCTCTTTAGTTAATAAGGAAGCCGAAGATGGAGGGTACTTTAGGAAAATTAGGATTTGATCTGGGAAGAAGACCGTTTCTTTAATCTCGATGGCGGGAGGGAGGGAAGAGTCTCCGGAGATGGCTTCCATGGCCGGATTCCGCCAGGCGGAAATCAGAACTGGATGGAACGACTCTGTTGCAATTAAAACACGCAAGTCAGAAGCCAGTGATTGTTATTCAGAGGAAAAATAAAATTGTTTAAGATAAACAGAAAGCAGAAGATTCATCGGGAACCCATCACATGATAATAGAAATACAGAACAAACCGTATCTATGGGACCTCCGTATTTGGAAAAGAAACCATTAAAATAGTTCATAGATTGGAAGAAAGAAAGCACGAAAAAAAGAAGATTTAAATTGAAGTAGCGAATTATTTGAATAGACGAAAATCCCCACAAGAAAAACAGAGCAATTTACCTCCGAAGCGACGAAAAGTAGAGAAGGTGAGGCCTGTGAAGAGCACGCAGGACAAAACCATGAAGAGAGCGCACCAGAAGGACGTGCTCCATGGCACCACCTCTCGTTTCCGGCGGTCCTTCATTTCTGTTTTACAGTAGCGATCGTCGAGAGACGCAGAGTTGCATAAACTCCTCCCTCTGCAGCAAATTCATGGGGTTTCCTCTTCTAGCAGGGAAAAAACAAAAACAAAGCGCCTGCGCCCAGAGTATAAAGCAGGGTCGATGATACTGACAGTTCTGGACTTTGGAGAGAATAATAGTTAAGGAGGAGGGTAGAGGAAGAGACGGCTACCTGCAACTTAAACCGGTCGTGTGGGTTTAGTTGTGGTGGTGGTTAGATTTCGGTGCACCTTCATATACCGATCGGGTCAAATGACCCGGACCGAATTGATTCATTTAATCACTAAATACAGATGATGAGTGGATCGGATGCCATTGGCTCCATATACTTGCCTTGACACTTGTAAAGCTTCTTTCGTCATTGGAAAAAAAAAAAACAGAAGAAAGAAGGGAGAATTCCGATTACGTATGGCTATGATCTTGGAAAAAAGATAAAGTGGTTGCTTTCATCAATAAAGAGATTATTCTCTTCCTCTTCAGTCTTCAGTCTTTAATCTTCAGTTGCAACTTATCCGAGCTAATAATCCACTTCGCTTTTAGAAGAAGGATCTAACTTTGCTTG
The DNA here is from genome assembly GCF_056320005.1 of Nelumbo lutea. Classification (NCBI taxonomy): domain Eukaryota; kingdom Viridiplantae; phylum Streptophyta; class Magnoliopsida; order Proteales; family Nelumbonaceae; genus Nelumbo; species Nelumbo lutea. The sequence goes on from NC_142687.1 coordinate 6,809,556, forward strand.
GTCCATCTAGTTTTCCGCTCCGATCACTCTCATCTCATATTGACTTTACGAGTTAAGGTCTAGCTTAAAACAGTTAGATAAAACATGGATTCGACTACTCAATCCCTGCTTTTGCACTACTTTTACAGAACATGCAATGGATTTATAAGAGGATTGATTTAGGGAGACCCTGTCTTTGATTATCGAGGCATATCCCTTGCTCATCGCCAGGAAGTATTCATCGAATTGATTCTTGCGTTACGTTTTGTTCCTACTTTCTATTATTGTCTTTCTGTGTGTATATTTCGTCTTTTCAGCACTAACAAATAAAAAGAAGAGTTTTGTGGCGTGAACTAGAATCAACTCTGCTTATTTATTATAATAATAATAATATATATATGTTTTCAATTATTTAGATTTTATGGATAGGGTTACTTAGAGTTACAAAAGTGTGGAGAGAGAAAATAAAATGGAATAAAATTTTGGGATGCCCACACTTGCAGTGAGGGTGTTTATGACAACTGTCATTAGGCACTACATCAACAAAGTGCCAATTAAATGTTTACCCGTTTCATGAAGCTCCAAAATGAAGCTTCTCCCGATTATGTATAAATGCAATTAATGAGGAATTTGCTGATGGAGTGCCTATGTGGCACCGTTTATTCAATAAATGTAAATGGAACTAAATACATACTAAGTCATTACATGTGTTTTAAGTGAGACCAAAGCTGCACTAGTAGATGGTTGTGTTGGGGGGCTGTTTTTCACGAATAATAACAAAACAACATACATTTGTTCGGTTTGGTTCTATGACAGAATCTAAAACCTACTCTATAGGGGTCAGTTCTAGGCTATTGGAATGGGAGCCTATCTTATGAAAGTCGGTTCTGGTCTTGACAGTTCTAGGGTCAATTCCAGGGTCTACCGGTGGAATATGTTCTTTGTTTACTCTCCCCCTTCAAAAAATAAAAGAAGAAAAAAAATGAAACATGTTCTTTAAAAACTTGGTTTTCAATAAATATATATAACATATAGTTTAAAACTTATATTATCTTTATTTTTTAAATTGAGTAATTCAATATGTAGATTATCATGTATTAATATATGATTCAAAACTTATCATTATAATTTAAATTTTCCAAATATTAACTTTTATATTATTTATTATACACATTAAAATATTAAAATAATAAAAAACAAACAATTAAATCACTTAAATAACTCAATGGTCAAGTGAGATCATGGCCTTTTGTAACCATGAGCGTTTGGGTTCAATTTTCATGCCCTCAAAAGTATTTTGGGGTTTATTTCTGACAAGTTTGGTTCAAAAGCTGGTTCCACCAAGCCCGATCAAGGCCAATTCCTTGAATCAGTTTTGGATAGGGTAAATCCCTGTACCCTAGAACAAAATTAGGTGGGGATCAATACCAAAAATTTGGAACCAGACCCTACCTATAACAAATTTGGTAGGACTAGTTTGAAGTTGCTTCTACTTGATTCGTGGTAGAACCTATCCATTTGCTCACCTACCTCAACCAACATGCAAGTAAGAGATTGAGTGATTGCTGGACATACACTTGATGGCTGTGTGTGCTGTGGGGTGTTATTGATATTGGTTAAAATAGCCCCCAACTCCCCAATGCATCCATCAAAGTGCAGCTCTTCCAGACTTCGTTTAAATACCCATACCATTCATACGAGAACGCTCATATAATATGAGAATGGAAACGATTTAAATACCTATACCATTCAACGAGTTGGATCTGAGTCGAGATCAACTAAAATCGGAAGCGATTTAACATAAAATTTTAAAGACTTGAAGCCAAACCAAATCCAACAATATTTATATTTTTTAGGCCCAAAACCGAATCGAACGATTTTCGGAACAATTGAAAACAGTTCGTGGGAAGCGATGTGGGAATAGTTCGTAAATAGGACTGTAGGAGATCGGGGCTCACTTTTAAAACACTTCATTTTTCCACTTAAATTATTTGAATTAATGCCAAGTCCAAATTCCAAAATTGATTTGGCACACAAAAAAAGACTAAAACTGATTTACATGGTTTGAAAATTACAAGGAGCTTTGTGGAAAAGAAAGCAACCGTAACGGCACATGAAAATTACAAGGAGCTAGGAATCGGGCCTAAGCCTGGCCCAAAATAAAGTGTCTGGACTCTGGACTGGGCTGCTTCGACCAACGTTGGAATACCCAGCATGACACGTTGCAGGCTTGTAGCCTCAACACATTACTGAGATGATGTTCAATCAATGGATAGAAATAGAGATATGGACAGGATCACGTGGGTCCCCGTGCATGTGAGATTTTGCATGGCTGGTTGTGCGCCATGTCAGCAGCGGTAATATGGATAAGAGAAAGAAAGGACGGGGCAGAGAGCCTGAGAATTTTTTGATGATCTGTCTCCATATTCGCCTTGGAAAAAGCATACAACGACACCACTCACTCGCCCAGAAATCCCAAAAACACAGAGTGAGGAGTTTGCAATTCTTCTAGCATTGATGGAAGTGGGTATGTCTCTAAACGCACTGGTTCGTCTTCCCTTGTCGAATTCGAGGAGCCATGAAGATCTGCTCGTCAAACATTCTCTATTCTCAACTGGGACTGGTAGAAAACAACAGCATAGACAGCGCGTTTTAGTTGTTCAAGCAAAGGGGAAGAAAGGAATGCTAGCTCGTCAGTTCCAACGACCTCCCCCTCCTTCCTTGCCCAAAATCGAAGACGATGGCAACCCCAAATTTGTTATCTTCATTCGCATGGCCAACGTTAGTTATTTTCCCTTTTTCCCCATTCGAAACTTCTCAAGCATTTGTTGCTCTTGATTTCTGGTTTTTGGTATATATTGTTATTAATTATTTGGGATGTGATTCCAATTTCTTCTCTTGGAAATGGTTAAATTTAGTTGTTATTATTATTGTTTTCTTCATTCTGAGGTAAAACCGTAAAAGAAATATCTATTTAATTGATTCCTCTTGATGGATTATCATGCATCATGCATATGGGCGCTTGTGGTTTTTTTATGGATCTTGTAAATTTGTTTTTGGTTTCTTATGGTGGCTTCACGTATTGATTGATGCAACTGTACCCATACTAATAGATTGACTCCCTTGATGGCCTTATAAAACACTTAGCATTCTGCAGGTTTATCTTTGGTACCCGCTGAGTCTTATAACTGGTGGGACAACTGCAAAAATCATGGTTGCAGCTAAAGATAACTTTCTTGGAAAATATATCTACAAGGATACAATAGCGAGAAATCTTGCAGCTGTTATTTACAGAGTAAGTTCCTTTGATGGGTCTTCACCTCTCTTTAGGTTTTAGTTCCTCTGCAAGGACTTGCTTTTTTATAATTGTGCTTATAGAAGAATGCCCTCTTATTTGGTTAAGAAATGTCTTGTTTAATTGCTATTTTATCCGTCATTATTATTAGTATTATCGTCATTGATAAAAGAAAGCTTTTGAATTTTGATTGCTGTAACTAAATTGCATTTGTTTCTTATCATTGGCAAGACTACTATTGTGTCTTTTTGATAATTTTCATAAAAAAAGGAAGAATGGAAATAGGGACGGGAAGCTGCTCTTTAGCCTATGTAACTTAGGAATGATGGCTGTATTAGCCTTGATGATTGTTGTAACACTTGATTTCAATTTTCAAATTTCCAACAAATATCTCCTTTTTGTTTCTAATAAAATGGCCAAAAAACATTGCAAAGGCTTTGCTTGCCTCTGCTTGAATCATTAGTGAATATCTACCATGCTGGTGCTCCTCTTTAAATAGAAGCCTTGGGTCTTGGTTTATTGCTCTTCCAAAGTATCCTAGGCTTGAATTGATTAAGTTGGAGACTTTTCTTTAGGGTAGGGAATTAAGAAGTGATGATGGGTTTCTTTTGGGAATTCAATAGAGTTATAGTTGAGTTGCAAAACAGAAAAACAAAGAATTTGCTTTATTGTGATCTTGGATCTTATTGAGGTTGTAGCTGATATCTGTCTGTATGTATTTGCATGAAAGAACCAAGAGATATAGTACTGATGGCACCATACAAACACCCCGGGCAAGACAAATTCTATTTGTGTCAAGACTGTTGGAATAGACCAACAGAAGGCAGTTAATCAATTTTACAAAAGGAGGCCACATCAGCACAACTAACCATCCACTTGTAACAACTGTAACAATCAAGTTTGTAAACTATAAGTAGTAGAGCAGAAAAGGAATAGGACATTGACTCTTTCAGCATTAAACTCTCCCTCTCTCTCTCTCTCTCTCTCTCTCTCTCTCTCTTTCCAAGAATTCAGGAGGTTGGCCCCTCGAAGAGCCCTGAGTTAGGCAGGTTCCTAACAATTTGGTATCAGAGCTAGCATGACCAACACAAGAAACACGTCAGTAGACACCCGAGTGGATCAGATGGAGGTCAAGATCCATCGAATGTCTTTAGATCTCAAAGAAATGAAGGAAGGCTTCACTGCTCTCCTTTTTCGACTGGAGCAGGGGGCAATGAACATTGTTAGAGAAAGTGGTTGACCTTTATAGTTTTTCCTGTAAATAAACTAAAACCAGGAAATTGTTTTTTTTTTTCTCTGACCTGCATGGATCTCTGAGTCTCTCACCACTAAACACCTTGTCTTTTAACTGATAAAATTCATTGTATTTGTGTGATTTCTGGTTGTTGATTTCCATAGTGGGGTCTGAGTTGGATTATCTTTTGTGCATCTGAAAGCAAGTCTTGCCATTTCTAGTGCAGATTGACATATTTTCTACTTCAGTCTGCTTGGATCATTCTTTCTCTAATTCTCATGCATTACTGACTTTGTCAGGTGGTCTATAATTTAAACAGGATGAGAAGGAGATACAGAAGACAGCATTTAGGCAATACCGAGTCTTGCGATCAACTACAGACTTTAGATATGGCTACAAACTTGTTGTAATGTCTCTATTACTTAAAACTTGATGCATGTGTTCTCCTAACTCCTTGCCATTAAAGATTCATCCATACACAACCTAGTGGACCTTTAAACAGGCTAAGTTTCTTTTTAATGAAAATGCAGGAAAATAGCAATGTAAGAGCTGCTATTTCTACTACAGACGTTATTGAGGTCAGCTTTGATTTTCTTTCTTCCTTTTTGATATATAGGGTCAAATATTAATTTTCCTTTCTATCCCACATTTTGAACAGTTTAATTTTCTCAAATAGGATTGAGGAAATATTGGGTATATGTATATCAGGTACCTTGACCTATGTTTTCTAATGTGAACTCAAGTAATTAGGTATGGCTTATACACTTAGCAAATATTTTAGCTTCAAACGATGCATTAGAGAATCTAATTCTTGATTGAGTTGGATACTAAAAGAATATTGAGGATTGTTCAGGTGAAAATTTCATAGATAGATAATCTAGTTCTTGATTGAGTTGGATACTAAAAGAATATTGAGGATTATTCAGGTGAAAATTACATGGATCCCCTGAATCTTCCAAAATGGAGTGCCGAGATTGTGTTGTGCCTTTTCCTTGGAACAATAACAATCATAGAAATATGCCTTAAATAGAATAGACTGGTGAAGAGGATCCATTTACCCAAACCCAAATAAGTGGGCCAAGATTTGGTTTTTGTTGCCTTAATGTGTTCCATTTCTAATTGGATAACTGGAAAATGCAGGCTATTGCAATTTTATTTTTTTGGTTGTTGAGTGAAATGGAATCTAGAAGGTCAATGTTGTTTTTGATGAGATTAGTGTTAACTTTTGAACCAATGGCCTCTGAGCAAATAATAGTCTTACTATTGAACCCTGGAACACTGACAAACTTTGGCAAAAATGTAGTAGCCTGTTGCTTGTATTTTCTGTGTAATGAGACTGAGTTCAAAACTTCCTGAGATTGTTCTATAGTACTTATTTTTGCATTTTTATCTTCCATATTTCAATTACTATAAAATTATTGTAGCTTGTTCTCTTATAATCACCCAGCCTATGAATTCAATTTTCAGCTTCCAAGAAAGGAGGAACTCAAAACTGTGCTTGACAAAGTGAAAGACTTTTTTGGGGACGCCAAAGAATCATTCGGGAAGTTAACAGCCTTAAATCCAGCTACACCTGAGGAGCCGATGGAAACTCCCAAAGAAAAATCAAAGTAAGAATTGCTGGTATAAATAATACATAATTAATTTAAGAAGCACTCTTCCTTCCTCGTCTACATTGCCAGTCTATCATATATAATAAAACATCTTATACTATGATTTTATGAGTGATTTTATTTTTGCACTGCCATAGGGTGAAAGGCTGAGAATGAAGGAGTACTTGTCAACATGGTATACTACAATTGTTCCTTAGAGCTCGGAAAGCTTCATTTGCTACCATACTGGCATGGAGCAAGGTTGTGGATGCATCTCGACAGCATAAGATTTTGTACACAGATTCAGTTCACAAAACGCTTTCAGATTTATGTTTTTTTTCAACCTCTCAGTAAAGGAGATATGTTTATTAGATATGATTTGCTAATTGTGAATGGTTGCCATCTTGCATGTACTAACCGGCATTTAGACTCAAGACGGTTGATCTGGGATCAATGAACTCTCCGGGTCCCAGATTATTTTTTATGGTTTTGGTATCTGAATGCTGAATTGCTGATCGGCCAATTTAACTGTCAAGGAGCTTTCCTGTTTTACATCCAGTCTGGTTTACTTTCTTAGTTTTTACCAATAAGGCAACAAATTTGATGAAGATAGATGTTATAAAACACTGAAATGGATCTATTGAACGTCAATAGCTATGGTATACGACTTGCATACGGATCCGGGATCCCCACACAGGTGGTGCACACTTTTGATAGAGCCCACCAATTAGGAGGTATAATGGCAGATAGCCCTAACCCTAGATCAATCTAGCAGGAGAGAAAACTCAATCAACATGGACCGAGCATTCTTGAGGAAAATTGCTGATGGCCCAATTTACTGCATGGTCTCAAGCATCTGGTATACGGACTCCCCAGGTGCGAAAGTTCCTTAAGGCTCAGTTCGGAAGGAGTACAAATACAAATATGTACAGTGCAAAACCTTACATTGTACTCTTTCAAACTGAGCCTGAATTGTAAAATTTTATATTCAATATCCCAGAAACAACGGAGCAAAAGGCTTACCTAAAAGTAAAAAACAAATAGAGCAGCAAAAAGAAATATGTTATTGACGATGATTCATCAGTCATCCTCACTCATGGGGTCATTGCACTACACAGTAACACAGATAACAGCCACATGCTGCTGGTAGTAGCTAGTAAGTAGTAACCGGTACCAGCCAACGAACCAAGTATCGATCGAAAGAGGTATCATCCAGTTCTTTTGAACTCATAATCCTTAATGGTAGTAGGAACAAGAAGCAGAGCAACCTTTTTTCTAGTAGCCAGGCCAAAAATCTCAGTGAGGTCGACATCATCAGCAGTGACGCCGTTGGGCAGAGCCCAATCGAAGTGATACAAGAGTCTAGCCAGTGCTATCTCTATGGTAGCCAATCCAAAGGAGTAGCCAGGGCAACCCCTTCTCCCTCCCCCAAATGGGAGTAACTCGAAGTCCTGGCCCTTGACATCAATGCTGGTGCCAATGAATCGCTCAGGGTTGTACTCCAGGGGATGCTCCCAGGAGAGTGGATCCCTTCCAATTGCGTAAGTGTTGATGAAGACTCGAGTCTTGGCCGGTATCTCGTAGCCGTCGAGAACACACTTCTCTATCGACTCTCGGGGAACCAGCAGAGGGGCCGGCGGGTGTAACCGTAAGGTCTCCTTGATCACGGCCTTCATGTAAACAAGTTGTTGCAGATCTCCTTCCTCTACTCTCCCTTTGCTGCCAAACACACTTCTCACTTCTGTTTGCGCTTTCTTCATCACGTCTGGGTGTCTAGCCAACTCTGTCATGGCCCATTCCAGCGTGGCCGATGTTGTATCAGTTCCAGCAACAAACATGTCCTGTTGCACAAAAGCTCAGAAAGAGTTCGTTATATTGGTATTTAGTTATTTACTATTCACGCCTGTATGGCTGTATCAATCAATCCCGGAGGCCGGAGCCGGGATTGATGTAAAGGGAAAATGGAAACAGAGTTGCGAATGAGTTACCAGAACGAGGGCTTTGAGATTGTCGTCTGTAATGGGCACCTCTAAGTCGCCACCTTTCTGCACTCGAAGCAATACGTCTACGAAATCCTCCCTATCGGAAGCATCGTCGGTTGTTGCTGCACTACCACTACTAGTCTTTCTCTTCTCTAAATGCTCTTTGATGATTTCGTCACACACTGTTCTCAAATTTCCCAGGTTCCTCTCCAATCTCCTCTTCAGCCCGGTCAACGAATTGACCCACTCCAACGCCGGATAGAAATCGCCTATACTGAACCCGGCAAACAACGCCTGCGCCTCCGTCAGTATCTCGGGCAACCGGCTTTTCGACCCTCCCGCTCCTTCGATCCTCGACTCGTCGTCTACGTACCTACTCCCGAACGCGACGCGACACAAGACGTTATTAGCCAACGAGAAGAATCGGTGGCTCATATCGGTTTCTTTCCCCGACAGCGCGGAAAGAGAAGCCAGCAACAGGTTCACCTCCTCGTCTCGAATACGTTGGAAGGAGCTGACCCGTTTCGAGCTAAGTAACTCGGTGACGCAGATTTTCCGGGCTTGGCGCCAGTAAGGGCCGTAAGCGGAGAAAGTGACGTCGGAGCATCCGAAGGAGAGATACTGAGCGGCGATGATCTGGGGTCTGCTGGCGAAAGCGTGGTCGTGGGTCTTGAGGACTTCGCGGGCGAGTCTAGCGGAGGAGATGACGAGGGAGGGGATGCGACCGAGCTGGAGGTAAATGATGGGGCCGAGTTTCTGCGCGAGTTGGGAGAAGGAGTGGTGGGGCATGTCGGTGAGGAGGTGGAGGTGTCCGAGTATTGGGAGCTTCGGAGGTGACGGAGGGGTGATCGCCGGCGATCTGTTCCATTTAGTAAGGGTGACGACAAGTACTGTGATAATAACTGAAACGGAAAGGGTGAAGAAAGCGGTAAGATCCTCCATTTGTGACTGTGAGAGAGAGAGAGAGAGAATGAAAGCTTGGTAGAAGAGATAAGAGGGAGTGCCGGACTGGGGAGGAGTCAAGGCTTTATTTAGCACGTTTAAATGGCTTTACATAAACCGGAAAACGATTAAAAAATATTTTTTGGTTGAATGATTGTTGATTCAATGATTCCTATGACAGTGTTTGCAGGAAACCGTTTATTATCTTGATGTCTCTATACGGTTACACTCCTGCATTTTCGAATGTAGAAACTACGTATTCTTTATTAACTGTCCCTTTTAATTACTTTTTTTATTTGTAATTATTATCCAAATTCACACGAACTTTTTGTTACTATATTCTGTCATTTATGTATTAATTTTAATTATAATTAATGACTTGACCAATCAACAATTTAACATGGTCAAGGAGACAAGGATAAGAGAGTGAAGAGAGGGACAAACGTTCTCATCACTCATGTATGTGCCGTTGCGTGATTGAGTTTGAGTTTGAATAGTTGGAGTAGCTGTCCAAATTCAATCCGGTGATGGAGAACTTTGATGTTATGAGTTATGACCAATATTTTAGAACTGCTGCTCAACCGTCCGGTTTCTATACCAGTGGTTCAACCGTTTGGTTCGAATGGATCATGACATTTTAAAAAATTAAAAATAATTAAAATAAAAATTGATCAATAACCATTGTTTAGGTCCAATGTCCGGGTGAACCGTTGCTGTCCACTTCAATGCATTGGTGGAATTAGAAATTTTCTCTTGGGGTGGGGGAGCAAGGAGATAATTAAGAGAGAATGTAGAATGAAGACTAGGCAAATTTTTCTACAATACACCTATGAGATGTATTATACTATTTTTCATCTAAAATCTAATAAAAAAGTTCAGTTTCAAGTTTCTCTTAAGGTTAAAATTAAAAAAAATATGAATCCTATTAACTTTGGGCTGGGTTAAGATTGAGGAGGCAGTGTCAAATTAGACATTTCCAACCCTACAATATAAAGTAAATAAGTCATTTAAATTCAAACCCAATTTGAAAATTCAATTCAAACAAATTGTATTGATACATGAAAAAAAAATAATGGATTATATTAAAGTTAAATTGGGGATTTAAAGACATCGAACAAGTAATAACGTGACTCTACCCACCTAATAATATTTTCTCTGAAAAGTTGTGTGTGTGGGGAGTCCGGATGAGGTGGAAACAAAATCATGCACACTGGACTCATAACCGATAACCTATCACAACTGAACACTCCGGTGTTTAGTACAGATGAGGGGCACCCGTGATAAGTAGACCAGTCTGGTGTGCATGATTTTGTCTGGGGGAGTATTAATCCAACCTGATTGTGGGTATAGGGGATGGGTTACCCCTAAACAAGTTTCAAAATATTAATATGCGTATTGGGCAATTTGGTACTGCATTTTGTTGACGTTTGGTGTGGCTGTGAAATTCAATAGCCACAATAAATGATGTTGTTTGGTGTGGCTGCTGAGATTTCAACAACCACAATAATTGCTCTACCATTTCGATTCCACCAAAACTACCCATTTAATTCGACTCCTCAAATTCTGTCTCTCCATCTTTCCGCCAGAATTCTAGGGGGCATGTTCCCTTTTTCTTCTATAAAAGGGGTGCCTCTTGGGGGTAGTGTGTGCATGGAGTGAGAGCATTAGAAAGCTGAAGAGATTGGGAGAACTCCATCGCCATCTTCTGGCAAGATCTGCTCCTATTCGGTTTAGGATCGGTTTTCTTCTTCATTGCTGCTATTAAGGGTTCTCTCACACTAGACCAAAGCAGTCATCTATGCTTTTGAGTGCTTCAAGGCTTTGTTAAAGGCATTTCGGCACTAGTAAGGTGGTTAGTTTGTAGTTCTCTCGTCAAGGACATGAATAAACAAGTTTTCTTTCTTCTCCCGTGGATGGTCCCTTTGACCGAACCACGTAAATCTAGTGCCATCTTTACCTTTCTTTTGCTCTTATTATTTGCTTTATAATTCACATATTTCTCAATTATTTTCTTGTTTGCCATACTAATTAATCAGTAATTCAGAGTTTAAATCCTAACAAACTGGTATCATAGCATTATTTTGGGATTATTTACCGATTAATTTTGCTACTAATGACATCAATGAAGTTTGACATTGAGAAATTTGATAGATCTGTGAATTTTGGTCTATGGAAGCTCAAGATGAGAGCGATTCTGATTCAGAACGGCTTGGAAAAAGCTTTGGCGGGGCAAAAGAAAAAGCCTGAATCCATGTCTGGTGAAAAGTGGAAGGAGATTGATATGAAAGCCATGTCGACTATTCATTTGTGCTTATCGAACGAGGTTCTTCGTGAAGTTGCTAAAGAAACCTCTACAACAAAATTGTGGCTCAAGTTGGAGTCACTCTATATGACAAAGAGCGTGACCAATTGGCTTCTACTGGAAAGCAGACTTAAGGACCTTCGTCTTCGGGAAGGTAATTTGATTAAAACCCACATTGATGAGTTTTTCTCGATTGTCATGGATCTACAAAATATTGATGTTGTAATTGATGATGAAGATCTGGCTATCACTCTTTTATGTTCTTTACCAGCATCATATAAGCATTTTAGAGAGCCTTATTGTATGGGCGTGAGGAGATTACAGTTGAAGATGTAAAGAATGCATTGTTACAACGCGAACTGGTTGATAATCAACTGGCCAGCAACCCAAGTAACTCTACAGCCGAGGGTCTCATTGTTCGTGGCAAGCCATCTGAAAGAAGTGGCAGCAGTAAGTCAAAGGGTCGGTCTAAGTCAAAGCATCGTAATTTGACTTGAAACTACTTCAAAAAGAAAGGTCATGTTAAGGCTGAATGTTTCAAGTAGCAAAATAAGTAGAAACATCAGGCAAGTGGTGACACAAAGAAAGATCCTCAAGCCGAAGCAAGTGTTGTGACAGATGAGTCGGAGAATGATCTTCTGCTAATTGCAGATGCAGTTGCAAGGAATGTTCAAAATGGATTATGGACTCCGGATGTTCTTACCACATGTGTCTCGACAAAAGTGCATTCTCCACATATGAGAATTTTGATGGTGGAGTTGTTTTGAAGGGCAACAACGTAGCTTGTAAGGTTATCGGTAAAGGGACCGTTCGGGTACGTATGCATGATGGTATTGTGAGGACATTAAATGGAGACCGTCATGTTCCTGATTTGAAGAAGAACCTAATTTCTTTGGATACACTCGACTCCAGGGGTTGCAGATATTCAATTGAAGGTGGAGTTCTTAAGGTAACTAAAGGCGCTTTAGTAGTTATGAAAGTTAACAAGGTTGGTAGATTATATGTATTGCAAGGAAGTACTATGATAGAATCTTATACTTTGGTCTCGTCATCCATGTTCGAGGAAGATCTTACAAAGATGTGGCATATGAGGCTCAGACATATGAGCGAGAAAGGGATGACTTCTTTGAGCAAACGTGGCTTATTTTGTGGGCATGTCACATGTACTCTTGAATTCTGTGAACATTGTGTGTTTGGTAAACACAAAAAGGTTAGCTTTGCCAAAGAGATACATAGGACCAAAGGTACACTTGATTACATCCATTCAGATTTATGGGGCCCTTCTCGTGTTTCTTCAAAGGGTGGAGCAAATTATCTTCTGACATTCATTGATGATTTCTCCAGAAAGGTATGTGTGTATTTTCTCAAAAATAAAAATGATGTGTTTTGAGTCTACTTGCAGTGGAAAACTATGATCGAGAAGTAGACAAGGAGGTAGATTAAAAGGTTGAGGACTGATAATGGGCTCAAGTTTTGTGAGTTTGACTTTACAAATTATTGTTTGAAAGAAGGTATTGTTAGACATCGCACCTGTGTTGGTCGACCACAACAGAACGGTGTGGTAGAGCGGATGAACCACACACTCTTAGAAATGGCTCACTGCATGTTGTTCAATGCAAGTTTGGATAAGTCATTTTGGGCCGAGGCAGTTTCCACGACAGCCTATTTGGTGAACCGATCTCCGCATTCAACTCTTGAGGCTAAGACTCCATTTGAGATTTGGTTAGTTACTCCTGCTGACTATTCATCTTTAAGAACTTTTGGTTGTCCTGCTTATACTCATGTTAACGATGGAAAGTTAGAACCTAGAGCCAAGAAAAGTATTTTTGTGGGCTATGACTCCTGTGTAAAGGGTTACAAGTTGTATTGCCCTTCGAGCAAGAAAATTATTATTAGTCATGATGTTATATTTGATGAATCACACTTGTTATCTCCAAGGAAGGAAGATTTTGTTGCTGGTGATTCAGGTACATCACAGGATGACCGGATGCAGGTGGAGGTGGAGCCCAGTCCATCTTCATAGCCTTCTCAATCTATTTTAGATGAGCCAATCACATTGGATGATGTTCAACACAGTCAGGAGTCACATACTATTGCCAAAGATAGACCAAGGCGACAGATAAGACCACCAAGCAAATTTGATGATTGTGTATCTTATGCATTGACCGTCGCTTGTGAGGTAGATAGCACCATTGATCCGACCACTTATGATGAAGCTATATCTAGTCCTGACAGTGGTAAGTGGTTAGTTTCCGTGGAAGAGGAAATTGCATCTCTCGAAAAGAATGGCACATTGGAGATTGTATCACCACCACCAAAGAAGAAAATTGTTGGGTGCAAGTGGGTCTACAAGATTAAGGAGGGTATTCTTGGTGTTGAGGATGCTCGACACAAAGCGGCACAGGGTTTCAGTCAAGTTGCAAGTATTGACTATATCGAAGTCTTCTCCCCTGTTGTTAAACATTCTTCTATTCGTACCTTATTTGCTTTAGTAGCCATGCATGACATGGACATAGACTAGTTAGACGTTAAAATTGCATTCTTGCATGGTGATTTGAAAGAGAAGATTTATATGAAACAACCAGATGGTTTTGTTGTGGAAGGAAAGGAAGACCACGTTTGCTTGTTGAAGAAGTCTATGTATGGACTTAAGCAGTCTCCAAGACAGTGGTATAAGCACTTTGACACTTTTATGACTTCTAGTGGTTATTCTAGGAGTGCCTTTGACGGTGAAGTTTATTTCAGAAAGCTCTCTGATGATTCATTCATTTATCTATTATTATATGTCGACGACATGCTCATTGCCTCTAAGAATAAGTTTGAAATTGTGAAGTTGAATTCTCTTTTGAACAGAGAGTTTGAGATGAAGAATCTGGGTCCAACGAAGAAAATTCTAGGTATGGAGATTATTCGTGATCATGAGCACAGATACTGTTTATCAGCCAGCAGAACTATATTGAGAAAGTTCTTGATCATTTTGGCATGTCAGATGCCAAACCTGTCTCCACTCCTCTTGCAGCTCACTTCAAGTTGTCAGCGAAGCAGTCATCGAAGTCTAATGAGGAAAAGGTATATATGGGTCATGTGCCTTACTCTAGTGCTGTTGGTAGCATCATGTATGCTATGGTATGTTCGCATCCAGATATTGCTCAGGCAGTCAGTGTTGTGAGCCGTTATATGTCCTGTCTGGGGAAGGCTCATTGGGAAGTCGTAAAGTGGATACTTAGGTATTTGAGAGGTACATCTAATTTCTGCCTTGAGTTTGGAAGACCCACAGAGAAGCTTGTCGGTTATTGTGATTCTGATTATGCTGAAGATCTTGATTGGAGGAGATCTCTCAATGGATATTGTTTCACTTTGGGTAGTACCTCAGTTAGGTGGAAAGCTTCACTTTAGTCGACTGTTGACTTGTTTACGACTGAAGCAGAGTATATGACGGTGGCTGATGCCTCTAAGGAAGCTTTATGGTTACAAAATCTGGTTGGTGAACTCACAGGTAGACAGAAGGCTACAATGATCTATTGTGACAGTTAGAGTGCCATACATCTGACTCATGACCAGATGTTTCATCAGAGGACCAAGCACATTGATGTGTGTTATCACTTTGTTCGTGATATTGTTGAGAATGGTCGTGTTTTGGTCAACAAAATATCTTCCGCTGAGAATCCTGCAGATATGTTGACAAAGCCATTATCATCATCCAAGTTCGATGCTTGCATCGACTTGGTGGGTCTTGTCTCATTTGATGCTTGATGCCCTTGGGGCATTTGGAGATGTAGATTTGCTGTTTGAATTCTCGCCAAGGTGGAGATTATTGACGTTTGGTGTGGCTGCGAAATTCAACAACCACAATAGATGATGTCGTTTGGTGTGGCTGCTGAGATTTCAACATCCACAATAATTGTTCCACCATTTCTACTCCACCAAAACTGCCCATTTAATTGGACTCCTCAAATTCTGCCTCTTCATCTTTCTGCCAGAATTCTAGGGAGCATGTTCCCTTTTTCTTCTATAAAAGGGGTGCCTCCTGGGGGTAGTGTGTGCATGGAGTGAGAGCATTAGAAAGTTGAAGAGATTGGGAGAATTCCATCACCATCTTCCGGTAAGATCTGCTCCTATTCGGTTTAGGATCGGTTTTCTTCTTCACTGCTGCCATTAAGGGTTCTCTCACACCAGATCAAAGCAGTCATCTATGCTTTTGAGTGCTTCAAGGCTTTGTTAAAGGCATTTTGGCACTAGTAAAGTGGTCAGTTTGTAGTTCTCTCATCAAGGACATAAATAAACAAGTTTTCTTTCTTCTCCTGTGGATGGTCTCTTTGACTGAACCACGTAAATCTGGTGCCATCTTTACCTTTCTTTTGCTCTTATTATTTGCTTTATAATTCACGTATTTCTCAATTATTTTCTTGTTTGCCATACTAATTAATTGGTAATTCATAGTTTAAATCCTAACACATTTTTATACTTTTTTTTTATTTTTTTTTTCGCAACCAGTTCAGGGTGGCTGATTTAGGTCTTCTCCACTCCTTGAACTAGTCAAATCCCTAATACACCCACTATAGGGGCATATCGAAGGGGTCCCAAAACGATACGTATCGATTGATATAGACCAATTCATGTTGATACTTCGAACTTTCCCCTTAAATATGGGTATAGGGATGGAAAAAATTCAAAGGGCCAAGGACCCCCTCACCCAATAGTAGGTCAGTAAGACCATTCGGATCAACAACAATTTTAAAACCTTGATTATGGCATTGAGTTAAAATCATTTATAGTCAACTCTGTATCCATAGGTGACTTTGTCCGTAGGACTTTTGATTTTAAGTTTTGTTTTGACACAGTCATACTCAATTTTGATTTTAAGGTTTTTAATGGTATTGTTGCATGAATATGCCTATATTTATAATTAATGTGAAGTCATAAGTAGAACATGAAACAACCCATGAATAAATAAAGTCGTTTTAGGGGGTGTTCAACTGTTTGCTTTTAAATAAGCAAAAGCAAAATCCTATCGTCTATTGTATGCTTTTTCTTGGTGGTTTGCTAACTAATTTGTAAAACATGGACAAGCACCTCTTTAGTGTGTTCGATTTGGTAGAAAATAAGAGAGAAGCACAACTGCACAAGGGGAACCCTCAACTTTCAGCTTCTCTCTTACTTACTATCAAACCAAACAGTGCCATTACAGGCTTAAACCGAAAAAAAAAAAAAAAAAAGAAAGCCGTGAGAATAGACCTTACAAAACACATAGCGGGCAAAACAGCAAATACGTTATAAAAGTTTGACACGAAAACGCATTTTGTCACTTCTGGGCCAACCTAATGGTTATATGGGCTGTTTTTTCTTTTTCTTTTTTTATGAGTCAAGAATTTAGTATCTTGAATTTTGGGAGTGTCAAATTAGTACCCGAAGTTCAATAGTGTCACTACAGTATCCAAATTTCCGCCATTAGTAGTTCTCAGTTAACTGACGCAGGTGTGATGTTACATGTGATTTATAACATTCTGAAATTTCAAAATTATCCTAAGACACTGTTCATTGTCTTCTTCGTTATAACTGAAACTAAACCAGATCACCATGAACATGGCTAACTACAATGAACTTTCTTTTCTTTTCTGTGCTTCATCTTATCTGGGTTTCTTCAAAATGGGGTAAAAAAACCAAGCCTACAAAGCTATGCAAAGGGCGAGACTGGGTTCAAGCTCGGCCGGGCCAAAAGAGATGGAAGACAGCATGGTTTTGTACCCTTTCATACTATCTCTGGTTTTGTAATTTATGGTTGTGCTATATTGAAAACCAAAGAGTTTGACTTTTTGGTCATGGCTATTTTGTTTGTAGAAGCATTGTCTCTGTATCTGTTTCCTCTTATTTCTTGGGTGCGTTTGCGAGAAATACTCTTTTCCTGTTGATGACTTCAGTCAAATGTTTTAAGGGTATGCAGGTACAAGCAAGATCGGTTGCTGCTGAAGCTGATGGCCATCCGATGATGAAGTTGATGGACTCTGCTAATAGTAACAATTTGCCTGGTTGGTTGGATTCCATCTTCTTCGAAACCCGTTTGCATTATCCAAAGTAAGAAAATAGATTGTCGGTACTTAGATACAAGAAAACTTTCGCTGATTGCAAACGGAGAAAACTAAACAATAAAATTAGGGAAAGTTGGAACTGATTCGAATTGCAGAAAACAAAGGAGTGGCGGCTGCTCGTGAATAAAGAATTCTTCCGAACAGATTTTCACTAGGACCTAAAAGACATGTTACACAGGGAATTAATTGTAAAGAAAATTAGATAACGTTTAAAGGGCACTTGTGTCATTTCACATCACTTCTCGCCTGTAAACAGTTTTAGACTATAGATTAACGGTTTTTAAAATTTGGGTATTGCAGTGATACATTTTAAGTTGGGGTACTAACTTAGTAACTTGTCTTGACACTGTCCTCAAAATTTAAAATTTAAGGTACTAAACTGAAATTTCCCAAAAATTTATTATTGGGCTGTGCAGCGTCAATTCTTCTCTTCGCGCAGGGCCGATTACTCTGCCAAAAATCAAAACGAAGACGGGATTTGATGTCACGGAAGTTGTCCCGTGAGGACGGTGTGAGTTGTGAGGATCAGATCCGGATTCACAAAAATCAGTACTTAATAACGTTGTCATCACATAATGGTCGGCCAGCCCAACTAGAAACAAGACAACAAAACAATCAACATACCAGCCTACGTGATGAATGAATGCCGAATTTATTGTGCTTGCAATTTGCATTTTGTTTTTAATGTTTTGTTTGGCTGAGTGGGTGATTTAATTATTGTAATAGTCAAAAATAAAAAATAAAAGGAAAAGGAAATGTTGTTGCCATCTATGTTTTTACTTTGGTTTATTTAGAAAAATAGAAACAAGAATGTGGATCCGGATCCAAGTTGTTTACAGGATGATTAGAGAGAGGAGCGGGATTTAATGGCGGCCTTCTCATAGATGTGAAGTTGTTCCCCCTGTTGCAGGCCTCAGAGTTTGAGATGGAATGTGATTGCTTAAATCTGGTGTAAGCACAATTAAGGGGTGATTCGTGATTCGGTATGTTAGTTGGTTAGTTTTAGTAGAGACCGGGATTCTTCGAATCCTATTACCACCAAAATTTGGGGAGGGGGGATATTTGTGGTGCTGCTCTACTCAAACAATCTCTATGGGATTCAGCGGTATCACTAAATATCAAAAAAAATTTTTAGGTAATTTTTTAAACTATTCCTAACAAATTATATGCTTACTTTTTAATTATTGTCTTATAGTACTCCCAAATTTTCTAATAATTATCATCATTGTTAAATATTGATGAAAAAAATAAAATGTTAAATTTATCATTCATTATTTTTCAAATTTTTAAAATAAAACCCAATTATATAAAGTGAAAGTCATCACTAATCTCATAGTACAAGGGGGGTCTTGTAATTGACCCTTTTATTTCAATAGGCCCTAAGATTCTGTGATGCAGAGTTGAGATGCTATACACCAGCTTTGTAATTAGATTCGAAGGTAGGACAGTGTTTGATAGATGAAAGCGTCTGACCACCTCTTTATTTTTATTTATAAACCCTAAATTTCATATCCCAAATTCCTAAACCCTAATTGTAAACCTTAATATTAAGTGTAAAATGACCAAAAATTTGGTCGGATGCATGTCCTCCAAAGTCCAAACCGACAGGAGCCTATCTTAGGACAATGTACGGAGACACAAACCTCAAAACCTGCAACAGTTGAATTATATTTATATTAATAGAAAAAAATAAAAGATTGTTCTGTTTTTCTTAAGTTTAAAACACTTGGGAAATGAGAAAGCGAACTTTAAAAATTATAGGCCAAATAAAAAGATCAAAATGAAAACCATAGAACAAATTGATTTCCTAGGGTTTCAAGGGGCTCAATGCAACAAGAATAAAAAAAAAAAAAAAACCCTTCATCTTTCTCTTTTTCATTCTTGGTCAAATCAAGCGGGACTTTTTTTTTTTTTCAGTAAGTAGAAATTTAACATTCTAAGTTTGTCATTATTTTCTTTTATCCACAAATGCAGTTTACCTGATTTTTGTATTTCAATTCTTTTCCAGATTTCACACCTGCCGTGTAACAAAAAATCTAGTATTGGATGATTCATGATGATGGAAAAGTTTTGATAATTTAAAACATATGGTTGGTCATTTGTATAATTTGAGAAATTTGGATTTTGGAACTTGAAATAGAAAAGGTTTATAGTTGCTAGTTGATTTGTTGTTATTTTACTGAATGCTAAAAGCCTAAAATTTGTTGTTTATAAACTTCTATATATGAATGCTTATAGTTATAAATTCTATCATTCTAACCTAATTTATCATATATAATTTTTTTATTATTTATAAACCTTAATTAATCTTTTTCTATCTTTTTTAGGCTAATGCCTCACCTTTTTGAGCCATCATGCCTCAACTATGTCTTTTAACCTTTTAAAAACTTAGTAATGAGAGAAATATATCAACTATTAGGTGAGAATCAAACCTTATCGACTCTCAGGTGTGTTACATACTTACATACAAAGTGCAACAAAACCTAATTCCAATCAAGAATAAAATGTGTAAGACATATTTACTCCTGATTGAGGTTTGTAGCCTGTTGTACATGTCTTGTGTCTCAGATACAAAGTTTTAGTTGAAATTAGATGTTGCAAACAATCAACCACTTAATCTTCATCTCGCTGAATACTAGTTTCCTTACAATACACACACTCACATATATATGGGAATGCGTATCAATTAATGGCCTCAGCTCCCATAAAGTGTGAGAGGCTAAAGTTCTCGGGGCAGAGTAAGGGGAGACCTAGGGGAACCATGGTCCCCACTAATCTGATCTGCACTTATATTATGGATGGTTGGCCTCCTATGGCCCCATCCATATATTCTCCCCAACCAATTCATGTAAGATTTTGGTCCCCCAAAAATGAATCCTGTTTCCGCCCCTGATTTCAGGCCCTTGTGTTCTATGAACTATGAGCCCGAGCACCTTAGAGCACTAGTTGCGAAGGAATCAAGATGATTGATATGGGCTATGTCTAAGAGGCCCTAAATAGTTGGCTGATTCTGAATATAAGGCGATGTTTGATTTTTGGTAAGTTATTTATTCAGGAAATGCAGTTATCTCCATAAGTTTACCCATGTTCTTTTATTTCTCATGTAAACCATTTTAACTATAAAAATTCATTATTAAAAGGGGCATTTTTGTCTCATTCAAGTATTGTCAACTTTCCCCCTAGGTGGGAAAGTTATTTACCTACCTAAGAGATGGGTATCACTTACCCGGGGTAAGTGGTACCTAGGAAAATAAACTTTATCTGGTTCCTGCATAAATCTGAAAAAAGAACATGAGATTCTTATTAAAATCCCATTGGCCAACACTTTCCCCCTCTCAAAATCCGAAAAAAGAATGCCCCCTAAATCTTCTGCTTGCAAGGCTATATAGAAGGTATATTCACTTATGAGGGCAAGGTTTAGCTGAATGCTTTGGTGGTTCTGTGGGCCGTGAAACCAACAATAAATTTCTACGTCAGTAATAAAATACATGGGGTCTATACCTTTTACAGTGGGGCCTAAGAATTTATTACTGACATGAAACCTCATTATTGATTCTATAGTGGAATGAACAACCAAAACATTCAGCTAATCTGAATTCTATTTATGATTGATTGCAATCAGCCCCCCACAAGATTGCCCCCTACAACGTCCTACATCATATCTCTACTGTGTATTGGGAACATCTCCTGATGATGACATCATCATTTCTGAGATTATCATCAGGAGATGTTCCCATACAAGGCAGGAATAAGCTGTGGGGGGGCTGATTTGGTCTCAGCCCATTATGCATAGAAGTGGATGAACTGGATGGGTTGGGGACAAAATCATATACTGTGGATAGGACAACTACCTCGAGTGAATACATCAGTATTCCGTACACATGAAGTCCAGATCCATACTTTATACGTATGGAATTGTGGCATGTTCGCTTGTGATCAATTGCTGAGCCCACTGTATATAATATTGTCTCCAGTCAATCCATACCCATTATACACCACTCCAGATTTTTTACCCACATCTGTATTGAATTGCAGCACATCACCATGTTGTATTGGGAGATATAAATGTGGATAGATAAAATAGGCTGCAAAATCTGATTTACATTATACACAACCTTGCGAGCATAGATCTTAAAGCTGGTTGGTTGGATCCAATTTCACAGTTTTACCTTATTGTTTACCAAAATCTGACAACTTAGGGCCCGTTTTGTAAGTCTTTTTGGGAAGATCTTCTAATAGCTCTGATAGTTAAAAGACGTATTGAGCTTTTGCATGAAGATCTGAGCAATTCAAATCTAGTTTGGCAGATTTGTGTCTTTCCATATATTTTCGTGCAAGAACAAAATATAAATAGAATAAAGAGCTTCATTTAGAGCTTCGTGAAATCAATTCAAAATGAACTTTTTGTGTATTTTCGACACTCTAACTTTTAATGACTAGATCTTTCACAAATCAAACAAAATTAAAATAAAAATTAGTTTGTCCAACTTATAAAATGCCAAAAAACCATATAAAAAGATACACCAAATGAACCCCTAATAAATGGGTTGAAAGGATCAAGAGTTCAACTATTTGAACCGGTGGGTCATCGGACAAGTTAATGGGGTTTTGTTTTTTTTTTTTTCCTGTAATATTGCAGGTTAGATATTAATTAGAATCAGAATTATGACCGGGTCACAGAGTGATTGAAATTAACCCAGGTAAATAGAAAAAGTTGTTGGCCCCCAGAGATAGTTTCTGGGAATGCTACATTACCAATTTACCACATGAGATTGGATAAATTAGTAATTGTTTCCTTAATTTATTTTGATTAAAAACAAAAATATGGAAGTGAATAGGTGAACTGCCGCGAAAGTGCCCAACCCAGAAACTCTGGCCCCCAACAACCAAAGTTATCCCCAGGTAAACAGGGCTTAGAGCATTGGACAAACCAACCTTTGCCAGCTCAGGCCTGGACTCATGATTCATGAACTAGTTGGGCATGGGCTTAGCTAATTTATATTGGGCTCAAGTCAAAATATGGAGCCCATAATTCAAGGCCAGCCCAGACGAACAGTTTATATATTAATTAATTGGATAAACTGCTGAAACTTCTCCTAAGGTTTTTCATCGTTCCTGAAATCTCCCCTTAAGTTTAGTAATTACGATCATTTTCATAGAACTTTCTCATATAGTTGCAAATAGATCTTTTTTGTTAAAATACTTTAATAAAAGAATTGGAAATGTCTAAAATATCCATATAGTTACTATTGAGGCTGGTTCCTAAAGTAAAAACCATGATTTTGAAAACTGGACCGAATAATTGGACCAATTGACTTGGGAATTGGTTAAGTAATCGATTCTGTTTCAATTTAAAACTGTTTTTTGGCAAAAAACTGTTGCTTTGGTCAGCGACCCACTGACCCAGGCAGTCGAACCATTGACCCGTCGACCCGGACAATGGTTTTTTGCCGCTTTTTATTTTATTTATTTATTTAAGTTAAAACAAGCCGTCCGTTTGAACTGGACTGTTGGACCCAAGAACTGGTCCCTAGAATGATCCCGTGTCTCGTCCAGTTTTTAAAACCTTGGTGAAAACAATACAAACTTTAAGAACAACACACACGGAAAAAAGAATTTGAAAAATAAATTAATTTTGGAAACGAAATCGGAAGGGCTTGGGGTAGCGGTTAATATGAAGAGAAAATTTAGGAAAAAGAAACATTTTGATCCAAATACACATGGGTATTTTGAACATTTTAGAAGAGAGGGCTCTACTTGCAACTGTATCAAAAACAAGTTCAAGAGAGTGATTGTAATTACCAAATTTCATGTGTGGTTTTTAGTAATTTATACTAATTAATTAAATAATAATATTACTAATTAGAATTAGATTTATTTAAATTTTTGGGAAATCAAGCCATACAGGCATAGGGTCACTGGTAACCCCAGACAGAGTAGAATTGTCCTGCTGAATCATGGCCGGCGTGGCCGTGGGTGGCGGTGATTCCCACAATCATTTTAATATTAGAAAAGTTACACCAAATTGTGTTAACAGCCCAACCGCACAGAATGGACGTCCAAGCTTCCTCCCCAACCAAAACTCATTTGCATTGGTTCATTTCATTGGTTGGAAGTGCATCTTATTAGCCATACTCCATTGTCTCTATGCATAAAAGTCAGTACTGTGCATGAATAAACTGAACCATTTTCGTATCTCCAATTGCTATTTGATGCAACCCCTTTATGAAACTTGTAATAATTTAATCTCTGCATAATTACAAAGCATCTCTCTCTCTCTCCTCTGTTCCCCACAGAGAAGAGTTTGCCTCCAAACGACAAGGGGACCAAGGAATCCTTTTAACTAATGTTAGTTTTAAAGCTGGAAAGTGCCAATAGGAGAAGAGCTTTGGATGGATGCAAATTATATAAAACTTGTCAACAAAGGAGGCTTGCACTGACTGAATCCGGTTTCTCAACAAAGACGATCCACGTCTACTTCTTCTTCGCTCTCCGTCCTTCTGTGGTTTTGTTTTTCTCAGTAACCAGTAAGAACTGAGACGGCCTTCCATTTCAATTCTTTTTATAATTATTACATCAGCGTCCGTGGCCCGATTCTTTTTCGTTCAATCATGTATTCTTCATAAACAACACTTCTTTTCCGTGTGGATGAACTGGCAGCATCTCTGGTTCAATTATAAGCTTGCCGCCCTCCCCTGTATTCTCCGATCGACCGCCATCTCTGGAGCCTGGACTCTCTGACCTTCTCTCTCTCTCTCTGGTCCTGTCATTTACTTTCATCGACGAAGTTGGTGTAATGGGGAGAAAGCCTTGTTGCGAGAAGATTGGATTGAAGAGAGGCCCATGGACAATTGAGGAAGATCACAAGCTCATGAACTTCATCCTGAACAATGGCACACAGTGCTGGCGTCTCGTCCCCAAGCTTGCAGGTGCTTGCAGATGCAGAGAAAGATATGTTCATTTGATTTTTATTTTCTAGCTAGTTTGCTACGATATAATTAATAATTAAGAAACCCAACCCAAATGATATCTCGTCTGGTTTATGGTTGATGATGAAGGTCTGTTGAGATGTGGGAAGAGCTGTAGATTAAGATGGATCAATTATCTGAGACCAGATCTCAAGAGAGGGGCGTTGTCGGAGATGGAAGAGGATCAGATTATCCAACTCCATTCTCGTCTCGGTAACAGGTATATGCCATGCCATTATAAGTTATATCATGCCACCTCCTTCACCTATAAAAACCATCTCTGTTATAATTAAACAGCGACCTGCTATTATATACAAATTTCAGTTCTTAATTTCTCTGAGCACTCATTTGCCACAATCTCTCGTAGGTGGTCTAAAATTGCAGCGCACTTTCCTGGTCGGACAGATAATGAAATCAAGAACTACTGGAATACACGAATTAAGAAGAGATTGAAGCTTCAGGGCTTAGACCCTGTGACCCATAAGCCAATTGAACAGGAGAAAGACAAAGGTTTGAAGATTGAGCCACTGGATACTCGTAGGTTTCAGGAGATACCAGCAGTTCCTCAGAAGGAATTACAAGAAAACTGTCGATCAGATTCAGATGAAACAGTTGATCTCTTGCATGATTATGAGATGCTGTGGGAGGAGTTGGACATGGGACTAAGTTCCGATAATCCAGAAATCTGCAGCCTCACAAAATATTACAGCCCATCAATTTCTTTGGAAGTCTCCTTCAACCCATCCTGCAGCACTGGTGAATCCTCATCTCTGCAAGAAGACTCTGGCCAATGTTGGATCAACAATGTTGATAATTCTGTCCCTCCCAGCTGGGATGGGTTCCATGACGTAGAAGATATCTTCCATTTCGAAAATCATCAATAAACATCAATTCTACTCCCACGAATTACGTACTCTCATCGAGAAAAGAAAAAGAATAAAGCATGATGACATATAGTTAAAATCTCTTACGTACTTGTGGCAATTCGATCGGATTCTTGCAATTTAAGTCCTTTTTTCATACCCCAAACGGCGTATTTCCATATTGATCGATCACTATCTCCTCGTCACCTCATTCAACTTCCACTGGTTCATTCCACAAACTTGTATTTATTTCTTATTAAGGTTTGTCTTTCTTTACGCTTCTCCTTTCTGTAATTATATATTATTGCATGTATCAGATCTATTCATAGAAGAGGCACCATCAACCTCACGAAATTTCATGTGTTGTTGGAAAATGATATTCATTCAGTAAGTTTTACGATTCGAATGGGCTGATTACTGGTCGAATTGGCAAAATAATTTCGACTATGATACCGGAAAACTTGTAAATAAGCAATCAGGCATGATTCTTCAAAGTTGTAAGGATTGGTACCGGTCTGAGTTAACAATGGGATGAAAACGTCGTCATCATCATCTAAGCCTTGTCCATCCTGTTTCGCCATTCTGTTCCATGCATTGCCATATCTATAGTTAAATTATGGGTACAATTCAGTGTCCCTTCGAGTATACATAGGCATGAGATCAAACCCACGTTAGGTGCAGGCTCTTTATGTTAAGGTCAATGGACATCATGGGTGTACCTGCCGCGCGTCCCCACCCCTTAATCAATCTGTAATGTCATTTCTTATTACTTCCCTCCTATTTCACTTTTCGGTAAGTTATTTATCCAGCTAAATATACCTGCGAAAAACTTGTCCTGTTAAATGTATTTACCTATGTTCTTTTATTTTTCAAGTAAAAAAAAGAAAATAATCATTTTAACCATAAAAATTCATTATAAAAAGAGTCATTTTTGTTCCATTCAAGCGTTGGAATTTTTCCTCCAAGTGAAAAAGTTATTTACTCACTTACGTGATACCTAGGAAAATAGACTTTCCCACATTAATCTAAAAAAAGAATATGGAATTCTTGGTCAGTGGAAACTAAAATTCCATTGACCAACTTTACCCCCTCCCAAAATCCAGAAAAAGAATAACCCCTCAAATCCTTTTGAAAAGAATCAAGTGAATAAAAGTTACCTAGTTTTTATATTTGGATCTAACTCAAATAGATGAATTTACAGGATAGAGAGTTAAATTTAGTTCACATCTCCTCTAATTAAGCTTCTCTTCTTGAGGAATTATGATCTCCTACCCATTGGATATTAGAACTACAAATCAGGAACCTCTTCTGTCACTTGTATGTTGTCCTTCATATATGGGATATGTTCCAGATGTGCGGATGTGATTGTCCTGTGGGTAGGGTTCTTGTAGGTAGGAGCTAGATTCGGATTGCTTCTTCACCCCTATAAATTTTGTAGCTTTTTCAATAAGAAAAACAAAGTGTAGGAAACATGAGCATCAACAACCAATTAAGTTTCCTTTTTATCAGGAAATTGAATATAATTATACTTCTATTAAATATGGAGATCTTTTAACACCAACCATAATATTATTAGAAAGAAATGAAGCGTTTATTGGCTTTTTAACATTGAATATGAATAAGACATTGTGAAACGTTCTGGGTGAAAAAAAATTGCAAACCGATTTTTTTTTTAATTTCTTTAAAGGACTACACAATGGGGGTAGCCCATCCCCCAACCCAGGTGCTGGCGGGATTCAATCCCAAGTCTAGATTAAGACCAGCAGAGACCTTACCAATCATATCTGTTAATGTTAGACATTAATTCAATATCTATCAGGCCTCGTTTGCTAAATGCAGTTATTTAGGTAAGTTTTTTCTATGAAACACTTACTCAGGTAAGTGAATTTATACATGTTTTTTTATTTCTTATGTAAATAAAGTAATGGCCATTTTAACCATACAAATCCATTATCAGAAAGGGTATTTTTAGACCATTCAAGTGTTGACAATTTTCCTCCTGAGTGGAGAGGTTATTTACCCACGTAGAAGATGGGTATCACTTACCCGGGTAAACAATACTCAAAAAAATAAAATTTTTCTAATCTCCATATAAATCTGAAAATAAAAAAAAAATGAGATTCTTTATCAATGAGAACCAAAATCCCATTGACCAACATTCCCTTTTCAAAAGATTAATTAAGAGTGGTATATTTATATAAAAGTTTTTGCAGCACAACGGAGAATAATAAGTATCGCAAGTTCGCCTGTATCTTTTGTGGGACTGTGACCAGACTTTGCCATAATTTTATACGATTGATGAGACTTGGAGAGAGATTCATGACTTGTTGCGAGCAAGCAGCCAACTGCACATGTAGTGTTGCTACCAGAAGGTGAGACTTATGCACCGGCCGGAAGGAATTCGATTCATGCCAATTCAATGGGGTACGACTGTAATGCATTCCAATCCAATGATTTCAAACGTACCTGGACCTAATAAATTTTTCATTTAACTTAAAAGCTTAATTTGTTACATGAAAATTTTACATATATGGGGTTTTATTCTATAACATGTCCTCCGAACACCTATCAGATTTAAAGCGTGAACAAGTGCAAACCCTCAATGTTTTCCGCTACAATTTTTAATTAATTATACACTTGGCCAAACAGATTCTGATACCATCTCAAAAAACTGTTCAATTCATCTATATATATGTATCTGCTCAAGAACATTAAGAATCTCATACAGCGATTCAATTCACCGTTTTCTTTAATTAATATTCATTCGCGAGGCGACAATTCCATTTGGAGTATTTGGATATTATAAAGGGTTGTTCACTGCTCAATCTCTGATTGATTTTAATATAATATAAAGGGTTACGAAATTGGCACATAGCCACATACAAGCCCTTATCTTCAAAGTTCTGTTCACTTCTGCCATTATGGTTAGGGAGGGGTATTGGGAAGGAAACAGAATTATGAAGGAGAAATGATTCTTAAAACCTTTACAGACTGGAAATCATGTAAGAAAGACATGAAAATAAAAGACCATTTCCCTATGTTAAGCCCCACCTATATGGGGTCTTAAGCAGGGATGCAAATAAATTGGATCAAATTCAAATTAGGGTATATTCAAGTTTGATCCGATATTATAAACCTCATAAAGGTCAATTTGAATTCAAATCCGTTAAGGATGTGGATATCTAAATATGATCCGAATTGATTTAATTTCTATAAAATTTAATAAATTATTAAAAGAAATAAACATAACCATTTATATAGAGAAAAACAAAATAAACATAACCATTTTATCATATATGTCTTTTTTATAAAAATAAAATAAAAAATTACAAAAAATGCAATATAAACATATTTACAAATAACTAAATAACTATATCTATCTATCTATGTGTGTGTGTGTGTGTGTGTATATATATATATATATATATATATATATATATATATATATAGAGAGAGAGAGAGAGAGAGAGAGAGAGAGAGAGAGAGATTGGATGGACCAAAAAGATATATTGAATTGGATCAGTCCAAACTTAATAGTCCAAAGTATTTATTGGATTGGACCCGGTCCCATCCATAGTGGACTTATATTGGATTGGGCTGGATAGAGCCAATGTTCTGGTCCATTGATAGAAAATAAGAACATAGGTGTCAATGGACCCGGTTCAGATTATAATTGATCTAAATTAAAACAAACTAATTGAACAAATTGGACCGTCCAGACATTGAATTTGACTGGTCCAAAATATTCATTGGATTGGATTGGACCTAATCCATTTGTAATGGACTCACATTGGACTGGATCAGATTGGACCAAATCCAGTCCAATTCACACCGCTATATATAGATTCTTTTGGATCGGAGGGTGATCCAATCAAATCCTATTATGTCCTCCGATCCAAAAATCCAAAAGGAGATATCTAAATCTGACAAAATATGATTATATTTGAATTCAGATCGAATCATGGTCCAATCCATTTTCACCCCTAATCAACTTAGTCATAATATTTGAGTAATTAAAACAAAAAATTGATATTAAAATATTTTCACTTTGAACATTTTAAGAAAATTACATACATCTTACAATTGAAAAAAAAAATCTAAGAGAAATAGATATATATCACCCCTTTGAAAAAAGAATTTTACCACAGAATTAACAAACCTCTTAACAATATCAATTCTAAGAGAAACAACGGTTAAAAAAGAAATTACAAAAGTAAAAAAAAAATTAAAATTTTTCATCAATGCAAAGATAAAAATTATAATATATACACCAAATAGATAAAATATTAAATAAATAATATATAATGAAACATAAGTACAATCATATGAAAAAAAAACCTGTAATAAATAAGAACTTACAAGAATAATATCATTCCCAAAAGTTTTGATCAAGGGAAAGAAATAAAGGTGATCGACAAAATAAGAAATATAATTTGTAAAGAAAAACAAAGCCAATAATAAAATAAAAAAAAATCTAAGTATGCACATGAAAATTTCATTTTCAATAGAAATTTATACAAGGTGGGCTGCTTTTAAGCTTAAACACATATTCTCACGCTTGCCAGCACAAGATTTTATCATTGCATCAAGAAATAGCCCCAGATTATGAGAACTAGGTAAGAAATGAAACAATTGGTAAACTATAGGTAAGATAAAAATGTTCATTAAGACTTACAAATGATAAAAGAAGTTTTCCACACATTTGGCAAGGGTTTTGGTTTTTGTTGATTTCTTGTGTCTTCTTGCATAACATTTTCTTGCTGTCTTATGTGAATTTCTTTGCAAACTCCCATATCATAGAGAAAATCCCATCACTCTTGGAGCTGGCTCTCATATCTCAGCTGGACTTAAAGACTTCTTCGTGAGGATTACTTTAATCTCCAGGTTCTGCGTATTGATTAATTGGTTTTGTTTTGTTTTGGCTTAATTTTCTTTTGGGTGGGTTTTTAGTAGGGATGTCGATGGTTCGATTAATCGAATTATGGACAACTTTTGCAAATTGAACCGGTTTTATCGGTTTTTAATATTTATAATATATTAAATAAATATATGTATAATATTATATTAAAAATAATATTATGAAAATATATAGTATATTTATAAATAGATTATGACAATATAATATATGTACATATTTATATATAATGCATATATTTATATATAATATATAGAAAATATGTGACATATATTTAAAATATATATAAAATATACATGTATATACTGGTCGATTCGGTTAACTGTCAGTTTTTCTAAAGTGACCGAAAACTAAACCGATTCTTTAATTTTTCAAAAATACCAGACCAAAATCGAAATGATCAGTTTAATTTTTTGATTTTTCGGTTTTTAATAGACACCCCTAATTTTGAGAGGACGAAGCTGAGAACATTTTATTGTGGGTTACGAGGAAGGCGGGCTACATCTTCCCTTCCTATTTCTAATAATCTTCCCTACCTTATGGCTAATAAAATTTTAAGACGGTTGCCTCTCCACCGAAGCTAAAGTTTGGAGTTAAAAAAAAAAAATACCAAATGAAGCAAACTTCTTGCTTCTTCATGGTTTGTAAAACTTTTTCAAATGTTTCTCTTTTCAAAAGAAATTTAACACTGCATCTGCTGCAGTGGCCCCACCTATAAGTCAGAGGCCATGACAGTAAATTAAAGGCTTTGATTTATTTGTGGATTGCTAGAAAAAATGAGGAAACTTCATATTTCTAGCAAGATTAGTTAAACAGAATGCTAGTTAGAGAGAAAATCTAAATAGCTGAAAATTTTTTACCCACAGATGATACATGTCTCTCTCTCTCTCCTACCACCATGCCTAATTCCTTGCTAAGTTCAATGGTTCAGACTCGCCACCAACCATAATGTGGAATGAAGGAATCTCTCCAGTTATTGGCGAGATAAGATCCAAAACCAATTAACCATTTGCTAAATTGAGCTGGAACTTGAATCCAAGTGGAACTTTGAAATGTACAAAATGTTTATATAATTTTTTAGAATCCAAATGCATCCCTATAAAGAAGGAGAAAAGATTCCCCATTTATTTATTTTATTGATAAATACATATGGGTACTTTTGCCTATTAAATCAACTACTTTTGCCTATTCAATCATTACCTGTTGAATAATATTTTGAGTTAAAAAAAATGAATTGCCTGTTTTGAAGTAATATATCAATATTTTTTTTTTTCATGTCTTATTAGAGAAAAAAAATTGGTTGTAGAACCTATCAACTATAATTCCTAAAATCAGCCTATGGTTTTATCACTTTCATGGTAGAGATGAAAATAAGCAAGTCTCAAAGTATAACTAAGTATTATACCAAAAAAATAGTGTCAATGGAATGTTAAATACTAGGAATCAAGGGGGTTCTACCAACTGAGGGGTAGCTCAATTGGTGCGATGGATGAATTGTCCCTGAAGTGGTGTGGTTTCGAATCCTGCTATTATCATTTATAAGAAAAGAGTTGATTAATACCAAAAAAAAAAAAGAAAAAAAGAAAAAGAATCAAGGGGGTTTAACCATTCCTAGTCCTAGTATATCTATTGTGAAAATATTAAAAAAAAAGGAGTGTATCAAAGTTTAAAAACTCAATATAAATTTGTTTGTGTATCATGAGTATTGATACTTAGAAATTGTAATTATGTAAATAAGGAAAGTAAAATGATATATGCAACTGTTATAGGTTAGGGAAGAGAAGGAAAATTGTATGATTAAAAGATTCTAGTGTAAGAAAATGTGCTATGCAATGTGCAAGTTGTATGGTATTTAGATTTAACTTTATAATGTACATCAAACCCAAGACAAATATCGGATTTATAAGTTGGTATAGATGCCGGGAATTTGGAGCTCATAACCATGTATGTACTATGTTCATCATATGCAAGTTATATTTATATATAACCTGAATTTATATTCCACTTATGCAATAGAACTCTTGTAATTTATACCTTGGTTCTAGTTCCTCTACATCTTAGATTGTATTACACAAAACAAAAAATATTATGAAATATGACATCTATTTTATAGACACTGTTAACACCATTGCCTTAGTATTCAAATAGAGACGGGACAAGTCTTTGTTGATTTGAGTTCATAAGATTGTATGGAGATTTTTCAAGCATAAATTTTATTTGTTTCTCTGAAAAATGGATGTGATTTTTGAAAAAAAAAAAGAATTAGCTGTTTGTGCTTGTTTCAACATGATGTTGACAGAAAACTTTCATGCCAAAATATTTTAGCTACTACTTTAGCCCTTCTAAAGTGAAATTTTTGTTTTTCATAAATTTACTTTGATTTACTGGGAAAGAAAAACAAAGTTCCAAACTTCCAATTGTGTAAGGAGTGGAAATATAATGAAAACATTTGAGTAGTCATGCCAAGTGTAGTCTATACCAGATGAACCTCTGTTTCAGATTCAGAGTTGCATCTCCAAACTGGGAGTTATCTAATTCTGGACTCATGGTTTCACTAGATCGTTTCACAAAATCCTCCCGACCCTTGATTTCTTTTCCTGTTTTATGCCGTTTAGGAATAGAAAATTGAGGTTATCCTTTCACTGTTATTAGACTCTAGATTTAGAACTTTCAAGTGAATTTGTCCAAGTCATTGATGACTGAAGTCTCAGGAAATATTTTCTGGCTGCAATTAGATATCTGCAGATGTATATTATTAAGGTGTTGCCCACATTGGAGAACTCATGGACCTGAAATTTTGCAGGGATGCTTGCCACGGTCGCAACCTGCTAACTTCTTGTGTCCACTTCATGAGATTGCAGTTTGCAGGTTCCTACTGGCCTGATTCTTTCCTGGAAATAATAAATCAGATTCAACCGAGCTTCCTCTTATCCAAAATCTCAAAGTTAAAAAAGGGTACGTCACATCCAGGTTGTGAAGTATGAAGTTGGATAGCGGCAATATTTTGGCAGCAGAATTTTCAATCGGTAAATTCTATAGGTTAGGATTGAAACCATGAAACAGCAGTTGTTTGAAAAGCTTTAGAGCTACATCGCACAAGGAGGATAAAGGCGACCGCGAGACAACAATTAGCTAACGTTATGCGTTTATGTGTTTCTCCTCTGAAACAGTTCATTAAACCAGGTTCAGCTGGGATATTCAATTGAAATAAAAGAAAATGAGCCAACATGCTCATTTGGGCATTCAACAGTTCATATGGCCATCCTCATAATCCGAACAAAAATTGCATATCTTTTGTGATTTAATTGATCGGACATCACCAACTCAACTCATTAGTAACTTCCGGTTATGGCCTCCAACCGCGCCTGCAATGCCTCCCAGCTACAGGGCATTCTCACAGGTCAATCACTCGAGACAGTTTTTGGATCCTATTGAGTAGGAAGTCCCCTTGCTTAATGGTTGCTTGATATAAAGCATTCTTTGCATCCGGCCTATTGGTTTCAAGCACCCCAGCGACCTTGTCAATCTTGCAATGAAGTTTCCCTGCTGCAATAAAACGGGACAACTCCCTGGAAAGCACAAAAGAAATTTTGTATAGTGTCTATGAACATCTGAACCAGAACTGGATAAAAAGAAGCCAACTCCTTAACAAGGATAAGACTATGATGATGAAAGACTTACAGATCAATAAAGTCCACGGTTACACCAAAGGCTGTTGCCATTGCCTCCATGGTGACACTCTTATATGATTCCAAAAACTGAGAATAGACAACAGTACGGACCTCTCTCATGTAATATCGAAAATGTGGATGCAGGTAACGATCTAATTTTATCTGTTCTGTCAAGCCAGCTGATGAACATGCAAAATAATAGGCGGGAAAAAGGTCAATAAGGCAGGCGACACAAGAATTTCTGACATACTGCAAATAACAGCAAGCCCTATAAAAGTATAAATATCACCAGCCCACATGTGTGGGAATGTGATTACACCCAAGGAAAGGAAAAACCCTTAAAGAATGGTCATAAGTTTTTGAAATAAAGGACCCTTGTGGAATATGCCAAGGGGTTATGGATCATCTTCATTTGAAAAAAAAAAATTAAATTTAGCTTCTAGGAAAACAATAGAGAAATGGAAAATTATAGCAGGTTATAGAACATGCACTTACCAAATGCTGAAAAGAAGGACCTGTACTGACATCCATAGAGAGAGTTCAAGAACTCTGATAGATATGGGACTTTACTAATCACCGTTAATATCTCGGGAGCATCCACCACCTGGCAATATATGGTCATCTTTTGCAATCAGTGAGAGTTAAAAATAGGTAAAATCAACTTCCATTGCCAAAATAAACACAGGGAGGGCGGAGCAAGGGCTTCTTTTTTTTCTTGTTTTTTTTTTTTGTGGGGGCCAAACTGTACTTTGAGGCGAAGGGGGGACTGTAGGGGGGGGGGGGGAGGGGTTGATGCAGGGGGACCAAGGCTCCCCCAGGTCCTCCCTGGCTCCACCCCTGAATACAGGGACCAGCAACCACCAGCATTAACTAACATTGGAATAACACCAAGTATGAAGAGCCCAGCCTATGTGTATTACCTTCTGTTTTAAAGAAACTCTGTCCAAAGATATGATGCTTGTGAGGACAGTATAGAAAATGAATGTATCATAAGGAAAAAGTTCGTAAGTTGTAAAAGTTGAGATGGAATCCAGAAACAGATTGGCAGCTCTCTTGAAGTTTCTAGTGGCCATGCAGTACAAGCCTTCATATACTTTAAGACGATTCTTCCTCTCCCAATCACCTCCCTCTTCAAACAAACTGCCATCAATGATCATATATCAGGAATCAAAAGTTCTGAAATGTAATGTCTTAAAGGTATTTTAAAATTGTAAAAGACTCGTCTTACTTCTTGGCTTTATCAATGCTTTTGGAGATGAGATCAAAGTCCATATAGAAAAAACCAATCTGTAGACTATAGAAAACTATATCCATCTTGTGACCTATTGCTACTGTTTTGCTCTCTGTCAGCTTTAACTGCTCCAATGCTTTTTCCTAGGAATTCAGAAGAGAATAAGCTACACAAGTGCCAAATAATTCACGGATTTTTAAGGAACAAAGAGAGTTGTTGAGCCACAACAAGAAAGCTGCATATACCTTGTCACTGATTCGAATGTAAAACAAGGATTTAGCCAAGTGAGCTTCACGAACTTCACTTTCACCTAGGTTCTCTTCAGCATCGGCAATTCTGTTCAAACGCATCCAGAAGACATTTATGAAAAATAATCCAATAACCATGGCCTTGAGAAAATATTCCAGACCTTGAATAGGTTGTTCTAAATATATAGAAAACCAAGACAGAAGCCAACAAAATCTACGAATCTTTAAGAAAAAGAACTATCTCACCCAAATCAAATAAAAAAAAAAAGAACAAGAAAACTTTTCAAAGGATAATAACATATGTTCTCTGCTTCTTTTTAAAATTTTCACAATAAATGACAATAGATAGACTCCTTTAGAAAACAAAAAAAAGGCTATCTCTAACATACTCCTTATCTTCTCCCTCCTCTTGCTAGGCTATACCTTCCCTAGTTCCCCTTTACATGTTTTTCTCATCAATTTCTGTCAGGAACTAATTTAATAGAATCAATATGTGTCATTTCCATATAACCAATCAAGTCTCCATAGAGAAAGAAATATCTTCACACTGAAACTTATTCATCTTTCAATGATTTTAGGGCAATTTCTTCCGTCTCATATTCCTCCAACAAATTAATTAAGCTTTCCCAGAAATATAATTTTCTAATTACCACAGAGCACAAAGAACAGGATAAAGATCATTCCCAACAGCAAGGGGTAATGTGTTGCCCCACTAGTGTAATGTTCTTAGCTATCTTTTTTAATTTAAGCAAGTAAGACGGGTATGTACAGATGGCCTCTTAGGTGCAATATTACTGCCTATTATTGCTTACATCAGGTAACTCTTCCAGTTTTGAGCCTATCTTACACTGCTGGCAGCTTGGCAATTAGTGAAAGCTCATGTCAAACGTTTAGCTTCAAGTTTTATCTCTCGTTTTGCTGTATTTGCCATCCAGACTAAAAAAAACAGAAGAAATTAAAATTTCAACGTATGTAGTTAGACTACTTGATGCAGTATCCAGTTAAGATTAATAATACTCCTCAAAACAAATCAACAACAAGGAAACCATCCCCATACATCTAGCTCAAAGTCATAAACAAAACCCCTTAAGCCACAGCAAAGAGGACCATGCATTGGCAACGGCAGGACGAATCCACCATAGGTATTAACTAGGGTTAAAGCGATGATCTTTGTACCTCAGAAATAACCACTATAAAAACATGTAAGAGAACCCACTTAAATAGTTCTGTCTAAACCGAAACCAATCTTTTGGGGAAAAAAATCCAAATCCCATGAAGAAAATTTTAGTACATTAGCCAAATTTCCTGCAAAGTATAATAAAAACATTGTATAGATTTTAGAATAGGCCCTAAGACGCTTCTTCACAGAAACTACGTTTCGAATATGAAATCTATTCCTGTATATGCACATTTAACATAATTTTTGTCTTCCACTTTAGCCAGGGAGAGATGCAGGAAAACAAGAACAAAAATAAGGAGAAAAGAAAAGAAACTCACTTTTCGTCAAGCTTCTTGAGCTCTTCGTCAATCTTGGCACGCATGGATTCCAAAACAGCCTGATCCATCTCCAAAATCGAATTAGCAGCTAGGGTTTCGTATAGCGGAGCCATATCTGCAGATGGAAACAAAAGGGTCAGTTCGTCAGTTCTATGAAAAGGAACGAATAAACCAGAAGAGCAGAAACGGAGATCAGAAAGGAAGGAGAAGAGGGGATCTACAGTCGGCTTTAACAGCAGAGAAGACATCTTCTCTAAGGCGGACTTTCTCGATGTCCTCAACGTCTGGATGAGTCAGAAGGAATAGTTTGTGGGCAAGCACGAGGTGTGGTTGCTGAGTTCCCTCATGCGCTTCCATGGTTTCTTAGGGGATCTCTTCTCTCTCTCGACTCTCCCTTTCAGTGCTTTTCTTCACAAGCAAGTGAGAACCAGAGAGGTTCACTTCTTTCTTTTCTTCACAAGCAAGGAGATCACGTTGGCGCCCCGCAGGAGGCGTCTCACATGTACATCTCGCCTTGCATTGGGATCACCTCCCGTACTAATCATGGAAGATGTTCCGAATACACGGGTGGGAGGTGATGTAGGGCGCCGATCTGATCTCTACTATAAGAACTACCAGGGGAGTACCTTATTGGAGCGCTGCTAACGTTGGATTTGAACTTTAGTCACGTGGATGATACGTTGGTGGACCCAGTTAGATGCAAGATTCTAATCTGACGGTTTTAACGTTCGGATCGATTGCTTGACTCTAGGGACACATGAGACACGAGTACACGATCACTGATTGAGGAGTTGTGATCTTCTCGCAACAAAATCTGTCCCAACACTTCCAACATTATCAGTGTCCATACATCATGTATGGGACCCACCGGGCGTATAATGTTCGAATGTATTGGAAGAGAATCTTATTGGCAGGACATCTGGAATGGGATGTGCTCCTCACACTGGAGCGCCTCACATGCACATCCACCGTGCATTAAAAACAGGACATTCGGAATGCAGGGTACGATGTACATGTGAGACACGAGTGAGGTGCGGAGAAGATCCAGTCTCAGGACATTCCTATTCGTGTTTTTTTTATTCACTCATCGAGAGCTATCAAGCTAAGAGCAAGATTTAGGGGGTGTCCTATTTTTTTTTTGGATTTTAAGAAGAGAAAAATTGATAAATGAGATTTTGGTTTTTTGATCAAGAATTCTCTCTCTCTATATATATATGTTTTAGTTTTAGCACTTATATCCTATATCGTTAAATAACTTTTTCACGTAAGAGAAAATTATTGATAAATGAATAAAAAAAATATCTATTTTAATAATGAATTTCTATGATTAAAATGACCATTACTTTATTTACTTATAAATAAAAAAAATACATGGATAAATGTACTATCTTGTTCAGGAAAAACTTACTCCGATATTTGCATTTATGTGGATAAATAATTTAACGAAAAGTGATCGGGCCTTAGGATCCACCTAAGAGAGGACCTGCGTCGTCGATCAACATGATCAGATGCTTGTGGACTCTCTGGTCAATTTAATATAACCTATTTTCAAATATTTGCTTCTGACTCCCGGCAAACCCGAAAATACACACACAAAAAAAAAAAGGATAAACCAGAGTTTTAATGGCTACTCTGTACTGCTACTCTCTCCACTGCGATTTCCGTTAGCCATCCCTCCATGGGAACGAGAAAGATTCAAGATGTTTTCGCCTCAGATCACGACTCTCCCGACTCAGGCAAGTTACCTATCTTTGCCCTTATTTGTTGGATCACTGGATGACTGGAGTCTTGTGTTTTGTTTATCTACTAGGGTTATGATTTCGTTCTCACTGCTTACTGTAAGAGAAGCTACTAATTTTTGCATGTTCCGTTCTAAAAAAATTAGACCATAAATTAGGGTTTTCTGGAAATGGCTTCAGCAACCAGTTCTTCATGATACATGAGCATATGATGTTAGTTTTTGGTGGGGGTAGGGAGAGGTGTATTATGTGTTTGTGTAAAGTTCAAACCAAATATAAAACATTTTAACCTGAAAAGCATTGCTTGCATTAAAAAGAAAACAAGCTTTATTATGATTTAGACAAACAGTGCTTGAAGATTATGTAAGTTTGACAGATTGAAAAAATCTGACGGAGTTTGAATCTTTATTAGCCAATGCCCGACGAAAAATCTGATGTTATTTTTTTTTTCTTTTTAATTTTAACAGAGGTTTGGCGGCAATACTCAAAGCATCGTTCATGCTGGGTCCATCTTGCAGCCAGTGTGCATGCACTTCCAAGGAGAATAACCAGACAAGAAGCCGAAGATATTAGGAGATTCGAATTTACCTCCCCATGTTTTTGGGATGATTTCCCTCACCGTGAGCGATCGAAGAGAGTCACTAGCGATAAGACCACAATCCCAAAGCAGAAGAGGAAGCTAGACACCGACATGTTTGAGCGTTACTTGGAGTTAGTTCTAAGTCCCACAAATGCAGTAGGCTGAATGAATCTCCTGCGTTTTCCCTACCTCTCTAATGACATTGCTTTGCCTTGTGTAGGAGTTTATGGAGGAACTTATCAGAAGATAAGAAGACTTCCTTCACATATCTTGACTCG
The DNA here is from genome assembly GCF_056320005.1 of Nelumbo lutea. NCBI lineage: Eukaryota > Viridiplantae > Streptophyta > Magnoliopsida > Proteales > Nelumbonaceae > Nelumbo > Nelumbo lutea. Next base: position 6,848,958 of record NC_142687.1, read on the forward strand.
TTGTGGTTTGCTTTGTATAGAGGAACCACCAAAACAAAGGTGTTGATGTGGATTAAGAAAAAGAACATTTTTTCGTGGAAATATGTTTTTGTTCCCATTGTTTGCTGGTTCGTTTTTCCAGTTCCCATACAATTTCATGTAAGTTGCTCTCATATTGCTCCTCTGCAATTTCATTGATAAGTTGAAATGTTGTTTTGTAAGGCATCATTGGAGTCTTTTGATCCTGTGTAACCTTGGAGAAAATCTACAATCAAAAACCAGAACACCATGTATGCTGCTTCTGGATTCACTTGAAATGACAGACCCCAAGCGTCTTGAACCCGATATAAGGAAGTATGTATTTATTACATGCATTCTTGCCCTTATATATTTGGGTCAAATAACTAGTTCTGTGTATTGGCCATTCCAGGTTCTTGTTGGACATTTACAGATCAGAGGGCAGGCCAGAGAAAGAAGAGTTGATTTCAAAGATTCCTCTTCTGGTGCCAAAGGTGAAGATGTTTCTCCTATTTGACTTTTGTGATCCATATTCCTGTGTTTTTGTCAATGTGGATATAACAAATTATTCGCAGGTTCCACAGCAGAGGAATGATGAGGATTGTGGAATCTTTGTTCTTTATTTTATAAATCTATTTGTAGAATGTGCTCCTGAAAATTTTAGCATTTTTGAGGGCTACCCTTACTTTGTAAGTTCCAGGAATCTTAGTGTTGCCTGTCAGTTTTCGTAAAACAAATTTATGTTGCATTAGATATTGAATAATCTTTTTTCTGCTACAGATGAGGCAAAACTGGTTTAGTTATCAAGGCTTTGAAAGGTTCTGCAAGAAAGTCCTATCATTCTGTTCGTGAACTTTGTGTATTTGGTTGCTGAAACCTTTACTGTAGTCACATAAGGGGGCATGCAGATTGCATATCCTCGGTCACCGGCTAACATGTCCATCTTTGTTAGTTTCAGTCTTTCAGAAATTTATGTGAATTTCAGGTACAGTAATCCAAGGATATACATGATTGATGTGTAAATTGTCAGATGATGGTATAAACATAGGGCTCTTTGGATGCATTGGCCATCCAAATGAAAATACAGCATGTCCAAAAGGTATTTCCCTAAATTGAGGAAGCATTTTTGGAAAACAATTTTGCTTTTTTGGCATTTCTTTCTTTCTTTTTTTTTTCTTTTTTTTTTTTTTGTTGGATGAAAGTTTTGTGTAGTGCCCATATCGCCCCATTTTGCTCAGGCCAGTCCTCTTGGGGTTTTTTAAGCTCTTTTGAGTATGATCCCCCATTTTCATGTAAGTGGTCCTGCAGAATTAGGTGCCTGGCTTCTTTGGGCGATAAATGCATCATGCATAGAAGAGGCAAAGGCATGGCCCATGGCCATGTTCAGTCAGATGGAGAAGGGAAGAAGTCACTGAGAAAAAGTGTTCAGTCAGATGGCAAATGGATTGGTTCGGTTGGATGTGGGTTGAAGACCAACACATCCATCGACCACCCGCGCCCATTGATAATGATAATCCACATTTCTAAGATGTACATGGGTTGCAACCCACCCATCTTGACCCGTTTGAATATTTTAAACTATGTAATCCACTCCTTATTGAGAAAAAAATGGATTTCTCCTATGGTAACACATGTCCCTATCTAATTGGTTCAACCCAAACACAAAAATTTGATTTCTTTAAAAAACAGTTAGAAGGAGAGAGAGGATAGAGAAGTCACATAACCAAGGAGAAAGAACCTAAGGATGTGTTTGGTTTGATAGGAAATAATAGAGAAACAAAATGTTGAAGGAAAGTCCACAAGGATTTTCATGAAATTTCTTGAGAACTTTCTCTTCATTTTCTCTCTCTTTTGTTTTCTATCAAACCAAACCGAGTCTAAAGGAGAGAGTAGGGAGGGAGAGAGGAAAGAGAAATTAGAAAATAGAGAATAGATGAGAGGGATAAGAAAGAGGGAGAATGGATAGAAGTGATAGGAGACAGGAAAGAGAAGAAAGAGTAGAGAGAATAAAATTTGAGAGAATGATACACATAACTTCATCTAGTACTTGCACCCAGAAAAAGCATTTAGTACACAAAGTACCTCTCAAATCATTCATCATCATCTAAACCTTGCTCCAACTATATGGGCCGACTACACAGATCTCTTTGCCATTCTGTTATGTTTAGTGCCACATCCATTGTCAAATTATGAGCACTTAGATCATTTCTTACTACTTCCCAACAAGTCTTTTTCAGTTTGCCTCTATCTCTTCTAGCCCCTATCAACTTTGTAATAGATCACTTCTTCTAGTAGTTGTTGTAAATGGCCTTCTATGGATGTGACCAAATCATTCAGTCTACTTTCTCATTTTATCACCAATTGGAGTAACTCTTAGGTTCCTTCGTATGACTTCATTTTTTATGTACCATTATCCTTCCTGGGGTAAAAAATGAAGTCATACGAAGGAACTTAAGAGTTACAAGTTGATGGGTTAGATGGGTCATCCAGCCAATTAGATAGATTGGATCAGAAATCACCACCTCTAGTTTCTAGCAAGCAGTAGACCTTTCAGCATCTTAAAAGCATATAAACTTTTGTTTGTTTGCAGTGCAAATCTGAAGCAAATACAAATTTTGCACTTGGTTCCGTTTTGCTTCCATTTATTCGTAATTATGATTTGCACTTCTATCTGATACAAAAATTGTATCTTTCGTCTCTAGCAGTGCAAATTTTGCTTTTCAAAAACTGATGCAAAATTTGCACCACCTTCCCCAGCTCAGCTACTCAGTTGTTACAAAGTGGAGACTGCATCACGTTTGCTTCCTACCTCACTCCCAAACAAGTAACCTTCTATTACCTCTATTCTCTTTCAAATAAAGACGACATAATACAAATTTGAAGCAAAAGTCAACCAGAATTTACACTCAGCATATTTTCACTCCCAAAGTTTCTCGAACAGGCAGATTGACAATTACAGGTCTGTTCTATAGGATATATTGCAATCAATTTGACTCTTAGACTTTGTGTCCACCTTCAGAGGGGATAAGGTAGGCTATTTTCAGGGACATTCATTCATTGCAATCTAGTTAAAGCTAGAGAGACTGCATTTTCAGGCCCCTTACAGATGATGTTAATGGGGAATTACACTGGCCCGCGTCTTATAGCCCGGTTTCTTTTATTTGTGTCCCGACACTGACTGCGTGCTCATATTAATTTTGCATCTGAAACGTCGCATTTGCCCGTTTGACATTGCTGCTTTGGATGGGATGAGCAAATGACTTCCTATTTCCCCTTGTATATCGTAACTAAGGTAGCTTCATTTTTTCTCTCTTGCAAGCAAGAAATGATATCTATAATCTATCCCTTTTTATTATTCAGAATAAAAGAGGGTTATTCAAAATTATTGAAGGATTTCTTGATCCAATTCTAATTCCATGAATAATGATGTAATTGCATATAAATAGGATCCAATTTTTAGGCATAACATTCAATACCAGTGATGAAGGGTGATTTGGCACAACCTAGTAAGAAGGGAACACGTAGACGTGATCTGGTCGAGGGTGATAACTCATCTAAACGAACCCATTTTGCAACATTCGGAGCTTGAGTATCCAATTACCTCGGCTTAAAAAACCACCTCGGCATAGAGACACCTCGATACCTATTCTAGTTTGGGACTAAAGAATCGAAGTGCCAGTTTAGAGTTAAAGAGCTAAAACGCCACATAATCGACTCCAAATGCCTCCCCAACGGACCCCAAATTTCTCAGGGTCACGATGAGACTCGACCTAGCTCCGCCTGAATCGGAGGTAAACAATAAACCTTACCAACATATTGCTCTCCTTCAAAAACAGAACAAACCTTATCTGCATGGCCCGAAGATCCCGAAGCTCTCTCGTAAGGCCCACGACTACTCCATTATATAAGGACATGAAACCTCAAGGCAAAGGTAAGCGTGATTATTTTGCTCACTAGCATTTAAGCACTCAAGTATTCAGCTCGCATTCACAATATAAGTATTGACTTAAGTATCGAAGCGACCTCGTCAGGTTAGCTACCCTGGGTTCTCTAATCTACTATTCTATAGATTGGTCCTGTTCGCCGCGCAACTGGAGATCGGATCGTCTTCCAACTAGGAGTATTTAGATCGCGCACCATCAATTGGCACCGTCTGTGGGAAACAATCAAAAGGTCATCCCAACTTTAGTTACAATTTTATTTTTCAATTTGCCCCAATGGACTAGCAACACTGGAAAAAGTACCAAGATGAACGTCATCGGGGGCAAGATCAACAATCAACCTTCCCCCAAGGTCCTACGGTATGCATTGGCTAGTTTACTATTCCTCTTACAGTATCAGGAGTCTTGTCATTGTCCGTACCATAGGGCACTATGCAAGTAAGCATTTCGCTTCCCCCACTGGGTGCGACTTTCTCCGAGCCATCTGTGATCCCTCCTGGAATCGAGCACTCCCAATTCCATGACATTGTTCAGTGCGTCTGGGCAATACAGATCCAGATGCAGTAGGTCCAACAATTCCAACAGTATCAACAGTATTATCTGTACCAGTAGTACCAGCAACAGTTCCCACCACTACAGCCAAACAAGCAACAAATTCCATCCGGGCACCCAAAGTTACGTTAGGTCCAGAACCCCAATCGGCCTAGGACTAGCCAGAACGTCAACCGATCCCCCAATCGGGGTGAGAGAACCTCGCAAGTACCTATTCCTCCAAGGGTCAGGTTTTGCCCCATGGGAGGAGAGACGGTTAGCACACTCCTCCAGCCTCGTAAGGAAATTTTAGAAACAGGTCCAGGGATAGTCAGTTCAACAGGGCCAATCCACCTCGGCACTCCCAGCAGGAAAATGATGGCTCACGAGGAGATAATAACCAGCCCGGAGTTCGAGGTGCGAACTCGAGGCAGGACCCCTCCGTCCCTCGCGATAGATGGTGCGAACCCCGCAACCAAGAGAACCTAGCAAGAAGGAACCAGGATCTACCTCGCAACAATGTCCGTAGTGATGCTGAAATTCCATACCAGACCGAAATCAGCAATACCAATGCCAAGTCAGTGAAGAAGCAGCAATAGCGACGTACAAGACACGCCACTCCTCGGCCAGAAACAATCTATCAACGAAGCCAAGCCAACAAGTAGAGCAAGCCAAAGAAAAGGAAGAAGTGAGCTTGATGGCTACGAAGACAGTGCCTCCATTACTTTGTTGATCATCTCCTTTGTCTCCCGAGTTCTTGGCAACTTCGACGCCGAAAGATTTCAAGGTACCCCCGTTGGACAAGTATGACGGGTCGTTTGACCCCAACGATCATGTGGATTCTTTCATGTCTCAGATGCACCTAGCTGGGGTTGACGAGTCTTGCATGTGTGTGGCCTTCTCCACTATGTTTAGGGGGGTAGTCCGAACTTGGTATCGGAACCTCGCGCCGGGCTCCATCAAAAGCTGGTCCCAATTTGTCGACCTGTTTACTGCGCATTTCATTACCAGCAAGTGCCCAAAGTCGCAAGAAAGCCTTTTGGACGTAGTTCAGAGGGAAGGAGAATCAATCAGAAGCTATATAAAGCGCTTCAACGATACTTACTTGCAGATATTGAACCTTAATCCAGTGGTGCGACTCACTGCGGCAAAGAAATGAATCACCCACAAAGAATTCAAGTGGCACGTGGTAGCTAACAAACCGAAAGATATCACTGAATTCCTCAGGTTGGTAGATCAGTTCATCGGTACCGAGAAGGAGATAAACCAAAAGATTGGCAATCCACCGCCGGAAAAGATGAAGAGAGATAATGAAGGAACGAGCAATGGTGGGCAGAAAAGAAAGAAAAGCAAGTCCCCAAGCAAGGGAAGAAGCAAGTCAAGAAGTCAATCCCCCTCGCGCACCCACAAGCTAGGTCGGCGCTCTAGGACCCAACCTGTGGAGAGAACGAGCTATACGCCTTTGAGTGCTAAGCAAGGAGAGATCTTAATGGCTATTAAGGATTCCTCCTTCATCAAATGGCCTCCCAAGTTAAGGGGAGACCAAGTAACAAAAAACTCGAATGTCTACTACCATCTCCACCAAGATCATGGACACAACACGGAAAATTGCAGGAATCTCCGCAACGAGATCGAGGAACTTATCCACCGCGAGTACTTGAAGAATTACATATTGCGAAGAGAAAGGGGGCAAGTAGACCGACAGGCAGATCGACAAGGGGACCCGAGGAGGAATGATCCCGAGGTCAGCAGGCAGAATGAGCAACCACCGTGACAGTTACTGGAGGAAAGACCAATTCGCGGAGTGATTAACATGATCACCGACGGGTCCATCATCGCCGGATGTACATCAACAACTGGGGGGACCTCGATCCGCAAATTGGAAAACGAAGTTGAAAACCTGCCAAAGCAACCTCGGCTTGAAGAACCGATCTACTTCACTAAGGACGATGCACGCGGGATCCAGTACCCTCACGATGATGCTTTAGTGGTGAAGCTAAGGATTAACGACTTCGAGGTAAAATGCATCTTGGTGGACTCAAGCAGCTCAGCAGACATACTCTTCAATGAGACCTTCAACAAATTACAATTACAGTAGAGCGACCTGAAACCGATAGATACGCCTTTGATAGGGTTCAGCAGCGAGGAGGTCAGACCTCTTGGTCGAATCACAGTACCCGTAGAAGCCGGTACGTGGCCAAACATTGTGTGATTCGAGCACACGTTCTTGGTAGTCACGACTCCCTCCCCCTACAATGCAATAGTAGGTCGACCTATCACGCATGTTTTATGTGCGATAGTATCCACTTACTACTTAGCGATGAAATTCCCAACTGATTACAGAGTGGGAGTCATACGATGTAACCAGCTCGAATCCCACAAGTGCTACGTGGCTGCCTTGAAAGGAAAAGCAAAGCTGACAAAGGATATCGAGCTTGAGCAACCAGTGGAGTATACCGACGAACAACTACCCCGAAAGAAGAGACGATCCACATACCAGTCTCTGTCGTCAAACTAGCCAAAACTCTTCAGATCGATGCCTCGATTAGTGAACTGCTTTGAACCTACCTAGTAAGTTTCTTACTTAAAAATTTAGATATTTTTGCTTGGTCCGCAGCAAAGATGCCCGGGATTGATCCAAAAATTATAGCTCACAAACTTAATACCGACCCTTTAGTCAGGCCAGTAAAGTAGAAGAAACGCAACCTCGCCCCAGAACGTTGGAGGGTAGTCGATGAAGAGGTTGGGAAGCTCCTCGCTGCAGACTTCATCAGGGAAGTCCATTACCCGAACTGGGTGGCTAACCCGGTTCTGATGAAGAAAGCCAATGGAAAATGGCGCATGTGCGTCGACTACACCGACCTGAACAGAGCCTGTGCGAAAGACTGCTTCCCGCTACCCAAGATCGGTCGCCTAGTGGACGCGACCTCAGGGCATGAGTTGCTGAGTTTCCAGGATACCTATTCCGGTTACAACCAGATTAGGATGGATCCCGCTGACGAAGACAAGACTGCTTTCATAACTGAGCTCGGGTTATATTATTACAAGGTCATGCCCTTCAGATTAAAAAAATGTTGGGGCAACATTCCAGCGCCTTGTAAATAAGATTTTGAGTCGTTAATCGGTAATAAAGTAGAACGTTATGTTGATGACATGGCCGTGAAGACCCAGTTTTCAAATTCTTTGCTGGATGATTTAAAAAATGTTTTTCAAATTTTATAAAGATATAACATGAAGTTAAATCCGAATAAATGCGTCTTCGGAGTCACTTTGGGTAAATTTCTAGGCTATATAGTCAACTGACGCGGCATCAAGGCCAACCCAAACAAAATAAAAGTAATTCTAGATATGAGACCACCCCGGAAAATAAAAGAGGTCTAGAGGCTGACTGGCCGGATAGCCACCCTAAGTCGCTTCATGTCTAAATCGGGCAGACTGGTGCCTACCCTTTTTTAGAGCTATAAAAAAAAGCAAGAATTTCGAGTGGATTGAAGAATGCCAGCTCACTTTTGACGAGCTGAAAAAATACTTAGGTACCGCCCCAATTTTAACTCGACCCGAAGAAGGGGACGTGTTAAAACTATACCTCTCTGTGAGAGATGAAGTAGTTAGTTCGATACTGATCAAAGAAGTAGATCAGGTTCAACGACCCATCTACTATGTTAGCAAAATTTTGCAGGATGTAAAAACTACATATCAAGAGACCAAGAAATTAGGCCCATACTATCGTTGTTCTCACCAATAAACCCCTGAGGCAAATTCTGCTCAATCCCGAAGTGTTTGGAAAATCAACGAAGTGGTCCATCGAGCTGAGTGAATACGATATCCAGTATGAGCCTCGACCAATAGTCAAAGCTCAGGTGTTTGCGAATTTTGTAGCAGAGTGCACGTTCGGCGCAACGACCCCGAAGTTGACAGAGCTCACCCACACGGCGGGAGCATTAACCAGTGCGACGCCAGCCCCGATCAGAACGGAACCAACCTGGGACGAGGAGCCCTAAATCCTCCACATCGACGGCTCGTCCAACCAGTAAGGGAGTGGTGTAGGACTGATATTGTACGGCCCAAGCGAGGTGAAGCTGGAGTATGCTCTCCGGTTCAGATTCGAGGCGTCAAACAACGAGATAAAATATGAAGCATTGATCACCGGGCTAACCTTAGCAAGGGAAATGAAATCAAAGCCCCTCATCGTATGTAGCGACTCACAACTAGTGGTCAACCAAGTCACTGGTGAGTACGAAGCTCATGACCCCACTATGGCCGTTTACTTGCCAAAGACAAAGAGATCCTACACAGCTTCGTCTCCTGCTTTATCAGACAAATTCCGAGGTCTGAGAATGCTAAGGCCAACGCCTTAGCACAACTATCTAGCATAAACAGCACCACTATGCGAACTGTGTACATAGAGGACTTACCTCAACCCAGCATTCTCGAGGGAGAAAAAGAGGTTGCTCCCGTGTTAATAATGATGTTAAAAAACTTAATGATTTCTACGAAGAAATGGTGGAGCGGGAAGCGCAACCCAGCTACGAATTGCTCCTCAAAAACCTCGAACTCGTGATGACCGTCAACCCAAGGATATTGACCCAAAGGAATACTGAAGACAAGAGTGTCAGAGAGACAGTAACGGACTATCAAGGACAACAATCTGTCCAAGGTCATCGTGGAAGGGTCGAAATTGTTCGGATCCTGACCTCGAGAAGAAGATGGAACCCCCCTCTCCGAAGGTCGATCGCTCTACTTGAGGTTTGGGTTCCTCAAGCCGAGATGGCCCGACGTCAGGTAAAGGCGTTTCTCTTAAAAGGTGTAAAGAGGAGCTCTCTAGCGAAGAGCTAGCCCCACCGGCGGGAGCCGAAGACCGCACATCGGCACCCTCGGGCTCAATAGAATCGCTAAATAACCTATTTATGCTAGCACTAGACATATTGAACATGAAAAGAAAATGGAACAACTAAGGAAAGAAGACGAACTCACCAAAAAGACAATAACAACCTCGGACACAAAGAAAAGAATGACGAGTTGAATGACTCCGATGCAACCTCAAGAGAGCTCAGTTACACGATTTATGGCGAAGGTAATGGGGCGATTTGGCCCTCTATTTATAATCCACCACATTCGACAATCAACGATTGAGACCTGTACGATTCGATGGCTCCCATGAAAACCAATTGAACGCTACCCAAGGACGAAATCGGTTGAGCATGCCCTTTAACGTCCGCGGAGTATATAAACAGTGTGACGTCCGCGCGTGCCCGAGACGCAACCTGGGTCATTTCATGGTTGAGTCAGATAGTTGAACAGGCCCGACCAACGGTTCACCTTCCAAATCGTCTAGACTTCGTGCCAAATCCACCTAGACTCGTCATGAACTCCTTGCACCGAGTTAGGACCCCTAGCACGAGGAGTGGGGGACAATTGATGAAGGGTGATTTGGCATAACCCAGTAAGAAGGGGACACTTAGACACGATATGCTCAAGAAGTGACAACTCGGCCAAACGAACCCATTTCGCAACATTTGAAGATCGAGTATCTAACCACCTCGGCCTAAAAAATCACCTAAGCATAGAGACACCTCGATATCCATTCCAATTTGGGACTAAAGAATCGAAGTGGGAGTTCAGAGCTAAAGAGCTGAAACGCCACATAATCGACTCCAAAAACCTCCCCAACAGACCCCAAATTTGTCGAGATCACGATGAGACTCATCCTAGCTCCGCCTAAATCGAAGGTAAATGATAAACCTTATCAACATATTGTTCTCCTTTAAAAACAGAACAAACCTTACATGCACAGCCCGAAAATCCTGGAGCTCTTTCGTAACGCTCACGACTACTCCATTATATAAGGACATAAAACCTCAAGGCAAAAGTACGCGTGATTATTTTACTCATTAGCATTCAAACACCCAAGTATTCAGGTCGCATTCACAGTATAAGTATTGACTTAAGCATCGAAGCAACCACGTCGGGTTAACTACCCCAGATTCTCTGATCTACTGTTATGCAGACTGATCCAACTCGCCGCGTAACTGGAGATCAGATCGTCTTCCAGCTAACACCATCAACTAGGATTCAAAGCGTAAAGTAAACCAATATACAATTTTATAGCATGATCAAAATACCTAAGACTTCTCTTCCCAATATATGGTTATATATAACTTAAAACTGGTCAAAATTCACATAACATTTGATCAAGCTATACATTTTCTTATACTCCTTTTGCCACCAATCCCGTATCCAACTCTAATCTGACAAAACCAATTTGTCAAATGCACAAATGGCTCCAGGAGAAACAACTTTAATAGAATGACCATGCCAAACCTTGGCATCTGGTGTCTCAAAAGTTTACTGCAGCAAATGAAGTATGGATAAGTTACCCACACAAATACTCTTATCAATCTGGACTCTGGATGCCTGAAACATTGCATGCAACATCATTTCTTGGAAGCTTTCAAAACAATGAGCATTCCTGGCAGTATTACTAATTGTTTCAGACAACCCCATTTGCAGCTTTCTGCTTATGCACGGTCCTAGAGAATTTTACACAATTTAAAAGGCATAAACTTAAATCAAGCATTCTGCTGTTATCCAGTCTGAAATGTCATCCTAAATCCACAAGAATCAAATCAATGCCCCCGCATTTTAAACAGATGAGGAAAAAAAACAATGGTGAAAATGGTGGTCAATACGGTAATTCTCCTTCAGGAAGTTCCCAATTATCTTCTTCTTCATCACGGACCTTGTTATTTGACGATTCCTGTTTGTCCGGTGGTGGAGTTCTTGACGAGGGTCGCCTGATAGAAAATGCAATAATGAGGATAAATATAAAATAATCATTAGAGAAAAGCTCTGCCCCTGCCTATATGATCAAAACAAGCATATCAAAACCCCCTCTACTAATTTGAAAAACTACCTAATTGAGGCAATTGTCAATTTGTCACACCCCCCCCCCCCCTCCAGTTGAACATAACAGTATTAGAGGTTTGGGTAATGAGTAGAAATTAGAATTCAACACGGAGAGGCATTCTGAGGAATAATATACACAAAAAAAAAATTAAGAAGAAGAAAAGAATGACGATTGCGGCTATTAGGAGTTCTCCAAAGCTTTTATCTAGCAGTTTGGAGACTAAACAAAATATGAAAGCAATGGGCTTTAAAAATGAACCGCAAACCAGAACCCAAATATCAGTGAAACAAATGGCCGAATACTGAGTTCGCACCCAAACCATAGCCGTAGTTCGGAAAGAGAGAATTTCCTCCAAAATTCGAATAATAGAAAAAAGAAATCAATTTGGGAAAATAACGATTTTGCAGGGAAAGTTAACCAGTAAATAGTAGTATATTAGCAGACAATAGAAAAGTATAACAAGCAGACAGAAGAAGAAAATAAATGACCCTACAGAAGAATAGGAGGAAGAGGAAATGATCGTAACCCTAACCTTCTTCGATTCCTCTTAGCAGCCTCTCTGGTCTTCCTTTTCTTCTTGTCCTGGATGTTCTCGAAGAATCTCCTCCTTTTGCACTCCTGGATAACTCCCGCCTTCATAACCTCTCTCCGAAACCTCCTAAGCAACGATTCTTCAGGTTCGTTATCATCCGTCACAACAACCTGAACGTTGTATGCTGATTTAAAGAAAAGGGTATTGGCGTATGCAAGAGAAGGGCATGTTACAGACAAGATGTCGTTAGAATAAGACGAACCATCGTCCGCCATTACTGGAATAGAACCATATCTACTTCTATGACTCTCGAGCGGTAGAGAAGAAGATAATGTCGGAAAAGAAACAGACGCGGAAGAACAAGGAAAAGAGACCAAATAGGTTGGCGCTTTTTTGTTGGATGGTGGTTGTGATGGTAATAATAAGAGAGAAAAGAAGTTGCAGAGAGACGACGAAGCCATGAATGAACGACTGTGAAGCCGCAAAGCTTCTCCAGTTCACAACACGAGCGTTTTTAAAGATGGGAGGAGTCAGCCGAGCCGAGGTATTGGTGAACGTTTTGGGTCAGGTGACCGAGTCCGACCGGTGAGAAGGTAAGTAAAACCTCTTGGTTCCACGTGTCTCTTTGTGACACTCACACGCTGATCTTTCATGGACCCCATTTCTCTTTGGTTTCGACCGTAAGATTCGAATCCATTAAACACATCAGATCCCAAAAGAGGACAATGCAATGGTAAGCGCGCGCATATCGGCCGGCCATCCACTTCCAATTTCCAAAGGCATGTGAGCCGCAAGGCGAAGTTACAGTCTTATAGAGATGGTATCTCGACCGAGATTGTGGATGGAAAGCTTAACGGGGGAGAACGGCGGAAAATAGCCAAGAGCAGCTAATCCGAATTCGGATCCATCCACCGCCACAGAAGCAGAGAATCTCTCCATCACAAATTCCAGTTTTCGTGAGGACCACACTCCATCTCTGATCTCCCACAGACCACAGTTTGTTTGATGTGATGATCAATTTCAATTTTCAACACAAGCTTTTCTTTGGTAACAGATTTACCGAACTGAGACCCATTATATCAAACTCTCAAGTATGGAAGATTTCAAAAACCAAAGCCTCTGAGACCCATTATCATCCCTTGTCCAAAGTATATGAAGTCAGTTACATGCTCAATTGCTCGAAGGGGGCGTTGCATTATGTAGGTAACTACTAACTAGCAGATACAGAGCGGGAAGAAAGAACCCTTTCCAGGGTAACTGGGTTATGTAGATATATATAACTGCGATTTCTCAATTGAAATAACCTTGTATTACAAATAAAATTTTCTTTACCATTGTGTGTTTTTCTCTTCTCCTATACAACTGCAATCACATGTGACTCGTTAGCCCACGATGTAAGAATAAAAACAATGGTAACAAAAAGGCCACCAACGGTGAGAGTAAGATCGAAAATTATACATGGCAAGGCCAAGGATGAATATACCAACTACCAGGGTTATCATTCAAATTCGAAATTCCATGTTTGAGTGGGGAATCCTGATTGCTCCCTTCATCAAACTAGAAGGCAGACCAACATCTCCTGCCTTGTATACAGTGTCTGCAGACTCAAGTGCTCGGGAAGCTTGGAGGGCCATCTCAGCATGAAGTTGGAGACATGCCATTGCCATCTACAAATATAAATTGGTGCTTAGTGATGACAGTAGCCAACCATTCAGTTGACGATCAAAGAAACATCAAGTGACAATATAACATTTAAGAATGCATACAATTTTAGGTGACAGAAAGGTACAGATGCAAGTGTTTAACACGTAACACTGTGAGCTGAAAAAAAATAAATCCTGTTGGGTCTTCCCTCTCAATTTCCATGAGAAAAGTAAAGCATGCTCTTCTTCATCAGGGGCATTCCGTCCTAACCATTTATCCCTGTCTTTCTAACTCACACACATTCACACGCACATGCACACACAGGCAATATGCATATGCATATGAGCTCGGATCTCCTTTCCATGCGTGTGCATGCCCACACACCCACACACACATTCTATATCCTGTATATCTCTATCACATTCATTATATTACAAAGGCCTCATCTCTTCATTTGTTCATCCCTCTTGCGTTAACATAATAGGGCTACATCCCCTAGATTTTTTCCCTAAGCTCTATTTTGATTCTTACATGTTGGATTATGCCTAAATGTTTTCTAGCTGCTACGCTAACTAGAGAAACAAGATAATTTACAAAGAAACAGAGAAAAATAAAAGAAAAGAAAGAAGAAAACAAGGTAAAATAAGGTGTCACCCAACCTCAATTTAACACCTTGACAACCAAGGCATTTGCACTAGAAATACACTTGCTCTTATATTATTGCAAGAAAAAACGGCTTCACTTTTTGCACTAAAAGAGAACAATGAACTAACAATAGGAAATACATGGAAGAATCTCATCATCCATCAAATAATGGCAGTGCTTACTGTGGAGCATTCAGTATCTGTATCTGATTCAGCAACATGCAGTGCCCATTTACGTACCCACTCAAGCCCCTTGGAAATTTCAGAATTACCTCCAACCAAAGCAGATGCTACAAAAGAAGGATGAAGTGCTGCCAATACACATGAAGCTGAAAACAGGACCGATCTTCTAACATAGGCTTCTGCATGATGTGAGATCTCCCTGGATAGAAAATATTATAACAAAAATAAATCAAGTAAATAGAAAAATGAAAGCACCATAAAACCTCGCATATACATCAAGGAAAATCCAAGGCACCTATAGCATAGAGCCTAGGGATTGTTGCCAATGGCATACCCATAAATATAGTAGTACCTTCTGTCTAAGTAATCCATATTCCATACAATAGTTTGCCTAAAGAAAAATATCCAATGCTCCTGACCATCTAGGATGTTGTGAGGACTGGACTGGACTGGATAAGGACTTAACCTATGGCATCTTTAGCATAAAGTGACCTAGGTACCCCCCCCCCAAAAAAAAGCAGATAATCAGAACTGTCATTTCCATGGAGTATTTGCCCTCTCTATAATCTCCTTATATACTACTGAATAAATATGACTATAATGAAATGGATCGAATGGATGCATCTCATCCAATCATTTCCCACACAAGTAATACTAGGCGTTAAGATGAGATGGGTTAAGTGACAGGTGCAACTAATTCACGAGCAATATATAACAAAATTCATATTGTCAAATGCCATTGATATTTTCCCCACATTTAACATTTTCTACACAGTGCTGAGTACCTTGAGCTTAACATATCAAGTAGGGCAGGAGCCAAAGCCATTGCCTCTGGATGCATTGCTGCACACTTCATACATACACCAAGCATATAGATAAGTTTCCCAAGCACAACAAAATCCCCACCAAGCAAATCAACACCATGCCTCTTCTTGTCATATCCCTGCATAGCTGGGAGCACAAATGCTGCTGCATATACAGGGAATTTATTTTTTGATAAGTCCAGTTGGTTTTCTTGTATCTTTGTTGATCGGATGCTCCACCTTCGTGACTTCCCCACTTTGATCTGATTTGGTTTCAAGGGAAGATCTCTCTCATAGCGATACGACCAACTTAAAGGTCCTGCGTCTGAGACCTCTTTCCAGGAACCTGCTCCAGAAGGCCCTCTGTTACCAGGCAAAAACCATGGCTGGCTCTCTGACATTGATGATATAAGTATCTTCTTATTCCGTTCTGATCTGATGATTTTAGCATCTGCAAGCTCCTCAGCTGCATCAGTCATCACATCAAGTATCAAGATACGTTGACTAAGATCCACATTAGGAGAGTATAATAGTTTGTTGAGGACATCCACAGATTCAAATGGGCAGGTGACAAGCAATGCAACTAGTGCTCTTTGCCTCTTTATTTCAGCTGATTCTTCCTCCCCTTCGATGGTCAAATCAGAGCAACGGACCTGCACAAGAGCTCTCACAAGATCACCAGACACATGCTGGAGTTCATCAGGTGATGCTCTTACAAGTTTTTCAGCAACATCGAGTGCTCTTTCCACCTGATAGAATAAGAAACAGATAAATAATCAGGACGGGTTCCTTTATTACCTGTTCAAATTAATCATGTCATAATAGTCCAGATTAATCACTTGATAAGAGAAAACCAGAGAGAAATGAGAAGAAATGAGAGCAGAAAAGAAGTTTAGTGGGTGGAGAAAAACTGTCTATTCTGCCAGTTCGCCTAGTGGTAAACTGTAGTGCTGTCAATGGACTCCATAATCCCAAAACTAATCTGACACCGAATCCAATTATTTCGGATTCCATTTATGTAATTGGATTGGATGTGGACTCAACCCCATTTGATCCGATTAAGATCTGAGGCCAATTCTTCATCATCATCATCTAAGCTTTGTCCCAACTATACAGGGTCAACTACATGAATCCTATTTCACCATTTCGTTCTGTTTAGTGACATATCCATTATTAAACTACGAGTGATTAAATCATTTCTTACTACTTTAACCCATTTCCTTCTTGGTCTGCCCCTAGCCCTTCTGGCCCCTTCAACTTGCAACAGGTGGCTTCTTCATATGGGTGTTGTAGGAGCTCTTCTATGCACGTGACCAAACCATCTAAGTATACTTTCTATCATTTTATTATCTATTGGAGCTACTCTAGGTTTTTTTTTATCAGCAGCTACTCTAGGATTCCTTTCTAGTTTTATGATACACACACATATAATTATGTAGGGGCCATTACTTGGAGTGATGGTAAAATTTCAGGCTGCCAAACATGAGAATGTGGGTTTGAGTTTGAGAGCAGCCACTTTGTGCCCAAAAAAATAGGTTGGGGACCATATCCAATCTAACCCTCCCAAGACCCTAGATAGCTGGGACCAACATTGGGCAATGACCCTTATATGCATATTATGCATAGATAATAAATAATCATATAAAATTCGTAACCAATGAATTTAATAGTTCATATTTATACAAATTTATTATATATGTATATAAAAGCTAAAAATAATTAACTTTTTTAGTTTTTTTCTTTATTTTAAAGACAATAAAGTGGACTCAGATTAAAATCTGATCAACATCCCTAGATCTGATTGGATTTTGGATAAGATTTGGATGTGGCTAGATCGGATCTCAATCTGACCTGATTACAGCCCTAGTCGGCTAATATATAAACTCTTCTAATCACATGGTAAAAGTACTGCCCCCACCCCCTAAATTATATAACAGAACAAACCACATTACCCACACTTAAATGCATATAAAAACTAAAATATCCTGCAGTTGTCACCCTTACATCAAATTCTAACAAGTCCAAATCCAAGATATCCCTATTCTTTAATGGGCAGACAAGGGCAGGGTGCATTGCATCATGGATATAGATACACATTGTAGGATAACCAAGCAGGGGCTACATTTGGTGGACCTTTGGACCAAAAAGACCACCATGCTTAAAAAACAAAAAAACAAAAAAACAAAAAAAAAAAAAACACTATATTGTGCCTAATATTCTATCTTCTCTTCCCTGAATTGCATACCCATCTGATTTTCCCCTTACAACCATCAGAGTAATGGATGGGATGGTTAAGATCACTTGATTAGATCAATTTCCACCTGGAGCAAACCCATGCTGGTGACATAAAGTGACGGATTTCATCAACACAATGAACTCGTGTTGTATTGATAAATCATCTTTGCTGTCTTTCCAACACATAGCTTAGGATTCATTTACAGAAAAATCACTCTGAGAAAGTAGACAACTCAAGAAACTAACAACTTACACCATCTGGGTCATCAGGTTTCCGTAATGCTCCAATTAGATCAACCAGCTGTGAGAATTTTCTTTTTAAGTCCGTATCATCATCTGTCAAATCGTATGGTTGCAAAGATGAGTCACTTAAGGATTCAGAGTTCACACTTGCATCATCATCATCTTCTTCTTCTTCTTCATCAGATATAGTCATATTATTTAGCATTGATGGATCAATAATCTCATCTGGATCAATCATCTTTAACTCAGATAGCTTCTTATTTTTTTGCTTTGTATTGGTATTTATTCTGGCGTCAGCATTGTCTACTTCCTTGTTTGACTGAGTAATAAAAGATATTTTCACATCACCATGAATCTCTTTTGTGCCATTCAAACTGGCTGAAATCCCCTTGAATTGGGTACAAAACCCAAATTCCCAGTCAATAGTCTCTCCATTGAAACTATCATCAAGGTAAAGAGGATTTTTTGGGTCAACCACTTTAGAGAACACCAATGCCACAGAGCTAGCCATTCTCCTTACTAAATGCATAGGACTCTCCAGCCTACCTGCCAGAAGTTAGGATAAGATAATGAATAAAACAACGACTGCTCAAGCGGTAAAATACTGTACCAGATACAGAAAGAAAAGAAC
Source organism: Nelumbo lutea (assembly GCF_056320005.1). Lineage (NCBI taxonomy): Eukaryota > Viridiplantae > Streptophyta > Magnoliopsida > Proteales > Nelumbonaceae > Nelumbo > Nelumbo lutea. Next base: position 6,867,249 of record NC_142687.1, read on the forward strand.
CCTACAGCTTACTCCTTGAAGGATTGAGTGCATCACATCCTTGGCTGCTTCAAGTTCTTCCCTGGATAGCAGTTCCAGGGATAGGCCAACAGCAGCAGTTATATCTGAACCTTTCCTCAAGGAGCAACAAAATTTAGAAAGCATGAAATGTTATTAAAATAAAGCAGTCTCAAATATCATCTTCCTCTAGAAATTTGAGTGATTTCAAAGGCTCAACTTTTCCTCCCTTTTTTTTTTTTTGCCTTTTGTTTTGTAGGACTTATGGAAATTAACTAAAAAGTACAAGTGAAACATAGATTGTGAATATGAAGAAATAAATAGTTTATTCCTTGGACCATTAATATCATTAGCTCATTAAACTATTTTACAGATGAATAGAGATTACATTTGTTGTCAGATATAATACGATATCTCATGAGAAATCAAAAGTTATATTATTCATTTTACATGCTAGATATGTCTCTGAAGAAAACAGCACATTGGAAGAAAAGAATGGGAAAGGATACAAGTTTGCTGCTCCATTGGAGCTGATTGAACAAACTCACGTTTTGACCATACTCCAACCAAACGCCGCACCATGTCTAAGAGGCTTTGAGAATTTGGGCCTTTTGTCAGCTCACTGGAATTTGGCGGGCAATCAAGCACAGAAAACTGGAGAATCCATCTCAAACAACAGATAGGAAAAACTTTCCAGAGTAAAAATTTGTCAACAAACATCGACCTGAATAAGGAAAAAATGTCAAAACCTTTTATATAGGAAAATCAATGACAAAGTGATAATAGACATTGAATGGGGAAGGAAAAGGAATATGCTTGCATTTCTTATTAAATATGAGGTAACCAAACCTGAAATTGAGTCCATCTACATCACTAAGAAAAATAAAAATAAAAAACAGAAAAAAAATAAATATAAAAATTTTTACAGACCCATATTTGACAACATATGCAGAAAGACGTGAAGGTGCAAAAATGTATATGTCAAAATTAACTCAACAACAACAAGACCTCATCCCAAATATTTGGTACCAGCATATAGATATTAAACTGAACAGCTTAAATGGGATAAGATTGAAGATTTATTAATTTGACAGACATGTCTATCTTGATCATCCAAGTAGTTGGAGAAGCCCCATGCAGTCTGCAGCATTTTAAAATAGTTTATTAGCAAAGCTGGCTACCTGAGTAAAACTCTTATCAGATGGTTCCTAATATGGGTCAACAGGAATTCTTCTTCTGGATGCGGATCTTCTGGAATAGAGCAGTTGTATATGTTACATTAGGCTGTAGTTCTTTTTTCTTTTTTTCTTTTTTTTTTTTTTTTTTTTGCTTTTGGCAGTCTCTTTGTGATGATTATTTCTTCTTCTAGAGTTCTAGTCCAGAGATTTTTTTTCCTTTTTTGTCCGGTGTTGTTGTGCCTCTTCTATCCAATACTTGTTCTTCTCATGATCTCATCCATCCAAAAAATAATAATTTATTAGCAAGTCATGCAATGCAGCAAAAACTATTTTCCAGCTTCTTGCTGCACAATCAGTTTTTTTTTTGGCAAATACAATCAGTTATTTTTTTTAATTCCTAAAACTCCCGAGGTTTCTCTTTCAATGGTATCTTATGATAAATCATACAATGTCAAAAATTCAACTAAATTTGGCATTATTTAAATAACAAAAAAAAAAGAATATACTTTTCTTACCCCCAAAAAATTACTTTGATTAAATAGTTAAAGCAGCACACCAATATATTGGATTAGACACTTGTATATCCATCCATGTCTTTCATCATGGGAAACTAAGAACTGTATGCCTGTTACAATGGTCATTGTTCACATGTCTACCCACTACCCATATCTGCACATCTAAATATGCAACTATCAACTTCCAAAGAAGCCTTATCCATTCCTTATTTCCATACCAAGATCACCATTTTTAAGCTTTGAAAGATATTCCATCTACCAACTCTTATGTGCACTTCATTCAACTACCAAAGAAGTGCCTTTGACTCTGATCAACCTTATAAGCTGCTAAGAAAAACTTTACCTGTAATCAAGTTGGTAAGAGCTTAACTTATGGAAAATAAGAAGCTTAACGGTCAGAATACCAAAAGACAATCATTATCCATTAGTCATTCTAGAAGGAAAAGTAATGGGTTCTCCTTAATTCATTTGGCAGTATGATTTTGAAATTAAGAAGCATAACTCATGATTCAACACCTGCTTTCAGTTGTAGAAATCAAATAACTAGTAGTAACAAAAGGCAATCCTTTCCCTGAAAAGTTATAAGGATTAAATTATCAAAATGAAGGAATACAAAGGCTCGATGGACAGATGGTACCAGACAAAAAACTGAGAATCCATACCAATCAGTCCATCCAAATGTTGTGCAAGCAAATCAGATATACATCTACCTGTATTAAACATAATAACATACATTCTTTCTCTATTGGTCTTGGATCTTGCCAAATGATCAGTTATATCATTGTTATCCCTAAGAATTCATCAAAAGGTATAGGAGCATAATAGTAGCCACCAAATCTTATTAAACAAATGTGGATAGCTTTCATGGCCCTTTCCAAAACCCCTGGCACCATATAATGGTCTTGACAGAATATCCCTTATTAGGACCACCCCTCCTACATTTAAGTGGCACCCTAATGCCTACAAGTAAGGCCACCACCTCCAGGTTTATTGAGGTAACCTCTCCAGTAGTACTGGTAAAGGCTCAAATGCTGTTTCCCCTCCCTATTAATTTATCTTATTCTTGGTAAGCGGTAGTTTAAGGGAGTGGGGGAGGCAATACATACTCAAATGCACTAAAAAGAACACAATCACACATGTTTGCTCACCTGACTGATGTTTGGTGCTTAAAAGTCCAACTGAACAACATCCAGAGGATCCAATAAGCTTCAATGTCAGTCACATGTTCAGTGGCTAGCTGATGCAGCAAGCATTCAGTCAATCTTTCAACAGCATATGCATCTCTAATTGCCTCCATCAACTTCATCCAGAATTGTGATTTAGATGAAATAGGATCAACATTTGTTGATGAGAAGCCCCGTACATGTCTAAGTATCCGAGGGATCATTTCAACTAACATAGTATCTGTAATAATAATAATAAAATATATATCTTAGTGTTACTGTTAAAAATCATCCTGCTTAGTCAAATTAAGTAGCAACTGTTAATGAGTTAATTTTTAGTGGCTTAGTTTAATACTTATCGGTAACTTCCTCTTTGTTCTTTTCTATAAATGTATGATTGAAGGTGTTATTTCAAGGTTTAAGAAGTAGAACAGCTCAGAACAAGTAGGGTTTAAAAGAAGAGAAAAACTGGAGAATGCATATTAAAGACAAACTTAAAATAAAATTAAAGAATTCCATTGCTTGATTAAGAAACTAATTGTGACCTTCAGTCGGACTTTTAGATCAGCCAATGATCTGGCTGACACACTGGCTAAACAAGGGGCAATAGGGAACGTTTCTTTTTCTGGGGTCAAATGTAATGTAAGGAACAAAATGAGGCTGGGGGAAAAGCCAGCCCATATCAAGGGATTCTGTTGAAGGTATCTGTATATAATTCTTTGTTTTTTTCAACCAATCAAAAAAAAAAAGTATGTAATCGTTCATTATTACCCAATGCTAGTCCTAACTATCAGTGGTCTTCAGAGGGGTGGACTGGATAGAGACCTAGCCTCCAGAACTTTTAGTACAAAGTGGCCACTCTCAGTCTTAAATCCACATTCTCATGCTTGTTAGCCTGAGAATTTACCACCACACCAAGAAATGACCCCTATACAGTATAACTATTAAGTAAGGCTACAACTTGGGCAGGCACAGGTTGAGCATTTGCAAAAATTTGAATGGGCCCAGGTCCAATGTCGTGTAAATTCTTCAAGTCAGGTACCCGACTTGCACTCCTACTATTAAGAATCACCTGAATTACCAGAAAAATGCCTAGAAGCACACACTATCCCTCCAAACACACTGACAGGTTAATTGCTTAGGCAATTTGAGAATGGCGGTACATCAAACAACCCTGTGAAGATCTAGATATTTGCAAGATAAAATAGCATTACCTAGATAAGCTGTTTTTTTTTTTCCTTTTGAAGGACAACAACAAAAGTTTTACAACTGAAAGAGAAAAAACAATGTCCCAGTCTCCCTGAAACTTAGAGAGAAGAGAAGAATGGTGTCACTCTCACACATCCCTGGCAGAGAGAACGTAGCAGAGATTGACTTAAAATTTACAACTACAAGAAGACTTCAGGCACAAAGTAAAATACAAGAGCATAATAAAAGAAAAGGAAAAGAAAATTTCTAATCTAGGAAGTACTAGAATACAAAGAAGAAAATCTTGACTATTTTATACATCCCAAATGCTGTCCAAAAAAATTAACAAAAAAAAAGGTGGTAGATGATGATCTGATGCTTTGTCTGTATTATATCTTCATTAAGTAAAAATCTAATGCCATATCCCAATCACAATGTTTTAAATTTTCAGGTGCAAGAATGCTTCACATATTTTAGATACCTGCAAATCCGCGCCGACATATGCGAGCAAATGTTTCCCCTATAAATAAAAATACGCCTTCCAAAGCATCTACTTTATTACATAGGTCTGTAGCACTTTCTTCTGCTCCATTAAGAAGCTGGTTGGTAACCTGCTTGAAGAACTGGCTAAAATGATGTTGTGAAGAATAAACATTATACGAATGGAGAGAACAATTAATACAACCAAAGTACTTTTCAAAACACTGAGTAACTGAGATATGATTTGTGAAGCCAATCAAAAATAAAATAGTGTTCAAACTTTTAATCATATGTTAGTGTTATAAGATTTATATAATATTTTCACAGAAGAGAAATTGTGGATACTGTGATGAGAGTGCAGCTGGGGCTTCTAGTCGTGCTTTGTCAGGAATAGATACAAGTAGCTGTGCAATTCTAGATATGAAGATTGAATCGTCTGGCTTCAGATTTGTGCTAATGAGTTCTCTAGATTGACAAGAACCACCAAATTCTCTAGCCATCTTGAGTAGACCATTGTTTTCGAACAAGCATAGTACCAATATCCTGTCATGAATGTAATGGTAAATCATAAGAGACCTTTATTTTTGGGTTAACAAGTACATACAAGGCACTCATTTGGGAGTAACTTATACACCTAGAAAAGCATTGCTTCTCCACTTTCTAACAAGATAAATGAAAAAGCAATTTCCTTTGGAAACTACCCTCCCATGCAAAACATTCCAAATCCTCATAAATCAAATTTTGGATAAGAATCTAATCCCAGCAAAGAAAGCAACCTTAGTGGATTTTGCTCTCATATCCCATTCAGAAGGTTGACCATAACAAATTCAATATGAGCTCAACAAATGAAGTTTTTAGAAGAAAATAACAAGATATATTATTAAAAGACAGAATGTCCATGAAGGGGATGTACATGAGTACAAAAAAGGCAAAAAAAAAATTGTAAACCTAAATTTTATGGTTATCCAATCACTGTATATTCTAATCCTTACCCAGCCTTGCTTTTCATTTTAAAAGCCATTCAGGGTAAAACAGTGTTAATTGACTATGTGTCAAGACAAACTTTGTTTATTTTAAATTTGAGCGAACTATATGTAACGTTACAAACTCTAATAAGAAAACATGTCATGATAAATTGATATCAAATATTTGATTAAGAATCTGTCAACAACTTTTTTTGAAACAGGTAAAGTATAATGTCATTAAAGGAGAAAAAAGAGAACAAAACCATGTACAACAAGAAGCTGTACGCAGGGATTTACAAAATACTATCAATACCCCCCAACCCTGCTTTACAAAAAGATATTCTCATGTACAAAAAAAAAATGTGTTGTAATTCCTATTCTTGAATAATTTGTTTACAGAAAGCTAAGACATCACTTTGCCCACTATTCTCTGAAACATTGTGTCGAGAGAGCTGTGGTTGTTCTTGAAAACTCTTGCATTTCTTCCCTTCCATAAACACCAAAAGACAGCTGCAGGCACCATGTTCCAAGCCAACTTTCCTTTCAAGGATAAACCCCCTAAACTCCAACCTGATAAAAATCCATAACTGACTCCGGGCAGCGGCTCTTTATTTCAAATAGGTTCCAAATTTTAAACCACAGTTCTTGGTCAAAGCTACAGTGCAACAGAAGGTGATTCACAGATTCCTCTTGAGCCTCACAGAAGACACAGATAGTGGTGTCAACTGCATCCCTTTTCTGACCAGATTGTCTCTGGTTAAGAGTCTATTCAGGCAGGGCAGCCACACAAAGAAGGCCACCTTAGATAGAACACTCTTGCACCAGATGATTTGAACTGGGATATTCTGCTCTTCCGACCTTGAGATGGCCTTATAGAAGGATTTAACTGAAAATTTCCCAGATTTGTCCCATTTCCACACTCTTCTATCAGCACTCCCAATGTCCATCCGAGTATCATATAATCTTTGTAGAAAATCCACCATAGCTTCTACTTCTCAATCATTCAAAAGTCTTCTGAACTGAGGAACCCACATCACACTGCCATTGAACACTTGCAAATTCTCAGCCACACTAGAATTTTTGTTCATTGCCACCTCAAAAAGAGTAGGAAAACTCTCCTTCAGCAGTTTGTCTTCACACCACGTGTCTTCCCAGAATTTTACCCTGAGACCATCACCAATTTTGAACCTTATTCCTTTTGAGAAAGAGTCACGAGCTTCTCAAAACCTTTCCATAAAGAGCAACCACAACTCTGATTTGGGCTTTCTGGCTCCCAACCCGAGTTTCTGAAACCATACTTTGCTGCAATCACCCTCCTCCAGAGTCCTCCCTGATTGTTTCCAAAACCACTTGCCCAACAGGGCAGTGTTGATGTCCCTTGCCCACTTGCCCAGCGGTCTATCTTCACAACTTTTTTTATTAAGCTGTCAACAACCACATTTCAAAACACAAGTTTATTGTATATTGCGAGTTAAGAATATGTGCTTTCTTTTTTTTCTGGTCTTTTACCTACAAGTATTTGTTTCTAACATTTTACTGAGGCATGGCAACACAGTTAATGCTATTAACTTACATAATCAAATAGGCGTGTCCAAAATGTTTCTGTTTGTTTATGAGAGGACCGAAAAACATTTTACTTTAAAAGCCTAAGTTATAAGCATACGTTGTGATACAGTTAAATTCCAAAGAGAAAACAAAATATAAGCTCAACCAAAAACAGAAATATAGACAATTAGCAACATACCTTTCAGCATTTGAGCAGATAGCATTTGCATCTACATCTTTATTACTTCCATTTTGCACTAGACTGGGAACTACAGCCTGAATAACCTCAGTTGTAGGTGCATTCAAAAAGAAAGAATCATAGACATGCATCCGTGCTGAAAAAGGGAAACATGCTAGCCAATTTGAGGCAATATCTGCATGTACAAAAGCAAATTTTATGAGAACCACATATAAAAGCACGAACATCCGACCCAGCATAGACCAGGATAAGTCCATCCAATGCGGTCTGGTCTAATAATCAACCCAGGTAGTCATGCATTACTAATGGCTGACAGCTGCCACTCATGATGAGTTGGGAAAATGGTTAGAAGTGAATATATATATATATACATCTTCCAGAATTGATTAAACGGTGTTTGGTTGAGCCAAAGAGTTACTTCCAATTCCCAGAAATAAATATGAAAGCAGATTAGCAAACCGACAATTTCCTATTAACTACGAAGAAAATAGCTGCTGCGCAGTCTGTAAAATGACTCAATATTTATTCAACATCCTAAACAGTTGTTGTACAGGAGTTATGCGTTTGATTAGATGGTAGACAGCTTACCATATATTAAAACCCTAGCTAGTATCGGAAATGGAGATCCCCGATAGAAAATGTGCCACCACTCTTCCCTCTCGAGAGGAGAAGGGCCCTCAATTCCAAGAACCTGAACATGTTGGAAACAGATATTGTGAAACACATACCCAGAGGCTTTGTATTATGAAGTAACTGTAACAGTATCTACGGTTGAGTTCTTTCCTTTTCTTTTTTGGTAAATAACACGAAAATCTAAGTTTGAGTTCAAATATCAGAAAGTTCAGATAATACACACTACCAATTCAAATCAGAGTATACTAAAAACTCGAATTAGTAAATGAAGTGTACTAAAAACTCGGATATATGTATAATGAAATTCGACACACCTTATCCCTGTATCGACGATCTATGCTACCTGCAATTCGAGGAGACGGTTAACAGAACTCTTTGAAGTCTATTTTGCGGAAGAAACAAATTTCACTTTCTCCATGTTAACGGAAACGGAATCTTCTATTGAAAACCCTAGACAAGGGAAAATTGAGAAAAGCTTCCTCACTTACCAGACAGAAGTGACGAATCGAGCGGGAATAGCAGAACCGCGATGGAGTGAAGAGCGCAGATGACCTCATCAACGTGCTTTGCATCGTTAATGGCGGAAATCACGCCTCCAACTTTTTCGAGGATTTTCTTCTCAAGCTCTCTTCTGCTTAACTCCTCCATGGAAAGTGCTCGAACAGAGACTATCGAGGTTTGCACTTTGACGCGAGGCAGATTTCTTCAATTTTTGGAATCGCCACAGCGCGAAGGGATGCGCGTGTTAAAGAAATTTCCGGTAAGGCATGTTATCCGAATTGAGGTGATCCGAATTAAAATATCTTGTAGGGCGCCGCATCGACCCGATCCGTGATCCCGGTAATTTTGGGTCCAAAGTAACCGGATGATGATTATCTTGTAATTTGCAAACAGCTCAATTCATGGGCTGGGTTTAGATTTTCATGCTTTGGGCCAGGCCTGGGCTAATAGTGGGCCTGAAGGCTCAAGTATGACCTCAATCCTAAAAATGGAAGAGGGCGAAGAAAGTCGAAAACTGTATTTGCAGCGCCCTCTCTCTCTCTCTCTCTCTCTTCCATGGCGACGGCCGAAGTCGCTGAGCCAAGGAAGATGCCTCGGCCCGGTCGAGGCGGAGTGGTAGCCCACGGACTCAGCGAAGAGGAAGCGCGAGTCCGGGCCATCGCGGAAATCGTGAATGGCATGGTGGAGCGATCGCGCAGGGGAGAGAACGTCGATCTTAATGCTCTCAAATCGGCGGCGTGTCGCAAGTATAGGACTCTCTCGTGCCCCCAAACTCGTCGAGATGATAGCAGCGCTTCCAGAGTCGGAACGCGAGTCTCTACTCCCTCGCCTCCGAGCCAAGCCCGTTCGCACAGCCTCGGGTATCGCCGTCGTCGCTGTAATGTCGAAACCCCATCGTTGTCCACACATCGCCACTACAGGGAATATCTGTGTGTATTGCCCCGGCGGACCTGATTCCGATTTCGAGTACAGTACCCAGTCTTACACTGGTTACGAACCTACCAGCATGCGAGCAATTCGCGCCAGGTAATCTTTCCTGCTCTCTTCTACTTATCTTACTTAAAAATGTTTTTTCCAAGTTCATTTGATGGATATGTAGAATCTTATATTCCCGTGTTTTATATTCCGGATTACACTTTAATGTGTAACTGTTTGGTCTCTATTATCATCAGTGTATAAATTGGATAGTTTTGTCTTCAGTTGGATATATCTTAATCTGACTCAGCATTATTGAATCTCTATTTCTTGCTTTCTGAGGAGCAACTGCAACGGCGTAGCAATCAGATGTTTCTGTTTACCACTACGTTAGATAATAAGCAGTTAGTGAAGGACCTAGAGAGTGCAAGAAGAGATCCTTGGCATGATATCTCTTGTAGCAACTTGGTGACGCTCCAAGTATAATCCAGCATAAAACCTTGGCACTTTGCACTCATAACCAAAAGAAGGAATGCATCTAAGGACTTGGCACTTTAGGGGGTGTTCTACAACGTGATTTGTTTTTCTTATTGAATTTCTAGTTTCAAAAACATGTTTTCATCTGCTTATCTAATATTATGTTTCATAAATTATATAATTTCTACACTACATAATTTGTTTTTGTTTTAGATACTATCATTTTGATGGTTCCAAAAACATGTATTATATATTTGAAACAAAACCAACTTGGCTTTGCCTTCCAAAAGAAAAACAAAGTTCAAGAACACGTTTTTGTTTTTTCTGATGTGGTGATTTCAAAAAACAAATGAAAACAAAAACATTCATGTTGCAGAACACCCCCTTCTTTTCTTATGATTACTATTTGCATTGTATATGTAACTAAATACTATATATTGTTATTTTCTCATGCCATGAATTTTGGAGGTTGGCATGGCGGACATCTATGGACACCTGAATACTTGGCACAAGTGCCATATGCCAAGGTAAGACCCATATGCATGGTTTTCTTTCAATTTTTGAGGATGTTCTAGAAAGTGGAAAGCTAAGGAATATGTACTCTTGAGAAGGAAAAGCCCTGGTGACTCAACGTATGAATGATAACGTTATGGTTCTTACTATTGCTTAGTTGGCTAAGAACTTCAAATGACAAGTTTTCAATTCCTAAACCTTTAGTGAATGTGCTTCTTTTTTAGTTTCAATCTTCAGATTCTTTTAGTGTGGAAGTACCTCAAAAGTGCATATATTTTTGTGCTTTACTCTTCCAAGCTACCCTCTCATTTCTAATTACAACTTACATGATTCCAGATATAACCCATATGTCCAGGCCAGAAGCAGAATAGATCAGCTGAAACGTTTGGGACATAGTGTGGATAAGGTTTGACCTTATTTTTTCCTTTATAGCATAATAAATTGGGCACTGACCAATTAGTTGTACTAAACAAAATATGATTTTTTTTTTATAGAAAGGCATGTTCTACTATTACAACCGATGAATATTTTGCAGGTTGAATTCATCTTAATGGGGGGCACTTTCATGTCATTGCCATCTGAATATCGTGATTACTTTATTTGAAATCTTCATGATGCATTGTCAGGACACACTTCTGCCAATGTTGAGGAGGCAGTTTGTTACTCTGAGCACAGTGCTATAAAGTGTATTGGCATGACAATTGAAACGTAAGTCAGATTTGAGTTCAAAATCTTGGTTATTTCTGAGATTTGAGAAGATGGGAAAGTCCTACTTTTCCTGCAGCTGTGCTATAAGTTCATCACAATTGATCTGGCTACATGGTTACTACTCACAATTCAATAATCCCACCTTTGGCTCTGAAAATGTAGGCATGTCAGGAAAGTGCACAGTGAAGATTGAGTGTGCTTCACAAAGTTAAAGTGCATGAGACAATGATGCCTCACTTGAAGACCCATTTGAAGCACATTCTATCTTCACCATGGCTTCAGTCATGAAGACTGATGTGTCTTTATCAGTTTATCTCCTAAGTGCACCATAGAAGCACAACAGAAAACACAAGAAACAACCAAGACTCCTTTGGTTGATACCTCAAATGGAAAGAAATACCTCAAGACTCTTAAGTGCATCATCAAACGTTTTCTTAACCCAAGTTCCAATTTCTAGTAACTTCACTGCATATCTTTAATCTATTAGGAGGCCAGATTATTGCCTTGGACCTCATCTCCGGCAGATGCTTTCCTATGGCTGTACACGATTGGAAATAGGGGTTCAAAGCACCTATGAAGATGTTGCTTGTGACACTAATAGAGGGCACACTGTAGCTGCTGTTGCTGATTGCTTTTGCCTGGCAAAGGATGCTGGGTTTAAGGTGAGTGGATTATTTACCAAATTTACATGCTCTCTCTTCAGGGAATGTTGAGCAATGTCAAGCAAGGAATTGTATCGTGAGAATGCCATACTAATGATGCTACTTCCAGTATGAACTGATCTCCCTGTGGTTGGTTGTCATCTCCGTGCAAATTTGCATGCTTCTTCAGGTGGTTGCTCACATGATGCCTGATCTCCCAAATGTTGGAGTTGAGAGGGACTTAGAGAGTTTTCGTGAATTCTTTGAGAGTCCATCATTTAGGGCAGATGGTCTTAAGATCTACCCAACACTCGTAATTCGTGGAACAGGGCTTTATGAGCTTTGGAAAACTGGAAGGTATGATGGTCACTTGAAATGTATGCCTCCATCTTATAATGTTGAACAATTTAATTCCCCATACTGGATGCACCAATTTTGGTGTATAACATGGCTATTGGTTATTGATTTAAACCCATAATAGATGCCTGATGGCTAGCTAATATTTTTCACTCATCCCTTGCAGATATAGAAACTATCCACCAGAGCAACTTGTAGACATAATAGCAAGGATCTTAGCCATGGTGCCTCCATGGACACGTGTTTATAGAGTTCAAAGGGATATTCCCATGCCTCTAGTAACTTCTGGAGTTGAGAAGGGAAATCTCTGGGAGCTGGCTTTGGCTCGGATGGATGACTTGGGCTTGAAATGCCGTGATGTCAGAACACGCGAAGCTGGAATTCAAGTAAGTGGACACGGTTTTTCTAATTTGGATAAAAGACCTAAAAAGTTATAATTTTATTTAGTTGGCCTATTTTGTTCTAAGAGCAAAAAAAAAATAACTTTTGACATTTCTGTTTTGGGAGTTTAGGACATTCATCACAAAATAAAACCTGAAGAAGTGGAGCTTGTTTGCCGTGACTATGCAGCAAATGAGGGTTGGGAAACTTTTCTCTCATACGAAGATACACGCCAGGTCTCTCTCTCTCTTATTTTGTCTTTCGCATTGTCATTTAGTTTATGCTAGAAATGTGCTTGTGAATGTCTTCAATCATTTTTGCTCTCTTTGTTATCTATAAATCATTTTAGTTGATTCAAGATCCAAGGGCAACCCAAAAAATTCAACCGTTGACTCCCTGACACAGTCCATTTTATTGGTTGGTCAACATTCTGGTTCTCAAAACAGTTAATTTGGGGCATCAAAGATGATTCTAGATGCCTAACCATGCCAAAACCAGAGTCTGAGTTGAAACAATATCTAAATGATAATCATCATACTAATCTTATACTTCATTAGTTTAATAGACACTTCAGGCCTCAGAAGAGAGGGGAAGGACTGGTAACACGTTCTATAATTTCCTCTTCTAGTGGTAAATATAACATTTCATCTTATCAATCACTAACATAGCGATAACAGATGAAATGCTCCATAGTTTTTTTGTTTTGTTTTGGTGCTCTCTCTCTCTTTCTCTCTCTCTCTGCTTGGACCTTGACAAGAGTGTCCTTTCCCTGGTAATTGGTTCCCTTGTAAACAAGTTGGGGAGGAGATGAACAGTGAAACATGTCCTTTCCCTTGCTGGCTTTATAAGAAAAAACTATGCAAAAGGATATTATCGGATGGTCTATTGGCCTATTGCTAACTACTTAGTCAAAGTGTGTTCCAATCTTTTGTTAGTTTTTAATTTTGGTGGGAATACAGGATATTCTTGTTGGGTTGTTACGTTTGTGGAAATGTGGCCGAAACACGTGTCCTGAACTCACTGGAAGATGTTCTATTGTTCGTGAACTTCATGTTTATGGAACAGCAGTGCCAGTACATGGTCGGGATGCTGACAAACTGCAGCACCAGGTAATTAAATTTGGAGGAAATGGGTAAAGGTATTCCAGACAGGTTTTCTAGATCCATTTACTTCTGGGGATTCACTTCACTTGATCTGGCCATTTATAGGTTTCTAAGTTGCATAGAATTCTCTGCTAGGGGATTCATCTGTCAAATGCATTCCTTTTATTCAATAATATTTCAAACAGAGCCTCTAAAAAGAGTGATACTATTAATAGGTCTTGAATTTGATTTTGTTTCCCTTTGATCGACAGGGCTATGGGACACTTCTGATGGAGGAGGCAGAGCGGATTGCTCGTAGGGAGCATAGATCCAAAAAAATAGCTGTAATCTCAGGGGTTGGAACCCGACATTATTATAGAAAAATGGGATATGAGCTCGAAGGACCATACATGGTAAAATATCTTGTATAACTATCATTATTAATAGGACAATTACATTTTTGTAATTTATGTTGTCTTTTCTTTCATCTCCACGTTTAAGAATCGTTCTGTTATGCACTTGAAATTTTTTACCTGAATATTGTTACATTTTTGTATAACCATCAATGGTTGCACCTGCACCATTAGGACGTAGTTCAATTGATGGTGCTGAGCCAAATTGGGTATGCTGTGTATCTAATAATACCAACAGCTGAATTCTAGGAGAGTCATAAGAAAAAAGAAAACCCTATTTATAATGGTTTAGAGTTAGAGCCGTGGTACGTATGTTTGCACAATGCTATCCGAGAGAGAGAGATTTGAGTTTGACAAATTGGAACGTCGAGAAGAGAAGAGGAGGCACGGCACAAAAGGAACAAAATAATTAATCAACTGTAACGACGATGGATATGGCATTGAACGTAACTAAGGCTGCAACTTAGGCAGGATAGCCCGAACCTAATCCTAACTCAACCCGGGTTGGGTCAGGTTGATGCTTGGGTTAGGGTTAGGGTTGAAATTTATGAACTCGATATTATTTTGGATTGGGTTAGGGTACCCTTGGGCAATCCAATTCAATTTGAATCCGCTATAGTATATATATATATATATTTGTTTGCCACCCATGAGTTGTTGCCTATATTATAAATCATCATAATAAATTAGTGATTTCAAATACATTTTTTTTTATTTTGTACTTAAAAGAATCAATAAAAACGTCAACAAATAAATATTAATAAAACATAGGATCAATATATGTAATGAAAGTTGAGTGAAGATGCCTATATTATAAATCATCATTAGTGATTTCAAATACATTTTTTTTTTATTTTGTACTTAAAAGAATCAATAAAAACGTCAACAAATAAATATTAATAAAACATAGGATCAATATATGTAATGAAAGTTGAGTGAAGATGCCTATATTATAAATCATCATAATAAATTAGTGATTTCAAATACATTTTTTTTTATTTTGTACTTAAAAGAATCAATAAAAACGTCAACAAATAAATATTAATAAAACATAGGATCAATATATGTAATGAAAGTTGAGTGAAGATCTGAGACTAAGAAGTTATGCTAGATTTTAAGGAGTGGGAAGAATGTTGGGTTGGGCCCAATCTTAGCTCAGCACAACACGAATTGACTTTGGATTGAATTGGGATAAGATTGAAGGAATTTAGTTAGGGTTAGGAGTGGGTATGTCAGGTTGAATTAGAGTTTAGAACTTAGTGTTGTACTAAGTTCTAAACTTGCCATTCAAATTACATACAAACAAACGCCCTGAAAAATGATATCATCCTCAGAGATGGTTAAATCTGGCATGACCGAATAAGGTATTATCCTCTTGAAAGAACGGTAGAAAACTTTGAAATTAAAAGACTTGTCAGGGATCTCTTGTAAGAGAAACCCTCCAAAAATAAGCGTATGCCGCTTTAATCGGCGAGCACACGGTTTTATTTAGTAAAAGGCGAAAGATTAGTTCGCTCTGTGCTCACCGCACGGCAGCGTGATTTTAGGCGACAGCCTCCAGTCTCTTTTATAGTGTCTTTGGCTTCAGTTTTCCTCACATATCCGATGTGGGATCTTATTTTCATTTCAAACTGGGCTTAGCCAATTCATCTATGGTATGAAATTGTAAAATTTGTACTCGCGACTTGTGAGAGGGACATACGAGTGAAGTGACAACAAAACAACTGCTTTCATGAAACCTCCACCTCGGCCTTTCCATGTCTTGCATTGCATCTCAGATCACAGCACCTCCACTAACACCACGGCACCGCCAACCCCCCTGTCCCCAATTACTGCAATTTCCCAATTGTTGTTCTCTGTTCTTTAAGCCAAATGGAAGACCAACCACGAATGGCAAATTATTTTCAACTTCTCTTTCGAGAAAAAGTGGCATCTAGCAACAGCCTACCACGCCGCCAAACTGTCTCTTTTGGAGGAGGAACACCGAACACCTCCTCTTTTGCTTACCACCTACAATCCTGATTCCTGGATGTCCATGCCCACCTATCAAATTGATTTCAAAACCTATTAAAACCTCTCCTCTTAGCTGACCTCGCATCACTAACACCTCCTTTGTATTAGTATTCCTTTTAAGGCTGTGTTTGATTTGATAGAATATAAGAGAGACAGAAAGTTGAGACTTAAGAGCAACAAAAGTCCTTTAACAACTTTCCCTCATCTTTCTATTTCTCCCCTATTTCTATCAAACCCCTAAATATTTTTCTTTCTTTCATGAACTCACATGACTTTAAAGATTTAAAGAAAGCAAGGTGCCAACCAACGGGTTGGTAAGGTCTCTTGCTGGTTGTAGCAGAATTGGGATCAAATCCTGCCTGCACCTGAATTGGGGTGGGGGGGTTATGGATTAGGGAATGGACTACCCATTCTACCCCCATTGTGTAGCCCTTCAAAAGATATCAAAAAAAAAAAAAGATTTAAATAAAAAACAAAATTATACTCCCATTAAATGAACTAAATTACCCTCACTTGTTTCATGATAAAACCAATTATCTTCTTATATATGATTTTTGGGTGTAGAAAGTTTTAATACAATTATCGTAAAAGATGATTTTGGGGCTTGTTTTAAACTTCTAATACAAATTTTTAGTAGGTAACTTGGAATTTTAAGATGTTGGGCTTTGCTGACATGTTTAGAACAAGAAATCACCCCTACTTTTCTCTTCATTGTGGATTCAATGTCTTCTCCTCTAGCAATGGGCAACAGTGGCTCTCTTCAGTTAACATGTCAACAAATGGACTAACATTGATGGGTATTTTTGACCATTTAAAAATGACAATTTCCAATTTTTCAACTGAAGCTGTATTGTTATTTGACCAACCCAAGTAAACATGAAGAATGTTGATCTAGAGACATTGGCCCTTGCAGATGCATCCTTTAACAGATCCTCTTCTTACGGTAATAGCACAAGTAAAGGAATTTTACAGAATTCAAAGGAATGGAACTGTTGAAGGAATGCATGGACAATACAAAGACAGTTCTTTCACCCTCAACGGCCAACATTGAAGTTATGATGTGCAAAATTTGGTAAAGCAAAGCAAATCGAATTTTAGTTCCCAGCAACCAGAATCCTTTGTTGTTTCACCAGAATGACACCCAATGCTTCAACTCCTCAAGCCTGACCTACGACACAGAAATAGGGACAGGTCAACTAACTTTCAGTTATAATGAGAAGATACCGAGGAATATGTGTAACCACATGCCTCATGTAAGCAAATATATATAATGAATTATGATTTATGCATGTGGACTATGGACTAAAAACTGCAGCTTATGGCTGAAATCACTTCATGGCTTGTGAATGTTGGTGCCCACAGCTTGATGAACTAAACTAAAAGCTTGACCAACAGGAAATTGCAATTTCTAACCGCTGACTTTGAGGCATACACCTAAGTTCTTCAACGACAGGCTCTAATGGCCTTGGTAGTGAACTTCATAGAGGAAACATATAAGATAACATGCAGGAATCATCGAATCAGGAAAATTTGTTAATAAGTTGGTACTGGATGTGAGTGGGCCTTGGAGTATGACGAATGGCAACATTACAATAGCATGATGTATGTATATAGGTGAAGTGATTTAGGTCACCAGGAGCTCCAAAGAAACATACGGAAATTACCAATTATAAGGGCTTTGTCTTCTGTCCAATTTTTGAGATGCGCTTCAGATCTTGGATACTCGTTCTCATTTCTCTGCAACATAACACACTCAAGCATCATGATGCCATCCAAAGAGTTGTACAAGAAGCAATTGAAGGTCAAGAATGGATACCTTCTATGTAAATAGACAAGAAGATAGAACACAGGCAGCAACATCAAAGTCAATATTGAAATGGCAATGTAGAATACACTAACTTGTTTCTGTAGACAAGAAACAGTGGAACACAAATATCAATAACCAAAAATATAACCAACAAGAACACTAAGCTTCTTGATCTTATGGATGCAAACACCTATGCATAAGCTTGCAGACATGCAGTGTATGATGTAATGAAAAAGAGGCATAAATTTCTTCACTCAGTAGCCTGGATGCAAAACTAGGAGCCAGGAACATGTAAGCTATATGGCCTTCCATAACGATGTGCTGTACACTTCAAGCACATGCAGGTAGTTGAGTCTTACATTAGGAACTCATGAGATTAAATAAAACCAAAATGCTTGATTGTAAATTTATAATTATCTACTTTTGTCATCAGGGTGACTTGGATGGAACCAAATCCAATTCACAGGTGCAAGCATGTTTGCCTGCAGGGAAGATGACAATCCTCATATTCTCAACAATTATTTTATGCAACCTCTTAAGATTATTGAATCTTAACCAGAACACTACCTATCAAAACAAGAGACAAAAAAGAAACTTTACCCTGCCCCCTCTAGAAAATGGTTTGTGCCGACCAGTGCAAGTGTGGGCATCACAAAATTGGCGTAAGAACAATTCTGCAATTCAAAATCATTGGAGCGTAAGAGTTGTTACTTAGAATGACAATAATCATATACAGCATATTTCAAGAATAGGGAATGAAGAAAGAACAAAAAGGAACCATGAAGACGGCTTGCTGCTGGGCGCACACCAATGGGGAAACAGTTGTCAGCAAGACTCTGCACAGAAGCAAGAGAATAAAGATGAGGAAAAGCATATGAACCGATAACAAAAGAGCTTAGCTATACTGTCAGATGCAACCTCACAAAGATGACGATTCCTTTCAGCAGCTGCAGGATTGCATTTGGTCTTCCGCAACTTAGAATCCATAACAAGGTCACAATGCAAAGCCCCACATAAATCTGCCAAACACTTGCCATGACTCTGGATTCAATAAAAGCAAGTCATATCGGGATTGTCAGATGATATGTTGTTGGAAAATTTTCCCAGCCAAGGAATAATCAACAATTGTCAGGAAGAAAAACACCTGAAGGCTTCAACTAGGAAAAAGCAATGCCAGGGAATTGATAGAGATCAGGCACGTTTCAACAATTATTTATTGATAGAACATTTAGGTTCAAGAACAATGACCAACACTCAAGAGAAACCTTTAAGCACCATGTTAAAAGGACAGTGATAGGATGAAAGAGTTGGTAAGGACCTTTCCAGTGATGAAAAATTATTATGGTGCCACATACAGGGGAAAACAGATGTACTTGGTTATGAACTATGCATTTGACTAAATCATAATGGGAAACAGAAAAATAATAAAAAGCAATAAAAAAATTCTTAAAAACAGATGGTAGAAACTTGTGCCCAAGCATTTTCCTGCTCTTTTGTGCTCTTTCTCCTGATAGAAATATGTGCCCTGATTGAAAGCCATGTTACCCAGTACATGGCATAGATGACAAATACTCGGATGTTGACAAATCTCTGGCACATCAATCCCTAAAAAAATCGTCGCAAAGGGATATGATATAAATACACATTAAGTTATACAAAATCAGTTGAAAAGTTTTGGACATGTCTAAGAAACCACAAACTATTCATCAATAGAGAAGTGGTGATAAATGATCACATGGAAGTGAGTGTTTCAGAAGAGATACTTATCAGAAACATAAAGATGGATCTGAGACTATAAAGAGTAAATATATGATAAGAAATCTTAATAAAAGTTTCAAACAAGTCTGACACTGTGAGAAGTGGAATAAGGGAAAGACAAGAAGTAAACCTCAAGGCTTCACCTAAGAAGACAAATGACAAAAATGTAGATTATCCTCAGTCTTAGATACTTCCATTATTATCCCAATTAAGAAAGAAATAACATCACTGAACAACTTTAGCAAAAATGACGACATATTTAAGTTGGTTATAAGCTTTAGCGAACTGCTTGGGCTATGCCATACCTTTTTTCTACTCTCTTCCTATGAAAATGCAAGGGAGTGAAAGGGGTGCATCAATGCAGGTGAAAAGGACAAAAAAGAAGACAAGGGCTTTCTGCAATTTAGAGAAGTTCAAGGAAATTGAGAGTTTTCGTCATTGAGCTCATAAGGCATCCAAGGGATGCATAAGTTAAACACCCCGTTAAGGGAAATTTATTGGGAAGTGATAGGTGGTTGTAGTGCTAAATTTCAGCCTTTTAAAATATGTGATTCTTAGTAAAAATTGGAATTACAATTTATGGTAATTCTTGGACTTAGTATTTATAATAATTCATGTAATTGCTACTCATTGTAAAATTGCAATTTATTATTGATAGTGATTTCTGTTTTCTGTAATTTAGGTTAGGATGTTATTCTTGCTTTATAAGAGCTTGCATAAAATTAGAAACTCTTGGGTGTTAGGTAATCCCTTTGTTGGTCATCAAGTATTTGAGTTTGTTAAAGAAAGCCTAGGTATGGCCTCCAACCTACCCTAGAGCTTCATATATCTATTGTAAAGCTTCACTTAGAGATGGAATGAATATAAATTTGATTTGAAGTCGTTTTTTGTTGTGCCTGTCCTACATCACACATAAAGGTAATACGCAATTGACTATGCTGATGAAATTCATGGAACTCCTTAGTTCTCGTCGAGAAAAGAATTTAACATCATAATTGATAATATACTTGATTATGATGAATTTGTGAGTGAACACAACAGATTATTTTGCTTAAACAAGAAGGTTGGTGGCTTGTCCTCATAGATAGCACATGAATGAGAAGGGGAAATTTTATGCAATGGATATCAAAATAACTAAAAAAAATTTACATTCATTTTTCATGGTTCCTAAACACATCAAAATTGGGAATTTTAGATTGTAAAACATTTCCATAGTGATAACCTAGGAATGGCATCACTCCTCATATACTAATTAACATTGAACTTGGTTGTTTCAACAATATGTCCAAGAAAATTGTGGGCCTAATGGCCTATATGTAAAATCAAAATCCAATGAAAGAAAGAAATGCCAGGTGGGTATACAGGAAACTAGTGAACACATACAACATTTAGCAAATCGGAGTGTCTGTTGTCAAAGTGCTGGTCAAGAAACTTCTCTGCACGAAAGCTTTTCTTACAGTATCCACACCGCCATTCATTTACATCCATATGAATCTTGTGCAGCTCCTGATCTCTGAACATGTCATTGTCAGGATGAAGCCTGCACTTATTTGAAATTTGATACTGCTCTTTCTCTACAAATGGCATCAGGTACTGCACACAATTGGAGGTATATAAGGAACAAATTTGTCACTTAACTGAACAAAGCAGTTATTTAAAAGTGAGCAGCTCCTAGGAACATCTACATATTGTATTATGGTAGTACCTCCTCAGTTATTTTCCAGGCAGCGCGACTCCTTTCTCTAGAGCAATGTACTTCAGGACTGTGCCCCTGTTCTTGCTTAAGAGTTCTGTAAATTAAACCAAACTTTGCATTAAACATGGACACTTTTCAACAGAACTGGAGAAAAATCCAAGATTGTAAGCAAAGGGCTATCAATGGGTCCTATCTATTTTTATCAATCGATACCCAAATTCCAAACTAATTAGTAATCAGATTGGGTTTGGATTATATACTTCAACCCAATCTGATAGTACACATTTATGTATGCACATCCAATCTATGTTATCAGAATATGGCAAGAAATTGGCTGGACAAGGTATCAAATGCAGAATTCACACTAAAAACTGAAGTATCCGACACAATATTGTACCCTCATAGATGCATCTGGGTATCATAGATTTCAATAACTATTGATTAGCACAGTTTTATATTTATTGGAATTTGACAGCTTGGATCAAATTCAAATAGCGTAATATGGAATTAGATCAAATTTGGTAGAATTAGATCCACTCCAAATCAAACCCGTTCACTGCATCAGTTATGCAACCAGTCACTGATTCCATTAAATGAACTCTAGAGTTTGTGTTATATATCGTAACCGACAACTAAGTATTTTTCACAATTAATTCTGAAGCCCCAGTACATAGAGACTTCATTTGGAATATCCTGTCTGATGCTCAGAACAGATACAGAGAAAATATGTTATCAGATATAAATAATGATATTACATTACCTTGCACCAGCAGATCCTTCCAGCTCCTGAAGCATAAAACAAATAAAATTGGTAAAGATGGAGAGCAATGGACATTAGTAATACAAAGTAAACTCACAAAAGAATATAGTGGAAGCAAAGACTATGGCAGCATAGAAAATATAGAGTACTGAGCTACTAAATTGAGGAACATATAACAGAAAGGACCGCAAGACTAGAAAGGACACCAGAGTATACCACAAATATTTTATTGTTTGGAATTATACCCTAGAGAACCTTAACATCGCAAACAAACATATAAATCAAAGTGGAAATACCCAATTAGGAACGCATAGCAGTAGCACTTCATTCATTAAAAATAGCAATAACTTCGAAGGTGCTGATATCATTAGGAGACTCATAAATTGATATAAATAAAACAAGAAAAAATATGAGATCATTTGTGTTTGGTGTTGGATATATCATACATTGCCTTTATTAAGCCAAATTTAAAAAGTTTGAATCAAAATTAAGTGTTAATTAAGTTGATTAAGAAAAAAAATCAAAAGCTAACCATAGAAAAACGGCAGCAAAATCTGCCAAGTTGTTTATGTAATTCAACACTCGGTCAATAGATCAATTACAAAAGAAGGTTTGTACTTAACGTATAATTGTAGTCATTTATGACCCTTTTCTCATCAGAATATAAAACAACAACAACAACAACAACACGTAAAATTTGAAAAGCAATATATTTGAATTTCGTGAATAACCCGTTTTTGAAATCTCGTTGCTTAAAATCGAGGAGAGAACATAACCAGAGACAAATTTGTCTAACTCTAGTGTTTTCTTCATCATCTTCTATATTTAATTCATGAAAGTATAGATAGGCATGCACAGAACAACATAAACGAAATTGAAGGGGAAAACAGAATGGTTAATAGTAGAATTTCCTTCGTAAATACCTGATTTCCCCAAGGGGGTGATGTTGAAGATGCTCGGCTTTTCTGCAACAACAGAGAGAGCGATAGACAGAGGAGGAGAAACCCGATTGTTGACGACTTGCCCATCTCTCGGCAGCTAAAAATTTGGGCTTTCGCCAACGTCGACTCAGCGTGTTTATTGGGAGGAGAAAATAACGAGGAAAATATATATAAATTCTTATTCTTCTATTTCATATTTTCATTCCCCCAAGGGCCCAAGCTAATGTCCGATGAGAGTCAAAGCGTTTCACTTGTTTTAATACGCAGTGGCATTTGATTTGATGAAGTACTTTTACGTGAGATTCAATTATTAAACGTCAGATTAGAATCTAATCATTCTTAGTCTTGGGCGTGCATTCTCACTCTCGCATCTGGGAGATCAGCACAGGTGGCCACACGGCCCACACCACCGGGCACTGTCCACGGTCCACCAACAAAATGATACGTCACTATCAGACCTGTGTCACGGGCCGGGCCGGGTTCGTGCCGGGCTTTGCCCCCATATCAACACAACATTCACGCCCAAACTCGACCCGGTCCGACCATCGGCCTAGATCTTGAGCGTGAACCGGAATCCCGACCAGTAAATTGAGGAAAAAATTTACTCAATAATAAACTGAGATATTTATATTAAATGATCTCAAAAATCAAAGATAGCAAAAGGTCTCACTATGGCTTGAGAAAAAGAGAAGATGAATAAAGAAAAATATATATGATTTTTATTATATAAAATATATATTTTGTTGTATAAAATGCATTTTTTATTATATAAATATTATGAGGTCGAGCTCAGGCTTGGGCTCAATCAGGCTTTTTTGAGAATGCCTGAACCTAACCCCCCCCCCCCCGGTCCCCCAAAAAAAAGAAAAGAGAAAAAAGTCAGGCCTATTGTTTTGAGCCCAAACTCACAAGCCTAAATTCATGATCAAACCCAACTAAGAATGAGTTGAGCCATCAGGCTATTCAGCCCATGAATAATTACAGACTATAATTTAACTTAACTAATATAGTCAAGTCTAAATGGCATCTTAAAAACAAAAGTAAAAATATAAAACCTCCCTCAAAGTTTCTAACAATCATAAGATCTTTCCCTAAGATTTCATATTCACAATAACTTCCAATGTCGTATACTAGTATTGAAAAAACCTGTACTTTTATTTTTTGTCTTTGACAGAAAACATTGGCCAAATACATTTTTCTTTTCAAAAGTACCTATTTTACTTTTATATCTATGGATACATATGGAAATTTATACATCTATACAACATATAAAAGCGTGGATGCTAAGTGTGAGTCGTTTTTTTACTAAAATTACCTTACATCATTGTTCGAAAAAGGGTATAAAAGTCATTTATTTGTAATTTTTATGCAAATTTTAATGACTATTAAAATGCTCATATTTATTTATTTAGTCCATCTCTAATGGTAAGGGTTGAAAATACAACTTCAATTATTATTTTCCACTTCATTTAATCCCATCTTATAAAGTCTTATAACTTAATATATTAACTCCCGTTTTCTCTTATTAAATTATATATTAAAGTCATCTTTTACTAATAAATGCTACTAATTAGATACATGTCAATATTTTTAACATATAAACCCATATATTTTAAAACTGTCTTAAAAACAAATTCCACTATTTATCAAAGTAGTGGCTAAGCAATTCAACCATCCAAATCAAATTGATAAACTTATAAAGTCATAGTTAGGTAATAAATTTTTAAAATAAAAATAAATATATAAAATTACAAAAATATAAAAAAAATAAACACATATATGATATTTTTGTTATTCAAAATAAAACACAAGAGTAATAAACAATAATTATTTTTATTGATAATGAAAATTAAATACATAATATATAAATAACCAAAAATGAAATTATTTTATTGTTTGGCAAAGATCAATAATTCAACTTTTTTGGTAAAATGTGTTAATATTTAATGTCACAAATAAATAAATAAAAATATATAGATTTTGCAAACGAACATTCTGACACATGTATGAATTTTATTGCAAACATGACTAGGGGATCAGTTAAAGGCCTGACTACCCCTTAAAACAAGCCTTACCCCTGAAATTCCCCTTATTTCATGTATTGGTGATCCATTGATATGCATCAATACTTTGAACCTTAGTTTAGATATAGTGAAGCCTATAAGGGAAAATATAATATTTTGAAATATATTGATGGATGCCTTAATAAGTTGTAAGGCAATTTTGTGACTTTGAAGTCTCCATCACTTGGATAAAAATGGAAGGGAGGTAACTACAAGTTTTAGTGAAACTACATAAGAGGTTTTTGTTAAAGTGGAATCTTAACGGGGGTTATTACGATTGTCAAAAACTCCAGAGCATGTTTTTTATATTTTACCCTAAAAACAATTTGAAAATGGGACAAATTTGTTCAATCTGATGTGGGTCAATGATTTAAACAACCAGGTCAACATTATAAATAATAAGAACATAAAAATACTTTGTATGTATTTGGTTTAGCTTCCATTTATTAACTAAAGGTTTGTACTTTATTTGTCTTCAACACCAAGAAAAGTAATAATGTCAATCGTTTATGACAAGTAGGTGCCACTAGCACTAGGTGCCATTAGGCACCACATAACACTTCACGAATGGTAGGCACACATGTAAATCAATGCCAGATTTTGTGAGTATCTATGCATAGGGATCGTGATAATAGGCTAAATGCTAATTTTGTGATAACACAGTGGCATTTTGATAAACGCACATCATGAAACACCCACAGTCATAAGCTTTGTAAAAAGGGACATATCTCTTAAGATTAAAATCCAATTGTATTCAGAAATATAAATAAGTGAGATGAATGATAATCTTTTTTTTTATAAAATGGGAAGTATTAAATGTCAAACCGACAATCCATTGACCATTGATCAGGCCATATGGTTCAATTGCTCAACCAATTGGATCATCATTTCAAGGGGTATTTGGCAACTTTTTTTTATGTGGCAATTGCTTTTGTTTTCAATAACAAAATCAACCATGTTGTCAAACACCCCTTATATATATATATATATATATATATATATAGAGAGAGAGAGAGAGAGAGAGAGAGAGAGAGAGAGAGAGAGAGGTGCCCTAATGGAATTTGGATTTGCTCCTTTGCTCCTGCACTCCTCACAGCAACCCCATAGTATATTGTAGTCATACATTGGGAACATATTCCATGAATGTTAACATACATGTATGGGAGAAGGAGATATTTTTGATGTACAACTACAAATATTGTGAAGATATTGCAAGGAACATTATGTGAGGAGTAAACATATTCATAGGCCAGGGCTTAGGCTTTACTCTTATTAAAATTCTAATGGGCCCGGTTTAAAGCTTGAGCTCGAGACAAGTAAAATTGGGCCCGAAGCTCGGCCGTAAATAGGTCTAGTGAGGAGTAAATCCAATTTTGCACTGTTGCATAACACAATATGATCTGATATAAGCATCAACTGATTTGTACACTTGTATTTTGGAGCAGGTAACCATTCCTATTGCACATGTGGTCTCACATGTATACAGTGGAAAAAGCTCGTGCTCATTGCCTTATTTCTTTTTTGTTTTTTTTGAATGCAAGGTTTTTAAAACTGAATTCGACAATGAATCGGTCAGGGGTTCGATTCCTGGGTCAAATGGTTTGACTGTTCAAATTAAATGGATGGCCCATTTTGACATAAAAATTTAAAAAAAAAAGACTAAAACCATTGGACGGTTCAAATGGTTTGAATGGTTCACCCCCCGGGGCAACAATTTATTAACCAAATCAATAATTTTTGGCAAAAGAACAATTATAGGGTAAAACAAAACTGATCACTTGACCAATTTACGGTTTTTCCAATCTGTCTGTCTGGTCCGGTATCGTCCGGTTTTGAAAACCGTGATTGAATGATCTATGGCTTTTATCACTTTGTATTGCCTTTTGTTGTTGTTTATATCATTTTAATTGTATTCTAAGTGGTCTATTTTGAATGGAATTAATATTTATATGATTAAAACACACAGCACACAAGTTAGATTTTGGAACACATGACAAATATGCATGGAATGTATGGTTAAACTCGTGGCCAATCCAATGAATCTCCTATTGAATGGATTATTTAGAAAGCTCTTTTTCTTGCCCTTGTTACTGAACCCTTTTTGTATTTGTGGACTTTGCTCCGAAGAATCACTACTTGAATAATGAATTCCATACCAGAAACATCTTTAAAGTTATTTTTAGCTTTGAAAAAAAAAACAATTACTATAATAAATTTTGAGCCCCAATTAAAAAATTAGTCCTAATAATTTCCATACATATAAACTTAAATTGATTTTTTTAAATCAGAAAATTCATTAGAATTGATTATCAGAAATGAATGCCAAATACATCCAAGATACATAGGCTAAACAGGGGGATCTCCCCATACTCATAATCCCAACTTTGGTGATAAATATAGCAGGAGTTTAGAACATGATATCATGCAATAATTTCACTAATGTATCAAACAATAGTTGAACCTCCATTCTTCTAAAATTTCATTACAAGACACGCCAAATTATTATTAGATCAATGAATTTGATAGGTCATTAATAGACCCAACCCACAGTTCTCCTCTGTTGTGAAAATCAGTTAGGATATATAAAATATATTTTTTCTTTTTATTAAAGTCCAATAAAAAATAATTTTAACATGAATTACTCTTAGATCAATGAATTTAATAGATCATCAATATCATCAATATTATTGTTCTTTATTGCAATAAAAATCATTAATTTATAACATATAAATTAATAAATATTTTTATAACTTTTGGAATTTCCTCTTTCTTTGTGAAAAAAAAGGATCCACATAATTAATAAGAATGGACCACCGGATATAGATGTTGGTGGTCCAAACTGTCGTGACATCACATGAAAGCTGCCAAATAGTTTGAAGATTTTTTTTGGGGGTAAAGATAGTTTGAATAATGAACTTTGTTATACTTTCCTATTAATGGATTTCGTGCCAAATAATTAATAATTGAAGAATGAATTATAAGCAATGTTTTAAAAAATAACCCGGAAATGGAACCATTTTGGGCACCGGTTTTCGGGTCAACGGTTCGATTGTCTGGTTCAAACGGATGGTTCACTTTGATAATAAAATTTAAAAAATGGTCAAAAACTGTTGAACGGGTCGATGGGTTGACGGTTCGACCGCTCGGATCAACGGTTTGTTAACTTTCTCAATGATTTTTTACCAGATCTCGGGTTTTGAGTAAAATAGAACCAGTTGCCTGGACGGTTTCCTGAGAGAATATTCCAACCGTCCGGGTCAATAGCGGTTCGAAAACATTGATTATAAGATACAGCCGTTTTTTTAAAGATATTTCATAGCTTCATTTTTTTTGGGGGGGGGGATAAATTTTATACATGTAAAATAAAGGAGTAGTACTAATAATTTCCACATATCCGACCTTGAATTGTTTTTTAAAATCAGAAAATTTATTATAAATGATTTTCTAAAGCGAATGCGAACACACAATATAGATATTATTGATACTCAATTTAATCAATTCAAAGTACCAATATAATGGTTTTTTTTTATATACATGGATATAGTGGAAAGACATGAATACATTCTATTTGTTAGACTAATTACTAAAAAACCTCATACAAAATATGGATACACTTCAAGACATTAGGAAAATCCTTTCCAAGTCCACAAAGATATCACTACACTAGATATGAGATTAAAATAAGTATGAATAAAATAGAAACAAATAAAAATGTATATTTTAATAGTTTACACACATATACATTACAGTCAACTATTTTTGGAATCTGACCACGTCGGTATCGTACAATAATTTTACCATTAATACATCAAACAACGATTAAGCTTCCAATCCATTACTAAGAAAACTTCCTATCTATTAAAAATTCATTACAATTCACCTCAAATTGTTGTTCGATCAATGAGTTTGATAGATTCATTTCATAATTCTTTATTACCATGAAAATTATATACGATATATAAAATAAGTTGATTTTATAATTTTTGGTTTTTACTAGAAAAAAAAAAAAAACATAAACTATTATTAGATCAACAAGTTTAACAGATCATTGATAAATCCATATTATAGTTCTTTCTCACAACAAATATCGTTTATGACATAAAAATTAATTCATTGACTTATGCCGGTATTTCAATTTAGATTTTGATTCCTGTCTGAACCAAACAAATTATACCGGTTCCAATTCTAGAGATTTTGATTTCAAATCCAATTATTCTAACTAAGAACCAAATGGATCCTTATACTTCCATTCAATCTGTAACAGACGTCCTCCCCTTATATGCATATTCTCGCATGTACAAGGATTTACATTGATACGGAGAACTTGTTACAGACCGAAGGAAAGTGCAAGAATGAAAAAGCAAGAGATGAGCCCTTTTAAGTAATAGTTTCATCACTAATTATAACTTATAAATAGCAACCAAAGTCTAAAGTGAAGGTGGAAGAGAAGAGAGAGAGAGAGCAGAGTTAATCTTCACCGAGAGTCGGAGAGTAACCTAGCTTCCAATTAAGCATCCATGAACGGACAGAAAACCAGGACTGCATAAGGTTTAAAACTCTTTCTGAGCTGACATTCAAATGTTGTACAATCTGACTTGACAAGGACAACAAATTCGTCCTAAGGAAACGGGATGATTTACAAAGGCGTGTACAATCGGCCACGGAACCAATCAAGATTCAAGAGTTAATGCACGACAATGGGCAATGGCGTTTTAGATTCTTTGATTGCTTCTTGTACATGCCTTTATTGGTTGAAATTAAACTCTATTGGTAAGAACTCAATTTTGGTTGCTGTCACCCCAACTGCCATTTCCTTATATTTACTGAAGTAGATTCCCGTGGCTGTTTTGTTTATTTAGTCAGTTGCACCGGCATTTTTGTGTAATAGAAACGGATCTGGCAAAGAACTTCAAATTTATTAACACATATGCCTTGTTTCCCAACTTAATAAACTCCACCCTAATGGCTTTCCTCTTCCTTTCACTTCTCTCTACTGTTGTACAACTAAGGAGAAGTGAGCGTTAGATTTTAGGCGAACGATTAGGGGTTTCAGTAAGCATTCGATTTTGCTCATTTTCGACAATGAACGACAAAGGTGAACACTCTTGTTTTGCACCATTTTTGCTTATTGTCGACATAAACATTGCTTTGCTTGTCTTCCTTATCATCATTTTTTCTTTGTTACTGGGCACCCTATTTTGCCTCTCATTCGATTTTCCTCTCTACCAATATTATTTCAAGGTGAATGATGCAACAACTCTTTGATGTTTACTTAATGACAACTTTCATTTACACAGGTATGGTTTATTTTCTCAACTTCCTAATGATCTGAGCTTCCATCTACCCTGAAATTCCTAATGATATGAGCTTCCGTCTATTCCTTTTTCCCAACTCCCAACTTGGGTTGCTGAAATGAGGTTGGTTTTCGTAACTCTAACTATTTCCTAATGACTTGAAATCCTATCTACACTGAAATTCCTAATGATCTGAGCTTCCATCTACTCATTTATTCCTTTTCCCAACTCCCAACCTGGGTTCCCCTGGAATTGATCTTATAGTTCAATGTTCCTGTTGAATATCCATAATTATTCATTGTTTTATAGCTCAAATCAAATATAATTGGAAAATGAACCCTTATGATTCATGTGACTTGAGACTCACAATGATCTTGTTTTTTGTTAATTTTTGGCTTAATGAAGCAACAATGCAAAATTTGGTGATAGATTTGCATAATTAATATTAAGAAATACTTGTGCTATCCAAACGGTTGTTTCTGTTTCTATAGAACAGAAATCTGTGCCCGTGGAACAAATAGCTGAACACTTCTATTATTCTTGAAGAGCTTCATGTTCCAGAATGGGAATTTCCTAAAAAATAGAAACAGGTAAAAACAATGCCAAACAGGGCGTAAGCAATTGAAAAAGCTGATCTTTACTACTATTTGAATATATATTGAATATTGTTCGGATTTCCTGCACTTGGTTATGTGTTTGTTGTGGTACACTCCGAATTACATTGAAACATGTCAGACTTAGCATGATATCCCAGGTCACATGTGCGAGTCATTTAACGAGACCTTTTGTATTTTTTTAATATCTCAAAATTTTCAAACTAAAAATAAAAAAAAAAAGAATAAAAATAGATACTTTGACCGCCCAACTCGACAGACGGTAACAAATATAGAGAAAACTGTTCAGACCTAGCCCGGGAAAAAAATTCTGGTGTTGAATTGTTTATACTGAAGTGCTAGCATAGCTCCTCCATGCTAAACTTGCTTTCTCTAAGTCAATGTTCAGTGCTTCTTATTCTGCAAATGAGAACTGAAGCAACAAACCGATAAATCTTGTTGTTATGAGGACTTTATAGTGTATACTCTAACCAATTGATTGAGGTAAAGATTCAGAAATCTTCAGTTGAGATAAGTTCAAAAGCAAAATTAGTAGACGTTAATTACTCTGTAACATGCTTCCTAATTTATTGTGAAGTCTCAATTGTCTTTCTGTTCATGATTTTTTTTTCAATACCATCATTAGAAAATAAAGTTGACATTTTATAAATTTGACTTAAAAAGGGAGTCATTACCTAATCCAGTTCATAATGGGTTGCAAGTGTTTTGAAAAAAGTAGAGTATTCAAGTGAATAAGAAACGATGGGCACCTGAAACAATTTCTTGCAAATGACTTCCACCCTTATTTGGTCTGCAATCGTTTATTAATGCATTGGCACCAAGTTAGAGCTGGTTTGCATCAGTTTTCTTTGTTTTCGTTTTTCAGTACTCATCAGTCAAGATTTCATATGCTTCACTAATCCCTTGATAGTTTTCTATAGCAATGTCTTCATCTGTGGAAGATCGGCATTCATGGAGTGATAGATTTGTGCCCATTGACAATAAACTTTTCTATTTTCTTCATCCCATGTTTCTTGAGATATGTAGAGCGTATATCTCTCTATTTGGAGTACTGATTTTTCCTTCATTCTCTGCTAAACGAAGAATCTTGCGGTTGCGGAAAGTTTGTCATGGAATAATCTTGCGATTGCGGAAAGTCTTCACCCTTTCTTTTATTTTTCAAGTATTATTAAAAAAACTAATAGAGGCAAACGGGC
This sequence comes from Nelumbo lutea, assembly GCF_056320005.1. NCBI lineage: Eukaryota > Viridiplantae > Streptophyta > Magnoliopsida > Proteales > Nelumbonaceae > Nelumbo > Nelumbo lutea. Next base: position 6,899,242 of record NC_142687.1, read on the forward strand.
CGTTTAAATGACTCATATTTGAGTTGGAGTGCTATCCAAATTCTAGCGTGTCCCAATTTGATTGGGAATGCACCCTTGCACACACAAAACCAGGTGCAGGAAATCCGAACTCATTGAAATAGTACAAAAATCTCCCCTTTCGTCATTGACCTGGATAGAAAACGTTTACATTTACAAAATTACCCCTAGGGTGTCATTTAAAAATATCATAAAATACTGTAGAGGAAGTTTCAATCTCCCAGTCATTTCCTTCCTCCTCTTTCAATCTCCCAACAATATATATATATACTCACATGTAATATGTGGGGATTGGTTAAAATGGATAGAAATTAAATCCAGCATTCTCCAATATCTAGGATTTCAGAATTTCACAGATGATGGGCGCTTTGCTTGCTTGGTTGCTACCTTCATTCTCTCTAAAAAATTCTCTTTCTTTTCTCCTTTGTTTCTGTCGAAATGGTGCTAACACCGAGTTTGATTGCAATCAATGGCTTCTTTACTTGGTTTCTTTACTTTGTTTCAGGTGACATGGCTTCTTTACTTGGTCTTGGTTGTTTTTCTATGTCAGTTCTGGTTCTGAGACAAGTGTGAGTGTATTTCAACACTGAAAACAGAGTATGGAAATGAATTTAAATTTCTGGGGAGTTGGTTTAGTAGCCCGGTCTGTTGCTACTCTTTCTCCCTTTGGTGTAAACTACAAAGGTCTATAGATCTTGCCCTACTTTTGTTTTTTGTTTTTATTTTTTTAATCCCTTTAGACTTAGTTTGTTAAGAGTATAAATACAAATATGTACTGTGTAAATACATACAAAATAATGTAAAATACAAGGTTTTACATTATAAATTTGCATTTATACTCCTTCGAAACTAAGCCCTAGTAAATTGCTCTTCCCTGCTATCGAAGAGAATAACTATTAAGAATAACAACGGATTAAAGAAATGGAGTAACAGGAGCCAATTGGATGAGTCGATTGAGTTTCAATGATGGGACTTGGGAGATTGAAAGAGGAGGAATTTGTCTAACATTTTTCGTCTGAATCGGTGATAGAAGGGAGGTATTTGTCCACTTTTAAAAAATTTACGAGAGATTTTTGTTAAAACAAAACAAGGACAGGTTTTTATCAGTGTCAGAAAAACTTTTTGTATTTCACCTGGCGAAGTTTTCACTCACTGAATTTTGGACCAGTGTCCTTCAGAATATGCTATTAATGAATACATAACCACCATTGTATTAAATACTTGCTTTTTCAAGCTGACGTTCAAACTTAATATCAACTGAATGTTTTGAAGGACGGTTTCAATGTGACCATGTTTCTCCTTGAAACAGATTTTTATCGGTAATTAATGAAGATTTCCTTCTCCTTGAAACAGATGAAGAGCTGAGAAAAAAAGTTACTAATTGAATATTAATTTGGATTTTGAAATAATCGAACTGATTATAGATTGTCGATGACTTTGCAGCCTGGGGTGTTTTTAGTATCGTATTGTGTTATCTTTGTATTTCATTCCATTGGATTTAGGTATTTTTTTAAGGCTTCGTTTGGTTTGCAGTAATAGAGGTCTGGAATTAGAACTAGAATGAACTATTCTGATTCCAACTGTTTAATTGGTCAGAATCGAAATGAAAATAGCATTATTCCACTTGAGGGAATGGCCATTCTCTGCCTCTCTTTTAAGAATAAAATCCCATTCATACTGATTTCAATTCTCATTTCTTTTTGAACTAAATAGACTATGGGAGTAGACCATCCCAATTCCAATTCCCATTTTAATTCTGACTGAACCATAAAGACCCTAAGTTGCTTTAAGTTTTTGAACAAACTTGTCTCTCCCACATTTTTTAAATCCAAGTTTATTAACCCAGACCAGGGCTAGCAGCCTAGCACCTATAATAAGGGTCAGAGCCGGGGCTCAAACCGGGCTTTGGATCTATCTCACTAAATTCATTATATTTAATAATATTATTAATAATTTATATTATATTTTTGAAAGCAATAATTTATAGTCTATGACATAATAGATTTATTTATTATATTAATTACATGCTCTACCTTCCATTGGTGTTTTAATTTGTTCTCCCAAATCAAATGAAAGACGTAAATCAATAAGGATTTTTTACCTCAGTTCAGATTCCACACATGCCAATGTCTCTTTCATTTTCAGCCTCATCGAACTTAATCGTTAGAGGACTAACAAGGGACTCCAGTGGGCCTATTTTTCCGTTTTATAAACTAAACTGCCCAGCAAGGCAGCAATAACTTAAAATGCCGTTTGATAAGTTTTTTCTTTGAAAGATCTGAAAGTAAAAAAAATGTAACGGGTTTTTACATAAAAATCTTGGCAGTTTACTGACTGTTTGGTTAGAGGTGCATCTTGTGGAACGTTTTTTTATATGAAAATGAAATGAAAAAAAAAAAACAAGAAGCTCAATTTCTAACTTTTGGAAATAAGTTTGAATTGAGTTTTTTGCCTTTTTTTGGGGCATAGTCTTTTTGACAGCTCTCAACCAAATAAAAAAAGAGAAAAACACGAGCTACTAGACTTTTAAACAGCTGACAGTCTGCAGAAAAATGCATTAGACAGGGCCTTTGATGCGGTTGATGTCCACCATTCATAGAGACTATTGGGACTTGGGAGTTCACATCTCCGCACCCACAAAGGGCTGCCCCACAACGTCACACAATACATCCCTGCCGTGTATTGAAAACATCTCCAGATAATATCATCCGTTCTGATATAATCACGGGGATATGTTCTCAATACATATGGGGATGTGCTTTGGGATATTGTGAAGCAAAATTGTGATCTCGACTATTGGTCCTCAATGATATTTTGAATTTAAATGTAGTAAGTCATATAACATTTATTATTATTATTATTATACAGAAGTGTGCACATGAGGTCCATTAAGCCACCCACCAAGTCCACTGGCTTTATCGTATGTCTCCATTTTCAGAGGGTCATCGAGTTTTAGTAACGAATTTGTAGATCATATGTTTTAATCTTCTATTTGCATCCTTCCCAAATATGTAAAATACAAAACCTTTTGTATTATTTTATATGCATTTATATTGTATATATTTGTATTTACACTCTTCCCCAATTGAGCCTTAGACTGAGTTTGGATAGAATGGTCTTCTTTCATCTCAATGTCCTCGTTGATCCATTGATTGGTGTCCTCATTGAGAATTTGGATTTAGTGGTCCATTTGGTTCATGGGGCACGTGAACTCTCCAATAAGAGGCATGCACATCACCCTCTTCGAGGCTTGCTAATTCATTAACATTGTCAGCCCGGTTCAATTGGTTAGATAAAAAACAAAACCCAAGCCCTATCTTCCCCTTCTCATTCGTTTGAATTCTCTTTTCCCAGTTCCATTTTTACCCGAGCCTCAAGAGCAAGAGGCCACCCTCATCGGGCGGCTATTTTAGTGAGTCCAACGGCATGGAGTAAATTGGCGACAAGAATCAATCGGCAGTAAACATACATTCTCCTCATTTTTCCTTCCAAATCTGTTATTTCTCTCGAATCTGTCATTCTTCCTTTCTATATACCACTAGTGGAGATTTCTCTGTTTCACCGAGCTCCGACAACATGGAATCAATAGGCAACAAGTGTAAACCGGCAATTGAGTTTGGGGTCTTATTGTTCTAAGTTCTAACATTGAAAATCTAACAAATTTTGTCTCAACTGTATTTCCTTAACACCAAGATAAAAAGTTTGATAGAAAAAGGAGAAAACAAACTATTATTGGATGGGAACACTTGTTTTGCTAGACAAATTGAACATTTCAGGCTTTTGGTCTATCTACGACAATGTGAAGATCCATAAACCAAACATTGTTCTGTCATTTGATTATGGCATATTTAGAACTCACAAGACTTCCACTCTTGTAGTGGTATTGAAATATTTATTTGTAATATAAATAATATTAAATAATATTTTATTTAATATTTTGGTATTGAAAATATTTAAATATTATTTTATTTTTCAATGTTATTTTTTTGCTTGAATAACATTTAAATTGAACAATCCAGAAAGTCATAATTTATATTGTTAGTACATAATTCTGTGTTGAATTTTGTAAAAATATAAAATTATTAATAATATAAATATTATTAAATATATTTTAATTATTTTTTGTATTTTTAATAAATATTTTAATATTATTATATAATTTTATCAAAATATTAAAATATTTAATTCAAACTTTTTTTTAGATAGATATAGATAAAAAACAGGGGAGAGGATAACTAATAATTAGAGAAAATTTAGGAGATAAATAGGAATTAGAGATAATTTAGATAAATAGTAATTAAAGATAATTTAAGAGAAAGTGGGAAAGTAATTTAATAAAAATTTTGAGAAAATATATTATTTAAGTTATTGAGAGAGAGAGAAATAGAGGGAATTTAGATGATTTGTATAGAAAAACAGAACAGTTGTTTAAAAAATGATATGCAAAAAAGTTTAAATACTGTTTTGTGAGAATCAAATCCCATTTCCTGTATCCGTGTCTCTAACCTCTCCAAAATGGGGTAGGGACCAACACAACACTCCCAATATTATCTCAAGGGCCACTGCCGCACACTGGGAACATCTCGCGCAACTGTATTGACTTATTCGCACAGTCTCGGGAGCATTTCCATCTCCCCAAAAGGCGATATTTATACTCTGCATCTATTACATAATATTGAAGTGCTTCAACCTTTTTACGGTCCAATGGATTGACATGACCTTGTCATCTGGAGGGTGGCAAAGTCAAAGTGATTTTAGGATCTGCTATTGATATTTAATAAGAATGCATTTATGCATTCAAGGTGACATTTTTTTTAACAAATTTGAAGGTGTATTTGAGAGCAAAGTTTATATCTAACTCAAATTGATCGACCTTCAAACGATATATTTCAAAAATCATATTTGTATCCATTACAAAATTCATTCATGTATACAAATAATACATGTTTGTATACAAAATACAAACTTTTGCACTGAACAGAAAAAAAATATAAAAAATTAAATTCTACATATTTCTATGTGTATTTATACTGCACTCTTCCCGGTCCAAGCCTTGAGAATTTCTTTTCTTTTTTTTGCATAATCTCCATCTAGCTATAACCATCTAAAAACGGTCATCTGATCGAACGGTTAAGATGTTCCATGCCAAATTTTGATTCGATGTATGTGGAAAAAACATGGAGGTTGATGGAGTGCAATCCGGTCGGTCCTATTTGTCAACGATCTTGCCTCTGACTGAAGCAAAATGTGCCTGAAACGGGGAAGAAAGCGAGTCGTCTCCGAGGAGGAACCCGGTGAGAGTGCTCCGAAGCTCAAATTAGTATTTTCTCAAAGGCAAGATAAAAATCAGATGGCGCAAAGTTATCACGTACCTCCATTCTTGGGGGGAAGAGGGCCTTTTATAACCACTTCGCGCACTCACTCCCAAGCACCTGTCAGGTCAGGTATCATTACCTCTGCACTTCTGCCAATTCGGGTGTCATCACCTCTGCTGGGGCAGACAACCGCCACTGCTCTCTTTGTCGGAGCCGTCTCTGTAACTGGAGGTGGCGGTGGCAGGTGGCCGTTGAAGTGCGACTGTCAAACGTCAGATCCTAAGTCAGTCAGGCGCACCGCCTCAGGATACGGACTCGTTTGATGTCAGGTACAGTTGTTCAGTTCGACGGCCTGGAGACGAAGTGCTAGAGCGGTGTGCGAGGTGAAGTCTTGAGTTCAGATAGAAGTGTGGCCCGAACTGCCCTGGGGTGGGCCAGTTCAGGTTGTTGCCCTTTGCGCTCCACGTAAGGTTCGGGGCCAAAGGGAGAATTCGGGCTCCTTTTGGGGAGCTCGAACCGCTGGTTCCTCCTCTCGGAGCTCGCGCCTTGAGTGCACTGGCGTGCCTAGCTGTCACTCCTGCCAAGTCACCCTCGGTTGCTTCCACATGTTGGGTGGCCAAGAGGTCGAGACAAATCTTCCTCCATCAATTGCCCCCCACTCCTCGCGCTAAGGGTCTTGCCCTAGTGCGGGGAGTTCGCGAGGTAACGGGTGGATTTGACCTGTACTTCAAACCAGTTGACTGATGGCGTGAAATGTGCGTACGTCAGGAGATTTTTCGGATTCCTCAAGCGCCAAAAAGTCAAAAAATGTGCTGGGAGACGTGTCGATAGGTGTTATTTCAAATTCAAAAAAAAATGCGCCACTGCTGCCTTCAATGTTGGGAGACGTGCGCCGACGCCGCTTCGGTTTCCAAAGATGTGTGGCCAGTCACGTCTCGGTCTTAGGAAGCATGCGGTCAGCTTGATCGTGAGCTGTTGGATCTGCCTCGATCAGAGCCGTCAGTTTTCGGTCACTGTGGGTATAAATAGTGAGGGATCCCTAGTCGCTTTCCATCGCCATTCTCCTGCGTTCACTTATTGAGCTTGCGTCCAAGTTTTAGCTCGCGTCAACCTTCTGTAGTCTGTTAGCTTTTTCTGGGTGAGTCAGTACTCTCTTCCTAGTTTTTCTTTCCTCCTGATGTCTAGCTCGGACAGCTTAGACAACTTCTTGAGGGGGTCAGATGCAGGTTCCACGAACCGAGTTGCAGCCCCCGACAGCCTTAGTGAGCCCGGGGTAGAGCTCGAGGAAGAGTTTGAACCCGTAGGCCGAGTCGCCTCGGGTAGTTTGCCGTCCTCCTCCCATCGAGGTCAGACGCTAAACAAGTTCGGGTCCTCAACCATGACGCCTGAGGGGCTTTACTCCCTTATCACCCAGTTCAACCTGCCAAGGGAGTATACTTACTTTATACTCTCGGGCGACTTCCCTTGGGAACATGGTCCAGACGAGATCATGATATTTTGGGAGCATCTCATCACCGGGCTGCGCTTACCTTTCCATCCTCTTATCGTCGAACTCTATCCGCTCGGTGTCACCGTCGGTCAGCTCCACTCAAACTCTATTCGCAATTTGGTTGGGACTATCTCCCTCTTTTGCGAACACATTTTGCCTTTAGACCTAGAGAGATCTTCTCTTCTATTTCTCATGCTTAAGAAGCAAGTGGGTCCCCTTCCCGGGCGATTATGCCCGGGGTTCAAGCTTTTACACGATCTTCCCAACAAGGTTCCGGCATGGAAACGGGACTACTTCATGGTATGAAGTGCAACGGGGTGGCCGTTCCAAACCGGGTGAGGGTTGGCTACCCTTGACCCCAATGTTACGCTAGATAGGGAGACGACGAAGGGCCTCCGGGACTGGGCTTGACTCAGGCTAAAATGCTACCATTATCTGATGGAGGCCAAGCTCATCCAGGCCAGCCTGAGTCTGGGTAGGTTCCTTTCTCAGAGGCTTGCCTTTGTTTTGCTTTCCATTCTTTCGTTTTCCTGATGCCGAGCTCTTTTTGTAGGTGTGATGGACGCAGAAAAGACTCGTGGTGGGAACCTGTTTCATGCCATGAAGAGGAGGAAGTGAGTTGACAAACGGGCTCGTGCCGAACCCCCCCGAGATGCATAGCCCGAGGTACCGAGCTCTCCGCCAATGAATCTGCCTAGGGAGCCCGAGATGGCCCCTCCAGTACAAGAAGCGGTAGGGGCCCCTTACGCCGAGGCTGCTTATACCCGGGCTGGGCCGTCAGGCTCGGGAGGCCAAGGCGAGTTTAGGAGCGTGCTGTCGCCGAACCACGCTCCTCAAAAAAAGTAAGAAAGCCGTTTACCTTGAGGAGATTGCGGCGTGGGCCGAGCTTCCTTTGAACCACGTAGCCGGGCATGCTGCCTCTTATGCCATGGTGGTAAGTCAGCGACTTCTTGTCATTACCTTTTTTGTTATTACTCTTTTAACATTGTCGTTATATTTCTTTTTGGCAGGTGAACTCCTCCATCCATGCTTTAGCGGCCCAAGCGAAAAAGAGCTCGAGGCGGGCACGAGCTATCGAAGTGGCTTCCCGCGCTTCCGAAGCGGCTTATCGCGCTTCCGAAGCGGCTTCTCGCGCTGCACAGGCCAGGCTGGCAAGGTCTCAGAGAGACCGAGGCCATGGGAGTGGTGGTGATGCACATGGCGGACCTGAGGCTGGACTTGCAGCATTAGGTCAAATACCTTCAGGAGGATATTAGGGAGAGGACTGAGATCTTTTCTCAAGGCATTGAGGATGCCAAGAAGAAGGCCATCGATGACTATATCGCCTCGCCACGCTTTGACGACCTGATGGTGAACTCGTATAGGAGGGGTTTTAAACTAAGCCGGTGGATGATTAGGAACACGTACCCCGAGCTCGACATCAGCGCCATAACCACTTCGCGCATTACTCAGGAGATGGCCAATGCGGCTGATGGTGAACCGGATTCTGAGGACGAGGCAGGACCCTCGGGTATCGTTGAAGTGCCTTCCGAGGGTGAGGAAGATGTACCTCCGGGCCTGTGAGCTCGTTTCTATTCTTTTGAAATGTAGACAAAGTATGCTGTAATGAAATGTCCTCCTTTTGGCTAAGTGTCGTTCTGTCACCCTCTCTTTTTTCCGAACTAACTATATTGTCGAACTGACTATATGCCTCTGATGATGAGATGTTGAGGTCCTTATCAGCTTGCTGTTAGCACTTTGCCTGTCAGCTTGGTGTTAGCATTTTGCCTTTGCTTGCCCACACCGAGGTCCTTGGTAGCGACTTAGTCCAACTCACTTGGTGATTTATAGGTAGTGCCATCTCAAGTTAACGACATTCCATGCTCGGGGTACTTGTTTGCCCTCTAAGGTTTCGATCTCGTATGCTCCCCCGAGCACTCTCTTTACTCGGCAGGGCCCTTCCCAATTTGGTTCAAGTTTGCCCACATCGGGCTCGGGTGCCATGATCTTACGGAGAACCAGGTCGTCGACATGAAAGTTTTGCTTTTTTACTCTAGCATTGTAGTACCGAACTACTATTTGCTGGTAACTTATGGTCCGGATGTACGCGAGGTCTCTTACCTCGTCGATTAGATCGAGGTTGGTATGTAGCTCATCTCCATTTGTCTGATCGTCGTATGCTTTTAGTCGCAGTGTAGGTACTTCAATCTCCGTTGGGATTACCGCTTCAGTGTTGTAGGTGAGGTTAAAGGGGGTCTCTCCCGTGGCAGTTTTTTCCGTAGTTCGGTGAGCCCATAGAACACTTGGTAGCTCGTCCGCCCACAACCCTTTAGCTCGGTCTAGTCACGCTTTCAGCCCGCGTAGGATAGCTCTGTTCATAACTTTTGCTTTACTGTTTGCATGCGAGTGCGCGACCGATGTGAAGTTCTGTCAAATCCCCATATCTTGGCACCATTCCTGAAATTTGATGTCCTCGAACTGCTTACCATTGTCGGAGATCAGTACCCGAGGTAACCCGAAGCAACATATTATGTTCTTCCAAAAGAAGTTCTGTACGTTTTGAGCTGTGACTGTTGCGAGAGGTTCAACTTCTACCCACTTTGTAAAGTAATCTACCGCCACCACTAGGAACTTCTTCCCACCTGTTGCTGGCGGGAATGGCCCCAGGAGGTCGATGCCTCATTGCGCAAAGGGCCATGGACTAGTGAGATACTTGAGCTCGGCGGCAGGCTGATGGTGGATATTGGCATGCTTCTGACACTAGTCGCATTTTCTGACGAGCTTGATGGCCTCTACCTTCATTGTTGGCCAGTAGTACCCTTGTCGAAGTGCCTTATGGGTGAGGAACATGCCCCCCCAAGTGTCCGCCGCACAGACCTTCATGAGTGTCACGGAGTACGAGCTCGGCTTCGGCAAGTCGCAAGCAACGCAGGTAGGGGAGCGTGGAGGATCGTCGGTACAGCCATTCGTCTATTATGACATATTTGGCTGTCTGGCGCTGCACCCTTCTGGCTGCATTGCAATATGCAAGGAGGGTCCCATCTAGCAAGAAGCTCACGAGTGGGTCGATCTAGCTCGGCTCTGCTTCAAGGATGGGAGCGACCTCCTTTGCCCCCCCGAGAATGCTAGGCCGAGGTAAATCCTCTATGCACACGATTCTCATGGCGTTATGATTGGTGCTGGCTAACTAGGATAGGGTGTCGGTCTCCGTGTTCTCTGACCTCGGGATTTTCTTGATGAAGTGTGACTGGAAGTTGAGTAGAGCCTCCTTTACCTTTGCCAAGTAGGCGATCATAGTTAGCTCGTGTGCTTCGTATTCGCCCGTAACTGGTTGACCACAAGCTGGGGATCGCTGCAGATAACTATGTGCTTTGCTCTTACTTCTTGCGCTAGGGCTAGCCCGGCTATCAATGCTTCGTATTCCACCTCATTGTTGGATGCCGCGAACTCAAAGTGTAGTGCGTACTCCAATTTTATGCCACTCGGGTCGTGAAAAACTACACCGGCTCTGCTGCCCTAATGATTTGAGGAGCCATCTACGTGAAGGATCCAGGGCTCCAGTTCGTGCTCGGCCTAACCAGGAGAGATACCGAACTAGGTGCAACCTCACGGTGCTCGTACTCAACTTGCCTGGGAGCACCAAGCTCACCCAAACTGGGAGCCACATGCTCGACTGGGCTAGGGACCTCGGAGCTGAATGTGCATTCTGCAACAAAGTCTGCCAAGGCTTGCGCTTTGATGGCAGTTCGGGGCTTGTACTGGAGGTCGTATTCACTGAGTTCGATGGCCCATTTCGTCAACCGACCGGAGACCTCGGGCTTGAGTAAGACTTGCCTCAGAGGTTTGTCGGTCAAGACGATGACAGTGTGAGCCTGGAAATATGGGCGGAGTTTCTGAGCTGCAATTATTAGTGCATATGCCAACTTTTCTATCTACAGGTATCTCGTCTCTGCTTCCTGCAAAAATTTACTAACATAATAGATGGGTCGTTGGACCCGATCTACTTTTATTAGTACCGAACTGACCACCTCGTCACTTGCCAAGAGGTACAGTTCTAAGACATCGCCCTCCTCGGGCCTGGTTAAGACCGGCACACTAGTGAGGTATTTCTTTAGCTCGTCGAATGTGAGCTGGCAATCTCGGGTCCATTCGAATCCTTTGCCTTTAATTGCCTTAAACAAAAGGCAGGCAGCGGTCTGCCGACTTGGACATAAAGCGGCCCAGGGCGACTATGCGGCCATTTAACCTTTGAACCTCCTTCAATTTCTGAGGTGGTCTCATGTCTATGATTGCCTTAATCTTGTCCGGGTTGGCCTCAATGCCGCGCCAGTTAACGATGTGCCCTAGGAACTTGCCCGAGGTGACACCAAAGATACATTTGTTCGGATTTAAGTCTCATATTGAATTGTCTCAGGATTTGAAATATAGAACACAAATTGTGTATTATAGCACTCTATCTTCGTGCCAATTAAGGGTTAAAACAGCTTATTCAGAAGCCTTTGAAAGGTTTCCCCAACATTTTCTAATCCGAAGAGCATAACCTTGTAACAGTATAGGCCGAACTTTGTGATGAACGAGGTCTTTACCTCGTCGGCCGAATCCATTTTGATTTGGTTGTAGCTCAAATAGGCATCTAAGAAGCTCATCAACTCGTGCCCCGATGTTGCGTCTACCAAGCGGTCGATTCTGGGCAGTGGGAAGCAGTCTTTTGAGCAGGCCCGATTCAGGTCGGTGTAGTCAATGCACATGTGCCACTTGCCGTTGGCCTTCTTTACCAGAACGGGGTTGGCTACCCAGCTCGGGTAATGGACTTCTCTTACGAAGTCGGTTGTGAGAAGCTTTTCGACCTCCTCGTCGACTGCTTTTCATCACTCTGGGGCTAGGTTGCATTTCTTCTGTCTAACGGGCCTAATTTCAGGATCGGTATTAAGTTTGTAAGTTATAAGGCTGGGGTCAATACCGGGCATATCGACCGCAAACCATACAAAAATATCTAAATTTTGAAGTAAGAAACTTACCAGTTCGGATCATAGAGGTTCCTGGATGGAAGCATCGATCTGTAGTGTCCGAGCTGGGTCCGCAACTGAAGTTGGGATCGCGACCATTTCTTCTGTGGGCACAACTCATTCTTCGCCTTGCTCTGTAGGCCGCTCTAGTTCGAGGTCGTCGGCTACCTTGGTTTTTCCCTTTAGGGTGGCAACATAGCACTTGCGGGACTCGAGCTGGTCGCCCCGCGCTATTCCCACACCAAAGTCTGTAGGAAACTTCATTGCCAAGTAGTAGGTGGAGACCACTGCCCATAGGACATGAGTGATCAGCTGCCCTATTATGGCATTGTATGGGGAGGGGGTCGCGACCACTAGAAAATCGTGGTTGAGTCTGTCCGCACAGGGCCATGTGCCGATTTCCACAGGTACTGTTGCTTTCCTGAGGGACCTGACTTCCTCTCCACTGAAGCCCACCAGAGGGGTGTTTGCAGGCTTCAACTCGCTTCTCCGCAACTGAAGCTGGTCAAATGCCGACTTGAAGAGAATGTCCGCCGAGCTGCCTGAATCAACAAGCACGCACCTGACTTCGAAGTCGTTGATCCTTAGTTTTATGACAAGCACATCATCGTGAGGGTAGTGGACCCTTCACGCATCGTCTTTCGTGAAGAAAATCGGTTCCTACGTCTTCGGCCTCTTTGGAGGGTTCTGCTCTTCTTAGGAAGCTTCGCGAACTGACGCCCGAGCCGCTGCCGAAGTACAACCCGCTACTACCGAACCTTCCACTATCACGTGGATGGTTCCCCGAACTGGCCTCTCTTCTAGAGGCTGTCTTTGCGACTGTTCGGCCGGCTTGCTGTTGGATTTGGGAGCATCCTTACGTGCTCCCCTTGCCGACCTATCTTATTATTATTATTATTTCTTAAGTACCCGCAATGGATGAGTCCCTCTATCTCATTGCGGGGATTATTACAATGTTCGGTACTATGACCATGGTCTCTATGGAAACTGCAGTACAAGTTTTTGTTCATCTCGTTTGGGTTCCCTTTTAGGCGAGGTGGCCACTTTACGTACGGGGTGTCTTTGATCGTCATCAAGATCTCAGCCCGCTTCGTGTTCAAGGGCGTGTAGTATGTCCGACCTGCCATGGGAGCTCGAAACGGCTGGCTTGGTTTCGACGCTCGAGCTGGATTCTTCCAACTGTCTCCTTGATTGGGGAGTTATTCTCTCTTCCTTTTTTCAAACCTGCCCCCAGTCCTTTGGTTGATTTCCTCCTACGTTCGCATGAACTTGTCCGTGAGCTTAAGGAACTCAGCAATGGTTGCAGGCTAGTTGGCCACTATGTGCCACTTGAACTCCTTGTGTGTCACCCCCGTCTTGGCTGCCGCGAGCTGAACTGCGGGGTCCAGGCATGGGATCTGTAGGCATGCGTTGTTAAATCACTTGATGTAGTTGCGGATTGGCTCCCCTTCCTTCTGGACCATGCCGAGGAGGCTCTCCTCGGTTCGGGGGCACCGCTTGCTGGTGACGAAGTGTGCGGTAAAGACCTGCACGAACTGGGCCCAGTTCCTTATTGACCCGAGGGCTAGGTTCCTATACCAGGTGTGAGCCACTCCTCTGAAGGTGGTAGTGAAGTCTATGCACATATAGGACTCGCTGGGCCTAGCCAGGTGCATCTGGGACTAGAAGGCATCGACATGGTCGCTGGGGTCAAAGGACCCATCATACTTATCGAGTGAGGGGAGTTTGAAATCTCTGGGCATAGGAACTGCAAAAATTTCTTATGACAGGGGGGAAGGGACTGAGAGGATGGAGGTAGCCTTTACCTCATCCGAGCTCGCTTATTCACCTTAGAGCTTGGGCAGGATGCGGGTTGCAGTTCGGTGGCTACGCTGGCGGCGCCTTTGCTGCTTGGAAGGCCCGACGTTGGCACTGCTTGCCTCGGTGTTCCCGAGCTTGATGGGCCTGGACTGCTGGAGGTAGTCCGCAGCTAAGGCGTTGAACTAGTTTTCGGTGTGCAGGGGCTCGTCCTAAGAGCGCTGAGGTGGTGCTGACTTGATGGATCGGGTTCCTGGTCTGCCGACACATGGCGAGGCGGGAGCAACCGCTCTCTCTCTCTCCTATCGGGGGATGAAGCCTAGCTTCTAGAGGGGCTCCAAGCCTGGGAGGCCCGAGCTTGGGAAGCCTTCTGGTGGGGGCGCCCACCTTGAGGGGAGGGCTTGGCTCGCCTAACATCGGGGTGCCGAGGTGGGAGCTACAACTGACTTTGAGGCAGTTGGGGGAACTATTGCTGATAGTGGTATTGGGATACATGGTGCAACATCTGCTACTGGTAGATTTGATGTTGTTGAAGCTGCTGCATTTGGGCTTGGATGGCCCGCATGCCATGTACCAGGTCATCAAGTTGGTTCTGGCTAATTGTCGGGGGAACAATGGTTGGTTCAGCAAAGGTGGTTCCAATAGAGGGAGGGAGGGGGATGTTCATGGTGGGAAGATTCACGGGCGCCACTGTTCGTGGTGCATTCAGGCTGGGGATCCCATCCACCGGAAGGGGATGGTGAACTGTCCGATACACACCACGGGGACTTGAAGTTGTTCCCCGGTGGCGTTCATCTCTGTGCTACGGCTGTTGGGATTTCTTGGAAAAAATGTGCTATGAAAGTTTTAGAGGGAGGCTTTTAGAAGCGTTCCCACAGACGACGCCAATTGATGAAGCGCAATCCGGTCGGTCCTAGCTATCAACGATCTTGCCTCTGACTGGAGCAAAAGGTGCCTGAAACGGGGAAGAAAGCAAGTAGTCTCCGGGGAGGAACCCGGTGAGAGTGCTCCGAAGCTTAAGTTAGTATTCTTTTCAAAGGCAAGATAAAAACCAGATGGCGCAAAGTTATCACGTACCTCCATTCTTAGGGGGAAGAGGGCCTTTTATAACCACTTTGCGCACTCACTTCCAAGCTCTTGCCAGGTCGGGTATCATTACCTCTACACTTCTGCCAGTTCGGGTGTCATCACCTCTGCAGGGGCAGACAACCGCCACTGCTCTCTTTGTCGGAGTCGTCTCTATAACTGGAGGTGGCGGTGGCAGGTAGCCGTTGAAGTGTGGCTGTCAAGCGTTAGATCCTAAGTCAGTCAGGCGTGTCGCCTCAGGATACGGACTCGTTTGGTGTCAGGTACAGTTGTTCAGTTCAGCGGCTTGGAGACGAAGTGCCGGAGTGGTGTGCGAGGTGAAGTCTTGAGTTCGGATAGAAGTGTGGCCCGAACTGCCCTAGGGTGGGCTAGTTCGGGTTGTTGCCCTTTGCGCTCCACGTAAGGTTCGGGGTTAAAGGGAGAGTTCGGGCTCCTTTTGGGGAGTTCGAACCGCTGGCTCCTCCTATCAGAGCTCACGCCTTGAGCACATTGCCGTGCCAAGCTGTCGCTCCTGCTAGGTCACCCTTGGTTGCTTCCACGTGTTGGGTGGCCAAGAGGTCAGGTCAAATCTTCCTCCATCATAGGTGTTCAACCAAAAGGAAGTCACTATTTCCAAACTTGAGATCGAGACGGCGGCTTGCTTTGAATGATGCTTGATTGAGTGCAGATTAGAGAGATATACGAATATATTTTTTGTATACGCTTCACACTGAAACAAGTAAAATAAACAAAGGAATCTGTTGGTGGATCTCCAATAGGAACGCACCTTCGAGCGTGTAAACACCAAACACAGACCGTGCCAAGACTCTCACTGAAGAGAAAAAACTCCACGAATCACCGTCACCGTCCCAGGAGGTAAGTAGGAACAAGCAGAGAGCTTCTTCAACCCATCTCAGTCGAAAGACTCAGTCTGCAAAATTGAAAAAAAAAAACTGATCGGAATTTTTTTTTTTTTGCAAAGAAAGATCGGAAATAATTTAAAACACCTGTTCTCCCCACCTTCTCATTAATAAAAAGAACATTAATTCGAGTTGACATTCGACCCAAAATAATCTTTCGTCTCATCTTTCTCCCCACAACCTTCTTTTGACTTTCTTTCCCGAGACATGAAATTCAGATCTCTGCAATCAAATGCATGCGTAGTTACACCATGAAGCGGGCTCTAATGGCTGGATTTCTGCTTTTGGCACTGTTGATGGGCTTGCTCAGCACCGGCGTGCTCGGTGTTGAATCAACAGCTCAGGAGGCGCCATGGAGGATCCACACCTTGTTCTCGGTGGAATGTCAGAACTACTTCGACTGGCAGACGGTGGGCCTCGTTCATAGTTTCAATAAGGCCCGTCAACCCGGTCCCTTAACAAGGCTCCTAAGTTGTACTGAGGAGGAGAAGAAGCATTATAAAGGGATGGACCTTGCTCCAACTTTCGAGGTACCCTCCATGAGCAGGCACCCAAAGACTGGAGACTGGTATCTACTAAACTTCCCTTTTTTGTTTTTTATTGTTTAAGCTGTCTAACTCGAGGTTGTGTTTCTAATTCTGTTTTTTATTTTAGTTTGTTCTGCATTATTTATTCAAAACATTATAGTTGATGCTGGTTATTGCTATTGCTAGATCACATTTAGTTTTCCAATACTTGAGATGCAGGAAAAATGGGTTTTTGGTTGTTGGATTGGATCATCTTCCTAGCTCTGCTGATTGGTTTGCTTTTATTGCACGCCATTTTTATGATTTCTAAATGACTTTATTACGACAGGGGTTTCTTTTTCTTTTGTAGTTTACTTTCTGTACATATTTTAGTTTGATTTGGTGGGTTAGCAGTGGTATTTGTTTTTCACTCCTGGTTGATACTTCTTTCATTCATTCATTCCCTTTTTTGTTTTTATATTTTTTATATATTGATGTTATATAACCTTTTTTTTTTGTCACGGAGCAAATCAACCTGAAACTAAATTACCAATTAAATAGCATCCAGTTATCTATCTAGAAGACTTGAAGGAATGCCAGGGTGGTGCAGGCCTTCCTACTGAAGTAGGCAAACTGCTTACAAAGAACACAAATAGAAAGGCTAGTGAAACATAGCTTGTCAAAGCTTCTGTATGCATTTGCGAGAAATTAATACATTGGCTACCTGACTTCTTGCCAAATAACTCTAACTATTTCCTACAGGTAAAAGAAAAGGAGCAAATCGTTACTTACAACAATGTCCTTCTAGTAGATTTATCTTAATTGAAACAAGAAACCAAACTCAGGCTCAGACCCACACCATCAGGTCTTTACAAGTTTCCAGTTGTGTTTCACTTCTTATCGTTTTGGGTTAAATTGTTTTTAAGTTTCTTTTCATTTTTGGTGTAGTTATTCTTGCCATTTCCTTGATGTGTGTTATTGTTTTCCTCTTCTTGCTTCTTCTCTCTCTCTCTCTCTTTTTTCCCTCCCTTTCCTGGCTCATTTTTTGTGTTCGTATATAATGGGTTTCTGTTAGTTTGCATTGTTGTAATATTCTTCTCATTGGGATTTATTTGAAGAAATTGGATGGGTTGCTCAGTATCTTTTTACATATCAAATTAATGCCATTTTTCATTTCTTTTATTTATTTTTAATATCTGTTTATGCATTTATATGTTGAACTAGAGTTCTTCTCATTGAGATTTATCTGAAGGAATTGGATAAGGCTGCTTAATCTTGTTAAACATCAAAGTAATTCCATTTTAGTTTTCTGTTATTTCTTGACCTGTAATCTACTTATGATTTTTATATGTTGATCAAGAATTTGTCAGCTTACAATGATTTCTCACCATATGCGACTCCTTAGTGAAGATCTTTCTATGTTTTGCTTATGCTTCTAGTTAAGATTATTTTGTGACCAGTTCCCTTGCAAAAGGAGGAAAAAAAAAATAAAGGCCTTTTTTTTTTGCAGGTACCCTGCAATTAATAAGCCAGCAGGAATTGTCCATTGGCTTAAACATAGTAAAGATGCACAAAATGTCGACTGGGTTGTAATTTTGGATGCAGACATGATTATCCGGGGTCCAATTATACCTTGGGAACTTGGTGCTGAGAAAGGCAAGCCTGTTGCTGCATATTACGGGTACTAAAATTCACTTTTGTCAAGCAACTGGGGCTATGCTTGTAATTCTTCTTTTTATTTGCTTCTTAGTTATCACTTGCAGCTGCAAGATGATATGTTCAATGACTTCAATCCCCGTACCAACCTAAAACATTCTCAATTCAGAAGCGACTCTTATCCATTTATAATTAGATTTACAGATTGAATAAGGTTAAGGCATCAGGTCCAAAATGAATACAAAGTCAGCTACAAAAAGGAAACATAAAAACATAACTACTATAATTAGAATTACAGATTGAACCCTGACCCTGGAAATGCCCTAACAAACTGATCCCTGACGACACCTGCTTTATAGTACCTTTTTTATGCTACATGTAGAACTTTTTTTTTTTGCTACAAATGCTACATGTGTAACTTTTTGCAGCCATATGTCATTATTCTATAAACCATTTTATTCAGGTACTTGGTTGGATGTGACAATATTCTTGCCAAATTGCACACAAAGCACCCAAAACTTTGTGACAAGGTTGGTGGCCTTCTAGCAATGCACATTGATGACCTTAGGGCATTGGCACCTATGTGGCTTTCAAAGACAGAAGAAGTACGAGAGGACAGAGCCCACTGGGCAACCAACATAACTGGTGATATTTATGGCAAGGGCTGGATCAGTGAGATGTATGGATACTCATTTGGTGCTGCAGAAGTGAGTGGATTTCATGTTCTTCAATTTGCAGAATTATGATTTTCCAGCCACTAATATTTGCTCAGTTATCTACTTTTGTCTATGTTGCTGGTTTATCAGGTGGGGCTTCGGCACAAAATTAATGACAACTTGATGATTTACCCTGGCTACATCCCACGGGAGGGTGTTGAGCCCATTCTCATGCATTATGGATTGCCATTTAAGGTTGGGAATTGGTCTTTCAGTAAAATGGAGCATCATGAGGATGGCATTGTTTATGACTGTGGCAGGCTCTTCCCTGAGCCTCCTTACCCAAGAGAGGTGTGTGTAATAAAAAACACAGAAAAGATAATTAAAAATGCTTGCTAATACAAGAAATATGCCAAGAGTCTGTTCTGCGCTGCACTGACCTAAAGGCAAGTGGTAGTGAAACAATCCACACATTTAGCTAAGATATCAAGGGGGTCAGGTTAAATGTTAAATCTGCCTTGATCCTACCCTATCAGATTGGGTTTGGGACTGCCTTAATTGGGTTTGGAGATGGATTCAAATTTAATGAAGTTAACCCACATTAGGCTTGGGTTTTTCTAGCCCTGACGTGTTAGGTTGTTGTGCCCCTGTATGTAGAAGGGTATTCTTGTAAAATTCTAAAAGGTACAGATGTACAATGAAAATTCATCAAGTTTTTTAACAGGTGACAGTGACATTGTAGAATCTTGTAAAATATAGCCTTCACCAAGAACATGACTACTGTTCATGGGCTGGGGGAAGTCAGTATTGGTTGAGACCCTATAGAGTCAGGGCAGGTTCAGTAATTCTACTTCATTAAGATGGGTTCAGTCAAGTTCTGTAGCAGGTGCCTTAGGTCTGGGATAGGGTTGAGGCAAACCTGTATGCTGTATCAATCCCAACCCATTGGCATAACTGCATTTAACAATCCTCCAAGTAGGTGCACCACTTGTTATTTGGATGCCAAATGTGTAAGAACCAAGAATTATGTAAACATCCCACAGTGCTATTGAAGTGCATCAGCTCAAATGATCTATCTATTTATAGATATTCTGTTTTTTTTTTTTTTTCTTTCTAAATACAAAAGTTATATGTGGAAATTGTATGTGGGGTTTTAATATGGCATAATTGCAGATAGTTTTTCCCTTTCTGCAGGTTCAAGCAATGGAAGCCAATCCAAACAAAAGGCGAGGACTATTTTTGAGCATAGAATGTATTAACACGTTGAATGAGGGCCTTTTATTACACCATGCATCAAGGGGGTGCCCTAAGCCAAAGTGGTCAAAATATTTGAGCTTTTTAAAGAGCAAGAGTTTTTCTGAATTAACCAGACCAAGATTTTTAACTCATGAGACTTTGCAAACTGTCAAAACTGAGGAACAACAGCAGGGTTCTGGTGAATCAGAAATGATGTATCCAAAAATCCATACCATTTTCTCCACTGAATGTTCCCCTTATTTCGATTGGCAGACTGTAGGACTTGTTCACAGTTTCCATCTGAGTGGCCAGCCTGGAAACCTCACTCGGCTTCTCAGCTGTACAGAAGAAGACTTGAAGCGATATAAAGGCCATGATCTAGCTCCTACACATTATGTTCCATCAATGAGCCGTCATCCATTGACAGGCGATTGGTAACCAAAATTTCCACATTCTTTTCGGTTCCTTCTTTTTCAGTTGGTAAAACATTTATTGTAAAGCTCAAGATCAATATGAAGTGGACATCTATCGCTTCCAGCAGCCATTGGGTATGTTGGTGGTGAAAAAGGAAAGGAAAGTTGGCATATGAAAGTCACTGACCTGAAACTTTTTTCCTTTGATACCTGGATACCTATACATGCCTAGCATGCAAGTGTTGGATATGATACTGGATAATGCATGAATACTTCTATATGTATTTTATAGCATTTACATTTTAAAAATATGTAAAATGGTATGTTTTACTATAAAAATATCTGAAAATGTTACAAATTTAATTAAATTTGGCAAAGACACAAGTCTTGAAAAAATGAACTTGGCTTCAAAAACTAGATATATGTATGATATAAGCATATCACATGAGATACAAGTACTTTTATCCATGTCCAGGATTTTAGCAAATGGATAGTTATATCCCCATTTTCCTATCTGTGTCCATGTCCATGTTCATATCTAGGATTCATGCCTTTTTTTCCCATTTTGAAACTCTTTTGGTGGTTGTAGGATTCCATGCTTTCACTAATTGGCCATCTAAACTGAGACAAAACTTATTAATTTTCAAGGTACTTTGTTTGTGAACATGTTTGTTCACCCAGGTGGTTGTAGGCATCATATATGCATGCCATGTGGCATTCAAAGGTAAGTCAATGGTATTACATTCTGCGTGGCACACAGTTGTCATACATATATATATATATATGGAGAGAGAGAGAGAGAGAGAGAGATGAATGCCACATGGCATGCCATGTGTCATTGAATACATTAATGTGCCTATGTTTCCACGTGGCATTCATATATGCTACTATGTGGTGGGGTATATAAGTATCACACATGGTTGATGCACACGTTTTAGAAAGTATAAAGTATGTCAGAGGGCCAAAAAGCATGAATTATCAACAGATGACTTTGTGCTTTTCGTGTTTTTTAAAAGTGAAAAACACCCCAAATAAACATGTTTTGGTACTTTTTGTACTTTCATACTTTTGAACGTATGAAAAGTACTTTCAATAGTACCACCAAACAGGGCCTAAAATGTTGGTTTTTTCCAAACTTTGATGTGTTTTACCAAGTAGTCCTATCATTTGATCAGTCATTTTCCCTTTCCTTTTCATGTTTAAAGATGGATGTTTTAGGTAGGCAATGCCGTTATTTTCTTTCCATTGTCAAAAACTTATTTTCTTCATATTATCCACAAAAGTTATGCTTCTAGTTTTTGATTTCCTTTTGTAGGTGGTATTTACCATTATATATTTAGAGCTTTTTCATGTGTCCCATCTACTTGATGGGGTTGTCTGAATATTGTAAAGTATGATCAAGATAGTAACCTGTTGCTTTTTGAACAAGAAAAAGGAAAGGGGCCTGATTAGTTCTATCATTAATATTTTTTTTTTGTCTGAATTAGTAGGTTCATATCTCACTTCTTCAATGCTTCCTGCTGCAACTATAAGGTCATGATTTATCAATAAACAATAAAAAATCTTTGACCTCTCTTATTTTAATTGCAGTTGGCCTACCCCCTACACATATAGATGCGAACACATGCACATATTAAAGGGGGAGAATTATGATATCAACAGAAACAAATGAAAAAAGTTGAATACTAAGAAGGAAATAAAACCTTGTTTCTCTTTGTGACATGTCAGGTACCCAGCAATCAACAAGCCAGCAGCAGTCCTTCATTGGCTAAATCACGCAGAAATAGATGCAGAATTCATAGTTATTTTGGATGCTGACATGATAATGAGGGGCCCTATTACGCCATGGGAGTTCAAAGCAGCACGTGGCCATCCAGTTTCAACCCCATACGAGTAAGAAAAGAATGATGTTTTATACATTGGGGTGCATATATTTATTTGTTTTGTTCCTTTTCTTTTTGGTGTATGTCTCTATACTTGTCCGAATGTGATTCTTCATAGTAGTAGTTTGTCTCTTACTTTAGTTTATGCATGCTAGCTATCTCATTGGATGCAACAATGAGCTTGCCAAACTCCACACCCGCCATCCTGATGCTTGTGACAAAGTTGGTGGTGTAATTATCATGCATATAGATGACCTGCGTAAATTTGCACTTCTTTGGCTGCATAAAACTGAGGAGGTCCGGGCTGACAAAGAACATTATGCAAAAGATATCACTGGGGATATTTATGAATCTGGGTGGATTAGTGAGATGTATGGTTACTCCTTTGGTGCAGCAGAGGTATGTTCTTGCGTAATGCATTTTCTGTTTGTCCACCATTTGAATCTAAATCATATTTCCATATCTGATTCTAATCTTCAATAATTTCATTTGCATTTTATCCGATATGCAGTTAAAACTAAGGCATATCATAAACCGTGAGATATTGATTTATCCGGGTTATGTTCCCGAACCTGGTGTAAATTATAGAGTGTTCCACTATGGACTGGAATTTAGGGTGGGTAAATGGAGCTTCGATAAAGCCAATTGGAGGAATGTTGACTTGGTCAATACATGTTGGGCTAAGTTTCCAGATCCACCTGACCCTGCAACACTTGATTCAACTGATGAAGACATTCTGAAGCGTGACCAACTGAGCATTGAATGTGCAAAGACACTAAATGATGCTCTCTATTTGCATCATGAGAGGAGGAATTGCCGCAATTCCACTATCAAAACCACCTCAAACTGGGAAACCACAAAGGAATCTATGTTAAGGAAAGCTGCCAAATTTGTTGGAAAATCAGATTATGTAAGAGGTAGCCCTGATCCAATGACTACTACTTCACAAATGTCATTTATACCTGCAGCAACTGAATGGGTTTTTAGGTCTTTGAGGTTTTGGATGGTTGGTATATGGGCTTTCTCTGTCTTGGGATTCTTGGCAGTCATGTCATTGGTTCTGTCTGGCCGAAAAGGGGAAGGAACAAAGAGTAGAATTTACAGAAACAAGAGAAGAGCATCATATTCTGGACTGTTGGATGCAAATGGGCATGATAGGCATCTTTTTAATGCTGAAGTGATATCAAAGCCTTGACATATCTCAGAAAATTGAACGAGGGAGAGAAATGCTTAGTATCTGATTTTCCACAAAAGGAAGCAATCAAGAGAAACTTGAACCTTTCACGGAAACCAAGCAAACGGGGGTTGAGGAAGGGTAAAGACATTTTTGAGCAAAATCTCTCCATCTGTGTGGAAAAAAAAAGGTTTTTTCTTGTTTCAGCAAAAGTTACAGGTTCCATCAACACCTGGTATGAGGAGGTTCTATTTGCTGAAAGTTGGCTTCCTGTTTATTTTATGCTCAATCCCATTTTTTGAGAATGTATGATATCAAATTCAATCAACTCGGAATTTATATGTTGACGTTTACCAGATACATTCACAGATTCAATTGCATCCTGTAGAATAAATTATATAAGCTTGATATCTTTTTCAATAATTGGAGCTTCTCTCTTTGCTACTCTGACATGATTGCCCAGTGTTTTGGTTTTACTGTTTCTTTGATAGTCTACTAATTTAACAACATAGACACCGCTTTGACATTACCAGCGCTTAAAACACTGTGGGATGTAAATATTTGGAAGAGGGTGCTTTTAAGTACAAAAACACAAATTAGCATTGCGAGGAGCTTGTGAATTTGCCTTTTTTCCTCCTCTCTTTCAAGAAGGAATTACTTCTGGCTTGGTTGCTTGGTGAGCCAAATCTAGGATCACAATGTGAGCAAGGTAGAGCGCATGATTGTGTCAACCAATAAGGAAGTATGGACTACTGATTCATCCATGAGACTTCTCGACAGACTGGTGGCAGTGAAAATTTATTGAAAGATCCAAGGCACAGAAAATGAAACAAAAAGTAGTAGTAGTAACTAGTAACAACAACAAAAAAGAGGTAACATTTGTGGTAAATGTAACTTGTCCTAAGGCTATTATTTATATCATTACAGTATTCTTTATTTATTTCTTTTGCCAAAAATTAATAGAGAGAAAAAAACCATCGATCCCTCTAAGGAAAGAGACAAGCCAGGTGAGAGGCTTTCAGCCTGAGCCTGATGTATACAAAAGTACTATAAGTTTGAGCAATGGCTGTTCTAGCTGGGGAATGAGATGCCTTGTTATCAGTTTTAACATAATCTGTATTTTAGCCTCGGTTTGGAAAGAGTGTAAGTACAAATATTTACGGTGCAAATCCAATCCTTGTATATTTTATTGTAAATATTGTATTTGCAATAGACCTGTTCATGGCTAGGTTTGGGCTTAGCTTTTGTCAAAATTCTAATAGATGCCTGAATCCCGATCCTGAGCCTGAGACGATGTAAAGTTCAGCCTGATGCCCGGCCCATGAACAGGTCTAATTTGCACACACCATACACATTTGTATTTGTACTCTTCCCTTCCAAACTGAAGTGAGGAGGAAAAATCTCTAACTATGATCTATCGAATTGCAGATTAGGTTCCACAATTTGTTTCAACATTGGTTACTTTTATGACTAGACCTGTTAATAGAGTTCATGGATTATTTGAGATCGGATCTTCTTCTCGCAGAGTGTGCCTCATGTATGGGAGATGTTCTCAATGCACAGCTACGATGAGCATCTTCTCTTTACAGAGTACGGCTCATGTATGGGAGATGTTCTCAATGCACGGCTATGATGCGCTGTGAGGGTGGTGTGAGGTGTGCTCTGTGAGGTAGATCCAAACTTGGATTATTTACTCTACTGTTTTGGGTTGTCAACATTTTCTGAATGCCTCGGTACAATTAAGCCATATTCGGGTCTAAAATGTAAGACCTGTAACCTAATCCCCTCCCTCTGTAATGTAAGAGTATGCATTGTGCACACCAGAGAGAGAGAGGGAGAGAGTCCAATATGATTATTTTGTATTTGCATTATTTCTTTGCAAATAGACTTTTGATTTTAAAATCTTGATCCATTTAATAACCGGGTCAAATGTCACTACATCGAATTAAGATCCAAATTCGTTCAGATCATGTACAAGTTCGTATCATATTCGGATTCGTGCAACCATGATCCTAGGTTTTAGTAATGTTCTTTATCAAGAACCAAAGTAATTTTTAACTTTTTTTAATTTATGCATACAAAGAGAATTTTTTTCTTTTCTCTTCATATTAACTTTTTAAATATGGTGAATCATACCCATATTATATTTGAAAACCTGAAAATAAAATAGAAATATTCGTGACCTACTGCACCCAGTCGAATTTCGTATCAGATTTCGGACTTAGGTATTTGATCATCGTGTCAAGATTGGCTTCATCAGGTCTGAACCCAATCCGACCATGGCCCTGGATTTTAGTATTGTATTTTTTATCCAACAATCTCGGATCCAATCCAATTGAATATCATTATACCAGCTTAAATTTGGGTTTGTTTGTTATACAATTCGGATCGGGGTGTGTTGGGAATTTTGTTAAAATTTTAATGGACCCTGAACCCTAACCAGAGTCCGGGGCAACCCAATTTGCAGCCTCGGTCAAAAGCCTTATACTTTCTTCCTTTCTGCATAAAAATTAAAAACCTCACTACTACATTAAAGATCCGTAAATCAGCAGGGAAGATCGTGGCCCGGATGGTCCCAGTTCAAACCCAGGACATTCGTTTCGATTCAGATCTGTAAGACTGCAAATGGTATCCGATTGTGTGAGTTCAATTCTATTAAGAATGATCCGAATTTGATTCATGTGTAATTGAATCAATATGGACCTCCTGTATCCGTATCCATTTCTACTCGATCCGTTTTTGCAACCCCCATCCACATCTCAACTAAGCACCCTTCCAAAAAAACCCCTCGGCAGCCACGGTGTTATAGACTTGTAGCTATAAAAGGTCTGATCTTCTTCCTGTTCGTCGTCGATAGTTCGAGCAGCGAAAACGAAAATGGGGAAGAAAACCAAGAAGCCCGGGAAAGGCAAAGAGAAAACAGAGAGAAAAACAGCGAAAGCAGAAGAAAAGAGAGCTCGAAGAGAGTCTAAAAAGCTTTCTCCGGAAGACGACATTGATGCTATTCTGGTACAGCCGAGAAAAAAGAGTACCATTATTTCAACTACATATATATTTTTTTACTGTAGTATTTAGATCAGTTGCTTAATTCATTTAAAGTTCATAAAATCTTAATTTAAGTTTCACTTTCATTCCTTCCCCAGTTCCCCTTGAATGGAATTTTTTGGCAATAAGTCATTTCGAGTTCTCAAACCGATGAATGACTTCGTTTCCAATTTGCTTGAGCGATAAAGTTTAAAATTTCTTCTAGATATAGTGATTCTTACATTTAGATAGATGCTTGAGAGGGAGTTGATGTAGTTCTGTAGAATCAATAAGTTTTGACAGTAATTTTTGTATTGGGTAGTTGAGTATACAAAGAGAGGAAGCTAAGAAGAAGGAAGTTCACGTGGAGGAAAATGTTTCGGCACCATCCCCTCGATCAAACTGTTCTGTAAGGACCTTACCAGTATATTCAATTTATTTATGTTATAAATGGCCTCAAGGATTCTCCTTTCCCCACCTCACTCCTCACTCACTTACTCACATGGAAGCATTATTTTGTGGTCGTGAACTCTAACTCTATAGCTGAACATTAATCCCTTGAAAGAGACGGAATTGATCTTATATGGAGGTGAATTCTACAACGGTAATAAGGTTAGAATGATGATTTCTTATTTACCATTATTCTCTTGGCATTGATGCTGCATAGTTTTATTTGCTCATTTTCGGTGAATCGTGTTGTTGCAGACATTTGTATATGGTGATCTTTATCGTTATGACGTTGAAAAGCAAGAGTGGAAGTTGATATCAAGCCCCAGTAGCCCACCACCTCGTAGTGCACACCAGGCAGTTGCCTGGAAGAACTATCTCTATCTCTTTGGTAAATAAACAGAATATTGATTTGATAATTGTACTTGCTATGATATCAGAGTTGATTTCTTTTAATCATGAGAGTGTGCTTGTTTCTTCCTCTGTTTATGTTTTTAGGTGGTGAGTTCACATCCCCAAATCAAGAGCGATTCCATCATTACAAGGTAATGGTTTCCTTTACTGAATACCCTGATGTACAATTCTAAGTTTCTAAACTTAGATTTTTACTTGTCAGCCTATTTGTACATTATGCTTAAGGATGTAATATTTATTTTGACTGCTCTTGCTACAGGACTTTTGGATGTTAGACCTGAAAACAAATCAGTGGGAACAGATAAATTTAAAAGGGTGTCCAAGTCCGCGTTCAGGTCATCGTATGGTAAGTTGATGCTGCATGGTTTTCTGAATTATTTTAAAGTGAACTAGGTTGACGCAGACATTTGTATGGTTGCATGAAATCCTTTCAACTAACTATAGTTAACTCTATCTTGCAAGGAAATTCTTTAGTCTTATCCCTTTTCATGTACAACTTTGTCACTTTTCTTGAAAAATCTATATTTCGTAGAAGCTTCTATGATATTATGTTGAATAGTTCTTGTTATGCAGGAGAGAAGAAGAGAGGAAGAGAGAAGAGAGATCTGAGAGCCAAAATTTCTGTTGGCGACGCCAGCTTTTTGTATATATACTAGGGCGACAGGATATAAAAAATAAAAGAAGAAATTTACAATAGTACCCCTACGGTACTATACTTAGAGAATTAACAGCTTTTAACACTCCCCCTCAAGTTGGGACATAGATGTCAATCATGCCCAACTTGTCACATAAATCATGATGCCGTGAGTGGTGTAACCTTTTTGTAAAGATGTCTGCAAGTTGATCTTCAGAGCTAACATAAAGAGTACACACTTCCCCTGTGACGACCTTTTTTCTGATAAAGTGTTTGTCGACTTCGATGTGTTTAGTTCTATCATGCAGCATTGGATTTACAGCAATGTTTATGGCTGCTTTGTTATCACAGAATAGGGTCATAGGTCCGTCAATTGGAAAACCCAACTCACTCAACAAATTTCTTAGCCACATAATTTCAGCCACTCTATGAGACATTGCCTGATATTCATCTTTAGCACTAGACCTAACTACAACATTTTGCTTTTTGCTTCTCTAGTTAACTAGATTACCTCCTATAAAGGTGCAATAGCCACTAGTTGACTTTCTGTCATTCAGGGGTCCTGCCCAATCTACATCAGTATATACTTCAACTTTCAAATGTCCATGCTTTTGAAACAAGCCTGCACTTGGAAACTTCTTAAGATATCTGAGAACTCTTTCTGCTGCTTCAAGATGGGTAGTCTTAGGGGCATGCATGAACTGGCCAAGAACACCCACTGCATAAGCTATGTCTGGTCGAGTCATAGAAAAATGTAACAATCTTCCTACAAGTCTTTGAAACTGTTTCACATCCTTGATGGGTTCACCTTGACAGTCACCTAGTTTGTGGTTAGGATCAATAGGGGAATCAATTGGCTTCACTCCCAATTTTCCTGTATCCTGGAGTAGATCTAGGACATACTTTTTTTGGGAAATGAAGATGCCTTTTTGTGAGTGGGCCACTTCAATCCCAATGAAGTACCTTAGAGGACCTAGATCATTCACTTCAAATTGGGTAGTAAGAAAATTCTTCAACTTTTGAATTTCATCCTTCCAATCACCTTTGATAACTATGTCATCAACGTATACTATCAGTGTTACAATTTTCCCTTCCCCTCTTTTCACAAACAATGTGTGATCAGATTGAAACTGCTTGTATCCTCTTTGCTGTACTGTTACACGGAACTTGCTGAACTAGGCTCTTGGTGATTGCTTTAGCCCATATAATGATTTTTTTAACCTGCACACTTTCGGTTCATTACCTTGAGCTTGAAAACCAGGGGGTTGTACCATATATACTTCCTCTTCAAGGTCACCATTCAGAAAAAGGCATTCTTGATGTCAAGCTGATGAAGATCCCAGTCAAGATTAATAGATAGGGTGAAAATGACTCTAATGGAGTTCATCTTAGCAATAGGTGTAAAAGTTTCTGCATAATTTACTCCATATACTTGTGTAAACCCCTTTGCCACTAAACGAGCTTTATACCGCTCCATATCGCCATCAACCCTGTGTTTAACTATGAAAACCCATTCACATCCAATTGGATCATTCCCCTTAGGAAGATCTACTAGTTCCCATGTGCCATTTTTATGTAACACATTAATTTCTTCCTTCATAGCATTTGTCCATTCAGGTACTGAAAGAGCTTCTGCCACATTCTTAGGGATAGGAACACTGTCAATTGAAGAGAGAAAGGCCTGAAAGGAGGGTGAAATGTTTTCATAGGAAACAAAGTCTGAAATGGGGTGTTTAATGGTGCAAGATCTAACACCTTTCTGGTGAGCGATAGGAAGGTTAAGGTCATTAGCAATAGGAGTATCAATAGCAATAGGGTCAGAAACATCAACAGGAACCAAGGTACCTGAATGGGTATGATCCGACCTTGGAGAGTCTGATGGCATTGGTGGTACAACTTCTAGGTGCCCCACAATTCTGAGTGAAAGAGTATCTTAAGAAGATTCAAGGAATAACACGAGGATCTAATTTTCCACGAGTGGGTGACAAATTTTGAACAAAACAACGACAACCAAACACACGAGGAGGAATAGAAAAAATGGGAGCCTTAGGAAAAAGAAGCTGATGTGGGGCCTTGCACTCTAACCAACGAGAGGGCACATGGTTGATGAGATAGGTAGCACAAAGGACAACCTCAAGCCAAAAACGTTTCGGGACATTCATATGAATTAGTAACCCCTGGGCCACTTCAAGAAGGTGTCGGTTCTTTCTTTCAGCAACACCATTTGTTGTGGTGTTCGTGCACAAGAGCTACGGTGAAGTGAACCACGTGAAGCAAAAAACTCCGTAAGATCACTATGAAAATATTCTTTGGCATTATCTGATTGAAAAATTTTGATTTTAGTTTGAAATTGGGTGAAGATCATCCGCTGAAAATCTTGGATAATTTTTGGTACTTCATCCCTTGCTCGCATGGGATATACCCATGTATATCTGGAGTAATCATCGATAATGATAATAAAATACTTGTAGCCACTCCCAGATGATAAAGTAACAGGGCCCCAAACATCAGAATGATCAATGTGGAAAGGAAATTCAGATTTATTATTCTTTGAAGAGAAATGAGTTCTACACTGGTTACTCAATTGACATGTTTGTCAAGTTAATTCTGACATTGATATTGACTTAAACAACTCTAGAAACACAATTTTTAAAGACTGAAAAGATAAATGACCATGACGACTATGCCATAAATAGACCTGACTCTTAGACTTTGTGACTTGAAGACCAGTTTTATTCTCCAGCATGTAAAGCCCATCCACCATACATCCTCTATCAATCGTCTTCCTCGAAGCAAGATCCTGGATCACATAGCAAGAAGGGAAAAATGTCACTGAGCAGTTTAAGGAATTAGTAATACTACTAACAGAGAACAAATTAATGGGAAATTTCGGGACATGTAAAACATTAGACAGGGTAAGGCCAAAGGGGAGAGAAATGGTTACTTGACCAGCTATGGTAGAGTATGATACATCAGCTAGTCTCACCTTGTCTCTTCTAGAAAGGAGGTGATAGGTTTGAAGGTAAGAAGACTTACTAGTCATGTGTTTAGACGCTCCAGAATCAATGATCCAAGGAGTGTCAGGGTTATGATATGCTACATGGAAAGCTGTGGTAGAGTTACCTGATGTAGACACAAATGAAGTTGAGAGATGAGAATCCATATAGAGCTCTAAATGGTCATGGAAGGAATCAATAATATCCTCCCTTGGGTCAGATCCAGAGGCGTGTGTCTGAGTCACAGTAGTAATGGGGGGCTGATTCTCCTGAGTAGCCATTAGTGCGCTTTCTTGTACCTTGCTGTCCTGACTTTTTATTTAGATATGAACCTTGCTTCTTACTCAAATCTTGAGCCCATTTCGGCTTCCCATGAAGATCTCAATATGTATTTTGGGTGTGTCAGGGTTTCTGGCATTGAGTACACCACAGTTTGTCTTTGTCATCCACCTTTTTCTGAAAATCCCCCTTCTTAAAGGTATTTCCCCCACTTGTAGTAACACTCCCTTTTGCTGCCAACAAGACTGCATCCCCTCCAAAATTGTTCATCAAATTTCTTCTACTTTCTTCTGATTGTACTAGAGCATAAACTTCCTGGACGGATGGAAGATTCTTGCTACCTAGGATCTGGACTCTGATAGATTCATATGCAGGACTCAAGCCATGTACTAGAGCAAACACTCTTTTCTGGGAAACAAGTTTTTTGTACAATT
The DNA here is from genome assembly GCF_056320005.1 of Nelumbo lutea. Classification (NCBI taxonomy): domain Eukaryota; kingdom Viridiplantae; phylum Streptophyta; class Magnoliopsida; order Proteales; family Nelumbonaceae; genus Nelumbo; species Nelumbo lutea. The sequence goes on from NC_142687.1 coordinate 6,930,583, forward strand.
TTGCATCTTCATCACACATCTAGTCCACACTTTGATAATGATTTAACTCCTTCCAGACAGAGGTCAAGTCTGAATAGTACACAGACAGAAACCTCTCCCCCGGTTTACAAGTGGACGATTCTGCCTGTAACTGGTAAATTTTTTCATAGTGACACAGTTCGGAATAGGTTGATTTTGTTTGTTCCCAAATCTCATTTGCCGTTTCAGCCCACATAAAATTCCTTCTTATTTGAGGTTGCATAGACACTAAAAGCCGGGACATGACCATGCTGTTTTCTTGGTTCCATCTGTCATATTCAGCACTCACAGAATTGGGTTCTTTGATTCTCCCATTTATATAACCTATCTTTCCCCTTGCAGTGATGTACACCTTGATTCCTCTTGACCACTCTAAATAATTTAAGCCATCAAGAGGAATAACAGCCATGGGAAAAGATAGGTCCACACCCCCACTCATTCCATTCTGCATTGAGGAAACACTGGATGTAGCAGAACCTTCACCGCTTATGATTACAGATTCAAGAAACTCTTAAAGTCGGCACTAAACCTTAAAGAAAAAGGTCTAGCACCAAGGGAGAAAGGAACCCCCTTTTTTCTTCGGAAACACAACCCTTTTCTGTAAAACATAGGTGCTGTTACAGCACTAACAGGTCATCCCTTGACCTACAGAATCAAACGCAGGTGCTGTCACAGTGCATACAGGTCATCCCTTGACCTATGCATCAACAGAAATGCTGTTATAGCAAGTACATGTCACTCTCTGACCTTCAGTGCACCATAAAAGCTGCAATGGCAGCACACAAAAGGTCTTTACGACCTACAGTTTATACAGGGGTCAGTTGACCCCACAAAAAGGGAAAGAAAGAGGTGCTGATCACCTCACATCCAACCAGCAGACCTAGTACAGGTTCTGCCCTGGCACACGACCAGAAAAAAAAAGAGAAGGAGAGAGGTTACTTCAGTGCATGAGAAAGCCTTGATCTTCAATCAGCCAAACAGTAGATGAGGGCGGCAGATCTGGAAATCTGGTGCGAAGGGAACTGTTCACCCGATCTCTCCTTTCAGATTTGATAGTCCCGCTCTGATATCATGTTATGCAGGAGAGAAGAAGAGAGAAGAGAGATCCGAGAGCCAAAAGTTCTGCTGGTGGCGCCAGCTTTTTGTATATATACTAGGGCGACAGGATATAAAAATAGAAGAAGAAATTTACAATAGTACCCCTGCGGTACTATACTTAGAGAATTAACAGCTTTTAACAGTTCTCATGCTTCATATTTGTTTTAGGTATCTATTTTGACTGGTTCTTTAGAATGCCAAATCATGTTTCTCAATAGGAAGAAGTGATGCTTAAAAAATGAAGAGAGAGTACTTGGCTCTGCAATTTACAGTGGAGCAGAATAGATTTGGTTTGATATATATATAGAAAGAAGAAAGGGCGGGTTGGTGTTGGTTGGGCTATGGTTAGATTCTCACACCCCAGTTGCAACCATTAAATTTGGGTGTTACCTAGGTAGGGGATCCATAACCATAAAAGTCTGGCAAAAGTTTTAATGCTCGCTGCCAACCTGACACAAAACTCCTTCTCTGGGCTTGGGACTGTCGGTGTAAGACAAGCTCACACTGGCAGACTGTCCAGGATGCTTTGATCTCCTACTAGAGTTAATGTATTCGCTAGCCACCAGAAGACTGTCCAGGATTTGACACCTTTTTATAAAGGCCTCTAGTAAGGAGTACACGACCTTTCATAACTTTGTTTAGCCTTAGAGCTGATATCTTTTTAATGATCTTGTATAGGCTCCTTAACTGATAAATTTAGGAGTCTCCAACTTCCTTGGCCTCCTTCATCTTCTGAATTAGTGCAACAAAAGTAGCATTGGTGCATTGGTTTCATATACCTGGTTAAAATCCATCTAGATGTTATGCTGTCACTTGATTTTTTTGATTTTATTATTAATCTTTTTGACCTTTCTTGAGTTTTGGTTATAAATATTTGATTGTGACCTCAAGGTTCTAGTTCTTAGCTACTTTGAATCATAAAATCATTGGTATTGGAGATTGATTTTTTCTATCACATCTATCTTTCAATTTGTTTTTGACCATTGCAATAGTTTAAGTTTAAGATGTTTGCCACATTCTTGTTAGCAATAATGTCTCCTAGTTGACTGTTCTTATGTTTTATTTTATTTTTTACATGTTACAGGTATTATACAAGCATAAAATTGTTATTTTTGGGGGCTTCTATGACACACTTAGAGAAGTGAGGTTGTTATTTGGTTCTTTTCAAACATCAAGTTCAATAAAGATCTAATTTATACAATTTTTGTTTTATGTTACTGTCTTCAGACAGCTAAAATTGATTGCTGAAGCAGTCATTTTATAAGTGTATGCTAAATAAGCTCAATTTCATTTCTTTTTCACAGTTTTATTATTCATTCAATAAAAAAAACTTGAATTATGGGTTTCTCCTTTTCATTTAAAAATTAATGAAGCTCTATTCCTCTATTTATGCAGATATTTTAATGATTTGCATGTATTTGATTTGGATCAGTTCAAGGTGAATACCCTTGGTTATCATGGATGTAGGTTACATCATTTGCTTCCCTGATCAAGTCTAACTTTTGGTGTTATTACCAACACTAATCAATGGTGTACATTCCAGTGGCAAGAAATAAAACCCCGGCCAGGATGCATGTGGCCAAGTGCTAGGAGTGGTTTCCAGTTTTTTGTTTTCCAAGATGAGGTAAGTTAATCTTAAAGTAATTTATTATGGCTATTATAGTAACAATATTGACTTTGGTCTTGATCACTTCACAAGATCTTGGTATTAGCACTGGGGGCACTAAGGGCTTGTTCGTTTCCTCTTAACTCTTGTCTCTTAAGAGAAATCTTTTAACTTTAAGAGAAAAATGGTTGTCCGTTTCCTCTTATCTCTTAAAGGGTAACCATACAACTTTTTGTTTTCCAATGATACCCCCAAAAAGACAGACAAAAACTCTCATATATGGGTCAAAATGGATATTTGATAATTTTCAGAATTCAGAGTTCAAAACAACATTCTCTGCATTTAGAGTATAGAGGAAAGAAAAGTTCACCAATACTGATATACCTCTTAATATAATTATTGCACTTTCAGATGTCAGACTTTAGAGCAAACGAACAAACCCTAACTTTATCATAGTAGCAATACTTGGATTATGAAGTTTGCATTGCAACATGTTATAATAAGCTTGGGATATTTTTATTTTAAGCTAGTCAAATGGCATTGTGCTTATTTTTTTTACCCAAAATTTGCAGCCTTATTTGTCATTGTTCCACACTTTTTTGTGGGGAATTAGAAAGCAAGGCGGAGAGGATTTCTATTATTGGGTGATTTTGGTCTTCCAATTTTTTTCCTGATCAACAACTAAATTCTTCATTATTCACAAGGAAAGAGAATGATGGTATATAAACAAGTACAAAAACATGAGGTCCAAAACCCAGTCTAAGTTAAGATTATCCTGACAAATCAGACATTATACATATAACAGATCCATACTCATTTTCTAAGGAATAGATGCTCCATAAATACAGATTTCTCCTCTCATCTGCAGTCCTGTCTAACTCTTAGCAAATTCATTTGCCAGTCTTCTGATCCATGTGTATGAGATCTTCACTCTGGATGGGAAAGCTTTAGCATTTGTAATAAAGTGCCTGCCATGTCTAACAAGGTTTCCTCCTTACTATTAATACAGTCAATAAACAACTCCACAATCTCCTTGCAGTTCCAGGTGCTTTAGGTACTAGAGGGGTCTTTAGAAATTTCCATAGATCTATTATGGCTACATGGCTTATGAGATATTGAAATAACACAAGGGCTGAATTGTTTGCAGTGGAGCAAGGACTGAGACTGGTAAAATCTCTACAGATTAATTTTTTGATTGTTGAAGGAGATTCTAGAGTTGTAGTGGGCTTTCACATTTTAGAATCTTGGAAAGAGCCTCTCTGTATGTGTAGGGGTAAGGCTGCGTACGCCTGTCTCTCCCCATACTCTGCATTGGTGGGAGCCTTGTGCACTGGGCTGCCCTTCTTACAATTTAGGAACATGATGGGGATACATCTTTGGGGAGAGAAGTTGGAATCAACTTCTCATAGCTATATAGATCAATAAACACCTTGGCAGATGCACTATTAAAAGAAGGGTTAATAGGGATAAGCTATTATGGGGACTGTTGGGGCATAATTGTAATTTCTAGAGAGTGGGCTTGGTGGTCGATACTAGACTATCTTTTTTTTTGATCAATAACACTTTTATTAAATCATCAATAGAAGATTTACAAGAGGAAGACAAACACACTTATCTTCCAAGAGCATCAAAGAACCTCAAGAAAAGGAAAAAAAGAAAGAAAAAACACTATAGTTACAGCTTAGCCCAAAACAGTGAATCCCTTTCTGCCCCTTGTTTAGCTGAACCGTCAGCTAGGGAATTAGCCGATCTTTTAACCCAACGTGTCTTAACTTCCATCTCCTACACCAACCACTTGAATTTCTTCCTCTCATTATTGTACTTCTATAAGCCATTGTGATCTTTAATCAACCACCCTATTACCACCTCTGAATCCCCTTCAATTATGAGTTTCCTGATGTTCAACTCCTTAGCTTTCTGGACTCCTTCCATAACTGCAATTATCTCAACTCTAAGGGAGTCACCCTCTCCAATTGGGCCAGAGAGCATGGCAGAAATGACCCCATTTTCATCCCTAAAAACACCCCCAATCCCCGATTGTCCCGGATTTCCCCTACTACACCTATCAAAGTTTAGTTTCACGAATCCACCAGGTGGAGGGGTCCAAGCCACACTCATTACTGACTTGGTTTGTGTGCAAATTGCAATTTCACCCCACTTCCTCAACATGTCATCCACAGTGTAATCTGTGAAAAGCTCCAAAGATTTCAGCCATTGTATCGCCCTAATAATTAGGATAGCCCTCAAATCTGCTGCTCCTCTCTGAGCTTCTGAGAATATCCTAGAGTTTCTTTCTTCCCAAAGTGTCCAACATACTGCAGCCCTTAGTCCTCTCCACATTGTCCTTCCCCTTTTTATCCGCCACTTGAAAAAAGAAGGGGAAAAAAGGCCCTGCAAGTCTAATGGGGGATTCCAGCTACATCCAAATAGGGAGAAAGTCCATTCCCAAATCGACCTCGCAAAATGGCAAGACACCAGTAGGTGAAAACCAGTCTCCCCATCCGCTTTACAAAGAGCACACCACTGAGGTGACAAACAAGTATTGGGTCTCTTCTTTTGGAGTAGATCACCAGTGTTGATTCTTTCCAGATAGGCTTCCCAACAAAAACTACCAACCCTAGGAGAGAGTCGATACCAGACTATCAAGGGGATGCTTTGACATTTTTGTACACAAACCATTCTTTTAACCATATTAATAAAATTCACATATTGTAATCTATAAGGAAAAGTAGGTCACAAGAAGCCTTCCAACTCAACTACCGTCTAGTGAAATATCTTGCCCTCTGTTCTCTTATTAATCTCCATGCCACCAATAATATCAATATCTTTGGCCCTTTAAAACTGAGTACTGGTCATTCTTCAAGAGGAGATGACCACCTGCAATGCACCAATGAAGTGTCCAATAATTTTGGATTGCCACATTTTGTACATCTATCCATTCCATTGACACTATTTCTAGTGGGGCCAGCAAAAAATCTGAAACTGTTTGGTTTGGAATTGCTAGCTTCAACTGTCTAATCTGATTAGTTGGAGAGCTGATGGTGTTTTATCTCAATATGGTTGGGAATTGCTAGCATTCTCTCTCTCTCTCTCTCTCTCTCTCTCTCCCCATCATATATTGCTGTGTTTCCCTTGTATGTATTAGTAGTTGCTGACTTGCTGTTTCTCCTCGCACAAACTCAATAATACATGATACATCTTTACAGGATGTTTTCTGGTGTTGCAGCTATTTCTATATGGTGGCTATTCCAAAGAAATTGCATCTGATAAGAGCAGCTCTGAGAAAGGAAATGTTCATTCAGATATGTGGTCCCTTGATCCAAGGACATGGGAGTGGAACAAGGTTCTTATCTTTTTTCCCCTTTCTTTTACTTTCTCTTTTTTCCATCTCATCCCATTACACAATGGCCCATGTACTAAAAAAGGCGAACGAGCATCCTTTCTGTTTTAATACTTGCTCCTGTATGTTTAATTTTCCTTGAGTATAAAGGTTTTTGAGTGTTAAATGTTCTGTGTTATTGCGCTATTCTCTCTCTCTCTCTCTTTCTCTTTCTCTCTCTTACACAACATACATTCAAACTGAAACATGAATGCACATGCACAAGTTTTTATATGATAATTTTCCTGTATGAATCAGAAACTTGTTTCTATGTAAAATTTGACTATGTTGGCAAAGATAACTTACAATGAAATATGGAAATAATTATATTGCAAATTTTCTGTTTTTCCTTTTCTGATACAGGTAAATTATCAATATATGTTAAATGTAAACATTTTAAAGAAACTGGATCTTATCTTTATGCAAGTTATAATGCATTATCTACATAGCAGTACACAAGTTAAGTCAGTTCAAGCTTAATCCTATCTTTTTAATCAAACCATGCATTGCCACAATTTGCATAGTGCAAACTTGTATCATATTCATAGTTTTACCTTATCTTCCACAAGCTTAAATTAATGGTTTCTAAAAGACAATTTTGAAATGTTGTATTTTTCCACAAATTTCCTGTTGTGAACTCTAGATACAACACTTAGTTTCAGGAGATTTCTTATATTATGAACCCACTATAGGTAAAGAAAGGTGGGATGCCACCTGGACCTCATGCTGGATTTTCAATGTGTGTACATAAAAAGCGAGCCTTGCTTTTTGGAGGTGTAGTAGATATGGAAGTTGAAGGTTAGTTTTCCTTTACCATATCCTTTGTTGCCTTTTATGTGGATTTATTATGTGCTTTTTATTTTTTATTCCAACCATATTGGCCTCGGTAGATATCTATGCTTGTTATTTTACAGTTCCCTTCTATAATGGCACTATCTTAATTTCTTTTTTCTTCATATGCCATGCTGATAATAAATCCTCTCATGTTCTTTTAGAGCATCTTAGTTGTAAACTGTGCTCCTCACTGTTTTCATTGTCATCAAAAAATGATCAAAGGGATCTGCCAACATTAACTCTTTGGCTATTGGTAACAAACAATGGCAAGCTAGCTAAGTAATGCATCTGTGAGACAAGTGGGGGAGAACCGATGGAGGAGAAGAAGTTTGTGGAAGCCAACCGGTGGAGGAAGTATCTCAAGGTGGAGGCGAAGAACTTTCTACTGGAGGAACTACAAATTAGAGGGCAGACTAGCTTGAAAATCAGGGAAGCTAAGCTGGCTACGGTGTTGTTGGTAGGACTAAACATGGTAGAATGGTTCTTAAACTTCGTAGATGCAGCAACTGCAAAAGGAAAGGAGAGATGTTGGAAAGAATTCATAACAGAGATGGGATGGAGGTATGAGGTGGAATGCAGGAAAAATCATAAGGGTTGTTTCATAGCACTTACAGAGCATTTTGGTAACAATAGGAAGCAAATGGTCTGTGTACCAGAAGGAAGAAAGAGCCAAGGGTGGACTGAAATCGTCAAAGTCTTGAGAGAGTTTCTATCAAGAACGAAAATGGCAAAGGAGAAAGGTTTGGATCAGGTGGAAAAAAAGGTTCACTCGAAAACAGTAGTGAATCCTGAACCCCCTAACCGAATGGTTCCTACCTTGGTGCAGGATGGAAATAGAGTGGCCATACTGGTATCGGAGGAAAAAGGAGATTGGGCGAACAAACTGATTGTTGAAGTTGACAGACCAGGGAGAAGCTGGGAGGAGATTGCTGATTTGGTGACAAAACAGCCGAAGATGAAGACTACATATGTATTAACCCCGTTTAATGAGCACAAAGCGGTACTTGATCCTTTGGATAACAAGCCAAATCTTGAGGCTGTATGTCTGCAAGATAAACTGGGATCTGTGAATATATTCAGATGGTCTCCCTCGTCAAACTCGAAGGAATCCATGATAATGGATGGAGTAACAGTGCGTGTGGTTGGGCTACCTTTCCATCTTTGGAAGGTTGAAGTTGCAGAAGCCATTGCAGTACTGTGCGGAGCAAGACTGGCCGGTGCCTTTTGGGGAGACCTCAGGTCTGCAGCTATATTATTAAATTGAGTAAAGCCGGGGGAAATTCCCAGGAAGGTAAACTTGAGAGTGGAAGGAGCCTTCATGGAGGTCTGGTTGGCTTCCTCCATTGAAGCTGGAATGTGGAGGGAAGCTCGAAGGAGGAAGATGAGGAGGTTGAGGAAGAAGCATTACGTGGCAGAATGGGATTGGTAGATCTGCAAGGATTAGACACTTACACAAAAAAGGGAGAGCAAGCTTTTGGAAATTCAAAAGCTTTGCTGAAGAAGGAAAATCGGAGACGTGCTTCACAAGTACGTCGCGCCGGAGAAGACGAACCATCTATCATCATCTTCGTTGAGCTTCACAGGCCGAAACCAGCAGTTTTTGAATCTCCCTGTATCTGGGAACTCACTACGATGGGTCGCGCCAGAGAAGACGAACACGGTGTTGCCGGAAAAAAGAAACCCTCGGTGTATCAGACAAAGGGATTTAGAGAGGCTGGAGTTGTTTTCTCATTCTGAGGAGGAAGATTTCAGTGCCATTGATTCAGACGACACACCAAGTTTAGGGAGTATCGACCTAAGCAGCTCAAGAAATGTGTTTGATGAAGATAGTCTGGGAACAGAGGTACTTTTTCAAGAGAACAAGGAAGAAGACGAGGCACCAAAGTTCGAGGAAGACGTCGTGAAGGTTAAAGATCAGTTGCCTAAGGCTACGGTTCAGGTGCCGCTTGTACCTGCAAAGGAAGTCAATCCATTAGTGCAGGAAGAGTAGGATATGATGTTGATAGGAAACTCTTCTCATGCTCCAACCTGCAACGTAACACTAGAAGAAGGACAGAAATGGAAGTCTTTCACCTATTAAAGCAGACGGGGTTTTGATTCACAGTGTAAACTCTCTCACTCAAGCTCGGTCATAGGGAACAGCTTTAGGCCCATCTCCTTATGAGAATCCCTCTCCCTTGGAAGTCGTCCCCTCAGTCCCAAACATTACAGGTACTGTTGTCCATTCGGTTTTGGTTACTAATGTGCCTTCTGTGCTTGAAACAGATACACCAGCATCCCGAGCGGAAGTTCCAGTGGGGGGATGAGAAGAGAGACTGGCAGCTGAGTGCAAACTGAGAGAAGGTGAGATGGCAGTGGAAGAGGGACAAAAGGAGGAACTAGAGAGAATTTGGGAGAGAATCTGCGCGTTGTTGGAGGAGTATAAAGAGAGGGAGGGGAAATTAGATCAAAGGGAGAGAGTAACAACTTTTCAAGAAAAGGACTATTACAGGAGCTCTAATCTAGTGTGGGGGGGGGGAGATAAATGAAGCTAGTGCCTTAATGAGGACGACTAAGGGTAACAATAGGAGAAAAAAGAAAAAGAGATCTGAAGTGGAGAGATTGATTTCAGATATTGAGGGTGATATTGAGTTTAGTGGGAGAGGGGAAAGAAGAAAAACTTTGCTGTAAGGTGGAGTCTTCGAGAAGGGTTTTTTTTTGAAAAAGTGCTTGATGAAGATCATTAGCTGGAATGTGAGAGGCCTGGGAAGTGAAAGAAAGAGAAGGGCAATTAAAGATTTGTTAAGGAGAGAGAAACCGGACATAGTCTTGATGCAGGAAACCAAACTGGCAGAATTGGATAGAAAATGGATCAGAAGTGTATGGAGATCAAGAGGAATTTGTTGGACTTCGGCGCTGTCCTATGGAGCCTTTGGAGGTCTAGTAACCTTATGGAGGGAGGATGCTGTAGAATCAGTGGAGGAGCTAATAAGAAGATTTTCTGTGTCCTTAAAGGTTAGGAATGTGGGGGATGGCTTCACCTGGGTCTTAACCAATGTCTATGGGCCAAACTCCTATAGAGAGAGGAATGAGATGTGGGAAGAGTTGTATGCCATACGAGGTCTGTGGGAGAGTCCTTGGTGTCTTGGAGGGGACTTTAATGTAATTAAGTTTTGTACCGAATCTAATAACCCCCAAAGGACAATTACAACCAGCATGAGGAAGTTCAATGATTTCATTAATAACTGTGGTCTAAAGGAGTTACCCCTCTTACAAGCCAATTTTACATGGTCAAATTTCCAAGAAAACCCCCTTTGCTCGAAATTAGATAGATTCCTCTTTACTGAAGAGTGGGAGAACCATTGGACGAACTTGATGGCTAGAGCCTTACCCAGAGTCACCTCTGATCATTGCCCTATCTAGCTAAGTCCTGAAACCTTAACTTCTGGTCCTCGGCCTTTTAGATTTGAGAATATGTGATTAACTCATCCGGATTTTTTGCACTTGATTAGGGAATGGTGGAGAGAAGAATTAAGAGGAGTGAATTGGAAGGGAGTAAGATTCCACAAAAAATTAAAAAGGATGAGATCCAAAATTAAGGAGTGGAATAGGGAACACTTTGGAAGGATAGAGGAGCAAAAAAATGACTTGATGTACAAGATTGAGGAACTTGATTCCAAGGAAGCTCAAAGGATAATGAGTGAGCAAGAACGGGTTTTGAGAGGAAATCTAAAGAAGAACTTGGAAGAGGTCCTTTTGGGAGAGGAAATCTCGTGGAGGCAAAAGCCGCAACATAAATGGATTAAGGAAGGCGATGGAAATACTACATTTTTCCATGTAGTGGCTAATGGGAGGAGAAGAAAAAATTTTGTGGCCAAGTTAGAGGTGAATGGGGAGGAACTCACAAATCAAGATGAGATAACCAGATGTTTTGTGGATCATTTCAAATCAATCTATAGGAAACCGTTGAATAATAGGCCAACCTTGGAAGACTTGGAGTGGACTAGATTGTCTGAAGAACAAGCAAACTGGTCAGAAAGGGATTTTAGTGAAGAAGAGATCAGATAGGCGGTGTTTTCAATGGATAGATCCAAAGCACCTGGTCCAAATGGCTTTACAATGGCTTTCTATCAGGATTGTTGGGATGTGGTCAAAGAAGACCTTGTTGGAGTGTTTCGGGAATTTGCAGATAAAAAAACGGTGAGCCTTGGAGTCAATGCTACTTTCCTAGCCCTAATCCCAAAGAAGGCGGATGCAAAGAACCCTAAGGACTATAGGCCATTCAGTCTAGTGACAAGCATCTATAAAATCCTGGCTAAAGTGTTGTCATTGAGAATCCGAGTAGTACTACCCTCCATCATCAGTCAAGAACAAGGTGCTTTCGTGAAGGGAAGGCAAATAATGGATTAGATCCCAATAGCAAATGAGTGCGAGGAGGACATGAGAAAGTCAGGAACCCAAGGTTTCGCTTGTAAACTAGATTTGGAGAAGGTTTATGATCTTGTGGATTGGAGTTTTTTACTAGAGGTCCTAGGGTGTTGTGGGTTTGGAGCTAGATGGTGCAATTGGGTAAAGGGCTGTATTAGTTCCTGCCATTACTCCGTTTTGGTTAATGGGGTGGTGAAAGACTTTTTCCCAGCTTGTAGAGGCCTTAGACAAGGTGACCCTCTCTCCCCTTTTCTTTTAACCCTAGTTGCAGATGTCTTCAGTAGATTAATCTCTAAAGAAGATAGGGAAGAGGAAGTTAGAGGCTGGAGGATTGGAAGGAACAATGTCCGGGTAACCCACCTGCAGTTTGCCGATGATATCATAATTTTTTGTGAAGGGGGTGATAGGTGGGAAGTGAGAAATCTCAAAGCATTGTTACAACACTTTGAGAATGTCTCCAATTTGAAGATAAACTTGGATAAGAGTTGTGTGGTAGGGGTTAATCTAAATGAGAGGACTTTGCAGTCTGTGGCGGATTGTTTAGGTTGTCCCATTTCTTCTTGGTCCTTGCAGTATCTAGGTCTCCCTCTAGGGGCTAACCTAAAGGAGAGTAGATTTTGGACCCCAATTCTGGAAAAGTTTGAGAGAATATTAGCTTCTTGGAAAAGGAACTACATTTCCATAGGGGGTCGAGTGACTTTATTGAGAGCTACCCTAGCAAATTTACCGGTTTATTTTCTCTCTATCTTTAGGATTTCCTATTAGGGAAGCTAAGAAGTTGGATAGGATAATGAGATCTTTTCTGTGGGAGCCTGGGGAGGAAAAGAAAGATCATCTAATCAATCGGGAAATAGTTTGTAGGAGTAGGAAGGTTAGCTCAAAGGAATAAAGCTCTCTTTGGGAAGTGGTTGTGGTGGTGGCCTAGAGAAAGGGAGAAATTGTGGCATGAAGTGATAGCTAGTATACATGGTAGACGGGAAAATGGTTGGGATGCGGGTGTATCACATCAAGCTACGTTGGCATCTCCTCGGAAAGCAATTCAGAGTGTCCTCCCTCAGTTTCTCAACTTGGTCAGGTATGATGTCAATTCTGGTGAATTTGTTTTATTTTGGGAAAATACTTGGGTAGGTACCGTTGCCCTTAAGGACAAATTCCTGGCTCTCTATTCTCTTTCCCTTTACAAGGAAAAACCTGTTTCTCATTTTCTTCCTTCTATTACTTCACCTTCTTCCTTAAGCTGGGACTTTGGTTTTAGGAGAGGTTTTGAGGGATGTTGAACTTAGTAGTGCTTCAGAATTGTTGTCTCTTCTTGGCAATGTCTTTTTGGACCCTCTTCGCTCGAATGTGAGACTTTGGTCCTCTCATCCAAAAGGTTTTTTCACTTGTGCTTCCTTTAAGTCCCTTTGCCCTTCCATGGGACAGTTGGGTTTCCCTGCTAAGGAAATTTGGTTCAGACCCGTTCCTCCTAAAATTATAATATTCTGCTGGGAGGTGTTTTATAGAAAGATCAATACTCTGGATTGCTTGCAGAAGAAAAGGCCTTTCATGTGCTTGTCCCCTAACTGGTGTGTACTTTGCAGGGCTAGTGGTGAGGATTGCTCCCACTTATTTCTATCTTGTTCTTTTTCTAGTGCTATTTGGAGTTGGATCTTTTCTTTGTTTTGATGCAGGTGGAATCTGTCCTCAGAATTAAGTCAGCTGTTCGATCCTTCTTGTTTTGTATGGCCCACAAAAAAAGGAAAAACGATGTGGAGATGTATTAGAGCAGCAGCCTTGTGGACAAATTGGGAAGAAAGGAATGCTAGGGTGTTCAAAGAAAAGGAAAGAAGCTTACAAACTGTTGAGGATTGTATATTGACTAGAGCCATTCATTGGCTAAGAACTTTGGACTTCTTTCATACGTTTTCCTTTGATGACATTTGGAGTAACTGGAAGGTGGTAGCCACTAGTCATACGAGGAGGGACAAGGCAGCTGCAGTGTGGAAGTCTCCGCCTGAAGGTTGGGCAAAGCTGAATTTTGATGGTAGTAGCCAAGGAAACCCAGGCCCTTCAGGGATAGGAGGGGTGCTGAGAGATAGAGAGAGCAACATCCTAGCTTTGTTTTCAGGCCCTGTGGGAATAGGAGACTCAAATAGAGCAGAGATCTTAGCGGCTGTACAAGGCATCCAGATTGCTGAACAGTTAGGAGTTCAACACTTGATAGTTGGAGGTTCTAAAATTGTTGTGGGATGGTTGACAAAGCCAGCTTCAGCTATGTGGCGATATAGAGATTTATTGAGGAAAGTCAATTGGCTCACAAGAAATATGACAGTCACCTCTCTTTGAGTAGAAAGATCAGCAAATTCCTTAGCGGATGGACTAGCTAAGCAAGGGGTTTCAAGGGATCATTTGTTTTGGGCTGCTATGTAATTTTATTTCTGTTTATTTCTGCTTATCCGGTTCTTAATTGATGTAATACTTTGTTAGAAGAGGTAACAGCTCGTGCCTCTTCATGGGTTTACTGTATTGCCTTATATTCTGATTTAATAAATTATTTTCATTCATAAAAAAAAGATCAAAGCATCCCAGAAAGCTCTACAGAGAGGTGTTTATAGTAATATTAATTTAATGCATACCATTTATCCAAAAAGACTATACAGTGATCCAAAACATAATATATGGAACTAAATCTGTACATGGTTGAAAATTACTGCTTATTTTCCAACTTTTACTGGTCAATACCACTTTAACTTTATATATGCTTGAGTCCTTCGTATTCTGACTATTGTTTGTGTTGGCATTCCCCTACACAACTCTTGATTTAGAGTTCTTTTGTCTCTGAGGAACCATAATTGGGCAATGTTTTCCTTGCTCATGGTTTCTTGCTCCTTGCTGCAACAATAAAAGCCAAACTACATTTGGTACCTTTTGGTGATTTTATTGGGCAAAGTGTGTATTTTCAATTAACTCATTTCTCTGGATAGCTGGACCTTGGGGCATAATGTCATTTCACATTTTCAATATCAAAATAATGGTCCTATAAGACAACGGATGAAATTTTGTTGTTGTTATTCTTCATGTCTGATCATGCAACCTCTATACCTTATTTTTTCTGCAAGATAACAAAAACCACTAGGCAATGTCTCCTTGACATTATAAAAGATTTGTTGTGACTCTGGATTTGGTAAAAAAATCTGCTAAAAAAACTTGATGTCAATTGTATGAAAGGATTCAATTTTGGTTGGATGGTTGGTGTGATAATAGTGCCCTCTCTGATCTATTCTGAAACATATTCACAGTAGCGGAGGCAGATTTGAAAGGTGTGCCTAGGCGCACAGGCAAGAAACATTTCAAGGCCTGCGCCTTGCTTAGGCCCAAATACAGCCCCTTTAAAAAGGTGTACACTTGGTGCACCTGGTGTGCCTTGTGCCTTAACCTGGGCATGCACCATAGTTAAGTTTTGCACTTTTTATGCTTTTTTAATCATGGTGGTGGGCCCCAATTGTGCTAATATTGTTCATTCATTCTTCCTAATACAAGACATTTTTTAAAAGACACTGAACTGTAACAAGTTTATAAAACCAATTTTATAAGTATGGATTAAGAATTTAAGACCCTGTCTTGGAATTGTTTGGACTTGCCTCAAGGGGTTCAGTACAAAGTGGCTCATAGAATTAGAGTAACGTGATTAGGAAAGAAATGAAGAGATTGAAAGTTTTGTGTGCTTGAATTGTTGAATGATTGAATATGTTTTATATGTTATGTTTAATTTTACTTTTACATTTTCACTATGGATTTGTTTTATATGTTATGTTTATTTATTTTAATTTGAGATAATAGGCTTTTTAAAACATTTAGTTTAAAATTTATGCATGCATTTTTAATTGATATTATTTTTAATATCATTTTTGTTTTTTTTTGCAAATTTTTGAATTTATTGCATTTTCTTGAAAATTTTAAAAATTTTGTGCCTTGCTTTGAAAGGGTGCATGCTTTGCCTTGCACATTGAGCACAAAAAGCCCCATTCGCTTTTTTTGCACCTTGTGCTCTTAAAACACCGAGTGGAGGATAAGGAGGCAAAGGTGCCTTTCCATTCTGTGTTGTTTGATATCTTGTTTTGGGTTATAGTGTATTGCAGTTAGCTGTTTTGGAGTGTTTGATTATGTTGACACAGTTCCTCACTGCATGGCACCCTGTTGTCAGTTTCTTTTATCTATCTTTTAATTCTTGGTTTTTGTAATACCTTATATCTTTTTTCATTTAAAAAAATCATTTATGCAACTTTTCTATCACCTACTAGTGTCTTTTTCTGGCCTCACCGCCTCAGACCAGAGTTAATCTGACTCTTTACACAAATATCTTACTCCTGAGTTTGTCTTTTCATTTTCTGATGGTGTCTTCATATTTTGTCATGCAGGTGATGTGATGATGAGTTTATTCTTGAATGAGCTTTATGGTTTTCAGTTAGACAGTCATCGATGGTGTGTTCCAACTATTCTTATTTATTCATTAGTCATTTTGGAAGTGTATTGAATGTTAATCTTTTATTGGCAACATATCAGAAGAATATTATAAAGAAGACAATTTCTATGATACTGGAAAGGTATGATACCTGAAAAACTTTAACCAATCAAAAACCTATCGTGAATTTGAATGAATATCAGATGATTGGTTACCAATTGGATGATATTGGTTGATTGGTTATCAGTTTTTTAGGTATGATTCTTTTTTGGTATCATAGTCGAACTCTATTAAGAAATAGAGTCCCTTTTTTGTACATGGGATTTTTAATGCCAAAGAAGTACAAGATGAAAAAATTCAGAAGGAGAAATGTGCTAGATTAGAAATCTTTTTTTTTTTTTGATAAATAATGGAGATGATTGTATTCAATTCAAGCATAACTTTTTATTTGAAAGGTAATGTCACTTCTATTATTTTTTTGATCAGTAATAATGTTACTTCTATATTATCTGCAAAATTATTGTCTGGCATCATAGCTACTTAACCTGTTCCCCTTTGGGAACTTGCACCTTATTACAAAGTAGCCCCCCCCCCCCCCCCCCCCCCCCCCCATGAGTCTGACTCCAGCAAGAAATTTCTGTCCAAGATGATTGAAGTTGAGTGCCAAAACAAAAGAGTGGAATAGAGATCATTTTGGTAGAATTGAGGAGCAAAAATTGTGCCTAATCTCTCGAATAGAAAACTTGGATTGGAGACAAAAATCTAGACACAAGTGGATTAAGGAAGGCGATGGGAACACTAGATTTTTCCATGATTTGGCAAATGGGAGACGAAGAAAGAATCTTGTGACCAAGCTAGAGGTAGGAGAGGAGGTGATTACCGACCAAGATGACAGCCAAGAAATTTGTGGGCCGCTTCAAATTGATTTATAGAAGATCTTTGAGTGAGAGCAGTCGTGGAAGGGGTGGAATGGCCAAGAATGGCCAAGAATTGAGGACAAAATGGCAAGGTGGTGGAAAGGGATTTCGAGGAAGAAGGGATTAGGAAAGCTGTCTTTCTAATGGATGATCCAAGTCTCCAGGTCCAGATGGCTTTACAATGGCTTTTTATCAAGATCGTTGGGAGGTGTTGAAAGAGGATTTAATTGAAGTCTTTAAGGAATTTGCAAACAATCATGTAATAAGCCCTAGAATCAATGTCACTTTTTTGGCCTTGATACCTAAGAAGACTGATGCCAACCGCCCAAAAGATTATAGGCCTATTAGTTTGGTGACAAGCATCTATAAAATTTTGGCTAAAGTGCTTTCGTTGAGGATCAAAACAGTTCTCCCTTCTATCATTAGTGAAACCTAGGGGGCTTTCATTCAAGGGCGACAAATAACAAATCTAATCTTAATTGCGAATGAGTGTATGGAGGAAATGAAAAGGTCTAGGAAGAGAGGTTTCATTTGTAAATTGGATCTTGAAAAGGCTTATGACTTGGTGGACTGAGAGTTTTTATTAGAGGTGATGCGAAACTATGGATTTGGGGACAAGTGGTATAGTTGGATATTTGGGTGTATCAGTACTTATCACTACTCTATTCTGGTAAATGGTATGGTGAGGGATTTTTTTCCATCTTGTAGGGGTGTTAGGCAAGGGGATCCACTCTCACCCTTCCTTTTTACCTTGGTAGCTGATGTGATTAGTAGAATCTTTACTAAGGCTGACAATGAAGATGCCATTAGGGGTTGGAGAATAGGGAGACACCAAGTCCCCGCCACCCACCTTCAGTTTGCAGATGACCTAATGATCTTTTGTGAAAGAGGTTTTAGCGAAAAGATAGCAAATCTAAAGGAGCTAATAAAAGGTTTTGAAAGTTTTTCTAATTTGAAAATAAATTTGGAAAAGAGTTGCATGGCGGGTATAAATTTGGAGGTAGGGGAGGACAAGGCTATTGCGGAGTGTCTTGAGTGTTCCATCTCTGCTTGGCCTATGTCATACTTAGGGCTTCCTTTAGGGGCAAATCCTAGGGAGAGCAGATTTTGGACCCTAGTGATAGAAAAGTTTGAGAAGAGATTAGCCTCATGGAAGAGGAATTATCTCTTTAGGAGGGAGAATTACCTTAATAAGAGCTACCTTGGCTAACTTACTTACCTATTTTTTGTCTGTATTTAGGATGCCAGTTAGGGAAGCTAGGAAACTGGAGAAGTTGATGAGAAATTTCCTATGGGAGCCGGGACAAGAAAAAAAGGATCATTTGGTTAATTGGGAAATTGTGTGCAGAAGTAAAGAAGAGGGGGGGTTTGGGACTTGGGAGGGTGACTGGAAAAAATAAAGCTCTGTTAGGGAAATGGTTGTGGCGATGGCCATTGGAAAGAGAGAGTTGTGGCATGAGGTGGTGAGAAGCATTCATGGGAAGTCAAAGAATGGATGGGATGCTAGTGTATCAAGGCAAGCTAACCTAGTAGCACCTTGGAAGGCCATTCACAACACCCTTCCTCAATTCCTCAATTTTATTAGGTATGGAGTTTGTTCTGGCAACGCTGTTCGTTTTTGGGGGGATATTTGGGTAGGTGACACACCTTTAAAGGACCTGTTTTTTTGCTATTTTCTGTTTCTTTGTATAAAAAAGAGGTGGTCTCAAAATTTGTCTCACCTTTGGGAACACCCTTAGATCCTACTTGGGATTTTGGGTTTCGTAGAGGACTAAGGGATGATGAAATTGAATCTTTTTCTGTCTTGCTTGGTTGTCTTAATCAGGTTTGTTTGGATCCCTCCAAGCCAGATAAGAGGGTGTGGACTCCTAGACCCAATGGAACCTTCACTTGTGCTTCTTTCTTCAACTCCATCTCTCAACTTTCTACTCAACAACCCTTTCCGTCAAACGAAATTTTGTGCAGGCTAGTTCCCCCAAAGATTATTGGCGTTTTGTTGGGAAGTATTCCATGGGAAAATAAACACTCTATATAACCTACAAAAGAGAAGGCCTTTCCTCTGTATTTCTCCTAATTGCTGTATCCTCTATAGTGCTCAAGGTGAGGATTGTTACCACCTATTAATATCTTGTCCCTTTTCTGTAGACCTTTGGGCTAGACTACTTTCGTTGTTTGAGAGTAGTTGGAGTCTACTAGCAGAAGTTCGCATGCTCTTCAACCATTCTACTTTTTTTTGGCCTACAAAAATAGGGAGAATTATGTGGAGATGCGCTCATGCTGCCTTGATTTGGACTCTTTGGGAAGAAAGGAATGGTAGAATTTTTCAAGAAAAGGAAAGGAGCAGTCAGGAATTGAAAGACTTTGTGCTGAATAGGGCAATACCTTGGCTGAAGACTTTGGAAATCTTTCACCAATTCTCCTTTAATGACCTTTGGAGAAATTGGCCAGCAGTAGTGAGGTGTTCACCCCTAAAGGACAAATCAGTTACAAGCTGGTCTCCTCCATCTGAAGGCTCATTGAAGTTGAACTTTGATGGAAGTAGCACGGGTAATCCAGGATTATCTGGAATGGGGGGTGCTTTGAGAAATGAGAAGGGAGAGATTTTGTTGCTCTACTCAGGTCCCTTAGGAATTGGGGACTCCATCAGGGCAGAGCTATTAGCTGTTGTACAAGGGGTGCAATTTGCAAACCAGCTGGGGGTACAACACCTAATAATCGAAGGGGATTCCAAAGTGGTGGTGGATTGGTTGAAAAATCCTGAAGAGGCTATGTGGCGCTACAGGAATGAAATGAAGAAATTCAGTTGGTTGACAAGGAATATGTTGGTCACTGTACAGTGGGTGGGGAGATCAGCAAATACTTTGTCAGATGGGTTAGCCAAGCAAGGGGTAAATAGGGAAGAATTGTTTTGGGCTCAGCTGTGATTCCTGTTTTTTCTTTCCTAGTTTACTTGTAAGATTCAAGAAGGGGCTGCAGCTCGTGCCTCTCCCTGGGATGTTGTATGAATTCACTTTAAATCAGCTTCTGAATTAATAAATTTATTATCATTCATAAAAAAAAAAAAGAAATGTGAGTATCTTCAAGTTATCTGCAGAGAGATGCTTGCAAGTCTCTCAAGCATCCATATTAAAGAAAATGTTAAAGAGGCACCATGGGCTTAATAGCTCATGCATTGAAGTATTTGTGAATAATTACTTCCATATACTTTCTTATAAGAAATATGACCAAAATGGGAAGACAAGAAGCAAGGGCATTAAGGATGAAACTTCTCTACATGTTATTGTTCTGCCAATGCTTTAACTGCAGAAAAAAAGACTACATTTTTAATTCTGTTACTTCCATTTTAAAATTTTAATTTCTATTTTGGTTTAGGTACCCGCTGGAACTACGCAAGGGGAAATCAACTAAATCTAAGGTACTTCTATGGATACATTCAAGATGCAAGCACGTAGTGTCTAGTTGGACATAAATATCTGTATTAGTAGCACCTGCAAACACGGTGACTTATTTTCTTATAGTGTTATCTGGTTTTTTTAATATTTTACGTGCTTTTGTTCAAGTGATGTAATTCTTTGCCACTAAGCATTATTTCAATATTTTGTTTGATCTGCTCCGGGTAGGTTGAAAGAGCTGAGTAGGTGAACATTCTCTAGCTATATTCAGATACTTTGCATTGTGTTGAAGTCACTGTGGCTTTTGTATTTTGTATAAGGCAAATAATTTTCTGATCTGAAATTCATTGAGGGGGCCAGCACTCTTATAGTAATTCCATACTTCTCTGGTTCTTGTTGAATTGGATTCATAGGTGAAGAAAAATTCAGATCAACAATGTAATGGTCTCAATGAGAATAGTCAGGTTGATATGGAGGAGCCTGAAACAATTGGAAGCAATGTGAACTTGGATACTTATGAAGAAGAAGTTGACATGGAAAATGATATTGATGAAATATCTCATCATATAACAAGGAAGGTTACTGTTGGTGGTTGTACCAGTGTATCTAATTCAAAGCCTTTGGCATGTGATACTGATCCACAAACAAGCATTCCACCTGAGGTTTGTTATAGTGGATGCCAAATAATCTCATTGCCATTCATTTCCCTGCTCTTCAATTATTGATTTTTTAATCTATCACATCTTTTAGGTGGTGAAGCCTTGTGGTCGTATAAATTCTTGCATGGTTGTTGGAAAAGATACATTATACCTTTATGGGGGTATGATGGAGGTTAGAGATCGAGAAGTTACACTTGATGATCTTTACACTCTTAATCTCAGCAAACTTGATGAGTGGAAGTGCATCATACCGGTTTGTTACAGTTCTTCTGTATTTATATTTTTCCTTTTGAAAATTGTTCAGAGGCAAATCTGCGTTTGACTGTTGGACTGGAATGAACATAATATCTCCAATAGTTCGCATGAGTGATTCTTGATAATGGCCTCATTCAGTTGGGAAACCCTTTCACCTTGCATCAAGCTCTAGTGATGTAGTAGTTAAGTTAAATGGGTGATCAACTGATCTTGTGGATATCTACCTTGGGGCCAAGGAGGTAAAGGACTTTTTCTCTTCTAGTATCTTTGAGTGTTCCCAGGTTGTTTTTATATTTCAATTTCCTTCAGCTCTCTGTTCTGGTATTTGCCTAGAAAACACTGGAGGATGGGTTAAAATGTATTTAAGATTGTTACAATGCTTGTGGTTAAAGTATAAAAAGAAAAATAGATAGATCAAGACAGTTATAGTGCTTTTATTGTACTTCTTTCTGAGAAAAAAAGGGTATTAGTTCTTCCTTTATTTACTTTTGCATACTCTTGACAAGAAAAGCTTGTAAATCTCTTTAAAGGATATTGAATCAGTCATTCTATTCCAGGCAATTGCATATTTAAAATGGAAAGTTTTAAAAGATGGGTTGATTTGTAACATCTTTTTCAAAGCTCTAAATTGACATCACATTCCAGGCAATTCTGTTCATAGAATTGCTTTAAAGGATGGTGCAGTGGCTTCAAAGAGATGCAAATAGCATGCGCTGGTTCACTTGCAAAACAAAGGGTAGGGAGACTGGGAGAGACCAATCTTTTTGGGAAATCTTATAACATTGTATTGATAAATGGCTAGAAATTGGGGATAAAAACTTTTTTCTCTCAAATTAAGGGTTGTATCGGGTACTTTCCCCCTTTAATTAATTAATAGAAGGGCTGGTTATTGATAAAAAAGGTATATTTTATAGATATGCTTTTAAATTTTTAGTGTTGTCTTTTCATTCAACCTTCGTATCTTGGTTTTTGGAGCTTATATTTAATATTATTGCTATGAATCTGGTTTTGTAAGTAGGGGTTACAAGTTGAGCTACATGTGTAAATCTATTATTTCCATTTTAACTTACCTCTTTCTGTCATTGCCACAAATGCAGGCTGCTGTTAAACTGACCTAGTGAGGGTAGTGGTATTTATGGTGATTTTTGTGATTTTATTGTTTATTGTTTCAGGCATCTGAATCTGAGTGGTTAGAACTTTCAGAAGATGAAGATGAAGATGAGGATGAAAGTGAAGATGAAGAAAGTGATTGTGGAAGCAACAGTGATGAGACAGATGATGGTGATGATGAAGAGGAGGTACCTCCCTTACTTCCAATACACATTTATGATTCTCTTTGCACTGTGCGTATGTTAGATAGGTTCCATGTTTATTATGCTTATTATGAGTAAATCTTTCCTGCATGTGGGGTTAAATACAAGAACGATTAAAGGGGCCGACTTAGCTATTTTTTTGTTCTCTTTTTCTATTCCTTTACTTTTCTTGAATCTTGCACCAACAGTTTCTCTGATGCACCTCTAGGACTTGAATTTTTTTTTTTTACACTTTATTCTTTGGTCATATAAGCATAGTCTTTAAGATTACGCCATCAGGCGAACTTAGAGATATTTCTGCATGGTTTATCTATTTTAGTTATTTGAAGTGAGTTTTATCTTTAATGTGTCAGTTCTCAATTTATTTATTTTTGTTCTTTTTTCCTGTCATGCTTGAAAAGACTGGAAAAGATGATGCAAAATCACTTGAAATGGGAGATGCAGTTGCTATTTTGAAGGGTGAGAAAAAGAATCTGCGTAGGAAGGAGAAACGGGGAAGGATAGAGCAGATCAGGGCTAGTCTTGGCCTTTCTGATTCACAGAGAACTCCCATGGTATTCCTCTTTACCACTTTGTAGGAAATTGTGTTTGGTTGGGTGTATAATTGCCTTATTATGGTGCTGTTTGGCAAATCTTTTTTGAAAGATCTTCCGGAAGATCTGACAGCCAAAAGACGTAGTGAGCTTTTGCATAACAATCTTGGCAGCCCAAAGATCGTTTGGTTGGAGGCGTGTCTTTTCGTGCGAAGATGAGATGAAAAAAGGCGAGAAGTTCCATTTCTAGCTTCCCGAAATAAGCTCAAGTCAAGCTTCTCGTGTCTTTTTGGGGCGTGGTCTTTTGGCGGAAAGATCTTCCCCCAACCAAGAAAGACCAAAAAGCGAGCTGCCGGGCTTCTAAAAAGCTGACCGCCTGCGCGGAAAGACATGCCAAACGAGGCCTATATTTCTTATGTCACAACTCTGAAATGTACTTATGTTACTTGTTAGCAACTGCATTCTTTTAGATATATAAACCCAATCATGCATAGCCATGCCAAATAAGACATTTCATATACTGTCTTATTAATTCATTGGTGGTTTTGAAGCCTTTGTTTTATGGAATGTCAAAAGAAGGCATTTAGAATGGTAAGAAATACAAAATAAGGTTTAAAGGACCCATCCTTCTCCTTTTGTTTAGCTTCATTTTGCGAATTCTGCGTAAATGTAGCTTTGGAACTATATTTCTTATTGTATTTTCACCCATTTACCTCATCTATTAATTGTTTATATGAAACATTTGTCAAGCCTGGAGAATCTTTGAGGGATTTCTATAAACGAACAAATTTGTACTGGCAAATGGCTGCACATGAGCACACTCAGCACACTGGAAAGGTCAGTTCTCCCTTTTGGAAATATTTCCAATGCACTGTCTTATTTCTCATTCATATTTTCAGTACTGTAATTCATAAAGTTATTAAGTGATTTATTGTTTTCATTATCAAGTTATAAACATGATAATTAAGATGATTATTTTATTTAATTACTTGTACCATTACTAATAGCAGAAATTCTATTATGGCCATTTCTGTACAGTCAATGTATTCTACGGATGGGGGGAATACATAGTAAAAATAAGAAATGGAAAAGTTTCATTGAAATTGTTCCTTTGAAAATTTCCCAAAAAGCTTATCATAGGCTCTCTTCATTAGAACAATGGAGCTGTTATACTTGTTGAACAGGAAATAGGATCAAGGTCTATGTTTTTGATCAGAGCTTCAGTCAATCATCAGAAGAAATAGGTAAAAAAATTAGGATCTTTTTTGGGAAAGTGGAGCTTTTGTGGAAGAGAAGCAAATGAAATGCTTTAATAGAAATTCTTGTAAAATCTTCACTAATCATTGTTTGTGATTCTTCGGCTTTTAAATATTTTTTATTTCAAAACATTACCAACGGAAACTCTTTTTTAAGTAGAGACATATATAAGAAATGCTTTTAACCTATCATGTATGAAATCAAAAAGCATTATAACTATTAAACAATTAACTTAGAAGAGAATCTGGGGTTTGGGGGGGGGCGTGGAAGAAGGTTTCCATGACTTGTTATGTTTGGTACTTTGTTTTCCATTTCATTAAATAGGCTTGAAAGAACAAATGAGTAAAAGATAATGACTTGAGATAGATGACTTCATTAACTTTGGATAGGTTGGTTTTGACATAATACCATATTATTTTGTCTGTTGTGAATAAATCATCCATGCCTTCTCACAACAATATGGGGTCTACATGAATCTTGTTTTGCCAATCCATTCTATTTAAAGCATCATTTCCTACTACTTCTACCCATGGCCTTTTTGGTCTACCCTGAGCTCTTTTAGCCCCTTCAATATGTAACAAAAGGAAAGGGAAGGGAAGAAAAAGAAAGAGAAGAAAAAAAGAAAAAAGGAAAGAAAAGAAAAGGAAAGGGAAGGGAAGAAAAGATAAGGGGAAAGAAAAAAATGAGATCCCCCTTTACTCTTCATCCTCCTCCTAACCCCCCCTCCTCTTAAGGAGGCTTACGCCTCTTGCATTATGAACTACACCTCATGCCTCTAGGTAGTGGAATGCCTCGCGTCACGCCTCCGCGTTTTAAAACATTGCTTCTAATTGGTGTAGTTGGTGCTCTTCTATGCATCTTATCACCTATTGGAGCTACTCCTAGGTTCCTACAAATAACTTCATTTCTAATCCTATATTTTCTAGTTTTTTCCACTCATCCATCTTAGCATTTGCATTTCTACCACATTCATCTTCTAGACATGTTTCTTGACTGCCCAACTCTTTGCTCCATACAACATAGCTGGCCTTACAACTGTTTTGTAGAACTTTCCTTTTAACCTAAGTGGTATTCACTTATCACATAAAAGCCCAGATGCACCCCTCCATTTTGCCCATCTTGCTCTAATTCTTTGGGTGACATTCTCCTCTCTCTCTCTGTTGTTATGAATTACTGAACTAAGGCACCAGAAATGGTCACATTGAGTTATCTCTTGGTCTCCAATCCTAAGTGTATCTTGGTCATGGTTTCAAATGTTGCCCGACATATGTCGATGTCGAGGATCACCAACATGAAAATGGATGGTAATATAAAAATTACATATTTCGGTTGACATTTCCTATATTTCGGAAATGTCGACCAAATCGGTTGAAATAACAAAAAAAATGCAGTTTTTCCTATTATGTCGACAGGATGTCAACTAATTTCGACAAGATGTCGACTAATGTACATTAATAATTTCTATTTAATATTTCAAACAAAATATTTATAAAAAAGAATTAACAAAATATAAAAACAAAAGAATAAATTAATTACTTTATAATATAAAACATAAAACATTTTTCAAGTAATAAAATATTAACAGTTAGTATGCTTTAAAATATTTATTAAATTTTATAATAAATCATATTCTACATTTAATATAAAAAATCAGAATAAATTTAACAAAATTTATACTAAATCATAATTTATTATAAATTTAGTACTAAAAATCATAATAAATTCATTAAGTTTTATAAGAAATCAGAATTTATCATAATCTTAATACTACAAAAGGGAGAATCAGTTTATTAAATTTATAATAAAACATAATGTATTATAACTTTAATATTTAAAAAAACCAGAATAAATGTATTTCTATTTACTAGTGTGAAATAAATATATTAGAATTTATAATAAATCAGAATTAAAAATAAGAAAAGAAAATATCAGATAACCTTGTAAAAACATCAAAATGCATTTCCACATATTTCATAATAAGATAATAGTCTAGAAATATGTATTCATGCTTCTTTTATCATTTTACAAAATATCTTTGCATATTTCCACATATTTCATAATATTTCCACAATGTCTCTAATTTTTACAATATTTACCCTCGACATTTCCGACATATGTCCTTTACTTTGGTAAGTGACATTTCCATCGACATTGACATTTTAAGCCTTTATCTTGATTCAAACTCCTATTATTACTAAATTTACATGTCATATATTCTGCTTTAGTCCAACTTATTTTAAAGCCTCCTGTTTCTAAGGCATTTATCCATAAGGTTACTTTTTGCATTTAATCCTTAATTAGTTCCATCAATTAAAACAATGTCATCTGCAAACATGCACCATAGAACTTTCTCTTGAATATGTTTGGTCAATTCATCTATGATCAGTGCTAAAAGACAAGGGTTAAGCGCTGAACCTTGGTGAAGACCCATAGAAACTATAAAATCTGAATTCTCTCTCTGTTGTTTTGACATTGGTTATTGCCCCCTCATACATATCCTTAATTAGGTCTATATTATCTATTTTGAACCTTTCTTTTCTAAGACCCACCATATTATCTCTCTAGGTTCTCTATCATATGCCTTTTTTAGATCAATAGGCAACATATGAAGATCTTTCTTCTTCTCTCTAAAGTTTTCTAAGAATCTTCTCAAAAGAAATATGACTTCCATGGTTGATTTCCCTGTTATAAAGCCAAATTAGTTATCTAATACGCTTGTTTCAAGTTGTAATCTTTGTTCAATTGTTCTTTCCAAAGTTTCGTAGTGTGGTTCATAAGTTTAATTCCCCAACAATTGTTCAATTGTTTCTCCAGCTGTGGATAAATGATATGACCTATAAAACGAATCAGTAGAGCAGCTGGGACCATCTAGATATGTAAAAGTGTTCAATTGATGTACTAACAATTCTATTAACAAATTATGCTCTATAACCATAAACAATGAAAGTATCAGTGGAAGAGCATCTGTTATTTGTCAATGTTTTGGTAAGAATATAAGCCACTGGGTTGATGTGAATTTAGACATGTAAGTTCTTTTTTTGTGCAATCTGTGTTTATGGTGCAAAACACTATGTATTTTGGCAGGATTAATATTGAGCAAGGATGCATGTACCAACTCCCAAATTTTGTTACTATACAACAGAATTTAATCACATCCTTGCTGTTCGAAAGTGAACAAGGAAAGCATCCTGGAAAAGGCCATCGAATATTTGCTTTTCCATTGGCATCATGTTTTAAGTATATAGGAAAAGATGATAATTGTAGATGTTACAGCATATGGATTTGACCTTTGCAACTCTTTCTCATAAAAAAAGGATCTTTTTAACAACTGTTTTCTGTGCACACACCATGGCACTGATTTTGATTATGTTGGAAATTTTAGGAGCTTCGTAAAGATGGATTTGATCTTGCTGAAGCTCGATACAGGGAGCTCAAACCGATCCTTGATGAGGTGATCCTCCACTTAAATCTTGTAATGGCACTGAAGGCTTCTGCCGAAATGCCATGTATGTTAATGGAATTCATTCCTTACCTCCTCCACCCTCGGGCTGATAATGTGCTATTATTCTTTATATATACAAAACTGCAGTTGTCCATATTAGAGGCAGAACAGAAGGCTGAAGAAGAAGAAGCAGGGGAGACGAGTTCCAGAAAGAGAAGCAACAAGAAAAACAAGCATCAAACTGGACAAAGGTAGCTCCTAAGGAATGGACTCTTACACAGCCTTGTTCTGCACAGTTGGGGATTGTATTGGGGACTTTTCCATTATTCTTCTCCCATAGGCTCCAGGAGAAAGTGGCATCATATGAACTGTCTGTTGCATGGAGTATCATGGCTGGCAATATATCTGATCATGACCTTCATCCATTGCAATATTTTTCTATTAGGCAATGCAAGTCAGAGCTGCATTAAATGAAAAACGAATATGTATCAGGATCAAACCACTAGCAACACATGAGGTGCAGGAATTGGCCCTGTGGAGTTAGATGGCTAGACAAAACAAATATTTTTTGCAGAGCTTTTCATTAGTCAAAACCTTAAAGCAGTATGTTCACTGTAAACTTTGAGCTTGTATTTAACAGAACAACGCCATACGGACTGCTGAGCTGCGTTTGAAGGGTTGCTGGTATGGTATATAGCAGACAATAATAATGTGTTATTATTATTATTATTATTTTGCCAAATGAAAAACAGATAGCAGAGAAGGTGTTTGAGGCACACTGACCACTCCTGAGTAGGATTGAATTTTGAGTACGGAATCCTCCCTTCACCAAATTATTGTATGTTATTCAGGTCTGATTAGTCCATTAACTGGTAGTTAATTGATTGTTTGGAGGTTGGGAACCTTCTAGATGATAAGCCATGGATGGTAACGTCTCAAAAAAAGCATTTGAATTGTTGGATTATTATTTATAAATTAGTTGTGTTATTTGGTAGGGTGCAACAATTCTAATTGATAATTGTGGGGAAAAATTAAGATTAGTCATTATATCATTTTCTTTTACTTAGTTTTTTATTTCCTAAAGCTGTGTTTGATTTGATAGAAAATAACAGAAGCAAAAAAGTTGGGGATTTTTGTGAAATTTCCCAAGAAATTTTCCTCAACTTTCTTTTTTTTTCCTGCTCTCTCTCTCTCTCTCTCTCTCTCTCTCTCTCTCTCTTTAGCAATCCAAACATAGCCTTAGTTGATCACACGATGCCTGTTGGGTGGTACTTGCCCATCCAGTTGCTGCGCAACGGGTCAAGCTGTGGAGGCTGGAATGAATGGAGTGGGCGAATCGACAAGCAACGCAAGTAGATAGATGCAATTGCAGAATTTTAGTTTTATTTTTTTTGTTCGTTCGTTTAAGTTATTTTGAACAGAGGAATTTACACTTTACAGTTCGGATTGCAGCCTGTAAAGTGTAAAGCCTCGCTTCAGCTTTGATTGAACTTCTTTTATTGAGAGGCTTTGAGGAAGCTACTAAAATCAGCTTCATCAGAAAGGCAATTTCTTGGCTCAATGAAAATACATTTGGGTTTTCTAGATTTTTCAGTTTTCACCAAACATTAAATTCTCGGCTATTTTGTGCCAGGCCCACCTTGCAAAACCAGAAGCCTTTCATGAGAGAGTCCTGTCCTCCCAAATGGCTTGGATGGATGAAGGATTGAAGGATGGAATAAATTACAAGCATGGGGGCCCCAGAATATTTTGATCCCGGTTTGGATGCTTACATTCTTAGCACAAAACAGGTGGTACTAATGCTGTTCGGTCTATTAAATTTGTCAGTCCTCAATCACGTGCAATTCACGTGTAGTAAACTCGAAAAACGTACAGCAACTGCAAACGAGAGAGAAATAACAATATAAGGGGTGTGTGTGTGTCCATTATTGTATTGTCCGGTGTCCAACTGTTGAGCAGCAGCATTCTGTTAACGCTGATGTTGCAACTAACTGGTGGTTCAGTTTTCCACATCCCTACCACCATCTGCTCCATCTCCATCCCCATCCCAACAAACATAGATGATAGATGCCCCTTCTCACTTCTCTCTCTCTCTAAACGATAATGATGGTTCATTATCGTTGTTGTTTCATTCATATTTGAATATTTGATAATGATGGTTCCAACGGTTTATAACCGGAGTCCAGAAGTAATTTGGTTGCCTTTTTATGCAAGGAAAAAGTTCAAATCTAAATAAAAAAAAACGAAAAAGAAGGAGCCGTCAGATCTCTAAATGGTTTCATCAATTAAGCTCGTTGGATCATCGCAGAAGGCAAAAATTAAATTTATTCGGACAATTTTGGGAGAAAAATTTGAATAAATATTTATTATATAAGCACCTAAAACAATTGGAAAATTGAATTTAAAAAATAAACACTTATTTCGTAATTATTTAACAAATACCAATAAATGCTTAATGATATAATCCCTCCTTAAATAAATATTTATTTTAAATAAGCACTTATTTTTAAACACTCCTAAACATAAACTCAGTTATGTAAAACCATATTCACACTGTTTTTACAGTCACTTGCATTTGTGAATTGCAAATATCTCCCTATAAATAAAAACCTATAAGCAGGGAGATATTCCTCATAGGTAATTGCAAGTGGCTGTGATTTTGTGAAGAGGCTGTGGTGTGAGGACTGAATCCAACCTTGGCTTCATCAACATTTTAGAACCGCTGTTGATTTGAACGGTCAGACTGTTCGGCCCAGGAACCATCCAAGCAATCGGTTCTATTTTATTCCAAATCTAGTATTTGATCAAAAACCGTTGAAAAGTCAACAAACTATTGATCCAGGTAATTGAACTGTCAACACGTTCAACAGTTTTAATTGTTTTTTATTTTTTAATTATTTTTAATTTTTTTGTCAAAATGAACCATCCATTCAAACCGGATGATTGGACTATCGACCCATAAACCGGTGACCAGAACGATTCGTTTCTGGGTCGTTTTTTAAAACGTTGGGCTTCATCGCTTAACACTCGAATCTTTTATCTTTTGATGAAAACAAAGCTCTCCTCCTTTTTTCGGTTTTGCTTTTCACCATCAAGAACCTGGTACTTGGTACTAATGGGTATCACGTGTAGAGCACGTGGAAAGAGGAAACCAGGGTTTTAAATTTAAAAATTAAATCATTTTAATGGGTCACAATTGGTATTATGACTCGGTTGATCTCTACATTGGAAAATGGAAAGAGGTAAAGGACAGTTTTGTTATTTTGTTTTTTCAAAAGAAAATAAAATTACAAAATTACCCTTATACTTATTTTGGTTGGATTTACTTTTCTCTTTCTTTCGTCCGTCTGATTAGCTTACATTCTATTACTATTTACTATTACTGACGTTATAAAAATCCATAATCAGAGCGTGCTTATGCTTTTTAAAGACCTATTCTTGTAATTTCGTTATCTTTTCGAATTCAAATTAGCCAGCCCCAGCTATATTTTATTATTTTATATCGAAGAAGAGAGAGATGATCAGACGATGTCTACTGTCTCCATTTGTCGTCTCTGTCTCCCTCGAATTTGAATGCGTAAAGCAAAACTAGCAAAAGATGGACGTTAACTTCATCGCATTCGCATTCGCATGGATGGAATGGTGGGACCTATGCGGCTATACCAACCAAGCATGAATGAAACAAAATATTGGAGATGGAGACCTTTTCAGTTTTCAATCCTACCAGGTGTGCTCTCAAATTTCAGTGATATTAACACCAATGACCAATGAACGCCCCCACAAGAGCCAAGAGG
This sequence comes from Nelumbo lutea, assembly GCF_056320005.1. Classification (NCBI taxonomy): domain Eukaryota; kingdom Viridiplantae; phylum Streptophyta; class Magnoliopsida; order Proteales; family Nelumbonaceae; genus Nelumbo; species Nelumbo lutea. Next base: position 6,961,928 of record NC_142687.1, read on the forward strand.
GTTTTTCTTTTCTTTTTTTGCACTTCTCACCATTCTCTCTCTCTCTTCCCGAAGTCGTCCGAATATCCTTCCACTTCCTGGTCTACCCTGGCAACAACATGGACCCATAACTTGCGATTCAAATTAAAGTGAGTGTTCTTTAGGGTCATTACTTTCCAAGAGCAGAGAAGAAGAAGAAGAAGAAGAAGAAGAAGAAGAAGAGCAGAAGGAGAAGAGTTTACACAAAGATTCTGAATTCCATTCTGCTAAACCATGGGGGAATCAGCTTGTCTCATGCAATCCTTCTCTCACGCGACTAACACCTCTTCCAATGAAGCCAAACAGGTAACAGCCAGGGGCTAAGAGACCCATTTCATTTCTTTTTGCATTTTCAAGTTTTTGTTAATGGGTTCCTCGTGGGTTATCGTAATGACAAACCACCTTCTTCAAAGATCCATTTCTCTTTGGTTTAACTTTCACGGTTCTGTTGAGTGGTTTCTTGATTTACTGAAGTTTTTTATTTTCCATTGATGAGTATGCTTTGCATTTATGCTCCGTGCGTCATCTCATGTTTAGTCTCTGCATTTTTTATTATCTCTTTAACTTGAAAACTTAAATAAATAGTACCAGCGTCTCTTGCTTCTTTACTTTTCCCACAAAACACCATGATCGTCGGGACTTTGTTCGGTACATGTATTTTTTTCGAGGTTGATCTTATTTGCAGCTGGCAATGCATGCTTTTCCGTGAACCAGTGAAATGTTCTATGTTTACAGGGGAACCCCATATATGCGCTTGGAGAATCAATCTCGTTCGGAAGGTTCATGTCAGAGTCCTTGGATTGGGAGAAATGGTCATCGTTCTCTCACAACCGGTACTTAGAAGAGGTGGAGAAATACTCTAAGCCTGGTTCCGTAGCTCAGAAGAGGGCGTATTTTGAAGCCCGTTATAAGAGAATTGCTGCCAAGAAGGAAACCGCATTGCTTGAGCAGGCAAATGCTACAGCTAACAACATTCCCCAACCAGATACTGAGGATGGAAATCAACAAATTGCGGCTCTGGATACAGAACTGGCAAGATCTAATAGCCATATGGCTCATGATGAGCCACAGGAAGTTGACGGTCCCAATAGTGACAAAGATTCCACCATTGATCCAAATGGATGCAATTCTATTGTTGAAAGAGGTGAGCTGGAAACTTCTAACGAGGAACTAGTAGATAAAGTAATAGAAGACCAGGCTGTTGAGGAGAATCAGATGGTTGTCAGTTCAACAAATAAACTTGGAGATGCTGTCAACCACAATGAAATCACTGAGGTAGAGACTAGTAAAACCATTCAAGTGGACAAGTCACCTGTAGAGGTAGTAGTGCTTATTCGCTTTCCTTTCGTGATTATTTTTCTCAACACTATGATGTAGATTTTGTTGCAACAACTCATTTCTCTTAGATGTTCCAGGAGATTTCCACCGTTAGTCAGCAGACATTATCTTCAGCAACCAAGAAGAAACCCAGTTTTTCTTCCTCAAAATCATCATTTATCAGTAAAGCATCTAAGGTTCCATCTCCCCCTTTGAAATATATAACTCCTGTGCATTCAAGAAAGGAGATTAGCACCACTCCAAACAGTAAGAACTCTGCAAGAGACTTGGTAGATAAGAAGCGATCAACTCCAAAATCACTTCATATGTCAATCAATTTGGCCCCATCTCCTGCCGATGAAATTAAAAAGTCTTCTCCAGTTCCCCAAATGATAGGAAATTCAAGATTGACAGGAAATTCATCAAAAACAGCTAAACACCGCTCAGTTCCTCTAAGTACTCCAATTAGGGTGCTTATTCCAAACTCACTTTCAATGCATTTATATATATTTTGTAGTCAAAAGTTGTCATGCACACTAATAGCTTCTTTTCAAACCACAGGCTTCTACAAATGGGCTACCAAAAGTTTCTTCAACAACCTCTGAATTAGAAAATAAAAGGTATTACATTTCACACAATTCTGTAAATATGCCTCCAAAAGACAGTTTCTGAAGTTGTGCCAATGCCAATTGCAATACATGATTAACGGATTAAGAATTTTATTACTTTAATGTTAATCTTGATTGTTTATATTTACAGGAGTAAAAGAGCAATAGATCATATTGTCTCTACAGCCAGAAAAGCTAACGCACTTACAGAATCCCTCCCTGTTGGGTAAGTTCTTCTATCACACTATCACATTGTTCTTGTTTGTCTAAGCCAGAGTTATATAACTCCAGAAATGACCTGCGTATCTGCATGGGACTACGTTAATCCCAAAAAAAAAATGAAAACCCCATTTGCTTCACCTCTATAGAAAGTTAATGCCTTGACATAATGATGTTGCAGGATAAATTTTCAAGTAAAAAATATTATTTTACATGCTAGGAAACATGAATAATTTATTGCAGATAAGAATGTTTAGTTTGCATTTTAGCGTGCACACGAACACACGCACTCAACCCCCTCCTCTTGCTTTGCTTCCCTTCATGTGGCAGGATGGGATGCACGGAAGAGGTTTTCTATATGAAACCATGCCCAATTAGATGATGATAACCATCTGTTATAGAGCTTCTCTGGGATTTTGTCATATTATTGTGCATATTCTAATACATCACAAAAAATCAGATTTGTGAGTGTCCAACTAGGTGGATGTGGCCTAAGAGGATGCCTAGGTTGGTCCCACTATCCCCCCCCCCCCCCCCCCAAAAAAAAAAAAAAAAAAGGAAAAAAAAAAGACAAATGAAAGGAAGAAAAAAAAACACAAAAAAGAAAAGTAGAAAAAAAATCTGTCTTATTACTATGATTATATTGCATTTCCTTAATAACATTTCTGATTACTCTGGCAACTATTTGATTGGCAGCCATTCAAAATCTTTGAGGGCCTCTGGGAACATAAGACGGCCCTCAATTGTATCTTCTCCTTTTACCTTAAGGAGTGATGAAAGAGCTGCAAAAAGGAAGGAGGCAAGGCCTAATTCATTAGCTCTTTTTAATTGATTATTGCATTAAATGTAATAAAATTGTTTTAGATACATTTGTTTAATTTTGCTTTCTTACTTCCTGATAATTTGGTTTCTCAGAAGTTGGAGGAGAGATTCAATGCCAATGAGGCACAAAAGGTGCAGCTTCAAACAAGATCCAAGTGTTTTTTCCCCTCTTCTTGGCAAGACTTAATATTAGCTTTGATAATGGTTGGCTTGGGGCTGCCTACACTTTGTTGCTTGACATTTGCCTGGATACCTTTACATATCTAGAGTTCTGGTGATGGATGTGATTCATACCCAATACGACACCATATACTACCTTTGAACTTCTAGATATACTCTTAGCATTAACACTTTTAAAATATGTAATATGATGTGTTTTTAACAAAACATACTAATCCTTACACATTATAAGACAAATTTTCAGAAATGATACTTGGGCTGTAAAAACTAAATATAGATGCATGACCATGACATAAGCATTCATTTCTGTGATTTTAGGAAATGGAGAGTCATATCCCCATTTCCTGTATCAGTGTTTATGCCAATATACGGTGTCTGGGTATCATAGCTGGAATTAGGGCTGCAAGTCGGGCCTGGTAGGTTGGGTTGAGGCCAACCCTAGCCCAACCCTATGTTCTAAACCCCCAACCCTAACCCAACCCGACCAACCCAACCCTAACCCTAACTAAATTCCTTCAACCTTAACCCAACCCAACCTTCTTCCCATCCCTTAAAACTTCATAGAATTTCTCGATTTTAGATCTTAACTCAACTTTCATTACATACATATGTTAACCCTATGTTTCATTAGTATTTGTTTGTTGACGTTTTTTTTTTTTTGTTCTTTTGGTACAAAATTTAGAAAAACAAGTGTTAGAAATGACTATAGTTTACTATGAGTTATTACTTATGATAGATCTTTTATGAGCGGCAAACAACAGAGAGAGAAGATGAAGAATAAAATTTTCAAAAAACATAAAATAATGTTATTAAGGTTTTAGTCTTTCTGATTAGGATTAAGTGAAGTGATTATCTAAAAAGAAATACATGATACTATGTGGTGGGGGCTATACAAATATCATGCATCTAAACAAATCAATGTATGTTATATATTACATATAACATATATTTATATATGACATGTACTATAGAGTCGGGTTCGAGTTGGGTTGGGTTGCCTAAGGCAACCCTAACCCAACCCGAAGTAAAGTTGGGTTCATGAATTTCAACCCTAACCCTAACCCAAGCATCAACCCGACCCGACCTTTTCGGGTTGGGTTTGGGCCAACCTAGCCCAAGTTGCAGCCTTAGCTGGAATAAATGAAATGCAGCTTTCTGGTAACTTGGTTGAGTCACTGAGCCTGGGCCTTCCTACATGTTTTAAAAGTGCCTTGCTGATCTGAGTTTTCCGAAGTTTCTTTATGGTTTGGTAACTTGGTCGAATCATATATGATCATCTAGATCTATCTTTCTTTCTTTCTTCTTTAACATATCAATGTCATTCATACCTGCAACCTAATTCAGAGAAGCTAATTTCGTTCTTTTTCTACAGGAAAAAGCTGAAACAGAACTAAGAAAGCTGCGCCAGAGCCTCAGCTTCAAGGCCAAACCAATGCCAGATTTTCGTCGGGAGACAGAACTACCAAAGTGTCAGATAAAGAAGGTATCTCTGTCTATCTTACAACATACTACCTGGCCTTGTTAATTAATAATCATCTTGCCTTTTAAGTATGTCTACAATTATAGTAGATACTTTGAGAAAGGATTTCAGTTGAGTGTTTTTGTTGCCATTTGGAAGAGAGTTATCAGGTTTGACAAAGTTCATTCTCTAAGTCTAAGTTGTGCATCTTAGTTCTTACTCTGTCAAGTAAATGTGCTTTGCCATGCTTGCTCCGTGTTGATATCTGTGTACACGTGTAGTTCATCTTTGGGTGTCCATAGATGTCTTCTCCTTGAAAGCTTTAAGTTGATCCTCAATGAAAATATTACATCTTACGGCAATCTTAATTTTTAGACCTGCTTACATGCTAATCCAAAAATTGTCATTTTGTTACTATCAACTATGCATTCCAGATTCCGTTGACACACCCTCGATCACCAAAGCTTGGAAGGAAGCCAAACTCTGATGCAGTCCAGGAGATGAGTTCTATCCCTCCTCGAAGGCCTCCAGTCAAGAATGATAACACCAATTACTTTAAGGGAAAGAGCACCCGATCCCTAGCTCGTTCTGTTAGTTCACTACCTAAGAAGAATACCCATGAGAATGCTTCTCCAAATATCCAGCATTGACTAGTAAGAGTAAGTTTTGATGCATTGATTGATTTGGGACAAGAAGAGCATTATTGATTTGTGGTGAGCAGAAAAGCACCATAGAAGAGATCCATAAAAAAGGAGCACAATTGAAGAGCGTTAATCTCTAATGGTAACATTTGTTAAGCTACTGTTTAGGAGATTTAAGTTCAATAGAGTAGCTTGCCAGAGTGGATTATTATCATGGTGGAGGTTACCAATGGAAATTCAAAATCTATATTAGTTGCTTTCTCCATCAATTTGAAGTGAGTTTTGTCTTGGCTCTTCCTTTCTATTTGTTTCTTAATGGAATGTATTATATTAGAATTTTTTTTTTTGGGTCAAGACTCATGGTGTTCTTGAGATGAACTAAAAGAAAGCTCAGAGATATCATGTATTTGAGTGCTTTACAAGTACATATTAGAAGAAATGGGTCAGCATCAAAATGTGAATACCTTCTTTTTTTCTTGAAATCAGATAAAAGGTTCATTATTTTAATAGTTTGTACTTTGTAGACATAATAATATTGCTTAATTTGGGAAGCAACTCCACCGAGCCCAGACCAAAAATGGGTATAAAGCATAGGATATGTTCGTCATCAGGAATTATATATTACGAGAGCCTTCCACAACCTTGTGATGTTAGAACTTAGAACTAACATGGGAAACCTGAACCCTTTATTGGCAAAAAGGCAAATTCTAGCATCACACTCATGGAGTTTGTAAATAGACAGTATTTATGTTTTGCTCATTTGAGATTTAAAGGCTCCATGAATGATGAGGCCATGCACTAGCATTGCTCCTGTAAAAAACTAAAATTCAACAGAATCTACAGCGGGCCTATGTTGGCTATACTCTGTGTGTGTGGGCGCACATTTGCGTCAGTGTGTGAATGAAAATAAGCACATCATCAAAACATAAATTGCTTTCATCTTTCAAAACTTGCAGTTGAAGCAGCACCTCTGATATAATTATCTGTTGTTTACCATAGGTAAAGATTATACTGCTTCCATCTATTGTACAAATTTTGGCATCCATGTCCAAATGCAGTCAATAATAATTGCCTTGGCACATCCTATTACATCCAGTACAAGCACTTTGCTTGAAAACGGACTAACCTGGAAGATCTCTGTGACTTTTATCTTTAAGGAAAAACTACACTACAGTGGAGTCATGCTATGAACAGGCTTCGGTCTATTAAGGGGTACTCCATTGAGTCACAAGGATAATCATAATTAAACCTCAATCCATCAATCAAGTGATTTGAGGGCTCAGTAATCGGAACTGGATGTTCAAAGGTCAAAAACTCCGTGTTGTTGAAGCCAACGTTCTCAGTGTAACCATATCCTTGAAGTGAATGGATTTCCAAGTCTTCGTGGGGAGATATCAAAATTGATCCACCTTCTGGAATTATATTTGGTTGGGGAGAATCCCAGTTATTTATGTAAATCTGATCAAAGCTATGATTTTTCATAGGTGGTGACCCATTACTGGTGGACATGTAGCCAAAGGCTCGGGCATTTGCTACATCTGTATCACCTCCAACAGAAAACGAGTCAATTCTCTGTCTCTTTCGAGATATATCTCCAGCATAGTTGCTTCCGTATTCAGTACACAAGGGCTCAATTTCAGTAGTGATGGCTTTACTGTTTTCTGTAACAGAACTTCTGGGATTAATAGATAGAGCTGGTTGTAGGCCATTAGCTTGGATTTGATCCCGTGGACCACCCGATGGTGGCAGATGTGCATAGCTATCCTCCAGAACCCGATACGGGTCCTGTTCTTGTTTTGGTTGTGCAAACTGCATCACTGGAATCTCTCCATTCCAACAGTTTGGTGATTGAATGTTATACTTGACATCTGGCCCCAGTGACCCAAAAGAATGAGTTGGGCCTATTCCAGAACCATTACTAGACTTCTGAAGAATAGAAGCATCAGCAGCCAAAGCTTTCTTAGGTTCTGTGACTGGTAAGAAAGAAATGACACCTTTCAAGTCACTTTCATGGATTTCTGAGCCCACATCTTGGACAAGAATTTTATTGCCGCAATATCCAAAACTGCTGTTGCCTGCACTGTTTTGGCGCATTATAATCGAGTTCTGAATGCTAAAGCTTCCAGTAGGATCTTTTGAAGTGAAATCTGACTGTTTTGTCCCACAAAAAGAACTTTTTGGTTGGTTTTGTTTTTGCAACCTACTCAAGTATAGACGGTATTTCTGCACAACAAAAGTGTTTTTCAAAGTCAGATTTCCCCTTATATGCAAGAATCTAGGATATTAGGCGTGCAAATTTCCCACTACTTGTTCCCAATTTTTCCTAGATAAAGCTATGATATTTGTGTCTGATGAGAATAATAAAGAAAATAAATATATTATGCCAGATTAAAAAATAAAACGAATATGCTCAACCTCTGATAGTTATACTATATCACTATGATGCCATTATTAATTATTGGGGTCCGATTATGATATGGAAAAGATATGATATCTGAAAATCCTCTAATCAGTCAATTGGAATCATAAACGTGGTAGCCAATCAGGTGTTATTTATCAAAATTCATGGGTGGGTTTTGATTGGTCAAAACTCTTCCCATACCATAGATTTTCCCTAATTATTGACACTATCGCTCAAAAGAAAACATTATTGATTGCCACGAGGTTTCTGAAACCAAAATAGCATACAGTCTACATAAAGATATCATGTGGAGTGTTGACTAGTGTTTGTTATCCAGTCTTGCAATTGCAATTTTCTTATGATGAGCCATCTACGTGGTTGACAGTTATAGGTTTGGACGAATCAAGGTTCAAAGTATCGATACATATTGGGCCATATCGTCTGATACGTATCATATTGGGGACTTCCCAATATGCCCCTACAGGGAGGTGTTTTGGGTTCTCGACCGGTTCAGAGGGTGGACGGACCTTAAACCGGCCCCTCTGAACCAGATTAGAAAAAAAAAACTAAAAAAAATAAAAAAGCTAATGATACTGCCCGATATGCCACTACTGACGTATCAATATTTTGAACCTTGGAACAAATGGAAGAATACTACCATGCTGGAATGATTTTCTTTTTTTTTTTCTTTTTAATTTTTATTTTGTTGTGTTCTTTGTTTCCATTACATCTATCTTTTAACTTAGCGTGGGCTCCATGCCCTCTTGTCAGCATGTAGCTTGTAAGCAAATTATAAGCACTTCTCTGAAAAACAGTTCGTAGATTAAGCCAAAGTATCATCAGTTATTAACTATTGCTTCCTAGGTTAGGTTTTTACATAATGACCTCATGCTTGGTAGGATATAACAATCTTTAGGCAAAGGTTTTTTTTCTTCTTTTTTGAAGGACAAAGCCAAGTATCATTCGACAGAAAACCCGGGTTACATATCAGAGTCAATGATAGATTGCAAGAAAGAAGAAGGAATTATAGTCCACATGAAGGAGTGAGAGAGGGAAAGGCCATGTCCTGACCAACTGATGAGCCTCCTTGTTTCCATCATGAGGGATATGGAAAACTGAGGCTGAAGAGAATTCTTTAGACAAAGTTCAAATGATTGATATATCACCTGAAAAATTTGCTTATGAGCAAATGAAAACCCCTTCCCATGAATCCTAACTAAAATCAGTTAGTGATATTTCTACAATATATCTCTTGTGTATAGTTCATAATAATATATTTCATGGTCATACAGAATAAAATAGAGGTATACTTAGGATTTAGCATGGAATATCCTTGTTGAAATCATCGAAAGGTTAATTTTTATTGGAAGCATGTGCTTCTCACTCTTACATTTACCATCAGGCTAAATGAAGGCATAGTCGATGGAAACATAGGGAGCTTATTTATAGACAGTAAATTTAAATCTTGAAGCTAAAAGGAAAATTCATAACTTCTGCAGAAAAGGATAAGCAATTATAAGCTATATTATTAGATATGGAACACAAAAATATGAGGCAAGTTCTTCTAGTATGCTCAGAAATTTTAATAGCAAGGATGGAACAGAATGGAGAATCAGAAGAATTTCTACTATTTCAAAAAAAAAAAAAACAATGGTTAAGATTATTGAAATCACAAGATTGCTTGGCAGCTATATTAACAGACTGCTCATAATTTAAGCATGGCTCAGGACACCTTAAATGCCACACCTGGGAGAAGATTTATTGAGAAATATATACCTGTAGGTGGCTAGCAACATTTTCTCTGGTCAACCAAGGAACCTTCATCAAGTCTAGTATTTTCTTGGGTCCAACTTCTGCCAAAAGAAACTATACATCATATATCTGCATAGGCATTGTAGGATGACTGCTGGAGTAATAAACATATCAGAAGCAAAATATCATTAGTTCTGAAATGAAATTGACCAAACCGCTCCATATCATTCATTTCTATTAAATTATAATTTTGAAAGAAAGCCTTGATAGAACTTACTATCAAATCCTATCTGATTTACGGCATCAACAAATTTCTGATGAAGATCCACAGACCAAACTACTCTAGCCTTCTTCACAGCAGAAGGATCATTGAATTCTTGGTCCTCATGCTCTTTATTTTCCGTATCTTTCCTTTTCTTTGGTAAAGTCAAATCGCCTCCACTTAGTAACTGTCCATCTTCAAATTCTTCTGATCCAACTCTTATTAATTGAACATCATCATGGTTTTCAATTTCTCTCACCTCATGAATTTTCTTTCTAAAAACATGTTGCCATATATTTCGAAGTTCTTTCATGCGTACAGGCTTAAGTAGATAATCACATGCTCCATGTTGAACCCCTTTCATCACCCTGCTTGTTTCCCCATCAACGGACATCACTGTACAGATTCATAGAATATGTATAGTCACAAATTAAGGCTTAATTTGATAAGATAATATAGTCAAAAGAAAAGAAAAGAAAGCACCCTGCAAGAAAGAGAACTGACTGATAACAGGTAGATCCATCTCGAGTCCAACATGTTCAAGAAGCTTGAAACCATCCATATCAGGCATATTAACATCACTAATTACAATGTCAAATCTATCTTTTCTTTCACGAAGCATGTCTAGTGCATCTCTTGCTAAACCACATGTGGTCACTGCAGCAGGCAAAAGCAACAAATATTGCAAAAATGTCATAGAAGCACATTGTTGTGATGATGGTGAGGAAGGGAGCACAACATGCAAGTATTTTGAAAAAAAAAGAAAAATAAAAAGGTATCCTACTAATAAATTGGATATATTTCTCTAAGAAATATTCATGTCCTGAGGGAAAAAAAGCAAATCCACCCTACTTGGATCGAGGACACAATTGCCATCATATTTTCCAGGATATTTATCATTCCACATCAAAATTAAATTGCGACAGTTGCAACTTCTCAGAATTAATTTTTAAAAATACATTTCCCATTCTTATTCCATTCCTGAATGGTTGAGAATTTTTATAACAGTTACCCTAGATTCTTCCCATGACTTAGAAGTAACTGGTGTTTTTTCACTTTTTTTTTTTTTATTTAATGCCTCCAAAACGAAACTCTTAAACTGGACTCTCCCAAATCCTTGTAGCGCTCATCCTCGAAATGTTCATCCAATTAACTTATGCGAAGGTACCCTTTAAAGTGTCCCTCTGTGATGCCACCATGATGCTTGCAAAAGAATGAATAATGACTTTAGCTAAGAGTTGTGGTCAGGTTTCAACTATGCTTTTCCATTCACTAGTTTAACAAGCAATTTTACTAGAATCTCTTTTGTTAAAGTGAAAAGGACAAGGGAACTTAGATACATGTATGAAAGTACAGAGGGAATTGATCACTTATTGATCTTTCCTTAGTTATGCTCATCTGTTCAGCAAGAACATTATAAGAGTTGGCAGTCATTTAGATCCTAGGCATCAACCCCACAATTACACTTTGCCTACTTCTTTGTGTTACAACATGAGACTCAAGTATTTGTAGGCTTGTAACTTTGCACTTCCCCAACAAATTTACTGTTTTCTGAACAGGGAATTAGCAAATGAATGCTTGAGAACTGGAACAATCACATTTAAATCATTCACAACTTAAATGACAAAAATCTTGCACCTGGTAATTAACAAGCCTCTCAAATTCAGACCACCATAGAAGCTATAGGCAAACTTAGCTCAAACCAGAAACTGCTCCCTAGTCAGAAATCCTGGTTAATATGAATGGTGTCAACAAGGGGAAGGAAACTCACTAGAGATGGCTTGAAATTCCACCTTTTCCTAAAATTTGACAGGCTCTAGTCAGGTAAATTATTCCTAGTTTCCTACTTAGAGTAGTAATACAAAATTATGTAATACTAAGGTTCCACCATGGGAAATTTACAGCTCACAAGTTCTGCTAGTTCTTTTATGTCCTATGCTATATGATGCTACATCTTGCTCGTGTAATAATTAAGTGAAATATCTTAGGTTTTTTCAAGAATCTCTGAAATAGAACGAAAATTTATCCGATTACATTGACAATTAACAAAACAACTGCACAAAGACAAGAAAGAACAATTTCATATCCTTACAGCGAATTAAGCATGATTTACCCCGACTAATATGCTCCTTACCACAACCATAAAATTCTTTTAATATCCTTTCTTGGAACTAATTTAAGCATACTTTCCGTTTCTTGTTATCCTCCACAAAGTTTTCTAGATGTCAAAATGATTACCATCTTACACACAAATAAACAAACATGAATGCTGCCTAAACGTTTAATCCTGTAACAGTTCATTCATTTCAAGTTGCATCTCTGTTCAATAAAAGGCATCGCGTTCTAGAGGAGACAAGTTACAGAACTTGAAATTCTAAGCCATGAATGCTTTTGGAAGTTTTACTCTAACAGGCAGCAACATCAGATAACCCCACCTTAGAAATAATCTTCAGCAACAAAAGGTCACATAATTTGCTCGTACCGTGTTCCCAGATCTAGTGTACAAAAGAACCTAACTATGGAATAGAAATAAAAGACATCACTCAGAAATAGAAGACAAGTTACACAACTTTTGGTCGGCAACATACAACATACAAAAAACAGGGACTGATGCTTCTTGTGTAAATTACCTTCGTAAGAACACTTTTTAAGCATCTTTTCGAGAATTTTGAGCCAAGTTGGATCATCATCGACGACGAGAACACGAAGCCCGGCTGGAAAGGCATCACCTCGAGGAGAAGCAAAACCATTTTCCATCGGAGGAAGCGGTGATAGACCGATCAGTCTATCGATCCCAAAGCTCGGTACTTTCTCAGTCACAGAGAAAGGAAGGGGGTAGAAAAAAGGGGATTATATTTTCGCTAGCAGTGTCAAGAGAGAGAGAGAGAGAGAGAGAGAGAGAGAGAGGAGTTGTGTTCAAAAAATGAGCATTTGTGTATTAGTTTGCAGTCTGGAAGAGTGGGAAAGTTCTAACTTTTAAGTGGAATAACGAATATTGGCGCCGGCTGGTTAACGGTCCCTGAGGCTCCATTTTGCTTATTTTTAACTTTCTTCCTGAAATATTTTAATATTCTCAAGTGCTTAGCTAACTTTGGAAGTGGAGAGAAGAATCTTAAAAAAATATGGATGAAAGCAAGTTTGAATGCAGAGATCATCACAATTATTATCACATACCCCCCGCACACATTTTAATATTTGTCAAAATGATGGAGAAGTGCCTCTTGCCTTGTTGGTCCAATCCTCCTTTTAACATGATTAAACATATTTCTACCTTGAATTGATTATACTCAAAACCATGTTAAGATTTGGTGTTGTTGTACTGTAAATGTCGTGCAAAATTGTTCATAATATGGATATATATGCTCTGAAGGCAAGTGGTTTTTTTCTTAGGCAGTTCATGACATTTTTAGCATTAGATAATGATCAAATCTCTAATGGGAGGTTTAATCAAAGGGCTTTAATCCTTGCCCTACTTTCTAGCTCAAAATGTTTATAGTAGGGGTCAAGCAATGAACAACAATAATTCAAAGAACAGTGAATCAGGGTGTGTATCAAATGAGCCTCTTGGATTTTTTCTAGTCACGCCCAGAGGCTACTGTGTAGAGGGAATGGGCATTTCATGGTTGAAAGTTCTTATAAAAACAAATGGAATGTACTCTCTACTTTGTAGGGGGAAGGGGAGAGGGAGGGAATGTTATTCAAAGAAACTATAAAAATATTTCAAGTGGAAGTATGAACCATGGAAACCATGAGCTGTTGGATACCCATTCTTTCATAATTTAAAGCATCTATGTACTTGATCAGAAAGCTATGCTTTTATATTTTATTTCAGATATGTTGTTACACTATATTAACTCCTGTAGGCAATAGCAGTCCAATGGCTCAAGAAAGATCTTTTACTTTCCCTTTTTTTTTTTTTAAATTTTTTCTTCTTGGCATGCATGCAATAAGGAGATTCCTGTTTATCTATTAAAGTTTCCAACTTCATTTCATTAGGTCTCTCTTCTGTATGGCAGCCGAGTCTTCTTCATGAAGGATCATCAAATGTTCTTTCTGATGTAGCCTAGCTCATGGTGACAAAAAATTCCAGGAATTAATTCATGGAAATCTCAAACTCTAAAATGTGTTTAAGATGAAAGCAAAGAGAAGAAAACAATGGTGTTGTAGACTTGTGGTTATCAAAATGCTTGTCAACACAATAGCGGTCTGATTTAAGTATTAGACTTGTGGAAGTAGAATCTCCTGCAAGGACTAAGTACTCATTCCAGGGTGACCCAAGTAGCTCCATATAAAAATAGTAGGAGGCAACTCTTTCTAGCATGAGAGTAGGGACGAATAGAATTGTAGAAGAGTCCAGGCTAAATGGTTGGTGTTGGTGGGCTTTAAATCCAGGCTTTATCTTGGGGTAGGCCAGAATCTGATACGGGGAGCTAAGTTTGGTTTTCAGCACAAGCCTAACCTGGGCTGGCGGCCAGTCTGACCGAGACCCATATATTTATTATTGGTGTCTACTTGAAAGCTGAAATTCCCACTTTTTAAAGAACTAGAAACTTGGAGAGCGATTGAAGGGTTTGATTTGATAGGAAAGTGAGCAAAAAAACCAGGTGGTTATCTGAGCGCACTTTGTTTTTGATAAATTACTGGACACAACCTAACAATTTCTAGCTAGTTCTTTTTGTGATTGAAAAAAAAAAAAAAAGAAATCTTCACTGTGGAAGATAACTTGAGTGAGATCCCGTTAAAGCTTTTGGAGAAAACGAACAATGTAGCTTCTAAGCTAACACCGCCAAAGCCTCTAAAACAAACCGGCCAGAGTTTAAATAATCCGATAGCAACGGTATTTGAAAATCCAATTTTTAAATTCGAAATTCGACATAATTGAGTCTTGATTATTTAATTTTTATATATAATATATAAAATATTTAAATGTTTTTATATAATTTATAGATAACAAGTAAATTATATAAATAATTTATATATTTTAAATAAATAAGAAAATCATTTTATATATTTATTAATTATCTAAAATAATTAATTGATCGAAGCCAAATCAAATCGAATATTCAAATATTTAATCGAATTTAAATATTATCTTATTCGATTTTTTCAATTAATATACCCAACAAATGAATTAAATTGGCTATAGAACTGTCATTCCCTTAAGAGCTGTTGCGGGGGGAGATATTGGGTTATGGGCCAAGAAAGATATTGAATTATGGGCCACTCTTATATATAAATTTCTTGTACCTCTCATTCTTTTCAAATGTGAGATTCTGTTCATACACTATTCATATGTGAATCTGAACGGAAGCACATCACGTCTACTTTCATTTGGAGTCAAACGAAGATAATTCCATGGCAGGGGCGCACTACGGCCAAAGGGCAAAGGCTTGTTGTTCGGCCAGGAAGGACATGGGCCGCACGCTTCTCAGATTCAGGCCTTGGCGCTGGTGCCTTGGTCGATTGGCACTGGCCTGACCCGGTCTGCTGGAGTGCTGGCAAGGGCCAAGGAGTTGAGTAGTTGACAAGACAACAATAGAAATATGGAAAATATAGAAAACTTTAGCGAGAGGTAATCCCATTCCCATTTTAAACCTAACTCCAGGCTAAAAGGTATTCGATATCCACAAAACAATGATCTTCTAGGCGAATTAACTAAAGGGTGTGATACTGTGATCCCATTTTAAACCTAAATTGGCTCATTAGAATAATTTGGTCCTTTGCCTTTCTGAGGTCTCATGAGCCAAGGCACAGGTTTCAAACAACAGGATTTTAGCGAGAGGTAATGATAATGGGAAGCTCTTCCTAAAGCGATTGAGCAACGAATGAGAATGGCCCTAAAAGGAAATGCCCACTATCCGTTTCTTTTGTTAATTAAAATGAAATAATTTACTTAAAGGGAGGGAAGCATGATTGGGACAGGGAAATTCTGAGGATGAATTCATCCACCTTTTTATTTAAAGTGGAAAGTTGCTTTCAATTAGAGTGTTAATTATTCTTGTTTATGCTCCCTCCTCTATCTACTTCTTCACGTGGGAATGGCTTTGCTTTTTGCTAATTTTCTGTTGTTACACAGTGTCCTAAATGGTGGAACAATATTGGCCTTTCACCCAAACCCTCCTATAAATGAATGGGCGTGGAGTGAAGTGATGACAAACACAAACTACCTTCATTTCGAGGCTTTAGAACCTGGACGACAGCATGTGGACGGTGGACCCACATAATGAGTCATGTCCAACCCGACCGGAAAGCTCAACTGGGCCAGCTGTTGCTAAACGTTGGAAAAATCAATGATTTATTTCTGGTTTAATTTTGTGATACTGAACCGGGTGAAGGTTTACTAGTTGGTTCGTGCATGGCTGGTCTATTTGATGGTTTCGGTACATTTAACCAAGGTTTTTAAAACCAGACCGGATAGGGAACCGTTTTGGGGACCAGTTCCCGGGTCAAATGGTCCAATCGTTTAATTTGAATGGATGGCCCATTCTGACTTTAAAAAATAATAATGAGGAAGGATAAAAAATCGTTGTTCAGGTTGATAGTTTGACCACCCAGGTCAACAAATCGCTATCAAATCGACGGTTTTATTTCTTTTGCCAAAAATTGATTTTAGGGAACTGATTACCTGACTTGTTCTTGGTTTTTTCGATCCAGCAGTCCAGTTCGGTCTGATTTTAAAAATCATGCATTTAACAATTGTTTAAACGTACTAGAGGGGGTTTAACCGAACCGTGGACATATATTTAAAATTGAACTGGTTCCTTCAGTTTTTGTAATGTTTCAAATTAAAATCGAACCGAATCAATCCATTAATCAGTTAATGGGTTTTTCGGTTCGGTTTTTTATGAATACCCCTAATCATATAGACAAAATATAAACAACTCCCTAACACGCGCAAGAAAGCACATGATGTGCACGTGACTGATAAATCTAAGGTTTTTTTTTCTTTTTTGTTTTTTCAAAATTTTTATTACTCGGATGGTGGTGATGAGGAGCCTCGTGTCCTTAGTTTCTTTATTCCATAATTTATCTTATTAAGTTGAATCAAGAAAACCTTGAGAATACATTGACTACATTTTTTTCGGTGATTGTGTTGACTCCTTGAATGTCAAGCTTTTGAGATATTTTTAGAAGAATCAATGTGATCAAATTATGTAATAAAGTTTTCTGGTTAATGTGAAAAGGAAAACTAAAATCGATGATTGTGCTGCTATTAAAATTTATGGGAGTAATTAAACCTGGTGGACAAAAGGAGAGTATCTAATAGGCAGATACGAACAATTGTTGCTTGTAAAGTAAGCTGCTAGAGACGAAGAAGAAAAAGAAGAGAATATTTCTATGTAAAACGAAAAGAATTTAGAAGCAACACGCCGATTGGTATAATATTGACGATGAGGAAGAACTTCTGTGAAGTGGGGTAGTTAGAGCTTAGAGAAGATAAATCCTGTGGAAAGAGAAGAGGAATGAGCAAGAAATCTGCAAAGGCAAAAGGTTTCCTTCATTCTTCTTAGCACAAAGATAAGATAGCCCTCAAAAGGAAAGTTCTTCATCAATTTTTTAATAGTCTGTTGGTTTTTTGTTAAGTTACTTATTTGAGTAAATATTTTTCAGGTAAATGTATTTATTTATGTTTTGTCTTTCTATTGAAATTTACTTACACAAATTTTTTCTATTGTCATATTTACTCTTAAACCTTTGTGTTTCCAAAAGCTTGTTAAATCCGCTTTTTTATCCCATTAATTTTGGCAGCTTTCCCAGAGGGAAACTAACTTATTCACTTCAAGAGATGAGTAAGATTTTTTTGGGGTAAATTCTCAAAAAACGTTATTCGGGAGAAAGTTAAATTTTCATGGGACCTACACTTGTCAAAAAATGAATTAGGGACTATTGATCAACCTCACTTATTGAAAAATGAATTAGGAAAAGTTGGTCAATTTTCCTATTGATCAATCACTTACCCAAAAATGAATGAGCCTGTAGTGTTTTTTCTAAACAATCTTGAAAACAGAACTACCATTTTTATTTAGGTGGTGGATAAATGATACAATCATTAGGTTATGTTTGGTTTGAAGGAAAAAATAGGGAAAGGAAAGGAAAGGAAAGGAAAGGAAAGGAAAGGAAAGGGAAGGAAACATTTACAAACCTCATATAGGTTTTGATATCTTTTCTTTCCTTTTCTTATCTTTTCCTTCAAACCAAATATAGTTTTAGAGTCAAATAGATTGATTCATCAAATAGTAAAATTATAAAAATAAATAAAATTAAAAATACAAGAAAATATAATCATATTAAATAAAAAAAGTATTAGATAAGAATCGTTTTTATTAATGATTGGATAAATAAAAACAGCTCACCTACAACCTATTCATCAGTTCAACTGTTCAAGATGAGAGGTTTAATGGTGAAATGCACCTAGAATTTTGGTTGAGTGATAGGTCAACCGGTCCAACCATATATCAAGACATTGGTCCCATTATTGGAGCAAATTTTGATTTTTTTCCCCTCAATTAATCACATCAATCTTTTTTTCACTAGTGGACACCCTTCTTGTCCTTTAGTGGACTACGGAGACTGTCATTTCAGAACATTTTTTTTAAGTGGGTAGCCTCAATGGGAGTGGCCCATCCCCTAAATGGCCAAACCAATAACACCCCCAAGTCCAGATTGTTTCTCAAACCAAGTATAACCAATCACAAGTGACAATTAAGCGCCAGTGTTGGACGAGTGGGTTCCATGTACACATTGGCATATTCATTTATGATTGATTACTTCAGCCAACAGGGTGCAACTAGAAGATCCCAAGGTCCCCATCCAAGGCAAAGAGTTCGCATCTGCACCCATATAGCGCACCCATAGCACATTCAAGCCGTGTACCGGGAATATTTCTCACTGACAAATATGAGAGATGTTTCTAATGCACGCTAAGATGCGCACCATGGGATAAAGTTTCTATTAAAAGTAGGATTTCATCCCAAGTCTCACCGACTATAAAACCCATGTTTTTATTTCAGATTTATGTAGGGATTAGAAAAAGTTTATTCGGACCATTAAGAATTTTAAAGTCTATCATAAACAAACAACAATTCAAAATATCAAATACCCCCACCCTAAGCACCAATACCCACCCGTGTATTGACATTAATTTCGAGCTGGCATCTATCCCAATTGTACAATGGTGCTAAGAATTCTGACATGGGCTGAATAATCATTCTTTTAAATTTATTTTCTTGGATACCATTTACCCAGGTAAGTGATACCCATCTCTTAGGTGGAAAAATAACTTTCCCACATGAGGGGAAAGTTGCCAACACTTGAATGAGACTAAAACGCCTCTTTTAATAATGGATTTTTATGATTAAAATGACCATTGCCTTATTAACAAGGAAAATAACAGAACATGGGTAAATGCACTTACCCAATAAATCTTTCTTGAGAAACACATACCCGAGTAAGTGGATTTACCTCTATAAATAACCTACCAAAAAACGAACAGAGTCTAATATTATTCTACCCTTGAATACTTTGGGGTAAAAATTTCAAGTCAAAGGTTTTTTCTGAATGGAGCCGTATTTTTTTCTTTTTTTTTTTCATTTACTTTTAATGGGTAAGAATTCCCAGTGCATTGGGTTTGGGCCTAAGGGCAGTGTGAACTGTGCATATATGAGAATTTTGAAGCTGGAGAGACCCAATTTGATGAAGGAAGATTTGGCCCAACCTCGTAATTACGCAACACGTGGCAAAGGCAACAGCTCGGCACAACAGTGCGCCCAAGGCGCGAGCACCATAGGGAGGAACCAGTGGTTCGAACTCCCTACTAAGAGCCCAAACTCCCTACAAGGAGCCCAAATTCTCCCTTTGGCCCCAAGCCAAACACAAAGGGCAGTAACCCGAACTGGCCTGCCCCATGGCAGTTCGGGACACACCTCTATCCGAACTCAAGACTTCACCTCGCTCACCACTCCAGCACCTCGCCCCTAGGACACCGAACTGAACAACCGTACCATGCCTGACACCGAGAAAGTTCGTACCCAGGGGCGGCGCACCTGACTGACTTGGGATCTGACGCTTGACAGCCGCACTTCAAATGGCCGCCTGCCACCACCACCTACCACTGCCATCTCCAGTTGTAGAGACGGCTCTGACAAGGAGCAGTGGTGGTTCTGTCCCAGCAAAAGGGGTGACACCCGAACTGGCAGAAGCACAGAAGTAATCATACATGACCTGACAGAAGCCTCGGAGTGAGTGCGTGAAGTGGTTATAAAAGGCCCCCTACCCCCAACAACAAGGTATGCAAAACTTTGTGCCATCTGGTTTTATCTTGCCTTGAGAGAATACTAACTTGAGCTTCGAGCAATCTCACTGGGTTCCCCCTGGAGTTCCCTCATATTCTCTGTTTCAGGCTCCCCGTTGCTCCAACCAGAGGCAAGGTCGTTGACAGCTAGGACCGGCCGGATTGCGCACTATCAATTGGCGCCGTTTGTGGGAAGATAACAGTACCTGTGGAAGTTGGCACATGGCCTTGTGCGGTCAGACTCAACCACGATTTCCTGGTGGTCGCGACCCCCTCCCCATACAATGCCATAATAGGGCGGCCAATTACGCATATTCTACGAGCAATGGTCTCCACCTACCATCTGGCAATGAAGTTCCCCACAGACTTCGGTGTGGCGGTAGCGCGGGGTGACCAGCTTGAGTCCCGCAAGCGTTATGTTGCCACCCTAAAGGGAAAAGCCAAGGCAGCCGACGACCTCGAACTGGAGCGGCCTACGGAGCAGGGCGAGGAACGAGCTTCGTCCACAGAAGAAACGGTCGCGATCCCGACCTCGGCTACAGATCCGGCTCGAACGCTACAGATCGGTGCTTCCGTCAAAGAGCCTCTATGAACCGCACTGGTGAGTTTCTTACTTCAAAATTTAGATATTTTTGCATGGTCCGCGGCCGATATGCCCGGTATTGACCCTGGCCTTATAACTCACAAACTTAACACTGACCCTCTAGTTAGACCCATTAGATAGAAGAAATGCAACTTAGCCCCGGAGTGCTGGAGGGCAGTCGACGAGGAGGTCAAAAAGCTCATCGCAGCGGACTTCATAAGGGAAGCTCATTACTCGAGCTGGGTAGCCAATCCAGTGCTGGTGAAAAAGGCAAACAGCAAGTGGTGCATGTGCGTCGACTACACCGACCTGAACCGAGCTTGCCCAAAAGACTACTTCCCCCTCCCCCGAATTGACCGCCTAGTGAACGCGACCTCGGGACATGAGTTGCTAAGATTCTTGGACGCCTACTCAGGCTACAACCAAATCAGGATGGACCAGTTCGATGAGGAAAAAACCAACTTCATAACCGAGTTTTGAAGGGATGAGAGATCCATCCCATGGACCTCCAAAGATTGCGGAATAAGGGGGCGAGTTTCAAAAATTTTTCTCTCCCTTCAACTGGGAATCGCATTCCCTATTTAGAAAATCATATTTTCAAGGATCATTCTTGAACCTTAAACTGAACCAGATCTGAACTAAAAGGAATAGGAGAGAATTATACCTGATACGGAGAAGTAATATCTCCCAACGAAGGTGTTCACGCACAAGGAAGGATCCAAAGACTGCTCCCACTGAAGATGGCGTAGTGCAGGATGGAGCAGAATCAGCACTGTTCTTCCCCAAGAACTCTGTCATTCGCAAGAATCAGTAGAATAGTACGTGAGTACAGCTTCCTTTCAATCCTTTCTCAAAGAACTGATGTCAAGATCTAATCTTGACTTCTCCCACAACTGGAGATCGAACTGGCAAACAGAGCGGCAAGAATAGGGAGGCGGTAAGAGAGTATTCGCAAGGTGCAGAAAACTCTCTTCTTGATTTCAGCACTAAAGAGGATCTGATGTATGTATGTTAAAAGCTGCAGCCCCCTCCTTCCTTTTGTTAACTTAAAAGATCAGCTCCTAATCCCATTAGGAGCTGCTTATCCAAATCATATTTGGATCAGCCTTCTCTTCTAGTGATAAGGATAAACCCTTATCTTATCTGCAGATTAGATTAGCTTTCTCCTAATCCCATTAGGAGTTGCTTATCCAAATCATATTTGGATCAGCCTTCTCTTCTAGTGATAAGGATAAACCCTTATCTTATATTCAGATTAGATTAGCTTTCTCCTAATCCCATTAGGAGGTTTCTAGATCTGAATCACATTCAGATCTGGACTCTCTGAGTGGATAGGATTAAGACCCTATCCTATCTGCTAATCCATCTCAGAATTCGCCCCTTTAATTAACTAAATAAATAGCCTAGTTCGAAATGGGCTTTAGGCCCATTAAGCTTATGTGCTCACTTAACCTTCCTAATTGCTGCCCGGTTGGGCTTCCTTGTATGGCATGGGACCCAAACATTGATCTACACATCAGCCACATGGGTTCGGCCTAGCCTTTGTTACAAGGCCTGGTCGAATACACTGTTAAAGACAGTGCACCCCCTGAAACCCATCGAATGGGCTCTATGGGCCCAACACTTACCCTAAGTGGTCCCTGGGCCAAGCCACCTTGTAACACCCAGGGACTGTGGGCAGATGCAAGATTAGCCCATCAGGTATTATCCTCAATGGTCTTACACTTAACCTCTCAGCCCTTAATGATCATACACTGCCCGACAAGAGAGGACCTCTCCCTCGACTGCAAGGAACAGTGTTGCACTCTCTACTTATATGGATCCCGGGAATTAAAACCTTTTTGCAAACATTTTAGAAACCATAATATATATACTTTTATATCTCATATATAATATACTTTGCAAAACAAATCTCAACGGTTGAAATCGGCTGCCGGCAGTCTTGGTTTCCAACAGTGAGAGTGCATCCCCGATCATTACCTTTGTCCGACAAAGAGGCTGATCCTGTCACTATGATCACCCACTCAGATGAATTCTCGGATTGTCCCAACATACCTAAGTTTTGACCCCCGCTAAGGATCTCACTGATTGGTACATCAAAGACAGCCTGATCCGACACCTAGTGCAGTATCATAATCGAGTCTAGGGGTTGGGTGTAACTTTCCAGTTTTGCCCATCAATCTCCAAGGTCCAAGGCAATACTGGAAATCTGGTCCAGTTCAAAGATTCAATTAATCCCACACTGTATGTGCCTAGGGTCTCACCCCGGTAGATGAGACAAGCCACCCCAACCGACTTGGTGGCACCACAGTGTCAGCCTTGTCAGGATAGGTCTCCCCAGACCGACCCACTGGCTGTGAACATTCTAAACTAATACGAGTCTCATTAAGTGTCAAGTTTAAGGGTATTACATAGAAACATACCAAGGGAACATGAATCAAATATGCACTTTTATTCATTTACAATAAACTCATAAAATACATCAATTTTGATTGAAGCTAAGGGCATCAAAACTGTCTAACAAGTTTGGCATGTACTGTTACAAGGTCATGCCCTTCGGACAGAAGAATGCTAGGTCGACCTTCCAAAGACTTGTAAATAAGCTTTTTCGGCCCTTAATTGGCACGAAAATAGAATGTTATGTAGACGACCTGGTCGTCAAGACGCAGTTCTCGCAGGAAATAATACAAGACTTGGATTTTGTCTTCCAAATTCTGCATCAATTTATCATGAAACTGAACCCCAACAAATGTGTCTTCGGTGCCAACTCGGGTAAGTTCCTAGGGTACATTGTCAACCGACGCGGTACTGAGGCCAACCCGGACAAGATAAAGGCCATCCTAGATATGAGATCACTCCGAAAAGTAAAAGAGGTTTAGAGGCTAAACGGCCGCATAGCCGCCCTCAGCCGCTTCATGTCCAAATCGGCCGACCATTGTCTCCCTTTCTTTAAGGCGATCAAAGGCAAAGGGTTCGAATGGACCCGAGACTGCCAGCTCATGTTTGATGAGCTAAAGAGCTACATCCCCACTGTGCCAACCTTAGACAGACCCGAGGAGGGCAAGGTCTTAGGATTGTACCTCTCAGCGAGCGACGAGGTGGTCAGTTCGGTACTAATAAAAGAAGTAGATCGGGTCCAGCGGCCCGTCTATTATGTTAGTAAAATTCTGCAGGGAGTAGAGACGAGATAACCGCAGATAGAAAAACTAGCATACGCACTGGTAATTGCAGCTCAGAAACTCCGCCTATACTTCCAGGCTCACACCTTCATCGTCTTGACTGACAAACCTCTGAGACATGTCTTCCTCAAGCCCAAGGTTTCCGGTGGGCTAACGAAGTGGGCTATCAAGCTCAGCGAGTATGACCTCCAGTACAAGCCACGAACTGCCATTAAGGCCCAAGCCTTAGCAGATTTTATCGCCGAGTGAACATTCAGCCTCGAAGCCCCTGGGTCGGTTGAGTCCGAGATCCCCAGTTCGGGTGAACCCGGAGTTCCCAAGCCAATAGAGTCTGAACCCCGTGAAGTAGCAGCCAGTGTGGCATCTCTCTTGGTTAGGCCAAGCGTGAACTGGGATGAGGAGCCCTGGATCCTTCACGTAGATGGCTCCTCGATCCAGCAAGGCAGCGGGGCTAGAATAGTCCTATGCGGCCTGGGTGGCACGAAATTGGAATACGCACTACACTTTGATTTTGCGGCATCCAACAACGAGGCAGAGTATGAGGCACTGATAGTTGGGCTGAACCTAGCGTAAAAGGTAAGAGCAAAGCACATAGTTATCTGCAGCGATTCCCAGCTCGTGGTCAACCAGGTTACGGGCGAATACGAAGCACGCGAGCTCTCCATGATCGCATACTTGGCAAAAGTAAAGGAGGCTCTGCTCAACTTCCAGTTACACTTCATCGGGCAAATCCCGAGGTCAGAGAACACTGAGGCTGACGCCCTGTCCCGATTAGCTAGCACGAGTCACAACACCATGAGAACCGTGTACATAGAGGACTTACCTCGGCTTAACATTCTCGGTGGGGCAGAGGAGGTCGCTCCCGTCCTTGAAGCAGAGCCGAGCTGGATCGACCCACTCGCGAGCTTCTTGCTAGATGGAACCCTCCCTACGGACCCCAATACAGCCAAGAGGGTGTAGCGCCAAGCAGTCGAATACGTCATAATAGATGAACGGTTGACCGACGGTCCTACATGCTCCCCTACCTGCGTTGCTTGCGACTTACCGAAGCCGAGCTCATACTCCTCGACACTCATGAAGGACTGTGCGGCGGACACCTGGGGGGAAGAGCCCTCGCCCAAAAGGCACTTCAACAAGGATACTACTGGCCAACGATGAAGGTAGAAGCCGTCGAGCTCGTCAGAAAATGCGGCAAGTGTCAGAAGCATGCCAATATCCACCATCAGCCTGCTTCCGACTTCAAATACCTCACTAGCCCATGGCCCTTTGCGCAATGGGGCGTTGACCTCCTGGGCCATTCCCGTCAGCAACAGATGGGAGAAAGTTCCTAGTGGTGGCAGTAGATTACTTCACAAAATGGATAGAAGTTGATCCTCTGGCAACAGTTACAGCCCGAAACATACAGAACTTCTTTTGGAAGAGCATAGTATGTCGCTTCAGGCTACCTCGGGTACTGATCTCTGACAACGGCAAACAATTCGAGGATATCAAGTTCCAAGAATTGTGCCAAAATATGGGAATTCATCAGAACTTCACATTGGTCGCACACCTGCAGGCAA
This sequence comes from Nelumbo lutea, assembly GCF_056320005.1. Lineage (NCBI taxonomy): Eukaryota > Viridiplantae > Streptophyta > Magnoliopsida > Proteales > Nelumbonaceae > Nelumbo > Nelumbo lutea. The sequence goes on from NC_142687.1 coordinate 6,987,219, forward strand.
ACGGTCAGACAGAAGTAATGAACAGAGCCATCCTCCGCGGACTGAAAGCACGACTAGACCGAGCTAAAGGGTTGTGGGCGAATGAGCTACCAAGTGTTCTATGGGCTCACCGAACTACAGAAAAAACCATCAGGGGAGAGACCCCCTTTAACCTCACCTACGACACTGAAGCGGTAATCCCAGTGGAAAACGAAATACCTACACCGCAACTAGAAGCATATGACGATCAAACAAACAGAGATGAGTTACATACCAACCTCGACCTACTGGATGAGGTAAGAGACCTCGCGCACATCCGGACAGCGGCATACCAGCAGAAAGTAGCTCGGTACTACAATGCCAGAGTAAAGAAGCGGAGCTTCCAATTCGGCGACCTTGTTCTCCGTAAGATTATGGTGCCCGAACCCAGCGTGGGCAAACTTGGACCAAATTGGGAAGGGCCCTACAGAGTAAAAAGAGCGCTCGAGGGGGCATACGAGCTCGAAACCTTAGAAGGCAAGCAAGTACCCCGAGCATGGAACATCGTCAACTTAAGGCGATACTACCTATAGACCGCCAAGCGAAGTGGACGAAATCGCTACCAGAGCCTAAGGGCCAGGATGCCGAGCTAACCAAGGAACCTCGACATAGGCAAGGAAAGAAAAGTCAGCCAAAGACTCGGGCGAAGTGGGAAAGTATTAAACATCGAAATAGGTCACGCGAGTGCAGTAACCCAGGCAAGAAACAGATCGGGCATATGGTCAGTTCGGCAAATACAGTCAGTTCGGGAGAAAGAACAACCAACACTTAACCAAAAGAAAAGTCCATTCCATTACAAGATAAGGAAGCGTACATTTGATAAAAAAATTGCATTTTCACAAGCCCAGAGCTACTTCTTCACTATCAGAAGGCACTTCAACGACACCCGAAGGTCCTGCCTCGCCCTCGAAATCCGGATCACCATCGGCAGCATTGGCCATCTCCTGAGTTATGCACGAAGTGGATATGAAATTGATATCGAGCTCGGGGTACATGTTCTGGATCATCCACCGGCTCAGTTTAAATCCCCTTCTGTATGAGTCCACCATCAGGTCATCAAAGCGCGACGAGGTGATGTACTCATCAACGGCCTTCTTCTTGGCATCTTCGATGCCTTGAGAAAAGACCTGCGTCCTCTCCCTAATGTCGTCCTGAATGTACTCAACTTAATGCTGCAGATCCAGCCTCGGGTCTGCCATGTGCTTCACAACAACCCCCATGGCCTCGGCATCCCTCTGAGACCTCGCCTGCTTGGCCATAGCAGCGCGAGCGGCCTCCTTAGCAGCACGAGTAGCCGCCTTAGTAGCTCGGGTAGTCGCCTCGGCGGCATGGAAAGCCTCTTCAAAAGCTCGTGCCTGCCTCGAGCTCCTCTCCATCTGGGCCGCCAAGGCAAGAATAGAAGATTTCATGTACCAAAAGAAAAGAACAAGTGATTAAGAGCGACAGCAAGGGGGATAAAAACAAAGAAGCCTGACAAGAAATCTGACTCACCACCATAGCATGAGTAGCAGCATGACAGGCGACCTAGTTCAAAGGAAGATCGGTGCAGGTCGCGATCTCCTCAGGGAAGGTGGCCTCCCTACTCTTCTGAAGAGCGTAGTTCGGCGACAGCACGTTCCTGAATTCCCCTTGAGCTCCCGAGCCTGAGGGCCCAACTCATGTATGAGTGGACCCAAAGTAAGTGGGAGCACTAGAGTAGGCGGGAGCCCCCGTGTTAGTAGTCTCGGCATAAGGGGCCCCTATCACTTCTTGCATTGAAGGAGCCACCTCGGGCTCCCTAGGCGGATCCTCTGACATGTAGTCTGGTACATGAGGCTCTGCATCTTGGGGCAACTCGGCACGAGTTCGCTTGGCGACTCGCTTCCTCCTTTTCATGCCTTGGAACAGGTGCCCACCGCGAGTCCTTTCTAAGTCCATCACACCTGCAAAAAAGAGTTCGACATAAAAAAAAAATGAAAGAACAAAGCAAAACAAGAAACCTCTGAGCAAGGAACCTACCCGAACTCAAGTCGGCCGCAATGAGCTTGGCCTCCGTCAGGTACTGATGGCATTTTAGCCCTAGCCGTGCCCATTGCCGGAGGCCCTTCACCGTCTCTTTATCAAGCGTAACACCGGAGTCAGTGGCGGCAATCCCCCACCCGTTTTGAAAAGGCCACCCTAGTACACTTCGCACCTCGAAGTAGTCCCGCTTCCACGCCGGGACCTTGTTGGGAAGTTCATGCAAGAGCTTAAAACCAGGGCGAGGGGACAGGTAATAGGCCCGCCTACGCCTGGGAAAGGGACCTGTCTAACATCCGACCTCGACGAGAGGTAGACGCCAAACTTCCCGAAGCGGCTCGGCCTACGGGCTCAAACTCTTCCTCAAGTTCTACCTTAGGTTCGCTAAGGCCATCGGGGGATGCAACTTGGTTCGTAGAACCTGCATCAGACCCACTTGAAGAACCATCTGAGCTATCCAAGCTAGACATCAAGGAGAAAAGGTGGATTCCAGGAAAGTACTCACCCGGAAACTGGAACAAGTAAAAAACCTTGAAGGCGAACTAAAAGCCTGGACGCGAGCTGAAATTTGGACGCAAGCTCAAGAAGCAAAACGCATAAGTGATAAAGCGACTGGGGTCCCCCGCTATTTATACCCACAGTAATCGAGAACCAACAGTGTAGATCAGAGCCAATCCGACGGCCCGCATTCACGTTGACCGCACATCCCCTGAGGCCGAGATGTGATTGGCGCATGTCTTTCTGAAACGGACAAAACGCCCGCGCACGTTTTTTTGAAACTGACAGAGCGACCGGCGCACGTCTCCTCGCCTTTCAAATGGCAGCGGCGCGTTTCTTCAAATTTGAAAAGACCCGCTGTCACGTCTCCTAGCGGCACGCTTTTTTGAAATTTGAAATAAGCGCACAGAGCCACGTCTGTCAGCATTTGTAAGTTGGTAGGCACGTCTCCCGCCTTTTGGGCGCTCGAGAAACCCAAAGAACCCTGACAATGCACCTCACGCTATCAAAATTCAAAGTACGGACAAATCCACCTGCCACCTCGCGAACTCCCCGCGCCAGGGCAAGACCCTTATCGCATGGAGTGGGGGGCAATTGATGAAGGAAGATTTGGCCCAACCTCGTAATTACACAACACGTGGCAAAGGCAACATCTCGATGCAACAGTGCGCCCAAGGCGCGAGCACCATAGGGAGGAACCAGCGGTCCGAACTCCCTACTAAGAGCCCGAACTCCCTACTGAGAGCCCGAACTCTCCCTTTGGCCCCAAGCCAAACACAAAGGGCAGTAACCAGAACTGGCCTGCCCCATGGCAGTTCGGGATACACCTCTATCCGAAATCAAGACTTCACCTCGCTCACCACTCCAGCACCTCGCCCTTAGGACGCCGAACTGAACAACCGTACCATGCCTGACACCGAGGAAGTTTGTATCCAGGGGCAACGCACCTGACTAACTTGGGATTTGATGCTTGACAGCCGCACTTCAAACGGTCGCCTGCCACCGCCATTTCCAGTTGCAGAGACGGCTCTGACAAGGAATAGTGGCGGTTCTGTCCCAGTAGAAGGGGTGACACCCGAACTGGCAGAAGCACAGAAGTAATCATACCCGACCTGACAGAAGCACAGAAATAATCATACCCGACCTAACAGAAGCCTCGGAGTGAGTGCGCGAAATGGTTATAAAAGGCCCCCTACCCCCAACAACAAGGTATGTAAAACTTTGCGCCATCTGGTTTTATCTTGCCTTGAGAGAATACTAACTTGAGCTTCGGAGCAATCTCACCGGGTTCCCCCCGGAGTTCCCTCATCTTCTCCGTTTTAGACTCCCCGTTGCTCTAGCCAGAGGCAAGGTCGTTGACAGCTAGGACCGGCCGGATTGTGCACTATCACAATTAGATAATTGTAAGGGTTAATTACTTAAATATACTTTACCAAAATACTTATATATACCCTTGGATAATAAGATGGTCCCACATAACACAACCACCTATTAAAGAAAACGTTTGGGGCTATTTATACCATTAAGTTTTTTTTTCATGATTTCAATTTTACCCCTCATCTTCTCTACTTTTTCTTTTCTTTTCTCTCTTGTGTCTTCCTCTTCTTTTTCTGTAATTTCTAATTTTTTGAATAAATTACTTAAACTATCGTTTAGTTATGAAAGTGGACTATAACTTTGTAAAATACCTTTAAGTATGTCAAATTTTATGACAATAAGCATTGATAGAAATAATGAAATATCTAATTTGCCATTCGTTATTATTCAGAATTTCAAAATAAAACCAATAAATCATTGAATGAAATGACCACTTTCCATTAAAGTATACACAATATTCTCTCAAACCCAATCTTCTACTTTCTTCCTCCCTCATGATTTCAACTTTTATATTGGAATATATAGAGAGAGAAGAAGCTTTCTAAGTTCCAATTTCCAAATTGTTGGAGAATTTCCAAATTGTTGGAGACTGTTTTAGTTCTAGTTGTAGTAAGTTGAGAGAATGAGTGCTTCAAATTCATCAAGGAGATGGAGCTGTTGGAAAGACATGCATGCTCATTTGTTATGCCAGTAACAAGTTGCCCACAAATACCCAATTCCAAACTACTAATCTTAGGGGATGTTTGGAACCGTGGCCGTTTTTTAAAAAAATGGTGTCACGTCAGAACCACATAGGTGTTTCAACAAATGCCCATATATCTCATTATTTAGTTCAGCTGATTATTAAAAAATCAGGCATGCCTTAAAAATCAGGACCCCACTAATACATGAAATACTAAATTTGGCGTTTCATGCATCGATGAACTGTTTCCCCCAATGGTTGACTAATGTGTATCCTATGTGGTGCTCATCTGTCAGCACATACATGAAAAACAGTGATGAAAATCACCTTACCAAACAACATAGTGTTGCTCACTGTCTACTTGGCAGAAGCGTTTTTTTGTGAAAAACGGATCTTGGAAGCATGGGCATTTTTTCTTGAAAAACGATTCCAAAAAGCACCCATGCTTACAAACACCATGTTAGTAAATTCATTAGCAATTTAACCTCTTGGGCTTAGTTTGGATGGAGTACAAATACAAATGTGTTGAGTGTAAATCCTTATATTTTATATGCATTTGCACTATACATATTTGTATTTGTACTCTTTCCAAATTGAGCCAAAGCTCCATTTGTTTGCAATACAAATGCCAAATCGGGGTATTTATATACTACGGTTCGCATTTGTGAGCATTTATTTGACATATAAAAAATCAAAAATGTATTTTCTCACATTTTTGTACTCTTAAAATAGAGCATTGTTGTACCTATTTTTTTTATACAATTTTGTATTCTTTTGATAATAGGCTTTTTAACCAAAGTTAATGCATTGGAGCAAAAGGTAGTTGGAGAATTTAATGGTGGGGCCTACACTTAGCACCAATTTCAAACAAAAAGATGAGTGCAAAAACGGTTTAAAATCTAACCAGTATTTGCATTCATGAACTGAAAAGAAGGTAAATATGCAGTGTGCATATTTGTATTTACATTGCAACCAAACAGAGCCTTGGGTACAATATTGTATTCATTTAGTTTTCACTGTTTCAGCTGTCGAGGAAGGCAATCCCTAATGGAGCTAATGTTTTCAAAGCATTTAGTTAAAGGTTTTGCAGGAGAAACCAAATCAGTTAAACGAAGAGGGGGACTTGTTTTGAAAGAAGAAGGCCAATAAGTGGTTAATGGTATGGTCCCAGCCCAAATAAGCACTCTCAAGCTTGTGCGGGCTCGTGCCATGCCACAGCCAATCTAGTTTGTGGACCAAACCTTAGATTAGGCCGGGTTGTGGACCATGCCAAAGCTATTTATTTAGAAAATTTTAAAAAATTACATTTTATATTAATTTTGATGTATACAATTGTTTATATATACAATAAATAAATAAAATAGTATAATAAAATTAAAAACACTTGTTTATTTTATTAGTATATTGTATATTATATATTATATATAAATATATATGGGTCGTGCCGCAACACGGCCCATGAGCCATCGTGCCAGGCCATGGGCAACACGGCCGGATTTATACCTTTACTGAAATCTAAGTGAGGCCCTTGCTATCCGGTAAAGGGCATGTTTATAAAATTTAGGGTCCGTTTGATTTGCAGTTGGAATTGGAATCAGAATCAGAACCGGAATGGTCCATTCCCATAATCTATTTGGTTCAGACAAGAATGGGAATGATAATTAAAATCAGCAGCAGGGAATGCCATTCCAGCAGGAATGGGAATGAGATTCGGATTCCGCCCAACCAAACAGTTAAAATCGGAATAACCCATTCCGATTCCAAACCCCTATTCCCGCAAACCAAACGGATCCTTAATGAATAGTCAAATACATCTTTTTCTTTCTTTTCCTTTATGCCCCATTTTGGGTTGGGAAACTTAGTGAATGTTTACGCACCTATTTTAGGTCAGGACCATACTTAATAAGCACTTATGTGCTTTGGGAAAAAAAAACCAATAAGTGCTTATTTCAAATAATAAACCCGTTTTGTAGAAATAAAAAATTTCAGCTTATCTTGAAATGCTATTGCATTTCTGGCCTGTCTTGACTCACCATATGATTTTTAAAATGCCTATCACCACTCATAAGCACTAATAACCCATTCCGATTCCAAACCCCTATTCCCACAAACCAAACGGATCCTTAATGAATAGTCAAATACATCTTTTTCTTTCTTTTCCTTTATGCTCCATTTTGGGTTGGGAAACTTAGTGAATGTTTACGCACCTATTTTAGGTCAGGACCATACTTAATAAGCACTTATGTGCTTTGGGAAAAAAAAACCAATAAGTGCTTATTTCAAATAATAAACCCGTTTTGTAGAAATAAAAAATTTCAGCTTATCTTGAAATGCTATTGCATTTCTGGCCTGTCTTGACTCACCATATGATTTTTAAAATACCTATCACCACTCATAAGCACTTATTAGGAGTTAATTTTCCAATAAACACACCTAAACGGGGGCCAAGAAATTTTGAAAAGTATGATATATTTAACTAGTTTAGTAAAACCATAGGTATATTTAAGTAATTAGGACACAATCCATCTCCTTCCTAAATTGGGATAATCCATTTCATTGTTCTAATCAAAGGTTTAACAATGCCTATTTCTAATGTTTCTCTTGATAATATGAATATTCTAAGATAACTTTCTTGAGTTAATGGGAGTATAGAACCTGCAAAAGGTAGGAGCTTCCTTTCTCTTCGTTTTTTTTTTCTTTTTTTTACTCTATACGGATGGATCATCCAAGCAAAAGCTTTTGTGTTTGTGTTATGTTTTCCAAGAAAATCTCCTACATACTTAACCCTTCCCCCAGTTTATATATAGACGGTCGAGGTTGATCAATTAATCAATTACTACTACTTAATGTTAATGCTTCTCCTAAGCATTGGACATGGAACCGTTTTGGCTATTTATTCTTAGATTTCGACTATCCAGTTTGAATGGATGGCCCAATCTGATTTTAAAAAATAAATAATTAAAATTAAAAAAAAAAAGATAAAAAAACTATTGTCTGAATTGATGGATCGATGGTTCAACCAATCGGGTCAATGAGCCACTGACCAAATCAACGATTTTTTGCCCAAAAACGATTTTAGGGTGAAACAGAACCAGTTGCCTGACCGATTCCCAAATCAACCGGTCCGGTTTTCAAAACCATGATTTCAAGATGGAAATTATGGGAGAAACAACTTTTTTCAGCCAATGTACACAACACCATAAATGTTTCTACAAGGAATCTCAATCAACATAATATTGGCAAGATATAGGCAAGCACTTTCTTACATCAAGAGAAGTATATTTACCACCATGGTCTTCTAGAAAGCAGAGAATGGACGAAAAAGTATCCTCGCATAAATTCAGAAGCCAGCCTACTTGATCTTGATCCTCAGTAATCACCCAACCCCAAATCCAGGAAGTTGCTGATCCACAGCAAGTCAGTTAAATTATATATAATTTCAATATGTTGCACTCTACAGTTTTCTGGTTTCCTTTCCATGATGAACAAGGATGAGTATCAGACTTCACCATGGCAGACTCTATGTACAAAGGGTGGTCGGATTTTTCTCAACTCTAAGCATCATGACTTCTGTACAGATCAAATCATATGATCATATACGAAAAAAAGGGTGTCAGGCATCAAAAGAGGCAAGGTATTCATATAAAGATAGAAACGTTTCAGGTTCTCCTCTGCAAGAGTTGCAGTGTCAATGACATCACTGCTACTGGTCAGCACCCACAAATCATTTGAATTTACTCTCTTTAAGCTACCACGGCAAAAGGGGCAGGATTGAGATCGCATGTTCCTGTTATTGATTTGAACAAAATAAGAACAGAAAATCTTTTTAGTGCAGGTTTGGTTATGGGAACTCTGTTTGATTGGACAATAAATTCGGGCTCTGCGGTTACCAGTCATGGAAGCAGCCGATACACATGGAGTGGCCGCAGTTGGGCAGCACCATCCTGGTGCAAGGTTCCATACAAATCTCACATTCATCTTCTCTTTCTGCATCCTCAACAGAAATCTTCCTCGTCCCTTCCACCCTCTTCCTGCTCAAAACCTCCGGGAATTGACTCCTCCCATTCTTATTTTCCAATTCAGATAACTCACCTACTAGTTGCCGAAGAGAAGGATAAATAACAGCTGCAAACATTTTCAAAAACGAGTTATGGGTATAGAAGATAAAAAGTAGAAACCAGGAAATTTGACATATGGGGAAGCAGCAAAAAATCTTTTTTTTTTCATTTTCTTTTTTATTTTGGAGGGTCACAAGTCTGTACAAACCATAGAATTCCCTGAGATTAGCTTTCCTTTCATGTGAAGATGTGGTTTTCATCCCATCTACATATGCCTGCACAATCCTAAAAATGCTTAATTTGGTTGTTCAGCAACAAATAAAAAGAAACTAAACAATAGTTGAACCTATGATATAAACTTCATGATTTCATATTTCCAGAGGACAAGACTGCAGTTAACTCAGCTTAATTTGGCTGTTCAATAATTTTGTGTTTGGATTGGGTGGGCTAATTTGGGTGAGGGCATAATCCTGTTTCATTTTCAGATTCCCTGAATCTAAACACAGCCTGAAAGAACAGATGATAAATATTAACCAAATCCAAAACATTAACCCTATGACTTCTCCAATATTTCATGAGACGAGAACCAAAAGGTTGTCTTTTGCTTAGCCTTGCATCAACTTTTGTAGCAGCAGAAATGCACAAAGGTGTTTCCTGGAAACAGGTCAGCCCCTACTTGTCTCAGAATGCATTTCCAATTGTTTAATATTGGGCCTGTTCCCACAAAACCATTGACGATTCTAGAGAAAAGAAGAAAAAAAAATCCTCTTTTAATAAGCCAGGCCAAACACAGCCTAACCTAACAGGAAGAAAACCCAACTGACCTTGTATATAATTATGTGGAGAAGACCTAAATAACTCGGCAGAGTATCTGTACAACTAAAATCCATCCATTCAATTAGAAGAAGAAAGAAAGGCGCGAAGGGACTGTAAGACAGTCTCATTTGAAAATATCCTCCACCGTAGTCTCTTGGAAGAGCAGCGGCCCTGCAAATGCAACAATCCAAAAGCCAAATTCAAATTTCAGTCGATCCCATCTCCGACCCCAAACAATTGGTATTAAGCTGAGATGATTTAAAGAATTAACTCCATCTAGATGGATGCCAAACGAAATAACAATACTAAAAAGATACTAAACGAACAGAGCAACTAAAAATTCTGCAAGAGCGGCAAAACCAGAAGTCGCTCTGTTCCTTCACGATAGAGATAGTAGAATGCAAATGGGTTTTTTTCTTTCCCGAGTTTTGGAGCCAGGAGTCCATGGAAAAAGAAGGAAAGGATTGCAATTGAGCTATAATACAATCTAATTTTACGACGTTTCCTACTATGAGGTCTTGGGATTCCCAATGTAACGGGTTTTTATTTCAATCTCTCGAGTTTTTAGAACAGGAATTTCAACTAAGGATGCCCATGGGTGAACATGGTACGTAATTTGAAATCTGCCAATGGGTGAATAGGAATTTCATCTTGGTATTACGCCCAAATGAACCAAATTAGAACGAAATTCAACCAAACCACACAACAAATTAGCTGCTTACTTCTTTCGCATTCTAATTGAGAGGGGGGACAAATGGGGTCTACACTATTTTTCAGTTTCTGGACAAGAAGGAGAACTGCACAGAGAAGTATAAAACAACAAATAAAGAAAGTGATGAGAACGTACAGTCTATTGGCATGTTGTATATCAGCTTCAAGAGCCTTGACAGATTCTTTGTAAGAAGATTTGTCGAGTTGCCTCTGCCACATCTCCTTTCCTTTTGGGAAGAAAGAGAGAAAAGGAAAGACTAAAGGCGAACGAACAAAAGAAGGCTTTTGGGTGTTCTGTTGGAATGAGAATTTTGGACGGGAAGGCCAGAGAGATACTTCTAAAAAGGCTGACAAGAGAGAGAGAGAGAGAGAGAGAGAGAGAGAGAGAGAGAGACGTTTGCTTAGGATTGAGACCTTTCCCCAGTCCAAGCAAGGAAAAGGATTCCTTCCATTCCTTCTCACACATATATTTCCTTCCTTCCATGTCTAGTTGTCCTTATTATTCTCTACCTGGTATTCTCTATTCTCTACTGGTATCTTTCCCTCATTAGAGATAAACATATTAAATTCCATTGATCTCTGTAACCACCTTAAATATATATAGCCGCCGGTTCCCGATAAAGGGAAAGTGGCCAGTGAGACACCACCTGTTCCAGAGGAACCGGCGGCGCCCATCCAACCCGTTCATCAGATATAAGCAAGGCACCATTAATTCATCAGTCCTCGTGCATTTCTCCTCTTTTTTAAATATACCAAACCACCAAAATTATCAGTCATCGTGTATTTTCTCTCCTGGTCTACATCACCATCTTACTTATCAAAAAAATAAAAAATAAAAACGTCTACATCGCTATCTTATATTTTTCTTCCTAAATGCTACCAAACCACTAAAAGCTGTATATATGATAATTTTTCGTCTCAAAATGTTCTAAAAGGAAAAGGTCAGAACTCAAAAGGGAGCTGAGCACATGGAAGGGGCCCTGGCTTGACTCTTGAACAGCGGATGAAGAGGGGAAATATGGCTTGAATTTTTTTTTTTTTTTTTTGGTGCCAGGTAGTGGGGTGCCCCATCATGCGAATGCGGGATTTGATCCCACAAGGTCTCCGCTACGACCACCCGGCGACCTTACCAACTGAGCCACTTACCCAAGACAATGCCGTTTAAAAGATTGCCTAATTCAAAATCAGCATTATTAGATTTATATTGCCAGGTGGCTAAAAAATGAAGAAGATGAAAAGATTTATAAGTATATTGCTACATTAGCATAAATCGAGAGTATCCGTCTAGTAACCGATACTAAAATGGAATAGATGATTGAATTGGTATATCACCTACTTGACGATTGTCCTAAACAGGTTAACAAGAAGGTATTGCTCTTAATTTTCCTAGTTATTATTATAAAAAAAAAAAAAAAAAAGTCCAAGAAAGGAAGATGAATAGACGAGTTTGAGGGCCCACTGACCCCGGCCATGGCGCTAGTTGCTGTAGTAATACGCTTTAACATTAATAGACTCTTCAAAAGTTATATCATAAGACTGTAAGCAAACGTATCCTGGAATTCCCATTTGACCCTCATTCATATCACTGAAGTTTTCTAACGCGGAGATCAGAGACTGGTCAATGGTCAGCAGATAGAATTGACTATCAGAGCCATGGTCCGTTCATCTTCTTCATCTTCACTAATTTATTTTGCCTCAAGTGGCAGCCCATGCCCATTTCAACCCCCAACCTTGGGTCGCAACAGGAATTGATTCCAAAGTCTCCGCTACAACTAGCCACACAACTTATCAATTGACCCATCATCAGTTGGTTGAATCATGGTTAAAACTTCAAAGTATGATATGTAAAAATTGATGTTTCAGGCACTTTATCCCTGGTTCATATTTGTTGATAGGGGTGTAAATTGATCGAATTTGAATTGAATCAGGCAATATACAAATTGGAATCTAATTAAAAAATTCGATTTGATATTTGAAGTATATTGAAAATTAATATTCAAATATTCAATTCGATTCAAATGCGACCAATTAATTATTTTGGTAATTAATAAATATTTTATTTATATAATTTAATTATTATATATAAAGTATATATAATATTTAAATATTTTGTATATTATATATAGGAATTAAATAATCGATCGAATTCAATGAATCAGGTCATATATGAATTTGAATCCGATTAGCTATTCGATATGAATAAGATATATGAAATCAATTGATTAAATATTAGAATTATCTGAATTGATTATGTCAAATCTCAAATTTGAAATCATATTTTCGAATACCATTGACACCCCTATTTGTTGATGTTTGTTTTGAATACTCCACTCGAGGTAGAGTTTTACATCAATAATCAATGTAAAGACAACATCGATAAAATTGATGTAAATACTTGCATTGACAATCATGCCTTTTCTCTCTACAATAGTTCATCCATTTTTATTTCTTAATTTTTTCAGACTGATGTTCTAGGAGTTAAGAGGGATTTTTATGTTTAAACATTGTCTGCTCCCTTCGGTCGTTTGAGTCTATGTTGGCCGATGGCCATGGGGGAGGTTTCTAGTTGATTTGGTTTTCAGCTGTGTTTGATCTGGTTCTTTGTTTTCTCTTTGAGTCTTGGATGTTGTAACTGTTCTTTGTTGTGGTTTGAATGAAGTTTCCTTTCTACCCTTAAAAAAGTTCAAACATAGACACACCCTCAATGATCTTCTGCCAACAAAAACACGTTCCAACCCCCTAGGTTTTTTCTCAGGAGATCTGAACTCCCCAACCCCAACCCCACCCCCACCCCCACCCTAACTCCTTGGCTGTAAGCAGCATTTCAATGGGATATGTATCATATGATATGCACCAATATGTTAATTAGAGCTTAATTAGATTCATCAACATCTAAGCTCTGCTACAACTAGGTAAAATCCTAATCCATTTATTCAAAGTATCATATCTATTATCATTAAATTATGAGCACTTAAATTATTTCTTATATCTCCAATTCGTGCCCTTTCAAATAATGCATAGGAATCTCAAGCAATTTAGTTTTGAGCAATGTTTTCAATCTGCAAAGTGGTTGACTTGCACACGGCCAGGTTTTGAGTCCATTTGTTCCTGAACCATTTATTTGTTAAAAGAATAAAAATAAAAATTGTTGATTCGATCCATGATTTGATGATCTGGTCAGTTGAACAATTTAACCCAATCAGAGGTTATGGGTCATACATTAATTATCGTTTTTCTCTTGTATTTATATTTTATAAAAATAAATAACTCTCATTTATGATATTTATTTTTATTTAATATAAGAATATATAATATCATAAGCATGTCTTATATATTTTTCTATTTTTCTACAAAACATCCTGCCACGCAGGGGGAAAAGCAATTCCCTTTCCTGGTCGCCTTGGTTTCTTTTCTTGGGAAAAACTATCTCCTGTTTTTGGGGCACTCCCTTTTAAATTCTTCACAATAAGTTTTACTTTCTCTTTAGGTTTACTACTCTTGGTCAAAACTTTTGTGTTATGAAAGTAAGTTTCCAAATCCAATTTCCTCCCTCTGAAAAAGTGATAACCGGTGGGATTGTTTCATATGCTAACTATGTTTTTTCATTATTCTACCATAAGGCTATGTTTGGTTTGATGGAAAATGTAGGGAAAGAAAGGGAAAAATAAGGAAACCTATATAAGATTTGTAAAGATTTTCCTACATTTCTCTTCCTTTTCCTACTTTTTCCTTCAAACCAAACATATAGTGGCGGGCAACAAGTTATAAAGCCATCAGTAGTTGAGATGGTCATTCGGTCTCTCCATAGAATTGCAAACTTTTAATGGCCGTTGTGTCTTATTTGCACCTTGATCTATCCTCTTGCACGTCATTCTACCTTAGTCGGTTCCCCCATGTACTTCCAATCAATGTTTTTAAAACTGAATCGGAAAAACTGGAAATCGGTCATATGATTGGTTCTGTTTTACTCTAAAATCATTGATTTGATTAGTGAATAGTTGCCCGGGTGGTCGAATCATCGAAAAATTTAACCTATAAATGGTTTTTGACCATTTTTTGTTTTTTTTCCAGAACAAGCCCTCCATTCAAACCAAACAATCGAACCATTCAACTCAGGAACCAAACCCAGAATGGTTTGTATACGGTCCGGTTTTAAAAACCTTGCTTCCAATAATTCTTTACACCAGCTTGGTATAACTATCCGGCTCATCTAATTTATAAGTAGGATGAGGAAGCACGTGTATTAGGGTGATTTTATTGTTTTTATTTAAGGCCCATTACTCAGTTTGGGTGATTATTTACTCTTGAAAAATACCTTTGGACTTATTGATTTAAGTCATTTTTAAAATTGAAATACCTTCAGCATTCCACTTCTATGGTTCAAAAAAGCTTAAAACAAATCAGGAACTTCATTCTCCATCCTTTAATATTCAAAGAATTGCTAACTTGTAACCTCAGCTCCATGAGTTGAGTGGCCAAGGTTTTCCGAGTTTTAAGCTTGTCCAAGACTCCAACCATATTGTCTTGCCTGTTTTTGCAACTTACAACAATGACTCTCTCAAACCCAATATATAGTGGTTCAGTTGGTAGGATTTCTGATTCGTTGTAACAAGAGACCTGGGGTCAAAACCCGTTACCACCAGGGTGGAAGGTGGGGTCAGACTTGGGGGATAGGGGGATGGGCTGCCTAGCCCGAGCCTGATCTGAATCTATTCTTAGTTTTATTTTATTGAAGTTATATGTAAAAAAGTATGATATAGATTACATAGTGTTAAAATACTAATTTAAGAGAATATGAAACCTTAAGCCATGTTTGGCAGTATTTAAAAATAAGTGCTTATTTGGTTCATTAATCACATTTTGGTATTTGGGAAATAAGCATAAAATAAGTGCTTATTTTACAAATAAGGGCTTATTTTTTAAACCTAAATTTTCAGCTTTTTTTAAGTGCTTATACAATAAGCACTTATTCAATCTTTTTCTTTCAAAATTATCCCTAGTTCAATTTTAAAATACCACTTATAAAATTATCCCTAGTTGAATTTTATGAAAGCACTTTTATAAAAGTACTTTTACGAAAGCATTTTTATAAAAGTATTTTTATGAAAGCATTTTTACAAATTTACTTTTAAGAAAGTACCCTTATAAAAGCACTTTTGTGAAAGTACTTTCATAAAAATGTTTTCGTAAAAAATACTTTTATAAAAGTACTTTGGTAAAAATACTTTTCATAAAAGTACTTTTATAAAAATGTTTTTATAAAATTAATTTATTAAAAGTGCTTTCAAAGGGTATATTTTGAAAATGTGAAAGAAAGTGAAAGACAAAATAGTCACAAATACTTATTTAAATGCTTATTACTAGAAAAAATGACTACCAGATGCCCAATATAAAAATAAGCACTTGAAAAAATTGGATGCCAAATACAAATACTTGTTTTTAAACACTTATTTTTAACTTAAACACTCCCAAACATGACCTTAATCTCTCATATGTATAGTAGTTCAACAATTTAATCCATTTAAGCCGAATCCATTTTTTTTTCAAATGTCACAATAGTTATTATAACATGAAAATGGAACAATGAACAAACCCCCTCAATCCAAGTCCATGCCGACATAAGCCTGAAAATATTTGATTTTATGTCGGGTTGGGCTTGAGACCACAAGGTTAGTCTTGATCTTGGGCTGGGCCTGGGCTCAGGTCTGGTTTGGTCCTTAGCCCACACAAGTTGCAGCCCTAAACAATAGCTAAAGTAAAAACGCAAAATGACAATTCCGAATGGGAGTAAAACAGGCCCAATATACTACCTATAAAGAACAATGCACAAGTGCACTTTCGGTCAAGTCCTATAAAGTGGGTGAGTATTTAAAACTTAAATACACTTTGTGAATTATCTACCAAAGTACAATGAGAATATGAGACAAGAAGCCCACATTCTTTTAAAGGCTAAAAAGGTCATTATCCAATGTTGATCTCATTATTATGGGTGTTGGGGATATACTGGATACAGTCATAACTTTTGACATTATTTTCATTTTTTTCCCCAAAATGGCCTCTCTTCGACTTAAACTCACATTTTTCACACTCGCCGGTCTGAGATTTTAATTACACCAAATAATGGCCCTATATTCAGAAATGGTATCAGTGAAAAACGGAGAGCAAGAACACTGAAAGCCAAGCCAAACATGGACTAACCTCACTACGAATTAAAGCAATAAGCAGAAAAAGCTAAGAGCACAAACCCCTCTATATACCCCCACCCCTGGTTTTTTAGATAGCATCTAGGAAACTCATTATACTTTGGAGCTTAAAACTAGAAGCTCAGGGTGCTTATCCACCACCAAATGTTTACGCATTTTGCTTCATTTCTCTCAAAGCCCCTATATATTAAGTATGCCTGCATGCCCCGTAGTAGGGCTGTTTACGGGTTGGATTGGGTCGGTTTATTGAGATTTTTTCAACCGATCCGATCTAGTCGGGTTACCTGAAATTGAAACCGAAATCGATCTTGTGTTAAGCAAAACCGACCTGATCGGTTTGAGTTGTGTTGGGTCGGTTTGGGTCGATTTTGACTCTAAATTCAACCATGGTAATAAATTGGTAGATTGGAGAAAGAAGACTGAAATTTGATGTAAAAAATGACACCTAATTCTATTAGAGAAAGAATACTGAAATTGGTAGGGGACGGACCAAGTTAGAATAGAAGTTATCAAGAAAATAGAAAGTCAAACTGTATTAGAGAAAAAAACTGAAATTTGTACATTTCAAAAAACCTTCTAATCTAAGTAAAAAATGACACCTAATTCTAATTGTAATTGGCTGCCTATTTGGTGTAAAAGACCATAAAAACTATGATCATTTGATTCTTTTCTTTAAACTTTTCCAAAAAAAATTCCTTGTCTAGTTGTCTTACAATACTAGTCATTAATGTCATTCCTAACTAGAAGAATAGAAATTAAGTTAGGTTGTAACTAGGATAGAGACAACTTAGTTAAATAGGAACTAAGTATGTTGTAAATACTAACTAGGAACTAACTACTAACCGCTAAGTCGATTCGGTTCGGGTTGGTTTCGGTTTTCACATATGAAAACCAAAACCAACCAGAACCATCAGTTTATGATTTTTTACAACCCGAAGCCGACCGGTGCTAAAGAAAACCCGACCGATTCGGGTTGGGTCGGTTTGGTCGGGTTGGGTCTTCTTATGAACAGCCCTACCCCGTAGAGATGCAAGGATCGGTTTATTCGAATCCGATTCAACACTCTTCATATTGGATCCGATTTGATCGGATATGATAGAATTTGATCTAAATTTGAATTCAATTGGATCTTCGAATCTTATTTGATCTGACTTGTTTTCTTTAAAATTAATAAATAATTAAAATAAAAAAATAAAATATGCCAATTTAAATAAAAAATACAAGTATTTTTAATTATTTTCATCGTATATATACATATTTTTTATAAAAAAATAATATAACAAATTTATAAAAATATAATATAAATCATGGTTTTAAAAAATGACCCAGAAACGGAACCATTCTAGCCACTGGTTTCCAGGTCGATGGTTCGACCGTCCGGTTCGAACGGACGGCCCGTTTTGACAAAAAAAATAAAAAACAGCCAAAACCGTTGAACAGGTCGATGGATTAACAGTTTGACCACCCGGGTCAATGAGTTGTTGATTGATTCAACGCTTTTTGTCTAGGGAGTGGGTTTGGGGTAAAATGAAACCAGTTGCCTAGACAGTTCCTGGGTCGAACGATTCAACCATCTGAATCAACGGTGGTTCAAAAACCATGATATAAATAATATATTTATAAATAAATAAACAATATATATATATATAACACATCGGATCAGATATTCTTAAATCGGATAGGGATAATCTGAATCCGATCCGATTTCTTATCCGATGAGAATAGGATAAGAATAGGATCTCATCTGATTTCTTATATATATAACACATCCGATTTCTTATCCGAATATCTGAGTAAAGGTGATTTAAATTCGATCAAATAGGATCTGGTCCATTTGCACCCTTAATGCCCCGATCCGGACCTATCTCCTTTTCAAGAAATTTTTAAAAAGTGAAGAATACAATGATCAAACTTTGGATTAGCCTAAAAGGGTTTTAATTTTGATATTAGGATAATTTAAAGAAAATTATAGTAAAAAAAGCTGTTATTTTAATTTCATCTATTAAATAAGGATAGTACAAGACTGCAGGAAATTCTTTACACTATTTTTGCTCTAAAGTAATGCCCTCAAGTTATAAATCTATCATAAATCCTATTTTGTATTACTTTAGTATTTTATATTTTATAAGTTAAGAAAAAAGAGAAAGTATTATTGGTTTTCTAGAATCAGTTGTGATGGAGAGTGATTTGGCCCAACCTCGCAACGCGGGTACACGTGTGTGTGACCTTGCTCAAACAGTGATTCAGCGTGACAGCACAACTAACACAACTACAACTCGGGGGAAGGGTCTCACCGAGTTAAGCTTGGCAACTAGGTGGATAAACTACTCGCCAGAGGCCGTCTGGCCTGCATCTCCTCCCCAGGGTTAAGGCACTTCGGGGTGTCCCGAAGTCAGGGTACCCTGACCTTTCCCGATACCCGAGCTCCTCCCGATGGACTTCGGGTCGTTCCCCGATGGGAGCTCACTGACCCACCTCTAGGCACCCCGAGGTGAAAACACTTCGGGCCAGACAGCTCGACAAAGCTTTCCACAAGCAGCTCGCCGCCTATGGGATAGCTCGGCATAGGGTAACTCGCAAAAGGGTAGTTCGGCGTACCGCCGAAAGATCTCCTGCCCGACCACCGTACCCGACAAATCTGGGGACAACAACCATGTCCCCCGTCAGACGTTGTCGCAGCTGCCGAGTTAAGCTTGGCAACTGGGTGGATAAACTACTCGCCAGAGGCCATCCGACCTGCATCTCCTCCTCGGGGTTAAGGCACTTCGGGGTGTCCCGAAGTCAGGGTACCCTGACCTTTCCCGATACCCGAGCTCCTCCCGATGGACTTCGGGTCGTTCCCCGACGGGAGCTCACTGACCCACCTCTAGGCACCCCGAGGTGAAAACACTTCGGGCCAGACAGCTCGACATAGCTTTCCACAAGCAACTCGTCGCCTATGGGATAGCTCGGCACAGGGTAACTCGCGAAAGGGTAGTTCGGCGTACAGCCGAAAGATCTCTTGCCCGATCACCGTACCCGACAAATCTGGGGACAACAACCATGTCCCCCGTCAGACGTTGTCGCAGTTGCCACCTTTAGAAGGTGTCTTACACCTTACAGGCACGTACCCTGCGACGACGGCCCCATGCGTGCCACCTCAGCCTTGCCTGTAACGGTTGTGGTAGACTGACAGTGGCGGTTATACCTGCCCTGTCAGAAGTCAGAGGGCCTGATGCGATGGAATTCTGTTATAAGGGGCTTATTCTCAAGGAACAAGGTATCTTTGAACCACTGGCGCAATCTACACTCTTAGCCTTCGTCTTCCCTTTGCTTCTCACACAGAATACTAACTTAATCGTCGAAGCGTTCCCGCCGGGCAAGCCCCCCGGGGATTCTTCTTCTTCCTCCTCGTTTCAGGTACCTCTAAGCAGCCACGTGAGTGCTAGCTAGGAGTGTCCAGATCATGCTACATCATTTGGCACCGTCTGTGGGAAACACTTCGAAAAGCCTTTCTCTAAATTTTCCACATCCTTTTACTCTCCAAAAACTCAACGCTCATGGCTTCCTCTAGCAACATTGGGCGAAGCACAGAGATGGATAACTCTAGGGAGCAACCCCAGCTTCCTACTATCTACATTGGACAGTTCACCATCCCCCTCTCAACGGACGGTATCCCCAATTTGGACGTACCTCTTACAACGGCACCCGTCGTTGCTCCACTCCCTACCGTAGTCGGAACAACCTTCACTGAACCCTCGGTTGTGCCCCCTGCGGCCAGCCCGAACCAGTTGGAAGACTTGGTGCAGTGCATGCGGGCCATGCAGGCTCAAATGCAATAGTTTCAACAATTCCAGATCTACCAACAACATGTGCTACACCAAGTCTCTCAGTACCAGTATCGGCAACAATTTCCCCAACTGCCGCAACCTCAGCTTCAACAATCGCAACTCCCCCCTCGACACCCAGTCTCGCAGCGAGACAGGTCTCGCCGTCAGGAGGAGCACCCATCTCGCCAAGGAGAGGCCCCCCAGAACCCTCCAAGAAGCCATGCCTCCTCCCGTGACAGACAAGAAAGATCGGCCGCTCCGACCTCGCCATGGGCAGTCAGGTCAGGGGGACCTCAGCTCGCCAGGCCCATGTCGCCTCAGCCTTCAAGGCCTAGTACCCCATTACTGGAAAACAAATTCGAAATCCTAGCCGCAGGCTCCAAGCAAGAGCCCTCTATTCGTAGCCATCACCATTGGCCTGAGCTGCTTCCTGCACACACCATTCCTGATAGTACAGAAGTGAGCAGCACGAATGCCGAGCCCGCCAAGAAGCAGAGATGCTGCCGCCGAGCTCGCCGGTCTGCCACCCATGACTTACCCGAGCTCGAAGGCAAAGAAGAGGTAAGCTCGGGCGAAGTCAAGGCACCCATCCTTTCAGTTCAGTCCCCCTATCTCCCGAGCTCCTAGCAGTTCCAATGCCTAATGATTTTAAGCTCCCCTTCCTAATAAGTACGACGGGTCGTTCGACCCGAATGATCACATAGATGCCTTCCAGTCGCAAATGCACCTATCAAGAGCAAATGAGCCATGCATGTGTGTGGCCTTCTCCACCACTTTCAGAGGAGTAACCTGCACATGGTACTGGAACCTGGCACCCAGATCAATAAGAAGTTGGGCGCAGTTCGCGCAGGCTTTCACATCCCACTTTGTTACCAGTAAGTGGTGCCCGCGAACTGAAGAGAGTCTCCTCGGCATAGTGCAAAGAGAGGGAGAGTCCATCTGGGGCTACATCAAGCGGTTCAACGACGCTTGTATGCAGATATCGCGTCTGGACCCCGTCGTGCGCCTCGCAGCAACTAAGAACGGCATGACGCACAAAGAGTTCAAATGGCACATGGTCGTCAACCAACCAACGACCATAATCGAATTCCTTAAGCTCGTAGACAGGTTCATAGCCACCGAGGAAGAGATCAACCAGAAGGGCGAAGGAGCGTCTAAAAAGAGGAAAAGGGAAGGAGAGCCTTTCAGTCAAGGGGACATCCAAAAGAAAAAAAGATGTAGCTCGGAGGGCAAAGCCAGGTTAGTTGTTCCGAGCTCTTGTGGCAGACCGAACTGATTACACCCCACTAAAAACGAAGCAGGTCGAAATCCTGATGGCAATCAAGGACGCACCGTATGTGAAGTGGCCACCCCATTTGAGGGAAAATCCCATTGAGAGAAATAAGAATCTATGTTGTAGCTTTCACAAAGATCACGGTCATAGTACCAAAAAAATGTAAAAATCACTGTGACGAGATTGAAGAACCCATCCGTCGTGGATATTTAAGGAATACAAAACAACAACAATAATAATAAAGCAGGTCGGCAAGGGGAGCACAGTAAGGATGCTCCCGAGTCCAGCAGCACTTCAGCAGCAGCAGCTCAGATGTCAGTTTGTGAAGTCGCCCAGGAAGAACGGAATCCTCCAAAGCAACCGAGGACAGAAGAGCCAATTTTCTTCACAGAAGACGACGTGCAAGGGGTCCACTACCCCCACGATGACGCACTTGTGATAAAGTTGAGGATCAATGACTTTGAGGTTAAGTGCGTACTCGTTGACTCGGGCAGCTTGGCATATATCCTCTTCAAAGCTACGTTTGACCAGTTTCAGTTGCATAAAAGTGACTTGAAACCTACGTTCGACTACACCGACCTAAACTGGGCTTGCCCAAAAGACTACTTCCCGCTCCCTAGAATTGACCGCTTGGTGGACGCGACCTCAGGGCATGAGTTGCTAAGTTTCTTGGATGCCTATTCGGGCTATAACCAAATCAAGATGGACCCAGCGAACGAAGAAAATATTGCCTTCATCACGGAGTTCGGTCTATACTGTTACAAGGTTATGCCCTTCGGGTTAAAAAACGCAGGGGCAACCTTTCAAAGGCTTGTAAATAAGTTGTTTGTGCCATTAATTGGCAGAAAATTAGAATGCTATGTAGACAACATGCTCGTCAAAACTCAATTATCACATGAATTAATACAAGACTTGCATTCTGATTTTGAAATTTTGCATAAGTTTAATATGAGACTGAACCCGAACAAGTGTGTATTCGGTGTGACCTCGAGCAAATTCGTAGGATACATCGTTAACAGGCGCGGCATTGAAGCCAACCCAGATAAGATTAAGGCCATCTTAGAAATGAGACCACCCCGGAAGTTGAAGGAGGTTTAGAGGTTTAATGGCCGCATAGCCACCCTGAGCCGGTTCATGTCCAAATCGGTGGACCGATGTCTGCCATTCTTTAAGGCGATTAAGAGCAAAGGGTTCGAGTGGACCCAAGACTACTAGCCCGCATTTGACAAGCTCAAAAAATACCTTGCTAGTGTACCAATCTTAATCCGACCCGAGGAGGGCGATGTTTTGGAACTGTACCTCTCGGCGAGCGACGAAGTGGTCAATTCGGTACTAATAAAGGAAGTAAATCAGGTCCAACGACCCATCTATTATTTTAGTAAAGTATGGCAGGGAGCAGAGACAAGATACCCGGAGATAGAAAAACTAGCATACGCACTGGTAATTGCAGCTAGGAAGTTTCGCTCGTACTTCCAAGCCCATACTGTTATCGTCCTCACCGACAAACCTCTGAGGCAAGTCTTACTTAAGCCCAAGGTCTCTGGTCGGTTGACGAAGTGGGTCACTGAGCTCAACGAGTACGACCTCCAGTACAAGCCGTGAACTGCCATTAAGGCTCAAGCCTTAGCAGATTTCATCGCCGAGTGCACATTCAGCTTCGAAGTTCCCAGGCCGATTGAGCACGAGGTCCCCAGTTCGGGTGAGCCCGAAGCTGCCAGGCCGGTTCAATCCGAGCCCCGTGAGGTAGCAGCCAGTGTGGCATCTCTCCTAGCTAGGCCAAGCGCGAGCTGGGATGAGGAGCCCTGGATCCTTCATGTAGATGGCTCCTCGAACCAACAGGGCAGCGGAGCCGAAATAGTTCTACATGGCCCAAGTGGCATGAAACTGGAGTACACGCTACGCTTCGAGTTTGCGACATCTAACAATGAAGCAAAGTACGAGGCGCTGATAGCTAGACTAGCCTTAGCCAAAGAAGTAAAAGCCAAGCACATCGTTATTTGTAGCGACTCCCAGCTTGTGGTCAACCAGGTCACTGGCGAGTACGAAGCTCGCAAGCCGACCATGGTCACCTACTTAGCCAAAGTCAGAGAGGCCATGCTCAACTTCCAGTCATACTTCATCAGACAAATCCCTAGGTCAGAGAACGCTGAGGCCGACTCCCTGTCCAGGTTAGCCAGCACCAGCGACATCACCATGAGAACCGTGTACATAGAGGACCTACCTCGGCCTAGCATTCTCAGGGGGCAGAGGAGTTTGCTCTCGTCGTTCAAGCAGAGTCGAGCTGGATTGACCCGCTCGCGAGCTTCTTGCTATACGGGGCCCTCCCTACAGATCGCAATGCAGCCAGAAGGGTGCAGCGCCAGACAACCAAATATGTCATGATAGACAAACGGCTATATCGGAGATCCTACATGCTCCCCTACCTGCGTTGCTTGCAACCTACCAAAGCCGAGCTTGTACTCCGCGAAACTCATGAGGGTCTGTGCGGCAGACACTTGGGGGGCAGGGCCCTCACCCATAAGGCACATTGACAAGGGTATTATTGGCCAACAATGAAGACAGATGCCATTGAGCTTGTTAGAAAATGTGACAAATGCCAGAGGCATGCCAATATTCACCATGAACCCGCTGCCGACCTCAAGTATCTCACCAGCCCGTGGCCCTTTGCATAGTGGGGCATCGATTTACTCGGGCCATTCCCGCCAACAACAGGAGGAAGGAAGTTCTTAGTAGTAGTGGACTACTTTACCAAGTGGGTAGAAGCCGAAATGTTCAAAACTTCTTTTGGAAGAACATCATGTGCCACTTCGGATTACCTCGGGTATTGATTTCCGACAATGACAAGCAGTTCGAGGATATCAAATTCCAAGACTGGTGCCAAGACATGAGAATCCGACTGAATTTTGCTTCAGTCACACACCCTCAAGCAAACGGTCAGGTAGAAGTCACGAATAGAGCCATCCTCCGCGGATTAAAGGCATGGTTGGATCGAGCTAAAGAATTGTGGGCAGATGAACTACCCAGTGTTCTATGGGCATACCGGACCACGGAGAAGACTGCCACAGGAGAAACACCCTTCAATCTCACCTACGACACCGAAGCAGTGATCCCCACAGAGATCGAAGTACCTACGCTGCGACTAGAAGCATACAGTGATCAGACAAACGAAGATGAGCTACGTACCAACCTCGATCTACTCGACGAGGTAAGGGACCTCGCGTACATTAGGACCGTAGCCTACCAGCAGAGAGTAGCTCAGTACTATAATGTCAGGGTCAAGTGGCGGAACCTCTGCGTTGGTGACCTAGTCCTTCATAAAGTTATGGTACCTAAGCCCAGCGCCGGCAAGCTCAGGTCCAACTAGGAAGGTCCCTACCGAGTGAAGCGAGTGCTCGGGGAAGGAACGTACGAGCTCGAGACCCTCAAAGGGAAACAAGTACCTCGAGCATGGAATATTGTCAACCTAAGACAATACTACCTGTAAGAAGGCCACGAGCCACTCCCAAAGCCTAAGGGCCAGAATATCGAGCTAATATGACTTCGGCACAACAGGACCCAGTCACCTCTATGACATGGGCAGACTCTGAGAGTGGGTCATGAGCCACTCCTCCCGCCTAAGGGCTGAAATGCCAAGCTAATGAAGAAACCTCGGTAGCATACAAAGCTAAGTTGCCCCATTAGCACGAACCAAGTACTTGCAGCGCCTGAGGTGCAGGCAGTTCGGGCACAAACCTCACAACAAATAGCCCGCCATGGCATGAAAAGAGTTGGACCCGTTGAGGATAACAGATGGCAACCTACCTTGGGTGCAAACAGGTCGGGCATGCGCCCTACTATGTCCCACCCCGACGTACACAAGGCTACCCCTACCAAACTATTCGGGGCCACGATGGCCGTTAAGGAACACCCACTTCGAAAGTTCAACTCGATAGGTCAATAGCTTGGGGTGAGATAACCATTTCAACAAAAATGAATTGCGCAAACTTTTTAAAAAAAGAAAAAATCTCTTCATTGCAGAAGATTCATAACAGAAATTCCATTAAGAACGTCTTGATTACAAGAAAGAAAAAGGGAGAGGATTAAGTTTACAAATACAGGGAGTAAACTACTTCGGAAGCTCATTGCCCCTATTAGGGACCTCCTCGGGAGCACTAACTGGGCCAGCATCCTCTACTTCATCTCGACGCCCTCATCTTCAGAATCTGGATCATCTTTTGACTGACGTACGATGTCGTCAGTGATCCGTGAGGTGGTGATGGCGCTCGTATCCAGGTCGAGGTAGAGGTCCCTGATTAGCCATCGGTTGAGCTTGAAGACCTTGCGGTAGGCCTCGGTCATCACATCGTCAAACCTTGAAGATTTGACATAGTCGATGACAGCCTAAGTCTTGGCCTCCTTGAGAGCACCCTCGAAGATTGCAACCTTCTATCTTATATCCTCTTGAAGGTACTCCACCTCATGCTCCAGCTTCCCCTTTGCCTCCTTGAGGCCTTGCGTCTCGAGCTTTAGGACATCCCGCTCAACCTTGAGGTTGTTCACCTCAAGCCC
Source organism: Nelumbo lutea (assembly GCF_056320005.1). Classification (NCBI taxonomy): domain Eukaryota; kingdom Viridiplantae; phylum Streptophyta; class Magnoliopsida; order Proteales; family Nelumbonaceae; genus Nelumbo; species Nelumbo lutea. The sequence goes on from NC_142687.1 coordinate 7,013,210, forward strand.
TAAGGGCTCTTGACCGACCTTGAGCCCGTTTACCTTAGCCCTCAGCTTATCTTTGTCTCGGGCCAGCTCCCCCTTCTCCACCATTAACACCTTGATGAAGCTCTTCTGAGCCGAGGTGTCACTCTCCAGGCGGTGGACCTGACAGCGAGTTGCCCTCAACTCAGTATGGGCTGCACGAGATGACTTCTCAGCCTCCAGAGCCCGCCTCAAGTGCCGATCTGATTGAAGGGTCAAGGCGCGAATGGCGGTGTTCACCTGCGAAAGGGAAATCGAAAAAAAAAGAAGAAGAAGAGAAAAAAGGAGGGGGAAAAAGAGACTCACCACCATAGTATGGGTGGTAGCTCGGGCACCGAGCTGACTAGGAGTGAGATCAGCCCACTCGCTGACCTCCCCTGGGTATGCAACCAGCTTGCTCTTCTCCAGGCTGCACTGGGGGTTCAAGACGGTATGACACCCCTGGCCCTCCGATCTAGACGCCATCATCTCTACATCGTGAGTGGAACTCTCAGAGGCCTCGGCGGCAGCTTCGGTAGGATGATTCCCGGCAACAGCCCCTGCAGCACGAGCCTCGACAAAGCTCTCAGCAGCAGGTTCAGTGGGCCTAACGGCAGGCTCCGCTACCACCTCGGGCCCCTAAGGCACCGCCCCTTCTTCCAAGTCGATGACGGGCTCCGCCACCACCTCGGGCCCCGGAGATGAAGTCTGCGGAGGTTGGGCCTCGGATGAAGCTTGCGGGGACTCAACGCACGCCTTCTTGGCTACTCATTTCTTTCTCTTCATCTGGCGGAAGAGCTTCTGGTTATCTATTCTCTCCGCCTCCATGGGACCTACAACAAGACACGACATTAGCAATCCGAAGTAAGCATATGTGCAAAAGGCCGAAGTAAAGCAAAACCTACCCGAGCTCAAGTCGGCCTGAACGAGCCTCTCTTCAAATGTGAAGTCTTTATAATTTAGCTTGAGCTGAGCCAGCATCTGGAGTGCCTTCTTGGTCTTCCCATCTAAGATGACACTGGGGTCTTGAACAGCCACCCTCCAGTCAGTAGGGAAGGGCCACCCCGTGCTGCTCTGAACTACAAAGTAGTCCCGCTTCCAGGCCAGGACTTTACTCGAGAGTCTGTGCATGATCTTGAACCCCGGGTGGGGAGACAGGTAGTAAGACCGTCGGTGCCCGAAGTACTCTTCTTTATGGCCAAAATGGTGCTAAGGATGTCCAGGTCAATAGGAAGAGAACGGTTGAAGCATAGAGAAATGGTCCCAACTATATTTCGTATGGAATTCGGGTGAAGTTGGTCCAAGGTTATGTTGAAGTGCACCAGCACCTTAGAAATTAAGTGGTGGAGAGGAAGTCGGAGCCCGGCTACTAATTGTTCCCTGAAGGCCACGATCTCATTAGGACCGTGCTCCCATGGGAAATTGCTAGTAGGAAGACTATAAGAGTACTCCTCAAGAAGATGGAACTTCTATATGAGGTCCTAGAGTCTCTCCACAGTCATGGTAGAAGGGCTGAACTAATCTGGAACCCGACCTCGGTGGGAAGTGAATGCCAGATGACCCGAAGCCACCCGTACATCGGATGGTTGGGCGGCAGAAGGGACACCCCGAGCCGAGGTACCCACCTCGGGCTCGTCGATAAGGCTGTCTTCGCTAGACGACATAGCGGACTGAAGGGAAAGAAACAAACTAGAAGGGAAAAGGAAGCTCGGGAGGACTCACCAAAGAAACGCAACCGGACTGTGAGAATAGGATGAACTGGAAGACCCGAGCTGAGAGACCCCTGGCGCGAGCTCAAACGCTAACGACGAAAGCTTTGTGGCAAAGAAAATGGCCAAGGGACCCCCTATTTATAGCTACGGTTGTGGGTTCATCAAGGCAAAAATGATTTAGCGCGTTTTTGACGTCCGTGAAGTCCAAGTCGCGTGAAGTTCGTGTGTGATCTGGACGCGACTCAAATCTTTTTTCGATCGAACCGGGTGCTAGACCGGATCAGCTGGACGGAGCGTGCGACAAAGCGGCATAAATACCGATGCCAAATCCACCCAGCGCGTCACATGACCTCCCTGCGCTGGGTCATCGCCGTCAGCGCAGGGAGTGGGGGGCAATTGATGGAGGGTGATTTGGCCTGACCTCGCAACACGGGTACACGTGGGCGTGACTTTGCTCAAATAGTGACTCAGCGTGACAACGCAACTGACACAACCACAACTCGGGGGGAGGGTCTCACTGAGTTGAGCTTGGAAACTGGGCGGATAAACTACTCGTCAGAGGTTGTCCGGTCTGCATCTCCTCCTCGGGGTTAAGGCACTTCGGGGTGCCCCGAGGTCGGGGTACCCTGACCATTCCCGATACTCGAGCTCCTCCCGATGGACTTTGGGTCGTTCCCCGATGGGAGCTCACTGACCCACCTCTAGGCACCCCGGGGTGAAAACACTTCGGGCCAGACAGCTCAGCATAGCTTGCCACAGGCAGCTCGCCGCCTTTGGGATAGCCCAGCACAGGGTAACTCACGAAAGGGTAGTTCGGCATACCGCTAAAAGATCTCTTGCCCGACCACCGTACCCAACAAATCTAGGGATAGCAGCCATGTCCCCCGTCAGACGTCATCGCGGCTGCCACCTTTAGAAGGTGCCTTACACCTGGCAAGCACGTACCCTGCGACGATGGCCCGATGCATGCCACCTCAGCCTTGCTTGTAACGATTGTGGCAGACTAACAGTGGTGGTTATACCTGCCCTGTCAGAAGTCAGAGGGCCTGATGCGACGGAATTCTGTTATAAGGGGTTTATTCTCAAGGAACAAGGTATCTTCGAACCACTGGCACAATCTGCACTCTTAGCCTTCGTCTTCCCTTTGCTTCTCACACAGAATACTGACTTAATCGTCGGAGCGTTCCTGCCGAGCAAGCCCCCCGGGGATTCTTCTTCTTCCTCCTCGTTTCAGGTACCTCTCAGGAGCCACGTGAGTGCCAGCTAGGAGTGACCGGATCACGCTAAATCAAGTTGAAAATCCAATTAGATAAATGACTAACTAAGGGGGTATTTGGCAAGTCTTTTTGTGGTCTTTCAGGCTTTTCAAAGTTTGAAAGACCAAAATTTGGTATTTCTCCATTTGGCAATGAAAGGTGGGAAACTGAAAAGGCCTATATTCTAAAAAGCTCAAATGAAGCTTCTTATCTTTCTACACCTAAAATCTTTCATTTAACTATTCTGTAGATCATGGTAGACTTGGATACTTGCCAAACGGTCTAAATCTTTAAAAACAAAACCCCAAAAGCTCATTACATCTTTTGTCTATCTGCCGAAAGATCTTCCTAAAAACATTTACCAATTGGCTCCTAAATGAAAGTAAAAATAAAGGGAAGTAAAAAATAAAGAAAAGTGTTTCTAAAAAGTACAAAAACAAATAAACGTCACTTCATTTCTAAACAATAGTGAATGGAAAAATCAGTTAGATGTCCAAAAGCTGTTATAGAAGTAGCTGGGAAGATGTTGAATACAACAAGGAAAAGCGTTCATATTAACACTTTTGTCAAAAATTTAAATGACAATGTTAATGATACTTAGTTTGATGGACATTGAAGAAGTTAAAAGATCAGTGGCTCTCACTTATATGGCTGCAAACGGATGGATTGAATTGGATATTACCCAAATTCAAATTTGTTTCATGTATATTTAGATTCAAATCAAATCTTGTAGATGATGTTCAGTGAATTGGATTCATGTGAACTTCCTGTGACTCTTTCTAGACATGTAACATTCAGCCAACCTTGCTAATATACATAATATGAATTTAATAAATATTTAACAATATATGTCCAAGGTATCTAGGGATGATTATGGGTCGGGCTTGGGATTTGTTTTGACCAGGCCCAGCCCCAGCCCCTATTATGGGCAGGCTTAATGCAGGTCCAGATTGGGCCCGCCCTAGCCCAAGCCCAGCAATTTTTGGGATGGGACAGGTCGGGCAATGTGAGACTGGGCAAAAAAGGTCAATCTTCGGTGGATCCATGCACCATGCTTAATCCAACCTGGGTATCAATTGGATTGGATTTGGTCCAATCCGATCAAGTCCAGTGTGAGTCCATTGCAAATGGATCAGATTCATTCCAATCCAATGAATATTTTGGATCAATTTGGACCATCCAATCTATTCAAATTGGTTTTAATTTAGATTGGTTTTAATTCAAACCTGGTCCCCTAACACCTATATTCTTATTTTCTATCCATGGACCACATATTGGCTGAGTCCAACCCAATCCAATATAAATTCATTATGGATGGAGCATGTTCAATCCAATCTAATAAATACTTTGGACCATTAAGTCTGGACTGGTCCAATTTAATGTCTTGTTGGTCCATTCAATCCATCTAAATTGATTTTGGTTTCGATGGGGTTCAGTCCAAAACCGGTCCTTTAACACCCTTAATCTAACCAGCATAAGGGCACATAGCATGCTGTTCTATAAATCTATATCTATACTATTATAAAAAGTACGAATGAGGGTGTGAAACTTTTCTTGACTAAACTGCCCATTGTGTATTTAGTCAATCCCTAATTATGAGGTTGAAAATGTAATTTCAATTAATGCTTTTAATCTCATTTAATCCCCTCTCATTAAGTCTTATATTTAAAGTATTAACTCTCATTCTCACTTATTAAATCCTATATTTAAGTTATTTTTTCACTAATGAATGTTACTAATTAGATCTATGCGACTATGCCCAATGATGTTAACAATATAAACCCATATATTTTAAAACTTACTCAAAAATAAAATCATTCTTTATCCAAGTGATAGCTAAGCAATTCAACCATTAGTGTCAAATTAATCAATCCATGAAATTATAGTCAAATAATAAATTGTTAAATATAAATAAATATAAAATATTGTAAAAATGTATAAAAAATTAGCCACATTTATTATGTTTTTATTAATCAAATTGAAAAAGTGTAATAAACAATAATTATTTTTAATGATGATGAAAATGAAATACATAATCTAAAACTAAACAAAATGAAATTATTTTTTGATTTGGAGATCAATAGTTCAACTTATGGGTCAAATGTGTCAACCTTTAATGTCATAATTAAATAATAAAAATTAATAAAATATAAAAACATAAAATTGAAAAAAAAAACATAAACTTTATAAAAAAACATTGTGCCCATGTATAATATCATATATTTATCATATTAAACAAAAAGTAAGTGTACATGACAGAATTATTTTTACACACGTAGAAACAAAAAATAATTATAGAAAAAATTGAACACATCTATAATTTTATATTTGCACTACTATTAAAAATACACATAAGATTGTAAAACTTTCTTTTGACTAAAATATCATTTTTTGAATTTAATCCCTGTTTAGTTGTGAGGTTTAAAATATAATTTGAACTATTACTTTTCACTTCATTGAATACCCTCTCTTTAAATCTTACATTTTTTTTTATAAATAAACAAAAAAAAACACTAAGAAGATAAAATATTACAAAAATAAAAGTCCAACCAAGCTGGCAAGTCTATTAATGATACCCAAAACTTTGCAGCCCAATATGAGGTATTTACATGATCCGATTCAAACTTTGCAATTTGCATTCACTTAGTAATAAAAACAAAAAATAATATATATATATATATATATATATATGAATTTTATAAAAAATTCTACATACATTATTACTGTCATTATCATCATCTAGAACTACTACATGCAAATCACGTACATAGTTATTAACTAAAGGATGAAAAAATGAAAAAGACATTAAAATTTTAAATTTTCTTTATTTCACTTCCTTGAAATGCCTTAACTCAATGATTAATCATATTTAGATAACCATTATTTATAAATATTGATATTATATTATTAAAATATTCTAATTTAACTTTTGTGACCTGAACGTGAAGCAAGGTAAATATCAACATTATATAACAAAAACGATGGTTCCAACCGGTTCATTTGATAAGGTGTATGGCTGGTTGTAGAGGAGACATGGGATCAAATTCCACTCTCATCACAGTTGGGGCTGGGGGGCTTATGAGACGGTCTACCCTGTTTTGTACATTGTAACCCCATATCAATAAATAAATAAAGCAAAAGTTCCTGCATCTCCAAAATGGGGGATTAGGATTGATTTGTGAGACGGGCAAGTCCTCTGGGAATGCGCCTAAAAGACCTCCGCTTGTTCGCTACACACCTTCTATACCTCTCTCTCTCTCTCCCCCCTTAAAACATAAGACATGGCAAGTTGCAGTTACAGTAATCGCTGCGACATGCCGACATGGCATAAAAAGGCAGAAATGTCGATCTTCAGCTTCAAGCTTTTAAGCCCCGTTTTACAGCCTCCAGGATGCTGAACAATAGAAGAATACAAAGAAGCTTTAAGTAGGGAAGGCATATATGGGGAGATCAAACCTCTACACCCTACAGGTTCTTTGTTAAGGTCAGTGAACCTCACGTGCACTCTGTTCTGTCTCCACTCTCCACACCCTCCCCTCCAGTTCTCCTGTTCCTGTATTGTATTGTGTACTAAGAAATACCATATAGATATAGAGCTGGATGTACGTGGAAACCAGAGTACTAGATATAGCTAGCGATCAGAAATAAACAAAGTCTCAGTTGAACATTGAACATGTAGCAACTAGCAATATAAAGATCGCTTATTTGAGTGAAACTCTGAATTGGCATTTGGCAACACCAACACTTTTTATCTTATGTGGTCAAAGCCAATACGGAGGGATGGTGGTCCCTACTCCCTGTGGATGTGGATGTGGATTATTAATAAACCCGTTCATTTCGATTTCAGTGAGCCTGCTGCCACCCAAACAACTCGGGTCTCAGACTCTCATGGAGTGAAATTACTGAGCTAACACATTGCAAATAATATATACTCAGTGTTGTGGTGTGACAGAAACCTTCTTCTTGGCCTAGGTAGCCATGGGGTAGTGGGATAAATGATGAGAAACAAATGCAGAAAAAAAAATAAAAAAAGAAGAAGAAACCCTTAAAAGAAGAACCTTCTTAATTCGTACATTGCATTCCTCCCATCTGGTTAAGTTGAATCCTTTCTGGGGAAAATACAATAAACAAGCCAATCGCTTCCCTCTCCCCGGCCCCGAGTAAATGCCTGGGATGTAGCCCCATTTTTTTTAATTATTACCCATTTCAGTTCTTTCCTCATATTTTATGTCTCGCTTCCTCTGAGGCCCTATTATCAAAGAAAGAACCATTGAACTTTCAATCACATTGAATACTTCACCTGCCTACGCATGCATTAATGAGGTTACTATAATGCCCATATTATTATAAAATGCACATTCCCATATCAAGATTGATGTTATAATATCACTTAGCATTTAAAATGCCAACGGAATCTTGCAAGTAACGAGAAATATATATATATGAAATCTTAGTAGAGCCGATTACAAGGCCCCCCCCCTCTTTTTTATTCTAAGCTGTGCCTTTAGGCCTTGCTAAAACAAGTCTGCAATCTGGTTATCTGGGTTGTTCCTTTCAATGATGTCAGCAGTTGGATTGGTATCAAACGGCTCGCTCCAGTCTAAGTGGATCCTGATCTAAGGTAAGGGGTACCTGCATTGGATCAAAATCCCGTGCTTCTAACGCGTCCTATTCTCATTTTGATTTCTGAATTTGTAGTCTAAAAGGAATTGCTCATCAGAAGATTCCAACTGCTGGTCCTATAAAGGTTGGGAGATGGGTCATGGGTGCAGCTCTGCAACTGCAAATAGGGGCCAGAGACAGAGAGAGATGGGTGGTGAGCTTTGTACAAGGCTACGACAGTCATGGAGAAGATTGGAAGGAGGTTTAAATGATGCGGTTTCTAAGAGCAGGGTAGGAAGATATTTCAAGCTGGAGGCTAGGAAGAGCTGCTTTACAAGGGAAGTGCGTGCAGGGACTGCTACCTTCCTCACGATGGCCTACATCATCACTGTTAATGCCACCATACTTGGAGACTCCGGCGGGACGTGCTCCGTCTCTGATTGCACCATTGACATACATCTCGCAAACGCAAATGCATCGACATCGACAACACAGCACAAGCTAGGGCCGGACTGCAAGCTCAAAGCAAATGTGGGTTATGACAACTGCCTGTCAAAAACCAAAAGCGACCTCATAGTGGCCACCGCTGTGTCTTCCATGATTGCTTGCTTCGCTATGGGGCTGTTAGCCAACTTACCCTTCGCCTTGGCTCCAGGTATGGGGGTTAATGCCTATTTTGCATACGACTTGGTGGGGTATCATGGATCAGGTTCCATCTCATACCAAACGGCGCTGGCGATAGTGTTGGTGGAGGGCTGTGTTTTTCTTGCGATAGCTGCATTTGGTTTGCGCGCAAGGCTTGCGCGTCTCATCCCTCGGCCAGTCCGGCTTGCCTGTGCGGCGGGCATCGGCCTTTTCATTGCATTCGTCGGCCTGCAGTCTCAACAAGGCGTTGGCCTCGTGGGGCCGAGTTCTTCCACCTTGGTAACCCTCGCGGCTTGCTCCCGCACGAACCCAGTCACAGGCGAGTGCGAGAACGGAAAGATGCAAAGCCCCACGTTCTGGCTCGGCGCTGTGGGCTTCCTAGTAACGTGCTACGGGCTGATGAAGGAAATCAGGGGCAGCATGATCTATGGCATCCTGTTTGTGACGTTGGTTTCATGGATTAGGGGCACCAGCGTAACGTATTTTCCTAATACCACTCTCGGCGACACCAACTACAAATATTTCAAGCAGGTGGTGGAGTTCCATAAAATCAAGAGCACTGCTGGGGCTGTAAGTTTCAGAGGGTTCAACAGAAGTGAGGTCTGGGTAGCCTTGGTTACGTTGCTCTACGTGGATGTGTTGGCCACGACGGGGACATTGTACTCGGTGGCTGAAGTTGGGGAATTTGTAGATGAGAATGGGAGTTTTGAAGGAGAGTACTTGGCATACATGGTTGATGCAGGGTCTACGGTTGTGGGTTCGGCGCTGGGAGTATCCCCCATTGCGACATACATAGAGTCATCGGCAGGGATCAGAGAAGGAGGTCGGACAGGATTAACAGCTCTGGTTGTGGGGTTCTACTTCTTCTTGTCGTTGTTCTTCACGCCTCTTTTGGCAAGTGTTCCACCATGGGCAATAGGGCCTTCTCTGGTCATGGTTGGAGTGATGATGATGAGGGTGGCCAAAGACATAGAGTGGGTGAAGGTTAAGGAAGGTGCTCCTGCATTTGTTACCATGATGCTCATGCCATTCACCTATTCTATATCCAATGGGGTTATCGGTGGGGTTGGGCTTTACGTGGCTCTTAGCCTATATGATCTTATTTTGAGCTCTTTAACATGGTTGATGAACATGAGGAAGGTTGTAGGTGGAATTAGAAATCAAGTCAATGCAACTGCTACTGCTGATTCATCGGCTGACTTGTTGTAACTCAACTTTTAATTTTCCATCGGTAGCTTCAAGCCTTCAACTTCAAGTTTGTAACTATTTCTTTGTATCTTTAGTCTTTAAAATATATATATATATAATGCCCGTACTTGCTTCGTCTTCACGTCCAGTACGTCCACCAATGTGAAAAATTCGGTACATTTATTTCCTCTCATAAGTCCTAACTAGGAATGGCGTGGGTGGGGAATGGGAGCCTATCTTCATCTCTGTTAATGGGGATATGGTTATTTCGGGGATTTCCACTCTTTTGTGAGTTTTTATAATATTAATCATTTTGTTTTTATTTTTTATTTATTTAAAAAAATAAAAATAAAATAATTAAAAATTATAAATATATGAAAAAATATTCAAATATATTCAATCATATTTTATTTAATTATATTTTTAAAAATATTAATATATAGATGCATGTATGTATCTATCTATATATAAATTTATACATACACTTATATATATTAATGGAAATCCTATAGAACAAGGAATGCTCTCTCCGCCCCCACCAATGGGATGAAAATTTCCCATCCCAATGCCCCAAATCCCCGGATCTAGGAAATGGGGAAAAGGGAATCACCAGACATACGTGTGTGGACATAGAGGACCACCCCGTGAGTCCATTCAATTGCTTATCTCATCAACAAATGATGCATCCTGGGTGGTAACTTATTGAATTAAACACCTTTGTAATTGCAGAATGGGCAGTACTGTCATTTACCACATCCATACAAATGACCTAACAACGTGTCAATTCAACCTGGACCATTCAACCAGATCAATTAATAGACTCGTATCGCACATTCGCATTAGATGAAGACCCCAACCCATAGAATTTCATCTCATATTTTCTCCCAGGCATCAGGAGTATCGAATGCCTCCTGTTGGAACTGAAACCCAAGACACAGAACTGAAAAGGAGACACTGTTATTATAAGCAAAAGCACAGAAGCAGATGGAGCGTAAATTAAAAACCTCTTTGTCTTTGTCTTTGAGTGACAAAAGTTGCTTCATTACCAAATAAATAAATCATTAATTAATGATTTTGCTGCTTCAAAACTGAACTTTGATATACGGCATCACTAAGCAACATCGATCCTGAAATATGCTCTACATTATTATGAGCATCCTTAACTTATTACTGGTATAAATGTTACCATGCTGGAAAGCAAACAGATTTGAGAATTTCCTCCAAATTAAATGACACCATCAAACAAAAAATATATTTGTTAGTAAGCCAAAGTAAAGAGAAGCCTGATTGATTCGAAAAGGTACAATATAGAATGAACTTACACACACGTATAGCTAAGCCATCTTAATGGAAATCCTTTATTTTGTTATCTGTTAAAGCCACTTCTAGGTATCTGTTTCCTGCCTTCTTACAAACCTTGACCTTCTATGTTCTATCCAAACATTTTCCTAATTTCAGATTCATATTTAATCTAGAGTTCAATACTCTAAAATCCCGTAAACTTTGAACTCATTGTCTTTGTTATTTTGGTTTTCTATTTTTTATTTCCCATTTTTATCCGTTAAGTAATTCACTGCTTAATTAGTTCGTTTTAGGGGTTTTCGATTTTATTGCAAGTTACGGTTTGAGCAGGGATGTGTGGAGTTCATGGTATCATAAAATCATTATATATTCTTTTCGCACTTTGTTTTTCCTTTATCTGTCGTCCTCGAATGTTCAAGTGTACGATATGCGGACCGGGTCAGGCCGTGTTTCTCTCTCTTAGGTTAAGTTGGGGGTCGGCCCGGCATGGCCCATGGCCCAAGTCCATGTGGGCCCATGCCGGGTTGGGCCACGAGCCTGGCCAAGTGTGCTGCAGGCTGTGCTATGGGGCTGAGCCATGCTGGGTTGGGCTACAGGCTAAGCCTTGGCCTGGGCCAAACTGGGTCAAAAAGGCCTAGACTAATTTCTTTCACCAAGTAAAACTAAAATACTTAACTTTCGTTTGGACTTTGGGAATAAATTGAAAAAATAAAAATTTTAACAAAGAAATGAAAAAAAAAAACTTACCAAAATCAAAATGGACAACAAATTGAAAAAAAAAAATGGAACTTTATTTCATTTAAAATATAAAAATCTACTTATTGAAAATAAAAAAGTTACATTGTTGAAAAAATAATAAATAATTTAAATGAAATTGAAAAAATTACTCCCACTCCTTGACTTTAATCATCTACTTAATCAAGTGTAGTAGTGTCATGCCCTCCTTTGTCTTGTAATTTATTCTCACCATTCAAGAAACATTTAAAGTATATGTATTTTTTCTTGTTTCTTATAGAAGAGCATATGTCTGCCCAAGTGGCTAGTACCACCCTTGCTACTAAAGCTAAAGTCAATCCTACATTTTTGGCAAATGACTCTTTTTCCCTTCCCCTTAAAATCCTCTATTTTAAATATTTTCTGAATCAAGCTAGTAAACTTACTATTGGGGAATTGGTTTGAGCCACCCATTTTTTAAATCTAAAAAAAAATAAAACTTAATTTAATTACACTTACCCGGATGTTCAGATTACCGGTTTTATCTCAACTTGATTTCAACAATTGAAGCCTCAAAGCCTCCTAAATTGCTAAGTGCCTAAGTATATATGTCTGTATGACAATATGCCGGTATGAGATGAGAGACTAAGAGAGTATGAGAATTGCTGAATTGGTGTGATGAGAATGGTGGACTGGTGGAGGATAGGGTTATTTATAAGATTTGAAAATAATTCAATTGCCCAAAATATCCTAAAAACTAATCATTTTTTAGCTGTTAAAAAGGGTATTTTGGTCATTATAAAGTCATTTATCACTTTACCCAAATGACTTCAAATTCCCAAAAAAGCAAGTTATATATGAAATAGGCATATAGCTATTAGAGGGACATTATTGTCTTTTCTTCCTCCAAAAGCCAAAATATATAAATACTTCCCCTATATAGCTATTAATAAGCTTATAGCTATTGATTGAGGGGTATTTATGTAAAACCCCCTAAAAAAGCTGAAACTAATCGTTTGAGGGGTCTCCCAAGGACCCAAAGGCTAGTTTTCTCAAACGGGCTACACTCAACCCATTGTAAGCCTACGGGCCATGCCAGCCAACTGACCTGAAACCCCTGGCCCACACAATCGTGTCATACCTGACACACCCCAAGTGCCATCATGCCAGGCTATGGACAGTAGGGTCCCATGTACACATCCACTGAATGCTTCTGATTGTGTTTCATCAACTACGTAATTCGACTTTCCTATATGATGTTTTCGCTTTTGAGTTGGTTTGTTAGAGCCTTCGCTTCCAAGGGGTTTCATTTGTTTTGAACTTTTGATGAAAAGAATAGCAGTTTTTACGAATTTGAAATTGATTCGTAACTGCATTCATTTTTGGCTAATGTTGGCATTTTGTGAATATGAAATTGACGAATTGTCCAATGTTCTGCTTGGATTTTAGTTTATAAGATAATTCATTGTTCTCTTTGGAATTAGTAATAATTGTTTCTCTGGACTGGAATTAGTGTAAAATTGGTCTAGTAACTGTTGACCTACGTAAAATGGAGTTTTTGCCTGTAAATCAGTGTTTAGACTGTCAGGTCAAATAGGCCAATTGAACCGGTTGAGCCGTGACCCAGGGTTCTGACTGGTTCAGTCATCCTAATAACCGGACTTTCTCAAAACTTGCTGAAAATTGGTTAATCGGCCAGTTGAACTGAAAAATCAGTGAACCGGTCACAATTTTATGAAACCGCTTGGATTTATACATAAGTCTGTGTTTGAAAACGATGCAAATAAGTGTGAATGCAAATATGTAGAGTGTAAAACAGTCCATATAAATTGTAAAGTTGGGTTAGTTTTGCACTAATAAATTTACCTTTCTAGCAGACTTTTAGCTGTAATGGGTGCAAATACGAATTCAAATAAAGCATATGCCTTTTTTATCAAAAGCCCACTTGAATTCAAATTTACTTCTTTTTTATTGATGTAATTTTACATCTTATTATCAATGTAAATATGCATTGGAAAATGTGTTTTTTGACATTTGTCAATGCATTAATATAATGTTGCCAAACACAGGCAAAAATGAACAGGAGTGCAAATATATCCTTAACCGGGATTTACACTCCATTTGCATCGTTTCCAAACTCAGCCTAAGTGAAATTTTAAAATGTTGTTAGAAGATTTGAACTCAAGACCTCTTATTTTCACAAATTACTTAATTATCAAAATTTCACCTCTTTATTTATGCTAATTAATGATTATTTATCATATATATTACATTATTATGCACGTATTTTAAAAAAAAATTAAGTTAAAAGGCTTAAACCCTAGTCATTTATTTTAAAAACTAAGAAACTTACCATCCATCCACCATATTTAAAAATTGAGAAACATATATCACATCACATATGAGAGTTTTTCAACTAGAAAATTGTAGGTTTGAGTATGATAATTGACATTTATAGTTGATACATCAAATTTGATGTTATAGGTACAACTAACAAACGCTTCAGGTATTACAGTGTAATCTCAACCTAAATCGACCCAATAAGGGACAAATCATGGTAGGTTTACTAGTTAACTCGACCCATGGCCATGGACACCACTTGAACAAAAAGGCCACAAAAGAGTTTAGAATTGGGTTAAGACAAGGGAATGCCCCCATATTACCTGAGTAGGGGTGTGTGTTAGGCGAGACAATTAACCAAGCCCAAATCAATCCAACCCAAAATTTTACATAAATTGGACTTGAGCCCAAATCCTTGGGCTTTTTATTTTGGGGCTAGCCCATGCTTTAGTCCTTGAATAGGATGAGCCCAGCCTAATGCCAACCCAACCTTTGACCTAACTGAAACGTGAAATCCACAAACCCACTCCATTTCTCTATCCTATAATCCTCTTTCTCGTGCAAATGTATGTGATACTCAATCAAGTACTCGACCAATAGTCTAATAATAAAGCAAGAGAAGAAACCCAATCTATCGTAACTACTAATTAGTGGACATTAATATTTCACTAATGATGTAATTCTGACCACGTATTTCCATCATTCCATACACAGGAAACACAAAAGCTGACGCATTTCTTGCTGGGTGATGATCACGCTTAGTCTTTCAATAAACGAAATACCAGGAAGAAGAAACTTGCAACAATGAACAAGAAACGCATACACACATAGAGATTGAGAGATTGAGATCAAACAAATAATCAGATCCCCTCCCTCTCTATTCAATTATTACTGAAATTGGCAATTCAAGGATTCAGTCAAACATTCACATCTCGGCCACTAAGCACCAACCTTCATCACCATCAATCTGTTCCAACACAAATCCGACATCACAAAAACTCATACAATCATCGTCGTCATCATCAACAACTTCATCAGTTTCTCCCGACTCAACTGCTTCGACCGGATCACTATCCCCTAACCCATGAGAATCGTTATAAGCGTCGTCGGCATAGTACTCTTCGTCTTCATCGTCCCAGAGGTCATTGCAGCTGGACAAATGACTGAGAATTGCCGTTGCAGATAGCCCGGCATAATTCAATCCTTGGCCTTTATCCACGACTCTCCAAGCAACCAATCGATGATTCGTCACCACGTCGGACGACCTGAGCTTCTGGGTCCCCTTAGCCTTGTCCTTCGACTTGCCAGCAGGGTGGATATGACACTCCTCACACTTGGGTCGACCACATTTTCCTGTGAATTTCGAGTGATTGGTCGGCTTCGACGACACTCTAGTGTAAATTCCGGCGGTCGGAGGTGAACCAAGTTTGTTGACAATTCTGGAATTGGGTCTTGGGTTCCATGGCGATGGCAAGATGGCGTAGCTCATAACCATCCCATGTTGTCGACCCTCCCTCTTCATCTTCCCACCTTTGTCTTGGAGGCTAATGGATTACAGAATTCTGAGATTTTGCCTCCTTTCTCTCACCCTCCCTTTATAGCTCTGCCTGGTTTTTTAGCTCCTGAAATGAAATTAAGTTGGAAAGCTTGGGTAGCAAGGTTCTGTTTTTCTTCTTTCTCTTGGTTCATGTCCGTGTGGAGCAAGTCACTTGAGCTATGGAATTGGAGTAAAGTCATGACTCATTTTATTTATAAATAATTATAAATGTATAGTCAACTTTAGCTCTGTGGGCCGTAGCCCGTAGCGTAGACTGACTAATTTGAATGGAAAGATCATGGGGTATAGGACTCCTTGTGTTGTGAAGTGGAGTCTGAAGCCAGATACTTCGTTGTGACTTCTCTCATACCAGATCAGTCCCTCAACTCTCAAGCAATCTCACTAAAATATAATCTTGCGAGTAAGATTGATTTATGTATGTGTCTGTGTGTCTAAGACTCACATGGTTACATCATCATATCAAATGGTAGTATTTTACATGTTACAACGACGCAACCCTTGAACCAGACCCCTGATAAAATCAATCATATGTAGTGCTCAAATATGATTGATTTTACTCGCAAGCCGGGCCTCATACAGCCACTGCTCAAATATGAAACTCTGAGTAGCTTCTCTGGAATACTGGGCTCAACCATCGCAGCTTGATTAACATAACACACCCCAAACGCAGAAGTCCTCCCAAATGGCGCATAATCTTGGTAGGTCTAGTAGTGTTTGAAAAGCCCATTTCATAAGGGGTATTCAAATAAATTGTTTGGGCCATAAAAGGGAAAATCTATGATGTAAGAAAGATACAATATGAGAAGAGTTTTGACCAATCAAAACCCACCTATGAATTTTGATAAATAACATCTAATTCTCTATCACGTTATGATTCTAGTTTATTGATCAGTTGTTTTTCAGATATTATATCTTTAATCTTTTCTATATCATAGTCGAACCCATAAAAAAAAAGCATAACTTTCTTACAAAAGCATATGTTCTTTTCCTTTTTTTTCAACAAGTGAAACTAGAAATCAAGGATCAAAATATTGATAAATCTGGTACACAAAGTCGGGCGGGCATCAATGTGTATCTGATGGCACCAAGACCAATAGTTTCGTGTCAATGCTTTAATGCTTGCCAAAAATGCATTCTTAAACTTCTGGTTTCAAATAACACTATTTACTTAAAGTTACAGAGATCATGATTTAGTGGGCATTAGTTTTTCTTTCTTTTTTTTGGTAATATACTTTAGATCATGATTCAAAGTATATGATATGTATCAGTGGCAATTAAGGGAAGTATATATGTTGGAACTTGGAAGGTTAATTAATATCATAAGGCAGTATCTATTATTGGAATAGACTGACACATAAAAAGTGAAAAAACAAAAACAAATAAATATGGATTATACTTTTTGTTGTAATAGGTAAAGAAGCGATTCAGAGAAACAACTTTAAAGCAGCACTTGTAGGAGGGTTCGCATGAAATTTTAGTGTATGTATCGTGTGCGTGTGAGGCCCTCTGTGACAAGCAGATCTGGTCTCACGATGAGACGGGATCTTCTCCTCACACTTGGGCGCCTCACATGTACATCCTACCATGCATTGAGAACATCTCCTGTGAATAATAACTTAAAAGTACAGGAGATGTTCTCAATGCATGGTAGGATGTGCAAGCGAGGCGCTCTCTGTGAGGAGCAGATACCAAATAGAAGCCCACATCAGACAGAAATAAAAGCATTTATTTATTACTGAGAAAGTATCTATTTCCTGGTTTCAGGAACCGATTTTAACCACCACAACCCCCGCCTATTACCCATCTAACTCAACTTGCAAAACCTCCTACTCTTATACAAGTTAATGAACAAGGATAAGCTATGCCAAACACAGTCTCACAACTTAAGCATAAATCTCTAGCAAGATATATCTAGACTTCAGTACAGGTCCTCCGGCCCAGACCTAATACTGTAAGTTATGTAAAGGAATGAATAAGAAAGCGAAACATCAACCAAGTGAAGTACGTAATATTTTGAAACAAATATCCCAACCATCAACCCCCACTTTTATACCCATATCCAGCCAGGACTACTTTACCAACCAAAGAATGTCACCCTATGGTTGCGGATAACTCAACTGTTCATTTCTGACCCAGCAAATGGCAGTCTGCTAAAGCTGCATTAGGCATTCCTTATTTTAAGGACTCATCTCCTTTTTGCTGTTAAAATGTCCCTGTGAACACTGAGTTTTTAATTGCAAAAAGGAGATAAGTCCTTAAAATAAGGATGCAAACACCCCCATAGTCCACGTTCTACAAATACTAGTGGAACTTAAAAAATAAATAAATCTGTATTTGGAAAGCAATTTACTAATTAGACTTCAAAAGCCCAAGCCATGTATTTTCTAGTCAGATACAAAACCTGTGTTTCCAGGAAAACCTTGCAGTATAACTGACCAATCTTTTAAGAAATCTGTGATATTAAAAATTTGTCTGTATTTATACATATTTGACAAGACAAGCCTTCCTGTCATTGCAGTTTGGTCTTACTTTTTAGCAACGCGTACTTGATACAAACCTTCTGATTCGTTTTTAAGACCAAAAACGCAGACATCTCCTTGTTGAATGTTGTTTGCCTCGGCAAAAGCTTCCCATCCACTTGCTAACACTTTAAATCCAGGTCTTTCATGGTAAAGGACAGGCCACACTCTCATGGCTGAATCTTGAAGAAATATAATCTTCCTTTCTGTTCTTGACCTCACTCTGTAGGCAAGTGGCTGTGTTTCTCTTGGCAATTCCTGTACAACCATTGCAAAAGTAATGACAACCTGATGGATTGGTATAACTGCAGCTGTTACAACATGACCAAGTAACAGAAACCTAGAGAAGACAAGATATGCCCACTCCACTTCCAAGATTTTTCACTAATGGCATCCTGATGTGGACATCAAAATAGTCCTAAAGTTTATTCTAGGAATTTTATATTTTTCTTGTTTTTTTTTTCTAAATTTTGGGGCATTTGGTTAATTTGGTCATTTCACAGTTTAAACATTGAATCCAACTATTATAAGCTGTTAATTAGGCCATTGTTAGAGTTTGTTTAAAGTTTCAAACTGACCAGGTTAATATGTCAGAAATAATAGTGATTTTTCTCTTAACTGGGTGTGCATTGGCAATTTAGTAATTATAGTGATGTAATTCAATTTATACTAATCATAGATGAATTGACTAAACCAGAATGTATGATAAGTAAATTTAATAGGACTGCAAATCAAGACATACTTACTATTGAGGAATATTTTGCCCATAGAATTAGAACAGCATGGGAAAAACCGAGGGATGCATCCAGAGTTTTTATGTGATAAGTGAATACCATTTAGATTAAAAGGAAAGCTCTATAAAACACTTGTAAGGCCAGCTATGCTGTATGGAGCAGAGTCTTGAGCAGTCAATAGACAATATGCCCAAAAATGAGTGGCAAAAATGTGTATGTTGAAATGGATGTGGAAAAACTAGAAAGGATGGGATCATAAATGAAGTCATTTGGAGGAACCGAGGAGTAGCTCCATTGCTCCAATATGTGATAAAATGAGAAAAAGTAAACTAAGATGGTTTGGTGATTTGATCATGTGCATAGAAGACCGTTAACAGCACCTGTAAGAAGAAGTTATCCATTGCAAGTTGAAGGGGCTAGAAGGGTTAGGGGTAGACCAAAAAGACATGTGTCTAAGTAGTAAGAAATGATTTAAGTGCCCATAATTTAACAATTGATATGCCATTAAACCTAACGGAATGGCAAAACAGGATTCATGTAGCCAACCCCATGAGTGAACAGTAACTCAAGGCACCCTGCAAACTATATATTTGTTGTCTTTTCTCTTTTGAAGCAGAACGGAATAAGAAATAGAATCTTTTGGGTTTGTTTAGGGGATTCTTCTAGAGGTTCAATTTAAATATTGGAGCTCTAACCAATCTCATCTTGCAGATTTTTTTTTTGGGATCAATATCTCATCTTGCAGATTTGGTAGGTAAGGTTCCAACTGAAACCCAACCTGACCAAGCCAATCTCATGATTGTATTGGGTTAGGGTTGAGGATCTGGTTGAGTTAGTGCAGAGGCTTGTACACATTGAGTTGGTTAGGATTGACTTCAACTGGAGCCAACCAGCCTGAGTTGTACCCCTAAGAGTGTTGCACTTCAGCATTAATCAACCTCCCCCCCCCCCCCCCAGTTAAGATTAATTTTTATATCTACTCCACCAGGACCAGGACCTTCAGGAGTTGGAGTGCCTTTAGAGAACATGAGGGTTACATGTTAATGGTCTCAGTTGATTTTCAGTTCACATTGGACCTGACCAGGCTAGAGCATGAGCGCAGCCTTAGTTTTTCCCCATGTTAACAAGGAGGCCAGATCGTTAGCCTCTAGTGGGCACCTTATTCTTGAGATACTTGAGATTTTATCTTATTATCATAGATCCGCCTGTACTTAATCACATAAGGGCAGTGTTATAATTCTACATGTTATCCTATTCATCCACTTGATAAAAGAAACCATGTGAGGTCTGGACCTCTATTCTTTTCTCTCTCTCTTTCTTCTTCCTCTCTCATGCCTGTTGCTCTTCTAAACCCTAGACTAATCATAACTCATTCAGTTGGGTCCAAACGTCAGCCAAATCCTTAGCAGACTTTTTAGCTAGTGAAGGAATTAAACATGGAGATTTGTATACTTGTATTGGGAAAAATCCATTCTGTGTTTAACCCATTGGGGCTTTGTTGCTGGGGGTGAGAAAGTCTTCTTGGCTTAGGCTCTCAGCTCTCCTGCTCTGGGAGTTTCTCTTTTGCACTGTTTTTATCTCAGGTTCTAATAAAATCTTCTCGATCTAGTTATTGGTCCACAAAAAGATAATATTGTATTCTGCTGTAATTTCTTTTCTCATCTTATTTTTCAATCAAACTGTTTCTGATCTGTTGACAATAAAAAAAAAAAAAAGAACCCATAAAAACAAAGAAAAAACAATATACCACTACAATTCTGAGGATACCTTCAATCGATGCTATGCGCCTGTCCCCAATTCACAAGTGTATTTCAGAGTGCATCTTTGGTGGTGGTGGTGGTGGTGGAGGGGGGGAGGAGGAGGAGGAGGAGGAGGAGGAGAGAGAGAGATCTTTATTCAAGGAATACTTGCAAAAGAAAGCAGGATGTCTCACAAACTGTAATAAAGTTGACCTCTTCAACCCATACCATGAACCTCCCAAGATAACTCATTCTCATAACAGAACCGGGTAATCCTACCAAGAGCCTCCATCACAATTATGAAAAGAAAAAGATGGTGCAAAAGGAATTCAAGGTTTTAAAGGGAAGGAATGAAACAAAATGCTGCTAGTTGAAGCAGGATAGCAACTACATTGGCAACATGGGCTGTGCTAGAAAAATTAGTGTGGGATCCCTAAAATGGGAGACAAAATCTAGTGATGTTAAGGGATGGTAGGGAGATGAAAGTTGGACCTAGTAGGTTTAGAAGGCTGGTTTAACAGGGAAAAGGATATATTAAGGGTCTGGATAAGGACAGAAAAATATGTAAAACATGCAGGAAGATTTGGTCTTAAGTAATTTATCAAAAAAAAAAAAAAAAGTCCTAAGTAATAAGAATAGAGAGAAGAAAATTAGGGGTTTGAAGTAGGAAAAAGGTTAGCAGACCAAAATGGATCCAAAATAGCAATATTATAAGCTGGACAGAATAGAATATGTACAAAAAACAGAGAATAAAAAGTAATTAATAAGAATAGATAAAGAGAGCAAGATAACAGGATGTAATAGCATTTACCCGACCCTAAGGTAACATAATAACATTCACAGTTACAAGACTTTTCCTATACCAAATAATAGATAAACTAAAAGATGACCAGATTATCACTATACAACATTTAAAATCATGATTATTTATAAAAAAAAATTAAAAATTCATGATATGCAAAACCAAACAAAAATGCTTCATAAATCATACATTTGATTTTTTTTTAACTTTATGGAAAACATGTATTTAGCAGCATAGCCCATTCACTGATATGTAATAATTAACTTACATGGAAAACAAAAAAAAAAAAGACAGGGTCATACAAGCCAAGATTGTGCAACTGTTGACACTGGAATGCAGAAATCACCCAGGTTGGGTGATGGGAGATCAATTGAATCCACAATTTCTGTTTTCACCATCTTGCAAACTTTCACTTGATCTTTTAAAATGGAATAAGCATTCTCTTCAAATTCCTCTTTAATAACTTTGGGCTCCTTTGCCGCTGAATGTAGAAAGTTTTCAACATGGAAGACAGGGTCATGTGAATTAGATAATGTCAAGAAATTTATACAAAATAATAAAACATGGAAGGAGGTTTGATAGAAGGACATAGAACTAGAAAAAAAGGAAGACAACAAACCATGAACTTCTTTAGTTATTTCCACATGCTCTTCTTTAACCACCCTTGGCAGCTTCTTCCCTGAAAATGAGTAGATTCTTTAATTATATACGTGAAGTGATTTTTAATTCATCCCCCCCACCACCACCACAAACACAATAAAGTAACATCAAGACAGACAGCAGCTTCGCTAAGAAGCACAGAAAAAGAAAACCAAGAGGTAACTGTGAGTATCTCTACTAAGAAGCACAGAAAAGAAAATGGAACCAAAAGAAAGAACCAACTTAATGTCTTTCTACCTGCTACAGTAACTGAATGATCAGAAGTCCAAGTAATCGGACAAATACTTCTACTGCTTCCAACAAGGGGAGTATGTTCCTCTTGAGATTTTCTCTCTGGGCATTTCCCTGCTCCTTGGTCTAATGAAACACTACATGATGATCAGTTCAGGGAACAAATACAGAATATAGTGATGATAATGGAACTACAGAAGCAAAAGATGCTTTCTATATACCATAAGAAACATTTAGATTTTGAAATATGATAAATACAGTTCCCTTCATCAGAAAGAAAATACTCACTGATGGCTCTATTCAAAATCTCATTCCCCCTCTCATTTTCCACAAGGTCCACTAAGCACGTGGTCTGAGGCAGCGTAGGGCTATTCTGGTAACAGGATTCTGTAATCTGTGGTACCCTGGGCGTATCTTCAGCATTCCATTTTTCCTCAGACATTTTGAAACCAGATCGGTCAAAAGGAGCCTCTCTGTTTGTATCAGCAACTGGATCGTTATGAAATCTGCCTTCCTCCAATAAGGTTTGAGGTCTTTCTGAGCTTTCATCAGCCACTGGATTTTTGTCCACTCTACCTTGCTCCAACGGAGCCGGAAGTATTTCTGATCTCTCATCACCATAGGGACATTTTTCTTTCTCAACATTCACTGAAATTTTGTTACTTTTCTTACAATCAGATGTGCTCCCTAACATTTCAAATTTAGAGAGGTCAAAAAGAGAGAAGCTTTCTCCTTGTTCAGTTATTGGGCTTCTATCAATCATGTAGTATGGTACTTCTGCACAGTCTACTTTTGGAAGATCTTGGGGCCTTTTATTGCCATTGGCCACTGGTACTTTCTCCATGTCTTTAGCATCACATTCAATTATTTCAATATCAGATGAAATAACTGTAGAACTTGACCCCTGCTCATTAATTGAAACCCGGTCAATTATTTTGCATGGGCCATTTGTAGGGGCAGATTTTCTGGCTTCTGTAGGAAAACCATCAGAGGGGTGTTTCGACTTGGCTCTTTTTCTTTTTCCACTAGTTCCATTTGTAGTCACATTTGTTCTCTCAGAGAAACTTAACTTTTCACATGTACTTTTATCAAATATCTTAACTACAAAATGTGAGCCAATAATGTAACTGAACACCAAAAAATATCCCTCTTGCAGAGAATGGTCTGATGCAAATTTATCCCATCCTTGCTGAAAAGCTAATGAACCATCAATAGTCGATACATTTACCTTCCAACGTTCTCCATTTGAATCTTCAAGGCAAGTTTTCTTGCCAACCAGGGATGCTAATTCGCGGACAAATTTAGGAGGTAAGAACTGCAAATGATATTTAAAAAGGAATAGCATTGTCAGAGAAGCACATTAACAAAAGAGAACTTCAGAACTAAAATAAAATAAGGCATGTATACCATCTACCACAATTGAGTACAAGGCAGGTCTTTAAAAGCATTTTGACATATCCAAGGAGCAAGGACACAACTAGCGGTATTTATGTAACAGTCAAGGGATTTGGAAATTCAGGCAGGTTCTGAGGGAAACCAAGGCACTGGCAAGAGATGTAGAGGCTTCTTTCAGATGGATTAGTAGATCAACAAATGAATTGGTCAATACACTTTATAAACAGGGGGTTTCTAGGGATCATTTGTTTTGAGCTAGTTTGTAAGACTAAAATGTGAAGGGCTATGGCTTAATGGGAACTGAAAATTTGTACCTTCAGAAACAGTCTAATTTATATATATATATAATATCTTCTGTTACTGATCAAAAATAAATAAATGAATAAGCATTGATGCAAATTTAGGGGAGCTCACCCATTCACTACTAATATGTTCATGCCATCTTAGGCTATGTTTGGGGGTGCTTATTTTAAACAGGGGTAGTATAGGTATTTTCAAAATGATGTGGCGGGCCAAGATAGGCCAGAAAGGAAATGAGCACTTAAAAATAAGCCCAAAATTTTGGGCTTCTCAAATAAGTGCTTATTCTGAGAATAAGCACAAGTGGTCAGGCTTATTTCCCAAGCACAAATAAGTGCTTATTGGTGTGGTCCTGGCCCAAAGTAAGTGCTTATTCGAACAAGCACTTATTTTTAAGCACTCCCAAACTTGGCCTTAATCTGAGCTGATTAACACTTGCAGCTGTCCAAATAAAGTCATGGTCAACCAAATTATCAGCCATCACAAGCTCATCTTCAAGTTTTGGTTGGAACAGTTTTGAGTGAATGCATGTCATGTGGGCATTTTAGTTGAAGAAAGACCATGGAGGTGATTTGTTTGTGACAGATAAGCTCTCTTATCTCTCCCCTCCAAGTACAATGATAATTACAGCTGTGCCCAGAACAATTGGTTTCTTCCCACCCCTTGTTTGGCTAGTGCATCAGGCCATAGAATTTGCAGTTCTTTTCACCCAATGTAGCCTTAGATCCATATTCCTGGTAATCCATCAAAATTTATTCTTCTCATTATTGTACCCCCACATCCCAGCTTCCTCTGTCCGCAGCCATGTCACAACCAGTTTGGAGTCTTCAAGGAATTTACCATCCTTGGTAAAAATTAAATTTACAATCTATAGCAATGTTTTAAAAAACGATCCGGAACCGGAACCGTTCTAGCCACTGATTTCCGGGTTGACAGTTCAACTGTCCAGTTCAAACAGACAGCCCGTTCTGACAACAAAAATTAAAAATAAAAAAAAAAGCCAAAACCATTGAACAGGTCGGACGGGTCGATGATTCGATTGCCCAAATCAACTGGTCGTTGACCATTCAATGGTTTTTGGCTAGGGACTGGGCTTGGGGTAAAATGGAACCGGTTGCCTGGATAGTTCCTGGGCCAAACGATCTGACCGTCCAAGTAACGGCGGTTCGAAAACCATGATTTATAGTAACTTTTGCCTTATAGTAACTCTCATAATTATTATTTATAATAAAATTGCACTCCATTGTTTTTTGTAATTTTTGTAAAATTTGATCAAATTTGTGGTTGTTAGTTGGTTTAAAGAGGTTGTTAAGATCATAATTTCTTCATCATCAAGTAATTGAGCGTGTTAAGGAAAGCCTGAGCATAAACTCCCTAGCCTACCTAGAGCTTTATAAAAGACTTCACTTAAGAGATATAATGAATAAGAATTCGAAGTATTTTTTCAAGTTGTGAAAGTAATGTGGGGCCCATCCACACACAAACAAAAAAAAAAAAGTGATGTGGGGCCAAAGTCTATGAAGAGGGAAGTGAAAGCTAATGCTTCTCTTCGTGGGCCTTCATTTAGCAATCACAGTGGACCAGCAATTGCCAATTGGATTTTCACAAATCCATGTGAACCTAGCCCAACCCAATTCCACGGGCTTAAAATGTTGCAGCAGTAAATTTGAATAAATCACTGAACTGCCCAAGGACCAAAAGTTCAGCCTGTTCCAAAAAGCCCAATCAGTTAAAGTTAAGTCAAGTGGGCCCTACATGATTTGGATTTGATTATCCCAAACAATCTTTATTTGAATTCTAGGTATATGATGAATAATGATGGGTGCATCATCAAAATTTACTTTAAATCTTCAAGATATGTTGAACAGATTTTCAGTTGCAAGTAATTTTAGTTCCTTCTATGTTTTAGAAAACCTATTTTGTTGAGAGAAGGTAAAGTATAAAACCAAATATTTTGTGGAACATAGAAGATCCATTGTGTTTCTATACAATTTTATGATTTGGTTCTGACTTCTGCATCTCTAGGTGCCAACTCCTAATGAACCAAATGCCGCTGACTACATTAGGGCTTATCTTTAATTTACTACAGGTATTTCATTGTTTGTTGGTAACTAGTCCAATGAATCTGTGTTGTTATTTCAGGTTTGCTTTTGTTCTTACTTTCTTTTTCATTATTGAATCATCTTCTCCATTTCTTAAATTCTCTTCTTTCTATCCAGCCATTTCCCTTTTTTCCTTGTGCTAGTTTTTATTACCAAATTTTTGCAGTTCCCCCTTTTTGATCAGTAACAGGAAATGATCTACTAATTAAATATGAAAGAATGTTTAAGTGTTACACATTGTTTCAAGCCCCTAGACCACTTTCTGCACTTTTAACAAACTTTTACTATTTACTAAATAAACCTATAAGCTCTATTTTAGATCATCTTCACCCACTTATCAATCATGTTTTCACTTGTTTTATTGATTACTTAGGTCTCTTTAATTCTGTTCAGCCTATTTTGTCAAACCAAAACTATATCTCAAACTAAAAGGCTAGGCTCTATGGCCTATTTCCAGCTTGCTTAGGCCTGTTTCAGCCACCTAGTTAGTTGCTGATTGGGTGTATCTGGCATCATACCTTCTCTTATTTATTAATAAAAACTAGGACCCATATAAAGAAAGAAAAATAAATATAGGATATACTACCAAGATTTCCTGTGTGAGCTTATCTTACACCACCAGTCCCAAGCCCAGATAAAGGAGGAGAGTTGCGTCAGGTTGGCAGCCAGCATTAAGAATTTTGCCACTCTTATGGTCATGGATCCTGAATTGCCTTTTTGTGCACAATCATTCATAATTTAACAACGTATAAGGCACTGAACAGAACAGAATGGTGAAACCTCATATAGTTAGGACAAGGGTTAGATGATGATGAACTACCAAGGTTTTCTCAATCACTAAATCTAAAATGTCTCTAAACAAAAAAAAAAAAAAAAAGGGACATTTCAGATCCAGCATCTTTTTGACACAGGCAGTATATCATTCACATCTTAATCTAAACACAAAACATGTACAAGTGATAAAAAAAGGATAGATCAGCTCAGCTGACTTGACTGCCCTCCACCAAATGAGTTGCATATGCTGGTGCTTTTGTGGGGCAGCTAGTATGTATGCACTTCATCTAACCAAAACATGTCTCAAGTTGTCTTGATCATTAAGTTCAGCCTATGTAATTGTTTCATGTGAATGGTTGTAGACACAATCCTGTAATAGGCAAAGAATAACTTTGTTGATGTATTGTTTTTAAAGTATTACCAAAAAAGATCCAAAACAAAGAATTCCTGGAATTAATCATCTGTGCATCCTACATCACATAAGCTGTTATTGGGCCAACAGGTGGTGCAAACTCATCTTTTATTTTCCTCATGTGACTCCTTTTTCCTCGATCTGGATCCCTCTCCCCATAAATGTCCCATGCTATTTCCCCCTTGCATTAACATGTAGCTTCCTAAACTCTCCAAAATAACTTGCTAAAATATTTTTGCCTACTCCCTGTCCTCCACATAAACATCCCAACTCTAGTTGCACTGCTTCCTATTACATAGGAACTAGATCACATTAAAGAAGCTTTAGCAAGCCTATACACAAGCAACTTTTCTGTCACATACATATAGGGAAAAGCCATGAGTGAAGAAACAAGTAGGATATAAATTAAGAGGTATGAGACTAATCAAATTTTGCCAGACTATTTTATTTTTGTCCTGTAAAGACAAAACGGTTGAACCAGAAGGTTGATCATTGAAGTGAGGTTACATGTATTGTGTAACAAATGATGATGTTCTGAGTTCCATTATCTTTCCCCAAAGAATGTTGGAACGTCCAACAATTCACTACTGAAACTCCAATACAATAAATTTCATTAACCCCAGCAACCACTGGCCAGCCAACTCTGCTTGATAGATAGGTACTAACTCCTAGCACTTCTAAAACATAAAAAAAAAGACTCCTTAATTTTAACCAAACCAAAAAAAAATGAAATAAAATGAATAAGTGCAGTTAAAAAGGACTCCTACCCACCCATGAGACAGTTTTTTAACTAAAAAAAAGAAAAAAAATACTTTACAAAAGATCTGAAGAGAGAGTACAAACTCATGCTCCAAGGCAGTGAGGCAGCACAAACAACACAATGTGCAAGAGTAAATGCCTATACCATAACTGACATCTCCCAACCACTCCTCTGGTGAGACTATCAGCCAGAGTTAAATAACATTAAAATCCATCTGAATGAGATGTTAACTTTGCAAGCCTTTGCTTTAGCTTCCCTCATAAAATATCTGAAGGAAGGTCCATAATCCACAGCACCATCTAGAAGCCAGCTAATCACAACCCAAGAGTCCACTTCTCAAAACACACCTATTCCTAATCAATGAACTTGCGCTATCATATCATCATCAACATCATCATCCAAGCCTCATCCCAACAATATGGGGTCAGCTACATGAATCATGTTTCACCAGTCCGCTCTGCTTATTGCCATATCCGTTGTTAAATTCTCATCATTATCCAATGGCCCACGATACTGACGAGATAGTTTATAACATTATTTGAGAATAGAATCAATTAGATCTTATAGTCATTCTTAATATTCCTTAAACATCAAAAATCTATAATTTTTGCCAACAACATTTTTCACTAGACATGAACTATATGGTGTTTCTGAATGTTCTACATTCCAGAAGATAGAAGACACCTTTTATGAACCTAAACCTGAATTGCATACCAATGCAGTTACATTATTTGCTTTTACTTGGTTGATATTCTTTTGGCAAAGAATTACAAGAATAAAGACAAATTTATTTCTTTGTTGTTTTTTGAACCTCCCATAATGAACTGTTAATCTCTATTGATGATATCGAAAAACTTGTGTAGAACATTAAAACCATTTTATGAACTCACTCTAAATCTGCTTCTGAATTAATAAATTTATTATCATTCATCAAAAAAAACATTAAAACCATTTTTAAGTCACGATTTAATACTTACACAACTTTCATTCATTCTCTCTTTCTCCCCTGTAACTAATTAGTATTTACTGTCCAAATGAATTATTATACCTTAATTATGTTTTAGCAATATAAATATTATTGTGGATTACTAACAGAAATAAGTGGAAAAAATTATTTATTGATATTATCATATATAGCATGCTTATAATTATCATTTATTAATAAGGATGATATATTTACATTAATAGAAAAAAGAAAGGGCTGATGCCTATGCACAAAAGAATACATGGTATAATACCACATATACATGGATGTACAAGGCTTAGATTGAAGGATGGGTTAATAAGGATGCCATGAGTAAAAACTACCTAAGTTTCTAATCTGAGTCCAGAAAATTCCTTAGAATGGAATACCAGGAAAAGATCAATCTTTCTATCTTCTCTTTATACAGTCTTCCAAAGTGTTTCCCCACTAAAATATTTACTTGTTCCTTTCTGTCCATATACTGGGGTTAAACTTCCCGGATGATTTTGATTCAGGCAAAAGTGAAAATCTAAGAGAATAACAGTTCAAGAGAAAGGGCGAAAGGGGCTTTCTCAGGGACAAACTCCCTTTCCCAGGTTCAGTTTACCGAGTTATCCAAGCTCAAGTCATTAGAAATGACACAAAGGCTTAATCTTGCTACCCTGTTTAAAGTGTTAATAGTTGAGTATTGATGTATCTATTATAAATATTAAATCATATACTCATCTATTTCTAAGATTGTTATGATGATTCATTTATTAACAAGAATATATTTAGTAACTATAAATATATGATTTAAATAATAAATAACCATGTAAAAATTGCACATATTAGACTATCTCTTATGGTTTATTCAGAATGCACCAAAAAGAGAAACAAATAAAAGAGTGGTTAAGCTATCCAATGTATTCACGAATATATACTTTTAACTTTAATAATTGAATGTTTAGTATATTAAATAAAATAAAGTAAAATAATGATAATTATGGGAAAAAAAAGAAGTATAATAATGGTAATCTGCATTACTATATCTCTGCTAGATACTTTAGTGATACCATCTTCATTTTCATTACTTCAACTTATGAGAGTGTATAAAAGGTGAATCAAACTATTTAAACCTTCAAAACAGAAATCTTTTACTCCACCTATAATCAGTTCAAACGGTCACAAGCTAGAATAGTCTACTAGTAAAATTCACCTAGTTGACCAAAGAAGTGCTCAAGATAGTTAAAAGACGTAAGATTACTGGACATAATTCTCATTTTTTACAAACAAATAATCCTTCACAGTTTTCTTTATTTGATGGATGGATATATGTTTGTTAAATTGCTTGCATTAGTTATTGCTAATTCATTTCAAACTAAATGTCTAAGTTCAATTCTACATTGAAATGTAAGATGTCCCGATGTCTGCATCACAATGAGTGTTTAAGATAAATAAATAGGAAATTTGCAGTGGTAAAAGTACACGTTCTTATCAGTTTAAAGCTATGTTTTTCAACAATAAGATTTTACACATCAATTATTATAATTCTATTTTTCATCAAATTTCTTCGTCTTTTTCATTCCCAATGCTTCCTATGGTTCTTCCTGGTATAATGCAATTGAGCATATGCATTATGCAAAGCAAAGATTTAGGATGCGTTTCGCATTCTTTCAAAGAATTAATTCTGTTTAATTTTGTAATTTTAAGATTTATCTTTAAATTTGGATGTATGAAATTCGCTTGAATTAAATATTTTTGGGACCAACAAATCGTTCTAAAAATTGATTATCCATAGCTAGAGAAATTAGTTTTAAAAAAAAAGATTTTTTACTTGAAACTTATTCGTCAAATGATGATTCTTTGGAGCAGAATTTTAACCATACATTGCCTCGGTGTCAAAAGAAGGGAAATTCTTCGCTTGATTCAAATATAGGGTTTTTTTTCTTTTTATTAATTATTTGTGTCAAACTTTATATAACCACACATGCATGCACACACGCACGGCACGCAGAAGGATACAGGGATTGGCAGAGGTCTCACGTCAAAACAGAAAACATTAACATCACTACGGAGTGGGGCACTAAAATACTTAAAATCGACGCAGAAACTACAGAGATAGAACTGCAGATACAAACTGTTAAAACTAAAGGGTTAGGAAACAAAAGAAAAAAAAAATCTATGTAAACATGTGCAGTGGACCAATCAAGACAAAAGCTCTTGAGTTCATAAAAGTTCCAACAATCTCATTCTTGAACAAGATCAAAAAGATGAAATCAACAAATAGAATGTAAAATCGAGAGACCATAAGATAAAGGCTTTGTGTGTGTGTGTGTGTGAAGGGGTCAAAGGGGGAAGGAAAAAGAAAGGTTTTATTATACCAATACTTCTTTGAATTTATCGCCAACCATGACTTTGAAAAAAGAAGTAGCAAGAGGTGATGAATCTCTCTTCCCATGAAGCGACAAGCATTTTTTGATGCATTCCTTGCATGCTTCCATCTTACAAGCCGTATCTTCTCCCTCCTCTCTCTCTCTCTCTCTCTCTCTCTCTCTCTCTCTCTCTCTCTCTCTCTCTCTCTCTCTCTCTCTCTCTCTCTCTCCCTCTCGACCTCTATTCCATGCAATCTCTTCACTCCGGCAATGTTGGCCGAAAACAGAGCATCTCTCTCAGTCGCTGTGATTCAGGGTTTCTTATTTAATGCTCACGGCTCGTTCGTATGCTCGTTGAATGGGGGGTAGTCTGGCTTTCCCATTCGAGCACTTCCGCCCGTAAAGAGATCGGAAAGGAAAGGGGTGTCGCTCAGACGCAGTGCTCTTGTATCGGTCGAGTTGGAGTCTTTGCAGTGTCAGACAAGGGTACGACACTTCTCCCTCGTAGCCTCGTGCACAATTTTCTCCGCCGGTTTTCTCTCTATTCCAACTCTAATACTAGCTTCTTTAGACTTTATTCCCATCACGTGAGCGATTTCAAATCTCCGCGTGAGTTTTTTTTTTTTTTCTTTGTTTTTTCTCTCCCGTAAATACATGAATCGTGATCCTGAATTTCTGATACGGGATGCAGGTATAGATGCGTAAAGTGGGTCGTGCCGGGTCGGTACGGCACAGTCCGTGTATAGACCTGTTCATGAGCCGGACCGGGCCGAGTTCGGGATGGGCTTTTACTTGTCATTAAGGAAAATATATTAGGTCTAAGCTCAAGCCCGGCCCGACCAACGGGCCTATAAATTGGGCCCGAGCCTGGTCTTGATAAAAAGCTCAAAGCCCGAGCCCGAGCCCGAAGCCTGACCTAATAAAAACAAAAAAATAATTTTTCCTATTCAAATTAGAATTAAAAATTTAGATAGTTTTTTTCCTATTTAAATAAACAATGGGCCTACAATATGGTTTTTTCCCCTTTCTTTTATATTTTAAAACACAGTTTTACATTCTTAAATCAAAAAAATTATTCAAATGGATATAATCACATTACTCACTTTAAGTCTAATATTAGGTTGGGCCGAGCTATTTTGACAAAACCCGAGCCCGGCTCGAATTTATTGCAGGCCGGGCTTTTTGGTCCGAATTTAAATCTGCGGGCCTATAACCACGCTCAAGCCCATCCGGGGGCCGGGTTGGCCCATGAATAGGTCTACCCGTGTGTGGCCCATGCTAAAGGCGGGCTGTGCCATGCTGCGGGCCCGGTTCAGGCCATTGTGGGTTTGGGCCGTATTGGGCTAGGCCACAGGGCAGGCCTTGGGCCTAGGCCAAACTGAACTGTACTGGGTTTTTTTTTGGGGAAATTTTTGATTTCTTTTTCTAAGTAAAATTTTAAAACTAAAATATCTTTTTCTTTGAACTTTGGGAATTAGGAACTATTTAAAAAATTAAGAAATCTAAGTTATCTAACACATAAATGAAAAAAACACTTAACCAATTTGAAATACGAATTATGTATTAACAAATTGAAAGAAAAATAGGAAATTTATTTCATTTAAATTTGAATGGTACAAATTACAAATATAATGATTGGATCATTGCATACTTGTATGAATGAAAATATGAAAATGGAATAAATTAATAAAATATAAATAATACAATATGGTAACAATTTGAAAATACAAAATTACATTGTTAAAAATTTAAAAATATATATATCAAATCAAATAAACAAAATTTAAAAAATTTACAATATTTTGAAAAAATAAAAAATTCTATACAGGTAGTCAAATTCATGACTTTCATCATCTGCTTCGGGTGAAATATCCGGTGTAGTATCATGCCCTCCCTTGTCTTGTAATATATCTTCTGCATCTAGCCAATCCTTAAAGTAGATGCACATCTCTATGCTCTCATCATTCATGCAGCTTCTTTTGTCATTCAACACCCTGGTACCTACACTAAAACAAAACTCCAATGGAACTATAAACATCGGAGGGGTTAGTAGATCACATGTCATGGTGGCGAGAACCGGATAATTTTTTGAATGTTCACTCCACTAGGCTAAAATATCAAAATTATTTGATCATTTACCTAAATTAGAAAATTTTGCTTGTAAATAAATATTAAGT
The DNA here is from genome assembly GCF_056320005.1 of Nelumbo lutea. Taxonomy (NCBI): domain Eukaryota; kingdom Viridiplantae; phylum Streptophyta; class Magnoliopsida; order Proteales; family Nelumbonaceae; genus Nelumbo; species Nelumbo lutea. Next base: position 7,046,444 of record NC_142687.1, read on the forward strand.
TCAATAAATGAACTTGTTGTAGAACTAGCAGATTTTTGTCTTCTACTTATTAAATAATTTGGTTTTCTCTTCTACTATTGGGCCCAAGGTCAGAAGAAGAAGATGATGATGAACAAGTTGTAGGAATATTTACTACAACTTCAGATCCATACAAACTATACATTTCAAATAATAAATTATTAATTTCTTCATTTTTATTTCATATATCAAATTTCATATTTTCACAATATGATTAAAGTAAAATATCTAAACCATCTTTCCTAATCCTAGGGTCTAATATTGTAGTTAAACAATAAATGGGAGAAATGTTCTCCCAATATTTTTTAAACTTATTTTCTACAATTTTAACAATACATTGAAATTGTTGATTATTTATATGTTTTGCAAAGCAATCACTATTTGTCATTAATTGATAAGGTAAATTATAACTAGTCGGATAATAAATCTCAGATAATTCATTAGTTGCATCATACAAATGTTTAAAAAAAAATCTCCTATGCATACTGCCAGTCTTCCTCAAATATCATATCATTAGGCATTTTTAAATTATAAAAACAAAAAAAAAAAAGATTGCTTGTGAAATATACAACTTTCTCACGTAGCATAGGTAGAATTCCACCAATGCTTTACATTTAATATAAAATGTTTATATTTTAAACCATCATTTTTACATAAATATTTAAATTATTATTTTCTTACCCCTAAACTCTTTATATATATAATACAATTTTTAGTTTTTAAAATAAGAGTAAAAATAATATTAAAGGCATCTTAAATACATCAATTTAAGATATGACATGCACATCTAATATGAAATAATTTACCATTTAAGCTTGGTTTTAATTGAGATTTTAAAATATTTATTGCATAATCATTATTGTTGGCATTATCAAAACTAATTTATTTTCTATTCCATAAGCATGCAAAGTATTTGAAATATTAACAGCAATAGCTGGGCCAATATGTGGCAATTCAAGCCTAATAAAACTTAAAATTATTTTATTCAAAATCCAAATTTCATCAATGAAATGATCGATAACACAAACATATATAATATTAAATTTGGATGTTCAAACATCCGAAGTAATTGCAACATTAGAATTAAGATTTACTAAAAAATAAATTAAATTTTGTTTATATGAATAAATAATTTTTTAAAAATAAGTTATTATAGTATTCTTATAAACATTTTTATATTGTGGTTTATAGAACTATGCAACCATTTTTTTAGCTTTTGGATCTTCAGCTAATATAAGTGGTTGTTCTTCATGTACAATATACTTAGCAAGTTCTTGTCTTATTTTTTCTTGTGAATATTTAAAAGTACCAAAATTACTCCCCCTCCCAATCTATGTTTGCGTTGTTTCTCTCCCTTCATTCTTATCGCTCATGTATGAGCAGATGTCTATTCAAATGACCCGTACCACCCTTGCTACAATAACTAAAATTATTCCTACATTTTTTGCAAACGGTCATTTCCCCATCCTCTCAATATCCTCCACTTTGAAAATTTTCCAAACTAGGTTACTCAACTTAGAAGCCCTCATTTTTCCCCTAGTATCAGTACTGGGGGTGAAAGTTCTACTTCCATCGACATCAATTGCATTAGTGCTAACACTATTATGATGTGATTGAATATCATTAATGGTGAACATGTTGGGAAATTGGTTTTCAGAAGAGTTAATTTTTTTTTTAATTATAAAAAGATAAAAGTTAATCTAATTCAACTTACCTAGATTGTTGGTTCAAAATCCCAACTTTATTTCAATAGTTGAAGCCTTTCAATGTCAAAGCCTCCCAAATTGAGATATTTGAGATGATGGTTGAGCAAGCCTTATTCTTGTTGAAAGTTGAAACTTCAATAAAGTTGAGACTTGAGAATTGGAGAATGCTGAATTAGACAATCAACTAATCAAAGAGAGAATTGTTGAATTGGTGTAATGGGAATGGTGGAGGATAGAGCTATTTATAGGAATTGAACATAACTCAATTGCCCAAAATACCCAAAAAACTAGTTGTTATTTAGTTGTTGAGAGGGGTATTTTGATCATTAAAAAAAAAACCCTAAATTGGTTGTTATATAGTTGTTGGGGGGCATTTATGTCATTTTTTTAACCCCCATAAGCAAAATGCAGAAATACCCCATAATATGGTTGTTTGAGGGGTATTTCTGTAACCCCCTACAAAAAAGTTGAAACTAGTTGTTGGGCCCCTTTAGGGGGGGGGGGGCAACGGTTATATTCCGAGCGGACCGAGTGCGGCCCGCAAGTCATGCCGATGTGCGGGCCTCATGCCATGTCGTGCCGACCCATGAGCCTCAAACCCCTGGCCCAGCACGACACGGACCTCCATGCTAGGCCTGGCATAACTTGGCCTGATTTACACTTCTATGCAAGTCGAGCTGGGTTAGGTCTGATTGAGATTGACCTATCCTACCCGAGTTGTTAAATCCCATGGTGATCATGGGCCGGAGCCGAGCCGGGCTTTTGATTTATATGGTCTATGTCTGGTTTTGTATTGTTTTGTGATTTTTGTATAATTATTGACAGTTTTTGTGTATTTAGTTCATAAATACCCCACTCCGAAGTGACAAAATTTTTGTGTATTTAATTCATAAAGAGAATTAGATGACACCTAAATGTCATTTATGTCCTTACAAATGTCGTTTAGCATCGGTTAATGATTTTGGACTAAATTCACAGTTTTGTATTGACATATTTTGAAATTAAGGGTGAGATTAATCCAAAATACATGAACCATATTGATCTCTAATTTACCCTTTTTTTTTATTTTTTACGATGCGATAAATTGTGATCCTAAATGCCTGATTTAGGGAGTAGGTCGGGCCAGTTTAAGCTCAATTGAGATTGACCATCCTATACGAGTTGTTAAATCCCAGTGGTGATCATGGGCTGGACACAAGCCAAGCTTTTGGTCTATGTCATTAAATGCATAATATTTAATATAAATATATAATACTTCATATGCAAAATCTATGGTGAAATAATGGATGAAATGCATTTTGAAAAAACATACGAGCTAATGATAAAATGGTATGTGACAATTGTGTTTTATTTACTTAAGTGTATATGATAACTAAACTTTATGAAACATGTACCAATGAAAAATTTAATCTTTATTTAACATAACTTATTTATACATTTTTGGTGCCCCCTAAAAACAAATAGCTATCATTAATGAAACATTTAGGGCAATTTTTACACATGGTAATATCATATTAATCGTTTATTTGTATGCAACTAATGCAGGTTGAACCAACGTTTTTAAAACCGAATTGAACAATGAACTGATCAAGGGTCCAGTTTATGTGTCAAACGGTCCAATCGTTCAAATTGAATGGATGACTCATTCTAACAAAAAAATAAAAAACGGTCAAACCATCAAATGATTCAAATGCCTGGATTAGCAATTTGCTAACCAAATCAATGATTTTTGACAAAATAATGGTTCTGGAGTAAAACGGAATGATCGGTCCGATCCAACCATCCAGTTCTGTTTTAAAAACCATGGGTTGAACCATACAAACTAATAGGCTCATGCTCGTTTAGCCAAACGAGCTCAATTTTAGGCCCAAGCTCGAGTATTATTACTATTGGGCTCTTTCACCCACCATCTCGAGGCAGGCATGCCTTATGAAGCAGTTGCCAGTTTGCCACAGCTTTGACTATTGGACGTTTCGTTCGTTGCGCAATGTGCCAGCGCCACGCTCGCTCTTGGTAGACCACGAAGAAAGAGCAAATCGTCTGTGTTGCCCAAGCAACCAGAAAAATATAAGATCAATATAATATCAAATTATCAATAAATAAATTAAAAAAAAATGAATACAACATTTCAACCTTCACCGTCGTTGTCTCTCGTATGCCATTTAAAAGCACATACTCTTTTTGTTCTCTGTCAAAGACCCAACCCAAAGAGTTATTTTCTCTCTCTCTCAGGTTCAGGTAATGTAATTCATCAACTCTTCTATGTTATAATTTCAATTCAATTCGTTTTGGATTCTTTAGTTTCGAACTGAATCTAACCGTTGAGTAGTTTCTTTGTTTTATTGGTTTGTATTGAACAGTAGAGAAGGGATCACGGCTAGGGTTATTTGGGCGTCCCTTTCTGCGTTTGAGTTGGATTTGATTTTATTCATATTCCAGTTGGTTCAATTCACATCGACAAGAAACTTGTGGGGGTTGAACCCAGGGTTTCAGTCCGTTTACGAGTACGAGCTTTCAACCCCGCACTGATCGAAGGGGCGGATCCCGAATTCATGCTCGTACTACTCGCCAAGAGTGGGTTCCAAGGGCATCTACTGCTACCGTTGTGAACCCTCCGTTGAGTTTTAATTCAAACCCTAATGGCGATGGCGGAGACTCGAATTATAGTTCTGCCCCGCCAGAGAGTCGGCATAGAGGTGATTTCATTCAGAGAAGCTATGTTGCCCGGCCTTCTCATCCGCGGAGGGAAGCGGAGAATCACGCGCCCAAGGGATTGAATATGCCGCAGCTTGTGCAGGAAATTCAAGACAAGCTCACAAAGGGGACTGTCGAATGCATGATCTGTTACGATATGGTCCAGACTCCGGTGGTCCGCTCCAATATGGTCCTGTTCCTGTTGTTACTCCATTTTCCGTCTCAACCGTATCAAGAAATGGGCTCGAGCACCGACTTCTATTGATTTGTCCGTGGAGAAAGAATCAAGGCTCAAATTGGCGGTGCCCTGGTTGCCAATCTGTACAGCTCCTCAACTCTAAACAGATTCGATACGTTTGCTTTTGTGGGAAGCACCCTGATCCTCCATATGATTTATATTTGACACCCCGCGGAGAGCCGTGTGGGAAGCCTCTAGAGAAAGAAGTTTCGAGCAATAGCGATATGAACGACGATCGCTGCCCCCATGTTTGTGTCTTGCAGTGCCACCCGGGTCCATGCCTTCCTTGTAAAGCTTTTGCTCGTCCGCGCCTGTGTGCTTGCGGGGAAAAAAAAAAAACAATCACCACAAGATGCTTCGATTAGAAAAATGTTCTTTCTTGCGGACAAAACTGCAATAACCTACTTGAATGTGGGCGTCATCGGTGCGGAAGGATTTGCCACACGGGGCTATGTGATCCTTGTCAGGTTCTCACTTCTCACCAATGCGTCATGCTTCTGCAGGAAAAGCACGGAAGTTGTTCTTTGCGGAGAGATGGCTGTGAAGGGTGAAGTATCAGCAAATGACGGTGTTTTTTCATGTAACTCCTATTGCCAAAAGAAGCTTGCCTGTGGAAATCACGTATGCGGAGAGATTTGTCATCCTAGCCCATGTGGGGATTGTGAATTAATGCCGTGGAGTATTAAGACCTGCTGCTGTGGTAAAACAAAGTTACACAAGGAAAGACAGAGTTGTTTGGGCCCTATTCTGACCTGTTCGCAAACATGTGCTAAATTCCTTCCTTGTGGAGTTCACAACTGTAAGGATGTTTGCCATGTTGGGGATTGTGCACCTTGTTTGGTTCTCGTCAACCAAAAATGCTGTTGTGGATCGTCTTCTCGTACTGTTGAATGCTATAGAACAATTGAAGAGAGGGATAAATTCGTCTGTGAGAAACCTTGTGGGAAGAACAAGAATTGTGGGAGGCATAGATGCAGCGAAAGGTGTTGTCCTCTCTCTAATTTCAACAATTGGATAGTGGGTGATTGGGATCCACACTTATGCTCAATGATCTGTGGGAAGAAGCTTAGGTGTGGGCAGCATTCTTGTCAGTCCCTCTGCCACAACGCCCACTGCCCACCTTGCCTTGAAACCATCTTCACTGATCTGACTTGTGCTTGTGGGAAGACTTCAATTCCAACTCCATTGCCTTGTGGTACACCCCCTCCTTCATGTCAGCAGCCATGATCGGTCCCTCAGCCTTACGGTCATCCCTCTTCACACAGTTGCCACTTTCGAGATTGTCCACCTTGTTCAATTCCGGTGGCAAAGGAGTGCATAGGTGGGCATGTGGTTCTAGGAACATATTCGTTGTAGTCAGCTATGTGGCAAGACACAACAATGTGGCATGCATGCTTGTGGAAAAACCTGCCACTCACCACCCTGTGATTCTTCATCTGGATCTTCTGGTTCAAAGTCATCTTGTGGGCAAATATGTGGGGCTCCAAGGAGAGATTGTAAGCATACATGCACAACCGTTTGTCATCCCTTAGCACCTTGTTCTGATCTAAGATGTGATTTCCCTATGACAATTACTTGTTCTTGTGGTTGAATAACTGCCACAGTCCCTTGTGATGTTGGAGGTGGCTCTCATGTTGATACTATCTTTGAAGCTTCTGTTATTGCGAAGTTGCCAGTGCCTCTTCAACCTGTGGAAGCAAATGGCAAGAAAGTCCCACTTGGTCAGAGGAAGCTTGTTTGTGACGATGAATGTGAGAAAATGCAGCGTAAACGAGTCCTTGCAGATGATCACATCACCGAATTTGGATGCCCTTCATCTTGGAGAAAACTCCACCATTTCTGATTTGCTTGCGGACTTGTTTCGACGTGACCCAAATTGGGTGTTGTCTATTGAAGAGCGGTTCTAGTTCTTAGTGCTTGGTAAGAGTAAAGGAGGTACTATGAATGTTCTAAGGGTTCATGTTTTTTGTTCAATGTTGAAGGAGAAGAGAGATGCAGTAAGACAAATTGCTGAGAGATGGAAGCATTCAGTTAATGCAGCAGGATGGGAGCCAAAGCGGTTCCTAGTGGTTCTTGTTACACCCCAAGTCCAAGGCTCCAGCACTGATTCTCGAGGGAAAGGCTTATATTCCTTTAAATGTGGCTCCTCCACCAACACTTGATCCTTTGGTTGACATGGATCCGAGGCTTGTTGTGTCTCTTCTAGATCTTCCAAGGGATGTAGATACAAGTGCACTAGTCCTGAGGTTTGGTGGGGAGTGTGAGTTGGTTTGGTTAAATGATAAAAAAGTTGACAAACAAAAGTTGAAACTAGGGTTTAGAAGAAAGAAAGCAAGATGAGAGAAGAAGAAGAAGAAGAAGAAGAAGAGGAGATGTGTCGATGGGTGTGTTCTTGTCACTGTTTACACCCTCAAAAAAATAACTTTATACTTTGGAAATGGTAATTACAAGGAAGCCCCTACTTGGGCGTCCAAATACAAAAATAGTACAAGGAAGAGAAAAAGTTCCAAAAATACCCCTATCTAAGCAATCTCAAAACTCCCCCTCAAGCTAAGCATATATGTCAATCATGCCCAGTTTGTCAAGGTTCTTAGCAAACTTTGGATGGTGGACACCTTTAGTAAGGCAATCAACTAGTTGGTCTTCTGACCTTACAAAAGGAAGGCAAATCTGCTTGGATGCCCATTTCAGTCAATAAGGTCTTCAACCAGAGTAGCTCAGACACTTAATGAGTCATTGCCCTTTACTTTGCCTCCACACTAGAACGAGCAACCACAGATTATTTCTTACTTCTCCATGAAACCACATTGCATTCTCATTAAGGCACAATAACCAGATGTAGATCTTCTATCATCAATGGGCCCTGCCCAATCAGCATTTGTGTAAGTTTCAATCTTTAGATGGCCGTGATTGGAATACAACATCCCTTTACCAGTGCATCCTTTCAGGTAGGCTAAGGTTCTGTTAACTGCCTGCATATGGGATGTCCTGGGTTTATGCATATATTGGCTAATCACTCCAACAGCATAGGATATGTCAGGTCTAGTCAAGCAAAGATACAAAAGACGACCTACCAATCTCTGATATATTCCCTTGTCTGGAAGAACTTCTCCTTCAGTGGAACTCAACTTGTTATGATCAATTGGAGTTTTTGCAGGCTTACACCCTAATTTCCCAACTTCATGAAGTAAATCAAGTACATATTTTCCTTTGTGACAGAAAAATTCCCTTCTTGTATCTTGCAACTTCAATGCCTTTAATTGAGAGATACCTGTGATATCATCACCTGTCATAACAATGTCATCAACATATACTATCAACATTGTTACTCTACCATCGACTCTTCTAATGAATAAGGTGTGGTTAGCCTGAGATCGAGCAAACCCAGTCTTTAAGATGGCATTCCTGAACTTGTCAAACCATGCTCTTGGAGACTATTTTAGCCCATACAAAGACTTCTTCAAGCGGCACACTTTTTCATCACTGTTAGGAAAACTTACCCTAGGTGGTAAGTCCATATACACTTCCTCTTGGAAGTCCCCATTAAGGAAGGCATTCTTTACATCCATTTGATATAAAGGCCAAGAGTAATGGGCAGTAAGAGACATGATCACATGAATAGAGTTTATTTTAGCAACCGGAGCAAAGGTTTCTAGATAATCAATGCCATAAGTTTGAGTGTATCCATTGACTACAAGTCGAGCTTTATACCTCTCAATTGAGCCATTTGCCTTGTGCTTAACAGTATAAACCCACTTACACCCAATAGGAATCTTATCTTTTGGGCAAGGAACAACCTCCCAAGTCTGGTTCTTTATTAGGGCCTCAATTTCTTGGTTCATAGCTTTTTTCCAATGAGGGGACTACATTGCCTTTGTAACACTGCGAGGGATGGAAACAAAAGAGATGGCAGAAATATAGGCATAATAGGAAGGTTAGAGAGCATCATAAGACACATAGTTAGTAATAGGATACTTGCTACATGTCATTTTTCCTTTTCGAATGGCAATAGGAAGATCAAGGTCAGAATCAATAATAGGATTGTTAGGAGCTTTAAGATTACTTGAGTCTAGGGAATCAGATTATGATGGGTGATGGAGCGCAATCCGGCCGGTCTTAGTTGTCAACGATTTTCCCTTTGACTAAAGCAACGGGGAGCCTGAAACGGAGAAGATGAGGGAACTCCGGGGGGAACCCGGTGAGATGACTCCGAAGCTCAAGTTAGTATTCTCAATGGCAAAGTAAAGACCAGATGGCGCAAGGTTCACATACCTTGTTGTTGGGGGTAGGGGGTCTTTTATAACCACTTCGCGCACTCACTCCGAGGCCTCTATCAGGTCGGGTATGATTATCTTTGTTTCTGCCAGTTCGGGTGTCATCCTTTCTGTTGGGACAGAACCGCCACTGCTCCTTGTCGGAGCCGTCTCTGTAACTGGAGATGGCGGTGTCAGGTGGCGGTGGCAGGTGGCCGTTTGAAGTGCGGTTGTCAAGCGTCGGATCCCAAGTCAATCAGGTGTGCCGCCCCTGGGTACGAACTTCCTCGGTGTCAGGCATGGTACGGTTTGTTCGATTTGGCGTCCTGGAGGCGGAGTTCTGGAGTGGTGAGCGAGGTGAAGTCTTGAGTTTGGAGGTATGTCCTGTATTGCCATAGTGCAGGCCAGTTCGGTGAGGTGAGTTCTGGATTGCTATAAGGCAGGCCAGTTCGGTGAGGTGTGTCCTGAACTGCTATAAGGTAGGCCAGTTTGGTGAGGTGTGTCCCGGACTGCTATAAGGCAGGCCAGTTCGGCGGGGTGTGTTCCGAACTGCCATAGGGCAGGCCATTTCGGGTTTGACTTGGGGCCCAAGGGAGAGTTCAGGTTCCTAGTAGTGAGTTCGGGCTACTGGTAGGGAGTTCGGACCGCTGGTTCCTCCCTTTGGTGCTCGCGCCTTAGGCGTGCTGTTGTGCCGAGCTGTTGCCTTTGCCACGTGTTGCGTAATTACGAGGTCGGGCCAAATCTTCCTTCATCAATGGGCATTCAGCTTCAGGAGCTACCATCTTACTGCGCCTGATGAAAAACTGTTGCCAGGACCGAGGTCGATACATAGGAGGAGGAGGAGGAGGATGAGGATGAGGAGAAAGAATACCATCGTTACAAGGAAGAGAGGGAGGAATAGAGGTAGGAACAGGAAGACAGAAGGGTGTCTGATCTTCACTCGCATTCTCCCCTTGAAGAGAAGGATAGGATGACTGGAAAAAGGAAGATGACTCCAAAAAGGTAACATCTTTATAGACATATCTCTTGTCAGATAAGGAATCAAAGCATCTATAGCCTTTTTGGACTGGAGAGTAACTAACTAAGGAATGATCAAACTTACGCCGGAAAGGACTCATATCATGAACAAAACAAACACAATCAAAGATCTTGAGGTGTAGATTAAAAGGAGGTTCATCGGGGAAGAGAAGTTGATGAGGAGAATGAAGGTTTAGGACCCTTGACGGGAGTCTGTTAATAAGATACACAACTGTCTCAACACGTCACTCCAAAAACGAGTGGGAACATGAGTTTGAAACAGTAGACCACGAGCAACGTCAACGACATGCTTGTTCTTCCTTTCAACCACCCCATTTTGTTGTGGAGTATGACTACATGAACTTTGGTGAATAATACCCTGATCTTCAAGAAATCTATACAACTGATGTTCAATTCAAAGTATTCTTTGGCATTGTCAGATCTTATTATTCTCACTCTTTTCTCAAGTTGTCTCTACCATATTCATGAAGTTTTGAACAATCATAGGAATTTCATCCCGACTTTTCATCAAGTAGAGCCATGTATACCGACTGTAGTCATCAATGAAGAGGATGAAATATTTATACCCACCCATGCAAGGGATAGCATATAGGCCCCAAACATCAGTATGGATCAAATGAAAAGCAACATTACTTCTTTTACTGTTTGCAAAATATGTGGTTCTACATTGTTTGGACAAATGACAAACTTCACATTCAAAATTCAACTTTGGCACAGAGTCAAACAAGTTTGGAAACAAGAGTTTTACAGAATTGAAAGACATATGGCTAAGATGACAATGCCATAATTTCAAAACTCATTTTTTCATTTGAACAAAACTCAGTCTGGCTTGATAGTCCATGCTCTAAAGGTATATCAAAGTGGTAGACTCCATCAATTTCATGCCCACTTCCAATCATCTTCCCCGTGCTTAGGTCCTGAAAACACAATGGGTAGAAAAAAAAGTCACTAAGCAATGGGTAGAAAAAAAACTTCATGACCCCTTTCTTGGGGTTAACTTATATGAGGTAAAATGTGAGGGTATACCATTCATATGGCATTGGCCCTAGAGTCTACAATCCATGGGCTAAAAGATATGGAACAAGCAAGTGCATTACCTGTTTTGGCATATGAACTAGATGGTTTACTAGGTCCAGAACCAGATGAGGAGGATGTACCACCCTTTTCCAACTGCAACAATATATTCATAAGTTTGTCCATTACGTTAGAGGAGTCAAGCACATAAGAAGGTTGAGCACCATTACCAATTGTAGCCAAGTGAGCATTGCCCTTCTTCCCGGTTCTATACTTTTCTGGCTTTAAATGAGGATTGAGCTTCCAACACCTTTCTTTAGTGTGTCTTGGCTTCTTGTAATAATCACAAATAACATCCTCAGCCTTCTCAGTAATAGGGTGCTTGCTAGTATTTTGCTTGGGTCGAGATGACATAAAAACAGAGTGATCAATCATAAGAGGTTGCATCATGGTGGTCCTTCGACTTTCTTCCCCTTGCACAGGGGAAGGGAGTAAGCGGAAGCAAGAGAGACATTGGCAGCACTAAGAATGTGTTGCCTGGTAAAATCAAACTCTGGATTTAACCCAACCAAGAAATCAAAGACTCTATTCTCTTCTATGTACTTTCGATATTGCTCACCATTTTCAGGGTCTTGCCATACAAGTGCTTTCAAGTGATCCATTTCTTCCCAAATAGATTGTAGAGAAGAGAAATACATAGCCATAGATCTCTCCCCTTGGCGCATACTACAAGCTTCCCTCCGAAGTTGGTACACTCTATCTGTATTGTTAACTTGTAAATAAGTGGCAACAACTCTATCCCAAATATCCTTGGCCATTGGAAGAAATATGTAGTTTCGAGCAATATGAGGTTGCATTGAGCAAATCAGCCATGACATTACAAAAGGAGTTATCCTGTTTCCACTTTGCAAATTTCGGGTCTTCAAGATTTGGCTTCACCTCCTTTCATGTGATGAATCCTAGTTTGCCTCTCCCAGTAATGGTAAGTTTAGCAGATTGAGACCACTCTAAAAAATTGGTTCCATCAAGTTTAATTGTAGTTATCATCCTACTACTAGCAATATCTGCACTTCCCGAGAACACATTGGAAACCATCTGAACATCCTTAGATGATTCCATATTCTATGAAGACACTTTCTAGCTAACCAAAAAGACCCCTAATACTTGACCAAAGCCACAAACCCAAGAACCAAGGTCACCACACGGTTAAGATACAAAAGAAGGCCAAAAAACCAAATTGGTGGCAATATAAAGGGAGAAAAAAAACTCCCAAAAATTATATAGGGCTCAGAAAATTATGAGACCACTTTCTATCATTCCCAAAGAGTAAAACGACCTGAACGGCCTAAGTTTTACAGCAAAAGAAGCCATTAAACATGATGTACAAGGCTCGACATCAGATCTGAAATTTCTGCGATTTTCCCCTTGAAAAAATCACTAAAAATCATAGAAGCTTCGAATGAGGGCAAGAGTCATACCAAAATTCCTCTAAAACCAGGGCGAATCAAACCATGTAAGTTTCATTGATTGTTGCCGACACCTGTACGGACTACTGACATCATCCGACGGTGGTCTGACATCAGCAGTTCACCTTGTGAGAGAGGATCTGCAAGAGAGGTACTCCAAGTTCCCTTACCCGCTCTGATACCAAGTTGACAAACAAAAGTTGAAACTAGGGTTTAGAAGAGAGAAAGCAAGAGGAGAGGTGTGTTCTTTTCACTGTTCACACCCTAAAAAAATAACTTTATACTTTGAAAATAGTAATTACAAGGAAGCCCCTACTTGGGCGCCCAAATACAAAAATAGTACAAGGAAGAGAAAAAGTTCCAAAAATACCCCTATCTAAGCAATCTCAACAAAAAATGCTTTTGGCTGTATTTAGTGATCCTGCTAGGGCAGCAACTGCTTTAAGACGGTTAGATCATGGGTCAACATATCATGGTACTGTTGTGGTTCTTCAGAATGGTTGGGCATCAACTCCATCTTTTGGTGCCAATGCATGGGGAGGAATAGGAGTTGCCAAGGGTGGAGGTCTAGTTTCTGGTATCAAGGGCAATCCGTGGAAGAAGGCTGTTGTGCAGGAATCTAGCTGGAGAGAAGATTCTTGGGGTGGTGAAGACTGGTCTCATGTTGTGACTGACACATAAGGGTCTGTATGGAAAGGGAAGGAAGCTCCAATTATTGCTTCAAGCAACCGTTGGAACGTTCTTGATCCAGATGCAGTCTCATGTTCAGCCACTACCTCCACGGCTGGAGTTGAGGTTAAAGGTAACTGTGGTATTTCAAGTTCTTCCACTGCAGAGCTGGAACTGAATGCATGTGGCTCAAATTCAATAGGACAACCTCAAGGAGCCATTAATGAAACGGAGTTGTCTGAAGTAGCAAATGATTGGGACAAAGCTTTTGAATAAGAGAGGAGATATAGGAGATGGTAGAGAAACATTTATGGCACTATATGCTTTACTTCTCTTTTTTGATCGATCTATATGCCTTCCAGGGATTATTTTATGTTTTGGGGGCTTTGATTTTCTCAAGGTGAATCAGCCTTGATAATTCAAGGGAAGATTTATGCTAGTATGGGATTTCAATGTGGAAATCTAATCATGCCAGTTTTAGCTGAAGGATTTCATCATGCAAATTTGGCTAATAAATGATTTTTTCTTTTATTTCTTCGATTTTGTTTGGGGTCTGTGGGGCTTGTAATATTTTTTTCCTGGCCAACTCAAAATACTATGATGATTTAGAAAGAAGTAATACACTTTGGATATTCTTTTTTCCTAATATGTATCTAGTTGGTCCTTGCCGTTCTTCTATAACTCCAATTGCCTCATGGTTTTGGGGGTCTAATCTTATTTCCTGCAATTCTTATGAACATTTAAAATTTGGAAAGGGGAAATATGGATTTGGATTTAACCGTGCACAACAAATTGGTCTGCCATCTAATTTGTTTACAATTTGGTGCACGTGTTATTGACTTCTAAAAATGTAAAATGTCTGTTGTTTTCTCTTTTTCTCTATACATGCATGTACTCTTACATACATGTGTGTGTCCTATTATTGATGAGATAGAGATGGACTTGGCATGCATTTAGTAATAGTAGTTTAAATGAATAAATATAGTCTCTATTTTTGGTCTGGATTCTTTTTATGCACAATTGATTCTGTTGGACTGTGACAATAGATATAGCTGTATTTGGCCATGGCTAACTAAAGTAGGTTTCCTAGATGAAATTTGTCTTTGCAGATTGGCTGTAATCACATGTGCCGGTAATAGTACTATCTTTAAGTCAATTGTCCAGAGTCTTTGACTTCTCAATTGATTGATTGTTTTCGTACATGTCTACGCCTGAGATACTAAGTTTTTCAAGTATTTCTTATGAGAAATTTAATTACCCCTTTCTAACAACAGTTCCAAAACTGTTGGATAGGGTAACTTCTTGATACAAATTCTAGCTCAGCAGAATAGGTAAGACACAATTAAACTGTCTCCTTGATCTGACATTTAACATATTGTTGCGCTCATATATTGCACAGATATATGAGAACCCTGACCTTACAACTCATGGACATAGGGGTTGTGAATGTTGAACCCTATTGTGATGTCTGTTGGCTTGTTCTGGTGATGATAAAAGCCAACTGTTTGTATTTGTTTATCATAACTTGGTTTTATAAAAGAGGAGCATTTAACATGTTGAATTAAATTCAAAGCTAGATTGTATAGGTATTCTGTTTCTATTAGATCAAATCGGTTACAAGTATCTGTTGTATATGGAGAACCATTTTGCCATTTCTTTTTTCTCTTTCTTTTTGGTGGGGGTGGATTTAATTAGAAAGATGAAAATATAAGGGATCCTGATGGGCAATCTTTATTTCAAATGTGGAGCCACTGTGTACAAGAAGTGACATTGCTTGGTGCAATAGTAAAATCTCAAGCTGACAAGCATGAGAATGTGGATATGAGTCTCAGAGTGGCCACTAAGTGCACAAAATGATGAATGTTATGTCCATACGCAGCCTGCCCCTCCAAGAACTTGGATGGCAGGGATCAACATTGGGTTGACTTTTTGAGGGACCATTGCTTGTAATGATGATAAAACCTTGGGCTCAGGACCTCAGGTTCTAGTCTAAATTAGCCACTTTATGTGAAGATGTCTTAGACTTCGAGGTTAGATCTGTATTAGTCCACCCTTTCCAAGACCCTGGATTGTTGGGACCAAAATGGGGCAATGGCATTTTAGTGGCTGCTTACAAGAGGGAAGTCTTGGTTCCTAAGAATGTATGCTGATCTTTTATTATGCAAAACTACCAGGAAGCACATTGTCAAAATGACTAGTGGTTGTCCCATATAGCTAACATAGAAATGTGAATGCAGATTTTTGTCCCACCATCAGTTGGTTAATTATTATCCACATTGATGTGCTCTTCTATTAGTGATTCTCATGTTGTTTGCTTTTTTAGGGATCTGAGGCCTGTGACACCATTCCATTTGCATACCTATAATGGAGGATCATCCATGTTTGTTGACCAAAAATTGAGAACCAGAGTTGATATGGTTGGGTATATGACGTGATTTCTCCCCTTTTTAATCTTAGCTACGAATTATTTTTGAGGCTGTTTCCCAAATTCTTCACAATATGCAGTTCAATTTTAAGAAGAAGCAATAAATTGCAATCAACCATGAGAAAAGCAGTCTCCCTGAGTTTGATAATATATGCCCATCTTGTTTTCTTTTCTTTTTTCCATTTCTGAAACAAAACAAGGTCATCTATTAGGTGTTTTAGGAATCAGGATGATTACAATGTGATTTACGTTGGTGGTCAATCTAGAGAACTAGATTGATGCCGAGTTTTCAAGCATCACTGCAAGTAACTTCATGTTTGATACTGATTGATCATTTTTTGTTTAACAAGGGGTGCTAACCAACATTTATTGTCTAATCATATGTTAGAATTATGCGAAATGAATTGTATTGAATGTAAGCAAGTTGCTTGTATTTGGAGTTGACCAGAGAACCTGTTTTTGTATTATCTTAGTCGAAGGGTTTTTCCCTTTTCTTTTAATAATGCAACAGAATCAGTAAATCATGTAATTTGTCATCGTTGGGCGTTGGTAGCTTTTAGTTTTAGGTATAGTTGATTAGTTGTACAGGAATGCAGAATGTCGCTGGTTAGTTCGGCTGGGCTTGGACTGCTCTGACGAAATTAGTATTGGGCCTGAGTATAAGCCAATGAGGACCAGCGTTGGAATGGGCTGGCCTTGGTTTATTTTGTGTGCAATGTACTATCATCCTGGCCATGGAGCCTTTTAAATTGCAAAAGGACAAAAGTGTGAATGAGTTGTCGAATTCCTTTTCTTTTTTTGTCAAATACACGGGATTACAGTGGCCTTAGGTGGAATCCATCCGATTGTGAATTTTATTTTTATGAAAGATGGAATCGATCCAATGGTGGTGGTCCTGGTCGGTCACAAGTTCACAGCTGCAATTTCCAAGGTCCACATACTAAATAGGGGGCATTTTTGGTATGGTCGTTTGGGATTTTCATAGCTTGGGATACTAAACTTTTGTCTTTATTTGATAATGAAGGACAAAAGTTTAAAAGATCTATGCCCTAAAAAGTTTATGAAAATCCAAAATGGCCATTTGGAAGCCCTAAAAAGCTCAATTAAACTTTATCTTTGAGTGCCTAAAGCTTTCATGTAGACTATGATAGATTAGGATGCTCACCAAATGGTCTAGATCTTTAAAGATAAGATCCTTTAATTATGACCCTGTTTGGTGTGTCTTTATGTTCAGATGGTAATCTTTTTAGACTCTTCTGTTAAAGAAAAGGCACGAGAAGCCTGATTCAAACTTATTTCGTAAAGTTAGAAATAGAGTTTTTCATCTTGTTGGTCTTCTCAAGTCTTGTCTTTGTGCAGGTGCAGAAAGATGTGCCTCCTGTCAACTGGTTTGTGTGTTGTCTAAATCTTTATACAAGGTTTTTAAAACTGATCTAGGGAACGAACTGGCCAGGGGTTTGGTTTTTGGGTTGAATGGTTTGACCATTCAAATCAGACGATCGACCCGTTCTGGCAAAAAATTAAAAAAAAAGGTCAAAACTGTTGAATGGTTCAAACAGTTTAATTGCCCGGGTCAGAGGTTTGCTGACCAAATCAAATGTTTTTTTTGGCCAAAATCCGATTTTAGCAAAAAAGGGATCATTCACCTGACCGGTTTTGGTTTTTCCGATCCGACGATTTGATCCAGTCCGGTTTTGAAAACCATACTTTATATAAAAGCTCACCGGCTATCAGATCGGTACCTATATCTTTTGGTCATTTAAACTGTTGGAAGATATTCCTAACAAAGACTTGACAAAGGACACCTAATAGTTTATAGTCAGTTACTCTTGGCCCATTATAGGCCGGCCGTTAAGGGCCGAACTTGGGTTTGTTCTAATTTCTTTGATATTGGCCTTAGGTAGAATTTACTTGGACGTGCCCAAGACTGTCTCCGCTCACTCCTGGACTCCTGGTCCACAAGCATCTTTCAATTTTGACCATAGAAGAAGGAATAATTTATGGGAATAATATTTGTAAAACTCACATTTATTCTAAACAATGTGGACGATGAAATGTGGCTGGTTTGACAATTCAAACCAGCTTTGGTTCTACCAAATCTTTTCACGGGGACTTGTTGATTGTACGGTAAGGAATCAACGACAACGTGGGCCGATTATATATCATAAAAATCATGACACAATAATATTTCATTTAATAAAAATAATGAATATACATGTAACTTAATAAAAAGGCTGGCACCCCAACAAGCACAACCGCCCTTTAACTCTATCCATCCATAATCTATATCCATTAATAATAACAAGAGAATAAAAAATACAAAAAAAATGAGAAAAAAAAAAAGTGATCCCCTTCACAACAAGTTCTTAATTCTTATAAGCTATAGCCGCCTGCCCAAGACAAAGATATAATTAAAGAAAAGAAGGTTTAACACTCAACAACCCCCCCGAACGCTTTCTCAAAAAAACCCAAAAGCCATCTCTGTGTTTTATGATTTTATCAAATTTCTGGAGCTGTCTTTGGTGGGGATTAGGTTGTGAAACAGTGGCTCCCACCACCCACATAGCAAAGATCAATCTTTTTCCATTCTTCGCTTTCAACGCTCGTTTTATATTCATAATACATCGACGTCGTATTTCAGAGGGCATGTCAAGCATATAAAGTCCAATCCAACCTGAGCAGCTGAGCTTTCTATTTTGCCGATTCTCTCTTTCTCTGGCCTCTCTATCGTATGTTCTTATTGGGTTCTTGCTCAAAGAAAGAAACCCAGTAATAAAACTAGATGGAGTTCTTGTATAACCAGCTTGCCAAGTCTTCATACAAAGAGTCCCTAAAAGTTCTAGAGGCTGATATACAACATGCCAACGCTTTGTGAGTTTTAATCGCTTTTCTTTCTCTTGCTGCTTACTCTGTTTCTGTCTTTCTTTCCTTTCGTTTATTTCTTTTCAATCTGTATCCTCCAAGCGTATCTATTATTTCCTTTATCTATGCTTTTGAGGGCAATTCTGTGCTTCGGTAATTCATGACCGAAAAAGAAGGCAAGAGATATAGCAACATGGAGTTCGATGGGTTTTTGGTCTGTAATGTCTGTTTTTTGATGTTATGTACTTGCCACAGTTCAGGGGAAAAATAAATTGGCACCAATTAGGGATTCTTCGTGCTCTAAGGTTTTTTTGGGTCTATGTGTAGGTCTGCGTTCTTTCATCTTACTCATATATCCGGGGGCTTCTAGATTCTTTTTTTTTTTTTTTTTTTTGGATAATTAGAGACCCTGATGATTGAAGAACTTCATCTTGGATGGACTCCCGCTTTTTTTTTTTTTTTGCGTTATGTTAATTTGTTATCTTCAAAGGAAATACCCATCTTGGAATTTAGGCGTGCATGTATTGTGAGTTTGTCTGCTCTTCCATTTTCGATGCATCTTCTTCGGTGGGGGTGTGACATTTTATTTTCTGCAGCTGATGAGCTGTTGGCGCTTGCGTAAAGGAAATACCCACTGATTCCAGCAAGCATAGATTGAAAAAAAAAATCCGAAATTCCTTCACGAAGTATATTCTTGGATGTTTCGTTCCATCAAATTGTGACGATAAAGATAGTTGTGGCCAACTCCAGCCAAATTGACTTGTATGAACGGGTTCTGTGTTTGCAGGGCAGCTTCAATTCCGAGAGCCAAGGGTGGTGCATGTCTTCAATTGAAATTGGCTTACAGTCACTTGACGCCCCTTATTCTGCTTTTGCTTCAATGGATGGATTGTTCCTGTACCTGTTTACTCCCAAGATATCTAAACCTTTTTCATATACTTGTATACAAGGTTGGTTTCTTTTCCATATACTTGTATACAAGGTTGATTTCTTTCCTTTTCTTTTCCATGGAATGTTAAAACAATAGTTCATAAAGTTAAGTTGTTCATGTTTTTCCCCCGCAAGTTAAGTTATTCATGTTTTGTGTTTTTATAATGATTAAACAGGTTTATGCGGATGGACGACCCAAAATTGCTTCATACGGAAGGAAGGCAACAATTAGGGAATTTTATGGTCTGTAAACCGCCCACATGTTTTCTTTTTCTGATGTCTTAATAATTCTACTTAGCTGCCCTTTATTTATCTTTTTTTTTCCCCTCTTTTCAAAGAAGATAACTGAAATTTGTTATTACTTTTTCATGCCTAACTAAAATCCATTTGCAGCCGTTATATTGCCATCTCTCCAACAACTCCATGGTAAATCAGTGGAGTTAGGCATAACTCAAGAAAAGAGCCGTAGGATGGAGGTGATTGGAAGGAATTTGGATGAGAGGAAGAAGCTCTCCGATGTGGACTTGGAAAGAGAAGATGAATGTGGGATTTGCATGGAACCATGTACCAAGGTGCTCCTGCCTAGTTGTTGCCATGCAATGTGTATTAACTGCTACCATGACTGGTAAGTATAATATCCCTCTTTCAATTTTCTATTTCAAGTGATCCATTAAAAAAATTCCATCTCAAATGGTTTATTAAGATATTGAAATTAAGGAGTAAAACTTTGTTGACGCTTTTGTTTTTTGTAAAAATTCACAGGAATACAAGATCGGAATCCTGCCCTTTTTGCCGGGGTAGCATAAAGAGAGTTAAATCAGGAGACTTGTGGGTGCTAACAAGTAGTGGTGATGTCGCTGACGCAGAGACTGTAGCCAAAGAGGATCTGTTACGCTTCTACCTCTATATCAATAAGCTGCCAAAAGATATCCCAGACACCCTTTTCTTAGTGCATTATGAGTACTTAATCTGATCAAAAGGAGATTATAAGTGCAATGTACAGGAACTCTTGATCTGATCGGAAGAATTTGGGAAGAATGATGTACAGAAAATGAAAAGCCGACCTTACAATGTGAAGAGTCTGGTGAGGGAAAATCTCTTAGTTTCTTACATGGAATTTTCCCAAGCAACTTTATACTTGTTTAGAATAGTACAAAGCCTCATTTAAGGGGTTCAAATAAAAGTAAATGAATATCAAGTATCTTATGAAGCTTAAATTCAGCTTGTTTGTTCTTCTTACTTGAATTTGTATGCAAAGTACTTAGAGGTATCGAAGGCTGTGATGCCCCATTGTATATTCTATGTGAAGCTCACCTGTAGCATAGTGATTTATAACTCAAAACCTGCTTTCTTTTAACTTTCTGGAATGACCATTTATGAGAATGGTACTGGTGGAAGTGCAACACATGTATGGCCTGTCTAAACTAGGCTGACATGTGATAAGATGCTTCATCTGAAGTGGTAATTTACATTTCGCTTTCATGTGCTGGGATATGGTAATTTGCTATATGTGTGTATATGTATCGATATGCCTATATTATCCTTGTCATCATCATAATCTAAGCCTAGGCTGACATGTGATAAGATGCTTCATCTGAAGTGGTATACAGTTTTTTCCCTTCTCATCTTGCTACTTCAAAAGAAAACAAAAGTTAATTACTTTTTTCTTTCATGTGCTGGGATATGTTAATTTGCTATATATGTGTGTATGTATTGATATGCCTATATTATCCTTGTCGTCATCATTTAAGCCTTGTCCCAACTATATAGACATCATAGACATGTTCCCATACTTTTATCTGTCTACACATACAATCTATAAACATATCTTTGGTGTGTAGTCTTTCCTTAGATCCTCAAACTCTTTGGAATTGGTTTTCATGCAGACATGAGAAAACAGGCTTCTGCAGCTATATAGAAGTATACAATTGAACTGAATAAATCCTTTCTCAACTACTTGGGGTTAGGAGCAGTTAATCCTGTTTTGCCATTCTATTCCATCAAGTTCTTGTCTCAGTTAACGTATGGGTCCTCAGATGTTTCCTCAGTACATTCTTTTTGATAAAAGGTTAACTTTATTTGAAATAAGAAAGGTACATGAGGAAATGTTTCCTCAGTACATCAACCCACAAGTGTTTTAGTCTCCTCCAACCTCTCCTTTGGAGTCTCAAGTTACAAGGGGTCCTTTTACTGCTCTTTGAAGGTTGATGGCAGAATATGCATCTTATGCTCAAATTACTCGTGAGGTGATACAATGCCTCTCCTGCCTCTTTAACCCTCAAGTTGTATCAGGTCTTCTTACTGCTGTTTGAAGGTCAATAGTAGAATATGTATCCTATGCTCAATTTACTAATGAGGTGACACAGTGCTCTCAAGATTCACCAACAAAGAATATAAAAATACAGCCAAATAATGTAAGACCAAGTAAATTGACAAATACATTGATATAATTATTAATTCCTTCTTAAGTTCCAAGAAATGGAACAAAGAACTAGAACACCTTTGCTGAGCTAATGTCTGACTAAATTATCCTTCTCACTGCAAGCAACATGCAACATCAATATTGAAGCTTCAGGACAACTTTTCAGGAACAAAGGAGAGGTGGTTAAAGCATTTTCTGGCCTTCTTGGAGAGGCAGAAGCAATAAAGGAAGAAACACTATCCTTGTTGCATAGACTTAGAATTGGCTATTCCCCAAACATGATGTAGAAGGAGACTCATAAGTGGCAATATGTTGGGCGAGAACAGCATCTGATAGCAGTCCTTGGGTAATGCAACACTATTTTAGAGAGGAAAGGTTGCTGGCTGATTGCATGAACATATCATCCAGCAGGATTCCTAAATCATCTAACTAATTAGCAGATGCTCTAGCCAGGAGAGGGGTTGATAGGGACTCTTTGTAATGGGAGATGGCCAGATGGGGTTTACTGGGTAACCAAACTTGAAAATCTATAAATTGTTAGCATGTCCATAACTATGTTTGGTTTCTGTACTCAGTTTTTCCTCTCATAAGGTCTGTACACTTGAGTGTTTTATTCTAGTAAAACACTTTGGTCCTGATAAAAAGAAAATTGTTGAAGCTTTTGGAGGTGGAGATTATAATTGGACTAGAAATACTTTTTCTGAGATTTTTCTTAACAGTTCAGAGTTTGGACATCCACCCAATAGAGGGGTATTGTCACGAGAATAAGGGTAGGAAACTTCTGGGGAAACTTTTGAGGTCTTTGGGCACCATTGAGTATGGTTTCTTGAAATATAGAAATAGTTATTATTTGGTTTATTGGGTGTCTTCATTGAGGTTTGAGTCCGAATTGTTTTGACCATTGTTAACTGATGCAGCTATATTCCTTCATTTCAAATAGGAAAGAGAAAATTGATCTATAGTACGATAATGTGATATGTTGACTTTCTCCCCATGCTGGTGTTTTATACTTATTTTTTCGCCTTCTTTTTATTTCTTACTTGCACATTGCACTTCTCCTTAAAAAGCAGCCATAAAGGAATATGAAGAAATGTTCAATGAATTATAGAAATTCCCCAAGCCAGCTTATCTAGGCTTGGGTGATGGAAATTTACTTGCTACATTATTGCAAATGGAACTTGGTGTCACTACCAATGAGTATAAAAGAAAGCAAATTTATACATAAAAGCTGGATGCGACTTTTGAGCATTCACAATTCTTTTACTCTTTGCCAGCAACGGTTGAGGAATCATAGATGCCATATTCCTATTGAGTGAATGAACAGTTGAAACATGTTGGAGGAAACAATAGTAATTGGTTGGATTACTAGTTGCTCTCTGGCAATATTAAATTTCACTACTAGTTCTCACCACAAAGAATTGTTGCCAGCGCACCATCAAGTGCTATCTAGGTAATAGTATGGTTTATAGATGCTTTGACAAGGGTTGCTCGGGCTTTTTGAAGAATGCACTCACTTTGCTCTTATGTGGTTGCTTTGTGCTGTTGTGCATAGGCAACATGTTCTGATGGGAAACCATGATACAATGCTTGTGTTTTCCCCCTTTTTAAATGCTCCTGTGTACACAACATATCATTTCCTGTAAAGACAAGGCAATGCAAGTGCTATTTAGCATGTATCCTGTAACGGAATAACATGTCTTCCTTCAGCCATAAATTATTCAGAACTTCATAACTTTTTGCTGTTTTGTCAGTCTGGGATATTTGATGTAACAGGGATTTTGTTTCATGTTATTTGATGTACTGATCTGTTAGATAAATGCCAAAGTTATGCTTTTCATATTTGTAGAATTTCTTTTGCAATCACTAATTCTTTATCTTCTTGTTCTTTTGCTACATCTTATATGGGAAATATTACATATACTAATGGTTGGTCAGAGCTCAGTTTGAAATTCTAAACCAGTAGCCCAGTTGCCGTTTTTTAACGATGGTTCACAAAGCTACCATATTTCCAATTTTCATCTTTGTGGACATTTATTTCTGATGGACTCTCAGAGAAGGGTAAAAGAAAGGCCTTTGATTGTACTAGTAACAGGAACGCATAGAAGGGGAGAAGATAAGTTACATATGAAAAGAAAAAGGGTCATATCATTGCCCTATTTCTTTTTCTTTTGCATTATTTAAGAAGACGTGCTATATCTGGGGTAAACTGGATGCAAAACTAACCTTTGGCATTTTTTTTTTGACATATAGTGGCCGTTCTCGGACTTCAACATGTCTTAGCTTGAGATTTTACCATTGAACCAAGCAATGGCCCCTTATTTTTTGCGTTATTCAAGCATCACCCAATTTAGCAACCAATATGGAGCTATTGGAATGAATCATGCGTGTTTTTCACATCTAAATTTGGATAAAACAAGATACCATCTCTGAACTGCAGCCATGAGCCCATGACATATAAAATTTAGCAAATTCCCAATTTTACAAGGCAATTAGGTAGGTGTTACCAGATACATCAAAAAAGGCTTTTCTGACATGGAGCTACATCTTGCTTGGACACTTGGACTTATCTAACTGCCTATTTAATCTGTAGTCCAGATACAAATGTAACTTGATGTTCAATCACTTGGCGTGGATAATTCCAGTCTGGCCCCTCACTGACAGTGTCTTTAGCTTTGCACCAGTTGGGATTCGACTCTTGGGTCTAAGCAGGTTATCTAGAAATAATTACGTTGGAAGCTTGTATCTAACGGTGCAAGTTTGTCGAGGCTGCAATCCATCTTTGTTCTTAACTGCTTTTCAGCTGTCGCCTTTCTTACATGACCTTGGGGATGCATCTGATAGTAAGTGAGAATATTTGCTGCAGATGCAAGTAATACTTACAAAGCTAAGCCTTCAAACTGAAGCTTAAAATGACGTGATACATGGTTAGAATCCTCATTGCCATAGAAGCTTGTATAGTAATGTGCTTGAACAGTTCTGTGATGGACTCATTTTTTATGTTTGGTGTCCAACATACTGTTCATATACTCACAGTTCATCAATGAAATGCTTCATACCGTTCAAATTTGACACGTCTTTCGGCTACACACAGCAATATGGAATCTGCGAAGACCAATCTGTATAAGTTATTAGCATTAGTGACATGTTATCATCTCCAGTAAGCAATTTAGACTTTAGATGACTAATTTTGTTTTTTTAAGTCGGGAAAAAAAACATAGCAGTTGGAACATCAAATCAGGCCTGAAGAGCATATTTAATTGAGTTCAGATGGGTTTCACAGAAATTTGCACGTGGTTCAGTTTTGCATCAATTTGGTTTATAATTAAGATTTGCACTTCTGCCTGATGCAAAACTTGCACCTTTTTTTTTTTTATCTCATTTGTACTTATTGGTTTATAGGTGTAAAATTTGCACCACCTTTCTCCTACCTTGGTTATTTCTTATATAAAGTGGTTATTTTACTTTCAATTTTACTTCTAACAAACAAAAACCAGAATTTGCACTGGATCCACTTTTGACTCGCATGAATTTATGATTTACCAGAAATTTTCACCGCAAACAAACGGAGTCAAAACAGCAAACACTAGAAAACGTGAAATGGGAGATGGGCTGAAGAAGACATCAAATACGTATGTATATGTTATTATCTAATGTTCCTTCTGTTAATGGGCAAACTACAAAGCTAACTACCATGAAGCTGCAGAGAACAAGTGACACGATCATGAAGATGATTTTTGTACCCCGCCCCCCCCCCCCCCCCCCCAAAAAAAAAAAAAAAAAAAAAAAATCATGAAGATGATTTAGTGATGAACAGGGCAACCCAAACAGCTTTTGCTAGGAACGCTGATACTACCAAGAACCAACTAAGATAAAACTAAGGTCAATTGCGATGAGTTCTGCGACTCATCAACACACTAAATGGAGGATGACTGTAGCTACGATGGAGGAATAAGTCAGCAGTGGCCTTGTACATGGCTTCCGTGAGGTGGACACCGTCCCAGTTGATGAACTGGGCAGGGTTTGAACAAGCTGCCGATGCAGCTGGTGAGCCACACGTAGCAAATGGAACGAAGTTGTAGGGGTCTCCGCCAGAACCACAGCAGGTCTTGAATGGCTCCTGGAATCCATACTTGTGATGGTTCTTGATAATCGCATGGTAGGCACTGAAATAATCTGCATAGGCGATGATGGCGTCTGGGTACTGCCTCCTGAGACCTTGCAGCTTGTCTTGGAGGGCGAAGTTGTGCATGGAGCTCAGCATGTTTATACTCCCCACGCACCCAACATCGTCTCTGTCGGTAAGGAGAGAGAATTCCATGGCCATTGATAGGCAGCCCGTCATGGGTAGACCCTGAACCACCACGTACTTTGCCCCCCTCTTCAGCAATTCCTGCCAACCAGCCAGCCAATCTATTCATTAAGCAGCTCAGACAGAGTAGTATTCGGATCAGACAGATTTAAGTGCTTTGGTCTTTGGGCCGCTGGATAAATCATAAATTTCACCAACTCTACTCGATCTGAATAGTTTAGTGGGTTCAGAAGCTTTTGCCCATGAACCATGAACACCACTATGTTCAATTTATTATTAAACATTGGATCGAAAAAATGTTAAAATTTAATGAGTAGTTCTGGAGCTTCAGACTGAAGCCAGTTTAAAAACAACGACATGATGAGTTGATCAGAAAGGAAGAAGTTTACGCCAGCGAACCTGTAAAAATCCAGTAATGCTGTTGATAGCTAGATCTTGAATCGTTGTTGGTGACACTGTGGATCCAACGAGGTAAGCGTAGTCGTTCACTCCGATCTCGCCCACCCAAAACAGAGCATCATCCAACGCTCTTCTGCACTCAGCTGATGATGACAATGTTGTTGTCCCTCCACATCCGTTGTCTTCCAAGAACTTGTTGAACCAAGTGAGCTGGGTGTGGAGAGACTGAGGGGTGCTATCAAGAGTGAGGTTGTTTATAACAAAGAAATCATGGTCAATCGCGGTAGACCCAGCAACTGCGAAATTGACGCCATGAGATGTATCAGCGTTCTGGTTGAGGTAGGGTGGTAAGTAGGGTAGAGAGAATGCTTCCGCTACGAAGTCAATGACGAGACGGCCATCAGAGTAGCGGTTTGTGGGTTGATGAAAGAAGGTGGTGCCATAGGGAGGGCTGGACACATACTCGAAATTGGTTGGGCCAGTAGACGAGTGTGTGTTTCCAGTATCGGTATACGAGTCACCAAAGGCATAGATTTTTCTGAAACCATTTCCTGTTGTGAGAGTACTAGAAGTTGATAAAGAAAAATCAGAAACAAGTGAGACGAGGAAGATGGCGACGGTGGTGAGGGTCGCCTGCAGGCAAGACAGAGACAGAAGAGTAGAGCAGGAGCAGGAGGCCATTGTTTGTGTTTTGATGTTCATGGGCTTATGAATTGTGGAGGTTCTTGCTATATTATTATATATGCATGAAAACAGAGCTTTCACATAGATGATCACAGACGTGTGTCCTTTTCTTTTTGGTCATCAACGACGCCTTTGTGGGGATGTCAGTTCATTAAGAACCTATACGGAAGAGCATTCAGTAACGTTGTCGATCTGGATATATTTCCGTGGAACCAGAAATCTTGCAATTAGATGGGAGGCGAGAGATTTAAATCCTGCAATTGATGGTTGGTTTGGTGACGCCCTCCCGCGGAGCAGAACAGACGTCTATCCTTGGACCTGGGTTAGTTTGATTGTACTGATAGATAGAACGTAAAAGCCATGAGAGTTACAGAGGTGGAGGAGGGAGGTGAGAGTTTTAAATTCGACGTTAATGCACTGGTTTGGCTTGTGGAGACTGGAGGGCCAGATCTCTTTTACTCATTTATTATCATTGCCACTCTCTCCTCTCTTCAGAGTCCACTGTTACAGAGTACAGCTACATACAATTGATGGGGATGACTCTGGAGAGGAAAAAACTTTTGCTTCCTCATCCTAAAAAAAGTGAAATGAGGAAATTCGAGACCCCACATATAAGGAAAGAACATTTACTGAGATCATGATCGCGGCATAAATAAGTGTTTCATGCGAAGTTCTGAATTTATTTTCCTTTACTCCCCGTATGTTGATTCTTTAAATGTCTGTTTGGTGGTTGGTTTGGATCTCCTTGACCTTAATGATCTCAGTGGGCTGCACTGTTGCAGTGGCTAGAAATGATATAATTCCTTTTTCAAAATAAGAGGGTTTCTACTTTCTACTGATTGCATTTTTGAACAGACCAGATGGATCATCGGTAATTTCTCTCTTGGTGAAGAGGGGAAATGATGACTATTCCCTGGCCACCACCTCTTCTGTTAATAATGTTCTTAGCTAGCCTCAAGGAAGGAAGCAATTTTCTCAGTAGTTAATAATAATTAATATGGGGATTTCAGGAATTACGTGCTTTATTTGGTATTAATGAATGACCACCATTTGTTGGGTGCTGCAGGTCGTAGATTTAGGTCATGTGGTCTGGCAGTGGAAGCAGAGCTGAATGCAATTCTTATGGCTCTACAGGACAGCCAAGGAGCAGGTATGGAGTTCTATTCCTGTTACTTTCTTTCAGTCGGGGAAAAGAGAAGAATATTCTTTGGTAAAGTCTACAGCCTATACATTTTTAGACAATGTTCTGTTTGAGGGCCTGAAAGGTTAAAATTTTGTAGATAGGAACCTTAATGGGCCAGCTCACTTGGTGGGTGGACCAACACATGAAGACTTTGTACAGCCAGGTCCAACCACCTGGACCTTTTTTTTTGGGGGTTCGGATGGCTAATGAAGTGACCCCATTTGTCAGGATCAGGGCAGTCTTAAATGGATTTCGGGTCGGTTGCTGGTTGAAATAAGCCATCACTAAATTAACCTGATTCGTTGGTATACAACATTGAAACATATGGGCTATTAAACAAAGTGATAAGAAATTAATATAGACTATAGAGCCTCCACGCCCCACCACCCACAAAGTCAGTAAATAAATATCACTTGAATGCAATTTCCACAGCTCAGGCTATATCTCTCTACTAAGCAAACCCAAATCTGAATGATAAAAAGTAAATATTTACAAAAGATAAAAGAAAAAAGAAAAAAAAATTAGAATTCATCACCATTGCTTTAGTGAAGTGCATGCAGAAAATCAGAATGAGTTAGATAGAAGCATAGTTTATATGAAGCCCACCCTCGATGATATGCTCGTCAGATCTGTTTAAGATCGTCGACGTTAATCTGAAAATGTTTTAGTGCTCAGGCCTAGAATCTGAGCAGGGTTGCCGTCTTTCTATAATAAAATCTTGCATATCCAAACGACCTATTTATGAAATTTAATATATTTTACCTATAGTTAAGTATTCTTCCATCGATTCAACGATGGAGCATCTTATTTATTAAAAGTAAAATACAACAAGCTTTAGGCGAGGGGCACTGCATTCTAATCTCGATTGCAATTTCTGACCCAATTCACTCACTTATAAGTTATAACCCATCTACCTATCGAGTGGATGTCTGGGTCGTATTTAGATGGATGGAGTGATGCGTTCCCATTGGGTTCCCTTCCTTATCTGTAGGTGGATTGGGTTGGGCCGCGATTTTTTTAAGTTTTTATTCATGTTATATTTAATGGGCTTGGGTAGTTACTGGTTAGTGGGTGGATTGATGTTCAACTTGGGAGCTAGAGACCCAACCAACCGAATCCACCCAACTTCCAGTCTGCCACTTCGCCACCTAATGAATCAATTTTTGGTGATGTATCAATTTTTTGTGCTAAGTATTTCGTCATTTGGTCTGCTTCCAAGTGGTCGATGATTCAGAGGCCGAAGTGAACTTTTGCTGGATGAGGACTTGGATGCCGAGCTGACCAGGCTGAACTGGGGGCAGATTAGGTGCCGAGTTAACTGGGCCAAGCTGGGCAGGTTAGGTGCCGAATTGACTGGGCCGAACTACGCAAATTAGGTGACGAGCTGACTGGGCCGAGCTAGGCAGGTGAGGTGACGAGCTGACCAGAGTGTCGAGCTGCCTATTAGGTGCCAAGCTGACCAGAGGGCCGAGCTGCCTATTAGTTGCCGAGCTGACCAGAGGGTCGAGCTACCTGGTGGCGAGCTGGATCGATTGTTGAGCTTCGTAGTTCTTTAGAGACCTGCAAGGAATCAATATAAGAGGACCCCGGGTGGCTAACCCGATGAGGTTGCTCTGATGCTTAAGTCAATACTCTCATAGTAGATTGCGAGCTAAAAATCACAAAGTATGATAGCTAGAATATGCTTACTTGCCCCCCCCCCATGCCATTGGGGTTGGTGCCTTTATATAGGCATTGTTTGACGTGGGCTTCACACATCGCATCCGAGATTTTTGAGAAGTCGTCTAAGTGGTCCGAGATTCCCTGAGGTAACCGCCGTGCACGTTGACCACCCTCCAGATCATTCGACACGTGGGCCAACTTCCAAGGATCGTGGGAGTGTTAGGATATGCATACTGAATTTGTCGATGAGCATGTCTCACAAGCCGCCAATTCGGCGCCTATGCCAGGCCGCCAGTTCAGTGCATGTGCCAGGCCGCCAGGTCGCTCTAGGGTCAGGCCGCCAAGTCGCACCTGGGCCAAATCGCCAGTTCGGCGCTTGTGCCAGGCCGCCAAGTCAGCGCCATGTCGAGACTGGGCCAAGCCGCCAGTTCGCGCCTGGGCTAGGTCGTCAGGTGGGACACCATCAATTTGGCTAAGGCAAGTTGTTGCCTAAGTGGTTTCAAGTGTCACGTATTTGTTTCGAGGTGCCATGTGACACCATATCATTGGAGGGCCAAATCCGCCCTCATCATTTGCCCCCCACTCTTGAGCTGAAAGTAACTCAGTGAAAGGAGTAGATTGCTCCTTTTGGCCTGAAATGACTAATTCGATGAGCTCATAAGCGTCAATTCAATTCCTTAGGCTCTGGGAGCGACTTGTAGTCCACTCTCCTTACCCTTGATTGTGCCCATGCCAAAGAGGCAACTAGGTCTTATGTGGTGCCGAAGTCTTTGCCAGTTCGACACTTTAGCCCTTAGGATCTGGGAGCGACTCGTAGTCCACTCTCCTTGATCTTTGATTTTGCCCATGTCGAAGAGGCGACTAGGTCTTATGTGGTGCCGAGGTCTTTTATCAACTCGACACCTTAGAGCTACGGCTGCGCTACATCAGCCTCCTTAGTGACGTCGGTTACCCACTCCTACAAGAAGCTACTAGGAGCTCGACCTACGGGGGCAGCACTACTGACTTTAGGTCACCAGCTTGCACGGGAGCGTTGGAAGGCTCGATTGGCAGGGGCGTCCATGTAGTCTGTTGGCTGCCTACTCCTGCAGAAGCCACGAAGAGCTCATCTTTGTAGATGGTACCTCACGAAGAGGACTGATGAGGCTTTATCCGAGTTGAAATAACGTTGGTAGAGCTGCTTAGTCTGTTGGCCATCAATTTCCTACATAGTCTTTGAGTTCATAAAAAATGGAAACTAGAAAGTGAGAGCTTTTAGTTTCTAAAATGTGAGAACTTAGCTTTCTGGAAGAAGAGGACTTGGCCTTTAAGAGGATGAGAACTTGACTTTTTGTAGCGTTTCCCACAGACGACGCCAATTGATGAATCAATTTTTGGTGATGTATCAATTTTTTGTGTTAAGTACCTCGTTATTTGGTATGCTTCCAAGTGGTCGATGACTCAGAGGCCGAAGTGAACTTTTGCTGGATGACCAGAGGGCCGACCTGCCTATTAGGTGTCGAGCTGACCAAAGGGCCGAACTGCCTGGTGGCGAGCCGGATTGATTGTTGAGCTTCGTAGTTCTTTAGAGACATGCGAAGAATCAATGTCAAAGGACCTGGGGTGGGTAACCCGGTGATGTCGCTCCGATGCTTAAGTCAGTACTCTCATAGTAGATTGCGAGCTAAAAATCACAAAGTATGAGAGCTAGAATATACTTACTTGCCCCCCTATGCCATTGGGGTTGGTGCCTTTATATAGGCATTGTTTGGCATGGGTTTCACACACCGCATCCGAGATTTCCGAGAAGTCATCTAAGTGGTCCGAGATTTCCTGAGGCAACATTCATGCACGTTGACCACCCTCCGAATTGTTCAGCACGTGGGCCAACTTCCAAGGATCGTGGGAGTGTTAGGATATGCATGTCGAATTTGTCAACAAGCACGTCTCGCAAGTTGCCAGCCGCCAGCCACCAGGTTGCACCTAAGCTAGGTCGCTAGGTGAGATACCATCAACTTGGCTAAGGCAAGTTGTTGCCTAAGCGGTTCCGGGTGTCATCTAGTTGTTCCGAGGTGCCACATGTCATCATATCATTGGAGGGCCAAATCCGCCCTCATCACCACCCTTTAAATTCCCGAATCCCCATGAGCGGGAACATAGTTAAATTCCACCGGCATAAGTTTGGCAGAACCACAGGATTCAAGCATAGCCCCACGGTCCACCCCGCTCTAAGAGAACAAATATTGATTTTCTTGATTAAATTTTGAAGATAACATGAAAGAAACCTTTTCATATTTATAATTGAAGAGGTATCGTCATATACAGCGGAAAGTTGAACCAATTTCTAATTTCAAATCTGCATAAACAGAACTGAAGGCTAAGCCCTACTTAATCCTGAATTGCTTTAATTTGGCTTCTAATAGCAAGTGACATTAAGGCAAATGAAAAGTGGTCTCTTAAATTTATGGAAACCACTTGCTCCCTGCGCCCTCTTTTTCTTTTCCTTTTTTGCATGTCTGGGTGGATACTGGATGATGAGTGCTCATCTGCATGGACTGGCTCCCGCTGCCTTAAGTTTATGGAAAGCACTTCCACATTATTTATCATGATGATATCAGATTAAATTATATATCGGTTTGAAATAGGATTTTGGTAGTGGCATCCCTTTTATGCCACATTCATGACTCCATCTGATACACCCTATACTCTTCAATACCAGAGATCTATCTAGAAAATATGGTAACACCCTATAATGGATTTGGCTGGATTATCCACTTTCAATGGAATTCTTATTATCTGTCAGTCTTGAAAAACAAAAGGACTATTATTCATCAAAAAACAAAAGGACTAACATTAGATAAAATTTTAACTTTCAATGCCTAGCAAGCTCATGAATACCCCAATATCACAAAGATTTGCTAATATGACTGCACCTCCACTGCTTGCCTCTTTGAGCTGCTCTTCATTAAATATACCAGTACAAACTCCCACTGCCAGAGCTCCTCCAAACTCAGCAGCTTTGATATCATTTGGCTGCAAGTGGGTGACAGGAGAAATACACATTAAGGAATTTCATGGATTTCCATATCATGAAGATCAGACGGTAAAAGCATTAGGGATTTAGATGTTTGTTAGATATGGTCATTACTCACTTGGATTTAAAAAAAAAAAGTGTGCTTGAGACAAAATTCCACCAGCATACAACTTGCCAACTGGATGGTTCTTCATGCCAAGGCCATCCAACAGGTTAGACCCATCATTGGCCAAAGAGGTCCAAGAGAAGTTTTGTTCCAGAGATTAACCTAACTAGAGAGTTAAATTATCAAAAAAAAAAAACTAACAAGAGAGTTTCAACCCTCTAGCTCTAACTATTTGATTCCTACAATTTTGTCTTCATCATCCAATTGATGACACATTTTGACATCTCCTTACAAAAAGGATCAAGTCAAATTGAAGACCCCAATCCTCCCGATATAACCCCACCCCTCGCAGAGAGGGGGTAGAAGGATGTAAGTGCAAGTTAATCAATGTTCTAGCAAATTTTAGAGTTAAAATATAGGAAAAAAGAAAGAAGAGGCAGAGGAAACTTTACGCACTGTATCACCAACA
This sequence comes from Nelumbo lutea, assembly GCF_056320005.1. NCBI lineage: Eukaryota > Viridiplantae > Streptophyta > Magnoliopsida > Proteales > Nelumbonaceae > Nelumbo > Nelumbo lutea. Next base: position 7,080,004 of record NC_142687.1, read on the forward strand.
TGCACTCTCAGGTCAAATGATCCAGAAAATAGTGTTGCTGCCCTATCTGCTGCAATCTTCACAAGATGCCCTCGATCAATGTGATCACTTCCAAATCTGATTAAAATATCAGAGGGCAATATTATGATCAGAGACAAATTCTAAAACTGAAAAAAGAAAGACTTCTTGATCATTTGTTTCAACTTACCCCCCGAAATTGGGGACGGTGAAATACTTCTTTATGCCCAGTCCCTCCATCTTCAACCAAGCAATCTCCTCCAAATTACCTGTGACCTAAAAAGGGAAAATTTGTAAAATAGACTCTTGGAGACCAATACAAAATAGGAAAAACAGATGACTTAAGCTCATAAAGTACATCAATTTTTGTTTCCCTATTTCTTCCTTTCACCCCTTCATTTTACTCTCTTATATCTGATTCTTTGGTTTGAGAAAGATCCTGCTTTGTTGGGTTGAGATATACATGTTAAATCATTGTTGCCCCCTTCAGGGGCCATGATATTCATAGCTAAGTAATGCATTGTCTACAGAGCATGGGCTTGGAAAATGCAGATACATGGTGGAAGCAAAGAATACAACGGCATTCTCCAAAATCCAGGACCAAAAATAAGGATAAATGTATGTGATCCAATTAAGTGATACAATAATAACAATCTTAATGCAGTTAACTAAATGATGCATCTTTTTAGTTCTTTAGGCATGCTAAATTTAATGAGACAAGTTATATTTACACTTCACATCTGGTAAAGGAAAAATAAGTAGTCCTAAAGTTTCATGTAAGAAATAGAAAATTTGCTAGGTCAATGTTTACATGATATAAAGATTCATATAGTACATTTTTTTATTGGTAGATAATATCCATGGATAAGCTAAAATTACAAGATAAGAAATGTTTTAGATAAATATCCATGTATAAGCTGTTGGTGAAGGTGTCTACAGTGTTTTTAATAGAGAATAAGCCAATAAGGAATGACACATAACCAAAGAGGGAGAATTATGTAAAAATCCAAATAAATTAGACGGGGATTGTAAGCATACCAAACCAATTGCCACATTTTGTTTTGATAACAAGGCATGAAGGAGAGACTCAACACCAGAAAGTACCTGCAGTCCTTCTCCAACTTCTTTGCTATGTTCCCTGGCATATTCTATCATCTTTGACTTCAAAACAGGTAACTTTTCAGTAGCCACCTTCATCAAGAAATTGTGCACATAAGCATGTTTCCCCCAAAGGAAGAGAGAAGAAATTCCAAATAGTTGACACAGAAAATAAATTATTTGCTGTAAGTCGCTTTAACCATATGACCAATAAAAATAATTGCCATGTGAAAACCAACAAAAGAATTTGTTTAGTTTTAATTTTAAGATATAATAATATACAATTCTTTTTTGTAAGATTCTAAATGAAGGTTCTGAGTCATAGAATGCACATTAACTGTTTAGTTCTAAGATACACATGGCAATTATTCCCAATGATTGTATCAGTTACATCCAAGATTCAAAGTATCGGAAAGGCAATTTTAAGATACGTATCGGGATACGCCTTGGATATGCATGCGTATCAGAGAAAAACTAAGATACACATGGATACGCTTGGAAACACTATAAATACTTTAATAAATCATAAAAATACATCAACAACACTAAACATAAGACCTCAATGAGGTGTATATACATTAAATTAGTATATTTTAATGGTTTTATGAATAAATATATTATAGCTAATTATAATTTCATTAAAAATCCTATGCTTAACTATGATTTATAAATTATAATTCTTAAGGTTTCATGTTTTATGGGGTGAGAAAAACCCAACTCTCCTATCCAACCATAAAACATGCATTGGCACAACTTCTATGTGAAAATATAATTAATAATTATTATTTATTATTCACTTCCAAAAATTATAAAAAATAAATAAACATTATATAATATATTCAAAAAATAGTTATTAAAGAAGAAATTTTAATTGTGGATATGATAGATCATCCATAGAATTATAATATATTCAACCATTGTGATCAAATGATAAAATATAATTAATTAATTAATTATATTTTAATTCTAAAAAAATAAAAAAAAATTATTAAAGACATGGTTTTAAAACCGAACCGGTGGCCGAACATGTCAGGGTTCCGGTTACTGGTTCGAACGGTCTGACCATTTGACCCGAACGGTTGGCTCGTTCTGACAAAAAAAAAAATTTTAAATTTGAAAAATGGTCAAAACTGTTTGAACGGTTCGAACAGTTAATCGACCGGTTCAGTGGTTTGCTGATCAAAATCAACAGTTTTTGGGGAAAAAAGATGTTCTAGGGGAAAACGGAACCAGTAAGGTGACCGGTTCTCAGTTTTTCCAGTCTGACCATTCGGTCCGGTCCGGTTTTGAAAACCATGATTAAAGAAGAAATTTCAATTGGTCTATGGATGTGATAGATCATCCATAGAATTATAATATATTCAATTGTTATGATCAAATGATAAATTATAATTAATTATTATTTATTTTTTTATTCTAAAAATATATATTAAAGAATAAATTTCAATTGCTCTATGGATATGATAGATAAATCCATAGATCTAAAACATATTTAGTCTTTATAGGAAGAGAAAAAACTTGCATTTTCAAATTTTTTGTTAATTTATATTTTCCCCAAATATCTTCATGAAATTTCCACAAATCTACTGATAGCACAAAAAATTTGTGATTTTGAATGTAACAAATGTAGATCAACATAAATTTAAACATTCAAGAAAAAAAAAATCACAAGATATTATAAAAGATTGAAAAAAAAATTACCTATTTTTGCCACATTTTTTCAAAATTTGAAAAATCTTTAAAAAATTGATGATTCACATTTGTTTCTTGCAAAATTTTGCAAATCTAGCACTCTAGGAATGAAGTTTGGAGTTTTAGAGTCATTTGGGGGTGAAAGAAGGCTTATTTTGGGGAAAAGAAGCTTACTTTTCCCCTTTATTTTTTATTTTTTTAGTTTTTTGCCATATCTTTTTCATTGATAAGCTGTCGATGCGCCTCGATACAACCCCAATATGCCTCGATACGCCCCCAATATGCATGAAAAAAGACGAAATGTCTGATTTCCATGCGTATCCTGTATCAGTTTTTAAAAGACACGATACGTACCGGGCATATCGTATCGAAATTTTAAACCTTGGTTACATTAGTGTCATGTAATTTAACCATATACACACCATTCACATTTGGATGGACCTTCAGTGCAAAAGTATTTGTCATACTTCTTTGTTATGATCAACATTGCAAATCAGATATATTTTGGGAAAGTTAATGTTATTTGTAAAATCCCTATTTGATTCTAGGTTAAAGTAGAGAAGAAGAGAAAGAAGAAGAGAAGAAGGAGGAGAAGAAGGGTTCGGTCAGATTAGGAAAAATCAGTCCACCTCTAGCCGACCCACTTGTATTTATCTCCAATAACATAGTTACAAGAAAGACCATATTGTCCCTCATAAGTGATGGGACACATAACTTAAACTTAAATAAAATAGACCTTTCACTCTCATATGGATAAACCCAAATGACCAAAATACCCCTGATTTGTGTATTCTAACACTCCCCCTCAAGCTGGAGAGTATATGTCATATAGTCCCAGCTTGTCACAAATATAATCTACTATGCCCCGAGACAATCCCTTTGTAAAGAGATCTACCCACTGATTTCCTGAGCTCACATGAGATGTGGTTACCACTCCACTTATCACTTTCTCTCTCACAAAGTGACAATCGACCTCAATATGCTTGGTTCTTTCATGAAAGACTGGGTTGGAAGAGATATGAACAACACTTGGTTATCATAGTATAGTCTCATGGGTTTGTCAATCGAGAACCCCATCTCTTGTAGCAAGTTCTTCAACCATACTAGTTCACATGTGGTATGAACCATAGCTCTGTACTCAGCTTCTGCACTACTCCTTGCCACCACTATTTGTTTCTTGCTCTTCCAAGTTACAAGATTGCCACCAAGGAAGGTACAATACCCTATAGTTGGTCTCTTGTCTGATATAGAACCAACCCAATCAGCATTTGTATACCCTACTATTTCAAGAGTCCCTCCACTTTGGTATAGCAAACATGACCTGGAGCACCCTTCAGGTACCTAAAATCCTTAGAACTGCTTCTAATGAGGAATCCGAGGATGTTGCATAAACTGACTCACCATACTCACAACAAATGATATATCTGGTCGGGTAATAGTCAGATAATTCAACTTTCCCACCAACCTCCTGTATCTTTTAGGATCATCAAACTCTTCACCTACATCAACACTCAACTTGCCATTAAGTTCCATAGGAGTCTCTGTTGGTTTAGCACCCAAAAGTCATGTTTCTTCAAGTAAGTCAAAACATATTTCCTTTGACATAAGTTAATTCCATGCCTTGACCTTACAACTTCTATTCCCAGGAAGTACTTCAGCTTACCCAAATCTTTCGTATTGAAGTGGTCCTGTAGGAATTTCTTCAACCTGTCAATCTCGTTACTGTCACTCCCAATTATGATAATATCATCCACATACAACACTAGCAAGATTTTCCCATCTTTTGAGTCATGGCTGAACATAGAATGGTCTACCTGACATTGTTTCATCCCAAAGTCTTTCACTACTTCACCGAACCTGCCAAACCATGCGAGTGGAGATTGTTCCAGTCCATAAATTGCCTTTTTGAGTCTACAAACCTTACCATCCTCCCCCTGAGCAACAAACCCTGGCGACTGCTCCATATACACTTCCTTAATGAGATCACCATGTAGAAAAGCATTTTTTGTCAAGTTGCACAAGAGGCCAATCATACATAGCAACTAATGAAATCAACACCTGAACTGAACCGATTTTAGCCACAGGAGAAAATTTATCCATATAGTCCACACCATACAACTGAGAATAGCCCTTGGCCACTAACCTGGCCTTCAATCACTCCACACTGCCATCTGGAAGATACTTCACTATGTAGACCCACTTACACCCAATAACATGCTTACCAGGAGGAAGAGCAGTGAGTTCCCACGTGTGATTGTATTGTAGAGCAGAGAGTTCCTCTTCCATGGATTACCGCCACCCTAGGGAGGTAAGGGCTTCCTGGACAGTCTTAGGAATGGAAACAGATAATAGCAATGATATAAAGTTGTAATGGGAAGCAGAAAGGTGAGCAGCTGAAACATAGTATGAAATAGGATGAGAAGTACAAGTGTGTTTACCTTTCCGCAGGGCAATAGGAAGATCAAGGTCTAAGGAAGAAGAAGCAATGACAGGATCTGTCGACGAGGGCTGAATTGGAGGAGTCGGTGCTCTTCTGTAAGTATACACTTGTTTGATTGGTGGCCTCTCAATAGTAACTGGCATGGGAGGTGAATCTGCAACTGGAATGGGAACCACGGGAAGGGGATCCGCAACAGGGACGGGAAGAGGAACTACAAAGGAAGGAGAAGAAACCACAGTAACTTAGAAAAAAGAAACTGATTCAAAGAAGGTGACACTGGAGCACACAAATGACTTATGGAAGTTAGGGTTATAGCACTTATACCCTTTCTGAGTCATTGAGTAGCCAAGGAAGATACACTTAGTAGCTCGTGCATTTAACTTGTCTAAACCAGGCCCCCAAGTTTTGAACAAAACAAACACATCCAAAGACTCTTAGGGTGAGAGGAAACGAAGACAAGGTGGGAAACAACACCGAAAAGGGGGATTGACTTCCAAGGATGGACATGGGCATCCGATTGATGAGAAAACAGGATGTGAGGACGACATCACTCCAAAAATGCTTTGGGACATTCATATTAAGCATCAAAGACTGAGCAGTTTCAGGGAGATGTCGATTTTTCCGCTCAGCTACACCGTTCTATTGTGGGGTGTAGGTACAAGAAGTTTGATGAATTATCCCATGGTGCTCTAAGTATTGCTGAAATGGTATTAAGGTGTACTCTTTGGCATTATCGGAGCGAAAAAATTTTAATATGAACACCAAATTGGGTACGTATGTCAGCATAAAATTTTTGAAAAATAGAAAACAATTCACTGCAGTCTTTCATAAGATAAATCCATGTCATCATTGAAAAGTCATCAACAAAAATTACAAAATACTTATAGCCATTGTATGACATCACTTTGATCGGACCCCAGACATCAGAATGAACTAAAGAAAAAGGACTTGAGACACGAATATCAACTCTTGGACTAAAAGAGACTCTGTGATGTTTCCCAAGCTGACATGACTCACAATCCAAAGATGAAAGATGACTCAAGGAAGAAACCAACAACTTCAGAACCTTGAGAGAATGATGACCAAGTCTGCAATGCCATTGAAGAGGAGTAAGAGACGACTGAAAAGCTATTGGAGGGCCACCACCATCAAGGTAATACAATCCACCTGCCACATGCCCTCCACCAATCTTCATCCCCGTCTTGAGATCCTGAAACACACAAGAAGAGGAATAAAAGGTTATGAAACAATTAAGTGACTTGGTTAATCTACTAACAGACATAAGGTTAAAAGGGAGCTTGGGAACATATAAAATAAATGATAAAGACAAGGAGGAGAGATAAACATCACCAACACCACGGATGGGAGATGTAGAACCATTAGCAAGAGTAACTGTTTGAGATGTGGAGGACCGAGAAAGAGAAGAAAATACATTAGGAGTCCCAGACATATGGTCCGAGGTTCCGGAGTCAATGATCCAGTGTGAGGGCTTGGAAGCCAAGCAAGCCATAACAGAATGGGCAAGGGTAGCTGTGTTCTGCTGAGATGTCTGAAGGAACTGCTCATATACTGCACGGGGTACACTCACCATCTCCTTCCTAGAAGCACCAGTAGATGTGGAGGGGATCGGGTCATTATGCTGACTATCAGTAGTTGTACCACTACCCTTAGTCACAGCATGGTTAGCCCAAGTGTTGGGTGGACCATGTAAATTATAGCAGAAATTAATTGTATGCCCCTCTAATCCACAGTGTGTACACTTCTTAGGGGCATTACTTCTTCCTTTACCACGACCTCCCACTGAGTCCCGACCTCCACTCCGGCCGCCAACATGGTTAAACATGAGACCACCACGGTTACCTAGAAGTCCACGACCACGACCACCACCACCACCTCTATTTCCACGGCCTCCCCCTCTAGTCACCACAAAACCAGATCTGTCTGAGAGAGAAGAATGCTCTATAGACTCAAATAGATGTCCTCCTCAAACGGGCAAAAACTTCTTCAAGTGAGGGAAGAGCAGACCCCCCTAGTATTTGTGCTCGAACAGGCTCATATTCAGCCATCAAACCCACTAGAAACCTTGTCACATCAAGTTGCTCACGCTGTTGTTGAATCTGAACATCCTGTGTCAAAGGATGATACACATTGAGCTCATTTCGAATATTCCTTAGACTTGCATAGTATATCTCCAAGCTTTGATTGCCTTGCTTCAGATTAAAGTACTCTTGGTACAACTGATACACCCTAATTGTATTATTTTGTCCGAAGTACAGTTTCTTAGCATGGTCCCGAATTTCTTTAGTTGTATCTTGGAACATAAAGTTCATGCTAATTTTTGGTTCCATGCTATTCCACAATTATGTCATTATTTGTGCATCTTCTTATTCCCAGACACTAAACCCCGGAGAATCAGAGGAGGGTTTCTCCTCTCTTACATATTTTACTTTTTTCTTAGCCTTTAAAAACACCTCCACAAATTTTGCCCACAGCACATAATTCTCACAATTCAACTTAATAGATGTCATTTGAACATTTAGGTAACCTGGAAAAATCATAACGCCTATTTTATTGTCATTCCCATCTCCAATCGATGCCATCTTAACTAATTCACCTTCAAATATTCAGCACAACCTCACGCACTTCCACAAAACTTATCTCACTTTCAGCACCACCAACTTCTTCAAATACACAATACACATTGCACATCAAATACAAAAGCTGAAATCACTCAGTCATTAAATCAAACACAGAAATCAGTATAAACACCACCACACGACACACAAGGTTTCACTTTCGACTATTCAGAAGCATCCACACACCATTCGACACAGTACAACCACCACCACACCACTGCTGTCGTGAACTTCAGCAGTCGAAAAACCCTACTTTCAGCACACATATGAGGTAAAAACAGAGGAGAACAAGGCTGATATGCATACTAGTCACTTCAAACCTCCACAAAAAAAATATTTTGAACCAAAACACAGCATTTACAGTCCACTATTTGGGCAAAAAAAATAGAATTGTTCATACCTGTCCACAGACAACCCTCTTCGTATCACAGAATAGAGGACATCTAGTACACAACCTCAACGACCACCACCACAGTAACTGGAGGCATACTCACCTCCAAAACCACAAAACGACTACTTCTTTTTGGCCTCTTGTCGAGCTTCCACTCAGGCTAGAAGAAAATCGAAGAAAGCTGAAATGGTTGGCGGCAAACCCAGGAAGAAGACAAACAGTGAGGAAAGAAGAAAAAAAAAAGGGAAAAGAGAACTAGGTTTTATTGCTCTGATACCATGTAAAATCCCTATTCGATTCTAGGTTAAAGTAGAGAAGAAGAAGAGAAGAAGAAGAAGGAGGAGGAGAAGAAGGGTTCGACCAGATCAGGAAAAATCAGTCCACCTCTAGCCGACCCACTTGTATTTATCTCCAATAACATAGTTACAAGAAAGACCATATTGTCCCTCATAAGTGATGGGACACATAACTTAAATAAAATAGACCTTTCACTCTCAAATAGATAAACCCAAATGACCAAAATACCCCTGATTTGTGTATTCTAACACTATTTAATTGGCAGGGTACCAATGAGTAATGGGATAATGTCTATAACTACTAAGTAATTAGATCTTTAGGGATCTATTAGTTATTTGTTTATTCTAAATATTGAGCAACATTAAGGATACCAAAAAACGAAGATTTTCTCACAAGTCATAAGGAATACAAATCCATCTTTCAACACAAATCTAGAACATTGTTTGGGACCCCCAGACAGGAAATCCACCTCAAGTGAGATAATGTTCCAATAGTGTGTTGTTATAGGATGGACAATTTTCTTTGTTTCATTAGCTTTTTGGTTAAAATTAATTTGTAATGAATCGCTCATCAATGGATATAAATCTATAAATAGGCCATCTTATTGTAGTTGGATTTGGGAGTTGGAATGGAATCGAAGTGGTTTTTTTGTTTGGAAGTACCAGAGCTGTCATGTTTTCTCTACTCTTCTCTATTTTCTCTACTTGTTTCTGTTACAGCAGTATATTTCCAATTCACTCATCTATTAGTGAACTGGAATTCAATTCTTGGATATATACCTCTTAGTCCAACCTTGTTTTCATAGTGCTATAGTTCTTGGATGGCATACAAAACCCCACTTGTATACAGAATTGGCACAAAAGGGACAAGTGACAGACAAGGGTGACCTTTAGATGAAAACTCATCTAAACATTAAGCAGAATTACAAATTCAATCCTGGACCTGTTGTTCCAAAACCAGCTTATTATGAACACTCCCCACCCTAGCCAAAGGAGCTAACAAGCCTATTAGCAGATATAAGGGTCCTCATATACAAGTAGTTCATTTTAGATGCCAAAATGTTTGCCTTCGTTATCAGATGTCTAAATTAACCATGGACCGTTAGGCATAGGCCCTTCAAGATAGCCATATAACTACAACCTAGAATAACCTTCCAGTAACAGCTTAACTATCATAAACCTTGCAATAGAGCAAGAAGTTCAGCTCTCAAGGAAATCCCTTCACCAGATGGACTGAATAGCTCATCAAGATAGTTCAGCTTGGAAATAAACATTGAAAACTGGTTTATTTAGTTACAGAAGATCTTAGTCCATACACAGGACCAAAACCTGTGTTCTGTCCAATGGGCATCCTATCAAAATGCAGATATATCTGAGCCACAAGTAACGGCATTTACAATAATTGTAGTTGAATACCAAAAAGAAATAAGAATAATAATTGTAGTTGGTTTGCAACACAGTACAGGCCCATTATTCCTGTAAGATTCTTCGATCTTTTAAAATCCAGTTTTTTAGTTGACGGTTGTAAAGGTCTAAAAAGATACAGTTTAAACTATCTACAAGATATACAAATAAAATGCCAAAGGCCGAAGATACCAACTTCATATGGTATGCCATAGTGAACGAGAGTATTCACAATCACTGAAGGATCAGTTTGCCCATGATGCTGCAAAAGGTAGGGATAATGTTAATTAAACTGTAACAAATTTGAACTCCTGTAGTATTTTTTTTTTTTTTGAAATGTAACTCCTGTAGTATTCAAAAATGTATATATAGTAGAAGTAGTCATTTTGCACAAAAAACAAACTTCTTTTTCAGCGGTTAACTTTGTAATCCCCAACATTTAATGCTAAAGCCTCTAATGCCGATTTCACCTATGGTATTATATACTCAGTCCAGCAGCAGCAGATTTGAAGAAAAAAAAAAAAAGTGCAAATTAAAGGGGAACTGTTGACTCCTAACCGCTGAACCCTTTTTTTATTGAAAGGCATAAAAAAGGAAGAAGATTTGGTTGATTGGACTTCACTTCTACATTATCGCCCCAGTTCTTTTGTCAGTTCAAGAAAGCCCAGGAAATGGATAACAGAAAACTATAACTTCTAAACTTGATGTTTAACGTTCCCACTTCCCAGACTGATAAAAAACAGTTCAAAATTCCCAATTCCCAGCAATTATTCAGAAATGGAAATATAGGATTGAACCAGTCATACCTTTTTTTGTAAGAAACAACTAAAGCTTCTAACTGGAAATGGTAACAATGGAACAACATGTTAAGACAAGGAAGAAAGCAAATAAGGAGAGACACCTGAATCGCGTCTATGGTCCCTTCGATGCCGAAAACCTCGAGGAAAGCGTAAGAAAAAGCTCTGCGGTGCAACTTGTTTGAATCGGAGCCAGAGCTTTGGATTAAAGTTCCATCAATATCAAACGTAACTAGAACTCTCTTCTCAATCTGTTGAGGTTCTCCTTCCATCTCTTCCTTTCTCTCTGTGGCAATGGAGTTACAATCTCGAATATCAAAATCTCCTCCGAGTTTTTTTTTTTTTTAATTTAAGTAAAGCTCTCTAGTGAATACTGAGTAATGAGGGAATACATAACATTATTTCAAGCAAGGTATTGATTCAATTAGGGATTCCTCGCATGATGTTCGAATCCATAACGAGGGATTCCATGACATATGATAAGCAAGGTATTGATTCAAAAAGGGATTCCTCACATGACGTCTGATTGGAATCTATTTAACACCCTTCAACATATTTTTTTATTGTGAAATGATAGAAATATCCATCAGGTATTATTTAATTTTCTTTATCTGCCACTGAAGCGATGCGGCCGCTATGGCGGAGAATTGTCGCATTCGTGGACGACGTGGAATGGAAGAAAATTTCCTGTTCACGGAATCGTCGAACCTAACTCGTTGAGAATCGCACCGCTGTGACTCTGCAGTCTACTCTGTCAATTAGAGAAGTTTTTCTTTCAATGTTTTGATTTGGCGACTCTTGAGTCTTTACTCTCTTATCTTCACCAAGGTAAATATGGTTTAAGTACTCCCTTTACTGTACTTGCTTTGCTCCGTAAGACACCACTTTAGACTCTTCGCAGCTCACATTGACTCCCATGACTGCCGGTGGCGGGGGAGCGTCGCCGCCTCCTCCTCCTGCTCCCATCTCCGACGGTGAATTCCTCCTTCAATTGCTTCAGAAGTCCCCTCAACCCCACATACCTCCAACACCACCAAACACTAGTTCTTCATTAACCCCACCTCCATCTCTCCCCGTTGATCCCCATCATCCTCTCCGCCGTTGCAGCAATGGGTCCCACCCTTCCCTCCCCGTCGTGGCCCTCCAACGACCGTGATCTCCGCCCTCCTTGGCCTAATGCCACCAATACTCCTCACCCCCTTAACGCCCATCTCCCTCCGTTCCCTTAGAACCCTGGTTCAGAGGTCTGTTTTGCCAAAACCCAAGCGAACAACGCCTGGTCTTCCAAACAAACCAAAGGGGACAAGCCAATGCGGTTCCTTTAGTGGGAGACGAGACTTTAATCATAATGTGGACAAGGAAGCGGGCAAGCGGCTACTCATAGTGAGCTGGTGGTCTCTTTCCATCTTTTGATGACAATGGGATGTGTTGTTGCTTAATTCGAGATGGTGTACGAACTGAGGAGAGTAATTAGATAGTCTTTGTCAATAGGACGAGCTATAAGAATGAACCCGTGCTTCAAGATCTGTGATAAAGAAAGGAAAAGTCAGAGGCCCGATGAGTTATCGTCGAGTAAGTACTCTGACGTTCAAGTCAGTAGGAAGTGGTAGATGATCAGGCTGAGCTATAAGGGTGCTGGTCCGAGCTAAGTAGCAATATGGGTGTCAGAAGTTGGATCCCTTATCTTGAGTATGGAGTAAATTTTTATAGCCAAAGATCCGTGTCCTAGTCAGACTGGGCTTCTGGGGTTATTGGGATGAGGTTAGCCACTGAGGTATTCGGAATAGTCCCATTCCCCAACGGAGCCGTCTTCCTTACTCCTCTTTATCCGTAGTTGTGCTCATCCATATGACGTGTAGCTAGCGTGGCTGAAAGGATAAGATGGGGGGCCACAATAATAGCGTAACTCGATTGACCTATGCTGACGTGGCCGAGCTATGCCGACGTGATTGAACTAGGTTGATGTGGCCAAGCGATGACTGGGTAGTCACGTGCTTCTCAGGACCAGCTCAACCATGACCCAAACACCACTCCCATAGTTTTGAAGTCAATGAATGAAGTGCTCTCAATTCGTTCCTCGGTTGAGGAATTTCCAAGTTGATGTCTAGTTGAGTGTTTGGTCCCTTTGGTGTTCCTTGAAGCCTACCATAGTCTTGGGATCCGGGCAATATGGAAAATGGCCGGGGAATCTTTCCATCGTCGACTGCAGAACTCCAAGAACTCTAACTTCGGAATCCGAACACCACTCCCCTAGTTCTGGAGCCGAGGAGGGGGAGTGCTTGGTCCGAAGTGTCAAACGTTCGCATAGCTTGGCAGAGCGCCGAGGTGTCGAACTGAGCTTTGAGGTCCGTTTTATTGGTGGGACCAAGGAAGGGCCCTCCTGACTCCTGGTGAAAGTTGAGCTTCAGTGTTGTGGTCATTGTGATGCTCGGCCATGGTGTGTCGAGCTTCGGAGTTGAGGCTGCTGTGATGCTCGGCCATGATGTGCCAAGCTCCGAAGTTGGGGCTTAGCTCGGCCGGGTGCCGAGGAAAGGCTTTTTGCTGCTAGTGGGTGGCCGAGCTTCAGAGTTGAGGGCGTTGTGATGCTCGACCATAGTGCGCCGAGCTAGGAAGTCCAAGACCTTAGAGATGTCGAGCTACGGAGTTGAGCCCATTGTGATGCTTGGCCACGATGCACCAAGCTACAAAGTTGGGGACCTTAGAGATGTTGAGCTACGGAGCTGAGGCCATTGTGATGCTCAGCTATGGTGCGCCAAGCTATGAAGTCGAGGACCTTAGAGGTGTCGAGCTACGGAGCTGAGGCCATTGTGATGCTCGGCTATGGTGCACCAAGCTACGAAGTCGAGGACCTTAGAGGTGCCGAGCTACGGAGCTGAGGCCATTGTGATGCTTTGCCACAGTGCACCGAGCCTCGAAGTTGGGGGGGCCCATAGGTGCTGAGCTACAGAGTTGAGGCCATTGTGATGCTTGGCCATGGTATGCCGAGCTTCAAAGTTGAGGGCCTCGAAGGTGCCGAGCTACGGAGCTGAGGCCATTGTAATGCCCAACCATGGTATGCCGAGCTTCGAAGTTGAGGGCCTCAGAGGTGCCAAGCTACGGAGCTGGAGTCTCTGCTCTTCAGTTGAGGAACTTGTACATGAAATTTCAGAATCTGAGCACCACTCTCCCAGTTCCGAAATCAAAGAGTGGATTGCTCGGTTGAGGTGTAGGAGGCCTCCTTTGGTCGATATTTGTTGTTGGGCATTCCGAAGAAACTAGAGAGACTGGTTGACCTAGTGGTTCTGGGCGAACCTCGAGCATCTGTGACGTTGGTTGGACCGCTGCTACAGGGTGGACTGGGGCAATTAATGTCGTGGTCGTTGCCTGTCAAGGTTGTCGCTTCGGTTCCCGAGGCCTTGTGCGTGTGGTAATAGTCGTGTCAATTGGTCTTCCCGAGCTTTGTCAGGATGGCGCTTGATCCTCACCATAGATCGATTCGCTATCTTGTGGGCGATAAGAAGGGGTGGGCAGGCATTTCCCCTATGCCATTTGCGAGAGGAGTTGCTTGGATAGCTCGACGGGGTGTTTTCAGCATTGCTCGACATTTGTTTTTATTCCTCAGCTTCAAGCTCGGTAAGATGTCTTCCTCATCCTCCCATTCTTCTTCCAGTTCTAGTTCTTCTGGTTCTAGTGAGTATGATTATGAGTTCGAGGTTAGGACTTTTGAGGGTGCTAAGGTTGGTCCCTCTAGGGTGGAAGTTGAGCTTCCCTTGCGGGTTAGTTGTTGGTTTGGGACCACACCCTGTGTCTTAACCCTCGAGGATATGGCTCAGATCCAAGCTATGTACGGGATCCCCGAGGAATTCCGAATGAGGTGCCCGTAGCATGGTTAGATGGCAACCGATGCTTGGCCCGACGAGATTTGTGTGTACGATAACAGCTTGGAAGTCGGGCTGAGGGTTCCTCTGGACGAAGGAGTTGTCGAGGTACTTGCATGGTACCGAGTATTGCCAGTGCAGCTGATGCCAAACTCCTTTAGGTTTTCATTCGGCCTTCTGTCCTACTGCACAGTTCGTCATATCGAGCTAACCCCATGTATGGTGAGCTTCCTTCTTTAGCTCAAACATCACCAGCAGGGCTACTACTACTTCTCGACTAGGAAGAACATCAGAGCGCTGGTTGGGGCCCCCTCTTCTGTGAAGCACTAGAAGGAAACTTTCTTCTTTGTCCTTTGTCCTGGGGGCCTCCCCTTCTTGGTCATGCTACAAAAGCCGAGAACGAGAGTGCCCCAACCTCAATGGTCAACACTTACTTGGGAGGAGAGGTCAGCTCCGAGCATGATTCACGAGATAGACGTAGTTGCGTACACATGCTCGGAGATGTTGATGTGTAGGGTGGCTGGTTTGTCATTTTCGTTGCTTTGTTTGCTCATACTTTCTTTGCTTCTTTGATATTATACTTATTATCGTGCTTTCGCGGTGTAGGTGTAGAAAATGAGGAGGAAATTGTACGTCGGATGAAGGAGAATCGCCAGAAGCAAAACCGGGCTAGCGTGTCGCCGCAGGTCCATTCCGAGGTCTTCTGATAGGACACCTCATCGCCAAAAAAGAGTTCGGCGGCCGAGGAACGACAATGAGGACATCGTGGTCGTGGATCCTGGGGAAGCTCGCCAGGCTGCCTTTCCTTTGCAAGTTGAGGTGGGGAGTCGTAGCTCAGATATTCATGTGCCGTATTCGACAGTCCGCAACCAGGACAGGCTAGAGACCCTCGGAGTTCTCGAGTAGTTGCTTCGCGGGATGATGATGGCATACATCACTAAAGAGGCTAGGAATACTGGGAGCAGCACCTTAGAGTGCTCACTTATTCGGGCTGCGGTTCAGGTAAGTTTGTGCCTGCCTTCATTGTTGTAAGCACGTTTCTTCGTACTAACAATTCTTCTTGTGTCTGTAGAGCGCATACTCGGCCATTGCGCATACCGAGTATTTGCGGGTGAAGGCCCAACTGGCCGAGCTTCAGGCGGCCAGGGAGCGGCCGTTGCACTAGAAAAGGAAGTGGTCGAGTTGAAGGCTCAGTTGGTCGAGCAAGTGGAGTTGGTCTGTGGCCTAAAGCATGAGATTGCCGAGCTAAAGGTAGAGAGGAAACGACTAAAGCAAAAGGCCACCGAGGAGGCAGTGGCACGGTACAAGGACTCGGTGGAGCTTCGACAGGACATGGATCAGTATGCCTCAGCTTCCTTCGAGGTTGGGTTCAACGTCTTCAGGCGGAGAACACTACACCATTGTCCCGAGCTGGTTGGAGTTGCGTAGACTTAGGAGGCCTACGATGATGAAATGCCCCCGACCTCGGATGAACTCATTGATGAGGAGGGCGGAGGTGGCGATGATGATGAAGATGGTGGTGACGAGGCCACTAATCTCTCTTCCACGGGTTGAACTGCTACGAGTTCTTTTCTTATTTTTTTTAGCTCCTATAATGGCTTGGCAGGTGGAGCTTTCATCTTCTATACTGACTATTTGACTTAATGAAACTTTCTGGTACTAAACTTGTGTGCATTCATAATTTTTTTTTTGGTTCCTCGGCCTTTCCTTGGCTAAGGTTTGAGTTGGCTGAGATCTTCAGCCTCCGACTAGTGAAGTGGGAGTGTATTCTGAGCTCTCATATTTGGGATGCTTAGTTTTCAGTCTTGGGAGCCTTTGGGGCCCTTTGAGGGCTAGCTGTTGCTTGGCTAGCTTTGACCGACCGTTAGTTGGTAGGTGAGCGGAGTTTAATGACCGTCCTCAGGCCTTGATGGATGGGGGTGTTCTTCTCCGCTTTAGGCTCAGGCCGTGGACAGCCAAGCCAAGTTGGTCAATAATACGCTGCCCGAGCTATGCATTGTGGGCTCGGGCCATTCGGAAATCAGCCAAGTCAGTGAGTTGTACCGAACTACACATGTGTTGTGCGGTTGTGTAGCTCAGTTGTGCAGAGCGGTCGTGTAGTGTGGTTGTGTAGTGCAGCTGTGTAGCGCGACTGTGTGCGGTTATTGGGTTCACAGGAGCGGGCCGTGGAGGCGGACCTCCTTGTTGTGTCTTGCTTCTCATGCTCGAACCGCACTCCCATCCTTTACTACCGACATGTTTTGGGGTCCTCGGGATGAGGATCATCCTTTGTATGCATCGTGGCATGAGGGGGGACGGCCCGGTTGGGCAGTGACGTAGACCCTAGTGTTTGCATCATCTCATAGATCTTTTCAACTTTTTCTTGCATTGCTCGGAATTGTACAAGAACAACCACGGTTGGAGGCTGTGGAATTTCTTGATGTGAAGGGCTGCGATGCTGAGATTCCCGAGATGGGGATCGGCTTGTAGATCGTTCGGACTAGTTCTTGGGCATCTTGATTGCTTTCTTGATTGCGCAGTGAGGAAGGAAAGATTTTCAGGAAAGGCTTTTTGTGCATTTCCCACAGGTGACGCCAATTTGATGCTACTCAATCTGCGGTGGTGCACAAACTGAGGAGAGCAACCAGATAATCCTTGCCAATAAGGCGGGACCGAGCTACAAGGATGAGGCCGCACTTCAAGACCTGTGATCAAGAAAGGAGAAGTCAGAGGCCTGAGGAGTTATCCCCAGGTAAATACTATGATGCTCAAGTCAATAGAAGGCGGTAGATGGTCGGGCCAAGCTATGAGGGTGCTGGTCCGAGCTAAGTAGCAATACGGGTGTCAGAAGTTGGATCCCTTACCTTGAGCATGGAGTACCTTTTTATAGCTAAATATTTGTGCCCTGGTCGGACTAGGCTTCTGGGGTTGTTGGGATGAGGTTAGCTGTTGAGGTATTCAAGATAGTCCCATTCCCTAGCGGAGTCGTCTTCCTTGTTCCTCTTTATCCGTAGTTGTACTCATCCATGTGACGTATAACTGGCGTGGCTGAAAGGATAAGATGGGGGGCCACAATAATAGCGTATCTTGGTCGAGCTAGGTCAATGGCTAGGTGGCCATGTTTCTCTCTGGAACAGTTCAGCCGTAACCCGAACAGGATGATAAGAAGACAGACACCTTAAAACACTCAACTACAAATGATGCATCCTCTACATTAGGGCTCAGTCATGAACTTGATCACTCCAGTCCTCCGTCGTCGGGAAGTAACCTGCATATTGTTTTAGCATTGCTATTGTTTCCTATATATTCTTTTTTTGTTAATTTTATTTAGCTGATGAAAATTTCTTACACCGTCGTTGGTTTCGGACACTTAGTCGATTCGTTCGAATCTATTCAATATCACAACTATTCAAACGCAAAAGACAATGAACAATATCTCCATTCAACGGTAGTTTTGATATTTTCAAAAAGGAATTTTTCCTTTTTGATGCCTCCACCAATCTTGTTGGGTAAATTGTTGAAATCTCCCCTAAGTTTTTATCTGTTGTTAAAACTTTTCTTGAAGTTTGATAATTACAAATTTACAATTAAAGCTCAGTTCGGCAAGAGTACAAATGCAAAAATGAACAGTGTAAATACATACAAAACAATACAAAATATAAAGGTTTTGCACTCTACATATTTGCATTTGTACTATTTCCAAGCTGAGCCCAACTCCCAATCAACTCCCCTAAACTTTTTGATATAGTTGCAAGTAGGCCCCTTCTAATAAAATCTTTCAGAAAATGGCACAAAAATGTTTAAAATACCCATATAGCTTACTTCTAACTAATATGTTTATTTTCCAAATTTTCTTTTCATATGAATCACTCCTCAAATCCTTCCAATCACTTTTGTGAAATTGATTTATTTTTTAAATTTGCCCTTCATATCAATCAATTCAAAGGTAAAGCTGCAACTTTATATTCTCCTTGTTCTTATTGTTCATAAAATTTGTATTATTTTTCCCATAGAAACCTAGATATTTTTATGCCTTTTTTTGAAATATTCTACCAGAGGGGCCTATTTGCAGTTATGTCAAAAAGTTTAGGGGAGTTGATTGTAATTACCAAACTTTAGGGGAGATTTCAGCAACAGCCAGAAACTTCAGGGCATGTTTCATCAATTTACCATTTTTTTGTATTAATCAAGGTTTTTGAACCGCCGTTGACTCGGATGGTCAAACCGTTCGACCCGGAGAATGTCTAGGCAACCGGTTCCGTTTTACCCCAAACCCAGTCTTTGGCCAAGAACCGTTGAAAAAATTAACAACCTGTTGATCCGCTGACCCGTTCAACAGTTTTTGACCATTTTTTAATTATCTAATTTATTTGTCAGAATGAACTGTCCTTTCAAACCGGACGGTTGGACCATTGACCCAAAAATCGGTGGCCAAAACGGTTCTGTTTCCGAGCTGTTTTTTACATTGATATTAATCCTTATGTTGTTCTCAATCCATAGATCTTTCCGTCTAAAATTATACATAGCTCATGTTGGGATGGTTGGAACAGCATTGTTATTTTGTTGTGACAAATCCAGATTCGTCTATGTGATTTAACATCTGTGCCCCACAATATATCCTAGGAACATCTCCCACTAACCACTTTGGGAGATATTTCTAATACACGCTGAGATGTGCATGTAGAGCGTTAGTGAGGTGCCTTCTGTGGAGCACAGATGTGATCTCCGTCTATGTATTTATGAATTTGCATGTCGCAACTCCCAAATGACAAGTATGGAAGATATTCCCAATACATTCTAAGATAGATTTGCATGTAGGCCACCTGTGGGGCGCTTGTGTGATCACTGTAAACGCAGCGTGAAAACGGGTCTATGTATAATGTATGCCCGAATTTGCTCCATTGCGAATAATCAGATACAGAAATATTCTTCTTTTCATATACATTAAATAAAAAAAGTTATAGTTTGAAAATTTTAATCGGGATAGACTGGAGGTATATGAAATCCCACCATTAAACATTTCCTTGGACTTGATTCAATCAAATGTTAGCATTTCCTTTTTTGAGAAAAGTCCAGTTCTTTGGTTTTACTTTTACCACTTTATACAAATTAGGCATTCTATCTGTACAAAAATGGTTCATAATTTCATGGAAGAATGTTACTACTAGTAAACGAATTTATTCAAATCTTGGTTGCTTTGCCTTGTAGACATGGTGGGATTGGTGAAAAAGAGATACTATTCATTTGCATTCCTCAACTTCATCATTTCATGAGCCATTCTAAGTCCATTCTAAGTACACCAAGTATAGAAAACTGAAGTGGGGATTGCCTACTTTGAAGAATTTCAACTACATTTTCAGGTTGATCCATTCACCATTCAGCAGTCAGCACAAACTAGAAAATAAGATGCTTGGTCATAAGACCTTTATACTATAAACCCAGTTAACCTGCACAAAATCTCCATCTGCTTTTTTTAATTTTGGTTTAAAATCAAATCCACTCAGAATATCTAGCGTCTGATCCAACACTGCAGTAACAACTAACGTGATTGGCACAGCTAGCAATTACTTGGTGTTCAACATTTTATATGGAACTTTATTAAGACATCAATTGCAAGATAAGAAGGCACAAACAAAAAATCAAGTCCTTCCATAAACCAAAGAGCAATATAGAAAAAGAAGGCCTAAGCACCAGCCACTAAGACGTTTAATACAAGAAGAAACCCAGTTATCCACAGAACCTAGTATGGAGGGCCAAGCGGCTCAAGCCCTAGTATTAGCACTCCTCTCTACTCTCCCAGCTGGGTAACCAATCTTTGAATTCAAAATAATAAGATGTTCATTCTAGCAGACATAGATATACATTCCCTGAAGTAGTATTGCTAGCTTGCTGCAACAAAGGGCCTTCACCACCATCTTCCATCCATATAAATGTGCCAGTTCATTCCAACTTAAGACAAGGGCTTTCACAGATGTCTAGCTATTGGAAGCCTTCTATTCTCCTTTGTCTCGTAAAACAACAATGAATTAATGAAACCAAAGCTCCAAGAATATCAACAAATTTCCCAAGTGTAAGTGTATATTTACAATTGGTGAAGAAACTGAGAACCAAATGGAAGGGTAAAAAAAGAAGACAAATATCAGTACCTACTAAAACAATTAGAACACTTGTATAGTTATTGCAGACTTTAGCTCTCGAAATAAATAAATCCTTTCTGCAAAAGTACGTGCCAGATCAGTATAAGCTTCAAACCTTTTCTGATTGGGAACCGTCAGAGGACTTGGCAAGTAGAGCTGTGCTTTCTGAATCAACTTCAAAATAAATCTTCTCTTTCTTAGAAGGATATAGTAGATAATGTTGGCATATGAAGAGAAGGTCGAAGAAGACAGTCAACTGGGGAAGAAACAGTTTTGGTCTCGATTAGTAGCCAATATTGGAAACTGAACATACTTCACTGGCCTCACCAAACCAGTTCAGAACTTCATAAGAAATATACTACAACGAATGTCTCATTAAAACTGATAGATATCATGTTTGAGATTTACTTTGATTTTATTTATTTTTATGGAACCAATACTTTTTCTAATTCGTAGTCCAAAAAAAATCCGCCAGGGCTTCTTCTAGAGTTCTTCCCCGTTTCCATTTTTCTAACCAAGAACCTTGAAAGTAATGGCCATGGGATTTTTCTTTTGTGGCATGGATGAAATAAGTCCAAGATATATTGCTGATAATGTGTTTGCAGCAATACAATTGACAACTTGAATATGTCGTAAATAGTTAAATAGGTACACAACTTGAATTAATAAAAAAACTAGTATTTCTCTTTTTCAGGTTACCACCAGAAAGGCTAACATAAGTACCTAATTGTATGGTACTCAATCCCAACTTCTATGCTAGGTGACAGGTAATTGGATGCCTGCAAAGTAAATTGGAGGGTAAGTGCTAGACATTTCAATTACATAAAAAGTTTACAACTCTATCGTGAGATCAGTAAATGACAGCAATGTTAGCAGCTGGTTGAATTGGGTTAACGTAGAAATAAATCCCTTTCTGGTTCTTAGATATTAACTGCTTGGACTATGGTAAAAGAACATTGGCTTTGGTTAAAACTAGAATGAATGAGGAACCACTCAAGTGATTCATGTAGTTTCCCTTGCTTGATCATTTCTATTTTTTAATTAACTTACTTATAACACCCTGTTTATGTTATGGGCGCATTCCTCGGAAAGACGTACCATCGCCGCCGGCAGAAACAGGAACCTGACCCACCGCCAGATTAGATTAGATTAGATCATCTTGCTTGTTCTTATCTTATTCTATTGCTCTTATCTTATCTTGTTAGTAAGTTATCAAATTAGGATTAGTTTATCTTATTATCAGATTAGGATTAGTTTATCTTGTTATCAGATTAGGATTAGTTTATCTTATTATCAGATTAGGATTAGCTTATCTTATCCTTAGCAAGATAGAATTGGAAGTCTCCCTATTCAGCAAAGAGACTCCCTAAGATTAGGACTCTTGTAATCTCCTATTTAAGGAGACACCATTATTGAATGAGGATATTGAATATTCAGTCAAGAAAGAGAGTAAAGGAGAGTTAGGTGATCTCTTGAACAAATCACCATTAGGGCGCCTAGATAGGTTCATCAAGAGCAGGGAGGAACAAGGGAAAACAGAGGGTTTCCCCCGTGGACCGACCCGTGACGAGATCCTATTCGCGGGCCCATAACAGTTTATGTCATGGTTTGGTGGTTCTGTGAAATTGTAGTTGAACTGATCAAACTATGAATCAAGGCTCTTTCCGGTTTGATGCCTGGTCTGGTTCTCAAAACATTGGTGACTGGTATTGATGCATGCAAAAGCCTGATAGTATTTGCAATCATGAAAAAAGGCGGTCAAGAAATATGTAATTACATATCATAACCTATCCTTGAATGAGTAACTGCTAAATTGACAATATCTAGTCAATGGATTTGATTGTACAAAAATCATTAGCACCAAATTGTTCAATCTAATGTTATATATGTGAACATAGAAAGATTACGGCATGAGTACCAATCACATGAACAGATGAGGCAAAGAAGTGAGAAATATTTTTCATAAGCAGATATGTTGTAAAATGAGAAAAAGAGAAAACACATTTTATACCAGGGAAAGCAAAGTCTTCCCTATATTTCCATAGAAGTTTATCCAAGAACCTGCATAAGGAATGGATAGAAGCATTACTTATTGAAAAAGGGAATACTATGCATAGAATTGAGTTCTACCTCAAAAGGTACAGAGCTATTTGCTGATAGAAGAGGTAACATACCTTGGTCTATAGACTGCATGGCCATCTGCGCATAGTTCATCAATCCTCCAAATAAATCAAGTAAAATGTTTCCAATGCTCCATCCTTCTGTGCTCTTTCGCATAAAGTTCATTAAGGCCTATATTTCGTAATACAGTTCATTAATACAAGGGGATGGCTAGTCTTCTAGTTCTATATTAGAGAACCTTTTCATCATCTTGTCAATACAACAATACAAAATTCTCTTTGGTATATGGTGCATAAAGATCATGGAAGTTACCAATCCAATTACCTAGTTATGTAAGATTACAACAACCCCAATCTGAATATATTTATAGACAAATTAAGCTTGTTAAATAAGAGATCAATCTTAAAATAGGTTGAAATTTTCCAAAGATATGTATGTTTTTTTGATGAATGTTGGGAATATATTTCATCTTTTACCAATCAAAATATTATAGAGAACACCTAAGGAAACCAATATAATCAGTTAGCTTCTTTTGTTGAACCACCCATATTTTTTTTGGTATTCAATCGTACATCTGAATATAGGGGCCGTATTTTGTTGAACTGCCCATGTATGCCCATCATGATTCCCTACATGTAAATCTGGTAATTATAAATGTCACTCGCAGAAGAGATAACAGAATATAAATGACACAGACAATAAAATAAGATTTATACAAACTATATTTGGCCTGACATTTATTTGTGATTTGTGAACGAATGAAATTCAGACACCAGTGAGTCCACTTTGGAGTCACTTTCAGAATTTTGAAATAATCAATCAATCGTATATGAGAAAGCCTATTCAGTGGCAAGTATACCATTCATCCATTTTAAAAAAAGGTTGAGATGTATATCTACCATGTTATTTATTAGTTAATTAATTCAGACATTGGAAAAGCATGTGCATTAATAGTCTCAAAATCCAACATAGTCTAGCTTAGTGGGTACAGGAGAGCCAAATCCCATACCGGGGATTAAATCCCGTGTCCATCATTAGAAACCAGTAACCAATACACCACCCAGATATCCTATCCAAAAAAAATAACAATTTATATAACACCAACCAGTCCATTCTATTCTTCCCTCAAAATAAGAAATATTAAAGATTAGCAAGCTTCTAGCCTTCTACTTAGTAAAGGTTAAACTTAGATCACAAAAATCGCAATGAAGATAAGTCATAGTAATACTTCATAACAATGTTAATTGATCAAATGTAACTAAAAATTCCTTGCAGTGTATCGAATGCCCATAGAGGTATGTAACTCTAACCTGAGGAATGTATTTGAGCACTGTCATGATAACTTGGATTCCACTGCAACAGGAATGCAATTGTGAAAAGTTAGAATTGATGTTTTTATAGTTCAATTATTATATCAAACAACCAAAAGTGGTCCAAACTCCAAATGTTATGTAAACAAATTGAAGATTGAATGTAAAGAAAGGAGCACTAAAACTTGCCCATTGCAATAGACATAATTTTCAGTTAATTAGACAAATTTGATCTTCTAAACCATAATATTTTACTGAGGTTCACAGGGCTGTTTATTGGGAATCACAGAATCATATTGAAGGGCATAGCAGATGCTTTAAATAATGGCATCACATGGAAGCTCAGGAGAAAAAGCTATTTATATTCTAACTTCTAATCCATACCTTGCACAAGAATTTTTATTATTCCTGAACATAGCATAAACTGGTGGAAAGCTAGTCCCACGCAAGAAAAGTAGGAACATAGCTTACTTTGACAAACCAAATGGAGAAGAGATATCCAACACAAATTTTAGAGACATGTATCAATATACTAGAAATGCTTTATTTATTTGGACTCAGAAATCAATTAGACAGGGATGGCTCTTCTCCTTGTCATTATTCCCCTTCACCCAAGTTCTATACTCCTATACTTCTATACTTTAGAAAGAAGAACTTACTTAAATACAGAGATTAGCCAAAGCCATGAGTTGTTTGGCCAAGCTATGAACACACAAACTGCAGCAGAAACCCAAACAATAGATGTGGTTGCAATACAAGTTTTTGAGACTTTCTGGTTCCCACACTGTACACAGAACATTAATAGGCTAAGTGCAAAGTTTCATTGTTTCTACAAAATTCCAGATCACTCAAATAAATAACTAAAAAAGTGCCACTTGCGGATCATAAATCAAATCATCTTACATCATAGATCAGAACTTGGTACAAGGTAATAGCTGTCAATAGAACAGCATGTGTTGAGAAAGCTACATCATTTGCAGCTACAGGGATCATCTGCAACAAAGACAGAAATTGATAAGAACTCTCTGAAAAGAGAAGGCATCATTAACATCATTGTAACAGTAATAATGATAATGCCCAAATAATCTATTCAAACTTGAAATTCCACTCCTGCTCCATTTGCCATCTCTCTAGAACATCTAAAAGCATATGGAAATTGATTAAACTGATACCAATCTGACCTCTTGCAGTAAAAATTAGACAAATTAGATTTCAAGTTTAAACTAATTTCTATAACTGAGAAGTTGGATCAAACATTTCAGGAAAGGAGAATTGTACTGCATTACATCTTTAAACAATATGAGCCATTTGAGTAGGCATAGTAAAGGAAATCCTCGTTGAAAATTAAAAAAAAAAACATTGTAGAAAATTCACCTTCCCACCAGGTTGATAAACCACTTATCTTTGGGTCATTTTGATCGGATTATATTAGGAGATGAAACATGGAACATGCTTGAGGACAACAGAACAACTCTTGAGAATTGGAGAAATAGTAGCAACAATGTACTGGCACAACCAAATGGGAACTTGTTTTATTTACAATGATGACAGTATGCTTCGTGAAGGATGCAACAATGATTAACAGGAGAATGAAATTACATGCATCATGTACTGTTAACCTGCATCTGATTTACTGCTTTAGGAATATGCATAACAAATGATTCTCGGGTTTGATAAGGAATCTTTATATTCCCAGTGCGCAATTTACAATGAATTTATAAATAACCACCCACCTACCCCCCACACCAAACACAAAGTGGAAAACTCACAAATCCATGTGAAATGTATGCCAAGGCATGCATAAACTAGCTCAAAATACCGACAAGATCAGGCTTCACAACCAGTACATAAACTTTCCTGTGTATCACATGTTAAGATCTAAGATCAAGAAAAGGCTAAACTTAAAGTTAGAGATAGATGATAATAACACACTGGAGATGAACCAATATCCGTGGATCCCTAACTAGTTTAGCGACTATGATCCTTGCAAGATAATTCATAATGGTCCAATGTTTTTTGGCCTCCAATAACAGCAATATTATATATGACATTACGGGAGAGCATCAATTTAAGTTCTTAATAACCAAGTCATTTTAGTTCATTTTGTTTGTTAAACACCACCAAAGAGACCCTGAAACAACATAACTTTCTATATACTAAAAATTCACAGTACCAAGTGCAATACCCTCTAAATTTGCAAATTGAGTAGCAATCATATTGCATACTCGACTAATGTTCCCTTAGTTCGAAGGAACGAACAGGTAAGTTATATGTATAGTTCTGAAATGACTCATCTATAAAGAAGAGTGACTTGGATCAAGATGGAATTGTTTCCAAATTCAGAAACATCCTGACCAGAAAATTCCGCATTAACAAGACCAAAAAATATGGCAAGAATCATAACACCCACGTCCTAAAAGATGAATCAAGTTGAAAAATTTTAGAATTACAAACCTCTCCATAACCATACTTCTCGTGGTACTGTCTCTGAATAACAGTGCTAAAGAAAAGAGACGCATTGTAGATGAGATATGAAGAGTGCTTCGTAAGATTCAGAACCAGAAAGTCGAAATTCAACCCCACAACGCTTCCAAACGAGAAATCAATAAATAAATAGACAAACAGCAACCAAATGGATATATCAAAACAAAAAGATGAAAAATTAAAACAAGCCTTAGCCAGGGAAAGAAAAAAATAGAAATCATTGCAGAAATAAGTAAGAACAGAATACCACTTTCTCCTGAAGTTCAAGATAACCTGTGGATAGAAACTGAGAGACCAAGAAAAGAAAGCAATCCAACCGAAAACGTTGTAGGTGATTTCGAGTGGAAGCGAGTTCCATGATGTCATTTCCCCTTCTCCCGATGCACGAAATTGAGCTAAATCACTTCGCTCCTAGTTTACGGGAGACTTTAAAAGCAATAATAAACTCCAAAAACCCCGCTGAACAATGGATGCGTGTCCTTTTACTCCCTGAGATTTAATAAATGTTAAAAATACTCTCTCTAAACTTTCATTTCACGTGTATCAAATAACCTCTTCGTTAGCCTTCCGTTACAAAAATGAACGGAAAATAATCATGTGCCATCACGCGACTTTTAAGTTTTCCAAAATACTCAATTTGCCTTTTTAAACATCTACCCCTTTTTCCCTCGTTTTCTTCGTTAAAAGGTTTTTCCTTGAACAACGAACCCACATACATCTACAGTTCTCTATATCTTCGTTAAAAGGATTAAACCGGTCTAGCATACCAAACCAATTCTGATGGCTGGTTTGTTTGTCCAACCACTCCGCGGCTACAGACGCAATGAACGAGCTAATCCTCTAATACCCCCATGTATCGCCAATGTTGATATATAGGCTCCACACGCGGCAAATAGTATCTATAGATCGACCATTCGAGATATGAATTAGGATCTGTTCATCATAAAACGCGCCTCACAGCCACATCTCACCTTGCATTGGGAACATGTACAAATACGGCAAAAATTCTCGATATGGGGCCACGACATACTATGAGGTTGGCGTGAGGCGCGCTTTGCGAAGAGCAGATCCGGACTCTCGAGATATATGTATGCAATGTAATAATGCTCGCTTTCTCTGTCTGTGTGTCGAAGTTAAACAACCTTGACTTGTCGTGTGTGTTGTCGTGACTTGTAGTTGTAACTTGTAACATGGCCTTCTCACGTATGAACTGAAAGTCTGAAACGGACAGGTTACTGAACGCTCAGAAATCAGAATTCCCAACAAGATTTCGAGCAAGCTTAGACAGAGAAATATTAATTAATCGGATCTGAAGCTAGAGAACTCCGATTTTAATCTGCCCTGCGTTTGACTTTGGCGGATCGGTTTTCATATGATTCATTGGTCTATCACTCAATTGTCTTCACCAACACTGACCCCATAATTCTAGAATAGAAAGGACTCCATCTTAATTCGATTGTACAAGTGAAGACTTTAACAAATCCCCACAGGTGAATCGGTTTTATTCACCTTTCTCCCAAACTTCGATGTTAGCTTTCTAAATACAGTTCTTAGGGTTTCTACTTTTTTGTGCGAAGTAATTTGAGAATGCTTTTTTTTCCCTTTCTAAATCCGTAACTCGTGATCTAGGGTTCTGTGAAGAATCTGAACGGATTTTGGCTGTACTGTATCATTTGTCTGTTGCAGATCCGAATTTCGGCTGGAAAGGGAAAACAGCACTGCCTGCTGCATTTCGGTTACTCTAGATCAATATGCCTGAGAATTACGAGAATTCTAAAGCAGAGCAGGTCGTAGGAGGTTCTGACGCTCCCGATAATAGAGACGGAACGTCTGGTGGGAAGGAAAACGAAACTGAAGATATAGGGTCGTCTGCAGAACCTAGAGATATTCCGGATCCATTGTCTTATTCCGGCGACGAAGGGGTGAGTGGTTCCGTTCAGAACTCAGAAGACATTGGTTCAGATGAAAATATGGTAAAATCCTCTGAAAACGAGCAGAAAGAATCGGGAATGCACTCTGAATTCTCCGTTGATACTCAACAAGTACCCTTGAATGTTGACGGTGAAACGGGAAGTGTGAGTAGAGGCGAAGTTCTGGTCGAACATGTACTATTGAAAGACGAAGGCTCCATGAAGGGTAATGAGGAAACTCCCGTTGTTGAGATGCACTCTCCTGTGGTTCAGGTAAGGGATACGACAACTTTTGATTCTACATTTTTTGTTTCATTTTCTCAAATTTGCATTCAACAATTTTTAATTGCACGGGCATTTGGAATGGAATATATTTTAATTATTATATTTTCATGCACTAAAAGATATCAAATACAGGATTCCGGTTTTTTGGATGTGGGACACAGCAATGGGGTTTTGGAAAACTCAGACCACTCTGTACAGCGCAACCTAGATGGTGGAAAACCAACTGATGATGTAGGCAAGGAAGAAACGTTTGTTGATGCCTCAGACCAGCTATCCTTTTATGATGGGAGGAATACTGATGCTAATGAATCTGTGCCCATTATTGAAGCCAGTGATAATTCAGAGAAGATGCTTAATAGTCAGGAATCTAACCTTCATGTGGTGGAGGATGGAGGAGAAGCTAACAGTTTGATAGAAGAGGTACGACTGCAGGGTATGCTGGACAAGCTCATGACTGAAAAAGAAGTTATGGCACAGGAATTTAAGGTCAAGGGTCTGACTTTATGGGTTTTGGTTTCCTTTCTACGAGTCAAGATTGATTCTTATTGGAGTGTATACTTGTGATGCAGGAAGAAAGAGAGTCATACAGGAGAGAACTTGCTGGTCTTTACCACCAACTCAAGGGTCTGACTAGCCAGCATCGATTACTTGATGAAAGTGACAATGGTTTTGTTGATCATCTTCATCAAGAAGAAATGGAATATAGAGAGGATCAAACTCAGGTTTCTGATGCCCGATTACAGGTGATGATTAGTGACTGTTCCAAATTCACCTTACTTCTTAAAAGCGCATTAGATGAACGGTCACAGACTGAGGGTACAGTGAGAGAACTTCATGCTGTCCTTTTCACAAAGGACCAAGAGATTGAGGACCTCAGTGCAAAGGTCACTGAACTCAAAGTGTCCCATGATGTTGTTGTTTCGTATTTGGAGGCACAATATACGTCATGGTCCAACTCTTTGAAAGAATCATCTAAACTTTGGTTTGAAACGGACCAGCATGTTGAATTTGTTACAAATAAGCTGTCGGCTTCCCTTGCCTCAGTTGTTCAACAAGAAGAACTGTTGGATTGTTCTATTACTGAGAAGATAGCTCATGTTGATAAGGGCATGTCTATGATGGTTGAGAACTACAACAAGTTGCTTTTTGAAATTGATCAACTTAAGCAATGTTTGACTGAAGTCAAGTCAGATTTCAGGCTGTCAGAGAATATTGAATATGGAGGTATTTTGGGTATGGTTCGTGATGAGTTACTCAATTCCAAAAAAAGGGAATTTGATTTGGTTGAGAAATTTAACCGGTTGGAAAATGAAAGAAAGGAATTGCTGGACCAAGTAAATAATGAAAAAGAAAGTGCACAAATGGTAAGTTCAGAACTGAGACAAACAAAGATGGAACTTGAGCAGGAAAAGATCAAGTCTGCCACTGCCAAAGAGAAGCTTAGCTTGGCTGTAACAAAAGGTAAGTCATTAGTTCAGCAGAGGGACTCATTGAAGCAGTCTCTAGCTGAAAAAAACAGTGAGCTTGATAGATGTTTGCTTGAGCTGCAAGAGAAATCAAATGCCCTAGAGACTTTGAAAATTGATACAGAGGACTTGGTCAAAAGCCAGAATTTAGCTGCATCACTCCAGGAAGTGCTTTCACAAAGAGAGAGAGTTCTTAAGGATATTGAAGATATCCTGTCTCAGATTGATACACCTGAGCAAATTCAGCAGGTGGATCTTGTAGAGAGAGTGAGATTGCTTGTGGATCAGAGAAATACATTGGAAGTTGTTTCCTTGGAATTCCACAAACTGAAGGATGCCTTATATTTGATTGATCGACCAGAAAACATTTCATCTTCTAATTTTGAATCCCAAGTTAACTGGTTCGTGGAATCATTTTACCATGCCAAGGATGATATAATCAAGTTGCAGGATGAAATTGCTGTTACCCAGGAGGTTCTTGCTGCACATAAAACAGAATTGCTTGAAGCACGCAATGAGATTGATAAATTAACTTTATCACTTTCTGCAGAAAAACAGGAAAAAGGTTCTCTTCAGATGGGGTTGGATGACCTGAGATACAAATATGAAGGAATTGTTGAAAAAGTGCATCAAGTCTCTTCTGAGAAGGATCAGATGATAAGAATGTTTCAAGAGGCTTCTGGAATTGAAGTGGACAATCAAGAAGGTACTGATCATCCTGCCTTTGACTTTGCTGTGTTAGTAGAGAAATGCATTGGGAAGCTTAAAGAACAAATAGGCGCATCATTTGAATCTTCTCATGTTGACTTGGAGAAGTTTGAAAGAACCAAAGACCTTTTATACATACGGGATCAAGAAATGACACTGTGTCTCAAGTTATTAGAAGATGATATGCTGGAGAGATCAGAGATGACTAATCTGTCAAATGAGCTAAAGAGAGCATCTCAGGAAATCACAACATTGAAAGAAGAAAAGGATTTATTACAAAAGGATCTTGAACGGTCTGAGGAGAAATCTTCTCTAGTTAGGGAAAAGCTGTCCATGGCAGTGAAAAAAGGGAAGGGACTTGTTCAAGAAAGGGAAGGGTTGAGACGTTCTCTTGATGAAAAGAATACAGAAATTGAGAAATTAAAGTTTGAGTCGCAGCAACAAGAGTCTGTGGTAAATGAATGCAGAGATGAAATTAATAGATTGTCTAATGATTTGAAACACATCCAAAGGCTGGAATCTGATCTTGATGATATGAAAGAACAGAGGAATCAACTTGATAAATTCCTGGTAGAAAGCAACAGTGTGTTACAGAGAGTAATTGAGGCTATGGAGAGTATTGTTCTTCCTGTTGATGCAGTTTTTGATGACCCTGTTGAAAAACTCAAGTGGCTTGCAAAGTGCTTTCATGAATATCAAATTAATAAGATTAATACAGAGAAGGAGTTTGAGAAATTGAAAGAGGAGGCCCGTTTGCTGGCTACCAAGTTAGCTGAGGCGGATATCACCATAAAATCACTGGAAGATGCATTGTCACAGGCAGGGAATAATTTCTCGCTTCTTGCAGAAGCAAAAAGGGATGTTGAAGCTGGCAAGACTTATGTAGAACAAGAGTTGGAAAGAGCGAAAGAGGAAGCTAGTTCTCAGGCTATCAAATTTGCAGAGGCTTGTGCAACTATAAAGAGATTGGAAGGTGCACTATCAGTGGCAGAAGATGACAGAAGAGATGCCCTAGCTGGTAAAGCTTCTGTAGATATAGAATTACAGAAAGTCAAAGAGGAAGCTGATTCTCAGGCCAGTAAATTAGCAGAGGCCTATGCGACAATAAAATCATTAGAGGGTACATTGTCTCAGGTGGAGAAGAGCGCTTCTTTGTTTGCTGAGGAGAAAAATGATGCTGAACTTGGGAGAGCTCATTTGGAGACAGAGCTAGAGAAGGTGAAAGAGGTAGCTAACTCTCAAGCTAGCAAACTGGAAGATGCCTATGCAACTATAAAGTCACTGCAAGGTTCATTGTCTAATGCAGATAATAACACCTCAGTTCTTGTTGAGGAAAAGAAACTTGCTGACCAGGAGATAATAATGTTAAATACTAAGATAACTGCTTGCATGGAAGAGTTGGCAGGAGCTCATGACAGCCTAGAAAGCCGGTCCGTGGAGCTTTTGGGTCAACTTAATCATCTTCAAATGTTTATGAAAGATGAAACTTTGTCATCCTTGGTTTCCAAGGCCTTTAAGAAAAAAATTGAGAACCTGAGAGATATGGACCTTCTTATTACAACTATACGAGACGAGTTTGTCCAAATGGTTCCAGAACAAGAGAAAATTCATATTGGTGAGGTAAGATTTAAATTTTGTTGTTGTATACTTGTGTTCATGTGTGTGTAATAAGTAGGTAGGTGAGTATGTCTCTTGGGGTTGTCAGGGAAGCTGACCTGAGCCTTGCACAGTTTGGCTCAGGGTGGGCTTAGCTCATTTAAGTTTTTATTTATTTTTTATTTTTTTAAAACTAGGTCATCAATGATTTGCTAGCCTATGAAGCCCACAACTGAAGGCCTGTTGTCTATAGAAAATTCATTCCTTTATATTCAAAATAGCAAACAACTCCTTTTTGTTCAACTTATATCTAATCTATAGCTGAATAGCTAACCTATGCTGCAGTTAAATTCTCCTATGCCTGGTTCAGGCTCATTTATCTAAATGAACTGGATTTAAAGGTCTCTCTCAGCTTTCAAGCTTCTAAATTTAGCTGAGGCTCAGCTCATAGTTGGCTTATTGACTGCCCTAGGACAAATGGCAAACCATACAGAAAGGGTCTGTAATCACATGCAGTCATTGTGCAATTCTGGTCACTGGAGTGTTGCTGAAGTGTTTCACAGTTCATTTGTGTTTTAGAGTTGCTGAAGAGCATGATCCTACTATTGTTCAAACTTTGAAAGTATAAAAGTGCTTTTCTAAAGGCCTAGGAAAGTAGTGGAATGTTAGAATAGCATTTTTTAGGGGCAAGGGAAAACAATTTTTCCATCTGAGTGCATCTTTCAAATGCCTTGCCAAACCTTTTTTTTTTGAGAGAGAAATGGCATATCATTTTTCTTGATATCTTAGTTGAGATGTTAATGATTTTTATGAGCTACACCTTTTCTGGGTTTCCAGAGCAAATGTTTCAGGGCTGTTTGTATCTTGAATTGGATTCTAGCTAAAAGTCAAGACATTTGGTTTGGATTCCACATGGAAATTTTAGGGGCAAGGGAAAACAATTTTTCCATCTGAGTGCATCTTTCAAATGCCTTGCCAAACCTTTTTTTTTTGAGAGAGAAATGGCATATCATTTTTCTTGATATCTTAGTTGAGATGTTAATGATTTTTATGAGCTACACCTTTTCTGGGTTTCCAGAGCAAATGTTTCAGGGCTGTTTGTATCTTGAATTGGATTCTAGCTAAAAGTCAAGACATTTGGTTTGGATTCCACATGGAAATTTTATAATCACTTGGATTCTAGAATTTGAATATTAGAATCTTGATTCTAAAATTATAGATGGGATTTCCAGGGTTCAATTCCAGAATTCAAATCTTAGAAATTCTACTCAACCAGCCATTAGAATGCTATCTAAATCTGTTCATTCATATGATTTTCCATTAGTTTATGTGACAATTTTGTTGGGATATTATTTTCTGTTGGAATGATCATGTGTCACCACCACATGTTGATTTTGTCCACCTTTCAAAGAGAATTTTAACAACTCCTTCAGAGTTTGTTGGTCTTTTTCCCTTTTAACTCCATACTTGTGATATTTAGAATTATTTTATTTACTTGGCAGAGTTATTCACTTATTGGTGTATGTATTTCAGAAAGATATTGATGCTGCAAAACATTTCCTGGAAGATTTTGAGAACATGCCAAATGGAACAATGAACATTAGTGAGATGGGTGCATCAGATCTTGAGAATATCCCTGCATATTTCACAAAGATTGTGGAAGGAGTTAACATGAAAAACAAACTTTTACAAGATATGTTTGAAGTTTTCTCCAGTCTTATGGATGAGTTTATTGCAGTTCTATTGGGAAAATTACAGGCAACAAAGCATGAAGTCATTGGGATGCTTCAGCACACAGAATACTGGAAGCAAAGAATGGGGAGTTTGGAAGCTTGTAATCAAGCCCAAGAGAAGACAATATCTGAACTCCAGAATGATATAACTATGCTACTGTCTGAATGCTCAAAACATATGCAAGAACTACAGTTTGAAGTTGATAACAACTTACAGGATCTAAGCATTTATACTGAAGTAGAGAAGTCGAACCATGGCTTGTACTTAGTAGCAGGAGAATCTGATAATACAATAAAAGAGCTACAGGAAAAGCTTGGTAGCTACAAATATGTAAAGGAAGCAGAGAATTTGTTATTGACTACAAGGAAAGTTCAGAATCAAGTTAAGCAACTAGCTAACATAGGGAATGTCTCTCTTACAGATCTGCAAAATAAATTGAAAGATAGCAAATTAACTACTGAGAATTTTATAAAAGAAAGAGAGTTATACCAGGATAGGGTTCACAAGTTGGAGAGTGATTTAGAAGAACTACAAAACTTTTGCAATCAGATGAAGTTTAAACTGGAGGATGCTCAGGCCAAAGAGGGTTTATTGAGGGAAAGAGAAGTTGAACTTTCAGCACTGTCATTGGCAATGAAAGGACAAGGTAATGTGCATTGAGTCAATATCACAGAAATTTTATACTATAGTCATGGTTGGTGTTATCTTCTACTAACTTATTTGTTAATCTTACTCATTATACATGCAGATGGGCATCTCCTGTCAGAAGACCAAGTTCAAACACTCTTTGACAAAATAAATGGGGTTGGAATTCCTTTTGCAGAGACAGAACTCAGAAACACAGAGGCCCATTGTTCAGGTCTTTTTGACAAGCTACTTCACACTATTGACAGATTTTCTGAGTTGCAGCAACATATGATTTCTTTATCTCATGAGAAGGAAGAGTTGCAATTATGCCTTGCAGCAGAAACTCGTGAAGCTGAACACCTGAAGAAAGAAGCTGAAATTCTTATTAGAAACAACCAGAACTCAGAAAAGATGGAGAGTGATTTATCTGATTTGTCATTAGGTTTGGAAAAGATTATTCAGAAATTGGGAGGACATGATTTAGTTGAAGACAAAACATCTATTAGTGCAAGGGGGCTCTTACCAATCCTGGAAAGGCTGGTTATGACCATTCTTCAGGACACTGAAAATTCAAAATCAAAAACCGAGGAACTGGGAGCGAAGTTGCTTGGAACTCAACAGCTTGCAGAGGAACTGTCAGCCAAGATAAAACTACTTGAAGCCTCAACTCATGTAAGGCCTACTATATCAGATACTGTCCAGGAAAGGAAAATCTTTGAAGCACCGTCAACAACAACAATTTCAGAGATATCTGAAATTGAAGATGTGGTAATTTTTCTTTTTTGTGCTTTCCATATTCTGCCTTCTGGTTGTTATGTTTATCAGCAGGTTCTTTTGGTTGCTAAAAGAAAAAAAAAAGGATGTATTGGTTCACTTTTTTTTATCAAAAATAAAAGCTTTCATTAAAATGATAAAAATATTATTTATAAGGAAGGGGAGATGACCTATCTTAACTCCCTAGGCAGGGGCAAGAGCCCCCAGAAATGCAATAAAACAGAATTACAAAAGAGCCCAAAACATAAATTCCCGAACCACCCTTTGCTTGGCTAACCCATCAGCAAAAGAGTTAGCAGATCTCTTCACCCAATTGTACTTAACTTCCATACCCTTAGCCAGTCGCTTGAAATTTTCTTTTCATTGCTATAGTTCCACGACCCAGCCTTATCTTGTTTCAGCCACCCTACTACCACCTCCGAGTCACCTTCAACCACAAGCCTCCTTACATTCAATTCCTTTGTCCTTCGGACTCCTTCCAATACCGCAAGAATCTCAGCCCTGAGGGAATCACCTACACCTATTGGGCCTGAAAACATGGTTGAAGCATTCCCGTTCTCATTCCTGAATACCCCCCCAATACCAGATTGCCTTGGGTTCCCTCTACTACTGCCATTAAAGTTCAGCTTTATATATCCAGTAGGGGGAGGGGTCCAAGAAGGACTTAGTCCAGTTCTTACCTGGGCAGAACTAGCAATCTCTTCCCACATTCTCAACAAGTCATCTAGAGTAAAATCAGTAAATAAAGCTAATTACTTCAGCCATTGTGCCACCCTTAAGTGGATTAGTTCTATTACATTTTCAATGCTCCTTTCTCTGAGGTTCTTTCTTCCCACAAGGTCCAACGTACAACAGCCTTTAAGCACCTCCACATGATCCTTCCTCTTTTCAAATGCCACTTGAAATAAGATGAAGAAAATAAAACTTTCACATTCAATGGGGGCTTCCACCTACACCCATAAAGGGAGAAGACCCACTAAAAGGTGATAACCAGTCTCTCCATTAGCTTTGCAAAGAATGCACCTATGCAAGGATGAACAAGTCTTGGGTTTCTTTCTTTGAAGCAAATCACCAGTATTGATTCTTCCCAGGAAAGTTTTCCAATAAGAACTCCCAACCCTAGGGGGAATTGGCTTACAGCAGATCTCTTTCACAAGGAAGGAAGAGCCAATGGGACCGAATGTTGATGGTTGAGTTAAGCTTTGGAAAAAAAGGAGACATAAGAAAAATAACCCGAAGGGGATGGAGTCCAGATTTTGGCATCTTCCTTTGTAGGGTCCAAGAACACATTTTCAAGAATACCCAACAAAGACAAGGTGATGTCCATATGCGTATCCCTTATAGCTCTTCTTAAGCCTAAATTCCACCCAATCCCATAACTGGAGGTAGAAGGGACAATGAAGGAGGAGATGGGCTTATTTTTCAGTTCAAAAAGAGCATACAAAGAAGGGAATTGGTCCTTCAAAGGGGGTATTCCCCACCCAGGTTTGTTCCTAAAACTTTATAAGGTTGCCTGAATTTAAATCATGTTTGATCAAAGGGGAGAAAGTTGGCAGTGTATCATGAATGGCTTTCCAAGGTGAAGCACTTATAGTCCTCACCAGAATTCTAGGATCCCATCCATTGTCCTCGAGCCCATGAATGCTAATCACTATCTTAGCCCATAACTTCTCCTTCTCTAGAGGGAACCTCCATAACCACTTTCCCAACAAAGCCATATTCCTTTTCTTAATGTTCCCTATCCCGAGCCTTCCTAATTTCTTGCTTCTAGTCACCACCTCCCAACCCATTCTATGGTTCCTCTTTTCCTCTCCCGACTCCCACAAAAAATCCCTCATCAGTTTTTCCAACCTATTAAACACTTCTACTGGAATCTTGAACACAGACAAGAAATATATGGGTAAATTGGCTAGGGTAAGCCCTAATCAATGTGATCCTTCCCCCAAGAGACAAATAATTCTTCTTCCAGGAAGCAAGTCTCTCCTCAAACCTTTCCACTACCGGACTCCAAACGTTACCTTTCTTGGGATTATCTCCTAGGGGTAAGCCTAAATAATTCAGGGTTCAACTTGAGACTGTACAATCTTGCAAATCTGCATACTCACTGGCCTCCCCTTCCTCCAT
Source organism: Nelumbo lutea (assembly GCF_056320005.1). NCBI lineage: Eukaryota > Viridiplantae > Streptophyta > Magnoliopsida > Proteales > Nelumbonaceae > Nelumbo > Nelumbo lutea. Next base: position 7,117,867 of record NC_142687.1, read on the forward strand.
GTTCACACCCACTGCACAACTCTTCTCAAAGTTCACCTTAAGATTGGACATTGGTTCAAAGAGTTGTATCACCATTTTCAAATTTCTAATCCAGCTTCGGTCCCCTCCTTCACAGAATATGGTTGTGTCATCTGCAAATTGTAAGTGGATAAGTGGAACCTCCTCCCTTCCTAATCTCCACCCTCGTAACAAATTTCTCGAGTATACTCTCTCAATAAACCTTCCTAGAACATTTGCCACCAGGGTAAACAAGAATGGAGAGAGTGGGTCTCCTTGGCTTATTCCTCTTATAGCTAGAAAGAAATCCACCACTGTCCGCTTGCCCCATTTACTAACACAGAGTAGTGACAAATCTGGACACATCCCATGATCCATTTACACCATCTTCCCTCAAACCCAAAATTGATCATCACTACCCTTAGAAAGGATCAATCAACCAAGTCATAGGCCTTTTCTAAATCCAATTTACAAACCACTCCCTTCTTCCTAACCTTCTTAAAATTCTCCACACTTTCATTTGCAATTAAAATTTGATTAGTTATTTGTCTCCCCTTCACAAAAGCTCATTGGTTTTGTGCAATAATGGAGGGTAGTACTACCTTTATTCTTAGAGACATCACCTTTGCAATTATCTTGTACAAAATGTTTATCAAGCTGATGGGTCTGCAATCTTTTGGGTGTAAGGCATCTTTCTTCTTTGGACCAAAGCAATAAAAGTGGAGTTCAACCCGGGATTAATCACTCCCCTCCTATGAAATTCATTAAATACTAGCATTAGATCCTTTTTCCAAGATTTCCCAACAGTTCTGATAATAGGTCATTGTGAATCCATCTAGGCCCAAAGATTTTGTTCTGTCCATGAAGAAAACAGCCTCCTTTATTTCCTCCAACTCAAACCTCCTTTCCAGCTTCTCTCTGTTTTCAGCCCCTAGATTTGACCATTCCAGTCCTTCTAACCAAACCCTATCAATTAAGGGTCTCCTGAAAATGGATTTGAAGTGATCTATAAATGCCCTTGCTATCTCATTCAGGTGGGTAAGGACTGATCCCTCAACTTCCAACCTTGGTGTAGAATTCATTCTTCTCCTCCTCCCATTTGCTACAGTATGAAAGAATCTTGTATTTTTGTCTCCCTCCTTAAACCATTTTCACTGAGATTTTTGTCTCCAACTAACCTCTTCCTTGTGAAAATAATCCTCTAGCTGCCTTCTCAGCCTCCTCCTTTGTTCCTTGTCTTCTTCTCCGAAGCCTCCCCTTTATTCTTTCAAGTCTAGAGCCTCAATCCAATCCATCAAAATTCGCTTTCTTTCTTCAATTCTGCCAAACTCCAAGAGGTTCCATTCTTTGATCTTTACTTTTAGGAATTGGAGCTTTTTGCGAAATCTCATGCCTTCCCACTTCACTAAAGGGTGACACTGCTCCCACCATTCTCTAACTTTTTTCGTGAACCCTAGGTGAAGTAGCCACATATTTTCAAACCTAAATTTAGTAGGAAAGGGTCCTTACAAATCATTATGGGCCAATGATCTGAAGTAAGCCTTGGAAGTGCCTTAGAGGATACATTCTCCAATGCTCTTTCCAATCTGCAGAAAAAAGGAACCTATCCAATTTAGAACAGATTGGGTTTGAGTGGGGATTAGATCAAGTGAATGTCATGTGAGATAAAGGGATCTCTTTAAGTTCAAAGGCATCCACAAAGGTTGAATTTCCTCACATTTGTTGTCACTCTCTGATTAGGGTTGTTAATCTCCTTTGTAAATCTAACCACATTGAAGTCCTTTCCTACACACCATGGTCCATCCCATAAACCCCTAACATCACCCAGTTCCTCCCACATTTCCTTCCTTTCCTTGTAGCCATTTGGTCCATATACATTCGTTAATACCCATTCAAATTCATCCTCCACTTGCTTAAATTTCAAAGATGCTGTGTATTTGCCTATTAACTCTTCCATCCCCACAAGCACATCCCTCGTCCACAGTGTCACAATCCCTCCTGAGGATCCCCAAGACAGAGCAGCCACCCAGCTGATCCCCTTTGCTCTTCATACACTTCCTGCCCATCTACTATCACAGTCCATTCTTTTGGACTCCTGAATAAGCACTACATCCGGATTGAATTTCTTAATCTCCTCTTTAATTGTAGCTCTCTTCCTTGCACTTCTCAATCCTCTCACATTCCAACTAAGAATCCTCATGTGACCTTTTGTTTTACACCCTTCCTACAGCTGCCCTCTACTTCAACCCTTTCCTCCTTTCTCCCTTTACATTAAATTGCTTGTCTCTTTCTACATCTCTTTCTAGCCTCTCAATTTTCTCTTCTTTGAGTTACTCTCCTCCTTTTGTAAGAAAACTTTTAAATCATTCAGGTCTTTCAAATTGCACCCCAGTTTTCCCACAAATTCTGCAACAGAATCCTCTCTGCTAGAATCCTCCTTTTCTGTCCTATCCCCCTCATCCCTCCTACTCACCCATTCATTCCTTACTCCCTTCTCATCATCATTTTCCTTTTCTAGCCAAGTTATATCATCCCAATGCAATTCATTCCTTTCAACTTCTTCCATTACCCTTTTCAATGATTTCCCAAGCCTTCTTATTCCTATTCACTTCCTCCATCAACTCTTCCCTATCCTTCATCCCCTTCACATTGGGTGTACACTTTGCTATAGTGGCTTCACTGTCACGGGCTGTCAGATCTGGGATGGGAAAGGAATATGGAGCACAAGACACAGAGCACTCATCAGTAGCAAAAAAAGAAATCACTTGGTTACTTGCACTTAGCTGAGAAAAGGGGGAAGGAGACTGGCTGGTGTTTTCAATTAACCTTCCCTGTTTAGAGGACTGGTTTCTATCCATTTCCTTGGGCTGGTGAGAGAACATTTCCCGTCACCTGGCCAACATTGCGATCCCTCTCTCCACCTTGCTGCTTATCCCTATTCGACAAGTTCCTGCTTTGCCTCAAGTTATCCCGATTCGCTCCCCTAATAGAATAGTGCACTTCTTGAAACTTTAGAGAGGAATCACTATATATATTAATAGAGCAAGATACAAGAGGAGGGGTAAAGCTCATAACCCTCCCAATAAGAACATTTCAGATTACAATACTGCCCAGAAAAAAATAACTCTTCCCACCCCTTGTTTGGCCAATGGATCTGCCAAGGAATTTGCACTCCTCTTAGTCCATTGAAACTTGACTTCCATGTTTTGAATGAGCTGTCTAACTTTCTTTTTCTCATTTAGGAATTTCTACAAACTAGAGTCATCCTTCATTAGCCAATTGATAGCCAACTTAGAATCACCTTCCACCATCAGTTTTCTGATATTTAACTCTTGGGCTCTTTTTAACCCTTTCAGAACAACCAATATTTAAGCTCTAAGAGAATCCCCCCATCCAATAGAACCAGAATACAATGCAATAATTCGACCTTCTCCATCCCTGAAAGCTCTCCCTATACCCGATGGGCCTGGATTTTCTTCACTACTACCATCAAAGTTTAGTTTAGTGAACCTCGAAGCTGGAGGGGACCAAACTGGGTTAGATGAAATCATCCTTGGAGCTGACCAAACCACTTCTTTCCACTTCCTGATGTTGTCTCCTTCTAAAAAGTTTTCAAAGAGCTGCAAAGTCTTAACCCAATGAACCACCCTTATAGAGATTAATTCAATGATGACACCCTTATTTCTTTCTTTCCCATGAAAGGTCCTTTGATTCCTTTCCTCCCAGACTGTCCAACATATGGCTGCTCTTAAACATCTCCAGTGAATTTTCCCTTTCTTCTTCAGCCCCCTAACAGTAGTAGAATGGAATAGGCTTTGTACATTTGAGGGGGGTGGGGGGTCCACCTGCAACCGAAAAGAGAGAAAAACCAACACCAGATCTCTGAAACAAATGGCTAGGAAACCAGTAAGTGATGACAAGTCTCACTATTCTTCTTACAAAAGATGCACTAGTGCGGGGATAAACACCAATTAGGCCTTTTTATTTGAAGCAGGTCACAAGTGTTACACTTTTCAAGGAAAGCTTCCCAACAAAAAGCACTAATTCTGGGAGGGATTGGTCTACCCCAAACTTCCAAAACTAGGAAGGGGAGTCCAAAAACAGGTGGAGAATGAGCCAATTCTTTAAAGAAAGAAGAGCATGAGAAGACACCCGAAGGAGAAGGGACCCAAATCCTACTATCCCTCCTAGAGGGGTCAATACCCACCTCATCTAGGATTTTGAGCAGGTCAGAAATAATGTTCAGTTCAGTCTCTCTAAGGGCCCTTCTAAAACCCAAGTTCCAGTCAATAGTTGAATCAGAAGTGGTCAGAAAAGTGGAGACTAGCTCATTTTTAAAACGCGATAAAGAATACAAAGAAGGGAAAAGCTCTTTCAACGAAGTGCTTCCCACCCAAACATGATCCCAAAATTTCACAAGGTTACCAGAGCACAAGTCATACCTGATTAGAGGAAGGAAAGAAGGAAGTATGGCATGAATGGATTTCCAAGAAAAGCTCTTGTAGCCCTAGCTGAAACTCTCGAGTCCCAGCCATCCGCCGCTTGCCCATGAACACTTAAGACAACTTGAGCCCACAATTTATCCTTCTCCAAAGTCAATCTCCAAAGCCATTTCCCCAACAGAGCTTCATTCTTTTTCTGCAAATTACCTAAAGCAAGCCCACCATCACTTTTGGTTTTGGTAATTATTATCCCACCTGACTTTATGGTCCCTTTTCTCCTCTCCTAGGTCCCAAAGGAAATCTCTCATTAGCTTTTTCAAAATCCCTCATATTCCCTCAGGCATTTTAAACACCAACAGAAAGTAAACAGACAGATTGACCAATTTTGACTTAATCAAAGTTATCCTGCCTCCCATGGAAAGGTAATTTTTCTTCCAAGATGCTAACCTCTTAGTGAACCTATCAATCTCTCGATTCCAGAAACTCTTTTTGCTTGGCTTATCCCTAGTGGCAGCCCCAAATAGATCAATGGCCATTGCGCAATCTCACATCCCAAAATTCGGGCTCTATTCTCCACCTTACTTTCACTCAAAGTGATACCAATCACACAGCTCTTATCTAAATTCACTTTGAGATTAGTCACCTATTCGGACACATTGATCACTTGCTTTTGATTACTAACCCAACTTACCTCATCCCCACCATCTTCCTGGCCTTGCTTTGTTTTATTTTCTTCCCCTGTTCTGACATTCCAGTCCACCAGGTCAGCCTGTTGTGTCTCTTTTGCTTGCATTTGAAACAACCTTCCTAGATTAATATTTTCCATAAAATCTTCATTGCATAAGCCTTCATCACCCATGCTTCCTACACTGACACGCCGTCTAAATTGTCATCAATGTCATTAGTGTCTTCCTCCTCAATGCTGCAGTTGACCTACTCTTCATCCTCTTCCTCCCTCTCTTCCAGTCTGCTCCTTACATAGCGTGGGTTCAACCGCTCTGAGGAGCGAAGTTCAACAGGTCAGCATGTTGTGTTTCTTCCGCTTGCATTTCAAACAACCTTCCTAGATTAATATTTTCCATAAGATCTTCATTGCATAAGCCTTCATCACCCATGCTTCCTACACTGACGCGCGTCTAAATTGTCATCAATGTCATTAGTGTATTCCTCCTCCATGCTGCAGTTGACCCACCCTTCATCCTCTTCTTCCCTCTCTTCCAGTCTGTTCCTTACTTAGCGTGGGTTCAACCGCTCTGAGGAACGAAGTTCAACAGTAGTTTCCTGAATAGGAATCCACTGAAGAGAGTTTTCTCTTTCTGGTTCTTGCCGCTGCAAGCCTTTTCGTTCGAAGCAATTCAAATTGGAAGAAGATGGATGGGAATTTTTGTCTATGAGCGCCTGAATCTTGACCCAATCCATGTGGTCACTTAAGTTATCATGTGGGTCAAGTTTTTTTCTTACCTCAACCTGCTGCTGGGTTACTTGAGATGTTTGATGCTTTATGGTTTTCCTTGAGGTATTATAACAACATCACACATTATTCAGTTCTGAAGGCATTCGCTTAAGCTTCTAGTTCGAGGATAGAATTAAGCTAAAGGCATGGGATGCACATAGAGGTGCTTTACGTGACAGATAAAAGTATCCAGGACTTGGCACCAATGCTTACCTTTCTCCTGATTTAATCATTATAGTTTCATTAGCACTTGTAAAAGAGTTTTATTCAGATATCATACAGGAAGCATGGTTGGTCAGCTAGAATCTTTCAAGAGAAGGAAAGGAGTTTCCAGGAATTGAAGGACTGTGTTTGAATAGGGCAAAACTTTGGCTGAAGACTTTGGAAAATTTTCATCAATTCTCCTTTAATGACTTTTCGAGAAACTAGTCAGCAGTAGCAAGGTGTTCTTCCATTAAGAATTAGGTAGTTACAAGGTGATTTCCCCCATCTGAAGGCTCACTGAAGCTGAATTTTGATGGAAGCATCTTGTGCTATCCAGGGTTATTTGGTTAGGGATGTTCTGAGGAATGAGTTTGGAGAGGTGGTTCTGCTCTACTTGGGTCCTCTAGGATTCGAAAATTCTGTTAGGGAAGAACTACTAGCTTCTGTACAAGGGGTGCAATTTGCAAACCAATTAAGGGTAGAGCAACTAATTATTGAAGGGGATTCCAAGGTGGTAGTGGGCTGGTTGAAAAACCCCAAGGATATTGTATGGTGCTACAAGAATGAAATTAAGAAATTTAATTGGCTGACAAGGAATATGCTGGTTTCTATACAGTGGATGGGGAGATCAGCAAATGCTTTGGTTGATTGTTAGCCAAGCAAGGGGTAAATAGGAAAGAACTGTTTTGGGCTAGTAGAAGTTCAGGACTGTTATCAGTCTTGAACCCTAATGGATTTCAAGATCGAAAATATAAGAGGAAAGTAGAGGAAGAGGGAGGAGAAGCAGTAGAACACAAGAGTTGAAAGGAGGAGCAGAAGCTTAATATTCTGCCGCCGCCACTTTAATTAATATTTATAGGTTATACTCATTACATGGAAAGGACAGATCTGCCCTTAGTCTTTACATAACAAATAGAGCAAAAATAAGACTGAAATAAATAACAACTGAAACAACTAAATGAGCAATAACTAACCCTAGGCAGACTAGAGCATCTTCTACCTTACGAACACAGTGGGACTGTAGCTGTGGGGCCCACATCAGTGTTCTCTACAGGGCTTAGCTGTGATTTCTGTAATTTATCCCTAGTTTCTTTGTAAGCTATTGGGAGAGGTTGTAGCTTGTGCCTCTCCAATGGATGTTGTATGAGATTACAAATCTAAATCAGCTTCTGAATTAATAAAAGTTCACTATTACTCAAAGAAAAAAAGCATGGTTGGTGAGGTTTTTGGATGGATTTCAGCCCTAGCTTTGAGAAAGCCTTCTAATAATCTTCTCAATTTACAAATCTTTATCTTCTTCCTTAATTATATACTCCAGAGCTGTTATGTGCGTTAGGCACCCCTAAAAGCTAACTGTTAGAGGGAGGGAACCCAAGGACATATATACCCCACAACAGCATCCCATACTACCGATGCGGGATGCCTCATATTAGTATCCCATAGTACCAACATGGGACAAATGGATCGTAACATTCCACCATGCTCCATAGTCCCGGTGCCCACGCAGGCTGACTTTGCACTAGTCCACCTTGTCTTGGCCGAACACTGCAATACCAACGTCACCACCTGTGCCACACGGTTGCAACTGGGAGGCATGGTGTAGGCTCTGATACCATTTGTTATGTTTGTTAGGAGAACTCACCCCTAAAAGCTAGCTGTTAGAGGGAGGGAACCCAAGCACATATATACCCCATAGCGACATCCCATACCGATGTGGAATACCTCACATTAGCATCCCATACTACCAACATGGGACAAATGGGTTGTAACAAGAGCTTCTTATTCAATGGTGTTAGAACATGGTTGATCACTTTAATGTGGTCATTTGATTTCTAATCAGTATTCAGTTTTCACTCCATCTTTCTTGTGTTCTTTCCCTCTTAGCATGCTCTCTCTCTCTCTCTCTCTCTCTCTCTCTCTCTCTCTCTCTTACACACACACACACATACACCTGGATGGAGATAAGGCACTATGCAGTTTAACAAATTTTCCCACCCAGGATTTCATTACAGTAGGAAAATCCCAATCTTTGAATCTTAAGAAATAAATTATTTTTATTCTGGTGATCAATGATGAAGCTGATTTGTTGGTAAAAAATAGAAAATGCTTGTTGGTTAATCTTTTTATGATTGGTACATGTTGGTTGATGTTGCATATCTAATATTGTGATTTTTTTATCAGCAAAAAGGATTAATTTTATTAATTTGAGAGAAACATGAAAACAGATTACAGCCAACAGAAGAGCACAGCTAGTGCTGCAAAAAAAAATTACAAAACTGCCCAGAAAAGATGCTGTCTATAAACTCCCTGTTTTGCTAATGAATCAGCCATCCCATTAGCAGTCTTTCTGATCCAAGTGAAAGAGGCATTTATCTCCCTTGCTAAACTTTCAATCTCTCGTAGGGAATGTCTAAGTTGCAGAAACTGGAGTTTCAAGAGAGAGAGAAAGAAGAGAAGAAAACAAGAAGAAGAGGAAGAAGAAAGGAAAGTGTCGAGAGGTGTTGAAGTTCACTGTTCACACCCTCAAAAGTTCACTTTATAATTGAAAATTAATAATTACAAGAAGGCCCCTATCTGGGTGCCCAAATACAGAGAAAGTATAAAAAAGGAGAAAATGACTAAAAACACCCATGTCTAACCATTCTCAACACTCCCCCTCAAGCTAAGCATATACGTCAATCATGCCTAGCTTGGCAATGTTCTTAGCAAACTTTGGATGGTGAACACCTTTAGTGAGGCAATCAGCTAATTGGTCTTTTGACCTTGCAAAAGGAAGGAAAATCTCTCTGCTAGCAATTCTTTCTCTAATAAAGTGTCTATCCACCTCAATATGCTTTGTACGATCATGTTGGACAGGATTGTGAGCAATATTTATGGGTGCTTGATTGTCACAATAGTCTCATTCATCTGCTTGGATGCCCATCTCAGTCAATAAGGTCTTCAACCAGAGTAGCTCAGACACTCCATGAGCCATTGCCCTATACTCCGCCTCAACACTAGAATGAGCAACCACAGATTGTTTCTTACTTCTCCAGGAAACCACATTGCCTCCAAATAAGGCACAATAACCGGATGTTGATCTTCTATCATCGGTGGACCTTGCCCAATCAGCATCTGTGTAAGCCTCAATCTTTACATGGTCGTGGTTGAAATACAACATCCCTTTGCTAGGGCATCCTTTCAAGTAGGCTAAAATTCTATTAACTGTCTGCATATGAGATGTCCTGGGTTCATGCATATATTGGCTAACCACTCCAACAACATAGGAAATGTCAAGTCTAATCAAATAAAGATACAGAAGGCGTCCCACCAATCTTTGATATACCCCCCCCCCCTCGTCTGGAAGAACTTCTCCTTCAATAGAATTCAACTTGTGGTTGGGACCGATTGGAGTTTTTACAGGCTTACACCCTAATTTCCCAACCTCATGAAGCAAATCAAGTACATATTTCCTTTGTGACAGAAAAATCCTCTTTTTGGATCTTGCAACTTCAATGTCAAGAAAGTATCGGAGATCACCAAGGTCCTTAATCTCAAATTCAGAATCAATGAATAACTTTAACTAAGAGATACCTGTGATATCATCACTTGTCACAACAATATCATCAACACTTTTCCATCCAGGTGTGTTCATATACACTTCCTCTTGTAAATCTCCATTAAGGAAGGCTTTCTTTACATCCATTTGATATAAAGGCCACGAGTAATGGGCTGCAAGAGACATGATCGCACGAACAGAGTTCATTTTAGCAAGTAGAGCAAAGGTTTCCAAATAATCAGTGCCATAAGTCTGAGTGTATCTTTTGGCTACAAACCGAGCTTTGTATCTTTCAATTGAGCCATTTGCCTTGTGCTTAACAGTATAAACCCAATTACACCCAACAAGAATCTTATCTTTAGGGCAAGAAATAACCTCCCAAGTCTGGTTCTTTATTAGGGCCTCCATTTCTTGGTTCATAACTTCCTTCCAATCGGGGCACTGCATTGCCTCTGTAACACTACGAGGGATGGAAACAGAAGAGATAGCAGAAATATAGGCATAATAGGAAGGGGAAAGAGAATCATAAGACACATAATTAGTGATATGATACTTGCTACATGTCCTCTTCCCTTTTTGAATGGCAATAGGAAGATCAAGGTCAGAATCAATAATAGGATTGTTAGGAGGTTCAAGATTACCCGAGTCTGGGGAATAAGATTGTGATGGGCATTTTGCTTCAGGAGCCACCCTCTTATTGCACCTGATGAAAAACTGCTACCAGGACCGAGGTTGATACACAGGAGGAGGAGGAGGAGAAGGAATAGAGGTAGGAAGAGAGGGAGAAATAGAGGTAGGAATAAGAAGGCATAAGGGAGTCTGATCTTCACTTGCATTCTCCCCCTGAAGAGAAGGAGACGGGATGACTGAAAAAAGGAATAGGATTCCAAAAAGGTAATATCCTTAGAGACATATCTCTTTCCAAAGAGAGCATCAAAGCATCTATAGCCTTTCTGGACGGAGAGTAACCAAGGAATACACACTTAACGGATTTAGGATCAAACTTGCGTCGGGAATGACTCATATCATGAACAAAACAAACACAACCAAAGACCTTAAGGGGTAGATTAAAAGGAGGTTAATCGGGGAAGAGTAGTTGATGAGGAGAATGAAGGTTAAGGACCCTTGATGGGAGTCTATTAATGAGATATACAGTTGTCTCAATAGCATCACCCTAGAAACGAGTTGGAACATGAGTTTGGAACAATAAGCCTCGAGCAACTTCAACCACATGCTTGTTTTTTTCTTTCAGCCATCCCATTTTGTTGTCAAGTATGACTACATGAACTTTGGTGAATAGTGCCCTTGTCTTCAAGAAATCTATGCAAGTGATGTTCAAAGTATTTATTGTCATTGTCAGACCTTATTATCGTAACTCTTTTATCAAACTATGTCTCGACCACATTCAAGAAGTTTTGAACAATCATAGGAACTTCATCTCTACTTTTCATCAAGTAAAGCCATGTATACCGACTATAGTCATCAACGAAGAGAATGAAATTTTTGTACCCCCCATACAGGGGACAACGTGTGGGCCCCAAACATCAGTATGGACTAAATGAAAAGCAACAATACTTCTTTTACTGCCTGCAAAATATGTGTTTCTACATTGTTTGGATAAATGACAAACTTCACATTCAAAATTCGATTTGGACACAGAATCAAACAAGTTTGGAAACAAAAACTTCACAGAATTGACAAACATATGACCAAGGCGACAATGCCATAATTTCAAAAGACTCATTTTCTCATTGGAACAAGAGTCAATCTGGCTTGTCAATCCACTTCATGCCCACTTCCAATCGTCTTCCTCATGCTCCGGTCCTGAAAAACACAATGGGTGGGAAAAAAAGGTCACTGAGCAATTGTGGAATTTTGTTAGAGAACTAATAAACAATAATTTTTTTTTTGTAACAGGGGCACATGTAGAATAGAGTCAAGAGAAAGGTTATTAGTGATTTTGACTTCACCCTAACCCGAGATTGGGGTCTGAGATCCATCTGCAACAGTCGTATTGTCCTTCCCTGGGGTTAACTTATATGAGGTAAATGTGAAGGCATACCAGTCATATGGGCACTGGCCCCAAAGTCTACAATCCATGGGCTAAAGGAAGTGGAACAAGCAAGTTCAGTACATGTCTTGGCATATGAACTAGATAGATTACCAAGTCCCGAACCAGATGATGAGGATGTACCACCCTTCTCTAGCTGCAACAATATATTCCTGAGTTTGTCCATCACATCAGCAGAGTCAAGCGCATCCTAGGGTTGACCATCATTACCAATTGTAGCCAAGTGAGCATTGCCTTCTTCCCGATTTTGTACTTCTCTGGTTTTATATGAGGGTTGAGCTTCCAACACCTTTCTTTAGTGTGTCTTGGCTTTTTGCAGTACTCACAAATAACATCCTCGACCTTCTCTGCAATGGGATGTTTGCTAGTATTTTGCTTGGGTCGAGATGACGTAAAGGCATAATGATCACTCATAGAGGATTGCATTATGGCAGTTCTTTGGCTTACTTCCCCTTGTACAAGAGAGTCAGCAGTAGCAAGAGAAACAACGCCTGCACTAAGAATGTGTTGTCTGGTGAAATCAAACTCTAGGTTCATGTCAGCCAAAAAATCAAAGACTCTATTCTCCTCTATGTACTTCCGATACTACTCACCATCTTCAGGGTCCTTCCAAATTAGAGCTTTGAAGTGATCCATTTCTTCCCAGATAGATTGTAGAGAAGATAAATACATAGCAACAGATCTCTCCCCTAACACATACTGCAAGCTTCCCTCTGAAGCCGATACACTCTAGCAGTATTGTTAACTTGGGAATAAGTAGCAACTACCCTATCCCAAATATCCTTGGCAGATGGAAGAAACATGTAATTTCGGGCAATATGAGGCTGCATTGAGCAAATCAACCATGACATAACTAGAGACTTGTCATGTTCCCACCTTGCAAACTTTGGGTCTTCAGGACTCAGCTTCACTTCCCTTCCTGTGATGAATCCCAGTTTACCCCTCCCAGTAATGGTAAGTTTAGCAGATTGAGACCAGTCTAAAAAATTACTTCCATCCAGCTTAACAGTGGTTATCATACCATTGGAAATATCTGCAATTCCCAGGAGCACACCGGGAACCATCTAAAAATCCTTAGATGATTCCATATTCTAAGAAGATACCTTTTCACCAACCAAAAAGGCCCCCAACACTTTAACTAAGGTTCCAGACCCAAAAACACATTACCCCATGGTTAAAAACCAAAGGAAGACCCAAAAACTAGGTTGGCGGCAAAATAGGGGGGGAAAATAATCTCCCAAAAATCACACAGTGCTCAGAAAATTACAGGACCACTTCCCATCAATGCCAAATTGAAAAACGACCTGAATGGTCTAGGTTCTACAGCAGAAAAAAAAAAAATCATTAAACTTGCTGTACATGGCTCAACATCAGGTTTGGAATTTCTGCGATTTTTTCCTTGAAAAATCCACCAAAAATCATTGAAGTTTCATATAACGACAAGAGTCATACCAAAAATTTTCTAAAGTCAGGGCGAATCAAACTGTGTTGGTTCCATAGTCTGCCGCCAACACCTGTACAGACTGCTGATGTCATCCAGCGGCGGTCTGACGTCAGCAGTTCGCCTCTGGGTAGGAGGTCAGCAGAAAACTAACTCCCAAATGCTTCTACCCGCACTGATACCAAGTTGCAGAAACTAGGGTTTCAAGAGAGAATGAAAGAAGAGAAGAAAAGAAGAAGAGGAAGAAGGAAAGTGTCGAGAGGGGTGCATCAAAAGTTCACTTTATAATTGAAATTAATAATTACAAGAAGGCCCCTATCTGGGTGCCCAAATACAGAGAGAGTATAAGAAAGGAGAAAATGACCAAAAGCACCCGTCTAACCATTCTCAACAGTCTATATATCCAGGGAGCATTGCCTCTAAAATTAGACCAAGAAATCTGAGAGAAACATGAAAATAGATTACAGCCAACGGAAGAGCACAGCTAGTGCTGCAAAAGAAAATTACAAAACTGCCCAGAAAAGATGCTGTCTATAAACTCCCTGTTTTGCGAATGAATCAGCTATCTCATTAGCAGTCCTTCTGATCCAAGTGAAGGAGGCATTTATCTCCTTTGCTAAACTTTCAATCTCTCGTAGGGAATGTCTATATACCCAGGGATCATTGCCTCTAAAATTAGACCAAGAAATCACCAGTTTTGAGTCCCCTTGAACCTCCAAGTTTTTAAAGTCTGCTTGTTTGGCTAGTCTTAACCCCTGAAGAAGATCTTGAAGTTCAGCCTTTGTCGAATCTCCAACCCCTATAGGCCCTGAAAACATAGCCAGCACTTAGTTTTCTGAATTTCTGAACACACCCACTATGCCTGCCAGTCCCGGGTTTCCCATGGAGCTGCCATCAAAGTTCAGCTTTATTTTGTTTGGAGCTGGGGGTTTCCATTCCACTCCCACCATCTCTTTCTTCTGAGCTGAAAAGGCCACTTTTTTCCAAGCCCACATGGCCACATTATATCAGCTAAAGAGAAAATTTGGAACAGCTCAAGAGTTTTAACCCAATGTGCAACTTTTAGCTTAATGATTTCCACCAAATCTTCTTTAGGTCTGCATTTTCCGTTGAAGATAGTCAGGGCAGCTGTGATTTGGAATATTGTGAAATTTTCTGTTCCATTAGATTATCTTCTGCTGACCATAAAGAACTTGTTAGTTGCTCTTGCTCATCTGCTTTATTTGGGGTTATAGGGTTAAAACTCATTAACCACAATCATGTGGACCTAAAACCATAAAATGTTTTCTGATGAAAACATAATAGAGTAATTATGAGATGCTTTAAGAGATCAGCACCCTTTCTTTGGGTGGATGATTTTGTACTAATTACTAATTGAATGAAAGTTACCGTCCAATGAAAAATATCATGGAATTTGTTTTTTCGTACATCCATATTCTTTCATTCATTTGTACTAAACAAACACTTGTACAGGGCCCACTTGCAAAGTCATCTATTTCTCCTGTTCCCTCTTCTGCACATGTGAGAACAATGCGGAAGAGTTCAAGTGACCAGTCTGACCACCTTGCTCTCAGTATTGATTTGGAATCTGATCGTTTAATCAGCCAGCATGAAACTGATGAAGATAAAGGTTTGGATGTGAATAAATGGTGTGCTATTCTTCTGGAAATTCTAGTTTGGGAGTTTTGATAGCAATGTCTATAACTTATTGTTTGCAGGTCATGTGTTCAAATCTCTTAATACCTCGGGTCTCATTCCAAAGCAAGGAAAGATGATAGCAGATCGGATTGATGGCATCTGGTAAAATGCTAATCTAGCCATCATATCCTGCTTCCCACATTTTAATTTGTCCTCTTCTTTTTTGACAAATGAATAAGGGCTGTCAATGACTGGATATTTATCCAACCTGACCCAGTCCATTACAGGTCCAATCCAATCCGATGAATACTTTGGACCATTCTGAACTGGTCCAATGCAATGTCTGGACCATCCAAACTGTTCAAATTGGTTTTAATTTAAATTGTCTCCAACCCAAATCTGGTCCATTGGCACCCGTATTCTTATCTTCTGTTGATGGACCGGATATTGGTTCAATCTGATCCAGTCCAATATGAATCCATTACAGATGGACCAGGTCCAACCCAATCTAATAAATACTTTGGACCATTAAGTCAATATGTCTTGTTGGTCAGTCCAACCCATTCAAATTGATTTGTATTTGGACAGGGTCCAACCCAAACCTGGTCCATTGACACCCCTAAATGAATTTAAAAATAAATTGTGTATCATTTAGAAAATGTGCAATGGCAGCCCCCTCCTGAACAAAAACAAAGTAAAAGGCTATCACCGTACAAAAAAAAAACCCATTTTGCCATGGATCTGGCAAGTTCATCCACCACAGTTTTTGTTTCTATATGTAAGAATGGATCTGGCAAGTCTGTTAAATATCACAGCCTCCTTTCAACCTCTTGGCTCCATTTCATAGTGTTTGTGGGACCCCTTCAGCGCTAACAGAAGCAAGGCTTGCTCTCTTGGATGACCATGTGTACATCCGTAGGTTAAGAGCAGTTTTCAGCCCATTGCATGCTGCTATGAATCTTTAAGAACACTCGTTCATTTTAACAAGTTATTATTATCAATGGGAAACCTAGAGCAGAAACCTGAAGACATGATCAGTTGTCAATTATTGGAAGATTGTTAGGAAAAAAGTATGTGCTAGACATTCAGCTTTCCTTTTCCCCAATTGAAGCCTTCAACTGAAAAAGAACAATTCTAATCAGTGCAAGCAACTCCGTATAGGTTCTAAGCTTACAGTTACATTTATGTGCCAATTCCTGTTGAGAATTATAGTCATTTTGATCCATGAATTGCAGGGTCTCTGGTGGTCGAGTTCTGATGAGTCGGCCTGGAGCAAGGATAGGTCTCATAGCCTACTGGTTGTTCTTGCATTTTTGGCTCGTGGGCACCCTTTTGTGATCAAGCCACCGCACTAACAACCCCCCGCCCCAACCCAATCACACACAAAACAAAAGATAAAAAAAGCGAAGGCATCACCATGCCCCATTTCTTGCCCACAAAGTGTATCATGCATGTAAGTTGGTGCCTCTGGTTCATGTTTGCTTTTATGCAGTGTGTCCATATTCATTTTGTTATATATTTCTTGATTCTCTGCAATCACATTTTAGGGTTTTGGAGAATCCTAGCCTCCATGCAAGTGGAGTGTACTTCACATTTATTTATTTTCCCTGATTGGAATGTAAAGCTGGAGTGGAATTTGTCGCGTGAATTCCACTGTGGCCTATTGTATTAACAGTTGATGATTTTGTTGCATTCATCTCTTTATCTTTTATGTTGGTGCATAAGTTCGGGGTAAAGAGACATCTAATTGGTTCCTTTGTATTCTCATTTTCATGCTACCGATTGTTAGGTAATTTGGACTGATGAAATCAGAAATTCAGAATAAAGTGAAGCAGCTTATGGTTTTGCGAGGTGGGCCCCTCTTGGGCAGTCTATAAGCCATGTCCAGTGAAAACCCCGGAAGGTCCAAAATAACTGTCTTAAAGCAAAAAAACATGGATTTTCACTGTGGCTTCTTGAAAGCAGCTCTACCAAAGTTGAGCCCTCCCAAAGGGCCGTAGCCCCAAGGACTAGAGTTGCATTGCTAGAACTAGCAAATTCTTTCTCAAGTAGGTGGGAGGTGGGAGCTTGGTGCTACTGCTACCAACGAATTCTTTGTTCTAGCATTGTCCCAAGTCCCAAGTTCCACTCAGAGAGTCAGTCAATTCACTAGTGTCTTCTGTGTCTCTGGATGTATACCAACAATGCTTGCACTCACTCTGCAAGCATAAAATCCAGCCGTACATTGGGAAATTCAGTGTACAGAGCTTGGGACAATGCTAGAACAAAGCTAGATTGGAGATCTTCCTAATGTGTGGCTGGATGCTATGTGTACAGAGCTTTTACTTGCAATAAATTCAGTCATAAAATACATCAAACCTATAAACATTCAACTAAGGTTCAAAGTATCGATACATATCGTGTCGATGATTTACTTATATGCCCCTCCAAGGGTTGTATCGGGTCAGCCACTGGTTCAGAGGGTAGTTGGGCCTTAAATCGATTCCTCTGAACTGGTTTCAAAAAAATAAAATAAAACTAAAAAAAAATTGTACTGACACCGATAGGCATATCTGCCCGTGTCGATATTTGGAACCTTGCATTCAACTCCTGTAGGCTTCATGTTTTATCATTGGCATGGAGCATTATCATTGGTTCTGCAGCCTTTTACATGGCTAAAGTTTTCAGTTAATCCGGATTCCAATAAACTAACGACAGTGGATCCATTTTTATTTTTGGAATGATGTGCCCGTGGGGCCTACAGTGAACACTGGTGTTCATTCGTGATAGTTGGCCCAGCTCAATGTGTACAATTTTGTCTCCAACTCATCATGTAAAGGGTTTAAAAATGGAAGTAAATCAAGTTACCAGGGTAGAGAAATTTTGCTAAACTGTAATTCTTTGGCTTTTGGTCATCTAACCAATTTTGTTGATTGATTTAGCTGTGAATTGATAGATGAAAAGGTTTTAAACACATTCAATGTACAGGCAATAGTTTTTAGTTGACTGAATCAATTAATTTGCCCATAATGAGAGTTGTGGAACATGATATATTGATAGGGGTGCCATTCAATGAGTTCGAATCTGCTCTTCACAAGAGTGCCTCACGCCAACCTCAGAACATTTCAGTCATGCATCTGAAACGTCTCCCTATAAATAGAAACTTACAAGCACGGGGCCAAAACAGGATGTGATGTCAGTGCGAGGCGCTCTTTATGAGGAGCATATCCAAACTCCTGTCCAACCAGCAATCTCTCATTTTCGGGGATTGTTGAGGAAGATGTTCTTTAGAATGCTATCATTTTTTAAGAACTGATGAGAAGATCCCTTCTGCCGTCTTTGGTTTTTGTCTTCTAGGCACCATTAGTAGATGTGTAAATTAGGCCAGGCTGCCCATGGCCCGGCACAAAATTGGACCAGCCCGGCCCAGCCGGCATGACAGCCCATAGGCCATGTCAGGCCCAGCACAATGGTCTATGCCGTACTAGGCCGGGGGCTCGTGGTCCACGGGCCGACATGGGGCCTATAGCGGACCGTGATCGGCCTGTTCGAAAACCAGCTTTTGGGGAGTTTTTTACATAAATACCCCCCAACAACTATAAACAGCTATATAGGGGGTATTTATGTATTTTGCTTATGGAGAAGAGAAAAAAAGACATAAATGCCCCCACCCAACAGCTATATAACAACTAGTTTATGAGGGCTTTTTGGGTAAAGTTATAAATAACTTTAAAATGACCAAAATAGCCCTATAAATAGCCCTATCCTCTACCAATCTCATCACACCAATTCAACAAATGTCTTAATCTCTTCTCTCTCTCATACCCATACATTCTCAATTCTCTACAATCGGAGTAACTCTGAAGTTTTGATTGGTTGATTATTTGATTCTCCAATTCTCAAGTCTCAACTTATTGAAGTTTCAACTTTCAACAAGAATAAGGCTTGCTCAACCAGTTCAAGTATCTCAATTTAGGATGCTTGGACGTTGAAAGGCTTTAACCGTTGAAATCAAGTTGGGATTCTGAACCGACAATTCGGGTAAGTCGAATTAAATTTTTTTTATCTTTTTAGAATTAAAAAATATGGTTGGCTCTTCTAAAAACCGATTCCCCAACATGTTCACTATTGACGATATTCAATCGCATCATGATAGTGTTAGCACTGATGCTATTGATATTGATGGAAGTGGAACTTTTACCACTAGTACAGATACTAGCGGAAAAAAGAAGGTCTATAAGTTGAGTAGCCCGGTTTGAAAAATTTTTAAAGTTCTGATTGGTTGATTGTTTGATTCTCCAATTCTCAAGTCTCAACTTTATTGAAGTTTCAACTTTCAACAAGAATAAGGCTTGCTCAACCAGTTCAAGTATCTCAATTTAGGATGCTTGGACGTTGAAAGGCTTTAACCGTTGAAATCAAGTTGGGATTCTGAACCAACAATCCGAGTAAGTTGAATTAAATTATTTTTTATCTTTTTAGAATTAAAAAATATGGTTGGCTCTTCTAAAAACCGATTCCCCAACATGTTCACTATTGACGATATTCAATCGCATCATGATAGTGTTAGCACTAATGCTATTGATATTGATGGAAGTGGAACTTTTACCATTGGTACTGATACTAGGGGGAAAAAGAAGGTCTCTAAGTTGAGTAGCCCGGTTTGGAAAATTTTTAAAGTATAGGATATTGAGGGGAAGGGAAAAAGAGCAATTTGCCAAAAATATAGAAAAGGTTTTAGTTATTGTAGCAAGGGTGGTACAGGTCATTTAAGTAGACATTTACTCACACATGAGAAAGAAGAAGAAGCGAGAGAAACAACACAAACACAAATTGGGAGGAGAGTAGTTTTGGTACATTTAAATATTCACAAGAAAAAACGAGACAAGAATTAACCAAGTATATTGTACATATAGAACAACCATTTGTATTAGCTGGAGATCCTAAGCTTAAAAAATTGTTGTGTAATTCTGTAAACCTACAATATAAAAAAGTTTTTAGGAATACTATTAGATCGGATGCTTTAAAATTTTCTTATTCATATAAATAAAATTTAATTTCTTTGTTATCAAATCTTAATTCTAAAGTTGCAATTACTTCTAATGTTTGGACATCTAAATTTAACACAAGTTATATTTGTGTTACTGGCCATTTTATTGATAAAAATTGGATTTTAAATAAAAAAATTTAAGTTTTACTAGGATTTAATGGCAACATATTGGCCTAGTTATTGCTGCAAGTATTTTAAATACTTTGCATGCTTATAGAATATAAAATAAATTATTTTTATTAGTTTTGATAATGCCAACAATAATGATTCTGCAATAAATATTTTAAAATCTCAATTAAAACCATGTTTAAATGGTAATTATTTCATATCAAATGTGCATGTCACATCTTAAATTTATGTATTTAAGATGCCTTTAATATTATTTCTACTTATATTTCTAAAATTAGAAATTGTATTATATATATTAAAAGCTCAGGGGCAAGAAAACAAGAATTTAAATATTTATGTCAAAATTATGGTTTAAAATATAAATATTTTATATTAGATGTAAAACATAGGTGGAATTCTACCTATGCTATGTTAGAAAGTTGTATTTCTCATAAACAAATTTTTACTGATTTTTATAATGCAAAAATGCCTAATGATATTATATTTGAGGAAGATTGGGAAATGGTAGTCTGAATAAGAGATTTTCTAAAACATTTTTATGATGCAACTAATGAATTATCAGGTATTTATTATCCAACTAGTTGTAATTTACCTTATCAATTAATGGTAATTAGTGATTGTTTTGCAAAATATAGAAATAATCCACAATTTCAATGTATCATTGAAATAATGGAAAATAAATTTTAAAAATATTGGGAGAACATTTCTCCCCTTTATTGTTTAGCTACAATATTAGACCCTAGGATTAGGAAAGATGGTTTAGATATTTTACTTGAATCATATTGTGAAAATATGAAAATGTATAGTTTATATGAATATGAAGTTGTAGGAAATATTCCTACAACTTGTACAACATTTCTACTTCTGGTTTTGAGCCCAGTGGTAGAAGAGAAAAACTTTTTTATTTAATAAATAGAAGGTAGAAATTTGCTACTTCAAAAACAAGTTCATTTACTGAACTTAATTTTTATTTACAAGCAAATTTTTCTAATTTTGGTGAGGGAACAAATAATTTTGATATTTTAGCCTGATTGAGTGAACATTCGAAAAATTATACAGTTCTTGTCGCCATGACAAGTGATCTACTAACCCCTCTGGTGTCTATAGTTCCATCGGAGTCTTGTTTTAGTGTAGATACCAGGGTGTTGGATGACAAGAGAAGCTGCATGAACGATGAAAGTATAGAGATGTGCATATGCTTTAAAGATTGGTTAGATGTAGAAGATAGATTACAAGACAAAGTAGGGCATGATACTACACCGAATATTTCACCTGAAACAAATGATGAAAGTCATGATTCATGAAATTAACTAGTTGTATAATTTTTTTTATTTTTTCAAAGTGTTGTAATTTTTTTAATTTTATTTAATTTATTTGGTACTTTTTTATTTTTTAACAATGTAATTTTGTGTTTTCAATTTGTAACTATATTGTATTTTTTTATATTTTATTAATTTATTTCATTCATCAAAGTATCCAATGATCCAATCATTGTATTTGTAATTTGTATAATTCAAATTTAAATAAAATAAAATTCCTATTTTTCTTCCAATTTGTTATTCCATCATTCTTATTTCAATTTGGTTAAGTATTTTTTTTTCATTTATGTGTTAGATAACTTAGATTTCTCATATCTTAGTTTTTCAAATAGTTCCCAAAGTTTAAAGAAAAGTTAAATATTTTAGTTTTACACTTTTACTTAGAAAACAAATCAAAATTTTCAAAAAAAAAAAAGTCAAAAAAATCAGTCTAGCCCAGCACGGCATGCAGCCAGGTCTGGCCCAAGCCCGCGGTGCAGCACCGGGCACGGCCCACTTTACACCTCTAACCATTAGTGGAATCCCTAGTTGATGTGATAGAAAAAAAAAAGGTGGACGGCATCCAAACAATTATTACTAAGACCCTATTTAATTCATGGTAATAAGGGTCTGGAATCGGTCCAACTATTTGGTTGGGAAAAAGTGGAGTCTCATTCCCAATGTGGAATGGCATTCCCCCATTTAAAGGAATGGTCATTCCTTCCCCCTCCCTTGGGAATGAAATCCCATTCCAGCTTATTCCAATTTTTATTCTCATTTCTGTTTGAACCAAACTGATTATGGGAGTAGACCATTCCAATTTTGAAGGATTTTGACTACAAACCAAACAAGTCCTAAGTCTTTCGAGATGTTGTAAGATGGAAAGAGAAAGGGAAAGTTGAAGGAAAAAAAAGGTTGTGAAGAAGGTTGGAATGTTTGAAACTCCATTTATGATTTCTCTAACTTGATGGGTTGGGTTTTAGATATCAACAGGTTAATGGGTTTAGAACAATTTAGGAGGTGTTCTACAACGTGAATGATTTTGTTTTCATTTGTCTCTGGAATTGCCATATCATTAAAAAAGAAAATAAAAACATGTTCTTGAACTCTATATTTTGTTTTCAAGTTGGTTTTAGTTTCAATTTTGAAAACAAAAAATCAGGGGCAGAGATTAAATTGAAGTTCATCACGATTAAAGATCAACTTGCTGATGTTTCCACCAAGCCTCTAGCTTCTAAAAATTTCTGCATTTTAGATCTCTAATAAAAATTATAAATTAAGAGGGGTTATTGAAAAGTAAGAACGATAATTTTATAAGTTTCTTTTATATTTTACCTTGTATTAATTGGGTTACATTGAGGGTTGGGAGCCCAAAGATAATATAATGTAAAAGTAAAATTCCTTTATATATCTTTATAAAACATTTTGTAGCAAACCTCGATAAGCTAAGCTAATAACAAAGTAAAACTTACCCAACGAACTCATAGAAAGTAAAAAATGACAAACGGAAACTCTTATCTTGTGAAAAGAAAATAAAAAGTGAGTGGCGGGGAGGACAGCGGTTTTGATTGGTGAAGAGTTCCAGTGAATTTCAACAGGATGTTAAATAAACTTGTCAACGTTTGAGATGAACGGAAATTAAGACCTACAGCATGGAAATAGTTGCTACCACTAGATGTTGGAGCAGACCAGGCATTACCGCCGGATTTCACATTCCGCCGGGAAGTTCCATTTTGTCCGGTTAGCCTTCTTTCCTCCTTAATTTAGCACAATTTCTTCGATATCGTTTTATCGGTTTCAAGACTTGTTGGGATTTTTTTTTTTTTTTGTGCATCAACATTATTTTCTACTTCTCTGATTTAATCTTGTTCACTAACATGCTGCTTCTCTAACACTTCATAGCTACCACTCTTGAATTCCCTATTTCGATTTCTTTGCTTTCTTCTCTGAATTCCTCAATAGCTTCTCGTTTTATATCATGTTTGTGTTTCTCTCTTATGTTGATTGTACAAAACAAAACTGACAACAGTATTTTCTACTTCTCTGATTTAATCTTGTTCACTAACATGCTGCTTCTCTAACACTTCATAACTACCACTCTTGAATTCCCTATTTCGATTTCTTTGCTTTCGTCTCCGAATTCCTCAATAGCTTCTCGTTTTATATCATGTATGTGTTTCTCTCTTATGTTGATTGTACAAAACAAAACTGACCACGTTTGATTAGGTACAAAGATCACTGGCATCTTTCCGGCGAGGAAGATTGCGCCTTCCAACCTATACACAGTATGTATAGTTCTCATCTCCCACCCTACTTATTATGATTATTATGGATTTGCTCTTTATTTGGTTATTTTCTTTGTCAGATGCAATAAAGCGTCAATGCGCATTAGTTTGATTCGTATTGTTGAATTATAGGGATTTGGAGATAATATCAAAGCTTTTGCAAATAACAACTCTGTTAAGAAATTGAGAAGGAATCGAGGAACGGGCAGTGGCGCAACTCTGCAGACTAAGAAGAAACCTTCGGATGAGGATAATGGCTCGGCAGGTGTGTCACAAGATGATTTTATTCGCGATAGGGGATCTTCTGGAGATACTTTGCCTCCAAAGGTTACAAAATCCAGCACTTCCCGAAGCGTTGTACTTCGGGCTTGCGCCATCACTTCTGGGTTAATACTTGCGTTGGGCGTAGCAATTCGACAGGTTCGTCCCATTCCCACGTCTTCAATCTTCATTGCTTGGTCATCCCGTTGGCTTAATGCATAATTAGCAGTTCGTCAACTGTTTTTGTGGCTAATCTCTTTCTCTATCTTATTCATCTAACATCTCCATTTCTAGGTTGCATAGGTCAATAGCGTTTAGTTCTCCATGCTTTGCCAACAATATACTTACTGATATATAAAAGCCCCTCGAGCTAGGATAAGAAATGCTTAAGCACTAATAGTTATATGATCTTTGATTTCCATTTCATGTTTTCTTGCTGGTATTTTGTTGCCCTGTAGGAACACAATTTAAAAAAGAAATGTATGGTATACCTATCATGATTGTTATTAGGTATATTTGTAGTTCACTTTACAACTTGAGTTCATCTTAAATTTTTCTTTCCTGACTGTAACCTGCAGGTATCTCATATAGCATCTCTGGAAGGATGGCCAATCCTTGACTGCTCTACAGAAGTGTCATGTATATTCCATGCTATTCTTTTTGCTACTTAATTAATGAATGAACCTTTTATTCTTCCTACCTTGAATCTTCCATAATGTAGCACAAACCTGTGGTGGATGGGGCAAACTCTATTATATTGTGGATTGGCAGAAAATATGATAGATGTTAAGTAGTGCATTTAGGTAAGTTATTTGTCCTAAAGATCATCTTGATGAAATGCTTCCACCTTATCTAGTGAAGCATGGTGCTCCATCACCCCACCATGATCTGAGCATCAGTGATATGAATTATCATCATCAATTATTCAAATATTTTAACATGAACTGTAGAATGGTTTTATTTCATATTCATGTGCATTTATTGACTGTTTGTTTGATCTATGAGATTGATCCATTTTATTTCATAATATACCAGTTGATTTTGAGATGTGGCACCTTGAGTTGATTGCTGGACTAGTGGTATTGATATCATCATGTCGGTACCTACTGCTGAAGACATGGGCAGATTTTGCTGAGTCCAGTGAGGCGGCTAATCAGCAAGTATGTTCTAATCTTCAACCTGTCCACATTTACAAAGAATTCAATATTCTTTATTAGGGAGTTTCTAGAGAAGAAAATAATAAAAGAATTCAAAAGGAAAAAAAAAAAAAATGCTACCTTCTGAATATTTGGTTCATGTGGATTCTTTCACTTTGGAGAAGCTCAAGACAGCACCACTAGAGCCTTTGTTGCATGAAGGTGAAGCAGTAAACTTACAGAAAAAATAATTTTTGGTCGACAAAGAAAAATTACTTTAGAGGAGTTATTATAAATTCTGTAGTTATATTATTATAATTTTAGTTAAATCTATCCAAATTAGTAGAGTTAACCTATTTTCAGTTTCTTGTTAAAGCCTGGAGTACAGAGAGCTTGTTATCAATTTTTTTTCCCTTTAAGTTGCTTTTTGTAACTTCTTATCAAACTTGATTTTGTAAAGAATTTAATAAATTTAGTTGCATGCTCCTCTTTGTCTTGATACCTTTTGTGCTTTTGAATTGTTGATTTATTTTAGTAAATAATGTAATCACCAAGTTAGTAAACTCAACTTTTATTCTTTTATTGTGCATAGTAGATACTTAAGGGCTGCCTATTTATAAAAAAAAAGATACATCTCATTTTTCCTTGAATAGTCTCTTGTTCATAGACTGTACCTTAAAGTCTATCATTTTCAATAAAACAGATGCGGCTTCCCTCTTTGTTTTATTGATATAAAAAGCTTATCATTTTCAGAAACATACATCCATGTTACACCTGCATATAATTTTTTCAGGACGGGGAATGGTGTATAAATGTGCATTATGGATAGAAAAGAATTGAAGGAGCTGGTTGCATAAAAAAAGTGCCATTGTCACCTGGAGGCATCTTTCTGCTGCTCATTGATAACAAAATAAATTCATTTATTTAACCACTGTTTAATGGGCATGGAGGTCTATGTCCTATGTCAATATCAGCCTTGATAAGATCAATGTTGGTAAGATCCCTGATGCATCTCAGACCTACTGGATGTGTGCTTTTCATTAACAACAATTGACACAGCGATTTCTGTTCTGATTTGGGGTAGTTTTGATGAAACTTTTCTAGTATTATTGATTATATAGGTGGCAATGTCAAGTTACTACAAGCTTCCAGTTTTGTATTTCAGGTGCTCAGTGGACTGCAACCTCTGGATTACATGGTTGTGGCATTTCTGCCTGGGGTCAGTGAGGTATGCCTCTGTTAAGTGATACTTTATTTGACATTCTACCTTCCATGTTATCTTAATTCAGTATGTTTATTTCCTTAGGAGCTCCTTTTTCGTGGTGCACTGCTTCCTCTTTTTGGATTCAGTTTGAAGAGTGCTTTGGCGGTTGCTGTCATTTTTGGTCTTTTACACCTGAATGGTGGCAGAAGATATCCATTTGCCATGTGGTAATCATTCTATGCCCTTCTTTAATGCCCCCACCCCCACTCCCAAAAAAAGAATAGAAGAATAAAGAGAAAAGGAAAGGAAAGGAATTTAAAGACACTGAATAACTGGCACATTTCACATTTTCTTAAGGGGTGATTTTTGCTCATAATTCTAACAAGTATTGGTGGATATGGTTGGCATGGCACTATACAATCATAACTGGTCCAGATACAGGGGTTGTTTGCATCTATTTTATAGATTCCAATTTGAGGAATGTTGAGTGTCAACGGAGTTGCTTTTTTGAATCATATGATCTTATCCTATTTATGTAGGTTCTTTTTTCCAACAACAAATTCTATACAGGGGAACCCTCCTCTGGCTGTGCAGTTTGTAAATATGTTACATTTTATGATTTTGAGCTTAAACTTTTTCTATTTTCATACCATTTGCCTCTAGCTCTCTTGAGAAGTGACTTGGTCTAAAGCCATAGCTTTACCTTGTGACTCTTTTCAGGGCAACATTTGTAGGGTTTGCTTATGGTTACTCAGCGATTGTATCTTCAAGCATCATAGTGCCAATGGCATCCCATGCATTGAACAATCTTATAGGAGGGATTTTGTGGCGCTACACATCCACGTCAGAAGAGATGGACTGATATGGTATACCTGATTGCTATCGACTGTATATAGCCTAACCAATCAAAAGTATGGTTTTTTATCAATCCAATCACAAAATCAAAGTATGATTACAGACTCATTAATTGTATTCTGATTTCTGACAATGTATTGGGTAATATAGTGAGACCGGTTATGCTTCGTGGATATACTCATACAGATCCCAACATGTACTCAGGTAAGGTTCTTCACAAAAATATACGTGGCCTCTGAATGCAATATTTATGTATTTATCTTAGCATAGTAGATCCTTTCTCTCCATCCATCAAGATCAGAAGCATATATGACAGGTGGGCTCGCCGTGATAGTAAGTACGAAGGCAACAGTGGCAAAGCCTGGTGCAAGCTGCAAATGCAGACATAAAATCAGAAATGGCGTTGACTGGTACTAATTCATTTAACTTTTCAATATATTTTATGCCATTGAAGAGTCCGGCTTGAGCCTGCTATTTTCAGCATTCTTCCATCATGCCCTAATTAACAACTAGGTTGACCGCAAGCCCCAACGGTCAATACATTTGGGAAATTAACAAACGAAATCCGAGGTGGAGTGGACTATAAAAAGGCCAAAAGAAAAAAAAAAAATGATCAAGGAAAATCATAGGCAATGGTAACTTTTAACTGCTCCTCTGGGTTATGCTGGAGATGGGAAAAGAAATCTCAGGATTGTTTGCTTACCTACAATTAACTTCTCAATATCTACTTTTGGTAATTTCTCATAGTTGATCAGCATGAAGAGGAGCATTGGCAGTTGCATGACCCACGATGGGAGACATGGCAATCAGCAGAACAAGCACACAGATCATTGGTGGTCTCATGGTAACAGGGGAGTGGGAAGCCTCTGCTTAAGCAGCTAGGCTTAATTGTCTTTCCAGAGCCCTGCTTCCAGTTAGATTAATAATAGGGAAGTGAAAACTCATGTTTGACACCTCTTTAATGCAATCTTTGCATCCTACCTGCAACTGCAAGCTTTGGTTCTACGTTGGTCAACCTCAACACCTGAAAAAACCACTCTCTTTGTTATTGGGTGGTTTAGTCCCACTGTCCCACCCAATATTGATTTGGATTGGCTTCATCAGAAGAGCTGATCGAGTCATAAAAGTAACAAGTTTTAAAATTTGAGAGGCCCGTGGAGACATTCCTAACATCCCATTCTCCTACTCAATCTGGGTTTGCATTTGCCTCTCAGATAGTGCTTAGTGCCCTTTTTGCACAACCAAAAAGGATAGCTAGGATTGCACCATTAATAATTTTTGAATGGGACAAACAGAGTCAATCAGTGATAAGACAATGAAATCCATTTAATGTCTTTTTACTTATATAACCAAGACGTTCTTTTCCATTAATTAGTGTTACACAGGAGAACTAATTCACACCTGCAAGCCCAGGCTCCTCCTAGCAGCACTTCACACAGAGTGGTGGTTGTTGCTCAATGTCACAGTAACAGCAAGCTTCTTCACAGATGCTGCTGCATCCTAGCACATGAAGAAAGACAAAACTCAGCAATTTCTTTCTAATGCGTCACCGTCACGTACTGCAGGAAAAGAGCAGTAGATGATGTATATTCTTTTCTTATTTAAAAAATAAATAAATAAAAGGTGCTTATCTCTTTGCTCGGTCAAGGAACAATCAGGCAATAACTCGGCACCATCTGATTGAAAATCGAAAAATGGAGAAAGATTTCCAACAGCAGTGTCTAAAGGAGCATTCTAGTTATATTACCTGTTACAGTAATGTACGACGATGGTTCAAGGTCTCGTGGGTTGACGAGAAATGGAAGGCGAGATCCAGCCAGAACAACATCTGTTTGTGACTGAATAATAAAGATGACAAAAAACAAAGACAGAACTGCTGATAACGACTTAATCATGACTTAAGCACGTTAGCTAGTTAGATGAATTAGCTGCTCTGTAGTTTCACATCTCGTCCCTCCACCCATGCTTCTACTTGTATGGGATATCGCTTGTTTACTGTTAGGGTGTAGGAGTCGAGTAGTTGTTATAACTCAATTTGTATCACGAGAGTAGTTGCTATAAATTACTATTATCATTTTTATTATGTTTGCATTGAAGAAGAATATAATAATCGTGATTCGTCCATGGATAGTTCCACTTCCATATATAACTTCAGTTTTCTTTTTTTCTAATCATAATTCACGCATGTGGAACAATATAAAGCAAATCACAACGTTTTCATGGAGAGATTTATCCATAGATTTAGAGTTACAGACAATCTGTCCAAAGTCACACTTTCCGAACATGGGGAGTGGTTGATAATCGATTGTAGGCAATTATAACAAGGATGCTGGTACAGGGTTTAGACCTAACTCATTTGTTTACGGTGCAAATTTGATTTGCAATATTGGTGTAATTGCATGAGAGTGCAAATAGGCTTAGTGTAAATCCTAGTTTACCTTTACTTCATCAAATGATAGTGATCCCCACCTTATATTAGAGATAACTGAGGTAGGAGTAGAATTATTTGCTTGGGTGTGAGGTAGGAAGCAAGATAATGTGGCCCTGCTTTATATGAGAGAAAAATGAGGTAGGAGGAAGATGGCACAAATTTTGCATCAATCTTTTAGATGCAAAATTTGTATTGCAAATGAGACCAAAAAAAAAGCGTACAAATTTTATATCTAATAGGGGTGCAAATCACAGTTCCAAACAGACCCAAAACTAAACCATTTTACTGTGTTAATATAGACCCATTTTATCTCTTTTGGGGGCTTGATGGGTACGACCCTCTAGTCCCCACTGCCTTTGTTCAAGATCAAATCTAGGGCTGCAAAGTGCAAACAGATTTGGAATTCGAGTCACGTGAACCAAGAGTCATATTTGGTCCATTTAGATCAATTCAACTTGAATTGAATAAAAAAATCAGAATATATCGTACATATTAATATTATTAACAAATTAAGAGGAATGGATAATCACACTCACAAATCTGATCATAGATGCAAAAGCAATTATAAATACATCCAATTCAAAATATCTTCTTTGATGATTACCATTGTATGTACAATTATAACCCATCTCCCAAACTTTTCTGGGTTAAAAAAAATTCTAACAAAATCCCGCAGAGAGAGAGAGTTATAAGTTAATAACTACTTCATAAGGTTTCTATGTCTCAACTGGGACGGCTGAGCCCTTCGAAACGGATGTAATCATACATGACTCCTTGGAAAGTAGTGGAGCCTCTGGCTTGTCTCAGATAGATTGTGTTATCTCCTTGTAGAAGCCAATTACTTTCTACATTAACACTATAAAATGAGTAGAGTCCGTGAATTGCATGCCGAGCAATCGAATTATCCCTACCAATTCTGCCGGTGGTGAAGTGAGGACACACAACCATGTCGTTGAACCGAACCTTGAACAACACAAAAATGGCCAGACAACTCAATCTCAACACTCACAAATTCCGAAGCATAAACCAGAAATTAACAATGTTAATTAGCATAAATATGAAGCTCTCCTTACTTGCACTTCGGCAAAATTGGCTGATGCAATCGCCGGTCTCAACTTATAAATTCCTCCTGGAACCACATTTTCAAGTCTGAAGTGAATTGTCCATGTAGTTGGGAGATAGGTGCCGTTGTTATTCCTGCCATTAATGCAGATAATGAGTACCATTTTCTAGTTAATTCCTTTTGATTTGCTTATTAATAAGGAGGAAGCAGAAGAGTCCAACCAACCTTGTAAGGTGTGCGTAGAACCAATCTTTTCGGTAGTCACTAACACCTACAGTATAAGCTAGATCCTGGTAGGGATAAATAAGCCCATACTTCTCCCACAACCCATACTGCCTAAACCTACATATACATGCATTCAGAAAGAAGAATCAACAACTATAACAAACAAAGGTTAGAATTAACACTTTTTTTATTTTGGTGTTGTAATTAATGGAACTGGGAACTAAAAAAAAAACTGGGTTTCTTATCTTTTTGTTGCTGAAATGAAGTTATTTTGATAATCTGGTAGCAAAATAGAAATAGATACCTGTCCTGATTTATGTAGAGTGGGTTGACATAGCGGGAGTCGGGATCTGGGATGAAGAACTCAGAAGCTGAACGGTCAGGAACGCCAATCTCCCACAAGGTTGGGGCATCTCTCGGAGGCTCATGTACAAGAGTGCCCAGATCAACATACCCTCCTGGATTCATTAAACAATAAACATTCATTGCCCATAAACATCAAATGGTTATCCAAAGTGTAGATGCATGACTTCAATGGGTTGATTTTAATTAATTAACCTGGTCTGACCGATATAACTGTGGGATACTTGTATTCTCCTATAAAACCAGGGACCCAGGCGTACAGATTATAGTCTCCTGCCCTGATATTTTTAATGGAGAAAGACCCATTAGAATCAGCTTTTATCCAGAACTGGTAGCCCTGAAAAAAGATTGTTATATAGAGAACGAAGAACAGTTAGTACTCACTATTGTTTAAGGACTAAAATGCATGGATTAATTAAGCACAAACACTCCTGCAGAGTCATACAGAGGACGTACCTTGCCTTCCTTTTGCCAAGATCCAGCTTCTCCAGGTAAAGCTAACCCAACATATGCAGAACTGCCGGGCATATCCTCTCTGTTGATAAACCTAATGAAGCAAATCTCGGCATTAGAAATTACATGCACGTAGGGTGTTTGTGTGTGTATGTATCTGAGAGTGAGAGACAGAGAGATATTAGGATATACCTTTCCCTAACCAGTAATCTACCAATAACAGAACCCCTTTGTGCAGATTTAGGGAAGTCTTCTGAAGCTGGAAAGCTGTATGGCCAACTTTGAACTTCATTCCTCATCTGAACAACAAAAGAGTTAGAACTTAGAAGATTGCATTTAACTCTACATAATGGTTTAGAACTCAACCAAGTTTTGGACAACTGAAACTGAAAAACCATACTTGGGTTTTTGCATCTTCCCACAGGGAATTGGCCTTAGTACCTTCTGGGCCCGAGTTGAGATAAATGAAAATGGGCCCAAAAACTTTCTTCCAGGGTTCGCCGTTTCGGAACATGGGCAAGATATCCGTTCCCATGTAGTGACAACTGATATACACCTGCCATGGCAATCCCATCCACAGATCATCAACTCTCTTTTTCTTTTAGCAAAATATATAGTGATTGGGTGGGTCAAAAGAGAGAGAGAGATAATAGCTTACAGCAAGGGAAGTAGGCCCAACGTGGGAGGTGAGCTCCTGCTTGAGAGGCCCACCAGTTCGGAACTCGCTGCTGGGCGTGATGACCCAGAAGCCCACCGGTGGTTCAAAGCTTATCCACCCATGAACCCTGATGTCTTCTCTGTTGGAGGAATACTGGTACAAATTCCGGCTCGCCGGGATTTGTGAGACGAACGGCCTCTTTGTATGCAAGGGGTTCGGCTCGTTGTGGTGATCGATCATCCTGCGAGGGCATACGCCTTTGTCTGCTATCCGAGATAGCCATGTAGTGAAACCTGTCGTCCCATATTGTCATAATACATATAGATACATATATACATTCACACATATATAAAACCACACAGACTTAACTTACTTGTCTCCTCTAAGCTTGAAAACTGTCCGAGCAACACCAAGATCAAAATCCGGCCATCCATTCAAATGCTCGAATATGGCATATGTGTAGAAACCATGTGACCCTCGAAGCATTACAAATCTAAAATTAAGTATAAATTTGTTAGTGTTTGATATGTCTTTAGGTGGTTCTCCTTTTAATAATGCATTACAAATCTAATAACTCCTACTCACCTTTTATCGATATTTAAGGGTACGAGGCCTGATCCAGAGGAGGGCTCCCATTTTCTTGAGAATGAGACCTCCACCTGAGTCTCATTCTGCACTATTACTTTGAAATATGTCGCTTGTATCCTGCAGCATTCACAGCAGGATCAATGAATTAAGAGAAACCCAATTGGCTTAAGGAATTAAAGCTATCTATCTAGCTATCTGATAGAATGCTTAGTTGCTTACACATATTGCTGTCCACGACCTCCCGGTTCATCCCAATCAACGTCCCAATACCTGATAATTAATTAACCAACCATTCAATCAATTATCAATTTGATTAATTCCATATAGCTAAAAGAAGGTGATCATATTCATTAACCATTAAAAAAAAAAAAAAAAAAACAGAACGTACCCTCTGTTAGTTTCTCTATTACGGACTTCTAGTATGTTATTAATACCACCATAATTTATTCCTGTGACGACGCCCCCGGGATTTGATAGAGTGACTCTTACAATACCATTGTCCATTATCACCTGCACACATAACTCTTATTAATTATAAATATAAATTGCATTCAACAACAACAAAAACAAAAAAAAAAAAAACAGAAATATGTATGAATAGGCTGAATTTTTACATGTTTGCCTTGCACATGCAATTGAACTGGAGGGCTTGCACATTCTGCAATATACAGCCATGCAGATAATGAAAACAGACCCAGAAACAGTACTGCATGAACATGGGAAAACAGGACTGCCATTATCTTTTGCCAAAGGGAAAACCAAGAAAGATGATACGAAGAGAGAAAACAATAATTTTTAGACAAGTATAGTGATGAGGAATAATCCAATGTATATATAAAAGAATTTTCTTAATTACTTCTATTCCAACTCTAATTCTTTCAATTTGATTAGGAGGAGGATTCTATCTTCTATTTTCCTATGGTGTTTATGCATGTCTTGCTCTAATTATCACTGTCTTCTAATCCCGTAAGGTCATCCAAGACAAACCATAGAAGCTGAAGTAAGGCCCCGGCCAATGATCTACGTCGATTTGAATTAACTCCGGGTTGATGTATAATTCTGAATAAACGTAAAGGGGTAAATTGCTGAATCATCCCTTGAGGTTTCAGACCGTTGCTGAAACCTCTCCTGAAGTTGAGTAATAATTGCAATCACCTCCCTAAATTTTTAACACAATTGCAAGTAGACCCTTTTATTAGAACCCTCTAACAAGCAGTTACTTTTGACCAAAATGGACTTTTTTTTTTAATTTTCTCTTTATATCAGTGTTATTCATCATATTAGGGAAAAGTCTCGATTAGTACCATGTACTTTGGGCCTAGTGCCACTTTGGTCCCTGAACTTTAAAATGCAACAATTCAATACCCAAACTTTCAAAATGTGTCAATCCAGTACGTGTTGGTAACCATTTCATTAATCAACCGTTAAGTGGCATTTAAAAAGATAGAAACGCCCTTCAAGTGTCATCTAATTCTCTTTATCAACCATCCAAATGTTAACAAAAAATGAACAGTCTCAAATCCTTCCCTCTTTTATTCAAGAAAGTTGGAGTCACAATGCCCATTGGGACGTGACCCCAACTTTCTTGAATAGAATAAGCAAGAATTTGGAACTGTTCATTTTTTGTCAACATTTGGATGGTTGATAAAGAGAATTAGATGACACTCGAATGGCGTTTGTGTCTTTTCAAATGTCACTTAATGGTTGATTAACAATATGTACTGGATTGGCACATTTTGAAAGTTTAGGTACTAAATTGTCGTATTTTGAAGTTTAGGGACCAAAATGGCACTAGGCCCAAAGTACAAAGTACTAATTGGGCATTTTCCCTTAATGTTATTATCAATCAAAATAAAGTTGCAACTTTAAACTATTATTTTTCTGTAAAAATCAGCCTTAATAATAATTATATAGGTATTATATACTAGAGGATTCTAACAAAAAGGATCTACTTGCAACTGTATTAAAAAAGTTTAGAAAGGTGATTGCAATTACCAAACTTCAATAGAGATTTCAATAATAGTGGTTTCAGTAATTTACCCTACAATAAAGAAATAAACACATTGATTGGTCACCCGAGAGATGGTTCAGATGAGAGTCCCGATCATCTGTGTCAACACCCCAATGTGTTGTGTTCCAAATAAGATCCAGACATTTGTTCATTAGGCTGCGTTTGGTTGCAGTGCAATTTTATTTGCACTAGTACAAATACATGGGAGTGCAAATGAACAAAAATACAAATTATCGTTTAACTTTGTTTTGGGTTTCACTTTATTCTGCTCCATGTGTTAATTTACTTCATTTGCACTGAAATCAAACAAAATAAGCTAAAATTTAAAATAAAAGTAAATCATAATTTACACTCAAATGATTTGCACTACCATAATTTTGCATCAGTACAAATTTGTTTGCACTGTAACCAAAACAGCCTTAGTTTGTGTCCAATGTTCCTCTGTTCAAATACTTGCATGGCTCTCTTTCTCTTCTGAGTTCCATGGACAGCTTGAAGAAGCCAAGGCCCTAATATAAATGTCCATAAACTAAACATTTAGGATTAGGGTTGTTAATGGATTGGACTCGGAAGTCCAAGAAGCTTGAAGAAGCCAAGGCCCTAATATAAATGTCCATAAACTAAACATTTAGGATTAGGGTTGTTAATGAATCAGATGGTTGAATTTCTTAGCCACCACTTAGACAAAAAATGATTTTGTTTTTGAGCTAGTTTTAAAATATATGGTCTTGTGTTGTTAAAAATATTGGCATAGACCTAATTAGTGGCAATTATTAGTAAAAAATAACTTAAATATTATATTTAATAAGATAAGATAAGAGTTAATAATTTAATTATAAAACTTAATGAGAATGGATTAAGTGAAGTGGGAAGTAATAATTGAAGTTACATTTTCAACCCTTACCATTAGAGATGAACTAAACACGCAATTATGGGCATTTTAGTAGCCATTAAAGCCGGCATTAAAGCTATAATAAAATGGCTTTTATACCCTTTCTCAAACAAAGAAGTAAATTGTAGTTTTAGTCCAAAAATGTTTTAAATTGCATTCCCACTTTGATATAGTATATGGATATATATAGATATAGATTATCACTAGTGCATAGCGGGAAAACCCCCTATATTGAGTGTTGACATAATCAAATGTAATATAAAAAGAGCTTAGATTAGCGCCCATAGAATGTGTCCCACTTGCCCCATGACCCCATTCTAGTCGTGTATTGGGAACTTCTCCACATGACAAGTATGAGAGATGTTCTCAATGCATGCTGAGATGTGCATGCAGGGCACCTATGGGGTGTTGATGCGGATTCAAATAAGTATGTCCATTTCAAACCAAATCATCCCATTTAGCTAATCAGCTTCTTGTGTTTTGAAGTCAAATCACATGGAGTCCAAATGAAAAACACAATGATATGGATTCAAACACCGTCTTGGTTTATGGAAAAAACGAGTATGCCCTGATCATTAGGAATCCAAATCTCCTACCCACAAGAACTCCATCTATGCCTACCTACAAAACACTACCTCCTTGCGTTAGGACCATCTCCCCATGAACTAGCCCTTTTTAGCCCCACCCCTATCAATGTTAATCATGAGCTAGAACTATTAGGGGTGTGCGTCCCAATGCAATTCAATGTTTGAGAGATTTTGCCTATCATTTAAATCCAAATTTTGTATTTTGAAGTGAGACAAAGATTCATAATGACAAGATAAATAAATTAGTAAATCAACTGCGCTATCATAATTCTTATGTGATTACTCCTGAAGGGAAAGCAAGGGGATTAACGATTTTATGGAAAGCTGGTCTAGAGGTGTCAGTTTTTCAATCACATCCAATGTATGTTTTCCTCAAAATTAATTCAAGTTCTATTTCTTGGCTTATAGTTTTTATTTATGGTCCTTCCATCAAACACCAAATAAATAATTTTGGGCAGACCTTAACACTAGGCTCCAAACTATCAGTCTTCCTTATGTGCTAATAAGGGATTTTAATGAAGCAACTTCTTTAGACTCTCTAGATCATTCTACTTCAACTCATCATATTTCCTCTTTAACTTCTAAGCAATACAGAAATCTGATTTTGCATCAAAACCTATTACAACTAAATATTCAAGGAGGAGGTGTTACCCGGTCAAATAAAATAAGTAAATGACATATCTAACGAACACTAGACAGAGTTGTGATTTCCCCAGACTGGTCACGATCCCCTATTTCTCAACCTTCACCCTCATATATTAAATATGCCCAAACCTTTCAGATTCTATGAGACGTAGTTAGTTGATAACTCATGTAAACAAGTCATGGAGGATGGTTGGAATTGTCAAATCAATGGATATGCGGCTTATAAATTAACCCAAAAATTGAATAGAATGAAAAATAATTTAAACAAATGGAGATGACAGTCCTCTATAGAGCCAAAAGACAAAATAAAACATTTAGAAGTTTAAATCATCCAAGCTTAACAATTGGAGAATTCCCCCATCTTGAGTAGCTTGTTTATGGAATATGAAATTTCTATATGGCAAATTTAAAGTTTTTGGAGACATAAATATTGCCACACTTGGTTACATTTGGGAGATAAAAACACAAATTTCTTCCACGAGAGCACCTTATTTAGAAATAAAATGAATTTCATTGAATGAGTCATGGATGATTAGAATAATTGGAAATCTTCCCGTGACAATATTGCCCACATTTGTGTAAAATACTTTTTAGATCTTTATTCAACTTAAGAGACCCAATAAATTGAGAAATTTTCACATTTATTTAATCGATTATTACTAAATAGGAAAATAACATGCTCCTAAATATTCCTTCACCTTATGAAGTTAAATCAACTCTTTTTAATATTGGAAGCCTTAAGGCTCCTGGGCCAGATGGAATGCCAACCTTAGTGTTTAAGGAATGCTGGGACTTGATGGGGTCAGAAACAATACAAGTAGTCAAAGAATTCTTTCAAAATAAGAAACTTCTGAGAATGTTGAATCACACCTTCATTTGTCTTATTCCTAGAAAGGTAGACTGCACAAAATTCTATGACTGTAGACCTACTAGCTTACATAATGTTATTTACAAAGTGATAGCTAAACTAATAATTTCCAAATTGCATACCCTCTTAGATAAATGTATTGCTCCAAATCAAGTAGCTTTTGTTCCAGGTCGTCACATGTCTGACAATTCTATCATCACTCAGGAGATGTTCCACTAAATTGAGTACAAAAAACGAAGTACATGCTTTATCGCACTAAATTTAGATATGTCAAAAGCCTATGACCATCTCAAATGGAAATTTCTCTTATAAATCTTATATCTTCTTGGCTTTTCAGAAGACTTTTGTCATATCATTGAGGAGTGCATTTACTGAGTATCCTTTTTAGTATTGGTTAATGGTATTTATGAATGACATTTTTGTCCCTCTAGAGGTCTTAGATAGGGAGGTCATTTGTCTCTCTATTTATTTATTCTAGCAATGGAGGGCTTATCCTGTCTTCTGTCTCAGGCGGAGCAAGAAGGAAAGTTGTAGGGTATCTTCTTGCAAATGATGTGATGTTATTCCCAAAAAAATTCTCACATATTCTTGCAAATGATGTGATGTTATTCCTCCGAGCCCATAAAGAAGACATAGATAACTTGAACCAAAATCTTCTTAAATTTCAAGCTGCTTCTGGCCAATTGATCAGCATGGAAAAATCTGGTGTCTTTTGTAGTAAAAATATTGACCCAAGACATCAATGCATGATTAAAGGCAATTGCATATGAGCCCTCTTAATAGGAACTTTGAATATCTGGGTCCCCTCTCGTTTGGTCCCGTAATAAGCATGATAAGTTCAACTATGCTCTTGAAAATCTTAAGGTCAAATTAAACAATTGGAGAGCCTCAACAATTAGTCAAGCGGAAAAAGAAAATAATCCTATTTGTTCTTCAAACTATTCCTATCCATTCAATGAGCCTTATTAAATTTTCTCATAAAACCATAGATCATATGGATAAAATAATAAGAAATCTTTGGAGGGGGTTTCCTTTTCTAGAAAACAACATTATTGTTGGTGCTCCTAGAACACTCTCATGATACCAAATTTTATGGAGGATTAGGCTTCAAGAATTTAAATTTAGTCAATCATGCCCTTCTCAAGAAGGTAGCTTGGAAATATTTAAACGTGCAACATAAGTTATGGGCCCAGGTTTGGAGGTCCAAGTATCTAAAAAATCACAACACTATACCATATTCAATGACCTCTTCAGGGTCCACCTATTGGAAAGCTATTTGTCAAAAAATTATTGAATTAGCTTCATAAATTGGTCATATTGTTAATGGGAATTATTCCTTTATTGTTCATCAAGTTCATTGGATTCAACTCAATCATCAATTTCACTGGATATCCTTTCCTTTAAAATTCTCCTTCCAAATATGTCATATGATTTCAAGTTCTGTTTATATAAAATATGGAAACTTACTATTCCTCTTCGATATCAATTATTTTTTATGGAGAGTAATTAATGACTTTATACCAATAAAAAAATTTATTTTTATGGACTCTTCAGATAAACTTTGTGTTATGTGCAACGAGGAAGAAGAATCTCTCACTCATCTATTTGTCCATTGTCAATTTTCTCAAGCCATTTTGTTAGGGAATCCTTAGAACCTACGATTGTATAACATTTTTCAAGGATTTTGGATTTCATGCATTAACTGTTTATCTAACCAAATTTATGATAATCAATTGTTTCTGAAAATCTTAGGATGAATAGCCTGCTATTACATATGGTATGATAGGAATGAAAAATGATTTAGGAGCATGCAACTTTTACCACATACAATTGCTAACATGGTCAACCAAACTTTTTTTTTCGGTCCATGGAGTTATTGCATGAACCTAATTCAATCAATACTTTCCCGTGGAATACAATTTATCCATTTCCAATGCTACTGATTTAATTATATTAACTGATGCAGGGAAAATCTCTGATTCACTATTTAGTTTTGGTATTATTATATTATCTGTAAATTTAATTTGTTTAAAGATTAATGGAGGCCGAACTTTTCATCCCACTTCCATTGACCAAGCAGAATTGTTTGCAATAGGCTTTAATAAAACTCCATAAGTTCAAAGTTGGCATCAAAAGGATATTTTCATATGTTCAGATGCTCAGCAGATAATACTATGAGTTTAGTTTCAAATATGTACTCTATTATTAATTTTCCGTTTGTAAATAGGAACTTTTAATAAGGTATCCTAGATGGCAAAAACTCATCTACAATATATATATATATATATATATATATATATATATATATATATATATATATGTTTTACTTGATTACCCTACCGGGATCCCTACAGTTGACAACATTGTAGATAATTACTTTGTTTAATGTAGTTATTTACCTTTAAAAAAAATATCCCCGTGCATCATAACATTAACATGTGAGAAGATGAGATGATATGTTGATCTGTGTGCTGCGATGTTATGTGTGAGTAGAGTTATTGTGGGTAGGAAATTCGGACTCATCATTACAAAGTTACAAACCAACCCAGAAAGAAAGGTAGGATGATAGGAACGACCCTCTCTCTTGTTTCTCTGTCCCCTCTCCTCTTTTCCTTGCGATCTCGAGTGAGTTGTGTCCATTCCATTTCAAGTTTTCAACACCGCGTTTATTCTCATCTTTTTGTCTTCGCTCACCGTGTGTCTGCCACCCTGCTGTGTATACTGTTCTACCGCCCCGGAATCCATGAAACCTGCTTGAAACAAAGAAAAAGGGTCAATTTTCGCCCTAGATCTGTTCCGGAGTTCTAATTCACCGAGAGTTAGGGCTCTATTTCCAGGTTGATGAAATGGCAAATGTTTTTAATAATTGGGAGCGACTGGTTCGAGCGACCTTACAGAGAGAGCAGCTTCGTAGTACCGGGCAGGGGCACGAAAGAACCTCCAGCGGGCTTGCTGGTGCTGTTCCTCCATCTCTTGGGAGGACGACTAATATAGACGCGATCTTACAGGCTGCTGATGAGATACAGGATGAAGACCCGAATGTTGCGAGGATCAGTAAGTTCATTCGTTTACTTCTTTTTTCTGGTTCTTTTTTCTTCACGCAGAACAAACTATTAAACGTGCTATTTAATAAGTAACTGAATCTGTTTCTAT
This sequence comes from Nelumbo lutea, assembly GCF_056320005.1. Taxonomy (NCBI): domain Eukaryota; kingdom Viridiplantae; phylum Streptophyta; class Magnoliopsida; order Proteales; family Nelumbonaceae; genus Nelumbo; species Nelumbo lutea. The sequence continues at coordinate 7,158,785 of NC_142687.1, forward strand.
CCAAGATCTCAACTGACTAAAGCAAAACTGGAATGCTGCTTTGAATTGTTTTAGTGCTTATTATCGAGCTTACTTATGCTTACAAAGGTTTATTCCTAAGAAGTTCACTTCAGCAAGTTCGTACATTATTTGACAGGTCCGTTTTCATTACCCAATACACCTCGCTGCTTATCGAGGGTATCAAAAGAGTCATAAAAAAGAGCGTCTCTTTCATCCACCAACATGGCTAAATTGGTCATAGATTCGAAGGGCTATACATTGGGTTAAAGCTTTGAATATCTTTTCACCTTATTCATATGATGGCATCTGAAGAAAATGGGAGGAAGTGGTTGCAATTTCATCAAAGAAGATGATAGTTCAAATGCAATGGGAGCTATCTGAGGATAGTTTCATAAAACTAAACTTTGACAGGAGTAACTTTGGAAACTTGGGACCCTTGGGAGTTGGAGGGGTGTTTAAGGATAATGAAAGTCATATTGTAGCTTTGTTTTTGGATCCTATTGGGGTTGGAGACTCTACAAGGGCTGAACTTTATGCTGCAATCCATGGAATACAAACAGCAAAAGATATGAATATGGGTAGGTTAGTTAGTAAAAGAGATATGGTTAACAAAGAGACAAGGACTATGCAGACAAGCATACAATGGATACAAAGATTTGCAAATGGGCTAGCTGACACATTAGCCAAGCAATGGGTTAATAATGATAAGTTGTATTGGGTTCTATTGTAATGTAGTGCTGTGTATGAGAGGCGGAAAATTGTTCCTCTTCAAGGGATGCTTCGTTTGTAAATGTTTTTTTTTTTGTGCATATTTAATAAAACCTCTTATTTATAAAAAAAGTCTTTTGTTTGTTCTTTTTAGGGGGAAAGAATGTGCAAGAAAAATCTTTTTGAAGTTAGAAGAGAGAGAGAGAGTGAATAAAAATCTGAAAAAAACTGGACTAATATGTTTCAATGCTTGATGGGAAGGTGATATAATTTTTGGAATTATTGAGAAGTCAAGGTGGCAAGTCTTTCCTTGGTGATTTCTTATTACCAGCTCTTGTTCAGGAACATCGTCAGGGCTGATTCCATAGGCTGAAACTTCTACATAACCTTCCTCCTACTTTTCTCACTATGCACTAAAGAATAGGCCTGAGATAAGGTTACACTCTCCCTTGTGAGTGATTATTGTCTCACAATATCATACTCTGAATTCAGACCAGCTAGGAATTCAAAAACCCTATTGGTCTCAACTTGTTTTCTATATGTTTTTTGCATCCTTATGACTTTCCACTCAATAGTTTCTAGATGATCAATTTAATGCCATAAGGATTTCAAGATGGAAAAGTAAACTGAAACCAGCTTCTTTCATTGTTTGAGATTATTTACTTCACATTTCAATTCATAAGCCCTAGCAACATTGAGTGGTTGAGAGTAGGCTTCCTTCATCAATTCCCAAATTTCCTTAGCTGTTTTTGCCCACAAATAATTGCGGCTAATATGAGGCTGTATATAGTTACACAGTCAAGTCATGACCAAATAGTTCTCTTGAACCCATTTGGCATATGAAGGGTCTTCCTTGGCTGGTGTCTTTACATCTCCATTCACATAACCTAACTTCCCTCTGCCCCCAATCGCCATCATGGCTGACTGAGCCCATTCCAAGTAATTAGAACCATCAAATTTAACAGTAGTGATCTGAAAATTGTTTTGTCCCATGTTTCCATCCCCCAAAACACCTCCCCCTTGAGTCTTAAACTCAGCTCCTGCCATTTCTGTAATATGTCTATCAAGAAAAACCAGTTATCAGCAAAGGGATTCCCCAAAAAAGGTTTTCACCCCCCAAAAACAGGTTTGGAAGTTGAAACAAGTCTAGAATTCACTTAGAAAACAATCTGGAATGCTGAAACAGATTTAGGAATCACCCAAAAGGTGATAATAATCAGGTCTGTTCGTAGGGTTAAGAAAAAACTTGGAGAAATCTTTGTGAGAACAAAAACAATTCTCAGCCGCACCTTCCAAATAGGTTCACAGTCAAGTCTGGCTGTAGAGTTAAGAGCAAACCCTAGAAAAAACTCCAAAAACTCTGATTGCCACCTCCAATATTGGTCTGAACCCTAATCTTGATCCTTTTAACCTTCTCTGGTTCTTCTTGATTACCAAAACACTCTCCAAGCCTCTGCAAACCTTTGGGCAGCTGCTAAACCCTTCTGGTAACCTCCAAGAATTAGCCGATGAACAGTTCTTTCTAAGCTTCCAGTCTTAGGCAATTCTCATGTGGTCTGCTGGTTTAGACACACATGAGAAACCCTAAATTGGCTCTGATACCAAGTAGGCAAATCTGGACTGTAATCAGTCCAATTATTGATGCAAATTAAAAGGAAAAAATATTGGAGAAGAAGAAGAAAGGAAGAAAGAAGAGAGAGGAGAAAGATGAGAGAAAAGAGTGATGGGCCTTAGCTGTTGCCCCACTTATCTATTTATAATAGCATCAAAAAATAAGATGGCAATTACATTAATGCCCCTACTGCTTACATATGCAAATAACTAATAAACTAACATTGCTAACAACAGCCTAGCAACAAATATAAAGAGAACTAACTAACAATAGTAGTGGGGACCACAATAAATAAAACAACAGCAATAATTATCACTCTACATCTCTACAAGTACCTCAAGTATACAGCAATAAATGCAAGAAATACCAAGCTGAAAACAACAAATAAGTTGGATGTTTAGGGATTTCAGACCTGAGCCTGAAGTAAAACTCCTACTATGGAATAGTTCGCTATAGTAATAATGGCAACAAACTGGCCTCCCGCACGGATACGCAGTGATAGAGGGATTGGAAGGTGCCAAAAATGGGTTGACTCTTCAAAACCCAAGCTCCCAATACTTGAAACCCTATTTGGGGTTGAGCTACAACTCAAACAAGAGAGAAAGAACCAAAAAAGACCCCTATAGAAACAGCCCCCTTCTCTTTTATAAGATCCACTGGCTTGCTGGACAAGCCAGTTAAAATATTTACACATAAGCCCCTAGAATGTTTCCCTCTCACAAGCAACTCCTTAGGTTGCGTTTGGTTGCAATGCAAATGCAAATATGTACACTACATATTTACCCATTTTTTGGTTCATGAATACAAACACGGTTCACATTTTAAACTGTTTTTGCATTCATCTTATTTGTTTGAATTCGGTGCAAAAGTGTGGGCCCATCATTAAATGCTCCAACTATCTTATGCTCCAATGCATTAACTTCTGTCAAAAAGTTAATTATCAAAAGAACACAAAATTGCATAAAAAAATAGGCACAGTAATGCTCTCTTCTCAGAGTACAAAAGTGTTAGAAAATATATTTTTGCTATGATAATGATTACTTTTTTACGTTTCAAACAAATGCTTGCAAATGCGAACCGGGGTACATAAATACATCGCAAACAAATGGAGCCTTAAGAACAAAACTAACTTCAAATGAGCCCTCAAAAGATAACTGTTACAAAAAAGACCCAAGAGACCAAAACCCAACAGAAATGCACCCAACTGCCCTTGACAAAAAACCCGACTTGTTAAATGACGAAAATACCCCTGGTCCCAAACTATCAACAAAGCTACCCAAAGACAACAATTTGGGATCCCATTACAAAAAACATGCAAAACAGAATACATCCACACTTTTTTTTTTGCCTCATCATTCCCGTTGGGTTAAAAAGAGCTCTACCCTATGCAAGCAACAATTTTAGTAGCCTTGCACATGTTTCCATCTAGCTTCATAAACTCCTCTTCACTAATCCAGGAGTTCTCAGTTGATGGTTTCCCTTTCCGTTTGACCAATAACCTAAAATAAGTCCCATTTCAAGTGTTGGTGACTCGAACATCTTCTACACCCTCTACTTGGTCAAACTCATTAGAACTATTGGCCCTTTGTGCTTGTCCTCGCCCATCCTTCGTTGCTAGTTCTAGATCCCCATGGTAATCAAAGAGGTTTGTTGCATTAAAAATGGGTGAAATCGACAAATTAGCTGGTAGCTCAATTTCATATGCATTTGTCACCAAACCGTCTTAGCACTTGACATGGACCAATCTTTTTTTGCTTCAACTTATGGTAGGCCCCAATGAGAAACCTCTCAGGCTGCAAATAAATCATGACTAGATCGCCCTCATGAAACTCTTTCATCCGAAGATGCTTATCCTAGCTTCTTTATACCTTTGGTTGCTTTCTTTCAGCTTCTATCGTACATTCTCTTGAATCTCTTGATGGATTTAGCTAAAGCTTTGGCATCATCACTCACTTGCCGCAACCCTGTTATAAGAGCTAGATCAACAACACTTTTAGGTGACTGATCGTACACAACCTCAAAAGGAGTCTTCCCTGTAGATTTATTAATTGAATCATTGAAGGCAAATTCAGCTTGTGGTAGGATAAGATCCCATTGCTTTAAGTAGTCTCCAACTAGGCTCCTCAACAAGTTGCCTAAGCTTTGGTTAACCACTTCAGTTTGTCTATTTGTTTGTGGGTGAAATGTATTGCTACATTGTAGGGTTGTACCCATACACTTCCATAAAGTTCTCCAAAAGTGGTTAAGGAATCTTATGTCATGATTTGATGTGATAGATCTTGGCAATCCATGCAACCGAACAACTTCTTTGAAAAACAAGTTAGCTACTCGAAAGATTTTTTGTAAGCTTTGCCATCATCTACGTCCACAAACCACCGTAGAGGCCTCCTATTTTTCGGGCAACTTCATTGCTCTACAGGTGTAACAACAAACCAAAGACTCTTATCCAAATGTGGCCTTGGATATCTTCTTCCTTATGCCAAACTCTACGTTCTTAGACGGAGTCTCGAGATGGAAAAAGGCCTCCGTTGCTGCATTCTGAACCAATGTTTAGAATTCTCCAGGCTTCTTCCTCAGAGGAGAGGACAAACAACCACCTTTCACCATCAATTTGCCTCACATCGACACTTTGAAAACAGTCCCACGCTCTGGTAACCCATACTTTTTTTTTGAAAAGGTAAGATAAATTTATTAAAGCTTACTCATAAAAGTACAAAACAGAACCTGCCCACAAATGGACAGGCCTGAGGGACTCCCATTACAAGCCCCAGATTGACTGAGTTCTCAATAGATGAGTTACATTTGAGTGTCTGAATTCAGGAGTGACTGATATCCAAGAGAGCAGTTTACTAACAGCTAGCTAAACTATATCCTCAACCCCTTTCACTTTTTGATTAAAAATTCTATTGTTTCTCTCAGGCCAAATGGCCCAAATCACAGCTGTCGGAATAGTGGTCCAAACCAATTTCCCGCTTTTATTCAAATTATTGATTTTCTAGAAGTAGAGTAACTCCTTAGTTGATTTAGGCATGACCCAACAAATCCCCACTGTCTTCAAGAAGTGATGCCACACTCGAGCAACAAAAGGGCAATGAATGCATATATGGTCCATAGTTTCCAGATGATCATCACAAAGGACACTGGACTTATCCTGAATCTGCAACCCTTTTGATCGAATCCTCATAAGAGCGGTCCTGTTATGGACACACCAACCCGGCAGCGCACTACGGCGCAGTCATGGGCAACGGCACGCACAGCAGGCCTCACAATAACAGGCACCGCCCGGCGACGCCGCACAGCAGCACGCACCGCCCGACAGCACGCAGCACGCAGCACGCACCGCCCGGCAACACGCAGCACGCACCGCCCGGCAGCGCGCAGCACGTACCGCCCGACAGCGCGCAACACACACCGCCTGGCAGCACGCAACACGCACCGCCCGATAGCGCGCATCATGTACCGCCCGACAGCACGCTGCACGCACTGCCTGGCTGCACACAGCATGCACCGCCCGGCAGCGCACAACACGCACCGCACGACAGCAGCAACACGCACCACACGACAGCAGCACGCACCTCACGGCAGCAGCATGCACGGCACGGTAGCAGCACCGCGAGACGCGCGCGCCGCCCGGCAAGTGGACTGAGAGATAGTGTGCAGCCGTTTGATCCATTGGTGGAGTCCCAAGCCACGTATCTGGAATTCGAGCTTGAGGACAAGCTCGTGGTCCGGGAGGGGTGTGATGTTATGGACACACCAACCCGGTAGCGCACTACGGCGTAGTCATGGGCAACGACACGCACAGCAGGCCACACAATAGCAGGCACCGCTCGGCGGCGCTGCACAGCAGCATGCAGCACGCACTGCCTGGTAGCATGCAGCACGCATCGCATGACAGCGCGCAGCACGCACTGCCCGACAGCGTGCAGCACGCACTGCACGGCAGCAACACTAGGCAGCAGCATGCACCACACGGCAGCAGCACACACCTCATGGCAGCAGCACCGCGAGATGCGGGCGCCGCCCGGCAGCAGCAGCAGGGCGGGGCCCACATGACAGCTCATCAGGGTGGGCCACACTTATCTTACCACATCAGCTATGCCCGCCAACTCGCCACCAGCTACACCCTTCCTTATCCCTTATCCCTCGTCTTATCTTATCCTTATGTTTATCTTATCTTAAGTAAGAATTGTGTTACCATTAGGAGTAGGTAATTAGGAGTTTGAGTTCAAGTTGGAGTTTGAGTTTAATTAGGAATTTCCTTCTGTAATCTCCTATTTAAGGAGCTACGAATTGAAATAAAGGCATTTAGTTTTCCAGTTAAGAAAAGAGTGAGGAGAGTTCGGGTGGTCTCTTGGACAAATCACTCCAAGGGAGAGTTCGAGTGGTCTCTTGGACAAATCACCCATTCAGTTTCCGCAATAGGGTCTGCATGCAAGGGAAGGCGCAAGGGAAAGCATGACTTTCTCATCGTGGACCGACTGTGACGAGATCCTACGCGCGGGACCATAACAGGTCCACTAGCTAAAATCTTTGGAGTTGTTTTCAGATTGTCCTATGGATGACTTACTAAGAAACTGGAAAGAGATTGCTTTCACTGCTAGATGCAAGATGACTCTTTGTCCGTCCTGGTCCCCTCCCCCCTCGGGCTTTATAAAGCTGAATTTTTGATGGCAACAGTGTAAAGGATCCAGGGCCCTCTGGGATTGGAGGAGTCTTCAGGAATGAGGAAGGGATTGTTACTGCTTTATTCTCTGGCTCTATTGGAGAAGGTGACTCTCTTAGGGCTGAGATCCTTGCAGCGCTTGAAGGAATTCGAAGAGCAAAAGATCTAAATATTAGCCGTTTGATTCTGGAAGGTGACTCGAAGGTGGTGGTTAATTGGTTGAAGATAGAGGACAGTGGTTTGTGGAACTTTAACAATGAGAAAAAACAGTTCTTATGGCTGGGCAGGGACATTGAGATTCAGTACAACTGGGTGAAGAGGAGTGCCAACTCTTTTGCAGATGGGTTGGCCAAGCAAGGAGTGAATAGGGAGGCTGTTTTTTGGGCTAGTTTTTAATTTTCTTTGCATTCCCTGTGTTTTCTGTTTTTGGGGAGCTAAGTTATTTTGTCTCCCTTTGTATTCTTTTCCCTCTATTCTCTTAATTTAATGAAGTTGATGTTATTGATCAAAAAAAAAAAAATCTGCAACCCTCTTCTCTCAAGATTGGTTCGGAACAGACATTTGTCCAAAGCCATTGTCCAGGCTAGAAGATTAACTTTAGAGGGGTAAGTGGGGTTCCAAATCTGTTTTGCAAGGAAACCTTCCATTGCCACTCTATTACCAAGCTTATTAGCCATTGATTTGACTGAAAAAACACCATCCTTGGACCAAATCCAATTCCACTGGTCATCCTAATTATGATCAATGATTTGAGCCTGTAGAGTCTCCAACAGATTTGAGCTTCTTGGACTTCCGAGTCAAAAAAACCTCTTTTGAACCGAGGAGCTCAAATCACTTTTACCCAAAATTGAGTAAGTTTCAACAACTGAGGCATCCTGGTTGGAGGCACACTAGAAGATAAGAGGGAATTCTTTAGCCAGGGAATGATTCAAACACCAATGATCTTTCCAAAACATGATTCTGTCCCCTTACCGACTTTGAGGCTGATTCCCCCATCAAACAAGGGAGCAACTTTCATGATATTTTTCCACAAGGAATAACTCCAGTTTGGAGGGGGGGTTTTAGTTTTCCAGTTACGCCACTCAACCCCAAATTTAGATGCAATTAGGCTTCTCCACCAAGCTCTTCTTTCAGTGGCAAATCTCCAGATCCATTTACACATCAGAGCTGAATTTTTCACCTTAATTCTTCTCAGACCAAGACCCCCTTTTTCCTTAGGAAGACAGATTTGGTTCCAATTCACAAGGTGGATTTTTCTTTCTTCTTCCCAACCCCTCCACAAAAAGTTTTTTTGGAGAGTCTCTATTTTCCTATCCACTTTATTTGGGATAGGGAAAAGGGACAGAAAGTATGTAGGGAGATTAGAGAGAGTACTTTTTAGCCTTCCAAGATGACAACTTCTTTTCCAATCTTTCAATAATTGGATCCCATATGGCAACAGAGGAACATTTTGCCTCCAATGGAAGGCCCAGATACTTAACTGGAAGCTGATCCACTTGGCTAGCCAAAACAGTAGCACAATCTTCGAGGTCAGGGACATCATCCATTGGGATGACTTGACTTTTGTTAAGGTTGACTTTCAAACCTGTGACAACTTCAAACCAACTGAGGATCCCTAGTAGATTATCCAATTGATCAAGAGAAGCATCTAAAAAGCATAAGGTGTCATCCGCAAACTGAAGGATGTTCACTTTTTTCACCCCTTGGGGAAATTACAAACCCTTCCCACAGACCAGAAGCTGCTGCCTTCTGACTAAATAGAGTAAGAATCTCTGCAATACAAATAAAGAGAAGGGGAGAAAGGGGGTCTCGCTGCCTTAACCCTCTAGAGCTCTCAAAAAAGCCTGCAGATTGACCATTAATCAGAATAGAAAACTTGGGGGAAGAAACACAAACTTTCATCCAATTTCTCCACTTTTGCCCAAAACTCATCTTTTCCAGGACCTTGTCTAAACAATTCCAATTAACATGATCATAGGCTTTTCCATACTTGGATTTCGTCTACCAAAAATCCTTCCAATCGAATGTTCCCACTAAGCAAGATTGTAGGAAGTTCAATCTCTCCTCCACCTTCCCACTGTCCACTTTAAGGAAAATGGATTCGAGGCTTGCCTTTACTCTAACTGCCCCTCCGGTTGGCCATCGTTGGAGGTTTGAGAGCTCTCTTTCTTCTTGTCTTCCCCTAGGATTTCAAAACTCTCTAAACCTTCGAGGGAAATAATGATGATGCCTTTGATTATCACCGGTTATCCCCACTGGTTACCATCGATTATCGCCAGCCATCAGCACCAAATGCCATCGATAATTGGTGTGGTCATCCCCTTCAGTGCCATATTTTCCAAAAGCAAGAGACCAATATTCTTCCCATAAAAACCCTTAAAGTGTATAACTCTCTGCATAGTTGTCAAGGTGATGCCTAGGCGACAAGGTGCCCTTTGAGGCCCGCCTCGCCTAATCGCCAAGCAGTTTTCTACTTCCTACTATAAATACTTTTTTTATTCATTCTTTTTTGAGATTATAATTATAAAATAGAAATTATTAAATTAAAATAATCATTTTGTGTGTTTATATACTAGTTTCTTTTTATTATTTTCTTATTTATTAGGGCTAATCAACACAAACATTGCTAAATGCTGTATTGAACCCTCAAAGGCTTAAAAACTTGAACCAATAAGTAAGGAAGAACTTAAAGTTTTATCTAATCAGCACATTTTCCTCTTCCATATATTCTTCTTTTTCTTCTTCTTCTTCTTAGAAGAAAAACAGCCTTTCAAAAAGAAAGGACTGTTTAAAAAGTTGCAGAAAATCAAAAGAAAGTAGTAGAAATCAGGTTTCAAGAAGAGAGAAGAAGAAGAAGGTGGCGGCAACTAGGGTTCAGAGAAAGAGATTTTCGAGCATAACCTTCTCACTTACACCTCTAATTCCATTTCATTAAGTTAAACTTTAATAATTTATAGAGAGGCCCCTAGTTGGGTAGAAAATTAAAAAATATATCACAAGAAAGAATAAAGCCCAAATTAAGGCCCATTACAACAAAGAACATAAAAAATAAAGAAGGATAAACAGCCTATGGGCCATTGGGCCCATCTTCTCTACACTCCCTCTCAAGCTAAGCATAGATGTTAATCATGCTAAGTTTGCCAGAATCATGCTGAAGTTTAGCCTTGGGAATGCCCTTGGTGAGGAAATCAGCTAACTGTCCTTCAAAAGTGATGAAAGGTAGACACACTTCTCCAGAAGCCACTCTTTCTTGAATGAAGTGTCTGTCAACTTCAATATGTTTAGTTCTGTCATGTTGCACTGGATTGTGAGCAATGTTGATGGCAGCCTGATAATCACAGTATAACATCATTGGCTTATCATGCTCAATACCCAGTTCCTCCATCAAGGATCTAAGCCACAGTAGTTCAAAAACTCCATGAGGCATGGCTCTGTATTCAGCTTCGACTGAAGATTGGGCAACAATTGATTGTTTCTTGCTTCTCCAAGAAACAATATTACCTGCCACCAAGCTACAGTACCCAGACGTAGATCTTCTGTTATCAATGTTTCCGGCTCAATCAACATTTGTGTAGGCTTCAAGTTTCATATGGCTATGCTTAGGAAATAGAATTCCCTTTCCAGGGGAATCCTTCAAATAACACAGAATATGCTTTGTTGCTGCCATGTGAGTATCCTTGGGAGCATGCATGAACTAACTGATGCAATTGACAACATATGCAATGTCTGGCCGAGTCATGCATAGATAGAGAAGTTTTCCAAGTAGTCTCTGGAAGACTCCCATATCTTTCAACAATATTCCATCTGAAGTAGAGAGTTTATGACTCATATCAATAGGAGTAGCAACTGGTCTAGCACCCATCTTCCTTGTTTCAGAGAGCAAATCAAGTACATTCTTTCTCTGAGAGATAAGTATCCCGTCCTTGGATCTAGCAACTTCTATGCCAAGAAAGTATCTCAATTCCTCCAGATCTTTGATCTCAAACTTTGTATGAAGGAAAGGTTTGAGATCATTAATCCCTAATACATCATTACTAGTCACAACAATATCATCAACATACACAATCAGGTAAACGACCAAGGACCCTCTCCTCTTCACAAAGAGGGTATGATCAGACTGTGTCTGTACATAGCCAAAGCTAACAAGGGCGGCCCTAAACCTTTCAAACCATGCTCTAGGGGATTGTTTAAGTCCATAAAGAGATTTCTTCAACTTGCAGACCTTCTCTTTCATATCTGTTTCATACATCCTTGGAGGAAGAGACATATAGACCTTCTCATGTAAATCTCCATTCAGAAATGCATTCTTTACATCCAGCTGATAAAGTTGCCAGCCTGAGTGTGCAGCCAGAGATAACAGAACTCTCACAGAAATCATCTTGGCAACAGGAGCAAATGTCTCCAAATAATCAATCCCATATGTCTATGTATAACCTTTTGCAACCAGCCTAGCCTTGGACCTTTCAATAGTGCCATCAACATGATATTTGATAGTAAAAACCCACTTACAGCCTACTGGATCCTTCCCTTCAAGCAAATCAACAACTTTTTAAGTGTCATTCTTGTGCAGGGCATCAATTTCTGTTCTCATAGCATCCCTCTATTCTGGAATAGTAAGAACTTCTGACACAGACCTAGGAATTGGGTTAAAAGCAACAGAAGAAAGGTAGGCAAAATATGAAGATGAGAGCAAACTATAAGAAAGGTGTTTGGAAATGCAATGTGCAGTACATTTCATTTTTTCTTTCCTAATAGCAATGGGGATATTAAGGTTTGGGAATGATGACTCCAAAGGGGCTGTATCAATACCTGTTGTCTCTTCTGTGACTGGAAGTGCAGGAGGCTCATGTGTTGTAGGGGAAACAATCTACTCATTTTTTGTTCTCTGCCATTGGTACAACTTGGGATTAAAAAGAAGACGAGGAGGTAAAGGAGGAGGGATAGGAACGCTGGAATGGGAATGAAATGATTGATCCTCCCTTAACTCATTTGAAGGAGGAAGAGTCTCAACAGAAGACTCAACTGGGACAGGAAGGGGAAGAGCAAATAACTGTGACAAATTCTCCCCTTTTGGACAATGCCTCTCCTGAGAAGAATCTCAATAGGAAGATAACTCATTAAATGTGACATCCATTGAGACATATCGAGTGTCAGTCTTCGGATTAAAACAACAGTAACCCTTTTGTATGGGGGAATAACCAAGGAAGATACACTTGTGGGCTTTTGGTTCAAATTTATGTCTCTGGACACTTCAGATATGTACATAACAAGTGCAGCTAAAGGCACGAAGAGGAATAGGAAAAAAATCCTTGCCCGAATGAAGAAGACTAAAGGGAGACTTAAACCCCAAAGCCCTGGATGGCATATGGTTGATTATGTAGGTTGTAGTGAGAACAACATCACCCCAAAATTTTGTAGGGACATGTGAGGCAAATAGAATACTTCTTGCAACTTCAACAATATGCCGATTTTTTCTTTCAGTAACTCCATTTTGTTATGGGGTTCTAACACAGGAGCTTTGGTGAATAACCCCCAAATCAGTGAGATAGCAGGGCAGGTTTTTCTCAAAATATTCTTTTGCATTGTTGGATCTGGAAATTTTAATTCGGGTATCAAACTGAGTTATGACAGATTCTTGGAATTGCCTCACAAGTTTAGGAACTTCATCACGCGATTTCATAAAAAATATCCAAGTGAACCAAGAAAAGTCATCAATGAACAAGATAAAATATTTGTAACCACCCATAGAAGGTAAGTGGTAAGGCCCCCACACATCAGAGTGCACAATATGAAAAGGAGAAGATCTTTTATTACTCAAAGGATAACTGCTTCTACAATGTTTTGACAATTCACACGACTCACAATGAAGACTGGACAGACTAATTCCCTTAAACAGTTCTGGGAATAAATGACTTAATGCAGAAAAAGAAAGATGACCCAAACGAAAATGACATAACATGACTCGACTGATGGACTTTGTAGATGTAGACCCAAAAACAACTTTTTTCTGTTCATGAGTGTCCAACAGATATATTCCATTCACCTCATGACCACTCCTAATCACTTTCTGAGACTCCAGATCCTGAAAAACATAGTAGGAAGGAAAGAATGTTACACAACAGTTCAATGACTTAGTTAGGCTACTTACAGATAACAAATTTGTATTTAGTTTGGGTACATGAAGAGTAGAAGGAACTACCAAAGAATTTGTAGCCTTGATGGTTCCCTTGTCAGTGATAGGGGCAAGAGAGCCATTTGCTAGGGTGATTTTGTCACGGCCAGGAAGTAAATTATAAGAAACAAACAAAGTGGAAAGGCTGGTCATATGATTAGAAGCGCCAGAATCAATAATCCAAGGGATCCTACGATTACTTGAAATAGTTGCATGATTGGTAGAAGCCTGCATACCTGAATGAGCAAATGCATAAGAGATTGAATTTCTTGGAGGGTTGGAAAAAGAGGCCACACCCTCTAGGTGACTGATCATCCTCCCAAACTTCTCATATTCTGCTTTCATAGCTGCTAGCTACTCACTAGCAGTCATCTCTTCAGTTTGGTATCTGTCACTATCTGGACCAACAACAATATTGGCACTCCCTGCCTTCATATTATCAAAATTCTTTTGAAATCGAAGAGGAAGAAGCTCAATATGCAATTTCTAATACTTGTCGTTAGTGTGTTTTGGCTTCTTACTTACAGTACTCACAAATAATTTCTTTCTTCCTTGAGCTACTTGGGGTCCTTGTAGCTCCCTTGGGTTTCACTCTCATATTAGCAAAGTGATCATTTAGACCAACCCCTTGGACTTGGAAAAGTCTCCTGCTTTCTTCACTATTAACCAAGGCATAGGCTTGAGACAGTGAAACACTATCATTGGATAAAATATTTTGTTTTGTAATGTCATACTCTAGATTCAGCTCTATAAAAAACTTAAACACCTTGTTTCTCTCAACAAGTTTCTTGTAGGTCTCAACATCATTAGTGGTGTCTCAGGTTATAGCTTCTATCAAATCAATTTCTTGCCATAAAGACTTCAGTATTGAGAAATATACAGCTAATGGTTTCTCCCCTTGTTTCAAAATTTTCACATCATTTCTCAGCTTGTAAACCCTGGCCACATTTAATTTCTGGGAATAGGTTTCAACAACACTATCCCAAATTTCCTGTGCTGAACTCATCCACAAATAGTGTTGACTAATCTGTGGCTGCATTGAGTTCGCAAGCCATTCAATAACAGTATAATTTTCTTGCATCCATTTTTCATATGATGGATCATCTTTCGAAGGAGCCTTCTTGCTCCCGGAGATAAAGCCCCATTTGCCTCTACTGTAGATATGAATTTTGATTGGTTGTGACCAAGCCAGATAATTAGTTCCATCCAACTTGACTGTGGTCACAGCCATTAGAGAGTCTACAGAGGCTCCTGGAACCTGTCTGGATTCAGTAACATGCTTGTTTTCAACTTTTGAAGGGTTCATCTTCTTAAATACTTCGAAAATAACTTTTAACAACTTCGAATAACGACAAATGAAGACAGAACAAAAACTGTGTTGTGAGCCAACCTCTATGCAGCCGTAGCAGGTACTTGTGTCACACCCGAAAGCCGGGAGAAACAGAGAAATCTCAACTGCTCCTTGTAGACTTCACAGAACACCAATCCACTTGATTTGATCTTCAAGATGAAGGATGAGAAGACCTTCAGTCACTGAGCGCTCAGGTCAAACTCCCTATGGGGCCCGCAATTAGATTTCTCCAGAAAATTAGGGTTTCGGGCAACACACTTGAATTTGTCAGGAAGAAGACAAAACCAGTCCCCTTCTCTCTAGAAACTAGTAACAACTGGGCTGAAATAGGTTCCTTTAACTATTCATTCGATTTAGTTCTCCATACACATTGTGCATGGGAAAAAAGAGGTGAAAAGAGTGAAAAGTCGAGCCTGCTCTGATACCAAGAAGAAAAACAGCCTTTTGAAAAGAAAGGACTGTTTAAAAAGTTGCAGAAAATCAAAAGAAAGTAGCAGAAATCAATTTTCAAGAAGAAGAAGAAGAAGAAGAAGAAGAAGAAGAAGAAGGTGGCGGCAACTAGCGTTCAAAGTGAGATTTTCGAACATAACCTTCTCTCTTACATCCGTAATTCCATTTCATTAAGTTAAACTTTAATAATTTACAGAGAGGCCCCTAATTGGGCAGAAAATTAAAAAAACATAAGCAAGAAAGAATAAAGCCCAGATTAAGGCCCATTACAACAAAGAACATAAAAAATAAAGAAGGATAAACAGCCTATGGTCCATTCGACCCATCTTCTCTACATTCTTTTACTACTACTACTACTACTACTACTACCAATACTTTTTATTTTCTTCTTTTCCTATAAAAAAATAAGGGTTCAGCCTCTATATTTTTTGAATTTTATTTTCCTTCTTCATTTTCTTTTCATGAATATGTTGATTTTTCTATACTTTAATATGAAATTTATACTTATCTTATGAAAATCATGAAAAATTATTAAAGAAATATGGTTATGGTGCCTAGGGAGCTACCCTAGGATCTATGCTTTTAACATAAAAAAATCCATCTCCTAGGCGATAAGGCGCCACCAGTCGCCTAGCCTTGCCTTGGCGCCTTAAAAACTATGACTCTCTACTCTCAAGATTGCATTCCAACCGAAGACAAAATATATCATCTTAAATGTGCTAAATCCCTTAGGCTGTGTTTGGTTGCAGTACAGTTTTATTTGCACTAGTACAAATGCATGGGAGTACAAATGAAAAAAAATGTAAATTGTCGTTCAATTTTATTTTTGGGTTTTACTTTATTCAGCTTCATGTCTTAATTTACTTCATGTACTGCAATCAAACAAAAAAAGCTAAAATTTGAAACAAAAATATATCAGAATTACACTCAAATCATTTGCACTGTCATAGTTTTATATCAGTACAAATTTATTTGCGTTGCAACCAAACACAGCCTTAATGTCAAAGCTAAATCCATCATGAAGTTGCAAGAATCCACATAATGGTGCATAAAAGTCTTTTGCTTTCTGTCAAAGATCCTACTATTTCTTTCATCCTAATATTCCAACATATTGCATTGGGAATGATGTTGCACGAAAAGACAATACTGTTGTTGAAAGAACTAGGAGGCCAAGAAAGGAGAGAAGAAATGACTGATGAAGAACTACTGAGCAAGTTAACACTGACACTCTGGATCTGACTTGGTCAGTGTTCGATTGTTAATTATGCTTAAGGTACAAAGTATCGATACACCTGAAGTCCACGATTCTGTGTATTAGGTGTTTGACAGTTCAACTGACAATACTTTGTTTTTTGTCAAAATTGGCCAGGGGGGTTAGTCTTAGGCCTGCCTATCCCTGAAATTGGTTAAAACCCCAAAAGACCCTTATTTAGAGTACCGGTGACCTGCTGATACGATACATATTTTGATCCTTGATTATGTCTTCTCTTTAGTATGATCTAGGTCCATTATGAACTTTTACTTGGATTCAATCTTTTACTTGTGTATCTGTCCTGCATGTTACAAAAAGTTATGCTTATTATTGGTTCATATCTACTAATCAAAAAAATATTGGTTCATATCTCTCAGCGAAGGTAGTGGGGTTCGTGCCATTTTCCTTTATGTTTTTGGTGTGAAAGCTCTTTCTTTTATTTGATTTTTTTTTTTGCTTATTATTACTTTCATGGTTATAATTCAAACAAAATCTTTCATTTGGTGTTTAGTGTGCGAGCAAGCATATTCAATGGCACAGAACCTTGATCCAAACAGTGAGGGTAGAGGTGTACTACAGTTCAAAACTGGTTTAATGTCCGTAATTAAGGTATTACTGCAAGTTTGACATTTGAGTGGCACAATGTCTCTATGCAAGTTTGTTGGTAGTGCCTATAAATTTTCAGCTAAATCGTGAATCCAATTAGCTTTCTTTTTTCACTACTTTTATATTTTTCTATCTGTTGGATTGATTATCTTTTGGTTTAACTATTTGTTGGATATGACAGCAAAAACTTGCCAAGAGAGGTGGAGCAAGAATTGATCGTAATCGTGATCTTGAGCGCCTGTGGGAATTTTACCAACTCTATAAGAAACGACATAGGGTGGATGCTATCCAAAGAGAGGAGCAGAAACGGAGGGAATCTGGAACATTCAGTGCCAACTTTGGGGAGTATGTTCAGCTTCTCTCTCTGTGTATTTGCTTTGGCAGACATAAGAAAGATAACAAATTTTTAGGAAGGTAATAACTGATCTAGATTTTACTTCTTGTTTCAGGTTGGAACTAAGGTCTGTGGAAATGAAAAGAGTGTTTGCCACTTTAAGGGCCTTAGTTGAGGTAATGGAGGCACTTTGCAAAGATGCAGATCCTGATGGGGTGGCCAGACTTATTACAGAGGAGGTATTTTTCATGTTCTTGGTTTTATACTTGGGCTTGAGCTTTGAGGATACATGATTTGCATCTAAGTATAGGTTGTAACTCAAATGATATTTCATTTTGCATCTCTTTTGGTTCATTAGTTTTCTTTATAACAGTGTTTGTATCTCCTTCTTGGATTAGTGTCACGTGCTATAAGGTAAGATTTTTTAGAATGATCTTTGGTGGGGAGTCCCTTGTTATTAGAGATTATTTCCTGGACTGCCCTATATCCACCTTTTGAGGTCTTGCATGTTAACTGCTGCTTCTGATCTTCTTGGAATTGGCTTGGGAAGGAGTTATGAGGGATTTCAAAATTGACAATGCTATTTTCCTTTTAGAGAGGCCTGGGAACATTCTCATTTAAGAACTGGGTAATGATGGTCTTTGTTGTAGATATCTTATGTAGGAGGCTTAGTGAACTAGTGATTTAGCAAGGGCTTGAATCTTAGTTTTCTACAGAGGTTGAGAATTCATGGTCCTTTGGGTCTAGGGAGGATATTAATGGAGATAGATTCTTGGATCATCTTTGAATGGGCCACTATCCGGCATTAAAGATTGCATCACTTCATTTATGAGGCTGGATTACTGGCTTCTCGGTTTAGCACCTGATTTTCCTCCTGGTTCTTGAGATTACCTAATTTGACTGCTGATGAGGTATTGGAAAACACAAATTTCCTAGTACATCCCCTTGGTGGATTTTTGTTTGTGTTCCTGCTTCCTCTTCTTGGGTGTGTGTAGTTTTTTTCTTGTTTTTGTTATTTTTTTAGGCCTTGTATCCTCTTGTTTCTTGTTTCTTCTCTTTTACTATAATTAGTAGAAGTTGGGTTTTTAGCTGAACTGATAGAGTGAACTTCATTAGAGGGTAGAGTGGTGAGAGGTAGAATGCTCTATTATCACTTCTCACCTTTAGGTTTCTGTAGTAGGTTAGGAACTTCGTTTTAGTGGGCCACAAGTTCGGAGGTGAAGTTGGCAAAAGTAGCATTGCTGGAATAAATGATGATAAGAGGCTTAAAAGATTTGAAATGTCTTTGGGATGTTAAATTCTAATTGCTATCCTAAAATATACTATTTTGATGGTAATGTGATCAAAGAATGCATGAATCAACAAGGGAGAAAATATAAAACAAAAGGTGTCCTAACAGAAGTGAGGCCCCCAAGGCACAGAAGCAAAAGCTGAGAAAACAGACAAAAGAGAGATCACTCAAGGATAGTCGAGTGGCATTGATCAGCCATCTCAACTCCAATCCCAACTAAGTAGCCATCCAGAGAATTAGTTTACCATGGGATCCATCTGAATGATATTTCAGTTCAGATGCCAAGTTTCTTTACTTCCTTGATATGATTTTGGAAGGACCAAATGACCCAAAAAATCTCAAAGCAGCCACATAACAAAAAGGTGGGTCTGACTATGATACTGGAAAGGCATGATATCTCAAAAAGCTTATAACCAATCAACTGGTATCATAAAAGTTGTAGTCAATCAGTTGGTTTTCATCAAAGTTCAGAGGGAGTTTTGATTGATCAAAGCTCTTCTGGAATTATACCTTTCTTGCATCATAGGTTTACCCTAAAAAGGTCATTACCCAAATTTGCTCCCAGCTATCTAGGGTCTTGAGTAGGGTGGACTGGATACAGACCTAACCTTTGTCACAAAGTCACTTCTCTCAGACTCAAACCCGCTTTCTCATGCTTTTCTGCCCAAGACTTCACCATTATAGCAAGCAATGGCCCCTGAAGCATCCACACAATACGCACCTTGAAATCACCCTTAACCTCCATTCTTTACCATGTGGATTAATAAGACTGGGAGCTGGAAGGAAAGAAGCAAGGTTACCAATCAAAATAAAAGGAAAAAAGAAAAAGAAAAGATAGAATCTTCTTGCTCATCAAAAAAGGAAAAAGGGGGAATCTTCATACACCCCTTTGGTGTTGCAAGCAAGAAGTACAAAGTTCCTAGACTGGTTTTCTAGGTGTTGGTGGCTTCTTTGGCTCATTGGCGCTTTTTGGGTACTAGGGTTATGGGTGTCTAGAAGCTACTAGTTTTGAGCTAGTTTGGCTGCTTGTATTAGTTTTTTGGGTTGAGAGTTGTTTTTTTTTTTGCCTTTTCTTGTTGTTTGTGCTTGTGTCAGGAAGGGTTGTTGGATTTGGAGTTCTCTCTCTCTCTCTCTCTCTCTCTCTCAGGTGATCTCTGCTCACCTTCCTTGTATCCTTTCTGTTTTTTTTTCTTTTTCTTTTCTTTTAATAGTATCTGTATCCACCACCTCCATGTGTCATCACTGTTATGGTGCCTGTTTTGAATTGTATAGAAAACAGTCCCTGAATCTCTATCCTGAGACATCTTATTTTCTGTTATACTAATACATAGTACCTTCATTTAAGAAATCATTTTAGTTATTGATAGAAAACAAATGCAAGTGGATAGTGTTTGCTAAATAGAATTGATGTGCTGCCAAAAATGAGCTTTGAGATGTATCCATTATCTTATAATAATTTGGTTCTCAGTTTATCATCCATTACAATTAATAAATTCTTTCTGGGCAATTTTGTTTTTGTTTTCTACAGAAGATTCCCCATCAGGGCTATAGTGTTTAATTATTATCTATACACTCATTATGGTCTGAGTCATTGATTTTTATTATTTTTAGATAATGATTTTTATGACATGAATTATTGATTGGAAACCACAACTAACTTGGTGATTACCTTGCCATTTTTTCAGTTAAGAAGGATAAAGAAATCAGGTGCTGCATTGTCTGGAGAACTTACACCTTACAATATAGTACCTTTAGATGCACCATCTTTAACCAATGCGATTGGAGTCTTCCCAGAAGTAAGCCCAATCTTGTCATTGATATACCTCAAGTTTATTTAACACTTCACATTTGCTTGATGTATTGCACATCCTATGTTAACAAATATAGACGTTAGCCAATAATCATGATTAACCAGTTCTCAGCATTCATATGAGCTTCTTCCTGATATGCTTGTATAGGTTTCAATTTGACACTACACTTTATTTGCTTCTTTCCCAGAAATGAATGTTTACCTAAATCACAACTTTTAGCATCATGTTGTACTGCTATATCTTTTCTTTAATAAAATTCCGTTTTCTGTTGCTGATAAAAAAACTTATAGCATCGAGTTGACTGCTTGTTAATGATAATTGATTCAGGTTAGAGCTGTGATATATGCACTAAGATATCCTGAACATTTTCCTAAGATTCCTGAGGATTTTGAGGTTCCTGCTTCGCGAAATCTGGATATGTTTGATCTTTTGGAGTATGCTTTTGGTTTTCAGGTTTGTATACAACTTCATTATAAGATTTTTTTAACCTATGTACTTGACACATTGATGTATATTGTTGTTAATTATTTGTCTGACATTAATTTAAGTAGTGGTTGATGTGGTGTGGCTGTATTAAGGCTGTATCATGTCTGCTTGGTGCATACTGATAGTATAGCTATGCATTTTTTAGGTATCTTAGTAATAATTCTCTGATATTGAAACAAGGGATCTGTCTGCTGCACCATGAGATGCAGACACTGAATTGCCAATGCAATTCCTCCCTTCTTTAATCGCCTAATTTACTCCAGGTGAAGTGGTTGCTATGTTAAATTTTATTAAAATATACAATTTAAGTACGCATAAACCAGAAGGAGGGGGGTGATTGAACTCCAGACCCTCAGGTACATCCGAGAAAACAATCCCAATTCCAACCTACCCAAACCCAGTATACTGAAATGTATAATCCCCACCCACCAGTCCACCACACACAACAATGGATATTAATGAGTCCAAAAGTGCAGCACCTGATCTGATTATTTTGGATTCAGATAATCTGTTTACATATTCAGATTTGTCAGATTTGACCCTATCCAATCCAATTAAATTTCATATACACACATATACATGGATTATATATATAATTCATAATTAATAATTCATTTATATATTTATGCAATTATATTCTATATGTACAAGTTAAAAATGATTAACTTATTATTTTTATTTTAAAATAATGGGGCAGGCTCGGAGTAAATGTGAATTTGATTGAGACCCCTAGATCCAATTGGATCTTTGCTGCAGCCCTACATAAAATAGGCTAAGTGTAACACATTTATGTTATATTTAATCAAGTTGTAGGTGGGTTAGTCCACTACTACTAGTACAATTAACATGGGGGAGGACCTTCATTAAACCTAAAAAGGTCAGAGGTAATTCTGAATTACAACTAGCAAGCAGCTTGTGGCTTAGGTTTAGCAAATTCCAATGTCTGGGCACATCGAGTGAGGCTCTTATGTCTACAATGAGGTTGACTAGACTCATTATATCCATGACCAAAGGCAATGTTTGAATAGAATCAACATTAGTGGCCCTGATGCATTTTGAACCATCTGCTCAAGAAGATTGCCTCTCCAAGAGGAGAGAAGCAAGCAACAAACTACGGACTGTGTAGTGACTGGGGTTATACATTGGCTACTAACTTCGGACTTATTTAGACTTTAGACAACTCACCTTTGATGATATTTGGAGGAGCTGGTATTCAGTGGTTTATAGTTCAGTGCAGAAGGCTAAAATCAGTGTTTAGAAAATTGGACTGGACTGGCTGGTCAGTCTGGTTAAACATTGACCTGGGGCCTTGGCCAATTTGGTCATACCCTAATAACCGTTTTTTGCTAAAAACCGGTGAAAACTGAATGACCGGCCGGTTTAACCGAAAACTGGCAAACCGGTCCTGGATTCATGAAACCGCCCAGGTCCTTAAACAATTGAAATTTTAAAATGTGATTAACAAGACTTAAACACATGACTTCTTGTTTTTGTATATTGCTTAATTACCACTAATCCACCTCTTTACTTGTGTTAAATAATGACTTTTTATTGTACATATTACTTTATTACGCATGTACTTTAAAGAAAATGTAAATTACAAGACTTGAACCCTAGTCATTTACTTCAAAAATTAAAGAACTTGCCACCCATCCACCATATTTAAACATATTTAAAGGTGTAAATATATTATATATAGTATTATGTCATCACAGTTCGACCTCCAGTTTGACCCCGGTTGTACCTCTAACCCGTGAACCTCTCCCTTCTCCGGTTCTATGCCCGGTCCGGTTCTCTGAACATTGGCTAAGAAACAGTTGATTTGGGCACCTGTCATTGAAGGTTTTCTGAAATTAAATTTTGATGGGAGCAATCAAGGCAACCCAGGTCCTTTTGAAATTGACATAAGAGATAAGGAAGGGAATGTAGTAGCACTTTATTCAGGACTGGTAAGGAGTGGAGACTCCTTAAAAACTGAACTGTACTCAGTCCTACAATGTGTTCAGATTGCCAAAGAGATGAGCATGGAGAATCTGATGATTGAAGGGGACTCCAAGGTGGTGGTAGGATGGCCAAAAGATCCGGATTCAGTAATATGGTGTTACAGAGATGAAATGAAGAAGTTCAAATGGTTAACACAACATATTAATCTGGTTATACAATGGGTGGGGAGGGAGGCTAATGCTTTGGCTGATTCTTTAGCTAAGCAAGGGTAATTAGGGATCAGTTGTTTTGGGCTCAATTGTAATTTTTGTGCTGTGTTTTCTTTAAGAGTCTGCACCTCGCTCCTCCCTCTGGGATGCTTGTAACAGTTGCTTATTCTCATTGATTCCAATGAAATTTTAATGAATTTTTACTTCTCAAAAAAAAAAAAAAAACTGCTACTTGGTTTTCTCCATATGAGAAAGATAGGACACACTTCAATGAACTGAACAACAGATTCAATGCTTTGTTACTGGTTGTTGAGATGTACTCTGTTCTCTATAGGATCAAACGAATTTTAGTCAAAGCACTTAGTTCCTCCATCCAATGTAACAGAATTTCTCACTGCCAATGTACTCTGAAATCCACGTTCATTTATTTTTAATGAACTAATGAATTAGTATGCATTGGAATAGGTCGTTAAGTTATAATGTCCTTATAACAGATAAAGATATATAATGTCATGTTGTATATTGGTTACTATGCATGTGTATCTTTGATTGGGTGGTTCTTGGTTAATCATGCACTTTTGTGTTTGATTTTTCTGTTTGCAGAAAGACAACATTAGAAACCAGCGAGAAAATGTGGTTCTTTGTATAGCAAATCAACAGTCTTATCTCGGCATCCCAATTGAAGCTCAACCGGTTAGTGGGAAACATGATATTATTATTATATTTAATTCTTATAATGTCCTTGATTGGATTGGGTTCTTAAGAAATTTGAGAGCATGTATACAGTGTCTCTCAAGGGAGATTTCTGGATGTCCTTGTGGATAATTCTGTATAGGGAGGCTATAAAGAGATTTAAGTGGCTGACCAAAAACATGATTGTAAGAATCCAATGGGAAAGGAGATCCACAAATGGGATGGCTGATTATTTAGCTAAGCAAGGGGTTAGTAGGGATCATTTGTATTGGGCTCAGGTGTAACTTATCTTTTGTTTTGGAGGCTGCAACTTGTGCCTCCAGTTAGGAAGTTGTGATTGTAAATTTATTTGCTTTTGCTTTAACTAATTAAATTTCTATTGCTTATTAAAAAAATAAAACTGTATAGGCCTTTTTAAGAAAAGGGCTCATACCTGTTGTATAGCTTGCATTCTTTGTAATCAGGTTTATCCCTAGTTGTATGTCATTTTGTTTTTAATATCTTTTGTTATTAAAAAAAAAACTATGTTTTGTAATTTAACTAGTTATGGTTAAAAACTTGTCACGTTATGCATTTTTCGTGATGCCATTATTTAATTGTTTATTATCTGACAGTGCAGTTGTATATGAAGTGGATGGATGAGGCATTAGCAACCCATTGAAAAATATTCCAGGCAGTTAGTATTTAATACAAAAGAAGCTAAGAAATGAAAAGCAGCTTAAGGGCTGTGCCTTGATATATGGTTTGAAAGAAAACTCTTTCATCATTGATGCTGACATCCGAAGAATTTTTGTGGTGTAAGGATCACTCAATGGGACAAAACAAGCACAAGTGATCAATTAATTCCCCTTCTCTTACAAATGCTGCATCTATTTAAGATGGTAGAAGATTGGAAAAGGAAAGAAACATGAAGATTTTTCAAGTGGGAAACCTGAAAGATAGGCTATTTTCTATCTAACCCTAACCACCATATTTACTATGACTTATTCAGCTTACATTGGTAGTTCCCCAAAACATCCGATCCCTATGGTGTAATGGTTGGAGTGGAGTTAGGTCCCAAATCTGGTGAACATCAAAGTGCAAGGAGTGGAGTTTATGGCTTGAATAGTGGTTGAAGGAAATAAATCAATGTTATGTGGCGATTATCTGGTGACATACAATGGCCAGGGGAGAGGCAATGTGAGATCTTATGTGCTTCTCATTTCATCATGTAGCTCTGGGAGGCAACAATTTTGAACCTAGTTTCATCTCTGGTGGGATACAAAGGTTTTCAAGGTTGACCACGCCAGCTAGCAGGCATTTTCATGGTTGTGTTATTTGTTGTGGGGGCTTTAGTTCCAAAGTGGAAGGGCAGAGAGGCGGTATGACATAAATAGTGATAGGTAAGTTAGCAGCATTGCGGATTTGTCTCAATCTGGACTCAGAAGAATTTTAAGTCTGGGAGAGGGTTCCCATCAGCTTCTTCTTGAGGCTTGGATTTGAAATCAAATTCATTTTTTCTTTTGGGCAAGATGGATTTTGATGAGGAAGTGTTGTTTTGGGGTTGCGAACCAGCAGCATTTGATGGATTTGGATATGTGATGTTTTCAGATGGGGCAAAGGTTGTGGACTTGGAGAGAAGTTCTTTTGATCAAAGAGGTGGTGACTTGGTCAGACCGTCATAAATTTGGCCTAGGTTCTCTAACTAGGCTCCCTTGGTGTCATGGTTTGGGAAAGGCTTAAGGCTGCACTTATTCATTCAAAAGAATCTTTATGAGAACTATTTCATGTTGAGGAGTATTTGAGGGATTTTGAAGGTTGGGGGGAGGGGTTAAATGTTTATGTTTGAATAATGAAGAAAAGACGGTCTCTTTGGCAATTGCGGGTTACTGTTGAGCTATCATGGTCTTGCAGTGCAAAAGAGGTCTGAGGCAAGTGTCCTGTTGGCAATTTCCACATGAACCTTGTTTAACTTCACACTAGCTACTTGAAGTAATGCATGTAGGGGATAGGCAAATCCATTAAGAGTTTCACATGCTTGAATTGTTAAGTGCTTGAAACACTTTGATATGAGCCACATTTGTTTTCTTTATTTTATTTTGTTTTTGAGAGAAAGATGAAGTATTATAATCGTTCATCAAAACTGGCATGCACAAGTATAGACATGTACAATGATGTATCTCTTTACAAATATTCTGTCGGCACTCTCCTTGCCAACCTTAGAAAAGCAACATGGCAGTATCAAAACATCTTTGATGATCCAAGCTAGAAAACTGGTCTGTAGCCACCAGCCAGGAATGAATGGGGTCTGCTATTTTTTAATTACCTCTTCCAAAGAGCAAGTCATATTTTGGAATATTTTCTGGTTCCTTTATTTTCAAATGTGCCAAGATACCATGACTGAAGTAGTGCCCCATGGTATTTTTCATCTTGCATTCAAGCCTTTGAGTTTCCAAGAGAATAGGTGACCAGAGAATAGTGCTTGGAAACACCAGGAGATATTCAGCAAGTTACAGAAGTAAAGCATAGACCTGACTCACCACTGTCCAATGTAAAAATAGATGATTTGGGGTCTCCCTGGCTCTCCCACAAAGAACACTACTCTCTAACTGAATGATGACTCCTCTTCTGAACAAGTTCACTCTGGTTAGACATCTGTCCAACATTACAGCCCACAATGGAAAAGCCGCTTTAGAGGGTACGTGGGGTAGCCATACTTCCTTTTGAGGGAAGGCCAGGGTTTGTCTAGTATTCAACTTTCTATACAATGATTTAACCGAGAACTCCCCTGTCTTCTCCCAACTCCGACTTGTAACATCATGTTGATCTGGCTTTGACATATTTCTGTGGAGCAGGCTGAACAAGGAGGCCATGTCCTCAAATTCCCAACCACTCAGGCTTCTTCTGAAGGTTGAACATCAGGATAAAATCCCATCTTGGACTTCATAAGCATCTATCAATCTAGCATATCCCTATTTTGTGCAAGGATGTACAGTGCTGGGAACCTCTCCATCAGCACTTTCTCTTCACACCACACATCCTTCCAAAATTTGATCCCATCTCTCATCCCGACTTTCTGAAGAATAAGATAAAAATTCATTAGAAAAAGAAAATAGAATACAATCGGAAGGCGATGAGACATCGCCCGGAGAGGAAACAAATCCAAAGGACCCAACAAAGATCTCAAAAGTCCCATACTAAAACCCATAAAACCAAATCTGGCAAAACTTAAAGCATTTCTCAAAAAAATCTCAAGCACAAGCCAAGAAAACAAACCAAGAAACCCCCATAAGAGCAAAAACATCCTAACCCACCCTTAAATAGAAATTTAAACCCTCTTTGCTCCACGACCAAAGCTCAATTTTCCACCGCAAGCTCATCCTTCTGGCTTGAAACATCTTCGTCCCAATGCTTGTTTCCTTCTTTCAATCTCCTCAAAGGCCCTCTTAGCAAACTCCTCACCACCCCAGAAAAATAAACCCAGGCTCTTTCTAATCGTGACCTCTCTACTCACCACGTTTTGAAGAGTCCCACACCCTGTCTTGTTATCAACGCCATTGCTGTTTTGCATTGTCTCACTCTTGCCAGAAGCAGAGTCATCAACACTCACTTTGTCCTTGACTCCTTTTGTTGCTCCTTTCCTGAATGAGAGGACACATGCTGGTGTTGCATCATTGTCCCCCTGTTTTCGGAACCAGATGACCTACTGCCTCTTAATCTTTTCCTCTTGTAAACCCATTTGTAGTTTTTCGTGGGGCCTGCCCCTGCTAGACCAAGTTTTAGCTTAGAGAATATCTTCGTCACATGCACTACGCTAAGATTTTTCAAACTACAAGATTTCTTGTTGATTGCCTCGCTTATCTGCTTCTCTTCCTTTTCATCAAGCTTGCTCCTATGGCCCAGATCGTCACCCAATCTATCTTTCATCAACTCCTTGGATTTAAAATCATCCTCAATGCAGCTCCCTTCCAGACTCCCCACACCTTCTCTATCACTTGTTTCCCCTTTCCCCTCATTCTCACAATCTCTCTCATGTGCGTCACCTACAGAGACACGTCCTTCCCCACTATCCTTCTCCTCCCTTCTAGCCTTTGTAAACCCACATCAGTGATTTAAAAGGCATGCCTAGGTGCACAGGCGAGGCGCATTTTAGGGTAGACGCCTTGCCCAGGTCCTAGGCGCAGCCCTTTCAGAAGGCGCATGCCTGGTGTGCCTTGTGCCTTAGCCCAGGCGTGTGCCTTTTGAAAATTCAAGAACCCCCTATTTGGTAATGTTGTCCATTCATTCATCCTAATAAAATATCTTCTTAAAAATCAATTAAAACTTTAAAATCATAATTTTTTGTGTGAAAACTAAGAATTTAAGACCCTAACATGGACTTGTTTGGGCTTGCCTTGAGGGGCGTGGCACAAAGGCGGCTTGTAGAGTTAGGAATTTAACATGTGACATTAGCTACTTGAAGTAATGTACTTGAGAAAAAAAGAGATTGTGGGTTTATATGCTTGAAAATGTTTTATATGTTTGATTTCATTTTTAAATTCTCATTTGAATATGCTTTACATATTATGTTTATGTTTTATATTTTTTTTTTTGATTTTTTGACATTTTTTTATTTTTACCTTTTCTTTAAAATTTTTGCACCTTGCTTAAAAAGGCGTGTGCCTTGCCTTGCACCTTGCACCTCAAGCACAAATTGACCCCTGCGCTTTTAGAACACTGACCCATCTGGATTTCAGCCTCCCAATCTCCTGTGATCACTATGTCATCCACATACACAATAAGAGCTGCAATTTTACCTTCACCTCTTTTTACAAACAGGGTATGATCTGACTGGCATTGTTTGAATCCCATCTGTTGGACTGCTAAATGGAACTTACTAAACCAAGCCCGAGGTGATTGTTTCAACCCATATAGGGATTTTTTTAACCTACACACCTTTTGTTCACTGCCTTTGGCACAGAACCCTGGGGGTTGGGTCATGTACACCTCCTCTTCTAAGTCACCATTCAAGAAGGCATTCTTGATGTCCAATTGGTGAATATCTCAGTCAAGATTTGCTGCCAAGGAAAGGAGAATCCGGATGGAGTTCATCTTCGCTACTGGAGCAAAAGTCTTTGCATAGTCCACTCCATATACCTGTGTGAAGCCTCTTGCTACCAGTCTAGCCTTGTACCTTTCAACAGTTTCATCAGCTTTGTATTTCACTGTGAACACCCACTTGCACCCCACTGGTTCCTTCCCCTCAGGAAGATCTACCAACTCCCACGTACCATTTTTGTGTAAGGCATCAATTTCTTCCTTACTTGTGGCAGCATTGAAACCAAGAGCCAAGACATCATCATACTGTTCTCTTGGTTCCACCTATCATGCTCAGCACTTCCATACTTCGGTTCCTTTACTCTCCCATTGATGTATCCTATTCGCCCCCTAGCAGTGATGTAGAGTTTTATCCCCCTAGACCACTCAAGGTAATTCAGACCATCAAAGGGAATGACAGCCATGGGAAAGCTCATATCCATTCCCCCACTCACTCCATTGTGGCTCCCCGAGATCTCTGACGTAGCAGAATTCTCAGTCGACATGGTCAAGCAGTTAATCAGTCCCACACACCGAACTTAGGACCCCTCCTTACTCCACAAAACAATGCTCCACTCAGTTCACACCCACACACTCGGGTTTACCAACCAGATTGAGCACAAACAGTACTAAATTCCGAACAAAAACTGAGGTAATATTCGGCAGATTTCAGACCTGTATAGTTTTATCAGTCCCCACCTACCAGAATTCCAGAATGTCTAACAACCACTAATCAGCAGGAGAGATCCTTCTTACTTATAGTCAACTCAAACCATTGAGAAGATAGGTCAGCATTGACCTACAGTTGTCTTAACACATGAGCAGGATCACACGATCCAAGAAAACTAGGGTTACACAGGTTCGACAGCATTCAGCCGCCCCAGATTCATAGGGTTTTCACTCGGCACATGACCAAGGAGAGTAAAGAAGAGAAAAAATAGGGAGAACTGTACCAGTTGTAGCTATTCTGTAGTCCAGAATCAGATTTTTTTTCTGCTAGTCTGTTCGATCTGTTCTTTGGGTTGATCGATCTTCTCTTGATAGTAGGGTTGATCGATCTGCTCTCTTTTAATCAGCATTCCCGCTCTGATACCATCTTGGCAGTGTAGCCGGCCAGAGATAAGTGGAAGAGGAGAGAAGAGGAGAAGGTTTGCAATGTAACAAGGGAAAAGACCCTTGTGCCCCTGAGTACAATAACAGACATAACAGAAATAAAAAAACGAAATAAAAAGACACTTTAATTAGCCAAACAGGCCCTAACATCTGCAACTAAGTTATTTTAACATTGTTCCAACAGAGGTCATCAAATGTGACATCAAAGTACAAAGCCCAACTGCAGTCTTTATTAGGCATTTCCTTCCCGTCAGGCCCACGTGCAATCGCTACAACTTCCTTTGAACCTTGGTCAATGGTCTTTGAACCATTGTCTGTCCTCTCCCCTCCACGTGTAACCCATCCCTATAGCAATTCATCGTCTTCTACCTTAGAGCATCTCGCCCATAGAGACATCTTGTCTTTCAATAAAACCCAGACATTCAACCAAAGACCATCTGTGAGCAGACTGATGCATCTAGGAATGTCTTCAGGCTTCAATCCTGCAATTCTAAGTCTCGCGGCATGCAGATCTTGAAAATTATAAGCAATCAATGCTCCACCCAGAATCTGTATCAAATTTTCATTGGTTTTCGCGTTTCAAAGATTAAAGGGGAGACCCACGAGCTTAATCTCAAGATTTTCTACAGAGATGGATATCTGATTACAGGATATATGCCAGACCACCGCATTCACCAAGCCATCTGGAGAGTCCACCCTTTAAGTAGTGGGAATCTCAACGTCTTCGTCAAACCTAAATAACACCGCCTTCGAATCATCAAAGGGTTTGATTCTCACTTGGCCCTTTAATCTAAATCTCTCCACAATCGCCTCCAAGATCCTTCCCCAATCAGTAATTCTTTTTTCTGGTGATAACATCACATTTTTCTCCCAGGCTCCTTTCTCCAGTTCCAATAACATCCTCTGATATTTTGATAGTGTTACAGAGGATATCTTTTGGGATTCCATTTTTTTATTTTTCCTCCTTTAGCTGTTTCCTGAAGCCTTTCTCATCAGAGACCACTGGAACATTGCAGTTTTTTTGATTTTGTCTTTCTTCCAGAATGAACAAGAACTCCTGTAATAAATCTGCAAACAGACACCACCTTGTTCTCTTTCTTCCTTCCGGTACACACAGCAACTGTGTTCTGTTATCACCAAAAGTTTCCACAATCACCACAAACCAACCCTTCAAATTCCTCCTCCCTTTTCAAATTTATTATCAGCTACTCCCATTGAACTTTTCCATCCTTGTTTTTTGATGGAAAATACTGTTCCATCCATAAAACCTTTCAACCATCCAATCGCCTCTTCAACTACTAAGATGGTAGCTCTCTTTTCCTCCCTGATTTTTAAAATCCACCTTCCATTGATTCTGTCTTCTTCAAGACAGAATTTCTTAACTTTGATATTCATTTCTCTCCTCCATTACACTAATGAGGAGAACTCCTCTTCGTAATCTCTTCTTTCCTCCGCCACTAATTTGCCCAGCTAAAATCCATGTGACCGCCAGAAAGTGCCACAGTCCATCCAAGAATTCAAACATATTCAGCCAGTATTAATGCAGTAGTAGCCTTAAGATGGCTTGTTTGCATGCATACCAAATTTCAGCCAGATACCTTGAATAAAATTGTTAAAAAACCTTCCAAAACTCCTCCAACTGAGCAACCATAAGGGCCTTCTGTACTTGCTATATTCCAGTTGAATTTTGTAATTCAAAATTTCTCTACAACAATCTGCTTTCATAACAGTTGCAGTTGTGTGCTAAACCTCCAGAACCACTTTGTAATAGGGCAGCATTCATTTCCTTAATTTTCTTCACTCCTAACCCCCTCCTGGTTCTGGTAGATATTTTGTTTATTTTCACTTTTGTTTATTTTTCGCTCGTAATCCCCTCCTGATTCATTTCCTTCATTTTCTTCACATTTGTTTATTTTCACTTTCATTTTGAATTTGTTTTATATGCTATGCTTATGTATTTTAATTTGAGCGAATAAGCTAGGTTGATCATTTCTGGCCTGGCCCCACCCGCAAATTTTTGGGGCTTGGACCTAGCTTTGTCCAGACCTGGCCCACGCCCAAGCCCACATTAGGCCCGACCCAAAATATACATATATATATATATATATTATTACATGTATACATGTACTTGTGTATATGATATGATACATAATTATATATATTATATTATATAGTGTTTTGTGTTATATTAAGTATAGCATATATTTGAGATATATTATATTATGTAATCTAGAAGAGTTAGTCCTAAGGTGAATGAAACCTTTCTAGCCCTTATCCCGAAGAAGGCTTATGCTGCTAGTCATCCAAAGGACTTTAGATCAATCAGTTTAGTAACTAGCGTTCAGAAGATCTTAGCCAAAGTTCTCTTGTTGAGATTAAAAGTAGTTCTCCCAGCTTTATTTTCAATTTTATTCCAATTGTATTGTAATTTTTTAATTTCATTTTATTATTGCATATATAAACAATTGTATACATCAAAATTCATATAAAATAAAATTTTAAGATTTATTTTTTCAATTCTTTTGTCTATTTTGTTAATTTATTTTAAAAATTTCATTATTTTTTCATTTTCTTAAAAATATACCTCTTAAGGATTGGCCCAGTCTGCGGGCTGGACCTCTGAACCTAGAGGTAGCAAGCATAGCCCAACCCAGCCCACGGGCTGGCATGACATGACCCGCCAAAAGCACGGGTCGCCTACAGGCACCTCTAATCAAGGGGATTTCATTTAGGGGAAACAAATAGCTGATCAAATTCTAGTTGCTAATGAATGTTTGGAAGATTTGAAAAGATCAAGGAAAGACTTTGTGAGTAAGCTAGACTTGGAGAAAGCTTATGATATGGTGGATTGCACTTTCCTTATTGAGGTGATGAAAAATTGTGGGTTTGGGGAGAGATGGTGCAAATGGATCTTTGATTGTATTAAGTTTTGCCTATTCTATTCTGGTTAACGTGATTGTTAGACTTATTTCCAGCTTGTTGGGGATTGAAGCAAGGTGATCCTCTCTCACCCTTTCTGTTCACCGTAATAGTGGATTTGTTTAGTAGAATGATCTTAAAGGCTGATAGGGTAAATGAAATAAAAGGATGGAAGATTGTAAGGAATAGGTTTCAATTTCTCATCTCCAATTTGTGGATGATATTATAATTTTTTGTGAGGGAGGATAGCAAGATTTGGTCAGGAACTTGAAGGAGATGGTGAAGAAGTTTAAGCTTGTTTCTAATCTGAAAATCAATCTTGAAAAGAGTTGTATAGCAGGGATTAACTTGGAGGAAGAGGAATTGAATGACACTGCAAATATTTTAGAATGTCGTATTGCTAGTTGACCATTGACCTACCTATGACTTCCTTTAGGATCAAACCCTAAAGAGAGGAGATTCTGAAACACAATAGTGGAGAGATGTGCAAAGAGATTGGTAGCTTGGAAGAGAAATTATGTATCTTTGGGAGGAATGATTACCCTAATCAAATCTATGCCCGCTAATTTGCCAATTTATTTTCTGTCAGTTTTTAGAATCCCTCAAAAGGTAGCCAAGAAAATCGAGAAGGTTATGAAGGATTTTTTATGGGAGTCGGGTGATGGAAGGAAGGGTCACTTGGTTAAATGTGAAGTTGGTGTAGGGATTTTCAAGAGGGAGGTTTGGGTATTGGAAGTGTGGATAAAAAGAACAGGGCTTTGTTAGGGAAATGGCTATGGAGGTGGCTGATGAAAAGGGATAGATTGTGGCATGATGTAATAGTTGACATTCATGGAAGGTTGGGATGTAGGTGTATCTACTATAGCTACTGGCCTCTCTGTGGAAAGTTATTCATTGCGTTCTGCCTCATTCTCTCCATTTCATCATATATGATGTTTGCTGTGGGGTTTCTGTTAAATTTTGGGAGGATACTTGGGTTGGTTCTTGTCCGCTAAAGGAGCTCTGTTTAAGCAACCATATTGTTTTTGATGTGAAAGAGTAAAAATCCTTCCTCCCTAATATGAGGACCAGAATAGGATTATGAAAGTGCCATTAGGATTTAAGAGTCAGGTCTTATCTTCTCATATCCTCATCTAATGGTGAAATATTGATTTGCTGAAAAGGTCTATGAAATCCACAAGTTAATTGGCCTTCCAATCCCTGTTTAAGCGACAAAGTTGAGGATTACAGGCTACTTATTTTTCTTCTTGTATTTAAGTCATGATGTTTAGCTTTTTCCATTTGTTCTCCAGCTTCATTCGAAGTGCCAATGTAAGCTCTTTTAGATGAGTCCCATCTTTGTTGGATTTCTATTGTTTGATGACTTGATCTGTTTCTGATCCGTCACTTTGGGAACATTGGATAACAGCTGAAATCGCTGAAATGAATGATTTGTTGATTTGTCTTTTAGTTAATACATTTTTAAGTAGGTTGTGAGCTCCTTGATGGCTGAAGCTGAAGTTTGGTTGATTACTATAGCCTCAAATGTTTCCCAGTTTAAATGTTTTATCCACCAAAAGACAAGGAAATAATATTGATAAAAAAAAGACAAGGAAATAAGTCATTCATTTGAACCACTTCATCCATTCAGAATTTGTTACTGAGTTTTTTTTTGGTTATTTTTGTTTTTTTGTTTTTTGTGTTGAGGAAATTTAAATCTAAGCATGGTTTTGCATTCTTGGTAATAGTTTTCATACATGATCAACATGTAACAAATTTCATCTTATTTTCATTCTCACAAGCAGAAGATAGATGAGAAAGCTATCACTGGGGTTTTCCTAAAGGTACTGGACAACTACATGAAATGGTGCAAGTACTTGCAGATGCGTGTTGTGTGGAACAGGTGGTTCTTGCATTTTGTTAACTATTTGGGAGCGTTGAATCCTTTGCCACTCCTTGATAAACTAATACTGTAATTTTTTGCAGTTTAGAAGCAATTGACAGAGACAGAAAGATAATGTTTGTTTCATTATATTTTCTCATATGGGGCGAAGCTGCAAATGCTCGTTTTCTCCCTGAATGCATTTGCTATATATTCCACCATGTAAGTATACTATAATTATTTCTGAATGCATGCCTTAGAACATGGTTTATGCTTTTGTTGCATAGTCTTATCTGGAATCTGTGCTGTTTCCAAGTAAACTAATTGTTGCAGTGCATGATGAGTATCACTTATTATGTACTAGTCATAGTTCACTTATAATGTATTAATACTATTACTTGTTAAGCATGGCATCACTGGTTATTGCATAACTGCTTCTAGTCATTGGTTTGAGTATTGTGGCATAACTCAGTGTTTAATGATGTTTTTATGCTATCCAATGTCTTGGAGCGAAATCGTTATTATCTTCATTGGAGCCATACCCTTTTTGTCAGTGACTATAAAAACAATAAGGGAGTGACTTTAATCTAGGGACACACTAACCACAAGTGCAATTTGGGCCCCTCAAGACTTGCCACCTTTTACATATTTGGTGGATCAGGATTTATCATTGGATGCCTTGCACCTTATATTGTTGTTGGTAAATCTACTGAAAATAGGAAAAAAAAACAACAACAGATTCTATGTGTATGAAATGGTGTGGCAAGTGTGAATACAGTTGGGTTCTATTATTCTTATTCTTGTTATTATTATTATTATTTATTATTATTGTTGTTATTGTTATTATTACTTTTCCTGGCATCTTTACATGTATGTTAATATGTAAAATACAGATGGCAAAGGAGCTAGATGCAATATTAGACCATGCTGATGCTAAACAAGCTGCAAGTTGCATGCTAGAAGATGGTTCTGTTTCTTACCTCAATCGGATTATTTCTCCTATCTATGAGGCGATGGCAGCGGTTAGTGTATTCTTTTTATTACTTAATCATGCTTGTTGTGTTGATGAAACAGACTCAATTCTCCTGTTTGTTTGGGTAAAAATACCAATGGCTTTGATGTAGAAGTTGGGAATATAAGCACCTGCAAATTTTACATGGTGAAACTCGTGTACTTGGGTGTTTTTTCAATGCCTTAAAACCTTTGTGCATGCTTTTCTAAGTTAATTATGATATTCCTTTACTATTTACTGTAAAAAATATATTCAGTGAACTTCACAAATCTACAACAACTGGATAAAGTATTCTGTAGCGGATTCTTTACCCAAACAAGGGGTGGGAAGAGAAACTTTGTTCTGGGCACAATTGTAAATCGGGAACTTGGGTGTGGGGAGAGATAAGAGATTTGTCTCTCACTGTCTTTTTACCATTTACACCTTTTACTTATATGCTCTGTACAATCATCTTATGTGTTTTAATAAAATTTTGATGTTATTGATAAAAAAAAAATTGGAGAAGAGTTTGAAGAGGTTTGATCAAATGAAGGATTCATTTTTGTTTAAAAGTTTCAAAAGGTGGGGATGGGTCAAAGGGTTAATTGGCAAACTTTTGTCTCGGGATGTGCTTTGTTTAGAAGTTGTGTAAAGGATTGGGGAATTGTTGTGTTAGGTGTTCTCTGGTTGGAGGGTGTGCTCTGTCTTTGTGGTGTTTAGGGGTTCTCTGTCAGGCGATGCCTTTCACCTGTCCTCTTGTAACTTCTTTTCTCTTTTTAATATTTTTTTATTTTATTGTCAACAAAAAAGCTCTAGAGGAATCAAATGAAAAGCTGCATATTCCTCTACAGTGAATAGAATAGCCTTTAAGTCCGGTCAAATGGTCAAAAATTTGTATTTGATTTTGGTGATCATGTTGTTAGATATCTGGAACCATCTTTTTAACTTCTGTTTGAAAAGCTCGACCTTACCATTTGATAGGAATGGTAAAATTTTATGAAATTGCATTTCATGCCAACCATCCTTGACCTTGATATATGCAGGTGGGTTATTCTGCACATGCTTCTTATACTGTTGTTCTAGAACCTTATTTTTGTATCAACCTTTACTTCTGTACCGATGATGATCATTTACAGAGGTTGCTTGCATAGAATTGTCTAGACTTAACAGTACAGAGCATTGTGAAATTGTGAATGTCTGAAATGTCATAATTGATCTTTGGAAGCCTTATTGTGGGTGTTTGGAGCATCTCTCTCTCTCTCTCTCTCTCTCTCTCTCTCTCTCTCTTTCTGTTTTCTGCCTTGCTTTTTACATTTTCACTTTAGCCTCTGAACTTTTTTACAGGAAGCCGCCAGAAATAACAATGGGAAAGCTGCACATTCAGCATGGAGGAATTATGATGACTTCAATGAATATTTCTGGTTCATCTTTCTTTGCTTTTACTATATTATATTTATACTTTGGTACTTGCATGGATGATTTTGTAGAATGTTGTTATTGTCTAATTTATATGCATCTTTAGGTCACCAACATGCTTTGACTTGGGTTGGCCATTAAGGAAGGAGAGTAAATATTTGTCAAAGCCTAAGCTTAAGAAATGGAGAACGGTTGGTTCAAAAGCAACCCCTAACTTTGTTTTCTTTTTATTTACTTGGCATACTAGAAAAAAAGTGATAACTTGAGTCAATCCTGATTCTCTGCAAAATTTACTTTAAGATTTAGTATTGTATCATATATTTTATGTTTTTTGTTCTTTTTGGTAGATTTCTCATTATATGTGGCAACTGATGAATTGTTTGATGGAAGTTATAAAATTATATTTTTACCTTCTAAGGGCTGAATAAAGAATTCTTCTTTTCTATTTTTTGATAAATGAATGTAGAAATTTTGTTACCAATGATATTAAAAACAGAAAAGTACAAACACGCTAAGCATTCCAAGCAGAGGCACGAGTGCATCCTCATATACAAAAGATTTACAACTGTGCCCAATACAATCAATCCCTATTCACCCCCCGCTTGGAAAGCAAGTCTACTAACCCATTTGCCAATCTTCTTTCTCATTGAATCCTCACAATCATATTAGATGTTAACCACTTAAATATCTTTATTTCCTCTCTGAAGGTTCAGATACCGAGTTTGGGTCCTTTAACCAGCTGACTACCATCTTAGAGTCTCCTTCAAAAATCAATCTATCAAATTTCCGATCTCTTGCTAACTTCACCCCTAGTAGAACTGCCTGAAATTCTGCTCTGATGGAGACTCCTACTCCTGCTGGCCCCGAGAATAAAGCAGAAGTGTTTCCTTAGTTATTTCTGAAGCCAATAGCTATGGTAGAAGTCTACTGACCCATTTGCCAATCTTCTTTCCCACTGAATCCTCACAACCATATTAGACGTTAACTGCTTAAATCTCTTTATTTCCTCTCTGAAGGGCCAGATTACTGAGCTTGGGTCCTTTAACCAGCTGACTACCAGCTTAGAGTCACCTTCAATAATTAATCTATCAAAGTTTCAATCTTTTACTAACTTTAACCCTTGTAGGACTGTCTGAAACTCTGCTCTGGTGGAGTCTCCTACTCCTGCTGGTCCTGAGAATAAAACAAATGAGCTTGCTATTGAACTATGCAGCTCAAGATTTATAAAGATGGCTAAGTTGGAGACACGAGATGATCGAAATGGAGTGGTGTGGATTGACACAAGGAAGGCCGGGAAGTTGGATGAGATGATGAAAGTTTTGAACGCATACCTAGTTGGTAGGTTTGTTGGAATCAATTTAGAGGTGGATAATGTGGAAGACTGGGCAGCCTTCGAATGTGGAAAGGAGATAGTCTTGGGAGCATGAAAGTTGAATGGCGGCTTGTTTTGTTCATGTTCCACATAGGAGGAGATGCTGATTGGGTTTTGGAGTTGGAAGAAAAAAGAGAAGAACCTGTGATCTTAGATTAAGCCAGTGGTTTTCGGTAGTAGGTTTGGTTCAAGGTCAAAGGAGAGTGATTTAGATTGGATTCTGGGAATTGCCCTACATGTGGTGCATTTTCTCTTTTAGAATGATTGGGGAGTACTGTGGTAAGTTCTTGGTTTCTGATGACAAGAGTAGGAGGTAAAGGAGATTTCTACTATTCAAAGTTCGTTTGTTATCTTATTTGCAGGAATAGAATACGAGCTAAGGATCTATGTAGAGGGAGAGGACCAAATATTTTTTAGGGCATAGTGTCAAGAGAAGAGATGATGGTAGGGGAGTGATGAGAGTTGATAGTGTCGGTGCAGTTTGAACAAGAAAAAGAACACAGATTTGGGGTGTTTATTGTCTAATGGTTGACCACACCAAGAAAGGATTATTTATATTAAAGAATGTAAAAGGACACTTCTGTCTTTATAGTACAAAAAGTAATGTACAAGATACAAAGAATAGAAAAGCGATGATACAACAAATAAGTAAAATTACTATTCAGCCCTCACTATCTCTATTTCTACACTCCCCATCAAATTGATGGATGGGCATCATCATCAGTTTGTCCATGAGAAAGGAATGTCGGGCCCTAATCATAGCCTCTGTGAAAATATGTGCAAGTTGAAGATTAGATTGTACATGAGGCAAATCGGGCAATGAAATGCGATCGGTAGTAAGGAGATCTCTTATAAAATGACAATCCACTTCAATGTGCTTCATCCTTTCATGGAAGACAGGATTAGAAGCAACCTTGATTGCACTTAGATTGTCAGCCAATAAAGGAACAGAAGAGGACTTGGAAACATTTAAATCATGTAAAAGTGACTGGAGGAGCCAAATAATCTCATTGTATATTGAGGACATGGCTCTATGCTTCAGTGGGTGACTTGGAAGCAGTCTGTTACATCTTGCATTTCCATGAGATAAGAGAATCACCTAGAAATATGCACCACCTAGTAGTGGATCTTTTGGTGTCTGGACAACCAACCCAATCAGCATCCGCATATGCAGAGAGTTGAAGTGAAGAGGTGGATGGGAAGAACACACCATAGGAAAGTGTACCACGGATTTATTTGATGACACAGTGTAAAGCTATCATGTGAGGTTGGCGTGGAGCAGAAACAAATCGACTCACAATCTGGACTACATATTAGATGTCTGGGTGAGTCATTGTTAGATATATAAGGCTGCCCACAAGCTAACGATACAAGGTGGCATCTTCAAGAAGAGGATCATTATCCTTGCTTAGTTTCAAGGTGACTTCTACGGGAGTATCAACGAATTTTGTATTAGTAAGATGATCAAGACTGACAAGATCAGTGTCTTATTTCTGCTGATTAAGGAAATAACCACTAGAATTGTGGTGAACTTCCAAGCCTAAGAAGTATGTAATTGGTCTCAGATCTTTCTTCTTAAAGGATTGACTAAGAAGGTGCTTGAGCTGATGTGTACCATCCTGCTTATCTCTAGTTATGAGAATATCATTAACATATAAGAGAAATAATGCACTCCCTTGAGAACTCTGAGATGTAAAGAGAGAATAGTCTGAGGATCTCAGTATGAATCCAACATCAATAATCACAGATCTTAACCTCTCAAACCAGGCACAAGGAGGAGGCTTCATGTACAAAACTTCCTTCAAATCCCCATGCTAGAAAGCATTCTTGACATCCATTTGGTGAACAACCCAATTCTTGACTGCAAAAATGGCCAACAAAAGATGAACAATTGCCATCTTGGTTATCGGGTTGTTTCCTCATAGTTTATCCCATATTCTTGCTTGAACCCCTGTGCAACAAGTCTAGCCTTATACCTGTCCAGGTTGCTGTTAGACTTCAACTTCACAGATTACACCCATCTGCTATTAGGAGGAGGCTGAACCAACTCCCAATTGTCATTCTCTATAAGAGCAGCAATTTCAGCATCCATGGCATCCTTCTAGTGAGTGTGTGCTACAGTTAGCTGGTAAGACTTGGGGATATCTGTAGTGGACAAAACAACAGAGAAGGAGCTATGGTTTGAAGGAAAACCATAGCGGTCAGGTGGTCTAGAAACTCTAGTGGAGCGGCACAAAGTAGGAACACGAATGAAAGGAGATGGTGTACTTACAGAGGGAGGAGTGAGTGTCCTACCTTGCTTTGGAGGAGAGGTTGGGAGCATAGGGGATAAAGCTTCTAGTTGCTTCTTGAAATAGAGTTGATGCAACAAATGAGAAGAGGGTAATATTTCTGAGGTACCTACAGGGTCAAAGTGTTGAAGAACAGAAGCTGAAGGAGCAGAATACTTTGTGATATGTTGAAAAAATGAAAGATTTTCAAGAAATATCACATTCTGAGAGATTCTAGTCCATCGAGATTGAGGATCATAACATATGAATCCCTTGTGGTTAGAACTATATCCCAAGAAAGACACATAAAACAGATCGCACAAACAATTTAGTGCGCTCATGAGGAGGAAGATGAACAAAACATATGCAACCAAACACATGAAGCATGGATAAGTTGGGAAGAGTCTTAAACAGAGACTGATGTGGAGATATATTATCAAGAACAGATGATGGAAGGATGTTGATAAGATGTACAATAGTGCTGGACGCCTCTACCCAAAAGGTTGTAAGTGCATGAGAATCAAGAATGTGAGTTCTAACAATACTTAGGATATGGCCATTTTTGTGTTCAACAACCCCATTTTGTTGAAGAGTGCCAGGACAGGACTTCTGAGACTGTATACCATGGTGTTTAAGGTAGGCCTCGAACTCCCCATCAATATACTCTCTCATTGAATTTGAATGGAGGGTACAAATGGTGGTATTAAACTGTGTGGCCACTCTGTCATGAAAAAGTTTAAATATAGCAAATGCATTTGATTTCTTTCGAAGAAAGTATATGATAGGCCCCCAATTAATTTTACATACACCAGGAAGGGGAAAGGTTAGCTAGCGGCTGGGGGGGGATAAGGAGATTTTTTGTGGCATTTATAGCTTGTTAGTTGAGAATAGGAAGAGTATAGGGCATTTAGCATTTATAGCTTGTTAGTTGGTAATAAGAAGAGTGGGGCATTTATAATTCGGCCAGCTGGGCATTTATTATGGAAGGCAGTTATGCTGTAAGATGTGTATAAGAAGGGGCTTTGGGGGATGGAGAAGAGGGACTTTTGCTGAGTACAGAATTATGAGAGTGCTTGGGAGAGCCGGCGGTCTCTCGAAGAACCGACCTACTGTAAGTGATCTTCTTTTCTTCTGAATGAATATCAGTTCCCTGTTGAAGTACTAGTGGTTTGGATTCTGCTGTGAGTCTGTGAACTGCGTGACAAATTTCTGGGACATATCAGTGGTATCAGAGCACGTCTTTCCTCGACCATGGTGATAGGTAAGGAAGTGGCATCGCAGGTGGAGGGTTTCGAAGAACGCTTGACTTCTCTGCATTCTGAAGTGGATGGCTTGCGTGATGAGATAACAGCTGGACTTTCGAAGATCACTTCCCTGGAAGGAGGCGTTCAAGACTTGGTAAGCCGTTTTGATCTGTTGCTGCAGCAACAGTCCTTGTCAGCTCCTTTGTCTACAACTGACAATGTTCCTCCTGTATTCGCATCAAGTTGTGCGGCTGACAAAGGGAAGAGTGCAGCTTTCTCAACATCCCCTTCAATGACAGTCCCGGAACATACTTCTGATTCACTTCCTTGGAAGTTGGAGCTGCCTATTTTTGATGGGGAAAATCCAGACGACTGGCTTTTTCGCGCGTAGCACTATTTTGAGATTAATGGCTTGCTTCTGGCGGAACGTCTGCGGGCGGCAGTGGTCTATTTAGAGGGTGATGCATTGGCGTGGTATTATTGGGAGGATGGTCGGTGACCCTTTCGTAGCTGGACAGAATTCAAGGAACTCCTTGAACGTTTCCGATCAACTCAGGAGGGAAACTTGCAGGAGCAACTTCTATCATTTCGTCAATCCACTACTGTCAAGGAATATCGTTGCCATTTCGAGGTGCTTTCTGCCCCCTTACATGACCTACCGGAATCAGTCCTTGAAGAAGCAGCCTTTGTGAACGGGTTGCACTCAGATATCCAGGCTGAACTCCGATAGATGGAACCCGTTGGGCTGATTAGAAAAATGGTTGCAGCCCAGAAAATTGAGGAAAAGAATCAGGCCTTATGGGCCTATCAATCCAGTTCATATCCTCGTGGGCCCGCAACGTCCCTCTCTGGAACCCACTTTAACTCACGGGTTTTGCAAGTGACTACTTATGCTGTCACTCGACCTACACGAGCCGCAATCCCTCCTCCTTCATCAGTCCCTATTATTAAAGCCCCACCTCCTGCTTTCAAAGAGATGACCGACAAAGAGATGCAACAAAAACACGCGAAGGGTCTATGCTTCTGTTGCGATGAGAAATACAGCATGGGACATCGTTGTGCTCAGAAATCACTTCAGGTTTTATGGGTTCAAGATGACGTGGAGGAAATTGCTTCTGATGCGTCTAATTGGGACTGCACTTCCGGGGACACTGAAATTGCTCCGGCTCCAGAATCAGCCACACTTTGTGTCTCGTCTCTTGTTGGGTTGTGTGCGGAAAATTCCCTTAAGGTGTGTGGATGCATTTTGTCACGTGAGGTGGTCATATTGGTAGACTCGGGTGCATCCCACAACTTTATCTCCGAAACTTTAGTGGAAGAATTGAAATTACTCCGCACCCCTACACACGAATTTGGAGTTCAGATGGGAAATGGTGATGAGGTGAGAACTTCCGGAGTCTGCCGTTAGGTTTGCCTCAACTTACTCGAATTGGATGTCATTGCTGATTTCTTTCCCTTAAAGTTGGGTTCTACGGATGTCATTCTCGGTTTTCCTTGGTTAGCATCCCTCGGGGACTCGGTAATGAATTGGGGTAACATGTCTATGAAGCTCAATTTGGGAGGTGTCCTGGTGAAGTGGCAGAGCGACCCTTCTCTCTGTTCCTCTCAGGTATCTTTGCATGCCATGATGCGTAACTTACAACATGGGGGACAAGGGGTTTTGATAGAATTAAAACAGTTGCAGATAGTGGATCCTTCGCTGAACTTTGTCTTGCCTACAGCCCCACCAATCTCCGCCTTACTAGATGAGTTCAAAGATGTTTTTGACATGCCTACGGGCTTACCCCTACACGGGCTACGGAACATGCTATTGTCTTGTAGGAGGGCACTTCTCTTATCTCTATTCGTCGTTACATATATCCTCAATTCCAGAAAGATGAGATTGAACGTCTCGTCTCTGATATGCTGGCTGCGGGTATTATTCAGCCAAGTACAAGCCCCTACTCGAGCCCGGTCCTTTTAGTCAAGAAGAAAGGCGGAAGTTGGCGTTTTTGTGTGGATTACAGAGCCTTTAACCGTGCTACTGTTTCGGATAAGTTCCCCATTCCGGTCACCGAAGAACTTCTCGATGAGCTCCATGGTGCTTCTATTTTCAGCAAAATTGATCTTAAATCGGGTTACCACCAGATCCGGGTCCGCAATGAGGACATTCCCAAGATTGCATTTCGCACCCACAAGGGCCATTACGAATTCCTTGTCATGCCCTTCGGTCTCACCAATGCGCCCTCGACCTTCCAGTCATTAATGAATATTGTATTCCATGATTTCCTCTGTTGCTTTGTGCTTGTATTTTTTGATGATATTCTGGTTTACAGTGCTTTTGAAGCTGCCCATTTGGATCACCTTTGACAGGACTTCTCTGTGTTGCGCGCCCACCGTCTCTTTGCCAACACAAAGAAATGTATCTTTGC
This sequence comes from Nelumbo lutea, assembly GCF_056320005.1. Classification (NCBI taxonomy): domain Eukaryota; kingdom Viridiplantae; phylum Streptophyta; class Magnoliopsida; order Proteales; family Nelumbonaceae; genus Nelumbo; species Nelumbo lutea. The sequence continues at coordinate 7,203,022 of NC_142687.1, forward strand.
TCAGCCTAGCATTGAGTACTTGGGTCATATTATTAGCGTGGCTGGTGTTTCTGCCGATCCTTCTAAAATCCAGGCCATGGTTGACTGGCCTCAACCATCTTCACTTAAAGCTCTTCGCGGTTTTCTAGGACTTACAGGCTATTATTGTCGTTTTGTGCATAACTATAGTAAAATAGCATGGCCATTGATGCAACTGCTTAAAAAGGATGCTTTCTCATGGAATGTGGAGGCTGAGAATGCATTTCAGGAGTTGAAACGGGTTATGACGACCGTACTGGTGTTAGCCCTTCCAGATTTTTCCCAGCCCTTCTTGATCAAGACAGATGCATTCGGGGTAGGCCTTAGGGCGGTATTAATGCAGAATAATTGGCCTATAGCTTTTTATAGCCACAAGCTTAGCCCGTCGGCACAGTCAAAATCTATCTACGAGAGGGAATTAATGGCCATTGTCTTTGCTATTAAAAAATGGCGCCCTTATCTTCTTGGAAGACACTTTATTGTTCGGACCGACCAACGGAGTCTCAAGTATCTGTTGGAGCAGCGGATTTTCGATGGTCAGCATCATAAGTGGCTTCTTAAGCTTATGATTTATGACTTTGAGATTTAGTTCAAAATGGGTGCCGATAATACCGTGGATGACGCCCTATCCAGAGTTCATGCTAAAATGCACTTAAACTCCAGTACCTATTTTTCTTGATTTTGATGACCTTAAGGAGCAAGTCGATGATGATCCTTTTCTGGCCAACATCAAGCATACCATACAGCAGGATTCGACTGCCTATCCTGCCTATTCTTTAGTTGGAGAACACCTACGTTATCATGGTAAATTGGTTTTGCCGGCTTCTTCCCCATTTATCCCCCTCTTACTTAAGGATTTTCATTTGGGAGTTGTGGGAGGACACACGGGTATCCGCCGGACCTATAGGCGCATAGCAGCTGATATTTACTGGCGGGGGATAAGGCGTTCTGTCCAGGAGTTTGTGCAGGCCTGTGATGTGTGTCAACGCAGTAAATATGAAGCCATGTCCCCTGCTGGCCTTTTACAACCTTTACCCGTACCTGAACAGATCTGGGAGGATATTGCTATGGACTTTATTGAGGCTCTTCCTAAATCAAAGGGGTTTGATACACATATGGTGGTGGACGATCGTCTCTCCAAGTATGCCCATTTTATCCCTCTCAGTCATCCCTTCTCAGCTTTCACGGTTGCTCAGGCCTTCCTGCACAACATAGTCCGTTTACATGGCATTCCTCGCTCGATTGTATCTAATCGTGATAAGGTCTTTATGAGCTTCTTCTAGCGCGAGCTTTTTACCTTGCAAGGTTCAGAATTGCATCGTAGCTCAGCTTACCATCCTTAGACAGATGGACAGTTGGAGGTGGTTAATCGCTGTTTGGAGACTTATTTGAGGTGCTTTGTGGCTGATTCCCCCTCCCGCTGGTCTTCTTGCATATCGTGGGCAGAATATAACTATAATACCTCTTTTCACATTGCTGTTGGCATGACACCTTTCAAGGTGGTTTATGGGCGTGATCCTCCTCCATTAATCCGCAATGAGCTTGGCTCTACGGCTAATGCTGATGTTGAAGCTGTGCTCCTTCAGTGAGATGCTATACTTAGGGAGCTGCGTGCTCATCTACACCAGGCACAACAAAAGATGAAAGGCTCGGCTGATGTGAACTGCCGTGATGTTAATTTTGAGGTTGGCGATTCGGTGTATGTACGAGTGTGACCTTATCGCCAACAGTCTCTAGCTCGCCGAGCCAATGAAAAGCTTGCCCCTCGATTTTATGGACCATTTGCTGTTGTGGAAAGAATTGGTGCTGTCACTTATAAACTTCAACTTCCTCCAGAGGCAAGTATTCACCCTGTTTTTTCATGTCTCACAACTCAAGAAGGCAATTGGCAATCATATCTCTTCTCCCGTGATTCCTTCCACTTTGTCAGCTGATATGGAAATGCTGGTGGAACCTGCAGCCGTTTAGGGGGTGCGTCCATCCATTATGCCTGGAGTTACTGGTTCGGAAGTGCTTATCCATTGGTAGGACCTGCCTGAATTTGAAGATTCATGGGAGCCTTTTGACTTACTTCGCGACCAATTTCCTCATTTCAACCTTGAGGACAAGGTTAGACTTTGGGCGGCGGGTAATGATAGGCCCCCAATTAATTTTACATACACCTGGAAGGGGAAAGGTCAGCTAGCAGCCAAGGGGGGGAAATAATTGAACATGGGGGAATTTATGGCTGGAGGGAATAAGGAGAGTTTTTGTGGCATTTATAGCTTGTTTGTTGAGAATAGGAAGAGTATAGGGCATTTAGCATTTATAGCTTGTTAGTTGGGAATAAGAAGAGGGGCATTTATAATTCGGCCAACTGGGCATTTATTATGGAAGGCAGTTATGCTGTAAGATGTGTATAAGAAGGGGCTTTGGGGGATGGAGAAGAGGGACTTTTGCTGAGTACAAAATTCTGAGAGTGCTTGGGAGAGCCGGCGGTCTCTCGAAGAACCGACCTACTGTAAGTGATCTTCTTTTCTTCTGAATGAATATCAGTTCCCTGTTGAAGTACTAGTGGTTTGGATTCTGCTGTGAGTCTGTGAACTGCATGACAAATTTCTGGGACATATCAGTATATCCATGTATAACGAGTATTATCATCAATAAATGTTAAGAAATATCTGAAACCCATCCTGGAAATTATTGGAGACGACCAAACATCACTGTGCATTAACCAAATTGGTGTAGAAGCATGGATAGAAGAAACACGAAATGGTAAAACATGACTTTTACTTAAGCAACAAGGCATGCAAGTTCTGTCCATATTCTTGAAAACAAAAGAAGATTATGGTAAACATCCAGATGAAATAAGTAAATACAATTTCTTTGCAAAAGGATGGTCTAATCAATGGTGCTATATATTCCAATCGTTATTACAAGATAAGGAAGTAGTAGAAAATAAACAAGAACTAGTTGTTGGAGAGATAAATCACTTCTAATATTCCAGAGCGAATAGCCGTTGTAGTCTACGCCCCTTCCCCTTTACCTCCCCAGTGCGCTTGTCCTGTATCAAATATCCATCAGGTGAGAAGGTGATAGTATGACCGTGTTCAACAAGTTGTTCAGCTGAAATTAAGTTTGTTGTAAGTCTAAGAACAAATAAAGTCTGAGGTAACTTGAAGAGGGAAGAGCAAGATGTAGATAATGTGAGATCGTTACAGCCAACAAGTCAAGTTTTTCACCATTGTTTGTAATAATGTGTTTGCTAGAAGGAAGAGGATAAGATAACTGCCTGCATGTAGCTCCCGCCATATGATTGGAAACACCAGAACATATTATCTAGAGATGACTAGGATATTTGCAGTGTCAGTCTTGGTTTGAGATGTGGAGGATGAAACATCATCTAATCCTTCAACCAAAGTCTGATATATGCCTTGTGATTACTCTTCTTCGCTCCAGATTGATTCCTTTTAGGTGGATGTGTGGGGCATTCTGTAATGATGTGACCAATTTTTTTGTAATAAGTACAAGTATTTATCTTCTTACAATGAGATATCACATGGCTGAATTCCTTGCACTCGTAACATTGCACCGTAGATAAATCCTTCTTTGGTTTAGACTTGTTAGTTGCTAAGAACACATCATCTATTGTATCATTCTTGGCATTCACTGCTGATTGAGTAATCATCCTGGTTTCCTCTCGGAGTAATTCACTCAAAATAGTATCAAGGGATGGTACAGTGTCCCTACATAAGATGTTCGATCTTATTACCTCATACTCAGGTTGGAGATGTATCAAAAAGTGCATTACTTTCCTTCTGCCAAAATGTTCCTTTAGAGTCTTGATACAGCAAGCTGAGGATATTTCACCCTTGTGAATAAGCTCGTACTCTTTCCAAAGATTGATGATCCCCGCATAATATTCCTGAATTTTCCTTTCACCCTGGCTATAGGAAAATATCTCAGTTTCAATCTGATACTGGCCTGAGATGTTGGACTACTGATACACTTTCTCCAAATATTCATACATTTCATTGGCTGCCCGAAGACCCCTCATAGGGATGGCAACATCAGAGGTGACTGAACTCAAAATCCAGGATGCAATCTGCGCATTATTAATATTCCAAGTTTGCTGCCCCTTTGCATCGGTCATTTCAGGCATAGTGGTGGATCCATCGATGTTACCCCACAACCCTTTGCCTTCAACATAAAACTAAAAATGGAACTACCATAAGGCATAGGTTCCATCAAACTTAACAAGAAGAACATCATTTCTTTCAAATGCCAGAGTGAGAGAAACAATGAAGGAAATAGGTTCTAATAGGCTGGAACAATATGAAGAACAGTCTAGGGCGACACCAGATCTAAAATATTAGAGCAAATGGATCAGTAGTTTGAGAGAAAACTTCAAAAAACTGACCCGATGGGCGTCCCAGTCCAGAAAATCCAGATTTCTTGTCTTGAACAGAACAATCCAAGAAGAAAGGATATGATAGTCCGAAATGGTTGAGAAGTAGACCCAACTCGATGCTGAATAAGGATGAATAATGTCTGAGATCAGGACGAACCTGCTCTGATACCATGCCAGTGCAGTTCGAACAAGAGAAAGAACACAGATTTGGGGTGTCTAATGGTCGACCACACCAAGAAAGGACTATTTATATTAAAGAATGTAAAAGGACACTTTTATCCTTATAGTACAAAAAGTAGTGTACAAGATATAAAGAATAGAAAAGTGATGATACAACAACAGTAAATTACTATTCAGCCCTCACTATCCCTATCTCTACAGATAGGGGGTGGAGTCTTAGGCTCTTAGTCCTAGCAATTTATGGGAAGTGAATCATCGCTTGAAGGTTAAAGATGACAGGAAGGAAAGGTCAAGGGGTAGAGAGGTACTTTTTAGAGACTGAGGTATTAAGAGACATGCAGATGAAGATGGCAAGGAAGGTTCAAATGGTTGTGTTTTGGAAGATGGGAGATTAAAAGAGGCTTTCAATGGGTCGCAATTTGATATCAAGTGAAAAAGGCATTGGGAATGCTATCCACTCGTCATTAAAAAAAAAGGTATTAAAGAATGATGGTTGTCTTAAAAAATTAAAGGTCATTATAGTGAGAGGCTTCGGGTCTAAGCCTTCAGTCCTGAGTAGAAGAAGAAAAGGCATTTTGAAAAGTCAAAAAGGAGAGGCTGAAGGTTGGGTTTGGTGGTGGAGAGATATGATAGAAATGGAAAGAAGAGCCTGGTTTTGAAGTTTGTAGTAGATTGAGATGGCCCTGAGAAGCTTCAAAGCTCTGATTCTGTGAGTATGATCTAGGTAAGTAACACAGTGAGAGTTGTGAGAAGGAAAGGGTAGAGTCTGATTGGTATGAAGGTAAAGTTATTTATTTTAGGTCCTTCTTGGTTGAGATTGAAAAGGAAATGGTACAGGAGGGGTACTCAGCTTTGGATGATCAGGTTGTTGTAAGGTTAGAGGGGAGGAGGAGAAGGAGACAGGTTTGGGAGACAGAGTGGAGGAAGTGGTAAGGGGGGATGGGGGCACCGAAAAGGGAATGGGAGGTGGGGAGACAAAATCTTGGAAGTTGTTGTCTGTTCAAAGGAAGTGGGCAAGGAGGGTGAAAATGGCTCATCAGAAGTTTGCACGGAGTTCCTGAAATTCAAAGTGCCAGCTGGTAGGCTCAGAGTGGACCTGGGCAGGAAAAGAAAAAGTGCTATTAAGGAAGGAGATGATGGTGGTTCAGAGTCAGTGAAGAAAGCCCGAGATGCAAGTCTCATCTAATCCATCTTACTAATTTTTTCAAGGTTGAAAGAAGGTTTGGTTGGGGTTGGTCCAACTAATAAATACAAGAGAGTTTATAAGAAGGGTAAAATCATCAAGGTTTCGAAGAGGGAGATTGCCGAAGGGCGGGGCATTGAATCTCAAGCTTCAGTTGGGATGGAGCTGAAGCTGTTGACTTTACCTGAAGATGGGCTAGAGTTGCGATTAGGGCCATAGAAAAGGAAAAGGAGGGTGGTTGTGATCTGGAGAATGTTCATGTTGAGGAAGGTTCAACTAACAAGGAGGAAATGGGAGGAAAGACCGAAAGTAGGAGATTGAGGGGTTGGCTGACAGGAATATCAAGGTTGGCAAGATCTTAGGTCTGTTTTTCTGGGGAGGAGAGGAGTTTGCTATAGTTGTGACTGTTTTTCCTGCTTTGTGGCCTTGATGATTTGTGTTGTTTTGCTTCTGTTGATTGGGTGTTACTTTGACAGCTTGGTGTTGATTATAATCAGCTTGTTCCATCTTATTTTTTAATAAATTTCTTTTACTTTACTATAAAAAAATAGAACTTATTCTTGCTTCCTCTTCATTTTTCTCGTCTTTATTTGCTTATTGATACTTGTGTCTGAAGCCTCTTGTTATGTGTTGGAATTTTCTGCTTCACAAACATATGGTATCTTAGCCACAAGAGAAAATGTCTTATCAAATTCAACTCCAGAAGTTTGAGTAAACCCCTTAGCCAAGGTTCGAAGTATCAATATGATATACCTTGTATTAGGTGTATCATATAATATCTTTGCCTCTTTGGATTTCCTGTTTATTTCATTTGAATGGATAACAAGCCAGGTGATATCATCACAGCAAATTTGAACTCCATTCAATCATACTTCCAATGAAATAAGTAATAAGAATCTGTTAACTAATCTTGACTGCAATTGGCCCAGTCACAAAATCAAGAACCAGGCTAGCTTTCTGTTATTGATAAAAAAAAAAAAAATCAAGAACCAGGCTGGTTTGAGCATTTAAAAAAGTTCACTCACTGTTCATTTTCAGCATAAAGATCAAGACTTTTATTTCATGAAACTGTTGCATATAATCTTCACCACTTGATGCATCTACAAGTCATTAACTCCTGCATACATATGATCACCAACCTCTTGGAATTTCCCACTAGAGGATCTCATATCATACACCACTCATGAAACTGTTGTATATAATCTTCACCGCTTAATGCATTTACAAGTCATTAACTCCCGCATACATATGATCACCAACCTCTTGGAATTTCCCACTAGAGGATCTGACATCATACACCACTCACCACAGTTGAAGTGATGGTTGAAACCATCACAAATCTCCTAAAAAGTAGTAATTGGCCTGACTAGATTCTCATTTCTCTATACAAAACCAGAAAATAAAGAGAGAAGAAAATGGATTGAAATAGAACAAGGAGAGAGGAGACGAAGAGAAATTGGGCCACTTTATCCTGCACTGATACCATGTAAACTGGTAGAAGTGGCTTCAAGAACATTTAGAGAAAAGGAGAAGAAACTGTGCACATGTGGAAGAGAGGAAAAAAAACCCATGCTGCGGTTTGATTGATATTTCAGGTGCAGTTAGTCTCACCTAGCAGTTGGCGGGCATATATATTACTCCTAACAATTGTCAAATTACAATCATGGCTTTGTTTAGTATAAATTATGGGCTGGAGTGTCCTTAAACAAAGGAAGTCTAAACTACCCTGCCACCCAATAACACATCAAAGGTCTATTAAACAGAACATAACATGACAAATAACTTTTTTAACAAGTGGTTTGCATTCACTATCCATGGGTGGCTCCGCTTTTTGTAATAGTTGGATCTTAAAAGCAGTTGCCTTTTTCCTCTTTCATGGAAAGAATTTTGTCCTGAAAGACCTTTTTACTTGTCCAAAATAGATCTCCTTTCATGGATGCCTTTTATATTTATTAAAGTTAAGAGTATGTAGAACTAGTATTGATTGGGAAAAATTCTAATACAAGATTTAGCATGGGGATGATATCGTCAATTGCGGGTCCCCTACCTAATGGATGGTCTGGATTCACCTGAGGATCCCCTTCATATGGTAGAAGTAGGTGGGGTCATGTAGGAAATGCCCCTACTTGTTTTGATCAGGAAGCTTTTTCTATATTATATATGGGATATGTATATTTTCCAGGCTAGATATCATTGACCAAAACTTGATATTTGAAGCCTGGACCTTGATTGTCCTATGTTTGGATCTAGTGATGGTCCTTGCTGAACAGGTCTGAATGGGAAAACCTAGGCTTGGGCCTTCTGGGTTGGTCTGGTCATTATCAGTTTATCACCTCTGGTGTTTCATGAATTTCATTCTTATTTAATTATTTATCTTACAGACTACATTCATTTGTTATGTTCTTGTAAATTTGCAGACTACAGACTACATTCATTTGTTGTTTTCTTATTGTAAATTTGCAGAGAGGAAAATGTTCTTTTGTCGAGCATCGGACATTTCTTCACTTATATCGAAGTTTCCATCGTTTGTGGATTTTTTTAATCCTGATGTTCCAGGTTTATATCTAAAGAGCTCATGGATTTTTTCCCATTTTTAAACGTTGATGTTTACGTTTGATAATGTTGTTTTGCTTGTGTTGACCTCAGGGTTTGACAATTATAGCTTTCAATCATAGAAATATTAATCTCAACACCTTCAAGACATTGCTTAGCATTGGGCCAACATTCGCTATTCTGAACTTTGTTGAGAGTAAGTTTCTTTTATTTTCTATGTAGCTCTGTTTTATTGAAAGTATTTGTCAGATCTAATATTTATTTCACATCCTCCACTTTGGCCTTTTCTAATCATTTTTTCACTGCATTTGCAGGTTGTTTAGATGTTCTGCTTATGTTTGGGGCATACTCAACAGCAAGGGGCATGGCAATCTCAAGGCTTGTTATTAGGTTTTTTTGGTTTGGAATCAGCTCAGTATTTGTAACATATGTCTACCTGTGAGTAGCTCAGTTTTCAAATATTGTTCCAGATATGTGAAATTGCCTGCATCACTTCAATTTCTTTTTACTTTCCAAGTTCTGACATATTTAGTGAATTCATTTCCTGAATTAGCTTCTGCTTTTGAAATTAAATGCAGGAAGGTTCTGGAGGAGAGAGATAACCCAAACTCAGACTCTTTCTACTTTCGGATTTATATTATTGTGCTTGGTGTTTATGCTGCCGTACGCTTGTTCCTTGCAATAATGCTAAAATTTCCAGCTTGTCATTCAGTGTCAGAATTTTTTGACAAGTGGTCCTTCTTTCAATTTTTTAAGTGGATTTATCAGGTTTGTTCTCCCTGAAAGTCATTTTTGGTCACTGCAATGTGATTTGTCTCAGAAATGTGCTCCTGGTGTTTTCTATGTCTATTGTCACACCGTATGTGTGGTTTTCAGGAGCGATACTATGTTGGACGTGGCCTTTTTGAAAGGACAACTGATTATCTCAGGTTTGTTGCATGTCTTTGAAGTGAATGTTTTATATTTTTTTACTGATCTGCCTGTTTGGGTGTTGTTGCTGCAAAATATTTCATTTCTCTTTCTCTCATCACACTAATACATTGGTCCTGCACTGGGATGTTGTTTTAGTTTTTAAGCTTTTCTATCATTTTCTCCCTTACTGCTCTTTTGATGAGCTGTAACTTTTTTAAAAGTTTTTTTCTCAATATTGTCCATATTACCTTTCTTTTGGTGGTGTTACAAAATGTTTCATTTCTGTATCTCTCGTCTCGCTAGAACATTGGTGCTGAATTAGGATGATGTTTTAGTTTTTAATCTTATAAATCCTTTCCACCTTTTTCTCCTTTCCTGCTCTTTTGGTGATCTGTAACTTTTTTTTTTAGTTTTCTACTCAATAGTGTTAGTATTTCATGTTGGATGATGCATGTAGTCCAAAGGGCCATTGTGCCTGCAAAGTAAAAGGTTCCTACTTAATTGGTGTCTTTCTTTTGGCTAGTTTTACTCTCCCAATTCTAGGGGCATGCATCCATCATCTATGTGTTCCCATTATTGCTGCTGAACTCTGAAGTCTATTGACAGAGGTCGATATACATTCAGCTCATTTCTAAGATTCTGAAGAGTAGAGTTTAAATCTTCCATCACCTTTTCGAAGAAGGAAATAATTTCGGTAAAGCTAATAAACTTGAGTCACATTATTTTGACCTGAATATAATTGCTTCCCAAGTCACATGTTCCCAAATGTCTTTGGCTGTATCTGGGAAGAAGAGGTTGACACTGATTTTCGTGTTCAGGCTGTTCCCAAATGTCATTATCTGAATGTTCTTCTGCACCCACTTGTTATAGCCTGAAGAACCGATTTCTGGTTTAGGTTCAGTAATATACTTCAGTTTGCCTATCCTGGTACATAGTTCTCCCCATTTCTTTGACCGAAGCCACCTGTACTACAAAAAAGTCTGGACTGATAACAAATCTAGGCTTGATATCACCATTCAAAGAAGTCACTCATCAATCAAAGACATATCTTAGGTCTTATCTTCTATGGATATATGGAATTCATACACTATTGTCATTGTTGGAAGGGTTAGAATCCAACTTATGGATGGCCGAACCATGCTAGATGGCTGAGTGAAATTTCAAAAATTTTCTAACCCTTCTGGGTACCGATTTCACAGTGTTTTGAAAAAATGCATTTTTTCGAATTGATCTTGCACTGAACTAGATCAGATTTGAAACCAAATCAAAAGGGGAAATTATACCTGATACGGATACCACAAGCGCAGATCCCAAGGTGGAAGTTCACACCCAAATCAGTCCTAAAACCAGCCTTCATTGAAGATGGTGTAGTGTATAGGTGAAGTTGATTTAGCAACACTATTTTCTCCAAAACTGCTATCCAACTTGCTTGGATCGAATGGGGTGAGTGAGCCTGATCTTCTTCAACATTTTTTTTGCAAAAAATTTAAGAAAATTGATAAGAAGTTAGTTCTTGAAAGCCTAGGTCGAATTAGGGTTTCTTGGTAAACAAGAAAAAGAGGAGAGAACAAGAGAGAGAGGTCTTCTAGTTTGGTTCACCCTCTTCTTCTTTTATCTCTTTATGGAGCACTCTCCTAATCTAATTAGGAAATTATCCAAACCTGATTTGGTTCTGGACTCTATTAAGAGATAAGCCTTATCCTTTTAAGAGGATATGTGCTCCATACCCAAAACCAAACCCAAATTCAATCCAGAGCAATCTTATCAATTTTGTGCCTTAGGCCCATTTACTTTAAAGTCTCATCACCCAAGGTGGTGCATGGCCACTTTAGGCCTGATATTGTATGGCATGGGACCCTACAATGATCTCAAACAAGCCCATATGGGTTTGGCCCAACTTTTGAAAGAGGTTAGGCCAAATTCACTGCTCAGGGCAGTGAACTCCTAGCCTAGTCAGCATTGGTCTAGTTTGGGCCCAACATTTACACTTAAGTGATCCTTGGATTCATCCACCCTATGAAGACCCAAGGATAATGGAACCATGTAAGACAAAGCCCATCAGGTAACCAGCCCTGTAATGGTCTCTTACACTTAACCTCTTGGCCCATAATGATCAAACACTACCTGACAGGGAAGGACCTCTCCCTTGGCTACAAGGTGCAGTGCTACACTCTTTGCTCGAATGGATCACGGGATTAAAACCTTTTGCAAACCTTTTTCATAAAATAGTAGTATATATAACACATAAATACTTTTGCAAAACCAGATTTCAAACACAGGTGAAATCCACTGCCAACAATTTAGTTTTCAATCAGAGAGAGTATTTTGTCTGACGAAGGGGCCGATCCTATCACTATGACCATCCACTCAGGTGAATTCTTAGACTGCCCCAACATACCCAGGTATTTGACCCTTAATGAATCTCACCGGTTGGCATATCAAAGACATCCCAGTCCAATACCTAGTGTAGTACCATAATCAAGTTTGGGGTTATGTGTAACTTTCCAGTTTTGCCCATTTATCTCCAAGGTCCAGGGCATAACTGGAAATTGGTCCGGTTTCAGTGCTTCTAATAAACTCCCATTGGCTGTGCTTGGGGTCTAATCCTAGCAGCTGAGACAAGCTGCTCCAACTCCTTAGCAACACACCAGTTTTAGCCTTGTTAGGATAAACTCTCCAAGTCTATCCAATGGCTAACATTCTAAACTAACACGAGTCTCTTAATTGTCCAGTTTAAGGGGTTATACACAGAAACATACCAATATTAACATGAAACAACAATGTACTTTATTCGTTTACAAATGAATGTTTATGTACATCAAACTGATTGGAGCTAAGGGCATACATTGTCTAACAGTCATATTCCTAACAATGAAAAAAAAGAAACTTCTTTACCACTCTGAATTGACAACAGACCTGAGAATTTTCCTTGAACAGAATGATACCAAGAATCAACACTGAAAAGATGGCTGCACATTTCATTCGAGTCACTTCGATACACTACCAGCGCTTGTCCATTTTTGTAACTGCTCTAACAATCATCACCTTCAATTACTGACCAGTATTGTTAGCATTCTACCTCCAGCCTTTCTCATCAACACTGAAAATCTTCACTAATAACTGATCGTACTGCTCCAAGCCTCCAACTAACATCTCATTCAACTGCTAAACAGTACTGATAGCATCTCCTAGCTGACCTTGTCGACATTGAATAACTTCACCTGTAAAGTTTGTTATCACCAGCAATCATATCCCTCTTTGATCTGTCAAATAGAGGGATCTGTGCCCTGATCACATGCAATCCACAACTACCACAGTTGAACATAGATAAACTACAGCTCCCTGTCCTCTGATCTGATTCCTTACAGGAGAATTAGATTTGGATACATGTGCAACAGGTCTAAGGAAAAAGGAAAGATCAATTGCAGCTCACAAGAGATGCTCTGTTGCCATATTATGTATCTTACAATCAATCTTAATATATTAGCATAATAGCAAAGAAGAAAATAAACTGGAAATGAAAGGAGAAGAGGAATGATAATAAGAGAGGAGAGATAAAGAGAACAATGGGGTTCAATATCAGTTCCCCATCTACTCCCAAGTTATATTTATAATATGCAATTCTCCTACAAGTCTAAGGACAAGATGCCCCTACTTAAGTAACCTATAGAAAGTGGAGAGAATTAACCTACCCACTCTATTATTTAGACATATATATTTCTAAATGTCCTTTTATATAATGACAATGCTTTCCATCAGAGCCTCCACAAAATCATTAGAGTTCTATATCTCCAATTTGTTTTCGATTACCTATATATGAATGCTTTTTTTATGGAATTTCTCATTTTCAACTGTATTGTTGTCTATGTATTATGTTTAATTCCTAATGGTTTATATTTATTTTGCCCATAATGATGGTATGCGTTAGTAAAGAGGTTATTTGCAAGTGGTCCTTTAGCTCAGGTGTCTCGTTATGGTCCATTGGTTTTATGTTATGCAAATGATAAGTTTTTCAACATTTTTAAATGACTATCTTTTTTTTTCTCAATCCAAAATTCAGGTATGTCTCATTCTGGTTGGTGATTTTTGCATGTAAATTCACCTTTGCATACTTTCTCCAGGTAACCTATGATCCCTTGAGTTACATTCTTATTTTATCACCAAGATGTATGAACAAGTGGATGTACTATTCATGGCTAACATGGACTTTGCTATCTTTGTTGTGTCATCTGACAGATTAAACCATTGGTCCAACCTACCAATATTATTGTGGGCCTCAAAACCTTAAACTACTCATGGCATGATCTTGTCTCAAAGAGTAAGCCCCATCCAACCCCACCCACCTAAAAAAAACAGAAAAAAGGAAATGTGCTCATTTTCTGTTGTTTCTATTGTTTGCTTATTGATTTTGGGTGCATACTGCTAACGAGATCCTGCACTTTATTCATATTGAATATTATTATGTTTAAAAAGAAAAAGGCTATCACCATCATCATTTATTATTTCTTTTCTACAATTAACAAAATTCTTATTTCAGTTACAGGAATTAGGATATTTAAAAAAAAATTCTAATAATGTTTACCATTTAGGTAATTAAATGAATACTGTAGCGTTTAATCTAAATTAAATGGAAAACCTAGAGTATCATAAGCGGGAAACAAACGTATGTGTCAAGGTGAAGAAATTCTGCCAAAAGCAGGGAAAACCAAAATACATTAAACAAGTACATTAAATCCACTGAGCATCGACATTTACAAGGTCTTAAATTGGTTGAAATGGGCACCAAAGGCCAAGCAATCCAAATGTTCAAACTGAGGATGTATAATGATTAACGACCAATCAATCATCAAAGAACAAAGCTATTAATGGAACTGATGTCCATTTATCCCATTTTAGAGTCATTGGTATGCTACCCAGATAGGAAAGGACTTGGCTATGGTGTCAGATATAGAATTAACACTAAAAATTGATGTATCCAACACAATACAGCACCTTGGTGCAGGTATCTGGGCATCATACTTGTTGCTCAGAGTATTTGTTTAGAAATACATCAGATATAATTTTTTCTTTTTATCAATTTGCCATTTTTTCTATGGTCATTAATGGTCTATAGTTGATGCAGTATGTACTTGGTAAGGCATGTGATTGTACTGAGTTTAATCCCCTTAATGTTTAGATGGTAATGTAATTTGTCTTCAATTTTGCTAATTAATCACAGTTTTCTCAAACATTTTGCAAACTTTGGAATTACTATGACCTGCATGATATTTGATTTTTGTGTAATTTCACCAGGTCTCTTGATCATAATTCTTAATTTTCTCGTCATCACATTGCTGATTTATGCTTGTGACAATTTTTGGCAGACAATAGTAATGCCTTGACGATTGCTAGCCTATGGGCACCTGTTGTTGCTGTAAGTATTCTTTTTTTTTTTTAATTATTTTTAATTTTAGCTTCATAGTTTATGAGGGAATCTACCAGTGAGATGGTGTGTCTTGGTGAAAGCCATTGTTGAAACTGAGCATCCACCTACACGTCCATCTCCAAAGCATCCACTCCATTCACTTGGTTTCATCTTCTTGCACTGACAATGTACTTCACAACTCTGTATACTGGTCTTATCCATCTACCACAGTTTTCTTTTTTTTTTTGAGAGAAAGGTAACGAATTGAATTAGTCAACTCAAAAAACATATATAATGCACTTAAAAAACATATACAATTGCCCTGCTCAATAAGGCACTGTGGAGGAGCCATCTACTACTAGTCACCTCTAAATCCTAAGTTGATTCCTATTTTGCATATTAGCCAACCATCATCATCACTACACTCATCAATTAACTATGTATATGAAATTTGAGACACAGAAAATCGTCATATTCATGAGATGATAGAAATTTAAATATATTAATTTCTTTTTTTTTTGATAAATGAGTAGAATTTATTAAACCAGCAAATAAGAGTTACATGCAACCCATGGAAGGGCACGAGCTGCGACCTTTCCTTTAAAACTAGTTATAGAATTATAAGTATAAAAGAAATTACACAGAAGCCCAAAATAAAGTAGCCCAAAGAAACCCCCAGTTTTGTAAGTGAATCAGCCATTGTGTTTGCTGATCTGCCTACCCACTGAACTCTGATTGTCATATTCCTTGTTAGCCATTTAACCTTTTTGAGAAGATCTCTAAAACCCTAGATCACAGTGTTCGGGTCCTTCAGCCAAACCACTATCACCTGGGGATCCCCTTCAATAATCAGATGCTCTATGCCTAACTGATTTGCAAGCAGGATTCCTTGTACAGAAGCAAGTAATTCAGCCCTTAAAGAGTCTCCCACACCTGCAGGACATGAGTACAAAGATATAATGCTACTGTCTTTGTTTCTCAGCACTCCTCATATGCCTGAAGGTCCTAGATTTCCTTAGCTACTTCCATCAAAGTTCAGCTTAATAAACTCCTCCCCTGGTGGCACCCATTCAATCACATGTCTGTCCTTCCTGGTAGAAGTATTAGCCACTGCTAATCAGCTTTTCCATAGGTCATCAAAAGAGTATGTTTCGAAGAGCTTTAGAGTTTTCAGCCACGGAATTGCCCGTGTCAGAATACGTTCTTTAACTTCCGAGTTTCAAGTATAATATTGCAGCAGCAACAACAAATATTCAATAAAGCAACTACATTAAAAAATTAACTAATTAATATTATAAGTACATCCATACCAAGGAGGGGTCATCAGAGACAAGGAAGGAAATTTAAGAGCACTCTTCTCAGGACCAGTGGGGAATGGAGACTCCTTAAAGGCAGAACTGTGCACAGCCCTACAAGGCGTACAGATTGCAAGAGAGTTAGGATTGGAAAATTTGGCGATAGATGGGGACTCCAAGGTGGTGGAAAATTTGGAAAAAACCCAGATTCGGTGATTTGGGCTTACAGAAATGAAATGAAGAAATTCAAATGGATAACTCAGCAGATGGATGTAACTATACAATGGGTGGGGAGGGAGGCAAATGCTTTTGCTGATTCTCTAGCTAAACAAGGAGTAACTAGGGATCAGTTGTACTGGGCCCACTTGTAACTTTATGATGTTTCTGTATTAATGAGTGAGGCTGCACCTTGCACCTCATATTGGGATGCTTGTAATGGACTATTTATCATCTGCTTCTAATGAAATCAATTGAATTTTTATCTATAAAAAAAAGTATGTCCATACCAAGCATCCCCTAACGTAAGTTTTCACATAATTTATCTTAAAACGTCCTAAAAAGAAAAAGAAAGATTCGATTGTAAAACAGAAATAGATATAGAAACTATGAGAGTTATAATTATTTGGATATGGAGTCTATAAAGAATGTGGGAGATGTTTCAAAAGAAAGTGGGGTGACATTGAAGCTTGAAAAGGGGTTTGAAGAAGAATGATTGGTGGGAGGTATTTTGTGGGGTTGATAGTCATGGAATATGGGGTGTTTTCAATTGAATTTTGGGCAGTTGTGTCTTTTTTTTGAAGAATAAGATAAAAATTCATTAGAAAAAAGAAAATAGAATACAATAGGAAGGTGATAAGACATCACCCCAGAGGAAACAGACCCAAAGAACCCAACAAAGATCTCAAGAGTCCCATACTAAAACCCAAAAAATCAAAACTGACAAAACTTAAAGCTTTTCTTAAAACAATCTCAAGCGCAAGCTAAGAAAACAAACCAAAAAATCCCCATGAGAGCAAAAGCATCCAAACCCACCCCTAAACAGAAACTTAAACCCTCCTTGCTCCACAACCAAAACCTCAATTTTCCACCACAAACTCATCCTCCCGGATTGAAACATCTTTGCCCCAACGCTTGTCGCCTTTGTGATGAGTTTTTTTGCTCATCTTCTCTTCCCTTTTCCTTCTTTCAAACTCCTCAAAAGCCCTTCTAGCAAACTCCTCAGTCCTCATCACCCCAAAAACAAACCTAGGCTCTTTCCAATTGTGACCTCTCTACCCACCAGATTCTGAAGAGTCCCATGTCCTGTCTTGTTATCAATGCCATCGTTGTTTTTCATTGTCTCGCTCTTACCAGAAGCAGAGTCATCAACACTCAGTTTGTCCTTCTGTTGCTCCTTTCGTGAATGGGGGGACACAGGCTGGCATTGCATCATTGTCCCCCTGTTTTCAGTGCCAGATGCCCTATTGCCTCTTAATCTTTTCCTCTTATAAACCCATTGTAGTTTTACGTGAGGCCTGCCCCCGCCAGACCAAGTTTTAACCTGGAGAATATCTTTGTCACATATACTGTGTTAAGATTTTTCGAACTACGTGATATCTTGTTGATTGCCTTGCGTATCTGGTTCTCTTCCTCTTCATCAAGCTTGCTCCTATGGCCCAGATCAACACCCAATCTTCCTGCCATCACCTCCTCGGATTGAAAGATGCTAAGGCATGATGTTGGGGTGTGGGGGAGGTTAGTTACTACTATAGAAGGGGTTTTCTGGCTTTAATCTGGGGGATTCATGTGTCTAGTTTTCACATGAGGCTTTCTGTTTGTCTTATTTCATGTGTTGTTATCTTGGGTAATTTTTTATCATGTTTTATTCTTTTGTCTTTTTTCCTTACTGAGAAATTCCATTTTACTACAAAAGGAAAATATTTTTGCTCCATGCATTTTGTAGTGTGTTGTTTACTTGACCAAGAAAGATTGTTCTGTTGAATTATGACTTAATGCTTTTGGACATTTACTTATTGTATAGTTTGGTAACCACTTGTCTTGTATTTTCTAGATCTATCTTATGGATATCCATATATGGTACACAGTGTTATCTGCTCTTGTTGGTGGTCTAATGGGAGCCCGTGCTCGTTTAGGAGAGGTAATAATACATTCAATTATTTTGAAATTAATTATGCTTGATCTTTTATAAGTTTTAGTATTGCTGGTTATATTCAGTTTATACTTGTTTATCATTATCCTGAATTCCTAAATAAATAGTTTTGATTCTTAGTTGTTTAAAAGACCAGCAATGACTTGTATTCTATTTTATCATTGATAAAAAAGACTTAAAATTCTATTTGTCACAGATACGCTCAATTGAAATGGTGCATAAACGCTTTGAGAACTTCCCAGAAGCCTTTGTTAAGACTCTTGTATCTTCCCAGACAAAAAGGTATTAACTATTCATTCACCTAAGAGTGGATTTTGTACCTCCTGCTTTTCTCTTACATTTCATTAGGGTGACATTATGCTTTTTTTTTTACTAACAGGCTGCCCCTTGATAGGCAATCAGCTCAGGTGAGGCTTTATTTTTATGCTTTAGGCTTTGGGGATTGCATTTTCTTCTAGCCATGATGATAATTATGAGTCTATCTGAAGGTTTCATTTAATTTTGTCATGGTTTCTTTATTCCCTTTTCTCAAATGAGACTAGGAAGACACTACCTTTTTGAGCAATTGTCTCAGAAATTCAACTTAAGTACCAAAATTATATTCTATCTAAAGTATTTTTTAAAGAATTCATCCTTTTATTTGGGGGGGGGGGGAGGGAGGTGAAGGTTGTTGTTCTCAAAGGTGCAGCCTACCAATTAGTTCCCTCATTTCTGGCCTAACTGAATCAGTTGATAGGACACAAACAAGCTTTGATGTCTTACATCCCCTTTAACTTGACTATTGGATGTCAAGTTAGTAAAGTCTATAATATAGCTGGACAAAGGTTTAGTCTAGGTTTCTAGGATCTTTGGTCTCTGGTAGGGTGGCTAGGTCTTTATGGACCTATGAAGTATCTTATCCAACAAGTGGCAATGTTGTAATATCTTTATAAATGAGTTATAAGCCTCTTTAATCCTAGAGAGATTTAAGAATCTACATGTGTCTGCTAACTGTAGATGCATCTCCAATCTTAGATGGTTAGTAAAGGTGGCAAATGCATGGGTTAGATGTGGATTGAAGGCCAACCCATCCACCAACCGCCCATATTTATTAGATGGTTGCATACTGCATTCTAACTGAACCCACCCATGTTGATGCATGTGAATATTTAGTTCCGTGCAATTACATTCTTATTGAGAAAAAAGATTCTCAGTTTCTCATATAATGCCACATGGCCCTATCAGGTTTGTTCAATCCAAACATTAAAATTAGAGTTCATTAAAAAGTTAGAGAGAGAAAGTAGATAAAGAGAAACAAGAGAACACAGGGAGAGGAGAGAGAAACATAGGAGGGAGGAGAGAGGGATATAGGAGAGAGAAGATAGAATAAGAGGGAGAATGGGGAAGAGAGAGAATGGGTGTAGAGGAGAGGGAATCAGGAGTAGAAAGAAGAAAGTGAATTGTGGGGATAGAGAAACTTGGGGGAAGAGAGTGGAGAATAGAGAATAGGTATTTTTATGTAGTACCTTCACCTAAAAAAAGTAGGAGAGGGAAATAGTGAGGAAAAGTAGGAGACAGAAATAAGAGGGAGAATGGGGAGGAGAGAGAATGGGTGGGAGAGAGAGAAGTGAGAGGAGAGGGAATTGGGAGTAGAGAGAAAAAGTAAATTGCGGGAATAGAGAAAATTGGGGGAAGAGAGTGAAGAATAAAGAATAGGTATTTTTATGTAGTACCTACACCCAAAAAAAATCATGTAGTACTAAGAAACCTTCTTTAATGTGGATGGCCAAATAAATACCCATAACCCAACTCTTTTTACTTGACCCAATGGGTGACTAAACCCATATTGAACTCACATCTTTAATGGGTGTTATGAGAGTTTTTAGGGACCATGAAGGGAAAATTATTTGATGATGTATAGGCCTTGTATGTATTTTGTATATTCTCTTTGAAGACATTTTTTTCTTAGGTGTTCTCTCAATACCATTTTCTCCTTTTGTACATCATTTCAATATTTTTTTTGCTTCTCATCTCAACCAACCAAGAAAAAAATACAGCTGGATGCTTTATCTATGTGGTACGTCCACAGGTTCCATTGTTTTATATTTTGCTCACTCAACTAAGTCTTATCCCAACTATATGGGGTCAGCTACATGAACCCTGTTCTGCCATTCCGCTTTGTTCAGTGCTATTTTCTTTATTTTGTAGTTAATGTAAATGTTTTCTTACCCATTAAGGATGAACTGTTGCATGTTGATTTAGGACTCCCAGGACATGAACAAGACATATGCAGCTATCTTCTCTCCTTTTTGGAATGATATCATCAAAAGCTTGCGTGAAGAAGATTATATTAGTAATCGGTAAATCATGTATCCAAGCATGTTTCTAGTAGAGCAAGGGTTCTTTGGTACTGTTAATATTTCTCGTTATTTGTTCTCAGTTATTTCTCCCCTTTACAGTGAGATGGACCTGCTCACCATCCCAAGTAACACCGGAAGCTTGAAATTGGTTCAATGGCCTTTGTTTCTTTTAAGCAGTAAGGTATTCTTTCTTGAGGCATTACCTTTCACTTGTCTTCACATCTCAATAGAAACTTCCTTTTGTTGCTAATAACTCTTTTCTCAATCTTCCAGATCTTTTTGGCTTTGGATTTAGCTGTGGACTGCAAAGATACACAGGCCGATCTATGGAAGCGAATATCTAAGGATGAATATATGGCCTACGCTGTTCAGGAATGCTATTACAGTATTGAAAAAATTTTGCATTCTCTGGTTGATGGTGAAGGGAGATTATGGTATGAATCTTTTGCTATTTTCTCTGCTTCTGTTTGTCAATGTATGCATCTGGGTCCAAATCCAATTATGTTTTGTATGGTTTGGAAATTATGTACTTGACTCATTACTTTCTGAATGTAGGGTTGAGAGGATCTTCCGTGATATTAATAACAGTATATTGGAGGGCTCACTTGTTATAACATTAAATCTCAAGAAGCTTCAAGTGGTGTTAAATAGGTTTACAGCATTGACTGGGCTCCTGGTATTTATTATCCTTACTTGTATTATCCTGTTCACTGTTTTTTTTTATAGGAAATTAGCTTAGGAGTATTGTTGATATTCTACTTGGTGCATCTGAGTATCTCATGCATTATGTATATCAGGTTATTGCTTATCCTAAAAAACAAATTTCCTTCTTTTCTTTCCTTCTTGGGTATGTAATCAATCCTCATTCTCCATATTCTTTTCTCCTATCACTATGAGGCACTTGGTGTTTGAGATTTGTTGCCCCTTTTGCCTTTGAAATGATTCCTGGTCCTTTTTTTGTTTTTTTTTTCAATAATAATTTTCTTGTAAGAGTGAGCATAGTCTATAGGTGTAAGTTGGAGGAAATTGCCCCATTATCCATGTCTTTCCAACAAAAAGTGAGTGAAATGCCCGCTTGGAGCTAACCAACAGGACTGAGGATTCAAATCCAGTCCTGTCATAACAGTTCACAACAAAGGCAATTTTTTATTGTCAAAAACAACAAAATACCACCTTTGCATATATTCACCCATCAGGGTTGAAAAATGCCAGTTTTTCAATTCTGATGCAGGTGTGTGAGTGCGCATACTTTGCGTATATATTCACCCATCAAGGTTGAAAACACCAGTTTTTCAAGCCTGATGCAGGCACATTAGCACGTGCGCTTACGCGCATTACACACATTACACGCAGGTGTGTTATGCACCTGCATATACATGCATACACATGTATACACATGAATCCTTCTTCCATGCATTATTGCTATGTGGTTGCTGTTGTTTCTTGCGAAAGAGCTTTCGCTCTCTACCTTTTCATCTAGATCTTCCTTTGCTTGGGAAGAGATGTTTGTGGAAGGATTAATACCTAAGATTTTTTGTAGAAGAGGATCATACTTTCTTCCATACTATTGGGTGAAGGTCAGGTTTGGTTTGACGCTTGCCTGTGCAAACCCAACCCATTGGACATTGTAGCACTGGATAGGAGGGGATGGGTTCGGTTGGAGTGACTTCAGGTTGGTTTCAGTTGATCAAAACTTATAGTCAAACCTGACATCCTTACATACCCCTGCATTGTATGTTACTATGGTGGCCTGGCAGCTTTGGCACTAATTTTTGGGATATTCAACCCAAGTCCAACTTGACCCAACCAAACACATAGGATACTGAACTAGCCCAACCCGTCCCATATATAGTACACCTATATATTCATCCAAGATTATCAATACAAGTGTTTCAATGCTGCAATTTCAGTTGGTTGGCTTTGGTTTGGGTTCACCTCAACCTGAACCTATCCCAAAACCCAATTAAGGCTGATCCAACCCTAACTTGATAGGTCTGAGTCGATGTGGTTTTACTACTCAACTCGATCCACTGACATCCCCAACTATCTTCTTGAAAATTTGATACCAGGGGGAATCTTGTAAGGTTGATTTGTAGATTCATTGGATTTCTTAACAGTTGACTGTATTTATTGATGGTCTTGCAACTTTTGCACCCTATGTCTGATTAGTTTTTTTTTAGGGGTTGAGCTGCCTGTCTATGGTTTTTGTTCATTCTACCTCTGCATGCATGGACTATTTTTGACATAGAATACAATGCCATTTTACTTCCAAAAAATGATTGAAATTAGTAGGATTAATTAATTGATACAAGACAATATCAAATGAACATAGTGAGGGATTATGAGCAAGGATTAGCATAGGACCAGGCAAACACGCCCCTACCCAAGCATAAGAAAAGATAGGGCCAGGCCTGGGTTAACATGCAGGCCCATTTTGGGCTGGAATCAGGCTGATTTTTGCCCAGCCTGGCCTATTGATATTATATGTTTTATGTATTAAACAAAAGATGATATCAAAGCTGACCTTTGGGCTGGAATAAGGCAAACACACCCCTACCCAAGCATATATGTTCTGTATGTTTTTGTGCTAGATATTGAGATTGAGTCTGTTTGTCAACATATTTTATTACATTTACTTAATTATATATGCCATATTCCATTTTTATATTTGTATATTAGTGCGTATTAATTCATTATTACCTTGAGTTCATGCTGATCTCAAACTGTTAAGGCCCAGCAATGCCCATCCTTAATTATGAGTGAATTATACTCTTTATTGGTGGCAAAATGGAAACTAAAGATAAAGTATGCATAAGTTATATTGAAAGAAATTACAAGGTTTCAAAGAACCAAAGGTGCAGAGGGAAATGCTATACATGTGGCCCAAAAAATTAGTAAGTTAATTGGCTTGGTTTTGATGTAGACATGATCAAATTAAATGTCATTTCTGTTCTCTGTTTTCTGTGACAGATTCGAAATGAAACTCCTGAATTATCTAGAGGTGCTGCAAAAGCTGTATATGACGTGTATGAAGTTGTTACACATGAGTTACTGTCATCCGATTTAAGGTACAGTGGAATACTTGCAAAATAATTGATCAAATATGTTCTCTCTCTCTCTCTCTATCTCTCTCTAAATTCATGTAATGCAAGCTTTCAAGAGTTCATAGTGAACCTTTGCATCATTCA
This sequence comes from Nelumbo lutea, assembly GCF_056320005.1. Classification (NCBI taxonomy): domain Eukaryota; kingdom Viridiplantae; phylum Streptophyta; class Magnoliopsida; order Proteales; family Nelumbonaceae; genus Nelumbo; species Nelumbo lutea. The sequence continues at coordinate 7,226,633 of NC_142687.1, forward strand.
GGGAACAATTTGATACGTGGAATATTTTAGCCAGAGCTAGAAATGAAGGTCGTCTATTTTCCAGGATAGAATGGCCTAAGGATCCAGATGTTGTATGTATCTTCTTGATCTGTTTTGTACATTGTTATTTATTCTTCAATTGCATTTAACTGAATCAATTAACTGATTTCCTAACCACAGAAGGAGCAAGTGAAGCGATTGCACCTACTTCTCACAGTGAAAGATTCTGCTGCTAATATTCCCAAGAATCTTGAAGCAAGGCGAAGGTTAGAGTTTTTTACAAACTCTTTATTCATGGAGATGCCTTCAGCAAAGCCAGTTAGTGAAATGATTCCTTTCAGGTATTTACCAGAAAATGAATTAATGGAAATATGTGTTTTTGTTATTTTTATGGTCATTTTCTGATGCTTTTCTAATTTCTTGTTTTGTTTGAGCATAGTGTCTTCACCCCATACTACAGCGAGACTGTGCTCTATAGTTTGTCTGAATTGCAAAAGGAAAATGAGGATGGAATATCTATTATTTTCTATCTTCAGAAGATATTTCCAGGTAAGTTTTATTCTCAACTCGGTACATAAGCTGATTTCCCCTTCTGTAAGGAATGCTATTGTTTCAAGTAATTATTATTTTATACCTGAGTGCTGTCAAGTCTGTTATTTTCTTATTTGACATTTGGATTACCATGAATTCATTTAACTTGTTGCCACAGAAATCACTACAAGATAATGCCTTGTTTAGTGTTTGTCCATGTACACTAATGAAAATCTGAAACCATCCCCTAAAAGTTATAAAATTGGAAAAGGATATTGTGATATTGGATTTTTTGAATTCGTTCTGATGCTATATCTGTGTTTGCCAATCTTTCTTTCCTTTTATTACTATTTTCCCCATGCTGATGAATTCTGTTATCTATCACAAAATTATAGAAAGAAGGATGTTATAGAATTGGAAACACCAAAACATCCAAGACTTCAAAGTTCAAACAGCATGGTGTTTCATCCTTTTATTTCCAGGGAATGTTTCTCTTCTTTATTTTTTTTTTATAAGTAAAATAAATTTTATTAAAAAGAAAAAATAAGTTACAAAAGAAGGCAACAATTCATCACCCGAGTACAAAGACCAATTTTCAGATTAGAGAACATTCCCCACATTACATATCTGATAATCCAGGACCTCTCCTAACCTAAAACCCAAGTCTTTTTTTTTCTAGTTGATTTTACTCTGGAAGAATCAGCAGCCAATCTATCACTAATCTACCCACAGCCACAACCATCTTGTCCAGGCTGCAAGCTTTGTCTTCAGAAGTCCTTCTGTTCTTCTCCTTCCAAATGTTCCAGCAAATTGATGGGATACAACTCCATAACATCTTCACCTTCTTACCCCACTCAGCCTGGGCAATGAAGATGAGGGACTAAAACCCAAAATGTAAGAAGGCACCATTTATTCCATTGTTGATTGAATGAAGCATGTAGCATGCACCACTGTGATCCTTGAGGATTAGAGCCAACAATAGTCATTGCTATAGTTCTTGTGTCTCAAGAATGTTTTGGTTACTGTTGAACCCTTTGTGTGGCTATATAAATTTCTTTGAAAATTAATATGTATTCTTTCATTTCATCATCATCATCCAAGCCTTGTCCTAAATCCTAACTAAATGGGGACATCTACATGAATCCTGTTTTGCCACTCTGTTCTATTCAGTGCCATATCCATCATTAAATTATTGGTGCTTAAATCATTTCTTATTACTCCACCCAAGTCCTTTTTGGTCTACCCCTAGCTCTTCTAGCCCCTTCAACTTGTAACAAATCACTTTTCTAACAGGTGTTGTAGATGGTCTTCTAACGTCACCAAAGCATCTCAATCTACTTTCTCTCATTTTATCACCGATTGGAGATACTCTTAGGTTTCTTTGTATGACTTCATTTTTGGTGTTGTCCTTCCTAGTTTTACACGCATCCATTTATCACCTGTTGAACCTACCAACAGAAGTAAATCTGCTTTTTGGTCTGTCTACTTTTATTTGGCCCACAAAGAGAGGGAGAATTATGTGGAAATGTAACAGAGCAGCTCTATCATGGATTCTTTGGGAAGAAATGAAAGCAAGAACATTCCAAGAAAAGGAGAGAAGCCTTTCGGAAGTCAAGGAGTGTGTTTTGACAAGGGTAATACATTGGTTGAAAACCTTGGATGCCTTCCACCTTTTTCCTTTTCTTTGGAAGAATTGGTCAGTGGCTAATAGCTCCTCCAAGGATAGTATTAATGTAGCATGGGTACCTCCTCCTGAAGGTTTTGTAAAGCTTGTTGTAAGGCTTATTTAATTGTTACTTTATAGCTGCTGTTAGTAGGCTGACTTCTTAGGATACTGTCAGTTAGTTACTTGTCTTTTTTCCTTATTATTTTTAGTTCTAAGATGTGCCGCTAGGGGCATACTTGTAATTTCTATTCCTTTATTAAGTTAATATAAATAGAAGACTGGCGACAGCCAGTAGGATCTTTTTTTCTCTCAATCGTACCTCTCTTTCTCTTCTCTTTTTCTCTCTCTCTCTCTCTCTCTCTCCCACTCTCCATAAATCATTACATGGTATCAGAGCAGGTTTTCTGGGCTGTAAAAGACCTACGATCCCTCCTGTTTTGAGCAAGGTCTCCTTTAAAAGTTTTGGACGTGGAAGATAGGGAAACCCTAGTAGATTTCTGGTGGAAACCCTAGCAGTTTCTGGCGGCAGTTTCTGTGGAAACCCTAGCAGCTTTCTGGCGGCAGTTTCTGTGGTTTTTTCCTTGGTCGTAATACCAAGAAAACCCTAGTCGGAGAAGGGCGATGCTGGTACAGACTCCCTTCCTCTGTTCGATGCTGTGAAGTCAAGTTCAGGTTAGCATCTTTATACAAGTGCTGAACAGGTGTGTTTTTTGTTTCAGTCTTCTTTGGCCGATGGTGTGTAGGGTTCATTCCTTGGTTATATAGGTATTTGTTTGGATGTTGGATGGTTAGACTGTATGAACTACAGTCAGATTGATAGTAATGTCTGTCTTGGTGGTGTTGAACTGATTACCGGGCTGGTTTAATGACTGGTTGTGTTGACTGAACCTTCTCAGAGTTGTTTTCAGTAGTGTTTTTTTGTTCTCTTGCTCACATCCTAGAAGTAAATTCTTTGAGGATTGGTATTCTGATTGTGGCTGCAGTGTAGTTGGGTGGTGTTTGGATTGTTTTTCAGTAGTATCTGATGGCAAATTATGAATCAGCTTCATCGGGGGCTACACCAACATGCAGCACAGCGGGTATGGGAGGTGAAAACATGTTTTTTCCCATGCCAATTACCCCTTTAAACGGTCTGAACTACCTGGAGTGGCTAAGAGCGTAAAACTCTATGTAACAACAAGGGGTAAAGCTGGTTACATTAATGGAAGGGTGAAAGAACCCAAGGGTGAGACAGCTGAACATGATAGGTGGGACCAAGAAAACAGTATGGTGATGTCTTGGCTCCTCGCAGCCATGGAACCTGATGTGAAGAACTTTATGTGGGCAGACACCGCTAGTGAGATCTGGGAATAGGCCAAAACTACCTATTCTGAGCAGAGGCATTATGCCAAGGTTTACTAGTTACAAGCTGAATCCTCAACATGTAAACAGGGAAACCGTAGTTTGTCTTTTATATTATTCGGCCCTTACCTCCATATGGAAAGAATTGGATCATTATCAAGCTATAGAGTGGAAACATGATGATGATACTAAGGCCTATAGGAAGCTGGTCTCTTAGCAACGTGTGTTTGCTTTCTTGTTGGGACTGAACCCTGCATATGAACCGTTGAGGGTACAGATCCTAGGAAGCAAAGAGTTGCCTACGGTTCACGAGGTGTAGTCCCTTGTTCAATCGGAAGAAAGCAGGCGGAATGTAATGGTTAGAGCTGAGGGGGAGCAACAAGTTGCTTTGGCTGCAATGAATAATAACTCCACGGGAAAGAAAAGTGACACTAAGAAGACTGATGATAAAGATAAGTTGTTTTGTACCCACTGTTGGCGTTCATGACATACACGTGACACTTGTTGGGACATCCACGGGAAACCCAAGTGGGCAACAAAGAATCAAGAACAGGGGAAAGGTCAAGGTCAGAAGAAAATTAACACAAGATACTCAGGTCGCCGGTAGTACTCAGGACCACCCTAATAAGTCTGACCCCAAGGAAGATTAAATGAATTCCTTTAGAGAGCACCTAGAATCTTATGGTAGGGCTTTGCGGCAAATGGACAACTCAGTCACTGGTACTCCCTCTACTTCATTTGCATCTACTTCAGGTAATATGGGTTCTGCATTTCATGTCACTCCCATGGATTCCCCTTGGATCATTGACTAAGGGGCCTCCAACCACATGATCGGTAAGCCGAACTTGTTTTAGTCTTATAGCCTTTTGTTAGGAAGGGATAGAGTGAGACTTGCAGATGATTCTTTTTCCTCCATTGCAAGCCAAGGATCAATATCTCTTCCCCATGGCCTTAACCTGAATTGTGCACTGCATGTCCCTCAACTTCCTATAAATTTGCTTTCAATTAGTAGCATTACAAGCTCCTTGAACTGTAACGTGACCTTTTTTGCTGACTCATGTGTTTTTCAGGACCTAACTTCTGGGAGGATGATTGGTAGAGGAAGCCTAGTGGACGGTCTCTACATTCTCGACAACAAAGCTAGTCTGTCGGTGTCATCCTCAGAGTCACATAGTCAGTCAAATAAGAGTCAATTTTTTTTTTTTTGTGGCATAGTCGTTTAGGTCATGCTTCTTTCGAAATAATAAAGTCTTTGTTTCCAGTTTTATTCAAGTCATGTTTAGTGTCAGAGTTCATGTGTCGAACGTGTCAGTTGAGAAAACAGTGTAGAACAATTTTTCACTCAAGTAATAAAAGATCAATTGCTCATTTTCATGTTGTGTATTGTGATGTATGGGGGCCTACCAATGTAATCTCTGAGGGTGGATATAAGTACTTCATCACATTGATCGATGATTACTCTCGCTATACATGGGTAATTCCTATGCATAGTAGAGATGAAGTTCCAAAGATAGTGAAAGAATTCCAGAGGATGGTGTTTACGCAGTTCCATGTTGAAATACAGATCTTCCAATCCGATAATGCAAAGGAATACTTCCATGGGGAGCTCAATGAGTTCTTTGCCTCCCACGGATCTATTCATAGGAGCTCATGCGCTAGAACACCACAACAAAATGGTGTTGCAGAAAGGAAAAACAGACACCTCCTTGAGGTAGCTCACGGGATGATGTTACACATGAATGTTCTAAAAAGGTTTTGGGTGGATGCTATACTTACAACTGCTTATGTCATCAATCACATGCCCTCCAAGGTGCTGAACTCCATGGCCCCTCATCAATTAATGTACCCCCAGTCTCCTTTATTTTCCATCCCCATGAGAGTCTTTGGTTGTCGTGCCTTTATCCATGACTTGTCTCCATCCCGAGGTAAGTTAGACCCTCGGTCAATTCCATGTGTCTTTCTGGGGTATCCCTCCTCTCAAAAAGGGTATCAGTGCTTTGATCCAGTTAGTGTAAGTTTTTTGTGTCTATGGATGTGTCCTTCTTTGAGTCTGAGCCATTCTTCCCTTCTTCTCCTCAGGGGGAGAGTAGTAGTGTGGAAGAGGAGAAGCAGGTTCAGGTATCTCTTCCTTCTATTCCGGACCTTACTCCCTTCCGTGTCTTCCAACGTACACGTCGTAGAGATCAACGGTGTGATAAAGATATGGTGTAGCCAAACACGGAGCAACCGACACCATTAGACTCCCAGGAGGTAAGTCCACCCCAGGAGGTAAGTCCACCCCCTAACCCTGCTCCTACTGTGGATGACCTTGACATTCCTATTGCCCAATGAAAGGGAGTCAGGTCATGCACTACCAAACACCGTATTACCCATTTTTGTCTCCTTTGATCACATTTCCCCCTCATACCCTGCCTTCCTATCTGCAGTTGATTGCATCCCTATTCCCAGAAATGTTGCAGAAGCCTTAAAATGCCCTGAATGGACAGATGCCATGAAGGAGGAGATTAATGCTCTTCACAAAAACCAGACTTGGGAATTGGTGGATCTTCCAAAGGGGAAAGACGCTGTGGGATGTAAATGGGTGTTCATGGTTAAGCACAAGGCAGATGGAACAGTTGAAAGATACAAAGCAAGATTAGTAGCCAAAGGGTACACACAAGTATACGGGGTTGACTATGATGAGACTTTTGCCCCAGTGGCTAAGATGAACTCAATTAGGGTTCTCCTGTCCTTAGCTGCTAATCTTGATTGGGAATTGCATCAACTAGACATAAAGAATGCTTTTTTGAATGGTGACTTAGAGGAGGAAGTATACATGGTTCAACCCCTTGGATTCTGTGCCAAGGGGAGTGAAAATAAGGTGTGCAAGCTGCGAAAGTCTCTTTATGGCTTAAAACAGTCTCCCAGAGCCTGGTTCAGTAAATTTCACATGGCAGTTCAACAGATGGGCTTCAATCAATGTCAGTCTGATCATACACTCTTTGTGAAGAGATGTCAAGAACAGGTTGTTGTATTGATAGTATATGTGGATGATATCATCATTACATGAAGTTGGAGCTCAAAGATACAGAACATGAAACAATTCCTTGCATCTAAATTTGAAGTGAAAGATCTAGGCCCCCTGAAGTATTTCCTTGGGATTGAAGTTGCTCGCTCAGAAAAGGGTATCTTTGTCTCTCAAAGGAAATACACCCTCGATCTATTACAAGATACAGGCAAATTAGGTGCAAGGCCGGCAGATACTCCTATGGATGCGGACCAGAAGTTAGGTGACTGTGTTGGTGAACCCCTGAAAGATGTGAAACAGTTCTAGAGGTTAGTGGGGAAGCTGATTTATTTGTCCATGACTCGTCCAGACATTGCCCATTCCATTGGGGTCCTAAGCCAGTTCATGCACTCTCCTAAGAAACCACACATGGAGGCAGCAAAGAGAGTTCTTAGATATTTGAAGAAATATCCCGGAACAGGCCTATTATTCAGTGAACACAATCACCTAAAGGTGGAAGTCTTTACAGATGCTGATTAGGCAGGAGCTGTGGATGACAGAAAGTCCACTAGTGGGTATTGCACATCTGTGGGAGGAAATCTGGTGACCTGGAAAAGCAAGAAACAAAGTGTGGTAGCAAGGTCAAGCGCGGAAGCTGAATATAGAGCTATGGCACATGGGGTGGCTGAAGTCCTTTGGCTAAAGAATCTTCTAGGGGATCTTGGAGTTGTTGTTCATGACCCTATGTCCCTTTACTGTGACAACAAGGCTGCAATAAACATCGCCAACAACCCTGTCCTACATGAGAGGACTAAGCACATTGAGGTGGACAAACACTTCATAAGGGAGAAATTGGAGAAAAGGGAAATTTGCATTCCTTATGTCAACTCCAAGAAACAACTTGCTGATGTTCTCACAAAGGGGCTTCCATGCTCGCGGCACAATGAGTTATGTGACAAGCTGGGCATGATAGACATATTCAGCCCAACTTGAGGGGGAGTGTTGTAAGGCTTATTTAATTGTTACTTTATAGCTGTTGTTAGTAGGCTGACTTCTTAGGATACTGTCAGTTAGTTACTTGTCTTCTTTCCTTATTATTTTTAGTTCTAAGATGTGCCGCTAGGGGCATACTTGTAATTTCTATTCCTTTATTAAGTTAATATAAATAGAAGACTGGCGACAGCCAGTAGGATCTTTTCTTTCTCTCAATCGTACCTCTCTCTCTCTCCCACTCTCCATAAATCATTACAAAGCTGAACTTTGATGGAAGCAGTCAAGGTGATCCAGGCCCATCTGGTATAGGAGGGGTCTTGAGAAATAAGGATAGCAATGTTATGGCCTTGTTTTCAGGCCTAGTAGAAATAGGAGATTCTATTTGTGGAGAACCTACAAGGACCTACTCATGAAAATTAAATGGCTAACAAGGAACATGACCACAAGAATACAATTAGTAGACAGGTAAGCAAATGCATTGGCTGATATTCTTGCCAAACAAGGGGCAAGTCGAGAATATTTTTACTGGACTGAATTGTAATTTTTTGTTGTTTTTGAGAAATTGTAATTACTAATATGGGAGAGATCACACCTCCCCCTCTCTATGGGATGCTTGTAATAGTATCACACTCTTTTCCTAATGAAGTCATTTAATTATAAAAAATAACAAGGTTACAAAATATGTGACATTGAGTCATCTCTTGGTCTCCAATCCTAGGTTACCCTGATTTGTACTCCCATTATTATTAAATTCACATTGCATATATTCTGTTTAAGTCCTTATTTTAAAACCTCTTGTTTCCAATACAGCTGGCCATAGCCCTAATTTTGCATTTAATCCTTTTCTAGTTTCATTAATTAGTACTATGTCATCGACAAACGTTAACTACCATGGGACCTCCCCTTGAAAATGTTTAGTCAATTCATCTTTGATTAGTCCAATTTAACATTAGTTTTTGCACCCCTCATACATATCCTTAATTAGTTCCACATAGTTATTTGGAACTCCTTTCTTTTCCAAAACTTACCACATTACCTCTCTTGAGGACTATATCATATGCTTTCTCTAGATCAGTGAAAATCATATGCAGATCTCTCCTCATCTATCTTAAATTTTCCATCTATCATCTTAATAAAAAGATGACTTCTAGAGTTGATCTCCATAGAATAAAACCAAATTGGTTTTCTGAAATATTTGTTTCATGTTGTAACCTTTATTCAGTTATTCACTCCCAAAGTTTTATAGTGTGCTCATGAATTTAATTCGACACCAATTATTACAACTTTTTCCATTCATCTGGCATTTTCTTTGTTTTCATTATCTTATTAAATATTTATTCTTGCAATTTCTAATGTGAAATTGCATAATAGCATTAATAAGTATAATTTCTTGAATATTAGATATATATTTTTATATTTTTATATGCTTTTGATGCTCTTACTACCATTGATGCTGTTGGTTTCCTAGTGTAGATTATCTGACACTATTTTCATCTCAGATGAATGGGAGAATTTCTTGGAACGAATTGGTCGAGGTGAATCTACTGGGGATGCCGATCTGCAGCAGAGCTCCAGTGATTCCTTAGAACTTCGTTTTTGGGCGTCTTATCGAGGCCAGACTTTAGCTAGAACTGGTTAGACCTGGCTGATATTTTATCTTATTTCTTTTATGTTTTTGAATGTATCATGTATATGAAACTTCAGGATATCTTTGTCCAGTGTTGTGGAGCGTTTAATCTATAATTGTTGTTGGCATATGTTCTTAGATGTTACTTTCATTTGATAATTGGCATACTCTTTTAGGGGGAGAAGATGTGAGGAAAAAATGAGAAAGAACCTCTTTATGTTATTTATTGTTGATAGTGTTTTTTTCTTTCACTGCCGAAATGCAGTGCGTGGAATGATGTACTACAGAAGGGCTCTGATGCTACAAAGTTATCTAGAAAGGAGAGCATTGGGGGGTATGTTCTGTTACCATCATTTTGATCCCCCTCCCTGCGGGGAAAAAAATATTTGTGTTGACACATTATTTTTCACCTTGTAGAATTAGAAGATGGTTATTCAAGAGCCAATCTCCTAACATCACAAGGATTTGAGATATCTCGCATATCCCGGGCACAGGCAGATCTTAAGTTTACTTATGTGGTATCATGCCAAATTTATGGCCAACAGAAACAGAAGAAGGCTCCAGAGGCAGCTGACATTGCTCTTTTGTTACAGAGGTTGTTTACATCTCCACTTTTCCTTGATTTCTTTCTCACATCATGTCATGGATTGCTATGACCTTTTATTTTTACTCTATTCACGCTATTTGAATCAGCTAATTGGAAATCAACTTTAAAATATTCTTAATGATAGCATCTAATATATACGGTAAGATGGAGCCCTATTATTTATTGACTTTTTTTGAGTTTGAATCCCCTGCCTGTTTTATGTTTGTGTCTTATTAGTTGATAATCTACACTTTGACAATTTCCATGAGCATCAAGTTTATCATGCAATCTCATGTGAGAGATTAGCTATTGGTATATTTTAGTGCCTCTGGGTGTTTATTTATTTTTTACTTGTGTCTTTCCAGGAATGAGGCGCTTCGAGTTGCTTTCATACATGTTGAGGAGAGTAGTGCCAATGATGGGAAGATTTTGAAGGAATTCTATTCAAAGTTAGTAAAAGCTGATGCACATGGAAAGGATCAGGTAGACAGAAGTGTTCCTTGGTGATGATTTATCCCTATTCCAGCAGTTCTATTGTATGCAATTGGCAGTTGGCATGTGCAAGATTGTTATTGAATTGCACGGCACAAATTCTGTGAAGAACAGTAAAGAATATGACAAGCCAGCAAGGGGTTCAGAAATATCCTCCTTGTCTAATCACATAATTTTCCCAAATTCTCAGGTTGCTTTATAATCCATGTGGTTAGAACTGCCATACTTTAGACTGCAAATTCAAATCCTCAAATTTTGGAGACGTGATGTATTCTCTTGTGGTTTAAGAGACTTATCAGATGCATGGACCTAATGCTATCTTATGCATGCTAATATATGCTCAAATGCAATAATCTACATTTTCACAGGGTAATCACAGGAGGCATCAATATAATGGAAACAGTACATCTGCCTAGCAGAAGTCTAACAAAAGGCAATGCTTTTATGCATCTAAAATTGTTATATCTTTTGTACTCTGTAACTTGAGCAATTTCATTGTTAAAGTAAGTTGCAGAATCTGTCTGATAAAGATCAGTGTTTCAGTGCCTTTGCTTTCTATTTACATGAACAACCAGTATTAACTAGTATTTTCAAAATGAGATGTGCAACTGAAGCACAAAAGGTTTCCTAGAGCCTAAGGTGCAATGCACAAGGCAAGTTGTGCACCTACACAAAGCAAGGCATGACTTTTAAAAAAAATATAAATGGAAAAGTTTAATGTACAAGAAGATGCAAATCAATGTTTTAAAACATGGGGGCATGGTGAGGTGTTCCCCTACCTGGAAGCATGAAACATAGTTTGGAACGCAGGAAGTGTAAGCCTTGAGCATGTATTTTTTTTATAGTTATACTTGGAGGCATGTTAACTTATTTTGCTACTCGGCAGACAAGCATAAAAAAATCGATAGTGTTGGTAAATTCTATTTGTTATACTTAAGTGGCCAATATAAAGTTTCTATGGACTAGGTTCCTGTTTTTTTTTTTTTTTTTTTTTTTTGTCTTTTGTTCTTTTTTTCAAGTTGATATATTTGTTCTGTTATTTTTATAGGAAGTCTATTCCATCAAGCTACCTGGAGACCCCAAGCTTGGAGAGGGGAAGCCCGAAAACCAAAACCATGCTATAATCTTCACACGTGGGGAGGCTATTCAAACTATCGACATGAATCAGGTGACTTATTTTCCTTGTAATTAGTAAATTTCCTTCAACTTCTGTAATTGGGTTGTATGCAATCTTTTATAACTGGTAAGCATTGTCAATTCATTTCTTTTCCCTTTGTGGATAAACTGGACCAACACATGTGACCAAGAGATTGCAATTGGTTGATATTCTTGTTTAATGCAAATATGTCCTTGTATACCTTAATTTTACAACTTATATTTGATGGCAATACGGAAAATGGTGCATATCCCAATTATTTTGTGAACTATAAGTAGTCGATCAAGACTACAATCAGTCTTGAATTCGAAAGTAAAAGAAAGATTTCAGATGGAGAAAAAGAAGAAAAGAGGGAGAAAGCAGAAGCACACAAAGGGTTTTAGAAAAGGAGAGAGAGGGTCGAATAGAATCCATCTGCCGACCCACTCTTAATATTTATATGTTTACTAATTGTAAAAAAAGGCTGAATTTCCCTTAATGCTTACATGGCAAATAAACTAATAATAAAGCTGAAATAACAAGTTGTAACAACAAAACTGAAATAACTACCAACTAACACTGACATAACTAACAAAGAATACATGCTGTGCTGCCATACGAACACAGTGGGGACCACAGCCGTGGGGTCCACATCAGTGTTCTCTGCACTCCCCCTCAAGTTGGGAATAGATATTTGTCATTCCCAACTTGCATAGATCTGCCTCTAACTTCTTCCTTGGAACAGCCTTGGTGAGAAGATCTGCGAGCAGCATGCTAGAGGTGATATACGGGAGACACACTTCTTGAGATGAAACCCTTTCTCTGACAAAATGTCGATCAACTTCGATATGCTTAGTTTTGTCGTGTTGTACCGGATTGTGAGTTATATTAATAGCAGTCTGATTATCACAATACAACATTAAGGGTTTCTCATAATCAATACCCAACTCTTCAAGTAATGACTTCAGCCATAGGATTTCAGCCACACCATTAGCCACCATTAGCCATCGATCTATATTCAGCTTCAGCACTGGAGCGAGAAACAACACTTTGTTTCTTACTCCTCCAAGAGACAAGGTTACCTCCTACAAAGGCACAATATCCAGAGGTAGACCTCCTGTCATCAGCACTCCTAGCCCAATCAACATCTGTATAGACTTCTATTTTCATGTGATCATTATTCTTGAATAATATACCTCTACCTGGACATCTCTTCAAGTATGCTAATATTCTCTCAACTGCAAGGAGGTGAGTAGTTCTAGGAGAATGCATGTATTGACTGATAACGCTGACTGCATAACTGATGTCTGGTCATGTGAGACAAAGATATAGGAGTTTTCCAACCAGCCGTTGGAACATAGCTTTGTCTTCAAGAGGCTCTCCACCCTCTGCACTAATCTTGTGATTCTATGGGTGTATCTGCAGGCTTAACACCCAACTTTCTAGTTTCTGCTAATAGATCTAGAACATACTTCCTTTGAGAAATAAAGATCCCGTGTTTAGATCTAGCAATCTCAATACCCAAGAAGTATTGTAGCTCACCTAGATCTTTCACCTCAAACTCTTGGTGAAGGAGTTGTTTGAGGGACTCAATCTCACTATTATCATTCCCTGTCACCACAATATCATCCACATATACAGCAAGCAAGGTCAAAGAAGAGTCCACTTTTTTAATGAACACTATATGGTCTGATTGGGCCTATACATAGCCGAATTTTTCATGGGCTTGTCTGAATCTATCAAACCAATCTTTGGGGGACTGCTTTAGTCCATACAAGGCTTTATTCAGCCGAAAACCCTTCTTATCTGTCTCGACATCATAAAATCTATGAGGTAATTGCATGTAGACTTCTTCCTGTAAGTCTCCATTTAGGAAGACATTTTTAACATCCATCTAGAACAAGGGCCAAGAATAACTAGCTGCAAGGGTTAACAGAACTCGAATAGTGGTCATCTTTTCCACTGGAGCAAAAGTCTCCAAGTAGTCTATACCATAAGTCTAGGTAAATCCTTTTGCAACTAACCGGACTTTATACCTTTCAATGGAACCATCAACATTATGTTTCACGGTAAATACCCATCTACATCCAACTGGTTTCTTTCCTTTGGGCTAGTCAACTAGCTCCCAAGTATTATTCCTCAGAAGGGCATCCATTTCAACCTTCATTGCATCTTTCCACTTAGGAACTGACAAGGCTTCCTGCACTGTTCTAGGAATAGGAATATCAGCAATGAATGTGAGAAAGGACCTGTAAGAGGGAGATAGGCGATCATAGGACATAAACTGGGAAATGCAGTGAGTTGTAGATGTTGTGCAACGTCGTTTCCCTTTACGAACTGCAATAGGGAGGTCAAGGTCATCCAAAGGAAGTGAAGTAGCAACAATGGAAGGTGTCTCAGTGGGACCTGGATCTGATAAGGGGACTATAATACCTGGATCTGGATCCACATAAGGAACTAGGGCTGGCCTGGACTGCTAATGACCGAAATCAACCTACCTCCACCGCCTGTGATAGACTTTCAACTCCTGACACCTCTGACAACCCTCTCCGTTACATCCCTCATCACTCAATGGAATGGGTAAAGGAACTTCAGATGAGTTAACCTCACTCTCACAAACCCCATTCTCACTACTCTCCCCCTGAGGAGAAACCCTAAGGTAATAAGGAACCTCCTCAAAGAAAGTAACATCCATCGAGACAAATCTCCTCCTGGAAGTAGGTTCATAGCAGCAATAACCCTTTTGAGTTTGTTCATAATCGAGAAAAATGCATTTGGAGGCCTTAGGGTCAAATTTGGAACGATGAGGTCCAAGAATCTGAACAAAGCAGGTGCAACCAAAGGTTTTAAGGGGTATAGTAAATAATTCTTCATCTGGGTATAGAAGGGTAAACAAAGGCTTCATGTCAAGAACCCGTGAAGGAACTCGATTAATGAGATACACTGCTGTGAGAATAGCATCGCCCCAGAAACGGATAGGCACATTGGAGGTAAACATAATGCTTCTAGTCACCTCCAAAATGTGCCTATTCTTCCTCTTGACAACCCCATTCTGTTGTGGTGTATCAGGACAAGTACTCTGGTGAATAATCCTATGATCAAGTAGATAAGAGGCCAGTGGCTTGGTAAAGTATTCTCTCGCATTATCAGATTTGAGGATTTTGATTTTGACCCCAAACTGGGTTAAAATCATCTGATGAAAAGTCTGGGTCAGAGCAAGAACCTCGTCTCAAGAACGCATAAGGTAAACCCAAGAAAAACGGGTATAGTCATCAACAAACAACAAGAAATATCTGTACCCCCCCATAGAAGGGATGTGATACGGGCCCCAAACATCGGTGTGCACAACATCAAAAGAATTACTACTTTTATTACTCAAGGATTAAGATGTTCTACAATGCTTTGCAAGCTCACAACTCTCACATCTCAAATTTGACATCTGAACAGACTTAAATAAATTAGGAAACAAACACTTCAAAGACTGAAATGATAAATGACCTAACCGATTATGCCAAAGCATAACCGGACTAACAGATTGAGAAACAAAAGACTTCTTATCTTCATGATCTTTCCAATGAGAACTCTCTCTAAGCAGATAGATCCCATTCGTCTTACAACCAGTCCCAATCACCTTCCTTGTCTCCAAGTCCTGAAAAACACATAGGTTAGGGAAGAAGGTTACTGAACAGTTTTAATGTTTTGTAATACTACTGACTGAAAGCAAGTTAGTATCAAGCTTAAGAACATGCAAAACTAAGGATAAGGAAATGGTATTAGACAATTTGATGTCTCCCTTGCTAGAAATGGGGACAAGGGAACCATCATCAATGGACACTTTATCTCTACCAGAAGATAAGTGATAGGTAGTGAACAGTGATGGCAAGCTAGTCATATGGTCAAATGCACCTGAGTCTATTACCCAACAATGTTCAGTGCTACCTGGAGCTAAAGCATGATAAGCTGAGGTCCGAGTACCTGAATGAGTAAAGGCTGATGTGGAAGGAGCTGATGAGGACTGAGATGACTGAGCTGAATTCCCAACCTCCTTTTCCAACTTTGTTAGGGCAGCCCGAACAACAGCTAAGGTGTCTAGAGGCGTGTCTTTTGTGCTCGATGAGGAGGCAGAATCGGTATTAACAGCCATATGAGCATTACCCCTTTTGTTCCTCAGTTTTGTTGGGACTAGATGAGGGTGCAGCTTCCAACATGTGTCTTTAGTATCCTTAGGTTTCTTGCAATGTTCACACACTAGATCCCGCTTATCTTCCTTCTTCATATCCCTTCCCGTATCACCCCCAGACTTAGGCTTAATTGCTGCCAAGGCTGGTGGAAAGGGCTGATGCCGCATCATAACCTTCCTCCTGGTCTCTTCACTATGCACCAATGAGTAGGCTTGAGATAAGGTCATACTGTCCCTTGTTAGTATCTGTTGTCTCACAATATCATAATCAGAATTCAGACCAGCTAGGAATTCAAAACCCTATTAGTCTCAACTTTCTTTCTATGAGTCTGTGCATCCTTCTGACTTTCCCACTCAAGTGTTTCCAAATGGTCAATTTCATGCCACAAAGATTTCAAAGTAGAGAAGTAAACGGGGACTGGTTTCTCTCCTTGCTTGAGGTTATTAACCTCACACTTCAATTCATAGGCCCTAGCAACATTAAGGGATTGGGAGTAGGTCTCTTTCATGGCATCCCAGATATAGTTTCAGCTGATATGTGGCTGCATAGAGTTGCACAGTCATGTCATAACCAATTTGTTCTCCTGAATCCACTTAGTATACATTTGGTCGTTCTTGGATGGTTCTTTCACATCTCCCAATAGGTAGCTAAGTTTTCCTCTACCCCCAATAGCCATCATGGCCGATTGGGCCCATTCTAAGTAGTTGGATCCATCAAACCTCATAGTTGTAATCTGAAATACAGTTTCAGACATATTACCAGAATTGCTATTCCCAAAAACACCTTCCCCCTGATTCTTGAACTCCATTCTTGGTTAAGAATTAGCAATCAAAGGCTTTTAAAGCTACTATAATAGAAAACAATACTTAAACAACTGATAACAGCCAACCTAAGTCTTCCACAAACAAGGGGAAAAACAGAATTCTGTATGAACTCAGTTCAGATCTGATCTGAAACCAATCGACAGTTCTGACTGTAAGCAGTCTAATTCTTGATAAAGGCTCTCACCCCCAAAAACAGATTTTGAAGCTGAAACAAGTCTAGAACTCACTTAGAAAATAATCTGGAATGCTGAAACAGATTTAGGGTTAAGGAAAACTTGGAGAAATCTTTGTGAGAACAAAACAATTCTCAGCCGCACCTTCCAAATAGGTCCACAGTCAAGTCTGGTCGTAGGGTTAAGAACAAACCCTAGAAAAAAAAAAAAAAAAACAGAAAACTCAGATCGCCTCTAAGAAAATAAGGGAAAGCTCAACCGCTCCTTCTAGATAAGTCCAACCTATCTTTGACTAATGACGGTCTCAAGAAAAGATAAAAACTTACCCAGAAAACTCTGATCGCCACCTTCAATCTTGGCCTGAACCCTAATATTGATCCTTTAACCTTCTCCGATTCTTCTTGATTACCAAAATACTCTCCAAGCCTCTACAAGCCTTTGGACAGCTGCTAAACTCTTCTGGTAACCTCCAAGAATCAGCCAACGAACAGTTCTTTCTAAGCTTCCAGCCCTAGGCAATTCTCATGTGGTCGGCTGGATTAGACACTTGAGAAACCCTAGATTGGCTCTGATACCAAGTAGTCGATCAAGACTACAATCAGTCTTGAATTCGAAAGTAAAAGAAAGATTTCAGATGGAGAAAAAGAAGAAGAAAAGAGGGAGAAAGCAGAAGCACACGAAAGGTTTTAGAAAAGGAGATAAAGGGCCGAATAGAATCCATCTGCCGACCCACTCTTAATATTTATATGTTTACTAATTGTAAAAATAGGCTGAATTGCCCTTAATGCTTACATGGCAAATAAACTAATAATAAAGCTGAAATAACAAGCTGTAACAACAAAACTGAAATAACTACCAACTAACACTGACATAACTAACAAAGAATACATGCTGTGCTGCCATACGAACACAGTGGGGACCACAGCCGTGGGGTCCACATCAGTGTTCTCTACACTATATGCACTATTGTGCTAATATTTTAAACCACCACACTTTTTTCGCAGCTTATTCTGGTATATTATGGCATTTCATATGCAAAAGAAATTCCTGAATGTTCTTTTTTTTTAATATAGGATAACTACCTTGAAGAAGCAATGAAAATGAGAAATCTTCTAGAGGAATTTCGAGGAAATCATGGTCTTCGACGTCCAACTATTCTTGGTATAAGAGAACATGTCTTTACTGGAAGGTTGGATATGAACTTCTGCCAACATGATTCCTGTGGGTCATTGTCATTACCTCTTATTCATAGCTGACTGAATTTGTTTCAACAGTGTTTCATCATTAGCTTGGTTTATGTCCAACCAAGAAACTAGCTTTGTCACCTTGGGTCAGCGCATTCTAGCAAATCCTCTCAAGTAAGCCGTGACTTCTTTGATTTGTATATTTTATTAAGGAACTAGTCAATATTTTGCATTATGAAGTCATTAGAGGATTTGTTCATGCTATTTTTTTTTCAAAAAAAAAATGAAATTAGCAAATCATACTTTCAGAAATCTTGTTCTGTATGAAGTTTGCTAGTACACCGGAAACTGTTGAGATTTATGTTTCTAATTCATGAATGTTTGCTAGTGTACTGGAAACTGTCACTTCTTGGAAATAATGCTATTGATACTTTACCCTAATTCCCTTCTTTGTCCCTTCAAGATGAATGTGATAAATAACACTGTCTTTGGTATTAATAAGCCAAACCTTGTTTCCTAAAAAAAATAAGCCAAGCCTTGTTAGTTTTTTTTTTTTTTTCAAATGAATCATGTTCCACCATTTCATTCTTTTCAGTGTCGTATCAAAATGTTAAACTATGGAGCCTTCAATCATTTCTGACTACTTCAACCTATCCCTTTTTTGGTCCACCTCTATCTCTTCTAGCCCCTTCAACTTTTGTACAGATCACTTCTTAATTGTGCTGTAGATGGATTCTTTGCATTTTCCCATACCATCTTGTTGAATTGGGCCGATTTTGAGTTATTGGGCCCAGCCTTTTATTTCTTATTTTTAAGTTGTTAAGTTAGGAAGTTATTGGGCCTTAGGCCCATTAGTTTATGTTACTTTAAGTTGTGACTGTTCAGCTGCTTAAAGTAGCCGCCCTACTAAGGGTATTCTTGTAATCTTCCATTCTTTTATTTTAAGTATATAAATCAAGAGGGGTTGGCGGCCAGATCTATTCAATTCTAGAGACATCCCACTCTCTTTTCTTCTTCTCTCTTCTTCTCTACTGTTGAAACCTTTCAGCTTCTTCTACTTTTCTTCACAAGGCATTCATCTGAAACTGTTATCAGCAATTTCTACTTGGTATTAGAGCATGCCGAAGGTTTCTTGAGCTGCTCTATCTTGCAGTCCTAGATCGGCCGATTGCATGGTGATATGAGAGGCTGATCGAAGACCTCGAGTAAGCCCAGTTTTTGGATTTTTTGGTGGATCTATTTTTCCCTGTAGCTGGTCTAGGGTTTCCCATCAAATTCAAGAAGAACTACAGAAAGGGGGAGAGTCCTATTTTTGTAGGACTCTTCAATTTTGACCTAGGAAGTGGCGCCTTAATTTTTTAGGGTTCCTTGGAGTTTTCTGAAGGGAGTGTTCAAGTCCCATCTATTGTGGAGGTCTCTGAAGGGAGCAGTTGTTTTTTCTCTCTTCTCCCGTCCCGCGAAAAGGGAATCTTTTGTGGGAGGACCACCTAGGGTTCCAGAAGGGTGTATGTGGTGCCTGAAAGGGATTATTTCTTTTTTCTTCATCTCAAAATGATTTTATGACCCTTTGCTGGGAATAATGGAGGGTCGCAGAGTTGAAAACAAACTGGGAAGTGAAACGGGACAAGGAGGAAGAGGTGTTGGAGACCTTTTCAGGGTTGGGATCATCACTACAATTAAGTTGGACTGTACAAACTTTTTAGAATGGTCACAATTTACAAAGATGGCCATTGGTGCTCATGGGAAATTGGGGTATATCATTGGTGAGGAAGTGAAACCCGAGACTAACAGTTCCCGGTGGGTACAGGAAAATTATATGGTAATAACTTGGTTGTGCAATTCTATGCTGCCTCATACAAGTAAAATTTTTTTGTGGGCAAATACAGCTAAGGAAATTTGGGATGGGGTTGCAGAAACCTACTTGTCGAGTGAAAATGTTGCTAGGGCCTATCAGTTGAGGAACCAGGTTATTGCTACCAGACAGGGAGATAAACCTATTGCTATTTATTTTTCGGCCCTTAAAATCCTATGGCAAGAGATTGACCATCTGGAGACAGTGGTTTGGGAAACCACTAAGGATGTTGTTGCCTACCAGAAACTCTTAGAGTAGAATAGTGTTTTTGAATTTCTTGCTGGTCTCAATCCTAAGTATGACATTGCAAGTCAACATATCCTTTCCAAGGATAGCATTACTCTCTCTCAGGCATATGCCTTTGTATTAGGGGAAGAGAATAGGAGGAATGTGATGATGAGGAATTCGAGTCTTGAACAGTCTGCCATGGTCAGTACTGTGAAACCTAAACAGAGTGGAGACCGGGGTGGTAGTGAAAGCAGGAAGGAAGATAAGAAGGATCTGATTTGTGACTACTGTAAGAAACACATGAGAGATACCTAATGGAAGCTTCATCCTCACCTTGTGTCGAATAGACTCAAAAACATGAAGGCAAATGTTAACATGGTAGTCACTGGTGACCTACCTAGCCCCCCTACTACAGCTACTTTGGAGTCTGTTGCAGCTGCTGCAGTGAGGGCCAAACTTGAGAGATATGGACAGTTACTAATTCAGCGAGATATAGTCAGCCCTAATCTGGTAATAGGTGGACAACTAGGTATAGGTGGTTCTGCTGGTGGACATTCTACTTCCTTTGCTCATACAGGTAGTTCACATGCCACTGCAAACTATATTTCCACTATAGGTAAGGAGGGACCTCCTTGGATTATAGATTTTGGAGCCTAAGAGCACATGACCTATAGTTCCACTATTTTTTCTTCTTACCAACTTTGTTCTAGCAAAGACAGAGTTTCCACAGCCGATGGATCTCATGTTCTCATTGCTGGAAAGGGGTCTGTCAAGATTACTGGTTCCATTTCCCTACCTTCTGTCCTTCATGTATCCAGATTAAGTACTAACTTATTATCTGTTAGTAGTTTAACTAAGAACTTGAATTGCCTAGTGATTTTTTCTCCAGGCCATTGTGTTTTGCAGGATCTGGTTTCAAAGAGGACGATTGGGAGTGGTCGTGAGGTGAATGGAATCTACCTTCTAGATGTGCTTCCTCATCATTAGAGTCATCATGTTAGTAGGGATTTTGAGTCAAAGTCTGTGGGTCAGATTATGCTTTGGCATAATCGTTTGGGACATTTGTCTTTTCCTTCTTTACATTTCTTATTTTCGAAGTTATTTGAGTCTATTAATTTGTCTAGCTTAGAGTGTGAAAGCTGTCAGCTTGGAAAACATTGTAGACATTCGTTTAAAGCTAGTAATAAAAGGTGGTCATTTGCTTTTGATGTTATTCATATTGATGTGTGGGGACCATATCATGTTCCTTCTATGGGTGGCTATCGATATTTTCTCTTATTTGTGGATGATTTTTCTCGGTATTCTTGGATTTACTTAATGAGATCTTGTGATGAGGTACCGTCATTGATTCGATAGTTTCATCAGATGGTGCTAAGACAGTTTGGGGTACGAGTGAAGGTGTTTAGATCAGACAATGCTAAGGAATTTTTTGAGAAGAACTTTGCTTCATATCTGTCAGAGTATGGAGTAATCCATCAGAGTAGTTGTTCTTACAGTCCACAGCAAAGTGGTGTAGTAGAGAGGAAGAACAGACACCTTGTTGAGATTGCAAGAAGTATGATGATCACATCTGTTGTTCCAGTTCGGTTTTGGGGTGATGCAGTTCTCACAGCAGTCTTTCTAATTAATAGGGTGCCCTCTCATGTACTTGGATTCAACACCCCATTCAGCCTCCTTTTTCCTAAGGGGGAGATGTTCTACATCCCTCTCGGGGTTTTTGGTTGTGTTTGCTTTGCACATGTTCTTGGTCCTAACCATTCGAAGCTCGATCTGAGGGCAAAGAAGTGTGTTTTTCTTGGTATGCAGAAAATCAAAAAGGGTATTGTTGCTATGACCCAACCTCTGGAAGTCGGTATGTTACTATGGATGTCACCTTTTTTGAGTTCACATCCTTTTTCTCGAAAGGTTCTTCTCAAGGGAAGTGTTTTGGGGAAGTAAGTGAGCAGTCTATTCCTCTTCCGATTCTAGTCCCTATGTCCACTCCTGTGTCTAATCCTCCTATGTCACCTATCTTACCACCGCCCTTGCGTCCTACTTCTCAATGTTACTCACGACAACACCTACGACTTCACATGGAGGTTGATTCCATTGTAGAAGAACCCACATCACTTCCTATCGGTTCCTTGGAGACTCCAGATTTGGCTGACATGGACTCAGGTATTCTTCTTGATCCCTCTAATGTTTCAGTTCCTATTGATTCTACTAATCCCATTACAGATGACCTGGACCTTCCTATTGCACTCAGAAAAGGGAAGAGAAAGTGTACTGCTCATTGTATCTCATAATATCTATCCTACAGTGGACTTTCTCCTTCTTATCGAGCTTTCCTTTCTTCTCTTAACTTTGTGTCTATACCCAAGGGTGTCAGTGAGGCTCTCTCCAAACCTAAGTGGAAGACATCTATGCAAGAAGAAATGGAAGCCTTAATTAAGGATCAGACATGGGAGATTGTGGATCTACTAGAGGGCAAGGAGACTGTTGGATGCATATGGGTTTATACAGTTAAATACAAGGTAGATGGAAGTATAGAAAGGTATAAGGCCATACTGGTTGCAAAAGGGTACACTCAAACCTATGGCATTGATTACTTAGAGACCTTTGCATCGGTTGCAAAGATGACTTCTGTTCGGATCCTTCTCTCTCTTGCTACTACATACTCTTGGCCCCTTTTCCAACTTGATGTAAAAAATGCCTTTCTGAATAGGGATTTGCAAGAAGTGTATATGAATCTTCCTGTTGGTTTCTATAGTGATGCTGAAAAGGGGAAGGTATGCTGATCGAAGTCACTTTATGGTTTAAAACAGTCTCCCAGAGCATAGTTTGATAGGTTCAAGAAGGCCTTGATTGCTTTTGGCTACATTTAGACTCAATCAGACCATACTTTGTTTGTGAAGCAGAGGGGGTCCCTAGTGTCAGTTCTGATTGTTTATGTGGATGACATTGTAGTTACAGGAAATGACTTGAGTGAGATTGACAGCTTGAAGAAGAATTTGCACAGAGAATTTGAAATTAAGGATCTTGGGGAGCTGAGGTATTTCTTGGGCATTGAGATTGCAAGATCAAAGCATGGAATTTTTATTTCTAAGAGGAAGTATGTTCTAGACCTTTTACAAGAAACATGGAAACTTGGAACAAAGGCAGCCAGTACTCTTGTTAATGCATCAGAATGTGAGCTGGTAAAGGACATTGGGAGATATCAGAGACTTGTGGGGTGGCTGCTATATTTATGTATGACAAGACCAGACATCTCCTATGTAGTGAGTGTGGTGAGTCAATGCATGCATGCCCCACGAGTCCAGCATTGGGAGGTTGTTGATAGGATTCTTGCTTATCTAAAGGAACACCTAGGCAGAGGCATACTATTTGCTAACCATGGATAGTTGAAGCTAGAGGCTTATATAGATGCTGATTGGGCAAGATGCCTTGATGACAGGAGATCTACATCAGAAGTTTGCACTCTTT
Organism: Nelumbo lutea; assembly: GCF_056320005.1. Lineage (NCBI taxonomy): Eukaryota > Viridiplantae > Streptophyta > Magnoliopsida > Proteales > Nelumbonaceae > Nelumbo > Nelumbo lutea. Next base: position 7,249,894 of record NC_142687.1, read on the forward strand.
TTGGGGGTAATCTAGTTTCATGGAAAAGTAAGAAGCAGACAGTTGTGACAAGGTCAAGTGCAGAAGCTGAATGCAGAGCCATGGCACATGGAGTTTCAGAGCTTCTTTGGATCCGTTCCTTGTTAGGAGAGATTGGTGTTGAGGCAAAAGAACCTATGATGCTATACCGTGATAATCAGGCAACAATTAACATTGCCCACAACCCAGTTCAGCATGCCAAGACAAAGCACATTGAAGTGGACAAACATTTCATATGAGAAAGGGTGACTTCAAGAGGAAGTTTGTCTCTCATACATTGCTTCTGATTAGCTTGCTGATGTTCTTACAAAAGGTGTTGCAAGGAACAAGCTGGAGCACGACCTACACAAGTTGGGAATGTGTGACATTTACTCCCAACTTGAGGGGGAGTGTTGAGTTGGGCCGATTTTGAGTTATTGGACCCAGCCTTTTATTTTTTATTTTTAAATTGTTAAGTTAGGAAGTTATTGGGCCCTAGGCCCATTAGTTCATGTTTTTTAAGTTGTGACTGTTCAGCTACTTAAGGTAGCCGCCCTACTAAGGGTATTCTTGTAATCTTCCATTCTTTTATTTTAAGTATATAAATCAAGAGGGATTGGCGGCCAGATCTATTCAATTCTAGCGACATCCCACTCTCTTTTCTTCCTCTCTTCTTCTCTACTACTGAAACCTTTCAGCTTCTTCTACTTTTCTTCACAAGGCATTCATCTGAAACTGTTATCAGCAATTTCTACTCATCTTAAGTATACTTATTCTCATTTTATCACCTATTGGAGCTATACCTAGGTTTTTTGTGCTAAATTCATTTTTGATCCTATCATTATTTTATACTTAATCTTTCTCAAAAAAAAAAACACTAGTTTTCCCACTCATTAATCTCAACATTAACACTTCTTCCACATTCTTTTTTTTGGACATGTTTATTGGCTTCCCAAAACTTTGTTCTATACAACATTACTGGCTTTATAAGTGTTTTATAAAACACTCTTTTAGTGTAAGCAGTATTCTCCTATAACATAGAACTCCATATGCACCCATCCAACTTCCTCCTCAATCTCTCCCTTGCTGTGGATTTATTGAACCAAGGTAATGGAAGAGGTGGCCTTGAGATATCTCTTGGTCTCTGATTCAGTGTGCCCTGATTTTTTTTCGGACCAATAACTGTAAAATTCATTCAATTAAGATGTAATAGCACAAATAGAAAATCAGTGAGAGATAAACCCTCTTATCTCTCCCCTTTAGATTTTAAACTGTTAGCATAGGGGTATTTCTGTCTTTATACCTTGATTGATGTTGCTGATCTGTAATGTTGTGTTGAAATATGTGCTCTTAACTTAAGTAAGGGCACATAGGTCTTTTTAGTTATGTTTTAATAATAATATAAATACTTATTGGCCGAATGGGAGATGTCATGCTGACTCTTTCAGTTCGAACCAGAATTCTCTCCTCTCTTTCTCTCTTTCTCTATCACTCTTTCTTCTTCTACATAACTGAACTCAGTCAGGCCGAACTCTAAGGCAAACCTGAATTCTAACATGGTGTCAGAGCAGGTTAAATCTGCCTAGATTTCTGCTTGCCTAGGGTTCATTCTTTGCGCACCCTATCTAGGGTTTTCCTCCTTTTTTTCTGTGTTCGATTGGAGATAAGGGAAAGGACTGAAAAGGAGTGATCGCCCTCTTCCCTTGGGGGTCTCTATGCCTCCAATCAGGTCGTATGTGGTCGGTTGCTGTGATTTCTGAGATCACCCTCTCCTAGTAGAGGAAGAATAGAGGGTCGAACTGTGTGTGGCTGTTGTGTGTGAAGCGGCTGTTGTGTGTGGACTGCTCTCCTACTCGCATGGGTGTTACTTCAGTGATAAGGTAAGAGATATCACTTCTTGATATCAGTTATGGATTAAATAGGAGGTGTGTTTCAGATCATTTGCTAGTGTTTCGGCCAGTAAGTGCTAGGGTTTATGCTGGTTTCTTTGTGCATGTTGAAGGAAGAGATATGATCATATAGTGGTGATATTTCAGGTAGTTGTAGGAGCAGGGTTTGTGGTGTAAAGAGCACACATTCCAGCAACAATTAGTGCTGCAACCAGTGTGACAGGTGTGACCTAGTGGTGTGTAGTGTGCAGATCTCAGTGATAATAGAATTCAGCAAGTGTGCAGAATTGGTGATAACATAATGGGAGACAGTAATGATTATAAACCTAGTGTGATGGTGCCTACAGACTACCTGAATGTTCAGATGACCTCCATTAAGTTAAATGGAGAGAATTATGTCCCTTAGGCTAAATTCGTTGAAGTCTTTCTAAAGGCAAAGAAGAAGGTAAAACATATCAGAGAGGAGAAACCCTCCTCTGACTCTAACGAGTATGAAGATTGGGAGCAAGAGGACGCTCAGATCATCACATGGTTGTGGAACAGTATGGAACCCAGGATTAGTGTGAACTTCATGTTCCTTGATACTGCCAAAGACGTGCGGGACCATGCGAAAAAATTGTATTCGGGGCAGGACAATACAACCAGAGTTTATCAGCTTTATCAAGAGTACTTTAATCTGCAACAGGGCAATCAGAGTCTTGAGGAGTACTATGCCAACATGAGGAACATACGTAATGAGTTGAATGTCTATCAACCTCTCACTTCTGATGTCAAGATTCAGCAACAACAGAGAGAGCAGCTTGATGTGACTAGATTTTTTGTGGGACTAAAGTCTGAATATGAGCCAGTACGGGCTCAGATATTAGGGGGATCAGCTCTTCCATCCCTAGAAGAGGTATTTGCTCGACTTCGGAGGATTTCTATCGGATCTATTGAGAACTCTAATATCTCAGATAGATCGGCCTTTGCTGCATCGAAAGGCCGTGGTGGTAGAGGTGGAGCTCGGGGAGCTCAGTCTGTCGTGGTGTTGGTAGTGGTTCTGCATATGGCCGAAGTGGCAATGGTGGGTCTACTTGTAATCGTGGTGGTGGTCGTACTGGGAGCAGAGATTCAGGGGGAGCCCGTGGTAGAGGACGTAGCTCAAGCCCGAGGAAGTGCACTCATTGTGGTATGGATGGACATACCATCAACTATTGTTATGATTTACATGGTCCTCCCTCAACCTGGGCCAATCATGCCGTGACCGACTCAAGTTCCAGCTTTAAACAGGAGAATCATTCATCTGACCAGTTGCCTCCTACATCCACAGATGGTCCCATGAAGGAGATGGTGAGTGTTCCCCGTGATGAATATGAGAGGTTTATCCAATCACAGCAGAACACGACAACTTTTGCTCACTCAGGTATGGCTTGGTTGGCATCTACACCCAAACCCTAAATAGGTGTTACCATCCTGGTTCTCGACGGTCCTTTGTGTGTGCTAATGTCAGTTTCTTTGAGTCTACTCCGTTCTTTTTGGGGTCTGGTGATGCTTCTTCCTCATCACCTCCTCCCCTTCCACTTCTCGTTGTCGATCCTCAGTTTGTTCCAGTTGTGACCAAATCCTTGCCTCCGGTGCCACCACCTGTTGAACGCCCACCTATCTGTCATGTGTATACACATCGCCCACGTGCGCCGGCTACTACTCCTCCGGCTACATCTCCATCGACAGATCCGGCACCAGAACCCCACTTGGCATTTGAGATTGATCTACCCATTGCTTTGCGGAAAGGTAAACGTACTTGCACCCTTCATCCCATTTCTAATTTTGTTTCTCTTACTCACCTTTTCTGCTTCCCATCGCCAGTTTGTTACCTTGTTATCATCAGTTATTGTTCCTAAAGATGTCCAGGAAGCCCTTGCCTCTCCAGGGTTGTGCCGTGCCATGGAAGAAGAACTCTCAGCCCTTCATCATAATCATACTTGGGACCTCACTGCTCTTCCTCCTAGGAAGCAAGCTGTTGGTTGTAAGTGGGTTTATACGGTTAAGTACCTGCCTGATGGTAGTGTTGAACGCCTGAAAGCGCGATTAGTTGCAAAAGGGTACTCCCAAACCTATGGCATTGACTACACAGAGACCTTCTCACCGGTTGCTAAGATAGGGTCAGTTCGTGTTGTGATCTCTCTTGCAGCCATGTATGAGTGGCCACTATATCAGCTTGATATCAAGAATGCCTTTTTGCATGGTGACTTACTCGATGAGGTCTACATGGAGCAACCTCCAGGGTTTGTTGCTCAGGGGGAGGATGGTAAGGTGTGCAGACTAAGGAAGGCTATATATGGGCTTAAACAGTCTCCTTGAGCATGGTTTGGTAGGTTCAGTGAGGTGGTAAAGAAGTTTGGCATGAAACAGTGCAAGGTTGACCATTCTATATTTAGTCATGACTCTCCGGGAGGAAAAATACTGTTGGTGGTGTATGTAGATGATATTGTTATTACTAGGAATGATAACATTGGTATTGATAGGCTGAAGACTTATCTGCAGGATCACTTTCAGACAAAGGATCTGGGTAAACTGAAATACTTCTTGGGGATAGAGGTAGCGAGATCCAAGTATGGGATTAACCTGTGCCAGAGGAAGTATGTGCTTGATTTGCTGGAAGAAACAGGCTTGTTGGGTGCCAAACCAGCTGAAACACCCATGGACACAAATACCAAGCTAAGCAGTGATATGGGTGAAGTGTTTGAAGACCCTAGCAGATACCGACGACTTGTGGGCAAACTGAACTACCTAACCATTACCAGACCAGACATCTCATTTGCAGTTAGTGCGGTAAGCCAGTTCATGCAAAAACTTCTGACTCCTCACTGGAATACGGTTCTGAGAATTGTGAAGTATCTAAAAGGGGCCCCGGGTCGCAGTATGATATACAAGAGTGGGGGAAAACTTGAAATAGAAGGGTATTCTGATGCTGATTGGGCCGGTTCTATGTCTGATAGGCGGTCTACTACAAGCTATTGCACGTTTCTGGGAGGTAACCTGGTGACATGGAAAAGTAAGAAGCAGACGGTTGTGGCAAGAAGCAGTGCAGAGGCAGAATATAGGGCTATGGCGCATACCGCTTGTGAACTAGTGTGGCTAAGGAACCTTCTACAGGAAGTAGGGTACAACATTAACACTCCAATGAAGCTCTATTGTGATAATCAGGCTGCAGTTCATATCTCCTCTAATCCAGTGTTTCATGAAAGAACCAAGCACATTGAGGTTGACTGTCACTTTGTGAGGGAGAAGGTGCTGAATGGAGAGCTAGACACTACACATGTTAATACAGGAAATCAGTGGGCTGACTTATTTACAAAAGGCTTGAGTCGGGGAAGAGTGGACTACATATGTAACAAGCTGGGAGTATATGATATATACTCACCAGCTTGAGGGGGAGTGTTAGCGTAGGGGTATTTCTGTCTTTATACCTTGATTGATGTTGCTGATCTGTAATGTTGTATTGAAATATGTGCTCTTAACTTAAGTAAGGGCACATAGATCTTTTCAGTTATGTTTTAATATTAATATAAATACCTACTGGCCGAATGGGAGATGTCATGTTGACTCTTTCAGTTCGAACCAGAATTCTCTCTTCTCTCTTTCTCTCTTTTTCTCTTTCTCTTTTTCTCTCTTTCTCTATCACTCTTTCTTCTTCTACATAACTGAACTCAGTCAGGCCGAACTCTAAGGCAGACCTGAATTCTAACATAAACAAAAGTTACAACTGTGTCAAAATAGTTGATTTCTCCCAACCCCTTGTTTGGCTAATGCATTGGCCATCGAATTAGCAATTCTTTTCACCCAAAGTATTCGCAGTTCATGTCCTTTGTGATCCATTTGAATTGTTTCTTCTTATTGTTGTATCTCCACCTCCTGCTATCCTCATCCAGTAACCATGCCATTACCAGTTTGGAGTGTACCCTGATTTTTAGTACTATTTTTTTTTTGTGAAGAGAAAAATTAACTGTTATTAGCAATAAGTTAATAACTATAGTAACATGTAGAGAAAAGGAAAAGAAGGATGAGGTGACCTTGATACATCTATTTTTCCTTACAAAATATAATGACAAAAAGGCCAATGACAACTCTGCTCAATTTCTCACTATCCCTTGCCACTTTGTATTGAAGTATGATCTGTTTATCTACTTAATAGTCTGCTAAAGCCCAGTTCATGATAAAAGAACTGATATCCTTATAAATTCTCTGCAGTTGGTGAGCTTTTTCCCAAATGTCCCATAGTGCTGCAAAGAAAATAGTTCTCCATAAAATAGCTCGCTCCTTCAGATTTAAAAGAAATCGAAGGTCATGATTGTAACATATGGGAAACCAGTCTGGTAGTCTTCAATCCATTTGAATAAAAAGATACAACCCCATACCTTCTTAAAACGATGTATAAGAGAAGTAATTGGTTGGCATCTTTTTCTTGCCAGGGAGGATATGAACCCACCAAAGTTTTCAAAACACCTCTTATAGACATTGTGGGTAATAGGAAGTGACCCCATCTAGAGCCCCCTCCCCCCAAATGAAGAACCATGGCTCTACCCCACTAATTCTAGCTTCTCATCAATGTTACGTGAGCATGGACACATGCGTCAGAATCTGATATGTTCCCTAGAGTCTGGCTCAGAAAGATGATAAAAACATGGACTCATGAATCATTCATGGAAAAAGTATCCTCATCATCATCCAAACCTTATCCCAAGTATATGGGGTCGGCTACATGAATCCTATTTATGAAAAACATATATATTATTAAAGGAGTTTGTATTTTTTGAATTCTAACATTATATAGGAGAGTCTATTCAATATTCCTCACACAAAACATGTTTACTTGTTAAATGAATCCTTCTCAACCAGAGTTAATCTTGACTGAGATTTTTTTTTCCTCTATAGTAAAGCCACTAACCGTGCAAAGACCTCCACAACTTTTCCAAACTTGTCATTACCTCTGTTGAACCTCTGATTAGCTTATTACATAAGGAATTGATTGAAAAGTCACCCTTGGGATCATCAGACCACACCCTTATATCCTCATAGTCTAGTTGGAGAAGTACCTCATAGAGGCCATCAAAAAGGTGTGCATTCTATCTGCTCTCCTCATCTTTGTTGCATTCATAAATTATACAGCTCTCTGTTCAGACTTAGGTTGGATTTGGATAATTGGGGAGACATCAAAATGTTTCCTTACAGAATGCCATGCATCCTCTCAAAACCTTATTTGAACACTCATCCTCATTTTGAAAGTACAGTCAGCTACCAAAATGTCTGCATGTTTCCATAAATACACCTCATATGAAGCTGTGGCAAGCATCTGGTCCCAACCCAAATTTTGTGAAGCATATTTCTACACAACTCTCCTCCATATCTGCAGTTATGTTGAGATGCTCTTCACAATTAGTTGCTCTGGTCTCACAATCCACCTGGCTTAGTTGGATATTGTTGGATTCCTTAGAACTCTGAGAAATTCTTTTCAGACCAAGGCTCAAAGTTTCAACACAATACACTCTGTATCGGGCATATCGTATCGTATCGGCAAGTGGCTGATATGCCTTTTTCAAGGCTTTTCCCAAAAGTTTACTTTTTTAAATGTTAAATAGCCTTTAACTGACCCCTTGGCATATTTTAGTAAAAGAAAACTAAAAAAATATGAGTGCAAGGTTCAAAGTATCGATACACCCCTTGTGGCGTATTGAGGTGTATTGATACTTTGAACCTTCTCTCCTCCAAGCCGGAACTAAGAGGAAAGGGAAATGAATGTCTCTTTTTTCCAATAAAGTTACAATTTTTTTCGTATTGGTTGAATTGATGTTTTCATACCTTCAAGATTTACAATGATAAAATTACTGTCTTATTCTTTTTTTTTCATCTTACAGGGTCCGCATGCACTATGGGCATCCCGATGTGTTTGACAGGATATTTCATATATCTCGAGGTGGAATTAGTAAAGCATCCCGTGTCATAAACATCAGTGAGGACATATATGCAGGTACGGTAAAGATGTTTTGTGTATGTTGTGCTGTGTTTTGATATGTTATTCCATGAATCTATCCCTGGTTATGGCCCTAACTTTACAATGAGGTTGTTTCGATATACATTGTTTAACATGGCTCCTTCATATGGATGATACTATATGTATAGTTTTCTACTTGTCTCAACGAACTAACAATACCTATCCTGATTCATGAGTGCCATTATCACTGATGTCCACAATTTGAATGTTACAGGTTTCAATTCCACATTACGGCAGGGTAACATTACACACCATGAATACATTCAGGTTTTCATATTTCTGAGAATCTTGTATTTGTCTATCCAAAGCATAGATCTTTCCATTACTTTTTTATTGATAAAATAACTATCCATGCAGGTTGGAAAAGGGCGTGATGTTGGGCTGAACCAAATTGCCCTTTTTGAGGGAAAAGTTGCTGGTGGGAATGGGGAACAAGTCTTAAGTAGAGATGTGTATCGGCTTGGGCAACTATTTGACTTTTTCAGAATGTTGTCTTTCTACTTTACAACTGTTGGTTATTATGTTTGCACAATGGTATGTACTCTTGTTAGGCTGATCTTTATTTCCATTCTATATTTCACTCTACAGGCTGTTAACTTTGCAACATATTATGTTTCTGACCAAGTTTCTAACTGATGCAGATGACGGTTCTTACTGTGTACATTTTCTTATATGGAAGGGTTTATCTGGTAATTTGACATACTCCACTATCTGTTCTCTGATTATTATGATGTTTTCAAGTTATGGTTTTTCATAATCTCAAGCCAAAGACAAAGTTTTGTACTATGGCAAAACAAAATATGAGCGAAACCTATACATCCTGACTAAATTCAAAGCTGCCAAAGAACCACTACCAAAAGAAAATTCATTGAACTCATTGAACTCCAGCATATAAGCATCCAGTTCAAGATCGATGATCCGATGCCATCGTCCTCTCTATTTCCCTTTTCTCAAAATTCTTCTGTTTCTTGTTTCCCTATCAACCAGAAAACCACAAAGGGAATCATACTCCAGACCTGTTTTTGATTTGTGTTGGTAGGCCTGTTATCCTTTTTTATCAGTAAGTAGGCCTATTTTCCTCGTGCAATGGAAACATTATAACTTCCCTTCTTTTTTCTCCTAATCAAGATACTTTGAATGTTTCAGGCTTTTTCTGGACTCGATTATCAAATTACCCGGGAAGCTAAATTGTTGGGTAATACTGCACTGGATGCTGTTCTAAATGCTCAGTTCTTGGTCCAAATTGGAGTTTTTACTGCAGTCCCAATGATAATGGGTTTTATACTTGAACAAGGATTACTGAAGGTTTGTCATTCTAATTTTCACCTCAGTGCCAATAAGCTTTTTCATTGACTGATTGATGAATAAGCTACAATTGTACAAGAATCTTAGGATTACATTATTTTTTGCATTTTCTGGAGTGCTCCGTCCTACATTTCATGTGCATGGTAGAATAAGATTCTCTGAAAGTTGTACTAGTGTCAAGATATGAACAAAGCAATTTTCCCTATGCCCAATGGCATTCTCTGGGGAAAATAGCTGCTCAATCTGAGATATCCAAAGATCAAAGGGATGATATTCATTCCAATTCTTCATAATGTTGCCTTGACTGTTGCAGGCTGTTTTCAGTTTTATTACAATGCAGCTTCAGTTGTGCTCTGTTTTCTTCACATTCTCTCTAGGAACTAGAACTCATTATTTTGGACGTACGATACTCCATGGAGGTGCAAAAGTATGTTTTTCTTTTCTGTTGTACTTGTTTACAAATTTATGCAACTTTTTAGAGGACATAATAATATTGATATTTACATTGTAAAATATCATCAACAGTACAAAGCAACTGGTAGAGGCTTTGTTGTACGTCACATCAAATTTGCAGAAAATTACAGACTTTATTCACGGAGCCACTTTGTCAAGGCGTGAGTGCTTTTTTTGTACATTATAGGTTGTCTTTTTTTTTAATATTTCTTTGTTGACCTCTTTCACTATAATAGTTCTGAGCACATTTGCTTTTCGATTTCCAATTTTTGTCTATGCAGATTTGAGGTGGCGCTGCTTCTTATAGTTTATATGGCATATGGTTATACAGATGGAGGCTCTGCTTCCTTTGTCCTGCTAACTTTCAGTAGTTGGTTCCTTGTCATATCGTGGCTCTTTGCTCCTTATATCTTTAATCCTTCAGGATTTGAGTGGCAGAAGTGAGTTCAATAATATATTTGATAAATTCATGTGGTTTTCCACCGTGAATTTGATAAACATAGGTGGTAAATTGATAGTGTCACTTGATTGTTTTACATCATTGAAACCATTCTACATACAGAAGTTTTGTGCTTCTCTTCTCAGATCTTCATCATTTAAGACTTATCCTAACTATATGGGGTTAGCTACATGAATCCTGTTTTTCCATTCTTTTCTGTTCAGTGCCATATCCATTGTTAATTTATGACCACTTAAATCTTACTATTTCAATCAATTCCCTTTTCAGTCTGTGCCTTGCTCTTCTAGCCTCTTCAACTTGTAACAGTAACTTATGGGTGCTGTAGATGGTTTTCTCTGACATGACCAAACCATCTTAGTCTACTTTCTCTCATTTTATCACCTATTGGAGTTACTCCTAGGTTCCTTTGAATGACTGCATCTGCAACCCTGTCCTTTCCTTTCTAGTTTTCCTTCGCCTGCTACACATTTTTTTCAACACATTGTTTCTTGACTGCCCAACACTCTATACAATATTGTTGCCTTATTTTTTCTCAAATAAAAGAACATTTTATGTGGAATACAGGACTGTGGAGGACTTTGATGATTGGACCAATTGGCTTCTGTATAGAGGTGGAGTTGGGGTGATAGGAGAAGATAGCTGGGAATCTTGGTGGGATGAAGAACAGGTACTTAGAGACTGCTGCTTCCATGTTTCCATTCTAAACATAAGGATACAGTTGTACATGGTTTTTCATTGGTCCATGTAGAAAAATTCCTATTACTATGCCATTTTGGTTTCTTTTTTAATTCTCATTTGTGCGTTAGAGCTGTATCTTCTCCTTTTTTGATATCTTCTGAAGGGCACCCTGCAGGAGACCTTACCAACCAGCTGGTTGGCACCTTGCAGCTCCTTGCATTGCATCTTTACAATATGGAAGCTTGAACACCAATCAGAAAATGATATGTTTGTACAGAAATATCTTCTATTTATTTGAAATTAGTGGTTTACAGACGATGATAAGTAACCTTTCTGACTAAAAACTCAATCTACTATATTCATAAGCTTCTTAAGCTTTCTTATTACCAATACTATTCTTTTACTGAGCATAATGTCAAGTACATGTTACCTAAGGCCTTAAGCATTATCTAGGACTTGTGTGGCATCACGCAATTTAAACAATTTATTTTATTCCATCTGCAGGTGCATATCCAAACATTGAGAGGCCGTATCTTGGAAACAATATTAAGCTTGAGATTTTTCATATTTCAATATGGCATAGTCTACAAACTACATCTCACTGGAAAAGATACTTCACTGGCGGTATTCTTCCTGCAACTATAACTTTATTATGAAAGATGTATATGTTCTGTATTTTACTCAGAGACCAGAGTATATATGCATAGGGGCCATTGCTTGGTATTATGGTAAAGTCTCAGGCTAACAAGCATGATAACACATTTTTGAGTTGAGTGGTCACTTTGTGCAAAAAAAAGGTTAAGGTTCATATCTAGTCTACCCCATCCCTAGACTCCAGATGGCTGCGATGGACTTTGATTAATTGCCTTTTTTACCAGACTGTTTGCATTTTATTTGCTGATGTTACTATCTCTAGGCATGCATATTTTGACTTTTACTACTATGTGGACCTTAGTCTCAAATGCATTGACTGCTTCATTGTGATATTTATGTGTTCTTTTATTTATACAAATTATATTGCATGAAACCGGGTTCAATTTTCTAGTTTGTATGCCTGCATGAGTAACTTACAGTATTGTGGGATTCATAAATTATAAACGAATTAAAATCTTTATTGGATAGATATTACAGATGCATTAAGTTTCTTCTCCAGGATTGACCACGGAAATTTGTATATGTCTACTGTGCTACCAATTTTCACTTTGCCTGGGCTAAGAAGAAAGAATACGGATGCTTTCTTCTATTTTATGAACCAGGGATGCTGCAGCCATTTCTGATTTGTCTGTTGGTAACTGAGCAGAGACTCACTAAAATCTAATCCACATTAAATAATTATAAATAAATGAGAATCATCAAGATTATAAAGTTTGAGAGCTAACCACACTGCTGCTCTTCTCCAGCCTTTTTTTTTTTTCTCTGGTCCCACTGACAAGACTGAGTTAGCATAGTTTAAACCAATTATACTAATTATGATATTATCAAGTCAATGTCCACATTTTCAAATCCCCGATGATGAATTCTGATTTCCATCTTCAACCAAGGGGAGTCTGATTGGTCCACACTTAAAAAAAAAATGTATGAAATTAAATGAGTTCTGCTGTGTCTTCATCACAATTATTTGAGTCTGATTGTCCCAAATCAAGGTTCAAAAAATCGACACATATCGGCCAATACGTATTGTATCGGGAGCACCCCAATATGCCCCTACAGAGGGTGTATTGGGGTTTTGACCAGTTCAGGGGGTGGAGGAACCTTAAACCGGCCCCTTGAACTGGATTTGAAAAAAAATTCAAAAAAAAACAAAAAAAAACAGTACCGATACGCCCCTACCGGCATATCGGGCGTATCGATATTTAGAACCTTGTCCCAAATAATGAAAGCAGTCCCATTTCTATCATTGTGAAACTTTTTTTCATGTTTTCCAAATATCATAAGAAGGGTTAAATAACATTGTTGGGTTTAGATTTGAATATGATGCTATGGTAAAATCTGGTATAAGAATACCTAATAATGGCATACAGTTTACCTATACTTTCATTGTTGCTTTTCTCCTTAAAATGATAATTGCCCCTCTCCAGATTTACGGGTTCTCCTGGGTTGTTCTTGTTGGCATTGCCATGATATTCAAGGTTTGTACTCCACTTGCTTAAGTTTTTCGTTTTCAGCCTCCAAAGCATTTGTCTTTGAATTTATTTTTGCTAAGATTTAACCTGTGAAACTGATGGTTTATGAGCATACATGCTCTATTTCTGTGCAGATATTCACCTTCAGCCCAAAAAAGTCTTCCAACTTCCAGCTAGTTATGCGATTTATACAGGGGGTCACATCCTTGGGCCTTTTTGCAGCCCTTTGTCTTGTTGTTGCATTCACTGATCTGTCAATTCCAGACATTTTTGCCAGCATACTAGCATTTATTTCCACCGGTTGGGCTATTCTATGCGTAAGTAAATGGTCTCCATGGAGTTCGGTCCATGTTCGTTTTGGCTATATTATGATACTGTAGATGACCAACTGCCCCTGCACTGCAGTACATGTGGCATACAGGAATGATTGAGTCTTAGCATTCAATTGGTCACACCTGAGCAGTGTTTTAAAAGCACAAGACGCAAGCCTTTGCAAAGGGGCTGCACTTGTGCCTAGGCAAGGCACACCCCTTGAAATGCCCCTTGCCTATGTGTCCCAAGCACACCTTTTTAACCACTGTACCCAAGAGATATCACTAGACCAAAATCAACACAATGGTAGTTCTAAAAGTGAGTAAATTAATGGTGTGGCCATAAGGATACTGATTTTGACCTAGATGTTGCTTTCCTACTGCATTCTTCCTACTTGTGTGTGTGTGTGTGCACGCGCGTGTATTGTTACTGTTTGCTTCTTCTTCCCCTCATTCATTGTAATCTTGACAACCTTTTTTACTCATTTGGTGTGCACTGCTTCCATTTGCTCCTTGGTAATTAGCTCCGAGGAAAGACATAATTGTCTGTCCAAATTGGATACCCTTTCCCTCTTTATCATGCAAATAACCTGCTCAGCCGATGCAAGCAATCTTGTTTGTTTAACTATTTAACTTTCTGTTCTATGCAGCTGGGAATTACATGGAAAAACATTGCGAGGACTTTGGGGTTATGGGACTCAGTTCGTGAGTTTGCCCGATATTATGATGCTGGAATGGGCATGCTCATATTTGCTCCAGTGGCGTTTTTGTCATGGTTTCCATTTGTATCCACCTTCCAGTCACGCCTTCTCTTTAACCAAGCATTCAGCCGAGGACTGGAGATATCTCTCATCCTTGCTGGAAACAAAGCCAACACTCAATTTTGATAATCATTCTTTTTGCCCAGTCTAAAGAGATGCAGGAATCATATCTTCAATTAAATAGTATGTAATTTGAATCCTTTACTCGTTATAATATCCCGTGTACCTTATTTGCTAAGTTGCAAGTTTTCTTTTTCTTCTGTTTTATGCGTAAAATATCATTAATTAACGGAACAAAGAAATAAAAGGCCCTAAACAAACAGGAGGGCTGTTTCGTCAAACAGAATCCACAAAAAATTTAGTCAACTAAGCCAGCTTATGCGCAGCCCTATTTAAGGACCCGGTGCATAACTAAAAATAATTAAGAGACAATTTGAGAGTCCTAATATTATCTACCCAACCATTAGTGTCCCAAGAGAAAGATGGAGAGCCAGATTCCAAAAAGTCTGCATCAACCTTAGCATGTACTCTTTGGCAAAATCCAACGCCATATTCAGGGCTAATGGTTCTGCAACTGCTACACTTTCAAAATGCTTCCATCTACAACTTGCATCATAATGAATGATTTAGTTGCAGTAAAAACCAAGGTTTTTAAAATCAGACCGGACAGGGAACCGTTCTGGGTCCAGTTTCCAGGTCAAATGGTCCAACTGTCCGGTCCAAATGGATGACCCATTCTGACCAAAAAGTAAAACAAAAAGCAAAAAATGATCAAAAACTGTTGTCTGGACCAACGAGTCAATGGTTTGATCATCTGAGTAAGCGATATGTTGCCCAAATCAATAGGATTTGCCCAAAAAACTGTTTTGGGATCAAACAAAACTGTTCAGGTGACCGGTTTCTGGTTGAGGTTGAATCAATAAAGCTAACAAGAACTCAGCAACAGATCCAATTTAGGCCTCATGACAACGCACTCCAATGGGGAGGCAACCAAAATAACCCTAGCAAAGGACAAGAACAAAACAAGTGTAAAACCATTGCTTCCTCGACCCTACATAAAAAGCAAATCCTGTCAATTGCTACCAGTCTGCCAATCTGACCATATTATAAATTAAATGTGTAACTAGCCTCCATAGAAACAATCTAAAATTTGAGAGCAATGTAGAGACCAATGGTTTTGACTTGGAGTCGCGCATTTTGCTTGGTTTATAGTTGAGGTTGTTTGGATTCTTCTCTATTATAGTTGTCGGAGCAGTCTTGTGAATTTCACCAGTCAAGATTCCATACAAAAATCGGTGAATACAAAAGATTGATTTTTAGATTTGTAGTCTTTCTCTTTTATCTGTTTATTTTGTATTTTTTTTTAGAGTAAATTAGAAAGACCCCTGTACAGTGGGTTTTGTGATAAAGACCCTACTTTGTTTTGCGACAAAGACTCCCCTGTATTATGCTCATGAGACAAAAACCCCTTCTATTAACTTTCCGTTGAAACCTACGTTACAATATTTTTTAATCCCCATACCCTTATGATAAGAAAAACACTGTTCATCTTCCCCGGTTGCATCAAATGCATCATGTGCCCAAACCCCCCTGCAAGCAATGGCACATGTGTCGCTGGTGGAACTGGCCTGGCCGAAACCAGTTGGCAGGCAATCATCGGTGGAATCATGCGCCAAACCCCCTGTAAGCGGTGCCATCTGTGTCGCTGGTGGAATCGGCCCGGCCAAACCAGTCGGCAGGCAGTCATCGGCAAAGGTAAAGAGGTAGATTGGGATGAAGCAAAGATGGTGCTGCTGCAACTTCTGGCTGAAACCAGTTATCGGAAACGGTAGTAAGCTTTGCCTAGAGAGGGGAAATTGGAAACAGTAGCCAATGGTTTCATTTCCAACCGGCGAAGAGAGCAGCAAAAATTCCAAACATCTCTCACGGTGCTGCTGCAACTTCTAGCTGAAACCAGTCATTAGAAACGGTAGCAAGCTTTTCCGAGAGAGGGGAAATCGGAAACAGTAGCCAATGGTTTCGTTGCCAATTGGTGAAAAGAGCAGCAAAAATTCCAAACATCTTTTGCGATGCTGCTTCAACTTCCGGCTGAAACCAGTCATCAGAAACGGTAGCAAGCTTTTCCGAGAGGGGAAATTGCAAACGGTAGCGAATGGTTTCATTTCCAACCAGCGAAGAGAACAGAAAAAATTTCAAACGTCTCTCACGATGCTGCTGCAACTTCCGGCTGAATGAGAAACATAAGTGAAAAAACCTCCATTCGTTTTAAGGTCTTTATGATTTATCCTTTTTTTTTTAAGCCGTGGCCCGTGGCTGTTCAAATTCGCATATCTCATTACGTAACAACCGTATATGACGACCTTCGATGGACCTCTCACATCTATTTTCTTTCTTGCATCATTTCGTCACATTTTCTTTTTGAGTTCTACTCATGTGTTAAAAGTTAAAGATTTGATATGTATCAGCTGATATGCATCGATTTTTTAAGCACTACAACAACTCACGGCACAGGTGGAACGTCTGAAACTTTATTCCATTCTACGCATGTCCACCATCTTGTTTGGTAAAATCCTATTGATTGTTAACACATTCAAATTTGTTTTACTTTGTCATTAATTTATATTCTCTCGTTAATTATTATGTTTAAGACTTAAGTTGTTGAAACTGTCGACTGATAAGGTCTCTGATTAATTGTAGCGGGGTTTGAATCCTGCCTTTGCCAATAAATAAAAGCTGAAGTGGCGTCAGATGGAGTTAGAATTGATTTAGTACATTACGAGTTACAACAAGGATGACAGATCCACGTCTGTCTGGTTATTGTGTTGCCTGTACTTTCTGGGCAATTTCATTTGATATGAGCATCGTTTTTGAAAACGAACCGATGGCCGAACCGGTCAGGGGTCTGTTATTGGTTTGAATGGTCCGACCATTCAACCTGAGTGGCCGGTTCGTTCTGACAAAAGAAATAAAAAATTAAAAAAAATAGAAAACGGTCAAAACAGTTCAAACAATTAACCGGCCGGTTCAGCGATTTATTGACCAAAATCAACGGTTTCAGAGGAAAACAGAACCAATCAAGTAACCGGTTCTCGGTTTTTCCAATTCCATCCGGTTTTGAAAATAGTGGATATGAGCACATAGGGGATTTAATTTGGGGTAGGGTTGCAAGGAGTGTCAAATGGACTAGTTTTGGGTTGAACCCATTCGAACTAAAACCAAATTGGATGGATTGGATGGACCAATAAGTCATATTGAATTGGACAAGTCCTGACTTAATTGTTCAAAGCATTTGTTGGATTGGATTGGACCGGGTCCATCCGTAATGAATTTATATTGGATTGAGCCAATATCTGATTCATTGATAAAATATATAAATATGGGTGTCAATGGATCAGGTTTGGATTAAAATTAATCTAAATTCAAACAAATTTAAACATATTGAATGATTCAGATATTAAATTGGACTGGCCCAAAATAGTTCAAAATATTCATTGGATTAAATTGGACCTGGTCCATTTATAATGGACTTACATTGGACTGAATCGGATTTGACCAAATCTAGTCCAATTGACACCCTAGCTGCAAAGATGATACAGGTAAACTCAAATTTGATTTGTTGATATTCAAAATTGAGTAGGATCTTATACGTAACTCTCTATCTAAAACAAATCCCTTAAACCAAAACCAAAGGTTATTATTCAAATAAGTGGTATCATATTTTTCAATAATGAATATTTAAAAAGTGGTTATTTTAACTCTCAAATAGAAACATTCTTTTTTTAGATGTGTATATCTAATTTCAAAAAATATATATATAAAAAAGGAAAATAAATTTCGTTTATTTTCAAATAACAATAAACTACTTTATTTTCTAAACAATAAACCACAATATATATCCAAATGGTAAAGTTCATACACATCTAAAAAAAGAATGCTATGTGTATACTTGTAGAATCCATAAAGTGGTTTATTGTTTAGAAAATAAATTGGATTTAATCTCTTGAATTAAATAACAAATCTATATATAAAAAATCAAATGAAAATAATATAAATTTATAACATTAATAATGGGTGCCAAACAAAATCTATTCAACCCTTTAGAGGTCATTCTTTACTAAGGGTCCATTAATGAGAATTCGAATCAAGAATTGAAATTCGAATCAGCTCGAATGGATTCTCATCCCCATTAAAAAAAAAGGAAAAATTAAAAATCAAAATTAGATTTCAATTCCACCCAATCAAATAACTGAAATCAAAATGGACTCTAAACCCCAACGACCCCAGATAATAAATAAACGCTGAAGTGACGTGTTCGTGAACTCTTCAGGTGGAAACGAATTATAAAACCGGTAGATTGGATTTTGGAAGCAATTCAGATTTCAGGTAGAGTTAAAACTGATATAGTATATTAAGAGGTACAATAAGAATCATATATCCATGTGTGTCCAGCTATTGTGCAAGAAAATGTATTGGATCCTATGGCTGTACTTATTTTAATCAGGAGCGAGGGAGGGGAGGGTAGCGATGTGATTGACTTTGGCATCTCTCATGTGGGACCCAGCGCTGTTTAATTAATGCGTATTACGCGATAAGTGTTCCTCCTCTGTCCTGGGCTTTTGCCTTAAGACTCGCTCTCTCTCCCTCCCTCTCTCTTCTCTCTCTCTCCGGCTCGTTGTTTTTCTTTTTTATTCCCCCTTTTCCACTTCTGCTCTCTTTCTCTCCGTGTCTCTTCTTCGTCTCCGGTTTCCTCTGGGACCCCAAGCTCCTTCGATCTTCCATTATGTCGTCGGTAAGACACTCGTCACGCCAACTTCCAATCAAATTCCGCCTCAATCGGAACTGGTTTTGATCTATCCTTTTCTTTTTCTTTCAATTTTATGATTTATCTATTGTTAAAATGAGATTTAGGGTAATATTTCATTTTCGGGAAGAACAGCTTAGCTTCTTGGAAGATTTTAATGAATATGCAGGCCTCTTTTATAGTTAAATGTTTTTTTTTTCAGTATTTGGGGCTGAAAAGTTGGAAAGAAACAGTGAAGAATTTGGGGGTTTTGATAGAGTGGACGGTGCCATGGTGGACTTTAAAAAATAAATGAAGAGGGAGATGTTGTGGCTCAAAATGTGTCTCTTTTGAAGTTTAGGTCTGTTGCTTACAGGTAGGGCATGTTAATGGGAGTATTCTATTGATCAATCAGATGGAATATGAACCAGCGCATTGGTTATTTAAATTGTTTCAATAATACAATCCTTTTAGGATATTTTGGTGTGATAAGTACTTCAAAAGATGTTGCACTTGTGAAAAATATTTAATTAGTACGATGAACACCTTCGTAAGCTGTGGCCTGAAACATCATTCTCCATTACTGGTTGTGGAAAGGAATAGTTTATTTTCTTTCTACTCGATAGTTAAACCTTCTTAAGATAGCAAAATGGAAATATTTTATCTGCTTTTCGAGTTGCATTCTCTTCTTTGTGAGATCAAATTCAGGATTCAAAACACTCGTTATTAAATGTGTCATTCCTCTTTTCCTTGAATACTTGCACTTTCTATTGGGATGATGATGCTGGTAGATTCTGCAGAATTTTGACCTTGCAAACGCATGCAGGGACCAGAGTAACCATGGTTATAGTTGTAATCTGTAATTGCAGGAGGGGAAGGGTCTGCCGTTGCCTAAATTCGGGGAGTGGGATGTCAACAATCCCGCATCAGCCGAAGGGTTCACGGTTATATTTAATAAGGCCAGAGATGAGAAGAAGACCAGTGGGACTGCTGGGGGGTCAGTGTCACCAGGAAAAGACGACGCCTGCAAGAAAAATGGCAATGCTCTGTTTCCCCAAAAGGTATGTTTTTTTTTTCTTCTTTTTTTTAACCTGGCAAGGAGATTAGAATACCTTAATTTTTAAGCACCTGGGTGGATACCTACATTGTTATGTTTCTCTAAAAAAACCAATCTATCTCCAACACGTTTGATCTAAATTGGGTGCAGAAAAGATGGTTCTGCTGTGTTTGAACCTTCGTGGGAGAGATGAGACGTCAACAACTTTTCTTGTGGTGATATTGATTGGTATACAACTTGTCAAATTGGATCCTTCCCATTCGCAAATGTTTCCTTTTGGCAGATTTGACAGGGTGGGTGGTGTCTTGTTCAGATCTGCGCCTCACACGGGGCACCCCACAACGTCCCACATCACATCCCCGCAGAGAAACATCTCCTGATGGCATCATTGGTTCTAGTAATATCATCAGCATATGTTTTCAATACACGGCTAGAATGTGCTGCAAGACGTTGTGGGGCATAGATGTGAACTTGTCATCTCTCTTTTTCTTCTGATTTCCTGTTGACCTCCGTTTCTGTTCCCCATGCTTTGGTTATATATATTAAAGATGAAACAAAGAAAATGGTTTTACTAGCTTTCTTTCCGAATGATTTTAGTTTTAGTGTTTGTGATTAGGCTCAGGAGTACAAATATAAATATATAGAGTGCAAGCAAAACTATGTATTTTGCATTTGCATTATAACATGTCAATGTCATGTGCGGACAAAAATTTACAGAATTCAGGATGTTGTATCGCATTCCTCTCGCTGGACAGTGGATACTAATCAAATGCAATGTGCATATTTAGTAGAAAAGCAGGGGCCAGGACGCAGGAGCTTCAAAGGGAAGAAAAAACTGCCAAATTCATGCAGGTAAACATTGCATCTTATCCTCGGTGTGGTGGACATTTTGTTTTAGGACCGTGGATGCTCCATTACCTGATTACCCGGCAAGCTCGGTCCCTACTAGCAGAGTCCGTAAGTTTTGCACTCAATTTTTGGTTCATTAAAATTTAGAAGACCATAAAAGTCAGTTACAGTCGAGTCTGGACCAAGCTGACATACCCAATAAACATTCAGGCAGGCCAATAACATGTTAACTTTAAAAATGAAAACTGTGAAACTGTTCAAAAAAAATCCTTGTTTAGCTTTTGTATCTGCATTGACTGGACGAAATAAAGTTTATTATTATTTAACGCTTAAAAAAAATATTTTGCCATTCTTATCTATCTGATTAATAAGGATGATTTGGCAGGTCCGTGTGCCAAACCGGGATAGGACCAAAGCCAATAACTACAGGCGCAGTAGGGGTATCAAATTTGCTTCAGTTTAGATTAATTCTAACCAAACCTGATCCATTGACACCTATATTATTATCTTTTATCAATGGATCAGCCAGCCCAACCCAATATAAATAAATTCATTATAGATGAACCAGGTCCAATCCAATAAATACTTTGAACCATCAAGTCTGGACTGGTTCAGTTCAATGCCTTGGTCTGTCCAATCCCATCCGAATTGATTTTGATTTTGGTTTGCACGAGTCCAATCCAAAACCAATCCACTGACACCCCTACAGCTACAGGCCACAAGTCATATAAATAGGCCTTCCCTTGGGCATACATGACCCGAGCTGTTGGGCCTCGAGACCCCTGATTGTAGTGTTAGTCATATCCCCAAGTAAAATTAGCAGTGGCAGCAACTGCGCATGTTTATAGGAGAGATGGAGCCCCTAAAAAATGCCAAGACAATACGTGGCAAACAATATAGATTTCGATATTTATTTGGGGTGCAAGGTTTATGGAAATCGCAATTGTGATGATGTTCCAAAAGCAAAAGGTATATGCATATATTTGTAATGTCATCCTCAGAACAGCTTTCAGTAACCAAGAAAAAAAAATCCCGATACCTTGCACAATGCCACAATGCCCTTTTATCATGTTTGTTAGAGAAAGGCGACGGATTCAAAATTTCTCACACAGACTGTTGGATCAAAGCATCGCCTCCATTTCCACATCCGTCCAGATTTGAGGAGCCACCGAAGGATGGTGGCTGACTTGGGGTGGATACAATTGAAGAAGTTGAAGGAGCACAGTTTATTGGATGATCAAATTTACAAGCAGGCCCAAACTTGCAAATGCCATAGCGGTTGTAGTGTGTACAGATGCTCTGGTCCTGGAATGGCAAGTGAAATAGTGTTCAGAAACAGAAAATATACCTACGCAAGCAGGTCAGGTGATAATTTTAATGGGCTTTTTTATTACCAATAAAAATTGAAAACCATACACACAAATACGTTATGGAAAGGACAGCAGCACATGACAATGCTTTGAGAGTAATATAACTTACAGGTCTCAATGGCAGGCCCATGGGACTAAGAGTGCAAACCGATGATTTGGGGGCTCGATTCTTCGGATGGTGGTACTTACATGCTGACCTATATTTACAGTCCCCAGTTTTCATAAAATAACTACACTCAGGTTGTCCAGGTCTCTCAGGGAATTCTTCACCTTGCGTCTGCTGTTGTGTGGTAGGATTGACCATCTTTGTTGGATTATTCAGGATCATGGCTGATGGAGGATGTATACACCTTTCTGGTGGATAAACTGGGGCCTAAATAATAAATAAATGCCATTATAGGAAAAACTGGCAGGGGAAATATTCATAATCCATAAAATGAACTTTGGAAAATTGATGAAATAACTAAAACTAGTACTGAAAAAAACCTACTTTTCTTGCTCCCTGAAGCAATAGACATCTATTTAAACAAATGCAAAGCACTGTCAAAATGAAATCGGTTTTGATCAAAATATTCAAGAAATAACATAAGATTGAAAAACCCCCCATTAACATTCCTATCCAATTAAACATTACAAGTCATTATTTTACTAATAACTACAAGGCTCTGAAGTCTGAATTTGTCCAACAACGTTATGCTTCTTGTATTAAAAAAAAATGAAGAGAAAACAAAGCATCTGTTTCATGTCACCTGAAGCAAAAACCAATTAAAGTGGGAAGAGCAGTCACCATAACTTTGAATGGAACACAAAAACACAAATGACAAAGGAAGATGAACAGCGAAAGATGCACTGAACCAAACAACACAGATCTGATCCAAACATAAGTGTCAGGGCAGAAACACAAGACAGAACCATGGAAATGCCTTCCAGCGATAGGGGATAAGAAAACCACAATTTTCCAAAAAACAAAACAAGATTCTAAATTTTGAAATACACATGAAAAATGCAATTTCATCGATAAAACATAGTTACCTGATACCCATTCCACTCAGAATTTGCATGAACTCCTCGAGGTGGTGGGAGCACCACTGGTACATAGGGTGTGGAGGCCTCCATATAAGGAACAGAATCATTTGAGGTTCTAGGTGAAGACCAGGATGTTAATGCTGGTTGTGATGCACCTGATGAATGCAATGAGACAGATCCACTTCTATTGTAACCAGAAAGAGGATCACTCCCTCCCACAGCAGTAGGATCAGGATGATGAAACCTGCAGTTAGTTGCATACTTGCAGGAACCAGTACGCATATAATACGGGCACTCTTTCTCTCCCTGTAGGAAAAAGAAATATCTTCATTAGACATATTTATCTTGTATATATTATGCAATAGTGCAAGCAACTGATTTGCAACCACAGCTGTGGGTAATTTGAATTATCGAGAGTGAAGACTGGGAGAATATACCCGAACATCTTCTACTTCCATGAATGGGCATCTCCCTACTAAACCCATAAACGATGTATATAGACAAAAACATCTTTGGAGTGAAACATAATTGTCTGAATTATAATACATTCAATTTTGCATTTTGCAGAAATCATTAGTCTCTTAGTTGCCTACAATGCTTAAAAATATTAATTACCAAAAACTAAGAATATTAAAAGCATAAAAATAGAAGTATTACCGGACGGATTGGCAAGCCCAAGAAGTTTAGCTCTAGAGGAGATCCTACTACACTTTTTTCTCGAGGATGACTGTATCTACAAGCTTTCCCAAACTTACACCCTCCTGTCCTCAAGTAATACTGCAACAAATAGCAGAACAATAAATATACCCAGTTTTATTACTGAACATATGAATCATGGAAAATTGCCTTTATAGAACAAATTAATAATAGGAATTACAAAATATCAATCATAGATCCTTGCTAGAAATACCAAGGAAAAACTACAAAATCGTTCCTGCTTAAGAAAGAGAAAAGGGGTACAAGTTAAAGAATGTAATAAATAGAACCATAAGTAGTTTTTATATCTTTGAGTACATAGAAATGATATATGTCATGGATCCCACGAGCCATGCCATTGTTGCTCTAACAAACATACCATGGTAAATTAAATATGAAGAGGATTCAGTTAACGGAGGTGCAACAAAGCACTCAAGAAAATAAACTTAGGACTACAATCTAGGTTCGCCTGTTTTATCAAAAAAACACTAGGATTGCTGTTTTCATTAAAAAACGCCATTAGATGAGATAAATAAATTTAGGACTAGAAACTAAGCTTCACTGATTAAAGCATGCCAAGCCCCTCAGAAATTGTTGTTTCTTTATCAGCATCCTTAGGAAATTATTGACACTACATATAAGAACCACTTGGATGAGATAAATATTCGAACGAAAGAACCCGTGCAATACAAATGTCAAATTGCTTATATTTTTAGAAACAGCAGGTAAATAATATAAAATAAGTGTAAGATGTACCAAAACGGCAAAAACGAAACCGCAAAAATTCGAGCTTTAAAACTACTAACCTTGCATTCTGTCTGCCCAGTCTTTTCTGGAGATCCTTCATTTTCCTTCTCCCTTTCCTTAGAAACCTTGAAAGAGCAAAATCATTTACAGAAACTACAAAAAATTTAACATACGCAAAAGAGTAAAAGTCAACAGTATAATGAAAAAACCAGAGACGAGTACTCGCAAGCAGGAGTGATCAAATTACTCATAGACTACAACCCAATAAACATTTTCCTTGTCACAGCAATCCCCTTGGCGGTGAGAATAAAACCATCTCAGTGCATCTTACCACTACTTTACCAAACTCATTGCGTAGTGTCTCCATGAAATTTCGTCTACAGATAATACAAAAACTAAATAAACAAAGAGCTTATCAAAGCTAATAAAATCAAACCTGAACTGATTCCGGCGGATCCGATGACCCTGATGCCTGCGACAAGTAGTTTAATTGCATCAATTAAGCATCATAAGAAAATATGTTCGGAAAAGGAAAGGACGAAAAAGAACATTTAACAATCTCACCAAGACAAGTAGGCGAAGTTAGAAGATAATAAGAACGGAAAGGTGCAAAACCGATAAAAATACCTGATTTTTCCATCTGATAGGGTGATTAAATCTACAGTTTGATCCATAGCGACATGTCCCGGTCCGAAGATAATAAGAGCAATCTGGTTCGTCGGGTCTCTGGGGATACTGAAAATTTTTTATCTTTTCCTCTTTGACATCGGAATCGCCCCCGACATTCTCATTATCTTCATTGTTATTGTCAGTGTTAGTGTTTTCCTCCAAGGCTAAATTCTGAAACTCTCCTTCTAGGGTTTCGACAGCGACAGTGTTACTGAGGACATCATCAGGAACACATGGAGACGATGGAAATGAAGGCGAGGAGGAAGGCAACCCTAGAGGCGATTCCTCCTCAGTCTTCAACACTGAAACTTCTTCATTATCTCCCATTATCCCTCCACATTTCAAACCCTAATCAGCTTGGGAAAGAGGTAGGGAGTGAAAAAGCGTGTTATGAGAGAGAGAGAGTCCAAAGGAATTGAGTATCTCTTTGGCTAGGTATGTGCCTATATACGTCGTCATAACTCATAATGGTTGGTTGACGAAGAGTACGTGGTGTATGTGCCGATGTACTAGCTCGAATCTGCTGACCACCACATACTTTGCTCGGCACATTCATCCAGCCGCACATTGAGAACATCGATTGTACTTTACATTGCCGTTATTCCCGATGTGCGGTAGGATGAAATAGCCAGCAAGGCGAGTGACCAGCAGATCCGGACTCCTTGTATACATGTACGCATATACGCGAGTTGTGAGGTGCATAATCTCAATCTTACGGTTGGTATTGGAAGAAAAGAAAGATTTGTCTCCGTTCTCCGACCCTTTCCATGTCAGACAGCCAGTACCCATGACCATACGAGTTGGTTGGTGGGTGTGGCCGTGTGGGTGTGGGTCGTGGGTAAGGTACTTGTGGTCCAATCCAATACTGCCCACCGCTTTACGACCCAATTTACCTAAACAACTCACTCCACCTGTGGATTTCTGACTCATATGCTAAGGCTGTGTTTGGCTGTTGTGCAATTTTATTTGTACTAATATTAATGTATAGGAGTGCAAATGTAAAAAATGCAAATTCTTGTTTAATTTTGTTTTGGATTTTACTTTATTCTGCTTTATGTCTTAATTTACTTCATTTGTACTGCAATCAAATAAAATAAACTAAAATTTGAAACAAAAATAGGTCAAATTTTACACTTAATCATTTGCACACCCATGGTTTTGTACCAATGCAAATTTATTTGCATTACAACCAAACACAGCCTAAGGATCAAGGTTTTTAAAACCGTCCCGGTGACCGAACCAGTCAACAGTCTGACTATTCGAACCGAATGCTCAACTCATTCTGACAAAAACATAAGTAAAATAAAATAAATTCAAAAAAGTAAAAAACGGTCAAAACCAATTGAATGGTTAATCGCTCGATTCAACGGTTCGCTGACCAAAATCAACGGTTTTGGGGGGAAGTTTGGTTTTTGGGGAAAACAGAACTAGTCAAATGATCGGTTCCTGGTTTTTTCTGGTCCGACCAGGTTTTGAAAACCATGCTAAGTGATGAAGGAAGATTTGGCCCAACCTCTTCATTATGTGACACGTGGCAGAAACGACAGCTCGGTAGAAGGGGCCAAGCCTAGGCGGGGACAAGGGGACACCGCCGAACTGACCCACCTTGTAACAACTCAGGATAGACTTCGCCGAACTGACCTTGTAACAACTCAGGATAGACATCGTCGAACTGACCCACCTTGTAACAGCTCGGGATAGACTTCGCCGAACTGGCCCACTTTGTAACAGCTTGGGATAGACATCGCCGAACTGACCCTTGTAACAGCTCGGGATACACTTCGCCGAACTGACCCTTGTAACAGCTCGGGACACTTCGCCGAACTGACCCACCTTGTAACAGCTCGGGACACTTCGCCGAACTGACCCACCTTGTAACAGTCTGGGATACCTCCGAGCCCAAGACCGCCTCGCTCAGCACTTCGCATCATCTTCTAGGCGCCAAAGCCAAACAAGTCGTACCATGCCTGACACCAGGGAAGTCTGTGCCCGAGGACGCCACGCCTGACTGACTTGGGATCTGACGTTTGGTAGCAGCACTCTAAACGGCCACCTGCCACCGCCACTGACGCCGCCATCTCCAGTTAGACGGTTAGGCAGTGACGGTTCTGTCTCAACAGAAGGGACGACGGCCGAGTTGACAAGCGCAAGGGTAATCATACCCGATCTGACAAGGGCCTCGGGACGAGTACACGAAGTGACTATAAGAGCCCCCTGCCCCTCGACAACGGAGGTATGCAAACTTTGCGCTATCTGGTATTACCTTGCTTTTGAAGGATTCTAACTTGAGCTTCGGAGCCTCTACACCGGGTTCCCCCCGGAGCTTTCCCATCTCTTTCGTTTCAGGTCCCCTGCTACCCCGAATTCAGAAGCAAGGCAGTGGACATCTAAGACCAGCCGGATCGCGCTCCATCAATTGGCGCCGTCTGTGGGAAAACGCTTCAAAAAGCCTCCCTCCAAACTTCGATACCCCCTTTCTTTTTCAAAAAACCCAACACTCATGGCCTCCTCCAGCAACACCGGACGCGGCACGGAGACAAACGCCACCGGGGAGCAACTTCAGGTCCCCGTAGTGTGTGTTGGACAGTTCACCATCCCCCTTTTGGCGGATGGGATCCCCATCCTGAACACGCCACAAGCAGTGGCACCCGTAAACCCTCCTACCACAAATGTCCCATTTCCCCTCCCCATTGAGACAACTTTCACTGAACCAACTGCCGTCCCCCTGGCAGCTAGCCAAGACCAATTGGAGGACCTGATGCAGTGCATGCGGGCAATGCAAGCCCAAATGCAACAGTTCCAGCAACACCAGCTTCACCAGCACCAAGTGCTGCACAACATCTCCCAGTATCACTATCAACAGCAGTTCCCCCAACTGCCACTGAACCAACCACTACTTCCACCTCGCCACCCCGCCCCGAGGCCGGTCAAGGCCTCCCCACAGGATGGGCCCCCCGCCAGGCGAAGGCCTCCCGGCCCCAAAACCACCCCAACAGCCAGGCCTCGTCCCCAGACCGAAGAGAGAAAAATGTCATCCCCGCCTCGCAACCCGCGGGTGGGTCGGGAACCTCGCCCGCGAGGTCGGCACCCCGGCGCTCCAAGCCCGAGCTCCTGCTCACCGAAAATCGATTCAGCGCCCTGGCGGCAGACTACCAGCATTCCGGGCCCATCGAGCTCGATAACACGGAGGCCAGCAGTGCCAACACAAGGCCCGCTCAACGGCGAAGGCGTCGGCGAAGTCGCCAAACCACCACCCGCGCCTTGTCGGAACTCAGAGGCAAAGCCACGAGCTCGGACGAGGTAGGGGCTACCCCGGCTCTCTCCGTTCCTTCCCCCCTCGCATCGGAACTCCTGGCGGTCCCCTTACCCAGAGACTTCAAACTCTCACCTCTGGACAAGTACGACGGGTCCTTCGACCCCAACGACCACGTTGACGCCTTTCAGTCACAAATGCACCTCGCCAGGGCTAGCGAATCGTGCATGTGCGTGGCCTTTACCACCACCCTCAGGGGGGTAGCCCGCACTTGGTACAGGAACCTGGCCCCCGGGTCGATAAAGTGCTGGACCCAGTTCGTGCAAGTCTTCACCACACACTTCGTCACCATCCGACGGTGCCCCAGAACAGAGGAAAGCATCTTCGGAGTGGTCCAAAGAGAAGGAGAATCTATTCGGGGCTACATCAAGCGGTTCAACGAGGCATGCTTGCAAATACCGCGGTTGGACCCCGTAGTGCAGCTCGCGGCGGCCAAAAGAGGGGTGACGCACAAAGAGTTCAAATGGCACATGGTGGCCAACCAGCCCGCGACCGTGGCCGAATTCCTCAAACTCGCGGATAAGTTCATGAGGACAAAGGAAGAGATCAACCAACGAACCGAAGGCGGGAACGAGAAAAGAAAGAGAGAAGGCGAGCTCTCCAACCCGGTGAGTAGAAAAAACCCGACCTGGGAGCCGAAGCCAAACCAGTCCTTCCGGGCCCCCCTAGCAGTTCAGACGGACTACACGCCGTTGAACACGAGGCGGACAGAGATCTTATTGATGATCAAAGACGCTCCGTACGTTAAGTGGCCACCTCGCCTGAAGGGAAATCCGAACGATAGAAACAAGAATTTGTATTGTAGTTCCCATAGAGACCATGGTCATAGCACCGAACAGTGTAATAACCTCCGGGACGAGATAGAATGACTCATCCGTCGCGGATACTTGAGAAACTTTGTACAGCACAACAATAATAAAGCAGGTCGGCAAGGGGAGCGCGAAAGGGATGCACCCGAGTCTAGCAACAGACCTGCCGAACCGTTGCAGAAGCAGCCTCCGGAAGAGAGGCCAGTTCGTGGAACCATCCATGTAATAGTGGGAGGATCGGTGGTAGCGGGGTGTACCTCGGCAGCAGCCCGAACTTCAGTTCGCGAAGCGGCCCTCGAAGAAAGGAACCCCCCAAAGAGACCAAAGACCGAAGAGCCAATCTTTTTCACGGAGGACGACGCGCAAGGAGTCCACTACCCCCATGATGACGCGCTTGTCATTAAGCTAAGGATCAGCGATTTCGAGGTCAGGCGCGTACTCGTAGATTCGGGCAGCTCAGCGGACATCCTCTTCAAATCGGCATTTGACCAGCTGCAGTTAAAGAGGAGCGAGCTGAAGCCCGCGAACACTTCCCTGGTAGGTTTCAGCGGAGAGGAAGTTAGGCCCCTCGGGAAAATAACTATCCCTGTGGAAGTCGGCACATGGCCTTGTGCGATCAGGCTCAACCATGATTTCCTAGTAGTCGCGACCCCCTCCCCATACAATGCCATAATAGGGCGGCCGATCACGCATGTCCTACGGGCGGCGGTCTCCACCTACTATTTGGCCATGAAGTTCCCTACGGACTTCGGTATAGGGGTAGCACGGGGCGACCAGCTCGAGTCCCGCAAGTGCTACGTTGCCGCCCTAAAGGGAAAAACCAAGGCGGCCGACGACCTCGAGCTGGAGCGGCCGGCGGAGCAAGGTGAGGAGCGAGCTTCGCCCACAGAGGAAACAGTCGCAATCCCGACTTCAGCTACGGACCCAGCTCGCACACTAAGCATCGGAGCTTCCATCGAAGACCCCCTACGAGCCGAACTGGTGAGTTTTTACTTCAAAATTTAGATATTTTTGCCTGGTCCGCAGCCGACATGCCCGGCATTAGCCCCGGACTGATAACTCACAAACTTAATACTGACCCTGTAGTCAAACCCGTTAGACAGAAGAAACGCAACTTAGCCCCAGAACGCTGGAGAGCGGTCGACGAGGAGGTTGAGAAGCTCCTCGCAGCAAACTTCATAAGGGAAGTCCACTACCCGAGCTGGGTGGCCAACCCGGTGTTGGTAAAAAAGGCAAGCGGCAAGTGGCGCATGTGCGTCGACTATACCGACCTGAACAGAGCCTGCCCGAAAGATTGCTTCCCCCTCCCCAGAATTGATCGCCTAGTGGACGCGACCTCGGGAAACAAGTTGCTAAGCTTCCTGGACGCCTACTCGGGCTACAACCAAGTTAGGATGGACCCATCCGATGAGGAAAAAACTAGCTTCATAACCGAATTCGGCCTGTATTGCTACAAAGTCATGCCCTTTGGACTAAAAAACGCCGGGGCAACTTTCCAAAGACTTGTAAATAAGCTATTTCGGCCCCTGATTGGTACGAAGATAGAGTGCTATGTAGACGACATGGTCGTCAAAACTCAGTTTTCACAAGAATTGATACAAGACTTAGATTCTGTTTTCCAAATCCTGCGTCACTTTAGCATGAAGTTGAATCCCAACAAGTGTGTCTTCGGCGTCACCTCGGGCAAGTTCCTAGGCTACATTGTCAATCGACGCGGTATTGAGGCCAACCCGGACAAAATAAAAGCCATTCTAGATATGAAACCACATCGGAAAGTAAAAGAGGTTCAGAGGCTAAACGGCCGCATAGCCGCTCTAAGCCGCTTCTTATCTAAGTCAGCAGACCGCTGCCTACCCTTCTTCAAGGCAGTCAAAGGCAAAGGGTTCGAATGGACCCAGGACTGCCAGTTCGCGTTCGATGACTAAAAGGTTACCTCGCTAGTATACCAACCTTAGCCCGGCCCAAGGTGGGCGAGGTCTTACAACTGTATACGCCCTAGTAATAGCAACTCAGAAACTCCGCCCGTACTTTCAGGCTCACACCGTCATCGTCCTAACTGACAAACCTCTTAGACAAGTTTTACTCAAACCCGAAGTCTCCGGGCGACTGACGAAATGGGCCATCGAACTCAGCGAGTACGACCTCCAGTACAAACCGAGAACTGCTATCAAGGCCCAAGCTTTGGCAGATTTTTTCGCTGAGTGCACTTTCAGCCACGAAGCTCCACAGGTCGAGCCCGAGGTCCCCATTTGTGGCGAACCCGGAGCTCCTGAGCCCATAGAGTTCGAACCCCGTGAAGTAGCACCTAGTGTGGCCTCTCATCTGATCAGGCGAAGAGCGAATTGGGATGAGAAGCCCAGGATCCTTCACGTGGATGGTTCCTCAAACCGGCAGGGCAGTGGAGCTGGAATAGTCTTGTGCGGCCCGAGCGGCACAAAAGTAGAGTACGCACTACGCTTTGAGTTCGCGGCATCCAACAACGAGGCAGAGTACGAAGCACTGATCGCCGGGCTGGACCTAGCGCGAAAGGTTAAGGCAAAGCACTTGGTCATCTGCAGCGATTCTCAGCTCGTGGTAAACCAAGTTACCGGCGAATACGAGGCACGCGATCTCTCCATGATCGCATATTTGGCCAAAGTAAAAGAAGCCCTGCTCAACTTCCGGTCACACATCATCAGGCAAATCCCGAGGTCCGAAAACACTGAGGCCGATGCCCTGTCCCGGTTAGCCAGCACGAGTCACAATAATATGAGAACTGTGTACATAGAGGACTTACCTCAGCCTAGTATTCTCGGGGGGACAGAGGAGGTCGCTCCCATCTTAGAAGCAGAGCCGAGCTGGATCGATCCACTCGCGAGCTTCCTAATAGATGGAACCCTCCCTGTAGAATGCAATGCCGCCAAGAGGGTGCAGCGCCAGGCGGCCAAATATGTCATAATAGAAGAACGGTTATACCGACGGTCATACACGCTCCCCTATTTGCGGTGCCTGCAACCTACCAAAGCCGAGTTTGTACTCCGCGACACTCATGAAGGCCTGTGCGGCGGACACTTGGGGGGCAGAGCACTCACCCAAAAGGCACTTCGACAAGGATACTACTGGTCAACGATGAAGGCAGAAGCTATCGAGCTTGTTAGAAAATGCGACAAGTGTCAGAAGCACGCTAACATCCACCATCAACCTGCCTTCGACCTCAAATACCTCGCCAGCCCGTGGCCCTTTGCACAATGGGGCATCGACCTCCTTGGGCCATTCCCACCAGCAACAGGCGGAAGAAAATTCTTAGTTGTTGCGGTAGATTATTTTACGAAGTGGATAGAAGCCGAACCTCTGGCAACTGTTACGGCCCGAAACATACATAACTTCTTTTGGAAGAACATAGTATGTCGGTTCGGATTACCTCGGGTTCTAATTTCCGACAACAGCAAACAGTTCGAGGATATCAAGTTCCAGGAGTGGTGCCAGGACATGGGGATTTGGCAAAATTTCACGTCAGTCGCGCACCCACAGGCAAACGGTCAGACGGAAGTAATGAACAGAGCCATCCTGCGTGGGCTGAAAGCACGTCTGGATCGAGCTAAGGGATTGTGGGCCGAAGAGCTACCAAGTGTTTTATGGGCTCACCGAACGACCGAAAAAGCAGCCACGGGAGAAACCCCCTTCAACCTCACCTACGGCACTGAAGCGGTGATCCCGGCGGAAATCGAAATACCAACGTTGCGATTAGAAACATACGACGATCGGATGAACGGAGACGAGTTACGCACCAACCTCGACCTACTGGACGAGGTAAGGGACCTCACGCACATCCGAACAGCGGCATACCAGCAGCAGGTAGCTCGCTACTACAATAGCAGAGTAAAGCGACGAAGCTTCCGAGTCGGCGACCTGGTCCTCCGGAAGATTATGGTGCCTAAACCCGGCGTCAGCAAGCTTGGACCTAATTGGAAAGGGCCCTATAAAGTAAAAACAGCGCTCGGGGGCGCATATGAACTCGAAACCTTGGAAGGCAAACGAGTACCCCGAACGTGGAACATCGTGAACTTGAGGCGATACTATCTATAAACCACCTAGCGAAGTGGACGAAATCAGGCCATGTGCCACAAGGCAAGCTGAGGAACTTCAGCACATTATCAGCTCGGCAAAAATCAGTTCGCGGCATAAAAGGCCATGGAAATTTAAAAACCCGGCAAAGAAACAGCTCGGGGAAGATGAGCAAGGGGAAAAAGACTCCATTGCAAGAAACAGTACACTGGCAAAAAAAAAAAAATTTACATGCCCGAAGCCACTTCTTCGCCATCGGAAGGCACTTCAACAACACCCGAAGGCCCTGCCTCTCCTTCAGAGTCTAGCTCGCCATTGGTAGCATTGGCCATCTCCTGAGTTATGCGCGAAGTGGTTATGGCACTTACATCGAGGTCGGTGTATGTATTCCGGATCATCCACCGGCTCAACTTGAACCCCCTCCTGTAAGAGTCCACCATCAGATCGTCAAAACGCGGGGAGGCAATGTAGTCTTCAACTGCCTTCTTTTTGGCGTCTTCAATGCCTTGGGAAAAAATCTGTGTTCTCTCCCTAATGTCCTCCTGAAGATACTCGACTTGATGCTGCAAATCCAACTACAAGTCCGCCATGTGCTTGAAAACTACCCCCATGGCCTCGGCGTCACGCTGAGACCTCGCCTGTCTGGCCATCGCAACGCGAGCAGCCTTTTCAGCAGCATAAGCAGCCGCCTCAGCAGCCCGGGTATTTGCCTCTGCAGCACGGAAGGCTTCTTCAGCAGCATGAGCAGCAGCCTCAGCAGCTCGCGCCTGTCGCGAGCTCCTCTCCACTTGGGCCGCCAAGGCATGAATCGAAGAATTCACCTACCAAAAGAAACAAGTGAGCAAAAAGACAACAGAAGCAACGGAATTAAATAAGACAGAATCTTACCACCATGGCATGTGTTACGGCGCGGCAAGTGACCTGATTCAAGGGAAGATCGGTCCACGCCGCGACCTCCTCGGGGAAAGTAGCGTCCCTACTCTTCTGAAGAGCGTAGTTCGGCATCAACACGCTCCTAAACTCCCCTTGAGCCCCCGAGCCTGAGGGCCCAACCCGCGTATGAGCAGACCCGGA
Source organism: Nelumbo lutea (assembly GCF_056320005.1). NCBI lineage: Eukaryota > Viridiplantae > Streptophyta > Magnoliopsida > Proteales > Nelumbonaceae > Nelumbo > Nelumbo lutea. The sequence goes on from NC_142687.1 coordinate 7,284,336, forward strand.
GTGAGGAGCACTTGAGTACGCAGGAGCGCCCGTATGAGTGGTCTCAGCGAAAGGCGCCCCGGCAGTCTCGTGCACCGGTGGAGTCACTTCGGGCTCCCTGGGCAGATCCTCTGTCGTATGGTCTGGGGCTTGGGGCTCCTCATCCAGGGGCAGCTCGTTACGAGTTCGCTTGGCGACCCGCTTCCTCCTCTTCATACCTTGGAACAAACGCCCGCCGCGAGTTCTCTCTGCATCCATCACACCTACAGAAACGAGTTCGACATAAAAAAAAAAAAAAGCCGCATAGCCAGAAACCTACCCGAACTCAGGCCGGCTGCAAAAAGCTTAGCCTTCGTTAAGTAGTGGTGGCACTTTAAGCCTTGCCGTGCCCACTGCCGGAGACCCTTCACCGTCTCTTTATCAAGAGTTACGCCCAAGTCGGGAGCGGCCTCACCCCATTCGGTCTGAAAGGGCCATCCTTGTGCACTTCGCACGACGAAGTAGTCCCGCTTCCACGCCGGGACCTTGTTAGGAAGATCGTGCAGAAGCTTAAAACCCTGGCGAGGAGTAAGGTAATACGCCCGTCTCCCCCCAGGAAGAGGACCCGCCTGTCTCTTGAGCATTAAGATAGAGGAGAATATCTCTAAGTCCAAGGGGAAGTTCTGCTCGCAAAAAAGGGATATTGTCCCCACCAGGTTCCGAATAGATTTCGGATGAAGCTGGCCAATGGTGACACCGAAGTGGTTTATGACTTTGACGAGAAGGGGATGGAAAGGAAGTCGCAACCCTGCAGCGAGCTACTCTCGAAAAATCACGATCTCGTCGGGACCGTGTTCCCAAGGAAAGCTACCCGAAGGAATGAAATATGTGTACCCCCCAGGAAGATTGTAGGACAGAAGTATGGATTGAAGCCCCTCAGGCGTCATGGTCGAAGGACCAAACCTGTCTAGCATCCGACCTCGGCGGGAGGTAGACGCCAAATTGCCCGAAGCAACTCGGCCCACTGGTTCATAGTCTTCAAACTCCACCTCAGGATCACTGAGGCAGTCTGGGGATACGGCTCGGTTGGTGGAACCTACGTCGGCCCTACTCGAAGAATCGTCTGAGCTATCAAAGCTAGACATTGGGGGAAAGATAGATTCAAGAAAGTACTCACCGGAAAGTTTGAAGAACAAGCCAAAGAACCGTGAAGACTGTATAACCAGCCTTGACGCGAGCTGGAAAAGATTTGGACACGAGTTGAAAGGTTGGACGCGAACTCACTAGACAAACCGCAGAAGTGGCAAACCAACCGGGGTCCCCCACTATTTATAGCTACAGTAACCAAGAATCGACCGTGGAGACTGAAGACGATCCGACGGCCCACGTTCTTACCGACCGCACAACCCTTAAAGTCGAGACGTGATTGGCGCACGTCTTTCCGAAAAAAGTGAAACGTTAGCACGTCTTTTTGAAACCGACGTCGCTTTGACACGCGTCTTTTCGAAGCTGACGCGCCGCACGTCTCCCTGACAGTCGACGGTGCATGTACAGTAGTGACGTGCCTTTTTGAAATGACCCGCCGTCACGTCCCAGCGGCGCGAGTTAGTTTGAAATTTAAAACGCGCGGTCACAACCACCAACGTTCTTGAGTAAGCACATTCCCAGCCTCCTCGGAAACCAAAAGAACCCTAGCAAAAGCGTCTCGTACAGTAAAGGTTTGAAGGACGAGACAAATCCACCAGCTACCTCGCGAAAACTCCCCGCACCATGGCAAGACCCTCGGCGCAAGGAGTGGGGGGCAATTGATGAAGGAAGATTTGGCCCGACCTCTTCATTATGTGACACGTGGCAGAAACGACAGCTCGGCAGAAGGGGCCAAGCCTAGGCGGGGACAAGGGGACACCACCAAACTGACCCACCTTGTAACAGCTCGGGATAGACTTCGCCGAACTGACCTTGTAACAGCTCGGGATAGACATCGCCGAACTGACCCACCTTGTAACAGCTCGGGATAGACATCGCCAAACTGACCCACTTTGTAACAGCTCGGGATAGACATCGCCGAACTGACCCTTGTAACAGCTCGTGATACACTTCGCCGAACTGACCCACCTTGTAACAGCTCGGGACACTTCGTCGAACTGACCCACCTTATAACAGCTCGGGACACTTCGCCGAACTGACCTTGTAACAGCTCGGGACACTTCGCCGAACTGACCCACCTTGTAACAGTCCGGGATACCTCCGAGCCCAAGACCGCCTCGCTCAGCACTTCGCATCATCTTCTAGGCGCCAAAGCCAAACAAGTCGTACCATGCCTGACACTAGGGAAGTCTGTGCCCGAGGACGCCACGCCTGACTGACTTGGGATCTGACGTTTGGCAGCAGCACTCTAAACGGCCACCTGCCACCGCCATCTCCAGTTAGACGGTTAGGCAGTGACGGTTCTGTCTCAACAGAAGGGACGACGGCCGAGTTGACAAGCGCAAGGGTAATCATACCCGATCTGACAAGGGCCTCGGGACGAGTACACGAAGTGACTATAAGAGCCCCCTGCCCCCCGACAACAGAGGTATGCAAACTTTGCGCTATCTGGTATTACCTTGCTTTTGAAGGATTCTAACTTGAGCTTCGGAGCCTCTACACTGAGTTCCCCCCGGAGCTTTCCCATCTCTTTTGTTTCAGGTCCCCTGCTACCCCGAATTCAGAAGCAAGGCAGCGGACAGCTAAGACCAGCCGGATCGCACTCCATCACTAAGGATCAAAGAAATATAATAAACCAAATAATGTTATAATGTTCTTATGACAAAAAAGGAAATATGGCAGTGTAATGTTGTCTCGTTCTTTTGATAGGACCATATTTATCCAAGTAGGGTTATAAATGGATCAAATCCACTACATCTGAATCAGGTCCGAAAGCTTGCATATAATTTGAATCTAAAACTTGATCAGATTTGAAGACTTCGGATTCAAATTTTAATCCTAATAGATTCAGGTCAATTTTCAAATTTCAAGTTTTGTATATAATGAAATAAATTAATGTAAATATAACATATTAAGTTTATTATTATAATATATATATATATATAATATATATAACATATAAAAATATATAATATAACCAAATTTAAATTTTAATTGAATCAAATGGAGTCAAATCCAAATTTGATCCAATTATATAAATACATCATTAGAATTTGAGATAATTGGATCAGATGTTGGATCCAACCGAGAGTTTCAGGTATCATGACAAGTCTAAAGCTTATTTATGTTCTTTTATAAGAAGCATTTTTCCTCTATTAAGACTTTTACTCTTTATGTTTAGTTTGTTGACAAAGGCATTTTAATCGCACAATTGGATAATTTGTCTTTATGGAAAAGTGATTTGCCCACTTGGAAAATTTACAATTATCTAAAAAATGGTTTAAAAACTTACAAAAGAGTATTTTCTATAAACCCTATAATTTTGTAGGAAAGAATGTAAGGAAAATAACGTAAATTAACTCTCCCCAGCCCCCTCCCTTTGTTCCCAACAAAAGGACAAGACCTAAATGTAAAGTGGGTCGTATAGAGTATAAGACAAAAACGAATGATTCACGAAAGCACATTAGGCTCAGTTTGGAAGCAGTACAAAGGCTCAGTTTGGAAGGAGTACAAACGCAAATAGGACTGTACATATTTGCATTTGTATTCCTTCCAAACTGAGCCTTATAGGAAAATTTTGGTGGGGGACACATGCCGTGTGTTTAATAAAATGGGCCCCAAAAATGATATTGATGTGTGGTGTGATTCACTTTTAAGAACAAAAGATGAGAATTCCGCGAGATAACATATATACAGTTATAGTTGGGAACCGGGAACTTGGGATGCTTCAAGCCAACAAGCTTTCATTTCAGCAATCAACACTGATAACTTGAATCTGAATGGGTGGGTCGTGGGTGGCAACCACAAACATGGCAAGCTTTCACTTTCAGCACTATTCGTGAACCTCAATTACAGACTAGTTGCAAACTTGCAATTCCACCCAATCAGATGAACGATTATCCGACCGAATCATCTTCGTGTGCACGTATTCCATTCCATCTTCCATTTTTCATTAGAAATCTTCCGACTACGGAGGAAGTGACCTGAGCAGTGACCATCCCAAGAGTCCCAACTCCCAACCCATTTCATCATTTGGAATATATCTGTTTTGGATGGAAATAATTTCTCTGGTTTAAGTAAATTAACGGGCCCAATGAAGACCCCACAAAACAGATTCAGTGTGTCATCCACTCATCTTTGAAGAAAGAAAAAAGAGGGGCAGAAAATACAAAAAAAATTACAGAGAATCCTTGATTGATTCCAACTCTAACCATCTATCTATCTCTACCCCTGTCAATGGAATGGAACAACAGTATTAATCAGCCAATGTTATGTTACAGCCCTTTGTGTTCCTCAGGTTCTCCTATACCTTACCCTTCTTTACCGAGTGGCCAGTCTTCCGTTTGTGACGGCTAAAATCTGACACAAACCGAAATGTTTGACCACAGCCTGGTTCATGGCAAACGTAAGGCCGGGCACCAGTGTGCACTCTTATGTGCTCAGTCCGTGCCCATGCCCACTTGAACGTCATCTTACATCCCTTCCATGGGCATTTCAGGGGGCGGTCATCCATGTGGACACGCCTGTGCTGCACCAGATACTTGTGGGAGAAGAATTTCTTCCCACAACCTTTTACCGAGCAGATGTTGCGCTTGTGCAACACCAGCTCTTGCTTTGAGCTAAAACCCATTGTGCATCCCTCCATATCACACTGGTATTCTGCTTCCTCATCTTTCATATCTACTTCATTATTACTTGGAGCTTTCTTGGCTTTTTTCTTCTTTGTTTGCTTCTCATGCATCATCTCCTTCACTTCTCTCGAGGGCTTCTTCGGTGGTCTCTTTCTTAGGCGTGTGCTGGGTCCACCTTCAAGGTCATCCTTCTCATATGAATCCTCCCATCTGATGTTATTTTCACAATCATTACGATGCCGTATGGTCTCTTGTCTCATCTGTCCACTTCTGACTGTTCTGAGATTCTTCACACCAGACGGTGTATCAGGTTCAGGTGGCTCATCTACAGTTGCTTTATGGTTCTCTCTTTGCTGACATTTCTGTTTCTTGATTGCTCCCTTCTCAAATCTTTTCCTCTTCCGTCCAGACTTTTTGGCTATAGTGTTTATTCCACCTGAGGAATTCTTCTCTGAAAAATCCGGTTTTTCCTGGCGGTTAATGTCTAGTTTCCTCTCTGGCTTTTCTTTTGGCACTGCTCCTGTGGAAAAGCTTTTTGCAAGTTCTTCTTCATAGTCATCTATTTGACCTAAAAAGGGATGAACCTGGTTCGACATCCAGACCTTCCCACACCATCTGCCCGCAACAAGTATCGTCTTCTGCTTGCCAGGCCTCTTCCCAGAAACCTTTGGTTTTGTTGGAGAGTTGACTGGAGAACTCCTTCCAAATGCCTTGTATATGACTGAATTGTATGGCATCTGTTTGCTGTAGAAAGGAGTGTAGCTGAGAATGGCACTGTAATACAGATTGATTCCTAACTTGGCAGCCCAGTCCCCATTAGTGGGAATAACTTCATCATCATCAAGGGTCAAACGGATTCTCTGCTGATCTTCTTCAGTGGCCTCCCTGAATGGAACATCCTTCCATATATAATCAATTCCCATTTCTTCTGCTAACGATTTTGCTTCTGCTTCTACCTTCGGATACTCTGCAAGGTGAAAAAGGAAAGAAAAATGAATGCTTGCACTTTTTATTTTTCTTTTCTTTTTCTGAAAAGACTGTTCTCAGTAAAATAATTAAAATAAAACGACAATCATACGCAGCAGTGATATGTTTTACTGCTCATGCCCACTGAATTTTGGGAAAGCTTTTTATCTGAAGCTAAAAAGAATAACCAAGCTGTCACAGAATTTTAGTCAAATTTATGATTGGACAGTGAGTACAGTGATGGAAGTACAAGGCAGTTATGGAAGCATCAATACATTAGACTATGAGTTGATCAACAGTTCAAACAGTAAATCCTATAATAAACAGAAAACCTTTGTTTCCACACCATAATGTTCCATAACAAGGAGATTGTCTGTAGATCAGAGGATAATATTCCCTGAGCAAACAGTGTAATAATATTAATAACAAAATCAGCACCATATTGTGAATCAGCAATCATCCCAATGTCTCTGGATAAATACAAGTATCCTCTCAATGAAATGGGATCAGTCCCCTCATTATAATTAACCATTGTCGTCATAACCATCATTATTATGGGGTTGGCTACATGAACTTGTTTCGCTATTCCGTTCTGTTCAGTGTCATATCTGTCATTAAGTCATAGGTGCTTAAACCATTTCTTACTGCTTCCACCCAGGTCCTTTTTGTCTGCCCCAAGCTCTTCTAGACCCTTCCACCAGTAACAGATCACTTTTTCTAACTGGTGCTGTAGATGGTTCTTCTTTGTACTTGACCAAACCACCTCACTCTACTTTCTCTCACTGTATCACCTATTAGAGCTACTACTAGGTTCTTTCCTATGATTTAATTTCTGAACCTATCCATCTAATAAATATATAATATTTTATTTTCATAAAATACATAAATCATTACATTATTTTCATACAAATGGAAAATATACTATATACTTAACATATATTGCTAGTTTGATTTAATACAACATGGAGGACTTTTCATGCGTCAAATTCAAACCATAACTCACCTGGATGACACAGAAGTAAAACATGCACTCCACCTATGGGATGAAGTTGCTTTTCAACTTCCACAGCATGCTCAAGACAGAATATATGCAATCGAGAAGAATCACTATCAGGCCTTTGCATCAGTGAACTGGCTTTGCCCTTTACCGATTTATCAGCATCACTGAACTCAGATCTTTCAGCCAAATTAGCAAGAGGGAGACGGTTTGAGATAGCATTTGAGGAAGTAGAAGGCCTATATTGAGGACCGGAATCTGAATTCTCCAACTTTCCATCTCTGTAACAAGCTTCAACAGATCTACTTACAACCCTCCTAGAAAGTGCAAGTGGATCCCTGTATGTATCATCTGAATTGTTCGATTCCAAGGTCACTAAATTCTCTCTGTCACTCTCAAGTGGGATATCAATACTTTGTTGATTATTCATGAAAGTAGCACTTGGTCGTCCAGGAGTCCTTTCTGAAGCATAATCTTGAACAGAAACTTCATTCACATAACTTACTGTATTGCTGGTTGCTTCATCCTTGTGGTTTGGCTCAGGCAAAAGAGGTGATTTATGTTTAGATGGGGGGTCTGATTGTGCAGATCCGAGTTCTCCTGAAGAGTCTCTAAAATCATTTTCGTCAGAAAACACAGGTTTCTCAGTTTTGTCCTGATCATCTTCAGAGTCTGATGAGTCATAGGCAACTGCTAATAGATCGAGGGAGGAAATGTCTTTCTGAGCTTCAGCATCTGCAGCAACTTTACTACTTCCACCTGCCACTTCAAATTGGTAATCACCAGACTGGACTGGGACATCATACAGACCACCCTTCCCCATTTGTCCTGTGTATGAAAAAGTAGGTATGGAATTAATATCTGCACCAAGTTAAACATAAAATGAATCATAGGCAAAACTAAGACAAAAAAGCAACCGTTGCAAGATAGAAAACAGCACTGTTTCCAGGTATAATTCAGTTGTTTGAACAAATGGATAGGAGGATCTTTGAAAGTGTAGGTAGATAAGCATGCCTGTGAAGCATTGAAATCGCATCAACGCCTTTAAAACAATTGATTCCTCTGAACACCACCCAACTTTTACATTCTTTAGTATCACATGCAAATCCATGAAAGCATAATTTGTTCAAAAAGAGATTAGGAACTTTTCATACCTAAAGCCCGCAATTTTCTTGTCAACTAGCCTAGCTTCTTTCCAGGTTAATTTTTCTTTTTCAATTGGTTCCAAGTAGCTTAATATGCTTTTTTTTTTGTAGGCTGTACAACCATTTAGGTTTTTCTTTTTCAAAATAAATGCATATCTGTGTAGTATGTAAAAGGTAATTTGTAATCATCAACAGTTCTCTCCCTTTCAGCAATACAATTATTTTACTTACCTTTCAAAAAAAATGGTAATTTGTTGAGGATTATATAATAAAAAAAGGGTTCTAGTACACTAAACTAATACTGGCTGGTAACCAAAAAAATCTAGAAAGTCCACTACATAATTTGAAGGTATTTGAAGAGGAATAAACAAGTTAAAAATAGCATTATTGAAATGTTTTCAACATAAGATTTTTTTATTTTATCTACAGTGGCTACAACCAGGGGCCATTACTTGGTGTAAATGTGTAATGATAAAATCTTCAACTGGCAAGCATGAGAGAGCAGGTTCAAGTCTGAGAACAGCCATTTTGTGCCCAAAAAGAATGCCAAATGCTAGGACTGTATCCAAACTACCCCTCTCAAGGCCCCAGATAGCCGGGACCAACATTGGGTAATGGCCTATAGTGGCTACAACCATCTACATAGATCAAGGGCTAGGATAGTCTGAAGCTAAGATTTAGTATTTTTATTAAAAAAATTGTAAAGCAGCCATACACTTCTTTAAGGATGAGAGAATATCTAATTCTTTTTTAATAAAAATCTCTGATCAACTACCAATTAAAAAAAGGGTGGGAGGATACAGATAAGTTGTTTATTTGCCTTATCCAACAAATATTGTCAAATTTCTTTGCTAACTCTCTTTTGTACAGATACATTTGACACTTGCTACTGATCTGGATGGAGGACTTCATGAAAGAAGAAAATAAAATTAATGTTGTAAAAAAAAATAACCCCCTTTATTATTTCGATACTACCCATAAGGATGAGATTGGAAGTGAGAGAAGTGGGATCAACACATCGTCAACCCAAGATGATGATGGAAACGGATTACCTATTGATGAAACACATCTAGTAGTAAAGGTGATTCAAAACTGGTAGTGGAATGGCTGCAAAAGGAAGAAACTGGATTCTGGAATTTCAATAGTGAAAGGAAGATATTCAAGTAGCTGACACAAAATATGGATGTGAGACTTGGTTGGGTTAAAAGAACTGCTAATGCTTTTGCTGATGTTCTGGAAAAACAAGGGGTGGGAAGAAGTCAACTGTTTCTTTTTTTTTTTTTTTTGATAAATAAGAAGTCAACTGTTTTGGGCTCAATTGTAACTTTTAAACTTTTCTTGAGGAGAGTTAAGAAAGTTAACCCCTCCACTTTCTTGTATCTTTCCTCCTTTTTTAATCATTAATGAATTTTGTTGTTATTGATAAAAACACATGTAGTAAACAAAATAAAAAAAAAGATTATAGAGAAAGGGATTCAAATTGGTAAGAAGTTGAGATTACTTTTTCTAGGAGGTAATGGCTTGCAAGAAAAGTTTTTATGGAACCTGAAGATCAAGAAAGAGATAGAGGTCAAGTTAATCAGACCACATGGGTTTATATGAGCTAATGTTTGAGGATCTAGGAATGTGGAGATTTGATTGTCTTAGGGTCAGTTATTTGGTGATGACTTGGTGGAGTGTGTTTAAGTGGGTAGGAGAGTTAAGTGGATCAGGGGTTTTTGAGCCTTTGAAGTGAATGATAAGTAGCACATTCCTAATTCCATGTGTAAGAGCACAGAGTTGCAAACCGCCATAGACCCGGTTAAATGTACTTGGTTTTGTCTTGTCTAATAATCAACTAGGAATTTGTGCATATGGTCTAATAATCCACTCCCCCCCTCCCCCTTCTCTTTTTCCCTAGATTCTTTCTCAAACATTTTTCCCTCAGATTTCAGACCACCAACTCACATGGAACTATGACAGCTTGATCCCTCACCGTAGGATATGTAGTGCAGTCCTCCAGGGGTCCGACCCTCAACCTTTGGATACAACTAATCATCACCAAACCCATTGACTTTACATGACTAATGTAAATACTGTGGATTTAGTACTTTTGGTCAACTCCGAAAATTTGATGGAAATAGGATGAATTGAGAAAGCCAATCAATGGCTAGACCCCCAAAGGGGCTGCACTACATACCCTCCAGGTATGAGAGACAGACAGAAAAATTGAGAATCAATAGAGGATTAACAAGGATGTCTCCTTGGAAAGCTATTAGCAAAGCCCTACCTAAATTCCTTCAATTTTTATCAGGTATGATATTTGCTCAGGTAATTTAGTTAAATTTTGGGAACATACCTAGGTAGGTTCTATTCCTCTGAAGGACCGGTTTCCATCTCTGTTTGCTCTTTCATCCTTAGAAGGGGAGCCTATATCAAAATTTGTTTTCCCTTCACCTTCAAGTAATGGATTTGGTTGGGATTTGGGTTTCAGATGAGGACTAAGAGACTCTAACCTTCATCTGTCACTGGATCTTTTAAACATCCTTAATGATGTTTCTTGGATACTCTAAAACCTGATAACTGAATTTGGACCCCAACTCCTTCAGGATCCTTCTCGTGTGCCTCCTTTTTCAACACCCTAGCTTCTCCTTTGACCCCTCTACAACATTTTCCAGTAAAGAGATTTAGGCTAAACCAACCCCACCCAGAATAGGAGCCTTTAATTGGGAGGTTTATCATGAGAAAATTAACACTTGTGACTTGCTACAGAAAAGGAGACCTCACTTATGCTTATCTCCTCATTGGTGTGTTCTTTAAAAGGCCAATGGTGAATCATGCTTTCATTTACTAATATCTTGTCCTTTTTTTATCAATAACTAATATCTTGTCCTTTCGCTACTGGCATTTGGGAGTGGTTTCTTACTTTGTTTGGTTGCAGATGGTTTCCCCCTTCTAACATGTCAAGCCTTCATGTTTCCACTCTATTTGGACTATTGGAGGAAAGAAATGCAAGAATTTCCCATGAGAAAGAAAGCAGGCCTTATAGAATGCATATTCATTAGAGTTGTATATTGGCTAAAGACTTTAAGAGCTATTTTCTGATTTTTCGATGGATGACTTCCATAGAAAATGGCTGGCTAGCTCCTCAATGGTGACACTTAGAGTTATCATCATGGACACCACCAGATGAGGGTTTCATAAAGTTAAATTTTGATGGTAGTAGTAGGGGGAACCCTGGACCTTCAGGTATAGGAGGCATCTTCAGAAATGAGCTAGGTCATGCGGTGGCACTCTTCTCAGGCCTAGTTGGCACTGGAGACTCTTTTAAGGCTAGAAGTCTGGGCAGTTGTGGAAGGGTAGTCAAAGCAAAGGAATTAGGTGTGCAAAAGCTGATTACAGAATGCAACTCTCAAGCGGTGATCAAGTGGTTACAAAATTATGGGAATGATTTCTAGTTGCATCGAAATGAACTAAAGAAGATAAGATGGTTATCTAGGAAAATGGATGTGAGAAACCATTGGGTCCAAAGGATGGCTAACAGTATGGCTGATGCTTTGGCAAATCAAGGAACTGGAAGATCTCTTTTGTTTTAGGCTCTTTTGCGATTCTTGATCTTGAAGATAAGCTGTTTTATCTCCAAGTGTATCGTATTCCTCTATCTTTCTTTAATTAATGAAAGCTTCAGTTATTGATAAAAAAAGGAGTCAATAGAGGATTACCCCATTAATTTCTAAATATTTATTATTTATACTTTCTACTCATTAAATGAAGTGGAGAGTTGTCAGCCACTTAACTTATTCTTACGACTTGCTCCAAATTGCTGCTTGGTGTCCCAAGTTGGCAATTGTTTGAGACTGAATGGACTTGGTATGGGTCAAACCAGGTCGATGGTGATTTGCAAGTCTATGCTCTTACATCATGAATTTTCCAGGGAAAAATACTGTTAATTTCAAGGATCAATTTCACAATGTATTGGCCCGTATCAGCTGAAATGTATCTGATACGCTATTGTAGGGAACTAGGGATGGTTTCGGAGTTTGACCTGTTTCAGGGGGTAGCCAGGCCTTATAATGACCCCTGTGAACATGTTTGGAAAAAAAAGAAAAAACTAAAAAATAAAAATTATAAAGTGCCTACCGATGGCATATCAGTCTGTATCGATATATAGAACCTTGACGGTTTTGTTCTTTTGATATCTAAGGTCCTCCATACATTTGTACTAGATGGTTAACATAACATCTACCAACAGAAAAGGACACAGATACAAGTGATTATGAGATGCACATGATAAGTAATAGAAGACATGTGCGTATGTATGAGAGAGAGAGAGAGGGAGACAGAGGGAGAGAGAGAGAGAGAGATTTGCAACAGGATAAAGCGGAGGGTCAAGATCACATGCATTCAAGAAGTTGGAAGTCAAAAGAACAGCACAAAAGTTTCTGTGAATTTAACATCTAAATGATCAGACCTACATCTAATCATTGATTCAGCAAGAAAATCATGCACAATCAATTGTGACTTGGAAAAGACATATTGATGTCATTGCAATGATATAATTCTAAATAATTAGAAGATGATTCATGCACACCCCCCATTTTTATAAAGAGGGGCACATTGTTAAATCTTGGTCAAGAAACATAAGTTTTAAAAAGACAAAAGCACTCCCTTTTTTTTGAGAAAAGGTAAAGTATATTTGTATTAATAAAAGGTCCTGTGTACAATGAGTAGCTGTACAAAAAAGCACTCCTAAATCAGTACCTAATATTTAACATAATTAAAAAACTTGAAAACATTTAGTCACAGACAGCCATCCTATGCCTTGAAGGCTTCCTTCCTTGCCTAAAAATGAAAAAGAGCGTAGTATCTGAGAATGTACAGATGAATCTCAAGAAAAATATTAAACAGAAATGTAACTTATAGAAGAATAAGAAAGAAAGACATCATGTAACTTGTCCCAACTCCCAACTATACAGGGTCAGCTATGGACAGATACCGTGACTAAGCATGGTAATTACAATAATAAAGAAAATCTTCTGACAACAGAAAGAAATGACCCATATAGCAAGTTCATATTAACATCTCATGGTCAACCCAATGTCATGTGAATAGCATATCTAAATAACAACAAACTTCTAGATAATAATTAACAACATGTCTAGTTTTGTCACTATAGTAATGTGCTAGAAATTAATGCGAAAGTCCAAAAAATAGACAACCTTTGCATCCATTAGTACCATAAACACAAATAGGCTAAGGCCTTTAATTGCAATGAAAGAAACCATCATTGCACATAAAAGACCTTGGAAAAGAAGAAGATTGGGAACTTGCTTACGGCATAGGTTAACCACTGATGCATTCATCAGATGCATGATATTATGGAGAACGATCATCAATCACAGCCTACCTGAACAGGAATTCAACCCAGTCATACTTGCGTCTCCAACTGAAACAGTATATCTATCACTAGTTACTTCAGAACCAACAATCCAATCATTAAAGACGCTACAATCAGTTGACATGAGGTACCGAGCAGCCGCCTCTCTAGGCTGAATGATAGCTGTACATGCAAAGGTCAAAATCCCACATGTCACACATGAAAATAGCCCCTGGTCTACTAATCCATCACCTTTCACATTACTTTCTCTTTCAGTATCTGTGCTCTGCTTTTCTGTAGTGGAACTGCAAAGATCATCATTCCCACATAATGCATGAAGGCTTTTCTGTCCATAGACAGAAGAAGATTTTCCTTTCACTGAATAGAAACCACTCAAATGCCTTAGATGTGCATTTCTTTCTCGCATGGCATCATCTGAAAGTAAATCTTTCGAAGCTTCCATTGTTTCATCAGGACTACATAAGCTAAGTGGCAACCGGGGTTTTACCTTTTTCTGGGAACCAACACGCAAATTTGAGCATACAGACATATCTGAAGAATGTGGAAGAAGTACACATGAGGAACCTTTCTCCAGAAGAATATGAAGAAGGTCATTATTATGCATGATATTTTGCACAAATAGCTCTTTAACCATAGCATCCCCTTCACCCCTCTTCTTATCTTTTAGTCTAGAGCTCCGAGGTTCAGTACCAATGCTTGTAGGTATGCTGAAAACATCAAAACCAGGTACAGATTAAAACAATTAGAAGATCATCTGCAAGCTACTTTGTATTTCTTGAGAAACTTATTCAGATTAGGGATTTTATTCCTTCAAAAGTTGAGTAAACAAGGCTCAAGAAGTATGATGACATGCAGAAAACCACTATTCAACAGGGTTCGCGTTTCTAAGAGAAGGGTTCTAATCTTACCAGGAGGGGGGAGTGGAAATGAATATACAAACTGTAGAGAACACTGATGTGGGCCCCACTGCAGTGGTCCTCACTGTGTTCGTAGGACAGCATGTGTAGTTATTTGTTTCAGTTATAGTAGTGTCAGTTTGTTAATTCAGTTGTTATTTATTTCAGCTTTTATTTACTTTATTTATTATTTAAGTACTAAGGGCAGATGTGTCCTTTCCATTGTGTACTAAACATAACCTATAAATAATAAGAAAGTGGCGGCGGCAGATCTGTTAGAATCTGTTCCTCCTTTCAACCACTTGTGTTCTCCTGTTTCTCTTCTATTCTCTCTTCTTTCTCTCACTTTTCTTCTATTTTGTAAACCTAAAACCTATTAGGATTCAAGACTGATTACAGTCTTGATCTTCTACTTGGTATCAGAACCTATCTAGGACTTCTCATGTGTGTCTAGTCCAGCCGACCACATGAGCACTAGCTAGGGCTGGAAGCTTTGAAGAAGTATTCGGTGGCTGAATCTTGGAGATTACTAGGAGAGGTTCACAGCAGTTGAAGACTTGTCGCGGCTTGCAGAGAGTTGGTAATCAGGAAGAAGCAGCGAAGGTTAGGGCTCAGGTAACCCTAGAAGACAGTAAACTGAAGTACATAAGTAAGTTTTTTTTATTGAGTTTCAGAGACTGCAATCAATCAAGATAGGTTGGACCTGTCTAGAAGGAGGGGCCGAACTGTGTTCAAGTTTGTTTCTAGGGTTTGACTTGCCGAATTGTGTTTAAGTTTGTTTCTAGGGTTTGACTGTTGGGCCGAACCCACCCCCCCTCTCAGAGGTGATTAGTTTTAGGGTTTCATATTGCCCTACAACAAGTCCCACTTGTGCGGACTGCTTGGAGAGTGCAGCTGCGCACTTATTTCAGACCTACAGTTGAAACCCTAATTTTGCTCTCGCAGCAGTGGGCCCCACAGTAGTGATTTGAGAAAAATAGCATCTCAAATTGACAGGCTGCCTGGTACTGTGCATGCCGATTGATTTCAGATCAGATTTGAGTTGATTTCTTGCATATACTGTGATAGGCGATTGATTTCAAAACAGATTTGGGTTGTTTTCATATCAGATTTCGGATCAGATCAGATCAGTTTTGTGTTGGTTTCAGATCAGATTTCAGACCTGCTTGTTTTACTCTGTTTTCTGGTATAGTGGCTCTAACAGTTTGTAGCCATTGATTCTTGATCAAAGATGGAGTTTAAGGGTCAGGGACAAAGTAGTTTTGGAGTTTTGTGTTGGTTCCAGATCAGATTTCAAACCTGCTTGTTTTACTCTGTTTTCTGGTATAGTGGCTCTAACAGTTTGTAGCCATTGATTCTTGATCAAAGATGGAGTTTAAGGGTCAGGGACAAAGTAGTTTTGGAAACAACAGTTTTGGTGGTGTATCTGAAACTGGGTTTTAAATTACAACTATGAGATTTGATGGGTCAAATTACTTGGAGTGGGCTCAATCAGCCATGATGGCTATTGGAGGAAGGGGAAAACTGGGTTACCTCTTGGGAGATATGAAAGAACCTTCCAAGGAGGACCCAACATACACCAAGTGGGTTCAAGATAACTATTTGGTTATGGCATGGCTGTGTAATTCTATGCAGCCACATATCATCCGAAATTTCTTGTGGGCAAAAACAACCAAAGAGATGTGGGATGTAATGAAAGAAACATATTCCCAACCCCTTAATGTTGCCAGAGCTTATGAACTGAAGTGTGAGGTGAACAACCTTAAACAAGGAGAGAAGCCAGGTTTTGTCTACTTCTCTACCTTGAAATCCTTGTGGCATGAGATTGACCATCTAGAGACCTTTGAGTGGGAGAGTCCCAAAGATGCACAGACTCACAGAAAGCAAGTCGAAACGAATAGGGTATTTGAGTTTTTGGTTGGTTTGAATTCAGATTATGACATTGTGCAACAACAGATATTGACAAGAGAGAGTGTGACCCTTTCTCAAGCATACTCCCTGGTGCATAGTGAAGAGACCAGAAGGAAAGTCATGATGCAGCCTCAGCCCTCTTTCCCAGCCTTGACAGCTATTAAACCTAAGCCAGGGGGTGACTCAGAAAGGGACCGGAAGAAGAAGATAAACGGGATCTGGTAATGTGAACATTACAAGAAACCCAAGCACACAAAAGATACTTGTTGAAAGCTACATCCTCACTTAGTCCCAGCAAAACTAAGAAATAAGAAGGGTAATGCTCATGTGGCCGTGAACACTGATTCAGCATCCTCATCAGGCACATCCCTAGAGACTTTAGCTGCTGTTTGGGCTGCCCTCGTATAGTTGGAAAAGGAAGTTGGGAGTTCAGCTCAGCCATCTCAGTCACCATCAGCTCCTGCCACATCTGCATTTGCACATTCAGGTACTCAAGACTCAGCTTACCATGCTTCAGCTCTAGGTAATACTGACCACTGTTGGGTAATAGATTCAGGTACATCTGACCATATGACTAGCTTGCCATCTGTGTTCACTTCTTATCACTTGTCCTCTGGCCGAGATAGAGTGTCCATTGCTGATGGCTCTCTTGTTCCCATTTCGGGCAAGGGGGACATCAAGCTATCGGATACTATCTCTTTATCTTATGTCTTGCACGTTCCTAAGCTTGATACTAACCTGCTTCCAGTTAGTAGTATTACCAAACACATGAACTGTTCAGTAACTTTTTTTCCTGACCGATGTGTTTTTCAGGATTGGATACGAGGAAAGTGATTGGGACTGGCCGTGAGATGAACGGGATCTATCTGTTTGGAGAGAGTTCTCGTCGGGAGGAGTCAGTGGATAAGAAATCTTTTGTTTCCCAGTCTGTGAGTTTGGTTATGCCAAGGTCATTTGTCTTTTAAGTCTTTGAAAAGTTTGTTTCCTGCTTTATTTGAGTCTGTTGAGTTATCAAAGTTGAGGTGTGAGAGTTGTGAGTTTGCCAAACATTGTAGAACCTCTTATTCTTTAAGTAATAAAAGGAGTAATTCCTCTTTTGATATTGTGCATACTGACGTTTGGGGGCCACATCATATCTCTTCGATGGGTGAGTACAGATATTTTCTACTATTTGTTGATGACCATACCCGCTTTTCTTGGGTCTATATTATGCGTTCTCGGGATGAGGTTCCTGCTCTGACCCAAAACTCCCATCAGATGGTTCTCACTCAGTTTGGGACCAAAATCAAAGTCCTTAGATCTGATAATGCAAAGGAATACTTTGCTCAGCCATTGACCTCCTACCTTCTTAGCCATGGAGTTATTCACCAGAGCACTTGCCCTTATACACCACAGCAAAACAGCATTGCTGAAAGGAAGAATAGGCATATCTTGGAGGTAGCTAGAAGCATTATGATTACCTCCAATGTACCTATTCGCTTCTGGGGTGATGCTATCCTCACGGCAGTTTATCTCATTAATCGAGTTCCTTCCCGGGTTCTTGATATGAGAACCCCCTTTTCCCTTCTATACCCAGACGATGAGTAGTTCATTGTTCCCCTTAAAACCTTTGGTTGTACCTGTTTCGTTCAGCTACTCGGGCCTCATCATTCCAAGTTTGAACCTAAGGCCTCCAAATGCATTTTCCTTGGTTATGCACAAACTCAAAAGGGTTATTGTTGCTATGATCCGGTTTCAGGGAAACAGTTTGTCTCCATGGATGTCACCTTCTTTGAGGAGACACCCTATTATCCTAGGGTTTCTCCTCAGGGGGAGAGCAGTGAGAGTGGGGCTGTTTTGAGTTTCTTTCCGCAGGGGGGAGAGCAGTGAGTGGAAGTGGGGCTGGTAGAAATGGGGCTGTTTTGAGTGGGGTTGTTCCTTTACCTATTCCACTGGATGATGAAGGCTGTAGTGGTGAGGATGGTCAAAGGGAGCCGGAGTTGAGAGTCTATCACAGGCGATGTAGGCAGGTTGATCCTAGTCATCGACAGTCCCGGCCAGCTCTAGTTCCTTCTACGGCTCCAGATCCAGAGCCTACTAAGATACCTCTCGTTGTTGCCACTTCCTCTCTTGTGGATGACCTTGATCTCCCTATTGCCATTCGCAAAGGGAAACGACATTGCACCACTTCTACAGCTCACAACGTCTCACAGTTCTTATCCTATGATCGTCTGTCTCCATCTTACCGGTCCTATCTCACTTCCATTGCCGATGTCCCTATTCCAAGAACAGTGCAAGAATCCTTATCAGTTCCAGAATGGAAAGATGCAATGCAAGTCGAAATGGATGCCCTTTTGAAGAATAATACTTGGGCACTGGTTGACCCACCAAAAGAAAAGAAACCAGTGGGATGCAGATGGGTGTTCACTGTGAAGCATAATGTTGATGGCTCTATTGAAAGGTACAAAGCCCGACTGGTTGCAAAGGGGTTCACTCAGACTTATGGTATAGACTACTTGGAGACCTTTGCCCCAATAGCTAAGATGACCACCATCCGGGTTTTGTTATCCCTTGCAGCAAATCATTCTTGGCCCCTGTTTCAGATGGATGTTAAAAATGCCTTTCTGAATGGAGACTTACAGAAAGAGGTTTACATGCAGTTGCCTCTTGGATTCTATGATACAGAGACAGGTAAGAAGGTTTGCCGACTAAACAAGGCATTGTATGGTTTGAAACAGTCACCTAGAGCCTGGTTTGATAGGTTCAGATTAGCCCTTGGAAAGTTTGGTTATGTACAGGCCCAATCAGATCATACACTATTCATCAAGAGGGTGGAGTCCTCTCTGACACTACTTGCAATATATGTTGATGATATTGTGGTGACAGGAAATGACAATCATGAGATTGAGTCCCTCAAACAGCTCCTTCATCAAGAGTTTGAGGTGAAAGATCTTGGTGCACTACGATACTTTTTGGGTATTGAGGTTGCTAGATCCAAGCAGGGGATTTTTATCTCTCAGAGAAAATATGTTCTAGATCTGTTGGCGGAAACTGGAAAGTTGGGAGTTAAGCCGGCTGATACACCCATCGAACAAAATCACAAGATTAGTGCAGAGGGCGGGGAGCCTCTTGAAGACAAAGTTATGTTCCAACGGTTGGTTGGAAAGCTCCTATATCTCTGCCTCACTCGACCGGATATCAGCTATGCAGTTAGTGTTGTTAGCCAGTACATGCACCCCCCTAGAACTTCTCATCTTCTTGCGGCAGAGAGAATATTAGCATACTTGAAGAGATGCCCAGGTAGAGGTATACTGCTCAAGAACAATAATCACATGAGAGTGGAAGTCTATACAGATGCCGATTGGGCTGGGAGTGTTGATGACAGAAGGTCTACCTCTGGATATTGTGCCCTTGTGGGAGGTAACATTGTCTCTTGGAAGAGTAAGAAGCAGAGTGTTGTTTCCCGCTCCAGTGCTGAAGCGGAATATAGGTCAATGGCTAATGGAGTGGCTGAAATCTTATGGCTGAGGTCACTACCTAAAGAGTTGGGTATTGACTATGAAAAGCCCTTAATGCTGCATTGTGATAATTAGGCAGCTATTAATATAGCCCACAACCGAGTGCAGCATGACAGACTAAACCTATCGAAGTTGATCGACATTTTGTGCGAGAAAGGGTCACATCACAAGAAGTGTGTCTTCCGTACATCACATCTAATATGTAGCTCGCGGATATCCTCACCAAGGTTGTACCAAGGAAGAAGTTAGAGACAGACCTATCCAAGTTGGGAATGATAGATATCTACTCCCAACTTGAGGGGGAATGTAAAGAACACTGATGTGGGCCCCACTGCAACGGTCCCCATTGTGTCCGTAGGACAGCATGTGTAGTTATTTGTTTCAGTTATAGTAGTGTCAGCTTGAGTCAGTTTGTTAATTCAGTTGTTACTTATTTCAGCTTTTATTTACTTTATTTATTATGTAAGTACTAAGGGCAGATGTGTCCTTTCCATTGTGTACTAAACATAACCTATAAATAATAAGAAAGTGGTGGCGGCAGATTTAATAGAATCTGTTCCTCCTTTCAACCACTTGGGTTCTCCTGTTTCTCTTCTATTCTCTCTTCTTTCTCTCACCTTTCTTCTATTTTGTAAACCTAAAACCTACTAGGATGATTCAAGACTGATTACAGTCTTGATCTTCTACTCAAACATATATGTGCCAATAAGGGGATTTTCTTGTATCTATTCATTATTTTAATGGAATTGATGTTATTTATCAAAAAAAAACATATACGTGCCAATAAAAGAAGCGAAAAGTAGAGGTCAGAAGAACCAAGTTCTGTCAGAATATAATTTTATTGAATGGGCATAAATGATGATAAAAGTTGTTTTTTAGATCCATGAAAACAAACAAATTCGTTAGGGTGTGTACAGAGTCCGTTGTTGTGTTCACCTTTCAGATGGTTCCAGAACAAGAAATTCTGTTTCAAGCATTCAGTGATTGGTGGTTCTACAACAAGCAATCCATGGTTCCAGAACCAGGAAAAAAACTCTTTTTTAACACACTAATTTATAGTGTTCTAACCCAGAAAACATGGTTCATTGAAGTAAGCATGGCATGGCAGTCATATGGTGTACCTCATGCACCAATAAAGCTCCAATCTTTTTTTTATTGGAAACGGTAACTTCATTAATACAACTTAAGCATAACTCTCCAGAGTTAAGTACAGCTGTCAACCCCTAAAAAGGTGTTGAGACCCCAGTAATCTTTCTTATAAAACTTCCCAGAACATTCTCTCCCTAACAGTCCCTTGTTTAGCAGATCTTCTTGTCCATTTGAGCCCCCAGTAATCTCTCTCTCTCTCTCTCTCTCTCTCTCTCTCTCTCTCTCTCTCTGGCTCAATAATGACCATACGATATGACCAAAAGTAAGTGGTGAACATGTGTGTACACATTAGGCATACAATCAATACTCACATATTATAGTTCAGAAAATGAACCACAAACAGAACAGCCTCTTTTGTACTGTCTGGTTCAGAGATGTTTTATTCAATTTGTTTAGGTCCACCATTTAGTTAGATCAACAGCATGAAATTGCTGTTAAGATAGATACTTACACATGGAAGCTGAAAGGGCAGGATCAAAGGATCCATAAGCCCAACCACTTCAACCCTTCTTCACCTGTCTCAGCTCAAGGACATTGTCAACTTTCCATATGCAGAGCACCTTCTCTCAGGTTTTTCTTTACTGTTCACAAATTTTAGAAACAAAAACCATGAGCTACATTCACATTGGCAAACACAATGGCCAATGCAGAATATTGGACAAGAGAACTGTTAACAATGAACTTCTCTGTAGTGAGAATGGGCTGAATGGGCCTTAGTGTTCTTTATTTCTTTTAAGTAGTATCTAAAAGTTATGTTTCTTAGTTATGGGCCTTATGGGCCTTTTTTTATGAATGAAGATAATTTTATTAAGCCAGAAAATTAAGGCATTACAGGAAACCCATGAAGAGGCATGAGCTGTTACCTCTTCTAACAGAGTATTACATCAAGTTAAAAACAGGAGTTAACAGAAATAAAATTACAGTGCAGCTCAAAATAAATGTTCCCTTGAAGCCCCTTGGTTAGCTAACCCATCCGCTAAGGTATTTTCTGATCTTCCCACCCAAAGAGAGGTAACAGTCATGCTTCTTGTGAGCCAATTGACTTCCTCAATAAGTCTCTGTGTCGCCACATTGCTGAAGCCGGATCTGTCAGCCATCCCACAACAATTTTGGAGCCTCCTTCAATTGCCAAATTCTGAACTCCTAATTGTTCTGCAATCTGAATACCTTGTACAGCCACTAAAATCAGCTCTATTAGAGTCTCCCATTCCCACGGGGCCTGAAAACAAGGCTAAGATGTTGCTGTCCTTATCTCTCAGCACCCCTCCCATCCCCAATGGGCCTGGATTTCCTTGGCTGCTACCATCAAAATTCAGCTTTGCCCAACCTTCAGGTGGAGGCACCCACACTGCAGATTCCCTGTCCTTCCTCATATGACTATTAGCCACTGCTATCCAGTTTCTCCAAATATCATCAAAAGAAAATGTATGAAAGAATTCCATAGTTCTTATAACCAATGGATGGCCCTAGTGAAGATACAATCCTTTCCCTTTCTTACAATCCTCCACATAGTTTTTCCCTTTTTGTAAGCCACACAAAAAATGAAGGATTGAACAACTGACTCAAGTCTATGGTCAGATTCCACCTGCATCCAAACAAAGCAAAAATCCAACTCCAAATAGCACTAGAAAAGGAGCAAGATACAAGTAAGTGGGAGCAATCCTCACCACTAGCCCTGCAAAGTACACACCAGTTAGGGGAAAACACATGAAAAGCCTTTTCTTCTGCAAGCATCCCAAGGTATTGATCTTTCTATAAAACACCTCCCAGCAAAAAATAATAATTTTAGGTGGAATAGGTCTAGACCATATCTCCTTGGTTGGAAAACCCAACTGTCCCAAGGAAGAGAAAAGGGCCTTAAAAGAAGCACAAGTGAAGTAACCTTTTGGATGAGGGGACCATAATCTCACATCCAAACTAAGAGGGTCCAAAAAGACATTGCCGAAAAGAGACAACAGATCTGAAACACTACTAAGTTCATCATCCCTCAAGCCTCTCCAAAGACCAAAGTCCCAACTTAAGGATAAGGGTGGTGAGGAAAGAGTTGGGAGAAAACAAGAGATAGCTTTTTTCTTGTAAAGGGAAAGGGAATAGAGACGGGAATCGGTCCTTAAGGGCAAAGGTACCCACCCAAGTATCTTCCCAAGATAAAAGAGTTACCAGAGTTGACATCATACCTAACAAAGTTGAGAAATTGAGGGAGGATATTCTGGATTGCTTTCCACGGAGATGCCAACGTAGCTTGACGCAATACACCCGATCCCATCCATTTTCCAATCTGCCATGTATACTACCTATCACTTCATGCCACAACCTCTCCCTTTCTCTAGGCCACCTCCACAACGATTTTCCTAAGAGAGCTTTATTCTTGAGAGCTAACCTTCCTGGCTTCCTCTTTATTCCTACAAACCATTTCCCGGTTAATTAAATGATCCTTCTTTTCCTCCCCGTGCTCCCAAAGAAAAGTTCTCATTAATCTCTCCAACTTCTTAGCATCCCTAACAAGAATTCTAAAGATAGAGAAAAATAGACCAGTAGGTTTGCTAGGGTAGCTCTCAATAAAGTCACTCTACACCCTAGAGAAATGTAGTTCTTTTCCCAAGTAGCTAATCTTTTCTCAAACTTTTCCAGAACTAGGGTCCAAAAACTACTCTCCTTTGAGTTAGCCCCTAGAGGGAGACATATGTACTGCAAGGGCCAAGAAGAAATGCTACACCCTAAACAATCTGCCACAGACTCAAGAATCCTCTCATTCATATTAACACCTACCACACAACTCTTATCTAGGTTTATCTTCATATTGGAGACATTCTCAAAGTGTTGTAGCAAGGCTCTAAGATTCCTCACTTCTCACCTATCACCACCTTCACAAAAGATTATGATGTCATCGGCAAACTGTAGGTGGGTCACACAGACATTGTTCCTTCCTATCCTCCAATCTCTCACTTCCTCTTCCCTATCTACCTTAGAAATTAATCTACTAAAGACATCTGCAAATAAGGTGAAAAGAAAAGAGGAGAGTGGGTCACCTTGTCTAAGGCCTCTACAAACTGGGAAAAAGTCTTTGACCACCCCATTAACCAAGCATGAGTAATGGCAAGAGATAATACAACCCTTTACCTAGTTGCACCATCTACCTCCAAATCCACAACACCCAAGGACCTCCAGTAAAAAGCTCCAATCCACAAGATCATAGGCATTTTCTAAATCTAGCTTACATGCAAAACCTTGATTCCCTGACCTCATGTCCTCCACGCACTCATTTGCTATTATGATCCGATCCGTTATTTGCCTTACTTGCACGAAAGCACCTTGTGCTTGACTAATGATGGAGGGTAGTACTACTCGAATTCTCATAGAAAGCACTTTAGCCAGGATTTTATAGATGCTTGTCACCAAACTAATCAACTTAAAATCCTTAGGGTCCTTTGCATAGTTGTCAAGGCGTCGCCTAGGCGACTAGGCGCCCTTAGTTGGGCGCCTCGCCCAAACACCTTGACATTTAGCAACTAGGCACCCTTCTAGGCGACTAGGCGCCCGCGTAGGCGACTAAGGGCCCGCCTAGGCAACAAAAATGACAAGGTGGGCGCCTTTTATAATGTCATTTATATTGATATATCTTATTAATGTATGTGTTAATACATTTTATTATATGCTATATATATATATATATATATATATATATATATATATATATATATATATATCAATTATACTTTGTTTTAATGTTTTACTATTGAAATTTAAAAGATCAAAGGGTTTTGAGGAGAGAAAAAGAAAGAAAGAAAGAAAGAAGAAAGAAAAGAAAGACGAAAGAAAGAATAGAATAATAAAGTTCTTTTTTTCTATTCTCTCTCTCTCATTAAATAAAACAAAAACTCCATCCTTGAATATTTATCATATAAAGTTAGTAAACTTCTTAAGCTGCTAATTAATATGAACTTGCTCTATTAAATACTTATTATAAAGTATTGTTTTTGAAAATAATGAAATTAATACATGTAAAAGATTTTTATCTTTTAGATGTGATGATTTGCCACATTTTTAGAGGAAATTTAATGTTCTTATTAATTTATTAAAGAGAATTGCTATTTTTTCAATTAACATACATGCTGAATGGTATATAAAACTAGGAAACTAGCCAAAAGTCAGTTTTTTATATTATAAAACTTTTATTGCCTAGGCGACTAGGCGCACCAATGTCGCCCAAAATTGCCTAGACGCCTTGAAAACTATGGTCCTTTGCATCTATCTTCTTTGGGATTAGGGCCAAGACAAATTCCTAAAACACCCTAACAAGGTCTTCTCTAATCACATCCCAATAGTCCAGATAGAAAGCCATCTCAACAAGACCCCCCCCCTTTCAACTAATGTTGTGCATCTTTATTCTTCTTGATATAAAAGATTTTTATTAAAAATAAAGAAAAATGAGACCCCCCTTCCTCTTCATCCTCCACCTAACCCCCCTCCCCTTAAGGAGGCTAACACCTTGTGTTCGGGAGGCTTACGCCTCTTGCATTCTGAACTACGCCTCATGCCTCTAGGTAGTGGAACACCTAGTGTCACACCTCCGCGTTTTAAAACATAGACACATTGTGGAAGCTGCAAGGAAATTTTCTTTTTGTTACCCATGTTCCTGTGAAGTTTTGGGGTGATGTAGTTTTAATAGCTACCTACCTTATTAACCACAAGCTTTCTCGAGTCTTGGGGTTAAAATCTCCTTTTGCAGTCCTCTTTCTTGTTGTTGAGATTTTCTCTATTCATCTGAGGGTCTTTGGCTGCACTTGTTATGTCTGCATTCCCAGTTCCAAAAGACACAAGTTTGACCCCAAGGCTCGGAAGTGTATCTTCCTTGGTTATGCCTCCACATAGAAAGGCTATTGTTGTTTTGACCCCATTAGTGGCACCCGATTTGTTCCCATGGATGTCACCTTTGTAGAGTCAGTTCCTTTTTATAGCCATCCTTCTAAGGGGGAGAGATCTCTCGAGTTGTTCTCTTCATCCCTTCCTTTGTCAACTCCAATTGAGTCTTCTGCCAATCCCTCCATAGTTACCCCCATTCCCGTGGAGGGATCCTCTCCTTTGAGGTCTTCCACTCCTACAACTCCCCCTCCTCCTACTAGTCCTCCAATTGTTTCAACTTATCCTATTCTCTAGAGGTGGTACCAACAGCAAAGGCTAAGGGAAACACAGGTTGATCCCACACCTCCAGTTGAGTCTCAAGCGCCCTCGACTATTGAAGAGAAGATATGTCCATCACCTCCTCCACAAGCACCCTCGTTTCCAGAGCTTGACCTACCCATTGCTTTGAAAAAAGGTAAGAGGAAATGTATAACTCATTGTATTTCCAAACACCTTTCCTACAACTTGTTGTCCCCATCCTAGTATGCCTTTCTAGCCTCCATCATTTCCTCTCAATCCATCCCAAAGTCTAATTCATAAGCCTTAGCCACACCAGATTGGAGGGATGCTATGAGTACTGAAATAAAAGCCCTTCATAAAAACAATACCTGGGATATTGTTGACTTACCAACTGGGAAGGAACCTGTTGGGTGCAAGTGGGTTTTCACTATCAAGTATCGTTCAAATGGGTCAATTGAGAGGTATAAGGCTTGGCTTGTTGCCAAGGGATATACCCAGGTATATGGGATAGATTACACTGAGACCTTTTCTCCAGTTGCTAAGAAGACTTCAATCAGAGTCCTTTTATCCTTAGTAGTGAGCTATGATTGGCCTATGTATCAATTTGATGTTAATAATGCATTCCTTAATGGTAATCTCACTAAAGTGGTATATATGTCCCTTCCTCCTGGTATATATGGCAAGGAAATGCAAGGAAAGGTGCATAGATTGAAGAAATCACCTTATGGCCTAAAACAGTCTCCACGTGCTTGGTTTGACAGGTTTATGGCTGCCTTGTTCAGTTCGGCTACACTCAAGCTCAATTAGATCATACCCTCTTTGTTAAGAGAAAAGGCACTATAGTGACATTTCTTATAGTTTATGTAGATGATATTGTGGTTATTTGAAGTTAGTGCTCTCAATAAGTTTCTCAGTTTTGAATTTGAAATTAAAGATTCACGGGAGTTGCGATATTTTCTGGGCATTGAGGTTGCTAGGTCCAAGTAAGGTATCTTTATTTCTCAACGGAAGTATGTGCTAGACCTTCTTATTGAGACTAAAAAACTTGGTGCTAAACCTGCCTCTATCCCTATTGATGTGAATCATAAACTCGCAGCTAATGATGGAGAACTTTTAGCTGACAGGAGAGTGTTTCAGAGATTACTAGGGAATTTTCTTTATCTATGTATGACTCGTCCAAAGATTTCATATGTTGTGAGTGTCATCAGCCAGTTCATGCATGCTCCCAGAGAGACACATATATGACTGTTGTAGAAAGGGTGTTTTGCTACCTTAAGGGAACCCCCAAGAAGGGTATATTATTTGCTAAACATGGACACATGAAGGTAGAAGCATATACAGATGTTGATTGGGCAAAAAATGTGGATGACAGGAGATCCACATCAGGATATTGTGTTATGGTATCCGGAAATATTGTTTCTTGGAGAAGAAAAAAGCAATCAGTGGTTGTTAGATCTTCAACTGAGGTTGTGTTGTGATAATTAAGCTGCTATTAACATTGCTCACAACCCAGTTCAGCATGATAAAACTAAACACATTGAGGTAGATAGACACTTTATACGGGAGAGAGTGGCTTCAGGAAAGGTGTGCCTACCTTTCATTGCATCAGAAGAGAAGCTAGCAGATTTTCTAACTAAGGGAGTCCCAAAGGCAAAGCTTCAACATCATGTAAGCAAGCTGGGCATGATTGACATCTATGCTTGCTTGAGGGGGAGTGTAGTGAGAATGGGCCTAATAAGCCTTAGTGTTTTTTATTTCTTTTAAGTAGTATTTAAATGTTAGGTTTCTTAGTGATGGGCCTTATTATTTCTTTAGTGCTGGCCGCCCCATTAAGGGCATCCAAGTAATTGTACTCAGACTTAGAATTATTAATAAAAGTGATGAAAAGGGGCTAGAGAAAGGTTCGAATTCTTCTTCTCTCTCTTCCCTTCTTTTCTTCTTCCACAACCTATTGCTGAAACTTCTTTCTTCTTCTTTCTCTTTCTCTCTTTTCTTGCTTTGAATTACTGTAAGTGTAATTTTCAACTCTCCTATTAGGGCATATGATCACTCAACATGCCCTCCATGTATTAATAGGCAAGAAAGTTTGATCCCTTACTAGATGCTAACTCCTTTAAAAAACTACTGTCATGACATTCCCATTACTTATTTCGGGGTATTATTGATATACATAGGACCACAGAAATGATGATAACTAGTTTTTCTCATGTTTATTGTTTACAGGTGAGGAAAGAATACTATATTTACCACAAAATCAAAGCTTGGCAGTGTCAACACATGAGTTCTTTTTCCAAACAATTATTTAAGGGTTGAAAAACTTGGAATTGTAGAGATTTCTTTAGCAATCAATAAACAAACATTTTTTCAATGTGTTCACCCTCTTGTAAGTTGTAACACAAACACATTGCAGCATTTCCGGTTCAAACTTTTGCTACTACTCAGTTCAAGCCTGACCAAGTTCAAGAAGAAAGTGAATAGGAATCCACAAGGGCATAACCAGAGGAACTTATACTAAATTTTTTTGTTGGAAACAGAGAATCCAATTTATCATAAGGGAAGGTTGCCACACAATGATGAGATAACAAACCTTGAACATAATGCTAGTGCAAGAGAATAGAGAAGCTGAAAATGAGACACCATGGGAGGATAATTTATTGAAGCCCTACGAATTGCAGCTTCTTTTGCAACCTTCAACCATTCAGGAGTAGCAATATTTGCTGCCTCTCCACAATTAAATCCTGGAAAGAAAAGTCCAATGAAGGGGTGAATGTTCCAAACAGTAAAACAAATATTTGCTTTCATCACAGCAAGCACTAGGGCCAATATCAGGAAATAAAAGAAGGTGCCAGTTTCCATCATCAGTAACCGGAATTCTGGAAAATGCTTAGATCTAAAACTTGGGGATACCAAGCACAGACAGCAGGAACAACGAAGATGCTACTAGATCTTTCCTCTACAATTCTGCATGGAAAGAGCACCTAAAAGAGATACAAGGAACATAAACAAATAAAACAAATGGCATATGATCAGTGGGCACAAATTCTAGTGCCCATTAAGACTGCAATGCAAATCTGAACCGGATATAAATTGTGATCCAGTTTAACTTTGCATTTGTAACAATGATTTGCACTCCTACCTGATACAGAATTTGCACTTTTTGTCTCATTTGCACTCACTGGAAATACAAATTTTGCATCCCAAAAACTGATGCAAAATTTGCACCACCTTCCTTCTACCTCAATTCTCTATCATATAAAGTGGGGACCAGATCATGTTATTTCTTACCTCACTCCCAATAAATAACCCTCCTATCTCCATCTCTTTTATATAGAGTAGGGGGTTACTTTACTTAATTTTTCCTCTCATTTTGCTTCTCACAAACAATAAAAAAACCAAATCTAAAGCGACAGTAAACCAAAATTATACTCAGCCTATTTGCATTCCGATGTGTTTATACCAGTGCAACTGAAACTTACATGTAAACAAATGAGCCTAAATAACAAATATTTGGAAAATATTATCTACAGAAATAAACCTAAATTCATAAATTCATCTGTTGATTGTAAACCAAAATCAAGAATTATTTTAACAGTAAAAAACAAAAAAAAAACAGTAAACCTAAAAGAAGAAGCCAGTAAACTCTTTAGAGTCTTCCCAATTGCAGTACAACAGCCAACAACTTGAAAAACTTAAACATGCTTAGTATAGCCATGTCATAGTGCATGGGTATTGAAAAAGATACTTGGCACAATGCTTAGTATATTTTGGCAACTTATGCCATAACAAACCTAGTAAACGGTTGGAATTTCATTAAATCAGCATGAAAGAAGTACTGAAAAAGATACTTGGCACAATTGAAAAACAAACTTAAACATACCCTATCGTCACATTAGATGAGATGCTCATATCAGCATCCATTTCCTAGATTTTGAGAAAAAATGCATGGAATTTAATTAAACCTAACACGAAAGAAGTATTTAAAAGGATACTTAGCACGGTTGAGAAAACTAACTTAAAGGTACCCTATCAGCATATCAGATGGCATACTTATATCCATATTCATTCCTTAGATTTTGAGAAACCACAAGTCAAATTCCCATATCCTACATCTGTGTCCACATAAATGTCTGTATCTGAGCATCTCAGAGACAGAAACAGATGAACTTGATACAAAGAACCAATAAAGACCCTATATAGTTGGGATAAAGCTTAGAAGCCAGTCTCAGCTGGGTTTTCTTCGAAACTTCAACTCAAGTAAACCAAATGGTTAAACCGTTTGACCCATGACCCAGTGACAAAAATCAGTTTGTGCCCAGCTCAAGTCTAACAACACTGTGTGCGACTAATCCACGTGTAAGAAAGATTTCTAGGTTCAGGAATGGGAGCTCAAAACTAGAAATTGGAAAGAAGCTTTGATTAAGCCTCCTGTTTTTGGTCTTTCTTGAGCTTTAACTTCCACGGGGCTGTGACTTTCAAAGAACACCTTACCAAACAACAAATGATTTTCTTGCCCTTTAATGGCTTTCAAAACCTTAGCCATAGCCTAACCAAGCAGGGCCCTAGTAAACAAGGTATTTATAATGCCAATTTGACAGCCTAATAGCAACCAATAAACAACACCCAAATCCAATTCAGGTTGGGCTATGACTAAGCACCTAAGGTTAGCCTCCAGGTTGTGTCACAGCTGTGATGAATTAAGATTTTGATTTTAGAACCAAGCACCATTTTCCTGTGGCTAAGCTAAACACAGTTGTTCCAAGTGAAGGATGTCTCACCATGGCTGAACCCTGAATGATATGCCCTTGGGAAAGTGACAACAAACTCCCCCGCATTTTGCACCAATCTGATTTTAGGATAAAATAAATGAAGTAAGAGAAAAATAGAAAACAGATTCGTGCAACCACCCAAAACACTTTCTTTTCTCTTCTTTCTTGAATTAGTAAGCTAAACACTAAATTTCCGTGCAGTGTAAGTTAAGGACTACCTGCAGCATGGAATCCCTAAACTGATGAGTACTTCAGGTGACATCACTGTGGTCTTCTCACCAAGAATAGCAAAAGTAACTGCACAAAATCATCAACATCAGAATAGGAGATAGCTGAATTTCATAAAATGTTCATCTTCATTTACATGAGAATATTGAAGTTCATTGAATAACTACCAAATAAAACCAGAGTTGCTTGATAAGTTATAGTCCTCTATAACCAACGGGATCATTTAATTCTACTCAGTATACAACCCTCATAAGATGACTAGCTGGATCACAAGTGAAGAGGCCCATGGAACAAGTATATCAATCAAACAACTCAGATCACAAAGGCCAAAAAGAGAAACAAAACAAACAAGTGGTAGAATGTAGAAAGAGAATCGTTCTTTCACAACCAGGAATGAGAAGAGGGGAAAATTGAAAAAAGAAAAATGAAGTATGTACATGCACAAGCATTACAGTCATGACAGCTCCCACTCTCACCCCCCCCCCCAAATGCCCCCACACATATGCTCCCTTAATCTTTCTAAGCCCCAAACCAATGATGATCCATGATGCCCATTTTAACCCTGTAGCACATGTGGCAGCTTGGAAAGCCCATCATGAAAGAGAATAAAAGGAAAATATTCTAGAGAACATGCCAAGGATATGTCTTGCATTTTTGTTTCTTTTGTAATTCCCCATAATACCAAAAACAGATTGGTGATATCCCAACACCTATGATCAACTAGCTTTTTGTCTACCATGTAGAGGATTCATATACCGGTAAACTTCCCAACACATATAAACAAAGGATCCTTAGAGAATACTCTATAAGACATGTTGAATAATCATACTTAGCGGACAGACTTCCATGCCCCTCATCCCCTGCAGCCCTATGGAAAATCTGCCTCCAAATCTCTAATCACTCCATCCTAGTTCTTTAGAATTGTTCCCAAATTTATACTAATAATGCAGAAAGTAAATTACTAGCAGGTCAAAGATCAAACTTCAAACTTCAAACATGTCACTGACTCAAAACTAATTATCTAAGCATATCATCCACCCAAGCAAACTCTAACCTCACCTCCAAACAGGAAGTGAATGTTGTTATAAACTCCAATACCACCTGAAATATAGTATAGATCATCTCCAAACCCTACTCCTAGAAACTCAAACAGAGTATACCACCATCTAAGAAGGGTTCATCCGATAGGAATTGGCCTTCCTTGCAAAACCTCCACAACTGCCATATGGATAGGGCCTCACATCGAAATAATGAGCAATATAATGTAAACAGAGAAATACTGGAAACTGAAATAATACATGGATGTAATAAGAGTAAAACAGTCGGATATTATAGTAGGCAAAACAAAACACAACAGCAGTCCAAAGGCAATGTAAACATACAAAATCAATTAATTGCAAAAGTTCAAAAAATAAAAAACAGAAAGCGAGGGAAGGTCATTTTTTATTTGACAACGATATAGAAATTAACTCTAGGAAAGATAAAACAGGGAGAACTCGTGCTTTTAATTGATCATGATGTAGCAAAGAACTGACCAAGAGGATTGACTTCTCCTCCATATCCATGGACTCGGACAACTTCCTCGAAAGCAACAGCTGCTTCCCTCGGCACTCCGTACCAAGTCTTCGCTGACCCCATATGCAAATAGTTTAAACTGTGCAAATCATGATCTTCCACATGCCAGGCAAACCAACTGAACATCATTGCTATATACACCATAGGCGAAGTCACACCAGGTATTTCCTCCTTCATAAACCGTAACAGTGAACCTTTAGCCCTCGAAACACCTCGCATATTCCACGCTGTATCTCCAACTGTAGTGGCTTCCCCTGATTCCCTCCATTTCTTACCATTAACCGGCACAAAGGCTGAGCCAGGCATGTCATTGGCATACTCCACCGAAAAGGGTTTGTCCACACTCGCCTTCCAAAAAAGGGTTTCGATTTCCAACGGTGTGAGCGCCTTCTTCCCAGTTTTCCTCAGATGGGTCTTCTCGAACTGTTTGGCTTTGGCTTCAAATTCCTGAAGAGTGTAGGTCTCTCCACTCTGCCACACGGGTTTCTGAACGGGTCGAGACTTCCGGGGACAGAACCCGATCTGCTGCTGCCTGGTGGTGAATGTAGGTGGTGATTTCGGGTTGGAGTTAGGGCTTCGAGCAGCGAGGGAGCGGTTGAGGTTGGCAATTGCGGTTTTCTTCGGCGGTGGTGGAAGCGGAGGAACGATCTTACAGATGCCAAACTTGGACGCTTCTTTCTCGATCTTGAGAATGTACGCGATAGGGTCCTGGAATTCTGCAACGGTAGGATGGTATTCGGGAGCTAAAGGTAGGGTTTTGAGCCACGGAAAGATCTCTGGAGGAGACTCTGCTGCCGATACTGCTGCCATTAATTAATAGTGGGTCAGAGGGATATTGAGAAACTCATTTACAGACTCTCATGACATTGAACAAGGAGGGAAGCAAAGAAGAAGAAAAGAGCATATCATATTTTCTTTGGCTTCTTTCCTTCCATCAGCTCTTCTTCTTCTTCTTTACTTTGCTCTGCTTTCCTTGTAAACAGAGTAGAAATGGTGAGAAGAGAGGGCAGCAAGTGGGAGAGAGTATATTGAGTGGGGTTTTATTCTGGTTTTGGGTTAACTGCAATAAATGACATCGTATTTTGCTTTAATTCCCCTCTTGCCATCCCATTTTAATTTTCTTTAGAAAAATACACATCAATATAATATACCCAGCAAGCGAAAAACAATTTCAATTTCCTTCTTTCCAAAAAAAAATAAGAGGAAATACTTTTACAGGTAAGCTGTAAGCAAGGGGCAGTAAACGATTCCTAGACGAGTCGCTTAGATTCCTTTTCAGCACGATACCACCCACGAATGACGTGGCCACTCCAATGCCATCCATTAGTAGGTAACGTGGGCCCCGTGTGTCAGCTTTAAACGTTGCATTGTTTTTTACACCGTAACAGCATCAGCTTCTATGTTGAGGTGCTCGTCTATTCGGCACTTGATATGGTCAGTGGCGATCGTGTGTGGCGTGACTCATCCCTTCTAATACATAAACAGGATATGGTGGGGACCCACATTGGATGGGCTATATATATAGATCCTGATTTTTCGAAGGCCGAAAAATTAGGCCCATGTAATCTATGGTGGGCCCCTCGGCTTGATTATGTGACTTATGTCGGGCGTCTAACCTATGATGGGCCCCTCGGCTTCCATTTAGATTAAGTTTACGCTTTTAACGTACGGTCCTCCCAAGTGCCAACCTTGTATTGGCGAGAATCCCATCCGATGATTTAGAACGCCTCCACGAGCGAGGGGACCCACGTTGAAACGTGGACTAAAATAGTACTTTGATTTTGAAAAATAAAAATAGAATTGATTTTCTTCTTTTTTTTTATTTTTTAGGAAAAAAAAAAGGAAACGCAAAACCTATTTTGTATAAAATAAATTATATTTATTTTTAAATTTTTGGGTAAAGACCAAAGAGTATCAATTAACATCAACTGCTACGGAAGGAAGAGCCGGAGCCCTCTGTTCCTTGGAGAAAGAGCACCGAAGTGAAAACTAAACAATGGGCGCGGGTTCGGCTGTATTATATTTTGTATGTCGTTTATGCCCGCTTTTTTATTTATTTATTACATTGAATTAACGATTTAAAGATGAGGGCAGTAGAGGCTCGAATAAAAAAAAGAAACATAACAGATGTTTGAACTTTGAACGAAAGATCCCAATCGTATGGTAATTGCTGCAGTGCATATTAATGTTGCTTTGGGCATATATACACGTTGAAAACTCGAGTAATGCCACTCGCGTCACGTGTGGCCGTGTAGGTAAAAAGGCGACAAGAAAAGAAAATTTGTGCATTTTCGGTCAGGGACAGTTTGGTCAATAAAAGGGCTTTATATACTCTGATTGGTGGTTGCTGGAGGGTTGTTGCCTGTTGGTTGTTACTCCAAGCTGGTTAGCACATCACTTCCCAAACATTAGCCAGTTGGCAAGTTATAGGTCTAGTATAGTAGCAGACCTAGAGACGAAGGCTTTTAAAAACACAAACTGCATATCCTCGGGAGAGGCAAAGTGAGCCTTGCAATCATTTTGCAGCTAACCTGTTAGGCATCCCAACAGTAAGATGGGCCCGAACCTTGGTCCTACATAACCTGATCAATTGATGATGCAGCCGAGGTTTTCATTTGGGTCCACTTGACTCTCGCTATATTACGTGGCAAGTTCCATGCTACCACGTCGGCAAAGAGTCCACTCTTTGTAAAAGCACAAGTCTTGCATAGAGATTCGGGAAAAAAAAATTTAAAAAAAAAAAAGGTGAAGTATAAAACGGGGTATAGGGCTGACGTGGACAAAGATATATTTCTCATAAAATTATAAATCTAGATTTGTCCATGTCATATTTCCACATGGCGAAATTCTAACCAGTTGTAGTTATGGATGTGAAAAGATATAATTCAACTTTTATCTAATTGTATTATTTATGGGCCCACTATATCTTTACTCCTTAGGGTGCTGAATTAAGGGGTTGCACGGGGGAGTTGTTTGCTAGCATAGATCGTCCTTGTAAAAGGCATGAGCACATAAGATATAGGATAGGGTTACTAAATATAAAATGAATGGAACCTCACCGCGCTGCAACTGCGAGACATGGTACGACCTTTTTTTGTCAACCTCTGGTTCACTGGCATCGCCTATTATATGTGTCCCATCATGTCTGTATTGAATTGAATGCTGCTGCTGAAACCATTGCCAAGGCTCTCGTATAGACTTTCACTGACTTTGGTAGACTTTAAAGTCTAGCAGCAACATGAGAGCTACTTTTTTTTCAAGTAGGAAGGAAATGGAGGGGCATGAGAGAGAGGATTTGCAATACAAACAATATAAAGAAAAGGACCCTAAAGCAGCAACATAAGCAGACTTTTTTTTTTCTCATAGAACTGAAGTGAAATACATGATGGTTAGGGAAAATAGTGCATCCAATAGATATATTAAAGTAGGGGTACTTTAAGCCCGACCTATATATCTGAAACATTATGATAATGGCACCTAAATTATATATTATATAATATTATATTATATAGTGTATAGAATAAATTTTAAGCATTTTTCAAGTTCAATTCCTTCAGATTTGGTTTATTGATTCCGCAAATGTATATTCACCCAATCGCCCACCCTTTATAAACACTATCCTTCCATGAATTGGAAACCTTTCCCCCTTGACATTGACTTGAAGTGTACGATCTCATTAGGAATTCTAGGGGAGGCTGATCTCAAATTACCTCTATATTTTATTAAAACAAAAAGAAATGATATCGAAATGAAAACTTAACCAATAATCAAACCCTCTCTCTTGTGAATTTTGATAAAAACCCACTTCATTGGTTATCACATTTATGATGTCCATTGATTGACTATAAGTTATAAGCCCAAAACCTAGTCCATCAAACCTATGATTACCCCTAGTCATAAGTCCTTTCAAGGATGCTCATTTATTTTGATGTAGCATATTAGAAGTCGAGAAACAAAGACACATTTGGGAGAAACCCCTAACTGTTGGGATCATTCTTGGCATGACTGGTCAACCCATTTATGCCCTGCTTATCTTTTTGGTCAAATGACAACAATTGAAGTCAATTATTCTTTAATCCTACACCCATGGTAACATGTCATGCCCAAGAGCATTCCTAAGAGCCAAAGTTTTTTGCCATTTGATCGCTTAGAGGATATAAAAAAGTGAAAGAATCCAAATAATAAATTTTTATCTTTTAAAGATATTTGATTTGTGAAAAACATTAAGAAATCTTAAAATTATATTAGTCAATGGCTCCATTAACGGTTCACTGGGAGGGATCTGCCACCAACAGGCCACTACATTCATACATTGAGAACATTTCCCTCGTCATTCATGGGTATATGTTCCCAATCTACGACTGCAATGGCTAGTTAGGTTGTTGTTGAAAACATGTTCTTTGTTTTTTTTGGCTTTTTCAAATAAAAGCAAAGAATATCATTTCAAAATAAAACTTTTAAAAGCACAAATTGATAGGGGGGTGGGGGAGCCAACTTGGTTATTACATAGTAAACTTAGGACATTTCAGAAATATATAGAATGGAGACTTAATGGATGACTTTAATTTTATGTACATTGAAGGCCAGAAGAATTTTTATTTTTTTTATCCCTCTCGCATTAGAGTGTCGTCTTACACGTTATGTATGGCCTCCTCCTATTGTGTCTGTGTATGTTTTGAATCATTCTACATGGAGTCATGAGTGAGCTACTGTGTTTAGTGACAATCACATGACTTGATCACATGCCTCCATATTTCAACAAGAACTTGCAGTTATATGGATTTGATCCCATGCTTCCATATTTCAAAGGGATATTGAGTGACAATCTCAACTACTGTGGTGCAAATTTTGTTTGATCCTTCATATAGACACGTACATACATAATTTACTCTCTTTGGTTTTCTTTTTATATTTTAATGAGAGACTTGTGTCAACATTTGATTTTTGCTCGGCCCACTGTCTAAACCCCCAATTCACTTTGAACACCCGATTAAACCCTTTCAAACTTTTTGAAACACCTAAACTCCCCCCTCCCCCCAAAAAAAAAAAAAACAACTTTCATCTCAAAAGCCCTCAAATCCATCGTTAAATCTACTTGATACCAATCTGATGGCCTCGATCAACTCTCATTTACACATTCACCCTTAGATCATACACATCATCAAACCCCAAACATCCTACAATACGTACCCATGAAATTTCAAGTCAAGATTCCCCTGTTTCCCCTTACATCAAATAAGTTTCCCTTTTGAACCCTCTTGTAGCCTAAAACACCTGGAACCCAGCTCCCTTTGATCCTAACAGCTCTAAAGCAGTTAGATTGTATGATTGAATATTAGACATGTTAAAACATCCACATACAAGGTTTCTACCCAAAATTCCCCTATTTACCCCTCAATTAAACCAAGATTATAATTCGGATCCTCTTGTTAACATAAATTCCCATAATATTGACTCCCTAAATCAATTGGATATTACCATCAGATTTGAGCATCCTAAAGTCTCTATATGTAAAATTTCACCCTAATATATCATTTTTTGCCCCTTCATCACACAAAGATTCCATTCCAATGCTCTAAATCGACCAAATCTCTTACCTTTGGATTTGTCTGATCCAGGCCCAATTAGGACAATTCGACCCTACCAATCTATCTAAATCTGCCATTGTTTTCTTCTAAGTCCCCAATAGCTATGTATATTTTAGTATGTTTATTGGCATTTTTCAGATTTTTCACGGCTTTAACAATTGCATACTTCTTCCTGGATTAATGAATTAACATTAACAAGGATATTAGTAGTTTTCTTGAATCTGTTATTATAGATTAAAGTTTAGATTGCTCTCGAATTAAAGTTTAGATTGCTCTCGAAGAGGATGATTTGAAGCTTGAAATCCTTGAATATCAATCAGTTATCCACTTTCTATCATTCGGGTTTGTTTTGTCCGCTATGATTAAGTCTTGTTTTGTTGTAATGTGCATTACCTTTGATTTGTGATCTCAAACTGAATTGTATAGTGTAGAATTTGTTTCTGGGTTGATGGCGATGAGATGTAGTAAATGTGTAGATCAAACTAAAAAGAGGGGGATGTTGGCTATGGATCTAGGTGTAGCTTGATGGGTAGGGGAGGGAATAAGTGGTCGAAGGAAGAAACTTTAATACGAAAAGAATAACAAAAAAAGAAGAAAAATAATACAATTTAAATTAAATAAAAAACAAAAAAGATAATAATAAGAAAATTGTTATAAAATAAAGAAGATAAGCTCTATGAAACAATGGAGCAAATAGGGTAGCATAAGCAAATAGCAAAAAAATAATAAAAATAACAAATAAATAGAAAATATAAAAAGAATAATGATAATAATAAATAATTAATTAATTAAAGGAGAAAATAAAAGAGTATAATAATAATAATAATAATAATAATAACAGCAATAATAATAATAAAAGGAGAATAAAGAATATATGATAATTAAATAAAATTGAGTAAATTCATTGTTGTTGGTTATTCTCAACTCGTCACTTTCTATATCATTGCTATGCTTTTGATTGCTCATGTATTTGTGGTTATGCTTATTTGGGATGCCATATGAGCCCTACCTATTGGAGCTAGGAGCGGGGTGCCTAACATTTTCAATTTCTCATTCGAGTAACTTGGATTGGTGTAGTTAGTGCCTAAGCTTTGAAGTCACTATTAAACCATGCGTTTTGGTGTATATTCCACACGTACCATCACCTATGTTTCACATAACTTATGGGTGGCGATTCCAATTCAGCCCAAGTAAGTTGTTTCCCTGATGCTCACAACTTGTAACTGAGTATAATTTTTGCTTCAAGCTTAAAAAAAGTTGGTAGATCATCAGCAACACTAGCACATGAAATTCGCATGCTTGCTTTACCTTTTCATCTACAATATAGGGTTGATTTTCTAGCCAATTGATTGACACTTTTAGAGTCTGTTTAATTTGCAGGAATAGGGGTTTATAACCAGTATCGGAATTTGGTTGGATGGAATTGAAATCCATTCTCATTCCCAGTGGAATGGCATTCCCCCATATGAGGGCCCCCTTTGGGGTAACTCCGACTAGCTGAACAGCCATGGCGTTCAGCCAAACCTTTCTCCCTTGGGAAAAGAAAATCCAGTCATGTCAATTTTAATTTGGGTTCAGATTCCAATATGAACCAAACAGGTGAGAGGAATAAATCATTCAGATTCTGATTCATAGGGATTCCCCGATCTTTAGATAATATTGGCAAAAAGTACACCTTCCATGCAAGTATAACTACTCAAAGTATCAAAGAAGGTACACAGCTCTCTTTTTTTGGCTCTTGTACTAAACAAAACGCCAATTTTTATTTACATACTTCGTAGAAGACAATAGAAAACCAAAATTGGGCCTGACCCAGAGTGCTTAATGAATGAATAAATCAAGCGCAATTACTGAAAAGAAAGCGATTAAGGTCGCACTTGGGCGGGTCCAGTTTTGTACGGGCTGAACCTGAGTTTTCAAGTTGTAGGCTAGTAAATTTGGGCCTGACCTAAACTTGTCTTGGGCTTTAGGTTGAGGTCATGGATAGTCCATGTTCAATTCAAGCTTGGCCCAATTAAATCTGAGCTCATACATACATACATACATATACACACATTTATATATATAAATAAATAAATATATATATATATATATATATATATATTCATAAATTAAGACATAAAACCTAATACAAGATGTCTATGCAAAATTACATTTATAAATTCTTTCAAACCCAACCAACCTACCCCAGCTAATGGATTCAACCAAAGCCAAACCAGGCCAAAGCTGTGTTGGGCTAAGCTCAAACCCAGTCCATTCTGGGTTTTGGGCCTAAAACATTAAGCCCAGGTCCAGATTTCAAGTTTATACTTTTATATGTAAAATATAAAAGTACATATAATATTTTATATTATATATCATATAATGTATACAATGTATTTTATACATAAAATGAGGAATTTCCAAACTGGGCTGAAAATGACCACCCCTACGCCACATCGTTCTTCATCCGGATTTGTTCCTCAAACCAACCTCACAGCACTTTCAATGCATCCATTGGAAACATCTCCTGAATTTGTATATTTTCATCCATGGGAAGATATTCCTGATACACGGTTATGATGCACTGTAAGGTGTGCATTGCAAAGAGTAAATCCGATTTTGCAGTGAAGGTGCATGCCCATGGGTAGGATCATGGTTTTTAAAACCGGATCAGACTGGATGATCGGGCAGAAAAACCCAAAAACATTCAAGTAACAAGTTCCGTTCATCCTAAAATCGCTTTTGACCAAAAATCGTTGATTTGATCAGTAATCCACTGACCCGGGCAATCAAACAATTGTCCCAGACGACAGTTTTGGCCTTTTTTTTTATTTTTATTTTTTAAGTCGGAACAGGCCGTCCATTCGAGCTGGATGGACAGAGCGTTCAACCCAGAAACTGGTCCCTAGAATGGTCGCCAGTCCGATCCGATTTTAAAAACATTGGGTAGGATGCAACTGGGCCATATTCAGGTTGAGATATGATAAAATTTTAACAGGTCCGATGCTGTGTAAATCCTTCTTCTGAATTTTGATTCCACAAGGACAATACTCACTATTGAGAGAGAGAGAGAGAAAATTATGGTTGTTATTCTGTTATAGCTCTTAATCAAACACAAACACACTAATAATGGAAATAGAAAAGCATAACCGATGGTATGTATTTATATTATATCGAGAGCCTCAAGAAAATGGCACAAATGTTAGTGGTGCGAATGTGCCTCAAAACTCAACTGGGAGTGTGATTGACACTGAAAAAATCGACCACATGCCTTGAATTATGGATACGGGTAGAGGTGCTAATCTGCTCCCTCCTCTTTTGACTGTATTGATACGTCTATATCTATTTATGTACCTACCCCCACCTCCAGTTGACCTTTTCCATTTTCCAAACTTATTTTTTCCCTCTTCTATTTTTTCACAGTTTTATTTACATGAAAAACAAAAAAAAAAAAGGTGCAATATCAATTGGAGCTATCACCTATCAGGCAGCTAACTGGTAAGTGATTACTGGAAGTGAATCGTTGTGGCAACAAAAGTGATTGAAGTAGAAATCTAAAAGAAGATCAATGATAAGGTGAAGGATTAAAAAAGAAAAAAAAAAGGAAGGTGATGGCCTGATGGATCATGGATGGGGTATTTATTTATTTATTTTTTCAGTAGCAATAATTCAGCCTACCATTTAGTGGGTCATTTCTAACTGGTAAGGTACAGTGGGGGGCCATCCCAATCTAATATTCTATCTCTAACGGTATCATATTCTCCAAAGTTGCTCTTATATCTGTTGAATACTACATCTATCCCATTTTCCCATTATATTTGACTTTTTTTTTATTAATCCATTTATATATTCGACATTGGTAATGGGGTAAGTCTGCTACGTGGAGGAATCAGAAAGAGATTTCTCTTGGATCGGTTGTGTCCAATCTCACAGTCCACAACACTCCTACACCCATTCAATAAACTTTTTGGGTCGATTTTTTTCCACTCAAAAAGGGTGAAACAGGACAGGAGCTTGGAGGTTTCTTTATTTATCATCCCATCCTCGGTCCTCACGAGAGAGAGAGAGAGATCTAATGATTAGAGTGTGGGTTGGAATCTAACGATTATAATAAATGTATAGGAGTAAGGTATATGGAATTAATTAGTGCTATTACCAAAAAAAGCAATTAATTAGTGAGCTTGTACAGGTGATTAGAGGCTACTTTTTTGTTTTTTTTGTTTTGTTTTTATTTGATGGTGTTTTGGGGGTTTTTAAGATGGCTTAAATTAAATTAGTCATATCTATCTATCTATCTCTTGATATCTGCTAAAACTAAAATTCTAGTATAAGCCATCCCATTAATTTTATAAATTTGCCCACCGACACTAAACATTATTTGGATTTTTTACACCATAATATTTAACCCATCAGGATTTAGATATTAATATTTAATAGGGCCCTTTCTTGACTTGAACGTCAAAAGTGATCAAATGCAAGTTGTCCTAAAACATCCCGATCAGCATCACTCCCATTAAGGGCTCTTACGAATTAATCTTCAGTAGAATTTTAATCTACCCATTTAATTAATCTTCAGTAGAATTTTAAGCTACCCATTTCGGATCCCCACAGTGGTCGTAAACAGATTTTGGCCTCCAAGTCCAATGATATTGGGGGCCATTTTCCCTCACTACCTTATTAAAGTTGGTCCCAGAGCGAGGTCAGTCTGTCATTTTGTAATTTGCAGGCTGCACAGAGGAAGACTGGTGGTAACTATTCAAAGATTTTAATTAAGAATAGTGGCATCCTCAATCAACCCAACCCCTTCCTCCCCACATACACAGAAAATTACACAGAATCTGGTAACTATTTCGGCTGGGCCAGGATCAGTCTGAACCTGACACTTCATCCTGGTGAGAAATGACAATGATAAAACCAACTTATAACCTATTGGATTAGACCCCGAATACAAACAGGTTTTGCTTTTGTGTCAGTTCGTGTTTATAATTTGCAGTTATTTCACAATGTCATTTCAGTACACCTGCAATTAAACAAAAGGCATATACATCTTTGGGGATGATTAAGAAAATAAACAATCATTTTGATTTAACAAGGCCCCTATCATAGTATGACAATTCTATAGTAATCCATGAGAAAATGATCTGCAGCCATATATAACATAGGGGCATGGCAGCTTCAAATGTCACAGAAAGGCTTGAGTAAAATTAGCATTTGTTTGAATCAATACTTGGCGCAAGCTCAAGGGAAACAGGGCAATGATCACTCCCATAGAATCCTGTAGATAGAAGAAAAAAAAAGATTGACCTAAGACGGTGGAAAAATTAACAAGTATGCAGGTAACCTGAAGTGATTGATATCATAGAACATTATTATGCCCACAATGCCTTCATCCGCCATTGGATTAATATTTCTGCTCAATTTATGGACCATAACCAAAATATCATATTCACAATGAACCAAGGAATTGATGAGATCTGGTACTTGAACCATGCTAATATAACCAAGCAAACTGTATTGCTGGCATAAGCAGATATGAAAGGCTAAATGTTGCCACAATTTGCTGGCATAAGCAGAGAACCAGTAAGTTCGGGATTCTATATCAACA
The DNA here is from genome assembly GCF_056320005.1 of Nelumbo lutea. Taxonomy (NCBI): domain Eukaryota; kingdom Viridiplantae; phylum Streptophyta; class Magnoliopsida; order Proteales; family Nelumbonaceae; genus Nelumbo; species Nelumbo lutea. The sequence continues at coordinate 7,327,896 of NC_142687.1, forward strand.
GTTGTCAAAAACATTATTGAGGAAAAATCACCAAGAGCCAAGAGGTAAGAGAGGGTCTAAATACATATGATTAACAACACGAAGATAAGGAATCAAGATATAGCACAAAAACTTTGGGATAGATAAAGATTCATCACAATAAGTCTACTTAATGTAGTATTGTCAACCTAATAAGTAAATTAAATTGGCACCCTGACTAACAATCAAAGATGGTGCTGCCAACACCTGATGAAAGGGAGGTCTACATTGGCCTACCACAGAGGTTGTGATAGGACATCTTTTTTTTTTGGTGGTCTTATTTGTCATAACAAAGAATACAATGAGATTGTACCTTGCAATTCAATGCCTTGTCCATGCATCTCACATGAAACAATCCTATCTTTGAGTTTCTCAGAAACTATAAAGTAGTCTATCCTCATCCTTTTCCCTCGGTACCTGTAACAAAATCACTCATTCTCATCAGTGACAAATTATCAGGGAAGTTTCTTTTTTCCTAAAAAAAAAGAGATAAGGGCCCACTTGTTAAAGGAAAAGGTCCAAATATAGAAAAAGAAGTGTCTAATCCAAAGTCCAAACAGATTTTTATGCCGAGGAAATTTGCCTCTCCAATAGAAGTTTTAGTTATTAGCAAAAGTGGTTGTTTAAATTGTCAAAAAATGCCCTTAGCAAATGAACCTTCCCTGCATTATCAGAAAACATCCTTGAATTGAACAGTTTCCTTAATTAATAATATTAAAAAAAGAAAATGTGATAGAGAAATTAAGAAAGATACACATCTCAGTATGAGAGGTTTAGTGGGACTATGGGAGTCAACTTTCCTGCAACCAGAACTCATTTGGAAGTTATACCAGAAAAACGTGTGAGAAATGAAACATTTTGCCGGATTCAGAAAAACCTCGTCTTTGATTAAGACGAAGGACTTGTGATGGATGAAACAACCTTACTTGGAAAACAGTCATGGTGAGAACACACTTATCATCAGAAAATAACTAGATTACTAAGTTCAGAAGACTGCTCAGAGTTTTGCTAAGAACTCAACCTACAGCTCAACTCAATTCAGCATAATCCCAAGAACCCAACTATTTGGGGTTGGCTATATGAATCTTGTCCCGCCAATTGTGACCTATCAAGAAATACAAATACATATATAGCTTGGACTGAAAAGCCTCAATTACATTAAAATAAAAGGGACCTTCTTGCACTTTTCAATACAAATAAATATAGAGTGGATTTTATATTTAATGTAGAAACACATGGTAACTTCTGCCTGTGGGATGGCATGTTGTGCTCTACCATGGAAGTTGATGTGTTATAAATGCAGTATCACGGGATCTAACATCCAACAAACAACCTAAGAGATCACATTGATTCCCCTCCCCCTTTTCTTGGACCATTTCAATCCATTCATGATATTCCAACAAAGTTCCTCTTGTAAGATTTCCTAGGTGGACCCATTGACTTTTGGGCCAAAAATAGTTGTTTGTTGACCACTTACACCGCATTCTGCATTTCTGCTATCAAGCCAAAAATAATCTACATTGCAACCACTTTAGATCTTCTTTACAAGAAAAAGTTGTCAATCCAAGAAATAAAAGAAACATGTAATCAGATTTAAAAGTGTTGTGATGTTGCTTACTTTCCAACAGGATTTCCGGACCACGAGAACCCTCGCTCCATATCTTTTTCCTTGTGTAGGAATCTATATGCATCTACCAGCTTTCCCCTGAAACATAATCCAGAAACAGTGCTAATACGTAATTTAGGACTAAGGGACTGTTTAATAACACCTGAAGTGGCTGAACTGAATGGCTTGTCGCTTTATCTTTTATTGAAGAAGTTACTAAGAAGGTTGTGAAATCTGTAATAGTTCAAGATGAAGTTGGGTTGAATACTATACCCTCAAATGTTTTATTATTTAATTATTTTATCCACTAAAGACAAAATGATAAGTCATTCAGTTAAGCCACTTCAGCTATTATCAAGTGGCTCCTAAGAAAAAAGAACAAAACCCTGGCATCTTGAATTTTTATAATAGTAGTAAACAAAGAATAGAAGCCTAACAACTTTATATTGTTTTTAGATCAGGGTGTATTTGGATTTGGTGATGGAATCATGAAACTTTAGTTGTCATGTCTGATAACCACCAATTTCTGTACTTCAGGTCCATCTTATGGTGGAGTAGAATTAGGCAAAATGCAGACTTCTAGACTTCAAATTTATTTTATAATAATTTAAAACAACATGAAGGCAGTAGTCATTTCAACATATGCAGAGAGTGAGAATGGAATTCAAATCCAAATCCACTCCTGCAATCCAAACATAGCCTTAGTTTTAACAACTAAATAAGTAAAGAGAAAAAGTGCCAGATGGTCATGCAGAAGCCTTGTTGGCATTGATTGGACAAACCCCTTAGGATGGCTATGCTGATAACTTGTTCCTATAAGCTGCATGAATTGGGATTAATAATGCATAAAGAGTACTTATCTCTCACTTCTTCATTAATAAAGTTCCTTTTACTGATAAAGCAAAAAAATCCACCTAAGCCCCACCAGTTGCAATGGCATACTGCCTCTTGTTAACGTGACAACAATAGAAGTAATAACGCTAATACAAAGAAGAGGTTACACACTTTGATAGTATGTTTCCAAAACGCCTCCTTTCTGCCAAGGTAAATCCAGGCTGCCCAGAGTCCTACACCAACAAATTAGAGCCAAAGACCCCTTTTTAGTTATTGTGATTTTACATCTGAGAAGTATGGGATATGGTGCACATGATAAACATAGTTCCATGAATGATGAAAGATCACAATTCCTTTCAGGCAAATGAATGCCTGGAAAGGTTCTGAAGACCTCCTCCACCTTTTTTTTTTATCAGCCAGACCTCCCCCACCTTGACAGTAGTATTTGTATTACATTCAAAAAGTATGGTGGAGGTAAACCCCCTATACAAAAATATGCAAGGATATACTTTCAGCTCATGCACAGAATCTACGAAGTCCCACCTCCATTATGAGCCAAAAATTATGTTTTCCAAATCATTACAAAAGCTATGTATCTGGTACCATGTCCAGCCATGTTGTATCTGGTACACAGTACAAAAATTGGAAAAAACTAGAGCTTTGAAATTTGTAAAGTTGAGGCCAGAGAAAAATGTAAGCCCATTTTCTCCAAGCACTATCTGTACTTTACAATAGCTACCTTTTATTCTTTCCATAAACTCCAACATTGGCAAAAGGAGTCCCATAAGAGACTGCCTTTTTTGCTATAACCCCTAATATGCCAACAACTATTCTACGTGAACTCCATTACATTTACAATAGTGATATAACATAGAAAGTAATAACATAAACATGCTACTTAAGGGTGAACCATTTACTGCAAGAGCATTAATAAATAACTTAGCATGTTCCAACCCTAACTTCTATCAAATATATACTGCTTAGTCACCAACTAACAGAACCATTATGATGTAGCAATTACTTCCAAAAACCTCCTTACCAAAAGAAAATCTTATATAATTAACCTCCAGAACATACTACTATAATTACTGCCAATTCACCTTATCTGTGCTTAAGTACATTTTGTAACCCAGTACTACAATCATGTATTGCCATGGTTATTTTATCAGGTTTGCTCTAAAATTAAAATTTAATAATCAGATGGAAAACAATAAAACTCTTGGTTGAACATTAGTTTTGGAAGCTTATTTGCAGCTGTTAAAAAGAAATATGGAAACAAATAAAGGTATGTTTGACGATCCTACATAACATTATGGGAACTGAATTCTTTTTCCATTTTTATGGTTTGAAGACTGTAACTAGGAAGCTGCAAGCTGAGGAAATCATTGTGCTTAAAATGTAAAACAGCTTCCTTTCACAATCTTATAGCAAGTCAAGAATGGTGATTCTAGTATCCTCTAACATGCAACTGAATAAGCAAATTCTTGTACTCTAGATTTTACTTCGTTCTTATTTATTTTTCTTTTGTTTTTGCTTCACCTAATTTTTTGAAGCTGGACAAAATAACAAGGTTTAATGAACAAACTTCCATCTCCTGGATCACATTACATAGAAAATGTAGAACGATTCATTATAATAGCAAAATTGAAATGGCAAAAAAAAAATAATCTACTTATTTAAACTATATCAGAAATTACAGGATCTCGCCAGCATTTTAGAAGAGCACCATTAGTAGTTTCTTGTTAACTGGAAAGTTGACAGAAATGTTGGATATGAATTTATAGAAAATATGTTAGGTTGTGCTAAGGCAAGCTTATACAAGAAATGTGCACACCTCTTTGTTTGGAGGAATATAACCATTTTGCTTTGCGTTGCTGAAGAAATCTGGATGACTCACATCAATCTCTTGATGGCTGTGAAAATATGCAGATGGGTTATGAGAATTTTACACAAGAAAGCCCAAGCATACTATGAATAAAAAATAATGGTACAAATGGATAAATTAGGTAAATGATGGTGGAGGTTTAGTGAATTGACAGACTCATTATGAAGGAAAATTATAATGGTGAAGCATACTCAACTCAACTAAGCCTTGTCCCAACTACATGGGGTCAGCTTATTATGGTGAATTAAGTGTCAACGGCCAATAAAATTGCATAGGGTCATGTGAGAAGTAGCATGTACTTGGGTGTGCAATTTGAGGAGGCATTTAAAAAATATGCCCTTCCTTCATCAAAAGGCCTTTTTGTAGGTGATGGCTCTTAAAATTAGATTTCAGTATGATGTTTGCTGTGACGACTGGCCACTTGTATCCCTCTCTAGTGCTGCTGAAAAAAGAAAAGCCTTGATAAAGGAATGCTATGAGGAGGGTCATGACAGAATGATTTGGAACCCAAAATTTAGGCACAATCTTAAAGATCAGGAGATTTACTCTTTGGCTTCTTTGCTGCAAAAGATTCAAGAGAACTCCCAGTTGCTGGTGGAGTTGGATTTTAGAATTTGGACATGGGACCAAACTAGAACAAAATTTCAGTTCTCATATGTTTTTGGGAAGTCTAGGTTCCTACTTAAATACTTAATAGATTATAGTTTTATATTGATGTCTTTTAATTTTGTCACCTAGGCAACACCTTGCTGCCTTAACTACAATTAGTCAACATGAAGTGGGAACTTTTTGTGCAGTGTAACTTCTGAGCAGTGAAATTTGTTGCATTGTTGCAGTTTAAAGATAAAACAGTTGGCTAGAGAGTTAAAGGCTACCATTAGATGGACTTAGGGGTCAACCAATGGCATGCTGATACCTTTGTAAGACAGGGAGCAATCAGAAACAAACAATTTTTAGAGGTGGCATCCCGGGGAAGCATGTAATGTAAAGCAAGAATTTTGTAAATACTAAACAGTTGTAAATAGGGGTAGGTAGCAGGGCCACCCCAATGTCAGTGATGTTTGGCATATAATGATTGCACACAATTCTTTATCAAAAGTTAATACAACTGTTTTTTCCTTCAGAGTACAATATGATGGAGGGAATACTTGAGTTTTGATCTAGGTAAAATATCCCTAGTTTAATTTCAGCATATGGTAACTTTTCATTGACATCTTTTGTATCTAAGAAGCATAACTTTAGATAAGCAATGAATGCACAAATACATACCTGAGAAGAAATACATCTAGAATTTAAAAGAAGAAACAACTGCAACAAAACAGAATGCAGTTACCTAACATTCAGGTCTCCACACCAAATTAACGGCTTATCTGAAGATTGCAGAACAAACTCTAACATTCTTTTATCCCATTTTCTTCTCCTCTGAAATGAGGTCTCTTCCTCTTTCCAACCATTATTTGGTGCATATGTATTCAGTAAGCGGAAAGATTCAAATTCAGCCAAGATAACCCGGCCATCTGGTTCATGCTTTGAAACTACCAACAGAGCAAAATATATGAATTGACTAACATTTCTTGTCCTTGATAATAGGCAAATACAAAAGAAAGCCTAGCAACAATATTCTCAAGAAAATCTAATATGGAAAAGTCATTGTTTTGTGAAATTCATAATGAGATGCATTAGAAATAACAAGTAAATATATTTGTCCTGAAGTAAATGGAAATGCTTTGGAAGAAAGCTATATAGACAGAATTGTCCAAGTTCTTTCTCTCTAATCTCTTTTTAAGAGAACTGAAATCCTCTGGTGAACATCCATTTAGCTGTGTCTGAAGATCAGAGATATCTATAGATGATAGTCTAGATAAAGCAGATCTGGACAGAGCTTAGTTGTATGGAGTTCTAGTTTTGGTTTTTGTATTCTGTTGATTGCTTTGACCATTTACCCTGCCTTCAACAAAAGGTCAGTATTTTAGTCCATAGAGGACTTTTTTTTTTAACCTTATACTCTCTTTTAATCATTTGCTTCAATAAAGTTCCACGTTTTTTATAGAAAAAAGAAAAATACAGGACTTCATGAGTATATAGAAAGGAAAAGTAATTACCAAAAAGAAAATCCGATACTTGATCTAGTATTGATAATACTGCTTTTTTCCACAAGGTGGCCAATGCAAGAAAGAGAGTTAATTGCATTCAAAAGTTGGATTTGGAAGGAAGGGTAGTGCATAATGAGGAAGACATAGCAGATGCTTTTGTTAATTTCTATAAAGGTTTGTTCAAGGAACCTTGCAAGAGAAGACCAAAGCTGGATGGTTTGATCTTTGACTGTTTGTCTGAGCAGCAGGTTTCAGAACTGAAAAAACCCTTCACAGAAGAAGAGGTAAAGAAGGTTATAGAAGAAATGGAAGGGGAGAAGATGCCAGGCCCGGATGGTTTGACAATGCTGTTTTCTTAAGAAGTTCTGGGACCTCTTTAAAGCTGATTCACTAAGGCTTTTGGAGAAATTCCACAATTCTGCAGCACTCGAGAAAAGCTTAAATGCTACTTTTATCTCCCTTATCCTCAAAAAGAAAGGAGCTAATGAGCTGAAAGATTTCAGGCCAATCAGCTTGGTTGGAAGTGTACAAGATCCTATTTAAAATTCTGGCCACCAGATTAAGGAAGGTAATGGATTCTTTAATCTCTAACTACCAAGGGCCGTTAGTCCACAACAAGCACATTCATGATGTAGTTCTCATAGCTAATGAACTATTAGACTCAAGACTAAGAGGTGGAGAAAGTGGGCTTATCTGCAAAATTGACTTAGAGAAAGCTTATACCATGTTAACTGGTCTTTCTTGGATTATTTGTTGAAAAGAATGCACTTTGGCTCTAAGTGGAGAAGTTGGATGAAAGTTTGCTAATCGACCCCAAGATTCTCAGTGCTTGTAAATGGGACAGCTAGAGGAAATTTTAGCAGTTCTAGAGGTTTGGGGCAAGGGGACCCTTTGTCTCCTCTTCTCTTTCTAATAGTAATGAAAGGTTTAAGCAAGTTAGTGGATAGAACTGTGGAGAGGGAGCTGATAGAAGGCTTCCAGGTGAAGCCTAATGGGACTGCTATTTCAATCTGCAATATGCTGATGACACACTCTTCTTTTGTAAGGATTCGGAGGAGCAAGTTACGAATTTGAAGTACATTCTTTTCTGGTTTGAGATTATATCAGGACTGAAAGTAAATCCAGCAAAAAGTGAGATGATAGTTGTGGGTGATATCTCTAACATCCAGGGTCTGGCAGACTTGTTGGGCTGCAAGGCTGGTCAGCTGCCAGCAAATTATTTGGGGTTGCCATTGGGAGCCAAATGCAATTCAAAAACCATTTGGAATCCAATTATAGAAAGAATGGATCAGAAAAATGGCCACTTGGAAAGCAAGGTATCTCTCCAAAAGTGGAAAGGTAACACTCATCGAGAGTGCCCTAGCAAGTTTGCCAATGTATTTCATGACCCTTTTTCCTATACCCTCGGAAGTGGTAGAGGTTTTAGAAAAAAAAAAAAGATGAAAGATTTTTTGTGGGTGGGCTGGAAGGATTCACACAAATATCATCTCGTAAACTGGGGAAGACTTGTAAACCCCTATCTCAAGGGGGGTTGGGGTTAAGGAGATTAAAATCTTTCAACCTAGCTCTGCTAGGAAGTTGGCTATGGAGGTTTGCTGCTGAACCTGACAACCTCTGGAGGAAAGTAATAGCAGAAAAATATGGGCTGGATGAAAGTGGTTGGGGTAGTGGTCCACCCATGTCGACCTATGGATGCAGTCTGATGAGAGGAATATGCAAAGCTTCAAACCTTTTCAGAAGGGAAGTTGGATTTAAAGTTGGGAATAGAAGAAGGATTAGGTCTTGGTTGGATGCCTGGACTGGGGAGAATTCCCTTAAGGATATGTTTCCCATCCTGTTCAGTTTCGCTGAAGATAAAGAAGCCTTGGTAGCGGATACATTTGTGATAAGGGATAATGCTATTTGCTAGGCTCAGCCGTTAGAAGGGACTTCAATGATTGAGAGATTCAGCAGGTGGGGAATCTCCTGGTTTTGCTTCAGTCTCGGGTTTTGAATCTGCAATCCGAGGATTCTCTAGTGTGGAAAGGGAACAGAAATGGGGAGTTTTCAGTTAAATCCTTCTACAGCGTCATAAGAGGAGGTTTTGAATCCCTCTTCCCAAGCCGGGTCATTTGGGGAACAGTGGCTCCCTCGAAAGTAAAGTTTTCTGTATGGGGGGCAGCATTAGAGAAATGTCTCACCAAAGAGATGTTGGTTAGAAAAGGTTTTAACTGCAGTGACCTGAGGTGTAGCTTCTGTGGTGGGGATACAGAATCAGTAAACCATCTGTTTTTACATTGCAACTTTGCCTCACAGATCTGGAGCCACTTCTTAAGTAGTCTGACGTTAAGCTGGTGTATGCCAGCTTCAATTAAAGCCTGCCCAGAGACTTGGCAGATCAAAGGGATGACTAAGAAAGGAAAGATTTACTGGTCTTCTATTCCCTTAGCAATTATGTGGGCAGTTTGGACAGAAAGGAACAGCGGGGTCTTTGATCTTAAAACCTCTACTGAAGCTAAAGCCATCAATTTGGCTTTAGATTGTGTTAGAAGTTGGTTGTCTATACATACTGAATTTAAAGAGGTTGCTTCTGATTGTAATTTTTTGAGGATGGCCTTTGAGGTCCTTCTGTTTTGGTGTGTACAGCTTCTTATTGTACAAAGGACCTTTTACATCAATACAATTATACTTTACCTTTGCTCAAAAGAAAAAAAAAAAATCTTCCAAGACAATTACCAAATATTAAGCAAACTGATAATAGGCATCTCAATTGACCTAGATTTCCAATGTATAGATCAAGGGGTTATTAATAACTAACATCCAAAAGTTGCTGGATTTTATGGAAAGAGAGAAATCATACAATCTTCCAAGGCAAGGAAACTTATATTGAGGGTGTCATATGGAGGATGAACATGCTGCTGTATCATAGGCCTCAATTAGGAAGGAATTTGCAAAAGGTGTTCTTCGTATCATCTTAGAGAGGACTGTGAAAGATTATTTTCTGAACCACTCCCCTTTTGCACTTTTGTGCGTCTTGCCTTTTGCTCTGGTAAGGGTGGAAACTCCCCCTTCCTTAATAAATGCTTAATTATCAAAAAAAAAAAAAAAAACTATCATCAAAAGGCACTATAAGTGAAATATCTTGTCTTTTCAAGGTATAACAGTATAGTTATAACCTGTTACCTGTTGATGTTTCTGACCACATGGGATAAGCCTGTATTTGCTGTAAAATTTTGAACTGCTGGCCTATTATGCATCAACCTTTTTGTTCCTCTAATAAAAGTACATAGGTTGCTCTATAAAGTTGGAATTTAAATTTCAAAGATCAGCTAGTTATAGAAGTGAGAGCAGAATTCGCAATTTCACATGGGTCCATAGATCAGTTAACAGCCTCGCTGATGCACTAGTGAAGTAAGGGGTCAATAGAAGAACACTATTTTGGGGACTTATATGTAGTCAAATTCCTCTGGATTGTGGGTTAGGTGTCTGGTGCTGGTTTAAATTTAAAAGAGGGAGTTCTTGGCACACTTTGTACATAAAAATCTCTGGATCTTCAACAAAAAATGCACATTTACCTGTTCGGTCAAGAGAGAAGAAGATATTTTTTGGTTTAAAGCACTTCTTTACAAATAAAACAGTGCCTGCATACTTTGAGTCTGCAAGAGACCACCAAACACGATAGTTCCCAAAGGGTGCATTTGAAATTGCACGCATTAATATCTGCATAAATTTTGAGAAATAACAATTGGACACCATCAGTAGGTGGCATACCACAACTTCGAATTAAAGACATTATATGAAATTAGGCATATAATATTGTTTCTTTCCAGAAATTATCAATCAATTGTACAACCAATGGGGTGAACAATGATGAAAAAAAGGATTCCTATATTGCAATTTAAACAATTCTAAATATCATTTTGCTGCCATAGAAATAACATTAGCATTCAGTTCAGGATTTTGGGGGACTTGCTTAATTTCCAAGAGTCATGTGCAGGCCTGTTCACAGGCCGGGCTTCAGGCTTGGCCCATAAACATTTTTCTTTGAAAGAGGTAAGGTAAAACTAAATTAAAAGAAAAGAGAGAATATTCTGTTGGCTCCCCAAATACAGTGGAAGCCAAATCCGCCCACAAACCTAGATACTGCTCCCACCTTAAAGACCCACAAAACAGAAACCAAAGCAAAAAACCCAAAAAGGCCCGGCCCCTACCCCTAACCAGCCCAAAACACAAAGATCACCCAAATGCTCCTTCTCCCAGTTGGAACAAGCTCTTGGTGGGCAGACGAACTGGAATTCAGAAACTCACACACATGTACCTCTCTGTTTGGGAATGAGACACACAACGTCCTCCCAAAGACCATTAATGCTTCCACCTGTTGATCAGAGACGACCTCAGCACAAAAATGTCCAGATGGTGCCTCTGACTCAACCTCGTAGGTTGGGTTTCCTTGTGCCACCTGGGGAACAACAACCCTCTCTGCCTCTGAGACATCTGTGCTGACCCAAGAGTGTCACTAGCATCAGCCCATGAACATTTTACACTGCTTCGGACCAGACCCATACCATTCAAATTTTTGCAAAAGCTCAAACTGAGCCCAGTCCATGAACAGGTCAAGTGCTAGAACTGTGCTGCAAAGAACCATGGATATACAGACTCAATTGCAAAACGATCTCAGCATTCCTCAATAAAACTTGAGGTTGTTAGACCTTTAGAATATTGCAAGAAAGTACCAAATAAACCCTTGAAGCTTGTAGACATTGCACTGGACAATTCTCAGAGGGTTTCGGAGATCAGAGTGTATTGGACAGATTTTCTCTTGGCATGGTTTTTTTTTCTGTTGATTGTTTTTATATTGCTCTATTGGTTTAGCCTTGTTAAAGCCTGGGTTAGGGTGTCATGAAAGACCAAAAATCAATAAAACAAAGTTGATTGTTTATTTTATTTCTAGAGTTGTATTGGGAGATTCTCTAGTGTTACATGATAGGATGTTTTACTTATTGAGTTTACGACTCAAAGAGAGTCTCCTAACCCATTGCTTTTAACCACTGGTTGTTTTCATAGGATATACCCAAAGACAGATGGAGATGGGAGTTAAAGAGATCCCAATCTGGTAACAGAAAAATGGCTTCTCATGTGACAATTTCCTCATAGAATTAAAATCCATATTTGTCATTTCTGACTTTATTTTATTAGTTTCCATGATATGTCCATGTTCAGACTCCAATGTTTGTTTCCTTGTCCCCTAAATCTTGTTAATAGATGGATAGATCACATTGCATATCAAAGTTCAAGAGGGCCCCAAGATCATTGCATCTGAATTAAGAAATAAAATAGAGAAGTAAAATTTTTTTAGAGAAAATCTATTGAACTCCTCTAAGATCAATGACCAAAAATATAGTAGTGATGGTAGTTATTGATCAACATAATAGTGATATTATTTGCCTACAATCTTCTCAATAAATGGATATCTCACTCCACCCAAGTCTACCAACAGAAAGCAAAAGGCAACAACATCCATAATCAGGACTGTAGTTTTAAACTAAAAGCCCGAGTCAACCGGCTTTTTCATGTGTAGAATTACAATGAACAAGAAGATTATTAACTGATTTCTTTCAATCTTTCTTGCTTTGTAAGTGAAACAAATTACAGTAAGAAGTTTCCCTCTAGATACTTGGTGCTCAACAGTCAAAGTTTTGCATAGAATGGCGGTCCACATCAAAGTGACCTACATTGGAATAGGAAGCTCCACAAATATTTTGCAGGGAAAGCATTCAGCCTTCAAGTTATTATTAGCAGAGAAAGGTGTGCTGTTACAAGGTTTCTTTTGGTTTCCAACAAAAAATGAGTCTTTCATCAAGGTAGGACGTTGGCGTGCCTTCAATGCAGGTGAAAAGACCAATCAGCTGATAAATACTTATAATTACTTAGCAACACTACGTTATAATCCTTTTGAGGTAGCCATCTGATAGAAACTAGGAAGGCAAAGAAGTAATGCATCCTTCCTGAGAAAAATCTTAACATAAGGCTTTGAGGAAATCAAGACTCAAGGTTCAAAATAATGAAAGCATTGGATACAGCAGAGAGAGACCCAGATAAAATTCTTAGGCAGTCAAAATAGTAGTTACCTTTTGTCAAAAAAAAAGGTTTTTTATCAGAAAAAAAAAGGATTTTATTTATAAATTAAAAAGCACAATACAAACTGTTGGAGAATTCCAACACCCTTAGTCGCAAGCTTACAATTTTGCCCAGAACAAGTTAGGTCTGTCAGATCCCTGTTAGCTAGAACATCAGCAACCCCATTAGCAGTTCTTCTCACCCAGCTGAAGCTAGAATTTATTTGCTTTGATATGACATCAATTTCCTTAAAAGCATGTTTAAAAAAGAAAAGATTGGTTTAACAATTGCAGTTTTATTCAACTTGTTTACATATCAATGAAATAAATTTGGCATGACAAAAAACCAACAAATATTGTTAAATTAGAATTAAAGCATTAAGAATGGATATGAGAATACAACTAAACTTAGAGCCTATTATTTATGTTATTTAGCATCTATAGTGAGAATGGGCCAAATGGGCCTTAGTGTTCTTTATTTCTTTTAAGTAGTAATTAAAAGTTATGTTTCTTAGTTATGGGCCTGCTTTTATTTTTTTTAATTATTTCTTTAGTACCGGCCACCCCATTAAGGGCATTCAAGTAATTGTACTCAGAATTATTAATAAAAGTGATGAAAGGGGGCTAGAGAGAGAGGTTTGAATTATTCTTTTCTCTCTTCCCTTCTTTTCTTCTTCCACAACCTACTGCTGAAACTTCTTACTTCTTCTTTCTCTTTCTCTCTTTTCTTCTTTTCTTGCATTATCCGAATTACTATAAGTATTATTTTCAACTTGGTATCAGAGCGGGTTCTCACTTTCAACTTTTTTCTCCTTTCTTTGCCCATACATAGTGTGTATGGAGAACTAATCAATTGATCAATCAGCCACTCATGCAGCCCACTTAGGAAGGTTTTTGTAGAGTTTTGTGGAGGTTTTTCATCCTTAGTTGAAGACCAGGGCAGGTTCTTGGAGACTTTTCTCGAAAACCCTAGATAACTAGAGAAACCTTGTTAGAAATCATAGTCGTAGGGATAATTTGAACTAGGCACTTGGGGATCAGAGGCAAACCTTTTAATTTCTATTAGGGGCACTTCTGGTTTGATTGAATTCTAGAACCTCTGGAAGGGGCAGTTGAAGTTTCTCTCTTTCTCCCCATCCCGCAGGACCCTGTGAAACCCTAATTTTGGGGGGTTGAAAGGTTGTTCTTTGCTTAGAACAATAAATCTAGCCTATTAAAGCCCTAATTTGATTTTCGTTTGCACCCATTTACTCAATGGAGCAAACTGGAGAGACCAAATACTCCACAAATTCCGGGTTTGGACATGGGGGGTCAATGGAGAATCTTTTTGGGGTTATGAATACTGTGAAGCTAGATGGGACCAATTATTTAGCTTGCTCTCAATCTATTAAGATACATGTGTGTAGTAGAGGAAAATGGGGTTGTATTACCAAGAGCAAGAAGAAATCGAAGGAGGATGATCCTACTTATGAAAGGTGGATGCAGGAAAACTACATAGTAGTGGGTTGGTCAAACAATGCTAAGGAATATTTTGAGAAGGACCTTACCTCCTATCTTGAGAAGTTTGGGGTTATTCATCAGAGTTCTTGTGCCTACACTCCACAATAAAATGGAGTAGCAGAGAGGAAAAACAGACACGTCGTGGAAGTTGCAAGGAGCATTCTTTTTGCTACTCATGTTACTGTGAAGTTTTGGGGTAATACAGGTTTAATAGCTACCAACATTATTAACTGCATGCCTTCTCGAGCTTTGGGGTTAAAATCTTCTTTGGAGTCCTCTTTCCTGATGTTGAGATTTTCTCTATTCCTCTAAGAGTCTTTGGTTGCACTTGTTATGTCCATATTCCCAGTTCCAAAAGACACGAGTTTGACCTCAAGGCTCAGAAGTGCATCTTCCTTGGTTATGCCTCCACACAAAAAGGGTACTATTGTTTTGATCCCATAAGTGGCACCTGGTTTGTTTCCATGGATGTCACCTTTGCAGAGTCAGTTCCTTTTTATAGCCATCCTTCTGAAGGGGAGAGATCTCTTGAGTTGCTTTCTTCATCCCTTCCTTTACCAACTCCAGTTGAGTCTTGTGTCGACCCCTCCACAGTTACCCCCATTCCCGTGGAGGGATCTTCTCCTTCGAGGTCTTCCACTCTTGCTCCTCCCCCTCCACTTGTTAGTCCTCCAATTGTTTCCACTCATCCTATTCTCTAGAGGTGGTACTAGCGGCAAAGGCTAAGGCAAACACAAGTTGATCCCACACCTCCAGTTAAGTCTCAGGCGCTCTCAATTACTAAAGAGAGGACATGTCCATCACCTCCTCCACTAGCACCCTCGTTTCCAGACCTTGAACTACCCATTGCTTTGAGAAAAGGTAAGGGGAAATGTACAGCTCATTGTATTTCCAAACACCTTTCCTATAGCTTGTTGTCCCCATCCTAGTATGCCTTTCTAGCTTCCATTTCCTCTCAATCCATCCCAAAGTCTGTTTCAGAAGCCTTAGCCACACCAGATTGGAGGGAGGCTATGAGTACTGAAATAGAAGCCCTTCATAAAAATAATACTTGGGATATTGTTGACTTGCCAACTGGGAAGGAACCTGTTGGGTGCAAGTGGGTTTTCACTATCAAGTATCGTTCAAATGGGTCAATTGAGAGGTATAAGGCTTGGCTTGTTGCCAAGGAATATACCCAGGTATATGGGATAGATTACACTGAGACCTTTTCTCCAGTTGCTAAGAAGGCTTCAGTCAGAGTCCTTTTATCCTTAGTAGTGAGCTATGATTGGCCTCTGTATCAATTTGATGCTAATAATGCATTCCTTAATGGTAATCTCACTAAAGTGATATATATGTCCCTTCCTCCTGGTATATATGGCAAGGAAATGCAAGGCAAGGTGTGTAGATTGAAGAAATCACCTTATGGCCTAAAACAGTCTCCACGTGCTTGGTTTGACAGGTTTATGGCTGCTCTTGTTCAATTCGGCTACACTCAAGCTCAATTAGATCATACCCTCTTTGTTAAGAGAAAATGCACTATAATGACATTTCTTATAGTTTATGTAGATGATATTGTGGTTACTGACAGTGATACAAAAGAAGTTAGTGCTCTCAATAAGTTTCTCAGTTCTGAATTTGAAATTAAAGATTCAAGGGAGTTGCAATATTTTCTGGGCATTGAGGTTGCTAGGTCCAAGGAAGGTATCTTTATTTCTCAACGGAAGTATGTGCTAGACCTTCTTATTGAGACTAAAAAACTTGGTGCTAAACCTGCCTCCACCTCTATTGATGTGAATCATAAACTCTCAGCTAATGATGGAGAAATTTTAGCTGACAGGGGAGTGTTTCAGAGATTACTAGGGAAACTTCTTGATCTATGTATGACTCATCTAGACATTTCATATGTTGTTAGTGTCATCAGCCAGTTCATGCATGCTCCCAAAGACACACATATGGTTGTTGCAGAAAGGGTGTTTTACTACCTTAAGGGAACCCTTGGGAAGGGTATATTATTTGCTAAACATGGACACGTAAAAGTGGAAGCATATACAAATGCTGATTGGGCAGGAAATGTGGATGACAGGAGATCCACATTAGGATATTGTGCTATGGTATCCGAAAATATTGTTTTTTGGAGAAGGAAAAAGCAATCAGTGGTTGCTAGATCTTCAACTGAGGCAAAGTATAAAGCTATGGCCCATGGTGTTTCTGAGTTGTTGTGGCTTAGATCTCTCCTTAATGAGATGGGTGTTTCATGTGGCGAGCTTCAACATTATGTAAGCAAGCTGGGCATGATTGATATCTATGCTCATCTTGAGGGGGAGTGTAGTGAGAATGGGCCGAATGGGCCTCAGTGTTCTTTATTTCTTTTAAGTAGTATTTAAAAGTTATGTTTCTTAGTTATGGGCCTTATGTGCCTTTTTTTATTTTCTTTAATTATTTCTTTAGTGCTGGCCGCCCCATTAAGGGCATCCAAGTAATTGTACTCAGACTTAGAATTATTAATAAAAGTGATGAAGGGGGACTAGAGAGAGAGGTTCGAATTATTCTTTTCTCTCTTCCCTTCTTTTCTTCTTCCACAACCTATTGCTGAAATTTCTTTCTTTTTCTTTCCCTTTCTCTCTTTTCTTCTTTTCTTGCATTATCTGAATTACTGTAAGTGCAATTTTCAACTGCATCATAGCATAAAAAGTTAAGGGCTCTGAGAATTCCATCAATAACAATTAAGGCATGATCTTAAAACCATGCTAAACTTTAAAAACATTGGTAACCCCTCTGCACATGCCAGAAACTTGACAAGTTACTAACCATAACATTACTTTCTGTACCATGGTTTCTGCCTCCACATTTGCTTTAGTGACCATTCTGCATTGGCTTGCTTCTTTCACACCAAACTCATAAGTTTTATATTATGGACATTTTCTTAATTAGCATATTACTCTAAAAAGAGTCATTACCCAATACCCAATGTTGGTCCCAGTAATCTGTATTGGGAGGGGTGGACTGGATAAGGACCTAACATTTGGCTTTTTTTTTTCCTTTTTTTGCACAAAGTTCCCCATTTCAGACTCGAACCAGCATTCTCATGTTTGTTAGCCCAAGATTTTATCATTGCAGCAAGCAATGGTCCCTTCAACTAACTCATTCTTGGTGAAGGGGCCATTACTTGGTGCAATGGTAAAATATTAACCTGGCAAGCATGAGAATGCAGGTTTGAATCTCAGAGAAGCCACTTGGTGCAACAAAATGCCAAATGTTAGGACCGTATCCAGTCTACCCTCCAAAGACCCCAAATAGCTGTAACCAACATTGGGTAATGACCCTTTTTATTCTATGTGTATAAACTAGTAATGCAAGAGCAGCCAGCCTAAAATATTTGGGTCCAAATTTGGCATCAGTTCTTGGCCCGACAGGCCACACCAATGTCCAGTAATAGTTCATAGGTTCTACATCCACAATCAAGACTCATTAAAGTTCAACATATGTACTCAATGTTGACTTGCATTCAAGTAATCAATGGACATTAACATCACATATTTCCAAGAAGTCAAACTTGGAAAGTTGTATGGGGACTTGAACCCAAGGTTCTAAATATCGATACAGGCCAATAAGCCAGATGGGGCATATCAGTCTGTATCACTGGGTGCTTCAATTTTTTTATGTTTTTTTCCTAACTGTTCAGGGGTCAGTTTAAGGCCTGTCTAGCCCCTGAAACAGGTCAAACCGCGAAACCTATCCAAAAGTAGTGTATTGGTGGGTCACTGATATGATACATATCAGCCAATACAGGCCGATACGTTGCGGAATTTCGACCCTTACTTGAACCAACACATCAAAGCAAGGGAAGCTAAATTTTGAAGCTTGAACCAAAATATTCACAAGACGAAGTCTGCAGTGGAAATGGGGTCAAACTTTGGAAGTCGAGTAAACATGTATTAGACTTCATCAACAAGGACTTGGACCATTAACCATCAGCTAATAGAGCCTTCACACTATTAATCTAGAAGCAGTTTTACTGTTATCAAACCATCAAATCGTCAGTAGATCAACTAGCTAGTTGAGGGCCAAACTAACTCCATCAATCACTAGTCGGCCAATTACTATGATATGGTTGCCTGCACCAACAAACTGTAAACCAAGTGAACTAGTAATTTATGTTTATTTCTAAGATCTAACTAGCCATTCATATTGTATTATGAACATGGGTTGTCAAAGTTTTTATGATATTATGTAGTTGGGTTAAGTATAAAAAATAGAAAAACATAAATGAGGAATAGTACTCCCTGAGCCCATACAACCTTCATCTTCCATGTTTTCAAAACAGGGAAACATATGTAATAGGTTCTGCATCATATCTTTTATTATATATTTGCAGTCCTTATCAACATACATACATGGTGCAACAGGATTTATGTAGCGCTGACCCCATATAGTTGGGACAAATCTTAGATGATGATGATGATCTCAAATTTAGCATATATATTTCTTCTTTTATTTGACCATAGTCAATGTCTAGGCACTAATTAGTCAACACATCTAATAGGGAGGCCAAAATAGCTAGTTACAATCGTTCTGCATTAACGAGAAAATTTAGAACTTGATTAAGGATCAGATTTTTTTTCCGGAATGGACATAACTAAGTTATAAGTGGGCACAACAACCTTTTTGCGAAACTAGTTATCAAATTGCCTATAGATACCATTGGAACTATCCATGAGAAATCAATCTTTTAATTGTTCTCTTGCGTAGTTAAGCATTTTAACTTACTTTAGTGACTCCTCTTCTAATATTGTCTTGGTTATTTTATTTAATTACTTTAGACCTATCTCTCATATTCATGACATTGTTGCACTCTTCCAAAATTTTTAAGGACAAATTAGTGCTTCAATTTCTATTCACTATTACAACCTACAAGTTCCTACTCTCCACATCAGTTAATGGTCTCCAAGTTTGGATGCAGAGGCACAGACATGTAAAACCATTTAAACATTAAGCATCAGATGCACCTAATGATAACAACACAGTAATCTTAAAATCAAAACATTTATAAGTATTGGAGGACCTTTGATTGGATATGTGCAATGAAATCAAAAGTTATCAATAATTTACACGTTTAGCATAGGATAGGAAAAAAGATAAATACAAATGGAAGCTTCTATGCATGTAATATATCAACCAAACAAAGGAAAGAATTCATACTTGTTTTTCCTCACGTGAAGAGCTTGTATCATCTTTCAGCTCTGCTGGATTTTTGGGTGCACCCTTGGAGCCAGATGCAGGCATTCTTACTTCCTACCAACACCCACCTAATGTGTCACTAGAACAATTCTCACCAATAAAGTACTTAAGCCAGAAAACAAGATTCTCAAACAAAAAGCCTTAAGTACATAGAACAAAGTTTTTTTTTTTTTAATCAGTAAGTACATAGAACAAGATTAACATAACTTACACATTCAAATGTTTCAAAAAGAGGAAAAAAAAAACTGATTAACCAGAAAGGTTTAGATTATATAAGCACCTAGCCTATATGGAAGAGATTTCCTATTAAAAAAAAAACAAATCTAGGGCATTATAGCTGAAAGGTGACAAGAAAACGAACTTCAACAGAATGGCTGTGCTAGGCCGACAGTTCAACACTATTAATATCTGCATGTTAATAGTCAAATAGTGGAAGATGAAACAGAGGTACAATTAGCAATTGTTAATTTTTATAGAAACTTACAATCAAGCCAATCACAATTTTGGCCTAAGCCAGATGGAATTGATATTGATTCTGTTCATATCTTGATGGTGGAATGTAAGTATTTGACTGGATTGAGAGGCCCTTTGGCAAGGAATGAATGGAGAAAGCCCCGAAACCAAATGGCATTTCAATTTCCTTCTGTAGCAGATGTTGGAACGGTATTGGAAAAGATCGGGAGATGTCATGCAACTGTTGGAAGCTATTCATGCACATGCAGATCCCATAGTGCTGATTCAACGTTCATAGAATTTATATGAAAGTTTCAGTACGAGATTGAGATCAAGGATTTCAGACCCATTAGTTTCATGAACAATATTAACAAGCAAGCATTCAAGATCCTTATTAATTGTTTAATGTTTATGGCGGAGTGCTGGGCCCAAATATCTTAATCACAAGGTGTTTTTGTCAATGGAAGGCAGATTATGATTGAGTCTTTGATTGCAAATGATTGTATAGATTTCAGAATTCATAAAGTCATGTCATGTCCAGCGGGAGTTTTTTTTTTAGTATATATGTTGCAACAGTTGGGCTTTGGTTTGAAGTGGAAAAGATGGATTCAGATATGCTATAGGTCTTGGCTGCAAACGCAGGTCATTACCAGCTAACTTCTTAGGCCTCCCCTTTGGTGCAAGTCACAAATCAAAGGCTCTTCGGAACCATTGATTGAGAGATTTGGCTGAAATCTGGAAGGAAGAAATATTATCTATTTAAAAAGGATTATGTTAGCTCTAATTAAAAGTGCTCCTTCAAATCCACCAGTTTATTACCTTCCACCCTTCACTATGCTAGCTTCAATAGCAACCACCTTGGAGAGAAACAAAAAGGAAAGTAATTTCCTATGGGAGGGCCCTATGAAGTATGAAGAGAAGAAGTATGACTTTGTGAACTGGTCTTAGGCTTTGACATGACTCTTGGTATGGAGATCTGAGTCATCTGACTATATATTCTGTTTTCCCAATCTTATACAGGTAGCTGAAGTATCAATACCACAGTAAGTCAGTAAATGAGAGCTACAAAGTGGGAGAGGGAACAAATAGTATTGTCTCAACATCTCCACCACCATGTGAATGATTGAGAAGCTGGTCTACTTGTGGAGTATAAACCACCAAATGCCCATGCAAAGTGGATCCTAATGGCCGTTTCTCAGTCATTCCACACAACCCTAAGAGCTTCAGCTGATACCTTGTTTGCATAATGCTGGATATGAAAAGCTAATGATTATATAAATGGAAAAGAAATCATCTGAAAGAAAGAAAGAAATCGTCTGATAAGGCTAAAAGCATCCACTTTCAGGCGACACAGAGGAACCCATCATAACCCAGAACATCCACATTCAAGTTAAAAACCCAGGATGACAAAACACCAACTTCAGACGACACGCATTCAACAGTAGCTATTAGATTTCCAACAAAACGACTTCAGAACACTCTTAAAGTCAAATATCGCTAATGGCTTCCTAATTACGAACAAGTGGTAGAACCCAATCAACAAAAACAAGCGCAAAACCAAACCATCATCCAAAATCCCTTTTTGAAGTCTCACGCCAGGGAAACCCATCAGAGTTCTGACAATAAATATCTAGGTTCCGGTACAAAGCCCAAGGTTATAGAAACGCACTTCAGATGAAACACATCACGCTCTATAGATTTCTAGTAAAACAGGAGTCGAAAACAAAGAAGAGACTTCGTTGGAGAAGCAAATCACCTGTAGTGCAATGACGTCAGGATCGATGGTTTCGACGAACTTCTTGAACTCGGACCAGTTATTCTTAACGCGAAGAAGCAAGCTGTTAGCATTCCATGTCAAGAACTTCAAAGGTTCTTTCCTCTCGTCTGCTTTTTCTCCGTCCTTCTCATCTTTCTGTTCCCCTGTTACTGCAGTCGTTGGAGAAGGAGAAAGAGCAGGCTTCTTAAACGACCCATCCTTCTCAACTGGTTTGAAGAATCGCTTCATTCTCAGCTCAGGTAACGAACTTAGCCGTTGCCTGCACCTCGATTATCGGCGTTGTACACTAGTAGTACATATGAAGTATGAACCCTGTTCTATTTCGACTTTACATTGTAAAACGTGAGCTTGGGAACGATCCGCTCCCAGGCTGCTAGAAAGACTCTGTGACTTGGACAAGTTCGGAAGAACATTGGCTCGGCCTGCAGCCCTCGACAAAAGGACAGGGAGTGTGTTTGGTTGCAAAAAGTTGATTTCCGTAGCAAAATTTAGGCGCTGTTTGCATAAACTTTTATAAAATACTTTTATACTGTATGCAAAAAAACTGCAAAAGCTTTATATATATATATATATATATTAAAACAAAGCGTCAACAATTTTTCTCTTTTCTTGAATTTTTTACTTTTTTATTCTATGTCATTTTAAAGACAACCAATGAGATGTATTTTCCCGATAACCTAAATAATCTCCTCTTAAAATTTCTCCTAAACTACCTCTCCCTCTATCCCCCACTTTCTCCAAAATTATCTCTAATTCCTATTTATTCTTTCTCCTACTTCTTATCTATATCTATCTAAAAAAGTTTGGATTAAAAAAATTCAAGAATTATTTAAATATTCTAACAAAATTATATAATAACTTTAAAATATTTATTAAAAACAAAAATAATTTTATATTTTTACAAAATATATCACAAAATTATGTACTAACAATTCAAATTATGTTTTTTCGGATTATCAATTTAAATGTTTTTCTAATATTTAATAATATGTAATAGTTTTAAATAAATAAAATTCAAATAAAAAAATATTTATCACAACTAGATTTTAAATAGTTAAAATAACGAAATTATGTAATAAATTTAAAATATTTCTTCAAAGTAGAAAATTAATTATAACATATATTGAAATTAATAATAACTTAATATATTACAAAATTAATAATGAAATTATGTAATAATAGTATAAATTATGATTTTATGGATAACTAAATTTAATAAATAATTAATATTTTAAATTTTAAATATTTAACATATTATTTAAGTATTTAAATAAATAAATATTTAACATAACTAGATTTTAAATAGTTAAGATAAAGAAATTATGTAATAAATTTAAAAATTTCTAAAAAGTATCAAAATAATTATAACATAATATTAAAATTAATAATAATTTAATATTTCTAAATAATATTGTAAATAATTAATTCCACTTATATCAAGTAATAATTCAAGAAAATAACTTTAAACTCTTAATCTGTATTTATTATATAATTATATATACTAAAAATAATAATTATTTTATTTAAGTAATTATTTGTTATTTTTCGTGATAAATGTATTTTCAATGATTATGTATAATTTTTTTTTGTTTTGTTATTTAACAGAAAACTTTCAATAATTATTGGAGATTAAATTACTATTATTGAAATTTTTTAATTTAATTTATTGTACTTATTGTATTTTCGTTATAAGTTGTTGATTAATATTTATTAGAGATTATACTATTTATTGACTTATTTTTAGTACTTATTGTATTTTTGTGATTATTGTATATTTTGTTATCAATATATTTTCAATAATTGTGTATTTTTGCTATAAATTTTTAATAATTATTGGAGATTAAACTATTGTTATTTATCATATATGAGGCTATTAATTTAGTTGAAATTATGATTGTTCATGAGTTGGTTCGGTTCAGTCGTAGGCTATTTGGCCAATCAAATTGACTTGGTCAGGTTAGGGAGTTGGTCAGCTGAAACCAACAAACCTTTTTGTGAAAACCAACTCACTCAAGTTGTATCGGTTTTTGGTTGGTTTTTTTGTTTGGTTAGTCGGTTCAAATGATTTAAACTTAAAAAAATTAATTTAATTTTAAGAATTACAATGCAATCTAACGGTCGAGATCAAAGCAATCTAACGGCTAAGTGCTGACTTAGCCCCTACTCTCTAGCTCTCTCATTCTCTAATATCATTCTCAGCTCACGACTAAGTGTTGACTTAGCCATCGGAGTGACCTCGCCGGGTAAACACCCCCGTGTTCTCTGATTTAGCTCATGCAAGTCCCTCAATTCTCGCCACCTACAAAGATGAGCAGATCATCTCCAGTAGGGAGTAGCCAGTTCAATTCCTGCCATCTACAAAGATGAGCAGATCATCTCCTATAGGGGAGCAGCTAGGTTGCACTACACCAGGGAGCTCCACTTCAGCCTCTGAGTCATCGGCCACCTAGGTTCAAACGGGATGACGAGATACTTAGCCAAAAAATAAAATGATATGTGACTAGAAACGGTTACATCAGTTTTCATTTTACTAAAACATCCCATATATTTTACAAATTATTTACTTAATCAACTTTTCATCAAGGAGTGTTTGTTTGGCCAT
The DNA here is from genome assembly GCF_056320005.1 of Nelumbo lutea. NCBI lineage: Eukaryota > Viridiplantae > Streptophyta > Magnoliopsida > Proteales > Nelumbonaceae > Nelumbo > Nelumbo lutea. Next base: position 7,351,982 of record NC_142687.1, read on the forward strand.
TAGGCCCATAACTTTTCATTCCAAATATACCATTAATTTTTTTTTTTTTGTACAGAAAACAAAATTGACCAAATATAACCAATAGAATGGTTGCTTATGTCTTATTAAGGGCAAAAATGATATTTTTATTTTTATTTTCTTTTGATTAAATTTATTTAAATGAACATTAGGGTCAACACTGTTATTTTCCACTACCATTTAATAGAAGATTGATTAAATTCATTGCAAATTATAAGTGGTGTTTTAGTAAAATGCTAAGTATAGGATAGATTTTAGTAAATTAATGAAACTATAAAATGTATTTTAGTAAATAACGCTTCTTATTATTTACCTTTGGCTCAATAAATCCCATGCATACCATGGGTCCCCCTAGTATATATTATATATTAGGATGATTAGTCAAGATGGGATCAGCTGCCCACATAATGCGCCCCACAGCCCATCCCCTCCGTGCATTGGGAATATCTCCCCATGACAAGAACGGGAGATGTTCCCAGTACACGGAGGAGATGGGTTATGGGACGCGTAATGTGGGCAGCCGATCCGATCACTGATTAGTCAGTTGACCTTCGAATCGATTCAATGGGTCCCATCACATGGGCAGAAAATTTGGACGCTGTGACTTGTGAGAAAGTTAGTTTTAAGCTCCGACGATGATCGTTGATCATAAACTGTCTCAAGTGTTTGATCGGTTCAAAAATGCTAATTGTAGCTAGGCAGGCTCAATAAATTCTGAACTTGAGATAGATTATGTAGACTTCCCAGTCACTAATGGAGGGCAATTTTCAGGAAATCATCAAAATTTTCTTCATTCTATGTGCAACCAAACAGAACCTTAATTTGTAGAAAATAATACATTATTATACTCCTTCAACTGTGAGATATAACAACCCATGCAACGACTTTTAACTACCACTGCCAAACCCTACAAGAGCATCCAGCCCAAGTACTCTAATAAGGAGAATGAAAAAGGAAAAAACTTTATATTGCAGAGACCCCTAATGAACCAAATTAACAATGAGACCGACCAACATAATAAACTAAAGGAGATGGAACAGAGCATTTACCCAAAAAAAAAAAAGGAGATGGAACAGAGCAAGCTGAAGAATGACAAATGCAGAAACCCCGGTTACCGGAACTGCAATGCCGGACACTTTAGATTCTTCAGGCGACATCACCTTGATGATTATCGTCTGTCCTCTCTCGCAGTGTCTTGATGCTCCACTTGTGAAATAAAACAGCCCTGAATGCTCCACTTGTGAAATTACACCGTTTGTAATCTGAATCACTCGCAACCATAACTGAATCTTTCGTGTACTTGAAACCTGAACTATAGAACTCGAAGTAAACGGTAATGAATTAAAAGAAAAGAAAGAGCAGAAAACAGCTAGAGCATACTATAATCAAAGAAATATAATGTTCACTTAGGTGTCACCGACTTCAAACTCGAAAGAAGGTACAGAGAAAGTGGTGAAGAGAAAAGAGAATGACCAGGAGAAGAAGACAAACTTTGGAAGACCTCATGATAAGAGAAGGCACTGTGAGCTTTAGGGAAACTGTATCAAAATTTTAAAGGTTCTTGGGAGGAAAGGCAGAAGTTCAGAAATGAAGATTGGTAGAGCGGGAGAAGGAATGAGAATGACAACGGGGCGGGGCTGGGTTTGAAATGCCCCAATGGGACCCAAATTTACCCTGATTACTCATTCTTACATGCAGCAAATTTATTTATTTTTTGAAACCTACCTTTTTTTTGCTCGCATATTCTTGGCATAGTACAACACTTTTTCAGCAATCATTTAATAACTCTTCTCCAAGTGGTGATGAGAGCCGATAGCAGGGCTCAAAACCGCATCTATTCTAGGACTAATTTACGTATCAACCGAGCCACCACTCGGTTATTTTTTGAAACATACCGAAAATTATATTATATTACATAATGTAATTAAATATATATATATATATATATATATATATATATATATATATATATATATATATATATATTCCACCCAGTCCCCAACCACCAAAATTTTCTGCCCCCAGCCCATCCAGTGATTAACAAGGAGTTTGACATACAACAGGTGAAGTGTGGCTTTAGTTGGAAGTCAAATATTTTGAGGAGACTGGAGAGTGATGTAGGGGTAGTAGGTCCCTGCTTGGAACTGTAACGAATTCGGATTTGGTCCTCACAGATCTTCACAGCCCTTCCAGCTGTGAATTGGGAATATCTCTAATAAATTCAAATCCGGGATCGGAGGCAACGGTTCGCCACTGGCTTTGCACAATTCTAATTTCAAAAGAGACCAATTTGGATCATCGACACTCGACAGACCACGGCCTTCAATGTTGAGTTCAGATCTGCTCCTCACAAAGCGCACCTCACACCGACCTGAAGTAAATGGAAATGCTTCCAAAGAAAGCTACATAGATAGACAATTGTCCAAGTTTGTTCTCTTAAGAGAACTGAAATCCTCTAGTGAACATCCATTTAAGAACTCTCTATGGATGACCGTCTACATAAAGCAGATCTGGGCAGAGCTTAGTTGTATTGAGTTCTGGTTTTGACTGGGTCTAATTAATTGTTCATGAACAGTATTTACTAGCTGTCATCCAAGATCCTTATTAATTGTTTATGGAGAGTGTTGGGCCCAATTACATCTTCCTCACAAGGTGTTTTTGTCAATGAAAGGCAGATTTTGACTGGATCTTTGGTTGCAAATGATTGTATAGATTTCAGAATTCACAGTCATGCCAGTAGTCATCTACATATTGGATACTGGAAGAGCTTACAACCATATCTGATGGGAATTTTTCTTTTCATTTCTTTTTCTTTTTTTGAGTTTATGTTGCAATAAACGGGATTTTGTTGAAGTGGCAAAGAAGTGTGACCTTGTGAACAACGAGGTTGTGAACGGGCTTTTGTTCAATGGCCACCACCTTAGAGAGAGGAAAAAAAAAGTAAAGTGATTTCCTATGGAAGGGCCCCATGAAAAGAAGTGTGACCTTGTGAACTGGCTTCATGGATTTACTACCAAAGATAACAGTGGAGCACATATAAGGCCTTTGAGAACAACGAGTATAGCATTGCTCAGAAATGGCTATTATAGCAATGGACAAACAAAATCATGGAGAGAGAACATAGCAAGCATGGAAGGGCCATTCTTGGTGGCTAGCTCTCTGGCCTCCCCACCACCTACCTCTCAAAAAAAATATAAAAATCATATGAATCAGGCATCTGGATTTGGGAAAGGAATTGAATCATGAAAATTCTTGAAATTCATTGCATACATCCCTGGACATGAATGAAACATTCATTTTGAGATGACTCTTGGTGTGGGGATCTGGCTCTACATTCTGTTTCCCATTCTTATACAGGTAGTTGATGTATCAATACCACAGTAAGTCGGTAAATGAGAGCTACAAAGTGGGAGAGGGAAACAGATAGTATTGGCCCAACATCTCCAACGCCATGTGAATGATTGAGAAGGTGATCTACTTGTTGAGTCTTAACCACACATCCATAGAGCACCATTCTGAATTGGAGAAGAGGCCAAATGACCATGGAAAGGTAGATCCTAATGGCTGTTTCTCAGTGCTGATATCTTGTTTGCATAGTGCTGGATATGAAAAGCCAATGATTGTATAAATGAAAAAGAAATCATCTTATATGGCTAAAAACATCCACATTCAGACGACACTCATCCTGACATTAAGAATGTTTTTGAAGCAACTATTTGTACAGTTGTGACTTGTGATGATTGTTGATCATGAGCTGTCTCAAGTGTTTGATCGGGGTTCAAAAATGATAATTGTAGCTAGGCTCAATAAAATCTGAACTTGAGTTAGATTACGTAAATTTCCCAGTCATTAGAAATGCAACAATGGAGGACAATTTTCAGGGAATCATCCATCTTTCCTCATTTTATGTGCAACCAAACCAAACAAAGCCTTAATTAGTAGAAAACAAAATGCATTATTGTACTCCTTCAACTGTGAAATATAACAGTCCATATAACGACTTTAACTGCTACTGTCAAACCCTACACGCTACACTGCATTAATGAGGAATAAGAAATGAAAAGGCAAAAAGAACTTTATATTGCAGAGACCCCTAACGAACTAAACTAAACAACAATGAGACCGACCCACAAAATAAACTAAAGGAGATGGAAACCAAGAAATGACAGAGCAAGCTGAAGAATGACTAATGTAGATGCCCCGGCTACTGGAGCTGCAACATCGGAACTATTGGGTTCATCTCTTCCTTCAGAATCTTCAGGCGACATCACCTTGATGATCATCTTTTGTCCTCTCTCGCAGTGTCCCGATGCTCCACTTATGAAATAAAACAACCCTGAATGGTCCAACCTGTATAACGTGTTCCCGTTGTTGGAGAAGAAGATGGGATAAGTTGAATTACACCGTTTGTAATCTGAATCACTCACCGCCATGACTGAATCTTTCTTGTACTTGAAGCCTGAATCATAGAGCTCGAAATAAACGAAAATGAATTAGAAGAAAATAAAAGGCAAGGCAAGCATCAGTAAGAGAAGCTGCAAATAGCTTGAGTATAGTAGAAAGAAATGCTATGTTCTTACGGATGGCATCGCCAATCTGAAACCTGTTCTTGGATGCCCACTCATTGTACATTTTGGTGTCGTTGGTGGAGGGAACAATCCAACCTTTGGTGTCACCCACCTCAAACTCGAAAGAAGACACAGAGAAGTAATGAAGAGAAGAGAGAATGACCAGGAGAAGAAGACAAACCTTAGAAGAACTCATGGCGAGAGAAGCCACTGTAAGCTTTAGGGAAAATATATTAAAGGCTCTCAGGGAGGAGAAAAACAGAAGCTCGGAAATGAAGATCAGCAGAGTGGGAGGAGGAAGGGATTGAGATTGGTTTGGACGATCTGGGGTTGTTTGAAATTCGATCTCAGAATATATATAAGAAGGGAGTTTGACGGTACTTAGTCATTTACAGCAGGCGAAGTGGGCTTAGTTGGAAGTTAGTTATTTTGAGGAGAGAGGGATGTGGGATAGTGGGGCAGCTTATGGGACTGGGTGGGAGGCAACGGTTTGCCGTTTGCCACTGCAGTAGCCACAGTCCTGTAATCGGAGCGAGTTCGAATCCAATGAATCTTTATTCGAATTCGAATAACTGGATTCCATCTAAATATCGAATTCATAATTAACAGCTGAATTCCTTTTTTTTAAGTCAACTCAATTCGAATTGAATTTGACAGACTTGCATACAAGAAAGAAAAATGTCAATAAATCTAAAATAAGAAATAACAAGAAAAAAAAGGGATTATAGCATTTAAGGGTAATTTTTGGCCCTTAATATCAATAAAAATAATATATCAGTTAAGGTCAAAAACACTGTTCATCTTCTTCCTCTTGCAATCCATTCACCGGCTTTATTGTCCGCCGCCGCCTCTAGCAGCGCTTTCACCTATCTCCGCCACCTCCACCTCCAGCAATGGGCGGAGGCAGAGGCGATGCCGGCAGCACTGGTGGTCATTCCTCTGTATCCGGCAACGTGGAGGCAGAGGTGGCGGTGGTGGTGCTGGTGGGCGGAGGTGGCAGCATAGGGCAGAAGAATGACCACCAGCGCTGTTGTTGCCGCCTCTGTCTCTGCCCACCTCCAACAACATTGCAGAGGTGGCAGCGTTGGGCAGAGGAATGACCACCAGCACCACCGCCGCCCACCTCTAGCAATGTTGCCGAAGGCAGAGGTGGAGATAGGTGGAGGCGTTGTAGTGGCGACAGGCGGCAGCGCCGTTGAATGGATTGCAAGAGGAAGAAGATGAACAATTTTTTTGCCCTTAAATGATGTTATTTAAAAAAAAAAATTAATCTATTTTTTATTTTTTTTAAATATATCTTTTATTGATATTGAGTGCCAAAAGTTGCCCTTAACTACTATAACCCCCAAAAAAACTCGAAATATCTGCAACAAACAACATAGAGAGGGATGATGATGCTTCATCTGACAGGAGTTCGAATATTGGAACGTCGTGAAACATTTTGTTCTTCGACAGCACCGGCCATCGTGTGCTTCCTACATTTCATCCACTCGTTCCCCTTAGGCTGCATTTGGAAGTGATGTAAACTAAGATTAATGTAAATATTTACATTCAGTTTTGTCAATGTAAATCAAGATCAACGTAAAACTTAACTCTGGTTTAGATTTATTGGCATTTGGATAGAGTGGAGTTTTACATTGTAAATCCATATAAAATCTCATCAAAAGTAAAGTTTTACATCAATTATGATGTAAATATTACATTAACAAAAGCGATATAAAACTCTAAGCTTTTCAAAGTTAATAATCACCTTTTTACGATTTGGTGTAAAATAACATTGATGTACTTTTACACCTATGAAGTTTTACATTGATTCCAAGCACAGCCTTAAAAAAAAAAAAAAAAAGTTGCATACTTGAGTCGCTAGGTAAAATACAAATACAGGGGAAGGAAGACTTATGGCAGTAGCATGTACTCAAATCCGGATATTTAACCTCAAACCAAATGAAGCAAACTGAAATAGTTCCGTTCAATTCGATTTCAATTTTTTCACACTTTTTTATTTTCGGTTTTGGTTTTATTCGACTAAAAGTTTCAACCAAACTAAACCAAAAAACAAACTAATATATTAATGGGTTGGACTATGATATGGAAAAGATATGATATTTGAAAAAGTTGTGACCAATCAACTGGAATCATAAACGTAGTAGTCAATCAGGTGTTATTTATTAAAATTCATGGATGAGTTTTGATTGGTCAAAACTCTTTCCATACCATGTCTTTTCCACGTCATAGATTTTCCCTAGATTAAAAATAATAGATAATGACCTCGTACTATGTCCGGGGTTACTAATCTGAACTTTTTCTTTTGAAAAAAAGACCTATTTTTATTTGGCACCCATTATCTATATTATAATTTAATATTAGGTTTTTATTTGATTTTTTATAAAAGGATTTTTAATAGGTTACAATTTGATTTAATATTTTAATCAGTTTTGTTCGTAATTAATACCCCACTTTATGAAGAAAAATGGGTCCAAAACATTTATTGTTTTATTTAAGATTTAATACTTATGCTTATATAATATATTTGATTAGATTAATATATTAAATATATAATATTTTATTTAATATTTATACCCTGAAGATGTGACATTGGTTAATTTATTATGGCGGCATTTAGCATTTTCTGAGAAAATGACACTACATTGGTACTATGTTAGAAAAAAAGGTGGTGCTTTAGAAAATGACCTCTTATTTGGCATCATTTTTCCAAAAAAAAAACATTGCTCTAGACCATGCCTTGAAATTGGGAAAGTGTGGTATGAAGAAATGCCAAATTCAATGTTTTATAAAAAAAAAATCAGCTTGTTGCTGCCAACGATGCAATGATGTGGCATCATCTTGGACGTTGGATAATGTAGATCAATGCTGAAAATGGTTATACAACACCGTACCAAACAAAACCAGTACTATTTTCCCAAAAAACAACCTACGTGGCAGGCCCTTATGCATACAACACTGTTTTCTCATAAAACATCTTTGAAGCAACAATATCAATGCCAAACACCTACTATTTTTAACAAGGACCACCGGTTAAAATTAATGAGGTCCATAGGTACAACCATGGTTTTTAAAAATGAACCAGTAACCGAACCGGTTAGAGGTCCGGTTACCAGTTCGGGGTCCGGTTACCGGTTCGAACAGTTAATTGGCCGATTCAGCGGTTTGGTGACCAAAATCAACAGTTTTGGGGGGAAAATCGATTTTGGAGGAAAATAGAACCCATCAGGTGACCGGTTCCCAGTTTTTCTGGTCTAACCGTACAATCCGGTCCGGTTTTGAAAATAGTGGGTACAACACAAGTCTGTTCTGACATGTATCTTGGAAGGAACCAATTAGCTTTTTGGTCATTTGAATCAGCTTGGGCATCAAACAAACTAGCTTGACTCTACCGCCTAAAAACCACAACCAGATGGAGAACGAGGTATTGAGAAGCTCAAACTAGCCCTATGACGGCCATCTCCTTCCAAGAATGGGACTCTTTAGCGAATACAACACCTCCTCTATATATAGGCATGGCCAGTGGCAACCCCCCGGAGTTAGAAAGGTTTCAATATCTTCTAACCTGGGTAATTCTTTCTTCTTTCTAAAATCTTTAGACAAAGCTTCAACTATATATCTCAAAATTAAAATTGGACAATTTTATGCCCCCTTTTGATGATGAGTCAACAGATGCAGAGATCGAGCTCTTGGATGTAGAGCCATGTCCCAAATCAAAGCCAGAACGTCCACCACCTGCAAATGAATATATAGACTCATTGTTAAATCCCCCATCTCCTTCGATCCCTTAATCTGTTGGTTGTCTGCCTAGGAATCTCATTTGCTTTCCATTGAACACCAATAGATTCTCCTAGCCCTACTAAGAGGGTGTCTTTGGGTTCCACTCCATCACATAAGAAGTCCTCATAGATAAGATTTTTAACCGTTTAACACCATATAATATGCAAACTCTAATTTGTTTATGTTGGGCAACACCAGATCCTGTACGTATGACATAAGAATGAAAAGGGGGAAATGTTAAATGAGTTATAGTGAAAGAAAAGAGGGAAAGACTGGAGTCTTTATCTCTTAGTTCCAATGCCCGGTCCCACACAACCACACCCATTCTTAACCGTTCTGAAGACCCATTATGGTCGTAGCTCCAATGCCCGGTGCCGTTGAAAAGAGATTGGTGTCTTTTAAGGTGTTTGGTATTGGTGAATATTACGACCGTTCTGTTTCACAAGTGGGTCCCGATTTACAAGTGATTTGTTTCATCTATTTTTTTGAGAAACCAAAAAAATGGATGCAAATTTATTAGACCTTTAAAGTGATTTAACTTAATATTATAATATATTTATAAGGACAAATATGTGATATCTAAAAATGCAGTCAACTTTTTTAAAATTTCAATGTACCATATCACTAAGGTGATTCAGGATCACCCAGGCGATTCAAGAAATAATTTGGTGTTTCAAAAAACCCCTTCTTTCCCGAATTTCAAAGCTAATTATTACAAAAATGTTTTTTTAACAAGGCTACCAAATACATTTTTTTATTGATTCCATTTATTTGTTGATGTGGCATACATGACAGTAGAAATGGAATGGTCGGAAACGCATGGTCCCAAATGTCTCCTTTGTCTCGTAGCTCTAGTTCTGTTGAAGAGAAAGAGTGTCTGTCTACTATTTGAAAAAGTACAATGGGTAGTTTTGGACCATACAAGGGTAGTTTTGGAATTTAAAAATTAGAATGTTGTGTGGCTTGCATGCTAACGGATATTAACGATGAAATGGACATAATACTTTATGTAATTTTTAAGGGAAAATTCAATTTTAGTACCCTGAACTTTGAGGTAGTGTCAAGTTAGTACCCAAACTTTCAAATGTGCCACTGCAGTACCTAAACTTTCAAAAAATGACAAAGTTGGTCCCTACCGTTAATCAATCATCAGTTATATGTTGAGAATGACAAAACTACCCTTCAAAAGAAGACATTGTTCATTATATTATACCTAAAAGTTGAGGTGTTTTGAGATTATGGACTAATGAAGTCATTGTCTTCTACTTTTAGATGGTAGACCCACCTCTAACCAAAACACTAAACTTTTTCATTCAAACAGGGGACTGAAATCTACTATTCGGCACTATTCGCCTTCCTCCTTCGTTCGAAACAAATAGAGGTGGCAGCTACCCCCTTCAACTCATGAGAATGCTAACATGCCCGAGCTACTAAATTCACCCGATAATCCATAATCAAGACCACCTCTATCTCTCTGGTCAAAGGCGATCACAGATGTGGGAGAAACAATCTTGTCAAAACCTAGGGTTAGTTCTTTGGAGCTCTTTTTTTGATCAATTTTGTTATTTGGAGTTCTTGCTAGAAGGATCTAGCGTAATGAGTGGTAGGAATGAAGGGATGAGATATCCATCACATGGACGCCCAAGTATTGCGGAATGGACTGGGCGAATTTCAAAAAAAAGTTCTCCCATCTTTGCAGGGAATCAAAATTCCCTATTTTAGAAAAACATATTTTTCAATGATCAATCTTGAAACATTAACAAAACCAGATCTAAACCAAAAGGAGTAGAAGGGAGGATGTACCTGATACGGAGAATTAGTATCTCCCAATGGAGGTGTTCACGCCCAAGGAATGATCCAAAGACTGTTCCCACTGAAGATGGCGCAGTGCAAGATGAAGCAGAATCAACAATGTTCTTCAAAAGAACTTGACCCTTCGCAAGAATCAACTAGATGGTTTGTGAGTACAATTCCAATCAATCTTTTCCCAAAAGATTAGTATCAAGATCAGATCTTGATTTCTCCCAAAAGCTGGAGATCGAACTGAACGTAATGGCGGCGACAAGAGAGATTTTTGCAGAGGTTGCAGGAATTTCTCTTCTATGATTTCAGCTATGAAGACAAGAGTCTTAGGTTGCATGTCTAAAGGCTGCCGCCCCCTTCTCCTTTTATAGATTTAAAGGGATCAGCTCCTAATCCTATTAGGAGCCGCTGATCCAAATTATATTTGGATTAGAAGTCTCTTTAAGTGATAAGGGAGAACCCTTATCTTATCTGCAGATCAAATCAGTCATCTCCTAATCTAATTATGAGGCTTCCAAATCTAAATCTTATTTAGATATTGGACTCTCTAAGTAGATAGGGACTAGGCCCAATGCTATGAGCTGATCCACCTCAGAATTCGCCCCCTTTAATTGACTGATCAAATCAGCCTAGTTCAAAATGGGCTTAAGGCCCATTTAAGGTTATGTATTCACTTAGCCTTCCAAACTACTACCCAATTGGGCTTCTTTGTATGGCGTGGGACTCAAACATTGATCTACACATTAGTCACATGGGTTCAGCCCAGCCTTTGTTACAAGGCCTGGCCGAATACACTGTTATGGACAGTGCACCCCCTAAAACCCATCTTATGGGCTCTATGAGCCCAACATTTACCTTAAGTGGTCATTGGGCCAAACCACCTTGTAACACCGAAGGACTGTGGGCAGATGCAAGATTATCCAATCAGGTATTATCCTCAATGGTCTTACACTTAACCTCTCAGCCCATAATGATCAAACACTGCCCGACAAGGGAGGACCTCTCCCTCTCAGCCCATGGATCCCGGGAATTAAAACATTTTGCAAATCATTTAGAAACCATAACATATATATATATATATAGAGATATATATATTTTGCAAAACAAAATCTCGACAATTGAAATCAGCTACCGACAGTCTTGGTTTCCATCAGAGAGAGTGCATCCCCGATCATTACCTTTGTCTGACAAAGGGGCTGATCCTGTCACTATGATCACCCACTCAGATGAATTCTCGAACTGTCCCAACATACCCAGGTTTTGACTCCCGTTAAGGATCTCACTGATTGGTACATCAAAGATAGCCCGATCGACATCTAGTGTAGTATCATAATCGAGTCTAGGGGTCAGGTGTACATCAAAGACAGCTCGATCGGTGCACTTGACTGACTTAGGATCTGACGTTTGACAGTTGCACTTCAACGGCCACCTGTCACCGCCACCTCCAGTCACAAAGACAGCTCCGACAAAGAGAGCAGTGGCGGTTGCCTGCCCCAGCAGAGGTGATGACACTCGAACTGGCAGAAGTGCAAAGGTAATGATACACGACCTGACAGGAACTTGGGAGTGAGTGCGCGAAGTGGTTATAAAAGGCTCTCTTCCCCCCCAAGAAGGAGGTACGTGATAACTTTGCGCTATCTGGTTTTGATCTTGCCTTTGAGAAAATACTAACTTGAGCTTCGGAGCAATCTCATCGGGTTCCTCCCCGGAGATTCCTCGCCTTCTTCTCCGTTTCAGGCACCTGTTGCTCCAGTCAGAGGCAAGATCATTGACAGCTAGGACCGACCGGATTGTGCTACATCATTTGGCGTCGTCTGTGGGAATACGCTTCTAAAAGCCTCCCTCTAAATCTTTCGTAGCATCTTCTGACCAAGAAACCCCAACACTTATGGCTTCTTCCAGCAATGCCGGACGTAGCACGGAGATGAACGCCACCGAAGAACAACTTCAAGTCCCCGTGGTATGTATCGGACAGTTCACCATCCCCCTTTCGGTGGATGGGACCCCCAGCCTGAGTACGCCGCAAACAGTGGCGCCTATGAATCTTCCCTCCGTGAACGTCCCTCTTCCTCCTGTTGGAACCACCTTTGCTGAACCTACCATTGTTCCCTCGGCAACTAGCCAGAACCAATTCGATGACCTGATGCATGGCATGCGGACCATCCAAGCCCAGGTGCAGCAGCTTCAACAACAGCAAATCCACCAGCAACAGATGCTGCACCATGTCTCCCAGTACCACTACCAGCAACAGTTCCCGCAACTACTTCAAAGTCAGTCGCAGCTCCCACCTCGGCACCACACTGTCAGGCGAGCCAAGCCTTTCCCTCAAGGCGGGCGCCCCCACCAGGAGGCTTCCCAAGCTCGGGCCTCCCAGCGTCAGAGCCCCTCCAGGAGCCAGGCCTCATCCCCTGGCAGGAGAGAGCGAGCTGCGGCCCCCACCTCACCACGCGTCGACAGGTCAGATACCCGATCTGTCAAAACAGCATCACCTCGGCACCCTCAAGATGGGCTCCTTCACACCGAGAACAGGTTCAGCACCTTAGCCGCGGACCACCCCCAACAGTCCAAGCCCATCGAGCTCGGGAACACTGAGGCAAGCAGTGCCAGTGCTGGGCCTTCCAAGCAGCAGAGGCACCGCCAACGAAGTCGTCAAACTGCAACCCGCGTCCTACCCGGGCTCCAAGGCAAAGAAGAAGCGAGCTCGGACGAGGTAAAAGCTACCCCTATCCTCTCAGTCCCTTCCCCCATGTCATCAGAACTCCTTGCAGTCCCCATGCCCAGAGACTTCAAACTCCCCCCCACTTGACAAGTATGACGGGTCCTTTGACCCCAGCGACCATGTCGATGCCTTCCAGTCCCAGATGCACCTGGCGAGAGCCTGCGAGTCCTGTATGTGTGTAGCCTTCACCACCACCTTCAAAGGAGTGGCTCGCACATGGTACAGGAACCTGGCTCCTGGGTCAATAAGGAGCTGGGCCCAGTTCGTACAAGTCTTCACTGTGCACTTTGTAACCAGCAAGCGGTGCCCCCGAAACCGAGGAGAGCCTCCTCAGCGTGGTCCAGAAGGAAGGGGAGCCCATCCGCAGTTACATCAAGCGGTTTAACGGCACATGCCTATAGATCCCACGCCTGGACCTCGCAGCTCAGCTCGCGGCGGCCAAGATGGGAGTGATGCACAAGGAGTTCAAATGGCACATAGTTGCCAACCAGCCCACGACCATCGCCGAATTCCTTGATCTTGCGGACAAGTTCATGCGAACGGAGCAGGAGATCCATCAAAGGACTAGAGGCAGGTCTGAAAAAAGAAAGAGAGAAGAATTCCCCAGCCAAGGAGACAGTCGGAAGAATCCAGCTCGGGTGTCGAAATCGAGCCAGCCGTTCCGGCTCCTGTGGTAGGTCGGCAGACTATACGCCCTTGAACACAGAGCGGGCTAAGATCTTAATGACGATCAAGGATGCCCCGTACGTAAAGTGGCCACCTCGCCTAAAAGGGAACCCAAACGAGAGGAACAAAATAATGTACTGCAGTTTCCATAGAGATCACGGTCATAGTACCGAAAATTGTAATAATCTCCGCAACGAGATAGATGAACTCATCCGCCGTGGGTACTTAAGAAATTTTGTACAGCATAGTAGTAATAATATTAATAATAATAATAATAGTAAGACAGGTTGGCAAGAGGAGCGCGACAAGGATGCTCCTGAATCTAGCAGCAGGCCGGCCGAACAGCCACAAAAGCAGCCTCTGGAAGAGAGGCCAGTTCAGGGGACCATCCACGTGATAGAGGGAGGTTCGGTTGTAGCAGGGTGCACTTCGGCAGCGGCCCGGATGTCAGTTTGTGAAGCTGCCCAAGAAGACCAAAATCCTCCAAAGAGGCCGAAGACGGAAGAGCCAATTCTTTTCACAGAAGACGATGCGCGAGGGGTCCACTACCCTCACGAAGATGCACTTGTGATAAAGCTGAGGATCAATGACTTCGAAGTCAGGCGCGTGCTTGTTGACTCAGGCAGCTCGACAGACATTCTATTCAAATCGGCGTTTGACCAGCTCTAGCTACGCGGAAGTGACTTGAAGCCCGTGAACACTCCTTTGGTGGGCTTCAGTGGGGAAGAAGTCAGGCCCATTGGGAAAGTAACAGTACCCGTCGAGGTCGGCACGTAGCCCTATGCGGTCAGACTCAACCACGACTTTCTGGTGGTCGCAACCCCCTTCCCATACAACGCCATAGTAGGGCGGACAATCACCCATGTCTTACGAGCGGTGGTCTCCACCTACTATTTGGCGATGAAGTTCCCCACAGACTTCGGTGTGGGAGTAGCGCAGGGCGACCAACTCGAGTCCCGCAAATGCTATGTGGCCGCTTTAAAGGGAAAAACCAAGGTGGCCAGCGAACTCGAACTGGTACGCCCTACGGAGCAAGGCGAAGAGCGAGCTGCGCCCATGGAAGAAACGGTCACGGTCCCAACTTCGACGACAGGCCCAACTCGGATGCTACAGATTGGTGCTTCCATCCAAGAACCTCTACAATCTGAACTGGTAAGTTTCTTACTTCAAAATTTAAATGTTTTTGCTTGGTCCACGGCAGAAATGCCCGACATAGACTTTGTGCTCATAACTCACAAGCTCAATACTGACCCTATAGTCAGACCCATTAGACAGAAGAAACGCAACCTAGCCCCAGAATGCTGGAGGGCGAGAAGCTCCTCAAAGCAGACTTCATCAGGGAAGCTCATTACCCGAGCTGGGTAGCCAACCCAGTACTGGTAAAAAAGGCAAACGGCAAATGGCGCATGTGCGTCGACTACACCGACCTGAACTAGGCTTTGCCCGAAAGATTGCTTCCCCCTCCCCAGGATTGATTGCCTAGTAGATGCGACCTCGGGACACAAGTTGCTAAGCTTCCTAGATGCCTACTCGGGCTACAACCAAATCAGGATGGACCCAACCGACGAGGAAAAAACAACCTTCATAACTGAGTTTGGCCTGTACTGTTACAAGGTCATGCCCTTCAGACTGAAAAATGCTAGGGTGACCTTCCAAAGACTTGTGAATAAACTATTTCAGCCCTTAATTGGCACAAAAATAAAGTGTTATGTAGACGACATGGTCGTTAGGACACAATTTTTGCATCAATTAGTACAAGACTTGCATTCTGTCTTCCATATTCTTCGACAATTTAACATGAAACTAAACATAAATAAGTGTGTCTTTGGTGTCACCTCGGGTAAGTTCCTAGGGTACATCGTCAACTAGTGTGGTATTGAGGCCAACCCGGACAAAATAAAGGCCATCTTAGATATGAGACCACCACGAAAAGTAAAAGAGGTTCAGAGGCTAAACGGCAGGATAGCCGCTCTAAGTCCTTTCATCTCTAAATCAGCAGACCGCTGCCTGCCCTTCTTCAAGGCAATAAAAGGCAAAGGGTTCGAGTAGAACCCGAACTGTCAGCTCGCATTTGATGAGCTCAAAAGATACCTTGCCAGCATCCCAGTGTTGACCCGGCCCAAAGAGGGCGACATTTTGGAACTGTACCTCTCGGCAAGCGACGAACTGGTCAGTTCGGTACTGATAAAGGAAGCAGATCGGGTCCAACGACCCATCTACTATGTTAGCAAGATATTGCAGGGAGCAGAAACAAGATATCCAGAGATAGAAAGCTAGCCTATGTGCTGGTCATCGCGGCCCGCAAACTCCACCCGTATTTCCAAGCCCATACCATCATTGTCCTCACCGACAAACCCCTAAGGCAAGTATTACTTAGTCCCGAGGTCTCTGGACAATTGATGAAGTGGACCATCAAACTCAGTGAATACGACCTCCTGTACAAGCCCCGAACTGCCATCAAAGCCCAAGCCTTGGCAGACTTTGTTGTAGAATGCACGTTCCACTCCGAGATCCCTGGCCCGGCCAAGCACGAGTTCAGGTGAGCTCAGTGCTTCCAGGAAATTCGAGTCCGAGCACTGTGAGGTCATACCCAGATCGACATCTGGTTAGGCCAAGTGCAAACTGGGATGAAGAGCCTTGGATCATTCACGTGGATGGCTCCTCGAAGCAGCAGGGGCAGCGAAGCCGGTGTAGTTCTTCGCAGCCCGAGTGGCATAAAACTGGAGTACGCGCAACGCTTTGAGTTTGCGACATCCAACAATGAGGCGAAATATGAAGCGCTGATAGCCGGGCTAGCCCTAGCACAAGAAGTAAGAGCGAAGCACATAGTCGTTTGCAGTGATTCCCAGCTCGTGGTCAACCAAGTCACCGGCGAATATGAAGCTCACGAGTCAACCATGATCGCCTACTTAGCAAAGGTAAAGGAGGCTCTCTTCAAATTCCAGTCACACTTCATCAAACAAATTTCGAGGTTAGAGTACATTGAGATCGATGCCCTCTCCCGGTTAGCTAGCACCAGTGACAACACCATGAGAATGGTGTATATAGAGGACTTACCTCGACCTAGTATTCTCAGGGGGGCAGAGGAGGTCGCTCCCGTCCTTGAGGCAGAGCGGAGCTGGATTGACCCACTCGCAAGCTTCCTGCTACACGGAACCCTCCATCCAGATCGCAACTCAGCAAGAAGGGTACAGCGCTAGGCAGCCAAGTATGTCATAATAGACGGACAACTGTACCGACGATCCTACACGCTCCCCTATCTGCGTTGCTTGTGACATACCGAGGCTGAGCTCGTACTACGTGACACCCATGAGGGTCTGTGCGACGGACACTTGGGAGCAGGGCTCTCACCTAGAAGGCACTTCGACAAGGATACTATTGGCCAACAATGAAGGTCGAGGCCACCGAGCTTGTCAGAAAATGTGACAAGTGCCAGAGGCACGCCAACATCTACCATCAGCCTACCGCCGACCTCGAGTACCTCACTAGTTCGTGGCCCTTTGCACAGTGGGGCATCGACCTACTAGGACCATTCCCGCCAGCAAAAGGTGGGAGGAAATTCCTAGTAGTGGCGGTGGATTACTTCATGAAGTGGGTAGAAGCCAAACCTCTCGTAACAATCACAGCCCGAAACGTCCAGAATTTCTTTTGGAAGAGCATAGTATATCGCTTTGGGTTACCTCGAGTACTGATCTCCGACAATGGCAAGCAGTTTGAGGACATAAAATTTCAGGAATGGTGATAAGATATGGGGATTCGACAGAACTTCACATCGATCGCACACTTGCAGGCAAACGGTCAAACAGAAGTTATGAACAAAGCTATCCTCCGTAGACTGAAAGTGCGACTAGACCGAGCTAAAGGGTTGTGTGCGGACAAGTTACCAAGTGTTCTATGGGCTCACCGAACTACCAAAAAAACCGCCACGGGAGAAACCCTCTTTAACCTCACATATGGCACCGAAACAGTAATACCAGCGAAGATCGAAGTACCCACACTATGACTAGAAGCATATGACGAGCAAACAAATGGAGAAGAACTACGTACTAACCTCGATCTACTCAACGAGGTAAGAGATCTCACGTACATCCGGATTGTAGCTTACCAGCAAAAAGTACCTCAGTACTACAATGCCAGAGTAAAAAAGTGGAACTTTCGCGTTGGTGACTTAGTTCTCCGTAAGATCATGGCACCCAAGCTCGGTGTCGACAAACTCAAACCGAACTGGGAAGGGCCCTACCGAGTAAAGAGAGCGCTCGGAGGAGCATTCGAGCTCAAAACTTTAGAAGGCAAACAAGTACCCCAAGCATAGAACGTTGTTATCTTGAGATGATGCTACCTATAGATCACCAAGCGAAGTAGACTAAATCGCTACTAGAGCCTAAGGGTTAGAATATCAAGCTAACAAGGACCTCGACATGGGCAAACAAGGTGCTAACAGTGAACTAGTAAGGACATCGACATCTCAGAGGCCAAGTGTTGACACCAAAACAAGCTACACGAGTGTAGTAACCCGACCAAAAAATGGACTGGGCATATGGTCAGTTCGGAAGAAAGAGTGAACAACACTTAACCAAAAGAACATTCCATTGCAAGATACTTTGTATACATTCCAAAAAAAAAAAAACAACAGAAGCGAGCTCACAGGCCTAGAGGTACTTTTTCACCATCGGAAGACACTTCAATGATACCCGAAGGTCCTGCCTCGTCCTCATAGTCTAGTTAACCGTCAGTAGCATCGGCCATCTCCTGTGTAATGCGCGAAGTGGTTATGTCACTAATATCGAGCTCTGGGTACGTATTCCGGATCATCCACCGGCTCAATTTAAAACCCCTTCTGTATGAGCCCACCATCAGGTCGTCAAAACGCAGCGAGGCGATATACTCTTCGACGACCTTCTTCTTGGCATCCTCGATTCCCTGAGAAAAGATCTTGGTCATCTCCCAAATGTCCTCTTGAAGGTATTCGACCTGATGTTGCAAGTCCAGCCTCATATCCGCCATGTGCTTCCCCACCACTCCCATGGCCTCGGTGTCTCTCTGAGACCTCGCCAGCTTGGCCTATGCAGCGAGAGAAGTTGCTTCGGCAGCTCGTTCCCGCCTCGAGCTCCTTTCTGCTTGGGCCACTAAGGCATGCATGGAGGAGTTCATCTACCAAAAGGAAAAATAATGGGAGTGTTCAAAGAGCAATAGCAAGAAAGGTAATGACAAGGAGCCCGACAAGAAGTCGTTGACTTACCACCATGGCATAAGAGGCAACACGCTCGGCTACATGGTTCAAAGGAAGATCGGTCCACACCACGACCTCCCTACTTTTTTGAAGAGCGTGGTTCGGCGACAACACGCTCCTGAAGGCCCAGCTTGCGTATAAGCAATCTCTGTGTAAGGAGGAGCCCTTGTATAAGCAGTCTCAGTATAAGGAGGAGGCCCCGTATAAGTAGCCTCGGCGTAAGGGGCCCCTGCTGCTTCTCATACTGGAGGGGCCATCTCAGGCTCCCCGGGCGGATCCACTGGCGGGTAGCCCAGTACCTCGGGCTTTGCATCTCGGGGCAATTCGGCATGAGTTCGTTTGGCAACTCGCTTCCTCCTCTTCATGGCATGAAATAGGTTCCCACCACGAGTATTCTCTGCGTCCATTACACCTGCAAAAAGAGCTCGGCGTAAGGAAAATGAAAGAACAGAAAGAAAAACAAAAGGCAAGCCTCTGAGCAAGGAACCTACCTGAACTCAGGCCGGCCTGGATGAGCTTGGCCTCTGTCAGATAATGGTGGTATTTTAGCCCAAGCCGGGCCCATTCCCAGAGGCCCTTCGCCGTCTCCCTATCTAGCGTGACATCGAGATCGGGGGCAGCCATTCCCCACCCGGTTTGGAACGGCCACCCCATTGCACTTCACACCCCGAAGTAGTCCAGTTTCCACGCTGGGCCCTTGTTGGGAAGATCATGTAAAAGCTTGAAACCCGGGCGAGGAGACATGTAGTACGCCTACCTACGCCTAGGAAGAGGACCCGCTTGCTTCTTAAGCATTAGAATGGAGGAAAAAATCTCCTGGTCTAAAGGCAAAATCTGTTCGCAGAAGAGGGAGATAGTCTCAACCAAATTACAGATAGAATTCGGATGGAGCTGACCGACGGTAACGACGAATTGGTTTATAACCTCGACGATGAGGGGGTGGAAATGTAGGCGCAACCCAACGACGAGCTGCTTCCGGAATATCACGATCTCGTTAGGACCGTGTTCCCATGGGAAGTCGCCTGAGGGTATAAAGTAAGTATACTCCCCGGGCAGGTTAAACCGGGTGATTAGGGAGTATAGTCCCTCAGGCGTCATGATTGAGGGTCCGAACTTGTCTAACGTCTGACTTCGATGGGAGGAGGACGCCAAACTACCCGAGGCAACTCAGCCTACAGGTTCGAAATCTTCCTCGAGCTCTACCTCGGGTTCACTAAGGTTGTCGAGGGTTGCAGCTCGGTTCGTGGAACCTGCATCTGACCCCCTTGAAGAACTGTCTTAGCTATCCGAGCCAGACATCGAGAGGAAAAGAATACCAGGAAGAAAGTGCTGACTCACCTGGAAAAAAGCAAACGGACTACGGAAGGTTGATGCGAGCTAAAAACTTGGACACGAGCTAAAACTTGGACGCGAGCTCAAGAAGCAAACGCAGAAAAATGACAATGGAAAGTGACTGAGGGTCCCCCACTATTTATACCCACAGTGACCTAAAACCGACTGTTCTAATTGAGGAAAATCCAACGGCCCACGATCAAGTTGACCGCACGCCTCCTAAGACCGAGACGTGACTGGTCACAAGTCTTTTGAAGCTGAAACAGCGCCGGCGCACGTCACCCTGCATTGAAGGCAGCAGTGACGCGTTTTTTCAAATTTGAAATAACGCCCGCTGTCACGTCTCCTAGCAGCGCATTTTTTAAAAATTGAAATAACGTGCACTGTCACGTCTCCCAGCATTTAAAGACGAATTGGTGCGCTTCCTAACTTTTTGGCACTCAGAGAAACCTGTAAATCTCCTGACGAATGTACACTTCGCGCTATCAGTCAACCGGTTCGAAGTACATGTCAAATCCACCCGCCACCTCGGGAACTCCTCGTGCTAGGGCAAGCCCTTTAGCGCGAGGAGTGGGAGGCAATTGATGAAGGAAGATTTGGCCCGACCTCTTAACCACCCAACATGTGGCAGAAGCAATAGCTCGGCACGGCAGTAGGCTCAAGGCGCGAGCTCCAAGAGGAGGAACCAACGGTCTGAGCTCCCCAAAAGGAGCCCAAACTCCCCCTTTGACCCCGAGCCTTACGAGGAGCGCAAAGGGCAACAACCCAAACTAGCCCACCCCAGGGCAGTTCGGGCCACACCTCTATCTGAACTCAAGACTTCACCTCGCACACTACTCTAGCACTTCGTCTCCAGGGCGCCGAACTGAACGACTGTACTTGACACCAAAGGAGTTCGTATCCTGAGGCGGCGCACCTGACTGACTTAGGATCTGATGCTTGACAGCCGCACTTCAACGGCCACCTGCCACCGCCACCTCCAGTCACAGAGACGGCTCCGACAAAGAGAGTAGTGGCGGTTGCTTGCCCCAGCAGAGGTGATGACACCCGAACTGGTAGAAGTGCAGAGGTAATGATACCCGACTTGATAGGAGCTTGGGAGTGAGTGCGTGAAGTGGTTATAAAATGCTCTCTTCCCCCCCAAGAAGGAGGTACGTGATAACTTTGCGCTATCTGGTTTTGATCTTGCCTTTGAGAAAATACTAACTTGAGCTTTGGAGCAATCTCACCGGGTTCCTCCCCGGAGATTCCTCGCCTTCTTCTCCGTTTCAGGCACCTGTTGCTCCAGTCAAAGGCAAGGTGGTTAACAGATAGGACCGACCGGATTGTGCTACATCAGGAACCAAAATCCCATTGACCAACTTTCCCCCCTCTCAAAATCCAAAAAAAGAATGCCTCCTAAGAAAAAACGAAATAGTACTAAAAATAAAAGAGAAACACAAAATCATAGAGTAAATGCAAAAACTGACTAGTCCTCTCTTACGCCTCACTAATTGAAGAATGAACGACCGGAGAGGAGAAAAGCATAGAGGAGATGATGAAAGAGAGGTTGAGGCGGTCTTGAAAATCCCGAGTGGTATTTTGAGTCCGTGTAGGGAGAAAAGTGGTTGGACATTAGAAGGGGAAAGAACGAAAGAGACAAAAAGAGGGTCTTGGGGTGAAATTCACTTTCTCAATTTGTTTAACGGAAAAGTACGTATAGGCCCAATGCGGATTTATGAATTCCACTCCAGACCTATAAACATTCAAAATGTTAAATACCCCCACTTTATACACCAATGCTGCCTTTAAATTGGCATCAATTCCGAGTTGACACCTACCCCAACTGTACTTTGGGCCTAAAAATTCTGAACCGTCATTCTCCCTTTGTTTAATCACCTTGTATTTTACGATGACCAAACAAGTAAGTCCAACATGGTGGATATGTTGGATGGAAGGGTTTTGAGTTTGTCTTTAGTTCTTTGGTACTATTTGAGCTTGAAAGTCGGAATTCGGATGAATAGAAGTAACACTGTCCTCTCTTTGAATCTTTTACCAAAGTATTTACTGCCAATACTACTGCTCCAACCCCAATTAAATAGGTTCCGATAATGTAGGTTTCAACACCTTAACCAGTTCAGTCTCAAGGTAGAAGACAATGAACATCGTCTTCTTTTGAAGGATAGTTTTGACATTTTCAACAAATAACTGGTGACGATCAATTAACATAGGGACCAACTTGACACTTTTTGAAAATTTAGGTAATACAGTGACATGTTTGAAAGTTGGGATACCAACTTGACACTACCACCAAAGTTAAGGATACTAAAGTGGAATTTTCCCATTTTTTAAAGATTAGGGTAGGTTTGTGTTCATTTGATAAATCATAAAGATAATTTGCAAGTGCAGCACAGAGGCTTCCTAAACACTAGTTGGGGCCTCAGTGTCCCCCCAAGATAAGAATCTTTATGTTCTTGCTCCTTAATCGTAAACTGTCGTCCAAAGACCTCCTTAGGAAGAGGGGTATGAACATAAGTGAGGCATGTAACTTTTGTGGAGATGACGAGAACATTGATCACATTTAAAAAAATTGCATGACTGCAAAACAGGTTTGGAGACTAGTGGGCCAGGACATTGTGAACCAAATGGACAATGAAGTCTCTATTAATAGTTGGTGGTCTAACATGTCATGATTAACAACCATGTAACTCAGTTAAGCTGAGAAAAAACAAATATTATTCTATGGTTCTTGTGGAAGAATAAAAATGAGAAAATTTTTAATAACAAAAACATCAATATGGTCGGGATCATTGATAAAGCTCAATTTTTCTACAATCAACTAGATTTGTAACGATGCAACTAGGGATAAAATCGATAAAAAAGTTTGGAACTCAGTTTATTGGAGGAACCTAAAACTGGGGGTTATCAAAATCAATTTTGATGCTTCCCGTAATAGTGAGGGGTGTTGTGTTGTTGTGTGTATTATCAGGAACTCCCTTGGGGGAGGTCTTGGATTTGAAAGCTTGTCCTATTGGAGAGGCATCGATAAATCTTGTTGAAGTGTGGGGTGTTTGGGAAGCTCTCAATATGACTTTTAACTTGAGAGATCAATCCATTTACATCGAGGGTGATTTGTTCATCACCATTTCCTGCCTCAAGAAGATGCTTGATTTGCCTTGGAGACTTGGAACTATCATTGATGAATGCTTCAAAGTGGTAGAATTATTGGACTATGGTGTAATTTTCTCTCATGCCTTTGGTGAAACTAATCGGGCAGCTGATCGGTTGGCAAAATATGCTTTCGACTCAGATTCTCTATCAGCAATTATCTATCGGTGCTTCTTTGGCCTCTAGATTTCATTTGTTGATGCAATTTTTGGGAAGACTAACCCATGGTTGTGTATCTCATAAAAAAAATCATAAAGATAATTTAAATATTTAACCCTTAGGGGTGGACGTGGTCATTGCTGTGCTTCATTGAATAGGCTTTTCCTCGTCTTAAGAAATCCAATGGCTAACGGTGTCATTCTTTTACCCGTACATTTCTCCAACAAGGCCACAATTCATGGGACGATCGACGATGTAGAAGTAGATGACGGATCTGTTAACATGAACCATTAAAGAATGATGGATTTCAGAAGATTCATTGAAATGTATTCTGGTCAAATTCTCGATCTGGGCCCGTACGTATTAACTAAAAATAGGGTTCTGGACTTCCGACGAAACAAAAGAAAAGAAAAAAAAGGCGGTGAGGACTTATTTGACTGATTTGACTCCATTGTTGGAAGCAGATCCTGTATGTCTTCTGCTCATGACTCTGCATGTAGCAATTGTTTTAATGGTCGCATCCATTGTTAGCTAAAGATCTAAAAGAGATGGGCAGCTGTGCTCTTCAAGGAGGTTGTCCGAGTGATTACATCGCTCTTTCTGTATCCGCTATCGCCATGATTGTGTATGCTTGTATCTCCAACTTATTTCTTATTTCTGTCTTTTTTGCCCAATCTTTTCCTTACACTTCTCTGAGAATGGCATGTGCGTCTCCGTAAGAAATGTTAAACTTAAAAAAATGGAATCTTTATAAACCCCAAAACATACCAGAAAACAATTAATGTATTTATTATTTCGTATCTTTTTTCGTCCTTTCCTTATATAAACGATTTGGTATTAAACAGTGCTATGCTGGAAATATGGTTTTCTGTCGTTAAGTTGGATATCTGGTATGGTATTTAATGGGGATAGTTCAATTGAGCACATGCTTTCCTTTTTTATTCCCTTCCACTATTTTTCCTGTTTTCCTCTTCTTTTCCTTTGGGTTTATGCTGCTATTTTGTCAATTAGGTACTGAGCGTGGAGGCCTTACTTTCATAGTTATATGAAGTGGGTTGTACCCGAAATTTTAGCTCTCTATGCAACTTCTTATAGCTAAATATTTTATTGGCGAGCGATTTGTTGGAAAGCCACAAAAATTTATGTGTGTTTGTTTGGTTTTCTTTTCTTAAACCGATGCTCTCAGTCGTATTGTGATTTTCTTATGCCAGTGTTTTGATTTCTTTCTTCCTGTCGTGTTGGCACTTTGAGTGTGAGTAATATAGCATATTAGCATGTTGTCTCTTTTATCTAATTCATGAAATGTAATCATTTTTGTGATGCGAGAATCAATGGGTTTAAATGCAAAATCCCTGAATACAATCATCATCATCATCGTGAACAACAACACAACAACAACAACAACAATATCATCATTGGCATCACCTTTGTATCTTGCATCAATCAAAATTGATGCTGCACGATCTGGGCACTCCTAGCTGGCTGTGACCCGGCTTCTGGCTAGAATGATCGACACCTGTGAGGAAGGAGGAAGTGAAGGGTTCCCGGGGAGATATCCCGGTGGGAACACTCCGACGGCTAAGTTAGGACTGGAGAAGAATCTCAAAGAGAGAGTAGAGAGTAAGAGTGCTGAAAGTGCTTAAGCTTCAATACTTTTGCTTCGCGAGGGTGGTGGTCCTTTTATACCGGAGGTCGGTCACATCAGGTGTAACCGTCACTGCTCTAGCCGTTATTGCCAGAACTGAGGTGGCAGGTGCAGGCCGCCACTGCGGGCTGCTGCTGCAGGGTACAAAATCGTCCGGTGCTATGCTTTTCAGGGACAACAAGCACGACGCCGCCTGGCAAGAGAGGTGGGCACTGCCACCAGATCTAGCAGGTACGGATGTCAGGTGGATCTTCCCTACAGGCTACTGAACTACTATGATTCGGCAGGTATGGATTCTGCGGATGCAGTCCCAAGGTACTTCTCCCTCAGGACACTTAGCCAAAAGCTAAGATGCCCCCTCCTCAAGAGTGGAGAGCTCGGGGTTCCTTAGGAGAGGAGAGCTCGGGGCTCAAGGGGAGCTCGGGCTCCTTCGCGGGGAGTCCGGGTCCCTTAGGGCTGCGGGAGATCGGGGCGCTTAGGCCTTGCGCTTGGGGCGGGCTGAGCCTCGCCTCCTAGCGAGCTGATACTCCCGCTGAGTCGCTTGGTCGGGCTTCGTCGAGCTTGTTACGCCGGGTTGCGGCCAGGCTGTCATGCTAAGTTGCTGTTCATGCGAGGTCTTGTCCACGTGTCCCCGTGTTACGAGGTCGTGCCAAATCACCCTACATCAATTGCCCCCCCACTCCTCGTGCTAGGGGTGCTGACCTCAGTACGGGGAGTCCGAGGTTTGCCGGGTGGATTTGGCTCGGGGTCTAAGCCTTCTTGTCTGCCAGCTCATAGGTTGGACCGGTTCCCTGCTTGGTTTAGCCAGGCGCAGCTCGGGTCGCATACAGTCTACACGCGGACGTCACGCGATTTAGAGACTCCGCGGACGCCAAAAAACGCGCTAAACTGATTTCGTCTCGAAGGTCGTGCAGCCAGTTTTCATGAGGGTCGTCAGATTGCTTTGATCTCAACCGTTGATGCCCGCGGATAGTGGCTATAAATAGTGGGGGTCCTGGTCATTTTCCTTTGCCACAAATCTTCAGCTGTAGTCTTGAGCTCGCGTCCAAAGCCTCCAGCTCGGGTCAGTTCCTTTCCAGTCCGGTCTTACTTCTCTTTGGTGAGTCATCCTAGCTCTTCCTTGGTTTCAATTATGTCTTCTTTCGATGGTCTTTTGGACGAGCCCGAGGTGGGTACCTCAGCTCAGGGTAACCCGCGCCTCGGGTCGCCAGGCATCCACCTCTCATCGAGTTCGGATGCCGAATAGGTTCGGGCCCTCCACCATGACCTTGGAGAGGCTCCGCGAGCTCATTCGGCAATACAACTTGCCAGAGGAGTACACCTACAGTTTACCTGCGGGGAACTTCCCATGGGAGCACGACCCTGATGAGGTCGTGATCTTCCGAGAGCAACTCATAGCCGGGCTGCATCTTCCCTTCCATCCACTCTTAGTGGAGGTCTTGAAACATTTCAACGTTACGATAGACTAGCTTCACCTGAACTCGGTCCGTAACGTGGTCGGGACCATCTCTCTTTGTTATGAGTATGTCATCCCCCTTGACTTGGACATACTCTGCTCCATCTTGACCATCGAGATGAGTGCTTCATGTGTTCTTCCTGAGCACAGGAGAGCTTACTACTTGTCCCCCTGCCCGGGCTTTAAGCTAATGCACAAGCTTCCTAGCAAGGTCCCGCCCTGGAAGCAAGACTACTTCGTAGTCCGAAACCCTGCGGGGTGGCCCTTCCCTACTCACTGGAGGGTGGCTATCCAAGACCCTGGCGTCATACTCGACAAGAAGACCAGGGAGGCATTCCAATCGTGGACTGAGGTCGGCTGTGATTTCAGAGATTATATCAAAGAGGGTATGCTCTTTCAGGCCGCTTGAGCCCGGGTAGGTAGTTAGTACCTTAGCTGTTTGGCCTACTCTTCTTTTCCTTCTTTTACTCGAGTACTAACGCCGAACTCTTTTGTAGGTCCTACGGAGGTAGATAAACTCAAGGGAGACCGGCTTCTTAAACACATGAAGGGGAGGAAGAAGCGGGCTGCCAAGAGAGCTCGTATCGAGTCGCCGCCTGCCCCCACTCCCAAGCCCCAACTTCCACAAGCTTCAATTTCTGAGCCCGAGCTCCCCGAGGCTCCTCCGATCATCGATTTGGAGGAGTCCCTACCACTTAGGGAGCCTGGGGCCTCGGCTGAGACTGTAGTGAGGTTGGCAGCCGAGGCCAAGGTTGCCACCGGGGCTGCTAACGTTGCAGCCGAAGTCTCCGCCGAGCCTATTCACACAGCCGAGACGGCTGTCTCCAGCTCGGGGAGCCCAGATGGGGTCCGAAGCATCTTGCTCCCCCAATGCGGTCTTCGGAAGAGCAAGGGGGCCACTTACTCCGAGGAGATTGCGGTTTGGGCTGACATGCTCAATCCTTCTCATCTCGGAGCCCGAGCTGCCACCCACACTATGGTGGTAAGTTTTCTTCTCTTTCTTTTCTTTTTTGTATGTGCTTCTCTGGTACTAACTAGCTCCTTTATCAGGCGAACTCCATTGTGCACACACTTACTCTTCAGACCGAGAGGTACCTGAAGCGGGCTTTGACTATCGGGGAATCTTCCCGCGTTGCCCATACCGAACTGAGGATGGCTCGTGAGAAGATCCACCGGTTGGAGAGCTGCGCCATGGCCCAGAGGGGCGTCATCACAGCGCTGACAGAGGAGAAGGACGGGCTAGCTCGTGAGAACATCGAGCTGAGGGGCAAAATAGAGGCCCTTAGAGCGGAGCAGACACGCGAGAAGGGCGTGCTGAGGGGCGAGCTGGACGCCCTTAAAGTAGAGGCTGAAGGCCTTAAGGAAAAGGAGAAGGTTCTTTTGCACGAGGTGGAGTTTCTCAAGGCGGATATCGCAGAGAAGACCGAGATCTTTACCCAGGCGATAGAGGAGACGAAGGTCAAGGCCGTCTCTGAGTATATTCAGTCCGATAAGTTCGATGCCGTTCTGGGGGAGGCCTACTGCAAGGGGTTCAAGCTCAGCAGATGGTTGATAAGGCATACGTACCTTGAGCTCGACACAAGCGCCATCACCACCTTGCGAATCACGAGTGAGATAGCTCGACAAGCCGCGGATGATTTAGACTCAGAGGAGGAGGGTGGTGACGAAGAAGCTGATGCCCCTGACCAGCTCGAAGCTCCTGGGGGTGGAGAGCCCCCGAAGTAATTGCCCTTGCATTTCGAGCCTGCGAGCTCAATCCTTGTATTTTGTTTTTTCTTTTTGTTGAGCTCGTTGTATAAAATTTTACATGTTAATGAAATTGACCATTTTTTAAGTGATCTTCTCAATCCTTGTATTTTGTTTTTTCTTTTTGTTGAGCTCGTTGTATAAAATTTTACATGTTAATGAAATTGACCCTTTTCTAAGTGATCTTTCTTTTCTACGTATTGCCTTATCCGAGCTTGTCATGGTTGTGTGCAGATTGGTTTGTCGTAGTAAGGCATAGTATGGTGCATGCCCGAACTGCCTTGTGGCGTACACCGAGGTGATTGCCATAGTAAGGCATAGTAAGGCGTGTGCTTGAACTACCTCATGGCGTACAC
This sequence comes from Nelumbo lutea, assembly GCF_056320005.1. Taxonomy (NCBI): domain Eukaryota; kingdom Viridiplantae; phylum Streptophyta; class Magnoliopsida; order Proteales; family Nelumbonaceae; genus Nelumbo; species Nelumbo lutea. The sequence goes on from NC_142687.1 coordinate 7,380,610, forward strand.
CAAGGTGATTGCCATAGTAAGGCATAGTAAGGCGTGTGCCTGAACTGCCTCATGGCATACACCGAGGTGGGCTTAGCGCCGTAGGGTCTGCTTGCGCCTTTGACGCGGCGTGCTATGGTGCCGAGCTCCTTGGTCAGCTCGGTGTTTTGGCACCTTAGAGCTCTGAGAGTGACCTGTGGTCTACTCCGTTACTCATAGGTAATACTGTCTTAGGTTGACGATATTCCACGCCCGAGGTACTTGTTTCCCTTCTAGGGTTTGGAGCTCGTATGTTCCTTCCCTGAGTTTTCGCTTTACTCGCTAGGGTCCTTCCCAGTTCGGACCGAGCTTGCCAACGCCAGGCTCAGGCACCATAACCTTACGAAGAACCAGGTCGCCAACGCGGAGAGTCCACTTTTTGACCCTGGTGTTATAGTACTAAGCTACCCTTTGCTAGTAGGCCGCGGTCTTGATGTATGCGAGGTCCCGTACTTCGTCAAGCAGGTCGAGGTTGGTACGTAGCTCGTCTTCATTTGCCCTGTCATCATATGCTTTTAATCTTAGTGAAGGAACTTCAATCTCGGCTGGAATGACTGCTTTGGTGCCGTATGTGAGGTTAAAGGGGGTTTCTCCCGTGGCAGTCTTTTCCGTGGTACGGTAGGCCCACAACACACTGGGCAGCTTGTCCGTCCATAGTACCTTAGCTCGGTCCAGGCGCGCTTTTAGCCCTCGAAGGATTGCCCTGTTTGTGGCTTCCGTTTACCCATTTGCCTGGCGGTGCGCCACTGAGGTGAAGTTCTGCTGAATCACCATGTCTCGGCACCAGTTTTGGAATTTGATGTCTTAGAATTGCTTACCATTGTCGGAGATTAGTATTCGATGTAATTCGAAACGACACACTATGTTCTTCCAAAAGAAGTTCTGCACATTCCGGGCCGTGATTGTTGTGAGAGGTTCGGCTTCAACCCACTTTGTGAAATAGTCAACTGCCACCACTAGGAACCTTCTTTGTCCTATTGCTGGCGGGAATGGCCCGAGTAGGTTGGCGTGCTTTTGACACTTGTTGCATTTTTTGACGAGCTCGGTCACATCTGCCTTCATTGTTGGCCAGTAATACCCCTGTCGTAGTGCTTTCTGAGCGAGGGCCCTGCTCCTCAAGTGTCCGCCGCATAGGCCCTCATGAGTATTGCATAGGACGAGCTCGGCTTCAGAGGGTCGTAGGCAGTGCAAGTAGGGGAGCGTGTAGGATTTTCGGTACAGCCGTCCGTCAATCATGACGTATTTGGCTGCCTGACGCTCTACCATTCTGGCGGCGTTACGATTTGTGGGGAGGGTCTCGTGTAGCATGAAGCTCGTGAGCGGATCAATCCAGCTCGGCTTTGCTTGAATGACGGGAGCAACCTCCTCTGCCCCCTTGAGAATGCTAGGCCAAGGCAAGTTCTCTATACACACGGTTCTCATGGTGTTATCGCTAGTGCTGGCTAGATGAGATAGGGTATCGGCCTCGGCATTCTCTGATCTCGGGATTTGCTGGATGAAGTATGACCAGAAGTTGAGTAGAGCCCCTCTTGCTTTGGCTAAGTATGCTACCATGGTTGGCTTGCGGGCTTCGTATTCACCCATAACCTGGTTTACCACGAGCTGGGAATTGCTGCAGACAACGACGTGCTTGGCTTTCACTTCCCTTGCCAGATCCAGCTCGGCTAGCAACGCCTCGTACTCTACTTCGTTGTTGGATGCCACGGACTCAAAGCGTAGTGCATACTCCAGTTTCACACCACTTGGCCTGTATAGAACGATCACAGCCCCGCTGCCCTGCCGGTTTGATGAGCCATCTATGTGAAGGATCCAGGGTTTTTCATCCCAGTTCGGGCTTGGCCTAACTAGGAGAGACGCCGCGCTGGTTGCTACTTCACAGGGCTCGAGTTCAACCGGCCTGTGAAGCCCGGGCTCACCCGCACTGGGGGCCTTGTGTTCCACTGGCCTGGAGACTTCAGAATTGAAGGTACACTTTGCGACAAAATCTGCTAAGGCTTGGGCCTTGATAGCAGTTCGTGGCTTATACTGGAGTTCGTATTCGCTGAGCTTGATGGCCCACTTCGTTAGCCTTCCTGAGACCTCGGGCTTGAGCAAGACTTGCCTCAGAGGTTTATTGGTAAGGACAACGATGGCGTGAGCTTGGAAGTACGGGCGGAGCTTTTGGGCTGCCACAACCAGTGCGTAAGCTAACTTCTCTATCTCGGGGTACCTCGTCTCTGCTCCCTGCAATATTTTACTAACATAGTAGACGGGTCATTGGACCCGATCTACTTCTCTTATTAGTACCGAGCTAACCACCTCGTCACTCGTCGAGAGGTACAACTCTAAAACATCACCCTCTTCGGGTCGGGTTAAGACTGGGACGCTGGCTAGGTGTCTTTTGAGCTCGTCGAACGCGAGCTGGCACTCTTCAGTCCACTCAAAACCTTTGTTTTTTATGGTCTTAAAGAAGGGCAAGCAACAATCTGCTGACTTGGACATGAAGCGGCTCAGGGCGGCTAGCCGGCCGTTCAACTTTTGAACCTCCTTTAATTTTCAGGGTGGTCTCATCTCTAGGATGGCTTTGATTTTGTCCGGGTTGGCCTCAATGCCTCGGCGGTTAACGATGTACCCTAGGAATTTTCCCGAGGTGACACCGAAGACACACTTGTTTGGATTTAACTTCATATTAAATCTACGCAAAATTTCAAAAGCTGAATGTAAATCTTGTACTAATTCATGCGAAAATTGGGTTTTGACGACCATGTCGTCTACATAACACTCTACTTTTTTGCCAACTAGTGGCTCAAACAGCTTGTTTATAAGTCTTTGAAAAGTGGTCCCAGCGTTTTTTAGCCCGAAGGGCATGACCTTGTAACAGTACAGGCCGAACTTGGTTATGAAGGCAGTTTTCTCTTCATATGCTGGGTCCATCTTGATTTGATTGTAGCCTGAATAGGCGTCCAGGAAGCTCAGCAACCCGTGCCCCGAGGTCGCGTCGACTAGATGGTCGATCCTGGGAAGTGGGAAGCAGTCCTTCGGGCAAGCTCGGTTTAGGTCGGTGTAATCGATGCACATGCGCCACTTACCGTTAGCCTTTTTTACTAGAACGGGGTTGGCCACCCAGCTCGGGTAATGGACTTCCCTGATAAAATCGGCTGCAAGGAGTTTCCTGACCTCCTCGTCGACTGCCCTCCATCGCTCTGGGGCTAAGTTGCGTTTCTTTGTCTAATGGGCCTAACTACAGGATCGGTGTTGAGTCTATGAGTGATTATGTTGGGGTCTATGCCGGGCATTTCTGCCGCTGACCATGCAAAAACATCTAAATTTTCAAGTAATAAGCTTACCAGTTGAGACTATAGGGGCTCCTTAACAGAAGCGCCGATCTGAAGCACCTAAGCTGGGTCTTCTGTCGAAGCCGGGATGGGGATGGTCTCCTCGGTAGGTGCGGCTCGCTCCGCGAACTGCTTCGCAGGTCATTCTAGCTCGAGGTCGTCAGCTACCTTGGCCTTTCCTTTGAGGGCGGCTACGTAGCACTTGCGGGATTCGAGTTGATCACCTCGTGTCACTCCAACTCCAAAGTTTGTAGGGAACTTCATCGCCAGGTGGTAGGTGGAAACTACAAGTCCCTACGTAGTGGATTGTTGAGCTAGTGGATTGTTGAGCTACAAGTCCTACGATAAGGGAGTTCGGTTGTCTAAAAAGCCAAGATTGTGGATGGTCAAGAGGGTTCACCATTTATATTGATGGGTCAAAAGGGAGGGGAAGAATGAAGATGCATAGCACTTGTTGGCACTGGGGTTTTTGATAATAAAGAGCTTTGAAACTTGTGGAGGGAATTATATTTTTCTGGTGGGTGCTAAATGTGGAAGGCAATTATATTGATGCAACTAAAAAAAGCCTTAAATATATCAGTTGAGATGTTCTTGCTTAATTCATGGTGGTATTTAGAATTTATACGAGCTTTGACAGTTCTATCTTTTTTCTCTATCCTACATGATCATGGCAAGAGATTATTCCCTTGCTCATCCTCCATTTTCTAGTTTTCTTTTGGCAGCAACACCATGTGACAGAAAAATATTTATTTCTTGGACCAATTAGAATAATAATTAAGAGAAAAAACTTTTAGTTTTTTCATTTTGGCTAAAGGTCTTTTTGATAAAGGCTAAGTGGCTGAACTAAATGACATTGTGTTTTAGTGAATAAGTCATGTATCTTAGCTCCTAAATGGCTGAATGGCATGTTGAGTTGATTACCATACCCTCAAATATGTTATCACATGACCCTTTTATCCACTAAATAACATAGCAATAAGTCATTCAATTCAGCAACTTCAGCCATTATTAAATGGCCCCTAAGTACATGGATCTTACTTATAGAAATGCAGATTTATTTTCTTTACTTCAAATAGCCTATGTTGAAATAATTTTTGTGCCTTGGCGACTGGAGATTAAGTGGTCTTCTCTTTCAGGCTTCTTGCTCGTTCTACATTACCCTTTGTGGTTCACAAGATTCCTTGTACAAAAGGAAGTGGATTCTGGCTTTTAATTATTCAAATTTTTGCTAGCTTCGATCTTTTATTCTCAATGGTGGTAAGATCAGCATGGATTTTTATTGCATAATTATGAATGCATGTATGTATTTGGAGATCTATTACCATTGGTTATTACAAGTGGAAGATGCAATGATTCATGCAGATGGGCATCAATATTTTGAAAATAAAAAAGAGGCATTGGTGGCAATCTTGCTATATTTGGGCAGGTGGTTTTACTTTACTATCAATGTTAGCTTTCATGTTATTTCATTTTCACATGGAAGTAGTTAATCGGTTAATCCCTTGCTAAATATTTGCATTAACCATTTTCTATATTTGGTTGCTTCTTCAGTCTGGTTCGAAGGTCCATTTGGATTTGCTTTACTGCTGAGCTGTCGCATAGTACAGGCCTTCCAACTGTATCACATATTTGCCAAGTAAGTCAAGAAAACTCAAATGTGAGAATTAATGGTGGACCTGAATTACATACCTTACATTGAAATTGTTACATGTAGATTTCTATCCTACTCAATTTGAAAAGGTTATTCTAACTATGTGTAGGCTACCAGAAATCCTGTTTAACCATTTTACTCTATTAAAGGCAATGTCCAATTTGGTCAGCCCACCAAGCTCAGTGGCTAATTTGTTGATATTGTTGACTTCTAACTAAGATGAAGTTTCAATTAATCTAATTTCAGTTCTAATTTAGTAGTTGATTCCACCAACTGGTGAGTTCAGATTTTCAATCTGGTTTGACTCAGTATGTTAAAACCTGGCCCGGAGGTTGAACCTCAATGGATCAACTGTTCAACAATCCGGGTCAATGGATCAACCTATGATGTCATCATTATGAAAAATTAAAAAAATACAACAATACTGAATTCCGGTAACTCACTGAACAGATCAAATAGGTCAATGGTTCTACCATAAGGGTCAATAGATTGTTAACTGAGTAACGGATTTTTATAACATGCCAGATTAGAGGTTGACCCAGACCAGGATTATGGTTGGGCCAACCATGGGTAGAAAACATTGGTTTGACTTATACCAGTTTATGGCTGGATTAAATCTTTTAGTGACTTATTACCAGTTTGGGCCAACCAGTTTATGACTGTCAAACCTAGATTTAAAACATTTGTATGACCATCCTGCCTGATCTCAAACTTGGATGATCATCAGCATTATTGTTGCCTTCTCACATTCCTGTTCTGTTCTGCCATTCCAGTTGACACCTCACTCAACAAAGCCTCGTTAACTATTTCTTATTTGGCTACAGGAATCCTGTTTCACCATCTTTTTTTAGAAGTTTTGTATTGAAACAAAATTGGGAATCAGGCACACCAGCACCCATATACACCAAGGAACTGTACATTAAGAATAAACAAAACTGTTCAATCCTTTCCCCCTGACTTATACAAAATACTTTCTTAAAAAAAGCCATGCAATTTTCCCTTGAAAAGTTTGTGAACCCCTAATCAAGAGTATGGGATTTCTTGTATCATCCTTGCCACCATCTCTTCCTCACTTTTTTTTTCTCCTTTTGTTCAAAAATCAAACTCAGTCCATATAGCCCTGAAGGCAGCAAATCACACCATTTTCCATACTGTTCTACCTTGTTGCTCAAGCCTTAAATTGCCAGCTTAGATAAAATGCTTCAGTTGGATCAGGAAGCATCAAACATGTTCAACACCCTGGCCCATAAACCCCCAAAAAAATTGCAATGGAGGAAACAATGATTGACTGACATATTGCTTGATTTTTTTTTTGATCAGTAAAAAGAAGAAGCTTTTATTGATAGAGAAAACAGAATTTACAACAGTGAGTAGCCTCGGCTACCCATTCAACAATCACAGAAATAAACAGTAATAGCCCCAGGATTTTGCTTTTTTAAAATTACAACTGTGCCCAGAATATATATATATATATATATATATATTTGCCCCAAACTACCTCAGTGCACTTCCTTTCTGATCATTTCCTTGCCTTTTTATAGAGTGCCTAACCTGCACCACATGACTTCTTAATTCTTATTGATGCTTCTCAGCCTTCACTTGTGTCCAAATGATGTGGTAAACTTTCCTTTATCTCCTGTATTCCTAGATTATCCCAAGTATACTCTTCTCTAACTTTGCATTCCTAGACTTCATGTTTGCATATTTCAACATTCTCATCTACTCATTGTATAAACATTCAATGGCTACAACCTTTCAGTGGATACGATACTTAGCAGAAGGCCTTCCGAGGGGCATGAAAGGAGATTCTAGAATTGCCATAAAATAGGCTAAAGCCCTAGATTCTGGCCTCTGGAAACTGTCCCATTTTTACATGAAAGCGAGGAAATTTCCTCTTCTATGGTATGCTGTGTGCAGCTTCAGATGAATCCCAAGAAATCTGAATCAGGTGGCTGATGAGTTAGCTAGACATGGGCTGGTAAGGGATATTTTGTATATACACCTTTAAAAAAACTAAGAAAAGGAAGAAGGCCTCAGTCAACAGATGCACCTCCAATGGAAAATTCGAAATTGATGTATGTGTGTGTGTTGTCTCCCACAAATAATTGCTTTGAATTACTCCATCTGTTTTCATACTGCTTTTTTACATTGTTGTGCTGTACTCATTTTAATAGTTCTGGTGGAGGCAGCAACAAAATTTGTTTTACTAATATTAGGTTCACTTGCTTGCTATTGATATTTTAGGCGGCGTTTGCCACCAATCAGATCATATATCTTACTTCCTCTGATTCTCTTGCCATGGATTGCTGGTGCTGCTTGTAAGATTCACTGCCTCAGAATGATTTTTATTTGGAGACCCTTTTGGCTAAACTAATCTTATTTTTAGAAGGAACAGTATATCTGTTACTTTTCTTCACTATTTGTTAATTTTTACAACCATGCCTCATGGTGATTATTTTCCCAATATGTTTCTTTTCACTATTTGTTAATTTTCACCATCTTGACCAACTTTAACCCTTATGACTTGAGAACTAATGTGCTTGCAAAAATATTCTTGCTCAGTGTGGCCTGCAATAAATAACTTTACATGCCTTGCTGGATATCTAATAATTCCATTTGAAATTTATTAATTTACCTTATCTTCTGAAATTATTTTTTTTCATGGTCTTTCTAAACTTAGCTAAGTTAGATTTCTACTTTTTTTGTTCACTAAAACTCTTTCTGTGCCCAGACAACTAACATTAGGACCTAGATAGATAATTCCTCTGGTGTTCAATGAACCAGAAAGAAATCTGCTTCCCAATGAATGATATTTGAGATGACCAAGTAAAAGGGGTCAAATCATCTGGAACATGTTCCTGCTATCCATCACTTAAATAATCTGGGGAGAGTGGAGTCCATGTATTTTTGAAAATACAGTCAGGGTTGCCCTTTACTCTTGGATGTTGATTCACAGAAAGTTCAAAGGGGTAACCACTGGGAATATCTGATAAGACACCCAAATGAGATTGATTTATCAGTTTTCCTATAAAATTCAGTAATTTGCCCTGTTAAGCTCTCCTCCGGTACAACTGGTACCCAATTTGGATGCATCCCATTTTTGATAAATTGCACATCCCCAATGAAAAAGACAAAAGATACCACTGTATGATGATTAGTTTACAAATTGGGGATACTTCTGTCTTTTAAAGTACGCAACTTTTTAGTAACAATTAGGGATGTGGCCTAAAATTCTGACTTGCATCTAGTTACAAAACTCAACTTGCTTTTTCAACCAGAGGACTTGCTTGTATTCTTTCTACTTTGCCAAGTATGGTTTATTGAAAGTTGTCTGCTGCTTATCAGTCTGTTATGGATCTTCTAATTGTTATTCAGCTTCACTTTTTGTTTATTTGATTTTCCCATTGTCCTTTGTTCTGATTTCCATAGAAATTAACTATTTGTAATGAAGACCTTTTCTGACTTGTAGTTATTCATGTAAAGAAGCCTCTAAATCCTCGATGCCACTTACGGGGTCAGTGGATCATCCCTGTTGTATGCCTCCATGCATTGTATATTGTTGCCATGGTTTTTATGACATGGTCTGTTCAGCATATCAAGTTTCGATTTCATGAATTTAAAGACCTCCTGCAGGGAGTAATTGTCTCTGCTGCCTCCATTGGTATGTTTCTACTTAAATTTCCTCCTTTGGTCTTGCCTCCCTTTTTTGCTGCTAAAGCAAGTTGAATTCCTATGATACAAGTCATATATTTTGTGTTTAGGGCTGTTGTAATCTCTATGTGTTCCACAAGTTAGATGATCTTCCATTTGGTCCATGCACACATAATTGTATCACACATAGAACTGTAATGGAGGCTCCTGCTCGAATTTCAGCAGGACAGTACTGCATCAAATTACTTGGAAAACAAAAGGCAGAAATTCTCATAACCAGTTAAGAGAGCATGGTTTTTTATGACAACCATACTAATAAGTGAAATTAGATATAGGCAATAGAAAACCTTGCACTCAGTTTGACCTTCCAAAACTGAAAAAAAAAAAAAGAAAAAGAAAAAACCGAGGGCATGTTAAAGGGCATTTGTTTTTCATTCCTCAAATTAAGATTTGAAACATCATTCGGCTATCTTCTTTATTCATGAATCACCATCTTAAGCCCTGTTCGATTTTCAAACTTCCAGGACTATGGGTGGTTGCTTACATTATGAATGAAATCCATGAAAATACAGAATGGCTTCAAGTTGCCTCCCGGTTTCTACTGTTAGTGACGGTATATCATCTAATTGATAAATTCATTTAGAATTTTTTTTGCATTGTTGTTATCTAAATATTTCTAATTCATTCAGTTTTTTTCCCCATTTCGTATCTCTTATTGAATTTATTGAGTAGATCCTTGTTTGAGTTGTTTGCTTTACTTGCTAACATGGATGAGGGTTTCCTTGTTTTCCAAACAGGCAAGTATTCTTGTCCTTGCATTTTTTTCATTATCAATCTCTCAACCTTTGCTCTCACAGATGAGCTTGAGAAGAAGGGAACCCAGGGAGATTGGGACAATGAGTATGGCTTTGGGCATACCTGATAGTGGGTTACTATTACCAAGGGGACCCACACAAGAAATAGATCCTAATGAACCTCTGGATAAGCTTCTTCTGAACAAAAGATTCCGTCAATCTTTCATGGCCTTTGCAGATAGGTCTCTCTCTCTCTCTCTCTCTCTCTCCCATACTCAATCTTATGAAGGTAGGTTTATTTTGAATACATAGCAAGGTGTTTTGGGCTGGAATTTTCCCACAGTGAGTGGGAAGAGAAAGTTTGTTGACTCATGTTGAGCTCTAAAGTCCAAACTAGTTTGCTATGGGTATGATTCTGTGATCATTTAGGGAAGCTCACTAAATGATCTGACTAGCAAATCTGCTACTGTATGTGTGCATAGGCCTATGGTTCTTCTATCATTCAATGCCACCTGAGAATAAATTTCTGTTGTTATAATTACAGTTGTTTGGCTGGGGAAAGTGTACATTTTTACGAAGAAGTGCACGAACTTGGTAAAATACCCATGGATGATACTGTAAGAAGGGTCTATATGGCACGGCACATTATTGAGAACTACATAGTTGCTGGTATGTTGTCTGTTTATTGAAATATGCTATTGTTACACAAACCAACAGTTTTTATGAAACAGAGTGCTCTTCTAACCAATGAAAATTTACATTATCCCCTAAAGTTGGCAACTGCTGTGATGGTTTAGTTATGTGGTCATCCAAATGCGCACTTTTTGGATTGGCTGGAATATAAACTATAATGAACATTCTGGATTAGCGATCGTATGTTAGCCATTTGATATCAGCAGAAATATCTGAACTAAATTACCTGTTGCTTTGCTCTTTAGTGAATGAAGACCTGTTTTGAAACTTCTGTTTCTCTATATTCCTAATTAATAGTCTGTCCATCAAGTTTCAACTGAAAATTTGAACTATACTATGAGGCAGTTTTACTTCAATATGAGACTTAAAGAATTGGGTGATTATATAGATACTGTTTTATTAGGTGTTATCTTATAAAGTATATATGCACATGTGCATTGCATATGAATTTAACTACAAGTTAAGGTGCCAACCAGCTGGTTGGTAAGGTCTCCTGCTGGTCTTAGCGGAGACTTGGGATCCAATCCCACCTGCACCTGGGTTGGGGGATGGGCTACCCCCGTTGTGTAGCCCTTCAAAAGATATCAGGCCTTATTACTATATAAAGCTCATCTGATTGACCATCCTGCACAATTTATGGAAATGCAGGTGCAGCTATGGAGGTAAACATATCTCACCGAACACGGCAAGAGATCTTAGGTACTCCAGACCTGGCACACCCTGATCTCTTTAATAATGCAATAAGTGAGCTGATGCAGCTGATGAAAACAGTATGTTCTCTTTTGGTTCAAGTTGAAACCACTTGGTTGAGGGTGCAACTTCGGTCAGGTTGTGTTGAGCATTTGTTAAACTTTGGATGAACTCAAGCCCAAACCCAAGCCTGATGTAGTTAAAATTCTTCAATTCGGGCAATGCGATTTGCATACCTATGGCTGGTTGCACCCTTTTTTTTTTTTTTCTATTTTCCTTCTTCACTTAAAATGCTTTCTAACTAAACTAAATGATTTTGAAGAACTTGGGGAAGGATTACTGGTCATCAACTTTCTTCATGAAGTTCAAAGAGGAGTCACGATCACAAACAGATAGCAATGAACTTATGGAACGGGTAATTGGGTGGGACATCTCTCCGCGGCTGAGTTCTGTTCATGGTGCTGATGATCCCTTTGGTCAAGAACCGCCCTCAAAGGGACACCGACGCCAGTGTGATTCTCACAATTCAGATTCATGGTGAACCTGAAGATGGCTGGATTAAACTAGAGCATATCAGTCAGTGGAATTCGGTTGGGTTACGTTTGTATCTTTTCTTGAATTTTAGCAGTTCAATGTTAAAACGAGAAGAATGAAGGTAAAAAAAGGTAAGAAAGAGATGATGTATATGTTATAATTTATACCACAAGGACGGACGCTACATGTAAACATGCGCTGTTTGATTTATCACGGCTGATGATGTAACACAACAAAAAGTTTTGGCTGATGTTAATATACTCTTTCTGCCCATGTTAATTGTTAATACAGTTGTTAGAGGTGAGAAGTTCCATATTACCCATGTTTCAGGCATATCAAATGGATTACATGCTGAATGAGTTGGGCACAAATCAAAGGCCATAGGTGTAGGGTTTCTTTTAAACCTTTTTTTGGCGGGTTTCTTATACTTAATATACCCTACAATTTTCATGTCGTATACATTCCACACCTTCCCCGTAATAATTTGGGAGGAGGTTTTTGTTTCATAAAAAACTGTTAGAATGGGAAAATCTATGATATGGAAAGAGTTTTGACCGATCAAAATTTGATCTTTGATAGATAACACATGATGGGCTACCACTTTTATGATTTCAGTGGTCAGAAGTTTTTTCCGGTATCATAGTTGAACCCGTTAATAATATGCAAGTTTGAGGGTAGTTTATAATAAATACGTAAAACTATAGTATGTGTCTAAGACCCTATTTTTCTTAAAAGAAATACAAAGCATGATTGCATGGTGGTGGCCCACCAGATAAAAAATCTCGTCCATTCATAATCCAGCTACCCACTGTTGGTCCACTTGGTAAGAGATTGCAGAACAACAGGACTCATAGCAAACAGGTCCTTTAAGCCGTCAAAGCTTTACTCGAAAATGCGCCCCAGTGCGCAATACGCATCTATAGGAATTTGTGGCGCGGTTGGAGGATAAGTTGGGACGGGTATTAAAGCCGTTACAATGCCCAAGCTAAAAGCTGGGAGAAGAGTGAGTGTGTGCAATCTACAATGGCTTCTGCTGCTTCAACCGTCGTCTCTCCTTCGTTGTCTGCTTCCACGACTCGGCTTCCCAGAAGAAGCTACTCTCTAATTTCTCCCGCGAATTCTCTACTTTCTCCAATTAAGACTTCCATTTCTAATATCGGATGCCAAGAGAGGAGCTTTACTTCTTTCCCAAGACGGACAAGCCTATGTAGACGTATGGCGACGCCTCAGAGAACTCGTAAAGGAGTCATCTGTTCTGCATCCTCTGCTCTTCCATCGGCCCTCCTATTCGATTGTGATGGAGTGCTTGTCGACACGGAGAAGGATGGCCACCGAATTTCTTTTAACGATACTTTTACTGAAGTAGGATCACTTGCTCTCGCTTAATCTGTCAGTTTCATTGGAATGGGATTCTGTCATTTCTTGTGAATTTCACTGAAAATATGACAATAAGATTACTCTTTTTCTATTTATTTTATTGAATTGCGTTTTGGTTTTAATGCACCTGCTTTCATGATTTTTCCCTTTATTTTGGTATAAATATAAATATATCTCTCTACGTACGTTACAGGGGAAATTTGGATATTTTATTGCATAAGATGCTTTTTTTTTTATGCGCATTGCGCTTTGTTGCTCCAATTTCCATGAGGTTTAGATAGTTTTATGCTTTCTTATTCTCCGGATATTCATCGTAAATAGTTCTTTCCTTAGCTTTGTTTGATTGGAACTTTCCGCTCAGTTTTGAGTTGGAATTGTTCTATCTCACAAATCGATAATCCTTCTGTTTTTTATTGCTGCTTGTAGTTCTTTTTTACTTTCCAATTAAAATTTAGACTCATCTTCCCAAGATGCTCAGTGAACTACATCACATCATTGACATAATGTGAAATGACCGTACAGAGGGAATTGGGTGTTACTTGGGATGTGGATTTATATGGTGAACTACTCAAAATCGGTGGTGGAAAAGAGAGGTAAATTTTTCCTGAATTTTTATAAATACTCTTGTTTCTTGAGTCAAATTATTGTCATAGGATATTCCAGCATTAGTTAAGGACCTCAAAAGAGAACACTGGAACTAGATTCCTTTCATTACATTCAAGAACTCTAGCTTTCATTTATTTATATATATTCGAGTAACTCTTTTCATTAATTGGTGGTTGATGCGCTTCTGATTCTTTTAGGATGACATCCTACTTCAACAAGACAGGTTGGCCAGATAAAGCTCCAAAGAGTGAAGAAGAAAGAAAGGAATTCATAGCTTCACTTCACAAGCGGAAGACAGAATTGTTTATGGCTCTTATTGAGAAGAAGTTGCTCCCACTTAGGCCTGGTGTTGCAAAGTTAGTTACTGTTTGAGTGAGCTCTCTTATCATAATATTGTGGTTAAGATTAAGTCACCTTAGAATTTACATTAAACTAATACTATACTGTAATTTGAATCCTTTGCTTGGCATTAGTTTTCATGTACGCAAGGCTGTATCCTGAAGATGTTTTATTAATGAATGAACTAACAATTTTCTATTTCCCATGTTCACATATTATTAATCTCATGGGCATTACTCTCTGATCAAACTAGATTAACATGGTTCTTTAAAATTGAAACGGTTAGAACTGTATTAGAGAGAATTTCCACGTTCATTTGGTTATTGATACAGGTTGATTGATCAGGCTTTGGCAAAAGGAGTCAAAGTTGCTGTATGCAGTACTTCCAATGAGAAGGCGGTATGCATTACCAGGTTCTACAAATTTAATTTGTTGGGTTGGTCATTTATATTAACCTGAAGCTGGTAGTTGCATAAGTTAGAAGCACATACAATTTGGGCAAGAAAGTGACAAGTGAAAAAAATTGTTCTGATTGCACAAGATGCACATTCTTCGGGCCTTTTGCTTTTTGTGATGAAAACTTCATTCTTGTTATTTCCCTGATGAGGATTATCAAGGATAACCATATGAAAAATACTGTATATCTTTTTGTTCTAATTACTGCAAGATTCATGATAATCTCAGGTCTCTGCTATAGTGTCCTGCTTACTGGGTCCAGAACGAGCAAAAAAGATAGATATATTTGCAGGAGATGTGGTTCCTCGTAAAAAGCCTGACCCGGTATATTTTTATTGCAATTGTTTAATTCAGTAATTTTAATTCTTTCTTTGTGATTTCTAATCTGGATTGATTTGGTAAATTTCATTCATTATCTGAAAGCTTTAGATAACTAATTTCCATTCTTCTTGGCAGGCCATTTACCTACTAGCAGCCAGCACTTTGGGTGTTGAACCATCAAGGTATAGCCTGATATAAATATAAATATAAATATTTGTAGAATTGGTTATATTCACAAAATTTATATGGCGATCTGTAAAATTGACAAAACATAATGCTGGAGTCTTTCATTTATTTTTGTACTCATCAGTTCTTTATCCATTAAGAGGGCATAATTTTGCACATCTGCACACGAACAGTTTATTTGATGTCAGATGCATAAATGGCGTACTGTACATCCACTCCAACAAATCCAGTTTGGTAATAGCATATGCAGCTTACTTGATAATTGATATACAAAGAGATACAATAATGAATTACTTGAATATTAACTAATAGGACAAAAACAGGGTATGTAAAACTAGGCACCCTATCTCATAGAAAGAAATTGATGTTACTAGCATAATACAAGCAAAATTAAAGTTAGCACTCACAACCAGATTTATCTGATGAATTGGATACGTAATACATTTTTCTTCACTCTCTGCAGTTGTGTTGTGGTTGAGGACAGTGCCATAGGCCTTGCAGCTGCCAAAGCTGCTGGAATGAAATGTATAGTAACAAAAAGCGGGTGAGTGTTTTGCTTTTCTATAAAACTGTAGTTTTTATTTCAACCGTATGATCTAAAAGTGTTATTTATACATACAGTGCACAATTGTACATGAGATAAATTGATATCTACCAAGATCCAACCTTGGATGTCTCCTATATCAGAAACCTGTGTGATTGGTTTATTGCAAGATTTTAATACTTTATAAGATTGATCCATTCTACCTATCCCTTACCATCTACAACTTCTATTAGTGATCGGTAATGATTTGCTGACATTTGACAAGGGGAAGGCTGAAAAGGCATGGGCTGTAGTATTGAGAAAATATCCGGATGCATATTCTTTAGCAGAATATAGGACATTAGGTAGATTGAAATGGTGGAATTAGTATCCGAATAGTTGGGACATGTCTTTGTTGATTGATCAGTTGACCCTATTTCCATTTGGCTGTTTCATTATTGATTGCAGTTACACAGCAGATGAAGACTTCTTGAATGCAGATGCAGTGTTTGACTGTATTGGAGATCCCCCTGAAGAGCGTTTTGACTTGGCATTCTGTGGAAGCCTGCTAGAGAAGCAGTATGTCAGCTAGTAGATGATACTTTGAGATTTGAAAATTGCATTTGTGTTCAAATCATCTCTGTAATTCACTCTCAAATTGGAGAAATGTACATTCAACTTTTTCTAAGTCTTGAACTAGGAACCTCCACTTGAGCCATATTTTATCAGACTCATCATGTACCAAGGCTTTGCTATTAGTCCTTCCCATATTTGAATGCAAGGATCAAATTTTGAATTAGATATGCCTTATCTAAAGTCGAGCCATTAATGTTCAGATTAAAATCAAATCTTATCCATTGTGTTCTGGACTTGGATTGGATTTGGATATTGCATACTCTTGATAAATTGAACCAAAAGATGATAGAATATTATACTATGTTAATAAAATGAACAAGAAATTACTTTATAGACCAATACTGTGAATTCTCCTATTTATAACTAGGGGTGAGCATACTTCGGTTGAAACCGAATAACTGAACCAAAATTTCGGGTTCAGTGTTTTTGGGTCGGTTAGTTCGGGGATTCGGTTTGGTTTTGGTTTTAAATGTGATTTATTAGAGTTCGGGTTTTGGTATCGGTTATGGCATTTAGCAATTTGGTTAACCGAAAAAACTGAACTTCCAGGGGTGAGTAGGTAAAATAGCTTCCCTCTTAAGTCTTAACCTTTAACTCCTAATTTCCCAAATCCTATTCCTTATAGCACTAGCAATTTCGGAAAAAAAAATGCAAAACCCCTTCCTGCTTCCCCTTTGAGACTGTCTTCGCACCCAGGCGTGGCGACCTTTTGGCTGGGCATCATCTTCTGTCATCTACCATCAGCAAGCGGTGAGCGGCGGCAAGTTCGGAAGTTCCAGTTTAACTTCTCTAGTGAAGACTGAAGAGTGAACTCTGCTGTCTCTACAACTGTACGCACCCTGTGAACATCTGCAACAGTGAGCATCTAAGAATCTGTTCTTTTTTTTTTTTCTGTTATTCTACAATGGTGAGCATCTGTTAATTTACAAGACTGCAACTGTGAATCTTCAAGACTACAATAGCAGAGCAAGACTGAGCTGTTACTCCTTTTTTTTCCTGTTATTCTCCAAGACTACAACGGTGAGCATCTGTGAATCTTCAAGACTGCAATGGTGAGCAAGACTGAACTGTTATTCTTTTTTTTTTTTTCGATTCTCAGAGTTATCAAGTCAATTTTTTTGAAGTTATGATGTATTACATTTTGGTGGGATCAGTGAATGACCCACCTGTTTGAAGTTTGGTTTAATTGAAACAACCGAATTAACAAAAAAATCGGTTGGTTTGTTCAGTTTAATCAAACCTCGGTTTCGGTTCAGTTTCCAATTCCACTAGTTCGGTTTTAAACTGAACAAATCGTTTGCTCACCCCTATTTATAACACATTTTCTCTCATAAATTTCTATTTGTAACCCTGTAACTACCCTCTTATTGATTCTTATATTTAAGACATTAACTCTTACTCAAAACCCCTAATCCAGGTAAGGCAGCAAAAGTCTCTTATAACTAGCCATAGACTTGCCAGGCACCTTCACCCGTAATTACAAGCTACAGCTTGAGAAGCCTCAAAGGCACAAACAGGCTGAAAAATAAATACGGTAGGTGGTTGTCAAACAACCACCGATATTATTTACTTGGCCTGGGCAGTCGGTTGCTAAACAACCACCAATATTATTTATTTGGCCTAATTTGCCTTTTCCCCTTTTCTGTATGGTTTGGGGCTATATTTTTTTTCCGTTTTTTTTTTGGTAACTAACGAAATGGGCCATATGGTTGATCACTTGACATGACACTTCATTGCCCTCTTAATTGGGGCTGTAAATGTAAGTAACAGGGTTACAATCCATTCTGTGGAAGCTGCAAATGTAAGTAACTAATGAGGCTGGAGCAACCAACAGAGGAATTCGTTTAATTAATGGGGTTAAATTGTAGCTTAAGGGGTTGTTTCTGTTATATTTGCCAAGCAAATTAATGAAATCATTTAATTTTAGAACAATTACATTAATCTGAAGCCATTTACAATCAAACCAAATGAAATTGAAGAAAAAAGGTTGAAAATGAGATCGTTTCTCGAGTCAAATGTAATGGGAAACCACGATGAAATGTCACTTTAAGACAATTATTATAAGATAATGGGGCTCAGTTTTCCATGTGGAAAACTAGAAGTAAACTAGTTTCAACGTCAGATACATTGACTTTTCCTTGAAATTTGATTTTTTCAGTTTGTAGCCGATCTAAGGGGCAAGTCCCTACACTTGAATTCGTAGTTGATGCTCATTGTTTGTTGCTG
Organism: Nelumbo lutea; assembly: GCF_056320005.1. Taxonomy (NCBI): domain Eukaryota; kingdom Viridiplantae; phylum Streptophyta; class Magnoliopsida; order Proteales; family Nelumbonaceae; genus Nelumbo; species Nelumbo lutea. The sequence continues at coordinate 7,398,625 of NC_142687.1, forward strand.
CAAGGCAATGGCAATGGTTGAAGATCCACAAAGAAAGGACAACTTGAGGAAAAAAAATAGCCAAAGCCTCAATGCTCATCCCAGCAAAGTCTTTACTCTGTAGCTGCTCTGGGACTGGCATCCAACTCTTCTTTTTAGTGACGCCCTTAATTCACAGCTTATTTATCAGTTTACAATAGCTAACTTTACTTTTTATATTAAACTATTTCAAATATAGTGGGTTAGATAAATTATAAAATGAGGGAAAGGCCCAAAACTTCTTTATGAATCTCTGCAAAACAGATCTAACATTTTAAATTTCTTTTTGCTCCAAAAGTCCTCGTAAATTTTGCGAGCACATGACACCCCATTTGCAATTTTGAATGAAGTCGCTGTGGGGAGAGATGGGCTTCAGTCATTCAGATGATGGGTTTGAATAAAGTTTTCAATGCTTGAGGCGGTGAGACAGAAGTTGATGACTCCACTGGAGTAGCTAAGTCAGTTCATCTACTTCAACCACCTGTTAACTCCGTAGTACCCATGCCAGAACAGTCATGAAATTGAATGCTCACCCGTCTCTTTCTACCATCATCATCACCACCTCCTCCTCTCCGCTTCTTCGGCCTAATCTTAGCTAACTTGAACGACCCACATTCAATTAAGATTCTTTCTGGGGTTTTCTTATTTAATTCCTCCCAAGAAGACCCATCATCCCTTGGATCCCCTCGTCTCTTCTCTTTCCTACTAGAGAGAATCACTTTGGTGCAGATGGCGGCCTGTCTCATGGAACAGCTCAAAGCTCAACCCTCTTGGGTGGTTCTGCTCTTGGTTCTGGGTTCTCTGTCTCTGTTCAAGTTCACGTTTGCTCTTCTCAAGTGGGTATACGTTACTTTTCTGAGACCTGCTAAGAATCTGAAAAAATACGGGTCATGGGCTCTCGTGACCGGACCGACCGACGGCATAGGAAAGAGCTTCGCCTTTCAGTTGGCCCGGAAAGGTCTCAACCTGGTCTTGGTTGGTCGCAACCCTGATAAGCTCAAGGAGGTTTCCGATGCAATTCAGGCAAAATTTGGGAAAACCCAGATCCGGAATGTTGTTGTCGACTTCGCTGGAGATCTTTCGGAGGGGATTAAGCGGATCCAGGAGGCCATTGAAGGGTTGGACGTTGGGGTTTTGATAAATAATGTCGGGATTTCGTACCCTTACGCCAGGTTCTTCCATGAAGTGGATGAACAGCTTCTGAAAAATCTTATTCAAATCAACGTCGAGGGCACCACAAAGGTTACGCAGGCTGTTCTTCCGGGGATGCTTAAGAGGAAGAAAGGCGCAATTGTCAATATTGGCTCGGGCGCTGCCATTGTCATACCTTCAGATCCTCTCTATGCCGTTTACGCTGCCACCAAAGCGTAAGTACTAAGTACCGTTCTCTTCTGATTTTGTCTTGGTAACTTCTGGATTTTTTTTTTCTTTTTTCTTTTTTTATCTCCTTTTCCTCTGTCATTCTGGAGCTTGATCTGTTCTTCACTTTGATGGGAAGGAGAAGGGTTTCAGAGCTCATTAGACGATTGATCTATGGTGTCATGTAGTTGTAGATTCTAGTTACACAGGAACCTTTAGGCTTTAGCTTGCTTTTGTTTATAAGCGGAATACCCATTTCATGCTCCTTCAGCTTGCTTTTGTTTACAAGGATTTAAGACTTCCTGTCTTATATTGTTCTCCTTCCCCTCTAGATTCATGTTTACCTGGGTTTATTTTCAGGTATATCGACCAGTTCTCCAGATGCCTCTATGTGGAATACAAAAAAAGCGGGATTGATGTGCAGTGTCAGGTAGCAATTTGCACTTCATTTGGCCCCTCAATTAGACATAATTTGGTATTATTATTTTCATATTATTTTGAATTTAAAGGCAACTGTTATGAAATGAAGGAGTTTGGTTAAAAATGAGTCTATTTTCTTAGTTTGCCTTTACTTACTAGTGGGGGTGTGGAGAGTTCAGAATGAAGGGCTCTTAATTAGAGATGGTCATACTTGTCTGGTTATGCAATTGGTATGTTTAGACCAAAGGCATCCTGAAAGTTTTTAAAGCCTACTTATTACTTATTGAACCTAGCAGCACATGATCAGTAACTTCTTAAAGAGGGACACTTCTTTAGTAAGCAGCTGAGCTATAACCAAACATTTCATTTATAGGGTAACACTTCCTTCTTATTAATGATCTTTTCTTAGATTAGTCGACATTGATAGAAGTGTCTGTCTATGCTTGGGTGTAGGCTACTCGAGAAGTGATTTTGTGGATGTTATTACCCTAATCAATGAAAACATTCTCAAAAAAAAAAAAAAATCAATGAAATTCGCCAAATTTTTTGCATGGGCAGAGAGCCCCAGAATTATGGACTATTGTTGTACACTTGGGAAGAATTTATCTTTCTTGTTGTTCTTGGTATTATTATCTTTATGTCTTTGTGGTGAATAACCATTTTTTCTTTTCAAAATTTGCCTTTTCTCTCATGATTTTTGCTGAATAATATTAGAGGATTGAAGGAATGCATAACTCATACACTGTAACTAGGGTCTAGGGGTCTGGGAAAAATAGAAATATTCCAGTTATTATGTTTCTGGCTTCTTTATTTGCTAGTATGCTTTGTTTCTGCTTCTTTCAGTAGAAACAGAGACAAGGCTCTTCTAGCCTACTGGTTTGAAGTTTTGAGGTTGATCCCCTATCTATATCTTCTGGTTGTAGATTCTGGCTTAGTTTTTTTATTACAGGACTCTTTACTCTTGAGTTGCCTTGCTTCAATCCTGCTGTGATGCTCTGTTTAATCCACCTTTAGATTCAGTGATCTAGCATTTTCATTTTGGGGTGTAATTCTTATTCAAGGTACTAATAATTTACAATTAGAAAACCATTGACCTCTTACACTTTTACTTTCTAAATGAGCTATGGAGCTTCCCCATAGGTGCTGCAATGTTTGGTGCTTTGTAATGAAGGCTCTTACAAAGCTGCAATGTCATTAAAAACTAGAGAATTGTTATTTTCAAGTTATGGATGAGATACTCATCCCAGGAAACTTCATCCCAGGAAACTTGAAATTCCTTGATAACATCACCTCAACTTCTTGTTTTTCTCCTATTTTCTATCAAACCAAACACAGCCTGAAGGTTATGCTGTAGGGAAAGTTGCTTGGATTTCATTTGGTTTCTACTTTTTTTTTCAGGTCCCGTTGTATGTAGCAACAAAGATGGCGTCAATCAGAAAATCTTCCTTCTTGGTACCATCAACAGATGGGTATGCTCGGGCTGCTATGCGCTGGATAGGCTATGAACCACGATGCACGCCTTACTGGCCACACTCTGTTCTATGGAGTTTGGCATATTCATTGCCAGAAGCCATCATTGATGCATGGCGTATTGGGTTCTGTCTTGGAATCCGTAAGAAGGGGCAGCTGAAGGAATCCAGTAAGAAGGAATAGACAGTTTTAATACCTTTTACGTTTTTTTATCCTTGTTTCGGAGGGAGATGGGACAGTTTTTTTAGCTATTTTAATTGGTAAATCTATGTTGTCAAGACTGCATAATTCAAATCTGTTGTGTTATCCGTATTTAATGCAATTTTCTATTCAAAGATCAATTTTATGGTTAAGTTGATGGATGCATGTATTGCTTCCATGTAGATTCCAAGGGGAGATTACATTGGCGCCCCACTGGCGCCTAACAGAACATCCCTAACAGTGTATTGTGACCAACGAGGAGCGCAGGAGATGTTCCTGTGAATGCATATTGAGAATTAAGATGTGCATGTGGGGTTCGCTTTGTGGGGCATAAATGTGAATTCGTTCAAGGGGGTTCCCCTCGCCATTCCCAGACCCCAACCAACTTTTTTTTTGGGAAAATTCCCGATTAAGACCTTGTATTTTGGGCCTAGTGCCACTTTAGTCCCAAATTTTAAAATGCAATAATTCAGTACTTGGCTTTCAAAGCATGACAATCCAGTTGCTGTTATCTAGTTGTTAACCAGTGTTAAGTGGTATTTGCAAAAGGACAAAAATGCTCTTTGAGTATTATTTAATTTTTTTATCAATCATTCAAATATTGACAAAAAATTAACAGTCTCAAATCCTTGTCTTTTCCATTCAAGAAAGTTGGGATCACCAAAATGTCCACTCAAGCGCGACTCCAATTTTCTTGAATGGAAAAGGCAAGGATTTGGGATTGTTAATCTTTTGTCAACGTTTAGATGGTTGATAAAGAAAATTAAATAATACTTGAAGGGCATTTGTGTCTTTTTCAAATGCCACTTAATGACTGGTTAACAATTAGTTAACGACAGTACTGGATTGTCATATTTTAAAAGTTGTTATCAGGTTTTTTATGTATCATATTCCTCTTATCCCTCCAAGTCCAACATGTCTACGCACTTGAAGGGCATCGTTCAAATCCGGATGTTTATCAAATCAAATAAGGTCATATTCAAATTCGACTGATTAGATATTAGTGCATCCGTTTAGTTTTATACAGTGTCCTAGTCAATGGAAACCCTATTGGCCAAATTAAACCCTCTAGAGGAATCCAAACAGGGAGATCCCCTCTCCCCATATTTGTTCCTCATCATCATGTAGAGTTTTTCAGTCAGATGCAAAAAGGCCGTTCAAAATGAAGAGTTTCAAGGGGTGAAGATGTTGAAGTCAGGCCCAAGGATCTCCCATTTACAGTTTGGAGACGACTGCATGGTGTTCTCTAGGGTGAATACTCAAAATTGCAGAGGCATACACCAGCTTCTCCAAACTTTCTGCAGGACCTCAGGTCAGGAAATTAATCTCAACAAATCACTTGCTACCTTTAGTACTAACACTCCCCCCAGGATCAGGAAGATGATCTCCAGATGGCTCTACGTTCCAGTTTCAGGATCAAGAAAGTACTTGGGTCTACTAGCAGAAATGGCGAGAAACAAAAAAAGAGCTCTTTCTAAAAATCGTAAAAAGAGTGGAAAAGAAAACGACAGAGTAGTAAAAGAGAAGGCTTCTCTTACAGGCAGGAAGGGAGGTTCTTCTGAAATCAGTGGCGCTGGCCAGTGGCTACACCAATTTATGCAGTGTCCCATTTCAAACTGCCTATCAACATATGCAAATTGTTAAATAGGAGGTCATCGAATTTCTTCTGGGGGCCAACAGAATCAGGAACACAAAGTTCATTGGGTCAGCTGGAGGAAACTGTGCAACTCAAAGTGTCCTAAGAGGTGACCGGGCAATGGTTTAACAGTCAAGAAGCGAAGGCCATAAAGTGCATTCCTCTCAGTTAGGAAGACCACCATGATTCCATAATATGGAGTCATCACAGATCGGGCGAGTGCACTGTGAAAAGGCTTACCATATAGCAAAGGCTATGGGAAGACCACCATGTGCATCTTTTAATTAAAACCCGTAACACCACAATGCTAAGAATCTAATCGATCCAATCATTTCTCTCATTATTTGTTTCTCTGCACTCATTTATATCTTTCTCTTTTCTTCATTTTTTCTTGCATCTGCGTTGGTTGGTACATGCCACTGGACTACTAGCAGATGGGTGTTTGGTTGGAAAAATCAATTTTGCCAAAATATTTTCCTCAAAAATCAGTGATTCTAAGGGATTTAAAGAACCACTAATTTCTTTAAACAAAAAATAATGATAATGATGCGATTTCTTGAAAAAAAACATGTAATCACAATTCACATAAATGGATTTGTCATTGTCATCAGGTCGAATGGATCAAATCTTGCAATTTGCAATATACACATATTTATATGTTTATATATTATTTTGTTTAATTTATATTCATTTGTTTTTAATTTTTTACTTATAGAAAATTGTAACACTTAGATATTCAAAATTTGAAAATAAAAAGCTACCTCAAATGTAAAGTTATGGTCTCCAAAAATTTTAATATGCATGTAATTTTTGACCCATGACTTGATGATTGAGCGAGATCGGTCAACAGTTCAACTTCCCAAATCAGACAAGTTTTGACCAAATCAGCAATTTTTTTTGTCAATTTCCGACTTACAAGAAACTAGGTCAACAGTTCTCTATTGATTTTTGAAGGATTGGCCTTACCAAATTGGGTCTTCATCGATTGGAAAATTGGCTGATGTCACAATTCTATAAATCAGAATTAACAAATAAACTCTTCCAATTATTAAACCCTGCAATTATAGAAGGATTTTCCCCCCTTTTTTTCTCTGTAAAGAGCATTAAAGTTGGCTAAATTGAATAATATTATATATAAAATGAATTAAAATTAACTTTGATATATTGCACCTCATTAACAAAATTAATTGAAGGTATAAAACCTGAGCCTATCACTATTTTATAAAACTAGAAACATCATGCCAATTTTTAACTAATACAATATAAATTAGTAGTCGAAAAAAGATAGATACAATATAAATTATATATTTATATAATCGAAGTGGATCGTATAAGATGTGAGTATGGTGGGTGGATCCATATTCCATCCAATTATAATTGAGCATATACCATTTTGTTCCCCTACTGGGTTTCTATATTTATGACTGTACATCCTATCAAAGTGAAAGTCTGCGATGCGGAAAGACATGAAAGGGTTTTGACCAATTAAAACACTTCAAGAATTTTATTGTTAAAAATGCCCAAGTATTTTTTGATAAATTTATTAAATTACCTTTATGATTTAATTAATTGACTAAGTGTATTTCTACAGTTTGAAAATTGACTTGCACTACTTTTACTGTTTTTGAAAAAAGCTATTTTACCCTCAACTATAACTATCTTTCCCTCTCCTTCTCATTTTTTTGTTGGAACTATCGGAACCACTAAAACTGCTAGAATAGGGGATGACAATCGGATTCTCATCTGGGTTCCTTCAAGTTTGCACAAATGTTGTTACTTGGCTTCTAAGTCCGAACCAATGGATACTGATGGATCAATTTTTTGGCTAAGTATCTCGTCATTTGGTCTGCTTCCAAGTGGTCGATGACTTAGAGGCCGAAGTAGAGAACTTTTGTTGGATGAGGGCTTGGATCCCGAGCTGACCAGGCCAAGCTAGGGGCAAATTAGGTGTCGAACTGACTAGGCCGAGCTGAGCAGGTTAGGTGCTGAAATGACTGGGCCGAGCTAGGCAGGTTAGGTGTCGAACTGATTGGGCCGAGCTGGGCAGGTTAAGTGCTGAACTGACTGGGTCGAGCTGTGCAGGTTAGGTGTCGAACTGGCTAGGCCGAGCTGGGCAGGTTAGGTGCCGAATTGAATGGCCCGAGTTGGATTGATTGTTGAGCTTCGTAGTTCTTTAGATACCTACAAGGAATCAATGTTAGAGGACTCGAGGTGGCTAACCTGACGAGGTCGCTCCGATGCTTAAATCAGTACTCTCATAATAGACTGCATGTTAAAAATCACAAAGTATGAGAGCTAGAATATGCTTACTTGCCCCCCCCCCCCATGCCATTGGGGTTAGTGCCTTTATATAGGTATTGTTTGATGTGGGCTTCATGCACCGTATTCGAGATTTTTGAGAGGTCACCTAAGTGGTCCAAGATTCTCAGAGGCAACCACATGCATGTTGACCACCCTCCGGATCGTTCAGTACGTGGGCCAACTTCCAAGGATCGTGGGAGTGTTGGGATATGCATGCCGAATTTGTTGACGAGCATGTCTCACAGGTCATCAGATTGGCGCCTGTGCCAAGTCGCCAGACCATCACCTTAGCTAAGCCAAGTTGTTGCCTAATTGGTTCCGGTGTCACCTAATTGTTACGAGATGCCATGTGTTACAAATCCGCCCTCATCTTATACCGCCCTGAGCCAACCCTCACCGAGCCCAATTTGCTTAGGATTGCTCGGACTTCAGAGAAGAAGAGAATGGCTCTGCGCCTCGTGCTCTGGTTTTCTTCGGAGCCTGCAACCCCGTGGCATCATGGCATCGTCGGCGACGGAAAGAGGGATCTCTGCAATAAAACCTGCAATCCCTGCAACCTATGGCGTGAACAAACCCTTCCTCATCTTCTTCTCTTCACCCCTGCAACCCATGGCATCATGGCATCGTCGGCGACAGAAAGAGGGAGACGTAGAGGAGGGATCTCTGCAACAAAATCTGCAACCCCTGCAACCCATGCTGAGAACAACCCTTCCTCTTCTTCTTCTCTTCACCCCTGCAAATCAAACTTCTCTTCACCCGATCATTGAGGTCGGGTTCAGCTCCGCCACCACCACCATCGTCAACGTATTTTTCATTTTCAGCTTCAGCAAGGCATGGCGCCCTTTGGGCTTTGGATTAAAAACTGCTGACATGCTGCATGTGCCACTGTAACAGCAACTAACAACCACTGTAATAGCTCCGCCACCGTCGTCTACATCGACCCCCTCCGGCACCGGCACCTTCGTGGCAAGATTAGCTGTAGGTTGGAGATTGCTTGAAGGACTTGGGCGGTATCCACTATCTCCTCTTTTCTCTTTCTCTGTTCTTGTGTTCCGCTGAGATTACTTCAGAGCTGAATCGATGAAGAAAGAGTGCTAATGGAAACACCGAAGCTCTTTCTAGCAAATCCGCTCTGGAGCTCTTCTCTTGTTCCCAATGAAGGATATTCGGTTGACATCCCCCGCTCTATCTATTTGTTTCGTTTGGATGGAGGCAATACTCAGATTTGGGTTCCTTAAAACCGAATCAGTTCGGTTTGCTGCTGAAAGGAACAAGACGGTAGGGGTATAATTGGAATTAAAAAAATATACGTCATTTATATGCGAATGCAAACGATAAGGATAGAACTAGTAGGATAATAGGGATAACATCACTCACTTGGTTAACTTAACCATAAAGATAATTTAAGAAATTCATCTTTTTTTTAATGACAAAAGAAGACATAAAACAAAGACACTTAACAATCTTGCGAGATTAAATTCTCCAGGCATGGAGGTCCAATAGGGGTTTGAATCTGCCACCCAACGTCTCACACCATTAAAATACGCCGCGTGTCCTCCCACACGCAAGCGCCTCAACCTCGTGCGGAGCTAATGGAACGGCCGTTAGTTCGTCCCGTTCTTGCCAAGAAATCCGACGCCACGATCATTCCTGCAGTTACATCATCCATCCCTCTCATATCATCTCAGATATTCTCAGAGATGGTTTTTTTTAGTTTTAATAGAAAAAACGCAAAAGGGAAGAATCGCCGATAGGTATTCTCGAATCTGTTCTCTCTTCCTCCTGCAATACTCCACTCTAAATTCACTGATTTGAGTTTAACCATGGAATGTCTCCAGCTGGGCTGATACGCAGTGCAAAGATAAGAGCAAAATCCATGGTTCACAATCGTTTCCGTGATCATAGGGTTGGCGCTGAGGACCTCATAAACAAGTGATGTGTTTCTGTGCTTTAAATGGAAATCAAGCAGTTGGTTTGTCGAACTAAAAGTTTCATAATCAAGACAGAGAGCTTTTTGGGGATGACATAAAAAGACATTGTTGTCGTTGTTTCAAGCCTTTGAGTTCTTACCAGAGCCAGCACCTGTATCTTCTTCCCTTCTGCGTTTTTTTTTATTGCAAAAAAAGAAGGTTAAAAAAACTGAGAAAAAAATATTCAAGAATGTCTGAGATGAGAGGAACGGGGAGTATATATCCCCGGTGTATCTACCGGAATAATTGTCGGCGTTGGATTTATTGACAAAATCCGGCGGGGGAGGAGATGCCGTGGTCTAGGTTTCGAAGGGCAAGAGGAGTGAGAGGCTGAAACAAAGATCGAGACTGACTTTTATTTGGGTGAAATGGGAGCTAACCGCCGTTTCATTAGCACCGCACGAGATTGAGATGCATGCGTGTGGGAGGATACGCGGCAACTGGGACGATTTTGGGGCGCAAGTCGGTGGGGGGCAGATTCGAACCCGTCCAATAGCTGCACAGCCATACCAGTCAGCCGTGCGAGAGCAAAAAGCTGCAAATTCATGAGTAATTCGATTAACAGTTCTGCTAATCCAAACGAAAGAAATAGAGTGAAACTGGCGAGCTAGTTCATGAATGTCCTTACTTCAGAACGGAAGCTTTTGCACCCCAGAGATATTCCATTAATAAGATATTTACAATCAAACACTACTATCAGTCGATTAACCCCTGCTTGTAAAGCCTCCACTAGCCCTCGTCTCATTGCCAAAGCTTCTAGAGTTAAAATGGGTGCTTTATGGGTTTGTCTACCTCCTGCAGCTATCAAAGCACCTGAGGATGATCTTAAAGCATAGCCAAGTGCAGTGTGAACGTGTGACCTCTGAAGCATTTGAGTTCAATTTGACAAAACCAACAGGGGGTCCTAAGGGTTGAACCGCCCTTTTTCATCTTGGGCAATGGGTCAGCGGTTCAACTGTATGGATCAACAAATTAATCCATAATATCATCCATATAAAAAATTATTAAAAAACAAAAAATCCGTTGAATGGGTCAGGCAGGCTGTACATATACTTCAACCATTTGGACCAATATCGGTATATATATATAAGGTTCAAAATATCGATATATTGATAGGGGCATATCGGACCATATTGGTACTTTGTTTTATACTTTTTTTTTTTATTTTTTTCAAAATCGATTCGGGGGGGCTGATTTAAGGCTTCTCCACCCCTGAACCGGTCAAAATGATACGTATTGACCGATACAGGCTGATACTTTGTACTTGTATATAATAATAATAATAATAATAATAATAATAATATAGTGGAATAGATGTTGACCCAAATCAGATTGTAAGGGGATCAACATTCCGACTGCTGGGTCAATAACGGGTTTAAAACATGGATTGGGGTGTGGGAGAAGGTGGGCACCATGCAAAGCGTATTGGTCCAATCCAAGTTTTTTCTTTCAGATTTTTTTTTTTGGTTTTGGTTTTTTTTGGTAAATAGGTATAGTCCGATTAAGTTCTAGTCCATCTGAAATAATTACATATATATATATATTTACAAAAATATAGTTTTCTAATTATTTATCTATATATTTAAAATAAATATATATTTATTAATAAAATTTACACATATTTTCAATTCTAATCCAATAAAAGATAATTCATAATTGTACAAAAATATACTCATTTAAAAAAAAAAAAACCTTACCAGCCCACCCAGGCCTGCTTCAATTAAAATTCAACCAGTGTCTCACCCAAATTATATCGGGCTAAACTTGAGTTGGGCCTAAGTTCGGGTTCGATCTCAGGTTTCCAAACTGGGCCTGGTTGACCCTCAATCCGACTCACCCCACCCAAGTTGCACCCCTACCTGAAGTAGGACTTAGTTAAACCGAACCATCCGAATTCTAGTGTACTACGGTTCAAGGATTGGACTGAAGTAGGATTGGATGGCTTTCTGTTTGGTTACACTGCCTACAGTGGTGGGACCCACACAATCAGTGCAAGGTTCGCAAAACCCTAAATACTGTGGTTTTCACCTTTGATTTGTCTGGGCTTCTTGTCCTCACGGTCACGGCTCACGGAGTCACGGGAAAAGGCGTTACTTTGACACAGCGGGTCAGTTCCGAGTTCGTGTCGTTTTGCGTGGGACTGTGGGAGTCTTTTCTCACAGCGCAAGTTATCATTATAATGTGTTAAGCGTTTTAAAACCTCCCCGCCTTCCGAGTGCCGAGTGCCGCCGAACGAAGCCTGGATGTGGATGTAGCTTCTTGTATTACTTTCTACATCCATCGTCTTTCGGTCCCTGAACTTTTTTCTCCTTCCGTTTCGATGACGGCGAAAGGTAGATCTGCTTCGGAATCTTCTGCGGATCATACAGTCTTCGTGGACACCAATCTGGATACACATTTCGCCATGATCGTCTCAGCTGAGGATACTGTCACCGACCTCAAAAGTAATCTGAAAAGCCACTGCTCTTCTCTCTCTCCTATTTGCTCCTTTTATTTATGCTGGCATGCACTTATTTGCCTGTATGTATCTATACAAAATTTGGCGCTGATATATTAGAATGCAGTGGTAAGAGGTGTGGCAGTCAAAGAAATCTTTGAAGTCATGGGAAATCATATTTGTTCATAATGGCTTGTGTCACATACCAATGTTGGGAAGTGGTTCAGTTGGTAAATCTTTAGAGGCAGATAGAGCAAAACGTGATTATCTTTAGAGAGGGGGGATATGAGAATATGGGAGGCGGACTCAGAAGGGGGACTTCATGGTGAAATCAATGTTATCTATTAGCCATATGTAGGAAGTAAGAACCTCTTTCATGGCGTTGGATTTGCAAACCTAATATTTGAGAAAAGGGTCACCTTTTATGTAGATGGTATTATTGGATAGAATTTTAACCACCAACCATCTTATATGGGCATTGGAATGTAGAAATGAGTCTTCCCTATGCAGGATTTATAAGGGATCAGTCTTGCACCCTGTTCACTGTCCCTGCTCCATGATAGTTAAGTGGTTGCACTTCATTTGTCTTTTAAGTTTCTAATGGGCCATTTTTCAAGGAGCGTGTATTCAGGCTTGGTGTGTGAAAGGCTTCTTTAGGAAAAGCTGTTTTTTGGATCTTGATTTGGTTTGCAATATGTTGGAATGATTGAAAAGAACAAGACAGTTCAATTTTTGAAGGCAAGAGTTGCCTAGATTTTAAGGTGATATCATATGTTTTTGGTCCTTCATTCTTTAGGAATTCAAATATCCGAACTTAAGAATTTTATACAACATCTGGGAAAGCATGATTATCTATATATCTGTTTATTTTTGTATTTGATTGTATAATATACATCAGTGAGCATAATATGTATGTAAGAACGTGAGTGATGATATGCAAGAGTAAATCTCCAAGAATCAAATTTATAATTAGATCTTGGTCTGCTAAATGACCCATCAGTAAGCATAATGTGTATGTAAAAAGAGACTGATAGTATGCAAGTGTAGATCTCCAATAATCAAATTTACCAGTAGATCTTGGTCCGCTAAACCCAGCAGGCTCCCTATACTAGTATAGAAAAAAAGAAAGCCATCAAGTTGGCTATGACACAGATACACTCCCAATTAATTTCACTACGAGCTTCCCTTGTAAGATTTCAGCTAAGGATTTAGTGAATTCAGGAACCCAATGGAATGAGGAGTTCATGATAGATGCCAAAGATTCACCTCTCTAATCTGATAGCATAGCCTCCATGACTTGACTCACTGTCTTGATTATTTTTCTTTGCCATCTTATTACAATCTATGAACATCCTTAACAGTTACCCCTAATAGCCCATAGACTCTGATAGTCTGAGTCTCTGGATCAATCATAAAACTTTGGTCTTTGCTAAACCCAGAATGCCAACTGGTCCTGAACATACTAGAATGGTCACCTTGTAAAGTAATTCTTCATCCCAGAAGGCCCTGAGTTACCTAAGAAGTAGGGAATAACCATCATTGTCTGTGTTATTTGACAAGATTACCTGATCACTGAGATCATTCCTCTCTGATAGCATTAGTCCCTCCATCAAATATAAGAGTTTGGTCTTTGCTAGATCTTGCATGCCAAGCAGTCCTGAACATACTAGAATGATCACCTTAAAACCGTTCTAAGTGCTTCTTAATTCCAGAAGGCCCTGAGTTACCTAAGGAGTAGGGAATAACAATCACTGTCTGTGCTATTTGGCGAGATTATCTAATCATTTGATCATTCTTCTGTAGATGGAGTCTACTTTGACACTGCAAAATATACCCAATTACTCCGGTAAGAATTGTCTTGATCTTGGTTACCTAAATTGCTAAACGTCCCATTGACTTGTAAACTGGTTCTATGTAAACCAATTATCATGTCTGTTCCTGAAAGCTTGGAATATGTGGCTAAGTTACCCTATAAGATAGACTCCTATTGAAAGTCAAAATCTTTTATTTTTTCTAGGTGGAGAACTCCAAAATGGGATTAAATATTCTTTTTTCTAATTAGATATTTGACTATGCATAATTGATATTCTATGCTTCATGCTCTCTAAACTGGCATGCAATTTCAATTTGCCATGCTTTTGGTGTTGCAGTGAAAATAATGGTTGAACATCTCCGTTGTTTTCCTAACATTGGGGAGATAACAATTGATGCTTTAAAGGTATGTTACTCCACTATAATGGTGTTTGAACAGTCTTGCCCACTAAATCTATTATTCACACAGGGTGATAATCCTTGCAGATAAAGCGTAGAAGGTGCTTCTATCACCTAGTAGATTCTATGCTTGTTAGAAGTGCTTTCCATGGTGTTACAAGGAGCTGGTTTCTTCAAATTGATGTTTCTCCTAGCAAAGCAGGGTTTAGAGAATATCTTAACTTCTTGGAGCCTGGTGCTAGTGACCAACTAGCCTGTGTTCGTGTTACAAATGGTCCTTCAGCTGAAAGGACTACTCTACTATCTGGTTTCCCTTCCAAGAAGATGACCATTGTTGATTGTTCATCATTGCCACAAGTTGGAAGCAGCCAGGTTGTGAACCAGAAAGATCACCCTATTTTGCAGTCGTGTGCTGGTAATACAGGTACAGAAGTGCCAAAGGATCTGAGCATTGGAGTGAAAAGTAAAGCTGAGGAGCATTTCAAGTATTCTTCTTCTGAAGCAAATAAGGGGTCAGGTTCTGAAGCAGCGAAGAAAGGTAATCTACTTAGCCAGGGCAAGGAAGATTCAGGAACTCATACTCCACAGAAGGATACGACTGAAAATAGGATTTTGGACATGAAGTGTGATGGCATGGTGGGAGATTCTTTAGCAGATGGGGCTGTTGCAAAGAAGAGGCGTAATAAAAAAGAGAAGAAAGAAAATAGTGTTAACAATGCCATGGATGTTCCTTTGAAAGACCATGATGTTGGGAGATCCGAACTGGAAAATACCCTCAAGAACACATTGAAGGTTAGCAAGAAAGTTAAAGATACTTATTTGGTTGACTTATCTACTAAGCTCTTGGACGATGATCATTTGCTTTCAACTAGTCTAAGTAATGAGAATAAGAAAAGGAGAAAGAAAAAGAAATCAAGTTTTACTGATGAGGGAAATTCCACAGTCCCTTCATCTGTGGAAAATGTCAAGCAGGATATTTCTAAGAAAGCATTTGAAGGAAACCAAAAGGACATGGGCAAAGAATCTGATGCAGTAGTCCTTCCTGAACAAACTTTTGCTGTTGCATCTCCAACAAATCTTAGTGCTATCATTGAGAAGCAAAAGCCATCTGTTCCAGTTGAAGAGGTGCCTGCTTCTGATCAAGTAGTGGCATCTGAAGCTAAAAAAACAAAAAAGTTGAAGAAGCGCCACCGTGCTGATGCAAATTGCCTTAATGATCCTTTAGTTGGTGAAACAGACAACTTCTCAAAGGATTTAGTGGATGAGAATGCTGTTCCTGATGATGATAATTTTGTAACCAATGGGCCAGGTAAAACTGAGGGGGTGGAGAATTCATTGTCAAGGAATGGGGTTCATAAAATGATGCCATCAGAAGTACCCAATTCCAAGAATGATTCACTGGTACAAGATGACAGAGAAATGAGTATGAAAGATAAATTTGTGTTGTCTAAGTTGTTCAACACTTCTGTTATCTCAGAGATTGGTGATCTTGGTGATAAAAGAAGAAAGAAAAACAAAGTGAAGGATTCTGATGCGAAGAGCCATGCTTTATCTTCAGGTGTAAAAAATGCTAGAAATGATGGAGATGTTATTCCTTTAAGAGTCGAACCTCATAAAGCCTTAACCAGTAATTACCCTGGTGATGAAAGTGATAGAGAGCATAGCATCATTTCCCGGACTAAAAGAGAAAAACCATCTAAAGCAAGGACACCAGATACTTCATTGTTGGGAACTGACCAAGAAGCTGATAAGGTGATTGGAGGTGATGTCTCTTTACCTCTAACTCAAATCAACAAAATCCTAGAGACTTCTGATGATTGTAATGATAATGTAAGAACGAAGAATTTGTTGTCTCAAAGCTGTGATCCTAAAGCAATGCCATCAGAAATACCCAGTGCTAAGTCAGGTTCATTTGTTCAGTATGAAACAAAATTAAACATGAAAGACATTGCTTCGTCTAGGTTGTTGGATACCTCTGGTATCTCAGGGACCAGTGAACTTAGTAGTAAATTAAGAAAAAAGTCAAAGAAAGCCAAGCATTCTGATGTGAAGAGCCACACCTTACCTTCAAGCATAAGACATGATAGCATTAATGGGGATGCCATTCCTTCACAATCTGAGCCTCAGAAGGATGTCAGCAGTGAGCATCCTGTTGATGAATCTGATAAAGAGGGTAAAATAGCACCAAATGCTTCATTACTGGATATTGACAAGGAAGCTGATAGGGTAGATGATGACTCTTCTCCTCTAGCAAAAATCACCAAAATCCAAGATTTTGCTGATGACAGTGGTGGTAAAGTAAAAAAGAAGTCAAAAAAGATTCATACTTCCATTGCCAAAACCTCCTCAACTCTGCAGGTGAAAGAGCGTTATTTTGGCACCGAAGATCCTGAACCTTCAGTTGATGAGAAGAAAGAAAATAATTCTGTATCTAAAAAGACAAAAAGACAGAAATTGGGGAAAACCATTCATGCAGATCAGTTAACAGGATCGACATTAGAAGCCCAGGAAGGTAGTAATAGTAAGATCAGGGATGAGTATCCCCAGCTGTACCTGATCTCTGGGACAAATGGATCTCCCGATATTCTACATGATGTCCGAGAATGTTATTCAGAGGGAAACCGTCAAGTAGTTAATACTGAAAATGATTACCTTGTTAATGACCATGAAAATAAAGGTAACAACATGGAAGTTCCTGAGGTTGATAGTGATGGGGTCAACTTCATTGACTACTTTGTGCATAGCCAAAACCAGTGTGAAGTTGTTGCTCCTGCTAAAGACCTTGTTGGAAAGGAGATTCAGACCAAGAAATCAGAGGAGTTGCAAGTTAATAAGAAATCAAAAAGGCTTAATTCTCAAAATAAAGGTACCTCATCAGATTTAGAAAGCTCCTTCAAATCAAGTGACAAACAGGGACATAAAATAAATCCAGGCAGCCTAACTGAAAGAATTCAAATTCAAAGACCATATTCGGAGACTGAACAGGATGTGCTAATACCTTACCATAATGGGGTGAAGGGTCAAATTTCTCATTACCAGGATGCATTTGGTGCTGTTTCCAATGAAATCTCTGAGGGCAAGAATTTTTATTCTTCTGGGCTCAATAACTCTTCGCGCTTACCGTTAACCCAAGGTCCACCTAGAGCAAGTTCTAACAATATGAAAGGAAAGAGTGCTACTAGAACTGCATCAAGCTCTAGCCCAGAGGAAGGTGTTTACCAAAATAAAGGGGGTAGAGAGCTTCAGCTACAGTCCAACAATTATCGGGTAGTTTCCAGAAAGGCTTCCGGAAAGAAAATGGGGGAGGTTCTTAACAGTTCTAACCATGTGAAGAGCTTGCTATCAACTCCAGGCACAATTTTTAAGGAAAGTAGTAGCGAGACTTCTGAAGATGAAGGTGAAATAAATGATTCAGGGGCAAGCACTAAAAGTCCTTCGGATAGTTCATCCTCATCTGATTATTCAGAAGGGAAAGACCCGGATGTTGTGGATTCACCACAAAATGGTAATTTCACATCTCTGCCCTTTGGCACTATCATTCTGAGGTTAAATGTTCCTAGATATTAGTCAGTTTCTTCCCTTAGAATGCCCCTTAACAAGAATTTGTAAACATATAGAGATGCTTGCCATATATTTTCCCATAAAACTCTAGCTTCTGGGCCTCTTGTTAACGTATTCTATTAAAGCTATTTTTGTTTTTTATTGTTTCTAATTGTTACAGGATCCTACCGTGTGAAGGGGAAGGGAAATGGTGGCAACAACATGACTATATCACAGTAAGTGGATATTAATTATTTTATATAGATATTAGTTTGGTAACATGGAACTTTCTTTCTTTTTTTTCTTAAGTAAGTTGACTTCTGAGATGGGATAATGTGCATGATTTTTTTTGACTGCTTTGCTATTTTAACATTTTTCATGATGGCGATACACATTTTCTTGTAAAAAATAAACAAACAAATAAATAAAGACGGTAATACATGTTTAAGGAGGATCCAAGTCTAGGGTTCATTACTTGCTGGCATATGTGAAGCTGTTCTTGTCCCATCTGCATAACATACATTGGAAACTTGATTTTAGTCTTGTAAACCTTCTATGTTTTTCAGAAATCAGGAGTGGATTAAACACTTCTTATGCACTTCCAGAAGCAAATCTCAAGGAAGTTTTCTTCAACGAAGTAGGGGACCTATGAATTATATTTCGCAAATTAATTTCCAATTATACTATGGGAGAACCCAATGGAAAGTCACCTATTTGCTTGATTTCAAATTATGAAACTTTAGTTGGTTGGCTAAGAACATTGAATATGGCCTTGAGTAAGAGAAAAATAAATTAGAAAGTTCAGAATTTAACTAGGAATGTATGTAAGTGTAATTAGTTTTCCAAACTTATGAATTTATAGATAAATCAAAATCAAGAATTTAACTAGGAATTTATATAATTGTAATTTAACTAGGAATCCAAAGAAATGCTAGATGGTAATAAGGCACCTCAAATGATAACACCAGGAATCAAACCATAACATCGAAGTGAAAGATCTTTAAGGAGACTTCTTTGGTCATCAAAATGGTTCTTGTTTACTCTAATGGGTTTGTGCAATTTGGGCCAACTTATAAAAAGCTCTGCAATTGATACTTTGGTAATAATTAAGTAAATGGTCTCAAGAAGATTGTCTAAAAATTGCAGATTCCTACTTAGCTTCAATAATATATAGGTCAGTCAAACCTTATTTGCATGTAATAGCTTTGAACACCGTCAGTCTATTTTATCTTGTGGGGTCTAGTGCGTTGTCAGATCTGGGTTTAAACAGTGGTCTCCACCCTGTGCACCATATTCACGGTATTCAATTTTGGTGGAACTGTAGGCTAACCCCAGAAATTCAGGGGTTGGGGGAACCTTTAGAAACAAACAAGGCTATATTGTTGCTTTGTTTTCAGGTCCAATTGGTGTGGGAGATTGACTAAGGGATGAAGTTATGGCTGTAATGGAAGGTGTGTAAAGGTCTAAAGAGCAAAAGAGATGAATGTGGAAAAAAGCTGATAATTGAAGGGGATTCAAGGATGGGTTGGATGACTACAAAAGGGAGAGGCTGGTTTGTGGTGCACAGAAATGAAGAAAAAAGGTTCAGGTGGCTGACTAAGAGAGGCTAACAACTTGGTGGATGCTTTAGCAAAGCAAGGGGTGGATAGGGAACATATGCTTGAGGCATGATTATTAGAAAAATACAAGGAAATGAAAGGGGTAGAGAAAAGACTCGGTTAGGAAAACCAGAGCCACTATAGTTTGGGTAACTCCCCCAGAAGTTTTTTAAACTGAATTTTGACGGAAGCAGCCAGAGTAACCCAGGACCGTCTGGCATTGGAGGAGTATTGAGGAATGAAAATGGCAACATCATATCCTTATTCTCAGGCCTGATAGGGATAGGGGACTCTACAAGAGCTGAGATATTGACTGCAGTACAGGGAATTCAGATTGCTAATCAACTAGGAGTGGAGAACCTATTGATTGAAGGGGATTCTAAGGTGATTGTGTGCTGGCTGTCAAATCCAGACTCAGTTGTTTGGAGTTATAGGGATCTCATAAAAAAAGTTAAATGTTTAACAAGGCACATAACATGTAGATATCAGTGGGTGGGTAGGGAGGCAAATGCTTTGGCTGATCATCTTGCTAAACAGGGGACTACTAGGGACCATTTATTCTGGGCAGCATTGTAATTTTATTTCTGATCTTTTGTAACAGTTAGGGTGAGATTTTGTACATATTTGAACTTGTTCATATAACGATAATAAACTCGGAACAACTTAATGACTCTAGAAACAAAAAGTGCCCCATATTTATAGAACTTAAAGAGTCTATAATTGACATTTTGACTACTAATAATAAGGCTTAATTCATTTCCCTGGGCACCTGATTCCCGGGGAAATAGGTACTTAAAAAGGCAGTGTTCGTTTAGGCAATAAGTTACCCGGTTAAGGCACGAAGCAGGAGCATTTTGAGTTTTTGTCAGGTGGGTAAGTACTAAGTAACTTGCCCATGCACTGGAAAAATTGTTTTCCGTGGGTCCCATTATAGTGGTGGCCGAATGCAGCTTTCTTTCAATTCTGTTGAATCCACCAACTTATCTACTCATCTTTTTTGGAAAACAAATGAGGCCTGAAAGTATAAAGTACTTAGAACATTTTGGGCTTACACTGAGGCAATGTATGGTTGCATGTAAAACAAAAGAAAACAAATCATTTCCTTAGAAAGTGATATTCAATAGGACAAAGCACATTTAGTTTAATCTTGATTTATTACTTATTTAAAGCAATAAACCTTATAATGTCTCTTGTTAGAGTCTAAAATATTGAAAAGACAGGTGATTTATTAACTTTTAAGTTGAAGATGACTCTAATCACCATAAAGATATTCATTTCTGTGACCGATCTATTCTGGCCATTTACACATTGTTGCCTGCTATCTAGGGTCTTGGGAGGGGTGAACTGGATATGGACCTCAGACTCAAATCCACATTCTCATGCTTGTTAGCTACTTGGCCTGAGATTTTACTATTATACCGTGCAATAGCCCATCTATGACATATTTATTAATCATATTTTGACCAAACTCTCTCAAATGATGTTCATATTGTGTTATTTTACTTGTGCCTTTTGCACCTCAGGCATTGAATCCCTAGCTCTTTTATTGCGCATCTCACTTTTAAACACTGGTCAGCCTGGGACTATCATCACACTTAGCAATGGCTCCACTTTGACTGTCCTATATATTGTTCATATTTGTATCAAAATTGAGTTGATTGGTCAAAATTATATTGTGAACAAGCAGAATGGTGGAATTCTAAAACCTGCGGGATCAATTTGCATTACATTGATCTAAACAGTCATACTAGCATAAGCTTTTAGAGAGTGGGCTCTTATTAATAGATCTCATGACATGACTAAGATAAGAATGTGGAATCTAACTAATGAGGTGTCGTAAGAATTAACTCCAAGGAATAAGTATTGGCAGACAATTTTCCTTACTTGTTGCAGCTAGGTGTGGGTGGAGCAAGCAATCATTTGTACTTAAAGGCCTTAAAAATTCTTTTTATTTTTGAACTGCTGCATACCTTTTCCTTCATCTAGGAGATCCATAAGGTGGCAGTTAAAAATAGAGAAAAAAGTTGCCAAACAAGGAATAAGGAGGGAATCAGAAGAGGAATAAAAACAATAAAAAATAAGTTTACAGCTTAGGCTGTGTTGGAGCATTTCAAATAGTTTAAGACTGGTGAAAGAGAATTGTAGGAATAACCCAATCATGAAATGCCTTCAAGCGGTGATTAGCGTGTTTTTCTTCCTTCAATTTTTACATGGAGAATTGCTTGTAGATTTTCAAGCAAGTTACTTGGCAATGACTTATGAAAGCACGTATTCATGTGAAAACAAGCTAGTAGCTTCTGAACCCAAATCCACCTAAACCTGATCTAGTATTGACACAAAATCTTGCAGAAAGCCAAAGATCACTAGCTCATTTGGCAGCCATACAAACACAAATGTGTATGCTACTTTTTTCCATCTACCCGGGTTCAGTGAATGCAAAGTGAGTTCAATTTTCCATGCCCACTTTGCGCTCTTTCCGTTTGGTAACTGACCGTGGAAAATCTTCGAGGTTTAATTGATGCCCTGTTCTTTAACAAGTTCCTCATCGGCAGCCGTGTTCTTTAACCAATGCCCTTGTTGATTTTTCAAGCACCTCCAACTGCTCTTTAGCAAGTTTCTCAATTGCGTTAGCTGTTTGCATACCGTGAATTGGAAACTTCAGTTGAAGTAAGGAGGGGGAAATCATTTGCAGTTGTCGTCAACAGAAGGTTTCATAAATCTGAACTAGTTACCATTCATTGTTGGTGTAATAACGTGGAAGATGCTGATGATGAGAGCAAAAGGATTACCTGTTTCCTTCGATGGAAGAAGAAACTTTGATAAAATCGAAGATGCCCAAAATTGAGGTAATCCCTTACAAGTTTACGTTTTTACCTCGGTTTTCAGTGCATTTCCATGCATTTACCAAATGCCTGCAAAGCCGAACTGGACTGCATAGTGTACTGTTCTGGCATTTGCATCACAACCAAGCTCAGTCTAAAGGTGAGCATTTTGAAATCACTTTAGACATTCTGTTACCAGTGTATGATATAAGTTCTACCATTAGACAATTGAGATGAGCATCAGATAGCCCGTGGATTACTCTGTTTTAGATTGCATGAACAATTGTGTAAAATCTATCAACATTTTACTAGTCCCAAGTGTTCAATTTATTTTCTGCATGTTGAATGCTTTGAAGCTTACTATATAAATTGATCCTACTAGCTAATAATCTCAAGATAGATTCTTTTGTGTGGTCGTAAAAGAAAGATGCAATTCTTTGGAAAATGGTTTACTTATCTGATAGAGGTTGCTATGCAGTTTTTTTTTGTGGTTGTGTGCGTAATAGATCTGCTAAATAGGTTCTGCAATTTTTACCATTCGGTTTGAGTAGATATTGCACCAGTTATCTTAAACAGGAAGTACTACCATATTAACTACTTGTCCCTTATGTAGTTCTGCAGGTGCAAAGAACATGAGCCTGGATATGATCCTTCGAAGTTCAAGCAGCTACAAGAAGGCTAGGCTCACAGCTTCTCAGTCCCAAATTGAGGATTCTGAAAGCCAACCTGTCGATTTTGTTCTAGACAGTCTGGGTGATCGGTAAACCATCCCAGTGGGCAGAGATGCAACATTTTTTATTCTCTTCGGTTCATTTTACACGATAGACGAATGTTCAATTAATCATCGAGTTAAGCTTTGTTGTGATTTGCCACGTGACCGGATTCATGTCTTTTGTTTCTAATCAAAATGTCTTTCCACCATCGAAGAATTTTGACCTTCACACTGGTGGTTGCTGAGTTCTGTTTCTTCCTGGATGAAAAAAACATCTCAAGAGAGTGCAGCAAAACTCATTGAACCACATTTTCTCTATGGCAAAACTCGTAATGTATGAATTCCGAAGTGGACATTTACAAAATGAAACTGTTTTTCAATCTAGATACATTAGAGCATCTGAAGCCTGATTGTAAGTCACTAGAAGCCCCGTCAAAGTTCAGTTTAATGTGAGTATGAGTAGCCGGTGGTGGGGACCAAGATCTAGGAAAATGGTTTGGAAATG
Source organism: Nelumbo lutea (assembly GCF_056320005.1). Taxonomy (NCBI): domain Eukaryota; kingdom Viridiplantae; phylum Streptophyta; class Magnoliopsida; order Proteales; family Nelumbonaceae; genus Nelumbo; species Nelumbo lutea. Next base: position 7,421,825 of record NC_142687.1, read on the forward strand.
AGCTGCACGAAATTGCTGCATCCATCTCCCCATGTTTACAGGGTTCGGCAAACTGGGCAGAAGCTCTATTGATGACATTTTCAGGGCTGAAGATCTCACCCTTCATTTGTTTCTTGCACCCGAACTTCCAGGAATGTTACATGATGATGGTGCATAATTTAAACATGAATTTCTCATTAATTTTCCACCACATAGAGAGTCACTCTTCTAGATTTCTGACCTGCTCTGGTTTGATTCTAGCAGCCACCATCGAGCCAAACCACACCAGCCTCATAGCTGGACAAAAAGAAAACGATGTTTTACTGTTTCCAGCTCATTACCACATAAAATACAAGTGCCATCAATTTTGGGATTATGTCTTGCCATGTTAGCACTGATTGGTAAATAATGATTTAAACACCTCCATAGAAATGTGAGAATCCGCAATGGTAAATTATTGATACTCCACAACTCTTTCCATGAGGCACCGGGGAAAGCCCAACAACTGGATGAGGAGCTTGTTTCACCCTCACATAGAAAACAAAATGCTTAGGCACACGTGAGATTACCCTTAGGCAAGGTTCAAAATATCGATATGCCCCCGTGTATAGCAGGTGTGTATCGATACTTAAAATGGCATGTTTTTATATGTTTTTTAGTTTTGTTCGAGTATTTTTAACTATATTTTGCATTAAACAGAAGCCGGTTCCCAAAACACCTATAAATAGGTCTACTGTGAAGTGCCCCATACGGGGTTTCAGTGTGAAAAGAGTGCGAAAGAAGGCATAATACTGTAGTCGAATAAGGCTTGAATCTTGGAAGTACACCATTTTGCAGTGACCAGGTCGTTCATCGTTGAGCTTCGCCACTCTCAAGAGCTTTGTGCTAATCTGCGTGCATGCATGCCTTTTTTTTTTTTTTTTACCTTGTGTTGCACCCGCCTATTACAGAGTTGCGAGTTGCGACTGAGACCAACTTGAAATGATGATGTTGCAAATACGAGTGAGGCGTCAGTTGGGAGGTGTACGGAAAAAAGGAAATTTGTATTTTGGAGATTTTACTAATTATGTTTCAAATGAACATGCTAAAACACCCCTTCTGGTAATGTGAACTGGCGAGTTGGGAACTTTTCCCAATGATGACACCATCGGTTCTGATATATCATCGGAGATGTTACCAATACATGGTTGGGATATTCTGTGAAAAGTTGTGGGACACCCCCTTGCGGGGCGCAGATGTGAACTCTTCTCGTAATGACTATGAGAAGTTGAAAACTAAAAGTCATAAATGTGCTCTACTCTTGTTATGGATGTCTTTAAAGCTTTAAAGCATTAGACCACCATTTTCTGTCATGACAATTAACAGCAGTGTATTCGCATATTTATTTTCAAACATACAGGTTTATGCGATGGTCAAAATACTGGGGAGGTTTAAATAATTATCCCTTCTATGATTTTTTGCCATTGAGTCTTGCCTTTGGAGTACTAGGGCTGGATTAAATGGAGTCTTGATCACCTGCCAACCAACATGATCTTAGACCGCACATCTTATACATGGTGGATCCCAGTCTCATGGTGAGATGTGTGGTATTAGATACATGGTGGGTTCCAATCTCATGGTGAGATGTGCGGTGTTAGATTAAGTTGGTAGAGGGTTAGAACGTGTTTTGTTGGCAGAAGATCCCAATTTGATTAAATGGATTAAAGGGGCCTGTTGGGGAAATCCGCTTCAGTACTCACAAGACCACGCTCACATGGTTCAGTCCCTGGAAATCTTGCATTGAGAATATCTCCCCATGAATAACATGCAACGGTGAAAAACCACTAAAAAAAGAAGCTTAAAGGAAAAGTTTTTTTAATGGCTAAAATACAGTTAATGTGGGCATTGTTATTGCTTAAAGGGAAAGTTTTTTATTATTGCTGAATTTTGATGGTAGCTGTTTAAGGAACTTGGGGCCTTCTGGGATTAGGGGAGTATTCAGGAATGAGGTGGGGGCTATTATTGCTATGTTTTTAGGCCCAATTGGGGAAGGAGACTCTCTTAGGCCTAAGATCCTCGCAGCCCTGGAAGGCATCCAAAGAGCAAAAGAACTGAACATCAGATGTTTGGTCCTTGAAGATGACTCGGAGGTGGTGATTAGGTGGCTAAAAGGAAAAACCCATTAGAGAAAAACAACAAGTAGGGTAAAGTAGAAGATAATAAGCAAGAAGAAGCCGATGACTATCCAAAATCCAAGGAGAACAACTACCCCAGCATGAGGGGCAGTGTTGATGCTCTGCTCAAGTCCTATGGGTCAAGGTAACTTGATTTAGGCAGAACTTCTGAAGATGGGAGAGTTTGTGGAGGTAGGCCGTTGGAGAAAAGCCTTGAAGATTGAAACTAAGGGCTGCTATTTGAGGAGCTGAGATTAAATGGTAAGCTGAGCTTGAAGATCAGGGAAGCAAAGAGAGGGATGGTGCTGTTAGACGGGTTGAGGGTAATAGAAGGGTTCAAGGAGTTTGTAGAAGGTGCAAGTAACAAAGGCAAACAAAGTTGTTGGAAAGAGTTTCTCTCAGAAACTGGAAGAAGATTTGTTGTAGAATGTAAGAGAGACCGTAAAGGTTATTTTATATCTTTGACAGAATTCTTTGGCAAGGGAAGAAAGCAGATGGTATGCCTACCGGAAGGAAGGAAGAGTTAGGGTTGGAAGGTAGTCCATGGGGTCTTATGTGAACTGCTGCAACACTTGGGTGCTAAAAGAGAAGAAACAATAAAAAGGAAGATAAGCACTTCTACTAGTCTGGTGAGAAATAATAAGCAAGAGGCTATTAGTGACAGCTGAGGCAGGCAAGTGCAGAATGAGAGTAAACATACAAAGAGGAGATTGGGAAAGTAAGCTGATAGTTAAAGCTTCAGCTCATATACTAGTCTGGAGGAAAGTTGCATATCTATTAATAGCAAGTTTAAAGCTGAAGAGTATGTTTATTTTAACACCCTTTGAGAAGGATAAGGCTGTGTTGGATCTGCTGGAGAATAGAGTAGAAGTTGAGGCATTAAATATCCAAGCTTCTCTTGGAAGCTTCATAGTATCAAGATGGTGTCCGGGATCAAACTCCAAAGATTTCTTTGTTGAAGATGGAGTGATGGTACGTCTATTGGGCCATCCCTTTAACTTGTGGAAGCAAGAAGTTGCTAAAGCCATTGCTTTGATGTGTGGAGGATCTTTAGGAGGTGCCTTTTGGGGAGACCTTTGTTCAGCCTCCATTTTATTGAATGGTGTAAAATTTGAGGAGATTCCTCAAAAAATTGAGGTGCTAGTTGAAGGGCTTTGCTATTCAGTGTGGTTGGCTTCATCCTTTGAAGCGGTGCTCCGGAAGGAGGCTCGTAGGGAGGGAGATGAGAAGGTTGAAAAAGAAGTACTGCATGGCAAGAAGGGATTGGGTGATTCAAACAAGAAAAGATCTTTCACAAAAATGGAAAAACCAAGACTGGAGAAACAAAATGGTAGCATTCACGGGGTGGGTTTTATGCGTGTGGGAGTAGTGAACAGTCTGGAGGGTGGTAGGTCCTTTGCACAGGTTGTAATCGGCGCCAACTTGACTTGTTTGAACAAGGAAAAGGAGCCGGTCCAAGGAAGAACTGGATCTAGATCGGATAAAACCAAACCGGGTGCGTGTGACTCTTTTTAAAGTCACGTGAGGTCGCAGTGGCTTAAAAATGGGCCAAAGCCAAAGCCCATTCGAAACGTCTTGGGTGCGATTAAAGACCCATTTGGGTCAGCGGGCCCGATCCAATGGTTTAAGAAGGCGCGTGAGCCTTTACTAACTCATGTGACTGGGGACACGACTAAGATAGACGATGCTAATGTTCTATCATCGTCCCCAATCGCGAGAAAAGGGGGGGGGGGAATGCGTGCAGCGCCAGAAAACAGAGAAGAAGCTCGACTTGCAGTGGGTTCCCCGACGAAGACTGAAGGAGTTTAGCCCCCTGCGGCGTTCCTCAGAGAAGCTGAAGCCAAATTACGCTAAGGGAAGACCTGAAGAGAAGGAAGATAAGGATGAAGGCTGGACGCAGATCGGGAGAACCGGAAGCAGAGCAAGAACACACCATCAAGGGGTGAAACAGGGGTAGAGTGGAAAGATCACCAGGGTGACCAAAGGATAGAAGTACTTCCCGACCAACTCAGGGAGATAAATATTTACCAACCTTTGGAACAAGAGAGGGAGGTAGGGAGCAGTCCTTTTCTAGCTTGTCCATCAGTCCCAGGTAACCAAGTGATTTCGATTTGTGCTACTAATGTCTCCAGTGTCTTTGGTTCCAGATTCCGTTCCTGCTCCATGTCCTGTAGCCCATGAATATGTAGCCGAGCTAGTAGACGGGCTCTCTGAGGAGGAAGAGACCGAAAGGAAGGAAGGTTTAGGAGTGAAAAAGTATGGAAAATTATTGAAAGAGTGCTTAAGGAAGTGGAAGGAGAGCTGATCTGGAGAGGGGAAGGGGAGGTAGGAGGAAGGGAGGGGTTAGTGGAGAGGAGGGAAAGGAATGAGGGTAGAGATGGAGAGGAATACGGGGAGAGAGCAGGGTTGGAGGGAGGTAATAGGAAAGGGAGGGTGGATGGAGAAGAAAGAGTAAAGGTGGGACTAGAGGAGAGGAAGAAGGGGCAGGTGGATAGAGATGGAGGGGATCCGGTAGGAAGGGTAGGGCTGACTCGATGAGAGAAGACATGATAGCAGAATTTGTAGGGAAGCTAGGTTGCAGGTTGAAAGATCTGAATGTGCTGAAAGAAAACTTACAGAAGAGGAAGGAGAATATCAGAATAAAGAAGAGGAGATTGAGTGAAGTAGGGAGATTGAAGAGAGATGTAGAAGGAGATAAGAGGCTTGGGGTAAAGGGAGATAGGAGGAAAGGGGAAAGTAGTGGTAAGTGGCAAGGGGTTCACCAAGAAGTGGAATGAAGATTCTTAGTTGGAATGTGAGGGGAATTGGGAATGCAAGAAAGAGGGCGACAATAAAAGAGGTAATAAGACGGTGTGACTCAGACATTGTGCTGCTACAAGAGTCTAGGAGAATATAGTTTAATGATAAATGGGCAAGAAGTGTATGGAAAGCCGGGGGAATTAGCTAGGTGGCTGCTCCCTCATGGGGTGCTTCCGGGGGGATTGTAACAATGTGGAAGAAGGATGTGGTAGAAGGTTGGAGGAGTTGATCATAAAATACTCAGTCTCTGAAGTTTAAGCAGCAAGATGATGACTATACATGGGTGCTCACAAATGTTTATGGACCGAATGACTATAGAGAGAGAGAGAGGAGTTGTGGGAGGAATTGGCTGATGTTAGAGGGTTGTGGGATGAGCCTTGGTGCATGGGTGGGGATTTCAATGTGATCAGATTCTCGAAAGAGTCCAATAAGGTTAACCAGAGGGTGACAAAAAGCATGAGGAAGTTTAATAGTTTTATGGATGCCTTTGAGCTTAAAGAGATTCCCCTAGCCCATAAGACATTTACATGGTCAAACCTTTAATCTAGACCCATTTTCTCTAAACTGGATATATTCCTGTTCTCTTTGAATTGGGAAGAACATTGGGGAACCTTGGCTTCTAGAGCTCTCCCAAGGGTGACCTCAGATCACTGGCCCATAGTATTATGTAAGGAGGAAAGAAGGTGTGGAGGTCCTATCCCCTTTAGATTTGAAAATATGTGGTTACTTCATCCAGGGTTTACTAACAAAGTGAGGGAATGGTGGCATGACTGTAACCCACTGGTGGAATAGGAGGGGATGAGATGTCATAAGAAACTACAATTCTTGAAAGCAAGAATCAAGGAGTGGAACTTGATGGAGTTTGGGAGGATAGAAGAAAGAAAAGGGAGATTTGATGGATATGATTGAAAGCCTTGACTCTAGAGAAGAAATGGGAGAATTTGGAGAGGAACAGGTAGATGATTGTCTGCACAAGGAGGAAATTAGTTGGAGGCAAAAATCTCGATGTAAGTGGTTGCAAGAGGGAGAAAGAAACACTAGGTATTTCCATTCTCTAGCAGATGGCAGGAGAATGAAGAACTTTATCTACAAATTGGTAGTAGATGGAGTCGAGTTAGTACATCAAGAGGAGATTTTCAAGGCCTGTGTGGAGCACTTTAAATCTATTCTAAGAAGGCCTGTGAGTAGAAGGGTGTGGGTAGAAGGTTTGGACTGGCCAGATGTAGGGGTGGAGAACAGGAGAAGGCTGGAAAGAAGCTTTACTCTAGAAGAGATCAAGGAGGCTGTGTTTTCTATGGATAGAACAAAAGCTCTAGGGCCGGATGGGTTCACAATGGTTTTTTATCAGGACTGTTGGGATATCTTGAAAGATGATCTCTTGCGGGTGTTTGAGTTAGGAGAAGAATTGTCAATCCGGGTGTGAACTCTACATTTATAGCTTTAATTCCAAAAAAGAAAGATGCATCCCACCTGAAGGATTTAAGGCCAATTAGCCTGGTTAATAGTTTGTATAAGATCATTGCAAAAGTGTTGCCTATGAGGTTGAAGAAGGTATTGACCTATCATTGCACACTATCAAGGAGCCTTTGTGAGTGAAAGACAAATTATTGATAAGATTTTAATTGCTAATGAGAGTGTGGAAAACTTTAAGAGGGATAAGAAGAAGGGAGTGGTTTGTAAGTTGGACTTGGAAAAGGCTTATGACTTGGTGGATTGGGATTTCTTGAGGAGAGTTTTGACTAAATTTGGGTTTGGGGCTAGATGGTGCAAGTGGATCATGGGTTGTGTTAGGAGTTGTCATTATTCAATACTAGTGAATGGGACGGTGGTAGATTTCTTTCCAGTTAGTAGGGGTATAAGACAAGAAAACCCCCTGTCTCCTTTCTTGTTCATTCTAATTGCGGAGGTTCTGGGGAAACAGATTCACAGAGCATATGCTAGGGGGCTCATTAGAGGCTAGAGAGTTGGGAGGGTGGAAACCCCCCTCACTCACCTACAATTTGCTGATGAACGATTATATTTTGTGAAGGCAGTAATGTGAGCTTGATCAGGAACTTGAAGTTGGTGATACAACTGTTTGAACAAATGTCTAACTTGAAGGTTAAACTTGGAAAAATTGTATAGTGGGGGTGAACCTGGAGGAGGGAGAGCTCAAGGGGAGTGTTGAAATGTTGGGGTGTGAAGTTTCGGGGTGGCCTTTGAACTACTTAGGGTTGCCATTAGGTGATAATCCCATGTGAGAGAGCTTTTGGAACCCGGTGGTGGAAAAGTTTGAAAAAAGACTAGTATCTTGGAAAAAGAACTACCTCTCTCTCAGTGGGAGAATTACACTAATTAAGGCCACGCTTGCTAACCTACTCATCTTTTTCCTATTGGTGTTTAAAATCCCAATGAATGTCGCTAATAGATTAGAGAAGTTTATAAGAGATTTCCTGTGGGAGCCAGGAGAGGAGAAGAGGGATCACAGAGTTAGCTGGGAGATAGTGTGTAGGAGTAAGTCTTATGGTGGCGTGGGGCTTGGGAGTATCAAGAGAAGGAATATGACTCTGTTGGGGAAGTGGTTGTGGAGGTTCCCTATGGAGAAGGAGAAGCTATGGGCTAAAATAGTGGCAAATATACATGGGTTGGAGGACAATTGATGGGACGTTGGAATCAGAACTAGGACCACAAGCAACTCTCATTGGAAAGCCATTCATGACCTGCTACCAGTTTTCTCCCCTAATATCAAGTATGACTTGAATTCCGGTAACTTCATAAAATTTTGGGAACAAACCTGGGTGGGGAGTGCCCCTTTAAAGGATCAATTTCCTTCTTTGTATGCTCTATCTGATTTGAAAAATGAGTTGATCTTGTCTTTCATCACCTCGTCCTCTTCCACTTTTGGGATTGGGTGGAACTTGGGTTTAAGAAGGGACTTGAGGGACTCAGACCTCGACAGTATTTTGAGCCTTATTGCACTTCTTGATAGCATTGTCTTAGACTTCACTATGGAGGACTCTAGAATTTGGACACTACCCCCAATGGCATCTTCTCTTATGTCTCGTTCTTCTAAGTCTTAAGTCAGTTCACCAATCCTACCTTCCCCCTTTCCCTGTTGGTGAGGTTTGGTGCAGAGCAATACCTCCTAGGGTTGGTAGTTTTTGTTGGGAAGCCTATCTGAAAAGAATTAACACTAGTGATCTACTCCAAAAGAAGAGACCCAATACTTGTTTGTCACCTCAGTGGTGTGTTCTATGTAAAGCGGATGGGGAGATTGGTTTTCACCTACTAGTGTCTTGCCACTTTGCGAGGTCAATTTGGGATTGGGCTTCCTCCTTATTTGGACGCAGTTGAAATCCTCCATCAGACTTGCAGGGCCTTTTTTCCCCTACATTTTTCAGGTGGTGGATAAAAAGGGGAAAGATAATGTGGAGAGGACTAAGGGCTGCAGTATGTTGGACATTGTGGGAGGAAAGAAACTCTAGGATATTCTCAGAAACCCAAAGAGGAGCAGCAAATCTAAGGGCTATCATACATATTAGGGTGGTACAGTGGCTGAAATATTTGAAACTATTCACAGATTACACTGTGGATGACATGTTGAGGAAGTGGGGTGAAATTGCAAATTGCACATAGACCAAGTCAGTAATGAAAGTGGTTTGGACTCCCCCACCTAGAGGATTCTTGAAATTAAACTTTGATGGATGTAGTAGGGGAAATCCGGGGCAATCAGGGATTTGATGTGTTTTTAGGGACTAAAATGGGGTCATCTCTGCCAAGTTCTCAAGCCCAATTGGAGTGGATGACTCCCTTAGAGCTGAGATCCTTGCAGTTATGAAAGGAGTCCGAAAAGCTAAGGAGTTGAACATTAAGAAACTCATAATCGAAGGGGATTCAGAGGTGGTGATAGGATGGTTGACTAAAGATCAAAATGGTTTATGAAAGTATAACAATGAGAGGAGGAAATTCATGTAGCTAGTGCGGGAGATGGAAGTTAAGACATGTTGGGTTAAAAGATCAACTAATTCCCTAGCTAATGGTTTAGCTAAACAAGGGGCAGAAAGGAATTTACTGTTTTGGGCTAAGCTGTAACTTTAGTGTATTCTTTTCTCTTTTTCTTCTTTTTTCTTTCTTTTATGAGGCTCTTAGCGACTCTTGGAAGATAATTGTGTTTGTCTTTTTCCTGTAAATTTTCTAATGATGATTTAATGAAAATATTATTGATAAAAAAAAATAATAATTAGGTGGCTAAAAGGGGGAGACAACGGCTTATGAAGTTATAACAATGAGAAGAATAGATTTAAATGGCTGAGTAGGGATATGGTAGTTCATTACAGCTAGGTGAAAATTGCTAATTCCTTTGATGGGGAGTTAAGTCTTTTTACCTCCCCTTTGTACCTAAGCTTCACAGTTTCATATCTTTAATAAAATTTCTTGTTATTAATAATAAAAAAAACAATTAATGTGGGCGTTCTTGGTTTTCACTAAATATTGCTTATAGGTTGCCCATGTTAAACCCACCATACAAAGCCATCCAAAACAGACAGCAATGCTGTTCATTCCTCTCAGTTGAATAGATATGTAAACAAAACTGACATTTCACTTCTTGCATGCAAATACATTCCTCTCAGTTGAATATTACAAAAGAGATAAATTAAGGGTATTGGTATATTTGATCACGGAAGTTCCAAAATCAAAACTATTTTAAGCGATCGATTGGCCCTCGTCTATATTGAGCCCCTGGTTGCTTGTTCCGCTTCCGAAGGACTTCTGACTGAATATCGGGATCAATCTACTTTTCGACCTTGGAACTGATCCGTTAGTTGATTGACTTCCGCCATTCTTTTTGGCAAGTTCTTCAGATAGAGCACTCACAAGGCTGTCAAAGCGTCGCCTGTAGGTTGGATACCTAGAGATTGATTTGGTAATCCCTTGGAGCCTTCTCATGAAAAGAATAAAATAAACATAAAAAAAGAATCTGAAATGTTACAAAGCTTTCTTGAAAAAAAGTCTATACTTACCTTCGGGCAAATGCACCAAGTTCAGCCTTTTCGAGTTCAGATTCAGGCGGCGTCCCCAAATTAGAACTCTTCAGTCTATCAGGATTTCCACCAAGTAGAACCAATTTGCAGAGGTAATTCTCTTCAGCTTCTGTAAGGTTCTTAGCTTTGATCTGATCTTTCAATATCAGTAAGGGGTTAAGGAACCAATCAAAGAAGACATCTTTTGGTCTATTTGTAGTAGTTATTTCAGTCTCGTTATTGCCTGTATTAAGTAAAATGGTCGTGTCAGAAATGATACCTTCTATGTATTTGTAGTCATTCAGAGAATAAGAGTATATTACAATGTTTTTTTTTTTTGGCTCGGCAGAATATATTACAATGTGAGGACTACTTTAATGCCATCTAAACAATATGACAATATACCGCCCCACAGACTAGAGAACCATACCTAATAGTAAATAGTATCCCAGATTTCATTAGTGTAACTGTGTAAGTATATTAGTTTTCCTAAATTTTTATATTAGATTCACTGAAAGAGCAGATCTGTTCAGGGTCACCATAGTTACATTCAACATCACCTTTTCTTTTCCTTTACAGGGCATTTGGAAGTCCCCTCCAATGAACTGCATTCATTTGATCTGTTCATTGTATTTGAGGCGACAAAAATTGATCCAAAATGGAGTCCCTTCAGGAATATCAACTAATATTAACATATGTAAGTTATTTCATCTAATATGAAATCCTTACAAATTCCTCTCAACCACTGTTATTTCACTACATTTTCCATCTTCATGCACCATGTACTCCCAACTTTCTTGTTATTATGCATCTTGCCTGCATTTCAATCTTTTTCTCACAAGACTCTGGCTCATCATGTGAATAATGAGTGAACGACCATGTAACATAATATATTTAGACCATCGTATACTTTCTTTGTTGTTTCCTACTTTCGTATATAATATTTGTCCTATTATAGATTAATCATGTGCAGAATCTCATTTCCAGCAATCATTTCCTTTTCCATGCATATTTCATTATTTCCCATGCCTACATATATTATTTCTTTACTTTATCAACTGAATTTTATCCTCCTTTTCTTTTCAGTAGTCATCATCCAGGTACATCAATGTCTAGTTTGAATCAACTACCCTGATTTTAAATTTTAAAATTAATTCTCATCACTGAAATAGGTCCACCAATAAGTCAAGTTCTAGAAGCCGCATACTTCTCTTGAAGACTTCCCAAGATGGTGGTTTGGCACAACCCTTAAAGATCTTTAAAATGAGTCTGAGGGCCTTAAATCTAGTCTTTATGAGAAATTCCTATAATTCCTTCACTATACAAAGTACCTAGGTCATTTATGTCAGAATGCACTTTTAGTTAAAAGGCAGGTTTTGCAAAACTCAAGGCTTTGTAATGCACCACATTTCTTTAATAAACTAAGATTTTCTATCCTCCCTATTCTGAACATTTTTTTTTCAGCTCAGGTACATAAAAATAGAAAAGAAGAGACTTCCACTTACTTAGCAATATACCGTCTGAGTTAGCCCTGGCAGAGCGTAAAAGTGCTTGAAGGATGCAATAAGCTGGAAGGCCAATGCTAATCACACTGCTCCTGCCCGTGCTAGATTTAGAGCCTTCTATATCTTCAGGCATTATCAGTCCTTCAACAACCAGAATCTCCCCATGTTGTGCACACTCCTTAAATAAGCCATCTAATAACTACATTTATACAGTTTTAGTTAATGTGTCACAATAAAATGGCATTTTCTGTATCTTGGAAAACTTCTAATACCAATCAATTTTTTTTTTCTTTTTCTTTATCTTTTTCCTTTTATCGGTGGGTGGACTTGGAGTAGGTAGCATGATCATGGGCCAGGACCGCCAGGCAGGGCTTTGGGCCTATCTCATTAAAATATTATATTTAATATATATATATATATATATTAAATACTTTATATTGTTAAAATACTAGATAAAATAAATATGTTGCAGGCCTGGCCAGGCTAGAAATGATCACCCCTAGAAGTAGCCCAGAACTGAGGGGGAAAAGGCTGCTGAGCTGCAGGTTCTGTATGGCAGCCATCAGAGTCATGCATGCCACTCAGCAGCTTTTTCTCATGCATTACATTAGGAAGTAGCTTATCTGCAGCAATTATCTTAGTTCCTCCCTCTAGGGATGTCAATTGGTTGCGTTAAGTGGAAAAACCCACACCTTGATGGCTTAAGGTTGAAGTCAACCCACACGAAACTTAATCTGTTGACATAATAGCATTGAAACATTTGTAAATATAGCCTTCACTGAGTACAATGGTACTATTTGTGGGATGGGGTAGGTTGGGTTCGGTATCCTATTTTATTGTGTTAGGTTCATGTTCAGGTTGGGCAGGAACAATGCTGGACCCAAACTGTTGAAATCCCTATTCTCCATTACCCCAAAAAAAAAAGAACCACTATTCCCATCACATGAAACAAGTAACTTGTATAAGATAAACTAAATACAACTGAATTGTGAACCAAGTGAATCAGATGAGCTAATCTATCATGCATCTAAGAACAATATACCTCAACTGGCTTCAACTCATTAATTGCATACTTGAGAGAAACTGAGCGGGAGGGAGGATTGCGGAAAGAATTAGGCCTTGAGAAAGAAGTGGCTCGAGAGCTGGTACGTGACAAGGTCCCTTCCCTGCGGTACCCAAGTCTGATAATTTGGGAAGTATATCATCAAATTAAGCATGTCCAACATAATTGACAAGTAATGACGCTAAGTATTGAAGTGAAACACCAACAGCACCTAGGAAAGCAGGAGCACTCAGGCATGTCAAGCACATCATTGCTGTACTCATCAAAAATGGACAAGGAAGAGATGATATAGCAAAGGCCCAACTGAATGGATGACTCCTGTAATAAAAAAAACCACAAAATCAAATTCTAGAGTAGTTTGCAGTCAATTCCAAAGTTAAGGTGAACACCAAATGAAAACAAACAAAGATTATCACAAATGCAGGAATAGTCAGTTGAAAGTATTTATAATGTGATTTTAGGGATTCAGTAGGAACTATCAAAAGTTCATAATTTTTAAATAGACCACATGGGGTTTTTAAACCTCAATCATGCAGAAGAGTTCTGAATAAGCCACCTAAAGCTGCTTTTACCTTACCCAACAAAACAGCTCAATTTTGCTGATATGGGTAAGTGCATAGATAAATCAAATGCCCCAGATTGGGTTTTTCACCAATTCTAAGCCAAAATACTACAAGTCCTTATGGACCACAAATGCCAAATGCAGTCCCAGTCTTTTCTTGATGCCCAAGTTTCACTTGTCAAGATATGCCCAAATGCATTTAGTAACCTCAGATAGTTTTTAACTAAATACCCCACAAGCCCAGATCACATGATCAGAATGTAATTTGAGAGAGTTTTGCCCAAAATACAACCAGCCAACAAGTTTATCAGGGGAACTCTAAAGCTTTTGTTTATTTGAGTTTCAAATTCAGAATCTTGTATGATATAGGATTTATTTATGTTCTTATTATCTTTTACTTTTTTTTCTTTGCTTTGTTTGTTAGATCTTGGACTGCAATATTTAATATACTTTAGGTTCAATTTGGAAGGAGTACAACTGCAAATATGAAGAGTGCAAAACTTTGTTTTTATTATTTTGTATCTATTTGTACTATACATATTTCTATCTGTACTCTTTCTAAACTGAGCCTTAGTGAGAAATTGTTTACCGAAGTGTTCACCCAAAGAATGGCATGGTACTGGCCTTCTTGAAGGTATGTTTCTAATTTTGACAAGAGAAGTATGATCCTTGGACCAGTTCTTTCTACACTATATCCTATTATTAACCTTTAATAGCAGTCAAGATCCCCAACATTTTATTGTTGATCGGTGTTCTTGGGCCAAATATGATTTTTCAGTGTCAATTGAAATCCAATCTAAATATTTCTGGAATACCTGGATAATCTTCCACAACATCTAGATAATTTCCATGCACCAGTCAACCTGAAAACCACAAGTTATAGGTATTTCTTTTGATTTTTTTCTTCTAGTATTACTGTTTTTTATCAGCAGATTCACTAACAGAGTTTATTAATGAAATTTAAAGAAACCTCAACATACCAACATAACTGACATGGAAGGAGATCAAGGAACATACTCAAAATAACAGCCTAGACTGTTTTGTAGTTGAAAAATCATCTAAAACAATCATATGAAATACAAATTCTGATGTTCCCCTGAACCAGCTTGATACTAGTCCTAATGGTGTAGTTACCGAAGACTGAAGATCCCTATTTCTGTTAGATCCTCAGCACAAGGATACCTAGCCCAAACAAACCCTTAATGCCCAAATGCCCATGGATATAAAATTCTTCTATTTTTTTGTTAATTCTTAATAACTTCAGGGCCACAATTATAGGATGCCTACCCTGTCCTACATCAATTTACCATTGCATTCTAGAGTAACTTACTAAACAGAAATTATAAATAAATAAAGCAAGGCCACTTAAGTATTGGACATTACAAATATATCTCAGAATTGGTTAGTCTTTAAGAAATTTATCAGGAAATAACTAATTGGACATTTTTATCTAACCTGGTAAACAATAACAGCTGCATATGCACCTAGAAAGATACTTGATACCATCGATCCTAAAACAGCGCCAATAACTGCCAATGGCCACAGTAAGATTGCAAGTCCAGCAAAAGGTACACATATAGTCTCCAAGAATGGGCCTTCACGACCTATAAGATCATGAAACAATCGATGCCATCCTTTGAAAAGCATGTAAGGGCTCTTGTATAGGGCAATAAGTGTGACCACTGGTAGGTCGACCATAAAACCAAAAATTCCAGCTAAAAGAGCACCTGGAAGAAGAAGCAATCTGCAAAATGGTAAAGGGCATATTCCGGTAAGATAAACATCATATAAGAAAAATAGATCATGATAATGACTGTCTGTTTTCTCATTGTATAGTTCCTCGCTGTACATGAGCTATACTTGTACATGTTTTGCAATACTTATAAATCATGGAAAAACTCAAACACGTATTTGGCATGCTAGTAGATCACATGGATGGGATCAATAAACAAATTAGAGTTAACATGATACAGGAACATAGAATCAGATAAAACAGATGGGCCTAATCCCTTGCATGTATAGCAAATTATCCACAAGTTTGTGGAGGATGGTGTCTTTCCATCCTCCTCTCAGCACCTGGAGGGTGTCTTCTGAATGCCCCATCTACATCATAATACTTGTGTAATGGGCTCCATGTTACATGGATACATGTACAAGTGTCAGAATCTAGCACGCATAAAAGGTGTCAGATTCTAAGAGCCAGGAAAAAAATATGATTCAGGTACTTAAGGATTATATTTAATGATAGTGTTTGCTTTTCATACTATATTTTTATTTTATATAAATAATGGGGGAATTGGTTGTTCAATTTAGAAGCATTAATCAATAAAAACCATAAACAATTAAAACAATTTATAACTAAAAATACTGAATTATCAAGTAATCCTACTTCATAATTCATTCTCAAAGTTTAGCCTAGGAGTTAGAGGTTTTTTAGTTGCATACCATAGTCTGTTAAAAGAGAAGACTCATTTAAGTATTTTGTCAATGATTCAGTGTGCATATTTCTCACCATGCAATTCATCCGTGGTCTTAGAGAGCCCATGAAAAAAGGATGGACCTAAAAGGATGATATGGAGTGCCATTAATTCTTTTTTATCAGGAGTGTCGTCAATCTGCCCAATTGAGCTAAGTAATGAACTGCCAAAAAGGGCCTTTCTTGAGAGTTACACTCCATATTCTATCTTTTTATAGACTCCTAGATTTGGACATGGTGACAGATGGTAAAATAGGTGCAAATAACTTATAAATGTGTAAAAAGTAGTACATGTGTGTGTGTGCGTGCAAATGTGCAAGAGAAAAAGAGGGGGGCGGGAGTGCCTATGTTTGTGATGTACTTTAACTTGATTTCCAGCTGAAATGAGTTTTATATATGTACAGTTACATGCTTCTTTATTTTACTTTTTTTTGAAAAGCAGAGTTACTGTTAAATGCTAGATTCATTTTGCAAACTCCAATTTTTTCATCATACAGATTGAATTTTATATGATCAGCTACATGAAATAGAATAACGGAAAGTTTCAAGAAATAAAAACACGAGACCTGATCTCATGAGGTTTCCCATCTGAAGGTTCTTGAAGGCGGAGGTCATCCGTAACTGAGAAGTAGGAGTGGAAACAAACATCGGTAAAATCCCTAACCACAGTAAAGCTCCCTTTTACAGTGCTCCATGTTCCATCCTATAAATGTAATAAAATAAGAAGTTTCTATAAGGGAATGAAACTAAAAAAGTAAGCAATGATTACTCAACACAACTAATCTTCTCAACATACAACTATACAGTGGACAAACTCATCTGTTTTCCCTTCTCCAACGGCTTCAAACGTAGCAGTCAGTGGTCCTAGAAAACCATAGCCTGCACCTGCTAGGATACTCCCCAAAATGCCAACTAATGGCCACAAAATTAAGAGAACAGAAACACATGCACAAAGGATGAGCTTCAAAACTGGGCCTAGTTTTTTGGATCTGCCTTAAGGAGAACACAGTGAATCAGTTATAGTGAGAAAGAATGCAACTACAACATAGAAAAGGCAAACAGGCAAATCATTGTCATCATTATCTAAGCCTTGTTCCAACTATATGGGGTTGGCTACATGAATCCTGATTCGCCATTCTGTTCTGTTCAGTGTCATATCAATTGGTAAATTATGGGCTCATGAACAGGCAAATAAAGGTGATAAAAAAATTAGGTCAACTGAAGTACCTTGCAATGCTGTAATATGTCCAGATACTATGCACTGGCCAAAGGCCCAAAATGACTGTGGAGTTCCCAATTGTAATGATAAGGCAAATCAGGGGGCAGAAAATGGCACCTGTGGAAAAAATTCACTAAATTCTTTTTCTTCCTTCCTCTATTGACAAATTAAGCCTTTGGCAGAACCAGTATTCACCTTATTTCTAAATTATAAGAAAAGATTCAAAACAGTCCAGTCATAAATCTGCAGTTCTGCACGTATTCTTAGATACACGACAACTACAAAACCAAGTCCTCATACTTCGAAAGTTCGAATAGATGATACAGGACTAGCAAAATTATAATCAACAAGGCAGAAGTCTAAGGTGAAGCAAAGTATCTAAGGATTAGAGAAAAGGATATAATAACTAAGAGTCCAATGTCACAAAGCTATATTCCGTTTTCGTATAATGTGGCAAGAGATGAATTTCAGTTTTAAGAGAAACAGAATGAAAGGTGAAAACGAAATGAATTTCAGCTTTAGAGAATAAGGATATAATAACTAAGACTCCGATGTCAAAAGGCTATATTCCGTTTTCGTATAATGTGACAAGAAATGAATTTCAGTTTTAAGAGAAACAGAATGAAAGGAGAAAACGAGATGGAAAAACACAGTTTCTATCACGAGAAGAAAACTGCTACTCTTCTCTGAAATCTTTGAAAATATAAACAAGTTTGAAGTAAGAAAGAGGGAAAATAAGATGGAAAATATTTAAAAACCAAGAGCTCAACTAGCTTTCTAGCTTCACACATTCAAGTAAAATATTGAAAGTTTCTCCAGAGATTGCATTTTCTTCAAATACAACATGGAATATAAATAAGAAGAAGATTAAGGACAAAAAATGTCGAATAAGGAGAAAAAAATGTCGAATCATTTCCAGCAGGAAAACAAATTGTTATGTTCCTCCAAAACCCTTTTAATGTAAAAGCAAAATTTACGTACCCAAGATCTGAAAAGTAAAAGAAATAATTGCAGGCAATAAAACAAGAAATGGAGGAAAAACTAATTACGAAAACAAAACTGTGAAAAAACAGTAAATGGATGATGAGAAGAGACTAACCTTTAATGATGCCAAGGAGAAGAAGGCCAACGAAGAAGGGCAAAAAGTGGAGAAATCTCCATAAGGAAGCCCAAAACCCCTTAGGAGGCTCCATCTCACCTCGCCTAGATTTCAAATGTCACTTCAAATCCATCTTCGGATCAGCTCATGTTCTGACACAAAACACAGAGACTTCCAACTTTAACGAAGAACACGTGACACCTCGGAACATTCCCTAAACCCAACATCGACAACTTGGCAAAAATCTCTGTTTTGCAGTCTCAGTCATTCTTCTGAGATCGAAGACGCCAGAAAAGTAAAAGGAAGCGAATAAAGAAAAAGGATGAAAACCCACTAAAATTGTTTAGAATTGAGTGATAGACGGTTAGTTAACCGTCGTAGAGGTGATAAGGATTGCAGATTATATGAACCGCTTAAAAGGAAAAAGAGAAACCCAGAGAGGAGTCGGGCTGATAAAACATAAAATTGATGGTTACTGGGTTCTTAGCTTACAATCAAACCCAAAATTAAAATAATTAAAAGAGTAACGTATAAAAGGTGGATAAGCCACCAACAGAAACGGTGACTGAAAGCAAGTATATAGATGGATAAGCCGGCAAGCCGCGACGTCACACACTGTGAAAGCATAAGAGTCCAGCCGTACATGGAACCATGTATTTAGCTTTAGCATACATAAAGAGTAAAGACGTTTCCGATGTGCATTCCATTGAGCAGAGTTTTTGGTCAAATCCCACTATAACCAATATAACCCAGAGTTGGGGGGTTGTGGGTTTGGGGGACGGGCTAGCCCCCCGCTGTCAAGATCCATGAAGTATAAAACAAGATTCAAATCTCGATATGTCGGGCATATCGTATCGTGCCGGCTGGTTGATGTTATTGGCTCAAGAAAAGGCTTCTACAAAAAAAGTTAAACAAGAAAATTATCCGCCCTATGTAAAAATTTGAAAGTAAAAAAAAAAAAACTAGTTTTTGTTCACCTGAAATACCCTACGTGCATGTTCGTGCATCAGATATATCAATACTTTGAATGCCACACAAAATTGAACAGAAGAGAAAAAGTTACACCGTTATTGAACAACAATTACAGAAGATTGAGATCGAAGAGCAATGCTTGAATAGATTTGGGTTCTTCATTTTCAGGAGACAGGAGGGGTCATTCCAACAAATCCCTTTAGGACTCTGCATGCACTATCCTGTATTTTATTTTCTGATTAAAAAATTTGCCCATGAACTTTTTGATAGGCAAATGGGCTATACAACAAGAGCAATTAACGTCCCTCTCACAAACTCCTAATCCTAGACCCTCCAACTCTGATGAGTGATGAAGGCGGAACTTCATCCCAAGTCTGAGATTTTACTAACAAACTAGCTGCAGGCAACTTATCAATTGCCGGACCGTCTATATGAAGGATGGCATTATACCGTTGAACTGAATCAGCTGAAACGTTACGAAAAATCATTTCTTTCAAATAATCATAAGCTTCAAAGAATGTGATTTAAGCAGCAAAAAGTCATTGTCAGTCGTTCTACCTCAACCGAGGCTTTCAGCCATGGAGAGCATCTCGGGGAATTTTGGGCTATATCCAGCAAGGATTCATGGGATTGGCTGTAGGGGTGGTAGTTGTTGGGTGGGTGTCATTTGATACCCCTCTGTAGACTTGTTCATGGGCCGGGTAGCCCGACAGCCCGACAGCCCGGCCCTGCCCGCCCCCTGACGGGCTTGAACACATATTTGAGCCCGTCGGCTTGACCTCGGGCCTAAAAGCTCAAGCCTGATTATGTTGCGGGCCGGGCTTGGGATTTGTTAAAAAAGCCTGGCCCGACCTATAGGTTAAATAAAAAAAACCCTAATATCCTCTTCTCAGTTTTCACAGTCACTCACAACCTCATGAGTCTTCTCTCTCTCTCTCTCTCTCTCGTTCCTCTTCTCACTTCTTCTCTCTGAAAATCTCATACATGAATTCAGGCACCGGCGAGGCGACGGTGAGTTCTCTCTCTCTCTCTCTCTCTTAGACATGAACTCAGCACCAACGAACACAAACCGGAGGTGAGTCCTTTCTTCTGTTAAACCGGGCTTTGGGCTTTTTATTAGGGCCGGGTTCGAGTCCATATTGTAGGCCCATTGACCGGGCTGAACTTAAGCTCAGGCCTAATAAAATCCTATTTATGAAAAGTAAAAGCCCAGCCCTGCCCAGTCCATGAATAGGTCTACCCCTCTGGCATCTGCACGTTCTGAGAGGAAGAGAAAGAGAGCCCAACCCACACACCTAAATCCACCAACTAAAAGTAAGTAGATGGTGGGTTGGGTCAGAAATTGAACCCCTCTGACATATGTATAATATTCTAAGCCGATATCTTAATTGGGTGAAGCAGGAAGCTTCTCTACAAAGAATATTATTCCTGCAGACCTATTTACACCATTCATCATCAAATAGAAGACCATTAGATTGGATACATATTCATTATTCAATACCAAAGGTACTATTGGCCATACTCCTACGCACACATTCAGTGGGTGTGTGTTGATTCAATAAATGCTGTCACATAGGTATTACTTCAGTAATTTCCTTTTCATGCTCTTTCTTATGTATTGAGAACGATAAAATGTGATTTCAATTTTTGTGCACACCTACCATTTGGAGAAATTATTTTTTAAAGTTTTCCCCAATGGTCAGGCATCTTTTCATTGGTATGCTGATGCGGTGCCTAGTGGCGCTTAATGGAACTTAGTTATCATAAACAGTTATAATTATTACTTTTCTCTCAGTTTTACAAACAAATAAAATACAAACGTTGAATAAGCAACATAAACGGAACCAAACACATATTCAATCTACTTGTTATATTGGCCGAAATCAATAGCCACGAAGTAACATCATTAATTAATTATAAACCCATCAAATACTTTTATATTGTTTACTCAATTCTGTATATATATACAAGGTTTTTACATTCTATATATTTACATTTGTACTCTTCCCAAATTAAACTGCACAATAGGCTTAATTTGGAAAGAATAGTACAAATGTAAATATGTACATACAATATATAAGGTTTTGCACTCTACATATTTATATTTATACTCCATCCAAATTAAGCCTTAAGCTCTATTTGATAAGAGTACAAATACAAATATATTCATTCAATACAAAACAAATACAAAAGGAGCTTATATGCATATTTATATTTGCAATATTCCAAATGAGGCCTTAATGAAATAATACATTATTACATGTGCACTTTATTTCGCATCTGTCTCTCTTCAGATTCCATTCCATGCACTTTATGCTTCTATTAAAAATTTTATAGGAGATGATTAAGAGTTAGTACATAATAAAAGGTTATGGAGCCCAGCCCTCCACTGTGCAAAGCATATATACACCTACACCTTGTGGCTGACGATGGCCTGCTAATCAGAAATCACCACAGGTGTGAAAACTTTGCGGGGTCATTGGAATGTGGTGGGCCATTCCATTGCGATTCCGTGGAAGAAAGTGTTCTATCGTGCATTGACAAGAAAATTACATGCTGATAAGCATGAGATGGTGAGTTCTATTGGCAGCTGAACTTGATGACTGTATAATCAATAATGGAGACTGGATTTTCTGTTCACACAGGGTGTTTCACACGACCTCACATGCACATCATACTATGCATTAGGAATGTTTCTTGTACTTATAATAAGTTATTATTTATGGGAGATGTTTACAATGCACATGGATGTGCCTGTGAGGCATCCATTTGTGAGGAGCAGATCCCTTTCCTTATTAATGAAGCCCTCATCAGCCACAAGGTGTATATGCCCCACAATCACTCAATCTCCCTCTTCCCATGGATAACTGACGTGGATGTTATTATTGCTTATACAGCTCCTCAAACCATTATCAAGTTTGAGCTAATCCAAACTCTAGAGATTTTTTCACTTTCATGTCATCACTTTAAGGCCAGGCCATGTTTGGGAGTGCTTAAAAATAAGTATTTATTCGAAATAAATGTTTATTTGGGCCATTAAAAATTTATTGGTATTCAAGAAATAAACCCAAAATAAGTGCTTATTTTAAAAATAAGGACTTATTTTTTAAGCCCAAATTTTCAGATTTTTTCAAGTGCTTATACAATAAATACTTATTCAATTTTTTCATCCAAAATTCTCTCTAGTTGAATTTTATAAAAGTACTTTCGTAAAAGAAATAAACCCAAGATAAGTGTTTGTTTTAAAAATAAGGGTTTATTTTTTAAGCCCAAATTTCCGAGTTTTTTTAACTGTTTATACAATAAGCACTTATTCATTTTTTTTCTTCTAAAATTATCCCTAGTTGAATTTTATAAAAGTACTTTCGTAAAAGTGCTTTTATTAAAGTGCCTTTATAAAAGTACTTAAGTATTTTCATAAAAATACTTTCCTAAAAATACTTTCATAAAAGTGCTTTCATAAAATTATTTTCATAAGTATTTTTATAAAAATAATTTAATAAAAGTACTTTCATAAGGGTATATTTTGAAAATGAAGGATAAAATAGTCACAAATGCTTATTTAAGTGCTTATAGGAGAAAAAGACTATCAAACACCAATATGAAATAAGTGCTTATTAGAGAAAAATAAGCACTTGAAATGGTTGGGTGCCAAATGCAAATAAATGTTTATTCGAATAAACACTTATTTTTAACTTAAAGCACTCCCATACATGGCCTAAGAAAGCATATACATATACCCCACAAAATGTTTATACAATCATCACTTTCAAATCAAAATTCCAATAATAGAGACTCCACAGATAACAAAAAGTTGTGCTTAATAACTTAATACATACAAAAGTCATTTATGTTCTTCTGAAAAGTCTTGGATCAAAGCTTAATTTATCTTCAACGTACTCCAGATCATAGACTCCAACTGTAGAATCTCTTAGCACTCTTCCCCTAAATTTCCCATCTATGAACTTAATTCCTTGAGAAAATCTTCAATACTACCTTCCTCTTCAACAACTTTTGATAAACCAGCTCAAGACTTAAAAACCAAGACCCAAGAAAATTGGTATTAATGGAGAGCATGACTCTATGACTATGTAGGAATGTAGGTAGGGAAAATTGTAGCTACTGATTAAGAGATGAAGTGAAAAGGGAGACCGAAAGTTTTTTGTGTAACTACAACTTTTAAGCGGAGAAGTGTATAAAATTGCAAGCTAGCTAACATACAAGGCCCCGTGTGGCATTCGATTGTGTTGAGAAAGCCTATGGAACAAAGTAACAAGCAACGAAGCAACAATGATGGAATACAAATTAGTCAAAAGGCTTTTTATATTGCATAAAATGATGGCAAGCACAAATACACAGCTTAGCGTCAAGGAGATCTTGTGCTTAACCATTAAACATTCTTAATTCACTCGACTACCTACCTCCCTTCAAAGAGTAAGTTAAGCTTTTGGGGAAGTGACAAAAGGAAACATCACTATTAGTGAAAAATCATACTGACGATTACAAAAATGTCATTGGCGTTCTCCCCATACAAAATACATGTATTGCCCCACCCAACACACTTAATGACCTCTGGTGGCACGTTGCTGCATGGTGAAGGCACTTGATGGTATGATGAAGAGTTCACTTGTGACAATATGGTATTTAAGGATCAAATTATTGTTACCTGCTACATATGACCATCAATGTCAACTTCAGCCGCCATTGCCAGAAACACGACTTAAATAAATACATTGATTTTTTAAAAGTAAAAATATAACCCAAAAGTTTGCCCTGTTTATTTAGTCCATGTGGCAAATTAAAATGTAAAAACACTTTTAGTCCATGTGGCAAATTAAAATGTAAAAACACTTAAATATCCGTTAAGTTTGGAGTTTCCAATGGTCCCAACTTATGCAGCTAGGCCATCTCTGAACCTAACTGTTAGCGTAGGGGTATCTCTATCTTTATACCTTGATTGATGTTGCTGATCTGTAATGTTGTGTTGAAACATGTGCTCTTAACTTAAGTAAGGGCACATAGGTCTTTTCAGTTATGTTTTAATAATAATATACATACTTACTGGCCGACTGGGAGAAGTTGGGTTGACTCTTCCAATTCGAACCAGAATTCTCTCTTCTCTCTTTCTCTATCACTCTTTCTTCTTCTACATAACTGAACTCAGTCAGGCCGAACTCTAAGGCAAACCTGAATTATAACATGGTATCGGAGCAGGTTAAATTTGCCTAGATTTCTGCTTGTCTAGGGTTCATTCTCTGTGCACCCTATCTAGGGTTTTCCTCTTTTTTCTGTGTTCGATTGGAGATAAGGGAAAGGGCTGAAAAGGAGTGATCGCCCTCTTCCCTTGGGGATCTCTATGCCTCCAATTAGGTCGTACGTGGTCGGTTGCTGTGATTTCTGAGGTCACCCTCTCCTAGTAGAGGAAGAATAGAGGGTCGAACTGTGTGGCTGTTGTGTGTGAAGTGACTGTTGTGTGTGGACTGCTCTCCTGCTCGCATGGGTGTTACTTCAACGATAAGGTAAGAGATTTCAGTTCTTGATATAAGTTATGGATTAAATAGGATGTGTGTTTCAGATCATATAGTGGTGAGGTTTCAGGTAGTTGTAGGAGCAGGGTTTGTGGTGTAAAGAGCACACATTCCAACAACAATTAGTGCTGCAATCAGTGTGACAAGTGTGACCTAGTGGTGTGTAGTGTGCAGATCTCAGTGATAATAGAATTCAGCAAGTGTGCAGAATTGGTGATAACATAATGGGAGACAGTAATGATTATAAACCTAGTGTGATGGTGCCTACAGACTACTTGAATGTTCAGATGACCTCCATTAAGTTAAATGGAGAGAATTATGTGCCTTGGGCTAAATCCGTTGAAGTCTTTCTAAAGGCAAAGAAGAAGGTAAAACATATTAGAGAGGAGAAACCCTCCTCTGACTCTCACGAGTATGAAGATTGGGAGCAAGAGGACGCTCAGATCATCACATGGTTGTGGAACAGTATGGAACCCAGGATTAGTATGAACTCCATGTTCCTTGATACTGCCAAAGACGTGTGGGACCATGCGGAAAAATTGTATTCGGGGCAAGACAATACAACCAGAGTTTATCAGCTTTATCAAGAGTACTTTAATCTGCAACAGGGCAATCAAAGTCTTGAGGAGTACTATGCCAACATGAGGAACATACGTAATGAGTTGAATGTCTATCATCCTCTCACTTCTGATGTCAAGATTCAGCAACAACAGAGAGAGCAGCTTGATGTGACTAGATTTTTGGTGGGACTAAAGTCTAAATATGAACAAGTACGGACTCAGATATTAGGGGGATCAGCTCTTCTATCCCTAGAAGATGTATTTGCTCGACTTCGGAGGATTTCTATCGGATCTACTGAGAACTCTAATATCTCAGATAGATTTGCCTTTGCTACATCGAGAGGCCATGGTGGTAGAGGTGGAGCTCGGGGAGCTCAGTCTGGCCGTGGTGTTGGTAGTGGTTCTGCATATGGCCGAAGTGGCAATGGTGGGTCTACTTATAATCGTGGTGGTGGTCGTATTGGGAGCAGAGATTCAGGGGGAGCCCGTGGTAGAGGACGTAGCTCAGGCCCGAGGAAGTGCACTCATTGTGGTATGGATAGACATACCATCAACTATTGTTATGATTTACATGGTCCTCCCTCAACCTGGGCCAATCATGCCGCGACCGGTGACTCAAGTTCCAGCTTTAAACAGGAGAATCATTCATCTGACCAGTTGCCTCCTACATCCACAGATGGTCCCATGAAGGAGATGGTGAGTGTTCCCCGTGATGAATATGAGGTTTATCCAATCACAGCAGAACACGACGACTTTTGCTCACTCAGGTATGGCTTGTCTGGCATCTACACCCAATCCCTGGATCATTGACTCTGGAGCCTCCGATCTCATGACTGGAACTCCAGGTGTGTTTTCCTCCTTATCTCATTGCTCAACATCACAATCTGTCACCCTTGCTAATGGTTCCACATCCTCAATTTGTAGTGTTGGTAATGTTGACCTAGATCCTTTCATTAAATAGAGTCACGTCATCCTTGAAAAATCATCCACAAAAATGACAAAATATTTGTATCCATTATATGACATTACTTTATAAGGACCCCAAACATCTGAATGAATTAAAGAAAAATGACTCAACACGGTTATCAACCCTAGAACTAAAGGGAACACGATGGTGTTTCTCAAACTGGCACGACTCACAATCCAAAACAGAAAGCTGACTCAAGGACGGAACCAATGACTTCAAGACTTTGAACGACGGATGACCAAATCGACAGTGCCACTGGAGAGGAGAACCATTTTCCAAAAATTTTATGCTGAAATTCGTAACCAAATTGGTACCCACATCAAAGTTTTTCGTTCTGATAATGGCCGCGAATATTTATCCTCATCATTTCAGGAATACTTGGACCAACATGGCATTATACATCAGACCTCATGTACCTACACCCCACAACAAAACGGGGTGGCTGAGAGAAAGAATGGCCATCTCCTTGAAACAGCAAGATCCCTAATGCATCACATGCATGTTCCCAAACCTTTTTGGAGTGATGCAGTGCTTACCTCTTGTTTTCTGATTAATCGGATGCCCATGTTCATCCTTGATGGTTAGTCTCCGTTTCAGGTCTTGTTTCCTTCTTTGTCTCTGTTTCCTCTTACGCCGAGAGTTTTTGGGTGTGTCTGTTTTGTCCATAATTTGGGTCCTGGGAATGACAAGTTTGATGCCCGTTCTCTCAAGTGCATCTTCCTTGGCTATTCTCGGACCCAGAAAGGGTATAGGTGTTACCATCCTGGTTCTCGACGGTCCTTTGTGTGTGCTGATGTCAGTTTCTTTGAGTCTGCTTCGTTCTTTTTGGGGTCTGGTGATGCTTCTTCCTCCTCATCACCTCCTCCCCTTCCACTTCCCGTTGTCGATCCTCAGTTTGTTCCAGTTGTGACCAAATCCTTGCCTCCGGTGCCACCACCTGTTGAACGCCCACCTATCCGTCATGTGTATACACATCGCCCACGTGCACCGGCTACTACTCCTCCAGCTACATCTCCGTCGACGGATCCGGCACCAGAACCCCACTTGGCATCTGAGTTTGATCTACCCATTGCTTTGCAGAAAGGTAAACGTACTTGCACCTTTCATCTCATTTCTAATTATATTTCTCTTACTCACCTTTCTGCTTCCCATCGCCAGTTTGTTACCTTGTTATCATCAGTTATTGTTCCTAAAGATGTCCAAGAAGCCCTTGCCTCTCCAGGGTGGTGACGTGCCATAGAAGAAGAACTCTCAGCCTTTCATCATAATCATACTTGGGACCTCGCTGCTCTTCCTCCTGGGAAGCAAGCTGTTGGTTGTAAGTGGGTTTATACGGTTAAGTATCTGCCTGATGGTAGTGTTGAACGCTTGAAAGCGCAATTAATTGCAAAATGGTACTCCCAAACCTATGGCATTGACTACACAGAGACCTTCTCACCGGTTGCTAAGATAGGGTCAGTTTGTGTTGTGATCTCTCTTGCAGCCATGTATGAGTAGCCACTATATCAGTTTGATATCAAGAATGCCTTTTTGCATGGTGACTTACTCGAGGAGGTCTACATGGAGCAACCTCCAGGTTTTGTTGCTCAGGGGGAAGATGGTAAGGTGTGTAGACTAAGGAAGGCTATATATGGGCTTAAACAGTCTCCTCGAGCATGGTTTGGTAGGTTCAGTGAGGTGGTAAAGAAGTTTGGCATGAAACAGTGCAAGGTTGACCATTATGTATTTAGTCATGACTCTCCGGGAGGAAAAATACTGTTGGTGGTGTATGTAGATGATATTGTTATTACTGGGAATGATAACATTGGTATTGATAGGCTGAAGACTTATCTACAGGATCACTTTTAGACAAAGGATCTGGGTAAACTGAAATACTTCTTGGGGATAGAGGTAGTCAGATCCAAGTATGGGATTAACCTGTGCCAGATGAAGTATATGCTTGATTTGCTGGAAGAAACAGGCTTGTTGGGTGCCAAACCAGCTGAAACACCTATGGACACAAATACCAAGATAAACAGTGATATGGGTGAAGTGTTTGAAGACCCTGGCAGATACCGACGACTTGTGGGCAAACTGAACTACCTAACCATTATCAGACCAAACATCTCATTTGCACTTAGTGTGGTAAGCCAGTTCATGCAAAAACTTCTTACTCATTGGAATGCGGTTCTGAGAATTGTGAAGTATTTAAAAGGGGCCCCGAGTCGCGGTCTGATATACAAGAGTGGGGGAAAACTTGAAATAGAAGGGTATTCTGATGCTGATTGGGCCGGTTCTATGTCTGATAGGTGGTCTACTACAGGCTATTGCACGTTTCTGGGAGGTAACCTGGTTACATGGAAAAGTAAGAAGCAGACGGTTGTGGCAAGAAGCAGTGTAGAAGCGGAATATAGGGCTATGGCGCATACCGCTTGTGAATTAGTGTGGCTAAGGAACCTTCTACAGGAAGTAGGGTACAACATTAACACTCCAATGAAGCTCTATTGTGATAATCAGGTTGTAGTAATATCTCCTCTAATCCAGTGTTTCATGAAAGAACCAAACACATTGAGGTTGACTGTCACTTTGTGAGGGAGAAAGTGTTGAATGGAGAGCTAGACACTACACATGTTAATACAGGAAATCAGTGGACTAACTTATTTACAAAAGGCTTGAGTCAGGGAAGAGTGGACTACATATGTAACAAGCTGAGAGTATATGATATATACTCACCAGCTTGAGGGGGAGTGTTAGCGTAGGGGTATTTCTGTCCTTATACCTTGATTGATGTTGTTGATCTGTAATGTTGTATTGAAACATGTGCTCTTAACTTAAGTAAGGGCACATAGGTATTTTCAGTTATGTTTTAATAATAATATAAATACTTACTGGCCGATTGGGAGAAGTTGGGTTGACTCTTCCAGTTCAAACCAGAATTCTCTCTTCTCTCTTCTCTCTTTCTCTCTTTCTCTCTTTCTCTATCACTCTTTCTTCTTCTACATAACTGAACTCAGTCAGGCCGAACTCTAAGGCATACCTGAATTATAACACTAACAATACACAAAAGTGGATAATTAATTTGTAAAAGATGAAGAATTGGGGAAGGTAACTCTAGTCTAAGATTGTTGTAGGATTTTTCTTTTCCAGTTGGGCAAGCTATGAACTATAACCTGAAAACACAAATAAGTTATAGCAAAAAATTAAAAAGAAAAAAAGCCAATGAAAAGGGTTTTAGGTTGTATTTCAGCTCCTCAAATGGTAATACTAATTTGATGTTTTTAAGAAATGAAAAGGATTGTAGATTGATTTGAAAAAAAAAATTAATCTAAAAGTCTTGAAAAGGGACTACTCTTACGTGTCAAAGAAAGAATTTCTGAATTTCTGAGCAAGGCAAAAATCAATTTATAAAATAAATGAACCTAAGAGTAGAAATAACTAAACCATTGATGAGAATTGCACAACATCAAATAATAACAGTGCATAAGGTAGATTCCGAACAGATTGCAAATCCTTGCAGTAATATGAATGAGAGCTCTAGAATTTGTTAGCTTTATTTTCAGTGAAAAAAATAACTCTGTTATAAGCCCTAAAGTTATGGCCAATCACACCCTACAAGAACTGAATGAATGGTTAAAGCAACTTGAAATCCACCCATAAAACTCTGTTATAAGCCCTAAAGTCTGTCATAAACACACAAATTTTGTCTGGCATCATAAAAGTGGCAACCGATAAGTGATTTTCATAAAAAATCACAGGGGGTTTTGCTTCCTTTCTGGTATCAATGTCATTCCAGCATCATAGATTTTTCCTTAAGCATATATACACACAAATGGGACACTTGATGAAGAAAAAAAGATAAACATCCAACAACCCATATATTAATGAAAGAAAGATTGGTTATACTAAAATACCAAGTATTACAAATCATTCATGTCCAAAATTTACTCCAGAGTTTCTTCGGTCACATATTGCAGTTGTAACTAAGAAAAGAGTCACCTCAAGAGACATTAATTTCTCGGAGCCGCTAGGCTAAAAAAAAGCGTGAATTTTTCAAAAGGTGCACACCTGGGCTGAGGCGCAAGGTGCATCAGGTGCACGCCTAGGCGCACGCTGAAAGGGCTGCGCCTAGGACCTAGGCAAGGCACATACCCTAAAATGTGCCTCGCTTGTGTGCCTAGGTTCACCAACACGCCTTTTAAATCATTGGGTTACAACTTTCTCAATTCTCACACAAGATCCTTGTTCAAATATGCACAAAACTAGTAGGTAAAGCTTCTCATACTAATGTCAATTGGATTGTATGATATGAATCCCTGCTTTGAAAAACATCCTTCCACATGGGTTTCTGTCTTTTGGTCCAAAAAAACAAGACAAAAAAGAAACTGAACAAATTTCAGGTAGATAAATCCTATTCCTAACATGTAGAATTATCAAAGTAAATAAATAATAAGTGACATCAATTAGAAAGACCCAAATAAGTGACATGTCCATCAATCTGTTGTACATGGCCCATACATAAACCAGCTACGAGAGTTGATTTAAGCATTGGAATTATATAGGACCTAAAGGTTAGATGCATATCTAATCTACCTCTATAAGAACCCAGATAGCCAAGACCATCATTAGGTAATGCCCTCTTTAGTATATAGGATAATAAAGAGAGCAAAATAATCTACTTACAGTGGCAGGACTTGTCATGCTGAAAATTGGGCAAACAACTCATACAAAGCATTGACTAAATTAGCTGTGAGCCAATAAATAAAAAGTAGGAAAATAAAATATAAACTTCTTGAAAAGCTATGCTCCAAATAGTAAATTCCAACCATGCATTTGCTATAACAGAGGTATTTACTACTAATAAAGTAGTAATGGGGCTGTTACCTAATCAACACCAATGGGACCAATAGATATTTACTTCTTCTGGGCTTTCTAGAAAAAAAGGGAGTGCAGATCTCTTGTCAAAGAAGGCACAAACTTGTTACAGAGAGAGAAACTTTTCTCTTGGGGAAGGGTACAAATTGACAACTTGGACATGGATATTCTCTGGACCGGTAATTGCATTTCTCAAAATGTTTAAAATTTTGAAAAAATTTGATTGTTTTTCCTGTACAAACATAGCTATGGTATCTTCTGTGAGATGACTGCATGCATGACCTTGTAGATTATTGACATTTTAAGACAAACCTGTGTAACTGGTTATGAATGTAAACAGGTTTGACCTATGATTAACACACTTGGCTTTATTCTCATCTAAGTTTACTTTAATATTTTCTTTCCTATTTATATTACAAACATTAAATTGTGGGCCATATAAGTAAGCTGCATTTCTGCCTTGCAAGCTCCCTAGACTAACTTGCATGCAAATGCTGGGCTCCAATTCTTGAGAATTTCTACTTGAGGGAATTTGGTCTTTTTGTTTTGGGCTGGGTTGCATTTTTTGTTTTGCAAATTGTCAAGGTTTGCTATTTTTGATAGATTCCCTCCTTTGAAAGCATATATATTAGCGATTAAAGGTATGAGAGAAGGCATCACAAAGTTTTAAAACTTTTAAAATATTTGTGTATCAGTGTATCCATGCATACCTGGGTGCACCAATACAGATGGGGCATACAATATCAATATTTTAATCCTTGGCCCACCCAAATGGACACTCAAATTAGAAATTAACAACATAAATCACCATCCAATAATCCTTCTATTTCTTTCTCTTTGGGACAGGCTAGAATATTTGAACAACACAATTCAACTTAAGTAGATTCTCTTATTTTCTAATGAGAAAGAAGGTAGCAAGTTACACAGACTATTTATGCTAATTCTTATGACACCGAAGAATCTTCTTCTTAATCAAGTCAGTTCAAGTGCCATCTAAATTTATTAAACAAACTCTCTTCATCTCAGTTGATAGGGGGTTCAGAAGAACTCAAATAGAAGAGGGGGGAAGAAAAATATCTCCAATTACTTCATTCTCAAATAAGTATCACAAAATATCATGTTTATTAGATTTTACAATTTTACAATTGGAATTAGCAACTGTAACACATGTTAAAATTTGGGGAAATTTGTTCAATTTTTCAGGATTTTGTTGAAATAATAAACTCTGTTGCTAGTAGTTGACTACTAGCAACAGAGCATATTATTTCAATAGATTTAATTTTGGTGAGACTAGTTTCCAGACTTGAGGTTTTCCTCACTTTCACACCCTCCTCCCCAAAGAAACAAAGAGGCCAAAACCAAAATTCAAAAACCTTTGTAAAATTCCTTCTTGAATTTTTGCATTATCTTTTTTCAGTGGCAGATTATGTCAGTAGGATGGTAAACTTCTTATTTTTTACCTCTGTATCTACTGCATGTGATTCCACCAAATGTTCATCCAGAAGGTTAGTTACATGCCACCACATGTATGACATAGGCACTACGCAGGAGAACACATTCTTCATGCCCCACAGTCCTCAATCATCTCTGATGAGGGCAGATTTGGCCCTCAAGTGAAATTGTGACACGTGGCACCTCATGACAATTAGGAAAACACCCAGCCAACAAACTTACGAAGTTGGTGACCCACCCGGGCACCAGTCTGGCCGGCCTGGCGCGACCTGCGGGCGGCCTGACGCGCGCCTGCGCGCGGCACACGCGACCTGCGCGGCGCGCGCGCACAGCCTGCGCGAACTGCGCACGGCACGCGCGAACTGCGCGGCGCGCGCGCGGCCTGCGCAAACTGGACCAGCCTAGCGCATGATCCAGCCAAGGCACCCACCGATGAACCTGGCCTAGACACTGACCCGCCGACTGACACAGGCGCCAGCTTGATGACCTGATCTAGACACTGACCCGCCGACTGACACAGGCGCCGACCTGACGACCTAGCCTAGACATTGACCCACCGACTGACGCAGGCACCCCTCTGACAACCCGGCCCAGGCGCTGACCTGGCCGCCTGACACAAGCGCTAGCCTGACGACCTCGAGGAGTTCACCACCGTACCCCAGTTCTGACAGGATGCGACGAGTCTTACCGTTTGGAGGCTTTTCACCCACCTAACCCGCGAGGACTCCGGTATATAAAGACCTCACCCCTCAAAGGGGAGAAGGGGAAAAAAAGGGAAGTAACCCTGCTCTCTAGCTCTCTCATATTATCTTCAAAGCTCTCTACAATAAGAGTGCTAACTTAAGCATCGGAGAGCCCCCACTGGGAAAATACCCCCGGGACCTCTGATTCAGTTCTCGCAGGTCCTTCAGCTCCCGCCGCCTACGAAGAGGAGGAAAAGATGGAGTTCTCGGAGGTCCCTCAGCTCCCGCCACCTACAAGGAGGAGGAAAAGATGGAGCTCTCGGAGGTCCCTCAGCTCCCGCCACCTACAAGGAGGAGGAAAAGATGGAGCTCTCGGAGGTCCCTCAGCTCCCGCCACCTACAAGGAGGAGGAAAAGATGGAGTTCTCGGAGGTCCCCCAGCTCCCGCCACCTACAAAGAGGAGGAAAAGATGAAGTTCTCGCAGGTCCCTCATCTCCCGCAGCCTACAAAGGAAAGAAAACCACCTCATGCTGAGGGTAGTCGGATTGCGCCGCACCAGGGAGCTCCAGCATTCTCTAAGGCATCGGCCGCCTAGTAGGCAGTTCGCCACCAAGCAATTTGCCACCAGGCAGTTCGCCACCAAGGCAGTTCGCCACCCGGCAGTTTGTCACCAAGTAGCTCTCCACTAGGGGGCTCGCCACCGGGCAGTTCGCCACCAAGCAGTTCTCCCCCAGGGGGTTCGCCACCAAGTAGCTCGTCACTAAGGCACGTCACCACCGGGTCAAATAACGAGGTACTTAGCCAAAAAATTTTACATCACAAAACATTGGTACGTGGCCGAAAACGGTTACATCAATCTCCATGCCTCATCTTTCTTAAAAAGCAAGTTTACTGATTCACATAGGAATGTAACGCATTATGCTTGGAAACTTAGTACTTACCAGAAAGCATCTTATAAGAAAGCAAGTGAACATATATTGCTGTAACAAATCCAACCTATAAAAGTTAATGCATGTTAGAAGAATGAAATTAAATACTTTGAAATTAAACTGGAAGTCCAGATAGAGGTTGCAGTAAAACAATTGCATACAAAGATTATTTCCTTAGCACCATGTAGCTTGATATAAATATTGGAGAAAACTCATATATTTGTCAATGAAGAGTATATCCAAAACAAGCATGACTTCAGCATAAGAATGAAGGAACAATGAAATAACAAATTATATTTCTTTGTCATTTTAAAAAGTGGCACCATTAATCATTTTTTGATTACTGTCTTTCTCATTTCATTACCTTCTCCAAAGGCTAGACCGCTAGAGCTCTATCGTCTGACAAATATTAGGCTTTCCATACCAAAAGATTCAATATAAGCTTAAATGAAAATGGCATCTTGCTTGCTGGTAAGGTCTCTAGCTGGTTATAGTGGAGACTTGGGATAAAATCCTGCCTTCACCAGGGATTGAGGGGTTTAAGCGTTAGGGGAGGGCTACCCACTGTTGTACCCCAGTTTCCTACCAAATAAAGAAAGAAAGGAAGAAAAACATAAACATGAAAATAAAAAATGGAGCATATCCTTCAAGGTGCCAGCATCTAATACCCTTGACATTGCATCAGAGGTTTCACGAATGATAGTAATAAAGCTTCTAGGCTACCAAGTAAATAGAATAAAAGCTAAAAGATTCAAAAAAAAAAAAAAAAGAAAATATTATCTGATACAATCTGGGACTGAAAGTTACGTTGTTTTTACAATTCAATTGTCCACCTGATAAGAAGTAGATACCTCATGAAGCTTCTTTCTATGTCCTTTAGATTCAATAGGGAAGCACCTCAGCATGAAAAATAGTCTGCAAGAAGAAAACCAGATACCATCATTCAAGTAGAACCAAAAGTATCTATACAGGAGGACCGGACCAGGTCCATTAAAAAAAGGAAAGAGACTTGTGCATATGCATAGATATTGTAGACTGAAAAGGAAGAAGGCATACCTTCCTCCATACAGCAAGAAACCTAGTGATATGCTAATTGATACAATTGGATAGAAAATGAAGCAAGCATGCATACTTCTAGCATATGAACCAACAAGTAATGCATAGATACATGATTGCAAAGTGAAGTCTCAACTACCACGCTGATGATTGCAAGAACTTTATCATGATTAGGCTAACCTGCAATAAATGCATTTCCTATGGCCTCCACAATGCTGCTGTCATTTATCCATAGGTATATCCAAATACAAACCTGAAACACAAGTTGTTTCAAAAAGCCTCCACAATGCTGCTGTCATTTGTATGCTCAAGTCTGACATAAGCTAACCTGTTTATACCCTAAGCATCATAAGTACAACTTACAATATAGTAAGTTGTGTATTTGATATCAAATTGAAGACTAATTCATCAAAAATAGAAAAAAGCCAAGCAACACGGCACCTAGGTTCAAGCAAGACAAACCCCACAAAATGAGCCTCTCCTGTGAGCCTAAGCATGCCTACATAAAGCAGAAAGTAAGTTGTTGAAAATGAATCTCCTAGACAGACATGATTCATCAAAAAAAAAATCTCCTAGACAGACATGATTAAATTGGGAAGTTGAAGAAAATCAAAAGATCATATATATGGTTATGTTTATCTAGTTAGGTTAGTTTGGGCCTAGTGCATCAGCTAGGAAAGACCAACCAAATACAAAGCCAAGAACCCTGCAGGTAGTGGGAACATGTAGCTTATGTTAAGGAAATACAAGGCTCTACAAATCAAATGAATATGCATAGGCTTTATGTTAAACAATAAAATTATAGAATTAAAATGCAACAATCATAAACAAAGAAAATAAAGCAACTGCAATGTGAAACCAGAAAATACAAATTCACCTTGGTGTCTTGTAAGGAAAAGGATAAACGTCTTGGTAGAAAAGTACTTGAAATTGCAGATTGTGTTAGACCCAGATTGGACAAAATCAGAAAGCTCAGTGGTAATTAGATTACTGGTTTAACTGGTGTTTAATCATTATGCTGATAAAAATATTACCAAAATACTAGGGCCCAGAAAGCTCACTAGGCCACTGGTTTGACTATTTATTCCAATCCACCTCTGGCAACACTAGATCATTGGAATGCGAATTTATCTGCTAGTGAAGATTCATTATTTTGCAGGTTGTGCAAGAGAAGATAGATAAAGACAATGCAAACTTGTATGAAATATATTCCACAATTAATCAAAATGTATACAAGCCTGAGGTTATTTGTTGGATGACTTCTTGCCCGCCAATGATTAGGAATTGAAAGAGTCAGAATTATTTCTATACTTCTGAACCGACTGCACTGTTAGGGGGTTAAGCTATTCAAACTTGGCATAACCTGTCCACTGTCCAGGGAGAACAGAGATAGTATGAAGCTTTTTTTTTTTTTTTTTTCTCCTAGTGTTTTTGAATTAAAAGAAAAGGTACTGGTATGTGTATCTTGTAAAATTTATTTTATGTTTTCATTTCTCTTTGTGAAACCTTGCTAAAGAGGTTGCTAAGAGGGAAAATTTCTAATGTGCTATGGTTATGCCTAGTTTGAAACCCTAACCTTTTAGTAAACAGAAAGCCCAAATGAACCAGAAGAAGTGAACAAATAAATGGTTTATTTTCTAAGTAGAGCTCAAAGAAATCCATAAATGGAGAAACAACTAGAGGCAAAACCCTAGACAAGAAGGAAAGCAAGTGGTGTCCCTGTTTAGTTAGCACAGCAACCAAATTGAAGAAATCTTAATGAAACCAAAATGAAACACAAAGAGGATCCATTTACCTCTCTTATATCTTAGACTTGATTCGATTCCTTACTCATCTTTCTAGAACAGCCCTCCAATAGCATCAGGAGATTAAGTTGCATAGAAGAAGAAGAAGAAGAAGAAGAAGAAGAAGAAGAAGAAGAAGATATTTGAGTTCTTGATAGTGTGGCCGGCCAGAGATAAGAGGAAGAAGAGAGAAGAGAAGAGAAGAAGATCTGCAATGTAACAATACCGGCGGCGCCAGTGTTTATTTTACTATATATAGGGCGACAGAAATAACAAGGGAAAAGACCCTTGTGCCCCTGAGTACAATAACAGACATAACATAAATAAAAAAATGAAATAAAAAACACTTTAATTAGCCAAACAGGCCCTAACATCTACAACTAAGTTATTTTAACATTATTCTAACACTCCCCCTCAAGTTGGAGCATAGATGTCAATCATGCCCAACTTGTCACACAAATCTTTGTGCCGCACATGATGAAGACCTTTGGTGAAGATATCTGCAAATTGCTCTTCCGAGTTGACATATGGTGTGCACACTTCTCCACTTTCAAGTTTCTCTCTGATAAAATGCTTGTCCACTTCAATGTGTTTCGTCCTATCATGTAGAACTGGATTAGTAGCAATATTGATGGCAACTTTATTGTCACAGTAGAGTGACGTAGAATTGCTTACTACGAAACCCAGTTCACCTAACAAATTTCTTATCCACATGATTTCCGCAACCCCATGAGCCATCGCTCTATACTCTGCTTCAGCACTGGATCTAACCACCACACTTTGTTTTTTGCTTCTCCATGTGACAAGGTTTCCTCCTACAAAGGCACAATAACCACTGGTAGACTTTCGGTCATTGACTGCTCCTACCCAATCTGCATCAGTATATACTTCCACTTTTAAGTGACTGTGTTTCTGGAACAACAAACCAGCTCCAGGAAACTTCTTGAGATATCTCAAGATCTTCTCTGCAGCCTCAAAGTGAGTTGTCCTTGGACTGTGCATGAATTGACTAAGGACACTCACTGCATAGGCAATATTAAGCCTGGTCATAGACAAATACAGAAGTCTCTCCACGAGTCTCTGGAACATCTTTACATCTTTCAAAAACTCTCCCTAACTGTCTCCCAGATGGTGATTAGGTTCAACAGGTGAATCGAATGGACCCCCAACTTGCCTGTATCTTCTAGTAGATCTAGTACATACTTCCGTTGGGAAATAAAGATGCCCTTGTGAGAGCGGGCAACTTCAATTCCAAGAAAGTATCGTAAGGGGCCTAGATCCTTCACCTCAAATTTAGTGGCTAAGAATTTTTTTAGTCTCTGGACTTCAACCTCCCAATCTCCTGTGATCACTATATCATCCACATACACAATAAGAGCTGCAATTTTACCTTCACCTCTTTTCATAAACAGGGTATGATCTGACTGGCATTGTTTGAATCCCATATGTTGGACTGTTAAATGAAACTTACTAAACCAAGCCCGAGGTGATTGTTTCAACCTATATAGGGACTTTTTTAACCTACACACCTTTTGTTCACTGCCTTTGGCACAGAACCCTGGGGGTTGGGTCATGTACACTTCCTCTTCCAAGTCACCATTCAAGAAGGCAGGTGAAGATCCCAATCACGATTTGCTGCCAAGGAAAGGAGAATCCGGATAGAGTTCATCTTCGCTATTGGAGCAAAAGTTTCTGCATAGTCCACTCCATATACTTGTATGAAGCCTCTTGCTACCAGTCTAGCCTTGTACCTTTCAACAATTCCATCAGCTTTGTGTTTCACTGTGAACACCCACTTGCACCTCACTGGTTTCTTCCCCTCAGGAAGATCTACCAACTCCCAAGTACCATTTTTGTGTAAGGCATCAATTTCTTCCTACATTGCATCTGTCCATTCAGGTTTTAACAAAGCTTCTGCCACGGTCTTAGGAACGGGGACACTATTCATAGAAGAGAGAAAGACACGGTACGAAAGTGAAACATGCTCATAGGACACAAAATTAGAGATAGGATGATTAGTGGTACAAGATCTAATACCCTTTCTCTTAGCAATAGGAATATTAAGATCATTGGTGATAGGTGAATCAACATTTAAATGAGCAATGGGAGCAAGTGTACCTGGCTGATGAGACGGATCTGCCTCGGGTGAATCCGATGATGTTGGTTGCATAGTGTCCGGCTCCACGGCTTTTGAACTCTGCTAGCTCTTATGGCGACAATGAAAAACCCGGAACGGGGGAGGATCGAGTAAAGGAGGTAGTTGAATCTGAGTCGTCGCCTGTTTCTCCTCAACCCTACTCTCCCCCTGAGGAGAAACCAAGAAGAACGATTGACTCTCAAAGAATGAAACATCAATGGAAACATAGTACTTGCGGGCAATGGGATCATAGCAACGATACCCCTTTTGAGATGAAGGGTAACCAAGAAAAACACAAGGAATAGCCCGAGGGTCAAGTTTACCACGAGTAGGTGACAGGTTGTGGACAAAACAACACCACCCAAAAACACGCATCGGAATGTTGGACAGCGGTGTGTAGGGAACAAGAGCTGATGTGGGGCCTTATACTCTAGTAGTCGAGAGGGCATGCGATTGATGATATATGTCACACACAATACTACATCCATTCAGAACTGTTTTGGCACATTCATATGAATTAGCAAGCCACGGGCAACTTCGAGAAGGTGACGGCTTTTTCATTCAGCTACACCATTTTGTTGGGGTGTCCTAGCACAAGAGCTTCGCTGAAGTGACCCACTCGAAGAAAAGAACTTCGTGAGGTCACTATGGAAATATTCCTTTGCATTGTCCGACTGAAAAATTTGAATTTCCGTTTGGAACTGAGTGAATACCATGCGTTGAAATCTTTTACAATTTGTGGCACTTCATCTCGAAATCGCATAGGGTAAACCCAAGTGTATCGAGAATAATCATCAATCAAAGTAACAAAATACTTATAGCCAGCCGCAATAAGTAGAGTAATAGGGCCCCAAACATCAGAATAAACAATATGAAATGGAAATTCAGATCTTTTATTTCGTAAAGGTAAAGAACTTCTACAATGCTTACTAACTGACAAGTTTGACACTGTAACTGACTCACTGACAAGGACTCAAACAACTTTGGGAACATAACTTTTAACGACTCAAAAGAAAGATGACCTAAACGACTATGCCATAAATAGGCATGACTCCCACTCGACGAACTTGTGGACTCAGTCGCCACTAGACCAGCATTATTCTCCAACACGTAGAGACCATCCACCATGCTTCCTCTACCAATCGTCTTCCCCGAGGTCAAATCCTAAAACACACATGAAGACGAAAAAAAGGTGACTGAGCAGTTCAAAGAGTGAGTAAGACTACTAATGGACAGCAAATTAATAGGTAATTTCAGAACATGCAGGACATTAGGAAGAGTAAGGCCAAGTGAGAGAGATATGGTGCCTCGACCAGCTATGGTAGAAAAAGAACCATTAGCTAGTCTTACCTTATCTCTCCTAGAGAGAAGGTTATATGTCTGGAACAAATTTGACTTACCGGTCATGTGATTTGGGGCTCTAGAGTCAATAATCCAAGGTGAATCAGTAGTATGAGATGACACATGGAAGGCTGTGGCATTACCTGATGTAGACGCAAATGAGGTAGAAGGAGTAGGCCCATAATCCACCTGGCAGAGAGTCCTACCATACAATTCCAAATGTTCACGGAATGAGTTGATAATATCTTCCTTAGGGTCAAAACCGGGATGTCTTTCCTGAGTTACGGAAGGACTAGTCTCTGTCGATGCCACATTAGCTGAGTTATACCTTTTTTTTATTCTGTTGGCCTAGTTTCTTGCCCTGATCCGGTGCTGACTTCTTACCCAAATCCTGTGCCCATTTAGGTTTTCCATGGAGATCCCAGCATGTATCTTTCGTGTGAAATGTTTTCTGGCAGTGAGTGCACCAAAGCTTGCTTTTATCTTCTGATTTTTTTTTAGTGTCACCCCTTTTAAAACCACCTCCAACATTTGTATCTGAATTTCCCCGGACCGCTAGGGTAACTGACTCCCCTTCTACACCATTCATCACACTTCTTCTGCTTTCTTCTGACTGTACCAAGGCATACACCTCCTGGACTGATGGCAAGTCTTTACTACCCAAGATCTGTACCCTGATGGACTCATATGATGGATTCAGCCCTAGGAGGAAGACAAACACTCGTTGCTGTGATACAAGTGACTTATAGGCCTTTGCATCTTCATCACACTTCCAATTCACATTCTGATAGTGATCAAGTTCTTTCCATATTGATGTCAAATCAGAATAGTACATCGAGAGACTCCTCTCCCCCTGCTTGCAAGTAGAAGATCCAGCTTGTAGTTGATATATCTTGGCATAGTGTCTCTGTTCTGAATAAGTGGACTTCACTTGTTCCCATATCTCACAAGAAATTTCAGCCCACATAAAAGTCTTCCTTATTTGTGGCAGCATTGAAACCAAGAGCCAAGACATCACCATACTGTTCTCTTGGTTCCACCTATCATGCTCAGCACTTCCATACTTCGGTTCCTTTACTCTCCCATTGATGTATCCTATTCGCCCCCTAGCAGTGATGTAGAGTTTTATCCCCCTAGACCACTCAAGGTAATTCAGACCATCAAAGGGAATGACAGCCATGGGAAAGCTCATATCCATTCCCCCACTCACTCCATTGTGGCTCCCTGAGATCTCTGAAGTAGCAGAATTCTCAGTCGACATGGTCAAGCAGTTAATCAGTCCCAAACACCGGACTTAGGACCCTTCCTTACTCCACAAAACAATGCTCCACTCAGTTCACACCCACACACTCGGGTTTACCAACCAGATTGAGCACAAACAGTACCAAATTCCGGACAAAAACTGAGGTAATATTCGGAAGATTTTAGACCTGTATAGTTTTAACAGTCCCCACCTACTAGAATTCCAGAATGTCCAACAACCACTAATTAGCAGGAGAGATCCTTCTTACTTATAATCAACTCAAACCATTGAGAAGACAGGTCATCCTTGACCTACAGTTGTCTTAACACATGAACAGGATCACACGATCCAAGAAAACTAGGGTTACACAGGTCCGACAGCATTCAGCCGCCCCAGATTTATAGGGTTTTCACTCAGCACATGACCAAGGAGAGTAAAGAAGAGAAAAATAGGGAGAACTGTACCAGTTGTAGCTATTCTGTAGTCCAGAATTAGAGTTCTGTTCTGCTAGTCTGTTCGATCTGTTCTTTGGGTTGATCGATCTTCTCTTGACAGTAGGGTTGATCGATTTGCTCACTTTTAATCAGCATTCCCGCTCTGATACCATCTTGACAGTGTGGCCGGCCAGAGATAAGAGGAAGAAGAGAGAAGAGAAGAGAAGAAGATTTGCAATGTAACAATACCGGTGGCGCCAATGTTTATTTTACTATATATAGGGCAACAGAAATAACAAGGGAAAAGACCCTTGTGCCCCTGAGTACAATAACAAACATAACAGAAATAAAAAAATGAAATAAAAAACACTTTAATTAGCCAAACAGACCCTAACATCTGCAACTAAGTTATTTTAACATTATTCTAACAAGTTAGGAGAGGGTGAACACTTACCTTCTTTCTTTGATCTTGTACTTTGCTTGCGAAGCTGTAAGAGTTATCAGTGAAATGACCCAAGAATGAATATGAATGAGACTTTCTCAAAGGAGAACACGAGGAGGGAAGAAGAAATTGCTACCACACATTTTTTATGTCAATGGTTCAAACAGAGAGCAAATACATATAGTGGTGTTTAATAGCAATTTAGTATTTGCTGCTTAAAGAAAATAATTTGAATGGCGATTTTAATATATTTTTAACAGCACTTGAATGTGTGCCACATAAAAAATATGTATGGTGGTGTTTGTTATATGCATATAGTGGCACTTTTAACAATCACCACTAAAGCTATCATATAGTGGTGAATAAAAAATGTCACTATGAAAAACGCTGTCAAAGTTTAACTTTGTTGTAGTGTGGTTTATAAAATGCTGAAACTTCTTATCATCATTGTCATTCAAAGGACTGCATAGTGCATACTTCTCTGTGTGTGTGTGTGTGTTCTTTGTCACATTTATCGCGAAGACCATCATTTGATATAAAGAGAAGTGCTAAATAATAATTGGGTTTTGATATAAAATCAACATTTTCAAAATTTGCAGCTCGTAATTTTCAAATCTCAAACTGGATTTGGAAAATGACTTGGTCCAAATCTGTGTGAGATAAAAGTAGATAGGGCCACAGTATATGATACAAGTAACACCACCTCACATGTCACATCATATCAAAAGACATAAAATTTGGCCTGATTCTGTGACATGATCTGTAATTTGGATGTCAGCTTGCCCGATGGCTATTATACTGGTTAAGTGACCATCCATCCACATACACCATACCCTTGCATAACAAATTCTGCTTTACAGTTTCAGCTCTAACCACAAAAATATGATTCTTCTATGCATATCTTTTCTGCCTTTGCTTCATTACTGCTAACATGGAAGCAAAGAATTCCCATATCCTATAATTTGCGTTGCATTGACTGCATCGCAACACCCCAGTTACTGGTTTCCCAGTGTTTGACGAGCATGAAGTTCCTCTCTGTCAAATGGTTTGCCTCTCCTAGGGAGATCAGCTAAGTTACAGAACTCTGACAAAGTCTTTCTAATCTTCACAGTTTTCTTTTTCTCTGGAGGACGGGGTCCTAGAACACTTACATCTATAGTTGCCCCATAATACCGTGAGGATTCTATTACAGCATCATAGGCCTTTGATGAAAGATGTAAACCCTCCTTTTGAGCCCTTAGATACAGTTCATATGCTAGTCTTGGTTTGGCATCTTTTGCAAGAGCCTCAATAAGCATTTCATATGTAATCTCATTTGGTGAGATATTCTGAACTTTCATGCGATGAAACCATTCAAATGCAGTGCTGCCTATACCATTCCGTGCACAGCCACTTATAATTGCATTATAAGTGACAACAGTGGGTTCAATCCCAGATGAAATCATATCACGGATGAGGGAATCTACCCTCTCAGGTCTTCCTTGTCCAATGCAAACAGAGGCCATAGTTGTGTAGGCATACAGGTTTGGCTCAACACCCACTTTAACCATATGATCCCAAACTCTGAGAGCCTCATCATAGAGTTTCCCCTTCTCAAGGGCACTGAGCAATGCCCCATATGACAGAATTGTTGGTTTTTCACCTTGCTCTACCATCCTTCTAAATATCTGCACAGCAGCTGAAGTTTCTGATGCCTTGGAACAGGCTACAAGAACTGCATTCCATTCCCTACTCCCAGGTTTCAGGCCTTTATCTTCCATTTTGTTAAGTAACCTTACACCCCATCTCCATATTCCTCTTCTCCTAGCTGCAGTGAGTAGAATATTGAAGTGAGATACAATCAGCTCATATGATAGGTT
This sequence comes from Nelumbo lutea, assembly GCF_056320005.1. NCBI lineage: Eukaryota > Viridiplantae > Streptophyta > Magnoliopsida > Proteales > Nelumbonaceae > Nelumbo > Nelumbo lutea. The sequence goes on from NC_142687.1 coordinate 7,465,918, forward strand.
ATTTGGCTTTGGCCCCTTGTCCAGCAAATCCTCATAGATCTCCAGAGCTGCCCACCACTTCTTGGCCTTTCCCATCAACCATATTATATGGTTGCAGACAGATAAGCTAATATCAGATTCCCTTTCTCGTATCCTGTTATACAACTCTTTGGCAACAGTATAATGCCCTTCTAGAGTACACGCCCAAACAAGACGCTCATGTTCTGCCCGACCAGGCCTCAGACCAACCTTATCCATATCTGTAAGAAGCTTCAGTACCCTGCTATTCAAGTGATCTCCCTTCACGAGCCATCGCCGCATCACTTGGTAACAAATACGAATTATAAACTTTTCCAGCTTGACAAATTCATTTTCCCAATCTTCATCAGTATTGTCTTTTCCTATTTCACCCTTCTGATACTTTTCTCTTAGTTCAACAAAGAACTTTAGAGCTCCATCTCCATCTTCCATTCTTCTGTAAGCCAGCAAAGCTGTTGAATAGGATATGGGAGATGGAGAGAGGCCCTTTTCCTGAATCTCTTTGAGAAGATCAAGGGCCTTAATGGACTGCCCTTGTTCCAAATAAATAGACATTAAAGTGTTGTAAGTTACAACATTAGGAAGGATCCCTTCCTCTGCCATATCTTTCATGACTCTCTCCGCTTCCCCAAACTGTTCAGATTGCTTCACTGCACCAAGAAGACTATTGTATATGAAAAGGTTCGGACCACTAAAATCCTTTATCTCCTTCTTCTTTGTTCTAAGCCACTCAACAAGAGCCATTGCTGACTCTAGTCTCTTCTCTATTCCAAAACCTCTTATTATGGAGGAATAGACAGGAAGGGGCAGTTCACCCATATCCTTTAGAATCTCTTCTACATCACCTACAGTTTTAACAAGCCGTAAGCTCCATGCAAGTGCACGAACGTCAATCCTTGTATTATTATCTTCAACTACTTTTTCATTTTCACTAGCTTCTCCCCCTGGTCCTCCTCCTTCAGAAAGAATTGTCTCATTCACTTCCTCGTTAAAACTAAGATGGCATTCTCCATCTTTTGATAATTTATCTGGCGGATTTGAAGCTTCTGTAGCGAATTCGTTGCCAATTGCTCGTTGCTCCAATGTCCAAGCCAGTGCAAAAGAAGCACCAAACAAATTTCTCTTTGATTCACAAAAGAGAACAAATTTCTGTTTGGAGAGACTGAAAAAAATCCCATACTGAGGAGTAAAATTTGGATTCCAACAACAAGCACCAGTCCTAAATTCCGCTGAAGTTCTAGAAACTAGCAAAAGATGAGAACTTCTGCCCTGATATATACAACCATCAATAGCACATATTTTCTTTTTCCCTCTCCTTATTGTTGAAATACAAGAAGAATTGACATCAAATCCCAAATATGGAACTGTAAAAAAGTCCCTTTTTAAGGGCCAGACGCTTAAAGCTTGCATCTTAAGCGTAAATTTATAAGTAAAAGCAGAAACCCACAACGAAATATCCCATTTAGTATATGTGTATAAACTGTTTGCTCTCAAAATTCATTTGCCACTAATTTCTGTCGTAAGAAACAGAACAAAATACCCATCTTTTCCGGTATGAATCTTAGGTTCTGTCACTGATGAATATTCAGTGATGCACAAGGAGGGAAGGGTTCATACCTTGAAGAAAGAGGAAGAGACAGTAGTGAAATTTTCCCTTCTGGATGAGATTCGGTTGATATGTGGGGTGGGTTGAAGAGGGTTTCTCTTCCACAACTGTTCCTCTCTACTCACAGCCATTCAATTTGGAACAGAACGGCTGGCTCATCGTTACTCGTTAGCTACTTCTTTTGCTTTCGTTAATGTGCGGGTGCGGGTGCGGGTGCGGGTGAGGTCCCCGCGGAAACCGGATTAAGGACAAATTTGTGAGGACGGTCTCGTCCACGAGGAGATGAGCTATAAATTATTACAGTACAACTCTGATACAAATACATATGTATATAAGACGGTTAATCGATCGTACCCATACAGATCAACACCACGCCAATGGTATTTGATATTTCACAATTTAAGTTTTTTTGGTAAAGCATGGATAAATACTTTACTGTTGGTAATCGGTAAAAGGCTCATCAATTTTGGGTCTGGGCAGTGGAGTTGGGGACAAGATCCGTAGATTGGGCCAGGACAGGACCCACAACTTTGCCACGTTACCCTTGTTTTTCTGGATATACTACCAATAGTCAAAACCGGATTCAGTCAGTGCAAGGTCCGTTCCAATAAGTTTTATAGCCTTACATTGGGAATATCTCCCATTGCATTGCATTGACTGAATCCAGTTTCGTGGGGGCTCAATGCAAATGTGCAATTTATTGGGCCGGGCCAGGAAGAGCGTGTTAAGCACCTTAGGCAGGCGGGCGCAGGCCCGGTCCATTTTATGGGCTCCAAATACCAGGCTGGACCAGACAAACAAGCCATGCAGGCCCAGTCAATAAATCTACAATTCAAACTTCTCTGAAAAACTTATAGAGTTGATTTGACAACAATACAAGATCTAAAATTAGAAAAATCCGACCATTAAAAAAAAAAAACTAGAACAAATCCAGCCTTCAGGTTCTTCACCAAAATCTAAATTACTTCTAGATTTGTTCTTTTCTTAAAGCACAGGTGTGGGGCACAATACTTAAACTCCTATTCTCCTATCCTCTACCAATGATCTACAACCCCCTTTCTTGTCTATGGTCTCCCGCTACTGTGACTAGTCTATTACTTTGGCTCCAACGTTTTCTGCAAGATCTAACCATCACCTTCACTCAACCTATATGGAGCTTCATTTTGGTACTCAGACAACATTGCACATTGCGGAAAATCCCACATTCCACAGACATATTAAATACATCAACATAGAATACCACCTTGTTCGGGAACACATCCATCCGCACCTTTCACATTTCTACTAAACTCCATCCGCCCGATTTACCCACTGAAGCGTTGGATCGATGTTGCTCTATTCCAATTTTTAAGTGTTCGTTTGAAATCGGAGCCGGAATGGTTTGTTACTATAGTTTGGTTCAAACAGAAATGGAAATGAAAATTAAAATGAATAGAAATGGGATTTCATTTTCAAGGAAGAGAAAGAGAATAGCTATTTCCTCAAATAGGAGATTACCATTCCATCAGGAATGAGAATAATATTTCAATTATTCCACCCAATCAAACAGTTTAAATCGTAATAACCCAGTCCAATTCCAATTCCAGACCCCTATTCCTCAAAATTAAACAGGGCATAATTAATACAAGTAATTTATAGACACAATCAGACAACTACAACTATATGGTTACAAGACAATACATTTATTTCTGCGCTTCTATCCTCAACTCTTTCATGCTCATGTTCACCATTTTATGGTGGCGATGACAATGCCTTGGCAGGATTCAACATCCAAGTGATAACAATCAAAGAGTCATTTTCTAAAATCACATTTACATTCAATTTGCTACGACATAAGTGCATTATGTATGTATAATTGTACATGGTGTTTATATTGGAGGGTCAACTTTTAAACTGATTTATCAAACATTTAGGGGAAGTTCTACAACATCAATTGTTTTTCTTATTGCCCGTTCCAAAAATAAATTAAAAACAATCGTACTCTATTTTTGTTTCAGTTTTTAATATATATATATATATATATATTAAAAGTTCCTTGAATTTCTGGTTTCAAAAATGTGTTTTTATTTTGTTATTTCCATAAAGCATATAATTTCTATATTACAAAATTTGTTTTTATTTTACAAACCATCATATTGATGGTTCCAAAAATATGAATTGTTTTTTTGAAACAAAATCACCTTGTTTTTTTTTCCTTTGAAAACAAAAATAGAGTTCAAGAACATGTTTTTTTTTTTTTTTCGCTGATATGGTGATTCCAAAATAATGAAAACAGAAACATTCATGTTGTAGAAAGCCCCCTTAAGCAGTCAAGATGACCATAATCATGGTGCAAACAATGCGGCTAGCCCATCCCCCAAACCCATATCCCAACCCTGGTGCAGGCGGGATTTGATCCCAAGTCTCCATTACATCCATTAGGAGACTTTATCAACCAGCTAGTTGGCACCTTGTGAAATAGTATCATTATCTTAATTATATGTGACTAATACAACAAAAAAAAAAATCATGTTTATATGAAACTTAAAACCTTTTTAAATCAAAGTTTTGTAGAAATGTAAAATTTAAATGAATTCGTTTAATAAAACTTCAAAAATAATTTAAAATTTAGATAGTTAAGACCGAAATTGAGCCACTAGAATATACCCCTACGAGGTGGGTGCTGATAATCTAGATATATTCCCCGTCCCACAACGTCCCAAAGCACATCCCTGCCGTGGATAGGGAACATCTCCCGATGATGATATCATCGTGCAGTATATCATTGGGAGATGATCCCAATCTATGGCGAGAATGTGCTACGGAACGTTGTTGGGGGCAATCTTGTGGGGGGCTGATTTGATAACTTCAATGAGAGAGCCCTTATTATAAAATTACTTTGAGACTGGAATTACAATTTACAGCCACTTGGAATCTGCTACCCACAGAGCACCATCGCCATGTATTAAGAGCATCTTCCTATAAATGACAAAGAAATATTCCCAATGCACTGTTATAATGTCTCGTAAGTAGACCTATGAAAACAGCTATACCCAAACCCGTAACAGGCCTCCATAGACCATAGGTCTCCTTTCGGCCAAATGTGCTTTAGACCATAATCTTGATGGCCCAAAATGGATGCAACCACAAGCTTGTAGCGATCCATCCATTTGCACTGCTCTAGTTTAGCCTATTCTGAAGCCTTATAAATTGAGCCTTCATGGGAACAAATAAACTGTACGTCAGTATGTATGTATATCTTCGTCTTAGGCTGAGCTCAGACGATATTTGTCTAAATTAGTTGGGGGTCTTTGGGCTTGTATCAAATACCAAAATAATAATAATAATAATAATAAGTGTAATGTCCTGGTATCAACTCGTACCAGACCCCAAATGAGATTAATGACGAGCTTGTATCATTTATCATGTATAATCCTTTTTTAATCTTTAATAATAATAATAATAAAACAACTTTTGTACAAGATGGTCCTGAAGGTTGCATCTTTTCCATGTAACATCAACCGAACATTAGGCTGTAGGTTGTGTTTGGGAGTGATTTTTTGGCTTAAACAAGTTTTTTGAAGAAATCGCCTTTTGATTTTAAAATGATTTTTTTTTTTTTTGAAAAACTACATTTTTATTATTGGATGTTTACAATCTTTTTTGTTGAAATAATTTCTTGAAAATGTGAAAAGTTAAATGGATATTTTTCTTTTTTAACAGGGTTTTTATGCAATAATAATCCCATTTTAAACTTTATTGACCAAACGATTTTTTTATTGCTTTTTGGTTTCCCCAACGTGAATAGCACAAAAGGTCTCTTGGAGAAACACTCCCAAACGCGACTCAAATATTAAAATCCCATAGCTCAGGTTACAAATTAGAATATATGTGCTCCTAATGGTACAATCCACAACTTTACTACAACCTTGAAACGATCATTTTGGGCCACCTGTCGTCAACACATGGTAAAATGCACTTTTGCACTAAAAAAAAAAAAAAAAAAAAACTGTATTTAGAGCAGGTAAAATTTGATGTAGCTAACGGATGCAGATTCCATATTCGAATTGTTTGTTTGAGAGTGAAATAAGAAGGAAAACAATGGGATCTATACTTTATATGAAAGGGAGTTTTTTCTTCAAACACAATTAAAGTAATGAAATCAATTTTTTTTTCTTTAAAAAACTGTTTTTTTCCTTTTCTTTGGAAAGAAATTGATCTCAGATCCCACTTCTATGTCTGTTTTATGTTTTTAGTTTTTATTTTTTTATTTATGCATGTCTCTTTTACGTTGAAATCAATCTCCACCCATTCCTTTTATAAAATTGATATTTATTTTTATACAACAAGGTAAAAAATAAAAGGTTTCCACAGCTAATTGGTTGGTAATTAGGGATGTGGCAAGAAGCTAGATTTAGCAGCAGAAGAAACTTGTGTGCGCGTTTGGACTTATGTAGTCAAGACAAGCCTTTAAGATGTAAGGGCCAAGTGTAGGCCCATTAATGGCTCTACTAAGGTTAATGACATTGAACTGCATAGTTATGGCTTTTGTCGATCTGTGGGAGGCATTGCTTACATGCCAAAGGGGATTATGCTGATGATGGTTGTGCTAACTAGGCAACTACTGAGCCTTGAACACACCCAGGTGCTAAGACGTGGGATAGCTCCATCAGCTTAAACATGGGGCTGGTGAAGTGAAGGAACATTGTTATGGCCAATGCTCATGCAAAGTCTCCCTCATAAGATACACAGCCAAGTGCCAATCCATGTAGTGTCTCCGTAAATGTGTGTGTGCCGATGAGAAACCCTGATAGCCTTGAAAGCTTTAACTAGGGCTGCCTCATGAGAGATGTAAGGTATTGAGAATGGCAAGGGTAAGCATTAGACCACCCCTCACCAAAAAGGATGTTAAGCTCTTGAGCTTTTGGTGGAAGATAACATTAGAGTGGCCTAAAATTTATGATAATGCCACTCAATATATACAACCCAAACAAATGTAGATAGACTAAGCCTACATTTAAACCTTGACAAGTGGATTAGGTTAAGGGGTAAAGGCGCATTGACCCAAACCCCTATCTGGTTGACCTTAAAGCGGGTTTTGGGTTGAGGACCTTGAGGTCAACCCACATCAAACCCAACCCATTGATATAGGAGGACAATATTTGTAAATAACTAAATACAGCCTTGGATGAGTAGAGGGATGATACCACTTGGAGCGGGCAAGACCGAATCCACATTCCATTTTAATTAGATGGGTCAGATCACCAAGTCAAGTTCAAATTGGGGCGAACCTATACCAAACTCTGACCTTTCGATATCCCTTCCCTGGTGAGGTCTACTTTGACTTTCACCGGTCCGGGGTTGAGGGGTATTGGGTTAATGGTAAGGAGGAACCCAAAAGGGCCAAAACAATTGTGGCCACTGACCAAAGACTGGTTGGTCCAAAGTGTCTAACCAGTAACCACACTCTTTTATAAGAAGCAGAACAGAACAGAACAGCCTCATTTAATTTGCCTTCATGGGTCCCGTCCTGCAGGCTGCGGAGCTATCACTACCCTCATGTCTAAACTCTACAGTGCAAATAATGGTTGGTTCTCTCTCTCTGTCTCCCCAAAGATCTCTCTCTCCAAAGATTTGAGTCCTGTACTCCTCCACTAAACAAGGTGAACCTGGGAATTCGTGAAGCTTTGCTGTGAGCTTTATGAACTAGCAGGAACAGTGAAATTGGGATCCCCCTCCTTGGCTCCTTCCCAGTTTCCAAGCGTAGTAACTATTAACTAATCCGATGAAGAGAAAGAGATGTATGATGTGATGTATCTTTCGCATTTTGTGTTGAGCTCAACAAGCCTCAAGCTCATCGGTTACAACAAAACTCTCTCTCGTGGGTACACAGAACAGTCTGGGAGTACTCTCTGATGAGTCTCTGAGAGCCTTCTTCGTCTTCGTGGAACGTACACACCAACAACTACAATACAATACTCCCTTCCTCTTAACTCTTAAGATAAAGCGAATCTGGTAAGCACGTGAAGAATCAATCTCGTGCGTTGCCAAACTTTGACATTGTTTGGATTTGGGCGTGGGGTGTGCCTGCCCTCTCACAAGTTAGGCTTAGGCAGTTATCATATCATGCTCTCTTAATTTTGTTTTTTGTCCGGTTCATGTATGGGTTGGCACTTGGCCGGTTCATGTCCTCACCAAACTCTAGTCTGTTTTTTGGGCTCATTGGTTAGGGAGTGTTAGGATCAAGAATTGCAATCATTTCAGTTATGTGTCAACTACCAAGTGCACGCTTACTACTTTTTTTTTTGTTGGTGTAGAACATGCTTACCTTTTAATATACTGAACTTTTCATTAGTCGGTCGTGCACTTTGGGGACAAACCTCCTCTTAAAGCTTGTTAGCACTTCCGAATAACAGTTACCAATTTCCTCTTTTATTTTTTTTATCTTTTCTCTCACGGAGAAGGTACCGTGCCTCCCTATTTATCCGTCACTTTTACTAATTAATGTCCTAATCCGAAGTGAAGAAGGTTGCATTAGTATACGGTATACATAGCCTATGCCAATCAAATGGGTCCCCCTTTCTGGTGGGTAGCTTTGATTTGCCAGATCATCATCTTCCAGATGGCAAAAGGGCGTATCTAGAATAATCTAATTGATCAGTTGAATAGCAGAGAGTATCTTTCCAACTCACCACAGGGGGGAGAGATACCAAATAGACCTAGAGGCTAGAGTTGTCAACCACCATAACAAGGTATAGCTTTAAAATAGAAGTCCAATGCTTAATTTAAGGGAGTTAAGAAGAGAAGAGACCCACCGAACCTAGAAATGAAACCTAATCATAAATGCAAGGAAAAGACAGTTACCTAATCTCTATTTCTTATCCTCCAAATATTCCAATATAGAATTAAGATGTGATTAGTTTTGAATTGATGGCCCCCTCTCTATTCTGAAACCAAAATAAGTGAACAAGGGAATAACCCACACGGGCCACACCACTCCGACCGACCAATTCTGTCGATGTGAATATGTGATTTTGTTTTGTTTGGCCCGTCAATCAAGCTCCATCGTGTTACAACCATGTCCATGTGCTGACTGCTGATGTGCGTTACCTCTCCCCTCTCCCCTCTCCCCAAGATAATCAGCACAAGAAACTCCCTACTCCCGACCATATTTTATCCCACGTGGCACCGTCACAGTCTTCTGTTACTAACATGGAACCGAATTTGCTGCAAAGTTCCACTCTTTTGCGACCCCAAACGAGCGGAGCCAAAGCCAAACCACCCTTTTTTTTATTTCTTTGTTTGTATCATCGTCTCGTCACCAGGTCCTATATAAATACCCTCCGTTCCTCCTCTCTAATCCTCTTCCCCCGGCGAGCGAGAGAGAGAGAGAGAGAGAGAGAGATGATTAAGTTTAGAGCAAGGAAATTTTGCAGAAGCAACTCTAAGATTAGTGGTGGAGGAAGCACGGGAGGGTCTGGCAGAGGGTGTGGAGGAAGCGGAGAGATCAAATGGGAGCTCAGACCGGGAGGGATGCTGGTTCAAAAGAGAGAAAATGGGGAAAGTGAGGGAGAAGAAATGATTACAGTAAGAGTCTCAACTGGATCGAAGTGGCACGATATCTCCATCGAAGCAACTTCGACGTTTGGTAATCTGCCTATCATCAACATCCTTCTCTTTTAATTCTTTCTAGTCATGAGGTAGTACAAATATATCCTAATATGGGTGGTTGGATACTGATTCAAGGTTTCCCTTCTAATAACAAGATGCAGAGTGTATTGTTTTTCGTTTATATCTTTTCCTGTGTGTTTTGATATTTGCAGGTGAACTGAAGATGATTCTGTCATTGGTGACTAATTTGGAACCAAGAGAGCAGAGGCTTTTGTTCAGAGGGAAGGAGAGAGAAGACGGTGATTTCTTACACATGGTTGGAGTTAAAGACAGGGACAAAGTGCTGTTGTTGGAAGACCCAGCTATCAAGGAGAGGAAGCTTCATGCCTTGTCCCCAGAGAATCCTTGCCACACCATTAGTGTGTAATCTGATTATATATTATTTTCTACTAACCATTTGACGCGGCTTAATTAATGTTTTGTATGAACTAAGAACAACTACTCCACAAATTGTTGGTATTTTGTGTAATTTATTTCTCTTTTTATGCTCCTTGACCTTGAGCAATTAAATATATGTAGTCTGATCTTGTATCCACATCATTTGAAATCTCTCTATCTCTCTCTCTCTCTCTCACCCCAGTTCGCCTGCACACCTCTCTCTTTAATTACATGACAAAACAGCTGGGGCAAACTCTTGGCTTCAATAAACTAAACCGAAATAAAAATTCCAAATTTCCAATGCACTGAGCTCTGTAAATAGGCGTACAATTGCAAATGTGACTTGTGTATGATCAGACTCTGTATTTTACCCTGTTAAAAGTTCTGATTTAACACTTTGGCTAAGTTCCTTGCTTCCTTGGAACTTTTTACATTTAAGTGAGAAAAGAAAAGTAGTGTTTATAAGTTGGTTGTAAAATTTCATTAATGTCAGGGGCTGAAAAAGTTCTATTTGGGTGGTGATGGAATCATGTAAATGATTTTTTGGGCACCATCGTGGAAATGGTATTTGGCTCCAATTCCGCAACTTTCAGAATTCTGTATGTATAGTTTGGGTGCAATTTCAATATTTCATAGTTGGGATAATACACCTTCTGAAACCTTCACTTTCATGCTTCAATGGAAATCTTGATACTGGAAATGGAAATCATTTGAAATCTGGTGGATCTAACATCTCAATCTTTCTGATTTTAGTTATCATTCGGAGGGTGCCAACTTGCTCAGTTGGTATGGAGTCTATGGACGGTTTAGTCTTTGGCAGGTTTAGCAGAGATTTGGGGGTTTTGGGCTACACCCTCTGTGTAGCAGCCCCTGCACAGACCGTCTTGATCATTTATGCCTTTGTTCAAACCATATTGGGTTGATTACATAAATCATGTTTCGCCATTCTGTTCTGTTTTCTATTCTGTTCAATGGTCAATGTCACATCCATCCATCAACAAATCAAATTACAGGTGCTTAAATGATAACATTCACTTGTGTAGTATTGGTTGCATTCTTGATACAAATCCTCCATCTGGGCTTGGGTATAATAATTATTATATGGCTGGTTTAGCATAGATTTGGCAATCACACCAGCTTACCAGCTTTTGAAATTAAAAAAAAAAAAAAAAAACAAAAAACAAAAAACAAAACTTGATGTATTGCACTGAATTTATTTCTAAAGCTAATGTAACTCCTTAATAGCCCAAAGAAAAAAAAAAAAAACAAAACAAAACAAAACAAAAACAAAACTTGATGTATTGCACTGAATTTATTTCTAAAGCTAATGTAACTCCCTAATAGCCCAAAGAAAAAAAAAACAAAAAAAGAGAGTTTTTAGCTATGGAAAGTTATAGGGATTTAAAAACCAAGTGACCAGTCCATCTTTAAACGTAAACAACGTGAATCTCGTGCATCATGCCATGATTTTGACCAATCCGTAGCCTTAGCCATTAAATAATGCCAAACCAGTAAATGACGACCTAAACTAAATTAAAGCCGAAATGGTCTTCGACTACTACCGATGGCACTCCTCCATTCCAATTTTCAGAGGAAGAGAAGGATCGGATGGTAGGTATGACTTTATAATATTAGGGGTAAATTGATGAAACCTCAATGGAAATCTTTTTTGAAGTTTGGTAATTGCAATCACCTCTATTTTTGATACGCAGGTAAACCTCTTTTGTTATAATACTCTAACAAGAGGCTCTAAAATGCCTAAAATATCCATCATTTAATATTTGGAAAGCAAACAGTCTCGTCAAAAATAACTATATAGGTATTTTGGATAGGGGTGGTCATAGTTTGATTCAAGGTTAAAAGTATCGATAGGGTATATCGACCGGTATCAATCTTTCTTTTTAATTTCCACTTTTTTTTTCAATTTTGGTTCAGAGGGGCTAGTTTAAGTCTCAGCTGCCCTTTGAACCTGGCCCTAACCAGATATAACCCCTGTAGGGGCATATTGAGAAGGGCCCGATATGGGCTGATACGTCATAATTTTTTGAACCTTGGTTCGATTAACTGAACTGTGGGGCTTTTTTTTGGAATCGAACCGGTACTACTGGTTTTTGGAAAACTGGTAACCGAAATCGAACCAGAGCCAGTCAGTTAATCGGTTGATTGGTTTGGTTAGCCGTCGGTTCGACTCATCAGTTTTTCGGTTTTTTTATTTTTATAATATATATTATAAAAATAATAAAATATTATAAATATATAGATATATATATATATATATAATGCATATTTATTAATTTATATAAAATATATATAATATACATAAATATATAAAAATATATGTATACCAGTCGGTTCGGTTAACCGTCGATTTTCTATATTAGTTAATTAAAACCTAACCAACCAATTCAATTAACTGATTTTTTGGTTCGATTTCGGTTGGTTCGGTTTTTTGGCTTTTTTGTTCACCCCTAATTTTGTATAGTTCCATACCTCTTTTTAAAGGATTCTAACAAGGGGTTTTTATTGTTCAATCCACCCCAGAAATCCTAGCTCCATCGTACAAATGGGGATAGGTGTCAGCTTGGAATTGATGCTAATTCACGGGCAGGCATGGGTGTTATAAGTAGAGGTGTTTGTAATTTTGAATTGTTGTAGGTCTGCAGTTCAAATCATAATTATGAAATGGAGTGCAGTTTAAAAATCCCTTCTAACAAAGGGGGCCTTCTTGCAATTGTGTCAAAAAATTAAGAGGAAGTGATTGCAATTACCAAACTTTAGGAGATATTTCAACAAGAACCAAAAACTTCAGGGGAGGTGTAAGCAATTTACCCTAATATTTATCAGGTAAGACAATTCAAAAATATAACAGCTCCAATAGTGCAGCTCAACCATATTTATGCTATATATTAATTTGATGAAATGTTGATGCACTAAAGGCCAATTTGGTTCACGGGAATAGGAGTTTGGAATCGGAATTGGAATGGGCTATTCCGATTCCAACTATTTGGTTGGACAGAATCAGAGTCCCATTTCCATTTCTACTGCACTTTTCTCCCTTGGGAATGGAATCTCATTCTTGCTTATTCTAATTCCTATTCTCATTCCTATCTGAATCAAACAGACTATAAGAATAAACCATTCCAATTCACATTATAAAATATTCTGATACTGATTCCAATTCCAACTGCAAACCAAACGTACCCTAAGATGTTTCAACAATATATGGGTCCATACCATAAGCAAGCAGTAAGGGCGTGAGGGCATGCTTCTCTACTGAAATCCACCCACATCCCTTCTCACATTTGCTGTGTTTTGAGAGCTAAAGGCAAAAGGTGGAGTTTATTTTATTTTATCTTCCTAGCTATTACATGCAAAACATCACACCAAGTATACATCAACATAAAATTAAAATTAAACACTAAAAAAACACAACAAACATAACCTCCTTTATTTCAAAACACTCTCCCCTTTGTTGCTCTCAGTACTAATGTAGTTAATTTATATCATTAGGCTAATAATTAATCTCAATCATCTTCACTTATGGCTTCTTTACTACTTCCTGCTTGGGGATGATCACTCTAAGTACACCATTCTCCATGGTCGCCTTCATCCCATCAATTTTGGCATTCATGGGTAGCCTAAACCTTCTACACAACTTACCATGGCTTCTATCCATCCGATGCCAAATGTGGTTCTTATCCTCCTCCACCTTCCTCTCTCCACTTATTTGGACAATTCTCCCCGGCCCTCATCTACTTCTATCTTTACTTCGTCCTTGATGAGGCCTGGGAGATCAGCCATTAACACGTAAGCGTCGGGGTTCTCCTTCCAGTCGGTCGGGACATCAGCAGCGATGACCAGACAAACCAGACCACAAGGGGAAAAGGGGTCCTAAAGCTCAATTGAGAGAGAGTTGTCACCGGAACCGGACAACATTTTGAAAAATATTGATTGGGAATGAAGAGAGAAACTGAAAGAGAAGAGAAAGTAGGAAGTGAATAAGGAACAAGTTAAGACTTGTGTTTAATACACTATAGATAGATGCATGCTAAGCTAAACCATCAGTTAGTAGGTTATATATAGTGATCATTGTGCATAGTCTCGCAATGAATCGATGGATATTGAAGTTTCGTTTTTGGTCTCTATGGTAATTACTTTATACAGGTCACAGATGTTTGGTTAATTAGAAATTGCATGACCTTCGATTAGGTGCCAAAGCTCGAACCTTCTGCTTCTTTTGCGTGGAAATATGATATTTGAAAGAACTTGAAAAGGGTAATGCTCACGCAGGAAAGCCCACACGGCCACACCTAATAATAAACGATCGTGTTAGTCCTAGCGCGTGTTCATCACTCGTTGGCCGCTTAGTCGCCGGAAAGCCTACGCGACTCAGCAAGACCGTTTCCATTGAATCTTCATCTAGTAAAAAGCTTATTCTTGCCACGTGGCCAACAATAAATTTTCAGTTGAAAGTTCTCAATGGGGCTAGAGTAGTGGACAAAGAAGTAGGGCTTTTGTATCTCTTTACTTGGCAACCCAGACTAGTGAAAAAGAGAGAATATGATTGCGAATATGCGATCCCATCTCCACCTTCTTCTTGGATAAGGATTTGCTAGTAACTAGAATGTCTCGGAAGCTAACGAAGCAAGAGGGGTTTCTAGAGAGAGAGAGAAAGAACCTGAGATGCTAGAAACTGACAAAGGTGATTCTTGTGGGTTCAAGATATGGGTATTCTATGGTCTACACGGGTGCATCTGTGGGGTGGGGAAACCCCAATTCAACCCGGGCCTCAGGTTTCGTTGGGCTGGGTGCTAGAATTGGGCCTACAAATTTCAACCCATGTTTATTACGAGATTATGAGTTTATGACCAAACCGGACGAATCATGGGGTCGAATAATAAACATGTATCATGAATTTATAATTAAAAAGAAAAATCGGTCCAAAAATTATAGAATTTTTTATTATATATTTTTAAAAGCTAGTTTAAAAACCGATGCTTATATATTATACACATATTTACATATAAAATATATCGAGTTTTGACATTCAACTTGTTTTTTATTTAAGTTTTAAATATAGTAGCTGTTATTTTTACCCTATTGCATTTATTTGATCAAACATTTTACCTTACTTTTTTTTATTTTTGATTTAGAAGGTTAAGCATCGAATAAAATTATAAATTGTATATAGGTAGGGCCAAACCCAAAGGAAATATGATATCCTATTAAAATTAGGAGTGATGATTCAATGAGTGTTGAGCATGCTTTCATTCAATAGGGCATCATGACTCATGATCACCCTACTGTGTTGATCACATTCATTGACAATCAAAAATTGTAACCCCTCTAACGAGTGATAAGCACGTAACAAGTACTACTGGGAGCGCATTCATTCCATCACCACTCTAAAATTAAATAATCAAGTTATAACTTAAAAGCAAAAATAAATAAATAAATAAAAGTGGGGTGAGTGAATCTTTCCACCATCATCAACGAAGGCCGGAGGCCCGGAGATTATCATGATTTATGCCATGTTTCTCTTCTCAATACAAACCACCAGTTGCGCTGAAACAATCAAATCAAGGCCTTTTGATGAATTGTTATGGCCCCACCTTAAATTAGACGAAGTGACATTTTTGGTGGGGCGTGTTCATGGATCGGTTAAACCGATCGAACTGTGTGGGTTTTTTTAGGGATAAGTTGACTGAAATTCAGCTACTAGTAGCCCCTCTATATATTATATCCTGTCCGTGAATTTGGCATCAATCCACGGGCAGGATTCAGTCCATTCTTAGAAATCTTAGTTCCATCCTAAGGTGAATTGAACTATAAAAACCCTTTTTTAATCAAATGAGTACTATCGGTTTTTGGAAAACTGGTAATCAAAATCGAAATGAAATCAATTGAATAATTAGTTGACTGATTCGGTTAACCATTGGTTCAGTTTGTCGGTTTTTTTATTTTTTATTTTTTACAATATATAATATAAAATCTATATAAATATATAATAAAAATTTATAAATATATATAAAATATGGTATTTTAAATAATAAATAATATCATATTTTATAAATATATATAATATACATAAATATATATAAAATATATAGAATATATGTATACTGATGGGTTCGATTAACCACCAATTTTCTATATTAGTTAATCGAAACCAAATCAATATCTTTGGTTTTTTAAAAACACCGAATCAAAACCGAACCGACTGGTTCAATTAACCATCTTTTGGTTCAGTTTTGATCGATTCGGGTTTTTCAGTTATTTTTGCTCACCCATAACTGCAATGCATCATTTTAGCCCTGCACTTCAACACTAGCAGGAAAAGTGATTTCAAAACAGTATTTTTCCCATGGTTTTTAAAAACGACCCAGAGACCGAACCAATCAGGGGTCTGGTTATTAGTCAAACAATTTGCTTACCAAAATCAACAGTTTTGGGCAAATTTCCAATTTTAGAGAAAACCGAAACCAGTCACCTGACCGGTTTCTGATTTTTCCGGTCCAATTTTGAAAACCATGATTTTTCCCAAGAAAGTGGGGCCCATAAAATTAAAGCATTTTCACTACTTTCACAATTTATATGTGAAAAAATTGCTTGAGAGCTGGGAATAGATAAAATCATAAAAAAAACTGGGTCGTGTTTATAGATTTTGAAAGCAATTTTCTCCTTATCTTCTGAAACCAGACTCTTGATGGAAAAAAGGTTTGTGAACTTTGTGAAAAAAGTAAAGACTATAATGGCTGATGGGTTTCTGAATCAACCACCAATGAAGGAAAAACAGGAAATGACCCTAACCGATGCTACCAATTGTATAATTGAGTATTTATCTCACCAACCTCGTATAAGAATTTAAGACAAAACAATTTGAAAAAAAAAAAAAAAAAAAAACCCTTCTAAAGAAAATCTACTCTTTAATTTTTATCATGACCGCTGATTCCTTCTTTTTTCTGAAAACCAACTCCGTGTCCAGACCAAACCCATCAACCTCCCGGATGTGAACCAACTCCGACTCCCGAAACATCGCCACCAACGGCCCCACACTGTATAGGTCGTTTGCCGAATATTTATCTCCCCGTCTTGTCAGCGCCACGTGTAATACGCAGACCCCACCAGGCCTCAACGTCCGTTCGATCTCCCCCACGAACTTCCACGGATACAATGCATGGTCGAACACATTGGAGAACTCAAAATCGAAGGTCTGATTCTCGAACGGCTGACTGTGAAAGTCTCCCTCCACCACCAACGGTGGGCTTGGAACTAAATCGATGCCCACTGCATCCAACACCCCAACTCGCTTCAACGCCGCCACCTCCTGCCCCATTCGAGCACCGATGCACAACGCTTTCGAGTTATTCCTAAGCAGTTTCTTGCGTTTCAGATCTTCGAAAAACTTACTGAATACATCAATCTTGCGATCCCAATCTCTGGTGGTCCATATTTTTCTCAACCTGGGATTTAACGTTTTGTCGAGCTGGTGTTGTATGTATGCACTATAGGAGGAATACCCAGGACGAATTCGGAGGTCACCGCTCGATGATGGAGCCGTCGGAGGCGGATAAGTGATAATCTGGTGGTTACGATGCCGCTGGATGGAAAGAAAGAACAAGAGTACGATGGAGAGGGATAGAAAGAATGATTTAAAGATGAGTGATTTTGATGGGGTTGTAATGGCTACTGTCTTCTTCATGTTTACTTGAAAAAATATATTGGCTTTGTTTTGTTCTGGGATTCTTTTCCTTGGTGGCGGTAGTGAAAGATTGAAACCGATCAGGAAATTCAGTGTGGCTCTTAGAGATTGGATGCAACTCTGATTTTTTGTTTGAGAGTGGACGACTTATTAAGGGATTGAGTTGATGCCAAACGTTGTACATGAATTCCTCCTTTTGTGAGAGTTGTCTGGATTAATCCTTTTAATCTTTTATCGTTGACGGCGAAACTGCAAAGGTTGCACCAATACTCAGCCCCATCAATTTTCAATTCTTTCACCTGTAATTATATTAGATAAAGCTAAACATAAAATAAAATAACTAAAAGGTGATAACAACATATAAAACAATATTATCTACAGAGAAATCTAGAGATGTCTCGTATAACAATGATATATATGATAAGGTTGTCCTAACTATATTTGGGGCCAACTCATGAGTAATTCTATAATAAAATCTGATACAAGTTATTCTCGAGTTTGATGCTAATCGAGCTGTCGAGTTCAAATCTCATGATAAGTTCAATTAAAGTTTCAAATTCAAGTCCAATCAATAAATATTCAACTGAATGGTTCGATTAATATTTACTTTCGACTTAAATTCGAATTTATCAAATATTTAACCGAACTGAATCAAACAGGAGAGTTTTAGTTGAACTGAAGCAAAGACATGCTGAAGGATTGTTTGGCTTGGCTCCATTGAACCCATGGTTATATGAACAAACAAATCAAGAAAATTTGGATTTGGACGCTCAGGATCTGCTACTCTCTCAACTGTTTATCACTGGCTATGTAATCAATCACCAATGAACACACACCAACATTGCCCATATATCAGCATAGCATATGTGCATAATAATGTATTCACTTGTGATTGGTGACATACCAAGTGATACACAGTCAAACGAGCAAACAAATCCAATCTTTATGATAATAGGGCCCTACCTGAATAGATGTAGTTGCAGATTAAATGGTTGGATATGGTTTGAATTAATACATCATATTAAATTGAATCCAATATAAATCTTGTTTACTTGATCCAGAACTAGTAAGGCCTAAAACTTTGCCAAATGCACAACTGCACAAGTTCTCTCCCTCCCCAAGGTGAAGTTTGAATGACCGGTCTTAAGTGAGGGAATTATTCTTTAATTATGTAAATGTTTTCTGTGTATATATGGGCACCTATGGATAGGGTTAGAAAAGAAGTCACATTGGGAAAACCATTCACGCCATTAGTTGAAAGAAATTATCTATTACAAGTTGATGGGGGTTAGAAGAGTTAGAGGTACACGGAAAAGGATTTGGATGAAACTAATAACAAATTATTTAAGTTTTCATAGTTTGACAATTGATATAGCACCGAATAGAATAGAATGACAAAACATGATTCATGTATCCAATAGTTGAGACAATGTTTAGAAGATGATGATGATGTAGCAGTAGTAGTAATAGGTATCTTGGTTCTAGTTCACTTAGATAGATAATTATGACCAGTCCTCATATGCGTTTGACATTTCAAAAGATCATATTAACTATTAATGGGTCCAAAATGGGGCGTCTTGAGGATAGGGTCGAAAATGAAGTCAGAACCTAGGCCTAGCTTCCACAGGTGACAAAATGACAAGATGATTAGGTCACATGTGGGTATGTTGAGGGTTAGAAGAATTCTATGTGGTTACAAGTTGGAGGGACTAGAAAGTAGGGTTAGAAGAATTCTATGTAATTTAAGTGTCTATAATTTTATAAGAGATATGACACTGAAGAAATGAAATGATAAAATAGGATTCATGAAACAAACTTTGACCTAGTGTTTTACAAACCGACCCAAAGGTTGGATCGCTTTTGCTCTAAGTCAGGGGTCACCAATTCAACCATCTGAGTCCCGTGCTATGTCAATATCCATATATTTAAGTATATACACACATAAATAATGTATAATTATATTTTAAATATGACATATGTATTATTTATGTTTAATTAATGTTTTTAATTTTTTTATTTATAAAAAATATTTAAAATTATGATTTGAGGTCAAGAAAATTTTTTTTCCGCAAAAATAGTGGGGTAAGACACCTAGGACATATAAATGTTAAAAAATGTTATCCAAAAAAAAATATCATTTCAATCGAATATCAAAATACAAAATTATGGCTTCCAAAAATTTCCATACATTAAGTATACAACCCCTGACTTGGTGAATGATTCAAATAGATTGACAGTTGAACCACCCGGATTGGATGATATTTTATCAAATCAATAATTTCTAACTGAAAACCAGATTTGAGCAGAACCAGACCCAAAATTCTGACCGGATGATAGTTCAAATGATTCGCCGTTGAAAACACTGCTCTGACCAAATGATGCAAACCAATGACATGGTTTTAGTGCTGTGCTACAACCACGAAATGAAATCCTTGGATGTAATGTCGTGGTCGTGGTCGTGGTCCACCCTGAATTAAATAGATTGACATGGTTTTAGCGCTGCGCCAAAACTGTGTGACCCGTTCGACCGTGTCCTACCAAAAATGAACCTAGATGTTGACGTGTCCTACCAGAAGTGAAACTAGATGACAAGGATATGTTGGTTCTATTTCAGTTTGAACAGATCATTGTGCACCGGAGCCCTTTAACGGCTCCCACTTATAAACTACCTACACTCCTCGTGGCCCTGTTAAATCTCCACTCCACAGCGACACGGCGACACCCATACAGTGGTAGGTCCGAATTCTCTAACCAGTAAGATCAATACACCTCATAAGCTGTTGCCAATATATGGCAAGTAATCAATATCTCTGTCTTGAGGGCCAATTCCGGGTCATTTAACGCTGTGTTTGGTTTGAAAGTAAAGGAATTCCTAATAGACCAAGTTGTATCTTTCGATCCAAACACAATCTAAAGGAATTTGCAAATGAAAGCAGTATAGAAGTCTAATATGAGTCCAGATCTCCTGCCATAAGAATTCTGCCCACGTCTATCTATATATTCCAATTATACATGGAAAACATCTCATTTTCATATAGTGTTATGTACAAAAAGATTGTTCCCAACGCATGGAAGTAGAATTTTATGAGTAGAGTTCTTGCGGGCTAATATAACCTGTAGTAGTAACGAAGAAATACAGCCCAGGTGTTTAGGGGTTATGGGGATGAACTACGCCTGTTCTGAGCCTCAGTGGAACCAAAAAACTTACAATATAAAATTAGTGTCCGTTAATAGTTGTCGACATTTTCTGTTGCAGGGACCATACAATTAATCTTATCTTGGCGTTCAGCTCACCTTTTTCAATTTCGTTTGTAGCCAAACGTTATGGTTGGGTCGTTCACTAATGTTTGATCTTGTTTTGCAATAAAGAATGAAGTATGCTTTTTATGGCTTAAAAAAAATTTATATACAATACATTGTGATAATGGGCACAATCTGAGCATGAATGAAAGAATGGACTTTACCTTTTATGGATCAGTTCACTTGTGGTTCAATAAATGGGTATTGGATAAAGAAACCCCTAATACTTATATAACCAAGTTTAGTACTTAGTATTTAATTTATACATATATATATATATATATGCCAAAGTTAAGTTCAGTTCAGGTTTTCGGTTTTTAAATTACAAATGAATAAAAAAATGGACAAAAAGTAGGTTAGGTTATTAGGTGATGGGGCACAAATTGAAAGGGTTCTGATAGGAATGGTAGGTCTTTTTTTTCAATCAAAGCTAGGAGTAGGTGGGGTGCATTGGTAAAGTAGGTATATGTTATATATATCCACAAGTGGGGTGAATCAAGTTAACAAGGCAAGATAAGCTTGTGGACCCATTGGTTTCACCAAATAAAGAGGCACAGTGAGTGGAGAAGCAAGCAAAAATAATTTTGTCTGGCATATGAAGGGATCTGTAATATAAAAGACAGATTACAGAATTGTGACCACTACTACAAATAATCCCACAACAATTCAGAACTCAGAAGAAAAGAGGAAAGCCACTCACCTGGTTTATTATGAGAAACATGCAGGAGCTGGTCCAAATTTCACCTAATATGCTGTTGTTGGAGTCATTATCTGACACCAATAATTGTCCAGCAATGGAGTGGGGTGGGGGATCTCTTACAAAATAGGAGGAGATATATGAATAATTTTCCACTCACCATAGGAATGACTTGTATAGAAAATGAAAGCCCTGCAGAGATCCAACCATCAATAAAACAATACATGAAATCAATAAAACAAACGCAGACACAGAAGAAGGCATGAGATGCCAATAGAGATGGATAATTTCTCTCTTCTTCTATCTACAAGATCCTTACCAAATGCGTTTGTTAATTGTAATTTTGTAGAGAGAGAGAGAGCACAAGGGATGAGAGACGGAAGTTGATGAATGAAACCGAAAACGAAGAGAGAAAGTGATGAGAGAAGAAAACGCCACCACTCTTAGAAGGAAACGTGGGGCATACGGAAGGATTTTAGGAGGAAAAAGGGGTGTCCGTGTGATATAGTATTAGTAGTGATTGAGATTGAGATATTTTAGGAACAGCAGAGACAAAGCACAATGCCATCATTGCCATGGGGAACGTTCCGGGACATGATACGTCAACCTATTTAATTCCTTGTTTGTCTTTTTAATCAACGCAATTACTCTTTTACCCCCACACCCATGCTAACGTGTCATGCCTAAAAACGATTCCAACTGCCCTCCATCATCCAAAATATTTTCTTAAGGATTCCCTTTTTCTCATAAAAATCAATCCCAATCGGTTTCCCAAACCCTAACGGTTCAAGATTTACAAAGTCAAACCCAAACAAAAGCCCAACATGTGACTAACCGATTATCAAGAAACACTAAAACAAAACACGTGCATATGTTATGGTTTTACAATACTGAGTTTACAAATTACATCGAAGCCCAGCCTGGTTTATGAAGTTGACAGGCCCGGCCCATCTATTAAGGTGTTATCCCATATTGAAAAGTGAAAACAAGGGAATAGAAAATGTCTCCTCATCTGCCGGTTCCATGTGCTATGTCAGTTGATAATACATATCTCCTAATTTCTTGTAACATGTTAGCACGTGCAGCAATCGACATCTCTTTCTCTCTCTCTTATGGGGCCTGAAATTAGGGATGATTGTGGGCCGGTTAGGCCTAAGCCCAGAATTTCTGAATCAAGCCGGGGCCATGCTTTCCTAGCCGGCCATAGTAGAAGGGGAGCAATCAAAAGAAGTTTGAATAATAAGAAGAAAGAAGACATTTCAATTCAAACCCGCCATCATCCATCAACCAAGATGTAGATGTTGTGCTTGTGCAGCTGCTTGCGGTGCCGAAACAATGGCCACAGAACCCATATTTTGCGCCGAGGTTGGCGGTGCTTTGCTGTCCAATGGATTCATGTGTTGGGCTTTTAAGTGGTTAAAGGTCCAATCCCTAGGAAAAAAGCTCTCAGAATTAACAACCTCATCCCAAGAGCCTAACGCCTACTACCGTACACCTCTGATCACATCTGCCATGCCTCCGATGGTGCTGAAAATCGGGAGTGCAAGAGAATGGGAATGGTCTATTAATTCCTCCCACCTGTTTGTTTCACACAGGGATCAAAATCAAAATCAATTCAAATGGAATCTCATTTCTGAGAGAAGGGGAGGGAATAGTCATTACATTCTCAAATAGGGGAACGCCATTCCACCAAGAATAAGCATCAGATTCCTGCTCTACCAAACCAAATGGTTGGACCATTCCAATTTCGATTTTCAGACCCCCCCCTATTCCCACGAAAACTAAATAGACCCTTGAAAAAAAGAGTCTTGATTTTTTGAATGATATCTCTGGATGGAAAGGAAAACATGAAAGTCAGGTGAGAAGATATTAACATGAAACTAGAACAGTTGTAGGAGTTGTATTGGTGAAAACAATCAATCAAGGTTGCACAGCTATTTTTGGTGAAAACAATCTATCCAATCTAGGTGGTCGAGCCATTGGCCATAATTTTGTGTTCGGATGTATAATTCGAGTGATCTAAGTTTTGATTTTGAATAACTTTTTGAGATCCAGGCATCCGTAAGGCACCTTTCCCAGCTATTTTTGCCACCCACCCTCCCCCCCTTGGCCTCAAACTGCTTTTTTTTTTTTTTTTTGCTTTTTTACAGTGAAATATAAAAAATTGAATTAAAAAAAAAAAGACATAACATAATACTTATATAAAAATTTCTGAGGGGGAGCAAACCATAATTTCCCAAAAATAAATAACTATACATTACTTTATTGATAAAATACATATTTATACATATATATATATATATATATATATATATATATATAGATGCATACATAGGATGATGATATGGCACGATATAACCCATTTGACCCAAACAGACAAACCGATGACCCATGATCCATAGGCAAAACAGTTCGGCCTTTAAGTCAGTTTTTAAAACATTGATAACAACATAATCAGAAGATGGAGATTAGATATCATAGCTGCATGGGTCATGTTTATGTGTTTTCATGGCACCAAAGCTATCAAATTGGGATACTCTAGATCCAATATGGATCCAAACAAGGCAATTGGAATTTAAATCCTTTTACATCTTGATTCAATATAGATTTACCCATTAATACAATCTACTCTAATATGATCGGATTCCATAAATATTTAAACGTTTACATTTTGGGTCCTCCCTTGGTGGGTGGTGTCATCAGACAAACACCTCCTATCAAACCCTCAAAATCTGTTTGAATATGACGTGCAGGTAAAAATTTTAGAAAGCCACAATTTTGCCCTTTACCCGAAACCAAATCCAATCGTAATCCAGCAATGCCATAGCACTTAGCATATCTCTTTTTCTCTTTTTTTTTTTCATTAATTTATTGAGTTTTCCTTTCTCATCTCTCATTGGTATTGCTTGCATGCAAAATTACAGGAGAGGGAGAATTACACTAGGGTTGGCAATCTTGACCCCAACCCATTTGACCCACCCAATCTATTGGTGGGTCAATATGGGTCAAGCAAGCAACCCATTAGGGTTAGTAGAAAAGGGTTAGGGCGGGTTGGGTCGAAGGTACCCATTAGGGTCAAGATGGGTTGGATCGCACGGGTCAAGATAGGTTGGGTCACTTTATCTATACTCGCTAAATCTCAAAAAACAGAAGTTATATTCATTCGAACTCAAACCTCCTAGAGTGCCAACATCTAATAACACATCCAAACCACTATGTCAGGTTTCACTTTGAGAAAAAAAGTGAAATAAAATAGATTTAATTAACTTTCGTATTCATATGCAATTTTATACAAAAGCAATTCTTTAAATTAATTTTATGAAAATACATTTACATAAGTACTTTTACACGAAAGTACTTTTACGAAAACACTTTTATGAAAGCATAAAAGCACTTTTATAAAAAAATACTTTTAAAAAAGTACTTTTACAAAAGTACTTTTACACGAAAGCACTTTATTAAAGTACTTTTACTAAAACACTTTTATGAAAGCATAAAAGTACTTTTGTGTAAAAGTACTTTTATGTAAGAACTTTTACATAATAGCACTTTTATAAAAGTACTTTTTGAAAGCACTTTTATGAAAGCATAAAAACACTTTTATAAAAGTACTTTTGTGAAAGCACTTTTACACAAAAGCACTTTTACGTAAATATAAAAGTAATTTTATAAATAATGCATAAATTTTGTAAATACTTTCACAAAAGCACTTTTATAAAAGTACTTTTGTGAAAGCACTTTTATGAACGCATAAAGCATTTTATAAAAGTGCTTTTATGAAAGTACATTTATGAAAGCACTTTTATAGAAGTACTTTCATAAAAGTATTTCTGCGATAGAACTTTTATATAAGTTATGCATTATTTTGCATTTTCTGTTATTTTCTGCACTTTTTGTAATTTTTGGTATTTTCTGCATTTTTTTCAATTTGTTGGTTTTTTTCTACATTTTCTAAAACTTTCTGGTATTTTTTTGCATTTTCTACAATTTTTTAGTGCTTTTTTTAATAACTTTTGCATTTTGGTGTTTTTCATGCATTTCCTACATTTTTATTTTATTTTTTTGCATATTTTCTGATTTTTTTTCTACAAAAGTTCTGAATTTTCTATAATTTTTTAGTATTTTTGGTATTTTTTTTGTATTTTTTTACAATTTTTTTTGTTTTTTTTTTTTTTTGCATTTTCTGTATTTTCTTCAATTTTCTACACTTACCTACAATTTTTGCATTTTCGGGTATATGGATTGACTAGACTCATTTTTGTCATGTGATAGTCTTGAGAGAGATCATTCTCTCAAAATTTATTATTTTGCATATGCGGGCCATCCTAGCCCATTTTTGTATTTAAACTGAGGGTAGGTGGATTAGTATGGGTGATGATGGTTAAAGGTCAATATGGATGGGTCAAGTGGATCAATATGGGTGGATCAGGGTGAGTTATGACCCTTTAACTAGGATTGATGATGGCTCATGGTGGATTGGTGGGTTAATATGGATGAGTTGATATTCAACCCTTACCCAACCCAACCTAACCCACCCCTTTGCCACCCCTAAATTACACCATGGAATTACAATTCCAAATGCAAAGTTGCAAGTATTACAAGTAGAACTGGCCTTGTCAATTGATGGAATTCTTGGTTGATCCTTTATATTTTACCTAATTATACCTTGTGATATTTGTGTTGCCTTTTTATATTAAAATTTTTTTGGTAAGACCTTTTTATATTAAATTAGTGATTGGGAGGATAGTAAAGTATTAAATGCAAAATTAAGCTTATGGACCAATGCCTTGGAAACAAGAGATTTTTAAATAAGACCAAAAGGGAGTATATGATATGTAAATTTAGTAATAATAGGAGTTTAAATCAAGATTTACTTAGTATTGGAGACCAAAAAATAACTTAATGTGACCATTTCTAGTATCTTGGTTCAATAATTCATAACAAGGGGGAGATTGATGAGGATATCACCCAAAGAACTAGAGCAAGATGGGCAAAATGGAAGGATGCATCTGAACTTTCATGTGACAGGCAAATACCACTTAGGTTAAAAAGAAAATTCTATAAAACAGTAGTAAGGCCAGTTATGTTGTATGGAGTAGAGTGTTGGACAATCAAAAAACAATATATCTAGAAAATGAATGTGACAAAAATGCAGATGCTAAGATGGACGACAAAAAAACTAAACAAAATAAGACTATGAATGAAGTTACCATACAAACTTAGGAAAGAAGACCACCAAAGGTACAAGTTAGAAGAAGTGATTTGTTACACATTAAAGGGACTAGAAGAGCTCGGGATAGATCAAAAGTTACATGGTAAAAGTAATAAGAAATTATTATTATTTCTTTTTTGCCAAAAAGGTAGTAATAAATAATTTAAGCACTAATAATTTTATAATAGATATGGATTTAAATAGATCAGATTAATGAAACAAAATCCATGTACGTGATCAACCCTATATAATTGGGATAAGGCATGGATGATGATGATGAGTGATTGGGAAGACCCAAGAATATTCCTCAAAAGTTAATATGTGTAGTAGGAAAAACAGCAGCTCCAACAACTTCCACTACAAGAGAGGTCATGCTGCTCACATGGGAGAAGAGAACAATCGCAACTGATGCCAATCCATTTCACAACCGATGAGATCTCTAGAAGTAGTTTACAAGGATTTACTTCTCTCTACTCTTAAAAATCTGATGGGTTTTCTTTAGATGACTGAGAGCTTCCTCCATTCACCTAAAGTTAGGCATTAAAACCTCGAAGTGGGAAAATCAAAACTCTTTCCGTTATCTGTTATTTCTTAAAATTTACAATTTTGTTTCTTTTAGGCTATGTTTGGTTTGAAGGGAAAGGTAGGGAAAGGAAGTGAAAGGCAAGAAAACCTATATATACAAGATCTGTAAAGGTTTCCTTACCTTTCCCTTCCTACTTTTTCCTTTAAACCTAACTTGCCTTCACAATGACATTACGAAATTAAATGACTTACTAACATAGTGTTTGGAAGCGTAGACATTTTTTGACATCGATTTTCAAGAAAAAATGCCCATGCTTCTAAGACTCATTTTTCACAAAAAAAATGCTTCTGTCACGTAGACAGTGAGCAACACTATGCTGTTTGGTAAGGTGATTTTCATCACCATTTTTCATGTATGTGCTGACAGGTAAGCACCACATAGGATACACATCAGTCAACCGTTGGGAGAAACGGTTCACTGATGCATGAAATGCCAAAGGTCCCGATTTTTTAGGTATACCCAATTTTTTAATAATCGACAGAACCAAACAATAACATACGACTATATGAATCCGATGTGGCACTGTTTTTTTATAAAATGGCCATGGTTCCAAACATCCCCTATAAAAACGAGCTTCATATCGATATCTTGCTTCAATGAAGGGAGAGCTTGATAAAACCATCCCATTTTGTTATTTTCCCGTGTATCACCATTCATGGTTTTATTTGAAAATTCAAAAATAATGAAGAGTAAAAATGCCTTTTCATTGGTTATGTTAAACATGACGGCATAGTATTCCAGGAAAGGAAAGGAAGGTTTTAAGTCCAATCAATAATATTAGGGGAGGGTAAATCCAATAAAGTCGCATGAATAAAATTGGAATTCGAATATTGACAAATCAAATTTGAATGTGGAATAAACGATTTGATCCGATCTGTTTGTTTGAAACCCTACGAAATTCAAGGGTACCCCTCAGCATTTCATCAATTTACCAAGATGCCCTGCCACCATAGTTATTTCCTTCTAATTCTAAGCCTGTTTCAAATTCTCAATGATATACACGCTTAACTCCTTTCTCTGATTCTGTCCCCTCTTGGTTCTTGCCACGAGAGTTTCCTCCGTTTTACCACGTATAGCCCCAGTGTCCAGCAGCTATCTATGAAATTTAGTTGCAGAATAGTCCCGACCGGGTGAGAGTATTCAATTCAGTGCATTACAAAGAAATGCACAAACAGTGCATTACTCATCAAAAGGCAAATGGGATATGTGATATATGGCCACAATGTGGGACAAAGAACCTCACAAGGCAGCAAAGAAACATTTTAAATTTTAAAAGGAATATTACCTAATTAAACGGAACCCAAAAGGAGTGATGCGAGAAAAAGCAAACAACACCAATATGGAAGCGGAATCTGCTCCAAACAAATAAAATATAGAACTACATATATAGCTAACTGTTTAGTTAAAGAAAAGAATTATTCCTTTAGGCTGTTTTTTTGGTTTCACAGGGAGAGAAACAGAAAGTTGAGGCAACTTAACATTCTTTTTCTCTCATATGTATATTTATTTTTCAAACCAAACATAGTTTTAATTTATTTGATTTTTGAGGCAACCTACTTCCAACATGACTATACTAATAGGGGATGCAAATGGATCAGATCATGATCGATCAGATTAGATAGCAAAATATGATCATTTCAAAATTGGATCACATTCAAATCATCCCTATCCTAAAAAGATTCTACCAGCTGATTTGATCAAATTTGATCCGATCTATATACATCCTACCAACTAGCTCATCCCTGTTACTTGGTAAAAAGTCACGGTGAAATGAGGAAAAGTTCCCCACTTGAACACGACCCAGAAGTATTAAACTGGAAATTGAAATCAACCCCCCACAAGATAATTTCCCACAACGTCCCACAGTTCATCCCTACTGTGTATTAAGAACATCTTCCGATGATGTCTCATTGTTTTTAATATCATCATCCAGAGATGCTCCTAATACACGGCGGGAATGTATTGTGAGATGTTGTGGGGACTGATTTGAACTCTTAAACCGGTCGGCGAATGGGATATTACGCAACCCAAGACCAGGGCGGACAAAGCATAAATTAAAATAAAGGCGACGACATGCATATTTATTAATTTAATGCAAATTCTATGGTGCAGAAACGCTCTTTTATATTGTGTGGAATACAACTTTTGTCGAATATAAGAGAGGAGTGATGGGCAGGGCAAATTGTATGTAGTTGGGATAAGTTGTCGACCTCAGCTGGTACAAAGCAGGAAACTTTGAAAATGATACAATAACCAACCCTACTACTTGACAAACCATTACAATTTTTGAATTGGGAAACAACGAAAGGAAAGGTGGGCAACAAAGCAGCAGAGGTCACCAACTAAGCAAACATAGTTGAGACGAGAGAGGGAGAGAGAGAGCACGTAATATCGGTGGGCATGTTCAAAGCTTTACACACTAAGATTCCAAAAATATTATATCAAACCAAACAACTTAATTCAAATGCCAAATAATGTCTTTCTCTTTCTTCTCTCCACCGTTTACAAACACCTAAACAAAATAAAAGGCATTATATATATATATATATATATATTAATTTACTTTCCTTTGATGAACAACTAGTGGAGCTCCGCTCATGCTTATCTCCTAGCTAGTTGACTCAGCTCCTACGGCTGCTGCTGCCGCTTCTTCTTCTTCAATTGTATATATTTAAACAAATTAACTAGCTTCAGAAGGGAAAACCCACAGACCATAGCCAGCATAGAAAGAAACAAACAACTCCTCCTACCAAGTTTGTCTTCCCTAGCTCACTGGTAAACACCCTCTCTTTTCCAATTTCAAGTTCATCAAATTGTTATTGGGTAATCAAGTTTAGGGTTTATATATGCCTCCTTAGCTAGCTACTTCTACATAATATTAGATAATTAATCTTAGCTTTCTTACTAAGTATGCGGTTTTTTTGTCTTCTTATCTTTCTTTTTCTTTTTCTTTTTGGGTGGGGGGAGATGGCCGGAGTTGAGATGCTTGTCGTTGATTTAAGTAGGTTATTTACTTGTTTCAGTGCGGCTGATGAGGACTGAAAGAGCTGTTGCTGTTGCTTTTGTTGACAGAAGATAGAGAGCACAAGTGAACATCCGCAGGAAGGCTTGCGTTTGAGCACTGTTGTGCTCTCTCTTCTTCTGTTAACAGAAATATACATGGCTTTGAAGCCTGACTCTTTGATCTGTTTTCGTCATTCGATTCAAGGTGATGTAAACCTCTCTCTCTCTCTCTCTCTCTCTCTCTCTCTCTCTCTCTCTCTTCTGTTATGTGTATGTGTGGGTTATAGACCTTTGTGTTTTGCTGGATCTCCTTTTTTTTCAATAATTGAGCGAAGATCCCTAGACGCATGAACTCGATCACTATTGTTAATTATTTCTCTTCTAGCTAAAACCTTGAAAATGACCATAAAATCTACAATTTTGTGTTTTTGGGATTCTCAGCACAAATTAGGAAGAATTTTCTAAAATCTGAACATTTTGGCACCATTTTTCAACTTGTGAAAGACCAGGGTAAAACTTTTAGAAATCTTACAGGTTTGGTGGATCTATGGTACTACTGAGGCCTGCAATTCAGACAGGAAAGTCGGTACAGCCTTGGTGAAATTTATCAGGATTCAGGTCTCTTACTTAAATGGGTATGAAATGGATACCTTCTTCATTATCTTCCTCTCAGAGCGTTTGGGATATAAAAGTAAAAGAAGCTGAATTTGTCCCAATACCCCATGATAGAACCAGAATAGGATCCAATTCCTGAACGGTTTTTCAAAGACTTGGACCCATAACTTATCTTGGTAATTAATGGACTACTGGACCGATGAAGTCCATAAACCTTGGCTTGTCCATTGGCACCCCTAAAATTCCAACGGCAATCATATTTGTTACACCGGAAAATTATGTATTAACCGTGGCTAGCTAATTGGAACACAGTTGTCCCATTTGTGTAGTCTATGTGAAGATCGTGGATCTAAGCTTTAATATTTTTCGTTCAGAAGGCTGAGTTTTGCAGAAAGAGATGATCGAAATTTAAGCCGGTTATGGTTTAACGGATGCTATCTGCATCCCAGATTAGATGAATTGCAGAAAATGGAAAAGATGGTTTTTCTTATTTTTCCTGTCCTACTCGAACAAAAAAAATTGGCTTAAAAGCTTAGTTGAAATGAAATTTATATTTTGTATATTTGCAAAACATATATGGATTTGATGAAATTTCTCATGTTGGAATAGGTTGCAATGATGAATATCAAATGTTCTTTCAGGTGAAAAAAATACCAAAAAAAAGGAAAAAAAAAAAAAAGCTTTTGCTGTCGGATTTATATATCCATCATCATCGTTTTGGATCGTTGGAAGATAAAATTTGAGAACTCGATCAAAATCTCTAGGGTGGTATGAACAGTGCTATGCAATTGAAGGATACTAATTGAGGAGACGAGCAAAGAAAACAGGATGCCTATATAAAATATGCAGAAGCATAAGTGGTGGAAATTGATTTTTCTTTTGGCCAGATGTCAGTGGTTGAGGGATTTGAATTCTAAGAAGTAAACTTGAATCAGTGGTAGAATATGTCTTTGCAGGAAAGAAAGAAACCCATGGAAAATTCGTCTTCTCAGTGTTCATGATATGTGGGATATCAGTGGAATGAACAGTATCAAAATCAAACCATCCCTTTAATTTCCACCGTGAAGTCAACTAATTAGGATGCCGATTACCACACCCGATGTCAAGGATTAATTCAGTGTTTGAGAGAGAGAGAGAATTTGTTCATGATCAAGAAGGTTTAATTGATTAGACCATTAGTCCATTAGTACAAATGCAATTAGAAGTGTTTGACATACTCAGCAAACGATGAGTTGGTTAAAAGCTATGAAGGGTAGAGCTACAGTAGTAACCTCCAACAGCTGGCCATGCAGTTTTAGTAGTAAACATATTGTATATGTAGGTTTACTTTTTCTAATTTGGAACAATTAAATACTATAAAAAAACTGAATAGATCATGATATTTTTCTTTATGTTTTCCATCATGTTGATGATAGTTATATTCAATATTAATTCATGTATTTGATAGACTATATACACATGTACATCTGAATATATATAATATTCTCAGGATGGGTTTTCCAATATTCCATATTTATTGTGTTTAATTAATTATGTCGTATCCATATATTTACTAATGTTTGCAGCAATATATATATAATCAGAAAAATTCTCTAAACAAAGCCAGTTCTCAGTAAGATGTTGTCCTTTATTAGACAAAAGCTATGATGCAATTGAGGAGAATCTGTGGTCCCTTACAACATGGGATTGAAAAGGAGTTCTCAACAACCTTCAGTAACGATGTGGTTGGATACCCTTTTGAAAGAAATGGGGAGCAAGATTTTTGAAATCATAAAAGTAACACAAAAAAAAGTTAAAACAAAACATCAACTAAACTCTTTTTTTTTCACTTAAAGGCGGTCACATGGGCAGGGATTCAATGGTTAAGGAGGTTGCTTTCCGAATAATGTTAATGCTACCCCAGTTCCATTGGCATCCCTCCTGTAGTCTCCATACATTGCGAAAAAACATTTGAACTAAAGCATAGGGTACTGCAGGATAAAATCCACCCAAACAACACATTATTAAACTTGATCTAAACCATCCTTGTAAGATTTATGATTCTTATCCTACATGGAGTAATGCAAAACAAACAAATCTAAAATGAAAAACGCTTTGGATTTTGGAATCCTCATCTAGAACTAGGGGTGTCAATTGGACTGGATTTGGTCCAATCCGGTTCAGTCCAATGTGAGTCCATTATAAATGGATCAGGTCCAATCCAATCCAATGAATGTTCTGGACCGGTTTGGACTGGTCCAATTCAATGTCTGGACCATCCAATCTGTTGACACCCTTATCTAGAACTACAATGCATTTTAGAAAGCAGGCCTATCCAAAGTGAAGTAAACCGAAACGAGATTTTTAGAAGATAATAATGTTGCAGAAGAACAAACCTTACACTTGAAATCTATTGGCATGCTAATAGAGAAAACAAATGAAATAAATGTAAAACAGAGTAACTCAAAAATATACACAAAGATTGACATAATTCAACTTATAGCCTATGTCTACAAGCATCAGGGGAGATGAAAGCCGCTATACAAACAGTAAAGATTACAATCACAACGCATAAACCCTCTTTCACCAAACCCCAAACTTTATACACTTGAAACACCCTATGCCAATGTATCCCACACCTTGCACTATTTTTCTCTTCTTGGTGCTCAAGATATAAGATAACTTTCTATGCAAGATACAAGAAAGATATATATGTATGTATATATGTATATATGTATATTCAGATTTTTATTAATTTAATTCGGGCCGACCAGAAAGTGGATCACAACTGGAATTCAAGACATCAGTACAACAAATAATATGATACATTCTTTATTAGGTTTCCAATTAGATCCTATGAGTTGTTTGAATAATAAAGCTTAAAATATCTGAAATTTACATTCTGTTAGTCTAAGGTGCATCATGCATGCTCTCCTTGTTTATGGGCTCCACAGCATTACGCCAGATTCCTTTTAATTTGTAAGATGGATTTGAATCCCTTTCAATAAAAAAGCTTTTGTAAGAAGTAAAAAATAGAAGAATGAAAACATTTGTATAGAACCTTTGGTTTGCACTGTTGGGACCGACTAATATGGTAAAATCAATCTAAATATATACATATATACATATACATACACATGCATTTATATATAATATGCATGTCCACATTTTTGTAAAAGAAAAAGTTATAAAATTGTATATTCTTCAAAAATATAAAAGAATACATAAGCTAAAGAAATGGGGGGGGCACTTTCTTATATATATATATATATATATATATTAAATTAATACTATTTATATCACATGCATATATTTAATATATCATGCATATACGTATTTACATAAAAAACATGCCAAATTTTTATTTAAAATTTTTCTATATGAAAGTATATCTATTTATACTTGTCCCATTTTTACTACATCAGTTTTGTTTGTCCAAATGATCGCCACATTGTTTGTTGTTAACTTTTTCCAATACCATATTCATGTGTATACATATTAAATCATACCTTGAGATTACATAAGCAATTCATAGAGCACACTCTTGAAGCCCTCCTCGAGATACCCACCATAATTATCAACTCAAATTTTCGTCATATATATATCCTTCTGTTTATTCTGCTTGAGAAACAGACCTTCACATAAGCCAAGAATATCAACTACTTCAATTGGCTTTAATGTAAAAGTTCTTCATTACTTCCCATCAATGTCCTCAAAAAGAATATATTTGATGCTTACTGATGTGTTGTATTGATATGATCTCCTCTATAACAACTCACTATTAAAAGGTTATATATATATATATATATATATATATATATATAACCTAGTCACTACCTACTATATTATATATTTTAATAAGTTGTTAAATAAGTTATTGTTTACAAACACTAGAAAACATTTTTTTACTTCACCTTTATTGCATTATGATGTGCCTGCAATAACAAGGTTTTCTTGTCATCTAGATATTTAACATCACAAATTCTAGACTTTATGCGTGAGATAGGGCCAAATCCAAATCCAACCAAATGAATTTAGCCTTATGTGGAGGCTGTGGACAAGGACATGGGGAAAAGGTGTGATGTTTTGTGATGTATGTAAATAGTGCCGAATAAAGATTGCAACCCAAAATGGACTTCAATCTAGACTGGAGTGTACCATGCCCATGCCCACTTTATTAATAGGGGTGGAGCAACTTGTCAGCTATTACCTCTATTTAATCCTTATTTTTCAACAGAAAAGTTGAAGATTAATCATTTTAGATGACTTTTGGGAGTGATTATTGTTAACATGAGTGCTTTTTTTTGGTAAGTGCTTTTTAAATAAGCGACTTATGAGTGTTTGGTTCCTTTAAACGAGGAATGATATATAATTAGGCGGTGGACCAACACGGGCCATAAACGTAATAAGCACTTAATGGGGCTTTTTTTTACCAAATGCCCATAATTGCTTTTTCAGCTGCTTTTGAAATCTTTTATTTGCTTAAGAAGCACTCCCAACCAGGGGATTAGACTTCTTTTATGTGAAAAGGAAAATTTACCAAAAAAAAAAGGCATGAAACCAAAACATCAATCAACTAATCAACACACAAAGCATGACATTTAGTGTGATCAACCCTTCAATTTCTAACTATTTTCTCAATCTGAAATTTCTACTGTTACAAATCTAAGATGAATAGAGTTTCTCTTCTCAAACCCTAATCTACCCCACTCCCTTACACATAATACCTAAATTACCAGACCCCTCTATTGATAATTGTACGCACAAATTTTGCCTCGTCCCTTTGATGGCTTTGAATACAATAATTCAGAACTAAGGTGGAGTTTGAGAGTTTGTATTCGAAAAAAAATAAGTGCTTTTAAGTTCTTAAAAATTAAGTGCTTAGTCTAATAAGCGCTTAAGAGTGTTTGGTGAAAAAACACTTATTTCAAACCTCAAAATGATGTGATGGGCCAAGACAGGCCAAAAAAGAAATAAGCACTTAAAAAATAAACCCAAAATGTGAACTTTTCAAATAAGCACTTATTCCTAGGAATAAATGCTTATTCGAGCTTATTTTTCAAATGCAAATAAGTGCTTAATGGTGTGGTTCAGCACTTGTTCAAATAAACACTTATTTTTAACCACTCCCAAACTTAGCCTTAAACATAAAGTCACAAATTAAACATGTTTTCAATACTTAGGTCATGTTTGGAAGTGCTTATGTTAAAAATAAGTGTATTTGAATAAGCATTTAATTGCATTTGGCATCCAACTTTTTCAAGTGCTTATTTTAAAAAATAAGCACTTATTTTATATTGAGAATTTAGTGGTCTTTTTCCTCAATAAGCACTTAAATAATCAATTGTGGCTCTTTTATCCTTCATTATCTTTTAAATTTTCAAAATATCCAATCCAAAGTGAATGAATAAAATTACTTTGATAGAAGTGCTTTTGTAAACAAAAGTACTTTTATAAAAGTGCTTTCGTAAAAGTACTTGTGTAAAAGAGCTTTTGTGAAAGTACTTTCATAAGAGTACTTTTGTAAAAGTGCTTTCGTAAAAGTACTTGTGCAAAAGAGCTTTTGTGAAAGTACTTTCATAGTACTTTTGTAAAAGTGCTTTCGTAAAAGTACTCACAAAAGTACTTTTATAAAAATACATAAGAATACTTTTATAAAAGTGTTTTCGTAAAAGTACTTTCACAAAAGTGCTTTCATATAAAAGTACTTTTATAAAAGTGCTTTACTTTTGTAAAAATTATTTTCATAAATTTTTTTTTATAAAAGGATTATAATTGGTATTCTAAAAATTCACTAGGGACAATTATGGGAGAAAAAAAATTGAATAAGTGCTTATTGTATGAACACTTAAAAAAAAAAAAACTAGAAATTTGGGCTTAAAAAACAAGCCCTTATTTTTTAAAATAAGCACTTATTTCAGGCTTATTTCCGAAACACTAATAAGTGCTTAATGGTATGATCCCTACCCAAATAAGCATTTATTTTTAAGCACTCCCAAACATGGCCTTAAACGTGTTTCCTACAAAACATAGTAAGAAAACTTGGTATCATATTCTAAATAGAAAAAGTTAGAGCTTTATTTTTGGGAAGAAGCAAGTAAGGTTCAAAAAAATCGTTATTTATTGGTCGATACGTATCATATCGGACCTTTCCCGATATGCCCCTACAAGGGTTGTATCGTGTCAGGGCCTGGTTCAGAGGGTAGGTGGGACTTAAACTGGCCCCTCTGAACCAAAACCAAAAAAAAAAAAAAGAAAAGTGAAAGTTAACTTTGAGCCTTGGAAGCAAGTTAAGTTCAGTAAATGCTTTATGAAAAATGAAAGGGCTTAATTTCAGCATGTTTTTCATTTTAAAAATTATATATTAACATGTCTAATTAAACATTATTACTTTTCTACGATTTTGACCATTTTTACAATATTAAATTTGTATAAATCCCAGTATTGTTATAATTTGTTTTTTTTTTTCTTTGAACCACCTTTTGTCCTCATCAGATGCTTAAACCAAATTCATTTTAAACCCGAATTATTCTGACCTGTTGCAAGCTTTTCTATACTCTAGTCTCTAACCATGAGTGAAATGTAGCTTGCTTCCTTCTTATCTCACTGAACTGATTGTCATCCCAATTCCCATCCTCCCAAAATGTCCAGTTGTGTTGTCCCTTTTAGGCTTAGTTTGGAAAGAGTATAATACAAATACATACGATATAAATACATATAAAATATAAGGTTTTACACTACTGTATTTATATTCTTTCCAAACTAATCCTTATTTCTAAATAAATAAGGGCAAAATTGATTCTCGTTACCACAAAATAAAGAACTATTCTGGCTATACCTGAAACAGGGAAAAAGGGTACCTTGAACGAACACATTAAAAAAAAAAAACATTTCCAAGGTCTTACTACTGTAGAATTGGCAAATTAGTCCGTACGTAAAGGCATAGGCTTTGGATATGCTAGAGCCGACAAAAGGGGCCTCTTGCAAGGATGGGCCTACCACAGGCCTATGATGATGTATGTAAAGGGTACGATTTGTGGAGCCTGACGTCAAGCCCACATATCCATCGTGACTTGTAGTAATTGGGTGAGAATGATGACTTCCTTTTTGCCCATATATTTGTACGAGTGACTACTGACTAGTGTGTTTCTCTCATACCTTCCGACCAATAAGATTATTTCACATCTAAGGCTGGTCCACAACAGATTGAGAGGTTAACGCCGTTGAAGAATACTTTTTTTAGAGGAGCAATAATCTTCTATTGTCTGGTTTCCACTAAAATATTACTCTCAAGTCTCAAAGCATAAATCATTTTACCTAGGGTCTAATTGGATGAGATCATGAGCTTTTTAGTTTTTACTCTTAAAAAAGTTATGTCTACCTAAATCACTCTCCTTCAATAAACACATTTAATTCCATGGAAGCCTCACTCCACTTCACATAATACTTTGGCTGTTGAATAGCTGTTTCTGCATGACATGTCAATTGTCAATCCATTTAGACCCCCCCCCCTTTTTTTTTTGTCTTTTTGGTCAAAGGATTGTTGAATGTAATTACTCTTTTGCCCCACACCCATGTAACGTGTCATGCTGAAGAAGAAGCTCCTCAACAATGTGCCCCGTTGGCCTCCAATAGCCAAAGCTTAGGGCTTCACATAAGCTTAACATTATATTTCGGTCAATAGTCTCGTTCTCTGTGTTTGTTGTGAAGGTTCAGTTTTTTTGCAAATTTCATTTGCATTAATCCACGTGCATGGGGCCGCAAATAGGCTGTGTGTAAATTTTGATTTACTTATGTTTCGGATTAGAATTTACCATGTATGAAAGAGAATAGAGGTAGGAAGGTTATTTGTTTAGGAATTAGGTAAAAAGCAAGATGATGTGGTCCTAAATGCATGACAAAACAATGTAGGCGGAAGGCGGTGCAAATTTCACATCAATTTTTAAGATGCAAAATTTGCACTGCCAATAAATGCAAATAGGCCAAAAAGTACAAATTTCGAATCATATAGTAGTGCAAATCATAATTACAAACAGATGCAAAACTGAACCGGGTGGAAAATTAGCATCCAGTTCAGATGTGCACTACAAACAAATAGAGCTTGAGTTGCAATCAAACATTTTAATAAGAATTATAATTTTGTAAATAAATATTTCTTTCTCGGCAGTAAATAATTGTTTTCTGTTACAAATTACTTTTGCTGTCAAAATACTCTTCAAGGATCCAAATAACTTTGATGACCGCTGGATGGTGGAGTCCCAATTAAGTAACCTTGAAGTCTGCTCAAAGCTTGACAGTGGATTTGCTTCTTGGTAGCAGCTGCGTTTTCCTCTTAATTAATCTGACTCACCCCATTAATGTGTAATTAATTATCTCGATGGTGGGTGTGAGAAAACACTTATTTTGTACACAAGTTTGAGTGAAATAGAACTGAAGATGGCACAGGTTTGTACAAGTCCATTTGATTTTCAGGAAGTATATGAATAGGAAATCCTGATTTAAAGCTAGACAGCAGCAAACTCCTTCCAAAGTGCAATTAATAAAAGGTGCAAATACAACTATTACAGTGCCAAATCTTATATTTTGTATCTATTTGTACTGTACCTACTCATTCCGAACTGAGCCATTTTCGAAAAAAAAAATTCTAAACTGAGCCAATAGACAAGCACATGTTCACCAAAAAAGAAGAAGCACAGCCACGTGAATGAGAACTCCCAACGGAGCAGAGATATCCTTCATTCACTTGGACTTATTCTCAACAAAAATGAAGATCTAGCACAGCAAGATACTCTCTCTCTCTCTCTCTCTCTCTCTCTCTCTCTCTCTGCTTTTCTTTTTTCTTTTTTTTTTTTTTACATAACATTTCATAGTCAATTCTGGTAGTCGATCAGTAAAATTAGCTTAACATCCAAATTATATCTATTCATGGGCTATTTAACAGCCCAACGGGCTTGCGTGGTCCACCCATTTTTTATCGGGCTTAGACAACCTGCGGATTTGGGCTCAGATAAGTATGGACAGGGGAGGGGACACATAAACATTATTTATTTATTCAATGTCAGATGCAGATGCTATGTTTCTCTCACCCACCATGACCATCCTCGGCCACAGTCTATACTAACCCGGCCGTCTGTTGACAATGCAACCAGGCCCCATTACCCAAATTAAAATGCATTCATTATTTATAGTTGAAGATCGTTGAAGCATGCTCTTGCTCTTGCTCTTGCTCTCTTTTATTATCAATCTCATCCCAATCATCTACAACTTCAATTCTTTAGTTTCTCTTCACAAATCGGCCCTGCAGATTAAAAAATTAATAATAAAAAAAAACTAATTAAATTAGAATTTCAAAAAGGAAAACACAGACACAGACAAGAGTCACAGTCACACACAAGAGCAGAGATCATCCATCCCTGTCCCGGTCATTGGTTAAGGAGAAAAAGAAGGAATTTTGGGTTTCGAACCTTCAGCCGAGGGCGGATCTCAGCGTTGAGCTTCCGCACTTCGTATCTGATCTTCTTGGAGAAGAGCCTGCTTTGTCTCTTTTCCCTGTACCTCAGTACCCTGGCCTCTCTCTGTTTTATCTTTGACACTGCCTCGCTCATCTCTTTGGCCCCACCGCTACCGTCATCGGGAACTCTCCATTGCCGTCCGTCTCCCGAACATCCAAAATCCAACGACGCCTGTACAACGACCGCAGTCCTTTAGTCAAAAATCGAAATATACAAACAGGCCTAATTACTATAACTTAATTACAAAACATCAACCCGTTATTTCTGAATTCTGATTTCATTGGCTAGGGGATTTGGCCTTAAAGCCAAGACAAGTTGCCACGTGGCAAGTATTTTTTTGTTCAAAAACTACATCATAATTCATGCATTGCATCCGGCACCCCTAATTAATTTCTATGATGCCGGACCCGGAAGGGTATTGGAGCCTATAAAAGCCGAATCCGATACAAAAGATTTTCCCATCAAAAGAAAGATCTAATAGGTTGGTGGCCATATAAGCCTTTTTCATGTGGACGTAGATGGAAATGTGCAACGGCTAGACCACGTCATCCATGACGTGGCCTGGACCTGCATGACTTTGCGAAATATTCCATCTAGACGGGCAGAAAGGCGCTTCCAACGTCAATATTATATAGGTGGTGAGACGCGTTGCAATGTCACTTGCCATGAGTTCTCTCGGTCTCTCTATGCTTTTGTTTAATTGAAAGGACGAGTGGACGACGACGGGTTGGGTAAAGTGCGCCGGGCCCGGGATGGGATGGCCGGATGGGGGATGCCAATTTGCCAACCCAACGGAGCTTGCTTATTAATGGTGAGAGGCAGTACTGGTAGTGATTCAGCCATTCAGGTGGTAGTGGGGCCCAGCCTCAAAGAAAACAAAAAAAAAAAAAGGGAAAAAGTGCAGAAGCGATTAAGAAGGAATGAGTAGCATTTGTGAACAATAAATTGATTAAAAGACGCTTACGCGATGCCTAATGGTATGTATTACTGTTAATCCAACGTTCATAAAGTAGATCATCTGGTTGCATGGAGTTCTACCAAAGACCCACCTAGCTAAGACTGAGTTCTGATCAGCAGAATCAGATAATTATTCATTGCTTTGCAGTGCGTCGGTGCTAAAATCCTATAATTCTTAAGCTGTGAAAATGGCATAATTATTATATTGTTTGACAAACAAACTTAAGCGGAAAGAGTTAAATAGAGTTGGAAACCGTGAATGAATATGAATAGGAGGAGTAAAAGGAGGATATGTCAGTCTCACGTTGTCCGTGATGTCAGGAACGGTCTGCGGACACTCCCCGTCGATGTAAAATGGACTCCTGTCGGACCAAGCGTTCAAGATCTGCTCATAATCCAGCTTCAATGACAGCCCGCCCTGAGTCGTCTGAAACGCGGTTGCGGCGCCGGTGGCGGTGACCACAGAGCTACTAACTTCTTCTTCCTTCTTCTCCACCACCTCCGAGTAGAATACCCACCTCTCCTCGCTGGCATCCCTCTCCTGATTATGATGATGATGATGATGGTGATGCCTCAAAGCCGTACGAGCAAGCGAAGAACTTGCCCCCTCATCGCTATCCTGTGTACCGTAGGCGTAGGACAGGGACGACGGGGACAAGAAGGAGTCCTCCTCCAACTCCGAGGACATCATGACCACACTCCCACCACTGGAACCTCCGCCAAGGAGACCGTTCAAGGTCGCCCCACCACCGTCGTCGTCGTGGAAGAAGTAATCCACGTTGTGTTCTGGGATGTCTTTCTCCTCAAAGAGGTTTTCCGGGTGTAATGGAAACAGGTTTAGTTGAGGGTGTGGGGTGGTTGTGGGGTTGTTGGCCGTAGGGTGGTGGTTCATTTCTCTTGATTCTGGCGAAAGCTCACGTTGGAGAATGAGAAACTTAGGTTTTCTAATCTTGGTTCTGGTTTTCCTAGCTGGAGTTTGGAAGAGAGCGATTTTAGTGCTATTTTTAGAGTGGAATTGGATATTTTTGTTGTTGGACTTGCACATCCTCTCCTTCTGTCTCTGTAAGCGTCGTCGTTCGTCCGTCGACGAGAGAGAGAGAGAGAGAAAAGCGTAAAAAGGGAGTAGAATCTAGATATTGGTAGAGTGGTCGTTTTTTTATAAGAAAGATGTAGGAGGAGACAAATGGCGAGATAAGATTGGGAGAAAATGTTTGGATTAGGGTATTATCCGGATTACGATCGTATTTGATTGGGCGTGTAGTTAATGTTTCAGCTTACAATACAAGAGGCCCGAAAGAGGTGAACGCAACAAAGCAGTTGAAATCATTAGTGATTAGCCCACGTAAGAGGAAGACTCTCTCTCTCTCTCTCTCTCTTCTGACAGGTGAGGTCTCGCATCGCTCACGGTCGGCTTCATCCAGAAAATAAAGGGTAGAGAAGATAGGTCCCAGAGGAAGCACTTTTCTTCGTCACTTTTGGCTTTTGCCAGCACAGTTGGAGAAAAGTCCAAATCTGGAGGAACGGCATTCCATTCCG
Source organism: Nelumbo lutea (assembly GCF_056320005.1). Classification (NCBI taxonomy): domain Eukaryota; kingdom Viridiplantae; phylum Streptophyta; class Magnoliopsida; order Proteales; family Nelumbonaceae; genus Nelumbo; species Nelumbo lutea. The sequence goes on from NC_142687.1 coordinate 7,508,669, forward strand.
GGTTCCGGGTTGCGGGTTGGTGAATCACTGAATCCAAACAAAGTATTATAAGGCATTCAAAGGAAAATTACAGCTGCCCCTCCGCAGAAATTTGCCAAATTGGTGCCCTTAATCTTAAAATCACCCAAACCTCTTTTCTTGGAACTACACAAATTATTGGTATGAATAAATTTATGATGCCGAAAAGGTCGTATGATGCTGAAAAATCAAATCCCTCGTGAATTTTGAATCTTTGATAAATACTGCCTGGTCTCACTTTAATTTTATGATACCGGTTTAGTGGTTATAAGCTTTATGGGGTGGGTGAGGGACAAAGTAGGATGCATGTGAGGTCCACCGACATTGCTGCACAAAACCTGCAATTATGGTGTTGTCTAGTGCCTCCCTATTTAGTGCCAATTTGGAACAATTTTTCCACATGAACCGAGAAACCTGCAATGTAATGAAGATAAAGTATTTTTACAAAATCAATTTTATAAAGGCATTTTTATAAAAGTAATTTTATGAAAATTATTTTTATGAAAACACTTTTAATAACACCTAACCATCAGGTCCAAGGTTCAAAATATTGATATGGCCCATACGCCAATAGGGGCGTATCTGATGATATCAATAGTGTTATTTTCGCTTTTTTTTTTTTTTTCAAAACCGGTTCAAGGGGGCTGGTTTAAGGCTCCTCTACCCCCTAAACCGGTCAGAACCCTGATACAGCCCCTGTAAGGGCATATCGGGAGGCCACCAACATGATACTAATCAGTCAGTATGGGTCGATACATATAAATACTTTGAACCTTGATCAAGTCAACAACTGGATCATCCACAGAATCATGGAAACAAAACAAGATATTTATATTAAATTGTGAGTAGTGTGAGTACCATGCAAATAAATTCAATAATCCAACTATTGTCCATTAATTTATGCATATTTCATGCACATTAAATCAAGATTTTGATGGAGGGCCAGCTCACGACCCACCGAACCAGTCGGCGACAGCTAGGGAGGAACACGCACCGAATAAGGACATCTAGAGATGCATGCAGCGGATAATGGCAGATAAGATCACTTATCCAACTTGCGTTGGATGATAGTGGCTATCGGACGGTGGACGTCAAGTCCAAGTCCTAGTTGTTTTAGTTGTTCTATTTTCCTAATTATTCTACAAGACTACCAACATGTATTATAAATACTTCAGTTTCTAAGCTCAATAGACACACAAGAATTTTCGCCAACTCTTCTCTCTCTTCCAAGGCATACGCCTAGCTACAACAGGCTTCACAAACGAAGCCTCGTGTTCATCCGGTGCTTGTGTAGTCAGCCCGATTTGTTGCTTCCACGCTGCGTCAGCTGGTATCAGAGCGGGAGTTCGCCCAATCAGATGGCCAACCAAGACGGTAGCAGTCGCAACCCACCCCGTGACGGAGATCAGGGGTTACAAGCTGTTTGGAGAGCAATCGAAGAGCAGCGCACAGCCACGATTAACATTGAGTAGTAGTTGGCAGAGATCGCTGGACAACTGCGGACTTTGTTGCGGGGGGATTTTCCAAGGAACCGGGAGAACCCGTACCCAATCGAAGGAGACGACCACGGTAGACCCCTCGTCAATCTTGTACTCCGACATCCTGTTCTTGATGATGATAGTGACAACGAGCTAGAACCCGGCGTTGCCCCAGTTATTCCCGGCGACAGCAAGAACGATAGGAATTGGCACAACCCCGAAAACTTTAATCCCCATCGGAATACTAATGAGTTTAAACTCAAGGTAGACATTCCTACTTTTAGTGGGGATCTGGATATAGAGGGTCTTCTAGATTGGATCACAGAGGTCGACCGTTTCTTCGAGTACATGGAGATCCCGAAAGAAAGAAGGGTGAAATTAGTAGCTTTCTGACTGAAGGGAAGAGCATCTGTCTGGTGGGAACAAATGAGGGAGACCCGGATCAGAGAAGGAAGAGGTCCAGTTTGAACATGGAGGTGCATGAAACAGCTAATAAGAGGTAGATTTTAACCCCCCCCTGATTATGAGCAATATATGTTTGAATCATATCAACGGTGTGCACAGGGTACAAGAAGCGTAAATGAATACACATCTGAATTCCTGAGATTGGCTGAACGGAATCAGCTATCTGAAAGTGATAACCAGTAGGCAGCCCGTTATCTGAGCGATTTGAGACCGGCTATCAGAGACAAGATTGGCATCCAGATGGTTCTCAGTGTGCAGGAAGCAAGGAACTTAGCTTTGAAAGCTGAGTTAATGTTCCAAGAGAGGACCCGAGGTGAAAACTATCGACGGTACAGTGGGAGTGGCAACAGACCGGCAGTAGTCGACAAGAGCAAACTAGCCCCGGGAGTACAACCCTACCACCCGCCGAATACAGTTAACGCCAGTAAGGCCGCCACGGGAGGAAACACTCGAGGTAACCCTTCCAACCCTCCTAAACCCAATAATCCCTATGCAAAACCTGCTCCTTTTAAGTGCTTCAAGTGCAATGAAGTTGGGCATAGGTCTAGTGACTGTCCCAGAAGGAAGGCAGTTAATATGATAGAGAGGGAGGATGAAGAAGATGTTGATGATGAAGTATATTGTGGACCTGATGGAGAGGACGAAGAAGGTCCCTATGAGCATGAAAAATACACATGTGTTGTGAGGAAACTGATGCTATCCCAAAGAAGCAAAGATACCACTCAACGACACCAACTGTTTCGCACTAGATGCACTGTACAGGTTAAATTATTTGATTTAATTATTGATAGTGGCAGTCAGGAAAATATTATTTGCAGGGATGTGGTACAGAAATTACAACTACTTCCTGAGAAGCACCCGAACCCATATACAATTGGGTGGATCAAGGAAGTCGGCGGCGTACGAGTGGAGGAACGCTACGATGTCTCATTCTCCATTGGTAAGTACACTGATGAGGTATATTGTGATATTGTGGATATGGATACTTGCCATATTTTGCTGGGTAGGCCTTGGCAGTTTGATGCAGATGCAAAACACCTGAGTAGGAAGAATACCTACCAGCTCGAAAAAGAGGGTGTACGCTACACCTTATTACCCATGGTAGAAAAGAATCCACCAAAGGCATCAAAGGCAGAGGAGAGAAATTTCCTTACCATTACACATCACCGTGCTGAATTTGTAAAGGAATGCAAGGATACCCGTGAGGTCCATTTGTTGGTGGTGAAGGGATAAAGCATGAATGAGTCACCGGAGGAAAACAAAATTCCAGTGGAAGTGTAGGGGCTACTCGATGAGTTCCATGACGTAGTTCCTAATGAGCTTCCTCCCATGTGAGATATCCAGCATCATATTGATTTTGTTCCTGGTGCTAGTCTACCTAATCTCCCACACTACAGGATGAGTCCTAAAGAAAATGAGATTTTACGAGAAAAGGTAGAAGAATTACTAAGAAAGAGGCATATTCAAGTTAACATGAACCCTTGTGCAGTACCAGCATTATTAAAACCTAAGAAAGATGGGAGTTGGAGAATGTGTGTCGACAGCAGGGCCATTAATAAGATCACTATTGTCTACAAGTTTTCCATTCCCAGGCTGGACGACATGTTGGATCAACTTGATGGAGTTGTAGTCTTTTCCAAAATCAATCTCAGGAGTGGTTACCATCAGATCAGGATTCGTCCCGGAGATGAGTGGAAAACAGATTTCAAGACTAGATATGGATTATTTGAATGGTTAGTCATGCCCTTTGGACTAACTAACACCCAGCACCTTCATGAGGCTAATAAATCAGGTACTGCTTCCTTTTATTAGTAAGTTTGTTGTGGTATATTTTGATGACATCTTGATTTACAGCAAATCTATCACTGAGCACCTAGGACATTCATGGTGGGTTCCTTATGAAAGGAGAACAATTGTGCATCCCTTGCACCTCCCTCCGTGAGAAGATCATCAGGGATCTGCATGGGGGTGGATTAGTAGGACACCTCGGAAGAGACAAAACGATTGAAGCAGTCAAGGGACGTTATATATGCCAGACGACTGAGGAGGGATGTGACCACTATCATAAGTAGGTGTTATATATGCCAGACGACTAAGGGACAGACCCAGAATACAGGCCTTTACATGCCTCTACCTGTTCCTATTGCGATTTGGGAAGACCTGTTCCTACTGCGATTTGGGAAGACCTGTCCATGGATTTCGTGCTAGGCTTGCCAAAGACTCCAAGAAATATGGATTCCGTCTGCGTAGTGGTTGACCGGTTCTCCAAGATGGCTCACTTTCTCCCATGCAAGAAGACCGCAGATGCAACAACAACAGCTAAGCTATTTTTCAGAGAGATTGTATGTTTACATGGGGTACCTAAGACCATCACATTAGACCGAGATACGAGGTTCTTAAGTCACTTCTGGATGACCCTGTGGAGATTATTCGACTCATCATTGAATTTCAGTAGTACAGCCCATCCACAGACAGAGGTGGTAAATCGGACCTTAGGTAACTTGATCCGCAGTATCTACAGGGAGAGACCGAAGCAGTGGGATTTTGCTATAGCACAAGCAGAGTTCGCTTACAACAATGCAGTTCATAACTCTATAGGTAGATCCCCATTTTCCATTGTTTATATGAAGGTACCTAACCATGCATTGGATTTAGTGAAGCTACCCAGGGTACCCAGCCTCGGCGCTTCTGCCGCGCAGTTGGCAGAACAGATCCAGTCTGTACAGGAAGAAGTCCAGCAGAAACTGGAGCGAGCCAATGCAAAGTACAAGATTGCAGCTGATAAGCATCGTCGGCACCAAGTGTTTGACGTCGGTGATGAAGTCATGGTATTCTTAAGGAATGAATGCTTCCCCGTGGAAAAGTATAACAAGCTACAGCCTCGGAAGTACAGTCCGTACAAGATCACGAAGAGGATCAATGACAATGCTTACGTAGTGGACTTACCAGATCACATGGGTATCTACAAAACATTTAATGTTGTTGATCTTCATCGTTATTTATCGAAAGCGACACTTGCATATCCCGATCATGACTCGGGGCCGAGTTCTTTCCAAGTGGGGGAAAATGATGGAGAGTCAGCTGACGACCCACCGAACCAGCCGGTGACAGCTAGGGAGGAACACGCATCGGATAAGGACGTCTAGAGATGCATGCAGTGAATAATGGCAGATAAGATCACGTATCCAACCTGTGTTGGATGATAGTGGCTATCGGACGGTGGACATCAAGTCCAAGTCCTAGTTGTTTTAGTTGTTCTATTTTCCTAATTATTCTACAAGACTACCAACATGTTTTATAAATACTTCAGTTTCTAAGCTCAATAGACACACAAGAATTTTTGCCAACTCTTCTCTCTCTTCCAAGGCATACGCCTAGCTACAACAGGCTTCACGAACAAAGCCTCATGTTCATCCAATGCTTGCATAGTCAGCCCGGTTTGTTGCTTCCACGCTGCGTCAGATTTCAATAAAGACAAGATGTCGTTTCACATTTCCACTTATCATTAAGATTCTCAAAGAATTCGTTTAACCTAAAAACTCAAGTTATTAAGTGAGGTTCTTGGATAAGGCTCAGTTTGGAAAGAGTGTAAATACAAATATGTACAATGTAAATACATACAAAATAATACAAAATACAAGGTTCTGCACTCTACATATTTGCATTTGTACTTCTTCCAAACTAAACCTAAGTTTTTATTCTTTAACAAAGCCGCTCAAACAAAAGCCCATTGAGCTTAAATGTGGATAAGCACAATCCACTACCTTGTTATTAAGTGAGGTCCTTGAGAAGTATGCTTTCCAAAATAGAAGTACAGCAAGTCCATTCATGCTTCCGATGATGGTTTCTGGTGGTTTCATAGTCTAAGACTAGCAACAATGGTCCAACTCTAGCACTGGTGAGCAGAGGCAGGACCAAGAGTTTTATAAAAGGGTGGTCACATGTGACTCGCCGCTTAGACAAAACAGAAGTATTATTTGCAAAATGCACGAAGTATAAAAAGCCAAGTTCATACTTTTGATGTTTTTCACAAGGTTTTCAACACCAATCCGGACAACAAACTGGTTAGGAGTCCAATTCCCGGTCGGCCCATTCTGATAAAAAAAATAAAAAATAAATAAATAATGGTCAAAACCGTTGAACAGTTCGAATGGTCAGAAAACTGCTGACCAAATCAATATTTTTTGACAAAAATCCAATTTTAAGGAAAAACAGAACTGGTCATTTGACCAATTCCTAATTTTCCGGTCCGACCATCCAGTTCGGTCCAATTTTGAAAACCATGGTTTAAAAAAATATAAAATACATGAACTGCTTTTTTTTATATCTTTATACTAGATACGAAAGGACGACTTTATAAAAGTCTATCCTAACAGGCCTAATTCACATTGCAACTCATGGTTCATCACCCTATGCTGGTATTACAGGCAGCAATAAAAAGAAGAGAGAGAGAGAACATATCCATGATGGATTATATTCCGGGCATCACCAAGAGGCAACCAAGATTTGGAAAGGACTGAGAAAGGAAGCAACCAAGAGGCATGGATTACATTCAGGGCATCACCAAGCCTGTCATCCGACGATTGGCAAGATGTTGTGAGGTCAAGTGTATCAGCAGTCTGATCTACGATAAGACTCGTGGTGTCCTAAAGATCTTCCCAAAGAACATATCCATGATGCCGTTACTACACTAATTAAGCATGCTTGCCAATATACCGTTACGGCCATAGACATCGTTTATGCTCTCAAGAGTCAAGAGGTAGGGCAGGACTCTCAACGATGGTTAGACTTTGGATGGTTTGATGGTTTTGTTTCCTGTGACTGTGAGATATGGGTTCGATCGGGCTTTTTTCCCTTTTGAGTTTCGTATTTCTTGTAGGTCTTCAATTCGTAGGTAAGGACTGCTCGGCCATTCTCCTCTGATTCTAATTTGCCTAATTTATTCGGAAGTGATCAACCCCAATTGGTTAGACAAACTGAAATCACAATGACAGGCCTCTAGTTTGATTTTGGTTGCAATAGAATTTTATTTGTACTATTACAATTGCATGGGAGTGCAAATGTAAAAAATGAAAATCGCCCTTTAACTTTGTTTTGGATTTTACTTTATTCTGATTCATGTCTTAATTTACTACATTCTACATTCTTACTGCAACCAAACAAAATAAGTTAAATTTTGAATAAAAATAGGTTAGAATTTACACTCAAAGCATTTGCACTGCCCTGGTTTTGCATTGCAACCAAACACAGCCTTAGGCTCTAATACTAGGAGTGCAACTTGGGCAGGCCCGGCCCGAGCCCAAACCAACCCAACCCAAAATTTTACACAGGTTGGGCTTGGATTTTCATCCTTCAAGCTGAGTTTGGACCCAAGAAGTCAGGCTTTTTTACTTTTTGGGTTGGGCCTAGGCCTAACCCTTAGGTAGCCCGAACCCAGCCCAACTATACATACATACATACATACATACATATATATATATATAATTTTAATCTGAGCCTGGCCTGGACCCGAGCCCAATCCGACTGTATAAATTACAGTGCGGGCTGGGGTCGGATTGGAAAGATTGAGGTTGACCTCAGACTCGTTCTAGGCTTGAGTTTTAAGCCCAAATTTTAGAGTCGGGCCTGAATTGACCATAAACCCAACCCAACCTGCCCAACTTGCACCCCCTATCTAATACCATTAAAGATTTCAGAGAATGAGAATAAATTGCATTACTATTGATAAACCAGGTTACAACTTAAATAGAGAAAGATAAAGATACTCTTGCATTTGAAACTCTATCCTAATTCAATTCAAACTCCATACTACATCTCAATCTTATCACTAAACTTCAATTCTATATATCTTGACAACTTTTATTTTATTCCCTAACAAAGAATTTAACAAGAGGTATATTTTTATCATATATCACTAATTCAGATTTCATGATGCAGTTAATGGACCATAGGTTTTAACTAAATACAAAAATGGGATATGAAAGATGAGAAGCTGGGAGTATGAGAAACCATGGAACATAATCATATGAGAGTTGATTGCATTGAGCTGATGCCAGTACGTGGCCATAACTTGCAATGACGTCTCATCTGCGCCTCTTTGCTTTCCTTCCACCTAGTAATGAAGCGTTGGGTTTGTTACTGAATTGAATCAGTGAGAAAATCCAGAAACTGACGTACAGGAGATCGTAAATGCAAATTAGCTAGGTTTGTTAATGATTTGGGCATTGGGTCAGAGTGAATAAATATGTAACATGGCAGAAAAATTCTCAACTGAATTGTCACCGATGATCAGATCATGATGCCCACCAACTACAAGGAAAATCTAGCACCTCCTGATCAGTCGTTGCAGTTGCAGATGGGGATGGAATGATCTCTTAGCTAGCTTTTTCATGCTTACTATAACTCCACACCCCTAGCTGCCTTCTTTTTAATTTCCATCATTCTTTGTAATTCTTATTCTTTGTGTTTCATCATCACTTTACGATCTTTTTGTTTTTATTTAATTCTTTCGCTCCTCTTTCTTTTAATCTAAGATTTGGAGTCTGTAAGATGATTTTTTAGTGAACTATATTATGTCCTGATTCAAACAATCCATGAACAAATAGTTTGCAGTCCAGTCCTATAGCATCAACTCCATTTTATTTTATGGTTATTAAAATCCAAAGTTCTCTTCAAATGCGCTTCGACTTTCTTCGTTTTTTCTGTTTGATCACGACAATGAAGAAGCCAATTAATTAACTAATTAATGGTCATAGCTAGAGCTATCAAACGCAGAAAGTTTATAACTTGAAATGGAACATGATTCTAGCTATAAGAAAGAATGAATGCATGTGTGTACCTGCAACTAACAAACTATAATCGCCAATATTTATTCCACTCTAGTCGTCTGAATTCATGTAACCGAGCAACAAAAAGATGTAGATACAGAAACCATATATATTAGTCTCACCTTGGGCTATGATATACATGAATCTATAGCGATACAACCCATTTACTAGATGAGTAAACTCCATACAACAATTCCAAAAGAAAAAGGAAAGGGAAATCATACACAAGGAATCAAGAACAGGTGTAACCACCTTTCAGCCACCCATCCCATCTGATCATGATGACCCTTGTTCTTACTGTGACCTCATCCTGTTGATCTGATTCAAAGCCGGTTGAAGAATGTTGTAGAGGACCCAAAGAATAGCAGGAGCAACAACAATCAATACAAGTGTACCTCGGTTGTCGCTGGACGAGGCATCGGCAATCATGGCAATTTCACTAGCCGATGCACTTGGCGGAGACACAAATCTTGACGCAGCCAACCCTCCAAGCCCAAGCCCTACTAGAATCCCCTTGGAGCTCCTCATTCTGTTGATTTGGTTGAGTGCTGGTTGAAGAATGTTGAAGAGCACCCAAGCAATCGCAGGGATTATGGGTAGTAGGAGTGCAAGGCCACGGTTATCGCCTTCAGCGATCTCTGCAATTTGTTGAGCTGCCAAGGCCGCATCACAAGAACTCAATGTGGAGAAGATTGCACCAGCAATGGCAGTCCCAGCTAGGGAAGATGACAAGTTTGAACTGTCCGAGGATTTGAAGGTGGTGAGACCTTTGGGGAGGTTTTGGAGGGAAAGGAGGGAGAGGGGCTTTACAGATGGCTTGGAGGGGTTAAGATTGTTGGGTGACTTGAGGCTCAAGCATTTGGCGTTGAGCAAAGCCATCGTAGCTACGGTTGCCGCCATTGATGCTGCTGTTGTTGCTTGTTGTCCCACAGGGAGAGAACTCAACTCAGCAAGAGATCAGAGATAGCCGGTTTCAGGGGTTGACGGAATGACGATGAGGGGAAATTGGAATATGGATTTGTGCGATGTCAAAGGCAGGCCGCAGAAGGCGTCCAATAGGATTAGGCGCTCTAGATTCTTCCCTTATCCGGAGATTGTAAGGGGTGTCATATGGACCTCATATTCTCAACCCCGACCTCCTTTTCTTATCACTTTCTCTTCCCTACTAGCTAGCTACTACCACAAAAATGAGCATACAATACCTGACGTGAGTGTGGGTGGAGCTGGCAGCCATTTTGGAATTTCCAATTTAGGCAATAGACAATTGTGTGATTTGGGGTGGTAAAAACCCTGGTTAACAGCCTACAAGTGGTATTCTTTACCTCTACTCTTGCTTCTTGTGATTGTATTATCAACTTACCAATTTATCACATCATATAAGAGGCTTTTTATTTTTTGTTTTCTTGTATTTTCACTGTGTGGGCTGGGCCTTTTTTCTCCTTTCGGCTTCTTTGGCAGCAAAAAAGCCCAGCAAACAGTGCGTTTGGTATACTTCTAAGTTCTAACAAAACAAAAAGCCCAGTTCTTTTTTTTTTTCTGGGAGGGGAGGGGAGGGGGCTTCAGCCGTGAAGGGGAGGAGGGGTTGGGTTATTTTGTGCATCACTCCATAGCCACTGCGTTATTGTCAAGTGCTTCTGCGAATCAGGAAATGTTGCAAGTGGCAAGTTGGAAAGGTGGAAAAGGGGAAACATTTCCTCTTCCCAAACCTTGAGTTGAGGATCTGATAGCACACATGACATGATCATCAGTTCATCACTATTGGTTTGCCAAGACTGAAGATAAAAATCATGCCTCATGCAAATAAGGAAGCAGGTCCCGTCAAAAGTAGGCGTGTACAGAAGAAAAAAAAAAAGCTTCTTGATTTTCTTTCTATGCAAAATGTACATTACAATATCGACACCATTCATGTAAATTGTAATGACTAGACGTGTTCTCAGTATTCAATAGGTGGGAAAGAACCTAATTCTGGAGTGAAGATGTTGACATGGCTCCACATACCCTTGACATTGCAACCGCTTTCATGATGTTAGATTTAGCAGCATCCAGCAGAGGATCTGCCTGGAGAGCCTTCTCGAAGCAGAGTTTCGCATCATCCCACTGGCCCTCCGCAACAAACACAAGCCCCAGATTATTGTACGCTGGAGCATAGCCAGGACAGAGTTCAAGTGACTTGGCAAGCATTGCTTTTGCGCGTTCATACCGTTTTTGCTGTCGATAGAGATTTCCTAGGTTGGAAAATATAGCATGTGCCTGTTGAGATGTGGCTAAAGATAGGGCCCGCTTGTATACTTCTTCGGCCTGTGATGGGTCCTCAGACAGCTGCAGTGAGATACCTAGAAATTATGCAGTTGCATATATTAGATCACAACTGGATGTCTAGATGCTATAATACAGCAATTTAAGACAAAAAAAATATATGCATAGCAGGAGAATTACCAAGATTTGACCATGCGTAGTTGCATTCTTTGCCGCGAGCAACTGCAGCCTTAAGGTACTTCTGAGATGTCTTGAACTGTAGAGTACAAAGATTGTGAAGGCCAAGCTGGTGCCATTGAACTGCATCATCTGGATCCTCTTCTATTGCCTATTTTAATAAATACATCACCGTCATGCACTCTTGAATCAATTACTTTAGTCAACAGTGTACAAGTAGACCAGTAATACAACCAATCATTAGGCTCTCATAGTCATATGAGAGGGAAGCTTGGCTTGAAAAACGTCTCTATGAAAGCAGTGATACCAGCAATTGTTTAAATGGAGTGTCATTCTAATCATGTTTACAGAATTATCCTTTGACCAAAGATTTAAATGAATAACCTGGGCAATTTTTTATGGAAAGTCGCTTCATAACAGAAAAAGCAGTGAAGGATGAAAACAATGGAAGGATCTAATACATTACGCACCCCATGTGAAGCAAAAAGTAATGCCAAAACCTTGGTATTGCATGAAAGAAGACTGGTAACGGACCAATTTTACATAAATCTAAATTACCAATACTACAATTTTGGTTTTCAGAGGAACTTGCATGATTACTGGGGCTTATAATATAATATGATAAAAAACGATTGTTTAATCTGTGTGAGTTGATCACTGGCATAGAGACAAACCTGCTTTAGTGTGTACAGAGCTCGCTCTTCCACTTCTGTCAAATCATTATGTCCAGTTTCAAACGTTGCTGCAATTTCATGTTGAACCTTGTGAACCATGGCAAGTCCTGCCCATGCTATCCGAAGTTCAATTGTTGCAGAGTCCCCTTCTCTGAGTATTGAAGCCATTTCATTCGCAGCCCATGAAAGTTGTTCAGTGGGATCTTGAGACCTTTCTGCATCCTTGATACGATGAAGTGCAACAGCATATCGAATTGACATGCAATTAGGCTCCAGTTTTGCTGCCTTCAGAACATAAGCATATTATAGGAAAGTTAGGCAGAAACTAAGAAACATAACTATATCGTATACAGAAAATCATTGCCCAATAATTTTAATGTGCCCAACATCTTAAAACCTCTAGTGCGTGCATCTTTATTGACACTGAGCTTCTGCCTTGAAAAAAAGAACAACTGCCAACATCCAGCATTTCAATTTTTTTTTTTTTTTTGGAAAGAGTAAGCTCTCAGAGAGGGAACATTACTCAGTATAATGGTAAAATCTCAGGCCAGTATGCATGAAAATGCAGGCTGGAATCTAATAGCAGCCACTTTGTGTCAAAAATAAAAAAAGGTTAGGACCATATCCAGTCTACCCTTCCCAAGACCTCAGATAGCTGGGACTTGTGAGCAACACTGGAAAATGGCCTTTTTAGTAAGCTCTCAGAGATACATGTTAAATCGGGTGGTCCTTGAGATAAGAAAACAAGAAAAAGAAAGTTTCTGATCTTTTATCATCTCTTTGACTTCAATGGAACCTTGTGCTTTTTATTAATCTCACTGCAATTAACTTGTATATTCTCCAGCCAAATGCTGAAAACATGTAAGCTTTTTTTTTTCTCAGAATATGCATTAGGTAATTCTCAGAATATTCAACAGGAACATTAAGAAAGCCTATTAATGAACTCCAAAGGGCACATATGTAAATAGCAGTAACAATGAGGAGTTGGCACCTTCTCCAGGCACTTTCCAGCACTTCTATGATCACCAGCCAAATAGTATGCATTAGCAAGATTCACCCAGATATGCGCAGCCCTAGGATCTGATCTGACTGCAGCTAACAAACACTCTTTTGCAACATTTGCAGCCGCAACATGAGGCATACAAGCTCCTTCACCAGCACTTGCCCCAGCACCTAAAATTAGTAATAAAACACTTAGGTTCCTACTGAATCTCTAGAACTGTCAGAGTAGAAACAAGGTGAAGCAACGTGTACCACAAAGAAAATAAAGTTGTCTAGTCCTCAAAGCCATTTTCTTACTACCACTCTAATATCAATTCTATTGCATCAGGGGATTAGCCAAAAGAACTATAGCAATATAAAATGAAACTTAATTCATCAACTTCGTACCTGCAACAACTGAACCATATTTACACAAAAGAAGAGATGCATAATTGATTAGGGCCGCAGGATGGTTTTGATCTTTTAGAATCAAATCTTGAAAACATTTCATTGACATCTCCAAGCTACCACTGGAAAATGCATTGTGTTAGTAACAACTCAAAACAGTATTTGAATGGAAAAAGCAGGAAACTACTTATACATCCATTCCCTAAGTCTTAACGAGTAACAAATGAAGAAATTAACAAATTATGGCTGATCATCCAGGTAACTCCAAATTTTTGGTTGAGTATAGCTCTTGTGTCTTTTTCTAGGCAGGGAGCGTGGAGGAGACTCTCTTCTGAGACTGAGAGTATTTAAGATGATAATACTTAAATAATCCTTTACACTGGTAGTGAATATCACCTCTGTATGAGTGCATACCAACCATGTCATGCTTCAATATGATACCAATGCAATATCACACTGTAATATTATAACCTTAACAGCTTAACCTAATATAAAATATCAGATTGACACAGCATAACATGCACGTATCCCAAAGAGATTCTGTACAAGAAAATTGATACAATATCTAAATAATAAATGATATAATAGACAATCATGATTACTTTTTACTTCACATTCTAGTTCTCACAAAATTATGTGGTGTACTCAAATCCACAGGTAAAACCTCAAGTTGGTAAGAATAAGAACACAGGTTCAAGTCTGAGAGTGGATGCCTTGTGTTAAAATAGCAAGGTTAGGTCCATATCCAGCCCACCCCACACAAGACCCCAGATAGCCAGGAGCTGCATTGTGTAATGTCCTTTTTTACATTCAATCCATGATATTATTTATGACTTATTTTGTTAACTTTTCTGATCATTTCACCATGTATCAATTTGAGTTAATATGATATTTATTGGCCTTCTCTATCATGTCTGTTTGAGGTTGAACAGGCAGAACAGCCATCAGAGCAATACTTATAAATAAGTACTTAATCATGAACATTAAAAATCATACACCTTATCAAGGAGAAACTCTGTTTGCCAAGAACTGAGCTCCTAAAAGTCCAAAACTAGCTATTCCAATTTAAAGAACTCATGATATGGATTCTCCCACCTTTCTCTTTAGTGAATTATATTTAGATATGGGTCAAAGCTAGAACAAATTGCTCTTCATACTTTCCTCATCCTACCAAAATCACACCTGTTTTTCTCAAGTGATTAATAAGATAAATTCTCATATGTCTGTCTTTTTCTGATGAAAAAAGTAAAACTCCTAAAGTAAGGATGAAAACATGAATTAAGTTGAATACTTGAATTGTGACAAGAGAAGGAATTTTTATCTTTCCTCAACTAAAGGAAAATTACCATTTGGGATAGGTTAATGAGGGAGAATTATCTGAGTAGATCATCCTACTACCCACAAAGGAGGGTTTTTTTATTGGTACACAAAGGACAGATTTTTCAGAACTCACTAGAAGTAAATGAATCAAATTAGAACATCAAATGCCGTTAAACATGCATAAGAACAAATTTCTACGACATATATATCACTATGAGGGGAGGAAGTAGAAGAGAAGCCTTCCTCGTATACTCTGATGTACGCTAGACAAACATCTGATCTGAGCAGCAGGATTCACAGAAGACATCTCATCATAGATTACAAACCAAGTAGTAAGTCGTGGATTATTCTCTATCCTTCTACACTAGTTAGATGACAAAGTAGTACCATGACAAAACCTAGTATTGGTTTACTAGGGGTGCAACTCAGACAAGTTGGATCAGGTTGAAGATCAACCCAGGCCAAAATCTAAAGGTGCAAGCCTCAAGTTCGGGCCTGGCCCAACCCAAGATCAAGCCCAAGTTTATCAACCCAGGGCCAACCCAAGTTTAATGCCTTAACCCAACACAGGCCGGGTTGGGCCAGGACGGATTTAGTCAGGCTTGGGCAGGTTGGTCGGGTTTGAAAGAATTTATGAATATTTTTGCATAGCCATCTTTTATTTGGTTTTATGGCCTAATTTAAGAGTATAATTGATTAAAAACAAGTGCAAACCTCATTTGCGAATGTACATATACATATTTTATACATATATACATGTGCGTATAATTAGAAAAAAAATATTATTATATAAACTAAATGCATGTATGTACATATTTTTTCAGGCTGACTCAGGTTGGGTTGGGTTGGGTCAGACTTGGGCTACCCCGAGGCCACCTCAGGCCCAGCCCGTGCTAAAACTCAAGTTGGCTCAGGTCGAGCTTCGGGTAGGCCCACCCAAGTTGCAGTCCTATAGTTTACTGATATGAAGCCTACTACTAATTCGGTTTGTGGAGTGAAGATGTAATGTCAGTCCCATTTTAGCATTCCTTTTTTTTTTACCTCCAATAAATAGAGCATGATAGACAAATAAGTTCATTCTATCAGGTCATGCTTTGACCATGCAAAACTCATTGATGATATTCACTGAATATGTGATTCAAGCCTCTGAGTGTCTGGCAATTGTACAGGCAGGGTGGGGGATAATTCATTAAATCTTCAAATCTTACATATTGTGTTTGATAATTCAAGAAAATATGTCAAAACATGAACGAATAGTACAATGTAAAGGACACGATTATATAATGCCACACCTTTGAAGATATGCAATCCCAAGATTTGCAAGGGAGTCCAAGTGGTCAGCAGCAATAGACAACAAAGAGGATAAAACCGATATAGCACTCTGCCAATAATAAGAAACAGCAACATGCTGTTATAGTACACTTAGAAAAGTAGATAGATACATGGCCGAATAGTAAAATATACAATCAACATGCTTCAAGGAAACCCAGCCATAAGTGGTAATTTAACCTGTAGACGGCCGGTTCTAATAAGTAATAAACCAAGTGTATTCCAGACAGATGCTTGTCTAATATCTGACTGCACTGACTCCTTCAACTTAGAAATAATTTCTCCAAGTTCTTCATGCGTGAGTTCTTTATCTGCACAATGATCAATTGTACTTCCTAGCAGGAGGCACTACACGTGATGGAACAGATAGTAGAATCAGCAACAGATGGTCCATTTGAGTGCCTGTGCTAGAAAATAAAAGAAGAGCCAGCCATCATGCAACATTAAAGTTGTTGCAGTATAAAACATCATTACACCTGTGCATGATGAATTTGAACCAAAGAAAGTAATTCAGGCCTGTCAATCTCTTCTTCACTCCGAAGTAATATTTCTGCTGCCTTTTCATATGCTGGCACTGCCTGAAATGGATTTCAAAGATAAGTGGAATAAAATGCCAAAGGTCAGATCCATATCCATTTCACCCCTCCCAAGAGGCCAAGACCACAGATAGCCGGGACCAACATTGAGAAATGTCTCTTCATATACCTTATCCAAAAACAAATGGATGAATAATGAATGAAATCCAATCAGTTACCTTCTGTGGCTGACCCAACCTCTGATACATTAGGCCAAGTATAAAATGTGCATGGGCATTTTTAGGCATCTTCCTTGCAACATGAACCAAACCCTGTGAGCACCCACCAAAGTCAGTCATATGGCATACTTGTACAAGTATAAAAGAGACAAAATGAATGAACAATTGGCTATCTATATTTTGTGCAATGGATGTGAAGTTCGATTTTTTTCTTGGCGATAGCTAAAATCAACAAATAGAAATATTTTGTGCAATGGAAAGAAAGACATCTTGGGACGTGCAAACTCACAGTTTTAAGGCTGCTGACTTTTTCCTCACGGGATGCTGGAGCCCCTTGACAGTGTTGATCGGCATCCGTATCAGGCCCACATTCAAGAGAACATTCGCCCTTGTTAATTCTTGAACGACACTTCCCCAGTTTATTTAACCGTTTAGCTTCTCCTTCTGTGGGATCAACCACAGCGTCTTTACATACTGAGGTACTTTTCTCCCCACAATTTTCTTCCTTAATGCTCCTGCTTAACATTTTTCATAAACTCGATGTGAGAACTGAGAGGAAGTGAATTGAAATGGATCAATGGCACAGCCAAAATCACAACTAACATCAACCGGATATATGGAAAAATGAAATTGAAAAATAGAAGGCACGTCAAGATGACCACTTCCATGACAGTACTGCTGCAGCAATATTTGCAGAAACTCTAATAACGGTGAATTTTGGAGTGTTTTAGCGAGTCTAGCAAAGGTCATAGTGTAAATTAAACTCTTTTCAGTGAAAAGGTTCAAATACATTTGCAAATTTAGTTTCCATTTGTGTCGAGGTAACAAATCTACTATGCTAAAAACTTGATATTACGGATGAAGAAGGAATGGTGGCAATGAGAAACCCAAAACCTGGTGGAATCAGGAGGAGCGATGGAGGCACAGTCATCGCCGTCGCTTTCGGGAGGGTCGACGTTGAGGTCAGCGATGACGACCTTGGAGTAGTTGCTCTTATTCTTCTTTGAACTCTCGTCGATGGAATCCTCGACGACACCGGATTCCTGCTTAATCAGGACATTCTGCGTGTTGCTAGCCTGCGCTAGGGTTTGTCGGGCCTCCGACATACTATATAGCTATGCTCTGACTTGTTGCGAAGAAGCGAGGAATGAAGAGAGCGTTTAATTATATTGTGAATTTGTGATCGTTTTACCTTCGTTTACGGTCAACGTGGAATCTTTTGACTTATCTCGCTCCTGGACTCGTAGTAAGTAAAGTACTGTGATCTTATTAAGGCTTAAGAACAATTTCCCTTCGGCCTTCAACCGTTTGATCCGACCTCAAAAAATATTTGCTTTGGAGGAAAAATCTATGATACGGGAAAGATATCATATGGAAAGAGTTTTGATTAAATCAAAGTCTATTCATCAATTTTTTTTTATTAATGACATCTGATTCCTTATCATGTTGTTATTGGTCAATTGTTTTTCTGATACCATATATTTTCTATATTATAGTCGAATCACTTCATTTTTTAGGAACCCATTTTTCCAGGCAAAGAATGCACTTATTCATTTAAATTTATCATGTGGAACATTTTTTACCATTTTAATATTTTTCACTTATTCATTTAAAATGGAAAACTCAATTTATTCAAGTTGGAGAATGGTATCTCAATTTCACCATGGACCTCACGTGTTCTTGAAATAAGAACATAGAAATTGGTTAATTAAAATCGAAAAATATGGGTAGGCCCAATGTAGATTTCTAAATTCTATTGTACATCTATAAACATTCAAAATGTCAAATACCCCTATTCTATACATAAATGCCCGCCAGTGAATTGACATCAATTCTAAATTGGCACCTACTTCAATCGTACTTTGGGCCTAAAAATTTTGACCTTGGGTTGAACTGTCATTCTCCCTAATTAAAACCACAATCCCATTCATCAATTCCCTCTTCAAAATCCCAAGAGTGAGTGTGCTTAATAATCACAACTAAATACAGAAATCTAGATTGTATAATGGAAGTTTGGACACCCAAAAGAATTTGAATTTTCTTAACCACATTTTTCATTCCCTATTTTTCCCCACTTCACTCCCCGAATTGGGATATGGTTCTCAACTCCTTGTAAAGTACTCCTCACAGCCACATCCCACCATATATTACAAAACATCTCTCTATGAATAACAAATACAAGTAACAGATATATTCCCCATGTGTGAACAAGACATGATGTGAGGTTAGTGTGAATAGCAGATCCGGACTCTTCTCCCCCCTCCCCAAATTCTTCAATCTAACAGTCACCTCTCAAACTGCAACCGTTGGCAGTTGTTTTTCCATTGATTTCTCTCTCTCTCCCCCAACCCATTGGCTGCTTTTCTTACTCATAGTTGATGATAGATGCCACTACAATCATGGGTGCAGAGGATGCGCATACTATAAAGATGGATCAGTTAATTGGTCTCATTTAAGAGAGTGTACCAAAAACCAGATTTGGCCATTTTATTTTCTCAAGTTTTTCGACTGCAATTAATTTCCTTGACGGTAATGTTATAAGGCAAATTAAAGCTCCATTGTGCTTTTTTGAGGAACTCTTTGATTTGGAAATAGACACTAATCAGGGATAAATATGGAATTAGCCACATGTAAAAGACAATATATGGACCCACCATTTAATTTCTCTCCTCTCCGTCAAATGCATTTACCAAAGGTTTTAAAATCAAACCGCATAATGAACCGGTCAGGGTCTGGTTCTTGGGTCGAACGATTTGACTGTTCGAGTTGAACGAACAGTCTGTTCTGACAATAAATAAATAAAATAAATAATAATCAAAACCATTGAACGATTCGAAGGATTTGACCGCCCAGATCAATGATTTACTGACCAAATCAACGTTTTTAAGCAAATTAATGGTTTGGGGTAAAACAAAATCGGTCCTCAATTTTTCTGGTCCGACCATCCGATCTGATCTGATTTTAAAAACCATATCAAATTTCACTTCATTGGGTGACAGTCCAAGACTACAAAAGATGGCCCCAACTCGAGCTTTTGCATGGGTTGGGCCTGCCTTTTCTGAGCTTCAAGTTTTTCTTGGGCTTAACCGAAACTTGGGATGGGCTTCAGTTGAAGCCTTAGGTATCTCAAGCTTGAGCCAATCCAGTGTGACCCAACCCGTGCCCACCCAAACAAATATACATCTGTGCATTTTATTTACATAAAAAAAAAAATTTAATTGTATATGTACATGCATATACAATTGTTAACATACATACACACATTTGTTAATGAGGGTCGGTTTGATTTGCAGTCAAAATTAAAATCATAATCAAAAGTTCAATTGGTGTTGTTTGGTTCATCTAGAAGCCAAAATTATAATTAATTAAGATTTCTAATTTTGCCTCGTCATTCGTCAAAGTTTAAAGCTTCAACCAATTGAGGAGGGAGCACCGACAATAGAGGTGACAAATGAGTGCCTTGGATTGGGTTGGGTGTGGGTTGAGTATCAACCCACCCATATTGACCCTATTACCGACCACCCATATTTATTGATGTTAGTGGTTCACGATCCATCCTGACCTAAACTATTTATACACACATAAGAAAAACATTAAAAATAAATAAAAGTTTAAAAAGAATTTTTCAAATTTTCAAATAAAAAAAGCACAGAAACATTAAATATGGTAAATATAATACATGTAAAACATAAAAAATTATAGATAAAAAATAATAGAAATTTAAATGAAAGGATCATTTCACATAAAAACAGAAACCTGTAAAAAACACAAAGAACTACAGAAAATGCAAACAAATAAAAATTGCAAAAAAATAGATTTAGAAAAATATGAAAATAGAAATTGCAGAAAATTGGAAGGCGTTATAAAAAACAACAAATGCCATAAAAATAGAAAAAAATGCAAATAAAGAGCAAACAAATACAGAAATGTATAAATTGCTAAAAAAATTAATTATTAAAACATCGGAATTATAGAAAAACATGAAAATGCAAAAACATATACAAGAAAAAATATATATTTTGCGAGAAATTGAAATAAAATGGTAAATTAAAAGCAATAACATTCAAATAGCCATAATAAATTAAACATACAAAAAATAATAATTTTTTTTAAGTATTTACATACATTTTCAAATGTAGAAAATTGAACAAGTGTCATAGAGTAGGAATTACTACAATCGGTCAATCTCATGGAGAAATTTTGGATACTAGTGATCTCCAGAGGCAGAGCTCCAGACCCTACATTACTAGAGCCTCATGGATCCAAGGATTTACTTCCCAAAGTTATCGATTGGCAACAAAACCCTTGGAATAGAAATTGCCCCAATAATCCATGACAAGAAAATTCTGCTACGAGCATTGTTGATGGAATAAGAAAATAAAAATGTTTTGTCGGCATTTGAGGGGGCGGAAGAAAGAACAAAGGTGGCAAGAGCTTTTGCAAGGCATTTGGTTCCGTGGGCATTTATTCAATAAACACTGCCATGTATATAGATACCACTTCAGCAGTTTCCTCTCACGCTCTTCTGTATGCATCAAGAATAATAAAAGTGGACTTCGGTTTATGTACATGCCTACCGTTTTGGGAAGTTATTTTTTAAAGCTTCCTCAAACAATTAGGCATTTTTTCATTTGTTACGCTAATGTGGTGACAATTAGTGGCTCCTAATTGCCATAACCGGTTGTAATTATTACCTTTCTCAATTTTGCAAACAAATAAAGTACAAACATTGAATGAAAGAAAATGTAAATGAAACCAAACACATACTTGGTCAGGACAGGCATTGTTGCATTGGCCATAAATCTTGCTATAATGGTAAGAAAAATGGTGTTAAAGCTTTTCTCCAATGGGAGAGCGAATAAACCCTAACAACATCAAGGTGACTTGGCAATGGCAATTGACTAACCAATGGAAGTTTGGAATATAGGAACTTCATTTGTTTGATTATTTTAACACTTCTATTGACCCAATTGGCCCTGACCCTTTATAATTCATTAGGACTCTCAACTCAACCCCACCCTAACCCTAATGTGTTACTCGACCCATAATGACCCACCTTTGGAATGGATTTGTGAGCAGTTCCGTTGAGTGGGTCAAATGGATTGGGATCAATATTGTGAATTCCAATAGAGAAATATGGAGGGAGGGTGGTTGGCATCCTATAAAGAGAACTAGGGTTTGGGGGTTCTACTTGAAAGGGACAAGTAGGGTGGACGTGACTACCCTATATAATTGTAAAACAACAATATGAAAATATTAGAAAATTTAATAACATTTTTATTAACTTTATATTATTGTTTTGGTATGTTACCGATGGAATTGGACCACTGTTGGTCGATTTATATGTTATTATTTTTCTGTCATTTGTAGTTAACATTTTATCGGTAAAGTTTATGATTTTCTGTATGTTATTTTGTGTTTTTATTTATTATAAATTTAAATATTATGTTAATTAACACATTTAGTTTTAATATTTTCTAATTACGACCGGAGGTTGGAGGGGGTGGATCATTATTGGTCTATATTAATCTTATTATTATATAAGTAGGGGGTCAACAAATGGATCCGGGTGATTCCCTGATCGTTTCCTCATTATTTTACGGTCACCTTTGACCTGTTTTGTTTGCCTTCTTCTCCCACGTAATAAAAAATGGATCTAACATCTAAGCTGTCGAGTATTTCAACTTTTAAGTTTTCAAATCCACATCCACATTCAAGTATTCAACCTTTTTAAAAATGAACCGGAAACAGAATCGGTCAGGGGCCATTTCGGTTAAGCGGTTCAATCCTTTGAGTCAAACGGTTCAACACATGATGACATAAATAAATTAAAATAAAAAATATATATTTATAAATAATAAAAATAAAAAAAATCAGGAAAATGCAGAAAAAAACAAAAATAAAATAAATTTATCTAAATACAAAAATAACAATGTATATAACAAATATAAATTAATAAAAGTACAGAATTGTCCTCTCTATTCTCCCTTCTTCTTCTTCACTACGACAAAGAGTAGAGTCGACAGTCCTTATTCTAAAGATGGAGAAAGTTAAAAAACAATAAAATTAATAAATTAATAAAATAAAAGCAAGAGTACGAGGGAGAATGAGAATGAGAACAAGAATAAGGTAAAACAAATGGAGAGATGGAAAGGGGAGGAGGAACAGCGACACTATTCTCACTGCTCGCGAAGAAAAGTAGATGTGCTCCTTCAAAAACAAAAGCAAAAGTTTTGAGAAATTTTTTTTAAAATCGCCAGCTGCTGTTGCAAAATCGTCGACCGCCACTGCTCCATATTGCTCCTTGTTGCTGCTGATTACAAGAGGAAAGAAATCCACCGCTGTCCATTGCACATGAAAAAAAATTTCTTCGTATTAATTACTTAAAATTTGTATGATAGAAATTAAAAATTCACAAAAGAAACAATATAATTAAAAATAAACTTAAATGTTTGTAGTAAATGTGAAGTGCATTGCACATGGAAATTTTAAAATGTAATAACAATTATTATTATTATTAAATATTATATTCCATTTATGTCATAAATAAACATATTTTTATTTTAACAATTATTTTATTTAATATGATGATTATATAACATTATAAATGTTCCCAAATGTATTCGACAAAATTCTGTATTTTCATTTTTTGTGTTCCATCTTTTTTTTTAAATATTTATTATTCAATTATGACATTATGAGTTTTTTTTTTTTTTTTTTAATTTGGATCATTGGCCCACCATCTAGATAAGAAAACAATTTTGCTTTCAAAATTTTAAATTATATATTTCATCTATGTTATATTAATAACTTTTTACTTATCACAGTTAATTTTCATTTGACATAATTAATATATAATTTTTCATACTTTCATTTGATTATTTGTATTTTCTATTTTTTAAAGATTTAGTATTTAACTATCTTATCATTGATTAATCCATTTGATTTATAGGTTAACATTAAATTTTGTATTATATTTCCATCATTGATAAAATTATTTCTTATGTATAATACTTATTTTTGTTCAATATAATGAATTTATAATATTAAAGGTGTACCCAATATTTTATTTTTATAAATATATAACATCATATATGTGTCCAAATTTTTCTCTACTTTTTAATTTTGTGTTTCTTTGTATTTTTAATTTGTTTTTAAATTTGATTATTTGACTATGATGTTGTTCCATTTCTAGATTGATTTTAAATTTAGCATTCCATTTTCATCATTGTTCTTACATTGCATACTTATTGTTGTTTAGTATAATTAATATACAACATTAGAGATATTTTTATTTTTTTGTATTATATATTTTATTTATTTTAAAGTTTTATTATTTAATTATGACATTGTTTATTAACCCATTTGTTCCAAAATGGTTGAATTGCTTATCCACCATTGGAGGGAAGAAACTAATTTTGTTTTTAAATTACTTTTCAAAATATTTATTTTTATACCATTAAATTAATTTTATGGATTTAATTAATAGAATATAATGTTGAGAAAAACATATATTAAATATATGATTTAATGAGAGAACATACCTTATATATAAGATTTAATTGGAGAGAATAGGAAAATGTTCCTATTTTTTAATTTCTATATTATTTTGTTTGTATTTTATCTAATTTTGAATTTTATTATTTAATCGTGGCAACATGGAATGGTCAATTTGGCCCAAAATGGATTAATTTCTTATCACCACCTAGATGAAAAACTATTTTTTTTCTAGGTAGATTTTGAAATTATAAGTTTTTATGTAATTAGAATTATTAATTTACCATGTATGCATTTTATTAATAGACTTTAATAATGAGAATAAACAAAAGTTTCTTAAATATATGATTTAATGAAGGTGAATGCAAGTTAATACCTTAAATGTTGAATTTAATGAAAAGGAATTGAATGCATTTAATATCTTAAATTTATCTATTTTTTAATTCATTTAATATCAATAACTTATTATCTTATTTGCCCTATTTTTTATCAATAAATTTAAATATGAAAAAATAAATAAAATGGCAGAAATATTCTTAAGGTTATTTATACTTTTTAAAATGATATAGATATTATACTGAAAATATATGGAGAGTGGACCAACTAAGGGGAACGTGAAGCCCACATGATGATACCGTGCAGACCTTATCTTTCATTAATTTGATGCCATGTTTTCTAAATGCATGGATGGGGTGCCATGATGATGCAACGATCTCAAATGCATGGTCATCGTCAAAGGGCAATATATAAATTTGGTGAATACTGCACATCCACGTAACATCATTCACCTAACGTCAAAATACCAAATCCGACGGTTCTAGTTGAAGGAAGAGAGTCAAAATTGTCCTCCGACTTCCGAGTTCCGTACTTACGTGCACGTCAGAACTACTTGAGGACTTGAGGTTATGGGGTCTCATGATATTTTTATCTATTGTTTATATGGAATGGGATCTGCGCCTTATATGCACATCCATTGTGAGCCGCAGATCCGGTCTCTGTTTATATTGCCGTTGATTGGTTATAAAATTCTGGTTTCATATTTTTTGGATACATACGCCAACAGTCCAACCTTTTTATAAAAGGGAACCCTTTCTGGCTTTCTTGCCGAAAATTTGGAAGAAGAGATTTTCTTTCCCACTAATTTGGGGGTCAAACACAACACTTTATTGTTTCGTTTTTTTTTTTTGAATAAATTACAAATACCCCTTAGTACTTATATAGGGTTAGTGATAAAGATCCTTATACTTTAATTTGCCATAAAACCCCTTTTGAAATTTTACATTGCAACCAATATTCCTTTAGCCGTTAAGACGATGGAAAACATTAAATTATTAAAATATCTCACTAAACTTTTTTTTTTTTTTTCTTACCATTTTATCTTAAAACTTAACTGACTCAAATATTCCTTTAATCCTCCCTAGAAAAGGAAAACTTAACTGACTCAAATATTCCTTTAAGCCATCATGATCCATCTCAAGCTCTTACCTTGACTCCGTTTCATCCAAACACAGCCTCATCTTCGACTCTAGCTGGGTGGTCCCTCCTGTCCTGACATACCTTCTCTCCTAGCTTGTTGGCAATATAAGAGGCCTGTCAAGTGTGAACGAGAGAGAAGAGGGGAGGTGTTATGGAAGCTGCTCCCTACAAAGCTTTGTTGGACGGTATGGAAAAAGAGGAACAACCGAGTGTTTAAGGAAAAAGGCAATTTGCAGATATTCCCATCTCTGGTTTTTTGGATTCATATATGCATGGAGAAATGAGAATCCCCAACAAATGCAACTGTCACAGTCCACCCATCAATTACAACAAGGGTGACTATTGTTCCCCAAGTTTCCCCTGCCCTGCCCTGCCCTAGATGATAGTATACTAACGTATTAGCTAGTGTATGTGTAGTGATGAAAGCTCAAGGGACAAGGGTTGGGTCGGACAAAAGATTGCAACTGATGCTTGCCTTTTCGCTGAAATTCTATTATCAGTTTTCAGTTTTCACCCATGGGATGGGAGCGCTTGATAGGAATAGGAATGCCTTTGACTTGAGGAATCGCACCCATATCATGATTTAATAGATTCTCATTACCAAATATAATACGGCTGCCGCGATGTCGTCGTGCCCATCGAAGATCTACGGTCTACCATTACCAACAAGCTAAGCTTCGTGTTGGCAATTTAGGAAATTACAAATTACTTTAAAGGAATTTCGTAAGGGGAAAATTTATGAAGAATACCACAATGACGGAAAAAGGACGACGATGGATTCCATCGGCAATCGGGTTTTATTAGAAATTAGTCCTCCCCTTTCTTCTTCAACGGTTAATGCTTCTCCTCCCTCGAAATCAATGATGACTAGAGATACAAAATCACTGACTAGCAAAATTAATTCAACTACTAATGAAATGTCTATCTGGAGGCTTATAAACTAACCTGTTGAATTGTTGATGTGGAGGTTAAGATAATAATTTGTTATCTTGATTAATATACTTCTCTAGAAAACCAATTTAATAGCATAACTTATTTGGTTGATTTGGAGTATCACTTTTTTGGATGGTCCAAATCATTTGAAATTTCAGTATATTCCTTTTTTTGGATGGCTGACATTTGCTCAATGATCTCAGACTGCTTTGATGGCTTAAATGCATGGCTGAAGTACGGAGATGCAAATGTTGTGAGGATGAAACCCGATCGATCTCTTGTCTAGTCTAGACCGTCTCCTTTCGTCTATCGTATCTTTAGATTCTGAGATTCCATTTGAATGGTCTCTCATTACATGAATGAAAACATCAAAATATCTTTGAAAGTGGGTCATGCTCATGCCTCATGCCTCATGCCATCATCAAAATCATTCATCGGGTAGAATCTGAAAAACAAAGGCAAGTGCCAGACCCAGACCCTGGACTCTGCAGTTTACCCAAAAAAGAAAGAGAGCGCAAGAAAACGGAAATCGAGAAACGAGGCTTGCAGGGAAACAATTGGTTCTGCCACCTTTTATCATTTTTTTCGAAGAAGGCGACAAGGGCAACCAGAGAAGGACGAACCAACTGTGTAGAGCCTTCTCGGTCCGCTCTCCGTCGTTGAAAGTAGACTACCATTGTTTCTTGATTTGAATCTACTGGGGTAGGGTTTAAGAGCCAGCATCTAAAGTTGCAGAGCCGGTAAGAAATGACCACTTTTCTCTCCTTCTCACGTCACCCCTTCGTTCTCTTCCCGGTCACAGAGCTGGAGCCAACTAGAGCTTCGAGACTACTTCTTCCTCCAAGATATAACGGTTTCTCCAATAACAAGCGCCGCCTTCGCAGTGCGGTGGGCGTGGTTAGGTCTGGCTTGCAGCCAGGCTTCCTGCCCGATCTTGATAGTGCGGAGGGTTTGATTCGGGGGGTATTCGGTAAAGCCGAAGGTTTTCTCTATACAATCGCCGACGCTGCCGTATCGTCTTCGGATTCTGTAAATGGGGCCAAACAGAACAGTGATTGGCTTTCGGGGATTACAAATTACCTGGAGACAGTTCTGAAGGTACTCTGATGCAACAATTAATCTTGGAAGAATTCGATAGCCCTTATTCACCTATAAATTGAAAGAGAGCTACTTACATTCTTATAATAAACTCCCTTTCTCCATAAATTACACTCGGGGCACATCTGCAGAAAATAAAATGCAAAGGTCGCCATGCAGTCATGCTTCCTTTATATTTATAGATAGAGAGTACTAATCCTACCTGTATCAATTTGACTTCCTTTTAAATTTACGTTTTAATATAATTCTACTGCTAGTCAGGTTCTGACTAACCCCCTCCCTCTCTGTTGACGAGTTTGGAATTACTTGTTTACTGCTTGTGTATAATTGTGTTTCATATGGCACCAGAGTATGGAATTTATCATTAATGAACAGGTACTTTTTTCAGGTTTTGAAGGATGGGCTTTCCGCTCTACACGTTCCTTATGCTTATGGATTTGCGATTATTCTTCTCACTGTTATTGTTAAGGCTGCCACGTTTCCTTTGACAAAGAAGCAGGTATCTTTGTGTAACTTGCGTATATATTGCATTACATTGGTCTTTGCGATATGAGTCAATCTTATTTTTTATGCATTAGAGAGAATATGTTATCTTTATCTTTTCCAAAGCTCAAATGATATTTCGTTTTATTCCATTCTACTTTTTGTGGCCATTCTTTTCCATATGAATACCGTACAATGCAACTCAGTTACAACTATCTCGATTTTCCCGTCATTTAAGTTGGAAAAGATTCTTTAAGACCTTAATTGAAGTTTCCATTAGATTGAAGGATCTTATCACGAAAAAGTTTATTCCTCTCTCACTCACCCAAAAAAATGTCATGCACAGGTTGAATCTGCAATGGCAATGCGTTCTTTGCAACCTCAAGTGAAGGCTATCCAGCAACGCTATTCGGGAGATCAGGTGCCCTGTCTCAAGAATTTTCTGGAAGATTTTCTAGTCTTGAAATCTAGGTTGCACATACTTATAGTGAAATTCAATTAGCAACGAGAGATGAAAGGGAAAGAAACAATTATAAGTAACTAAAGTTGAGTCATTCTAGTTCTAGTTGGTTTGTGGGGAATACAGTTATCCTACTTAACTATCTGATTCTTTTTATCCATGCTAAATTGTTGATCTAGTCAAAATAGTAATGATTGCAATTAAGTGGAAGAACTTATTTTGATTGTCTATAATCCAAAATAAGTAATTTTTCAATTTCAGTTCATTTCTGAAAGCAAATCAACTTTGACAACATTTCAATGGATAAGCTTTTACTTGTGATATTTGTTTTTGCAGGAGAGGATACAACTTGAGACTGCTCGCTTGTATAAACTAGCAGGTGTAAACCCATTGGCAGGTAGTAATTCTAGCATTCAGGTTTGAGCTTTAGTATCATACATGTTGCTGCATTAGAACTATTTGTATTCTTCTTGAATCTTGACAAGTGAGGAACTCACTCATATCTTTTGTTAGGTATGATGTCTCCTGTTTACTTGATTGTGTATAAGGTTGTAATATGCAGCAATTATATCTCTGCATATCAATATTATATATTTTACTTAATGAGATTTGATCCTGGTGTTCTTATATTCTAAATTCCCAAAACCTTGGACATGGTTGTCAACATAGTTGTCAAGTTGTCTAGGCAATTTTGGGTGACAGTGGGGTGCCTAGTCACCTAATCACCTAAGCGATGCGTAGGCAAAAAGGATTATGAAACTAAAGAACTAACTTTTAGCTAGTTCTCTAGTTTTATGTAGCATTCAGCATGTGTATATTGGTTGAAAAAGATATCAATTCTCTTTGTTAAGAACATTAAATTTCCTCTCAAAATGTGGTAAATCATCATATCTAATAGATAAAATATTTTAAGTATATTAGATTCAATATTTTCAAAAGACAAAGGAACCTAGATTGAACTATTTTAAGTATATCATTTAGTTAGTTCCCTAGTTTTTATATACCATTCAGCATAAATATTAATTGGAAAATAGAAATTCTCTTTATTAGGAACATTAGATTTCCTTTCAAAATCTGGCAATTTATCATATCTAATAGATAAAAATATTTTGGATATATTAATTTCAGTATTTTCAAAAGATGAAGGAACCTATAAAAAACAAAAGAACCTAGGAGAAAATGAGTGGAAGTAGATTGAGATGGTTTGTTCACGTGCATAGAAGACCATCTACGACACTTGTTAGAGAAAGGGATTTGGTACAAGTTGAAAGAGGCTGGAAGAGATGGGGCAGACCAAAAAGGACTTGGGTGGAAGTAATTTAAAGAGAGGTGCTAATTCTTTTGCTGATACACTTGCAAAGCAAGGGGTGGGAAGGGATTATTTGTTTTGGGCTTTGTTGTGATTTGATTTTCTTTTCAGGGAGGGTTAAGAGAGTTTACTTCTTCTTTTGCTTTCTTGCAATTCTTTCTTTAATGTTGTTTAATAAAAGTTTCTGTTACTGATAAAAAAAAGATGAAATTATTTAAGTGCCCATAATTTAACAATGGATATGACACTGATGACTGAACAAAATGGAATGGCGAAATAGGATTCATGTAGTTGACCCCATATTAGATGGAACAAGGCTTAGATGATGATGATGAGTTTCAACATTTTCAAAAATAATACATATTGTATAAAGCAATTTCATATTAATTAGCAACTAAAGAATGGTATAATTGTATAAGAATTTAAGATAGGAAGTAAATGAGAAAAGAACAAGGATGGAGCTGCTGTTGTAAGATGGAGATAGAAAAAAAGAAACCTTTTTGTACTTCTATTCTTTATTTCTTTTGCTTTTCTCAAAACCCTTTGATCTTTTAAAGTTGAAAAGTAAAACTTTAAAACAAAGTATGAAGTATATAATAGAATTTATTTTTTATCAATTATAATAGATTGTATTAACTATTAACACACATTAGTAAGATGTAGCAATATAAATTATATTATAAGGGTGCCTGCCTTACTGTGATTGATTGAGGCGTTTAGGTGAGGTACCCAGCCAAGTAGTGTGTCAATGGACCGGTTTTGGATTGGACCCTGTCCAAATCAAAATCAATTTGGACGGACCAATAAGACATATTGAATTGGACCAGTCCAGACTTAATGGTCCAAAGTATTTATTTGATTGGATTGGACCTGGACCATCCGCAATGAATTCATATTGCATTGGGTCGAATTGAACCAATATTTGGTCCAATGATAGAAGATAAGAATGCAGGTGTCAATGGACTAGGTTTGGGCTAGAACCAATCTAAATTAAAACCAATTTGAACAGAATGGACGGTCCAGACATTAAATTGGACTGGTCCAAAAATGGCCCAAAGTATTCATTGGATTGGATTGGACTTGGTTCATTTGTAATGGATGCATATTGGAACATTTACACTCCTAAAGCCTAAGGTGTCTAGTCACCTAGGAAACACCTTGACAATTATGGTTGTCAATCATTGCTTAGGAGGCCATGTTTCCACGGGGACTAGGCAAGGGTAACCTAAACAAATTGCACGAGGTGATAATACTAATAATACATCACCACCTAACTTCAACTAGATAAGTTGGTAATTAGAACATTTACAGTATCTGTCATGTTTGTAGCACATACCATGCTATTGTCATAAAGTTAGAATGGTATGACTACCATCCAGTGTGCTAGTTTGTGACATTATCTGTTCCTGAACACCATTCATGAATTTTTACTTTTATTTTTATAATTTTTTCTTTTTCTTTTTTCTTTTTTCCTTTTCTGAAGATAGAAGGAATTTTTTATTTTTTATTCTTCTCTCTGAATTAAAAGAGGGCTGTTTTTATTCCAGGTAAGAGCAAGGATAAAAATTTCGATACGATAGACCCCGTATCATATCTTTACAGGTGTTTTGGGAACCCTCTTTTTTTTTTTTTAATAAAAAATATAAAAACCTACCCAAAAACAATTTTTGAAAAAAACAAAAAAAAGCGTGTGGTTTTTAGTACCGATACACAGAGGTGTATCAATACTTTGAACCTTGGGTAAGAAAAGTGCTGCTTTTCTAAAAAGGAGGATGAGCTCATTTATTAATATTCTATTTTGGTGTTTTCCTCTTATAGACATTAAATAATTAATGTTGGAACAGGATTGGTGTAGTCAACCCCAAATAGTTGGGATTAAGTAGGGGTTATCGTGGGCTGGGCCCGGGCCAGGTTCTGGGCCCACAATTTTAAATATGAAATATTAAATATATAATAAAGCATTAAATATAATATATATATATATATATATATATACATTTATGTTATGCTTTATGTAATATAAAATATTATATATAATATGTGTTATATATGCCATATTATAATATTTATATACAACATTAAATATAAAATAAAATGAAACATAAACATATGTATATATTTAATTTATATTAATAATTGTGGGCCAGGCTGGGCTGAAAATGCTCACCCCTAGGATTAAGGCTGAGTTGAGTTGAGTTGAACTGAACTTTTACATATATTGAAGATCAAAATCTAGCTAAAATGACAACTCAAAAGTAAAGTGAATGAAATTTGTTTACTGGGTGAATCTATGATACCTTAATACCTATACAAGGTGCCTTATCTTGTTGGATACCTCACCTTTTAGTTATATTTTGTATCTGATGCCATATCCCATCCGTGTCCTTGCTGTATATGCATGGTAATGTCTTAATAGTTGCTTAAT
Organism: Nelumbo lutea; assembly: GCF_056320005.1. Lineage (NCBI taxonomy): Eukaryota > Viridiplantae > Streptophyta > Magnoliopsida > Proteales > Nelumbonaceae > Nelumbo > Nelumbo lutea. The sequence goes on from NC_142687.1 coordinate 7,541,037, forward strand.
TGCAGAGGTGCTCAACCAATTACTGGTGCCAAAATTCACATAATTCCCTTGACAACTAAGGCGCTATTTTTTTTTTTGATAAATAAAAATATTTATCACAACAATATTTTTTTTTTCTATTATAGATAGAAAAACTGTCTACTTTAAGAACAATCACAACAATAACGCCTTAGTTGTCAATGGGTCAGGTTCAGCACGGGTTTGGCTCAAACCAAACCCAATCTGAAGCCATATCAACACACTACTGGCCTGGCCCAACTAAATGGATAGAGACGGCCGAACCCAACCTGTCCATTCCCATATATAGTCATCTATAGTTCTATACTCAAACAAGCATATGCATATGAATATTTAAGCACTGCAGTATCAATGGATCATGTTCAACCTGAACCCCGATTAAGACTGGCCCAACTATAACCCAATAGGGTTGGGTCAGTGCAGGTTTACCACTTAGCCCAACTCCCTGACTTCCCTAAATAGATTCAAGGGGCTTCAAAATACCTTATATCTTGTCATAATGGCCCCCTTTCCACATGTTATAATGTTGATTAAGAAGTTAGTTTTATACTGTTTTTAAATGACTGTCTTTCTCAACCTGCAAATAGCACTTTAATCATATTGAAAGTCAAAGTTTAAGACACTAATGTTATACAGCAAGAAATCAACATGGATACTCTGTAGCTAAGGAATTCATTCTGAGATTAAGTATCCCGCATGTATAGGAAACCTATGTTGAAGTATTTAGCATATTGAGATATGTTAAATAAGGCATAGCCTAAATTTATGAAAGGGATAACATACATTGTTGAGGATGGTCACAGGCTAAGATTTTGGACAGATGTTTGGTGTGAAGAGAGGATCTTAAGGAGTGTTTTCCTTCGTTGTTTAACATAGCATAGAACAGACATGGACTGGTGATGGACAACCTTGATTCTTTTATTGGCAGAATGGACTGGGGCCTCATGTTTAGAAGACATTTGAATGACTGGGAGGTTCCCCAAATGGCGGAGCTGCTTTAGGTGCTAGGTAGGGCAAAGGTTAACACAGATCAAGAGGACAACAGGATTTGGAGGTGGGAAAAGTCTTGGTTTTTTCCAGCAGAATCCTTTTACAATCGGGTTGCTAGAGCTAGAGGGGGTGGGCGGGGGGAGGGGGGGTTCTGCTTAGAAGATTTGGTTTTTTGCCATGCCATCCAAGGTTTCTTTTCTGATGTGGACAGCAGCTCTCAACAATCAACTCAAGATAACCAAATCAGCTGGGGTATGGGGTTGGATAATGATCTCTGTATCATTTGTAAGGAAGCCACCGAATCTGTCAATTACCTGTTTCTTAATTGCAAGCTTGGAGGCTCTGTGAGTGTGGGTGAGGAACATTTTTGGTATAGCTGGTTGTACTCCGGATACAGTGGATTTTTTTTTTCAATAGCTGGCAGATGCAGGTCTGAGTAAAGAAGGGATTACAATCTGGAAGGCAGTCCCTTTGGCTGTGTTTTAGACTATTTAGACAGAGAAATGCACAAAATTTTGAACATAAAACTGAATCTGAAGATAGGCTGATATCTAAACTTCAGGCCAGAATTCTTTCCCGGGTTGGTGGGCATAGAAAAAGGAGGCGATGTGGTTCTTTTTTAGGAGCAATCATTCTGTCTAACATGGGGTTTATAGTTTGTATATTCCCAGTTTATAGGTCCTTGGAAGATTGACGTGGAAATTTACTAAGGCTGCAACTATTTGAGTGGTTTGGGAGGAGAGGAACAACAGAACTTTTAATGGCAAAAGTAGACATATGGAGGATGTAATAGAGACAATAAAAGTGAAGGTAGTGTTCTGGATTAAAACTTTGGTTTGCTTTCATAGTTTCACAGTGACTAATATTCTAAGGGTTTGGAAGGAGATAGCACTTTCCTCTAGAGACAGACAGAATAAAAATGGAATGGATTGTGGAGACCTCCACAAGGCAGTAAAGTAAAGCTGAATTTTGATGGAGGCTCTTTGGGTAACCTCGGCATGGCAGGTATTGGTGGGGCAGGGCAGATTGTTGGCTCTTTACTCTGGACCAATTGGTATGGCTAACACCATAAAAACTGAACTGTTGGCTTTACTACAAGGTCTCAGGTTAGCTAAGCAATTGGGCTTCAGTCAATTGGAGGTGGAAGGGGTCTCAAAAGTAATCGTTTCTTGGGAAAAATGTAACAGAAATATTCCTTGGATCCTCAGGAATGTTTACAGGGAAGTAGAAAGGATTGCAAGAGATCTGAGTATTGAATTCAAATGGGTTAGAAGGAGAGCAAATGGATTATCTGATTCCCTTGCTAAACAAGGGGTAGAAAGGGAGCAATTGTTCTGGGCATCTTTGTAACATAGTGTTGATTTTGGGTTAGAAATCATGGTTATCAATCAAAATTATACTGTTTTTTCACATATAATTAATATAATCAAAGTTTTGCTGATAAAAAAACATATACTTGATCTGAAAAACAAAAAAAGATATCATAGGGCATTTGATGGAAAAGAAGCTTAGCAATGAGATCCCCTTGTTCCTTTTTTTTGGTGAATTAATTTCCATATCCTGCTCTCATTCCATGTTTTTTGTAATTTGGTTCCTCGTGGAAGCTTTTCCTTTCCCTAATAGTTTATCACCTCTCTTACTTTACTGCTCATGACAGGATGCCTGCCCACTCTTGCTACAATACCTGTTTGGATTGGACTATACAGGGCTCTTTCAAATGTGGCAGATGAGGTAGAGTTCCTCTGTGCTATTCCCCCTTTTGGTATTCTGCTTTACATTCAAAATCCACTATGAGCTGATTATCATCTTTTCATTTGATTGTTAGGGGCTCCTAACAGAAGGCTTTTTCTGGATACCCTCCCTTTCTGGTCCAACTACAATTGCTGCTCGGCAAAGTGGCAGTGGGATCTCTTGGCTTTTTCCTTTTATTGTGAGTTTCTTGAATGATCTTAAAGTTAAAAATACCTCTCTTGGGAAAATTATTTTTCTGTTACAACTGCTTGGATATTCTTGTTGACATGTAGCAGTTGGGCCACTTTATATCAAGCAGAACATCATATTTAGGTATGTATTAATTATGTTGAAAGATGAAATGCAGTTGGTCAGACCATATGATAGTAATGCTGAATAGAAGTCCCAGCAATAGGAAATTAAGAAGCTTCCAAAAATAAAGAAAGAAGAACAGTTGGTATTATAGAGAGAACACAACATGATGATAGAGAAAGAAAGAATAGAAAAAATATAGAGAATTGTCATAACATAGAAGAGATACCTCAGCAAACTCCTACCAATCATCGGATTTTTATTCTTCAATTCATCTCTGAAAATATCAAAATACAAAGGCTGTATTAATAGACTCTGATAGGGCATCAAGCCTCCTTATACAGACACCAAATGAGAGTAAAAGCTTCTAAAAGAACACATCAGCAGTTGCACTAGAGCTAAGTAACCATATATTATTCACAACTCAAACATGTAATCTCACTCTGACTAAATGCCCACTGCCAATTCTCTATGAATAAATAAACATAAAACAACATAAAAATAGGTTATGGCAGGACAAAATTGTTGTAGCTGTTCCTGAATGGTTAGAAGCAAGGCTGGAGTTGAGTTGAACACAGAAATAAACAAATTAGGACTGAAATCCCATTATCAATTGATACATCCTCAGTAAAATGTCCATAGCTTACCCGGAATACATTGGATTTGAAAGCCTTGATTTTCTGAGTAGGTAACTGAAGAATCATTATAGTGTCACACAAATAAAATCAGAAATTTCACCTTAAGAAAGAACCATTATAGTTGGTTTTTATTTTATTTTTACTTAACCAAGCTTTTCTTTTGAGGCTTCCTTAGAAGATGCTCTTTCTGCATCATACAGCTCACAAATCTTAAATTGAAATCCTGTTTACTACTTGGGTTGCATTTGCAATTAGAAACAACTTTTTCAGTTGTGAATTAAATGTATGCTCATTCAGTCCAATTTGAAATTTTGTATAGAAAAATAGTTGATCCAAGCTCCATGATCAGAAGAAAATACCAACTTGTTAGTTAATTAGTGAATATTGAATAACTAAGAATTATATGAAGGGATAGGAAATCCATCACATGGACGCCCAAAGATTGCGGAATAAGGGAGCAAATTAAAAAAATTTTTCTCTCCATTCAACTGGGAATCGAATTCCCTATTTAGAAAATCATATTTTCAAGGATCATTCTTGAACCATAAACTGAACCAGATCTGAACCAAAAGGAGTAGGGAAAGAAAATACCTGATACAGAGAAGTAGTATCTCCCAATGGAGGTGTTCACGCCCAAGGAAGGATCCAAAATCTGCTCCCACTGAAGATGGCGCAGTGCAGGGTGGAGCAGAATCAGTAGTGTTTTTCCAAAAGAACTTGACCCTTCTCAAGAATCACCTGGACGACTTGTGAATACAATTCCCACCAATCTTTTCTCCAAAAGATTGGAATCAAGATCCAATCTTGATTTCTCCCAATAACTGGAGATTGAACTGCTGTAGGCGGTGGCCCCCTCTTCCTTTTATAGACTTAAAGGGATCAGCTCCTAATCCCATTAGGAGTTGGTAACCCAAATCATATCTGGATTAGAAGTCCCTTTAAGATAAGGGATAAGATCAGCCATCTCCTAATCTAATTAGGAAGTTTCCAGATCTAAATCTCATTTAGATCTTGGACTCTCTAAGTGGATAGGGTGTGGGCCCAATCCTATCAGCTGATCCATCTCAGAATTCGCCCCTTAAGTGACTAATCAAATTAGCCCAGTTCGAAATGGGCTTAAGGCCCATTTAAGGTTATGTATTCATTTAACCTTCCAAACTACTACCCAGTTGGGCTTCCTTGTATGGCATGGGACCCAAACATTGATCTACACATCAGCCACATAGGTTCAGCCCAACCTTTGTTACAAGGCTTGGCCGAATACACTGTTATGCACAGTGCACCCCCTGAAATCCATCAGATGGGTTCTATGGGCCCAACACTTACCCTAAGTGGTCCCTGGGCCAAGCCACCTTGTAACACACAAGGACTGTGGGCAGATGCAAGATTAACCCATTAGGTATTATCCTCAATGGTCTTACATTTAACCTCTCAACCCATAATGATCATACATTGCCCGACAAGAGAGGACCTCTTCCTTGGCTGCAAGGAACAGTGTTGCACTCTCTCTTATATGGATCTCGGGAATTAAAACCTTTTGCAAATCATTTCGAAACCATAATTTATATACTTTTATATCTCATATAAAATATATTTTGCAAAACAAATCTCAACGATTGAAATCGGCTGCCGGCAGTCTTGGTTTCCATCAGTGAGAGTGCATCCCCGATCATTACCTTTGTCCGACAAAGGGGCTGATCCTATCACTATGATCACCCACTCAGATGAATTCTCAGACTGTCCCAACATACCCAGGTTTTGACCCCCGCTAAGGATCTCACTGATTGGTACATCAAAGACAATTCAATCTGACACCTAGTGCAGTATCATAATCGAGTCTAGGGGTCGGGTGTAACTTTCCAGTTTTTCCCATCAATCTCCAAGGTCCAGGGCAATACTGGAAATCTGGTCCAGTTCAAAGATTCAATTGATCCTACACTGTAAGTGCCTAGGGTCTCACCCCGGTAGCTGAGACAAGCCACCCCAACCGACTTGGTGGCACCACAGTGTCAGCCTTGTCAGGATAGGTCTCCCCAGACTGACCCACTGGCTGTGAACATTCTAAACTAACACGAGTCTCATTAAGTGTCCAATTTAAGGGTATTACACAGAAACATACCAAGGGAACATGAATCAAATATGCATTTTTATTCATTTACAATAAACTCATATCATTTTGATTGAAGCTAAGGGCATACAAAACTGTCTAACATTATACATAATTGAAAAGGGTGTAAAAGTATCAGGACTGAGCAAGTGGGTTTGAACCAAAAGAACAGAGTGGGACTTCATTTTTTTAGCAGTTAATTTTATGGTAAGAAATTGCTTATGAACGAAGTGACTACTGAAATATCTTTTCTTTGATTTAGAATATGCAACATTATTATGATACTCTCTGACCAGTCAATTATTAATACGAGCTAGACATCAATGTGAGGCTGCTGGAGAAGATACACCAGTAAATATAAATTAAAATAAAATACATAAGAATGTTTGAGGTGTAGAGATATTTTTACCTGGTTTTTACGTAAAGATGGTTTACTCATTGCGACTTATGCTTGTTGTATTAGAGGTTTGGTTCTCCATGTTAAAATTTTGTGGAAGCTATTCCAATCCAAGATAATTGATGTTGTTGCAGGATGGTCATCCACCCCTCGGATGGTCAGACACCTTGGCATATCTTGTCTTACCGGTGTTGCTTGTCATCTCACAATATATCTCAATTCAAATAATGCAGCCATCACAGGTTTGTCCGGACGCAGATTATTATATCATCTCTTTGGATCAGGACCTGCTTCTGTTTGCCTTCCCGTTCCCCCATATCTACTAGAACTTTTTCCATACCTTACATCATTAGTTTGCTATGCTGTGCAGAGATGGCATGGCGTTTGTAGTGTGCTTTGAACTGTGATTTGCATTTGATGACATCTAATCTTGTTGTTTGCTCCTGTTTCCTCATGAATGTGTTTTGAACTTTCTATACTTTAGGTTTTGTGACTCCTGTGATTCTTCTGCTTATCTTATTGCATGTGGGTATCTTTCAGGGTAATGATCCAAACCTGAAAAGTTCTCAAGCCTTAACCAAGTTCCTGCCATTAATGATTGGTTATTTTTCTCTCTCTGTGCCTTCTGGGCTAAGTCTTTATTGGTGAGTGGTTTTTCTTTATTTTTGGGCATTTATATAGAAGCATGTGGACAACTTTTAATCCTTTTTTATTTTTTTTGGTGAAAATTTGCACTCTGAATCACAACCATCCTGTATAAAAGTTTAAGCAAAAGGGTGAAAGTTTCAGAATTTAAAGAGTTTGAGGCATGGGAAAGATAACAAATAATAGCATTTATTATTGTCATATTTACTTTGAGGGTTAGATTGCAAAACAAACAAATTTATGAGGAGAAGCACAATACTTAAAAGGGCAAAAATATCGAGGATCAATAATGATGATGGAGACAATGACAGTGATGATGATTTAACTATATGGTATATCAAATTCTATGGTAGTTTTTAGTGTAATAATTAATATTTATCATAAATTTGTCTTACAATATTGCCTTCAATTCAATATAAATAATGTGTTTTCCTGTCTCTCATCTCTTCAAATTCTGGGATTCCACTCTTTAATTACACCTTTGAAAATGAATACTATGATTTAGTCTATAAGCGAGAAAAAAAAGAAAGCTGTGTGTTTATGAATTCATATATGGTTCCCTTGTGCTACTCTCCTTTGGGGACCAAGGGTGACGTAGATTTGTTGGCATAAGTAAGTTCCATTTATTTTTGCCTTATGAAATGTGCAGTTAAGTCTTTCTCACATCATCATATTTGAACACATCCCACCTGACTAGGGATCATCATCATCTAAGCCTTGTACTATTTATATTGGGGTTGGTTGGCTACACGGTTCTGCTTTGTCATTTTGTTCTGTTCTATGCCACATACAGTGTTAAATTATGAAACCTTTAATCATTTCTCATTTCTTAGTATCTCAATCCCATATCCTTTTTGGCCTACCCCTAGCTCTTCCAACCCCTTCAACTTGTAACAAATTACTTCTTCTATGGTGCTGTAATTGGTCTTCTCTGCATTGGAGCTACTCCTAGGTTCCTTAAAATGAGTTTATTTTTTTGGTCCTGTCCTTTGATCCTTTCTAGTTTTTCCACTCACCCATCTCAATATTCGCATTTCTGCTACACTTGTTTTTTAGGTATGTTATTTCGTGTTTCTTGACTCCCCAACACTCTGTTCCTTTTAGCATAACTAATATTCGCCTATCACATGAGACTCCAGGTGTACCCCTCCATTTTTCCCATCCCATCTATCTAGGGTTATGACACCATTTATTTCTTCATCTCATTCCATTCAAGGTCATATCTTCTGAAAATAATGAATTAACAAATCTTTGCTCAGTACCTGGAGCTAAGTTTCTTTTTTTTTTTTTGAGAAAAAGTTAATCAGATTTCATTGAAAGAGACAAAGAGTACATGAGCAGATGTACTACAAGAGAAAACAGCAGAAATACAGAATTACAAGGGGGGAAGCTTGTTGCTGTATAAGTTTCCTTTTAACCTCCTGTTTTCCTTTCAGAGCCTTCAACTTGCACAAAACTGCACCTTCTCACTGCTGTACTCACTATCCTTCCATTTATATGGCCAAACCAGCCATGGCATACCTAGTTAAGGCAAGGATACAGTTAGACAAATTGTTGGACATGGAATTTACCTTATTTGTTGTCAATTGATGCTATTGCAATGTCCTCTCTAATACATATTTTTACTTTATTTCTTGTTTTACCATTCATTAATCTGAACTCTCTTGAAGTCTTCCTCGTCCATACTCTGTAGACAGATTTGTGAAACTTAACATATTCCATCTACATTTATGCAGGTTGACAAATAACATTTTAAGCACAACACAACAGATATGGCTCCAAAAATTAGGTGGTGCAAAAGATCCAATAGCACAGTTTAGTGATGCTACCTCTAGGGAAGAGCTATCAAAGATTCAGAAACCAGTCATTCAAGCAGGATCAACTGTAACAGAAACCCAACAAGAAGAAAATTCAACTTCAGGAGGTCTACGCCGTGGTGAAATGTAAACAGTTACTGATTCCTTCACTTCTAACTTTATTGTAAGCAAATCCAGTCGTTTCTATAAGGTTAACCAACGTGTTGCTGTCTTCTCCTTCTCCCCAGATTTAAACAGATAAAGGAGCAAGAAGCAAGGAGAAGGCAACAAAGGGAAGAAGAAAGGAGGAAAGCAGAAGAGGCAGCTAAAGGAGCTGGAATAATAAATGTAGAAGATGAGTCTAAAGCTAAGCTAGCCAAAGAAAAAGCTGAAACTGAATTAGTTGATATTAGGAATGAAAGAGTTGAGCCTGTGAATGACATGCAAATTTCATCTAATATTGGAGTTCCTCTTGTGAATGGTGATCAATCCATACAGGACTTGGAGAAAGATCATAACAGTATGACTACACCTAAGATGGAAAATGGTGGACTTGCTGTAGACAGCGAGCTAAAAAGGAAGGATGAGCATCATTCGAATGAAAATCTCAAAGAGGTAGCATTTTATTTGGAACTGTACTTTACACTTTTAAAGCCATATCATATTTATACTTGTAAAAGTTGGCTTTAATTTTTTTTGGCAAGTAAAAATGATTCAAGCTGCTTTAATAGGTTAATTAATTCAGTTAGGCTTTCTGTCTGGATAAGCTGCCCTATTTACTGGGAGAAACAATATGCCCATTCCAAATCATCCAGAGTTTTTGTGAAATACAAATACGCATTATATAGGGGACCTTTTTGTGCATTGGTCATGTATTGCCCCAGTAGAAACCACAAAACATCCAATCTGATTTGTAACAAGTGAAAGAAAAGAGAATCCTGCAGAGAAGAGAAGAGGAGAGAAATATAAAAGAATGGGAGAAAGTAAGAAACTAATCTGGCCGCCCCTTTCATTAACTTATATATTCATAAAAAAAGACTACAATGACAACTATACCCTTAGTAAGTCGGCTGATACTAAAAACGCTTAAAAGACACTCTTAATAAAACATAAACTAATGGGCCTTGGGCCCGATAACTCTAACTAAGCGTTATGAACAAACTAAGTGTTATCAGCCCAATCTCAACAGCCCCTAATCCACATATGCCCCATCTCCCACATTTGCATTGGGTCTTTTTAAAAAGTGATATAGCCACCCAGTAAAAGCTATTTTTTTAATGTAAAAATTCTCATAATGCGGATATGTGGCAAGGAACTTGCTGAAACTTTCATCTCTCCATAATCATGTTGAAAATATTACTCTTATTCTTATGTGCAAAGAAAATAAAAGGAAAAGGAAAAGAAGAGAAATAAAAATTTATAACACGCAGAACAAGATTTAACTCTATGCATTAAGATGAGAGCTTATTGCCTTGGGGGGGGGGTGTTAAAAGAACAAACTTATGATGTGTAAAACTTTGGTGCCTAAATCTATTTGTGAAATAATAGAATCAATTACAACTCACCCGGCCTTACACCTAACCTAAAAATGCAGTTTATTCCCTACAGTTTTTTTTGGTTATTTCAGAAATAAGATCAAAGAGATAAATCATAGTCAAAGCAATTCATCATGCGTTTATGAGGCAGCTGTTGTACTCTTAAGAGTGTGTGCGTCTTGTAGTTGTATTTGTGCCATGGAGGAGTTCCTGCCTGTTTAGGGGTTCTCCCCTCCCCTCCCCTCCTGTTGTATCTTGTATTTTTCTATCAATAGATTTTCTTCAATTTTTTCACCCAAAAAAAAGCACAGATATACAAAGTACCCAAAAAACTACCCCAAATGGGAAGATTAGAATTATTCCAGATCTACTCCTTTCTTTGCTAGTGAGTCAATAAGAGAGTTGGCTGATGTTTGAATGCGATTAAATGAGATGTTAATCCTTGAGCTAAAGGTTTTCCCTTCCTAAGATAATGGAAGAGACCAAGGTGTATACTTCCATCCACATCCATATCACTTGTTTCCCCCAACCTCTATTCCAGTATGCCTTGGAGATATCAACCTCAGCTTTTGACGTCAATAACAATAGCTTATGGACCTGAATAGATCAATACTATATTTCCCTATAGCTCCTGGAGGCACCACCAGCCCCTTGTTGCCTTTAACTTCCTGGGATTTCAAAAAGAGCAACTCTCAAAATTCAGTTTGGTGAACCTCCGTCAGTTGTGACAAATGCTGATGAACCAGTACTGTACTTGTGCCTACCTCTTGATATACCATCAGCAGTGAAATTAACTCCTCTCTGGTACTAACCAAGTTTTCCACTCATATGGTTGTGAGCTTAAACAATGCTGCCTCAGTATTGTTGATTCCTGTTGATCCCAGTTAGGGGGTTCTACTCCAATATCCTTGTTGAACCATGGAAAACCTTGGCTCTATCATGTGGAAGAGGGAAAGAACATTTTATGAAACAAATTTTGTTAGTCGAGGATATAAATAATCAAGAGAAAAAAGATTGACCATTCAAAAGAGGAAGAAATGCTGGAATTAGGTCATTTGCAGATCTATGCATATTAAATTAGATTAGGTAATTTGACAATGGATATGGAAATGAACAGAACAGAATGGAAAAAAGGATAAATGTTGCCAACCCCATAAGTTGGGACAAGGCTTGGATGATGATGAGGTAATTAGAAGGTTTGAGTGAAGAGAAAGCTTTCTAGTAGCAGAATCTGAGCAATTTGAGAATGGAGGGATTTTAGGGGTTAAATGTTGTTATTCTTGATAAGAATGCATGGGGTTAGAAAAGGTTCCAGCAGCGAGGTTCTCTCCCTTTGCACGGGTATTTTATTGCCATTGCATTTATCAAAAAACTTCTTAGTTAAACCTTCTGGAGAATCACTACTAAAATAAACATGATACGCTGATTACATGAATATTTTCTTTTACATCTCTGAATTCTCATATTTTCTGCATATACTTTTGTTATACTTGAATGTGTTTTCTTTTTACTTGGGAATTTCTCTAAGATCTAAATTAAGATGATTTGAACAGACTACATGAATGTTTTAATTGAAGAAAAAATTTATGAAAACTAAAGGGTTATTTGATATGGAAGTACTCAAAATGATGATTGTCTATATTTGATATAAAATTTATAGTTATTCGATGAACATTATTGTTGTTTGTCAGTGCAAATTATTGATGCAAAATAAGAAATCAACTTAGGATTTAGGGGTTTTTTACATGCAAAACTTATTGCCTAGTGGATGCTTAGGTTCTACACCTTGGCACCTTAATAACTATGCTTAGAACTACAACTTACCCCTCTCTCTCCCTCTCTCTCTTGTTTGAAAGTATTTACCATTCTCTTTGATGTATACTTGAAGCTGCATATATTATCATTTCATCATTTCTTTCAGTATTTTCCATTTCATTATTTCGTTGTTTCCGTTCCTTTTGATGCTTCTTTAAGGCTTAATATAACTAGGAAATTAACATAATCGTAGTTCAATGGAAAAAGATGACACTTGTGCGCATTCTCTTGCACTATCAATAACTTCCGTATCTCGGAATGGTGCTCTGAAAATTCACGTCCTCTGAAATTTCTAATATTTCAGGAAAAAGTGGTTGAAGCATACACTACCAAATTTAATAAAGAAGCTGCGGAAAATACTCACCGCGAGAAATTAGAACAGCCTGGTCAGAGGGATGAAGCTTAGGCATTGCATGATCGGTATTTGTGTTTAAATTGAGTAAGATTCCTGTGACCGTGCTTTGGCTTCCATCGTAAGGTGCAGCACAAAAGTTGACGTCTTGACGAGTCTCCTTTCAGTAACATGTAGACCATTGCTAGGCATTTATTTGTATCGAGTAAGGCAGCGGGCTACACAAGCTACTGGTCTGGTCTGGGTCCCTGGGAAAAGTTTCTGATAGTTGGAGGCTGCGGTATTTTTCTTTCAGGCCTATACATCTGCAACAGATGATTTACTCGGTAGAGTCTTCAGACCCCATGAGGGGATATTATCTTCTTGTGTATAGAAGTCCTCTGCAAATGTCATCTACTTGCTGAATTTCTCGTTACTGAGGAATTCGTATTATTCGACCAAAAACACTGGCATGATCTAATGCAGGTATTATGGCGGAGACCCTTTTTGTTGTACTGACTACTGAGTTTGGTCGTTTTATGAGCATATCCAATTATGATGCATTTATAAGAAATTTCATGAAAGCTACAATTTCAATTTGGGAAAGCAATTATCAAGGGAGTTTGTTTAGGAGATTAACACGGTGAAAGCCTGGATGCTACGGAAGCTTCTATTAACATTCATGATCCATCATTAAAGATATATTGAAGGAACGAACCTTGGGGGAGAAACGAATGGTGGAGGATACCTATTTTAATAAATAAATACATATAAAAGGAATCACAAAGAGAAGTCAAGAGGAATATATCATTCAAAGCTATTAACGTCTATAACACGATCCCCGTCATCATCACCGACAACAGATAGGATAAAGTGTCTCTGTAAAGTGTCAACCAGGTGAACCATGCGTCTGTAAAACAAATACACCGACCAAACAGGCATGACATTTTATAACAGCATTTTCTCCAACTTGTTTTTTTATGACCAACTTGTTTATAGCTTCTACTTGATATCTCAATGCTAACTGAATCTAAACCTGCATAAACAGGTATCAAAGATCAATCTCTATACAGAAGGCGGGATCAATCCAAATAAAAGAACATAAAAGACCTCTCCCTCTCCATCAGGATACTGAGAAAAACACCATCAGAAGAAGGCCACCCATCCTATTCCTATGCACCTCCAAGGCGTACAAGTAAACAGTCATGAGAGGTGGTACGATGCAATGCAACAACATACACGATAAACAAGCAGAAAGTTTTTCTTTTCTTTTATTTTTTTACTTTCCCCATTTTTCCATTGGTTTCTCAACCAAGGGTAGAAGGGGAAGAAGGTGAAGGAGTGGCATCCACACCAGATAATGCAAAAGATGGCAACAGCCACCCGTTCCTCTTGGCATGTTCCACATAGAACCTAAACTTCTCCCCTGCATTTGGAATGTCGAGAGCCAGATCATCAAGCCCATCCCTGATCCTGACAAAGCCTTTTGTCATCTGGTTAATGGTGATCAGTCCTTCTCCGAAGCACTCCTGCAGCAGATCCAGCATCCTGTCATTCTTCTTTTCCATGGCCATAACCAGCGCCTTCTTCACAACCTCATGGTTAAAGAATGGCATCCCAAGGTCACGGATGCATTGGCAAGCTTCACTAACCACACCTCCGCTTTCATACTCCTCCAGAAGCTTCGTTATCTTATCCTTGGCATCCTCAACCGCCCAACCAGTGCCACCTCCCCAGCACCTCAAGATCCTTTCACCTGCATGACGGGCAGCAACAAGTGACCGGGCCATGTGAACGGTCTCGCTCCCACTACAATTGGGTGGCAGCTTGCTGCTAATCTCATCCAAATTTAGTGGGACCAGGACATCATCGATTACTGCTCTGGCCAGGAAGAATGCTAGCTCATTTGAGGCATCCAATATGTCTAACGCTGTATCCTCCGCAGATTCCAGAAGCATGACAAACCCATTAACCATGTCCTCAGTTGAGAAAATCTCTGTATGTAGTGATGATAGCAGAACGGATGCCATTTCTTTCTCCCTGTTCTTCCTGTCCATGGCAAGGGTGATCAGCTTCTTGAGGAAAATAGGGTTGAATTCTGGAGCTGCTAAATCTTCAAGGCTTCTGATGAGTTCGGGTATGTCATCTGATAGAAAATATTCATGAATGATGGTCACAGCCTCTTCCTTGAACTCTCTCAGACGTTTGTCATCATCTTCTTCTAACTTACCACCTTCACCTGATGGTTTGAGAAACGAAGGATCTAGCCATCCCTCAGAAATTGCCTTTGAGACCATAGACTGGAATAAGGCTTTTGCAGATGGGATGTCAAGAGAAAGGTCATCAAGGCTCTCAGCAAGCCGGCCAAATCCTTTAGCCATCTGACTAGAACTTATGAGGCCCTCTTCTGCTGCTTCTTTCAACAGTTCTAACATATGCACCTCTGCTGCTTGGATTTCCATGGCAAGGACTAGAGCTCTCTTAACAACCTCATGATGGAAGAACGACACCCCTAATTCTCTTATACACCTGCAGGCCTCTGCAGCATCACCACTCTCGACGTATTCCCTCAATAAATCTGCCATCTTTTTCTTGACCTCCTCAACTGTGACGTGGGTGCTGCCACCCCATCTTCTTTCCACAAATTCTGCATGGTGAGGAGCTGAAAGGTAGCTTTTTTCAGCAGTTTGTATAACTTGAAGTCCTTTTGAGGTTTCTGGGAGCGTTTTCTTTGCTCTGGTCAGGAATGCTGGAGGGAGGATGTCATCAACTACTGCACGTGCAATAAACAATGCCAGGATATCAACTGCATCAAGTATGTCAAGCGCCAAATCATCAGCAGATTCAAGAAGCAGTACGAATCCTTGGCTGATCTGGGCTGAGCTGATCACGTCAGCATAGAGAGCAGAGAGCAAAACAGAAGCCATTTCCTTCTCCTTATCATGCCTATCCATGGCCATGGAGACAAGCCTCTTAACAAAGTAATGATGATACTCACTTGACCCTAGGTCTCTGAGATCAGATGCTGCTAACTCCACACCACCAGTGCTGAAGTACTCCTCTATGATAGAAACCACTACTTTCTTATATTCATCGAAGGGATCAGAGACGGTAGTGCCTATGAGATGATATGGTTCCTGGAGGAAATCAAGAAGATAAAATAAATATGATTGCATGAGATTCCATTCCACTACAGTGAGCTTTAGCAAGTGGAACTACAAGTGTTCGTTGAAGCTCCTGACAATGAGAATAGATAATTCACCTACTTAGAAAATGACATAATAAAATGACAAAGCTGACTGCAAGTGAGAATGGCTAAGACCTCTCCACTGTCGTAGTTTGGATCATTCCGATCAACACATGAATCGCCATCAGTGTCAAGTAGTTTACCCCACGTGCCCTTGCCACCAGCACCATCTATCACCATCATTTTAGAGGAGGAACAAGTTATCAACATAGGCAAATACGTAATTTCTGGTTGAGGACTACCAAATCTATTGCTAATTGAAAATTATTAAGAAAATAAGCAGAGAGAACAGAAATGCAAGGGATTGCTGATTGGGGACAATGGAAATCTAAGAACATTGATAGGTAAAGATCATTAATCAAATAAGCAGTAGGAAACAGTCCATAGCTTCTGTTAACCGTAACTTCTAAACAAAACATGAGCTGCAGAAGTTGATCCACCAAACACTGCTTCCTATTTATAGTCAACAATCTAATTTTTATGGTCTAAGAGTTGAATCTATATAGACACCCTGCATGTTCCTATATTACCGTTCAACAACCTCCAAAATTTCATATATTAGTGTTCAATAAACCTCCATTTTAGATAGCGTGCATGCCAGGATGAATCCCAACAAGCGGGCCACATACATAAGTGGATGCATATTCGATCCATCACTGGCTTGGCTTTCCTATAACTTGTGGGCATCTCAGTCCCTTATAAAACTGGCACCACCTATTTGTAACTTTGTATGCCTATCCATCTGTTTGTGTAACATAAAAGGATAATGTTGGGCAACACTTTTACTATTTTGTTTGTATCCTACCATTTAGCTTTTCGATGGTAGGATGTTTTACACCCTATATTAAATCCTTGTTACTGTTACTCATCACAAAAAAAATAATGGTACACAAGAAACCGCGCATACATCTAAAAAGGTGTTTAACCAAGGAAAACAATATGTTGTAGGCTCGTCTATCAAAACTCCAACTGAAACATCTTGAAGTATTCAACGAGGGGATGTCAGAAGTTCGGGCACAAGGAATGTAATATTAGCTCAACACACAAAAAGCAACAACGAGTTGCACTGGATGATAAATGACTGGGATTATCGATAAAAAAAATGACTAGAATAAGTAATAAACAGGAAACAATGCAAACACAGTTAAATTTGGACAGAGTTAAATCCATCTACGTGCACAAACTCATCGGCCAATATATTGCAACTGAAATGTTACGTTGGTGGCCAGGGATAAGCAACGAGAAGGCAATTGGATTTGGAGCAAAGAAAATACGTTGAAACCCAAGAGCTCACCCTTCTTCACGCGCGGAAGCTTTCCAGAGTGTGACCTGCGCACGTGCCTGACAGCAAATCCAAGCGAGGGAGCTCTCCCACCCGTGGAAATCTTTATCTGATGTTCAGAGAGTAACGATGAAGGGGATTTGGGTGACGAGGATAGAACCTCCGCATTCTGCGATGCTTGTCTTAACAATTTCCTCTGCTCATCGGTCAGAAAACCCTCATTTGAAGCCATTTACTATCAGGAAGTCAAGAGAAAAAATGATGACAGTCAGACTAACAGAGTTGAACATTTTTATCACCAAATATAGGGTTTCCGTTTGTTTGGCACAGATTTTATACAAATCAATACCCCAAAACGGATAGACCTTACAAACGGAAACAGTAATTGCAGGTGAAATAGTAGTAGAGTCTAAGAACTTTACCTTGTAGATGTACAGAAGCGACGCGTAAAAGGAAAAGTGTAAGTAAGAAAAACCTCTGCACTTCAAGTAGATAAAACCAGTGAGTAAGAACCCTAATCCAACATTGAAGTTGCAGAGATCTTTCTTGAAAAAAAAAAGCTTCTGCCCTTGGCCCGGATCTCGAGCCAAGCCAGGAGAAGCAATCAGATCTCAGAATCGAAGGAGAAGAAAAGGGAAGAAGAAGAAGAAAGGCGGGTAGAGTTGCAGAAACCCCGGGTAGAAACGCTAGATTGCAGGAAGCAGCAGATCCAGAAGTGGCTCCCGCCCTCGCCCCTGAGTATTGAAGACGACAGAAACAGAAAGGGAGAGGGGAATAGGGGTAGTGGTGAGTGGTGAAGTGAAGAATGAATGAAAGAGTGGCTCCGGGGGGCGGCCGGGGCGGGTCGTCGGAGGGTTTTTATATATATAATCCAAAAGGAGGATTGATTGAGGATTCAGTTACTTGTACACGTCACCGGGAGTTTTGAGTATATCTCTTCATGTCTCCACGTGGCGACGGCAGTAAAGTTGAGATGGCTGTGCTGGTCCCGTCCCGCCGTTAGGGTTTTTCTCTACTTGATATTACCAAAATGACCCTACTTATAATTACAATTATGGCTTCAGAATTTTTCTTTTTCTTTTCTTTTTTTGGTTTGTGATGTTGTTTGTTTGGTTGGGTTGGGGTATCCACTATCCACTCTCCGCTGGGGAAGAGAGATTAGATGATGAACTTTTATTGTACACCGTTGATCCATGCACAATCACACCTTAGATCCATCATCTATCGGAAAATCAATCACTTTGTACATTTTGTAGAATGAATGATGAATACGATCATCCAGCACTCGCAGAGTCGCAGAGAAGTCGTAGCAAAGAGACCGGGAGCAACAAGTACGGATCTGCCATAACTTAATCGGATAGGGCAGGGAGCATTTTTGGGCCAATTTCCGTCGGTATCAAAGTCAAGAAGATGCTCTCGTTAACTTGACTGGCATCTCAAACAAGTATCTCTACATGCCGCGGGAGACATGCTCAAAAATAATATCGGATCTGCTCCTCACAAAAGGCGCTTCACACCAATTTCACATGCACATCCTATTCGAAATATCTTCAAACAGATCCTGTTCCCTCAAAAATTACTCCCAACAATAAATGATGGTATGCCTCTCCACATATGTATTGAATTGGCTGGAACCATGATTCCCTAAGGCAAAACATTGACAATACCCACGTGTGCTAGCTATCACTCCCAACAGTGTATTCATGGGAGATATCCCCATCTCGAAGCTAACACTTTGATAAGCATATAGTTAGTTCAATTTATCATTCCTGTAGTTAGTTTAATTTATGACTTTTTGATTTAGGTCCTGATTGTTTTTTCTTAATTCTTATTTTTTAAGATGCATTTTTTAATTTTAAAAGAAAAGTGGTTTTTCATTTCCTCTTATTTTTTATCTCAAATATAATCATACAATTTTTTGTTTTCTAATGATACTTTTAAAAAGACAAACAAAAGCTTTTATATACGGGGTCCAAATTCAAAACAACATTCTCTTCATTTAGAGGAAAGAAAAATTCATTAATACCAATATACCTCTTAATATAATTATTGTACTTTTAGATATCAAACTTCAGAGGAAATGAAGAAGCCTTAGAAAAATAAGCACCTCATCCTCATCTTTATTTTTTATTTTTGGTTGGAAGCTGTTATGGAAATTCAAAATTCTATACCATTTCCAAATTTTCATTTAGAAAATATTATGGAAAGGTTTACCAACAAAAGACAAATGTTATCACTGGCTACATCACTTATATTTAAGTTGTTCTCTTTGCTCAGGAAATCCCGAAACCTTACATCAATGTTTTTTTCCACTGTCCCTTGAAAATCAGTTTCTGCAAATTGATGGATGATATGATCCTCTAACAGGTTGTGCAGAACACACTTCCATCCAAAACGAGTGCATAGAGGCTAAACCATATATGAAGGGAAGCCATGTTGGGCCATCAGCCCTTATGATGTAGAACCAAGAACTTTGTTGGCTGGGTTAAAAGCAGCTTCAGATCAAGGAGTGGTTATATTATCGGTCTATAGTGACTCAAAGCGGCTTATCTCTCTTTTGAAGAACATATCTAAGGTTATGTTTGGGAGTGTTTAAAAATAAATGGTTATTCAAAATAAGTGTTTATTTGGGTCATTAAGCACTTATTGGTATTTGGGAAATAAGCCCCGAAATAAGTGATTATTTAAAAAATAAAGACTTATTTTTTAAGCCCAAATTTCTAGTTTTTTTTTTTAAGTGCTTATACGATAAGTACTGATTCAATTTTTTTCTTCTAAAATTATCCCTAGTTGAATTTTATAAAAGTACTTTTATGAAATCACTTTTAAGAAAGTACTTTTATGAAAGCATTTTTACAAGAGTACTCTTAAAAAAACACTTTTAAGAAAGTACCCTTACAACAACACTTTTATGAAAGTACTTTTAAAAAAGTGCTTTCGTAAAAGCATTCATAAAAGTACTTTCGTAAAAGTGTTTTTATAAAAATAATTTATTAAAAGTGCTTCCAAAGGGTGTATTTTGAAAATTTGAAAGAAAATGAAAAACAAAATAGTCATAAATACTTATTAGAGAAAAAGACTACCAAACACTCGATATAAAATAAGAGCTTATTTTAAAAAATAAGCACTTGAGTAAGTTGGATACCAAATACAAATAAATGTTTATTCGAATAAGTACTTATTTTTAAGCACTTATTCAATAAGTACTTATTTTTAATATAAGCACTCCCAAGACTAACTTATGAATTGAGCGACTGCATCAGTTAAAAATAAAAAAATTAGTCAAATTACTGAATAATTTCTCAATTTTATTTTTGTTTCATGTAAATAGATCAGAAAATCAAGCTGCTCATATACTAGCTTATATGGCATGTAAAGCAGAAGTATAACTATTATTATATATAAATAAAACTGCCTTCATTTTTTGAAAAAAAAAAAAGGATCTCCTACCACCAAAACATGTTCCAATATCCTATCAATGATTTTAGGAGATATCATCTTACTATAAAATTGGGCCTACCATAAAAAGTAGGACCTGTTATGTATGGAATATACGGTGTATGATATGTTGGTAGGGTCTGCCTGAGCCATATATAAAGGCATCATATGTGATGGGAAGGCAACATTTGAAATATTGTCGTGGCTATATGCTTGTGAAATTCAAATAATTATTTTTATTTTAATTTTTTCAGTTCCAAATAGTTGGAAAAAGCACACTAACATTACAAATTTACAATTTAGAACTTCTGACCTGGAAAACATATAAACACATATCATGAGAATATTGATAATTGCGTGGGCCATCTGATGATAATAAATCACTACAACTCAAAAGTGGGCCACACCCACAACACATTAATCAACATAAATAATTCATCAATGCAGTTTTTTTTTTTTTTTTTAATTTTTACATTAATCAAAAATATGACCACGATGTTTGGCTCTATTTATTTGGATCCAAATTGAAGCTAGGCACAAAGGATTAATTCCGTTTATAATTTATCCTTCTTAAAGATGAGAGTATCTACTATCTCCCTTTCCCCTTACTTAGATTTTGCACTATAAGATGCGTTCGTTGACGCAAGCGGACATTCCGTAAATTTCCCTAACGGCTGAAGCTGAAGATGCATGGATTGATTTTAATTTTCTCGAATATTTTATTTCATTTACTTCTGTGGGTCAATAGGCAATCCGGTTCAGCCACTTCAGCCGTTGAATTTCCAAACCACCGGTTAATATTTTATAGTGAATTTCCGGTGATGATTGAAGAAGTTAGGGCTAAGGAAGAGACATGCCAACCACTTTGTGTAATTATTTTTGTCCTGTCAAGTAATCTACTAATTAATCTGCTAACTGGTAATTAAGCACTACTGGTGAATACCTGTGTGGAAGCTATAACATTCCATCAATAATGCAACGCTTGATGCATCTGCTCTAAAGGGAGATGCGTCTTCGAATAAATATAAATAAAGGTGATAGAGAATCGATTGCCCTACAGCTACAATCAACACATCTAATATAATTAAGCCCATATAATTGAGGGTGGGCTTTGTTTTCTTCAATTGAATAATTCCTAACATAGAAATTAATAGTCCATAAGCTGATCGGTGTTATTTAAGTTAGAACTTTAGATTTAATCAAGGCCACAAGGCCCACAACTGCATATGCCGGACCTATCGATCCCTACCCTAGCTACATGGAGATTTTATGAATTATGATATATTTGGATTTTGTAACATCAACCTTCATATGATTGCAAAGCTGTCATCCTTTGCTTCGAAGCTTGCAATAAAGAAATATTTTATTACCAAAGAAAGGGGTCGGGGTTGCAGAAAATGTCATCTCTACAGTCTACAGTTTACGTTACCGTTTTATATATTGTTTGGACACTTATTATATATTTCTTGGGGTTCGATCGTTCATAAGCAACTGCAAATTATATAAGCAACTGGCCTTCATCTTTCATAAGCAATTGCAATTTATATATTTTTTTGGGGTTGATCGTTCATAAGCAACTTCAAATTGTATAAGCATAAGCAATTGCAAATTATATCTTTTTTGGGTGTTCTCTATTGTGAATGGTTTTATATTTTTTAGGTTATGTTTGGTTTGAAGAAAAAGATAAATAAAAAAAGGAAAACCTATATAAAATTTTTAAAGGTTTTCCTACATTTTTCTTTCTTTCTCTATCTTTCCTTTAAACCAAATATACCCTTAAATAAAAATAACTGTTACATCAGCAAAAGTAATATTAATATATTACTTTTAGTGTTAAGGCAGTTGTATTTTTCTATAAAAACAAACAATTCATATATATATATATATATATATATATATATATATATATATATTTTCTTTAGATTATTACTTCATTGTGCCACAATAACTTGGCTCCGTTTAATCATACTTTCGTTACCCTAATTGCAGATTGGGCCTACCCTAGCCTCAAATTTTCAGTTCAGGTAAATAAAGATCCTCATAATTAACCTGAGTTCATGGAAACAAAGAAAGTAATAAAGAGAAAAGTAATAGGGTTTCATACGGAAACAACATCTACTTTCTAAGGTCCGTGAGCCCAGAAGAAACCCATTAAGGGAGATGGTAATGGTGTCATGGTTTTTAAAAACGAATCGGTTAGGGCTCTGGTTATCGATTCGAATGGTTCAATCGATCCATTCTAACAAAAATTTAAAAAAATTAGAAAACAATCAAAATCATTTGAATGATTAATCGGTCAGTTCAGCGGTTTGCTGATCAAAACTAATGGTTTTAAGGGAAAAAACGAGTGGTCCAATTTTGAAAACAGTGAATGGTGCAACTAAAAGGTGTACTACGGGTGCTACATTGATCACTGAACTGATCTCAGGCCTAGTTGTCAACTGAGATAATAGGCTAATAAAGGACCATTATCAATATGTTTCTTCAATTTCACCTCACTCTGCCTTGAGCCCTTCATATGTCAAAATATGTTCCAACTCGAGGTCCTATAAATTATAACAGAGACGTTTTCTTCTTCTTTAATCACATTCATCAACTATAGTCAAGTCAGCCTCCGTCCCTTGAAAGTAGGAATGTCAATGGGTGGGGTTAAATGGTAAATGTAACTTGATCTGATAGAGTCCGGCTATTTAAGGCTAGGTTAGGATTTTGATTCTTTGACTCAAATTGGATTTGAGTTTTGATTCTTGACCTGAGTAGGGTTTGAGTTTTGGTTGATCCACCCCAGCGGGTCATGATATCTTGCATAGTTGCATATATATCAAGTATTCCTGCAAATTTTTGACTTCTAATTTTAGACTTAAAGTTTATAATTTATTTATATATTGATTTTGATTTTTTTTTAAATGAAAAAAATAACACCTTAAGATCTATTAAACAATTTCCTTATTTAAATTAATATATTTTAGGTCTTCAAAATGTATAAAAAATACATTTAAAATTATACGAGTAGAATTGGGTCAAAATCAAGTTAAACCCTATGGGGTCGGGTTGAATTCGTAATTGAGTATTTTTAGCCAAACATCGGATTGAATTTGGATTGGAGTGCTGAAGGATTGGGTTAGGATAGAAGCAAACATATGTCGAACTCGACCCATTAACATCCCTACTTGAAAGTTGAAACACACACATAACAACAGCTATCTTTAATGAATGAATGACGGAATTACACCTTGTAATACGTTTTTACCCTCATAATTACGTTACAAGAGGTTGGTTCAGCCCATATCAGCGCAGGTCAAGCTCGGGTTGCAGGCTTGGCGCTTATTATCCGGCTCGGACCATGTCTTGTTCTTTATAAGCGTGACTGCGTGAGGTTGAGGAAAGAAATTATACAAAACAGCTAGACCCGGTCATGTAACGGGCCTGAACAGGTGTTAACAACTAAGGGGTGGCCCGTATTAGCTAATAGTGGCTGACTGTGTGATGACATAAGACATTGGTGGAACATGAAGCTTGTTTTACAGAAGTCCTAAAGCAATTTGTTGTTTTTTGTATTTATAAATCCTTTATTCCCTTATGCATCCTCGGATATTCTAAAATGTCCCTAAACCTCCTCTCAACTTTTATTTGTCCTTAAACCGAGTTCAGATCTATACTCCACAGTGTCCTATAGTATATTCCCATTATGTATTGGGAACATCTCTTGATCATGAAAATCAAGACTGATATTATCATGGAGAGATGTTGTTAATGTATGGCGGAGATGTACTGTAGGATACTGTGGGTGCAGATGTGAAATCCCTTAAATCTTCTCTAACTTTTGGGAATAAAAGGACTTGGAGACCCACCCCTTTCGTTGCTTTTAAGTGGATAGAGATATTAAATGATTATTATTCTCATATTAATAGTTAGTTGAATTTTCCTAATTCTAGCTTTACTCCTAAACTGTTAATATGAGTAAATCCCTTTCGTGCCAAGTTTGAGAGTGCTTAAAACTAAATACTTATTCAAATAAATGCTTATTTTAGGTTGTAATTACACCGTTTAAACACTTATATGTTTAAGAAATAAGTATTTATTTTAAAAAAAAGTGATTAAATAATAAATCCAATTTTTTAGCTTTTTTTAAGTGATTAAACAATAACCACATATTCCAATTTCCTTAAACAAAACTATCCCCAATTATTTTTTAATTTTCCAATTTTGCCCTTTAAAGGTAAAAACGAAGGGTGTGACACATCTAGGCTTTCTTCTCCTTTGCCTTCTACAACCAGTGGTGGAACTGGGATAGCTTGGCTGATTACTGCTCTTGTCCATCGAGGTTATCTTCTCCTTTGCCTTTTATTTCGAATTTGTTCTTTCATTTGTTTTCGTTATTTTTCAGTGGTTTTCTGCTCTTCTCCATCTTCTCATTGTTTCACTGCGGGGGTAATCTTCTGGTCTAAATTGGGGTTTTTCCACTACGTCCAGCAGTGGAGATTGGTTACCAACGGCAGAAATCGGTTAGTAGTTTCATGGGTACCCAGTGGAGAGAGAAAGAGAGAGAGCATCACTCACATAAGTTTGAAAAACTCATGACATATTTTAAAAATTTGAAAAAAAAAAACAAAAGAATCATAAATACTTATTAAAGAAAAGACCATCAAACATCTAATATAAAATAGATACTTATTTTTTAAAATAAACATTTAAAAAAACTGAGTATCAAATGCTAATAAATACTTATTCTCATAAGTGCGTATTCAATAAATACTCCTAAACATGATCTTAATATTGAGTAGAGCAATAGAAGGGGTTTATAAGCCCCTTTATCCACAAAAGTTTGGGAAGGTTTAAGACATTTTCAAAAAAATTCGGGGTTTAGAAGCAAATGGAAAAAAGAATAAAAAAAGGAAAATCCAGAGGAGAATTAAAGGAATTTCCATTTTTTCGATCTTTATTGTCCAAGAAGAGCGATACCTACCTACCTAAGAGTTTAGGACTTGGCAAATGGCAGGGTGGGCCTGAATGGCTGAGCTGGGCAGCCCAAATCCATAGAAGGCTCTCTATAAATATTCACCTGTTGAGCCGTTGAGGGTCGAACCAGTTACTTGGAGATAATCACAACCCAATAATTAGGACCCTTAAGGTTGCTTCCTGCTTAGGAAAGTGGAGGCGACTCCTTCAGAGTCCAATAACTTCTTCCTTTCTTTTATCTACTAAACTAATAAAACCAATTGTCATTGATTCCGCCTCATTTGACAGGGAAGAGATAAAGGTTGGCATAAGACATTAGCTTAACTATTAACTATTAGCTTGTGGGGATTGGCAATCTATTTTATTCAACCCTAAGATTTGTGGTCGATGATCAATCTATACACGGAAAAGAAAACTCCGCATTACATGCAACATCGGCACTACTGGACTGGCTGTGCGGCTGTGCCTCTGTTCCTTGT
Source organism: Nelumbo lutea (assembly GCF_056320005.1). Taxonomy (NCBI): domain Eukaryota; kingdom Viridiplantae; phylum Streptophyta; class Magnoliopsida; order Proteales; family Nelumbonaceae; genus Nelumbo; species Nelumbo lutea. The sequence goes on from NC_142687.1 coordinate 7,566,757, forward strand.
GATAATGGAACGATCTTATAATTAGAGTGACTAGAAATAACGGAACAATGTATATAGAAATAGAGCATTGATTAGGGTGCGCCGTGCTACGTCTACGTGTCGCTTAGGTTGCCGTGCATCCCTTACGTGTTTTTGTGATTTGTCTTTCGCTAACTCAAATAAACAAATATAGTGAGGGACGGACAATGCCAAGTGTTCTGCGGTTAGACACTTCATTTGCCACGTGTTAAGTTTCAGTATGGATAGATACATAGATCCAAAGCCTGTTGCCTGCGAATCTGGCATCCTCGAAAGAATTGAGAATTGAGAATTCTCTATCAATTCTCTCACTCACCACTCTTTCCGTTTAACCGCAATGTATGGTTAAATCTGTTACCGTAGTTAAGAGAGGTATAGGGAGAAGGAGGACTCCCCTCTCACCTGGCACAGCAGCTCCATATATAATGGGAAAAGAAGTCTGCTACCACTCCGCCTCGGAGACACCTCATGCTTTAAAACGTATAGAGGAGGATAGAGAAGCAATTGAACAAGAGAGGAAAAAAAATTCCTTTCTTTTATTGCCAATTTTCCCCCAACTTTTCCTCTCGGATCTCTTATCACAATTCATTTGCTTAAATCGCTTTTCAATTTCACAATAAAATCTCAAAGGTTCACGTCTGTGACCAGATTCTCATCCTTTTCTCCTTCTTCTGCTTCTTCTTCTTCAATTCCAGCCCAAAATCGTTTCTTTCTTCCGGATAAATAGGGATTTTCAAAGAATTCACAGATGCGGTTGGATTTCGAGGAATATTCGTCGACTCTGGAATGTAATTCTCGTTTCCAATTTCTTTATTCTTGATCCGTAACGATCGGGAAGCAGGGGCCTGAAAACTTCTGATCTCTTCTGTTGACGGGTCGGTTGTTTGAAGTTGTATGATAACGATTTCACTTATATATTGTGAAGGGAAACTCTTTGTGGAGTTTGGATTTAGAAGTCTGGAAGAAATCCGTGTTTCTTTTTTGCTAGTTTTCTTTGTAAAAAGTGATAATCTATAAGCCCCTGTTTTCCAGCTTTTAATTTGATTCCCTTTTTTCCCTGTTTGTTAGATTGAATCTGGCTAAGTTGTGTTACTGTTCTCAATTTGATAATCTCGAAATATATGAGAAACAGTGAAGTGAAACGATGAAAACATAAAAATAAAAGCCTTTTTCTTTTTTTTTTTTGTTTTTTTTCCTAGTTTCTTTGGTTGCAGAATATCCCTTTTTTTCTCAGTTTACTGTTTTTCTTTTCCCAATTTTTTCTATCCCTCTATGTGTATGATTCTCTTTTTCTCCTTTTCTTACGCGTATGTGTGTATGTGAATATCCTGGTTTTGGTCTCTTTCTTCTTCTTGATTTGGCCGTTCCGACTGGTTTTGCGGAGTTTTGGTCATCATGCATCATCAAGAAACATTCTCAAGGGTCAGCCTACGTCACTTTTTTTCCATCTTTTCTTGTTCGTTTCTTGGTACGTTTTTTCAAGTTAATTCGATCCGTTTTTTTTTTTTCTACTGCAAATTCATATATTTGGTTAATCGGTCCTTATATACTGTCTATTATCTATTGCAGATCGTTTTCTTTTCTCCATCGCGCCGAGCTTGTGAATTGGCTCTGGATTTTCTTTTCCTTTTAGCTGGGTCTTTTGTTAGTCTAACATGTTGCGGAGTTTTATTATGATTTGTTCAAAATGGAAATGTTTTACAGCTTAGTTGGATTAATTTTTGCAATGTTAATGGCGATGCCGATCGATTCATTTCAATCTTTTTCTCTTTAACTTTTCCTTATTCTCATTTTCTTTTCATTTCCCGTTCTTTGGCTGTTGTAGACGGTCTGTGACACCATTGCTCTTGATTTTATACATCTAGGTTTGAGAATGGAAGTTAATTGATCAGCCTAGTACATAGTGTGGATACTTCTGCCTAAGGCGTTCACTATATATAACAAAAACAAGGAACCTGATGGTTTAATCCAGTTGGAAGAAAGAGTAGTATCGAAATAGAATTCTGTTTGGGAAATTTCCAACAGTTGAGATCTTCATCATCTTCTTCTTCTCGGCCAAGCTCGGGCACTGCGAGCTTTGGCAGTGCCCATGGACGCCACAGCGAGTGGAGCCCCTTCGGTGCATTACCATAACATCGTCGACCCACCTGTAGCTGCTCTTGTTGTCCCTCCTTTACCAACATTTCAACGCCAACAACGCCATTGTTTCGGAGAATCTACACCAGGAGAATTCCCCTTGGCAGCTAACCCCTCCATCGTTCTCCATGTCCTTACGGACTGTAATTTGGACCCTCAAGATCTTGCGAAACTTGAGGCAAGTTCCCTGTTTCTGTTCTGTTTCATGATGAAGCAATTTCTCTTCACTAGAATTGATAATGCTGCTGATTGGGTTACTGTGGTTGCTGCTGGCAGGCAACATGCTTCTTCTTCAGGCAACCTGCAAACTTCGCCCCCGATTATGAGCTTTCCATATCGGAGCTCGCTGCTCTGGACATGTGCCAGAAAAGAGCCATATTTAAACCGATGACGGTAGAGGAACGAGAAGTTCTGAAACAGAGGTGTGGGGGGTCATGGAAGCTAGTCCTGAGGTTTTTGCAGGCTGGAGAGGCATGTTGCAGGAGGGAGAAATCACAGGCAATAGCAGGTCCAGGTCATAGTATTGCTGTGACATCAAAAGGAGTTGTTTATTCATTCGGGTCCAACGGTTCTGGCCAGCTTGGGCATGGCACCATGGAAGAAGAATGGCGGCCTCGCCAAATCAGGTCAATAAAATCCCCCATTCGTCTAAAATGAGCTCTAGATAAGAAAACAACAAACATAAAAAAGAGAAAGGTAAAGAACGATTGAATCCCATTAGTGATCTGCAGGTCTCTGCAAGGCATTCGGATTATCCAAGCGGCAGCTGGTGCTGGCAGGACGATGCTGATTAGTGATGCTGGGCGTGTTTATGCCTTTGGAAAGGATTCATTTGGGGAAGCTGAGTATGGGGTTCAAGGAACCAAATTCGTTACAACCCCACAGCCTGTAGAGTCCTTGAAGGACATATTTGCCGTTCAAGCTGCGATTGGGAACTTCTTCACAGCTGTTCTTTCCAGAGAGGGTAGAGTATATACATTCTCTTGGGGCAGTGATGCCAAACTCGGTCATCAAACTGACCCCAATGATTTGGAGCCTCATCCTCTCTTGGGCCCACTAGAGAACATTCCCGTGGTGCAAATCGCAGCTGGGTACTGCTACCTTCTAGCTCTGGCCTGTCAACCCGGTGGAATGTAAGCTTTCACGCATTAATAATAATAATAATAATAATAATAATAATAATTCATATTGTTGTCTTGAGTGTTGTGTCAACCTGACTGCAGATGGTTGGTTTAATTGGGTTTTGGTTGCTATTTCCTGCCTCACATGATCAGGTCTGTATATTCAGTGGGGTGCGGCTTGGGGGGAAAGCTTGGACATGGTTCAAGAACCGACGAGAGATACCCTCGGTTGATTGAACAATTTCGGGCTTTGAATCTTCAACCAATTGTGGTTGCTGCTGGTGCTTGGCATGCTGCTGTAGTGGGGCGGGATGGAAGGGTCTGCACCTGGGGGTGGGGGCGCTATGGGTGCTTAGGTCATGGGAATGAAGAGTGTGAATCAGTTCCTAAGGTGGTTGAAGCCTTGAGCAAGGTGAAAGCAGTTCACGTTGCCACAGGGGATTACACAACCTTTGTGGTGTCTGAAGATGGTGATGTCTACTCATTTGGGTGTGGAGAATCGTCTAGTCTGGGGCACAACACTGGGGCTGCTGATGGCCAGGTCTATACTTGTTATAATCCTTCATCAATTCTTTCTTCATAACTAGAGTGCATGTGAATTGCTTTGTATGCATTTGTGCTTGTCTGTGTGGTTAATGCTATTGCTGGGAAGAGATCAGGAGAGCTACAAAATAAATTCCAAATTGGACTGATATATTGATTGATTGATTGGGTGTGCCCTGTGTGTTGTTATTTACAGGGAAGGCATACTAATGTGTTAAGCCCAGAGCTTGTGACATCACTGAAGCAGGTGAACGAACGGGTGGTGCAAATTAGCTTAACCAATTCCATATATTGGAATGCCCATACATTTGCGCTAACGGAATCTGGGAAGCTATATGCGTTCGGTGCAGGGGACAACGGACAGCTTGGAATACAACTTGTTGCCGACCAGAATGAGAGGGGGAATCCGGAGCGTGTTGATATTGATCTAAGCTAACCATTACTTGCTTGCCGTCAGATCGTTTAGTTGGTCAACATCACTTGATATCTCATTTGGTTTCTAATCTCTTTGTTTATTTTGTACATAGTATGTACAGTGAAGGACCAATGTAGGGAAGGGGGCGCCTCAAGTGAGAGCTGAACCAAAAAAAAAAAAAACACGAATGGATAGCCTCAAGCAGTTAATAGCTGATACACTTTGTCAAGATTGTTTTATAACTTATACTTCTCTTCAAATCTTCAGCTTCAGTTGGTTATTCCCACTTGCGTAGTTTAGAAGTGGGTGGCCTTAGTTCCGTCGCCGGTTTGGCTGTAGGTCGAGTAGACATGTGGGTGGATATGGTATTCTATACTCTATAGTTGGGCATTAACTGGGTTCATTGCTCCTAGGCCGATTGCGTGGGCTCTCTCTCTCTGTGTCTTCTCTTGTTTGGCGATTTTTATTGCATGGTCTGATATTTAACTGAATGGGATTAATTAGCTATTTTTGTGAGCAAATTGACGATTGTTGGGGGTGGGCGATGGTACCGATGTTTTTAGAAGTGTGTCTTTGCTCTCTCACATGAGAAAGTGAGGTATGTGTACAATCATAGGTTTGGATTATTAAATGAGAGATAGGGAGAGCAGACAGAGAGGTGGAGGGGGGAGGGAGTGAGGCGCATAAAGATAGATGGGAGAATTAATGGAGGTTTTATATGGTTGTCTACTTGTCTTCAATTTTTTTTTTTATTTTTTACCGAAAGAAAAGAAAAAAGAAAGCTAAAATCTTCTTATATATGCATATATATAATTTTAAAGAGGAAAACGAAGCTAGTAAATCTTAGGGGTGTCAATGGTATTCGAAAATTTGATTTTGAAATCGAGATTGGACCTAATCGAATTGAATTCGTTATCTAATTGATCGAATTTGGATATCCTATTCTTACTGAATAGTTAATATGATTAATTTGAATATGAATTATTTAATTTTTATATATAATATATAAAATTTTTAAATGTTTTATATAATTTATATATATAATAATTAAATTATATAAATAATTTATATATTGATATTCTTTATATAAATAAAATATTTATTTTATATATTTATTAATTACTTAAAATAATTAATCAATCAAATATTGGAATATTTAATTGAATTTGAATTTAAATATTAATTTTTAATATTTGTCGGATATTGAATTAGATTCAGATATTAAATTTTTTAATCGGATTCGAATTTAGATATTGCTTGATGTAATTCGAATTCGATCCGTTTACCCTTAGTAAAATTGTCTTGAGTTATGATCATATTAATTGGGGTTTGTTTTTGGGTTATTGTAGAATTTGCTGTCTTGAGTCACGATCATATTAATTTTGAAGATAAAGTTTGTGAAATAATGTATTGGGGTTGGGGGGGTTTGTAAAGCTACCCTTGCATGATTTGATTTGAAGGGTATGGTTTTTACTTTCTACTTTGCAGCCAAAGCCATGTCATGCGGTTTTGCATCATTTTATCTCTTTGCTCGTGTCTTTCTATTTATTTAGGAGGATTAGGAAACGTTCTGTAATGGAACAGTGGTACGTTGTCCAGGTCAGGCGTTGCATCACTGTAATTGTGTAATGGTCCATCCCTTTCCCCCTACCCCATAAGGTATAACCCTCGTCCCGCCCTGGCCCAGGTGGCAATGGGGTTTGATGACTTTGATCCCAACTCTCCCCTACAATTAGCTAGATACTCTATCAACTGAACTACCACTTGTCAGTTGGTATCTTAGCCATTTTAAACCTGGACCAACGTGCCCAAGTTACGGCACTTGTGGAATTCTAAATAAATCTCGTAGTATGATTTTGCTATTTTTCATCCATGGATCCAAGAGATATATATATATATATATATTAAAGGAAGGTCTTCAGGCAACAGCTCTCACCCTTCAAATAATTAGCATTGTAAAATTTTAATAGATAGAATCTTAGAAGAGTTTAAACTCTCTTAAAAAAATATATTCACTTACAAAAAAGTGATTACTCCGTTCTCTTGAAATTCACACACGTAGCATCCTAATCTTTAAAAAGTGGCCACTTCAAATGTTATGGTAGTAACTGAGTTTTATTCAAACACAACCATTTCAAAAGTAATGATTAAACAAATAATTTAACTTAAAAATATTCAAAATATTAAATAGATAAAAATAAAAATAAATAAAATTCATAAAAATGACTAAACAACTAATACAAATGATGTGAGTTTCATTCTTTTAGATGAAATAGTTTGTTTATTAATTGCAAACTAAATTTAACTTTTTTTTTGGAAGCGTAACCTATGTTAGTTTTTCTAATTTAATTTTTTATAGTAAAATAGTAAATTTCAAATTAAATGATACTGTAGTTGTCCCTTAATATGGGGTCAATGTCTAGATAAAACATGATAATCTCTTAAATCAAATAAAAAGCCTAAGCTAAGGCCTTGTTCACTTTTCGGCAAGTTACATATCCGAGTAAATGCAGTTAGTTACCTGGGTAAGTTTTTCTTGGGAAACACTTACCTGAATAAGTGCATTTACCCATGTTCTTTTATTTTTCATGTAAATAAGACAATGACCATTTTAGCCATAAATATCCATTATTAAAAAGAGCATTTTTGTCCCATTCAAGTGTTGGCAACCTTCCCCCTAGGTGGGAAAGTTATTTACCCACCTAGGAGATAGATATCACTTACCCTAGTAAGTGGTACCTAGGAAAATAAACTTTCCCTAGTCCCCAAGTGAATTTGAAAAAAGAACAAGGGATTCTTGGTTCCCCTCTCTCAAAATCTCAAAAAAAAAATACCTCCAAAATGTCTAATATAAATAATTTAAAAAATTAAAATAAATCAGATTAATGGTCCCATACTTAGTACGTACGGGGGTCATTCCTAGTACGAAAATAAAGGGATCTAGCTCATTGTATTGGAACCCAAACATTTGACTCACTTTTGGCAACAAAGAATAAATAGTACATAAAATAAATAAAACATGAAAACCAGAGTAGAAGAATATTGCACTGAGCTTGAGCCAGATCCATAGGAGGGGACAGAGTGGATTCACCGAGTTAATCAATCAATGTGGAGTTAAATGGTAAATCCAACCTACAAGCTAAGCGCATGGAGAATTCAGCAGAATGGGGTGAGTCTAGCAAAACGAATTCTGAAACGTTGGTAATTAGCCATTTCTCATGTTGCATCATATCCTGAATTCATGAGTCCTGCTGATGGGATCTAAGTTCAACTAGGGTCGGTCTAGGGAAGCTCACTAGAATCATTCTGCAACTTGTTATTCCCCAGAACTCATCTTCCTTTCCCCTCTTGGGTTTCAAGTTTCAACATCCCGTGTTGCTATCAGTGATGCCTACTTATTGCACTCCTCTCCTTCCTGCTCTTTAATAATGCAGCTTTCACCTTCAAAATTGCCCTCAACTTCTGATATGATTTTGCATCTAGCACTTGCTTGCTTTATGTGATAATAAAATGCCTTTAATCGAAATCAGACACAAGCGTCTGTAATTCTGTATCATATATCATGGTAGAGCAAATAATAGAATCTGGGTTTGGATTAAGAGCAGTCACCTTGTTTGGTTTTGGCCAACCCAACCCATCAAGGAGAATGTTATGTCACTTGCTCTTTAAATCTTATCATTCAGCATTCATTTCCAAATTTCCATCAGCCTTTGGGTGTCACCAGATTGCTTGAATGCATGAAGAAGAGTGGATGTCACTCATCTTCTATTCTTATATATACGGATTGATATAACCATAACACGATGATTGTGGTGGATCAAATGTGAAGTCATGCCTTGCCTCCCTCAAACTGCAATTAATATACAGATGTAAGCACATACTGGGGCCTTCAACTTCAAGCTCAATACACCCCCATTTAAAAAATAAGGGTTTGAGTTTGACCCCTTATAAGTTATAAGCTGGCTGCTGGTAGCAGTTTTGGCACCTGGCATGGCGAATTGGCGATGACGTGCTTCTTCCTAATAAGTAATCGAGTTGCCGGCCAACAGCTAGGGAGATATCTAAAAACAGAAGGCACTTTTTGTTTAATTGACCAACTGACCAACCCTTCTTCATTCATCCATCCATCCACTGCCTTTACGGTTGGACCAACCTGGTCAAGAGAATTCCCAGTCTTTTTTCTTTGCTTAGTGCTAGGTTGCCGGCTCTTAAACCTTCTTTAGCTTTTAATAATAGAAGTAGTCGTCCCATCCCATTTTAGGCTTATCCACTGCTTCATTCAATTCGAGGCTAATCAAATTTTCTGAATAGAGAACTCCATGATGTTAATGATTGACCTTAGGAAATTGGGGAAGCACTCGAGCTAGCAATTGAATCAGCTTCTCAACAATTTTCTTTCTTTGGTTGAAAAGAAGATTCATTCACATTAAGGTAGAAGACAAACAGGACAGCAAGGAATCGGCTTCAGAATAATGGTTGATATATGGAGATGCCTTTTCCTTGAGAGTATAATTTCATATAAATTATAACAACATCAACACTTGTTGATTTTACTTCAACTCATTTCAGCAGAATGAGTGCCAACTGCCAAGGCTACGAATTGGTCATCCCATAAGTCATAGATGATGCTGTTACATGTCCTGGACCGCCATCCATGGATTTTCTCATCCCAAGCCAGGCGAATAGCCTCAGTGCGCTAAAATGAATTGACTCCATTTTCGAACATGACCAAAGGGTGGCCATGAGTCGAGTTTTTTATGAGTTATTGGACGAACTCGGTTAATGAAAAGCTCGATTCAATTTTGTATAAATCAAGTATAGAGTCAAGTTCAAGCCCAATAAAGTTCGGCTTGCGAGTGATACAGAAAACACCCTTTGTAGGGGTATATCAAGAAGGGCGTATCAGCCTATACTCATACTTTTTTTTTTTCGAATCTAGATCAGAGGGGCAGGTTTAAGACCGATCTACCCCCTGAACCACTCGCTGACCAGAAACACCCTTTGTAGGGGTATCAAGAAGGCCCTGATACATGACAATACTATATATATATATATATATATATATATATATATATATATATATATATATATATATATATATATATATACTTCTTATTTTTATATAGCATTTAGTTCATAGTTGAACTCAAGTCAAGTTGAGCTCAAACTTACGAGCTTTTGACTCGAGCCAAATTTGAATTCAAACATCATAGTATATTAACGAACTGAACTCAAATAGCTAGATATTCAACTCAATTCGACTCAAATCCATCCCTAATGACCATGTTTCACGGATCAAAATATCAATACCCCATACCAAAAACTGGGTATTCGATAAAGACTGATGATCTTTTTTTTTTTTTTTTTAATCGGCCCGATAGGGATGCCTTCTATAATCCCAAACTTTCAAAATCCCGTGTTTATCGGCGTATCCATGATTCTCTAATCCCCATGGCCTTAGATTATCCTTGCCAATTTGTCATATTTTACCCTTTTGTAGAAAACAGTCAAAATAAGGGGACCTGGGGCCGGACAGTCACACCATCCACAGTGATCAGTGAGTCAAAACCGGTTCATGTTGGATAAAGTCCAAAGCCCAAAGAAAGAAGACCCTAGTAATCAGTATGTCTAACAGGCCTTAGAAGAAACAAAGGAAAGAGAACAACCAACAAAAATAAACCATCCCTTTTTACCATTACCTTGTTTCTACTGCCAGTTGGTAGATCGAGCCAAAATCAATACCCCTTTTCCAATCTTTTTACCAAAGCTTCGTATGTTATAAATGGGTAAGAGATTAAGGGATGGAAATATTCAGTCTGAAAATATTTCGGCCGGTTTTCTGACCACTTCTACAGTGAAATTAAGCTTTGTCGCCCCTGATAAAAAAAGTACAGGATAAATAGAACAACTGATAGCTACGATAGCATGAGAATACTCTTTTTCCTCTTATAGCCAATGTCCTGGCCCAATAGATTGCAAAATTTATATTATCATGAATTCATGATTCACTAGGCCACTTTAGCTGCTCGATGTAGTAGGCCCTATACAGATTGAAAAGGCGACCAGTTAGCTCTGATGTACATCGATTTGTATGTGATTTAGTGTACACAAGTTAGCTCAGAAATGATAAATACTCTTTTGTATGGCATTAGTGTCACTAATCACTTCCACATGTTTCAAACCATGTTTGGCCTTTGGGGAAGCAAAAGATTATAGAACTTGTCATGCAAGAAGAAATTCCGGCCCTTGCTATCAACCGCCTTTTTCCACCCACACCAACCACCATTCACAATCTTCTTCAGATCATCATTACCCGTGTAGTGAGGATCCAGTATAAGAAAGGCACAATCTCCACTTGCTTCGTTGTAGTCAACTCCCAAGAGAGTATAGGCTAGAACACCACCACCTGCACTTCATACCAAACCACAAACTATGAGGGCCCTGGATGGATGGTTCCACCCATGACACACACTGGCATTCTGAGCTTTACATCAGCATGTGCCTCAGATGGAATACCATTTCTATGCCATAGTGGACTCTCCGTTTGGTATACCAATTGTGTGGTAAACTTTTCAATCCTATAAATAATATGGAAATTTCTGAAATGGTTTCATCTCTTCCACTGATAGAGAAGGGTAAAGAAAAGGTTGGTTGGGTTTGCATACTGACCAATCATGACTGGAGTTCCTTGTGTCTCAAAATGCAAGGTCAGTTCTCGACATTTTTCAGGAAGTTCAGCTCCAGATCTTACATTTATGACTTTGCAACTTACCTGTTCAAACAGAAGTTCATTCTGTCAAACCCACAAATTATTGTGTGCATGTATGTGTTTATTGCTACTGTTGGACATTTTTTACAGCAAATATTGACTGCAATTCTGGAGCATAGCAATCAGATGCTACAAGTGATACTGATTAATTTTGGTATTTAGCCAAAAAATACTTATCTTTTCAAATACATGGCATACTTACACCAAGAAGTTTGTCCAGAACAAAACTTAATTCAATGGCACCAATCCATTCACGTGATCCAATAAATGAGGGCTCCTTATCACCGATCTCAACTAGTGCTTGTTGTATTTCCCTGAGAAGAAAGAAGTACTAGCTCATTGGACCAAAATTCTTCGGTTAAACCCTCCATTAAGCCCAAGAGACTTATTTCTTAGGGGTGAAACTTGGGTGTTGGGTTAATATATAGTATGATCTTGATGGCGTATCTTTTCTACCTGTGTGAAGGAACATCAATAGATGTGTAGTGTTGGAGTCTAAACCATGAAATGATGGTCTGTAGAGAGCGATAAGCACATCCCCATCCCTGAAGGGCAAGTAATATGACTCATTAGAGCATAAAGCTGAACATTAACACAGAACAAGAAAAAGCTGTGGGAGGAAGTCCAATGAATTTTCAGCTGCAAATTTATTGTAATTTTTTTATCAGCAATTAATTGCAGTTCTTCCACATGTTGAACGGGAACCATATTCACCAACCAGTGACTAGAGATGTTTATTTCAACAGAACTCAGTCTCTGTCGGAGAATTTGTCCCAGAGAAACTAACTAGTTAACCTTTAGGCAGAAAATCTCATTTCTGTGTTTTCTATACGATTTCCTTCCTTATGAGTAATGAGTAAGAAATTGTCAGAAGGAAATAATATCTAATGTACCCAATTAGCAAATTACCCAAAAAGACCACCTTTGGATTAGGCCTGGTTGGCACCAAACCGCATTGTAGTCCTAGTCAAAACCAGGTTGGTGAAAGAAAAACTGATTAATGGAAAGCCAAAGACAGCATAGCTAAAGGCTTCTTCTATCCTAACATAGAAAAAATGTGCCTAAGTGAGAGTCTAAGTCTTAGATATGCAAAATGCAGGTAGAACTAGGAACAAAAGTTCAGTACATGATGAGGCTTAAAACTTAAAAGAAAGGAAGTGGGGGAAACGGGGACAAGAAGAGAAGAATGCTCTTAACTTTCTATAAGACAAGCTCTCCATAATGTGAAGAAAGCACTAAATTGAATGAGCATACAAAAAGTTTTCTGTAATTCTTAACCACATCTGAGATTGAAATTTAGCAAATAGAAAATTGAAAGACAGGCAGAACTTATATTAATCTAAAAGGTGATAAAGCATAAGGCAAAGGAGAAAGTCCCTTACAGAGTCATCAAAGCCATCTTGAAGATAGTGATAATATTCATAAGACCCTTCAACCTGAGATACAAGGCCCCCGGAAACTGCAGAAGACACAAAGATATTAGATACAACTAATAGCCAAAATGCTATTCTTTCCACGCTCACCACCCTGAACCTTTATAAGCCTAAATAGAAAGAAGAAATAGTTACAACAGACTAACTACCACTGCTTGGAATTCCAATGTGCACATCTTTAAGCACAACAGAACCTGTAATTATCATTTAGAACTCCACAAGTTAAAATTTTTGTAGAAAAAAGTTTCAGCATAAACAGGCAGGACTGGTTAAGCTGGTTGCTGCCCATCCAGGAGTTAGGAACTACCCTTTCTTATTGAGTTTCTCTCCATTTTATGCTTAAGAGCAAAATTTATGGCATTCGCAATTAGTAGAAGAGGTCGATCCAAAGATAACCCTAGCCTTAGATGAAGGGATCTTCGAATTTCAACTGCAAAATAAATAAATAAATAAACAAAAGCTAAGTTGTCAAAAAAAATCAGAGGCACATCTTGACAATCTATGTTCTGCTACAGTACATTTTTTATTGATAGAATCCATATCTCTTTGCTGATACAAAAAAAGAGAGAAAAAGATACATTATGATGTGCAGGTAACAGCATAAGAGAATCCATATCCCTTTTCATCCAGTCTTCAATTTCTTTCAAAAAAAAAAAAGAATCCCCCATTGATACATAAATCTAAGAATAAAAAATAAAACTAAAATAAAACCATATTTGATGATTTAACATGGATCCTCTATTTTCATGATTCTAGTAGGTTGTGAGAAATCTAAACCAAGGGTTCAAAAGGCCATAGGTTGAGGTCAAATCAACCAAATCCAATCTAGATTGAAAGTTCATGATTCTAGAAGTCTCTAGAAATGTAGACTGTGAGGTTGGTTGACGACAGCCACACCCTTCTATGAAACCCTAAGTACCCAAGCAAACTTGACATAAAATGGCTCTTGCAGTTTAACAATTTGGGTACACACCCACCTATTTGGCATACACAACCAACATTAATTATTCACTTCTGTTACAGAACACTGCAATAAGTTGAATATATGTAATGCCCATACTTCCCATTTGACCTTTTAATACTATATGTTCTTTTATTTTATTGAGTTGAAATGGGAAGCCTTATGCGCTATAGATATTTACCAGATCATTCAGAATTTTTTTTTTTGGATCAATAACAACAGATTTCATTAAATTAAATAAGGTTACAAAAAAAGGGGATCTAAAGAATCTTAACTCCCCAGGGAAAGGATAAATCCCAAGCTGAAATACAACAAAATAATTACTGAGCCCAGAACCCAGAAATCCTATTCACTCCTTGCCTAGCCAGACCATCAGCAAACGAGTTTGCACTTCTCTTAACTGAATTACACTGAACTTCCATATTCTTGGACAACCATTTGAATTTCCTCTTCTCATTACTGTAACTCCAGAGCTTAGAATTGTCTTCTTTCAACCAGTTCACTACCACCACAGAATCTCCCTCTACAATCAGTTTCTTGACCTTTAGTTCTTTAGCCCTTTGTACCCCTTTCAAGGCTGCTAACACCCCTCAGCCCTCAACGAATCCCCCACTCCAATTGTGCTAGAGAACATAGCTGTTATATTACCATCCTCATCTTGTAAACCCCCCCCCTCTCCCCCAATACCCGAAGGCCCTGGATTCCCCATGCCACTACCATCAAAATTTAATTTGATAAATCCAGGAGGAGGATTCCATGTAGTATTCAGGGTCTTCTTAGCCGAGACTGAAATTGCAATTTCTTTCCATTTCCTTAACATATCATCTGTTGAAAAATCTGTGAACTCATCCATTGTCTTCAACCAGTGTATTACCCTTATATGGATCACTTCCAACATATTTTCCAACCCTTTCTCCTTTTCTGAGAAAATCCTTGAATTCCTTTCTTCCCATATTGTCCAGCAAACAGCAGCTCTCACACACCTCCACATGATCCTTGATTTTTTTGTTGGGCAATTAACAAAGGAAGAGGTAAACAAACTTTGCACATTCGTTGGGAGAGTTCACTTGTACCCAAACAAAGAAGCAAACCATTCCCAAATATTTTTTACCAAAACACAGGATATTAGTAAGTGGTAACCAGACTCACCAGCAACCCTACAGAGAATACACCAGTGTGGAGATAAACAACTATTGGGTCTTTTTCTTTGAAGTAAGTCACCTGTGTTAATTTTTTCCAGAAAAGCTTCCCAACAGAAACTCCCTCGGAGGTATAGGTCGACACCACACATCCTTGACAGGGAATGACAAGCCAATAGGACTTTCCAGATGCAATAGGGCTTTGAAGGAGGCACAAGTAAAGGATCCAGAAGGAAACAAGGTCCAGATCCTACTATCTGTTTTTGTCGGCTCCAAGAAAACCCCATCAAGAATGGATAGGAGATTAGAGGTACAATTCAGTTCTGTGTCCCTGAGGGCTCTTCTCAATCCCAAGTTCCACCCAAACCCATAATTTGAATTGAGGGAACAAGGAAAGTGGCAATTGGTTCATTTTTGAAGGTGGAGTTTGCAAAAAGGGCCGGAAATTGGTCTTTCAAAGGAAGATCCCCAATCCACATGTTCCCAAAACTTAATTGAGTTACCCAAGTGCAAATCATACCTGATCCAAGGAGAGAATAGAGGCAAAATAGCATGGATTGATTTCCATGGTGATGCTCTTGTTGCCAATAGCCATAACCCCAGAGTACCATCCATTCTCTGCAAGCCCGTGAATATTGCCAATTATCTTAGCCCACAACTTTTCCTTTTCCAATGAGAATCTCTACAGCCATTTCCCTAGTAGAGCCAAGTTCCTCTTCCTAATATTCCCAATCCCTAAGCCTCCCTCCTGCTTACTTCTACACACCACCTCCCACCTAACCCTATGATCCTTTTTCTCCTCCCCAGGCTCCCACAAGAAATCTCTCATCAACTTTTCCAACTTGTCAACCACCCCTGCAGGCACCTTAAAAACTGAAAGTTAATAAACGAGCAGGTTAGCTAAGGAAGCCCTAATTAGGGTGATTCTTCCTCCTAGAGATAAATAATTCTTCTTCCAAGATGCAAGTCTCTTTTCAAACCTCTCCACAACTGGAGTCCAAAAACTTCCTTTTTGAGGATTATCTCCAAGAGGAAGACTGAGGTAAGTTAAAGGCCAATCCGACACTTCACATTCCAAAATGTTTGCACATGCAAAGATCTCACTTTCCCCCATATTCACACCCACTACACAACTTTTATCAAAGTTAACTTTTAGATTTGACATTTGCTCAAAAAGTTGTATAGTGTGTTTCAAATTCCTAATCCAAGTCATGTCCCCTCCCTCACAGAAAAGAATCGTATCATCTGCGAACTGTAAGTGTGTGAGTGGTATGTTCTCCCTGCCTACCCTCTACCCTTTGATTAAGCTCCTAGAGTTTGCCCTAGAGATCAATCTCCCCAAGACTTCAGCAACCAAGGTGAACAAGAAAGGAGAAAGGGGGTCTCCTTGTTTTATTCCCCTCAATGCCGGGAAGAAATCCACCACCGTTCCATTCACCAAAATAGAGTAATGCAAGTCCTAATACACCCTAGCACCCACCTGCACCATCTATCCCCGAAGCCAAAATTGATCATCACCTCCAGCAAAAAGGACCAATCTACCAAGTCATAGGCTTTTTCCAAATCTAACTTACAAACCACACCCTTTTTCCTTGATTTCTTGAAGTCCTCCACATTCTCATTTGCTATAAGTATTTGATCAGTTATCTGCCTACCTCTCACAAAAGCTCTTTGGTTATTTGACACAATGGTAGTGAGTACCTGTCTAATTCTAATAGACAAGACCTTCACAATGATCTTATACAAGCTATTAACTAAACTGATTGATCTGTAGTACCTCGGGTGTGTTGCTTCTCTCTTCTTGGGAACCAAAGCAATGAAAGTAGAATTCAACCCCGTATTATCTCTCATCTTCTGTGAAACTCATCAAAGACCATCATTAGCTCATCTTTCAAAATCTCCCAACAGTCTTGATAAAATGCCATCGTAAAACCATCTGGGCTTGGTGCTTTTGATCTATCCATAGAGAATATTGCCTCTTTGTCTTCCTCCATTTCAAACTCTCTCCAACCACTCCCTATCCCTTCCACTTAGATTTGGCCACTCCATCCCCTCAATCCACACCCTATTACTTAAAGGCTTCCTATAGATAGATTTAAAATGGTTTGCAAAGGCCCTAGCAATCTCACCATGATTAGAAATGATTGTCCCCTCCACTTAGATTTGGTATTCCTATCCCCCTCCTTCAACCATTTACACCTTGACTTTTGCTTCCAACTAATTTCCTCCCTGAGCAATTCATCCTCCAATTGTTTTCGCAATTTCCACCTTTGTTCTTTGTCCTCCAGTGTAATACAACCCCTCCCTTCCTTCACATCCAGATCTTCCAGTTGTGCAATCACAACTTGCTTCCTTTCTTCTAGCCTCCCAAATTCAAGCTTATTCCATTCCTTAATTTTGCCCTTCAAAAATTGTAACTTCCTATGGAACCTCATCCCATACCATTCTACTGAGGGGTCACTTTCTAACCACCATTCCTTGATTTTATTAATGAAATCCAGGTGGTGTAACCACATATTTTCAAATCTGAACGGAGCAGGCCCTGTATTTCCCAATTCTTCCTCTCCAATCATAATAGGTCAATGATCTGAGGTTACCCTAGGTAGTGTCCTCGAGGTCAAATTACCCCAATGTTCCTCCCAATCTATTGAGAAGAGAAATCTACCCAGCCTAGAACAAATGGGATTAACTTGTAGATTGGACCATGTGCAGTTACTATGGACCATAGGAATCTCTTTAAGTTCAAACACCTCCACAAACTGGTTAAACTTCCTCATGCTTGTAGTCACCCTCTGCCTAGGATTATTTGTTTTTTCTGAAAACCTTACTACATTAAAATCACCTCCTATACACCAAGGTCCTTCCCACAAACCCCTTATATCCCCCAATTCGTCCCACAGAACCCTCCTCTCTCTATAATCATTAGGCCCGTAAACATTTGTTAAAACCCACTCAAATCCATGCCTAAACTTCAAACATACTGAAAATTGGCCTATCAACTCTTCCAATCCTATGCAGACCTCATTCTTCCAAAGTGTAATTATACCCCCTGCAGACCCCCAAGAAGGAGCAGTAACCCAATTGATCCCCCTAGCTCTCCAAATACTCCTGGACCATCTAGCATCAAATTCTGCTCTCTTAGACTCCTGTAACATAACTATATCTGGGTTTATCTTTTTAATCACCTCTTTAATTACTGCTCTTTTCCTAGCACTTCCCAACCCTCTAACATTCCAACTGACAATTTTCATTCTGCTCTCTTGTTTTCCTCCCCCAAACCCAATAGGTCATCACTTAACCCCCTTCCTTCTTTCCCCTTTGACACCCAAAAGCTTGTACCCCCCCCCACCACCACCCAGCATCCCTCAGTCTTTCGGCCTCACTCAGTTTCCTCTTCCTCACCTTACCTTCCTCCTTTTGCAAGAAAATCTTCAAATCATTTGGGTTTTTCAAGCTACACCCCAGGTTCCTCACAAAAGCTGCCACGGAATCCTCACTATTCCCCCTCCCTCACACTTAACTTATTGGGACTTCCTTTCCTACTTATTCCCTCACCACTTCCTACACCCTTGTTCTCATTTTCTACACCTAGCCCATCTGCCATCTCATTCTGTAAGTTATTTTCCTCAAATTCATTCAGAATTTTATTGTTTTTTATCATTAACATGATCAAAAAGGTTTTACTAATATGATAAAAACAAGAACCCTGACAGTCCAAAGCATATTTTTTTCTTTTCAATAGGCAGACAGTCAGAAGTATATGAATGGAGAAGACAAAAAAATAGCAGTGGACTGATAACATTCTACAATGTGGCCCCTGGACCTGGTGCCCCCCCAAAAACCTAAATCTTTCCTACTTACTTCCTTGCTAGTGTATCTGTAATGATGGAAGAAAATACCTCTAGCTTTGTTCATGTAATTTCCTAGGGACCAAGGGCCTTCTCTTTTTCCCATCTACCTAATAACCACTTGACAGTCCCTTTCCATTTGCAAATCACTCCAACATGAGATTTATGCTAATTTTAAGCCCTGAAGTAGTAAGAGGAGTCAATAAGTTTGTTATTATCGTGTTGCACGTATAAAATAAAGCAAATCTAAATTATTAAGTATGGCCAACTTGCTTATTTAGAAAGCACAGATATCTATTTTTTAATGTATATGCCCATGTAGCAATACATAATCGGTGACTTTATCTTAGTCGAGTCCATATTCCAGGATTTTGAGGCCAAACAGATTGGACCACTGGATACATACCTACATCCTACTCATGCACCAAAATCTATGAGGCATAGATTACACCAAAATGAGGAAAAAGAAAAGGCACTAAGACAGAAATTAGAATCACTTTTCCTTCTTCAAAAAGGAAAAGAATCCATAGGAAACTGTTTTTGACTTGTATTATAATAAATTACTCCATTACTACTCTCTGATGGAGTTTCCTAGTAAAAGAATTAAAAGAAAATGGATAAAGCTGTTAAAGACCATTTAATATAGGCATCTGCTTCAAATGCAGTTCTATAATATGGGCAAACTCAAACACGTTTTCTGCTTCTATACTATAATTTTCAAGTCTGCTTAGTTTTAACTACCTTGTTTCATCTCAGTCTCGCCATAACTGAGTTCATAGATAACTGTTATCGGATGCACTACTCCAGGAGGGCAGAAGTGATATGGGTGTAGCTGCAAAACAAGATATTGCTTAGTGGATATCAAACAGTATTTTCCCTGGGACATGCAAGCAAAAGTTCTGATAAATGGGTAAAAGATAAAATACCACTTGATAACTAGTATCAACAGTAACATAAAAATTGTCTGACACTAGCAATGAAAGAGACAATTATGCCCTTAGAGGAACAGATGGTTAAGGCATAGTGGGAAATACTCTGTAATGTTAAAATAGGATTAAAAGAAACTAATTGAGCAAAAGTTGCAACGAATTTGATATTTTATATTAAAAAAGCATATTATAAGTTAAATGTTACTGCAGAATGCACCCAATATATGATGGAACAACATACTCAGTTTTCATAACAAGAACATAATTGCATCTTAGTTGGAAAACAATCTCTTACTGTGAAGCTAGAGTCTGAAATAACTGGGCAATGAAAAGATGGTAATTGAATAGTGTCAAACATGCAACTTTCAGGCAAAACTGACTTGCATTGACGACTGAATCTTTACCAAAACCCCTCACAGTACCAATTAATGGCAAAACTTAAGATTGGTAAGAAATCAGTCAAGCTACCAATTATGAAACAGCATGTTATAACTTCTTCCCTTTTTTTTTTTTTACAAACACAGCGAGTGACTCTATCAAGATAGCATTATCTCACTTCCAGACATTAGATCATTAATTTACAAGATAAGAGTAATGCAAAAAACTTTAGAATAAACCATTGTCACAGGAAGACCTAAGGTTTCTTTTCTTTTCTTTTTATTGGATCTGTGATCAGTAACAAGATTAGAAAAATTCAGCCTTTGCATTCACCATGATAGGATGCGAGGAAGAAACAGTCAAAATTAATTGGAATATCAACTTCATATGACAGGGACAAACAAATATTGTATTTAGAAAGGTCCCTTTGAATGCCAACTTCATGGTTACTTATCATCAAAGGAAGAGAGCAGAACACCATTAGTCAGGCCAAGAACCCAATTTATTTCTCTACCTATGCATCATTGAGTATAATTTGAACTTCATTCCAAAACAACCTGCTGACCACCTAATAACACTGGCATAATAAAGTTCCTTTGTAGGTAGATGCTACATAGGGACTCTGCCTTAATTGTAATACTGCCAACCAGAACCAAAAACTTCACCTTACGGAGAGATCATCAATGTTATACTTGCAAAGCAAGTGATATAGATAAAGTAAGCTTACAAGAGCATCTCAAATTCTCAATTCTTCTACGAAACCGGCATCCTATTAAATGTCTCCACCATTGGGTTACAGATAAATGAGAATTGTTAGTGAGCACCACATGGAAGGCCCACATATATCCATGAAAATGTCTCTATCTTTCAAGACAACAACCCTGCAATTCCTCCATATACTCAATCCCAACTTCAAAAGGAAGTTCACTTTAGAGAGGTTGATTTTTAAGTATTTTGCAACCTCAGGCATCGACAAAGATCTATTTTCAAAGTTAACATATTTGCCATGTTAATATCTTACCATCTGGTCACATGGTAAATTTAATGGTGTTCCCCACATCTAAAACATTGAAATTAATGAAGAGAAACAATAACACTGCTTATACTTTTCAGTGTTTTCATTAAGTTTGGAGCCTAATACCTGAGGATGTTGTGCTAAGAGGTTGGGCAAGAGAGCCTTCTTCATTGTAGTTAATTGATCAATTAATCCTGGCACAATCAGCTTTGAAATTGCATATGTTACAGGAAGATCCTTCACAGTGTAGCAGAGGACATCTAGCTTAAAACTGACAACCAAATACCTTGCTGGCTCTGAAGCTGGAAAACCATTGGGGAAATGTTAACACTGAATGAATTAAATTGGAAAACCAAAATATTAAGTTACCAATGTTAGATTAGAACATGGCAATACAAATGCTTCAGTATAAAATACGAGTTAAAAACACTAAAAAATACCTGGCAAATATTCTGCAATAGGTGAAGCAGATTCTGTAGAACTTCCACATTTATTTAGCAGGACGGTTACTTGGACTGTATCTGCACTCTAACCACAGAAACTTTTACAACAGAGAACTATAACACTGGCAAAAACTTCAAGGAATGGTCATAGTCTTCAAAAGTGGAAAATAAATAGGAAGTTTTCTATGATTCCAGAAGGGTACGATACCAGAAGAATTTTGACTAATCAGACATTCAGACCCTCCCCCCCCCCCCCCGCCCCACCCACCAGAAAAAAAAAACAAAAAAAAAAGAATTTTAATTAATACCAGACAACTAGTTACCGCTTCTATGATACTGGTTGATTGGTTAATCAGTTTTTTTAGGAATCACCCCTTTGTAGTATCATAATTGGACTCAATAAGTAGATAGCCGTTTCATGTGCTGCTAAAAAATGTATGGCCATTCTGATTAGGAAAAACCTATGATGCCTGTTCTCAAAAATCTATGATGCCAGAAAGACATGAAAAAAAAAAACAAAAAAAAGAATTTTAATTAATACCAGACAACTAGTTACCGCTTCTATGATACTGGTTGATTGGTTAATCAGTTTTTTTAGGAATCACCCCTTTGTAGTATCATAATTGGACTCAATAAGTAGATAGCCGTTTCATGTGCTGCTAAAAAATGTATGGCCATTCTGATTAGGAAAAACCTATGATGCCTGTTCTCAAAAATCTATGATGCCAGAAAGACATGATACCAAAAGGCCTTGACCTATCAAAGCCCCCCATGAATTTTGATGAAAACCTGCCTGATCGGTTATGACTTTTATTATGCCGGTTGATTGGTTATAAGTTTTTCTGGTATCATGTCTTTCTGACATCATAGTTGAACTCTATTGATTATTATATTAAGATGGTGACAAAATTAATCCACTAAAACTGCATTCAAGTAAAACAAAAGATACCATATCAGCAACTCAATGGAATTCATAAATCTACAAGAAATTCTGTTACCTTCTCAAGAGTAAATGAAGAATGGGGTTTATTCTTAGAGCAAAAGTCAGAACATGGTCTAATCTTTGCGCTAGATTCTTTAGTAATGTCCTTCAAAAGTTTGACATCTGATAAATCTGTATGAAAATCCAAATCCACACCACGGAGAATAATTGGCTGTGTTACTTCCCCAGAGGCTTCTTTCACACCTTCTATCATAAAAGCAACTTGTGGATCTTTGAACTTGGCAGCAACAGATTCAGTTTCTGAAGAAAATATCCCCTCGGCATCTAAGATGAAACAACAAGCACTTAGAATCGAGCTCATGCATCAAGCGGAATAGAATGTAAACCAGAAAATAGCTAAAAGAACTAACCAGATGGCCTATGTGCCGGAAAATAAATGGGCAGGTTGATTGACAGTTTGCAATGGAGGAAACAACCTGTCTCTGATAGATATCTCTCAGGATAATCTTCATATGTAACGGTATTAATAGGTTCTAGGGCTGCAGAATTTTCTGATGCAGACACAAAAAAACGAATGTCCCCGGATACCGAATCCGCAACAGCTCCCAACAAATTGCAACTTCCCCGATCATTGCCAGAAAGGAACTTTTTCATTCTACGAGCTGCATCAACTGCCTTACGGGCATTTTCTTCCAAAATAGTATTACCGACGAGAAATGTTCCGATGACGTCAAATCCTCTCAATAGTAATGTCCTAAGATCGTCTGTTTTCATTGATGAAGCGACTCAAACAGAATTCGAACAGAGAGAAGATGGACCAATGGAACAAGTATAACTGACCTGACTCTTTGGTGTAGTCCGGGGAGAAGGGATCCCCAGGTTGAGCGTGGAGACATCTGAATGTGGAAATGATGGTAAATGGAGGCAAAAATGGGGATCCGATCAGCCACTGAAGAGAATGCTCCTTGGTGGTGGTGATGCGCTTACGGCACAAAACCCTAATCCTTCTGGTCTCAATTTCGTTCTCCATTGTTGATCTCTGTCGGAATCTCGGATGCCGTCTGTACCAGGTAAGCTGTTACCTTACCCGCCTGTTCTTGTTTTTTTGGGTCAAGGTAACCGTAAATCCCTTAAACCTCCCGAGTTTTGGGGTAGGGCGCTTAGTCACTTTGATACCACCTTCCGTCACTTTTTTAAAATACGTTAAGGCTATGTTTGGTGTGAAGGAAAAAGAAGGAAAAGACAAGAAAACTAATGCAAAGTTTGTAAAGGTTTTCTGCATAGGGTCACGCCACAACTCTGATATACAGTTATACACACAAATATACCAGAGTTGCAACTTAATGTAAATCAACAACTAGTTTTATCAGCAAACTTGAACTTTCATTTTCCGACTGGCGACTATATAAAGAATAATTACAATTAAGTTCACAATTTTAAAATTTATATGTACTAATTCAATCAATCAAGTGATAACTCCTACGAAGAACAATGAACAATGTCAATTAAAATTCCAGATTTTAGGACCGCACGCTACTTTCTATTATGCACATACTAATTTCTCTTGTCAATTTATCAGTTTTTCATAATTCTAATTTTACGCATAAATTGTTAATATGAGTAAATATATTTTAGTATTTCATTTTATCATTGGCATAAACAAATAAACTTGTTTTTGCAAGAGAGAGAGAGAGAGGTTTAAGGTATTTTATTTTATTTTTTTGCTAAAGATGTAAGGTGTTTTTTCGGTCAAATGTTTAACGGTATTTTAGACATCAAACGTTTGATGATTTTATATATGGCCAAAATTGGAGTTAAATCCATTTATTTCCAAAAGCCATGGGAGGTTTAAAGGCAAATCAAAGGTTTAAGGCCTTTTCAAAAACCCATGGGAGGTTTAAGGGATTTATCCAAATATATGTTATGGCTATGATTCTATTGGTTTCAATTTTAAGGAAAAAGTAGGGAAAAGATAGGGAAACCTTTACAAGAACCAAACATAGCTTTAAGGAAAGCGGTGTATGAGTTTTGGAACCAAAGCACCAACCCAAAGGTTTGGACTACTCTGTTCTCACTTTGGACCATAACAAAAAGAAAAAAAAAAAGATTTTGAGGTGAAGATGGGTTTAAAGATTTTATAATTTTTAAGGTACGAGAATATAGTATTAAGCTAAACCCGACCCTTTTTGTCCTCCACCTGTATATTGAATTTACTAAAATACTCCTTAATGTTGTCTAGGTTGATGTGGATAAGCAGCAGATGAGTTGTCTTGATGAATTGAACAAGTTGTGCTAATCTGATGACTTGTGAAAACTAGAGTTAGAGGCGCCTAGGTGATTCCTCCCTAGGGAGGAGCACTCCAACACTAAAATCAGCAAATGCAATATGGTGGTTAATTAGGCCGTATTGGTTAAGATGAATAGGAGTTATAGCCATATGAGTTGAAGAATTTGGAGTGCAGGTGAGCTTAGACTTGGAGCAATTTCAATAATCAGGGAGCAAAGAAAATCTCACTTTTTAAAGAAGTTAATAAATTGATTTCATTTACTTGCAAACATAGGCCTTTGTTTTTAAGTTTTCTATTTCTCTTCTTGTGGTTGTGGTTCACTGCACTGGTTATGATCATTTTTAATTTAATTAATTAGTGAAATGGCAATTTCTATGATGCCAGATCATCCAGATGCAGTACTTATCAGAGAGAGGGAGAGAGAGAGAGATGGGTCTGGGTAGGGTTGTCAATGTACTGGATAGATATTGGTTCAACCAGACCCGATCCAATATGAATCCATTACAGATGGACCAGGCCCAATCCAATCCTATGAATACTCCTGACCATCTGGGCTGGTCTAATTCAATGTATGGATCATCCCATCTGTTCAAGTTGGTTTTAATTTAGATTGGGTCCAACCCAAACCTGGTGCATTGACACCAATACTTCTTTTTTATCTTCTGTCAATGGACTGGATATTGATTCAATTGGAGCAGGTTTAATACAACCTAATAAATACTTTGGACCATTAAATCTGGACTGGTCCAATTCAATAATACCTGTTGAATGGGACCATCAACCTGGTCAGCCCATACCCGTAGGTCTGGGTGGATCGGATCAAGATTGCAACGCCTACCTGGGCTGAAAACGTTCAATTACAGGGAAAACAAATGTAGCGGTTGGACAAGCATCTCTATTATTAAGAAAACAAGCGAGATACAAGTGGGATGCTCGCCAATGCAAGCCCCATCATGCACCAGCAAAGGTGGCCAAATGAAGCCAAGCTCGACTATTGGAATTTGGAGGCTTTCAAAATGGCTTGGTGATTTCTTCTGCCTTATGTTACTCATGGTACATACTTTTCTTTCTTTATTTCCTTTCTGTGTTTGATTAGTTCCAACTCAATATACACAATCACGTAAGTCTGTGATATGCTTGCAACATCTGAGAGGGTACAATTGTTAATGCTTAGTGCAGCAGAAAATGTTTGAAGAATTCAGTTTTATCAGAAAACTATTTTGCATTCGTGCATGGCAGAACCCAACTCACTATATGAGATCCTTGACCTTGTTGCCTCAGCAGCCAAGCCTGGAGTAGCACATACTCAGGTTAACTTGTAGAAAAAAAAAAGCTTATTCTCCTTAAATGAAACACAGTATTCAACAGTATGGATGCTCGGCTTTTACCCTTCTAAGAGGAAACTTGGGAGCTCTCCAGCAGTGCACATTTAAGCCAAGTCCAGATTCCTTCCTTTGCCTGCCAAAATACAAGTAAAAAAATGAAATGAGACTTCTTTCCAAGGGAAAACTTGACGAGCATTGACAATGGGAATATGATGGATAATGTTCAAAAAAAGAAAAAAAAACTTCTAAATTTTAGAATACTTTATTTGTGATGTACATATTTGTATTTCTACTCTTTCCAAACCGAGCCTGAAGGACATAAATACCAGCTCATTCCAACCTCATGCTAGGGCATGGATATGACCTAGTGGAATAGCATAGCAAGTTCTCCTAGATGATCCAAACAGTAGGAATAAAGCTTCATTGAGAGTAGGGTTGTCAATTTGGCTTCTATTTCCACCAAGTTTCTAAGTTGTCAAAATGGTTTCAGGCACAGTCAATCTATCTATCTAAGTATCCTAATAAAGTAAGATTTAAAAGAAACTAGAAACTATAAAATCACATACCCATCGTCAGCCATGAAACTGTTACCGCATGTATTAGAGCTGGGGCATAGAATGTCAGGTTCATTGGCACAGTAATATGTTTTAAAAGATGCCTTCCTTGGAATGGACAATTCAAGTTTGTTGTGTGCATGAATCCTCAAACAGATCCCTTGAGATGCAGTAGATGAACATAACCTTCGATGGAACCTCACAGTCTTTGAGAAGCAGCTTGGTTGATCCTCAGGTTCTTGAATAGAAAAATCCTGGTGGCCCCAGTCATTTGCCTCTTCTTTTGAAGAATTGACTCCTAACTGGGATCCCTCTGTATCATGTTCTGATTTGTGGGATGTGGTTGTCCTGCTGCTTAGAGAGTTTCCATTGCTCTTCTTACCAGTAGTAGTTGTTGCTTTATGATGAGAACAGGTAGAAGAGAAGTGAGAACCACAATCAGATGAGCAACTTTCAATATGTTTTTCCCTTTTTGTAGCTTCATCAGAGGTGAAATCAGAGTGATCTAAATGGTTATTTTCATCTTCTGTTGTTGAATATGACTCATCACTCATTCTACCAGAGCAGCTCAACAAACAAAATGATAGCTTCTTTCTTTTCACAATGGTTGTCGCAGAAGCACCAGGGACAAGATTGATTCTAATTTCTACATTACAACCTAGGACAAGGCAAAGTAAACTTGCAAGCAGTTTCCATGACTTCTCTGCCCTAGATACATGATCTTGATGACAAAATTCCACTTCAGCTACTGCAACACCTGAAATTCAGACAAGCATTATCAAGTCATGATTTTATGAAATTTTAAAAAAGATAACATCTTAAAAATTCTGTAATTTATGAAAATTTATTGTAGTTTGAGTTAACAAAACAAGTTGATTGTAACAATACAACTTTATGACAAAATCTTGTATCTGTGACCACAGGACTATAGATGGGACCCACCATAAAGGGGTACAACTAAAGATTAACAGGAACAAGTGTCAAGTTATAACACGAGTATTTAGCATGTGGAAAAATATGGGCACCATATTCAGACCATAACTATTGGTCCAGTGTCACCAGATTCCAAGCAGTTTCATAAACTATATGGGGTACCTGTTTTCTGTGTAAAAGACAAAAAGAATATGTTTTTCTATCTTTTTAAGCACCACTATGCTCTCTCATATTTTGAACCATACAAAATCGAATGTGCACACAGGCTTACATTACACAATTCAAAGAAAAAAAATTGTACATACCTTGGTTGAAACAGAGAGAAGTCAACTTCCCTTCTTTCTGTAAAAAATTCCTAAGTGTATCAGATTGGCATCTCTCCATGGCCCTCTTCCAAATGGTTTCTAATTTGTCTTTGCAATCTTCATGCATCTCTGAATTATGAGATTTGTTGTCATCGCACAAACAAGAAACAGAATGCTTAAACATATCTCCTGTTGGAGATGTGCTGCAAAAGCCATCCTCTGCATCAAAAGTAAACTTAATCATTAAATATTTCTCCCTTAGATTAGTAGAACCTTGTCAACCAATATAATCACTTATCAAAAAACAAATTGTTCTGATCATCCACACCTTTCTCCTGTTCTGTTCTCAAACATGGTCTTGAATCATTTGGGTCCAAGGATGAAGATTCTACAGAACTTAGCTGTAAAAGGGCTACTGTAAGCCAAGTTGTCTGGTTCTTAGATGTCCTCAATTGCTTCTCAGTCTCAGAAAGTACTTTTAATGCATGCCTCAATCTGTGAAAGTCTCCTTCAGCTATTAAAAGAATATATTAGAAATTGATGAGACAACTAATCGAGTATACAAAGTGCACAATTTGTCAATCAATTTTAACAGTAAAAGATATAGTTAAGGCAAAGTATTGGTCACTTCTAAATAATTAATTAATGTATTTTATTAGGTTATAATTTCTTAGTTATATTATTACATTACAGCTTTATGTTAATGACACTATTCTTGCCCAAAAGAAGTTAATGACATTATGGTTTTTCAGGTACATATTCATTAATTGATTAAGACTATACTTGGGAGTGCTTAAAAATAAATAAATGCTAATTTGGGCGGGGACCACACCATTAAGCACTTATTGGTGTTTGGGAAATAAGCCCGAAATAAGTGCTTGTTTTAAAATTAAGGGCTTATTTTTTAAGCCCAAATTTCCATTTTTTTTAAGTGCTCATACAATAAGCACTTATTCAAAATTTTTTCTCCCAAAATTATCCCCAGTAAATTTTTAAAATACCAATTATATCCTTTTACAAAAGCAATTTTACAAAGGCATTTTTTATAAAAGTAATTTTATGAAAAGTACTTTTACAAAATCACTTTTATGAAAACACTTTTACAAAAGCACTTTATGAAACTACTTTTATGAAAGCACTTTTATCAAAGTACTTTTACGAAAGCACTTTTATGAAAGTACTTTTGTGAAAGTAATTTTACAAAAGTAATTTTATGAAAGTACTCTTATAAAAGTACTTTTACAAAAGCAATTTTATGAACATACTTTTACAAAAGCACTTCTACGGAAGTACCTTCTTAAAAGCACTTTTACGGAAGGACTTTTACAAAAGCACTTTTATAAAAGTAATTTTAGGGAAGTACTTTTATGAAAGCACTTTGTAAAAGTACTTTTATAAAATTGCTTCTATCAAAGTACTTTTATTTATTCACTTTGGATTGGATATTTTGAAATTTTGAAAGAAAATGAAGGAAAAAGAGTCACAATTACTTGTTCAAGTGCTTATTAGAGAAAAGACCACTAAACACCCAATATAAAATAAGTGCTTATTTTTTAAAATGAGCACTTGAGGAAGCTGGGTGCCAAATGCAAATAAGTGGTTATTCAAATAAGCACTTGTTTTTAAGCACTTATTTTTAACATAAGCCTAATAATGAATAGCTTACTTGAAAACTATTTTTTTCTCCCTTGGTTTTTTAGAAAGATTATCCAAGCCCATGCATGATTGGAAAAAAGGTGTTGCCATTCTTGGCCAACACGTCAACACGGACAACTAGGCTTACATTTCCTAACATGACTAATAATAACTGTGTCTGCTTTGCAATGCTACTTCTTAGTACAAAGCCGGCCAACTTGGGTTATAATTGGTCGGATTCAGATGGATATAGGTATACATTATATTTAGGTATAACATCATCCTAACTAAAACTAGAGTAAAAATGCCCCTGAGGCCTGAGGGATTCTAATCAATGTTCTAAAACATGGACAGTTGGACCATTCAGAACGAATTTTCTTCACATTATGCTTATAATGGGTGATTCCTTATAGCAACCCTAGGCCCTTGTTGAATGATTTTCAGGTTTTTTCTCTTTTCTATAACTTTGCAAGCAGCCATTATAGCCATCAATGGTTTACAAATTTTTCATCAAAAAAGTTTATTTAACATCTCTAAAGGACTAAATGTGATTTCAAGTTTACATAAAAACCCAAAGTTTGCCCATTTTAATTCATTTCATCCTTTTCTGCCAAACCATATTCACATGTCCTTTATGTTTAGTTTCCCCTAGAAGTTTCTATCACCCTTCATCCTACCAAATTGAATCTGAAACTTTACTTAAAACCCTAGTTTCTAGAATTTTGAGAATTTCTCATATAAAGTGATCTTTTTAATCATTTTGGGGAAGGTCTAATGATAACTCCTTCAAATTAACTTGTTCCATACAATCCATTGTTATAAACATCACTACAAAATTTCATTTAGAAATTCTACTGCTACACTTATTCTTTTCCTATTTTTTTCCACAGTCATACAGAGAATATGCACTTCTCAACAAATTGACCTAAAATATCTCCAATTCTTTTTCTTAGTTGTAAAATCATCCCTAAATCCTTCCTTCCTAGCTTTCTTTCTTAATTTTTCATTTTCTTCTAACGTTTTCCTTCTTTGACAATATTCCATATCGTCTCATATAAATACTTTTAGTGGTGTCTTTCCAACCGTACTCTTTTCCCCATTCCCTGCAAAGTATTTTCTTCTGCTGTTCTGCATATCTCTTAGTTCTTCAAAAATTATTTTAATTTGCACCATGAAGCAAGTTTAGACCTGATGGTTGAACTGTTGATTCATGACCTAGTCCCTTTTGGGAGTTGAAAAATAGTTGGGGTTTCAAAACATTGGTTCAAACTTACAACCTTTTGGCTATATTACAAAAAGAAAGTGATGGAAAGCAAACATGGACGTCCGTAAAAATTGTATTTCCAATAGTTTCACATTATGGAAATCTTTATTGTACTAATTCACGATTACGAATACATGCAGCAATAGAAGCATTCGTTCAGATACCAGAAGTCTTACCTCAACCATTTTTGAGGTGGGTTTGATTGGACCCTCCCCCACCAATTCCAGTTCTTCCATGCTTACGAGTAATAACTAACAAGTAACTTTGATAACAAAAATCTACAGAGGGTGGTAACATAACTAAACTTTTCAGCACTCTTTGAATTTTTTTTGTTTTTATTTTGACAGACTTTTCATTTTTTTCCATTAAGGCAAATAGAAGGTTCCAAAATTTATATTTGATAGAAACCAGATCGTTCAAGATCCTCCTACTTAAGATGACTAACATTATCAAATTGCCATCCTCCTTGATAGTCTGTTAACCAATCAAAATGAGAAACAGGGATTTTCTGTCACAGTGACAATATCAAAAGTAAATCAATTAGTAAGAAAGTTAAACTTACAAGTATGCTGCCCAAAAAAATTTCTCCCAACCTCTGCCTGACATCTTCCAGAAAGAATGTCCATTATGAGATTTGCTAGCTGCGATATCAGTTGCATGGGATCAACCCTTGTTTTCATAAGCTCCCTAGCCCTTCTAACTGTATTTGGAGCGTCAGAGGACAATGCCAGGTCAAGCAAATCAAGCAACTCATCATCTGAAACAATACCTATCTGCAAAAAAAAAAAAAAAGGCAATAAGAGAAGGAAAAATTATGATACTTGTAAAGGCATACCAATCTGCACAAGGCAATAAGTTGTGTGTGCTATATCAGAAACTTACAAGTTCATATGCCAATGAAACCGTAATTCTTTTCCCCAGCAAACTAAGCTGATCAAGCACCATCTCTGCATCACGAAGGGATCCATTAGATTTAGCAGCAATAAAATCCAAAGCAGCCTTGTCAAAGTCCAAACATTCTTCAACGCATATTCTTTCCAACTTGCTTTCAACTTCAGCATCCTTTATTTTTGGAAAGTGATATCTTTGGCACCGCGATATGGCACCGCGTGGTAGCTTTTCAAGGTCAGCAGTGATCATTACAAAGACAACATGCTGTGGGAGGTCTTCTAGGCTATTCAAAACAGTTGCCCATGTTTCTTGTTGCAGTAACTGGCATTCATCAATGATGAAGACATTAAACCGTGATGAAATTGGTGAGAGAATTGCAGTCTTAAGGAGGAATCTAACCCTGTCTGTCCGGTTGATGCTTGCAGGATCCACTTCCTTGACATAACTGCTCTTTCCAGAGAAGAAGAGTGTACATTCTCGGCATAACCCACATGGCTTATGCTCTTCAGGGGAGAGGCAATTTAAAGCTGCTGCAAAAATCCTTGAGGTTGAAGTCTTACCTGTGCCACGGGGACCATGGAAAAGATAGAAGGATGCAATTCTCCCTCTCGATATGGCACTCAAAAGGGATCGTGCCACCACATGCTGCCCCACCAATTCATCAAAAGATCTTGGCCTGAACTTCTGGCTGAAACTCCTTGGGTTGTCTGCACATGGAGCAAATTGTCTCTTAAGAAATGTGCAGCTCCTTTCTTGTCCAGATAGACCTGTCTCCCGTCCTCCTGCTGCTGCTGATAATAAAGGATGATGTTCTACATCAGGAGGAAGAGTTGACTCCCTAAATCTTGGAGTTCTTGACCAGCAACAAGTAATGCCACATCCACGGTGGTAGTGATCCAAAACATCAACCTCTTCATTAGCCAAGACTGATGTGCTGTGGCTTGACACATCCACCCGAGCATCACTTACAGTTAGAGATGGATATGGACTATCAACCTGACTCCCGAGAACATCCCTTTCTACCCCAGATGATTTAGTTCCTGTACTACATCTGAGTTTCCTCTTTAGAGTAGTAGAGTCAATCCTCTGTGATCTTGCTGTTTCTGAAGTGGGTTCACTATGCAAGTCCACCTCCTCCAAATCTAATGATTTGTCACTAGATGACTTACTCACATACATCCCAATTCTACGCAATCTGGGATAGCAAACTTCATCAAAGTTCTCTGCTCTTAGAGAACCCAAACCCCTATCTTTTAGCCGAGCTGATTTATTTGATGAAGTCCATTTGAGGTTTGATTTTCTCCAACTGTAACTATATTCAGGATCACTACCAAATTCCTCCATTGTCCCATTTAAATAAACATTGTTGGACTCACGGAAACTGTGGTTGTCCGAACCAGCTTCTTGGTAAGCATTTACTAGACGCAGAGAGAGCGCATTGCAAGAATCAGTTTCCCATGTCAGATTATCAGCAAAAGCAGATAATTTGCTCATAGAGTTGGTTGATGGGTCTCTCAACGACCTCACCCTCCTAAGAGCTACCAGAGTTTTTGAAAGAGGTATACCAGCACAATGACGTTTCCCATCCGACATTCTCAAAAGGATTCTTTTCTTCCTACCGGTTCAAATTCTGGGCCCCAATAAGCAAAAGAAAACAACTTGTGCTTCCCAACCTGAACAACAAAAGCAAAATGCCAGAAATAGCATTAGCAATCTTTCATGTTGTAGAAAGTTCAGATTTCTCATCATGGCGATCACCATTACCAAAAAAAGAAAAGAAAAGAAAATGGGGAAACAAAAAGCCAAGTCTCATTGAGCATAAACATAGGCAACAATACAGTTACTCTGATCAAAGCCTATGGAAGGAAGACTGAACGAGAGATGGAAAGGAAAAATTCTTTCTTTCCTGGAAAACAGCAATAAGAGAAATGCAAATCCATGTTCCGAAAAAAAAAAACCTTGAAATTACAAGAAGTAAAAGAGTTTCTTACTCTCCTCATTTTTTTTTTCCTTTTTATTTGCTAAGTACTAAGTTCAAGTTCAACTCCCTTCATTTGTAATTGTAACCCAACGAAACGACACTGAGGAGGCGGGAGTAGGAAGAGAAAAGAAAAAGGAAGTGTACGGTCCTTGAATTCAAAATATGGAATTCTTTAATCAAAGAAACCATCAACTGACAAATTTGTAATAGACAAACCTGTAAACTGTAGTTATTTTAAATTTTAAGCCCGTCGACATTCCAAGAACATAAGAAATCTGTAAACTGTAGTTTTGCTTTAAGCTCATTATTTATATCTCAAACCCTGAACCTGAAGCACAGATCTTGAATTGTTGCATTGGTGCTCGAGGTCAGTGATAGTAGCATGGTACACTAGTGTCTAGTGGACGTGAAGCGAGTGGCAAGTTTAGTAAAAATAGGTAGTGGGCGAGGGTGTTATAGGCGCCATAAATAGGAGCAACGTCCCGAATTTTACCCACCTTGGCCCGGTTCTGTAGTTCTGCAGACTCTCGTTGCAGAGTGCAGTGGTTGGCCCCGTAACCGGGCCAAGGTGCCAAGGTGCCAAGGTGGGTAAAATTCGGGACGGTTGTTTCTATTATTCACCAAAAAAAAAAAAAAAAGCTGTATTATTTCCGGTGGGAATTCGGGAAAGGAAGTGGGAACCACTTGCTGCACCTCCATCGAGCACCTGAGCGGGTCCCTCCCCTCCCCACCTCCCAGGTCCCACCTGGATTTGGAGCACTGCAAGCGTGGAGGACCACAGAGATGAATAAATCTCAACCGTCCATGTAATTTTCCAACGACAACGGATCAAGCTTTTTTTTTGACGGTACAACGGATCAAGCTTGAGACCCTGTGGTTGCATGACAATTCTTGGATGACGTTCAAAATACATACTCAAATGGTCAAATAGGGAGGATGGAGGCGTGGAGCCTGGACTGGAAGTAGAGAGTACCACTGGAACCATTTCAAAAATTTTCATTTCATCAGCAGTACGACTAATTTTTATTTTTACTTTAATAAATCATAAAAATTAAAAAACACTCAAACAATTTCAAAATTTCAAAATTTTAACGGAACACAGCCTGACACCAGTCACATGATTGGATCCAAAGCGGTTAAAATTTGAAAAGCGTATTGAATAGATTTGTATATCGCGACAAAACAACTAGCAGAACATTACTCCCACACGGGCGGCCTGCAGACTGCACAACTGCACCGGAATCAATGGGCTTGTAATTGTGGGCCTACATACATGACATCATGGGTTTTAAGATAGACTTGGTTTATATTATAAATACAGGATTTGGATATATATATATATATATATACTGAATGGAGGATGAACCACAACCACCAATCTCTAGATGGTACGAATACTACCTTTTATCATCAAGACATCAACAATTCAACATTTAACAGCCAGCCAAGGCCCAACTGCCCAAGCCCAAGAGACAGGAGTGGGATCGTATGTTCACGCGCTTCTCCGGTTGCATTCACCGGCCACCGCCTGACGCCTGTTATGGTGTTTGGGAAAATTCCTAAGGCTGCGTTTGGTTGCAATGCAAACGCAACATGTACATTAAATATTTATCCATATTTCAGTTCATGAATACAAATACAGTTCTCAATTTAAACCGTTTTTGTATTCATCTTGTTTGTTTGAAATCGGTTTTTAATGTAGACCCACCATTAAATGCTCCAATTATCTTATGCTCCAACACCTTAACTTTGGTAAAAAAGTTAATTATTAAAAGAATACAAAATTGTATCAAAAAAATAGGTACATTAATGCTCTGTTATCAGAGTACAAAGGTGTCATAAAATACATTTTTGCTTTGATAATCATTATTTTTTTATGCATGAAATAAACACTCGCAAACATGAATACCCTGGTTCAGCGTTTGTATCGAAACAAGCGGAGCCTAATAAATATCTTGTTTAATTAATGTGCCACTTAACACTTTTGATAATATCAAAATTATCCTTCAAAAGAAGACATTGTTCCTTATCTTTTAATTTGAGATTGAACCAAAATAGACATTATTCACTATCTTCTTTTTTTCTTTATTTTTTTATGAATCTCAGTTTGGAAAAAGTACAAATACAAATATGTACAATATAAATACATACAAGAGGTGCTACACAAGTCGGGGGGTAGCATGCCCCCAAACATCCCATAAGCAAATTAAATCAAGATCCTTAGGAATACTACAAGGGTTATAAGAAATTGACCCATCAACCAAAGATATAGCTTTATTTGCAATCTAGTTAGCCGCTTGATTTGCCTCCCTGTAGACATGCCTGTAAATGACGCCACGCTCCAACTTGTCTTTCATTTGTAAGCAATAAAAAATGATGTTACTAAGGTTTCTAGGGGGAGAAGACAACCCCTTAAGACAACGGATGATAATGTTCAACTCTCCTTCAATGATGATCGAGTGGTTACAAAAGTAGGCCACCAAGCTGCCCACGCTTCAGCAAAGTTTATCATGGAAATGCTTAAGAAGTAGCCTTTGAAGTCCGAAATTTCACCTCAATGGTTCCTCGCGATGGCCACCACAGAACACCTACCATTCCTATGACAAGAAGCATCAAAATTAATTTTATTTTCTCCATGATTCAAAGGGGCTCAAAAGATGGCTTTCCAACTTCTTAACTCTTTAATGGACTTTGGTTTTTCAAATAACTCCTCATATTCAATCCATGACTCCACAGGACAAAGGCACACCTTTCTTTTAAGAAGCCCCTTTCACTTATATCTTTCTTATGAACTTCTATCCATCATTTACCTATATTAAAGTTATTCCAATTGAGCTCCCTAAATTTAACTGGAGGAGATCCCAATTTTACTTCGAAGTACTACATTCAATAAAAATATGATTGGTATTTTCTTCCCTACCACATCTACAATAATCACCATCAATCTTGAATCCTTTTTTCTTAAAGTATCTTTCACAAGCAGTCTTAAATTAAGCAACAAGAACATGAATACTTTAATTTTCGGCATGATTTTAAGGCTCCATACAGTTGAAGCCCAACTTTCTGAATTTGATCTTGAAGACTCCTCCTCACATTTTAGTTTGTATGCTGATTTAATGGTGAACAAGCCCATTGGATTCAGCCCCCAAATCAAATTATCTTCTCTAGGGCTTAAAGGAATAAAAATTGCTTAGATTTTATTCCAAATACTTAGAGGGGCACAATTTCTAATTTGGGGTTCCTTCCACACACCTCTATCTTTATCAATGAAATCACATACCATCTCATTTTCATTGAATTGATGTGTAAGGGTTAAGGTCTTAACCAAAGAATTCTTTCCATTCCAATATTTAATAGGTTTACCATTACCAACTTCCCATCATTCTTCTATATTGGTATGTGGAGCTGAATCTCTATTTTATA
Source organism: Nelumbo lutea (assembly GCF_056320005.1). Lineage (NCBI taxonomy): Eukaryota > Viridiplantae > Streptophyta > Magnoliopsida > Proteales > Nelumbonaceae > Nelumbo > Nelumbo lutea. The sequence continues at coordinate 7,603,447 of NC_142687.1, forward strand.
CATATTCTATTGTTCATTGTCTACCAACATCATTTTTACATTTAAATATCACATGGACAAAAGGCTGAATCTTTGTTTACTAAAATGTATTCCAACATCATTGTCGACACAAATTTTGTGTATAAATCCAAATATAAGAAAAATGAAGATAAATTCAAATAAATTGTTTTTTTATTTATTTCAAATAAATGGGATACAATTGCACTTGGAAAGAAAAGAGATAAAACCTTTGATTTTATCTTGATAATGCTTCTTGCAACTTGATGATTTGGATTTATGTTTAAACCGAGGGTCAAATGACGTACTCTTATACTTTTGTATAAATCTAAATACAAGAAAAATGAAGACATTCAAATAAATTGTTTTTTATATATTTCAAATAAATGTGATACAAATTCTTTGTATTTTGAATTCTCTTACAAAAGAGATAGGACCTCTAGTTCTCTCTTGACAATACTTCTTGAAGTTTGATGGTTTGGATTTGTATTGAGGTCGAGGGTCGGATGACATGCTCTCGTACTTCAGACAATAGTGGAAATTACTCCATTCAATTGGGCTTAGAAAGAAAAGAGATAGAACCTTTGATTTTCTCTTGATAATGCTTCTTGCAACTTGATGAGGGTCAAATGACGTACTCTCATACTTCAAACAATAGTGGTAATTACTTCCTTAAATTAGGCTTAGAAATCTTGATCAAAAGAAGGATTGTGCTAGACTTCAAAGGTGTTGTGGCTTTGCTCTTTAGAAGATGGTGCATGTGTTTCCTTATTCCCGAGAGCCTTCTTACTTTCACTTAGTTTTTCTCTTTGAGTCCTAAAAAGTCCCCTCCCTCTTGATGGGAAACTTTTATTTATAGATTTATTGGTCACATCTCTTAATCCCCTTGATTAAGGATTTGATTAGCTCTCCTTACCCTTTTTAGAGAATGAAAATTTGTAATTATTGCCATTTTTGGAGAGAATAATTTAGCACCCATTATTCTCTTTTCAATCATTGACTAGTTCCCATCTATGGGAAGATGTGCTTTGATTGATTAGAGATTTGGGGTTGGTAATTTACCATTTATAGAGAAAATGATCTTTCATCAATTATAATCCCTTTAATTATTGACTAAGTTTCTATCTTTGGGACTTAAGATGAATTCTAGTTGGATTATTTCCATAAATCAATAAGATTTATAATTCACATTTGAATTTGAATTTAACTTCAAAGTGAGTCCCACATAAATCATTCCATTATGCTAATAAACTTACAAAAGCAAAGCCCAACTGTTAAGGCCCATTCACATATTTCAAAGTATGGGGCATGGTCCAAATAAAATGACCCATACTAAGGCCCATAAGTAAATTTGAGTTTATGGGGTAGGGCCCATTTAGGAGCCCATAAAAATTTTAGTTTCTACAATCATTTTTACATCATTTTTTGTGGTGATTAAAATGTGTTCCAACATCATTTTTACATTTAAATGTCGCGTGGACAAAAAGCCAACTACCATTGGCATTGGTCACCATCCTGGACGCATCAAGTAAGAAGGTCGAAGCTTCCTTTCTCGCCAGAGCCATTAAACTGAGGCTGAACCAATCTTTGATTTATCGTTACGTGGAGCTGATTTTAATCACCACAAAAGGTTTATACACCATTGTTTCTCTTTATAGTTCCCACATTTTGATATCAAAATATAAAAGGATGGGTTTATCTTGATTGAGCAGCGTAGAATTCCTCGAGTTCTGGCCATCAGAGATTGCATTAGCTATTGCAATCTCCGTTGTCAGAGAAACCCATACCATTGACTTCGATTGTGCATTTGGAACTTGTTCTTCCTCGTTTCATCTAATCAAGGTAACAAAAAGCAATACAGAAGCAAAAGGAAATCCCCAGAAATCTCCATTTCTCAGTTTATTGATTTTCTTATTGGATTTCGTTGGTTGAAATGAAGGAGAGTGTCCAAATGTTATGAACTGGTTCAAGAGATTACGTGCTACACGGGTCAGGGTAAGAGTCCACCGATGAGCCCAGCCAGGGTGCTTGACGCTGCTGCATTGTTGAGCTACGAGAGCAGTCTCATTCCAATCAGAGTGCTTTATTTCTGATCGGTTTTTAGACATGGTGTTTTAATGTTGATGAACCAATTCTGGGTTTTTGGTCTCAAGGCAGAAGACAATGAATAATAATGTTTTTTTTAGAAGGGTAGTTTTGACATTTTCAAAAGTAACTGACAGACTATTAACAATAGAAACCTATTAAACAGTTTTTGAAAGTCCAGGTACCTATAAAAACACATTTTAAAGTTCAAAAACTGACTTGAAACAACCCCAAAAGTACAGGGCACTGATCAGGAATTTTCCCTATATTCGAATGCAATTTGTTTTTGAATGCATGTATTGTGAGACAGGGGATGAACATTCAATTTATTCAGTTAAAAACCAAATGGAATAAATTGAAATTCTAAAAACCAAACTGAAATCGAATTATAGAAAAACTAAAGTAACCAAAACTGAAATATTTAGTTCGACCTTTGGTTAAAACCAAATTTTAATAATATATACTATATATATATAATGAAATCAAATTTCATTGTATTACATATTAATATATAAATATATAATATATTATATACTACATATTATATATTCTAAATTATATAACCAAATTTCTAATTCTAAAAATCAAAACTAAAACTAAAATATTTTAAAACCGAATGAACCAAACTAAATTAATCAAAAATAAAAAAATCGAAACCAAAATTTTTTATTTAAATTTTCGATTTTAATTGAATAATGCTCACCCCTATTCAAACTCCATCAAATACTAGAGTGATGCTATGTTCTGATCAGTTTGGTTAAGTGTAGCATTCAATGGTCTCGCTTCTCTCTATGCATTTGGTATGGTAACGGTTTCGAGTGAGGTGTTTTCTGTCAGAAATGGAAACACCACGCCACACTCGAAATGGCCATAAAACACTTTTTTGTTGTTTTAAGTGAAATATTCTTGGTTATTGCCACGTAGGAATAGTGGAGCCATGAGGCCGAACCATTCAAAGAAACACATCGCTGATGCTGGAAAAGGTGGTTCGAGTGGTGGTGAATTACGTGCTTTTCAAAGCTTTTTTGTTCCTTTAAATTTTTTTCCTTAAAACCGTTCATTCAAATATGGTGTTTGAACGTTAAACTCAAAATGCCTACAAGGTACCTACGTGTGTAACCTAAACGATAATGCGTGTGTTGGTTTCGTGATAGGTGTTTGATCAATGGCATCATATTATCACCAAATCAACATTTTTTCATCATATTCATTCTTATGTATAGATATTCACAAAATCAGGTTTTGATTTATATGCATACCAACGGTTGAAAAACTTTATTTTAACACTTTCTCTAACAATTAAACATTTATTCATTGTTTTGCCAATGTGACACCTAATTATTAATAAACAGTTTATCAAGAACTTTTCTTAGTTTTAAAGACATATCAAGTACAAATGTCTATTTAATAAACAGAAGATATAAATACATGCAACCATACTAAAAACCCCTCAAATATCATGCAAAAGCCGAGTCTTATGAGGGTGATGTAAGATCGCTTGTTTCCAATTGGTGACTTTTGACTGGAAATTGTTTTGGACATAAGGCCACGTTTGGATTCGATGTAAATCGTCATTGGTGTAAAAGTATACAGATGATGTTTTACATCGAACCATAGTAAGTGACCGTTCACATATCGAAGATCATGATAAAAAAAGTGTACAATTTTATATCGATAAAATCGATGTAGTATTCACATTGATAATCGATGTAAAATTTTATGTTTGATGAGGTTCTACTCCACTCCATCCAAATGCTAATAAATCTAAACCTGTGTAAAATTTTACATCGATCTTCATTTACACTCCATCCAAATGCCGATAAAATCGGATCAACATAAATTTTACATCGTTCTTAATTTACACCGATTATAAACACAGCCTAATTACAAAAAAATTCTAAGATGAAAAATTATATGGATGATTTTTAATTGAAATTAGAACCATAAGAACATCATTTATAGTTTAAATTTATGTATAGTAGCAACTTAAATACAAGAAAATACCCTCGAGAAAACAAGACTTTGAATTATCCAAACGGTTTATTGAATTTGAAGAAATCCCAAAATTTCTCATCCCGGGTCTCGGTCACACCAGGGGACGACTTCAACGATGGATTTTGCGGATATGTGCTTCGAGTTGGAGTACAGTACAGAGAAATTCCACCGAAGGGAGACAAGACAAGACAACCCATTCGGTTTGCGAGCTTCGTTTACAAACCAAATCCTATTGAAAATTGAAAGGAATATTTTTTTTCTTTATTGCACGCTTCTCAAGAGTCTGACGATAAATATTGCGATCCTTGCGGAGTCTCCATCAATGAAAACCGGGAAGATGAGGGAAAACAGATATCCGGCGGGAGGCAAGAAGCGGTAGAATTCCAGTAGGCCTCGACCCGAGTAAGAAGAAGGTACAGAACAAGAGCGACGGTGAAGACAAAAATAAGCCATATTTGATGATCGATGAATTCCATATCAGTGATGAGAAGATACTAACTTGGAAGGGGATTGATGAGAGAAATTGAATTGAATTGAGCAATTAATTAGATCGAAATCGAATAGTGTGGATGGAATCACTCTTATAGCCAACCAACCACATAGGTGAAGAAGAACAAACAAGGGGATTTGTCTGAGAAAAAGAAAGAATCCTAATGTCGAAAACCATGCATGGATGAGAATTTGTATGGGGTTCTCTAAAGTATGTGTCATCGATTCACCAAGACCAAGAGTTCAAAAAAAAAAAATTATGGGAAATTTTGGGAATCGGAAACGGTACTACCAAAACAGTGTTATATATGGAGGCTCATCAATTACACAAACCCACTGTTATAAATTAGACTTTGACTATGATATCGAAAAGGTAAGATGCCTCAAAGCTGATATTCAATCAAAATTTACACGGGGGATTTTGATTGGTCAAAGTATTTCTGGTATCTTATCCTCACGGCATTATAGGAATTGCCTTATAATGCATTCAAAATTAAATAGTATATTATACACACACATTAAATACATTATAAATTTGTATGCATGCATATTATATAAGATAAGTCAATAAAATTTATTTACGAAAAAAATATAATAAATTTATAATTCATACATGGGATCGGGAAACCATCAAGTCAATTTGGATACAATGTAGATATTTGTATTTGTAGTGTTCTCGAACTGAGCCTAAACATTTTCACAAATACTAATATATAATAATGTATCATATATTTATTGTTTTAAAAACAGAAATTTAATATAAAATTATATTTAGATTTGTATGTATATTGTTTTGCATTGATCTATATTGATTTCTGCATTCTTCTGTATCGACCTGTGTCAGTTTAATGGGAGGAAAAAACAGTGGAACGGGATGGACCAAAATATATGGATTTAGTGGGTTCGTCATGAACCTAAGCCCTAAAACCTTGCTCTGCTTTTGTCTTTAGCCCTCCAAGCCCTATCATTGGTGTAGGGCAACTGGAAATCTGACAAACCGAATAATAACCCAATTGGATTGGGGTTTTCTGAAATCAGTGTTGGCCAAAATTAGATTTATCACAACCCAATCCAATGTGATTATGAAGATTGGCTGGTTTGCTTGGGTTGGGCTTTTGGGTTGAGATACCCTTGGGATGGGCTGGGCTTTGAATGACCTCAAGCAGACTCAACTTGGGCCGAGTGGCATCACTACCCATCAAAATTGTATTAAGTACATGGATTAGTGTTATGCACAAAATTGAAAACCAGATGCAGAGTCAGCATGCATATCCATCAAATGGTTGGAGGATCAACTTGTTCCCTTTTGAAAAGGACTAGTTTGGATATATAGGGTGTTGGTGGTAGACCGTAGGCAGACCAAAGCATTACGCATTCCTGGGCCCTGGCGTCCTGGGTTGTGGAAAAATAGAGAGAGAGAGAGAAAGAGAGAGCCCACGGCATATGAGGTTACGAGTTGGGTGGCGGGATGCCCCTGCTGGTCCAATTGTCACATGTTTTCTCAAAATCTTGTACAAGGCTCAGTGAACAGATCAAATGGGTACGTAGCTGCAGTCACATCCTGTGCATATGCATCCATCCACATACATGATCCATCCACCTGATTTCAAAGTGAATGAAGCCATCTTTTCGTGCGTGTGTGAATTTATACTAAAGGGAATTGTTTGTGGGTGGATCACCCCATGTGCTGAATAGCCATTTGATGTTGTTGTTTAACAGAGAGAGAGAGAGAGGATTGATATGACATCATAACATGTTGGATGGATGTAAATCGCCGGAAAATTAGTAATTTTCAAACACCGTTTATATAATTATATACAGGAAATTTTGGATATTTATTACTATATATATTATATAATTATATATTTATTGATAATATATATTATAAATTCAAAAAACCAAAAATCAATTCGGTTTATAAAAAAAGCCCATAGTTAGATTAACAAAATCATGAGCATCCGTACATTTCCTATTAACCTAATTGCATAATCAGTTTGGCAGTTTTCAGATTCTATAAATAATAATAATAGAGAAGTATAGATAGGCCTAATGCAGATTTCTGATTCCTACTGCAAAATTATAAATATTTAGAAAGTCAAAAAATCACACTCCATGCATTCATACCTGCCCATGAATTAGCATCAATTCTGAACTGGCACCTATTACAAATGTACTTTGAGCCTACAAATTCTGATCCTGGGGTTATCAGTCATTCTCCCTAATAATAATAATAATAATAATAATAATAATAATGATGATGATCCATACATAATTAGCAAACATTATTTTCCTTAAAACCCAATTCATCCTAAGTTCCACCCCTACTTCCAAGACTTGAAAGAAAGCTTTGACCTAAAAATTAAAACCAATCTTTCTTGAGTCCCGAGTTTCCTAACACTCTTAACAGTTTACAAACACTTTATGGCGCAAACACACTGCATCCTAGAATTGAATCTCGAAAGACCTTCAGCCATTAATGTATGCTTGATTCAATAATGTAGGGTGTTTAATTCTCAAGTCTGAACTGCATCTCTCCTTGATTCCAGTGTCAATTCAATCAATTTCTCCTTCAAGGATTAGAAGAAGATTATCACGATAAGGATTCCTCATTCCTATTTCCATTACTTTCCTTCCCCTTTCCTTCTATTTTGTTCTCATTTTTTTTCTTCCCCTTCTCCTTCCGGTTTGATCTTCAAATAAATCAATAGGCCCAAACGTGATATTATAGAACACGGAAAGGAAGGATTGGATTTTATCGGATTGGACTGATATATATATATATATGTTGCACATGCTTTGTACGCATCAATTCTAGATGATAATAATTATAATAATATATCCAAAAATTTCTATAATTTTTTTGTATTTTGTATTTTTTTCTTTTTTAATATTAATAAGATGGTGATTGCAAAGTCCAAATTTGATTATATAAACACCCCATTCAAATATGTGATAATCAAATCGAATTATGAAGTTTCAAATATCATTGACAGGCCTACATGTTTGGCTAGACTCTTTTTTTTTTAGTGTTTTATCTTTTTGGTGTACATTTTTTCTCTTGTTCATTTATCAAAAAAAAAAATGTAATAATTATATAGAAGAAATTGAATAAGGTGAAAAGTAGTAATTCAATTTACAATTTAAACATTACAATTAAATATAAATTAAATTCAAAAATGAATATTTTAGTCATTGTTTTAAAAGTTGGACCAGATTGGACGATTGAAACATTTGGCCGGGGAACTGGTCACGCCACCTATTCTGTTTTGGTCTTAAACTGCTATTTTACAAAAAATCGTTGAAATGGTCAGAGAATCGCTGACTATGATGGTTTAATCGTTAAAATGTTCAACCCGGTTAATGGTTCTTAGGTTGCTTTCAAATTAATTCTAATTTTTTATTTATTTTAAAATAAAAATTAGAAAAAAAAAGAAACTTTCATATCTCATAATCTTGTTTGATTAATTCTAATTTTTTATAATTTTTTTTGTTTCTACCTGTGTAAAAATAATTCTATTATGTACACTTATTTTTTGTTTAATTTGATAAATATATGATATTATACATGTGCCCAATGCTTTTTTTGTAAAATTTATGTCTTTTTTTCAATTTTATGTTTTATATTTTTATTAATTTTTATTATTTAATTATGACATTAAAAGTTAACACATTTGACCCATAAGTTGAACTATTGATCTCTGCCAAACCAGAAAACAATTTCATTTTGGTTAGTTTTAGATTATGTATTTCATTTTCATTATCATTAAAAATAATTATTGTTTATTACACTTTTTTTTTCAATTTGATTAATAAAAATATCATAAATGTGTCTAATTTTTTATACATTTTTTATATTTATTTTTATTTAAAAAATTTATTATTTGACTATGACTTCAGAGCTTGATCAATTTGATACTAATGGTTGAATTGCTTACTTGGATAAAGAATGATTTTGTTTTTGAGTAAGTTTTAAAATATATAGGTTTATATTATTAAAACTATTGGGTATAGATCTAATTAGTAACATTTATTAGTGAAAAAATAACTTAAATATAGGATTTAATAAGATAGAATGGGAGTTAATACATTGAATATAAGACTTAATGAGAGAGTATTAAATGAGACGAATATCATTAATTGAAATTACATTTTCAACCCTCATAATTAAAGATGGATTAAATACATTATAACCATTTTGATGAAAAAGTTTTACACTCATCAATATAGTACATAGTATAGATATAGATAGATCCAATAGACAAAATGATTCACTTGTTCGCTCCATCCGGTGCAACCTAAGGATATCCACAACCACACCTGAAATTAATGGATGTGGGCCGAATTGGATTGGACAGTCCTAAACTCAAGAACGATAGCCTCCCTGTCCACCTAACGAGGACGCAGCGACGACCTTAAATGAAATTGTCCTTCTCACCAGGTAGTCAGATTTCACTATTTTGGTTGGATTATTGTAGTCTTGTGCAAAAGCTGATCATTACGTTGAAAATTTCTACCTCGGCTCATAAGTCACAGGGGCTATGTGTTTAGATACATTCTAATATTCCATCTACTCCAAAAGTTAAAGTTCACAATTCAACGGTTTGCTTGCATTTTACTCATGGAAGGGTGTCATCATGACTCACAGAAGAGAAAAAAGATATAAAGCGCAGAGTCCTCGCAATTAGCTCCGCAAGTCGGGCGAGAGAGAGATGAGTAGAGATTATATAGTTGTAATATATAGATGGATGAGAAGAAAAAAGTCAAGGAAGCAGGAATTCAATTAAGTTGAAAATTGGATGAATTACAGAGAATGTATGGATAAGGAAAGTTGGTGGACACCATTATTGTTTCATCACAGTGTCTAGCTGCAAGGGCACGACCCAGCAGACATAATAGCCACTTTTTTCTTTTTTCTTTTTTAAAAAGTCATCAATTGATGAATAGTGCAGCTCTGGCCTCCTCCTCTTCCTCCTTAATTATTATCATTGTTGATGCAATATGACAGTTAATATATATGATATATCCACCATTTAATTGAATTGATCAATAATTAATTCACAACAACGTAGGTCATAAGAGAAGAGTCCCATTCTCTCTTGTCTTACAACTTCATACAAGTTAATTTAAAAGTATGCTTGTCTTAAATGAATTTCATTAAGATGGAAAAATATTTTGATGGGATAAGTGAGGTGAGGCTGGGTCCATACCATAGTAGTTGACTCTTAACTTTTCTTTCATCACAAAACTATATTAATAAATCCATGTCTTATGATCACGGGCTCCATATAATTAGCTAGGGATGTTAACAAGAGCTTGGTATGGATTCGATTCAACCAACCTGATCCGACCCATCCCCAATGCTATATATATATATATATATATATTAATAAATCCAGTTCAAGTTTTCTTTCCATTCTATTGTGAATTTAATTTAAGGGAAATTGTCTAAAACTCACCATGGGTTTCTAGTATTTCTCTTAAACTCACAACTTTTCAAAATGTCTAAAACTCACCATTTCACTAACTTGACATTAAATAGATTAACGGGTGTTAATATATTATCATTTTAACTTTCATAGTTCATACAAAAATATAAAATATATACAAAATAAATGAATGGGTGTTAATATGTTACCACTTTAATATTTAGACATGAAAAAAAGGAAAAAAAGTTCAAAAAATATTTTCAAATATAAAATATATAAAAACATTGAAATTACAAAAAAAATATGAAAATTATAGAAATTGCAAACAAAATAAAAAATTATTTTCAAATTATAGAAACTATAGAAATTGAAAAAAAAATCAGAAAATAAAATTGGTAGAAAAAACATCAAAATTTTATAGATTTTTAGAAAATAGAAAAATATAAAAAAACAGAAATTATAAAAAACATTGAAAATTATAACAAAATATTAAAAATGCAAAAAAAAAAAAAAGAAAATTGAAAACTAAAAAAGACCTTTTTTCCTCTAACTCACCATTCAATGGTAATTTGGACATTAAAGTTGTTATTTATACTGACATGGACACCTCTGCTAAGAAGCATTAACGTTGCACTAACGAACGATAAATTTTGGAAAATAAAAACTTAATGATAAAATGAATTTTAAACATTTTGAAAAGTTATGGTGAATTTAAGAGAAATATTGAAAACTCGAGAGATGTAAAAGGGTCGCTCTAGTATAAATCCCTTGCAACTTTCGTTCCTTTCTAATTTAGAAAGACTTATTTTATACATAAATCATACATGAATTTTAACATTATAATTAATTAATAAGATATAATCATCAAATTTAAAACAGTTATTAAAATAATATGGAGACTAATTGATTAGTACATACATACATACCATACATGCAAATTAAGTTTAAAATTGAAGACAGAAAAGTAACAACTCGATCATGACGGGGAGGAGTGAAATTGGGTTTGGGATGAAACGGGAGAGAAGGCACACTCACAAATCACAACACGTTACACGTATATTGCGGAAGTTGTTCGATCATATCACGAGTACTCCCACGACACAGTGACGGTGAGTGGAAACAAAAACGAAGGTGAGATGATTAGGATGTTGTTGAGTCGGTGTCTTTGCATCTCTGGGCCCCGCCTGCACACTACTGTCTATACACACATGGGTTGTTTGCCCCATGTGATTTTGTTTGACTTTTCTTTAACTTTTATTTTATTATGGTATGACAATCTCTTATAAAATCATCAATAAGTTTCAACATTTCATAACAAGACTCCATCCAACAAATAAAAGAAGCTCAATCACTCAACAATTAAGCCCCCAAAATCCAAATTACGACCACTGCACGCATTCGAACCTTACAATACAATTAATTGTATTGTTTGTTCATTCAAGAATCAAGAATCAAGGATCTATTACAACTGATTAAGACTTCAAACTCATCGAAACAAATTAAAGAAGCTCCCTCTCTTGTTGCTTTCATATCAGCTCACATGGATGATACTTCATTTCCACCTTGTTTTTATTTTCTTCTTCCATACAAGGCAGAAATCCCATATATCATTCTGCTTCCATCTGTTTTATTTTATTTTTTTCTTTTTCAAGGTTAACTAAACCAACTGCTACTCTAGCAGTTCAAAAATAACTGTTAAGACCTATATATTATATTGCTTATTAAACAATTAATGCACCGCCGGCCAGGAACTAAAATACAGTTTAATTTTTAGGTTTTCGAGTTTGACCAAGGAAAGTTGTTCAGAATGTCCTAATCTTAATCTTAATAGTTGTAAATAATTATGAAGTCTAATTATTATATATACATATATGACCTATGGGAGGAACAATCTGACTACTGAAGCTTCAGCATCTTTTGTGGAAACAATTCACTACTATCACACAAAAAACAGGGCCCCCTTGCCCCCTTCAAAGTTCAAAGTTCAAACCCAAAGACACACAGTGAGATTGTTTCCAATTGGCAAATGGGTGTACAACTGTAAAGTGAGTGACAGTGATGAGAATCCCGTCTTCTACACTAGCTTGTATGGAATTTCCATTCATATATCATTGTGACAGGTATCCTAATCTGCTCTCACATCTCACATGCATGTCTAACTAAGTGTAATGAGACGCCTGCAGGTGTCATGTATTACTTACTATACATATAGCTCCACCTTGAATTCAATGAAGTAATAATGACATCAAAGCGGGGCCCAAGCAGCCCACAATACATCTATATAAAATCGTGGTTATTTGTATTATATTCGTATTATTAGAGATCAGGGGAGCTTCTGGTTTCTTGGAAATTCGGATTTACTGAATGACGTGGTGAGAGGTGTTGAATGGGTGTTGATAGTTATAAAAATATATGGGTGTAGACTCATGTATTTTATAACTACTTGTGTGGTATATATGAAGTATTGCCATTGCCTCATTGGTTTCACAGAAAACTGAACAGCTATTGTATTCAGCTAAAAATGGTTTATTGATAGCAAATAGGCTTTTCCCTTGGTCAGTTAAATTGGACTTGGATGGGCCCATTGAAAATTTCAGGATTCAACCCAACACAATTTACAATTTACGGGCACCCTTGTTAGTTGATAGATATGCATATATGGTATTATCTTCTCTGCTTGGTGCATTATCTAGGTAAGAAGAGCTGAGGCCTGAGGGAGGGCACCCACACGTTTGTGTAGCTGAAACTTGAGAGGGAAAAGGATGGATTATGGAAAGAAAGATACACCTGTAAATAATTCTGTATTTTGAACCTTTAAACGCCTTTATAAAGGGTGGGTGCAGTGTAGGCCACCCTGCTAAGATCTCTAGCTAGGCTCTCCCCCCCCTCTATAGCTTTCATCCTTATATTTTCTCCATGCATGCCAACCCAGGCACAGAGGGCCGGGGAGAGAAGAAGTATTGTCAGATTGGATGTTGGAATAGCAACTTGTTTATACCGTCGGTGACATAAAAAAGAAAGAGAGAATCGGAATAAATGTACTTAAGAGAAGAGGATGGGCCAAGATGTGGACCTTGCATCCCACGAATCACAGTAACAATATATATATATATATATATGAAAGAAAAGATTTTTCATTTTCTCTTTTTAAGAAAAGAAAATAAAAAAAAAAAAAAAAAAAGGAAGGAAGAGTGATTTTGGATGGAAGGCTGGACTCTGGAGGTAGCACATGGCATTTAACAATTCATTCATGCACCTATGTGCTACCATGGATGGCGATGAGTGATGATTATCGGCGCACGTAGCGATGGATGCTAAGATGGGGATATTTTTGGATCCGTTAGACGTATTAAGATATATATAAAAATGGGATAAAGGGAACAAGGATGGGTCCATCTCCATTCTCCATATCCCTTGTACGAATGAACATACGGACGATGATTAGCTGCTGAAACGAAAGGATCTCAATATCTCATCTCATACGTTGAACGAACGGTTTACTGTTGTAAGTGGTTGAGAAGATGGCAATCTCTCTCTCTCTCTCTCCCTCTATTCCTTCCATACTATCACAATCGTTCAACAAAGGAAAATATATAAAAATAAATAATATAATGGCTTATACTGGTTCCGTAGGGCTTCTCATCTATCACTTCCATTTTCCACAGCTAGCGCCTAGCGGAGGAGGAGCGACGTCTGCTTCCAAGTTCCTACTACTCTTTTATTTTATTGGAGTTTGGGAGTGGGGAAGCAGAAACAAAAACCGGTAATCAGCGGCGTAGTTCACATGAATCCTGAATCAATGGCTACGTACGCCACGCCACAGTGGGGCCATTAGGGAACAATACCCACATGGGGAGAACATGCCTCGCTTCCCACGATTCTCCCAAGTCAGAACTTCCAACCAAGTTACCAACTTTGAATGCTGGGAGGGTAGCGTGTACGGCCTCCTCCACTGGAGACTGGAGACTGGACAGCATTTGAATTTGGAACCGCTTCCGGAGTGGGCCCAATTCCAACACAACACCAACCAAAACGGCTACTCCTTGCCTTGCACAGTAGTTGCACTTGTCAACCCATATTTCTGAATTGGAATTTTCCTTTCCTCTTTTTTGTTTTTTTTTTTCCTTTTATTAATTCTTATTTTATATGGCTGAGTTTTTCCGCCGGAGTTTGCGGTTGTAAGACTACTAAGACTTGGGAATTGGGTGGGGGATTACGGGTCTAAATCTCAGAAGACTCGAGAGAGGGGCAAATGCATGTGCATTTCGCTCTCATTTTTAGTTTAGCATCGATTTTTATATTTAGAAAACAAATAAAAAATATTTAAAACATTATCTTGGGGTAGTTAAGCTAAGGGGAATAAACCTAAACGTCAGGTCAGACGCAAGTAATTTATATTTAGATAATGGGAACATTCTTCATGTCATTAGAAACGAAAAACGGGGAAACAAATAACAATATACGTTCAACCTAACGGTTTAATTTGATATTTAAATAAAGATGAAAAGTTGTGGATTCATTTCTAAAATGCCTATGGCTCATCATAAGAAGGCCCAACCCGATCAAACCCATCAATTCGGACTGACTCAACCTGAGTCGGCTGGGTTTTCATCAGTACAAGTTGGTTTTGGGTTGTGCAAATTTCTAAATCAATGATTCGGGTCAGTTTCGGTTTTTACATAAGAAAATCAAAACCGATCCAAACTAAACCACCTTAGTTCCTAGTTCAAACATGAAGTTCCAAAGCTCATTAAGCCACCTAGTTTTTGAATGGTTGCAAGAAAATAGTGATTAATGAACAACTTTTGTGATTAACTTTTCATTTAAATTTTATCATAGAAGATGGCTGAAATGATGTTCAATTTATGTCTGTTTTTAAAATTAGCAAGATTTTATCACATGGATGAACTTAGAACCAAAACCGATTGAACCCGACTCAAACCGACCAGGTCGATTTTGCTTAACACTGGGTCGATTTTGATTTCTATGTCAAGTAACGCGACCAGGTCGGGTCGGTTGAAAAAACCACAATAAACCAATCCAATCCGACCTGTGAACAACCTTGTACACAAACTAAACAAAAGGGATAGAACGGTGGGTGTGGGTATAGACAACACCGACAACAATATCCTATCCTTGCACTCTTTTGTAGTTTTTATTGCTATAATAACTCTCTCTCTCTCTCTATATATATATATATAGCTATAGCTGTAATTATTCTTCGTTTGTATGACTGCAAATTAATGGTATGACGATGACCGGCTCAAATCCCAAATTCCATCCTTTTATTCGATTCGAATATGACCTACTTTCATTTTCCACTTCCAGTATTTTCATTTTTGATTTACAAGGTTAGTTAGGGCACGTTCAAATTAGTTAGCAGTTAGGCGTAGCATTTTATTTTCTCTAAAAAAAGTGAAATCATTACCGACTGATGGTGCTCGGTTGGTAGCAAAGACCTGGGATCAAATCCCCTGCCACCCACCTCAACCTGGGTGGGACTGGGCCCCGGGGAGGAGTCAAAATGTAAGTTATGAGAACCGAGAGGGTAAAACAAATATTGTACGGTCACTTACACTCCATTTAGCCAATTTTTAATGATACCAATCCAAATCCAATGTGATTCAGATTGATAAGATTCAAAATAAATTCTGATAAGTTCTTATCTAAATATATTTGATTTTATTCAAGACGTACAATCCTATATCTAATTATCTTAATTATCTAAAGAAAGAGAGAGGAAATGAGGAATGTTTACCGCAGTTAATAAAGGGATAACAGGCGGAGGAGGTTAAGGAATTTGGGTTGCTTAACGGCCTAATCTAAACTACCGAACCCAAAAAAGCAAAAAAGACCAGAAGACCCTCTTTTTCCCCCTTTATAATTCCTTCTCCATCCCATCCCTCTCTATTCTCTCCCCCTGCTACTTCAAACTTGAAATTAGTTGAAAGGCAAATAGAGTGTTGAGGAGTAAACAAACAAATGGCGACTTCACCCTTCTCCCTTCTGATTCTATTCTCAGAGATACTACTACTCCTAGTTGTACTAGTTCCAGCCCTCGTTGCCGCTTCCGCAGTTCAAGACCCCGAACTGGTGGTCAAAGATGTCGAGAGGTAATGTATAGTGTAAACCCCCCCTGGCCTCTCAACTTCCCGGTATTATGTAAATGTATTTAATTTGTGTACTAGTACTAGCTCTACTACTACCAGACTACCAGTACTCGATCGATCGACGCATGCATTTTATATATGTAACAGAGCTAATAATGTTAATGTGTGTGTTTTGATTTGAGGCAACAGGAGCATCAATGCGTCTAGAAGAAACTTGGGTTTCCTCTCCTGTGGAACCGGAAACCCAATCGACGACTGCTGGAGGTGCGACCCCAACTGGGAAAAGAATCGTCAAAGGCTAGCCGATTGTGCAATTGGGTTCGGTAAGCAGGCAGTCGGCGGAAGGGATGGTCGCATTTACGTTGTCACCGACTCCGGCGACGACAACCCCGTGAACCCAAAGCCCGGGACCCTCCGTTATGCCGTCATCCAAGATGAGCCCTTATGGATCATCTTCGCGCGAGACATGGTCATTAAGCTAAAGGAAGAGCTCATCATGAATTCGTTCAAGACCATCGACGGAAGGGGGGCCAGCGTCCACCTTGCCGGTGGGCCATGCATTACCATACAGTATGTGAGCAACATCATCATTCATGGCCTCCACATCCATGACTGTAAGCAAGGCGGGAATGCCAATGTGAGGGACTCCCCTACTCATTATGGGTGGAGGACCATCTCCGACGGTGACGGAGTTTCCATCTTTGGAGGTAGCCACATCTGGGTGGACCACTGTTCGCTGTCTAACTGTCATGATGGACTAATCGATGCCATCCACGGATCCACCGCCATTACCTTATCAAACAATTACTTTACTCACCATGACAAGGTGATGCTGTTGGGTCACAGTGACACTTACACCCAAGACAAGAACATGCAGGTCACCATTGCATTCAACCATTTTGGAGAAGGGCTTGTGCAAAGGATGCCAAGGTATATATATAATTATAATTATAAGCCCCTCGATCCCAACCCAGGTGGTGAATTGAATTAGGGTTTTGATGATTCTTGCTGCATGAATTTATTGTTCATGGTCGCTCCATTTTATTTGCAGATGTAGACATGGATACTTCCATGTTGTCAACAATGACTACACCCACTGGGAGATGTACGCCATTGGCGGGAGTGCTGCACCCACCATCAACAGCCAAGGAAATAGATTTCTTGCACCCGACAACCAATTTAGCAAAGAGGTGAGAGCTTTGCTTTGAGATATGATTGAGACACCACAGCTGATGAGTTGACATTAATTAATGGTTTTGAGTAATAACTCTTTCTGCTTACTTTGAAGTTTGAATTGGTCTAGCTAATGATTTCAATGAATCAATCCATCTCCACAGGTGACCAAACACGAGGATGCACCAGAGAGTGAATGGAGACACTGGAATTGGCGGTCTGAAGGTGACCTGTTGCTGAATGGTGCCTTCTTCACGCCGTCTGGTGCGGGAGCGTCGTCCAGCTACGCCAAGGCTTCCAGCTTGGGCGCCAGGTCATCTTCTCTGGTGGGTTCGATCACCACGGCGGCGGGTGCACTCAATTGCAAGAAGGGTTCTCGTTGCTGATCGATGATGTGAACCCCATCGAGTGCATCGGCTAGGACACCAATTGGGTCTTTTTTCCTTTTAACCTAGAATCATAATTATTTAGCGCAGCTAGAGTTGGGAATAAGAGTAACAAGTCACAATGAAGAAAAAAAAAATAGCCATCGATAAGATTGCGGTACAGTCGTCATCCTTATTTTTCTTTTTTCCTTTTACGAGTGTTATCTTTTATGATGACAACCTCGGCCTGTTGCTCTGAGAAACCATTTTGGCTTCGCTTCCGTGCTACGAATCCTAATGGGATTAGAGCAAACAAGTGCAGAAGTGTTGATCTCTCTCTCTCTCTCTCTCTCTCTCTCTATGTACGTATTAATTATTGCCTTCATAGTTCATACATCAATTAAAGCCCTATATATTATCTTTTGATCTTTCTCTCTCTCTTGCTAGAGATAATATATATATCTAACAGCGCACAACAATAGTCCTCCTAGTAGAATCAGTTGGGAACAAGACAGCTCGGTTCCTCAGAGGACAAAAACTTCTGGCTGCTGGTAGTTTGATCCTTTAATTTGGACAGAAAAAAAGAACAAATTAAGTCCACAGACTAGCGTTGGATTTTCCGGGGGCAATTTTCCAAATAAATCGTAGTATAATGATATGAGATCATATCGTATGTAGAGACCGGACCTGCTAGTTTACCAACATTTAATTTGCACAGTTTGCCACTTGTACTTAACACGTGTTCATTCAAGCTATGAAGTGTCAGCGACACTTAACCCATAAGTGCAGTGAGCAGCACGTGTTGAGGACAGATGGCAAACACTGATCAATAAACCAGCGAAATGTTAACAGCTGATCGGAATTCACCGATACCAAAATAGGCTAAATAGCCACGCCATCGACAGACATTTTTAACTCGAGAATCTTGTTTGAATTAATCATAGGTAGCATTAAATCAAAATGAGAATAGAAGCAAAGAAAAATACAAAACTCTCAATTTCTGCAAGGATCAAACCCCTCGTGGGCAAGCACATGCCTCTGATCCTTTCTCTATTATTCAACCCATCTCTTGTGGACCAGACTTTACAATAACATTTCATTGACAAAGTTACATACATATACAGTCCTCTCATGGCTTCTCTGTGAAAAGCTCCCAGCCTCCGACAATTTTAGTGCTATAATTCAATGCCACCAACCCTCATTATTAACCCCCCCCCCCCCCCCCCCTCCAAAAAAAATAAATAAAAACCCATCTTGAGAAAATAATGCTTCTTAGGATCCATATCCAATGGCTCCATGCATCAACATAAATATTAACATAATAATCTCATTATAATTTGGGTTTAAATATTACAAATAGACTTTGGTTGGGACTGAACCTGGCAACCTGTACCTAATGTGGGGTGGGGCGTAAGTGATACAACATTAGTCGTCCTGTTAAATTATATTCTTTGGAAGAAAAAGGCATTAAATAGCTTTTGAATTAGATTAAGTAGGGAGAGCATATATATGATATATATGGATGAGTTCATATATACTTGGTTTGGCTGAACCCGCCACCACTTGACTAGTGTAGCTGGCTGTGTTTAAGTTTGAACCCACCACTTGTGAATGTTGTGAGTAGGATAGGGTCCAGCCAACAGGTTGGGGCTAGTGCTATTGTTGGTGGGTCTACAAAAAGCAACAAAGCATTGCCATCTATCAAACATGCACAAGAGACTGGGAAGGTACAAACCACAAAATTTGGTGTAACCAAATGGAAATGGAAAACAGTTCAACGCATATTGGGAATGGAAATGGGCCGGAGATGATGATCGTATCTATATTTATAGCCGCTTAGTTAATAGTTATTTATTGCTGAGCCAGCCTGAGAGAGAGAGAGAGAGAGCAGTTCCAAGTGTGAAGAAGCAAGCAAGCAACAAGGCTGGATGGCACATTATTGCATGCAGGTTCATTGATCATCAAGGTTGGGAGGACGTGGTCCAAGCAGGAAGACCCCACACCTCACCAAATCAAAGGGCATCGGGGCTGAAATACCCTACCACGTGATGCGAGGGGGCCAAGTGCCCAAACAATATCAACAAGTAGACAATAAAATAAAAGGAGTGGATTGAGACAGACGAACCAACCCACTTCACTTCACGGAATAGCAGTTCCCATTGGAAATGTAAGTAATAGTCTGGAACTGGATTGATCATATAGAGTCTTTTATGTTTTATTCTCATATCGGTTCTGCCACCATTGGTTTTATATTTGTTGATTTGATTTTAAGAATAAGTAACGACAAGGTGCTGAGTAGTCATGGTTAATATGCTCCATTTGTTGGATGCTGGAACGTTGGGGGTTACGTTGCAACCAGCTGCAAGCATTTACGAAATGTCTCTAAGCACTAGCTCAACTCAAACCATCCATCCAAATCGTATGATCGTTAGATTAGCAGAATCCTTCTTGGTCCCAACACTGACTAGTTGTGTTTGGTTTCACTTTCACACAGAATGAAGGAATAAAACGAATTATGCCCTTTGAAAATGATGTTCAATCAATGGAAAAAACGAATCTTTTTCCTGTTTCAATTGCCATTGTGCTAATTAATACTCTACCCACCTTTAAGAAAACATTTACCTTCCACAACTATTTTTATGAGCACTGCCAAATAGCATATTCCAGAAACAATCCATTTTCTTTCATGTTCTTTTTTACATAAAATCAAACAAAGCCCGTAAGTTAAAAAGTAAATAAAAAACACGATTTTAATTTTAACTTTTTAGGGAAAAAATCATGTAGGTTCCGTTTGTTTCACCCTGAAATAGAGAAATAATTTCTCGATCTGTAAACTTCCTGTCATATTTAGGCTGCATTTGGTTGCAGTTAAAGTCTTGACAGGGTGCAAAAGTTGTTTTTCTACATGATACAAATTTGTAGTCTCGTTTGCATTTAATGGTAGTACAAAATTTTCATCCCAAAAACTGATGTAAATTTTGCACTACTTTCCTCCAATTATTTCTTGTATAAAGTGGAGACACATCATCTTGCATTCTACCTCATCTAAACAGACCCCTTTTCCTATCTCCGTTCACTTCTACTTAAACTTTAAAGTGAAGGTCACTTCATTCTACTTCCTGTTTTACTTCTCACAAACAAACATGATAAAGTGAATTCTGAATCAAAACTACACCAGTATTTACACGATCCCTTTGCACTCATGCATTTACACCACTACAAATATAATTTGCACTGCAACCAAACACAGCCTTATGTCATAAATACCTACAAAACTGCAAAAGAACGTGAGAATGATAAATTGAACACTTCCATGGCTGGATTGCCTGAAAGTCCTAAAACTTAAAAATAGGTAAAGTTGTATGAAAGATCGAAAGATATTACCAAGTTTCTAGGTGGCCCTTCATTTCATTGGATGGGCCCCTCCTAATGGAGGGCTTACACTAGAAACCAATGTCATCAGATATCTTTGTGACTTGTGAATCGCCTGAATCATGCATCATCACCTTCGAAGTTTTCAAAATTTAAGATGAAAGATGAGTCTTAATTTCCTAGTGTAAGATGGCAAATTATAGGGACCCTGTTCAATCAAAGGTCCTTTGTCTCTACTCTCTACGTCCTGTTTCTGGGTAGAGATCCAGAGTGGCTTTTCTAACCTTGTAGACATAACAAGTTTTATCTTCATCAAAAAGAATACCTTAGAAATTGGAATTAGAGGTGTGAATTAGATCCATTTTAAATAAAGGGGATGCGCGCCCCGAGAAAACCTTGGCTGTCCAAGTTCGACATCTGGCGAATGTTTTTTTAGAAGCCCACATATGTCGGTTGTAGATGAACCAAATCTTTCCCGCAATTACAACATTTCCTCAATCAGGCCTGCAACGATTTATATCTTCGTTGCTAATTGCTACTTGCTTGGTCAGGTAAATACTAAGAATTAAACATCATTACTCACTAAACAGTAAACACGAAGGACGTTCATGTCTTTGTTTTCATTTGTTTTTAGAATTGCCACATCAGCTAAAAAACTAAAACATGTTTATGAACTCTGTTTTTGTTTTCAAAGGCAAAAACGAGTTGATTTTGTTTTAAAAAAAACAATACATGTTTTGAAACCAACAAAATATTGATTTTTAAAACAAAATCAAATTTTCTTTCTAGTATAAAAATTATATGATTCATGGAAGATGATGTTGAATAGTCAAATGAAAACATATTTTTAAAACCAGATTCAAAAGCATGTTTTTGGTTTCAGTTTTGAAAACAAAGAAATAATCTGTATTCAAACAAGGAGGTTTTGATTTGTTTTTGGAAACAGCAACAAGAAAAACAACCCACCCCCTAAAAGTGATAATGGATGGCTTAATGGCACATTTTAGACTTTCTGCATGGATGATCACACGTTGGCCGGATATTGTCGAGTTGCTGAAACGAAATAAAACACTCATTTGGCAGCGCCAAACAGCCATACTCCCATGTCCCAATAAAATCAATGACAAGGCTGAAGAACAACCTGCTAAACCCATCACAGTAGCCAAAACCCTAAAAAACCATTTACTGGATTACTGCACTTTAATTTCTATAAGCAACGAATGGTTCCTTTTGTCACGTCAATGCAAGCGGCAGTACCTAATCTTTCAAGGCAAAACAAAACCTTTTGAGTTTATTACAACGACCTCAGTAATCCGAAGGGGAGATGACATCATCAATCTTGAGAATCATCTTCACAACTTGAGTGGCCAGCAAAATTTGTTGCTGTTTACCAATGAGAGTCTCAAAGACATTCTGCTCACGCATATCATTAGTTCCAACATCATTGCAATCTATTCCACAACATGGGTTGTTCTCCTGCACAGAACATTCAGTAGCTTCTGAGATTGTTGCTGATAAATAATAAAATAAATGATAAATGACTACATTGTCACATTGGTACTGGAAGAGTATCCAATTGTTATCAACTGAACACCAAACCTTCAATTTGCCTTTACCTTGATTTGTTGAGCTTTGACTGCTGATAGTGTTTCAATAGGTTGGAGGCCACTGTTTTCTGCCAGTGCCATAGCGATAGAATCTAAAGCATCTGCAAAGGCCCTGACAGCGTACTGTAAAAGAGAAAGCAAGTCAGGTGCAAATATAAATTACTGGAAAATAGGAAAGGGGGAAATATGAACGCATACGTGTACCTGCTCAACCCCAGGATATCTATCAGCAGCTGCCTCTACAGAAATTGAGCAAGAAATCTCAGCTGAACCACCTCCATATACAATAGAATTGTTGCGAATCAAGTTCCTAGCAACACAGAGGGCATCATGGAGGCTCCGTTTTGTCTCTTCTATCATCATTTTGTTACCTAAGCATCAGCAGACACCAAAACCTTGTCTCAAATCATTGTAGTTCCAATGAAACCCTTGCTTATAGCCTAAAGTTATCTGATATCCTCACCCCATCTCAACCTCCTCTTTTGGGGACTGGGAGGTTGTGCATGCTATTATATGCATAGAAAAATATATCTGTTGAGCAGTATCAGTGTACCAGCTATTGGATTACATGCAAAAGTTGAACTTTTTATCACATGACATCCTCGGTACTCTGCAGTAGGTCCATTTACCAAATGAAGACCCAGGTGTTTTAGCTTTCAGGGCATACGAATGGAAAACAGTTTGAAGCTAACCCTTGCCCTTAGGAACTGGTTGATACTTGAGTTGACAGCTAATTGATCGAGCTTTATTGGAATGGACTGAACTTTGTAGTCATTGAATTTAATGGATTTGTAGAGATCCAATTGCCAGCATATTGTGACAGCCAAATGAAGGCCCATGGAGGGAAGTATGGTCTTAACTTTCCTCTTCTTAGACTATGGCTCCAAATCACTGATGGAATTGAAATCTAAAATTTAGATATTTCCTGGACATGGGCTAAGGGCTAAACGCCTAAACCCCCTGATGTAGACCAGAAACTTATTATCTCTTCCCAAGCTGTTCCAATGCTAGTCATTGCACCATGGTTTATTAAAAGTAAACAATAATCTAAAATCTAAAATGCCATTAAATGTAGCAAAATCACCATACAGGAAATAAGATTCATCAAAAGCAAATAAGATGTTCTTCATGTAAAAGGAAAAGAACGATGAGAAAATAAGGAAAATAAAGGACCTACCACCACGAATAAAAATAGTTACAGCCCTCGAATTAGCACATTGCTCAATATAAAGCATCCGATCTTTTGTTGTGCCAAATGACTTTTCTCGGACCAAACCAGCCTGAATGGAGACAAAACAAATAAAAAGATCAGTGTTCCTGGTGATAACCACATCACATAAATTAAAGGATAAAACTTGATAACCAAGTTGTTTTATAAGGAAATCCACATTCAGATGTCAATCTGAATGCTCAACAGAGCACTGTAGGTCATACTAACTGGCTATAACTTGTTTTCAAACCATGACATTATGGAAAGTCTCCAAATCAATTAGAAAAAAAAATTGTTACATATGGTCCATATAAAAAATATAAAACTAAAAAGAAAACAAAAATTTGCCATTGTAGATGAATGGCATTGTTAGCTTTCTGAAAGACAAAGCATTTCGTATGTAGTTCTAT
Organism: Nelumbo lutea; assembly: GCF_056320005.1. Classification (NCBI taxonomy): domain Eukaryota; kingdom Viridiplantae; phylum Streptophyta; class Magnoliopsida; order Proteales; family Nelumbonaceae; genus Nelumbo; species Nelumbo lutea. The sequence goes on from NC_142687.1 coordinate 7,627,686, forward strand.
GAAATATGGAATGTCTGCCATATATATACTTTTCCTGACTTTATATAAAAAGAAAACTGTCAAAACTAAGAAATACCAAATGCAGGAATTAACACAAATGCCATTTGCACTGAAAAGAAAGAAAATACCTTCCCCAGCTTTTCTGGTGTCAATTCCTGGAATCTTGGCACAATTCTTCCACCTACATCAATAGCCAGGCAATAAGAAAATGACATCATAAATGAAACATAACTAGGGGCGCAAGAGCAGTTTTTATGCGAACCTGTAGCTATTGCAATAAGCTCTAATTCTACACCACCAACCCATCGTACTGCAGGCAAGTTCCTGTGCATCAATAAATGATTTGCTTCATCATCAAACCCCCATTGACAAATAACCAGGGTAGCACCAACATCCTGCAAGATACCAAATTAAAAATAAAAAAATAATAATAAAAAAAAAAGATAAGGAACTTGTAAAAAGTCAACAGAAGCTAGTGAAGTTTTTTAATTCGATCATCAAAATCAAAAGGAATTGTCCATGCTCTTGCTCCTATAAAAGGAAACTTAACATTTATAATAAAAGGTCTTTGTATCAGCAACTATAAGTACAACCAATAGTAAGCATGAATAATACATGCAAAAGGGTAACAAGTTCTATAGCTTGTCCTTTCAGTTAAATGTATGAGGGAACTCATTATGAAATTATGGTGTTTCATAAATTTCAAATTAAACAATACCTTGCATTTTTTAACCATGTCATCAAAGTATTTCTGCTCTTGTTGACGTAAAGTCTGGAACTTCTCCACTGTGTCAATATCAACCTTATGCTTAGTCTTGGGCTTAGGGGGCTCAAATGGGCAAGTCAAAATTGCTATTTTTGCATTTTCAATTCGCTTGGGCATCTGTGGATGGCTCATATCCTTGTCAACAACAATACCATCAATTAGTTCAGTGTCTTCCAACTTCCCCCCTACTTTTCCTTCCACTTTAATCAAATCTAAATTGACATCCTTCCTCTCTATATCTGCAACTGCTAGAACAGCTTTAACAGCAATCTCAGCTAAAGATCGCTTGCATCGGTTTACACTGCAAGATGATGTTAAAAGCTTAATTCACAGTAAGACATATCAAAGGCATCATGTTGGACAAAATACATTTTTGTGGCAAAATAAAAGATTAAGTTTTATTAGAAAATAATAAGTAAAGTTCCTCGTCCCAAAAATTTTGAATGAAGACATCAGTGTTTTAAAAGCGCAAGGGCCAATTTGTGCCTGAGGCGCAAGGCGAGGCACGCACCTTTTTGAAGCAAGGCGCAAACATACGAAGAAATGCTAAAAAATAAAAAATGTCAGAAAATTCAAAAAATGCCAAAAAATATAAAAAAATGCAAAAAGAAAAACATTAAACATGATGTTAATAAAAAATATATACTTAAATTTTAAAATAAATGTTCTAAAAAACCTATAGTCTAAAATTAAAATACATAAACATAATGTGTAAAGGGTATTCAAATGAAAATTAAAAAATAAAAAACAAACATATAAAGCATTTTCAAGTATGTAAAACCCACAATCTCTTTTTTTCCTCAATTGCATTACTTCAAGTAGCTAATGTGATGTAAAACATATTGAATTCTTGATTCTATGAGTCACCTTTGTACCATGCCCCTCGAAGCAAGCCGGAACAAGTCCATGTTAGGGTCTTAAATTCTTATTTCTCACATAAAAAAAATAATGATCTTATAACTTCAATTGCCTTTTAAGAAGATATTTTATTGGAATGAATGAATGAACAACATTAACAAATAAGGGGTTCTCCCCAGCCCAGCCATTAGGCTCAAAAGAAAAAGCAAACAAGCACAGAATTTTAACAAGGTGCATGCCTGGGCTGAGGCGCAAGGTGCATCAGGCATGCACTTTTTGAAAGGGGTGCACCTAGGACCTAGGCAAGGCGCATACCCTAAAATGCGCCTCACCTATGCGCCTAGGCACACCTAAGATGCGCCTTTTAAATCACTTGCATCACATTGGACAAATTACAGCAAACCAAATGATCAATTCAAAGCAAAATGTTTACATTCATTAATTCCCCACCCAATGTTGAACAAATTACATCGGTATCATGCTTAAGAAAATTGTTCAGCTAAAAAATACCAATATGAAAATATTCAATCACAGCTATATTTTGCAAATTTCACTGTTCTTGCCCTTATCTTCACTTAAATGATGGTATGAGATCCATCATAAATCTACGCATTGCAGGTTTTGTTTCTACTTAACATGTCCAACTGATTGCAATCAAATTCCTTTCTAATGAAGTTACAATTAACAATATAAACCACAAAATCGAAGAGTTTATTATGCAATTATTATGTAATCCTCTCCAGTACAAATCAATCTTATTTAAGAGCCAAAGCCCAACCCATTTCAGATGATATTCTAAAAACTACAGAAAGCATAATGGACATGAAAGATGCAACTAATGAAAGAACTTCATCAAACCCAGATTAAACAGGAGACCAAATTTAGTATACAGAATGGCGCTAGAATAAGGAAAAGGAATAAGGCTCAAGATTCTTACATCTTTGAGGATAAAGTAGTCATGCAAGTCTGAACCAGAGGCTCAATGTTGTTAACTCCAAATTCAAACTCCTGAGCAATGCGCTCTAAATGTTCAACAGCTATTCTTGATGCCATTTCATACCCTTCTGCAATCCGGATAGGATGAATACCACGCTCTAATAGTTTCTCGGCCTGCTCTAGAAGTGCACCAGCCATGACGACCACTCCAGTTGTTCCATCACCAATCTCATAGTCTTGACTCCTGGATAATTCAACCATCAGCTTTGCTATTTGATTATCAACATCCATCTGTTCCAATATTGTTGCACCATCATTTGCTACAACAGAACAAGGGAGTAAGTCAGATCATAAAAGGTTAGAAAACCCTTAAAGAAACATACTAAGAAATTGTTTGAGTTCTTATGCTTCAGTTCACTTGAACAATCTGCTTCTCACTCCACCCAATTCTTGATAACCTCAATCTGAAAACTGCCAGGACAGCCATCACTTAAAACCTTAAGACGATTCAGAAATAAATTCAGTGCGGACCTGGCACACAATATGTTGTAAGTTACCATTTTTTTTCACAATAATGTTTATTAGATGAAAGACCTGATTAATGCCAGGACATCCATCCTGGGGAAAAAATTTTCAGCTGCATTAAGAACTACATACTGTGCACATAAAAGCAGAACATATTCTGCTTTTGCAGAGGCCAGGGTCATAATTGTTTGAAACTGACTCAGCTGCACATGAATAAACAAATTGAATGATTCTATTCAGGACAACCTAGCGTGCAAAGATACAACATAAAGGACCAGTTTTTGGTTCCAATGGTCTCCATATTATGATCAATATTCTTCCTGGTTCAACATGCATCTTCCAAGACAATAGCAAACAAAACATTTCTCAGTTGGAAACAAATGAAGAAAAGGAAACTTAAGTCCAAGGAACTCAAACACCAAAGAAATGATAAGGCTATGAGGCTAAATATGGTTATTAAGTTGGTGAAGCATCATAATTAGAGTTTGGCTGATTAGGTTTTATCCTATTAGAAGAAGAGGTGAATATCTTAGGGAGATAAGGCATCTAATTATACACCTCGCCAAAAGGAGACATAAACCCTGTGAATTACTGAATAATTTGTTCACATAAATGGCTTATGCCTTAAAACAGTATCTTCTGTTTAAGTTTCATGAAACTTTGTCATTTGGAAGCCTCCCTCTTTGTCTTTGTCTTTGTCTCCCTATTTGTTCACAAAATATATAATATTTAAGTCAAATACGTTCTATAACCAAGAAACCAGCTTGCCAGTTCTACATGTAGGGAACTCAGTTCCAGTCAAATAGGTGAGGAAACCTCAAAAGTGGAAGCAATGTGTTCTATCTCAAAGAAGTTATAGTGAAAACTCCAGCAGCGGTCACATGCACAAAGGGAAGAAAAGGACTTGCTAAAGTAGTTACAAACAAGACGTGTACTACAGGATACGTAACCAAATCAAGAATGCACAACATTATTGCCCCAACCTTCTACATGAACCACATATACGGGCTGACATTAACCAAATGAAAGTGGATATACACCATTAACAAAGTCGTGAGGTCAACTCCAGTAAACAAAAATCCCAGAATTAATTTTTCCGAATACAGATTTGGAAGAAAACCTACATCACATGGAAAATGATAAAATAGCATCGCATTCACACAGCTCTGCATCGTTGTTCATAGAACTGAGCATTACAGCAATTCGACAGCCAAAGCAAAACTTCAAAAGTTTAAAAACAAAAAGAACTTTCGGCTCCTGTTTAAAAATAATCCAGATGCCATATCTTCAAATTCCATACCTTAATCAATCGATATTAACACAAAAAGGGAAAATGCAGAACCAATCCAAACTGAGTGGCATGACGAATGCCCTAATAGATCGGGACTAACAAAGCATTAATTAAACGAGCATGAGAACTTAAGAAGTAGAAGTTATTTAATCAGTTGCAGGGTATGGAAAACAGAAAGAATTGTCGAACTAACTGATGGTGACATCGCCGTCGGGGCTCTGGAGCATCTTGTCCATGCCCTTGGGGCCAAGTGATGTGCGGAGGATGCGGGCAACGGCCTTTCCCGCGGAAATGTTGGCCTTCTGAGCATCCAAACCTCTCAACCGGCTCTTCTGCTCTTGTTCCTTGATTATGATGAACGGCCGGCCGAACTCATCGAAGGCTAAAGCCATTTTCTTCTTTAACTAAAGAAGAGTGACAGACCAGCAAAGCAAAGCAGAGAAACAAAAATGAAAACCAGAAGAGATAGATCGCTTGAGAAGTCGAATGGAAAGTGAGGAAGAACCGCTAGAGGGAGGAAAGTTCTGGAACCTTTGAGGGGGGAAATGTTCAAAGGGTTAGTGTGCCGAGTCGGACTGTGCTGGCGAGCCCTAACTAGTAACTAGTCTAGAATCTGATGCCCCTAACCCGCTCAAACCACTTGGTCCACGCCATGGTCTGTCAATCGGATGGGGCCGTGGAGGACAAGGGACAAGTCGGCTCGGGTTGATGTTAACCCTAATCCAACTAGAGTTGTTCAACCCCCAACTCGATTCATTCTGGACTGTCTAGTCCAATTTCTTCATTTGTTTTTTATTTTTGGTGAGGGCTTAAAAGGAAAAAAATGTCTTATCCCTGAACTTTCATAAAACTGTCTTAGGATGGCAATTTTCCCTATTTGTAACGGGAACATGACTTTCCCTACCTTATTAATAGGAATTCCAAATCGAGTCAGGGTTGGGGATGGGTTTGAGGTCCCTGCCTCACCCCCACTTTAATTATATATATATTAAATATATATAATTTAAAACATTATTTATAATTTAAAACTTTTATTTATTTTTCAAAAAAAATACTATTATCTAAAAAAATTTGAGAGATTCAGGTCCCCATTAAAAATCAAGGATATAGGACATATTTTATCCCCAACGGGAATCAGAAACGGAAATGAGGATTAATTTCAGAATTAGGGGAGGGCCCACCCCAAACCTGCCCCATTGCCATTCCTACGGTGTAATAAGTTCCTATCTATTAATTAACATTAATAAAAGAGTAAAATAAATGTATGTTTCATATAATTTTCTTTATCTATCACTTCTACGTAAACCAATTTAAACAAAACTCGTGAAAAGATGGAACTAAAGCAATTGAGAGAGCAATAATGAATAATATCTTCCGCTCACTCTCACCCAGCGGCTGATAGAACTAGTAGCAAAGGTAGCTGGTACTGAACATTGCCATCGGAAATCGGCCAAACGCCGAGAAAAACAATTAATGCCGAGTATAATTCAAAACCAATATGGCCACCGGAATTCCTTCCTCTCCTCCTCCGTCTAAGGCTCCCCCAAAATCTCCTCCCTTTCTTATGTGGTGGCGGCAACCGAAATGAGTCAAACTCAGGCAGCTGCTTCTTGCTTAGAGGAAGCAGCTTTCTACTAGTCCAAGGTTGAGGATTTACTCAATAGAGTTGCCACATATTGAGTAAATTTGTCTGCACAAAAATGTCAACAAATAACCCATTTGACAAAAGTCTCCCATGTAGTTGTTCCCCTGGTCTTAATAAGGAAGGAAGGTGTTCCCCTACTCTCAATAAGGAAGGTCTCGCACAGGCATTGAGAAGGAATAGGTAGGTGAAAGCATCAGCTTTAGTTTCGTCGATTCCATCTTATTGTATAATTGTAGAGCTTTACAGACTCGTGCGGCGCTGTGCTACAAGTAAAGCATTCGAGCATCGGGATCCGGTTCCATACACTGGTACTCGGGTTCTTAAATTGTTTAAAAGCTTTCTAGGCATGGATGAGGTTCCCATAAGTGACACAGAAAGATAATAGCTTGGCAAGGATATAGTCCTTATGGGAAAAGCCATTTACTACTATCTGAGCATGAATTTGAGTGAGTTCATTATTGATTTTGCATTTCTGCAGCAGAGAAAACAAAGATTGTTGTAAAGCTCTAGAATTTGGTAAGATGGGCATATTCACCTCAGCCAAGAACATAAGTCAGCAGCCAAATTTTCCAGGCTTGAATTCTGATGAATTGCTTTCACCTCAGCCAATAATTCAAACAGTGCATTTGGAAATCTATACGAAACTCCATATATTTTCCCTAATGGTGGCACCAGTTTCAGCCTCCAGAGGAACCATAGTTAGAAACCTTTGATACTTGACAGAACGCCAGGTGCAAGTTCGTCATTCCCCACCAAATCAATTGTGGAGATCGTAGTTCTCTCAAGTAAAGCAAAAACAAAGCAACTGAAAATCTCTTTTCAGTAGAAAATTGTAGCAACAACTGGTTCAATTTCAAGGTAGAAGACAATGAATAATCTATTCTTCTAAAAAATGTAGTTTTGACATTTTAAATGTTTTAAGTGGTACATATTACAGATAACTATTAATGGCAGCACCTATTAGAGAGTTTTTGGAAGTTCAGAATACTATAGTGATATATTTTGAAGTTTCATGGACTGACTTGAGACTATCCCTAAAGTTCAGGGTACTGATCAAGAATTTTCCCTAAAAAATATCGCCTCTAATCCTAACAGGGCGCTTTTCACACAAACGGCACACCATGTCCTGGCCATACATCCGGAGCATCTCTCATACTTGTATTTATTAGGGTAAACTTCTTAAATTACCCTTATGGTTTAGCTAATTGACCAAGTGTACCCTTACTATTTGAAAATTAACTAACATTACCCTTGCTATTTTTGACAATTGAATAATTCTACCCTTATCAATGATATCCGTTAATAGTCCATTAAAATTTGTACGCACATGATATCACGTGATGTTTCCTCTTCTCTTCCCTCTATTTTCCTCCCATAGTCTCTATCAACACCAGATCACCAGAGAAAACTACATTGTATCCGCACCGTAGGCACTGGACAAAGTCACAATCTCAGACATTAAACATTGGCTTTCTCTTGTGTCTTGAGATGCCGCATACTTGCAATCACTTTGAACATGGGATGAGAAAGACGAATCCCAGCAACCAAAGCCGTCTCCACCACCAAAGCTTCCATCAGAGAGCAAACCATCCTCTGCACAGCTACAACCTCAGAGAAAAAACTCTCCATCTCCATTGAACCAGAGAAGAGAAAATAAGAAAGTGAAACAAAACGCTAAGAACCAAAAAGAGAAATAATTGAGAGGAGGGGTGAGAGAGAACGCTAAGAGAAGAAGGCATAGAGAAGTGAAGAAGATTCCATGGGAGCAAGAGAGGAAGAGAGAGTAGGCGATATTACACGATGCGTAAAAACAAATAGTGGGGGTGCTCTAAGAAGCAGAGAACGAGTGAGGCGGCGGCGGTAGCAACCGAAGTGGTATGAGTGAACTAAGGCGACGTCGACAGAAGTCCGATCTCTCTCTCTCTCTCTCTCTCTCTCTCTCTCTCTCTCTTCTTCCTCTAGGCAACGGCGGCGAAAACCCCTCTAAAGTCCGATCTTTCTTGCTCTCTCTTCTTTCTCGAAGCGACGGCGACTGAAACTCCTCTGAAGTCCGATTTCTCTCTTTCTCTCTTCTTCCTCTAGGCGACAGCGGCAACCCCTCTAAAGATTGATCTCTCTTCTCTCCCTTCTTCCTATGGGCAACGACAGCAGCATTCGCCTCTAGGCGATGGTGGCAGCACTGCCATGTAACTCCACCTAGCGGCGGGAGTTACAGGGTTGTCTTAGAGATCTATTTTTTAAGTGGCAGGGTAGTTTAGGCATTTTCACAGGTTTTGACGGAAGTTAACTGTAAAAATAGAATTAATCAATTGTGAGAAACAGTCTAAAACAATAAAAGCATACTTAATCAATTAGTTAAACCATAAGGGTAATTTAAAAAATTTACCCTATTTATTATTCATGGGAAATGTTCCGAATATGCTGGGAGCATATCCCAATTATGGCATCAGCACCCCATACAATCAGACACCGACATGTGACATCCCACACGAACTCCCCCCTTAACGCATGCATAGTTAAGAGAGCGGACGCTAGCTCGGCTTGTTAGCTCCAAAATTCACCCAGAAACGAAGGGGAGGTTACTTACCATTAAACCACTATTTTTTTTTTATATTTTCCCCAACATTAAACAACTGTTGCTACTCCTTTTTCTTCTCCAGTTCGGCGAATAAAACAAAAAGGAGATGACGAACTTATTCAATAGATTCTTATTCATAAATAAAAAAATCGGATCGCTAGTAGCAGTGACCATCCTTGTTTACATACAAGATAAGGAGGCAATGGAGATACGATACTTGTGTCATGACCATCCTATTGGGCCTCATTATCTTTCTTTGTGGTACTAGATGTTATTGATTCAAGAATCTCGTGGGGAGCCCATTGATACAAATAGCCAAAGGCCATTTGTCGCCACCTAGAGGAAGAGACCTATGGATTTTTCGTCAGACCCGTCACTCCTGCATGTCATTTGGTGACAACGTAAACGATGAGCAGAAGACGGAAGAGGAAACGTCAATGTCACCGATGGTCGCCGGTGATTGCCAATGGTCGTGGCTAACCTCCCCTTGTCTGTTTTGTATTAAAAAATAATAATAATAATATCTAAGGGATGTGTGAAAGAGATGAAATGAAAGAGACAGAATACCTCTGGGCCGTGTGACTACCCATGTTAAGGGCGGTTTTGGGTGATTTTTGGAGCTAATAGGGCAAGCTAACATCTGTCTCGTTAGCTCCGCACATGCTAAGGGCGGAGCTCGTGCAAGAAGACACATGTCAACATTTGATTGTGTGGGCACTGATGAGAACTCCTAAGTCCTAATTATGTTCGTGTCGAGACCCGATCTGCTCGTCACACAGGGCATGTCACTTGCACCTCACATGTACATCGTACTCTGCAATGGAAACATCTTCCTTACTTATAGGTTATTATTCACAAGAGATGTTCTCAATACATGGTGGATGAGCATGTGAGGCGCTCCTGTGTGAGGAGCAGATCCCGTTCCGTTCGTTTCATAGTTTAACTGCATTTGGCATTCCTAAGGATTTATCTCCTTTTTTGTAGGTAAAAACTCGGTGTTTATAAAAATATTGTAATTGCTAAAAAGAGATAAATCCATAAAATAAGAAATGTGAAATGCAGTCTTAATCTGTTTAACTATCATACGAAAAAATATGAAAGCTATGTAATTATTAGATTGACATTTTGTCATTTTAAGCACGTTTAGGCTCTCAGTTTCGAAGGAGTACAGATATAAATACACATAAAATACAAGGTTTTGCACTCTACACACTTGTATTTATACTCCTTCCAAACTGAGCCTTAGTCACTTCTAGAAGTTGGGCCATTTAGTCACCAATTGTTAAGAAGCCTCAAACATTAGAATTTAGAGAGATTATATTGGAGCCCAACAGCACCTCCCACCTGTGTATAGGAGAATTGGGATTTGCTCCTCACAGAGCACATCTACACTGGCCTCACAGCCACATCCCACCCCTGTATTGGGAGCATCTCTCCGTGAATAATAAATACAATAGATGTTTCCGATGTGTGGCCAAAACATGCTGATGTTGGTGTGAAGCATGCTTTATGAAGAATAGATCTGGACCCTGCATAGAGAACATCTCCTCATGATAAGTAAGAAGATGTTCACAATGCATGCTGAGATGTGCAGGTGGGGCGTTTGTGGGGTGCTCTTTAGAGCGCCATTTTTTTTTTTTAGCTTCAACATCAATATCTTGTCTGCATTATGGAAAATGTGTCGAAGTTGATGATAGTGGAGCTAGTTCATAATCTTCTCCAAGTCGAATTTAACTGGAGGCAAAAGTGAATTATGAACTGGAACAGGGGTTTCTTGAAGTTTTGGACGTCCAAGTATGGGGTTGGTTAGTTTTTTTTTGAATTCACATCTCCCTGAGCGTGCCCCAAAGCACATCTCAATTATGTATTAGGAACATCTCTCAATGACAAATATGAAAGATGTCGCACTCTATGGGGCACAGAAGTGATTTCTTTTTTCTCTTGGATCGAGTAGAAATCTGAAGGGATATGTCCATTGGAGGTAGATGCAAAAGCAAATTGCTTGACTTGCAGGAACTGCTAAAATGAGATGCTAATGTGTGTATCTACCTACTAAAGCAATGAACGTGAGAATATAGAATGCTAATGTGTGTATAATGACATGGATATTGATATGAGAAATGGGATATGACTCTTCTATCCTCAAATCTAAATCTAGGACATGGACATGAGATGAGCTTTTATTTGTTGACTATGCTAGTATGATACTTGTATTTTCTTGAGCTCGTTTTGTTTATGTATAACATAAAATTAAAATCCTTAATATCTACAAAATTTTACTGCAAAGTCTTGATACAGTACCATTTATTCATTTCTTTTGGAAAAAACAAATATGAATAATGTTGGGAGTTAAAGAGAATTAGAGAATGGCCAAATGATACAAGGATTGCAAGGGAAGCATCCAATGCATACCTCTGATTCTGTTGCCTTTCAGTGGGAATCCATTAGTAATGTACAAAATATTGGTCATGTCTCTTCCTTTCCCTAAATCAGAACCAGATCTGACTTGGATACAACACGTGGGATTAAAATATGATCAACAAGAACAAATGGTTGGAACTTGAAAATGGCTCCAATTTTTATATAAACTCGATTAATATACTAGTGAATGACCCAGTATCAAGTACGGAGAATCAATAATGTTAAATTTATATTATTAAATCAATATTGTTAAATTTATATTTATTAATATTTTAAATATTTATTAAAAGTTTAAAAAGTATTTATTTCAAAAAATAATTTTTCAATAATTCTTAGAATATGGATAATTTTCTTTTCTTATGATAAGTAGAGGGTTAATGATTAAATGAGATTGATAAAATGTAAGCAGAATTATTTGTAAATAATCACTTTTGCATTTTCTTCATTTTTTAGGAATGGATTGAAAATTGTTGTAATGGATTGTGAGTTTTAGTATCAATTTCTCAGAAAATGCCACATGTCTATCTTTTTCAAAAAAATGAGAAGGTCTTGTATCTAAATAGTAAGGAGCTGTGTAGCGTGGTGGTTGATTGTGGACTTTAGCAAGAATTTCTCAAAAATTGCCATGTGCCTAGCTTTCTAAAAAATGAGAATGTCACATAATGGATTGTGGGCTTTAACAACACCTTCTCCAAAAATTCCATGTACCTAAATTTGAAAAAGCCATATGTCTGAATGGTTGGAACCATAACCTGAAAGCCTTCCTTTAGTGTGTGTGTGTATATATATATATATATATATATATATATATATATATATATATATATATATATATATATATATATATATACATATGCAATGTTTTTTAAACCGAACTTGACCGGACAGTTGGACCAAAAAAACTAAGAATCAATCAATCATCTAATGGTCTGACCGAATCCATTTTACCCCAAACCACTATTTGGCCAAAATTATTGATTTGGTCAGCGAACCACTGACCCAAGCGATCAAACTGTCAAATCATTTGATTGAAGAACGGTTTTTATCTGTTTTTTGTGTTTCTAATTTTTATTTTTATTTTTTTGTCAGAGAAAGCCATCCGTTTGGACCATTCGACACGGGAAGTGGAGCCAAAACAGTTCCCTGTTTGATCCAGTTTTAAAAACCTTGATACCTTGGACCTTGTATTGTATATAACTATATAAGCACTTTATATTCTAAGGATTGTGAAAACGCCGATAAAAGTAAATCACCTTTTTATTTGAGAAAAAAATAAATCACTAAGACTCCATTTTGTTGGCAATGCAAATTTCTGCTTCTGGTTTGACTTTGTTTTATTTGTTTAAGAGCAACAAAATAGACAGTAGAATAAAGATAGGATCATAGGATTAGGAGGAAGATGGTGCGAATTTTTGGGTGAGTGAAGATTTGACAAAAAAGCAGGTTTTGCATCAGGTAGAGCATGCAGTTCATGGTCACAGTTACAAAGAATACAAACCTGAACGAATGTGAAATTTATATCTGATTCAGATGATATGCACTGCAGACAAACAGAACCTAAGAAAGTCATCCTCGTATAAAATGATGCATGGCTAAATGGAAGCAACTCTCCAATATCATCTTTGGAAACCCACAGCTTTCTGACCAAATTTAGATTTCAATTTTCTACCTCTAAATATGTCCTAATGGGAAATATTCGACAAGTCTGTTTTAAAAGCTTTGTTTTTGTCAAGAAATATACTTGTAGCAATTCTTCTTCCTCCCCTTCATCTTCTACTTGTAATTAACAGATGCCAACCATGGAGTTAAAACTCAGAAGGGTGTTGTATCGACTTGATATCGAGGGGCTTCGAAGTCTGCAGAGAAACCTGTAAATGTTTTGTTTTTATTACTTTCAAGAAAAAAGTTTTTTTTTCCAAAATGCTCTCACTCAAAAAATAAAATAAAAAAAAAGGTTCTGACTAAGCTGAATACTAAAAAAAGACCATTCAGCCTAGTTTGTGACTCATTAATACAAATGCCTCCACCGAAGTTACTGCTGGTGCTGCTGGGCGCACAAGCGGTAGCCTTCCATGGGCTGCAAAAACAAGGTCCTACCTAGTGTCCTAAGAAAAGAATACAACCGCTATAATAATGCTGCCGAACTCATTGGCGTACAGACGAGACTAGCTTCTATTATCATACAGCAGCTACTGTTGTGTCATTTCTCCTAATGCAATTGAACAAACAACACATGGAAACATGACACCAGATTCGTACCAGGGCCCACATTGGCGGCAGAGGTGAATAACAAGTCCACTTCATCAAACACCTGCCCTTGGGGATGGCTCCAAAAGAAGTGAATGGCAAAGATAGAGTGTATCCCTTTTTTAATACATTCCCTTGAAAACAGGATTCGTGCGACATATGCTCGCTCCATACTCCTCATATTCCGCTTTTGTATGGCACGCCTGTGCATGGTGCACACAACACTCGTTAGCTTTGCTGCCAAGATTCAAACAGTTTCATAAAAGCACTCGACATAAATGACAAGGATGATGAGAAACAAAAACAAAAATAGACCATCAGAAACAAATAAGAGCGACCAGCAAAAACCATGGTGGCAATAATCTTCACTTCCTGATTTATGCACTTGGATTTTTTTATCAATAACTGCAAGCTTTCATTAAATTAAGTAGATGGTATAGTACAATGAGTAAAAATAGAAGGTAAAGTCAATGAGAGATACTCTCCCCAAAACAAAAACCCTCTTTTACAATTGTGCCCAGAAAAGAGCTTCTCGTCCCACCCCTTGTTTGGCTAATGTATCTGCAAAGGAATTAGCACTGTGCTTACACCGACAGAAGGATACTTCCATGTTTCTTATTAACCACTTGAATTTTTTCTTCTCATTATTGTAAATCCACACCTTCATTTCCTCAACCTTATAGCCAATTTACAACCAATTCCGAGTCCCCTTCCATGATTGACTTCCTTGTGTTCAAGGTCCTTGCCCTTTGCACTCCATCCAACATTGCCAAAACCACCACTATAAAAGTCTCCCTCCCCTGCCCGTCCTCATATAAGGCAATTATTTTCCCCTCTCCATCCCTAAGTACACCTCAAATTCCTGATAGTCCTAAGTTTCCCATGCTACTACCATCAAAGTTGAGTTTGACGAACCCTGTTTTTGGTGGAGACAAAGTTTGAATGGTAGCAGTCTTATTTGGTGCAGAAACCACTACCAACTCTTAACATGTATGTATAAACCCTAAATATTCTCTGTATCAAAGAGAGAAGACAACCACAAAAGATGGGTGATCGAACTCAATTCAACTAAGCCTTGTCCAAACCATATGGGGTTGGCTACATGAATCTTGCTCCACCACTCCACTCTATTCAACCATGTCCGTTTCTCCACCCCTATCTTTTCTAAACCTTTTTTGACTTGTAGCAGATCACTTCTCACTGGTGCTGCAGATGGTCTTTGCTTCTCCCTTTATTAGAAATTGGATTTGGTCCTCACAAAACCATCCTCACAGGCCCTTGCAGCCGTCCATTAGGAATATCTTCCCATGAATAAAAACATACAAATATGGAGATGTTCCCAATGTACAGATGCAAAGGGTGTGAGGACCGTGAGGATCACCTATTGGACTATTTCTAGGTTCGTTCCAATAAGTTTATTTCTCATCCTGTCCTAGTTTTCCCACTCATCCATCTTAACTACCCTATACTCAACTACATACAGTATTAGTGGCATAATAACCATTTTATGATATTTTTTTGATAACTGCAGTTTTATGATATTTTCCTATCAAACCAAGTGACATTCTCCTATTACATAGGACTCTAAATGCACCCTTCCATTTTGCCTATCATGTTCTAATCCTATGGGTAACAACCTCCTCAATCTCTCCCAATGAATTAAAAGGTGCACCTAGGTGCACAGGCAATGCACATTTCAAGGCCTTTACCTCACCTGGGTCCATGTGTAGCCCCTTTGAAAAGGAGTGCACCTAGTACGCCTTGCACCTTAGCCCAAGCATGTGCCTAATGTTTTTCGTTCATCCTTGTTAATACAAGACGTATTTTTAAAAGACAAGAAACTATAATTAAAATTATAAAACCATTCTTTTTACATACAGCTTAAGAATTTAAGACCCTAACATGGACTTGTTTGGGCTAACTAGATTTCAAAGTTCTATTTCAGTAAAAATATTCATTTGTCAAGACCACTGTGCATGTAAATCTCATACATGCAAAGAATGACCTACTAACCTTGAAAATACATTATCTTGCTATAATAACAAGACGTATTTTTAAAAGACAAGAAACTATAATTAAAATTATAAAACCATTCTTTTTACATACAGCTTAAGAATTTAAGACCCTAACATGGACTTGTTTGGGCTAACTAGATTTCAAAGTTTTATTTCAGTAAAAATATTCATTTGTCAAGACCACTGTGCATGTAAATCTCATACATGCAAAGAATGACCTACTAACCTTGAAAATACATTATCTTGCTATAATAACTCACGCTGCTGCAGACTGTTTATCATCATGGTCATCAAGATTCAGAGCTTGCAGCAGCTTTGGCCAGGATTCTGGAATCCCTCCTGGTAGATCAAACTCCAACAACTTTCCTCAGCTGCAGTAGAACTCCCCCACAGGCTGGCTCACTTCATTGTATACATGGAGTCGCTCTTTTACAACTTCTTCTGTATCAGCAGATCGAGTGATGAGCTTCGATGCACACCTTCAATGTGGAAGAAGTGGAGCCATGTACATCCCAGGGCTCCCATTCTCACCCTTGATGTTGGTGGAGGCAACATTGAAGTTTCCTCCATAATGGCTGCAAATCCTTCTTCCTAGGCATTTCTCAAGCAATACATCTTCACGAAGCTTTAGGTTAATCACCAAGTCAATATCAGTCACTTCTTCCAATATCTCTGTTTGTCTTATTGTTCTTGGAAAACCATCAAGAATAAATCCTGATTCACCCTTTGCTTCTCCAGCTTCAAGCCTTTGAGACAATAATCTTATTATAATTTCGCCAGACACCAACTTGCCTTGGTTTACAATCTCTGCAAGCTGTTGGGAGAGAGGACTGGAGGAAGATAGCTCCTCTCGAACGAGATCCCCGGGACACCAAGAAGGTTGGAGATGTGACTGGCGTAGGTACACTTTCCGACGCCGGGGCAGCCGAGGAAGACCCACTTAACATTTCTGTCTTGAGGATCTCGACGGCAAGAGAGGGGCTTGTGAGGGAGAGAAGAAGGAACACGGAGATTGGTTTTATATGTTTATGTATTTTAATTTGAGCTAATAGGCTTTTTAAAATGTTTAGTTTAAAATGTAAGTTTGCATTTTTAATTAATATACTAGTTTTATTTTTTATTTATTTCAAACTTTTTGATTTTTTTTTATTTTTAAAAAAATTGCACCTTGCTTCAAAAAGGTGTATGCCTCACCTTGTGCCTCAGGCGCGAACACCCCCCCCCCCTTGCACTTTTAAAACAGTGATCTCGCCCTTGTTATGAATAATCTAACCAAGGTAAAGAAAGTATCCAATTGTAAATGTACTGCAATTCCCACTTCTACTGTTATTAAATATATATTGCACATATTTTGTTTTAGTGCTACTGATTTTAAAATTTCTTATTTCTAAGACATTTGTCTATAAATCCAATTTTGCATTTGTATACCCAAAAAATCCATTTTTTCATCTAACCTCTCTATTGTTTCATCAATTACTACTATGTCATCAGCAAACAAGGTACACCATGGGACCTCCTCTTGGATGTGTTTAGTCAATTATCCATGACTGATGCAAACAAATAAGGGCCAAGGGCTGAGCCAATTCATCCATGACGATGTATTTTAAAATTTCTTATAATTAGGATTCAGGGAACATAATGCAGACCCAGACCCCATATAATTGGGTCAGGATGCATCAGATTCTGGTTCTCATGCCCATATCCATGCCAAACTGGCTTTAGCCTTTTAGGAAAGTATGTGTTTGGTTTCTTGACACATTGGACTGTCTTGAGTCCAATTTTGAGTATGATGTGCCTTTGGCTGTTGCTGGTACAGCAGTTTACTTGATTATGGAGTCCTAATGCCCGTTTCTTCTTTTCTGTCCTTTTCTTCTACTGGTTGCTTTAGTGGTTAAATATACTTGAGTTACCTAAAAAAAGAATTAAACGGAACAAGCATACTGCATGATGGAATCATTAAATGTGGAAACTGAAAGATGAATTTACATGGGCTTAGAGTTAGAAGGGGAAAACATACAGCATAAAATTCAGGTGTTGATGCAAGTACGGAGCCTCCAAACCATACTGCAAACCGCTGGATCGGATGGCTGACAACATTCACTTCAACTGGTTGTGCCTGGGGGTTTGGGAAAAAAGTATCAACTGTCAGGCATTTCTGCTAATAAGAAAGCAAAAAGCTTTGTAAGAAAAAAATGCGCACTTTTACTTCACCAAAACGGGCATCAGATGCAATGACCCGAGCATCAACAATCTTCTTTAGATCTCGTTGCAATCTTCTATGGAAGTCCTTGAACATGGTCGAACCCCCAGATAACACTATGTTCTGAGACAAATGATTGCAAAATCACAAAACTGTTAATATATATGCTCTTTTCTTTTTCATTGTTTCTTAACAGTGAACAGAGACATGAATACAGAAACTGGAGACTAACGTGCATTATGCATAAAGAAAAAAGAATAAAACTATGAACATTGACAAATACAGGAAGCTATTTTCATAATAATTAAGGCATAAAGATAACGACCCACATAATATAAGACACCTACATTGGTTCCCAGAAAAACATCTTATGGCCTATCTACCTCATCCTAGATTCCTAGGCAGCAGAAAAATACATAAATAATTAAGGAGCAATAAGTATATCAGATAATTATTAGCATTAGACAACGTTCATTCTTGACCTAGGAAACATCCATGGAGGCACCACTTATAGATGTCAGCTTTGGTGTGAGTAAATGTGGGCTTTTAAGGAAATAAAGATGCAATTACATTTTATGAAAAGACATTGCACAAGAGAAGAATTACTAGCTGTCTTATTGCAACTACATTTTCAGTCATAGCATCAAGAATAGAGGCTGCCCATTTAAAAAGGTATCTACTTTGGAGATGGTACTGCTCTGCATATTTCAATTGGGCCTTCCAATGACAGTCTGTCACCTTATATAGTTCGATTTTATGACCTTGTATCCATTAGGTGCACAATGAGGTGCAATATACAAATATACTCCATGAAGATACCATACGATATCATATATACGTACACAACTACATATACAATCTATTGTATCATACATACAGGATGTATATATAGGTCAGGCCAGGCACAGGTTGACTTAATCTGGGCTCAGACTACCCAAGGCCTAAAAGCTCAAACCCAAATGCCCAACCAACCAAGAAAAAAACCCAAAATTCTAGGACAGACAGAGCTTATGAAAAAAAAAAGTTGAGCCTGCCCAAGTTGTGGCCCTACATAGAATGTGGGTTTCCCACACAATTATTGGCAATCCAAAATGGGTAAACATGTTTCACCAAAGCAAAAGGAATGAGATTTTCCAATTTTGTTCATTAAAGAACCAAGAAACTCAAGAGCTGTTCTTTGTTGCCAAAAGGTGCAATATACAGTGGGATATAGGGCTTATGTGGGCAAGGATATAAAAAATGACTAAGCCTAAAGGTTCCTTGTAAAAGATTGGTCAGTGAGGATATGAAAAATAGGCCCTCCACACAGTGTTTTCAACCTGCCGTTGACCCAGCCAATTGAACCGCTTGAACCGTCACCTGGTTAAGATTCTGGGTCTGGTTTGAGTAAAACCTGGAGAGGGTCAAGAAACCGTTGACTAGGTCAAAAACCATCAAACCCGGATGGTTGGACTGTTGGACTATTCAACCCGGTGACCAGGTTGCAGGTTGCATACTGTGTATGCAAACTTCAGGAGGCCATAACTTTGCACTCCGATGCCCGATTGAGGTGATTTTTTTTCATTGTGTAACTTTTCGAGATCTATGTGTCCCAAGGCACCATAGGTGCTTGCCCCATTATTTTTTCAAAAAATAACCTTTTTTGGCCTCAAATTGCATTTTTTTATTTTTTTACAAATAAAAAATTTGTAACTGAATTAAAAAATATATATTAAATATAAAGTATTTCATATATTACATGTAAAACATAATTATACATTATTTGTTGATAAAATACATGTTTATACATACCTATACACACATATATACATGTACACACATACATATATAAATTTCCAATTTTCCATATGGCTGACATGGCACAGTCTGACCCATCCAACCTGGTCAGTCGAACCAGTGACCTGCGACCCGGAGGCAAAAACAGTTCAGCCTTTGGGCTGGCTTTTAAAACACCGCCTCCACAAACGTATAGGAAAAAATTTTCCTGATCGGATCAAGTAGGGAAGCCTCCATACAATCTGACCCATTTTATCCATGTGGAAACATCATGTGGGAAATCAGACCTATCCATTGGGTAGAATACCATCGGACTGGCCAAAGTCTTTATTCCCCCAGTCAACATCAGCCCCACATGCTACCTTTAAGCAGAGTTTCCAAGTTATAACTGTCACACAAAATTCAGATCTTTTTAAATTAAAAAGCAGTCCATAAAGAAAAGCTTATTTAGCATGTGGCATAAATTTTGTCTCACGAACAAGGGCTGGAGAAGGGGAAATAGGCATTTTTTGCATACCAAGAGAATGTGCCACATGGAAGATTCCTAGGTTGTTTAGAATCCTTCACCAAAGTAGTTGCCATGCTGAAAGCATTTCATTTTAGGAATGCTTTATTTGCCAGGAATAAACTGACTTTCTGACACCAAGACCTGAAGTGCTTCACAAAGCCCACAATGGAAATCTTCCATGCTTACAAATATAATTCAGTTCCTTGTACAATAAAATGTCATCCCAAGTATAACTCCTTTACCTTATAAAGAGCCCTTCTAGTGTCAATTGGTGCTGACTGAATGCACTTATCTATTACAGCAGGCAAGGGGGTAGTAAAGTCACTGCTGTAAATCTCAGGATTAAAGAAAATCTGCATGGACAATTAAATTATGATTATCAGAATAAGCCCATACCAGAGAAGCCAACCAAAAATGAAAACAGAAGTATATGGTAACTCAGTCCATTGCAGCTAGGAAATAAGTGCAATGAAATTAACAAATTCCACTATTTTATTTATAAATAAATAATTTTATAAAGGTAGGCTTAGCTGCAACCCAAACACCTTAAGGGCAGCATTTTAGGTGTCAAGAGGGGATCAAGTCCAAAGACAGGCTGTAAACTGGCTTCAAATGATTGATGAGGGATTTGTTGAGGTTGAAGAGGCCAAGAAGCTTGCTAAACATGATGGAGATTCTAGTTCATTGTATGCACAAATGGTGGATTCTGGGTTATGTATATGTGGCCCACTCCTTAATATGCAACTTGGATTCACCATTCACATAAGAAGTTGGGGACTTCGTGCCAGAGGCATCAGTGTCTACTTGTTCTGACAGCAGGAAGAGGAGGTGGAGGTTGAGCTTGATTGGGAGGAATTGGGCATGGAAGACAATGTGAAAGATGGAATGGATGTAGTTCAAGGTCATTGGAGAGGAAGGTTGCGGTGGTGATGTCTAGACAGTGGAAGATCAATCAGTTTACTCTCTGCTGGAATCAAGCTCTCATTTTGAAAGGGCAAAACATAGATCCTACAGCACTTACCAGATGGTGGAGAGAGAAGATGAGGGGTGAGGGAGACCAACAGGGAAGCTAATAAGGAGGTGAAATGAAGGGGGAGTTGAGCAGAACTTAGCACTAATACCAAACTGACACAGGATGGGCCTGCAAAGTTAGAAAAAGAGAAAAAAAGGACAAATGAATTAACTAGGCTTCTTTACGAGTCAGCACTCAGCACCTAACAGTTTCTTTAAGGAATCAGCTATGTCATAAAAATTAGTATATTTCAACATTGGAAGTACAAAATTCACATTTATTACCTGATGTTAAAAGGAGAGGACTTCACATATCATTATAGCCAAAAAGGGAGGACAGGCCAGTTCCTTTCATTTACACTACTTCATAACCAACTAAGAAAAGCTACTAAAACACTAACTGAGAACAAGACAAATCCCTGTTGAGTTGGTACTAGGAATAACTCTTTCGCTATAAAGCCCTTAATATATTTTCTATTTTACAAAGGTTGTTTTTTCTTATTTAGGTAGAAGTGTAAAACCAAATTTTCATTGGGGTTATTCTTGTCTGTGCACATTATTTTTCTTTGCTTTTCTTATTTTAAAAATGATTTTTGGAACTTTTTATGACCCAAAAAAAACCCTATCTTAATACCCGCTCATTGTAATAAAGGGTGTTTTTGACCTTTTAAATGAAAATCCTAATTTCAATCAAACTGCAATGCCATCTGCCAACTCAGAATTGGAAGACCAACAACAAACAAGAGTTTCAAATTTTACAAATTCAAAAGGAACCGACTCTTTCATATACAAATTTAATTTCAAAAATGTATTTCTACAGGAAAAAAAATAAAAGGAGGAGGCTACAGAAAAGTTGCTTTTTTGGTTGGTATATGTGTACAACCCACCATACCATGGTCTTTGCAACAGACCATCTTTGACCTTGATGTTTGTTGTTGTGTTAAATCCAGTGTTTTAAAAGTGCAAGGGCCATTTTGCACCCAAGGTGCAAGGCAGGCAAGGTACAAGCCTTTTTTTTCAAAAAAAAATGCAAAATACTAAAAATATTAAACACAATACTAATTAAAAATATAAACTTAAATTTTAAAATGCATGTTTTAAAAAACCTATTATCTCAAATTAATATACTGAAACATATTTAAAATGAAAATTTAAAAATAAAATCAAGCATAACATATAAAACATATTCAAGCATGTAAACTCTTAATCTCTTTATTTTTGTCCCAATTACATTACTTCAAATGGCTAATGTGATGTTAAACATTATGCATTCCTGATTCTATGAGCCACCTTTGTATCAAGCCTTCAAGACAAGCCCAAACAAGTCCATATCAGGGTCTTAAATTCTTAATCCCTATAAAAAAAATTATAACCTTTAAGTGTCTTTTAAAAATATCTTTTATTAGGGCAAATGAATGAGCAACATTAGCAAACATGAGGTTGTTAGAGCTTCGCCCCGACCCAATCGCTAAGCATAAAAAAATGCATAAATTTTCAAAAGGCACACACCTGGGCTGAAGTGTAAGGTACACCAGACACACGCCTTCTGAAGGTGCTGCACTTGGGACCTAGGCAAGGCGCTTAGGCACATACCCTAAAATGTACCTCGCATGTGCCCCTAGGCATGCCCTTTAAATCACTGGTTAAGTTTCATGGATAAAAATGGAAAAATCCCTGATTTTGCTCATTTGCTCCCATATTAGGGAAAAGAATGAATTAGAGAGAAAGAAGATTTGGTTGGGTGAGGTTTTTCAACCAAACAATAATTTACCAGTGCAGCAGGTTATTCAGTGAGGTGTATGTGCTGAAGTCTCTAGGGTTGTTCTTTCTTGGAAGCAAGAGTGTGTACATTTGTCTTCAGAGAATAGGGGAAAGGGACAGAGCAACTAGGTAGGCAAATAGAGAGCAAACATTAATTGAGAATAAAACGTTGATAATCCATATTCTGTGAGCTAACTCAATGGGGACCACCAGGGGAAGAGTCAAAAAAGCATTGAAAATGCATTACGAAGTCTTCTGGTAGTAGAAGGCTCTGAAGAGGGAATGAATGTGAATATAAGGGAAAGAGGCAGGAAGAGAAGGTAAGAAGTGAAAGGAGGTCATGGGAGGCTGAGGGGAGGTTTAATCCAATGTGAATGTTACTTCTTGCAATGCTTCAAGGGTATGGGTTGACTGTTTGTTCTTTTGTTTAATTGTCTTTAGCCTGGTTGAAGTTGTTGGTTATGTTCTTTGGTTTGGGTAGTTCTGCTTTGGTTATGACTTGGCTACAAATGGCTTGTAAGTTGCAAGTGGTCCTGTACATATATCTTCATGTATGGGCTGGGTGCCAAGTTATGGGTTTTCTGTGTCAGCCAAAAGCTAAAGGTTTTATTGACATCAGGGAAAACTCACCTCCCAAATCAGGGATAAGAGAGTCCAAAAAAGACAGCAAATGGCCGACACCCTATGTTTTATGTTTGTATCAACTTAGGCTGACCAATATCACCTAGCCCATTATCATTGACTATTTACATACAATATCAAGATACCCCCCGGAATAACCAAGCTCTATTTACTCCATTTTTTGCCAAAGCATCAGCAAAACCATTTGCTGATCTATGAACCCACAAGAAGAGAGTATATAGAAGAATGGCCTAAGTAAGCTAGGCCTCAAATGTGAAAACATGGAGCCTTGTTCCTCCAAGAAGGATGCACTAAGTAAAAACGTAAAAGAAAGGTAAACAAGTAAAAGAAATGTAAACCCTGCCGACCTGGTTGTACTTATTGGGTGGGTCTATTTTTTACCAACCATGAGTTGCTTTATCCAACTTCCTCTTAAAGCAATAGATCAGTAAGTGCACTATCTTCTTTCATTCACATAATCTCACTATTTGAGGGACCATTGCTTGGTATCACCAACTTCAAAACCCATATTGTTATACTGTCAAATTATTGGGTTCCCTATATAGATTTCAATATTCTTTATGCACATAATTCCATATGCTTTGTGGAGAAGGAAATTTAAGTAGTGCATTTCACAATTTAACCATCGATATGGCCTTAGATAAAGTTGAATAGTGAAACAAGACTAGTTTAGATGGCCCCGCACAGCTGGGATAAGGAATAAGGCTTTGTTGAGTTGAGTTGGGTTGTACAAGTCACCCCCAGAACTGCACCATTCACTGTCTTAAACACTATGTACACCGGTGTTCTCTAGATTGAAGGAATAAACTAAAAAAATCAAGGCACTGAACTAGCGCTGAAATCAGTATGTTTTGTTTATTTGGTGAAATACTAATCACGTTGGTGAATGAGATGAATCATAACATAATACTTTTTTATTGGTATTTGGTAATAATGACATAATACACATAGATATCTGGGATAGACAAGAAGATGATGAAAAGGCAAAGCAGACCTCAGGGCCAAGAAAGCGTTCATAGCCAACATCACAAGAGTATGGAGCCCCTGTTTTGGGTTTAGTGCCTTTCCATTGCTTGATGTACTTAGATGGTTCTCGATCATGCTTATTATACTCCTGAAATCATGGAAAATCTTCAATTATCATGATGCACTCATCTGGATACATCATCATTTGTTCTTACAAAATTTAGAATGCTGAAAGAAATATAAGCAGTTACACTTGCATTGTAGAAGTAGAACTCAAAAGAACAAAAAAATATATATTATTTCTCTTCAAAATTTTTTCTAATACAGTAAAAGATTACCTTGACAATATCAGAACAAGTGTAGCAATACATTTCTTTCACCTTTCGAGCTACTTCAAAGCAGTCTTCTGCTGGAACATGCTCTCCTCTTTCCTATTTGAAGAAAAGTCAGAAAGTAAGCAACCACATATGGTTACTTATGAGTTCATGGCCATGCACTTCCAAAATGCATAAATTATAGTTTTTAATACCACTCTGTATGTATGAATTTCTTTTCAGGTTAGTATTGACAAAGTCAGATTCGTCCATAAGAAACCTAACAAGTGTTCAGCATCGCATAAACAGCTTCGGGGGTAAGATTATGAACTCCAACCCCTCTTCTCCAAGAGAGAGTGAAAGAAAGAATCTTCAAGTGTCAGAAATTGTAATTATACAAATGCATATTGGTATTATAGGAGTCAATAATCAGCTTCTTTATAAAAGTTACACTACAAATTACTAAATTAAGCAGCCACTATTGCAGTATAATATAGATCCTATCCTTAATATCTAATAGAAATCTTGATAGGAGTGTATTATGTTTTTAACTGATCCAGCAAAGCTGCTGATTTCCTATAATGAGGGGACAAATGGATGACAACCTCCATTAAATTATATAAAAATAATAGGATATGGTTTATGGGCCTAAGGTGAAAAAAGTTGTCTGTCAACATTTAACAGCCTGTGCAACAGAAACAGTCTGTCCACAGAGCTCCCCCCGTGTGACACGTTAGTCCATAATCCATATGAATTCCATGCAACAGTAACAGCGCTAAAAGCAGGGCTGCACGGAATAAGGTGCCACACAGGGAGAACACTGTGCTTGTGGACAGCACAGGCTGTCAAACATGGACAGCCAGAGTTTTTTTCACCTAAGATTGCATGATAGCATGATGTTGGATGTTGCCACTGGCATTTACTTTTACTTGTCATCATCTAAGCCTTCTCCCAACTATATGGGGTCATCTAGTGGCAGCTATTGTTCTTGATTATTTAGATCATCATCATCTAAGCTTTATTCCAGTTATATGGGGGTCAGCTACATGAATCCTGTTTTGCCATTCCATTCTGTTTAATTGCCATATAAGGGCAGCCCAATGCATGAGGCTCCCACCAATGCGGGGTCCGGAGAGGAAAAGAGGTTGTTTCCAATGTTTAATTGTCATATCCATAGTTAAATTATGAGCACCTAAATCACTTCTTACTAATTTGACCCATGTCCTTTTTGGTCTTCTGGTGTAGCACTTCTAGCCCCTTCAACTTGTAACATATCACTTCTTACAGGTGTTGTAAGGGGTCTCATGTGACCAAACCATCTTAGTCTATTTTCTCTCATTTAATCACCTACTGGTGCTACTCCCAGTCCTAGGTTCCTTCAAATGACTCATTTCTGACCCTATCATTTCTAGTTTTTCCACTTCCATCTCAGCAATATGCATTTTTGCTACACGCACTTTCTGGACATGTTGTTTTTTGACTACCGAACACCCAGCTCCATACAACATAGTTGGCCTTACAACTCTGAGTGGTATTCGCCTATCACATAAGACTCCAGATACACCACCTCCATTTTCCCCATCTTGCTCTAATTTGATGGGTAACATCCTCCTTGATCTCTTTCTTGTTATGAATTATCAAACCAAGGTACAAAAAAACCTGAACTGAAAAGCAAGGAATAACTTAAAATTTTGTCCAGACAATATATTCTTCTTCTTTTCATAGGTGCCCCTGTTTTTTTTTCTGAATTTTCTTTTCTTATTCTTTTTCATCTCATGAATATGTCAGTTTTCTTTATTTTAATATGAAGTTCATACTTCTATATGAGGATTATAAATAATTACTACTGAAAGATGGTTGCCAGTTGCTATGAAACCTAGGGAACTACTCTAAGATTCATGGTTTTTATTTTAAAGGCAACACCAACTGGACTACAAGGCATATTCCCCTGACACCTAACCTCCAGCCTCATCTTGGTGCCTTGAAAATTATGTTCCCTCCATTGTATATATCATTGTTTAAACAACTTTTTATTTGTGACAGACAATGCCAATATTAACTTTTAAACAGTATTTTGGCCGTCAACCATTGATTACTAGAGATCTTAACCTAAATATATTGCCCCATTTCATTAGTGGCTTATCAAACAGAAGAATCTCAGATTATATAATTTGACGCAAAATAGCAGTACAGGATTATAGGTCTACATATGAGTGGAGCCAATGATACAGTCCAAGAAATTTTTTTTTATCAATATACAGTCCAAGAAAATCTACTATCTGCAAGGATGAAAGCCAAAGCCTTGTACCCTCATGAGCTGCTGAACGAAGAGAGTAACATCCTTCCCACAAATAGGAATAGATTTGATGCTGCTCCCAATAACATAACCATCTGCAACAGGCACAACATGAGTAGCTCCATCTCCAACGTCCACCACAACTCCTGTCATTTCACACTGAGGAAAGGTATAGGTTAATCTAAAATGCAAGGGCTAACTAATAATTGTGGAGACAAATAATGGCATAATAGAAGCAAGGAGAAAGGTCTTTCCATATGTAGCACAAAAGTGTACCCTGAATCCTGCAGCAACTGACATTCCACCAGGTGGAGTGATGACATGGTAAATAATTAATGAGGGATCTCTGGAGTCTGGACTAGCAACATGTATAACTTCCTTTTTCACACCAGCCTGAAACCCCCCCCCAGGCAAAAATAACTATATGTTACATTGCAGTTTCCCCCCAGTGAATTACAACGATTAAATTTTTCTCAAATCCGTTTCAGTTAAAGAGGGCACATGTAGAAGTCTAAGGAAAAGAAACTTGCCACATGGGAAGGGAATGAAATTGGTTCTTTTTTTTTTTATTGCAACAAGAAAAGGAGGGGTGTGAAATGAATCTTGCAAGTCATCAATAAGGGTTTAATGTGAAATTTTAATATATATATATATATATATATATATAAAACAATGAAAGAACCGAATCAGCATTTCCTGAACTCACTAGTTGCTCTAACAAATTAAAAAATTCCAAGACTCCAGCAATTGTGGGAGAATTCAAATTTATCAAAATCAATGTGCTTGAAACTTTGAATTGGTGTGTTTAGCATGCATGTCAATGTCCTTGTTAGGTCATATGTTGATAGTTAGATGTGCTCCAAGTAAAAGGTCTACATTTGTCCTTCATACTCCAATTGTTCAAGGCTACAAGTATAAAGTGTGGTTCTTCTATTTTCAAGCTTTTTATTGTCGCCTCCATAGCATTTTACAAATCCTCTAGACAAGATGGTTTCCTTCTTCTCAGTAGCCTAAAAGTCCCAAAGACCTTGCTTGGCCTGTTTGTGTGTTTGGCTTCCACGCAAAACAAAATAATTTCATTCTGGTTTACCTTTAAACTTTTTTAGCACAACCCATCATCTTTTTTGGGGTTAAATAATAGAAGAGGTTAGACATGCTTCAGAGTAGCTTGGTAACACTGAAGTGACAGAACTTCACCATAAAAAAATGCAGCTGTTGCAGACTGTTAATAAAATAGCAGATTTAAGTATCTCAGCCTTGCTTAAAATTTGTATTTGTTTAAACAAGTGGAGATGAAACCATTTCAGGAGATTCCGCAAATACCATAAAATGCCTAAGAGACAAAGAGGGTGGCCTGTAGAGATTGAATCATTTTTTGACAGAAGCTAGAGACTCTTTGGAACAATGCAAATTTGACTTGGATTCCAAGGGATTTAAACTCTGTTGCAGATGGCTTAGCTAAAATAGGTGCCCATTTGGATGTTTTATATAGCATTAGATTGATTCCTATGTAATTACCTAGGGTTTCCCCTTTGTATTGTGCATCTCCTCATGTACTTTCACTTTCTTAATAAAATTCCGTTACCTTTCCTCAAAAAAAAAAGGTGTGGTTTTCAAGTACCATGCAAAACCAAAACAAAATTATTCCATTTTACATGGCAATTAGAGACTGTCCGTCTACCAAATTGTGGATCCCCCCCTGATTCAGAAGAAGTAACTCTTTGCCATGTCAATTCCTTTTTTTTGTGAGTTCTGTTGATGGTTTTCTATGTGCATGACCAAACCATCTTAGTCTGCTTTCTCTCATTTTATCACCTATTGGAATAAATCCTAAATTCCTACGAATGTCTTCATTTCTGATCCTATCATTCTAGTTTGTCCACTCATCCATCCAAGCATACGCATTTCTGTGACAATCATTTTCTAGACATGTTTCTTGACTGCCCAACACTCTACCCCATACAACATGGTTGGCCTTACAACTGTTTTATAGAACTTTCCTTTTAATCTAAGTGGTATTCAGCTATCACATAAAACTCTAGATGCACCCCTCCATTTTTCCCATCCTACTCTAATTCTACGGGCAACATCCTTCTCTGTCTCTTCCTTGTTATGACTTATCGAACCAATATTATAAATATAACAAGGAGCACAACTGGAAGCCATAATAGATCACTTTCAATCCATATTCAGTACCACTTGGCCCAAAAGGATTTTATGTAGCTATCTCCAACAAAAGAAAATCTATTAGATGAATGCAATGTTGTTGGATATTACCACTCCCAGAAAAAAGATGAATTGTCTAGTTTAGGAATCCATCCCAGAACGTGATGGTTAAAACGCCACCATTGTTTATAAAGAGTTATAGATTGAAAGGTACAATCACCTTCTCTATTAAAGACGTTGAGCCCAAAGAAATCACCTTTATGAATAAATGGAGAATAACTATTCAAAGTTCAATAAGAAACAAGGAAGTTGGAGACAATGGTCACAAAACATTCTTTTTGACTAATACTGAGATATACAATGTTGGTTCTTGCCTCTTCGTGAGATATATAGCTCATTTTCTCCAAAGAAATTAAGACTGGTATCTTTCTCATTTTCCCCCCTTTTCTTTTCTGTTTTCCTTTTTTTCTTGCGGGGGGTAAGAACAGGGCTAGAATTGCATACATGTTGATCCTCCAGCAGGACATTCTCAGGTTACATATCCTTCATGTCTAATTAGGAAGCCATGTATCTCCATAGTGAAAGGAGTATAAATTCATTTCAGATTCTGGAATTGTAACTTGCAAGCTCTTTCTTCTTCAAATCCTCTAAATCTTCTACATGGTTTGTGGAGCCCAAATCCCTCATGAGTCATGCCCAAGGAGATGACATTCCACGCATCTTAGTTTTAAGGAGGAGAAAAAGAATATGGTCTAGCAATACACCGAGAGGAAGAAACTGCAACTACCTTGAAATTCAAATTTGTATTCTGGTGGATTTCCCTTCATAAAACACCAAAAAAAAGGAATATCTCATACGGTCGTACCATTTATTCACTTTAAATCAACCTGTTTAACTTCTCATTCCTGGTCATCCTTGTCGCATCCAATGGAAAAACCCTGGATAACCTAAACTTTCTATTGTAATAATTCATATGTAGAACACCCAAAAAATCATGTATATGGGGAGGAATAATGCCAAAGCACTATTAAGGTTGCCAAAAAAGAAAAAAAGAGTTATCACTTATCTTTTTTTTTTTATCAATAACAGAAACTTTATTAAGATTTATGAAGCTTTAGGTACAATAAGGGGGAGATAAAAGTCTTAGCTCCCCATCAGCAAATTACAATGAAAGAAGATTAAAAATAGCCTCCCTATTCACCCCTTGCTTGGCCAACCCATCTGCAAAAGAATTAGCAGTCCTTTTCACCCAGCTGTATTGTATCTCAATGCCCCTACGTAGCCATAAAAAATTTTTATTTTCATTATTGTAACTCCACCAGCCACTATCCTCTTTCTTCAACCAGCTAATCACCACCTTTGAATCACCTTCCAAAATCAGCCGACTGATATTTAGTTCCCTTGCTCTTTGAACCCCTTCCATAGCTACAAGGATCTCAGCCCTAAGAGAGTCTCCTTCGCCAATAGGGCCTGAGAACAGGGCAATAACAATCCCTTCCTCATTCCTAAAAACTCCCCTAATCCCAGAGGGCCCTAGATTCCTTATGATACTGCCATCAAAATTCACTTTTATAAATCCGGAGGGAGGAGGGGACCACAAGGGAGTAAGAGTCCTCTTACACAGAGTAGAGGTTGCTATCTCTTTCCAGTTTCTTAACAGGTTAGTTATAGGAAAGTCTGAGAACAATTCTGTAGTTTTTAGCAAGTGGGCAGCCCTTAAAAGTGTTAGGTCTAATAGGTCTTCCAGGGATCTTTCCTTTTCTGAAAATATTTGAGGGTTTCTTTCCTCCCATAGCGACCAACACACGGCTGCCCTAATACTCCTCCACATCATCTTCCCTCGCTTCTTAGGCCATCTAAAAAACAAAAGGGAGAACAAACCTTGGACACTCTGAAGAGGGTTCCAAGTACACCCAAAGTGAGAGAGTACCCACTCCCAAACAGTTATGGTAACCTTATAAGAAACCATAAGGTGGTAACTGGATTCCCTATCATCTTTACAGAGAGAGCATCTATTAGGAAGTAAACAAGAACTGGGTCTCTTTTTCTGAAGTAGATCATTTGTATTTATTCTTTCCAAGAAAATTTTTCAACAAAAAAACCCAACCCGAGAAGGAATGGGCTGCTCCAAATTTCCTCAGTCGGAAAGGACACACCAGGAGGGACAGATGACTGAGTTAAGGTTTCAAAAAACGAAGCACAAGAGAATGTTCCTGAAGTAGAAGGGATCCAAATTCAGGTGTCTTCCCTATTAGGATCAAGGAAGATATTCTCAAGGATGGCTAATAAAGGTAAGAGGTTGTCCAAGTTTGTATCCCTAATTGCCCTTCGCAGGCCGAGGTTCCACCCAAAACCAAAAATGGAGTCTGAATAGAAGAGATAGGTTCATTTTTCAAATCTGATAGAGCATACAAGGAAGGAAACTGGTCCTTCAGAGGTGAAGCACCAACCCAAAGATGTTCCCAAAATTTTATTGAATTGCCAGAGTTAACACCGTACTTGATCCAAGGGGAGAAAGCTGGAAGCAGATCATGGATGGATTTCCACGGAGAAGCAACTGTAGCCCTTGCCACAATTCCAAAATCCTAGTCGTTGTCTTCCAGCCCATGTATGCTAGCCACGATCTTTGTCCACAATTTTTCCTTTTCCATTGTGAACCTCCACAACCATTTTCCCAACAACGCCATATTCCTTTTCTTGATGTTTCCAATCCCAAGACCTCCTAGTCTTTTACATCTAATTACCACCTCCCATCTCACCCTATGATCTCTCTTCTCCTCTCCCGCTCCCACATAAAATTCCTCATTAATTTTTCCAATAAGTTGGAGACCTTGGTGGGGATCTAAAACACTAACAAATAATAAATAAGTAAAGTTAGCTAGGGTGGACCTATTCAGAGTGACTCTCCCTCCTAAGGAAAGATAATTTCAGTTATCACTAGGTGTATTTCTCTCAATGATCAATAAATGCATTGCTCTTTAAGTGTTTGCAGAAAAGCATCATGTGTTTTTAGGTCCTAAACAATTGCACAATTTTTTTAGTTTTTAGAAGTGATTTAGTTATGCAGTCCTCTATAACCTTTTTTTTAGAAAAGTTATCGGAGAAAAGAAAATAAATAACCCAAACGAGACTTTCAGACATCTGATGACCAAAAGGTTTACTAAAGATCTCTTAATAACCGAACCCCAGGATAGAAAGCCATCAAAATATAAGTAACTAACTAATTATTTGCTTGAATCCCTCAAAGTCACTTTCCATTTTATTCAATCCCCTAAAGGTGGTCAAATGGAGGAAATATTATTTACGAATTCTTTAATTCAGGAAAAGAAAGGAGATAACATTAGACAAAATCGTTCAAAAACACCAACCTTAGAAGTTGTGTATCCAGCGGCAAGAGCAAGCACCGGTTGTACCGCGATATAAAGGCCAGGAATATTAAAGGTCTCGAACATAATCTCGCCGGTGTACTCTCGGCTCTCGGGAGCAGTGAGTGGACTCTCGGTCAGAAGGAAGTAATGATCCTCTGGGTCACAACGTAAGTAATTGAATATACACTGTTGCCAAAAACGTTCCATGGCATCCCAATTCTCCACCTGACCATGACGAATAGGATAACTTAGATTATAGGTATTACTTGATCGAGATCGAGCTAGAGCTTCCTCTCCAATAAAGAAATCAAGATCGGCCATGACACCCGCACTGTGCTGTGCAAGCCAATTGCTCTTCCCAGAACCCCTCGATGGATTCGAGAAGGACTCATTAACGGCAACAACAGTCGGGGCGATAAAACATGGCTCGACGTTACCGGCGAACCCCATCTTGGTATACCTGCAAGGGGAGGGGGGCAAAAAAAGTGATCAGAAACGGGGAAAACCAAACGGCGAAGGTGAAATTTGTCGAATAGGTGGAGGATGCGTATGGGGGCAGAGGACGGTACCCGGTACCGTTGTCGATGACTACAGCGGGACGAGAAGCGGCGGCATCCATGGGAAAAGCAAGAGAGTCTGGTGGATCTGCGGCTGAGATCCGAGGAGGGTTTAAGGCATAGGATCATGGTCGTGGTAGGCGCCTCGGGGAGCGCGAAGGAGAAGTCGACGTCGATCGCAAGCGAAAGTGGCGACTCAACGCACACCCTCGTAACTTGAAGAGGATTCCTCCATCCATTTCAAGGATAAACAAAGGGGTTGCAGACTGAGATCATCGTAGCCATCATCATTATGAGCTCAGCTTCTTTTCTTGGCAATCAAACAATCTAAGGTCCATTAGTTTATAATAAGCCTGTTTTTGTCTTTTTCTATTCCTTATTCCATGCTAGAGTGTAGTTTTCTTATTCTCCAGCTAGTATACGTATTTATACGTATATTTGGTGCTGCACGTTACGTGGCGTTCGGTTGTAATAAGCACGTTAACTAAGTACAGTACGTAATGTTTTTCATTTAAACGTTTTTGTTCTGTTACATAAAAATTACTTATTATTTTTGTTAAAATGATTAAAATAGAAAAGAAAACGTAAATGAATCCTAATTTTTAATACATTTAAATTTTTTATTTTCATTATTTTTATTTTTAATTATTATGACAAAAATAATAAAATAATAAATAATTTCTATGAGAGGATCTAAAAAGTGATATTATTATATATTTTTAAGTTCGACGAAGACATCTAGCAGATCCTGACCTTCCATTTGCTGGTCGTGGCTCATCCGGATTCAGAGCCTCCATATATTACGATGTCGTGTGAAAATTCAAAAAAGAATTACCAGGAAAACGAGCCATGTGAAAAGAGAGGAAAATTATGCAATTGAACGCAATATTCAACGATTTTTTTCTTTTCATATTGAAGGTTTGCCACGTGGCCTGTTCTACTGTCTAACACTTTCAGGGTTGGCGAAGCTTTTTTTCTTGAAAGGCCACTTAGAGGAAAACAAAAAATTCTGAACCATTAAACGAGTTTATGCAATTCCGAATACCTACCTCATCATGGTGAAATCCACCGTTTACCGAAGATTTTAGCAGTCTAAAATCGACACGTTACTTCATATTAACATATTAATTGGGTTTTTTACATTAATTGGATGCATTGTTTGGTGAAGTAACGTATCACACTATCACGGAGAACCGTGTTGGCAGCCTCGGCTGTCGAACTCAGACGCCCAAAGCATCTTATAAACTTGTACATGGAAGAACGCATGAAATCTCACGATTTATTTCCCAAAAAAAGTCCCACCGTTTACAAGGATTCCTCTTGCTATGTCTTTTGCAAGCCACGTAAAGACAAATCAAAGGAAGTACGTTAGGCATGTTTACGGCGGTGTAAGTTTTCTGCCGTACATATATATAGATACAATAAAAGGATTAAGACGTGGCCACATGGGAGCCAATAACGAAATCGGTGAGACATCACTGAACAGGTCTGATGTGGCAAAAATTATCAATCACATGAGTTGGCCGTCTGAAAGAGAGAAGAAAAAAAAATACCCAGCAGCTGGCTGTTTCAGTGTTTGTTTACGTGTCTAAACGATGCGTTAGGAATTTAGGATAGGTTTGGGGTAAAATAGTAAATAGAACTTACAGGGCAACTTGTGGTTCATCTTTCCACCTCAAGCATATATATGGTGAAGCATGGAGAGAGAGAAGATAGAAAGAGGTTTCTGATTATTTTAACATGTCGGATAAAGGGCTCGTGTTTGAGGAAAAGTGGATCTCCTTGGTCGGTAGGACATTGAGAGAGACAAAATGTGAAATCAAACGATCACACTCCCATGATACCTTGACATAAATTGGATTCATTCATTTTGCATCGATTTCATGGTTATCGTCTATGGGAAAACAAGATTCATTATGTTTTTTTTATTAAATGAAATCTATTCTTATGCACTAAGGGTAGGGGAGTCTAACAAAACTACATCTAGGGGTGAGAAAAAAAAAAAAAAAAAAAACCAAAAATTGAATCGACCGAAAAATCGATTGAAATCAACAAAAAAATCAGTTAACCAAATCAATTGGTTCATTTTCTGTTTGGTGTTTTTAAAAAAACGAAGGTACCAATGGTTCTGTTTCGGTTAACCAATATAGGAAATCGGTAGTTAACCGAATTGACTAGTATACATATATTTCTATATATTTTATATATATTTTTTATATTATAAGTTAATAAATAGGTATTATATATAAATATATATTTATAATATATAATATATTATTTATTATTTAAATTATAATATTTTATATATTTATATTTTTTATTATATACTTATAATATATATTGTAAAAATTTAAAAACCGAAAAAACTGATGAACCGAATCAATGGTTAACCAAACCGGTCAACCAATTAACCGATTGGCTTCATTTCGGTTTCGGTTAACAATTTTCCAAAAATTGGTAGTACCGATTCGGTTAAAAAAAAAAGGCCCATGGTTTGGTTAACCGAACTGTGAGCACCCCTAACTACATCAGACATGCATGGAGGAAGGCATAACAAAAGGGCAAGGTTCAAAATTTTGCAATGTATTAGACCGTAGCAGTCGATACGTATCGTTTCGGTACAAGTCCGATACACCATAGAAATTATTAGCGTTCCTTTTCGTATGTATCGGTCTGTTCGGGCCGTGCAAAGCAGATACAATAGAAGACCCCTTCTCTCTCATTAATTTCATTAAATTATATGTAGGGCGAAATTACCTCTCATTAATTTTATAACTCCTATATTTGAGTGTAATTTTGCTCTTATTAATTAGTTAATTATCCCTATAATTAATGCATAATTTTAAAATTGAATTTCAATTTTAGTGCCTCATTGGAATTCTGTTCTCATTAATTTCGTTAATTAATAACCCTCTTTCTCATTAAATTTGTTTTGTTAGTATAAAAAACTACAACCTTAGCAATAGCAACATTTGAACCCTAGTCATTAGGCTTTAACAACTAGAGGTTCACCACTAAACCACGACCATTTGCTTGCTACAAGTTTATGAATTTTTATTTTTAAGTAAATTTTCTCCTTTTCTTAGCGTATGCTTATCAATAAATGTTAGAATTAATTATTAAAATTTATGTTTTAATAAATATTAAGATAAATTATATTGATTATTTTAAAACTAATGTATATCAATATACATTTTAGTTTTTTTTTCATGTTTTAGTTATTCCATCATTTGTCAATAGTTACTAAGTGTGTCTTGATATCTCGAATTTTTTATAGACCATCAAATTACAATTTGTTTTTTACTTTTAAATAACTTATTACAATCATATAAAACTTGTAACTATCATTATTAATATATTCTTTAGGATTTATTTGAGTTTTTTAACATATTTATGCATATCTTAATTTTTCATTTGTATCCATATATATCCAAAAAGTATCTCAATACATTTTTTAAAATTATCTTTCCGATACATCTTACATTTTCGATACTTTAAACCTTGCAAAAGAACAACAAGTAAGGGCATTTGAAAGACCCTGGTTGGCAATTCGATCGACTACTATAGTAGCTTCTCTAAGCACAAGCAAACTAACCACATCAAAAGCCAGCATTGAGTGGTCCAATTCCAACCTATCCTTGTTCAAATCAAACCAGATGCTTTTACCCAATGAATGAAAATCAGTGGATTAGTGCTTGTGTTTCCATAAATTTCAGGGTTTCTTTTGGGTGGGAGTATAATAACAATAAAGAAGTAAAAGATTTGAGTTCGGATCCACTCACGTGAGGACATGACTTTTTTTGGTTTCACGTGGAAATTGGACTGATCAATTGAACACCCATGGCTGCTGCTTCTCTAGCCAACCCAAAACTTTGAATATAATTATAGAAAGAGAATAGGGTTTTGCATGAAAAGAATGGTTCACTTCGACTTCTCAGAGAGCAGAGCATTACACACTTTTAGGGAGTATCTCCTTGCTTTTAATATCATCTATCTTGCTTTATGCAATTATTTTGGTTATTCTGTTACTTATATTTTGTTACTTCTAGTTACAATTATTTTATTATTACAGTTAGGCTTGATATTCTAGTTGGTTTGTTTCCCTTTATTTCATCTTCTAGTTTAGTTACGTTTCAACTTTAGTTAGCCTCGAGCCTTTCAATCGGATATTAATCTTTATTGTCAATCTTTTCGCTCTTAAGTACCTATTTGATGTTACACCGCGTCTTTCCCTACTCTTCTTCGCCACTTGTAATTACTCTCTGCTGCATAGTGTTAGGTGGCATTTTCACTTCCCGCTTCTTACTTTTTTTGTTTTATTCATCTTCTTCTTCCTCCTTTTCCCGTGCTTCAATCTCCCTGTACCTTATCTCTTTCTCCTACCCAGTCCTCTTCTTTCCTCCTTTCTCAGCCTCCTCATGGAAGACTTAGACACCTTGAATGAAGCCTTTCATAACATGCTCCAGGCAAACAACATACCTAGCATAGAACTCGTTGATATTCAACCCCATCTTCCTCCAAACCATCATGAAAATTGGAAATTTTCTTTTATCTATCATCTTCTCTTGCGTTTAATTGACCAATTTTTTGAACTAGAGGAAGGCCTTTACTTACTCTGAAATCTTAATC
The DNA here is from genome assembly GCF_056320005.1 of Nelumbo lutea. Taxonomy (NCBI): domain Eukaryota; kingdom Viridiplantae; phylum Streptophyta; class Magnoliopsida; order Proteales; family Nelumbonaceae; genus Nelumbo; species Nelumbo lutea. The sequence goes on from NC_142687.1 coordinate 7,665,162, forward strand.
CTAACTGCCTCTTAATAGCTCATTTTTAGCAAGGTCACTTTAGATTAAGGTTTCATTATGAAAACGACTTTCTTAGATTTCGTGACAGTGGTCCTTGGATTCTTAATGGCCAACGGATTATTATCAAACCCTGGGTACCAAGAATACCCCAATATGAATGGCACCTGAATCAAATTGAACTATGGGTTCAACTTCATGACCTCCCCTATGAAATCCTATCTGAAGCTGTAGGATGTCCTCTCTTTGAAAGAATTGGTCCCACTCATGAAATAACAATTCTTCAAAATTACATACGAGCAGAAGTGCTTGTCATTATTGATTAACCTCTGTAAGTATGATGTTTTTATAGTCCCATTCATTGTGTAGTTTACCACTATGAAGATCTTTCTGCTATCTGTTTCATTTGTAATCGAGTTGGTCATTATTTTCAGCGGTGCTCTCAACCTATACCTCATGTTTTTGGCCAATCCTACGAATAGTATTTTAATCAATGAGTCATGCATTTACTTGGACCTTGGTTACATGCAGAAATACATATGAGGCGTAACTGGCATTGTCTTTCTTTTCGGGCTTTTATTCACGTTCTAGTTCCACCAAATCCTTTTCCAACATCCAATCCTCCACGTTCTTCTCACCCCACCTGTTTCTACCCCACCTGTTTCCCCCTCGTTCTTCTCACCCCACTAATACTATTTTAGCTCGAGTTAACTCTTCAGAGCCCTCATCATCTCAATCTACTAGTTCTCATACTTTAAGAACTTCTCCATAAACTTTTCATCTTGCTGAATATACCCAGCATCTCTTAACTAATTTGTTTCCTTCTTCTTCAATGGATCCTTCCTCTTCTCGAGGAAAACGACATCGGATCAACCTTCTCCAATGATTGGAAATAGAAACCTCTCCTGAGCTCCCTATTTATGACCACCCAAAATCTTCCCACAGTAACCAGACTGAGCGAATCTTATTTGTTATCCAATCTAATATGGATACTGAGACGGCTATGACAGTTCCTCCATCAGCTTTAATGTTAGCTGAAGATAATCTAGAGAATTCTACGAATTTGGTCAGTTTTTATTATCTTTTATTCTTAGTTACGTTTCCTCTAAAAAAGTGGTGGTGGCTGGCCTCCAACAGCTACACGACGACCAATGTTAATTTTGATTTGGAACTGTCGTGGGTCTGAACGCCCCAAGGCAGTTCAAGGATTAGGAATTTTGGTTAAAATTTTCAATCCAGATTTTTGTTTCTCTATGAAACCAAAATTCCTACTGAAAAAATGCAAATTCTAGCTGTTCATTTTCACTATTCCAATTCGTATTTAATTCCTCTTGAAGGTTGAGTAGGAGGACTAGCCGTCTTCTGGAAAAATGGTTTTTCTATTTCTATCTTTTTGCGTCATCGAGGTTTTATTTTTCTCCTGTTTTAAACAATTGGTTACTTGGTTTTATTTATGGCCCATTGATCAACGCCCATAGAAATACCTTTTGGTCCTAATTAAATCTCCAACCTCAAAGTTTTGGTCTTCCTTTTTTACTTATTGGAGATTTTAATGAGGCTGATCATATTACCATCCAGGATCCTTCTCCCTCTGATAGAACTACTAGACTATCTTCCGCCCAGTAACATAATTTAATTTTTGATCATAATCTTATGGAAATTTATATTCAAGGTGGTAGAATGAGTTGGTCTAATAAGCGCTCCATAGGCTTAGTTACTAGAACTCTAGACCGAGCCTTAACTAGCCCTGAATGGATCTCTGCCTTTCCTCATGCTACTCTTAACATTTATGCTCGTTGGGGATTTGATCATAACCCTCTAATCCTTGACACTTCCCCAATGACAGAACAACATCCTAAACCCTTCAAATTTTTTGAAATGTGGCTATCAGATGAATCCTATAAACTTGAATTTTTTAATGGATGGAATTCCTCTGTATCTGGTCATGTAGCTTTTTGAATCTTGTAAAAAATGGATCAAATTAAGAAAAATCTTATTATTTGGAGAAAAACTAGATTTACTGATCATTGCCATCTTTTACATCAGTTGAAGTCCCAAATTATTCAATGTGAACAAAATACCCCCTGGAACCAGATGACTTTGAATTCTCTTTACGAAAAGTATGATGGAATTCTATCTCAAATTGAAAGCTTTTGGAGACAAAGATCCAGACAACTCTGGCTAAATTTGGGAGATAAAAATACTAACTATTTTCATAAAAGTACAATATGTCGCCAAAGAAGAAATGAAATACAAGGAATCCGAGATAATCAAGGGACATGGGTCACTAACCATAAGGACATAGTCGATACCTTTATTGATTATTTCTTAGATTTATTTATTCATGTATGCTCCCCTGATATGAAATCTGTTTCTGAATTTTTTCATCCCATCATAATGCAAGATGACAATCAAGTGTTAATTGTTGTACCCTTTGAAGAAGAGATCAAATCAGCCCTTTTTAGCATAGAAAGTTTAAAATCTCCTGGTCCAAATGGCATGCCGGCTCTGGTCTATAAAGAATTTTGGGATATGATGCGAGATGATATCATAACTTTTGTCAAAGAAATTTTCCAGAATAGAAAACTCTTAAAAAATGTCTCAATCATACTTTTATCTGTCTTCTTCCAAAAAAGGAAAATTGTACCACAATTCAAGATTACCATCTTATTAGTCTCTGTAATGTGTTGTACAAAATCCTTTCAAAAATTCTGGCTAATAGACTTCGTACCATTATGGATAAATGCATATCTCCTAATCAATCTGATTTTATCCCAAGACGTCAAATGATGGCAATACCATTATTGCCCATGAGATGTTTCACTACCTGAAACATCACCGAAAAGGTACAGGCTTTGTAGCTATTAAGTTAGACACGACAAAAACCAATAATCGTCTTGAATGGCCTTTTCTCCTATAAATCCTTAAAACTTTAGGTTTTGCTCTAGAGTTCTGTCAACTCATTCATGAATGTATTTATTCAATCTTCTTTAATGGCACCGCAGAGGGTAGGATCTCACCCACTAGAGGTATTCAACAAGGAGATCCTTTATCTCCTTATCTTTTCATTATTGCCATGGAATACTTTAGTCGTATGATTTCCAAAACTGAGAATACTAATCAACTTCAAGGTGTGAAAATTTCACCTAGGGTTCCTACCATTTATTTTTGCTGATGATATTCTTCTCTTCTTGAGAAGCCATAGAGATGAACTGGACTCAGTTAAAACTTTACTTCATCAATTTCATAGTCTCTCAGGACAATTAATTAACTTAGATAAATCTGGTATTTATTTTAGTAAAAATACCCATACAAGAAACCAACGTATGATCCGAAGACAACTCTAGATGGAACCCCTTCCTATGATTTCGAAATATTTGGGTCTCCCTTTAATTTGGGGACATAATAAGCATTCCCAATTTTCTTTCCTCTTGGATAATCTTAAGAACAAACTTAATAAATGGAAAGCTTCCACCATTAGTCAAGCAGGTAAATGAGTTTTGATACAATCAGTCATTCAGTCAATTCCAACCCATTCCATGCCTGTAACTCAATTACCTAAGAAAACTATTACTAAAATTGATCAAATCATTAAAAACTTCTAGTGGAAAAAATCAGAAAAAAAAAATCCGCATCCTTACCAATGGGCTTCTTGGAGTAAATTAACTATTCCTAAATCGGCTGGTGGTCTAGGTTTTTGGCAAACCAAACTAATTAACCTTGTCGTTCTAAAAAAAACTCACTTGGAGATTTCTCAATAATCAGCAAAAGTGGTAGGCCCAACTTTGGAAATCCAAATATCTACCTCGTAATACAATTTTTCCTTATAGAATTCCTCAGTCTAGCTTCTATTTTTGGAAATCTGTAGCTCCAAAATTGCAATCTTTATCTTCAGAGGTAGGATTTCTAGTATCCAACTCTTCTACAAAAAATATAATCCAACTTCCTTGGGTTCAAGAAAATCATCAATTCCATGTAATTACTCAACTAGTTCTTGATCAGTTAAAGAATATTACCTTTTTGGATCTCATAACAAATGGTCGTTGGAATTATTCAATAATCCCAAATCATTTTGATTTTCATCAATTTTCTCAAATTCTAATACTCCCATTTTACCTACAAATTCTCCCACACACTAGATTTGGACAAAGCACTTTTCGTGGAAGTTTAAGACTTTAGTGGCCTATTATGACTTGATTCAAAACACTCTTCCTATTCTTTCTAATCAAGTCAAATCTTGTACTAAATGGATTTGGAAACTCTCCTGTCCCCCATATATCAACTTCTTTTCTAGAGAATTATCCATAACCATATCCCCATAAAAAAAAAAATCCTTCTTGACTCTCAAGACTTATCTTGTACTTTTTCTTAATGGCATCCTGAAACCTCAAAACATCTCTTCATAGATTGTTCTTTCACAAAGTTTGTATTATTTGCCTTTCCTTGGAATGTCAATTTTATAGAAATGAATCATGCATCCTGGATTGACTGTATCCTTTATATTGAACAAAAAGGTTCAGATAAAGATATGTTTTGGTTAATACTTTCTTGGTATGCTATTGCTTTATATTATATTTGGCATGCGAGAAATGAAAAGATCTTCAAAGATTCATATATTTCTAATATTTGAGTTATTCAATGGAATTATTGTACTCAATAATACTTTCTTGGTATGCTATTGCTTTATATTATGTCTCATTTTTACTGATGCAAGAAAGATTAATCATTCCTTATTTTCTAATGGAATTATTGTACTCAATACTCAACTATAGTGTATCCAAATTTTAGGAGGAAAAAAGGAACTTCAATTTATAGAAGAAGCTAAACTTTTTGCGATTCACTAAGGGAGCATCTTAATACGGCGGCTTGGAAAACCTCATCCGACATTTTGTTCAAATTCTAAAGTTATAATCCAAGCTCTCCAAAAACAATTTTCTCTCCCTTGGTCATCTTTAGGACTGTTGATTGAAACCCATAACTTACTCTCTAAGTTTATTAAGTTTATTTCTTTCCAACTTTTACATATTAACAGGAGGCATAATGTCCCTGCGCATTAAATAGCAAAATTGTGTAAAAATGCTCCACATAAACATATTTTACTATATAACTATCTCCTGTCGTAGAAAAAGGTCCAAGACTTTGTATTTTGTTCTTTTTGTTAATATATATTTTGTTTTACCTGTAAAAAAAAACCACATCGGAAGCCAAGATCAAGGTGTATTCCGAATTTGGAAAATAAAGAGTCTTATAGGCTTGGTCTAGGTGAAGAATGTCCAAAATGATGGTGGAGTTATTACATTTCACAATTAGACACGAAAAAACAGTGGTAGTGGCAATGGTGATGCCCAATAATAGTGATAGTCGAGGAGGACAAAATTTGGTAGTGTCTGGAGAGAAGGAGGAAGAGGGAAGTCAAGAAACCATCTAACCGATTGAGCTTTTAAGATGACTTTAATGGCTATGAGGGCTAGCTTCTTCCATTAATGATTCCAGCTTTTTATGACTTGACTACTTTATGAATAGTTTGAGAGGGGGGAGTGGTGCTTTGATAGAATCAATCATATTATTTCATGCAAGCCAAATGTGTCAGCATATGATAGAAAACAAACTTTTGAGAGCTGCATGATCTGGGGCTTGAAGTTGTTGGAGCCAAGATTTTAGCCAATACCCAAAATGGTTTCTTGGGCTTCTGAACATTGAGGGCAATTAATGCTATGAAAAAAATGGCACATGTAAAGGTTCAAGTTCACTGCAACTAATTAGTTGTGGGCACAACGCCAAAGTAAGTGATTTATCTTCGATTGGCTAAGAATTAGGATTCCAAATACTACTCCACATTCTAGAGTTAAGGGAGAGCCCAAAAGAGGAAAGAGGGCTTTCCTTTATAAGATGCTTTTTGCAATGTAACTAGCAGACTTTACAATGAAAATGCCTCTTTTATCATGCAAGATAGAGAGTCTTGCCCTAACTCCCACCCAAATGGAGTACTCAAAACAACCTTTACTTCATTAGGGAAGAGAGCTCAAATGGCATCCACATTCCATCTTTGAGAATGAGGGAGGAAGAGGTTCTCATCCTCAATAAGATTATAGGTGCATGAATCAAGTTTGAGCTTTGAATTCAGCCTTTAGGGAGGGACGGGAGCCACCATACAAAACATTTATTTGTCTACCATCCTCAACTCTCTAGCAACAACCCCTCTAGATTATCTCTCTAGCCTGAACAATACTTCTCCAGGTCCACAATAGCTTATGCTCAGGATTAGCCAACCAAAACATTGAGTTTGGGATGTAAAGTCTTTTAAGAATGAGAGACCAAGGTTGGTCATTGTTTTTTGATCAAATTCCAAGCTTCTTTTGCGATAAGAGCAAGGTTGAAAGTCTCAAGGGATATGAAGCCTAAACCAACGTTTCTTTCTGGCAAATAGAGCTTTTTTCCAACTAAGCCAATGGAAACACATTTCAATTAAGAATCTGGCCCTAAAAGAAGTTTGACATTTGACTCTCTAACCTATCAACACCTAATATATAAAGTTTTTATGCTTTCCAACAATATGCAGGTCGGGTTTAGCCTAATACCATACTTGTACATGTTATAGGATCCCACCCCAATGGTGTTTCCAAGTCTAGATCTGATCCCAACAAGCCATTGGACCTATTCATGGGCTAGGCTTTGCCTCTTTATCAACAGAAAATGTGCAGGCCCGAGCCCAAGCCTAAGCCTGGCCTAACCATCAGGCCTAGATTTTGAGCCCGAGCCCAGCCCTTATGTAAAGCCTGAAGCCCAATGTATACATAAAATGTCTCATTTTTAGTGTACTTTTATAAACTAATATTATGTTAATTTAGTAATAATTTAATAAATTAATAAACTAATTTATATTTCCTAATAGTAAATTAATATTTATTATAATTTAATAGACAAATATATATTATATATTATTATATATAACATAAGTACATTTTGATTATATGTAATAATGTCAGGTCGGGCTCATTTGAGAAAGCCTGAGCCCGACTCAAAAAATGATCGGGCCTGGTATTTAAAGCCCGAGCCTGCGGCCCTGAAATTTTGTCCAAACCCAAAAAATAACGGGTCAAGTCGGGCTGGCCCGTTAGGCTACCTAGTCCATGAATAGGTATTGGTTGTAGAAAGCATTAACCCAATTTGCAAACACTACAAAGCATTTACAGTTCTGCCTAGTACAAGGTAGATCTATTTGCCCCCTGTGTTGCTAGAGTGTCCGCCAACCCATTTGCAGTCCTTTTGGTCCAGCAAACTGAGTGTTGAACTTCCTTGCAATTATGTTAATTTCTCTATATATAAATTTGAGCTTCCAAGGTGTTGATGTAATGTTTTTAGCCCAAGAAATGACCAGCAGTGAGTCTCCTTCTATTTCTAAATCTGTTGTACCAATCTGCTCAGCCATCTTTAAGCCTTGAAGTAGAGCCAACGATTTCGCCTGTATTGAATCACCAATACCTATTGGTCCCGAGAAGAGTGCCACAACTTCACCTAGATGATTTCTAATAACACCTCCTATACCTGCCTGATGTAACCGGTTTCGATCACGTATCATTTTTTTCGTGATGTGTCAATTTTTTGGCTAAGTACCTCGTCATCTCGTATGCTCCCAAGTGGCCTATGACTCAGAGGCTGAAGCGGAGTGCCCTGGTGGTGAACTACCTTGATGAGCTGCTAGGAGGTGAGCTACCTTGATGAGCTGCCTGGAGGTGAGCTACCTTGATGACGAGCTCCCTAGTGTAGTGCAACCCGACTGCTAGTGGCAAGAGGTGATCTGGCTACCAGTAATGACGGGAACTAAACTGGCTACTCCCTGCTGGTGATGATCTGCTCATCTTTGTAAGCGACGGGAGCTAAGGGACCTGCGACAACTAAATCAGAGAACCCGAGGTGTTTACCCGGTGAGGTCACTCTGATGGCTAAGTTAGCACAGTATAGTAGTAGAGAGCTTGAAGATGATAAGATAATGAAAGAGCTAGAGAGCAGAGGTTACCCATCCCTTTTCGCATCCTACCTTCGCCCCTGGGGGGTGAGGTCTTTATATACTAGAGTCCTCATGGGTTAGGTGGAGCAGTTCCTAGATCCCAACTGTGATAGGACTGGCTTGCGTGTTAGGTGGGTGAAATGCCATAAAATGGTAAAACTGTCCCTTCTCATCAGAACCGGGGAGTGGGTGAGCTAAAATAGCCATTACAAGTCACAATCCCATAAAATGTGGGGTACGGTGGCTGGGTCTTCTTGTGACCCATAGGCTTTGGATGGGACTCATAGTCCGCTCCTGAGTTCGCCCATGCCGTAGAGGCGACTGGGCCTTCTTGTGGCCTTTAGGCTTTGGGAGGGACCCGTAGTCCGCTCCTGAGTTCGCCCATGCCGTAGAGGCAACTGGGTCTTCTTGTGGCCCTTAGACTTTGGGAGGGACCCGTAGTCCGCTCCTAAACTTTGTTGCTCCTTGAAGACCTGTAAGGAACTAAATGTCAGAGGACCTAGGGTGCTAACCCGGTGAAGTCACTTCAATGGCTAAGTTAATACTCCCATAGTAGACCGCGAGCTAGAAATCACAATCTGAGAGTTAGAGTTTGCTTACTTGTTTCTGAGGCTGGTGCCTTTTCAATTCGTCAGTTCGTGCCTGGGCCAGGCCGCCAGGTCGGCGCCTGTGCCAAATTGGCGCATGTGCCAGGCTGCCAAGTCGTGCGCAGGCCGCCAGGTGTGCGTCTTAGAGCTACTTAGTCTGTTAGCTCCCTGCACAATCTTTGAGTTCATAAAAAAATGGAAACTATAAAGCGAGAGCTTCAGTTTCTAAAAAGTTGAGGGCTTAGCTTTCCGAGAGAAGAGGACTTAGCTTTTTGTAAGATAAGAACTATCTTTTTGTCGAATGAGAACTTAGCTTTTTGTAGCGTGTTCCCACAGACGGCGCCAATTGATGCAACCGGTTCCGGTCACGTATCATTTTTTTTATGATGTATCAATTTTTTGGCTAAGTACCTCGTCATCTCGTTTTCTCCCAAGTGGCCTGTGACTCGGAGGCTAAAGCGGAGCTCCCTGGTGGCGAACTACCTTGATGAGCTGCCTGGAGGTGAGCTACCTTGATGAGTTGCCTGGAGGTGAGCTACCTTGATGACGAGCTCCCTAGTGTAGTGCAACCCGACTGCTACCGACAAGAGGTGATCTGGCTACTAGTAATGACGAGAACTGAACTGGCTACTCCCTGCTGGCGATGATCTGCTCATCTTTGTAAGCGGTGGGAGCTGAGGGGCCTGCAAGAACTAAATCAGAGAAACCGGGGGTGTTTACTCGGTGAGGTCACTCCGATGGCTAAGTTAGCACGGTATAATAGTAGAGAGCTTGAAGATGATAAGAGAATGAGAAAGCTAGAGAGTAGAGGTTACTCATCCCTTTTCACATCCTACCTTCGCCCCTGGGGGGTGAGGTCTTTATATACTAGAGTTCTCATGGGTTAGGTGGAGCAGTTCCTGGATCCCAGCTATGATGGGACAAGCTTGCATGTTAGGTGGGTGAAATGCCATCAAACGGTAAAACTGTCCCTTCTCGTCAGAATCGGGGAGTAGATGAGCTAATATAGCCGTTACAAGTCACAATCTCGTAACATGCGGGGTACAGTGGTGTGATCCTTGAGGTTGTCAGGTTAGTGCTTGTGTCAGGCCGCCAGGTCGCACCAGGGCCAAGCTGCTAGCTCGTGCCAGGGCCAGACTGCTAGCTCATGCCAGGCCGCGCCTGCTGGGACACCATCAACTTAGTAAATGCAAGTTATTGTCAAAGTGGTCTCGGGTGTCGCCTAGTTGTTCTAAGGTGCCAGGCTACATGATGGCGAGCTGCCTGTGAGTGTTGCATGATGGCGAGCTGCCTAGTGGCGAGCTTCAAGCTGTCTAGCTATCAAGGGGATGCACTTAGTTGGCATGAGGTGCCAGGTGTCACAATGTCATTGAAGGGCCAAATCCGCCCTTATCAATGCCCTTCCCGGGTTTCCAAAGGAACTCCCATCAAAGTTTAGTTTTAATTTGTTCAGTGCAGGTGGCTTCCACTCTAATCTCACAACTTCTTTGGGAACATCTGTCTGTGCTACTTCAGTCCAGCTTCTTAAAATCTCATTCATAGAGAAGTTTTTGAATAGAACCATGGTCATCACCCAATGTGTAGTTCTGATTTTTATGGTTTCAATGACTTCCTCCTTTGATTTACTTTTTCCGAAAAAATTCTTTGGTTTCTTTCCTCCCATATAGTCCAAACCACAGAAGCTCTTGTTGCCTCCATAAGCACTTTCCTCTTTTGTTCTGTTGCTTCAAGAGGGAGGGATTGAATAGACTTGCCACATCCTGTGGGGGAGCCCATCTGCATCCAAAGAGAAAACAAACAATTTCCCAAATACAAGAAACAAAAGAGCAGGATAAGAGTAAGTGGGGTAGGGTTTCACCACAGTCCATACAAAGGACACACACATGAGGAGAGAGACATTTATTTGGCCTTCTTTTCTATAGCACATCACAAGTATTAACCTTCCCTAGGAACACTTCCCAACAAAAGGCTTGCACTTTAGGAGGGATTGGTTTACACTAGATTTCTCTCACTGGAAAGTTCACCCCCAGAGGATTAGAATGAGTGAGCAAACCGAAGAAAGAGGCACAAGAAAATAAACCATCAGGAGTTGGGGACCATACTCTACTATCAGTTGTAGTTTGGTCTAAATAAACTTTCTCAAGGGTTGAAAGCAAAAGTAATAGGGATTCACATTCATTTTCCCTTAGCCTTCTTCTGAAGCCAAAGTCCCAAGAGATGCCCAAATCTGAAAGTATGCCAACCCTAGCAACAGGTTTGGTTTTAAGGTTTGATAAAGAGTAGAGGTCCGGAAAATTATCCTTAAAAGGCAAATTCTCAACCCAAAGGTCTTCCTAGAATAAAACTTTATTGCCACACCCAACATCGAGACGAATAAATTGAAGAAAAGTTGGTAGTACCTCAAAGATTGCCTTCCAGGGGGAGTTTGGAGCTGCATTGGAGGCTAATTTTGCATCCTGACCGTTTTTTGCTTCATCATGAATGCTCTTAATGACCCTGTGCCACAACCTATCTTCTTCACAAGGGAATCTCCATAGCCATTTCCCTAGAAGGGCCTTGTTTTTTTGTAAAATGTTCCCAATACCAGGTCACCTTGCTCCTTAGGTTTATAAATTTGCTCACACTTCACTAAATGATCATTCTTTTCATCATCAGGTTCTCACGAGAAATCCCTCATTATCTTCTCCAACTTCTTTGTTATTTTCACTGGGATTTTAAAGGTGGAAAGGAAATAGGTAGGTAGGTTTGCTATGGTGGATTTTATCAAGGTGATTCTACCCCCCAAGGAAATGTAATTTCTCTTCCACGTTGCCAACTTCTTTGTGAAAGTCTTTAAAATTGGCTTCCAAAAACTTTTGGGTTTCCCTTCAATGGAAAACCTAGGTATTCTAAGGATCGGCTTTTCACTTCACAACCTAGCAAATTTGCCATGGCTTGGATGTCACCCTCCCCTATGTTTATTCCTGCTACACAACTTTTTCCCCAATTTACTTTTAGTTTGGAGGTCTGTTGAGACTTGTCCACCAAGATTTTTAGATTCCTCAAACTGGATCACAACTCTCACAGAAGATGATTGTATCATTTGCATTGCAAGTGAGACACCACTACTTCTGAACTACTAATCCTCCAGCCTTCAAACTGATTTTCTTGGTCAGCCTTGATGATTTGTCTACTCAGAACCTCAACACAATAGTAAATAAGAATGGGGATAAGGGATCACCCTATCTCAGTCCTCTTTTAGTCGGGAAGAAATCCTTTGCTACCCTATTTAGGAGAATAGAGAAGTGTGCTGAGCTAATACATTCTTTGATCCACATTCTCCACCTTTCACCTAAACCCATATTTTCCATGAAATTCAACAAGAAAGACCAATCCACCATGTCATAAGCTTTTTCTAGATCCAATTTACAAACCAAACCTTTGCCACCTTGTTTTTTCTTAGCTGCCACACATTCATTTGCCACTAAGATTTGATCCACTATTTGTCTCCCTTCTACAAAAACTGCTTGATTCTGTGAAATAACAAATGGCAAATTGTTTTCAACTGACCAACCATAACTTTAGTAATGATCTTGTACATACTACTATTCTGTGAAATAACAAACTCTCCTGTAGAGAGTTTCCCCTTTTGATAGAACTCAACAAAGACATCCATTAAATCATCATTCAGGATTTCCCAACAATCTTGATAGAAAGCCATTGAAAAACCATCCGGCCCCGGAGCTTTTGATCTGTCCATCGAAAAGATTGCTTCATGGACCTCCTCTACACTAAAGGCTCTTTCTAAGATAGCAACTTCGGTTTTTGGCACTCTATCCCACTATAATTCTCCCAACTCCAAATTGCTTTCAATAGAGGAACCCATGATTGACATAAAATGATCCACAAAGCACCTTTCAATTTCCTCCTTTGAGTTGATTTCTCTTCCCTCCACCTCTATACTGGAGATTTGGTTTTTCCTTCTTCGCCCATTTGCTAGGGAGTGGAAAAATCTAGTGTTTCTATCCCCCTCTATAAGCCATTTGCATCTTGATTTTTGTCCCCAAGAAATTTCTTCTTTCCTTAGGATCTCCTCTAGTTGCACTTTTAAATTCCATCTTTCGGCTCTATCCTTCGGCCCACATTCTTTATTGGCTTCCTTTTGATCCAACTCTATTTTCCTAGCTAAATCCTCCTTTAATACCTCAAGATTTCCAAATTCCTCTTTGTTCCACTCCTTGGTCTTTTCCTTCAATCTTTTCATCTTCTTAGTGAATCTCACCACCTTTTCTCTAACCCCTATTCCACCTTCTGGCCACCAATCTTTTACCTTTTGCAAAACATTTGGAACTTCCAGCCACATATTCTCAAATCTAAAGGGTGTGGGGCTTCTAATAAGGTTTTCTTGGTAGAGACTTAGAGGGCAATGGTTCAATGTTACTCTAGGGAGGGCTTTTAGTGTTAAGTTTCCCCACAACTCCTCCCAATCAAAAGAGAAAAGATACATGTCCAGTTTTGAGAAGACTTGACTTTCTTGAAAATTTGACCATGTGAAGGAGGCTTGCAACAATGTAGGTTCTCTCAATTCTAGGGATTCAATAAAGGAGTTGAAATGTCTCATACTTGTTGTTATAGTCTGATTGGGATTGTTTGTCTCACTTGTGTACCATATCACATTGAAATCCCCACTCAAACACTATGGACCATCCCATAGGCCCCTAATTGCAGCTAACTCTCCCCATAATGTATCCCTCTCTCTATATGAGTTCAGGCCATACACATTAATCAGCACCCACATCCTTCCATCACTCATCCTCTTGGCTTTTATTGATACCGAGTATTGTCCTATCAACTCCTCCTGACAGTCCACTTCCTCTTTCTTCTGAGGATACCACCCGAGACACCCTAAGATGGGGCAAAGGACCAACTTAGACCCCTGCTACTCTAGATACTTCTTATCCATCTTCCATCCAAATCTGAGAGTTTTGTTTCTTGGAGAATGACCACTACCAGTCTCTCTTTTCTTATCACATTCCTTATTATTTTCCTTTTCTTTGCACTCCCTAATCCTCTTACATTCTAATAAAGAATCTTTGTTCCACTTTTTGTCTAACCCCACCCATTCCCTATTACCCAGTCTTAGTCTCCTCTTTTTTTCTCCCTCTTCTTATTTACAGATTTCTCATAGGATACTCTACAAATTAGTTTTTCCACCTCATTCATTCTTCTTTTTCTTTTTTTTTTGTCATCTACTATCTCCTTTCTAAGCTAGACCTTCCCTTTGGTAAACTTTCCTCTAGCTTTCTTTTGTTCATGCCCTTCTAATTTAGGAGGTCTTCTGCATTCATCATTTTCCCCACCAAACCCACTAAGTACCTTCCCCTTCTCTTCTGTACTGACAACAGTTCCAATTTGCCCTTCTTTCCTCTTTAATAGCTTCTCACAATTCACTGCCAAGATTCCTCCCTCCTCCCTATCTTTATCTCCTCTCCTAACTTCTCCTTCCTCACAGGGGTCATTTTTCGCCAACAGTGAAGTTTCTACAGCTGGATCTGCAAAAACCAAAAGTTGAGGATTACTACTAAGAATAATATCAATTGAATTTTGAGAGTAAAAAGGAGAGGAGGAGAGGATTGGAGTAAGGGAAAGGGGGAAGGAACTCCCTGATCTTGAATCTGGTTTCCACCAACCACTCCAAAGACGATCCCTGATGGTTCAAGTTTAGGTTCAGTAGCCACCTGTGCAGCTGGGGGGATCTGTTCCTCAAGTGGTTCCATGTTTGGTTTGCAGCGGGAACCCAACTCCTCAAGCTTGTTACCCTACCTTTGTTCTTGCTTTGTTTCTACATTCTTCTCTCTTTGAGAATCATAAAGAGGCCTCCCACTCTCCATGGAAGAGTCACCAACCCACGAATCCTGTAGCTCCAGAACTTCCATACTAGCTTCTTCAATAAAAAGGAGTTTCGTTCCATAGTCCTCGAGGTTTGTAAAATTACAGACCTTTGTTGAGTCGGGCCTACCTATATTTGACGGTTGATCCACTTCTTCATTGCCCACATCTCTTAAGTCCTCCCAGTCAGAGTCATCTTTAGAGTCCCCTTGCGAGTCCCTATTGTATTGAGGGTTCAGCTTTTCAAGCATTGTGGAGTTCTCTTCAGTAGCTGTCCTCCATTGAAGAGTCTTTCCTTGTGCAGAAGAGGTGCCTACAACTTGAGAAAGAGAGGAGAAGAAAGCTCTGTTTGACGTTCCCGTAGGCGCACAGGCGCACAGGTCCTGAAAGGTCGAAGGGGAGGTAGATGGGAACAATGATAGATTGCACCTATTGTCCCCCAACTGCGTACAAAACCTTTGCGCGTGAGAAATAAGAGGGTCAGTGACCCAACTAAACTCTTTGTAACCGGTTTAAAAGCTTTGGTCGGGTTATGTAACCCCGACCCAAAAAACCCAATTTCCTTTGTGTAATGGGTGTGAGAAGGCCCACTTCTCGATCTCAGCACCTCAGAGTAGGATTTTCCTTGGACCGTTGGATCCCATTCAATTTTTTTTTTGAAAAATCTCCCATAAATGGCAAGGAGTGCTTCTTAAGGCTATCCCCCGACTTTTCAGTTTCCATAATTCCCTGGTCAGCTTGAACTTTTGGGCGGTCCACCCAGCTCTTACCACATGGCCTCCAAGAGTTCATGTAAGCGTCTTCTTCCTCCGAATTGTTCCAGAGATTTTCTTTGACTTCTGATGCCAACCACACTGTTCTCCAACAGTCAACTACAAAGATATCCATACTCCTTGAGATTTTTTTAGATTTTACTCCTGCCACTTTGATTTTTGCCACTTGAATATTTTCCACGCAGAACCCTTCCAATACACCACTACAAGCCACTGCTATTTTGTGGAAAAAGTGTTCCTGCCAGAGGTTAAAGGGTAACCCTAGAATCTTGATGACAACGGTCTTCTGAGAGATGTTTATTTCATTACGGGAAGGCGACCAGTTTTCCACTGCAATCTGGCCATATTTTGTTTCAAGGATTCTGTTCTCAAACTGAAGTTCGGCCATGTCAAGTATTGCTTTACATCTCTCAAAAGGGATAAGGGTGAGTTTCTCCTTTGGCTGAAACTTCTCCCTCAAGATTTGTCGAACTTATTCCCAATTCTCAACTTCCTTTTTTACCTTCACTACCTTCCTCTTGTTCCAATCCACATTCCTTCCATCCCACAATATTTTCGGACAGGTATCTGTTAGTACTATTATGGGAGTAGTCACTTTATTTTGTTTTAACTAGCTTGTTTTCCCAGTTAAACTCTCATTTGCCTCCACCGATTTTTGTTCTTCCCTCTGAGCTTGCTCTTTAGTATTTAAGGTCACCCATTTTCCTTGGTTGAACTCCTCAAGAGCACCTACGACCTTCTTCCATCCCTATTTAGCTTGTCCCTCCGGTAGGCATACTAATTGTTTCCTCCCTTTGCCAAAGAACTCTGTTAATACAAGAAAACCTCCATTTTTGTTTCTTCTATTTTCTACTGTAAATCTTTTTCCCTTGTTTGTCATTTCATTTCTCCATCCCTGTATTCTTTATGCAAGTAGTAAACCATCTACAAAACCTTTAAACCAATCGATCACTTCTGAGTCCATTAGGATCGTTGCTTGTTGGTCTTCCCTTATTTTTAGACTCTTCATCCCCCTATTTGTTATCTCCTCCATGAGGATCTTCTTCTCCAGCTGAAATACTCTTTTCCATTTTGCCGCATGAACAAATTTCTCCATCTCTCGATTCTCCATGAGGATCTTTTTCTTCTCCTGTTGATATAACCAATTGTTTAAAGAAGAAAGCCACACCCCATTTGAATGTATAGAGCTTAACAAAATATTGTAAAATGATAGAAAATTAGAGTGAATTATTAGGCCACAACAGATAATTGCATGGTATATCTTAGGGGAAATTATGCAACAAATTAGCCAAAAAAATACTACTAGCTAGGTTATGAGAAAAAATAGAGTTATGGTATATGCTATTTTAAGGATTTTGGGGAAGAGCTACCCCTTGGATTTATTTAGTTCACCTCTCCTCTTCTAGCAAGGGCTGTCAACGCATTGGTTTTATCTAACCAACCGAACTGAAGTGATTTTGTTCCCAATTAATAATTGGGTTGGCTTATTTATTGGATGTTCCCAAGCAATTATTTTATAAATAATATATAAAGATTTATTTATTTTTCTTATAATCTTTATTATATTTTTATGTCTAAAAGGGTACATTTGATAAATAATAATATATAAGATAATTTTTCTTAATGATGAGAGGTTAGTTGGCCATCTAGTGACATCATTCCATGTGCCACTTTCAAACCGTTGCATAACATCTCGGCACCATGTAGGCAATGACATGCCTTTGCCAAAGTTGGTTGAGTTTACCTTGGAGCCACCTTAGACACACCTTAAATGCACCTTGCACACCTTGAAAGAGCACCCCGACACCACATAGGCAAGGCCGACCTGTATGCACCTCGGTATGATTAAGCTAGCGATCTCGCCAGGATTAAGCCTGAGACCTCAGCATAAGGGATGACCTCCTATCGAGGTCCCACCAACCTGATTGAGGTCCTGTTGGCGACATGCGTGACATGGCAACCAATCCTCCGGGATCACGTCGCCTGACTGATGGAGCTGGCTTCCACACTGCTCGCTTCAGAGGTAACTGGATAAGCTTTATCACTTTATGTGGAAACCATCTCTGAGTGTGGCGGGCCGATAAGCCACATCCTCCCAAAGATCTTGGATGTGCTACGTGAGGCTCACGAATACCTACACCTATATAAAGGCATCCTTTAACCAAAGAAAGTACACATGGTTTAGCTCTCGGAACTTTCTAGCTCTCTCGCTTTCTAGCACCCTCAAACACTCTTTGCTAACTTAAGTATTGGAGTGCCCACCTTGGGTACTTTAATTGTTTTCTTGTAGCTCGGGCTAGTCAACCTCGTTAGACAAGCATTCGAGCTATCCTCCAACAAGGAATACCAGTGTGCACCATCACTTAAAAATACTTGATTTATAAACATATAAATAATTTACTAATTACTATTGCACTATCATTTTTAGTAAGGTCACTATTGAGGCCTCACAACAATCACCCATAGGATAAACCACAAAGTATTTAAAATAGCAACAAAGAGAAATCTAATAGTAACAAAAATAATGAAATTTAAGCAATGACAAATAAAAACAAGTACCACCAAGAACATAAAGAATTTACATGGTTCGACCTTACCGCTACATCTAAGGAAAAGATGAAAACTATCATTCTCTATAAAAGAAAATTGATAAACAATATAGGTAACTTGTGGCTTGCAACCCAAACCCTTGTACACCCATTCCATCTTTCTTTTCCCAACCCGAAGAACAATAGCAAAAGAATAACTCCACTCTTACACCAAGAGCACCTTTTCTCTCTACTTTTATATCTTTCTCTTCAACAAGAAAAATAAATAAACTTCTTTCTCACTTATCTAAAAAAACCTTAATCCTACATACAAAAGAAACATTTTATATATAAAACCTTATTTAACCTAAAAAAATTACATCAATATCAAATTAAAAATGATTCAATGGTTGAAAAATAAGATACAACCTCAACAATTACATTATCAAAATCAAGTTTTAAGCTGTTATGTATATAGATGTTAGTATTATCATGTCTAGCTGGGTAGGACACTAGGACCTGATATCCATTTAATAATCAGATCAATGTGTTTGGGTTGATTTTGTTTTAATTAATAGTAATCAATTCGGAACTAGTATGAATAGATGTTCCGAACCAGACCTTAGCCGTTGACAACCCTATCACAGTCTTTAATAAACAAAACAAAACAAAACAAAAGAACAACCAACCTTGTAAACTAATTAAGATAGTAAAGCGTACCTTTTGCACCCTTTACTCTAACTCTAATTGAGTACTTGATTGTTCTTTGTCCGAGATTGAAGTAATCAAGATGACAAGATTTCAATAGGTCCCACACTGGCCAAAAATCAGCTCATATTATTGTTTTTGTTATTCAAAAATTTTATTTTAGCTCTTTAAAGGCTTTAAATGATGCATGCAAATGGATGACTTAAAAGACGTGTATCCAAACCCATCAAATATGGATGGGTCCTGATCGTTCAAATACCTGCCACCGTCGTAAATTGAAATCCAATCCCTAGGAAAGATATGTATGATTATTGTTATTATTATTATTATTTTTTTTTTGCAAGAAAGAAAAAAGATATATTCATAATGAAAAAGTTACATGTGATGATAGCAGTCGGTTGTAGTGTAATTTAAATCGGCCCTTACATGAAATATAAGCAAAAAGGTGGGCCATTTGATTATATTGTCTATAAACATCGACAAAACTCACAAAAGATATAAAACTAAGAAAGGAGATTAGTCTTTTGAGATGCTTCTTGTGTAACTGATCGATCCACTAAGATGTCTTACCAGTATTTGCAAAATTTACCAAAGGTTCATAATCAGAATATACCAAAAGATGAGAGATGTTGTGGATTAAGGCTTCTTACAATCCTCCTAGCAGGGCTCGAATTTCGGCATCATAGCTGTTAATTGTCCAACAAGGCGATACTTCAACAATGGCAAACTGTTGATTGGGGTGGCGGATGATGAACCCTCGTCCTGCATTGCAAGAAATTGGGTCAAAAGAACCATCAAGAAATAGCGTGGGCATGCCATTTGTGGGAGGATACCGGGGACATGAACCAGGTTGAGGATGATTTGAAAACTCTTCATGTAAAAACTGTAAGACTGTGTTTGCCACTTTTTTGGGGTCCGTTTGCTCATTTTCAAATAATCTTTTGTTTCTTGCTTTCCAAATATGGTAGCCTATAATACTGAATTGGCTTAGGCTTTTCAACGCTTGTTGCTTACCATAATGAGTGCTTAATGTGAGGAA
Source organism: Nelumbo lutea (assembly GCF_056320005.1). Taxonomy (NCBI): domain Eukaryota; kingdom Viridiplantae; phylum Streptophyta; class Magnoliopsida; order Proteales; family Nelumbonaceae; genus Nelumbo; species Nelumbo lutea. The sequence continues at coordinate 7,684,670 of NC_142687.1, forward strand.
CCAATTGGTTAGAGCCGTATGCATGGATTGGGTAGGCATGGATGATGGGTTTAACCCAATTTGAGCCTCACACCAAATTGCTCGAACAAAAGGGCATTGGAAGAAGAGGTGATGCACGGATTGTTCGTGAACCTTACAAAAGGTATAGAGCCTATCCGATTCACTTAGCCAAGCAAGACATTTATTTTTGGTGAGCAATCCATCCCATACTAACTTCTAGAGAAATAGCTGGAACCTATATGGTACCTTGAGCTTTCAAAAAGATATGTATGATTATAAAGCCAAGGAAAATGATGGTGCAAGTTTACAACTAAGGCTGTTTTTGATTGTAGTGCAATTTTATTTGCACTAGCTACTACAAATGTATGAAAGTGCAAATGAAAAAAATGCAAAATTTCATTTAATTTTGTTTTGAGTTTTACTTTATTATCTCTCATGTATTAATTTACTTCAATTGCATGATAATTAAACAAAAATAAGATAAATTTTGAAACAAAAATAGGTCAAAAATTTCACTCATTTTCCTTCAATTTATTTGCAGTGCAATTAAATACAGCTTAAAGCTCAGTATGGAAAGAGTATAAGTACAAATATATACAAAATAATACAAAATATAAGTTTTGCACTCTACATATTTTGAATTTATACTCCTTACAATGCTCAATTTGTACCATACATATTTGAATTTACACTCATTCTAAATCGAGCCTTATCAAAACTTTATATTTTGTATTATCTTGTATGTATTTACACTATACAAATTTATTTTATACGCATTTGAATACCTCAAAAAGTATTCAAAAATCAAGATCCATATAGAAATACATGCAATTATTTTTTTTTACATTTTTAAGTATTGGGTGTGTATCAAAATCAATCCCATATGCTTCATATATTTGGGAATACCATTTATTTATTTTATATACAACTATAAATTTAATTTTGTTTGTTATATGTCTTTCATAAGCGACCATTACTGAGTATAATGGTGACGGAATGGTAACGATGGGCAAAGTGGTGAAATAAAAAAATTTAGTCACAAAACAAAATTGGGAGGATAAAGCATCACCACTAGACTTGTTCATGGGCCGGGCCGGGCTTTGACTCTTTATTAACAGAAAAATATTAGGCCCGAGCTTGAGCCCGGCCCAACCAATGGGCCTACAACTTGGGCCCGAGCCTGGCCCTGATAAAAAGCTCGAAGCCCGACCTAATAAAAGAAATTCAAAATTTTCTCTATTCAAATGGACATTTTCTATTTTAATTTAGGTGTTTTTTTCTCTTATTTAAATGAATAATGGGCTTACAAGTGAATCAACAACATTTTCAAATCAAAAAATTTATTCAAATGGACATCACATAGGGTTTTTACTTAAGTTTAACTATAAGTCCGGCCGGGTTATTTTGGCAAAGCCCGAGCTCGGCTCGAATTTTATGTGGGCCGAGCTTTTTGGCCCGAGGTTAAGTCCGCGAGCCAAAAAGCCTGTTCAAGCTCATCTGGGAGACTGGCCGGGCCGGCCCATCGGACCACCCGGCCCATGAACAAGTATAATCACCACCCCTAAGTGTATTTTTCTTGAAGCCCCCCGGTTACTGTATGAATTTATTATTTTTTTTCGAAGGCACAATAAATAATCCTGGATCTTTTTTTTTTTTTCTAATGAGAAAAAAATCCTGGATATAGATGAAAACACGTGGCCAAAAATACAAAGTATTCAAAGCAAATGACATAGGAATATTTATTTCCGAAAATTGCAGACCTTAAAAATGGTGGGCCACTTGTTAAGCTGCATGTGATCATGATCATATGCCTCCACGATGTGACGAAACAAGTTAATTGAAAACTACAAAAAAGTTGGATATTCGTTGATTTGCAAAGGTGACCCCACCAAGTGAATAACGGAGATGGATCGAGGTGATCGGATCTTACATCTCCACCAATAAAAATTACAACATTTTGCTTTCTTTCCCACCTTTAAAAGCATGTCGTACGTTTGCCCTCCCCACCTGCCTATACACCGCGCTTACACACTCATGAGTCATGACTCACCACACATTATAGATCCTTCTAAACTCGTCATCCCTTACCTTGTGCGCTAATCATTTTCATTAGCCTGAAAATCTCGAAAACACCCAAAATGGGCGTCCCGCAACTTCCTCTGCAAAGACGTGAACAATATGGGTATATTCGTCATTCTAATGGATATTTCAATCTGTTTGTCTCGAACCAACCAAAAAAAACCGAAGGGGCTTGTGCTTTGTAGGGGCCACCCGCATTTTTTTTCCAACCCAACGAACAAAGCTCCACCCAAGTGATCATTACGCTTACGCATACTCCCTATGGCGCACGTTAGCTGTGTAAAATAGGCCGAAGATGAATACAGCCCCCGGTCCGACGGTCCACCACCGGTTCCGAACGGTCTTATTTTTTTGGGCACTGCCTTTTAGTATTTTTCAAACTACACTGTTGCACACTGATCAGCGAATTTAATGGATCTATTGCAGTCTGCAAGCTTAATTGCTCTGAATTGCATCTACAGCGAGTTATAACTGTCTCTCTCTCTCTCTCTCTCTCTCTCCCCTCAGGTTGATCGTCTGATCCACTTACTGTTCGTACCGTGTCGTTCTTATGTCATTTCGGAAAAGTTTCGGAAGGCTCACCCTTTCGACCTCCGATCGGGTGCTGTTTTTCTCGGCGGAGTGGACCGATTTCACAACCTATCTTCTCCAATCTAGGGTTTCTCTCCGTCAATGGAGATGTCTGAGAGATAGCTTTTCTTCAGCTGCAGCATTTCGAGAAAGATTCCGATGAGATGAGACGGGATTGATCGTGGTTTCCGTTCTGTTTGTCAAAAATTTGTTTCCTTTGTTGGCCTTGTTTCTTTTGACGTTTGAGTTGTTTGGTGGATTGATCTTATTTTATTGCTATGAATCCTTTGTGCTGCATTGCGCCGGTTTCGATCGATCGAGACCGGAGTAACCCAGGGGTAGCAAAATCTGCAATAGGGTACGACAACTCTGTTAGAAGTGTTGGATTTGGTTCGAACAAGCAGAGTTTTTCAACTCAAGTCTCGTCCGTGGGTGCTGATTCGGACTGTAGAGTGTCTGCCGTTTCTGCTGCCTCTGCTGCAGCGAATCATAAGCTAGAAGATGCGATTGTGGAAACCAGAGATTCCAAGGGCTGTTGCGCTAATGGTGCTGTGAATGGCAGTGTAGCTGGAATTCTTTACAAGTGGGTGAATTACGGCAAAGGATGGAGGTCTAGGTGGTTCGTGCTCGAGGACGGGGTTCTTTCTTATTATAAGGTCCATGGGCCGGACAAGATTTTGATGAGTCCTGCAAGAGAAAAGGGTGTTAAGGTGATCGGAGAGGATTCATTAAGGTATATGAGAAAGGCCAGTTGTAGCAATGGCTTACGCGGATCTACCAAGCGGTGGAAACCATTCGGAGAGATACATTTGAAGGTTCAATCCACTTTCCTCTTACCATTTAATTTTAATAAGTGCAAGGTGCTATTGTGAACGAAGTTAGTTGCACGATCATGGTGCTTGGCCTTCCTTAAATGGAAGAAAGAGAACTAATTTTATGAGGATAGTATCTAGTTTACATTTGAAGGTTCAATACCTCCTTCCACTACATTTCTGATATTTTTTTTATCACATTATACTTACTCGTTTACTGTATGCATCAATATTCAAGTTATCAAGTATAGGGTGTTACTTCCATTTCTTTTTCCTGGGGTACTTTGAAGTTTGTTACTGTCATGAATCACGATCGAATCATTTCCAAGGGGAATGATGGATATTAGGTGATCCAGTACCAGAGTCAGTTTCTTGTTGAAGTCAAACCAGAGGATTGTGTTGAAAATACTCGTACAACCTGTACATGTAAGATGTATTCAAGCTTCATTTTTCTTATATCCTTGGAATTATTTGATGACCTCTAGACGTGCCTTTGTAGAGAATGAAATAAATAGGGGACAAGGTTCCTCAGCAGAAGAGCTTACCAATCTAATATCGTATGCTTATTGCATATGAAAGATCTATTCAATCTAACACATAAGTGAATTCCTAGTTTTATTAAATACCTATAATTATGAGTTTACTGCTTCCTGATGGAGGGGGAATGGAGACCAATTTACTTACATATCATATGCACTCTCACATCATCACAAGTGAATATATGCAGGTATTCTTTTCATATGCATTTATCCATTTTTTATTAGCCTGTGTGTGCATAATTTTCATTTTATGTGTCAATTTATATGTTTGCATAGCTCTATCTATCACCATTTCCTGCTTTCAAGTGGTGAGCAAGTTTTAGATAATGTTATATACAGGTTTCATCAATTCGTGCAAGCAAGTCAGATGATAAGAGACTCTCCATATTCACGGGCACTAAGACCCTCCATTTGCGATGTTTGTCAAGAGAAGACAGGGCAGCATGGGTTGAGGCATTGCTGTCTGCTAAAGATCTTTTCCCAAGGATGCTCTCGAGCAGTGATTTTGCACCCATGGATGACATTGTGATATCTACTGACAAGCTACGATCGCGATTACAACAGGAAGGACTGAGTGAAGTGGTCATCAAAGACTGTGAATCTATTATGCTCTTGGAAGTCTCTGAGCTGCAAAATCAGTTGAAAGCTCTTCAACGTAAACATATTGTCCTGCTTGACACATTGAGGCTGTTAGAGGTATTTCCCTTTGTGCACTTCTTTCCAGTATGGCAATGCTTAAAGGTTGTCTTTCCAAAGAATGACGTTGGATGATTGTTTGTATAAGTTTGTGTTTCAGTGTTTGCTTTGTTGTACCAGATAAAATGTTCATTAGATAAATGAAGCGAGTAAAATCATATATTTTTTTTGTTCAGATATTACTTTGTTAGTTTGGAAGCAAAGTGTGTAATAAAATGATATGGTCTCAGATTTACATGGGAGAGGATGGCAGAGGAAGGGATGTAAAATTTGCATCACTTTTTGGGATGAACATTTTACACCAATGGAGATGAAAATAATGTGGTCCCAGTGAAAAATTCTCTCCCCATAGGCTCAGTTTGGTAAGAGCACAAATACAAATATGTACAGTGCAAAACCTTGTATATTATAGGAAGGGATGTAAAATTTGCATCACTTTTTGGGATGAACATTTTACACCAATGGAGATGAAAATAATGTGGTCCCAGTGAAAAATTCTCTCCCCATAGGCTCAGTTTGGTAAGAGCACAAATACAAATATGTACAGTGCAAAACCTTGTATATTATATTTCTAAACCTTGTATTTGTACTGTACATATTTGTATTTGCAGTCTTCCCAATCTGAGCCATAAGTGGAAAAGGTGTATGCAAAACAAACAAGGGAAAGTGGGAACTAGGTACAAAATTTACACCCAGTCCACTTATATACTTGAAATAAATGCAGCCCAAGGAATTGCTGAATTGTGTTTACTCATTCAAAATCTCATTAAATCAAATATGTCACATTCTTAGGTTAACTTTGTATTATTTTGTATGTCATTGTCTGAACTTATGCCTCTATGTTTCCTACCTACATGGTATGACGTTTTTTCATTAAATTATTGCCAAAGATAAGGTTGCCAATTTTTGTTGACAGAATTTTTACTTTAAGCAAGTTGTTGCTACAGATGTTTCCTCGTTGTTTTGAGTAGTAATGCAGCATATTAACTAAGTCCAACTTGGTAGATATAAAGTTGCTGTAAAGCATGGATACCATGCAAGATATATTTGTTGGACTATTTTTCTTAGTTCCCTTATGAGTTTAATATTTGTTTGTCATTTCAAATGGATTCCAACTCTGCTAACCATTTATTCGGTTGTTACTTGAGCTTTTTTTGTTGATTGTCAAATATTTGCATAGTGCACTTAGTGTGCTATTTATAACATTTAATTAACAACTTAACCAATAATATCTTGCATTTCTTGGAATTGATTGGGTGTAACTCTTTGCTGTTTTTCTACTTCCAGATTTATAAGAGCTTACACCAAATACTTCCTCTTTTCCACATTTGTCTGTATTCTTTCCCCTTCTTTCTGTTTCTATCTTGCCAGGTCAGGCCATGGAAAAACTGATCATTTAGATGGAATCACTTGACCAATTTGTCCTTGTATTTTTCTTTTCCAGACAGAGAAGGTAGAACTGGAAACTACTGTAGTGGATGAAACAAAGGAGCGTGAGTCCTATTGTGGACAAGGGAATGGAAGATTCAGTGGTTAGTAATGCTTTTGGACATCCATAGATCTCATTTGTGTGATGTCAGATTTCTTCATGGAGATATTTTGAACTGCTCAATGATATTTATATGAACAAAATTCGATTTTCTTGTGATTGTTTGACTTTATCATCTCATGTAATTAAAGTTATGGAAATCTTACAATTTATGATATGATTCATGAATCTCAAGTGTTTCAATTTGAATCTATTGTATGGATCCTTCTCAAAAATCTTACAAATTTTGTTTGAATCCTATGATTCATGAATCTTACAATTTATATGATTCATGTGATTCAAATTCAATTAGAATTAATTCTCTACTTTGTCGTTTCTTCACTTCTGTTTAGTTTTGTCAAGGGAGACTTGTTTTACAGACCTTAATAGAAACTTATTTGTTGGGTTTGGAATCATCCTTAAGGAGAGGTAACATCCCATGCCCTCCCCTTAGGGTGATTGTACTATTTCTAACTCTCTTTAATAAAAACACCATTCATTTATATAAAAAAAGATCATATATTGAGTTTCTTTTCCATTATATGTATGTTAAAGAGCCATTGCATTGGATTATTTGACTTTCAAGTCAAACTTGATTATTTAATTGTAGACTTCTATTTTAAAGTGGTAGTATTATATGGTAGATATGGATTAAAAATGGGGTAAAATCACTTTTCTTTATATGTACATATTTAGATTTTTAGCATATCTGTTTTGTATTTTTGACAAATTTGTGAAAAAAAAATCTTATGATTTATGATGCAATTCATGATTTGATTCAACTTTCTTTATGATTTATGATACAGTTATGATTTTCAGAACATTTAAAACCAATTAACTTTCTATTCTCTTACTCATGCATTCAACATCTTTACAACTCTTAATCCTGCACAAACAGCATAATGTTCTTAGAATCAGAACCTGCTTCTTAGACAACATTTTGTTTTAACAAAATATCTATATGTTTCCAACCAAAAACTGGGCAGCACAAGCTTTACGTTGGACTATGTTGAAAAGCCTGGAACTGGAATTTGACTTGCACCACCTTTAAGACATATCTTAGGTTAATTAACTTGCTGCACAGGGAAAATCAGGTATTCCTTTCCTTAACTAGTATAGAATCAACTAAGCAAATACAGTTTTCTGTAACATGAAAATGACAAAAAACAGAAATGTTTTTCTGGGGGGGGGGTTGGTCCTTCCAGGATAATTTTTTTTCTTTTATGGTTTCTATTTTGATTATCAACCTTGTTAGTTATCCATCCTAATACCCCGATCAACCTACCAATGTTGGGGGGGGGGGGGTTGGTCCCTCCAGGATAGTTTTTTGCTTTTGTTGTTTCTATTTTGATCATTAACCTTGTTAGTTGTCCACCCCACCAATGGGGGTGGGGATGTTGTATGGTCATGGTCATGGTCATGCCCATCCTATTTTTTTGATTGTGTAACTAGTGGGTTCCTTTATTGATAAATCTCTTTTTGTTTCATACCAACCAAGAAAGGGAAAGATATTAAGGGATATCGGGGAGTGGGAAGGGAATTAGTGCAATTTTTTGCAACAAGTCTACACAAACTTAGGACAAAAGTTACAGCAAAATATGGAATGAAGATCCACATTCAATCATTGATCATTTATTTTGCCACTTTCACTGTAGATACCACACAGGGTCAAGTAGCTTTCAATTGACCATGGACATTCAATGCCATTAGCATCTAACATTTTTTATGTCCAACTTCAAATACTTGAATTTGCAGGCTATATGAAATTTCTTGTTGGGGATGGTTATAGGGTGAGACTTTGGGAAGATGAATGGCATGGAGAAGGTAGATAATGTGATTTATGACTGATACTATAAATTGAATGCTAATGATATAAGCAGTTAATGTCTTGAAAGGAGAGATAATGTTGTATGATGTAGCTGTCCTTTGATGGATGGAGAGTTGGGGAAATTTATATTTCTGCTTCACAGGTTGGAGCATTAAAAGATTGATTGTAAATTATGATGTAGATGATGAAATCTGGTTGAAAGAAGTAGAGATGGAAATCCTGTTCTTCCAGGGTCAAAGCATTTGTGTGGTTGCTGGGTTTAGGTGGTTTTTTAACTTTAGGTCATCCATTATCAAAGGGCGACACTTGAAAAGTTAGGATTTGATATGTAAGAGGCAGGAACCTTGGAGACCTGCAGTTAAACGGGTTTGATTTTACACCTCCATATTTGGAGGGATGCCAAGTGACCATCTCATCTTAAGGTTTAAGTAATCACTGCTGATCAACTGTACAAGTAATGCCTAACACCACGTATCTGGAACCTCTTGTGTGCAGGATTGGTGCAATGTTCTATATTTGAAAAGCACCTTTTATTGGTAGCACTGTAGAAACCAAATTAGATGAGTCAACATTTGTGGAAAGCAACAAATGCATGCATGTGCAACTTGGGATTGCTTTTAGGACAGCTGATGCATGGTTTAAATCAATCTGGAACATCCATTTAATTTTTCTGTGTTGAACAGTTCAGGATGAAAGTTTCACAGGACTGAGATAATGGCTAGTCAGGATTCATGAACATATTACACATTTAGATTATGTGGTACAATACCCTGGAAAGGCAAGAGGAATGCCATTGCTCCATGTTGAGAATTACCAGTCACAATGCCACACGCAAAACAGGGAACAAATGTATTTGGGGAAACAAATAAAAACTATTTTTAAAAGATGCAAGTAAAATCCAAAGGAGGACTTTCTCATGGCAAAACAATTAACTTTTTCACTGCTTCCATGGCAAAGAGGTGGAGGGCATTCTCATCAATTTAATCATTCACTTAGTCATTATATTTTTTTCCTTTCAATTATTTATTCACTTGCAGTTCCATGTGAGTGGCTGGCATATCGGGTTACATGTGACTCCACAGCTAACCAAGGGGGTCAAGGTACCCAATACCAATACCCAACCCAACCCACCCACCTAAGCCTGATCCAAATGGATTATCAGCCCATAACAAACCGCCAAGTAAATAAGATAAGTGGGTTTGGAGAGTTTAAATAGGTGGGTCGAGTAGGTTGGGTAAAAAATTGCCACTTCTATTTGTATTGGCATAATGATGAAGTATTTTTATTTTCTTTATGATGAAATCGTTTTAACTAGTTGGATGCAATTTCATCTAGGGTGTTCTGCATTCTTTTTTGAAACCAATCTGTTATACTGTAAAAACAACTTGCTATCTTTTGGATAATTAAAACATGTAAACCACTCTATATATAATTTCTAAAAATCTTATGGATTTCTTCTTTTCTTCTAATGTCTCAGATTTCTATTCAATCATGTCTGAAGGCAGCGCAAGTGATTCTGATGCAGATAATGAAAGTCAAGATGGAGTGGATGTTGAAACTGATGAAGATGATGGAATATTTTTTGATACAACTGATTTTTTGTCTTCAGAGTCTCTAAGAAGTGCTTCCTACCGCAGTAGGGATTCCTTGGGAAAAGCCTGTAGTGCCTCGGCATACGATAGAAACTCTTTGTTTTCTGATCGTATGCGTGATGATGATATGGAGATCAAGGCCATTGAATACCCCTATGTCAAAAGAAGGGACAGATTACCTGAACCCAAGGAAAAAGAGAAACCAGTTGGCCTATGGTCAATAATTAAAGAAAATATTGGAAAAGACCTATCTGGTGTTTGTCTCCCTGTTTACTTCAATGAGCCACTTTCTTCATTGCAAAAATGCTTTGAAGATCTGGAGTATACATACTTGGTTGATCGAGCATTGGAGTGGGGCAAACAGGTCAGGTCCTCAACTGTTCTCTCATTTGTGGCAGCAGTTTCTTAAGCGCATGCTCTTGTTTCATTTTAACCCAAGTAGCCGGTATTGTGGTCTTAGTATTAAGTATATAAGTTCTGTCAAAAATAGTCTTCATCATTCATGTCAATTTTCCATTCACTTGTCTACCTTGTCCAAAAACATAGGGTTATACTCTGAGCTTGATGAATTGTTTCTTTTTTGTTTGCTCCATAATTTATATGGCCTCTTTTTTATGTTATACAATTGAGGAGCATGTAAAATTCAACTGTTAAATTCAAATGGAAATTCTAGTAGATAGGTTCTTAGGGAGGATCTGCAATCCATATCTAAAACATTTTATTTCTGATTTTTGTGAGGATTGGCCCGGAACATTGTTGGAAAGGCATTAGAAATTTTATAACCAATAAAATGCCCATTCCTGTCTTGAATCTTTTTCTTTGACTGAATATATATCTCCATTATGATATAATGCACATATCACTCATATGCAAAGTGATGAAATATACACCATCTGAGGCCTTGGGGTTGCTAAGCCTAGGTGACTAGATGGATAGGTCTATCCATGGGTCCCTCCACCAACCCTGCAGCTAGCAAGGGGTTGGGGGGCTTCATTCTCATTCCAAGGATAGGTCATAATTATCAAAGACTTCGCACTGCCACTAATCTATTGAATTCTATCTGTGTGCTTTCGGGGTTGTCTGAATCCTAAGTACAATACCCCAGGGCTTGGAGGTGCTAAGGCTAGGCAATGTGGACGGGAAGGACTTTCCATGGATAGTCCCTCCACCAACCTTGCAGTTAGCCGCCGGGGGGGGGGGGCTTCATTCTCAATCCAAGGATAGGTCATAACTCTAACTATCAAAGCTTGCCACTAATCTATTGAAGTCTGAGTGTGAGTTTTTCGGGTTTGTCCAAGTGCATTATGGTGTTGGGTACTGACCCTGATGCAATCAGAGCCCTGGTGCCTGAGGTTCAGATCATTGAAAGTTGGACATATTGGAAAACATTTGAAGTACATCCTTAGATTGGAATCTCAGCAGGGATCTATTGGATCTAGTTAGGGTGTTTTATAGACAAACCTTTCATCTCTAGCAGCATTCCTGGAACTTGAAAGCATTGCCTCTGTTCCTTTTGGCTATTATTATGCCTACAATCCTCACGGCTCTCCCCTTTTATTTCAGGGCACTGGATGTCTGTATCTGTTGACAACATTTTGGTGCAGTTTTGCTTTCTTGGAAAAAATATCTCTTGTGCAAATTTTTTTGAATGTTGGCTTGGGAGATGAATGCAGTTAAGTAGATGAATGCAGTTAAGTGGTTTCTCTTTTCTCATGTTGAAAGAAAGATGAAAAGGAGGAACGATTTGTAGATGGAGGGGAGTAAATCCTTCCCCCCCAATCCCCACCACCACTACAGTGAAAAAGAATTTTGCAGGTTTGTAGGCAATGCTCTTTTGGTAGGTGATTTTATCATAGTTGTGAAGGTGCAAAGGTGAAGCTTAGGCGAGAGGGGAACACTTAGTCACGTAGGTGTTGCCTAAGTGATGACTTGGGGGAGGGGGGCCAGTGTTTTAGAAGCACAAAGGCCATTTTGTGCCCAAGGCACAAGGCAAGCCGCACGCATTTTTGAAGTAAGGCAAAAATTAAAAAAGAAAGAAATAAAAATTGCAAAAAAAATTTAAAAATTCAAAATAAATTAAGAAAATATTGAAAGTAGTATTTAATTTAATTTTAAACTAAATATTAAAAAAAAGCTTATAACTCAAATTTAAATACATAAACATAACATATAAAACATATTCAAAGTGAAAATGCAAAAATAAAACAAAAATAGCATGCAAACCATATTCAAGCATGCCAAACTTTTAATTTCTTTATTTCTTTCTCAATTGCATCATTTCAAATGTGATGTTACATCTTTCATCCTAATTCTACAAGCCACTTTTGCACCCTGCCCCTTGAGGCAAGCCCAAACAAGTCCATCTTAGGGTCTTAATTCTTAATCCCTAAAAAATGATTGTATAATTTTAATTATCTTTTAAAAAATATCTTTTATTAGGATGAATGAATGAACAACATTAGCAAATAGGGTCGAGCCTCTATTTCAGTTGGTCTTCCTTGTTTACAAGTTAAGGTCTTCAAATTCAACCTCTGATTGCTTCAAATCTTTGAGTCCTTCAAATTTGTACGTCAATTGAACCCTAGAAAATGAGAAAAAAACTATTGGTTTATGAAGTAATAAATAGAATAATATGTTTTTTTTTAATAGATTGTAATGGAAGGATATGGTGTATCACTGGATATTTTAATATTTTAAACCCAGAAAATAAAAGTATAAAAATATTATAAAGCCTAATGTAAAAAAGCTTTGCGTTTGGACTAGGCGAGCCCCAATATGCACATATTTGCCTAGGCATTGCCTTGAGAACTATAATTTTGATCCAATGTATTTGTGAGAGTGTGAACTGGGCTTCTTTTGGTTTGGAAGTGGTTGAGTAATACCCAGCATAAATTGAAATTTGGGTGAAGAAATTGAAGTTGGGTCCAATCTATTCTGGTGACAATTTGCTCAACCTGCCTGGAATTTAAGCTGAGCCAACAGGGGTTCAGGCCTTGCACTAGTAGAAAAGGAGGATGCATAAGAACCACAGAAGGTGCCATATACATGTTCTCTGGCTCAACGATCATGTGGATGTCCACCATCTTTTCCTCAACCCACTTGCTCCCTTTTCCCTGCAGAACCTACTTCTTTTGTGCTTCTCCAAAGCTGTTAGGTCATTGATGACCATTGTTAGGTTAAGCCCAACAGTGCCTTTTCAATCTCAAACAAACTGTGCTGGGTACTAGTCCCTTAGTTTCGGTGCATTCATATGATGGGGTAGTGGTTTCCTTTATGTGGACAGGACAATGTCATCGTACTAATGTATCCTGAATTTCCATTTTTGGACCTCACCCAAGCATGATTGCAGCATTATTATGAAGACACAAATGTGGTGAGAACTTCTGGTTCCATAAATTTTATTATGCTAGTTTCTAAAAGATTGCACTCTGCAGTACTCAGCAGATATTCAATATCAGCTTGTCACTCCAGAAATTAAAGTTAAACTTTAGATCGATTATAATTGTGTTTTTCTTTTTTCTGTTTGAGCTAGATCTAATCTTTTGTTTGTCAGTGTACCATTTGCTGATACAGATTTTATTGCCATGTTTTCAGTTATAGTTTAAAAACCTGAAAATGCTTGAAGATCAGTAGAGTGGTTTAGTCAATGAATAATGTTTAAGTGTGACCAATTCTTCTATCATTTGGCCACATGCAAAAATCTTGTTCTATTTTTTCCCTCTCAAACCCTGCTTTGGACCATCCATTCAATTGATGGCAGCAACTTAATAGAATTGGTGTTTGAGAAAGGTTGAATTAGAGTCCACTGATTATGTTCAAACATCATGGTGCAGGGGAACAGCTTGATGAGAATTTTAAATATTGCAGCCTTTGCTGTATCTGGATATGCTTCAACAGAAGGTCGGCAGTGCAAGCCTTTCAATCCTCTACTAGGGGAAACATATGAGGCTGACTATCCAGACAAAGGTCTCCGTTTCTTCTCTGAAAAGGTTATACCTGCACTTTTCAAAACATTTTATTAATGTCTGAATTTCTCCCTTGTGAGCCATCATATATGTCTTCTTTTTTATAATTTGGTTGTGGAATGTGGGTTTAACCTCATAGGGGTGGGGAATAAGCTAGATCTAGTTAGAGGGTTAGTAGGGTTAGCTTAGCTGGGTGCATGCGATGACCGCTAGAATAATATGGAGAGCCTACCATTCCATGGGCTTGAACCCATGCTCTGCCTCAAAGCAAGGGATGTTGACTGACCAACTCAACTATGGGGTACTTTATGACGTATAATATAGAAAGATCAAGATGGAACTCATCATTTCTCTCGACTCTTGGTTTCTTCTATTTTACTTACTCTTCATTTCTTACCTCAGAAGTAAAAAGTTAGACCATCTTTCAACAAAACATGCAATTCTACAATTTGGCAGAGTGCAATTTTTTCCAGGAAATGTCTGGTCTTAACGCGTGGCTTTGGTTCAGGTGAGTCACCACCCAATGATTGTTGCTTGTCATTGTGATGGGAGAGGCTGGAAATTTTGGGCAGATTCTAATCTCAAAGGCAAGTTTTGGGGGCGCTCTATCCAGCTTGATCCTGTTGGAGTTCTGACCCTTCAGTTTGAAGATGGAGAGACATTCCAATGGAGCAAAGTCACCACTTCTATCTACAACATCATACTGGGTAAAATCTACTGTGACCATTATGGCACCATGCGCATCAAGGGCAGTGGAAATTACTCCTGCAAGCTCAAGTTCAAAGAGCAGTCAATAATTGACCGAAATCCACACCAGGTATTTGAGTATTCTTAAGTGAAATTAGGAGAGGGCAAACATATAGCCTCTTTTTCTCAGGACCATAAAGTGTTGACTGAAAACAATTTTTGGTGTTCTGCTATTTCTGTTTTTTTCCTCTTATCTTGCTTTATATGTGAACAAAAAGGGATGTGACATTATTGACCTGACAAATAGAAAAATCAATGATGGGATTTTTACATACACATGCAGGTGCAAGGATTTGTGCAGGATAATAGAACTGGAAACAAGGTCGCAATGTTGGTTGGAAAATGGGATGAGGCAATGTATTATGTGCTGGGAGATCCTACTACAAAGCCAAAAGGGTATGATCCCATGTCAGAAGCTGTGTTGTTATGGGAACGAGACAAATCAGTCACTCAAACTCGATACAACCTCACACCTTTTGCAATTACTTTGAATGAATTGACAACTGGCCTACTGGAGAAGCTGCCTCCAACTGATTCCAGACTAAGGCCAGATCAAAGGCTTTTGGAGAATGGGGAATATGAACTGGCAAATGCAGAGAAGCTCAGACTTGAACAGCTACAAAGACAGGTAGACTCCAACGGATGCTTCTGTTCCTTAACATTCTCTGAGTTTGCATCACTTGTGGAGGCTTTTCTTTCTTTCTTTTTTGGATCAGCAACAAAGAAAAGACAATTTTATTAAAATAAACAGAAATGTACATCTTTTTTAGACAATTGAGAGCACAGCATTGCAAGCAGTGTTCAGAAAACCGGACGGGGCCTTGACCAGTTTGGTCATACCCCAATAACTGGACTTGCTCAAAACCCGCTGAAAACCGGCTGAAAGGCCGGTTGAACCGGAAAACCGGTCCCGGTTTCATGAAACATCCTGGGTCCATACATAAGTGAAATTTTAAAATGTTGTTAACAAGATTCGAACTCAAGACGTCTTATTTTCATAGATACTTAATTACCACTAATCCACCTCTTTACTTATGCTAATTAATGACTTTATTATACATATTACATTATTATCTTTTGATAAATATTATACATATTACATTATTATGCACGTATTTTAAAGAAATGTAAGTTAAAAGGCTTGAACCCTAGTCATTTGTTTTAAAAATTAAGAAGCTTACCATCCATCCACCATATTGAAGTACATTAAAAGTTGTAAAGCATATTATATATAATATTTATATGACCCGTAGTATGTATATGCCACATCATCACAGTTTGACCCCGGTCGAACCTCTGACCCGTGATCTCTGGTTCTATGCCCAGTCCAGTTCTCTGAACATTGATTGCAAGGCTTTTCTTGAATGCTTGTGCCATTAACTGCAACAGTGATTTCCAAAACTGACCCTGGTTTTTAGGTTTTTCCCTGTTTCACTAATTTGAAATGTGATCACTCTTAAAAACTACTGTAATGTAAAGACCTTGGGGAAAAGGGAAAAACTTAACAGATCCTTCTTTTGTTGGATGAATTAATTGAAGGTCAGTTTCTACTGTAATTTCTTTCTTCCTCTTTTTTTTAAATGTTTCAAACATACCAATGCTCTGATTTTCCATGTCAATGGTATCAAATGCTTCAACTCCTCCCAAGACCCCAGAGAGCTGGGACCAACAATGAGTAATGACCTTTTTTTTTTCATCCATTTTCTGTATGGAGATTGCATTAGAAACAAAGGAAGAAATAAATGAGGTGAAGCACAGGGTTACTAACTACTTTTCTATCTAAGCTCCAATAATATTACCCACGGACTGGGGTTCCTGAACAAACTATTGTTCAGTGCAGTTGTTAGTGGAAGAACACAAATTCATCATCTTATCATTTAAAACCTTTCCATATTCCTTTTTGGGTTGTGCCTTCTCAGCTAAAGTGTAATTTGAACAAAATCATGTGTCATTTGTGAAACAGGCAAGGAAGTTGCAGGAGAGAGGGTGGCAACCAAGATGGTTCAGAAAGGACGAGGATGGCTGTTACCGTTACATAGGTGGGTATTGGGAAGCCAGGGAGAAGAGGAAATGGGATGGGATTCCAGATATTTTTGGACAGTGTAGCGATGCAGCTTCTCCATGTGCAGAGGAAAAGTAAGAGGACACATTGATTGTTGTCAAAGTTCATGTTTTCCATTAGGTTCCTATATATGTATCTATGATCCTAGTTGATCTTAGAATCATGGGTCTTCCTAGCTAGTTAATTTATTCTATAATATATATACGTGGTATCAATTTTGATTTTTCCCCAGGTTTGGGAGCAATGTATACTCCTGGCTATCAAAATTGAAAAATGCCTTTTTTTTTAATACTAAAGTAATTAAGATAAACAGTTTACACGTGATTTCCTTCCAATGTATCTGTCCAAGCTGCTATGACGTGAATGTGGAGTAATAAGCTCTCGTGCACAATTTGTGCGGTAAACAATTAAGGTTGCAAAAGGAAGTAGGGAAGTTGGGGTCAACCCAAACCCAATCTGATGGAGCCCAGGGTTAGGGTTGGTTCCACTGTTCCACAGCTCAGGTTGGGTTAGACTTGACATCAACCCGATCTAATCCGGCCTGTCTCACCCTTTTAGTGATTGGGATCGGATTAGGGGTACCACACTATTCTGACCCATGCCCAATCAATGCTTTCAACTGAACTGAATGCTCAAGTCCCATCAGAAGTGAGTTCACATATCTTGTGAGTTGGGATGATTGGTTGCAACACTGTGGAAACACAAATTCGTGAATCCATAAAAAAAAAACATAGACGCACAAATTCGTGAGTGGGGGAAAGAAATTCCACTTTCTATTCCCATAGCTGGTGTGTCTGTATTTTATTGGAGGGCCGTAAGGGAGTTTTACAACCACGATTGTAAGTCATCTACGAGTTCTCTGGACCGCGAACCTTCCTAGTTCCTTAGTTGTACATTCAAATGGAAGTATGAAAGAGACAAGAACTAGGAAAACTCGCCAATTGTGTAAGGAATTCAACTTCAATTCTATTAAAAATCAGTAGAAGAACCAAACGAAATCAGGGCCCATTTGGGAGGGCTTTCATGCAGTTGCTTTTTTGGTGAAAAACCCCGAAGAGCCAAATTGCTGATTAGTCATGCCTCATGCGTACTCCAGACAAGCAAACCTCTTCCAATATTTGCACTACATATACAACTAAGCCCTCCCAAATTTCACAGGATAATCAGAGTACATGCATCCATTTTTGTTTGTGATAATGTTGAAGAGTTTTTCTTAGGGAAAACCTGGGTTAGGCCATTAGTAATTAGTATAGACTATAGACCGAGATATCGGCCCTTGTAATAATTCCTACATGGCAATGGCTCAAGAATCAAGAACATCATTAGCCCGAAATGAACCATTTGCGGCCGGCTCTACCTCTATCATCTTATTAAAACATTTATCTCTCTTGTACCCGGCTGGTACTTCACTCAAAAAAATAAAAATAAAAATAAAAACTACAGGACTAATCTTGAGGAATCAAATCTACAACTGCAGGACCATAACCTTGTTTTATCTTCGGAGTCAAGTAGGGTTCCTCTAACAAGTAATAAATAAATAGATAAAAGAAGAAAGAGATATGAATGGATGGATGCTTTGGGGTTGGGGATGGAGAAAGAACAAAAAGAAACCCCCCCCCCGCCCCCAGCAGCAGCATGTTAAGCACAAAATCCCATGAGATTCCTTCTTTTGAAAACTTTGAGATATCAGCTAGCAAGATCCACATTCACCTAGAACACATCGGGCATCCTAATATTCTATCAAATAATTTATATATTTGTATGGGACCGTCATGGATATATTATATCCTTGAAGGGATCAGTACTGACACGGTTATAAATATTCCAGTTGTTTGGAGTGGAGGGAGTGTAAGAGCTTAGTTTGTTCTAAATAAAACATTCATGGAGCTGGTGATGGTCATTAAGATTGTTATTTGTCTGGCCTTGCTTACCCCAATAAAACAGACATTCGCCAAATCACGCTTCTCAGGTAGAAAATTTTCACTGGTTTTGTTTTAATAACTTACTAGTGCAGTGTCAACGAGTAACAACCCTTTTGCAGAAGCAGGGAGGGAGTCACTGGATCAGCACCATGCAATGGGAAGAAGACATCTGCATGCCAAAGTAGCTGCGCCTTGGTGGTGGTCTGCAGATTATTCCCCGGTCCGGCGACGTCGACCTGTACATAACAAGTTGGATCCATGAACTATACATGACTGGAGGAATGAGAAGCGCCCGTCTCTCTCTCTCTCCCTCAATAGTTAGGAAGATATTATGTATAATAAAGGTGAAAGGTTGATTTGATCATTTAATTAGTTAGTTTGCCATCTATAAATGGAATTTAGTTTAGTTTCTGTTCTGGTCACCGTTGCATATATGATATATTCATCCATCGTCTCATTGTTAAACTTGCATATCTATCTGAGCAACCTACGCTCTGTGCCCGATAGAAACTACCGTATCTATCTCTTAAGTCATGACACATATATTGGAATCAATGAACTGCTGGGCTGACTCAAAGCTTAATTCGGTTGCTCCATATTGAAATTTACAACCATGATTCTGTTGCGGCACAAGGCAGTGGTTGATCCTTTCTTGTTAACAACTTACGCACGAGACGAGATAGATGGCTATTCATGGTGAGTATGTGGTAGGCTATCCTCTCCCTGCTCTGTTCCCCGAGTTTCAACTTTCAAGCAAAGAGGGTATATGACGAATAGAGCTGGGTCGGTCCTGACTCCTGAAGTTGCTCTGGGTTGGTAAGCTTTTCAATTTTCAACACCCAGTTTGGAGTTTGGAGTTTGGACAGAACATATCGCTGCCGCCTTCCCCCCGAGGAAGAAAAGTAGTAAGAAAATTCTGTGTCCATCCACTTTTTCGTTTTTGTCCCTCTGGCTGCAGGTTGGTATCTGTTAATGACTTAATTCTGTTTGTAAAGGGTAGGTAGTAGAGAGAGAGAGAGAGAAATTAAATACTGCACCTTATGGAGCGCGTGCATGAATTTAGGTTGGGCTCCATGTGCTCAAAACTCACACAAGGAAAGAAAAGCACATCTCATTTTGCTTTTAAATCTTTTTTTTTTCTTTCTTCTTGTGCCTCGGTCCTGGGGGGGTTTTCTTTGATTCCTTTCTCTTTTTCACCGACAAGAATAAACACAAGAAGCAGCAGCCCCTCCGCCAATCCGCCACCCTATCTAAAAAAGAGGGTCTTCGGCCATTCCGCGAAGAGGGTAGAACCGACCGACCGCCTTATTAGGATAAGGCTCTCTCTCTACCTCTACATTCTACAACAAGGGTAGAACATGCGCCCCAACAAGCAAAGAAAGGGAAGACATCAACAACATGAGATCACTCTCCTTCCCTACGGCCCTACTCCTACTCTCACTCTCTCTCATTCTTTCTGATAGAATTGGGTCTTGTGCTGTGAATTTCACTTTCAGCTCTTGTAAAATTGTAGCTTTGTAGCTGCAGGTAGTAGGTTCTTCGCCTCTTAAGGGAATATAGTCGATCCACGAGGCACGAGCTTCTTTCTTTTCTTTTTCTATTAGTGTATTTGATCGAAATTCGAATCGAATCTTGGAATTACTGCTTTTTCTTCAGTCGAAGAAAGCACTTTGGTGGTGATTGCATGCGATGCGGTTGATGGGGGCTAGTAATAGTCCAAACAACAAAAGTCACAAGTAACGACCAGGAGGGGAGGGTTTGAATTATGAGGCGGGCAGATCGATCCAATCATCTTTGACTACTCCACAGTCGAGAGCTGGGGCCTCACATGCAACTTAATTTAAAACATAATAATAATAATAATAATAATAATAAGAAGAAGAATGTGTTTGTACTTTGTAGGTAGCCTAATCATCTCCTTTTATATCCCACTGGGCCCATGACCAATTGGATCTGGGCCCAGCTAGTAAAAATGTATTATTAAAAACGTGGTTCCAGTGAGTCCAAGCCAAAATACATGCAAATGCAACCCGCAGGAAGTTGGTAGGAAAGTGTCACGATGCTTAGACCTTGAGTTCTGACCTGACTACTCCTGCTACCTACGTTAGGGTTTACGTTCTTGTATTCTTCTCCAGTTCTCTCCTTCAATTTTTGGACAAACCATATTAATTAATTCTCCCGTTTGGGGAGGGTAGTTTTCAATTTCATGTTACTACTTTTGGTTTGTTACTTGTAAAGGTAGACTCAATTACTCCATCTCCATCTGCAAAAGTGAACAGGCCTACAAGTAATGTAGTGAGAAATTCCAAATCGTACGAGGGTTGGATTAAGGCTCGGCTCAATTCAAAGTTTAATAGAAATAGAAATTCATTCAATCAATAAATCAACCAAACCCTAGACTGATATTATGGATTGGTATGAGTTCCACCTTCCACGTCAGAAGGACATAGGAAGCGCCTGTGTTCACCAAAAGCCGTTCGTATTTTAAATCGACCTTACTCGTTGCTGACGAGGCGTGGTGGTTTTATCCAGCGCCATCCTAATTCTCTAATACATAATAGCCAGTTGGGAGTTATTAACCACTCCTCAAGGGCATAAATGGAAACCAAACAAACAAACATGCTTTGCTCTAGAAACCCTTTTTTTAATGGCTCTATTTCTATTGGGTTTCTTTGCCTATAAATCGGGAGACATGCTCGCGCCGGCTGAACTACTCAAACAAAAAGTATTCTCGCTCGCTCCAATACAAGCAATATGCAAACTATGACCGTTTCTCCGATCAACTTCCCGGCTTTCCGTTGCCTTTCCGACTTCACTCATCAGACTTCTGTCGGCGCTCCCTTACCTGACGTCCAAGTCCGAACTTCCGGCGGCTTAAGCATCCCGGCGCATTCTAGCATTCTGGTACCCGATCAATACTGCTTCGTTCCGATTCCAGTTGGCTTAATTTCTTCCTAGAAATTTAACGCTCTTATTTCAAGATGATCATATGCTCTGTTTTCTTCGATCAATATTTTCAATTGATTCATTTTATTTAAAAGATTTTTCTTTTGTGCTTCGTGACTTTTAGCTTTCTGTTGCTCCCGAGCCATTTCTCAATTTCGGAGATCTGATATTTTCTTTTTTTCTTCCTGGAAAATCGAAGGCTTCGGTTTCACCTGTGTTGGAGAACATCTTAGATCGACCTCGAAAGCGTTGGACTTCTGAGAAGATAATTCCTATTCTCGGCGTCCCCTGTGATTCCGTGGTCGCGTTTGTTCGGTTTCTGTATTCATTAAGGTTAGTTCCTCCCTCAACTAAAGTTAAGGTATAATCGAATCTGAAATGCGCCGGGCGTTTTTTCTTCACATGGGCAACCGGATTACCTTGGCCACTTGATCCTGGATGTATATCCTGCAGTTTACATGACCACTGGCCAAGATCTTTGGATCTGGTTTGGCGCAGCTCAGGTTTCTTTGACTTGTTTGTCAAGAAAAGATGGAAGAGAGGACGAAAAACTGCTGCCTCCGTTCAGGGATTCCGGTACCTCTCTTTGTCCCGGAAGGGGAGAGAGATCAAGGATTCCGGTCGCGTAGAAATTGCATCAGTTTTAGATGTGGAGCGTGAAATAACGAAAATTTTCCCTAATACCAGATGCACCGAGGAAGAAATGGACAACTACGGGATCCATCTATTGGCATTGTCGCACGTGTTCTCGGTACCCCAGCTGAAACAGAGATGCACGAGAGCGCTGAGTGGACGGTTGACTGTGGAGAACGTGGTGGACGTGCTCAAACTCGCGAGAATGTGTGATGCTCCGGATCTTTACCTCAAGTGCATGAAGTTGGTGTCCAACGAGTTCAAAGCCGTGGAGAACACAGAAGGATGGAAATTCCTGCAAAATCACGATCCTTGGCTGGAACTCGAGATCCTACAGTTCCTTGATGAAACCGAATCGGTCCGTAACTTAAAAAATTTATTTTATTTAACATTTTTTCTCTTTCTCCATCTTTTGCATTGCGATCTACATATATAAACTGAAATTATCAACGCGTATATACTATAATGTGACAACAGAGGCGGAAGTGGCGGAGTAAGAAGAGGGAGGAGCAGAATCTATATGTGCAGCTAAGCGAAGCGATGGAGTGCTTGGAACACATATGTACGGAAGGCTGCACGAGTGTTGGGCCATACGATAAGGAGCCCACGAAGAACAGGGAACCCTGCACCAAGTTCAGCACTTGCCACGGTGTACAGCTCTTGATTCGACATTTCGCTGGGTGTAACAAGAGGGTGAACGGAGGTTGCTGCCGCTGCAAGCAGATGTGGCAACTTCTCCGGCTTCACTCTTCCATGTGTGACCAAACCGATTGTTGCAGAGTTCCTATGTGCAGGTACTTAGTGATTTGTATGATAGAGACTAATAAGAGCGGGGGAGACCCAACACGCAACACCCAATGGTTTTCATTTTCTTTTTATTATTATTGTTATTTTGACATAGCGGCCTTGAACCTTGATTCCATTTTCTTCGTTCCACCACTTAATTTAATAGAGTATTAAACCGACCTAAGCAAGCAAAAGATCGTCGACATGTCTTCGTCTTGCCGCTTCCTCGTACCTGGGTGATTCCAGTCGCATGATTCTCTTTCAACGGCTTCTCACGCAACCGCGCCCTACAACGTCCTACAACACATCCCCGCCTAAATATCTCTCGATGATAGTATGAGAAGTGATGATGACATCATCAGATGGATGATTTATATAGGTTTACGGTTTGTTATGGTGAAGGTTCCACGTATGGAGCGCGCTGCGTGGGGAGCCAATCGAAACTCGTCCCACTCGGAATCTGCTGCATGCCACGTTGTATGTAATAGACTCGTAGAACTGGAATCCGCTAGGAAGTTGAATTGAATTCATCCATTGTCGTGTAATTTGGTTTAAGGGTTGCCAGCTGGACGATCACGATATACTTGTAGCCAACGTTTCACCATAGACTGGTGGACCATCGCCGGTGAACATTACAGACGGGCGGATAATGTCCGTCCGCCAGGGAGGGCGGGGAAGATTATTCCATCGTTGGATGCCTTATAAAATGTTGACATTAGCTGTTCCTTAGCATCACCTCTTCTAACGCCATTATTAAATTTTAAGAGTGTTGAATTAATTACGGGAGAATAAACTATTAATTCATTTAATTTCATGGTGATATTCATTGATATTTTTGTTTATGCTTGGATATATGACAGGCAATTCAAATTGAGAGCGCAACTTGATAAGAAAGGGGACGATGCAAGGTGGAGACTTCTTGTGAGGCGAGTGATGTCTGCGAAAGCTATGTCTTCGTTGTACTTGACCAAGAGGAGGAGAGAATAAGAGACAAGAGAGACCACGGATGCTAAGGGAACCAGAGGCTTTACAACATTTCGATGAGCCACTATGACGATATCATTTTTATTCAAAATTCTTTCTCTTAAAAAGAGGGATTTTGTACATAAGTGTGTTCATTTGACTGATTTTATCCATCAATATCACGTTTGTAGACTCCTTTTCTACATGTTTGAAAGTAAATGGGAAAAAGTCTCTCTCCGAAAAGTAGGTTAGGGTCGCTTTAGGAGATGTATAACAAGAGGTTGGTGGTGTCTCATGTCTGAGATGATTCGGAATGAAAACTATGTTGTACGTTCTGAACTTTTAACAGGGCGTTCTTGTAAATAATGTTGAGCCTGGCGGCCCAGGCCCGTTGTGTGAATAAAAAATCAGCAAGGCAAGGCCTTTTTTTTTTTTTTGCCGTCACACTTGGTAATCTTTCCATCAAATGAAATGAATCCAATGCATCAAACCCCTAACCGAGTAGGACAAAATGTTAAATACGTTAAAATTCTTCCAAGTTGTCACGTAGTCAGATTTTATATTGCAGCCGTCTGAATGAAATTATTTCTTGTCATCGCAAGGAGAAATCAGCTACTCTCGTTGGAAAAATCATCCGGAGATATTCTTAATACACTCCCTTATGGGGTGTATATCTGAACTCGAGTTAAAACCGTGAAATCACGGCCTTCAATGCACTGCTGTAGGCCCACGATGTCGCTTCATCCAACTTGAGGTCGGTCTACAGCAAGGGCCGTGATTCACAGTTTTAAAACACCGGCAGGAGATTCTTTGGTCCTTGACCTAAACACGTAACTGAATAAATTAAGAAGATATCTTAACTTCGAATGCATGCCAACGAGACGAAAAAAAAAAATCATAGGAAATGACGAATCTCGTTGCAGTACCATACGTCTTCTCAAAGAGTAATCCCCCTCCACCTCCAGAGAGAGCGAGAGCGTGAAAAAAAAGTTAAAGCACTTGTGCGCTGTGAGCCTGTGACCCCTTCCAAAACATAATAATGTCAATCAGACATCATGCTGGGGTCTTGAAGGGCCAAAGCAGATAATGATCAACAGAAAGTTGTCGTATTCTAAATTTCTAATTCAACCCAAAACAATGAATCTCTGCAGGCTCTTTCTCCAAGCAATAAGGGTAGGACCTTTTCCGGGTCAACAGACCAGTTGGTCTCACACTGTTTAAAAAATGGAACTTTTATTACAGTGGTATGTGGTACCACAAGGCGTAATCATGCTACACTCATGTAGAGCATTAGTTCCCGAGGCATTACATCTCTTTACTGAGACCAGACTCGAACCTAGAGGCTGAAAATGTACCTCTGTCTAAATACGATGACCAGAGAAAATATACAAAATTAACTAGAACATAGCTAATGAATAATGATATCTCCCACCTTTTCCATCACTGATATCAAGCTAATTGAGTAGTTGTATAAAGCACCGACATAGAGAGCACCAAGATTCCTATTTTCACTAAGACTCAATTAATAAATAGAAAACATGGGGTAAAAGAAAGACCATGCCCTCTTTATCAGCGATGCAATCTCAATTATTGCTAATCTTAGTGTTTTAATCAAATCATAAACAAAATTGGCTATATATTGTTACAGAATGATAGAACCAAAATCACTTCCAGGCTTTCCTTCCCAGGAACTGCTTGCCAGAGGTCCGCTTCTGTTTATTTTTCTCAAGCCGAGATCGTGCAACCTTGGCTCTCTTTGCAGCTAGAGGCATTGCCTTCTTGTGCTCCTTCTGCCGATTGCTCAAACCACCAGTCTGTTATTCATGATCAAACCACACTTGATCAGAAGATTAGAAGAAAATTGAAAATGGAAACATCTTACACTGTAGGTTTTAAGCTATAGTAGGGAGAACATGTCAAGAAAGAATGCTCAAAATCTGACTGCTATTTGTCCAACGTCGATTGTCTTGACTCTTTCACTGAACTGTATTTCAGTAATACTAATAACTGATCAAGTACTGCGCCATGATTGAAGCATGTTAGTTTTACAAAATTTTAAGGAACATAATTCTAAGAAAAGCCCATAAGTTATCTTCCAGCATAGATTTTGGCGCATCTTGATCAGGCTGAACCCAGAGCCATTCATAAAAAGGAAGAATGCTTGTTTCTAAAAACTGCCATTCTAGCCAACGCAGAAGGTTAGCAAGAAAATAAGGAAATAACAAGAAAGGTACAAGAAAAGAATGCACATAAAAGGATAAGAGACCTTTTTCTGTTTTACAGCAGTTCGAGCTTGGTACTTCCCTCTGTCCTCCCTTCCAGCTCTTACCAAAGCAAGCCTTTCCTCCTTACTTAGCTTTTTTCGTACGTTAACCTATAAGACATTAGCACTAGCTTGTAAGCACTTGCATTTCCAGTAAACATGAACCAGACATTCAATATTACTTCACATTATCTAAAAGAAGTTTCTTCCCTTCAGGGAGGAGGGAGGAGTTGAGGAAGAAGAATAAAATTCAAGCAAAAGGGATAATTCTACTGTTTCCTCATGCTTGTAAGCATTTCCTACATTCATACTCCCTGTTCTGAGGCACATAGTTCTTCTTGCACAGATATATGCATTCTAAAAAAGGCCATTACCCAATGTTAGTCCCAGATATCTGGGGGTCTTGGGAGACGTCGGGACTAGTGCAGACCTAACTTTTGGCATTTTTACTCGGATATCTGTAGCCACAGTAGCAAAATATAGGCAATAAGGCACCAACAAAGAAAAGATAAACTAACCTCAAGTTTAGTAGGGTCCACTCGCTTAACACTTAATTCCTCAGAACTGGGTAACAGCCCATGCTTGGTCAAAGCAAGCTTTGCTTCTTTCTTTGCCTAATCAACCAAAATATTAATGCGTATAACAATCAGAAGCACAATATGATCCAAATAAAGCATAAGGGCAATAACAATTAAAGCACAACAATAATGTTTAGTATTGTTTTCTTTCTGGTTGATAGGCAATAGTCAGTGATCAGTGCCTTGAAAAAGGTTAGCAGGTGAAGACAGATGGGGCCATAGGCAACAGTTCGGGTTTTTGATCAAGTTTAAACCATCATGAAATAAAGTTACAACCCAATCCCCTGTGAAAAATCCAGGAGGGTGGGGACAGTTGTTAAAATCATGTGCATTGCTGAACCCTGATTCTGGGTTCATTTCTCAAAATCCAAATTCCACTATACCTAAATCTCAGCATTAAACACAACCGTTACTCAATGCAGATAAAGACATTACCCAATGTTGGCTGAACTATTTGGGATATTGAGAGCAATGTTTTAAAACGCGGAGGCACTACCTAGAGGCATGAGGGTGTAGTTCAGAACACAAGAGGCGTAAGCCTCCAGACCGTTTCCTTTTCTTTTCTTTTCTCTTTTTTTCTTCTCTTTCTTTTTCTTTTCCTTCCCTTTCTTTTCCTTTCCTTTCCTTTTTTTTCCTTTTATCTTTTTTTTTTCGTCTTTTTATATAAGATGTGCATGAGGCACATGAGGCGTACGCCTCTAGCACGCCTCATGAAAAAAGCACATGAGGCGTATGCAGAGGTGTCAAAGCCTCTGGCATACGCCTCAGGGTGTTTTGAGAGCGTTGCGTGCACCTCCAGGCGTACGCCTCCCATGCCTTTTAAAACAATGATTGAGAGGGGTGGCGGATACACTCTCAGGCTCAAACCTGCACTCTCATGCTTGCCAGCCCAAGATTTTACAATTACAACAAGCAAATGTCTCCTTGCTGCTCAATGGAAATAAAACTGAAAAAAAAAGCCATGAAATGAGAGATGCAATCTTTCGTATGAAAAAATACCTTTAATTCTTTAATACGTTGGAAATCTTCATTTGAAAGAATACCATCTGTTGAGTCAGAAGAAATACGCCCCATCTTTGCTCCAGCTAATCTCTTCAGAGCCCGAAGACTAGTATCAGCAACATTAAGTTGCCCATCTAAATCAAATAACTTCCTCTTTCGTGATATATGTTCTTCCCCCTCTTCTTCACCATTTTCCCCTACTGAATTAACATCAATAGCAGCCTCCTCATCGTCATCATCATTGTCAAAATCACCAGATTCCTCTTCTCCATTCTCTTCCTCCTCTTCCTCCTCATCATCCAAAGCAACATCATAATACTCCTCTTCATCTTCATCCACTTTATCACTTTCTTTAAGTTCATCATTCTCATCCCCCATTTCCTCATAACCCTCCTCACTGTCAGAGTCATTACCCACACAAAAAGATGGGGTTGGCTCATCACCACTAGCGGTAGCCTCCTCACCATCAGAGCCACTGGATTCTGATTCATTATCATTATCATCATTATCATCATTCTGTAGTAACTCAATGCCAGGAACATTGCTGACTACATTCACTTCACCAAATGCCTTTGGCCTTGCTTTTGGGTCAGTAGGACGCCCACGGTCCTTCTTAACCAGCAATGAAGGACACACCTGTAAGAAAATTAAAGACAGTTTTAATTCTATTGACCTGATGATGAGAAAAATGAGAGTTGCGGGGAGAGGGATGTTATATAACCTCTCTAAATAACGTTATCAAAGAACGAGCTGCAGTTGAAACAGCTTTCTCATGTGACTTCTTATATAATACAAGGTCTTGCAGCAAATCCTCTGTCATCAACTAGTTTGTCAGGAAAAGATAGATAAGTAAGAGTTCAAAGATCATATATTAACAGAAGCTACAAATAATGAACAGAAGGCATGGAAAGAAAAAATGAAATGGGAAGTGAATATATAAGAAATGAACCAAAACTACAGAATTTCAAATGATCTTAGAATATGAAATATGCATCTTCAACTAATAGAGAGGGTTCACATAAAGTCAACGATACCAAAGGCATGCGCAGACACATCTCCCTTACTGCATTTAATCCAACAGCAATTGCCTAGCAGAACGGGTATATCTCAGAAGTTAATCTCATGCCAATTCAGCAAAACAATGAGGGTAACAGACTGTTAGGAATTACCTCTGTACGAGAACGATCATGTACAAATTGATTTACAATCTGTCTGAATAACGGTTCAACTGTATCAGGGGGAACCTGATATAGGGGGCAAAAAGAATTAGCCAGATGGATAGGATGCAATGGCAAATTGAAGGGAAAGATGGAAGCCTAATCTTTAAGCTAAACAGGGAGCTGAAGACTAATGCAAGGATATAATAAATGAAAAAAACACAACCATATCATGGCAGGCCTCAATTGCAGATGCAAGCAAATGTGTGACATCTCGTTGATGAGGCTGCAAAAGCAACGATAATTATGAATTTATGATAATATGAAGTCATCATAATTCAAAAATATGCAATGGGATAGCTTTCTATTGAAACATAAAATACCTGAACATATTTTTGAAGAAAAGGATAAAGATTTAATAAAATCAAGTGATGGAGGCCAACAGTTCGAGCAATTATTTTCAATAGCATCATCTTCACCTGAAGAGAAAAATAATAATGACACTAAGTATTACTTGCATCCATTAAACATAAAATAACTCATGGTTTGTTGGCAAAATAGCATATTCAACAAAGATATTGTTAAGATCCCAAGGTATATTATTGACAAAGCTTCACTTTGTCCATAAATTATAATACATCTAGAAGATTAATAGGTCAAATTAATTCAGTTAGAAATTAAGCAGCAGGCCTCTTTGAAATTTTCTAAGGAATATTTTTTTTTAACCATGGAAGGCTTTCCTTGTCTTCTCTTGCTAAAGCAGACCTTTTTTTTCTTTTTTGATAAGTGAGCAGACCTCTTGTTTTTATTTGTCATTTCTGTTGAGAAGACTTGTTTTTAGTAACCTCTTGCATCTTTTGTCTGCTCATATGTCAAATCAATTGGAAATTTTGCTCTTAGAGACTCTGTTGGTGTTCTTTTTCTAAACCCTAACTCTCTTCTTATGTTAGTTGTGTTTTCATGTGCAACTGTCACTGTACAACAAAGATATGACACTAACTTCTAACTTAGTTATCTGATGATTTTGAAATTCAAACAAATCCTAATAGTTATAAGGCAAACAACTCACGATGATTGAAACCTGCATCAAAAATGCAAAATGTCCAAATTATACCAATGATCCAAATTTTAGAAAAAACTAGAAAATTTCTATATTCAAATTTAGGACCATTACATGGCATAATGGTAAAATCTCAAGCTATCAAGTGTGAGAAAATGGGTTTTAAGTCTGAGAGTGGCCACTTTTGGGGAAAAATTGCCAAAGGTTAGGATCATATCCAGTCCACACTCCCAAGACCACAGATAGCTGCAACCAACATTGAGTTACGGCATTGTTTTTTTAATTTAGGACCTTGATGTCCACAGCAGCATGTAACTAGCATTTCATACACAAATTTTACCTTCCAAGACATAACAAGCCAGGCCACCAAATAATTAGCATTATAAGTTGGGGCTATTAAATTTCAAAATGCGTTCTAAGAGCATAGATTTTAAGATAGCTGAACCAGTCCACCCCTCCCACAATCAAAGATAGTTGAACCAACATTGATTGGAGGCCCTTTCTAGAAAATAGTAATATGGCATTTTTGTGTTTTGCAAGTACTCTTCAAGCAAGCCACATAAGTATATGACTAGAGGAGGCAAAGGCAGGGAATAATAAAAGAAGAAGTTAAATAAAATCTACCTCAAATCGTTCGTTGCAAGCCTGAAGGCGAGAAAATAGCTTCTCAGCAAATCCCTGCACGAAAGGTAGGCATCAGAAACATCCTATGTGTCACATGAATAAAGCTGGGGATGATGATACAGAACCAACCTGTGCATCTTTCAAATGGTTAAGTGGTGAATATCTTGGATTATTGTTATCAGATGACATGTTTTGCTGCTTTTTCAGGCTTCGAATGACACGTTGCAATTTTGCTTGCTTTTTCTTCTTGCTAGAAGTTGTACCTTTGTGATATGCCTATAAAGTCCAGTTAGGCAATAACAGGTTAGAGATACATAAAACTGTTGGTGCTAAACATTGGGGAAACTACAAAAAATTGATTCATTAACATAATTGTGAAAACAAATTTATCAAAAAAAACATAATTATGAAAACAACAATTTGTGAGTTGTGGCATGTCATTTGCTAAAATATCAAAAATAAGGGTATTCACTTAATGTTTTTCCACTGAGAAAACCTATATATGAGAATGCCAACCATTTCAAACCATCATCCTCTAATTTCAAATAAAGAACTAGAGGGTATGATAAACACAATACATCGATCCATATTTCTTTGTGTTATGCTTTCGTATACAATAGTAGTTCAGAACTGTACTTTGCATGGTGGGATTTAAACCTATGTAAAGTGGACACATAAATGATGCTGGTATAAGGTGGAGAACATGAATATGTGAGATAAACTGATCCTGACAATAGGATATGCTTGATGTCTAAAGAAATTTCAGCTTTCATAAACCTACAAAATAATAAAAACAATGTAAATATGAATAAAATGGGCATTATATGAACATATCCATTTACACAAAACTTAGAAAAATAATATGAAGAACAGCTGGAGGTTTAGAGAAACTAAGGTACAAACAAAGATGTATCAGTTATCATACCATCAAAAAGAGCAAAACATGCCAATCAGAACATGACAACCATATTTGATATAGAAGAGAGAAGGGATGTAGAAACTAGAAAGTCTAAATTAATATCCAAATCCCTCTGGAAAAGTCATTTGGAGGTTTTGCTTAAGCAAAACAGGTTCCTGGTAAATATACTTCATGATGGGAGAAATACAGATTTTACATCAGCAATACCTAATTCTGCTTCAGAGTTAAAATGATAAAAGTCAATTGCAGCAATTCCAAAAGAAAATCTTCTTCTCTATGTGCAGACATCTTAATAATGACAACTACAATAGTAATAGATACAATACTTGATAGAGTGCAGTATTCATGGTCACATACCCAAGTCAATAAGAATACCACACACATTTGACTTTCAGAATTGTATTGACAATTTTGCTACATATTGACTGTAGCAAAGAAGATTGGTGATATCAAGCTTCACTCTTTTTAAAATGGTAAGGTATATTGTATTAAAATAAAAATCCATACAGGGTATGTCCCTTTACATAAAATTACAGTGAAACTATACGAAAAATAAGGAATACTTATGACTCGTTAAGCCCAAAGGACCTCTGGGGACAAATGATTCAAGCTTGACAATTGCATTCTCCAGATTGGCTAATGCAGATAAACAGGTATAGTCAAACAGCAGCATTGTATCTTCCATATCACAAATTAAACCAGTTGAGATGGCCAACCTTACAATCTAAAATTGACCAAGGAAAACAAAAAAGCAGGTTTACAAAGCAAATATCTTCAAAATTACCAAAGAGAACTTCATTTACCATACAGAAAGAGATCATATCAAATGAATTAATAATAATAATAATAGTTTGCCAATCTAATAAAGTTTAAGAGCATTGTGGCCAATTCAAAATTTGGATTTTGGAAACCAAGTCCATGGCTTCATTTTCTGAATGAACTACCATTAACCCAACCCACTCATTATTTGCCCAACTCTGTTCCCAAATATACAACACAAGAAATAATACCCAATACAACACCACAAGAAGTTATTTCCCCAATACTTATAAAAAAAAAGTTGCTTCCCCAAATGAATCTTACTTTCAAAACCTTTTTAAGTTCATCATCAACCAAGAAGAAAAGAAAGTTTGGTTTATTTAATACAAAGAGGAGTAAAATCAAATACATAAAGTGCTTTAGAGGGCATATTCTAGACAGCATCGCAACAGAACGTGGCAAACAAAAAATAGGAGTAGCTTTCACTAGCACTAACATAAATAGGATAAAATTGAGTTAACTACCTTGTAGATAGCCTCCCTACTAAGAATAACTTGAGGATTTTCAGAAGCCATATCATCTTCACTGTTTGAATCTTCACTATCATCAGCTTCTTCAATCTTTTCATAACCAAGAAGGAATGACAAAGCAGCAATCATAATCCTGCAGAGTTCAGGTTAAAAGACATGTTCCCTGTTATTCAAAAGAGAACGCATGCCTCAAAGATGGATGAAAACATACAGTGCAGAATAAAATAGAAGTTCCATGTTTCTCTTGGAGTTTTGGGGTAAATGGATACCTAGAAGATGAATGGAGACATGCAAGACATATAGCATTTGCTGTTCTATCATCAAACCAGACTCTTCTCCGATGAAGATCACAAAGTACAACAAGAGATCTTTTAGCTTTTGACTCATCCTCCTCCTGAAACAACAAACAATTTCAGAAATTAGTAATGCATTGAGTTGGTTAAATCTGTAAAGTCTAGTTCTCCTTTAATAAGCATCAATTAAAAACTTAGAATGCATACAAAGAATAATACTAACAAGCATCAATTTAATACCTACCTGGAGCGTTGCAAATAGGACATTCTGTAGTCTTCGATTCTTAGCTTCATTTTTATGTGTCTGATTCATGCACCGAATGCTGTGCACTACATGAGAAAATGCTAGCTTCCTTAAAGCCCTGTCTCCTAGAGTTTGAAGTTTCATAAATAGTGCAAGAGTTTCTCCAATATCAACTACCTATGAAACAAAAAAAAAATGTGACAATTTAAAAAGGGCAAACAAATAAAAGAGTTTAAGTTGAATAATCTCTTGCTTATTTACAATGTCATGTGTTGCTTGGTACCTATAAAAAAAATGTCATGTGTTGTTTGGTGTTAAGTAGGGTATTGCATAAAAAATGGTGCTTGGACTGTGGGTTCTTTATTCACTTTGCATTCAACTTATAACTGATAATTTTATAGAATCCTATAAGCATGACAATGAATTAAATCAGTTGTGGTTTCCAATGAATAACAAGTAAAATTCTATTCACATTTTTTATCACTTAATGTTTTTTTGAGAGACGATAAAAAAAATGGGAGGGATGTACATGAGAGAAGATAACTGATTTCATTAAGCGATAAAGACAATTTAGTGGGCTTTGTCTTTATCACTTAAAATTGTGTTCACATTACTTCCAACTACAAAGTAGGACAGTGAGACTAAACCCTGGTTTCACCACAGATATTTCTTTTCCTATTCAATTACGCAACTTAGCTACATGAATCTTGTCTTGCCAATCCATTCTGTTCAGTGCCATATCCATTATTAAACTATGGGCACTTAAAATAATTTCTTAGTACTTCCACCCATGTCTTTTTCGGTCTGCCCCTGGCTCTTCTAGCCCCTACAACTTGAAACAAATCACTTTTCTTTCTGAAAGGTGTTGTAGATAATCTTCTCTATTCACGTGACCACACCATCTCAATCTACTTGCTCTCATTTTGTCACCTATTGGAGCTACTCCTAGGTTCCTTCATATGACTTCAGTTCTAACCTTTTTCTTCCTATTTTACCACTGCATTTCTGCCACACTCATTTTTGGGACACCTTGTTTCTTAACTGTCTAAAACTCTGCACCATACAACATCACTGACAAAAAATTGCTTTATATAATTTTCCTTTTAGCTGAAGTAGTAATTTCCTATCCCATAAGTGGGAGCAAGTCTGTCTTCCCATTGAAGAAGGGGGTTTGGGTATTAGAAAAGTAATTAACACAGCCCTCCTTAGTAAGTGGATTTGGAGGTTTGGTACTGAAAGGAATGCTTGGTGGAGAAATCTAATTGCAGCCAAGTTTGGGGTGATGTGGGGAGTTTGGTGCACTCAGGATTCCCTTCCAAGTTGGGGCTGTTCTCTTTGGAAAGGAATCATGAAGTGCTTCCCAAGTTTTTTTGAAGGGGTGGGGTTTAAAGTAGGTAAAGGGGACAGGTTAAATTTCTGGACAGATCCTTGGTGTTTGGGCTGTATCCTGGCTGAAACCTTCCCTCTCCTCTTCCAATGTGCTTTCTGACCAAGATGTTTTGGTGGCTGATTCTTATGTTTGGTCTGAAAATTCTGTAGTCTGGGCTCCTCAATTCAGAAGGAATTTATTTGATTGGGAAATTGGGGAAGTGATGAATTTGCTGAACTTGTCATAGAGGCAAGAAATCGACATCAGCAAGGAGGATAAGTGGTGTTGGAAGCAAGGTTCAAAATATCGATATGCCCAACATGCTGGTAGAGGCGTATCGGGCAGTATTGATAGTTTTTTCTTTGGTTTTTTTTCAAATCCGGTTCAGAGGAGCCAATTTAAGGTCCATCCACCCCGTGAACTGGTCAAAATCCCAAAACACCCCCTGGAGGGGCATATCAGGAAAGCCCCTGATACGATATGTATCATCTGATACGTATTGAAATTTCAAACCTTGGTTGGAAGTGAAATGTTAATGGGTGATTCTCAGTGAAATCTTTGGCTTTAAAATTGAATAGTTCAGGTTTATCAGATTCCCCCTGCAAGCAAGTTCGGAATCCTACACCCCCCCCGCTTCAAAAGTGAGCTTTCTGGTGTGGGCTATGTCTCTGAATAAGTGCCTCACTAGAACAAATCTGGAGAGAAGGGGTCTGCATCTTTTGGACCTGTCTTGTGGCCTTTGTGGTATGATCCCTGAAATGATTGACCATTTGGGCTTACACTGTACTTTCACTTCTAAGGTGTGGCCCGTGTGGGATCACTTTCTCAATGCAGCTGGGATTAGTTGGGTTATGCCAAGCTCAACCAAAGACTTTTTAATGTGCTGCAGGAATGTCCAAGGTCTGAAGAAAAAAAGGAAAAATTGTGTGGAAGTGTGTACCTGCAGCTGTACTCTGGTCTATCTGGACTGAAAGGAACAGTAGAATTTTTTGTAACAAAGAGAAGAGCCCAGAAGATGTAATCCGTTCTGCTGTTAGCAGACTGATTTCTTGGGTTTCTGTTAAATCTGATTTCATAAATCAGAATGTGTCTGAGTTGTTAAGATCCCACTCCCTTTAGAGCTTGTAATCTGTTCTGGTCTCTTGGCTGTTCTCTGAGGCTAGAGTGCTGTTGTACTATAAGCTTGCTGCTTTCTAATAAAATTTATCTTACCCTTCAAAAAAATAAAATAAAATAAGACTTCAGATGCAAATTTGCAACCCTTCATTTTTCCCATCATGCTCTAATTCTATGGGTGACATCCTCCTCAATCTCTCCTTTGTTATGAATTATTGAACCAAGGTAACAAATGAGGTCACATTGAGTTATCTTTTGGTCTCCAATCCTAAGTGTAGCTTGGTCTGCACTCCTATTATTATTATTATTATTATTATTATTAAATTTACATTGCATATATTTTGTTTTAGTCCTACTTGTTTTAAAACCTCTTTTTTCTAATGCAATTGTCCATGAACCTCATCTTTTTAATGTTGTTGTCCATGAACATCAGGCACCATGGGACCTCCTCTTGAACATAGTTGTCAAGGTGACGCCTAGGCGACAAGGCACCCTTGGAGGCTCGTGTTATAAAACACTTTCATATTTTAAATTTTTTTAGATACTAATTATAAAAGACATTTTTTGATAAATATATAAAATAGACATTATTAAACTAAAATATCTGTTCTGTGTGTTTATATATTAATTTCTTTTCATTATTTTCTTATTTGTTAGGGTTTAATCTTCTTCTTCTCCTTTTCTCTTCTTCTTTTCCTATAACAAAAGCCCCTATACTTTTTGAGTTTTCTTTTTCTTTCTTCTTTTTCTTCTCATGAATATGTTGATTTTCTATACTTTAAGGAAATATGGTATGGAACCTAGGCAACTACATTGGGATATATATATTTTTTATTTAAAAAAAAAATCCATCGCCTAGGCAACTAGGCGACAAGGAGCCCCTCTGCTGCATATCCTTGCCTTGGTGGCTTGGCACCTTGAAAACCATGCTCTTGAATATGTGTAATCAATTCATCTATGACTATTGCAAATAAATAAGGACCAAGTGTTGAACCTTGGTGAAAACCCATTCTAACAATAAAATATGAAGCCTCACCCATGGGTGTTATAATGATTTTTGCATCCTCATGCATATCCTTAATTAGTCACATACCCATTTGGGACTCCTTTCTTTTCCAAAACCCACCACTCTCTAGAGACTACCGCATGCTCTATCTAGACCTATGAATACCATATGAAGATATCTCTTCTTCTCTCTATAATTTTCTATCACTCATCTTAACAGAAAGATGACTTCTATGGTTGATCTCCTTGGCATAAACCTAAATTGGTTCTCTGAAATATTTATTTCATGCAATAACCTCTACTTAGTTACTCTCCCAAAGTTTCATAGTGTAGCGCATAAGTTTAATTTCACAATAATTATTACGACTTTGTGCATCGCCCTCATTTTTAAAATTTGACACCAATGCAATTTCTCCATTCATCCAACATTTTCTTTGTTTCCATTGTCTTATTTAATAGTTTGCCTACCTCAATCATTCCTTTCCACACTTCTATTGGGATACCATCAGGTCCTAATATCTTTCCCTTCATCTAATTTAGTGTCTTCGGTAATTCCAATTTTACCACTGGCACCCAAGGATTAAGGTATCGATACGATACTCCTGATACGGGGCATATCACCATGGATACAAGATACGCTACAACTGGATATGTATCCTATGAATCGTGCGTATTGGTACAATATGCCTCCGTATCAGAGCTTATCGCACCATATCGGTGGATACGGTCTGATACACACCGATACAGAGGCGTATCCGTGTCTTGTTTGACAAAATTGTAAATTGAGTACTTTCGGATTGTTTTTCATCTTTAATACAAGTTAAAAAATAGTATTATGAAAACTGAAATAATAATTTATGATTTAATTTTTCCAAAAAAATAATATATTTCATCTACCTTAGATGATTTATATATTTTATTTTACACATAATTATATGTTAAAAATGAAAACATAGTTATTATTTGAAAAATAGTTATTATATAAAAATACTAAATAAATAAAATTTTCCAACAAAATTAATGGAAAACAGAAAATTATAATTATAAAAACTGAAACGAATAAATTAAGATTATTTTCCCAAAAGATATAATAAAAACTGAAAATTAAACATAATTTATTTTATCTACCTTAAATGACTTATTTGTTTTATTTTACAATTATGTGTAAAATAAAAAGATTATATGTTAAAAATGAAAACATTTTTATTATTTAAAAAATAGTTGTTATTTAAATAAAATACTAAAATAATAAGTATTCCCAAAAATTTAATAAAATTGAAAATTATAATTATAAAAATGAAAGTATGACAACTATTGTACAATGTTTGAACCCGGTACTGTTTATTGTAACATTCCTCTTCATATAACATATTGAAGTATGCATTTCTCATGTCTTTATATCTTATTCATAAATAATTCAGCTTTTGGTTTAGTATCATTAATGTATTAATGTGATTTGTATGCATTTCACTACCGTATCCAAGCATTTCTATATCTTTCGTTCATATCCATGCCTTTCCAAAGTGTATGCGTATCAGTATCTGACTATACTTTGATCCTTGACTAGTACCCTTTACGTGTTCTCCATTTAATATATTTTTAAAATAGTTTTTTCATCTTTTATCAAGACTCTTTGATCACTCACAAACGAATATTGCACTAAAAAATCAGTAAAGCTTGCAGATTCAAATTTTAAGGACCAGTAGAGTTTATTCATACCAGAAATTCCCAAAGCTCATGTAAGAATTCATCAAATTGTTCCGGCATGGAGATTTGAAAAAGAAAACCAAGAGCATTCATAGAAATTCCAAACTATAATTTACATGTGCTTTCCTTTTTCTTTTTTTAGTTTCGGGGATAAACATTACAAGCATCAGAGTGTTAAGTAATTGTGGAAAAATGTAAATATACATAGAACCAAAAGTAAAGTAGCAATAAGGGGATAATTGGAATACCTTACGATTGATGAGAAGGATTAGGGCTTGAACTAGATGGCACCGAAGAGACGACGGAAGCGACCGAGAAGAAGAGCGGAGCAAGTCAGCAAGTTGTTTAGGAAAATCTGCGAGGTGCTTGGGATAGAAGGGAGTGACATGAGCCAAGAACATGGCCATGTCGCCCAGGTCCTTGGCGACAGTTGGGTCGCTACCGACCCCGCCGATCGAAGTGAAGTTGAAAGAAGCTTGCTGCTGGAAGAGATGAAGAACGGAATCGAAATGGCGGTAGAGAAGGAGGAGCTCGGACTCGTAGCTTTCAGGGTCGCATTTCATCTTCGATTGCAGGGCAGGAAGGCTCAGCTTCTCCGCGCTTCGACCGGAAGCAGCGAGGGACTCTGGCGCCAAATCGGGAAGGCCATGGCAGGATAAAGAAGTCATGGTCGCCTTCCTTCCCTCTTACCTCCTGTCCTAGCAGATCAGATGCCGAACAGAAACCCTATATAAACCCTAGTAGGACATCCGGTACGAGTATCTGTCCTGGTAGCACCGGTTTCTTGCCTTCACGAAAATAACTGTTAAACTTGTGCCGGATATCGGATTGATTATCTCTTAAACTACCCTAGGCTTTTGGAAATTAAGGCCCTGTTTGGCATCACTCTAAATAATCGTTTCTGACGATTCTGGCGATTCTGAGAATGAGAATCTTATTTGGTTTTGTCGGACCTTCGTTTCTCATTCGAAATGGGATGAGAACTCCTCCGCCAGAGATTCTATGGAGTGAAAAAATATGACTTCTGAAAATGAATTCTCGGCCTTAATTCATTCTTGCATCGTCATTATTAAAAAAATGAACACATGTAACGAGAGTCACACGTGAAAATAAGGGTATTATGGTAAATACAAGGTTCAAAATATCGTTATCTATTGGCCCGATATTAAAAGCAACTCAAGCTCATTTCATTCCCATTTATCTTCACATTTTCATTGCTTCTTGCAACGAATCTCTACCGGTCTACTCTAGCGTTGTCGACATCTCAGCTTTCTCAGGTAATATTTCAAACCAGGTTTCATATCTTCTCTACCCACAGTTGAATCTCACTTCAAATGTTGTTTGTTTTCTTTCCAGCTCGAATCTCATTCAAATCTCAACTTCGTCACTCACAAGTATGGAACTCAACCATTGAGCTTTTTTTTTTTTTTTCCGTTTAAATTGGGAGTTGAATGCGGTGTATCCCGTTTTTTTTTTTATTATAAGCATTTGATGGTGCATCTCTGCTCCTGTCTATGGATTGTTGCACGTTCTGCTATAGATATCAAATTTTTCTCTCTTTTTCATTGGTTTCTTTTTATTGATTTATTTATTTGTTTGATCGGTGAACACTTGTCTCTATTATTAGATGTTATTATCTCTGTTTCGTTGTTTTATTTTTTTGTTTGCTCGGTGAACATTTTAATGGCTGACACATTAATGTAGCTTTTTTCAAAAGGGGTTTTACCCGTCTCACCACATGTTTTGAATTCACTAATGAATTATTGACAGTCCAAGTGCAAGATTATAATTTTTAAGAATACATTCATGGAGCATATCTTGACTCATAACCTCATGCCGCAAAATCATGTAGAGTGCAAGAATGAACGTACGACTGCTCAAGAGGATCCCCTTTGTAATGAACAGTTAAGTTACGTTGGTAATAGTATCCTTTTCAGGTGCCAAAAAAATTTGAAGGGTGTTGTCTAAGGAAGCTCATTAATTGACCTAACGAATGAACTGAGCCTTGCACGTAGCAAATTGGTCTAGAGCTCAAAATTTCCCCATTATGTTCAGCTCACAATCTTCTATTAATGGAGGTATTTTGAACTGAAAACTAAAGACCTTGTCATATGGCTATATTAATTCTTTAATTTCGAAAAAAGTTTTTTTTTTTTATTTCTTGTTTTTTCCATGTTCTTTTTCGTTCAATGGGGCTACAAACTGGACATTCAATCTCCTCTATGAACTTTTTATTCTCCCCATGGAAAGATACAGACCTCTAGTACGAGAAAACATTTTTGTGATTCTCCCCATTCACGGTTCAGATTCATGCTTCACTGTTGTGGTTTGAACAAGTCAGGGGTTACAAACTGAACCTTATATTTGGGTATGAGAAAACACTCTTTCAACTAAGGAACAAGTCTTGTATTTTAATAAAAGGTATAACATTGCAGTGTTAACGGTTGCAAGTTGCAGCTGTATCAATATTTGTTCAGTTCGGAACACCACCATGGGAATTTCAACAGAATAAGCATTTATACAGTTGCAATTTAAAAAATAATTCTCATTTACAAATATGGACTGTAGTAATTCCTTTAAACAACCTTTGGATGAATATGGTTTACCCACGGTCACTTTCATTACATCTCTTTTTATACAATAAATGGTTTCTTTTCATATATATATATATATATGCTGCTCCTGCTCTATTGGAGGTGGTGCACGACTGAATATAGCAATCATATAGTCCTTGCTGACAGGGCGAGGTTGAGCTATAAGGATGAGGCTACGCTTCAAGACCTGTGATTAAGAAAGAAGTCAGAGGCCCAAAGAATTATCCTCGAGTAAGTACTCCGGCGCTCAAGTCAGTAAGAGGTGGTGGGTGGTCGGGCTGAGTTATGAGGATGCCAGTCCGAGCTAAGTAGCATTACGGGTCTCAAAAGTTGGATCCCTTACCTCGAGCATGGAGTACTTTTTTATAGCCGAAGATTTGTATCCTGATCGGATTGGGCTTCCGGGGTTATTGAGATGAGGTTAACTGTCGAGGTATTCGAGATAGAATCTCATTCCCCAGCGGAGTCGTCTTTCCTTATTTCTTCTTATCTGTAGTTGTGCTCATCCATACAACGTGTAGTTGACGTGGCTGGAAAGATAAGATGGGGGGTCATAGTAATAGCATATCTCAGTCGAGCTAGGCCCACGTGGCCGAACTATGCCGACGTGGCCGAGCTAGGATGATGTGGCAGGGCGAT
This sequence comes from Nelumbo lutea, assembly GCF_056320005.1. Classification (NCBI taxonomy): domain Eukaryota; kingdom Viridiplantae; phylum Streptophyta; class Magnoliopsida; order Proteales; family Nelumbonaceae; genus Nelumbo; species Nelumbo lutea. The sequence goes on from NC_142687.1 coordinate 7,726,197, forward strand.
AGTTGGGATGTCACGTGTCTTGCAGGGCCAATTCAGCCATGACCCGAACACCACTCATCCAGTTCTGAAGTCGATGAATGAAGTAATCCAATTCGTTCTTTGGTTGAAGAACTTCAAGTTGATGTCTGGCCCCGTTGGTGTTCCTTGGTGCCTATCGGAATCTTGAGAACCATGTAATATGGAAAATGGTTGAGGAATATTTCCATTGTCAACTGCAAAACTCTAGGAGCTCTGACTTCGGAATTCGAACACCACTCCCCCAGTTCTACAGCTGAGGATGGGGAGTGCTTGGCCCGAAGTGTTACGCGGTTGCGTAGCTTGGCAGAGAGCTGAAGTGTCGAAATAAGCTTCCAAGTTTGTCCTGGTGGAGCCGAGGAACGGCTCTGATCCCAAGTGGAAGTTGGGCTTCTATGTCGTGGTGATGATTAGCCATGGTGCGCCAAGCTTTGGAGTTGGGTCCGTATTTCGGAGTTGGGGCTTGTGTAATGCTCGGCTATGATGTGCCGAGCTTCTGAAGTCGGGGCTTAGCTTGGCCGTATACTAACAAAAGGCCTTTTGCTACCGGTTGGAGGCCGAGCTTCGGAATTGAGGTTGTGATGCTCAGCCACGGGGCGTTGAGCTGTGGAGACAGGTTCCTTTGGGATTGTCAAGTTGTGAACCTGAGGTCGTTTGTGATTCGTTCGCTCCATGTCAGTCGTTGTCGAGGATTCTTCCGCTCGTCAGCTACAGAAATTAAATGAGAACTGAAGTTTCGATTCTCAAACCACTCCCCCAGTTCTGCTATCGAGGAGTGGGGGGGTGCTCGGTCAGGCTACTATGCGACCTTGTAGTCTTAAGCGGCCTAGCTGAGGACTTGAGTGGCCTAGTCGAGGGTCTACATCGAAGGTTGGACCAGTACTGTAGTCGAACCAACGCAATTAATAGGCGTAACCGTTGATGGTGTTGTTGACTCTACCGTCGAGGATTGAGCGGCTGCCTTCTCTCTCTCTCTCTCTCTCTCTCTCTCTTTTTGTGCTCGGTATGTCGAGCCTTAAGCGATGTAATGAACGATTTTTGAGTTGAATATTTAGTGTTTCTTTTGTCTGCCCATATGTTGCTATCCTAATGCCTTTTTTTCTTTTCCCAGCCGAGGCATGTCTGGCCGGGCTATTGTGTGTCGAGTTGGGCTATAACTCGACATCTTATTGTACAATTTTTTGTTGGCCTTATTGTACCATTTTTTATTGGCGGGGGTGTGGCCGGTCGGGCTACTACGCGGGTTGGGGTAGGTGGTTGTGCCTTGGGTGACTTCTTAGTATTTCTACGATTTTAGTTCGTTGGTCGAGGCATAGTCGGCCGGGCTACACCTCGGCATCCCCGGTTTTGTCTCGATCGAGGTGTAGTTAGCCGAGGCATAGCCAGTTGGGTTATACCTCGGCATCCCTGGTCTTGTGCTGGTCGAGGTGTAGTTGCTCAAGATCTTTCGGTTCTCGAGTTCTCAGCCATGGGACGCTCAGTTTTCGGTCTCGGGAGCCTTTGGGGCCCTTCTAAGGCTAGCCATTTCCCAACTAGCTCAGTCGTTAAGCCGACGGTTGTGCAGAGTTCCTTGACCGCCCTCAGGCCTTGGTGGGCAGGGGCATTCTTCCTCCAGGTTTAGGCTCAGCCATTGTTAGCTGAGTCGGGTAGCTTAGTCGGTGATACACTGTTGAGCTGGGTGTAATGGGCTCAGCCGTTTGGGGATCGGTCGAGTCAATTTTGTTGGGAGTGCGGTGGGTGTGGGCGTGTCTTGGGGTTAGAGCTGTAGCTTAAAAGAACAGATACTCTTATTGCTTGCAAATCTACTAGTAGTACATCTTGAGATTTCCCGAGTTCCAATTCCTCAATATTGGTTGGCCATCCAGGTCTTCGAGCCTGTAGGTGTCTGGGCCAAGGACCTTGGTGACTTTATACGGCCCTTTGCGGAGGACGAGGTTGCCAGTCTTGAATTCGCGTCTTCTGACTTTAGTGTCATAGTACTTTGCCATCCTTTATTGTTGTGCTACCATCCTGACATATGCTCGGTCTCGGGCTTCCTCGATCAGGTCTAACTTTGCGTGGAGGTCCTCGTTGTTTTGGTCATCATCGAAGAACTCGGTTTGGAGGGTTGGGGAACCAATCTCTATAGGAACCATAGCCTTGGCTTCATAGGATAAGTTAAAGTGAGTCTCACTGGTGGCTGCCCGCATAGTAGTTTTGTATGTCCAAAGTATGCTTGGTAGTTCCTCGGCCCACCTCCCCTTGGCCTGGTCAAGTCGAGTCTTCCAGGGTTGTTGGGATGAGGTTAACTGCCGAGGTATTCGGGATAGAGTCCCATTCCCTAGCGGAGTCGTCTTTTCTTATTCTTCCTTATCTGTAGTTGTGCTCATCCATACAACGTGTAGTTGACGTGGCTGAAAGGATAAGGTGGGGGGCTACAATAATAACATAGCTTGGCTAAGCTAGGCCGACGTGGCAGATCTAAGCCCACGTGGCCGAGCTAGGATGATGTGGCATGGTGATAGCTGAGAAGTCATGTATCTCGTAAGGCCAACTCAGCCATGACTCGAACATATATATATATATGTATGTATGTATTACATGATGTGTATCTCTCTGTGCTTACTAATTCATTTAATTTAACTTTTCATACATCTTTACCTTTTTGTCTAGTAAAGAGTAAAGTATATTTTTAAGTTTCAAAATAGTTTATAAGAATTTATAGCCTTTAGGAAATCCATTCAGCAACTGAACCTTGGAATCCATTTGAACTAGTTGAAGAACTGCCTCTATCCTATGACCATCTCATGGTTGCTTCTTTTCATACACATCCTACCTAAACCTCCCATTAAAATCCACTGAAAACAAAAGAAGAAACGTCCTTCACCTCTATATACGCCAAAGCATTAAAAGCAAAGGAACAAAATTGATGAATAGAAAAATTAAATATAAACATATCATGGGAACACCATGGAATTTATCCATGCATATAAGATGAAGAGGCTAATATGTGGGATCGTTTTGTCATTAAATCATATTACCATATGAAGATTTTCGATCGTTTGAACTTATATTTATTAGATCTGCATTTATTAGTCATTTAGAGAATTGATTCCAAAAAATTGGTTGTTGCCAAATGTATTTTTGTTTTTAAGAGACAAGAATCAATTAACTGTGCCAAATACATCTAGTGATTCTCTAGAGGGAAATTCTTATAATCCATTGTTTTATGAAAGGATTATCAGAATGAGAATCATCAGAATTGATGCCAAATGGACTTGCTCACTCAATTGTTTATAAATTACCTTAAAAATAAGGAAAAATTATAGTTATAGTCAGCTGTATATTTAAATTTACCGTAACCGATTATACATTTCAAATTATAAAAACCCTGTCATGTTATTTGAATTATGCGGCAGTTGCCAACATGAGACTCTTAATCCATGTTGGACACAACAAAAAAATTATACCAAAATCAAAACATCTATCACTTGATCCCTCTTTCTCTCAATCTCCCACTCCTTCTGTCTCTTCTACTCCCTCAACCTCTCGATCTCCCACTCCCTTTGTCTGTCTCACTCTGAGTCATTTCTCAATCTCGCACTCTCTCAGCTTTGGTTTATAGCCGAATCTCTCTCTCTCTCTCTCTCTCTCTCTCTCGGTAGATCTCTCATTCTCCCTCAGTCTCTATCATTCTCTCTTAGTTTTTTTCCTGCTCCCTCCCTCATTTTTTTATTTTCCATAGAAAAACTTATATGGTATTTCAGACCGTATAATTATAAGTTAGTCAAGGGACCAACAATTTGTACTATCAAGTTGGTGTAAATTTAAGAGTAAAGAGTTTCTTGTGAACTTCTTTCAAATTGGGTTGAAGGAGTTAGGATCATACCAAGTTGGTCTTATATTCTTTGATCTAGTCAAGTTAATACCGTATAATTGTGTAAAAAAAAAAAGGATCGAGAGAGGGAGCAGAAAATAAACTAAGATAAAATGAGAGATTGACCGAGAGAGAAAACGAGGGAGAAGGAGAGATTGAACAGGAAACGGAATGAAAGAGATTGAGGGAGAATGGTAGATTGATAGGAATGGAGAGAACGAGAGAGATTGATTGAGATAATGTAAAACCCTTTTCTCAAATCACACAGTCATTGCACAGGGAGAGACAACTGTGAGAGTGAGAGAGTGGGAGGGAGATCAAAAGACAGAGGGAGTGGGAGAGAATGAAAACCCTTTTTTTATTTTTATTTTCAAATAATCCATTTTGTGTTTAACATGGATTAAGAGTCTCATGTTGACAACAACCACATAAACCTCCGAAGACATGGCAAGGGTTTTTTACAATTTGAAATGTACAATCGACTTTCAGATTTTGTTGGTTTCTAAACCAACCTACAACGTAAAGTTAAATGTAGCCGGCTCTGATTATAATTTTCCCTAAAAATAACCTCCAAGTGTTTTGAGAAATATTAAATGCTCCTTTGAATATTTGAATAACACCTTGATAGTCTTTTCATGGTGAACTTTCTATATTGGCAAATCTTTCCAATGGATAATGGATAGAGATGTCCAACAAAACCTTAGGCAACCCAAAAACTAACTAGATGGGATAATCTCCCTTTTCTATTTATGCAAAGACCTCTCAACATGTGAATAGGATGGATCATCTCCCACCCAAAAACTAATTTTGAGGATGCCATCTTAGCTCCATATCCATTTACTTCAATACCACAGGATACGATGAAGAAATTCCCTCGTGTATTTCTAACCTAAAATCAAGTAAAGGTTGAAGGTTATGTTCTTGTTTGCAAGGTGGATGCTGAGCTTTATTTTGAATTTTTAAAAAATAATGGAGGGCAAAACAGTCACAAAAGGGTAATATTAGATTTAAAAAAAAAAAAATCCATACATAACGTGGCATCACATGTAAAGGAATTGTGATGGAATGCTAATGAAAGAACAACAACGGTATTATCAAAAAACTTAATTAAAAGATTTGTCCATTTACTTATTTCATGATTTTATAATGTCGGCTATACTATGAACGAAACATTAAACATTTTATGACCATGCAAATTTCCAATCTAGATCTCTTGCCGACAAAATGCATTTCAATACCCTTCCAATGATCTGAGACTATACAACTCATATATGGCAGGTTGCAATTGTATATATGGTTGGTTCTAGTGTTATGATAAGATGTACAGTGTCATTTCATGTTGGGATGCATTTCGTTGGCTCAAATTTTGGATGGTCCTAGTCTCAAACCGATTATTAATCAGGAGAAAATCACAAACCCATAACCATATTTCTTTATGGTTCAGACAACGAATCGATTATTAGTTGATTATACTGAAAAATATATTGGGTCCAAACCAATAGACTGGCTATTCTGAAAAGTATATTTCTTTATAACTTGAAATTTAAAATTTGATTATATAACCTTAATAAAATGATAAAAAATTATTAAGTTATTTATATATTAATAAATTAAACATTTTAAACTAATGTTATCTTATATATTATCTATCAAATTTGTCATTTCAAACATAAAATATAATAAAAATTATATAAAAAAATATTATATTCAATAAAATAATTGGTTCTGGGTCTCAATCAGGTTTGGACAAATAAGAACCAATCCGATTATTAATCTTAACAGAATCAGAAAAATCAAAACAAGTGAAGGTCAGGCCCAGCCCTAAAATAAATGATGGGCCGGGCATCTATTTCAACCCCTGGCCCTTGGTTGGTTTCCATAATTATTTTTTCTACAATCTACATTGTTATTTTTTTATTTTTTTGTTTGGCTAAAAGCCTGAAACAATTACGCTGTTATTCCATGTAAGTCCTCCAATATGTTATTCCATTCACTTTCTTAAAAATTTTCCATTGCCCTGTAAAATATTGCAGAAAGAAAAGCCTAATTATAGATTTTTTTCTTATTGTTTTTCTCCTTTTATTTATTTATTTGCTTTACTTATTAGAGTTAAAGGATTGGGGGTAATTGGTCCCGATACCCATAACCTCCGATCCTTTTTTTTTTTATTTAAAAAAAAGAAAGAAAAATGTTTGATCTTAAGGCTGCTTTTGGTTACAATGCAAATGCAAATATGTACATTATATATTTATCCATTTTTCGGTTCACGAATGCAAATACGGTTCACATTTTAAACTGTTTTCATTTCATCTTGTTTGTTTGAAATTGGTGCAAACGTGTGGACCCATCATTAAATGCTCCAACTATCTTATGTTCCAATGCATTCAACTTTGGTCAAAAAATTAATTATCAAAAAAACACAAAATTGTATCCAAAAAATAAGTACAATAATACTATTTTCTCAAAATACAAAATTGTCAAAAAATACATTTTTACTCTGATAATCATTACTTTTTTACATTTCAAACAAACACAAACCAGAATACATAAATATCCCAATTGAACATTTATATCACAAACAAACGAAACCTAAGTTTTCACCAGCCAAAGAACTTACAAACTGAATCAGCAACAGTTGGTGAATTATAGAACTTGATCTACACAAAACTAAATCAAACTGAATCAGCAACATTTATACACGTCTCTTTACATCCTGAAGAAACTAATTTTGGTACATTATTCATCCGATTTGTGTGGCTTATTGAGGTTTACTCATTAGGCATAATGTATTGAAAAGATATTCGCTAGTGTCAGGATTTCATGTATTGGTAGCTGTCTAGAGAACCAGATGACAATGAGAGTACCCTTTATTTTAACTGCAATGACCAATGAGGTTCCCTCACTTCAGTCACCACCTGTCCATGTACAGAAGATCTGGATCCACAAGTTCGGTGTGATCTGACAAGATCACAAGAGCAAACTGACTGTTGTGGATTTGTCCACAATCAATTCAATTCTTAGGGCAATCTTATATCGAAATATAAATGAAATCTCTAATGGTCAATATTATTTGTGGAAAACCCCAGCAATAGGGCTGTTGTGGCTTGGGATTGAGTAGAGGGCTCTACATGGTGAATTTGTCACATGATACATCTGCATTGCAAGGCAGCAATATGGCATGTAATGTAGGGATTAGGGAAGATGGAAGCTCCTTACTTGACACCCCTCCCCCACGTGACTTTGCGAGAATGGGAAGATGGAAGATGGAACCAAGGTTTAAGTATAAAATTCGTGGTGCTGTTTTGAATCTCACTATTATCATTACTCTAAAAAAATAACTGTTGTTGTGATATTCTACTGTTCACTTAAAAGAGAAACGATCGCTATGCTACCGGGTATCATGCAGTGCTGATTAATACCAACAAGAATATATATATATATAGATAATACTCCCAAATGCTACGGCAGCTACCCTACTATAAATTACCCACAACACATTGTGGTCATACATTTGGAACAATTTTCAACTTGTATATTATCATTCGAGATATTCTCAATATATGGTTTTAGTGTCTTATAAAAAGTTCAATCAAATAGATGTTATAATTATACTATAAAAAACTGATCAAATATGGCACTCATGCTCAACATGTATTACTTTGGATGGTTTAGATTGAGTCTTGTGACTCAATGAAAAAATGATTTCTTTTGGTAAATTGGAGATGAGCTACACAAGCCAAGGGCCCATCCTCACAAGTCACACAAAAAAAAAGTAACTCTAAGAAACCAGGAAGAGCACATGCATGCTTCGTGTTAGGCGTGACTATATAATACCCTACGATCCAGCATTTCTGACATCTTGAGACAATCTTTGACTATATATTTCAATCTCCATGGCACCTTCATCTTCTTCTTAAGACTCAAGATGACAATGAGCGAATCCTCTTCAATGCAAATAGGCTGGTATCTGAAATTTAATGCAATATTAGTGGAGATCCATGTAATGTACGGAATTTGTTAAGTTAAAGATAAACAATAGAAATATATAAGAGTATATATAGGAATGTCAATAGGTCGTGTTCTACATGGGTTTGCCTCAATCCTAATTCTACCCTCTAGTACTCCAATCCGAACTGGCTTAAAAAATACATGATCACCAAACCCAACTTGACCCTATAGGGTTTAACCGGGTTCCGACCTGACTTGACCCGTATAGTTTTAAATGTATTTTTTAACACATTTTGAAAACCTAAAATACATTAATTTAAACAAAGAAATTGTTTTATAGATTCTAAGGTGTTATTTATTTTTATTTAAAAAAGAAGAAAATCAAAATCAAAATATAAATAAATTATAAACTTTAAGCCTATAAAGTTAGAAGTCGAAAAATTGCAAGAATACTTGGTATAGTGGAATTTTCATTAGTGTCTTCTTTTGAAGACAATGAACAATGTCTTCCTTTGAAGGGTAGTTTTGACATTTTCAACAGATAACTGACGATCAGTACGACAGGGACCAACTTGACACTTTTTGAAAGTTTAGGTACTATAGTGGAATTTTCCATAATAATAATAATAATAATAATTTTGTAAATATTACATTTTACATTACTTATTATAGATAAGTATTAAATTGAAGAAAAATGATCAAACCATTAAAGTGATTCAATGATATCAAGTGAGACCATGGTATAATCATGAGTGTTTGGGTTAAAATCTTTACATCATCAAAATATTTTGGGATTTCTATAGAAAAAGTATAGTTCCAATGTTAGTTCCTCCAAGGTCATCAAGGCTGATTCTCTGAATTGGTTTGAGTAGCATAAACCACTGGGGGGTTAGTTCCAAGAATTTCGAATCAAACTCATCTGTAACAGATTGAGTAGGGCCAGTTCAAGGCCAATTTAAGATTGATTTCATTTGGTTTTGGATAGAACCGAACCTATACCCATTTGCTCACCCAACTTGCAATGTTAGAAGTCATTGGGTTTCGTGACCCAATTAGATGGGACCCATCAAAATCGAAAGGGTATGTCCATCTTTGTATCCTAGCGTGTGCTTTGTGGTGTCCTACCATTTGTTGAGAGAAACTTCCAAAGGGTTGTTTGCTAGAGTTCTTATTATCATGGTTTTCAAAACCGGATCGGAACTTGATCGGTTTCGTTTTTCTCTAAAATCGTTGATTTTTGTCAATAAATTGCTGAACCAGCCGGTTAATCGTTCGAACGGTTTTGACCATTTTTTTTTTATTTTTTATTGTCAGAATAAGACGACCATTTAGATTGAATGGTTAGACTGTTGGAACCGATAACCAGACCCCTGACCAGTTCAATTTTAAAAGTCATGCTTATTATATGTATCTGGATTTGCGCATAAAGCGTGTTTCTCACAGCAATTTCAGCCGTTGATTAAGAACATCTCCCATACTTTGTTTTATGATTGATATTACATGTACTTGTATTAAATTAAATAGTTTTATATATGAGCATTGAGCATTAACATTATTTAATAATACAGATGCCCATATCCATGCATGACATGAATATTATAATCTCCAGACTTAAAAAAATTAAAGATTATAATTAATCCGTTTGAACTTTGGACACACATAATGAGAAAAACAAACGGTCGCTCAATGCATTTGGAATTCATTCTATGAAGAACCCACGCGTGTGGAACTGCTCAGAAGGGATCTCGATCATTCTGAGCTTATGTATAAAGAAGTGTGTGAGTTATTGGAAATAGAACTGGATGGTTGGGTTTTCTTGATTAATCGAGTTTTGTTTTTATTAAATTTCCTTGGTGGTAGTGTTTAATATAAATATGAATCAGAAAGTAAATACATGATGCACACAAGGTTATAGACTATAGTTTTAAAAGGAAAAGGTACCTAGAATCTCTCATTCCTGGATAGGAAAATGAGCAGGAAGGAATCCATCTACCAACAACAACGTTAACTCACAGAGGACATACGATTCGCCACAGTGATGGGACCCGACATTGTCCACTTCCTAATAAGGACACATCCTCCAAAATCCGGTTGCCTACGATCCAATCTTGATGAAAAGAAAAGAAGCATCGATCCCAACTGTCATGAACCCGCAGATAGTGCTACAGCAGAGAGCAATGAGCATGGAGCGAAATTCCCTCCCACAGTCACAGTCACAGTCACAGCGTAAGTGGATGGCAGCACTCCGGCAAACAATGGGGGGAGGCAAGTGTGGGTGGTCCCATAGACGTCTTGTCTCCTCCACTCTCCATATCACTACCTCTCAGTCTCAGTCTATGGTGGGGGGTGGCTTGTCCTTGCTTTAAATTAATACACGTTAGTTGCTTAGAATCTTATTATAAAGCCTAGCTAGCTAGTGTGGGGACTGGGGTGGGTCTGAGACTCTCTGATCGAGTCCCCCTACACATAGAATGTTTCTTATTGTATGCTTGTTGCAAACTAATATAGTAAACCCTTCTGAAAAGAACAGGGATTCAGGGAAGGGAAGAATAGAAACATCCCTTTCAATTACTTTTATTCATAGGATGCTCTCTCTTTGTATAAATATTATATATGCTTATAGAGATCTACCTTTTTTTCTATTGAACAGAAAAGAGAAACACAACAGAGTTTCATAACTATTGTATTCTAATTATATGCAAATTACTTCTTCTTTTGTTTTAACTTTTAACACAGAGATATGGGCACGTAAGAATAGATGTGCAAGGGAGACAAAAGGGTGCACATAACGAAGCAAACAATTTGATTTAGGTTGCTTTGGAAATCTCATATCGGACCGAGACTGTGGAATGACCGGCCCACGTGTGCACTGGTTCAGGGCTTCAAAGCGGAACGGGATCTGCTCCTCACATTTGAGCGTCTCACATGCACATTTACTGTGCATTGGGACCATCTCCTGTGAAGTACGGGAGATATTCCCAATGCATAGTAGGATATGCGTGTGAGGAGCAGATTCGATGGTTTCGGCTGCAATTAACTGGATGTACACATGCAGTTACACAGTAGTCGGTCGGCAGCTGCGCCTATCCTAGAGCGGGCCATACCCGAGTGGGTCTCGAACCCTCCGCTTTTGGGATCTTTTCGGATTTTCTCTCCATCCATTTATTCTTTGGGATAACATACTGCATAGACAGACCTTACTCGATATCGATAGAGTGTTGTTGTTTTAAAGTTTTACGGATCCACTAAAAAGTCCGAGTTTGAAAATGCGAATTTGCCCCTTTTCAGGTATGCCTTGATGGGTATGGCATCCGCTTTTTATTGCTTTTGACCGTACTTAATTTGTTGTCTCTTTACATTGCAAGTAAAAACTAAAAAATTAGAAGAGCTTTGGTGAACAATGAAGTGAACTGGTTGGGGCGAACGGAAATCGAGGAGGACTAGAGCAGGAGAACGGGCCAGGTCTCTTTGACTCTTCAAAGTAAAATATCGCGTTCATGTCCTGAGGGCACGGCATATTCCCGCATAATAATAATAAGGATCCGTTTGATTTACAGTTGGAATCGGAATCTAAATTCTTTAAACTTAGAATAGGAATCAGAATGGTTTATCCCATAACTTATTTGATTCAGATAGAAATGGGAATGAGAATTGAAATCAGAAAGAATGAAATTTCATTTTCAGGGAAAGGATAGGAAATGGCTATTCCTTTAAATGAGAGAATGCCAATCTAGCAGGACTGGGTGTGGGGTTCTATTTCTGCCCAATCAAGTAACTGGAATCGTAATAGCCCATTCCGATTCCGATTCCGATTCCAAACCCCCATTCCCATGAACCAAATGGGGCCTAATATCTTCCATGCTCTGTCTCAATGATCTAGAGGATAGGGTTGTCAACGAATAGGGAATAGATGGAGTTCATGTAGAATCAGAACCAATTCAACAAGAAATATTAAAGATCTGAAATCAAATCAGATCCGATAGGATCAGTAATTTTACATCCAAAACCAAATTGATCGGTTCTCGAAACAATAAGATTTGACCCAATGGATCCTATTATAATAAAATTATTGAAATTATTTTATATATTAGTATGAATTGGATTTGAATTGGTTTAGGCCTAGGTGAAACTGGTTCCAAACCAATAAGAATCGGGACAATATATACGGAAATGGGACCAATCCATCAATTTTGGTTCTTTTAATAAAAAACAACCCAATCGGTTTGGATCCATCAGGCCTGTTGAAATTTTTTACTTTTATTTTTTCTTTTTAACTTTCAAGAGGTCCCATTAGAGAGCCATATAGCCTCATAGAACTAGGAGTGCCCGTTTAAGAGGCCCTTCATGTTGTGGCTGTTTGCTTTACAAGGTATAAAGAATGTGTGGTAACAAAGCCACATTCGATCATTATTATGTATTTTTCTATACAAGCCTCTTTCTATGAAAGTGGATTTAGACCTCATAAAATTGTGAAGATGGTTTTTGTGGAGATCAAATCCAAATTCGTTTCAATAGTTTATACATCCTGTTCGGAAGGGATTTCAGGTGGTATTTTTTGGCTTTACAAGGTGAGTCACAGCCATAGAGGTTATAAGCAATATTTGTTCTATGGAGGGCTGATGAATAGGAAGAAAAATAATTTGGCTCATGGTTTAGCTTACAAAGTTTGTAAGGAGAGAATCTCTAGGCAGTTCCAATTCTCACAAAATGGAATGGATGTAACTATGTTTAAAAGCTTAATATAATTCTATTCCTTTTTCTTTTGCCAAGAAAAGTTCTTTAGATAAATTATTCAAAGACTTGGATGGATGAGGTCCAGTGCTCCTCATATCAACCTCACAATACATCTCAGCACATCACGAACATCTGCCATATAAATGGGGGAGGTACTGTGAGGTCAGTGGTAGGTGCACTCTGGGGAATGAACCCTGATTATGGATGCAAAGCCGTTTTTCACATTTTCACGAAGCATAACCTATAGGATGTCTGCGTGGGGGCCCATTTTAAAAAGCAAGAAGCCCCTCCCAAATGGGCACTTGGTGAAAAAATTGAAAATTGAAAAGCCAAAATATGATGTGCTTCGGCCAAAAAAGGGCTTTTTGTGAAGAATATTGTTTTAATAGTTTCTTCAAAATGGCTCAGTGAAACAGTTCAATCAAAGCTGCAAATGGGTTAGGTAATCGAGCCAAAGGAGCTACATATAAAGCTAAGCCTCCCCAAACAGGCCTCAAGAATCCATATGTTTTAGCTGAATTAAGCTTAAGCAAACCAATCACAAAGTTTTTAAGTAGAGTCCATGAATAAATTCAGTGAAATAAAATCATTCTCCGCTACAAACCTTAGGAAATCAGAAGGGAAGGACCAAGTATAGGTCCCGAAAAATAATTAATACAACCATGTTTTGCAATTATACGAGAAACTTTATTGCCTGCACGGTCGGTAAAGGAGATAGTAGTAGAGCTATCGAGCTAGTGTAAAAGGGTATTGGAATCAGAAATAAAGGAATGATTTCTCCAAGAAATCTCCAAACGAGGCTCAAACAAGACTCGATTGAACGACCTTCTGAACATCTCCATCGATACAAACATCTTCCAACTTAAAATCCAAAGCCAATTTCAACTCTTCCTGAATGATTGGCCCCCAAAGCATCGTCGACATTACTCTTAATTGTGTTGGAACCATGGCTTTTAGATATTTAGAAAGCAAAATTTCCTGCTTTTTATTTTTTGCTTTTTAAAATATTTAAAATTAAAAAAAAATGTATTTCTATTGGGAGGATAACCAAGAATTGATTTATCGACATTGCTATATATTGGTGAATCGATACACTTTTGATACGAGTTGATACATTGTGAAAATGGAAAAATAATGTTAAAATAAAATAAAAAGGGATTATTAGTATTTAACCCTGGCTGTTGTCAGAATTAACGTTTTTAGGCGATGGCTCAGTAATGAAACGATTCAGGAATTCTAACTAACTGAGTGATGGGTTGACTAATCGACGCAATAGATGGAAGAATTCCTTTTTTTCAGAGAGATATTAGCAGGCGCTGTGTGATGCACGGGATTGGGAATTCCTCCTTGTCCCTCGCCTCCATAGTCAAGATATTCCACCTCATTTTCATTTTGTCTCTATTGGGGATGGAGAACCCCCAAAATTTTCATATCCCAATGTAATCACTTAAAAATAATCTAATTTATAGATATTTTACAAATAGGATTATAGGAATCTGGGAGTATTTCATGAATTGGATTATGACAATTTGGAGATATTTTATAAATTGAATTGTGGGATCCTACGATTATAAGAATATGAGGAAAACTAAGAAACATGCTAAAAATCAATATTAAATCTACTAATTCACAATGGGGTTTGGGAAATTATATGCAAAACCCGTCCTCGAGTTGGAACAAAAATATTTTCCTCATCTCCACCCAGTCTCTTCCCCATTCCTATTTAAAATTCAAGAAAACTTGCACCGTTTGGGGTGGGGTAGGGTAAAGCCCTAGTTTAATAGGAAAAATTGCTATCCCTACAGTTCTAATAATTTTCTATAACTAATTAACTAGCAATAAATTAAATAACAAAAAAGTACAGTATTTTATAATAATTTTAAAAAATTATACAAATTATTGTTCATTAGCAAAAATGTATAGTAAATTAGTTATTTACAATAACAATAAATTAATGTGAATTAATGTAAATTACTTACTTTTTAAGACTAAATTATTTACTATTAATCAATGTGATGTAATTATAATAAATTAATGTAGTTATGGTGAATTACATTAATTTTAAATAAAATAAAATTATTTGTTGTTAATTAATGTAAAACCAAGTATGGTTCAAGTCAACCAAGTGGTCTAGATCGGTGTGGATGGATTTAATAATTTTCCTAGATTATTTCATAATTATTTATTAAAATAATAATAACAATGGATTGTTATTTAAATAAATATGAAACACTTTCTAATAATGGGATATTATTTAAATATTTTTGGAGAATAATAATAATGGGATATTATTTAAATAATTATTTAGTTGAATAATAATAATGGGATATTATTTAAATATTTTTGGAGAATATTTTTCGTAAATTAATTTTCCAATTTTTAATTATTATTTATTTAAAAAATTATGGAATATTAGTTAAAGAGTTTCCCTTAATTATTTGATAATTGTTAACTATAATTATCGATTTTATATAAATTAGTAAATTACACCGATTAGTAATATCTTTTATGAATGAATAATTGTTGTAAAAATTTAATGAAATTTTATTAAATTAAAATGATTAATGTAAATTACGCTAAACATTAAAAATTTGAACATTTATTAATTAACCAATGGTTAGTTTTCACTAATGGTTGGTCAATTTCGAATGACCAACTCCCTAACCCAACCAGATCAGTTTGGCTAGCCAAACAATCTCCAGCCAAACTGAATTGCTTAGTGACCACTTCTAATTTCAGCTAAATTAATAATCTAATCTCTAACAAATAACAATTGTTTAATCTCTAATAATTATTGAAACTTTATAGCAAAAATACACAATTGCTAAGAATATATTTATTAGGAAAATACAATAAGTAACTAATAAAAATCTTTAATACCTCTAAGTTAATTAATCTACTTCCACTATTTCAATAATATTTTTTCATTTATTTATATTTTATATTCTTATTAAAGTTACTATATAATTTTGTTATTTTGATCTATTTTTTTTGTTTTTTAATATTGTTTAAAATATGATTTAGTATTCAGTTTTTTATTGAAAACATTTAAAATCTATTTAAAAATAGTATATAAAACATAAATAATTATTAAAAAATAGAATATAAAAATTAATAATACCATGCCCCACCTTGAACGGGGCAAGTTTTCTCGAATCTTAAATAGGGATGGGGAAAATATTTTTTCTTGAAATTAAGGATAGGAAAGGGATGGGGTTTGCATATAATTCCCAAACCCGATGGTACATTAGTAAAATATTAGTATATTTAATATTTACTTTTAAAATTTCTCTAAGTTTTTTCCTCATATTCTTATAATCCTACGATTCCACAATTCCATTTATAAAATACTCCCAAATAATCATATTCCAATTCCTAAAATACCCCAAATTCCCTTAACCTATTTGTAAAATATCCACAAATTACACTATTTTTAAGTGGTTGCCTCGAGGTGGGGAAAAATTGGGGATTCCCGCCCCGCCATTGGGGATGAGGCGAGGATGGGGTACAATGTCTTGAATACAAGGGAGAGGGACAGGGAGGGGTGCCACATCTTGTGCATCACATGAGACCCCATTAGTTATAATGACTTTTGTGCTTTTGATATATTTTTTAATTTATAACATAATTTTGTTATTTAATCTATTTTTGTTTTTGAAATAATATATAAGATATGGTTTAGTTATTAATATTTTGATATTTAAAGTATTTAAAAATTAGTTATTTATAATACTATTTGAGTATTTAAATAATATAATTATTTAAAATTTTAAAACATTATTTATTTATTAAATTTAATAACCCATGGAATTATAATTTATATTTTTGTTACATAATTTTGTCATTAATTCTATAATATATAAAATTATTATTAATTCAAAAGTTATGAAATCTATTATAATTTTTATTCTACTTTCAAGAAATTTTTTAAAATTTATTACATAATTTTGTTGTTTAACTATTTAAAATTGAGTTATGTTAATATTTAAGTAATATGTAAAATATTTAATATTTTTTTTATTTAAATTTTATTTCTTTAAAGTTATTATGTCATTTTAAATATTTCGTTACATAATTATTTATCTATTTTTCATATTTTGTTATTTAAATAATTTCTATTATGTTTTTAAAATATTATTTAGTTATTAAATTAATTGAATAATCCATAAAACTATAATTTCATAAAAATATAGAATTATTAATATTATGAATATTAATAAACCCATTATAATTGTATTGTGTGTTATAATAAATATTTTAAAGTTATTAACGCAAATTCATTATAATATTTAAATAATTATTAAATATTTTAATTAAAATTTTCTTTAGATAGATATAGATGAAATACGGGGGACACGATAAATAGGAATTAGAGATTATTTAGGAGATAATAGGAAGGAGAGATAGAGATCATTTAGGAGAAAATGGTGGATAATTACTTCTCTAATAAAAAGGATAAGAAAAAAGGGAGATGATCCATGTTAGGTGGCAACTCCTAGTGCTTCTAGAGGGATTTTTGCACCCCCTCTAGAATTGTTCAATTTGGATAATGAAGCAAAGAGAGGATTGTTGACTTGGCAAGTTCTGTTTTAGTATATATATAGATTTACACGTCTCCCACAACAAACTCCGAAGTGATTTACTAGTTTCCTAATTGTTGGTTACAAACTCAAAATCTATTTGTCATTTCGACTGCTAGACGACAACAACTGGCTCTAACAACTTATCGGAGAGTTCTCAAACTCAAACAACCTTACTAGATTTGCTATATTATAGTGCATATCTACAAGTGTCTGGTCAGTGAGTCTCTCTTTCTCTCACACACATTTATCATGTAGTTTTTTTTATGTGAAAAAAGTACAATTGAATTCAGTCAATAATCTCGGTTGAGTGTAAAGGAGTTTATGGTTAAAAAAATGGGGTTTATGAATTTGGATTTTATCCTCACTGCCCTTGGGGAACATTTTCATATTTCAATGTACTTACTTCTCTAAGGGGTGAGGATCAATTCCGAATTCCACCGAGATCAACTAAAATGCCTATCATCAACAACAACCTAACCATTATATAATGGGCAGCTCTACAATGGTCTACGTCATCATGCTTTTCCTTGCTCCATTACCCCAACCCTTCATTCTCCTTGACTTTCTCTTATCTTTCCTTCCCACCACTTGTACTAAGCCAACTCAGTACCCTCTATTTTCATTTCCTAATCAGTTTAATATATTTTACCTAAAACCTCTCTATCTATATAGAAATTAGCTCAAAACTCTCTCTCTTTCTCTCTCATTGTTTTTCTTTTGGGAAGAGGGTCCGAGAGTTCAAAAGGGAAGGTTCCAAATAAGAGGGTCCGAGAGATAAAGCTCGAGGGAGAGGAGAAAATAGAGGTTAGAGAAGTCTGGGAGTTCTGGCGAGAGCGAACAAAGAGAAAGAGAGCCGAGAGAAGAAAGGGAGAAGGCTTCTTATCCCTTCAGCCTAGGTCATCGAACGTACCTCCACTCTATGTCCACTGACGTCGATATCCTGTTACCATTTAGCTTCTGCAGCATTGCTATCCAACTCAAATTTGTTACGTCTCTAGGTTTGAACCTACAACAACATCAATTTCTTCCATCGAAGGCTACAAGAGGTAAGATTCACACCTCATCTCTTTGTAGTTTCTTCCATCTATTTTTATTTTTTAATTTTCTTTTCTTGAGCTTTTCTCAAGACAAGAGTGCTTGCTTCTTCTTGCAATCGAAGGAAGAAATCCAAGGGCTCTCTCCTTCTTCCAGTTGATCAACTGAGTAAGATTGTGGAGGTCCTGATAGAAAAGGGGTAGGAATGTAGTCTCACCCTTTTACTTAGGCCCCTGTACCTAAAAGGAGATTAAATGGGGAGGAAGAGATGCCCAGTTACAGAAGTTACCTTCCATTGTAGGTGGGATACAAATTTCTTCTTCTATGGCCTTCTTCTCATATATGATTTTAGGGAATGGAAATAAAATCTGCACCGATCAAAGAGAGAAATGCCTAATCCCTTCCCTCTCTCTCTCTCTCTCTCTCAACTTACCTACATCTACAGTGACAAGGCCTGGAGTCCCTTTTTTTGGTTTAATTGCAATTATTTGGGAGGCCCATCACTCCCTACTCTGTGATTTTGGTGGGTGGCGACTCTAAACAATCAGCTAGGAAGTGAATTGATATTTTTTTCCGATGTTCACAACTATTTTTGTGAATAATTAAAAAATACCATAAAATATTACTATTCTTAGTAATTACTATTACTATTAGTAACTATAACTTAAAATTGGCACGACAAATGTCCTACTCCAGCACAACATGTCTATTCTATACATGCACTCGAAGCCTATACAAAGGTCAGGTTAGCATTCAATTCATACTTTATGATTCACTGAATTCTCACCTACTCCCTTCAGATAGTTACAAGCCCGGGATATCATCCTAGGCCCTCTGACCACATCTTCCTCCTTGCAGGTGAACTCCAAGCTGCTCCAGGGACCTCGCCAATTTTGACCTGCATCAGGTGTCATATAATTTTCTTTATCAATCGTCCAAATGCCTAAATCTCTTAGAAGTCCATAGAGGAAAGCAATTTGTCAAAAACCATTTTGTTGATTTTGTTCAATCTTGATTCTTGAGAAAGAAGATGATGAAAAGTATTAAAGGATAATTTTGACATTTTCAAAAGTATTAATTCATAGATATCATCATGTGATAAAGGCAATTGACAGACTGTAATAGCATGAAGTAAACTGAAACATTTTGAAAGTTTAAATACTAGATTTGCACGTTTTGAATTTTGGATATCAAAGTGAAACTAGACCCAAAATACAAAATATTATTCTACAATTTTCCCTATCGATCTATTTTAACCACTATTTTCAAAATTGGACCAGATCGGACAGTCAAACCAGAAAAACCAGGAACCAATCACCTGACCATTTTCGTTTTTCTCCAAAAAACTTTTTCCCCCAAAACCGTTGATTTTGGTTAGCAAACTGCTGAACGGACCGATTAACCGTTCAAACGGTTTTGACCATTTTCCAATTTTTATTTTATTTTATTTTTTGTCATAATGGGCCAGTCGTTCGGGTCAAATGGTCAGACCATTCAAACTGATAACTGGACCCTAACCGATTTGGTTTTAAAAACCACAATTTTAACAAACACCTGGCTAAGGTTTTAACCATCAAGAAGAGGGGGCTGAAACGTGTGCATTACTTTCACTAGTTGTGATTAGACCTGTTCATGGGCTGGGTCGGGCTCGTGTCGGGCTTTTGCTCTTTATTAACATAAACTTTTCAGGCCCGAGACCGAGCCCGGCCCGACCAACGGGCCTAAAACTTGGGCCCGAGCCCGGCCCTCAAAAAAGCTCGAAGTCCGGGCCTGAGCCCGAAGCCCGACTTGGGAGTCTGAGCGCCAGTGCCGTATGAGAGAATGGTGCCTATTGAGTTCGCCGATTCCTGGGAGTCTGAGAGTGAGAATAGAAACCCAGAAAGTGAGAAAATAGAAGATGACAACACACAATAGTGCCAGCTAGAGAGAGAGAAAGAGAGCTCACTACTCAAGAGAGAGAGAGAGAGAGAGAGAGAGAGAGAGAGAGAGAGAGAGAGAGAGAGAGAGAGAGACGATCTAGATCTGGTGGTGCTAGCCGTTGATGCGGTGGTGCTTGAGTTCGTAGAATGAAAACGGCGCGCCTGGGTTTTGGTGGCTGGAGAGAGAACTGAGAATGAGAAGAAAGAAGATGAAAACGGTGCTAGCTAGAGAGAGAGAGAGAGAGAGAGAGAGAGAGAGAGAGAGAGATCACCGCCAAAGAGAGAGATGACTAGTTCTGGACCTTCTGGTGGAGTCGACCGTCGGTGGCTGAGTTCGAAGGTGGGTTGGGTTCACTGGTTCTGAGAGTTGAGAGGGAGAAATGAGAGCCGCTTCTATGAGAGTGAGAGTGAGAGTGAGAAAGAAGAATGAAAAGAAAATTTTTAAGTATTTAGGGTTAGGATTAGGTAGTTTAGGAAAAGTTGAGTCGGGCTTTTCTAACAAATCCCGAATCAGCCCATAAAATAGTCGGGCTTGGGCTTTTAAGCCCGAGGTCAAGCCCACGGACTAAAACACATGCTCAAGCCCGTCCGGGGGCCACCCGGCCCATGAACAAGTCTAGTTGTGATCTATGTTTGAGCACGTATATTCTTTGGGTCCAGCGAATGATCGTGGTAAGATCAAACTCCATTTGACTGGTCAGCGTCCGTTAATTATTTTCCACCATGCACCATTCTTCAAAATAAACATCCTCTTCATCCACATCGGATTCTCACTCCTTAGCCTTGGCAGTAGCAATTTGAAGTTCCACCTTTGTGTATATATATAAAGTTTGGAATTTCGTGCTTAATTTATTAGGCCTTCAGCCCTCCGTATCCAGCCAAAAGAAGCCTGAATTTGATGCTCGCCCCAAGTATGTATAACGGGCAAGCAACCAATCACGAGCATGTCATCTATCCAAAAAAAGCCAATCACGAGTGAATAAGCCGGTGTTTCGCAAAAATGGCAGAGCAAAATGAGTCAAAGTTGTCTTTTATCAATTTTTTTTTTCTGTTTCTTGAAATTTTAGTTTGTCCTAATTTGTCCAAGAGCGCAAGGGTATGTGGTCGTTAGCCAGGCATGAAGCCAATTTGTTATGTCTAGGGGCGATTAGAGGCTAGCTATTCGAACTTGGCCCGTTAAGGTAAGTTCGGTTCAATTAGAATCTTGAGTTCGAGTTTGGATTCGAGTTTGATTTGAAAAAAAAAATGTTTTATAAAAATAGAAAAATAATATATAAAAATATTTTTATTTGATATTTAAAATTTAAGAATTATAATAATTATTTATTATTATATAAAAATAAAATATTATATATAATATTTTTATTATATATATTATTTTCTTTATTATTATTATTATTATTATTATATGTATGTATGTATGTACGTAGTTATTCGAGCCAGCTTGCGTGTCTCACGACCCTGAACTTTATTAGGCTCAATCTCGACTTGATTAATAAACGAGCCTGTAAATTATACTCAAGCTCAACTCACCTCAACTTATTTTCAACTAAGCCAAGCCGAGCTTTTCATGAGCTGGGCTTGAATAACTCATGAGAGCTCGACTCATGACCACCCCTAGTCCTGTCCATGGATAGCAATATAAAGAGACAAAGGAGCGGCTCCCATCCATCAGATAGAGTTGGGATCTTCCCCAACACACTCCCAACATGATATGTAATCTCCACATCTCAAGTCTGGGGTACACCAAAAGATTGAGACCCGAAATGTGCAAACAATGTTGGAAGAATATTGGAACATGATTTTTTTTTTTTTTTGAGAATATCCAAGCTCGTAACCAAGTCCAAAGACTTGTATATGTTTTCAAGACAATGAATTCCACTGTTTGTGCAAAAAAAAAAAGTACTTGAAAAGTTTGATATTCGATTTAACATTTTATATATATACCAAAAAACACTTGTAACAAATCAACTGGCATCATGTGGTAACCAATCAAGAAGGTTTTCATTAAAGTTTTCCGGCACCATGTGTTTCCAACATCATAGATTTTTCTTATATATAATTTTAAAAAATTATAACTAATAAATAAATATTTTATATTTATATATACATGTATACATTTTAAAAAATAAAAAACTTTGTTTGTTTTAATAATAAATGCAAAAAAAAAAAATCCAAAACTTTTCAGAACTTCTAGAGAACCCCCCATCGTTGAGTTTTATTGTCCAAAAACTCATATTCCATTAAGATTTCATTAGGTCACCGTTAGTGACCATTAATAAAAGTTGTTCATGTAGACATTTGAGTATTTTACATGGCCAAATTACCCCTGAATGGCCAACCAAGCTTATTAAATACTTTTATGACAAAATTACATCTAACTTGGCCCGGGCCCACACAAGTCTCACAAATATTAGAGTCAGGCTTAGGTCTAATATTTCAAGCCAGACCTAGGCCTAAAGTATTTAATAAGGTTGGTTGGCCACATCAGGGGTAATTTTGTCATAGAAATATATAATAAGGTTTATTGGTCATTTTAGGGGTAGTTTGGTCCAGTAAAATACTTAAGTGCTTACTATGGATAATTTATATTAATGGTCATTAAAATCTTAGTAGAAGGTGAGTTTAGAGCAATAAAACTTAGGGCTTATTCGTTTGTTTTGATTGTTTAACATCTGAAAGTGCAATAATTATATTAGTAGCTATATTGGTATTGGTGAATGGAATTGGATCCAATTGGCACAACCATAGGAATCACATTCAGCGAGCATTTATTAAATATTCTGACAACTATTACAAGTTGTCTTTAATCTTTTTCAAGGGTAGGTTGGGAGTATTTCAAGGGACAAGTGGCAAAAAAAATTGAAAGTGCTCATTTAATGTGATTACAACTGTGTGCCTACCTAATCCGAACTTTTGGTGAACTTTTCTTTCCTATGAACTCTGAATGCAAAGAATGTTGCTCTGAATTATGTATTCTGAAGATTGTCAAATATCCATTTTAACCCCATATATGAGAAAATTTGTTTGTTTATATAATTCAATAAAAAATAATATTAAACTTATTATAATAATTAATAATTATTAATAATAATTAATAAATAATTATAATGATAATTATTACTATTTAATAATTATCAATTATTAATTAATAATTCCTAATTACTAATTATTAAATAATACTAATTAATATAATAGTTAATAATTAATTAACAAATAATAATTAATTATAATAATTATTATAAATGAATAATTAATAATACTTATTGTAACGATAATAATAATAACTAGTATTTAATTAACAATTAATTCATTACTAATATTAATTATTATAATAATTAAAAATTAAAAAGTAATTAATATTAATTACTCATCATTCATTATTACTGATTTATAAGGCGCTTGAGTTATAAGGATAAGTGTTTTGTGTTTGGGAGGTATCATTGGAAAACACAAAAATGTAATGTTCCTCTTTAAGAGATAAGAGATAAGAGGAAAAGAACATCCATTTTTCTCTTAAAGTTGTAAGATTTTTCTAAAGTGGTAAGAATTAAGAGGAAAGGGATAGGCCAATGACAAGGGGCTCTCTGGAGTTTTTAAACAGTTATGGTAAAGTTTAGAGAAATGCAAAAAAGTTTTGAGGAATTTTAAATAATATCCTAAAATTAAATTATACATGGAGAATATGAAGGAACCATGAGTAAACTCTAAAACATAAGACGTCTCTTACTCATCATATTCGTTAATTGTTATTACTATTTTAGTAGGAGATGTACCATTAGATTGAACTTCACATTAAAATTGGGATCCTTTGATTGTGGATATATATAAGGAAATTGGTGGTTATCTATCTATGTATCTATGTATCTACCTATCTATCTATATATAAATAAAGAGGAAATAAGGGAGGTGAGGGTCCTCTCACCATAGAACTCACACGTATCTCATCCTCCTCTTCTTTGTTACACATGTGCACATTTATTTTTATATTAAATCACTTAAAACCTCATAGGTCTTTATTGTTTTTAATAAAGTCCATATTTACTCTCTAATAAATCTCTCTCTCTCTCTCTCTCTCTTCTCTTAATAGTCAATGTTTGTAACATTTCCCCTCCCCATAATCCTTATTTTCCTCTTAAATATCCCTTAATTCCTTTTGGCTCTCTCTAATAAAGTAGGGTATAAATTAGATGGATTGGGTTAGATTAAGGATCAACCTAAATATGAACTTTAGTTTGGACCCAAATTTGTCCACCAGTACATAGGATGAATCAATCTAAATAAATCATTACTCATTTCTTTGAGTTACATTTTTTTCCTCTATTTTAATCCTTTCCTTGGGTTAAAGTTTTTTCCTTTGTTTTTATTAATTTAATTTAATGTAGATTTGTTTAATGGATTGTTTCGGTTCAATAATAAAATCTAGTAAGAAGAATTAAATGTGAGTTTTTGGTTATCTTCATCAGTTCATTTTTTAAATTGTTTTTTTTTTTTAACTTAGTTATTAATCTCATGCTAAGCACATTTTTTAGCTTTATAGGACTACACAATGGGAGGTAACCCATTGCCCCAAGTAGATAAGGTATCAATTGAGCCACTATCACTTGGTTTACGTGTTTCTCATAATATATAAACTATATAAAAATAAAAGTTTTAAGCTCAATAGCTAAAAAGAAAAAAGATTCCACTATTTTACACATAAAAAAATATAAATACAACATCCCTTACATTACATGGGTCACTGTTAGTTTATATAGAAGATACACTCTGTTAAAGCATCATGAGGAAGGGGACATGGTGTATAGGACCGTCGATCCAAGAACCATTTAGGCAATCGGTTCCGTTTTACCCCAAAATTAGTCCCTGACAAAAAACCGTTGAATCAGTCAATGATTCATTGACCCGAATAGACAAATCATTGACCGTTCAACATATTTTTTTTCATTTTTAAAATTTAATTATTATTATTTTTAAATTTATTTTTATTAAGATGAATCATCTATTCCGACTGAAGAGTGAAACCATTGGCCCGAAAACCAGTGGCCATAACAATTTCGTTTCTGAGTCGTTTTTTTAAAACATTGATCAGCTTGACTCATAGACGACTATGATTATCCACTAGGAGTGGCATCGATAAGATGATGGCGTGGATGCCATCTTTACAATGAGATGGCATGTCATCTGTCTAGAAAATATTTTTTTTTCGCGAATGAGCTATTAGTAAAAGTAATAAAAGTGGCTCATCTCTTTTCGTGTTTTAGAGTCGTATTTTTTTTCTTGAAATGGGTAACCCGTACGTAGGAATACGAGCGGTACACGTGGTATACATGCTTTGAGTATGGAAAGTGGACACAAATGCTATCTTCT
Organism: Nelumbo lutea; assembly: GCF_056320005.1. Lineage (NCBI taxonomy): Eukaryota > Viridiplantae > Streptophyta > Magnoliopsida > Proteales > Nelumbonaceae > Nelumbo > Nelumbo lutea. Next base: position 7,751,654 of record NC_142687.1, read on the forward strand.
CGTCAGTCATCAATTTATATCAGACGGCTGTTATTTTCTACAATTTATAAATTTTCCTGTATTTTTGTTATTTGCTTACAATTTCTGTATTTTCTTTTACAATTTTTATTTTCTATTTTGTTTTTCAATTTCTATAGTTTCTATAATTTAAAATTATAATTTTTTATTTTATTTGTAATTTCTATGTTTTTATGTATTTTATATCTGAAAATATTTTATTGAACTTTTTTCTTTAACGTCAAGTTAGTGACATGGTGAATTTTAGACATTTTTGAAAAATTGTGACGAGTTTAAGAGAAATGCTGAAAACTCATGGTGAGTTTTAGACAATTTTCCAATTTTTTATGATGCTCGAACTGTTTTGAATCGATTATTCGGACAAAAGGGAGACCAATTTTGTGGGCCCGGGGGATTGACTCGGTTAATGCACTCCGATGGTGAAGTTAGCTTTGCTAATAGAAGAAAGTGAGAACTGAGAGATTCAAAGTAGAGAGCTAAGTGTATGATATTATGTGGAGTGTATCTTGTGAAGGTATGAAATCACCTCTATATAGGTGTTGGGGCTCAGCGTGGTGTATTCAACATGTTCAGAGGGAGTTCACATTTGTGCCCCACAATGTCCCATACCACATCTTCGTCGTGTATTGGGAACACCTCCCGATGATGACATCATCATTTCTGATACTATCATCAGGACATGTTCTCAATACACGGCGGGGATGTGCTATGGGACATTGTGGGGCGCCCCCTTATGGGGCCCAGTTTTGAATTCATTTGGAGGTGATAGGGCTTATCCGCCCATTGTTTACGAAGCACATCTCTTCGATGTTGTGATGATTCTTATCCAATTATGTGCAAAAGTGAGTGAAATCCTGCTAATTGTTGCTAGGTGAGTGATGTGTCACTATATGCTTCGGAGTCTCTAAGTGAGTGGGCAGATAAGGAAGGACACATCATGTAGGTCGGTACTTTGAGAATTGGTTGGCTACTTATGCTGTTAGTTGCCTAGATAGGAGATAAATCGATCATTGGAATTCTTGATCTATAACCTTGAGGTGATGGAGTTCACATTTGCGCCCCACAAATGTCCCATAAAACATCCCCACCATGTATTGGGATCATCTCCCGATGATATACTAGAAATGATGATATCATCATCAGGAGATATTTCTAATACACGATGGAGATATGCTGTGAAACGTTGTGGGGCACAGATCTGAACTCGGGGTGATGTACTCCAGACTAGTGTCAAGCAATATACTGATGTGCTGTTAACTTTTAAGGTCGGGTTCATATATAAAAGGTGGCATAAAGCCATAAACTGATTTGCCCGAACGAGATCGACCACATATAACATTGAAGTGTAATAAAATGGTTTGCACCCACCACGGGGACAGTCTGTAATTGGAGGGCCAAGTTACTTCTCATCGAAGTATCATTTGCATACTTATATTTAAGAATACAAGCACTAAAAATACATAGCATAGCGTGCTATGTTTAAAGTACTGCCATTAACTCCTAAACAAACCATGAAAAGGAAGAAAACAAAAGGCACTAAGACACACAAGGCAAATGGCATTTATGATATTTTCAAAGAAAATTTTCTTAAATTATTCTTACTGTTTAACTAATTGACAAACTGTATGCTTATTGTTTAATCATTGTCTTAAACCACCTTCTTCTATCAAAATCCGTAACATGTGGGTGACCGATAATTTTCTTTAAAATCCAATATTACCCTCTTCATCTTTATGGGAAAGATATCGGTGGGGTTTTACTGCAAATCCCACAGACTTGATGGATTGGAGATTACATTGGACTTGAAACCCTGCAACCCTTAAAATGCCATATCAAGCGAGAGAGAAGGTTGATCGGCAGATTATTTACTTCGACCAACAACTGATTGAACCTGTGTGGAGAGAGAGAAAGAGACTAGCTTGTTGGGGTGTTTTTTTCTTGGTTTTTGCATAGGAAGAAGAAAGAAAACGATGGACTTGCAGAGGAGTAAGAGAGGAGAAATAGGGTTTCGAAAGATGAGGAGAATGATTTGGTTTCTTGTGTCTTGGTTTTGGCACGACCGAATGATTGGTGGGAACCTCTCTCTGTCCTTCGTCGATGGCATGGCCGATTGTACATGAAGATGCCACTGTAGAGAATGAAAGAGGAGAGAGACAAAGAGTAGAGAGAGAAAGATTGGGGGAGTAAGTAAAAAATAAGTCATTGTCACTGCCGCTTGAAGTTGTAGCAGCGATGGCGACAACAAAAAGAAAGAGCGAAAGGGGGAGAGAGACAAGGAATAGAGAGAGACCATTGCCACTGCCGCTTGAAGTTGTAGCAGCAATGGCGGTGACGGACATAAAGTGGGAGGGAGACAAAGAGCAGGGAGAGCCCATTGCCATTGTCTCTTGAAGTTACAGCGGCGATGGTGGCAACGAACAAAAAAGTGGGAGAGAGACGGAGAGCAGAGTGAGAGACAACTACCATTTCCACTTGAAGTTGCAGTGGCAATGGCGGTCGTGGACAAAAAGAGCGAAGGGGGGAGAGAGATAGAGAGTAAAGAGCAGAGAGAGACAGACCACTGCCACTGCCGCTTGAAGTTGTAGTGGCGATGGCAATGACGGATAGAAAGCGGGTGAGAGAGAGAGACAGAGTGTGTGATAGCACATCCACATCGTTGGTGATGGCTCGATCCATTCCGACAAGTATTTTCGAACCGAAACAACCTGTGCTCCAACAAACCTTATACGTGGCCACACATGCCCTTGTCGCCATCCCACGAGCCGTGCCGGGAGCATATCTGAGAAGGCTTGTGTGTGGGTACTGTGACTGTCTTGGTCCTGGGTGGACTCCATCTATTTTGGTTACTTATCGAAATTGCAAAGTTTTGATTTGAGAAGAAAATGGAGAGTTATCCATATTTTCTTTTCAAGGTGTTTGTGATTGTTGCTTTATTACCCGATTGACATTTAGGATTGGGGGTAAATTTGATATTTTATTTTATTTAGAAAACACGAGAAATGAAGGGTAAATATGACTTTTACTTTTTCCGTCAAAAGGTGATGACTATTATCATAAATATTAAGAGTGGTTTAAGAAATTTGACCTATTTTAAGATAATATTGTCAATTAGCTAAATAGTAGGGATATTTTAAAACATTTGTCAATTCCTGATTAGTACCCTATTTTTTGTGATAAGTGTCACTTTAGCCTCTGAATTTTAAAATATGATAATTGACTATTCAAACTTTCAAAATGTGACAATCGAATATCTATCATTAATCAGCGGTGAACCTATTCTTAAGTAACACTTTAAAAGGACATAAATGCCTTTTAAATGTCATTCAATTTTCTTTCATTAATCAGCAGTGAATCTATTCAAGTAACATTTAATTTTCAATTGAAGAAAATATTATTGATAAAATATTAAAAATCCCAAATCCTTACTTTTTCAATTGAAGAAAGTTGGGGTTACTTTGAATGAACATTCTGATGACCCCTGAAGAAGCAAAAATTTGAGACTATTTATTTATTTTTATAAATATTTACATAATTAATTAACGGCTGATTAATTATTACTTAACACAGTGTAATGAATAATTCGGGTACTGATTATCGCATTTTAAAATTTAGGGATTAAAGTGGCAATAAACGTAAAGTACATGATACTAATTGACAATTTTCCCTGGAATGAATCATTTTTAACAAGATGGGCACGAAATAAGCGAAGGACCGGTTTAGGCTTTTAAGCTTTCCAGTTCCCACCGCTAGAGAGTAGAGAGACGGGGAGAAACTCGAGAGAGAGTTGGTTCTAGTCTTCTAGAAGGGTAAGTCAAGGGACCGTTACCGGTGAGCTGAAGTGAGGGCTGGACTTTTTAAGGTATGCCGGAAAACCATCTATACGTTAATGCGCCAGATTTAACGTTTTAGCTTCTCGCCGATAAGCTGATTTAGGTACGACAGTGGTTTCAGGCCGACGATAGAGACAGTTAAAACACCAAGGAAAAGGGAAAAAGGAAGGAAGGAAGGTTGAGAGACGAAAGGTTTTTTCTCCTTCCTGGTTTTCCGGTGCGGCAAGTGAAGGAGCCGTAACCGCCATGGAGGATACTGGAATCTCAAGGCATCCAGGACACTTGGATCCTCGAGCGCAAGAGTTCCGACCGAGAAATCCTTCTCTGCAGAACCAGGTTACTCTCCTTCCACCGCAAATTTACTACCCATGCCCTTCTTCCTTCCCACCTGCAGGAGTTCAAGCGATGCGTTTCTACGATGGCTACCATTCATCCCCTCTAGCGGCTTACCCCAGACCAAACAGCATAAATCCACCTCAACTGCCGCCACCGCTTCCGCCGCCTTCATCTACGGCGACAAGAGCATTGCTTCTTAGCTCTGTGCAGAAGGACGTTGATGAAACAATAGTGAGAAGAGAATTGGAGGTGTTTGGTGAGGTGAGGGCGGTTCAAATGGAGAGGTTACAGGAGGGAATCGTGACGGTTCATTTCTATGATACGAGGCATGCACAGGCAGCGATGAGGGAGATACGAGAGCAGCACATGCAGCAGCAAAGTAGGCTGAGACAATACTACAACTCATTGTTGAACCGGAATATATGGTTTGAAGGGGAGAACTCGGAGGCTCCGGTGCCCCCACCGGCGCGTGGGCTTATCGCTGGGCGCGCTGTTTGGGCGCAGTTTACGGTACCGACGCCAACTATTGGGCCCGACGGGCATAACCAAGGGACGCTAGTGGTCTTCAACTTGGATTTGGGGGTTTCGACAAACAAGCTTAAAGAAATTTTCGAGGCTTTTGGTATGAGCCGAAGACGAATAAGGCAAACATTCGTTGATTCTATGCGTGATGTAATTTTATGGGTTTATTGATTTCTTGATTTTTATTCCGAGCTAGTTGATTCTATTTTCTCCTCTCCTCTTTCCCTCATTTTTACTGTTGGAATAGACTTGCGCTTGAGGGCAATCACGCATTTAAAGAGGTTCACTCTTTAGTCTGTATAATAGTTGAACAAGAAAACATCAGTATCTGTTTCTTTCTGTGTAGTATATATGTCGGACGCTTTTGTTCAGTTGTTTCTTATGGGGTTGTGGGGGCATCCATCCATATCCTGAGTTTTTCTTCGTTATCATGCATTCATTTTTTTTTTTCTTTCATCTCTTTATTATTTGACAGCCTGTTTATCATTCGATTTTTTTGAGCCTGTATCTTTTCTCCCCTTATCTTCCGTCATTGGGGGTCTTATTTATTTATTTTTTTAAAAAAGTTATTTATTTATTAATTATTGTTTTTCATTAACAGTTTTAATTTCTGGTTGCTTTTTGTTGAATTGTTTTGTAATAAATCAGGGCCTGTGAAGGAATTGAGGGAAACGCCATCCAAGCGGCACCAGAGGTTTGTGGAGTTTTTCGATGTAAGAGATGCAGCTAGAGCTTTATCAGAAATGAACGGAAGTGAACTTCACGGCAAGAATATAGTAATTGAATTCAGTCGCCCTGGTGGCCATGGAAGAAGGTTGTTGAATGCAGCAACTTCTAGTGCGACTACCATCTCCGCCGCCGTTATCAACTCCAACAAAGCGGTTTTTGACTTTAATGGTAGAAGCAGCTATCACACAAGTAATGGGAATTACTCGCAAACACCAACACCTCCGCCGCTACGTCCTAGATTGTCTGGTTGCTCAACCTCAGATTCTTGTATAACTCATCCCTCTCGAACTCAATACCCGAATAAGAAGACGGGTATTATCGGGGGGAATGCTACCTGGAATAACGATCCAAGATCAAATTATGGAGCGGAAGCAGCTGTAGCTGTTTCCATGGGTTCGTTGGCTCTAAATTCTGTTGGAAATGGGATTGAAGGGGAGGGAGACTGCAATGGGTCGTCGAGGAGGAGCGCTAGGAAGAGCAGCAGCAACAAAAGTAGTAATAATTCTTCGACAGCAACGAAGCAGGCGAAGATTCGGCCATGGAAGGGCAGACAGAAGAACTCGGATGCTTATTTCATGATCAATGAGAACGCGATTGTTGACTCGGATTGCAGAGATACCAGAACCACTGTGATGATTAAGAACATACCCAACAAGTACAGGTGCTTTGCTCCCAAGTGCTGATCTTTCCTTCTGATTACTAATTTAATTCGATAACAATTTATTTTTGTTTGTTTTTCCATGTGGGTTATGTTTTTTCTTTTTCTTGGCTTTGGGTTTGTGATGTGGTGCAGTCAGGCATTGCTTTTGAACATGCTGGACAACCACTGCATACACTGCAACGAGCAGATTGGCGACGGCGATGATCAGCCATTATCATCCTACGATTTCGTTTATCTCCCTATTGATTTCAAGTAACTTTTTTAATCTTTGTTGTTTAACCAAATCAAATATTTAATCTTAAATTTGAATTTTTCAAGTCTGTTAACTATTTAATTTTCATTTCTGTTATAATTTTGTGTGTCCTCCTCCGTTGTCTTTGCTGGTATCAGTAACAAGTGTAATGTTGGATATGGGTTCGTGAACCTAACGTCTCCCCAGGCGACATGGAGGCTCTACAAAGCTTTCCACTTGCAGCCGTGGGAAGTCTTCAACTCGAGAAAAATCTGTGAAGTTACTTATGCTCGGTTACAGGTACAATTATATTATATAAAATGTTACTTCAATTCATTGAAAATTTCTTGTTACGGTTTAACAAACATTGATACATAACAAATGTATTTGTATTTGTTGGGCGGTGTTGTTGACCGGCGAGTTTAGGGCTTGGAGGCATTAAAAGAGCACTTCAAGAACTCAAAGTTTGCGTGCGAGACGGACGAGTACCTGCCAGTGGTGTTTTCTCCGCCTCGAGACGGGAAGAATTTGACGGAGCCAATGGCTATCGGCGGCCATTCAAACGCAGTTTCCAACAAAAAGGTGGTTCATAGCAGTAATGGGAATATTACGAGAGAAGATGACGGGATGGATGATGGAGATGGGTTAGATGGCAACGAAGGTGATAGCTCGAACAGCTTCTTCGGTAGTAATGGTGATGGTGACGGGGACGGCGATGACGACGACGGCATTATTGGTGATGGGGATTCTCGGTTTCCGGAAGAAGTGTTTAATTCCACCAAAGGCAGCAGCATGACTACTACTACCTCTACAAATGCAACAGCCACGCCGCCTAATGGGTGCTTGATGAGCACTGAGCCTCAGCTTCAGCAACCGAAGATTTTGAGTCGTGCTCAGGTCAGTTAATTTGCACATTGCTCATCCGCTCCCTCTCGTATCTCTCCTCTCCTCTTTCTCTTTCGACTTGTAATTCCAGAAAAAGATAATGTTTCACATGCAATTTACAATATCGAGGATTTGATTATGGTTTACACACTGGAACACTGGAAACATGGAAGTATCTATCATCTTCCTTCTCTCTCTCTAGTCTCTACATTCTCAGCCACCTTCTGCCGCCGTTTCGTGGCGGGTAGATGGCTGCAAGACGCTAATACTCGTACGCCACTCTTTTTTGGTTTGTATTAATTTTAAATATATATATATATATTTGCGCGGCGCACAATAGAAAGGATATTTAGGTAATGCTAAAGTGCGCAACGAAGAACATGTCACGCAGACACCCCCCTCATTTATCTTGGGCATATCCCCGGTGGACAGGTAACGGGCATTGTGTTATCACTTAAAAGTGGAGATTTTTTTGGGTAAATACAATATATATTAAACTTTTTTGCCAGATTGTCTCTCAATCTGATTAGCGTCCGTTCATAGAAGGATTAATAAATAAATCATGGCTGACATTGTAATTGGAAAGATGCTTTGCCACAATTGATTGTGGACTGTGAATTTATTATAACCCATTGCTTTTGTTTTTGGTATAAAATAAATGCTATATATAAAGAGTGTAGATCCTTGATGTGCAGAATATGACCATTAAGAGAATGGGGTGCACTACTCTGAAGTATGAACTACCAAGTACCCGGTTCTTGTGATGTCTGCCAAGCAATTATACATAACAGACGGGGGTGAGATGAGAAAAGTTGGCTCGGTCACCCAGGTGAAGTAGTGAAATGAAATCATCAGTCCGTGTTTTCATACAAAAATATTACATACAACTGTAAAAAAAATGGGAGACCCAGAAAAGCCTGGGCCAATCAAGACAATAGTTGCTTACAGTTAAGCCTCTTCTGCCACGTTGGACGACTTTGCTCACGTGGCATGTTTTTCCCAGCATCAGGTCTTGTAAGTTTGACCGAGCCCGTACAAAAAGCAGGTGTTTGTACTCCTTTTTGACACACAGCACATACATACTCTCTTCCTGCAATAGTTCTGCTCTCAGCCTCTCACTCTTAAATGCTTTCTTTCTCATCCACGTCATTGGATGCTCTTCGCTTTGTTTTCTTTTCCCACCCTGGCCCCTGCACCGGGAGTCATTAGATGTTCTGGCCCTGCATCTTCCTTCTTGTCCATCTACAACTCATACCCTTTCTGTGATATGACGGGGTTGTGACACGTTATCCAGTTATTGTCTGCCACGTTCGAGGTTTTGTCCAAGCTTTGAAGGTGCGGTGGGGGTCCGTGGGGTGTAACCTCGTATTGTTGGTTTCAAATCGTCAATGATGACAGCAACAGCTGTGTTGAGTCTGTTGACCAATCATACAAGAGACAAAATAGAAAAAAGCAAAACGAAATAGAAACTGCAACCGAGTAAGCGAAACGTCAGGTTGGCTGTGCTGTGATTCCGGTGAAACTCCTCCATTCTTGTTACTTTTTCCAAGCCTCGGAAAGACCGATAAGAGTATAGACTAGACGGCCATCACCACACCCAGTGGTGAATGAATAATCAACTCCACCCTAGGGGTGGACTGAACGGTTAAAACCCATATCTCGCTATTATTTTATTTTGATACAATGAAAAATAAAGCAAAGAGAATATGTATGAGAATAAAGAAGCAAAATAGAAAGAACTGTGGATCTTCTATTTCCAATGCCTTTATGATTGGAGTAAAATTCCTATTTGGGTCATTTGAATTTGGAATTGGAATCACTCGAAAATTGTCAATTTGAATTAATTCATTAATGTTCTATTATTATTATTATTATTATTATTATATTAGTGCTTTATTATTAATTATTAATTATTATTTTATTATCACTTTATTATGAAAATTTTAATGACAAGTTGATTATTTTCTATTTTATTACTAGTTTTATTAATATTCTATTTATTTTAATATTAATTTATCATTATTGAATAATTAATATATTTTTATTACTTTAATTATATTATAATATTTTTTTGTACTTTAATATTATTAATTTATTATAATAACATTATTTGATTATTATTTAATTATAATATTTATTACAATTATTTTACTAATGTTTTATTTATATTAGGCTTTGGGGTTTTCTTATTAGGAGTTCACTTATTAACTGACTCTAGAATGAGAATCTCATTCTGGGGCGGGGGGGGGGGGATAGAATGGCTATTCCTCCATACCAAGGGTCAAAAAATCGTTACGTATTGGCCCATATCGATCGATACATATTGTATCGGGAGCACCCTGATATGCCCCTACAGAGGGTGTATCGAAGTTTTGACTGGTTCAAGGGTGGAGGAATCTTAAATCGGCCCCTTGAACCAAATTTGAAAAAAAAAAAGAAAAAAAAAATCGTATCAATACTGCCCGATACGCCCACCCTTACCGGCGTATCGTTATTTAGAACCTTTCTCCATACCCATATGAGGGAAACACATTCTGTGAAGACTAGGAATCAAAATCCCATTTTGATAAAACAAACAGTAATAACATTCTAGGGAACCAAATGGACCCTAAAATCCTCAACAAGGGAGAGCCCTTCCAACTGCATCTAGAAGGACAAGATAATGAAAGTCCCATAGACCACAAAGAAGCAGTCATCATTAGGGGTGGATTTGAGCCGAGCCGAGCCAAATAATACGAGGCTCGAGCTTGGCTCGCCAAGGTAGTACAAGTAGAACCTTGAGTTTGAGCTCGACTCGAGTAAAAAAATCGTAAGCTTGAGCTCAATTCGGCTTGAGGTCGAGCTCGACTTGAGAAAAATTGTTTTATAAAAATAAAAAAAAGTATATTTAAAAATATTTTTTATTTGATATTTAAAAAATTAAAATTATAATAATTAGTTATTATTATATATAAAAATAAATTATATTGTATATAATATTTTTATTATATATATAATTTTCTATTATTATTATTATTATTATTATTATTATTATTATTATTATTATTATGTAGCTATTCGAGTTCGGCTCATGAGCCTAAATCGGGCTCGAGCTTGGTCGAAACCAAGCCAAGACCAGCTTTTCACGAGCCGAGCTCAAGTAGCTCGTAAAGAGCTCAGCTCGTGTCAACCCCTAGTCATCATGAACCTCACCTTTGTTTGCTCTATCAATGATAGTTGCGTTTCTTATGAGTGTGATTATAGGAAATTCTAGAGGTTAGTCTTTGAGAAATTTGCTTGCAATCTTCTTAAAGGGAGAGACACGCCAGGGCATCTTGACCAACATTGGAGGATTTTAATAACAACGACCTAGTCACCTTCAAAGATTATAGATGAACGATTTGCCTTCATGGAGCGACCAAGGACCCTCTAAAATTTTAATTAAAATGTAAAGGCAAGTACCAGTGCTTTTTTTTTTTATGTTTTATTTATTTATTTTTTCAAAACTGGTTTAGAGGATTGATTTAAGTCCCGACTATCCTTTAAACCATGGTCTGACCTTGTGTAAGGATCATACTCTAACTCTCCTCCAACTCTCAATATATATATATATATATATATATATATATATATATATATATATATATATATATATATATATATATATATATATATTATTTTCTTGTTTAACTTAACCTCTCCAAAAGAAAATTCCTGACTCCGCTACTGCCTTCAAGGCTAGCTCATGGGCCTCAAAGGAACTTCCCCTCTGTGGTTTCTGATAATGCATCCATTGGCACAGAGTTGATCTTTATTTAGTCAAAGTCTGGTGGGATCCATCTAGCTTCTATATAATTTTTGGTATATATAATACCACGCTTATGCTACTATTTCCTGAGGGGGAGAAAGATCTAGTCTTTTTTTTTTTTCATTCCTGTACTCCTAAAGAAACCAAAATAACGTAGCATCCGTCTTTGAGAACCTTTGAATTTTATTATGCAATTTTAATTTCAGAGCTTTGGTCCACCAAGTTATTAAGTCCTAGTCGGTGTAACTGTGTTATCCACAGACTGACTAATATCTTGGTCTACTAGGCTCCGGACTTGCTTTGCTACTGAACATTTTGATATATATATATCTATATATATGTAAAATTTGATCTCTATCCTCTGTTTGGTTGCAAAATGGACAACTGGGGTCAATATTTGTACCTATAATATTATTTTGGATGAGAAACCACAAAAGCCTTATCTTTTTAGCACAAAGGATATTTCAGGAATATTTTATTAGCTTCACCATTGTTTGCTTTAGTCTATTGTCTGATTTTAAGAAATTATTAGCCATTTCGTAGTGAGGTCCCACTTCTACTAGTACCCCACACTAACGAGTCTTCTCTATCACTTGAAAGTAGGTGAATTGCTTTGATCTTTTATGCAATTTCAAATGGGACTGCTGAAATTATTTTATTTTGATCGCATATTCTATTTTCCATGTTAATAAAACTCTTTCACTTGTAAATCTAGGTTTTCCCAACTCCAGTTTCAATCACTAAAGAATTCTTTTAGATGTCTAGTGTCAGCCCAAATGTCCAATTATCTTACCAGAAGTTGCGTTTTGCCCCATTTTCTATTTTCCACATCATACCTCCTTTTGAGGTGGCTTTTTTCGTTATTAAAATTTTCCATGCCCAAGAGCTTGAATTCAAGGCTTTATGATTGAGGAAATCTTCCTCTTTCAAATATTTCATTTTAATAACTTTGACCCAATTGTTTTTATTGTCGATCATGATTTTCTAACCCAATTTCATGAGATTAGCTTGGTTTATCTAGGTTAGCTTCTTGATGCCTAGCCCCCTAGATTTTTTGTTCATATGAACTTATCGCAAGGGCAAAAGGGCTTATTATTTTGTTTTAATTCCCATAGAATTTGTCTATAATCTATCCACTTCTTTTATAAATTCTTCAGGGATTCCAAACATACTCATTTGGTATTGTGCTAGGTTGCCAACTGTTGATTTTAATAGAACAATTTTTCCTCCTAAAGAGAGGGTTTTGCTCTCCCACCCTTCCATTTTGCTTATTATTTTTCTAGTATTTCTTCCAAAGTATTTTTTGCCACTCTTTGTTTGATCAAAGGGGTGCTTAGATACTTTTTCTCCTTGTTTTCCCTTGGAATTCTTACCACCATAGCTAGTAGTTTTTGGAACCTGTTTGGCACATTTTCTGAGAACATTATTGTTGACTTATGAAAAGTTGGCTACCTTAAAGCTTTTGCATACCCATTTAGTGTATTCTTGAGGTTTTCTTGTTGGTTCTGGCAAAAATTAGACAATCATCTACAAATTGAAGAATTAGAATCTTTGGGCCTATTTTAAAAGTTTTGAACCCTAAGTTAGCTTTTCTTCCATGGGTTAGTGCCTCATTATATAGACCAAATAGGTGGGGAGACAGGCGATCTCCTTGCCTTATTCCTCAAGATGGGTGAAAGTAGCTGGCTAGAAATCCATTTACTAAGACTTGATAACTAAATGAAGTACACATTCCATTGTCTACCCTATCCATCTTTCATGGAATTCAAGCTTCATCAATATTAATTTTAAATAATTCTATTATAATTTATCATACACCTTTTCTATATCTCTCTTGTATGCAACATTTCTCGTTTTTCTTTTCTTCCTTAGGGAGTAAAAAATTTCATGAGCCACTAGAATGTTATCGGTTATTTATCTTTCCCAGAACGAAGGCATATTGATAAGGAGAGAATTCAGGTTTCTAGCATTTCACATTCATTTATTTCCTTAACCAATTGGACATTTTCCTCCCATGATACTAGGGTAAGGGTGTAGATTTTTTAAAACATTCTCCACTCCATTGGAGTCTTCACTACTTAATGATTCCTAATTAAATTTGTCACTGAAAATGTTCTTCACTTGATTGGCTTCAATCACCAAATTATTGTCTGAATCACTGACACCTAAGATTCGGTTTCTATTTCTTCTGATCATATGTAACAGTCCCCACTCTCCACGGTAAACACATACATAGTTCAATTTCATCCATGTTCATATTAGTTTTTTTTAATAGGCTTTTCATATTAGTTTCTGAGAAAAAATTCATTTCACGAGCTTCATAGTTAACCTTACACTAATGCTTAGGTAAGCTATTTGAGATACTAAAGAAAATAACTATGACTATACATCTCTTCTGTCATTTTTTTTTCTTTTAAACGGTTTTCAAAATATTATTTGGTTTATTTTTAGATATCCCAAACTGCTTGTATACATTCTTCTAGATCTTATCTTATGGACTCTTTATTGGCTTGCCATCTGTGAAGTCTTGATCGTCATTTTTGTCAGTTGATAGAAAGAGTTGGAGGTTCTTTCTTTTCATGGAAGCTAAGAGTGAAAGAATGATTAGTCAAATAAAACAACACTATAGCATTTAGTCCTCACCAAGGTGCTAACAGAAGGATGTTCTTCCATGCCTCTTTCAACCTCACCATCCCAAGGCCAGAGAGAGAGAGAGAGAGAGAGAGAGTAAAGTTTGTATATATAGTAATCCACACAATAAAAGGTGTAGCAAAAGGCTAACAGTTTCAGATGGAATTGGGAGAAAATAGGCAATGCATGAGGAGAATTAATTGTTATGCTAATAAATGCATTTATTTACCATTCGCTTAAATGGAAAGATGTTGAGGAGAACCGACGGTGATACTAATAGATTGAATGGGCAGAAATGTGCTTGGGAATCCATTTGCTTTATGTGATTTTGTGGTTAAGGTAATTAGATATGATGAGAAATAATTAAAGCTTGGCTAAAGTTTATTCACCTCAATATTGGCTTATGTTGTAGTGATGGGATAGTGCTTTCAACAACCGATTTTTTGTTTTGATAAGTCTAAGTTGAATTGCATATTTGCATCAAGTCAATATTGGAAATGATTTTTTTTTTTTTGCCAATTTGGCTTTAGGACACTGTATTTGCAATGGAGTAATGCCATAATCAATTTTCAAGAAAAGGGGAGATATGTGAATCTTTTTGAAAACACTATTATGCAAGCATATGCTTTGTATGTGGTGATTTTTTATGATGATGATGGTATATAATATGTTTTTTTTTTTATATATTTGTTTATAAAAATTATTTTTATTTGTCACACTTATTTTTGTTTAATATGATGATGAACATGTGGAATTAGAGATGTGCTCAAATGTTTTCGATTTTTTTTTTGTATTTTCATATTCTATCAAGTTTTCATCTTTTCATCTTTTTATTATTATTTAATTATGATTTTGAGGGTTGATACACTTGACTCCAAAATGTTGAATTGTTGATTCACCATCAAAGAGGCAAATAACTCCTTTTTTTGGGTTGATTTTAAATTTATATTTTATTTCTATCATCAATAGAAAACAATTATTCTTTGTTACACTTATTTTCTTTACTATGACTAATTGATATAGGATTTAATGAAAGAATGAGAATTAATACCCTAAATCTAAAACTTAGTTTGTGTTTGGTAGCATTGATGTTTTCTCATGAAATGTTCCAGGTTATCAATTGAAATTGATGTTAAAATATAAATTGTTATGTTATATAACCATAAATATTTTGGGTTTGATCAATACAAATTATACAAATTACTGTTGTTACTTGAAACATTAAGTTGATGTTTCAACTCTAAACAACAATGATTTTGCATGCATTTTTTCAGCTGAAGTGACTCGTTTAAGTGAAGTGACAACTCATCTTTTTTATCAATTTCTATTGATCAACTAAACAACGTTTCGTGAAGAAGCTACAATGATACCAAATGCAACCTTATTGAGAATGAATTAAATGTGAAAATGTGATAATTCAAATTACATTTGATGCTTTAAAGAGGTATCAAATTCAAAAATAGGGGTGTTCTAGTAAAAATATGTTTCAATGAATGTTAATGGGATTTAATACCAATGTTTTAAGAGCTTGATTGGACTGGGCGGTTGGATCATAGACCCGGGAAATGGAGACCATTACAGTTTTGTAGAACCCTTGGTTTTAAATTTCTGAAAAACCGATAGAATGGATCAAAACTAAAAAAGAAAAAAAAACCATTGAAAGTTGGTTTTGTGTTCAAGTCTTAAAACATTTATTATTAATACCCTAAATATAAGATTTAATGAGATAGATTGGAATAGGGATAAAAATAGATTCTCAGATTACATTTTTGTCCTTACAATTAAAAAGTGATTTTATTCAAAAATTGGGATTTTTAAGTTAAATAAAAGCTTCAATTCTCATTTACACTTTTAACAGTAAAATTTAATATAGATATAGATAGAGAAAAGGTTAGTAAAATTTAGTATAACCTCAGGTTTGCATAATTAATAACTCTTGATTAAGAAACTTTTAGGATTAATGCCTTACCCATTTATTTATATCTTAACGCCATTTACATCTGCAAATAGTTGGGACGAGGAGTGTATTGCCAGGTGGTAATAGCTAATTATCATGCCTAATTTCAGCCTCTGAATAGAGGGAGATGTAGAGTGCGATCACCTGACAACAGAATTTGTTCCAATACCCACCCGACATCCTCTAACACTATACATCTCATTCATCAAACCAGTGAAATGTGCGGTGCCAGATCATGTTGAATGTGTTTTGTTGGCGGGATATCCCAACTCGGAGATGTGACACAGACGTAGAACAGTGGAAGTCCCACTTAGAGTTTTAAACCATAGCTGTAGGTAGCAAGTGAAAAGATTCATGCGGTCGTGTTGGTAGATCATATATGATGTCAGTGCCGGTTATTAGTCGCGCGTCCCGCCTAGCAGTAGCAAACTTACCCCTTGTCCCAATCGAATTTGCGTCAATTTTTCACGTAACGAAAGAAAAGCTTAAAGAGAGTGGAGTGACTGAAGCCGATCTCTGAAGATAGAGCTCGAGTCTCGAGAGGGGCCATGCACGTCAGTCCGGATCTTGAACAAGAGAAAGAGAATCGACGTTCACAGCGATGACTGAACGCTGGTCTACCTTTCTACTAGCTAGGCTTGATGGGCCACACCAAATTTTGTCGGGAAACGTTGACCACTCGATTGGTTACTGGGTCGGTCTTCAAAAGAAAAGAAAGTTTTTTTTTGTTCCTTTTCTTTTAATTGCTTCTATATATCGTCCTATCGTTTTCATTTTGAAATTGGATCTTACGCCATTAAGCTTTGAACAGCAGCTCTACTCTCTTCGAACTAGTACTAGTGGGATGGTGTGTTATATATAAATTCAAGTGAATGTGAGATTTGCAAGCTTAAATCACTGAACGAATACATCTCTAGGACTCATCAAGACTAAAATCGTAAGCATATCGTGGTTGTAGATGCATGACAGAACTAACTAGCTCAGAGTTTCTCTGAGTGCGCTGACTCAAAACCTCTCAGAGTTGGCTACAGCTTAAAAGTGAGTTGAATTGGCGAGCTGGGGTCTATATGCTTTTCTAAAAGGTTGTGCTTGTTGTTGTTGTTGGGTCTATTGATCTCAGAAATTACTTTTACCACCGGTCGATCGACTTCTACACGATGCAGTGCATTGACCCTTGAGAAATAGAGAGACACTCGTCCTGCTGCTGCCGGCATGTTGCCGTTGGTTGTTATTTTCGGCTTAAAGAAAGAAAACGGCTAAAGCTCCCCTACGCTGACAACTGACAGCAGTAGTGTCCATTGTATGCCGTCTTGTTGGCAGATCCAGAGCCACCTCTAAAGCAACAGCGATTCGGGCTGCCTGAAGAATTCCCGTCGACAGGCGTAGGTAGCAATAGGATAAACCTAAACGCCGCCTACCACCTGAACAGTAAGTGTCTACCTGTTCTTATTTCTTAATTTGGCACCCAAATGTACCACTACTAAGCTCATGTCTGTGCAAAAGTTCATTTCTGTTTACTTTACAAGCTCCATCGAGCAAGAGAACTACTGACAGCTGGTCTGCTGGGTTCCGTTATAGAAATAGAAATATGACACCCTTTATAAGCTCCGTTGATGCCTCTATATATTGCACTACCTGCCTTTTGCTGCTAAGAGCTGAGAAGAAGTTGTTTTATTTTTATAATTTCCTTACTCTGTGCATTACTTCTAGTATTCCACTAAAATGATTCCAGATGGTGCAACTTTATATATTTATTTTAATTGGGTAACTGAAAAAAATATAAAATTTCAACAGGATGATGCATATATACAAGGGATTTCACTAAGAACCACTATGCAAGCAAAACCCAGGATCACAGTAATGCTGAACCCTGATTGCTACCTCTAAAGACTGACTAGTGAATTCATCTGCTTGGTTTTATATAATTAATTTAAACCGAGTGTCAGAGGAGTTTGAGTGGATTGAGGCCGACAAGCTAACTTACTATAATTTAATAGGACAAACCCCAACGCCAGAGAGGCAGAGACCGTCGACCATAGATACTTGCTCTGTGTACCAGTCTGCTCAGGCAAAATCCCACTAACGGGCGTTGTTTGTCTTTTCTAAGTTTCGTGGCCATCGAGAGACAATTACAGCCATCATTCTGTGTGGTCTTGTTGATGCCTTTGCCTCAGATTAGAGTGAGAGAGATTGATATTTTAATTTTGTTTTGCTCGTGTCCTATAACACTCGCTAATGGGTAATCGGCGTTGGGGTCATAGTTTTTGTAGGCGAGAGAGGAGGCACGAAGAACACCACCACCAGACATCATGGCATGCGTGCACGGTGCACCCTCCTTTTTTGTTTTATTTTCAAGTCTATCCATGCAAGAAGTCCACACTGTTGGTCACTGGGCCTTTGATTTTAGTTTACTGGGATGATACCAGGCCATACCATTGATTCCAGTGAGCACAGCCAAGCATATGCACGTACGGCTACTCTGTCTTGTTTCGGATTTCTGTAATTTTGAAACCCCCACAGCCACATTTTCTCTCTCATTTTGTTTATTTTAGGGAGTCATTGCTTTCTTTTTTACTTCCTTGACCCCTTTTTTGAGATTTGGTTTCTTTTGAGTTTTGGTTTTAATTTACTAACCAAGAACTGAAAGGAAACAAGTAAATAGATATTGGGGGAATGATGAAGCATAGTCAGGGGAAACCTTTTTGAGAGGAAGCATGTTAGCCTGTTAGGAGGTTGGGGGACTCTTAAATACGTTTAGGACAGATTAGGGTGGAAGATGGGAACCGGTCCCACCAAAGCTAAATGCCCAAAAGTTTGAACCCAAATTAGTTGCATTTGATACTCTTTTGCAAGGTGAGGGGTTGGTGGTTAAAGGCGTAGATGATGATGATTAGTCATTTGATGGCTAAAACCAAACATCAGCCATTCTATCCAATTGAACTTTGAAATACTGGGGAGTTTGTGGGGCATATACACTTAGATTGCTGACGTGGGGTATTATTATTGATTATACAATACACTTCTTAATACAACTATAAAATGCAACTAATATGGACTCCAAAATTTTAGGGGGCATTGGCAACACCACTCTGGATAAGCTACCAAGAAAGTGTTTCTACATCTTTACCCATTGAACACCACTGTTCTGTATTGGGAACGAATCCGGATCTGCTGACCACTCTTGTATGACCGCATAACTGGCCACCGCATGAGAAGATAACACCTGTCCATACATGTTAAAATACTTTGATATGTGTGGGAAACTAACGGAGGGGTGTTAAGCCCAACCGTTGGCTCCCAAAAAAATTTCAAACTCAATTTCAGAAATAGTTCTCTCTTCGTCCCTGAACCCCGTTTTGTCTTCAAATACTGTTCATCTTTGAAATCTCAATCACCATCTCCTCATTTCTCCTTCATTCTTGTCTAAACCTCATTCTCTCTCTACGTCTCTGAACTTCCCTCTCTTTATCTCTAAATACTGTTCACTGTTTAAAAATTTAAAACCCTAATCACTTCTCTGAACCTTATCTTCCCAACTTGTAATCCCGATTATTTCCAACATTCATAACTACAATCGTATTGCTCTCATTGAAGCTACTACAGGTGAGTCTTTTAATGAAAAAGATTTTCTGTTCTCTAAAAAATGTTTTATTTTTAAGTTAATATTTTAAACCACTTGGGGTTTCGTATTGATTTCATCGATTTGCTCTCTAACTCTGCATTTTGGAATGTATTCTGAACCTTATTCTCTCTCTGCATCTCTGAGCTTTTCTCTCTTTATCTCTGAACACTGCTCATTGTTTAAAAATTTGAAACCATAATCACTTCTCTAAACCTTATCTTCCCAACTTGTAATCTGATTTTCAACTTATTGGAATCCGATTATCCCCGGCATTTGCAACTACCATCATTCTACTCTCGTTGGTGCTATTACATGTAAGTCTTTCAAAACTTCTCTAAGTTCTCCGTTTAATTTATACTTTTACCTTATTCCCCCTATTTGTTTCTAGTTGAAGGCATAGGGTACTAGTAAGCCAATTTCCCTAAGTTTCTTTTGCTGGATTTTAGACGTCTCTTGTTGTTATTTCTTTAATGGATAACACTCATTTCGCTTATATCTTCTTTTTTAATTCTGAATGGAAATGCTACACTGGTTAATTGGATGGCTCACAAACCGACCAACACCAATATCTGCATTGAAACATATGCCTAAGATTTACATTAATCTCAACCCATAGAACAACATATCCACTAGGTGTATATTACCAAACGATTGAGAGCTCTCATACAATGAGTTTTGATGGAGTGCGATCCGGCCGGTCTTAGTTGTCCGCTGCCTTGCTTCCGAACGGGGTATCAGGGAACCTGAAACGGAGGAGATGGAGAAGCTCCGGGACAGGGCGAGGTAAGTCCTCTAAGTCCTCTGCTTCTAAGACGGAAGCGACCTCCTCTGTCCCCCCGAGAATACTAGGCCGAGGTAAGTCCTCTATGTACACAGTTCTCATGTTGTTGTGACTCGTACTGGCTAACCGGGACAGGGCGTCGGCCTCAGTGTTTTCTGACCTCGGGATTTGCCTGATGATGTGTGACCGGAAGTTGAGCAGGACTTCTTTTACTTTGGCCAAATATGCGATCATGGAGAGATCGCGTGCTTCATACTCGCCGGTAACTTGGTTCACCACGAGCTGAGAATCGCTGCAGATGACCAAGTGTTTTGCCTTTACCTTTCGCGCTAGGTCCAGCCCCGCGATCAGTGCTTCGTACTCTGCCTCGTTGTTGGATGCCGCGAACTCAAAGCGTAGTGCGTATTCTAATTTTTTGCCGCTCAGGCTGCACAAGACTATTCCAGCTCCGCTGCCTTGCCGGTTCGAGGAACCATCCACGTGAAGGATCCAGGGATCCTCATCCCAGTTCGCGCTTCGCCTGACCAGGAGAGATGCCACACTGGCTGCTACTTCACAGGGTTCGGACTCTATGGTCTTAGGAGCTTCGAGTTCGCCCGAACTGGGGACCTCGGGCTCGACCTGTGGGGCTTCGTGGCTGAAAGTGCACTCGGCGATAAAATCTGCCAAAGCTTGGGCCTTGATAGCGGTTCTCGGTTTGTACTGGAGGTCATACTCACTGAGTTCGATGGCCCATTTCGTCAGTTGACCGGAGACCTCGGGTTTGAGTAAAACTTGTCTAAGAGGTTTGTCAGTTAGGACGATGACGGTGTAAGCCTGAAAGTACGGGCGGAGTTTCCGAGCTGCTATTACTAGGGCGTATGCTAGTTTTTCTATCTCCGGGTACCTTGCCTCTGCTCCCTGCAAAATTTTACTAACATAATATATGGGTCGTTGGACCCGGTCTGTTTCTTTTATCAATACCGAACTGACCGCCTCGTCGCTCGCCGAGAGGTACAATTCTAAGACCTCGCCCACCTCGGGACGGGCTAAGGTTAGCACACTAGCGAGGTAACCTTTTAGTTCGTCGAACGCGAACTGGCATTCCTGGGTCCACTCGAACCCTTTGCCTTTGACTGCTTTGAAGAAGGGTAGACAGCGGGCTGACTTAGACAAGAAGCGGGTTAGAGCGGCTATGCGGCCGTTTAGCCTCTGAACCTCTTTTACTTTCCGAGGTGGTTTCATATCTAGAATGGCTTTTATTTTGTCCGGGTTGGCTTCAATACCGCGCCGATTGACAATGTAGCCTAGGAACTTGCCCGAGGTGACGCCGAAGACACACTTGTTGGGGTTCAACTTCATGCTAAACTGACGCAGGATTTGGAAAACAGAATCTAAGTCTTGTATTAATTCTTGTGAAAACTGAGTCTTGACGACCATGTCGTCTACATAGCACTCTATCTTCGTATCAATCAGGGGCCGAAATAGCTTATTTACAAGTCTTTGGAAAGTCGCCCCGACATTTTTTAGTCCGAAGGGCATGACTTTGTAGCAATACAGGCCGAACTCGGTTATGAAGCTGGTTTTTTCCTCATTGGATGGGTCCATCCTAACTTGGATGTAGCCCGAGTAGGCGTCCAGGAAGCTTAGCAACTCGTTTCTCGAGGTCGCGTCCACTAGGCGGTCAATTCTGGGGAGGGGGAAGCAATCTTTCGGGCAAGCTCGTTCAGGTCGGTATAGTCGACGCACATGCGCCACTTGCCGCTTGCCTTTTTTACCAACACCGGGTTGGCCACCCAGCTCGGGTAATGGACTTCCCTTATGAAGTTTGCTGCGAGGAGCTTCTCGACCACCTCGTCGACCGCTCTCCAGCGTTCTGGGGCTAAGTTGCGTTTCTTCTGTCTAACGGGTCTGACTACAGGGTCAGTATTAAGTTTGTGAGTTATCAGTCCGGGGTTAATGCCGGGCATGTCGGCCGTGGACCAGGCAAAAATATCTAAAATTTGAAGTAAAAAACTCACTAGTTCGACTCGTAGGGGGTCTTCGATGGAAGCTCCGATGCTTAGTGTGCGAGCTGGGTCCGTAGCTGAAGTCGGGATTGCGATAGTTTCCTCCGTGGGCGAAGCTCATTCCTCACCTTGCTCCGCAAGCTGCTCCAGTTCGAGGTCGTCGACCGCCTTGGTTTTTCCCTTCAGGGCGGCAACGTAGCACTTGCGGGACTCGAGCTGGTCGCCCCGCGCTACCCCTATACCGAAGTCCGTAGGGAACTTCATGGCCAAATAGTAGGTGGAGACCGCCGCCCGTAGGATATGCGTGATCGGCCGCCCTATTATGGCATTGTATGGGGAGGGGGTGGCGACTACCAGGAAATCATGGTTGAGTCTGACCGCACAAGGCCATGTGCCGACTTCCACAGGGACAGTTACTTTTTCGAGGGGCCTGACTTCCGCTCCGCTGAAACCCACCAAGGGAGTGTTCGCGGGCTTCAGCTCGCTCCTCCGTAACTATAGCTGGTCAAATGCTGATTTGAAGAGGATGTCCGTTGAGCTGCCCGAATCTACGAGTATGCGCCTGACCTCGAAGTTGCTGATCCTTAGTTTAATGACAAGCGCGTCATCATGGGGGTAGTGGACTCCTCGCGCGTCGTCCTTCGTGAAAAAGATTGGTTCTTCGGTCTTTAGTCTCTTTGGGGGGTTCCGTTCTTCGAGGGCCGCATCGCCAACTGAAGTTCGGGCTGCTGCCGAGGTACACCCCGCTACCACCGAACCTCCCACTATTACATGGATGGTTCCCCGAACTGGCCTCTCTTCCGGAGGCTACTTCTGCAACGGTTCGGTAGGTTTGTTGCTAGATTCGGGGGCATCCTTTTCGTGCTCCCCTTGCCGACCTGATTTATTGTTATTGTTGTGCTGTACAAAGTTTCTCAAGTATCCGCAACGGATGAGCCCCTCTATCTCGTCCCGGAGGTTATTACACTATTCGGTGCTATGACCATGGTCTCTATGGAAAATACAATACAAATTCTTATTTCTCTCGTTCGGATTTCCCTTTAGGCGAGGTGGCCACTTAACGTACGGAGCGTCTTTGATCGTCATTAAGATCTCTGCCTGCCTCGTGTTTAACGGCGTGTAGTCCGTCCGAACTGCTAGGGGGGCCCGGAATGACTGGTTTGGCTTTGGCTCCCGGGTTGGGATTTTTCTATTCACCGGGTTGGGGAGCTCGCCTTCTCTCTTCCTTTTCTCGTTCCCGCCTTCGGTTCGTTGGTTGATTTCTTCCTCTGTCCTCATGAACTTATCCGCGAGTTTGAGGAATTCGGCCACGGTTGCGGGCTGGTTGGCCACCATGTGCCATTTGAATTCTTTGTGCGTCACCCCTCTTTTGGCCGCCGCGAGCTGCACTGCGGGGTCCAACCGCGATATCTGCAAGCATGCTTCATTGAACCGCTTGATGTTGCCCCGAATAGATTCTCCATCTCTTTGGACTACTCCGAAGATGTTGGGGTGGTTTTGGGGCCGGGAGGCCTTCGCCTGGTGGGGGCGCCCATCCTGCGGGGAGGCCTTTACCGGCCTCGGAGCGGGGTGGCGAGGCGGAAGTAGTGGTTGGTTCAGTGGCAGTTGGGGGAACTGCTGTTGATAGTGATACTGGGAGATGTTGTGCAGCACTTGGTGCTGGTGAAGCTGGTGCTGTTGGAACTGTTGCATTTGGGCTTGCATTGCCCGCATGCACTGCATCAGGTCCTCCAACCGGTTTTGGCTAGCTGCCAGGGGGACGGCAGCCGGTTCAGTGAAGGTTGTCTCAATGGGGAGAGGAAAGGGGATGCTTGTGGTAGGAGGGTTTACGGGTGCCACTGCTTGTGGCGCGTTCAAGCTGGGGATCCCATCCGCCGAAAGGGGGATGGTGAACTGTCTGACGCACACCACGGGGACTTGAAGTTGTTCCCCGGTTGCGTTTGTCTCCGTGCCACGTCCGGTGTTGCTGGAGGATGCCATGAGTGTTGGGTTTTTTTTTTTTTGGAGAAAAGGGGTTATCGAAATTTGGAGGGAGGCTTTTTGAAGCGTTTTCCACAGACGACGCCAATTGATGGAGCGCGATCCGGCCGGTCTTAGCTGTTCGCTGCCTTGCTTCCGAACGGGGTAGCAGGGAACCTGAAACGGAGGAGATGGAGAAGCTCCGGGGGGAACCCGGTGTAGAGGCTCCGAAGCTCAAGTTAGAATCCTTCAAAAGCAAGGTAATACCAGATAGCGCAAAGTTTGCATACCTCCGTTGTCGGGTGGCAGGTGGCTCTTATAGTCACTTCGTGCACTCGTTCCGGGGCCCTTGTCAAGTCAAGTATGATTACCCTTGCGCTTGTCAATTCGACCGTCGTCCTTTCTGCTGAGACAGAACCGTCATTGCCTAACCGTCATCTAACTGGAGATGGCGGTGTCAGTGGTGGTGGCAGGTGGCCGTTTAGGGTGCTACCGCCAAACGTCAGATCCCAAGTCAGTCAGGCGCGACGCCCTTGGGCACGAACTTCCTTAGTGTTAGGCGTGGTACGACTTGTTTGGTTTCGGTGCCAAGTGATGCGAAGTGCTAAGCGAGGCGGTCTTGAGCTCGGGGGTATCTATATGGCAGGTCAGTTCGGCGAAGTGTATCCCGAGCTGTTACAAGGTGGGTCAGTTTGGCGAAGTGTATCCCGAGCTATTACAAGGTGGGTCAGTTCGGCGAAGTGTATCCCGAGCTGTTGCAAAGTTTGGCAAGTATAACCTGAGTTGTTACAAGGTGGGTCAGTTCGGCGGAGTGTATCCCGAGCTGTTACAAGGTCAGTTCGGCGAAGTGTATCCCGAACTGTTACAAGGTGGGTCAGTTCGGGCCCCCGGTAGGGAGTTCAGTCCGCTCGTGTCCCCTTGTTCCCGCTTAGGCTTGACCCCTTTTGCCGAGCTGTTGTTTCTGCCACGTATCACGTAATAGAGAGGTCAGGCCAAATCTTCCTTCATAAAGTTTATTGACCCAAGTGCTCTGAGAAACATTGCTATGGAAGAGGAAATAGGGACTTTTGATCATAGTGCTCTGAGAAACATTTGCTTCCTATGCATCTAACATCATGTTCAAAAAGTTTTGTGCCAAGAAGAAAATAATGTATGAATATATTATATAGGCAAAACTATTGTTTATTAGTTAGTAGATCTGTTAGTATACCCATGGTTGCTTTATCTAATCCAACTAAAACTTAAACAAGTTGAACTGGAAATAAACAACAATGCATATGCTAGTCTGATATGTGGCATTTGTAGAAGATATTCATATTTAAAATTTCTTTTTTTTATTTTGCATAACAGGTAAGAATATTTGCTAAGTGGTGCTTTCAAGTCAGATTTCTTCAAGTTCTAAAGCATGTGTGCTGAAATATGCGAATCATCATTGCAAATGTCCACACAAGCCAAATGTTACACCAAAGATATCCAGTCAAGATGATAATAAAAGACAAGAAGTACTTCATTTATGCAAGTAGAAAATATAACTATTATAACTATTTTGGATGGGGTATCCCTTATAATTTTGATGAGGTGTTTGAATTGGCACATGCAACAAATAGATGAATAAATGAATCCAGTATAAGAAAGTGGATTGAAGAGAGAGGTTCTAGAACAATTTGAGAAGGAAATATGAGTATTAGAGGACAACCTTATGAAAGCGGTTTGGAAAGCATATAGTTTTTGTCATAATGGTAGTGGTTTTAAAGTAGTAGATTTTCAAATGTATGCTCATAAAGTATGTTACCAATGTAGTTAAGGTGACTTTAGATCACTAAGTTGGAATAGAATCATATTGACTACCCATTTTGTGAGCTTTGATTGATATTAGTTTTGGTTGTTAAAGTATACTTACTTATTACAAGTTGCTTTAATTATGAAAAAACTCAAAAGTTGTGCTAGAAACAAACTAGTAGCATGGTTTTATTGCTCCAATGGAATGAATGTTTTGAGTGGTTCTTTTTCAACACGGACACTTTTACCAAGTCACCACTCCAAATTCATCCTAATATATTTTCTCAATAAGAATAGGTTTTATACCAATTGCTCCTTTTAGAAGGAGTAAAAATACAAATATGTAGATTCATTCATCGTCCTAGGCTAACCCACTATGTGACTAATTGTGCAAAGTATCATACTATACCGTTCGTTCCAAAATTATGTAATTTCTCATAGAATTAATCAAGTTTCTACTTGTTCAAAATTCCAAATAAATGACTATAATACTACTAAAAATAATAAATCAAAGTAGGAGCTAGAACACTTCTTAACAGTAATCCATAAATTATAATTATTGCATTACCACAATTTAAATACAAAAGTGGATCAACTAATTTGAGAAATAACTTTTTGTTTTGATAATAAAAATTAAATGATTATATTTTGGGATTCAAGGTACAAAATAATATGGTATAAGGTTCCAATATAATTTTGGCATCTTTAATATCAAATCATTATAAGCAAAATGATACTCAATAGAGATTTTAAAAAGTGTAAGGGAGTAAATAGACTTGATTTGCCATCTTTCAAGAAGCCCCCCATGTTACAATTGAAAGAATGGTAGGATCCATCTAATGGACGCTATGAAGGGTGCGAAATGGGTGGGCGGATTTTAAAAATTTTTCTACCTTCTTCCAATTGGGAATCATATTCCCTAAATTTAGAATACAATGTTCAAGGATTCTACTTGAATCATAATCAAACCAGATCTGAACCAAAAGAAAACAAGAAGGATTATACTTGATCCGGAGAAACAATATCTTCCAAAGTTGGTGTTCACGCCCAAAGAAGAAACCAAGATCCACTCCTGCTGAAGATGACATAGCTGTGAATGGAATGGAACCGGTAGGGTGCGTCCTACACACTGGATCCTTCACAAGAATCCTCTGGAAACTTTGAACACGGAATCGTTTTGGTCTTTCTTGCAAGGCTGTTGTCAAGAACTGGTTTCTTGACTTCCTATTGCTGCAAAGATCCAATCTTGCAACAGGGAATGGCGACTGCTGGAGGAGAAATCCAGGGACGAAGAGGGCTGAACCGTGTCTCTTCTCTGTGGAGTTAGTGTGAGATCAAATCTCAATTCGCAAGAGGTATCTCTTGCATACCAACCCTAGTTCAAAATCTGATATTTTTGTTAGGATTTCTCCTCTTTCTTCTTGATTAAGAAACCTCCTAATTTGGGAGTTATCCCAATCCAAACCAGTATTTGGATAGGGGATAATCTTAATCCTATCTGCAGATTAAGTTAGCTGACTCATGATCTTATCAGGAGGTTACCAGATTCAAATCTAATTTGAATTTGGTCTCCCAAAGTGCTTAAGGTTAAAGACCCAATCCTTTTATTAACATTAATCTCAGATTCGCCCATGAATAGGTGATCATATCAGCCCAGTTCGAAATGGGCTTTTGGCCCATTAAGTGTTCAGTGTTTAACTAGTTTCCAATCTGCTGCCCAATTGGGCTTTTTTGTATGGCGTGGGACCCAAGCATTGATCTACACACTAGCCACATGGGTTCGGCCCAGCCTTTATTACAACGCCCAGCCGAATTCACTGAAAAACTCAGTGACCCCTTTGAGCCCATCACATGGACCCTATGGGCCCAACACTTACATTAAGTGGTCCCTGGGCCAAGCCATCTTATAAAAACCCAAGGACTGTGGGCAGGTGCAAGATTAGCCCATCAGGTATTATCCTAAATGGTCTTACACTTAACCTCTCAGCTCTTAATGATCAAGCACTGCCCAACAAGAGAAGACCTTTCCCTCGGCTGCAAAGAACAGTGCCACACTCTCTACTTACATGGATCCCGGGAATTAAAACCTTTTGCAAATCTTTTGAAACCGTACATGTATATTAATTTTGCAAAACAAAATTCCAACGATTGAAATCAACTGCCGGCAGTTTGGTTTCCATCAGAGAGATTGCATTCCCGATCATTGCCATTGTCCGACAAAGGGGCTGATCCTGTCACTATGATCACTCACTCAGATGAATTCTCAGACTGCCCCAACATGTCTAGGTTTTGACCCCACTAAGGATCTCACTGATTGACACATCAAAGACAGCCCGATCCGACACCTAGTGATGTGTCATAATCGAGTCTAGGGGTCAGGTGTAACTTTACAGTTTTGCCCATCTGTCTCAAAGGTCTAGGGCAATACTACAAATCTGGTCCGGTTCAAGGGTTCAAGCAATCCCATACTACATGTGCCTTGGATCTTACCCTGATGGCCGAAACAATCCATCCCAACACTTGGTGGCACATCAGTATCAGCCTTGATAGGATAAATCTCCCCAGACTTATCCAATGGCTGTGAACATTTAAAACTAACACAAGTTTCTATAAGTGTCCAGTTTTAGGGTTTTACACAGAATTATACCAAACAACATGAATCAAACATGTACTTTATTTATTTGCACTAAATGTCAAAAGTACATCAAAATGGATTGAAGTTAAGGGCATACAAAACTGTCTAACAACAATGGTAGTTAAATTGTAAAAACTAACTTTTCTCTTTAATCATTCACTTTAGTATTCAAAATACTGCTATCTCTTGAGTTTATAAGCCAAAATGCATCAGATGCTTAAAGTGATTCAATTACTGTGGCTTTGTTTGTGAACAAAAATCCCCCAAAGTCCAAGTTTTCCTAGAAAAAGAAAGAAAGAAATGTGAGAAGAAGCCAATAAAAACTATGAAAAAGACATAAAGAAAATATATCAAACAAGGATATTGACATAGTTGAAAATATACACCCGTAAATTTGTCACTCATTTTTTATCTTGTTCTTCTAAACTGTAATGGCACATGGGTATCTGTTGGTATGGTTCAATCCCTGATAAGCCCTATAAAAAATAATTATATCATTTTAACAATATATAAAAGAAAATTTGACATGTAAATCTTTCAATACAAAATTATCATTTGATTCATATGAGATCCACTAGAAATGGTTAAATCGCACATGAATGTGCCAATATTTTACTTGAAAATGACCTTCCTGCAGTGGTAGTTTGTGGATCAGTTATAATAGTTTCACTATTTTCCTCAAGCCTTGATTCGAAAAGGATTTTTAATACCAAAAACATCAAGTTCTAATAGAAGATATAACCAAACCTTAATACCTGTCTATATGAGAGAGGTTGGTTAAATTCTTGTGTCCTTATCTTCATCATATTCCCCTTACACACATGATCCAGATTCCCCCATCTCCAGATTCCTAAATTATAAAGATTGATTAAAACTTTGTATAAATTGATTAGATGAATTGAGAAAAAAAATACCTATGTACATTGGTTGATGATAAAGCATTCTTTGATCGATTGGTTCTTCTTCTGCTTTGCCTTCTTTACTATTGCTTTTTCTAAAGCATTTTTTTGGCTCTTTGAAGAGCAGTGGTCACTTTGTGTTTAAATCCTTTCACTTGTTTTTGCATTCCACCTTCTATAGAACTGGCATTGGTGCTAGCAACATCTTTGCATGTACTATCAAGGTTTATGCAAGGAGAGTCAACATTATCATTTTTAATTTCCATACCCTCAAATGGAATAGATAATTGACCAAATGCCATATGCTTTACACACCTTGTCACATCTTTCAAAGCCTTTTCTCCAAACTTCATAATAATCTTATAAGCCTCCTCAATAGGTGCAGCTTTATTCGCTAATTGAGTAAGCAAATGAAACATCTCTTTTCTGTGCGTTGTAGTTTATGTGATCTGATCAGGATGTGAAGTAGAGCTATGAGATGTTCTAGTTATGGCCACTTTTGCATCAATAGTCAATCTTTTCAATATATATTGTGAGGGTATCATCTTTATCCGCCTACAATCAAGTTCCATTAGAGCATGTCCACATAGAACCCCAACTTACTAAATCATTTGTTGAGTCAAAAGTAACTTTGTGTTGACGACTCACTCCAAGCATGCTAACTATATACCTTGTTGTTGTTTTAGACACAACTTGATGTTCTTCAATGGTGTAGTTCAATTGTTTCAATACTTCTCTATGAATCATAGAAAAAATTGGTGGGGTATAGACATTAGCGACATAATTCAATATTCCCAATTGTATTTGCAAGGATGGGGTGCTTTGTGTTGCTACAAATTCAACGTTCACTTCTTCATAGCGCCTATCAGCAACCATTCTCTCAAAGTGCCGAAGGAATCTTAACAAATCATACTTAACATTAAGATATCTTTTGAGACAACTATTCATGGTCTTACTTTTTTTTGTTGTTGTGCTCATACCACTAGAAAATGTTTGGCGTCCAAATACTAAAGCCCATTTATGCTTTTTGTTGTACAACTTTTTTAACCAATCATTTTCTTTGACTCTATACTTATTAATCATGATCTCCCATGCATTTTCAAATTCATCCACATCCTCACAATCATAGACACAATTACTGAAATCCTTAGAAAATGTTTTGAACTTTTCAAATGCATTACTAAGGTGTTTTGCAGCATTTTGGAACATATGCCAAACACATGACGGATGGTGTGATTCTAGCAACACCAATTTGATTGCTTTTGCCATAGCTGCATCATCATCAATTAGAATTGTTTTTGGCTTTTTTTCCTCCGATTGTTTTGATAAACACCTTAAACAACCACTCAAATGTCTCTGCAGATTCATCATATAATAATGCAGCACTAAAAATGATTGTTTGCTTATAATTATTTAAACCGACAAATAATGAAAATGGTTGATTTTCCTTGTTTGTTCTATATGTTGTATCAAAGCATATCACATCACCAAAATGACCATAATCCATTATCATTTGTTCATCTGCCCAAAATAGATTTGTAACTAGCTCAGCTTGGTCCAATTGTATTGCATAGACAAAAGATGGGTCTTCTGATAGTTTATTTTCAAAATATTGTATTGCATAAACACCTCTTGCCTCTCCCTTCTCCACTTTAAATCTACAGAAGTGAAACCAATATTTTCATGACCACCAGCTTCAGTGGTCATCAATTCAATTGATGCTTTTGGAGTTATTCCCGAATCATCTGCATTTCTAATTTGAGTAGCTTGTGGCTCAATCATCTTTCTTTGTGATCTCAACATGTGCTTCTTCTTTGAAGTTGCAATTATATGATTATGAGTTTCATTAAAGGCAATCGCATAATAGCAACCATCTTTGCGACGACTGATTTTCATATTTTCCATACAACCTCATCTTGTCTTTGCTCGATGTTGCTTGACATTGGTCCTACGTTTATCCTCAACATGTTTTCCTTCTCTACAACAACAAAACTTTCCAAACCTCACTTCCCAAGTCTTAGGGCATCGTAGGCTATTAGCTTTCCGCACACTAAATCCCACATGTCCCACATATCTATTATAAAATTCATAAGCTTCTTCTTCCTTAAATACCATGCCAACCTTTGGGATCCACTCTTTGGGAAGGAGGGCTATTTTTTTTTTTTTTGAATTTATCCTGAATACTTGCATCAAAGTCCTTTTGTTCAAATTTCAGTAAATCATCAACAAAAGCCTTTTATTTCTCTAACTCGATAGGCATAGCTAATTCATTTATGGCATATAAATCATTTACCTCAAGTGCATCATTAGTTATGTCAACATGTTGTTCATCTCCATCTACTTCAAAAACCATCCTTCGCATGGAGTGTGGCCCAATCTCAATTCTCTCTTTGACTACCTTGTTATTAATGAAAATAATAATGACACATTTAAACATCTAAGAATATATAAAAAAGATTAACAAAATAATGCGATCTTATAATCAAAGTAACGATTAGGGAAAAAGTGATTTTATTATGGAGAAAGGGTAAAGGAAAAGCTTGAAAAGTTTTGGGCTCATTCAAATTTTGGAAGGGGAAGATAGGTGGTCCAAACGTTTGGTAGAGTTAGAGAGCAGTTCGATGAAATCAATATGAAACCATCGAGTGATATAAAATATTAAATTAAAAAATAGAACATTTTTTTAGAGAGCAGAAAATCTTTTTCATTAAAAGGCTCACCTATAGTAGCTTCAATGAGAGCAATACGATGGTAGTTGTGAATGCTGGAAATAATCAGATTACAAGTTGGGAATATAAGGTTCAGAGAAGTGATTAGGGTTTTAAATTTTTAAATGGTGAACAGTGTTCAGAGATAAAGAGAGAGAATGAGGTTCAGACAAGAATGAAAGAGAAATGAGGAGATGGTGATTAAGATTTCAGAGATGAATAGTATTTGAAGACAAAGACGGGGTTCAGGGATGAAGAAGAGAGAAAACTATTTCTGAAATCGAGTTTGAAATTTTTTTGGACCCCACCGTTAGTTCCCCACACATGCCAAAGTGTTTTGCGTGTATGGACAGGTGTTATCTTTTCATGCGGTGGTCAACTATGTGGTCATTCAAGCGTATCAGCAGATCTAGACTCATTGGAAATATCTCTCCATCAATGACAAGGTAGATATTTCCAATGCATAGCTGTAATGTGCCATGGATAAAGATGTGGGAACAGCTTGTGGATAGCAGATCCGAACCCTGGCAATACAATTGGTTTTGTGTAGCTAAAAACACATGATTGGTTTTATTTTTACTGCTGTATCAGTTATTTTTGTTTAAAAAACAGAATCATACACGTTGGCCAAACACCCCCTTTAATGTGTTGCTATGTGGCTACTTTTAAAGTTGTCTGGTCTAATGGTTTTATTTCCCAACATATTGGTCTGGTCTTTGCCTCAAACGAGAGATTTTAAACACATGGAATCGAGACTTGTGAAGGGGAACGCCGGTGAAACTGGAGTTGACACTATTGGGAGAAATTAGAGAAATTAGAGAATACACTTAGGGGTGGCCACAAGCTGAGCTCTTCACGAGCTACTCGAGTTCGACTTGTGAAAAGCTCAGTTCGGCTTGGTTTTAATCGAGCTTCGAGCCCAATTTAGAAGCTCGATTAGCAAACGAGTTGAGTTCAAGCCTAATAGAGCTCGGCTGGTGAGCTCGAGTCAAGCCGAGTTCGAGATTACAAGTTTTTGAGTCGAGTCGAGCTTGAGCCCTTTAATACATTGGCGAGCCAAGCTCGAGCCTCATACTATTTGGCTTTGCTCGGTTCAAATCCACCCCTAAATACACTTGAGAAAAAGGGCAACGCATTAGATACTTTTATTGAGGGAAGAGTCCCTTATTTTGAAGATGCATACATGAAAGCTTGTTTTTGGTACCATTGTTGTTTCCATCTAAAACATTTTAGATTGATCAATACAAATTCGTGAGAGATATTTATTGTAGATCACGTGCAATAATTACTTTAAGTTGGAATGATTAAACTTCACCCACTAGAGCAACCAACACTGATTTAATGTTTCCAAAAAAAAGTTTCTCGAACATGCATTTTTAAGGTTGCTTATTTCAACCATAAATAGCCTCAAATAACAATTCTATGTCAATTTATATGAATCAACTAAAACGTTCCAGGTGGAAACAGCAATATTACCAAACACAACCTGACTGATGTCATCAAATGCGTCACAACCTCCAATCGGGGGCAATTACTAATTTACCCCTCTCTTAATAACGTGGCATCCCCAAGAATATTCTCAATGTTGGCCCCCAACAGCTGAAATTTTTCCTAAATGGATAACATTAACAGGGTAGCAAAAGGCGTCATGGTCTGTTTAGCTAGGGAGACCCATTTCGGAGTTAGCCCATAATAGGACGGCCTGCCAATTAAAATATAGAGTAAGCATAAAAAAACGGGCTTCAATGAGCAAAGCAATATTGTCGTGCAAATAGTAGCCCAGTAGGGGTCCAAATTGGGCCGATTTGATCATTTGTTAAATTTAAATGGGCCTGACCTAATGCTGTGTAAATTCTTCAAATTGGGTAAACGGTATTCATCTCTATGTGAAAGAAACCAAAATATTGTATAGACACACACCTTAATGGTCTCTCGAGCATCTTACAGTGCTTGTTGGGTAGCTTTAATGCCAAAACATGATCAAGAGGAGGAACCTATACCTGATGCCGCTGGATCTGGATCTCCTCAAATTGCTGTACCATTTACTGTGTCCTTCTAACTCCATTTTTAATGGATCTGTGTGGTTCTAACTCTATTAGAACATTTGGAAATGCTTGAAAATTGAAAAGCAAAAGCAATTAGATGGTTTTACCATATCGAAGGGATATTGAGTTTCACTTGCGCTGGTAGTTCCATCATAAAGCCACTTCTGTCAATGAGATGGGCAAGATGGTCTAAGACTACAATTGTTTGGTGGGCTTCATACGAGTGGATTGGTATAGGGCTTAGAAAGCTAACCGAACAACCCTCAAGATTAAAACCATATGATTAACTTGAGTAGCATTCAAGATTTTTTTTTTTTTTTTTTTTTTTTTAACCCAGATGATTAATCTGGCAAATTGTGCAGCCCGTATTGTGGTAATATGTATGGGGTATGGTAAAATTCAAATCAGTCCCACTGTAACTAAGGCATATGTTTATAAGGAACTGAATATGTTCGGTTCATTCTTTCAAATAATTGAAAGTCTTTATTTACAAACTAACAAGATACATAACCAAAGATGTTAATATGACTTAACATATGCATCAGATTTGTGAGTCAAATTTATGGGTTTTACTTTTACATGCGATGATGATCAATTCCTTCAGAGCTCATCCTTGAGAGAGGATGTCTTAGCAGGATTTGGAGAGTATTTGATGGGATATGATGCTTCCATGGCTATACCACAGATTCCCTCTTTGGCAGAGACACCTCGTTGCATTCTTATATAGCCTTTCTCTCCCCATTCAGGTCCCCATGAGTTCCTCACTATCCAATATTTAGTCCCATCAACAGTCGTTCCATAGCCCACAATTGCCACTCCATGGTCAAGTTCCGTGCCACAGGATCCGGTGAATACCCCCTGAGATCAAATTGACCCAGTTAGACAAATATATATTTGCTTCATTCATGAGGATTTGGACCCTTGAGTTAGGCAGATCATAGTACCTCTGAGTAGAATTGGAAGTCGAGACCACCAGCCTCTATGGCGACAGATACAGGTTGTTTTGCCACAGCCTTCATCAATGCATCCTCGTCGTTAGCAGGGACGTTCTCATGCCCATCAATTGTCACCATAGGAGAATTTTTCTGCAAAAACCAGCAAATTTGTTCTCCATAAGGACTTAACTTTTCGGGAAGGATGTAGACAGGAAACCTGTAGGGATAAATGTGTCACCTTTGATGCTTCACAACTCCCATCTTCAGCTCTGTAAGGATAAATCTCCTCTGAGGTTAGCCCTCCAGTGTTCTTGATGAATTCAAATGCATAGTCCATTAGTCCCCCATTACAACCTTGGTTTTCGGTTTTGTCACAGTCGACCAGCTCCTGTTCGGACAGAGTGACAAGCTCATTCGTTCTGATTTTGTTTATACCTTCAACTGCAACCACAGTTGAAAATGCCCAACAACTACCTGTAAAACCAACGAGAAATGGTATATAATTGCTGGCTAGACGTTTGATAGGATAGAAATTCATGGAGCATGACTACTTGTGGATAATAAGAACAGAGGAGAACTGTCTCGTCTAAGTCTAACCAAGCTTACACTACAGAGAAATGGACTAAGAACAAATAGTTTAATGATGAATCGAATAAATCTTATTGTTTACTAACAAGAATCATACCGCATTGGCCTTGGTTTTTCACAGGAGTGACTGCTCCTTTCTCCCTCCAGTCGACAGATGGGGGGAGATTGTCCTCCTTCTCATACATGAACCCCCCAGTTCCACGTCGGCTTCCTCGGAGCATCTTGTGGTGATTTACTCTGGAGGAAGCGTAGAAGCTCCTGAACTCATGGTTTGTCATGTCGGCAAACTTGTTAAGTTTTAGCTTGTAGGGGGCATCCTTCTTGTTGAAGTTGTGAATGTACTTGACGTTCTCTTCGAACACATTAAAACGTTTGTGTTTCTCCGACAGGTCTCGGGAAACAGTGTGGTGGCTCCTCCACCTCTCATACAGCTTCCAGAGGCTTTCTTCCGAAGCCAGGTCCTTTTCGTGAAACTCCAAGCTCTCGACCAGGCTAAGAACCAGAACCAATGTCATCAAAGCAACTAAAGCAATCCTTCCAATCTCCATTGCTTTGGTGAATTTGATAACACCCACAGCCACAGAAGATGGGGATTTGAGTCTACGGGAAACTGGGTTATATAGGAGAGTAACAATGCTAATATAGGACAAAGTAGTACCATAAATAATGATAAATGAGCAAAGTAGGTTTCTTCTGGGCAACAAAAATTAATAATAGAGAAAATAACAATAATGGTTTCTGAGGAGGGTTGCTTGAAATTGAATTGATCAAGCTTTGCAAGCAAGTATGTTTGTAGGGGGCGGGCCGGAAGGGGGTGTTGGCTGCTTATAGGTCTAGTTAATAGTGGATCACTTAATCTGTAATTGGAGGTTTCTTAGTTCCGATAGCGAGTTTATTTGCTTGCAAGAAAAAAAAGATTCTTTTAGCGAGTATCTATCTTATCTTACCATTTTTGAGGTACGTTTGGCCCACTTTTGGTGTCATCATATAAAAAATAAATCCACCTCCGCAATTCCGCATGCCAAAACCTCTAGGCCCAGATGAATGAATGAGGTAGAGAGCGGAGGTTAGTCCGGTTCCAGACTACCAGTAGTCCTCCCTCCAGATTCCCCAAAATCCCCAAACCATGATGAAGGCAGGCGGGTTTTCGTCCCAGAACTCCGGTGCAATCAGCAAAGAAACTTTAACGGCAAGCCAACTGGCAACTTACGCTACCTTGTTTAGCTTCTTTGTGGAGGAAACAAGTTCGCTACGTAGTTGGTGATGCAGATGGTGACCCACTGATTTCTTGCAAATGGGGGAAAAAGAGCTCCCTATTGATTTTTTTTTTTACTATGAAAAAACTAAACTTAAAAGAAGATACTCAATCAGCTTTACTGTTAACTAACGGTGTCAATGAATCAGTTTTGGATTGGATTTGTCCGGTTCAAAATCAATTTGGACGGACCAATAAGACATATTGGATTGGACCAATTCGATCCAAATTATTTATTAGATTAGATTAGACCTGGTGTATCTATGATAAATTTATATTGGATTGGGTTAGATTAAGCTAATATCTGATTCATTGATATAAGATAAAGATAAGAATATAGGTATCAATGAATTGAATTTGGGTTAAAACCAATATAGATCAAAACGAATTTGAACAGATTAGATGATCTAGACATTGATTTGGACTGATCCAAATAGATCTAAAATATTCATTAAATTGAATTAAACGTGGTCCATTTGTAATGGATTCATATTGGACGGAATTAAATCGGACCAAATCCAGTCGAAATGTTAACCTCGGAGGTTATGAGGTGAAAAAAGTTATGGATTTTGGAGTGGCGTGAGGATGTCTCCATCTAAATTGTAAAGAGGTAATGGGCAATAGCGGAATGCCCTCTGTCAGCTGCCATGTGTATAACACAAGATGTAGTGAATGGGTCTCGTTGAATAGAATGTTTATACTTTATACCAAATTTATTGGACCGACCAAGAAGACCGATATAACAATCTTCTTCTCTTTTATTAGAGTGGTGGTTATAAATTGACCCCATTTCCATTTGTTAAGGTAATGTCTAGTCACAAAGGCAATGAACATCTTTACACTATGCGTCTGCGTTATTACTTCCAGGTTGCATCAAAGCAAAGGAGACCCTTTGTCAAGACATTGTCCCTCCCCTCAAGAAACCCTCTCTTATTCGCTCTTACTCCAAAAATTAATTCCATCCTCATCATATTGGTTTTACCTCTTCTATTTTTCTTATCCAATATGATGAACACCAACCGTTGATCTGGAACATCTCACAACAGATTATAAGTTAAGTCGTGTAAAACCGCATAGGTCTCACCCCGTATTCTACTTCTGGATCAAGCGTGTCGGTTAATATATTCAAAACTAAAAAAAAATAATAATAATAATAATAATAATAAAAGGAAAGAAAATAAAAGAACGGCTACAGGACAAACAGAAGGCAAATTCCACGCGTGGAGTGGTGGATTTAGAGGAAGATGACATACCATCGAATCGTGTACCCAACTAACTTAACCAAAAACGAGAAGGATATTATAAATAATTAACAAAATGAGAGCATAAATAAAAGAAATAAAATGAACTTAATAACTTCTGGGAGACATCCGACTCTTTACTCTCACACTCTCAATGAACCGTAGCAGGCTGCAGGCAACGTTCACACCAAAATTCACACTCTAAGACCGCTTTCATTACTCAATTTAGGGGTTAGGGCTTTCTCACTCACACTACACAAAACTAGCGGGACCCGTGCGATACACGGAAAAACGAAATGAGAAGCAATTATCATCTTAAGTTTTACTAATTTTTTGAATTTAATGGTTATTTTTACAAAATTATACTAATTTCATCTATTGTATCATATTTTATGAAAATTAGTGGTTATTTTTCCATAAGTTCTACTAATTTCTGGTAATTTTTATTATACAAAATTTATGATAATTCTTGGAAAATATAATGTTTTATAGAAATTAGTGATTATTTTTGGCTAAGTTCTACTAATTTCTGGTAATTTCTATTATACTAATTTATGAGAATTATTGGTCAACATATATACTTATTTTTTATACTTATTATATGATAATTTATCGGTCAATTAGTGAAAATTAGT
This sequence comes from Nelumbo lutea, assembly GCF_056320005.1. Taxonomy (NCBI): domain Eukaryota; kingdom Viridiplantae; phylum Streptophyta; class Magnoliopsida; order Proteales; family Nelumbonaceae; genus Nelumbo; species Nelumbo lutea. Next base: position 7,790,312 of record NC_142687.1, read on the forward strand.
TCTATTATATAATTTCTACTAGTTTCTGATAATTTCTATTATATACTAATTTCTTTGTAAATATATAATATGTATTATATTTATTATATGATAGTTTCTTGGTCAATTATAGTAATTTATTGATTTTATGGAATTTAGTGTTTTTTTTCGGACATTTCTACTAATTTATGATAATTTTTGGCAAATTAATTTAATGTATTTAGGATTATACTATTTGATAATTTCAAGTAATTATCATCCTAAAGTCTACTAACTTGTGATAATTTCTTTTGATTTATTTTTAGTAATTTTTTTTATAAATATTGGTAATTTATGTCTAATAATGGTAATTTCCTTTAATTTATATTTGATAATTTTTATAATTATTTGACAATTTTAGGTATAACATTTATCAAATAAAAAAAAACATTCAAATAACAATATTTTTAACTTACAATATGTAACCATCTTCAAAGAACAAAATCTATAAATGTAAACCAAAGCAATTCAAGGCTCAAAGTATCAACACATAAAGGCCCGTATCGGCCGATATGTATCATGTCGATGGCTTCTCAATACGCCCCTACAGGGATTGTACCGGGTCAGCCACTTGTTCAGAGGGTAGCCAGGCCTTAAACCGGCCCCTTTGAACCGATTTCGAAAAAATAAGTAAAACATAAAAAAAGCACCAACATAGGGTGTATCGGTCCGTGTCGATATTTAGAACCTTGATGCAATTCATTAAGCTAAATGAAAATAGCATTTTTAACTAACATTATGTAACAATCTTCAAAGCACAAAACCCAAAAATTTAAACCAAAGAAATTCAATAAACAAAAAGACAAACACTATTTTTGCTGATTTTTGTTAACATTATTTATTAAATATTTAATTATTAACAACATTTATCAATAATAATAAGTAATTATAATATTTTATTAAATAACCAGTAATGATATTTTTAATATTATTAGTTAGTTATTTTTAATATAACAATAATTATTAAATTTATGAATAAGATTTATTAACAATATTCATTAAATTAATAATTACCAAAATTAAACTAACAATATTTATTAGTAATAGCCAGTAGTCATAATATTTTATTAAATAATCAATAACAATACTTTTAATAACATTTTTTATTATTTTTAATATAACAATAATTACTAAATTTATTAACAGTATTTATTTTTAATTTAAAGTAAAATTAAAATAAATAACTATTTATTAAGTTTATTTATAACAACAGTAATTATTAATTAGAATCACTAATTATATAATGTATTATAATCGGTTATGGTAGTAATTTAAGGGGAGACCACCCCATATATATATATATATATATAGGGTGTATTGGGAGCCGTGTATATATATATATATGCGCTTTGCAGCCGTGTATTGGGAGGCTGCAAAGGCTCTGAGGACGGTGTGAGAAATCCAGATGCACCATCATATAAGCATTATCCCTATTTCAACTATATGGGCTTGATCATGTGAATCCTGTTTTGTCATTATCCAATATCATGTCTATTATTAAATTCAATTGTTTGGTTTGTGCGAACAAGGGTCTAGAATCGATCCATTTTTATTTCTATTGTTTGTTTGGTTGAATGGAATTGGAATTCCATTCTCATTTCTGGTGGAATGGGAATTCTCTCATATAAGAGAATGGCCATTCCTTCTCCCTCTCCTAAGAATGATAATCCATTCCAGTCAATTCTAATTTCAATTCCGATCTCATTCTAAACGAAACAGATGAAAGGAATAGACCATTCCAATTCCTACTCGGGTTTTAATTTCAATTTCGACTATAAATCAAACTGACCCTAATATACTAACATATGCTTATCCATTTGGAGGTATAATGCTTGTCTTAATTCAGGATCCATGATCATAAGAACATGATAAAAAGACTTTAAATGCTAGCTGCAAATGTGACACAACCCTTGGAATGTGTAGTATAAGACAAGCTCACATGAGTGAAGTTTCAATCCAGATAGACACAGGGTTTTATAATTCTTGGGGGAATGTTGGGTACAGATTATGACTTTGGAAACGGGACCAGATGAGTGATGAAACTTCTTTGACCACTGATTATTGGATCAAACAGTCCAACCGTCCAGTCGAAAGCGCGGTGAGACAGTTTTTGAATCCAAAACTGGATAAAGGGTCATAACCATTCCCAGATCAACCAGTTCGACCGTCCGGTCTGATAATGGTACAGATTAACGAGAAAAGCTACGTGTAGCTTTCCTTTTCTACAACCAGAAGAAGGTCCTGCTGTATTTTAGCTAGATACATGGAGCTTACGTTGTAGTTCAAAGTTCAAACAAAGGCAAGAGGCGTTGATGACCAGATCATCTTCCATGCGCAGCCTACAACTTGTACACTCACTTCCACTGTGTTGACCACACAGCTGACATCGGGTCCCACGAAGTTAAGACTTAAAGACTGTTAGAGGCTGAGCTCAACGTATGAGAATTGAGAAGAGAAACCATTCATTTCAATGTTCATTTGGGTGAGACTAGTACCTGGAAATCACTGCTCATTTGGATCATACCACATGTCCTCACTTGAGGTAAGGTTGATGCGAATAGTCACTCTACTCTTTACTCTCATGTCTCATCGCATGGCATGGCATGGCAAACCGATCGATACGGACGATAAGACAATCGCCGGAACATAAAGAAATAGCCAGAGAAAAATCATCGAGCAGCGCATCGGCCCCTGATTTTAACACCACCACGTTCTTTCCCGGAAAATGAGACTGTCATTATCAATCGTCTCTTTTCAAATGCAGCTCCTCCCTCCTCTCAACTCCAAAAGACCAAAACTCTCTCTCTCTCTCTCTCTCTCTCTCTCTCTCTCTCTCTCTCTCTCACCTTTATTTTTTTGGTACATTGGAAGTATCCTCTCTCACTTGGTAGCGATAAAAAAAAAGGGACAAGTATTCTCACTCACTCACTCACTGTTAGTAGCAGTTAGGTGCTCTGCTCTGTTTGCGAATGGCTCCGAATTCCAAGATAAAAACAATAAGAAGACGGGGAATCATCACTGACACTGAGGAGTGAGGACAAAGAGCCTAATGAGAAGGGAGATGATTGATAGTGTAGATTTGGTGTTTATCTACCCGTAGCGGTGGGGCTGTTCGTAAAGAACATCAAATTTTATGTGGTGCATCAGAAAATAAAAAAAAAAAAGACATCATTTTCTGATTTATCTTTCAGGAACGTAATTAGGAAGTGTAATTTACCTGAAGCAACTGTGGTAGCATTTGCCACAAAACATCCAATACCTTCAAGCTAAGCTCTTTTCACTGTGAGCATTGTCTTAAAGCTCTTTGCATTCAATACCTCAAGCTAAAGATCTCTTTATGGTGACTTATTCCCCTGATCCCTTTCCTATTGCATCTTCTATTAGGTACTAATAAGAGACTGTTCCACGTTTTAATGAACAGAGTCGGATCATGTCAAGCCATCTTTATGAGTCAACCAAAACCCAAAACTTGCATCTTTAACCGATCCATCTGATATAAGCCTAATTCAGGTAAAAGTGTGAATATGGTTGTACGTGGAAATACTGCCAAACTGTGATAAACTTACCAACATATCAACATTACTCTTATTCTACCCCACCTCACATATTTTTTTTTTCTCTTTAACCTTAATAGGAAAATTCCAAGTATCTTCCTCGCATCAAGCTCAGAAAGCATGACGCTACTGATCTAGACCTTGAACTTGCAGGTTGGTTCTTGCAAGATTTTGTTTTTCCTTCCGAATGGGTGGACTACATAACGACACCACAGAAGCTACATAATTTGACGTTTAGGACCGTAGCAGTTTAGAAGATAACTAAGGAGACTGAGATTATCTCTCTCATCAAGGGAATGGAAGTCAAGATGGAAGGCCCATGCATGATTGTCTACTCTCATCATGTTATGCTATGTACGCATTGATGAAATGGGTTTAGAAGCCCTCTTTCGAAATTACTTCTATTTGTGTTTTAACAACAGTAAAATCATTGTATATCGGCCGATACACAACCGAAACTCACCAATAGGGCATCAATACGCCTTCAGCACGACGAAAAGGAACGGTATGATTGATTTCGAACCGTTCCCCATGCCGAAAGCCTTAAGATACAGTACGTATCGGCCGAAACAGGATGAAATTTTGAACCTTGGATTAATGAGACTTTTAGGGATCATTATATAAATAAATAAATTTATAATCGGGTTTTATAATATATTTTTAATAATAATTTATTTATAATCTTCTCGAGGCCTTGAGTTGGGCCAAGCTCAAGTATATTGCAAGTATTGGCTTGATTCAAGTTCATGGGAAACTTGAAACTTGGTCAAGCTCGAATCGAGTTTCAAGCTCCAAGCTTTTAGAGTCTAGTCAGTTTGATTTGGCTTGATTACAACCCTAATCTGCAATCAACCATTGTTGAAAAAATTAGCAGAACGGTAAATTCTCTTGGTGGGAGACTCTGCTCAATACCCTCCTTCAAGGAGATACGTTAGAATATCCCGAGGACAGGGAGATTATAAAGTTCCATGGACTTCCAGTCTTCTATCAAGGATTAAAACTTGAGCCACATACAGGTTTTCAACTATTACCATGATCATGGTTCTGCATACTTATTGTGATCACGGATGACGGATCTTTATTTTCCAGTAAAAGATTGAAGTGGAGGCATCAAGACTCTCTACCTGGCAATGGCAGAATATCTGACTTGTGACTGACATGAAAAGAAGTTGAATAGTGGCAGTGGTGCAAAATAGAAAAGGTGATGGAATTAGTATAGTATTTATGAAAAGGCAGAGCAATTTGTGCAGCATCTAACATTTCAACCCTTGGAAGATGAACCATATAAAGAACCAACGCCACTATAAAGTACAGATCTCAACAGCAGATGAGCGTCAATCAAACAGTAAATAGAAAAAAGCAAATGATTTTCCATTTTCAACCAAAGGATTCAGTCCAGAATGGTTACTGTATTTTATGAAGATTTAGTTCGCATAAGATTAAAACAATTCTAGGACAGAAAATTACAAAATAGGAAGCATTCATAGCTGCCACCAACAAAACGAGAAGACTATGCAAGAGAATCCTTTTGCTTGGCTTGTTGATGCAGTAGTTCTTCTCTAACCCTCTTAATTTCCATTTCCCTTTCCAATCTTTCTTTCTGCAATCATAAGAAGGCGAAAGATTTATCAATAAAGGAACAAAATCTTACACCTGAAGTTGAAATTTCAATAACAACAATAAGCAGTAGTTTGATAAAATACTGGACTAGCTCAAATAGATCATATGTCCAAACTTTCAAGTCTGAGCCAAAGCTCCAGCTAACCTTTGTTATCAACTATTGGTAAAGACATGCACCTAACATTGTCTCTAGCAATTTAAAGCTAAATGAGTAATTGAGATGAGTGGGCTAACAATGCAACATCTAATCCCCATGAAGTATGTGTCTGTATGTGCCTGTGCTTGTATAAATTTCAAGTTTAACCATTTAAAGCATTGGTTTTTATGAACCAAAGTTCTGTCTGTATGTTCATAGTTGTCAAGGCAGTGCCTAGGCGACAAGGCGCCGTTGTAGGCTTGCCTCCCCTAATAGCCAAACAGTTTTTTACATTGTACTATAAAATATTTTTATATTTTTTATTTTTTGAGATTATAATTACAAAATGACATTATTAAACTAAAATATTCATTTTGTATGTTTATATACTAATTTCTTTTTATCATTTTCTTATTTCTTAGGTTTAGTCAACATAGACATTACTAAATGCTCTATTGAACCCTCAAAGACTTCAAAACCTGAACCAATAAGTAAGGAAAAACTTAAAACTTTGTCTGATCAACAGTACATTATTTCCATGCTTAAGGCATAGGCCAAAAAACAAATTTTTCTACTGACCATTGAAGTTTAACAACCTTCTGAAACTTGGTCCTTCCTTTCCAAACTGATAAACACTTTAGGTATTAACGCTTCAGCAGAACTTCACCATCTTTAAATGATTTCCCTACTATATTCCATTTAGATAAAACCAAATTCCATGATTTTCCCAAATGAATACTTTTACCCGTCCAAAGAAATAACAATTTTGTATCATTTAAAGAAAATAACATCATTCTAACATCTTTACTAATCCGGGATTCTGAATACTATTGCTTGAAAAGAATGTTTTTCATTTTGATTTCAGACAACATTTTGACCTGATCTACAACCAAATTCAACTGAAATCTGCTGACACTTAAAGTTCTTAGAACAAAATAGGGAAAAAAATGAAATCTTTAATTAATTTCCTTTTCCCAGTTATTTTTTGATAAATTTATTTTTCCCCTATTATTTATTCTCTATTTCTTATGAATCCCTCCTATTTTCTTCCCCTCTATTTTTCGCATTCTGAACCTAAATCTGTTATGCTTTCTTTTTAGTAGTTATATAAAGATCTAGCTCCAGTCTCCTTTGGAGCAAATTGTCAGAATTTTCAGAATTACGACGACATTAAAAAAGTCAGATTTCCAACAGATTATGATGGTTTTGTTGTAACCAATCATATTGATAACTGATGGAGATAGAAGACCATCGATTGAGGTGCAAATGTAATCATTTCACTTGGTGTCGAAAAATGGAACCAAAGAAACCCATAACTTAAGGATTTTATCCAATCCGTGTAAGCCGGTCCATTAGTTTGGTTATATAAAAAATGATAAAAATTGTAAGAGGAGAGAAACCCTAAGAATGTGGAGTAAGTAACGAAATCAAGTTTACACAATGTTCGAATTAGGATCGACAATGCACCTACACTTAAAAAATTGTCCTCCGTTAGATTTCAGTTCAGAATTTCAGATCGCCACATATGGTGAAAAGATTCAAATTCTTCGAAACAGAAAAATAAACGGAACCTAGGTTTAACTGGAGTCAGTGCCAAGTTGTAATTTGTAGAACCCATAAGATGGACTACGTCGGTAAGCTGATGGATTGAAATGACAGAGCATGAATAATGTCATGATTCCAAATAGGAAATGAAATCAATTAAAAACATCCTTATTGGTAAGAAATGGAGAGAAAGAGAGAGAACCTTCTCGTCCTGATGGAGAGCAATCCAGACGTGGACTTTCTCCATTGATTGCCAGAAGATGAAGGCCCCCAGTGTCATCGCGAAGTATGTGGCTACCCTCACCATCTTCTCCTTTTCCTCCCCTACTTTTCTTCCTCTTCGACTCCTCAACGCAGCGGACAGCGGGTTGCGAGGAGGGCTCTAAGCCTCCAGGTCTTTTCATTCGTGCCAAACTGCCTAAGTGGTTACAGAATAGGGGTGCAAGCGCAACTTGGGCGGGCTGGGTCGAGTTGAACATCAACCCGGGCCCAGCTCCAAAGGTACAAACATGAGTTCATGCCCAAATTTATAAACCCAGGCCCAAGACCTTAATCTAATACAATTTAGGTGGGGTTCGTTGGGTTTGAAAAAAATTATGTATAGCAATTTTTTATTGGGATTTGGGCTTTATATCTCAATTTAAAAGTATGGTTGATTAAAAATATGTACAAATCTCATAATCTCATATTTGAATGTACAAATACATATTTTATTTATGCACGAGATTTGTTAAAATAATAGAAACTATATTTTTATTTTTTTAAATAATTAACAATTATTTATATTTATATACTATTATTAATAATTTTTTTACAATGCAAAAATAACAATAATTAATTTCAGTTAGGGTTGTTTATCAAATTGATGAAACCAACAAATCCAACCAACTCAACCCAAGTTGGTCAGTTTTCTAGTGTTTTTGGTTCAACAATTTCCTAATTCGATCATGTTGGATAATCAATCAAAATCGAATGGCCTGGCCATAGATATATATTAATATTTTCTATTTTTAATATAATTTTTTGAATATAAGGAAGTGGAAATATTCCTATATTTCTTAGTCTAAAATATTTTATATCATAAATTTATTTTTTAATAATGCCACTATAATTTTTTAATTTAACTTTAATTTTTTAAGTTTGAATCTTTTGAACAGACTAACCAAACCAAAAATTGACCCAAACCGGTACAAACCGAGTTAGTTAGCTTTCACTAATGGTCAGTCAGTTTCGGGTGACCAATTCCCCAACCTAACCAATTCAATTTGGTTGGCCAAATAGCCTATAATCAAACCAAACCAACAATTTCAACTAAATTAATAATCTAATCTCTAATAAATAACAATAGTTTAATCTCTAATAATTATTAAAATTTATAGAAAAAAATACACAATTATTGAAAATATATTGATAATAAAATACAATAAATAACTAATAAAAATACAATAACTACAAAAATAAAATAAATACTAAAAAATATATTAAATTGGTCAATAAATAGTTAATCTTTAATAAATATTAATCAATAAATTATAACAAAAATACAATAAATTAAATTCAAAAATTTAAATAACAGTAGTTTAATATCCAATAATTATTGGAATTTTCTATTAAATAACAAATAAATAAATTTATTCATAATTATTGAAAATATATTTATCACAAAAAACAATAAATAATTATAGAGAACACGATAAATATTATTATTACTTAATTTTGTTATTAATTTTATAAAATATTAAATTATTATTAATTTAAATATTGTGTTATAATTATTTTTCTACTTTTAATAAATTTCTAAATTTATTACATAATTTTGTTATTTTATCTATTTAAAATCTAGTTATGCTAAATATTTTGTTATTTAAAATGTTTAGTTATTTAAATATTTAAATAATATATAAAATACTATTTAAGTAACATATAAACTATTTAAATAACTATTTAAGATATTTAGTTATTTAATTTTTTAAATATTATTTTTATTTTTTAAGGTTAATTTTTTATTGTTTGAATATCATTTAAATTGAATAATCTAGAACATCATTGTTTATATTGTCAGTATATAATTTTGTGATGAATTTTGTTAAAATATAAAATTATTAATAATAAAAATATTATTAAATATATTATAACAATTTCTTTGTATTTTAATAAATATTTTAAAGCTATTATGGCTCCATTTGGAAGGAGTACAAATACAAACATGTAGAACATAAAACCTTATATTTTGTATAGATTTGTATTGTACATATTTGTATTTGTACTATTTCCAAACTGAGCCTATATAATTTTGTTAGGGGTAAAAGACTTAAACCTCCCTTAAAATTTCTTGTAAATATTGAAACCTCCCTTCTTATTTTAAAATGGACTAAGACCGCCCTAATTGGATGAAATCCTCCCCTCTGTTAGCAGTCCATAAGATCCATTTGCAAATAGAATATGGGTGGGTGAAATTTTTCTAAAAACACAATTTTACCCCTTAATGGTATTAATTCTGTCATTTCTCTCTCATGTATTTCTTGAGGTTTCTCTCTCACTAATCCCTCGAGATCCTTTTGTTGCACTTTGTATCATGTCTAACCATGTAGATCATCATTAGTTGATTCGTTAAAGAGACACATCAATGGTTTTTTTTTTTCTTCTCTAACCTGAAAAAGGACTTTTTTCCATCCATAATTATGCGAGTTTACTATATATATATGTATATATATATATATATGTATATATATTATATAGACGGTCCACTTCACTTTCCTTCTCCTTGCTCCATTACCCCAACTCTGCATTCTCCTTGACTCTCTCTCTCCTCTCCCCCCTCACACCACTCTCAATTTGCCATTTCAGCACCCTCTCTCTTCATTCCTCTCCCTTTCCACTTGGTTATCTCCCTTCTGCCACAGGCCACAGCTCAAGTCTCTCACTTTCTATAACAACCTAACTTCTCTCCTTTATTAATTCAATATATGTTTTATCTCTCTTTCACTTCTTTCTCTATTTCCCCTCTAAACTAGATTTCAAGCAAATTAAAGAGAAGGGTGTAAGGGGATTTCAATGTTTCCTATATATTCATGGCATCTTCCATTATTGTTAAATAATCTATTCTTAAATAATAATCTATTGTTAAATAATCCATTAGTTATTAAAATGATTAAAAATTTCTGGAAAATATTCTACCAAAAAGTAATTATTTAACAAGTATTAAATAATTTAATAATCTACCAAAAATTAATAAACAATCCATTATTTAATAATTTTTGGTTATTAATAAATGTTAAAAATTTCAATGTTTAGCATAATTTACTAATTTCTATAAAATCAATAATTATAGTTAACAATTATCAAATAATTTAGGGAAACCCTTTAACTAATAATCCATAATTATTTTTTTAAATAAGTAATTAAAAACATTAAGAAATTAATCTATGAAAAAATATTCTCCAAAACTATTTAAACAATAATCCATTATTATTATTATTGTTATTATTATTCAACTAAATAATTAGTAAAAAATGTAGGTAAATTAAATTAGGAAATTAATCTATTAGAAATTGTTTCATAATTATTTAAATAACAATCCATTATTATTATTTCAATAAATAATTATTAAATAATTTAGGAAAATATTAAGTTTATTCACACTTATCTAGACCACTCGGTTGACTTTGATCATACTTGGTTTTACATTAATTAATAACAAATTGTTTAATTTTAATTAAAAATTTGTCATAATTTCACTAATTTACTATAATTACATTTAATTTGATTAATAGTAAATAATTTAGGCTAAAAAAGTAAATAATTTACATTAATTTATTTCTATTATAAATAATTAATTTAATATACATTACTACTAATCAATAGAAATTTCAATAATTTTTTGGAAATTATCATAAAGATATTGTAATTTATTGTTATTTAATTTAATGTTAGTTAATTAGTTATAGAAAATTATTAAAATTGTAGGAACAACACTTTTTCCTATAAAACTGGGGTCCTACCCTGCCCCCGCCCTGAACGAGGCAAATTTTCTCAAATCTTAAACTAGGATAGGTGGGGATAGGGAAAATATTTTTTCCCCAAATTAGGGATGGGGTTTGCATGTAATTCCTCGAACCCGATGGTAATTTTTAAAATTTCTCTAAGTTTCCCTCATATTCTTATAATCCTAGGATCACATAATTTTATCTATAAAATACCCCCAAAATGTCATAATCCAATTCATAAAATACCCCCAATTTCCCATAATTCTATTTGTAAAATATCCATTAATTATATTTTTTAGGTGATTGCCTCAAGGTAGAGAAAATTTGGGAACTCCCCATCCCCGACAGCTGACAGACAATAGGTGACTTACCCCGAACCCACCCCGCCATTGGGGTCAGGCGGAGATAAGAATAGAGTGTCGTGACTTATGGGGGCGAGGGACAAAGAGGGGTGCCCATCCTGTGCATCACACAACCCCCACTTAGACCTGTTCATGGGTCGGGTGGTCCGACGGCCCGGCCCAGCCCGACCCGACCCTCGGACGGGCTTGAACAGGCTTTTTGGCCTGTGGGCTTAACCTTGGGCCAAAAAGCCCAGCCCGCATAAAATTTGAGAAGCCCGAGCCCAGCTTGACCTATAGTTAAACCTAAGTAAACCCAACCCGACCTATAGTTAAACCTAAGTAAAAACCCTATGTAATGTCCATTTGAATAAATTTTTTGATTTGAGAAGGTTGTTGATTCACTTGTAGGCCCATTGTTCATTTAAATAGGGGAAAAACACTTGAATTAAAATAGATAATGTCTATTTGAATAGGGAAAATTTTGATTTTCTTTTATTAGGTCAGGCTTCGGGCTCGGGCCCAAGTTCTAGGCAGTCGGGTTCGGGCCTCTAAAAGCCTGGCCCAAGCCCGGCCCAGCCCGACCCATGAACAGGTCTACCCCGCTAGAGTAAATGGATTGATGCCTGGACAGATAAATAGACTTAACAAAAATCAACATCGTAATATCTATGGGTGTGAATCTTTACATAGTCTACACAGAATCAGACCGTGTATATTTAACAAAAAATGGGGTATCCTCTTTTTTCACAATTAACTATGTGTATTGATTTCTTTTTTCAAAAATTAACTACATTACCTGTAGGACGTTTTGGTGAACATCACCGGGTCCTGCCTCATTTGGATCTAATTTATGATCTTCATCATATTAATATTATCATCTGAAATTGGCCCATAACATTTTCTTTAAAGTAAAAGTGAGACAGTAGGTCAGCAGGTGGAGTTAAGAAAGAAATGCACAAAAATTTTATGATTTCTCTGTCAGTTGAAGGAGAGAGGAACGACTAATTATGACAATTGACAAACACATTTTGGAAATTGGAACCAACCCAACTCTCTCCAAACCTCCTTTTTTCTTTTCTTTTTTCCCCTGAGTTTACGGTGTTTCTTCCACTTCTGTGCTGCTGTCTTTTTCTTCGTAGAAAGGCAAAATAAGATTTTTAAAATTTTAAATGATTTTACATATGCCTTTTCATTGATGAAGGGTATATTTAAGTCATGTGGGATTAACTCACAAAGTATATTTAAGGTACTGTTTGGCGTGTCTTTTTGTGCGGTCTTTCGGCTGTTTACAAGTTAAGAAGACCGAAAATCAGTCTATTCCCGTTTGGCACATGAAAATCTCGCTATCAAAAGACGGGGCACCGAAAAGATGTGGGAAGCCCATTTTGGACTGATTTCGGGAAGCTCCAAATGAAGCTTTTCACGTCTTCTGTGTTTTAATCTCATGCAAAAAGACCTGAAACAATGCATGAAAAGATGCACGTTTGCCAAATGGTCTTCGGGCTGCTCAGATCTTATGTCAAACAATGTGTTTATTGACTGTCAGAATTACGAGAAAATCTTCTAAAAAAGACATGCCAAACGGGCCCTAAATCTTTTTAAAAAGCATAAGATAGGTTTAAGTCAATTTATGAAAACAGAATATATATTTAAGTCTTTTACCCTATATATATATATATATATATATATATATATATATATATATATATATATATATATATATACACACACATACGTATTTATTAGGATGGACTCGAGTTAGGTAGGTCTGCCCAAATTGTATATATATATATATATATATATATAGGCTCGAGTTAGGTAGGTCTGCCCAAATTGCACCCCTATTCCACAATGCACAAAACAACAATACATAACAAGAAAAACTTTGGCTGTTTGTTATGCAAGGGCTCGTGAGTAACCTCACATTCACATTCCAGCCATGCAATTGAATTGTTCCAATCTGGTTTTTAAAACTAGACTGGGATGGACGGTCGGACCAGAAAAATCGGAAACCGGTTACGTTTCCCCAAAAACTGTTTTTTTCCTGCAAATCGTTGATTTTGGTTAACAAACTGCTGAATTAGTCGGTTAATTGTTCGAACGGTTTTGACTATTTTTCATTTTTTTATTTTTTTGTCAGAACAAGTTGACCGTTCGGGTCAAATGGTCAGACCGTTCGAACTAATAACCGGACCAATTTGATCATCGGTTCGGTTTTAAAAACCATGACAATCATACTACAATGTAAAGTAAGGTTGATGTGAGGCGCAGACCAAATCCCATTACAACATAAAACATGTTGGAACAGTGTTGAGACAGTCTTTTTTGGGAGGAAATCCCGACTCATGAATGACATGTATACGAGGGATGGATGCTCCCGATGTGAGATTATTAGACTCACCAGGACAGTATTGGGAGGAGATATCAACTCGTGAATGACAACAAGTAGGAGGGATGTTCCCGATGCATCGACTACTAGACCAATTCACAGGCCAGGCATCGGGCTTGGCCATGAACATTTTACACTGCTTCGTGCATGAGTTTTAGGCGAACTGGCATCGGGCTTGTCCATAGGAATCTTACCCACAGTTGGACATTACAACTGTACATTGAGAATATCTTTCGTATTTACATGTTCTATACTAATGTGGGATAAGGGTGAAAGGATGATTACTCGATTTTAATGTTGCAGAAAGTGGTGATAGATATACTGAACTAGCAAAAAGTATCCGCTGGTCCAAGCTACAGTTAATTATTCACTAGTCAGCTAAAAGCTTCAGCAATGCATTACTCCAAAATAATCCTCTCTCGCCCTGGGATGGGTGAGCTTTACTCTTGCCTCTAATGTGAGTTTCTAACTCTTCCCTTCCCTTTCTGGCTTTTTGTCTTCTCTCCCTACTCCGTAGTTTGAATTTTGAAAGCTTTCCCGATTTTCCAGGCTTTGTTTCTTGTTTAGTGAGTGCTGCATCAATTGTGGAGGAGATTCCCATCTTAGTATGAGGCTTCTACACAGCCATGAATGATTGCCTTTTTTTGTGTGTACATACTAGGTTGCAGAATTGTCTTAACTTCTCGTCCATGGTAAGTAACTAAGTACAGCTCTGTTTATTGCAGGAGATTGGCCACCGAAAATATTGGCCACCGAAAATATCAATGATCAATGTTGATGTTAATTCTTTAGATGGATAGTGATGAAGGAAGATTTGGCCCGAACTCTCTATTATGTGACACGCGGCAGAAACAACAGCTCGGCAAAAGGGGCCAAGCCTAGGCGGGAACAAGGGGACACACTTCGCCGAACTGACCCTTGTAACAGCTCGAGATACACTTCGCCGAACTGACCCACCTTGTAACAGCTCGGGATACACTTCGCCGAACTGACCCACCTTGTAACAGTTCGGGATACACCTCGCCGAACTGACCTGCCCTATAGATACCTCCGAGCTCAAGACCGCCTCGCTCAGCACTTCGCATCACCTTCTGGGCACCAAAACCAAACAAGTCGTACCATGCCTGACACTAGGGAAGTCCGTGCCCGAGGGCGCCACGCCTGACTGACTTGGGATCTGACGTTTGGCAGCAGCACTCTAAACGGCCACCTACCACCGCCACTAACATCGCCATCTCCAGTTAGACGGTTAGGCAGTGACGGTTCTATCTCAGCAGAAAGGACGACGACCGAATTGGCAAGCACAAGGGTAATCATACTTGACCTGACAAAGGCCTCGGGACGAGTGCACGAAGTGACTATAAGAGCCACCTGCCCCCCGACAACGGAGGTATGCAAACTTTGCGCTATCTGGTATTACCTTGCTTTTGAAGGATTCTAACTTGAGCTTCGGAGCCTCTACACCGGGACCCCCCCGGAGCTTTCCCATCTCCTCCGTTTCAGGTTCCCTGCTACCCCGTTCGGAAGCAAGGCAGCGGACAGCTAAGACCAGCCGGATCGCGCTCTATCAATTGGCGCCGTCTGTGGGAAACGCTTCAAAAAGCCTCCCTCCAAACTTCGATAACCCCTTTTTCTTCAAAAAACCCAACACTCATGGCCTCCTCCAGCAACACCGGACGTGGCACGGAGACAAATGCCACCGGGGAGCAACTTCAGGTCCCTGTAGTGTGCGTTGGACAGTTCACCATCCCCCTTTCGGCGGATGGGATCCCCATCTTGAACGCGCCACAAGCAGGGGCACCCGTAAACCCTCCTACCACAAGCATCCCCTTTCCTCCCCCCTATTGAGACAACCTTCACTGAACCAACTACCGTCCCCCTGGCAGCTAGCCAAAACCGGTTGGAGGACTTGATGCAGTGCATGCGGGCAATGCAAGCCCAAATGCAACAGTTCCAGCAACACCAGCTTCACCAGCACCAAGTGCTGCACAACATCTCCCAGTATCACTATCAACAGCAGTTCCCCCAACTGCCACTGAACCAACCACTACTTCCACCTCGCCACCCCGCTCCGAGGCCGGTCAAGGCCTCCCCGCAGGATGGGCGCCCCCGCCAGGCGAAGGCCTCCCGGCCCCAGAACCACCCCAACAGCCAGGCCTCGTCCCCATGCTGAAGAGAGAAAAATGTCATCCCCGCCTCGCAACCCGCAGGCGGGTCGGGAACCTCGTCCGCGAGGTTGCCACCCCGGCGATCCAAGCCCGAGCTCCCGCTCACCGAAAACCGATTCAACGCACTGGCGGCAGACTACCAGCATTCCGGGCCCATCGAGCTCGGTAACACGGAGGCCAGTAGCGCCAGCACAAGGCCCGCTCAACGGCGAAGTCGCCGGCGAAGTCACCGAACCGCCACCCGCGCCTTGTCGGAATTCAGAGGCAAAGACACGGGCTCGGACGAGGTAGGGGCTGCCCCGACTCTCTTCGTTCCTTCCCCCCTCGCATCGGAACTCTTGGCGGTCCCCTTACCTAGAGACTTCAAGCTCCCACCTCTGGACAAGTATGACGGGTCCTTCGACCCCAACGACCATGTTGACGCTTTTCAGTCGCAAATGCACCTCGCCAAGGCTAGCAAATCGTGCATGTGCGTGGCCTTTACCACCACCCTCAGGGGGGTAACCCGCACTTGGAACAGGAACCTGGCCCCCGGGTCGATAAAGTGCTGGGCCCAGTTCGTGCAAGTCTTCACCACACACTTCGTCACTAGCCGACGGTGCCCCAGAACAGAGGAAAGCATATTCGGAGTGGTCCAAAGAGAAGGAAAATCTATTCGGGGCTACATCAAGCGGTTCAGCGAAGCATGCTTGCAGATACCGCGGTTGGACCCCGCAGTGCAGCTCGCAGTGGCCAAAAGAGGGGTGACGCACAAAGAGTTCAAATGGCACATGGTGGCCAACTAGCCCGCGACCGTGGCCGAATTCCTCAAAATCGCGGATAAGTTCATGAGGACAGAGGAAGAAATCAACCAACGAACCGAAGGCGGGAACGAGAAAAGAAAGAGAGAAGGCGAGCTCTCCAACCCGGCGAATAGAAAAAACCCGACCCGGGAGCCGAAGCCGAACCAGTCCCTCCAGGCCCCCCTAGCAGTTCGGACGGACTACACGCCGTTAAACACGAGGCGGACAGAGATCTTAATGACGATCAAAGATGCTCCGTACGTTAAGTGGCCACCTCGCCTAAAGGGAAATCCGAACGAGAGAAACAAGAATTTGTATTGTAGTTTCCATAGAGACCATGGTCATAGCACCGAACAGTGTAATAACCTCCGGGACGAGATAGAGGGACTCATCCGTTGCGGATACTTGAGAAACTTTTTACAGCACATCAATAACAATAAAGCATGTCGGCAAAGGGAGCACGAAAAGGATGCCCCCGAGTCTAGCAACAGACCTGCCGAACCGTTGTAGAAGCAGCCTCCGGAAGAGAGGCCAGTTCGGGGAACCATCCATGTAATAGTGGGAGGTTCGGTGGTAGCGGGGTGTACCTCGGCAACAGCCCGGACTTCAGTTCGCGAAGCGGCCCTCGAAGAACGGAACCCCCCAAAGAGACCAAAGATCGAAGAACCAATCTTTTTCACGGAGGACGACGCGTGAGGAGTCCACTACCCCCATGATGACGCGCTTGTCATTAAGCTAAGAATCAGTGACTTCGAGGTCAGGTGCGTACTCGTAGATTCGGGCAGCTCAGCGGACATCCTCTTCAAATCAGCATTTGACCAGCTGCAGTTACAGAGGAGCGAGCTGAAGCCCGCGAACACTCCCCTGGTAGGTTTCAGCGGAGAGGAAGTCAGGCCCCTCGGAAAAGTAACTGTCCCTGTGGAAGTCGGCACATGGCCTTGTGCGGTCAGACTCAACCATGATTTCCTAGTAGTCGCGACCCCCTCCCCATACAATGCCATAATAGGGTGGCCGATCACGCATATCCTACGGGTGGCGGTCTCCACCTACTATTTGGCCATGAAGTTCCCTACGGACTTCGGTATAGGGGTAGCGCAGGGCGACCAGCTCGAGTCCCGCAAATGCTACGTTGTCGCCCTGAAGGGAAAAACCAAGGCGGCCGACGACCTCAAACTGGAGTGGCTTGCGGAGCAAGGTGAGGAGCGAGCTTCGCCCACGGAGGAAACAGTCGCAATCCCAACTTCAGCTACGGGCCCAGCTCGCACACTAAGCATCGGAGCTTCCATCGAAGACCCCCTACGAGCCGAACTGGTGAGTTTTTTACTTCAAAATTTAGATATTTTTGCCTGGTCCGCGGCCGACATTAGCCCCAGACTGATAACTCACAAACTTAATACTGACCCTGTAGTCAGACCCGTTAGACAGAAGAAACACAACTTAGCCCCAGAACGCTGGAGAGCGGTCGACGAGGAGGTCGAGAAGCTCCTCGCAACAAACTTCATAAGGGAAGTCCATTACCCGAGCTGGGTGGCCAACCCGGTGTTGGTAAAAAAGGCAAGCGGCAAGTGGCGCATGTGTGTCGACTATACCGAGTTTCCTGATAGACGGAACCCTCCCTGCAGAACGCAATGCGGCCAAGAGGGTGCAGCGCCAGGCGGCCAAATACGTCATAATAGACGAACGGTTATACCGACGGTCGTACACGCACCCCTATTTGCGTTGCCTGCGACCTACCGAAGCCGAGTTCGTACTCCGTGACACTCATGAAGGCCTGTGCGGCGGACACTTGGGGGGCAGAGCACTCGCCCAAAAGGCACTTCGACAAGAATACTCCTGGCCAACGATGAAGGCAGAAGCTGTCGAGCTCGTCAGAAAATGCGACAAGTGTCAGAAGCACGCTAACATCCACCATCAACCTGCCTCCGACCTCAAATACCTCGCCAGCCCGTGGCCCTTTGCACAATGGGGCATCGACCTCCTAGGGCCTTTCCCACCAGCAACAGGCGGAAGAAAATTCTTAATTGTTGCGGTAGATTATTTTACGAAGTGGATAGAAGCCGAACCTCTGGCAACTGTTACGGTTCGAAACATACAAAACTTCTTTTGGAAGAACATAGTATGTCGGTTCGGGTTACCTCGGGTTCTAATCTCCGACAACGGCAAACAGTTCGAGAATATCAAGTTCCAAGAGTGGTGCCAGAACATGGGGATTCGACAAAATTTCACGTCAGTCGCGCACCCGCAGGCAAACGGTCAGACGGAAGTAATGAACAGAGCCATCCTGCGCGGACTGAAAGCACGTCTGGATCGAGCTAAGGGATTGTGGGCCAAAGAGCTGCCAAGTGTCTTATGGGCTCACCGAACGACCGAAAAAGCAGCCACGGGAGAAACCCCCTTCAACCTCACCTACGGCACTGAAGCAGTGATCCCGGCGGAAATCGAAATACCAACGTTGCGATTAGAAACATACGACGATCGGACGAACGGAGACGAGTTACGCACCAACCTCGACCTACTGGATGAGGTAAGGGACCTCGCGCACATCCGAACAGCAGCATACCAGCAGCAGGTAGCTCGCTACTACAATAGCAGAGTAAAGCAACGAAGCTTCCAAGTCGGCGACCTGGTCCTCCGTAAGATTATGGTGCCCGAACCCGGCATCGGCAAGCTTGGACCTAATTGGGAAGGGCCCTATAAAGTAAAAATAGCGCTCGGGGGCGCATACGAACTCGAAACCTTGGAAGGCAAACGAGTACCTCGAACGTGGAACATCATGAACTTGAGGCGATACTACCTATAAACCACCTAGCGAAGTGGTCGAAATCAGGCCCTATGTGCCACAAGGCAAGCCGTGGATCTTTGGCGTAGACAGCACATTATTAGCTTGGCAAAAAATTGGTTCACAGCATAAAAGACCACGGAAATTTAAAAACCCGACAAAGAAACAGCTCGGGGAAGATGAGCAAGGGGAAAAGACACTCCATTGCAAGAAACAGTACATTGGCAAAAAAAAAAAAAAATTACATGCCCGGAGCCACTTCTTCGCCATCGGAAGGCACTTCAACAACACCCGAAGGCCCTGCCTCTCCTTCAGAGTCCGGCTCGCCATCGACAGCACTGGCCATCTCTTGAGTTATACGTGAAGTGGTTATGGCACTTACATCGAGGTCAGGGTACGTATTCCGGATCATCCACCAGCTCAACTTGAACCCCCTCCTGTAAGAGTCCACCATCAGATCGTCAAAATGCGGGGAGGCAATGTAGTCTTCAACTGCCTTTTTCTTGGCGTCTCAATGCCTTGGGAAAAAATCAGTGTTCTCTCCCTGATGTCCTCCTGAAGATATTTGACTTGATGCTGCAAATCCAACTTCAAGTCCGCCATATGCTTGACAACTACCCCCATGGCCTTAGCGTCACGCTGAGACCTCGCTTGTCTAGCCATCGCGACGCGAGTAGCCTCTTCAGCAGCATGAGCGGCAGCCTCAGCAGCTCGCGCCTGTTGCGAGCTCCTCTCCACTTGGGCTGCCAAGGCATGAATCGAAGAATTCACCTACCAAAAGAAACAAGAGAGCAAATGACAGCAGAAGCAACATAATAAAAAAGGAAGACAGAATCTAACTTACCACCATGGCATGTGTTACGGCACGGCAAGCGACCTGATGCAAGGGAAGATCGGTCCACGCCGCGACCTCCTCGGGGAAAGTAGCGTCCCTACTCTTCTGAAGAGCGTAGTTCGACGTCAACACGCTCCTAAACTCCCCTTGAGCTCCCGAGCCTGAGGGCCCAACCCGCGTATGAGCAGACCCGGAGTGAGCAGGAGCACTTGAGTACGCGGGAGCGCCCGTATGAGTGGTTTCAGCGTAAGGCGCCTCGACAGTCTTGTGCACCGGTGGAGTCACTTCGGGCGCCCTGGGCAGATCCTCTGGCGTATGGTCTGGGGCTTGGGGCTCATCATCCAGGGGCAGCTCGGTATGAGTTCGCTTGGCGACCCGCTTCCTCCTCTTCATACCTTGGAACAAACGCCCCCCACGAGTTCTCTCCGCGTCCATCACACCTACAGAAACGAGTTCGACATCAGAAAAAAAATGAAAGAACAAAGCAAGCAAGAAACCGCATAGCTAGAAACCTACCCGAACTCAGGCTGGCTGCAATAAGCTTGGCCTCCGTTAAGTAGTGGTGGCACTTTAAGCCTTGCCGTGCCCATTGTCAGAGACCCTTCACCGTCTCTTTATCAAGAGTTACGCCCAAATCGGGAGCGGCCTCACCCCACCCGGTCTGAAAGGGCCATCCTTGTGCACTTCGCACGCCGAAGTAGTCCCGCTTCCAAGCCGGGACCTTATTAGGAAGATCGTGCAGAAGCTTAAAACTCTGGCGAGGAGAAAGGTAATACGCCCGTCTCCCCCGAGGAAGAGAACCCACCTGTCTCTTGAGCATCAAGATAGAGGAGAATATCTCTAAGTCTAAGGGGAAGTTCTGCTCGCAAAAAAGGGAAATTGTCCCCACCAGGTTCCGAATAGAGTTCGGATGAAGCTGGCCAATGGTGACACCGAAGTGGTTTATGACTTCGACGAGAAGGGGATGGAAAGGAAGTCGCAACCCTGCAGCGAGCTGCTCTCGAAAAATCACGATCTCGTCGGGACCGTGTTCCCAAGGAAAGCTACCCGAAGGAATAAAATATGTGTACCCCCCAGGAAGATTGTAAGACAGAAGTATGGATTGAAGCCCCTCAGGCGTCATGGTCGAAGGGCCAAATTGGTATAGCATCCAACCTCGGCGGGAGGTAGACGCCAAATTGCCCGAAGCGACTCGACCTACTGGTTCGTAGTCCTCAAACTCCACCTCAGGATCAGTGAGGCAGTCTGGGGACACGGCTCGGTTGGTGGAACCTACATCGGCCCTACTCGAAGAATCGTCTGAGCTATCAAAGCTAGACATTGGGGAAAAGACGAATTCAATAAAGTACTCACTGGAAAGTTTGAAGAAAAACTAAAGAACCGTGAAGACTGTATAACCAGCCTTGACGCGAGCTGGAAAAGACTTGGACGCGAGTTGAAAGGTTGGACGCGAACTCAGTAGACAAACCGCAGAAGTGACAAAACAACCGGGGTCCTCCACTATTTATAGCTACAGTAACCAAGAATCGACCGTGCAGACCGAAGACGATCCGACGGCCCACGTTCTTACCGACCGCACAACCCTTAAGGTCGAGACGTGATTGGCGCACGTCTTTCCAAAAAGAGCGAAACGTCAGCGAACGTCTTTTTGAAACTGACGTCGCTTCGACACGCGTCTTTTCGAAACTGACGCGTTGCACGTCTCCTTGACAGTAGCCCGCGCACGTATAGTAGTGGCGCGCCTTTTTGAAATGACCCGCTGTCACGTCCCAGTGGCGCGAATTGGTTTGAAATTTAAAACGCACGGTCACAACCACCAGCGTTCTTGAGTAAGCACGTTTCCAGCCTTCTTGGAAACCGAAAGAACCCTAGCAAAAGCGTCTCGTGCAGTGAAGGTTCGAAGGACGGGACAAATCCACCAGCTACCTCGCGAAAACTCCCCGCACCATGGCAAGACCCCTGGCGCAAGGAGTGGGAGGCAATTGATGAAGGAAGATTTGGCCCGACCTCTCTATTATGTGACACGCAACAGAAACAACAGCTCGGCAAAAGGGGCTAAGCCTAGGCGGGAACAAGGGGACACACTTCGCCGAACTGACCCTTGTAACAGCTCGGGATACACTTCGCCGAACTGACCCACCTTGTAACAGCTCGGGATACACTTCGCCGAACTGACCCACTTTGTAACAGCTCGGGATACACTTCGCCGAACTGACCCACCTTGTAATAGCTCGGGATACACTTCGCCGAACTGACCCACCTTGTAACAATTCGGGATACACCTCGCCGAACTGACCTGCCCTATAGATACCTCCAAGCTCAAGACCGCCTCGCTCAGCACTTCGCATCACCTTCTGGGCACCAAAACCAAACAAGTCGTACCATGCCTGACACTAGGGAAGTCCGTGCCCGAGGGCGCCACGCCTGAATGACTTGGGATCTGACGTTTGGCAGCAGCACTCTAAACGGCCACCTACCACCGCCACTGACACCGCCATCTCCAGTTAGACGGTTAGGCAGTGACGGTTCTGTCTCAGCAGAAAGGACGATGGCCGAATTGACAAGCACAAAGGTAATCATACTTGACCTGACAAAGGCCTCGGGACGAGTGCACGAAGTGATTATAAGAGCCACCTGCCCCCTGACAACGGAGGTATGCAAACTTTGCGCTATCTGGTATTACCTTGCTTTTGAAGTCTACACCGGGTTCCCCCGGAGCTTTCCCATCTCCTCCGTTTCAGGTTCCCTGCTACCCCGTTCAGAAGCAAGGCAACGGACAACTAAGACCAGCCGGATCGCACTCAATCAGATACCTAAATGGATTTTCTTTGGAATTTTATTTTGGACATAGCTCTTGGATTGTACGAGTAACGAATATGGAGGTTCACGCTGTAGAGGATACCGCTAGAGGCACTACTTATGGCACCTAGGTGTTTATGGATGATACGGTTTCAGTGATTGTTTGTAGGCTTATGGTGAGCTGTGAAGGTGTAGTTTTGGTTGGCAGATTCCTTGGAGATGGCATTTGTTTCTTTACTTGTGATAGATGATATGGGAGAAGTTGAGAATGATGTCAGGGTCACTGGAGATGCTCTCTCCGGTGAAACAATATGTTGCTCTTCGATTTCTACGGGAATATTATGATTAGCAGGATAGGTGCCTATTTTCACATCCTCCTCCTTTTAAAACAATGATCAGGTGATTGCAATTGGTGCTACAGGCATCAAGACTGTTAATGCAAAGGACAAAGCAGAATTTTCTCGACGGAAAGATAACTATTATGTTGAACCATTGAATAAACTTACTATTGGAAATTCCTTTGGGCCCACTAATCACGCTGACACAGCAGCAAAAACATAAGGCTAAGGAGTGGGACGTTGGCCATTCCAACCATTCTGTTTATGTAGGCCGTATTATAAAAAAAAATGGGCCTGCTCCCTGTTCTTATCTCTTCAAGCTTTCCTATGAATTCCGAAGATGGGTCATTCTCTAATCTTGGCCTTTTCTCTACATCGGACGTTGATGAGGGCCCAAGTCCACTCAATTGAAGTTCTTGTTTTTTTTTTCGAGGGTCTTTAGTGTGCTTAGGTCTTTTTATTTTTGTGTTTGTTGGTAGGTATCCAAGTTTCTGGGCTGGGCTGTCTTTCATTGTTTGGGAGTTTCCAAGGGCTTTGTGGTCTTTATTGAAGGTTTAGGACCTTCATTCGCTGGCGGTTTTCTCTTTGAAGCTGATTGCAAAGGCCTTGCTTGACAACATTCCTGATGCTCAGCTTACCTAGGTTGTTGCTTCGTTCTTGGTGGTGGTGTCTAGTTGGTTCTGGTACAGTCAGTGTTGTTGATTTTGAGTTTTGGGTTCTTTTAGCTTTGTTTTTATTTCTTCTAATAGTTGCATTTTCAATGAAGAATTGCCTTTTAACAAAACAAAAAAAAAAATGCATTAATCGGAAACTAATCCTTGACACAAACCAACCAACCAACGCTTCTTTAATATGCGGTAACTGATGGAGGGAGATTTGGCCCGACCCCTTGGCCATGCGACATGTGGAAGCAACCGAGAGTGACCTGGCAGAAGAGTCAGTTCGGCATGGCAGCAAGGCCACAACCCGAGCTCTGAGAAAAGGAGTCTTGAGCTCCCCCCAAAAAGGAACCCACGACCTGAGCTCCCCAAGGAAAAACCCGAGCTCTCCTTTGGAGGTCCTGAGCCTTACAAAGAGCGCAAAAGGCAAAAACCCGAGCTGACCCACCCTGGGGCAGTTCGGGCCACACTTCTATCTGAACTCAAGACTTCACCTCGCACACCACTTCAGCTCCAAGTCGCCTGACTGAACAACCGTACCTGACGCCCAAGAAGCCCGTACACGGAGGCAGCGTGCCTAACTAATTAGGGGTCCGATACATGACAACTGCCCTCCAACGACCACTTGCCACCGCCATCTCAGACGTGGCAGAGACGGCCCTAACAAGGACAATGGCGATTATGACACCCGAACTGGCAACTAGCAGAGGCTATGACACCCGAACTGGCGACTGGCAGGGATGATGACACCCGATCTGGCGGAGGTGATGATGCCCGATCTGGTAGAAGCATGGGAGTGGGTGTAGAGGGTGATTATAAAAGGCCCCTATCTCCCAAAGGAGGTATGTGATATTTTGTGCTTTCTAGTCTTGAAGTTTCTCATTTTCCCTTGCCTTCTCTAGAGCACTAACTTGAGCTTCGAAGTGTTCCGACCGGATTCCTCCCCGGAAGTCTCCAATTTCTTCATTGTTTCAGGCATTTTCAGCTCTATCAAAGGCAAGGTGATCAGCAGTTAGGACCGACCGGATTGCACATCATCAATAACCAATCATTATTAAGCAAATTTTAATCATCTCAGAGTTGGGGGAAGGCGAGTATAGCTCTTGCCATTTTAGAGACAAAATGTAAACCATAAGATTTTGGTTCAAATAGAGAAATCCTAGCTTAATCAAACCGTCCAAACTTGTTTTATAGCAATCGAGGCATTAAACTTGTGGTAATATTGGACTAATAATATTGAAGTTCAAGTTCAAAATTCCAAATAGATATAACGATCTTATTTTACCAATAACCATATTGTTCTTATATTTGAAATTGCAATTAACCCACTTATTAGAAATTTAAATGGTTGGAATTGTAAATTAACACAAAACATGGTCAAAACAGATTTTCTAGGTCTATGGTTATCGGTGCTGGTGCCATCTAAGGTTCAAAGTATAAAAACCCTAAAGCATATCGGAAAGGCAATTTTAAGAGATATATTGGCCCTCCCATCCCATAATATGTGCAGGCTTTGACGAGTAAGGCCAGGCTTGACTGAAAGAACTTGGGTTCAGACCTGAAAATTTTCACGCCAGAATTGCATATGAGTCGACTTGGATTTGATCATCTCTATTTTGGAGCTAGAATCATGTTGTGCATACTGCATAATTAAATGACCTACATTAAAAGAGGCAGAAAAATCTCTGATCTCAATGAAAAGGACTAATAAAAGTACAAGCCGGAGAACTGTAGAAGTAGGGAAATGAAGGTATGAGCCACCAGTACTAACAATTGAAATACAAGGCATCGACCATGAACCAAAAGCATTCAATTTATCATTTAAATTTAGAAACCAAGGCTTATTTCATTCATGATCAGAACTTACGTCTAAGCAGAAAAATCTGTACTCAATGAAAAGGACTAGTAAAAGTACAAGCCAGAGAAAACTGTAGAAGTAGGGAAATGAAGGTACGAGCCACCAGTACTAACAATTGAAATATAATGCATCAACCATGAACCAAAAACATTCAATTTATCATTTAAATTTAGGAACCAAGGCTTATTTCATTCATGATCAGAACTTACGTCTAAGCAGCATTGCTTATGTTTTTGGCTTTCCAATAAGCGCTGATGATTAAAATATCAGACATTTTCTGATCATAACAAGCTTAAAACTGTCAGAATGAGTATCTCGTACCTCTTGATCAGGATGACTGTGCTCATGACTGTATCTCTATTTACATGCGAGTTACTACTATTGTGATGTATCAAGATCTTCGGGATAGATGTGCTGGTCATTTGAGAAACAGAAATATGACGAGAGTGGCTAGATGTATTGGTCATTTGAGAAACAGATATGATGCTAATCCATGATCATGAAATAGGAAATCAGCGTAGACCACATCAATTAGGTCCATATACAAACACTTCCATTCTTATCAGCAGATGCTAGGGGCTTTCCAAGCTCACTCCATGAACAAGATAGCACGGGAGCAGTGTGTTCCCTCAGAGTACACACTATATCTGTTCTAAATCTTGACCAAATGCTAATAGCCCCATCAGCAGAACCTGCTGCAACATAATTGTCATCTGTACTGATGCAGGAACGGCTCCAATTGGATGCCACTCTGTTTCCATTTGCTCTTAATGTACCACAGACTTCCAGAGATCTCGTGTCAAATAGATTATGCAAATTGTCCCTCCCACTAGTCAACACAATATTTCCACTTTGGGATAGACAGATTGATGTGATAGCATGTGAATGTGCAGCAACTTCACTAAGAAGCTTCCCTGTCTGAAGATCCCATATGCGAAGGTTTCCATCAATATGACCTGAGCAAATAGTCTTTCCATCCATCCTAAAACAAGGAGCATTGCAGTTGCTGTGGAAGGTAATTGTATTGACACAATAGCCTTTCTGTATATCCCAGGCTTTTATAGTTAGATCATAAGCTGCACTAACTGCATGACGGCTTGAAACTTTGCTCACATCTACAGCACATACTTTATCTACGTGGCCAGTGAGAGTATGACGGACCTGACCAGATGCCACATCCCACATGTACAAGTTGTTTGAACTGCTAGCTGCAATAATAGATCTGTTATCATGGGTAACTGCCAGATCAAGAACAGAACCAAGGCATCCATAAAGAGTGTGGCTTAATATCCCAGTTTTTGTATCCCATATTTTACTGTGTGGTCCTGGCCCCCAGTAATCAATTTATCAGAGTTGTGCTCAAACAATATAGAACCACAGCCACCTTCATGTGCATTAAGTTTGTTTTTACATGCAGTGGGAACGGTTGATTCCACAAAATTCTCAGCACCTGCTTCAAATCGGCAAAACACACCACCAACTTGCTGCCATGCAAGTTGTTCTATGCCGCTGGCTTTGAGTTGATTCATCATGTCTTCATATATGGCATTTGCCTACATGTGTTTCAATAAGTAATAAATACAGGTTTTCGGAAGTTTCTTTTAGGATAAATAGGTTATGAAATCAATATTAAGATATAAACAGAAATAACTCAAAAAGCACAAGGTAGGCCAATAAGGATAAAGTTCTTCCAAGGAAAACCGTGTTAAAAGAAGAATAGAATAATGCATCTCTTCTGACATGGATTTCATGAATTCTATCATTTCAGTACTATCATGATGACATCATATTTTTCCAGATTGATGGAAAAAAAAATGATTTTCCTCAAACCAATTGTCATTTTTGGTAATGCGGCTATTGTTATTCATTCATAAACTCCTTTTTGAATTTGAATGGCAGTCAAGCTCTTGTATACTTTGAAAAGTAGAATAGTAGTAAAATAATCAAATCTTCTCATGAAACATATAAGGTTGGAAATAATTCACAGACCATGATTTTACTGATAACCTTATAATGATGGTCCTCACTCCTAAGTGATGTTGCAGGAAATTACTCAACAGTTGACAAAACACATGACCATGCACGTGTAAACATCAAATTGGCAGGAAAAAATCCCACTTGAAAATTTATACTTAGTTTGGATATTCAACACAAATTTCATATATAGCTCAGCAGCAACTACACAAATTTCCTAACCACAAAGCTAGAAAGCCTAGAATATATGTGCATTGATCAAAAAAATATATGTATATCATGTGAAACCATACCAACAATTTGATAATCTTAAAGAAAATAATTCACTTGTAGTAATTCTTAAGTTAGAAAGAAAAAGGAAACAATAATGACCAAGCCAGCTTCATGATTAAGAGAATGAATGATCAAGTACACATGGGACCTTTGTAATGTATTAACACCTGGAACTGCTGAAAGAAATTCTTGCACAAAATACCAATAAAAATAGATATAAAAGAACAATTAAATGCACCACAAACTGTTGAACTGAGGTTTCTGTCATTTTTATAACCATAATTAGATGTTTCCCAATTCTAGTAATGTGAGAGAACAAGAGAATAAAAAAAATACTAAGTGATCTGGAAGCTATTATAAGATTCCAACTGTTGATAAAAACATGTAATACCTCATTGAGCCGTTCAGCATCCTGCATTTTTTGCAGCATCCAGCGATCAATTAACATCTTGTTTTCAGCCTCTGTTTTTTTAGCTCTTAGGGTCATCTCCTCCAGTTGTGTTCTAGCCTGGTTTTCACTTAAAGCCAAGTTTAGAGCTTTTGTCTTTTCTTCTAGTATATCCTTTAATCGGGAGCACTCATCCCTGCACCATTGCTAAGTTCCAATTATTGAACACCATCTTAAAATCCAAAAAGTTTTTTCTGCGTTTTGCTACAAATTTAAGAACCAGTACAACCTTATTTGAGTAATCCCACTTTGCAGATCGATGATCAATACTTCTTTCTGTTGAACCAGTGCTTTTAAGGTTCTGCATTCTGCCACTTCCACAAGAAGTTGCTCAGATAGTCGTGCTTGAGCTTTGTAACATTGCTGAAGTTCCAGTTCCAGGTTTTCAGCTTTCTCTTTCCATTCTGATCCCTAGAAGAGTACATATAAAATTAACTAAATCAGAAAAAAAAAGAATATAATATAAATTAAAACCAGAAAGAAGGATTATCCGTGTAAACCAATAGGAAGTGCAGCCAAATATATTTTTCTAATGTACCCTTAACAAGAAGTTTGAAATATCTTTAGTGATAAGCAGGCTTTATACAATTAGCTTGCTGCATACAGTAGCATCTTTTCACTCGATACATGGACACGAATCTCGGATTACAAGGTAAGCGAAGTCTTACGCCTCAATATTCGAACCCTTATAAATAAAACCACTAATCTAAATTCGAAAGACACAAAAGGAAAGAAGGGAAGAAGAAATAGTGTTAAACGGAGTAAAAAGAAAACCTGAGAAACAAAAGGCTTTGAAAGAGCGATGATAGCCGGAGCATGGGCACCTTCTTCGAGCAAATGCCTCTTCCGAAGAGCCTTCACAGCGTGCTTTATAGCTTCCATAGAGATTTGATCTGGAGACCTGAATGTGAACCAAAAGGAAACTCTCTATAATTCCTCGTTTTATCCCTTTATCGGGATCAATGAGAAACCAGAAGCTGGAATGAAAAGTATCAAATGATCCACTCAAACAGTTGTATATTAATTTTCAGAAATCAATTCTTACATGTTGACCGAGTTTGGGTCTCTTCCTTCAATATATCCGATGGTTTCAGAGTAAAATCAGTTAGCAGCTGTGTCAAATTGTCAACGTCTGAGACGGGATGGAACTTGAAGAAAAACGAATTGGCATTTGGCAAGGAGAAACCTGAGAGCACATTGTACTCAACTCAAACAGACATTGATGAAAATGCCCACTCAAGCGTCAAGCTTCCTTGGGCATTTTCACTTTTTCTAGAAACCCTGATTCATGGGTTTATTTAATGGCCCTTGAAGAATAGAGAATTGACATTATTAGCCTTTCTTTGACTACCAGTGTTTAGTAGTTCCTGGCTGAGAATAAAAGATTACGGTACCCAACTCTCGTATCCTTGATTTTACCCCTCCAAGCTCCACCTCCAACACATGGATTTTGAAATGGTGAGTTTAGATCGTAGCTCACGTAACTAACGATTTGCATCTGCCAGATGTTTTGCGGTAATTTGTCAATTTGACCGTTTTTTTTTTTTTGCTGTATCCTTTTTATTGGCATCTGTTTCTGTTGCAACTCCAATGGAAGCGAGAAGAATGCAACAACAGCTGAATTAAGGAACGCTGCAGAGTGCAGACGGTAGGGTAGCCCTTCCTTACCAATGCCCACGATTTAACAAGGAATGGACTTTTTCCACCCTTGCACATTTTCTATAAACAGGCGACGTGTTCTTCACAGTTGCATCAAGGATGGAGATGGATATGAAACCCAATGCCAGAGGGATAACAATTGATCGTGCCATAAAAAGAATCCAGTGATCTTGCTGCACAAAACCACCTATCTCACTGATTATCAACCATACAAAACTCACACTCCATATCAGTGATACAGGTACACAGGTCTAGTCTGCCTGCGATTGCACATGGTAGATGGGATCCCCTATCACTCCCTCCCTAATAAAGTAAGTAATTCCCCCCTTACAGTTGAATCTGTGCAAAAGGACTAGAAGGCTAGCTTTGGCACTGATGCCTGTTGTGAAGGGAAAAAGGGCATTACTGTGGCCGGTGTAGCATCCTAGACATGATACAGTTATCCTCATGAAAACACTTCTCAGATTAGAATAGCAGTGCTAAGGAGTATGTTTTCCTTTCAGTGAAGAAAACCAAGAGCCAAAGGAAATTGAACCCCATAATAACAGAAAAGCCTTCCTCATTTCATGCCATAGTTATTATGGAACTTCCACAAACAAAGCTACACAGCGGGAAACCATAAATAAAAATGCCCAAATAATTTTTCCACAATACCAAATTCATGCATCGATTTTACATTGGTTCAACAATATTTACCCAGCCCTTATTCTATCCAAACGGTCAACGCTCTTCCGTGCTCTCTCCAGCTGGTGGTCAACGCTCTTACGAGACTTCTCATGGCAGTCTACACTTCTACGAGACCTCTCGATTTGATCGAACGAGATTCTTAACTTTTCTAACTTGTCAACATTATTAGACTTGTAATCATGGCTTTTCAGTTTCTCATGCCTGTCGGTGCTCTGCCTTGGTTTCTCCCTCCTGTCAGTGCTCTTCCTTGAAGCCTCAAAACAATCAGTACTTCGTCTGGATTGTTCAAACCTGTCAGTGCTCCTCCTCGAACTGTTCCTCTGAGACGGTGCTTTCTCAACTGTGGATATAAACTTTTTGAGATGCCTAATATACTCTGGATAGAGCTCCAGGTCACAGTGGTTCCCTCCTTTAAGCCATAGTGGCTCATACTTCTCCTTACAGAGTTCCCATAACTGCTTGCCATGAGAACAGTCGACCACTTCATCAGAGGTACCCTGCATAATTATGTACATAGGTTTTATAATTGCTTTAAATCCTTCAGCAGAAAGAATGCATAATTATTTTCACTTCATAGAAATAAGGAGAAGCCCCCGTGCCTAGAAACTGAAATAAATAAATATCATACCAAAATAAGCAAAGAAGCTAAATGAAGAAAAACTTCCTAAGCAAAACCAAAGGATTCCCATAAGATACTGAAACTTTGTGAGCATATTACCACATTATAGGTGTATTCTTATTCAAGGGCTATCTGATAAAGGAAATAATCATATAAAATTGGTTAGAAAACAATATCAATTGAAAAAGTAACATGGGTGTGTTAAAAAAGAATGATTTAGAACTTGAGTTTTTCTCAGATTTGGAAAATAATATACAGACAAAAAATATGAATTGAACAATTTAACTTATAATCTCATGCATAGAACATTTCATAAATTTTACACAGAGATTGTAAATTTGAAAGTTCATGGCCTTAGAGAACAAAAAACCTAATTTTTCTTGACACAACTTTTAATCAGAAATGTGAGAAAATATAAAACATAAAGGATGTTCCTGGGAAATAATTTTCATCTCTGTGACCACTGAATATGCATGATGACAGTTGGTCATTTTGTTCAGTGTATCAAATAAGAGAAGATTGGATCAGATGCAGTTCTTAGCACCAATAGTTACAAAAAGGGCAGCAATACAAACCTGTCCATTTATCTTTCTTTTGGATATGGAACTTGTCAAAACAAAAGAATACAAGAAACAAAAACAAAAAGACAAACAGAGAAGTTACACAGATCACTGTGAAAACATGGCTGACTTGTGTACGAATGTTTTAAAAGGCGTGGGAGGCATATGCCTGGAGGTGCACCTCCAAAGCGTCCTGAGGTGCATGCTATAGGCATTGAGCTGTTGATGCCTCTGAGGTATATGCCTCATGTGCCTTTTACATGAGGTGTACTAGAGGTGTATGCCTCATGCACATCATACATGCCTCAAAAGAAAAGAAAGAAAGAAAGAAAAGGAAAAGGAAAAGAAAAGAAAGGAAAGGGAAGGGAAGGGAAGGGAAAGAAAAAGAAAGAATGAGAAGGGAAAAAAGAAAAGAAAGGGAAAGGGAAGAAAAGGGAAAGAAACTTTGGACCGGGGACAAACCTTCCCTTTCAGCTAGTGTCATGCATCCTCATTCTTCTTAATATAAAACCTTTTTCAAAAAAAAAAAAAGAAACAAAAAAAAAGATCCCCTTCCTCTTCTTATTCACCCTCTCTTTAGGAGGCTTACCCCTCTTTAGGAGGTTTGCCCATTACTGTGGCTAAAGTAACACTAAAAGGTGTTACAATATATAAATGCACAAGTAGTTTGAAAGAAAATAGAATATTTGCAATACCAAAGCCACAACAGTTTTAATTCCTCATGGAGTGTCTTTGAATGTTGTCAAGGAAACAGTTTTTGAGGTGCAATGGAATAATCAAATAAGTGAACAACTGTGAGTGCAACCCCAAACGCCCCAAAGCAGTGTTTTAAACACCACACTGCATTGAGAAACAATGCATAGCTTAAAAATCTAAACATAAAAGCATAGTACCAGCATATTAAATGGGATCATTGTATCCATATAGAACTACTTCATGCTAGTTCAAGCAAGCTTTATATTACATGAAAAAGGGCACTTTTGTATTGATTGATGATCATTACAATTATCAAGTTAAAGGACAGATAAGGACTTACATGAATGATCAGTACTGGACAGTTAACCAGCGGAATTTTGTCAATGTTCTGCAGAGGACCATTACAAACAATGTTCAAACATGGGATGCTAGATATTTAGTAGCAGTCAATATCATATGTCGTGGAGAAGAAAAATGTAACCTTATAGATGTCAAACCAATATGTGCGCTTCACAGGGTACATCACTCTTAAACCTGAGAGTATAGGACTATGAAGAACCACAGCTCTTAACCGAGGCAAACGAGCTGCTAGATCCAATGTTGGGCCACTTCCAACAGATTGGCCATAAAGGATGATATCTTCTTGCTTAGCACCGTAACTCTCTTCAAGGCATTTGTAGGCAGCTTCTATATCTGCATAAGTATTCTGCTCACTTGGCTACAAAGAATGAAAAATATGAACTTGAGAGGTTGTTTTCAGATAATGTTATTTTTCATCAAATATTTCACATAATGAGGTATCTTTTTTTTTTTTCATTTGTCATTTTTCTTCCAACAAGGGAACAGTAGATTTTTATCAAGGAAAATTAAGTACAGAACTAACCTTTCCAGATGACTGCCCATACCCAGAATAGTCATACCTGCATAAAAATAGAAATGTATGAGCAAATTTCTATTTTTATGCATGAACAGAATGGCAAAACAGGGCTCATATAGCTGACCCTATATGGGTTGGGGTAAGGCTTAGATGATAATGATGAACAAATTTCTCACTTTCTTATGGTTGAACACCTAATGAAGGATCCCTCCCATGAGGAATTGCCTTAGTTATTGTATTGGTGTAAGATGGGAACCATGCCGATTATGGTTGTTAAATGTCTAGAAATCTGATGTTGAAGAACAGATACTAATGTGTTGGGTACCTCAATGAATACAAAATCTACATTTTATAAGCAGGTAGAATCTCAAGAGCATACAGACTGATTTCCCTTTTTTTTTTATGAGAAATCATACAGACTGATTTCCTTGTAAACAGATCAAGATAAAAACCTTAGTGATGTCCAAACCAGTTACATTTCCATCTTCCAGATCTCTTTGATAAGATCCTCATTTTTCCCAACAAAGCATAAACCCAATAAATGAATTAGATAATTAACTGGGAGAAGGAATCTTATCTTGTACATGCTTAGCATACCCAATGTTAGAACAATACATATCTAATAAAAAAATCTTCAATGTTCGACATTTTTATTTATCAAACAAAAAACATATCTAATATGACAATGAATGCTACATGAACACTTTTTAGAACAGACCTTATAGCATGGATATTTCTAAAATACATAAATGGTGTATTTCAACAAACCATTATATAAAAAGGGTATAATGACCAAAAAACAATACAAAGGGGCACTATTGTCACTTCTCTTTTTGTTTCAGCTGATCCTCTATAGATAATTAGGGCAATGATTGGTTTGCTGCTCTAGGACTCATTCTTTTAATTCTTGTTCATCTTGAGAAAGAATGGGCAAGAATAAATAACATTAGAGCGTTTGGTTACAAAACTCATCCATGGGCCTCATTCTTTTTAGAATGACAACTCAGCTTATAGCGCAAAAAATGTGGCAACCTGCAGCATGAAAAATAATCATGCCCCATGTTGCTCATTTTCATTCTTTAAAGAAACTCTATGCTGGCAGGTGTAAGCCATTGGCTTTGGTCTACAAAATTGTCGCTATAGATGTTTACTGGTGGACTACCATGGAAATTTACACCAACAGACAGTAAACATCCATGCCAACGGTTTTGGAGACCTAAGCTGCAAAGTTGTCAAGGTGACACCTAGGCAACAAGGTGCCCTTTGAGGCTCGCCTCGCCTAATCGCCAAGCAGTTTTTTACTTCCTACTATAAAATACGTTTTTGTTCATTCTTTTTTGAGATTATAATTATAAAATGGACATTATTAAACTAAAATAATCAATTTATGTGTTTATATACTAATTTCATTTTATTATTTTCTTATTTATTAGGGTTTAATCAACACAAACATTGCTAAATGCTGTATTGAACCCTCAAAGACTTCAAAACCTGAACCAATAAGTAAGGAAGAACTTAAAGTTTTATCCAGTCAGCACATTTTATTCTTCCATATATTCTTCTTCTTCTTCTTCTACCATTACTTCTTCTTTTCTTCTTTTCCTATAACAAAAATAAGGTTTCATCCCCTATATTTTTTGAATTTTATTTTCCTTCTTTTTCTTCACATGAATATGTTGATTTTCTATACTTTAATATGAACTTTATACTTTTCTTAAGGAAATATGGTTATGGTACCTAGGGAACTACCCTAGGATCTATGTTTTCAACATAAAAAAGTCCATCGCCTAGGCGACTAGCCTCGCCTTGGCGCCTTGAAAACTATGCTAAGCCAGTCGTATATGATCACCAGCACAGAATTTTTTTGAAGAATGAAAATTAGCAACAAAGAGCACTTGTCAGTCTGAAATATATATATATATATTTTAGGAAAAAAAAGTGTTTCATTTGTAGCAATATTTTCTCATTCTACCCATTTTTACCCATTCTTGTTCATTTTAGAATTTCATCTTGGGCAAGAATGAGAAAGAATGAGAGCCGAACCAAACATGGCCTAGATCTCCAATGGACTAAAATACCTCAATCACATACACTTTAGGTATTCTTTTCTTAATTTCTAAAGTACCTTTACTTCTCAGCATGGCTCTTCATCCCCTCCATTAAACGCAGCTTTAAAGGATTTACTAGTTTGCATCAGTATTTTCAGGGCATTACCTTAAAGGCTCAACAACAACTAAGCAACCACTAACTAAGGCATTTTGGCATTCAATGTCCAATCACCGACGCGACCAACTAGGCAGGTATTATAGATATAAACATTAGCGAGGGCAAATAAGTGAATATGCCCCTTTTATGTATTGATATGAAATGTGTACATCCCATTTTAGGTCATTATGAGGGTACACAGAACTAAAATCAGGGGTCCTTAGTCCATGTTACAGGTGCACTTAACTAGAACTACCTAGGTGGCTAGGTTATTCAAAAATCTTGTCATTTCTTTTAAAAATCAGGTTTAAGTTGTCATTAAGTCATTTTTAACTTTTAGGTCCATATCCAGTCCATCTCCATATTGGGAAATGACCCTTTTAGTTCAGTAGTTTACAGTTAACTATATAACTACAACTGTATACACTGAACAAAAAGGGTCAGACATATACGTTTGAAATTATTTATTTATTTATTTCTTGTCACCCAAGCAAACTTTACGATATAGATGGTTGACTAAATAAAAGAGAAGATTAAAGGCAATTGCAGTACAGGTTTACTTGGTAAATAAGACAAAACCTTTTCCTCATTCTATTGATTCTTCATTCATCAGTCAGCATATAACCTTCCATTAACCATCATTATAGTAATTATCAGACCCATTTAAGTTCTAAGTTCCAACACCATCTAGCAACAATACTGTAGGGAGCGAAAGCTTCAACTTCAGGAAATATCACCAACAATTTATGATGGTCCACCTACTCCCCCACCTTAGGTTATGCAATTATTGCTTTGTCCCAGAGAGAGAGAGAGAGAGACAAGGCCCTTCTCATCATGTTTAAGTGATGAGATGGAAGAGTTGTGCTCAGATTTAAAGAGGCTAATTTATATGGATATGTAATAACAACAAGAGAATTAACCTTAGCAAAAAGAGGAGAAGAAATGGCTAGTAGTACATGTCCGGTTGCCTGATTTGAGGAATTTAAACTATAGGGTTCAGGCTCATTCAAAATCTAACAAATTCTCAACCCAAGTTACACTCCTACAAAAGCCTCTTCTTATTAAAAAAAAAAGGAGGTATTAAAAGTTAAATCCAAACTTGGAAATATATGATTATTGAACAATGATAAATAGAAAATAAATAGTATGGCATTGACATATATTAAATACTAAATTAGATACTTAAAGTCCATATGCATGCCCTAGATCTCAAGAAGAAGAAATGAAGTGACATATCCCTGATTCCTTGCAGTTCAGGGCCCTCATAACTTTAAATTGCAGATATTCAGAAAAACAGAACCAGTTATGAATGGTTCCAGCCCAAGAGAGCCTACATATGATCAGATATCTCTAAACCATCTCATTCATGCGTCATTTTTAAAGCTGTCAAGGATTTTAAGTAGAACTTCTGCACCACCAAAATATTTGCTTCAAAAGAACACATCTTTGGTAACATAGTATAGGATAGATTATTTATGAAAAAAAAATATAGAATAAGATAGATGGCAAGTTAACAGACCAATTATGGTTTCTGTATTTCCCAAACCTAACCTTTGCTAAATCAAAATTCATCTTCTAGTTTGAAGCGTTGGGGTTAACACCATTCTTAGTCTGGGGAGTTTAGATTTAATAGGAACACCATACAACATATTAGTTCAATTCACCTAGAATTCAGGGCCCTTTCTATTTAACATCATTGCCAATAAATCTCAGATACCCAAACGGTCACTTTTTTTTGAGAAAAAAAAAAAAAACGCATTCCTTTTACCAGTAAAATCCATCAGAAAAATACGCATTCCCTTCCGGTTTGCAGCATATGTCGGAAGATCCCAATAGAGGCATCCATTTATTTATACTCTGTGTTTGGATGAAAGGGAAATTTGCCTACAAAACTCAAATTGGGTATGGCTCAATTGACCCGAATTTAACTAAAATGCACTCGCTCCAACAAATGCAGAGCTTGAAAGATCAAACCTCATATAACCGAACAACCAAAGGAAACAACAAAAAATAAAAAATAAAAAATCGAGAGACGAAAGAAGGAAATGTAGTAGAGAACTGTACCCCATGAGATTAACTCGCAAATGGATGCTCAATTCGATGAAAAGCTCATACATCTGGCCGAGATCAGCGGCGTTGCCGTGAGAGTAGAGAAGAGTAGAGGTGGCCATGGGGTGTCGAACGTAGATGGCCATAATCTCGGCTCCGCGGCGAGTGGGCAATTTGAGGACGTCGACGTTCTCACGGTGAGGGAAAGGATGGAGGATCAAGAGACCAGTAATTTCGTCTGTGATTACCTTGTAAGAAGGAGGATTGGGTGGAAAGAAGGCGAACTTGGCCGCCATGGACGAAGTAACTCCACCCATCTCTGTCTCTCTGGCTCTCTCTCTCTCTCTCTCTCTCTGGTTTTTCCCCTCTTACTCTCTTAATTTCTCTCACTAATGGTGAAGAATTCTTTTTTTTTTCCCCTGAATCAGAAGCCGATCAACATTCCTTCCTTTCCTCGTCCAGACGATTAAAAAAAGGGGAACGAAGAGATGTTTATTTTTTTGGTCGCGGTCCCTCCTCCCTTGTAGTTCACACTTTACTTCTCTGAGCAGAGTGTACAGAGTGTAGAGAGAGAAAGATAGCGCTTGTACGTGGAAAGGAGAGAGAAGGCGGCCTTTACTCTTTACTCTTCAGTCTTCGCTCTTTCTTTATTGAAGATGAGTGTGGTCTCTTTTCTGCTGGTAACGTTTTTTTTTTTTCTTTTTTCTTTTCTTATGATTTTTATTACCATTTTCTAGCCAAAGAAAATACGTGGGCAATTTTGGCGAGGAAAAGACGTCGCTTAGTAATTAGTGGAGAGGAGAGAATAAAAGGCAATTTTAGTGAGAAAAATGTAGCCACTAATCTGGAATCTGGGTTTTTGTAGACCGTAAAGATCGTCTCAAACCTCTGAATAACATCAGCCATTCAAA
Organism: Nelumbo lutea; assembly: GCF_056320005.1. Classification (NCBI taxonomy): domain Eukaryota; kingdom Viridiplantae; phylum Streptophyta; class Magnoliopsida; order Proteales; family Nelumbonaceae; genus Nelumbo; species Nelumbo lutea. The sequence goes on from NC_142687.1 coordinate 7,829,080, forward strand.
TAGAACATATCAGCTGTTTACCCAAATAAAAATTTAAAAAAAATGTAACTGGAAAAAAAAGTGCCGTGACCCTGATCCTGATTTTTTTATTTTGAGTAGGGTTCTCTTCCCCCACCATTAGTGAACTCCGCCGGGCCCCTCCCCCCTCTCACGCCTTTGCCTTTGCCTATCCTAGTATTCTGCTGCTATGGCTGAATTGACTGAACCAAATTGCTTATTTGTTGTGGATAAAATAGTTGTATTGGGAAATGATCACAATAAAATAATCATTAGAAAATAAGAAGCTACCAAAAGACAATTTGATGAATAATAATTTAACTCAGCCAATTCAGCTGGTATAAAACCCTATATAAGTGGAATACTTATGAAACAACACATGGGGTTTATGAGCATCATCCAACCGTCCATTAAGCATATAATTACCATCCTGAGTGTTAAATATATACATCATGTCATGTATATGGTACTACTAATGGGAGCTGTTTGACTTTTATCCGGGAACGTCTTTTAAGTTTCAAGTGTGTGTGCGTATGTGTTTTTTGCTTTTAGGGTGAAGCTTCGTGCACTTTCTAAAAATGCGTTGAACCGAACGTACATCAACAAATAGGAAAAGGGAAAAGAAACATGCTACCATGCTACTCCTCCTACTCTTCAGTCTTCGCTCCTCACCACATGAAAGCAAGCAGAAACAACGTTTTTTTCTCTTTTTTTTTTTTTGTGTGTGTGTGTCAACTGTGTGTGTGTGGAACCAGTTTACACCACCACGACTCATTGCCGGAGCGTAGTCATTCATGACTCATACTATATTCAGTTGGGTTGGGTCTTTTACTCTTTTTTCGGTTAAGAGAGATTAATAATAAAAGAGAGGGCGCAGGGTTCCAAACAGGGGAAGCCGGTCTAATTAGAGAAATTGAATTGGGTTGTGGGCACCGCACATCTGGATCTGGATTCGTCGATTAGCCAAGTCCAGACTTATGAGGCCCATATACGTATATATTATATATTTTTCATAGATAGGCCCGTACGTATTTACGTACGTGGGAAGGATGTTGGTTAAGTCCATGACATTTCCCTCGAGAAAGTGAGAGTGCCCACATGTTTCATGTTTCATGTTTCTTGTTTCTTGCTTCATGTTTGTTGTCTCCCTTCCCTCCGGCCCCCCACCCTCCGCTCTTTCGTATTCTTTTCCGCTTTCTTTCTTTCTTTCTTTTTTTTATTTTGTTTATTATTTGTCATAACTATATCCTTTTTAAATAATAAAAAAGTTTTCAAAGTTGAATTATTGACTGCATATGCTTAGCTGAGCAGTCTCTCTCCAGCTCAACGCTCAAGCAATCCAACACTTGAGAGGATTTTATATAATTAGCCACGACTGTCCTCCGGTGATCAAGTGGACTCGATCACGGCTCTTGATGCATGGATTGGTTTATGATAGAGAATGATATTCCTTTTATTTATATGTTAGACGATGAACAATGAGCATAAGACACATCAAACAGATGACTGATATGGCCTCTGTCGTGTCGTGGGTTCCTCTACCTAGAACTGGGATCACATATATCTTCTCCTTTTTCCTCCACTATACTCTGTTCCTCTCTTCTATATCCGCCCACTCATTCAAACAGACACCTGTTATTAATTCTGTAGGACTTGTTATCCCCGACAACATGAACTGTTACTGTCTTTATTTTTCTCTTTCTACCAACCACATCTCCATTCCTCTTCCCATGCATCCAACTGCCCAAGGTTCAAAGAATTAAAAATATAAATATATAATATTAAGAAAAATTATTTTAGGAGATGTATCAAAGAAATTTTGAAATATAAATAAAGTGGAAAAACTCAAATAAATCCCAAAAATATATAAATAAGATAGAATTTAAGTTCGCTTTGGCACTTGAAGTGGAAAGAGAGGGGGAATAAGAGACATCTGATTTATAAATTCTTAAACAGGGCCCAAAAGTTTTTCTTTTGGGTTTGTTATACAATTAACCGATTTGTGCTACTTGGAGTAATTAAGGTTTTGCCACGTGCCCATACGATTATTTCAATACTCGTGTGCACGTGAGAACGTATTCTACTATAGTCTTCAAGTCCTAAAGGATGCAAGATCATGGGATTACAAGGGTAGGCTGAGTTTGGAAGGAGTACAAATGCAAATATGTGCAGTGTAAATCTATACAAAATAATACAAAATACAAGGTCTTGCACTCTATGTATTTGTATTTGTACTCCTTCCAAACTCAGCCTTAGGGATAACCATGAAGCAAGGCCATGAAGTTAATCCATGGACCAAGGTTGCAATGCAAACCAAGGAGCAAGATTCTAACGTTGCCGACATGATCGCAAAGTAAGGATGTGACAAAATCGTAGAGTGAGATCGTGATCGAGGTTGCAATGTGACCGTAGAGCAAGGCTAAGAGGAGATCATGAAGCGAGGTTGCGATTTTATTGTCCTCGGGTGCTATTTTGTCTACTACATGTTACAATGGGGTCAAGTTAGGTAAGTACAATGAGTGAGCATCTAATAGCTGTGTAACACATGTCCCAATTAATGTGCCTTTCATCTAAATTTTTTTATTCTGTTAAACAGAAATTATCCATTATTTTATTATATTTTTCAAAATAATTAAAAATAAAAACAATATGTGTGATATATACATAGGAAGCTTATGTTATATATTCTGAAGTGGCTTCAAAATAAAAAATACCAACATGATTGCTCTTTCAAGCTGCATGAACAACTTGTTATCCAATAGTACGACTCCCATTATCTAGATTGAGAAGTTGTATTGGAATGACATTGCAAGGATAATATTGTTCTTATCCTCTATACATTTTGTTGTAATTAATAATGGGGTAATACCGTAATAGTATATAAGGGCAACTTTTGGGGTTTAATATCAATAAAAGTAATATATTTAAAAATAAATAAAAAATAGATTAACTTTTTAAAAATAATATCAATAGAGAGCAAAAACACCATTCATCTTCTTCTTCTTGCCATTTGTTCACCAGAGCCATCGTTCTCCACCCGTCCCCCCCTTCGCCTCTGGCAAGGTTGCTAGAGGTGGCCAGAGGTAGAGGTGGCGGCGGCGATGCTGGTGACTTCTCTGTCCAACGCTGCCACCTTTGCCTCTGCCTTCGGCAATGTTGTCGGAGGTGGCTGGAGTTAGAGGTGGCAGTGGCGGCGCTGGTGGTTTCTCTATCCAACTCCGCCACCTCCACCTCTGCCTTCGGCAACGTTGCTGGAGATGGGTGGAGACAAAGGTGGCAGCGGTGGCGTTGGTGGTTTCTCTATCCAATGCTACCACTTCCGCCCGCCTCCGCCTCCGCCTTCAGCAACGTTGCCGGAGGTGGCTGGAGGCAGACGTGGCAACGGCGATGGGCAGAGGAATGAAAACCAGTGCTGCCGCCACCAAGGAGGTGGCGGAAGTGGGCGGAGGCAGTGTCGAGCGACAGTGAATGGCTGCAAATGGTAGCTCTGGTGAACAAATGACAAGAAGAAGAAGATGAACCGTATTTTTGCCCTTTATTTATATTATTTTTAAAAAGTTAACAGATTTTTAAAATTGTTTTAAATATATTACTTTTATTGATATTAAACCCCAAAAGTTACCTTTATATGCTAGAACTAACCAATTTGCCTCTTTTGCTTGTTGGATTTTTTTTTTTTTTGGTGTTTGTGGGGGGTGGGGGGGGGGGCGGGAGGGGCAGGTTGGTCCTTGACTTAGAGAGAAATGGGGGAGAAGGTTTGGTTTATTATAGATTTTTTAAAGAAAAATAAATAAATATATTTAACTTTTGGAGTTGGAAGATCAGGGTCTGATCCTTGACATTTTAGTTAAGTTTTGGGGGAATAAAGGACCCACTTTGTTACATTTTCGACCCTACCTCCTCTTACTAACTATATAAATAATGATGTAAAAGAGTTTGGGAGGGCCAATGACTCCGCCCTCCCACCAATATACTTGGATCCGCCCTTGTTAATTTGTAAAGGTCAAGTATCAAATTTATACAATTCAGCTTAGATCTCAACGAAAAGTAAATATTTCAAAAAAAAGAAAGAAAAAATGAACTTTATATTATAATAATTAATTTGAAGTATAACTATATGATATACTTTGATAAAAAAAAGAAAAAGCAAAGAATTAAAAGGAAGTTCTTAATGAACTTTCTAATATAGAACACCGAAAAATGGTTGTATGATGACTTAAATCAAGAAAAAATACCAAATTAATATCACTTGTAATGAGAAATTATGAGTTCTTGGAGGTCTATATATATCAATCGAATATTAGTTTCTGGTGGTTGAATAAAAATGAGTAAATGATTCTTGATCACCCCCTCTCTATTATTCCCTCTTGATCTTTTAAAACACAAAACAATAGCTAGCTATCTGCATAAATATAAATGGGGTAAAGTAGATCGAAAGATCAAAAGATCCCAACAATTGTTCCCTAGACTTCTATTTGGTACATGACAGGATGTTGTATATCATATATATATATATATATATATATATATATATATATATATATATATATATATATATATATATATATATATAAATTAAAAAGGTTGAACCGTTGATTGAAGAGTAGTTGACGAGATGGGTAAGATGGCGTGGAATCCCTTCCCCTTGATTTGAATTTGGGATGAAAAAGTAGTTCTGAGGAATTTAAAAATATTAAAAAAAAAGAAAAACAGAAAAGAAAACGACAAGCACGCCAGAACAAGATGGGTGGCGGTGGTCCCACGGGCTGGGATGCATGCATGCACACCATGTCATGTCATCGTCAATGTATTTTTTATTTAATTTTGAAGAATAAAACATATCCATTCCATACTAGTCACCTGTGCTGTATGGTGCGTCGTCGAGTCTAGGGAGCGCTCTCAATAAAATCAAGGGAGAAGTACAAATCAGCCCAGCTCAGAATTTATTAGGCCTAAAATACAAGGGGAATGCATATATCAAATTCATGGGCAGGATGTGATTTATAGCAGGACAGGGCTAATTGTAAGGGGGGCTGGAATTCAGAATTCTCCATCGTTTCTCCCTACTTTTCCCTAAAATCAAATATCAAGTCATGACCTCTATTTAGGTTGTGTTGTTGTCATTGTCATTTCAGGTTGGAAACGTTTTGAGTTGTGTGAGTGGTGCAAATTTCAATGGTCAGAGAAGAAATCTGTTTGATTAGCATTTAGTATGTATTTGGTATAACTAAATCAGTGGGATTAAGATATTAGTAGAGATAATCCAGTCATAATTCACCTTTTATTTGTGGATGATGATAGTTACATTTTTATAAAGGCCTCCATTAAGGAATGAAAGGAGATTCTAAGGATTAGTCTGTGAGGAGTAGAAATGAATAGTGTAAAACCTTATTTTTTATATTATGTTGTATATATTTGTATTTGTATTCTTTCCAAACTGAGCCCAAGGGTTCTTAACCATTAAGAAAACGATGCTGGACAAAAGGCAAACCATCACAAATCAGAGGTTTTCTTCAGTTAGGTAGTCCACCCAATAAGGATCCAAAGAATGCTCTCCATAGTTCTTGCTTTCAAAAGCCAGCAAGTATCTCCATAGTTCAAGGATGGAAGGAGCAAATCCTTTCCCAAGCTGGAAAGGAAATCCTTATTAAAGCTGTAGTATCAGCTCTTCCAGTGTACTCAATGTCTTGTTTTCTCCTCCCTCAAAGTAATTTGTGATGATACAACTAAGGCAATGACAATTTTGGTTGGGGATACAAAGATAATAACAAGAAAACCCACTAGATCAACAGGGACGATCTACTCTGTAAAGCCAAAAAGGAAGGTGGGATGGGGTTTAGAGACCCAAAAAGTTTTAACTTGGCTCTCCTGGCTAAGCAGGCTTGGAGAATTGTGTCAAACCCAAACTATCTCCTCGCCATGATGCTGAAAGGCAGATATTTCAAGAATGGGTCTTTCTTCCAAGCAACAGTTCACTCGTGCAGTTCTTTGGGGTGGAGAAGCCTTATTAAAGGTGGGGAGGTTCTTCAAAAGGGCCTATTTTGGCAAGTTGGTAATGGCAATTCTATAAATTTTTTGACAGATCCCTGGCTCCTAAATCTTTCAGGATTCACGGTAGGAATTCAAAAACCTATTGGGTATCCTATTCAGAAAGTTAGTGACACAATTTTGGGTACTCACAAGACTTGGAATGGTGATATTCTGAATTAATGGCTCCCTAGCAATGTGGCTGATTCCATAAAAGAAATCTTCATCCCCCAGCCTGAGGTTGAATAAGCTTTAGTTTGGAAATATAAGAAGAGTGACATTTTCTCTGTGTTTTGCCTATTATGTGGCCAAATCCATTAGGCTGCATTTGGATGAGATGTAAATCAAGACTCGATGTGAGATTTACATTGGTTCAGTTTTATAGGCGTTTGGAAAGAGGGTATAATTATTATCGATGTAAAACTCCATTCTGGTTCAGTTTTGTGTATGTTTAGATGGAGTGGAGTTTTACATCGATAATCAATCTAAAACTTCATAAGTTCTAAAGTTTTACATCAATAATCGATGTAAAAACTATATTGATTTTATTAATGTAAAACGTTACACTCTTCCGCCTATCACTATCTTCAAAAAAGCAATGGTCACTTTCTGGCTCAATGTAAAATGTCATCAATGTATTTTTACACTGATGATGTTTTACATTGATTCCAAATGCAGCCTTAGAGATCAGAAGAGCTCTCCTAACTCTAGTGGGACCAATACTGAGGTCTCAAAGCTCTGGAGGCTAATACGGAAGATGCCAGTAATTCCTAGAATTAAAAACTTCATGTGGAAGTTGCTCCATGGTAAGCTACCAGTAGGGAGTAATCTCCTTGTAACATTTGCAGGATTTGTCAAACTGAAATAGAAACCATTGAGCATGCTCTATGCTCATGCGACTTTTCTCGAGCTTGCTGGTTTGGATCTGGTGTGGGATTACAATTCCCAATGAACTTGGATTTATCTCTGTTTGATTGGTTCCTGATTATTTTCAGAAATCAAAATACTACTAAAATTGATCTCTTTGAAAAACTACGCCATATTAACACCCTCCTTTGGGTAATCTGGAAAAAAAAGAAATGCCAAGATTTATGATGATGAGGAAATTAATCCTTATGAAGTGATTTTTCTTTACTATATATCGTCTATGCAGGGACCATAAATCTTTACTCCCAATATGGGAGGAGCTTAGTTCTATAGCTCCTTTTCCTCCAAGACCTGATCTCAGTCCTAATGATCAACACGCATGTTTTGGAAAAGTTTTCATGGACGGGGCTTTTTCTGAAGGTTATCTTGCTGGTATTGGTGCGGCTGTCTTGAATAATGGTAATAGAATGGTAGCAGCTCTGTCTCTGCTTGACCTTCCCCGATCAGCTAAGTTCTGTGAAGCAATGGCTATTTGGCAGGGTCTTCAGTTAGCTATAACTGCTCGTCTCTGCATTATTGTCATGGTTTTCTCCGACTGCAAAGCTGTAACTGACCAAGTTCCAAGGAAGGCTCCTTGCAACTTTGAGATTAAAAGGCGTATTACAAGACATCTGGTCCTTGTTTTGAAGTCTGTAATTTTGTTTTTGTCAATCGCAATTGAACTTTGTTAGCCCACCAATTGGCCAGTGTAATGTGTCCCGAGAGGGGCTTATGGCTTAACCACTTCCCTTCTTTTGTTTTGAACTGGTGGAAAGATTTTCAAAGGTGTAATGACTTTAACGGATTACCTTGTTTAATACAAGATTGATTCAGTATTTACAAAAAAAAAAAAAAAAAAAAAAAAAAAAAAAAAAAAAAAAAACTGTTTATTGATAACTAGGCGCTATTAAGCACCACATTAGCATAACAGTGAATAAACATCTAATTGTTGGGGGAAGCGTTAAAATGAAGCTTCCCCCAACAGTAGCCTTGTACATAAATCAAGGCCAGCTTTTGCGAGCTTTTATGCGTATGAATCAACATGATGGGCTAAATGCTAAAGTGGCACCTATGTAGCAACGTTTATTGAAAAAACGCCCACGGTTCCAAACATTGCCTTAATGTTTATAGTCTCAACATCAATTCTGACTAAGCATTTATAGAAAATCATATATGCATTTAATATGTGCGTTGTTTCACCTTCAAGTGTTTAAAATAAACTTTTTAATTCTATGTAACACCAATCACACTTCCCAATTGCCAATCTAATGGACAAGAATTTTCCAAATACAGGATTTCATTAGATTTTATTTCTCCAATGTATAAGGGTGTTATCTGTGTAAATGAGTTAGAAAAATACAACCCACAGCATGCATAGAGGTGCAATAAGCAAACGATTAAAGAATTTGCTGGCTCATTCGTGGTGGTTAATCCTTTAGACAAAATCTATGGCGTATCGACCAGTATTGATACTTTGAACCTTGTCCTTAGGAAAATAGTTAGGCTGAAGTGACGAAAAGGGCGATACTCCGCAAACTCAAAGATCGACACTCCTGAGCTAAGAGTTGGTGGGTGGAAGAGTTGCCCAATGGGCCAACCGAACTATAATCAAGACAGCAACTGGTAAGATTCCCTTCAACTTGATGTATGGGATGGAGGCCATCATCTTGACCGATATCGAAGTGCCAACCTTATGGTCTGATACGTATACAAAGAGGCCAACGAGGACGAGCTGCGGACTAACTCAACCTAGTGGAGGAAGTACACAACTTGCCCTACATCTGGACCGCGTTGTACCAACAACAGGTAGCTCGGTACTATACCACCCGAGTTAAGAGACGCCAATTTCAGGTTGGCGACCTGGTACTTAGGAAAGTTATGGTACCTAAGCCCAATGCAAGAAAGATGGGACCAAACTGGGAAGTCCCCTACAAAGTCTTAAGGGCTATCGATGAAGGCATGTATGAACTTGAAACTTTAGAGGGGAGGCAAGTACCCCATGCATGGAACATTGACAATCTATGAAGATACTACGTCTAAGGCGCAAGTGCAGCCTTGACTTATGTAAAATGCAAACTTCGACCACTCGCTTCGACGACTAGGATAAAGCTAACCTATGCTATAAACACCTCGGCTAGAAAAACTAAAAAAGGGGGAAGCTAAACCACTTTCAGCTTTAAGGCCCCCTCAAACCAATCACAAGGCACGTCGACTAATCTATGCAGGTCGGCCCCCATCTAACTAGCTCGACAGTGTTTTGACTTGCCGCTACCCTAATTGGCTAGTCCTCTTTTTAGCACCATGCCCTAAGTGTAATTCAGTTTGAAGGAAGACCAGTTCATTTTTAGCACATCAACAGACATGCAAACTTGGCCGACATCTTCACATTTGTCCTCTACCTTTGTTTCAGGCTCTGCATCGACCTTGTCGGTCACTCCTTCAAGGACTAGCTTGAGGGACATTGCATTGAAGTCTACGAAAGTGAAGCATCCTAAGGATGCATCCACACAATTTGAAGCCCCTCTTGAGGATGGCGTGATGAACTCCGCTCTGGAGGTATTCGGTCGAATTGTAGAACTCCTTAACAGTTACATCCCTAGTACAGTAGATGTCCTCAGAGTGTCTGCTCTACCTCTCCTCGAGTAGATGAATTTGCTCCTGTGCCCCGATAATCAAAACGTGAAGTCTTGTATAATGTTGCATTCAACCCTTAGACTCTTCTGACTAGGGGAGCAAACTAGACTAATTCTTACGAATTGATCAAATTAGTCATTTCGGGCCAAGGACTCATAGTAAGCTACTCCCCTTCACTGAACTGACCTCATCTCGAGAGTGGGGGGAAATTGATGAAGGGCGATTTAACCCTCCAGTGACGTGATGACACGTGGCACCTCAAAACAATCAAATGACATCTCATCACCACATAAGCAGACCTCGAGAGTGCCTCGGACACCTCACACCCGCCCTAATGACCTCAGCACCACCTCAATAAACTGAACTGCAAATGACCCAACAAGACTTTAGGTTGGCACAAGAGTGACCTACTTCTGCCAACTTGGCCCAAGTTCATCTAACGATCTACCTGACGTGTTGGGCAACCTCCTCATTTAGCGAGTTATCATCTCCGACTTTCCCAGGATCACGATGCCACATTGGAAGAGCCAATTATCACCCTGCCCGCTTCGGATGCGATTGGATAGACACTACCTACTTATGCAGAGTCCATCTCTAGGCATAAAACCACCTCTGAACCAAACAGGTCAGAGATCTTGGATGCACTTCGTGAGCCTCACGGCAGCTAGACTATATAAAGGCATCCCCATTCAGAAAAAAGGTACGCACGATTTACCTCTCATAGTTCACTAACTCTCTAGCTCTCTCGCTTTTAGCCCTCTCAAAATTCTTCACTGACTTAAACATCGAAGTGCCCACCCCGGGCAAAGCAACCCGGACACTCTGATCATCACTTCTCTTGTAGCTCGACTAGGCGGCCTACTTAGTTCGGTGTCCAAGCTGTCTATCAGTAAAGAGCACCATATTACCATCGCATATATTATAGATAATAAAATTTGGTTAATTTGGTTAACTAAATTTCTAAACATGAAAACCAAAACCGAAACTGAAACTGAAATTTTACAAAATTGAAATAACTGAACCGAAATAACCAAAATTTGAAAAAACCAAACCAAAATTTTTGGTTCAGTTTTTAGGTTTTAACCGATTAATGCTCACCCCTATCCATAGGCTAGGGTGGCAATTGGGTAAATATGGATGGTTGGGTGTGGGTTGTGCTATAACCCACCCATTTAAACCATCAATCTATATAATCCACACTGACCCAAAAATGCAAAACCTTGCTTGTCATCATAACTAGTTTAAACCCATCTGCACCTGGGTTAGGGGGTTATGGGTTGGAAAGGAAGTGCAAAACCTTGCTTGTCATCATAACTAATCTGGACTATCCTAATCCAACAGCTCACTATCCCTATTTAGTGAGACATTTACCCCGACAGCAAGTCACATGACCTATGTGTTTGATCAAAGTATTTATTTTTATTTTTATTTTAATAATTAACTATAAGCAATTGTGTAGTATGACTTTGAAATCTTTGAAATCTGAAGCAGATGATTCTAATCGGACGATTTTCTTAACAAATTCACTATTTGAATAATAGCCTTTCTCCATATATCAACCCAATGGTTTTGCCATCACATCCTATCTGCAATATGAAAAGTTAAAGCAAATGGCCAAGCATGTTTTGGAGGCTTTTCTTTTGGGGAATCATCTTGATTGTAGGAGCAAGAATTTAGGTTACATTATGCTTGATTTTGTGTTCAACTATCATTTTTCAATTTTAATCTCTGGATTCGTCATTTTGCATTGGTTCAAAAGTATATGCAACTATGCCTCATATAATATTAAGAATCTAAATTAATTTTCCACAGTCAATAAATGCTATTTATAGAATAAAATATTAATTATGAGAGTTAGATTCCTTGTACATTCTAAGACTGATTGCAATAGGCATCCATGCACAGTGCACCCAACTATACCCATCTAATTAAACTTGATCCATGTGGTTTGTCAACCCATATACAACCCACAAACGAGATGGATGGGTTGGGTCAGAAGTTGCTAACCCTACTTGTGAACTACTCTAAAATCTACAAACTTATCAACTTGCGTGCCTGGAGATCCGACCCATCTTGGTAATATTTCCAATGCATGATAACACAAGACTAGGGTTCTAGTTATAGTGTTCACCCAAAGGAGGATACGAATTGTTTTTTTTTCTTTTTTCAGCAAAAGGAAGAGAACTTCATTCATAATTTCTGAAACTTACATGGCATGATGTAGCAAGGTTGAAGTTCAAGATCACCTGGCTTTTACATGCAACATATGCAAAAAATATGGGCTAAGGTGTTAGAGTTCCTGTTAATATGTACAATGGAACAGGACTAAAAGTACGACAGTAGGCGTCGGATATGGCCTTCATGAAGTTGCTCAATCCAGTTTTTTGGCCTGTAGTCATTCTTTACATAACTAACTAGATTACTACTATCAGAAAACACAGCTATTTGTTGCATATTTAAAGCAGCAGCTATGGAGAGCCCAATGATCATCGCTCAGATTTAGGCATCATAACTGCCAATGGCCCAGCACAGGTGACCTTCTGCCCTGATAATTTCTTTGGAGGGTGATTGGATGATGAACCCTCATCCTGCAAGACCTGTTATTGGGTCAAAAGAGCCATCACTAAAGAGAGAGAGATGGCTGGTTCAGACGTTGACGCTTGGGTGTGAGGTGATGCTGGGTTTGAAAATTTGAATGGGTATAGGTCAATTAGGCTTTATTTAGCACAGTAAGCGAGTCTAGTTGAACTTGTTCTTTTTTTCTTTTCTTTTTTTTCGTTTCGAGCTTCCCAGATGAAGTATGAGATTGTACAAAGTTTTGCTAGGCTGATCTGAGCCTGCACCTTGTCCACCACCCTTTGGAGCCTTGTCATCCATTCTGAAATAACCTGGGGCATGGTCTTTGGCTCCATAATGTCTGTGTTTAACCCAATCTGAGCTGTACACCAAAATAGCCATTGCATATGGACATTTGAATAAAAGATGAAATGGAGTCCATCCCATAGCAGCTTCTAGACAAAAACTTGGAACCAAAAGGGAATTTTAAGTTTCCAAATTAGGTTCCAATTGAAATGGGTGGAGGATGGGGATGGTTGTTGGGTAAGGAGTGAGAAATAGGCTGATTTGACAGAATACACGCCAGATTTATTTCTTTTTCAAATGGGTTTGTCATTGGGTAGTTGTAGTTGAGGCTTAATGAGTAGAATATGGGAGATGGTATGATCATCGAAGAAGAGTTGGAGCAGTTGGAGGTTCCATGATCTATCTGGACTTAGGAAGTTTGCAACTTGAAGGGGGTTGGGTTGGCCGAGATTGTGTTAGGTACATTACATGGAATGGTGGGGATCCATGGGTCAGCAGTAGTTGTAACTTTGACGCCATCTTTGACGAGCCAGATCAAGTTGGGCTTGAAATTAGGGATCATCTTGTGGGCTTGTTGCTACCACGATGAATTTCGTATCCCTTTCTTTGCTAAGAAAATGGTGGTGTTTGGAAAGTACTTTTCGTTGATAACCTTACACCATAAACTTTGGTCTTGTTTAATAAGTCTCGAAATATGCTTACCAAACATTGCTTGGTTCATTAATTTGCTGTTACGAAAATCAAGGCCTCCTTTGATTTGGGTCTACAGAGCTTCTCCCATGAGATTGTGTGATAAGTTGTGATTACCATTGTTCCACTAGAATGTTCTCAAAAATTTGTTAATGTTTGAGTGTGCTGCTTTTGTGTGGATGCATTTGTTTGATTACTAAAAAGATTTCTTCTAGAGTGGGAGAGGATAAAAACGAGTTTATTTGATTTTTTTGCAAGGATGACAGATTGATGTTGTTTAACATTCGGCTCTTGAATAGTTTCGTGTTATCCCCTATATCTTTGATTGAGTTTATGAACATTTGGGCAATTTCCTCCTTATCAAAAGTCCACAAACCATCAACTTTTTTGTCCATTCAATGCTATTTTTGTGGTTCTTGTGGTTTGATATGTGGTGTAAGAACTTGGTGTTTCTTTCTCCATCTCATAACCAAAGTTCATGAGATTTTAACTCCATAGTTGTTCTTCCTTAAGAAGCCAGTAATGATATTACTGGGTTAGATGTTTAAGGTTGACACTAGGGGAGAGGTTCAGTTGTTGGGTGGCGATTTGTTGTGAGAGGTTCTTAATGTGAGTCTGAATCTTCCCAAAACAATCACTGTTCCATTTTTTAAGAGAGCTCTTACAATTCTTTAACTTAGAAATAACCTGGTGAGATGGACTACCCCTTATATTTTGTTCCCATGAAGTTGTGATTAAGTTGTTACAGTCTCGGAGTTCGGTCCAGAAAGGAAGAAAATGAAAGTGAGGGTGGCTGGGTGGAGTGTGATTAGTGTGCAATTTGATGGGACCATGTAGGGATGGCAATTTTTCACCCAACGAGCTGAACCCACCCAATATCTAATTCGTCCATTTATTTGGCGGGTTGTGTGATCAACCCGTCACCCAACCCACCCATTTAAATGGGTTGGGTTGGGTTGTGGATAACCGTTGGGTTAACCATTACAAACATTATTATTAATTCTTTAGCCTTTTTTTTATTTTTTTCATTTGAATTAAATAATTTATAATTAATGCATTAATTTTCTATTAATTATTGACTAAATTTAGTTTTATCTTGAATCAAAACACTTCTCCCAACATAAATCCAAATCAATTTGACCCAAGTTCAGACAAGTTCAATGCGGTCTGACCCAATCCAACATATATCGATTTGGGTCGACCCGAATCCGAAAGAGACCTCGGATAGGATGGTTCAGTACCACTTGCTTTGCCCAATTTGGGTTGTCCGGTCCAACCATTATTCACATATCCTGGCTCGACTTGGTACAAGCTGATTCGGGTCAACCCGAATCCAAAAATAGGTCAGATAGGGTGGGGTCCGGACCCTAAACCACCCTGCTTGATTTCGTTCAACCTGACCCAAATTTGGCACGGTTCTATTTACTTCTTTTGACCCGCTTCAAACAAATCAGTTCAGCCCCAAACCCGTGCACAAACTTGATATGAGTGGACCCAAGTCAATCCACCATTGACTGAACCGGTCCAGTCTGGTCCGACTCGATTGAACTGACCCAATCGACTCTGGACCTACCGGGCTGAACCGGTACGGATCCGATCGGTTTTGTCCAATTGGACCGAACCGGTTTGGGCAGGGTCTAATCGTCCAAATCTAAACAGTTCAACCACTTTTGAACAGTTCAACAACTTTTGAACGTGATGTGATTACCTCGAAGACAATCCAATTAGATAGTTAAAGTTGGTATGACCGGTTTGAACCTTCACCACTTGTGTAAGCAACTATTATATTTTACCACTAAGCTATAATTAACTTATTTGTTAAAAAAAAAAAAAGTTAGTTTTTTGTTTTAAGTACAATTAATGAGTGTGTGTGGGTTGGATTGGATTAAAGCGGCCAACCCATTTAATTTTATATAACTGGATCATTAATGGGTTGGTGGATTGAAACTCAACCCAATTGCCGCCACCACTAGGACCATGTGATGGGAAAGTGGAAGAGAAGAGAGTTAAGGAAGAGTTCAGACCATGAAGTAGTGGCAAGGGCTTTGTCAAGTCTTTTGAAAATTTTTGAGGGACCTTGTTGACCATTTGTCCATGTAAAGGGGGGACCTATGTAGTCGAACTCTATTAGTTGAAAGTTGATAATGAAGTTTTTTTTGAGAGGTGAAGAGTGTTGCTCTTGAGTTTCTAAAGCTTTTATGATCTTGGGATAAGTAAATGTCATTGATATGGCCCATGAGAAGCCAGGGGAGTGTGGTGGATGATTGGGTTTGAATGAGATATTGCCAGAGAGATTTGTGATGCTGCCTCTGGCGGTGTCCATAAAACAATAGAAGTTGCTAGGGTTGGTGCGATGGGAGGTTATTAACTTGGAGGAGTAACAAGTGTTTGTGTTTTTGGATAACTTGTAAGTCAATGGTAGAAACCCAAACACAATATAAACCTCCTGAAAGGCCCTCAACTTCGAAGTCGCAATGTTTGTTAAAACCCAGCTTTTGGGCAAGCCTTGCGCTTTTGGAAGGAGATAGATTCGTCTCATAGATGAATAGAATGTCTGGTTTTTCTATCTTACAGAGTTTGTTAAATTCTCTGAATCTTTTGGGGTCATTTGCTCACCTGATATTCTAGGAGATTATTTTCATTTTGAGATAGGTAAAGGGTAAATTTATGGGAAAGAGAAAAAAGAAAAAATGAAGCAACAATAAGTAAATATAGTAACGTACCAGATGACAATTTGAGTGATGGAGGGGCACCTGGGAGTGAAAACGCAGTGGAAAGTTGTGAGTTGTGCCTTGGGTTGTTGTCTTGAAACCAATTCAAAAGCTGCAAGTGGGTCCTTTGTAAGGTGATCCATTAGACACAATGCTACTTCCATACCCATATGAAGATCTGGTATTGGGTTAACCAGTGGGCATGGTGTGAAAAACAGGTTGGATTCAATGTGCATGATAGGTTCAGGTGTTGGGGTTGGTTGTGTGGGAGGATTCTGTGAGAGGAGGAAGTTGTTGGGGTTGATGACGTGTCTGGTGAAGAAGCCCACTGCTTATCCATTCTTGGCTATGATGATGGTCTTCTTCTCAAGGTCCAAGTGGTAGCTTTTTTGTCTTCCACGCCTTTTCTTTCCTCTTAGGAGGTTGATGGTACCAAGGTTACTAGATTTAGTAAGATAATGTGTTGTGAGTTCATGATGGTTCAACTGGGGTGGTGGGCACGTGGATTGTATGGGTTGTACATGCTGGTTACGTGTAGGGTGTCCAAAGCCAAATGGTGCATGGTGGTGGTGGGCACGTGGGTTGTACTGTCGGTTCTAATGTTACTCCTTCCAAGTTTCAGTTATGCATGGCACATAGGTAGCGATTGGCGGTAAATAATGGGTTTTGTAGGTTCGGGGGTTGAGGTAAGGATTCTCCAACCAAAACCAGGCAATGGATAGGAAACTAATGTGACTTCCTCGTAATATGCAGTGTGAATATAGCTAGTCTCCGGCCAAGGTCTGAGAATTTCAGACTATAGCTTGGTAGGAAGTAGGAACAGAGAGTTGAGAATAGGCTTGTAGTCCAAAAATATACCTTATCAACATGGGCTGGGCTAGGCTAGGCATAAGCCCACTTAAGGGGATCAAAAGGTTCAAGCAAAAAATAAAGGGTGACAAAAAAGGAAGGTAATCTAATATCCATTTCATCAGCACTCTATGCTCACGTAACATAGGCTTTGTAAAGCGTGATATCAAACCATCAAACCACCACAGAGACATTTTAGGTGTGAGGCTCAAGTAGGGAACGGCCCACTTGGTTCTTCTAATCAAATGTTGTTTTTTTTTTACCACACATTGAATGTTACATTTATGAGTTTGTGTGTGTTGAGGTGTCAATTAGATTGGATTTGGTCCAATCCGATCCAGTCCAACGTTAGTCCATTACAAATGGACTATGTCCAATTCAATCCAATGAATATTTTGGACTATTTTGGATCAATTTAATTTAAAGTCTGAACCGTTCAATCTGTTCAAATTCATTTTAATTTAGATTGATTTTAATCCTAACCTGGTCCATTGATACCTATATTTTTATCTTATATCAATGAGCTACATATTGGCTCAATCCAATCCAATATAAATTTACTATAGACAGACCAGGTTCAATCCAACATGCCTTATTGGTCCATCCATTCCATCCAGATTGATTTTAGACTGAACAGGCGGTCCATTGACTCCCTTATGTGTGTGTGTTTTGTTAATGAAGGATTTATTTTATGTACAAATTCCATTTGGAAAGGAAACAGAATGACCGGATATCTACGTTTTAATGGAACTCAGAGAGAGATGTAAACCCACATGGGCCTGGAGAATATATTTGGGCTTAATGATGAAAGGGCACAACTCCCTTGTTATCTTTTTCCTTTTTGTTTTTCTTATTTAATTATGGAAAGCAAGAACCCGCTCCAGAACTCCCAATTGGCTATTGGTGATGACGTGATGTACAGCCTTGGTCCAGGTTAGACCCGAGTACCTTACCAGTGTGATCTGGTCCACTGAAAGAGACTGCCTTGGCTTGACCAGCAAAACATTAAACCTGGTTGGTATTGCATATTCGGTAATTAGTGTTGAAACCCAGATCATTGCAAGTCGCTAAGGGTTCTCACTTCTCATAGCAGTTTGTACAGAGACAATCAGATTACCAAAAAGTTAGAGTTGATGCAGCTCAAACTGCTCAGATGGATAAACATAAAAAAAAAAAAAAAAAAAAGAGTATTAAAAAAGATTCCAGCAAATCTGGCCTAATGAATTAATAGATTCCTTGTTATGGAGGGGGTTTGTTGTAAAATGCCATATATGATGTATGAACAAGGTGATTACATAGTAAGGGCAGGGCCAAGGGAAATCATGGTGATGGAAGCAAGTAAGATGAGTACTTAATTTTTTGGTAACCTAAAAGCACAAAGGCATCCCAATTCCCAACCAACATGTGAAGTTGTCAAAAAGTTAAACAACCAATGTAAAAGCCATATTCTGAAACCCCACTATTCTACTCAAACCCTACGACAAAAAGTTCCTACCCAGTTATATAGGAAATGGCTTCAAATCCGAAATCTGCTGGCTCCTTAACCTTGATTTGAGAACCAGACGTAGATGACCCACTCATATCAACCACCTCCACCGGCTTAAAAGTTAAAAAGCACAACTTGATCTTCCTTAAGTAATTCTTAACTTGTACCGGGTATTTAACCATCAACCACTGCAGAGGAATCTCTTTTGCTATAGAGAAAAAAGTACATGATGATGAACTACTTCATCCCAAGTACCAACCCCATCATCACCACACCACTTTCTTGTTTTTATTTCTCATCAATTTCATTTTTAATGCATCCAACTGTTATATACTTTTTTCCTTTTATATTTCTTTCCTGTGAAAGTGATTTTAGGAAGGTATAGAGTGAAGGAAACCGCTTCTAATTCTTTTATTTTTGCTTGCCCGTCTTGTCAAGAAGAAACACGTGTCGTTTTTCAACGCTACACTCAAAGGCACGAAAATACGAGAGAACTCGTGAGAAATCAATAGAAATGGACAAACCTCGGGCTCTGGTTTAACTAATAAAGAACCTGTATTGGCTAAAAATTATTAAATTATGGTCGTTATTCGTTAAAATCAAAGGATTCTCCTCGATTTTAAACATTTTAGCTCCAAACGATGTGGGTAGTGGGTAGTGAGTAGTGGGCTGGGCCGGTGGGGTGGGGACCAAGTCGGCAAGTCCTACACTCCTACCATCTATTTGCTCAGTTTCCTGCTATTTTATTGAACACACTTGACCGTTAATCTGCTCGCATTTGATAAGCTATTATTATCTTACATTCTTATCCCCCCAAAAATAATAAAGCTATTATTATATGGTTTTCTTCTTTAATTAACCTGTAGGAAGATATTTATTGACTGAGCTTTCAGTAGATAAAGACGCTACTGCAAATATCTTCCAGAAATAAGTACAAGGAAGGGAAGGGTTTGGTCTTATAGTCGGAGATATATATAGTTTTCAGTCATCTTTTGCATTGTACGCACACTCGTTGCTTCTCGCAGAGGAAAAAATTTTGGCTCACTCCATGAAGTACTCAAGACTCCCCGCACTTCACCGATTTTAAGAACTGTGACGGATTCTTCCTTGGGAGGTACAACACTTACTGACCAACATGCATGGTGGTTCTGGTTGGTACAACACCCAACACTTATTCAACAAAATGCCTGAGTGGGAGGCCAGTCCACCGGGGCGTAGCTAGGATGGGCGAGTGTATATGGTTGAATGCTTATATGGAAAAAGACGAGAACATTGGTTGCAATTTTATCAATAACAGTAAAAAGATGATAACTTTTCTCTTTTTTCTTGTAGTATGACAAGCCCAAAAGATTTAATTACTTCATGTGGCCATAGGATCAGATGAATTGTGCCCATATGGAAAAGGTGTTTGTAGAGTATTTTCCCCTAAACAGGTTAGCACATATGACAGTGGTTTTGGGTTTAAGGAAAGCATCGGTAAGGGATATGGTTTTCAAACATATTCCTTAATTTATGTTGTAGGAACAAGATGGTTGCAACTTGGTGGTCTGGATACCCGTTTCAAGACGTGAAGCTAGAAATCAGAAAAAATAAATAAGTAAATAGAGGGGTTGTGAAAGGAATAACTTCTACTAGTCAACAAAGGTTTAAAACATATTGTATCAACAGTGCAAGTTGGAAAGGTTACCTTAGATCAGATAGCCAAACTATCTCAAAGGATTTTAGATGCTATTAAAAATGTTTACATTATGGATATGTAGTGTGTATTAATTGGGACAGTTGTACACATTTTGCTTATTAAATGAACCTTTTGTTAAACGCTAGTTCTACTCGTTTGTTGGTCGGATGGAGTCAGATTAGATGCAGATATTACTTTACTTTTACCAAATCACAGCTGAACTTGGGTGATGAAATCCATCAGATTCAAATAAAGATCACATATAAATAATCTCATATCAAATTTGATTTGAAACATTTGCAACCCTACATGGGAAGGTGGCAACTAGCATGATAGAGATTTATTCAGCAGTGTTCTGTGGGTCCATCACAGAAACACCTAATTGGCTCTGTAATATTGGTACCCTAATTAATTATGACTTATGACGATTAATCACTAATTAACTTGCTCATAAATTGGTACCGCAATTAATACAGTTCTGCACGCTACGATAACAGATGTATATATGTCATATCGTCATAACTCATGATGAGATTCCAGATAAGGCTCTCATCTTTCCCACACAAATAACATATGCTAGTGAAACCTTTGCCGCTCAGCTAAGTCATACTTGTACTATGGTTTTTGTATCATCAAATTCAAATCCTCTCAACCACCTTGATAGACCACATTAGGGGCTACTTACCATACAAACTTACTAATTAATCTCCCCTCTTTAAACAACCTTATCAATTGCCACTATTTCATTAATCAAACATATAGATACACAACACTACACGGGAAGGATAAAAAAACGCAACATATCGAAGTGTATCGGTTGGAGATTTCTCGATACATCCTTATAGAAGGAGTTTTAGGGTTTGGTCTAGTTCAAGGGGGTAAATGAACCTTAAATCGATCCCTCTGAACTTGTTTTAAAAAAATTAAAAATAAATAACCAAAAGATACAAGATGATATGCATGGGTTAACTTGGTCAAAGAGGCTAGATCAAATGTTGAAAATAAGCCATGTGAGGATAGCCGTATGTAACAAACAAAAAACTAGCTAGCATGCATATAGTTCACAACTAATGCCCTTTTATAACAACCAAGCCAAAGGCTAACCTGCATATATTTGATATCTAAAAATGCAAGAACCCATATGCAACAAACAAAACACTATGAGGTAATAATAGAATCCCATATGATAATAGGATAAGAATTACCCATGCAGGAGAGATTGGAGCTGATTTCATCTTGGCTAGAAGAGGACTTTTACAGGACCTCTTATAATGTCCAAACCCATTACATTTAGCACAATGAACTTTCTAGCTTACTCCCACAATGGCCATGGGTTGTAATTAACTAGTGGTCTACTAGGTTTTCTCTTGAGTTTTGGAGGGTTGTAATGGGTTAACCTTGATGTTGGTTAATATTTCTCCCACAGGAATTGCATGGAACCCATGGCTATACAATTTTAAGTATGTATCATGGTGGAATGTTTTATGACAGTAATCTGAAATCTTACTTCTGATGTATCTGATAAAAGCCAAAGCGTATGAGCACATGGAAGGCCATTTATATTCCAGACACAATAAGTAGATGATTGTACATTCATTTTCGTCACATCATCCACATATGAAACACATGTGGTCTAAACCTTAACACCTTCACCTACCTACGTTTATATTCATAATTCATGTTGGATAGAATTATTGATCGACAACTCAAATATGATATTGAATCGTCTAATCAAATGAAAAATCTATGATATCAGAAAGATATGGTACTGAAAGAGTTTTGATCAATCAAAGCACCCCGTGAATTGCGATGAACACCACCTTATTGCTAACCTATTTTATAATACCATTGATTAAATGTATACTATTTTGGTATCATAGTCAAACCCCTAATCAAATATGACATTGTTCATCAAATCATACATGGTAATGTACATCACTTAGATTCTTTTACTTTAAACACTACAATGTAATATGTTATTGGAAATACTCTATTATTTCCTTTGAGACCAACAATCAACAAGATGAGCATCCCCTGCCCCTCTTTTTTTTTTTTTTTGTCTTCATATATCATCCATATAAGCCAATAATTTTTTGCATCTTTACAAAAATACCCTCTCATTGCAGCTAAACTTATGAAGACCCCTTTAAATGTGGCAATTGACTGTCTTTCAGGGAGTTCTACATCTATCTTGGCAATTGAGGCCAGATTGTTGGTCAATAAAGTTTTGTAGTACTTGGGTAGCTTCATGTATGACTCATTCAAACAGCTCTTAATCCTTTAACATGTTGATACCTTTGCTTTATAGCATTTCATAAAATGAAAATCTTATTTCAAATACTAGTGAGTCTTTTTTTTTTTTTTTTTTTTGAAAATTACTGGTGAGTCATTTGATATAAAAAAGAATTAGCTCCTAAAGCATCTTTAACAATTGTAAACCTTATTTTTATTTTCGAATAATCCAGATTAGTATAATTCCATGAGCATAACGTCTAAAAGAAGCTGATGTGCAGCAACTTGATCATGTCATACATTCATCGGATACTATAGTAACAAATTATTTCACTATAACCAAGGTCACGGAAGAGGTGTAATGTGGGTCATGTTAGTTTGTTCCTGCCTATCCCAAAACCATTCAAAAGTAGGGGTGGATTCAAGCCGAGCCGAGCTGAATACTTCACTATTCAAGCTCGGCTCGCTAAAACTGTCTTAGGTTTGAGCTTGAGCTCTATTCGAGCTAGAAACTTGAGTTCAAGCTCGACTCAATTCAAAGCTCGCAAGTTTGAACTTGGTTCAACTCGAGCTCAACTACAAGCCAATTTAAAAAAAATATATTTTACATACAAAAATTTAAGAATTATAAAAATTATTTATTATTATGCATATAAATATAAAAAATATACATATAAAAATGTTTTTATTTTATATACAAAAAATAAGAATTATAAAAACTATTTACTATTATGCATAAAAAAATAAAAATATTTATATAAAAAATAAAAATTATTTATTATATATGTTTATATGTATGTATATATATAATAAAAAATATATTTATTTATTATACTAGGCTCATGAACCAAGTTTCACTGGGCTCGAGCTTGGCTCAATTAGCAAATGAGCCAATATATCATGCTCGAGCTCGGCTCGAAGCTTGGTTTAAATCAAGCTAAGCCGAGCTCAAATAGCTCATGAGAAACTCGGCTCGTGGCCACCCCTACTCAAAAGGGAAACCCATCATGGCCTGTGACATGAACCTAGGCCGGTTTGTGGGTGGCATTTTTTTTTTAATTTTAAAAAAGTTAAAAAGTTAAATGAAATTAACAAGACAAACAAGAAATTGAAAAAAAAAATACAATAACATTATATATGTAATATATATGTATATGTATGTTGTGTGTGCTGTGTGTGTGTATCATGTTGTACCATGTTGATTCATAGGCCTCAAAATCCAAGCCTAGTATACGATCCAGTTGCTACATTGATCAGATTGTGCCTAACACGATACATATCGTACGAGTAACACAACCCACATTACAGCTCTAATAATTGAATTTATTTCAGTGAACTTTTCTTTTGAAAAATGATTTTATTTGAAATGAGAAATAGGAAAGTGCTTTTCACTTTAATATGTGTCTCTACTATGTAGGTGTTTAGTTCTATGGGTGTTTATAGATGGATTATTTATTGCTTTAAAAGTTTATTTAAAAAACTCTACTTTAAATGTTTCTTGTTTTTGTTGTTTACATGTGCAATACTTTAAACATTTCTTATTTTTAACCTCATATTAACACCTAATAAAGTATTCCACATAAGAATTTCATTTCAAGAAAATTGGGGAAAACATAAAATTGGCATTTCCCTAAATACCACACGCACATAACTCCAAGCATTTATGTTTTTTAGTATTTATTTAATAAATATTAAAACAAACATTGGTTTCATGCACAATAAACACCAACGCTTATATAACACTGATGTAGAAGCTTTTTTCAATAAATCGAAACCTAAAACTTAATTTCTAAATTCAATGAGTAAAATAGTTTTTTGTCCTTTCCGATCCACCTTAACTTAATGGCCTCAAAATACCGAAAACTAAACTTCCAAAATCTAAAGGGTATTTTAGGAGGTTTTGAAACATAAAGGATAATTAAATAATTTTATTTTGGCTTGCATGTTTGTGCGTTTGCGAACTGCAGTCGAGAAATGAATACCAACAATCAAGGTTCAAAGTATCGGAAATGTCATTTTTATCGGAAAGGCAATTTTAAGAGATATATCGGAATACACCTTGTATATGCATGTGTATCGGAGAAAAACTAAGATATACATAGATACGCTTGGAAACACTATAAATACTTTAATAAATCATAAAAATACATCAACAGCACTAAATATATGACCTCAATGAGGTGTATATACATTAAATCAATATACCTTAATGGTTTATGAAGAAATATATTGTAGCTAATTATAATTTCATTAAAAAACCTATGCTTAACTATAATTCTTAAGTTTTAATGTTTTATGGGATGGGAAAAACCCAACTTTCATATCCAACCATAAAACATGCATTGGCACAATTTCTATGTGAAATTATAATTAATAATTATTTATTATTCATTTCCAAAAAGTATAAAAATAAATAAATATTATATAATATATTCAAGAAATAGTTATTAAATAAGAAATTTCAATTTCTTTGTGGATATGATAGATCATCCATAGAATTATAATATATTCAATCATTGTGATCAAATGATGAAATATAGTTAATTAATTAATTATTTTTTAATTCTAAAAATAAAAAACTAAAAAAATAATTATTAAAGAAGAAATTTCATTTGGTCTATGGATATGATAGATCATCCATAGAATTATAATATATTCAATTGTTGTGATCAAATGATAAATATAATTAATTATTATTTAATTTTTAATTCTAAAAATATAAAAAATTAAAAGAAATTTCAATTTCTCTATGGAATTTCCATATCTTCATTTTCAAAATTTTTGTTAATTTATATTTCCCCAAATATCTTCATGAAATTTCCATAAATCTATTGATAACACAAAAAAATTTGTGATTTTGAATGTAAGAAATGTAGATCAACATAAATTTAAAAAATCAAGAAAAAAAAAGAAATCACAAGATATTATAAAAATTTAAAAAAAATTACCTATTTTTGCCATATTTTTTCAAATTTTGAAAAATATTTAAAAAAATTTAATGATTCGCACTTGTTTCTTACAAATTTTTGCAAATTTAACACTTTGAAATGAAGTTTGGAGTCTTAGAGTCATTTGAGAGTGAATGAATGCTTATTTAAGGAAAAAGAAGCTAATTTTTCCCCTTTATATTTTTTGGTTATATCTTTTTCATCGATACATTCCAATATACACCCGATATGAATCTAATACACATGAAAAAAGATGAAACATCTGATTTTCATACACATCTCGTATCTATTTTTTAGCATACAAATTTGAAACCTTCCAACAATTGGCTTTGGATGTATTATCTTCGGTTATTCACACGGGTTGGGATGACGGGATCTCCTGTGAACAAAAAAACGTTGTATACATTGTTTGATCCGACACTTCACATCCCATCATAAAACCTGTACCCATGATAAATCTGGGACCCGCCATGCATGAGATGTGAGGTGTAACATATGTCGGAGTGTTGTAAAGTATTTTATTGGCAGGAGGTCTAGACTACCTTACAAGTTTTAACGTTACCTTAAAATTGTGTTTGGTTGCAATGCAAATTGCATATTTATCTTTTATTTTTTTATTTTTTTGGGTTTATGAATGCAATACGATTCACATTTTAAATGTTCTTCTACTCACCTTATTTGTTTGAAATGGGTGCAAAGTGTGAGCCTATCATTAAATGCTTCAATTATTTTATGCTCTAATGTCTTAATTTTAATCAAAAAATGAATTATTAAAATAATACAAAATTAAATTAAAAAAAAATAAGTATAATAATGCTTTCTTCTCAAAACACAAAAAATGTCAAAAAATATATTTTTAATCTAATAATCATTACTATTTTACATATCAAACAAACACTTACAAATATAAATGGAGATGCATAAATATCTGGATTCAACATTTGTATCATCCAAACAAACGGAGCCTAAGGTATTTTACAGGGCTCTCTCTGGCTCTTGGCAATCGGCTTTCAAGAATGATACGAGACAGCCGGGGAAAGTCTTCCTCACCGACACATGTATCCAGGGCCGTACACTATATGATTTGACCTTGTTATATATATAATGTAGCCATGGAAAATGCACATGCATCTCCTTTTCATACTCGTGCATCTTTGTATCAAACATCTTACACTCAAATCACTCATCCTTCCATCCTTCTTCCTTCCTCTGCATTTAATTCGTTCCAATTCCACTTCTCTTATCGCTAGCGCTGCAACTTGTACATGTTCCTCCGGAATCCGATATGATCCGATAAGGACGATTCAAATCTGCTTCCTTCATATATAATTGGACCTGATCCACATCTTAATTATTATAATTATATTTGAATATACGTGCTTGTATAATCTATGTAAACTCTGTTTATTTCAATTCATTTTATATTTTGCTTCATTTTTATCGATTTTTTGTTTTTTACTCTGGCAGAGCTATAAGCCCAGGACTGTGATTATTGGCTGCGTTGAGTAACTCTAACGAGAAGAATCTTGCCATGCTCCCTCTCGTCCTCAACCTCGGACCCAAGTCATTTTCTTATCTCTCCTTCTTTCTCTTTGCCACGTGGCTTTTCTTCTTTGTGTCCATTCCAATAATCTCTATTCCAGTTTCATACATAAACAACCCTCTCTTTCTGATATCATTGCGTACAGTCCTTCTCCTCGATCTCTTTCTCTCATCCCGCCGGCATGAAGGTGATATCCTGGATAGGTACAATCTCGGCCCTTCCTCGTTCTTCCACCGCCACCGAAGCGACCATTCCGCTTTCCAATGAGCATATACAGTCATCGTCTCCAAAATTCTTGCCTTCTGATCCATGCTGCAGCCTCTCCAAAATCCCCAGCAGCTCAACAGCTTCACAATCACAGGACACCAGCTGCAGTACTCTAAGGAGCAATCTCTCCCTCCTCACACTTCCTTCCGTCCCTTCCCTACAGAAACTCTCCCCGGAATCCCTACAAGTCTCCGTCTCCCACCTCTGCGTCTCCTCACTCAAACCCAATACCTGTATTGGTTGCCTCGCCGTCTCCGGTGACCTACTCTATGTCGCCTCGGGAAGTGAAATCAACGTCTACAGTCTAACAAACTACACGCACATCGATGCATTCAACGGCAATTCTTCCTCGGGTTCCGTTAAGTCTCTCGCTTTTTCGGAAGGGAAGGCCTTCACCGCTCACCAGGACTCTAAGATCCGAGTCTGGCAGCTAACCCCGACCAAACGACATCAGCTCGTGGCGACGCTTCCCACCGTCAAGGACCGTGTCGGCCGTTTCGTTCTACCGAAGAACTACGTCCGCGTCAGACGTCACAAGAAACGGCTATGGATTGAACACGCTGACGCTGTCTCTGGCCTCGCCGTCAGAAATGGTTTAATCTACTCCGTTTCCTGGGACAAGTGCTTGAAAGTATGGCGGGCGTCGGATCTCCGTTGCTTGGAGTCCGTGAAAGCGCACGAAGATGCCATAAACGCCGTTGCTGTTTCTGTCGACGGAACCGTTTACACGGCCGGAGCGGACAGACGCATTAGGGTATGGGGAAGAAGGTCAGGAGAGAGACGACACACGTTGATAGCCACGTTAGAGAAGCACAAATCGGCCGTTAACGCGCTGGCTTTAACCTCTGATGGATCGGTTCTGTTTTCGGGAGCCTGTGATCGTTCAATCTTGGTGTGGGAGAGGGAAGACAGTGCTCACCATATGGCCGTTACTGGGGCTTTGAGAGGGCACACGGGTGCGATACTTTGTTTGGTCAACATTTCAGATTTCCTGGTGAGCGGGTCGTCTGACCGAACAGTGAGGATTTGGCGACGGGGGAGGGATAGTAGGTTTTGTTGCTTGACTGTATTGGAAGGCCACGAGAGGCCGGTGAAATCGTTAGTAGCTTTGTCGGACAGCGTCTCGTCTGGTTCCATTTCAGTTTGTAGCGGAAGTCTAGACGGAGAAACTAAAGTGTGGCAGGTTCTAATTTCCAATCTCAGGAGCTCATTGTCCTCTTCAGATACGGTGAGATGGAAATTCTGAAAAACTTAAAAAAGAGCAACTGATCACAACTAGATGGTGTTTAGAGTACTGTTTCACTGTTTCTTCGGTTGGTTTTCGAGCGGTCTCTGATTTTCGAAATATGACTGTTTGTTTATCGTAGGAATTTGTTGACCAGCCAAGAGATTTCAATTCAACAGGTAGTAAGTAGCAATCTGGCGTTTTATTTGTTCGATCTGATTAATTTCAATCATTTTTTCCTTGAAATTTGATTAATCCGGTTAGTTGTTCGGTAAGCAGATTAATTCGGTTATCTTATCTTTTATATGTAAATATATAGCAATAATAATATGTAAGAATTCTATGTATTTTATTTTTGTTGGATCTCTCTTACGTCTTGGTATTGGCGATCCGTTGGGGGGATCTCCACGGTGAACAAGCAGCAGGAATTTTGCTTTGGGGTTGGTTGGAGCCGGGAGGCTAAGAGACACTTGGCAAGGATGGATGATTCTCATGAAAAATCCAGATTATTTATCAACTGGCAGCACCTTGCCACGTGGCAAAAGAAATGCCCTATTGCATCAAGAGGAAAAGAACAAACAATAGCTAATATTGAGAGTCCACTGAGAGGAGAGAACTGAGAAGAACGCTGTAATCTACGTTTTAACGAGTCATCCAATCCTCTAAATCCAGCAAATCTAATACAGTTGATGATGGGTATATAAGCATAAATATAATCGGTGTAGATGTTACAAATTGCAATTGCTGTGGCCTGTGTGATCATTTTAATTTAATTTAATTATTCTCAATTATTATGAGAATAAGTCAAACGAACAGCTAGTAGGTGAGAGAAATGGGAGAATGTTGAAACTTGGAAGGCATGGGCGTTGGAGTGATCAGCCTGTCTCTTTTTTTATTAATTTTGATTAATTAGTTTTTGTTAAAGAATAAGGAACCATTTTTAATTAATTTGACAAGTAGGTAAGTAAATTAAAGAAGGGATTTATGAGTTGTGTTCATCTGTCGAGTTTCCACTTGCCAAAATATGTAAGTATAAAAAGAAAACGAAAGGTTGACAGTATGGATTCGAAGCTTCACCAAAACTTGGACGCATCGGAGCTTCCAGAAAAAGCGTAATTATCAGAGAGTGAATGTATAGCTCAACCGGGGGTTAGATTTAATTTCTTGGTCGATCGGTTGCTGGGAAACAATAAAGAGGAGGTTAATAAAGTTTGATTGACCTTGAAGCCTCACTCCACTTGTTTGTTTGCACGCATAAGACAGGACAATTCATTTATTCAACGCTTATAAGCTCAATTCTTAATTATTTCATTTATATTAATTTCTCTTCTTTTGCTTTCCCTTTTTATCTTTCACATGCAAATTTGTCGCTAGGATTCCAATCCGAATTTCCGAAGCTTCTTCTTTCTTTAGCTTTCTTCCTTTTGCATGTGCTCACCCCCTGGCTTCTTTAATGGTAACTGATGTAATTGTTTTCGGCCACGTACCAATGTTTTGTGATGTAAAATTTTTTGGCAAAGTACCTCGTTATTCGACTCGGTGGTGGCGTACCTTAGTGACGAGCTACTTGGTGGCGAACTGTCTGGGGGAGAACTGCCTTGGAGGCTAACTCCCTGATGGCGAACTGCCTGGGGGCGAACTGCCTTGGTGGCGAACTCCCTAGGGGCGAACTGCCTGGTGGCGAACTCCCTGGTGGCGAATTGCTTGGGGGCGAACTGCCTTGGAGGCTAACTCCCTGGTGGCGAACTGCCTGGGGGCGAACTCCCTGGTGGCGAACTGCATGGGGGCGAACTGCCTTGGAGACTAACTCCCTGGTGGCGAGGGCGAACTGCCTTGGAGGCTAACTCCCTGGGGGCGAACTGCCTTGGGGCGAACTCCCTAGGTTGCGAACTACCTTGGGGCGAACTCCCTCGCGGGACAGTGCCTAGATCAGGTCGTCGAGCTGGCGCCTGTGTCAGTCGGTGGGTCAGTGTCTAGATCAGGTCGTCAAGCTGGCGCCTTGGCCGGATCATGCGCTAGGCTGGTCCAGGTTGGCCAGGTCGTGCAGGCCGTGCACAGTTCGCGCAGGCCACACGCAGTTCGCGCAGGCCGTGCGCTAGGCTGGTCCAGATTGGCCAGGTCGTGCAGGCCGTGCACAGTTCGCGCAGGCCACACGCAGTTCGCGCAGGCCGTGCGCTAGGCCGCGCGCAGTTCGCGCAGGTCGCGCAGGCGCGCGTCAGGCCGCACGCAGGTCGTGCAGGCGCGTGTCAGGCCGCACGCAGGTCGCGCAGGCGCGTGTCAGGCCGCGCGCAGATCGCGTCAGGCCGGCCAGACAGGTGCCCAGGTGGGTCACCAATTTCGTAAGTTTGTTGGCTGGGTATTTTCCTAGTTGTCACGAGGTGCCACGTGTCACAATTTTACTGGAGGGCCAAATCTGCGCTCATCAGTAACTGTTAATTAACACAGTATTGCCGAGGGCTCTCAATCTGCTGAATTCAAATAAAACAATTGGCGAGATGAAGATTTAGCTATAGGCCTATAGCTAGTACCCATTTCATCTAATAAAATTGAAAGGGCCATTACATTAAGCTACTGTCTCATATTTCCCTGTATACACTTTGGCTCTTGTGTTTGAATATGGTGCGAGTTTAAATTAATATCAAACCAGGATCATCAAAACCAGTATACACTTTCCCTGTATACTCCAATAAAAAAATATAGATATCATAAAAATTTTGTCAGGAAAATATAATTGAACTTAGTTAGACTAACGCTGCATTTGGCATTACTTATATTAAGAACCTTTCCGAAGTTAAAATGCCATTATGAAAATTGAGGTTTTAACGGCAAAAAACAGTGATAACTCCGAATGCCAAGTGCAGCCGAATAGTAGTAGATAACTTTACTGATTCGTTTCCTTTTATTATTATTATTATTTTTTTGTCTTCACTTAATTGTTTGACTAAACTTACTAGACTTTGTTTACTACTTCATTAATTTATTGTGGGAGATGAGTGATGCATGCAATCACACAGATAACACGTATTTGATGAAATTAAAGATAAAAGATAAACATGAGACAGGAACCTGTCTCCCCCTCCTGAGTCAAAAGAAAAGAATTTAATGAGATGCTTTTGCTCTTAACAAAATTTGCTTCAATACCGGAACTTTGGATTGTAAATCAAGTGATCAATAGTTATTAAAATGAGATGAGTGATGCATGCTTGGAAACTTTGATGAGAGGCCGCGCCACCGCCCCACGGAGGACTTGGGATTTGGGAAGGACATCACGAAATTAGCCGCCTGGTTTGGAATACCATGACACCCAAGATTCTCGTTTGATCTGAATCCCTTAGAAAGTTATAAAAAATAATATCTACTACGATGACATGAACGTCATGAGATCTAGCGAGAGAGAGAGAGGTTGTTTGTGATGCTTGTGGATTCTGTTTATAAAGCTACTCTTTGCCCGATGACAGCTTGTCTAACAGCCGAAACTTTAACTTTTGCATCTGTTCTTGAAATGAGCCGCAAAAGGAGACTAACCAAAACAGTGGTTATGGTATTGGTTCTTTGAGCAATCACCAATATTCACGGTTCACTGGATAAGTTGCAACTTGCAAGCTGGCTAACATGCAATTATATATGTTCCGTTTCTTTAGTGGCAATGGTAAGACTAAGAGTTAGAGCTCATTTATAGACAGATTCCGATAGTGGAGAAGAGAGAGTATTTATTTTAAGTTATATAAAAATGTACTAAATACAGAAAATATCATACAATATTAATGAAAAGTGATTATTTATTTTTCAAATATTATATATATGACTTCAAATCAACCCCCCACAACGTTCCACATTTCACAGCACATCCCGCCATGAATTCGGAACATCTTCCGATGATAATACCAATAATGATGATCTCATCATCAGGAGATGTTCCCAATACATGGCGGGGATGTGGTGTGAGAAATTGTGGGGGGCTGGTTCAGTCTCTATATATAGGCAGCTCAAGTCCTAACGCCCAATAGAACACCACCAGCGTGGGAGGTAGGGGACCGGATCTAGTAGGCACAACATAAATAGACCTAGCAAAAAGTTGACCCAACCTACAAATCATGGTTTTTAAAACTGAACCAGACCGTATAGTTGGATTCAAAAATTTGGGAAACCAGTTCCGTTTTCCCTAAAACCGTTGATTTTGGTTAGTGAACCGTTGAATCGGGCGGTTAACCGTTCGAACCGTTTTGGCCGTTTTATATTTTAATTTTTTTTTTGTCAGAACAGGTCGAGTGTTTGGTTCGAATGGTCAGACCGTTCGACCCGATAATCGAACCCTTGATCGGTTCGATCTCTAGGTCGGTTTTAAAAACCATGCTACAAACCCAACCCAACCCAAAAAAACAAGGTTAGGGTCTCATATTTAGCTACCTGAGTGTGAGGATGACCTATCCCGACCCAATCTGAAAAAAAAAAAAAAAACTAGGTTAGGTTGGGTCATGGGTTAACCTGCCAACCCGATTGTTAGGTCTAATTGAGACTATTTATGTATTGTTATACGTTTCCATTCTTTAATCTTTATTATTTAGTATTTACACTTTATCGTTTACTCTTTGAATTGTTGAATGTCCTAAGTTTTTAATTTTATTTTTAGAGTTCTAATGCTAATTCCTATAATTTTGGCATTTTTATTTATTTCTTAAATCTTCAATTATTGTTAGGATCTAGCATTTGCCAAGCTGACCCAAAATCTGACCCAACCCAAACCCGACCTATTCAACCCAATTGCTAGGTCTAATTAAAAGCGGGTTTTAATCTTTTTGTTTTAAAGGTGGGCCGAGATTATTTTAAGAAGCAGGTGTCAAAAAAAAATTTGAAGTGCTCATTATACGTCTGATCCGAACTGGGGAGGTGGGCTATTTTGGGCCTTGTTCAATTGAGGAGAGAGAGACAGACAGACAGACAAATTATTGCTCAATAATTAGTCTTGTCTTTTTACGTAGTCTGTGGCTCTGACTTGATGAAGTTTGATCTTCAAAAATCAAAATATACGATTTTCATTCCAACTGGATATCTAAGAATTAATTGGGGGGCTGAAAGAGAAAGAAGAGGGCCTGATTCCACTCAAAACTCTCCCACTTGCCCAACGAATCACGTTTAGAAACATGAAAAGCAAGAAAACATGCAACTAACCTCAACAAGTTGTTGCTAGTAAAAGTGCGAAACAAAAGCTAAAAGGCAGCTTCATTCGTGCCCCATTCTCTCACTCTTGTTAGCTTAGCTATAGCTAGGGATCGAGACCATTTCCCTGGTTTCAGGAATTTTTTAAGAAACAAAATACTACACGCATAAACAAAAAACAAGCTAGTGGCTAGGGCTGAAATTAGAGGTAAAAGGGGGCCGGTCACAACTCACAAATAGGAATGGACAAAATGGTGCAGTCGTTTTCTACTTTCCTGAGCCCAGCTGCCGGAGTTAGATACCAACTGCTTCCTTTCTTTTGACCTTCATTTTTTTTTCCACTCTTATCTTGTCTTCGTCAAGTTCATTCAATTAGAGAGTTCAGAGCTCACCTTTATAAAATAAAAAATAAATAAATAAAGATAAGGAGCTGCATCATTCATTTATTGAGAGAGAAAGATGGACTATCAGACTTATAAATTAATTTGGACAAGTTGGCAAATTGGAATCTGAAAGCAGAGAAACGGCAGACAGCCACGTCCACTCACACACCATGGAAGCATGGAAGGTGAGAGTACTGTTGGTCAATCGATTCGACTCCATCGTCATAGGGGAGACCGGGGAAAACAACTATGGATATTGTTTAGGGTATAGGGCGGGTTGTCTAAAGCTGCACAGAACTTTCCAAATGGCTAAAAGGTTAAAGTAAGACTTTGCACCAGCATATACTTGAATAATAATCCATCCTCTCAAAAAAATATTATTAATAATCCAAATTCGTAGCTCCAATAGTAAATAGTACGTTTTAGGTAGATTTAGAAGAAGGGAATTTTAGTGGGTGTCTGGTATCATGCTGAGGTGTGGGGCATGCGGTCTAGGATGAAATAGACACACGGTTGTGATGAATCTGTTTCATAAGCAACATATCATTTGAAATGCAATAGTTCCAATAGTTGTTGGAGAAAATATCCATGTGAAGTTTAAGCTGGTTATTGGATTAATTGGACCGGGTTTGGTAAACTTCACTTCAGTCAGTGAATTCCATCCTAATGAGAATATCTCTCTATAAAATAAAGTTTATAGGTATGGAGGTATTTTCAATGCAAGGCTGTAAAAGCTGTTTCAATCTACCTACTGAAGTCAATATCGGGTTTGGCATGAATCCCATCCTAATGAAAATCAATTTGAATGGGTTGGGTGGATCAATAATATATTTTGAATTGGACCAGTCCAAATTTATTGGTCTAATGTACTTATTTGGATTGGATTAGACTGGACCTGGTCCATTTATAATAGATTTATATTGGATTGGATCAAATTGAACCAATATCCTGTCCATTGGAAGAGGATAAGAGTATGGGTGTCAATGGACCAGCTTTGGGTTGGACCCAATCTAAATTAAAACCAATTTAAATAGATTGAATGGTATAAACATTGAATTAGACTAGTCCAGATTGGTCCAAAGTATTCATTGGATTGGACCTAATCATCCTTGAAGGATTCATATTGGATTGGGTCCATTTGGACCAATATCCAGTCCATCGACAGCCCTAGGCCATTGTAAAATGGTCTAACCAAACGTGTTTTATTTATATTTTACTTGAAATGCAGGTGTGGCACTGATATGGACCCTGGACAGAGTCACAATGCCTGCATACTGAATATCCCCTAGATATATGGCTGTAATTGAATGATTTTGGATTAGATCTAACTGCATCCAAATTTGATCCAATTAATAAACTGTTAAGCACTAAGCCAATCTGAAATCCAATATGTCAAGCTCAGATCGAATTTTGAATCGGTTTTTGATTTAATCTAAGCCCAAATATAGTAAAGGGAAATTTTCACTTTATTACCCTAAACTTTGAGGATAGTGTCAAGTTAGCACCTGAACTTACGAACGTGTCATTGTAGTACCTAAATTTTCATGTCAAATTGGTCCCTGCCATTAATTGACCGGCAGTTATCTGTTGAAAATGTCAAAACTACTGCTCAAAAGAATACACTATTCATTTTCTTCTACCTCGAGACTAAACCGGTTGAGGTGTTTGTGATTCTAGACTAATGAAGTCATTGTCTTCTACCTTTAGATCTAAAACACATTCTTGTCTACTTATTTCTTTGCTTTCAGTTATTGTTTTCCTCTATCATATTTCATGTTTTTTTCTCTTTTTCTTTGAAGATAATTAATTGGTTTAGTCTCAAGATAGAAGACAATGAACAGTGTCTTCTTTTGAATTGTAGTTTTGACATTTTCAATAGATAACTAATAATCGGTTAACAACAAGGACTAATTTGACACTTTTTAAAAGTTTAGGCACTGCAATGACATATTTGAAAGTTTGGGTACTAAAGTGAAAATTTTCCTATAATAAATATGTCTAAAATGAAGGAAAAGTATTTACTTTTTAAACTTATACAAATCTAATAAATGTATATAAATATAAAATATTCAACTTATTAATTAAAATTCATATAATTACTTATAAAGCCTATATAGCTACATACATATATTTGGATTTTAATTGGACCATATGCAAAATCATTATCAGACTTCAAGAGTCCATTAACATCACTAGTCTTAAAGCATAATGTTTATTAGCCGTAGGAAGAAATTAGGATAAAACTTTGCTTGGCTCACCTTCGACAAGTTAGGATATCAACCAACAACTCGATCTCCTATTCATAATCTATTCCCATTCCTCACATCCTTACCCTAAGACATTATGGTCCCAATCGTTTTTTGGTAAGTTATTTATCTGGGTAAATACAATTATCTGGATAAGTTTTTCTTAGAAAATACTTACTCGGGTAAGTGCATTTTCCCATGTTCTTTTATTTCTCAGGTAAATAAGGTAATGACCATTTTAGTCTTAAAAATTCATTATTAAAAGGGGCATTTTTGTCCCATTCAAGTATTAGCAACTTTCCTCAAGATTATTTATTCACCTAGGAAATGGGTATACCTAGGAAAATAAACTTTTCCCGGTCTCCACATTAATTTAAAAAATGAATATGGGATTCTTGGTCAAAGGGAACCAAAATCTCATTGATCAACTTTTCCCCTCACAAAATCCGAAAAAAGAATCCCCCCTGTTAATGTATTTGGTGCAGATTTCCTGTTTCCCTACCTTTTCCTCTCTTTTCCTATCTTTTTCTTTTAAATCAAATCCAGCCTATAGATATGCCTTGAGATTATCTCTCTTGTTATTCACAGAAGTCGTTTCCAATATATGGCCATAATGTCTTTTGAGTTATGGGTTAGCTGAAGTAATGACTATGTAACAGACAATGATAATGCCCCTAACCAGTGATAAAATATATGGCACACAGACACACAGAAGTTAAATGGTTGTCCGCCTTATGTACTTTTATAACCGGTGAAAATGTTATCATTGGTTTCACAGGTAGCTGAACAGCTATTGCATTCAATTAATCCAATTTCAAAGATTAGAAAAAGTTTGTGGGCATGACCGATCCAGAGTTATCAATAGGGCTGTGTCGTTATAACAGTTTTGGTGTTAGATACATTGTTGTTAGTGAACTAACATCACATAGGTAGAGTATTCTGTAACGGAACGGTATTGGTGTTGGATAGGTTGCTTGTGAATTATCATTAAGAACTCTGTCGACAGCGCAAGCTGTTCAATTTACACATTTTTTTATGGTGGCTTTTCAATGAATGTCATAGCAATTGATCGAAGTTGCTTATGGGTAGAAGTGTGTGCTGGGCCACATGACACGGCCCGCAGGTGGCCTGTGTAAAGTGTGATTCATGCGGGCCCGTGCCATGTTATCGGTGAGTTAGTCCATGGGTCAAGTCTTGGACCAGGCCAAACTTAAAAATTTAATTTTATATAAATTTTGATGTATGCAATTGCTTATGTATATAATAATTAAATAAATTAATATAATAAAATTGAAAACAATTATTTATTTTATTAATATATTATATATTATTATATAAAATTTATATATATAAATAATATGATAAAT
Source organism: Nelumbo lutea (assembly GCF_056320005.1). NCBI lineage: Eukaryota > Viridiplantae > Streptophyta > Magnoliopsida > Proteales > Nelumbonaceae > Nelumbo > Nelumbo lutea. Next base: position 7,866,288 of record NC_142687.1, read on the forward strand.
TTTTTAAAATATTCTTATGGTTTAGCTAAGTGATTAAATATATCCTTATTATTTTTGACAATTGACTAACTCTACCCTTACCATTAACATTTATTAATTTTCCGCTAAAACCCATAAGCACATAACACCACATGACATTTAAAATTTTTTTAAATCCAATATTATCCTCGTCCCGTTCCTCTGAGGACAATGACAACTGAAACACTAATGGAACAGTGGAAGCGTAATTTAGCAGACAACTTCTTCCTGGATAACATGGGTAAGTGCCACCAACCTATGCACTCTACCCAATCAATGCTGAACAAGACAAACTCCATCACTCACTGTTGAGACCTTATTTAATTAATCTCTGAAACAGTGTTGGAGCCGCAATCCATTTTGCAAGTAAAATTGTTGTCTTCCCGTGTTGGAGATTTAGGATGCAGTTGGCGGTTGAGAGATTTGTTCTGTAAACTAATGGACTAGAAATTGAGGATGCAGGATGCAGCCAATAAGCCTAGGCCCCATGCTTCAATCAATGCGTCGGAGATTAAGGATGTAGTCAGCAATTGAGGAAGTTGTTCTGTAAGCTGATTAACCAGAGATTGAGGATACAGTCGGCGATTAAGTTGTTCTATAGGCTAGTGAACCAGAGATTGAGGATGCAAATGACGATCCCAGCCCCCTTGCTTCAGACGTCGACTGTTGCTATTACTTGAAAACAAAAAATGATGAGAAAAATGAAGTAGATTTCAAAAGACGCCGGTCCAACCTCTCTCTCTCTCCTTCTTCTTCCCCTTATTCTCTATCCCCTGTTTCATCACCGCCACTAGCAACAGACCCATCCATCTCTGTCCTCTCTCTTCTCTTTTTCTTCCCCTTTGTTCTCTCTCCCCTGACAATCTGTTTCATCTCCTTTAATTTTGATCACAACAGGGGATGAGGCCTTTACGTCTGTGGATGAACTCGGAGAAAGACGTTGATACAGGAGTTGGTGATGTTGCAGAGAGATGATGTCATCACTGTAACATCTATCCCCTGTTTCATCATCGCCGCTAGCAGCAGACCCCTCCATCTCTGTCCTCTCTCTTCCCTTTTTCTTCCCCTTTTTCTCTCTCCCCTGACAATCTGTTTCATCTCCTTTAATTTTGATCACAACAGGGGATGAGGCCTTTATGTCTGTGGATGAACTCGGAGAAAGACGTTGATACAGGAGCTGGTGATGTTGCAGGGAGATGATGTCATCATTGTAACATCTATCCCCTGTTTCATCACCGCCACTAGCAGCAGACCCCTCCATCTCTGTGCTCTCTCTTACCTTTTTCTTCCCCTTTGTTCTCTCTGAAAAAGACGTTGATACAGGAGTTGGTACAGGAGTTGGTGATGTTGCAGAGATGATGTCATCACTGTAACATGGTTGAATCTCATTTCCAACGATTAATCAACATAGGAGTTGTGATGTTGAAGCTCATGTCACTGCTTGCGGTCATCTGGGGTTGAGGGAAAGATTTGGGCTGGGGTCATCATTGGGGATATACAAGACAAATTTTGGATGGGAGGGACTGAAGGTGGAGTCATCTCTGTCCTGATTGCAATTCATGTCGTCTTCCCGTGTTGGCCTCACTCATTATTTCAACTCTCATGATGAGTGGAACTGATTTAATTTCTCGAAGAACCTGAACTGTGTGAGATTGAGTTGCTTTTCAGAGCAATCAAGGATGTTAAACTTAGAGTACCGATCGTGTGATGATGTCGGTGAACAGGGATGTTGGCCTCACTCATTATTTCCACTCTCATGATGAGTGGAACTGATTTAGTTTCTCGAAGAACTTGAACTGTGTGAGATTGAGTTGCTTTTTAGAGCAATCAAGGATGTTGAACTTAGAGTACCGATGTGTGATGATGTCGGTGAACAGGGATGATAATGGACATTTTAAAGGGTAAAAGAGGCATTTTAAACTTTTCGTTTGTATTTAATGGCACTGGTAAGAGTTGGACAATTGTCAGAAACAATAGGAATAGCATCAGTTAATTTTGAAAAAATAAGGATACAATTAATCAATTAGTTAAATCGTAAGAATAGTTTAAAAAATTTATCTAAATAATATATATATGGATTATGCTGGGCCATACAGTGAACCGTGCCGGGTTAGGCCGTGGGCTGGGCTGTACCAGCATACGGGCCATGGGCAGCACCGCCTGCTTGATCATGCTATACCAACCCGGCCCGCAGACCTAAAATCCAAATCAAACATAGCCCACATGATCAATACCGGCCCCCGATTTTACACCACTACTAGTTACAGGAAAAATCTACGATAAAGGCGATTGACATAATGAAGCAGAGACTGTGCAGAGATTGGGGGGCCATGAATCGGCTGAGTTACAATTGAAAAACCTCTTCTAACCAAGATTAATTAGTGGGTATTCACCAATAAAAGTGTTTTTTGTTTTCACTCATTTTCAAATTGCCATGGCTGAGTTCCAACTCGGATGTCTCCTGATGGTGCATAATTCGGTCGGTTCTAGCTGCCAACGATCTTGTCTCTGACTGGAGCAACAGGAAGCTTGAAACGGAGAAGATGAGGGAACTCCAGGGGGAACCTGATGAGATTGTTCCGAAGTTCAAGTTAGTATTCTCTCAAAGGCAAGATAAAACCAGATGGCGCAAAGTTTGCATACCTTGTTGTTGGGGGTAGGGGGCCTTTTATAACCACTTCGCGCATTCACTCTAAGGCCTCTGTCAGGTCGGGTATGATTACTTCTGTGTTTCTGCCAGTTCGGGTGTCATCCTTTCTGCTGGGACAGAACCGCCACTGCTCCTTGTCGGAGCTATCACTGTAACTGGAGATGGCGGTGTCAGGTGGCCGTGGCAGGTGGTCGTTTGAAGTGCGGCTGTCAAGCGTCAGATCCCAAGTCAGTCAAGTGCGCCGCCCCTGGATACGAGTTTCCTCGATGTCAAGCATGGTACGGTTTGTTTAGTTTGGCATCCTAGAGGTGAAGTGCTGGAGTGGGGAGCGAGGTAAAGTCTTTGAGTTCGGAGGCATGTCCTGAACTGCCATAGGGCAGGCCAGTTTGGAGGCGTGTCCCGAACTACCATAGGGCAAGCCAGTTTGGTGAGGTATGTGCCGAATTGCTATAAGGCAGGCCAGTTCGAAAGTGTGTTCCGAACAGCCATAGGGCAGGCTAGTTCGGGTTTGGCTCGGGGACTAAGGGAGAGTTCGGGTTCCAAGTAGTGAGTCCGGACTACTGGTAGGTAGTTCGGACCGTTGGTTCCTTCGCGCCTTAGGCGCGCTGTTTGTGTCGAGCTGTTGCCTTTGCCACGTGTTGCGTAATTACGAGGTCGGGCCAAATCTTCCTTCATCAATTGCCCCCCACTCCTCATGCTAAGGGACTTGCCCTGGTGTGGGGAGTTCGCGAGGTGGCAGGTGGATTTGTCCCATACTTCGAAGATAGCGCGAGGCGTGTTGTCAAGGTCCTTCGGGTTTCTCAAGCACCAAAAAGGCGGGAGACGCACCTACCTGCTTATGAATGATGATAGGCGTGGCAGTGCGCGGTTATTTCAATTTTCAAAAAAGTGCGCCATTGGGAAACGTGACAGTGGGTCTTTTCGATTTTGAAAATACGCGCCGCTACTGTTTCAAAAGGAGAGGAGACATGCGCTGGTCGTTCTATCAGTCGTGCGTGGCGTTTTGTCAGTTTTAGAAAGACGTGTGTCGGTATTTCATCAATTCCAGAAAGACGTGCGCCGGCATTTCGTCAATTTCATAAAGACGTGCGCCAATCACGTCTCGGTCATAGGGGACGTGAGGTCAGCACGAATGCAGGCCGTCAGATTTGGCCCTGATCTGCACTGTTGGTTCTCGGTTACTGTGGGTATAAATAGTAGGGGACCCCAATCGATTTGTCACTTCTGCGTTTTGCTTCTTGAACTCGCGTCCAAGTTTCAGCTCGTGTCTAGGCTTGTTAGTTCACCTTCAAGGTTTTTTGCTTGTTCTAGTTTCCGGAGTCTTCAAACCTTTTTTCGGGTGAGTACTTTCCTGGAATCCACCTTTTCTCCTCGATGTCTAGCTTGGATAGCTCAGACGGTTCTTCAAGTGGGTCTGATGTAGGTTCTACGAATCGAGTCGCATCCCCCGATGGGCTTAGTGAACCTATGGAACTTGAGGACGAGTTTGAACCCGTAGGCAGAGCTGCTTCGGGCAATTTGGCGTCTACCTCTCGTCGAGGTCGGATGCCAGACAGGTTTGTCCTTCGACCATGACGCCGGAGGGGCTTCAATCCCTTATTACCTTTTACAATTTTCCTGGGGAGTACGCCTATTTTATTCCTTCGAGTAGCTTTCTTTGGGAACACAGTCCTGATGAGATCGTGATATTTTGGGAGTAGCTCGCTACGACGCTGAGACTGCCTTTCCACCCCCTTCTTGTCAAGGTCATAAACCACTTCGGCATTACCGTCGCCCAGCTTCACCCGAACTCCATTCGTAACTTGGTGGGGACAATCTCCCTTTTTTGCGAACAGGGCTTTCCTTTAAACTTGGAGATATTCTCCTCTATTTTAATGCTTAGGAAACAAGCGAGTCCTCTTCCCGGGGGTAGGTGGGCGTATTACATGTCTCCTCGCCCGGGTTTTAAGCTTTTGTACGAAGTTCCCAACAAGGTCCTGGCGTGGCAGCGGGACTACTTCGGGGCGCGAAGTGTACAAGGGTGGCCTTTTCAGACCGGGTGGGGGATGGCCGCCCCTGACTTCGGTGTCACGCTTGATAAAGAGACGGTGAAGGGCCTCCGGCAATGGGCATGGCTAGGGCTAAAATGCCATCAGTACCTGACGGAGGGCAAGCTCATTGCGGTCGGCCTAAGTTCAGGTAGGTTCCTTGCTCAGAGGTTTCTTGTTTCGCTTTGTTCTTTCATTTTTGCTGATGCCGAACCTTTTTTGTAGGTGTGATGGACTCAGAGAGGACTCACGGTAGGCACCTGTTCCAAGGCATGAAGAGGAGGAAGCAGGTTGCCAAGTGAACTCGTGCCGAGCTGCCCCAGGATGTAGAGCCTCATGTTCTAGGCTATACGCCTGAGGATCTGCCCAGGGAGCCCGAGGTGGCTCCTTCAATGCAAGAAGCGACAGGGGCCCCTTATGCCGAGACTACTCACACGGGTGCTCCCGCCTACTCTAGTGCTCCCGCTTACTCTGGTTTCGCTTATACGCGAGCTAGGCCCTCAGGTTCAAGAGCTCAAGGGGAATTCAGGAGCGTGTTGTCGCCGAACTACGCTCTTCAGAAGAGTAGGGAGGCGACCTTCCCCGAGATCGCGGCCTGGACCAATCTTCCTTTGAACCAGATCGCCTATCGTGCTGCTACTCATGCCATGGTGGTGAGTCATTTCTTGTCGGGCTTTGTTTTTATCCCTCTTGTTGTCGTTCTCTTAATCACTTGGTTCTTTTTGGTAGGTGAACTCTTCTATTCATTCCTTGGCGGCCCAGGTGGAGAGAAGCTCGAGGCAGGTGCGAGCTGCCAAAGAGGCTTTCCGTGCCGTAGAGTCGACTACCTGAGCTGTTGAGGTGGCTGCTCGTGCTGCTGGCGAGGCAACTCACGTTACTATGGCTAGGCAGGCGAGGTCTCAGAGGGATGCCGAGGCCATGGGGGTGGTTGTGAAGCATATGGCGGACCTGAGGCTGGATCTGCAGCATCAGGTCGAATACCTTCAGGAGAACATAAGGGAGAAAACACAGATCTTTTCCCAAGGCATCGAAGATGCCAAGAAGAAGGTCGTTGATGACTACATCGCCTCGCTGCGCTTTGACGACCTGATGGTGGATTCTTACAGAAGGGGATTCAAACTGAGCCGGTGGATGATCCAGAACACGTACCCCTAGCTCGATATTAGTGCCATATCCACTTCGCATAAAACTTAGGAGATGACCAATGCTACTGATGGCGAGCCGGATTCCGAGGGCGAGGTAGGACCTACGGGTGTCGTTGAAGTGCCTTCTGATGAGGAAGAAGTAGCTCCAAGATTGTGAATTTTTTTTTTTCGAATGTACTCTTCCTTATCTTGCAATGGAATGAACTTTTCTTTTGGTTAAGTGTTGGTTGTTCTTTCTCTCGAACTGGCATATTTGCCGAATTGACAATATGCCCGATCAGTTTCTTGCCTGGGTTATTGCACTTGTGTGACCTGTTTCAGAGTTTGATACTTAGTCTTCGCATCGCCTATCTTTTGGATGACTTTTCTTTGCTTGCCTATGCCGAGGTTCCTTTGTTAGCTCGGCATCCTGGCCCTTAGGCTCTTGTAGCGATTTCGTTCACTTCGCTTGGCAGACTATAGGTAGTATCGCCTTAAGTTAGCGATGTTCCACGCTCGGGGTACTTGTTTGCCCTCTAAGGTTTCAAGCTCGTATGCCCCCTCGAGCGCTCTTTTTACTCTGTAGGGCCCTTCCCAATTTGGTCCAAGTTTTCCCACGCCGGGTTCGGGCACCATAATCTTATGGAGAACCAGGTCGCTGACTCGGAAGCTTCACTTCTTTACTTTAGCGTTGTAGTACCGAGCTACTTGCTATTGGTAGGCCGCTGTCCGGATGTGCGCGAGGTCTCTTACCTCATTCAGTAGGTTGAGGTTGGTACGCAACTCGTCTCCGTTTGTCTGATCGTCATATGCTTCTAGTCATAGTGTAGGTATTTTGATTTTCGCTAGGATTACCATTTCAATGTCGTAGGTGAGGTTAAAGGGGGTCTCTCCCATGGCGGTTTTTTCTGTAGTCCAGTGAGCCCATAAAACACTTGGTAGCTCGTCCGCCCACAATGCTTTAGCTTGGTCTAGTCGTGCTTTCAGTCCGCGCAGGATGGCTCTGTTCATTACTTCTGTCTCACCGTTTGCCTGCGGGTATGCGACCGATGTGAAGTTCTGACGAATTCCCATATTCTGACACCATTCTTGGAACTTGATATCCTCGAACTGTTTGCCATTGTTGGAGTCAATACCCGAGGTAGCCCAAAGCGACATACTATGCTCTTCCAAAAGAAGTTCTGTATGTTTTGGGCTGTAACTGTTGCCAGAGGTTCAACTTCTATCCATTTTGTGAAGTAATCTACTGCCACCACTAGGAACTTTCTCCCACCTGTTGCTGGCGGGAATGGCCCCAAGAGGTCGATGCCCCATTGTGCGAAGGGCCATGGGCTAATGAGGTATTTGAGGTCGGAAACAGGCTGATGGTGGATGTTGGCATGCTTTTGACACTTGTCGCATTTTCTGACGAGCTCGACAACTTCTGTCTTCATCGTTGACCAGTAGTATCCTTGTCGAAGTGCCTTTTGGGCGATGGCTCTGCCCCCCAGGTGTCCGCCGCACAGACCTTCATGAGTGTCACGGAGTACGAGCTTGGCCTCGGTAGGTCGCAGGCAACGCAAGTAGGGGAGTGTGTAGGACCGTCGGTACAACCGTTCGTCTATCATGACGTATTTGACTGCTTGGCGCTGCACCCTCTTGGCTGCATTGCGGTCCGTAGGGAGGGTTCCATCTAGCAAGAATTTCGCGAGTGGGTCGATCCAGCTCGGCTCTGCTTCAAGGACGGGAGTGACCTCCTCTACCCCACTGAGAATGCTAGGCCAAGGTAAGTCCTCTATGTACACGGTTCTCATGGTGTTGTGACTCGTGCTGGCTAATCGGGACAGGGCATCGGCCTGAGTGTTCTCTGACCTCGGGATTTGCCTAATGAAGTGTGACTAGAAGTTGAGTAGAGCCTCTTTTACTTTCGCCAAGTATGCGATCATGGAGAGCTCGCGTGCTTCATACTCGCCCGTAACCTAGTTGACCACGAGTTGGGAATCGCTATAGATAACTATGTGCTTTGCTTTTACCTTTTGCGCTAGGTTCAGCCCGACTTTCAGTGCCTTGTACTCTGCCTCGTTGTTGGATGTCGCGAACTCAAAGCGTAGTGCGTATTCCAATTTTGTGCCACCTGGGCCGCATAAGACTATTCTAGCCCCGCTGCCCTGCTGGTTCGAATAACCATCTACGTGAAGGATCCAGGGCTCCTCATCCCAATTCGTGCTTGGCCTAACCAGGAGAGATGCCACACTGGCTGCTACTTCACGGGGTTCAGACTCTATTGGCTTGGGAGCTCCGAGTTCACCCGAACTGGAGATCTCGGGCTCAACCGGCCCAGGGGCTTCGAGGCTGAATGTGCACTCGGTGATAAAATCTGCTAAGGCTTTGTCCTTAATGGCAGTATGTGGCTTGTATTGGAGGTCGTATTCGCTGAGCTCGATGGCCCACTTCGTCAGCCGATCGGAAACGTCAGGCTTGATTAAGACTTGTCTCTGAGGTTTGTCAGTCAAGACGACAATGGTGTGAGCCTGGAAATATGGACGGAGTTTTCGAGCTGCAATCACCAGTGCATACGCTAGCTTTTCTATCTGCGGGTATCTCGTCTCTGCTTCCTGTAGAATTTTACTAACATAATAGACGGGCCGCTAAACCCGATCTACTTTCTTTATTAGTACCGAACTGACCACCTCATCGCTCGCCGAGAGGTACAGTTCTAAGACCTCGCCCTCCTTGGGCCTGGCTAAGGTTGGCATAGTGGTAAGGTAGCTCTTTAGCTCATCGAACGCGAGCTGGCAGTCTCGGGTCCATTCGAACCCTTTGCCTTTGATCGCTTTAAAGAAAGGCAGACATTGGTCTTCCGATTTGGACATGAAGCGGCTGAGGGCAGCTATGCGGCCGTTTAGCCTCTGAACCTCTTTTACTTTTCGGGGTGGTCTCATATCTAGGATAGCCTTTATTTTGTCCGGGTTGGCCTCAATACTGCGCTGGTGGACAATGTACCCTAGAAACTTACCCGAGGTGACACCGAAGACACATTTGTTGGGTTCAGTCTCATGCTAAATTGTCATAGAATTTGGAAGATAAAATCTAAGTTTTTAATTAATTCCTACGAGAACTGCGTTTTGACGACCATGTCGTCTACATAACATTCTATTTTCGTGCCAATTAAGGGCCAAAAAAGCTTATTTACAAGTCTTTAGAAGGTCGCCCCAGCATTCTTTAGTTCGAAGGGCATGACCTTGTAACAGTACAGGTCGAACTCGGTTATGAAGCTGGTTTTTTCCTCATCGGACTAGTCCATCTTGATTTGGTTGTAGCCTGAGTAGGCGTCCAAGAAGTTTAGCAGCTCATGTCCCGAGGTCGTGTCCACTAGGCGGTCAATTCGGGAGAGGGGGAAGCAATATTTTGGGCAAGCTCGGTTCAGGTCGGTGTAGTCGACGCACATGCGCCACTTCCCGTTTGCTTTTTTCACCAGCACTAGGTTGGCTACCCAGCTCGGGTAATGAACTTCCCTTATGAAGTCCGCTGCTAGTAGCTTTTCGACCTCTTCGTCGACTGCCCTCCAGCGCTCCGGGGCTAAGTTGCGTTTCTTCTGTCTAATGGGTCTGACTATAGGGTCAGTGTTAAGTTTGTGAGTTATAAGTTCAGGGTCAATACCGGGCATATCGGCCGGGACCATGCAAAAATGTCTAAATTTTGAAGTTAGAAACTCACCAGTTCGGTTAGTAGAGGCTCTTTGGCGGAAGCACCAATCTATAGCATTCGAGTCGGATCTATAGCCGAGGTTGGGATCGCGACCGTTTCCTCGGTGGGCGAAGCTCGTTCTTCGCCCTACTCCGTAGGCCGCTCCAGTTCAAGGTCATCGGCTGCCTTGGTTTTTCCCTTTAGAGCAGCAACATAACATTTGCGGGACTCAAGCTGGTCGCCCCGCGCTACCCCCACACCGAAGTCTGTGGGGAACTTCATTGCCAGATAGTAGGTGGAGACCACTGTCCGCAAAATATGCGTAATTGACGCCCTATTATGGCATTGTATGGGGAGGGGGTCACGACCACTAGGAAATCGTGGTTGACTCTGACCGCGCAAGGCCATGTGCTGACTTCCACAGGTACTGTTATCCTCCCGAGGGGCTTGACTTCCTCTCCACAAAAGCCCACCAGAGGAGTGTTTGCGGGCTTCAAATCGCTTCTCTGCAACTGTAGTTGGTCAAAACCGACTTGAAGAGGATGTCTGTCGAACTACCTGAGTCCACAAGTACGCGTCGGACTTCGAAGTCGTTGATCCTTAGTTTTATGACGAGCGCGTCATCGTGGGGATAGTGGACGCCTCGCGTATCGTCTTCCGTGAAAAAGATCGGTTCTTCCGTCTTCGGCCTCTTTGGAGGGTTCTGTTCTTCTCGGGCTCCCTCGCAAACTGATGTTCGTGCTGCTGCCGAAGTGCACCCTACTACCACCGAACCTCCTACTATTACATGGATGGTTCCCCGAACTGGCCTCTCTTCTGGAGGCGGTCGCTGCAAGGCTTCGGCCGGTCTGCTGCTGGACTCGGGGGCATCCTTTCTGTGCTCCCCTTGCCAACCTGCTTTAATATTATTGTCATTATGTTGTACAAAATTTCTCAAGTATCCGCGACGGATGAATCCCTCTATCTCATCCCGGAGATTATTACATTGTTTGGTACTATGACCGTGATCTCTATGAAAACTATAGTATAGATTTTTATTTCTCTCGTTTGGATTACTCTTTAGGCGAGGTGGCCACTTTACGTAGGGGGGTCCTTGATCGTCATCAAGATCTCGGTCCACCTTGTGTTCAACGGCGTGTAATATGTCTGAACTGCTAAGGGAGCTCGTGACGGCTGGCTTGGCTTCGCCTCTCGGGTCTGGCTTCTTCTGTCGCCTGGGTTGGAGGGCTCACCTTCCTTTTTTCTTTTCTCGACCCCGCCTTCGGTTCTTTTGTTGATTTCTTCCTCTGTTCTCATGAACTTGTCCGCGAGCTTGAGGAAATCGGCCACAATCGCTGGCTGGCTAGCCACCATGTGCCATTTGAACTCCTTGTGCGTTACCCCTCTCTTGGGCATCGTGAGCTGTATCGCGGGGTCTAATCGCGGTATCTGCAAGCATGCTTCATTGAACCGCTTGATGTAGTTCCGGATGGATTCCCCTTCCCTTTGGACTACCCCGAAGATACTTTCCTCGGTTCTGGGGCACCGTTTGCTAGTAACGAAGTGTGCGGTGAAGATCTGCACGAACTGGGCCCAGCTTCTTATTGACCCGGGGGCTAGGTTCCGGTACCAGGTGCGGGCCACCCCCCTGAAGGTGGTGGTGAAGGCCACGCACATGCATGACTCGCTGGCCCTAGCGAGGTGTATTTGTGACTGGAAAGCGTCAACGTGGTCGTTGGGGTCAAAGGACCCATCATACTTGTCCAAAGATGGAAGCTTGAAGTCTCTGGGCATGGGGGCTGCTAAGAGTTCTGATGCGAGGGGGGAAGGAACTGAGAGAATTGGGACAGTTTTTACCTCGTCCGAGCTCGTCTCTTCCTTGCCTCTGAGCTCTGGTAGGACACGGGTAGCAGTTCGGCGACTTTGTTGGTGCCTTCGTTGAGCGGGCCTGGTGCTGGCGCTGTTGGCCTCCGTGTTGCCGAGCTCGATGGGCCCGGAATCTTGGTCTGCTCCTAGGGCGCTGAACCGATTCTCAATGAGTGGGAACTCAGGCTTGGAGCGCCAAGGTGCTGACTTTGTGGGCGAGGTTCCCGACCCACCTGCTAGCTGCGATGCAGGGGTAATTTTTCTTTACTTTCGGCCTGGGAATGAGGCCTGGATATTAGGGGGGTTTTGGAGTTGGGAAGCTTCTCCTCGTTGAGGGCATCCACCTAGAGGGGAGGCCTTAACCAGCTTTGGAACAGGGTGCCGGGGGGGAAGCAGTGACTGGTTTAGGGGTAGCTGAGGGAACTGTTGTTGATAATGGTGTTGGGAGAGGTGGTGTAGTACCTGGTGCTGCTGGAGTTGATGCTACTGAAATTGTTGCATTTGGGCTTGCATTGCCCGCATGCATTGCATTAGGTTGTCCAACTGGTTCTGGAGGGTCGCCAGTGGGACAACAGTTGGTTCAGTGAAGGTTGTTTCGATAGGGAGTGGAAGAGGGGTGTTCAAGGCAGGAAGGTTCAGGGGCGCCACTGCTTGTGGCGCATTCAAGTTGGGGATCTCATCCACTAAAAGAGGGATGGTGAACTGCCCGATGCACACCACGGGAACTTGGAGTTGCTCCCCGGTGGTGGTCGTTTCTGTGCCACGTCCGACATTGTTGGAGGAAGCCATGGGTGTTGGAGTTCTTCGGAAGAAGAGTAGGTAAGAGAGATTTAGAGGGAGGCTTTTACAAGTGTTCCCACAGACGGCGCCAATTGATGGTGCGCAATCTGGCCGGTCCTAACTGTCAACAACCTTGCCTCTGACTGGAGCAACGGGAAGCCTGAAACGGAGAAGATGAGGGAACTCCAGGGGAACCCGGTGAGATTGCTCCGAAGCTCAAGTTAGTATTCTCTCAAAGGCAAGATAAAACCAGATGGTGCAAAGTTTGCATAGCTTGTTGTTGGGGGTAGGGGGCCTTTTATAACCACTTCGCGCACTCACTCCGAGGCCTCTATCAGGTCGAGTATGATTACTTCTGTGTTTCTGCCAGTTCGGGTGTCATCCTTTCTGCTGGGACAGAACCGCAACTGCTCCTTATCGAAGCCGTCTTTGTAACTGGAGATGGCAGTGTCAGATGGCGGTGGCAGGTGGCCATTTGAAGTGCGCTGTCAAGCGTCAGATCCCAAGTCAGTCAAGTGCGCTGCCCCTGGATACGAGCTTCCTCGATGTCAGGCTTGGTACGGTTTGTTCAGTTTGGCGTCCTGGAGGTGAAGTACTGGAGTGGTGAGCGAGTTGAAGTCTTTGAGTTCAGAGGCATGTCCTAAACTGCCATAGGGCAGGCCAGTTCGGTGGCGTGTCCCAAACTACCATAGGGCAGGCCAGTTCGGTGAGGTGTGTCCCGAACTGTTATACGGCAGGCCAGTTCAGTAAGGTGTGTCCCAAACTGCTATAAGGCAGGCTAGTTCGGAGAGGTGTGTCCCGAACTGCTATACGGCAGGCTAGTTCGGAGATGTGTGTCCCGAACTGCTATACGGCAGGCCAGTTCAGTAAGGTGTGTCCCAAACTGCTATAAGGCAGGCTAATTCGGAGGTGTGTTCCGAACTACAATAGGGCAGGCCAATTCGGGTTTGGCTCGGGGCCTAAGGGAGAGTTTGGGTTCCAAATCTTCCTTCATCAGCTCTCAACTCCCAAGCCTCCCATTGACTTCAACTCCGCTAGTGTGACCTTATCTTACACCACTGGTCCTATGTCCGAAAAAAATAAGAAGTTGGTTTTGGCCCTGCAAGACTGTGTTTAGGTTGTTTATGTAGTCCCTTAGAGTCTTGCGTTGAGAATATATCTCTATAAATTAATAAGGATATATTCCCAATGCACGTCTGTAAAAGATTAAGCAAAAAGAAAATTACAAAAAAAAAAGAGGATTGTGCCTTGTTAGAAATCAACAATATTAAAATCTTTGTCAAACTCTTATGATCATAGATCCTATATCGTATTTCATGCCCATGCTATTTAGAACTAATACAGTACATCTTACTATAGAACATAAATAGAATGGAATTACAGAACGGGATTCTTGTAGTGAACTCAATATAACTGAAATGAGGCTTGGATAAATATATGCTTCAATTGAACTTCCTAATAAAAAAAAGAGAGGCTACAGAAGCAGTTTTGGCTTTTGTTGATGAAACAAGAAATATTCATAGACATTTATTAAAACGTAAACTATAACGTGATCCAAGAAATTAAACCACAGAGAAAAGACGAGATTTTATCCCCCAAAGCGAATTGCTGAATCAAGGCCGTTAGACTTTCCGCCAGAGTGGACGATGCTCTGATAATCAGCTTGTTGTTAACTATTCTTTTATTTCTTTTATGCGATGATTTGTGTTGGTTGTAGGTGTTGTTTTATTTTCCGGCCTTATTGCTTTATAGATTTGTTCTATTTTATTCTATTCTCCTGCTTTGTTTTATGTTATTCCAAAACAATATTCTGGTTATTTCTTTTGTTTTAGTTATTTTGGTTGAACAGATATATATTGGGGTTAAAACTGTAGATATTTATTTTGGTTGAACAGATAGATATTTATTTTGAAGGAAAGAGTAGGGAAAAGAAGGGGAATGCAGAGAATCCTATATAAGATTTGTAAAGATTTCCCTTAGTTTTCTTTCCTTTTCTTATTTTTTCCTTCAAACCAAACATAGCCTTAGTGATAGAACCGCCAATGCAAGGTTTAAAATTTTATTATGTATCGGCCTGTATTGGTTTTTCAAATTACCGGCATGAGAGACAGTCCTAAATCAAAAGTACCATCTCTTTTTGCCGTGCCAAAACAGTATCAACTTCATATCAGGCTAGTATTGGCCCGTTTCAGGATGTTTCGGCAAATACGTGATGAATTCACTGTTACAATTAGAATAACCTTCTAAATAGGGCTTCTAAACCCATCTCATAAGCCTTCTTTCTTTCCCAAACCCTCTAGAAACTTTCTTTACATTTCTAGAGACTCAAATCTAGAAAAAACCCATAAAAACACCTACAAAATTGAAATATTCAACAAGTTTTTCAATGTTGTTTAAAATGTAGCGAAAATATGATATTTTTTCAAAATTTTTTACATTTTCATCCAATGCTTTTGGGTTTTTTTTAGTTTGGATATTTGAAAACATCTTTATGTATACTGGTTTGCTATTCTTGTGCAAAAAATCCCACTTATTTTGCTGCTATATGTAAATCTTTATAAATATTTGAAGAAATTCTAGAATAATAAAAAATCTGAAAAAAATGAAATTTTTAGGTTTTCATTTGATCTACCTCTAGAAGTTGATTATGCTGTAGATTTATGGATGATCTACCATGTCCATAGGTCAATTTAAATTTGTCTAAATAATTGATTTTTTTATCTTTTTTTATTTTTGGAATAAATAAAATATATATAATTTCTTTAATTTTATATGATCTAACTGACGGAGCGCAATCTGGATGGTCTTAGTTGTCCGCTGCCTAGCTTCCGAACGGGGTAGCAGGGAACCTGAAACGGAGGAGATGGGAAAGCTTCGGGGGGAACGCGGTGTAGAGGCTCCGAAGATCAAGTTACAATCCTTCAAAAGCAAGGTAGTGCCAGATAGCGCAAAGTTTGCATACCTCCGTTGTCGGGGGGCAGGGGGCTCTTATAGTCACTTCGTGTACTCGTCCCAAGGCCCTTGTCAGATCGGGTATGATTCCCCTTGAGCTTGTCAATTCGGCCGTCGTCCTTTCTGCTGAGACAGAACCGTCACTGCCTAACCGTCTAACTGGAGATAGCAGTGTCAGTGGCGGTGGCAGGTGGCCCTTTAGAGTGCTGCTGCCAAACGTCAGATCCCAAGTCAGTCAGGTGTGGCGCCCTCGGGCACGGACTTCCCTAGTGTCAGGCATGGTACGACTTGTTTGGTTTTGGTGCCCAGAAGGTGATGCGAAGTGCTGAGCGAGGCGGTCTTGAGCTCGGAGGTATCTATAGGGCAGGTCAGTTTCGGTGAGGTGTATCCCGAACTATTACAAGGTGGGTCAGTTCGGCGAAGTGTATCCCGAGCTGTTACAAGGTGGGTTAGTTCAGCGAAGTGTATCCCGAGCTGTTACAAGGTGGGTCAGTTCGGCGAAGTGTATCCCGAGCTGTTACAAGGTGGAAGTTTCGGCGAAGTGTATCCCGAGCTGTTACAAGGTGGGTCAGTTCGGCGAAGTGTATCCCGAGCTGTTACAAGGTGGGTCAGTTCGGTGAAGTGTGTCCCCTTGTTCCCGCCTAGGCTTGGCCCCTTTTACCGAGCTATTGTTTCTGCCACGTGTCTCATAATAGAGAGGTCGGGCCAAATCTTCCGTCATCAATTGCCCCCCACTCCTTGCACCGGGGGTCTTGCCATGGTGCGGGGAGTTTTCGCGAGGTATCTGGTGGATTTGACCCGTCCTTCGAACCTTCACTATACGAGACGCTTTTGCTAGGGTTTTTTCGGTTTCCGAGAAGGCTGGAAACGTGCTTACTCAAGAACGCTGGTGGTTGTGACCGCGCGTTTTAAATTTCAAACCAATTCGCGCCGCTAGGACGTGACAGCGGGTCATTTCAAAAAGGCACGCCACTGCTGTACGTGCGCGGTCGACTGTCAGGGAGACATGCGGCGCGTCAGTTTCGAAAAGACGCGTGTCGAAGCGACGTCGGTTTCAAAAAGACGCGCTGACGTTTCGCTTTTTTCGGAAAGACGTGCGCCAATCACGTCTCGACCTTAAGGGTTGTGCGGTCAGTAAGAGCGTGGGCCGTCGGATCGTCTTCGGTCTGCACGGTCGATTCTTGGTTACTGTAGCTATAAATAGTGGGGGACCCCGGTTGTTGTCACTTCTGCGGTTTGTTTACTGAGTTCGCGTCCAACCTTTCAGCTCGCGTCAAGGCTGGTTATACAGTTCACGGTTCTTTGGTTTTTCTTCAAACTTTCCGGTGAGTACTTTCTTGAATTCGTCTTTTCCCCAATGTCTAACTTTGATAGCTTAGACGATTCTTCGAGTAGGGCCGATGTAGGTTCCACCAACCGAGCCGTGTCCCCAGACTGCCTCAGTGATCCTGAGGTGGAGTTTGAGGACTACGAACCAGTAGGTCGAGTCGCTTCGGGCAGTTTGGCATCTACCTCCCGCCGAGGTCAGATGCTAGTCCGGTTTGGCCCTTCGACCATGACGCCTGAGGGGCTTCAATCCATACTTCTGTCTTACAATCTTCCTGGGGGGTACACATATTTTATTCCTTTGGGTAGCTTTCCTTGGGAACACGGTCCCGACGAGATCGTGATTTTTCGAGAGCAGCTTGCTGCAGGGTTGCGACTTCCTTTCCATCCCCTTCTCGTCAAAGTCATAAACCACTTTGGTGTCACCATTGGCCAGCTTCATCCGAACTCTATTCGGAACTTGGTGGGGACAATTTCCCTTTTTTGCGAGCAGAACTTTCCCTTAGACTTAGAGATATTCTCCTCTATCTTGATGCTCAAGAGACAGGCGGGTTCTCATCCTGGGGGGAGACGGGCGTATTACCTTTCTCCTCGCCAAGGTTTCAAGTTTCTGCACGATCTTCCTAATAAGGTCCTGACTTGGAAGCGGGACTACTTCGGCGTGCGAAGTGCACAAAGATGGCCCTTTCAGACCCGGTGGGGTGAGGCCGCTCCCGATTTGGGCGTAACTCTTGATAAAGAGACGGTGAAGGGTCTCCGGCAATGGGCACGGCAAGGCTTAAACTGCCACCACTACTTATCGGAGGCCAAGCTTATTGCAGCCGGCCTGAGTTCGGGTGGGTTTCTAGCTATGCGGTTTTTTGCTTGCTTTGTTCTTTCATTTTTTTTTCTGATGTCGAACTCGTTTCTGTAGGTGTGATGGACGCGGAGAGAACTCGTGGGGGGCGTTTGTTCCAAGGTATGAAGAGGAGGAAGCGGGTCGCCAAGCAAACTCGTACCGAGCTGCCCCTGGATGAGGAGCCCCAAGCCCCAGGCCATACGCCAGAGGATCTGCCCAGGGAGCCCGAAGTGACTCCACCGGTGCACGAGACTGCCGGGGCGCCTTACGCTGAAACCACTCATACGGGCGCTCCTGCGTACTCAAGTGCTCCTGCTTACTCCGGGTCTGCTCATACGCGGGCTGGGCCCTCAGGCTCGGGAGCTCAAGGGGAGTTTAGGAGCGTGTTGACGCCAAACTACGCTCTTCAAAAGAGTAGGGACGCTACTTTCCCCGAGGAGGTCGCGGCGTGGACTGATCTTCCCTTGAATCAGGTCGCTTGCCGCACCGTAACACATGCCATGGTGGTAAGTTAGATTCTGTTTTCCTTTTTTATTCTGTTGCTTCTGTTGTCATTTGCTCACTTGTTTCTTTTGGTAGGTGAATTCTTCGATTCATGCCTTGGCGGCCCAAGTGGAGAGGAGCTCGCGACAAGCGCGAGCTGCTAGGGCTACCGCTCATGCTGTTGAAGAAGCCTTCGGTGCTGTAGAGGCAAATAGCCGGCCTGCTGAGGCGGCTGCTTATGCTGCTGAAGAGGCTGCTCGGGTCGCGATGGCCAGACAGGCGAGGTCTCGCGTCGTCTACATAGCAATCTATCTTCGTACCAATCAGGGGCCGAAATAGCTTATTTACAAGTCTTTGGAAAGTTGCCCCGGCATTTTTTAGTCCGAAGGGCATGACTTTGTAGCAATACAAACCGAACTCGGTTATGAAGCTGGTTTTCTCCTCATCGGATGGGTCCATCCTAACTTGGTTGTAGCCCGAGTAGGCGTCCAGGAAGCTTAGCAACTCGTTTCCCGAGGTCGCGTCCACTAGGCGGTCAATTCTGGGGAGGGGGAAGCAATCTTTCGGGCAAGCTCGGTTCAGGTCGGTATAGTCGACGCACATGCGCCACTTGCCGCTTGCCTTTTTTACCAACACCAGGTTGGCCACCCAGCTCGGGTAGTGGACTTCCCTTATGAAGTTTGTTGCGAGGAGCTTCTCGACCTCCTCGTCGACCGCTCTCTAGCGTTCAGGGGCTAAATTGCATTTCTTCTGTCTAACGGGTCTGACTACAAGGTCAGTATCAAGTTTGTGAGTTATCAGTTCGGGGCTAATGCCGGGCATGTCGGCCGCGGACCAGGCAAAAATATCTAAATTTTGAAGTAAAAAACTCACCAGTTTGGTTCGTAGGGGGTCTTCGATGGAAGCTCCGATGCTTAGTGTGCGAGCTGGGTCCGTAGCTGAAGTCGGGATTGCGACTATTTCCTTCGTGGGCGAAGCTCGCTCCTCACCTTGCTCCGCCGGCCGCTCCAGTTCGAGGTCGTCAGCCGCCTTGGTTTTTCCCTTTAGGGCGGCAACGTAGCACTTGCGGGACTCGAGCTGGTCGCCCCGCGCTACCCCTATACCGAAGTCCGTAGGGAACTTCATGGCCAAATAGTAGGTGGAGACCGCCGCCCGTAGGATATGCGTGATCGGCCGCCCTATTATGGCATTGTATGGGGAGGGGGTCGCGACTACCAGAAAATCATGGTTGAGTCTGACCGCACAAGGCCATGTGCCAAATTCCACAGGGACAGTTACTTTTCCGAGGGGCCTGACTTCCTCTCCGCTGAAACCTACCAGGGGAGTGTTCACGGGCTTCAACTCGCTCCTCTGTAACTGCAGCTGGTCAAATGCTGATTTGAAGAGGATGTCCGCTGAGCTGCCCGAATCTACGAGTACGCGCCTAACCTCGAAGTCGCTGATCCTTAGCTTAATGACAAGCACGTCATCATGGGGGTAGTGGACTCCTCGCGCGTCGTCCTCCGTGAAAAAGATTGGTTCTTCGGTCTTTGGTCTCTTTGGGGGGTTCCGTTCTTCGAGGGCCGCTTCGCGAACTGAAGTCCGGGCTGCTGCCGAGGTACACCCCGCTACCACCGAACCTCCCACTATTACATGGATGGTTCCCCGAACTGGCCTCTCTTCCGGAGGCTGCTTCTGCAACGGTTCGGTAGGTCTGTTGCTAGACTCGGGGGCATCCTTTTCGTGCTCCCTTTGCTGACATGCTTTATTGTTATTGCTGTGCTGTACAAAGTTTCTCAAGTATCCGCGACGGATGAGTCCCTCTATATCGTCCCGGAGGTTATTACACTGTTCGGTGCTATGACCATGGTCTCTATGGAAACTACAATACAAATTCTTGTTCCTCTCGTTCGGATTTCCTTTTAGGCGAGGTGGCCACTTAACGTACGGAGCGTCTTTGATCGTCATTAAGATCTCCGTCTGCCTCGTGTTTAATGGCGTGTAGTCCGTCCGAACAGCTAGGGGGGCCCGGAAGGACTGGTTCGGCTTCGGCTCCCGGGTCGGGTTTTTTCTATTCACCGGGTTGGAGAGCTTGCCTTCTCTCTTTCTTTTCTCGTTCCCGCCTTCGGTTCCTAGGTTGATTTTTTCCTCTGTCCTCATGAACTTATCAGCGAGTTTGAGGTATTCGGCCACGGTCGCGGGCTGGTTGGCCACCATGTGCCATTTGAACTCTTTGTGCGTCACCCCTCTTTTGGTCGCCGTGAGCTGCACTACGGGGTCCAACCGCGGTATTTGCAAGCATGCTTCGTTGAACCGCTTGATGTAGCCCCGAATAGATTCTCCTTCTCTTTGGACCACTCCGAAGATGCTTTCCTTTGTTCTGGGGCACCGTCGGCTGGTGATGAAGTGTGTGGTGAAGATTTGCACGAACTAGGCCCAGCACTTTATCGACCCGTGGGCCAGGTTCCTGTATCAAGTGCGGGCTACCCCCCTGAGGGTGGTGGTAAAGGCCATGCACATGCACGATTCGCTAGCCCTGGCGAGGTGCATTTGCGACTGAAAGGCGTCAACGTGGTCGTTGGGGTCGAAGGACCCGTCGTACTTGTCCAGAGGTGGGAGCTTGAAGTCTCTAGGTAAGGGGACCGCCAGGAGTTCCGATGCGAGGGGGGAAGGAACGGAGAGAGCCGGGGTAGCCCCTACCTCGTCCGAGCTCATGTCTTTGCCTCTGAATTCCGACAAGGCGCGGGTGGCGGTTTGGCGACTTCGCCGGCGCCTTCGCCGTTGAGCGGGCCTTGTGCTGGCGCTACTGGCCTCCATGTTACCGAACTCGATGGGCCCGGAATGCTGGTAGTCTGCCGCCAGGGCGCTAAATCGGTTTTCGGTGAGCGGGAGCTCGAGCCTGGAGCGTCGGGGTGCCGACCTCGTAGGCGAGGTTCCCGACCCGCCTGCGGATTGCGAGGCGGGGATGACATTTTTCTCTCTTCGGCCTGGGGACGAGGCCTGGCTGTTGGGGTGGTTCTGGGGCCGGGAGGCCTTCGTCTAGCGGGGGCGCCCATCCTACGGGGAGGCCTTGACCGGCCTCGGAGCGGAGTGGCGAGGTGGAAGTAGTGGTTGGTTCAGTGGCAGTTGGGGGAACTGCTGTTGATAGTGATACTAGGAGATGTTGTGCAGCACTTGGTGCGGGTGAAGCTGGTGTTGCTGGAATTGTTGCATTTGGGCTTGCATTGCCCGCATGCACTGCATCAGGTCCTCCAATCGGTTTTGGCTGGCTGCCAGGGGGACGGCAGTTGGTTCAGTGAAGGTTGTCTCAATAGGGAGAGGAAAAGGGACGCTTGTGGTAGGAGGGTTTACGGGTGCCACTGCTTGTGGCGTGTTCAAGATGGGGAACCCATCCGCCGAAAGGGGGATGGTGAACTGTCCAGCGCACACTACGGGGACCTGAAGTTGCTCCCAGTGGCGTTTGTCTCCGTGCCACGTCCAGTGTTGCTGGAGGAGGCCATGAGTGTTGGGTTTTTTGAAGAAAAAGGGGGTATCGAAGTTTGGAGGGAAGGCTTTTTGAAGCGTTTCCCACAAACGACCCCAATTGATGGAGTGCGATCCGGCTGGTCTTAGCTGTCCGCTACCTTGCTTCCGAACGGGGTAGCAGGGAACCTGAGACGGAGGAGATGGGAAAGCTTCGGGGGGAACCCGGTGTAGAGGCTCCGAAGCTCAAGTTACAATCCTTCAAAAGCAAGGTAGTGCGAGATAGCGCAAAGTTTGCATACCTCCGTTGTCGGGGGGCAGAGGGCTCTTATTGTCACTTCGTGTACTCATCCTGAGGCCCTTATCAGATCGGGTATGATTACCCTTGTGCTTGTCAATTCGGTCATCGTCCTTTCTGCTGAGACAAAACCGTCACTGCCCAACCGTCTAACTGGAGATGGCGGTGTCAGTGGCGGTGGCAGGTGGTCGTTTAGAGTGCTATTGCCAAACGTCAGATCCCAAGTCAGTCAGGCGTGGCGCCCTCGGGCACGGACTTCCCTAGTGTTAGGCATGGTACGACTTGTTTGGTTTTGGTGCCCAGAAGGTGATGCGAAGTGCTGAGCGAGGCGGTCTTGAGCTCGGATGTATCTATAGGGCAGGTTAGTTTCGGCGAGGTGTATCCCGAACTGTTACAAGGTGGGTCAGTTCGGCGAAGTGTATCCCGATCTGTTACAAGGTGGGTCAGTTCGGTGAAGTGTATCCCAAGCTGTTACAAGGTGGGTCAGTTCGGCGAAGTGTATCCCGAGCTATTACAAGGTGGGTCAGTTCGGCGAAGTGTATCCCGAGCTGTTACAAGGTGACAGTTTTGGCGAAGTGTATCCCGAGCTGTTACAAGGTGGGTCAGTTCGGCGAAGTGTATCTCGAGCTGTTACAAGGGTCAGTTCAGCGAAGTGTGTCCCCTTGTTCCCGCCTAGGCTTGGCCCCTTTTGCCGAGTTGTTGTTTTTGCCACGTGTCTCATAATAGAGAGGTCGGGCCAAATCTTCCTTCATCACTAACCCTATAGGCTGAGTATGTTGTAGATCTATGTATGATCTACCATGTCCATAGATCAATTGAATTTTTTTCTAAATAATTTATTTTTTTATTTTCGGAATAATATATATATATATATATATATATATATATATATATATATATAATTTCTTTATTTTTATATGATCTAACCCTATAGGCTGAGTATGTTGTAGATCTAAGGATGATATACCTTGTCCATAGATCAATTGATTTTTTTATAAATAATTGATTTATATATATATTTTAAAATTTTGGAATAAAAAATATTTATAAGTTCTTTAATTTTATGTAATTTAACCTTATAGGCTTAGTATGTTGCAGATCTATGGATGATTTACCATGTCCATAGATCAAATTTATTCATTTTTTTGTTACATATTTACTTTTCTTAAATTTTGTTTAAAGTTTAGATTAAAACATGAAAAATAATTATTTGAATAAAAATAAATAATTATTTAGGTTTTAGAAATTAGAATGAAACATGCAAAATAGTTACTTGATCTATTATGTCCATAAATCCATTCAATTTTTCTGTTACATATTTACTTTTCCTAATTTTAATTTAATTTTTAAAAAAATTACAAGCAAAATAATTATTTGAATAAAAATAAATAACTATTTTGTTTTTAGAAAATTAGAATGAAACATGCAAAATAATTAATTGATCTATTATGTCCATAAATCCATTCAATTTTGCTATTACATATTTACTTTTCTTAATTTTAATTTAATTTTTAGAATAAAACAAACAAACACATTGGAGCTTAATTGAGTACTTTATTAAATAGTATGTTTTTGTTCTTGTATATTGATTATAATATATATTTTTCATGAAACTCATTAAAACATGTTATTTTTATGCATAAATAACCCATTTATGTCTTATATTTAGTAATATTGATGTTTATTTATTATTTATTGGAGTATTTATAGCATTTCCATGTGTTTTAATGTGTATCTTAATTTTTCATCCGTATTCATGCGTATCCAAGGCATATCCCAATACCTCTCTTAAATTTTCCTTTCCGACTCGCATTGTGTTTCCGATACTTTAAACCTTGCGCCAATGATATTATTCAATGCATTTATAATTAGATGAAATATGGATCTATGTCTACCCGATCCACTATAATCAGGTTGGATTCAAGTTAAATATATATGCTCATATATACTTAAAAACTATATTATATCTATCATTAAAGTTGGCCTCAACTTGTATTTTCACTAAATTGTCATAGGTTCAAGTTTTATACGAGTAATTTTCAATTCATTTTATCTATAAAATATAATATTAAAGTGATTTCTAGTTCTTTCTATTAATAATATATAATGTTTTGATCACTTCTAGTATAATTTATTTATACTATTTAGTATCTAATTGTAATCTATCTAAATTCGATTTGAACCTGCTAGATATCCAATGGATATAATCTAATTCAAATTCCAATATGCCGGTTCAACTGGCAAGTATTAGACATAAAATACTATCTATATAAAATACAGTACCCTAAATTTTAGCTTAAATGACAATTTAGCCTCCGAACTTTAAAATGTAACAATATAATACCTATACTTTTGAAACGCGACAATCCGATCCCTGCCGTTAATGGACCATCAACAGGAACATAAAAAGACGTAAATACCTATCTCGCTTTCAATAACTGAGTTCGAATCATTTTCAAAATGATGGAAATGACTTCCACTATAATAACCTTTCTTTGCGAGTGGGAACCACTGTTGTTCACTGCTCTAATCTTTTGAAGAGCACAATTCTCCCCGTTGGTGCTGATAAGTGGAATACGTCGCCGGAAAATCTCGGATTCGCTCCGTTGGAATTCGGTTCTGAAGTCTCATTTCAGCTGTTGCGGGAAAGCTCGGATAACGGCGGTGTGGACTCAAAACCAATTTAAATTTTGTAAACCCGCTGCTTCCACTTTCGTTTCTCGTTGTCTACCTCTTTCATTTCTCCCTCTCCCAGTTGCACCCGCTCTAATTCCGCTTCTTCTTCCCTCTCTCCTGTATGAAATTCACCGCCCCTCCATTTCTTCCCTCTCACCTTTAAAGGACCCATTTTCCAGCAACCCACCGTTAGATCAGAACCCCAGGACTCATGCAATGTACAACTGTACAAGGTGGGGTACATTGTTAATTCTAAAAGGTGATAGTTCCCACCAACAAGTGTGAACGCTAGACAAAGGATTGCTCTCGACTTGCAACTAGATTTTGATTTGGTTAACTTAAAAAAAAAAAAAAAAAAACTAGATTTTGATTGCTTTATGAGTTAATGTATAAGAAGTTAGATTTGAACCCTGCATTTAGTTATCTCAATGGTTTCTTAGAGAGAGGTCATATACAAAACACAGAATTTCCGTTTTACTTCTATTATACCAAAGTTGCAAACCCTGTATACCTAAATGAAAAACCCAGGTTTCTCTAATAAATGATAGCTAACTACATGTGAATATGGAAGAAAAAGAATGCTGAAAAAGTGAAAAGCAAAAACCCAGATGAAAACTTCTTAATATATTTTAAGCTTTTGTTGCTCAAAGCAAAACCATTGCAAACAAACTCCCCAACACGGCAAAACCATTCCTCAAACCATGTCCAACGCTAGTGGGGCCACCGCCGGACCCTCAACTGCCACTTGTGCCGGAGCCGGAGCAGACGTAATAGCCCCATTTCTTGGCGACAGCACCATGACGATTGGGAAGAGTAACGGGATACTTAACTGCACTTACTCCATTCAACAACTTTCGTTGTTGTATTCGTCTTCTGTCTGACTTTGCTGATTGCCCCTATTCTCTTTTTCCTTGCTCGCCCCCCATTTCTTTGCTTGCCTGCCATTTTTCATCCTTGAGTACTACTCCCTCCTTCGAAAGTCATAACATGAACGGATCTTCGTGCAAAGAACCACCCGGTGTAGAAGAGTCAATGAACAACTCTTTTGGTGACAACGTCCTCGTACTACCAAATGAAATCAACCTTCTCCCAAGCATTGCAGAGGAACCCATCAACGTATTGGTGGCCGAGGTGGTTTGTACCATCTAGTCAATTGGGTTTAGGGATCCCCACTTCGAAATGTTAGTGTTCCATTCGAGGTGGTAAAGAAGTTGGCCCAGCTGGTCCTCAATAATGTTGATTGAATCAACGAGGGATAGAAGCTGCAAAGAAGAAGGGGCGGTGAGAGGAGAGGGGAGGGAGACGAAAAAAGAGAGAAGGTATGAAGGGTGAATGTGTTAGCATATATGATAAAATAAAATAAAATCCATACGCCGTTAAAAATAATTTTTCGTTAGTTTCAAATAAAGTCCATACGCTGTTAGTTTCAAAAATGCTGGACTCCAGATTTGCTCCGTCGTTGACTGATCGAACCTTCTTTTCTCTCTTTAAAGACTAAAGTGCAGTAATCTTTGGCACGCTGGCGAAACTTTTTTTCCTCAAAATCTCTCTCTGCAATCCTTCTCTAAGAAGAGAAGCCCAAGAAAAAACATTGCAGAGTAGAACATCGTCTGAAATATCGTCTTAATCTGTATAGCGACGTTCCGTTCTTTTCAAAGGAGAGTTGATTAAGAGTCAAAAAACTACGAAAAGAGGGTCACTCTATTTGAGTGGGCTAGATTAACCGGAAGGATTTTATTTACTGCTCTGGCGGTGCTTAAGCATTGGTTTTGATTTGTAGAGGAGTTAGGTCTCAATGTTTACCGCTTTGTGATAATCTTACAACATATACCACCCAAGAACACCGCACAAACAAAGCAACCCTCTCCGCCGGATGTTTTTAATCTGAGTGGGAGGCATGGGGGCTGAAATGGGCTGGCTATGGAGAGGCTCCCCACATACGACCGTTTGAGGAGGGGAATTCTGACGCAGGTCCTAGATAGTGGAAGGGTTGTTCGAAACGAGGTGAAAATTACCAAACTTGGTGTGACGACAAGAAGCTGCTCATGGATAGCATCCTCAAGGCTGTTGAGGACGATAACGAGAAATTTCTTACCAAGCTTAGGGAACGAAATGAAAGGTATCTCTCTCCCTTTGTCAGAGTGTCTGTTTCATTAAATCATTTTATTAATTCTTAATTTTGTTTTCTTGATAGTTGCTAGTTCATTGTTTCTTGCAACAGCTCCCTGTTGCCTTTCTACGACATCTACAGCATCTATCCTAGTTCATTGTTTCTTGATTATTGCTAGGTCGGGCTGCAAATTTCTGGGCTTGAGCTGGGCTTAAAGAAATTTGCGAGTCAAACCAGGCTAGAATTGAACACCCTGCTCTTTCCAATAAAAAAAAAAAAAAAGAAAAGAATGATTGTAAAACCAATGATAATGCCCAACACTAGCCACAAAATGAATTCGGATTAGCTGAATGAAATAACTGCTTAACGGGTTGTGGAACTAATGACATTCCACAAAATCATGGCCCCCATCCTCCCACTGTGAAAGGAGCAAATCCCATACTTTATTGGTTCCACAGCCCGCTGAACAACCATTACCTTCACTTAAAACCTTGTTCTCGCAAAATACATGTATTTTATGACCATTGTTATTGGTTCCACAGTCTACTCAATAGCAATTGTATTCAGCGTTCCACAGTCTACTCAATAGCAATTGTATTCAGCTAAGCTAATCTTTAAGAAGATGTACGATATTCCATATACATACGGTTGTCATTCATACTTAATATACAAACTCAGATGTGAATTTTATACTGTTATCATTGAGAATGTACATACAAGTATATGTATGCAAGTCTATAAACAAAGCATGTAAGCAATTTACTACATTTAAATTGCTGTTGAATTTTGACGAACGCCGGAACGCAGAGAGACAGAGAGAAGAATGAGAGTACCCAAAATTATTACCCATATCGATTTTCTGAAACAAGATTCTCAAAAACCAAAAAGAAAAAGAAACTAAACAAGTGGTTAATGGAGATTGGAGAAGAAAATTGTCAAAATCCCTACATAATAAGAATGGGAGGAATATATATATATATCAATTCTCACCGCCAAGAACTAAGTCTGTCGCCGGAGACGCTTTCTGAGCTTCTTGTACTTGTGCTTGTTCATTTTCTTCTTCCTCTTCTTCTTCACGCTGTCAGCCCAAACCGTCTCAGTATCACCGGACCCAACCTCAGCTTCCTCAAAGTCAATGTCCACTCGATCGAACCCAGTTTGAGGAATTGGATTCAAATAATACCCAAAAGGGAAATTGGGGAAAATCTGCAAGAGCTGCGAAGAAGTAGGTTTCTGTTGTTCAAAAGCATCCGGCGTAGGGTTTAGATAACATTGATAGTCTGATTTGCTTCCACTGAGACTAGGTTCATGAAGGCCAAAGGGAACTGCAAGATTTGGCGGTTGGGGTTTGTTCAAGCTTGGGATGATTCTCAGATTGTTAAGGTTTTTTTAGGAATTTATGCAGAAGCCCAGCCATTGATGTTTGTAGAGTGACAGAGAAATTGAGAAACCAGGGAGAGGTCTTCTAGTTTGGCTGACTAACAACACCTAAACAGTTTAAAAGAGGAGTAGAGAACAGGAGTCAGGAACACAGTTCCCACTCGAAAGGGAAAGGGAAACCGGGAAAAATCAAAGAATGATGCCTCAGAAACACGAGAGGATCTTGCATCCTAATAGCGTCAAAAACCTAAAAAGACTAAAATAAATTTTTAGTCTTATGCAAGTGAAGTTTTTTCTTTCTTATGGACTGAGCTCCAATTTTTTCTTTCTTATGCAAGTGAAGTTTTTTCTATCACCATTTTTTAATACAAGGCTTGCATGTTTACCCTATAAAATACATTTTTTGCAATTTTTAACATTTAATTTGTAAACTGTATTTTAATTTAAGTTAAAAAGTACACGGTTTTAACTTAAAATTGTATTTGCATCTATATCGATGCATAATCAGTCTTTGTCTATTTTGTATTAATCTATACCTGTACCTGTATCAGTGAACTATTGTATTGGTATAATATGAAGGGAAATGGGCGATTTTGTCTGATATATACATCTATGAGAAAGAAATGTGTTCATCATGCGTTTCAACCCCAAAGCCGATGCATATTGACCTGTATTGCCAATTCCGATTGCACTTGTTTCAACAGTTACATGTTTTATCAATCTAGTTTGGTGTTTTTTTATAATTATTTATTAGTTCTATTGGTGCCATAGATGATTCGGTCCAATGTTATTCTGTTGTTAGATTATCCAATTCTTTCTTCATTGTCATATTGTACAGGATACTTGTTCAGATCCTAGGTCTTGCTTTTGAAAGGCGTTGGGTTCTTAGGAACTTGTACCCCAATGGACGTGTCAACAAGAGCATAGATAAGCAAATTTGCACTGCAATGCAGGCCTCTGCTTCCTTTCTCTGGGTAACGGCTACATATATGTACTTGTAGTGGTTACAGTTTTGCATGTATCATTGTTCTCAAAATCTCTCTCTAGAGTAGAGGTGTCAATTGGACAGTATTTTGTCCAATCCGATCCGCCCCATTTACAAATGGATTGGACCAATCTAATACATACCGGATGCAGTCTAATCCAGTTGAAATGCAAATTAACTGGATTGGACCCAATCCGGTCCAAACTAAACGATTCTTCAAAAGTTTTTTGAAGCCTGAAAATATAAAAGAATTTGCAGAGATATATTAAAATTTTGACAAAAGAATAAATAATGACTTAGGTCCTGTTTGGTTTCCAAGAATAGGGGTTTGAAATCGGAATCGGAATGAGTTATTCTGATTCCAACTGTTTGATTGGGTGGAATTGAAATCTCATTTTCATTCCTGCTCGAATGCCATTCCCCCATTTGAGGGAGGGAATGGAAATTCCTTGCCCCTCTCTTACCAAACAGACTATGGGAATGAACCATTCGAATTTTAATTTCGGAGGATTTTGTTTCTGATTCTGATTTTAATTATAAACCAAAAAGACCCTTATTTCTTTATTGCCGTCTCTGAATTCCAACCACAATGGCTTAAGAAGGTAGAGGTAGTAGGCCTATGTGATAGAATATCAATCTGGGTTCCCATTTCCACACCAAGAGTCTTTTGTTTTGCGCTATTATTCAAATCCCACCTGGCTACAGGTCATCTACCCTGAATTCAAAGTTTTTGTCAATTCCCAATAGAGGCTTATCCATATGAAAATCCTACTGCTTGCCTCCCGAGTGATAGTTAATTCTGTCATTTCTGATGCAGAGATTGTGTCATGAAAACTGAAGCATACTTAAAGACAAACTGCAGAGGTTGCGTATTGAGCCACTTGATGCATTGATTCAGGGTGGTCCTGGTATCTTCGTCCACATAGGTTTTGTTGGCCAATGAAAAGGTGGTAGACCAATCTGGTAGATGTTCTCTGTTGTGTTAAATAAAAGCCCAACGGATATCATCTATATACGAACCTGTGTTTGTGTGAATCTAGATCAAGGATCAATCCCTTGGAGCTGGGTGCAACGGATTATGGAGGGTGTGTATATGGGGAAGTGGCAATGCCATAAGCATCGCCACTAGCCAGTGTTGAAGGTGGAATGAAATATATATTATTGCGTCCGCGACCTTGGCCCACCCTCCAAAAAAACATGTCTGCTATAATAAAAGTAGGATGACCATCTTGTTTATGGTGATGAACCATTGGAAACATTTGAAAGATGGTTTGAGAGAGAGACTAACTTCGAAGAGTTTAACGATGAAATATTCAGAGCATCGCCTTCAAAGCTTCTAAGGACTTTCAGACGGTTTGTTGAGAAATAGAGTTGGTCCATTTTGGTCTGTTAAGTGTATTGAACAATTATAACATGGAACAGTCTAATCTGATTTTAAAATTTGGACTGTCCAACCCATCCTGATATGCCCTACAGGTGTTGTATCTGATTAATGCCTGGTTCAGAGGTTAGTCAGGACTTAGAACCAAAAGCGAAAAAAAAGAAAAGTAAAAGTTAAACAAAAGGACACTGGTTGATACGACCTATCAGTGTATTGGTCAGTATCGATACTTGAAGTTTGAACCTTGGGTCCCAGTCCTTCGACGCCCCTACTCTAGATGATTAATCCTTTGGTCTATAAAAGTTATGTGGGCCCATGATTGCTTGATTATTATCCAATTAATATTAACAGTTCAAGTTTTTAATTTTTTAATATAAATTTTCACAAACTGCCTACATGTGCCTTTTTAGGTGGCCTCACATAACATAAATAGCCCTCCAATGAAACGTTTAGGCCCTCCGTCACAAACTACTTCATCCTTCCATTTTGAAAACACGGTTGATCTTCTACTACAAAGTTCTCAATTGAAACCCTAGACTAATCTTTCCATTCTTCTATTATAATTTTTAAGGACATTTTAGCTGCAGAATAGTCATGAATTAAGAGCGACCAAAGAACATATCTGATTTAAATGCTTGAAAAACGTTCTCAGTCTCAGAAGATGAAGAAAGAGCTTCTCACCTCTGTGCCATGGAAGGATGAAAGAAGTCCTGAAAATTTCAAGATGCTAAGCTTAGAGCCACAAACCAGCCGGGGATGACGAAGAAATTGATCCAGAGCTTAGATACAGTTACCACAGTTTCTTTCAGTTTCTTCAATGGGTGTTCAGCATTGACACCTTTGTGAAACCTCGTCCTCCCGCGTTGGTTTACAACGTTTCCCGCAACTTGAGCTTTTTTACCCACTTCTTTGATCCTAAAGGCATAACAAATGCCCAGAAATCACTTGGGTTAGGATTGAAGGCATCTCAATGCTAACATTTTGTAGAAATGGAGAAAACGTGGAGATTGTGATTGAAGCACTTAACAGAAGAGAAGCACCGACTGTGTCTGTATTTATGATCATAGAATCTTAGCAAGAGGTGCTAGTGTGCGATAGATGACTTGTACGGGAAGAATGGGGGCATGTTTCTCAAATATACCAATCCGCTCGTGAATGTTTCTCCGGTTAGAGCGTGTCAGCGACTCCAAGCAATCTTGACATGTCTTGTGGTTGGTTGATTAGAGAAGCTAAATTAACGATTTGAATACCAAACTTGTTCCATACTTAACAGGTAGAGTTGCCAAGTACCAAGGTAATGTTGGGGTTAAAAGTGATTCTAGAACCTTGCATATGTAGCTGAATTTTATTTTTTTTTGTTTTTCATGTGGAGGAATACACAATGGGGGCAAGCCATCATCCATAACTCCCCTCAACCCAGTTGCGAGTGGGATTCAAGCCCAAGTTTCCGCTACTACCAGCAGGAGACTTTACCAACCAGCTGATTGGCACATTGCTTTTATGCATTCTTGTGCAATGTGATTTCTATTCATTGATCTCAAAAACCATTATGTTACATGAACAATATCTCCCATTGTCATGTTCATTTCAATCAACTTTGGGTGTAGGTCTAATCTCTTTAGGAATGCTCGAGTTCTGCTCACCTTTTCTGTTGCCCCTTTATCGTTTTATTTAATGCTTAGGTACATGGAAGGCCGATTAACCGATCATCTTTCAATATTACACTTGTACATTAAGAATGCAATGTCCAATGCCATTATCTGTACCTTTTAATTTTCAAAAATGAAAGTCTCATGCTTGGTTTGGCATGTATATGATTTTATTGCTCAGAGTTTTTTATTCGCGTTCTATCACTCGTCCAAAATAGCGATCATTGACATAAATTATTGAATTCACCGAAGTGTGGTGGGGAAAGAAGCTGTCTTTTTTTCATAAATTTTTAGGTACTGGGTCCATTGCTTGTTTCAAGGGTGGTAATGTGAATTCTTTTCTAGCATTCCTTGAAGTAAAATGGGAATATGATTTGCATTTTTTGTGTCAGATGATTAAAATATATTTAAAGTTATTTAGGCTGTATTTTTTGTGGCAGTGTAATATTACACTCCCTTCCTTCCGGTTTTATTGTTGTTTGTTGGAGTTTATAACAAGGATAAAGATTGATTAAACCCCTTTTTGAGAGCCTCTTTTTTCAGACGCCACTATTGGGTTAAGTGAAGGGTATTGAAAATAAATCTTCCAATTAGAGAATTGTTTTTGGGTCCAAATTTTTAAATTTGATCTCGTTTAGCTCTTGTTAATTGGGCGTATATGAGCCAAAAGCCCTAGCGTAGATCAGACTAAGTTGTGCTTTATGAGTAAATTTATCATTTAAATGAAGTTTTCAAAATATCAATATGATATTGTTGATACATGGTAAATTATAGATTAGGGATGCAATCTAACCAAGCTGAGCCTAACTTTGGCATGTCTTGAATTAAGTATGACTCGAATTATATTTTTCAGCTTGAGCTTGGTTCAATTAAGTATTCAATGGGCTTGAGTTCAGCTTGAAATATATATATATATATATATAGTATAATCTTATTGGTCGAGCATGAGCTTGAATAACTAATCTAACTTACCCCAATGTGTGAACTCAAGTCGAGCCTAATTGAATTCAACCTTGAATTATTTGATTAAAGCTTGATTCTATCGTAGCCTAATTGTAGATTCTCAATGGACCACAGTATGGCTTTGATGATCACTAGAAAATCTAGGAATTTTTTTTATTTTTTTATTTTTATTGCATGCAGTATTGTATGTTCCAAATTGAATACTATAATACAAAAATAGAAAAAAGTAATTGATCATTACACTTGTAAGGTGCCAACAGGCTTATTTGATAAGGTTTCTAG
Source organism: Nelumbo lutea (assembly GCF_056320005.1). Lineage (NCBI taxonomy): Eukaryota > Viridiplantae > Streptophyta > Magnoliopsida > Proteales > Nelumbonaceae > Nelumbo > Nelumbo lutea. Next base: position 7,899,162 of record NC_142687.1, read on the forward strand.
CTGGTTGTAAATTATCAAAAATTAATAAATATTGTTATTAATTAACTTGTCATGATATTTTATATTATTTTGGGTAAACATTGTTATATTCTGGTGGGGGAATTATATTTAACAATTATCAAAAAGTATAAAATGTTAACAATTGATATTATTATAGTTAATAATAGAATACAGGTGGGGGAATAAATATTATAATGTTAGGAAATGAAGTTATTAATAAATTTATATTGGAAAGTGAAAAAAAATTAGTGTAGTTTTGTTAGTAAACTACCTAATATAGATAAATATTTAATAACAATTTAAAATAGTTTTCAATAAATCTCCATAATTATACAAATGTAATAAATTTTTCAAAAGCTTTCATAAAACTACATTTTTGTAAAATAATATCTTGAAATTTAAAAGCTATAATATTGTATTTTGGAAAACTTTTGAAAGTTTATTTAAAATTTATTAAATAATTATTGAAAAGTGTTGGAATATTTTGGAAATTTTAGGAAATTTTATTAAATTTGATAGATTTTGGAAAAGTGTTGAAAAATTGTGTAATTGTCGTTGTAAATTATTGAAAATTATTAAAGATAAATGAGTATGGGAAAGGGAAAATTGTAATTTGAATCAATAATTACACAAACTATTAAGATAAGTTAGTACAATTTTGGAAAAATGAAATTATTGATTAGATTATATTAGAAAATATAAGATACATTAGTGTAATTCTGTAAGTAGACCATTAAAAAATAAATTATTTAATAACAATTTAGAAATAAATTTGAATAAATTTTCAAATTTGCACAAATGTAATAAGTTTTCATAAATTTACGTTTTTGAAAATTAAAGACAATTTGATGTACTTTTAGAAATTTTCCATGTGGTTGATACTCAATACATATTTTTGACCTTTTTTGTCATCAAATTGAATATTGGGTTGACGGGGAGTGGATGCCTTGCCTTGAACCGGTCCAACACTAGGGATGGGGCATGGAAAGTTCAAGGATTCCCCATCCTTAATAATGAGTAGTTGCCTTGCCTTGAACTTGCATGACACTAAGAACGAGGTTTTGGAAATTTGATGATTTCCATCCCTAATGGGGAATGCATGCCTTAGATTGAATCCACCTGATATTGGGGACGGGATGGGGATGGGTTCCTCACCCTATTGCTACTCCTATATTATTGTAATTATTAGTGAGTTTAATAAAAATGTTAGTTTTTTAATTATTTTTACTTATTTAAAGTCAATCAAAATTTCATTTAAAAATATTGTTAATAATAATAGTTATTAAAATTACTACAAATGATTAATAAGGTTAAAATTTTTTAAAAAATATTTGTTCATATTAAATTAGCAACAATTATTTTATAAAAATCAACATTAAATGAAAATTACAATTATTAAAATTTTAAATATTAACAATAAATTTGTATATTTTTAGTTAATTAACAACACATTTTAATTATGAATTTATGAATTAATTAATAGTAAATAAAATTATTCAAACTTTCAAAATTTCTCACGCATCACACAGCTCACCTGCTAGTAAAATATATGGGATTCACAATTGTTGAACCTCTCCCTGTAGACCCTATATATTTTAGCACCGGCATGGGGCATTACCATAGATATCACATTGTGCTAAATAGTTATCGCATTTAGTTAATTGGAATTCACCATCAAGAAAAGATAGGGATGTCAATGGGTTATGGTTTTCAAAATGTCGTTGATATAGATAGTTGGACCATTTGGCTCGATAACCATCCGAACAACTAGTTCCATTCCACACATAACCCATTTTTTGGCCAAAACCGTTAACTTTGTTAGTGATCTGCTGACTCAGGTGATTGAACTGTTAACCCGTTCAACTTGAACAACGGTTTTGGTCGTTTTTTATTTTAATTGTTTATTACTTTTTTTAAATTAAAATGGGTTTGTTCAAACTACTGACCTAGAAACTAGTGGCCTAAGTGGTTGTAGTTCTTGGCCGGTTTTTAGAACATTGGAATGGGTTAGGTTTGGTATGGGTTTGCCTGAACCCAACTCAGAATCTTACTTGACCTAGGTTACCAAATGCACCTTGCCACATCCCCATATTATAATACACTATTTGTTTATTTCAACCAAAACTCAACCTGGAATCTGATTATGGCCAATTCGACCCTAATCTTGTAGGGTCAGGTTAGTATGGGTTTACCACTTGACCCAATTCATTGGTATCTATTACCAATGTATCCCTAAATACATTGTGGATCTATTACCTACAAATTCTTTCACACCCGTACCCATTATTCACCACTATTGTGTATTAATAACATATCCATGAATGATAAGGATATATTCCCAATGAGTAGCTGTGATATCCCATAGGTGAGGATGTGGGAAAGCTTGTGTGTAGCAGATCCAAGTCTCCCTAAATATTGTATAAATCTGGTTCCATTGGAGTTTACAAGGCCATTTATTACTCTAGACATTTTTTGTACTAGATTAAATGTTTCTTGTTTTTTTGTTTGGTTGTACATCACTTTAAACATTTATTTCTTTCCACCGCAAATTAACACTACTTATAAAAGCATGTCACATCAGCATTTTGTTTCAAGAAATGGCAGGGCATTACGAAAAATTTGACGTTTCCCCTAATGCCCTTTGCAGAAAAAGCCAAACATTTCAGTTTCTTAATTAGTATTTATTTGTGAAATGGTAAAATTAAACAGTGATTTCATATACAATAAAAACAAACGCCCATGTGCCGCTGTGTCATGATGTTTTTCAATAAACACCAACGTGACCAAACATCCCCATTATTGATAGTTGAGCATTGCACACAGCAAAATTTTCCAAGTATCCACTTCTTTCATTTACACATTAGTTTTAAGATGTTGCTGCTTTTGGAAACATGCAAATAAGTGTGAATCCAAATATAGTGTAAAATAGGCCATATAAATTGTAAAGTTGGGTTAGTTTTGCATCAAAAAATTTACCTTTTTTCCAAGTAGACTTTTAGCTATAATCCAAGCAAATACAAATTCCAATAAAGCATATGCAAATTACAAAGACCCCCCTATACTATGGGGTCTGTGACAAAGACCCCACTGTACTTTGTTTTGCGACAAAGAACCCCCTTGTACTATGATCGTAAGACAAAAACCCCCTTCCGTTAGTTTTCCATTGAAATCCACTGTTTTAATCTCCACACTAGCCTTGTAATAAATATTCGAACACTTGGGAGAAAAACACTATTCATCTTCTCCAACCTTACGACACATGAGAAGCAGCGGCGACAAAGAAAGGGTATTGTCATATAAACCTACCAAACACCGTCTCTCTTTCTTTTCCTTATCTACTCCACTTGCTCATTGGTTCAGAACTTCATTCAGATCTTTCTCGTCTGCGACAAAGTGGCTTCTTTTCTTCTGTTGCTTCCCCTGAAAATGGCTGCCCACCTTCTGCATCGGCTACTCTTGCTTTTATTAGCTAAAACATCGATCAGCTTCCATTGGAAACGTTGCTCCAACTAAGTTCCTGTACTTCAGCAAAGAACTCTCTCATGCCTTCATCAGTCTCGTGGGTAATGCGCTTCACAACAACCTCCTCCTGTCAAAACCCCTTTATAGACCTTTCCATTCCCTCCAACCCAATTATGTTTTCTTCCGAGAACCCTTTGTCGCCATGTGAATCTCCTGATAATTCATCCGATGGGGCCAATACTCCAGTTCCCCATCTTCCATCTCCGCTCTCTCCCTCACCTTCTCTCCTCTTAACCAAAAGTAGAGATATCCATTCCCTCCAACCCAATTATGTTTTCTTCCAAGAACCCTTTGTCGCCATGTGAATCTCCTGATAATTCATCCGATGGGGCCAATACTCCAGTTCCCCATCTTCCATCTCCGCTCTCTCCCTCACCTTCTCTCCTCTTAACCAAAAGTAGAGATATCCATTCCCTCCAACCCAATTATGTTTTCTTCCAAGAACCCTTTGTCGCCATGTGAATCTCCTGATAATTCATCCGATGGGGCCAATACTCCAGTTCCCCATCTTCCATCTCCGCTCTCTCCCTCACCTTCTCTCCTCTTAACCAAAAGTAGAGATATCACCACAGAACAGTCAAGAACAAAGAGAACCGCCGCTATAATCCCTGCAATGAATCCTTTGGAACGAAAAACAAAATTGTTGGGAGGAACAAATGATGGTATATTCGAAGTTGTCAAGGAATCTCGGATGGAGGCATTCAAATTACTAAAGCTCCAAGCAAGAACCCTATGGTATTCAACTAACCGTTCCGTCGCGGTAGTGAAACCAGCATACATTTCATGCAGGAGAATGTCAAAGAGGTTGATAGTAGGGGTGTAAACGATATTCAAAAATTCGATTTCGAATTCGATATTTGATATAATCGAATCGAATTCCGATATTTCGAATATTTAATCAATTGATTTTGGTACCGAATGGTTAATCGGATTCGAATTCATATATGATCTTATTTGATTCAATATATATATCCGAATTCAACCGATTATTTAATTCTATATATAATATATAAAATAATTATGTTATATATAATTTATATATTTATATACTTTATATCAATAAAATATTTATTTTATATATTTATTAATTATCTAAAATAATTAATTAATCAAATCCAAATCGAATCGAATATTCAAATATTTAATTGATTTCGAATTTGGATATTGCCTAATCCGATTCCAATTGGATCCATTTACACCCGTAATTGACAGGAGTATTGATCAAAGGCTGCTAAGTCCTTCTCATTCCAGCTCGGGCCACAATGACATTAAGCAGAGAATCTGAGTAATCAATCCATACTTGATAGTTAACGCCATTGTTGAGTCCTTCATATCTTCACCCCAATAACAGGTCGGCCCGGCGGTCTTCGACGTAAACAAGTTCTCGTCGACGCCGATGTGATTATCATTGATATCATTGAATGCTTGATTTTTTAACACAACAAATTCGATGCCAAACAAGTGATTATTGCGGTTGTCATTGTTGGTATGGTTGACAAAGCTGAGATTTCGAGAAGAGGTGGTGCCATTGATTCCACTGGTAGGAGCGAAGATGAAGACGGTGCTGTGGCCAGAGAGTTGGTCGTTGTTTGGAGTGATGGAGAAGATGAAGGAGGTGTAGAAGGGGAGGATAGCGGACATGTTGGGGGCCCTCGTAGGTATCTTAGAATTGTAAAGCGCTCGACCAATGGTAAAGGCGGTAGTGTTTGTGAGGACGAGTAGACGGGATTCGAGCGTTGCGGTGCCGTAGAATAAAAGCTCAGACGAACTGAAGCTGTTGAAGACAAAATCAGCGACGAAAGCTAATGGGAGGAGCAACGTTTTAACTAATAATAGCAAGAGTAACAGATGCAGAAGGTGGGCCGCCATTTTCAGCAGAAGCAGCAGAAGAGAAGTTGCTTTGTCGTAGGCGAGAGAGATCTGAATGAAGTTTTGAAACAATTAGCAAGTGGAGTAGAGAAGGAAAAGAAAGAGAGACAATGTTTGGTAGATGAATAGTGTTTTTTGCCACTATTGTTCGTATATCATGAGGTTGGGGATGATGAATAATATTTTTCTTCTAATTGTTCGAATATTTATATTTATTACAAGTGTAGTACGGGGATTAAAATGACGAATTTCAACGGAAAGCTAATGGAAGGTAGTTTTTGTCTCACAGTTATAGTATAGGGAGGTCTTTGTTACAAAGCAAAGTATAAGGGGTCTTTGTCACAAATTCCATAGTATAGAGGGGTCTTTATAATTTAACCATTTTTATCAAAAACCCACTTGAATGCAATTTTACTTGATGCACTTTTATATATCAATGTTGTAAATATTAAATATGTATTAATTTATCATTTATTAATGCATAAATATAATGTTAACAAACACAATCAAAATCGAACTAAGAATAAAAATTTACTCTAAATCGGTATTTATACTCTGTTTGCATCCTTTTCAAAGGCAGTTCAATTGCTTTGCTACGCGTTGAAACTTGAGAGTTGAGACTCAACGATGAAGCTTATAATGTTTTGATAATTCAAATACAAAAATTGACTGTGAGGAAGACTCATGCATTGCGTGCTTAGCAACCGTGCACGCACAATGACATCCACACGCATTCTATCCTGTCTCGTCGAGATACTCGTTCGTTGACTTCCCAAGTCATAGTGGATTATTATCTACCTGTCTGCGCCTTCTAGGAACCCACTCTTTTAATTGTTTATTTAAAGGACCGGACCACTCACCACTTTTATAGTTCACATACTTTAATTTCGTCTTATCTTTTTGTCGATTGAACGAGCCGGCGAGCCCAATACTGATTACACAAAAAAATAAAAAAAATAAAAGACAGTTCATTTCATTGCTTTTTTGTTTTTTGACAAATAGAAAGTTCCACTAACAGAAAAGAACCGAGAAGGACAGCAACAAATAAAAAGAATGGAATGACAAAACCAAAAGAAAATAACCAACACCTAGCTACCAGATAAATAGGAGATAAAATCAGAATTTAACACAATAGAAAGCCCAACAGTGGCTGCTTCAAACGGTCTAACTGTTATGGCCCATTTGGACAAAAAATAAAATTAAATTAAGAAAACAAAAAATGGCCAAAACCCATTGTTCACGTCAATGGTGCAATAGTTCAAAGGTTCAAATGATTCTTAAATTAACAGTTTTTTGCTAAAAAACGATTTTGGGGTGTAATAAATGACCGATTTCCAGTTTTTCTGGTCTTACCATTCGATCCAGTCCGATTTTCAAAACATTGCTGAAAACTACCCTTCAGAGCAAGAGAACCTGCACCAGAATTTCCAGGGAACACAGGAAATAGAGTTGAAAAGGATCCATTTTTACCCGGGAACCATCTAGGTAGTCAGTTCCATTTTACTCGAAACCTGGTCCCTGTCCAAAAAATTGTTGAATCAGTCAACAAAACATTGATTCAGGCAGTTGAACTGTCGATTCGTTCAACTTATTTAATGATTTTTGGACATTTTAAATTTTAATTATTTTTATTTTTTAATTTATTTTGACAGAACAAGCCATCTATTTGGACCGAACGGTTGAACTGTCACCCAAAAATTAATGGTCAGAATGGTTCCAGTTCTAGATCGTTTTTTAAAACATTGATTATTTGTGATTATCAGGTCTGACCTTATAATATGCAATCACAATTGACATAAGAACATCATATTTTATATCATGAGAAATAGATATTAGATGTTAGGCCATGTTAGATTTACAGGAATAGGGATCTGAAATCAAAATCGGGCTATTCCGATTCCAACTGTTTGACTGGACCAAATCAAAACCCCATTTCTATTCTTGTTGGAATACCATTCCCCCAATTGAGGAAATAACCATTCTATATAGCAAGTTTTTAAATTCCCCTACCTCATAAAATTTTATCTATTTATACATACAAAAAGATGTCGTATAATAGGTGAAGGTCTTTAAAAATAAATAAAATGTTATAAGATGAGAAAAAGTGAAAATTATCCTTTGATTTTATACGGATAATAGCCATGTGATGCAAAGAAAAGACCAATCTAATATGAATAGAAGATATTAAAATAAAATGTAACCTTTTACTTCCTAAAGATTAATAATAAATTAATGTAAGTGACGAGTAAAGTAACATTAAAAATTATTTTAATACTACCGTAGTTGATTCAAAACAATCATAATCAAACCCAACCTAATTATAATCATGATGCTTGATGGAGACCAGACTCTATATAATTGGATCGGGTTGGCCCGGTTCCGTGGGATCTGCCGATCTGATGATAGCGCCAAATGATCATGATCCTCTTCGTAACAGTTCATGTAGATCTTGGTGAATTGGGAATTCACCATTGGCTCATTATCATTCGAGTATGAGGATAAGGTATTGGAAGTTTGGAACGATCCAGAGCTAAGATGCTCTGTATTCCAAACCAAAACCAGGTCTCCATATGACCATATCTCCTTTGTGTTTTTCTTTTGCTGCATGTGCCATGTGGTACACCGTACACAACGCTGGCTGGGTGATCATCCCGAAACCCACGACCCGCCACCGTCAACAAAGACTCCGCTACAATTTGCAAATAGGAATGGCAACGAGTGGGAATGTGGGACAGGCCCCCATTCCCCATAATCCCATTCCCGAACCTCGAGTTCCTATTTGCTTCATTCTGCTCCAGTCATTCTTATACTATTCCTGCCCTGTTTCCAGTCACCAGAATTTCGAGTTTTCTCAATATCCACCTCAATGGAGAAGGGTGGATATTGCCATCTCTATTTATTGGCAAGAGATCCTATTCCTATCAACTGAGCCACCATAAAATGGTTTTGTTCCTGTTATCAATAACCTTAATTTCTGATTCATTTAGAGATAAGCTATTCAAGTCGGGAATGGAGATTATATGTTACTAGTGGAGAAGTACTTAGTAGCCCTCCACATGATCTTCAAACGTTACCTGCACGTACAGGTGCTGAAATTCTGATATATTTCCTTCCTTGCGAATTCCTAATCCATCTCTGCCCCGAAGGAATCCCATTAGATAATCCCAATTGAGAGCTTCACCGTTATCTTGGTAGTTGGAATAACAAACTAAACGACTAGTCCCATTAAATATATATATATATACAGGTAGGTGTTTGAAAAGTAGTGCAGATGATGAGGTTTTCCGGTCATTAATAAACCTTCGGACATGAATTTAAGCAAAGGACATGGAAATCCTAAAATTAAAATTATATTTTTCACATTGATGGAACTCTTTGATCATCAAACAAATCTCATACTAATATGCTACGATAAAAATAACTAACAGCCAACTAATTTCCAACATAACGCTAAAACCACAAAATAATACACCCACATAGTGAATATATATATATATATATATATATATAAAATTACATTCACGGTTCACCATTGGACAGGGGTACTATGTTTCATGCTTGATCTGAAACAGCATAGTCCTTACTTCCTTGCTGTTGGGTCTCTCCTTTGGATCATCCACGGTGCAGAAGCAAGCAATTTTGAGAACCAGCAGCATTTGGTTCTCGTACCCATTCCCTTTTAGCTTGGGATTGATGGCCGCGCTCGGATTCTCAGAGATCATTTGGTTTCTGAGCCATTTGACCAGGCTCATTTCCTTTGTGGTCTGAAAGAAGTCATCTGAAGGCAGCTTGCCTAGAACCAACACTGCTAGAATGACGCCAAAGCTGTAAATGTCACACCTGTCTGTAAATTTGAGCGTCTGGTGGTACTCGGGTGCAATATATCCAACAGTCCCAGCCACATTGGAGGTTGTCACATGGGTGTTCATCTCTGGTACTGCCTTCGCCAACCCAAAATCAGCGATGCGTGCCTCCATGTCATCGTCGAGAAGTATGTTTCCAGGCTTGAGATCTCTGTGAATTATACGAGGGTTGTGGTGCATATGGAGATACTCAAGGCCGGCGGCCACTCCCAGCGCAATGTTGTGTCGTGCCAACCAATCCAGTTTTCTCTTCCCTTCTGATACCTTATTCAACATGTCCTGTAAGCTCCCGTTCTTCATGTATTCATACACCAGGTAGTGGCAATCGGGTCGTGGCACATGGGCTAGCAGAGGGAGCAGGTTTCGGTGCCGAATCTGACCCACTGTTTGGATTTCTGAACGAATTTGCCGCATCTTCTTCGTCAAAAGCTTACTGTCTTCCTCCGCTAGTTCAATTGCATCAATGGGGTTGGGCTGTATTATCTTCTTGATTGCTATAATTTTCCCTTGGCTTCCCGGCAATTCAGCCTTGTAAACCTCTCCGCATCCTCCTCGTCCAATGATCTCCAGAGATGTAAGCCCATCTTCTTTTTCCAAGAATGCTAAATCTTCAACATTCTTGATCAGTGGACTGAAAATAGCAAGGCCCGGGTCTTTCACCCTGCCTCTTATGCAAATGAGTAGTAATTTAAACAATAAGGACACAATCAATCCGGATACCATTCCTGTAATCACACCGGCAAAGAATCCGAAGATCCAGCCCTTGAGCTTCTTTTTGCTGTTGTCGTGCTTGTGGGTTTTTTCTGAGGACGAAGGAGCTTTGGCTTCATTAGAATCGGTTCTACTGGAATTAGTTTTAGTGACAAACGGCTTCATGGTAGAATTGTTGTGATTCTTTGTTGTATTATTCTCAGCGAATATGTAACGATTAGGGAGAATATTCTTCGTCTCCAAGCCGGATTTGGAGTGTTGCACTCGGTTCAGCGACTTAGGCACTGGACCTTCCAGGAATTCGTTCCCGGATAGATTAAGAAATCGGAGATTTCGAAAAGAACGCAAGGATGCCGGTATTTTTCCGGTGAACAGATTGTCGGCAAGCGAAAGATTTTCTAGTTTGGAAAAACGTTTCAGAAAGCTCAAATCGCCCGAAAAGCTATTTGAAGATAGATCAAGGGATCGGAGGCTTACGAGAGAGGAGAGTTCTGATGGAATTCTGCCAGAAAAGCGGTTGTTTCGCAGGTTTAGGATTTGCAATTTCCGGCAATCAATGATTTGTCGAGGAATTTTGTCAACGAGGTGATTGTCAGGGAGAGAGAGCTCTCTGAGTTCCGTGAGTCGACCGATTGCAGGAGAAAGAAATCCATCGAGCTGCTGCGATTCCAAGACAATTCTTGTGATGCGGAGCACCGGCGAGTCACCGAAGAATCTCCTCTCGCAGAAGATACCAGTGGCCGAATAACACGGATTCTCTGATAAATAGCGTTGACTGTTGAAACCACCCAAGTCTTTGTGGATAAGAGAGAGAGCATCGAAATCTGAAGGGTCGAGATTCAGGTTGGAGTGAACGAGAAGGGCGAGAGAGAGAAAAGTGAGTAAAGAAAGGCGATATTGGTAGAGGTGGGAACCCATTTCTGTCTGTACCCGATCGGCGGTGCCAATCACCGGCGTAGATGGCAGACTGGTAGTGGAGATTGGCTTTGGAATCGAAACTCGCCGGTCGTAAATAAATAAATGGATTTCGAAAGAAAGCGGCGTGGAAATTTTGAAGCAGTGGGGCCGACCAGACAGTTCCGCCCCATTGAGCACGAATGACTTTTTTAACCAGAGATGAGTTATATCCTATTTTTAATCCGGACTCAGCGGAAAAAAGGGAAAAGGACCACTGACCCGGAAAACCGGAGGTAAAGTTGACCCAATCCGCGAACCCGATCCAATCCAATCCGGAAAAATAGGGTTAGGGTCTCATATTTAGTAATCCGAATGTGAAAATGACCTGACCCAATTTAACATGAAAAAAACTGGGTTGGGTTGGGTCATGGGTCAATCTGCTGATCCGATTGTCAAGTCTAATTAGGATTATTTATGTATTGTTAGAAGTTTTCACACTTTAATTTTTTTTATTTAGTCTTTACTTTTTATTGTTTACTCTTTAAATTCTTAAATATTCAAGTTTTTATTTTATATTTAGAATTTTAAAGTTAATTCTTTTATTTTTGACATTTTTCATGTAAATTTTCTTTATTTTTTAAATTTCAATTATTTTTTTGGATGACCCGAATTTACCCATGGGTCAACCCTAACCCGAACATTTAGGGTTAAGGTCTAGTATTTGACAACCCAACCCAATCCTAAATCAACCCAAAATACCTTGACCGAACCCGAGCCTGACCCACCCAACCCAATTGCCAGGTCTAATTAAAAATACAGATGTCAATGGACTAGTTCTGGATTGGACCCATCCAAATAAAAAAAAAAATCAATTGGAATGGACTGGATGGATCAATAAGAAATTAAATTGGACAGGTCCTGACCTAATGGTCCAAAGTATTTATTGGATTGGATTGGGTCTGGTCCATTTATGATAAATTTGTATTGGATTGGATCAGATTGAACCAAGCTGGTCAATTGATTGAAGATAAGTATATGTGTCAATGGACTAGGTTTGGATTGAAAATATTCTAAATTAAAACCAATTTGAACAGATTAGATGGTTCAGACTTTGAGTTGGACAGATCCGAAATGGTCCAAAGTATTCAATAAATTATATTCGACCAAATACATTTGTAATGGATTCATATTGGACATGATTGGATTTGAGTAAATCCAATTCAATTGACACCCCTATCGGAACACTTGAGTCGCAGATCAGATGGTTTAGACTTTGGAGCCCCATATCATGATCCGAGGCTGAGACACTATCACAAATGGGTACATCCACGCATGAAGATGGTTGGGCACAAAAGGCTCAATTTTTTATTAGGGGTGATGAAAAAGAATCGAAAAACTGAATCGACCAAAAAAATTGACTAAAATTGAACTGAAAAAATAGTTAATCGAACTGGTTGGTTTGGTTTTGGTTTGATATTATTGAAAAACCGATAATTCTGATTTGGTTTCGATTAATTTTTTAAAAATTAGTGGTTAATAGAACCGACCGGTATAAACTAATAATTTATATTTATATGATATATAATTTATATATTAAATTTTTAAAATCAAATACAGGATTGGATTTTAACCTAATCGGCCTTTCCTCTTTCCCTCTCTCAGTTCTCTTTTCTCATCTATCTTCTTCCCCAACGGACCGATGGCCTCTTTCCTCTGACCGAGCAACCGACGTTTAATGACCTCCACGCTCCGAGCTTTCGACCGACGGCCTCTGGCCAACACACCAACTGTCTTAGTGTCTCTCTCTCAGACTCCTAGAGTTTCAGTCAATTTCTCTCATCTATCTTCTTCTTCTTCTTCCCCCAACGGGCCAGACTGATCGACGACCTCCAACCTCTCAATCTCTCATCTTTCAGTTCTGTTCACTATTCTCACTTCTCATCTCTCTCAGTTCTAGCTCTACTAAGTTTTTCCCCTTCAAAATGAAGAATAAGAAGAAGAGAGGGAGATGACTTGAAGTATGGAGCTTCTATGATTCAAATCCACTTTCGAATTAGTAGATCCATGGAGGGAAGAGGAAATACTTGCACTCTTGAGAGCCAAATCTAGCATGAAAATTGAGTTAGGTTTTCTGACTTCATTTGAGAACATGTTTCCAGGTATGTATCTTATTATTCCCATGATTCCTTCTTGTTTAAACTGTTATGATTCTGTATATTTAATGCCTCCACTTCAAATTCCGCCATTGTTTTCGAAACTGAGATAATATTGAAGTCTTTTGGATTTTTTATTACCAAAAATCGTAATCGGTTCAATTACGGAAGACGAAAGAAGTTTGTTAAATCTGATGAAATATAAATGAATTTTTTATTTAGGATTCCTTTTTTGTTCTCTGTTTTTCTTTTCTCTTCATAGCTGAATGATGAATATGAGTAGCTAGCTAGCTTTTTGAAAACCCAAGGAATGATCAAATTTTAGTCCTTGACAATTTCTGTTAATAAAATTGCTTAATGAAAAATTGAGGAAATGCTTCAAGTTTTTTTTCCTTTTTTTTTTAATTTCAAGTGCATAAAAAACTGAAAAATCAGTTAATCAGTTGCATCGATTCGGTTTTGGTTCAGAAAATTAAAAGACCAAACAGATCGGTTCAATGAAAAAAAAATGTGCTCACGATTCGGTTAATTTATGTCCTTTTCATTTTTTGAGTCCTATTGGCCCAAAAGGCCTAAATTTTCAATATGGGTTCATCAACGTATCCAGTCTTGAATCAAATTAATAAATTAAAAAAAAAAAAACAAAACCAATTGGAGGGCCCTTGTATCTGAATAAGATGAACTGGCATTCAAATGGGTATTTAATAGATGAGATCGGCTTCTATCAGGGCAAATTTGTGCCCACACCATTATAATAGCCTTTTGCAATCTTGCATTAGGAATATCTTCCCTATGAAGTAAAGCGCACAAATACGAAGATATTCTCAATGCAAGGCAGTAAAAGCTGCCCGAATGGGCTTTGCCCTGACTGAAGCCGAATTCTTAATAGAGCAGGTAGAAAGGATGGCTCATCTGGTTAATAATAGTATCAGTTGGACTGAATTTGGTCCAATCTGATCCAATCCACTATGTATCCATTATAAATGGATCAGGTTCAATCCAATTCAATGAATATTTTGGATCTATTCAATATAATGTTTGGATCGTCCAACCTATTTAAATTCATTTTAATTTAGATTTATTTCAATCAGAATATTGTCCATTAACACTTAAATTCTTATCTTCTACCAAGATGAGATATTGGTTCAATCTAACCCAATTAAATATAAATTAATTATTGATGGAGCAGGTCTAATCGAATCAAATAAATACTTTGGACCATTAAATCTGGACTGATCCAATTTAATATATACTGTTGTCCCGTCCCAACTGATTTGTTCAATTAATTAAACCGTTATTAGCAATCAACCCAAAACCGGTCCATTGACACTCCTACTCGTTATTAGCAATCAAATGTTAAATAATAAATCTATATTTGTTCAATTAATTAAATAAAAAAATTTATGGCTAATCTTGTCAATAGTGTTAAGAATGATGGTTTCATGGTGGGGTCGTTGACGAGAGACGAGTTGACTGCAACGAATGAAATGTAATGGTAAAATTGTAGTTGCGTGAGGCAAGAAGTAAATCCTCGTTGGAAGCAGTCATATGCACGATGGATGATGGAAAGAGATTTTTTTTGGTCCCCCATTTTCTGTCGTATTGACGGGTGTGGATGAACCGGCCAATGAAATTAGATCACCATTTTAGATTTGTTCGGTCAAAGAGAGAAACAGAAAGTAAAGCACTTACTGGATTTTAGGGTTAGGGACCAAAACCCTTCTATATTTTAATTTGCGATAAGGATTTCTTGAATTTTAGCCGTTAGATAAACGTTATGTCAGTTAATTTCAAAAAAGATTTTCATCTAAATGTATCAAAATTTTTTAAATATCTAAATTATCTTTTTTTTTAATTTATCTTTTCTTTAATTTATAAAATTATTGTATTATTCTTCCCATAAATATGCATTTTCAATGCAAACCTATAATGAGTGTTAGAACGGGCTTTGAATCGACTGAACCCGGTTTCTTTACAACGAAACATTTTTCCCATTTGCCATTAAACCCATTGGAATGGTAATAATCGATTGCACAGTTTTGGGCTCAGAACAAACATCATCTTGTAAGCCTTATCCCAACTCAGAGTAATCGGCTACATCAATTCTGCTTCGCCAGGTACGGATCATTAACCTGTCTAGGCTTACAAATTAAACAAGAGACGAGGATTAAAAGATCAGTCCCGCAATAGAGATTGATGTGGGAAGATTTAGTCCTCCACTAACATTATGATACATGATATCTCGAAATAACTGCGTGACACCTAGAATTATCTATGCGACAATTTGCTTTAGCTAAAATGGAGTCTCATCTAGCGAATTGGCATTGTCCCCAACCTAGCGATCAGCCCCTGGCGTCGACTTGGCGACCTGCCTCTAGTGCCGACCTGGCAGCCTACCTCTAGTGCCGATCTAGTGACCGACCCCTATTGCTGATTTGGCAACCTACCTCCACCGTTGACTTGGTGACCTGCCTCTAGTGCCGACCTAGCGACCTACCTCCACCCCCAATCTAGTAGAAACCTAGCCAGCGATCTCGTCCACGACTCAGGGCGGCTAGCAATACCTCATCGAGGGCCGACCTATGGTACCTCGTCAGTATCGGCTGAAGCGACCTCGACGTGGGGAGCGATCTCCCTCGAGGGCTTGCCGACCTAATTGAGGTCCAGGTGGAGACCTACGATACGTGCTCGCCGTCGATTTCTACATGCATCCCATCACTCCCGGGTCTCTCAGAAGTCAGCTCTCACACCGAATGTTTTGGGAGAAACCGAGTAAGGCACAAAGATTGGCCTACGTGCACGACTATCTCTGAGGAATTCAGAGCAGTTAGGCACATCCTCCCGGAGATCCTGGACATGTTGCGTGATGCTCACGCCAAACAATGCCTATATAAAGGCCTTACCTCCAACTCCAGGGGGAGATGCGCAATTTAGTTCTCGTAGCTCCAGCTCTCTCACATTTAATTATCTTAAAATCTCCGATTCGCTAACTTAAGCATTAGAGCGCTCATCCCGAGTAAAGCAACCTCTCCAGCTTGTCACCACTCAGCTAGACATCAGAGCCACCTCTCCAGCTCATCACCACTCAGGTAGACATCAGAGCCACCTCTCCAACTCGTCACCATTCAATTATGTGTCAGAGCCACTTCTCCAGCTTATCACTATTCAGCTAGGCATCTAAGTCACTTTCCAGGTTGGAACCATTCAGTTAGACATCCAAGCCACATTTCAGGTAGGAATTATTCAACCAGTAATCCGAATTACCTTTCAGCCAGGAGCTTCCGAAATGAGCATCATCAGAGATTTTGTAGGCTGAAACTTGAAGTAACAAATTGGGTGTTGGAAGCACTCTCCAGTCTCCACCAGATTGAACAAATATTCTGTATATGTAACAACTACACGAATCAAATGATATATAAATCATGGCTTCAAAAATCAGAATTTATGGGTTATCAAGAAAGTATTTCTTGAATTCTGAATAAGTTGAAAGGGTTAGAGAAATTACAGAAATCAAAACCGATAGCAACACGTCCAACTCTTCGACAGGGCCAAGGAAATAATCAAATTTAAAGATAAGGAAATAGAAAGAATTAATGAATGATAATTCTGTAGAATCTTTTGGACTTGTTTCATCTCAACATATGGGTATATATTGAAGTTAATCGAATAAATCAAGGCGATCTCAAGACAACCCATGTTCATGGCAAGTCTCATTATCGGCCGAAGCAGTAGCGCAGAAGTCGATAATCTGGTGCAACAAGGACATAACCTGTAACTTTCTTGGATTTGATTGGACATATGCCACCACCATTGTTGGGTCTGTTTGTACATCTTGAACGTTCAAAAGGTGTCACTTGGGCCTTGCTGGAGGGATTGAAGCTGAAGCACTGCGTCTCCATCCAGAAGTCTTGTCGCCACAAGTGTCTGGAAAACTGAAAGACAGTAGTTATATATACCTTTGCATAAAGCTTTTACAAAATGGCAAGAAAAAGAAATTAGAGAATTTATCAAAATGCCTATTATCTTTTGATTTATTCAAGTCAATGCCACAAATTTGAAGAAAATAAAACAGATTATAGAGACAATCCAGTAGGGCATAATGATTGCAGCTGTTAATGGGTCGGGTTGGATTCGACATACCTGATTGACCCAAACCGATTGGATCAATTATGAATTTTTGATTATTGGAATCAGATCCTACTGAGCTGGCCTCGGGGGCCATGTGTCACCCCCGTGACTGCCTTATCACCTTGGTCGCGTATCTCCGCAACCCACCTTATCACTTCAGCCACGCCGGCACCCTATCGTGTGGATAAGTGCGACAATGACAGAAGAGCGTCATATAGATTGGGACAACTCCGGTGGGAATTAGGCGTTGCCCCGATGACCTCAGTGGGCAACCTCATTCCGATAAACTCAGAAGTCTCATCCGATCAAGACATGGATCTTCAGCTATAAACATGTACCAACCTCTCAATGTAAGGGATCCAACTTTCAATTTCCATACCGTTACTTTGCTTGGACCAGCACCATTCTCTAACTGGTAGGCCCGATCACCCACTTTTCTCGACTAGTTTGAGCATCAGAGTACCTACCTGGGGATAATTCCTCGAGCCTTTGACTGCTTTCTAGATTTCAGATCTTGGAGCGTGATTCTAGATGGTAAGATTATCTGACAGCGACCTCAATTCAAGAACTACCTAGAATCGAGTCAAAACCCAATTTTCTAAGAACCGGTCAATTTGGTTCTGGGTCTAAAATTATAAACCCTATCGAGTCCGATTCGGTTTCAAATCCTTAATAATTCTTGTCGATGGTGCGCGATCTGGTTGCTCCTATTTGGATGGTAGCTTGAACGTCAGTCACTTGGTTGGCCAATCGAACTGCAAGACAGAAAAGCTTCAGAGAATTTGGGGTGGCTTACCTGGCGTGGTCGCTCTGATGCTTAAGCAGCTGTTTGGCATCATTGTCGTTTCTTGGAGCAACGACGCCACACCAATGCTACGTAGGAAAAATCAGTGCTTCAAGAAACAACCATCTATTCGGAACCGTTTTTCCATAAAAAAACGGTGCTCCAAACCATGCCCTGGAAATCGGGAAGACATGACTGGAACAATGCCAAATTTGGCATTTCCTGGAACTACAACTCATTGCTACCAACAGGGCAGTAATGTAGTAGCGATGTGGCACTGGATAATGGGTAGAAGTGCAAAAAATGTTTGCTGGAGCATTAGTACCAAACAGAAAAAAGTTGTTGCTCTAGGAAGCGTCCTACTTGGCAATAACAATTCCAAAGAAAACGGTGCTTCCAACCCACACATCAGTAGACAAAACGGTGCTGCAACTACAACATCGATGCCAAGCATATACTAAGTTAGTATCTAGTGTATACAAGCTAAAAGCTTGGGAGTAAAAGAGCCAAAATGCACTAAATCGCGTGTATTTTATATCACATGGGTAAGTTTCTTTATATAGATGAGCTGCCATGGGCGTCACAAAACACCTCCTAGATCCTTGGCCCGCGTTGTTAGGTGTCCGTTCCGCACTAGGAGGTGGACTTTGCGCTAGCCAATAAGGCTTATCATGTCTACCCGATGCAGGTGGGACTAAGATAAGACCTAAGGACATGCAGCATGATCCCGTGAAGCTCAGAGACAGCTGGCTAGTTTCTAGAAGTTGGCTAAATGTCATTTTGGCTATTCAGGACAACGAGTTGCTCAGACCTTAGTCCTAGCCGAGGTGACCTATCTTGCTGAGGTGGCAGAAAGTGCTAAATCGATGTCCAATCAGTAGGTCATCTCCACGTGTCCATGTATGGATAGATCGGGCTAAATCACCCCTCATCACTTGTCATGTTAGTTCTGAATTTATTGGAATCAACCCATTGACAACCCTACTAAAAGTAGAAATGTGGGTATAAGATTTATATGTCAATTTTGCTCTACACCTATTATCATCTTTAGGAATGACCCTCGGATCTTCGCTTCATCTCTCTCCTAGACTTACCTGGGAGTAGACCTGTTCATGGGTCGGGCGGCCCAACGAGCTTGAACAAGTATATGGGCCCGCGGGCTTAACCTTGGGCCAAAAAGCCTAGCCCGCAAGAAATTCGAGCCGGGCTCAGGATTTGCCAAAATAACCCGGCCCGACCCAACCTATACTTAAACCTAAATAAAACCCCTAGTCGAGACATCTATGTCTCTTCCCATTCTTCTTTTCACCCGACCCTTCATTTCCAATCTCCTGTTCTCCACACCCTCCACACTGCACAGTTCTCATCCTTACACTCTCAGGCAGCCACAATTGGCGAGGCGGCGAGCGTTCACTGGCGCAACAACTCCGACAACGGCGGTGAGCTCTCTCTCTCTCTCTCTCTCTCTCTCTCTCTCTCTCTCTCTCTCTCTCTCTCTCTCTCTCTCTCTCAGATGCGGACTGATCAAGTGATCATTGTCAAAATCGCGGGTCAAGCTCGTAGCTCATAGACCACAGTCACCGATTCACCGTGAACTCTCCGGCAAATACAATCACTGCTGGCGGCGATGAGTCCTCTTTACCATTTTATTCTATAACAATCTTTAGTGTTTACTGTTTTTATAACTGTTGGTCTTGCTGAAAAGAACAAGGCAGAACCGCAGAAGTGGCTTGTTTCTTCCTGAGAACTTGTTAATGCTTGAAGCAGAAACTTCAGGAGACTTAGAAACGTCTGGCTTCGGGCTCGGGCTCGGGCTTATGGCTTTTTGTCAGGGCCGAGCTCAGGCCCAAATTCTAGGCCCATTGATTGGGCCGAGCTCGGGCTCGAGCCTATCATTTTTCCGTTAATGCAGACTAAAAGCCCAACCCGGCCCATGAATAGGTCTAGCTAGGAGATCTTTCCCCATGTTGTGTAATCCAGCTCTCTTAATATCAAAAAAAAAAAAAAAAACAACAACTATTGCTTTGGTTGGAGAAGTTGAAAACTAGAGTGTTTTTGGGATTTTAAAAACATTTCAAGATGCACAAGACATCACATACTCAAGATAAATAACTGATTATTAATAGCTGGACTTGTTCGTTTTTCTATAAGCTAGGCATGTTCTTGGGATTTTAAAAACGTTTTCGCATGTTCTTTTATTTTCTAGGTAAAAAAGTTAATGGTCATTTTAACCATAAAATTTTATTATTAAAATGGGTATTTTTGTCCCATCCAAGTATTGACAACTTCCCCTGGGTGGGTGAGATTGGTAAATGATACCCAAGAAAATTAAAATTTTTCATGGTTCCCATGCAAATCTAAAAAATAAAAACATGGATTTCTTGGTCAATTGACCAACTTCCTCCTCTCTAAATCCAAAAAAAAAAAATGTCTCCTAACAGTTAAGGTCCTAACTCCTAAGTGACACTACCCCCAAAGTACAAGTTACTCATAGCCATATGCAAGGTTTAAACTTTAAAGTATCGAAAACATAAGGTGTACCAGAAAGATAATTTTAAGAGACATGTCGAGATACGCTTTGGATATGTATGGATATTGATGTAAGTGTTTCTGGTCACGTACCATTTTTTGCGGTGTATAATTTTTTTTTTGCTAAGTACCTCGTTATTTGACCCGGTGGCGATGTGCCTTGGTGATGAGATACTTGGTGGCAAACTACCTGGTGGCGAATTGCCTGGTGGCAAACTACCTAGTGGTGAGCTCCCTGATGGCGAACTGCCTAGTGATGAACTGCCTGGTGGCGAGCTCCCTGGTGGCGAACTCCCTAGTGGACTCATCATTTGACCTGCTCCTAGGCGGCCTGCAACTCAGAGGATGGTGAAGCTCCCTGATGCAGCGCAACCCGACTACCCTTTGCGTGAGGTGATTTTCTCTGCTTTGTAGGCAGCGGGAGCTGAGGGACTTGCGAGAACTGGATCAGAGGACCGGGGGGTATTTTCTCGGCGGGGACTCTTCGATGCCTAAGTTAGCATTCTGATTACAAAGAGCTTGGAGAGAAATGAGAGAGCTAGAGAGCAGGGATTACCATCCTTTTTTCCCTCTCCTTGGCTTTGGGGGTCGGAGTCCTTATATAGTGGTGTCCTTGCGGGTGAGGTAGGTGAAAAGCCTTCAAACGGTATCCCGTCAGAATCGGGGTACGGTGGTGAACTCCTCGAGGTTGTCAGGCTAGCGCTTGTGTCAATCGGCCAGGTCGGCGCCTGGGCCTGGTTGTCAGGTCGGCGCCTGTGTCAGTGGGCATGTCGGTGTCTGGGCCAAGTTGTCAGGCAAGTGATCTTCCTGCGATATGCCAAACTATTTTTCTGTACCGAGCTACCCTTAAAGTGGCGAGCTGCCCGAGGGAGCTATGCCGAGCTGCTTGTGGCGAGCTTTGCCGAGCTGCCTAGCTCCTTCATGGCGAGGTCCTTGGAGAGCTGCCTAGCTCCTTGGCGAGCTCCTTAGTGAGCTACCGAGCTCGCAGGGTATGCAGTTATGGTTCATCGGTGGGCGTCTTATGGGTTGCCAGGTCGGATCATGTGCCGGGCTGATCCGGCTAGGTCGCGCAGGCCACGCCAGGCCGCGTGAAGGCTGCCCGTAGGCCGCACCAAGCCGGCCAGACCGGTGCCCGGGTGGGACACCAACTTGGTAAGTTGTTGCCTGGGTGTTTGCCTAGTTGTCACGAGGTGCCACATGTCGCAATTTCACTGGAGGGCCAAATCTGCCTCATCAGATTTGAACTTAAAATCAAGATACACATAAATATACTAAAAAACTTAAATAAATCCTAAAAATTATATCAATAACAACAATTACAAGTTTTATATGATTGTTAATAAGTTATTTAGAAGTAAAAAAACTATAATTTAATAGTTTATATAAAATTTGAGATATCGGGACACATTAACTATTGACAAATGATAGAATAACTAAAGTGTGAAAAAAAAAACTAAAGTGTATATTGATATACATTAGTTTTAAAATAATCAATATAATTTATCTAGCTAGTGCAAAGTTTGTAGTTTTGTTAAATGAAAATTTGGTTATTAATTAGCAAAATTAATGAGAAGAAAATTCCAATTAGGTGCTAAAATTGAAATTCAAATTTAAAATTATGCATTAATTACATTAATTACAGGAATAATTAACTAATTAATGAGAGAGAAAGAGAGAAATTGCTTTTAAACATTGGAGTATATACAAAATTAATGAGTGATAATTCGGCCCTCCTTAAATATAATTTAATGAAATTACTGTTTTGAAACCCTATTAATAATATAGGGCCCGAAACAGTCCGATACAGACCGATACATACGAAAAGGAACGCCATAGATGCGGAATTTTGAACCTTGGCCATATATAATTTTGAAATTTAGAGTTCAATCCACGTCTGAGATTTTTATTAGATTTTTAGGTTTTATTTACCAACAATTTA
The DNA here is from genome assembly GCF_056320005.1 of Nelumbo lutea. Classification (NCBI taxonomy): domain Eukaryota; kingdom Viridiplantae; phylum Streptophyta; class Magnoliopsida; order Proteales; family Nelumbonaceae; genus Nelumbo; species Nelumbo lutea. Next base: position 7,921,557 of record NC_142687.1, read on the forward strand.
CAATTCCACCTATGAATTACTACCCGTTGAATTTTGATTTATTTATTTCCCCGCTTGTGATTTGTTATTGTTCCAACTTTACTAAATAAAATTTTTGAAATGAATGGACTGAACAAGAAAAATTGTAATTTTCCAACAATCAATGTTGCATTGCTAGCAAATAAAGTGTAAAACTATTACAATTGATTGAACTTGACAATTATTCCAAATCTTTAATATTTAACGTGTCAAACAGTTAAAAAACTGACATAGAACCATACTTTTAAACCATGCTATCAATTATCAAAGCAAACACATGCTATCAATTATCAATTAAAAAACTGACAATTATTTCAGAGTTTGGCTTCCCCAAAGGCAACGCCCGTTCGAATAATCTTTTCAGTCTTGCATTGAAAATATTTTTCTATTTTATGGACAGATATTCTCCATGCAAGTTGCAAGAAGCATTTGGGATGGTATGAGCACGAGTTTGCTTTACCGAAAAACCGGATAACAGGTGTTCCAACAGACCTTACACTGACTGAAGCCAATCTCATTTATTCATGACTCCAAGACAAAAGTACGGTTGTTGGCTTTAAAAAAAAATCCGGATCTTCTGCCGATATCTACTTATACAACATGTAGCCACACTTTGGAAACACACTTCATTCTCCTACCAACTATTATGTGCGAAGAGATGTTTCCAATAGACAGGATTACAGAAGTACTGTAAGTATTGTGGGTAGATTTAGACAGAATTCTTGTGGGAAGGAGATTCGGAGTCTTTTAAGAAGTTAGATAATTTTTTTATAATAAGTCTGCTTTTTACATGCATAGATGGTGGGATTCAAGGCTTTAAAATCCGACCTGAATAATAACGAATTAGTCAGGAGTCCAATTTTCAGGTCAAACGGTCGGTTCATTCTAACAAAAAAGTAAAAAATAAGAAACAGTTGAAACCATTGAATGGTTCAACTGCTTGAATCAGTGGTTTATTGATCAAATCAATATTTTTTTTGGTAAAAATCTGATTCTGATGAAAAACAAAACCAATCACTTAACGGATTTCCAGTTTTTCTTGCCCGACTATCGGGTCCTATCCGATTTTGAAAATCATGGTGGGACCGCAGATTCTAGCTGGCCCGCTTAACTTACATCTCCCGACATTGACTTCGTTTGATTCGGGAGATCAGATAAATCAAATCCCATTGGTGGACCGACGTATACAAATACAGCAGATGAGATTTATTCATCACAAATCCCACCTCACACCAATCTCACGATACATCGAAGCCCAAAATTGAGATCTGCGATGAGTGTGGGATTGGTGTGAGGAGCAAATCAAAATTTCGTATACACTGCGGCATGCATGTGGGCTGTACGATATCTTCAATCTTGTCCCAACCCAACAAGCCACTACAGCCACAGGTCGGGAGCACCTCAGTATCTAATCCAATCCATTTGTCACAGTGCGCTTTACGTCGCTGTTCGCTGGCTTCTCTGTATATTTGGGGGCCATCGGCCATCGCTTCCATCTACCAGTCAAGTCTACTAGAGTAGACTACCCTCAGATTTAAATATTTATTGATCTGTGGAATCATCTCTCAAGCTTGTGTCATGGTCATGGTGAGGAGAAGGGATTGGTTCCAATATCTACCGTGGCCCAGACGCTGCGATCACCACAACCACACTCCGTGAAGATTGTGTTGCCTTGTTACTTGTTTGTTGGTGGCTTGGTGTTGCTGTCAAGGATGGGGTCGAGAGCAATAAGATAATTTGACTTTTGGTCGAAATTGTTAAGTCAATCTGTGAATTAAAAGAGAGTGTACATCAGAGGCCGCAAGTATTATATCAAGGGTAGAAATTTCAACGATCAAATTAATCAAATGCTTGAGAGGGGTCGGACCAGAATTTACATTAAACCGGACACCCCTTTTATTCTTCACCTTGCCATAGAATCATTATTAAAGGCAATTAGAGTTGAACGGCCAGAATCATATTGGGCAAATGCCACATGGCACAATCCGAGGCCTTGTCATGTGCGCGGAATTTTGATAGTATAATTTAGCAGAGGGTTCGACTATGATATGGAAAACCATATCATATCTAAAACTTCTACTATTGTCACGTATACGGCAGTTACCGGATTTATTTAAGTAACCGGTAATTATTATTTTATATATTAATTAAAATTTAAAACATTGTTTAACCTATCCGTTAACCGAATCTTCCGTTTTCCCATTCTTTATCTTCTTCTGGTTCCCTACTCTGTTCAAACTTCTCCTTCTAGAAATCGTAAATCCGTAGATCACAATGCATTCAATCAGCAGCAAGAGGCTATTCATCTCCCTCGCTCTCATTTACAGGTATTTTCTTCTTCTTCTTCTTCATATTTTCTACAACCGATTCCATATTTTAGTAAATAACCTCACCAAACATCTCCCAAACCGTCGATTCATATTTTCTGCAATCACTAAACATCTCCCTAATAGTCAATTCCATATTTTCTGCAATCACTAAACATCTTCCTAACAATCAATTCCATATTTTCTGCAATCCAACAGGTGGCAGTCGATTCCATATTTTCTGCAATCAAACAGCCACTTGTTACAGGCTAGAAGTTTACTACAAAAATATCTTGCTCTGGCTAATTATAGAAAGCTAGGTATTTGCATTTTTTGTCAAAAAATTGTGTGGCTTCTTGATTTCTATGGGTATATATTAAGGAATAAAGTAAAATAGGAAAAAAAAAAAACAGGGGAAGAAGAGTTCCATCTTCATCTTTCTACCATACGGCATAAATAAATGACAAATCCATGATCACCTGCAAAACAAATATGGCACAGAAGGGAGAAATTTACTGTTTATAAAACCAAATCCTTTAAAAAGATTAGTGACATATAACCTTTTCAGAGAATATTACAAGAAGATGGAAGGCTTAAAATGCAATACCTATACAAGGATGCTAGCTCATGTTATGATGCTTCATGTGGACATGCTATGATGCTTCACGTGATGCACCCAATCGGTCAGGAACCTAACAATAATAGCAAACAAGAAAGCATATCAGAAAACACATTTAGGAACGTACTAAATAGGTTAACCATAATTTTTGGAAAATAAATTTTAAAGAATAATGTGATTATGATTATTCACTTGTCTTTTATTATGACTGTGGCAATTGGTAGAATACAATGAATTGGACCAAAAGCTATTAAACTCAAACAATAAGCCAATTCTGATAAGGAACTATTGCTTTTTCAAAACAATAATATTCCTTGATTAATACAACTGCATGCAGTCCTCTCTCTCTCTCTCTCTAGTTCTCCAATGCAAACGATTTGGTTGGTTTGATTGATTATTATATTAGACGTTCAGTGATTCCATCAACACTAGGATGATTGGTTTAATTCAAACTATATTTGTCTTCTTTTCTGCATTTCTTTAGAGCAGCTTCAGGGTGAATCAAAAACCAAATCTTTTCTAAAGTAAAATAAAGTGGCTAACATACTCTAAGTTCACAGAGATCCCAAAGTTCATGTATATACTTGTTTTCCCCAACTCCAAGTATCATAAAAGAAAATATAATTGAAAGCTCAACCAATCATCCTTTAACTTCCTTACTTAGCAATCCAGCTCACTATCCAACAATACCCCCTCCCCCCGGGCTTTTAGGAACTAAATCTGGTGTTAAAACGAATCCTCTGCTCTAAGCTTTGAAGCAAAAAAGCTTTAAAGCTAGAAGCTTGTTATTCATAAATATTATTTTCTCTCTTGGGAAATAAACCACCAGCCATTGGGGCCGCATATATCGAAAAAATAAACAGACATTAAAGCCCCTGTGGGATTCCACAACCAAGTCTTGGCCACTCTAGAGGGAAAACAAAAAAGCAAGAAGTCTGAATATTAAAAGACTGATTGTGTAAGGTAATTCGAAGTTGATATTGGGATGGCTACAAAGAAGGGAAGCTTAAACGAGGAGTTATAGTAATGATATAAAAAATTTAGGTGGTTAACTAAGGATATGGAAATGAAATTTCAATGGATCAAGACTGCCAATAATTTGGCTGATATTCTTGCGAAATATGGGGTAGGAAGACAGCAATTATTTTGGGCCAAGACAAATTGCTGCAGTGTTCTAGGGTATCCTACTCCACACCAACTCACCAAGAACAAGTATTTTTTCCATATTAGTAGGCCATGTCTGCTACGTTTACCACTACCCTTCACACTAACAGTTTACTAAATCCCCAAAAATTGAAACCTGAGATCATTTTCATAGCAGGCTTACCGGTTTCTGAACAAATCCAGCCAGAAAAGCTAGAGACACAGTGCTCATTTGGCTACCAATAATTACTTCTCGAGTGAAATATTGTGGGCAAAGAGACATTCTCGAAATGATGTATCCCTTTCAAAGAGATAACGCACTCCCTAATACCCAAATACCCAAGTACATTTACTTGTTTAGCAGCAGAAGCCAACACCAAGCAGATATTGCACCATACATACTATATGAATTCTATATCCCCTTCACAAACTCAAACCATAACAATGAAAAAAGTCCTTGACTAAAGGCTAAAGCACAATTGGCCCACATAAGAAGCCTACTTACAATTCACAAACGACTACTGGCAGAAGCAAAATATACATACCCTATGACAGAGAGTCAGGTAATAACCCTCTTGTTGCAAGTAATACCAACAGGAATTAATGTTTAAACAGATAAGAAACAAAGTACGAATCCCATTTACAAGGCAATATATCAATATCATCAACAGATTGGCTCATGGCAATGACAACCATGCAAATGCTCCCATACATCTAAATAATGCAAGCAGATCAAGATCTAAAGATTGAACCAATCCTTGAAACACCGTTCTCATCCAACTTGGGGTTTTGAAGATCACATATGGAATTACCTTCTTAAATTGCCTTTCATAGGCTGTGTTTGGTACCATTACCATTTCAGGCATTTTGACATGAAGCTTATTTGGTTGGTACTTTTACTGACTAGGCATTGAACAAGTTTTGAGCCACTCCGGATCTCCAACTCACAAGACACTACCAGCTTGTATTGCAAATATCTCCCCATGAACAGCTGTAGTGTCTTGTGGGTAGGGATGTCGGAAGAGTTTGTGGTTAGAAGATCCGAGCTCATTTTGAGCAGTATTGTGTTTTGTATGGGCATTGCTACTTAAAATGTTTAAATGAAATTATTATATTCAATGTGACACCATCCTACTATACTGACTCTCATCCATATGGTCAAATTTAAAAATAAATGCTTTCTGATGAGTTGCTTAATATTACACAGATTAATATCTATATCAGATCTAATGGTTCTAGAAGCTTATACCCCACCCCCCCACCCCCACCCCCACTAAAAAAAAAAACTTTGTTTTGGAGGCAGTCTTTATGGGTATTCAATGTTATATATCCATCTTTTCTAGTATGTGATGCACCAGAATATATTTCCACACTGCCACTTAGGATGCCAACTAAGAGCTAGGTCATTGGACTGTTTCTTCAAATGGTCAGCTGATGGAGGAAACATCAGTGTTTCCCCCAACAGCCCTAAGTTTATGTTTCTAGTAGAAATGTTTTATCACTGTTGTAACTCAAAACAATATCAACCAAACATAAATTGATATTTAAATTCAAAATGCCTAAGTGATGCTGGTGTTGCAGCATTTCAAGTAGAAACAGCCATGGTACCAAACATCAGCATAGTATATTTACTTGGTGTGTTGTCAGTGAAAAAAACATGGTTTATGAAGATAAATTATTGATTTGGCAATTTACTTTCTGTACAACACGTACAACCTTTATGTAACAAAAAAAAAAAAAAATCCTTGATCCCAAATGCTATGGAATAACATCAGCTACCCATTGCTGTTGGTAAGATTTAGTATGAAAGGTTCACAAAGACCACATGTTCAGCCATTGATCTCAAGTACCCAATTCAATGGAAACTCAATAGTTCTGCTATCCCTAAAAGATTTCATAATAACTTAATTAAACTCACAAGTGTTTGTGTTGATTTGAAGATCCTTATTGTGGTTGAATATTTTGTTACTTGTGATCCTTCATGTGGTGAAACTCTCAACTACCGTTACTATTTGCACTCACAATACAAATGCAGAGGTTTTTACAACTGGTAGTGCCAAATGCTTATTTGAAAGTCTCTTATTCTCCTTCGAGATCACCAATAGTAAGACAGTTGAACTAATAATTGGTCGGAAATGCTGATATAGGAGCTAAAACAGAGGATCCAGAAGGTGATTACAACATATGGACCAAATGGAGATCAACCTTGAGAGGTGGATTATAATAAGGAGATGGGGAGGATCAGAAAAGACATAATCAACTTCCATGGAGAAATGGTGGTGTTGGAAAACTATAGCAATATCAATTACACAGTTACTCATTAGCCTCAATCTTGAATCTACATTTTAAAGAAAACATGAAGTATTTGTATAATAGCATGACATCTCAAAGCTGCAAACTAGCATATGCTGATATGCACATTCAGACTAATGATATCCAGCATTCTATGGGTCCTACGCCAGATATAACCTATTTAAGAAAGAGAAAACGATCCAAAGAAGGTAATGGTACCAAACTCAACTAGGAAACTGAACCAAAATTTCTAATTAGTGAAAAATTAAGGCAAACCTGTAGGTAATCCACAGGATTTTCAAATAAGGACTGTAACACTTAAAAACAATTCTAACAACACCCTACTAATTCTACTGCAACTAAACAAACTAAAAACAACTGCAAGAAAGACCTGAAAATAAAAGTTTCGTAGTCTCATCACAGACTTGCACCCTACAACTAAAATGACCATAACTCTTTCTAAACAAATCAAATTTACAAGAGCCTAGCAAGAAAAACGCAAAAAATCTCAAAACTAGTTCTTTGAATCATTGAAGTACCAGAGAGAGAATCAGTAACACTGCAGAACATGATACCCAGTCAAATGGATATTTGCCACATGCATTTTTCTCCCCTATCCAGGCCCTTTTTCAGACACAATGTGTTCAGATCGTCACCTGATGACGTTTTAAGAGAATCATGCATCAGGATCTTCCTCCCGACCAAACAAATGTTATTCTATCAGAAAAATCTCATTAATCGGCCAACTCGGACTTACAATGAAGACCCAAATCATGCAAGAATGAAAGAATGATGAACATATATAAATTGGCAGAGAAATAAAACTAATCAGTACAAACCCTTCAAAGTAATCTGCAAGAGCAAAATTAAGAAAAGAAAGGAAGAGAGACAATGCTTACCACAGGGTGAAAGACCAATAGGATCATTTGAAGAAGCACAAGGGTGACGAGGTGACACCGAAGAGAAACCATTACTGTCAGCGATGATTCAACAGGGGTGGTGAGATGAAGATATCAGGGAGAATGACGGTCAATAATTTTCTGTAAGTTAACATCTTTCTTAATTCTTGTTTTAAGAATCAAATGTGATTTTAATTTTTATTTTTAAAACCGGTTACTTACCATAATCCCTATTCACCGAAACAAAAACTCGAAAGTTGATTGGTCCTTCTCATCCGATATCATAGATTTTTCCTTTAGCAGAAGTTCATGTTGCATGCAATAAGAGAATTGACAGATAATAACCAAGTACGTAGTCAGTGGCTCAAACTTTACTTTCTAAAGCCATAGACCTGCAGACAGTTCAGAATCAGAATGAAGACAACGTTATTCCTTAACACAACAAATCGGATTAATTAGAAAATATCCGCCACTCATAAAAGAAATAAAATATTTGGATTAAAACAATCCGCCCGTCACCATCCTTTTGTAAATCTGGTCAACACAGAGTCACTACAACCGGAGACATCAAGATCTGAGGAATGAACTATAAAGCCTGGTCAAGTAATATCCTCATCCTCCCTTGCAATCATTTTTTCTTTTTTCCCTATAACCAATAAAACTAAAGTGTCATTATTAATTGCATCATCACTGAACGTACGAGTCATTGCGGGACACAGTTAATTATTCTTGTTGGTTCTTTCCACAACCACAAGGCTCTAGCCTCTAACTCATGGAGTCATGGATAAAGCTAAAGACCAAAAGGCTCCTTCGTCTGAATGACCAAATTCAAAAGATCTAAGCTTAAAATGAAGCATCCTGATTTTTCAAGCTTTCAAAATCTCTTTTTAGCTTCCAAGCACTAGCGCGTTTGTCATGGATTGCAATAAATTTACAAGAACTCTCTAATGTTTTAAAAATTTGTTTATAATAATTAATAAAGCTATTAATTTTATAATTTATTAAATAATGGATGAGAATAACAAATTAATTAAGTAATTAATAATATGTAACTTTAAAATATACAAAATACATTAATCAGAAGTAATACATATTATAAAATTGAAAAATAATAAATGATGCAATTAAAAATTATATAAAAAATTAATTAAACAATTATCAAATGTGTAAAATATATTTCTATAAAAGTATTGTATATTAAGAATTATAAAATTATAAAAAAACATTTACTAAAATTTATTTATAATAAAGGAGCATATTAAAATAATTGATATATTTATAAAATAATAAATAATAATAAAATTCATACAAATTAATAATGAATCATAAGTAATTAAAAACTAGTTAAATGCAATACTTCAAAGTAATATGTTCTAAATAATTGAAAAATCACAAATAAAAAATTTATAATTATTAAAACTATTTAAAATGATGAAAAATGCTAAAAGAAAAAATATATTTATAACTTCTTAAAAAAAATATTAATTCTTCTGTGGATCCATCTGTTACTTTGCACTTGTAAAGGTATTAATGGGACTTCATGCGTCTTATGAACGTATGCCTTCAGACAAAACTAATTACCAGTCTTTTGTCTTGCTATGTTCTGAAAAGATCTTTCAAATGCACAAGTTACCCGGTGGTATTGATCTCCAAAAACCAACTCTCAAAGGCTAAACAATTCTTTTGACCTAACGAACTTTAACTTTAAAGATTTTTTTAGAAAGACTCACCAAACGGCATCTTAGTTTTTCAAGAGTACTCCACCATCAAAGCTCTTATAAACTGCAGACCTCAACAAGAAGGGAGAGAGAGAGAGAGAGAGAGAGAGAGAGAGAGAGAGAGAGAGAGAGAGATCCTAATTACCGTGTTTCAACCTTCAAGTATAAGAAATCAAAGCTCTTATTTAATCTATGACACCAAAAGGCACACTAAGTTACACCACCAGATAGTCATAGACATATTAATAATACAGTAGAAGCACACAACCACGACTCAATAGCATTACCAAAAAACTACAACCAAATATAGATCAAGACAGGGGGTTTTCTCTTTTTATGTATATTTTTATTTTTTGGGGGCAATTAAGCAAAATAGAGAGAGACATATTTGGTGGCCGGCCGAAATCCGTAGAGGAAAATGGGCTCATATCATATCATTATTCATCACAGCAACGATATAAGACGTACTTCTCCATGGGCCTATTGCACTCAGCACAAGTGATGTGTTCATGGACGTCCTTCCCTAGTGCCCTCGGAAGCACAAGGGATGCACAGTGCTCCTTGCTGTGGTAGGACGCGAGGACTCGAGCCAGCGCTGGTATGAACCCATCCCTCACCGCATTTTCCTTCCACGTAGAGAAACTCCCAAGCGCCTCCAGCATTCTATTGCCTGAAGCTTTTGTCATCTCTCCATTGCCGTGGCCAAGGATGGCCCACCCTTGGTTACTACCGTCGAAGGTGAGCAACGACATCACCTCTCGCATTATGTTGTCGTCGGCGATGGTTCGACCTTGTTGCGTCTTGGAGTACCACATGCTTTCTAATCGCACCCAGAAGAACCATATGAACGTCAGCTCCGGCAAATAGTAACTCAGTTTTTCTGATGAAATGTCGTTGATGTTGCTTCGCACCCGCTCCTTGGGGCTGCTCTTTCCCACGTACATCATCTCTATGTTGATTTTCAGTTCATCTGTAACGCTTCGCATTGTCGATGTGAATTTCCGTATCCAGTTTATATCTTCTCCTCCATACAGGCAGATGGGTTTTCCTTCTCTTATCTGATCATAAAAAATTTAATTAGAATCAGGTAACAGCGCATAATTAATTCATTCTCTTTGGTTGATGCAAAGCCTTGATTCCTATAATTGGTCGATGTGGGATTTATTATGAAGAATCAAGGCTTTGCATTCATCTATACAAAATTAAAATAGACAAACTGTGGGTGATGGATTGATGGGTGGCCTGTGATCACATAAGCCAACCCCTACTGCAAACCCAGCCATGCAGATGCAGTGCGAGAGAGAATAGAAAATTAGCTTACCCAAGAAAGCATTGTTTCATCGATTCCATTCACCACGAACACCATGCTCCATCTTTCTTGATTCCACAGATCTTCCTCTCTCTTCCTGGTGAAGGGGAAGGCAGCGTTCCCCCATATCCACATCATGTGGATCGCATTTGTACATACCACACGACCTAGAGGATCCAACACCACTAAAAGAGGTTTCTTCTCAAACTGCCATACCTCCTTCATGTATTGGATGACTGCTGGATGAAGCAGTGAAGGGTGGTGCAGTGAGTACCAAGGCATGGCGGATTGAAGCCGTTTGAACGTTTCCTGCTGTTTTGCTGGCATCCATCCACTTGAATTCTGCACAACTGGTAGCCATACCATCTCATAGGCTTTCTCAGATTTTGTCTGTTGGGATAACTCACCGTATACATTTTCGAGAACCGTAAGTTCCTCTGCTGTAATGTCAAGGTCTGATATCAACAGTACCACAGTCTTCTTGCCTAGTACTTCCACCCCAACCTGTGTCATGCACGGTAGAGTTTTTTTTTAAGAAACTCTAACACTCACAGTCACAAACAAAGAGAAGTTACTTTTCCAAATACATTCAAAATTTCAGGAGCCCAGATTTCCTACAGTTTTCAGATAGCACGACCAGTAGTACCGCTCATCAATGTGTCAATGACCACAGTTTTAAGGCCAGTGATCTAGTTCGATATCTAATTTTAAGGCCTGTTTATGGAACGTGTGCACTCTGGTTGGCCCGGTTTCTTGGATGGCAGATTATGTTAACCCAATCTATTGTTAATTTCTATTATCTCTACTTTTTATATGACAATGACTTTATTATTATTTTTGTTCTTATATATATATATATATATATATGAGAGAGAGAGAGAGAGAGAGATCTAAAGCAAACCCTTGTCTTGGTGAAACCATCAAGCAAAGGCTGATGGTCATCAATCGAGTGTATCAACACCCTGAGAACCCTTAGGTTGTCAACTTGAGTTGTATCAAAGAGGCGCACCAGCGTCTGATATACCTCATTCAGTTTCCTCTCCTCTGCATCATTACACAGTGTATCCTTCTGTCAGCAATGTTACATTGCTAATAAAAGGGTTGGATGATGATTATGGCAATGATGGTATATTTAATTTTGTAGATTTATGCTTCAATAACAAAAAAAAAAAAAAAAAAAAAAAAAACTTATGGGATGGGATTACTGATTATGATTTACTACTATCTGAATTCGATTGTGCAAAGTAACTTGGTGGAACCAGCACTCACCGATTTCCTTATGGCAACGTGTCAGTTGGTCTTTGAGGTGTGCATGAATGTCGCCAAGCTTGTAAGCCAATGTCGAAACATCCCACGAGCCCATGTCCCTATAAATGTATCACAAACGTTAACTGTTGGCAGCTATCTCCGATAAAATTTAATTTATTACAACGGCCGTCATAACCGTTCTAATTAACTGTAGGTCAAAGAGTACACTTACTGATGATGACCCATGCTCAATATAGAATTGAAATGGGAAGTGCAGACCAGAACGCTTCTGATAATCCAATACACAGCAGTAGGGACAAGGTTCGAGGCCATTGACATGGCGGGAAAGCCCGAAAGATATCCGACGGGAAGATCATAGAACTCTGTCAAGGATTTTGTCAAGTCTAGCATTTCCCTGATGAGATTGCTGAGAGCATCCAAACGAGGTTTCAGCATTTTGTTTACATGGCTCAATACTTCGGGTACTTGTTTAAGTACAGCAAGGGACTTAGCCAGGGAGTTGGTGGTGCAAATCTGCGACGTTAACCAGAAGTCGCCATAGTTGATGCCGAATGCTGCCATGACTATTACTGCCTTGGTGTCCCACGAGTACATCGATAAAGTTGTTAACAGGTCTAAAGCCAACGGATGTAAATCCCTTCTGCCGGTGCCGGAGCAGTGAAACTGAATCTGCTTCCCATCAATTGTTTATACATTTTAATTTGTTAACTAGTGGTAACAGAAAACTATAATATAGAATGGGATATGCCTTAGTTCCAAGTTAAAAAGGGTAAAACTTAAAAGGAATCAATATACAATAAAATAAAACTAAATAACCTCAGATCCAATCTTCCGAATGGTGTCCGCTACCACTCCGTGTATACCCTCTTCAGTCATATACTCCACGGCTTCCATGTGGGCTTGCGTCTACACAAAAATTAAACCACGAACAATAATTTAGTAGCCAGCATTCTTACTGCCAATATAGAGCTGAGGGAAGAAGGATTTCTCCCCAGTCGGAGTATAGAGGATTCGATTAATTGGGTTGGATAATGGTGCCAACCTGGTTTAAATCCAGGGATTTTAGTTTGTATTAATTCACAAACCCAGTCCCGACTATAGAGTACAGACAACCTTTACCTCAATGTCATTCTGAAACCTATAAAAAATCTGGACTCCGCTTGACAGAAGCCCATCTGTTAATTGGTTTTTTATCTTAACTCTGGCATCAACTAATCCTGTCAAATTAATATAAACTGTTTATGAGGGAATTAAACGTATATATTACCACATGAGCAGCACGAGTTGGTGAGGCACGCTCCAAGATGTCCTCGACGACTTGCAGAAGCAATTTAGTTTTAACGTCGACCAATCGACCATCTGAAGCATGGGTGGCGATGACATCCGCCATTATCATGCCGCTATCGTCAAGTGGGCCAAACAGGCTACTATCTCTCTTCCTCGGTTGCAGCTTTTGTGGTGCTGGTGGTTCCTCTGTCAATCGCGTTGTCGACGATTTGGGTGCAGACTCTACTACAGCCATTACGTGAACACGGACAGAGTGCGAGGTTGGTTTTGTTTAGTGAAGATTGTTATTTGTGTGGAGGCCCTGGGAGGAGAGCAGGATAATATATATCACACTCATGAAAGATGGAATAAAAGAAAGGCTATCGAATCATCTTCTTTGCTTCAGAAATGGTCTAGACATTTTAGCAACTCGCGCCATCACATGGTCGTATGGAGTCGCAGAAGGGGTCCCTCAGTAAAGAGATGCCGGTATTCCGTAAATCCAGTGCTGGCGCCTCGCTGATCTTAAAATCACTCAGCTTTGACTAGATACCTTCTCTCGGTGGACCAGTAGTCCAGCAGCCGGGCCAGCTGCTTGAATTCTTGTTTGTTTTCTCTTCCAAGGAGCATGTCATCCCTTGCTTTACAAAGTTATACGTGCAGAACACGTGATACCAGATTGTCACGGGGTAGATCTACAGAAGAAACGTAGCGTCAAGACAAGCCTTATGTCCGCTTACGGCTAGGAGTTGTCCAATGAGATAGTTCCACCAAGGTGAGTAGGATTGAATGATGACTTCAAGGCTCATGGTCGGGGTATTTGACAATCCATGGGAGGCGTCACTTACGTGCTAAAGGTGAATGGCTAAGATGAGAGGCGACTTGGCACCAATGTGAAAGAACTCCTGTATATCGATGATGACGGGCACCTAATGTACTAATGATGATAGGCAACCGCTGGGCCGGAATACACATGTGCGCTATGGGCAATGGAGTAGCTCATTCAACTTAGGCAAGGGGCTGACGAGGTGTAGGGACATGCTTAAGCCAAACCCATATGCCAAGCCTCCCTTTAATGAGAGGAGGAGCAATGTCGATCCATGTACTGTTCCCATGAACATGTGTGCATCCACGAGAAACCTTGGTAGCCATGTTAGTCATTAATTAGGGCCGCCCTACAAAGGATGATGGTCTAAGAGTGCCAAGGTTAGGCACCCAAGGAGGTTGACCACCCCTCCTCAAAGAGTAAGTTAAGCTTTTAGAGATCTGCCTAAAGATGATATCAATTCTCCCAAAAATTTTATAGGTGAAAATGGTGGTGATGTTCATTAACGTAAGCCCGCCCAACATACTCAAGGATAGACCCGGGCCGGGCTCAGGCCAGGCTTTTACTCTGTACTAACAGATTTTTCTAAGACCCGAGCCTGAGCCCAGCTTGACCATCGGGCCTACAACTTGGGCCCAAGCCCGGACCTAGGCCCAAGCCTGAAATTTATCCCATGTTGTTACTACTGCTGAAGTGGCTGAATAGAGAGAGTGGGTGAGTGAGAGAGAAATTATAAAGAAAAAAAAATGTATATATTAAATTATAAATAAATATATTTCAATAAATATGATATTATTTATATATTTTATATAATATATAAAATACATATTATATATTTTATAAAATATATAATGCTGAATCGGGCCGGGCTGGGCTTTTTTGACAAATCCCGGCCGCTGCCCGTAACACAGTCGGACTTACTGTATTAGGCCCGAGGTCAAGCCCACAGGCCTAATTACATGATCAAGCCCGACCGGGATACAGGCCGGGCCGTTGGGCTACCCGGCCCACGAACAGGTCTAGTGAAGCTAAACCTGTATCACACCGTGATAAAATGATGATGATGGAGTAATGGTCGAGTGAGGTAAGCTCTAATTAACTTCTACCATGGAAGGTGATGGAGAGAGAGAGAGAGCAGAGATAACAAGAGCAAAAGCTCTACACACCACTGTCTTCGCTTTTCACTTTAATTATTTGTGCGCCTGCATATTGCAGATTGATATACGTTGCAGAAGAAATGAGGAATAACGAAAGGAGAGGAGGCGTTGTTTCCAAAAAGAGCAAAAAGAAGGAAAAGAAAAAGAAGATGCTAATGATTTCGTTATCGTGGGAAGTGAGAGCGGATTGAACCTGCCCCAGCTTTATCCTGCTGTAGCATCGGCCTGATAAGGATTTATCATTCAGGGTGACGTTACTTCGTCGACTCTTTCTTTTCAGTGCAAAGTTGTAATTAACTAAATATTCCACAATTAATTTTCCGAAAGCTAAAAGTTCCGAGTCCCATCAGATTATATTTTCTTTCATTAATGACTAGTTAGTGTGCTAACGATAACTAGAGCATTGGTCCATTTTAGTGTCTTACCAATCCCAAGCGGATGCATGGATCCATTAAGAGTTAAGGTATAAAAGAAGAACAATTAGGTATTACTGTGAAATGCAGAGTCGGAGTTATTAGCATTTAGTGTTTTTCGATTTATTAGTACTGACTAAAAGATGTCAAAGCATTTGATAAAATGATATGACCCCAAGATAAATTCCCTTTGCCATTAGAGGGAATGTTTAGGGTTGGGGGATGGAACTATTTTCCCTTGTGTAATTCACTCCAGATTTCAAATTTGCTTCTACAGCACATTTTATATTAATCTCACAGTGCTTTTAGTTGTGTATTAAAAACATCTTTCTATAAATAACAACATATATACAAAAACATCTTTCTATTATCAAGGCTGGGACTGTGAGGTTGGTGTGAGATGTATTCAATGAAAAGATAAAGTAAGGTCTTAGTGGGGCTACAATAATAAATTTAAGGCATTGATTCTGGGTTTAACTTAGAGATTTATGTGATTTGATGGTACCACTGCCCAGTGTCAATGGATCGGTTTTGGATTGAACCCCATTTAAACCAAAATCAATTTGGATAAATTGAACCGACCAACAAGAAATATTGAATTAAACAAGTCCAGACTTAATGGCTCAAAGTATATATTGAATTGGACCGGACCTGATCCATCAGTAATGAATTTGTATTAAATTGAATTGGATTGAAATAATATCTAGTCCATTGATAAATATAAGAGTATATAGGTGTCAATAAACCAGATTTAGATTAAAATTAGTCTAAGTTAAAACAAATTTGAACAGATTGAATAGTCCAAGCATTAAATTGGATCGTTTAAAAATATTCATTAGATTGTATTGGACCTGATCCATTTAAAATGGATTCACATTGGACTGGATGGGATTGGACCAAATCCAGTCCAATTGACACCCCTACACAAGGCCGAGAAGGAGCATACATTTCCTCCACAAAAACCATTCTACCACACTACCAACATGGTTTGCGTATAAAAGATTACAAGCCATCGGTGGATTAATAATTATATCCTATCAAGATAAATGCAATACCAGTCTCAAATTAAGAATCCAATCCGCAGTTCAACCAGCATCCATCGAGATTAGTATTTAATTATTTATTTGAACGAAGTTTTGCAAAAACACATGCACCCTATATAAGACAATAAGTTTAAACTCTGAACAGCCTTATATGGTTATCTAGTCTAGTTGTGTTTAACAAAAAGAAGTCCAAACCAGAGTCATCTTATATCTATCACCAAAATGAGGGGAAAAACCAAAACTGAGTCAGCCGATAAACTGAGAAAAATGAAAGGGCAGGACTCAATTGTGTTTTAACTTTTAAGGTCTACAAATAATGACCCCATTTATAAAACTCAATTTGTTTTGGATTAATTAGGGCCTTATCAACTACATTCCTGCAAATGTTGATACATATACATGTAAGAGATATACATATAACACGTCTTGTAAGTTGTAATGCGGTTTTGCAGCGGTTGAAGATCAAGTAGAGTTTTTTTTATTTTTCAGAAAAACTAACTATGTGTGACCATGTAGGTCAGTAACTGGTCCCACCCAAAGTTGGAATCAAGGGTCGGGGGACTTCGGATCTCCTGTCCACGCCTACTCATAATACACCACCCCTGTAAATTGGGAACATCTCCCTCTATATAATACTATACAGAGGATGAAATGTTCTTTATATCGGACTAAGATAAACATGGGCAGGATTCTCGTGGATAGGAAATCCGGGCTCGGGTGGGGGCTCCGAGAAATGCCCACAAAAAGATTTGAAGGAGTATTGCAAAGTACTGAATAAACTACAATTAACACACCAAATCCAATTGTGGAGTGGCTCAAATTGGTATGTTAGCTGGTTCGTTCCAGTGGAGACCAGGATTCGAAGACTGTTACCACCAAAATTTGGGGAGGGGGATGTGGTGCTGCGCTACTCAACCTCACTGGAAGTGAGATGCAACCATGCGCTGTAATTAAGGGGATGCCACGACCTAGCACAACAAGACTTAACATCTAAAGTCGTCTTCCCCGGGCCTTGAATAGGCCTTGTAGATGAACTCATTCCCTTGCCATGAGTAAAATTGGGAGACCCATTGCACTGACATGTGCTTCACCGCACTGTGGGTAGATTCAAATAGTATTAATCTCCCATTGAAACGATATAAGTAGACAGTCTGATATACCTTTCGGCTCAGTTTGCAAAAGTATAACTGTAAATATTAGACTTGTTTACGGGCCAGGTTTCGGATCTAACTTTCCATTGTTTTGAGCTGAGTTGGTCCGATTAGAATTTTGACAAAAAAAACTAGAGCCTGATCTATAAATAAATCTAATAAATATGTGCAATATAAATACATACAAAATAATACAAAATACAAGGTTTTGCATTCTATGCATTTGTATTTGTACTCCATTTAAACATAGCTAGAGTGAAAGTGAAACAGGTAGGGGTGGATTCCGATCGAGCCGAGCCGAATATCTAGCTATTCAACTCGGCTCGCCAATAAAGTATGAGGCTCGAGCTCGAGTTCAGCTTGAGTCAAAAGCTTGTAAACGCAAAATCAGCTCGACTCAAACTCGACTGTGAGCCCAATGTTTTATAAAAAATAAAATATTATACATATAAAAATTATTTTTTATTTGGCATATAAAGAATTATGAATTACAAAATCTATTTTATTATTATTATTATTATTATTATTATTATTATTATTATTATTATTATTATATTATATAAATAATATATATGTATATATGTATGCACGTATATATGTATGTATGTATATATATATGTACGTATGCATGTAAAAGCTCGATTAAACTCAGAAGCCAAGATTTATTGAGATTGAATTATCTCTGTTTAAACTGAGCATAATCGAGTTTTTCATGAACCAAACTCAAATATCTCATGAAAATCTTCGTGACTACCCCTAAAAACAGGAAAAATAAAACATGAGAAAACCAAAAGGCCTATCTATATGTTTATGACATCCAAGTGAAACAGAGCTTGTATCTACGGTTTTATTCCTAATGCACGCTGTCTGCCCTACATATGAATGTCCCACATTTCAGGCTGATGTGGCTCTTCGTGGTTGTCCCTTATTGTCCACGAATATTGTGCTCTATAGAAATTCCATATGGTGCATTTTTGTAATTTTCATTCAACAATACTGAATAATGTTGCTGAGAGCAATTTAAATAATAAATAAAGCAAGGTTACTTATAAAATTTGTTTGGAACTTTGGATATTGCTTCTATTTACTAGGAACTTTGATTGATAAGGATTTGGGTAAAAAATAAATTGCAAGGCCTAAATTAAATTCTATAGCACTTTTATTATATTTAAAATTGGATGAAGTTTATATGTATATATGTTTGGTCACAATGATAAACGTCTTTGAGGGAGAAGAAAGTTGATACAGTCTCGGGAGAATGGTAGCAGGAGGATATTTTCGTGATTTAACAATTCCCAATACCAAAATTATTATATTAAAATCACAACTTCCATCCTGAATAGCGGGTTCCGGCCATGCATGGTTTTTGGGTTGATGGTTTGATTGTTCGATTCGAATGAATAATCTGTTTTGAAAATAAAATTAAAAATAATTATAAATTTTTAAAAAATAATTAAAAACCATTAAACGTGTTAATGGATTGATGGTTCAACTGCCTGGATCAATGATTTGTTAACTTTTTTAATAATTTTTTATCAGATTCTGGGTTTAGAGTAAAACGGAATGGACGGTTCAAAATGGTTCCTAAATCCAACGGTCTGAGACAGTTCAACGACGGTTTGAAAACGTTGGTTCCTGCTCAACTTCAGTTGTCCGCTCATGCATGCATAAAATTTGGAATTAATTAGGCTGTGTTTGGTAAACTAACTTTAAAACCTCCCATAGGCCTTTTGGAGATTTTAAAGTCAATTCATGGGTGAGTTTTGATTGATAAAAATTATCATTCCAACCCTCCTCTACTACTAGCCCTCTCCTCCCCTGTAAATCACATCCTGCGGGTGAATTTTACATCAATTCACGGTCAAGATGCATTTAAAATTCTGATCTAGGCTGACTGGTCATTCTCCCAAAAATTCTTTTTATACCATATACTTTTCGTGTCATAAATTTTTTTCTTCTTAGAATACTGAGACGCTTAATTTGACTCAGATTTTTTATTCACTTTCTCTATCCATGCGCTGACGACACAACTGAAATTTAAGAGATGGGTTCTCAGGGTAAGTCCATGTCTACACCGTTTCAACCGTCATTTGCAATCTTGCATAAGGAATCTCTCCCCCCATGAAATAAAGCATGGAGATATTCGGCTAATGGCTGCCCTAACGGAAGCTGAACACGAAATTCAAGACGGATAGAGTGCGAGCATAAAATCCGATTTGGAATGATTTTGCCTTTCTCGTTAGTATCACGTCAACAGAAGAAAAAGAAGTTGCTAACATGTGTCTTGATTTCAGGGTATTACGTACAATTGATGCATGCTTTAGAGGAAAATATGTTTTCGATGCCAGAATTTCATTAATATCCTTGATCAGATCAGTTTTCAACACTATATACTATGACACTATGCTACATCACGAAGAATAAGAAATTAATTTCTCTCAAACAAACTTAATGGGGCCCTTCTCCCTTCACTTGAAATAAAACAATGAGAACAAATCACGATACGTAGAACAAGTGATTGAACTTTATATATATATATATATATAGAGAGAGAGAGAGAGAGGAACCGGAGAACAAGAGCAGTTAATACTTACGAAATAAGGGCCTTCGCATAATTCTTATTATTATTAATATCACACAGCTACAACTACAACATAGTCTGATGACTATGATGATAAAATTACACTGATACCAATAATTCATACTACTAATAGGTTGAGGACTCTGGTAATAATCTCACACGAACAAACACCGCTATTATCAATAGCAAACTAGTAATGGTGATAGTAACACCACTACTATATTATCCCAAGGACGGGCCTTCACAAAGAAGTATGAATATTTAATTTAATCAGCCTCAGAAATGGCTCTTCAATCAGTGCAGCAACGATACAGGACGTACTTCTCCATGGGGCGGTTGCACTCTGAACAAGGCACCGTCTCCGGGATATTGCCGACTGTTCCGGGGAGGATGAGGCGATTGCAGTGATGTTCAGGGGGGTGGCCATGCAGGTGATCATTCAGCGCGGGTATGAATCCTTTACCGCCCACCTGCTCCTTCCACTCCTCGTGCATTCTTATGGACTTCAAAATTTGGTCTCCTTTGGCTCTGGCCATCTCGAAGGAGCCCCTACTGATGACAGCCCATTCCTGGTCGCTGCTATCAAAGCTCAGCATCGTCATCACCTCCTGCATTATGTGGTCATGTTCACCAGCGTTCTTCCTGGGTTGCTGCATCTTGGAGTAATACATGCTCTGCAACCGGACCCAGAAGAACCAGATCAATGCTCGTTCTGACAGGAAATGACCCAGCTTCTTCGACATGATCACTCCGTTGATTTTAGCCAGTGGCTCCTTGGGCTTGCTCTTCCCCACGTACATGAACTCTATGCTGATGTTGTCTTCTAGTGCAACAGCTCGTAACGCATTCACAAATGCTTCCATCCATTCAAGGTTATCCCCTCCATACAAGCAGATGTATCGTTCCTCGACTATCTGATGGTTGTAGTAAAATAAAATAAAAAAACTTGTAATTTGAGATTTTGTGTGTGAGTATATATTATATATAAACGTATTTGAGAGAGAGAGAGAGAGAGAGAGAGAGAGATGAGATGTAAATACCCAATTGAGGATCTGTTGATCAATGCCATCCACTAGAAAATCAAGTTTCCAGGTTTGTTCCTTCCACAGTGATTCCTCCTTGTTGCTGGTGAAAGGGAAGGCCATACTTCCCCATATCCATAGCATGTGGATGGCATTCTGGCACACAACCTTACCCTGTGGATCCAGCACCACTAGGATCGGCTTCTTCCCGAAGTTCCATATCTCCTTGATGTACCTGATGACAGCCGGATCGATCAGTGAAGGGTGGTGCACCGAGTACCAAGGCATGGACGTCTGAAGTCGCTCAAAATCGGTTTGCTTGTACTGATCCCACGGCAACGACCTGTCCACCACCGGAATCCAAACCACTTCAAACTGACTCTCCGGCCTGGTGGGTTGTTGTCGGGATTCCATGTACACTTGCTCCAGAATTGAAAGCTCGTCGCGAGAGATATCAAGGTCCGATATTAGCAATAACACGTTCTTCCTTCTCAGCACATCAAGTCCAACCTATTGAATCGTCACCATGTTCAGATACCATACGTGTAAAATAAGGTAGTTAAGTTTTGCTAGCCAGAGAGAGAGAGAGAGAGAGAGAGTGAGAGTGAAAGAGAGTGCGTGTGGTGTAAATAAATCCAAACCCTTTTCTTGTTGGTGCCATCAAAAAGCGGTTGCAAATCATCCTTGGCGTAAATCAATGCTTTCAGAATCTTCGTGTTGTCGATATGGGGAGTCTCGAAAAGGCGAATAAGCGTCTGAAAAGCTTCCAGGTGTCTCTTCTCGTCTACATCATCACACCACCATGGTTTTTAATTAAATTAATTTAAAAAAAAAAAAAGCAAGAGGAATGGATACTGGATACATATTGGCTTGGCTACTATATATTCTGTAGAGTGTAGTCTGTGTTGATTAGTCAGCACTCACCTATGTGTTGGTAGCAAAGATGGAGTTGTTTCTTGAGGAGATCCAGTATGTTGCTGATCTTGTGAGCCAAGCTGGATAACTCCCATGCCTCAGCAGTCGATGGCACGTACCTGAACCAAATAATTAAGCAGGAGTTCTAAGAAGTAGGAAGCATGTATAGAATTAATGGAAAGACAAGAGTGATCGATTAACAGAAAATCATCACATACTCGTAACCAAAGCCAATGAGACTAATGATCTGGGTGGAGCACGCGACAACACTTCTGACCGTCCAATATGCAGCAGTTGGGATAAGGTTCACGGCGACGGACATGGGCGGTGTGTCGGACGAGATGTATTGGGTGGGCAACCCCCTGAACTCGATAACGCACTTGGTTAGATCCAGCAAAGACATGACGAGTTTCCTAAGTGCATCGAACCGGGGTTTCAAAAGCTCGGAATGCTCCAGTATGTCAGGAAGCTGCTTAAGGAGAGCAATTGACTTGGCTAGTTGGTCTGTGAGGTAAAGCCGAGATACAAGCGAGAACTCCCCATACGTCACTGCGAAAGCTGCCAAGGCTAGCACCATCTTTGCTTCCCATGTGTAACTTGATACCATGTTGAATACCGACTGTGTTGTTGCATGTGCATCTGCGCCCCCGGAGCACTTGTACGATATCTGTTTGTGTTTCCAAAAAATAAAAAATAAAAGTTCATTGAATTGAGCGATAGCTTAATTAAGCTGCTTACTGGTAGCTTTAATTAATTACCTCGGTGGAAATTTTATGTATGGTATACGCCACTGCTTCCATCACGCCAACGAAGCCAAGGTGTTGGGTTTTGTCAACCAACGCATCAATGGGATGTGTTTCCGCAGCCTACACACCCCAAGTGAAAACAAAACAAATTAATCATCAACTCAAAACATGAAATAACCGGCCTGTTAGAAAAGAAACGAGGGAGGAGGGAAATACAGTTACAATGACGCCGTCTACGGCGGTGGGGGCGGTGGGGGTTGAAGTTTGAAAAATGTCCCCGATGAGTTGGATGAGAGGTTTGACGTCAATCTCTCGACCATCGTGAGCATGGGTGGCCAGAATTTGCTTCATCATCGCACTGTCGTCTGATGTCGAGAACATGATATTTCTGTCGCCCCTCATCTGGTATGTCTTTGGAGCTCCTTGGAATGACACGATTGACATTTTTTTTCTCAGAAGCACAACCTAAGGTTGAGGGGAGAGGATGTGAGAGGGAAGATATGGTGTGTCTGTGGTTTCAATCGTGGCCAACTGAACTGCTTATATAACCGGTGAATTTGGAATAAAGGCAACTGAATCATCTTCTTTGCTTCAAACCTGGTCTAAAGAGATAATTAGAATCAACCAGTACGTGTCCCATAGCTCTTTACAGTTCAAAAGCTCTGTTCTCGAGATTCTGACCCAATAAATGCCGGTCGATTGATACCGATGTAAAAGATGCATATACAGTGCATTCCATTCTATGACCCTGAGAGAAAAAAAAAATGCACAGATCTGTTATTAGTTATTAGTCATATTACATGGGTTTAATGTGGATGCCGATTGCATTGCAGATTGCCCTTCCAATTATCTAAAATTAACAGAAAAAACATGCACATTGCATTAGAGTCTTCTCTATCCAGTTTAAACTTTAAAGTGGGCTGAAGATCAAAAGAAACAAAAATTAAAACGAATGCATCTGGATTCCGGAAAATTGCGTCAATCTTGGTAGGTCCCTGCCTGTGCCCATCAATGAAACAAAGGCTATGGATGCTGTTAACAAGGTTATTCGTTGAAAAAATGTCGAGAACAATTTTAGAGACTGGCTAATTGCCTAAAATTGTCCCCCACAACGTCGAGTTCAAATCAGCCACACAACTTCTTACAGTATATCCCTGCCGTGTATAGAGAACATTTCCTAGTGATCATTTCTGGTATTATTATCAGGAGATGTTTCCCATACACGGATGTGGTGTAGAACGTTGTAGGGGCAGATTTGATCTCTTTTTTTCTGGTAACGTATTCATGCACAGTTGGCACCAGAGCTTCTTGCTTCTTGTGATTATTATAATAGTTTAAAAAGGAACAGCAAAAGCCAACAGACAGAGTGAAGAAAGGAAAAAGAAGAATCTGATATTTGGTTCCTTGCTTCAACTGCTGTGTGACAAAAAAGTTCACTCGCTTTCAAACAACGTATATATAAATAACAATAGTGTGATTTCGATCGATCTTGTTTTAGTTAACTCCTACCAATTGTTTATCATTTTTTTACAATGTTAACTATTCCTATTTTAGCAAAGAAAAATTCCCAACAATCGCTTGTTCCTATTCACAGAGAAATCCATTGTATGGGATATCGTGGAACTTTATTTCTAATTTAACTAGAGGGGGAAAAAGTAAAAGAAATGGGAGAATGGACCCCCTCTGTAAGGCTTTAGAAGATTCCAAACATGAGGACCCACAATCTACCTTACCTTATTGAAATAAAGCACCACCTTAGGATGAATAGAGAAAAAGAACGAAGTTTTAAGTACAGAATGCAAATCACGTTGAAGACCCAAATTAAAAGGTCCTAGGTAACTACAATGAGTGAGTTCCTAATAATTGTGTGACATATAATCTAGTTAATGCGTCTTTCATTCAAATGTTTTTGCTCGTTAGATATCAATTATTATCTTTGTCAAAATAATTGAAAATAAAAATAATGAAAAAGAAAAACCTAAATGTGTTGGGAAATGGGATTTATTTACATTTTTTTCATTATTTTTTATTTTTAATTATTTTGACAAAGATAATAAAATAATGGATAATTTCTGTCTAAGGGAGCAAAAACATTTGGATGAAAGGCACATTAAATGGGACATGTCACAGAGTGTGCTCACTCATTGTGCTTACCTAACATGCCTACTACATCCAGACCCATAAAAAGAACCCTACTCCGTAGGGAACAATGAAATCTAATTAAATGAGTTTTGTCGCAAAGTAGGGAATGCTTTTTTGACGTGGATAACAAAGCCATTTAATCCTAGGGGTGCCCATGGTTCAGTTAACCGAACCAGTCGAATATTTTTTCAAACCGAATCGATCTGATCGATTTTTTTAGAATTCAAATCAGCCCCCCACAATGTCCCACAGCACATCCCTGTTGTATATTGGGAACATCTCCCGATGATGACATCACCATTTTTTGTATTATCATCGGGAGATGTTCCCAATAAACGATGGAGATGTGTTATGGGATGTTGTGGGGGGCAATCTTGTGGGGGGCTGATTTGATCTCGTTTTCTAAATATCTGAACCGAAATCGAATTGATGCAACGGTTAATCATGATTCGGTTTTTCGGTTTGTTATGCACTTAAAATATAAAAAAATACCTAAAAGAGGTGGCGCCTGAGAGGTGGAGATTTGTTGGTATCGGACTGGTTGGTGACGGTGGTTGCAATCAGTTGTCACCTGAAGTGAGAGCTTGAGAGGTGGCGCCTGGCGAAGCCACAAAGAGGAGAGATGAGAGAGAGAAGAGAGAGAAAGAGACATGGCGTTGGTGCTTGCTTGCCGGTGAGGCGGCAACCGGCATTGTTGCTTGGTGCTGATGGTTGGCGCGAGCCACCTGGTAGAGATGACAGGTGAAAGAGAGAGATAGAGACACAGACTCACTCACTCACAAAGAAAAGAGAGCTAGAGACAGAGACAATAGGGGAGAGCTGGAGAGGTCGTCGATCGAAGGACGACCAGTGTCGGAGAAAAGAAAGGGGAACTGCGGCACTGGCTTCCGAACTGGCCACTTGGGATTGGGGAATATGAAGACTCGAAAAGTGACTGAGAGAGTGAGAAACAGAGAAAGGTTGAAAGGGTATTGGGTTTAGGTTTTGAAGAGACAAGGAAGGGGAAAGAGGGAACTATCGCAATTTTTTACTTTTTTATTCGATTTTAAAAAATAAAAACCGTTGGTTATTTTAAATGGTTAACCAAAATCGAACCAGAACTATCGGTTTTTTAAGAATATTGAACCGAAACCAAACTGACCAATTCAGTTACCCTTTTTTTTTTGGTCACCCCAATTTAATCCCATGTTTGAGGAGTTCAAATCAGCCCCCCACAACATCCCTGTCATGTATTGGGAATATCTCCCGATGATGACATCATCATTTCTGGTATTATCTTCGAGAGATGTTCCTAATACACGAGGGGGATGTGCTCTGGGACGTTGTGGGGGAATGATTTGATCTCATGTTTGAGAGAATCTTAAATTTATGAAGTGGGTGACATGGTTCAATATCCATGCATAAAGAAGCATCTTTATTGTAACATTTGCCATAAAATTAGAGATGGCAGTTTCTACCCTATCCGGTGGGTAAACCTATTCATGGGCCAGATAGCCTGATGAGTTGGCTCCGGCTTGGCCCATTATTAAGTCGGGCCTAAAGCACCAGGCCCGACTTTTTTTAGGCCAAGCTCAAGCTTTCTCAAAAAAAAGTTCGGCTCGACCCCCATCACGACTTGATACTATATATTAAATAATAAAAATATATTTTATTTAATAATATATGTAATATTTTTTCTTTGTTCTTCTTCTCTTTTTTTTTCAAGTAATAGTGAGATGTTTATTATTTTTGAGTTGTGAAGGTTTTTAATATAAATAAAACACTTTTTTATTGAATAAAAAAGAAAAAATTTGTTTTCAAATTTATTATTGGGCTCGGGCTCGAGCTTCGGGCTTTATATGAGGACCAGACTCTGGCTCAACACTTAGGCCCAATGGTCGGGTCGAGCTTGGGCTCGGGCCTGAGTGTATTCTGCTGATACGTATACAAAGTCCGACCCGTCCCAGCCCATGAACAGGTCTATCGGTGGGTACTCGCCCCTACCCTACCCTACCCAACGGGGCAAGTTTTTTTGCTTGAAGGACGGGTTTTAGGGCAGGGATGGGTTTTAGGATCCTACAACCCGTACGGGTATAGGTAGGGTACGGTATTAGGCTAAACTTGTTGAAAAGCATATAAACTTTATTTACCAAATATTAAATTTAATAATGTTTTTTGAATTTTATGTGAAAGATAATTGATAGTTCATGCATTTTCTACATGTCTTAATCAAATAATTGAAAATTTTATTGTTTATTTGTATTATTTTATTATTTATTGCTTATATATGACAATAAATAGTAGAAAATTAGATACGGGTTCTAAATCCAACACACCCTATCCTTAAATCAGGGAAAGTAGGGTCCGAGAGGATTTTGCATTTTCATGTACAGGTAAGATTTAAATTCTCAAAATCCAATCAACTACAGATTTTGGGCAAGTACAAGTTGAAAGATTTAGAAAGGTGGATAAGATTCCCATTCCCATCCCTATATAAAATACTTAATCCACTCATCTTCTCTCTCTTAATGGTTTATGGTTACGCATCCGATGGGCAGAAATGCATGATATAGCTATAGGTACGCATTTATGCCTTTCAATGGAATGGGGCTTTCTACCTCCAAAAAAAATAAAATGGAATGGGGTTTTTAGAAAAAAAATAATAATAATAATTTAGAGTTGGGATCAATAAGGCCCATACGATCAACAAGTTTGAGGACCTAGCCTAGTCTCAAATCCACAAAGTCAGCTAGAGGTTGACTGGGTATTCCAAGGTATATTTCATTTGTAGCAGGCCAATTAACTCCTAGCTTAATTACCCACCCAGTATCACAATATGTATCTTCTACGCCTTGTAGGCTTGTACCAGGCGTACGCTAACTAATGAAATTTCATCAAAATTATGATCGAGTTTTTTGTTTTGCATTTTATGTTGATGAGTTCATTTGTTGAGCCAGAGTCGAGAATGGTCTAAGCTCCCGGATAAGAAGAAGAGAAAAATATACAGAGAGAGAGTGAGAGATCGACGGAAGAGTAGGAGCCGGGTTCAGATCTACTGCTGTTGTAATTTGCAGCGGCGGTGAGGAAACGAAGGGAGAGAGAGAGAAATGGGGAGAGGGGAAGAAGAAGAATGGGGGAGGGAGGCCAGAGGTGCATATCGATCTGTGCTCGCCGCCGCTTGTGCTCTATTTGTCCTTCTAAGGACGCAGGTAATGAATATTGATAATCAAAAACTTAGGAGTTTTATATAGGTAGGATTAAGGGCAGTTTTGTAAATTTTGGAAAATTTAGGGGTATTTTTGTAATTTTGAAAAGTTGGTGTCAAACCGGGTCCAGGGGTTGAATCGAGTTTCTGGTCTAATAGTGAGTGGTTACGGGTCAAAAAATGGAGGGCTGAGATGGGTTTGACAATTACTGAAATTTCACAAGGTGTGGTTTTTGGACATTCTGAATTGATTGGTAGGGTCAGATTGGCCTGACTGGGCCTAGATTGGGTAGATCCGGAAAGGAATTGATTCGCCTAATCTGAAGCCTCGAAATGGAATCTGTGTAATCGAGGGGCAAAAAATGTGTTTGGGCTGAAATTTTACAGGTGAATATTTGAAGGTGTTTGGGATCTGACGGTGATGTCTGATTAGTCTTAGGGGGTCAAGTTCGTAGGAATTTGGGTCAATAAGATGTTTCATAATGGAATCTTAGTTTGATGGAAGAGCAAATGGGGAATCTGGGGTTGAAACCTTATGGGTAGATGTTTTAATGTATCAGAAGTTTAATGGTACAATCTGATCAGTTCAGATGTGCTAAGATGAAGAGGATCTGGGTTCCGAGTGTTTAGGCTAATGAGAGGCGTTGAAATGGAATCTTCATTTGATGAGTGGATAAACGGGGGAATCTTGAGTTTAAATTTTACAAGTAAGTGTTTGGGGAGGTTTTGGGTCTGATGTTTGTGTCTAATCTAATCGTTGAGGTGTAAGTGGGGGTCGATCGGGGTCATCAAATAGGTATCAGGTAGGTTTAATGATAGATTTGAGGGTTTTTAAGGTGAAATTCAGGTTTCTTGGGTTTTTAGGTGTTTCGGAGAAATCGAGAATGTTTGATTAGGAATCTAGGGTGAATTGGGGATCAGGCGGTGAACCAAGCAAAAATTGGGTGCTTACACCTGTTGGTGTGGAACACCAGTTATTGTGAAATGCATTAATTCTTCCATCTCTTTCAGATGACCGAATAGTGATGTAAGATACTATTTGGTGCAATAGTTCCCTAATGTACATTTGGATGTATAAATGGGTCCAACCATGACATTTCATAGGTGCATTTCATTTAGATGTTCAGCACTTGTTTGTTATGCTATGTATGCTTACCAAACAATCTTTTTGTCTTTTTAGCTTTTAATAAGATCTATTAAAAAATTGTAACCAAACGGTCTTTGGTCTTTAAAGATCTACCCATGAAAGCTTGTCAATCTTTTAAGGTCTTGAGCTTTTAAAAGATCTTCTTAAAAAGACTTTTCAAACGCCTCCTAGTCTTTCTGTTTCACAATAAAAGACAGGAAGCCAAAAAGACATGCCCTAAAAAGTTTATTGAAGCCCAAAAGAACCAAAAATCTGAAAGCTTCAAATGAAGCTTCCTATCTTTTTACACCTAAAATCTTTCATTTAACATCTTATAAATCATGAGAGATATTTATCAAACAATTTAGATCTTTAAAGACAAAAACCCAAAAGATTATTATTTCCTTGGACCATCTTGACTGCCAGAAGATCTTCCTAAAAGGACTTACCAATGGCACCTTCATCTTTGCTAAAATGTTTATTTCTTTGATTTTAGATCATATGATGGACTGGTTTTAGCACTATTATATGTGGAAGGACAAAATTATGGCGCTTTAGGGGTGCCACACAATCATATCACAATAGAAACTTTTTTCCTCTAAACTTAAAATTGTTGATACAATATATAAATACATGTATTCTTATATACATATTTGCATTGCATGTGTACATACATACATACATTTTTATATAATACCTATACAAACAAATATTAAGACATGCCAGGTGAATTGGGTTGGCCAAGGCCTTAACCCTAACCTAACTCAATATTTTTCAACCCTAACCCTAAACCAAGTTTAATTTGAACTGATACAACCAAACCCAAAATTTTGGGTTGGGTTAAGGTTTTTTTTTGCCTAAGCTGCACCTCTAAGATCAAATATGTCAAAACTAGGGCATAATGGCAGCTTTTTTTTTTTTCCAAGTTCTGATATTAACTTGGGCTAATTTGAGCCAGATTCAGATTGGGGGTACGTTTGGCTGAGTTTAGGCCTCAGGCCAGGCCTAGCTTGACCCAGAAGAGTCAGACTAGATGCCTAACCTTATTCCATGTTCCAATTGGTGTTTCCTTCCGTCCAACAACCATATGGGTAATCAATCACAACGTAAATAGAATTGGAGTATCATCTAAGCGGCTATAAACCATATATTTTGATGTATACTGGATGTTCATCCTACATAGTAGATGAGTATGGCTGATGACATGATTGAGTTAGTCTCATGCATCTCTCAAATAATGGAGGCAAGGGATAAAATCCACCAACTGTTGGCTCTCCATGGTACGGAGAACGGGCCTCATACACATCCTACCACTGTATACATCCTATGTCATTTATTAATAGTGATCTTTTTACCTTGATCTAAAATTTTTAGGCTTCAACTTAGGCATTGTATTCAGGCTCAAATCAAACTTGAATTTGACTTGACCTTACATACATGCATATATACATACATACATCATTAGAGAGAATGGAATATATCACTAAAAAAAGTGGAAGATATATGGCTAAAAATTATAAAGGCGACTGTATAAAAGCTAAAATGGGCTCTGTGAGGCAAATTTTTCATTACAATTCCTAAAATGTGGGCCACACCAGGGGCCCACAAATTAGCCTTACTAATTGAAGCTTCATCTATCATCATAGGAGATTCAAGCATCACAATCAAAGCCTTTCAGGCGGTAGGCGAAGCTACGTGGATATGTAGATTGATGGAGGAAGAATGCAAACAACTTGTTTGTAATCACTACCTCAAAATCGTCTACAATCATATGCATAGAGAGGGCATGCAGGCAGTCGATTGATTCGCGAATGCTGGTCACTCTAGATGTGAATTCTTTCGTGATACAATGGATCCATTGGAAATTATAGTATACTTTGTTATCTGATATTGCTAGAAGTGTTTTCCCAGGTCTTTGTTTAGTCTGATTACATGAACTAAACCCGACCTAATTACCCGTTATCTAAATCAGCCCAATCAATGGTCCAACTCTCCAACCCATCCTGCGAGATGGGTGAATTTTAGGGAATCTGGTCCGATTAAATGGAATGAGACACTGAACCAGATCTAACCCACCCCAATAAATAATACATCTATGTTCAACAGAGGCTATATATACAAAATGTATCAGTGCTATAATGTCAATGGATTGGATTTGCTTATTAAAAAAAAGGGGAGGTTGGAATTGCCATGGATTGGTTTCTATCTCAATCCATTCCGGAAAGCCAATGAAAGTTGAACCAAATCTAATCTAAACAGGTTGGATCAGTGCAAGTTTACCACTTAACCCGAGCCACCAACAACCATGTGTGTGTTATAAGTAGATGTATCGGATGGGTTAATATGATTTGGTTCGTAAATTGCAACCAACAAGTTTTTAAAAGGCTAAAAGGACTAGTTTGGGCTCGGGCCTAAATATCAGGCCCAACCTTCTTCCGGGCTGGGTTCAGGCTTTCTCAAAAAATCCCGGACTGAGTTTGAGTCCTACTTGATAATGTATTATATAATAAAAATATACTTTATATAATATATTTTTTCTTTTTTTTTTCAAGTAATAGTGAGTTTGAGGTCTTTTAATATAAATAAAATATTTTTTAATTGAATAAAAAAGGAAAAAAAATCTTTTTTTTTCCAAATTTCTGGTCAGGCTTGGGCTCAAGAACTAGGGCCGATGGTCGGGCTGGGCTCAAGCTCGGGTTTGAACATATTCTGTTAATGTAGAGGCAAAGCCTAGCCCGGCCCATGAACAGGTATAATAGTAACCCAAAAACTTTTGCATCTTATGTAAAAACTGGAAAAAAGGGTCGGGTTCTATTTTTATTAAGATTGATTTGATGAAAGCCTATTACCAGGTTGAATGGGATTATGTTTTTGAGGTCCTTAAGGTTCTTGGTTTTTTCTCAAAAATGGTGTGACCTTATTTATTTATGTTTCTCTATTTGTTCTTTTCAATGGGGTCTCTCAAGAGTCTTTCTCTCGATCACGTGGACTTAGGCAAGGGGTCCCTTAATCTTTTTATTCTTGCTATGAAAGCCTTCTCTAGATTTCTTAATCATGCAAAGAATCAAAATCTATAAGAGAGCTCCTTATATTTCTCATCTATTTTTTACAAATGATGTTTTTATCTTTTTAAAAGCTTTCAGGGAAGATGTTGTTAATCTTTTGGATACTATTGATGTTTTTCAATAAATGTCTGACCAATTAATTATTGTAGTAAGTTTGGGGTTTATTTTTGTTAAAACGTTAGTCATCGAGGAGAGAATCTTTGAAGGAGGCAATTAAGAATGGGAAAGTTGGATTGTCAAACTAAATATTTAGGAGCTCCTATGTTTTGGGCCAGATTTAAAAGCCCGTTCATTAAGCTATATTCTTGAAAATATGAAGAGTAAACTGAGTGGTTGGGGGGCTTCTAATTTTATCAGGCAAGTAAGTTGGTGCTTTTGAAATTAGTCCTTGAGGCAATCCCTAATCATGTCATGTCCATGTTTTTAGTTGCCTGCCTTAGTTAATAATCAAATTGATAAAGTTCAATGGGATTTTTGGTGGTTTGGTGAGAACAATTTTCAAAGTTTTCGTTGGGCAAATTGGGATTTTTTATGCTCTCCTAAATCTGAAGTTGTTCTAGGTCTTAGGAAAGTTGTTGAGATTAATAGAGCTTTCCAATGAAATTTGCTTGGATATATCTTAATAGTCATCGCACTTTATGGGTTTAGCTTTTGAGAGCTACACATATCAAGGGCCTCTCTTTGTTACCTGTTCGGTTAAAACAAGGGGCCTTGTTGATTTATAATGCTATTTATCATTCTTTAAGGCTATGTTTGGTTTGAAGGAAAAGGTAGGAAAAGGAAGGGAAAGATAGGAAAACCAATACAAGAGTTGTAAAGGTTTCCTTATGTTTTCCTTCCTTTCCCTACATTTTCCTTCAAACCAAACATAACCTAAAGGATTTGTATGCACAAGTTGGGTTTCAAGTTTCAGTGGATGCTAGGGTGAATGCTTGAAATTTGTGTATAGCTGATTTAGTAAATGATAGTAGAGGCTAGGATGAGGATAAGGTTAGAGATTGCTTTGGTTCCAATTGGCCTTACCTTATTCTTAAAACCTATAATTTTTACCAACCTATAATTTTTAGGAGGCCTAGTGGTCATTTTCTTTTGCATGCATCCTACTACAAATGGTTAAGCAAGCTGTAATGGAAACATAGGGCCATTTGGTTGAATCCATCTCAGAAAAAGCCTTATTTGCAAGATCTATAGAAATTAAAGATCCTACCCAAGTTTAAATTCTTTCTTATTGTTAGATGGTATGTTGTGGGTTTTGAGATGTACATTGGCCTTGTGTTTTCTGTGGCGATTTAGATGAAAGTGTGATTCATGTGTTGTTTTCTTATCCTTTGGCTAGAGCTATTTGGTTTTCTACCCTTTTTACTTTTTAATGAATAATTTTCATCTCTCATTTGCAACAGACTTAATTTTGTCCTGGCTGGCCATTCTTCAACATTCTAAAGATAAAGTGTTTTTTTCTAAATTGGTTGGCTATTATTTCTTATGATTTATGGTTGCTTAGAAATACAATTAGATTTCAAGAGGAACTGATGCATCTCCAAAAGCTGTTAGTTAAAATTCGAATGTCAGTTTTGGATTGTCAATCTTTTTATTCACTTGGACAAAAATTCCTGTTGGTTCCCCCCATTTCAACAAACCTTTTTCTAAGTTGTCAACTTTGTGTCAGGGAGAGGCTGTTTGTTTTTGTGACGGTGGAATTCTCTCTGAAGTTAGAGGTTCATATTGGAGTTGCTACCTTCTCCTCACTGACTCGGAACTTTCTTTTTGTTGCAGACTTGCAGCCAAGAGTTGTGTAGTTCGAGAACAAGCAGTTGAGGCTGAGTTGATTGTTATCAAGAAAAACTTTGATTATTGTTCCAGATAGCGGGAGCCGTTCTGTTCTGATGCCTTCAGATCCTCCTCTTGTGATCTTACCCTTGGATGGATCTTGATTAGCGTGTAGGGCCAAAAGTGGTGGGCTCCCCCTCATTTATCGGACCTAGACCGTGTAGATGGGTATTCTCGCTTTTTTTAGTGTCTGTTTGGCAAGTCTTTTGCTGATGATCTGCTACAAGATATAATAGTTAAAAGATAGGGTCAGCTTTTGTAAATAGATTTTGGAAGACCTGTTTGATTGAAATCTTTTTTTTATAGATCTCAAGAAAGATCACAAAAGCAAGATGACCGTTTGGTAATGTGATGAAAATATGTGTTATGTGTATATGAATGTCTTGTATGTGGGCCAATAAACCTTTCATTTAACACATGGAACCCACATACATTTTTTAAGGTGGGCCCCATATATCATTAGAGGATATGTATGTGGGGCCCACATACATTTTACAAGGTGGTCCTGACATACCATTAGTAGACGTGCATGTAGGGTCCATGTGTGGACATGTATATAGGGCCCACGTACACTTTACAAGGTGGACCCAACATACCATTGGTGGACATGCATGTGGGGTCCATGTGTGGACATGTATGTGGTCCTGACATACCATTAGTAGACGTGCATGTAGGGTCCATGTGTGGATATGTATGTAGGGCCCACGTACACTTTACAAGGTGGACCCAACATACCATTGGTGAACATACATGTGAAGTCCATGCGTGGACATGTATGTGGGGCCCACATACATTTTACAAGGTGGGCTCGACATACCATTAGTGGACATGCATGTGGGGTCCATGTGTATGGACATGCACGTGGGCTCCACATACCATTGGTGGACATGCATGTGGAGCCTAAATACATTTTACAATGTGGGCCCTACATGCCATTGGTGGGCATGCATGTGGGTCCATGTATGTGGACATGTATGTAGGCCCCATATACATTTTCCAAGGTGGGCCCCATATACCATTGATGGACATGTATGTGGGGTCCATGAGTTGACATGCATGTGTGGCCTACATACATTTTACAAGGTGGGTCCCATATGCCATTGGTGGACATGCATGTGGGTCCATGTGTGTGGACATGTATGTGGGCCCCATATACATTTTCCAATATGAGCCCCACATACCATTGGTCGGTCCCACTTACACATTCAAATTTTTTTATGAAAAGATAACCAATTTTCTCCAAAGCGTGTGCATCATGCCACATGTTCGAAGAAGATGGGGTGTTAAAAGATTATAAAAGCTTCATTTGAAACTTCTTGAAAAAGCCCAAATTCGAGCTGCTGGCATCTTTTATGGGTTGGAGCTTTTCCCTATAGAGCTTTCCATTGCCAAATGGGAAAAGCTAGGGGTGTCAACGTTATTCGAAAATCTGATTTCGAATTCAATATTTGACATAATCGAATCAAATTCGGATAATTCGAATATCCTATTGATTTGATTCGATAAATATCCAAATTCGACCGATTATTTAATTCTTATATATAATATATAAAATATTTTATATAATAATTAAGTTATATAAATAATTTATATATTTATATACTTTATATCAATAAAATATTTATTTATATATTTATTAATTATCCAAAATAATTAATTAATCAAATTTGAATCGAATCGAATATTTGAATATTTAATCGGATTCGAATTCGGATATTATTTTTCAATATCCATCGGATATCGAATCAAATTCGGAAATCGTATTTTCTAATCGAATTCGAATTTGGATATTGCTTTATCCGATTCGAATTCGATCCATTTACACCCCTAAGAAAAGCCCATAATTAAGGCTTTCGAGCTTCTAAATAGCCCAAAGCCCGGACAAAAAAACTTGCCAAACATGGCCTTAATATTTAACTTATCTTCTTTTATCAAAAAATCAATGAAAAGACCTTCCAACAAGTAGTTAAAAAAAAGAAGTGTAAATTACAAAGACCCCTCTTGTATTATGGGGCCAGTGATAAAGTCCTTCTGTACATGTTTTGCGAGAAAGACCCCCCTGAATTTTAGCCGTTAAACAAGGACCCCCTTAGCCGTTATGTCAGATGATGAAAAGCATTAAATTACCAAAATACCCAACTAAACTTTTTTTATTTTCTTTTTCTTGCCCTTTTTCTCTTAAAACCTATTTAACCTAGGAAATGGATATCTGGTCGTGCATAGTGATTTTGTTTGTTTTAATTGCTGGTTATCTTCCCTTCCATGATCAAAACATCATGGCCATTTACAAGGGTGAGTTGATTGAGTTCCGGTGCCTTTGTTGGTTCACCCTGGAGCTTATTTAGCTCCTTTCTCGTCTTCTTAATTAGACTAGACCTGTTCATGAGCAGGGTAGCTTGATGGCCCAACCCGCACCCCGGTCGGGCTTGGTCATGTAATTAGGCCCGCGGGCCTGACCTTGAGCCTAACACAATAAGCCCAACTATGTTTCAAGCCAGGCTCGAGATTTGTCAGAATAGCCCGGCCCGAGCCCGAGCTCGGCCCGACCTGACTCAACATTATATATTTTATAAAATATATAATATGTATTTTATATATTATATAAAATATATAAATAATATAATATTTATTAAAATATATATTTATAATTTAATATATACATTTTTTATTATTTTCTTTATAATTTCTCTCTCTCTCTCTCTCTCTCTCTCTCTCTCTTCAACCGCTTCAGCAATAGTAACAATATGGGCTAAATTTCAGGCTCAGGCCCAGACTCGGGTTTTGGGCTTTTTATTAGGGTCGGGCTCGGTCTCGGGCCTTAGAAAAATCTGTTAATACAGAGTGAAAGCCTGGCTTGAACCCGACCCAGCCCGACCCATGAACACGTCTATTCTTGACACAAACCCCTTTTATTCCATTAATGTTTTTTATTGAATGTTTCAAAACCATTGTTTTTTATTGTAGCCATTTCACCTAAGGAGAATACAATGAACAATATAAAAAGGGTAATTTGGACATTTAAAAAACTTTAAACTGTGGGATGAAAATTTTTTCGATGTTAACTAACAGAACGTTAACATAAGAAGGTCTTTGTCTAACGGCTAAAATTCAGGGGCTCTTTGTCGCAAAAAAAAAGTACAAGGGGAAATTTGTACTGACACTATAATACAAGGATATCTTTGTAATTGACAGAAAAAGAAATTCTTCATCAACAATGAAACTAACCAGCTGACTGCCTTAAACCAAAGTGGATACAGGCACAAAACGTGTCATTTATAAATCGGTGTGCTTGGCTCCTCTGAATTCTTCTGACTTGTGAGTATGGAGCAGAGCAGCACTGCCCCGTGAACGGGATCTGCTCCATAAAATAATATGTTACAAAAGGTCAAAGGATCCCAGTCATCCGGCTACTCTGCTACAGGTGAGATGACGATCGATATGTACCAGCGCCATAGGGGTTGTGTTTGGAATCTTTGATTCGAGCTACAGAGCAGACACGTGTGAATGTGAAAGAGGCGGTGTGCTTGCCTTTGAATCGTGCGAGTGCGAGTACTGAGTCCACATGAAAGAAGACTGACAGTCTGACACCTGGGAGTATTCCAGTATTATTATTATTATGAAAATGGGGGAATCTGCTAGAATTGGGATGCCGTTCTTCTCAATAGCTTATGGATGCCGCTATTGTGCGCCTCTAAAGCAGTTGGTAGCCTTCACCCTCCTCCATCGTCGTCCTCCACCCTTCCTTGGCACGCTCTCTGCTCACCCGTTAACTCCTTCGTCGTTCTGTCCACCCAATCCTAGGCTTGTCACGGGGAACTCTCTGTTCTTGAGAATGGAGGTATGCTTCTTTCTTCTTTCTTGTTTATTTTTCATCTTTTATTCGTTTCATTGAATTTGGTCCGCAGTTATGTTGATAGAACTATTTGCTTTCATTTTATTTCTTTCGTTTTATCTAATTTGAAAATTTTTAGTGAGTGAAGTTGAAAAAAACGTGGGTTTTATCGTCCATCTTTTCTTTCGTTTTATTTTCATCGTTTTGAATTTTCGGGTTTTTAGGGTAAGTCGAGATATAGTGATTCAGAACTCGTGGAATAATTTGGATTAACAAATTATCCATAGATCAGTAGAAAAATAGTAATAAACCTTCTGGATTACCCATCTACTGCGTAATTTTCAAGAGTCATCTCTCTTATTTGCGACAACGAGTTTTCTTTTTCTTTATCATTTCATTTTGGTGGATTCTATTAGTAATTATGGCCTCAAAGGAGGACGTAAGGAGCAATTGTGTTCTTCTTCATATTTTATCCTGCTTCTGCGGTTTCTTTCCAACCGAATCTGGTCCTCTGGGACGATGTCCCTTCGCCTCTGTTTCCATTGAAGGTCATTCATGCTTACAGCACAAAGTGAATCTACTGTGTGCATCAACTTTAGTGTTGTCCACCTGTGGAGCAGGAAATATGTTCTTTTCCGCCTTATTTTCCCCCCGAAGTTGGCCTTCTGCCTTATATCAAATTCTGTCCCTAAGCCAATCTGTTCATCTGTGGACGTGAGCATTGTCATGTATTGCCTTTATTTTTTGAGCTTCACATTGAATAAGAGAATTGCATTGAGTTTGTTTCACGATAATTTGACAGCGATTCTGGAGCAGAGGTGGCATCGAAGAGAACAAAACGCTAGTGGAGAAGTTGCAGCATTACGGAGTAATTAGATCAAGGAAAGTAGCCGAAGTGATGGAGACTATTGATAGAGGATTGTTTGTACCCGATGGAAACCCCCCTTATGTCGATAGCCCCATGCAGATAGGCTATAATGCCACCATATCTGCACCTCATATGCATGCCACATGTCTTGAGCTCTTGAAGGAGAATTTACAACCAGGCATGCACGCGTTAGATGTTGGTTCAGGTATTACACTTCCTCCATTTTTGGCGCTTGACTTTCTTATGCGAACTTTGGCCTGTTACATTCCTACTCCGATCTGTTTCACCGGGATAGTAGAAGCTAGTACAAGTTGCTTTATTGTACTTTCTATTATTCTTTTTGCATTTGGACATATGGGGATATCAATGTTTCCAGAGCCATTTCAGGTTAATGCTTCAAGATATAAAAAAGGGTGACTATAGAGTTCTTTAGAGTATTTTTGTTGTATAGAAAATGACTCTTCTTTGTAAAAGATTAAAGATGTCCCCTCTAATTCATCTATACCTTTAGGGAAGGCCTGGCCAAGGTACCCCAAGGTGAAAAAGTCTTAATTGTGAATGCTCAGGAGAGCAGTTTTACTATGGGTGGTTTTGGGAGGAAAGGAACACCAAAACTTTTGAAGATATAAGTCAAATGAAGGAGCATTAATTGAAACATTTCTGTTAAGGTAGCTTCTTGGATAAAAACTTTGGAAGTGTCCACTACATTCTCTACCACTGGCATCATCCATAATTGGTTATCATGGTGAATCATCATTGGTAAGAGTATCTATAAACAGCATTTGATCTCCTCTAGAAATTGATGTCATCAGGCTAATTTTGATAATGCAATTCAGGGAACTCTGCATGTTTAGGAACTGGAGTTTTTAGAAATAATGATGGCAACATCTTAGCATTATCTCCTGGCTCCATTGGATATGGGGACTTGATAGGGATTTCAATGGGTCAGGTTAAATGGTAAACCCAACTTGACCTGGCCCTATAGCCTATAGGATCGAGTTAGGGTCATGTTTAATTGGGTGTGGGGTCAGCTTAGGGTTTTGAGTCTTCAAACAAGTTCAGTTCAGATTTTGATGGCCCACCCCATTGGGCCATGGTACCCTCTGCATATACAGAGGTATTGTTGCAATTTGGTATGATACAGTGACTTGGTAGTGAAAGGGAATTTTAATGTAATCTTGGAGTGGTTTGACCAAAACAGTAGAGATACTTCTATGTAGAGACATGTTATAGGGAATGTAAAAAATTTGGCTGGAGAACTTAGGGTGACTTTCAACTGTACGTCAAGATCAGCCAACTGTTTGGATGATGCATTGGCAAGACAAAGTGCAGCCAGGGGCCTGGAAGTCAACTTTATTGGGGGAGGGTGACTTCACAAGATGGAAGCTTGCAAGAAAATGTTGTAAAATGATGAATAGAAGTAGGTAACGAAAGCTATCCCAACTTAGAAGGCTTGGCAATTATGTATGTAGTATGTACATCATTTTTCTCATAAATTATTAAATGAATAAATAAAAATTAAGTGCTGCAGTTTTACTTATGCTAGGTGAATAGGCTACACAGTGGGGATTTCCCTCACCCAAGCCCCTCCCCCACCCCCCACCCCCCCCCCCCAAAAAAAATAAATAAATAAATAAATAATCCTTGGTGAAGTGGGATTTGATCCTAGGTCTCCACTACAACCAGCCAGAGATTTTATCAGCAATAAAATACTATAACATTACTATTTCTTACCAAGTAAACTATACCCACTGTGTTCTTTTGCCTACCATTTGGTAAGTTTTTTTAGTCTTGTTGCTAATAAAAATTTAATTTTTTTGGTAGATGGCACTACCATTCATAAAAAATAATTATAGATGTTATGATTCACTATTTTTGTTATGAGGTAAGCTGCATTATCAAATATACCTTGAGCTGAGGTCATGTAAGCCCTGGGAGAAGAAGAAAAAGAAGTTTGAGAGAGAGAGGCCATGCCTGAGAAATGGTTCAAGAAGAGTGGTGTGACTCATCTATGTCCTCTTAACCAATTCAGCAGTGATTATTGGTACATGATAGTACATTCTTGTCCGAGATGGCTTGTCCTCTTGTCTGTTTGAAATGGAAATGTATTCTGAATTGGCTCTTCAAAAACTTCTTTTTTATACTAATTCCTACCTCCTCCAGATGGTTCAAGACCAGTTTTACCTTGAAATGCTCGACAAGGCTGTTGTTATATTATAATTGATAACTCATGGAAGTAGATGTCTGTGCTGCTCTTGTCATCTGTATTCTAACTGATTTTTATGTAGGAACGGGCTACTTGACAGCATGTTTTGCATTAATGGTTGGACCACAAGGCCGTGCAGTTGGTGTAGAACACATTCCTGAGTTGGTTACATCTTCCATCGAGAATATCAAGAAGACTCCAGCAGCACCATTGTTGAAAGAAGGTTCCCTCTCCATTCATGTTGGTGGTATGTCCAACAAACCTAATCTTTACAAGTCATGTTCCCTATTGCAGATAAGAAGTATGGCCTATAAAGTGATATCAGTAAATATGGCAGGGTTTTTGGAGAATCCCACTTCCATTAGTTTGAGATACAGAGTAAACATGGGAAACATCTAAGGAGAGTTGTTTCCTTGCTTGGTGACTGTTTTCTGGGAATCATTTATGGTGCTTGATGTTTCCACCAAAATCCAGGGGAAGGGTGGTGGCTGTGAAGGTCTGCATGAAATGCTTGGTGGTTACCACGGCCTGGGTTTGAAACCCTCCTCACCACTGCCTATTGATACCAGAATTTAGGTGCAAATAAAAGGAAGACACATAATCATACCATGGTGGTGATAGCAATAGTCATCCTTTGGAAAAGGGAAAAGATACCAGCGTGTGATTTGTTATGGAAATTTGTTGATGTCATTAATAACAGTACAATTTCCCTGAAACCCATTTGAAGTAAGATTTTTTTGCTATCTTGACTCCTAATGAGTTAGCAAAAATTTGTTGTGGTATATGCTAACGATAATCTCACGAGTATCACTTGACTGGACACAGATGGCAGGCTAGGTTGGCCAGAGTTTGCACCGTATGACGCCATTCATGTGGGAGCTGCAGCACCGGAGATACCTCAACCACTTATTGACCAGCTGAAACCTGGGGGCAGGATGGTGATTCCTGTTGGAAACGTTTTCCAGGATTTGAAGGTAGTAGACAAGAAGCTCGATGGAACCATCACTGTCTATAGTGAAACCTCTGTCCGTTATGTTCCACTGACAAGTCGAGATGCTCAATTGCGGGGTTATTGACAGTGTAAGTTCTTCAGGGATGGTGTGGTTCCATAGGATGGCTTGTTATTGTCACATGAAAGTTCTTGCAAGTGATGTATGAATTCTAGTCTCTTAATAGATAAGGAAATGATCGAGACAGGACCGATTTCTACCTACCTTGGAGGGAATGGTACCCGTGTTCTCTTAAATATGTGCTTATCCTCTGTAAATTCTCTTAGCAATAAAGAACATTTCCCTACATGAACTTGTTATCGGGCTGGAGGCCAAGAAATTCCACTGGTTGACGATCCTATACCATTTCAAAGTTTGTAGAGGAGGAGAGATTGACAACATTCACTGAGCATGGGTCCAAGAGGTGTATTGCGTAGGACAGTTTGATGTATTTTTAGCATCAAATGTATGAGTATCAGGGAAGAATGATAGCATTTGACTCTCTCTCTCTCTCTGTATGCGTACAGCTTCAGAAAAGACTACGCCAGAAAATTACAGAGGTAGCATACAATCACTCTTATGAATCCCTGATTTTGCTAGACTGTCGACCATTGAATTTAGGGCCCTAGGGGTTCATTTTAATCTTAATCTTACAGTTAACCGAGCCATAATATCTCTTGCTTCATCCAGGTTAGGGGTGGCAATTTTTAACCCACCCAACCCGCCCATTTATTTGGCGGATTGTGTAATCAACCCATCACCCAACCCACCCATTTAAATGGGTTGGGTTGGGTTGTGGATAACCATTGGGTTAATCATTATAGAGATAAGTATTAATTCTTTAGCTTTTTTTTTATTTTTTTCATTTGAATTAAATAATTTATAATTAATGCATTAATTTTTTATTAATAATTGACTAAATTTAATTTTGTCTTGAATCAATACACTTCACCCAACATAAATCTAAATCAATTAGACCCAAGTTCAGACTAGTTCAACGCGGGCTGACCTGATCCAGTATATATTGATTTGGCTTGACCTGAATCCGAAATAGACCCCGAGTAAGATGGTTCGGTGCCGCTTGCTCTATTCGATTTGGGCCATCTGGTCAAACCAATATTCACACACTTCGTCCCGGCTCGATACAAGTTGATCTAGGCCGCTCGAATCTAAAACGGTTTTGGACGGGATGGTTCGGCCTCTACATGCTTTGCCCGATCTGGGTTGTCCATCCGACCAATATCCACATGACCAGCCCGAATCAAAACTGACCCGATTTAGCTACATTGACACAGTTCAGTCAGTCGGTCTAGTCCTGAACCCGTGCACAAACTTGATATGGTTTGGTCCAAGTCAATCCACCATTGACTGAACTGGTGTGGTCCGATCGAATTGATCCCGATTTAAATGGTTCAACCACCCTTGAACCTA
This sequence comes from Nelumbo lutea, assembly GCF_056320005.1. Classification (NCBI taxonomy): domain Eukaryota; kingdom Viridiplantae; phylum Streptophyta; class Magnoliopsida; order Proteales; family Nelumbonaceae; genus Nelumbo; species Nelumbo lutea. Next base: position 7,964,920 of record NC_142687.1, read on the forward strand.
AGTGGTTTAAGTTGGTCTGACCGGTTCAAACTTATGTGGTACAGTCAAACTCGAAATCCGAACATACTCAAATGGTTTCGCCACTTGTGTAAAAATAACATGCATGTAACGTGATTTGAACATTCATCACTTGTGTAAATGATAATTACAATAACTACCAAGCTACAACCAACTTATTTGTTAAGAGTGAGAGTTTGTTTTTTAAGTCCATAAATATAAGATTAATGGGTTTGGGCGGATTGGATTGGATTAAAGCAGTTTGGGTTGAACAAAACCCATTTAATTTTATATAACTGGGTCATTAATGGGTTGGCGGGTTAGATGGGTTTCAACCCAACTCGCCCAATTGCCACCCCTAATCCAGGTGGTGCATTAGGCACAAAGGGCTACTATCCTTCTTCCCTAACCATTTTAAGGTATAGTCTCCTTCTATGGTTAGGGGGGGTGAGGGCCATCCCCCAACCCAGGTGCAGGCAGGATTTGATCCCATGTCTCCGACCAGCAGGAGACCTTACCAACCAGTTGATTGGCACTTGAGAGCTATTGTGCAAATGACCATATTAGTGCAAAACTCTTCATAATATAATATTGTTAACTTGGGCTTATATAACCTGCATAAACCATTCTTTATAATCATTCTCTTCTTCAATATTTCTTTCTTTAAGCACTTCTCTTGTTGCTTATTCTACCTATTTTTGAAACTCACATCAACTTATGTAATACCTACAAAAAAATCATCAATTTATGCATTTCTCAGTTGGAAACTAAGGCCTCCACAAACAACTTCTGTTTTGTTTTCTTCATCAGGGCCCATTCCTTGTATGTGGGGAAGTATCCCATGCATGAGAAGCTGTTTGCCTGCTTCACTTTCAGCTTTCTCGACCAAAGTACAGTGGTGATTCATTATTATGTGTCAAGCCCGGATCTTCTGCTCAGACCATTACAATGGCATGTTTAATGGTGTTTGGTTATTTAGCCGCCTAGTAGTACAAGCATCTGATCCTGATGAGAATTATGCCTGGAGGCTGTTTGTTGACAGCTGAAGTTGTTGCAATCACATTTTTTACTAAATATGTCGGTGTTTGAAAGAAAAAACAAAATATCAGTGTTTGATTTAAAACAATAGACTAATATGGTCACCGGGTCACGTTTCATTCAGGGTTGCATGCAACAAATTATACATGGTTATTATAATGTAAATGTACTCAACTTTAGTTTCAGGCTTTTAGTTTCAGCCTTTTAAGTCGAGATCAGCTTCCATCAGGGCAAAGCCCGTGCCCACACCGTTCCATCCGCATTTTGCAATTTTGCACTGGAAATTTCTCTTCATAAAATAAAGCATATAAGCAAGGAGATATTTTCAATACATGACTGTAAAAGCTGTTCGAATGAATTGCGCCCTGACCAACGCCAAATTCCTTTGAAGTTATGCCATGTGGTTCCTTTTTGAAGCCCAATAAACTTAATGGAGTTGAGACTGTCAACAGACATTTGGACTCCCCCCCCCCCTCTTTGTTCTTCAACTAACACTGTCACCACCCATCGGCACCTCCACTATGTCCTCCAACACCGCTGCAATCCCAACCTGTTCTCTCTCTCCTTTTCTTTGACACACCAATACCACTTTCAGTTATTCAAATTCTCTGAGATTATCCATGAACATCACTAAATGTCAAATTCATCTCCAAATGTAGATGACACCTGCATGAAATAAGAAACCCAAATAACATAACGAAGGAAGATACACACAGCAGGGTCCTCTGAGTCCATTATCATGGTTACCATTGGTTTAGCATCTTATTCACTAAGAAAACAAAGCGATGAGCTTTTCAGTTCAGGTTGTTCAGCCACTTCAGCTGTTATCAAACATGATATGGGTCCAAGTACAACAGTCCATGTTTGCTTTACACCTACAGGCCCATTATCATGTGTGAAACCCTCTAAGGAAGATAAGAGATCAAATCTGCACCCCACATGCACATCTCAACCTGCATTGGGAATATTTGTGGATAGGAGATGTTTCCAGTACACGACTGGGATATGCTGTGGGGTGTTTGTGGGCGCCTTCTGTGTGACACATATGTGACTGATATTTTGTATTTGTTTTTATTTTTATTATTTTCTATGGTGTCCAACTTTACAGCATGTTGCAGCCGTGAATTGAGAATATCTCCATTGAATGACAACATACAAATACAGGAGATATTCCCAAGTCACAATTGCCCATCCTGTACTATATGTGGGTTTGGCGTGGATCCGAGCTTGGCCAAGTCACAGTTATCATCTCTACTCAAACTATTTTTTAATAGATGTGTCTTAGCCCTTATTTGGGAGTACTTATTTTTTAAGTGTCGGGATCATAGAAAATCCCAAAAAAAGTATTTATTTGCATTTGATTAATAAACCCAAAATAAGTACTTATTTGAAATTACTGCTTAAAAAATGTGCTCAATTTTTTAGTTTTATTAAGGCTGCATTTGGCATTTCTTATTTTAAGGGCTTATCTCCTTAAAAACTTAGTTTTAATTACAGCCTAAGTGTTTATTGGATAAGCACTTTTTTTCCTTTTATTTTCCAATCTTATCCCCATCTTTTGACCTATTTTTAGATAAGGTATTCGATATCGAAGGTTCAAAACACTATAGGAAAGCCTATTGTTTCTCCATCGTTCTTTTTCCATTCACTTGTTTCCTTGTAATACTAGCGACCAAGGGAGAAAACTGTTACCCATGTTCATTTATAACATTTTTCTCCTTTTTTTTCTATATCTAATATATGCCTATGTTAAGTAAAGGTGAAAATTGTTATTTTCATTGAATATGCACTTAGGAGATAACCAATTCGCCAAACACTCAATAAGAATAAAGCGTTTGTTTTAAGCATAAATAATTCCAAAAAATTCACTTCCCAAGATGGATAGGGATCAGCTACAAACAAAATACTCCAAACATTGTCACAATAAGCTACCATAACCACACATTGGAATATCTCCCTTGTCATTTCATTCATATGGAGATATTTCAACGTGCAATGGCAATGGCACGTGGAAATAGTGTTGGGAGCATTGTTGGAAACATATTTGAATTCCTCCCAATATTAACAAATACTTATTAGATAAACACATAGAATAGGCTATTTCGGCACCTGATTGTTATGAAAATAGAGTGCTATGTAGACGACATGGTCGTCAAGACTCAACTTTCACAAGAATTAATACAAGACTTAGATTCTGTTTTCCAAATCCTGCGTCAGTTTAACATGAAGTTGAACCCCAACAAATGTGTCTTCGGTGTCACCTCGGGCAAGTTCTTAGGCTACATTGTCAATCGGCGCGGTATTGAGGCCAACCCGGACAAAATAAAAGTCATTCTATATATGAAACCACCTCGAAAAGTAAAAGAGGTTCACAGGCTAAACGGCCACATAGCCGCTCTAAGCTGCTTCTTGTCTAAGTCAGCAGACCGCTGCCTACCCTTCTTCAAAACAATCAAAGGCAAAGGGTTCGAGTGGACCTAGGACTGCCAGTTCGGGTTCGACGAACTAAAAGGTTACCTCGCTAGTGTGCCAACCTTAGCCCGGCCCGAGGTGAGCGAGGTCTTAGAACTGTACCTCTCGGCGAGAGACGAGGCGGTCAGTTCGGTACTGATAAAAGAAACAGACCAGGTCTAACGACCCATCTATTATGTTAGTAAAATTTTGTAGGGAGCAGAGGCAACGTACCCGGAGATAGAAAAACTAGCATACGCCCTAGTAATAGCAGCTCGGAAACTCCGCTCATACTTCCAGGCTCACACTATCATCGTCCTAACTGACAAACCTATTAGACAAGTTTTACTCAAACTCGAGGTTTCCGGTCGACTGACGAAATGGGCCATCGAACTCAGCGAGTACGACCTTCAGTACAAACCGAGAACCGCTATCAAGGCCCAAGTTTTGGCAGATTTTATCACCGAGTGCACTTTCAGCCACGAAGCCCCACAAGTCGAGCCCGAGGTCCCCAGTTCGGGCGAACCCGGAGCTCCTGAGCCCATAGAGTCCGAACCCCGTGAAGTAGCAGCCAGTGTGGCATCTCTCCTGGTCAGGCGAAGCGCGAACTGGGATGAGGAGCCCTGGATCCTTCACGTGGACGGTTCCACGAACCGGCAAAGCAGCGGAGCTGGAATAGTCTTGTGCGGCCCGGGTGGCACAAAATTAGAATACGCACTACGCTTTGAGTTCGCGGCATCCAACAACGAGGCAGAGTACGAAGCACTGATCGCCGGGCTGGACCTAGCGCGAAAGGTAAAGGCAAAACACTTGGTCATCTGCAGCGATTCTCATCTCGTGGTGAACCAAGTTACCGGCGAGTACGAAGCACGCGATCTCTCCATGATCGCATATTTGACCAAAGTAAAAGAAGCCCTGCTCAACTTCCGGTCAAACATCATCAGGCAAATCCCGAGGTCAGAAAACACTGAGGTCGACGCCCTGTCCCGGTTAGCCAGTACAAGTCACAACAATATGAGAACTGTGTACATAGAGGACTTACCTCGGCCTAGTATTCTCGGGGGGACAGAGGAGGTCGCTCCCGTCTTAGAGGCAGAGCCGAGCTGGATCGATCCACTCGCGAGCTTCTTGATAGACGGAACCCTCCCTGCAGAACGCAATGCGGCCAAGAGGGTGCAGCGCTAGGCAGCCAAATACGTCATAATAGACGAACGGTTATACCGACGGTCCTACACGCTCCCCTATTTGCATTGCCTGCGACCTGCCGAAGCCGAGTTCGTACTCCGCGACACTCATGAAGGCCTGTGCGGCGGACACTTGAGGGGCAGAGCACTCTCCCAAAAGGCACTTCGACAAAGATACTACTGACCAACGATGAAGGCAGAAGCTGTCGAGCTCGTCAGAAAATGCGACAAATGTCAGAAGCACGCTAATATCCACCATCAACCTGCCTCCGACCTCAAATACCTCGCCAGCCCGTGGCCCTTTGCACAATGGGGCATCGACCACCTAGGGCTATTCCCACCAGCAATAGGCGGAAGAAAATTCTTAGTTGTTGCAGTAGATTACTTTACGAAGTTGATAGAAGTCGAACCTCTAGCAACTGTTACGGCTCGAAACATACAGAACTTCTTTTGGAAGAACATAGTATGTCGGTTCGGGTTACCTCGGGTACTAATATCCGACAATGGCAAACAGTTCGAGGATATCAAGTTCCAAAAGTGGTGCCAGAACATGGGGATTCGGAAAAATTTCACGCCAGTCGCGCACCCGCAGGCAAACGGTCAAACGGAAGTAATGAACAGAGCCATCTTGCGCGGACTGAAAGCACGTCTGGATCGAGCTAAGGGATTGTGGGCCGAAGAGCTACCAAGTGTCTTATAGGCTCACCGAACTACCGAAAAAGCAGCCACGGGAGAAACCCCCTTCAACCTCACCTACGGCACTGAAGCAGTGATCCCGGCGGAAATCGAAATACCAACGTTGCGATCAGAAACATACGACGATCGGACGAACGGAGACGAGTTACGTACCAAACTCGACCTATTGGACGAGGTAAGGGACCTCGCGCACATTCGAACAACGGCATACCAGCAGCAGGTAGCTCGCTACTACAATAGCAGAGTAAAGCAACGAAGCTTCCGAATCGGCGACCTGGTCCTTCGTAAGATTATGGTGCCCGAACCCGGCATGGGCAAACTTGGACCTAAATGGGAAGGGCCCTATAAAGTAAAAAGAGCGCTCGGGGGCGCATACGAACTCGAAACCTTGGAAGGCAAACGGTCAAACGGAATCAGGCCCTATGTGCCACGAGGCAAGCCAAAAGGAACTTCGGCGTAGACAAACAAAGAAGAGCATATTATCAGCTCGGCAAAAAATCAGTTCGCGGCATAAAAGACCGTGAAAATTTAATAACCCGGACAGTGGCAAACAAAGAAACAGTCCGGGGAAGATGAGCAAGGGGAAAAAGACATACTCCATTGCAAGAAACAGTACATTGGCAAAAAAAAAAATTTACATGCTCGGAGCCACTTCTTCGCCATCGGAAGGCACTTCAACAACACCCGAAGGCCCTGCCTCTCCTTCAGAGTCCGGCTCGCCATCGGCAGCATTGGCCATCTCCTGAGTTATACGCGAAGTGGATATGGCACTTACATCGAGGTCGGGGTACGTATTCTGGATCATCCACCGACTCAACTTGAACCCCCTCCTGTAAGAGTCCACCATCAGATCGTCAAAACGCGGAGAGGCAATGTAGTCTTCAACTGCCTTCTTCTTGGCGTCTTCAATGCCTTGGGAAAAAATATGTGTTCTCTCCCCGATGTCCTCTTGAAGATATTCCACTTGATGCTGCAAATCCAACTTCAAGTCCGCCATATGCTTGACAAGTACCCCCATGGCCTCGGCGTCACGCTGAGACCTCGTCTGCCTGGCCATCGCGACGCGAGCAGCCTCTTCAACAGCGTAAACAGCCGCCTCAGCAGCCCGGGTATTTGCCTCTGCAGCACGGAAAGCTTCTTCAGCAGCATGAGCGGCAGCCTCAGCAGCTCGCGCCTGTCGCGAGCTCCTCTCCACTTGGGCTGCCAAGGCATGAATTGAAGAATTCACCTACCAAAAGAAACAAATGAGCAAATAATAGCAGAAGCAACAGAATAAAAAATGAAGACAGAATCTAACTTACCACCATGGCATTGTTACGGTGCGGCAAGCAACCTGATTCAAGGGAAGATCGGTCCACGCCGCGACCTCCTTAGGGAAAGTAGCGTCCATACTCTTCTAAAGAGCGCAGTTCGGCGACAACACGCTCCTAAACTCCCCTTGAGCTCCCGAGCCCGAGGGCCCAGCCCGCGTATGAGCAGACCCGGAGTGAGCAGGAGCACTTGAATATGCAGGAGCGCCCGTATGAGTGGTCTCAGCGTAAGGCGCCCCGGCAGTTTCGTGCACCGGTGGAGTCACTTCGGGCTCCCTGGGCAGATCCTCTGGCGTATGGTCTAGGGCTTGGGGCTCCTCATCCAGGGGCAGCTCGGTACGAGTTCGCTTGGCGACCCGCTTCCTCCTCTTCATACCTTGGAACAAACGCCCCCCACGAGTTCTCTCCGCGTCCATGACACCTGTAGAAACGAATTCGACATCAGAAAAAACGAAAAGAACAGAGCAAGCAAGAACCGCATAGATAGAAACCTACCCGAACTCAGGCCGGCTGCAATAAGCTTGGCCTCCGTTAAGTATTGGTGGCACTTTAAGCCTTGTCGCACCCATTGCCGGAGGCCCTTAATCGTCTCTTTATCGAGAGTCACACCTAAATCGGGAGCGGCCTCACCCCACCCGGTCTGAAAAGGCCATCATTGTGCACTTCGCACGCCGAAGTAGTCCCGCTTCCACGTCGGGACTTTGTTAGGAAGATCGTGCAGAAGCTTAAAACCCTGGCGAGGAATAAGGTAATACGCCCGTCTCCCCCCAAGAAGAGAACCCGCCTGTCTCTTGAGCATCAAGATAGAGGAGAATATCTCTAAGTCCAAAGGGAAGTTCTGCTCGCAAAAAAAGGAAACTGTCCCCACCAGGTTCCGAATAGTGTTCGGATGAAGCTGACCAATGGTGACACCGAAGTGGTTTATGACTTCGACGAGAAGGGGATGGAAAGGAAGTCGCAACCCTGCAGCGAGCTGCTCTCGAAAAATCATGATCCCGTCAGTACCGTGTTCCCAAGGAAAACTACCCGAAGGAATAAAATATGTGTACCCCCCAGGAAGATTGTAAGACAGAAGTATGGATTGAAGCCCCTCAGGCGTCATGGTCGAAGAACCAAACCTGTCTAGCATCCGACCTCGGCGGGAGGTAGATGCCAAACTGCCCGAAGCGACTCGGCCTACTGGTTCATAGTCCTCAAGCTCCACCTCAGGATCACTGAGGCAGTCTGGGGACACGGCTCGGTTGGTGGAACCTACGTCGGCCCTACTCGAAGAATCGTCTGAGCTATCAAAGCTAGACATTGGGGAAAAGATGGATTCAAGAAAGTATTCACCGGAAAGTTTGAAGAACAAGCCAAAGAACTGTGAAGACTGTATAACTAGCCTTGACGCGAGCTGGAAAAGACTTGGATGCGAGCTGAAATGTTGGACGCGAACTCAGTAGACAAACCGCAGAACTAACAAACCAACCGGGGTCCCCCACTATTTATAGCTACAATAACCAAGAATCGACCATGCAAACCGAAGACGATCCGACGGCCAACGTTCTTACCGACCGCACAACCCTTAAGGTCGAGACGTGATTGGCGCACGTCTTTCCGAAAAAAATGAAACGTCAGCGAACGTCTTTTTGAAACCGACGTCGCTTCGACACGCGTCTTTTCTGAAAGCGACGCACCACACGTCTCCTTGACAGTCGTCCGCGCACGTACAGCAGTGGCGCGCCTTTTTGAAATGACCCGCTGTCACGTCCCAGCGGCGCGAATTGGTTTGAAATTTAAAACGCGCGCTGTCACAACCACCAGCGTTCTTGAGTAAGCACGTTTCCAGCCTTCTCGGAAACCGAAAGAACCCTAGTAAAAGCATCTCGTGCAGTGAAGGTTCGAAGGACAGGACAAATCCACCTGCTACTTTGCGAAAACTCCCCGCACCATGGCAAGACCCCCGGCACAAGGAGTGAGGGGCAATTGATGAAGGAAGATTTGGCCCGACCTCTCTATTACGTGACACGTGACAGAAACAACAGCTCGGCAAAAGGGGCCATGCCTAGGCCGGAACAAGGGGACATGAGCGGACTGAACTCCCTACCGGGGGCCCGAACTGACCCACCTTGTAACAGCTCGGGATACACTTCGCCGAACTGACCTTGTAACAGCTCGGGTTATACTTCGCCAAACTAACCTTGTAACATCTCGGGTTACACTTCGCCGAACTGACCTTGTAACAGCTCGGGTTATACTTCGCCAAACTAACCTTGTAACAGCTCGGGATACACTTCGCCGAACTGACCCACCTTGTATCAGCTCGGGATACACTTCGCCGAACTAACCCACCTTGTAACAGTTCGGGTTATACTTCGCCAAACTAACCTTGTAACAGCTCAGGATACACTTCGCCGAACTGACTTACCTTGTAACAGCTCGAGATACACTTCGCCGAACTGACCCACCTTGTAACAGCTCAGGATACACTTCGCCGAACTGACATGCCCTATAGATACCTCCGAGCTCAAGATCGCCTCGCTCAGCACTTCGCATCACTTGGCACCAAAACCAAACAAGTCATACCACGCCTGACACTAAGGAAGTTCGTGCCCAAGGGCGCCGCACCTGACTGACTTTGGATCTGACGTTTGGCGGCAGCACCCTAAACGGCCACCTGCCACTGCCACTAACACCGCCATATCCAGTTAGATGACGGTTCTGTCTCAGCAGAAAGGATGACGGCCGAATTGACAAGCACAAGGGTAATCATACTTGACCTAACAAGGGCCCCGGGACAAGTGCACGAAGTGACTATAAGAGCCCCATGCCCCCCGACAACAGAGGTATGCAAACTTTGCGCTATCTGATATTACCTTGCCTTTGAAGGATTCTAACTTGAGCTTCGGAGCCTCTACACCGAGTTTCCCCCGGAGCTTCTCCATCTCCGTTTTAGATTCCTTGCTACCCCGTTCGAAAGCAAGGCAACAGAAAGCTAAGACCGACCGGATCGCGCTCCATCAATTTATAATTTAATGGTTTGGGATTGAATACGATAAAACATGACTTGAGCTCGATTCTAATCAGCTTCAAATTGAACTTGCGGGGTGACGACCCCTGCTTTGCACGGGTTAATGAGTGTAGAAAAACAATTCTTTTTTCATGCTTTGGATTGGAGGGGCTGCGAATTAGTTGAAATAAATTAATGACAATGGCCATGAGAATTTAAAGAGACAAACATCAAATATAAAATATTTATATATATATATATGTATATATATATATATATATAAATTAATATAAATAAAATATATTAAATTTTATTTTGTATATTTTTTAGCATAAAATATAATATATAAAAATATTTGTTTATTATTTTAAATATAATTATAGATATTTTATATGTTAAGATCTACAAATACTATAATATATATATAATTACATTAAGATTTTAATTGAACCAGATGTGTTCTATCTTAAAATCCATAAAAACACATCATTCACATCAAATGATAAAATTGGTGCAACGTAACCCGGAGACAAGAATAGTTCATCTCCAAGTCGGTTTTATGGAAAAAAAAAAAAAACTTTATATGAAAAAACAGACTAACAATCAGCCAATACGAAATTTTCAATGTCTAGAAAAAGCGAAGGCTCATCATACATGCCATCAAATATAAAGGCATCGACATTTATTGTCCAAGTACTTATAACAAATAAACAAATAAAAAACATTTCACTGTTTACAGATGCAATCAATTAAAGAGAAATGAAGGGTCGTTGAAACGAGTCAAATGACACTGTCAGCACTCATCCGTTTGATGTTGCAATCGAATAAAAAAGTAACGGAGGCTCATTGAAAGGACACCATCAGTTGTCTGACGTCCCGAGCCTCGAGCCTCAGCCTTGAGCCTCCTATATTGTCACTTGTGAGAAATGAAATATTTTTCATTTGCAATTCTCCACCAATCACTAACAACTGTCATATTAATTTTAAATTTCGATTAAATTCCGCACATTTAACAAATAACAAAGATTTTTTATTTTAAATCCCCATTCCATGAAGAAGAATTTTTTATCTGCCAAATTGGTCGACTTCCAACCATGAATATAATTCATTCCAATTCTATAAAAATCATAAAACAATTAATTTAAAAAACAAAAAAAAATAAAAAAAAGAAAGAAATCATGTTGGGTCGTTCAATTTACAGTTGGCTATTTACCCAGTTCCTCTGTAGTCTGTTGGCTACAGCTGGAGGAATCCGTGACTCCGTGGAAGGAGTCTGGCCGTCTAATCCCTTTGAGTCTTTGACGGTCATCATTAATACCCTCTATCATCCACACTACTACCTAAAAGCCATGCCGTTGATCAAGCACATCGAGACAACCATGGCTATCGCAATTGCACCATCTCTTCCTCTATGTTCCGATATTTCGTCAGCTCCACATCGAACACCTCAACCATTCATTCTTCTCTCTCTCACCATTGACTGGACCCACCTAGGCAAATCAATCCCTTCTTCCCTAAACGATACCTGATTCGGGGCCTTCCCTGTCAACAGCTCCAGTAACAATACACCGAAGCTATACATCAATACATGTTCGAAATGCCACTTTTTTTCATTTTAATACAAATTAAAAATGAGAAGAGGAATTTCCTTTGCTGTAACAGCTCGAGCTTCCATACCGTTCACCAGAGATAAGCGAGAGAAAGAGAAGGATTCCGGCTTAAAAAAAAAAAGAAAAAAATCGTACCATGCAGAAGAGCAAATAAACTTCCGGCGGCATGTAATCGTAGACAAGTAGCTTCTCGTCCTTTGTTTAGTAAAAAGCCCTTAGAGGAACCACAACTCCATCTGCATCTCGAATTCATTCTTTTGAACCACTGCATCCTCGAGTTTCTTCAGTACCACGGTCGTCCCTTCCTTTAGAACCGCTTTATATGAAGTACCGACACTTTCTTTCCCCAAAACCACCATAGAAACTCTCAGCAGATCTTCCAGATCGAAATTATAAGCCCCACCCTCGAAAAACACCAACTTATTTCTCTCGGCTTCCGCCACTCCACCTGCCATATCGTCCTTTGAAGGAGAGGTTCCCACCTCTGTAACCACCGACTGCGACCCATCATGATGCACAACTTCGCAATCACTGAGACGTGGTAGTCATGGGGAAGAGAGAGAGGGTTTCATGGGGAAGAAATAGAGAGGGGGAGTTGATGGGAGAAGCCTTGAGAGAGAGAGAGAGAGAGAGAGAGAGTGCATTAGAGAAGGGAGAAATACAAAGGGAGTTGAGAGAGGGGCCAGAGAAGTGGAGAGAATTTGAGAGCGTAGGATGATGGCTTTCTCGGCAAACTTCTCCTCGGAAGAGGTGAACGAAAAACGATGGGAGGGGCTGGTGAAGGTGAAGGTTAAGAAGTGCCGGGCAGTAACCTCTGAGGGTGCGGAATGGTTGGGAGCATGTAGAGGGCCATTGGCTGTCAAACATCAGGATGCCAGTGCTAGTCCGCCTGTAGCAGTCATGGGGAAGAGATAAGAGAGGGGGAGTCGAAGGGAGGACATGACAGAGAGAGAGAGAGAGGGATTCATGGGGAAGAGATGGTGGGAGGGGGAGTTGAAAGCAGGAACCAGAGAGAGGAGATGGCTTGCTTGGCAAGCTTGAACACCAGAACAAAGAAAGAGGGGGCAGAGAAAGATAGAAGAGAGAAAAAGTGAAGGTATTTGCACCCTGTAGTAGTCATGGGGAAGAGATAAGAGAGGGGAGTCGAAGGGAGTACATGAGAGAGAGAGGGGGATTCATGGGGAAGAGATAAGAGGGTGGGGGAGTTGAAAGCAGGAACCAGAGAGCGGAGATGGCTTGCTTGGCAAGCTTGAACACCAGAACAAATAGGGGGCAGAGAAAGATAAAGAGAGAAAAAGTGAAGGTATTCGCACGTTTAGATTAGTGTCACGATGGGTTGCTCTTACGTGGGGCATTCGCACGAGTAGATTCCATTTGATGCACGGAGAGACCATCCCAATCATATTATATATATATATATATATATATTTGGATCTCAATGTAAGTTACATTAGTTATTTGAATCCAAACTTGACTACTAAACAAGTTCGGCTAAAAAACTTGTGAGCATAGCTTAAATGTTTATAGGATATACATGTGTTGTAAAAATATATCATATATTTATAAAATATAAAAATATATTCATCTTCAAACTTTCGAGTTAAACTATGACTCACCAGATACTTAATCGAATCACATTCAAACAAATAAAAGAATTGAATTCGAGCTTGAATCTAATAATATTTTAATTGGAAAAATTTTTTAAAAATCTTTATAATTTAGTAAATTGACTAGATCTATTCCTATTTACTATTGTTTATATATTGTCTTAAAGTATTCTTAAGTTTTCTAGCAATTGATTACCTATATACCCATACTGTTATCATCCGTTGATATTTTTCAAAATCCTTACACATGTGACACCAAGTGACATATAAAATTATTTTAAAACTCAGTATTACCCTCAGTATAAGTTGGGTAATAATCACCACCGCCCATGAGAGGGATGACCCTCAAGCTCATGCCCATCATCGTGATCTTTCACACTAGTGTCTTGGGTATATCTTCGTTGTTGCTTTTGTCTCTACATTTTAGTCACTATTACGGTCTCCATAGTGGTGCCGAAAGATTTCGGTGCTGTTGTTATTGAAAGATCAGTCACTTTTATGATCAAAACCACCGAGTGTCTCGGATCTCGACAATTGTTGAGAACATAGGCTCAAAGAAGATTTGAAGGTTTCTCGTTCCAAAGAGAGAGATGTGAGAGAGTGAGTACTGAGGACCAGTGAGAGAGTTAGCCTAGTGGGAAAATGATCCAAGATAGAAACAAACCAATAGTAGCAATTCAATTAGAGCTCCTTCAATCTACGATCCTTCCATCCCTCTTCGTCATCTCTACCCCTAGTTCATCACCATCACCATCCTTGTTGCTGCAAGTGACATTTTCTCCCTTATCTCTTTGCCACCTCTCGTCTCCATATCTCTTGTTCTCTCTCTCTCTCTCTCTCTCTCTCTCTCTCTCTCTCACACACACACACACACACTTCCCCTATTTCATCACCCATGGTTTTTGAACTGCAATTGATTTAGACGGTTGGACCATTCGGTCCATGAACCATCCAAGCAATCGGTTCTATTTTACACCAAATCCAATCCCTGGCAAAAAAACCATTGAATCGGTCAATAAATTGTTGACCCTTTCAACAGTTTTAGGTCATTTTTTAATTTTATGTTTTCTTTTTATTTATTTTGTCAAAATGGACCATCTATTCATATTTGACGGTTGAACCATCGACTCAAAAATCGATGCCCATAATGGTTTCGATTTCAAGTCGTTTTTTAAAATATTGTCATCGCCGCCATTGCAAATTTGGTAACAACCTCTCTCACTCACTCTCCCACCATCTCTCTCTCGTCTATTCTTGGGACTCCACGTGGTCTTTTTTATTCACCTTCATCCACCTCGATTGGTTCTCTTCCGCCTACCACCAATACCCATTTCCCTTTGGACCCATCCCTACCATCCATAGTCTCTCCATGGTCTTAATATTCGTCATCATCTTCTTCAAGCTTCCGTTCTTCGTAAAAACCGGGATTCGAGACATCATTGTTTCACCAGTTCCACCCTTGAAGAATCGTCGTATAAAACCCCAATAAGAACCAAAGGAAGATTGATAAAAAAATGCTTCCCTTGATCTATTAAGAACTTTCACATCTCCTCTTCCTGGAAAATGAGTTGGTCATCAATTAAATTTTATTTTTAAAAATAAAAAAATAATGGAGGATAAATTTGATATTTTGCTTTTGTCGATATTTAATGATGATGAAATTGTCTAAAAACTTAGGGATACTTTAAGATAATTAGTAATTGAGATTTTTTCTTCATATTAATTACTTTAATTTTATATGCATTATAGTTAAGATAATAATTTAATAATTAATAAAAGTAACAATATAATTAAAAATAAACGTAAATGCTTGTTGTAAATGTGCATGCTCATTGCACATGGAAATTTTAAATTATAATAACACTTCTTCTTATTATTATTATTATTATCATCATCATCATCATTATTATTATTATTATTATTATTATTATTATTATTATTATTATTATTATTGTTGTTGTTGTTGTTGTTGTTGTTGTTGTTGTTGTTGTTGTTGTTATTAACTTTTGTATTCCATTTTTTCATGATACAAAAAAAAATTATTTTAACAATTATGTTTATTTAATATGATGAATATAGAACATTAGAAATGTTTCCAAATGGTTTTGACAAAATTATGCAATTTTCATTTTGTGTGTTCTATCTATTTTTTTTTTAATATTTATTATTCAATTATGACATAATGAGTTTCTTTGAAAAGTTGGACCATTGACCCACCATCTAAATAAGAAAATAGCTTTATTTTTGAAATAGTTTTAAGTTACATATTTCATCTACATTATATAAATAATTTATATTTATCATACTCAAATTTTGTTTGACATAATTAATATATAACTTTTTATATATTCTTTTGATTACCTGTACTTTTTTATTTTTTTAAATTTACTATATAGCTATCATATCATTGATTAATACATTTTGCCCAACTAACCCACCACTCAAAAAGAAAAATAGTTTGATTTTTATGTTGACATTAAATTTTGTATTACATTTCCATCATTGATAAACTTATTTATTATGTATAATACTTATTTTTGTTCAATATAATGAATGCATAATATTAGAGAATTTATTATTTGAGTATGGCATCATTTCCTTTCCAGGATGATTTTAAATTTGACATTTCATTTTCAACATTAATAAGAATACTTTTAAATTTCATACATTTTTTGTTTAGTATAATGAATATACAATATTAGAGATATGCCTAGTTCTTTTTATTTTTATTTATATTATATATTTTATTTATTTTATTATTTTATTATGATATTATTTATTAACCCATTTGACCCCACATGGTAGGATTGCTTACCCACCATCGAGAGGGAAGGAAATGGTTTTGTTTTTAAATTCACTTTTTAAAATATTGATTTTTATACTAACAAAATTAATGTCATGGATTTAATTAGTATAATTGAATGATGTAAAAAATATATCTTAAATATAGGATTTAATGAGAGAATATACCTTAGATATGATATTTAATGAGTGAAAATAGGAAAATAGTTTTATTTTTAATTAGTTTTACATTTTACATTACATTTCCATCATTAATAAAATCATTTATTATTTATCATGCTTATTCTTGTTTAATATGCAAAATATTGATGTTAAAAGTGTTCCCATTTTTGTTTAAATTTCTATATTTTTTTTGCATTTTATCTATTTTAAAATTTTATTATTTAATTGTGACAACATGGATTGTCCCAGTTGAGCCAAAGTGATTTGATTTCTTATCAGCACCTATATGAAAACACTTTTTTTAAGGTATATTTTAAAGTATAAGTTTTTGTGTTATTGAAATTATAAATTTATTATATATGAATTTAATTAGTATAATTTAATGATGATAATAAACAATAAATGCTCTAAATATAGGATTCAATGAAAGTGAATGCAAGTTAATGACTTAAATTTTAGATTTAATGAGAGGGAATTGAATGCATTGAATATTTTAAAATTACCCATTTTCAAGTTATTTAATATCAATAACCAATTACCCTATTTGTCCTCTTTTTTTAAAAAAAAATAAATTTAAACATAGAGGAATAAATTTCATCCTCAAAAAATTTCAAATATATTATTAAAGCTATTCGTTCTTTTTAAAACAGTACAAATATATAAACAATAAAAATAAAATTAATTAATGGATAAATTTCTTAAACTATTTTTATGGTTTAGCTAATTAACTAAGTGTACTCTTACAATTTGAAAATTGACTAACACTATCATTATTGTTTCAGACAATTGACTAACTCTACCTCAGTGTCGCTGGTGTCTGTTAACAAAATGACAGAAAAAAACTATTTTACCTTTTATTCTTCTTCAAATTTACATGAAGTCGGTGATTTCAACACTTACATCCCTGTGATTTTTGCACCTAAAAACCCCTTTCATAAGATCGGATTCTTTCTACTATATAATCTATTGTTTGGCTTAGAGAATCATCGGGAGGGGTGCCCACCGCTGCTGTTTTTCGTTCAAAGGAAGTAAGGGATGAATGAGAGAGAATGATTGCGGCCATTGTTGTTTTGGCCGAAGACTGCTCGACGAGGCGATGAGCCCTTCATTCTCTCTCCCTCTTGGCATAACCGTCGCAGGTGACGACAGCCACCGACAAAGGGCTCCCTCCCTCTCTTTTTCTCCTTTTCTCTTCATCCCTTCGTTCTCTCTCCCCCATTCACCCTCATCCCTGTTTCATCATCGCCGTTGTAGCAAGTTGCAGCAACGGCATACCCCTCCACGCACTTGGATACGGATGAGTGCTCTGTTCGCTACTTGATGGCAGCCCCTCCCCGCACCAGCTTCATACTCAAATCAAATGGGTTTGGTACGCGGCTTCTTTCTGCTCTGTTGCAACTTTCGTCTGAAACCTGTATGCAAACTGAATTGATGAAGACCAATCCTTTTCGTCATTTGAGAATCTGAGAACCATTGATGAAGATTTTCGAGTGGCAGATTATGGTACATACAATGAAGACGAAGGGGAAGGTTTTAAACTGAAGCACCAACGACGATGCAACAACTACGAAGATTGGTTTTCTTGGTCCGACTTCTCTCCCCTCCGCGCACAAGCTTCTCTCCGCTCCGCTACAACTTTCGACTTCTCTCCCCTCCACGGACTAGTTTTAAAGTGGGTTTGGTATGCGGCTTCTCTCCCCTCCATGCACCGGCTTCTCTCCGCTCTGCTGCAACTTTCGTCTGAAACCTGTCTGCAAACTGAATTGATGAAGACCAACCCTTTTCGCCATTTGAGATTCCGAGAACAATTGATGAAGATTTTCGAGTGGTGTATTCTAGTACATACAATGAAGACGAAGGGGAAGGTTTTAACACCGACTACGATGCAACAACTACGAAGATTGGTTTTCTTGGTTCGACTTCACCAACAACTACAATGGTTCTCTTTGATGCTCTCGACAATCTAGGCTCCGTCGAATATGAAAAGATGCAGAATCTTGGTCACTCCGATGACTCTAAGCAAGAGCAGAGCAAGATTGAAGCTATTATTCACCGGTGATAATCGGTATAATTGGAGCAGTGGCATAGATGAATGATCGGTATACGATGAAGGAAGATTTGGCCCGACCTCTCTATTACGTGACACGTGGCAGAAACAAACAGTTCGGCAAAAGGGGCCAAGCTTAGGCGGGAACAAGGGGACACGAGCGGACTGAATTCCCTACCGGGGGCCCGAACTCACCCTTTGTAACAGCTCGGGATACACTTCGTCGAACTGACCCACCTTGTAATAGCTCGGGATACACTTCGCCGAACTAACCTTGTAACAGCTCGGGTTATACTTCGCCGAACTGACCCTTGTAACAGCTCGGAATACACTTCGCCGAACTGACCCCTTGTAACAGTTCGAGATACACTTCGCCGAACTGACCCACCTTGTAACAGCTCGGAATACACTTCGCCGAACTGGCCTGCCCTATAGATACCTCCGAGCTCAAGACCGCCTCGCTCAGCACTTCGCATCACTTGGCACCAAAACCAAACAAGTCGTACCACGCCTGACACCAAGGAAATTCGTGCCCAAGGGCGCCGCGCCTGACTGACTTGGGATCTGACGTTTGGCGGCAGCACCCTAAACGGCCACCTGCCACCGCCACTGACACCGCCATCTCCAGTTAGATGACGGTTAGGCAGTGACGGTTCTGTCTCAGCAGAAAGGACGACAACCGAATTGACAAGCACAAGGGTAATCATACCTGACCTAACAAGGGCCCCGGGACGAGTGCACGAAGTGATTATAAGAGCCCCCTGCCCCCCGACAACAGAGGTATGCAAACTTTGCGCTATCTGGTATTACCTTGCTTTTGAAGGATTCTAACTTGAGCTTCGTAGCCTTTACACCGGGTTCCCCCCGGAACTTCCCCATCTCCGTTTCAGGTTCCCTGCTACCCCGTTCGGAAATAAGGCAGCGGGGAGCTAAGACCGGCCGGATCGCGCTCCATCAATTGGCGTCGTCTGTGGGAACGCTTCAAAAAGCCTCCCTCCAAACTTCGATAACCCCTTTTCTTCAAAAAAAAAAAAACCCAACACTCATGGCCTCCTCCAGCAACACCGGACGTGGCACGGAGACAAACGCCACCGGGGAGCAACTTCAAATCCCCGTAGTGTGCGTTGGACAGTTCACCATCCCCCTTTCGGCGGAGGGGATCCCTAGCTTGAACGCGCCACAAGCACTAGCACCCGTAAACCCTCCTACCACAAACATCCCCTTTCCTCTCCCCATTGAGAGAACCTTCATTGAACCGACTGTCGTCCCCCTGGCAGCTAGCCAAAACCGGTTGGAGGACCTGATGCAGTGCATGCGGGCAATGCAAGCCCAAATGCAACAGTTCCAGCAGCACCAGCTTCACCAGCACCAAGTACTGCACAACATCTCCCAGTATCACTATCAACAGCAGTTCCCCCAACTGCCACTGAACCAACCACTACTTCCGCCTCACCACCCCGCTCCGAGGCCGGTCAAGGCCTCCCCGCAGGATGGACGCCCCCACCAGGCGAAGGCCTCCCGACCTCAGAACCACCCCAACAGCCAGGCCTCGTCCCCAGGCCGAAGAGAGAAAAATGTCATCCCCGCCTCGCAACCCGCGGGCGGGTCGGGAACCTCGCCCGCGAGGTCGGCACCCCGGCGCTCCAAGCCTGAGCTCCCGCTCACCGAAAACCGATTCAGCGCCCTGGCGGCAGACTACCAGCATTCCGGGCCCATCGAGCTTGGTAACACGGAGGCCAACAACGCCAGTACAAGGCCCGCTCAACGGTGAAGGCGTTGGCGAAGTCGCCGAACCGCCACCCGTGCCTTATCGGAATTCAGAGGCAAAGACATGAGCTCGAACAAGGTAGGGGTTGCCCCGTTTCTCTCGGTTCCTTCCCCCCTCGCATCGGAACTCCTGGCGGTCCCCTTACCTAGAGACTTCAAGCTCCCACCTCTGGACAAGTACGACGGGTCCTTCGACCCCAACGACCGCGTTGACGCCTTTCAGTCCCAAATGCACATCGCCAGGGCCAGCGAATCATGCATGTGCGTGGCCTTTACCACCACCCTCAGGGGGGGTAGCCCGCACTTGGTGCCCCATAACAGAAGAGAGCTTCTTCGGAGTAGTCCAAAGAGAAGGAGAATCCATTCGGGGCTACATCAAGCGATTCAATGAAGCATGCTTGTAGATACCGCGGTTGGACCCCGCAGTGCAGCTCGCGGTGGCCAAAAGAGGGATGACGCACAAAGAATTCAAATGGCACATGGTGGCCAACCAGCCCGCAACCGTGGCCAAATTTCTCAAACTCGCGGATAAGTTCATGAGGACAGAGGAAGAAATCAACCAACGAACCAAAGGTGGGAACGAGAAAAGAAAGAGAGAAGGCAAGCTCTCCAACCCGGTGAATAGAAAAAACCCGACCCGGGAACCGAAGCCGAACCAGTCATTCCGGGCCCCCCTAGCAGTTCGGACGGACTACACGCCGTTAAACACGAGGCAGACGGAGATCTTAATGACGATCAAAGACGCCCAGTACGTTAAGTGGCCACCTCGCCTAAAGGGAAATCCGAACGAGAGAAATAAGAATTTGTATTGTAGTTTCCATAGAGACCATGGTCATAGCATCGAACAGTGTAATAACCTCTGGGACGAGATAGAGGGACTCATCCGTCACGGATACTTGAGAAACTTTGTACAGCACAACAATAACAATAAATCAGGTTGGCAAGGGGAGCACGAAAAAGATGCCCCCGAGCCTAGCAACAGACTTGCCGAACCGTTGCAGAAGCAGCCTCCGGAAGAGAGGCCAGTTCGGGGAACCATCCATGTAATAGTGGGAGGTGCGGTGGTAGCGGGGTGTACCTCGGCAGTAGCCCGGACTTCAGTTCGCGAAGCGGCCCTCAAAGAACGGAACCCCCCAAAGAGACCAAAGATCGAAGAACCAATCTTCTTCACGGAGAACGATGCGCGAGGGGTCCACTACCCCCATGATGACGACCTTGTCATTAAACTAAGAATCAGCGACTTCGAGGTCAGGCGCGTACTCGTAGATTCGGGCAGCTCAGCGAACATCCTCTTCAAATCAGCATTTGACCAGCTGCAGTTACAGAGGAGCGAGCTGAAGCCCGCGAGCACTCCCCTGGTGGGTTTCAGCGAAGAGGAATTCAGGCCCCTCGGAAAAGTAACAGTCCCGGTGGAAGTCGGCACATGGCCTTGTGCCGTCAGACTCAACCATGACTCCCTGGTAGTCGCTACCCCCTCCCCGTACAATGCCATAATAGGGCGGCCGATCACGCATATCCTACGGGCGGCGGTCTCCACCTACTATTTGGCCATGAAGTTCCCTATGGACTTCGGTGTAGGGGTAGCGCGGGGCGACCAACTCGAGTTCCGCAAGTGTTATGTGTCTGCCCTGAAGGGAAAAACCAAGGCGGCCGACGACCTCGAACTGGAGCGGCCTGCGGAGCAAGGTGAGGAACGAGCTTCGCCCACAGAGGAAACTGTCGCAATCCCGACCTCAGCTACGGACCCAGCTCGCACGTTAAGCATCAGAGCTTCCATCGAGGATCCTCTACGAACCCAACTGGTGAGTTTTTTACTTCAAATTTTAGATATTTTTGCCTGGTCCGCAACCGACATGCCCAGCATTAGCCCCGGACTGATAACTCACAAACTTAATACTGACCCTGTAGTCAAACCCGTTAGACAGAAGAAACGCAACTTAGCCCCAGAACGCTGGAGAGCGGTCGACGAGGAGGTCGAGAAGCTCATCGCAACAAACTTCATAAGGGAAGTCCACTACCCGAGCTGGGTGGCCAACCCGGTGTTGGTAAAAAAGGCAAGCGGCAAGTGGTGCATGTGCGTCGACTATACCGACCTGAACCGAGCTTGCACAAAAGATTGCTTCCCCCTCCCCAGAATTGACCGCCTAGTTGACGCGTCCTCGGGAAACGAGTTGCTAAGCTTCCTGGACGCCTACTCGGGCTACAACCAAGTTAGGATGGACCCATCCGATGAGGAAAAAACCAGCTTCATAACTGAGTTCGGCGTGTATTGCTACAAAGTCATGCCCTTCGGACTAAAAAATGCCGGAGCGACTTTCCAAAGACTTGTAAATAGGCTATTTCGGTCCCTGATTGGTACGAAAATAGAGTGCTATGTAGACGACATGGTCGTCAAGACTAAGTTTTCACAAGAATTAATACAAGACTTAGATTCTGTTTTCCAAATCCTGCGTCAGTTTAACATGAAGTTGAACCCCAACAAGTGTGTCTTCGGTGTCACCTCGGGCAAGTTCCTAGGCTACATTGTCAATCGGCGCGGTATTGAGGCCAACCCAGACAAAATAAAAGCCATTCTAGATATGAGACCACCTCGGAAAGTAAAAGAAGTTCAGAGGCTAAACGACCGCATAGCCGCTCTAAGCCGCTTCATGTCCAAATCAGCAGACCGCTGCCTACCTTTCTTCAAAGCAATCAAAGGCAAAGGGTTCGAGTGGACCCAGGACTGCCAGCTCGCGTTTGACGAGCTAAAAGGTTACCTCGCTAGTGTGCCCACCTTAGCTCGGCCCGAGTAGGGTGAGGTCTTAGAACTGTACCTCTCGGCAAGCGACGAGGTGGTCAGTTCGGTACTAATAAAAGAAATAGATCGGGTCCAGCGACCCATCTATTATGTTAGTAAAATTTTGCAGGGAGCTGAGACAAGGTATCCGCAGATAGAAAAGCTAGCATACGCACTGGTGACAACAGCTCGAAAACTCCGCCCATACTTCCAGGCTCACACCGTCATCGTCCTAACTGACAAACCTCTGAGACAAGTTTTACTCAAACCTGAGGTTTCCGGTCGACTGACGAAATGGGCCATCAAACTCAGCGAATACGACCTCCAGTACAAGCCAAGAACTGCTATCAAGGCCCAAGCTTTGGCAGATTTTATCGCCGAGTGCACTTTCAGCCACGAAGCCGTACAGGTCGAGCCCGAGGTCCCCAGTTCGGCCGAACCCGGAGCTCCCAAGCCAATAGGTCCCCAGTTTGGGCAGCCAAATACGTCATAATAGACGAACGGTTATACCGACGGTCCTACACGCTCCCCTACTTGCGTTGCCTGCGACCTGCCGAAGCCGAGTTCGTACTCCGCGACACTCATGAAGGACTATGCGGCGGACACTTGGGGGCAGAGCACTCGCCCAAAAAGCACTTCGACAATCATACTACTGGCCAATGATGAAGGCAGAAGCTGTCGAGCTCATCAGAAAATGCGACAAGTGTCAGAAGAACGCCAATATCCACCATCAACCTGCCTCTGACCTCAAATACCTCGCCAGCCCATGGCCCTTTGCACAATGGGGCATCGACCTCCTGAGGCCATTCCCACCAGCAACAGGTGGAAGAAAATTCCTAGTCGTCGCAGTAGATTACTTTACGAAGTGGATAGAAGTCGAACCTCTGGCAACTGTTACGGCCCGAAACATACAGACCTTCTTTTGGAAGAACATAGTATGTCGCTTCGGGTTACCTCGCGTACTAATTTCCGACAACAGCAAGCAGTTCGATGATATCAAGTTCCAAGAGTGGTGTCGTAACATGGGGATTCGACAAAACTTCACATCAGTCGCGCACCAGTAGGCAAATGGTCAGACGGAAGTAATGAACAGACCATCCTGCGCGGACTGAAAGCACGTCTGGATCGAGCTAAGGGATTGTGGGCCGAAGAGCTACCAAGTGTCTTATGGGCTCACCGAACTACCAAAAAAGCAGCCACGGGAGAAACCCCCTTCAACCTCACCTACGGCACTGAAGTAGTGATCCCGGTGGAAATCGATATACCAACATTGCGATTAGAAACATACGACGATCAGACGAACGGAGACGAGTTACGTACCAACCTTGATCTACTGGACGAGGTAAGGGACCTCGCGCACATTCGAACAGCGGCATACCAGCAGCAGGTAGCTCGCTACTACAATAGCAAAGTAAAGCAACGAAGCTTCCGAGTCGGCGACCTGGTCCTTCGTAAGATTATGGTGCCCGAACCCGGCATGAGCAAGTTTGGACCTAATTGGGAAGGGCCCTATAAATTAAAAAGAGCGCTCGGGGGCGCATACGAACTCGAAACCTTGGAAGGCAAACGGTCAGACGGAATCAGGCCCTATGTGCCACGAGGCAAGCCAAAAGGAACTTCGGCGTAGACAAACAAAGAAGAGCATATTATCAGCTCGGCAAAAAATCAGTTCGCGGCATAAAAGACCGTGAAAATTTAATAACCCGGACAATTGCAGACAAAGAAACAGTCCGGGGAAGATGAGCAAGGGGAAAAAGACATACTCCATTGCAAGAAACAGTACATTGGCAAAAAAAAAAAATTTACATGCTCGGAGCCACTTCTTCGCCATCGGAAGGCACTTCAACAACACCCGAAGGCCCTGCCTCTCCTTTAGAGTCCGGCTCGCCATCGGCAGCAATGGCCATCTCCTGAGTTATACGCGAAGTGGATATGGCACTTACATCGAGGTCGGGGTACGTATTCTGGATCATCCACCGACTCAACTTGAACCCCCTCCTGTAAGAGTCCACCATCAGATCGTCAAAACGCGGAGAGGCAATGTAGTCTTCAACTGCCTTCTTCTTGGCGTCTTCAATGCCTTGGGAAAAAATATGTGTTCTCTCCCTGATGTCCTCTTGAAGATATTCGACTTGATGCTGCAAATCCAACTTCAAGTCCGCCATATGCTTGACAACTACCCCCATGGCCTCGGCGTCACACTGAGACCTCGCCTGCCTGGCCATCGCGACGCGAGAAGCCTCTTCAGCAGCGTAAATAGCCGCCTCAGTAGCCCGGGTATTTGCCTCTACAGCACGGAAAGTTTCTTCAGCAGCATGAGCGGCAGCCTCAGCAGCTCGCGCCTGTCGCGAGCTCCTCTCCACTTGGGCCGCCAAGGCATGAATTGAAGAATTCACCTATCAAAAGAAACAAGTGAGCAAATAACAACAGAAGCAACATAATAGAAAAGGGAGACAGAATCTAACTTACCACCATGGCATGTGTTACGGTGCGGCAAGCGACCTGATTCAAGGGAAGATCGGTCTACGCCGCGACCTTCTGAGGGAAAGTAGCGTCCCTACTCTTCTGAAGAGCGTAGTTTGGCGACAACACGCTCCTAAACTCCCCTTGAGCTCCCGAGCCTGAGGTCCCAGTCCGTGTATGAGCAAACCCGGAGTGAGCAGGAGCACTTGAGTATGCAGGAGCGCCCGTATGAGTGGTCTCAACGTAAGGCGCCTTGACAGTTTCGTGCATCGGTGGAGTCACTTCAAGCTCCCTGGGCAGATCCTCCGGCGTATGGTCTGGAACTTGGGGCTCCTCATCCAGGGGCAGCTTGGTACGAGTTCGCTTGGTGACCCGCTTCCTCCTCTTCATACCTTGAAACAAACGCCCCCCACGAGTTCTCTTCGCGTCCATGACACCTGTAGAAACGAGTTCGACATCAGAAAAAACGAAAAGAACAGAGCAAGCAAGAACCGCATAGCTAGAAACCTACCCGAACTCAAGTCGGCTGCAATAAGCTTGGCCTCCGTTAAGTAGTGGTGGCACTTTAAGCCTTGCCGTGCCCATTGCTGGAGGCCCTTCACCGTCTCTTTATCAAGAGTTACGCCTAAATCGGGAGCGGCCTCACCCCACCCGGTCTGAAAGGGCCATCCTTGTGCACTTCGCACACCGAAGTAGTCCCGCTTCCACACCGGGACTTTATTAGGAAGATCGTGCAGAAGCTTAAAACCTTGGCGAGGAGAAAGGTAATACGCCCGTCTCCCCCAGGAAGAGAACCCGTTTGTCTCTTGAGCATCAAGATAGAGGAGAATATTTCTAAGTCCAAGGGGAAGTTCTGTTTGCAAAAAAGGGAAACTGTCCCCACCAGGTTCCGAATAGAGTTCATGGTCGAAGGAATAAAATATGTGTATCCCCCAGGAAAATTGTAAGATAGAAGTATGGATTGAAGCCCCTCAGACGTCATGGTCGAAGGACCGAACCTGTCTAGCATCCGACCTCGGCAGGAGGTAGACGCCAAACTGCCCGAAGCGACTCGACCTACTGGTTCATAGTCCTCAAGTTCCACCTCAGGATCACTAAGGCATTATGGGGACACGGCTCGGTTGGTGGAACCTACGTCGGCCCTACTCAAAGAATCGTCTGAGCTATCAAAGCTAGACATTGGGGAAAAGATGGATTCAAGAAAGTATTCATCGGAAAGTTTGAAGAACAAGCCAAAGAACCGTGAAGACTGTATAACCAGCCTTGACGCGAGCTGGAAAAGACTTGGACGCGAGCTTAAAGGTTGGACGCGAACTCAGTAGACAAACCGACCGGGGTCCCCCACTATTTGTAGCTACAGTAACCAAGAATCGACCGTGTAGACCGAAGACGATCCGATGACCCACGTTTTACCAACCGCACAACCCTTAAGGTCGAGACGTGATTGGCGCACGTCTTTCCGAAAAATGCGAAATGTCAGCGCACGTCTTTTTGAAACCGATGTCGCTTCGACACGCGTTTTTTCCAAAACTGACGCGCCACACGTCTCCCTAACAGTCGCCCGTGCACGTACAGCAGTGGCGCGAATTGGTTTGAAATTTAAAACGCGCGCTGTCACAACCACCAGCGTTTTTGAGTAAGCATGTTTCCAGCATTCTCGGAAACCGAAAGAACCCTAGCAAAAGCATCTCGCGCAGTGAAGGTTCGAAGGACGGGACAAATCCACCTGCTACTTTGCGAAAACTCCCCGCACCATGGCAAGACCCCCGGCGCAAGGAGTGAGGGGCAATTGATGAAGGAAGATTTGGCCCGACCTCTCTATTACGTGACACGTGGCAGAAACAAACAGCTCGGCAAAAGGGGCCAAGCCTAGGCGGGAACAAGGGGATACGAGCGGACTGAACTCCTTATCGGGGGCCTGAACTCACCCTTTGTAACAGCTCGGGATACATTTCGCCGAACTGACCCACCTTGTAACAACTTGGGATACACTTTGTCGAACTGACCTTGTAACACCTCGGGATACACTTCGCCGAATTGACCTTCTAACAGCTCGGGTTATACTTCGCCGAACTGACCTTGTAACAGCTCGGGTTATACTTCGCCGAACTGACCATCGTAACCGTTCGGGATACATTTCGTCGAACTGACCCCTTGTAACAGCTCGGGATACACTTCCCCGAACTGACCCTCCTTGTAACAACTCGGGATACACTTCGCCGAACTGACCCACCTTGTAACAGCTCGGGATACACTTCGCCGAATTGGCCTGCCCTATAGATAACTCCGAGCTCAAGACCGCCTCGCTCAGCACTTCGCATCACTTGGCACCAAAACCAAACAAGTCGTACCACACCTGACATAAGGAAGTTCTTGTCCAAGGGCGTCGCTCCTGACTGACTTGGGATTTGACGTTTGGTGGCAGCACCCTAATTGGCCACCTGCCACCGCCACTGACACCGCCATCTCTAGTTAGATGACGGTTAGGCAGTGACGGTTCTGTCTCAGTAGAAAGGATGACGGCCGAATTGACAAGCACAAGGGTAATCATACCTGACCTGACAAGGGCCCCGGGACGAGTGCACGAAGTGATTATAAGAGCCCCCTGCCCCCCGACAACAGAGGTATGCAAACTTTGCGCTATCTGGTATTACCTTGCTTTTGAAGGATTCTAACTTGAGCTTCGGAGCCTCTACACTGAGTTCCTCCCGAAGCTTCCCCATCTCCGTTTCAAGTTCCCTGCTATCCCGTTCGGAAGCAAGGCAACGAACAGTTAAGACCGGCCGAATCGCGCTCCATCAGTATCTATTTGCATTCACAAATTGATAATGGAGAGAGAGACCTGGAAGAGACAAAGGCGGATGGGGAGGTATTAGAAAAGAGAGAGGGGTCAGGGTACGATGGCAATATTGGGTTTTAAAAAAATGTATAAATCATGTGGGGTCAAATGTGCATTAATTGTGATAGAGTGTTAACAATAGACTAGAATTAGTCGTTAATCAGAAATAGCAAGGATAGTGTTAGTGAATTTTCAATCATAATGGTAATTTAAGAAATTTACCTTTAATGTTCTAAACGATATAGTTATTTTAATAAATTTGCCTATTTTAATCGAACCTATCAAATTATTGGTTCGATTATACCCCTATTTACCACGCGCGTTTTATGTCAATAACCGAATGAACTGTGCGTTTTCATCTCGGCCATTTGCGTCCACGATTCATTTTTTTGAAAGGAATCGGTCATAAACACATCCGCGCCAAAATCCTCTAAATCAATATCGAGTAATTCGACTATCCTTTTACAAATTTATCGTTTCTCGAAGGATTTCGGAGCCCTAACCTACATCACCATTCCTCTCTCTCTTTCTCTCTCCCCGCCCTTCAACCGGCCTAGATTAGGTTTGCTTGAGAAATTTACATCACTATATAGATCAGGCACTGCATAGAAGATCTACAACCGGCGTAGATAGGATCCGAACGCAGACGCCTCTATCGATATGGTGAGGGCAAAACCAAGATCGTGCTCTCCTACTTGTTACAGGTATCCTAAAACGAAGAAAAATAATAAGGAAAGTTTTAGAACTCAACCGTTGGATTAGTTTATAATCTAACGATGGATGTGGTCCAGGTTTTACTTATAAAAGGTTTGTTTTGGGAAAACTTTTATGGTTTATTGTTTAGGAAAAAAAAGAAAAAAAAGAGAGGTTTTGAGAAGAATGTGATAAGTGTAAGAGCAAGTTCTCTTATATTTAATTTTTGTATAGGGAGTAGAGTAGGTAGATGAACAAGTAAGGTTGCAAGGTAAAGGTATTGTATATTATTTCTCATTTTCTTTTATAGTGAAGAACGGTTTCATCCCTCCCATAGGCATAGATGGTGAGGATCGACCACCTAAATCCATTGTTTTGTTGATATTACTTGTTTTCTTTTTGTCTTTGTTTGGATTTCCTTATTAATGTTATTAGATTTTTTGTTTGCTATTTTATTCAATCACTTTATTGGTTTTATCCTGTGAGTGGTGAGTCTAACAAAGTAGAATCAGAGCTCCCAGGTTGGTGTGCATAAGGTGTTTGTAAAATTACTTAAAATATAACAACAAAAGATATACATTCTTAATTACATATTGAGAGGTTTGGTGGTAGAGGAACTTTTCCCTATGATAGAGGAGGGTGGATATCTTGGTTTAACAACGCTTAGAGTGTTGAAAGGAAAGGATGAGAAGTCAAAAAACATGAAAGATACTGAATGGGAGGATATTAAACAAGGTGCGTTATTACGATTTGATTGCTCTTAGTTGATAATATTATGTTTAATGTTATGTAGGAAGGTTTTCCACCAAAGTTGTGGGAGAAATTTGAAAAACTTTATTTGAGAAAAAAATTTAACCACAAAGTTATATCTGAAAGGGCAATTATATGGTTTAAAGATGATATCTGAGAGGGCAATTATACGGTTTAAAGATGAAAATCTTTTGGAACACGTGTTCAATGGTATCTTAGATTAACTAGGAAAAATTGATGTCAAGGTGGAGGAAAAAGATAAAGGTTTTTTTTTTTGTTTCTTACCTCGTTTCTTGATTCATGTTAAAACTTCATGACAACGTTATTATATAGGGAAGGTATAGTGAAGTTGGAGGAAGTTACCACACCTCTTCTATTCAATGAGTTGAACAAAATCTACATATGAAAATTGACAGGATTTTGCAATGGTTATGTAGGGAATTGATTAGAAATGAATTTCTTCTAACAAGGATCTAAAAGTGGCAAGTAGGAATGGCAATTCATGTTATCTTGTAGTGTGAAGGTGGGGGTATTTGAACATATGGATCGACACGAACATGACATAATTAATTAATCATGTTAAATTTTCAAACACGAATATGACTTATTTATTACATGAGTAACACTATTTATGGATCGACATGCACATGACAATTAATGTTATCTTGTAGTGTGAAGGTTGGGGTATTTGAATATATGGATCAACACGGACATGGTATAATTAATTAATCATGTTAAATTTTCAAACACGAATGCAACTTATTTATTACATGAGTAACACAATTTATAATAAAATGACACATATAACTCGAATTAACATGAAATCAACACTATTAACCTGTTTAAATTAAACAATAAATATGCTTAAATTGTAAAATAAACATTTAATCATCCATTATCTAAAAAAATTCATAAAAACTATTCAATGTCATTTTTGTGTGAAGTGGGTTGACTCGAAATTGACATGTTTATTAATCGGGTTAAACGGGTTGACAAAATTTTGAAACGAACACAATTAAAGTCAACCCAAGCCCACTAACTTCGTATTATGTTAGAGTTGTGTTCACATGTCGTGTCAAATATTGCTAGTCTTAGTGGTATGCCTAGATCTAAAGTTAGAAATAAGGGTGAGGTACAATGTTATAGATGCAAAGAGTTTAGTCACATGAAAAGAGATTGTGTTGCATGGAAAATGAGTGATGATGAATTTGGAAGTGTGGCAATTGCATTGGATGACAAGGGAGATGTTCTCACAATCTTTAAGGTCATGCACATTTCTTCTATAGATGAGTGAGCTTTAGATTTCAGATGTTGTATGTTTATTCCAAGGGGAAATATTTTGATATTGTAAGAGTTAGCCGAATAAGGGGTAGATTAGTCTTTTCCATCCACTTTAAGTTATATGCTTATGTGGCAGTTCTAATTAGACTTCTTGTCCCTTACTTAAGTGGGGGCAGTTTAGTCTTTGTACTTAATTAATTCCCTAATCCATATTATGGTCGAATGGCTAAACCAGCAGGACGTTGCTCTCTAAATCTCCTTCCCTGCTCCTCTCTGGTCGTGACCTCATTTTTTTTCTTCTTTATGGGTTGAAAACGGAGAACACAGATTCGACCTAGGTCTGAGAACACTTCAGTCCTTCCTCTGCGTAGAACTTGATTGTTTTTCAAGAAAAACAACTCCAGAAGTAAGTGGATGGTCGACTAAAGATCTCCATCAGAGGTTGGTTACATTTTTTTTGTGCTATTGGTATTTTTGGGTTGAAAGCCTTCAAAATCTGCTTGGACTGATCAGAACCTAGAGAACTAGGTTGTTTGTAGCCTTGGTTCTTGGAAAAAGGTCCAAGAACAAGCTGTGTTTACAGTGGCCGAATGGTGTAAGGGTATATTTGACCCTTTTATGTGGGTCTGTAGTTGTTTTGAAGCCTTTGTTGGTCATAAGTGACCTGAATTGAATGACAGGTTACTGCAGTGGTAGTAGTTGATGTTTTCTTTGGACTTGTATTGCCTTCTGAAAAGGCCAAACAGATCTGTACCATGTATGACAGCTATGGTTGTGTGGTGGTGCTTGTGATGTTCAACCTCTATTGAGCAGCTTCAAGAGGGCTTGTATGTGGTTAGTGAGTTGCTGAATTAATGTTAGTGTGATTTATGGTTTTGTGAAATCAATAGTGGTGTGAACAAGAACAAAAGTTTGTACCTATCAACTGTGTTTGGGGACGGTTATAGTGTCTGGGACATCTGTACGTTTGGGGATTGATTGATTGTGGTTGGTTGTGAACAACGGTGATTGATTGTGACTTGTTGTGAACCTATTATCTGTGTTTGGGGACTGCTGTAGTGTCTGACACATCAAACTCTTGACAACAGTACTTAGTTGGCGGCTGGGAATTAAGATTAGAAGTAGCATTGGAAGGGCATCATGGCAGCAATTGGAGATGGTTGTAGTGATCAGAAACCTAGTGTGGTGATTCCCTTTGACTATCTGGGTGTGTAGATGACTTCAATTAAACTTAGTGGTGAGAACTATGTATCATGGGCCAAGTCAGTGGAAGTTTTTTTCAAGGCAAAGAGGAAAGTGAAGTGTGTGAAGGAAGATAAACCACCAGCTGACTCTTCAGATCATGACATGGTTATGGAATAGTATGAAACCTAAAATAAGTGCCAACTTTATGTTCTTAGATACAACTAAGGACATGGGAACATGCCAAGAAGCTTTATTCTGGGCAAGATAGCTCTACGAGGGTATATCAGCTCTATTAGGAGTATTTTGATCTGCAACAAGGGAGTAAAACCTTAGAAGAGTACTATGCCAACATGAAAAACATCAGAAATGAACTAAATGTCTATCACCCCTAACTCTGGATGTTAAGGTTCAACAACAACAAAGGGAAGAAGATAGTGTTGTCTCCTTGGGTGATGGATTTACTTGTGACATCGTAGGTGTTGGGATGGTGAAAATCAAAATGTTTGATAAACACCTTGGGTGGTGTGGCATATGTCCTAAAGATGTATAAGAATCTAATATCACTTGGCTAGTTGGACTGTAAGAGTTATAAGATCTTTGTTGTAGGTGGAGTCATGAAAATCATATGCGATGGTATGGTCTTGATTAAGGGAGAAAAGTGCATGGGCTTATATATTTCTTTTAGGAATCTGGTGGTTCTTAAGGCCTTAATGAGTTGTTGGAAATGGAGTGTACAAGGAAGTGCGGCCACATGTGTGGTGGGGGATTTTTTTCCAGCTTGTATGGTGTCAAGCAAGGGGATCCACTCTCACCCTTCCTTTTTACCTTACTTGATCATTACTAAGGTCAATAGAGAAGATGCCATTAGGAATTGGAGAATAGGGAGACATCAAATCCCAATTACCCACCTTCAGTTTGCAGATGACCTAATGATCTTTTGTGAAGGAGGTTTTAGCAAGAAGGTAGCAAACCTAAAGGAGCTAATCAAAGGATTTGAAAGGGTTTCTAATCTAAAAATAAGTTTGGAGAAGAGTTGCATAGTGGGTATAAACTTGGAGGTTGGGGAGATTGAGGTTATTGCAGAGTGCCTTGAGTGTTCCATCTCTTCTTGGCCTATGTCTTACTTAGGGCTTCCATTAGGGGCAAATCCTAGGGAGAGCAGATTTTGGACCCCAATGCTAGAAAAGTTCGAGAAGTGATTAGCTTTGTGGAAGAAGAATTATATCTCTTTAAGAGGGAGAATCACCTTAATAAGAGCTACTTTGGTTAACTTACTTATTTACTTTATGTCTGTTTTTAGGATACCAGCTAGGGAAGCCAAGAAGCTGGAGAAGTTGATGAGAGGCTTCTTGTGGGAGTCGGGACAAGAAAAAAAGGGTCTGTTAGGGAAATGATTGTGGCGATGGTCATTGGAAAGTGAGAGGCTGTGGCATGAGGTGGTGGGAAGCATTCCCGGGAGTTTAGAGAATGGATGGGATGTTGGTGTATCAAGGCAGGCTAACCTGGCAACACCTTGGAAGGCCATTTACAACACGCTTTCTCAATTTCTCAATTTTATTAGGTATGAAGTTTGTGTTGGCAATGCTGTTCGCTTTTGGGAGGATATTTGGGTAGGAGACACCCCTTTAAAGGACATGTTCCCTTTGTTATTTTTTGTTTCTTTGTTTAAAAAGGAGGTGGTCTTAAAATTTGTCTCATCATTGGGAACACCCTTGGCTCCTAATTGGGATTTTGGATTTCGTAGGGGACCAAGGGATGATGAAATTGAATCTCTCTCTGACTTGCTATGTTGCCTTAATCAGGTTTGCTTGGATCTCTCTAGGCCAGATAAAAGGGTGTGGGCTCCTAGACCCAAAGTAACCTTTACTTGTGCTTCTTATTTCAAGTCCATCTCTCAGCCTTACGCTCAACAACCCTTTCCGTCAAAGGAAATTTGGTGTAGGCTAGTTCCCCCAAGGACTATGGCATTTTGCTGGGAAGTATTCTATTGGAAAGTAAACACTCTAGATAACCTACAAAAGAGAAGACCTTTCCTCTATATTTCTCCCAATTGGTGTATCCTCTACAAATCTCATGGGGAGGATTGTTACCATCTACTAATATCTTGTCCTTTTTCTACAGACCTTTGGGCTTGGCTACTATCGTTGTTTGGGAGTAGTTAGAGCCTACTAGCAGAAATTTGCATGATTTTTAACCATTCTACTTTCTCTTGGCCTACAAAAAGAGGGAGTCTTATGTGGAGATGTGGTCGTGCTGCCCTGATTTGGACTCTTTGGGAAGAAAGGAATGCTAGAATTTTTCAAGAAAGGAAAGGAGCAGTCGAGAATTGAAAGATTGTGTGTTGCATAGGGCAATACTTTGGATGAAGACTTTGGAAATCTTTCACCAATTCTCTTTTAATGACCTTTGGAGAAATTGGTTAGTAGTAGCGAGGTGTTCACCCTTAAAGGACAAGTTAATTACAAGTTGGTCTCCTCCATTTGAAGGTTCATTGAAGTTGAACTTTGATGGAAGTAGCATGGGTAATCCAAGATTATCTGGAAAAGGGGGTGTTTTGAGAAATGAGGATGGAGAGATTGTATTGCTCTACTTGGGTCCTTTAGGAGTTGGAGACTCTATTAGGGCAGAGCTATTAGCTACTGTACAAGGGGTGCAGTTTGCAAATCAGCTGGGGGTACAACGTCAAATAATTGAAGGGGATTCCAAGGTAGTGGTGGGTTGGTTGAAAAATCTTGAAGATGCTATATGGTGCTACAAGAACAAAATGAAGAAATTCAGTTGGTTGACAAGGAATATGTTGGTCCCTTTACAGTGAGTGGGGAGATTAGCAAATACTTTGTCCAATGTGTTAGCCAAGCAAGGGGTAAATAGGGAGGAATTGTTTTGGGCTCAGTTGTGATTCCTGTATTTTTTTCCTAGTTTACTTGTAAGATTCAAGGAGGGGCTGCAGCTCACGCCTCTCCCCGGGATGTTGTATGAATTCACAACTCTAAATCAGTTTTTGAATTAATAAAATTTACTATTACTCATCAAAAAAGGCGGTGCAGCCACACAAAGTCTTTTTCATAGTCAAGGTGAAGACAAATACAATATGCTTCCAAGGTACAAATCATGATGAAAGGAATGTTCTTGTTGGGAAAAATGAAGGATCGAGGTCTCTCTTTGGTGTTAACTAGGATTGTTAACTTGAGTGCAAGTAAACAGATTGGTTGCTTTCTTTGAATCAAGTAGAGTTAGGATGAAGTGATTTAAGTTATGTGAAGCTAGTAGTGTTTTTCAAGGCCAATGAATGTTTGCTGTATTTGCGAATATGTTGAGGCACAAATGGAACATCTCCAAGGTAGTTGAAAAATAAGCTAAAGTGGAGATTAGTGGGGTTGTTTACATATAAAACGATTCTTTTGTATGTAGGATTTGGGGGAAGTTTGCTTTTTTCCTTGTTGAAAAGTAAAAAAAAAAAGAGGGATTGGGAAGAGTGCTCTTGGTGTAAGAATGTGTGTTTTTTTTTTTTTTCCCTTTTGTTTTGTTCTTTGAGTTGATAGAGGAAAGGGAGAACATGTGTACAAGGGTTAAGGGTTGTAAGCGACAAGGTATCATGTACTTTTTCTCATTTTCTTTCATAGTAAAGAACAAATTTCGTCTCTCCTATGAAAATAGGCGGTAAGGCTGATCCATGTAAATCTTTTGTATTCTTGGTGGTACTTGTTTTCTTTTGTCGTTGCTTGGATTTCTTTACTTTTGTTGCTATTAGATTCTTTTGGTTGTTATTTTGTTGAAGTACTTTGTGGCTTTATCTTGTGGGTG
The DNA here is from genome assembly GCF_056320005.1 of Nelumbo lutea. Lineage (NCBI taxonomy): Eukaryota > Viridiplantae > Streptophyta > Magnoliopsida > Proteales > Nelumbonaceae > Nelumbo > Nelumbo lutea. The sequence goes on from NC_142687.1 coordinate 8,000,371, forward strand.
GCCATTGTAGCCTAACAAGCATGACCTCTACGAAATCTTCATAATAATGAATTGTTAAAATGTTTCATTTTACAATTTTATTTTATATATTTTAGAAGTCTTTATGTAGCATCCAATGTTATATCGGGTATGTATTGTTCTTGACATCGGTATGCTAGGTGTGTGTAGGTGTTCGAGTACCATAGCCAAACCATAGGTTTACTCAAAGCGAATTAGGTTTTATTATTATCACATAAAAGTTAGTAATAGATAGCAAAACTTACTTGATGCTTGTTATGTCTTTCAACATAGAAGACTTAGTTGGTGAATCTCATACCATTTTTCTTTCTTTTTTCTTTTTTTTTTTTTTTTATGTGGGGCAAGTTGTGAATCCATGTACCACTTAGTAATCTCTTGTTTTTTTTTTTCTTGTTGGTATCTAAGAGCATTTCTTTCTAAGTGAGATTGATAGCTTATATCAACATTCCTTCTTTTTGAGATGCATGAACAACTATTCTCAATGATTTAAAAGATGCGCATATGTGCCTAGGCACACAGGTGAGGTGCATGTTAAGGTTTGCACCTTGCCTAGCCCCTAGGCACATCACTTTCAAAAGCTTACGCTTGGTGCACCTTGTGCTTCAGTTCAGGCATGTACCTTTTGAAAATTGGTGCCTTATTTTATTTTATTTTTTGTTTTTTATGTTTAGCGGCTGGGCTAACCCCATATTTGCTAATGTTATTCATTCATTCATCTTAATAAAAGATATTTTTAGAAAACAATTAAAATTATAAAATCTTTTTTTATACAGATTAAGAATTTAAGACCTTGATATGGACTTGTTTGGGCTTGTACAAAGGTGGTTCATAGAATTAGGAATGCAGTGTGTTTAACATCACATTAGCTATTTGAAGCAATGCAATTGGTTCATAGAATTATGCTTGATTTTATTTTTAAATTTTCATTTTAAATATGTTTTACGTGTTATTTTATGTATCTTAATTTGAGTTAATAGGTTTTTTAAAATATTTATTTTAAAAATTAAGTTTATATTTTTAATTAATGGTATGTTTAATAAATATATATATATATATATATATTTTTATTTTTTGGCTTTTTCTTGAAGTTTTTGGCATTTGTTGAAAATTTTAGCATTTATTTTTTGCATTTTTGTGCCTTGCATAAAAAAGGCATGTGCCTTGCCTTGCGCCTCGCGCCTCGAGTGCAAAATGCCCCTTGCAATTTTAAAACACTGGTTATTCTAGGGATGAGAAGGGAGGAACATAAGCATCCTTTTCAACAGAAGTTGTGGTCAAGTGGTCTTAGTTAAGTTTATATCCATCAGGGTGGGGTATAAGGGAGAGAGGTGGACTCTTAGGAATTAGGACTAAGTATTGGAAATGCTTGGGAATTGTCCCGAGGGATGACTTAGGGCTTATTTTAGTCATCCTAGCTAATATAAAACTCGAGTATCAACCACAGGTTATCTGTCACATAAGTCCGGGCTAGTGTTAGCCATAGTTTTGAAGGTGCCAAGGTGAGACTAGGTAGTGTAGGATAGGTTTGCTTGTTGCCTAGTTGACTAGGTGGGTCCCTAGGCATTGCCTAGGTGTTATTTATTTATTTTTCAAATAAAAACATTAAATCCTAGGTAAGTCTCTAGGATCCATGGCAACCAGCCACCATCATCCAATAACAAAAAGAACAAAATAAAAAAATAACCCAAAACGCAACCATCTTTCTCTAATAATTATCAATGTTTGTTTTTTTTTTAGATAAAAGTAATTTTATTAATTAGAATAAAAGAGAACAGTATACATCATACAACTCTCCACAAATAGGTGCGAGGTGCAGCCTCTAAACTACATCATAAAGCTTACATGTGAGCCCAAAATAGTTGATTTCTATGTACTCCTTGTTTGGCTAGAAAATCTGCCAGCCCATTTTCTGATCTTCTTTCGCATTGAACTATAACTGAGATATTTGATATTAGCCATTTAAATCTTCTCAAGTTGCCCTTGTAGGGCCAAGCCGCCATCTCTGGCTCTTTTAGCCATCCTATATTTGGAGTCACCTTCAATCAATAAATTCTCCATTGCCATCTCTTTTGCAATTTCTGCTCCTTGTAGTATAGCTTGGACTTCTGCATTAACTGAATCTCCTATCCCGATAGGACCAGAAAATAGAGCTACAATCTGTCTCTAAGCATTTCTGAAGACTCCCTCAATTCCAGATGGCCCTGGTTACCCAAGTTGCTGCCATCAAAATTTAATTTAATAACACCTACATCAGGAGGCTTCCGTTCCACCAAAGGCTTATTCTTGACTTAAGAACATTTGGCTACTTGCTCCCAATTCCTCCTTATATCATCGAATGAGTAGGGAGTGAGCAGGTCCAAGGATTGTACCCAACTTATGGCTCTACTTAAAATACTTCCAGCACACAAGTCTGATCCCTCTCCTTATCATTAAAGATTCTGGCATGTTGTTCCTCTCAAACTGTCCACACCAAAGCAGCTCTAACACACCTTCACAAGACTCTTCCTCTTCTCTTTGGCCACCTGAAAGTTGTAGGGTAAAAAAGACTACAAATCTGCTCTGGTTCTGTCCACCTACACCCAAAAAGATCAAAAAGCTTTTCCCAAAGGCTTACAACAAAAGGGCAAGAGATTAGTAGATGGTAACAACTTTCTTCATTTGCTTTGCAGAGGGTACACCAGTTAGGGAGATACAAAGACCAAGAGAGACTTCCTAAGTCCCAACAGAGGGCTCCCACTTTTGGAGGGACAGGTTTGGACCAAACGTCCTTGTTATGAAAAGGCCGAGGCATAGAAAAGGAACACAAGGAGGCGAAGAAGGAAGAACAAGAAAAGGAGCCCAGGGATAGAGGCTTCCAAATGCGAGTATCTGGGGAGGAAAAGTCCAAGCAAATAGGATCAAGAGTTTTAAGGAGCAAAGCAACCTGGTCAAGCTTAGAACCTCTTAAATTTCTTCTAAAACCCAAATTCCAGTTGAGGACAAGGAAATTGGATAAGGACAAAAACCTTTGAATTGGCTCATTTTTAAAACACGAAAGGGAATACAAGGAGGGAAAAAGGTCTTAAGGTAAAGTCAACAATCCTAACATCCTCCCAGAACAAACCCTATCTAGTACAAGTATCATACTTGATCAAGTTCAAGAAAACATAAAGCATACTATGAATAGCCTTCCATGGAGAATTTAGCATAACTTGCTGAGGTACACCAGCATCCCAACCATTGCTTGCAACACAATGCACACTTCTTACAACTTTGTGCCAAAGTCTTTCCCTTTCTAGAGGCAACCTCCACAACCATTTGCCTTGCAAAGCTATATTCTTCTTCCTTAGATTGCCTAAGCCCAAGCCCCCTGCTCCTCCTTCCTACACACTATTTCCCACCTAACCACATGATCCTTCCTCCCTTCCCTAGTCTCCCACAAGAAATCCCTCATAAATTTCTCTATCTTCAATATCACCCTTTGTCTCATTCTAAAGACTGAGAGAAAGTAAGTTGGCAGGTTTGTTAGAGTAGCTTTTATTAAGGTGATGCGATCCCTGAGGGTGATATATTTTACCTTCCAAACTGCCAACTTCTTTGTGCATTTTTCCACAATCAAATTTCAATATCTTCCTGCTCTTGGACTATCTCCTAAAGGCAACCCAAGTACTTCAAAGGCCAACTAGATGTAGGGCAACCTAAGGACTTTGCTATCTCACTCATCTCCTCGACTCTAAATTTACCCCCACTACACAACTCTTTATGAAATTAATCTTAAACTTGGACACATTCAAACAACTTTTACTCGCTTCAACTTCCTAGCCTTTAGTGGGTCTCTAGTATCACAAAAAATGATTGTATCATCCACAAATTGCAAATGTGTTACTACAATACCCTCTCTACCTATCCTCTAGCCTCTAAAAATATCCAAACCATCAACTCTTGAGATGAGTCTACTAAACACTTTAGCTATTAGAGTGAAAAGGAAGGGAGAAAGGGGTCCCCTTGTCTCAAACCTCTAGAAGCTGGAAATGAGTCCCTAACCACTCCATTAACTATAATCGAATAATGGCAAGTTTTTAAACAAGAAGGCCCCTTGACATACGCTTTCTCTCCAAAACCATAGTTTCTCAAGGACTCCAACAAAAAAGACCAATCAGCCATATCATACGCTTTCTCCAAATCTTGTTTAGACACAAAACCTTTCTGTCCCCTTCTCTTGAAGTCCTCCACACATTCATTTGCTATCAAATTTTGGCTTATTAAACTGGGTAGGGCTAGTTTTAATCTTTAGGACAACACTTTGGTCATAATCTTATAAATGTTAGTCACTAGGCTGATGGGTCTAAAGTCTTTCAATTGGAATGCAACTCCCTTTTTAGGTATCAAGGCCAGGAAAGTGGAGTTGATCCCTGGACTGATAAAATGATCATCTGCAAACTCCACAAAGACTACCCACAAATCTAACTTGACAAATAATTATCATAAAAGTGTATATACTTCGTATTAAAACATAAAAAATCAACATTTTTATTGGTAACATGCAACTTTATTGATTTTAAAAAATAATTAGATATGTTTACGAGAATGATAAGTGCCAATCACCCCAAAGTGGCGACCTTTCCCCCCTTTCTCTATCCCTAAAGTGTTTGAAATCATGTTACAAACTTGTAACTAAGACCCATCATAAAGAAATCAAAGTTCATAAAAGATAAAGATAGAAGTAGGAGGAGGAATTGGACAAAATGTTATGTTCTTCATTGCTTGTCAGTTCTGGTTTTGAAGTGTTCAAGGGTTCTAGATAGCATATACTGATTATTGACATGCTTGTTGATTGAACCTTAACAAATAAAGAATAATAAAAAGAAAGCTAAATGGCTGAAACCTCCTCTGAAGTTTGGTAATTGCAATAACTTTCCCTGAGCTTTTTGACACAGTTGCAAGTAGACCCCCTATGTAGGAATCCTCTAACAAGATGCACGAAAATGTCTAAAAAACCCATGCAGTTACTTTTGACCAAAATGTTTATTTTCCAAAATTTTCTGTATATGAATCACTACCCCAAGCTTCTCCAATCTCTTTTCCAAAATTGATTTATTTGTCAAATTTGCCCTTCATTTCACTCCCTCAAAGGTAAAGCTACAACTTCAAGCTCTATTTTTTCTTGTTGTTTGTAAACTTTGTATTGTTTTTTATGTAGAAATCAGCATTAGTGCTAATTGCTTGGTTATTTTGGACATTTTTGTACCTATTATTAGAGGATTTTAACATAGGGGGTCTACTTGCAACTATGTCAGAAAGTTCAGGGGAGGTGATTACAATTACCAAACTTTAGGGGAGGTTTCAGCAACAGTCAGAAACTTCAGGGGAGGTTTCAGCAATTTACCCTAAAAAGAAACTAGTATATAAACCCATGAAATGAACAATTTAGTATGATAATGACTAGTTTATTGTTATAATCTCAAAAATAAAAATATAAAGATGTTTTATAGCTTCATATGGAAAATAGCTAGGCACTTGGAAAAAAAGATCATTTGATTAAATGGGATATGGTCTACAAAAGCAAAATACAGGGTGGTTTGGGTGTTGGAAATAAAGAAATGAGAAACTTAGCACTTTTGGGAAAGTGGTTGTGGAGACTGCTATTGGATAAAGTTAAACTTTGGCATAAGGTGTTACTTAGTATATATGGTTAATTGGACGACGGTTGGGATGCTAGAGCTGTTGCTAGAACTACAAAGAGATCCCCTTGAAAGGCTATCAATGCAATTCTCCCATAGTTTCTTCCATTTGTCAGGTATAATGTTTGCATGAGTAACTTAATTAAATTTTGGGGACCTACTTGGGTGGGTCTAACCCCTATATTGATTTCCTTCTCTTTTGCCCTATCTTCCTTTAAGGGGGGCCCATTACAAAATTTGTGGTCCTTTCAAATTCAAACAATAGCTATGATTTGGGTTTCAAAAGGGGGCTAAGGGAGTTTTAGGTTCCAATTTCCATTGGTGCTTGACTTGTAAAACTCCTTGGTGGTGTGTTCTTGGATTCTCTTAAATCTAATGGCTGATTATGAACCCTTTCCCCCTTTGGATCCTTTTAACATGCTTATTTTTTTAAGACATTAGTTTATCCTTTGCCTTCATTGCAGTCATGGGGGGTTTACCATGAGAAAATTAACACTTGTGACTTTTTACAGAGAAGGAGAGTAGGAGACATCACTCCTGCTTATCTCCTTATCGGTGTGTTCTTTGCAAGGCAAATGATGAATCCTATTTTCACTTACTAATCTCCTGTCCATTTTCTATTGGCATTTGGGATTGGGATTGGTTTCTTCCTAATTAAGGATATGTGTTAGGGTGTAATAACCGATGTTACAAAGCCTGTAGGAGAGACATCAGATTTTGCAGTTACAATGGGTCTTCACCAAGGTTCATCACTTAGCCCTTATTTATTTGCATTAATCATAGATGAATTGAGTAGACATATTTAGGAGGAGGTCCCATGGTGTGTATGTTGTTTGCTGCTAACATTGTCTTAATTGATAAAACTAAAAAAGGTTTAAATGCAAAATTATGTTTATGGACAATGCAATATGACCTTTATTAGGGGGAGGTCCCATGGTGTATGTTGTTTGCCGATACTTTTTTTTGGTATCAAGGGACTTTGCTGATAACATTGTCTTAATTAATAATGTGCAATTTAATAATAATAAAGGATTAAGAGCTTTTAAAATAAGTAGGAAAAACGTAATATATGATATGTAAATGTAATAATAATAATAGTAGGAGTGCAAAGGAGGATACACTTAAGATTGTAGATCAAGGGATAATGCAATTTGACCTTTTTTGGTACCTTAGTTTGATAATTGATAACAAGGCAGAGGTTGGGGAGGATGTCACTCATAGAATTAGAGCAGTATGGACAAAATGGTGGGTGCATCTAGAGTCTTGTGTGATAGATGAATGCCACTTAGATTGAAGGGAAAATTTCATATAATAGTTGTAAGGCCAGCTATGTTGTATGGAGCAGAATGTTGGGCAATCAAGAAACTACATGTCCAAAAAATGAGTGTTGCAGAAATGTGCATGCTAAAATGGATGAATGGAAAAACTAGAAAAGATAGGGTCAGAAATAGTTATTTGAAAGAAACCTAGGAGTAGCTCCAATAAGCAACAAAATGAGAGAAAGTAGACTAAGATGGTTGGTTCATGTGCATAGAAGACTACCAACAAAACCTGTAAGAAGAAGCTATATGTTGCAAGTTGAAGGGGTTAGAAGGGCTAGGGGTAGACTAAAAAGAAATTGGGTTAAAGTAGTTAGAAATGACTTAAGTGTCCATAATTTAATAGTGGATATGTCATTAAATAGAATGGAATGGCAAAACTGGATTCATGTGGCCAACCCCATGTAGCCGGGATAAGGCTTGGATGTCGATGATGATTTAGGATTGGTTTCTTGATTTGTTTGGTTAAAGGTGGAATCCTCCATCTAACATGTCAAGCTTCTTTGCTCTCACCTTGTTTTTTTGACCAAAGAAGAGAGGTAGAACATATGGGGAAGTCTAAGAGCTGCAGTAACATGGACTGTCTGGGAGGAGAGGAAGACAAGAATTTTCAAAGAAAAAGAAAGGAGTAAGGAGACACTGATTGAAGATATCATCATCAGAGCGGTTCACTGGCTACAATCCCTAAGGGTTGTTCTTGGACTTCTCAGTGGATGATATCATGAGGAAGTGGCTAATACATCAACAATGAAAGTTACGATTAGTAGGTCTTGGACACCACAGACTGATGGGTACATAAATTTAAACTTTGATGGAAGTAGTAAAGCAAACCTAGGCCCTTCAGGTCTAGGAGGCATATTAATGAGTAAGGGCATGCGGTGGCACTTTTCTCAGATCCGATTGGCATTGGTGATTCTTTGAAGGCTAAAGTGATGGCAGTTATGGAAGGGGAAAATAGAGCAAAGGAGCTGAATGTACAAAACTGATTGTTGAAGGGAACTTGCAATTGGTGATTAAGTGGCTACTAAACAAGGGAAACAATTTGTGGATGTACAAAAATGAGTCAAAAAAGTTTAAATGTATAATCAGTGGTATAAATATTAGAATTCAATAGGTGCGAAGGACGGCTAACAGCATGGATGACTCTTTGGCAAATCAAGGGGTTGGGATGGATCAGATTTTTTGGTTTTAGTTGTAAAGATTTTTGATATTGATCATAAGCTCTTTTATCTCCAATTTGTACACTTTGTAATTCACCATTATTCCTTTCAATGAAAGTTAATGTTATTGATAAGAAAAGCTAGGCACTTGAGTGAGGTGACCCTCCATGGGTGCCTTGTAGCTTAGGCACCACCCTGATACAATGGTATTAGGGTTGTGAAATGACCCTAAATTAGGATAAATAGATATTTAGGCGTGTTAAATGAAAAGTTTTTTTTTTTTTTTTTAATCAATGGTTTCAAAATGATAGTTATGAAACCTATAGGGTAGGGTGATTTATCATAGGGATATAACAATATTTTCTTTTCCCTTGAGGACAAATCTTGGGAGTCAAATAGAAGCAAGAATCAAAGGATAAGGTAGTAAAATATGTTTTAGCAAGCAATAACTTCAAAAAAGAATAATTTGCTATCAAGAGTTTATAAGAAATAAAAAATGATTCAAAAAGGCAAATGGCAACAAAGCAAGGAATCAAGGAAGGAACCAAGATCTAATCAAGGTCAAACAAAAAGAGTCTTAAGGTTCAAGAAAGGATGCAAAGAAATTAGATTTGAATGCAAGAGGTGCAAGAAAGTTTAGATCTTACCCAAGAAAAAGAGCAGAGAAGAAGATGAAAACCCAATATTTATTGCATAAACCATTCACTCACTCTATATCTGGATGGCCTTACAAAATCTTATTTAAGGAAGAGAGGATTGGCTATATCTTAGAGTCACTTTCGTACTATTTTTTTATCAGCAAAGAGATACTTTCCTACTATTACCCATCTAATGGCGTTGAAACTACTGAAGATGGACAAGTTTTGGTACTGTAACATAGGTGACAGCAAAATGATGAACCTACAACTTTAACAGAAGAACTTCATCATAAGCAGATCCCATGTGCTAAGACAACTTGAAGAAAATCTTTTATAACACTAACTCAGTAACACTCTAAAAAGCTGAAACAAATATCTACATCTAGAGAACTCAATTAATAAAACAGCCAGAAACAAACATCATATAGAAATTTTTTTCATTACACTACTCTAACTTGGCACTTAAAAAGTTGAAACAAATACCTACATCTTGAGAACCCAATTATGAAACTGCCACTGGAACCCAAAGAAAGGAGATTCCAAGCATCTCTCATATGAGTGAGAGTTTTTATCTACTGATTTCATTGCCTAACATGTGTAGGCATGGCATGCCCTTGGTGGAATGCCTTGCCTGGATGCCATGGCTTATATTAAAAAGGCACCTGGCTAGGCTACAAAAGTCACAAAGTTGGCACCTTGTCAAAACATTATCACTGTTGCTACATCTTATTACTATGTGTTTTAGTACATCTTTTCATATATTATGCATATTATTTATGCTTTGTTTAGGGTTTTATTATTGATTCATAAAAGATCCAAGGGTTTTAAGAAGAGAAAAAAGAAAGAAGGATAAAGAGTTCTTTTCATTTTTCAGTCGTTACTCTCTCGTTAACTAGAAAAGGGGCGCTGATCCTTCTTCTACCATTTTTGATACTCTGTATCTCTCTCATTATTATTTTATTGTATAAACTTATAGTCTTCTTTTGTTGCTAATAATTTTTGGCATGAAATTTTCTATTAAATATTTATTTTCTTGATGAGTAATTTTGCACCTTTATTGATTACATAAAAGAATAATATATGTAGAAGTGGGTTCAAGTATTTGAATATTAATTTTGTTATAATGCTGTTTGAATATAATTGATTTAAAATGCCATGATCTCTTAAATACAATGGTTTATTATGTTTTGGGAGGAAAATTAATGTTGTTAGTAAAGAGTATTGTTATTTTTCAATTTATGTGCATGTTGTTTGGTATTTAAAATTAAAGAATTAGTTTAAAACCTTGATTTTTTTTTTTAAATAAAAAGGTGTTTCCTAAGCGACTAGACAATCCACTATCCCTTAGAATCACCTAGTTGCCTTGACGACTATGCTAGAGACTGCGAGCCCCACTTTCCTAGGTTTCTCTTCATTCTCTCTCTTCTCTTGTCTTCTCTTTCAACTTTTTTGAGCTCAACTATCAAAGACTAGGGAAAAAGCAATGAAAAGCCATCATTCATCATCAAATAAAGGATTGAATTGATCCTAGGTAAGTCTCCTATCAATTCCCTTCAATTCTTAACGTCCACATACCTTTTCTAGAGATAAACTCTCTCTCTAAATCATCCTTATCAAACCTTAGTGAAAGCTAGGCTAAATTACTGATAAAAAACAGGTTTGGTTCAGTCATCCCCATACCTAAAGATCCTTTTCATCCCAGTAAAACAGTTCCAAAAAAAAAATCTCACTAAAATGCCTAGATATTACAAGTTTATAATTTTGAAACCTTCTCAAAACCCCTACAAGTTCAATCCTTTTCTTTAGTTCACCAACCTAAACATTCCTTTAGAACAGTCCGAAGAAATTTCCTTCTAATTTGAAGATATTGTTTTTTTTTTCTCTCTAGTAATTATTTTTGTATATATAATTACTTGCCATTATAGGTGATGGGGTAGTCTGCGGTGTTCTTTGATCTTTTTTTTTGGATTTTAAGACCTCTTTTTAGTTTAATGTACAATTACTGTATAGGTGCCAAGCTTATAGTGCCTATTGAGGGGACTCACCCCTATTTTGAATTGAAATACATATACTGATATACCTAACATTTCTTCAAAAAACAAAAAAAGAAAAGAAAAATTCTTATATTGCAGGAATTTCAGCAGTAAACTAGCTCCCTAATCACTTCAATACTTCATACAGCCATATAACCCTAAACAAACTCTCATCCAGCTTTCCTATATCTGCCTCTGCCCCTAGCCCCTCAAACCCAAACCTTGGGCTTAATCCCATGTAATCATGATTTATTTTTTTAGTTTCTTTCAAGTTTGTTACCAATTGAGTGCTGGAACATAGCAGTCCTACATCAAATTGGTATTAAAGCTATCAATCCTACACAATAGTTTAGGATCAGAGCAGGTAGTCCTATATCATTTGATATCAGATACCAGTCCTACATCAGTGTGGCTTATGCTTTTCATTGACCTCAATGTCCTCTTTTGCTGGAACAATGTCAGCTTGCTTTCTCTTTTGAACTTCACTCATTTCTCCTTATAACTTTTAACCACTGTCACATCAGTCAAGTTTTTCAATTTGATCATGGTAATTGTTGTGTGCAGCTGAGCTATATACTGTTGTGATGTCAGAAACTCTAAAGAATTCAGTGGCTCATGCTGAAGAGAAGGAAGTAGGACCTAATTACTTTGGTTACTATATACGTGAAATACTGGAGCTATCCTCTCAAAAAGAAGATGATCTTTTGCCTCTTTCTTTTGATGCTTCTATGTTAGCTTCAAAGACATGTACAAAGGAGAATGTTGAGGACATAATTGACCCAAATTGTAATGGTAGAGATGCTAACAGCCTTATTGGTTCAAATTCTTTGTTTAGTAATAGCATTGGATATGGGCTTCCAGACATCAAGAGAGAAAGATTGAAAGCATCACTTAAGCAAGCTGTGCTTGCCCTGAGTCAGGAAGTTGATGAGGTATATTTGGATATTTGTTTTTAATGCACAGATATTCATGCAAGAACAGATCAATCATAGGTGTAGATTTGGTGAATTGCTACTATGTGCATGATAAATCATATGAATTCTTTGCTTGTTTTAGAAACAAAGTCATGTCTTTTGATTTTATATGGTTTGGCTGGCCTATCTAAGCATTTCAAAAGTCCAGTTATAGTAAGAGGTCAGTGGGTCATTTATTGGATGAGGATATCTCAGAAGCATTGTCAGTTGGATCTTTAATTATAGTGAACTAAACTTGACTGATAAATTGCAATGGTAATGTTTGATCCATAGTTTTCAAGGCGTCTAGGCGATTCTGGGTGACACTGGGACTGGGGCACCTAGTCGCCTAGGCGATAAAAATTTTTAACATAAAAATCTTACTTTTGGCTAGTTCCCTAGTTTTATATACCATTCAGCATGTACATTAATTGAAAAAATATAATTTCTCTTTATTTAGAACATTAAATTTCCTCTAAAATGTAGCAAATCATCACATCTAAAAGATAAAAATCCTTTTCATATACTAATTTCATTATTTTCAAAAATAATACTGCTATAATAAGGATTTAATAGAGAAATTTCATATCAATTAGCAACTAAAGAAGGCTAGCTTTACATGATAAATATTCAAGATGGAAAGTAAAATAGAAAAACCAAGGACGGAGTTTCTGTTTTATTTAATCGGAGAGAGAGAGAGAGAGAATAGAATAAAAAAACAGAGCCTCTTTATAATTCTTTTCTTTCTTTCTTTCTTTTTCTCACCTCAATACCCTTTGATCTTTTAAATTTCAATAGTAAAACATTAAAACAAAGCATATTTTTTAATTTGATATATAGTGTATAATAAAATGTATTAATACATACATTAAAAAGATACATCATTATAAATGATATTATAAAAGGCGCCCACCTTGTCATTTTTGTCGCCTAGGCGGGGCGCTTAGTCGCTTCGGCAGACGCCTAGTTGCTAAAAGTCAAGGCGTTTGGGCGAGGTGCCCAGCCAAGGGTGCCTCGGCGACGCCTTGATAAATATATGGTATGACCATACATTTGCATGATTTTGACAGCATGACTTTGTCCAAAAGGAGTTCCAGTGATTGAATGTTTTGGTATTTTGGCTGTTTTTCATTTTGGTTGGTTAGGACACGTTTTACATAAATGATTCTATGGTTCTTCAATTCCCCATGCGTCTCAGCTTATGGTGAGTTTTTCAATAATCCTGTAGTTACAATAGTAATGCATAATATACTGTATGCAGATGCTTGGTCCTGTCTTCCGTATGTGCCGGATACAAGCACATCTAAAGGACAAAGAGCACTTACAGAATTGTTCAAGAACATTTGATAGGGATGTGATCCAACCTCCTAGTAAGAAGCAGAAATTATCCTCTACCCCCCATATGAGTGGTATCGTGACATATTGTGGAACTGATGGCTGTGGGTTCTATCGAGAGGTTTGTATATGTCACTGCCCTGTCTCAAAATTTCTTGTATTCTTATTTTTTTTTGATAAGTTAAAAGCTTTATTAATATCAATAAATTTTAAGTATTACAATCATCCCTCGGAGAGGCGTGAGATGCAACCTCTCCCAACAATGTAACATTTAACAACTTATAGCTGGGCCCAATACAATAAGCTCCTGCTCACCCCTTGTTTAGCTAGACAACCAGTCATTGCATTTTCTGACCTCATCCAATGTACCATCACATTCGTGTTCCTCATTAATCATTTGAATTTCTTGATTTCATTTCTGTAGCACCACATCTTCAGCCAGCCACCCCACTACCAACTTAGAATCTCCTTCAATCGACAAATTTTCTAAATTCATCTCCTTTGCAATTTAAACTCCTTGCAGAGCAGAAAACATTTCAGCTCTAACAGAAACCCCTACTCCCACTGGTCCCAAGAATAAAGCAATGACATGTCATATTCTTATTATTTTATACCAACACAAAACTCAATTGTAAAAGAGATACAGGTGCATCTATGCATCTTTCAAAATGGTAGTGGATTCATCTGATGCTAATGGGAGCCTTGGACCAAGAGCCCACAAATCTACACTCATAAACCCATGTAAGGGGCCTGTGAAAAGCACTGGAGGAATTCCTCCAGGTGGGGTCCTAAGGAAACATGTAAAGGTGTATCTCTAGCCTGGAGGTACTTAGAAAGTTATACACATTGTAGTGGAGTCATCTGATGCTAATGGGAGCCTTGGACCGAGGGCCCACAAATCTACACTCATAAGCCCATGTAAGGTGCATGTGAAAAGCACTGGAGGAATTCCTCCAGGTGGGGTGCAAGGAAAAATGTAAAGGCGTACCTCTAGCCCGGAGGTACTTAAAAAGGTATACACGTTGTATGAGACTTGTGTGTCATATGCTCTTACCTTCTAAGCAATTTTTTTACAAGAAAATATCATATAAGTTGGGGCACCATTTTATCATATGCCCCATTACATATTAATATAATACAAAGGAAAACCCTGTGAATTTGTTTCTTTAAATTTTTATTGTAAAAGATTGTAAATAGAAGTGGGGGCACAATTTCTTTGATTGCTTTCAATCTTTTACATTCATTCGAGTATGAGATTACACACTTGTTTATGTTAATGCAATGCAATTTATGTAAAATGTTAATTCTGAAATTCTGGTTTGCCACACCACATGTATTGATGGCTGATGGTACTTGTATAATAATGGATTATGATATTTCATGTGCTGAGACTTCAATTTGTGATGATTTTATTATTTGAAATTGCAAATATGAAAGAGGAGATGGGTTGGTGGGACTATATTAACGAAAAAAAGAAAGTTTAAGTGGCTGATGCAAGGAATGGAAGTTGTTTTGATATGGACAAAAAGAGATGCTAATTGCTTTGCTGATTTGTTGGCTAAACAAGGGGTAGGAAGAAATCATATGTTTTGGGCTGTTTTGTAAGTGTGTATATTTGTTTGGGGAGAGTTAAGAGTGTTTACCTCTCCTCCTCTTCGTACCTTTTTATTTTCCTTTCTTAATGAAATTCAGTTATTGATAAAAAAATGAATTTTTCTGATATTTTACAAAACTTCCTTTTTTGGTTATTTTCTATATTTATTTATCTTTTACTTATTTTCAACTATTTAATAATTTAAAAACCCATGCTTGGGAGGTTCGTGCATCTTGTGTTCTGGTTTATGCTTCATGCCTTAGGATAGTGGAATGATTTGTGTCGTGTCTCTCTGTTTTAAAACATTAATTAAAAGCTCTGCATTTATGAGGTAACCTGTTGCACCTTGAAATATATTTTCAAGAGGTTTTATTTGTAAGGTTATGCAAGGTTCAAAATATCGATACACTATGCAAAGCTGGAAGAGGTGTATTGATACTTTGAACCTTTTGCTTTTTTTTTTTTTAGTTTTTCCCAAAATTTCACTAAGGGGCTATTTTTATATTCTTTAATTATTAAAGAAAGAATTTCTTAAAACTGCATTAGAATAGGCATATTGTTAGTCAAAAGATACAATATAACAAGCCCTGTATTGGGTGTCATATCGAAATTTTGAACATTGGGTAGATGTTGATATTGTCTCTGAGCTACCTTCCAAGTCTCATATTAACTAAGATATGGATCATTAAACCAGTTACCCACATCTCTCTCTCTCTCTCTGACAGTGCATTAGGGTGCCTCTGCACCATTTATGAGGGTGACGTTTGGTAAATGGTACCATGGCTATTTCTACTTGAAACGCTGCTACATCAGCACCACCTAGGGGTTTTGAGTTTAAATGTGAATTTTCTGTTTGGTTGACACTGTAATGCCATTGGTATCAAAATTTTGATTCTTGATGCCGACTGAAGAAGTTTCATGTCAAAATGCCTGTATTTGCATTTTGACATGTAATGCCATTGCCTCTCTAAGCGTTTGTGCCTGAAATGGCAATGGTACCAAACACAACCTAGATCAGGTGTGGCAATTCCTTGTGGACAGTGGTGGCAGTACCTTATGACTGCATGCCCATAAGGTTAGCATTCATGTATCTTCTCAACTTGCTCTATTTGACTGAAAAATTATCACATCTTGGGATTTCTTCTCAGGAAAAAAAACAGGAGGATAAAAGGAATGAGAGAATAGGGGAAAACTTGAATATATAGGTACAGCGCGCACTTTTTAAAATTTAAACACTAGAACCATGTTAATAATAGAAAAAACTAATTAAAATCTAATATTCATTATCTTTTTGTGATTCCTTGAATTTAAGAGAAGCCACAATGATCAAAAATGAAATTATAAAGTAAAGTTTAAATTTAAACAAAAGATTGATTACATTAACCAAAAATTGTTGATGATAGTAACTTTTTTTAAGCAAAGTTGAACCTTTTAGGAAATTTAGGAAGCAAATAATTTGATTTTTAATGGAAGCTAAATTAAATTCTTTTTAATATGGCTAGATAATCCCCATTGATGAAATTCAGTCATGTTAACGGATCCAGAGGTTCTTTTGTACAGGTAGGTTTTGTTAGATTGCACCAAATCTGTAGAATGAATAAGGTTAATTTAGTAGAAGGAAAATGAATACTTCTAATTCCAAAACTAGTTTTTCTCCTTGTTACCAAAAAAGCAAAAAGAAAATTTTGCGTTTCTTTTAGTACTTGCGAACTTTGGAGTTTGGTAAGCAATTGCCTAGTAAAAAAAGTGAGAGTAGATCAAGTCAAACTAAAATATTTAAAAGTTGAAAACCAAACATCGGAAAACTAAAGTATATTTATATTTACTACACAATAGAAATTTGTATATTTGTAGTTTAAGTCAATTGGAATGTTAAAAATTATTAAAAACTCTGAAAATAAAACTTAGATAACATGGATAACATGCATAAATGCTTGATACTGTATATTTGAGATACGATAACATCTACGGAATGATTCATAGTCTAGCCCAAGACCACTAAATTATTCTCAGCCCTACAACACCATGATGGTCTCCTGAAGTGTAATTTCTGCCTTTTTTTAACAGAAAATCTGGAGATTTCATTATCGGGCAGTTGAGTCGCCTTGTACAGACGATGTTGAGGGCCCTTTACTCCTTCCCCTGCCCCTAGCTTCAGCTATGTAAAGTAGAATTGGAGATTATGGCAATTGAAACTGCAGAATCATTTACTCTATTGGGTTTCAATAGGGAGAACAAACATGCTGTTGTTTCTAATTTAAGAGAACCTATAGCTGTTCCTCTTCTGGCACAGGGATCAGAGTCTGGAGACATGAGCAATGACTACAGTGATGCAGTTTTATCTAGCCAGCTTAGTGATACCAAAAAGAGATGTGCTGAATGTCATACTACAAAAACCCCTCAGTGGAAGGGTGGTCATGCTGGGCCTAAGGTTTTTGACAAAATCCATTTCCTAGGTTCCTTTCTCATCCTTTTTCTTTTCCTTTGATGTTATATTGGTTTCTCATGGTTTATGTTATTGTTTCAGTCTCTATGTAATGCTTGCTGGATGAGATACAAAAAGAAAAAGATGTCTTTTTCGGATTTGAACAGAGAAGAAAAGGAAAGTGAAGAGGTACTAGCATTGAGATTGTTGTTTCTTTAAGCTTAGGTTTTTGGCTTTAGTAAGAGAGTAACTACACAGATATATGATAGGGAAACTGAGAAGTTGGATGAGGAAGGACAACTCTCCCTCTCTCTCTCTCTCTCAGACCCAAAAACTAATAATATGGACTTTATTGATTAAAATTGCCATGTTGAATTATTTTAGCCTAATCTTGTTAAATCTTGGCTTGGAAGATCTTGTTTACATTTGTTAATGCTCGGTTTGGCCGAGGACAACACTGTACCTCGGTCCGAGGACGGGTGTAGCCGAGGACTTGTGACCGAGGTGATGGATATCCGAGGTCCACGGTGTCTGATATCATAGGTAGGCGAGGATCATGGGGTTGGTTCTGCAAGGAGAGCAATGTCAGAGGCCTCAGGTGAAGACCCGAGGCGAGGACTCCGACGGTCAAGTTAGTATTGTGGTGCGAGGTGGACGAGGTCTGAGGTGCAGGCACCTAGACGAGGTCACTGGAGAGCAATGAATCTCAAGTGCTAGTGAGAGAGCTCAAGTATTTGATCCTTTACCTGGAGGGGGGTCACCCCATATTTATACTTGAAACCGCCTGGAGGTAGGTGAGCTCGGATGGCGGGGATTGAGTCCGTACGTGGGGTGCATGGCCATCCTAGGCCGCCAAGTGGCCCTGTGCTATTGGTTCCTTGAGTTTTGTCGAGCTGGGCAGTGTGCATTCGCCAGTTGGATCTGCTTTGGCGTGTGCAGCCTGACACGTGTGAGTCCCGCGATTGGTCAGGGCCATCTGCATCTACATCAACATTCTTATTTGGAGCATTTCCATATGTCAATCTAGAATGGGTTCTGAGAATAAATCCTACGAGGTAGGTGATTGTGGGCTGTCTTGGGCTATGTGTAGCACTGGGTGTAATCTTTATCATTTCCATTTTCGTATTGTGTTGATTATTCAAGATATAAAAAAGATCATTACCCAATGTTGGTCCCAAATATCTGAGATCTTGGGAGGGTTGGACTGGATATGCAATCATATGTTATATTTCTGCGAGACCTTTGTCTATTAGAAACAGATGAATTCTAAGCTGAGTTCCAATCCATGCTACAAGGGATACAGATTGCTAGAAATTTGAACCTTAACAAATTGCTCATTGAAAGGGGATTCTAAGTTAGTGGTTGGGTGGCTGAAAGAATCCGAGTACAGTAATATGGACTTCTAGGGAGGCTATCAAGAGAATTGAATTGCTGACTACCAATATGGAAATGAGGATTCAATGGGAAAGGAGGTCAACGAATGGACTATCTGACTATTTAGCCAAAGGAAGGGGTGAGAAGGGATCAGTTGTTTTGGGCTCAGTTGCAATTCATGTTTTATACCCGGACCGCATCTCGTGCCTTGGGTCCGGATGTATTGATTGTTGTATTTCTTTTTCTTTTTTCTCTTCAATCTTGTTTTAGTATTAAATTCTCTTTTATTTATAAAAAAACATGAGTATATGGAGAGATTTAAATCCAAGCCTAATAAAGTCACCACAAGATCATATACGGATATATCACCTTAGCACCACTCAATTACATGTATAAATCTTCAAAAAAAAAAAAAAAAACTTAAATATCATCTTCTTTACTATACAATGCTGATACTTGCCTTGGTTTCACAATCAAACCACCATGCAAAAAATCTAGTCCATTTATTTTACTCTCTTCACACCCTCTCTCTCTCTCTCTCTCTCTCCCTCCCTCCCCTCTTGCACATGCTCCTCAACTAGTATTTATAATTAAGGTACATGTAAAGTGTCAGGCCAGGCTTGATCGAGCATTCTAGGTATCTAGCCAAAATCCTGGCCTGTTCTTAATTGATATACAGTGGACCCAGGGTCAGGTCTGGTCATTGCATCAAAATCTGGGCTGCCCATGTTGGTCCCTACTTTTGAGTACTTGCACTGTGCCCCAAGTGACTGATAAAGTGTGGTACCATGTTTTCTTTTTGTTTCCTCAGGTGAAGGATGACTTACTAGTTCTCCTAGATAATTGCGGACCAAGGGCTGTGGAAACTGTAAAGAGATATTCCAATGAATTATCTGCAAAGGTAATTCCATGAAATTATTCTTAATTACTTGTAGGTACATCCATATTGTGTAATGTGCTATCTGAAGTCTGAACATCTGTGTTTATCTGTCTGATAGAATCTGGTATACTATGTATTCTTATTTTAAACTCTTATATAATTCATATAATTTTTACATAACTAGTTATTCCTTACATGAACGAAGATATGTATTATAATGTATGAAATGGATTGTTTGCTCTTGACTTGGTGTTTGTACTTGTAATGTGTTTTCTTCTGATGGCACAGTGGATGCCCTGCATCACTGACAGACACCAACAGACATTTGTGTCCTTGTGATATGGGTAGTAACATTTTTTTTTTTATCAATTATAGGCAGTAACATGTGGCTCATAATATTGTTAAATAGTTCACTCTTAATTCTTGTCTTTATGATATTAAGTTGTTTGGTTTGAGGCCTCACTCAATGCCAAGATCATGTAGTTGTAGGGACCTAAAAAGAATGATTATGGATGTGTCTAGCTGAACTAAGTTACTTGTTTCCAGCTAGGGCACATGGAGCAGCAGCTTGAAGAACTTCTTGACATAGTAATGTCAAAATGCAGGTATTGTATTTTACATGTAATTGAATGCATATACTGATTAATAACAAAATCAAAATGCTTAATTACCAATGAGAGCGATATAAAGTAGTACATCACAATGAGATGAAGAACCAAAAAACAAAACAAAAACAACCACCAAGGCTGACCGCTTTATGTGTCCACCTTACATATATAAGAAAGGTTGCATCCTTTATCATCAATAATTTTTTTTTGATAAATGATTGAAAATTTATTCGAGAAATTCAATAAGATATTTCAATACAGCTTGCCCAAAGGAGGGGCACGAGCTGGTGCCTCTCCACAACAACAACAATGCACTACCTCAGACTAGTAACAAAAAATTTACAAAGCTGCCCAGAATAAAAACGTTCCCTTGACACCCCTTGTTTAGCTAACCCATCCGCTATGCTGTTAGCTGGTCTACCCACCCACTGAAAATTAACATTCATGTTCCTTGAGAACCATTTATCTTTCCTCATAAAATTCCTGTGGCACCAAATCACTGAATCTGGATTTTTTAGCCAACCCACAACAACTTTGGAATCTCTTTCAATAATCAAATTTTGAACTCCTAACTGGTCCGCAATCTGAATGCCTTGTACTGCCGCTAGAAGCTCAGCTCTATTAGAGTCTCTTATACCCACAGAGCATGAGAATAAAACTAAAATCTCTCAGCACCTCACCAATCCCTGATGGACCCGGATTTCCTTGGCTGCTACCATCAAGGTTCATCTTTGTCCAGTCTTCTGAAGGAGGTACCCACACATCTAGTACCCTGTTCTTTCTGTTACTGCTACTAGCCACAGCCATCCAGTTCCTCCACATGTCATCAAAGGAATATAATTTGAAGGAATCTAATGATCTCAACCAATGGATTGCCCTGGTCATAATGCAATCCTTTACATTTTGAACATTTCTTTCCTCTTGGAATATCCTCGCATTTCTTTCCTCCCAAATTGTCCACGAAGCAGCAGCTCTAATCCTCCTCCACATTGTTTTACCAATTTTTGTGGGCCACACAAAGAATGAAGGATCAAAGATCTGATCTATGACTGTGGTCAAATTCCATGTGCAACCAAACAAAGCATAGATCCAACCCCAAATAGCAACAGAAAAAGGACAGGTTAAATGTAAGTGAGAGCAGTCCTCACCATTAGCCTTGCAAAGTACACACCGATCAGGAGACAAATACATAGAAGGCCTTTTCTTCTGCAATAAGTCTGAAGTGTTGATTTTCTTATAGAACACCTCCCAGCAGAACATAATAATTTTAGGAGGTGCAGGTTTAGACCAAATCTCCTTAGCTGGGAAACCCACTTGTCCCGAGGGAGAGCAAAGGGACTTAAAAAAGGAAGCACATCAGAACTGGAAGGGTCTAGAAAAACGCTTTCAAGTAGTGACAACAGGTCTGAAACTCAGGAGAGTTCATGATCCCTCAAACCTCTACAAAACCCAAAGTCCCATCTCAAAGGATATGGAGAATTAGATGTTGGAGGAAAGTGAGACATTGTTTTGCCTTTGTAGCAAGAAATGGAATTTAGAGAAGGGAAATTGTCCTTAAGGGCAGAATTGCCCACCCAGAACAAAACAGAAGTACCAGAATTGACATCATACCTGATATAGTTGAGGAAAAGATAAAGAATACTCTGAATTGCTTTCCAAGGAGTTGCCAGAGTGGCTCAACACGATACACCGGCATCCCATCCATTTCCCAAACTGCCATGTATACTATCTATCACCTCATGCCAAAGTCTCTCCTGTTCTAAGGGCCATCTCCACAACCATTTTCCCAGGACTGCTTTATTCTTCAAAACTAAATTCCCCCGTCCCAATCCACCTTCCTCTTTCCTCCTACACACTATTCCCCAATTTATTAAGTGATCCTTTTTTTCCTCCCCTGGCTCCCAAAGAAAAATTCTCATTAAATTCTCTAATTTCTTGGCACCTTTATTATCAATAATTAAAATTTATAAATGGTTAAAAGTGGAGAAATAGAATTAAAGGAGAATACAAGGAGAGGACTGAGGGGCTTATTCAAGTACAGCCCCCACAATGGACAAGTCGTAAACTAGAATACAATCACCAGGAACACAAAACAGCCTGGGCCTTTGAAATGCACTCTTGGCTAAGCTACCAAGCAGCTTTGGAGTCTACTAATGAGTTTTCCACAGTATATAATTATAAAAAGAAAATGAAAAATACAATAATAAGTTCACAACACCAAACAATGAAACATGGTAATAGTTTGTCCAGTGGAACCTATCATTCATTAAAGGAGGGAGGAATCAAGGATTAAAGTATTGACATCGGGTATAGTATCCGGGAATTCAGATACAGATACACTTTGGAAACGCATGGATATGAACGAAAAATATGAAAACAGATGGATACATTAGGGAAATACATACAAATTCCACAAATACATTAATAACACTAAATTTAAGACCAATATAGTCACAAATAGTATATAAATACAAAGAAAAATTATATTTTAATGGTGTTTATAAAAAAATATATTACAATTAATATATTGAGATGCCTAGATATCATATAATTTTATTTCTAATGCATCAATCAAGAGTCCAAGACACTAAACACATGTGCATATTATATTTTAATTATTATATCACTTATTTTTTATTTTACTATTTCAATTTTTTAACATTAACAAAAAAAGCAACTAAATATTAAATTCTCAAATGCAAATTAAAATACCAAAACATAATTCAAAAAAATATAATATTAACTTAAAGTATATCAAATTTGTTAAAATTTTTAAGATACATATCCTATACAAATTCATAATTTTTAATTACTAAAATAATTATTCAATTGTTAATATTTTTATTTCTATAAATAATTTGAAATAAAAAATCATTTTTTGAAATAAATGTAGTAAATTTAATAGATTCATTTTAATATTATATTCTTCTTTATTTTGTAAACAATATTTTTATTTTTTATAAATAATAAATATCTTGTTATTACTTTTTAGTGTAAATTAAAACATTAATTAATAATTTTTAAAAATGTATAAAAATTTAAAATGCATATCATGTGCAATTTAAATATTAAAATAATAATTTTATTATTAATATTTTGTTTGTATAATTTTATTGATATTAAAAAGCATCTTTTTATACAAATATGGACTTGATAGATTATTTGTTTTATTAATTTATAAAATACTATTTTTGAATGTTATTCCTTGGAATAGTTAGAATTGTTAAATGTAAACACGTGTTTTTTGTTTAAATTGTATGTCAATACAAAAACGTAATAAAATTTATTTTATTCTATTTAGTAACATATGATAAAGACTGGCCTGATGGTTCAGAGTGTAGCGAAAAATGGCACGTCCGAATGACCTGGGTTTGAATCGGAATAGCCGCATTTTTTATGAAGTATAGAGAGACACGGTGTTTCATGTGTATCGCCTTGTACCAATGCATATCGGTTGATATAGTACGATACATGCCGATACGCATCCATATAGGTGCAATACGAATGACTTAAGGGATAGGGGATACGTTTCTATTCGTAGCGTATCCCGTACCGTTGTCAACTATACCGATACAATATGCCCCGTATCGGGCGTATCGTGTCAATATTTAAATCCTTGAGAGGAATACACTTTACATGCTATGTTTATGTATTTTAATTTTAGATAATGGGTTTTTAAAAAAATTATTTTAAAATTTAAGTTATATTTTTTATTAATATTATGTTTAATATTTTTTTAATTTTTTGATTTTTTAAGCTTTTTTTTTTTGTATTTTTTGCGCTTTGCATAAAAAAGATGCGTGTCTCACCTTGCGCCTTGGGCATAAATTGCCCCTTGCGCTTTTTTTGTGCTTTGCGCTTTTAAAACATTGAGTATGACAGATCTCCATGCCCTAGGCCTTTAAATGTGGAATTGTCTCCTTCGTGCCACACCTTTATCTGGGCATAATATCCCGAACATCCATGGTTCAAAGTATTGGTACTCTCATTATGCGAAAAAGTTTTATTGAATCGATACACTTAATTTGTTTCATCTGTTTTGTATGACAATTTGTAAGTGGGTATGTTTTATTATATATTTACATTTAAAACGGTTAAAATAGTCTAATTCATAGTATTTGGAGTATCGATGTTTTTGAAAACTGGTACATATTGTATGATACTATAGATACTTCAACCCTGTTAACAGCCATGAAAGTTGGTGTTTCTTGGATTGTTTTACAGTGAAGCATAGTCACCTTTCACCTTTAAGAGATGGAGCTATCTTTCTAGTTATTTAAAGATTTTTAAAGCAATGGATGATGAACACCAAATATCTTCCAAAATACCTTTCCTACACTTTCCAGTTCAGTAGTGCATGGAACCCACCAGTTATGTGAAGCCCGAATCTTCTGCTTTTTTGCATATAATACATAACTTTAAAATCTAGAAAACATGTTTTTTTTTTCAATGGATAAGATCTAAAAAACATGTTTCAGGCATGATGATGGCTTATATATTAAATTTTCTAAGTCAGAATAAGTACCTCTATAGGATTTATGTACATAACCTGGGTAGCTCATTTGGATTAAATCTCTTCCATCAGAAGTGTAGAGTTTGATTATGCATGCATAACCTGAATAATTATCTATTTTTATCCCTACTTTTCTATGTTTTTATTGCTTGTTCTTGGTTGTTAAAGATTTCACCTCTGGCTTTTCAGTTTCCCTGCCTATACTGAAATCTATCCTCCCTATTTGCAGACCAATGTCTCTCACTGAGAAGCAAGAACTTAGAAATTTGATCCAGAAGCTGCCCCCAAAAAACCTTGATCGCATTGTGGAAATTGTCCAACGCAATAAGCAGGAAGAAAGTCATTCTTGCAAAGAGATAAGTATTGAATTGGAAAAGGAGGTAATATCAAAGTTTAAGTGATCAATCAGCGTACATGTATATTTACATATGACCTAATACTAATGATCTGTTTCATGGGTTCTTTAGGACAATGCGACACTTTGGAGATTGTACTACTATGTTGAAGCAGTTGCAAATGCTGAAAAGCTATCACCATAAGTTCACTCTGGATTCCCCATTTCTTTTCTGATTTTCTTTCTAGGCTTCTCTATCTTGATACAGGAATCTCGGTAAAACCTTCTTGAATATGGCATGAGGTGTTGTATCAACAAGAGCCTTCTTAAGTGGAAGGTAGAGAAGTTCTGGGACATCTTAAAGCTACGCATGTCGAACAAGTTCCCCTTTGTACAATATATGGGGCAAGAACCACACGATGCATCATTTTGGTATTTACCGAAAACAAGAAGGCCATCTTTTTGGCTATTAGTAGTACTAAGTGCTGTGGACATCTAGCCACTGAAATATTGCATAATCTGTAAATATTTTGATTTTCTGGTTTAACTTTTGGCTTAGTGACATAGATGTATGAGCATGAACTTGAGGTTTTTCTCCTGAACATCTGCGGATTGCAAGCTACTTTGCTGACACATTTGCTGTATCACCCAATTCACCAATTCTGGTGTTACAGTTGCAACCTGCTTTACTTGGGTCCGTCCTTGTTTGACCTCTTGCCACCAACGTCAGATTTAACATGCAGGCTCTACGATATACATTGAGCTGCATATACATGTATGCAAAATTGTTTGATTAGCTTGCATTACACCAACAGAAATGTCTGTTCTGTAAAAAAAAAAAAAAAAAAGTAACACATGCTACCGTTTTATTAATATTTTCTTCTTTGTTTCATGATTTTAACTTGGTATTGATTGTCTTACATCGTGGAGTTCATGTTTTCATGAATATTTTCCTTTTGACGAGTATTTGGATGCAGTAGGGCCTGTCATTTCTCCTTAGCTTATTCTTTCCTGTAGTAGGGGATTGGATCGAATGGGATAGAGACAGAGTAGATCCAAATTTGATTTGTTTATATTCGAATTGATTTGAATCTTATCTATGAGATTTATAACGGATTCCAAGAGAAATCAAAATTGTGATAGGATATTGAATAGCATTGATAAACTAAAGGGCAAATCTCTCAAATACTCTTAAGCTTTAGGAAATTAACTTATTCATCTCTACTGTTTAGAAATTGTCTTACAATACCCTTAAGTTTGCTGACAAATGATTAAAACCTCCCTTGTTATCTGCGTATGTTAACAGAAAGATGAAAAAGACTATTTTATCCATCATTCTTTAAATTTTTTAAATGAAACATTTGAAACAAAGAATTGGGACATGAAGCCAAAAGAAAATCCTTTGGTTTTACCGTTTTAGAGCATGAATCCAAAGCATAAAACCCAATCTAACGTGTTTCCCCCACTTGTAAACTACCCAAAACGGACCTTTGCATTTTTCAACAATTGATGGTGCCCCACTTTGATTGATATCTCTCAAGACATTTTGCCCGGAATAAGTGAAGATTGGGCAGTTACATGATTGCGTTTTCCCCTACTGATGGTTCTAGATTACTCGAAGAGTTCTATTCCAACCGAGGGAACAGGAAGTGGAAATGTAATCCAGAGGTAGAGTAATGGCGGCAATACTTTTTCTTCTATTCCTCCACTTGTAAGTTTTTGAAAAAAACTGAAATATGGGGAAGATCGGATATCCAGATCCAATTCGATTATTGAAAAGTTGCATTTGAATCTGATATGAAATTTGGTCAGATTTGAAGACCTTGAATTTGAATTAAAATCATAATGGATTCAGGTTGGGTTCAGATTTAATCTGACTGCATTTGTTTTTTTTTAATACAAAAAAATAAAAAAGTTTTATGTATAATAAATTAATATAAATATACATACTGAATTTATGATATATATAAATTTATATATAATATAATATAATATAATATATAAAATATATTTTTATAATTTAAAATATAATTATATAAAATTTGTATATTAAAATCAATAAATATTATAATATAATTGGCTTCAGATTTTAACAAGATTGGATGGCAATTTCACTCAATTATTAATTGGATGTAGATTGCAAAATCTGAATCCGATCCGATTACATAAATACATCTCTGAATCTGAGATATTTGGATCAAATGTCATATCAGGCTATAGATTTTCAGGTATCATTTACAAGCTTATCTCTAACCCAGATGCTGAGATCTCTAGCAAGATGAGTATAAACTATGGTCAGATTGGATTCAAAGTGAACTCAGATGCAATTCCATTCATTGACAATCCTGTACAGAACAAAGTTATCCGTTGCTTCACTATGAATTTAGTGGTATGGAACTAGACATAAGTTGTAAGAAAAATCCGCGAGACTACCAGAAAAAAGAATAGATATCTTCAAAGGAGTTGGAATACAAGAGACTAACTAATTTTTAGTTAGACTCCTTAGACTCAAACCCTTGCAGTTACGCTTATGAATGTCTTCCTTTTGGTTTTTTCTAGTTCAGATGCATTTGTCTTGAAGTAGTCATGATGAAACATAGCTTCCCAGTTTGAACATGGTGGCATGCCCAGAATATTATGTGATCTAAATCACCTCTCTACTGATGTGCTTGATAAAATTTCTTCCACCCTTAACAGACATGGATATGTAACTGCTGGCAAGTGAAATTTGGAGATGTTGAATTTTATTTTGAAAATTTAAAAAATAATAGAGGGCACAATTGATCACAAGCAGGTAATATTAGGTTTTAAAAAAAGTTTATAGTTGGTGTCACATGTGAACAGATTGTAATGGAACACTCATGGAAGATTTAATCAATTGTCATAAAACTTAGGGATACTTTATCACAATTTCTAAATTTCTAAACAGGAGAGAATCAATTTCAAACTTAGAGATGGTTTAATAAATTTGCTGTAAATTAAACTAAAACTGACTTTGACGTTATATGAAAGTAATAACACAACACTCAAACCAATTGTACTAATAGATAAATATAACCCATTTGTAGCATATTGCCTTCAATTAAGTCAGAAAATATTTTAGAAGCAACTAATTATTTGGTTCTAATTTTGGCTACGGAAGATATTTCACAGGGAAATTTGTACACGCTGAATCTGGGCAGTTGGCTCGAAAATTAGTTCTATTTTACCCTTACCTGTTCCTTGGCCAAAAATTATTGATTTGGTCAATGGTCTACTGATATGGGCAGTTGAACGCCAACCCATTTGACCTGAACAATAAATTTTTGCTGTTTTTTATTTAATTAATTATTTTTTAATTAAAATAGATTGTCCATTCGAATCAGACGATCAATCTCCTAACCTAGAAACTAGTAGCTAAAATGATTTCAGTTTTAAGTTGATTGGGTGGTAAATTGCTGCAAGGGGTAAAACGGGATTTTTTAAAAATTAAATAGGTCACGTGATGTTATTTGTTAATAACATTTTAATAATAAAAGGTATATTTAAGTCTTTTGCCTTAATAAAATTTGAAGATAACATTTCAATGTTCACTTGGCATAAAGGGCAAAACATGGAGCTAGAATTAATAATGTCCAGCTGGGTTAATTAATACAAATCCTGTTATTATCTGGGTTGGTACTTGGTAGAGTGAGTTGAGAGGCAACCGTGAGCAACCCAACTTAAAGAGGCGCCATGATTGATTGGGGTTTAATCATTTATCTTTAAACTGATGCAATCCGTTATCCATTGCTTCCTTCAACTTATTCAATTTATGAGGGTGAGTAACGGCTTTTGGCTTTCCCGCAGTTTTCATACAGTTGTGTGTTTGATAAAAATCTGGAGAACCCAAATCAGCTGTCAGTTGGTAACTTGAAGAGTTGTGTGTTTTTACCATAGTTGCAGGTCACGCCCGTGAGTTTGAAATTTTTCCTCAAAAAATTTTTCTCACACCCACCAAAACAATTCTCACCCCCGATTCTATCAGATCGGAGAAGTCAGGTCCCTGTCGAATGGGGAAAATTGCCATCCCTATCCTGTTACTCATACACCCGTAAATTGGGTACATCTTCCCCTGCATAACATTATGCAGGAAGATAAAATATGTGGCTGTGATGTTATGTGGACAAACATGAACAGAGTTCTTGTGGACAGGAGATCCGAACTTTGTTAATTAGTACCAAATAAGGTAATAGTTGTGAGCTCCTGCGTCACTTCTTACATGATTTGTATATAATATGTAGGTGTTAGAAGAAGAAGAAGAAGTTTATTTCTAAGTTAGTGCATATTGTTGCTTGGCCGTAAGTTTTATTAAATGCTTTAAAAACTGACCCAGAAGGGCCAGAATCAGAACTGTTTTGGCCATCAGTTTTTAGGTCAGTGGTCCAATCTTCTGGTTCAAACAGATGGTCCATTATAATTTAACAAAATAAAAAAATAATAATTAAAATAAAAATGACAAAAAAGCGTTATTTAAGTTGAACAAATTGAAGATTTAACTGTCCAAATCACGATCAAATGAACAGTTTTTGGCAAAAGAAGGGTTCAACAACGATTCAAAATCCATGGTTTTACTTCTTTATATTGGACAGGATGATATATAATGAAGACACTTTAATCATTGAAAAACCTTAAAACAACTTTTTTTTTAATAAATGGGGAATACACAGTTTACGTCATAAACGGATTACATACAGCCGCCATATTTCCTAGACCAGGTGGCTGGATATTTTGTAAGATGGTCTCAACACAGACAGCCTATAAGTTATATATCTTTGATGAAAAAGGTGGGAATTACAATGCTGTCATTGGTGAAACTTCATCAAAACAGCCCAATGAAAGCAGATCAATGGAAATTTCAGCCAATGTGAGGTCCAATATTGACCTTATTTAATAAATAAAGCCTCCCATCATCGTCATCATCATCATCATCATCATCATCATCATCATTATTATTATTATTATTATTATTATTATTATTATTTGATAGAATAGTACCACCTCTATTATTTCATCATTGGATTATTCTTTAGATGTTCAAGAGTGAATATATATATATATATATATATATATATATATATATATATATATATTAAAACAAAGCAGTTAAGAAATTTTCTTCTTTTTTTGAATTTTTATTTTTTTATTTCATGTCATTTTTGAAACAACCAATGAGATGCAATTTTTCAATAACCTAAGTAATCTCTTCTCCTAAAATTTATCCTAAACTACCTCCCCCACTTTCTCCAGAATTATTTCTAATTTCTATTTATCTTCTAAATTATCTCTAATTCCTATTTATCTCCAAAATTATCTCTAATTCCTATTTATCTCCAAAATTATCTCTAATTCCTATTTATCCTCTCTCCTACTTTTTATCCATATCTATCTAAAGAAAGTTTGGATTAAAAATTTTAAGAATTATTTAAATATTCTAATAAAATTATATAATAACTTTAAAATATTTATTAAAAACACAAAAAATAATTTTACATTTCTACAAAATATATCACGAAATTATGTACTAACAATTTAAGTTATGTTTTTATAGATTATCAATTTAAATGCTTTTTCAAATATTTAATAATATGTAATAGCTTTGAATTAATAAAATTCAAATAACAAAAAATTTAAATTTTTATAGAATATTTAAATAACTAAATATTTATCATAACTATATTTTAAATAGTTAAAATAACAAAATTATCTAATAAATAATTTTGTATTTTTACAAAATATACCACGAAATTATGTACTAACAATTTATAAAAAAATCTCTAAAATAGAAAAATAATTATGACATAATTCGAGAAAATAACTTTAAAAATTAATATTTATTAATAATATTTTTAAGCTCTTAATCTGTATTTATTATACAATTATATATACTAAAATTAATATTTATTGTATTTCAGTATTTATTTATTGTTTTTTGTGATAAATGTATTTTCAATGATTATGTATAAATTTATTTTATTTTGTTAATTAATAGAAAACTTTCAATAATTATTGGATATTAAACTATTATTATTGAAATTTTTAAATTTAATTTATTGTACTTATTGTATTTTAATTATAACTTGTTGATTAATATTTATTAGAAATTAAACTATTATTTGAGATTATACTATTTATTGACTAAGTTAATATATTTTTAGTACTTATTCAATATATTTTCAATAATTGTATATTTTCGCTATAAATTTTTAATAATTATTGGAGATTAAACTATTATTATTTATTAGAGATGAGATTTGAAGGTGCACGATCTAGAAGCTCCTAGTTGGAAGATTACCTTGACACTAGTCGCGTAGCGAGCTGGACCAAGCTACAAGACAAAGGATCAGAGAACCTGGGGTGGCTAACCCGACGAGGTCACTCTGATTGCGAGCTGAAAGCTTGAATGCTAGAATGGTAGTGAGCAAGTAATCGCGCATACTTGAGTCTTGGGGGTTGATGCCCTTATATAGCTCGGCTGTCGTGGGTCTCGCGAAACACTCCTAGAATCCCTAGACCATGATGTAGGGATCTGTTCCGCTTTGGAAGGAGGATAACGTACCAGTTAATGAGGCTTACCGTTTCCCTCCGATTCAGACAGGGCGAGGATAAGGCCTACAGTTATGCGGTACGATCCCGAGAAGTTTGGAGACAACTGGCAAGCTTCTAGGTTCGGTTATGTAGCACCTCGGTGTATGTGGGTATTGAGGTGCTTTGACTCTGAAGTGACCGAGCACCCGAGGTCTCACAATCTACTGGGATGGCACCACATGCTGAATTGTCGTCTAGCTGGCAAGCCGCATCCATGTGTCATTTACTTATTAGGTTGGGCCAAATCACCACTTATCAATTGCCCCCCACTCCTCGTGCCAAGAGTCCTAACCCAACACGGGGAGTTCATGGTGAGCCCAGGTGGATTTGGCACGACTTCTAGGCAGTTCGAAGGGTGGCTCTTCGGTCGGACCTTCATGACCCATTTGGCTCGACCAGGGAATACCCCAGATCGCGTACTAGATACGCACGGACGCTATGCCATTTGTAAACACTGTGGACATCAAATCATGCACTCAATCGATTTCAATCTCAGGTGGTGTGCATCCGGTTTTCATGGGAGCCGTCAGATCATGTAGATCTTGACCGTTGAGTCCCGGTCATGGTGGCTATAAATAAGGGCCAGAAGGGCCCATTTTTCTCGCCACATATTGCGTACTCGAGTTTGTTGAGGTCGTGCTTTAGTCTTCCAGGTTGGCTCGATTTTGGAAACCATTATGTGGACCGTCTCCTCCATCTGGGCAGCTCGCTCCTCAATGTACTCTGTTTCTTGCTCTAGCTCGACATCATCTGCCAACTTTGCCTTACCTTTTAGTGCAGATATGTAGCACTTGTAGGATCGAGTTGGCTGCCTCGTACGACCCCTACTCTGTAATCTGTCGGGAGCTTCATCGCCAAGTAGTATGTTGATACTATCACACGTAAGACGTGCTGGATGGGCCGACCTACGATCTCATTGTAGGGGGACGGAGTTGCGACCACTAGGAAAGTATGCTCGAATCACACTATCTTTGGCCACGTCCCTGCCTTTACTTGTATCGTGACCCGACCAAGGGGTCTAACGTCTTCGCCGTTGAACCCCACTAAGGGGTAATCTGCTGGTTTCAAGTTGCCCTACTTCAGTTGTAGCCTGTCGAAGGTCCCTTTGAATAGGATGTCGGTCAAACTGCCTGAGTCCACCAAGATCCGCTTCACTTCAAAATCATTTATGACGAGCTTCATGACCAAAGCGTTGTCGTGAGGATACTGTATTCCATGCGCATCATCCTCGGTGAAATAAATGGGCTCTTCCACCCAAGGTTGCTTCGGTGGGTTTTCTGCTTCATGCTCTAGTTCTCTGACCGAGGTCTTCCTTGCTGCTGCGGTACTCCCTACTACAATGGATCCGTCGATCATGTTGATCACCTCGCAGATCGATCTCTCTTCAGGTAACTACCGAGGTGGCTGCTCGTTCTGTGTACTCGACTCCAAAGCGTCTCTCCTCCGGTCTTCTTGTTGGTCCCTCTGTTCTTTCTCCTCATGCAAGATGTACTTCTTCAGTTACCTGCGGCGAATGAGCTCTTCAATCTCTTTGCAGAGGTTCTGGCAGTTTTCTGTATTGTGACCGTGGTCTCGATGAAAATGACAGTAGACGTTCGAGTTCCTGGTCACTGGGTCTCCCCGTAGCCTGGGTGAACACTTGAAGAAGGAGGAGTCCTTTATTGCCATCAGGATTTCTCCTCGCTTCACATTGAGGGGAGTAAAGGTTGTTCTCTCTAAAGGAGAGGTCCTGGACCGCCGACCTGACCTGTAACTCTTGGAGGGGGACTTGTCTAGCGAGGTGACTTGCTTCATCTCAACGATTTGCTCTTCTTTCTTTTGTGCCTATTGTTGCTTGCTCCTTCATCTTCTCTTTTCCTCTTCTCACCCTGCTGGCTTTCCGATTTTTGGTTGAGCTGTTCTTCTGTGCTTATGAACCTCTCCACCATTTCTAGGAATTTCGTGATGTTTTTTGGGCGATTTACTCTGACGTACCATCTAAACTCCTTGTGTGTAACTCCCTTCTGTGCTACAGTGAGGGGCATTGTTGGGTCAAGATCCGGTATCTGCAAGCACGTTTCATTGAAATGCTTGATGTAGCTCCGAATTGATTTGTTTTCCCTCTACACCACGTTCAGAAGGCTCTCTTGTGATTTCGGGCACTTCTTACTAGTATGAAGTGGGCCGTGAACATATTGACGAACCGTGCTTAACTTTTGATTGAGCCCAGCGCAATGTTCATGTACCAAGTCCGAGCTAGTCCTTTGAAAGTGGTGGAGAAATCCACGCGCATGCACGCTTCGTCTGCTCCGACGAGATGCATTTGAGATTGAAACGCGTCTACATGATCGTTGGGGTTGAAACTTCCATCGTACTTTTCCAATGGGCGTACCTTGAAATCCTTTGACATCGGGGTTGCTAGTAGTTCGGGTGACAGGGGGAGGGCCGAGTCAACAAGGTAGGAGCAGGCTGTGTAGCTACCGAGCTCACTTCCTCCCTTTCTCTGCTTCGTTCTTGCAGGCGGATGCTCCTTGCTGGTGGGGGTTGTTCCTAGCGGAAGAACGGTGAGTCTTACAACGTCGTTGCTGCTGCTTCTTTGCTGGCTCCACGTTGGTGCTGTTCACTTCTGTGTTATCGGGTACTTTGATTCTAGTTTGCTCTCGCTCTTGAACACTGTTGCGAGGTGGATTAGGGTTCTTTCCTTCTGCTTCTTCCCAGTCGCGAGACTAACGTTGGCTGTTGTGGGGTGCCAAGGGGACTCGTCTCGAGGTCGCACCTCGGGCCCCAAGTTGGCGATCATCGAGTCGTGACTGGCGATTCTCAGGTTGTGAGTATTGTTGCTGGCTATTCCTTTCACGCTGGCTAACCTCGGGCCTATCTTTCAGGTTCCCCCTTTGAGAAACCGGGGGGGGGGAGGGAGTGCTGGTCGTTGATCCTACCCTGAGGTGGGGTCCGACTCCTAGGAGGGACCGAAACCTGTGAATTTCCCTCACCCCGAAGAGAAGATCGGCGAACACTCTCATGAGGTTGCTGGTTTTGGGTTTGATTCTGGTATTGACCTGGTTGCTGGTTCAGCTGTAGTGGTGGAAATTGCTGCTGGTACTGCTGATAGAAATAATATTGTTGAAATTGTTGGAACTAATGCATTTGTTGCATCTGAATCTGCATGGTTCTAACACTTTGAACTAAATCGTCAAACTGGTGATGCCCTACCCAGGAGGAATCACCGAGGGTTCCAAGAAAGTGGTGTTTACTCGGGGCAGCAGGATGCTTATCTGCTGACTCCTCTGCTGCATCGACAAAGTAGGGACCCCTGAGGTAGTGAGGGGGATGGTGAATGGTCCGATAGTCACTAAAGGGCCTTGGGGGAGTGATGTCGGGTGGTCCTGCCCCCTAGTGACGCTCATGTCGATGCCCTTGCTGGTGTTGCTTGAAGATGCCATTGAGAGAAAGTAAGGTGAGGTGTGAGGTTGACCTTTTAATCGTTTCCCACAGACGACGCCAATTGATGGTGCACGATCTGGAAGCTCCTAGTTGGAAGATTACCTAGACACTAGTCGCGTAGAGAGCTGGACCAAGCTGCAAGACAAAGGATCAGAGAACCTATGGTAGCTAACCTAGTGAGGTCACTCTGATGCTTAAGTTAGTATTGCATTCTAATTGCAAGCTGAAAGCCTAAATGCTAGAATGCTAGTGAGCAAGTAATCGGGCATACCTGAATCTTAGGGGTTGATGCCCTTATATAGCTGGGCCGTTGTGGGTCTCACGAAATGCTCTCGGAATACCTGGCCCATGACATAGGGATCTGTTCCTCTTCAGAAGGAGGATAACATACCAATTGATGAGGCTTACCGTTTCCCTTCGATTCGAGCGGGGCGAGGATAAGACCTACAATTACGCGGTATGATCCTGAGAAGTTCAGACAACTAGCGAGCTTCTAGGTTCGGTTATGTGGCACCTTGGTGTACGTGGGTATCGAGGTGCTCTGGCTTCGAAGTGACCGAGCACCTGAGGTCCCGCAATCTGCTGATGTGGCACCACATGCTGAATTGTCATCTGACTGGCAGGCCACATCCACGTGTCATTTACTTATTAGGTCAGGCCAAATCACCCATCATCAAGACTATTAATTTAGTTGAAATTATGAGTGTTCATGAGTTGGTTCGGTTCGATCGTAGATTATTTGGCTCACTCAAGTTGAATCGGTTTGGGTCGATTTTTTTTTTTGGTTGGTCAGTTCAAAAGATTTAAACTTAATTTTTTTTAATTTTAAAAATTCAATTGCAATTATTAAAAAATAAATTTAAAAACTAGATTTATGATATAAAACATTTTAGATTAAGAAATATGAGAAATTTCCCACTTTTCCATATTAAAAATATAATATATTACTATCCATGGTTAGGTTGTTCGATTTTGGATGGTTTACAAATGACCTAAGTGAAATTGATCCAACTTGGTCGAATTAGGAAATTTTTGAACCAAAGCCGACCTAAAATATATACTAGAAAACCAACCAACTCGGGTCGAGTTGATCGGGTTGGTCGGTTTCATCAATTTGATGAATAAACCTAACTGAAATTAATTATTGTTATTTTTGTATTATAAAAATTTTTATTAAAAGTAGTATATAAAATATGAATAATTATTAATTATTTAAATAGTTTAAAATATAAAATAATTGTATACTCTTATGTGATTCTATTAGGGTCATTTACTAGAACACATCTTATAGTTTTACTTATTTATTTAAACCTACCTTATAGTTTTCATTTTATTAAAACATCCCATATATTTTACAACTTATTTACTTAATCAACCTTTCATTAAGGAGTGTTTGTTTTGCCATTAGGCCCATGATTTTTGTATTCCAAAAATACCCTTAACACTTTTTTTTTGTACAGAAAACAAAATTAACCAAATATAGCCAATAGAGTGGTTTCCTGTGTCTTATAAAGGGCAAAAATGGTACTTTTATTTTTATTTTTATTAAATTTATTTAAATGAACATTAGAGTCAACATCGTCATTTTCCACTGTCGTCTAATGGAAGATTGATTAAATCCATTACAAATTATAAGTGGTGTTTTAGTAAAATTTTAACTATAGGGTAGATTTTAGAAAGTCCATGAAACTATAAGGGTTATTTTAGTAAATGACCATTTCTATGATTTAGCCTTCGCTTAATAACTCTGCTAGTATATTTATAAAACCAACAACCATGATCGGTCTACTAATCAAACTTAAAGCCGACTCACCATTATATATATATATATAAATGAATTAAGGGTCCGTTTGGTTTATAGTCAGAATCAGAATTGGAATTGAAATCAGTAAGAATGGGATTTCATTCGCTAGGGAGGGGTAGAGAATGGAAGCCAAGACAAACAAGTATCCGCCGCACTACAGTAAAGATTTTCCATATGGAATAGCTTTCAATTTCAAAAGCCCAACGACCCAAATTTTTTTGAAAGACCCCAGTCTAATTCCATTTATTAATCAATCAAGGATTCACAATTCTCATGGTATCCTCAGACAAAGCATCTTCAATACAGAGCATTTATCCCACTTATCAGTTACAACCCAAAGACCCAAATGAGTTCAACTCATCACTGGTTCATATCCCCAACCCTCTACCAAGCTAGGCAAATGATATTCAAGGCACTGGTTTCATATAACTTGATTCGCTTCATGAACAAGCTAGTGACTTGAATTTGAATCTGATGTGCGTACTCCCATTGATTTCTTATTTTACAAGTCTTTGGTTAAGAGGTGGTTGAGAGATGAGTCCATTAATGGTGAAAACCCTAATAATATGTATGGTCCCACTTAGAGTTAAATACAAACGCAAATCACGTCAAAGAGGTGGGTGCAAATACAACTTCAAGAGGCTAACTCTGGGTTTTCTCCATTTTTCACGTATACAAATTGAGCATCTTGTACTTGCAGTCCATTGGTCTCATCGTAAATCATCATCTAGCTAGAATCTAGTTCGTCTCATCTTCGTTCCCTTTGTTTTTTTATCCAACTGTTTTAGCAACAAAATCTCCCACGCAAAGTAAGAGATGCTCGAAAAGGCTCTGTTCTCCGACTTCTCTCAGACGAAGGAATTGTTGGCTGCTCACGTAAGGGTTTCTGATGTAGCCGCGGCTGTTTTGGGTCTATTTATCTTCACAGCTTTGGTTCAGAAACTCACCAACAAGGGACCCCTATTATGGCCAGTTCTGGGGATCATGCCCACCTTGTTCTTCAATATCAACCGAGCCTATGATTGGGTTACCGAAGCTCTCATCAAATCTGGAGGCACATTTCGTTTTAGAGGGATGTGGACCAGCGGCGCATATGGCATCGTCACTTCTGATCCTTCCAACATCGAGTACATGCTCAAGACAAGATTCAAGAACTTCCCTAAAGGGCAGTACTTCCGGGAGAGGTTCTCCGACTTGCTCGGCGATGGCATCTTTAACGCCGATGATGATTTGTGGAAGGAACAAAGGCAGATCGCGACGTCGGAGATGCATTCGAGACGGTTCCTCCAGTATTCTCTTCAAACCATTCAGGACCTGGTGCACCAGAAGCTCTTGAAATTGCTAAACAAGCTTGCGGTTTCGGGGGAGAGCGTCGATCTCCAGGACGTTCTCCTCTGGTTCACATTCGATAACATCTGCACCGCGGCATTCGGAGTCGACCCGGACTGCTTGGCCATCGACCTTCCCGAGGTCCCTTTCGCGAAAGCTTTCGAGCTAGCCACCGAGTTCAGTGTGTTGAGGTTCGTAATGCCTCCTTTGTTATGGAAGCCCATGAAGTACTTTGGGGTGGGACCCGAGAAGCGATTCAAGGAGGCGGTTGAAATAGTTCACAAATTCGCGGAGAAGACGGTGATCGATCGGAGGACGGAAAACTGCAAGCTCGGCAACCTAAATGGTCGTTCTGATCTATTGTCAAGGATCATTGAGATGGAAGACCCAGATGAAAAGGGCAAGAAGAAGTTGTCGGACAAGTTTCTTAAAGATTTCTGCATAAGCTTTACCTTGGCGGGACGGGATACAAGCTCGGTAGCACTAGCATGGTTCTTCTGGCTATTACACGAGCACCCGAGAGTCGAACAGCGAATTCTGGAGGAGATCAAGGAGATGGTCGACCATCGGGAGTCGAAGAAGGGGAAGGTTGACGATGTAACTTTTTCCATGGACGAGCTAAAGAAGATGGTGTACCTTGAAGCAACCCTATCAGAAACCCTCAGGCTGTACCCGTCGGTACCGGTGGACTTCAAGGAGGTTCAAGAAGACGACGTGTTCCCTACAGGAACGGACGTCAAAAAGGGTGCTCGAGTGTTCTACAGCATTTACTCGATGGCTAGAATGGAGGACATATGGGGAAAAGACTGCAGGGAGTTTAAGCCGGAGAGATGGATCAAAGACGATGGGGAACTGGTGAACGAGAGCCAGTTTAAGTTCGCAGTGTTTAATGGAGGATCGAGGTTGTGTGTAGGGAAGAAATTCGCTTACATGCAGATGAAGTTGGTGGCTGCTTCTATCCTATTGAGGTACTCGGTTAATGTGGTAGAGGGCCAAACCATTGTTCCAAAATTAACCACCACACTTTACATGAAGAATGGCTTGATGGTTACTCTCCAACCAAGGATGAAGTGAATCTGCTGCTGTAGCCTGTACTCTGTAGCATTTGCTTTGAAGCCGGCCTGTTGATTAATTAATTGGGCAATAATACAGATTACTGATAAATTAAAATTAAGGTATATCTAAGAAAAAAATTCTCAAGTGTGTGTCGTAAAATAAATGTATACATAAATGGAGCAGACATTATTTGCTTTGATTGTACTATGATATATAATTGGGCCATTTAATAAAACAGCCCCTATATATGGTTTGCATTTTACTAAAATACTTGTAAATTTTTACCGATTTACTTAACCCACCTTCCATTATACGGAGGTGGAAAATAATGGTTTTGACCCTAAGGCTCCTCAGTTTGGTTGGAAAGAGTACAAATACAAATTTGTGGGGGGACTTACTTAATATAATTGAGCTGACATGAATTAATTAATAATTATGATGAAGTTATGTACCAAAGATGTATGTCTAGATCTAGTATAGACATCTTGCATTTTTAAGGGTTAAATAACTTGATAATTAAGGAAGGAGAAGCAGTGTTTGACAAGATTGATTCATACAAACAGTGTTTGAACTTGAATTGGTTTTGTCCCTCCTAGGCAATAAATTGATGTAATTAAATAGTAGGCTTATCCAACCTGATCCTAAACGGCCGGTCAAACTCTATCCTACGTTATCTCAAACTCTATATACCTCATAGCTAGTCTCTCAACCTTATCTCATTACAATATTCCCTAACAGCTAGGATTTTAATTCTATCTGTATATGTAGATGTGCGCTTTCTCCTTCTGTGGTTTTCAGGATAAACGAAAGAAAAAAAAAAAGCGGTTGGCAGATTCTTCACATTGAGAGATAAACCTAAAAGAGTTTCATGGTTTCTTCAAAACGTCGAGCAGTGCTAAATTATGCAAGAGTGTGAAGACGATAAGGTATAATAAAGTAGAATTGAATTAGTTAAAATTTGTAGGTAAGGATCGGTTGGTGGCATCTGGACACTCCTGCTAACAGGTCAAGTGGTTCCTGGGACTTGAATAAAAGGAGACAATAGTCGTAAATTCGGCCTCATTGACTGGGTTTGAAATTAATTTAAATGAGACAATTCCATTTCCACCTCAAGTCAAGCTTCAGTGTTAATTGGGTGCGTGGGAATTGAATCCATACAGGTACTCTGGTGGGTGGATCATGGATGGAGCTGGCTCCATCCAACTTAGCTAGGCCAGATATGGGTCTACACTCTACAGGTGGAGTTTTTTATAATATAATATAATACATGATCACTTGAGTTGACGACATGTTCATTCATTCCCCTTTCAGCTTACACATGCACAACACACGATCCCTTAATTTGTACAGTACAAATAAGAAGAACACCACCACCATAGTCCATGGATGCAACTTATGACACATGCAGGCGGTCTCTTTGGACTCCATTTGTTTGTGGTGCAATTTCATATGCTTTAGTACAAATGAATGCAAGTGTAAGGGATAAGAGTTGATCCGGCCGGTTAGCTTTTGTCTCAGGTTTTATTTTACTTCATCCACAATGTGCAAACGAATTGAAATAGACAAAGCAAAACCTAAAATAAGAATGAATTGAACATGCAGAATTTGCACCCGATCCGCAAAAATACTACTCTAGGCAATAGGAATAGATGATAGGCAATATGTTAGGCTGTGTACGTGATTTCTATCAGCCATGCATGCATTAAGTAGTTGGACCTTCCAACTGAATCAAGAAATTAAATTCCAACCAAGCAAGGGCCCATTTGCATTATCACCTCATTAAAACATATTTGACATCGTCACAAATTACGTAATCCTTCTACCCATTGGACATAATTTGTTATTGCTTTCAAGGGTGTGTGTTTAGTAACGAAGGAGCCCGAGAGGGAATATACATTTACATATTACTCATTACATTCAATCGGGCCGGGGTCCATTTGCTTGAGGTCCCCTGACCTTACCACACACAAATTGCAGTTGCATCAACTTGACCATTCAGCTACTGGTCTCTAATTCTAATCTCACACTATTAGCATGCATTTCTCTTAGCTTTCAAGACAGAAAAGATTGAAAGTTTGGACTGTTAATAGCTCATTAATTCTATGCATTGGAATTAAGTAGCTAATGAACAGTTTGCCTGGAAAAACAAAAATAATAATCTAGGACACTTGAAAAGTTTAGGCATTTAGGCATAGCCTAAGAGGGTTCTATGTAATTGTCGCGTTAATATTACGAAATGGTTAAGTTTTAGCCATTGCGCGCCTATTCACAAATTTAGTACTTCTGTATCTTAGTTCCTGTTTGGACCTGTAACCTGCTTTTGGGTTGATCAACACAAATTGGCATACAACTGTTATTTGAGGCTGTTTATAATTGAAACAGGTATAGATAAAAATGCATGTAGTTGGAGTCCCGATCTCCTGCAGATTTTTCTGTACATTAAATTAGAGAATTCTATGTCAGTACCCTCTCATGTGTGCGAGTAATTCTCTCATCCCATTTTTTATATATTAAAAATTACATTAAATTTTAAATCATAGGATTTACTCTTCTCCTCTTTCGCCAAATTTTTCTCCAAATAACTGAATAATCCTAGATACCAGAAAGAAAAACAGGGGATAAGGGTTCACCGAATGCACAATTCTCACATCAATTTAACATTGATTTTTTTCTTTCTTTTTTTTTTTTCTAAGGGACGAGGCCACTAGCATGAACCTTAAGGCTGCACCTGTTTTCTTGAGAATGAACATAAAATATTTTTACTTTAAATAATTCAGCAATTTTTGCTCCCCTTTTAATTCATTTATTGCAAATAAAACGAAGTGTTTATTGTGCAAGAGGGTACAATACAGCTCAAATATTTCAGCCTGAATTTTTTGTTCAACATTTTTATGTTGAAACAAACAAAGCATGGGAAAACTACAAGGGAAAAAAATGAAAGGATATTATTTAAAACCCACCATGACTTTTCAAAACCTCAAAAGAGCCCCATACCAGTGAATTTTGTCCTCTAAAACTCACACTCCATTAGATTTCTGTTAAGTTACCATTAGTGGTTATTGGCAGAAATAGTCCATCATATCCCAAAAAGAAAATTTCGTCATAAATGCAACATTAAATTTTGTAGGCTCATTAATGGAATAGTATTAATAAAATAAAAAAAAGGAAATTGTCAGTGATTTTTTGTTTTCCAAAAGCCACCACCTATTTGCGTTCATTGATAAAAATTGTCCATCTGATTTCGGGCCAAAGCCCCCTACAGTGAGACCTGTGGCCCACTTATATTTAGATATTTGTCCTTCCAAGAAAAAGAGCATTAACTTGCATACTAACGAAACCCAAAGCCAACTACCATGTAGACACATGGCCACCTATGATTTTGTTTTCTCTTACTGCTTTTACATGTGTGATATTGTAACTTTTCAGACGTGAGAATTTCCCACTCTCAATCTCTTCCTAAAAAATGTACAATATCAAACAATTTTCAATCTTCTTGCACATTCACTCTAACTGAACTTTTTACACATTCAACCATCTCCTCCCATTCTCCCCTCACTCACACACTTGGTGTCCCATTTTTAC
This sequence comes from Nelumbo lutea, assembly GCF_056320005.1. Taxonomy (NCBI): domain Eukaryota; kingdom Viridiplantae; phylum Streptophyta; class Magnoliopsida; order Proteales; family Nelumbonaceae; genus Nelumbo; species Nelumbo lutea. The sequence goes on from NC_142687.1 coordinate 8,043,015, forward strand.
AGAAAATAAAATTTCAATTCAACTGCCACTTTCCTATTTTTACGGGAAATAGAATTCAAATATAGTAATGTACTTCATTGTGGGTAAACCCATGTTGCTTACTTTAAGGAAACAAATACACACATCTACTTTTTTTTTTGAGAGAGAAAGATAACCAGATTTCATTAAAGAACTCAATCCAACTTCCAACTTACTCGGTGTGTAATCTATATAGACGTAGGCCTTTTTACACTAAAAATCAATTCAGTCGGATTAACCAACCAACTGCAAGATTGAACCGTCACTGACCGTCGGTAAACAAGGATTAAAAAAAAAATACCATTATAAACATACCTTCCACAAGAGAAACAAATATTACACCTTTTGGGCACAGACAATCTGATGCGTGGCATCTGATGCTGCTATTAGCTTCTAAAACCAATTCTTTGAACAAGGGTAACCTTTCAATTGCCTCGTAGGTTTAAAGAGTATTATAACGGAAGTGTATCTTTACCAACAGAACAAAAAAAATAATAAAAAGAAATAAGTAAAAAGCATGTTAACTGACTTCCCAACTGACCAAAAAACTTTCCTGTCACCAGCTAATAAAATCAAAAGAAACAAATTGAGCATTGAATCATGCCTCCAAAATAGAACCTACACAGTTACAAAAAGAGAGCCTAAAGAACTGAAAGCTCCTCTCTCTAAATTAAAAGGAGCCACGCCTTGGTCTTTCTTCCGCAACATTCACTCTAATTGCTCTTCCATCCAAACTCTGCATGAGGAATGATACATGGCCAGGTTATTTGTTTTAACAAAAGTGTTGTACGACAAAACAGAGGACTATTGCCAATATACTAGTTACACAGCAAAACCAAGTATAATTTAGTAACATCTGCATGGTGATCATGGGTCGGGCTGGGTTTAGAACCTATGATAAGGTTTATAGCCTGCACCTGGGGCTGGCCAAGGCCCCAGGCCTGAATTGCCCAGACATGGGCCGAGTTCCAGGCCAATGAATTTAAATATAAATTATATAATATTTTATATTATATGACATAATATATGTTTGCAATTTTTGTTATATATCATATAATGTAAAATATGATATAAAATAACACATACACACATGACCTAACCACCACCATGCTCGCATTCCATTCTTCATCCATATAATTAGCAAAAGAAAAGTTACTTAAAATAAAAAAAAAATGTGGCATTAGAATAAATTTGGGACAATATCAGTTACACTCAAGGGAAACATAAGACCACTTGTTCTCTCATCCTTCTTAATGGAACCACATGATTAATTAAAAAAAAGTATGCATCTTACCTGTCCATCAAGGGCAGCAATGGCATCATCCAACTCGGTTTGCGAGGACATCGTCACAAAGCCAAACCCACGTGAACGTCCAGTCTCCCGATCATAAACAATCCTGGCATCCACAACCTTACCGTGTTCACTGAATACTTGCTCCAGGCGAGAGTTATCAACTTGCCATGGCAAGTTTCCAACATAGATCCTAAATGATGGTTCTAACACTCGTGGGGGTCGCTCAGGTCTGGACCCTCTTGGAGCAGCCTTGTTTACAGTAAGAAGCCTGCCACCAGCATCCTGTTTCAACACATGGAGAAATAGTAAAACAAAGTGGGCCGATTGAGTTACAATTTAATGATAAGAGTATAAACTAAGCAAATTACTGCAACACACCAAACAAGGACACAACATTTTTACAAATGGTTGACATGCCTAGTACACAACAATTGTACTGAACACATTATATAACTGTTGGCCGATGTTCGACTGTTATTGGTTTAACTAAAAAGAAAAGGAAATCCAACCCAACACAGATGGAGCAAATTATGCAGCATTATATCAATTAAGACATCAGAAACTTGTTACAGGTCTTAATACAGGAAGAAAGTTCAACTGTCTAAAGATCAAAGATGGGTGCATCTTTATTGCTATATTCAATTGACATTCAAATTATATGGACAAACCATATGATGTGAGTAATCTTTCTTGATCCTGCATCTGTCATCAAAATCAGTACTTAATAAGTGAACATGCTTGCTTCAGAATTTAATATTCCTCCTACTCTTATCACATCTATCTCGTATACCATGCATATAATAGTGTGTCTGACTTCTTGACCATCAAACATTTAACTCCGTAATATGTGGTTTGCTCTTTACACTTCCTATTAAAACCTCCCTTCAAATTCAGGCATATGCCAATTGAACAGTATTCCTGAGTATTCTATCCACCAGCATCTAGTTGTATGGACAACAGCCTCTCAATATCACCTCCATATTGAAGTATAGTGAAAACAATCACCTTGGCAAAGTCAGCATGACCATTCTTAAACAACTCCCTACTTCCATTCCCATGGCCCTATTTCTCCTAAAATTAAACAAAATGTTCTGTGTTAGCATGGTTGTCAAGGTGTTGACTAGGCAATGAAGTAATCTTGGGAGACCACTTACAGGTGGATCCATGAATATATTATTTAAGGCACCCCACACCCGCCCAATACACAAGGTGCTTGCCTAGGTGGTAAGATGGGCACCCATAAACAGTTTACTATTCCTCTTATGGCATCTCCTATTGTATATGCTTAATCAATTCGTAAACAATCAATTCAAAAATATATTTTCTCAATGCTTATTCTTGAATATGTGGCTCCAAGTGAACAAAAAACCACAAAGAAGAATCAAAGAGACAATGCTGAAAGTGTGTGTTTGTGTTTCTATTTTATGAAATTGTCAAGTTGAAATACAACTATTAACTAATAATAAATTAGCACTGGTTTGTCCAACATCAGATAAAAGAGGCGTGTTCATTAGGAGATGCAACCTGAGCCGAGCTGACCAGAACAGGTCATGCAAAAAGGGCACTTGCATTTGGTGGTAGTGTGTGTCACATAGCACAAAACATGAGGCACCACGTCCCCTCGTGGGATTTTTGATTAGCCACAATTCCAACAATCCAACTTCCAAAAGGTTGACAATTCCTCTTGGCTTGTCTGCAATCATCAGGTTTGGTCCTTACAGGCACACCAAATGGTTTATAAGAAGTAAGCAACCCCATCCCCACCTCACCCCCCAAGAAAAAGAAGGGCAAATTTCTTAAAGTACCCTTAAGGTTTAGATAATTGACTAACTCCACCCATACTGTTTTGACTATTGTCTTAAAGTACCCCTACTGTTTCTGGCAATTGCCCTCATCATTAAATTCTAACAGAGGAAGGTGAATTGTCACTTTTGCCCCTATCTCAGATAAACGTGCCAAAATGTAAATTACATTTTTGACCATCGCTTTAATACAGTTTTGTTGACCGAATGAAGAAAGGACACCATTGTCTGCATGGGTTACCACTGCAACTCCCGGTGGTGTGACAGCATGAAAGATTCGTCTAGGTAAGGGTTTTTAAAGGGAAAATGATTTAAAGTGGATGAAGAGATCAGATTACATCATTTCCTCTCTACAGAATGGCGATAAAATGATTTTTTTCCTATTTCCAACACGACCCTCTTCTCTCTCTCTCTTTCTCTGTGAACCATTGCAGAAGCACTTCTCGAGGGTTCCATTTCTCTTTTAGTATTTTCCCTGCATTCCTTTCACTTGTGTGGCTCCATGCGTCAAGGCTCTGTTGCCTCTGTTGCCATAAATCCAGCTCTCCTTCTTCCCATCACAGATTCGATGTTCTAACTTCAACCATCAGAAGAAAAAAATCAATACACTAAAGAGATGAGCTAATTCCTAAGCTTTGAGATCTGAAGAAAGGGGTGGAAATTTGAGGACTTAGTTGAAGAAAGGTGATGTCCTTGCATTTCTGTCACTGTGAAAAGCCCTCATCGTCTGACTATCATTCCGTCGTCATTCCACCATCATTGCCACGCCACCATTGCCGAAGCCAACAATTAGCTTCATTCATACAACCACCGCCTGGTCCATTCCTTTATTCACCAGAAGCCCTCTGAACTCCTCTTAGTCTTCCACCTCAAAACCCAGTTCCAAGAAAATGTTTTCACCAGAAGCTCTCCGTGGCACTGGCATGCCAAATCATTGCCAAGAGGGAAATTATCAAACATCTGAAGGCTGAAGCACTTCGTGGTCTGCCAGATCATTGCCGAATCTGCAGCTGAGAAGCCAGTTGCTGGTTCTTCTGCTAGTAATGGTGTTGGTAGCACTTCATGACCTGCCATATTTTCTTATATGCCTCCACATCTCCATAACTGGTCTTCTTCTTCGAAACCTTTGGCAGCTCTGGCATAGAGTGGCCCTTTCGTGAGTAGTGGTCGATTGTGTTATGGTAGTCAGCTAACTTAGGTGGAGGTGGTGGTCCCCTCATCATCTACGGTGGTGGAATAGACCCAAACCCTGATGATCCGGTAGTGCTGGAGATTTCTCACATGGCTATCAAATCTTGAAGAATAAACTGCAACAAATGGAGCCACCGGAGAGATTGATTAATTTCAGTTCATATGTTGTTTCTGTTTGTTTCTATTGTTGTTCCCATTTCTGCAGTGGTGGTAGCGGGTAGAGTCAATAACAGGGAGGGAGATTCCATTTTTTACCCAAACTAGTGGATCAGATTTAACAGAGAACAACAGTAGTTGCAGCAGCAGCAGAAGCATTTTCTCGACAGAGGAAGTGATGTTGAGGGTAGGACATGTTTGCCCATTCAAGGGTACTTTTGGCATTATCTGATGATTAATCAACCATGTGATATTACATGTGAACGAGTCATGACGGAGACTTAACAGTAAGGGATGTGTTAGTCAATTGTCAGAAACAGTAGGGGTACTTTAAGACAATAGTCAAACAGTAGGGGTGGAGTTAGTCAATTAACTAAACCTTAAGGGTACTTTAAGAAATTTGCCCAAAGAAGAAATATAAAAAAAGTAAATACAATAGCTATCATCACCCACCCCAAAAAAGAAAATAAATAAATAATCATTCTGACCTTCATGGAGCCACAAAAAAAATTTATCCAAGGAATGCTCTTGATATGAGGATCTGTTATGAGCATATAGCTAGCATGTTCCACTTGATTATTGCAGTTTCTACATTAAGAACCTCTCACACTAACTCAATGTTTTAAAATGCGGAGGTGTGATGCAAGGTGTTCCACTACCTATAGGCGTTAGGTAGTTCAGAACGCAAGAGGCGTAAGCCTCCCAAACACAAGGAGGTGTAAGCCTCCTTAAGAGGAGGGGGGTTAGGAGGAGGATGAAGAGTAAGGGGGGATCTCATTTTTTCTTTATTTTTTCTTCTCTTTCTTTTTCTTTTCCTTTCCTTTCCTTTCCTTTTTTTTTTCTTTTTCCTTTTTTTTCTATCTTTTTATATAAGATGTGCATGAGGCGCATGATGTGTATGCCCCTAGCACGCCTCATGAAAAAAGCACAAGAGGTGTCAGTGCCTCTAGCATACGCCTTGGGGCATTTTGGGAGAGCCTCCAGGTGTACACCTCCCACGCCTTTAAAACACTGTACTAACTTCATTTATAATATCTATGATAATTCAATAATGCACTACAAAGAAAATTTTATCAGGATCAACCAATAAAATAACCACTTCTAATTATGGGAATAATTAAGGTATCTTTCTAAGTTGAAAACCAAAAATTTTTAGTAAGAGTGCAAGCATCATGAAATGTTAACATACTCATCGCTAGACTTAAACTTGGCTAGTGCTTTATCCTAATTAGTCTAAATTTTAAAAAACAAAGGTATAGACTCCACCAAGTAAGAGTGCAAGCCTACTTGTGCTCTATATGCTTTTTTTTCATAAGAGGCTGGATGTTATATAAAACTTAGCTAGTTATTGCTTCCAGATGATGGCATAAACCACAATTAACCTAGAAACCTCATAATGAATTTTGCTTCCTTCTTGGATATTTCAATTCAGAAAAAAAAAAAATCTGTATCAATTCTAGTGTTTTAAAAGTGCAAGGCGCAAAAAAGATGCAGAGGTCAATTTGTGCCTGAGGAGCAAGGCGTAAAAGTACCCAAAAAAATGCTAAAAGTAAAAACATTCAAAAAAATAAAAATATTAACATAATATTAATAAAAAATATAAACTTAAATTTTAAAATAAATGTTTTAAAAAACCTATTATCTAAAATTAAAATACATAAACATAAGATGTAAAGCATATTCAAATGATAATTTAAAAATAAGATCAAACATATAAAACATTTTCAAGCATGTAAAACCTCTAATCTCTTTTTTCACTCAATTGCATTACTTCAAGTAGCTAATGTAATGTAAAACATATTACATTCCTGATTCTACGAGCCACCTTTGTGCCATGCCCCTTGAGGCAAGCCCAAAAAAAATCGTATTAGGATGAATGAATGAACATTAGCAAATAGGGGGTTCTCGGAGTCAGAGAAAAAAAAGCGTCAAATTTTCAAAAGACACATGCCTGGGCTGAGGTGCGAGGCGCATCAGGCATGCACGCCTAGGTGCACCAGGCATTCGCCTTTTGAAAGGGCTGCGCCTAGGACCTAGGTGAGGCACATACCCTAAAATGTGCCTCGCCTGTGCAGCTAGGTGCGCCAAACCACTGATCAATTACCTATTCATATTATGCCCTGCCAGTAATTGGAAAACATAGTTAAATAATCATGTCGCCCAAGTGGATAAGAAATGAATAACCAAAAAATAGACTTACAGATTAGACAGAAAAGCTACAGACCTCAAAGAGATTGATAAAAAAACACAAAAGGAAACTCAATAAGCATATGTTGGATTGACTATAACCAACAGAGTAGGAAGCTGTAAGCAGAGAAATACACCCTCCTAAATCAACATAACCAAGTAAAAACTCCATCAACAGGATACGATAATAAAATCGTAAATGACTAATAAAATTGAAACAACGTTTTTCACTTTCTTATCCATGCATATAACCTTTTAGACAAATATACAATTTCTACAAACTAACTGCTATAGAATGAATAATCAACGAATAGATAAGCAAATTTAAAAGAAAGGAGGACAAATATTTACGTAACGGTTGAACATTTCGATAGCTTTCTCCGCTTCTTCAACAGTACTCATCGTGACGAACCCGAACCCACGACTCTGATCTGTCTCTCGATTGTAAATTACCTAAAAATGAAAAAAACGCAATAAAACCCCCAAGAAGTCTTCTAGCCAATACATATATGCAGAAACTAAGCATCGGTAATAACAAAAAAGTTACCTCAGCAACCTCAACAACTCCAGCCTGGTCGAAGAGCTGAGCCAACTTCTCACTATCAATGTCATAAGGTAAATTGCCAACATAAAGTTTTGCCTCTTCAGGGGGTTCCGAATAAGACTCATCACTCTCCCCAAGAAACCCGTCCACGCCGCTCTCTTCTCCATCTTCAGGCGCACTCCCTTCTGTCGCCGCATCTTCCCCTTCACCTTCCCAATCCGACAAACGAGCTTCGGTCTCCTCGCCCTCTTGATTCTCCCAATTGAACCCTTCCTCCTCAACCTCATTCTCTTCCTCTTGTTGAGCCCAGTCGGAGGTCTGTGCTACTAGAGCGATTATGGTCGAAGAAGAAAGCTTCTTTTTCAGAGACATCCACGAAGGAAGTGACGAAGAAGAAGAGCATGAGAGATGAAGAAGTTTAATAGGTTTAGAAGGGAGAGAGAGAAATGGGGATGAAGTTTTGGTTGTGAAGAGGGTTGGGAGAGAGGTTAAGTATCTGTCCGCCATTGATACAGTCTTGAATAGAGGTTTAGTTACAGAAGCCATGGTGGCCGAGAAGAGAGAGATTTGGAATTTGGGAGGGAGGGGAGAGGATAAGGGATAGAAGAGGGAGCGGAGTTTATAGAGAATGAGGGTTCCAAAGCGAACAGCCGGTCCAAGAACGGCCAGAACGGGCCGAACCAGAGAGGTCTTCAGGCTTCATCTAGTACTTTAGATATTTTCATTTTGTTGATAGACCGATTCTCCTCGTGGACTCGCGACTCGTGAGGACATAAGAGATTAAGAGGTTGTTGGTGCGTGCATCCGTATAATGGCCCGGCACGATTTTGCAGGCTGCCTGTCTTTTAGCGGGCCGGCCGTGCTGGGACACTGGCATGGAAGTAAAGAGTGTAAATGTGTGATAGATCGGTTTTGGATTGGACCCCATATCAAAATCCAATTGGACGGATTGAATGGACTAACAACACATTGAATGGGATCAGTTCGGACTTAATGGTCCAAAGTATTTATTGGATTGAATTGGACGTGATCCATCCATAATGAATTTATATTGGATTGGGTTGGATTGAGATAATGTATGATCCATTTGATAGAAGATAAAAATATAAGTGTCAATCAATGAGGTTTAGGTTAGAATTAATCCAAAGTAAAATAAATTTGAACAGTCTAGACATTTGAATTGGACAACATATAAAAAAAAACTATCAAAAAAGACATTGAATTGGACAGTTCTAAAATATTTATTGGACTGGATTGGATTGATCATTTGTAATGGACTCACATTGGTTTGGATTGGACCAAATCCAGTCCAATTGACACCCCTACATGGAACCCTTCATAGGTCAAGCAGGGGTTAGGGTGGGGTGGAGGCCTCATGACCCACCCCAATCCCGACCTTGATCGGGGATCCATATTAATCCCCACCCCCACCAAAGCAATTCCCACACGTGTGTAAGTGTATCGAATGAGGAGTGAAAGATGATGTAGCGCGATTTGACTACTCCTGCTCAAGGATGATCTAGCTTCCAGGCAACGAGCTAGGTGAATCTGCAAGACAACGGATCAAAGAACTCGAGGTGGCTGACCCAACGGGGTTGTTCTGATGCTTAAGTCAGTAAACTATGCTGCGAGCTGAAAAAGCTTTAAAAGCTAGAGAACTAGAGAGTAGAAAAATCACGCATACCTTGTGTCATTGGGGTTAGTGCCTTTATATAGTTGAGCCCTCGCGGGTTTTGTGGATCGGTTTCGGGATCTTCGTCTTGATGGGATTCGTTTCCGCTTTAATTGGGGAGTAACGTTATCAACTAATAAAGATTATCAATTCCGCCCGAATCGGGTGGGGAGAAGGTAATGCCTGCCGTTACGTGGCATGATCCCGTGAGGTTCGGAGTTTGTTGGAGAGACTTCCGGGATCATTACGTGGCGATCCAGGTCAGTAGCCCTGAGTTGATACTTCAGTCTTTTAGTTCCAAACTGGATTGAATGCTGAGGTGGCTCTGTGCCGAGGTGACCCTGTGCCGATGTGAGCCTTGTGCTGAGCTCAATTGTTGTGAACTAATCTTACCAGGCTAACCTGCCATCTCTTAGTCGGGTCATGTCCACATGTCCCCTTTTCGCTAGGTTGGCCCAAATCACCATTCAACAATTGCCCCCACTCCTCGAGACAGGGGTCTTAACCTGATGCGGGGAGTTCATGACGAGTCTAGGTGGATTTGTTATGAGGTCTAGGCGATTTGACGGGCGAATCATTGGTCAGACATGTTCGGTCACCCGACTCAACCAAGAATAACCTAAGTCATGTCTGGTGTACGTGCACGTCACACCATTTTATAAACTCCGCGGACGTCAAAACATGCGCTAAACCGATTTCAACCTCGGGGGTCGTGCAACCAGTTTTCCTAGGAGTCGTTGGATCGTGACGATCTCGCCCATTGATTCCCAGACACACCAGCTATAAATAGGGGGCAAGGGACTCATTTTCTTCGCCACAAGTTTGATAATCCGCAATCTAAGGTCGCGTTCGAGTCCTTCAGTTCAGTGTCTTCCCGAGGTCGTCTTCCCTTCTCCGGTCTTTCTTTTGGTGAGTCTTCCCTAGCTCTCTTTTTCGATTCTGTGCCTTTCCATTATGTCCAGCTTTAGTTTTGATAGCCTCTTAGACGGAAGTGGTGAATTCGCTAGAGCCGAGGTGGGTACCTCGGCTCAGGCCGTAGATCCTCGTCCTACCGAGGAGGTTACTTTAGGTCAAGATGCGACCCGCAGTCCTCTCGATGTGGACTCACCCCAGGGGGAGCGAGAGGCCCCTGGTGACCTGGCTTCCACCTCACATCGAGGTTGACTGCTAGATAACTTTGGCCCATCGACAATGACAGCGAATAGAATCCTATCCCTAGTAGCCCGGTATAGACTACCAAACAACCTCGTTTACAGTATCACCTTAGGTAATTTCCCTTGGGAGCATGGTCATGATGAGATCATGATCTTCGAGGAACAACTCGTAGCTGTTATTTGTCTTCCACTTCACCCTTTGATGGTCGAAGTCATAAAGTTGTTCAACATCACCATAGACCAATTGCACCCGAACTCCATCCGCAACATCGTAGGAACCATTTCTCTTTTCCACGACCACAACCTTCCTCTCGATCTCGACATCTTTTCCTCTATTCTTTCCATTAAAAAGAACTCATCCAGTGTTTTGCCCAAGCATAGACGAACTTATTACCTATCACCTCGTCTTGGCTTCAAACTCTTGCACAAGCTCCCGAACAAGGTCCCAGCTTGGAAGATGCGCTATTTTGTGGTCCGCAACACCGAGGGGTGGCCTTTTCCGACCCATTGGAGGGCAGCCATCTAGGACCTTGAAGTCCGATTTGACCTGAAGACAAGGGAGGCACTCTGATCTTGGGCGGAGCTCGATTTTAAGTTCCTAGACTTCGTGACCAAGGAGAAGCTTGTGCAGGCCAGTCTGAGTCCTGGTAAGTCGTTGTTTATTGTATTTCCTTTGTTTTATTTTGGTGTTGTTTTTGACAGTTCGCTTTTTTTGCAGCTATCATGGACATCCCCATGAACGAACTCTTCGGGAGTATGAAGAAGGGGAAAAAGAAGAGAGCTTCAAAAAGAGATCGCATTTAGTCCCTGCCGGCTGCCGTTCTAGAGCCTAAGTAGCCATAAACCGCCGAGCAACCTCCTTTGATAGACTTGGTCAAGGAAGAATCGGGCAAGCTCTCCCCGCCCCACGCGCCCAAGAAGGCTACGTCTTCGGAGCCTGCCCCTGCAGTTGTCGCTTCTTCAAGCAGCGACGACACTGCTCAGAGCATTCTGACTCCGAAATTCGGCCTCCTCAAGAGCAAAGGCGCATTGTATGCCGAGGAGGTTGCTAGTTGGGCTGAACTGCCGGTTGCTCAGCTCAGAGCCTGAGCGGCTACTCATTGCATGGTGGTAAGTTTTCGAACTTGTATTTTTCAATCTGTCTTGTACTTGGCTTTTTATATGCTGACGCTTGTTTTCTCCCCTTGGCAGGTGAATTCCACCATCCACGCCTTGGCTTATCAATTCGAGGTGAACTTGAAGCGGGCCCTCACAACCGAGGAGTCTTCCCGCAAGGCCCACACCGAGCTAAACTTAGCCCGCAACGAAAATAACCAACTGAAGAAGGACGTGTGGGCTAAGAAAGAGTTGATCACATTGCTAATGTCCGAGAAGAAGGAGCTCGAAGAGCGTGATGCGGCCTTGAAGAAAGAGCTCGCGGAGCGGAAGGCAGCGCTGAAGAGGAAGGTGGAGAACTTTGAGGCTCACTTGAAGGAGCAGACTAAGATACTCCTTTAGGCAGTGGAGGAGGCTAAGGTTAAGGCCGTTGATAGCTATAATTATAAAACCCTAGTAAGTGCACTAGTTATCAAGTAGTATAAAGATATCATTCCCATGAGGATTTAACAAAATAAGTATTAGAACTATAGCCTTCCTTAATTATTTGGACAACTGGATTTCAGATCTAACAATAAGAACAACTAAAAATTAAGAAGAGAAGAAAAAGAAATAAAAATAAGGGCAATCAATAACAAAACTTGCAACGATCTAATTAGAAGCGCTTGGACTGTTGGTCCACCTAACCCTTCCAATGGATATCCATTTATTAAATTAACCAAGACAATTTATTATTTTCATAAGCTGAAGTTTTTCCAAAATTATTTAATATTCCCTCTCAAGACATATCAAATTTGCCTCTATCAAGTAACCCTTCAATCTCTCGACTAGAAAAACTTATATCATAAGATGAATCATGTATATATATATTTCTATATACCATTCAATTCACACTATGAATATTCAGTCGATTATGTGAATTCCTCTCTCGATTCATTCACAAAAACCAAATCAATTAAGAAGTGGCCAAGCTCTTAATCGCATTATGCATAATAACTCATAGAAAATATGAAAATAACAATCTTGGATAAATCAGAATAAAAATCAATTCATTGTCGTGGTTAGGCTTCCCACAACCCTAGCTACAAATAAATTAATTCATGATAAAGGAAATAAAACAAACAAGGGTAAGAAAGAACTCATGATGTCACCCTTGAAGCTGAGATCTTGTCTTCTCCTTGCCGCCACCTCCTTTTTGAAGCCTTCTTGCCTTGTTGATCTCCTTCTTGAAGCTTTATTGATTGTCTTCTTGATTGCTTCTGAGAGAGAGCTTGAATGCTTGATGCCCAAAAGCTAGTTCCCCCCCCCCCCCCCTTTATATAGCTTTAGGAGGAGGAGATGTGTCCAACTCCTCTTAGGAGTTCTTTCTTAAAAATAGAAAGTCCTAATTAGATTTAATCATATCCTCTCCTATCTAGCAATTTCAATCTTTTATCTTTCTAGAATTACAATTGAAACTTAATATCTGATAGGACTCTTTATTCTTGAATTTGAGTTGGGATTCTTTACTAAATTGAGATGCTACAAGGCTTTTATGCGAATTGGGCTTCAGTTGTGAACTGGGCTTTACTATGAATTTTCTTCGACTTTGGGCCCAATTTTGAACTTGATGCATACTGAATCTATCAAACCCAAAACATTAAAGTTGCGGATTCTCCCTTATCCTTCCGGCACATCTTGAATCATCCCAATCGGAGTCCGGATGTGAGAGTTATGCCCAGATTACTGAATGGTGCCGAAACTGTGCAAAATCATCCGATTAGCCTTGTTTCCCTCCTGTCAACTTATTGCTTGCCTTGAATTGAAATACAAGAATAATGAGTCCAATTAACTACTAATTAAGTATAAAAGACTAAATATTTGGGGATAAAAATATGATAATTTTTATTCTCATCAGCCGTCGAGGAGTACAAGACTTCAACGGAGTACCGGAGGGAGATGGTCGAGGTGGGGACGGTGAGCTACCGCAAAGGTTTTAAACTTAGCTGGTGGCGGACCTGGCGTGAGTTTCCCCAGCTCGACCTCAGTGTCATAACTACTTTGAGGGTCACAGAGGAGATGGCCATCGAAGCTGCCCAAGATCCGGACTCCGAAATAGAAAGTGACGGTGACCTGTTCGATGATGACGAGGAGACCGGTGCAAGCGAAGCCTCTACCAAGGATGAAGAGCCCCGAAGTGACTAGAAGCCTCTTCTTGATCCTTTATGATGTATACTCTGAGCCTCCAAGTTCGGTTCATAGTGAAAGTTTTTTTTTTTTACTCAAAACTTTACATCAATGAAATGCAAGTATTTTGACTATCTCTATGCAAAAACTTTCAAAGTGTAAATAACTTCCAAACTGGCAAACTAAACCAAATAGGAGTAAAAAATTATTGGTTACCCCGAATTGTCAAGCTAACAAGTTGGACTACGAGTAGGGATAACTGTATTAGATTTTTCACCTAGTGTTGGTTACCTCGAACTGTCGAGCTAACGAACTGGACTCCAAGTAGGGGTAACTTCGCATCATTGTACATCGAGGCGGGCGAACACTGTAGGGTATATACCCGACCTGTCTGTACACGGGCTACTCGCTTAGGTGTCGGTTATCCCCTAGTGTCGAGCCATCGGGCCTAGCTCCAAATGGGATCAACTTGTTGTTATATGCCAACGTGGGCTAGACATAGTAGGGTTTGTACCTGAACTGTCTATGCCCCAGGCATGCGAACTGGTTTGCCTATGCCGAAGAGGCGACCAGGACTTGTCTGCCTATGCTGAAGAGGCAATTAGGACTTGTTCGCCCATGCCAAAGAGGCGACTGGGACTTATCCGACCATGCCGAAGAGGTGACTGGGACTTATCCGCCCATGTCGAAGAGGCGACTGGGACTTATCGTAGTGTCGAGGTCTTATGTCAGCTCATCATCATGGCCCTTGGGCTTTCGGGAGTGACTCACAGTCCTCTCTCCAGTTCGGTGATCACAAGTAATATCTTCTTAGGTTGCCGATGTTCCACGCTTAAGGTACTTGCTTCCCTTCCAGAGTCTCGAGCTCATACGTACCTTTCCCAAATACCCGTCTTACTCGATACAGACCCTCTCAATTTGGTCTGAGCTTACCAATGTTAGGCTCGGGTACCATAACCTTCCAAAGAACCAGGTTGCTAACGTGGAAATGTCGCTTTTTGACCCAGGCATTTTAGTATCGAGCCACTCTCTGTTGGTAAGCAGTAGTCCGGATGTATGCCAGGTCTCGTACTTCTTCCACTAGGTCTAGGTTGGTATAAAGCTCGTCATCATTCGTCTCTTCGTCGTAGGCCTCCAAGCATAGTGTAGGCACCTCGATTTCTACTGGGATCACCGCTTTTGTGCCGTAAGTGAGGTTAAAAAAAGTCTCACCTGTGGCAGTCTTGATGGTAGTCCGGTAGGCCTAGAGTATACTATGCAGTTCGTCTACCCACAACCCTTTGGCTCGAGCTAAGCGAGCTTTTAATCCATGAAGTATGGCTCTGTTGGTGACTTTCGCTTGCCCGTTCGCCTGGGGGTGTGCCACCGAGGTGAAATTTTGCTGAATTCTCGTTTCGACAAACCAATTCTGAAACTTAATATCCTAGAATTGCTTCCCGTTATCGGCGACGAGTACTTAAGGTAGCCCGAAGCGACATATTATGTTCTTCCAAAAGAAATTTTGCATGTTGTGGGCTGTGATTATTGCTAGAGGTTCAGTTTCCACCCACTTCATAAAATAGTCTACCGCTACAACTAGAAACTTTCTGTCCTGTCGCTGGCGGGAATGGGCCAAGTATGTCGATTCCTCGTTGTGCGAAGGGCCATGGGTTAGCGAGGTATTTCAGGTCAGTAGTAGGTCGGTGGTGAATGTTGGCGTGCCTTTGACACTTGTCACACTTCTTGACGAGTTCGAGTGCGTCTGCCTTCATCGTGGGTCACTAGTATCCTTGCTGTAATGCCTTGTGTGTGAGAGCCCTGCCCCCCAAGTGTCTGCCGCATAAGCCTTCATGGGTGTTGTAGAGTACATACTTGGCCTCAGAGGGTCACAAGTAGAGCAAGTAGGGGAGCGTGAAGGACCTTCTGTACAACTGTCCATCTATAATGACGTACTTATCCGACTAGCGCTCTACCCTTCAGGCCACATTGCGTTCTGCAAGGAGGGTCCCGTGAAGCAGGTAGCTCACGAGTGGGTCGATCCAGCTCAGTTCTGCTTGTGCTACAGGAGCGACCTCTTCTACCCCTCTGAGAATGCTAGGCCGAGGTAAGTCCTCTGTATACACGGTTCGCATGGTGTTGCTGCTTGTGCTGGCTAATTGGGACAAGGCATCGGCCTCAGTGTTCTCGGACCTCAGGATATGTCTGATGAAGTAGGAAATGAAGTCGCACAGGAGATCCCTAACTTTGGCCAAATAAGCAGCCATGGTGGGGTCACGGGCTTCATACTCACCATTGACTTGGTTGACTACGAGCTGAGAGTCGCTGCATGTGAGGAGGTGCTTTGCCTTCATTTCCCTTGCTAGGGTGAGCTCGACGACCAATGCTTCACACTCTACTTCGTTGTTCGATGCTATGAACCCAAACTGGAGTGTGTATTCTAGCTTCACCTCGCTTGGGTCGTATAGAATTATTCCTACATCCCTTCCTTATTGGTTGGATGAGCTGTCAATGTGGAGAATCCAAGGCTCCTTGTCCTAGGTTGGACCTACTTTGACCGGGACTGGTGTCGCACTAGTTGAAGCTTTCATCGTGTGTTCGAGCTCAGTCAGCTCAGGAGTCGTACTCACTTAGTTTGATAGCACACTTCGTCAATTTTCCAGACACCTCAGACTTGAGCAGGATCTGTCTCAGAGGCTTGTTGGACGAAGTTTGCGATCTGCTATGATTAACGCGTATGTTAGTTCATCGATCTTCGGGTACCTGGTTACTGCGTCCTGCAAAACTTTGCTAACATAATAGAGGGGTCGTTTGGCCCGATCTAACTCATTGATTAGTACCGAGTTGACTACCTCGTCACTCGCGGAGAGATACGGATTTAATACATCCCCTTCCTCGGGTAGGGTCAGAAGCGGGGTGCTAGCTAGGTATCTTTTTATCTCATCGAAGGCGAGCTAACACTTTGCAGTCCACTCAAAGTCTTTACTCTTTTTTATGGTTTTAAAAAAGGGTAGGCAGCGATCTACCGACTTGGATATAAAACGACTCAGGGCGGCTATCCGGTCATTCAGCCTCTGAACCTCTTTTAGTTTGTGGGGTGGTCTCATATCTAAGATGGCCTTTATTTTTTTTGGTTGGCTTTGATGCCATGTCGGTTGACTATATAGCCCAAAAATTTACCCGAGGTGACCCCGAAGACACACTTGTTGGGATTTAATTTCATATTATATTTTCGTAAAATTTGAAAAACAATTTGCAAATCATCTAGCAAAAAAATTGAATATTGGGTCTTCACGACTATGTCATCAACATAGCATTTGACTTTATTGTCGAATAACGGCTAAACAATTTTGTTTACAAGTCTTTGAAAGGTTGTCTTGGCATTTTTTAGTCCGAAGGGCATGACCTTGTAGCAATACAACCCGAGCTCAATTATAAGTGCTGTTTTTTCTTCATCAGCGGGGTCCATCCTAATCTGGTTGTAACCGGAATAGGCATCTAGGAAGCTCAACAACTTATGCCCTGAGGTCGCGTTTATTAGGCGGTCGATCTTGGGCAGTGGGAAGCAGTCTTTCAAGTAGACTCTATTCAGGTCAGTGTAATCGATGCACATGCGCCACTTGCCATTGGTATTTTTTACTAGAACTAGGTTAGCTACCCTGCTCGGGTAATGGACTTTCCTGATGAAGTTTGCCGCTAAGAGCTTCTTGACCTCTTCATCGACTATCCTCCAACGTTTTGGGGCAAGGTTTCATTATTTTTGTCTAACTAGTTTGACTAAGGGATCAATATTTAACTTATGAGTTAGAATCTATTCTGGGCATCTCTACCACGGACCAAGGTAATATATCTAAATTTTGTAGTAAGAAACTTACCAGCTGAGAGTGAAGTGGCTCCTCGATCGAAGTGCCAATCTGGAGAGTCTTGGCTGGGTCATTGGTTGAGACCGGGATGTGGACCGTCTCCTCTGCTGGTGCAGCTCGCTTGTCAGTATACTCCATTGGTTGCTTGAGCTCGATGTCAACCACTTGCTTTGCTTTCCCCTTGAGGGCAGCTACGTAGCACTTGCGAGATTTGAGCTGGTCACCTTGCACAACCCCTACTCCATAATTTGTTGGGAACTTCGTTACCAGGTAGTAGGTGGATACTACCGCATGTAAGGCATGCATAATGGGTCGACCTACTATGATATTGTAAGGAGAGAGAGTTGCGACCACAAAAAATGTGTGCTCGAACCTCACGATATTTGGCCACGTGCTGACCTCTATGGGTACTGAGACTCGCCCGAGAGGTCTAATCTCCTCGCCGCTAAAGCCCACCAGGGGAGTGCCTATTGGCTTTAAGTCGCTTTTCTGGAGCTGCAACTTATTGAAGGTGTCCTTGAATAGCATGTCTACCGAGCTACCTGAGTCCACCAGGATGCGCTTGACTTCGAAGTCGTTGAGCCTCAGTTTTATCACTAGAGTGTCGTCGTGAGGATACTGGATCCCGCGCGCATCGTCCTCCATGAAGTAAATTGGTTCTTCAAGTCAAGGTTGCTTTGGCGGGTTCTCCTCTTCATTTTCTAGCTCGCGGATTGAGGTTCGTCTAGCTGCCGAAGTACACCTTGCGATGATGGACCCGCTAGTGATCATATTGATCACCCCGCGGATCGGTCTCTCCTGGGGCAACTACCGTGGTGGTTGCTCATTCTGCTTGTTGTTGGTCTCAGGGGCATTCTTTCTCTGGTCCCCCTACCGGTCTACTTGTCGATCTGCCTGGCTTCTTTCTTCTCGTTGTACAAAATTTTTCAAGTACTCGCAGCGGATGAGCTCGTTGATCTCGTCGTGGAGGTTTTTGTAGTTCTCCATACTGTGCTCGTGGTCTCTGTGGAAATGAAAATAGATGTTCTAGTTTCTTGTTGCAGGATCTCCCCTCAACTTAGGAGGCCAATTGACAAAGGAGGAGTCCTTGATGGCCATTAAGATTTCTCCTTGCTTAGCATTGCGAGGTGTATAGTTCATCCTTTCAACAAGTGGGGTCCTGAAGCACCGACCTGACTTGCGAGATCGCGAAGGAGATCGACTCCTAGACTTGTTTCCTCCCCTGCTCGGGGACTTACTATTTCTTCTTTTGTACCGGACATTACCTGTGTTGCCACAGTCTCTTTTTCTTTTTTCTATCAGGTTGTCAGTCTTCTGGTTCATTTCCTCTTCGGTTCTGATGATCTGGTTGGCTAGCTTGAGGAATTCTGTAATGTCTTTTGGTTTATTGGCCACCACATACCATTTGAACTCTCTATGAGTTATTCCTTTCTTGGCTGTCATAAGTCTTACCGCTGGGTCTAAGTTGGGGATCAGCAGGCAGGTGTCGTTGAAGCGCTTGATGTAGCTTTTAATCGACTCTCTTTCTCTTTGAACCACATTGAGGAGGCTCTCTTGCGACCCTGGGCACTTCTTGCTGGTGATGAAGTGCGAGGTAAACAACTCTGCGAACTGCGCCCAACTCTTGATCGATCCCGGCGTGAGGTTCCGGTACCAGGTTTGAACTACCCCCTTAAAAGTGGCGGAAAAAGCCACGCACATGCAAGACTCATCAGCCCCAGGTAGGTGCATCTTGGACAGGAAGGCGTTCACATGATCATTAGGATCAAAAGACCCATCATACTTGTCTAGTGGAGGCATTTTGAAATCTTTGGGCATTGGGGCATCAAGAGCTCGGGAGACAGGGGAGACGACTTGGAAAGTAGGGGAGGAGCAGCCTTTGTAGCTATCGAGCTCGCCTCCTCCTTACCTTTAGCATGCCCTTCTTGTTGGTTCGGTCTTGTTGGTTGGCTATTCTGAGCTGAAATACAACGTGCCTTGTGACCCCTCCATTGCTGCTTCTTTATCGGCTCGACATTGGTGCTGCTAACCTTGGTATGCTCTGGTACTATTCTACTGCGAGGTAGCTCCTGGTTCCTCGTGGGATTTTGGGGCTAGCTATCATGGATGGAGAGGCCTTGCCTTGAGTTCGCGCCTAGAACCCCGAATTGGTCACCTGCAAGCAACCCACCTTGCTGCGAACATCGAGGAAAATTGGCCCTATTAGGCTGAGTATCCCCGAATCTATTTCCGAGGTTCCCTTGCGAAGCAAGTGGGGTGATTTGACCGTCTCTCCTCTCGTGGGGTGA
The DNA here is from genome assembly GCF_056320005.1 of Nelumbo lutea. Taxonomy (NCBI): domain Eukaryota; kingdom Viridiplantae; phylum Streptophyta; class Magnoliopsida; order Proteales; family Nelumbonaceae; genus Nelumbo; species Nelumbo lutea. The sequence continues at coordinate 8,062,421 of NC_142687.1, forward strand.
GACATGACTCCTAGGAGGAACTGGGACTTGCGAAGTCTCTTCGCCTCAGTGGAGAGATCAAATGATGTCCTGGTTTACGCGAGGTCGGTTTTGATTCTGCTGGGCCCTTGGGTGCCGAGGTGGAATCGGTTGCTGGCTCTGTGACAGTGGGGGGAACTACTACTAGTAGAATTGGTATTGCTGGAATTACTGAACCTGCTGCATTTGGACCTGGATGGAATGTACACACTGCACCAGGTCGTCAAATTGAGACTGTCCAACTCCGAGGGGAACCATTGAAGGCTCAGAAAAGGTTACACCTACCACTGGGGGAAGTGGGGCATTCACCTGTGTGGTGCTTGGTGGCATGGTCAGCATTGGAACCCCTGTCGCAGTAAGCGGGATGGTGAACTGGCTGATGCACACTGATGGGAGTTGGGATTGTCCCTCGGAGACATTCATCTCGCTGCTTTGTCCGACGTGACTGGAAGATGTCATTGATTCAGAGGAAAGTTGATGACTGTAAAGAAGGATTTTCAATCGATTTCCCACTGATGACGCCAATTGCTGTAGCACAATTTGACTACTCTCTGTTGGAGGATGATCTGGCTTTCAGTCGGGCAACGAGCTAGGTGAATCTATAAGACAACGGATCAGAGAACCCGGGGTGGCTAACCCGGCGAGGTCACTCCGATGCTTAAGTCAATAAACTATGATGCAAGCTGAAAAAGCTTTGAGAGCTAGAGAGATAGAGAGCTAGAAAGTAGAAAAATCACATTTACCTTGTGTCATTGGGGTTGGTGCCTTTATATAGTTGAGCCCTCGCCGGTTTTGCAGATCGGTTTCGGGATCTTCGTCCTGATGGGATCCATTTCCGCTTTAATTGGGGAGTAATTTTATCAAATAATAAAGATTATCAATTTCGCCTGAACCAGGTGGGGAGAAGGTAAGGCCTGCTGTTACGCGGCGTGATCCCGTGAGGTTCAGAGTCTGTTGGAGAGACTTTCAGGATCGTTACGTGGTGGTCCGGGTCGGTAGCCCCGAGTTGATACTTCGATCTTCTAGTTCCGAACTAGATTGAATGCCGAGGTGACTCTGTGCCGAGGTGACCCTGTGCCGAGGTGAGCCTTGTGCCGAGCTCAATTGTTGCGAACTAATCTTGCCAGGCTGAGCTGTCATCTCTTAGCCAAGTTGTGTCCATGTGTCCCATTTTCGCTAGGTCAGTCCAAATCACCCCTCATCAAAAGATTCCCACATTGGAAAGACACAAGAAGTGCAAGAGACTTATACGAGAGTGGTCTATAACTCAATAGCTTAGGCTTTTGGATTGTACGTAAGTGGTGCCCATCTCTTGTGTATACGTCTTACACATGTGTACATGTATGAACCCTTGGTTTCGGTGTGACTCCTCACGGTCTATGACCCCCTTGAGACATAACAAGTGATATTAGAGCCGAAGGTTTGATTGGGTGCAAACATTGACAGATGCATATGGCTTTGTTGAATCCCCATGGTCGAATGGGTTGGGCCAGAGCAGTTTTTAAGAGTGCATGTGGTTATCATGATACCACCCATGGTGACGTGTGTCCGGATATGTAGCATTAGGTGGTAGGCTCCCTATGGTCATGAGTATGTTGCATGTCAAGCTTGGTGGTCGACTTTGTGTTGAGTATGGTGCACAATACAAAGTTTTGCACTCTACATATTTGTATTTGTGCTCCTTCCAAACTTTTACCCTACGGCTGTATTTAGTTGCAGCCCAATTTTGTTTGCACCAGTACAAATGCATGGGAGTGCAAATGAAAAATACAAATTTTTGTTTAATTCTATTTCGGATTTTACTTTATTTTGATTCATATTTTAATTTATTCCATTTGTATTGCAATCAAACAAAATAAACTAAAATTTAAAGTAAAAATAGATCAGAATTTACACTCAAATCATTTGCATTGTCATAGATTTGCATTGCAACTAAACAGAGCCTTAGGGATGGCAATTTACAACCATTGATGCATAGGGTAAAAGTTTCCCATCAACGTAAGTGATCCGGAGAAAACTGTTGTTGTTTTCAGTACTCTTATGTCTTGCCAAGTTATGCAACCTTTTTGGCCCTTATAGTTCCATTTCTTTGAAGTGTGAATTTCATTTGAAGTGGTGCAAATCAGTATAAATGAATAGGAGTACAAATGGGCTGTAATCTTGATTTATTTCTCTACCAAATTTGACTGTTTTGGTTGTTTGAAGGAGTAAAATGATGTGGTTCCTACTCCATGTAAGAGAGAATATAGGTGAGAGAGATGTTTCTTTGGAAAGAAAAGTGATAAGCTTTTTAAATGCAAAATTGGCACTGCAAATGAACTAAAAAAATTATAAATTTTGCATAAATGTAAATGATAATTACAAATAAATGTACAAAATTCGTATTTGGCTCAAATTTGCATGGCAGACAAACGGATTAGTGTTTAGTGGAGTTATATTAATTTCATTCATGATTACAATCATGATCGTATATTAGGGCATGCTCAGTTGTTCACGAACGCTTATATTTTGTTTCTCAAAACAAACACAACTGCTACATCAGCAAAAATATTTTAATTCTGCTTATGCATAAATCATTTTTGTTTGAAAAAACTAAACCAATCATGCTTCCCAAACACCCCCTTAAATCTGTTCCATACTTTTACATAGGCTATGTTTGTTTTGAAGGAAAATGTAGGGAAAGAAAGGGAAACATTGGCTTTGTTTGTTTTGTATAGGTTTCCCTGTATTTCCCTTTCTTTCCTTACTTTTTCCTTCGAATCAAACACAGCCATGGTTAAGTTTGCATAGTGTTTCGCAGAGTGATTTTTTTTTTTTTAATATTATGAAACAAATGAAAGAAAACAAAAATGATCACTTATCAAACATCAATATCTACTAATCTGGCAACTTCTCTGGCCAAGGAGGACCTTTAGCATCAGTGCGCGAAACCTGATTCAGTCAGTGCATTGCATTGAAAATGTTTTCCAGTACAGAAATATTCCCAATGCAAGGTTATAAAACTGTTCTAAGTGTCCCAACGGATCTTAGACTGACTGAAGCCGATGTTTCAATGCATTATAGCTGATGCAACCTGGACTATGCATTTTATGGGCCGCAATGACATGGGCCACCGCATTTGCGGAAGCCTCATGCACTAGGCTCCTCTTTAATTACATGGGCCACTGAGTTGTCTGAACGCCTGATCCACTGGAACGATATATGTTTTGAAACCAGCCTCCTATCCTATATCGCTTGGAAGATGGATTAACGTGGTAATGGTGTAGCTCATTTTATTGCTAGGTTTGTTTGTAAGCTATATATCTAGAACACGGAAGACTTAGCTATTCTCACCATACATGGATTGTAAAAGCAATAAAAGATAAAATATAGGAAAAAGAATAGAACAATTATTTTATAGAAGCAGTATAGTGTTGTCCTCTTCCTTCGCTCATCTGAATCAGGTTACTCAATCACATACTGGTTTGAAGTTTCTGTAAGCTATTACTGCATAGAAAGGGTCTGCTCCAGACAAAAGCCCAAGCAACTTCATGATCCAACCGAAGGGAGAATCGTTTGCTTGAGTAGCACCACTGTCACTGCTTATTAACCTTCGAATGATTTCTGGCTCTGTGAACCCTTCCACGCTTTGGAAGTATTGGACCACCAATTGAACCCGACTATATGCGGTCCCATCTCTCCATGCGCTAACGGCTTTTTCATAGAACATCCGATTGCTGAAGCTCACAATAAACACTCCTCCAGGCTTCAGCACCCTAACAACCTCAGCAAATACCTGAAGACAAGGATGTCCGTAACTCGATTAATATTGGGAAATTTTTGTCTTTGTCCTAATCCAATCTCTTTATCAACCTCTCTTACATTTCACAGCTCATTTATACATGGGAGGCTTAGTTGTAGGTACCATCTTTCCCTACCTTAGAAGAAAACTGATAATTATGTGAGACTAAATTCCTGGCCCGTTCAGCCTAGAACAAGTTCAGGTCTCGTCCCACCATCTGAACAAGCCATTATATTGCAGCCGTACAATGGTGTTGAGACATTGTTGGGGCCATGTGTCCAGATCCAAATTCACCTACCGACCTTGTAGGGTCCAATTGGTCCAATAATTCAGAACTTATTCTGCACATTTGGGGAGTGTTGGACAACATCGTTGGCTTTTGTTTTTGAAAACAAAAACAAGTGTAGTGCTAATGCTGGATGGTGCAGGCGTCCATCAAGAAATATGGACATGCAACGAAGACGCCAGGTCTATGCTTGTCAAGAGAAAACCTTTTCCAGCTAATAATTAATTAAAGAAACAAACCATCGTATCCATCTTACCTTCTCAGGCTGTTGGAGATACTGCACACTAACTGTGCACAAGACCGCATCCAAACTACAACTCTCAATTGCAAGCCCTTGATCCTGATTGAGGTCCTTCACAAAAAAATAATCAAATCTTGGGTTCTTGGAGAGCTCTTGCGCGTTTAGCCCATGCCCCACCACCCTCTTGTACTCAACCTCTTTTGGGAGATGGCTAACCCAAGAGCTCATAAGGTCAAGTATGTGTGAACCAGGCTTCAGCCGTTGCCTATAGAGTTCAGTTAAGGTGGATATAAAACCATCATCGACATGGGTGACGAAACGCGGGTAGGAGTAAAATTCTCTATCAGGGTAAGTGTTGAGCTTTGTTCTACCTTCTTGTGTGAGAACAAGGCGTTTGATTTTGCCCCCTGAGGATGCTTTGATTTGCTTGCTTTCATGGTGGGTATCCGACAAGGATGTTATTACAACAACTCCCGTCCGCCTAGAGAAAGCGGATGCTGCTGCTATTAGCGGAGGAGAAGAGTGGTTTTGAAGTTGCCAAGGAGAAGACAGATACCATGGCTTGGGGAGCGGATGAATCGTGAGCATTGGGGCTTTCTTATTTATGAAATCATACATTGGAAACGGGATCTTAATTATTAGGTAGCGATAAGTGATCAGTGGTTGTGGTTTTTGCAAAATCTTGTGGCATACAATACAATTGAGAGAGAGAGATGCCTTTACATATTTATTTTTTACAATGATGAACAGTGAGAGTTGTCATGACGACGAGTGCCTGTGGGGAGCCCATTCCAACTGGTTGTTTATGTTATGAGCCTAGGAAATTTTGGTCGAGTTGGGTCCGTTTGATAACAGTTGAAGATACTGATCTGAAAAGTTTATCGTTTTGTCTTTTAATAAATAAGATTTTAAGGAGATTATAGACTCCTTAATGACTGATAGGGGTGAATCCGAGTCAAGCCGAGCTGAATATTTGATTATTTGAATTCGGCTCGCTGAAACTGTGTTAGGTTCAAGCTCGAGCTCAATTCAAGGTAGAGACTTGAGTTTGAATATGGCTCAGTTCAAAGCTTGCAAGTTCAAACTCGGCTTGACTCGAACCCGATTACAAACCAAGTTTTTTTTTCTAAAAAATACGAATTATACATATAAAAATAATTTTTTATTTTAATATATCATTATATTCTTTAAACTTTTATTATTTAATTATTTTAATAATTAATAAAAATAATAAAATTTTCAGTTCAACAATTTCAACCGTTATGAAACAGCAATATCGTTAAGTATTTTAACTGAAGGTCCATGTCCAATTTCAAAACAGTCCACAACAGTTTTGGCCCTGAAAGGTTTAAAGTGGCCACTTCACACTTGGGGCTGCAACCCGCTATGGCTGTTTTGATGGGCTCGGGCTTGGGCCTTTTTTTTATTTGTAAGAAAGAAGCTAAGCAACCGTGGGGCAAAGCAGAAACCGAGTAATTAGTAATAGCAAGAAACAGGAGCTTCATTAATATAAACCTATCTTTGTTCATTTCTTATATATATATATATATATATATATATATATATATATATATATATATATATTCTATATTTAATTTTAAGGTTGGACTATGATACAAACTTGTAACCAATGAACCCATATCATAAATTATTGATTTAGGTTTATCGTATCGTATCTTTGGTGTCTGATACATCTGTTTACAGGTTTTTAGGACCCCAATTTTTTTATTGATTAAATAATATAAAAATCTTTATAAAAATGAAATTAAAAAAAATCAAAACATAAAAAAAACGTGGCCAAAAAAATATCGATACACCCTGCCAATACACAAAAGTATATCAATGCTTTTAAACCTTGCATAAAAATAGTAATTGATCACGTAGTATTTATCGAAATTCAAGTGGGGGTTGGTTGGTCAGGCCCTTCCGGCATCATGTCTTTCAGGCAGCATACTTTTTCCCTTAGTTCTATATATTTATGCTAGTTTTGCATGAATTTACTGATTTTGAATTAATTCTATATTTCACGTGTTTCTTGGACATCATTTTTTTTTTTGGAAAATTGCTCTTAGGTATCATCCATTCATCAACAAAGTCAGTTACATCTCCCTGTCAATAGTATGATAAAAAAAATAGGGATTTCAATGTCTCAGTATGACTGTATTCTTATTCCATTTAAGCTGCTCTAAACCAACTTGTTCCGGATTCTTATTCAATCAGATTCACACATATTGCCTGGGCTTAGGGGTAGATTTGAGTTGAGTCGAGCCGAATACTTGGTTATTCGAGTTTGACTCGTAGGATTAGTATTAGGCTCGAGTTCGATTCAAACTAGAGACTTGAGCTCGAACTTGGCTCAGTTCATAGTTCACAAGTTTGAGCTCAGCTTGGCTCGAACTCGACTATAAGCCATGTTTTTTTTTTTAATAAAAACTATATGTATAAAAATATTTCTTTTTTATTTTTCAAACAAAAAATTAAGAATTATAAAAATTATTTACTATTATACATAAAAATAAAATATTATTATATATATGTATGTATGTGTGTATGTATGTAATAAAAATTATTTATTTAATACTAGGCTCGTGAGCCTCACGAGCTGGGGTTCATTGGGCTTGAATTTAGCTTGAAGCTCAGTTTAAACTGAGCCAAGCCGAGCTTTTCACAAGCCAAGCTTGAATAGCTCATGAAAGGCTCGGGTCGTGGCCACCCCTACTATCAACGGATTGAGTCTGGTCAAGTCTAGGTAGAACCAGTCACGAACTGATTATTAATTGGGACAAAATCACAGATCTAGTTAATAGTTAGGTATCAGGTCCAGACATGATAGACCCAATTAAATTAAAAATATATTTTTTATATTAAATAAGAACTTAAAATTTAATTTAAATTTTGATGACATAACCTTAATAAAAATGATAAAAAATATTAAATTTTACATGTTAATAAATTAGAAAAAATATTTAATATGATCTTATTTATTATCTATTAAATTTACCATTTCAAACATAAAATATGATAAAAATTATAAGAAAATTAAGAAGCATTATATATATTTAATAAAATAATCACCTTCGCGTTTGAATCAATTTGGAATAGCCATAACTAACCCATTTATTTATCAGAACAAAATCATAAAATCAGAACCGTTATAATTGATTCGGTTGGTTCAGCTCCATTGGATAGACCCGACCCATTGACAATCTTATCATTATGAATAATATCGTGAAACTAAATACATTTTTCACATAATTTTACCTTATAAGAGATTGGAGCCGTGAACATGTAACAAATACATTGAGTGATTTCAGGTTGGGTGCGGGTTTAATCAAGCCCATTCTAAACCCAACTCTAAAAGGGATATAATAGAAAAAGGTGAAGTATCTAAAAATGAAAACTGACTATTGAGTTGACGGGGTTTAAGACAGATTTTAATGGAGAGAATTAAGAATTACATATATTTTTTAATTTAAATATAAAGAAACGACAAGTATAAGAAAGGTGAGATGAGACGACTTGCCTCCCCATTTCCTCTAATATAATGTAGATTTAGATTTTATTTATCAGTATCCTTCCATTCTTTTGGTCTTTTCATGGCCATGAAGAGGTTTTAATAATAATAATAAAAAAAAAACAAGTAAATTTTGTGCCCCCACCATGCACGCCTCTCATGAGTGTTTTTGATTGAAGACCAATAAGTTCAATCTTGCCCACAATTAGGGCTTTACCTTTTAATAAAAGCAATTAAATCAATCAATCAAGCTTTCTCTATTCTACCCTGTAGGAGTGATGTTGCAATTCGAATTTTGAGGACCCAACACGGAACTATAATAATATATGTTGCATAAACGTGCAATCAGGGCTTTGTAGAGACATAAATACAGATTGATAAAGCAGGCTTTGATTGGTCATTTTCCCTCCTTTTTTCACCCCTAGACGATAGAGTTGGATTACAGTCCAAAACATCTTGCTTTCCATCCAATCCGGCACTCCCAATGTCCAATCAATGCTCCCCTACCTCACTAAGATCTCTCTCCCTCCCTCTAACATAAGCAAATACATTGATTAAGGATGGAATTTGTCTAAAGCCTCTTGCCACGTGGTCCCTATATATTCATATGGGTTTTATCTTTTAGGAACATCCATCTTACTTTTTATTGAATGTGATTCAAAAAGCTCAATCGCACTGAGAGTGGCATGCGGCCCAGGCACCTTGGGCCCACCTTGGGCCAAAGACACAAAGCTTGCAGCTCCAGCTCTAGGGTTAAGTGAACTGTAGGTTCGAATCTTCTTTCTGTAAAATTCAGTCAACACAATAAGGATTTCGAACAACACTCTTTACCTTTTTGTCATGCACATAGCACCAGTGCTCTTTGCCAACCCTCTTTAAAACTGGGCTTCCCAGAGTAGGATCGAACTTTCTGAAACCGTCTCTTATTTTTAGTCACAATTTATAACTGAAGAATCATCAGATGTACTATAAGTCTATATATACTAAGCGTGTGGGCATATATAAATAGTATTAGTGTTGCCATGCGTGCATGAATGAGAACGGATGATGGTCGACAAGTTGCCAAACGTGAGTAGACATGCTCTTTCAATGTTTTTAATTGGCTGAGGCTGAATTGAACTATCAAATCACCGGTTGGTTAATCGATAAATCCGATTTTTTTAACCCCCAAGTTTAGTCAAATTGGAGAGACTGAATCCTCTATGGATTGTCTTGGCATAAAGCTCTGTCAAATAAATGGAATCCTATGCTATTTTATCCTCCATGCTGTTCCTACTGAGCTAGTTTTCATTTCTTTGTGTGATATTGGGGTCGACTTACCCGGTCTTATGGAACTCCTCTTATTATTAAAAAAAAAAAAAAAAAACGGATAGACAATCACCTTAAATACAAAAACCTCCTAGTTTCATTTTAACAAATGCCTCGTCTGAAGTTTTGAGAAATTCAACAAAAACCTCTCTTCCATCACCTCTCAGAAAACGCTAGACTCATGCACTAGTTTTTTTTTTTTTCAAATATCCATTTTACCCTTTTATAAATTATGTTATATATAAAATTATTAAAATAATTCTATTTTAACTCAACAAAAATACATATTTCAGTAATTTTGTATGTAAAATTACATGATCGTTAAAGAAGATTTTTATCGAGTTAAAACAGGGTTATTTCAGTAATTTTGTATATAAAATAATTTATAAAAGGGTAGAATGGGTATTTAGAAAAATTGATGCATCAGCCTAACATTTTCCATCTGAGATGATGACTGAAGGGAGGTTTTTGTTGAGTTTTTTAAAAGTTTAAGGATGGTATTTGTTTAAATGAAACTATAGGGTAGGTTTTATGATTGTCAAAAACTTCAAGAGAGATTTTTGTATTTTACCTTAAATTTTATTCATTTAAAAAAAACAATTATATAAAAGAAGATGTAGCCCGCCTTGCCCCAAATTCATAAAAGAGGCGCACTTTTATCACCAATTCAACCCAACCCAATACAAGATTAAATTAAAACAAACAAAACAATTGACAACACAAACAATACCCATCTCTTCCCAATGAACACACTTTTGCGAAGTGGAAGCATTTCATCATTTACGACAAAGACATTCACATAGGAAAGAAAAGAAAAAACCCTAAAAAAGATAGCATTTAATTTTTAAAAGAATCCTTGCAAGGTTGCACCCCGAGCTGTAACAGTGCCATTACCTAGATTTTCTTCCTATTACAAGGGGTAGAAGTGGATATAGGCATAACCATCCTTTCAGAATCATCTTATATGCAAGGTTTAAAATTTCTCAATATGGGGCGTATTGAGGCGTCTCGATAGCGTATCGACGAAAAAGATACAATCAAAAGTAAAAAAATAAAAATAAAGGAGAAAAACAAATTTCTTTTTCCTAAAATAAGCCTTCTTTCACATCCAAATGACTCTAAAACTCCAAACCTCATTGCTAGAGCGCTAGATTTGCAAGTGTAAATCGTTAATTTTTTAAGAATGATCAAATTTTGAAAAAATATGGCAAAAATAGGTAAGTTTTTCAAATTTTTATAATATCTTGTAATTTCTTTTTTTTCTTGAATGTTTAAATTTATACTGATCTACATTTATTACATTCAAAATCAATATTTTTTTTGTGTTATCAGTAGATTTATGGAAATTTCATGAATATATTTGGGGAAGATATAAATTAACAAAAAATTTGAAAATCCAATTTTTTCTTTACCTATAAAGACTAAATATGTTTTAGATCTATGGATTTATCTACCATATCCTTAGAGCAATTGGAAATTTCTTCTTTAATATATATATTTTTTATTTTTTATATTTTTAGAATTAAAAATTAAATAATTAATTATATTTTATCATTTGATGACAATGATTGAATATACTATAATTCTATAGATGATCTATCATATCCACAAAGCAATAAAAATTTCTTCTTTAATAACTATTTTTTGAATATATTATATAATGTTTACTTGTTTTTTTTTTTTAATTTTTGGAAATAAATAATAAATAAATATTATTTAAATAATAAATAATTATTAATTATATTTTCACTTAAAAGTTGTGCCAATGCATGTTTTATGGTTAGATATGAGATTTGGGATTTTCCCATCCCATAAACATTAAAACTTAAGAATTATAATTTAAAAATCATAGTTAAGCATAGGATTTTAATGCAGTTATAATTAAATACATTATATTTCTTCATAAAACCACTAAAATATATTAATTTAATGTATATATACCTCATCGAGGTCTTATATTCAGTGTTATTGATGTATTTTTATGATTTATTAAAGTATTTATAGTGTTTCCAAACATATTTATGTGCATCTTAGTTTGTTTCCGATACACATGCATATCCAAGGTGTATTTCGATACATTTCTTAAAATTGTCTTTTCAATATACTTGACGTTTCTGATACTTTAAACTTTGCTTATATGCCACTAACAAATAAAAAATCTAGAGGGAATAAGAATAAAAAAAATATATATTCATTATGTAACCCAAAAGATGATATTAGGATTTGGTCCCTAAACCACCGTTCAAATGAGCCTTATGAGGTCCATCTTGTCCAGTTAAGGGAAACAGGAAATTCCATTATATCTACCTACCATACATTGAACACTTTGCTGATACACAAATTAAATGATTAGTCACTTCTCAGTTCTCACACACCATGAATGGCCCCCGCAGGAAGCTTAACCAGACGACCCACCCCCATTGTTAGTTGTTACTCTCCCCAGATTCTTAATTGCAGATTATTGGAAAATTAAAAAGAAGACTAATTTAAATTATTTTGTCAAGTTATAGTGCCAATAAAATCAATGACGAGTTGACGACCTTTCTTCCACTGATCCATAATATCTCTCATGAACGAACCCGATCGAATTATATAATCTTTCATACATGAGTTTATGACTTTATTGCACTGTTGCCCATGGGGTTTTCTAGATGTTTTTCATTTTATTCAAGATTGGAAGCTCCATAGTGCTTTTATGCCCACCAGCACCACCATCACCACTGTAAGTAGCAAAAATAAAACAGTGTCAGCAAATATATAATAGTGGGTCCTAACAGGACGACCCGGCTAAAAAACAACAAGTGAACAACTGAACTGATCGATCTGATCTTGACTAACAAAAGCAGAAGAATGTGTTAGGTGAAGCTAAAAGCAGGTATAAAATGGAGTAGCTAGTCATCAAATTTATTAAAGCTAGCTGATGATGGCGAAACAGTAATGGCATAAGATATCTGTCTTGAACCCATCTATATATTTATATGTATCTACATCAGGCGCCTACGTATATATAAAAGAAATTAAAATTCCATCGATCTATGTAAATTGTATAATCAGTTTCCCCTTATAATTAAATCTATCAACCTCTAAAAAGGCGTGGAAATTTTTATTGGGCATGTTCCCTCCTAGCTCTCCTTTAGGGAACCAACCTTCATTTTTTTAAAGGGAGTTAGAGTTCACATTGCTTGATTAAGTTGTCTATGGCAAGTGCACGTAAGATTGAAAACTTGGGGACAAGAGGGCCAGGTCAAAAAGGGGTTTTGTAGTGTAGGAGGGACCGAGGGGTAGGTGCCTGCCTTGGCTAAAATAACGTATTGGGGTGCTGTGTTGATGCTAATTGCTCTAAGTAATCCTTTTTCACTTTTAAGTACCCATCAATCACACTCCATTCACCGGCTATTAGTCATGTATAAGCCATTTTAATTCTTCTTTTTCTTTGCCTTTCTTAATATTTCTTAATTTGGATATATACTCTCTTTTGAGAAAGAGAGAGAGACTATCAAGATGTGGCATATATAGGAAGATATCTCGTTAATAATGTACAATGTATCAGAGGCACCGATCGACATCTGTGTGGAGAGAAGAGAGAACTGAGAAGAGAGATACGGTGGTTTTTATTGAACGTTTGGTGAAACTTGGGTTTATTTGCTATCTAATTCATTCTCATTAATTGTCTTCTCTGATCATCATATATTTTATATATATGCTTTGAACTGAAAGTGGTTTAGCTCCCCATAAGCCATAACCATAGGGCCTTAATTTGTTATAGAGAGATGAGATGAGAGATCTACGGGGAAATAATTAATTTCAGGGTTCAATAATTTTATCCACCTTCGTATGCCGGTTATATATATATATATATATATAAATATATATATATATGTATGTTGTTACATACTTACGTATGTGATGTTTTTCACGTCCTGAAATATAGGTAATTAATTTTCTCTTGGAATAAAAGATAAATAATTCTGGGTTTGTTCAAGCATTAATTAGAGAGTTGACCCATTTGGAACCAAGGTTATTTTGGTCAAATTATACAAGGACTGCTTAGATTTTTGCACTAGTACTTCCAGTGTAGCTGTGGAGTTTCTGGAAAACCCATTTCTCTTTTTTTTGGATTCGGGGAGTAAAATTGGTACGCCGTTCCGTTGAGACTTGAGACACGTAGAGAACCAAAACAAGATCAAAACATTGTGGATGGAGAATCTCACGCTTGAAAGCTAAAAAGGTTGGATGGCTTGAAATGTTTAAATTGTCAAGAGAAGCTAATAAGGGGGCGGCAAACCAATGGAGAGTGTTGAAAGCTTGGCAGGGGGTTTGGAGGAAGTGATCACTGCATTGCAAAAGTAGTGGCTCAGCTCCTCCTCTCCCTCTCTAGCTTGTCAATAAGGAGAGCTCAGTTTCTTTTTTTATATGGGAGAAGGTACCAACTGATTCAAAAAAGAAAAAGAAAAAGCATTATGGTTGGAATTGGAGTACTACTTCTCCTGCCACTTTTATTAGCTACCTCACTAGGACTAGTTTTGGCTTTTGTTTTCCTACAATCCTTGTTTTTAAAACAAGAGCCCGTCAATAACTTACCTCATGGGAGCATGGGATGGCCCTTTCAGCTGGGGGAAACCCTGGCCTTCCTCAGGCCACATCAATCAAACACTCGGGGGAGCTTCTTAGACGACCATTGCTCTAGGTGATAAATCATCTTCTGATCAAATTTCTCTTGCATTTCTTCTTTTTTTTCTCTGTTCCATGAAGTGCCAGGTTTAAGAAGTACTCTTTCTAGCTTCCAGCGCGCAGTATGTATTTAGCTAGCTAGCTTAGCTAATTAGTTAATGTCTATCGGTACCTCATTCATTGGCTCAACCTTGCTCCTGACCTGATGATTGAGTCGCAGCTCAATGGCTTTTGCAGACAATGATCGCATCGATTAATATATGTAGAGATAATTAATTAATTTTTTAAGTAGTCTCGATCCATTTGTTTTGTTTTTCTTTTCTTTAATTTTGCTTAGCTTAATTCCTCCCCTGCAGGTACGGGAAAATTTTCAAGTCTCATCTATTTGGGTGTCCAACCATCGTCTCCTGCGACCACGAGCTCAACATGTTCATCCTTCAGAACGAAGAGAAGCTATTCCAGTGCAGCTACCCCAAGCCCATCCACGGAATACTCGGAAAGCATTCTTTGCTCGTTGTGGTTGGTGATGTTCACAAGAAACTAAGAAGCTTCGCACTTAGCTTGGCCAGTGCATGCAAGTCAAAGCCCGAATACCTCCACGACATAGAGAAGCACGCGATCAGTCTCATGGAGTCCTGGAAGGAGAGAAAGGAAGTCATGTTCTATGAAGAAGCCAAGAAGGCAAGAAATATATATATATATATATTAACTTATTAATATATCCTTCTTAATTATTATATTATTAATTAAATAATATTATTCCACCTGCAACAGTTCACGTTCAATCTGATAGTGAAAGAAATACTTAGCATGGAACCGGAAGATCCAGTAGCCTCAAAGATATTGAAAGACTTTCTTACCTTCATGAAGGGGTTGGTGTCTCTCCCGATATATATACCAGGAACCCCATACGCCAAGGCAGTTAAGGTACTCTAGCTTTACCCACTAAAACAACAAATCCTAGCTAGCTAGCTTCAACCAGGTATATACTTTACTGTTTCCACTTGTATTACCGCGCAGCTAACCCTTTGAAGCCTCTCTCTCTCTCTCTCTCTCTCTGTTCGCTGGATGTTCAGGCCAGAGCGAGGATTTCTTCCACGGTGAGTTCCATTATAAAAGAAAGGGAAAAGGTGGATGTGGGGCTTAAAAAAGGAGACTTTTTAGATGTGCTTTTGTCAAATGCAAGCTTAAATGATGAAGGGAAAGTGAGTATTGTGTTGGATCTTCTGCTCGGAGGATACGAAACTACCTCGATACTTATGGCCTTAACTGTCTACTTTCTTGCTCACTCACCACATGCTCTTGAGCATCTAAAGGTATGCATCTCTCTCTCTCTCTCTCTCCATCTCGCTCCCTCTTAAAAAAGAAAATCAATGCAAACAAAAGGAGAAGACAGTAGAAAAGAGCTTTATGTTACAGCTTCTTACAAAGGGTTTCATTCTAATTAACAACTGTACAGGAAGAACACGAGGCTATAAGGAAGTACAAGCCAGAGAAAGAATCCTTGAATTGGGAAGATTACAAGCAAATGGAGTTCACACAAAATGTTGTAAACCAGTAACAGTATTGCTCTTTATCTCTCCCTTTGAAATGCATTTGTTGAGGCTTTTATAATGAGGCTGATTAATGGCGATTGTTTTAGGTCATCAATGAAGCTCTAAGATGTGGTAACGTAGTCAAGTTTGTTCACAGGAAGGCGATTAAGGATGTCAACTTCAAAGGTCTTCGTCAATATTATTCCATTTCTATCTCTATGTTACCTTTTCTTGAGATGCTCTTCTCTCTCTCTCTGTGTGGTGAACTTTGAACTTTGTGGTTGTTGCAGGGTACTTCATTCCCTCTGGATGGAAGGTTCTTCCCATCTTTACAGCCGTACATCTAGACCCATCTCTTCATGAAAATGCATCAGAGTTCAATCCTTGGAGATGGGTTGTATGTATTACATACATATTTCTCTCTTGTATCTTAATTAGTTACCTTAGCTAGGTAATAGACAATCACATGCATCACACTTACATACATATACATACATAGTGAGAGAAATCATAAAATATACATATTGACAAGCACTGCATGATCAAATTAACATATATGTTTCACGCATAAACATTTTTTATACGCATGCATAAAGCATAATTTAATGCATGCATGGGATATGATGGCCTTTCAAGATGTTACAATTGATGTAGGTCCCATTCTTCTAGATATGTATTATGTATTGGTCTCCTAGGATACCAAACCAAATAGATACGTCACATTCTGATTATGGGGTCATATTAACTAGTACGTACCATAACCATATCGGCCGGGGCAATCACCGGACATTTACCAAAAAATGAGTCCAATGATCCACTGGCCCAACACAAATACACTGACCCGACCTCGCCCAACATCAACATGGTCGATCGGCTTTTTTTTGTTGGTTCCTTTAGTAGAAGCTTCTTTCCCACCGCTCAGATGAAGCAAAAATATCCAACCAGTTAATCAGTTATCACCACATATTGAAGCTAAACTTTTGGCCTTGTTAATGTCCGAAGTGGTACCACTCTGTGAGTCTGTGGTGGTCTTGATCATATAAAAGTGAGACCCTAGAATTAAAGTTAGGAGGGACCAGACTAGTATATACTGGTCTTATATTCTGTGCAGCAATTGGCAATAGCCCAAGTGAGGCCCATCTTGGACCAGCATTATGTAGAGCCAATATCGATATCCACATCCAGGCATATGCATATCTAATGAACAGGTTTTGAAATTTGTCTTGATAGAGTCAAGCACCGGGCAAAAACTTCTCACCTTTTGGTGGAGGGCTTCGTCTCTGTCCAGGTGCCGAACTTGCCAAAGTAGAGACTGCATTCTTCCTTCATCATCTTGTCCTAAATTATAGGTAAAATAATTGATTAGCTTTTAAGTGCTCACCGACTTAAATGCTTAATATAGGCAATTAATTAATTCCCTACAGATGTATGGTCAATTGGTCATACATCCCATAGAATAGAAAAAGGCTGCCTAAGTTGATGAATTTTCTAAATACTTTGCTTGGCACACGCAGATGGAGAACAAAAGGAGAAGACTATCCGCTAGCCTACCCTTACGTGGAATTCAAGAGAGGTTTGCTTCTGGAGATGGAGCCACTGGAGACGAGATTACCTGAAGGAAATCCCAGTAGTGGTAGGCGTTAGGGTAGAAATTAAATGAAGAAATGTTGTATTATTCACATATGAATTATTAAAGAAAAGGGCAATGCTTAGGAAAAGAAATGTGGGTAATCAATTAACAGGATTGTTATTCTCACATACTTTCAGTACCATACACTACCTAATTCAGTCCTTACTCCTTCATGGCGTTGGTATTTACGAAATGACGATTTTAGTCTCACACACTTCAGAGCATAAGATGGAGATGTATGTAGTCTATCAGTTGGCTTTAAACGTTTTCGTGTCAAGGATATTTATGTCCTTTTACATGGCGTTGCATTGATTCTTTATCAAATTGATCGCTTTTTTGTTTTGTTCTTTATGGAGACAAGATGCTACACAGCACGAGAGCTAGCTAGGGTCCTCTATAAGCACTCTTCTTTTTTCACCTACTCAATAACTTGAGCTCTCCAAA
This sequence comes from Nelumbo lutea, assembly GCF_056320005.1. NCBI lineage: Eukaryota > Viridiplantae > Streptophyta > Magnoliopsida > Proteales > Nelumbonaceae > Nelumbo > Nelumbo lutea. Next base: position 8,079,849 of record NC_142687.1, read on the forward strand.
TAAATTATTTCTTGACAAGTATGGCCTAAATTGGCTAAAAGTTATCAAATGATCCTCTAACAAATGTCGTACATTCATAATGTTATGATACTAAAGAAGGAATCTAAATCTGCCCCTCACAGATTATGCCCAAATACGTCCCGCAGCACATCTGTGAGGACATCTCCCATAATAAATACGGAAAATATTTTCAATGCATACTAAGATGTGCATGTGGGGAGTTTTTGAGATGCATTCTGTGGGGGGCCAGATGTGAACTCCTAAAAAAGCTTATGTGCAAAGCAGCATCTGCATGGACCTATACCATTCTGGTTCTAGCAACTTGACCTATCCCTGAACCCGACATATCTATTCATATTTGTGCTAATTAAACAAATGCATCATCTATATCATATGTTAAGCGGTATCATGCATATATATACCATTTTTAACATTAACATCCACCGTTGGATGACTCCCTCGTACTGTACCATAATCAGCTGACCCAAGTATAAGAAGTGACAACATTCTTTCATAAGGGGGAAAAAAAAGCGAAGAAGCCCAAATCAACATTAGGTTGCCTTTGGGTTGGGCTGAGTTAAGACTGAAGAATTTTGGATTGGGATGGGTTAGGATTGACCACATAGTGTTGAAGGTCGAGTTGGGGGGTTTAAACGCCTTGGGTTGAGCAGCGGATAACCTCAATTTAGCTTAACCCAGCATTACTTGCTCCCATACCCATTTCATCTACTTAGATAGGACCCATTTAAGGATGAGTAGGGCTGCAAAAGGATTAAATCGAGTTGAATATAGGCGAATTCAGATAATTATTGGATATTAAATAGTATAAATAATTTAGAATAGAAATGATCGAATCATTAATAAAATGAACTAAAAACGACTTTACTATTATATTTTATAAACAAAATTAATTGAAAATTACATGTATAAGCTTGAATCTATGACGATTTAGTGAAAATACAATATTTAAACCAACTTTAATGTTATAATATAAATATCCAATAATTATATCATATTGCTGGATAGGGATGGTCGGGGTGGATCCATATTTGATCCAAATATAAACGATGGAATTTAGATCACCCTTAATAAAATTGGATTTGATTTCAAATTCCAACAATCGGCTATCATTTGCACCCTAAGGATAAATCTGCAATGCTATGGAAAACGGAACATACATCAAGTTATGCAGTGGCAGAGTGCAATTATGGCGTGATTGGGCCACACTCAAAATAGTCCTCTTTTACCCAAGGTAAAAAGAGGGGGAAATTGAGGAAAAATATAAAAAGAAAAGAAAAGATAAGGAGAAAGAGAGTGAGCATTACAGAATGCAGATAACGCCAAGACCGGATCTGTTCCTCACACCGGGTGCCTCACACCGGCCTTAGAGGCACATTTCACCATGCAATGAGAACATCTCCCATGAATGCTAACGATAAGTGCGGGAGATGTTCCCAATGCATGATGAGATATGCCTATGAAATTGGTGTGAGGCGCCCGATGTGAGGAGTATATCTGGTCTCAATAACGCCATGCCTGGTCTGATTGAGTTTAGCTTGGTCTACTGGTCTAGAAACTAGGGCAAGGCTTGGACCTCAATTTTAGCACAAAGTTGAGCTTGGATTAGGTTTAGGTCATCTTGGGCCTCTAGATGTGTATAATACATCTAAGGGTCTATTTGTTTTTTAGATTTGGAGAGCGGGAAGTTGGTTAATATGATTTTGGTTTATATTGATCAAGATACCCATAATCTTTTTTTGTATTTATGTAGGCTCAATGAAAAATTTATTCGGGTAAGTGATAGCAATCTCCTAGGTGGGTAAGTAACTTTCCCCACCTATGAGAAAGTTGCCAACACTTGGATGGGGTAAAATTGCCCTTTTTAATAATGATTTTTATGGATAAAATGGTCATTATCTTATTTACGTGGAAAATAAAAAAAATGGATAAGTGCATTTAGTATTTCCCAAAAAATACTTAACCAGGCAAGTAACTATCCGGAAAGCAAACGGGACCTAAGAGTTAATGATGGGTTAAGAAGAAGGTGCTAGTTGGCTTGCTGAGAAAATCTCTAAGGCTGTGCTTGGTTGCAATGCAAATAAATTTGCACTGTTGTGCAAATGATTTGGGTGTGAATTATGACCTATTTTTATTTAAAATTTTAGCTTATTTTATTTGGTTGCATTACCAATGAGGTAAATTAAGACATGAAGCATAATAAAATAGAACCTAAAACAAAATTAAATGAGAATTTACATTTTTTTCATTTGCACTCCCATGCATTTATACTAATACAAATAAAATTGCACTCCAACCAAACACAGGCTAAAGACCTCAGATAAAATTTTGGATTAAGAAGCAAATTGATGTTAAGTAGTTGGTTCATTATATTGATCAATTCAATAGATTAGATTAGAAATTGGATTTGGTCCTCACAATACTCACACTGTGTGCACAGTCCCTCCGAGTCATGCATTAAGAATATCTCGATATAAGTATGGAGATATTCTCAATCTGCAAGTGTTGTAATTAAGGGTCGGAATCCCATCTCCCAAGACGACTAGACCTAAAATTTAGTTCACTAAATTATAGTTCCACGCACAAAAAAAAAAAAACCTATAGTTTCACGCAAGGTTCAAAATTTCAACAGACAAGCCTAATGTAGATTTCTGATTCCCAATGCAAAGCTATAAACATTTAGAAGGTCCAAAACCACATTCTATGCACTCATACCGCCCATGAATTGGCATCAATTCTGAGCTGGCACCTACCCCAAATATACTTTGAGCCTACAAATTCTGACCCTGGGGTTATTGGTCATTCTCCCAAATTTTAATATGATATGTTCTGTAACGTATCTTTTGAGTCCTGATACAGGCTTGTTTAAAGGTGTTTCAAGGTCCACTCTTTTTTAATAAAAAATACTTGTATTTAACTCCCCAAAAACCAAATAAAAAAACTAAAAAAATATATTTTCACGTGTACCTAAATACCGATATGATATTTTCAACCTTGGTTGTACACCTAGTGAAGGTTTTGTTATTTCCTATTTCCTTTCGATGGACATGTTGGCCTAGAGGTGTAAAACATGCCGTGTGGGCCCATGCAGGCCGGTGCCATGCCACAGGCCGGGCTGTGGTCCGGGCCAAAGCTATTTATTAAAATTGAAAAAAAACTTTTGATGTATACAATTGCTTATATATACAATAATTAAATAAAATAATATAATAAAATTGAAAAAATTATTTATTTTATTAATATATTATATAATTATAATTAATATTATATATATAAATATATATAATATATATAGATATATTATATATACATATATATTTTTATATATATGGGCCATGGGCTGGACCATGCGTCGACACACAAACCAGCCCAGCACACAAACTGACTTGGCTCGAAAACCTAAAACCCCAAACCCAGCATGATCCACACGATCGTGCTAAGCCTGGCACGATGCACATGCCGTTATGCCAGGCCGATCCAAAGTCGAGCACGACCTGATTTACACCTCAATAGGGTTATTCATAAGAAGACCCAACCCGGACCGACCCAACCTGAGTCGGTCAGGTTTTCTTTAGCACCGGTCGGTTTCAGGTTGTAAAACATCATAAACCGATGGTTCGAGTCTGTTTCGGTTTTTATGTGTGAAAACCAAAACTGACCCGAACCGAACCGACTTAGTAGTTAGTAGTTAGTTCCTAGTTAGTAGTTACAACCTACTTAGTTCCTACTTAACTAAGTCGTCTCTATTCTAGTTACAACCTAACTTAATTTCTAGTATTCTAGTTAGGAATGACATTAATGGCAAGTATTGTAAGACAATTAGATAATGAATATTTTTGGAAAAGTTTAAAGAAAAGAATTAAAGGATCCTAGTTTCTATGGTCTTTTACACCAAATAGGAACCAATTACAATTAGAATTAGGTGTCATTTTTTACTTAGATTAGAAGGTTTCTTGAAATATACGAAATTCAGTTTTATTTCTCTAATACAGTTTGACTTTCTATTCTCTTAATAACTTGATTGGGGGGTGCTCCTGCTTCACAAAGTTATTGATCTGTTTTCTCTTAATTTGTGTGCTTTCCATGCTGGATGATGTTGCTAGCTACTTCTCTGACGCCCAATCTACCAATTTATTACCATGGTTGAATTTAGAGCCAAAACTGACCTAACCTGACCCAACCCGACTCAAACCAATTAGGTCAGTTTTGCTTAACATAAGATTGGTTTTAGTTTCAATTTCAGATAACCCAATTAGGTCGGGTCAGTTGGAAAAATCTTAATAAACCAACCCACCCCGACCCGTGAATAGCCCTACACCTCAATATTGGCCATAGCACACTTGAATTTGGCTTCAGTTCAGCATATTGGAGACTTAGACTTGCTCTCCTTACATGCACATCTCAGCGTGCATTGAAAACATTTCCGAGGGACTTGCTATCCTACATACGGAACGGGATTGCTCGTCACACAGGGCTCCTCTGGAAATATTTCCAATGCATGGTAGGGTGTGCGTGTCAGGCGCCCTCGAGGAGCAGATCCGGTCTCCATGCATACTATCCTCACATGCACATATCAGCGTGTGAAAACATCTCCCATAATATCTGCGTAGGATGCCTACATACTATCATCTCTCGTATTTCAGCGTGCATTGCGAACATCTCCCGTAATTGTGATGCGGAGATGTTCCCAAGTGATCGGATCGGATGGGCTGGGCTGGGCTGGGCTGGGCTGGGCTGGGCTGTGGGGCACCGATGCGTATTCACTGCAATAAGCCCACGGGATGGGAGTACCAACTTCTCTTTCTTCCACCCCAAGTCTGTAAAAGTTTCGAAATCCGTGTTTCTTTTAGCAATGTCCGACTGAACTACTTCCTGGCGATCTCGCTGCGTCTCCGATCTCCTCGTAAATATTTGCTTTAATGATTATAGGATTTTGAGGGGATAAAAAGGAACTTCAGCTTCAAATTTAAATGAATCGTCCCTGAAACACTAAAAGCTTAAAACTATGGCTTCGCAACAAAATGCTATCGTGACTTCATGAGTGTTTTCGGCTTCACGCAAATTAAACCATTTTTCTTGTAATTCTATTCTCTCCGTCCGATCTAATTTGGCATTTTTCTCCTGAACAAATCACAATGTTCATGTCCTTTTGTCTTTCCCTAATTGAAGATTCTGAATTAGAAATGCCAAGCCCTCTGCCTTTGATATTATGTTTTATAAATGAACTATGCGCTTTTTTAGTTTATTGTTTTGATTAAATTCATTCTTCACTTACGAACTGTCTATTCTCAGCTATCCTTTCGCCTTTAATTTTTCTGTGTAAATTTTCTGGTAAATTAGTTATACTTGTTTTCTTCGCTTTTCAATATATTCGCCACCGTTGGTTTACTAACATACAATGCTTCTGGTAACCCATGTTTTAATTACCAATTATTACGGATAATCATAAATACTATAATACATGGTTGTAGTTATGCACTTTCTTTTGCAGGTTGACAAAAAATCAGACATGTCTCAAGCCGTTGTAGATGTTCCTCCCAAGGGTGGGTTTAGTTTTGATCTCTGTAGAAGAAATGAAATGCTCTCAGCAAAGGGTATTCAACCTCCATCTTTCAGGAAAACAGGAACGACCATTGTTGGTCTTATTTTCAAGGTATGTTTGGAGTATCGTTTCTCTAGAGAGTACCATCTACTGATTATTCTTTATGTCTTAGGTTTCTTTGACAATGCGTGCAACGGTGAACTATTTAGACTCTTCCATGTGTAAATTGAGTTAAGATTTTGATGGAAATTTCAGTTGAAAAAAGTTATTCACAAGTTCATCTGTTCTTATTGAGGATTGTGCTAAAATAGGAGCAGATCCAATGCCTTGATTAGCTACGCTTTCCACCCGGGACTTATTACAGCAGGTTCACAAGGCTTCGGACTAATTATCCAAAATTTCCTTCCTAGTTCCTTACACCTTTATGTGTTAATAACACAATTTCCTTCACCCTGATTATGGAACTTTGCATCCTGGAAAGTATTGTTTTCTGGCAGGGAATCATGGCATGGAACTTATTTTCCATGATCCTGAACATATTACAAACTGACTATGCAATGGTGAAATGGTTGATAGCATGTCTGATTGATTTGTCATTCTGTCAATGGATTGGATAATGACCAGGACCTGATTAGTCCAGACATGGATATCTAATGATAGATCCATTTAATAACCACCTTCACTTCAGATACCTGAATGCAATCCTATAGCATATATACATACTTATGCTTACATTTATTAGTAAGCCTGTTTTGCATATTATACTTTTAATCAAAACAGTGTAGACTGCAGTTTCATGGATCCTTTTTTGTTTTGACCAAGGGTAACTTCATTAAGTATTGTATATCAAAAATATAATTCTTTTTTTTTTATCAGCAACACAGAATTGATTCATTAAATTAAAAAGTTGTGTCCAACAAGAAGTTGTGGGTAGACAAAAAGTCCACAGAAAACCCACTAACTACAAAGCACAAACCAACAAACAAAGCCACTAGATACAACAAGCCCCAAAAATAGCCCAAAGGAAGCTCCACTAACTATAACATATCCCAGAACATAGATTGTCTTTGAACTCCTTGTTTAGCTAGACCATCAGCCATGCTGTTAGATGATCTTCTAATCCGTCTTATTTGAATTGCCATGTTTTTAGAAACTTGCTTAAAGCACCTGAGCTCATTCCTTAGCCTCCAGATTTCTCCTTCCCCTTTCTTCAGCCAGTTTACAACAAATATAAAAAAAAAAGATAATTCTGTGTTCATGAATGCGTGAGAGGACATAAAGAGATACACAATATGAATGAACACTAATTTTTATTTGGTAGTAAAGAAAATTTTATTAAAAAATAAAAACAGCTATTTATCTGATGGTGATGGTTGGAAAGTCACATGGATTTGGTTCACATCGGTCTATTTTTTCTATCAATTGCCTTTTCTTATCTTTAATTGGCTAAGATAACTGCTGGGTTGGAGAAATCTTTAGTCCAAGATTCTTTTGAAGTGCAAAGATTAGTCAACAATTATTACCTAGAAGTTGAGAATATGAAAATTCTTGGTGGTGTTATATCTGATATTTGATTGAAGGTGGGAGGTCTTAGGGCAATATTTTGGGATAATATGTTGTTTAATGTGCCTACGAAAAGTTGAAAACAAAGGGACATTACCTAATGTTGATCCTGGCTATTCCTGGCTCGGGAGGGGTAAATTAGATATGGACCGAACCTTTGAAAATATCCTTGCATATCCTTCTAAGAGTTTAAAATATTGCTAATGGAACAGTGCATTCAAGCATAACAAACACACACAAGAGCTGAAATTTAAAAGAAAATGGAAGAAAAATGGAGAGAGCACACTAGATTTACGTGGTTCAGCTCTTTAGCCTACATCCATGGACGTTCAAGAGTAAGAAATCAATTATAGAAGCTTCTAATAGAGTTACAATGGCTCTCCTTCTACAGCCCTTCTTTCTCTCTTACGTTCTTGTCTTCCTCTGTTGTCTTCTTAACACCTTTTTTCTCAAAGGCAAAGAAACAACAAAAGGGAAAACCTAATAGATACCAACCCTTGGATCTTAATGGTCTCCAATGGTTGAGATTACAAGACATAAAAACCAAAAATACCCTTGATGAAACCCCATAAACCCAACACTCTCCACCTTGGCTTATAATCGAAGTAAAGTAAAGAGTCCATGTCAAGTAGCCCACTTATGCATTTACAGATCACCAGTGAACTCATACCTCACAATCCATGAGGTGCCATTCTTGCTCCATAGGAGCATCTCCTTTCATCTCATATCCAAGACAAACCACCCAAACTTGTTTGTAGTGATAGGCTTGAGGCTTGGTAAGAATATCTACTATATTTTCATGTGTCTCACCTTATCCAAGTGTACTTTACCATTGAAAACTATCTCTCGAATCCAATGAAATTTTACATCTATATGTTTTGTTCTTCCATGGTGCGCTGGGTTCTTTGCTAGGTGAATTGCACTTTGATTGTCACACAATAAGATTGATTAATCTTGTTGCAGCCTAATTCATTAACAAAACCTGTCAACCAAATAACTTCTTTAGCTCCCTTCACTGCTACCATATACTCAGCCTCTGTGGGGAACAAAGCAACAACAAGCTGCAACATTGCCTTCTAGCTAATGGGACCTCCTGTTAGAAGAAATATGTACCCTATCATGGAATGACGGCTATCTAAATCCCCCACATAATCAGCAACAAGACCAACCAACTGATGTCTACATGATCCTTTGTCAAACAATAAACCCACATCAATAGTACCTCTCATATATCGAAAAATCCATTTTACAGCATGCCAATGTTGCCTCCTTGGATTTTCCATATACCTGCTGACAATGCTAATTGCGTGAGGCAATATTAGGCCTAGTGCATACCATTGCATACAGAAGGCTCCCAACAACACTACTATATTGTATGTGTGACATATGCTCTCTATCTTCATCAGTTCTTGGTGACAATTTTGCTGACAACTTGAAATGCTGTGCAAGTGGTCAGTGGTGACTAAATTGATTTAGCATTTGACATTCCAAACCTTTCCAAAATATTTTGAATATACCTCCTTTGAGAAACCCATAGCTTGCTTGTACTTCTATCTCTGATGATTTCCATCCCAAGAATCTTCTTAGCTCTTCCTAGATCCTTCATATCAAACTCAACACCAAGTTTGATATTCAATTCCAAGACATTCTCTATTATCTTTACAAGCTACAAACATATCATCAACATACAACAACAAAATAATAGGTGAACCGTCTTCTAGAATCCTGTAGTAAATACAATAATCATAAGAACTTCGCTTGTAACTTGAATCAGCCATAAAAGCATCAAAGCGCTTGTAGCATTGTCTAGGTGATTGCTTTAAACCATAAATGATTTTCCAAATTTGCACACTAGACCCTCATTTCCAGGCTCTTTAAAACCTTTGGTTGCTCCATATAAATGTTTTCCTCCAACTCACCATAAAGGAATGTTGTCTTAACATCAAGTTGTTCAAGCTCCAAGTCAAATTTAGACACCATGGATAACACAATGCAAATAGATGAATGTACCATAGAGGAAATCTCATTATAAGTCCACACCCTCCTTCTGGCTATGCCCCTTTGCTACTAATTTAGCTTTGTACTTCACCTCTTCATTATCTATTGTTCCTTCCTTATTATAGAATACCCACTTGCATCCCATCACCTTTCTATTCTTAGGTGGTTCAATCAAGTCCCAAGTATGATTTCTATTGAGTGATTCTATTTCTTCCTGCATTGCAATTAGCCACTTATCTTTGTCATCTTTGTTGAGTGCCTTGAAGAAAGTCTTGATTGAGAATTTTCTGACTGGGTATACCTCGCCGAACTGGCCAACTTTGTAACAGGTCGGGGTATACCTCGCCGAACTGGCCAACCTCGCAACAGCTCGGGATATACCTCGCCGAACTGGCCAACCTTGTAACAGCTCGGGGTATACCTCGCCAAACTGGCCAACCTTGTAACAGTTCAGGATACACCTCGCCGAACTGACCTGCCCTATAGATACCTCCGAACTCAAGACTTCGCCTCGCTCACCACTCCGCATCACCTTCTGGGCACCAAAACCAAACAAGTCGTACCATGCCTGACACTGAGGAAGTCCGTGCCTGAGGGCGCCGCACCTGACTGACTTGGGATCTGACGCTTGGAGACCGCACTCTAAACGGCCACCTGCCACCGCCACTGACACCGTCATCTCCAGTTAGAGAGACGGTTAGGCAGTGACGGTTCTGTCCCAGCAGAAAGGACGACGGCCGAATTGACAAGCGCAAGGGTAATCATACCCGACCTGACAAGGGCCTCGGAGCGAGTGCGCGAAGTGATTTTAAGAGCCCCCTGCCCCCAACAACAAGGTATGCAAACTTTGCGCTATCTGGTTTTATCTTGCTTTTGAAGGATTCTAACTTAAGCTTCGGAGCCGTTACACCGGGTTCCCCCCGGAGCTTCCTCATCTCCTCCGTTTCAGGTTCCCTGCTACTCAGTTCAGAAGCAAGGTCGTTGACAGCTAAGACCGGCCGGATCGTGCATCATCAATTGGCGTCGTCTGTGGGAACGCTTCAAAAAGCCTCCCTCCAAACTTCCATAACTCCTTTTCTTCAAAAAACCCAACACTCATGGCCTCCTCCAGCAACGCCGGACGTGGCACTGAGACAAACACCACCGGGGAACAACTTCAAGTCCCCGTGGTGTGCGTTGGACAGTTCACCATCCCCCTTTCGGTGGATGGGATCCCCAGCTTGAACACGCCACAAGCAGTGGCGCCCGTAAACCTACCTGCCACAAGCATCCCCTTTCCTCCCCCTATTGAGACAACCTTTACTGAACCGACTGCCGTCTCCTTGGCAGCCAGTCAAAACCGGTTGGACGACCTGATGCAGTGCATGCGGGCAATGCAAGCCCAAATGCAACAGTTCCAGCAGCACCAGCTTCACCAGCACCGAGTGCTACACAACATCTCCCAATATCACTATCAACAGCAGTTCCCCCAACTGCCACTGAACCAACCACTACTTCAACCTCGCCATCCCGCTCCGAGGCCGGTCAAGGCCTCCCCGCAGGATGGACGCCCCCACCAAGGAAAGGCCTCCCGGCCCCAAAACCCCCCTAACAGCCAGGTCTCGTCCCCAGGCCGAAGAGAGAAAAAAATCATCCCTGCCTCGCAGCTCGCAGGCGGGTCGGGAACCTCGCCCGCGAGATCGGCACCTCGGCGCTCCAAGCCCGAGTTCCCGCTCACGGAAAACCAATTCGGCGTCCTGGCGGCAGACTACCAACATTCCGGGCCCATCGAGCTCGGCAACACGGAGGTCAGCAGCGCCAGTACAAGGCCCACTCAACAACGAAGTCGCCGAACCGCCACCCGTGTCTTGTCAGAGCTCAGAGGCAAAGAAGAGACGAGCTCGGACGAGGTAGGAGCTGCCCCGATTCTCTCGGTCCCTTCCCCCCTCGCGTCAGAACTCCTGGCGGTCCCCTTGCCCAGAAATTTTAAGCTCCCACCTCTGGACAAGTACGACGGGTCCTTCAACCCCAACGACCACGTTGACGCTTTCCAGTCCCAAATGCACTTCGCCAGGGCCAGCGAATCGTGCATGTGCGTAGCCTTCACCACCACCCTCAGGGGGGTAGCCCGCACTTGGTACAGGAACCTGGCCCCCGGGTCGATAAAGTGTTGGGCCCAGTTCGTGCAGGACTTCACCGCACACTTTGTCACCAACCAACGGTGCCCCAGAACAGAGGAAAGCATCTTCGGAGTAGTCCAAAGGGAAGGAGAATCCATCCGGGGCTACATCAAGCGATTCAACGAAGCATGCTTGCAGATACCGCGGTTGGACCCCGCGGTGCAGCTCGCGGCGGCCAAAAGAGGGGTAACACACAAAGAATTCAAATGGCACATGATAGCTGACCAGCCCGCAACCGTGGCCGAATTCCTCAAGCTCGCGGACAAGTTCATGAGGACAGAGGAAGAAATCAACCAACGAACCGAAGGTGGGAACGAGAAAAGAAAGAGGGAAGGCGAGCTCCCTAACCCAGTCGACAGGAAAAACCCGGCCCGGGAGTTGAAGCCGAACCAGTCGTTCCGAGCTCCCCTAGCAGTTCAGACGGATTACACGCCGTTAAACACAAGGCGGACCGAGATCTTAATGACGATCAAGGACGCCCCATACGTGAAGTGGCCACCTCGCCTAAAGGGAAATCCGAACGAGAGAAATAAGAATTTGTATTATAGTTTCCATAGAGACCATGGTCATAGTACCGAGCAGTGTAATAACCTCCGGGACGAGATAGAGGGGCTCATCCGTCGCAGATACTTGAGAAACTTTGTACAACACAACAATAATAACAGTAAGGCAGGTCGGCAAGGGGAGCACGAAAAGGATGCCCCCGAGTCTAGCAGCAGACCTGCCGAACCGTTGCAGCGACAGCCTCCGGAAGAGAGGCTAGTTCGGGGAACCATCCATGTAATTGTGGGAGGTTCGGTGGTAGCAGGGTGTACCTCAGCAGCGGCCCGGACTTCAGTTCGCGAAGCGGCCCTTGAGGAACGGAACCCCGCAAAGAGACCAAAGACTGAAGAACCAATCTTCTTCACGGAGGACGACGCGCGAGGGGTCCGCTACCCCCATGATGACGTGATTGTCATTAAATTAAGGATCAGCGACTTCAAGGTCAGACGCGTACTCGTAGATTCGGGCAGCTCAGCGGACATCCTCTTCAAATCAGCGTTTGACCAGCTACAGTTACAGAGGAGCGAGCTGAAGCCCGCGAACACTCCCCTGGTGGGTTTCAGCGGAGAGGAAGTCAGGCCTCTCGGAAAAATAACAGTACCTGTGGAAGTCGGCACATGGCCTTGTGCGGTCAGACTCAACCATGATTTCCTGGTGGTCGCGACCCCCTCCCCATACAATGCCATAATAGGGCGGCCGATCACGCATATCCTACGGGGGTGGTCTCCACCTATTATTTGGCCATGAAGTTCCCTACGGACTTCGGTGTGGGGGTAGCGCGGGGCGACCAGCTCGAGTCCCGCAAGTGTTATGTTGCCGCCCTGAAAGGAAAAACCAAGGCGGCCAACAACCTCGAACTAGAGCGGCCTGCGGAGCAAGGTGAGGAACGAGCTTCGCCCACAGAGGGAACGATCTCAATCCCGACTTCGGCTACGGACCCAGCTCGCACACTTCAGATCGAAGCTTCTGTCGAGGAACCCCTACGAACCGAATTGGTGAGTTTTTTACTTCAAAATTTAGATATTTTTGCCTGGTCCGCGGCTGACATGCCCGGCATTAGCCCCAGCCTGATAACTCACAAACTTAATACTGACCCTGTAGTCAGACCCATTAGACAGAAGAAACGCAACTTAGCCCCAGAACGCTGGAGGGCGGTCGACGAGGAGGTCGAGAAGCTCCTCCCAGCAAACTTCATAAGGGAAGTCCACTACCCAAGCTAGGTGGCCAACCCGGTGTTGGTAAAAAAGGCAAACGGCAAGTGGCGCATGTGCGTCGACTACACCGACCTGAACCGAGCTTGCCCGAAAGATTGCTTCCCCCTCCCCAGAATTGACCGCCTAGTGGACGCGACCTCGGGACGAGTTGCTAAGCTTCCTGGACGCCTACTCGGGCTACAACCAAATCCGGATGGACCCATCCGATGAGGAAAAAACCAACTTCATAACCGAGTTCGGCCTATATTGCTACAAGGTCATGCCCTTCGGATTAAAAAATGCCGGGGCGACTTTCCAAAGACTTGTAAATAGGCTGTTTCGGCCCCTGATTGGCACGAAGATAGAGTGCTATGTAGACGACATGGTCGTCAAGACTTAGTTTTCACAAGAATTAATACAAGACTTAGATTCTGTCTTCCAAATCCTGCGTCAGTTTAGCATGAAATTGAACCCCAACAAATGTGTCTTCGGCGTCACCTCGGGCAAATTCCTAGGGTACATTGTCAATCGGCGCGGTATTGAGGCCAACCCGGACAAGATAAAAGTCATTCTAGATATGAGACCACCTCGGAAAGTAAAAGAAGTTCAGAGGCTAAACGGCCGCATAGCCGCTCTAAGCCGCTTCATGTCCAAATCAGCAGACCGCTGCCTACCTTTCTTCAAAGCAATCAAAGGCAAAGGGTTCGAGTGGACCCAGGACTGCCAGCTCGCGTTTGACGAGCTAAAAGGTTACCTCGCTAGTGTGCCGACCTTAGCCCGGCCCGAGTAGGGCGAGGTCTTAGAACTGTACCTCTCGGCAAGCGACGAGGTGGTCAGTTCGGTACTAATAAAAGAAACAGACCGGGTCCAGCGACCCATCTATTATGTTAGTAAAATTTTGCAGGGAGTAGAGACAAGGTACCCGCAGATAGAAAAAGCTAGCATACGCACTGGTGACAACAGCTCGGAAACTCCGCCCATACTTCTAGGCTCACACCGTCATCGTCCTGACTGACAAACCTCTGAGACAAGTTTTACTCAAACCTGAGGTTTCCGGTCGACTGACGAAATGGGCCATCGAACTCAGCGAGTACGACCTCCAGTACAAGCCAAGAACTGCTATCAAGGCCCAAGCTTTGGCAGATTTTATCGCCGAGTGCACTTTCAGCCACGAAGCCGTACAGGTCGAGCCCGAGGTCCCCAGTTCGGGCGAACCCGGAGCTCCCGAGCCAATAGAGTCTGAACCCCGTGAAGTAGTAGCCAATGTGGCATCTCTCCTGGTCAGGCGAAACGCGAACTGGGATGAGGAGCCCTGGATCCTTCACGTGGATGGTTCCTCGAACCGGCAAGGCAGCGAAGCTGGAATAGTCTTATGCGGCCCGGGCGGCACAAAATTAGAATACGCACTACGCTTTGAGTTCGCGGCATCCAACAACGAGGCAGAGTACGAAGCACTGATAGCTGGGTTGGACCTAGCGCGAAAGGTAAAGGCAAAACACTTGGTCATCTGCAGCGATTCCTAGCTCGTGGTCAACCAAGTTACGGGCGAGTATGAAGCACGCGAGCTCTCCATGATCGCATATTTGGCGAAAGTAAAAGAGGCCCTGCTCAACTTCCAGTCACACTTCATCAAGCAAATCCCGAGGTCAGAGAACACTGAGGCCGACGCTCTGTCACGGTTAGCCAGCACAAGTCACAACATGAGAACTGTATACAAAGAAGACTTACCTCGGCCTAGTATTCTTGGGGGGACAGAGGAGGTCGTTTCCGTCCTAGAAGCAGAGTCGAGCTGGATCGACCCACTCGCGAGCTTCTTGATAGACGGAACCCTCCCTGCAGAGCGCAATGCAGCCAAGAGGGTGTAGCGCCAGGCAGCCAAATACGTCATAATAGACGAACGGTTATACCGACGGTCCTACACGCTCCCCTACTTGCGTTGCCTGCGACCTACCGAAGCCGAGTTCGTACTCTACGACACTCATGAAGGCCTATGCGGCGGACACTTGGGGGGCAGAGCACTCGCCCAAAAAGCACTTCGACAATGATACTACTGGCCAACGATGAAGGCAGAAGCTGTCGAGCTCATCAGAAAATGCGACAAGTGTCAGAAGCACGCCAATATCCACCATCAACCTGCCTCTGACCTCAAATACCTCGCCAGCCCGTGGCCCTTTGCACAATGGGGCATCGACCTCCTGAGGCCATTCCCACCAGCAACAGGTGGAAGAAAATTCCTAGTCGTCGCAGTAGATTACTTTACGAAGTGGATAGAAGTCGAACCTCTGGCAACTGTTACGGCCCGAAACATACAGACCTTCTTTTGGAAAAACATAGTATGTCGCTTCGGGTTACCTCGCGTACTAATTTCTGACAACAGCAAGCAATTCGAGGATATCAAGTTCCAAGAGTGGTGTCGTAACATGGGGGTTCGACAAAACTTCACATCAGTCGCGCACCTGTAGGCAAATGGTCAGACAGAAGTAATGAACAGAGCCATCCTGCGCGGACTGAAAGCACGTCTGGATCGAGCTAAGGGATTGTGGGCCGAAGAGCTACCAAGTGTCTTGTGGGCTCACCGAACTACAGAAAAAACCGCCACGGGAGAAACCCCCTTCAACCTCACCTACGGCACTGAAGCAGTGATCCCGGCGGAAATCGAAGTACCAACATTACGACTAGAAACATACAACGATCGGACAAACGAAGATGAGTTACGTACCAACCTTGACCTATTGGACGAGGTAAGGGACCTCGCGCACATCCGGACAGCGGCATACCAGCAGCAGGTAGCTCGCTACTACAATGCTAGAGTAAAGCAACAAAGCTTCCGAGTCGGCGACCTGGTCCTTCGTAAGATTATGGTGCCCGAACCCGGCGTGGGCAAACTTGGACCAAACTCGGAAGGGCCCTATAAAGTAAAGAGAGCGCTCGGGGGGGCATACGAACTCGAAACCTTGGATGGCAAACAAGTACCTCGAGCGTGGAACATCGTGAACTTAAGGCGATACTACCTATAAACCGCCAAGCGAAGTGGATGAAATCAGGTTCTATGGGCCACGATGCAGAGCCAAGAGGAACCTCGGCGTAAACAAGCAAAGAAAAGTCGGGCATATTATCAGCTCGGCAAAAAATCAGTTCGCTGCAAAAGCCTTCGCGGCAAAACAGGTCGTAGAAGTATAATAACCCGGACAAGAAAGTGGCGTATTCAGTTCGACAAAGAATCAGTTCTTGGAAAAGGAACACGGGCAAAAAGATTATCTATTCTGTTGCAAGAAACAGGAGTACATTGGCAATCAGAAGGGACTAATATATATATATATATATATATAATCTTTACATGCCCGGAGCTACTTCTTCGCCATCAGAAGGCACTTCAACAACACCCGAAGGCCCTGCCTCTCCTTCAGAGTCTGGCTCGCCATCGGCAGCATTGGCCATCTCCTGAGTTATACGTGAGGTGGATATGGCACTAACATCGAGGTCGGGGTACGTGTTCCGGATCATCCACCTGCTCAGTTTGAACCCCCTTCTGTGTTCTCTCCCTAATGTCCTCCTGAAGATATTCGACTTGATGCTGCAAATCCAACTTCAAGTCCGCCATGTGCTTGACAACTACCCCCATGGCCTCGGTGTCACGCTGAGACCTTGCCTGCCTGGCCATTGCGAGGCGAGCAGCCTCTTCGGCAGCATAAGCGGCCGCCTCAGTAGCTCGGGTATTCGCCTCTGCAGCACGGAAAGCTTCTTCAGCAGCATGAGCGGCAGCCTCAGCAGCTTGCGCCTGTCGCGAGCTCCTCTCCACTTGTGCTGCTAAGGCATGAATCGAAGAATTCACCTACCAAAAGAAACAAGTGAGCAATAACAGCAAAAGCGACAGGAAATGAAAAAGGCAGACGGAATCTAACTTACCACCATAGCATGTGTTACGGCGCGGCAGGTGACCTGATTCAAAGGAAGATCGGTCCACGCCGCGATCTCCTCAGGGAAAGTAGCCTCCCTACTCTTCTGAAGAGCGTGGTTGGGCGTCAACACGCTCCTGAACTCCCCTTGAGCTCCCGAACCCGAGGGCCCAGCCCGCGTATGAGCAGACCCAGAGTGAACAGGAGCACTTGAGTATGCAGGAGTGCCCGTATGAGTGGTCTCAGCGTAAGGCGCCCCGGCAGTTTCATGCATCGGTGGAGTCACCTTGGGCAGATCCTCCAGCGTGTGGTCTGGAACTTGGGGCTCCTCATCCAGGGGCAGCTCGGTACGAGTTCGCTTGGCGACCCGCTTCCTCCTCTTCATACCTTGGAACAGACGCCCCCCACGAGTTCTCTCCACGTCCATCACACCTGCAGAAACGAGTTCGACATCAGAAAAAATGAAGGAACAAAGCAAGCAAGAAACCGCATAGCTAGAAACCTACCCGAACTCAGGCCGGCTGCAATAAGCTTGGCCTCCGTTAAGTAGTGTGATGGCACTTTAAACCTTGCCGTGCCCATTGCCGGAGGCCCTTCACCGTCTCTTTATCGAGAGTAACACCTGAATCAGGAGCAGCCTCACCCCACCCGGTCTGAAAGGGCCATCCTTGTGCACTTCGCACACTGAAGTAGTCCCGCATCCACGCCGGGACCTTATTAGGAAGATCGTGCAGAAGCTTAAAGCCCTGGTGAGGAGAAAGGTAATACGCCCGTCTTCCCCCAGGAAGAGAACCCGCCTGTCTCTTGAGCATCAAGATGGAGGAGAATATTTCTAAGTCTAAGGGGAAATTCTGCTCGCAAAAAAGGGAAACTGTCCCCACCAGGTTCCGAATAGAGTTCGGATGAAGTTGGCCAATGGTGACACCGAAGTGGTTTATGACTTCAACGAGAAGGGGGTGGAAAGGAAGTCGCAACCCCGCAGCGAGCTGCTCTCGAAAAATCACGATCTCATCAGGACCGTGTTCCCAAGGAAAGCTACCCGAAGGAATAAAATATGTATACCCCCCATGAAGGTTGTAAGACATAAGTATAGATTGAAGCCCCTCAGGCGTCATGGTCGAGGGACCAAACCTGTCTAGCATCCGATCTCGGTGAGAGGTAGACGCCAAACTGCCCGAAGCGGCTCGGCCTACTAGTTCATAGTCCTCGAGTTCCACCTCAGGATCACTGAGGTAGTCGGGGGATACGGATCGGTTTGTAGAACCTACGTCAGCCCTATTTGAAGAGTCGTCTGAGCTATCAAAGCTAGACATTGAGGAAAAGAGGTGGATTCAGGAAGGTACTCACCGGAAGAAAGTTTTGAAGGCTCCGGAGACGGGAACAAGCCAAAAAAAAACCTTGGAGGCTATGTAACCAGCCTAGACGCGAGCTGAAAAAACTTGGACGCGAGCTGAAAAGTTGGACGCGAGCTCAGTAGGCAAACCGCAGAAGTGACAAATCGACTGGGGTCCCCCACTATTTGTAGCTACAGTAACCAAGAACCGACCGTGCAGATCAAAGACGATCAGACGGCCCACATTTGCACTGACCGCACGTCCCATGAGGTCGAGACATGATTGGCGCACGTCTTTCCGAAAAGAGTGAAATGTCAGCGCACGTCTTCTTGAAACCGACGTCGTGCCGACTGCGCCGCACGTCTCCCTGACAGCCGCCCGTGCATGTACAGCAGTGGCACGCTTTTTTCAAGTTTGAATGACCCGCTGTCACGTCCCAGTGGCGCGAATTTTTGAAATTCAAAACGCGCGGTCACAACTATCAACATTTATGAGTAGTAGGCACGTTTCCCGCCTTCTCGAAAACCGAAGAACCCTGGCAAAAGCAACTCGCGCAGTCAAGATTCGAAGGACGGGACAAATCCACCTACCACCTCGCGAAACTCCTCGCACCAGGGCAAGACCCTTGGCGCGAGGAGTGGGGGGCAATTGATGAAGGAAGATTTGGCCCGACCTCACAGTTATGCGACACGTGGCAAAAACAACAGCTTGGCAAAAAAGCAAGCCTAAGGTGTGAACACCAAGGGAACACCAGCGGACCGAACTCCCTACTGGGGGCCCGAACTCACCCTTGGCCCAAAACCAAAAAGTAATCCGAACTGGCCTACCTTCAGTTCGGGATATTCCTCGCCGAGCTGGCCAACCTTGTAACAGCTCGGGGTATACCTCGCCGAACTGGCCAACCTCGCAACATCTCGGGGTATACCTCGTCGAACTGGCTAGCCTCGCAACAGCTCGGGATATACCTCGCTGAACTGGCCAACCTTGTAACAGCTCGGGGTATACCTCGCCGAACTGGCCAACCTCGCAACAGCTCGGGATATACCTCACCGAACTGGCCAACCTTGTAACAGCTCGGGGTATACCTCGCCGAACTGGCCAACCTTGTAACAGTTCGGGATACACCTCGCCGAACTGACCTGCCCTATAGATACCTCCGAACTCAAGACTTCGCCTCGCTCACCACTCCGCATCACCTTCTGGGCACCAAAACCAAACAAGTCGTACCATGCCTGACACTGAGGAAGTCCGTGCCCGAGGGCGCCGCACCTGACTGACTTGGGATCTGACGCTTGGCGGCCGCACTCTAAACGGCCACCTGCCACCGCCACTGACACCGCCATCTCCAGTTAGAGAGACGGTTAGGCAGTGACGGTTCTGTCCCAGCAGAAAGGACGACGACCGAATTGACAAGCGCAAGGGTAATCATACCCGACCTGACAAGGGCCTCGGAGCGAGTGCGCGAAGTGATTATAAGAGCCCCCTGCCCCCAACAACAAGGTATGCAAACTTTGCGCTATCTGGTTTTATCTTGCTTTTGAAGGATTCTAACATAAGCTTTGGAGCCGTTACACCAGGTTCCCCCCGGAGCTTCCTCATCTCCTCCGTTTCAGGTTCCCTGCTACTCAGTTCAGAAGCAAGGTCGTTGACAGCTAAGACCGGTCGGATCGCGCATCATCAGATCTCAAGCCTCTCTTGAAAGTGTAGACAATTTGAAGGGGTACAGTATACATGCAATTGGACTTGACTCACACCCCGAACACCCCAACAAAATGGTGTTGCTGAAAGAAAGAATCGCTATCTTTTTTTATTAACAAAAGTAGAATTTTATTAATGAAAGATTAGGAATTACAAGATCTGGGGTGTAAGTTCCACTCCAAATCAACAAAGATTACAGATTTTCCCAAAACATTTGCCCTCTCACAGCCCTTTGTTTGGCCAGAGAATCTGCCATCCATACCCACTTAAAGGAAACATTTAGTTCCCTTGTTAGGCTTACAACCTCCCTGAATACCCAATGAATCTAGGAACTATTTCTGGTCCATGATATGACTACTTGGGAATCCCCTTCCACCTCTAGATTGCAGAAACCCAGTTGTTTTGCAAGCCTTAACCCCTGCAGTAGACTAACCAGTTCAGCTGTCAATGCATCACTATGCTCCAAGGGTCATGAATATAGAGCCACCACTCTACCTTCTTTATCTCTGAATATGCCCCTACCCTTGTCAATCCCCTATTACCAAGGAAGCTTCAATCAAAGTTGAGTTTTATAAAATTGGGGGTCAAGGGCTTCCATTCCATCAATGTCCTTGCCTTGTCTATAGCCGATAGTGCCACCTCTTTCCAGGTTTTCAAGATATCAATTCAATGAAAAGACTTTGAAATCATCCAAAGTTTTCACCCAATGTACAGCTTTCATCTTAACTCAAGGATTTCTGCACGGGTCCTACTCTTATCATTGAAAATTCTCCCATTTCTTTCTTCCCAAATGGTCCAAATCATCACTGCCCTCGTTGCTTTCCAAAGTAATTTTCCTCTTTTTGTTGGTTGTCTCAAGAATTGAGGATCAAAAAGGCCCGCCACATCCTAAGGAGGAATCCATCTGCACCCAAATAGAAAACATAGCTGCTCCCAAACATAATGCACAAAGGAATAGGAAGTAAAGATATGGGAAATAGTTTCGTCACTATTCAAGCAGAGAGAACACATGTGAGGGGATAGGCATCTATTTGGCCTTTTCTACAGCACTTCACAGGTGTTGACCTTTCCAAGAAAGATCTCCCAACAAAGGGTCTGAATTTTAGGAGGGATAGGCTTGTTCCAAATTTCTTTCACCAGGAAGTTCACCCCCAAACCATTTGTTTGTGTTAAGAAATTGAAAAAGAGGCACAAGTGAAAAATCCATCCGACGAAACTGACTACACCAGTACACCGTATTGTCCTCCCAGAGTTTGATCCAAATAAACTGACTCAAGTTTAACTAATAAAAGCATAAGAGAGTCACATTCTGAATCCCTAAGCCCTCTTCTAAAGCCAAAATCCCAACTTAAACCTGAATTAGAGAAAAACACAAATTTTGATATAGGTTCAAGTTTGTAAGTGGAGAGTGCATAGAGCAAAGGTAATTGGATTCTCAAAGGATTGTCCCCCATCCAAATATTCTCCCAAAACTAGACTTTTAGCCCATTACCCACATCATACTGAATGAGGTTGAGAAAGATGGGATATACCTCATAGATTGCTTTCCAAGGAGAGGTTGAAGTTGCATTAGAGGCTACCTTTGCATCTCAGCCACTGTCCAATTGCCCACGTATGCTCTTAATAACCCCATGCTTCCAGTGGGAATCTCCACAACCATTTCTCTAAAACAGCTAGATTCTTCTGAACCAAATTACCTATCCCAAGGCTCCCCTTCTCCTTCGGCCTACTAACCTGTTCCCAATTAACAAAATAATCCTTCTTTTCAACCCCTGGTTCCCATAAAAAATCTCTCATAATCTTCTCTAGCTGCTTAGCAATATTAACAAGTACCCGAAAAGTAAAGAGAAAGTATACCAGGAGATTTGCTAGAGTGGCTCTGATCAAGGTTATCCTTCCTCCCAATGAGATATAATTACTTTTCCAGGAGGCCAATTGTTTAGTAAATCTCTCCACTATTGGTTTCCAAAACCCCATAGTCCTTGGATTCCCACCCAGCGGGAGACCTAAGTTCTTTATGGGCCAGTTTTTAACTTCACAACCAAGCACCTCAGCTAATCCACCAATAACCTCCTCTTGCATGTTAACACCTGAAATGCAATTCTTTCCCCGATTTACCCTTAGATTAGAGCTATCCTCAAAACTTCTTATCAATGCTTTTAGGTTTCTAAGGGAATCAAAGTTGTAGCTGTTACAAAATAAGATTATATCATCTGCAAACTGCATGTGTGTAACCACAACCTCCTCCCTACCCATCTTCCACTCCCTTAGTGAGTTGTCCAAGTCTGCTTTAGTGATTATCCTGCTAAGCACCTTAACCACCAGGATGAACAAGAATGGGGAAAGAGGATCCCCCTGTCTCACACCTCTCCTAGCAGGGAAGAAATCTCTAGCAGACCCATTAATCAAGATTGAATATTGCATCGAGCTTAAGCACCCCTTAATCCACAATTTCCATCTCTCTCCCAAACCAAATTTCTCCATTACCTCTAGGAGAAGGGATCACTACTAAGTCATAAGCCTTTTCAAGGTCCAACTTACAAATCATTCCTTTCTCACCTCTTCTCTTCTTTTCTGCTAAACATTCACCACTAAGATCTGATCCACTATTTTCCTGCCCTCTACAAAGGCCCCTTGGAATGGAGAGATTACTGCCGGTAACACTTTCTTCAACCTTCCTGAAAGGACCTTAGCAATTATTTTTTATAGGTTACCTAAACTGATTGGCCTAAAGTCCTTTGGGGATTTAGTTTCCTTCTTCTTAGGGACTAGTGCAATGAAAGTTGAATTGGATCCTAGGGAGATTTTCCCAATTTGGTAAAACTCATCAAAAACCTCTTTCGAATCATTCTTTAAAGTCTCCCAACAATCTTGATAAAAAGCCCTGGTAAATCCATTTGGACCCAGTGCTTTTGATCTGTGCGTTGAGAATACAGCCTCCCTAATCTTCTCAACACTAAAATTGCTCTCCAGAGCTTTGGATTGGAACTCTATTATCTTAGTCCACTCTAGACTGGGAAGGTTTTGTCTTCTCCCGTCAGAATTGGAAAGGATTCCTTTGAAATGATCCTCAAAATCCTTTACTATCTCCTCTTCCCTTGTCAGTTCAACTCTGTTTACCTCTATGCTCCTGATGAAATTCTTCCTCCTCCCCTCTGCTAAAGAGTGAAAAAACCTTGTGTTACCATCCCCCTCTTGAAGCCATTTGCATCTTGGTTTCTATCCCCAAGATATTTCTTCTTTTCGCAAAAAATCTTCCAGTTCCATTTTCAGCTTCCACCTTTTTTCTCTTTCCTGCTGACTCATTTCCCTCATAGCTTCTTTTTTGTCTAGGGCCTCAATTCTAGAGGAAATTTTTTCTTGGATTTCTTCAAGCCTTCCAAAGTGCTCCTTGTTCCAAGCCTTGATCTTCCCTTTTAAAGCTTTAAGCTTGCCTCATGAACCTAATACCTTTCTTTCTATTCCTTGGTCTTTCCTTATCCTACCAGATTTTAATTCTTTCTTTGAACGAGGGGTCCTCCAACCAAGGTTCAAAGTATCGATATGTATCAGCCCGTATCGGCTGATACGTATTGTGCCGATGGCTTACCAATACGCCCCGACCCCTTTGAACCCGTTTCGAAAAAATAAATAAAACTTTTTAAAAAAATGTACCGATACAGGCCGATACGCCTTACCGGCGTATTGGCCCGTGTCAATATTTAGAACCTTGCCTTCAACCACATATTCTCAAATCGAAAAGGTGATGAAGTTTATCCTTTCTAATGCCTCTTTTATTTTTTTTTATTTTTTAAATGAAATTATTCTTTTGCTGGTGAAACTTCACTTTTCTTTTATCATTAATTGGTGAAACTTCATTATTGCCCTGTCGTCATTATCATCCAAGCCTAATAACCATTTCATATCTTCTGCCTATTTGAGTTTCTTTATTCATTTCTCTCTCTTTCTCTTGAAATTTCTCTACAGGATGGTGTAATTCTTGGGGCAGATACAAGAGCCACTGAAGGACCCATAGTTTGTGACAAGAACTGTGAGAAAATCCATTATATGGCACCTAATATTTATTGCTGTGGAGCAGGAACTGCTGCTGATACAGAGGCAGTAACAGGTATTTTTCAAGATTGATTTCTAAATGATTTGTATCATGACTTGCATCTAATTGTTTTCCACAGTTACATTGCTGTGTAATAGTTCTTTCACATGTATCATCAAGGATTCTTCATTTGTTCTTGTCTTCTTGTTAGACATGGTAAGCTCCCAGCTGCAGCTACACTATTATTACACCGGTCGGGTATCAAGGGTTGTTACAGCTCTTACACTTCTGAAATCTCATCTTTTCAGGTAAATATTGCTCCAGTACTGACAAAAAAAGTTTTTCATTCAGCTATTCTGAAAAAAACAATATTGGGAATTTACACGATGGAAATGTATGATACTCACCTAACTGCTTTACCTCTTGTCCAGTTACCAAGGTTATGTCAGTGCTGCTTTAGTACTTGGTGGAGTTGATGTCACTGGACCACATTTGCACACGGTAAAATTTCATGCTTGTTTCTGCTATCCAGGGATGGCAGTCTTTTCAGGTTCTGACAATGCTTGACCTTTATATCCAAAATGCCATATAATGCAGATATACCCTCATGGCTCAACTGACACACTGCCATTTGCTACAATGGGTTCAGGTTCCTTAGCTGCAATGGCTGTCTTTGAGTCAAAGTACAGGGAAGGCCTGACTGTAAGTTGGTCTGCCATTGGTTAAATAGTCAGCTTCCATATATTATGTCATTGATGATTGATCCATTGATATTCAATTCAGCAGAGGACTTACATGCATTTGCCACAATTCAATATAGAATAGTTGTTATGGAACATCCTTGCTATTACTGGAATACTGGATCCAAATTTAGATAATTTGGTGGTGATATTATATGCCATGACAAGTGATAGAATGATTTTCTCCATCCTTTCTATCGAGTAGATTGGATAGCTAGTACTTCATAGAATAGCCAGTACTTTTTTTTTCCCTGTCATCTGTAGTGGAAAAAGGAAGTTGCCTATCTTTTTAGCACTAGATACTGGGGTTGTAGAGCATGTGTGACAGAATTAATACAACTAAATGGAAATTGAGGTTTTCGGAATTTTCTTTGCAGAGAGAAGAGGGAATAGAGCTTGTCTGTGAGGCTATATGCTCTGGTATTTTCAATGACTTGGGTAGTGGAAGCAATATTGATGTTTGTGTAATAACCAAGGTTTGTTAATCATCAATGTACTCCACAATAGAAAAAGAAACTTTTGCATTGTTTTCATGTATTTCCTTTGTTAATTACTTGTGTAGGGCCACAAAGAGTACTTGAGGAACTACCAGATGCCAAATCCTCGAACCTATGTCAGTTCAAAAGGCTATACTTTTGCCAAGGGCCTGACTGGTTAGTACCTTAACCAACAGACTCAAGTCTTTTTGGAATTGCTTCTTATCAACCATTAGATGGCAATATTTTCAGTAAGATCAAATATCCTCAATTAGTTCCCCCATGTGTTTTTTATTTTTAATTCTGACTTGGTCTAAGTTTGCAAATCAAAGAGCTGGAAATGTTGTGGCATGTCTAGCCATCATATGGTTTCAGAAGCTTGTTTCTTAGAGAGGATAAAGCTAATGAAAGTTTTCTTGCATGCAGTAAATGCATAATTGGTTCTTACTGATAAAAAAAAATGCATAATTGGTTCTTACAGCCAGCTAGTACTTATTTTTAAAATATGCTCTGATAAGAAACCCTCCAACAATTGGAAAACTTGGTGATCCTTACCATCTGACCAGTTGATCTTGGTTGGTAATAAAAGCTGTCAATTGGACAGAATTGTGGAGATCCACATTGATCTGAGTGTGAGTGGTATTTTTTCTTCTCATGGGTAGTGTTTGAGTGTGCTGTTTTCATGTTGTGTTAGGTTTTCGGTTCCTCCTCTCCCATGAGGATGGTTGTATTTCCATTAGTAGATGCTCCTGGTGCTTAGTGAAGGTATTCTTATCAAAGGTTCTATTAAGGGTTGATAAAATCTTCATTGGTAGACTATCAGGATTAAGAATTATCCTTGTCCCAAACATTTTTGTGGTTATTTGATTTATTTCTCATCCAAGAGCTTTCCTGTCATTTGGACTTGTCTGGATTTATGAGAAATGTGCAATTATTTAATGAAAATAACTGTTTCCTTTCGTGATTTACTTGTGCTCTTAAGCAAACTTTTCTTTTTGTTTGCCTCAATTGGCTAGGACAAAAGTGAATTGACCTTTATTGGTATGCTGAGCTCAATGTGTTACTGATCTCGTTGACCTGTTTTATGGTTGCAGAGGTTTTGACAACAAAGATCACTCCATTGAAGGAAAAAGTGGAAGTAATTGATGCAAGTGTTGCAATGGAAGAGTGAGATGCCCCTAGTGCCGACCCACGTTTCAGGATGTGTAAAATTGAAATGTTTTGCAAGCTCCAACTATATAAAGTTCTGCTTTCCAACCCAAATCAAACCAGTTTTAAGGGCAACATCCTCGTTACTTCTGATTTCGTCATCCTTTTCAGCGAACATCAGAGTTCTCAGTCAAAGAAGTTCTGGGTATCTATTATTATTAAAAAAACGAAAATAGACAAAAAAAAGTTCTTGATTCAGTGAAGATCCCTGTGTATTTTTCATTTCAGAGGACAGACATGTGCCCTAATGCCATGTACAGACATTTGCAGCCCAAATTGCTTGTTTTAATATTACATCCCAATTGCCGATTTCAACCACCTGAGTACCTGATGCGATTAATGGCTGGACTGCACTAGACAAGTAGCTATGGTGGTCATTGTCCAATTACATGTCTCATTTTGAGGAAACCCTCGTTGGATCAAACTCTACATCACATGGATTTACATGTAATATTGTCTAAAGGTAAAGATAGGAGCATCTTAGGCCCGGGGTCATGGGAACTGTAGACAGATATGCACCTTCATAACTTGAAACCTATACAAAATCAACACTTTCCATCGAATGGATCCTAGCTAGAGCAATGGTTGTACCAAATATCAATAAATTAACCAAGCATGTGGAGTATGGACTATGGAGGCTTTTAGAGTGAATATGTTCTTGTTTGTCGATGACAAAAAAATGACTGAAAAGCAATAATAACTCTTAGGAGAATCGGGGCACAATTCATATTGGAGAAGGTCAGCAATTCACAATGAGTATATCCGCAGTGTTACTGTTATGTGTTAGAGAATACCAATAAGGTTAACAGAAACTGTTTTGTAAGAGAGTTACAAGGTCAGCAGTATGGAGTGTTATGGGGGATTTAGGAATAGCTCCACTAAATGATAAAATGAGAGAGCTAAAATAGCTAGGGCACATGAGAAGAAGAGAGATCTTACTATTTTTGGTTCTACTTATCTACCGACTAGGACCCATCCAACTCTTTTCCCTAGTGATAGAGACATGGGATATGTGGTAATTTATGAGGCACAGGAGCAGTTAATGGATTGGTTGTCTTGTCCCTGAACTCTACCATTATAGCTAATCAAAGTTATGTGGAGATTTTCACTTCATTGATTGAAGGGAGCAAGGAGGAGAGGTTGTCCAGATCAACGAAGCAAATCGTTACTTCAAAGAAAAGTTATAAAATCTAATTAATGTATTCTTGTTGAGTAAACCATGAACACGCTACAGTCTTGATTGGCTCCAAAACAATAATCATCAGAATTTTTTCAGCAGTTTGAATTTCGGAGTCAAATGAATGATAAACTTATACTCATGGTATACTCGGTGAGAGTATTCTCATTGGATGTGGATCACCTCTCATCGTGAAAGGGATGTGGTGAAAGTTATTTTTAGAAGGATAATTCGTCTAATCTGGACCTTTCAACTGGTGGATTGATATATGCAAACTTTTTCAAATTATCCATCCTTACACTGCAAGTCTGCAACACGTTAACCCCGGTCTGACCATGGTTAACATTATTTTAAATTTCGGAAGTTTCAGTCATTTTTTACCCTTGGACTGTGGTAAAACTTTTAAAAATTTAAAAGTTTTGAGTGATAACATATTTTGTCAACATTTCTAATACTTCGTATTTTAATAATATTTTGAAATTTTGGGTGAAATAAATGACAAATCTTAGAATTTCAGAGCCAAGATAAGTTTGCTTGTTATATTTTATTTATCTAAAGCCAAAATTTCAAGGCAGTTAAAGCCATGGTCACAAGTCTAGTTTGAGGTGCTATCTTTTTAAAAGGTAAAACCAAATATTCCAAGAAGAGACTTGAAATTATAAGTTTAAGAACAGCTGTTGAAATCATAATTCATTATTTATCATGGTTCCTTCACTCCATTTACATACAAATGGGTATACCTTCATTGTAACTCAGTGGGTTGGTTTTCAGAATCCAAACCTTTACCACACATGAAAATGTAAAACCTTTTTCAACCCTCTATTCTCCCTATATTTGAGAGTGAGATAAATTGGATTGATAAATTGAGTCGAATACCCATATCTTATTTTCTATTATATATAAGTAATAAACAGGTAAAATAACACGAATAAATATCAAACTTTCAATTATTTTATTATCATATAAATAATATATAAATCATCAATTGTCTTTTACATAAAATTTAAATTATTATTAAATTTATCACATAATATATAAATTCATATGTCAATGAGAAAGGGTTGAACTTAGCCTAATACCAATATCCCATATCATATCATATGAATTGTAAAAAAAAAAAAAAAACCCCACTACGCTCCTCCAGATATCAAATGTGATTGAAAGACGACAAAACTAATTATTCAAATTGTCTATATTCGCTAACTAATTACTCAACATCTAAACTTTATCTGCTACAAGTCACATGGCATTTATTGACAACACTCCAAGACGGCTTGTTTGACCGTTCAGGCAATCGATGATCAACTTGGAATCACCTTAAACGATTGATCTATATCAACAACAAGCCTAAATGTGAAATCATCCTATGACATGCGTGTCGTCATTAGCATCACTAAAATCCACTTGACACTCAAGCTCATGATGCTACAAAAGTGTGTATAATGTATTATTCCTTTATTGTGAGCTCAACCACACCAATGGTCTGATTCACACCTGGCCATCTCTTTCTAGTGGCCCATTGAAGTAGCTCAACTAATGCCTAGAATTGTAACTTTTTCCTTCGGTGAATGGGTAATTAAGTAGGTTGCGAGGTTTTAACTACTGAATGGCCTGTTGGATTGATTAATTATTTAATCCATTAAGCTATTAAGTTATTCACTTCAGTCCCTTTAGCCACTATCAAATGGCCCCCTGCTTTGACCCAAGAATTTCATTTCTTAGTATTTAGCTCCTTCCGTCTTAATCATTCAAACACATCTAAGGAGTCACATCTTTTGTGGCGTGTGAAACTCAAAGAGATGGTTTAGATGTTTAGGACCGACCAGAGATTGGATAAGTTTATGGTCACTACTTTTTTATTGTTTTCATTATTACTAGAGATTGATAGAAGTACCAAGTATGTACCAAGTATGAGGCAACTGCATCTATTTATCATTTTGTCTGAGATTGAGATTTATTATTTGTATAGTATGTTTAATTTAAGCTTCTTAAAGAATAGCACTCATACCATTCAAATTTTTATAATGAATTGTGTTTAAAGAATTAATCACTTTTTTAGTCTGTGTTTGAAATCAGTGTAAAACGTCATCAGTGTAAAAATACACTGATGATGTTTTACATTGAACCAGAAAGTGACCGTTGTTTTTTTTTTTTAAATAGTGATGGGTGGAAGAGTATAAAATTTTACATCGATAAAATCAATGTAGTTTTTATATTTCGATTATTGATGTAAAACTTTAGAGTTGATGAGGTTTTACATCGATTATCAACGTAAAACTACACTCCATCATAATGCACGTAAAACTGAATCGGAGTGTAGTTTTACATCGATAATAATTACATCCTCTTTCCAAATACACGCAAAACTGAACTAGAGTGCAATTCACTTTTTTCCATGCAAATCATGTCTTTAATAAATAAATTTATTGGATTTAATACTTAAACAAACATGAGAACCCAAAATACAAGAGTTAACTCATGTGGAGATGCACAAGTAAAGGTGTCAATGGATTGGTTCCAAAATCAATTTGGGCATATTGTACGTACCAAAAAGACAATGGATTGGACCAATCCAGTCCAAAATATTTATTAGATTGGATTGGACCTGGTTCGTCCATAATAAATTTATATTGATTTGGTTGGATTAAGCCAATATTCGGTCCATTGATATAAGATAAGAATATAGGTGTCAATGGACCATGTTTGAATTGAAACCAATCTAAATTAAAATAAATTTGAACAAATTAGATGGTACATTGAATTTGACTGATCCAAAATGGTCCAAATTATTCATTGGATTATATTAGACCTGGTCCATTTGTAATGGACTCACATTGAACTGGACCGGAATGTACCAAATCCAGTCCAATCGACACCCCTATACACAAGCTAATGGAGTAATGGTATTTCATTTTAATGAATTGGGAGCGGGGATCATGCTAGGGATAGGGAGTATATTTCCAGCTTTGATTGCCATTGATGACTCTTTCCACACATTCTGTTTGTGCATGAACTATAAGGAAGAAAATATAACTTCTACTACTAGAATTTTTGAAATTAATAAAATAAATTTTATTAAAACAAATAAAAGAAGAATAAAAATAATAAAATATATTAATAAATAAGTTTTATTATATGTATAATAATTTATATTTGTATATATAATATTTTTATATTTTATGTATTACAATAAATTATTTTTATAATTCTTAATTTTTGTATGTAAAATAAAATAATATATATATATATATATATATATATTGTATAATTTTTATTTTTATAGGAAACTTCGGTCATAGTCGAACTTGAACCGAACCAAGATCAAATGCACGAGATTTTGAGCCAAGCTGAATTCAAGCTCAAGTCTCTAACTCAAATCGAGCTCAAGCTTAACATTTTTTTAACAAACCGAATTTGAATAACTAGACATTTGGCTTGTATTGGCTCAAATTCACCCACTAAGGCTGCATTTAAAAATGATGCAAATGGAGTATAAACCCTGGTTCAGGGTAAATTTGCACTTTGGTTCACTTTTGCCTGTGTTTGGCAACATTACATTTATGCAGTGACAAATAAAGAAAACACATTTTGCAATGCATATTTACATTGATTATAAGATGTAAAAGTACATCAAGAAAAAAAAAAAGGAAATTTGCTTTTAAATGGGCTTTTGATAAAAAAAAAAGACATATGCTTTATTGAAATTTATGTTTGCATCCATTATAGCTAAATGTTTATTGGGTAAAAAGATAAATTTATTAATACAAAATTAACCAAATTTTACAATTTATATGAACTTCTATATACTCTACATATTTACATTCACACTTATTTACATCGTTTTCAAACACCACATAATTGACACTTTAGCAAACCAAGAAACGTATTGACAAATGCTAGTATGTGAAAATTATATGGTGGGGGAATGAATTATGCAACTCATGGGTGATAATACTTTATGACCCAGGTCCCACTTTTATGACCTCAGCTCCCTTGTAATGAGACGTTAAAATTTTCTATTGCCTCTGAATCTCACATTGTAGTGTAACCCATCTATATCGCTTTAGCAAAAAAAAAAAAAAAAAATTACAAAAGCTTCATGGTTGGGTGGCAGAAGTAAATCCACCCATTCATGTGGATTATACCTGAAACTATGAAAGCCCCATTCCTTTTTACATAACATGTACAGCTAATCAAATCAAGGCTTTGTCTTCTTGAGGCTCATTGTGCTCTATCTAGATAAACGATGACGCCAGCAATCAGTAGTTTTGGGCTTCTGTGATCCATGTATCTAAAACACTAAATGATCAGATAGAAAGGAGAGAGAAAGGTGGATGGAGACAATGAGTTCTGATATGGTGCAACGAAAGTGTATAAACCTGGCTACGTGATCAATCATGAATGAAGACGCCATTAATATATACACATCGGACCCATATTGTATATGCCCATATGTATGGAACATTGACGTGTTACCTCATTATTGATTATATAGCTAGGGTTACACACTTGTGCAAGTAGAGATTTGTGCATTGAAGCCATCTAATAACTGAAGTTTAGGTCTTATGATCAGAAACCAGAGGGGAGGTTTCAGTATTTGTAAAAAACCTAATTCCTACTTATTTTGAATTTGAAACAAAGGAGATCATGTCCTTTATTTTGTTGGTATGTAAGTTCATATGAATAATAATTCCATCGTGTGACGGGTACACGCTGTGAAGTCGGTGTCAGGTCCATGTTTAATTGGGCATCTTGCAAAAAAGGTGCAATGCAAATGCCTTCGGATAGGGGTACTCCTGGTCCTATTGGAGAATCCGGATCACCTATCAACATTATTTTACGCTGTACATCTCATGTATGAAAGGTTTTACTTTTATAATGGGTCCTAATTTTATTATGTGTTTTGTTGGCAAGAGATTTCTATTATTTTTTAGGAAAGTTTCAACTAAATAAGGTTTTTTTTCTTCTCTAACCAAATCAGAGAAATTCTTAACTCAAATCAAATCTTTTTACCACGAAAATCAATCAGACCGTACCATTTTATTACAGTTTGGTGGAGTTTTTAATTATGATTTGGATCATTTTATTGGGGTAAAATTAAAAATAAAATAAGACCGAGATAGTCTGGCCCGTAAATGAACACTCCTACTCTCCCCATTGATTGAAAGATTTTTTTTTTGTTTAAAAAAAAAAAAGAAAGAAAGAAAACCTTCACCATATCCATATGCTTAAACGATGCATTCAAGATTGACTCTTATCTCAGATTCTTTTAGACATTATTATATGGTTTTGTGATCGCGCGTGTTATTGCTTTTGCTCTGAGTCTCCAACTTCTCAGGGGAAATGGAGAGGGAGGAAACCAAGGGAGCGGAGAACACAACTTGCAGCGCAGAAGTTTTCAGCATTGAGGCAGATCAAGTAAAAGGCGCTCAATTGAACGGAGATTATCTCACGTCTGCACACACCATTGATCATGGTCTGTTACGTTTCATCTGGATCTTCCACAACTATAGTCTCTTTTCTGTCTTCAAATTCTGTTATATTTTTAGTTTTTACCGCTACTCCTGAATTTCTTTTAATTATTCTGCGTCATTGTTATTCCCTTAAACAATAAGAAAACAGATACAGGAGGCCAATACTGATACTTATTTTGATTTTCGTCGGGGAGAACTTACAGATTCATGGCAACAAGTGGGTTTCCTACTGATAACGAGCTTCAATTGTGGATACATCTTGAGCTTTTCGAACCTGATTTTGGTGCCTCTTGGTTGGGTGTGGGGTGTAATCTGCTTGTTGGTTGTGGGCTTTTTTACTGCCTACGCCAACTGGCTCTTGGCAGGTCTTCACATAATACAAGGCCAGAGGTTTATAAGATACAGAGACCTCATGGGGTTTATATTTGGTGAGTGTTTGCTTACAAATTAAATAATTCAAACATATTTCGACTGCTTTTATTTCTAAGATATTTACACTCAGAGTCTAAATTAAATGCTTTCTATCAAATCTCTTTCAGCTCCAATTCAAGTTGAGATCTTGGCTTTACAATCTCAATTAATTCACAACTATAATTTTCCTTGATTTAGGATCAGGGATGGCAACAGGGCAGATTAGGGAAGGGTTTTTGTAAATTTTACGCTTTATTCATCTTTTTTTTTCTTATACTTCCTAACCCGTTTCTAGTAGGGCTGTAAGTCAGGCCAGGTTAGGTCGGGTTGAGGCCAATTCTAGTCCAACTTTAAGTTCTAAATCCCAATCCTAACCCTAACCCAACCCTAACCCTAATTAAATTCCTTCAATCCTAACCCAATCCAACCCAATTCGAAGTCAATCTTGTGTTGGTTGGGCCCAACCCAACCTTCTTCCCATCCCTTAAAATCTCATAAATTTCTCGATTTTAAATCTTAACTCAACTTTCACTACATATATTAATCCTATGTTTCATTATTATTTGTTTATTGACGGTTTTTTTTTTCTTTTTGTTCTTTTGGTACACAATTTAGAAAAACAAGTGTTAGAAATGACTATAGTTTATTACGAGTTATGGCTTACGAAAGATCTTTCTTAGGTGGAAAACAACATAGAGGAGATGAAGAATAAAATTTTCAAAAACACATAAAATAATGTTATTAAGGTTTTAGTTTTTCTTATTAAGATTAAGTGAAGTGATTATCTTAAAAGAAATATATGATACTATGTGGTGGGGGCTATACAAATATCATGCATCTAAACAAATCAATGTATGTTATAACATATATTTATATATGGCATGTACTATAGAGTTGGGTTGGGTTAGCTAAGGGGTCAACCCTAATCCAACCCAAAGTAAAGTCGGGTTCATGAATTTCAACCCTAACCCTAACCAGAACATCAACCCGACCCAACCCAACCCAAATTTTTTGGTTTGGATTCAGGCCAACCCGGCTCAAGTTGCAGCCTTAGTATCTAGACCCGTTAATGGGTGGGGCTTCAAGCCTAACTTTCCATTATGTCGGGCTCAGGCTTCGGGCCAGGCCCATTCAAATTTTGATAAAAGTTAAGGTAGAGCTTAGCCCATAAACGGGTTTACCCGTATCCTTCACAAATTCCTTAGCGGGTTGAATTTTCAGAATCCAAACCCTCCTCGCATTTGAGGGTGAGATGGGTCAAATTGACGGGTTAGGTCTAGCCTACCCTTTTTTAGTGGAAAAAATCCTCCCTATCGGGGCGAGTACCTGCTAAGTAAGGTAGAAATTGCCATGAAAAAAAAATCATTAATTAAGTTGCTAACTGTTCTTTCAGTTTGTTTCTGATGATGTTCAATCCAAGATTGTGCACGAACTGAGGACAACAACCAAATAGTCCTTGCTAAGAGGGCGGGGCTAAGCTACAAGGACGAGGCCGCACTTCAAGACCTGTGATCAAGAAAGGAGTTAGAGGCCCGAGAAGTTATCCCCGGGTAGGTACTTCGATGCTTAAGTCAATAGGATGTGATGGATGGCCGGGCCGAGCTATAGGGATGATGATCCGAGCTAATTAGTAGTATGGGTGTTAGAAGTTGGGGATCCCTTACCTCGAGCATGGAGTACCTTTTTATAGCCAAAGATCCATGTCCTGGTCGGATTGGGCTTCCGAGGTCGTCAGGATGAGATTAGCCATCGAGGTGTTCGGGATAGAGTCCCATTCCCCAACGGAGCCTTCCTTATTCCTCTTTATCCGTAGTTGTGCTCATCCACATGACGTGTAGTTGACGTGGCTGAAAGGAGAAGATGGGGGCCACCATAATAGCGTAGCTTGGCCAAGCAATGTTGATGTGGTCGAGCTAGGCCGACGTGGCCGGGCAATAACTGGGCAGCCACGTGTCTTGCAAGGCCAGCTCAGCCATGACCCGAACACCACTCCCCCAGTTCTGAAGTCAAGGAGTGAAGTAGTCCAATTCGTTTTTTGGCTAAAGAACTTCAAGTTGATGTCTGGATGGGCACCTGGCCTCTTTGGTGTTCCTCGACGCCTGTCACAATCTTGAGAACCGGGCAATATGGAACGTGGCTGAGGAATCTTCCCATCGTCGACTACAGAACTCTAAGAGCTCTAACTTCGGAACCCGAACACCACTCCCCCAGTTCTGAATCCGATGAGGGGGAGTGCCTAGTCCAAAGTGTTGTGCGGTTGCGTAGCTCGGCAGAGTGTCGAGGTGTCAAACTAAGCTTCCAAGTTCGTCCTCCTGGTGAAGCTGAGGAACGACTCTGATTCCAAGTGGAAGTCAAGCTTCTGTGTCGTGGTGATTCTTGGCCATGGTGCGCTGAGCTTTGGAGTTGGGTCTAAATTTTGGAGTTGAGGCCATTGTGTTGCTCAGTCATGATGTGCTGAGCTTCCGAAGTTGGGCCTTAGCTCGGTCGTATGCCGAGGAAAGGCTTTTTGATGTCGGTCGAAGGCCAAGCTTCGGATTTGAGGTTGTGATGCTCGGCCACGGGGTGCCGAGCTACAGAGACAGTGCCCTTGGGGGTGCCGAGCTGTGGAATTGAGGCCATTGCGATGCTCGGCTATGACTTGCCGAGCTCCGGAGCTAAGGGCCCCTAGGTGTCAAGTTGTTGTGATGTTTAAGGGCCTACAGGTGCCAAGCTTGTTGTAATGTTCGATTGTGGCTTGTTGATCTTCAAAGTTGAGGGCCTCACAGGTGCTAAGCTTCGGAGTCCGCGCCTCTCTGATGACCCACCGAGGAAGGTGTTGAGCTTCAAAGTCTGGGTCTCTCTGAGGCTCGGTAGCGCAGTGCCAAGGAGGGTGCCGAGCTTTGGAGTATGCGCTTCTCCAAAGACAAGTAGCATCGCGCCGAGGAAGGTGTCGAGCTTCGAAGTTTGGGTCTCTCCAATGCTCGATAGTGCAGTGCCAAGCCTCAGAGTCTGCGCGACTCTGAGGCTTGATAGCACTGTGTTGAGCTTCGAAGTCTGGGTCTCTCCAAGGCTCCAAGGTTCTGTAGCGCTGCGTCGAGGAATGTGCTAAGCTTCGGAGTCTACGCCTCTCCGAGGCTCGGTAGCGCTGCACCGAGGAAGGTGTCAAGCTTCAGAGTCTACGCCTCTTCGGTGCTCCGCCGAGGAAGGTGTCGAGTTTCCAAGTCTAGGTCTCTCCGAGGCTCGGTAGCACAGTGCCGAGCTTCAAAGTTTACGCCTCTCCGAAGCCGAGTAGAATCGCGCCAAGGAAGGTTCCGAGCTTCGATGTCTAGGTCTCTCCGAGGCTCGGTAGTGCAATGTCGAGGAAGGTGTCGAGCTTCGAAGTTTGCACCTCTTCGATGCTCCACCGAGGAAGGATCCGAGCTTCAAAGTTTGGGTCTCTCAAAGGCTTGGTAGCGCTACACCGAGGAAGGTGTCGAGTTTCAAAGTTTGGGTCTCTCTGATGCTCGGTAATGCAGTGCCGAGGAAGGTGCCAAGCTTCGAGGTCTGCGCCTCTCCAAGGCTCAGTAGCGCTGCACCGAGAAATGTGTCAAGTTTCGAAGTTTGGGTCTCTCTAATGCTCGATAGCACAATGCCGAGGAAGGTTATGAGCTTCGGGGTCTCCGCCTCTCCGAGGCTCGGTAGCACTGGGCCGAGAAAGGTGTCGAGCTTCGAAGTCTGGGTCTCTTTGAGGCTCGGTAGCGTAGTGCCGAGGAAGGTGTTGAGCTTCGAAGTCTGCGCCTCTACGATGCCCCACCGAGGAAGGTTCCAAACTTCAAAGTCTTGGTCTCTTCAAGGCTCGGTAGTGCTGTGTCGAGGAAGGTGTTGAGCCATTAGGTCGAGCTCCCTGATGTTGCACTGAGGATGGACTCTCTATTCTTTGATTGAGGAATTTGTAGCTTAAGTTTCAGAGTCCAAACACCACTCTCCTAGTTCCGAAGTCGAAGGGTGGAATGCTCGACTGTAGTGTAGTGCAGCTTCCCTTGGTCGGCATTGTTGTCGATTGCCTGCCGAGGATTGAACAGCTACGGGTTTCTCTTAGAATTTTGTCTTCTTTTGTCTTTTTCTTCTTTGATAGCTCGGTATGTCGAGCTTTAACTTGTTGTATTGATGGCTTAACTTAATGAAATTGTTTTGTTCTGAACTTGTGTGCATACATACGAGTTGGTTCCTCGGCCTTACCTTGGTCGAGGTCTGGGGTTGACCGAGATCTTCAGTCTCCGGCTAGTGGGGCCAGAGTATATTCCGAGGTCTCATCTTTGAGACACTTAGTTTCTGGTCTCGGGAGCCTTTGGGGCCCTTCGTGGATCAGTCGTTGTTTAGCTGGCTCTACGACATTTTGTCGTCGAAGTACGGAGTACGATGACCACCCTTTAGCCTTGGAGACAAGAGCGATCTTCTCCGATTTGGGTTCTGGCCATTGATCATCCGAGTCAGATGTTCGGCTATACGCTGCCGAGCTAGCTACTAGCTATGCGTTAAGGACTCGAGTCATTATAGGTCAGTTGAGTCAATTTTCTTAGTCGGTGATACACTGCCGAGCTTCGTGCCATGCCTGTTGGTAGGTCAGCCGACTTAGCCGATTTAGTGCAATGTGTCGTGCATGCATCGGTCAGTCGGTTGTGTAGCGTAGCGGTGTAGTGCGGCTGTGTAGCATGGTGGTGTAGCGCGACTATGTAGTGCAACTATGTAGTGCAGCAGTGTAGTGCGGCGGTGTAGTGTGTTTGTGTAGTGCAGCTATGTAGCGCGGCTATGTAGCATGGCGGTGTAGGGTGACTATGTAGCGCGGCTGTATAGTGCGGCTGTGTGTGTGGTTGTCGGGCTCGCGGGAGGGGGCCGTGGAGGCAAACCACCTTATTGTGTCTTGCTTCTCATGCTTGGACCACGCTCCCCTCCTTTCCGGCCAACGCGTTTTGGGGTCCTCAGGATGAGGGTCATCCTTCATACGCATCGGGGCGTGGGGGGGGAGGGGGGATGGCCCGGTTGGGCGATGCCGCGCCTCCTAGTGTGTGCATCATCTAGAAGATTCTTGATGCGAAGGCTATGGAATTTCTTGATGCGAAGGGTTGCGATGCCAAGATTTTTGAGATGGGAATCGGCCTATTGATCGTTTGAACTAGTTCTTAGGCATCTTGATAGCTTTATTGATTGCACGGTAAGGAATGAAAGAATTTTAAGAATGGCTTTTTGTGTGTTTCCCACAGACGGTGCCAATCTGATGATGCTCAATCTGAGGTTGTGCACGAACTAAGGACAGCAACCTGATAGTCCTTTCTAACAGGGTGGGGCCGAACTACAAGGACGAGGCCGCGCTTCAAGACCCGTGATCAAGAAAAGAGTCAGAGGCCCGAGGAGTTATCCCCGGGTAGGTACTGCGACACTCAAGTCAGTAGGATGTGATGGATGGCCAGGCCAAGCTATAGGGATGCCAGTCCGAGCTAGTAGTATGGGTGTTAGAAGTTGGGGATCTCTTACCTCGAGCATTGAGTACCTTTTTATAACCAAAGATCCGTGTCCTGATCGGATTGGGCTTCCGGGATTGTCAGGATGAGATTAGCTGCCGAGTTATTCGGGATAGAGCCCCATTCCCTAGCGGATTCTTCCTTATTCCTCTTTATACGTAGTTGTGATCATCCACATAACATGTAGTTGATGTAACTGAAAGGAGAAGATGGGGGCACCATAATAGCGTAACTTGGTCAAGTTATAACAACGTAGCCGGACGATAACTGAGCGGCCGCGTGTCTCTCAGGGCCGGTTCATCCATTACTCGAACAATTATGAATAAAAAATTCTTCTCATCTATCAATTCAACTGTATACCTAATCTACACTCTGGATTCTAGGGGACTACATTTTTTTTCACGAAGAAAAGACGGCTAGAAATGAATGTGCATCAATTATTAGAAATCACAAATTTAAATGATTTTAAATAATTTTCAGGAAGAAAACTGTATTACATCACATGGGTCCTCCAATTCTTGACTCTTCTCCTTGGAAACATGGGCTTCATTCTTCTAGGCGGCAGAGCTCTAAAGGTTTGTATGGATTTTATTTTATTTAACTTTTTATTTTTATTCATGGACTAATTAACATATCATGTTCGATTCCATGAGAACAGGAAATCAATTCAGAGTTTAAAGTCTGCCCCTCCAGTCTTCAACTTTTCATTGCCATATCCGGGGTGGCCTTCTTTATATTCTCATTTGTTGTTCCGACAATGTCCGCCATGAGACGCTGGCTGGCAGGTTCAACGATTCTAACATCCATCTACATTGTCATGCTCTTAGCCATATTAATAAAAGATGGTGAGATATAGTTATTAAGGGACCATTTGGTTTGCAGTCAGAAGTCAGAACTGGAAACAAAATGATATATTCCCATAGTTTATTTAGTTTAAATAAAAATTGGAATGAGAATTAAAATCCCTTGAAATGGGATTTTATTCTTTAAGGAAAGAGAGAGAGAATGGTCATTCTCTTAAACAGAAGAATTTTTATTCTACTATAAATGAAAATGGGATTTCAATTCCGTCCCGTTAAACAATTGGAATCAAAATGACCAGTTCTAATTCCGATTCAAAACCCCAATTCACGTGAACCAAATGGGTCCTAAAGGATAGGTGCATACGTGCATAACTAAGGTCCATTTGGTTCTTAAATAAATGGAATTGGAATCAAAATCCTTCAAAATCAGAATCAGAATCAGAATGGTCTATTCCCATAATCTATTTAGCTTAGACAAGAATAAGAATAAGAATGAAAATTGAAATCAGTAAAAATGAAAATTTCATTCCCAAAATATGAGCCATTCTCTCAAATCGGAATAACCGATTCCAAACCCTTATTCCTGCATACCAAACGGCGCCTAAAAGTCTAAAATTATGCATTGGGGATTGGCCAACTTGTTAAGGCGTTTCTTTTTTATGAAGGTAAATCTAGGACAAAAGTGGATTACAACATTGAAGGAAGCCAATTAGATAAGGTCTTCAAATCCTTCGGCGCAATTTCTGCTATTATTGTCAGCAATACCTCGGGCTTGCTGCCAGAGATTCAGGTTAGTTACACTTCTATTGGATGGATGATTGAAAGTTGAAACCTGTGATCGTTATGATTTCTAACACACAAATATTTATACAGTCAACTCTCCGTCAGCCGGCTATTAAGAACATGAGAAGAGCTTTATACCTGCAATACACGGTTGGGCTTGTATTTTATTACGGTGTTACCCTCGTCGGATATTGGGCCTACGGTTCGTCTGTGTCCGAGTATATCCCCAAAGAACTTAGTGGGCCTAGTTGGGCTAAGGTCATGATCAACATTACGGTCTTCCTCCAGACAATAATTTCTCAGCATGTGAGCCTTCTTTTCTTTCATGTTTCTTCCTAGATTAGCACAATTCAGTGATTTAGTAAAGAAGCATCATCGGATAGAGTAAGGTTTGGCTGAACACTATCGCTGTGTTGATAAAATTTCACGTCAGTATTTAAATACATGAGGCCTACATTCATCTTTTACAGTGGGGCCATTAATTTATTACTGACATAAAACCTCATCATTAATTTTACAGCATCCTAAACAACCACGGCATTCAACTAATCCGAATTCCATTGGATATAGATTGGAACTCGGATTTGCTTACCCTGACAGACGCTACCCACAAGACACCACAGCCACACACCAAGACCATCATGTGGGTAGCGTTGTCAGTAGCGGGATCCGGACTCAGATAGGTTGAACCCCTGGCTCCCAATATAAGAGAAAACCTTGCATTGGCACAGCTTCATGTGGATTAAATGGTTGCACCTTGTAGTTAATTGGACTGAACTGGAGCTAAATGTTTGTAGACGTTCATTGCGCCGATACACGAGGCTCTTGATACAAATTTCCTAAAACCTGATGAGAGAATGGACTCCAGGGAAAACCTTAAACGCCGCCTCGTTTTGCGTGCAGTCCTCTTCACACTGAACACATTTGTGACAGCTGCATTTCCTTTCATGGGTGACTTTGTGAACTTGCTTGGGTCATTCTCGCTCTTTCCACTGACCTTTGTGTTCCCAAGCATGGTTTTTATGCAGGTAATTATTAACTTGATTGTTAACTGAAAAGGCAACTTTTTCCTGATCATGGGTTCATGGCTGACCTTGTGTCTTCCTTTTCTTGATCTCACTGTTGCAGGTCAAAGGGAAGACAGCTAGAAAGAAAGAAAAGATATGGCATTGGGCCAACATTGTTGTTTTCTCCATTCTCACTGTAGCCACAACAATCTCTGCTATCCGCTTAATTGTAAACAATGCGAGGGTTTATCATTTCTTCGCAAACAGATGATAACCCTGTGTGCATTCTTCTCTTACAACTTTACAAGTTTATAGAGTGTATTAAGCTTGCCTAGATGGCATTATTGTTGGTGTTTATCGGATTTTATGATTCAAATTAAATCCTTTTAATTTTTATTCGTTTTCTCTTTTGACTTGTGGAATGTCTTCAGTCTTGCCTACATGACCCAAAAAGAAATTTCACTAGAGTTTATTTATTGTTTTGTGGACTTGGTATATGACTTATAGGAGCTATGCACAGAGCACACTTGGACCATTGTACTCACACACACGTGCCAAGTTAGGCCACCAAAACGCCTGGAACCACTGACTTCGAGGAAGGGATTATTAGTGTGGTGCTACGCTTTTCTAACGGACCCTATGGGGGATTTGGGCATATATCACCAAAATACAAAAGAAAAAAATCCTTCACATAAAATTTAAAGTATTATTAAATTGAACACTTAACACTCCATCAGGGTAGGGGCATGTATCCAACGGGTAGGATAAAAATTACCATCCCTAACAAGAAGCCTTAGAAAAATGGAAGACATTACCTCTTGTGCTCTCTTTTATATCAGTAGTTTTTACATAAAAGTTTAGCTTTTTCTTCTCCGACTTATTTTTTCTTCCACTCTATTTTGGACATACATAACACAGTGATTTGCTGTTTTTGATCAAACCTTATGCACTGAGATATTTTCCGAAAGGCGGTGAAATTGGTTTTCAAGAGAACGAAAATTTACCGTGACTCAACCATAACGAACAAGTTTTCCTATCTTCTTCCTTAGCTGAATAAAATCAACCATTATAGATTTGGAACCATTCCTAATATTTAAAGACTGTCTAGCATACCGCTACCATTATATCTCTTTGCTGTCTGAAGATGCTATATGAAGAGAGCTTGCTATAATAATTAAAGTGGCTTGCCTGCTGGCTTGAAAGCAGCTGAAACCGTGTTAGTTTCTCTGCCCCTATCCATATCTATAGGCTATAGCTGTGCCCGCCAGCTGTTTGCAATTCTTGGGAGAAAAAATGAGCAACTACTTTCTGGTCCTTGTTCTCTATTTTTCTTGGCAAATTGGTTGCAGTGCAAATCTTAGATTGGATGCAAAATTTGTATTCATTTAGTTCTGTTTTCCTTGATTTGTATTGTTACCTGATATAAAATCTGTACTTTTGTCACTTTTTCCCC
This sequence comes from Nelumbo lutea, assembly GCF_056320005.1. Classification (NCBI taxonomy): domain Eukaryota; kingdom Viridiplantae; phylum Streptophyta; class Magnoliopsida; order Proteales; family Nelumbonaceae; genus Nelumbo; species Nelumbo lutea. Next base: position 8,122,836 of record NC_142687.1, read on the forward strand.
TCATTAACAGTATAAATTTTGCATGCACCACATTCCTTCTATCTCAATTCTTTTTCATAACAATGTGGTGATCATAACATTTATTTGTACCTACTTCACTCCTAGACAGATATTTCCTCCTACTTCCATTTTCATTCATTTAAAGTAGATGTCATGGTTTTTAAAAATGAATCGGTTAGGGGTCCGTTATCGGTTTAAACCGTTAATCGATCGATTCAGTGGTTTACTGATCAAAATCGGCGGTTTTGGAAAAAAAATGGTTTTAGAGAAAAACGGAACCGATCAAATAACCAGTTCCCGGTTTTTCGATCCGACTGTCTGTCCGGTTCAGTCCGATTTTAAAAATCATGATAAATGTCACTTCTGCAAAAAATGTCCAAACCATAGATGTGCAGCACAAATCCTGAAATCCCTTGGAATGGAAGCTTCATCTCAGCCCCCTCCTATTAATAGGAGCAGATTAGCTGAAGACAAAAACATACACACCCGATGTAAAGTTTGGTAATTAGTTGAGTGTACTTTTTATTTTTGCTCCGCGTTAGTCCATTCCCAAGTTTATAGTCAACTTCAGTTGGTTCTGGTTCCACCATTCATCATTTACTTTTTTTCCTAGTTGCCTTGTTTTGATATCAAATTGAACTAAGCCAGATTTCTATTGAACTCCTTGCTAAGATGTCAGTGATAATGTGTAGTAGGTGACTGAAGCTTCTACGTACGCTATAAGATATTAAAGAGCCCTAAGCTCATAGTTACCATTTAATCTTTTAGTCCTTTTTACAACAACATTTGGGTACTAATAATCGATCTAATATACAATACAACATATATACAATTTACACCCTTACATTGGCATTCTTATGCAAGCATATAATTAGTCAAGTTTCTCCAAATGATCATACCTAACATTTTTTACTGGTTTATTATAATATATTGGGTGCTCCTTCCCTCTCCCACATGTACTCTAAAATTGAAATCGGTCTCTCACAATTAATTAGTTCATAATAATATTCTTATTGGTTTCCATTGGGGTGTTTTGCAGTGGTTGAACTTGTTGTGGTGGTAACGATTTTGAACCATTGACTTGTAGGGTCACAGTTAGGCTGACCACTCGAGCATTTGCATGGATTAGTGATGATGGAGTTGCTGGAGTCAACATCTAAGCACACACTGCTTCCATCAGCAAGTTTGGATGAAAGATGCATCTTGGTATCTGATATTAAATCCCATTTTGAACCAGGACCGTTGCAGATGATTCCAAGTTTGGCTGGCTTCCCCACCCCATCGGCTTGTAAGCAAAAATATGTTCCCTTCACCACTAAAGCCTTTTGGGGTGTATAGGCCCATGACTCGGATTCCACACAAGACCCCAGCTTCAGTGGCTCTATTACAGACTTTCTCAAAACACAAAGGCCGGTTGATGGATGGAAAATCATCTCATGTGGCCTTACATTTAAAAGATCATCAGGACCTGCATCTTACATTAAAAGATACATGTTTTTAACACCATAACATTAAAAGATATTGGTATAAACAATATAATTAGCAATTTAGGCTCCTCACTTTTCAGTAAGTAATAAATATATTTACTACCCCGAGTAAGTGTTTCCTAGGAAACATATACCCGGGTAAATTCATTTACCCATGTTCTTTTATTTTTCATATAAATAAGACAACTATCATTTTATCTATAAAAATCTATTATTAAAAAGGACATTTTTATAGTATTCAAGTTTTGACAACTTTCCTCTAGGTGGGAAAGTTATTTATCCAACTACCATATGGGTATCACTTACCTAATCCCCACATAAATCTGAAAAAAGAACATGAATTTCTTGGTAATTAAAACCAAAGTCACATTGACCAACTTCCCCCCACCCCCTCTCAAAATCCAAAAAATGAACGCCCCCTTAAAGTCTCAGTCAAGATTTTGATCCCTAGTGAAGTAATGAAGAAAGTATCAATTTATGTATAAACATACCTAGGAAGGGAGACTGGAGTAGAGATAGCCTCTTCATGGGACTTGCATTGCCAGTCCCAAACCACTCTGAGTTCAAGAGCCCATAAGCCTCATCTATACCTGTTCCCAGAGCCCAATCCAAATCCTTTTCAGCTGCAACACCTAATAAGCAATTCAAGAACCTAATGTCATTTACGTTGCTGCCTCTCAGATCTGGCCTAAAATCATTGATAAACAATGGCCACCCTTCGCCCAACACAAACTGTCCTTCCATCATCAGTTTATCAACCACATTTCCACAGAGCTGGTTCAGGTCGCCTGTCTCCCAGGCCTTTTCATCCGAAAATCCGGACCAGTGAACCCCAAACACTAGCTTCCTTGTAAATGGTAGGTTCATTGGCTGCTTGGCAAAGAAAGCAAAGTCTTCATCATAATTCAGCTCATAAAGTATAACAAGAACGTTTGGATTTGCTGCATGCACTGCTTCAGCACCCTTCTGCATGTACCTGATATGGCATATACTGAAGGTATTAGTTTCCAGAATCAATATAATACATGCAACACAGACAGGGTCATCCTGACTCCTGATCCAACTCCTGATCCAGTTTGCTCATGCATGACAGCCCTTGCCTCTCTCTCTCTCTCTCTCTCTCTCTCTCTCTCTCTCTCTCATATTGAGTAACTCATGAGCACCCTAAAATGTTTATCACTCACTGGCTTGAAAATCCAGACAGATTAAGATTGTTAACTTTTTTCTGTTTTCAATCCAATGAGTTCTACACACATAAAGGGCACAAGTAAACGATGAGAGCATGCTCACTGGACCAACATTAGCTTTGCATCGCATTATTATCAGTTTTTTTTTTTTTTTTGCAACTCTGTGTATGCAATATTCATCTTCTAATCTATGGGAATAGCGACGGTACCTGTACCAATTGTTCACATTCTGCTTGTTTCCTTCAAACTCATTGGTTAGGCTCATGCCAACAACATTGATTGTGTGATTGAATATGGTTGCCGTTCGAGTTAGCCCTCTGATCCATAGATCCGTGTCAAAGTACTTGTCACCATTGAAGTTGCTATGATGCCAACCCGGCTTGCTTATGCGATTATCCAATATGACCATCAAATTTTTCTCTGCAATGTTATCTACCACGGCCTGGGGATGAATCAATTAAATTATACATAGATTATTGCCATTTCATTTTATTTTATTGGGTAATCACCATATAAATCAAGAAAGTAAATTATAATGTTTATTACTTCATATATCGATCAGAACAAGCTATATTGAGGAATGCTACAGCAATAACTCCATGACAGAGGTACTAAATCAAGAAAGGAAAACAAAAATCTATTTACACCAGTTTTTGTTCCGACATGTATGGGGCTTAAAATTCATAACCAAGCAATCATGTATCAGGACAACTTACAGATGCTTAAAGAACCCATGCATGTATATGTATCACACAAACTTTATTAAATTAAAACAAATAAAGCCCTAACAAATAATCAGAATATTATTATCTATCTATTCTATTGGTAAATAAAGTGGTTACATGCCTTGAGGTTATGGCTATGTGAATGTCATTAAAATTATATCCAAATATCATATATTATATATGGTTAATGCTTATTTTATTCACATGCATAACACGTATTATGAATAAATTATTAACAGTGAAATATAAATGATTTTAAAGCAACTATACAATATAGGGATTTAGTATCTGAGATCTGATTCCATCTAAACAAACAGTGTTTTAAACACGCTGAGGCGAGAGTCTAGGATGTCTGACTCATATAGCAGAGTTGTGGGTTAAGGGGATGAGGGATGTGATATTCCCTTCAAGTTATTAAAACTGGACGGACAGGGAACTGTTCTGGTGTCCAGTTCCTAAGTCAAACGGTCCGGTTGTCCGTCTGAATGGATGACCTGATCTGGCAAAAAAAATTAAAAAAACAATTAAAAATTATTATCAGGATCAACAGTTTGACCGATTGAGTTATCAATTCGACCACTCGGATCAATAATTTAATGATCAAATCAACGATTTTTATTAAAAAATGGTTTTAGAGTAAAATAGAACCAATCAAGTGATCGATTCCCGATTTTTCTGGTCCAACTGTCCAGTGAAAAAAGACTGGTAGGTTCTTTTTGGTAAATGAAAAGATTGATAGGTTGTAGTTGGATTGTTGAATAGTGGACAGTTAGTTATGACTTATATGGTACGTTATGGATAAAATTTTGCTCTGCCTGTGGAAAATAAAATTGAAACTAAAGAAAGTGTTTTGAGGGTTCATGTGAAACCAAAACACCTTTTAAGCCACAAAGCACAAAAGGGCTTTGTGCTTTTGGGTTTTATTTTTTTTATTGTTTTGTGCTTTTGAGGTGTAAAAGCACAAATCCTGTGTTCATCCAAACGCAACCTTACATATCCAATGTAGTGATGTATATGCTATACAATTAGTGGGGTCCACAAATAATTTAAGGTGTTTAAGACTCTTTGGGACTTGGGTCAACTTCAAGCCGGCCATGGATAAACACATATAATTTGTTAAAGAGAAGTAAATGAATCCAATTTTCTTGGACTTGGACCCCCAATTTTTAACGATTTGGGGGGTTGAAGTCCAAACGATCTGAATCATTCTTGGACCTGGACCCAATCCATATAATAGGGCCTCTGGGCCTGGATCTGGTCTGTACAAGTGCACTCACAACATTCCCCGGAATTGAAATATTAAAAAAAAAAATACTAAATTAATGTCAGGAATCTTATATAAGTGTGTTTTTCTTCGCTCCTTCCAGGATGTCAACGGTGGTTGTTAAAGCCACTTCATCCAACATTCAAACAATATTCGAAAAAACGAGGCGTGGATTTAACATCCACCGTGACTTTACTTGCTGAATCGGGATGTATAATTTAATTTCACAAGGGAAAGTGGGCTGGTCTACCTGGTAAGCAGAAACAAGGGGAAGATCAAGCAGAGACGGATTGTTGACTTGGATGCCGACGATGGATTCAAGAAGACCGAGGTTCTTGAACGACTGTCGGACGGTAACCGAAGCCAAAGACTCGTCGTTGACGATGAACTGTGGCCACGTGAGCTGAACGCAGTTGAATCCCAAAGATATTATCTCCTTCGAGATCATGTCCAACGACCGCCTGCTCAGGCCGTCGGGCACCATGGCTTCGAGGTGTGCCCCCCAATTGACGCACGCCAGCTTCACCCGGTGCCCGTCTCCGTCGACGATCCACCGCGAATTAGTGTAAAGTGGCAGAGCCATCACATGGTGTTGCAGCAAAACGTTGGGAGACAGGAGCAGAAAAGAAAGGATGATGAAAAGCAAGAAAGGAAGCTTCTTCATGATTCCCAAAATCACAATCGACTCAACTGAGCCCCTTCCTTTGATTTGTAGGTTGCTCAAAACACAACGTCCTGCTTGCTTATATATATAAAAGCAAATAAGCGATTCTTTTTCCTTCACCGTTAAGTACATGAACCTAATTTACTAAAAGTTGTGGTTTGTGGCCGTTCGATGCATCTATAGACTGGAGTTAAGATGAGATGAAGGAACTCAAAAGTTCCAAGATATACACTAGCTAATTGGGGCGGCACTTCTTAATGGTCCACCAATGCCCGTCAGGTCGGGTTTGTATCTCCACAAAATCCGACGCATTTTGATGAATGATGAGGTTTAACCCCTTTTTTATATTTATTGGTGAGAGATTAGAGATGTGGTGTGGGGTCCACCGTCGTGATATTAAATTTGAAATGAACTAATGAATGATACTTTAATGGTTTCTTTGTGGTTTTATTATGATCGATTCAACACTCTGTAATACGACACGCAACAAATTCATCGCCATGAAGCATCTGCCAATTAAAGGAAGACAAGTGGCTAAGTTTTACAGAGATGTGATACCTTCCACGTAAATAGCGCTTACGATCGATGATATTGGAGACACGCTTTACATTACATAAATACTCACGCTTACGCATTTGAGAAGGAAAGAATTAATAAGTAAAAGTAATAACCTGTCTAACTACTCTCTAGTCTCTACACAGATCTATCAGTTATCACCATGAGGAAAAACAAACAATAGAAAATAAGGATTTGGTTTGAGAATTGTGAAACGCAAGGAAATAATGTGTTTTTTTTGTTGCTTTACGAATTAGAAAATGGGGGTATTAAACTATTAACCATCTAAACAAATTAAGAAATAATGTTGAGCTTAATTCTATATGCAAGGAATTAGTGTCTAGTGCTTAGCTAGTGCTAATATCTTCTTATTGTGCTATAAATAATTTTGAACCATTGACTGGCTGGGTCACACGAAGCATCTCCCCACAAGCATTGGCATCGACTGGCGATGATGTTGTTCTTAGAATCAATGTCCAAACAAGCGGTGCTGTTAGTGGGTAGCGTAGTCGAAAGGTGCATCCTAGAGTCTGATATCGGTTTCCATTTCGTAGCAGGACTAGAGCAGTCCCCACGAAGCTTTGCTCGCCTGCCCAACCCATCAGCCTGTAAGCATAAGACTGTTGTTCCATTTACTGCCAGCGTCATTTCTGGTGTATACATCCACTGCGCAGATTCAGCACAAGACCCTAGCTTCAAATTCAATGGCTTCTTAAATGAACCTCTCTGCACGCAAAGACCCGTTAATGGATGGTACAGTATTTGGTATGGCGCAACTTCATCCAGCCCCGCCCCTGCAAGTGCATTAGCATTACACAATAATATTTTCAATTCAATAACAAATTAACACCTCAAGAATTCATTAAGGCCCCTCTCCACCGTTAATTATTAATTACTGGTTGGATTAGTATGTGATGGGATTAAGCAATTGAAAACACACATATATGATATACCTCGGAAAGGAGATTGGAGTGCAGAAAGCCTTCGAAGAAAGGTTGAATTCCGAGGCCCAGACCAACCCCAATTCATCACTGCATAAACCTCATCCAAGCCCATAACCCCTTCTCTCAAATAATAACTACCCATAAATGCCCACAAAGCCCAGTCAAAATCCAATTCCGCTGCAACACCGAAAATACAATTGGAGTACCTATTATCAGCAAAACTACCTCCCCTTAGATCAATCCCAAACTCACTTACAAACAGCGGGTACCCTTGGTCCAACACAAACAGTATTTTGTCCTTCAACGAGTTAACCACTCGCCCACACACCTGGTTCGGGTTGCCCGTCGACCAAGCATCTCCATCCGAGAACGAGTACCAATGAAGCTCAAATACTAGCTTTCTCGTGAACGATAGATTCAGTGGTTGATTACGGAGGAAATGCAAGTCTTTGTCGTAATCTAAACCAGAGAGTATGGTGAGAACGTCTGGGTTGGCTCTGTGCACTGCTTCAGCTCCTTGTTGCATGTACCTGATGAATGATGATGATGTGATGATCAAGTTAACGTTGAGAAAGCTAAAGTAATAGTTTCTACAATGATCAGAGCAAACAACACAAGCATGAAGGAATAAGGATATAAGTATATATATTAATTAATACGTACTTGTACCAGACGCTCACATTCTGCTTGGGCCCTCGGAGCTCATTCCTCAAGCTCATGCCGATGACATTGGAAGTGCCATTGAACAAGGTAGCCATTCGGGTCAGACCCTTGATCCAGATATCCGGGTCAAAGTAGATATCACCAAAAAACCCATTACCATCACTGTTGGCGCAACACCACCCGGGCTGGCTTATGTGGTTGTCAATTATGACCATCACGCCATTCTTCCCAAGATTGGATACCACAGCCTGATCAGGTTATTACCACCCATTTTCATTTAATTCAGCAATTAATCCAGATGATGATTGTCAAGGCAAGGAAATGAGTTAATGAAAAGACTGGAGATTAAGAAGACGATCTCACTTGGAAAGCTTGGATAATGGTGAGATTGAGCATGGATGGATTGTTTACTCTTATTGCACCGATGGATTCTAAGAGCCCAAGGCTCTCGAACGATTGTTGGACCGTTAACGAGGCTAAGGTGTCGTTAGTGGCCACCCACAGCGGCCATGTCAACCGAATGCAATTAAATCCCATCGATACAATCCACTTGGAAATGACGTCCAAGGGCTGCCTGTTTAGCCCCTCCGCCAGCACTGGTTGGAGGTGCGATACCCAATTCGCGCATGCCAGCTTCACTCGTTTCCCACTTTCATCGACTATCCAACGGGAATCGGTGTCTAGAGGCAGTGCTGTCGCAATTGCAGGCTGTTCTGGTAACAGAACGTTGGGATTAAGAACATGAAAGCAAACAACTAATAAGAAAAGGAGTTTGATCTTCATGTTGATGAATTCGTCTGTGAGGTACCACTATCCACTCCACTTGGTAAGTGTTTCTGAGTTTCTCCTCTGAATGAGAGTTCTAATTTATAGAAGATATTAATGGTGGAGTACTACCGGTTACGAGAGGAGAGACAGACAAGCTTACATCTCTTGATGAATATACATTAAATGTACGTAGGACCAAGAAGCGGATGATCTTGAGAAGCGTTTGTCTGGTATCCCAAGAATTCAACACAAGAGTGGTTAATTAGCAGTGATCCAAAATTGGGTAAAGGGTTGGTAAAACTAGCTTGTACTTGCCCTCCTCTTTGTTTGTTAGAAGACTAGTCAACTAATTTATGATCATAAATAATTTTGAACCATTGGCTTACAGGGTCACACGAATATCATTCGAACAAAGTCTTTTGTGCTGACATTGTTTTGAATGGTAGAGAACGGTTATGTTAAAAAACTTAAAAAGCTTAGAAAAGACTGCACAATTGACACGATTGAAATTCATTGAATCAAACTAATTTTTAGCTGAGACTAAAGAAGCTCCCCCCTTGTGGGATCATCCAAATGACACTGACTCAGAATCTAATCTAACTCAATACTAATCCTGATCTTAACTAACTGAAACTATTTTCAATCGGGAATCTATTTCATATATATCCATTATTACAGTAGTGTTTGATCTAATATCTTCTTGTGCCAGTAATGATTTTGAACCATTGTCCTGCAGGGTCACGTGTTTTATCTCCGGTCAAGCATTGGCATATATTAGTGACAATGTTGTAGCTGGGGTCAATATCCAAACAGACTGAGGTACCATTGGCCAGCTTCGATGAGAGGTGCAGTTTAGAGGCTGATATCTGATACCAGTTCGAACCAGGGCCACTGCACGCGTTTCCGAGCATAACTCCATTGCCCACCCCATCAGCTTGTAGGCAGTAGCGCATTCCATTGTTCAGCATCAATGTCTTCTGTGGCGTGTAGATCCAAGCTTCGGGCGCCGCAGCACAGGAGCCTAACTTCGCTGGTTCCACCGGTGAAACTTTCTGCACGCAAAGGCCCGTCAATGGATGGTACAATATGTTGTACGGCCTTACATCAGAAAAACCAGGCCCTGCATCATAAAAGAAGACCGACTGTTAATTGTTATGACATCTTGTGGAAATAAAAGGAGATCAAAAAGTAATTTCACTTGGGTTGAGAGACACTAGTTTGAATTATATTGTTTGATGTTGATGAATGATGATGATCTCTAAGTAGGGATTAGGGAGTAGGGACCATCCATCTTCAGTCTCAGGACTGGTTGGTGGGTCAGGTTCAGGTAATTAAAAGAAAATTGCCTATAATAATTCAAGGCCCAAGTGAAATTTGAAGACTATATAAATTAACAAAATTAAGATGTACATACGTACCTCGGAAAGGAGACTGGATACCAGCAACCCTTTTCAAGAAGGTGGTATTTCTGGGCTTAGCCCAATCCCAATCCAGAACTGCATAGACCTCATTCAAGGCATAATACCCTTCCCTAAGATAATAACTACCCATAAATGCCCACAAAGCCCAGTCAAAATCCAAGTCAGCTGCAACGCCGAAGAAACAATTGGAGAATCTGTCGCCATTTGGATCACCGCCCCTTAGATCGATCCCGAACTCACTCAGAAATAATGGATACCCTTGGTCCAACACAAACAATGATTGACTCTTGAGTGTATTCACAATTCTTCCACAAACATCGTTGGGATTGCCTTCCTCCCAAGCGTGGCCGTCCGTGAACGCATACCAGTGAAGTTCGAAGACTAGCTTCCGACTATACGATAGTTTCACCTGCCGGGAGTGGAGGAAACTCAAGTCGTGGTCGAACTCAAGTCCGGAGAGTATAGTCAGGACATGTGGGTTTGCCTTGTGAATTGCTTCAGCTCCTGCCTGCATGTACCTAGTATATCAAGAAGATCATCATCAGTTTTCCAAATTCCGATATTCCTATAGAATGCGAAACAATCATCAGTACTACGGACTAATATCAGTTGATCGCTTAAGTATATACGTACTTGTACCAAACCCTCACATTCTGTCTTGACCCTCGGAGTTCATTCCTTAGGCTCATTCCGATCACATTGGTTGTGCCATTGAACCAAGTGGCCATTTGAGTTAGACCCTTGATCCAGAGTTCCGGATCGAAGTAGGTGTCGCCGAAGAAGCCATTGCCATCCGTCCTAGAGCAACACCAACCAGGCTTGCTAATGTGGTTATCCAGTATGACCATCACATTATTGTCTCCAAGGTTATCTACCACTGCCTGAGATTGCGCACCAGTTCATTAATTAGCCCGTGCCAAGCAAAGAAAATGATCAATAAACCCAGACATATAGAAAGAAAAAAGTTTCACCTTAAAGGCTTGGATTACAGTGAGATTGAGCATAGATGGATTGTTGACAAGGATCGCACCAATGGATTCGTTGAGGCCGAGGTTCTCAAATGATTGTCGGACAGTTAACGAATACAAGGACTCGTTAGTGGCCATGAACAAAGGCCACGTAAAACGAACGCAGTTGAAGCCCATAGATACTATTGTCTTCGAGATGGTGTCCAGGGGTTGCCTGTTGAGGCCCTCGGCCAACAAGGGTTGGAGGTGTGATATCCAATTTACGCATGCCAACTTCACTCGTTGCCCGTTTTTATCGACGATCCACCGGGAATTGGTGTAAAGTGGCAAAGCAGCGGCGTTCCCAGATTGATTTTGCAGCAAAACATCCGGAGAGAGAACTATGAATGACAGAAAAAGCAACAAGAAATGCTTCTTCATGTTGAATTTGCACTTTGCCTGAGAAATGAAGAAATGCTCTTGCTTAGAACCAGTGTAATCCTGAGAAGTGAGGATTGTTCGTTATTTATAGACGTCAGGTCAGACAACCGGTTGCAGACTTGCTGCTAAGTTTGTTAGTTTGTAAGTGTAGATAGAATCCAGGATTCAGTTGAAATCCTTGAAGATATTTATAATGTGTATCAAGGTGAGTCCCAGTTAATTGGGTCTCTTCCCATTCAAAGTTTAAAACCAAAACATTCAGCTATCACTTCCGATCTTTCAGCGACAACTTTTTTTCAACCTTCTGATTTGTTTTCGTATAAATAGTAACGGTAAACGCACAGGGAAGGGACTCGGAGAGAGATTTCATATTTGACCCCGAAAATATTTTCGTTGAGAAAAAGGCGAAAATATACAAACCAGGGATGATTTTCCCTGGACCTTGAGAGGATGAAAAAAAACCAATATCACCATCACCATTAATGAAAAGAGCGTGTAAATCATGCGTTCACAATTATTGGCATTTGGCAATCTACCACGTTCACGATCGTGGGGCCTTTACCATCACATCGTCCACGAGAAACTACAATGCAGCTGGGCACACCCATTGATTTTTTAGTTTTTTCTTTTACAAGGAAGGAGCGTCCTTCGAAGGAGCGAAGTTGAAATATTTGAATTACCCACCGTTCATCGGACTACACTCACTAGTCACTAGTTATGGAATAACATATTACACGTGTAACAATCTCTAGCACAGGATAATGCTTGCTGGACGCTGATAAATGCGAGACCAGATCTCTGCCTCACAGCACATTCCCGCCGTGTATTTTAAACATTTTCCGATGATGTATCAAAACTGGTGATGTCATCATCTCAATATACGGCTGGGATGTGTTGTGTGGCGAGACGTTGTGGGGCGGAGACGTGAACACAATAAATGCACGAGCATATGCAGGTCCTTAGTCAAGCCATCCGGAGTGTGGATTGGGATGGATCAAATCACGTGATGATAGTTTTCTGTATTCACGTTGAGTTCAAATCTATCCGATTGTCACTCGGTCCCCCATAGAAGAATTCACATCTCCACCCCATAACGTGATTGATGTGGCGTAATCCGGTTACTCCTTCTTTAAGGGGTCTTGGCTTTCAGCGACGACGAGAATAGGTTCCTGAAAAAGAGTTCAGAGATTCCGGGGTGATTCATCTGGCGTGGATGCTCCGATGGTTAAGTTAGAGCACAATGATGGTATAGAACTTGAAGATGAAAATAGTGAGAGAGCTCAGAGAATAGAGATTTCGCACAACAATAATAATCATAGAACCTACCTTCTCCCCTGGTGAGAGTGGGGTCTTTATACACTGGCTCAGGTGGGTAGGTGGAACGGTCACTGAACCCCTACTACGATGGGACCTATCGCATGTTAGGTGGTTGAAGCACCGCCAAACGGTAATACTATCACTTCCCGTCAAAACGGGGAGTTGGTGAACTAATGTTACCATTATAAGTACAGTCCTGCGGGGTTCAGGGATGGGGGTGTATTCCACGAGGTGGCCGTGTAGAGATATGTACGGTAGGTGAGCTTCCTGCAGGATACCGGGCTGCTCGGTAGGGAGCTAATGAGTAGCCAACTTTTCGAGCTCATGCTTTGGTCTGCCCTTGTGAACGCCAAAGTGTCCTTGGGCCGAGGTGATCTCAGTTTGGAGTACTAGCCTACCCGAGCTCGCTTTATTCCGAGTTGTCTTGTGCCAAGTTGTCACTTGTGTTGAGTCACGTACACGCGTCATCTGTATATGAGGTCGGGCCAAATCACCCTTCATCAATTGCCCCCCACTCCCCGAGCTAGGAATCCTGACCCGGTGCAGAGAGTTCATGATGTAACAAGTGGATTTGGCTCGGAGTTTAGGCTAATGTGGGACGGGCCACGTGCGATTCACGCGCAAACGTAAGGCAATTTTATAGGCTCTACGGATGCCAAAAAATGTGCTAAATTGATTTCGGTCTCGAGGGTCGTGCAGCCAGTTTTCTTAGGAGTCGTTGGATCGCTTCAATCTTGACCGTTGCTTTCTCGACATAGTGGCTATAAATAGTGTCATCCAGGACCCATTTTCCTTTGCCACAAATCCATCAGCTCTTGTCTTGAGGTCACGCTTGCTTCTTCAACTTGGGTTTTCCCAATTCGTCATTCCTTCCTAGTCAAGTCGTCTATTTTTGGTGAGTCTTCCTTCGCTTCTTTTCTTTCAGTTATATCTCCATGTCGTCTTCTAGTTCTGATGGCTCTCTTAATGAGGCTGAGGTGGGTGCCTTAGCCCTGGTCGGTAGCCAGGGCGGGGCTATTACAAGTTCGGGGGCAGTTCGTTGACCCTTCTGAAGCACAGGCATCTCGAGAGTCTCGAGAGGCCTCGGGTGGTCCGGCATCCACTTCCCATCGAGGTCGGGTGCCAGACAACTTCAGCCCTTCTACCATGACTTTGGAACGACTTCAGGCTCTAGTTCATCAGTACCACCTCTCGAGGGAGTTCTCCTACAGCCTTCCTCGTGGTAACTTCCCTTGGGAACGCGATCATAACGAAATCGTGATTTTTGAAGAGCAGCTCGCGGCTGGTCTTCGTCTTCCGTTATACCCTTTGATTATTGAGGTCCTAAAGTCCTTTAATATAACCATAGATCAGTTACATCTGAACTCTGTTCGTAATGTGGTAGGGACCATTTCGCTCTTTTACGAGTATTATCTTCCCCTTGACCTGGATACCTTTTCCATTATCCTGTCTATCAAGAAAATCTCCTCCTGCGTTCTTCCCAAGCACAGGAGAACCTACTACCTATCCCCTCGCCCGGGGTACAAGCTATTGTACGAACTTCCTAACAAGATTCCAGACTGGAAACGAGGTTACTTTGTAGTTCGTAACCCCGAGGGGTGGCCCTTCTCGACCCAATGGAGGCTGGCAGTCCAAGTAACCGATGTTAGGTTAGGCCTGAAAACAAGAGAGACACTTAAGTCTTGGGCGGAGCTCGGCTTCCCCTACCTTGCTGAAGATAAGCTCGTGTAGGCCGGCTTGAGTCCTAGTAGGTCGTATCGGGCTCTTATTTTCTTAAGATCTTGATTAGTTCGTGACTAATCTTACCTTTTATTCTTGGCAGCTACCATGTCGGTTAACGCTGAAAGTCTTTTGAGGAGCTCCCAAAAGGGGAGAAAGAAGGGCGCGAAGAGGCCACGTCCAGCAGCCAGTCAATCACCCGAGGTCGTAATCGTGGAACCGTCTTCCATACCTCGAGAGGAGGCCCAGCCTGCTGCTCCTGAGATAACCTCGGTTGAGGTCCAGCGTGAGGAAGTTTGGTCCAAAGAGTCGGGGAGTTTGTCCATACCTATGGATGGATCAGAAGGCTACCTTCCAGCTATGAAGGATAGCATCATGGACCATGTCAAAGCCATGCGTAAAAGTTGGGATGCTGTCTTCGAAGATGAAGTCTCGAAGTGGGTCGAGCTGTCTCTGGGGACTCTTTTGGGGCTGGTTTCCAGCCACTGTATGGTGGTGAGCCTTTGACCTTTCCTCTCCCCTTTCTCTCTTCTCTCTCTTCTTTTTTATACCACGGCTTCCTTGTTCGCAAGCTAACTCCGTTGGCCGCACATTGGCTTGTCAAGCGGCAATTCGAATGAAGGAAGCCATCGACACCAGGACGCAGATGCAGAAGCTTCACTGCGACCTAAATCAGGCTCGAGGCGAGGCGCTTAGGGCCAAGAAGGGGGTTGAGGCCCAGAAGGAGCTTATCCTAACTCAGGAAGGGCGGATTTCCTCACTAAACGAGGAGAAAGCACGTCTGGCCAAGGTCGTTGAGAGCTTCAAGGAGTCCGTGGAATTCGAGGCCTTGCAGGTTGAATACGGATCGGACTCCTACCACGCAGGGTTTAAGTTGTGTCGTTACATAGTTCGTCAGAAGTTTCCTGACCTTGATCTTGGTGGGATCACAATGGCGGGCTTGGACCCTAAAGTGGCCAAGGCGGCGGATGTAGAGCCCGACTCTTCAGGGAGGATGGCGATACTGAGTTTGAGGCGGTGGACCCTTCTAAGTGGTGGCTCATTTCTTTTCTTTTTTCTTCTAAACTGTGGATGTGTTGTCCGAACTCGGGTAAAAAAAAAAGTCTTGTATCCAAATTTTATCTTATTAATGAAATACAGCATTTTGAGTATCCTTGAGTGCAAAAATACTTCCAAGTGTGAGTGAGCTCCGAGCTGGATGATTTAACGTATAGGTTACCTGATCTGTTGAGCTACCGAGCCAACAATGAGTAAGGATAACCATAAGTGTCGTGTCACTTTGGGCTGTGCGGGTTACCCCGGTCTGTCGGGCTTCTGAGCCAATTAAAAGTAATGGGTGGAGCATACACCATAGGGGTTCATACCCAAGCTGTCTTTTTCTTGGTTTAGAGATAACCAAGTTTTTCGTAGCGCCCATGTCCCTGTCAGTTCGGCATTTTGTGGCCCTTAGTCTTAGAGAGGGACCTGTAGTCCGCTCTTAAGTTTCACCCAAACCGAGGTGGCGACTGGGGCCTTCTTATGGCCCTTAGGCTTAGGGAGGGACCCGTAGTCTGCTCTTGAATTTCACCGAGGCCGAGGTGGCGACTGGGGCCTTTTTATGGCCCTTAGGCTTAGGGAGGGACCTGTAGTCCGCTCTTGAATTTCACCCCCCTTAGGCTTAGGGAGGGACCCGTAGTCCGCTCTTGAATTTAGTTGCTCCTTGGAGACCTGTAAGGAACTAAATGTCAGAGGACTCGGGATACTAACCTGGCGGGGTCGCTCCGATGGCTAAGTTAGTACTCTCATATTAGACTGCGGGCTTAGAAATCACAATCTGAAAGTTAGAGCCCACTTACTTATTTTTTAGGCTAATGCTTCCTTGATTCATAATCAGAGATAGTATCGCCTTAGGTTGCTGATGTTCCATGCACAGGGCACTTTCTTTTCTTCTAGAGTTTCGAACTCGTATGTGCCTTCTCCTAGTACCCGCTTCACTCAATAGGGACCTCCCCAGTTCGGTCCGAGCTTACCTACACCGAGATCGGGCACTATAACTTTCTGGAGGACTAGGTCTCCAACGCGGAAGTATCGTTTTCTGACTCGAGTGTTATAATACCAGGCTACTTTTTGCTAGTAGGTTGCGGTTCGGATGTATGCAAGGTCTCGTACCTCTTCTATTAGGTCGATGTTGGTATGGAGCTCATCATCATTTCCTTCTTCGTCGTAGGCTTCTAGACGTAGTGTGGGTACCTCGATTTCGGCAGGGATTACTGCTTTTGTGCCATAGCTAAGGTTGAAGGGAGTTTCTCCTGAGGCGATAGTTCGATAGGCCTTTCGTGCTGCTCAAATGGTTCTGCAGCGGTGTTGCTGACTTATGTACTGTCAGATGGTGCTTTGGTTGGGAGTGACTCGAATTGTCGGTTGTTGTGGGCCTAGAAGCCCTACCTGGAGTCCTTGGCTAGGACTTCGAACCGATTTTTTGCAAGAATGCCTTCAAGTCGTGAAGGCCGAGGTGGACTTATTCTGGTGGGTTGAGTACCTTTTGACCTGCTTACTTGGAGTGAGGTAGGATGGACTTGCTTTTCTTTTCTGCCGTGAGATGAGGCCTGGGAGGTCTCTTCCCCGTCTGAACGACTGCTTTGGCAGCGAGGCTTGCTCGGGGTGATTGGGCACTGAGGTGGGGTAGGTTGTTGGTTCTGTTGCAGCGATGGAAACTGCTACTAGTACATGTGATGCAGAACTTGTTGTTGGTACTGTTGGAACTATTGGACCTGCTGCATTTGGGCTTTCATAGCCCGTATGCAGTATACTAGGTTGTTTAGTTGGTTTTGTCCTACTCACGGGGGAACTACGGACGGTTCAACGGAGGTTGGGCCTACTACAGGAGGGAATGGGCCACTCACAGGCCCAAATGGTTAAGGCGCAGCAAGTGCTGGGATCCCATCCGAGGGAAGCGGTATGGTGAACTGGCCTACACAGATAGTTGGGGGCTGAACTTGCCCCCCGGAGGTGTTTGTTTCCCTGAGTTGTCCGGCATTGCTAGAAGAAGCCATATGTCTGGTTTCTGAGTTTTCTAGGTGTTCAGAATGGGGATAAAAAGGCTTTTTGTAAGAGTTCCCACAAATGGTGCCAATTGATGTGGCGTAATCCGGCTACTCCCTGTTGGAGGTGACCTACCTTCCAGCGACGACGAGAACGGGTTCCTAAAAGAGAGTTCAGAGATCCTAGGGTGACTCACATGGCGTGGATACTCCGATGGCTAAGTTAGAACACAGTGATGGTATAGAACTTGAAGATGATAATAGTGAGAGCTCAGAGAGTAGAGATTTCGCACAACAATAATAATCATAGAACCTACCTTCGCCCTTGGTGAGAGCGATCTCTATACACTGGCTCAGGTGGGTAGGTGGAATGGTCATTGAACCCCTGCTACGATGGGACCTATCGCGTGTTAGGTGGTTGAAGCGCCGCCAAACGGTAATACTATCACTTCCTATCAAAACGAAGAGTTGGTGAACTAATGTTACCGTTATAAAACGGTCCTGCGGGGTTCAGGGATGGGGGTGTATTCCACGAGGTGGCCGTGCAGAGATATGTACGGTAGGTGAGCTTCCTGCAGGATACCGGGCTGCTCGGTAGCGAGCTAATGAGTAGCCAGCTTCTCGAGCTCGTGCTTTGGTCTGCCCTTGTGAACACCAAAGTGTCCTTAGGTCGAGGTGATCTCAATTCGGAGTACTAGCCTACCCGAGCTCGCTTTATACCGAGCTGGTTTGTGCCAAGTTGTCACTTGCGTTGAGTCACGTACATGCATCGTCTATATATGAGGTCGGGCCAAATCACCCTTCATCAGTGGTGATGGTACTAGAACCAATGATGTCATCATCAATAAATATTTTTCATTCACACCGGTGATGTGTTGTGGGGCGGAGATGTAAACTCCCCCAAAAATGACAAATATGAGAGATGTTAACTCCTTCACGTTGACCATGTATGCGTTTTTGGGTGCATTCTGTGGGGGCAGATGTGAACTCCTTCACGTTGACCATGGGCCCCAAATAACTCCAACTCAATCCAACATGGACCCAAACTTAAGCTTTTTGGTTAAATTATTGATTCAAATTAATAATAGATTTCAATATATGTAAACCTGGTTTATACCGTTTAAATTGTTGTTGAATAGTGAACGGTATCAAGATATTCATTATTCATGAACTCTTTTGTATAAACTTTTCATGGACTAAATAATGTTTTTCATTATTTTGTAATGAAAATTCTCGATTAATATCTGTAATTTGGGTCTAGTATTATTTTGGTCCTCAGACATTAAAATGTGACAAATAAGTGTCTGAACTTTTAAAACATGTCAATCCAGTGCTTGATGTTAACTATCAAGGCGTTGTGTCTTTTCAAATGCCACTACTTAACGGCTAGTTAATGGGCTGTCAACAGCAAGTATTGGATTGACACATTTTGAATGTTCAAATACTGAATTATCAAGTTCAAGACCAAAATGGCACTAGTCCCAAAGTGTAGGGTACTAGTTGGAAATTTTCCATTTTTTAATATTATCGTTTCTTTTTCTTAATCGTTATATTATTTATGGAAGCCTTCAGTTGCAGGTATGAGTTGCCATACAAAGTACAGCTTCCCTAACCATCAATTGTTCTCTCCAGTTGAAATTCTTCTTACATAATCGAATTCAGAAATGGACTCATCATGGTCCACAATGAAAATTTTGTAGCCTCGCAGGACCACACTTGTCATCTCTGCTTAAGCATTTGCAGGGAGCAGTGATAATGGTGTTAGTATAGTCGACATCTAATCGTCAAGGTTAGATGAAAGGTGCATCGTCGAGTCTGATATCAAACCCCGTTTCGAACTAGGATCGCTGCAGAAGATTCCAAGCTTGAATGGCTTGCCCAACTCATGTCTCATCAGTTTGTATGCAGAAGTATATGTGCCCTTCAACACTTGCTTTTTCTGTGGTGTATATCTCTAGGCTTCAGATTCAGTACATGATCCAAGCTTTAATGGCTCAAATAGAGACTTCTTTAGGACACAAAGGCCAGTTGAGGGATGGAAAATCACTTTGTATGGCCTCACATCTAAAAGACCTGGGCCTGCATTCTGCATCAAATTGGCGTTCTGTAAACATATTTTTCAAACGACACAAAGTACTGAAAGAAGAGTAGAAAAAGAGAAAGGAATATTGATTATTTTATTGGGACGGATCATTTGGAGAGCAGATAATTTGGCTAGGTATGGGCCCAATTCTGAATGGATGATGTACATCCACCTCTAACCCATTTGCATGTTCTGATATTGATCAAATGGATCCTAAGTCTACTTGAGTTTAATTTGGGCCATGACTGATCCATTTAGACGGCCCAAACCTATCTTTCTAGTTTCTACCTTCTATTTGGGTGTGATTAGTACTTAATGTTAAAGAATCAAAATAGGATTGGCATTGGATCTTCCTAATCTAACAAAGGATTGTAACTATATATGGAAGAAAACAATAACATACCTTGGAAGGGAGATTGGAGTACGGAGATCCTCTCCATAAAGTTTGAGTTACGGGTCTTACACCACTTCCAACTCAAAACACCATAAGTCTCATCCATCCCCATCTTCCCTTCTCTCAACTCAAGTAATATAACTCCCTACTAGTGTCAACAAGGCCCAATCAAAATCCAGTTCAGCTGCAACACCAAACAAGCAATAAATGTTAGGTTATTAACTGGTTGATTAACCAGAAAAATGAAATCTTTATCATAATTTAGCCCTGAAAGTATAAGGCTGAGTTTGGAAACGATGCAAATGGAGTGTAAATCCTGGGTCAGTGTTAATTTGTACTCTGGTTCATTTTAACTTGTATTTGGCAACATTACATTTATGCATTGACAAATGACAGATCAATGCATATTTACATTCAGATGGGCTTTTAATAAAAAAAGCATATGGTTTATTGGAATTAGTGTTTTGCATCCAAAAGTCTGTTCGGTAAGAAAGTAAATTTGTTAGTGCAAAACTAATCCAACATTGCAATTTATATGAATCGTTTTATTCTCTACAAATTTGCATTCACACTTATTTGCATCATTTTCAAATGCAGCCTTAGGGTTTGCTAAGTGCACTATTTCAGCTCCCTTTTGCATATGCCTAATAAGATGAAGATTAAGGCTGCGTTTGGAAAAGATGCTAATATATAGAGTGTAAAACGGTTCATATAAGATGTAATTTTGGGTTAGTTATGCATTGACAAATTTACCTTCTTACCAAACATACTTTTATTTGTAAAGGATGCAAACACGAATTCCAATAAAACATATGTTTTTTTATTAAAAGCCCACTTGAATGCAAATTTGCTTCTTTTTTATCGACTTACTTTTACATCTTATTATCAATATAAATATGCATTGGTCTGTCATTTGTCAATATAAAAATATAAAGTTGCCAAACAAGCAAAAGTAAACCAAAATACAAATTCACTTTGAATCATGATTTACACTTCATTTGCATCATTTCCAAACACAGCCTAAAGAAAATACGCTTTTGAGTACAAAAAAATCTATGCAACACATACTCTGTGGTCAGTAACAATCTCAAAAGTTGCACCCTTAATATCCCTTTACAAATCAAATACAGTATTCAGGGCATACCTATACCAATCATTCACGTTCTGCCTGGGTCCTCTTAGCCCATTCCTTAAACTCATGCCAACAACATTGGCTTTGCCACGAAACATGGTGGCCATCCGGGTTAATCCATTAGTCCAGAGGGATGGGTCAAAGTATTTGTCGCCAAAGAAGCCATTGCCATCAACGCTGCTGCAACACCAACCGGGTTTGCTAATGTGGTTGTCCCTTCGATCTAAGGTTGCAATAATTCAATATTTCAACCAATATGATGTTGCCTTATCTATTGATTTTGTTGTTTGGCTCTGTTTAAAAAGAATATATATATATAGAGAGAGAGAGAGAAAGAGAGAGAAATATGCCCTGAATACTTCAACTTCAAGAACTAAAATTGAAACCTGCATTCTTCAAGAACTAAAATTTTAATGAATCCTCCCTCAAACATCTATTAAACTATTAAATCATTCATAAAACCACTACAAGAATTGAAACCATTAAAGGATCCTCCCTTAGACCTACATACTTCAAGATTGATTGACAATCCATTAAATCCTCAAGAATTAAAATTTTAACAAATTCTCAATCATCCATTAAACCTATAAGTCTATAATCCATTAAACCATCAAAAGTTCAAAACCATTAAATTTCTCAAGTGTCAAGAAAACAACTCCATTAGTCCAATCTGAACAAAAAAAAATACAAAATACAAAATCTCCAAAAGTTTAAGATTCTACAAAATATGCAATACTTAAAAGACAACTCCAAATCCACCAACCAAATCCAAAACTCCAAAATAAATCCAATTGCACTTTTTCCATTTCCAATCTTCTAGTCCAAGCTTCCACTCCTATAAGAAAAAATAATCCAAACATACTTGTATACATGTAATTATAATGAAAGAAAAAAGTACTTGGTTTGTGTTAATTTTTCTTACCATTTCATGATGATCAAAATTCTTAAACTCCATCAAGTATTGTTTTTTGGAGTAGTATTTTCTAATAAAAATAAACATTGAAAGGATTTAGTATATCCATCAAATAAATCTGAAGTCAAAGAAACAGTGTTTCTTTATTTACTAATATCTAAGTCTAGAAATCAATCTTGTCCACATATCAAGGCTTCGACAATATGTCAAAAAGAAGGCAACCACGTCTTAAAATAATTACTCCACCACCTATATATATATACATCGGATCAGATAGGGATGACCCGAATTCAATCCGATTTCTGATCGAATCATAAAATCCAATCCGAAGATCTAACGGGGGTGATCCGAATTCGACCAAATATAATCGAATATCGGATCGGATAGTGCCATGATCTCATCCATGTGCACCCCTATAGCGGTTGGATATTTAAACCTGAGAAATTATTGGTGGCATTGTAAAAAAATTTTAAGCATTTTTTACTAATTAATGCCACTTCCCACTCTTCATCGGAAGGATTTGCTTTGTATTCACGATCCATCTGCTCCAAACGACAAGAGTTCGAAGTGAATCTCACCACCACCACTGCAGAAGACGAATAAGAGAAAATGAAACAAAAACCATGCTTTAGCCGTTTTGATGTTTCAGAAAATTTTCAAAATGGAACAAAAAACATAACTTCACCTTCATACATCACGCTTTGGTCATTGGGATTCCACTTTTCAAGTTTGAACTCTCAAGAATGAGCACAAAACACGCAACTTGCCAAGTTGCTAGCTTCATATCTGAAGTTCGAACAAGAGAAGATTGAGCTGAGACCTAACAGAGAGAAAAGTCTTGAGCAACGAGCATGTAGTTTCCCCTCTATTCATTCAATCTTTAATGAGGAACAACCGAACAGAGTAAGTGCTATCAGAAAATGAAAAGGGTTAAGGGTTTTAGGATTTAAACCTTGCCTATAATTATAATTTTAGACATCTAAAATGCTTACATTGTATATAATAATAATAATAATAATAATAATAATAATAATAATAATAATAATAATAACTAGTGGGGACCCATGCCATGCAAGAGATTTATTAAGTGAAAGGTAAATAATAGAAAATGTCATTTATTAAAATATCCCCTTATAGTTTCATGGATTTACTAAATTCTATCCTATAGTTAGTATCTTACTAAAACACCACTTATAATTTACAATGGATTTGATCAATCTCCCATTAGATGGTAGTGGAGAATGACAATGTTGACCCTAATGTTTATTTAAATAAATTTAGTCAAAAGAAAATAAAAATAAAAATACCATTTTTGCCTTTAATAAGACATGGGCAACCACTCTGTTCGTTATATTTGGTCAATTTTATTTTTTATACAAAAAAAGTGTGTTAAGAGTATTTTTGGAATAAAAAATCATGGGTTTAATGGCAAAACAAATACTCTTTAATGAAAGATAAATTAAGTAAATAAGTTATAAAATATATGGGATATTTTAGTAAAATGAAACTATAAAACATGTTTGAATAAATATGTAAAACTATAAAGCATGTTTGAGTAAATAAGCGATTCTATTTCGGCTAAACTCACTCGTCTGCACATACAAAATCACTGTATATTCAGATTCATCTCCGCCTTTCATTTTTTTACCCAAAATTCCCACCATTAAGCCAGAAAACCCTAAATTTGCCAAGCTACCCTTGGCACTAAATTTAAACCAAACTTTCCCCATGTTCACCGAATACTGCTACTGTTCGACCCCGCTACTGTTCATCGTCTTCCATCTCTCGAACAGCGGTGGTGTGTAACCCTCCCCCAGTCATTTTCTCCTCTTCTTCTTTCCTCCTCTGTATTCTATTCTCCCATATTTCTCTTTCTCCCTCTCTCCTCCACTATTTACCATCTCTTTCGACGAACAAGAGAGGAGTTGCAGTGGCGAAACTCTTCTGTTATTCTCGTTCAATTCATCCTATCTCCTGGAAAAAATCCAACTGATCCTCGACCTCACTATATCCCTCATCATTCCCCTCTTAACCTTTCATCATTTTCCAACTCTCCCACTCCATCGACCCTTTCCTCTTTAGTTTCCCCGTTCGGATAGAAGAATTCGACGCAGCGGCCACAGAGATCTCGCCGGCGAAGTTCATTACTGAACCTCCCTCTTAGCTCCATTAACATCCTGATCAATCTCCGTGAAATTCGAAGACGAGTGACGCGCACCGGCAGCTCAGCCGAAGCTCCCTCCCTTTGTTCTGTTGATCGATTTTGGGTTCAGACACAGTCAGGTAACTCCCCTCCCCTCTGTAGTTAGTTTTTTTTTTTTGGTTTATCTTTATTTTATTTCCCTGTATCCGGCTTTAATCGGAGGTTGCGGGAGGGGGGAAGAGAGTCGACGGAACCAGTTCCTGTAAGCTCTCGTCCCCTTCCCAACTCTGTCATAATTTTTCTCTGTTATTAAGTTTTCTTCTCTGTGATTAAATTTTCTTTGCTACTGATGATTTCCTAGATTACACTTTCTTCTGGTGTTAGATCCAATTGTTTCAGTCAATGGTTGATTTGTGTAGGCTAGATTCTTATTTCTTTTTCATGAAAAGCCTCTGGTTTATTCAATTATTTTTTTCACTGTAATTAGCTTGACCTTTTGAGTTGATGGAATGGTAACTTGACCTTTAGTTTCATCCGGTCTTGATAATACCTGCTAGAACAACTGGTTTATTAAATCCTGTTTTATTTATCTTTCCTTCTAATATCAAAGCTGCAAGAATAGGATCAGTCCATCCAATCCTCTGTCAACCTTTGTTTCCCGAACCAATTAGCATGATTTTCTTTTTTTTTTTTTTTAATCTTAACACAAATAGCATGTTTATCTTTCCTTTTAACAGAAATCCGATCAGCTAGATGTTTAGGATCTTTTTTTTTTTTTTTTTAAATTTTCAGATGCCTTTTTATCTTATTTTATTTTATTTTCATTATTAATCAATTGTGTTATATCCGAGTAATGGAACTGCTTCTTAGGTGTTCTGCATGTTAAATAATAATCAAAATGTTCGATCCTCTACCGCAGTAGTTGGTCATTAATTATCTTTTATTTTATTTTATTTTCTCATTGTCGAGTAAAATAATTTAGGGTCTTGTTTGGTGCTGATTAATTGCTTATATTTACTCTTAAAGTCCCTTGTGGACCCCCCGCCTTTTGGACCCGGGAGAGGGGTGCCTAACCCCTTCTTCTCTCTCATATGAGTCTTACCTGGACTGGTGCCTCGAGCCTTGGAGTCACTATGAAACCAAAAATGAATTTTTGGCATAATTCTTGGAGGTCCCATCACCTCTATTTCACTTGATTGATGGGTGGCGAGTCCAAATCAGCCCAAGTGAGCCGTTTTCTGATGCTCACACCCACCACCAATATTTGTGTTAAAGATCAACTTATCTGTTATAGGCCTTTTGTTTCTCTTCTTTGTTTTCTTCCTTTTTTTTGTTTGTTTTTGTTTTCATGGCTAAATAGGAATAAGTGGAGTTCAGGTTAGCGTTTCACTTTGTTCCTGTTGAACTACTCTACTACAATCTAGGAGATTTGATTAAATGCGCATAGTGAGACTGGTTTCATTTGCATGTACTGCCATTTTTGATGTTTATCCGGTTTCACATTACTATGTGCTGCTGTCTCCTTGTTTATTTTCTTGTACTTTCATATACTTTTAACTCCTGATATTATCAAATCAATAAGATGTGATTGCATTTCTGCTTTTCTTGTTCTGTAATTGTCCACTTGGTTCTATCGCATTTCAGCATACCGGCATTGGGATCTATTTTCATATCATTTCAAAATGTGCTGTTTAAACTGATAAGAAAGTTGTGTTTTAATTAGTTAGACCTCTTAGTATATCGACAATCGTTTATCCTATTGTTATGCTTATCCAATCATAAATTCAGTGGTTAGGATTAGTTAAGCTTCGATTCTTACTTTGTTGTGCGATCTGGGGTCCTTGATCTTCAACTCATTAGTTCCCTTGTCATTATCATTTTGCCTGCTTTTTCATTGGAATTGTGTGAGAGATAAATGTTGATCGGTTTTTTTCCTCCTTTTTTTATCTTCATTTAATCTCATGTATTTGATGGCCGTTGATTTCAGCTTGGGCTATAGCTATTAAACAAGCTTTTGCTCGTTCTTTTAATGGTTACAGGTAGGCTTCTTTTTTATCCTTCACAAATATTGGAAGTGTAAACTGCTGTATTCAGAATGGTATTTGACCTCAATTTCATGCCAAACTTAGCCTTGGAATACCCGTGTAGGCCCCATCTATCGGACACGGGAGAGGGGTGCCTAAACCCTTCCTTCTCCCATCCAAATCATACCCGAGCTGGTAAGATTGGCACCTCATATGTGGAGTCACTAAAAAGCCAAAATGATTTTAAGTGGAAAAACCCGGGAGGCCCATCCCTCAAATTCGTTCCCAATGATGGGTGGTGATTCCAACTCAGCCCCAAGTGAGCCATTTTCCGACACTCACAGTTGCCTTCTGGTAACTTATCAGTCTTTTTTTTCCCCTTTTCCTTTCAAGTTGAAGAAGAAGAAGAAGAGTCTCAGGCTTTCTATGCCAGTAAACGAGTTAAGTCTGTTAAATTGTCATCTATTTTTTTTAGTCTTTCGGTTTTTGTTAAATTGTCCATTTGTTGAACTTAACCTTTTCTATTTTTCTCACTATTACCTAAAGAAAAAAGGTTTCTGACTTCCCACCCCACCAAAGCTAGCTCAAGTGCAACTAAGTTCATCATTCATTTAGGTAATGTCATAATGCATCAATCTCAATGGACAACACCCCATCTTAGGATTGCACTTAACTACTACAAGTTCACCTATTTTTGGTAAGCCTTCCTCAAAGATTTAGTCTTTCGGTTTTTGTTAAATTGTCCATTTGTTGAACTTAACCTTTTCTATTTTTCTCACTATTACCTAAAGAAAAAAGGTTTCTGACTTCCCACCCCACCAAAGCTAGCTCAAGTGCAACTAAGTTCATCATTCATTTAGGTAATGGCATAATGCATCAATCTCAATGGACAACACCCCATCTTAGGATTGCACTTAACTACTACAAGTTCACCTATTTTTGGTAAGCCTTCCTCAAAGATTTAGGGATTCCCTTCTGGAACTATAGGAGCTTGCCATGTATCTTTGGCAAAGGAATTATGTGCTTATAGTAAGGTTAATAAGAAATATTTCCTAAACAAAACTACTGATTAATCTCTATGTTTTCATCGAGTATTCTTGTTTTGGTGCAGGTCATGATAGAAGCCCCGTGTATATTTCTTGCAAGTTGTGATATATGGGGTTGCAGTAAATGCCAGGATTGGGCTTGATTCGACAGTAGCCTTAATTTTCGGTAAGTCTTGTTTCATGTATTCTTAACTCATTGTTGAACTACTTTCTCTCTCTCTCTCTCTCTGATTTGTATATATTGTTTTCTCTTGCCCTCAGGTATCGAGTTTTCTGGCGTCCCGGCAACAGAACCAGGGTTTTTAATGTTTTCCTTCCACAAATTTACTTGTTCAAAGAAGTCAAAGTAGGGACAATTGGCTGAATCTTCAAGGAACGCCTCATACCTGAGACTTTGGTTTCTAAATACACCTTTTAAGTAGCCGTATTATCGAATATGTGTGTAATTGCTCTTTTTTATTGCCTTTCTTTTTAACTTAATTCTGTTCATTCGTTCTTGACATCTTAATATTGTTAAGTTGAATTTTGTAGCCCCTTTGTTTTATTCTGCTTTATATGTACACTTTTTTTTTTTGATGCAGGGGAGCTGTTAAATTGGAATTGCATTATCCCAAAAGTATTAATGGGGTAACTGTGGATCCCCAACCGGATTGGAGTCCGGAGGGGCTTATATCAGAGTTGAAATCATTAGAGTTGAAGCTCAATCCCTCTTCTGTTGTTCCCGAACATTTTATCAAAACAAGAATTCGGTACTTATTCCATGTCTGGTCCTTATCACTCACATGTTATTGTAAGTGGGATTTATTGATACCCCACCCTCTTGGCCAAAAAAGCAATTTTTTGCTTGTTCTTTTGGTAGAAAAACAAGTGCTAATATATTTGTGATACTTTTTCCTGTATATTTTTTTACTTGGTAGATTACTTTCTGTATTCACTGCTATTCTACCATCTTCTCAGGGAAGATCCCAATGCCAAGGAAACTAACAAGGGACCCTCGGCTTTTGTCATGCATATTTCTGATAATGAAACAGAGGACACAGAAAGTGAGGACGAAGAGGTCCTTGCTCAAAATTTAGTTGTTAGCAAGCGATTCTCTTGCAATGAACTTTACACAAGGTAGAGAAATTTTACTTCCTTATTATGTTATTTTTGTCTATGAAATTCTTTTATGCAAAAATTCTTGCCATTTCCAGTTTTTTTCTTTTTTGTCTTTGGACTTCACAAATTGGAGATAAATTTTCTTTTGATCAATAACTAGAATTCATTAGATTAAAAGAATTTAGTTACAACACTCCAAAGAGAGATAAACAAGCTTAGCTCTCTCTAGGAAGATAACAAAAAAGAAAATGTTACAGAACAGCCCAAAACATTTGATCCCTTCCCACCCCCTGCTTTGCCAAAGCATAAGCAATTGCATTTGCTGTTCTCTTGACCCACTGAAACTTGATTTCCAGTCCTCTAGTTAGCTACTTAATCTCCATCCTCTCATTAGCATATTTCCAAAGTCCACTACCTTCTTGTAACCAACTTAATACCTGCTTTGAGTCCCTTTCAATGATTAACTTTTGTATATTCAGCAACATATTCGTAGAAATATTTCTGATAATGAAACAGAGGACACAGAAAGTGAGGACGAAGAGGTCCTTGCTCAAAATTTAGTTGTTAGCAAGCGATTCTCTTGCAATGAACTTTACACAAGGTAGAGAAATTTTACTTCCTTATTATGTTATTTTTGTCTATGAAGTTCTTTTATGCAAAAATTCTTGCCATTTCCAGTTTTTTTCTTTTTTGTCTTTGGACTTCACAAATTGGAGATAAATTTTCTTTTGATCAATAACTAGAATTCATTAGATTAAAAGAATTTAGTTATAACACTCCAAAGAGAGATAAACAAGCTTAGCTCTCTCTAGGAAGATAACAAAAAAGAAAATGTTACAGAACAGCTCAAAACATTTGATCCCTTCCCACCCCCTGCTTTGCCAAAGCATAAGCAATTGCATTTGCTGTTCTCTTGACCCACTGAAACTTGATTTCCAGTCCTCTAGTTAGCTACTTAATCTCCTTCCTCTCATTAGCATATTTCCAAAGTCCACTACCTTCTTGTAACCAACTTAATACCTGCTTTGAGTCCCTTTCAATGATTAACTTTTGTATATTCAGCAACATATTCGTAGAAATATCAACAAATAGGTCCAAGGATTTCAGTCAATGTACCACCCTCACTGCTACTACTTCATTAAGGCATTCTTTACTTCTTTCAACTTCAGAGAAAATTCTGGTGTTCCTTTCCTCTCAAAGAGTCCAACAAACAAAAACCCTAACACATCTCTACATTTATCCTTCCCCTTTTGTTTGGCCAACCAAAGAATGAGGGGCTAAACAAACTTTGAATGTTTGGCAGTGGTGTCCACCTACAACCAAAAGAGGAAAGAAACCATTTCCAAAGATCAGTAGCAAAGGGGCAAGAAACTAATAAGTGGTGGGAGCTTTCACCATTAGCCTTGCAAAGAATGCACCAATTTGGAGACAAGCACCAAAAAGGCCTTCTTCTTTGGAGTATGTGTACGTCACAAGTATTACATCTTCTGAGGAAGGCTCCCCAACAAAAGGCTCCAATCCTTGGAGGAATCAGCTCACCCCAAACATCCTTAATTGGAAAGTTTTGTGCAAATGGACTAGATGAAGGCAGTAGGGACTTGAAGAAAGAGGCACAAGAGAAGGTTCCAGTGGGAGTTAGGGTCCGCAGTCTCTTATCCCTCTCAATGGGATCCAACACCACCCGATTTAAGATCTGAACTAGACTCATGACATTTTCAACCTCTACATCCCTTAAGCCTCTTCTAAGCCTCAGATCCCAATCAAACCCAAAATTAGACTGAGAAGGAATTATAAAACTGGACACAACCTTGCCTTTAAACCAAGAGAGTGAAAACAAGGAAGGGAATTGGTCTTTCAAAGGTATCTCACCCACCCAACTGTGCTCCCAAAACTTTATCTGATTCCCAGAGCAAAGGTCATACTTGATGTGCTGCAGAAAGGAAGGAAGAATGGCATGTATAGATTTCCAAGGAGAGGCACCAACAGCCCTTGCCAAAGTCCCAATGTCCTAGCCATCATTTGCTTGACCATGAATACTTAAAAATACCCTCGTCCACAGTTTATTCTCCTCACCTCCCAACCTCCATAATCATTTCCCCAACAAGGCTTCATATTTTTCCTTTGAATGTTACCAAAACCTAACCCTCTGTCAGCCCTACTCCTAGAGACTAGTTTCCAATTCACCCTGTTATCCTTCCTCTCCTCCCCTGGTTCCCACAAGAAGTCTCTCATCAACTTCTCCAAACTCCTACTTATCTTCACTGGGATCCTAAAAACCGATAAGTAATACATAGGCAAACTAGCTAGTGTGGACTTAATCAAAGCGATTCTACCACCCAGAGATAAAATAATTCTTCTTCCAAGAGGCCAACTTCTTAGCAAATCAATCAATTACGGGGCTGCAAAAGCTCTCTTTCCTCAGGTTATCCCCCAAGGGTATCCCCAAATAGTTCAACGGCCATTGTGACACCGTACAACCCAAAGCTTCAACCCTTTCCAATATAGCTCTCTCTTCCATATTAATCCCCACCAAATAACTCTTATCGATATTTGACATTTCTTCAAACACTTGAATCACCAACTTCAAGTTTTCGGCCCATCTCACATCCTTCCCTTCACAGAACATAATTGTATCATCAGTGAACTGTAAGTGGGTGATAGGAATGTTTTCTTTTCCAACTCTCCATCCCCTCACAAGACTTCTTGAATCTGCTTTCTCAATTAGCCTCCCCAACACTTCAGCGATCAAGGTGAAAAGAAATGGAGAGAGGGGGTCCCATTGTCTAATTCCCCTAATAGCTGGGAGGTGATCCACTACCTTTCCATTTACCAGGATGGAGTAATGACAAGTCTATACAACTCAGGATCCATTTACACCATTTCTCCCCAAAACCAAAGCAATCCAACACTTGCATAAAAAAAGACCAATCAACCATATAGTAAGCCTTCTCTAAATCCAACTTGCACATAATCCCCTCCTTGTTCTATGCATATCCTCCACACGCTCATTGGCAATTAGAGATAAACTTTACATGATTAGTTAAATATGGTTTGCTTCTTATTTTTTCCTTTATCATGTGTTGATTGGTTAAATTTTTCTATCTCTTCCTTGAGTTCTTCCTTGCTTATTTAGTTGAGGTCGAGTCTTCAAGAGCTTAGGGGTCACCTATTACCTTGGAAGGTGACAGTTGTTTCTTATGCTTTTATCTAATGAAAGTTACCGTTTCCTATCAAAAAAAAAAAAAAAAAGAGCTCAAGGCAATGACCCCTGACTTATTTGTTGATCTAATCCTAACAAATAAGAACTAAAATATATAAAAATATTATAAACTCAAAAACTAAAAAGTATAAAAATACTATAAAGTACCTTGTACAAAAACAACTAGGTGCTTGGGCTGGGTGATCCCCATGGTTTCTCAGTTGCCGAGCTGTCACTAGGTGCCCACCTAGGCTTTTCCATGACAACTATCTTGTGCTGCATTTATACGTTTTTACATTCAAACTCAAGGGAGGTTGCACCTTGTGCCTCTTCTTGAGGTTCTTGTTACTTTTTCTGACATATCGTTAATAAATCGTTTATTCATTAAAAAAAATTGTATGTTTTTACACACATGTACATCCTCTCATGTGCTCTTCATCTTTTTGATTGGTATGACATTTTAGTTACTCACAAAATTAGAAAAAGTAATAGTCCTGATATTAATGTATAAGTTCGAAATTTCATCCAAATCCAGTTAATGAAGTACAGATTGAGGTTGTAGATCTTGAGAAGCTTTGAGATACATGAGGAAAGTTCTTTTTTTTTTTCTTTTTATTCCTGACATCGAAGAGCGTGATCCATGAATTAAGTCCAGCAGAAAATATCTATAGGGTTTGGTGCTAGTTAGTCTGATTCTACAAGATTGATTTTCACCTAAAAGGACTATGTTCCCAAATGCCAAATGCTATTTTGTGTCTCTTGTCCACCCTCTTCCATTCAGCAAAGGAGACTCCATTCAAGCTGAACTGCACACAATTTTGCAAGGCCTGCGGTTCGGGAAGTTTTTGGGGTACAAGAAGATGAAAGTGGAAAGTGGCTAAAATGTTGTAATACGGTGGATAAAAGACAACATCCATGGATTGTGACAATACTGACAGATCACATAGGAGATAGATTAGTTAGAAATAGATCTGGTTTCTACTTTCAGTTGGTGCCTAGATCCAGCTAGTAACTTGGTTGATGCTTTAGCTTAAAAAGAATCAGTTATTTTGGGCAAAGCTGTAAAGCTGTAGTGTAAAAGGTTAAAAAGGGAAGGGGTTTGATAAACACTCATAAAGGGATGCTTGGCATGCTGTACATATTCCATTCTTTTTTTTTTTTGATAAGTAATAAGCAAAAAAAGTTCATTAAAAATAAAAAAGATATAGTACATCCTGGACAGGTGTTAAGGAAAACCTATCAACAAAAACGGAACAGAAACAAATACAAATTTAGCTCTCCATCTCACAATTTTGTAACCCCACCATCTCCCATAATCTTTCTCCTAAATCTTCTCTCTTAAGCTGAGAGAACTCAGGCAAAACCTGAACCCAATCTGCAACAGATTTGTCAACAACCGCCATTAGTTTTTCCAGTTTCCCTTCCTTGTCTTCAAAGATTATTCTGTTCCTTTCTTTCCATGTGTTCCAACAGATGGCAAATCGAAAAACTCCATATTATTCTAGCCTTCTTCCCTCCCTAATTCCTGGCCATGTTTTTGAGATTTCCTTAGGTGTCCATGGTTGGAAGTTTCCAATTCCAAAGAGTGCCATGAAGAGACTTGACAGAACCCAGAGATTTTACATGAAAAGAAGAGATAGAAAACAGATTCCTTAGCTTCCTTACACATAAAGCACATATTGGCCATGCTGAAACCTCTTGTCTTCAAGTGATCCAATGTCAACACACAATACATAGCCACCAGCCAAGCAAAATCTTCCACCCTGGGGGGCACTGGGTTACCCTAGATCTGTCAATTGAGCAATCCTTCCACCATAACTCATCCCTGGACTGAGCTGATATCTTCACTCTTTCCAGCTTCTCCAGAAGATTTAAACACTCCTCTATCTCCTTGTCCAAGAGTGGTCTTCTAAACCTTGGACACCATATTATCTGTTCCCCAATTCTTTCATAGTAGCTTTGAATACTCACTTCCGGTTCAGACAGCCTGAACAGTCTTGGGCAAACTTCACACGATCTTTGTAGAATCTTATTCTAGCTCTATCTCTGACTGCGAAGCTTGTTAGACTTCTGAAGTCCTGATTGAAGTTCTTAATTCCTGCTGAAGATTAATCAGTTTTATGATGTTTTTCTGAGTAGATGTTTTATGTTAGTTGTTAGATAGGAGGTGGGGACTATAGTACTTATGTGAGTTCAAATTTTATTATGTTTTTGAGTGTTATATATGCTGTTTTATGTTTTGCCGCCCTATAAGGGCATAAGTGTCTTTGTATTGTTATATTATTTTTAGTATAAATAATAAGTGAAGGGGGCGGCCGGATTATTGCTCTCTCTTCTTTTCAACTTCTCTTCTCTTTCTCTCTTCCTTCTCTCTTCAAGAAACTACTTTTCTTTCGTATTTTTTAATTCAGCAGTTCTCTACTTGCTATCAAAGCATCAACTAGGGTTTTATGAAGCATTCTCATGCAGCCCTAGATCGGCCGACTGCATGAAGTAGTAAAGGGCTGATTGATCTGCTGTAGATTGCCCAATTTTTGGATTTTTTGGTGGGATCTAGTCATTAGGAAGGTGATCTACTGTTCGACATCAAAATTAGGAAGAACTAGAGTATGAGGAAGAGTCCCAAAAAAGTTGAACTCTTTGTTTTTGATCTGATCTTGGGTGCCTAGGTATTGTTAGTTTTCTTTTTATTTTTCTGAAGAGGGCGGTTTGGTTTATAGAATTTTCTGAGCCTCCCGGAGTGATCGATTCACTCTTTTTTGTTGGGAGACGTGGGGAGGAGAGAGATTTCTCTCCAGCTAGGGTTTTCTTCTTCTGAAAGGGTTGGTTTTTGTGTGTGATATTACATTATTTGTTGAAGGTCTCCAATCTATTTTTTCTTACTGTTGAACTGTTTGAAGTAAGATGGAGAGTTGGAATACCGAGATGATATCTATCGGTACTGTGGGACTGGGTGTTGGAGGTAGTAGTGATATTTTTAGGTCTGGGATGATTACTACAGTAAAATTTGATGGTGCAAATTATTTGGAGTGGGCACAATTAGCTAAGATGGCTATTGGTGCGCGTGGAAAATTAGGGCATCTCATTGGGGAGGAGAAGAAACCTGATACAGACTCTTCCCGATGGGTGTAGGAGAATTACATGGTAATGTTTTGGTTGTGTAATTCTATGTTACCTCAAATTGCAAAAAATTTCCTATGGGCTAATATTGCTAAGGGTATTTGGGATGGAATGACTGAAACCTACACTTAGAAGCAAAATGAAGCCAAAGCATATCAGTTAAGAAATCAGGTGATAAGTATGAAACAAGGAGAAAACCCTCTTGCTATGTATTTTTCCATGCTAAAAACCCTATGGCAGGAAATAGATCACTTAGAAACTGTGGTATGGGAAAGTGTAAATAATGCAACAACTTATTATAGACTGGTAGAGAGGAATAGGGTTTTTGAGTTCGTGGCAGGGCTGAACCCTGAATTTGACATTGCTAGGCAGCATATTCATTCTAGGGAGGGTGTGACACTCTCTCAGGCCTATGCCTTTGTCTCTAGTGTGGAGAGTAGGAGGAATGTAATGCTGAGACAGCCTGGGATTGACCAGTCGGCTATGGTTGGTACAATAAAACCTAAGCCGAATGGAGACAGGGGGAGTAGTGAGACTAGAAGGGAAGATAAGGACTTGGTGTATGATTATTGCAAGAAGCCTAAGCATACCAGGGACATTTGTTGGAAGCTTCATCCAAATCTTATGCCTGCTCGGATAAGAAACAAGAAGGGAAATGCAAATGTAGCCACTACAGGAGACTCTTTGGCCTCTCTTTCCCAAACTGATTGGGAATCCATTGCGGTAGCAACAGTGAAAATAGAATTGGAGAGGTTTGGACAACTTATGAGTAAGAAAGATTCACCTAGCTCTAGCCTTCCAGATGGACAGCAGAATGCAGGAGCCAACTACACCACTTCCTTTGCACATATAGGTGGTTCATATGGAACCGCAAATCTTGCATTCACTTCAGGTAAGGTGGGACCTCCCTAGATTATAGACTCAGGAGCATCTGAGCACATGACTAATGCCCCTACCCTTTTCAGTTCCTATCAGTTGTGTCTCTACAGTAGATGGTTCACATATGCCCATTGCTGGGAAGGAGACAGTTAGAGTGACCAATGACATAAATCTGCCTTATGTTTTACATGTCCCTAGACTTCATACCAACCTACTGTCTGTTAGTTCTTTGACAAAAAATTTGAATTGTTCCGTGACCTTTCTTCCTGGTAATTGTGTTTTGTAGGATCTGGAGTCAAAGAAGATGATTGGGAGTGGTCGTGAGGTGAATGGAGTCTACCTTTTGGATGAGATTCTGAGACACCCGGGCCATCATGTTAGCAGCAACAATAGTAGTGGGTCAGAGTCGGTGAACCAGATTATGCTTTGGCACAATCGCTTGGGACATATTTCTTTTAGTTCATTGAAATGTCTTTTCCCAAAGTTGTTTGAGTCTGTTCAGTTATTTACTTTGGAGTGTGAGAGTTGTCATTTAGGAAAGCATTGTAGACAGTCTTTTAAACCAAGTAATAAAAGAAGTACTGCTTTTAATATTGTTCACACTGATGTATGGGGGCCATATCATATCCCTTCCATGGGAGGATTCTGTTACTTTCTCTTGTTTGTGGATGGTTATACACAATATTCTTGGATATATTTGATGAGATCACGCGATGAGGTTCCTAACTTGGTATGATAGTTCCACCAGATGGTTCTCACACAATTTGGAGTGAGAACTAAGGCTTTTAAATCAGATAATGCTAGAGAGTACTTTGAGAAGGACCTGACCACGGATCTCTTAGAACATGGTGTAGTTCATCAGAGCAGTTGTGCATATACACAACAACAAAATGGAGTTGCTGAGAGAAAAAACAAACACATTGTGGAGGTGGCAAGGAGTCTTATGGTGTGTGATTCAGTTCTTGTTTAGTTCTGGGGAGGTGCAGTTCTTACAGTCGTGAATTTGATTAACCGTGTTCCTTCACGGGCTTTGGGGTTTAAGGTGCCATTTAGTCATATTTTTCCAGACGGGGAGATATTTCATATACCTCTGAGGGTTTTTGGCTGTGTTTCCTTTGTTCACATTCTTGGCTCTCATCGCAAGAAATTGGATCCTAAGGCCAAGAAATGTGTTTTTCTTGGGTATGCTCAGAACCAAAAGGGGTATTGCTGTTATGACTTAGTGTGGAGGAGCAGATTTGTCACTATGGATGTTACCTTCTTTGAATCCACCTTCTCGAGTGGTTCTCTTTAGGGGGAGAGTTTTGAGGAGGAGAACTCACAATCTGTTCATCTTCTTGTTTCTTTGGTGCCTCCATCAGTTCAACTAACACCTCCATCAATTTAGACAGCACTAGCACCTCCAGTTTCATTACCTAAGCCACTACGGGCAGCCTCACAGAAATATCAACGCCAGCAGATGATGGTTGACTCCACACATCCTCAACCCACACCACTCTCTGTCAGTCCTTCAGAAACTCCATATTCGGCAAATACAGTTCCAGATATTCCTCTTGAGCCTAAAGCTTGTTATGTTTTCTGATGATAATGATCCTGTCCCTAACACCATTGTTGCAGTTGATCCCACCGACCTTGATCTTCCCATTGCACTTCGTAAGGGGAAGAGAAAGTGTACAACCCACTGCATTTCAAACCATATTTCCTACAATGCCTTATCATCCTCTTACCGTGTTTTTCTTTTTTCCTTGGATTCTATGTCTATACCCAAGAATGTTATTGAGGATCTCTCCAAACCTGAGTGGAAAACAACCATGCAAGATGAGATGGATGCTTTGGTCAAAAACCAAACTTGGGAAATAGTTGATCTTCCCCCAGACAAGGAGACAGTCGGATGTAGATGGGTATTCATAGTGAAGTATAAGGCCGATGGCGAGATAGAGAGGTACGAGGCAAGGTTGGTAGCAAAAGTGTATACTCAGGCCTATGGTGTTGACTATCTGGAAATCTTTGTAGCAGTAGCTAAGATGAGTTAGTTCGTATCCTTTTATCTCTAACAGCCACCTATTCATGGCCCTTGTTCCAGCTTGATGTAAAAAATGCCTTCCTCAATGGTGATTTACAGGTAGAAATATATATGGACATTCCAGCAGGTTTCTATGAAAATGTTGGTAAAGGAAAGGTGTGCAGACTCATAAAATATTTGTATGGACTGAAACAACCACCTAGGCTTGGTTTGACAGGTCTAGAGGGGCACTCATCCGTTTTGGATACACACAGACATAGTCTGATCACACCCTCTTTGTGAAGAGGAGAGATGCTTTGATGTCAATTTCTGATTGTGTATATGGACGATATAGTGGTGACAGGAAATGATCTGGAGGAGATTGATGATCTCAAAAAATCATTGCAGCAAGAATTTGAGACCAGAGATCTTGGTGAGCTCAAATACTTCTTGGGGATTGAAGTTGCAAGACCCAAGCATGAGATCTTCATTTCACAGAGAAAGTATGTATCTGACCTATTGCGGGAGACTAGGAAGCTAGGGACCAAACCAACAGACACTCCTATTGATCCAAACCATAGAATTAATGGTGTGGATGGTGAATTGGTAAAGGATGTGGGGAGATATCAAAGAATGGTGGGACGACTGCTGTATTTGTGTATGGCATGACCAGATATTTCTTATGTTGTTAGTGTTGTGAGTCAGTACATGCACGCACCTCGGGTTCAGCATTGGGAAGCTATCGAGAGAATACTTGCATATCTGAAAAAGCACCCTGGCAGAGGCATTCTTTTCTCAAATCATGAGAATTTGAAGCTAGAATCCTATAGAGATGCAGATTGGGCAGGATGCTTAGATGACAAGAGGTCTACATCAGGAGTGTGTACCTTTGTAGGTGGAAAATTGATCTCCTGGAAGAGTAAGGAGCAAGCGGTTGTGGCAAGGTCAGGTGCAGAGGCTGAGTATAGATCCATGGCTCATGGTGTCTCAGAACTTCTTTGGGTTAGATCTCTTTTGAGTGAGATTGGGGTGAAAGTAGAGGAACTGATGATGTTATATTGTGACAATCGGGCTGCAATCAATATTGCCCACAAAACACATTGAAGTTGGTAGACACTTTATAAGAGAAAGGGTAACAACCGGAGAAGTTTGTTTGCCTTATGTTTCTTCAGAGTTGCAGCTGGCTGATGTTCTTACTAAAGGGGTGGCAAAGAACAAGCTTGAACATGATCTACGCAAGTTGGGAATGTGTGACATTTTACTCCCAACTTGAGGAGTGTTGAAGATTAATCAGTTTTATGATGTTTTTCTGAGTAGATGTTTTATGTTAGTTGTTAGATAGGAGGTGGGGACCACAGTAGTTATGTGAGTCCAAATTTTATTATGTTTTTGAGTGTTGTATATGCTGTTTTATGTTTTGCCTCTATTTTTTTTAGTATAAATAATAAGCGAAGGGGGCGGCCAGATTATTACTCTCTTCTTTTCAACTTCTCTTCTTCTCCTTCTCTCTTCAAGAAACTACTTTTCTTTCATATTAATTCAGTAAATTTCTACTATTCCTTTCAATTCTTTTTAATATATTATAGTTCGAAGTTACCCATAAAAAAAACAAGGATGAGTATTCTTGAATCAGAGACCACGATGTATGCATGGAAGATATAACAACTTTACAGATAGGGTGTTGGTTGCCTTTTTTTTTTTTTTTTTAATTCTTGTTTATTTTTGGAGTTGTTTTTGATTTGTCTATTTTTAGCAGGATTTGCAGTAGGTACTTTGAGTTATTTTAGGAGTAAATGAATTCATAGTTTAGTATCCACATTGGTTATTTATGGGTTTGCCTTAGGCCTAGTGCAAATGGGGTTTCTTCTTAGCAGCTTCCAATTTTGAATTGGAGGTTTTAAGGAGAGGTCTGACCCCTTATATTGAGCCTGTAAATGGATTCATTGTAATTGGGTTTTTGGAGTTGATTTGATAAACAAATTTACTTTGTAGCTTTGAGTATCTCTCTTTTTAGTTAATCTCTATCTTATATTTTCATCTCCAGAAGTTTGTTTCTTCTATCTTGTATAACAACTACTCCACTTTTTTCTTTATGTTTTTCTTCCAATTTCTTACAGTTGAAATTCTTTTTTTCTTTTTTCTTGATCATTTGTTGAAATTTCCTTTTTCCCCAGCATTACTATTATATAGTTTAACCAACCATATTTGGTCTTTCACTTTTAAATATTCACCTATTTTTTTTTCTGTTTAATTTAAATTGCCATATTCTGTTACATTTTTTTTGAAAAGTATATTATTTTATTAGATAAAGGGAGAGGGCCCTCAAAATCAATGGGCTTTTTTCTCAGCCCAAGGTGTAGATCAATTATGTATATCTAGCTATTTGAAAATTCAAAATCACTATCATCAGTGGTTCTTTGCCATTGGTTACAAAAATGAGAATATCTAAAGTTTTGGAACTTCTTTGACCTTTGACCATAATATTACTAGTCTCTCCATGCTTCCAGTCATCACCTTTTTAGCAGTAATTTTCCCATAAATATCCTGTTGTTTCTTTCTAGCCATATTCCCCAGCATATGGCAAAGGGAACCATCTTCCATAGCATTAGCTCACTGGTTTGCCATGAAAAACCATATTCTGCTACATTTAAATTGACGTGCTCCATCATATTCATATATACAATTTGATTGAGTGATGACTTTATAAAAAAGGCTTCCATTTTCAAAATACTTAAAATTTGGTTCTCAAGCACAACATTGTCAATATATTACTTAATTCTTTCCTATTATTGTGGAGCTTGATAATGCATATTTTCTTTTTATCTTGTCACTCTAACTTGTTGTTGATATGCTATTTTTCATAGTATCATTATATTTATTGGAAACTTTTGGTTTTGATATCTTTTTCTATCTCTTCTTTAAGTGGCACTGATGATTCTGAAGATGGATTGGTTATTGAAGCAACTCAGACCCAGTTGATGGAGAAAGTAGGGGTACCTGAAGTTGTTTTGTTTGAACTAGATGAAGAGCACCGACGAGGAATTAAGGTATGGATTTGTGTTCCCTTAAATTATATAGTTTTTTAAGTATCACAATATTTTATTTCACTGTTAAAAAAACATTTCATTAATCTTTCTATATAAAATTTCAATTTTCATGTTCTTTAGTATACTTAATATATCATAGTTTGGAAATTAGTAGGTAATGAGAACATTGTTATATGCTTCTTTGAACCTTGTGTATCACTTGATGTGAATCGTGCTTGCTCCAGTTTGGTGTTTAGATGAACCTCAGATTTCTGATAATAGGAATCAGATGTAGTGAATATTTAGACATTAGTAGTAAGCATAAATTCTCATAGCTTATGACCTAA
This sequence comes from Nelumbo lutea, assembly GCF_056320005.1. Lineage (NCBI taxonomy): Eukaryota > Viridiplantae > Streptophyta > Magnoliopsida > Proteales > Nelumbonaceae > Nelumbo > Nelumbo lutea. The sequence continues at coordinate 8,163,364 of NC_142687.1, forward strand.
CATACAAATTTCCAAAATTTAACCTACCATAAAATCTGTTCTAAAAATTGAGAAATGCTCCTCATCATGCTTTTAGCTTTTCACCTTTTTTAATAAATGATTAGCTATCAAAGGAATCTTTTTAGTTATTGTGGCACAGCTAAATACTTTCTTGCTTTTTTCTTTTGTTTCTCTTGTAAATAGTTAAATACAAAGAATGGTAATTCTCTCCATTGCTCTTATTCTATTTACTACAGTGGCTAAGAATCAAACTATCACTATATTTCTTCTTCTACTTGTTCTGAGTGCTGAATGACCCAAAGGGATTGTGAAGGTCTTTCTACCAATTGGTTCTTTCCCTTCACCAATTACATACAACTGTTCACTAAACTTTGCTTGGGAATTTGTGACCTTACTACTGAGACACAAGGAACAAGAAACCATGACTGAACCATCCTTGTCCAATTTTTTCTTCATTTTGTTGTAAATGGTGTTTTTCAGTTGTCCAACTTATCTTCATATATGCTTTTGGACGCTAGCCTTTCTTTTCCTACCATCATTCCTCACCTTTGTCATTTGATATGATCACGAAAACTTTATAAATTCAAGATGAAAAGAGACCCAACCTTAAACTGCAGTCTGGCTGAACCAACATATGAGAGCATGTTACTGAACTTCTATCTATTCTAGAGAGTGTTTGCTTGGACCCCTCTTCTCCTGATAAAAGGGTGTGGGCTCCTATCCCAAAAGGTTCTTTCACTTGTTTATCCTTCTTCAAATCCCTTTGATTGAGTACTTATTTTGAGCCTTTCCCAGTGAAAGAAGTTTGGACAAAGCCTGTGCCCCCAAAAATTGTTGTTTTCTGTTGGAAAGTGTACATTGGTAAGATTAATACTTTGGAGAGTTTACAAAAGAAAAAGCCTTTCATTTGTTTATCCCCAAACTGGTGTGTACTGTGCAATTCTCATAGTGAGGATTGTTACCACTTACTGGTTTCTTGTTCCTTTGCTGCCACTCTTTGGGATTTGATGTTTGTTTTGTTTGGATGTAGGTGGAATCAACCAGCATAGGTAAAATCATTATTCTCACCAATTACCTTTGCTTGCCTAACAAAAAGAGGGAAGAGTATGTGGAGATGCTTCAAAGCAGCCACCCTATGGACAATTTGGGAAGAAAGAACTGCTAGAACTTTCGAAGATAAAGAGAGGTCCTTTACAGAAGTGAAGGAATGTATCTTAACCAGGGCTATATATTGGCTGGAATCCTTGGTTTCTTTCAGCTCTTTTTCATTTGATGACATCTGGAGGAATTGGGCCATAGTTGCACACACTTCGGTTAGAAAAACCAGAGCCACTACAGTTTGGGTAACTCCCCTAGAAGGATTTTTTAAACTGAATTTTGACAGAAGCAGCTAGGGTAACCCAGGACTGTCTGGCATTGGAAGAGTGTTGAGGAATGAGAATGCAACTTCATATCCTTGTTCTCAGGCCCAATAGGGATAGGGGACTCTACAAGAGCTGAGATGTTGGCTACAGTACTGGGAATTCAGATTGCTAATCAACTAGGAGTGGAGAACCTATTGATTGAAGGGGATTCTAAGGTGATTGTGGGCTGGCTGTCAAATCCAGACTCAGTTGTTTGGAGTTATAGGGATCTCATCAAAAAAGTTAAATGCTTAACAAGGCACATAACATGTAGATATCAATGGGTGGGTAGGGAGGCAAATGCCTTGGCTGATCATCTTGCTAAACAGGGGTTTACTAGGGACCATTTATTTTGGGCAGCTTTGTAATTTTATTTCTGATATCTTGTAATGTTTAGGGGAGGTTGCATCTTGTGCCTCTCCAAGGGATTCTCGTAAAATCTTATTTCTCTTGTTTAATGAAATCTTTTCAATTATCAGAAAAAAAGTGAATGCTGCAATTCATGTAAATTACTATGGGTAACTTTTGGGCAATGCTGTAAGATATAAACATAAATGAGCACAGAAGGTGTGTTGGACTAATGGTAGCTTGTTAACATGCATCATGCATGACTAAGAGGTTTCAAGTTCAAATCTTCCTATTGGCAATTTGGATATTGTAACAATTTAGTCAACGACAATGTTTTAAAACATGGAAGCATGATGCATAGTGTTCCACCACTTGGAGGTATGATGCAAGGTGTTCTACTACCTGGAGGTGTGAGGTCTAGTTTTGAACGTAAGAGGTGTAAGCCTCTTGAGCACAAGGAGGTGTAAGCCTCTTTAAGAGGAGGGGATGAAGAAGAAGAAGACGAAGGGGGAAGGGGAAGAGGAAGAAGGAGGATCTCATCTTTTTTGTTTATTTTTTTAATGAACATGTCTTATATTAAGAAGAACAAAAATGCATAACACTAGTTGAAAGGGGGGGGGGGGATCTTGTCGCAAGGACTCCTAGCACAAAAAAGGGCTGCATTAAAAAGGAGTTTGGGAGGGGGTCTAGGGGCTCCACCCCTGGCCCAAACCTTTTCTCTCCTCTTTCCTTCCCTTCCTTTTCTTTCTTCCCTTTCTTCTTTACTTCTTTTTCTTTATGTTCCTTTTTTTTTTCCTTTCCTTCATTTCTATCAAACTTTTTGTATCAGGCATTGTGGCGTATGCCTCTTGCAGCTGAGGCATGCGCCCTTGAGGCCTCAATTCCTGTAGCATATGCCTCAGGACATTTTGAGGGTGCATCCAGACATTTGCCTCCCATGCCTCTTAAAACACTGGTCAATGGTTCTGCTGGGATTTGACCAATTTGACTGGTTTTCTAATGGAAAACCAGGGTATTAGAAAACCAGAATGGCCTCCAGTTCATGGGTCTGGCAGTTTGATCAACTGGTGCACGCCGAGTCTTACAATGCTGCTTTTGGATGTTATTTGTCAAAGCTTATTGAATGGGCTTTCCAGCTTTGGGTTGGCTTTAAGTGAAATGCCCCTGCTAAAGTTGTTTGCTTGTGCCGTGTTAGCTTAGGCGTTTGGATAGGTTTCAGCAATTTTCTTGGGTAAATAGATCTTGGCTTTCTTTTTTTTTGTTAATGGAAAAGCATATGCACTTAGTAGGGTATTTTATAATCCCTTAAAAAATACCCTTACAAGTTACAATACCTCAAATAGTCCTTTTGTCTTTTGCCGTTTTTAGTTAGTAACTAGAAGCACTTATTGATTGATAAAAAGAGGAACTGTACAAGGTATAAAAGGGCTCAAATGAAACCTAAAACCCAGTCTTCATTGAAGAGCATTCCTCTGTTTCAGACCTTTGTGTCCTTTTATCTTTTATTGGTATTTTAGAATTACATCAATGCCCTTTTGACCTTTAAAAATCTGATTGACAACCAATGAATATCCTTTTATCTTTTTTTTTTTTTTATTGAGAAGAAGTATCGATTTTTTTTTTTGATAAATGAGAGTAGTTTTATTAATTCAAAAAATAGTAGTACATTCAGCCTAGGAAGAGGCATGAGGTGTTACCTCCCCCTAGGACTGAGTCATAAACACTAAGCAAACACAAGCCTGAAACAGTTACAAAGTGGCCCAGAACAGATCTCCCCTTGACACCCCTTTCTTGGCCAAAGAATCAGCCATTGCATTTGCTGATCTGCTGACCCACTGAAACCTGACTGACATATTCCTTGTCAGCCATTTAACTTTCTTTAACAGATCCCTGTAGCCCCAACAAGCTGTCTCTGGACTTGTCAACCAGCCCACTACTACCTTGGAATCCCCTTCTACTATCAAATTATTCACTCCAAGTTGACTGACCATCTGTATACCTTGTACCGTTGCTAGTATCTCTGCCCTTACAGAATCACCAACACCCACTGGTCCTGAAAATAAAGACAACATGTTGCTATCTTTGTCTCTCAGAATCCCTCCTATTCCAGATGGCCCTGGGTTACCTTGGCAGCTACCATCAAAATTCAGTTTTACCACTCCATCCGGTGGGGATTCCCATTCAGCTTGTGATTTGTTCTTTGTGGAGACTGTAGAAGCCACTGCTGCTCAGTTTCTCCTTAAGTCATCAAAGGAGTAATCTGCCAACAAGTGTGAAGATTTTAGCCATGAGACTGTCCTTGCATCATGCATTCCTTAATTTCAGCAAGACTTTTTTCCTTTTCTTGAAATATTCTATCATTTCTGTCCTCCCATAAAGTCCACAAGGTAGCGGCTCCGATACATTTCCACATTAGCTTCCCTCTTTTTGTCAATCTCCCAAAGGCAGCTGGAATGAACAACAACTTAACTTCGGGGGGCAAGTTCCACCTGCACCCAAATAGTGCAACAACTCAGTTCCAAATATTGGCAGCAAAAGAGCACGATATCAGTAAATGGTTACAGTCCTCACCCTTCACTTTACACAAGAAGCATCAATTTGGGGACAAACACAAGTAAGGCTTCTTCTTTTGCAAGTTTTCCACCGTATTGATCTTACCCAAGTAGGCTACCCAATGTAACATTGCTATTTTAGGAGGAATTGGCCTTGACCAGACCTCTTTAACAAGGAACACCTGAGGGGAGGGATTGGAGCAGAGGGCTTTAAAGAAAGAAGCACAAGTGGAGGAGCCAACCGAGGTTAGAGACCAAACCTTTTATCTAGGTTAGGGGGGTCTAGGCACACTGAGTCTAGAAGCAACAAGAGCTTTGAAACACAAAGAAGTTCTTCATCCCTTAACCCTCTTCGAAACCCAAAATTCCAGTGTAAATCCAAAGGGCGAACCAGGGGGGAAAGAAGCCATGAAATTGGTTTCTTTTTAAAGAGGGAGATGAAATAGAGAGAAGGAAAGTGGTGTTTTAGGGGTCGAGTGCTCACCTAAATATCTTCCCAAAAAAGAATGGAGTTTCCAGAACAAGCATCATACCTTACAAATATGAGGAACTTTGGGAGAATGCCATAAATAGCCTTCCAAGGTGTTGTGAGCAAAGCCCTTCGGGATACCTCCGTGTTCCAACCTGATTCAGAACAACCATGGATACTCTTCACTACTTCATGCCACAACCTCTCCCTCTCCAAGGGCCACCTCCAAAGCCACTTTACCTAAAAGAGCTTCATTCTTACTCACCACATTCCTTAAGTCTAGGCCTCCTTCATTTTTGCTTCTACTCACCACCTCCCACCTAATCAAGTGATCTTTTTTCTCTTCCCCGGGTTCCCATAAGAAGTCCCTCATCAGTTTTTCCAACCTCTTTGCCTCCCTTTTAGGAATTCTAAAGACTGATAGGAAGTATAAAGGCAAGTTGGCTAGAGTTGCTTTAATCAAAGTAACTCTACCCCCTAGGGAAATATAGTTTCTCTTCCAAGTTGTCAATCTTTTTTCGAACTTTTCCACCACTAGGTTCCAGAACCTACTTTTCTTTGGATTTGCGCCTAAGGGAAGTCCTAGGTAGGATAGAAGCCACTGAGACCATGTGCAATCTAACGAGGCTGCTATAAACTCCATCTCCTCTACTCAAATTTATTTCCACAACACAACTTTTCTCAAAATTTATCTTCAAATTTGAGGCCCTCTCAAAGTGAATTATCAAATCCTTCAGATTTCTTACTTCCATCAGATCACAACCTTCACAAAAGATTATTATGTCGTCTGCAAACTGAAGATGGGTTACTGAAACTCTATCTCTACCTATTTTCCACCTTCTTAAGGATCCGACCCTATCCGCTTCTGAGAGAAGTCTACTGAAAGCATCAACATCTAAAGTGAATAGGAAAGGTGACATGGGGTCACCTTGTTTCAGACCCCTGTTAGCTGGGAAGAAACCGTTAATTACCCCATTGACTAGGATGGAGTAATGGCAAGAGGAAAGGCAACCGTTTATCCATTTGCACCATCTATCCCCAAACCCACACTTTCTTAGCATGAGTAATAAGAATCCCTAATCCACTAGGTCATAAGCCTTTTCAAGATCTAGTTTACAAACATAACCTTTATGACCCGATCTCCTAATCTACTCCACACATTTATTTGCTATTAGGGTCTGATCTACTATTTGTCTCCCTTGAACAAAAGTTCCTTGGGCTTGGCTGATAAGACAAGGAAGCACCTTTTTAATCCTCAAAGATAAGACCTTAGCCACAATCTTGTATACACTAGTCACCAAACTAATAGGTCGAAAGTCCTTTGGATGCTTGGCCTCTTTCTTCTTGGGAATTAAGGCTAAAAAAGTAGCGTTAACTCCATGACTAATAGGAAAAGTACAACCAGAGGCTGTACAATTAAGGAACAAAGATAGCACTCAAACTACAAAACCATTGGGAGATACAAACAGGCTTTTAAAGTCAAAAAGAGAACTGTAAAAAGAACTGTCAACTTTTAGCTGAATCGAAGACCAGGGAAACAGCTTCCCCACAATCTTCTGCCATACTTCCTCTTCTTGACAGCTTTTGTTTTGAAATATCCTTGAGTTTCTTTCTTGCCATATCGGCCATAACACAACACCTGGAATCAGATACCATAGAACTTTCCCTTTCTTGCTTAGACCTTGTACCCTCCAGTTGTTGACAAAATCAGCCATTGATTCTGGGCAGCAATTTCTGATTGCAAAAATTCTGAGAATCCTCACCCATATTTTGTGAGTGAAGCTGCAATGCATATCCTTTTATCTTCATCCACTTTTAACTTTCTCTGATCCATAACATCAATATACTTACCAAGCAGCTATAAGCGCTGTTTTTCAATAGGCTATAAACTACACCTAACACCATGCTAAATTATTAAGTTGAAACTTTGGACGGCTACTAGGGAAAAAGCTCCCCAGCATGGACACTTCCTTGATACCTGTACAAGGATGCCTTTTCTAGTTGGATATTTCTATTTTTAGTGTAAATTATGTGTCTGATACCATGTCCAGCTGTTTCCTTGCTACATCCAGGTAACACATGCGTGTGCATGTTGGGTTTTATGGTCATCAGTTTCAAATCCTATTGGAATTCATAATGTTGATTTCATGTCTGATTCTGTTCTTATTGGAATGTGTTATATGCATATATAGAGGTACATTTCTGTGAAGACAGATGCTAGCCTCACAATTCTGGTCATCAGGGGCCTTTAGATAACCAACATGATCCCTTCTATTTGTGAAAAAAATTCTGTTTGTGTTTTGTACTTTTGAATTGTGATTTTACATCTCTGTTACACAAGGCACCTGATGCTAGTGTCATTCTTCTGTAAAACATAACACATATTCTGTAATAACATTTGATGGTTCTAGTTGTCTGGATTTTTTAGCTTGCAGACCTGCATATATGCACTTTTCTGCTGAATCCTTTTACAAGTTGGTGCATGCATCCCTTCTTATAGTCATTCATCTTATTAACAGGAAGAAATTAGGAATGTTATATCTGCATTGGAGACAGATCTGGTTAATGAAAGTGAGAGGTCTACCAATGCACTCATTCAAGTTGAGAAATATACAGAAGCAAGGAGGGAAATGGACAGGAAACTAGACACACAGTATCAACGCAAAATGTAAGATCTCTTTATTCTGCTTCTCTTTCAATGTCTTTATCCTTTAAAGTTGGTATACTTCTTTGAAAATCAGGTTATGGAAAACCTATCTACATTATGACCAAGTTCAAGTCTCTTAACTCACATTTTCTTTAAAATATGTGTGTAATAAAGCAATATATACATTAAAGAGGCACAAATAAATGCAAATAAAGAGATGGGTTAATGGCAACAAGGCAATACACATAAATAAGAGGTCTTGGGTTCAAGTCTTTTTATCACCATCTTGAAGTTTCTATTCATCTCGTGATTCGGGTGGTTTCATAAAATTGGGACCAGTTCACCGGTTTCTTTGTTAAATTGGCCGGTCATCTGCTTTTGGCCGGTTTTTCATGAATAATTGTTTTTAGGATTTGACCAAGGCTCAAAGTATCCATATGATATGCCCCATATCAGGTGTGTTGTATTGTATTGGCAGGCGGCCGATACGGCTTTTCTAAGGCATTTTGAGAAAAACCCTTTTTTAATAGTTAAATAGCATGAAAGGGGCATCCTCTATAATTTTGACAAAGAAACTAAAAAAATGATGTGTGAGGTTCAAAATACCAAAACACCCTTTCAAATGTTATCGGGGTGTATTGATACTTTGAACCATGGGCATGACTGAACCGGCCAGTGGCCTGGGTAACTGTGCAACTAGTCCAATAGGCTTGTCCAGTTTGCTTCTCTAAACAATGGCCTTAACTACTGCATACCTAATTACCTATAACACAAATAATTTTACTTTTAGGAAAATAGATGCTATTATTATATTACACAAAGCTATGAGTTTATAACATAGAATATATTGGTAAACTCTAACTTTGTAATCTGTCACATAAATGGGATTGTGAACATTCAACTCCTTATTGAAAAAAAAAAAAGGAAAGATAGGAAAGGGAAGAGAGTGACATTTTGATGTAAGATCTTATGGCAATTTGGGTCCCTCAGGCATAGATGGAATAATAAGAGATAGGGAAGGAAAGATAGTGGCATTATTTTCTAGGCCTGTAGGGGTGGGTGACTCTCTAGAGCTGAAATTTTAACACTTGTTCAGTGGCTGAGATTGGCAAAACAGTTAGGCTTTCGGAATATGGAAGTGGGGGGTGACTTGAAGGTGATAGAGTGCTTACAAGCAAGCAGTTTGGGGATATGGATTCACAGGCAGACTTTGATAGAAATTAGAAGACTTTCAAGAGTGGTTGGTGTCTCTATTAAGTGGGTGAGGAGGACTGCAAATAGTTTGGCTGACACTCTAGCCAAACAAGGGATCAGCAGGGGAAGATTTATTCTGGGCTGAGTTGTAGTTCTTATTATAGTTCAGGTTCCCTAATTCCATGGCTGGAACCAGTGTACCTTTTATTAAGTTCTAATCAAAGTTACTGCTTCCTATAAAAAGAAGTAAAATTAACTTCTCATAAAAATAAAGTTGAACTGATGAGTAAACTATCCTCTTTTATCTTTAATGGTAAAGTCAATTAGTTGGGGATATCGAACTAGAACCAAATGTAGAACTAGACATGAAACTTTCCATAGCAAGATGAAAATAATGATTAACTGCTTACAAGGAATGCTGAAATGGTTTAACTAGGACATACATGAAAGTAATTTTGACCATTGTAGGAATTGGTGGTAAATTATGCCCTTATCAAGGGAATTGATGATAGATTAAGTGAATGCAACAGCAATTGTTTGCTAAATGATGCAGATGATTAGAAATCCTTGTCATAATATGGTAAGAAGAAACTAAAGAAAATGATGAAAAAGTCCTAGAGGTTGGCTGGACAGCCAACTTCAGCTGGTCAATTTGAACAAGCTAGAGTGCTCCAAATTTGAAGTTTTAGAATGATGAAATACTCTCTAGGTACTAAATTTCATGCCAAACAGATTCCTAGATGGTCTGTTTAAATAGGCATCTTCAAAGCTGGTTTTCTACACCTGTCAGAGCTGGTCAAAGCCAAAGTCAGCTGTTTCATGAGTGGGCACCACATCTTGAATCACCCCAAGATAGAGTCTTTGTAGTTCAATATTAATGTCAGTTGTGCATGTGGTTAGTGAGTTATAGTAGCTCTTTTAGTTATGGAAAAAATAATGTCATTTTGTGCTTTTCTTTGTTTATTCAACATAAGAGTATTTTTGAGTAAATTTGATAAAACTTGATGGGTTCATAACTTGATTGACCTTGTTAAGGTGAATGTAGTACATTGGGCATTGTCATGTGATGAATTTAGAGGCATAACCAAGGATGATGTATCAAGAGGGTGACAAATTGTAACGGGATTCTCTATTAGAAGACGGGAAAGGGGTGCTGAATGGCTAACACTGGAGCCTGGGAAAGAAATTATATTTTGATGGGTGCTGTTTGGGTGAGCCAAACAGAATTAGAGTGGACACTTTGAGTTAAAAAAATGCCGAAAGTTGCTTCCATATCCAGTCTACCCCTCTCAAGACCCCAGATATCTGGGACCGACATTTTGTAATGACCTTTGGCTGTTTGGGTAATCCAAGGATATCTGGTATTGGAGTAAATGGCTGAGTAGGGATATTGAGGTGAACTACAGTTGGGTGAAGAGAAGCGCTAACTCAATGGCTGATGGGTTAGCAAAGAAAGGGGTGCTTAAGGGATCTATGTTTTGGGCTAATTTTTAGCTTTCTTCTTTGTTCCTTGTTGTGGGGGAGCTAAGATTGTTGACCTCTCCTTTCTTGTACTTAAAGTTACACAAATATTATTATTTAATAGAGCATTTTGTTACTGATAAAAAAAGGGACAATGGGGGAACTTGCTGATGTTGGCAATTCTATCGGAAGCTAGTGGTCCTGTTGGAAGGTTTAAAAGTTGCTGTTTCTCATGGCTGGACAGATCTACAGGTTGAAGGTGATTGTGAAATGATCACTGACTGGATGAGGCTTAGGCTTGGAGCTGAAGCCAATTGGACCTTTGGGTTCTTATGGAGACAGACAATAGCTTTGTGCTATCCTAAACTGCTCATTAAGGTAGAGACCCAGAGCTGCTAACAGTCTGGCAGACTCACTTGCAAGTTGAAATCAATGGGGTTTCGAGTGATCAACTCTTTTGGGGATCACCTGTGCCAGGGATCAACTTGTAAAGCGTTTTTAGTGAATTTGGGGTTGGGTCAGCACAGTTGGTTTCTGTATGTTGTAGTTATTTTTGATACTTTAGAAGCACATTTACATCATGGAAATTGCAGCTTATTTTTTTTTTGATTTTGTTAGGGCCTAACTCTCCATTCATAGAGTTTTTCATAGGGAATTCGGTCTCTCCTTTTTGTATATAGACATTTTTGGGAACTTATAGAAGCCTGTGGCTTTGATGTACATAATCTCTTTGTAGTTTGTACAAAGCTAGTCATACTAACTGTTGGACAACAATGGATAGAATCTTTATACAAAGGATGGATTTTATATGTTTTTTGATATCTAATACACCATAAGCTACACTTTTCAACAACAACAGCAACAATAAAATTGCAGCTTATCTTCCCACCAAATGACTGTATTCTAGTGGTGGTTCTTGAATTGCTTAATCACTTGTTGCAAAAAAGTTGAGCTGAGACTTTTGTAGCATTACTGTAGTGCAGAAGCACTGGATAACCACTTAATTGCTGTCCAAAGGGATCATGAACACAGATCCCAAATAGAAGAAAGGAGAATAAGAAATGATGCGGCTTTCGAAGAGGCCAAGAGAAAGGAAAAGGCTCTCCAAGAGGAAAAGCTGCGCCAAGAAAAAGCCAAAGCAGAAGCAGAGGTTAGTAATGGTGCCATTACTTTTAATTGATGCTTGCTTAGATTTTTTCCAATTCTCTCTACTATAGCCTCAACCGAATTTATTACTGCACCTATAAATTTAATCTTTCTTCATTTTCAACATGGGGATAATCATGTTGTAGAGAGACTGGGCCGAATGGGCCCTAGTGTCTATTTTATGTTTCAGTAGTAGGCTATTTATTTTGTATGCTAATGGGCTTGTCTTATGGGCCTGTTAACTTTTTTTTAAGTTATTTTAAGTTTATGCTTAGCTGGATGTCCCACTTAAGGGATGATTTGTAATTAACCACATTAGTGAAGATTAATAAAAGGATTAGTGAGGGGGAAGAGGTGATTGAACCCTCTTCTTCTTCTTCTCCATCCCCTTCTGTTCTGCTGTTTTATTCTTCCTTTCTCACTTTTTTACTCCTTTAATCAAGTTTTTAATCAGATTTAGAAGTCAGATTTACTTCTTGGTATCAGAGCAAGTTTTCCCTCTTTTTTCTTTTCTCTTTTCCCATACACCCTTCGATTGGGAGTGTGTATGGAGAGATAATTTCCTGATAAATCAGAGAATATTTTTGCTTAGTTGGTAGAGGGTTTGGAGAGTTAGAATCTGGCTGAAAATTGGTAAGAAGTGGAGTTATAACTTTTTGCCTAAAACCCTAGTCGACTAGAGAGCTTTCAAGTTACAAGTCAAGGAGAATATTGAGTGTGGCGCCCAGGACTTGGGAGGTGTAGTTTGATCTCTAGAAGTGTGCGGCTGAGACTTGTAGGTGGTTTGGAAGCTTTGGTAGGATGGTTACCTCTTCTCTGTTCCTCCCTGACAGTTGGGTGCAGTGACACCCTAGTTTTTAAGTCTCCAAGTACTGTATTGACCTCAGTTAAGTTTATATAAACTGAAAAACTGTTTTTCTTTTTTTTTTTTTTTGATTTTTGTTTGATAAATGGAGCATTTCGGAAGTGAATTGAAGCATATGCTAGTATCCGTGGTTGGCCCGGTAGATTCCTTTTTGACTAGAGTGACCACAATCAAGCTAGATGACACCAACTATCTAGCATAGGCACAATCTATACGGATTCATGTCTGTAGTAGAGGTTGATAAAGTTCAGATCTGTAAACTTGTAGCCTTCAGATTAATCAAGGAAGAAAAAGAAAAAGAAGGAAGAAGAGAAAAGAGAGGAAAGAAAGAGGAAGAATGAGGGGAGAAAACCTGGTTCTAATTGAAGAGAAAAAAACTGTTCTCATTCGGCCAGGGTGTATTAGCCTTTCTAATTTACATGCAAATGACCATTCTACCCTTATTTAGTCAACACTAACACCCCCCTCAAGCTGGAGATTATATATCATTATAGTCCCAGCTTGTTACATATGTAATCCACTCTTGCCTGACTCAACCCTTTGGTGAATAGATTCGTCCATTGGCTTCCTGTGTTAACATAAGCTGTACTTATTACTCCACTAAGAACCTTCTCTCTCACAAAGTGACAATCAATTTCTATATGTTTTGTTCTCTCATGAAAGACTGGATTGGAGGAAATGTGGACAACAACTTGGTTGTCACATTGAAGCTTCATCGGTGTACCAATCGAGTACCCCATCTCCTGTAGAAGGTTCTTCAACCACACCAGTTCACAGGTTGTATGTGCCATGGCTTTGTATTCAGCTTCTGCACTGCTTCTTGCCACCATTGTTTGTTTCTTACTCTTCCATGTCACCAAGTTACCCCCAAGAAAGGTATAACAACCTGTAGTCGACCTCTTGCCAGATACAGAACCAGCCCAATCAACATCGGTGTACCCTTCTATCTCAAGTTTTCCTCCACTCTTGTATAGCAAACCACGACTAGGAGCACCTTTCAAGTACCTTACAATCCTTAGAACTGCATTCCAATGAGGGATTCGAGGATTCTGCATAAACTGACTCACCACACCAACTACAAATGAAATATCTGGTTGAGTGATAGTTAGGTAGTTTAGCTTACCCACTAACCTTCTGTACCTTCCTGGATCTTCAAATTCCTCACCCGTATCACTACTCAACTTAACATTCAATTCCATAGGTGTTTTAGCTGGTTTGGCACCCAACAACCCTATCTCCTCCAGTAGATCAAGGACATACTTCCTCTGGCACAAATTAATACCATGTTTGGACCTTGCAACCTCTCTCCCTAAGAAATATTTTAGTTTGCCAAGATCTTTTGTCTGAAAGTGATCAAGCAAAAAGATCTTCAACCTATCAATCCCGAACATGTCACTGCTAGTAATAACAATATCATCCACATATACCACCAACAAAATCTTCCCAGGATCAGAATCATAACTAAATGCAGAATGGTCGACTTGACACTGCTTCATGCCAAACTTTTTCACTACTTCACTGAACCTTCCAAACCATGCACGAGGAGACTGTTTAAGTCCATAAATGGCTTTCTTGATCTTGCACACTTTACCATCCTCCCCTTGAGCAACAAAACCGGGTGGTTGCTCCATATATACCTCCTCAAGAAGATCACCATGCAAGAAAGCATTTTTGATATCAAGATGAAACAACAACCAATCATACATAGCAGCAAGGGGGATCAAAACACGAATAGAACCAATCTTGGCAACAGGAGAGAAGGTCTCTGTGTAGTCAATACCATATAACTGTGAATAACCCTTGGCAACCAACCGAACTATCAATCTCTCAACACTACCATCACGCAAATACTTGGTTGTGTAAACCCACTTACATCCTACAACATGCTTACCAGGGGGAAGAGTGGTGAGATCCCACGTATGATTATGAGCCGGAGTGGAGAGTTCGTCTTCCATTGCCTGATGCCGCTCCGAAGAGATAAGGGCTTCCTAGACATCCTTAGGAACAGAGCTAGAAGAAAACAACAAAATGAACTGTCGATGGAAAGGAGAGAGGTGAGAAACAGAAACATAATGGGAGATAGGATGAAGGGTACAACTGTGTTTACCTTTTCGTAGGGCAATGGAAAGGTCAAGATTAGGCACTGGGTGTAAGGGTGTTGCAGAAACTACTATTGGATCTGTCGGTGAAGAAGCTGGAGGGGCCAGTGCATGTCGATGCGTATACGTTTGATGGATAGGTGGTCGTGCAGGAGGAAGTGGCACCGGAGGCGAAGACTTAGTCGCAGCTAGAACAAGAGGAATGGGGTTCGGAACAGGAACTGGAAGCGAAAGGAGAGTGGAAGGAGAAGAGACATTCGACCTAGAAAAGAAAGGAACCCCTTCAAAGAATGTTACATCGAGACACACAAAACAACGTCGATAATTGGGACTGTAACATTTGTACCCTTTCTGGGTCCTAGAATAGCCAAGAAAGACACTTTGTAGATCGTGCATCCAACTTGTCTGGTCCAAGGCCAAAGTTATGAACAAAGCAAACACATCCAAAAACCCGAGGGGTAAGAGGAAAATGGGACAATGTAGGAAACAAAACTGAGAAGGGAGACTGACCATCAAGGATGGACATAGGCATTTGGTTAATAAGAAAGCAGGATGTAAGCACAACATCACTCCAGAACCGTTTGGGAACATTCATTTGGTGCAACAGGGACCGAGTGGCTTCTAAGAGATGGTGGTTTTTCCTTTCAGCTACCTCGTTTTGTTGAGGGGTGTAAGAGCAAGAGGTTTGATGAACGTAGAATTTTAAGATGGACACCAAATTGAGTGCAACAGATTTCAACATGAAACTTTTGGAAAATAGAAAATAATTCACTTCTTTCTTTCATAAGATAAAGCCATGTCATCCTTGAATAATCATCAACAAAAATAACAAAGTATTTCTATCCATTGTGCGACACTATTTTATTTGGACCCCAAATGTCTGAATGGACCAAAGAAAAAGGACTCAACAAATGACTCTCCACTTTAGGACTAAAGGAAACCCGATGATGTTTCCCATACTGACACGACTCACAATATAAAGTAGAAAGACAACTGAATGATGGAACAAGTTGCTTAAGAGACTTAAGAGACAGATGGTCAAGTCTACAATGCCACTAGAGAGGGGAGAGAGATGAACCACCACCACTAGAGACGGATGACTGAAGAGTTGTTTGATGAACCACTACCACCACCACTATCAAGGTAATACAGTCCACCAGTTTCATGCCCTCCACCAATCTTCATCCCCGTCTTGAGATCCTGAAATACACAAGATGAAGGATAAAAAATGATAGAGCAATTAAGAGATTTGGTTAATTTACTAAAGAACATAAGGTTAAAAGGAAATTTGGGAACATATAGAACTAAAGACAAAGATAGTGAACCAGTGTTAACATCACCAATACCACTTATGGGGGAAGTGGAACCATTAGCAAGGGTGACAGTATGGGTAGAAGACGAAGAAAGTGAAGTGAGCACATCTGGAGTCCTAGTCATATGATCGAAAGTTCCAGAATCAGTGATCCAATGGGAGGGTTTGGATGCCAGACAAGCCATACTTGAGTGGACAAGTGTAGCTGTACTCGGCTGAAAAGTTGCCTGGATTAACCGCTCATATTCAGTACTTGAAATACTCATCATCTCTTGTCCAGAGGCATCTGTGGATGTAGGTGTCTGACTGGTCTGTTGATTCCCTTATTCCATACCACCACTAGCCACTGCATGATTTGCCCAAGATGAAGATGGACCATGCAGATCATAGCAAAAATTAACAGTGTGTCCCTCCATACCACAATGCATACACCTCATCGGACCATTATTATGTCCTCTACCACGAGCTCCCCTTGAATCTCGGCCTCCAACATGCCCACCACCATGACTGTACATGTGTCCACCTCTACTACCACGGCCTGGTTGACTCTGATGAGCAACACCTCTACCACCACGACCTCCCCCCTTGTCACCGCAAAATCAGACCTGTCCGGTGTGGTAGGGTTTTCCGGATGTCCAATGGAAGTCCTTTGGAGACGGGCAATCAACTCTTCAAGAGAGGGGAGGGAAGACCCACCCAGAATTTGGGCTCTCACCGGTTCATTTTCCTATTTCAATCCCACCAAAAATCTGATAACATCAAGCTGTTCTCTCTGCTGTTGCTGAACTTTGACATCTGATGTAAGAGGGTGATACACATTCAGCTCATTCCTATGGTTCCTTAGACTAGCATAGTACTCCTCAAGACTCTGATTACCTTGCTGCAGATTAAAGTACTCTTGATAGAGTTGGTATACCCTAGTGGTACTGTCTTGCCCTGAGTAAAGTTTCTTTGCATGATCCCAAATCTCCTTTGTTGTGTCTAAGAACATAAAGTTCACACTAATCTTGGGTTCCATGCTGTTCCATAACCAAGTCATAATCTGTGCATCTTCTTGTTCCCAATCACTGTATTTTTCGGATTCAACTAGAGGTTTTTCTTCTTTCACATGTTTCACTTTTTTCTTAACTCTGAGAAACACTTCAACAGATTTGGCCCAAGGGACGTAATTTTCTCCATTCAGTTTGATGGAGGTCATTTGCACATTCAAGTAGTCAGGAGGGACCATAACAGATTTGTATTCACTGCTGTCTCCCATGGCTGCCAAAAAAAATATTAATTTTTTCTTTTATTCACACTAATATGTTACCTCAATTCACCAACACCCACCACACTACACTCCTATAGTTGAGCAATCACCATTATCCCACAACACTTGCGGCTGACCATTGCTGAAACATCCACTGTCACAGATTTCAGCAATGGTAGTTAAACAGTCTCCTCCTCTTTCGGCACCTCACAAGAGACCACCACACACAAGAACATCACACAACACTCTACATACTTTCGACCACTTGTCTGAACTACATGCCTGAACACAAATCACGATTTTACTGTAGCAACCCTCATCGGTCCATTAGAGGTTGCCCTACCAGCCACCTGAAAGAACAAACCACACTCAGCTAGAGGCATTAAAACCTCTAGAAGGAGAAAACGACCACTCCTTTTCAGCCTTTTTGACAAACTCCAAAATCCCTAAGAGAAATCTGCAAAAACCTCAACTAGGGCATGCAGAGACTGTACAGATCTGTAAACTTGTAGCCTTCAGATTAATCAAGGAAGAAAAAGAAAAAGAAGGAAGAAGAGAAAAGAGAGGAAAGAAAGAGGAAGAATGAGGGAAGAAAACCTGGTTCGAACTAAAGAGAAAAAAACTGTTCTCATTTGGCCAGGGTGTATTAGCCTTTCTAATTGACATACAAATGGCCATTCTACCATTATTTAGTCGACACTAACAGAGGTAAACTGGGATATCTCACCGGTAGTAAGGTGAAACTCGTAGAGACAGACCCTGCATATGAGAAATGGACGCAGGAGAACTACACTATTATTGGATGGTTGGTTAACTCTATGCAGTCCCATATAAGTCAGCATTATCTCTAGATGTCTTCGACCAAGGAAATTTGGGATAGTGTTACGGAAACATATTCATAGAAGTTGAATGTGGCAGGAGTCTATAAGCTGTAAAGTGATGTGAAAAATTTGAGACAGGGGGAGAAAAGTGTAGCAATCTACTATTCCATGCTGAAATCACTATGGCAGGAAATTGGTGTTATGGAGACAGTTGTTTGGGTGAGTACTAATGATGTAGAGACTTTTAGGAAACTGGTAGAATGAAATAGGGTGTTTGAGTTTCTTACAGGACTCAACCCTGAGTTTGACATTACTAGATAGAATATTCTGGCGAAGGATGAGGTCTCTCTTGCTCAGGCATATGCTATGGTAAGTAGTGAAGAGAGTAGGCGATAGGTGCAGTTACAGAGTCCACCTACAAAACATTTTGCACATGCTGGAATAAAGTCGAAAGGTTCGATCGAGAAGAAAGAAGTGATATGTAAATACTGCAAGAAACCAATGCATACTAATGGCAGTTGTTGGAAACCCCATCTTGATCTTCTCCCGGACAGGTTTCGGAATAACAATAATAACAACAATAGCAGCAATTTTAAGAAGAATGGTTAGACAAGGAAACCTAAGAATGCTAATGTTGCCATAGTACCTAAAGGAGGGAACTAGGAGAGTGAAGAAAAGTCAGTTATGGAGCAATTGGCAACAGTAAAGGCAGAGTTTGAAAAGTACGAGAGGTTACTGAATCACTTGGAAACCACTGTAATAGCATCCTACCCTTCTGGCAGCACTTCATCATCTGCATTTGCTCACTCAAGTACTCGTGCTTCTGTTTTAGGTAATCATAAAATCCCTTTGATTATTGATTATGGTGCATCAAACCATATGAACATTTTGTCTAATCTCTTTTGTTCCTATCATCTCCTCTCGGGTAGAGAGAAGATATCTCTTGCTGATGGGTCTCTTGCTCCCATATCTAGCAAAGGAGATATCAAGGCCTCTGACACTTGTCTTATCCTTTGTTCTTCATGTCCCCAAGCTTAATACCAATCTTTTATTTGTTAGTAGCATGACTAATAAATCCATGAATTGTAGCATAACCTTTTTTCCTACCCATTTGTGTTTTTCAGGACCTAAAATCTCAGAGGACAATTGGGAGTGGCCATGAGGTGAATGGAATATACTTGTTGGACACACTTGATAGGAGTCTTGGACACCTGATGAAGTAGCTTTAGAGTCTCTTGTGTCAAAGTCTATTGATAGAGTCATGTTATGTCATTTTCGGTTTGGTCATTTGCCTTTTTCAGCCTTGAGTCATTTGTTTTCCGATATGTTTAAGGGAGTGTCTTTATCGTGTCTTCATTGTGAGTCTTGTGAACTTGCAAAGCATTGTAGACAATCTTATTGAATAAGCAATAAAAAATCCATTTCTCATTTTCATATTGTGCACTCTGATGTGTGGGGGCCATATCATTTGCCTATTATGGGGGGTTATAGATATTTTATCATATATTTTTTTTGACGAATGTATATTTTTTCCTCTTTATTGATGATTATTCTCGTTATACTTGGATTTATCTCATGAGATCCTGGGATGAAGTACCAACTATTGTGAAAAATTTTCATGAGCTTATCCTTACCCAATTTAATACACGGATCAAAATATTCCAATCTGATAATGCTAAGGAATATTTTGAGGAAAACCTTTCATCTTACTTTGAGACCTTTGGGGTTATTCATCAGAGTTCTTGTTCCTACATTCTACATCAAAATGGAGTGGCGGAAAGGAAGAACCGACTTGTGGTTGATGTTGCTTGATGCCTCCTTTTTGCATCTCATGTTCCTATTAAATTTTGAGGGGATGCTATCCTTACTGCCACCTTCTTGATTAACTGTATGCCTTCTCGGGTTTTGGGTTTCAAAACCTCGTTTATTCTTATCTTTACGGATGGAGATCTCTTTTCTCTTCCTTTCCAAGTCTTTGGGTGCACTTGCTATTGTTCATGTTCGTAATCATCAGAGACACAAATTTGAGCCTAAGGCACATAAGTGTGTCTTTCTAGGATATGCCTCCACACAAAAGAGATATTGTTGTTTTGATCAATGTTTCAAAACGCGGAGGCATGGTGTGAGGTATTCCACTACCTAGAGGCATGAGGCGTAGTTCAGAACGCAAGAGGCTTAAGCCTCCCAAACAAAAGGAGGCGTAAGCCTCCTTAAGAAGAGGGGGGTTAGGAGGAAGGAGGAGGGGGAGGAGGATGAAGACGAAGGGGGGATCTCAAAATTTTCTTTATTTTTAATAAAAATCTTTTATACTAAGAAGGATAAAGATGCATAACATTAGTTGAAAGGGGGGCCTTGTCGAAGCGGAGCTGGAGTGGAGCAAAACCCCCCTAACTTAAAAAAAAAAAAAACAAATTGGACTACACCGAAAAGGCGGGGGGTGGGTGGGGGGGTCTAGGGGGTGAAGTCCCCCACCCGAAGGGGTTGGGGGCAAACCACTTTCTTTCCCCTAATATTTCATCCCTTTCCTTTCCTTTCCTTTCCTTTTCTTTCCTTTTCTCTTTTCTTTTCTCTTCTTTATTTTTCTTTCCCTTCCCTTTCTTTTCCTTTCCTTTTTCTTTTCTTTTTTTTTTTTTCTGTCTTTTTATATAAGATGTGCATGAGGCACATGAGGCGTACATCTCTAGCATGCCTCATGAAAAAAGCGCATGAGGCGTATGCCTCAGAGGTGTTAGCGTCTCTAGCATACGCCTTAGGGCATTTTGGGAGCGCCTCACTTGGAGGCGCCTCCAAGCGTATGCCTCCTACGCCTTTTAGAACATTGGTTTTGATCCGGCTTGTGGCACCCACTTTGTCTCCAGGGATGCCACATTTGCTGAGTCCATTCTTTTCTAGGTATTTCTCCTAAGGGGGAGCATCCCAATGAGCCATTTGCTATGTCTCCAACTGTCCCTCTTCCAGTTCCTTTTGGGTCCCCTATTGAGTCATCTTCTTTTGATGCCTCCCCTTCCACTGTGTCTCCACCACATGTTCCTACTCCCCCTCCTCCTCCAACTCATCCTCTTACATTTCCTTAAGATCCTGTGCTCCAAAGGTGGTACTAACGGCAAAGATTGAGGCATGGGCAAGTTGTTTCCACTCCTAAAGAGCCTCTTGCACCTCCCATCACTACTGAGGTAACAAGCCAGCCCTCCTCTGACCCGCCTACCTTCCTAGACCTTGGCCTTCCTATTGGCCTTCGAAAAGGCAAGCGGAAGTGTATAGCACATTGTATCTCCAAACACTTGTCCTATAGCCTTCTATCCCCTACCTATTACTCTTTTTTTTATGAATAATAATAAGTTTATTGATTCAGAAGCAAATTAGAGTGAGTTCATACATCATCCCAATGAGAGGCACGAGCTGCAGTCCCTCCTTGAAACTTACAAGTAAACTAGGAAAGAAAAACAAGAATCACAACTGAACCCAAAATAATTCTTCCCTATTTACCCCTTGCTTAGCTAACACATCTGACAAGGTATTTGCTGATCTCCCCACCCACTGTAGAGTGACCAACATATTCCTTGTCAACCAACTAAATTTCTTCATTTCATTCTTGTATCGCCACAAAGCCTCTTCAGACATTTTCAACCAACCCACCACCACTTTGGAATTCCCCTCGATTATTAGGTGTTGTACCCCCAGCTGGTTTGCAAGTTGGTCCCCTTGTACAACAACTAAAAGTTCTGCCCTGATGGAATTCCCAATTCCCAAAGGACCTGAGTAGAGCAACAAAATCTCTCCCTTCTCATTTCTCAAAGCACCCCCACTCCGGATAATCCTGGATTACCCATGCTGCTTCCATCAAAGTTCAACTTAATTGAGCCTTCGGGTGGAGGAGACCAGCTTGTAATTGATTTGGCCTTTAAAGATGAACACCTTGCTATTGCTGACCAATTTCTCCAAATGTCATTAAAGGAGAATTGATGAAAGAGTTCCAAGGTCTTTAGCCAATGTATTGCCTTGTTTAACACACAATCTTTCAAATCTTGGCTGTTCCTTTCCTTATCTTGAAAAATTCTGAGATTCCTTTCTTTGCAAAGAGTCCAAGTCAAGGCAACACGAGCACATCTCCACATAATTCTCCCTATTTTTGTAGGTAAATAAAAGGTAGAATGGTTGAAGAGCATGTGAGCTTCTGCTGGTAGACTCCAACTACCCCCAAACAACAAAAGTAGCCAAGCCCAAGGTCTGCAGAAAAGGGGCAAGATACTAATTGATGGTAACAATCATCACCGTGAGCTCTATAGAGGATACACCAATTAGGAGAAATACAGAGAAAAGGTCTTCTCTTTTGTAGGTTGTCTCAAGTGTTTACTTTCCCGTGGAAAACTTCTCAAGAAAAAGCCATTATTTTTGGGGGAACTGGCCTACACCAAATTTCTTTTGACGGAAAGGGTTGGTGAGTAGAAAGTTGAGAGATGGACTTGAAAAAAGAAGCACAAGTGAAGGTTCCATTGGGTCTAGGAGTCCAAACCCTCTTATTTGGCTTGGAGGGATCCAAACAAACTTGATTAAGACACCCAAGCAAAAAAGAAAGAGACTCAATTTCAGCATCCCTAAGTCCTCTATGAAACCCAAAATCCCAAGTAGAATCTAAGGGTGTTCCCAAAGGTGAGACAAATTTTGAGACCACCTCTTTTTTGTACAAAGAAATAGAAAAAAGCGAAGGGAACAGATCCTCTAACGGTCAGTCTCCTACCCAAATATCCTCCCAAAAAAGGATAGAGTTGCCAGAAGAAACTTCATACCTGATAAAATTGAGGAATTGAGGAAGGGTGTTGTGAATAGCCTTCCAAGGCGCTGCTAGGTTAGCTTGCCTCGATACACCAACATCCCATCCATTCTCTGACCTCCCATGAATGCTTCCCACCACCTCATGCCACAATCTCTCTCTTTCCAAAGGCCATCTCCACAACCATTTCCCTAATAGAGCTTGATTCTTTCTAGTTACCCTCCCAATTCCCAAACCTCCCTCTTCTTTACTTCTGCACACAATTTCCCAATTAACCAAGTGATCCTTTTTCTCTTGTCCCGGCTCCCATAAGAAGTCTCTCATCAACTTCTCCAGCTTCCTAGCTTCCCTAACTGGTATCCTAAAGACAGACAAATAATAGGTAGGTAAGTTAGCCAAGGTAGCTCTTATTAGGGTAATTCTTCCTCCTAAAGAGATATAGTTCCTCTTCCATGAGACTAATCTCTTCTCAAACTTTTCTAACACTGGGGTCCAAAATCTACTCTCCCTAGGATTTGCTCCTAAAGGAAGCCCTAAATATGACATAGGCCAAGCAAAGGTGGAACACTCAAGACACTCTACAATCGCCTAGACCTCCCCTACCTTCAAATTTATACCTGTTACGCAACTCTTTTCCAGATTTATTCTCAAATTAGAGACACTTTCAAATCCTTTTATTAGCTCCTTTAGGTTTGCTACCTTTTCATTAAGACCTCCTTCACAAAAAATCATTAGGTCGTCTGCGAACTGAAGGTGGGTGACGGGGACTTGGTGTCTCTTTATTCTCTAACCCCTAATGGCATCTTCGTTGTCAGCCTTAGTAATGATCCTACTAATCACATCAGCTACTAAGGTAAAAAGGAAGGGTGAAAGTGGATCCCCTTGCCTGACACCCCTGCAAGCTGGAAAAAAGTCCCTCACCGTACCATTTACCAGAATAGAGTAGTGACAAGTACTGATACACCCAAAGATCCAACTACACTTGTCCCCAAATCCACCATTTCGCATAACCTCTAATAGAAACTCCCAGTCCACCAAATCATAGGCCTTTTCTTGATCCAATTTACAAATGAATCCTTTCCTACTAGACCTTTTCATTTCCTCCACACACTCATTCGCAATTAAGTTCTGATCTGTTATTTGTTGCCCTTGAATGAAAGCCCCCTGAGTTTCACTAATGTAGGTAGGGAGGACGTTTTGATCCTCAATGAGAGCACTTTACCCAGAATTTTATAGATGTTTGTCACCAGACTAATAGGTCTATAATCTTTTGGGTGGTTGGCATCATTCTTCTTAGGTATCAAGGCCAAAATGGTGGCATTAATTCCAGGGCTTATAGTGTGATTGTCTGCAAATTCCTTAAATACTTCAGCTAGATCCTCTTTCAACACCTCCCAACAGTCTTTTGATAAAAACCCATTGTAAAGCCATCTGAACCCGGAGCCTTGGATCTATCCATTAGAAAGACAGCTTTCTTAATCTCTTCTTCCTTGATATCCCTTTCCAGCCACCTTGCCACTCCATCAATTCTTGGCCAATCCACCATTTCCATGACTGTTCCTTTACTCAAAGGCCTTCTATAAATTGATTTGAAGTGGTCCACAAATTTTCTGGCTATGTCATCCTGGTTGGTAATCACCTCCTCTCCTATCTCTACCTATTACTCTTTTATTGCCTCTGTTTCTACCCATGTGATTCCCATGTCTGTACCAAAAGCCTTGTCTAAACCTGAATGGAGTGATACTATGATGACCGAATTTGATGCTTTGCATAAGAGCCCTACTTGGGATATTGTGGATTTGCTTGAAGGGAAGGAACCAATATGTTGTAAATGGGTGTTCACCATTTAGTATCATTTTGATGACACTATTGGGAAGTTTAAGGCTTGATTGGTTGCTAAATGCTACACTTAGATGTATGGTATTGACTACCTTGAGACCCTTGCTCCTGTGGCCAAAATGACTTCAATTTGAGTTTTGTTGTCTCTACCTACTACTTTTGATTGACCCCTTCACCAGTTTGATGTTAAAAATGCCTTTTTGAACAAAGACCTCCATGAAGAGGTCTATATGTCTTTGCCTCCAGGGGTGTATGCAAAGGAAATGCAAGGGAAGGTGTGTAAATTACAGAAATCTATTTATGGTCTTGAATAGTCTCCTCGAGCCTGGTTTGAGAGATTCAGAGCTGCTCTTGTATCCTTTGGTTACACACAAACCCAATCTGACCATACTTTGTTTCTGAAAAGAAGTAACTATTTGGTGACTTTTTTTATTATTTATGTTGATGACATTGTGGTCACGGGTAATGACACCCATGAAATGATTAAGCTCAAAAGGTTTCTTAACTCTGAATTTGAAATCAAGGATTTGGGGGTTCTTCGATATTTCTTGGGAATTGAAGTTGCTAAATCCAAGGATGGTATCTTCATTTCTCAATGCAAGTGTGTTCTTGACCTCCTTGCAGAGACTAGTAAACTTGGTCCTAAACTAGCTTCCACCCCTATAGATCCTAATCATAATTCTCTGCTACTAATGGTGAACTGTTGCCTGATAGTGGAGTGTTTCAGAGATTGCTTCGGAAGTTGTTATATCTCTGCATGACTTGACCAAATATTTCCTATGCAATGAGTGCTATTAATCAGTTTATGCATTCTCTCAGAGACACACATTTAGCTGTTGTAGAAAGATTTTTGTGTTATTTGAAAGGCATCCCAGGGAAAAGTATATTGTTTGCCAAACATGGACACGTGAAGTTGGAAGCATACACTAATGCTGATTGGGCTGGATGTATTGATGATAGGAGATCCACCTTAGGATATTTTGCTTTAGTGACAGGGAACATTGTCTCATGGAGGAGTAAGAAACAGTCTATAGTAGCCAGATCCTTAGTTGAAGTAGAATACGGGGTAATGACACATGGACTATCAGAATTACTGTGGCTAAGATCACTTCTGGAAGAGTTGGGTCTTGAATATGAAAAGCCAATGATGCTCTAATGTGACAACCAGGCTGCTATCAACATTGCACATGATCCTGTTCAACATGGCAGAAGTAAGCACATAGAGGTTGATAGACATTTTATACGGGAAAGAGTTGGTTTAGGAGAGGTTTGCTTTCCATTTATTTCTTCAGAAGAGCAGTTGGTTGATGTATTGACCAAAGGTGTTCCAAAAGGGAAGCTAACACACTATATAAGCAAGTTGGGCATGATTGACATCTATGCTCAACTTGAGGGGGAGTTTAGAGAGATTGGGCCGAATGGGCCCTAGTGTCTAGTTTATGTTTTAGTAGTAAGTTATTTATTTTGTATGCTAATGGGCCTGTTAACTTCTTTTGAAGTTATTATAAGTTTATGCTTAGTTGGACGCCCCACTTAAGGGCTGATTTATAATTAACCACATTAGTGAAGATTAATAAAAGGATTAGTGAGGGGAGAGAGGTGATTATTGTTGTTTAATTTATGCACAGTTAATTGAGGCAAGTGTACCTTAGTCAAATGTGCGTATAATGATGAGAAAAGTGTCGATCCCATAGAGACTAGATCACAGTACCAAATCAATTTTAAACCAACCTAAGTTGAGCTCGTGAATCAATTGAATGAGTAAAAACTAAAATAATTAATGCAAATCCAAGAACTTAATAAAAAACTGAATTGATGGATGAATGCAGCTAGGGTTTAGATTTCATTAAATGAAGGTTACATAATTACCTATTTAATCCAACTCAAGACCAAAATTACCCTAAGGTATATTAAAGTTATTTGCATGTGATGGTGGATTTTCCTAAATTAATTAATAAGCTTTCTCGAGTCATATTAATCCTTTATTAATCCAATTCTACCATCAAATTTCTAAGTGGTTGTCAAAAGGAAAAATAAGCATTAATTTCTTTGGAAACCTCTAATCGTAGAAGGGGATTTGACTCACTAAGTTTCCTTGATTCCCACACATGAGCTAATCATCTTTCGATATCATAGTCTATCATGCGACCTTTATTGCCTAGGGATCTAATTCATAACAATCCTTTGGTCAGTCATGCATGAATCGTCAAATCATTAAAAGATTGGCCAATTCTTTTGAAGCATTAAGCATAGCAATAAAAATTCCTCATTTAAGTAATAAAGGTCTTGAATTGAATTAAACAAATAACTATATAATCTTAAGATCAAAATCCATCTAAACCCTACCTAAGAGAATTTAGCTAGACATCATTAAATTCAACATACTCAAGAAAATTAAAGGGGAAACACAGCAAGAACACATCAAAGAATGAATAGAATAATAAGAAAACTTTAGCCTTCGAAGGTAGAAGACAAGTGCAGCAACTAAGCCTTTCTCCCTCTTGAATTCGGATTCTTCCTCTCCTTCTCTAGCGTGCAGAAATTGCTTCCTCTTCTCTTCTGATGTGCTGAGACCGCTTCCTCTTCTCTTCTTTGTTGAATTCTCTCTAAGGATGTGCCCCCTTGCCTTGAGTTTATAGTCATTTTTATAGTGCAGTCTCCCCTCAATTGTTTCTCAATGCAGACTCCTAATTCAACACAAATTAGGTTTCTTATTATTTATCTCAGTTGAATTCCTATCTCTTTTGCATTGCCAACTGCCAGACCCGAAACTTGTAGCTCAAATTGCACTCGGTTGGTGGAGGAATTAGGTTGAGTGATAAACACAAGAGTTGTAGCCCTATCTCTTAGCTTTATTTATCTATTTGAATCACTTCAATCCGAGTTGTAGGCAGAAAGTTATGCCCAAAATACGGGAATTATATCAAAACAGGAAATTTCCCAATTTTTGTGCATACATATCAAATCCGATTTCAATGGATTCTCTCCTTCATGGCTACATCATGGAGCATCATTGCTGCATGGTCCTTCCTCTATGATTATCTTGATCAATTAAATCAAACTCCTCCTTAAAATTGCACAATTAAGCTCCAAATCATCTTGCAAGACAATTTCGTCATAATTAGTGCAATACCATGCTAATTCCAAAAACATTATTACCAAAATCATCAAGTTAGTGGTATGAAAATATGTACAACTATAGGCTTATCAATTATCGAACCCTCTTCTTCTTCTTCTCCATCCCCTTCTTCTATTCTGCTGTTTTCTTCTTCCTTTCTCACTTTTTTACTCCTTTAATCAAGTTTCTTATCAGATTTAGAAGCCAGTTTTACTTCTTATGTTGTAGACTTGTGGCATCTATCTGATTTTCTCATGTCATCAGATTACATCAGGACCATGGCAAAATTCATGAGACTGCATTTTAATTAAATACTGGACCTGTTGAATTTTGTTAAAATTCAGGGAAAAACTTAGAAGACAAAAGGTACATGTTATGATAGAGAAAGGAGGATTTGATAAACGAGGGTAGGGAATTTATGCTCAAGGGTAAAACTAATGTTCTGAGGTTGAGCTTCCTTATTTTAAAGGATTTTAGAAATCTGCTCCTTTTGTCCAGCTAGGAGCAAGCAAAGGGCATCAACGTGAACAAAATAGTGCCTTTTTTCTATTTTTTTTAATTGATAAGATAGTGTACCTTTTGTACTGAATGCTTGAGTTGGTTGACAGGAAACCATTTATTATTTCCAAGAGTGATCATTGAAAGATCCATTCTAACTAAATAGGCAAAAGAAACATTTAACATTGCATGTCCATTTTGCATATTACTTGTTTTCTTTACAGATGTGTGTGGGTTAATAACCTCTTTTTAGATATTGTCTCATCATCATCGTTGTTGTCGTTATCATTATCTTCATCATCATCATCATCATCTAAGTCTTGTCCCCAACCATATGGGATTGGCTACATGAATCCTGTTTCACCATTCTGTTCTGTTCAGTGCTTCTAGATATTGTCTGATCCCCCTTCAAAAACTTATCTAGAAAGGCTGTCCATATAAACAAAGTGAAACTTACAAGGATTTGAATATTCCAAGCAAACTTGACTGAAAAGGAACATTGCTGTCAAGGCATCTAGATTTGTAGCATTCAGCATATTGATTTTTTGAAGATAAAAAGTATCACAAACATTGAATTGTTAGTTCAAGGGATTCCAGAATATGGATTTTGCTTACAATAAGCATAATCTTTGATGAATGGGGGAAATACTACAGGGAAACACTAGAAATGAGTGCTTTTGTGGTCATTGGAACTTGAGGGTAGACCAAAGATTTCATTAGTAACAGATGTAGGAAAGTAACAGATTATTTGATTATGCATTGGAGACAAATGATTTCATTAGTAGGAATGGTTTTTTTTTTTTTTGTCCCAAATTGAATTACTATAGAGCAAGAAGAAGGCCCATATGGAATGTGACTGGAAGTGGTTAGAAGAGAGTTGAGGGCCTATACCAGAAGATATGGCCCTAGACAGGGCGGAATATGGAGCTAAAGTTTTCTATTCAATCCAAGCAATCAGAATAAGACTTGGTTAACGTTATTGATTTCTTGGAAATTTAACATGTTTGATGACAATGTTATGGAATTTGCAAATACTAATTCCTTTTTTCCTGGGATGCAGGCTAGACTTGAAGCTGCAAGAAAGAGAACTGAAGAAATGCAGAAGGCAGCTTTAGAAGCTGAGAGAAGGGCAGTCAAAGAAGCTGCAGAAAGGAGGGCTACTGAAACTGCAAAACCAGATTCTGCTCCAGTAACAGAAAAGGAAGGTATTTGCCACAAGATGGATGCAAATGCAGAAGCAGTAAAAGAAGAAACAGAAAAAGGGTCCAGTAAAGCGCATTCAGCAGCAGGTATTGCAGTTTTTGAAAGGCTATAATAAGAAATATTCTATTGGTTCCTCCTTAAGTTTAGTGTCTCTTTATGAATCTGATTTTTCTTTACTCATTCATGGTTGTGAGCAAAGGATTGAATCATACAATCCTTAGAAGCAGGATTCAAATCATGAATTGTAAGACATTGTTTGTTCATTCAATTAATTCTGAAAATATTGAAGATCAGAACATTTTGTAAAAAAAATTAGAACAGCCATTCCCCTTAGAATCTAACCATTATCATGGAAAATACAAATTTGGTTCCTGGCATCTCCGAGCATGACTTCTTGGAGTTTCATACTTGTCAAGTTGCATCAGCACATTTCCTTGTGTTTAGTCAATTTTTTGTATGAATTCTATTGTCATTTGAAGTTGCATGTCCCCAATGTGATGACAGGTAGCTTACTTAAGGTTGCAGAAAGTGCACTTAGACAAGAGGAAGAAAGGTTACGGAGGTACAATGAATTAGTTGAACAAAACCAGAGATTGAAATCAGCTTCTAATAAGGTAACCTCAATACTGTTATTGTTATTTTTGCCTAATTTTCAGATAGTTTAAAATGTCCTGTTATCAAATGCCAATAGTTTAATCCAAGTAAAATGTTGCTATGCAACAGACACATGCCTAGCTCTTTGTAACAGCAATATAATACTGTAATAGTCATGGAATAATCAAGAGAAGAAGAAAAGAGAAGAACGTAATAGAAGAAAACCGAATGGGTCAGTGGTGGCACCTCCATCACCTTAATATATTAACAAAAATAATAATTGCACAGTGGTCCCATGAAAGAAGGAAAAGTTATAGAAAACCCCCTAGCGCTAGAAACATATAAAAAATCACCCCAGACAACACTCCACTTCAAGTTGGGCTGTAGATATCATGCATAGCCAACTTGATACATAACTCTTCATGGTGCAGGGAATTCAATCGTTTTGTAAATACATCAGCTACTTGTTCTCTTGATTCAACAAAAGGTATACAATTTGCACCCCTATCCACTCTTTCATGAATAAAATGTTTGTTAATTTCAATGTGCACGTCCACCCATGGAGAACCGGGTTATGTGCAATATTGGTAGCAGCCTTGTTATCACAGTACAATGACATAGGATCTGACTTCCACATACCCATCTTAGTAAGAAGATTTTTTAACCATGACAATTCAGCAACACCTTGAGACATAGCTATATACTCAACTTCTGCACTTGACTTTGCCACTAAAAAGTGTTCCTTACTCCAAGTGACTAGATTTCCTCTTACAAATGTATAGTAACCATTAGTGGACCTCCTATCATCAATAGAGCATAGTTTTCAAGGCGCCAAAGCGAGGCTAAGCGATAGGGGGGTGCCTTGTCGCCTAGTCGCCTAGGCGATTGTTTTAAGTAAAAATCACATATCCTAGGGTAGTTCCGTAGGTTCCATAACCAACTTTCTTTAATAACTATCCATAATTTTCATAAGAAAATTATAAGCTTCATGTTTTAAGTCTTGAAAATCAACGTATTTATGAGAAGAAAAAGAAGAAAGGAAAGAAAATTCAAAAAATATAGGGGCTGAACCCCTATTTTTGTTATAGGAAAAGAAGAAAAGAAAAGGTGGAAGAAGAAATATGTTGATTAAACAAAATTTTAAGTTCTTCCCTTACTTGTTGGTTCAGATTTTGAAGTCATTGAGGGTTCAATATAGCAGTTAGCAATGTTTGTGTTGATTAAACCCTAACAAATAAGAAAATAATAAAAAGAAATTAGTTTATAAACACAAAAAATGAATATTTTCTTTAATAATGTCTATTTTATAATTATGATCTAAAAAAAATAACAATATTAAAGTATTTTATTACACAGTATGAAAAACTGCTTGGCGACTGGGGCGAGGCGAGCCTCCAAGGGCACCTTGTCGCCTAGGCATCACCTAGGCACCCGCCTAGGCATCACCTTGACAACTATGCAATAGAGTGTCAGCCTAGTCAGCATCAGTGTTGCCTTCCACCTTCATATGACCATGCTTGGTAGAGAGGAGACCTCAACCTAGCTATCTTTTTAAATAGGCCAGAACTTTCTCGAGTCTCGGCAGCCTTGAAGTGATGAGTGCATGTACTGACTCAATACACTCATAGCAAAAGCAATATTTGGTCTAGTCATGGAAAGACATAACGGCCTTCCAATGAGTCTCTAATATTGATGAACATTTGAAACAATCTTTCCCTCACAACTTCCAAGTTTATGACTTGGATCCATGGGAGAATGAACTAGTCTACACCCTAATTTTCTAGTGTCCTTCAATAGATTTTTTTTATCAATAACAGAATTTCATTAGAAATATTAAAAATTACAAGATAGGAAGAGGTAAACTATCTTAACTCTCCACAGTCAAAAAACTATTACAGTTAAGCCCAAAACAACCTGTTCCTCCCCACTCCTTGTTTTGCTAATACATCAGCAAGACCATTTGCTGCCCTTTTAACTCAACTGAACTATACTTCCATATCTTGAATAATCCATTTGAATCTCTCTTTTTTTTTTCATTATTGAAAATCCAAAAACCTTTATCTTCCTTTTGCAACCACTCTAATATCAACTTTGAATCACCTTCTACAATCAGCTTCTCACATTCAGATCTTTTGCGTTTTGAAATCCTTCCATAACTGCCATAACCTCAGCCCTTAGGGAGCCACCTATTCCATTCGAGCCTGGGTATAGACCAATGATCTTGCCTTCACTGTCCCTAAACACCCCTCCAATACTAGATGGGCCTGGATTCCCATCACTACTCCCATCAAAGTTCAACTTAATGTAGTCAACCATTGGAGGAGATGAAACATGGCTTATATTAGAATTGTGGCAATCAGAGCTAGCCACTTCCTTCCATTTGTTCATGATATGTCCTATTGAGAAATCAACAAATATCTTCATAGATTTTACCCAATGAACCATTCTCGCCATTATGATTTCAATGACGGCTTCTCTACTTATTTCCTTGTCTAGGAATAATCTTGCATTTCTTTCTTCACACAAAGTCCAGCTCACTACTGCCCTTACACATCTCCATAATACTTGTCCTGTTTTCTTTAGCCATCTCAAGAAAGTAGAAGCAAATAAAATTTGCACATTAGCCAGGGGAGATCACCTGCACCCAAACGATGAGAAAAACCATTCCCAAACAAAGGTTGCAAAAGGGCAGCAAATTAAGAAATGAAATCAAGTTTCTCCATTAGCCTTACACAAAAGACATCAGTGTGGGGATAAACACCAGTTAGTCCTTTTCCTTTGGAGCAAGTCGCAAGTATTAATTGTTTCAACGATATACTTCCGTTGGGAGATAAAGATACCTTTGTCAGATCGAGCAACTTCAATCCCAAGAAATTATTTCAAAGGACTGAGATCTTTAACATAAAACTGTGAAGCTAGGAATTTCTTCCCCCAGTTTTCTGTAATTACAATATCGTCCACATACACAATTAGAACAACAACCAGCTCACCTTTTTCTTTTCACAAACAATGTATGATCAGCCTGGCACTACACAAAGATAACTTGTTGGACAACACTACTTACCTCTCAAAACATGCCCGAGGGGATTGTTTCAGGTCATATAAGGACTTTTCCAACTGACAAACCTTATCCTCGTTGTCCTGCAACTAAAACTTGGGAGTTTGAACCATATATACCTCCTCATTGAGGTCACCATTCAAAAATACCTTTTTTGCATCCAATTGATGAAGATGCCTGGAAAAATTAACAGCAAGAAATATGAGTACCTGGATATAGTTCATCTTCGCGATAGGAGCAAAAGTTTCATTATAATCCACACCATGTGTTTGAGAGAACCCCTTTGCAACTAGTCTTGCCTTATACCTCTCAATAGACCCATTAGCATGACGTTTTACTATAAACACCCACTTATAACCTATAGACTTCTTTCATTTTGAAGATCAACTAGGTCCCACATGTGATTTTATGAAGGGCAAAATTTCCTTGCACACAACATTTTTCCATTTAAATAATTCCAAAGCCTTTGCCACACATTTTGGGATAGACACGCTACAAATAGTAGAAGTAAAGACATGATAATTAGGAGACAAATGAATAATGGAAGAAAAAACGTGCAATAAAGTGCTTGGTACAAATCCACACACCCTTAAAAAGAGTAATGGGAAGTTGAATCACAGGAAGACAGTTTAGAGGTACCTAAAAGATGACTATCGCGGAGATTTGCCTCATGAGATTCTAACAACAATTGCTGCAGTTTAGCTGGAGCCACGCCTATATTCAATGGTTGTTTTGGCCACAAACCTTTGTATTGTTGACAAGTATAACGGGAAATAGTACGACAAAGAGGCAAATGTGGCTAAGGTGGAGGCAGAGAGCACTGCTGTCAAGACAATTGAGATTGGGGCTGAGAAGTAGTGACAGGAGAAGGAAAGGAAAGAATATGTTTCACCTCACCACTACTCTCCGCCTTAGGTGAGGCACTAAAGAAAGGATGTGACTCAAAAAATGGAACATCCATGGAGATGTAATCTTTGTGAGACACGGGGTCAAAACACTTATATCCATGGTTTTCAAAACCGGACTAGGCTGAACGATTAGATTGAAAAATGGGGATCCGATCATGCAACCGGTTTCATTTCACCCTAAAACCGCTTTTGTCCAAAAACCGTTGATTTGGTCAGCGACCCACTGACTCAGGTGGTTGAACCATCGAACGTTGGCTCAGATAATTGTTTTTGGTAAAGATCATTTGACCTGGGAATCAGTTCCTTGTTCAGTCCGGTTTTGAAAACCTTGCTTATATCCTTTGTTGGTGGAAGTATAACCAAGAAACACACAAGGAATGGCACAAGGAGTCCAACTTACTGGACACGGGAGAAAGTTTTTGGACAAAACGTTAATAACCGAACACCTGGAGAAGAATAGAAAACGAAGGGGATGAAGGGAAAAGCAATTGATGCGGGGCCCGAGAGTGCAACAACCTTGAGGGCATGCAATTAATCAAGTTGGTTGCCGTGAGAACTGCATCACCCCAAAATCATTTTAGAACATTCATCTGGAGAAGCAAACTACGAGCCACTTCGATTAAATGTCGACTCTTTCTCTCAACAACATTTTGTTGTGGAGTTTTAGGGCAAGAGCCCTAGTGTAATATACCATTATCTTGAAGATAGGCATTGAGATCTTTAGTAAAGTACCCTTTGGCATTATCTGAGTGAATAATTTGAGTATTGACCTAGAACTGAGTATACACTGTACGATGAAAATTCTTTATAATTTCAGGAATTTCGTCACAAGATTGTAACAGATACATCCTTGTGCAACGTGAGTAATCATCAGTAAAACTAATACAATACCGATATCCACCTTCAGCCATAATTGTGCAAGGGCTCCATACATTAGAATGCACAATATTGAAAGGAAAATCAACTCTTTTATTAATAGGAGGGTATGGGCTTTTACAATGTTTGCTTAATTGACAAGTAGAGCATTCCAATGATGCAAAGGACACGGACTTGAACAAGTTTTGAAATAACGACTTCAAAGATGCAAAGGATAAATGACCCAAATGACAATGCAAGAGGTAAATCTGGTCTTTATTACATTGATTCTCATGCAAACTAGTCTGACTCACTATTGCACTGAGAAGAATTAGAAGCCATTGGATCCGAAATGTAGAGTCCTTCTATCATGTGACCCCTACCAATCATTCTCCCCGATGTCAAATTCTGGAACGCATAAGAGTCAGGAAAATACGGTCAGAAAATAGTTTAAAAACTTAGTAATCCAACTAATAGATAGGAGATAAATAGGCATCTTCCAAACAAAATATGATAAGAAGAGACAAGGGAAGACTTACTAGTCAAATGGTTATGGCACTTGAATTAATTATCCACGAAAATTGAGAAGGAACTAAAGAAACTTGGAGGGCATTGGCTTGGTTACCTAAATTTGCTTGTTGCATACGAGGTAGGGGTGTTCACATTAAATGTCAAACCGTCCAAACTAACCAAACCGGCCCGGCTCAACCCAAGTTGGACGGTTTTTCAAAACCACCAGTCGGTTTTGGTTTGTGTGACAGAATAATCTGACGCCTCGATTTGCTGTATGTTTAAGTAATTACTAATTAATCCCTATTCAGTACTCCTTAGTCCTTCGTACTCCCTATCATTGTTAACTTTAAATTTAAGTAAAGTTATTTATTACCTTTTTGGATTTAGTAAGCATTGTTGTCAAGGAGTCTTGGAATGGATAGACACGTTGGTCTGTTGTGGTCTTCACTCTTCAGTTTTGGAAAGAGAAGAAAAGAGAGGTTAAAAAATTCTATTTAAGTGACTGTTGGATACTTGGAGTTGGAGTCTTCGACTGTTTCATGTTGCCTATTGGAGTCTTGGAGCTGAACCGACTAGGGGTGTTGACATTGGACTATTTAATATTAACTATTTTAATTATTATATAAATCGACTAAACCGATAAACCGATCCAAACCAACCCTTCATGTTTGGGTCAGTTTTACTTCAGGGTCGGTCGGTTTTGGTTTAGTCAATAAGTAAACCGAATTGGTAAACCGTTTTTGTTTATCACAGGAAGGAAAAAGGAATAGACAAGGGGCCAAATTGGAGTTTGAAAAAAACAGCCTATCAAGAGGAGATGAAATGGAGGCAGCAGTCTAAATGCTTCTGGCTAAAACATGGTGACAATAACACCGAGTTTTTTTTTTACAAAATTAGATTGTGCTAGGAGGAAGGAAAATCTTTCAAAAAGACTGGTTGTGAATGGTGAAATGGGGGAGGAGGAGAATAGAATCAAAAGCCACATTGTGGGTTTTTATGAAAGGCTTTACAAGGAAGAGTGGGCTGACAGACCAAAACTTGATGGCCTTGAGTTTGATGATTTAGCAGAGGATCAAGTCATTGATTTGGAGGAATTAAATGAAGGGGAAGTTTGGGAGGCAATAACAGAGGTTCACCATGGCATTTTTTAAACACTATTGGGGGTTCCTAAAGAGTGATGTTATGAGGGTGCTGAAGGAGTTTCATGATTCTGCAGCCCTGGAAAGGAGCTTAAATTCAACCTTTATTACACTAGTTCCAAATAAAAAAGGTGCAGAGGATCTGAGAGACTTTAGGCCGATTAACTTGGTTGGTAGTATATATAAAATAATTGCCAAGGTTCTTTCCAAGAGGGTTAAACTAGTGATGAGGACCCTAATCTCAGAAACTCAAGGGGCTTTTGTGGAGGGAAGGCTTATGGTGGATGGGGTGCTGGTAGATAATGAGATGATCGATGCTAGATAGAGAAGTCGGAGGGCTGGTTTGCTTTGTAAAGTCGATTTTGAGAAGGCCTATGTTCATGTCAACTGACAGTTCTTAGACTTCATCCTAAGAAGAATGAATTTTGGCTCCAAATGGAGAAGTTGGATGAAAGTCTGTGTGAATACTCCATCTTTTTCAGTATTGGTAAATGGAGAGTCTTGTGGCCTTTTAGGAGCTCTAGGGGCTTAAGGCAAGGGGACCCACTCTATCCCTTTCTATTTATTTGTGTAACTGAAGCTCTTATTAGAATGTAGAAAAGGGCTACTTCAGGGGGTTTTGTAGAGGGTTTTGCCGTGGGAGATGAAAGGGTGGAGGTGGCTTTGTTGCAGTTTGCGGATAATACACTTATTTTTTGTGATGCTTCACTTGATTGACTTGGTTATATTATGGCAGTGCTGTGGTGGTTTGAGGTTGAGTCATGCTTACTTGTAAACTTGCACATAAGTGTGTTGGTTGCTATGGGGAAAGTGCAAGAGCTAGAGAGGTGGGCGGAGGAATGGGGGTGTAGAACGGGTAAACTGCCTCTGAAGAATCCGGGGATGCCTTTAGGTGCTATGTGCAACTCCAAATCGATATGTGAGCCTATTATGGAGAGGTTAGACAAGAGATTGGCCTCTTGGAAAGCAAAATACTTATGGAGGTAAAATAATTTTGCTAAAAAGCATGCTGTCTTCGCATTTCCTATGTATTTACTCTCTTTTTACCCAATCCCTGCTGGAATGGCTAAGTCTATAGAGAGGAAGATGCAGGATTTTCAATGGAGAGGTTGGAGGGATGAGAAGAAAAAATACATGCTGGTCAGCTGGTCTAAAATTGGCAAGCCAAAGCTTCAAGGCGGTTTGCGTGTGAGGAGAGTGAAGGACATCAATACTGCTTTACTGGGAACGTGGATCTGGAGATTTGGAGAGAATCAAGGTGGTCTGTGGAGGTGGGTAATAGCAGCTAAGTATGGGTGTAGAAATTCTGGTTGGGTCCTAGGGGATCCGAACCAATCCTATGGATGCTCTATATGGAAAGGTATTGGGAAAGCTCATGGTCTCTACTCAACTGGAATACACTTTAGTGTAGGGAATGGGCTGCGAGTATCTTTCTGGAAGGCCATATGGTGTGATAATAGACCCCTGATGGCTCTAGTCTCAGATTATTTGCAGGTGCAGAATGGAAGCATCTTTTAGGCACCTCTCTTTAGGCGAAATTTGAATGATTGGGAAGTGGAATCTCTGGTGGAGTTTCTGCATATGGGTGCAGGAAGAGAGGATAGAAGAATTTGAGGGTTTTCTCCGTTAGATCTTTTCACAACTACATTTCTAGGTCAGAGGATGATCCAATTGCAGTTAACATTGTGTGGTGTAAGAGTGTGCGCACAAAGGTAGCTTTTTTTGTTTGTACTGCCTGCTTGAACAGGATTTTAACTAAGGTAGTGTGGAGATGGAAGGTATGCTACTGGACTCAACTACTTGAGACTTGGAATAAGGTAAGGAACTTGTTTGAAGTGCAAAGTTGCTGCCTTGAATTGTTAGTGTATTTTGTGAAGAGTTGGAGAGTCAAAGGCCTCTCAAAGGAGGGAAAATTGGCATGGAACTTTGCTCCTGTTGCAGTTTTTTGGTGTAGCATGGGAGGAATGCAAGGATTTTCAAGAATCAGCACAGCTCCACAAATACAGTTTTTCAGAAAAATTTGGGGAAAATGTTCTCTTGGCTAGCAGTAAACAATGTGTTTACGGACAGAAATATTAGTTCCTTTTTTGGTTTTGAGAATATTATTGTAAATCAGGGTTTGGGGTTATGGATCTGCATGGGTAGTTTCTTTTTGTAAATCGCTATGTACAACTCCTTGTTGTACATGCTTTTTTGTTTTATTGATATTATATTTTACCTATTTCAAAAAAAAATGAGAATGCCAAAACTTGTCTTTGTCACATCCTCCCTTCTTTTGAATCTCATCTATCTAGCTGTCACTCTTAGATAGTAAAACCACATGCTCCTGCTTAGGAGAAAACATAGTGGTCCTCCTAGTTTCCTCTTACTGCACCAAAGCGAACACTTCCTCCAGGCTTGGAAGTTCCTTACAGCCCAAAATCTGAACCTTATTGACTCATAAACAGAATTCCGACCAGATAAGAAGGGAAACACCCATTTTTGAGAGAGCAATTTTGTGTATGCAAAACCATCTTCTTCACTCTTCCAATCTATAGATTTATAGTGATCCAGCTCCTTCCACATTGAAGGGCAGAATAATAGGCAGCAAGGAATTTCTCTCATTGTTTCAATGTGGCTGACAACACTTGGAGTTGGTAGATCCGAGCAAAGTGACGTTGTTCTGAAGTTCTGGCTGGATAGAAGAAGCCAGCCAAAACATGAAAAGATAGTTTTCTTGCTCCCACTTCTCATATGCATCCCCTTCACTAGTAGGCTTCTTAGTCTTTCCAGTGTGGTACCCTAACTTCCCCTACGCGTCCCCTTCATACTCCTGGACCATTTCAAATAAATCAAGTCATCAAGAAGAATAATAGATACAGGAAAGCCAACACCATCCATCCCACTGCCAGAGCTTACCAGTCATCCAGGAGAGTTTGAAGTAATGGAACTCTCTTTGGACATGGCTGAAACACAACAGATGGCGAGTCCAAACCCAATAGAAAAAAACAGAAAGCCTTTTTCTGGTTTTCTAGAGACACAGTCTCATGACTACAATAGTCCAAGATAACAGCAGGAAAAAGAACAAAAAGAAGAATGTAAAAACCAAAAACAGCACTTACTTGAGAGACTGCTACACTCATACCAGATACACACTGTCCCCGAGAACCATTACTGCACATACAGCCTGGGTGGTAGCCAAACAGCACTTCGGTTTTCACTTGGCCAACAAGAAACATGAAGTTGGTCACTTGAAAAGCTTCCTTCTAACAAAAATCACCTTCCGGTCAACACCCAGTGCCTTTCTTGGGCATACCAGCCACCGACTGATCTTCAAACACAGTCCAGACCAAAAAACAGAGCAAGAAAAGCTCCTTACATACCTTCTGTAATCCTCTTACATGCTTCAGCTACAAGAGGATCATGAACCCAGAAACAGAGAAATGACTTTGTCGTAGGACCAAGAAAGAAGAAGGAAAAACTTGGATGTGCTGATCAGATCAAAGGGGCTGTCTGTGTCCACTTCATTGATTTGAACTGATGAGTGAAGATGATGCGCAGAGATAAGAGGAACTTGATTATTCTATGACAGATTATTGCTCTGATACCATGTAGTCATGGAATAATCAAGAAAAGAAAAATAATTACAGAGTGGTCCCTTGAAAGAAGGAAAAGTACAGAAAACCCCAGCGCCAGAAACATATAAAAACCACACCTGACAACAAATACTATTCAGACCAGTTATCAAAAAATAAAATAAAATAAAGTGTCCGCAGTTTTTAGGGAATTGGTTTTCTAGGTGGTTTTATAGATTAGTATTTCCACACACCCCTTACCTATGTGAATTAATTTGGACATGTTGTCAATCAGAAAGCTTAGCTCCCTGGATCTCTTAGACTAGCTGCATGTTCAGTGCCCCTCCCAATTTCATCCCTATACTGTTTTATGTGTTGGGCTATTTCCTGGTAATGTGAGGAACTGAAACAGGAATATTCTTGATTAAATGAATGTCTATAAAAGAGACTTTTCTTTTTCTTTTCTGAACGACAAAAGCCATTACCCAATGTTCATCCCTGTTATCCAGGGACTTGGGATTGGTGAACTAGATATCGACCTACTAACCTTGAAGTCCTTGCCAGCCAAAGCCTAGCCTATTATAGATGAATGAATGTCCTTACATTTCTTATGTTAAGAAGAAGATTACTCCTTAAAGATTTTACTGTTCCTTTCCTTCTAGATGCCTCCTAATTGGAAAAGGTGATGTTCTCCATAAAATTGCACACTTTGATTGTAAAGGCATCATTATTCAAGATCGTAGAAATTGGATCCTCAAACCCGCTCTAATGATAAAATTGAAAAATCCCCAAAACTTTAGATACTCTGCATGAAAGGAATTGATGATTGTAATTTTGTGATCTACAATACATTTTGACTCAACATTCTCTATGTTTTATGATATTGTTACAATTTTCATAACATTGAGTCTGATATTTATTTTGTGCATTTGCCAAAGCTTCTGTTTACGACTTATGCATTTTTGTCTTTCCTGTGAATTCAAATTAGTTGCTTGGGTTCTTTGAACATAACTTACTATTTTTGGGCAGGATTTTCGTAGCTATGAGCGGCAGATTGTTAGGCACATAAAGCAAATAACTGGGGAAAAAGATGTTGTTAGGTGAAGTGACTGTCCAGTGGATTCTGACTTGCTAACTTTGTCATCTAGTTTGTATTACTTATTCTTTTTTGATTAATTGCCACCCTAGATGGAATCCATGTGATCAGTATATATTCAACTTTCAGACGTTAAGAAAAAAGGAATTTGATAGAAATGTAGACATCTTGCATGTCTATCCACAAGGATCGGACATTCCTCATGCAAGTTTCTGTTTTTAAGTTAACTAATGCTCTATGTAGGGCCCATGGTTATAAATCTTACCCATTTTCACTGCTAGATATGATGATTATGTTTCTTTCTTTCTTTATTTTTTTAATTGAAAACTACTGCCATGGCCAATTTGTTCAAATCATCCTTCTGCAATGACTCACATTTTGCAACTGTGATGTGTTGAGGAATGAATAATGCAGTTACTGCATACATTGTTTTTTGTTCTATCAATAACAAGATCAAAATTAAAATACAAAAGTAGATAACAATGAATGAATATTGAATACTAATTAAAGAGGTAAATTGACCTCAAAAATGGGAGCACAGAGCTACAGATTCCAAAAGAAAAATATCAAGTAGAGCAAGTAAACCCTCCAAATATCTTCATAGACTACTCCTAGGAGGTATGCCCCCAATGTAACTCTAATTTGAAACTTCTGCATGCATTGCCATTTGGAGCACTTGCAGAAAAGAGTTGGTGTATGCATCTGACTTTTTTGGTTCTAGATGTGCAAAATTTAGTACCTTTGATCCATCCCACTTGTAATAAAAAGTATATTTAGAATGCTTTGGTATGGTATTACATAATGCATATGGCCTTTCCAAGTTATCCTTGACTCCATCAATTTCAGAATGCTTTTGTGAGCTATTGAATCAATTTAGTTTCTTGCCTCTTTCTGATGTGGGTTTTGGATGTTATTGCAAATGGTGATTATTGCAGCTCATCTCTTGTATAAGTATTAGTTGGTTGTGAATAACATATCATGGAGGTCAGATATTTCATAAATTGAAATTTTAGACGACTTTCTTTTGGTCAGTTGGATGGTTCATTGAATGTCTGGATGCTTTTATCTATTTTCAGCTGCCTTTTAGTTTCTAGTGGTTATCCATGATCACTGGATACAGACCTAAGCTTTGACATTATTTGCATAAGGTGGTTTGTCTCGGACTTGAACCCACATTTTCATATTTTTCAGCCCAAGGTTTTACAACTGCACCATGTAATGGCCCCTTTGTACTATGAAGTTGTGATAAAAAATAAATAAATAAAAGGTTGTCCTCCAATTAAAAAGTTAAGTAGATCATTATTAACAATATCACAAGTTGTCTATGTTTTAATACATGAAAGTCTAAGAAATATTTCCTGTTCGCATTTTCTTTAAACTAATGTTTCTTATAAATCACATTATGAAGTAATTTGTCCATTTTGTATGTGCTGATAACTAGGTCATATATTGTTTAGGTCTTTCATTTGTTTTCAGTCTTTAATGTTTACATATTGGCATAGGTTGGAATATCTGTACCTTTGATATATTCCAGTCCAGTGCGGGCTCCATACTGACATATACATTTAAATATGTTGTCCTTTGAAGAGCAAAAGCAAAGGAGCTGATGAAAATTTTCAATGATCCAAATTGTCCTCAGTCAATCAGTGTTGCCATGTTTGCCAAGAAGGTATTATTTTTTTGTCTTGTCAGGAAACGTGATTTTCCCTTTTATGTATGTGGAAGATGTAGTACATGGTGATGTACTGTAGTAGGGTCACTGTGGTAATTGTACTGATTCTTATATTGAATGAAAGGAGTAGGCAGTTGACTAACCTCTTCCCATCTTACTTTTAATTAAGCTCTCTTCTTTCTTCTCTTCCTTTCTATATTTCCACTCATATTAAACATCTTTCATGTCTAAACTTAAGTCTTGCTTGGCATTAGGGCACTTTCATCATTGCTACAACTTCTTACTATTGCCATCATAGTGCCTTGATGACATAGCATTGTATGAGTGTGAACCCGTGAACAGAAATGACTCCAGGTCCTGATAAAAGAAGTTTTTTCGGTGGGCAGACATTTTTTGATGTTTTTTTTAAATGATAGAACAAAAGACATAGAGGGTGGACATGTTGGGTATGTGTGCCTGATATCACACAGTCGAGATGATAGTATTTAAGCTCTTGGGCCTCCCTTTCAATCTCTGGGTGGTAAGAGTGTTCGAGAGTATCGTGAATGCAATCGGAGGGTTTCTGATTGATGTTGATATTCAGGATCTTCGTGCTGCAAGAATTAGAATCTTGGATGGTCTTTGGCACAAGGTTTGGATTGCGAAAGAAACTGAATCATCGCTTTGGAGGAGCAACAAGGAGCCTGAGGAAGTGGGGGGAGCTCGAGAATAGGGGAGCAGAACCGACGCGGAACGTTGGAAGTCTGCGAATGAGTCTCGTCTGCTCCAAAACAGTTATGGGGAAGATGGAGAGGTGGTGTTGCGAGTAGATGGGTGGGGCGGGTTTCATTCATCGGGTTGTCGATTCGGGTTAGTTGGCCCAAAAAGAGAAAATCTAAGACCAATTAATGTAATCAAAGAGCCTCCTTTGCATGCGACCCCTAAGAAGTCGAGTTTAATGGACGATAATTCTGGTCCATTTTCTTCTCCTTCGAAGATTGACAGTGTCTCTCGTCTAAGCCACAGCAAATCAGAAAAGAGATTCTCTCAGGGCTAGCAGGTCAAGGGAGGAAGAATTATGAGGAAGGATAAACCCATGGTTTTGAGGGCAAAAAAGGTAAGAACTTCTAAACATAATGGCCATGGCATGAGGAAGGAGTCTTGGGAGTGGGTGGTTGTGAAGTTCATGAGTTTGGAAGATATGAATCTGTCTAATGGTTAGAAGGTTGAAGCATGTTTGGAGAAGATATTTCCCCAAGCTTTACCATGGGATACTGAAGGAGGTGGTTCACAAGAAAGAGCTACAGTTGAGGACTTAACTGTTCACGACAAGAAAGATTTTGGCAGGATATGAGATGGGGT
This sequence comes from Nelumbo lutea, assembly GCF_056320005.1. NCBI lineage: Eukaryota > Viridiplantae > Streptophyta > Magnoliopsida > Proteales > Nelumbonaceae > Nelumbo > Nelumbo lutea. Next base: position 8,207,089 of record NC_142687.1, read on the forward strand.
TGAACCCGGTGACGGAAGAAAATTTTGGTAAGAAAATTTTAGAGGGGATATGCGTTTAATCGCCTCAGAGAATAAGACCATCTCCTTTGATTTTAGTAGGAGGGTTCTGAACCAGGACGTGGTTAGTGAGTCAAGGGACGCCATTACTAAGGAGTCTACAGAGACAGGTTCGACAACTTCAGTCTTTGTAGGAAAGTTGGGGGTGGACTTAGGAAGGAGAAGAAGTGAAGGCGTGGTGAAGCTGTCTAATTCCGAGAATCCCATTGTAGGGGAGCCAAGAAGATTAAGAGGATCCAATAATGGGCAGCTTGTTCATGTTACTAAGGTATTTCATTGCCTCAAGGAAGGATTGGTCAGGGACGGTCCTTGTTGTAGATTCAAGAGAATCTATAGGAGGAAAGGAACTAAATCAAAATCTAGAGTTTCGAATTGTTTGAAAGAGAGAGGAAATGCAAACTGTTTAGAGGCTGAATCAGACAGGATGGCTCAGAGCAGAATCTCAAATTTCCAAACTGACAAAGCATTGGCAGGGGAGAAGGAAGATATGAATATAATAAAGTCATCTGGAAGGAATTTGGAGGAGGAGAAAGATGATGGGAATTGCTGATTTAGGGGGGAAGATTGCAAGAAATGGAACACCAAAAAATTCTTTGGAATCGAAGTCCAGGATAAGTTTAGAGAGGAAAGAAGTGAAGGGGGGGGGGGGAGATAGAAGGGAATAAAGATGAAGGAGCCCTCAAGGCAATTAGTTCTGAGAAAGGAAAAGTGGGCATTGATTAACTAGTAGACAGACAGATATCAGTGGGGAAATCTCTTGGTCTTTTCTTCCTAGGGGGAGAAGCATTGGTGAGAAAGGCAATTGAACAGCGTAATCAGACTAGCATAAGAACTCCTAGGTCGGCTCTGATACCAAGTAGTCGATCTAGACTACAATCAGTCTTGAATTTAAAAGAAAAAAGGATGAAAAATTGAAGAGAAGAAGAAGAGGAGAGAGGAAGAGAAGAAATACACAAAGAGAGTTTCAGAAAAAGAGAGGGAAGGTAATGATTTCTGCCGACCCACTCGTAGTATTTATATAACTGTAAAAGGGCTAAATTGCCCTTATTGCTTACATGGCAAATACACGAAGAGAGTTTCAGAAAAAGAGAGGGAAAGTAATGATTTCTGCCGACCCACTCTAAGTATTTATATAACTGTAAAAGGGCTGAAATGCCCTTATTCCTTACATGGCAAATATAATAAGAAATAACTAATAATAAAGCTGAAATAACTACCAACTAACACTGTCATATCTTACAGAAATATTGCTGCCATATGAACACTGGGGGGTCGATCTAGTCTACAATCAGTCTTGAATTTAAAAGAAAAAAGGATGAAATTTTGAAGAGAAGAAGAAGAGGAGAGAGGAAGAGAAGAAGTACACGAAGTGAGTTTCACAAAAAGAGAGGGAAGGTAATGATTTCTGTCAACCCACTCTTAGTATTTATATAACTGTAAAAGGGCTGAATTGCCCTTATTGCTTACATGGCAAATAGAATAAGAAATAACTAATAATAAAGCTGAAATAACTACCAACTAACACCGTCATATCTAACAGAAATATTGCTGCCATACGAACACTATGGTTACTGCATCAGTGTTCTCTACAACTTTGAACAAAACAGAATGCAGGAAAATAACAAGCGGAAAGCAGTTGGGGAGGGGGTGAGAATTGGGAGGAAGAGGGAGGGGAGGCTCTAGACATTGTTGATGAAGAGTGAGGGGAATGTTGGAAATGTCACAGGTGAAGGGAGAAGACTGGTGTTCCTTTGGCAGCCTTGAAATGGTGCTCAGGTTCAGTTCAGTTCTCTCAATAGAATGTTTCCAGATTTGGGTTTTTGCTTCTTCTTGTATTCTGTTTTGAGGTGGTTGGGGTGGTAGTTATTTAGGGGATTATTGTATTGGGCTTTGGGTGCCTAGCCTCTCCTTAGTTTGGATGGTGGTGCTGTCTTAGCACCCCTTCAGGTTGTATTTGTTTTTCATTATTAATATATTTTTTTAGTTTTTTTTTTCAAAAATTGATTATTATATAGGTTTTTATATATTTTTTATTAAAAAGGAATGGGTTCCAAAAGACATGATACGATACGCCCAATACAGGGTGTTGTATTGAAATTTTGATCCTTGGCTTATATTTATTATTACACATTGTGGTATACTGTTGGGGCACTATTGTAATTGTACTTATTCTTGTTATATTTGAATAAAAGAAGAAATAGGCAGTTTGCATACCTTTTTCAGTTTTGGTCTCAAATAACTTCTTTCTTCTCTTCCATATTTCCTCTCATACTAACTTCTTTCAAAGCAAAGCCTATATATATATATATATATATATATATATATGTATATGTATATGTATATATGTATGTGTTTTAGATGCTTATTTGTCTCTAGATGCAACTCTTTTAAGAGATTCTATATGTCAACAAACTTTCTTCTTACTTTCCGTAAAATTTTCACCAATAGACATTTAATTTTTAGGGTGCATTTGAGTTGAAATCTCACTCGTGTTTCTTTTCTTCACCTGTTAATGGTTAGAAGGCATCATTATTCAGTAATTTTGAGTGCTATTTGTTCGATTCTACTTGAAGATTTCCCTATTACAGGAGATGCAGATGATACATGTATGTGTATGTAGGTTGTGACTATTCCCCATTCTGATATGCAGGTTGTTTCCCAGTGTGAAAATCCAAGTGCAGATTTTGGTAGTACTTCTTTCGCTTGTGCACATGTCATTGTTCTTGTTACTTCACAGGTTTGGTCTTTCTTTCTTTTTCTAATGTTTACATGTTCTTGTTTTTCAGTTTATTAAGAAATCATTGTAATGAAAACAAAGTGAAACCTCATGGTTTTGCACTTATAAGAGCTCTCACAGGGTAGGGATTTGAGGGGACGAAGTCACGAAGGCATCCAATTTATTGGGTTGACCTGGAGGTCTGGCTCTAAGCCAACTATAAATCAATGTTGTTGATGAGGCGTGATGATGACTTGTCATTTTGGCCTCCCTAGTCATTGTGATGACTAGTTGGCACCATAGAAAAAGATTTGTTCAGAGTCTAAAATATTGATGCAATCTCAAATAATAGTTAGGTGTGCTTCTTCTCATCTCAGTATAAGCAAATTAACAGCTTTAGAGCCCAAATATGTGATCAATCTTGTTATATATTATAATATAAGAAAAGCCAATTAATGTAGGTGGCTTGAGTTTTTATTGGTTTAAGTTTCTTTTACGGGAAATTGCGAATATTATCTAGTGCATTGTACTGGTAGCCTTGGCAATCTGAAGTTATGTATGATGTCCATGGCAGCTCAGAAATATCTAAAGAGAAGTGTGACAACTAGCAAGTGAGCCGAGAGCCCAATTTAGATTTGTTCACAGATCTGCAAACAGCCTGGAGATGCCATTAGCCAAGCAAGGGGTCACAAGAGAGATCATTTTGAGGGAGGCTTTTAGAGAACCAATATCATTGAATGTTTTTGAAAAGGAATATAGATTAAAAAGTTAAAACATCAATGTTCTCTAAGGGATATCGGGCACTTTTCGGAAAAGAAAGAAGCCCCAATTTAGATATGTAGACCCTAATCATGGACATGTATGAGGATGCACCAACCAATGTTAGAACACCTATGGGAGAGATATCAGACCTTCCAGTTAAGGGACTTAACCAAGACTAAACAGTTGGCTAGTTAGCCTTTATTTTTTTGCACTAGCCTTTATTTTTAAACAAATACTTTAGATATAAAAGTATTTAAAATAAGTTGGAACAAAGTGGAATATATTCAATGTGAACTTAATGACAATAGGAGTGGAAATTAGGGTACACTTAGGATTGGAGACTATGTGACCTTTCTCGTTACCTTGGTTTAATAATCCATAACAAGGGAGAGATGGGGGGTGGACAAAATGGAGAGGGGTGCATCTAGAGTCTTATTTAATTAGAGAATACCACCTTGGTGAAAAGGAAAATTTTATAAAACTGTTATAAGACCGCAATATTGCACAGAGCAAAGTATTGAGCAATCAAAAAGCAACATTCCCAAAAAGTGTGGCAAAAATGTGAATATTGACATGGATGGGTGACAAAACTAGTAAGGATAGAATCAGAAAGGAACTTATTCAACATAGGAGTAACTCCAATAGGTGATCATGGAAAGTATATTGTGATGATTTTGGGCACAAGTTAAAGGGGTTAGATGAGTCAGGGGAAGACCAAAAAGGACATGGGTTGAAGGGTCATTAGTTTAATAATTGATATGTCATATACATCTTCTTTATCTAAGGAGATCATATAGGTAATGTTCTCGATGGAAAGATTTAAAGCCCTAGGGCTGGATGGTTTCTCCATGGCTTTTTATCAAGAGTGTTGGGAGTTCTTGAAAGATGATATATTGGAAGTTTTCAATGAGTTATTTCGTGAATGGGAAATATCTCTAGGGGCAAACTCAACGTTCATAGAATTAATTCCCAAGAAGAAGGTAGCCAAAGAACCTAAAGAGTTCAGACCCATAAGCCTAGTGAGAAGTCTATAAGATAATAGAAAAGGTCCTAGATGGATGACTTAAAAAGAGTTTGCCTCTAGTGATCTCACAATTTCAAGGAGCTTTCGTTGAAGGGAGACAAATAATTGACCAAATTTTGGTAGCAAATGAGTGTGTAGCGGAGAAGAGACAGAGAAGATGAAAATGCTTGGTTTGCAAATTGGATTTGGAAAGGGCTTATGATTTAGTGAACTGGTCATTTTTCCTTTAAATCTTAGAGTGGATCAGGTTAGGAGACATGTGGAGAATGTGGATTAAAGGATGCTTAAGTTCAATACACTATTCAATCTTAATAAATGGGGTGGCCAAAGATTTTTTTCCAGCCAAAAGAGGTTTCAGATAGTGAGATCCTTTATCCCCTTTCCTATTCACTTTAGTAGTTTGTAGATGGTTGTGAAGGCCGATCGGGAAAGATTACTTAGAGGATGGAAGGTAGGCAGGAATGAGGTGACAATGTCCCACTTGTAGTTTGTAGATGATATAATCTTGTTCTGTGAAGGAGGCAATCAAAATGACATGATGAATTTAAAGGAACTTATGATTACCTTTGAGTTGGTTTCAAATCTGAGGGTGAACTTGGGAAAGAGCTGTATAGCAGGGGTTAATTTGGAAGAGGAAGAAATAAGAATGTGGGTAGAGACTCTAGGGCGTGAGGTAAAGAATTGGCCCATGGATTATCTTGGGCTTCCATTAAGGGGGAACCCATGACTAGAGGATTTTTGGAAATCAGTAGTAGAGAAATTCACTAAAAGGCTGGCACTATGGAAAAGGACTTGCATTTTGTTGGAAGGGAGGATAACTTTGATCAGGGAAACCTTAGCTAACCTGCCCATCTACTACCTTTCCACCTTTAGAATTCCACTTGGAGTGGCAGATCAATTAAAGAAAATCATTAGGGACTTCCTTTGGGATCCAGGGGACGAGAAGAAATGGAAGCAAGTTAGCAAGACATAGGAGCAAAGAGAATTGGGAATAGGGAACCTAATTTGTAGAAATACAGCACTCTTAGGGAAATGGCTATGGAAGTTTCCTTTAGAAAGCGATAGTCTTTGGCATAAGGTAATTGAAAGTCCTATGGCTGGCTGAAATCCCTCTTCAATTTGCTTTTTCCAAGTTTCTTCTCATTATCTAATTACAAACAACAGCCTGTATCGAGGTTTGCTACTTTCTCTTTTTCAGGGACAAGTTGGGATTTTGGCTTTAGAAGAGGTCTAAGGGATAATGAATGTGAAGCACTTGTTCAACTGTTGATCATACTTCAGCTAATCTTTCTGAATCAACCAGTAGAGGACACTAGAGTTTGGTCTGGTACACCCAATGCGGTTTTTACTTGTGCTTCTTTCCTTAATTCCCTATTGTGACCAAATAATGTGGGTGAGAATTTCCCTACGAAAGAGATTTGGAGTAAGCCTGACCCACTACTAATATGCTTCAAAAGAGAAGGCCAAACAAATGCTAATCACCTCACACGTGCTTCCTTTGCCTTGCAACTTGCAAGTGGTGAATCCCTATCTAATTTATTCCTTTCTTGCCCTTCTGTGTTTTGCATTTGGGACCTCTGTTGTTCTCTTTTTGGTTGCAGGTGGTCTCCTTCATAGGATGTAAGTAAGCCTTTTCAGCCCAAGCTTCCTAAGGCAACTGAAGAAGAGAGGAAGAATTATGTGGAAAGCAACTAGGACCACAGCAGTATGGACTATTCTGGAGGAAAGGCTTGAATAAAAATAAATCAGAAACTGATTGTTTTCTGATACAAATTAGTAGAAAAAGAAAAGAAAGGATGGTCACGGGCAGAAAAAAAGAGAGAAAGAAAGGGTGTGGCAGAATCAAAACTAACCGCCCCACTGAATCTTATTTATATTTATAACTTTACAAGGAGTATAGTTACTCTAATACCCTTACTTAAAACAAAAAGAAAACAAACATGGCCCAACCAACGCAACTACCATAACTGAAATATAAAGAAATAAACATTAAAAATAAAGTGTGGGGCTGGGACCATACACACACTACTAGTCTATCAGCTATCTCTACTCTCCCCCTCAAGTTGGGAGTAAATATTCGTCATTCCCAATTTGCGTAAATCTGTCTCCAACTTGATTTTTGTGACTGCTTGAGATTCCACTCGCTCTCGGATAAAATGTCTGTCCACCTCGATATGTTTAGTCCTGTCATGTTGTATTGGGTTGTGGGCAATGTTAGTTGTTGCTTGATTATCACAATACAACATCAGAGGTTTCTCATAGTCAATTCCCAGTTCATCAAGCAAAGATTTCAGCCATAACACTTGTGCAACACCATTGGCCATGGACCTGTATTCAGCTTCAACACTGGAGCGAGCAACACATTTTGTTTCTTGCTTCTCCAGGAAACAAGGTTTCCCCCTACAAATACACAGTACCCAGAGGTGGATCTTCCGTCATCAATGCATCTAGCCCAATCAGCATCTGTATATACCTCTATCTTCATGTGACCACTATTCTTGAAGAGTATGCCTTTCCCTGGGCATCTTTTCAAGTAAGCAAGTATCCTTTTCACCACAAGAAGGTGAGTGGTCCTAGGAGAATGCATGTACTAACTAACAACACTGACAACATATGAAACATCTGGTCATGTTAGGCAAAGATAAAGAAGTTTCCCAACCAACCTTTGATACATAGCACTTGTTTTATGGTTTAACTCAATGGGTGTGTCAGTGGGCTTTACTCCTAACTTTCCAGTTTCTTCCAATAAGTAAAGGACATACTTTCTTTGAGAGATAAAAATGCCATGCTTAGATTGAGCTACCTCAATTCCCAAGAAATAGTGCAATTCTCCCAAGTCCTTCACTTCAAATTCTTTGTGAAGATGTTGCTTAAGGGAGTCAACCTCACTAATATCACTTCCCGTCACCACAATGTCGTCCACATACACATCAAGTAAGGTCAAGGAGGAGTCTGTCTTCTTAAAGAAGAGAGTGTAATCTGATTGAGCCTACATGTAACCAAATTTTTCCAAAGCCAATCTAAACCTATCAAACCAAGCTCTTGGAGATTGTTTCAACCCATATAAAGCCTTCTTTAGCCGGCAAACTTTCTTTCCTACTTCTGTACTATAAAAACTCGGGGGTAACTCTATGTACACCTCCTATAAGTCTCTATTGAGAAATGCATTCTTGACGTCCATCTGAAACAATGGCTATGAGAAGTTTGCGGCAATAGATAGTAGGACTTTGGTCATGTTCATCTTGGAAACTAGTGCAAAGGTTTCCATATAGTCTATGCCATAAGTTTGTGTGAATCCATTTGCAACCAATTTGGCCTTTATCTCTCTATAGAACCATCAACATTATATTTCACTGTAAACACCCATCTGCATTCAACAGGTTTCTTCATCTCAGGCTGGTCAACTAGTTCCCATGTATTGTTCTTAACAAGAGCATCCATCTCTACTTTCATCGCTTCTTTCCACTTAGGTATCAAAAGAGCTTCTTGCATTGTTCTAGGTATAGGAATAGTAGCAATAGATGCCTAGAAGGATCTATAGGATTCTGAGAGACAATCATAAGAAATAAACTGGGAGATACAATGAGCAGTAGATGAAGTACAACGGCACTTCCCTTTACGAATTGCAATTGGAAGATCAAGGTCATCTGAAGGGGGAGGTTGAGGCTCAACAGTGTTAGGCAAAATGTGTGCAATAGTGGGCTCAACAATGGCAGTAGTGCCTGGATCTGAAGTTGTAGAAGGTGTTGGGATTGACATGGACTGTTGAGTACCACTTTTTGTGATACATTCTCAACTCCCTGCACTTATGACAACCCTCTTCACGGCACTCCCCCTTGGTAACTTGGATAGGTAATGGAACTTTTGGGCTGAAGTCCTTCCTCACGACACTCCCCCTAAGGAGAAGCCTTGTGATAGTAGGGCATATCCTCAAAAAACTGTGACATCCATGGACACAAAATGCCTCCCTGAATCAAGCTCATAACATCAATACCCCTTTTGATTTTGTGCATACCTAAGGGAAATGCATTTAGCAACCTTGGGATCAAATTTGGAGTGGTGAGGTCCAAGGATTTGAACAAAACAAGTACACCCGAAAGTTTTAATGGGAATAGTGAACAAATCCTTGTCTGGATACAAAAGGTTGAATGGTGTTTTCATGTCTATAACCCGTGAAGGAATTCGGTTAATAAGGTAAACAACAGTACGGGTTGCATCCATCCAAAGGCGTATGGGAACATTAGAGTTGAGCATGATGCTTTTGGCTACCTCCAAGATATCTCTATTTTTTTCTCTTAGCAACCCCATTCTGCTGAGGTGGACGGGGACAAGTGCTCTGATGAATAACTCCATGATCTAGGAGATATGATGACAAGGGTTTTACAAAGTACTCCTCGGCATTATCAGATCTGAGAGTTTTGATCTTTGATTTCAAATTGGGTCAATACCATCTAATGGAAAGCCTGGGTTAGAGAAGGGACCTCATCTCGAGAGTGCATAAGGTAAACCCACGAGAAACAGGTATAATCATCAACAAATAAAAAGAAGTATCTATACCCCCCATGGCAGGAATATGATATGGCCCCCAAACATCTGTATGCACAAATTCCCAAGGAAGGTTGCTTCTTTTATTGATCAAAGAATAAGTTGATCTACAATGTTTTGCAAGTTCACAACTTTCACACCTCAAGCTAGACACTTGGACTAACTCAAACAAATTTGAAATAGACTCTTTAAAGACCCAAAAGACAAATGATTTGATCTGTTATGCTAAAGCATAATCTGACCCAAAGGCTGAGAAACAAACAATCTCCCAATTTCGCTCTCCTTTCCCTGGGGATGCTCAAGCAGGTAAACTCCATTCGCCTCACGGCCAATCCCAATCACCTTCCTCGTTTCCAAATCCTAAAAACACAACGATCAGGGAAAAAGCTCACTAAACAGTTTTGGTTCTTAGTAATACTACTAACTAAGAGATTTATCAAAAAAAACACTACTAACTAAGAGCAAGTTAGCACTAAGCTTAGGGACATGCAAAACTGAGGACAGGAAGATGGCATTAAACAGTCTGATGTCTCCCTTGCCAGAAATAGGTACAAGGGAGCGATCAACAATAAATACTTTGTCTTTGCCAAAGGATAAACAATAGGTGGTAAACAAGGTGGATAAACTGGTCATATGGTTAGAAGCACCTGAATTTATTACCCAGAAGGGTCTAGTGTTACCTGGGCTGAAGTGTGATATGTTGTAGTTCTTGTACCTTAGGAAGCAAAGGCTAAAGTAGGATTAGCAGAAGTAGTAGCTGAAGTTTGAGATGATGACCTAGAAATACTAGCTTCATTCTCTAATTGTGTCAAGGCAGCCCAGACAGCGGCTAAGGCATCTAGGGATGTGGTTCTTGTATTGGAAGACGATGCACTGTCAGTTGTGACCCCCCACACACTAATAGTCTATCAGCTATCTCTACAGAAATGAATGGGAGGATTTTCAATGAGAACAGTAGATCAAAAGAGGAACTGTTCGAGGCCATCAAAATCAGAACTGTGCATTGGGTAAAGACACTTGATCTATTCAAAGAATTCTCAGTAAATGATGTCCTAAGGGCATGGACTCTAGTGGCATCCTCAATTTCTCATCCAAAGAAAAGGAAAAGGTATTTGTGGAGTGGTTATCCCCAGTGGCTAATAAAATAAAACAAAATTTTGATGGAAGTTCCATGGGAAGCACGGGAATGGCTGGTATTGGAGGAATATTTAGGGATTGCACAGGAAGTGTTGGGTATCTTCTCAGGACCTCTGGGGCTAGGAGATTCACTAATGGCATTACTACAATGGTTAAGAATTGCTAAACAATCAAAATTTCAGCCTTTGAAGTAGAGGAATAGAGAGCATCACACAGAAGCTGAACATAACCTTCAAGTGGGTCAGAAGGACAGCAAATGGACCGACACTCTTGCAAAACAAGGGGTATATAGGCAAAAGCTGTTTTGGGCACCATTATAAATCTTATTCCTGAAATGGGATTGAAATGAATCCTTATGGATGGATACACCATGAATTTGTAATATCCAGATTATCATTTTAATATAATCCAATTTTCTTGCTGATAAAATAAAACATACATCTTACTTATCAAAAGAAAAATATACATCTTCTTTATCATCCATGAATAAAATAAGTTACTGATAAAAAAAATGGTAGCCTTGGTAGTCAAGGATGAGGGACCTAATCATGACTGCTAGCATTTATGTCAACCAATGAGTAGTGCAGGCCTGGAGAACAGAGAAAAAGAAAGAAAGGGAGCTTTCTGTGATTTGACGTTCTTGGTGAACTCTGAACTGTGGTTTTCTCTGTGGGGCCCATGTTTCTCCTATGAAGTCCGCTAATACAATCAATATCTTGAGTATGCACAAACATGGAGGTCAGTGGTATAGGGATCAACATAGGCTTAGTGGTTCAAAAGAAATTTAGTTTATATGTTTTTACAGGAATGGGACTTGTGTAATTTCTGCAAGATTTGAATATTAAAGTTGATTTTTGGTTTTGATGTTTATGTCTAATTTCTGTATTTTGATCCCTTAGCTGGTTTTAAAGAGTCTTATGAAGGTCTTATGTTTAGTTGTCAAGTGGATCCTACAATGGTGTCTTGGTCCTTAAGTAATAAAATCAACCTATATTTTAAGCTTCTATTTTTCTAGTAATCCTCTTTAGTCAATAATATTGACTGGCAGACGATTGATCAAAAAAATGGCTGGCAGACCTTAGTGTCTTATAAGGTCTTTATATTGAATGGAACAAATGGGGAAAAATGTTTAGTTTTGGTGTTACCTTTGTGTAAGTGTTCTCTCTTGTTTTCCCTACACCTTCCTTATTCTCCCTCTATCTTCTACTAATACACTCTCTCTTTCCTATTTTCTTCTTGTAACCTTCTTATCTATCTGCAGTCATCTATCAAATATTATTTGTAGAATCCCCCCTCCCCCCAAGCTGCAATCATTAGGGAGCTCATTAGGGAGCTGAGTGGACAGAATCCACTCAGGCAGTCTCCTAATCTGACAGTTCAGATAAATTCGAAGTTCATTATTCCAAGCATAAACAATACCTGTTAAAATAAGTTAAACAGAATATTTGTTTCCAAGATCTGGGCCATTTGCTCCCAACTACTCTGCTATAAAACATGGATTATATAGCCTGAGTAATCCCCTTTCTGAATGAGTTTATTTAACCACTATTTTGGAACATCCAGTTAAAATGATGAAATGTATTTACTTACTTCAGTATGAATAATATCCTAGGATGGCAGCAGGTAGCCAATTCTTCACCCACTTGAAGAGTGATCCTAATGCAATAGGCTCCACCTAAGATCAGCTGCATCAAGCTGAATTTTGATTGATCTTGTATTGAGAACCCAAGTCCCTCTAGAATAGGTTGGATTATTCATAAATAAATGCAACACAATACCGTAGTTTTCAAGGTGTTGAGGCAAGGCTAGGCGATAGGGGTAGCTACAAGGCACAAGCATGCACTCAGGGTAATTTCATCTTTCATTTTTTGAAAGAATGTCTATGTTTAATTGGAGGGTTGCAAAAAAGTGTTGTGACCATATGGACTAATCCAACCCAAATAACTTAGGCATGCACTCATAAAGTGATTTGGTTTTAAATTTGATTATTAGTATGTTCACGACTTATTGGAGGGTGACAAGAAAGTGTGTTAACCACATGAACTCATCGGAAATTCAGAATAAAATCACCCAGGCATGCACTCATTGGGTGTTTTTGTTTTTCTTTTGATTGATAGCATTTTAGTGTTTTATTGGAAGACCACAAGAAAGAAATGTGACCATGTCAACACATCACAACATTTGTTAGGTTACCTTGGCATTTCTTGCTTGTCATAGTAAGGTAGTAGACCTTATAGGTAGTCTATAAGATCTACTACCTTTTCAATCACAAACCAGAAAAAGACATGCACTCATGGGTGATTTGTTTTTTCATTTGATTGTTAGTATGTCTATTTTTCATGTGTTATTGGGTTGAGTGGGGATCTAGTTGGGTTAGGTTTGTAGGTTTGGTGCAACTCATGAACAGCCCTAATTGATATCATGTTTGTGTTTTATTGGAGGGTTGATGGTTTTGTTATTTGTAGGATTTCCTTCTCATTGCTCCTTTGTTCAATTTTTACGTATATCAATTTTATTTATATAGTATTTTTGTAAATAATTTGTTTAGTTATTTCAGTTTTTGTAAACAATTTGTGGTTATTTCAGTTCTTTTATGCAACAATTGTTTGTGAATTAGGTCCCACTTGCGATGGATCTTATTCTTGCTGAGTTCCACAAGGCTTGCATCTACACTGTTCCAAAGTACATGGAGTACTCAGAGGTGTGTTTCCTTGCCTAATCAAGCATGTCATTTCCGGTTTGTGATTGAAAAGGTAAATCATCTTTTATGTGTGTGTATGTATGTGTATTTTTAATATGAAAGTATTGTCTGGTATACAAGTTGGCCAATTAGTAGGTCAAGTAGACAAGACTTTTCTGGATAATACCCTATGCTCATCTCAAATATTGATTTTCTTTCCCATTTTACAGTAACTATTATGATATGAATAAGCAGGAAGATTTCATTCATTTTATTTTCTCCATATAGGTATTAATTAAGACATTTCTGTCTTTTTTCTTTTGTATCTCAGTCAGCATTCAAAACAAAAGGAGCTTATTATAAAATGATTGGCTATCAAGAAGAAGATGGGAGACTTGAAAGCACTGACCGTTACGTGGAACGTGTAGAATCTTATTTGAAACTCTATGCTGCATTAGTTCAGGTGTAGAATCTTTTCTGGTGTCAGGATTTCAGCTTTCCATATCTTATATTTGAGTAATCTTTCCTTCCAAAAAAAAAAAAAAAAAGAGTAATCTAACCACCATCAATCTTTGGACGCATCTTTTTTCTTGCTGGTTGTTACTCTTGCAATTTGTCCATGTCTATTAACTCTATCTAACATATTGAAGAAATTAAAATTTGACAGACAGAAGCTGATGGGGTCCAGAATATGCATGGCCTCAAGGAGGGGTGGGCATGGCTTGCAAGGTTCCTGAATGCTCTCCCAGCCAACAGATACACAGCAACTGCACTAGAAGCTTTCCTGAAAGTATGCTTGTGTTAAAATCCATCTATTTTTACTAAATATATACCAGTAATCCTCTTCCCTTATGTCATCTAGTTCTTCCCTTTACTAGATGGCAGGTTTTGCTCTCTTTCGCAAATACAAATCTCAGTTTATGAAGATTTTGAACATTATCTCTCGCAATTTTGTGGATGCACTGGAAGCACAAAGAGATCCAAAGCTGAACCATGTCATAACATTGATCAAATCCTACTTGCGAAAAAAGACGTTTCTTCAGGAACCAGAAGGATGGAGACTGCAGACTTCTGTTTTGTCAGATTCCTGTGTTACCGATTCAGAGTCTGGCTTCTATCAACAGTACTATCATCAGCCAAATAGGTATTTATACCAATATTGACTGAATATAAACAGACGGTTGTATCTCACTTCAACTGCTAAAGTTCATCTCACAAACTTCAGTGGTTTATATTGTGTATTACCCTCTTTTGTCAATAGTTTATTAAAGAAATGATAGACGAAATGTAAATATTATTGGTATTACAACCATTCACATAACATTTGGAATTTTGCTTTCCGATCACAAATGGTCTTTCGCATCCTAAGATGCACCTTCCACCATTTCTGCAATCTAGTCATTACGCTTGATACAAGAACTATCAAGTTTTTTGTCTGATATCTGCTCGGATGAAGCTGTGAAAGAGTCCTTGAGAGCGAAATCTTCCATTGTTTCTCAGATTACCTCACTTGTCCGTAACAGCATTTCTTGGAATGTAGAGTATTCTTAATTTGAACGTTGTTTTCCTACTTTGGGTCAGAAGAATGTGAATCTGTGCACTGTCTTCTTGCCAGAATTGTCCTTTTAAGGGCTTGATTGGCTTTGACAGCTTTAAATCTTACATTTTTTGCCAAGAAAGAAGATTTGGTCCTCATTGGGATATGTAGAGGTTGAGACACGTGATATTTGCAACATATACGGGTTGAATATAAATACTAGTCACGGTCGATTAAACCATTTATTCCTCCACCGGTCCTTTTGGGATATGTAGAGGTTTCTAATGGTATGTTTGGTTGCCCAGAAAGGGATGGGATGGAAAGAATCTTTGAAGAATATTCGATTTTCTTATTGTTTGTTTTGAAAGAAAAATTGGGATGGGAAGAGAACTTGAGATGGGGTTTTTCAAAAACCAATTCGTGGGTCACACCAAAATGGTGAGACCCCACTGAGAGGAAAATAGAGGCCTTTGTGAGAAAGTTTTGTCAAGCCAACAACCCAGAGTGTCATCTTCTTCTTAGATGCCGTCCAGTGGTCATTTCACCATCACCATCTCCGATGATTTTTTTGAAAGTTAAGTTCAGATTTTGCAGCCTCTTGTGATTTCTGCCCATTTTTGTACCATATTTGTCTTATTTCATTGAATGAATACTCCAAATCTCATCTTCATCTACCACCATCCTTGGTCTTTCAGACTAGTTTCCCTTCACAGAAATATGGTAGATCTATTGTTAGAGGCGCCATTCTTCCATGTCAACATCCATTTTTGTTCATTTTAACACATGAGGTCTAGATCTGGCTTTGGGCATCTACCTCTTCCAGATTTGGCAGTTTTATTAGCACTAAATGTTAAAATGAACTTAGATCTGGCGGTTTTTTTGCATTTACCTCTTCTAGATCCGACGTCTACCTTTTCGTCTACCACCATCCCTGGTCTTCTATATCAGTTTCCATTCACAGAAAAATGGTAAATCTACTGTTAGAGGTATCATTCTTCCATGTTGATAGCCATTTCCGTTCATTTTAATGTCTGAGCTCCAAATCTGGCTTCTAGTGTCTACCTCTTCCTACAAAATTTTTTCATCAACCAAACGTTGGAAGCAAATTTTGTAGGATAATAGGTCTCAGCAAACAAACACAAGATACCAAAAATGAGAAAATAAAGTTTCCTTTCTCATCCCATCCTTTCCCATTCCATCCCTTCTCATCCCGCAATTTCTCAACAACCAAACAAACCATAATAGAATCGCTTGATTTGGAATGGATTTAGAAGTCCAGGGATTAATGGTTAGAGGCAAGATACTTCTGCAATAATGTGGGGTATCTTAGAGGAAATGAACAGACCTGGAATCATTTGGTAGGATTTCTCACTCGTTGCATAGACCCGGAATCAGTTGTATTTACTCTTCTATTATCCTTGAAGAAGGTTGTTTGGCTGGCTAGGTAGCCTGAATCTTTCTACTCTTTTGGACCCTTTAGCTTTTAGTATGTATTTTTCAGGCTTGAAGTGCAGTACTAGAATGGACAAGGGTCTAGGATTGGTTTTGAAAGAGCCATGAAAATTTTATACATAATTTTTTTCTCTATGAATGGCTAGTAATCGTGAATTGGGTTGGGCTGGATTGAACTAATATCTGGTCTGTTATTGATAGAAGATAAGAATATAGGTGTCAATGGACCAAATTTGGATTAGAATTAATCTAAATTAAAAATAAATTTAAACAGATTTGACAGTCTAGACATTGAATTGAACCGCTTCAAAATGATCCAAAATATTTATTGAATTGAATTCAACCTGGTCCATTTTTAATGGATTCACATTGGACTGGATACCAAATCCAGTTCAATTGACACCCCTTTACACGTTACATGTGTAATGCAAGCCTGTAAGGTGCCAACCAGTGGCTTGGTAAGGTCTCCTGCTGGTTGTAGCCGAGACTTGTGATTGAATACCGCCTGTACCTGGGTTGGCGGATGGGCTACCCCAGTTGTGTAGCCCTTTAAAAGAAATAAAAAATAAATAAATACACATGTAACAATATCTGACACAGGAGATTGTTTGCTGGACGCATAATAAATGCATCAGCTTAAGCAGGTCCTAGGTCCGGCCGCCGAAGTCTGGATTGGGCTGGTCCAAATCACGTGATGCTGGTTTTCTGACTTAAGTTGATCGTGGGCCAGATGACTATAACCCAATCCAATATGGGCCCAATCTTTAACTTTTTTGTTAAACTATTTATCCAAATTAATAATAAAAAATCTATGATGGAAAAGATATGGTATGAAAAGAGTTTTGACCAATCAAAACCCACTTATAAATTTTGGTAAATAACACCTAATTTATTACCACGTTTATAATTTCAATATATGTAAATCTGGTTATATCGTTTAAATTGTTGTTGAATAGTGAACAGTACAACCTTTATGCATTATCATGATATTCATTATTCATGTACACTTTTATATAAACTTTCCATGGTCTAAATAATGTTTTAATTATATTGTAATATTCAGACTGTCAATAAGAAGGAGAAGAAAAGCTGAAAACATCTTTTCTTTTCCTTTATCGTTACATATCTATGGAAGCCTTCAATTGCAGGTATGAGTTGCCATATATAGAGTACTGCTTCCCCAGCCATGAATGTTCTCTCCAGTTGAAATTCTTCTCACATAATCGAATTCAGAAGAGGGCTCATCATGGTCCACAATGAGAATTTTGTAGCCATTGGACATCTTGTGCTAGTAACGATTTTGAACCATTGACTCGCAGGATCACACTTGTCATCTCTGCTTACGCATTTGCATGGAGTAGTGATAATGGTATTGGTAGAGTCGACATCTAAGCACACGGTGCTACCATCGCTAAGGGTGGATGAAAGGTGCATCTTCGAGTCTGATATCATATCCCATTTCGAACTAGGATCGCTGCAGAAGATTCCAAGCTTGACTGGCTTGCCCAACTCATCAGCTTGTATGCAGAAGTATGTACCCTTCAACAATAAGTTTTTCGGTGGTGTATAACTCCAGGCTTCAGATTCAGTACATGGTCCAAGCTTTAATGGCTCAAATAGAGACTTCCTTAGGACACAAAGGCCAGTTGATGGATGAAAAATCACTTTGTATGGCCTCACATCTGAAAGACCTGGGCCTGCATTTTGCATCAAATTGGCGGTCTGTAAACATATTTTTCAAACTACACAAAGTAGAAAGGAATATTGATTATTTTATTGGGACGGATCATTTGGAGAGCAGATAATGTGGCTAGGTATGGGCCCAATTCTGAATGGATGATGTACATCCCCCTCTAACCCATTTGCATGTTCCATATACAGTTGCAATCCTAAGTCTACTTGAGTTTAATTTGGGCCTATATAATACGATCCATGAATGATGCATTTAAATCTTGTTAAGCGGCCCAAACCTATCTTTCTAGTTTCTACTTTCTATTTGGTGTGATTAGCAGTTGGTATTCAATAATCAAAATAGGATTGGATCTTCTAACTCTCACAAAGAATTGCAACTATATATGGAAGAAAGAAAAAAAAAAAGACGACAACAACAATAACATACCTTGGAAGGGAGATTGGAGTACGGAGATCCTCTCCATAAAGCTTGAGTTACGGGTCTTACACCAGTTCCAACTCAAAACACCATAAGTCTCATCCATCCCTATCTTCCCTTCTCTCAAGTAATAACTCCCTGCTAGTGTCCACAAGGCCCAATCAAAATCCAGTTCAGCCGCAACACCAAAGAAGCAATTCAAGAATCTATCGTCATTTATGTTAGTACCCCTCTGATCCACACCAAACTCACTGAGAAACAGTGGCCACCCTTGGTCCAACACAAAGCCCCCTTTTCTCATAAAGTTATCTACTACAGTTGCACAAACTTGGTTAGGGTTGCCTGACTCCCAAGCCTTCCCATCCGAGAACCCGTACCAGTGAAGCTCAAACACCAGTTTCCCGGTAAATGCTAGGTTAACTGGTTGATTAACCAGAAAAGTGAAATCTTTATCATAATTTAGCCCTGAGAATATAACGAGAACATTAGGGTTTGCTAAGTGCACTGCTTCAGCTCCCTTTTGCATATACCTAATAAGATGAAGATTAAAAGAGATTAAGCTTTTGAGTACAAAAAGATCTATGCAACACATACTCTGTAGTCTGTACCAATCTCACAAGTTGCACCCTTAATATCCCTTTTCATATTAAATACAGTATTCGGGGTATACCTGTACCAATCATTCACGCTCTGCCTGGTTCCTCTGAGCTCATTCCTTAAACTCATGCCGACAACATTGGCTGTGCCACGAAACATGGTGGCCATCCGGGTTAATCCATTAATCCAGAGGGATGGGTCAAAGTATTTGTCGCCAAAGAAGCCATTGCCATCAACGCTGCTGCAACACCAACCGGGTTTGCTAATATGGTTGTCTAATATCACCATCAAGTTGTTGTCCGCAAGGTTAGCCACTACGACCTGAGGTTGCAATAATTCAACATTTCAACTAAGGAGATGTTGTCTTATCTATTGACTTCATTGTTTTGGAACAAATAACAAATAACGAGCCTAAGCAGCTAAGCTTCTCAATATTTGAATTGCACTTTCAAATAATAAATTCAGGCCTGCAATTTCACCGTCCTTATTTTGGATTAAAGGACCGGACCAAGCAAATGCTGTGACGCCAGTTGATGAAGATTCCTTTCCAATGTAAATGTAATACCCCAACATGCAACATCAGTGGATTCTTATTGGATAGTTCAGGGTGGATTACAGTCTACAGACTTCAGGGTTACTAATTCATTATCTAGTGAGCAATTCAATAATTGGACAAGTTTCATAGCCAAACAATCCCCTGAACGAGGTAGACATTGACTGTTTCATAGTGGCTGCAATGGCTGAAATGATGAATGAGAATGACTCCTTGCTCTGTGTTATCAATGCGTCCTAGTCTGCAACACCCCTCTCTCTCTCTCTCTCATGGTGGGGTTGGTTCGTTAGGTGGTTTAGTAAGTAGCGACCAATGGCGCCTCTACACGCCCTTACTGCAGCGGAGACTTGGTCCACCCGCTCATAAAAAGGGCGGATGCACAATATATGGTCCCACATCCTCCTGACTTTGGTAGACATGGTAATTTTAAATTAATTCCTTTGAAAAACGAACGAAAGATTCGCTTTACCTGATAAGCTCGAATTAGTGGAAGGTCAATCAGAGACGGATTGTTGACTTCGATGCCGGCGATAGTTTCGATAAGGCCGAGGCTCTTGAATGACTGCCGGACGGTAATTGAGGCCAAGGAACTATTAGTTACCAAGAACAATGGCCAGGTGAGCCTAACACAGTTGAATCCCATCGATACAATCTGCTTGGAGATCACGTCCAACGGTTGCTTGCTCAGGCCCTCCGCCACCATGCTCTCGAGGTGTGATGCCCAATTCACACACGCCAGCTTCACCCGTTGCCCGGTTTCGTCGACGATCCACCGGGAATTGGTGTAGAGAGGCAGAGCTGTTACATTCTGTTGAGATATGGTATTAGGAGATATGATCAGAAAAGCTAGAACCAGAAGCGATAGGAAGAGTTTCTTCAACTTCATATTGAATTTGAACAATCCGATTCCCTGCTTCGGACAGACACACAAGAGTCGAGATGTACCCTCTTGCTTTTATATATGGGCAATCTCTTTGTTGCCGCAAGGGTATGATACCGGAAAAACTTTATACCCAATTGCGTTCGTTTTCCCCATCCATGCGCAAGGGATCAATGACTGTATGAGAAGAAAAGCAACAACAAACTTATGATTTAAATAAGATGGAAATGTCAAATCGATCAAATTGGCCTGATTCTATATATTTAAGTAATTATTAATTAGTCATTATGCTATATGTTAAATGTTGATATACAGGGATACAATACTTAATTTAGTTTTTGTATAAATTAAAAAAAAATATATATATATATATATATATATATATATTAACAAAAAAACAGTTTTGCATAAAAAAACTAATTGATTTAAATATATGTTTTGATTTTGCATAAAAACTAAAAAAAAAACTTAAATATAAATAGATATTTTAGTTTACAATATATATAAAAACCGATTAAACTGATATGCCGACCCAAACTGATCATTCATGTTTGGGTCAGTTTTGCTTCAAGGTCGGTCAGTTTTGGTTTAGTCAATAAGTAAACCAACTAGGTTGGGTTAATTGAAGAAAATGACTCAAACCGACCCAACCCAACCTATGAACACCCCTAATTTCATGTAACATCGAAAAAATAAAAAACTTATGATTTCGTGGTACTTGAGGCATCTAAAATGATCGTGTTGAATTCATGAGTGTGAGGATGGAATTTCTTGATCGGGCCCATTCCCATGGAACGGGATCTGCTCCTCACACATGGGTGCCTCATAGGCACATCCACCATGCATTGGAAATATTTCCCATGAATAATAACTTATAAGTACAGGAGATATTCCCAATGCATAGTGGGATGTACGTGTGAGACACTGTGTGAGAAGCAGATCCGGTCTTGATCCATCCTCTGGAGTAATTTCAGTGACTCCCGTCCACACGAAGAACCCACACCCAAGCTTGACTCCCTGATTCGTTCTTTTAAATGACCTTGGCCCGATGATCCGGTCCGGCAGTTCATCCAAATAAAAGGGATACAGTGATATGTATAATGGATAAACCGAAGAGAAAATCCCCCCTCTTATGAGCAGGTGAGGAGGGGTGGTCCTTGAAGGATGACCGTTCGATGGGCCAATACCGTC
Source organism: Nelumbo lutea (assembly GCF_056320005.1). Classification (NCBI taxonomy): domain Eukaryota; kingdom Viridiplantae; phylum Streptophyta; class Magnoliopsida; order Proteales; family Nelumbonaceae; genus Nelumbo; species Nelumbo lutea. The sequence goes on from NC_142687.1 coordinate 8,228,330, forward strand.
ATCCCTTATTGCCACTTTTGTTCTATACATCAAAGTTTAGAATAAAATGTATGGTAACTGATTGACGAGATCACTTCTACGTTACGCATTAAGCCGCGGGACGACGGCAGGAGTAGAAGGCAAGCGACGCCTTTGCTTCACGATATGTCATGTTTTAATGTTGGGTGGTTTTCGAAAATGCCTTTGTGAGCAACCCGACCCAGAACCCACTGCTCCGGGGCCCGGTTACAGGATTTTTTTTTTTTTTTTTGCGAAAGTTAGGGGTGTTTCATAAAACTCATTCTTATTATTTCTGTTGCTTCTATGTTCCTTGAATTTGTTATGCAATCTTTTAAATTTTCAAATAATATTATAAATGGTTTCGAGAAATCTCAAAAAGATTTTGTTTGGTTGAATTCTAGAAGTCAGCACCCTGCTCATTTGATTAACTGGAATAGAGTTTGTACCCTCAAATCTTGTGGTGGATTGGGTCTTAAAAATCTCAAATGGATCAACAAGGTGCTCCCGGATAAGGTAGGTTGGAAGATCCTAATTTAAAGAGAACTTGTGGATAAAAGTGGCCACTTATAAATATTTAAATTCAAAAAACTTCTGGGATATTGATTCAAAGAAGGGTGTTTCTTAGGTTTGGAGAGGTATTCTTGTCTCTAGGGACCTCATTAAAAGAAGTCTAAATTAGAGAATTGGCGATGATAATTTGGTCAAGTTTTGAAAAGATACTTGAGTGGGTAACTCTCCGATTCTAGAAGATTTTAATCTGAAGTCAATTGCTGAACCGGAAATATCGGTTAGTAGAGTTATTGATCAAGATCGAAAAGTTTGGAAGGAAGATGTCATCAGATCTATGACCCCATGCATATTTGGCAGCATATTAGGACTATTTTAATCATTTGTTCCCATATGGTGGATAAGATGATTTGGAAATTTAATACAAATGGAAATTTCTCCGTTAAATCTGCTTATGTTGAGGAGTGCAGACAATGATGGTTCTGAAGTGACAAATAATGTCTCTCAATGTATTTGGAGGCTTAAGATCCCACAAAAAATCAAAGTGTTTCTTTTCTTCCTCCTTAATAATAAGTTGTCCACAAAAAAATAAATTGATTGCATGTGGCTTTAGTATTAGCCTAGAGTGTAATCATTGTGGGGAGGAGGAGAGTATTGATCACATCTTCATCATATGCTATCTCACTAAGTTACTTCTTGTCTACCTGTTCCTAATGCTAATAAAACTTCAATTATTTTTTGGTGGGCTAGAATTTCAAAGAATCAGTCTTGATTTAATGATAAATTTTTTAGATAAAAAATAGCATGCATTCTCTGGTTCATATGGAAAAATAGAAATGAAAAGTGTTCAATAATAAATCGGCTCCTGCCTAGAGTATAATTGATAAATCATTTGGCTACTGGTTTGAGCTAAGGATAACTCCTTTTCAGAATACCATTTTGGTGCCAAAGAATGGAAGTTCATTGGTCCCCCCCCCCCCCTTCAATTCTATTAAAATCAACTTTGATGCCACTTGTCAGTCAAATGGGCGGTGTGTGATAAGTTGTATTGTCAGAAATCACCAAGGATCTATTCTTGGCATAAAGGCCTACAGCATTTGCACTATTTTGATAAATCTTGCTGAAGCTTGGACAGCATGGGAAGCGATCAACATTGCGACTAACTACAAGGATTTCCAGATCATCATTGAAGGAGATTCAGAACTTGTGATCCACTGCCTTAGAGGAAAGGTGAAACCCCTATGGAGATTGGAAAGCATCATCAATGAGTGTATCAACTTTTATGGCAGGTCCAATTTGAACATCAACTTCAGACATGTGTATCATGAGACAAATCAAGTTGCAGATTGGCTGGCCCAAAGCGCTCTTACTGGTTATATTCCTTTTGATCTTAGATTTATTGTTGTTCTGATCTGTGGGAAAGAGTTACCCCCCTCCCCGGTCTAGTGTAGCTCCTCCTCTGATTGTATTCCTTGACTATGTACTACTTGGACCTGACCTTATGGTCCAAGCAGATGAGTGTCCTCTTGTGCTTTTAATTGGATAGAGTTCATACTTGGACCTGACCTTATGGCCCAAGCAGATGAGTGTCCTTTTGTGCTTTTAATTGGATAGAGTTCAGATTGATCTTAAGCCAAAGTTCACATCTGCACCCCACAACGTCCTACATCACATCCCTGTCGTGTATTGAGAACATTTCCCGATGATAATATCGGAAATAATGATGTTATCATTGAGAGATGTTCCCAATACATAGCAGGAATGTACTGTGGGACATTGTGGGGCACCCCCTTGTGGGGAGCATATCTATTGACTCTATGTCATCTTGCTGGTTCCTACACTTGCAAGTTGTCCATGTCTATTAACTCTAACATATGGAAGAAATTAAGTTGCATAATTTGACAGACAGAAGCTGATGGGGTCCAGAATATGCATGAATGGTGGCCTCAAGGAGGGGTGGGCATGGCTTGCAAGGTTCCTGAATGCGCTCCCAGCCAACATATACACAGCAGGCAGTTGCACTAGACACTTTCCTGAAAGTATGCTTGTCTTAAAACTCATTTATTTTTACTAAATATATACCAGTAATCCTCTCAATTCCCTTGTGTCATCTAGTTTTTCCCTTTACTAGATGGCAGGTTTTGCTCTCTTTTGCAAATGCAAATCTCAGTTTATGAAGATCTTAAACATTATCTCTCGCAATTTTGTGGATGCACTGGAAGCACAAAGAGATCCAAAGCTGAACACTGTCGTAACAAGTATCAAATCCTACTTTGGAAACAAAGGCCGGAGTTTCTTCAGGAACCAGAAGGATGGAGACTGCAGACTTCTATCAACAACAGTACTGTCATCAGCCAAATAAGTATTTATACCAATATTGACTGAATATAAACAGATTGTTTTGTATCTCACTTCAACTGCTAAAGTTCATCTCACAAACTTCACTGGTTTATATTTTGTGTATTACCTTCTTTTGTTAATTGTTTATTAAAGAAATGATAGAAGAAATGTAAATATTATTGGCATCACAATCATTTAGATAACATTTGGAATTTTCTCTCCGATGACAAATGGTGGTCTTCAATTGGCACATTCGTCAAATAAGTGAAAATGGTTATGGAAATTCCTGCTTGAAAGGGTGGGTGGAGCCTTGATTGGATGGCATCCTAAGATGCATTTTCCACCATTTCTGCAATCTTGTCATTACACTTGATGCTAGAACTGTCAAGTTTTAGTCTGATATCTGGTCGGATGAGGCTCTGAAAGAGTTCTTTATTTGGCCTTCCGTCATCTTTACGGTACCTTGAGAGCGAAAATTTCCATCATTTCTCAAATTATCTCAATCTCACTTGTCCCTAACAGCATTTCATGGAATATTGTAAAGTATTCTTAATTTGAACTTTGTTTTCCTACTTCGTCAGAAGAATCTGAACCTGTGCACTGTCTTCTTGCCAGAACCGTCCTGTGCCTGTGAGCTGTCCGCCCTAAAGGAGGGCCGTGCCATGCTGGTCCACGGGCCGCCACTGGCCGTATTGTACTCCCCAGTGGAAATTTTGGGGGTCGGCCCGGCACGGCTTATAGCCCAGGTCTAAGTGGGCCCATGTCATGCTGTGCCGGAATGCGGGTTTGGGCCGGGCCGGGCTGTAAGCCATGTCGTGGGCTTGGACCATGCCGCGCTGGGCTACAGGGTGGGTCTTGGGCCTAGGCCGAATAGGGCTGTATTGTTTTTTTATTATTTTATTATTTTTTGAAAATTCTGATTTCTTTTCTAAGTTAAATCGAAAAACTAAAATATTTAACTTTCTTATAAACTTTGGGAATTGAAAACGATTTAAAAAATTAAGAAATGAGAAATCTAAGTTACTTAATACATAAATGAAAAAAAAAATCTAACCAAATTGAAATAAGAATGATGGAATAATAAATTAGAAGAAAAATAGGAATTTTATTTCATTTAAATTTGAATAGTACAAATTAGTGAATTACAAATACAATGACTGGATCATTGCATACTTGGATGAATGAAATATAAAAATGGAATAAATTAATAAAATATAAAAAATACAATATAATTACAAATTGAAAATACAAATTTGCATTGTTAAAAAATTAAATATATATATATATATATATCAAATAAATTAAATAAAAATTAAAAATTTTACAATAATTTGAAAAAATGAAAATTTCTACAAATAGTCAAATTCATGAATCATCTCATTCATGACTTTCATCATCGATGATGTTTCGGGTGAAATGTCTGATGTTGCTTCATGCCCTCCCTTGTCTTATAATTTATCTTCTGCATCTAACTAATTTTTGAAGCAAAACATATATCCAATGTTGGGCCTCGAACCCCTACTCGAACATGACACGAACCTCCATGCCAAACCTGCCATGGTCCATTAACCGTCGTACCGTGCCGATAGCTGAAACCTCTCCCTCCACTGCGGATCAGAGGTTGAGACACGTGATATCTTTCAGCATTTACGGGTTGAATAAAAATACTAGTCACGGTCGATTAAACCACTTATTCCTCCACCGGTCCTTTTGGGATATGAAGACTTTCTAAAGGAATCTTTATTTAGAATTTCTATGTAATTAGAGGCCTAGGGATTAATGGTTAGAGCCTAGAGGCAAGGCAAGATATTTATGCAATAATGTGGGGGTATCTCAGAGGAAATGAACAGAGAGACCTGGTAGGATCTCTCACTCGTTGTAGCATTGAGACCTCGGATCAAATTCTGCTGTCACGAGGAGAGGTAAATGGATGCGCTACCCCTGGATATGTAGCCAGTAGCCCCATGGAGCCAAGAAGAAGAAAGAACCTTTGAGAACGTGATCAAAGTAGGAGAGAATTCTTTTCAAATGGGTACCTGGGCCTCGGTCACAATTATGAATCAGACCAACCACAGATCACCTTTATCTCTCACCGGTTTTTTTTTTTTTTTTTTTGACAAAATTTCCTCTCTCTCTCTTATAAAATGCTAAATCGACATTTACCAACACCCAAAACAACATCGGACACAGCAATTCACACATCTATGTTCTATCACAACCCATGAGTCCATGACCATCATGACCCCAGAATAATCACCTTGCAAATTGCAAAACAAGTACATATGTTCTTTCTACTCTTCAAAATACAAGCAAGAACATGGGAAGCTGGGACCATAATTGGGTAATGCCCCCCTTTTATATTTTCCCTTTTCTCGTTTCAGATCAGAAATGAGTGCTTCAAATTAGTCATTCTGGTATTTTCCGGAATTCTTTTTAATATTTGTTTCTTCTAATCTAGGTATTCTTCAGATCAAGAGACATTAATGATTACCTTTACTGTTTTACAACATTTTTTTTCCTTTTTTCCAAAAAACCAGAAGGCACTAAAATTCATTCATTTGAGCATCATTTGTACTTTGGCTGTCTCTGTTTTCATCTACTGTTGTACAACCTCTTTGTGTATCTAAAAGACTAAAACTGAAGTTTATAGTTCACAGCAAGTAATGTTCTTAGTAGTTCTACTGGCTTTTACAGAGAATCTGATGAAGATGATAAAGAACAATGCTATCATCACGAATGACGGACATCAACCGCATCAGAGGCCAGAATAAGAAAGACGTAGCCATACTTATACATATCGTCTTTATTATTTTTTCCCCATATTTCTATTTCCTTTTTAATATTTTTCTTTTTTGTTGTGATTCGTAACAGGGAATATTGTTTGAAACCAACAGTCTCCAATAGTCGAGATCACATTTTCGCCCCACAATATCCCAAAGCACATCCCCATATGTATTGAGAACATATTCCCATGATTATATCAGAACCGATGATATTATCTGGAGATGTTTTCAATACACGGCAGGGATGTATTGTGTGACGTTGTGGGGCAGTCCTTTGTGGGTGCGGAAATGTGAACTCCCAAGTCCCAATAGTCTCTATGAATGGTGGACATCAACCGCATCAAAGGCCCTGTCTAATGCATTTTTCTGCAGACTGTCAGCTGTTTAAAAGTCTAGTAGCTCGTGTTTTTCTCTTTTTTTATTTGGTTGAGAGCTGTCAAAAGACTATGCCCCAAAAAAAGGCAAAAAACTCAATTCAAACTTATTTCCAAAAGTTAGAAATTGAGCTTCTTGTTTTTTTTTTTTTTTTTCATTTCATTTTCATATAAAAAAACGTTCCTCTAACCAAACAGTCAGTAAACTGCCAAGATTTTTATGTAAAAACCCATTACATTTTTTTTACTCTCAGATCTTTCAAATAAAAAACTTATCAAACGGCATTTTAAGTTATTGCTGCCTTGCTGGGCAGTTTAGTTTATAAAACGGAAAAATAGGCCCACTGGAGTCCCTTGTTAGTCCTCTAACGATTAAGTTCGATGAGGCTGAAAATGAAAGAGACATTGGCATGTGTGGAATCTGAACTGAGGTAAAAAATCCTTATTGATTGTACGTCTTTCATTTGATTTGGGAGAACAAATTAAAACACCAATGGAAGGTAGAGCATGTAATTAATATAATAAATAAATCTATTATGTCATAGAATATAAATTATTGCTTTCAAAAATATAATATAAATTATTAATAATATTATTAAATATAATGAATTTAGTGAGATAGATCCAAAGCCCGGTTTGAGCCCCGGCTCTGACCCTTATTATAGGTGCTAGGCTGCTAGCCCTGGTCTGGGTTAATAAACTTGGATTTAAAAAATGTGGGAGAGACAAGTTTGTTCAAAAACTTAAAGCAACTTAGGGTCTTTATGGTTCAGTCAGAATTAAAATGGGAATTGGAATTGGGATGGTCTACTCCCATAGTCTATTTAGTTCAAAAAGAAATGAGAATTGAAATCAGTATGAATGGGATTTTATTCTTAAAAGAGAGGCAGAGAATGGCCATTCCCTCAAGTGGAATAATGCTATTTTCATTTCGATTCTGACCAATTATATAGTTGGAATCAGAATAGTTCATTCTAGTTCTAATTCCAGACCTCTATTCCTGCAAACCAAACGAAGCCTTAAAAAAATACCTAAATCCAATGGAATGAAATACAAAGATAACACAATACGATACTAAAAACACCCCAGGCTGCAAAGTCATCGACAATCTATAATCAGTTCGATTATTTCAAAATCCAAATTAATATTCAATTAGTAACTTTTTTCTTCAGCTCTTCATCTGTTTCAAGGAGAAGGAAATCTTCATTAATTACCGATAAAAATCTGTTTCAAGGAGAAACATGGTCACATTGAAACCGTCCTTCAAAACATTCAGTTGATATTAAGTTTGAACGCCAGCTTGAAAAAGCAAGTATTTAATACAATGGTGGTTATGTATTCATTAATAGCATATTCTGAAGGACACTGGTCCAAAATTCAGTGAGTGAAAACTTCGCCAGGTGAAATACAAAAAGTTTTTCTGACACTGATAAAAACCTGTCCTTGTTTTGTTTTAACAAAAATCTCTCGTAAATTTTTTAAAAGTGGACAAATACCTCCCTTCTATCACCGATTCAGACGAAAAATGTTAGACAAATTCTTCCTCTTTCAATCTCCCAAGTCCCATCATTGAAACTCAATCGACTCATCCAATTGGCTCCTGTTACTCCGTTTCTTTAATCCGTTGTTATTCTTAATAGTTATTCTCTTCGATAGCAGGGAAGAGCAATTTACTAGGGCTTAGTTTCGAAGGAGTATAAATGCAAATTTATAATGTAAAACCTTGTATTTTACATTATTTTGTATGTATTTATACAGTACATATTTGTATTTATACTCTTAACAAACTAAGTCTAAAGGGATTAAAAAAATAAAAACAAAAAACAAAAGTAGGGCAAGATCTATAGACCTTTGTAATTTACACCAAACGGAGAAAGAGTAGCAACAGACCGGGCTACTAAACCAACTCCCCAGAAATTTAAATTCATTTCCATACTCTGTTTTCAGTGTTGAAATACACTCACACCTGTCTCAGAACCAGAACTGACATAGAAAAACAACCAAGACCAAGTAAAGAAGCCATGTCACCTGAAACCAAGTAAAGAAGCCATTGATTGCAATCAAACTCGGTGTTAGCACCATTTCGACAGAAACAGAGGAGAAAAGAAAGAGAATTTTTTAGAGAGAATGAAGGTAGCAACCAAGCAAGCAAAGCGCCCATCATCTGTGAAATTCTGAAATCCTAGATATTGGAGAATGCTGGATTTAATTTCTATCCATTTTAACCAATCCCCACATATTACATGTGAGTATATATATATATTGTTGGGAGATTGAAAGAGGAGGAAGGAAATGACTGGGAGATTGAAACTTCCTCTACAGTATTTTATGATATTTTTAAATGACACCCTAGGGGTAATTTTGTAAATGTAAACGTTTTCTATCCAGGTCAATGACGAAAGGGGAGATTTTTGTACTATTTCAATGAGTTCGGATTTCCTGCACCTGGTTTTGTGTGTGCAAGGGTGCATTCCCAATCAAATTGGGACACGCTAGAATTTGGATAGCACTCCAACTCAAATATGAGTCATTTAAACGGCCCGTTTGCCTCTATTAGTTTTTTTAATAATACTTGAAAAATAAAAGAAAGGGTGAAGACTTTCCGCAACCGCAAGATTATTCCATGACAAACTTTCCGCAACCGCAAGATTCTTCGTTTAACAGAGAATGAAGGAAAAATCAGTACTCCAAATAGAGAGATATACGCTCTACATATCTCAAGAAACATGGGATGAAGAAAATAGAAAAGTTTATTGTCAATGGGCACAAATCTATCACTCCATGAATGCCGATCTTCCACAGATGAAGACATTGCTATAGAAAACTATCAAGGGATTAGTGAAGCATATGAAATCTTGACTGATGAGTACTGAAAAACGAAAACAAAGAAAACTGATGCAAACCAAACCAGCTCTAACTTGGTGCCAATGCATTAATAAACGATTGCAGACCAAATAAGGGTGGAAGTCATTTGCAAGAAATTGTTTCAGGTGCCCATCGTTTCTTATTCACTTGAATACTCTACTTTTTTCAAAACACTTGCAACCCATTATGAACTGGATTAGGTAATGACTCCCTTTTTAAGTCAAATTTATAAAATGTCAACTTTATTTTCTAATGATGGTATTGAAAAAAAAAATCATGAACAGAAAGACAATTGAGACTTCACAATAAATTAGGAAGCATGTTACAGAGTAATTAACGTCTACTAATTTTGCTTTTGAACTTATCTCAACTGAAGATTTCTGAATCTTTACCTCAATCAATTGGTTAGAGTATACACTATAAAGTCCTCATAACAACAAGATTTATCGGTTTGTTGCTTCAGTTCTCATTTGCAGAATAAGAAGCACTGAGCATTGACTTAGAGAAAGCAAGTTTAGCATGGAGGAGCTATGCTAGCACTTCAGTATAAACAATTCAACACCAGAATTTTTTTCCCCTGCAATCGTTAGTTAATGGCATTTGCTCCATGGAAGGGCTAGGTCTGAACAGTTTTCTCTATATTTGTTACCGTCTGTCGAGTTGGGCGGTCAAAGTATCTATTTTTATTCTTTTTTTTTTATTTTTAGTTTGAAAATTTTGAGATATTAAAAAAATACAAAAGGTCTCGTTAAATGACTCGCACATGTGACCTGGGATATCATGCTAAGTCTGACATGTTTCAATGTAATTCGGAGTGTACCACAACAAACACATAACCAAGTGCAGGAAATCCGAACAATATTCAATATATATTCAAATAGTAGTAAAGATCAGCTTTTTCAATTGCTTACGCCCTGTTTGGCATTGTTTTTACCTGTTTCTATTTTTTAGGAAATTCCCATTCTGGAACATGAAGCTCTTCAAGAATAATAGAAGTGTTCAGCTATTTGTTCCACGGGCACAGATTTCTGTTCTATAGAAACAGAAACAACCGTTTGGATAGCACAAGTATTTCTTAATATTAATTATGCAAATCTATCAACAAATTTTGCATTGTTGCTTCATTAAGCCAAAAATTAACAAAAAACAAGATCATTGTGAGTCTCAAGTCACATGAATCATAAGGGTTCATTTTCCAATTATATTTGATTTGAACTATAAAACAATGAATAATTATGGATATTCAACAGGAACATTGAACTACAAGATCAATTACAGGGGAACCCAGGTTGGGAGTTGGGAAAAGGAATAAATGAGTAGATGGAAGCTCAGATCATTACGAATTTTAGTGTAGATAGGATTTCAAGTCATTAGGAAATAGTTAGAGTTACGAAAACCAACCTGGTTTCATTTCAGCAACCCAAGTTGGGAGTTGGGAAAAAGGAGTAGACGGAAGCTCATATCATTAGGAATTTCAAGGTAGATGGAAGCTCAGATCATTAGGAAGTTGAGAAAATAAACCATACCTGTGTAAATGAAAGTTGTCATTAAGTAAACATCACAGAGTTGTTGCATCATTCACCTTGAAATAATATTGGTAGAGAGGAAAATCGAATGAGAGGCAAAATAGGGTGCCCAGTAACAAAGAAAAAATGATGATAAGGAAGACAAGCAAAGCAATGTTTATGTCGACAATAAGCAAAAATGGTGCAAAACAAGAGTGTTCACCTTTGTCGTTCATTGTCGAAAATGAGCAAAATCGAATGCTTACTGAAACCCCTAATCGTTCGCCTAAAATCTAACGCTCACTTCTCCTTAGTTGTACAACAGTAGAGAGAAGTGAAAGGAAGAGGAAAGCCATTAGGGTGGAGTTTATTAAGTTGGGAAACAAGGCATATGTGTTAATAAATTTGAAGTTCTTTGCCAGATCCGTTTCTATTACACAAAAATGCCGGTGCAACTGACTAAATAAACAAAACAGCCATGGGAATCTACTTCAGTAAATATAAGGAAATGGCAGTTGGGGTGACAGCAACCAAAATTGAGTTCTTACCAATAGAGTTTAATTTCAACCAATAAAGGCATGTACAAGAAGCAATCAAAGAATCTAAAACGCCATTGCCCATTGTCGTGCATTAACTCTTGAATCTTGATTGGTTCCGTGGCCGATTGTACACGCCTTTGTAAATCATCCCGTTTCCTTAGGACGAATTTGTTGTCCTTGTCAAGTCAGATTGTACAACATTTGAATGTCAGCTCAGAAAGAGTTTTAAACCTTATGCAGTCCTGGTTTTCTGTCCGTTCATGGATGCTTAATTGGAAGCTAGGTTACTCTCGGACTCTCGGTGAAGATTAACTCTGCTCTCTCTCTCTCTTCTCTTCCACTTGACTTTAGACTTTGGTTACTATTTATAAGTTATAATTAGTGATGAAACTATTACTTAAAAGGGCTCATCTCTTGCTTTTTCATTCTTGCACTTTCCTTCGGTCTGTAACAAGTTCTCCGTATCAATGTAAATCCTTGTACATGCGAGAATATGCATATAAGGGGAGGACGTCTGTTACAGATTGAATGGAAGTATAAGGATCCATTTGGTTCTTAGTTAGAGTAATTGGATTTGAAATCAAAATCTCTAGAATTGGAACCGGTATAATTTGTTTGGTTAAGACAGGAATCAAAATCTAAATTGAAATAAGTTGGAATGGAATTTCATTCCAGGGGGAGCAAGAATGGAAGTGGGATTCGGATTCCAGACCCCTATTCTTGTGAACCAAATGGGCCCTAAGAGATCCAAGTTCTTTTTCCTGCATGTAATGGAATACTTGTGATCAAAGACTAAGGGGATGTTTGAAACCGTGGCCGTTTTTCAAAAAAACGGTGCCACGTCGGATCTACATAGGCATTTCAGCAAACACCCATGTATCTCATTATTTGGTTCAGCCGATTATTAAAAAATCAGACATGCCTCGAAAATCGGGACCAATGTTTCATGCATCGGTGAACCGTTTCTCCAATAGTTGACTGATGCGTATCCTATGTGGTGCTTACCTGTCAACACATACATGAAAAACGGTGATGAAAATCATATGACAACCACCTTACAAAACAGCATAGTATTGCTCACTGCCTACATGGCAGAAGCTTTTTTTTTTTTGTAAAAAACGGATCTTAGAAACAGTCATTTTTTCTTGAAAATCGATCCCAAAAAGCGCCCATGCTTTCAAACACCATGTAAAAAGAAGCATAGGAAAATTTTCAGGGTGTTTTGTAATACTACCAATGAAAGAGTTTGGGTTAGAGATGCTAACAAGCATCACTGGGCTGGGCAATGTGTATGATTTTGTTTTTCAAAACAAAAAACAACGGGCACACCAACAAATTTGGAAAACAAAACCAATTATCTTGACAAATAACCCCTTAGCAGATTTCTTACACCCCATCCCTGAACGGCTAACCCTACCCTTCCAGAAACAACACTCTCACACCAATAAAAAGAAATAAGAAAAGAGATGAGTGATCCACAACGTTTTGGATTGCAAGAATTTATTTGTTGGTAAGTATTTGCTTCTTGTTACTATAGCCAGATACCCATCCAATGCGACAATTAACTCTTTGGAGAGCTGAAGCTTTAATTGAGCTGCTTTCACTTAGCTGCTTAGAAAGTTAGAAGTCTGTAAAACAAGAAGCATCACTCTAAAGCCAATTCTTTGGCTGAATGACAGCGTCCTTGGGCTTTCTGGTTTGTCTACGTGGGGGGTTCACTTTACAAAGCCAGAAGCCACTGCACGAAAGCCTCACCAAACGCGCACTTATTTCCTAGGAGGGGCTATCTGAGATTCTGAATTAGAGTCCGGATCTGCCGTGTGAATCTTGCTGTAGATTCAATAGACTTTCAACAATGTCCCAGTTTTAATGTGAATGCTCTTTCACGTGTGATCGATCGATCACTAACACAAGTCACAAACCTTTAGACCTTTTACATTAGTCACGCACGACCAGGACCTCTTCAAGCTTCAACCCTGCTGCTCATCTCTTACATCCTATTTATTTCATATTTCGGGCAAGCATAAATATAATTAAAAAAAAAGCTAAAGAAAATTGAATACAAGTGTAGCTAGCTAGAAACCATATAAAGACTACCATCTTCTTGCTTAAAAGAGAAGAGAAAAGAAGGCTATCTTCTTAACCTTGGTAGAAGTACAAATTAACAATTAATGGAACTACACAGAAAACATTATTGAATTAAACAGGCAGTAAAGAGAAGTAGCTCTTAGCTCCAACCTGGACTATTAATATACATTCAAGCAATCCTCCCAAGAGTGTACCTTGAAGACAAGCCATGGAGGTCATGGCTCATAAAAGACCTCTCAGCATATTTCAGAGGAGAAGGATTGACCTGCAGGAACAAATAATTCCCAGAAAAAAGATCACCCACATGAACTCCACTTTCCTTGAATCTCTTCACAACTTTATTCCACGAAAGCCTAGCAGCAGTAAATAACTTGGCCTTTCTCCTCAAGAATCTCCTTAAGCCCGGGATTCTGATCCTCAGCCTCTTCCTACTGCCCAACTTTCTAAACTTGGGCCAACTTATTGTCCTCCCCAAATCTCTCTCTTTTCTTCTTTCTACATCAAAAACACCTTCATTTCTTAACCTCTGATAGGAAAACTTGATGGCTGAAGCCATTTCAATGGCAGACATGGTGGTGTGTAAGGAATTTAAGGAGAACCCAGATGCAGCTGGCAACTGGCAAGTGAGAAGAGATGGGTCGCCTTCCTTTTTATCTTCTTCACGGGATCTTATAACCCAGATGTCATTTATTTATCCTCTCTTTATTTCTGCACGAGAATAAGGTCCTCGCACAGACTACTGGGTGTATTAAATGCAGCAAGGAGCTGATGAGCTATAGTCCGCTGGTACTGGTGTCTGGTGGTTGGCTGCTAGGCGATGGTGAATGGTGATGGCGCATTTATTAATTCCATGTACGCGACAAACAACTGAATTTACATTTTTCCGCTTTCTTCCTTCTTTCTCACCTTACACTACTACATAAGGCAAAATCCCTAATCTGGGCTGTGGACCCAACCTCCAGAGTTCTGGTTTCGGTACTCGAAGCTGGGCCTTGGCGGAAAAGTTGCATTGAAGGGCTTATAAATCTCCCAAAATAACCCATAATCTGACTGTTAAAAATGAACAATGTTACCAAGAGAGCATATGCACGTGAGAGTCCTTATCTGCTTGTTGATATTTAATGAGGTAAATTGGTCAATCGGGTAATTGATTATGATCTTTACATTCATTTGCTCCTATATTGAATTCCAAGGGAAGCAAAGATTCCGGTGAGAATCAGTTACTATCCTCTAGGGGGTGGGTAGTAAGCAATTTACCCGCATGATGATGATGCTCTCTCCCTCCCACTTCTCTTTTTACCTAGGTAACTTATATCGCTCAAAAACGCTAGAATCGATTTTATCCAGACAAATTTTACCTAAAAAACACTTATTCAAATAAATTCACTTAAATAAGTAAAAACAAATAGGGCCTAAATCCATTTTACCAAACTAATTTTTTATCTCAGGTACTTTACTGGTGAGGCATGTTAAGTGGCAAGTCTTCTCAAAGAATCACTCTTCAACCTAAAACTTAAACTATTAGGTTAGGTCATAGGTGCATTAATAAGTATTTATTTTTTAAGGTGCACCTTCACACAATTCCATCAGGCTTGAAGCATGAAGATGTAAAGACCCATTCATACCTTTTGCTGAAATTTAATTAATTATAATGAGGGATGAAAATCGAACACCAGACCATTTGATGTTCGATTTAACCTATAAACTTAATATAAGATTCACTGGGCAATGGGTGTTGATCCTACGAATTTTTGGAGTTATAGAATTCTTTCTTTAATTAGTTTAATATAAGCCAGAAACCAGTTCTTTCTTAATATAAGATTCACTGGGCAATGGGTGTTGATAAACATGGCCAAGATTTTACAGCCCTTCACATATCGACAGTTCCAGGCTTCTAGCTGTATTGTTATTGTTGGTATCATCTCGACTTGTCGATGATGAGAGAGGAATCTTCATTTAAAGCCGTAAAAAATAAATAAAATGATCTACATATCAGATAGTTACTAAAAGATCATTCAGACAATTTTATACAAGTTCTGTAGCCACTACCCAGACAATTGGCTTTATTATAATTGAGTCAAATTGCTCCAAAGCTACTTGATGAGCACTATAATTAGCAAACCTGTCCATTCAACTTATTCTATTGGTTTAGTAAGGAAGGGTGGATGAACAAGAATCTTATATGTGTTAAACTGGTTTTGGCCCAACGTGGCCCCACATGCTCCTCTGACAATCCTTCATTAACGGGACAAGCTAATTTGAGTCCAAAAACCCTTGTGACATGGTCAGAAATAAGAATAACCCACTCTGTCTTATGAAAAAACTTAATATTAGAAAAAATCAAAACTTCTGATGGTAAATATTGTTTGTGAAAAACATTGAGAAAAGCAAGCAGAGTAAAAGGGTGATTTGAACAGGAAGGTTGCAGTTTGACAGATTGGATTGAAAGAAAGACAATCTTCATGTTTCTTGAAAATCATCAAGGATCAGGTAGACACGTTATTGTAAATACGTTAAATGAACATTTTTAAATTTTTTTTGACACTTGTTTCTTCAAATACCTCCAATTTTCCCTTAAAAAGATTAAAGACAATCTTTAACAATTATCATAATATTTACAAAATACTCACTGTATGTGCTTCTTATGTTGTACCCACTGGATCTAGTCCCTCTTCTTTCATAAAGAGTATAATTATGCAAACCACTCCCTAATGTAGGAGAGAGAGAATTGGGTCTTCACTATTCACATTGGTGCTTCTACTTTCCTGCTGCTTTGTTGCATTCTTTTCATATATCATCTTTTTGATGACATTGTTCTCTAGCTATGAAAAGAACAATGGAATATTGAGAACTGCTGATCTTCTTAGAAATCAAGTTTCAAAGGTTCTTGATTGATTAATTATATAATCAGGACTTTAATTGTTTTTTCTTTTTCCTTTCTTATGTCCCATACCTCATATGATAATTAATTTTTCTAAAATAATCTTGAATTTCCACCAAAATTTTAGCTTTTATTTTTTTGTACACGCCCCACGTGGATAAAATACGAGTTTTAATTTCTCTTGATATTATTATGTTTATAGGAACCTACCTACAGTCATTGGTAAATGATAAGTATATAATAGTGTGTGGGCTCGCACCCATGTGATATTGCCTAGGGAAATGGTCAAGAGGCTTTAATTCAGACCACTGAATGGTTTATAAATTATTGGTTAACCATCCGACCTTTTTTATCAGGTGCGATCACGATAAAAATTTATGGAAAAGTATGGATTTATCCACTGCAAATTTCCGATTTACACTGCAGGCTATAAACATTCAAATGGACCCTTACCCACACTATATACATCCACGCCCGTGCATAAATTGACATCAATTGCAACTCGACACCTACCTTGATTGTATATTAAATTTACAAATTTTGACACTGGGTATCGGTCATTCTCCCAAAAATTTATTTTATGTAAATTCTTGACTACACAAAAGTCTCTTCAGATGAATTCAATATTTATAAATAGTGTACAAGGGACATTTCTTGTAGTCTTTGCACACACAAAAAAAAAAAAGGAAAAACCTTGACTTGTGGGCTGAACTGTTATTGTCTTATTAAAGATTTTTTCAAGGGACTTTCAATGGTTATTCACTCAATTTTACGTTCAATCTATATACTAAGGTTTAATTTAAGATGCATATGTGTAATGTAAAATCTTGTATTTACATTGTACATATTTGTATTCCTATTTTTTCTCAGTTTAATTTGAAATACATTATAAATACAAGGTTTAAAAATATAGGTTTTGCCACTGCATTCTAGTTCTGCTATCCACAAAGTGTTCCCACATCCATACCCACATGACACCATTGTGCTGTATATATTAAGAACATCTCACCATGAATAATGATAAAGGCATTTTTAGTGCACAGTTGTAATGTGCTATGAGTAGAGATCGATGTAGGTAGCAGATCCAAGACCATGGGAAAAGTAATAGCACTCAGTTTGGGAATAGTTCAAATACAAATAGGTATACTATAAATACATACAAAATACAAGGTTCTACACTATATATTTACATTTGTACTCTTTCAAAACTGAGCAAATAAATGACATATTAGAGATGGTGGTTATTTTTTTTTTTTTTTAAAGAAATCCCACCTAAAAAGGAAATATTTCTCTCAAAATTGAAATGTCTACACTTTCGGATCAGATTAGATCAGTAGCGTGTAATTTCTCCATTTTAGAGAGATTTTTCTTGAAGATCCTATCATAAAAAAATAGTTGATTCACTTCAAATGGGGTAAGTATGGCCCCGTTTACCAATGAATAGTGAGAAAGAGAATGATACAGTATTGGTTTAAACAACAATCAAGTGATCTTCGGGGTCCCGCATTTTTGTCTCAATGTTTATTTGTGAAGGAAAGGCAAGCTGGCTGGCTCTGTTTTTCTTATCCTAAGCCTCGTGAAAGGCTGCCAACTTTTGACGCTTTGTCTTCACTCTTCACCCTTTACTCCTCAGGGCATGTGGTTGTGGTTGGCATCTCATCTGCTCCAAAAAGGACGAAGGAATCATGTTAAATCTGTTCGGACTTGGGAGGAAAAATTAAAATAATATCACTTAAAGAAATATTTGATTTACTGTCTAAGTACTTTAGACTTTAAAAAAAAATCATTAATCAGAAGAAAAAAAAAATGGTTGCAAATTGCAGCATCCTAGGTTCGTTTTAAAAATCACAAGCCAATTAAACAAAAAAAGAAGATAGAGTTACTCGTTTCTTTCAACAAAAAATACATGGATCCTACCACGTTGGAGGATATGCATCCTGTCTTAGCCATTTGGTTTAGGAATTAAGAGTTTAGAGTTAGATTTTAGGGTTTTAGGATTTAAGATAGGACTTAGAGTTTAGATTTTAAGGTTTTAGGGTTAGTATTTAGGATTTAAAAGTTCAACATTTAGATTTTAGAATTTTAGGGTATAGATCTAAATATCAGGAGGTGGCAATTTAGATTTTAGGGTTTTAGGGTTTAGGTTTAAACATCGGGAGGTGGTAGGACCCATGTCCTCCAATGTGGTAGGAGCCAAGTATTGCCCTTTCTTTCAATAATTAAGTATGCTTTACTCTCTAGTGCATCTAAAATGGGTAGGTAGGGGTGTTCACAGTTTGGTTAACTGAACTGTGGGCCCTTTTTTGTAACCAAATCAATATTATTAGTTTTTGGAAAACCAACAATCGAAACTGAACCGAAGCCAATCAGTTAATCGATTGATCTATTCGATTTGTTTGTTTTTTAGTTTTTTAATTTTTACAATATATATTACAAATATATAATATTATATTTTAATTAATAAATAATATATCATATATTACAAATATATATTTATATATAATACATATTTATTAATTTATAATATATAATATAAAAATATATATATACCGATCGATTCAGTTAATTATCGATTTTTTATATTGGTTAATCAAAACTGAACTGATACCTTCGGTTTTTTTAAAAACACCAAACAAAATCAAACAGATCAATTCAATTAACCAAATTTTCAATTTGATTTTAATCAATTTTTTGGTCGGTTCAATTTTTTAGTTTTGATCCAACATGTTCCATCAGCTGTTTACACCATAGTGACTATACCCGCTACCTCCCTTTCAGGAAGTGGTCTACAGGTATATCCCGTGGATGATAATTACTCATTCGTTGACCCATGGGAGGCAATATATTGACCGCATTCATCACATCCTCATCTTTCTTTTTCTTAGTCAAAGTTTACTTTAATGACTGTCATGGCCCATAGGCCCAAACCCAAAATTTCCTAGTCAAGCCAAGCTGAAAATGATTACAACCATCTATATATGATCTTGAGGTTCATTTATAAATACAAATACATAGAGTGCAAAAACTTGTATTTGTATTTTGTATTATTTTGTATAAATTTGCACTATATACATTGCATTTGTACTCTTTTCAAATTGAGTCAAAATTACAATACCCCTCTACGTCATCGCCTTTCAACCGTTCCATCAACATTCAAAGCCTGTTCGCTTACTCTAAAGTCTAACATCTAATGCAATAATTGCATTAAGAGGTATATTGGTAATAGTGAATTTTTCTTTCCTCTAAACTCTAAATTTTAAAAATTATCAAATATCCATTTTGACCCCATATATGAGAGTTTTTGTTTGTCTTTCTGAGGCATCATTGAAAAATAAAAAAAATAAAAAAATTGTATAATTACACTTTAAGAGATAAAAGGAAACGAATAACCACGTTTTCTTTTAAAGTTAAAAGATTCCTCTTAAGAGATAAGAGTTGAGAGGAAATGAACAAACCCTCACTCTCGTGACCTAAGAACTACTTTCTTTCCCCATCATTTATAATGTGTGATGGATGAAATACCTTTCTCCAAAAATCAGATCCTTATGTGTATTTAAATGTCGAAGTCTAATATTTGTCTTAACTCTCAAGTGTGATATCGGAGAATTTAAGAAGAATATTCAATATTTAATTTTTAAATATTATTAGCCTATTCTTCACAATGCATAAATTGATGCATTCATAAAGAAACAAAAAAAAATTGAGCATTTTCGAACAATTTCTATTGTGTAGAAATCTTTTTTAATCAGTTATGTTTAATAAAAAGAAATTGGAAAAAGGAAACTTTATAAAAATTATTTCGAATTAAAAGACTAAAGAGTTTTATATTAATACAGTCCGAACCACATCAATGAAGATATAAATATAATTTGTATTTTCTTATTTAATTCAAATATAATACAAATCTTGTTTAAAAAAATAACTTACGGTTTGTGGGTTTCCAAATTTATAATGTAATTTATTTAAATGAAAGGTACTATATTGGCACATGACCAATACGCTACACCCAGTTAGCGGGGGCGGGGCTTGTGGTAGTGGTGGCAGGGATGCTCGCTGAGTCCTCTGCAGTCTGGACGGGAGATTCCCAGAGTTCATGTTGCTAGGAGATCCGGAGTCGCTCTCGTGGGTCCACTTGACCGACCCACTTGACATTCACAACACGGAGAGCTTGCTTGTTTCAGTGGGTTGTGGGTTGGTTTGAAGTTTGAACCCGCGACTCCTCAAATGGATGAAGGTTAGACTGACCAAACCAACTGAACTACCACTTTCTACTAGGTCATCAGCAAATTCCATCTACTGACTTCTGTTTCATGAACGGCTAAACACAAACTTTACTTATTAGACTTCCAAATTTCAATACCCTGATTCCCATTAAGAATAAACACGTACAAATTCCAACAAAAGCAAGAAAATAAGATAAAGAACATAGCGTACTGCTCTCTAGTGAATAAGACTTTGAATCTAGAGAAATGTACAAACAAATGGCGACCTACCTTCTGCTGCTTCCCCCCAGATTAACTTTTAACAGTAAAACTCGACCAAAATCTGAAAATAATTTACAAAGAATCTTGGGATCGCTTGGTGCCACCACCATCATGGAAGCTGAGAAATTTGAATTAAAACAAAGGTCTCAGTAAAGCTTTATTCTGGTTTCGATTGGACTACGGCAGATAGGACATGACTGAAGATCGGCTCCACACTCGCAGCAGGTCTGTGGGAAAAACCCCTACCATGTTAGCATAGTTTTCTCTCTTTATGCTCTCAAGCTTGTGAAGAAATTATGGTAATGAATTAGATTACCTGATGCCCGCAGCCAAAAGCCATGTCTTTTTGATTGGTAAGACAAATGGGGCAAACCTGTGCAAGCACCCAATAACGACTATTAATCTTCACATAGCCGTAGCTTTAAAAAGGACCATATACGTATGACTTTCAAACAAGGCACTTTTGTGTTGTTTCCCTAAATGACCTCCAACCAAGCCATAAGCAATGGTTATCTACCTGGTTATCATAAGTTGAATTTGATGGGGGAGCCATGCTAGCAGATGTATCACGTCCACCATAGGAAGTTGAACTCTGCTGGAAACTGTTTGAGCGAGAAGGTTTCAAGTTGCTACTGCTGCTAAATGAAGTTGCACCATAAATAGGTGGAGGAAGAGGAAACCTGTCTGGAGCTTTTCCTCTCCGACAGCTTAAGCAAATGAAAGGAGAACTGTTTAGCTAAATTTAGCACAAATTCAAAGCAAATTTACATGACAACAGAAAAATCTGACAAGACAAAAGCAAAGCTGGGAGAGGATCCAGTTGTTACCCCAATATATTAAGTTCTATTGTTGCTTTATACTGAGAAGGTATCTCCATCAGGGCTGCAAGAGCAAACTCAGTCTCTTTTTTGGAAACTGGCACATTCTTCGACATAATTTCTGTAAAATTCACAAACTAAACAGAAGAAAATAATCATCAACATTTATATAATTGCTGTCAATAAGATTCAGAACATAGAACACAAACACAGATTGAAAGCAATCTATATTCCATACAAACCTGGAAATTATCAAAGGCCCGAGAAGGGATGTTATCATCAAATTCCCTCATCATGTCCCATGGCCCATCTCCAACTCCAACTAAAATAATGGACAAAGGGTACTCACTGCAAGAAAAATTATATAAGAATACTGATTGGCAAAGAAGAAGTTGATAAAGAAACGAGTTATAACCTTGCTTGCACAATTGCTTCAACAGTCTTTTGCTCCTGTGGACTTAGCTGGCCATGTTCAGTATCTACACTTCTTGTTACCTGTGAAACCCAGGTTTCCGTGAGAAGCAGACTAGACAACATAGGAAAATTGCACATATGGGTAAACCTATCCACCTAGTGCAATCAAACAAAAATTACTTTGGAGGACAATACTAGGGTCTTTTTAAGGTTGAACTATGTTACTTTAGCCAAATTTGCATGCTAGGAGTAATGCCAGTTACGAGCTCCCTACACATTGCCATTGATTTTTGGCAGTTTTAGAAGTCATGAACTACAGTTTGATGGCTAATGCCAAACATGATGTTTTCCTCACAACTTGTTCAAAATATTGTCACTTGGAAAGTAAAGCACTAGTTAAACTAAAATAGAATATGAGGCAAAGATGGTACACCTGCCCATCAGCAATAATCAATAAAACATGATACTGGCCACCACTTTGCTCAACAATAGTTACTGCCATTTCAATGATTGGAGCAAATGATGTTGGTCCTGCCACATGGAAACATAACCATGGAACCATAAGGACCAAATGAACTGCTTCTAGATCATAATAAAGCAACAAAAGGAAAATAAAAACCTGCTAATCTTAGATGGGGAACTATTTCTCTATATTGTGTCAATGCTTCCTCAAATCCATTACAGAGTCTCTCATCAGGATAGAAACTGAAGACATCCTGATCATGTGTTGAAGCTGCCAACATAGAAGACAAATACAGCTGACTTTGTTATCAAGATAAATCTAGTGGCAAATCACTAAAAACATCTTAATAGACAATTACCATCTCCAAATCCAAAACAGGGGATCAAGTTATCCTCATCAAATGCACTTAATGTTCTTCCAATAATAGATATTGCTTGTTCATAAGGATTTTGCGTGTCTCCTAGGTGATGCAGGCTTCTCCGGTTGAAGGACCTCGCACCTAATTTCAGAGCAAGTCAAAGTATTTTTCTTGCAACTCATAAAAGAAGTTCAAAGCATATAAATGAATTCAAACCTGTCCACTCATTGCTCTTTGTGAAATCAATGCCAACGATAAGATTAGAAGACTCAAGGCCAGCCTGTGCAAGAGCTTCAGTGACCTGAAGTGAGGTAAAATCTTAGTCATTATTTTGTAAGCTCTAGAACTATCTGTATTAAAAAAAATGGGGGAGGGGAACCATTAGTAGGCAATGCCAACAAAAGGACAACTTTTTTATGGGTAACAGTAGAAGGACAATTTTCTTATCAATATAGAAAAAAAAAAAAAAAAAGTATTACCACCATGAGCAACAATGAAAGAACATTAGTTCAAAATTTTCAGATTCATAAGATAACACAAATATAACCCGTACTAATATTTAATCACCTTTCATCCGACCAAATCTCATCCCAGAACCCCGATACTAGTTTCGGAAGTTTTAATAGTTTCCTTCACAAAGAGAATTGTTTGCTTTTTATGGATAACCTTGTAAGCATGGTTCAAATATGAAGAAAGGTATTAAACATTTCAACCCATAGGGGTGTTACTCATAGATAGAAATTGTTCCAGGTGTTAAGGTTTGAACAAGCCCATCTGTAAGAAAGGTATGAAACATTGAATATGGCCATTTATCCTAAATCCCGATATTTGGCATTGGTCACCCTGAAAACTGATACACATCATACAATACACACCAACACATTGCGATATTTTGAACCTTGCTACTAAGTATGTCTTCAAATTAAATCAACCCATAAACCATCATAATAACTATCTCTACAAAGTTCCATCTCTGTATTTTGTTTTGTTTTATTTTACATTTTTTTTTTTTGAATTCCCTATTCTTCCACAGTTCTGCAAATATTCTACAATTCCCAGCAATTTGAATCCTTTCCTTTAGTCTCAAAATCATCTGTAAACCCTAGTTTTTGAATTTTATTTTTTTATCAATACCATAGTTTCTGAATTTTCCATTCTTCCACAACAAAGAATATGCAATTCTCAACAATTGGACTCAAAACCATATTAACCCATTCTTTTAGTCTTAGGGGCCATTTGACAACAACTAAAGTGGCTGAATTGAATGACTTGTTACTTTGTGTTTTGGTGACTAAGTTATGAAGGAGGTTGTAAGGTCATTAATGAATAATGACTGAAGCTGAAGTTAGGTTGACTACCATCATGTCATATGAATTCTAAATTAGTTTATGTAATTATATTAGAAGAATTGGCCGTACATCAATTGCTACTAGAGCTATTGGAGTAGTGGAAAGTTGCAAGTTCAAGATGTTTGGCTCACAATCATACTTTTCAATAAAGTTAACCACCCCACTTATACAAGTGAAGCTCCCATCAGACTAATAGCTAAGGAGGATAACAGTAAAAATTCAAATGTATTGCAGTTCACAATTGGCCACAGCAGAATATGTTGATTCAGGGAGATGGAAGTCCTTTATGCATGGTTCTGATTTTTATTTCTGAACAGTAGTAATCCATACATAACAAGCAAAATAAATGATTAGTCTTCTTCCTCCTCTTTCCAATTAATGAATCCTACAGTAGTTGGTATTAGAACTACTTGAGTAGCGGAAAGTTGCTGCAGTAAGAACTCAAGATGTTTTGCACAAAATCCTACTTCTCAATAAAATCAACCACCTCAGTTATACAAGTTCCAATCAGCCTAATGGAGCAGAAATCCAAATGTAGTACAATTAAAAAATGGCCACACCAGGATAAATATTTTCAGCGAGATGGAAGTCTTTGGTAGTTGGTACACTGTTCCAATGTTTTTCTTCTTTTTCAAACAGGAGCAATTCATGTGTAACAAATGAAGCAAATTGATCATCTTCTTCCCCTCTTTCAAAACCCTTTCTGGAGCATGATATCCCAAGTTCCAGAACAATAAAGCAACAATAAGCAGAACTGAGATTGCATGGCTCTCAAATACAAAAGAGAGGACATTTGAAGAAATACATCTAGAATGTATGGTCTAACCTGCTCCAAGGAATTGTAATTATCAGCTATCCGTGAATACCTCCTTTCCAATTTCCTTCTGGGATCCGGGGCCCGAGAATCATAATTTTCAGGTGGAGGAGCATAATGATACTGTGGTGCATAGTTTTGCTGAGAAGCATAGTTTGAATTTTGTTGAGCATCTGGCGACTGGGGATAACCCTGATGATTCCATGAAGAACTAGACCTGAACGAGGAAGACTGCCTCCAACTAGCCGACCTTGAATTTTTACCCCCCATCAACTTTATAATCTACAGAGATTCTCTTATGCTTAACAAATTTGAGTTCTCTAATTGAGAGGAAGAGACACCAAATTGATGCAACAAATCACCTACAAAGCAAACGAAACATCATGAACATCATGAGAACCGTAGCAAAGGAGAAGAGGAAAAACACCTTTTCTCAGCACGATAAACCAAACTTCAAGTTACCGCTAAAAACAGTTCTATTGGAAGATATATCCACGCCGCATGGAAATTCTCTGCACAAAGGGAAAATGCAAAAAAAAAAAAAAAACTCGTTTTCTTTTCTCCCTTTCTTCGGCTACAAGGATGCCATCTCGTAAAAAACTTAAAATTCCAGGAAAAAAAACAAATAAATAACATTTTTTCTCCCAATCTGGAATAAAGACCGAAAAGGGCGGCTTATAGCGATAGGTTAAAACCGCCGACCTTTCAAGTTTCAAAACAGTTATAAGAAATCCCCCTCTTCGAAGTTAGATATCTACGAAAAACAAGACTCCTTAACGACCAAAACAAAAGACTCTAAAGAATATCTAGCAAAAAAAGACTCAGAAGGTACACAAAGACAAACGGCGAATGAAGATACAGATACGTAACGGGACTCAGGCTCCAGGCTTATTAGTTATTTAATTAGAATTCTCGATGAAATATAATACACAGGCACAACTTCGCATCCTAGCAAACGAAGTATAGAAAAGAAAAGAGGCAAGTTATTTACAAAAGCTTGCTTATTTTGAGTTCTACCTAACAAGGCCTCCCTTTTTTATTTATCGAACTTAAGACATGATAGAATCATTAAATTTACTGATAAATTTTCTAAACAGTCGACCTGAATCTTGCCGCCTTCCTTGATAGATCTCAGTGTTTTTTATTCTTTTGAGCCATACCAAACAAGAAAACCCTAGTTCCACAGATTCACGGCTATTTTGTCAGAACCACTAAATCCTCAGAATTAAGCTGAAACTACTACCACTAGAAATTGAAAGCTCCATTGTACCTAGATAAGAAGAATCAATCTTCTGTAATAATTTTGCCATGTTTTTCGTCTTCGTCCTTCTAAGCTTCCCTTTCTATCATGGATGGACGATTCATACGTTGGAGAGCAGACAAAGAATCTGGGAAGGATTGGGAGAAGTGGTACTCTACTCCCTGTGCAGTCCGGTGCAGCGATTAACCGATTAGGGTAATTTTGTAAATACAGAAAAAGTGGATCACCTTTTAACGCTGATAGCCTGATACTTGATGATAAAAGTATGGAGGAGTTGCCTCCAGGAAGTTTCTCTTTGCAAAAAAAGCTGAAACTTTTACTGTACGAGTGGGGTGCGGATGACGAAGAAGACACCATCAATACATCCAATTATGACATCGACGATCATGACAGCTTGGAGTGGAGTGTATGCTTGGATTACAATCTCGACGACTTTCGACGGTGTTGACTGTTTAAGTGCACGGTACAGTTATGCTCCCAGTAAACTTCCGGGTTTGCGAGTAAGTTGTTTGTATTTTTTGAGGAATAATAAGTTGTTTGTATTGATCACTTGATCAGTGCTACTGAAGATCTTGTTGTTAGTACCAAATGAATATTCTTCTGATCGAGACCATTAGCCACCGTTTGATTTTGTTACCTACTCTTCGTTTACTCTATACATCCTAATCATCTTGGTCAAGATCGATTGGATTAAAATGAGGCGATTGCAGTATATGAAATTTGCTCATGAGAGTGGACAAGATCCGCCAATTAACACGGCATAGGCCGGCAACATGGTGGGGTCAGAATCTTTTGTTCTGAAGACCGTACAAGTAATCCAGCTGGCTATATAAACCGATGCCTTTTTTGGTAGATGTTATCAACGGCTGTGGATTAGACTCTTGTCGTTTGCATGATATTCCTGTTGTAGTGCGATCTGGTTATTCCCGGTTGGTGGGTGATCTAAGAGTTAGGTGAATCTGCAATACAGCGAATCAAAAAACTCAGGGTGACTAATTCAACGAGGTTGCTTTGATGCTTAATTCAACAAACCGTGTTGTGAACTGAAAAGCTTTGAGAGCTAGAGAGCTAGAGGGCTAAAGAGTAGAAAAATCACGTGCACCTTGTGTCATTGAAGTTGGTGCCTTTATATAGTTGAGCCCTCGCAGGTTTTGTGGATCGGTTTCGGGATCTTCGTCCTGATGGGATCCATTTCCGCTTTAATTGGAGAGTAACGTTATCAACTAATAAAGATTATCAATTCCGCCCGATCTAGCAGGGGAAAGGATTAGGCCTGCCATTACGCGATCTAATCTCGTGAGTTTCGAAGTCTACTGGAGAGACTTCTAGGTACGTTACGTGGCGGTCTGGGTCAGTAGCCCCGAGCTGATACTTCGATCTTTTACTTCCGAACTGGAGTGAATGCTGAGGTGACTCTGCACCGAGGGGACTCTATGCCGAGGTGATTGAATACCCGAGCTCAATTGTTGCAAATTGGGCTTGCCGGGCTGAGGAGTTCATGGACGATTTAGATGGATTTGGCGTGGGGTCTGACAATCTGAAGAGAGAATCGTTGGTCGGGCCTGTTCAACCGTCTGGCTCAACCACGAAATGACCCAGATCGTCTCCCGGGTAGGCGTAGATGTCACGGTGTTTATAAACTCCATGGACGTCAAAGAGCGCACTCAATCGATTTCGTCCTCGGGTGTCGTGCAACCGGTTTTCATGAGTCGTTGGATCGAGCAAGTCTTAACCGTTGATCGCCGCGCGGTGAGCTATAAATATGGGGCCGAGGGGGCCCTCTTCTTCGCCAAAAATCTTGTGATTGAGCTCTCTCGAGATCGCGTTGGAGTCCTTCAGCTAGTCACATCTCCCCTTGTGTTTCAAGGTCGTTTTTGTCTTTTTTGGTGAGCTCTTCTTTTCTTCCTTAGTTTGTTCTCCTTTCATTTTCCTATTTCAATATGTCTAGTGCTAATACAGATAGGCTTCTTAGTGACTCTAGTGGGCTTGAGGGTGCTGAGGTGCAATCATTGGCTCCTACTGGTGAGGTCAGCTCCTCGCTAGGTGGTTCTCCCCGTCGCCCCTTAGGAGAAACCTCTTTACCCGAAGTCGAGTCATCTCGGCCTGAGGAACCTGTAGCTCAGGAGGAGGGACTGACCTCCAGAGAGGGGGTCTCGTCTTCTTCTCGGGGTTGGGATCCAAATGATTTCAGGCCTTCCACTATGACCTCGAACAGGCTACTGCCCGAGGTAGCTCGATACCGTCTTCCCGATAACATAGCTTTCAGTATTTCTTTGAATCGGTACCCTTAGGTTCATGGTCATCATGAGCTCACGGTTTTCGAAGAGCAGCTCGTGGCTAGGCTGGCTTCCCGCTCCACCCATTCATTATAGAAATAATTAAGTTCTTTGACATCACCATCGACCAATTACACCCGAACTCCATCCGAACTATAGTAGGTACAATCTCCCTATTCCACGAGTACAACCGACCTCTGTCTTTAGACGTTTTTAGCTTGATCTGCTCAATCAAAAAGAACTATGCTTGCTTGCATGGGGACGTCCAATAGAGTTACTACATCTCTCCTTGCCCCGGGTTCAAAATCTTGTTCGGTAGCCCAAACAAAATACCGACCTAGAAGAGGAGATACTTTTTTGTCTGAAACCCTAAGGGGTGGCCCGTCCTAACTCACTGGCAGGTGGCTATTAAAGACCTCATGGTGAGGCTAGATGCGGAGACCAAGGCGGTTGTTAACTCCTGGAGGGACCTCGACGTAGAAATGAGAGATTTCTTGGCTGAGGAGAAGCTTGTGCGAGCTTGGCTGAGCCCTCCTGGTAGGCCTCCACCTCAGTGCTCATATTCTTTTTTACTTTGAATTTTCTTTATTTCGTGACTAACCTTTTCTTTTTCTCTTGCAATAGCCATGTCGGAGGTCGATGCAGAGAACCTTTTAAAGAGCTTCCAGAGAAGGAAAAAAGAGGAAGGCCTCAAATAAGTCTCACCGGGAGGTTGGTCCCTCTGCCCCATGCCATCGAAAGCTTCAAGGAGTCTCCAGAGTTCCACAATCTCCAGGTCGAGTACGGATCGAGCTCTTACTGGTCTGGCTTCAAGCTATGCAAATATCTGATGCAGGAGAAGTTTCCCAAGCTAGACCTCGGAGTTGTTTCTATGTCTGACCTTACTCCTGAGATGGCGAAGGCGGCCAACGAAGAACCTGGCTCCTCCAAAGAGGAAAGCGACGATGAAGTCCCCGAGGCAGGCCCATCAGGTCGAGAGGACGCAGAGGAGGATCATATGGAGACCAACCTGCTTGGTAGTTCGGATGCATGATTCTTGCCTCTTTTCTTGCACCTTTATGATGTACACCCCGAGCCTCCGAGCTCAGTTCACAGTGAAAGTTTGTTTTTTTTTGTATCCAAAACTTTATATCAATGAAATACAAGTATTTTGGCTATCTCTTGTGCAAGAAACTTTCTAAGTGTAAATAACTCCCGAATTGGCAAACTAAACCAAATAGGAGAAAAAAATTTCTAAGTGTTGGTTACCCCGAACTGTCGCTATCAAGCTGGACTCCAAGTAGGGTTAACTTCTTATTATTGTATGCCAAGGTGGGCTAGACATAGTAGGTTTTGTACCTGAACTGTCTATGCCTTAGGCATGAGAATTGATTTGCCAATGCCGAAGAAGCGACTAGGACTTGTCTACCTATGCCGAAGAGGCAACTAGGACTTGTCTGCCCATGTCGAAGAGGTGACTGGAACTTATCCGCCCATGCCGAAGAGGCAACTGGGACTTATCATAGTGCCGAGGTCTTATGTCAGCTAGGCATCATGGCCCTTGGGCTTCTGGGAGTGACTCACAATCCTCTCTCCAGTTCGATGATCACAAGTAATATCTTCTTAGGTTGCCAATGTTCCATTTTTGAGGTACTTGTTTCCCCTCCAAAGTCTCGAGCTCGTACATACCTTCCCCAAATACCCATCTTACTCGGTACGAACCTTCCCAATTCAGTCCAAGCTTACTGATGCCGGGCTCAGGTACCATAACCTTCCGAAGAACCAAGTCACCGATGCAGAAGTGTCGCTTTTTGACCCAGACGTTATAGTACCGAACTACTCTTTGTTGGTAAGCTGCAGTTCGAATGTATGCCAGGTCTCGTACTTCTTCCACCAGGTTTAGGTTGGTACGGAATTCATCACCATTCGTCTCTTCATCATAGGCCTCCAAGCGTAGTGTAGGCACCTCGATTTCTTTTGGGATCACCGCTTCTGTGCCGTAAGTGAGGTTAAAAGGAGTCTCACCTATGGCAGTCTTGATGGTAGTTCAGTAGGCCCATAGTACACTAGACAGTTCGTCAACCCACAATCCTTTGGCTCAAGCTAAGTGAGCTTTCAATCCACGAAGTATGGCTCTATTGGTGACTTTTGCTTGCCCGTTCGCTTGGGGGTGTGCCACCGAGGTGAAAAATTTTTTGAATTCCCATTTCGGCACACCAATTCTAAAACTTGATATCCTCGAATTGCTTCCTGTTGTCAGAAATGAGTACCCGAGGTAGCCCAAAGCGATACACTATGTTCTTCCAAAAGAAGTTTTGTATGTTGCGGGTTGTGATTGTTACTAGAGGTTTAGCTTCCACCCACTTCGTAAAATAGTCTACTACTATGACCAGAAACTTTCTCTGTCCTGTCGCTGGCGGGAATGGGCCAAGTATGTCGATTCCCCACTGTGCAAAGGATCACGGGATAGTAAGGTATTTCATATCGACAACAGGTCGGTGGTGGATGTTAGCGTGCCTCTGACACTTATTGCACCTCTTGACGAGGTCGAGTGTGTCTGCCTTCATCGTGGGCCAGTAGTAGCCCTACCGTAATGCCTTCTATGCGAGAGCCATGCCCCCCAAGTGTCTGTCACACAAGCCTTCATGGGTGTCACGGAGTACGTACTAGGCCTCAGAGGGTCGCAAGCAATGCAAGTGGGGGAGCGTGAAGCACCTTATGTACAGTTGTCCGTCTATAATGACATACTTAGCCGACTAGTGCTCTACACTTCGGGCCGCATTGCATTCTATAGGAAGGGACCCGTGAAGCAGGTAACTCACGAGTGGGTCGATCTAGCTCGGTTCTGCTTGTGCTACAAGAGCGACCTCTCCTCCCCCCCCCCCCCCCCCGAGAATGCTAGGCCGAGGTAAGTCCTCAATATACATGGTCTGCATGGTGTTGCAGCTTGTGCTGGCTAATCGGGAAAAGGCATCAGCCTTAGCATTCTTGGACCTCGGAATCTATCTGATGAAGTAGGAAATGAAGCCGCATAGGATCTCCCTAATTTAGTTGTTCAATGCCACGACCCCAAACCAGAGTGCGTATTCCAACTTCACCTCGCTTGGGCCATATAGAATTATTCTTGCACCACTTCCTTGTTGGTTGGATGAGCCATTAACGTGGAGAATCCAGGGCTCCTCGTTCTAGGTTGGACCTACTCTGATCGAGACCGGCGTTGCACTGGTTGATGCTTCCATCGTCTGTTCGAGCTCGGTCAACTCGGGAGTTGCGGTACTGAATGAACATTATGCCACAAAGTCGACCAAGGCTTGGGATTTGATAGTCATCTGAGGTTAATAGTGGATGTCAAACTCACTTAGTTCGATAGCCCACTTCGTCAATCTGCCAGACACCTCGGGCTTGAGCAGGATCTGTCTCAGAGGCTTGTTGGTGAGGATGATGATGGTATGGGCTTGGAAGTATGGACGAAGCTTGCGAGCTGCTATGATTAACGTGTACACTAATTTCTCGATCTCCAGGTACCTGGTTTTTGCGTCCTATAAAACTTTGCTAACATCGTAGATGGGTCATTGGACCCGATCTACCTCTTTGATTAGTACTGAGCCGACCACCTCATCACTCGCAGAGAGGTACTTCTTTAATACATCCCCTTTCTCGGGTCGGTTCAGAACCGGGGTGCTAGCTAAGTATCTTTTTAGCTCGTCAAAGGTGAGCTGACACTCTATAGTCCACTCAAAGTCTCAACTTTTTTAATGTTTTTAAAAAAGGGTAGGCAGCGATCTGCCGACTTGGACATAAAACGGCTCAGGGCGGCTATCTGGCCATTTAGCCTCTGAACCTCTTTTAGTTTGCGGGGTGGTCTCAGATCTAAAATGGCCTTTATTTTTTTTCGAGTTGGTTTTTATGCCACGTCGGTTGACTATATAGCCCAAAATTTTACCCAAGGTGACCCCGAAGACACACTTGTTAGGATTTAATTTCATATTATATTTTCATAAAATTTGAAAAACACTTCGCAAGTCATCTAACAAAAAATTTGAATTCTAGGTCTTCAGGACCATGTCATCAACATAGCATTCGACTTTATTGCCGATTAACGGCTCAAAAATTTTGTTTACAAGTCTTTGAAAGGTTGCCCCGACATTTTCTAGTCCGAAGGGCATGACCTTGTAGCAATACAACCTGAGTCAGTGATAAAGGCAGTTTTTACTTCGTCGGCAGGGTCCATCCTAATCTGATTGTATCTAGACCTGTTCATGGGTTGGGTTGGGCCGGGCTTTCACTTTGTATTAACAGAATTTTCTAAGGCCCGAGCCTGAGCCCGGCCCGACCATCAGGCATACAACTTGGGCCCGAGCCCGACCCTCATAAAAAGCCCGAAGCCCGGGCCTGGGCCCGAGCCCGAAATTTAGCCCATACTGTTAGCAGCTAAATAGAGAGAGACAGAGATTATAAAGAAAAGAATAAAAAATGTATATATTAAATTATAAATATATATTTTAATAAATATTATATTATTTATATATTTTATATAATATATAAAATACATATTATATATGTTATAAAATATATAATGCTGAGTCAAGTCGGGCTTTTGTGACAAATCTCGAGCCCGGCTCGAAACACATTCGGGCTTAATGTGTTAGGCCCGCGGGCCTAATTACATGACCAAGCCCGACCGGGTGTGGGTCGGGTCGGACCGGGCCATCAGGCTACCCAGCCCATAAATAGGTCTAGTTGTAACCAGAATAGGCGTCGAGGAAGCTCAGCAACTCATGCCCTGTGGCTGCGTCCACTAGGTGGTCGATCTTGGGCAGTAGGAAACAGTCTTTCGGGCAAGCTCTATTCAGGTTGGTGTAATCGACGTACATACGGCACTTGCCATTGGCCTTTTTTACCAAAATTGGGTTAGCTACCCAGCTCGGGTAATGGACTTTACTGATGAAGTTTGCCGCTAAGAGATTCCCGACCTCTTCATCGACTATCCTCTAGCGTTCTGCGGCGCGATTGCGCTTTTACTGTTTAACTAGGCTGACTAAGGGATCAATATATAACTTTTGAGTTAGAATCTTGGAATCTATTATGGGCATCTCTGTCGCAGACCAAGCTAATATATCTAAAGTTTGTAATAAGAAGCTTACCAGCTGAGAGCAAAGTGGCTCCTTGATCGAAGCATCGATCTGGAAAGTCTTGGCTGGGTCATCGGTTGAGACCGGGATGTGAACCGTCTCTTTCGTTAGTGTAGCTCGCTCGTCGGCACACTCCATTTGTTGCTCGAGCTCAATCTCATCCGCTAGCTTTGCTTTCCCCTTGAGGGCGACTATGTAGCACTTATAAGATTCGAGCTTGTCACCTCGCACGACCCCTATCCCATAATCCATTGGGAACTTCATTGCCAAATAGTAGGTGGATACTACAGCATGTAAGGCGTGCATAATGGGTTGACCTACTATGGCATTGTAAGGAGAGGGAGTTGCGACCACCAAAAACGTATGCTCGAACCTCATGATATTCAGCCACGTGCCAGCCTCTACGAGTACTGGGACTCACCTGAGAGGTCTGACCTCCTTGCCGCTAAAGCCTACCAAGGGAGTATCTGTTGGCTTTAGGTCGCTTTTCTGGAGTTGCAGCTTGTCGAAGGTGTCCTTGAACAATATGTCCGCTGAGCTACCAGAATCCACTAGGATGCGCTTAATTTTGAAGTCGTTGAGCCTCAGTTTTATCACCAGAGCGTCATCGTCAGGATACTGGATCCTGCGCACATCGTCCTCCGTGAAGTACATTGGTTGAGGTTGCTTTGGCGGGTTCTGCTCCTTGTATTCTAGTTCACGGACTAAGGTTTGTCTTGCTGCCGAAGTACACCCCGCGATGATAGACCCGCCAGTAATCATATTGGTTACCCCGTGGATTGGTCTCTCCTCAGGCAATTGCCGTGGTGGTTGCTCGTTTTTCCTGTTGTTGGACTCGGGGGCATTCCTTCTCTGGTCCCCCTGCCAGTCTGCCTGCTGATCTGTTTGGCTTCTTTCTTCTCACTGTACAAAATTTTTCAAGTACCCGTGGCAGATGAGCTCCTCTATCTTGTCGTGGAGATTCCTACAGTTCTCCGTGTTGTGCCCGTGGTCTCTGTGAAAATGACAGTAGACGTTCTGGTTTCTTGTTGCAGGATCCCCCCAACCTAGGAGGCCACTTGACAAAGGAGGAGTCCTTGATGGCCATTAGGATTTCTCCTCGCTTAGCGTTGAGAGATGTGTAGTTTGTCCTTTCAACAGGTGAGGTTCTGGAGCACCGACTTGACTTACGAGATCTTGAAGGAGATCAACTCCCAGATTTGTTTCCCTCTACTCAGGGACTTATTCTTTCTTCTTTTGCGTCTGTCACTACTTGTGTTGTCACTATCTCTTTTTCTTTTTTTTATCGGGTTGTCATCCTTCTGGTTCATTTCTTCTTCAGTTCCAATGAATTAGTCAGCTAGCTTGAGGAATTCTGTGATGTCTTTAGATTTATTGGCTACCACATGCCATTTCAAATCTCTGTGAGTTATGCCTTTCTTGGCTGCCATGAGTCTTACCACCGGGTCTAAGTCGGGGATCTGCATGTAGGTATCGTTGAAGCATTTAATGTAGCTTCTAATCGACTCCCCTTCTCCTTGAACCATGTTGAGGAGGCTCTCCTACAACCTCGGGCACTTCTTGCTAGTGATGAAATGCAAGGTAAACAACCCTGCGAACTATGCCCAACTTTTTATGGACCCTGGTGCGAGGTTCCGGTACCATGTTCGAACTACCCCTTGAAAGTGGAGAAAGCCACGCACATGCAAGGCTTGTCAACCCCAGCTAGGTACATCTTGGACTGAAAGGAGTCCACATGATCATTAGGATCAAAAGACCCGTCATATTTGTCTAGGGGAAACAACCCGGAAAGTAGGGGAGGAGCAGCCTTTGTAGCTACTGAGCTCGCCTCCTCCTTACCTTTAGCATGTCCTTCTTGTTGGTTGAGCCTCACTGGCTGGCTGTTTTGAGCTAAAGTACGGCGTGCCTTGCGATGCCTCCATTGTTGCTTCTTTATCAGCTCGACATTGGTGTTGCTAATCTTGGTATGCTCCTATACTGTTCTGCCACGAGGTAGCTCCTGGTTCCTCATGGGATTTTGGGTCTGGTTGTCACGGACGGAGAGGCCTTGCCTTGAGTTTGCACCCAGAACCCCGAACCGGTTACTTGCGAGCAACCCACCTTCTTGTTGCGAACGCTAAGGAAGATTGGCCCTATTAGGCTGAGTATCCCCTGATCTATTTCCAAGGTTCCCTTGCGAAGCAGGTGGGGTGATCTGACCATCTCTCCTCCTGCGAGGTGATACCTGACTCTTGGGTGGAACTGGGACTTGCGAAGTCTCTTCGCCTCAGTGGAGAGATTGAACGATGTCCTCGTTCACGCGAGGTCTATTCTGATTTTTTTGGGCTCCTGGGTGCCGAGGTTGAACCGACTGCTAGCTCTACGACAATGGGGGGAACTACTACTGGTACTGCTGGTAGAACAGGTACTGCTGGAATTGCTGAACCTACTACATTTGGACTTGGATGGCCCATACACACTGCACTAAGTTGTCAAACTATGACTATCCAACTTTGGGGGGAGCCACATACTGCTTAGAAAAGGTTGTGCCTACCACTAGGGGAAGTGGAGCATTCACCTGTGTGGTGTTTGGTGGCAAGGTCAGTGTTGGAACCCCAGTCGCAATAAGCGGAATGGTGAACTGGCCGATGCACACTAAAGGAAGTTGAGGTTGCCCCTCGGAGATGTTCATCTCGCTGCTCTATCCAGCGTGACTGGAAGATGCCATTGATTCAGAGGAAGACTGATGATTTTAAAGAAGGCTTTTTGATCGTTTTCCCACAGACGTCGCCAAACCTGGCTTGCGCGATCTGACTACTCCTAACCTGGCTAGGTCGCTCTGATGCTTAAGTTAGTAAACTGTGTTGCGAGCTGAAAAGATTTGAGAGCTAGAGAGCAAGAGAGCTAGAGTAGAAAAATCACGCGTACCTTGTGTCATTGGGGTTGGTGCTTTTATATAGTTGAGCCATCGCGGATTTTGCAGATCGGTTCCAAGATCTTCGTTCTGATGGGATCCGTTTCTGCTTTAATTGGGGAGTAACGTTATCAGCTAATAAAGATTATCAATTTCCCCCAATCCCAACGGGGAGAGGATTAGGCTTGCCGTTATGCGGTGTGATCCCGTGAGGTTTGGAGTCTGTTGGAGAGACTTCCAGGTATGTTACGTGGCGGTTCGGGTCAGTAGCCCTGAGTTGATACTTCAACCTTTTAGTTCCGAACTGGATTGAATGCTGAGGTGGCTTGATGCCGAGGTGACTTTGCACGAGGTGACTCTGTGCCGAGGTGACCCTGTGCCGAGCTGACTGAATACCTGAGCTTAATTGTTGCAAACAGGGCTTGTCGGGCTGAGCTGTCATCTTTTAGTTAGGTTGTGTCCACGTGTCCCCTTCTCGCTAGGTCGCGCCAAATCACCCTTCATCAGTTCCTAAATCAAATCAATAGCCTGCAATTTTATTAGTGACTTGGGATCCTATCCGAGTTCGTGCCTATGGACGTAAATCAGACCGTGTTGTTGTGGCCCGGCACGACGGCCCGTGGGTTGTGCCAGGCTCGCTACAATGATGTGGGCGTGTTAAGCCTAGGTTTTAGGTCCACAAGCCGTGTAGGTATAGTATGAGTGAGCGAGTTGGATTGGCACAGCACGATCGAGCGGGTCATATGGGTCATATCATCGGTAGCATGGCCCATTTATATTATTTATATATTTTATATATTTATATATAATATATTATATATTATATAAATTATAATTATATAATAATATATTAATAAAATAAATAATTGTTTTCAATTTTATTATACTAACTTATTTAATTGTTATATATAAACACAATTTTATTATACTAACTTATTTAATTGTTATATATAAACAGTTGTATACATTGAAATTTATATAAAATTAGAATTTTAAGTTTTCAATTTTTTTAAATAAATAACTTTGGTCTGGTCAACTGCCTGGTTTGGCCCACAAACCAGCCCAGCCCATAGCACGGTACGACACGAGTTATCCCAGGGGAGGGCGGTACAACCTAGAATGGCCCACGGGCCGGCACAGCATAACCCACACTTGGCATGAACCACCCACAGGCCATGTCATGCCAGCCCAACATGGCCCGTTTTACGCCTCTATCCATGCCTCTTATAATGTTTCTTTAAAAAAAAACATAGGGTAAATTACATATAGGAAACATGTAACTTGGCGTAGTGATACCCTAAATTTTCAATTGCAATACTTGATTACCTAAACTCTCAAAAATAGATATTTGGGTCCAATCCATTAGTATTTAGTTGATTAAACATTATATAATATCATAAATATCCTTTTTATGTATTTTTTAGATCATTCTATGAATAAAATCATTACTAA
Organism: Nelumbo lutea; assembly: GCF_056320005.1. Lineage (NCBI taxonomy): Eukaryota > Viridiplantae > Streptophyta > Magnoliopsida > Proteales > Nelumbonaceae > Nelumbo > Nelumbo lutea. Next base: position 8,265,905 of record NC_142687.1, read on the forward strand.
ATAAAGCGGTTGTCGAAAATTTTGAATCCATGATTTATTGTTCATGTGAAAACATCACCATGGGAGACATTTCGTTAGATGAGAATGATCTCAGAAATAGTAATGATAGACCCAGCAAGTATTGCAATTGAAAGTTCGGGTACTTATCTTCTCTTCACGAGCATCTCATAGACACATTCACCATGCATTAGGAACATCTCTTGTAAATAATAATTTATAACTATAGGAGATGTTTCCATGGTAGGATGTGCATGTAAGGTCGGTGTGAGGCGCCCTGTGTGAGGAGCAGATTCGGTCTCCATTATAAGATCCAGCATGCGGATTTGTTGCATGGTTATTGATGCGGCATGATCCGGTCACTCCTAGTTGGCTGTTGACTGGCTCCTTGCTGGCAACGAATGACACCTGAGAAGATGAAAGGAAGGATTCCCGGGGATTTTACTCGATGGGAATACTCCGATGCTTAAGTTAGAACGCAAGAAAGAAGGAAAAGAAGAGTCGGTAGCTAAGAGTGTAGGTCGCGCTTTATCACTATACTCGAGAGATTAGAGGTCTCCAGCGAAAGCTTCTCTTCTGCCCTGAGGGCTTTTATACGGGCGCTCTTGCGAGATCGGGCATAACCGCCACTGGGCCCCTGCCTCAACCGTTACCTGCCAGGGATGCGTAGGTGGCCGTTGTGACGTACTCCTCGCCCGGGTGAGTGACTCGTCTCCAAAGTGACAGGCATGCCTCCGCCTGCCGAGAGACGTGGGTGTAGACTGTCGAAACGACAGGGACTGCGCCATTAGTAAGGGACGTGGTGCAGTCTGATCGGTACGGCCTGTCAGATAAAAGCTTCCTGAGGAATGCTCATGCGACCCATTTGCGAGCTACTTTGCAGCGAGCTCAGAATACTTCAAGAGTACCCCAAGTAGAATTGGTCCTCGGGATGACTTGTCTGCTTGGGAGCTCGGGCGAGCTGGTTTTCTTAGCTCGCAAACTAAAGTTTCCTCAGAATATCCCTTTAGAGGTAGCTCGGGGAACCCGGAGCTCGCGTTGTGGTGAGCTCCTCCCTTTGCACGCTACGATGTAGCGAGCTGCTTTATGGGCCCGTTACTAGGTTGTACTGGGCCTCAATATTGAGCTGTCGCTTATGTTGAGTTAGTGTCTACGTGTCACAGTTTCATAGATTGGGTCAAATCATCCTTCATCAATTGCCCCCCACTCCTCGAGCTAAGAGTACCGCCTTAGCGCAGGGAGTTTATGAAGTGCGATGGACTGATTTGACCGAAATTCAAACTTGATTGACTGCTCATATTAAATGTGTGCACGGGAATCAGGGGATTTCTGACTTTTCGAATACCGAAAATGCGCTGAAGCAGCTCTTAACTCCAGATGTCATGTAGCCGCCATTACCTCAATCATGGGAGACGTGCAGCCAGTCACATTTCGGTTTCAGAAAGCGTGCGGTCAGCTTGACTGCGAACCGTGGATCTGCCTCAATCTGGGCCGTTAATTCGGAGGCGTAGTGGCTATAAATAGGAGGGCCCCCTAGGCCTCATTTCCTTTCATGCTATCTTGTTGTCTTCAGATTCTGAGGTTGCACATCCATCTAGTTTACTCGAGCTCTTCCGTTCACTTCGTTTCATCTTTTCCAGTGAGTCTCAATCAGTGTCAATCATGTTTGGGTATCCGTACCATACTTATTACCGGGACGGTAACCAGGACAACGACGCACCCTCAAGCTCGGGGGGAGCTTGGGAGCAGGTTTCAGAGGCTCGAGAGACCTCCAGTGATGTGGCCTCTACTTCCCGTGGGAGGGATCCTGACACATTCGGTCCCTCCTCTATGACGGCGGAGAGGCTCAGGTCCCTAATCCGCTATTTTCACCTTCCTAGGGATCTTGTCTACAGTCTCCCCACTAGTAACTTCCCTTGGGAGCATGGTCCCAACGATATCGTTATTTTCCAGGAATAGCATGAGGCTGGCCTGCGTCTTCCCCTGCACCCCCTAATAGTGGAGGTGCTAAACCATTTTAATGTTACCATCGATCAGTTTCATCCCAATGCTATCCGGAACATGGTTGGGATCATTTCTTTGTGTTATGAGTACTGCCTCCCCTTGGACCTTGACATTTTTACTTCTATTCTCTATATAAAAAATGTTGCTTCTGGGGTTCCTCCGGAGAGACGCTTTTATTTCCTCTCTCCCCGCCACGGCTATAAACCCTTGTACGAGCTGCCGAATAAGATTCCTACCTGGAAGCGGGATTACTTTGTGGTCTGTAACCCCGAGGGGTGGCCCTTCCCCATTGCTTGGAGGGGCACCATCCAGGACCCCGGGGCCGAGCTGGACCCTGAAACTCAGAAAACGAAGCTGTCTTGGGCGTCGGTAGGCTTCCTTTGCTCGGACTACTTGATCGAGGAGAAGCTCGTGCAGGTAGGCTTGAGCCCGGGTAGGTCGAGGACCTCTCCGCGTTCGCCTCTGCTCATTGCATGGTGGTAAGTGACCTTTTTCCCTTTTTTCTCTCTTGTTTAGCCCTTTTTCATTGTCTTTTGATCTTCTTTTCCGCCGGCAGGTGAATTCCGCCATCCATGCCATGGCTCTCCAGACGCGCATCCATCGTGTCGATTTCCTCGACCAGCAGGCTGCCAACCAGAAGCTCCAGGGCGAGCTCGACTGGATCCGGGGTGAGCTCCATCACACCCGCAAGGGGAGCGAGTCTCAGGAGCTGCTCGTCCATGACCAAAAGGCTCAAATCGCTTGGCTTTCTGAATAGAGCACACGTTAAAAGGAGGAATTGTCGAGGATGGCGGCGGAGAGGGATCTCCTCAGGCAGCAAGTGTGGGACTTGGAGTCCACTCTTCTAAATTGGACTCGAAACTTTGATCAGATGGTGGAGGCTGAGCGAGAGAAAGCGGTCTATGATTTTAAAGACTCCCAGGAATTTCAGGACCTCCAGGCGGAGTACGGCTCGGGTTCATACCGCGAAGTGATTACCATGTATGTCCTTTGCCACTGAAGTGTCTAAGTCTTTCTTGATGCCGAGGTCTTTGTTAGCTCGGTGTTTTGGCCCTTTGGCTGAGGGGGTGACTTATAGTCTGCCCTTGAAATTTGCCCATGCCATGGAGGCGACTAGGTCTTATAGCGCCGAGGTCGTGTTAGCTCGGCATTTTGGCCCTTTGGTTGAGGGGATGACTTATAGTCTACCCCTGAAATTTTCCCATGCCATGGAGGCGACTGGGTCTTATAGCGCTGAGGTCGTGTTAGCTCGGCATTTTGGCCCTTAGGCTCTGGGAGCGGCCTATGGCCTACTCGGATGTTACAGGTAGTATTGTCTCAAGTTGACGATATTCCATGCCCGAGGTACTTGTTTCCCTTCAAGGGTCTCGAGCTCGTACATTCCTTCCCCGAGCACTCACTTCACTTGATAGGGGCCTTCTCAGTTGGACCTGAGCTTGCCAGCGCCGGGCTCAGGTACCAAAACTTTATGAAGGACCAGGTCGCCGACGCGGAGGTTCCGCCTCTTGACCTTGGCATTATAGTACCGAGCTACTCTCTGCTGGTAGGCTGCGGTTCTGATGTACGTGAGGTCCCTTACTTCGTCAAGTAGATCGTGCCTTTAATCCGCGGAGGATGGCTCCGTTCGTTACTTCTGCTTGACCGTTTGCTTGAGGGTGTGCGATTGAAGTAAAGTTCTGTCGGATTCCCATGTCTTGGCACCAGTCTTGGAATTTGATGTCTTTGAACTATTTGCTGTTGTCGGAAATCAATACCCGAGGTAATCCGAAGCGGCATACAATGTTTTTCCAAAAGAAGTTTTGAACATTCCGTGCTGTGATCATTACGAGGGGTTTGACTTCTACCCACTTGGTAAAATAGTCCACTGCTACCACTAAGAACTTCCTTCCACCGTTTGCTGGCGGGAATGGCCCAAGTAGATCGATGCCCCATTGTGCAAAGGGCCACAGACTGGTGAGATACTTGAGGTCGGCAGCGGGTTGGTGGTGGATATTGACATGTCTCTGGCATTTGTCACATTTTCTAACAAGTTCAATGGCATCTGCCTTCATTGTTGGCCAATAATACCCTTGTCGAAGTGCTTTCTAGGCAAGGGCTCTGTCCCCCAAGTGCTCGCCGCACAACCCCTCATGAGTGTCGTGGAGTACGAGTTTGGCTTCGATAGGCCGCAAGCAACGCAGATAGGGGAGCGTGTAGGATCTTCTGTACAGCCGCTCGTCTATCATGATGCATTTCGCTACCTGGCGCTGCACCCTTCTGGCCGCATTGCGATCTGCGGGGAGGGTCCCGTGTAGCAAGAAGCTCGCGAGTGGGTCAATCCAGCTCGACTCTGCTTGGACAATGGAAGCGACCTCCTCTGCCCCCCTGAGAATGCTAGGCTGAGACAGGTCCTCTATGTACACGGTTCTCATGGTGATGTCGCTAGTGCTGGCTAACTTGGACAGAGCATCGGCCTTAGCGTTCTCTGACCTAGGGATCTGTTTGATGAAGTGTGACTGGAAGTCGAGCATGGCTTCTCTAACTTTGGTCAAGTAGGCAACCATGGTTGGCTCGCGAGCTTCATACTCGTCGGTGACCTGGTTAACCATGAGATGGGAGTCGTTACAGATAACAATGTGTCTTACTTTTACTTCTCTAGCTATGGCTAGTCCAGCTATCAACGCCTCATACTCTGCTTCATTGTTAGACGCCGCGAACTCGAAGCGTAGCGCGTATTCCAGTTTTGTACCGCTTAGGCCGTGCAAAACTATTTTGGCACTACTGCCCTATTGGTTTGAGGAGCCATCTGTGTGAAGGATCCAGGGCTCCTCATCCCAGCTCGCGATTGGCAGAGCTAGGAGAGGTGCCACACTGGCTACTACCTCACGGGGTTCAGACTCGACTGACCCGGGAGCTTCGGGCTCACCCGAGGTGGGAGCCTTGCGCTCAATCGGCCTAGGAACTTCGGGGCTGAACATGCATTCGACTATGAAATCTGCTAAGGCTTGGGCCTTAATGGCAGTTTGCGGCTTGTACTGGAGGTCGTACTCACTAAGCTCAACGGCCCACTTCGTCAACCGACTAGAGACCTCGGGCTTAAGCAATACTTGCCTCAGAGGTTTGTCGGTGAGGACGATAATAGTATGAGCTTGGAAGTACGGACAGAGCTTTCAAGCTGCGATTATCAGTGCGTATGCTAGTTTTTCCATCTTCGGGTATCTCGTTTCTGCTCCTTGCAATACTTTACTAACATAATAGATGGGTCGTTGGACCCGATCTACTTCCTTTATTAGTACCAAACTGACCACTTCGTCGCTCGCCGAGAGGTACAGTTCTAAGACATTGCCCTCCTCGGGCCGGGTTAAGGTCGGCACACTAGCGAGGTATTTCTTGAGCTCGTTGAATGCGAGCTGGCAATCTTGGGTCCATTCGAACCCTTTGTTCTTAATTACCTTAAAGAACGGTAGACAACGGTCCGCCGATTTAGACATGAAGCGGCTCAGGGCAGCTATGCGGCCATTCAACCTCTGAACCTCCTTCAACTTCCGGGGCGGTCTCATATCTAAAATGGCCTTAATCTTATCCGGGTTGGCCTTAATGTCGCACCAGTTAACGATGTATCCTAGGAACTTGCCCAAGGTCACACCGAACACACACTTGTTTGGGTTCAGTCTCATATTAAACTTGCGCAGAATTTCAAAAACAGAATGCGAATCTTGTATTAATTCTTGTGAGAGTTGAGTTTTGACGACCATGTCGTCTACATAGCATTCTACTTTTCTGCCGATTAACGGTGCAAACAACTTATTTACAAGCCTTTAGAAGGTTGCCCCTGCGTTTTTCAACCCGAAGGGCATAACCTTGTAACAGTATAGGCCGAATTCCGTGATGAAGGCAGTATTTTCTTCATCTGTCGGGTCCATCTTGATTTGGTTACAGCCCGAATAGGCGTCCAAGAAACTTAGCAACTCGTGCCTTGAGGTCGCGTCTACCAAGTAGTCGATTATGGGGAACGGGAAGCAGTCTTTTGCGCAAGCTCGATTTAGGTCGGTGTAGTTGACGCACATGCCCCACTTGTTGTTGGCATTCTTTACAAGGACAGGGTTGGCTACCCAGCTCGGGTAGTGGACTTCTCTTATGAAGTCCACTGCGATGAGCTTTTCGACCTCCTCATCGACCGCTTTCCACCGCTCTAGGGCTAGGTTGCGTTTCTTCTGTCTAATAGGCCTAACTACAGTATCAGTGTTCAGCTTGTGAGTTATGAGTTCGGGGTTTATACCAGGCATCTCTGCCGTGAACCATGCAAAAATATCTAAATTTTGTAGTAAGAAACTTACCAGTTTTGATCGTAGAGGTTCCTAGACGGAAGCGCCGATCTGAAGCGTTCGAGCTGGGTTCGCTGCTGAGGTCAGAACTGCGACTATTTCTTCTGTTGGCACGGCTCGTTCTCGTCTTGCTCCATAGGCCGCTCCAGGTCGAGGTTGTCGGCTACCTTGGTTTTTCCCTTCAGGGCGGTGACGTAGCACTTACGGAACTCGAGCTGGTCGCCTCGTGCTACTCTCACACCGAAGTCGGTTGGGAACTTCATAGACAAATGGTAAGTGGAGACCACCGCCCGTAGGACATGGGTGATCGGTCGACCTACTATGGCATTGTAGGGGGAGGGGGTCGCGACCACCAAGAAGTCGTGCTTGAATCTGACAACACAAGGCCACATGCCGACTTCCACAGGTACTGTTATTTTCCCAAGGGACCAGACTTCTTCTCCGCTGAAGCCTACCAAAGGAGTGTCTATAGGCTTCAAGTCGCTTCTCTGCAACTGGAGCTGGTCAAATGCAACTTTGAAGAGGATGTCGGCTGAGTTGCCTGAGTCGACGAGTACACGCCTGACCTCAAAGTCGTTGACTCTTAGTTTTATTACGAGTGCGTCGTCGTGGGGGTAGTGGACTCCTCGCGCATCATCTTCTGTGAAGAAAATTGGTTATTTTGTCCTCGGCCATTTTGGAGGGTTCTGCTCCTCCCGAGTGGCTTCACGAACCGTAGTCCGAGCTGCTGCTAAAGTGCAACCTGCGACGATAGAGCCTCCCACTATCATGTGGATGGTTCCCCGAACTGGCCTCTCCTCTGGAGGCTGCCTCTGCGGTTGTTCGACCGGCCTGCTGTTGGACTCGGGAGCATCCTTACCGCACTCCCCTTGCCGACCTATTTTATTACTATTATTATTATTTTGTACAAAGTTTTTCAGATACCCACGACGGATGAGCTCCTCTGTCTCATTGCGGAGGTTTTTACAACTCTCGGTACTGTGTCTGTGATCTTTGTGAAAACTGCAATATAGATTCTCCCGAGCTGTGTCCTTTTTCTTTTGGTTGTCCCCTTGACTGGAAAGCTCTCCTTCCCTCTTTCTTTTTTCGGGCGCGCCCTCGCCCTTTTGGTTGATTTCCTCTTCGGTGGCTATGAACATGTCCACAAGCTTCAGGAACTCGGTTATGGTTGCTGGTTGGTTGAAGACCATGTGCCATTTAAACTCTTTGTGCGCCACGCCCTTCTTAGCTGCTGCAAAGCGTATGGCGGGGTCCAGGCGTGGAACCATTTGATATAGCTTCAGATGGATTCTCCCTCTCTCTGTACTATGCTGAGGAAACTTTCTTCAGTTCGCGGACACCGCTTGCTAGTAACGAAGTGGGACATGAAGGTTTGTGCAAACTGCGCCCAACTTCTTATCGACTCGGGTGCCAAGTTCCGATACCACGTACGGGTTGCTCCCCTAAAAGTAGTGGAGAAGGCCACACACATGCACTACTCACTAGCTCGCGCCAGGTGCATCTATGACTGAAAGTTATCTACGTGATCATTTGGGTCAAACGACCCGTCATATTTGTCAAGAGGGGGGAGCTTGAAGTCTTTGGGCATCGGGACTGCCAGGAGTTTGGAAGACAGGGGATGGAACCAAGAGGAGGGGGGCTTTGACTTCGGCCGAGCTTATCTCTTCTTTGCCCATGAGCTCGGGAAAATCGCGGGTGACAGATCGGCAAGCTCGGCGGTGGCATCTCTGCTTCTTGGTGGGCTCAACGTTCGTGCTACTCACCTCTGCGCTATCCGGAATGGTTTGCGCAGGGAGTATCCCGGTCTGCTGGTGACGACTGCGAACATAGGGGTCCTACTTGGAGTCTATTGCCAAGACCTCGAATCAGTTCTCAAGAAGCGGAGTTTCAAACTTCGAATGCCGAGGTGACGTAGACCTGGCGAGTTGGGGTCCTCCCGACCTGTCCGCCCGCGGTGAGATCGGGGTAGTCAGTCTCTCTCGTCTCCTACGGGGGGAGGCCTGGTTTTTTAGGAGGTTTTGGGGGGCCTCTCCTTGGCCAGAGGGGCTCTCGTCTTGGCGGCGAGACTTAGCTTGCTGCGAGGCCGGGTGCCGAGGCGGGAACTGCGGTTGCTGAAGTTCAGGTTGAGGAAGCTGGGGGAACTGCTGTTGATACTAATACTGGGAGACCTGGTGCAGTACGTGTTGCTAATAGAGCTGAAGTTGCTGGAACTGTTGCATTTGGGCCTGCATGGCCCGCATGCACTACATCAAGTCCTCTAGTTGGTTTGAGCAGGCTGTTGGGGGCACGACCAAGGGTTCGGTGAATGTCGCTCCGATTGTAGCAGGGAGTGGGGCAACGACAGGTGCCACTGTGAAAGGCACATTCAAGCTAGGGATTCAGTCTGCTGAGAGGGAGACAGTGAACTGTCCGATATAGACAGTATGAAGCTAGGGTTGTTCCAATGAGTTCCATTTCTATGCTTCGTCCGACGTTGCTGGAGGAAGCCATGAGCGTTGGATTGTTTCGAGGAAGAAAAGAACTCAGAAAGTTTATAGAGAAAGGCTTTTTGAAGCGTATCCCACAGACGACACCAAATGATGCAGCATGATCCAGGCACTCCTAGCTGGCTGCAGACTGGCTCCTTGATGGCAACGGATGATACCTGAGAAGATGAAAGGAAGGATTCCCGGGGATTTTACCCGGTGGGAATACTCTGATGCTTAAGTTAGAATGCAAGAAAGAAGGAAAAGAAGAGTCGGTAGCTAAGAGTGTAGGTCGCGCTTTATCACTATACTCGAGAGATTAGAGGTCTCCAGCGAAAGCTTCTCTTCTGCCCTGAGGGCTTTTATAGGGTCGCTCTTGCGAGATCGGGCATAACTGCAACTGGGCCCCTGCCATAGCAGTTACCTGCTAGGGCTACGCAGGTGGCCGTTGTGATGTACTCCTCGCCCGGGTGATGACTCGTCTCCAAAGTGACAGGCACACCTCCGCCTGCTGAGAGATGTGGGTGCAGACTATCGAAAGGACAGGGACCGCGCCGTCAGTAAGGGACATGGCACAGTCTGATAGGTATGGCCTGTCAGATAGAAGCTTCCTAAGGAATGCTCATGCGACCCATTCGCGAGCTACTTTGCAGCGAGCTCGGAATACTTCAGGAGTACCCTAAGTAGAATTGGTTGTCGGGATGACTTATCTGCTTGGGAGCTCGAGCGAGCTGGTTTTCTTAGCTCACAAGCTAAAGTTGCATCGGAATATCCCTTTAGAGGTAGCTTGGGGAACCCAGAGATTGCGTTGTGGTGAGCTCCTCCCTTTGCGCACTACGATGTAGGGAGCTGCTTTATGGGCTCGTTACTTGGTTATACTGGGCCTCAATGCTGAGCTGTCGCTTATGTTGAGTCAGTGTCTACGTGTCACCGTTTCATAGGTTGGGTCAAATCATCCTTCATCAATTATGATTAATGCTTTTTGTTGAAACCATTATTATATGATTATTAAGTGGAGGCAGAGTAAAATACATGATAAAAAGAATGTTTACTTTTTTCTTTAAAAAAAAATCTTTAACAGAACCTAACCTTCTTAGGCCATTTTTCTCTAAATCTTATCTCTCCTTCTCCCTATCTCATTTTTTTTCATTTAATTTGCCCCCCCCCCCCAAAAAAAAATAAAAATAAAAACTCATGGCTCCCCCAAAAAAACTCATGTTTCAAGCACAATTTCAAAGCATAACAATTTTAACTCAACCATTACTAGACTCTAAAACACATTTTTTGCTGATCAAAGCAAAGAAAAGAAAATGAAGTAAACGCTTATCCAAATACAATCTTTACCTTGCTTTATTATAGAGTGTGAAGGAGGATTTAGAAAAATTTCAATGGATTAAATGGAGACATTTAATGAGCGTAAGTAGGGTTTATAAGTATACAATGTTTTAAAAGACTTAATTAAGAATGCAACTACTTTCTATTTATCTAATATAAAATTCATGGTATTAAATATAAATAAGTGTGATACATGAGGATTATTACGTTCAGCAATGCAAATAGTAAATGATGATGTGCGAGCTTGTTGCTCATGTTGGAAGGCAGCTCGAATGATAAGCTGGCAAGTTGGTCTGGTCGACCTACAAAAAGACAGTGTTAGTGCCTGAGTTGTTTTATTCGGTGTGGGCACTCTGATGCTTCTAGAGATTTTTGAGAGAGTTAAAGAGTGAAAGAGCTAGAATGTTTGAAAGCTGAATTGCCCACCCCGGGTAAAGCAGCCTGGGTATTCTGATACTGTCTTTTTGCAGGTCGACCTGGCGAACTAGCCAACTCGACATTTGAGTTGTCCACCAATAGGGAGGTATTAGATTGTGGATTATTAGTAAAGATGCAAAGAAAAAGGGAGATATAGTGTCAAATAGGGGTGATCATTTCTAGCGTAGCCGGGCTTGCAAATTTATGTGCTTTTGCATGAATTTTGTGTTTAGGCTTGGCCCTAAATATACTTTGTAGGGAAAAACCAAGACTTTTTTAAGAGGCGGAGGGATAGGATAGAACTGTCCCGAACCGATTGCTAAAACTAACCGACAAGCCAATTGGAACAATCAGGTCTAACCCAATGGACCCAGTTAAATAAAAACCCGTACTTAAGATGGTAAGACCTGTAGTTTTTTATAAAATATTCTATATTAATAAAAATCTATTTTAATTAATTAATATTATTAATGAATACAACAGAAAAAAAGACTTATTTGATGATAGTTTGATAAGAAAATAACAATTTGTTAAATAACTTGTTATCAGAATATCAGTAGGGTATTTGTCAAAAAATCAAATTGGATGTTCTTTTCCTAACCCCTGGGATTCAGATATTTGAGAGTCTTGTTCTAGTGTATAATCACCACTTTGAACGGTTGATTGACTTTGACTTATTTTCAGTTGAGACTTGGTTATAACTAGAAAAATCCTATATGTAAATGTTTGAAATTATCTATTATATATCTACTAATTAATATTAAATTATCTATTATATATCAAAATACGATTATCTGTTATATATCTACTAACTAATATTAAATTATTTGTTACATGTTCAAACACCTATTGCATTTCCAGAAGTTAAAAAAACATAAAAGAGATGGAAGATAAAAGAGAATGGGAAGGATCGTGGATAATGACTTTTAATTTGCAATTGCGAAAACAGGATGTTGAATACGATTTTAGCATGCATGCTTGTTGAAACCTGCCTGTTGGTATAACTGGTAAGCGATAAACCTCTGATTTATTATCATCCAAAAAAAAAATGAAGGAGATGAACACATTGCATTACTTATATGTAACAAGTGTTCAAAAAAGTTTGTGTTCACCTCTTCTACCGTTCGCTTATTTTTGCTAGTTTTAGACACAAATCCTAACACTAGATAGAAGTAATGAAAAGCTAATAAAAGTAAAGAGAGGTAATTTTGGAAATTAAGAAAAATAATTAATAAGGATGTAATGATCGACTAAGTAGGAAATTAGGAGACCGTATAAGCTACTCAACAAAATGCATCTCACACTGACCTCATAGCATATTCTTACTGCACATCGAGAACATTTTCCGTACTTGTATTTATTATTCATAGGGAGATGTTACTAATATAGGACGGAATGTGACTATGAAGTCGGTGTGAGAGGATCTGTGAGCAGATCCCAATTCGGAAATCAGGGTCTTTTCATAATTATCATTTACCATTCTCATTAAACAAGGGTAATATTGAAAATGCAAAATCAGGCTTTTTCGATGATTCTAATGGTCTCTCATTCTCATTTATATATGAGATGAGATATGAGAAGATGAATAGATTTATTCATTTAAGCTTAAAATATAACAAATTTTTCAAAGAAACCCTTATGCAATGTTTGACTGTCTGAATAATCGGGTCAAGCAAGTCAATGATTCAACCATATGGTGTCAACATTTTTTGGCCAAACCAATGGTTTTGAATAATTTCTAGGCTTGGGATAAACCTAGATCGAAATTCATGCCAAGCGATAAGTTAACTATTTGACTGTCAGAATGAACAAGGGTTTGAAAACTAGGTAAATTGTGTGAATTCTGCACTAATCATTAATTATTGACCCCATATTTTAAAGGCCAAGACTTTTTTTTTTTTTTTAAGTTCCACATTTTTGTGGAGTCTGAATCGGCTTTTGGCATAGCTTGTATAAAATTGTAATCAAAGTGCGAGCAGCAGATCTCAAACATTTTTGTAATTGATGTTTGCATAAATGAAGATTGGAAATCCTTTCTTTACTATTAGAGTTGTGTTAGACTTTACTATTAGAGCAGTCACGGAGCATTCCATTACACGCGTCCTTTATAAATTAGATGGGCCTCCATTGCCTACTGGCCAATGCACCGTTGGTTGTTCAAGAATTATGAGCAGATAGGGGACAAAGTTTTAGGTGATGTTTGGCATTGTGTTGATTCTTTTTTATCAATTTTTTAAAACATGTGATTTTTTAAATTAATGTTTTTTTCAAAAATCAGTAAATTTTATTATTTAGTATCATTTCTGTCATATCAGTCGATTTTTAGAGAAATCAACTTTGAGTTTGTTTGGTATTAATTCTCAAGGGCATTTTTTTGCATTAGAATTATTATTCAATGCCATGTTGGGTGTCATGTGATACTCGAAAAACCGAAATCAGCTAGAAATAAAAAAATCACCAAAAAATGATCCTTGAAAAGATTTTATTTCAAAAATCGATTTTGACCTGAAAATCACCAACTTCGGTAATGTGATTCCAACATGACCATGATTTTCAGGAGCATCGATGTCAAACATCACCTTTTTTTTAAAACTGATCTGGAGGTTGACCTAATTTTCCGGCCAAGTATGATCATTCGGTTTGACTGTTTGGGCTAAATTGCTAAAGCAGACATACTCCCTTAACCCTAAAAAAGTTAGGGTAAAGAAAACCTAAATCATATTTTAGATATAAATGTCTTTTTACACATATATAATGCTAATATCGTATTAATCTAGGAAATAAGTGCAATCGGCTAAAGAATTCAGGCCATCCTGAACACAACCCAATCCCCAATCCTAATTCAAGTTATCCAACCCAAAGCTAATCGATTTGGGCCCTTGGGAGTTCAACAAAACAGGTTGGGTTAAGGTTGATCTTTAACTAGATCTAACCCTGGCCAGACTTTTCAACCTTCAATAAGATGAAATTAATATGATTGCGAATCGTCGAACTATGCTGCACGATTCAATCTTCAATCGTCGAACAGATGGATGTTATGATTGCGAATCGTCGAATTTCAAAGTTCAATCTTCAAAGCTAGAGGGCTGTATTTTGTCTAAAGTGAATGAATTGATTAATCAACACTCTAGAACTTGGAAGATGGATGTTATAAGATGGGTATTTACAGAAGTTTAAGTAGAGGCTGTCCAGAATATCCCTCTCAGCTGGATTGTAAGAGATGATAAGTTAGAGTGGGGTGTATCTAAAGGTCCGTTTAGCTTGTCTATTCTTACAGTCTTTCAGCTGTTTATAAATTAGGTAAATCGATTTTCAATCTATTTTCATTTGTCGAATCTCTAATATCAATAAGGGGCTTTGAGTGTTATCTCTTTAGAAGTTATGGCAATGCATAGGGGTCTTGTGGAAGCAATTAGTTATGAAATTCAAAATATCATTATCATTGTTGATTCAGATTCAAAAGAGCTAATTGATTTTCTATCGGGTCTGCCCATCAATGTTGATGGAGAAGCTTATCTCATCATCTCTGATATCAAATCCTTGGTTGTTAGATTTGTTAATATTTCTTTTGATTGGATTAGCAGGAATACTAATCTTGTGGTTCATGGTATTGCCGCCCAATATTGTTCCAAGCAAGAAGGTTTGGGTGTGTATCTATTGGTCCTCTTTCGTTGGAGAATTTATTTTTGGAAGAAGATTGAATGCCTCTAGTGTGGTTTTGTTTCTCTTATTGTGTGCTTTTGGCTCAGTGCCGAACGAGTATAAATATTTTGGCTCAGTGCGGAACGAGTATAAATACAAGTCTGTATATTGTAAAACCTTGTATTTTGTATTAGGATAAATTATAAAGACCCCTTGTACTATGGGGTTAGTGATAAAGTCTCCTTTGTATTTCTTTTTGCAATAGAGACCCTTCTAATCTTTACCCATTAAACAAAGATGCCCTTGGCTGTTAAATAAGATAACGGAAAGCATTAAATTATCAAAATACCCCATTAAATTTTTTCTATTTTCTTTTTCTTGCCCTTTTTCTCTTAAAACCTATTTAACCTAAGAAATGAATGTATGGTCTTGCAGAGTAATTTTGTTTGTTTTGATTGCTGATTATCTTCCCTTCCATCATGGCCATGCACAAAAAGATTCCGGTGCCCTTGCCGGTTCACCCCGGATCTTATTTAGCTCCTTTCTCATCTTCTCTACAAAACCCTCTTACCAAAATAACAATTCCAGAAATCATGGAAAAATCGAATGACCACTTCCACAACGTCGAAGCAGAACGCAGCATCAGCTATACTCAGCCTCTCGTGAAGACAACAAGGTTTCAAGCAGAACGCAGAGATATCCTGCCGTTGGTCTCTTTGCTCATTTTAAAGGCTAGATACTGATTCTTAAGTGACAATTTACTGGAACCATGCTGTGATCACCAAGCAGGTAAGCTTTAAAAGGAGAGAAAAACGAAAACAAAGCAAAAAGAAAAGGACCCAAATGACAATTATTCCGAGACCAAAAAGACCACAGAATTTAGAAAATGTAGAGTAAAAACCCAGAAAAAATAACTTAGAAACACCAATACTAGAACATAGGATTGAATTCCAAGACATTAAAACGGTCTGAAAGACTGAAACTAATTGTAAAGTTATTCTTATAAAAAAAAATTGTAATGTTATTAAATGAATTCATGATCAACAGAAATGAAGCGTATCAACAAATATTTTCTGTTGAGATGGGAAATTTTCATTTTTTTTGGAAAAATAAATGAAGCCCAAAAAGAAATTTAACCATGAAGTCAGTAATAGCAATCTGACATAACATTATACACACAAAAATGGTGAGATTACAACAGCACATGTTTTGAAGAATCACAGTCTCTCTACAAGTAGAAATAGACAAAACAAACAACAGAGTGATGAAAGCTTGAAATTAGACCTGAACATGGAAAAAAGTCAAGATCCTCGCGAGTGGGTTTGGGCGAGTGAATTCGAGGGAAGAAAGACGCGTTTACGACGCTCTACGAGCTCCGTTCTACGAAACAGAACTAAGAAAGGGCTGTTAATGCAGGAGCCGTGAAACCGCTGGTGGACTTGATTCCAGAGCAGGGGAGCGGTTTGACGGAGAAGGCGATGGTGGTTCTGAGCAGCTTAGCTGCAATTCCAGAGGACAAAACTGACATAGTTGAAGAAGGAGGGATTGCAGTTTTGATTGAAGCGATCGAAGACGGTCGGTGAAAGGGGAAGAGTTCGCGGTACTGACGCTTCTGCAACTATGCGCGGACAGTGTACGGAACAGAGGATTGTTGGTGAGAGGTGGGATCCCGCCGCTTGTTGCGCTCTCTCAGACGGGCACGGCTCGAGCGAAGCAGAAGGTATTTTCCGTTCACCATTGCCCTTTTAAGCTTTGAGCTTTATGGTGTTCCCATCACTCGCTCGACATTGTGAGTTCTGACTCGTGTTCCGGTCTCTGAGAGGAAAATGCTCTAATGGTCTGGCGTGCTTTGCCTATCTCTACGGCGGGATATTGATGGATGCAGAAAGCGTCTGATTGTGGTTGTAGTAGAGATGAGACGAACATGAAGTATCTTGCAGCGGAACAGACGGCGCTCGTCGCCCTCCGGTTGGCTGTCGGTGGAAGGTCGCTCTCGTGGAACATGACCGAGCAAAGTCCTTGTCGGTGGCAAGGCATTACTTGCGAGAAACCGAGTCACCGTCTTGCGTCTTCCTGGCAACGGACTCATCGCCCAAATCCCTGTAGGAGTCTTCGGAAATCTGATGCAACTCCACACGCTTATCCTCCGGCTTAATGCTCTTACCGGTCCATTGTCGTCCGATCTAGCCGCATGTACGGATCTCCACAATTTTTCCGGCGAGATTCCGTCGTCCTTGTTCGGACTCAAGAAACTTGTCGCGTGAACAGTATTATAAAAAGGGTAGTTTAGACATTTAAAAATTTTTAAACACTTGGATGAAAATTTTTTCAAGTTAACTAATAGAACATTAACGGAAGGGGGTCTTTGTGTAACGGCTAAAGTTCAGAGGGTTCTTTGTCAATAAAAAAAAATATATGAGAGACTTTATCACTAACACTATAATATAAAAGGGGTTTTTTATAATTTATCCTTTGTATTATTTCTCATTGTACATATTTGTATTTATAATCTTTCGAAATTGAGCCTTTATTAAAAAAAACTGTCCAAAAAGATGGTTTAAGAACATTGTAATTCTTTTTTTTTTTTCTCCTGCATAATATGGCTGCAGTGTCCTGTTTATAGCATGTACATAGCATTTATGCACAATACATCCATGCCATCTCTCAATTAAACTAGATAAAGGAGGGATTAGATCACAAGTCTCCGCTACAACCAGCTATGTTATTTGTTGGGCCAATTGGAACATCCAAAGCTAGAATACTGGATGTCCTACAATGCGTAGAGCTGTCAAAGGGTTGTTCTGATTATTAATTGGGACAGACAGTGTGATAGACCTAGAACTGAACCAATTATTAATCGGGACAATTGCTTCTGTTGTAATTATACCAGGTCATACTTGACACCTATAATTATCGATGATAATAATAATTTAGAAATTTATTTTCATAACTGAAATTAAACTGTTTATATATTGATAAAAGGAGAAGAATATTGCATTAAAAAAAAAGAGAAGAATATGAATATGATTATAACTGATATTAAACTTATCTTAATTTTCGTGGAAATAAAAAAAATTAAATGTGACTATATAATATCAACTTATATTTTTATCCTTGCATACAGTAATTTCGATGCATTGGGCTTCAACTCTATAATCCAAGTAAATTCTTGTATCTTCTCATTGTGCGAGGAAAAAAAAAAGGATGGAAACAGATTTGGCACTTCCCGGTTCCCATTCCGACAGGGATTTACTACAAACAAAAACTTTGTATAGAAAGAATAGCAATCTAAACCAAGGTTTTAAAAACTGGATCGGACTGCTTTAGGGACTGATTCCGGAGTCAAATGGTCTTACTGTATGGTTTAAATGAATGGTCTGTTCTGATTTAGGAAAATAAAAATTAAAACTAAATCAATGTTTTTTATATATTTTTTGGTATTATAGCTCATAAGGGCAACTTTTGGGCCCTAATATCAATAAAAATAATAATTTTAATAAAATTTTAAAAATATGATAACTTTTTAAAAAATAGTATCAAATAAAGGCAAAAATACTGTTTATCTTCTTCATCTTACAAATCATTCATCACCGCCGCAACTCGTCGCTGCCTCCGGCAACCTCCAACAACGCCTCCACCCAACACCGCCACCTCTGCCCAACAAGCCTCCACCTCCACCCCCACCCACCTCCGCTTGCTTTCCCTCACGTGGCATTTCTGATTAGAAGATTCCTAAATCCTAACATCACCTAAGAAAATGCATCGAAATGAAAACTTTGATTCTTAAATCCATGAGCAGAGCAGCTGACCTGATTCCTGAAACGAATTAAAACTTTGATTTCTTCTATATTGTTTCTCTGCCAATTTTCTAGGGTTCTATAAATTTTGTAAGGTTTATTTCCTTTCAGTCTCTTATCCATCATACTGTTTTCATTTTTTTCCTTCCTTTTCCTTACTTTGTGAATTGAAATGGAGGTTTAAGTAATTGGATGCTCTCAGGTGAAGATCGGAACTACCGATTCACCTTATTGGAAGCTTGGGTTTTTTTATTTCCAAGCAGATCTTCACAAAAAATAAAATAAAATAAAATAAAATAAGGTTTGTTTTAATCTTGCTAGGAGATTGACAACAACTGAAATTCAAGTCTCTCTCAAGGCAACACAATTGGAGGTCTCCGGATCGGAGAAAATTGCCGAAGAGAGAGTGATGCTGAAAGGATAGAAGCTAGTAAGTGTTATTTTTTCTTTCCTTCTGTTCATTTTGAATTGCATAAACTAGGGTCTCAACTTTAATTCATCGGAGAAATATGTGTATATCTATTGAAATTAATTATTATTTTTGATGCAGGAAGATGGATTAAGCTTATTTGTTGAGCTTCCTCTGGATGTTGTTTCCCACGACAACACACTTAACCATGTAAGAGCAATCGAGCAGGGTTGAAAGCTCTGGAGCTCTTGGGGGTAGAAGGGGTTGAATTTCCCATATGGTGGGGGATAGCCGAGAAGGAAGTCAGAGGAAAGTACAACTGGTCGGGATATCTTGAGCTTGCAGAGATGGTCCGAGATGCGGGTCTCAAGCTTTGCGTGTCTCTCTGCTTCCATGCCACCAAACAAGCCAAAATTGAACTCCCTGATTTGGTGTCAAAGATTGGTGAAGCACAACTAGACATCTTCTTCACCAATTGGTTGGGACGGCACTACAAAGAGTGTCTGTTGCTGGTAGTGGACAATTTGCCCATCCTCCTCAATGGGAAGACTCTAGTTCAGGTTTACCAGGAATTCCTGTAGAGCTTCAAATCTTCATTCTCAAACCTCATGGTCTCTACAATCGTGGTAAGCTTCAAGTCTTCATTCTCAAGTCTCAACCCATCTCATTTATTTATTTGCTAGAACCGGTTCTTATCAATGGTTGCTTTTTCTGTGATCTCCTCAGGATGTTTCAATGAGCCTAGGACCGGATGGAGAGCTCCAGTACCCTTCTCGGCCATCGGCAAGAGGTGGCAAGATTACAGGAGCAAGAGAATTCCAGAGCTACAACAAGAACATGCTAAAGCATCTATAGGAACACGCCCAGGCGACCGGAAACCCCTTCTGGGGCCTCTCAGGACCCCATGACGTCCCCAACTACGACCAGTCACCCTTCGCCAACACCTTATTCAAGGAGAACGAAGGCTCCTGGGAGACCCCATACAACGACTTCTTCCTCACTTGGTACTCAATCCAGTAACGAGAAGCACATACTAGGACCTTCCTTTGACTAGGGGCTTTTGGGCTTTTGCGACGTCACTCTAAGAACTTCTGAAGGCAAAGGTGGAAATGGCAGCATTAGGCAGAGGTAGTGGCAGAGGTGGGCAAAAGTGTTAGTAGAGGTAGACGGAAGCAATGGGGAGATAGGCAACAGATGAATGATATGTAAGAGAAAGATGATAAATAGTCTTTTTGCCTTTATTTAATATTATTTTTAAATTTTATTAAAATTATTATTTTTATTAATATTAGAGCCCAAAAGTTATCCTTACCGACTATAATTTTTTTTTTTTTTCATAACGATTTTAGGGTGAAATAGAATCGATTGCCTGACTATTAGGGTGAAACAAAATCGATTGACTGCTTGATCAACCGGTCCGGTTTTGAAAACCATGAAACAAACGCCCATTACGAACATCTTTGTATCAATTTAACATATACGTAATGTGCGCAGGATGAGAGGTCCCAGATCCAGGCAGTGAAAAGACAAAAAAAGAAATAAACGGCCACAATATTTTGGGGTGTTTTTGTCTTTTAGCACATTTGCTATTAAGATTGAGATGTGCCCAACAATTACTCCTCAAATCAAGATGAAAAATAGAAGTGGGAGACGGAGACTGGTTGGTAGCTATTGTTCTTCTTCTCTTCTGCGCTCTTTTCCGCTCCAACCTTTCCCTCTACGGTACGCGATAAAGAGTTACAAGTTTAGATTAGACTCAGCCGGGTCTCTTATCCATTATCTTCTGTAATCTGAATTTCTTTATATAACAATCGAATTTCCGGCATCGTTTTGTCAGATTCCGATCACAACGCAGTTTCTTGGACATTTCTTATTCGAATTCCAACTTTAGGTTTTTGTTTTTTACGTCTATTATAGAGAAATTGATAATAGATATAAGAGAAGAGCCCCTGTTTATATTTTAATTGGAGAATTCTCTTAGCTAAGATGGATTTATATTTGATCGGACGACACTAGTGACCTGTTTAATGAAATGGCGAGCGCCGGTGATGAAGACGCCGACGCGGTTCTCAGCGATGTTGAAGGGGACGATCCGGTTCCTTCCATCCTCGACAAACCGCCTCAAGAGGACATATCCGTTGAGAGATTTAGAGAGATTCTTGCGGAACTCGAGCGCGAGCGTAAAGCTAGAGAAGCTGCGGAGGTCTCGTTCAATCGCTTGAAGGTGCTCACTCATGAGGCAATAAAAAAGCGAGATGAGAGTGGCAGGCAGAGGGACGAAGCATTGCGTGAAAAGGAGAACGCTTTGAGATCGAATGAGAAGATATCAGGGGAATTAACGGAGGCTCTGAGGCTCAAGGATGAGCTTTTAAAGCAGAGAGATGACGCTGCGCGGCAACTTGATGAAGCGGTTAAAGCAAGGGACTCGTCAAGATCGGAGATCGAAGTTGCTGCTCAGTTGCTTGTCACTGGGATAGAGAAGATCTCTGGAAAGGTTAGTAATTTCAAAAATTTCTCCGGGACCGGGCTCCCGAGATCTCAGAAGTACACCGGATTGCCAACTGTTGCTTATGGCATTATCAAGAGAAGTAATGAAATTGTTGAAGAGCTTTTGAGGCAGCTTGACACGGCAATAAAGTCTAGGAATGATGCTCGTGAACAGATGGAACATCGAAATTATGAAATTGCAATTGAAGTTTCTCAACTTGAAGCAACAATTAGTGGTTTGAGGCAGGAGATTGCGAAGAAAACATCTGAAGTTGAGAACTTGGCCATATCATTGGCTGAGAAAGACACAAAGATATCGGAGATGGATAAAGAGGTGTCTGAAAGGATAAATGAATTGGAGAGAGAATCAACGGAGCTTAGGGAGACGGTTAAGGAATATGACTTTAAGTTGAGGAGCATGGAATCGAAAATGGACTCACAGAAGCCCTTACTGGCTGACCAATTGAATTATGTATCAAAAATTCATGACCAGATTTATGATGTTATTAAGATGGTTGATGCTAATAAATCAGATCAGTTGGACTTGTCAGAGTCCTTGTTCCTTCCGCAAGAAATGGACATGACTGAGAATTTACATGCTTCTTTGGCTGGCATGGAATCCATTTATGTGTTGACTAAAATAGCTGCAGAAAAGATAAGGGATGAAATGGATGAGAGGAGTCGTGAAGTGAAAGGTCTAAATGAGACTGTTGATGGGTTGGTGAAGGAGAAACAACACATTGGATCATTACTTAGAGGTGCTCTATCAAGAAGGATGATATCAGATCCATCATCCAAAATGACTGAGGTTCTACAAGTTGCAGAAAATGGTTTGAAAGAGGCAGGGGTGGACTTCAGATTTGGTAATCTCTTTGTGAATGGTGAGAAACCAGCTTCCCATGATAAACTAGGTTTTGTGGAGGTAGAGGAGGATGAAGTCTATACTCTGGTAAGCTGTTACCATTGTCAGTGCTTAAACTATGTCTTACAAGTGGTGCCTACTTAGCTTTTAATTCCTTATGTTTTCTCCAATTTTGAAATTTGTTATTTGCATTGTATATAGGCTGGTGCTTTGGAGAATATAGTTAAGGAGTCTCAGCAGGAGATTATTGAGCTAAGGCATTCTGTGGATGAACTTAGGTACCTTGGATATTCTTTTGAAGTATATATTGCATGCAAATAATTAAAGATGACCATATAGGAAAGCGTTGTGATATTAGGAAGTGGAATCACATTCTCATTACTTGTTTTTGGAGTATACAAGTGACACAATGTTTGTTGGTCTGTGGGTGAAGATGGGTTTTTGAAATCTGAGTATTGGTAACAGCACTCATATGCTTGGTTGACTGAGCAAGATGGAAAATATATATATTTGTTTGTTGTTTGTTTAATGATACTAATATACCTCTCATTGTGATTAGTGCTTTGACATTAAAAATATTTTGTTTTGCATAATACTTTACTGGATTAAGGGAAGAGTCAAGTCTACTTAAATCACATATGGAGGTTCAAACCAAGGAGCTCAGTCAAAGAAAGCATCGCATAGAAGAACTGGAAGAAAAGGAGAGAGTTGCAAATGAAAGTGTAAGTTATTTGCCAGAAAACTGCACCTATTAACAGCATCTTCTAATAAGGATAGCATGGTCCCTCTTTATGGAAAGAACTGCTCTTGTTGGTGGTAATGTCTTCTATTTAGATAAACAAGGGTCCATTATCTTTTAGCCTTTTCTTCCTCCTCCCCCTCCATTGGATCTTTCTTTCCACTGAATAGTTGAGACTCTTTTAATAGATATAGTGATGCTATAACTGCTTTTCTGTCCCATTCATCTACTGCTAAGATTAGTTAGATTGGCTTGGTTGTTTTAATTCAATCAAATCAAGTGCAAAAGATATCGCGCCATCATTAGATAATAGAGAGTTAGGTAGAATTGTAGTTGAGAGCAGTGTTGCCTTGGTACATGGCATAGGTGCTAGGTTTATTAGGCTTCAGAACATACAGCCTCTAGAAATCATGACATTAGGATGTGGTCATAAATACGTATTTTCAAATAAATAAATACTATCATTAATTCATACTTGTGTTGAATGAACTTATTTTTTATCACAGATTGAAGGGCTTATGATGGACATTGCAGCTGCTGAAGAAGAGATTGCAAGATGGAAAATGGCAGCAGAGCAAGAAGCTGCAGCAGGCCGATCTATTGAACAAGAGTTTGTGCAACAGGTATGCTGGCAAAAGTATACCATGGATAGTATTAGAACCCCCTTAACTCAACAAAGCCTTATTCCCAACTTTTTGTGGTCGTATACATCAATCTAGTCTTGCCATTATACTCTCTATCAAGAGACATGTTGGTCTTGGTTCTACATCTTTTTTTTTTTTTCCCTAAATTTGACATATGGTTATTTGATTATATAGAGCATTGATGTAATCAGGTATACACCTTATGCCATCAGGAAGCTTAGATGCATATGCAACATGCTACAGATGAGGTGGGGGCAATGAAAAGAATGTTAATGGAAGGGTTTTCACAAGTCCCATATAGCATGTTGCATGTGCAATGAACTGCTTGCTAGTGTTTCTTAAAAGATAATACATATCTTCCATGCACAATTGCTGAGTTGTGCCTTGAATTCTCCTTTATGGCCCGCTCCATGACCCAACCCTACATTTGTGGAGAAAAACCTGAAGGGAAAAATTCATTGAGGTATGTGGAGGTGGTGTGGACGTGACCCATTTTCTGTTCATGGGTCTAATCTGAATATGTTATGTTGCTTAGGGTTTTCTCATATTTGTATCTCATTGTCTTTAGGAGTTAGGCATGAAGGAAATGAGAGTAAAAGCTTGAGTGTATTGGGTTTTAGGGTTTTCTGTGTGAGAGAGGTTGCTCAACCATTATATCCTCCATTTCAGTTTTCTATATTGGATTTCTGCTCCTCCATTTCTGTGGATGTAGGCTATATGCTGAACCACGTAAATCTGTGTGTGCTATGCTTTTTCTTTCTCTTTTCTTGCTTTTCAAATCTCTGTTTTACTTTGTTATTTTGTACCATTCAAATCTGTATTCCTGGCTTTTGTGCAACAATAGTTTTTGCCCTTTTAGGTTAGGAGCATCTTTGCTGTATTGTTCAAGTATTATAATTTAGCTTATGGCTCTTAAAAGTGGAAGGAAATAATTTCACATAGTAACAAATGTTGTATTTGATTAGACAATAAAGTTACTAATGAATACTGTTCCAATAAATAATGGGATATTTTTAATTGTTTTGACCAGCAGAAAATATGTTTATTTATTAGATTCAATTAAAGAGTTAAATAATACAGCTTGATGATAGGAAAATCATCCCCAATTTTCAATCCCAATTACATAGTAGCCCAAAATAATTGCTGCCTCATACCTCCTTGTTTGGCAAGGGAATCAGCTAACCCATATGTACTTCTAACCCATTTAAATTTAGCCTCTATATCCATACCAATCTGTCCCACTTCCCTTATCACATGTCTGAAAGCCCAGGGGGTATGTCTTTTGCAATTAGCCCATGAGATAACTACTTTTGAGTCCCCTTCCACCTCAACCCGTCTGAAACCCAGCTGCTTTGCTAACCAGAGGCCTTGTAGTAGTGCCAACAGTAAAGCCTTCAATGAATTTCCTAGACCAATTTGCCTTGAATATAAGGCTACAATCCTCCTTTTAGCATTTCTAATTACCCCTCCTATTCCTGCTAACCCTGGGTTTACAATTGAGCTTCCATCAAAATTCAGCTTGTCTTTATTATTTTCCAGGGGTTTCCAATCCACCCTTACCCTATCTTTTTCTCTCAATGATTGTGCTATTCCAGTCTAGGCTCTTTGGATGTCAGTGATGGAGAATATTTGGAAACTATCCAATGTCTTTACCCATAATTCCACCTTTAATTTTATGCAGTCTATCAATTCCTCTAGAGGCCTACTCTTTTCAGAGAAGATTCTGTTATTCCTTTCTTCCCAAACCACCCAACAAATTGCTGCTTTAGTGGCTCTACAGAGAAATTTCTTTCTTTTCTTTGATTGCCTCAAGAAGTTAGGATTAAACAATCCCACCACATCTTGAGGGGGTCTCACTTGCACCCAAAAAGAGAACAGAAAAACTCTCAAATTTGAAGCACAAAGGAGCAAGAGATAAGTAAATGAGAAAGGATCTCACCACTTCACCTGCATAAGAAACACCAATGAGGAGAAAAGCAGGTATAAGTTCTTCTCTGCAGCATGTCACAAGTATTTACCTTACCAAGGAAAGTTTCCCAGTAGAAAACTTGAATTTTAGGTGGGATAGGCTTACTCCAAATTTCTTTCACTGGAAAGTCCACCCCTTGAGGGTTAGGCAAAACAAGGATTTTAAAGAAGGAAGAACAAGTAATAGACCATTTGGTGATACTAACCAAATTCTAGAATCCTCAAAGGAAGGGTCTTGGAACACTTGTCCTAAAAGATCAGGTAATGGACCAAGGAGGGGTGCTCATTATCCGTTAACCCTCTTTTGAAGCCTAAATCCCAATTTAAGCCAGTTGGGGAAGGTGATACCAATCTAGACACAGTTTCATCCTTGAAAGTAGATAGAACAAAGAGGTCTGAAAATTGGTCTTTGAGCAGTCTCCCCTAACCACAAGTCTTCCTAGAACCGTACTTTATCACCCCTTCCCACATCAAACCTGATGAAATTAAGAAAGATAGGGGAGACTTCATGAATAGCTCTCTAAGGAGAAGCTGAAGAGGACTGGGAAGAAAGTTTAGCATCCTAGCCATTACCTTCCATTCCATGAATGCTTCCCTTACCTTGTGCCATAGCTTGTCTCTCTCAAAAGGGAATTTCCATAACCACTTACCTAGTAGAGCAGTATTTCTAGTGGTAATGCTTCCTAGCCCCGGGCCCCCTTTTTCCTTATGTTTGCTAACTTGTTCCCATTTTACCAAGTGATATTTCTTCTCCTCGCCTAGTTCCTAGAGGAAGTCCCTCGTGTATTTCTCAAGTTGTCCTGTTATCCTAGTTGGGATATGGTAAGTGGAGAGAAAGTAAACGGGTGCCAATGCGGCTCTTATCAATGTGATTTTTCCAGTACTTCCAAAATCCATCAGTTCTAGGGTTCCCTCCCAAAGGCAAGCCTAAGTAATAGGCTAGTTTCTAACCTCATGCCCTAATAATTCAGCAAACATAAGAAATTCCCTTTCTTCCAGGTTGATCTCTGCAATATTGACTTCACTCCAATTTATCCTCAATCTAGTTAGGCCTACAGAGTTATCAATCAAAATCTTCAAAATTTTCACCATTTCTAAAATAACATCCTCACAGAATCGAATTGTGTCGTCAGGAAATTGAAATGGAAGACCATCACTTGATTTCTAACAATTCTTCATCCCTGGAAAGGGCCTCATAGATCTGCTTTCACCACTATTTTACTTAGGACCTCTGCCACTAGGGTGAAAAGGAAGGGTGATAAGGGGTCTCCTTGCCTAGCCAGGATTAAGTCTTTTGCCACACCATTGATAAGAATTGAGTAATGAACAGAGCTAGCACACCCTTTGATCCATAGTTTCCACTTTGCTTCAAACTCAAGCCTCTCTAGTAGTTCTATAAGAACTTTCCAATTCACTAGATCATAGGCTTTCTCTAGGTCCACTTTACACACCAAACACCTCTCTCCTCTCCTTATCTTTTCCATAATACATTCATTAGCCACTAGAATTTGATCTACAATTTGCCTACCTTCCACAAAAGCACCTTGAAAGGGTGATGTCACCAAAAGAGCCAGCACCTATGTACAACAGGAGACTGACTGTACATTGGGGAAGTTATAAAAAGATACCTCTGATTAATTACAAAATAAAAAACCCATGTAAAAAAAGAGGCCTTTCTTCAAATGAGGAATTTGAGGCCAACCAAGACAACAACAACCCTTTTGACTTTCCCTGCCACCACTATTTCCTCACTTGCTTATCAAACATTTGGAAGAGAACAAGTTTGGGCCTTCCTCACTTGCACCACAGATTCGAGGAAACAAGTTTGGGCCTTCACTCATAGTGCAAAGAAAACAAACATGTTGGAAGAGGCACTGATTGGGTCTCCACTTTTGAAGGACACCACAGATGTTAATTTTCTCCTGAAATGCTTCTCAACAAAAAAACCACAAGCTTTGGGTAAGCACCAAAGGAGGGGCAGACCAAAGAGCATAAAAGGAGGCATAGTATTACCTAGAAAGGTCCCTTTCAAAGATTCCATCAGGCTGATAGCAAGAGAAGTCTTTGATTCATAAAGACCTCTTCTAAAACCAAAATTCTAGTCAAACTCATGAGTAGGAGAAAGGGATCTCCGGTTTTGAGTTATAGCCCTTCAGGTCATTGTGCTCTAGGCTAATAAGAGAGATGTTCTTTTATTTATTTGACTATTTATTCATTTATCTTTTGTAGGAAGGGAGGCAAGTTAATGGTAAAACTAATCTAGAGCTTAAAATGATAATTTTGCTTTGGTGAACAAATTGGGACCTTGGCTTCCGTAGAGGGTTGAGGGATGAGGAATCCTTATCAGCTTTTGAGCTCTTATTGTTACTTGATTCTGTTTGCTTGGACCCACTCAATTCTGATAGGAGGATTTTGACTTTGACTCCGAAAGGGTCGTTTACTTGTGCGTCTTTTTTTAAATCCCTTTGCTCCAATTCCTCTCCTTGGGCTTTTTTTTTATCAATAACACTTTCATTAATTCATCAATAGAAGATTTACAATAGGAAGACAAACACACTTATCTTCCAAGAGCAACAAAGAACCTCAAGAAAAGGAAAAAAAGAAAGAAAACACACCATAGTTACAACTTAGCCCAAAAATGTGAATCCCTTTCTGCCCCTTGTTTAGCTAAACCGTTAGCTAGGGAATTAGCCGATCTTTTAACCCAACATATCTTAACTTCCATCTCCCACACCAGCCACTTGAATTTCCTCCTCCCATTATTGTACTTCCATAAGCCATTGTGATCTTTAATCACCCACCCTATCACCACCTTTGAATCCCCTTCAATTAAGAGTTTCCTGATGTTCAACTCCTTAGCTTTCTAGACTCCTTCCATAACTACAAAGATCTTAGCTCTAAGGGAGCCACCCACTCCAATTGGGCCTGAGAACATGGCAGAAATGACCTCATTTTCATCCCTAAAAACACCCCCAATCCCCGATTGTCCCAGATTTCCCCTGCTACACCCATCAAAGTTTAGTTTCACGAATCCACTAGGTGGAGGGTTCCAAGCCACACTCATTACTGACTTAGTCTGTGTGCAACTTGCAATTTCACCCCACTTCCTCAACATGTCATCCACAGTATAATCTGTGAAAAGCTCCAAAGATTTCAGCCACTGTACCGCCCTAATATGAATGATAGCCCCCAGATCTGCTGCTCCTCTCTGAACTTCTGAGAATATCCTGGAGTTTCTTTCTTCCCAAAGTGCCCAACATACTGCAACCCTTAGTTCTCTCCACATTGTCCTTCCCCTTTTTATCCGCCACCTGAAAAGAGAAGGGGAAAAAAGGCCTTTTCAAGTCTGATGGGGTATTCCAACTACATCCAAATAGGGACAAAGGCCATTCCCAAATTGACCTCGCAAAATGGCAAGACACCAGTAGGTGAAAACAGTCTCCTCATCCGCTTTACAAAGAACACACCACTGAGGTGACAAACAAATATTGGGTCTCTTCTTTTGGAGTAGATCACCAGTGTTGATTCTTTCTAGATAGGCTTCCCAACAAAAACTACCAACCCTAGGAGGTATTGCTCTACACCAAACCTCATCAATAGGAAAAGGAGGGAAGGTAGGACTGGTGGACTAACTTAAGACTTTGAAGAAAGAAGCACAAGAAAAAATGTCGTTGGGAGAAGGTGTCCAAATTCTAGAATCCGCCCTAGTGGGGTCTAAGACAACCTTATCAAGAATTGCAGTAAGGCTCAAAATATTGTCAAAGTCTGAGTCCCTCAAATCCCTTCTTAGACCCAAATTCCACCTAATCCCAGAAGTGGAAGAGGACGGGGTGGTAAAAGACGATATTGGCTCATTTTTCAGATTAGAAAGAGCATACAAAGAAGGAAACCGATACTTTAGAGGGGCACTCTCCACCCAGGTTTGTTCCCAGAATTTTATGGAGTTACTGGAATTCAAATCATACCTGATATTAGGGGAGAAAACTGGTAGTAGGTCATGAATGGCTTTCAAAGGAGAATTACTTGTGGTCCTAGCTCTGATCCCAGCGTCTCATCCATTATGTTCCAGCCCATGAATACTTGCCACTATTCTAGCCATGGCCTTTCCTTCTCCAAGGGGAATCTCCACAACCACTTTCCCAACAAAGTCATATTCCTTTTCCTAATATTCCCAAGCCCCAAACCACTACAAGTCTTACTCCTACAAACTATCTCCCGACTAACACTATGATCCCTCTTTTCCTCTCTCAGTTCCCACAGGAAATCTCTCATTAACTTCTCCAATCTATTAGCAACCTTCGCTAGGATTTTAAACACCAACAGGAAAAAGATAGGTAAATTAGCAAGCGTGGCCTTAATAAGAGTAATTCTCCCACCAAGAGAGAGGTAGTTCTTTTTCCATGACACCAGTCTTTTTTCAAACATTTCCACCACCGGGTTCCAAAAGCTCTCTCTCATAGGATTATCACCTAAAGGCAACCCTAAGTAGTTCAAAGGCCACCCTGAGACTTCACACCCCAGCACTTCAGCACTCTCCCTGATCTCTCCCTCCTCCAAATTCACCCCCACAACACAGCTTTTCCCAAGGTTAACCTTCAAGTTGGATATTTTCTCAAATAAATTCTTGATAAAACTCACATTACCGCCTTCACAAAACAGAATCGTGTCGTCAGCAAACTACAAGTGAGTAAGAGGGGTTTCCACCCTCCCAACTCTCCAGCCTCTAATGAGCCCCCTAGAATCTGCTCTATGAATCAGTTTCCCCCAAACCTCCTCAATTAGAATGAACAATAAAGGAGAAAGGGGGTCTCCTTGTCTTATACCCCTACAGGCTGGAAAGAAATCTACCACTGTCCCATTCACTAGCACTGAGTAATGACAATTCCGGACACAACCCATGATTCACTTACACCATCTATCCCCGAACCCAAATTTAGTCAAAACTTTCCTCAAAAATTCCCAGTTCACCAAGTCATAAGCCTTTTCCAAGTCCAACTTACAGACCACTCCCTTCTTCTTATCCCTTTTAAAGTTCTTCACACTCTCATTAGCAATTAAAATCTAATCAGTAATTTGTCTTCCATTCACAAAAGCTCCTTGGTAGTGTGCAATGATATCTGGCAAAACCTTCTTCAGCCTCAAAGACAACACTTTCGCAATGATCTTATACAGGCTATTAACCAAGCTAATTGGCCTAAAATTCTTCGAGTGGGAAGCATCTTTCTTTTTTGGAATTAAGGCTATAAATGTAGAGTTCACACCCGGATTGACTATTCCTCTCCTGAAAAATTCCTCAAACACCCGCAAAAGATCATATTTCAAAATATCCCAATAGTCCTAATAAAAAGCCATTGTGAACCCATCCGACCCTAGGGCTTTTGTTCTATCCATAGAGAATACAACCTCCTTGATCTCTTCTAAACTAAAGCTTCTCTCCAACCTTCTCCTGTTCTCCACCCCTACATCTAGCCAATCCAATCCTTCTACCCACACCCTTCTTCACACAGGCCTTTTTAGAATAGATTTGAAGCATTCCACACAAACCCCAACAATCTTCTCTTGATGTACTAGCTCAACTCCATCAACTACCAGTTTGGAAAGCAGGTTCTTCCTTCTCCTGCCATCTACTAGAGAGTGGAAAAACCTAGTGTTTCTGTCCCCCTCTTGCACCCATTTACATCGAGATTTTTGCCTCTAGCTAATTTCCTCCTTGTGCAGGCAGTTCTCTAACTGTCTTCTTAAATCTCTCCCGAGCTTATTGTCTTCCTCTCCAAGTTCTCCCATTTCTTCTTTAGAGTCAAGGCTTTCAATCTTATCCAACAGATCTCCCTTTCTTTTTTTCTATCCTCCCAAACTCCACCAGATTCCACTCCTTGATTTTTGCTTTCAAATATTGAAGTTTCTTATGGAATTTCATCCCCTCCCATTCCACCAATGGGTTATACTCATACCACCACTCCCTCACTTTGTTAGTAAACCCTGGGTGGAGTAACCACATATTTTCAAATCTAAAGGGGGTAGGACCTCCATGCCTTCTTTCCTCCTTACATAACACTATGGGCCAATGATCGGAGGTCACCCTTGGAAGAGCTCTAGAAGCCAAGGTTCCCCAATGATCTTCCCAATCCATAGAGAACAATCCAGTTTAGAGCAAATGGATTTAGATTGGAGATTTGACCAAGTAAATGTCTTATGGGCTAGGGGGATCTCTTTAAGCTCAAAGTCATCCACAAAGCTGTTAAACTTCCTCATGCTTTTTGTCACCCTCTGGTTAACCTTATTGGATTCCTCCGAGAATCTAATCACATTGAAGTCCCCACCCATGCACCAGGGTCCATCCCACAACCCTCTAACATCCGCCAATTCCTCCCACAACTCATTTCTCTTTCTGTAGTCATTCGGTCCGTAAACATTTGTGAGAACCCACGTAAAATCACCCTCATACTGCTTAAACTTCACGGAAACCGAGTACTTTCCGATCAACTCCTCCAGGCCTTCAACCATATCCCTCTTCCACATTGTTACAATCCCCCCGGATGCACCCCAAGAGGGGGCAGCCACCCAATTGTTATTAAACTCCATTCTCTTAGACTCTTGCAACAACAGAATGTCTGGGTCAAACCGTTTTATTACCTCTTTTATTGTCGCCCTCTTCCTTGCACTCCCAATTCCCCTCACATTCCAACTAAGAATCTTCATTTCACTTCTTATTTAAACCCCTTGCCACCTTCCACTACTTTCCCCCTTTCCTCCTATCTCCTTTTACCCTGAGAATCTTGTCTCCTACATCTCTCTTTAATCTCTCTACTTCACTCAATCTCCTCTTCTTTGTTCTGATCTCCTTCTTCCTCTTCTATAATATTTCTTTCAACACATTCAAATCTTCTAACCTACAACCCAACTTCTCTACAAATTCTACTAACAAGTCTTCTCTCACCGAGTCCTCCACCCCTACTTCACTTGGTCTAGGCCTATTCCCCAAAAAATAGTTGTTTTTTGTTGGGCAGTTTACTATGGTAAAATCAATACGATGAATAACTTGCAGAAGAAAAGACCCTTCTTATGTTTATCCCCTAACCGCTGTATTTTGTGCAAAGCGCAGAATGAGGACTGTTACCACTTATTGATTTCTTGTCCTTTTGCTGCAGCCATTTGGAATTTGGTATTTGATTTGTTTGAGTGCAGGTGGAACTTGCCAGCTGAGGTAAATTTGTTGTTTTCCCCATCTACCTTTGTGTGGACCACAAAAAGAGGGAGAATTATATTGAAGTGTATAAGATCAGCTCTCCTTTGGACTATTTGGGAAGGGAGAAATTCCAAAATTTTTCAGGAGAACAAAAGAAGCATTCTTGAGGTCAAAGAGTGTATTTTTACAAGGACTATTGTGTGGCTGAAATCCTTAAGCTCTTTGAAGATTATTCCTTTGAGGATTTAATGAGGAACTGGTTTGCAGTTGCCCTTACTTCCTCTAGATTGCCTAGAGTTCAAGTAACTTGGACTCCGCCGATGGAGGGTTTTGTTAAGCTGAACTTTGACGGAAGTAGTCAGGGTAGCCCAGGATCGTCTGGGATTGGTGTGGACTGAGAGATGAGAACAACAACATCATTGTCTTTTTTTCGGGACTGGTGGGAATAGGAGACTCTGTGAGGGCTAAACTCCTAGCTGTGGCACAGGGGGTACAAATTGCTTATCAACTTGGAGTACAAAACTTAATAATTGAAGGAGATTCCAAGGTGGTAGTAGGATGGTTGGCTGACCCGGGTACTGTCACTTAGAACTTTAAGGATATTTTAAAAAAGGTTAAATAGCTATTGAGGGACATGACAGTTAGATTTCAGTGGTTGGGTAGATCAGCTGATGCCTTGGCTGATTATCTTGCTAAACAAAGGGCTACTCGGGTTTCCTTGTATTGGGTTTCTCTGTAATTTTCTTTATCCTTTGTTATGTTTTTTAACTAAAGGGTTGATGGTTTCCTCCATCTCCCCTCCTTAGAGGGGAGGTAGCTGATGAATTTCTTTTTGGTTAAGTATCGATTTTTTGGCTAAGTACCCCGTCATTTGGTCTGCTTCCAAGTGGCCGATGACTCAGGCCGAAGTGAACTTTGGCTGCCGAGCTGAGTCAAGCTGGGTAGGCTAGATAGCAAGCTGACCAGGTGGCGAGCTGCCTGTAAGGTTCCTTGACTAGGTGGAAAGCTGCCTGTGAGGTTCCGAGTTGACCAGGTGGAAAGCTGCCTGTGAGGTGCCGAGCTGCCTATGAGGTGTTGGGCTAACCAGGTGCTGGCCTGACTAGGTGCTGAGCTGCCTGTGATGAGCTTCGTTGTTCTTTAGCGACCTGCATGGAGCCAAATGTCAGAGGATCCGGGGTGACTAACCCGGCGAGGTCGCTCCGATGCTTAAGTCAGTACTCTCATAGTAAACTGCGAGCTAAAAATCACACAGTATGAGAGCTAGAATTTGCTTGCTTGCTTTCTCAATTGCTCCCTTGTCATTAGGGTTGGTGCCTTTATATAGGCCTTACTCATGTACTGCCCCCGAGATCTCCGGGAGGTCGTGTCTAACTGGTCCGAGATTCCTAGAGGTAACCGCCATGCACATTGACCACCCTTCAGATCGTTCGGCACGTGGGCCAACTTCCAAGGATCGTGGGAGTGTTTGGATATGCATGCCGAATTCGTCGGCGAGCACGTCTTGCAAGTCGCCAGGTCAGCACATGTGCCAGACTGCCAAGTTGCGCCTGTGCCAGGCCGCCAGGCTGCCAGGCTGGACACCATTAACTTGGCAAGTTGTTGCCTGAGTGGTTCCGGGTGTCACCTAGTTATTCTGAGGTGCCATGTGTCACAATGTCATTGAAGGGCAAAATCTGCCCTCATCATTTGCCCCCCACTCCCGAGCTAAAAGTAACTTCGGCGAAGGGAGTACATTTCTCCTTGTGGCCTGGAATGAATAATTTGATGAGCTCGTAAGCGTCGATTTAATTCCTTAGGCTCTGAGAGCGACTGGCAGTCCGCTCCTTGATTTTGCACATGCCGAAGAGGCGACTGGGTCTTATGTGGTGAGGAGGTCTTCGCTAGTTCGGTATTTTGGCCCTTACACTCTGGGAGCTACTCGTAGTCCACTCTCCTTGATCTCTTAAGTAGTATTGTGACCCTTAGGCTTTGGGAGCGACTCATAGTCCACTCCTGAACTTTGCCCATGCCGAAGAGGTGCCTGGGTCTTAAGCAGTATTGTGGCCCTTAGGCTTTGGGAGTGACTCATAGTCCACTCCTGAACTTTGCCCATGTCAAAGAGGCGATTGGGTCTTAAGCAGTATTGTGGCCCTTAGGCTT
Source organism: Nelumbo lutea (assembly GCF_056320005.1). NCBI lineage: Eukaryota > Viridiplantae > Streptophyta > Magnoliopsida > Proteales > Nelumbonaceae > Nelumbo > Nelumbo lutea. The sequence goes on from NC_142687.1 coordinate 8,300,300, forward strand.
TGGGAGCGACTCATAGTCCATTCCTGAACTTTGTCCATGCCGAAGAGGCGATTGGGTCTTAAGCAGTATTGTTGCCCTTAGGCTTTGGGAGCGACTCATAGTCCACTCTTGAACTTTGCCCATGCCGAAGAGGCGACTGGGTCTTAAGTAGTATTGTGGCCCTTAGGCTTTCGAAGCGACTCATAGTCCACTCTTGAACTTTGCCCATGCCGAAGAAGCGATTGGGTCTTAAGTGGTGCCGAGGTCTCTGCCAGTTCGGTACTTTAGTGCTATGGCTGCACTGCATCAGCCTCGTGACGCCGGTCACCCACTCCTACAAGAAGCTACTAGGAGCTCGACCTACGGGGGCAGCACTACTGACTTTAGGTCGCCAGCTCGCATGGGAGCCTTGGAAGGCTCAACCAGCAAGGGCGTCCATGCAATCTGTTGGCTGCCAACTCCCGCGGAAGCCACGAAGAGCCCATCTTTGTAGAGGGGACCTCGCGAAGAGGAATGATGAGGCTTTATCCGAGTTGACATAAAGTTGGTAGAGTTGCTTAATTTGTTAGCTATCAACTTCCTGCATAGTCTTTGAGTTCATAAAATACGGAAACTATAAAGCGAGAGCTTTAGTTTCTAAAAAGTGAGGACTTAGCTTTCTGGAAGAAGAGGATTTAGCCTTTTAGAGGATGAGAACTTGGCTTTTTGTAGCGTTTCCCACATACGGCGCCAATTGATGAATTGTTTTTTGGTTAAGTATCGAATTTTTGGCTAAGTACCTCGTCATTTGGTTTGCTTCCAAGTGGCCGATGACTTAGGTCGAAGTGAACTTTGGTTGCCGAGCTGAGTCAAGCTGGGCAGGCTAGATGGCGAGCTGACCAAGTGGCAAGCTGCTTGTGAGGTGATGGGCTGACCAGGTGGTGAGCTGCCTGTGAGGTACCGAGATGCCTGTAAGGTTCCGAGCTGACCAGGTGGCAAGCTGCCTATGAGGTTCCGAGATGACCAGGTGGCAAGCTGCCTGTGAGGTGCCGAGCTGCCTATGAGGTGCTGGGCTGACCAGGTGTCGAGCTGCCAAATGTCAGAGGACCCGGGGTGACTAACTCGACGAGGTCGTTCCGATTCTTAAGTCAGTACTCTCATAGTAAACCGTGAGCTAAAAATCACACAGTATGAGAGTTAGAATTTGCTTACTTGCTTGCTTGCTCACTTGCCCCCTTGTCATTGGGGTTGGTGCCTTTATATAGGCCTTGCTCATGTACCGCCCCTGGAGGTCGTGTCTAACTGGTCCGAGATTCCTAGAGGTAACCGCCATGCACGTTGACCACCCTCCAGATCGTTCGGCAAGTGGGCCAACTTCCAAGGATCGTGGGAGTGTTTGGATATGCATGCCGAATTCGTCGGCTAGCATGTCTTGCAAGTCGCCAGGTCGGCACATGTGCCAGACCGCCAGGTCGCGCCTGTGCTAGGCCGCCAAACTGGACACCATTAACTTGGTAAGTTGTTGCCTGAGTGGTTCCGGGTGTCACCTAGTTGTTCTGAGGTGCCATGTGTCACAATGTCATTGGAGGGCAAAATCCACCCCCATCATTGCATCTCGTGCCTCTCCCTAAATTGTACTATCTTTGGGTATGAGTTAATAAGTCATACAATTCACTGATAAAAAAAAGCTACTTGTCGGGAAAACAGAACCATCAAATGGGATGCAGTTAACATCTGAAAATTTGTATTTGGTTTGCATTTTCCGTTGTAATTTAACCAAATAGTTTCCAAAACCCATTATTTCACTCTCCTTGGGAAGCAAAGAAGGATGTTGTTTTAACCAAATAGTGCCCAAAAATGAAAGCATCTCGCTTCCATTTTTCTTAATATTTTTATGATAAATCCATTTTAGATGATGTACTTGCATTGTCAAATGCAATGAAAAACCAAGGTTGAATCATCTCATTCTATGTGGCCTCTAAAGACTAACTACTATATGTCTATATACCACAAGGAGAAAATAGTAAGTGTTCAACTATTTCAGTTAGGAAATGGTCAAGAAAAATTTGCAAATGCTTTCTATTTTAAATCTATAATATGCGAATACTTCTTTATGCTTAAGACTCGTTACTACTTAGATACTTCTAGGATACAACTTGTATTGTTTATGACTTTATGTTGTGCAAAGGTTATTTTTTAACCCATGATATTTTATTGTTTCTCAACAAAGATATAGTATGATAAATATTCTTGAGAAGCCTCACTGTAAAATGTTTAGAAAATATAGGAAGAATGTAAGGTATGTATTGAATTTAAAAAAAAAAAAACAAAGATTATTTATGTGACCCCTGTACTGGTCATTTCTATATGCATATTAGAGAGCTTTGGCTTACAAACATCACAGTTATATTTGGAGGAAGGTAAGAAATAAGTACTTCTGTCCTGGATTTTGTGCAATGAATAATCATATCCTTGTTTTGGATATTATGGTACAGCTTTGAATTTACATGTTTTTCCTTGGTTTTGTTTTATTGGTGTTCAGGCAAAACAATAGATATTTCCATGCTTTTTCTAAAGCAACTTGTTTGATTTTTGCCAAGTACATATATGATGGATGTCCCCCATGAGAAAACTGACTCTGCACCTGAGGGTATACTACCTGACAAGGAAGATTTAGAATCTCCTAAAATTTTCTTTGGTAAAATCTCCTTAAAATTAAGTTCATTCAATTTGAATGAGATAAAACTCCAATTGTTTTTTTTTTTTTTTTTTTTTTGAGTTTGGTTCATCTGCAAAATCTTAGAAAACATACTCTCCCATGAATGTACAAAATTTACTGCAACTCGTCATTCTTATAGCCCAAGCCATCTTCTTGTAGCTCATATCCCATGGCACAAGTGCCCTGCCTCCATTTTCTTATTATTGGCTCTATAGTTTTGGTGCATTTGACTTGTATTAAAAAATTATCTGAACCAATGCCTTTACAAGTAGTTGCAAAATTTTCGAATATTGCAATTTGTATAATTTGAAGGTATTTGTGTAGCTGATCCCAAATAATTGGGATTAAGATTGAGTTAAGTTGTGCGATTTTTATAATTTCAGTGCACATACTTGCGTTGGCATTAATTGCAACTTGTGACTATTTTTGTTACCAACGAGAAAATGTTTTGAAACATAAGTACAAATATTACTATATATTTAATGCTTCTCTACAGTTCTTAATGCATAATCTGTTTGTCCCTTCCCAAAAAAATGATTTTGATTTGGATGTTGCAGTTGTCATCCCTCCGGCAGGAACTGGATGAGGCAAAGCAGGCCATGATCGAATCAGAGAAAAAGCTTAAATTCAAGGAAGAGACAGCTGCTGCGGCCATGGCAGCAAGAGATGCAGCCGAGAAATCTTTGAGGTTGGCAGACTTGAGAGCTTCAAGGCTGAGGGATAGGGTGGAGGAGCTTACTCACCAGCTTGAAGAGTCTGATACCCGGGAAGACTCAAGGAACAGAAACAGGCAGAGATATGCATGCTGGCCATGGCAATGGCTAGGGATTAACTTTGTTGGGTTCCAGCAGGCTGAGATGCAACAGCAGCAATCAAATGAAATGGAATTGTCAGAACCACTTCTCTAAGTAGATAGTGGATGTAATTTCTTGTAATCTTCAGTCTTAACAAATGAAAAAATAGATCAAGTTTTGTTTTTTGTATAATTTTTCAAATCTTCATTCTTCATGTTCATATATACATTTAGTAGCAACCAGTAGAAGGTTAATTATATTTCTCGTGTTCTGAGCACAGTGGCATCGTGCATATCTAACTCAACTAAGATTTGTCCAAACGATATGGGCTCGGTTACCTGAATTCCGTTCCAAATTTCGATCTTTTCACTGCCATATCCATTGTTAAATTATGGGCTCCCAAATAATTTCTCACTACATTAACCCATGTCTTTTCTGGTTTTTCTTCAGCTCTTCTAATGTCTAAAACCCTTCAATTTCTAACACATCATTTCTTTTCTTTTTCTTTTTCGGCATAGATCACTTCTTTTCACTGGTGCTTAAATTGTCCTCTCTGCATGTAACCAAAATTGCAATTCTTGACTCGTGGCAATTTGCAGCTGAGGGTTGAAGCAATAAAGAAGATTTATATTGTAAACCCAAATTAGTGCCTTTTGCAACACCTGCAACTTGCTCTGTATTGTGATGGTTCAATATCCAGCCGTCTGAAGTCAATATTGTTATGTAAACCTCTTCGCTACAACTAGCCACAAAACTTAGCAACCGAGCCACCATCAGTTGGTGAAAAGAGAGATTTTCCAAAATCTTCGGAGAGGACAATGAAATTTATTGAGAAAAAGACAAGTCAGTAGTCAGTGTGATACAAATAGTTCCAAGTTCTGGGTTTCTTCCATTTGTGGTGGTTTTTCAAAAATATTGGTGTGATGTTAAAGAAAATGTGGTTTTTCAATAGATGATAAAATGAGAAAATTGGGCAACAATAACATTTCCACTATGATCTCTAATGACCAAACCAAAATCATATTTTCAGAACTCAAAAAACTAGCATCTATATTCACTTTTAAACAACCTGGCAACGGAACTTGCCAAAAAGGGAATACCTTCGAGCTTGAAACATCAGGGGCACGGGAAGAATGATGCTATTCTTGCAACGAAGTCATCTTCCTCTCCTTCAGCATCATACATTGGCCAAATACAAAGTCAAATATAGATCAGGGACTAAATTTTCAAACACAAACATATTCATGACCTTTCAAATTACCCAAATAAGAAGCCCAAACAAGCATAATAGATCATCTTTTGTGTCCATAGCGGAACAAGTATGAAGTATCCACCCAAGATTTAAACCATTCAGAAAAATTTGGATATTGCCTAAACATTTGAGAGTGGAAGTTTAGGGTGCTACCAAACCAGACTACATTTGCATGACCACAAGAGAATAATGCATGCATAATGGATTCATCTTCTCATTTACAAATAGGACATCTAGCCGATCGAGGGTGAGATCGATCTTCCTCTTGGCCAGATTATATTTCACGACCATTGCATTCCAGCAACACTTCCTGAGAAAACTTTTTATTTTTAGGTCAATCTTTAATTTCCAAAACTCTTTATCTAGAAGTTTTTCCTTTCATTCCTACAAACTGTAGAACCCTCAATAATATCAAAGTTGGTCTTCAAAACCATATCCTTGGCTAGAAAATAAGCAGACCTGATAGAAAACAAAGTTTGTCACTATATCTGCAGAATGAATTATTATATATAGCAAAGGCCTAGCCTTCTCTCTCCTCTCTCACCGCCAGACAATTTAAATTAGATTAATTACAACTAAAATTAGTGAGGAGTTGCAACAGCAAGGAGTGGAGGTTTCTTATGAATTGTTCCCCCAGAACCTTCAGTCATATCTAAATCCCGTGCACTTGCTCCTCCAGGCAACTTCCAATCAAAGCTGTTCACAAGATTTGCCAGCACCAGTTCATTGACAGCCATCCCAAATTGAGTTCCTGGGCAACCCCTCCTACCCGCTCCAAATGGGATATACCTCACTTCACGTCCATTAAAATCAACCAGGTCGTTTCTGCTCATCAAGAACCTCTTTGGTTTAAATTCCTCCGCTTCTTCCCATGACCCACCATCCCTTCCTATCGCCCATGCATTGATAATTACTCTTGTTTTCGCTGGAATATCATACCCTTGTATTTTCACATCTTCGCTTGCTTCTCGCTGCACCAACAAAGCAAGTGGTGGATGCAAGCGTAGAGTCTCCTTTATTACCAATTTCAAGTATCCCATTCGCTCTGTTTCATCCTGCGTTACGATGGGTTTGCCTCCACTACTACTTACACTTCTCACTTCCTCCTGCGATTCCTTCATGGCTTCTGGGTGTTTTAAAAGCTCTGCCACTACCCATTCCATGACTGTATATGTGGTGTCTGTTCCTGCAGCGAACATGTGCTACCAGAGAAATCAAAGCAAATTAATTAAACAAGCCAAATTCAATTAATTAAAGATCAAGCGTAATTTGATCGACTACGGTAAATCAAATAGTAAAGTACTCCCTCCCCCCCATCCTTCTTATTAATTAAAATTAATCTCATGCATCATGCATGTGACAACAATTAACATTCATTGGTTAATTAAACGCATGACTACTAGCTTGAATTTCCAAACAAGTAGTTGAAATTAATCTTTAGAAGATCTACTTCAAAATGGTTCAACAGTAAAACTAATTAAAACATTGTTTGGAATTAGATCGCCCAATAAAAAGCTGGCACGATTGTTTTATTTAAATTCATAGTCAAACTATAGCTTGAATTTCCAAACAAGTAGTTGAATCTAATCTTTAGAAGATCTACTTCAAAATGGTTGAACAGTAAAACTAATTAAAACATTGTTTGGAATTAGATCGCCCAATAAAAAGCTGGCACGATCGTTTTATTTAAATTCATAGTCAAACTAGGTGATCTACGTCTTGAATAAACTGCCTGTAGTCTAGGGTCCCAAGATTTGTGGGTGTGAATTGATCCATTCCACATCCTTTGGCACGGATCAATTCATACCACACCACAGTCCATACCCACACTGACATTCTGTAAGTGTAGGTGTGGTGTAGACCAGTCCACCACCACATTTTTTAATTCCATGTATCCCATATACATTTATATATGATCTACACCAACGTTTTAAAAAATGACCAAAAAATAGAACTATTTTGGCCACCGGTTTCTGGGTTGACAGTTCGACCATCCGATTCGAACTAACTGCCCGTTCTGAAAAACAAATTAAAAAAATAAAAAACCATTGAACGGGTCAACGGTTCGACTGCCCGGGCCAACAGGTTGTTGACTTTTCAATGGTTTTTGGCCAAAAAATGAGTTTAGAGTAAAACAGAACCGCTTGCTTGGACGGTTCTCGGGTCGAACGGTCCGACCATCCGGGTCAATGACGGTTCGAAAACCTTGATCTACACAATTAATCATAAATATCTAATTTTTACATTCTATATGATAAATATATTGAAAAACGCATCAATGAATTAATATTAACTAATAGACATGTTCATGGGTCGAGCTTTGCCTTTACATTAATAGAAAATGTTCAAGCTCGAGCTCGGCCCGACCATTGGGCTTACATCTTGAGCCCGAGCTCGACTAAAAATTTGGAAAAAAAAAAGATTTTTCATTTTTAATTCAATTAAAAGTTGTTTTATTTATATTAAAAGACATCAAAACCTAAAAAAAAATAATGAAAAGTCTCATTATTACTTGAAAATGGAGAAAAATATATATTATATAAATGCTTTTCAATTATATAAAATATATTTTTATTAATATAATACATTATCAAGTCGAGCTCGGGCTCGGGCCGAGCTTTTTTGAGAATGTCTAAGCCCGGCCCATAAAAAATTGGGCCCGATATTTTAGGCCCGAGCCCACGGGCCTGAAATGTTATCCAAGCCCATGAACAGGTCTATTAACCAATAAATATTATTTTTTTATAAAAACAATAGTAAAATAATTAAATTTTTAAAAATATATTTTAAATATTTAAAAATATTATGTTATTGATAAAAATATAAATAATAATAATAATAAATAAAATAAAATAATTAATATTTTATTAACAAAAATATAAAAATGTGAAATAGACAATAGGAATTCAGCCTTTCAAAAAAAATGTAAAGTAGAGTGTGTTAAAAATAGAATATGAACAGGCGCTAACCACGAGGTTTTTCCGTGAATGAGAAATTGAATTGTACACGGGACCGGTTCACGCTAGCCAGCCACAGCCAGCCAAACTGGTGTTCATCCCGTGGGTCCCGTCTACGACATAAACACGATGCCCAACACTGCCTTAATTACGTCAATTTCATATATAGCAACGGCTTGTCTCACTGTTGTACAGCTCACAGTGGACCCAGACCGGACATGGAGCTTTAGTTCAGTCAATGGTGGAAGCAGCTCGGGGCTTACATTCGGCCGCAGTAGAAGTGAATTACAAGAGGACGAGAGAAAAAATAAAGCATCGTAGGCTGATTCAAATTTGAATTTCTATCCCATAAAAGCCGGATTGGATCGGAAAAGTCGATCCATTTAGTTAATGGATCAAATTCTGATATATCCCAACTCAATCTACCAAATGATCCAATTAATCTAATCCATTAGTTATAAAATATTATATATTCTATGTATTATTAATTTATGTAATTATATTTTATAACATATTATATCATAAAAAAAATTTATTACAATTCTAGTTAAATCAGATGTCCGATAAGATATTCCAATTATACTCTTGAAAATCTAATGAGTTCTGTTCGATCGTATTTCTTGTTAGATCGAATCAAATAGTCTTTACAGAATCCGATCCGGTCCAATTACAGCTAGCCCTACTGCTACTGGCCAATAGCGAAGGTAAGATTGAGGAATGACGTGGAGTTTTCGGTGATCTCAAGTTTGAATAATGTGAAAGGTCAGATCTGATTTCTAAAATTTGAATTATGCGTAGTGTATATAATCGCTTACCAATATGATAGCTTTGATGTTTTCTGTTTCGAGAGGAATGCCAATCGTACCGTCCTCTGCAATCTCAAGCAAAGTGTCAACCAAGTCATCTTCATCGACACCATCACCATTTTCTTTCTTCTTCTTACGATCAACGTGGTCTTTGACTACTTGATCGAGAAAGCAATCCAGTTCTCTGAACGTCTTCTCCAGTCTCGTGTTCAATCCATTAAAATAATTCACCCAAGCAAACTATGGAATGTAGTCTCCGACATTGAACATCCCCAACAGTGCCCCGAACTCGCTCATCAACCGCCTAAACCTCCTGCCACCCTCCCCTCCACTATATTTCCTCCCGAAGGCAACCCTACAGATTATATCGTTGGTGAGAGAAACCAACGATTCGCTTAGGTTCACCGGAGTCGACAAAGAAGGTGAAGAAAAACAGGAACGACGGATGTTCTCGATCAAGAGTGCTGTCTCTTCCTTTCTCACTCTTCGAAATGATTGCACCTTTTTCACACTAAGAAGTTGGAGAATACAGATCTTACGAACCTGACGCCAGTACTCGCCGTAAGGTGCACTTGCCAGATCCTTATAATTGTAGAGAAGGCGCTCAGCGGCGATCACCTTGGGTCTGCTGGCGAAGATGATGTCGTGGGTCTTCAAGATTTCTCGAGCGATGTCGGGCGACGAGACCACAACAGTTGGTATGTTTCCAAGCTGTAGAAGCATGAGCGGGCCATGGCATTGAGAAAGGGATCGGAGAGTTCGGTGCATATTGGGAGAAGATAGTAATAGTTGGTGAAGGTTCCCTACAATAGGGAGCTTGAACGGAGAAGGTGGAAGTCTGTATTCCTTGGCTTGAGTTGATCTACGAGTAAAATTACTGAATCCATTGAACACAAAAAGAAACAAGAAGTAGGAGAAAAGGATCGTTAGAAACAAAGAGAATGGATGAAATGGGATGGTTTGCTTCTCTCCAACACTTGCAGAAGAGAAGACTAGACATTCTTCTTCTTAATTTGTTTTTTCCTAGTGTTGTAGACATTCTTCTTCTTAATTTGTTTTTTCCTAGTGTTGCTTCACGCGCGAGTGTTGAGATGATCAGCCCCAGCCGCTTCTAGCTCAATATATACTAATTCATTAATTAACCACTTCAATATATATTGAATTGAACTGGATTATTTCTGCGGCCATCATGCCATCACATCTTAATCATTTTCATATTGGGTTGGATTTTTAGAATTCTGACCCTTCTTGCATATGAAAATGCAAAACCCTCCCCACATTTGAAGGTGGGGTGGGTTGCATTTGCGGATTGAGTCCAAAACCTGCATCTAATAACATGAACAACATCAGAAATTTCAATTATTTGAATAAAACATGTGAAATACTATCAATCCTTCACATAAAAATTAAAATATTATTATATTCAACACCTCATACATAATTTCATATGAATTTCAATAATATGTGAGTTAGTGAGGATTAATTTTAGTCTAATACCATATCCTATCTATATGCACGCTAATGGGTAGTAAAACCCCAAAACCCATCCCGTCGCAATATCCATTTTTTAAGAGAAAAAAAAAAAAAAAAACCCTCCCGTTGGGACTAATGCCCACCAGCAGATAGAATAGAGATTGCCATTCCAAAAACTCGTCTACTACGTTTGTTAGAGTCCGAGGTTTTAAAAATCAAACCGAAAATGGAATTGCTGTGGCCGCCAATTCCCGTGTCAGCGATTTGATTATTCAGGTCGAACGGTTAAAACAGTTTAATTAGATTATGACAAATATTTGTAGTTGTCTTTCTTTTATGAGAAGAGAGGTTGAGATAGAGGTGGTTATCGGCTGGGGAAAGAAAGAAAGAAAAGAAAATAAAGAAAAAGGAAGGAGAAAAATTAATAAAAACAAAGAAAAGAAAAAGAATGAGGAGGATCTGGTATTCACCGGTGATCGTGATGGCGACGGAGATGGCAGCAACAACAGAAGCAGAGTAGCAAGTTGACATCCATTTCTTATCCCTCGTCTCAAATCTTAGATTTAATTTGAGAACTAAGATGCAAGATCTCTCCGCTCCAATCCTTTTTTTGGCATTTGTCTCTAGGATCTCGGTGATGTTTGATATAAGTGTCCCTCTATCTTTTAACATCCTTTTTGTTATTAAACAATGAACTGATGTGCAGGTCGAATGGATCAATGGTTCGACCACTCGAATAAGTAGTTCTTGAATCAAATCAACGATTTAATCAACAATAATTATAAACATGTGTTAGATCATAATAGAGGAATAATAGCATTTACACATGACAACATTGACAAGTTATCTTTGTGGGCCATTACTACTACAAATTACAATAACGAAGAATACATTAAAGATCACGTGGAAAATAATCATACCAATCGAAAATCTCAGAATTGAGGCTCTGGTGTCTCCATTTGAAATTATTGCACCATGCATGTCTCTATTTTGGCTAGTAGCATATTACCCACCACCACCGACGGATGGTAATCGGCACTCAGTCGTTGGAGGTTTCTTCCAAGTTGGGTTATTTTTCATGCTTGCCAAGATTTCAATTTAGGAATGGATGATAAATTGAGTGTTATAGTTCATGTAAACAAGAAGACGTACGTATGGTAGGAATCACATTATTTGGTCGGCGGTAGGGTCGGATCTCACCCTTTGTAGTTTGCAATCAATGTACCAAGCATGACTATTATAGCCTATTACCCCGAAATTGCGATTTGTTCCTCACACCGACTTTATATGCATATCTCACCATACATTAAAAATATTTCGTGAATAATAATGTAATAAGTTCTTAAAATATTCCCTATATGATAAAGATGTATTTGTAAGGTCGGTCTGAAGCGGCATGTGTGAGTAGCAGATCCGGTCTCATTATCCTGCCATCAATGAATGATTATTTTGTTTGGTGGATTAATTCACACCATATTATATTATATATAGTAGTGGAGTTGTTGAGTAAAACGGACAAATCGTATTGATTGAACGTTGAACCACATATAAGGCTGGCAATTGGGCGGATTTGGGTGCATCTGAACTGTATAACATTTTTTTTTTTGCTAATTGAAAAAGATAGTTATTAAGAAAAAATAATTATTAATCTATTAATGACTCATTTAGATAAAACTATATGGATTTGGTTCCATCCAAATATTCTTTGACCCAATCCAGTCTATCTATCAAATCTTTAACCGCCGTTATATAAAAATGCATAAAAAAATATAAAAGTTAATGAAAATTATAAAAAATACAAAAAAATAATAATAAATGCATAAAGCTAACAGAAATTATAGAACATGACAGAGATTATGAAAAAGAAAAAATAACAAAAATTACAAAGAACACAGAGAAAACCACAAATTACATAAAACACAACATAAATGAAGAAAACTAAAAATTTTAAAAACACAAAAAAAGAAGAAAAAAGTTACAAAAATTACAAAAAAAGGCAATCATGTTCCATCACACACAAAAAAAAAAAAAGAGAGAGTGAGAATTCAATGCCAACGCCCAACAGTGCTGAGAAAGACAAAGGATTCGGAGACAATGGACATTTTTTACGATTGCCTTTAAAATTTTTTCCAACACTTTCTAGGCAAACAGGAAAGAAAGGGAAATAATAGCAATAGATAGCAAATGAAACAGAGACAAAACTGAAACTAAAATAAATAATACTCATAACATTAAAACATGCTACCAATTACAATTGAAGACAGAAAGCAGGATAGAATAGAAACAGGAACGATGAAAGAAAATGACGGAATAGCTTAACCAAAACTAATCCCACAGGAGATCATACCTAGCGCCTTTGAAAACGGAGGGTCTCCTAATTGGAAAACAATTCATTCACTCATATTTGTTTGTTTTGAACTACCGCTGTCGCTGATTCAGGTCAGCTTTCTACCATAGTTCTCAACAAAGGCATTTGTAACTGACTTTCTTCTGTCTTCGATTTCTTCCTTTTTTTTTTTCAGTAACCGGTTTCTTTTATGATGATGCGTGATCTGAAAGCTCTTAACTGGAGAATTTTCTGAACATACTCGTGTGGCAAGTTAGATCAATTTGCAAAACAATGTTCAGAGGGACCGAGGTGGAAGATCGAGTGAGGTCGCTCTGATGTTTAAATCAATATTTTGTGTGTTTGCAATTTAAATATGAATGCTAGGGAGCTTGAATGTGAGTAACCATGTGTACCTTCGCCTTGAGGATCGATGCCCATATATAGTTGAGTAGACGTGAACCTTACAAAAAGGAGAGCAATACGTCGAGTTGAATGCTAGATAAGATCCGTTCCGTTTCCGAAGAAGAGCAATCTGCCAGTTGATAAGGTTTATCAGTTTCCTCTGATTCGGACGGGGTGAGGATGAGCCCTGTTACTAGACGTTGTGATCCGGGAGATTCGGAGTCCATTGGGGAAGCTTCTGGAGTCACTTACATGGCGCTTCTGTTCTTTGGTCCCAAACTAGCATCTCGGTTCTTTGGCTCTGAACTAGCACTTCGGTCCTTTGGCCTTGAACTGAATTAGGTGTCGAGGTGCTCAAGGTCCCAAGCTCTCGAGCTGCTGGCGAGGCTCCCTTGCTGAGTTGTCACCCTACTAGCTGATCGCATCCATGTGTACCTCGGTCGCTAGGTCAGTCCAAATTACCCCTCATCAATTGCCCCCCACTCCCTATGCCAGGGGTCATAACCTCGGTGCAGAGGGTTTACAGTCAGTGCAAGTAGAATGGCCCGATTTCTTCTTGGCTCACCTCCTGATTTTATGGTTGGACCGATGTAACCCATGTGGCTTAATGGAAAATTCCAGGTCGTGTGTCGGGGATGCGCGAACGCCAAAAATTGCGCTCAACTGAAATCTTTCCTCGAAGAGAGTGCGATCGATTTTCATGAGAGTCGTAGGATTGCGTCGATCTGAACCGTCAGTTCCCGGATATGGTGGCTATAAATAAGGGGGGCCCAAGTCCCCTTTCCTTTGTCTTTCAAAGTGCATCCGTTCTTCAGCTCGCGTCTTGTATCCGGGGCAGTTCACTTCCTCTTTCGTCTTTTAGTGAATTCGTCTATTTCCTTTTAATTCATTACGTCTGGCCTTAGTTTAGATAGCCTTCTAGATGGGAGTGGTGAGTCCGCTGGGGCTGAGGTGGGTACCTCAATACAGACTACGGAGCCTCATCCTACCGAGGTGGGCACTTCGGCACAAGATGAGGACCCCAATCCGTCCGAGGTAGACTCACCCCGGCGAGAGCGAGAATCTTTTGGCAAATCAGCCTCCTCCTCACACCGAGGTCACCTGCCAGACAGCTTTGGTCAATCTACAATGACAGTAGACAAGCTCCTCTCCTTAGTTGATCGCTATAGACTTCCTAACAACCTCGCTTATGGTATCTCCTTATGCAATTTTCCTTGGGAACATGGTCACGACGAGATCGTAGTCTTCGAGAAACAGTTCGTGGTTGGCCTTCGTTTTCCACTCCACCCTTTCATAATCGAGATCGTCAAATTTTTTGACATCGCCATAGACCATCTCCACCTGAACTCCTTTGTTTACCATCTCCTTTTTTCATGACTACAGTTGACCTCTTAACCCCGACATTTTTTCCTTGATCCTTTCCATCAAGAAGAATTATGCATGTGTTCTACCCGAGCATAGGCGTAGTTACTACATGTCTCCTCGTCCTGGGTACAAGTTATTACACAAGCTCCCCAACAAAGTCTTGGCCTAGAAGAGGCGTTACTTTGTAGTTCGCAACGTGGAAGGGTGGCCTTTTCCAACCCACCATCCAGGACCCCAGCGTTAGGCTTGATAAAAAGGTGTGGGAGGAAGTCTGGCCTTGGGCGAAGGTACGCTTGAAGTTCGAGAACTTCATGATCGAAGAGAAGCTCGCGCAAGCCGGCCTAAGTCCTTCCGGTAGGTCGCTAACTGTTGTACTCTTTTTCTTATTTTATTTTACTTCGATGTTGCAGCTGACTTTGTTCGTTGCTTTCTTGTAGTCATCATGGCCGACTTTTCTACCGACAAGCTCTTCAAAGGCATGCAGAAAGGCAAGAAGAAGAAGAGGGCCTCCAAGAAGGCCCACATTCAAGAGAAGGTTCCCACTTTTGGGTGTTGGTGTCACCACCTCCAAACCCAAAGCCAGCACCGAACAACCCTCGGTAATTGACCTGGTCGAAGAGGACCAGGATAGGGCTTCCCCATGCCAATTGCTCGAGGAAACTACATCTTTCGAGGCCCAGCAAGCTCAGGAGGCTGCCCCATCGGGCAGTGATATCCCAGCTCGAAGCCTCTTGAGCCTGAAGTTTGGTCTCCTCAAGAACAAAGATGCGGTCTTCCTTGAAGAGGTTACTCGGTGGGCCAAACTACCGGCCGCTCAGCTTGAGGGAAAAGCGGTGATACACTGCATGGTGGTATTTACCCAACCATCAATCCTTCTATACTTAGATTTTTTTCTCAATACTTATGTCTCGTTTCTTCTCTTGTCAAGTGAATTCTTCGATCCACGCCCTGGTTTACCAGTCCGAAATGAACTTGAAGCAGGTTCTTGAGGCCGAGGAGTCATCTCGCAAGGCTCACTCCAACCTGAACTTGGTTCGCAGCAAGAACAACAAACTATTAAGGGATGCGCGAGCTCAGAAAGAATTGTTGACTATTTTGATGGCGGAGAAGGAGGAGTTGAAAAAGTGTGAGGTGGCCCTTAAGAGAGAAGTCCAAAACCTTGAGGCGCTGGTGAAGGAGCGGACTGACATCTTGATTCGTTTGATGGAGGAGGCGAAGATCAAGGCTGTCGAAGAGTATAAGTCTTCGATGGAACAATGCGAGCTGCTCTTTGAGACCGAAACGGAAGGCTACCGCAAAGGCTTCAAGCTCAGCAGGTGGTTGACCCGATGTAAGTTTCCTCACCTCAACATCAGCATCATCACAACATCAAAGATCATCGAGGAGATGGACCTCAAGGCAGCTAATGACCCTAACTCCGAGGAGGAGGAGAGTGACGACATCCTCGACGAAGAGACTATGGAAGGGGAAGAGGGAGGTGATGCCGCCGATGACCACATGGAGATCGATCAGCCTACCGACGCTGCTACTGGGGACAAAGGGCCCCAGATTGGTTGAAGGGGGTCTCACCCGTCATGGTCTTGACAGTAGTTCGGTAGGCCCAAAGGACGTTGGGCAGCTCATCTACCCATAATCCCTTTGCTCATGCTAGGTGATCTTTCAATCCGCGAAGTATTGCTCTGTTAGTTACTTCTGCTTGTCCGTTCGCTTGAGGGTCTGCCATCGAGGTGAAGTTTTGCTGAATCTCCATCTCTGCACACCAGTTTTGGAACTTAATATCTTCGAACTACTTCCCATTGTCAGATATCAGCACCCGGGGTAGTCCAAAGCGACATACTATGCTCCTCCAGAAGAAATTCTATATGTTACGAGTTGTGATGATTACTAGGGGCTCGCCTTCCACCCACTTCATAAAGTAATATACTACCACAACTAGGAACATCCTTTGCCCAGTTATCGATGGGAAAGGACCGAGGATGTCCATTCCCCACTGCGTGAAGGCCACGAGGAGGTAAGGTACTTCAAATCGGCAGTAGGTTAATGGTGAATATTGGCATGCCTCTGACATCTATCACACTTTTTTATGAGCTCAAGTGTGTCTGCCTTCATTGTGGGCCAATAGTAGCCCTGCCAAGTGTCCACCGCATAAGCCTTCATGGGTGTCGTGAAGTACGAACTCAGCTTCTGAGGATCACATATAACGCAGGTAGGGGAGCGTGAAGGATCTCCTATACAGTTGTTCGTCTATGAGGACGTACTTGGCTGATTGACACTCTACCCTTTGAGTTGCATTGCATTTTGCAGGTAAGGTCCCGTAGAGTAGGTAATTGATGAGAGGGTCAATCCAGCTCAGTTTCGCTTGCAACACGGGAGCGACCTCTTCTGCACCCCCAAGAATGTTGGGTCGAAGTAGGTCCTCTATGTGCACAGTTTGCATAGTATTGTCGCTCATGCTCACTTGGCGTGATAAGGCATCGGCCTCAGCGTTCTCGGACCTTGGAATTTTCCTGATGAAATAGAAGTTGAATCTATGCAAGATCTCTCTGACTTAGGCCATGTAAGCTGTCATATTTGGGTTGTGGGCTTCATAGTTGCTAGTGACTTGGTTGACCACTAGTTGTGAATCGCTGCATACGATAAGGTTCTTTGCTCTCATTTCCTTTGCTAAGTTCAGTCCGGTGATCAGCGCTTCATACTCTGCCTCATTGTTCGATGCCTCGAATTCGAATCAGAGAGCATACTCTAGCTTCACCTCGCTTGGACCGTACAATAGTAGTCTCGCACCACTTCCTCGCTGGTTGGACGAGCCATCAACGTGGAGAATCTAGGGCTCCTCGTCCCAGGTTGGTACTACTTTGACCGGGTCCAGTGCCGCACTGGTTGCACTCTGCTATGAAATTTTCCAAGGCTTGGGCTTTGATTGCTGGTTGTGGCTCGAATCGGACATCATATTCGCTCAACTCGATGGACCACTTCGTTAATCTTCCAGACACCTCGGGCTTAAGCAGAATCTGCCTTAGGGGTCTGTTGGTGAGAACAACGAAGTGTGGGCCTGTAAGCATGGGCATAGTTTATGGGCTGCTATGACCAGCGTGTATGCTAATTTCTTGATCTCCTGATACCTAGTCTTTACATCATACAAAACTTTACTAACATAATAGATGGGTCGTTGGACCCGATCTACTTCTTTGATCAGTACCAAACTAACTATTTCGTCACTCACGGAGAGGTATAGTTTTAACTCGTCCCCTTCTTTAGGTCACATTAAAACCAATGCGGTACTTAGGTACCTTTTCAGCTCATCAAAGGTGAGCTTACACTCTTCAGTCCATTTGAAATTCTTGCTCTTTTTTATTGCTTTAAAAAAGGGCAGGCATCGACCCGCCGATTTAGACATGAAATGGCTTAGGGCTGCTATCTGGGTAGTCAACCTCTGGACTTCTTTTATTTTTTGAGGTGGTCTTATATCTAGGATTGCCTTTATTTTTTCCGAGTTTGCTTCAATGCCATGTCAGTTGACTATGTAGCGTAGGAATTTATCCGAAGTGACTCCAAAGATACACTTATTCGGATTTAATTTCATATTATATCTTCTTAAAATTTGAAAAACATCATTTGAATCAATTAACAAAGAGTTCAAAAACTGGTTCTTCATGACCATGTCATCAACATAACATTCTACTTTATTACCGATTAACGGCTCAAAAACTTTATTTACAAGGTATTGGAATGTTGCCCCAGCGTTTTTCAATCCAAAGGGCATAGCCTTATAACAATATAGCCCGAGCTTAGTTACAAATGTGGTCTTGTCCTGATCAGCAGGATCCATCCTAATTTGGTTGTAACTGGAATAGGCATCCAGAAAAATCAACAACTCGTGCCCTGAGGTCGCGTCCACTATGCGGTCAATCTTGGGTGGTGGGAAGTAGTCTTTCGGGCAGGCTCCATTTAGGTCAGTGTAGTTGACGCACATGCGCCACTTGTTGTTGGCCTTCTTCACCAAAATCGGGTTGGCCACCCAGCTCGGGTAATGGATTTCCCTAATGAAGTCTGCCGCGAGGAGCTTCTCAACCTCCTCATCGACTACCCTCCATCGTTACGGAGTGAGGTTGCATTTCTTTTGTCTTACTGGCCTGACTAAGGGTCAGCATTAAGCTTGTGAGTTCCCGGGCATCTCTACCGCGAACCAAGCAAAAATATCTAAATTTTTAAGTAAAAAACTTACTAGTTGAGTTCGAAGTGGCTTGCTAATCGAGGCACTGATCTAAAGAGTTTTGCATCAAAGACTGGTATGTGGACCGTTTCTTCTGTCTTGGCAGCTCACTCTTCGGTGTACTTCATTGGTTGCTCGAGCTCAACATCTTCCTTTAGCTTTGCTTTTCCTTTCAGAGCCATGTAACATTTACGGGATTCGAGCTGGTCACCTTTCACGACCCCCACGTCGTAGTCAGTTAGGAATTTCATCGCTAAGTAGTAAGTAGACACTACCGCATGTAAAACGTGTGTGATAGACCAACCTACTATCGCATTGTAGGGGGACGGAGTTGTGACCAACAAGAATGTGTGTTCAAATCGTACAATGTTCGGCCATGTGCCTTCCTCCACGGGTACTGTGACTCGACCAAGAGGCCTGACCTCTTCGTTGTTGAACCCTACAAAGGGTGTATCTATCAGCTTCAGGTCGCTCTGCTGCAACTGCAATTTGTTGAAGGTCTCCTTGAAGAGTATGTCTGCTGAGCTGCCTGAGTCCACTAAAATGCATTTCACCTTCAAGTCGTTGATCCTTAGCTTCACTACTAAATCACCATCATGTAGGTATTGGATCTTGCGCGCATCGTCCTCAGTGAAGTAGATAGGTTCTTTGAGCCAATGTAGCTTTGGCGGGTTTTCGCCTTCATTCTCCAATTCGTGGACTGAAGTCCTCCCAGCTGCTGATGTACATCCCATGATGATAGACCCACTGGTGATCATATTGATCACTCCGCGAATTGGCCTCTCCTTTGGTAGCTGTCGAGGTGGTTGCTCATTCTGCCTATTAGTCTCGGGGGCATTCCTCCTCTGGTCCCCCTAACGATCCCCCTATCAGTCTGCCTGCCCTCTCTCCTCAATCTTATCATGGAGATTCCTGCAATTTTCAGTGTTGTGTCCATGATCTCGGTGGAAATGGCAGTAGGCATTCAGGTTTCTTGTTGTCGGGTCTCCCCTTAGCCTGGGCGGGCATCTGAAAAAGGAGGAGTCCTTAATGGCCATTAAGATCTCTCCTTAGCATTCAGAGGTGTTTAGTTCGTTCTCTCTATTGGCGTAATCCTGGAATGCCAACCTGACTTGTGGTCGCGCGAGGGGGACCTGCTTCTTCCCCTGCTCGGGGACTTACTCTTCTTCCTTTTTTGCCCACTATTGCTCGTCCCTTCATTCTCTCTCTTCCTCTTTTCAGCTGGTAGATTATCAATCTTCTAGTTAATCTCCTCCTTGATACCGATGAACTGGTCTGCCAATTTAAGAAATTCGGTGATATCTTTTGGTTTTTTGGTTACCACATGCCACTTGAACTCTCTATGGGTGATTGCCTTCTTCGCTACTGTGAGACGCACCACTAGATCGAGGTTTAGTATCTGTAGGCAAGTATCGTTGAAGTGCTTGATGTATCTTTTGATTGACTCCCCTTTCCCTCTGAACCATGTTCATAAGGTTTTTTTGTGACTTCGGGCATTTCTTACTAGTAATGAAATGCATAGTGAATAGCTCGGCAAACTGCGCCCAACTCTTGATGGAGCCCGGTGCGAGGTTCCTATACCAGGTCCAAACTACCCCCTGAATGTGGTGGAGAAGGCCACACACATGCAGGCTTTGTTAGCCCCCGCTAAGTGCATCTGAGACTGGAAAGAATCCATGTAATCATTGGGGTTGAACGACCCGTCATACTTGTCTAGTGATAGAACCTTGAAATCTTTCGGCATTGGGGTTGCAAGAAGCTCGGGAGGCAGAGGAGATGACCGACTAAGGAAGGGAGGCGCAATCTTCATTCCCATCGAGCTCACTTCTTCCTTTTCGTTAACTCGCTCTGCTTGTTGGCTTGGCTTTGCTGGCGAACTGTTTCTAGCCGAGGATTGACGAGTCTTGCGGCGTCGCCGTTGTTGCTTCTTCACTGGCTTGGCATTGGTGCTGCTAACCTCGGTCTAGTTTGGTGTCTCAGCATTGTCGCGAGGTGGGTCTTGGTTCCTTCTCGCTGAGTTCTCCTAGTTGTGGAGTCCGCACCGGCTATCACGAGGCACGGAAGGGACTGGCCTCGAGTTTGCGCCTCTGGCTCAGGCCGGTTGTTATCTCTCCACGGTCCATTGTTCTCCTGTTGGGAGTGTTGTGGTAGGTTGGCCCTGTTGAGCTGACTATCCTCAGGCCTACTTCTAAGGTTTCTTGTAATATTGGGGGAGTGTGTTGACTGTCCCTCCTCCCATGATGTGGAGTCTGACCCTTGGGAGGGACTAGCACCTGCGAGGTCCCCTCACCCTAATGGGGGGATTGGCGGATGTTTTGACTGGTTCCGAGCCGGTTCTAGTTCTAGCCCCGGCACAACCTTGGGTGTCGGCGTGGAATAGGCTGCTGGTTCAGCTGCAGTGGTGGGAAATGTTGTTGATACTGCTGATACAGGTAGTACTGTTGATATTGTTGAAACTATTGGACCTGTTGCATTTGGATCTGTATCATCCGGACACACTGAACAAGGTCATGAAATTGGGAGTGCTCAACTCCAAGGGGACCATGGATGGCTCAGAGAAAGTCGCGCCCACTGGAGGCAGAGGGACACTCACTTGCGTGGTGCCCTGTGGTACTGACAGTGACGGGACCCCTAAAGCTGTAAGGGGAATAATAAACTGGCCAATACATACCATAGGGCCTTGGGGGAAGGTTGATTGCTGATATTGCCCCCCAGTGACATTCAACTCAATGCTTTTCCCAATGTTGATGGAAGAATCCATTGAGGTTGGAGCGGATGTTTTAACTGCAACTAGGATCGGGATGACCTTTTGATTGTTTCCCACAAACGACGCCAATTGATGATGTACGATCTAGAAGCTCCTAGCTGGAGAACTGCCTGAACATACTTGCGTGGCGAGATGGATCAATATGCAAAACATTGCTCAGAGGGACCGAGGTGGAAGACCCGGTGAGGTCGCTCCGATGCTTAAGTCAATATTCTGTGTGTTTGCGAGCTTAGTATGAATGCTAGAGAGCTTGAATGTGAGTAATCGTGTGTACCTTCGCCTTGAGGATTGATGCCCTTATATAGTTGAGAAGTCATGAACCTTACGAAAAGGCTCCGAGATCCCCGGGCTGCATAGATAAGATTTGTTCTGTTTCCAAAGGAGGGCAATGCGCCAGTTGATAAGGTTTATCACTTTCCTCCAATTCGGATGGAGTGAGGATGAGCCCTATTACTAGACGTTATGATCCTGGGAGATTCGGAGTCCACTGGGGAAGCTTCTGGAGTCGCTTACATGGCGCTTCGATTCTTTGGTCCCGAACTGGCATCTCTATTCTTTGGCTCCGCATTGGCACTTCTGTCCTTTGGATTCGAACTGAATTAGGTGCCAAGGTGCCTTTATGCCAAGGTGCTCAAGGTCTTGAACTCCCGAACTACTGGTCAGGCTCCCTTACTGATGGCCAAATTACCCCTCATTCCACATTGAGGTCATCATCATGGAGAAAACTCTTCTTATTCTCTTCATGATTTGCTTTCACCCAGAGGATGTAAAAAAAATGGTTTTTAACCCGAAGAACCCTTGCTTTGGCAATGTAAATCTTCATATCCAACGGGTAACCATTACCCAACTTGCCCAACCCATTAAATGATTTCTTATTGGTTAGTCAATCCACAAATGACCCGGGACCAAACAAATGGTTTGTAATCCACTGGCACTAATTAACGAGTGGGTTGGGTAGATTCAGCAGGTTGGGCTGAAAATTTCTTCCCCTGTCCCTAACCACACCCATAGAGATTTTCAGGTAGTTGGGTAATGTTTTGTGGGGTTTTATGGATGTGGCCCTAGAGAATCTTCATTGGAGGGATTTAGAGTAGAGGTGGTGCGGTTGGGTGGTGCGGGCTCGAGTCCACACCAATATCTATTTGCTTTACATGATTGAAATAAAACATCAATATGTATTTGCTAATAAATATAAACAATAAAAAAATATTTGTTATAAAATTAGGTAATAAAAATTAGTGGAAGATAAAACAAGTTTGCTTAACAATAACTAATAAAAATGAAAGTATACAAATATATAAAATATTAATAAATTTTAATAAAAAACAATAAGAAATTAGTACAAATAATTTTAACAATATTAACTGATCAAAAAAATTATTCTTAACAATATTAAGAACTAATAAAATGTTAATTTTGAAATTAACTTTTCACTTTAAAATATCTTAAATTAATAAAATTATTAAAATTTAATTAGGATGTTATAAAACCAAGAAAATTATTAAAAATTATAAAATTTTAATTAAAAATATATAAATTTAAAGACAAAATAATATTACTAATTAATTAACTTTAATGAAATTTAATGAAAATATATAACAATATTAAATCAGTTGGTTAATTAATTAATTAAGTTTATAACTTACTCAAATCCTAGTAAAATAGACCTAAAATAATAAGACTATCTTATCATACTTAAATCTATATTATATATAAAAGTGTGGACGTAGTATGAAATTTTTTTTTTGACTAAAACTATCCTCTAGTTTTTTTTTTTTTTTGTTTGAGAAAGGGTATAAAAGTCATTTTATTATATTTTTAAAGCCAACTTTAATGGCTATATTTGTGTATTTAATCCATTTCTAATTATAAGGGTTGAAAATGTAACTTCAATTATTACTTTCCACCTCATTTAGTCCCCTTTCATTAAGTATAAATAAGGTATTAAATCCTATATTGTTTAGTTATTTTCACTAATAAATGCTACTAATTAGATCTATGTCAATATTTTTAACAATATAAACCCATATATTTTAAAGCTAACTAAAAAACAAAACCATTCTTTATCCAATTGGTGGCTAAGCAATTCAACCATCCGAATCAAATTGATTAACCAATGAAATCATAGTTAGGTAATAAAATTTTTAAAACAAAAATAAATATAAATTTAAAAAAAAATGTAGAAAAAGTTAGACAATTTATGATCTTTTTATTAATCAAATTAAAAAAAAACAAGTGTAATAAACAAAAAATATTTTTATTACTAATGAAAATGAAATACATAATTTAGAACTCACCAAAAATGAAATATTAAAATTAAAAATAAATAGTTTAACTTTTGGGTTAAATGTGTTAACCTTTAATGTCATAAATAAATAATAAAAGTTAATAAAATATAAAAATGAAACAAATACATAAATTTTGCCCAAAAAAAAAGCATTCAAGCACATGTATAGTATCATGTATTTTGTCATATTAAACAAAAATTAAGTGTGACGTATCAAAATTATTTTTACACACAAAAATTATAAAAAATATTAAACGTATCTAAAATTCTATATTTACACTACTATTAGAAATATGAATAAGGTTGTGGAACTTTCTTTTAACTAAAATCAATGTTTTAAAAGCCAACCCAAAATAGAATCGCTTTGGCTTCTGATTTCCGGGTCAGTGGTTCAACCGTCCAGTTTGAGTGTGTCAAATTAATAAGATGTAAAATATAATGTAACTTTTTATTCTGATCATTAGATTAGGGTTAGGTCAAAGCCAACCATATATATACATTACTATGAGAAGAGTGTGTGAGACCTTGAGAAGGAGGCGGCTAGATAAAATTGAGAAATGAGAAAGAAGAAGAAGAAGAAGAAAATGAAGAGTCGTCAGAGATGGTACTCACCATGTTCATCGATCATTGTTATAAAACTATTTTGCCCTATGAAGGAGAAGGAGGAGGAACCACCGTCAATGGCTATCTCTATGTTTATCATCATGGCCACTATAACACTGTTTGTCCTCTTATTACATCTCTCTAAATCTCTCTCGAATCATAGATCATTTGTTTTATTGGTGTATCTTAGATTTTAATATAAGTCCAATGTTCTATCATCTCCTACATTGATTTTTCAATTTATGCATTGGAGTTGCAATTTTTTTGTTACAACCGAAAAATAATCACATAAATGAGAAAACTCAAAATCAAAATAGAAAAACTAAAACCATAACTAATTTTGGCCATTAGGAATAATCAAAGAAGATTATGAGATATGAAAGTTTATTTTTTAAATTATTTTTATTTTCTAATTTATATTTTAAAATAAATAAAAGATTTGGAATTAGTTTGAAAGCAACCTAAGAACCATTAACCGGGTCAAACATTTTAACGGTTAAATCATCCAAGTCAGTGGTTCTTTGACCATTTTAACAGATTTTTGTAAAAATAGCAGTTCAGGGCCAAAACGGAACCGATGAACTAACTGGTTCCCGAGCCAAAATGTTTAATTGTCTAGTCAGGTCCAGCTTTTTAGAACATTGACTAAAATATTCATTTTTTAATTTAATTCCTATTTAATTGTAAGGTTTAAATTGTAAATTGAATGAATAATTTTCACCTCATTAAATTCCCACTATTTAAATCTTACATTTTTTGTAAATGAACAAACAAAAAGATACAACAAAAAGATAAAACACTAGCAAAAAAAGAGTCTAGCCAAGTAGGTAGGCATGTCAATGATACTTGAAACTTCACAATTCATTTTGATCATCACATATTTGGATGATGTGTTTATGTAATCAGATTTAGATTTTGCAATATGCATCTGATTAATAATAAAAAATAAAAAAAATAATAAAATAAAAATACATAAAATTTATAGAAAATTTTGAATATATTATTACTATAATTATCATCATCTAGATTGAGAGATGCAAAGTACATACACACTTAATAATCCTATTAGAAGTGGTATTAACTTCTTTTTACACATAGGATTCACAAGATTTTGGTTTGGTTGGATTGTCAATTAAAAACCAATCTATTGACAGATCTGGTTTGCGGTTTGGGTTTGGCTTAGAAAAAAAAAACCCAATTCAAAGCTATTTCCACCCTACCAAAAGAAAGAGAATGTTGAACCCGACCCTCCTGTCATATGAATAACAGATCCTTATACTCAATTACTTAAAAGACTACTTTTGCAAATATTCCCATGCGTCATATCTCAAATCTCAATAGGTCAGGTTTAGTATGATGGTAATTTAACCCCCAACCCTTGATGGGGGCAACTTTTTTTTGCTGTTGATCGGATTTGAGTTTGGTTTCAGAGAAACCCAGAACTTGATAATTGTAGATGGGGTGGGAGTCTATCGCACCCAAACCCAACCTTGAACCTATCTAATAGATATTATATGTCTAATATATTATTCTATATTATATTTTATAGTTTATTTATAAATATTATATATAGCATGGCACCTATAATAATTTTATGTTGTATAATATATTAAATAAATTTTATACATATATTATATAACATATTATAATATATGTATATATGCTTATCTCAAAAAATTGGTTTGCACACAGGAGAGTAGCTGGGGTGGGGTGGGGTGGGGCAAATTCTGGGATCCCCATTCCCTGCTATGACAAGGATGGAGACATAGAGCTGAGATTTTTAGCCCTGGAGGGGTATGGGGTGAGGACAGAGTGCAGTTCATATGTTAGGGGGTTAGAGATAGGGTATGCAAAAACTGGCCCCGCCCCAATGCGTTGGATCAGGTTCAACTCAAAACCCGATTAAGACTAACTTCACCCTTTTATCTTAAGCTATTCAAATAAACATTAGCCATTCAAACAATATATCAAGATTTCAATTAATCTTACCCGTTCAAAAAAAAAAAAAAAAAAAAGAACCACATCAAAATGGCCTCATGACTCATGAGAAAGCCTCAACCATGTAAATAATGTATCAAGTGTCAACTAATATGGTTTATTCAAACAAGGCTTAGTTTAGGAAGAGTATAGGTAAAAATATGTATAGTGCAAAATAATGTATTTTGTATATATTTGTATGGTATATATTTGTATTTGCACTCTTTTCATATTGAGCCTAATCTGTGTTTGATTGCAGTGCACTTTTATTTGTACTAGTATAAATGCATGGGAATGCAAATGTAAAAAATGCAAATTCTTTTTTTTATTTTGTTTTGAATTTTACTTTATTTTGTTTTATGTCTTAATTTACTTCATTTATACTGTAATCAAACAAAATAAACAAAAATTTGATAGAAAAATAGGTCAGAATTTATGTTCAAATCATTTGTGCTATCATGATTTTGCATCAGTGCAAATTTATTTATACTGCAACCAAACACAGCCTAAATAACAAATCAAATAGGTTATTGAAATGGTCTCCTAATATTAGTGAATTAAACTCAACCATTTAAGTGATGTAAAAAGATTCTAACTAATCGAGATTGTCTAGCTAGTATGATTCCATTGAAATTGTTCGTTTGGAAATTTTCCGAAAAGCTAATAATAGGTTCTTCTCTCCATCGGAACAATAGGGCCGTTATGCTCATTACTAAACTTGTTGAAGAGATGAAATAGAACTAAAGTATATCTTTTTATCAGAGGTTGAATCGATCATCAGAAGAAAAATTAGGCCATTGTAGGAGTGATATCTTGATATAATTCGAAAAAGCAAGAGGCAAATCTAAGCAAAGCAATAAGAAAAAAATCAAAAATACATTTTTAATCACATTTCTAAGATTAAACAAAGGGATTCACAAATAAAAGTGCTAATGCCACAACTGGTCCATAAATTGTTAAAGCTTCCATAAAAGCCAGACTAAGCAATAAAGTACCTCGTATTTTACCCTCTGCCTCTGGTTGTCTCGCGATCCCTTCTACGGCCTGGCCCGCAGCAGTACCTTGACCAACTCCAGGTCCAATAGAAGCAAGCCCTACGGCCAATCCAGCAGCAATAACGGAATATATTGAAACAACCCAAAAACATATCCATCGAAAAACGGACCAACCCAAAAACCAATTTCATATCAAAGAGTTAGAGCAGTGGATTAACCTTTGTCATCCAAGTGTTGTACCAAATTAAGCTTTGTGATCCCATTTCTCAAATGGTATAAATGAATAAATAGATCCAACCCATACATCGAAGGAAGCAAGATGATATGGTTTCCATTTTATGGGTGTTTGTTTTCGATAAGTTGGGAGGGGGGAGTAATTAGTCAATGAGAAAATTGGCCAAAGTTTTTCACATTTGTTTTTTTGGTTATTGTGGGACCCATGATAAATCAAATTTTCATTTGGGGCATTCTTTTTTTGGATTTTGAGAGTGGAGAAAGTTGGTCAATGGGATTTTTGTTGAAAGTTCATTTTCCTAGGTATACTCATCTCAATTCCCACCTAGGAGGAAAGTTGTTAATACTTGAATAGGATAAAAATGCCAATTTTTAATAATGGATTTTTATGACTAAAATGGTCATTACCTTATTTACCTGGAACACGGGTAAATGTGCTTATCCAGGTAATTGCATTTACCTGGGTAAATAACTTACCGAAAAGCAAACCGGGTCTTGGTATCATTTATTTGGGAAAGTGATATCCATCTTCTGCGTGGGAGGAGAAAATGTTAAAATACAAATGGACAATTTTGTCTCTTATAATAATAGATAGGTAAATTACCTACTTTATCCAAGTAAATTTCATGATTAAAAATTGGTTGAATGCATTTACTCAGACAAGTCTTATTTAGGAAACATTACCCATGTCAATGCACTTAACTAGGTAAATAATTTATCAAAAAATGAATGGGGCCTATATGGGAAAGAACTAAGGTAGGAAGACGGTGGTGCAACTTTTGCATTTCTGTTTTTGGGATGCACAATTTGTATAGTCTCTAAGTGTAAATAAAACAAAATGTACATGTTTTATATCAGATAGGAGTGCAAAATCATAACTATGAAGAACATATTGTAAAACTGAACCAAGTACAAAATTTATATCTAGTTGAAATTGGCATCACAAACAAATAGAGCTTTAGTGTCATGAAAGATGGTTGTTTTGAATATGAGCGTACAAGTCAGAAAATGTTGTAGAATGAAATCAATGTTTGCTATAGCAAAACATGATATCCTTCCATTTGTTTTACTTGAATCTTGGTCTCCACAAATGTTTTGGATAAGTTACCCATTCTAATTGGTTTTATTGGTATATCAGCATTTGTTACACCAACCAGTTTTCCAATTGATCCGAATTATGCGGTGACCATGATTTTGAAAACCGACTGGATCGGATGGTCGGACCAGTTGATCTGAGACTGGCCATGGATCTAAGTATAGTTTTGGGTCCTAAAACCGTCCAATGGCCAGATTAGTATCAGATGGTCAGACTGTTTGACCCGAGAACTGATGGTCACAATGGTTCCATTTTTGGTCTTTTTTTCAAAACCATGATGACTAGCATGTTCAAATGAAGACCTCACTATTGATTTTGCTTACAATTTTTTGCTCAATTAATGCCTATGGTATTGTTCAAACTAGCCCTTGGTGGCAATAGTTTAGGCATCTCTAGATTCCACCACAGAATTATTTACGTATAAAACAATAGCAATGGTTTCAACAAGAGCTTCCCATAACAGTGTACATTCATCAAAGCTTCAAGGTTTGCTATAATTTGATTAGAGCCAACATGTATCGACTTTTGATAGTTTCAAACAGTCATACTACTTGTCCCACATTTGCACTCCTTTTTCTTAGGTTACGTTTGTTTTAGGTGTAAATTCAATTTTACACCAATGGAAAATATGATCCAGTTCAGTAATGAATGAAAATTAGAACCGGTTGTTTTTTAATATTTACATCGATCATGTTTGATTATCAAGGTGTAAATTTTGATGAAGATTTTTGTCGATATTTAAAATACACACCGATATTTGGAGCTGGAGATGCGATAATGGATTTGACTGACTTTGACTGATATTTCACCCATGTGAATTCTTTTGTAGCTTTTACAATTAACCAAGTAACCAAGGGTAGCTGATGAGAAATCATATAGAAGAAGAGAGATATCTGCATCTTGACGGGTTGTTGTCGGCATCATCAAAAGAGCAACTGAATATCAATATAGTAAGGAGGGGTGAGAGAGTAAAGTGAACAAACTTGGGGTGGAAGAAAAGTGAGATGGAATTTGACATGTGGCGGTTCTGTCCGAAAGGGCTAAGCTCTTCATTGTCCAGTACATCCAACAACGGGTTCTTCTACAATGTTGGTACTAGCCAACAACAACCGTGTGATTGATTGTAAATCCAATGTTCTACATTAAGCCAGTGGTAGGCAAGTGATCCCAGTCGTAAATGCAGCTTCGGAGTGGGTTTCGCAAGGAGTGAAGAAACAAAAAAGATGAGATTAGAGTAAAAACAAAGAGAATAAAAGTAGAGTGGGAGAGAATGCGAAAATAGAGAAGGCGAGTAGAAGGTAGAGAGAATAAGCAAAAGCTGAAAATTTGTTTCTTCGACCTTTTTTTGTAAACCGGTTCGGAAGAGTTTGACAGTACAATTGTTTTTCTGGTCCGAGGAGGGCATGAATCTGAAGTTTTCTTCCACTGAATCCGACGACAAATGGATTGTCCGAGAAGGAGACAAAGGAACAACAATACGAAGTATTTGCCTGGTTCAGATTTCTCTAATCTATATTTGGTACTGCTTTTATGACCTTTTTATGTTTATTGGATTGTCCGAAGAAGAGTAGATTCTCATACCGGATATTCCACATAGAAGCAGCGGGACCAACGAGAGATAAATCAAATGGAAAATTGGAGAAGATATACGTTAGAGTGAGATGAGTTTTACTTCAGTCGTAGAAACGAATTAGTTTTACATCAATAATTTTGATATATTTTTTTACATCGATTATCAATTTAAAGGATTTCAGAATGGAATTTTACACTGATTTATACACTCTATCCATTTGCTTGCAAAATCAAACCGGAATGTACAGTTTACCTTGGTTTGATTTACACTTCAAAATAAGCGCAACCTTAGCAAATACCAAGCCCATTTCTTTAAACAAACAAATCCAATCCATTATACATCCAAAACCTCTTAATGCATCTAGGGGTTGGGTTAGAGAATAAAAACTTATTCGGGGACCTCACTTAATAGACACCGATATCGTCTCAAAAATAAAAGAACCATTCAACCAAAAAACTTAAGTTATTAATTGAGATTCATTAAAATAAGAAAAAATCTGTTATTAGAAAGATATAAAACTCGAAAAACTTTAACCAATCAAAACATCACACAATGAATTTTGATAAGTACTAATTGATTGCTTACCATTTCTAGGAAACCGTCATAAATTTTCGGGTATCACGTCTTTCGTACAGCCAAATACTAGAAACGAAGATTTCAAAGTTTAGATGTCGGTTAAATGTTACCAACCTTGGATGAGTGTGGCATCTACTGATCTACCCCAATGTAAAAGATCTTAAATTCAACTTAATCAAGACAAGATCAAGAAAACATTAAAAAATGAGCCATGATGGTTAGGCAGGTTCAATTTATATGATATGTTCAGGTTTATGTGATCTGATTGGTTGTTCACCGATAAATTTTGTTTAAACCGTAGCGAGCAGAATCCCAGTGTGCTTGGTTATGGGTATGTACAAAAAGATTGGGTCTCAGATGGAACTGCGTCTAGCTGGGATTTGGGCCTAACTCGTTAAATACATTACATACTCATAGAGTGTTAGTATTTTTCACAAACCAAATCGATCCTATCAGATTTTATATTTTTCGGAATTAAAATTGAACTGGTACCACTAGTTAATTGGTTGATCGGTTTCAGTTTTTGATCAATTCAGTTCTTTAACTTTTCAGTTTTTTACATTTATAACATATCTTTTAAATAAATATATAACATAATATATTATAAATAATAAATGATATATAACATTTTAAAAATACTATAAAATGGGTTTTTTATAAAAAAATAATAATAATAAAGTTAGTTGAATCAACAAAATCCGATATGTTTACAAACAAATAACAAAAACAATGAGTGAGAAAAAAATGATAACTTTTATCGAACAAATTACCCTCCTCGATTCAAAATTTTCTCTCTTTTTACTTATTATTTTTCTTTCCATCGACACTGTCAAACATGGTGTTGAAGGGAGATTCAAAATTTCTTTAGTGCATGGGAAAAATCATTGTTCTACATTGTTTGGGAAAGGAGTGGAAGTAGAGTATATTTGTAGTTTTGCTCTCTCTATAGGTAGAGACCCATAGGAGGAGAGCATTATAGATATTCTATGCACGTGAGAGGGGGTTGAGGATGCTTTTCACATGTGCGCGTTGAGCCGAGTTAGGTCGGGGTGTGAGTGTGAGCGTGGGCATGGGCTCGGGTGCATGTACGTGTACACACATGCAATATATCGAATTGTTTTTTGCTTTTAACCGGATTTGATTTTCGAATTAAATGGTTTTGTGTCCATTCGAACGGGTATCAAACTTAATGTTTTTAAAAAAAAATTTCTCTTTCTTTCGTGTCTCTTCTTCCTCCCTGTGCCTCTTCGAACAGGTGCACTGTTCTGAAGAGGCTCTTGTCTAAAATGACACATCTGTGTCCATTCGGGTCTGAGACCAATCTATAAAAGGGATGTTAATCAACCTAGTTTACACACAACAATTTTCCTACTCTTTGTCTTCTTTGAAATATGAACACCAATCTTCTGTAGTTTGCAAATGTCTGATAAGTGAGTGCATGCTTACCAGTGGATTGTGGGTTGTTTTATCTTGGCGATCAACTTGCGATCACCCCGCTGCACCGTAGGGGGCAAATGCGGTTTTAAGGAGAGTGACCAAGTGGCATGACTTAGCACGACTTAGCCTTGCAATTCCCAGTTTCGAATTTCTACAACAACATCACAACATTGCAAGTTCGGTTTAAAAAGCGATTATCGATAAGTTCCATTATGCCTCTTTATTATTGATGGTGCACAATCCGGCCGGTCTTAGCTATCAACGATTTCGCCTCTGACTGAAGCAACGGGGAGCCTGAAACGGAGAAGATGAGGAAACTTCGGGGGGAATTCGGTGAGATAACTCCGAAGCTCAAGTTAGTATTTTCTCAAAGGCAAAGTAAAGACCAGATGACACAAAGTTCACATACCTTGTTGTTGGAGGTAGGGGGTCTTTTATAACCACTTCGCGCACTCACCCCGAGGCCTCTGTCAGGTCGGGTATGATTACCTCTGCTTCTGCCAGTTCGGGTGCCATCCTTTCTACTGGGACAGAACCGCCACAGCTCCTTGTCGGAGCCATCTCTGTAACTGGAGATGGCGTGTCAGGTGGCAGTGGTAGGTGGCCCTTTGAAGTGCGGCTGTCAAGCGTCAGATCCCAAGTCAGTCAGGTGCGTCGCCCCCGGGTACGAACTTCATCGGTGTCAGGCATGGTACAGTTTGTTTAGTTTGGCGTCCTAGAGGCGAAGTACTGGAGTGGTGAGCGAGGTGAAGTCTTGAATTCGGAGGTATGCCCTGTATTGCCGTAGTGTAGGCCAGTTTGGTGAGGTGAGTCCCGAACTGCTATAAGGCGGGCCAGTTCGGTGAGGTGTGTTCCGAACTGCTATAAGGCAGGCCAGTTCGGGTTATTGTCCTTTGAGTGGCTTGGGGCCTAAGGGAGAGTTCGGGCTCCTAGTAGGGAGTTCGGACTACTGTTAGGGGAATTCGGTCCGCTGGTTCCTCCCCTTGGTGCTCGCACCTTAGGCGTGCTTTTGTGTCGAGCTGTTGCCTTTGCCACGTATTGCGTAACTATGAGGTCGGGCCAAATCTTCCTTCATCAATTATTTTTACAACACAAGGTGACCACAAGTGGTTGCCCCTTCTTCTTCTTCTACTTTTCTCTCTCCCCCTTTTTTCTTGTTCTTCTTCTTCCTTCCTCTTACACTGTAGCAAAATCGTAATCAGAATCTTGAACTAGAGTATTGACTCCCCATTGTTGAAAAAGCAACTTCTCTATTACCCATTATTTGAAAAAATCATAGGAAATTTCCTCCCATCTTTTTCTTCCCCTTATTCCTCTATGAAATCCTACAAATTTCACCTTTGAAAGATGCCTAGAAAAAATCAAGCCTGTAAGCCTGTAATTCATGGGGAAATTAAATCTTTCCATATGAGCAAGTTTATTCTGAATTTAAGAAATGGTAGGCGAACAATCATGTGTTGAATCATCAAAACATAGCATACTTCACATGGGATTTTGCCAACTCCTGAATTGGGAATAATTGAAAATTCCTTCAATACTAATTCTAATGTGCTCCCGTCCGTCAAATATATATTTTAAATCACGGTTTTTAAAAATGACCTGGAAATGGAATGTTATGGCCATTGGTTTTTGGGTTGATGGTTCGATCGTCTAGTTTGAATGGAAGCCCATTCTGATAATAAAAATTTTAAAAATAATATAAAACAACAAAAACCCGTTGTATGATAGACAGTTCGACCGCCTGGGTCAACAGGTTGTTAACCGATTCAACAATTTTTGGCTAATGACCAATTTTGAGATAAAACAATACCGGTTGCCTAGACAGTTCCGGGCCGAATTGTCCAATTGTCCAGATCAACCATGTTCCAAATTCTAATCATGAATCGGTGCAAGCAATATTCATTCACCACCATGAAGTGACTATAATAATACTTGTAAAGCTCCATTTGAGTAGTTGAGCCCTAATGTCTTGGAAAGTTGCTTGCCTGGCTTACACCCATGGCTATAGTGCTGCCTTCACCTCAAGTTCGACTCTTCCACACAAGGTTTTCAAAATCGGATCGGACTGGATGGTTAGACCGAAAACCCGAGAACCGATCAGGTGACCGATTCCGTTTTTTTCCAAAACTAGATATTTGCAAAAAGAAAATGTTGATTTGATCAAGAAATTGTTGACCCGATCGGTTGAACTATTTGAACTGTTCAACAATTTTGACCATTTTAATTTTTTTATCAAAATGGGCCGATCATTCGATTCAAATGATTGGACCCTTTGACTCAGGAATCAGTCCCCTGACAGATTAGTTCTCTGGGTCAATTTTAAAAACCTTGCTTCCACATATACTAAATGTGAAATTGGTCTCAATAGCCAAGCATGGTATGCCATCCACCCCACTCCCTTATCCTCACAGCACCTAAATTGTCGAATAACAAGACCCACAATGCATATATAGATAATTAGATACACTAAGTAACTGGATACCTGGTTTGGTGGTTGCCGTATTAAATGGTAAAAAAATTTGGTGGAGTCAAGAGATAGTTCAAAATTCTGATGGCCGTTTTGCTATAGTGGAAGAAGAAATAGAATGAGTAAGGAAGATAAAAATTAGAATTGGGGAGGGTAATTTTGTCCATAAAAATTATTTTTTTTCTCGCTCACTGTTTTTGTAATTTGTTTACAAACATATCTGATTTTGTTGATTCAACCAACTTTATTTTTTGTAAAAAACCCTTATAAAAATATATAATATATAATATATTTATATATAATGCATATATATTTTAATATATTAAATATATAATACATATAAATATATACCGCTTGATTTAGTTAACCATCATTTTTTAGATTAATAAAAAATCAAACCGATCCTTTGATTTCTCATAAAATACCTAGTCAAAATTGAATCGATCGATTCAATTAACCACATTTCTGAATTGGTTTTTAGGTTTTTGTGAGCACCCCATTATATAGTGATCTCTGTAGTCTGGAATTTTTGGATCGTGCTAGTCCGAACCTATGTGTCTAGCACCAAGGAGACATCGCATCAACTCGGATTATAGTCGTGCATTAGGAATGTCATTAGATAGGTGTAGATAGTGCTCTCGTGGGTGTTACGAATGTCAATGTACTGGTTTTGGGATTGGGCCCTTGTTCAAATCAACATCATTTTGGAAGGATCAATATGATATATTGAATTAGACCAGTCCAGATTTTATGTCCAAAGAATTAATTGGATTGGATTGGACCTGGTCCATCTATAATAAATTAATATTGGATTGGGTTAGATTGAGCCAATATTGATCAATTGATAAAAGATTAGAATATAGGTGTCGGGTTTGGGTATTTGAACAGATTGGAAAGTTCAAACATTGACTTGGACTGATCTATTCAGTTTCTCTTTCAATGAATCATGTTCTCTATCAAAAAAATTGGACGGATTCAAAATGGTCCAAAAATATTTATTAGATTGAATTCAACCCGATCCATTTATAATGAATTCACATGGGATTGGATTGAATTGAACCAAATCCAGTCCAATTGACACTCCTACGTGGGTAGTAGATCTGGATTTTATGGCATATGGGGTCTCATGTGTTCGAGACCGGATCTGCTCCTCACACCTTGCGCCTCACACGCACATCCCATTGAGAACATCCGTGAGGAGCAGTGGATGTGCCTGTGAGACGCCCATTTGTTAGGAGCAGATCCCGTCACCATGTGTCCTCCCAAACCTATACATAGTGCACTTGCTAAAATGACATCAGTACCCTAACTTCATACATGACGACTTCATATAAAACACAAAGTTTTGTAATAATATGCGAATAAAGAGGGTATTCGTGTAGTGTTATTTTTGTGTAAGGGTATTTGTTTATTTTGAGTTTCGCTGATAATAGTATGATACCTCTCCCTTAAGCGGGATATGCTCTTCACAAATGGGCGCGTTACAGGAACATCCACCGTGTATTAGAAACATTTTTCGTAAATAATAATTAATAAATACGGGAGATATTTTTAATGCATGATAAAACGTGCGTGTGAGCCGCCATGTGTGAAGAGCAAATCCGGTGTGGGGAGGAGATCCGGCCTCCCTGCGTGGCCACGTGGGTGGGGCTAAAAGTCGAGGGAATCAATGCAATAAAGCTAGCTCAGCTAACTATGGTTAAAATCATAACTAGGGTTAATTCCAACAAGGATGAGAGGGCCGAGGAGCGGTCGAGCGGTCAACATTAGGGTGTGAAAGTCGCGAGTCGCGACAGATGCGCCAATCTCAGAACCATCGCTGCCTTTGCTAGGGTTAGGGTTTCCTCCTCTCTCGAAAACATTCATCCGGTCATATTTTCTATATCTTCAATCATATTTTCTGTAATTTCTTTTCGCGATCATGGAGATGGAGTTCTTGACGGAGTTTCCGCACACGCACATGGATCGACGTCCCCGAAAGAGGCCAAAGCTAGCTTGGGATGTCCCTCAGATGCCTAAGGTAGTTGCTAATTACATTTTGATTCTACTGGTTTTGTATCTTCTGGTTTTTCTTGATAGATCTGGTGGATTTCTTTTGGGTCCATCTTGTTTGATCCGGTAAGGTCCGTAATTTTTTTGCTTCTTAAATTTCGTGGAACTATTTGTCAGATTCTGCAAAGCTATTTGTATGTTTTGGGCGCATCTACTAATATTGTGTTTGGTCCTTCCAAGATCTGATAAGCCTCGTTAGCTTAGACCAGGCCATATGATTTTATGTGTTCGGATTTCTATTCGTTTTTTATTGTTTTTTTTGCGTAAAATAATATTCCTTGCAGAGAGAGTTTTTTAACCTAATTAGTTATATTTCCTCCAGGATCTGACAACTCTAAATGTTTTACTTGCTTCGCCATTAGATCTATATGTATTCATTATTTGCTTCTTGGATTTGATTTCCTTTTACTCTGCTCCACTTTTGTCTCTTCATCTGCGTATGCAGTTTTATCATTTACTTTGTATTTTAATGAGAAAGAATTTTAAAGGTTAAAAATGTTTATATCTTTCTCGAGTTTAACTTACTGTAAGACAGCAAGATAGATGCTCGTGTGCGTGTATTCACTTTTTATTAGATAGTTTCTTGCTAGAAGGGAACATCGTTGTAGTCTTTGGACTCTTGATTCTTTTCTACTGTTTTTAACTTCCTGTAAAACTGTACCTGTTTTTGTTTTTTGCTCTTCTATTCATTGCAATGGATTCTCCGCGTGTTTGGTAAGCTTTCCTTATTTTCATCCTACAAAATTATTGTTTCTTTATTGGGTGTTCAAAATCACATGGGGATTTTGTTGGGAGGGGATAGTAAAGTGAGGGAAAAAATTATTCTTATGTTTGTTGAGTGGTATGAATGGATGGCTGTGTGTAGGCTCAGCCAGGAAATTTTTGTGGGCAAGAGGTTGGAAACTTGACAAGCTTTGCACCTTCAAGGGCACCCTCAGACCATATTAGCTCTTCTCTGTTAATAAAGGGAGTGGCTCGAAATGGTTCTCCCCCATGGCGAGATGATGACAAAGATGGACATTACATGTTTGCGCTTGGAGAAAATTTAACTTCTCGCTGTAATTACACTTAATCACCATTAAAGAAATGCTCTTTACATTTATTTTGCATGGTTTGATCTTCTGGTAGATTATATTTACTGTTTGTTGTTCACTTGTTCCTGTTTTTCCTATTCTCACCCTTTTAATATATTTTCCCTTACTTTTTCTGTTTTGCAGTTTTCAAATGTTTCTACATCCCTTATTTCTAGCTTTTTGTTTTTTTTTTATCTCATCTTTACATGTTCAGTTGTTCACCATGGTTTTCATTCTTTTTTGGTTTATTAACAGAATTGTGCATAATTATTTTTGTTCAGTAGAGTTCCTTAAGCCAATTTACAGTTGAAATTCCGTGTTCATGCATTCATGGACATCCAATATTTTAAATTGGGCTTTAAGCTACCTATAGTGTCAAGTTGGATTGGTTACAAAATTCTTATATATATATATATATATTAAATTGGGCATAGTGGGTTCGGTTTTCCAAAATTGCATGCATATAGTAATTTGATAATTTTATTGAAAATTTGTTTTTTTTTCAAGAAAAAAGGCTTATTCTGGGTTTTAAGTGCTTGCCATTTTGTTGGCTTTTAGATGTTTTTCTTGTAAAGAACTCAAATGAGATGTCTGTAGATAAAATCTTGAAAAATTTAATATTCATTCTGTATATTTGGATGCCACATTGCCTAACTTTTCTGTTTGTGTTGTTTTTTTTTTTCTGTGTGTTACAGATCGAATTCATAGCAAAATGGGTGAAGGTCTGTTCTCTTGTCTAAATAACATGCTAATTCATGCCTTTTAGTTTTGTTGTTTCCAGTGCAATTAAGTGAGTCTGTTGTTTACTCTTTGAGTGAATGCTGCAATCACGGGCCATTGCTAAGTTTTTATATTATTTCACCTTTCTTGTACTGTGATGTAGAATATTTTTACATGTATGTATAGACTTATTGCATATATGCACGTTCAGAAGCTTCATCATTTTTCCTCTCTTATTAAGTGTCCTTTTATGTCTTTCTGTTATCCAGGGACATTTGGACAGGTTTTGGAATGCTGGGACAGCGTAATGAAGGAAATGGTTGCCATCAAAATTGTACGTGGTATTAAGAAATATCGTGAAGCTGCAATGATAGAAATTGAAGTCCTTCAACAACTGGCAAAACATGACAAAAGTGGCAGTCGGTTAGTTCTATTTCCATTAATATGACACAATTACCTTTATATTGTATGCTATTTTGCTGTTTGTTGGTGCTGTAGTAGTTTTAAGGTGAAGTTTGTGTGGTTAAGTGGGTTTGTTCCTTGCAGTTGTGTGCAAATACGGAACTGGTTTGACTATCGTAATCATATCTGTATTGTAAGTATATAATTGATTTGTGATGGCTTGATTTCCCCAATTTCACAAATGTTTTGGGGGTTAAGACTTGTCCATGGATCTAAATGATTTAACAGGTATTTGAGAAGCTTGGACCAAGCTTATACGATTTTCTTCGGAAAAACAATTATCGCTCATTTCCCATTGATCTTGTTCGTGAGATTGGAAGACAACTGTTGGAATGTGTTGCATGTGTGTAGTCATCCTGCCAATTCCCTCTATTGATTTCAAGTTGTATTGCAACAATTATAGGAGATATATTACCTCTTCCCTTAAACTGGCTTGGGAATGAATAATCAACAACTCGTCTTTCTAGGTGTTCTTTTCTATATTTTTTTGGAAGTTACTACATGGTTAAATCGCTTGTCATTTTGTTTAATGGGCCTGATCATAGAGAGGGAAAGCTGAGTATCTGCAACTTTATTCCTCAGTATTATAAATGCTAATTCAGATTTCTGTTTGTATATTCAGTCATACACGATTTGCGCCTCATTCATACCGACTTAAAGCCTGAGAATGTTCTACTTGTCTCTCCAGAATATGTTAAAATTCCTGACTACAAGGTATCTGCTTTCTTGCTTATATCTTTGCTGAAGTGTTTGACACAGAATTTTTGGTGTTAAAAATTTTCCAGTTTTTGCTATTGCAGGGTTCCTCTCGATCACCCAGGGATGGTTCCTATTTCAAAAGGTTGCCGAAGTCAAGTGCTATCAAGGTAATTGATTTTGGTAGCACCACATATGAGCATCAGGATCACAGCTATATAGTGTCAACACGACATTACCGTGCACCTGAGGTCATTCTTGGTATGTTTTTGTTTGTAGCATCATATTTTAAATTTTGACAAATTATTGATATTTATGATGAATTGATGATCAAAGGGGAATATTATTAGATCTGTCTTAATATTTGTGTAGGACTTGGGTGGAGTTTTCCATGTGATATATGGAGTGTTGGTTGCATGTTGGTGGAGTTATGCTCGGTACTGTATCTTC
The DNA here is from genome assembly GCF_056320005.1 of Nelumbo lutea. Classification (NCBI taxonomy): domain Eukaryota; kingdom Viridiplantae; phylum Streptophyta; class Magnoliopsida; order Proteales; family Nelumbonaceae; genus Nelumbo; species Nelumbo lutea. Next base: position 8,340,033 of record NC_142687.1, read on the forward strand.
TTTTTGTAGGGAATTATTGGCATTTTAGCAAATCCCAATTGGGTTGTTAAGTTGGAACTTAGTCTGCAATTGTTAATCTCAAATCCCATGTATTATTATGTTCAGGGGGAAGCCTTGTTTCAGACCCATGAAAATTTGGAGCATCTTGCCATGATGGAGCGCGTTTTAGGTCCATTACCTCAACACATGTTGAAGCGAGTAGAGTAAGTGCTCTTATTAGAAACATGTATATTTTGCGTTTGCCTTCCTCTATTTCAGTCTTTGTGGTTTACCTCGGTAACTAACCTCTTTTTTTGGGTCTTTGTTTGCAATTCTTAGTCGGCATGCGGAGAAGTACATTAGAAGGGGTAGGCTTGATTGGCCCGAAGGCGCGACATCAAGGGAAAGCATTAAAGCTGTCATGAAGCTTCTCCGTCTTCAGGCAAATACTTTTATGTCCTGCTCGTGCATGTCATGAAGATGCCTAGGGCTGCAACTTGGGCCGCGTCCCAACCTGATATTTTGGGCTGTGGGCTGGGCTTATCCAAAAAAATCTCGGGACTGTTTTTAACTTTAATCGAGACCTTGTGTCGTCGGATCCAGGCCTAATCCAACCTGAGCCCGACTGAACAAGTAAATGCATAATAGTTGGGTTTGGATCGGGTAAATAGTGGGTAGTAGGGTGGGAGATGGGGAGCATTTGCACCAAGGTAGACACAAGTTTCAAACTCGGTTTAATATTTTGTGTTACTTAACAACGAGGCCGACACCTGGAGCAAAATGCTGAGATTTCTTCCATTTGCGTAGCTGATTTGATACTTCTTGGCCTCGCTACCAAAATTATAGATTCCTATGTTGCAGCAGTATAATGTTCGCAAGCTCATTTGCTTCTCTCTATTTCTTAATTAATCCATGCATCATTCCAATCTCCTCTAGCTATTCCTAATCCCGCTTTTTTATCATTTGTTTTTGTAGAACCTAGTTATGCAGCATGTTGACCACTCTGCTGGGGATGTTATAGACTTGTTGCAAGGTTTGCTCAAGTATGACCCCATGGATCGGCTAACCGCACGCGAAGCCCTCAGACATCCTTTCTTTACAAGGGATTATCACAGGAGATTATAATGTACAGTAGTAGGTTGTATAGATAAACTTTGGCCCGTGAATGATTTTTATGATGCGGGGTGCCTAAGCTTTTGGTTATGTCCCGAATGTATAGAAAACAGTTTCTGTTCTTATGATGTTCAAGAGGAGAGAATGTTTGTGTGGATTTTTTCATTTATCTTTCATTTGTCAGCGAAAGCCTTCACCTGTGCTTATTTGTTGATACAAGGTAACATTTGCGTCTGAGCATTAGGATCCCCACTCAAACGAGAAAAAAAGCTCAATCAGCAGCATGCGACGAGTTGCATGCTATTTTTCTTGTGTTGCGGAGTCCCATGTTTGAATATGATTCTCGGTTGTCTTTTCCGGTTCCTGATTATGCAATTTTCAATCGTAGAATGAGCACGCGATAGCCGTGGCAATGTTTTAAGCTTGTATTGGATTTTACATAAATGAATTAAAATGGATGATTTTCTTTTTTTCTTTGTAATTCATATACAATAGTAAAATAAACCTAGTTGCTTGTTTATATTGGTTTCTGAGCTGTCTTGCAAGGCGCAAGTGAGTTACTGAGGTGGTCAAGGATTAATACACGTTCAAAAGTGACAAGTGAAAAATTTATAATAATGTGAATTTAGAAAATCCAATTTAGTACTAGCAAAAGAGGGCTTTTTTTGGAGTGTTCGGTATGAACTGTGGTCGTTTAATAGTTATGTTTATAAACGTACTGATTTAAGGAGCTAGCATGAAATCACGGGTTATAGAATTCTCTGTCATTGTGTTCCTAAATATTGGGATTTAAGATTTATTGTATTTTCGGTGAGATGTAAATGATCAATCCTTGGAAAGGCAATAAATGGTGGATTGGTGGTGTATTTTTTATCTGATGCAAGTGGTGTGTTGCTGGGATGATTGTAGATGCAACGTTTTGGGATGATTATACACTTTGGCATATTCAAAAGCTTAAGTTATCTCAACTCTCAAGATTCCATCGCTAATCTTGTATTCGCCCAAAATAACTTTTTAAGATGTACGCCGGTAACTCATCGAATGAAGGCAACCTTAGATGTTAGATCCAGAACAAGATGAAACTAGCTCCCTGGAGGCCTGGATGCCTGGTAAGTGTTTCAGCGTAGGAAGAGGGAGGCATACTGGGCTTTCCACAAAAAAATTAATCTGTCACATTCGAATTTTACATTTTAGATACGACATTTTGTTGCTTAATTGCTAACGCTTTGTTCTGCATCTGTGGGACTGCAAGATCCCAGTGGGAGGGCCGTTGAGCACAATAGTACATCGACTATACAACCAATATGAATAATGAAATATAGTACCGAAATTAGAACGCGTTCTGAACAACCCTCGGACGTCCAGTACGACCCTATTCCCTTCCATCTGTTGCTTAAGTTGTCCACTGTCACCCGACGGGAGCCGAACCTGGCTAGACACCATATGAACATCCAGCAGCTTCGACTCTGCCCTCGTTGCGGAGAAGGGATCGATGGCTTGGGTGGCAATCTGGGTTTCCCCATAGTAGAGATCAATGACCATGTAATGGAAGTCCACGTCGATCTTCCTGTTTGGGTTGGTGAAGTTTGCGAGGATGGTGAGGTCGGCATTCAGGAGATATCCCATGTCGATGTAGGCGGCATTCAGTGTTGCGCTCGATATGTCGAACCGGGGACTCCGAGGCCTGAAGACAAGGTAGACTATGAGGACTATTAGGCCACCCAGTATGATGATCATCCACAAGATTGCACAGAAGATTGCTGTGAACCATGTAATGGGCTTGGTTCTACGAGGTTGCGGGACCTTAAGTCCGTGCATCGGGTAGTAATTAGGGTCGTGTTGTGGTTGCTGCTGGAAATAGGGATTGTTCTCATGGTGTTGAGGGTGGGGAGAGGAGTTTGGTGACATGGGGGCGCCTGACACAGGGAGGGATCTGAAGTGGTTTGCGCGCGACCCGGCGGCGGAGATGGATGGGTGGGACTTGGGAGGAGTTGATGAAATTGATGATGAAGAAAAGGAAAAATTCGGGAGACGAAAAGAATCGAACATTCTTTGAATTGCGAGTCAAGTTTGGGATATATAGCCTAGTAGCCTACTTAATTAATTAGCCTCTATTCTAATGCTATACCAGTTCAATCCACATAAACAAGGATTGATTAAGGAAATAATATTCCTGGCCATTAAAGTAGAGAAATAAAGCAGCCAAGAAAGGATTCCGTTACTGATCAACAGTGTGCCTCTTTCTTGCTTGGCAAGTTGCCCAGTGCCGAGTTCTCTAGAATAGTAGAAAGGGGTGGAGGGGGGGTGTTTCTTCTTCACATTCTTTGAGATCTCCGGCTTGAGTATCACAGTATCAGATTGGCTTGGCCCCAAAAATAATCCGATCATGCCGCTCACCGTAACTAGCGGTACTGTGTCACCGACACCGAACCAGAGCAACATTCTAGTAAGCAAGTGACCAATCAGAAGTCAAAACCACCATTAACTGGATCCAAAATCACCCCAATCTCATGATCAATGTCTACTTGGATGGTCACGATTGACAATTCAGTGAATTAACTGCGGTATATAATAAGTGCGAATGTTAAATAGTTCAACTACCAAAAAAAGATAAATTACAAACACCCCCGTACTATGGAGTCTGTGACAAAAACCCCCTATATTTTATTTTGCAACAAAGACTCCCCTAGGATCACGAGACAATAACCCCCTTATGTTAAAGGCTGTTGTTAAAATATTTTTTAATCTCTATACTATCCTTCACTGTTCATCTTTTCTGACCTCACATACACGAACGACAGCGGCGGCGGACTTCCGTTGAAGTCCTCCCTCTCTCTCCCCCAATCTCTCTTCTTCCGCCACCTTCCCAGCCTTGCGAGGATTGCAGCAAGGCTGGCTCTTGATGCCAAGCGCAATAACAGAGCTCTTGCCACACCCACTTGGACCAACAAGGGCGAGTGTTTTGCCCGGGCACGTAAGTTGAGGTCTCGGAAGACTTGCACGTCTGCTAAATTGACATGCTTGAATTCGACTTCCTTTTTAGGCTGTCCGGTGCAGGTGTAGAATCAGGGTCATCTGGCTCAATTTCTGTCTTACAATCAAGGAGGTCGAAGACTGAGCTCATGGCATGACCACCCTTGATGAAGTCAGGAGCGAGAGTGAGCGTTTCAGCCGCGCCATTGGCAGACACCATGAGGGCCATGAACACTCTTGATTGTTTTTTTGAGAAATCAGAGATATCCTGCTTCACCAGCCAGGACGCATACCACAATCCAAGGGCATACGAGGCATAGAGTAAGAACTGTGCTACTCCGTAGCAACTTCCAGCAATGAGGACGAGGGAAAGTTGCCACTGCAGAATGAACCCAGCTGTGCAAGCAACGAGCATGAGGGCTGAATTTTGTATGATAACATCAAGAGCCAGCCTTGCTGCAATCCTCGCAAGTCTGGAAAGGTGGCGGAAGAAGAGAGATTGGGAGAGAGGGACGACTTCAACGGAAGTCCGCCGCCGCTACAGCAGCTTGCCACTGCTGTTCGTCTATGAGGTCAGGGAAGATGAACAGTAAAGGGTAATATGGAGATTAAAAAATATTATAACGGCGGACTTCAACAGAAAACTAACGGAAAGGGGTATTTATCTCACGATCATAATACGGGGGTCTTTATCGCAAAACAAAGTACAGGGTCTCACGGGGTTTTTATAATTTACCTAAAAAAACAAAAAAGTACTTAAATACCCTCCCCTTGGCGAACAATTTTCGATCATGGCCTGAGGGGGGGTGGGGTGGGGAGAGAGAGAGAGTTGTGTCACTTGTGTGATCTGACCCGAAGAACTCAAAACTCAAGAACAGTAGCAGTAACATAACCACACAAAAGCAAGAATTCAGTCCAAAGCGAGAGATGGTGGAGTTACGGCATTCGAGCTCGATGGGAACCCGTGCATCGTCGTCTCCGATGAAGCGCGAAGAAGACACAACACCTCTGGTACTTAAAAACCAGGCGGACGATGACGAGGACGACCATGATCGTCACTCCAGAGATCGAGACAGACCATTCTGTCTCAGTCTTCAATCTCTCTTTCCGTATTTTAGTGATGAAACGAGGGTTTCTCTGCAACACTTCAAGATCTCACTTGCGGTGCTCCCATTAATTCTCATTGCTGGATTGATCTCCATCCCTTCCATCTGGAACCGATTGGTAGGTTTCTCCACTTTTCTTCTTTTATTTAGCTTTCACACATTTAGGGTTGTACTGGCGTAATCATATTCTTTAGATTCCATATTCATTTTCCTCGTTAATCTTATTCTGTTTTCTCTATATAGTTGAGTTTTGTTCATCCACCCCTTGAATTGCAACTAATTGTTGTACGCATCCAGTAAATTGATGTTTTTCTTAGCTACATTTCTCCCTCAAATTCAATGCTGGTGGGCAATTTTCCATGGTAAAATGATTTGAACAATATATAAGCTCTGGCCAGAAAGAGATTTTCCTTTGATGTCTTTTATTCATTTCCATGTGCTTCATTTACGTCAGTCTTCTTGGAATTAATATATCGGACGATGTGATCCAGTAGCTGAAACAGGTAGGAGTTTCGAGTGGCAACTGTCTATTAACATAATTTACTCGATGAGAACGTAGTTTGTACAACCTATTGCCATGTTCCACTTTAGAGTTTCCATGCTAGCAGATGGATGCTTAAAGCACTTAAAGCCATTGACGGTTTATCATTTGGCACTACAGAGTTTTGTGTAAGAACATCATTCAAGTTTATTTTTGATCAATAGGTCATCATTCAAACTTCAGGTTGTCATCAGTGTTCTTGTTTCAAATTGTGAAGAAATAGTTTTGGTCTATAGCTTCTGCAGTTACATGGTTTGACATGTATGATGCCGATCACTGGATCACTTTGCAATTGTGGAAATTATTGGCGTTACTAATTTCCCATTTACTTAATTGTAGAATGCTCCATATTTGTGTAGAAAAGATGGTATCGTCCTCCACTGCCCACGTGTAAGTTTCAAAGGATCCTAATTTGGTTATATGATCTCTCTTTGATCTTATGTTTATGTTTCCTATCATTGACTTCTGGACTTGTATTTCTTCCCTTTTAGGTAAAAGAGGCACCTTCACTTTGGGAGAATCCTTATTCAGCCACCACCTCCTGGAAACCATGTGCCGAGCGACGTGATGGTGGAATCTCGGGTAATCTTGTAACACTTTTGAATAAAGTTTCTTTTCACTTGTACTATTCTCCACAGTTTATGAAGACCCAGAGTTTTTTAGCATATCATATGTGATTTTTTTAAGAGAAAATTCACTAAGTAGGTGCTGCTGAAAATTTGATACTATACATGAATAATTGATATGGGGGATTTCACTATGTCAATGGGAGGAACAAAAAAGGTCAAATTTCAAGCATGTTGATGTGGATTTGACCATTAATACCTAAGTAAATGTTGCTAAATGCCTAGGCTTAATTGGAAGGTGATAATTTTTTGGGCATGGGACTTTTGCTTCTTCATCTTCTCTGTCTGTGATCAGGCCTGTACAGGATAACTGTTGGTGTATTTTTCTGATAATACATGTAGTACTAAAAGGGGAGTTTCAGACCTTCCTGGTTGCTAGACATCTGTGTATCATAGAGATAAGCTGCTAGCACCAAAGAAAGGGGTCATGTGGCTCCCACCCCCTGTTTTATTTAGTTTCTGGACTTCCTTGGAATGAATAATCTTGCTAACCTCTCTTGTCAAGCATTGCCACTCGTGGTCAAAATGCATCATGATGTATTCTTAATGGGTACAGCATACTTTTTGTTCGTTTAGGAAGGATGAATCCTATTTTGAGACCTTTCCAAATCATGCTTATTCTAAATCTTTCAAAAAATGCATAGAGGTTGATTGTGGTCATGCTTCTATTGGTTTCATGATTTATGGCTTTGAGTTCCCAAAATCATGCTATTGTATTCTAGGGTTCAAAAATTTTATTGGAAAATATTATTATACAATAGCTATCAATTTGTTTTGTTGCAATTGGGTGTTATGCTTATCCAAAAGGTCCATAGAAAAAGGATCCCCCTCCCCCCACCCTCAAATTTAGCTTGTTGTTTTGCATTCCTGCCCAAGTTCTGGCAATCTAATTTTGTATGGTTATTGAGAAGTCTAACTATGAATAAATAGGGTAGAAAAGGGTCTTCCAATGATTCAATCCACAGTTATTGATCAAAAAAAAAAAAAGAAAAGAAAATAAAAGAAAAGGGTCTTCCAATGAGAACATGCTTCATTTAACGTAGCTATTCATTTCTTGAGTATTTCAAGTAATGGCACAATTTTTTAATTAAAAAGAAGCAACTTAGAGTAATGACCTTTAATTTGTGAGTGTCCTGGGTGTTTCCAGAAATAGTGTAAAATTTTCAATTTAAAAATAGGGATTATTGACACAAGGCTTGGACAGAAGACCTCTATTTGCAGTCTGCGTCCTTATCACAAGGGAACTATAAGAGCAGGACTGCAGGATTCATCACTGTATGAGTCACATCCAAGAGAGAGCCTACACCAAAATCAGCATGATCAGATGTCTCTATATTGTCTGGTCCATGTATTGTTTTCAGAACTTTCCAAGAGCTCAATTAGAAATTTGACATTATCCAAATATTTGCTTGAAAGCATGCATTTTGGATAAGAACTTATGCAGAATCTGACCCAGTCTATCTTCAAGGTGGAATTATTAAATGGTTGATCCTGATCATCCTAATCTAGGACCTGAGCTTTTGCCTTAAAAACAAGCAGGTTGAGAGTTGATGAGGAAATAATGTACATCTTATATAGAAATATGGTATATATATATGTATGTATGTATGTATGTATGTATGTATATATGATTTGTGCAAGCAAAATACTTCAAGTTATTGACTGAAGAAATCAAGACAAGGTTGTCAGGCTAATTTGGTAAATCTAATATACACATTTTGTTGTGAATCTCTAATTTGTTATGCTTCTTTTTTCAATCTAACAATTTTATTTTGGATCTGTGCAGATCTTCCTCCGGAGAATGAAACAACTGGTTATATTTTTATCCATGCAGAAGGTGGTCTAAATCAGCAAAGAATTGCGGTAAGGTTTTCTGTTCAGTGTTATTCATTTAGGTTATGTTTGGATAAGCTTTTCCAAAGTACTTTTGTCCTTCGACATCAAAAAAAAAATCTCCGGAGTTTGGTAATGTGTGTTTTTCAAAGCAAAAACACCCAAAGCAGAAATACTTGTGCAACAAAAAGCACGAAATCATAATTTTTTTACTTCATGTTTCAAAAAAATGCATAAGGTGAAATGTATATATGTCACATGGCAAAATTTGTGACACATCGTATTCATCAAAAAAAAAAAAATTGTGACACATGACACAACTATGGGTCATATGACATTTTTATATTATAAATTTCAACAAATAATAAGTTGGCACATGTAATTTATCATGTCACGCGTGATAAAGCAACATGGCATAGCCATACAAGAAAAGACTTATTTATGCTTTTAATCTCAAAAGCATGTTTTGACAATAATAATTACCAAACTACAAAAGCACAAAGTGAAAGCATGAAGCGTACATCGTGTTTTTAAACTCCAAAAAACACAAAAGTAGAAACTTATCCAAACATAACCTTAATTTTCCTTTTCTCGAATATTTCTTTGGCTGTGTCATTTTGTGCTGGCTTTTGGTTGTTGAACTATAAAATAATTTAACTAAACTAATTTATTGTAGTTATGCTTTAATGAACTTCCCCTAGTGTATGCTGTGTTGTGTTGGATCTACTTAAACACTATTTCCCAGGCTTTAGTGTTTGTCACACTAATTTATGATTTTATTATTTTATAAACATTACTTTTGCTAGCTCTAAAGGGAGGTATATTATATAGTTTATTATGTAGTACTATGTATAAATGCTTTTAATGGTTATCTTCTATTTGGTGAAAAGCCTTCTTTGTACAGGTTGTTGAGCTGGAACATTCTCAATTCATACTGCAAATGCAAATATACCAAGATTTATGTTCTTGACCTTGTCTAGTCCATCCATCCATCATAGACTTGAGGCTTACCTATGCCTTTGTCCTCCAAATACACTGTCATGCTTTTAGATTTGGGAGCGATGATATTTTCTTTCAGATCTTTCCACTGTTCTATCTAATCCATTTGCACTTGTGGTGGCAATTTTACTGTTCATAAGTTGTAGCATGAAGATTGATTCTTTGGCATTCCATTTGTTACTGTCTTCAGCTATGTGTCTTGTGGGTTCCATTGTGGGTTTTGCTTTCCCATTCTGAAATCTTCATCCCTAGGGGTGCAAGTCGGGCGGGTTGGGCTGGGTTTATGGTTAACCTAGGCCCGACCTTAAAATTTGGACTTAAGGCCTGAGCCTGGACCAAGCCCGAGATCAAGCCCGACCTTTCCAACCCTAGCCCAGCCCGCATTATAATTTGATGCACTTGGGTTGGGCTTGGGCCCTGGTCGGGCTTGGGTTGGTCAATGAATACACCCTAATATTATATATATATAATGCGGGCTGTTATTTATGCAAACATGTATGCAAAACATATATGTACATATGTATGTATGAATGCGTATAGTTAGGCCAGGCTCGGGATATCTAAGGGCTAGGTCGGCCCGAGGACCAAAAATCCATGCCCAGCCTGTGTAAAATTTCGAGCTGGGTTAGTTCAGGCTTGGGCTGGACCCGCCCAAGTTGCACCCCTACTTTCTGCTAACTTTGTTTTGTTTTATTTTTTGCATAGGCTCAGTTTTGGAAGGAGTAGAAATACAAATATGTAGAGTACAAAATGTTGTATTTTGTATGTATTTTTTTTGATCAATAATTGTGGATTGAATTAATATTAAAAGTATGAGAAAATTACAGGGCAAGGGGGCTAAACAATCTTAGCTCCCAAGAACAACCATTAAACATCAAAAGAACAAAAATTCAAGACAACCCAAAAAATAGAATGCCTGTTCACCCCTTGTCTAGCTTGACCATCTGCCAAAGAGTTCGCACTTCTTTTTACCCATTTGTATTGAATTTCCATGTCCTTAGTCAGCCACTTGAATTTCCTCTTTTCATTACTGTAATTCCAAAGTCTAAGACTATCCTCTTTCAGCCAGTTTACCACCACTTCAAAATCTCCTTCTATGATCAGCTTGTTAATATGCATATCCTTGATTCTTTGTACCCCTTAAAGAGCTGCAAGAATCTCAGCTCTCAAAGAATCTCCCACCCCAACTGGTCCAGAATACATAGCTAATCCCTTGTTCATTTCTTATTACTCTTATTCCGGATGGCCCCAGATTGCCCAAGCTGCTGCCATCAAAGTTCAGTTTAACAAAGTCATGGGGTGGGGGGATCCAACAAACATTTGAGGCCTTCCTCATTGGAACAAGTTCTGCTATCTCCTCCCACTTTCTTTGCAGCTCATCAACTAAGAATTATGCAAACAGAGCCAAGGTTTTCAACCAGTGTATAACTCTAATGTGGATGACCTCCATCATTGCTTCCAAACTTCTCTCCTTATCTGTAAATATTCATGAATTTCTCTCCTACCAAATAGTCCAACAAACTACAGCCCTCATACGCCTCCACATAGAGTTGGCCCTTTTTGTTGGCCGAAACGACATAAATGTGAATAGGCTTTGCACATTTGAAGGGGGGGTCCACTTGCACCCAAACATAGTACACCCCTCCCAAATGATGTTAGTGAACCGACAGGAGATTAGTAAGTGATATCCAAACTCACCATTAGCTTTACAGAGGACACACCAGTGAGGACAAAAACAACTATTGGGTCTTTTTCTTTGAAGTAAATCTGCTATGTTAACTCTTTCCAAAAAGGCTTACCAACAGAAACTCCCAACCTTAGGAGGTATAGGATGACACTACACCTCTTTAACAGGGAAAGACAAGTCAGAAGAAGAAGAATGTGTGAGAGCACGGAAGAAAGAGGCACAAGTGAAAGAACTAGAAGGGGCGAGAGTCCAAATTCCACTATCTGCCTTTGTTGGCTCTAGGAACACCCCTTCAAGAATGGATAACAGTGATGAGATACCATCAAGCTCTATGTCCCTGATATCTCTTTGTAGGCCCAAGTTCTAGCCGACCCCAGAAATAGAATTAAAAGGAACAATGAATGAAGACACCGGTTCATTTTTAAAAGTGGAAAGGGCAAAAAGGCTTGGGAATTGGTCTTTTAGGGTGGAGTCCCCAATCCAAACATGTTCCAAAAAATTAATGAGATTGCTTGATCCATGGAGAAAACAAAGGTAGAATAGCTTGAATAGCTTTCCAAGGAGATGCTCTTGTACTCCTTGCCAGAATCCTAGAGTCCCATTCATTTGCTGCAACCCCATGAATACTTCCCACTATCTTCACCCAAAGTTTGTCCTTCTCCAATGAGAACCTCCAAAGCCATTTCCCTATAAGAGCCAAGTTCCTATTCCTTATGTTCCCGATACCCAAACCTCCCTCCCTCTTACTCCTATAAGCCATCTCCCACCCCACCCTATGGTCCTTCTTCTCCTCCCCCGGCTCCCAGTGAAAGTCTCTCATTAGTTTTTCTAATCTACTAGCCACCTTTGTCGGAATCTTGGAGATTGACAAAAAGTAAACAGGAAGGTTAGCTAAAGTAGACCTAATTAGAGTGGTTCTCCCTCCAAGAGAAATAATTTTTCTTCCAAGTTGCTAAATTCTTTTCAAACCTCTCCACAACTGGAACCCAAAACTCACCTTTCTAAGGGTTATCACCCAATGGCAAATCGAGGTAATTAAGGGGCCAATTTGCTATTGCACATTCTAAGATGTCTGCAGCCTCAGAGATCTCCCCCTCGCCCATTTTTACCCCAACTATACAACGCTTCTCAAAATTCACCTTAAGGTTTGACATTTGCTCAAAAAGTCGTATAGTAAGCTTCAAATTTCTAATCCTGTTAAGGTCCTCTGCTTCACAAAAGAGTTTGGTGTCATCTGCAAATTGCAAATGTGTGAGTGACACAAGCTCCCTCCCAACTCTCCAACCTCTGATTAAGCCCTTGGAATCTGCTCTATAAATTAGTCTCCCCAGAACTTCAGCTACCAAAGTAAATAGAAAGGGGGAGAGGGGGTCTCCTTGCTTAATCCCTCTCAAGGCTGGGAAGAAATCGACCACCGTCCCATTTACCAGTATGGAGTAATGGCAGTTCCTGATACAACCCAAGACCTATCTGCACCAATTATCCCCAAAACCAAAATTGGTCATCACCTCCATCAAGAAAGGCCAATCCACCAAATCCAATTTACAAATCACCCCTTTTTTCTTGGATCTCTTAAACTCCTCCAAGCTCTCATTTTCTATCAGAATATGATCTGTTATCTGTCTCCCCTTCACAAAAGCTCCTTGATTATCTGCTATAATTGGTTGGAGCACTTTCCTTATTTTGATGGACAGCACCTCGGTGATAATCTTTTAAAGGCTACTAGGCTGATCGGCCTAAAATCCTTTGGGTGACATGCATTCCTCTTCTTAGGAACCTGTGCAATAAAAGTGGAGTTCATCCCTGGGTTGATCACCCCTCTAGAGTGGAATTCATCAAACACAGTCCACAGATCTTCCTTTAATATCTCTCAACAATCTTGATAAAAAGCCATTATAAAACCATTTGGGCCTGGTGCCTTTTATCTATCCATAGAGAACATTGCCTCCCTTATCTCTTCCACTTCAAATTTCCTTTCCAACCAATCCCTATCTTCTATTTGCAAAGTTGGCCATTCCATACCTTCAATCCACACCCTACTATTTAGGGGTTTTCTAAAGATAGACCTAATGTGATTTGCAAAAGCCCCTGCTATTTCTCTTTGGGTGGATTTTGTAACCCCTTCAATCTCCAAACTTGATACAAAATTCCTTCTTCTTCTTCCACTTGCCACCGCATGAAAAAATTTGGTATTCCTATCCCCCTCCTTCAGCCATTTACACCTTGATTTTTGTCTCCAACTTATTTCCTCCTGAAGAAGATAATCCTCTAATTGTTTACGCAATTTCCATCTTAGCTCCTTATCTTCTTCTGTAAGTCAACCCCTTTCTTCCTTGCCATCCAGGTCCTCAATTTGTGCAGTCACTATTTGCTTTCTTTCCTCTAATCTCCCAAACTCTAACTGATTCCACTCCTTGATTTTGCCTTTCAAATACTGGAGCTTCTTATGAAACCTCATTCCACTCCATTTCACTGTTGGATTGCTTTCTAGCCACCACTCTTTGACTTTCTTTATGAACCACGGGTGTCCTAGCCACATGTTTTCAAACCTAAAGGGAGCAGGACCAGCACTTCTCACTTCCTCCCTTCAAATTACAATAGGCCAATGGTCAGAAGTCAACATTGGATATGCTCTAGAGTTTAGATTCCCCCAATGTTCTTCCCATTCATTTGAGAATAGAAATCCATCCAACTTAGAGCAAATCGGGTTCACTTGGAGATTGGACCAAGTAAAACAGCTGTGTGATGGTGGGATCTCTTTAAGCTCGTAAACATCCACAAAATGATTGAATTTCCTCATACTCAAGGTCGATCTTTGCTTCAGACTGTTTGTCTTTTTCAGGAATCTTATAACATTAAATTCACCTCCAAGACACCAAGGCCCTTCCCATAGTCCCCTTATATTCGCCAGTTCTTCCCACAACTTCCTTCTCTCTCTATAATCATTTGGACCATATACATTGGTAAGCACCCATTCAAACCCATCCTCCACTTGTTTAAACTTCAAGGAAATTGAAAATTGGCCTATTAACTCTTTCTGACCTATGAGTACTTCATTCTTCCACATTGTGACAACACCCCCCACAAACCCCCAAGAAGGCAGAGCCGCCCAGCTAATCCCCCTGCCACTCCTTGCCCACCTAATGTCAAAATCTGCTCTCTTGGTCTCCTGCAAAAGTACCACATCTGGGTCTGTTTTCTTGATGGCCTCTTTTATTACTTCTCTCTTCCTAGCACTTCCCAAACCTCTGATATTCCGGCTTAAGATCCTCATCTAACTATCTTCTTACCCCTTAGACCCTCCTGCCCTCAGGTATTCCTCTTCCTTCTTTCTCCTTTGACCTTCAAATCTCTATCTCCTCCCACCTCCTTTAGCAGCCTTTCAGCCTCACTCACTCTTCTCCTTTTAGATTTTGCTTCTTCTTTCTTTGTTTTCAAAAATACTTTGAGAGCATTTGGATCTTTCAATTTGCACCCCAATTTCTGTACAAAACCCGCCACAGAATCCTCACTAATTACACCTCTTACATGACTTTCTACTTCCCTCCCCTGTTTTTGTCTCCCTCCTTCTATCTCTTTCCTCCTCAGAACCCTCTACTCTAACTCCCTCTAACCCTTCCTTTTGACTGTTTTCCACCACTGCTTCATTTAACAGACACTCTAGGATTTCCAGGATTCTTTTCTTTTTTTCTATTTCTCCTTCATTCCCTACTTCTCTCCCGACCCTCCTTGTCGCTTCTATTTTCTCTCACCCCATCCCCTCCTTCAAGGGCTGCAGCCTCTGGGTTGGGATCTGTATTTGGCACAGAAGTCAAAGAGCAACAGTTAGTATCACAAAATGAAAGGACACGGTTACCTGGGTTGTGGTGGGGAAGACTGGGAGTGCTGGAGTTGGATACAGAAACAGTCTGGCCCTGACAAGGAATGTCGGTTCCATCTGGTTGCAAGGCTCGGTTCTGATTAGTTAACCTTTCTGTCACCTCTGTTAAATAGAGATCACATCTCTTACCCACCTGCTCATGCCTCCCCACTGAGCCTTTATGATTTCGTTGTGTATTTGCATGCCTTTCTTTTCTTCTTTTTTTTTTCCCATTATTACTATGTCTTTCATATTCTAAATAAATCTAAAGCAGCCCTTTGCCCTCTGAAGTCTATATATTGCTTCTAGAAATGCGGCAGCTGTAGTCCTGGTTTTGTGGAAATCCTTGATATAATGCTTCTAAAATTCTTTTGTGGTTTTCTTTGCTAAAAAATGCTTCAAGTTGGTTGAGAATCCAGTCCTCAAGTGTATGTGTGTTTCTTTTGAAATGAGAAACTATCATAGATAAAGTCCTTTTAATAAATTTGTGGTTGTCAAGTCAATGTAGTGGATAATTTGCATGATTTTAACAGCTGTTTCTTGAGCAACTTGTTATATTTCTTTTCTTTGGCACTGATATGAATCCTGCAAAATGCTTTTTCATGATGTGAATTATTCCACTGTTTTCATTTATTGCTTCCATATGCTTTTAACTGTATGTGAAAAAATAATATTCTATGAATGATAGTTATGAGAAACTGTTATGTTTCAATTTGACATGGTTAGCTATGCAACTAGCTTACTGCCTGTGCTTTTTTTTTTTTTTTTTGCAGATATGTAATGCTGTGGCTGTGGCTAAAATTATGAATGCCACCCTTATTTTGCCATTGCTAAAGCAGGACCAGATCTGGAAAGATCAAACGTGAGATGTCATGACTGCTCTTTGTTATGTTCCTAACTGCAGCTCCTAAATTAATGAATGTAGTATACAGGATACTGCATGGATACTTTTAGAAATTTTTTTGAAGGTCATGGATACTTCTAGATGTATTCCATAGCATTAACACTTTTAATTTGTGTAAAATGGTATGTTTTAACAAATCATTATATAAAAAATCTGCATATGTTATAAATTCATTTAACTTGGCAAGTAATTTTTTTTGATAGATTAAACTGGCAAGTAATAAGTCTTGAGAAATGACATTAGCTTTAAAAAACTAGATATAAGCATATTACGTGGGATACCAATATCCTTACCCTTATCCCCATCCAAACTTCACCTCAAACTGGTGGTGTCAACATTAGTTGTCTACAAGAAACTCATGACGAGCATGTGTCATAGATTTAGTGAAGAGATCAGCAAGTTGAAGTTCCAAGGAGAAATGCAGAAGGGTGTTAGTGCCTGTAAGAAGCTGATTGGGGATGAAGTTACAATCAACTTTAATGTGTTTGGCGCATTCATGAAAAACAGGATTGGAGGCAATATGAATAGCACTCATGTTGTCTACATAAAGTGGAGGGTGAGAAGAAGATGAAGTTATTGAAGAAGGCACATTAGTCAAATAATCTCGCTACATGTAGCAGACATGGCACAATATTCAGCCTTTGCAGATGATTTGGAGACTGCAGGTTGTTTCTTACACTTCCATGAAATTAGAGAATTGTCTAGAAAGATACATCAACCAGTTGTGGAGCAATATGTATCAGTGCAGCTAGCCCTATCAACATCTGAGTATGCACAAAGATGAATTGTTAAGATGGAAAAAATAAGCATTACTCTGATGTTTCATGTGGATACCAAATAATCTGACGAATAGTTGTGAGATGTGGATGACGAGGAGAAGAGGCCAACTGACTAACGACTTGAGCAACATGAACAATGTTGGTACAAATCATGGTGAGATAAATAAGACTTCTAACAAGATGTTTATGAGGAAGGATCTTGTAGAGGTTCTCCATCATCATGAGAAAGTTTGGCGTTGAGTTCCATGGGGGCGTCAACTTGCTTGGAGTCCATGATATGAACAAGTTGAATGAGATCCATTGTATACTTCCGTTGATTGCCTAAATGACCATGGGAGGAAGAGTGTGCCTTCAAGTAAATCATGGACCCAGTGTCTTTCCTTTTGAAGGATTGCTATAATAGTACTTTAAGCTGTTGAATACCTTCAACATCATCCCCTGTGATGAGAATACCATCCACATAGACAAGCAAAGGGATTGAGGCCTCGGGAGCAGTGAGGAGTCATAGCTCCACAAGTACATGACAAAATTCTCAAACCAAGAATGAAGAGCCTGTTTTAAATCATAAAGTGATTTCTTCATATGACACACAAGGTGTTGATGTGTATAATACCTATGAGGAGGTTTCATGTAAACAGTTTCCTTTAGAGTACCATGAATGAAATCATCTTTTTTGACAAGTGCCAGGAAGGAAAGCATCTTTTTTGAAAGGTGCTATGAAGGAAAGCATCTTTTTTGACAAGTGCCATGAAGGAAAGCATTGGCGACATCCATTTGAAACAAAGCCATAGAGCAGATAAAGCAAGAATGAGATGGACAATGGTCATCTTCACAACTGGAGCAATGGTCTCTTCATAATCTATCCCAGATTCTTGAGTGTAACCTTGAACCACCAAGTGAGCTTTGCATGTATCAATACTTCCGTATAACTTGAGTTTGGCAGAGAATACCCATCTGCTACCAATAGCAGTAGTATTGGAGGGAAAGGGACCATTATCCCAACTATCATTTTCAATTGGAGCAAGCATCTCATAATCCATAGCCTTTATGGATATGGTTTCTTGGTGCTAGCTACTGCTGGTAGCTGGCTGATTTTCTATTGTATATAGCATTTTTTCATATTTAATGAAAGTTTCTCGCTACCCATAAAAAAAGGGCTTGCAGAATCACATAGCTTGGAATAACCCAGAAAATTTCAGGTGTCAAAATAGGGCAAAAGGAGATGCTAACAACCCCACTTAACAAAGCACAATCCCTTGTTGCATTCAATGGTCCAAAAGGTTACAAAAAATGGTAAGGAATCTAAGTTCCCTTTTCCAAACACCATCAAACAAGTGAGATACATGAGAGAGATCAGAACTTCTGTTTGTGTATTTTCTGTTTTTAGCAGATCTGTAGATCTGATGTTTTACCCCAAAAGTGAGATCAGAAATTTCAGAAAAAATGTCTAATAATCCTTTAAAAATACCTTTTATCAAAACCTAAACTGGAACTTGGATTCAAACACAACTTTAATCCTCTCTCAACAGTACCTGGTCCAGTGATTTAAAAGGTGCGCCTGAGGTGCGCCTAGGCGCATTTTGGGGTATGCGCCTCGCCCAGGTCCTAGGCGCACCTCTTTCAAAAGGTGCGCACCTAGGCGTGCACCCGATGCGCCTTGCGCCTTTTTAAAATTTTGCACTTTTTGCTGTTTTTTGAGTCTAACGGCTGGGCCCGACCACACCCCTCAAGGCAAGCCCGAACAAGTCTATGTTAGGGTCTGAAATTCTTATTTATCACATAAAAAATAATGACTTTACAACTTTCATTGCCTTTTAAGAAGATATTTTATTGCAATAAATGAATGAACAACATAAACAAATAGGGGGTTCTCGAAGCTTCGGTGAGCGAGCGAACCTAACATAGAATTGTTCAGGCTTGCCTCGAGGGGCGTGCTACAAAGGTGACTCGTAGAATCAAGAATGCAATTTTTAGATCACATTAACTACTTGAAGCAATGCACTTGAGGAAAAAAAGAGATTACGGGTTTTACATGCTTGAAAATGCTTTATATGTTTGCTTTTATTTTTAAATTTTCATTTGAATACACTTTACATGTTATGCTTATGCATTTTAATTTTAGATAATAGGTTTATTAAATCATTTATTTTAAAATTTAAGTTTATATTTTTATTAACATTATGTTTAATATTTTTGCATTTTTTTGGAATTTTCTGACTTGTTTTTTTTTATTTTTTAGCTTTCTTTTTTTTGTAATTTTGCGCCTTTCTTAAAAAGCGCGTGCCTCGCCTTGCACCTTGTGCCTCAGGTGCAAATAGGCCTTTGCGCTTTTTTTGCGCCTGTGCTTTTAAAACACTGACCTGGTCCTTACAGTCCTTGCAATGCTAGCTGCTAGTTTATACTGAGAAAACCCTATTCTCAGTATAATCTAGAACCCTATTCCTGCTGCACATAGATCGAACCATATTCTCTCATAGGATGCATGCAAATAATCTAGAACCAACCAGACTCTGAGACCATATCAACATATCAACGTATATAGGGTTTCAGTAAGAAATGAAGAAAGGAGGTGTATTCGATGAATACCACACACCTCCAAAAAGGGTTGTATTATTAGAAGGGCAAAACATGTATACATACAAAACTGCCCCTGAATCTGATTAAGTCAAATACATATAGAAGCCAATATGTACAGGGAAATATCAATACATGAAGATAAAATAAAATGTTATTTACAATATTGTCCGCACAAATAAATGTTTTTAGTTAATTATCAAAAAAATAAGGGTAAATTTCTGAAACCTCCCCTGAACTTTCTGACAGTTGCAAGCAGACCCCCTCTGGTAGAACCGTAGAATCTTCTAAAAAGAGGCATAAAAATGTCTAAAATACCCATGCAGTTGCTTTTGACAAAAATGTTTATTTTCCAAATTTTCTATTCATATGAATCACTACCCCAAACCCTTCCAATCTCTTTTCTGGAATTGATTTATTTTTCAAATTTGCCCATCATATCAATCACTCAAAGGGATGCAACTTTAAATTCTCTTTGTTTTTATTGCTCATAAAGTTTGTATTATTTTTTTGGTAAAAACCAGCTTCAATAGTAACTGAATGGATATTTTGCGCATTTTCATGCCCTTTTTAGAAGATTCTATCAGAAGGGGTCTAATTGCAACTGTATCAGAAAATTCAGGGAGGTGATTGCAATAACTAAACTTCAGGGTAGGTTTCAGCAATTTACCCAAAAAATAAATTTATTTTGTTGCAATATCAGGAGGGCCCATTGGTGCTTTTTTTTTTTTTTTTATGGATAGGTAACGGTAACTTTCATTAGATAAAACCATAAGAAACAACTGTCACCTTCCAAAGTAAAAGGTGACCCCTGAATTGTTGGTTCGGCTGTTATGAGTGTTTAAGTTGGTCTTATTTGTGTCTTATGTTCTTAGTTATTGGGCCTAAATCTGTTTAATGTTTTAATTGTTTATTTGTCTAGGTGTCCCATCACTAATCAGGGGCATTCTAGTCCGTTCATGTAATATTATTTTATAGTAGTAGAAGATCAAGACTGTAATCAGTCTTGAATCCTAATAGGCTTTAGGTTTACAAAACAGAAGAAAAGTGAGAGAAAAGAGAGAGAATAGAAGAGAAACAAGAGAACACAAGTGGTTGAAAGGAGGGACAAATTCTAACAGATCTGCCGCTGCCACTTTCTTATTATTTATAGGTTATGTTTAGTACATAATGGAAAGGACACATCTGCCCTTAGTACTTACATAATAAATAAAGTAAATAAAAGCTGAAATAAATAACAACTGAATTGACAAACTGACTCAAATTGACACTACTATAACTGGAACAAATAACTACACATACTGTTCTATGAACACGGTGGGGACCACTGCAGTGGGGCCCACATCAGTGTTCTCTACACTCCCCCTCAAGTTGGGAGTAGATATCTATCATTCCCAACTTGGATAAGTCCGTCTTTAACTTCTTCCTTAGTACAACCTTGGTGAGGATATCCGCGAGCTGCATATTAGATGTGATGTACGGAAGACACACTTTTTGTGATGTGACCCTTTCTCGCACAAAATGTCTATCAACTTCGATATGTTTAGTTCTGTCATGCTGCACTGGGTTGTGGGCTATATTAATAGCTGTCTGATTATCACAATACAACATTAAGGGCTTTTCATAGTCAATACCCAACTTTTCAAGTAGTGACCTCAGCCACAAGATTTTAGCCACTCTATTAGCCATTGACCTGTATTCCGCTTCAGCACTGGAGTGGGAAACAACACTCTGCTTCTTACTCTTCCAAGAGACAAGGTTACCTCCCACAAGGGCACAATATCCAGAGGTAGACCTTCTGTCATCAACACTCCCAGCCCAATCGGCATCTGTATAGACTTCCACCCTCATGTGATTATTGTTCTTGAGCAGTATACCTCGACCCGAGCATCTCTTCAAGTATGCTAATATTTTCTCTACCGCAAGAAGATGAGAGGTTCTAGGGGAATGCATGTACTGGCTAACAACACTAACTGCATAGCTGATATCCGGTCGAGTGAGACAGAGATATAGGAGCTTTCCAACCAACCGTTGGAACATAACTTTGTCTTCAAGAGGCTCCCCGCCCTCTGCACTAATCTTGTGATTTTGTTCGATGGGTGTATTAGTCGGCTTAACACCCAACTTTCTAGTTTCCGCCAACATATCTAGAACATATTTTCTCTGAGAGATAAAAATCCCCTGCTTGGATCTAGCAACCTCAATACCCAAAAAGTACCGTAGTGCACCAAGATCTTTCACCTCAAACTCTTGATGAATGAGCCATTTGAGGGACTCAATCTTATGACTGTCATTTCCTGTCACCACAATATCATCAACATATACTGCAAGTAGTGTCAGAGAGGACTCCACCCTCTTGATGAATAGTGTATGATCTGACTGGGCCTGTACATAACCAAACTTTCCAAGGGCTAATCTGAACCTATCAAACTAAGCTCTAGGTGACTGTTTCAAACCGTACAATGCCTTGTTCAGTCGGAAAACCTTCTTACCCGTCTCTGTATCATAGAATCCAGGAGGCAACTACATGTAAACCTCTTCCTGTAAGTCTCCATTCAGAAAGGCATTTTTAACATCCATCTGAAACAAGGGCCAATAATGATTTGCTGCAAGGGATAACAGAACTCGGATGGTGGTCATCTTGGCTACTGGGGCAAAGGTCTCCAAGTAGTCTATACCATAAGTCTGAGTGAACCCCTTTTCCACCAGCCGGGCTTTGTACCTTTCAATAGAGCCATCAACATTATGTTTCACAGTGAACACCCATCTACATCCCACCGGTTTCTTTCCTTTTGGTGGGTCAACCAGTGCCCAAGTATTATTCTTCAACATGGCATCCATTTCGACTTGCATTGCATCTTTCCATTCTGGAACTGATAAGGCTTCTTGCATTGTTCTTGGAATAGGGACATCGGCAATGGAAGTGAGATAGGACCGGTAAGATGGAGACAAACGATCATAGGATTAGATCTGTGAGATGTTGTGAGCTGTAGAAGTAGTGCAATGTCGTTTCCCTTTGCGAATGGCAATAGGGAGATCAAGGTCATCCACAAGAGGGGAAGTGGCAACAGTGAGAGGTATCTCAGCAGGCTCTGTATCTAGAGCCGCAGAAGGAACTGGAGCTGGCCGGGACTGCCAATGACTAGGATCAACCTGCCTGCATCGCCTGTGATAGACTCTCAACTCCGGCTCCCTCTGACCACCCTCACTACTACAACCTTCATTATCCAGTGGAATAGGTAAAGGAACAGCCCCACTCAAAATAGCCCCACTTCCACTCTCACTGCTATCCCCTTGAGGAGAAACCCTAGGATTTTAGGGTGTCTCCTCAAAGAAGGTGACATCCATGGAGACAAACTGTTTCCCTAAAACCGGATCATAGCAGCAATAACCCTTTTGAGTTTGTGCATAACCAAGGAAAATGCATTTGGAGGCCTTAGGTTCAAACTTGGAATGATGAGGCCCGAGAAGCTGAACGAAACAGGTACAACCAAAGGTTTTAAGGGGAACAATGAACAACTCCTCGTCTGGGTATAGAAGGGAAAAGGGGGTTCTCATATCAAGAACCCGAGAAGGAACTCGATTAATGAGATAAACTGCCATGAGGATAGCATCACCCCAGAAGCGAATAGGTACATTGGAGGTAAACATAATGCTTCTAGCCACCTCCAAGATATGCCTATTCTTCCTTTCGGCAACACCGTTCTGCTGTGGTGTATAAGGGCAAGTGCTCTGGTGAATAACTCCATGGCTAAAAAGGTAGGAGGTCAATGGCTGAGCAAAGTATTCCTTTGCATTATTAGATCTAGGGCCTTTGATTTTGGTCCCAAACTGAGTGAGAACCATCTGATGGAAGTTTTGGGTCAGAGCAGGAACCTCATCCCGAGAACTTATAAGATAGACCCAAGAAAAACGGGTATGGTCATCAACAAACATTAGAAAATATCTCTACCCACCCATAGAAGAGATATGATATGGCCCCCAAACATCAGTATGCACAATATCAAAAGAGGAATTACTCCTTTTATTACTTAAAGAATAAGAGGTTCTACAATGTTTGGCAAACTCACAACTCTCACACCTCAATTTTGATAACTCAACAGACTCAAATAAAGCAGGAAACAAACTCTTCAAAGACTTAAAAGACAAATGACCTAATCGGTTATGCCAAAGCATAACCGAACTCACAGACTGGGAAACAAAAGACTTCTTATCCACCGACTCCGCTCGACGAGAACTCTCTCCAAGTAGATAGATCTTGTTCGTCTCACGGCCAGTCCCAATCACCTTCCTCGTCTCCAAATCCTAAAAAAGACATCGATCATGGAAAAAGGTTACTAAACAGTTCATGTGTTTGGTAATACTACTAACTAAAAGCAGGTTAGTATCAAGCTTAGGAACATTCAAGACAGAAGATAAAGAGATAGTATCCGATAGTTTGATGCCCCCTTTGCCCGAAATGGGAACAAGAGAGCCATCAACAATGGATACTCTATCTCGGCCAGAGGACAAGTGATAAGAAGTGAACAAAGATGGCAAGCGAGTCATATGGTCAGATGCACCTGAATCTATTACCCAGCAGTGGTTAGTGTTACCTGGAGCTTAAGCATGGTAAGCTGAGGCTCGAGTACCTGAATGTGCAAATGCATATGTGGCAGGAGCTGATGGTGACTGAGATGGCTGAGCTGAACTCCCAACTTTCTTTTCCAACTGTATGAAGGCAGCCTGAACAGCAGCTAAAGTATCTAGGGATGTGCTTGATGAGGATGCTGAATCAGTGTTCACGGCCACATGAGCATTACCCTTCTTATTTCTTAGTTTTGCTGGGACTAAGTGAGGATGTAGCTTCCAACAAGTATCTTTTGTGTGCTTGGGTTTCTTGCAATGTTCACATACCAGATCCCGTTTATCTTCCTTCTTCCAGTCCCTTTCTGAGTCACCCCCTGGCTTAGGTTTAATAGCTGTCAAGGTTGGGAAAGAGGGCTGAGGCTGCATCATGACTTTCCTCCTGGTCTCTTCTCTATGCACCAGGGAGTATGCTTGAGAAAGGGTAACACTATCTCTTGTCGCACAATGTCATATTCTGAATTCAAACTAGCCAGAAACTTAAATACCCTATTCGTCTCGACTTGCTTTCTGTGAGTCTGTGCATCTTTGGGACTCTCCCACTCAAGGGTCTCTAGATGGTCAATCTCATGCCACAAGGATTTCAAGGTAGAGAAGTAGACAGAAACTGGCTTCTCTCCTTGTTTAAGGCTATTCACCTCACACTTCAGTTCATAGGCTCTGGCAACATTAAGGGGTTGGGAATATGTTTCTTTCACAACATCCCATATCTCTTTGGTTGTCTTTGCCCACAAATAATTTTGGCTAATATGTGGCTGCATAGAATTACACAGCCACGCCATAACCAAATAGTTCTCTTGAACCCACTTGGTGTATGTTGGGTCCTCCTTGGAAGGCTCTTTCACATCTCCCAAGAGGTAACCCAGTTTTCCCCTTCCTCCAATAGCCATAATGGCTGATTGAGCCCACTCCAAATAATTTGACCCATCAAATCTCATAGTTGTAATCTGAAACCCGGTTTCAGATACACTACCATAACTGTGGTTTCCAAAACTACTTTCTCCCTGACCCTTGAACTCCATTTTTGATCAAGATTTAGTGGCTACAAACTGTTAGAGTCACTATACTAGAAAACAGAGTCAAACAAGCAGGTCTGAAAACTGATCCGAAACCAACACAAATTTGATCTGATTTGAAATCCGGTCTGATCCGAAACCTGATCTAAAACCAACCCAAATCTGATCTGAAATCAATCGCCTATCACAGTATAGGCAAGGAATCAACTCAAATATGATCTGAAATCAATCGACATGCACAATACTAGGCAGCCAGTCAATCTGAGAGGCTATTTTTTGAAATCACTACTGTGGGGCCCATTGTTGCGAGAGCAAAATTAGGGTTTCAACTGTGGGTCTGAAATAAGTGCTCAACTGCACTCTCCAAGCAGTCCGCACAAGTGGGACTTGACATAGGGCAATATGAAACCCTAAAAACTAATAACCTCTGAGAGGGAAGGGGTTTAGCCCAACAGTCAAACCCTAGAAACAAACTTAAACACAGTTCGGCAAGTCAAACCCTAGAAACAAACTTGAACACAGTTCGGCCCCTACTTCTAGATAGGTCCAACCTATCTCGACTGATTGCAGTCTCTGAAACTCAATAAAAAAAACTTACTTATGTACTTCGGTTTACCGTCTTCTAAGGTTACCTGAACCCTAACCTTCGCTGCTTCTTCCTGATTACCAACTCTCTACAAGCCGCGACAAGTCTTCAATTGCTGCGAACCTCTCCTAGTAATCTCCAAGATTCAGCCACCGAATCCTTCTTCAAAGCTTCCGGCCCTAGCTAGTCCTCATGTGGTCGGCTGGACTAGACACACATGAGAAGCCCTAGATAGGCTTTGATACCAAGTAGAAGATCAAGACTGTAATCAGTCTTGAATCCTAATAGGTTTTAGGTTTACAAAACAAAAGAAAAGTGAGAGAAAGGAGAGAGAATAGAAGAGAAACAGGAGAACACAAGTGGTTGAAAGGAGGGACAAATTCTAACAAATCTGCCGCCGCCACTTTCTTATTATTTATAGGTTATGTTTAGTACATAATGGAAAGGACACATTTGCCCTTAGTACTTACATGATAAATAAAGTAAATAAAAGCTGAAATAAATAACAACTGAATTAACAAATTGACTCAAACTAACATTACTATAACTGGAACAAATAACCACACATGCTGTCCTACGAACACAGTGGGGCCCACATCAATGTTCTCTACAATAATCATCTATGTAAACTTGTTGGGTCGGCTGAAGAGTTTAAGCCGCCTCTCTCAGATCTTCTTCTCTTCTTCTTCCTCTCCCTCTTCTTCGATTGCTGTAATCCAGCAAACATGGTATCAGAGCAAGGTTCGTTTGTCTGATTACAGCCGTCACCTTTTGGTCATTCTCTTTTTTTTCCTTTCTTTTCCTTTCTCTCTTCTGTCTTGGCCGCTGTGAAGAAACCCTAGGGCTGACCGTGGAGCACAGCAAGGTCTGTATCTAGGGTTTCCCTTGGTTGTAGGGCCCAAGGGGAGTTTGTTCTAGAAATCGATGCCCTACTAGACACCTTACAGTAGGTAGTAGCCATTCGGCTGCTAAGAGAGATCTGTGTGGAACAGATCTAGGTGGAAGGGTTGATTTTGACAGTCCTAGTTCGGTTCATATAGTTGGTCACAGTTTACTACAGCAGAAATCAAAGTCCAGTCCAGTCCAGAAGAGTTCTGCACTGTACAGAAGTGGAGTGTTCTTGGTTTCAGTTCTGTTACAAGGAGTTTTCAGGCCTGCAACAGCTTCGGTAAGTCTGAAACCGTGCTCTTTGCACTGAGTTTTTCAATTGTGATCACTGTAAGAGGAAGGAGATGTCTTCAATATCGGGGGAAGTGTCTTCTAGTGATAATAGACCTGGTGGGAGGTCTCCTAATCTGGAAAATTCAAATCTGCACAGCTTGTAGATCATCAGTGTACTGTTAGATGAATATAATTTCAGAGAATGGTCTGTTTCAACCATGCTCTTCATTACTTCCCGGGATCATACGGGTTATCTAGATGGACAGAAGAAGGAACCTGCAATGGGTAGTGCGGAGTATGCAGTATGGTGTAGGGAAAATGCTACTGTTATGTCCTGGCTGCTTGCTTTGATGACTTCAAGAGTGGCCAGGACTGTTCAACACTTTTTGACTGTTGCTAAGATTTGGGAGAAAGTCTCTAAAACTTATGGACAGAGAAAGAACAATGCCAGAATTTATAGGCTGAACCAAGACATTGCTGCATTGAGACAAGGAGACATGACAGTTGCAACATATTTTGCAACCCTAGAAGGATTATGGGAAGAACTCGATCACCATCTTATTCTTGATTGGGAGAATGCAAAAGACAAGGAGAGGCATGATAAACAAATTGAGGAGGGTAGAGCCTTTAAGTTCTTGGCTGGTTTAGACCCAATGTTTGAGAGCATAAGGTCTCAAATTTTGGGAAGGGATGAACTGCCAGATTTACATCATGTCTATTATCTAGTAAGGAATGAAGGGGTTAGGAGGAAAGAGATGCAAGTTGACACTCAAATATAGCCAACTGACGAGTCTGTTGAACATTCAGCCCTAATTTCTTCAAACCAAAAGGGGAGCAAGCATTCAGACAAGAGGCATCTTAAGTGCTCTCATTGTGGTGGCGAAAGGCATGTAAAAGAGACTTGTTGGGTTCTTTATCCTCATCTGAAACCAGCTGCTTTAAGGAAAGACAGGAAGCCCTAGAAGAATCAAACAACAAGTGGGAATCATGTTACTAGTCACAGTGGTGGTAGCTAGAAGAGCACATCTACAATTGCATTTTCTCCCATGGGACAGACTGCTAATTTCCCCACATCCGAATCCTTGGGTTTCACTGCTGATGAGGTAGAGGTCCTTAGCCGGGCCTTAACCCGTTTAAGGACTAATTCTCTTGCTTCCACCTCTCTTGCCAAATCAGGTATTGTCTTTGCTTATAGTACAACTAGTTCTATTGACTCTACTTCTTGGATTATTGATTCTGGTGCCACTGATCACATGACACACATGTCCTCTTTATTTTCTTCTTATCAATTGATGTTTGGCCAAGATAAGATGAGGGTTGCTGATGGTTCCCTCTCCACCATCTCGGGGAAAGGGGGAGTTAACCTAAGCAAGAACCTCTCTCTTAAATCTGTTCTACATGTTCCCAATCTTACTTCCAATCTCTTATCTGTTTTGAAGCTTACCAAGAATTTAAACTGTAGTGTAACTTTCTTTCCTACTCATTGTGTATTTTAGGACAGATTGACGAAGAGAACGATTGAGAGCGGTCATGAGTGTGGAGGTCTCTACTATTTTGATGCAGACATAAGTTCGGCCTTACAATCATCTACAACCAGTAGTCAGAATAATGAGGAGTCAATAGCTAGGTTACACTTGTGGCATGCTAGGCTAGGTCATTTACCTTTTTCATCATTGCAAGGGTTGTTTCCTAAATTATTTAAGGGTATTTCGAGTCAGAGTTTAGTTTGTGAAGTGTATCAGTTGTCAAAACAATGTAGAACCCTTTATCCAATTTCTAGTAATGAAATTCGAGCTCCTTTTAATTTGGTCCATTCTAATGTTTGGGGCCCTTCACCCCTTGTTTCTATGGATGGCTTTTGTTACTTTATCAGTTTTATTGATCACTATTCACGATGCACATGGATCTACTTGTTAAAAGGACGTGATGAAGTGCCATGGATAACCATGGCATTTTGTAAAATGATTGAGACTCAATTGACAAGAAGATTAAGCAATTCCGTTCAGACAATGCTGCGGAATATTTTGAAAGGTCCTTGAACCTGTTCATGGAAGATGCTGGCATGATACATCAATCATCTTGTGCTAGTACCCCTCAATAGAATGGGGTTGCTGAACGCAAAAATAGACACTTATTGGAGATCGCTCGAGCTTTTTTATTTCAACACAAGGTGCCCAAGCACTACTGGTATCAAGCTGTACTTACTGCATCATTTCTGATAAATCGGATGTCATCCAAGGTGTTGGGTATGAAAACTCCTTTCTCCGTCTTTTGCCCTAATCTTCTAGATTTTCCTCTTCCACCTAGGGTCTTTGGTTGTGTGTGCTTTATACATGTTAAGGATCCTAGGGCTACGAAAGGAATCTTTCTAGGGTACTCTCCTACGCAGAAAGGTTACAAGTGTAATGATCCCATCACCAAGAAGAAGTATGTCACAAAAGATGTGGTATTTTTTAAGTCTCACTCCTATTTTCATTCTTCCCAGAATCCTCTTCAGGGGGAGACTAGTGGGATGGAAGAGGATTCTTCTTTGGATTCTCCTTCCCCCTCCTGTTTTGTGCCTCTTTCTGCCTCAGGCCTTCCATCCTCTCCTCCAGATCCTCCTAGTTGTAGCATCCCGGGTGAACCTAGTGAAGTTCCCATTACTCCTGTTACCACTCTTGATGTTGTAGATGTAACTGGAGACACTAGTAAGCAACAGAAAGATATAAGAATCACCTACAACAGAAGGAAAAAAGACCCTCCAACTCATGGCAGCAATCAATCGGACTCGAATCAATCTGCCTCAGCAAGTTCAGGTAATCCTATCACTCATACTTCTTATTTGGATCTCCCTATCGCTCTTTGTAAGTCTACCCGCTCTTGTACTATCCGACACCCCATTGCTGAATTTGTCTCTTACTCATGTTTATCTCCTCGTTATTATTCCTTTGTGTCTGCTCACTCCTCAGTGCATGTTCCTACTAGGTACTCAGAAGCAGTGTCTGATCCAAGATGAAAAGAGGCTATGAATGAGGAAATGAAAGCCCTAATGAAAGCAAAGACTTGAAAATTAGTGGATCTACTAGAAGGGAAGAGCACTGTAGGATGCAAGTGGGTGTTCATTGTAAAGCATAAGGAGGACGGTTCCATTGAAAGATTCAAGGCCAGACTTGTGGCAAAGGGGTTTACTCAAAAGGAAGGGATTGACTACAAAGAGACCTTTGCTCCAGTTCGCTCAACACAATTTGGGTCTTATTGTCTTTGGTTGCAAATTTCTCATGGGAGCTACATCAGTTGGATGTAAAAAATGCTTTTCTAAATGGTGATCTACGTGAAGAGTCCCCCACACCTATTGGGCCAGAATATAGAGCTAGGATTTTTCCTTCCGTATCTCGAAACACACCCCCTATTTCAGAAGGTCTGGGGTTTCCAATAGAGCTGGCATCAAAGTTCGGTTTGACATGACACTGCAGAGGGGACCAAACTGCTTGTATGGTAGGTGATGAAGTAGAAGATCTTGCTAAAATATTCCAGCCTCTAATCAAATCATCTGTGGAGACATCCTTGAACAAGTCAAGAGTTTTCAGCCAATGTACTGCCTTGATGGTGATCCCTTCAATAACTTCAAGAGCTGATTTTTCTTTCCCTTGGAAAATCCTATTGTTTCTCTCCCCATACTGCCAACAAGATAGCTGCCCTCGTTGTTCTCCACATCAACCTTCCTTTCTTCTTTGGTTGTCGAAAAAAGCTAGGGTCAAATAAATCCGCTACACTTGTGGGAGGATTCCACCTACAATCAAAGAGAGAGGAGAACCAATCCCAAATTAGAGCACTAAAAGGACAAGAAATTAATAGGTGATTCACCGCTTCACCATTCCTCAAACAAAGGCTATAGACATGAGGTGACAAGCACCAATTTGGTCTCTTTCTTTGAAGCACCTCCAAGGTATTGATTTTTTGGAGAATCACTTCCCAACAAAAAGCCCTTACTTTTGGGGGGACCGGAGCGCTCCAAACTTCTTTAATAGGAAAAGGGGAAACCGGGTTAGAAGGAAGGACCAAAGCATTGAAAAACGAAGAACAAGAAAAACTACCTGTAGAAGTTTCTGTCCAAACTCTACTGTTTGGAGAGGAGTGGTCTAGAAAAACTGAACTTAGAAGAGAAAAAATATCAATTGCTGACTCCACTTCTGAGTCCCTCAAACCTCTCCTTAGTCCTAGATCCCAAGAATCCCTAGAAGTACTAAAAGAAGAGATAAATTAAGATTTTTTCAAAGGGAATAAAGGTTTGGGAATCTATCCTTAAGAGGAGATTCCCCAATCCACAAGTCCTCCCAAAAAAGAATTTTATTACCCACACAAACATCATACCTGATGAAAGGATAGAAGAAAGGCAAGATACCAACAATATCTTTCCACGGGGAAAAACGTGAAGCCCTTGGGTCGAGTCCAGCATCCCATCCATTTGTTGCCATTCCATGAATACTTCTTGTCACCCTATGCCATAGACTCTCTTGCTCCTTAGGAAACCTCCATAATATTTGCCCAACAAAGCTACATTTCTTATTCTAATATTTCCGATCCCTAAACCCTCTTTGTCTTTCTTTCTAGACTTCACTTCCCATTTTACCCTATGATCCTTTTTGGTATCTCCAGGCTCCCACAGAAAATCTCATTATTTTTTCAATCTGGTTTGCAATCTTAACAGGCAATTTGAAGGTAGACAAAAAGTACACTGGAAAATTTGCTAGTGTTGACTTAATTAGCGTGATTCTACCCCCGAAAGAAATGTAGTTCCTTTTCCAACCCGCTAGTCTTTTTGAGAATCTTTCCAAGACTGGGTACCAAAAACTAACAGACCTCGGATTTCCTCCCAAATGTAAGTTTAAATAATTAAAAGGGCCATTCACTTACCTCACAACCTAGAGATCTAGCGAATGATGCCCCTTGACCTTTTTGCCTATTAATTCCAGCTACACAGCTTTTATTCCAATTTACTCTCAAGTTGGAGACCTTTTCAAAATTCTCTACCAAGACCTTTAAAATTTCCAACTCCTCCGGATCTCCTTCACAAAAGAGAATCAAGTCATCGGCAAATTGAAGGTGGGTTACAACTATTTCCTCCCTCCCTACTCTCCACCCTCTAATCAAATTTCTAGCATCAACTCTAGTAGTCTGGACACTCAACACATCAACTATCAGGGACAGATACCTTAGAAATGAATATTCAAAATTAAGTTTATGGACAAATACCTTAGAAACAAGAGGTTTTAGAATAAGTTGGATTAAAACAGAATATATGATATCTAAATTAAATAATATGAAGAGTGAAAATCAGGGTATACTTAGGATTAGAGACCAAGGGATAACTCAATGTGACTTTTTCCAGATTCCAATAACTTGGTTTGATAATCCATAACAAGGGAGAGAGGTTTAGGAAGATGTCATCCATGGGATTATAGTAGGGTGGGCAAAATGGAGGAGTGCATCTGGAATCTTATGTGATAGGCGAATGTCACTTAGATTAAAAGGAAAATTCTAGAAAACAGTTGTAATGCTTGCTTTGTTGTATGGAGCAGAGTGTTGGGCAGTCAAGAAACAACATGATCGAAAAATGTGTGGGGCAGAAATGCATATGCTGACTTGCTAAGATGGATGACTGGAAAAACCGGAAAGGATAGGGTGAAAAATGATGCCATTTGAAAGAACCTAGGAGTAGCTCCAATAAGTGATAAAATGAGAGAAAGTAGACTAAGATGGTTTGGTCACATGCAATGAAGACCTTTATCTGTTGCAAGTTAAAGGGGCTAGAAGGGGTAGGGTAGACCAATATTATGATTTGGCCTGCTTTAGAATTCTATCTGTCTGAGATCGGTTAGGTAGAAAGAGGTAGAAAGGTGGAAGAAAGAGAGAAAGAGAGAAGGGGGAATTCTGGTTCGAACTAGAAGTCTCAACATAACCTTCTCCCAGTCGGCCAGACAGAACTTATATTATTAAAAATGATTGAAAAGACATATGTGCCCTTATTTAAGTTAGGAGCACTGGTTCCAACACAACATTACAGATCAACAACATTAATCTAGGTATAAAGATAGGAATACCCCTACGCTAACACTCCTCAATTATATACTCCTAGCTTGTTACATATGTAGTCCACTCTTCCCCGACTCAAGCCTTTTGTAAATAAGTCAGCCCATTGATTTCCTGTATTAACATGTATAGTGTCTAGTTCTCCATTCAGCACCTTCTCCCTCACAAGGTGGCAGTCAACTTCAATGTGCTTGGTTCTTTCATGAAACACCAGATTATAGGAAATATGAACTACAGCCTGATTATCACAATAGAGCTTCATTGAAGTGTTGATGTTGTACCCTACTTCCTGTAGAAGGTTCCTTAGCCACACTAATTCACAAGCGGTGTGCATCATAGCCCTATATTTTGCTTCTTGCCACAACCGTCTGCTTCTTACTTTTCTATGTCACCAGGTTACCTCCCAGGAAAGTGCAATAGCATGTATATCAGACATAGAACCGGCCCAGTCAGCATCAGAATACCCTTCTATTTCAAGTTTTCCGCCACTCTTGTATATCAGATCGCGACTCAGAGCCCCTTTTAGATACCTCACAATTCTCAAAACTGCATTCCAATGAGGAATCAGAGGTTTTTGCATGAACTGGCTTACCACACTAACCGCAAATGAGATGTCTGGTCTAGTAATGGTTAGGTAGTTCAGTTTACCCACAAGTCGTCGGTATCTGCCAGGGTCTTCAAACACTTCACCCATAACACTGCTTAGCTTGGTATTTGTGTCCATGGGTGTTTCAGCTAGTTTGGCACCCAACAAGCCTGTTTCTTCCAGCAAATCAAGCACATATTTTCTCTGGCACAAGTTAATACCATACTTGGATTTTGCTACCTCTATCCCTAAGAAGTGCTTCAACTTACCAAGATCCTTTGTCTGAAAATGATCATGCAGATAATTCTTCAGCCTGTCAATGCCCATGTTATCATTTCCAGTAATAACAATATCATCTACATACACCACCAACAGTATTTTTCCTCCCGGAGAGTCATGACTAAATACAGAATGGTCAACTTTGCACTGTTTCATACCAAACTTCTTTACCACTTCACTGAACCTACCAAACCATGCTCGAGGAGACTGTTTAAGCCCATATATAGCCTTCCTTAGTCTGCACACCTTACCATCCTCCCCCTGAGCAACAAACCCTGGAAGTTGCTCCATGTAAACCTCCTCAAGTAAGTCACCATGCAAAAAGGCATTCTTGATATCAAGCTGATATAGTGCCACTCATACATGGCTGCAAGAGAGATCACAACACAAACTGACCCTATCTTAGCAACCGGTGAGAAGGTCTCTGTGTAGTCATTACCATGGGTTTGGGAGTACCCTTTTGCAATCAATCGCGCTTTCAGGCATTCAACACTACCATCAGGCAGATACTTAATCGTATAAACCCATTTACAACCAACAACTTGCTTCCCAGGGGGAAGAGTAGTGAGGTCCCAAGTATGATTATGATGAAGGGCAGAGAGTTCTTCTTCCATGGCTCGGCACCACCCTGGAGAGGCAAGGGCTTCCTAGACATCCTTAGGGACAACAATTGATGATAACAAGGTGACAAATTGGCGATGCGAAGCGGAAAGGTGAGTAAGTGAAACATAATTAGAAATAGGATGAAGGGTGCAAGTGCGCTTACCTTTCCACAAAGCAATGGGGAGGTCAAGCTCAGATGCTGAGTGCGGGTCTGGTGCCAGATCCGTCGACGGAGATGTAGCCGGAGTAGTAGCTGGTACGCGTGGGCGATGTGTATACACATGACGGATAGGCGGGCGTTCAACAGGTGGTGGCACCAGAGGCAAGGGTTTGGTCACGGCTGGAACCAAGGGAAGAGGGTCGACAACGGGAAGTGGAAGAGGAGGAGGTGATGAGGAGGAAGAAAAATCACTGGACCCCAAAAAGAACGGAGTAGACTCAAAGAAGGTGACATCAACACACACAAAGGACCGCCGAGAACTAGGATGGTAACACCTATACCCTTTCTGGGTCCGAGAATAGCTAAGGAAGATGCACTTAAGAGAGCGGGCATCGAACTTGTCATTCCCGGGACCCAGATTATGGACGAAGCAGACACCCAAATACCCTTGGCGTAAGAGGAAACAGAGACAAAGCGGGAAACAAGACCTGAAACGAAGAATGACCATCAAGGATGGATGCGGGCATCCGATTAATCAAAAAGCACAAGGTAAGCACTGCATCACTCCAAAAGGGTTTTGGAACATGCATGTGATGCATGAGGGATCTTGCTGTTTCTAGGAGATGGTGATTCTTTCTCTCAGCCACCCCGTTTTGTTGTGGGGTGTAGGTACATGAGGTCTGATGTATAATGTCGTGTTGGTCCAGGTATTCCTGAAATGATGAGGATAAATATTTGCGGCCATTATCAGAACGGAAAACTTTGATGTGGGTACCAAATTGGTTACGAATCTCAACATAAAATTTCTGAAAAATGGTAAACACTTCACTTCTTTCTTTCATTAGATAGAGCCACGTCATCCTTGAAAAATCATCTACAAAAATGACAAAATATATGTATCCATTATATGACATCACTTTATAACGACCCCAAACATCTGAATGAATTAAAGAAAAATGACTCGACACATGGTTATCAACCCTAGAACTAAAGGGAACACGATGGTGTTTCCCAAACTGACACGACTCACAATCCAAAACAGAAAGCTGACTTAAGGACGGAACCAAAGACTTCAAGACTTTTAGCGACGGATGACCAAATCGGTAGTTCCACTAGAGAGGAGAAAGGGATGACTGGAGAGCTGTTGAAGTTCTACCATCACCACTTGCAAGATAGTACAGTCCACCAGCTTCATGCCCTTCACCACTCTTCATCCCCGTCTTGAGATCCTGAAAAACACACATAGAAGGATAAAAGGTAATGGAGCAGTTAAGTGATTTGGTCAGCTTACTAACAGACATAAGATTAAAAGGCAATTTAGGAACATACAAAACTAAGGAGAGGGATACAGGATCTAGGTCAACATTACCAACACCACAAATAGAGGATGTGGAACCATTAGCAAGGTTGACAGATTGTGATGTTGAGCAATGAGATAAGGAAGAAAACACGCCTGGAGTTCCAGTCATGTGATCGGAGGCTCCAGAGTCAATGATCCAGGGATTGGGTGTGGATGCCAGACAAGCCATACCCGAGTGAGCGAAAGTTGCCGTGTTCTGCTGTGATTGGATAAACCTCTCATATTCATCACGGGGAACAATCACCATCTCCTTCACAGGACCATCTGTGGGTGTAGGAGGTATCTGATCAGACGAATGATTCTCCTGTCTAAAGTTAGAGCTTGAGTCACCAGTCGCGGCATGATTGGCCCAAGTTGAGGGTGGACCATGTAGATCATAACAATAGTTAATGGTATGTCCATCCATACCACAATGAGTGCACTTCCTCGGGCCTGAGCCACGTCCTCTACCACGGGCTCCCCCTGAATCTCTGCCCCCAGTACGACCACCACCACGATTATAAGTAGGCCCACCATTGCCACTTCGGCCATACGCATAACCACTACCACCACCACGACCAGACTGAGCTCCCCTAGCTCCAGCTCTAGTACCACAGCCTCTCAATACAACAAAGGCAGATCTATCTGAGATATTAGAGTTCTCAGTAGATCTGATAGAAATCCTTCGGAGTCGAGCAAATACATCTTCTAAGGAGGGAAGAGCTGATCCTCCTAATATTTGAGCCCGTATTAGTTCATATTCAGACTTCAGTCCCACCAAAAATCTAGTCACATCAAGCTGTTCTCTCTGTTGTTGCTGAATCTTGACATTAGAAGTGAGAGGGTGATAGACATTCAACTCATTACGTATGTTTCTCATGTTGGCATAGTACTCCTCAAGACTTTGATTGCCCTGTTGTAGGTTAAAGCACTCTTGATACAACTGATACACTCTGGTTGTATTGTCCTGACCCGAATACAATTTCTTCGCATGGTCCCACACATCTTTGGCAGTGTCAAAAAACACGAAGTTTACACTAATCCTGGGTTCCATACTATTCCACAACCATGTGATGATTTGAGCATCCTCTTGCTCCCAGTCTTCATACTCGTGAGAGTCAGTGGAGGGTTTCTCCTCTCTTATGTGTTTTACCTTCTTCTTTGCCTTCAGAAAGACTTCGATGGATTTAGCCCAAGGCACATAATTCTCTCCATTTAGTTTAATGGAGGTCATCTAAACATTCAAGTAGTCTGTAGGCTCCATCTCACTAGGTTTACAATCACTGTTATCTCCCATTATGTTATCACCGATTTTGCACACTTGCTGAATTCTATTACCACTGAATTCTGCACACTGCACACAACTAGATCACACCTATCACACTGGTTTCAGCACTTGTTGTTGCTGAAAAGTGTGCTCTTTACACCAAAAACCCCACTCCTACGACTACCTGAAATCTCACCACTATATGATCATAACTCTTCATTCGAAATACACAAAAACCAGCATAAACCCTAGCACATTACTGTCTGAAACCCTAGCATATGGTCTGAAACACACTTCCTATTTGATCCATAACAGATATCATGCACTGAGATCTCTTTCCTTATCACTAAAGTAACAATCAAACGAGCAGAAAATGAGTCCACACACGACAGCCATTGCACCACACAGATCGGCCCTCTATTCTTCATCGATTAGGAGAGGGCGATCGTAGAAACTACAGCAATCGACCACACACGACCTGACTAGAGGCATAGAAACCTCCAAGGGAAGAGGGCGAACACTCCTTTTCAGCCCTTTCCCTTATCTCCAGTCGAATGCAGAAAAAAAAAGGAGAAACCCTAGAAGGTGCGCAGAGAATAGAAATCTAGGCAGATTCAATCAGCTCTGATACCATGTTATGATTCAGCCTGCCTTAGAATTCTATCTGTCTGAGATTGGTTAGGTAGAAAGAGGTAGAAAGGTGGAAGAAAGAGAGAAAGAGAGAAGGGGGAATTCTGGTTCGAACTGGAAGTCTCAACATAACCTTCTCCCAGTCGGCCAGACAGAACTTATATTATTAAAAATGATTGAAAAGACATATGTGCCCTTATTTAAGTTAGGAGCACTGGTTCCAACACAACATTACAGATCAGCAACATTAGTCTAGGTATAAAGACAGAAACACCCCTACGCTAACAACCAAAAAGGACATATGTCGAAGTAATAAGAAATGATTTAAGTGCTAATAATTTAACAATAGATATGGCATTAAGCAGAATGGAATGGCGAAACAGGATTCATTTAGCCAACCCCATATAGTTGGGATAAGTCTTGGATGATGATGACATAACCTCAGTTTCCCTAGTCTTATACTGAATTGCTTGAAAAAAAACAACTTATTTTCTGTTTCAGTCTTAACAATCTCTTGAGCTCCTGAAGTTGTGCAAAATATCCTTCTTGGTGTTTGAAGAAGTGAATAGCTGTAATTGTGCATATCACTTCTTTCACTTGAGAAACTCCTTTGGACATCTTGGGCTAGACCATATAATTTTGATACAGTTAAGTCGGCATAACTTCCCAACCTCATCACATCTCTCAATTCCCTATCCTCTTCTCCATCAATCCCACTTCTAGACTCTCCAGCCTCTCCATTCTCCGAAAATTTTGCAGCATCTTTTAGTTCTCTACTTCTCTTTGCCTGCTTTTGCTTTTTACTACATAAAATTTTTCTTGCAGATTTTTTCCAACTAGAAAAAGCTCAATTCCTTTCCAACTTAAACCTTTCTATCAACCACCATCTTCAAATCCATTTTCCTATTTAACTGAGTAGTTTCAGGCTTTCAGCAAGTGGAATAGCATCTTCATCACCTTCCTGCTTTGTTTCCTCATTTCCTACAATACATCCAAGTTTGAACAACTCACTTTCAGTTTTATTGTCATTTCATACAACATGTCCATTGGATTTCCTGGTTCACTTATGATCCTGTTTTTCAAATATTTGGCAAGATATGCTCAACTCATCAGTTTGAAGAATTGTATCAATAGTTTCTTATTCTTAATATTGTATGATTTCATGAAGTCTTATACATGCTTCCTTCATTTCTTTGATGATAATTCCACAGGAAATTTGAGGACATCTTTGATGTAGATCATTTCATTGACTATTTAAAGGATGACGTTCGAATTGTTCGTGACATCCCGGATTGGTTTCCTGACAAATCAGAGTTATTCACAAGTATAAGGTTTTATTACCTTCTTATTTCTGGTGCTTATTCTATGTATGATTAGTAAACTAAGTAGTTGGAAACATCCTGTATGTTGAATATAGAATCTTTCTGCTATTTTTATCCCATATGAAGGAGTATCCTTTTCATTTGTTGTGTTGTGTGTGTGTTTGGGGGGGGTCTTTTACTAGGTTTGGTCTTGTGCTTTGAAGACCACCTACTATACCTATAAAAAGAATTTACATGTTGATAGAGGGAATGGCATAATAGGATTTATGTTCCAAAAACGACTTGGTTGGGGGGACCTTGGGGTAGTGGAAATGAGTTCGAGAGCTCACTATTTAACAATGAATATGGCCCTTGATAGAGGGAATGGCATAATAGGATTTATGTTCTTTATAAATGGTGAAATTTATTGAAGAAAAAGCAGGGAAAACCCTAAAAGGGAGTACAACAATGGTTAATGAACTAGAATCATGATTGATAATTACAAAGCATTGAACAACATAGAACCCAGCATTAAGAAGTATATCCTCCCAATGATCCCCAATCTGATTATATGTACAGCCATGAAATTCCTTCAAAATGAGAAACCATTGAACCACTGTACTTTTGATTTTCTGAATTAGGATCTCCCTGAATGCATTTTCAACTCAAAAATCCTTATGTTTCTTGCAAAACATATACCCCAGCATAGAGCAAAAGGAAGCAGATTCCATAGTTGGAACTTGGAACAGTTATTTGTTGAATTGAGTTGAGTGTGTTTCTTTCAGTAATGTTTTTGTTTTGTGCAGTGTGGTGAGACTCGGACCATTTACAAAACCAGAAAGGCCACTCACAGGTCAAATGGTCTGACCACTGAGTTGACCCTGTGATCCGTGATGCAATTTATATAAAACACAATATATTGTATATTCAACATGTGTACTAGTGGTGGTCTGATGGTTATTTTTCTTTTTATTATTCAAGCGATTCAGGTTCAAGTCTTTCAAATCATGTTTTTGCAAAAATATATACATATTCAGTCATATGCATTAAATAAACAAAAACAATAAAAAATGATGTCATGGTTAATGGT
Organism: Nelumbo lutea; assembly: GCF_056320005.1. NCBI lineage: Eukaryota > Viridiplantae > Streptophyta > Magnoliopsida > Proteales > Nelumbonaceae > Nelumbo > Nelumbo lutea. The sequence continues at coordinate 8,379,722 of NC_142687.1, forward strand.
AAAACATGATTCTTCATAAGTGACAGGTCATAGGTTTGATTATTTTTATTGTTATTTTATGACTTATGATGAAGCAATGACCCATCATGGTCATAGGAAACTGTTATGTTGCTCAAATGTGGGTGATTTTCAATGGTTTCGCTGGGTTAATAGTAAGCTTGACAGATTTTGGAAATAAAAGCTGGCATTCTAGAAACCGGAAATCCAACTGGCTCCTGAGTCTGACAGTTTTAGCATCTAGTCTGGTCCCAAGTCTAGCAACACTGATTTCATGAATTTAAATAACTTTTTTTGAACCTTTTTTTTACATAGAAAATGGGGTAATTTATTTAAAATAAAGGCCTAACCAAAAAAGAGAGGAAAATACAAAGCAGAGGTCAATATTCAATACATTGGTGTGGTGGCTTTAGATCACTACACTCAAATTGCTTCATTATCACTAGAGGATAATTAATCCTTCTTTTGTCCTTATCTATCTAAGGAACCCAAAGGAAGTTAGCAGATCTAGGAGTTTTGAAAAATGAGATGTTTATCTTGGAAGCCAAAATTCTAATATGCTTATTACATAAGTAATTTGGAAAAAAAAAAAAAGAACCAGGTATGTTTGATAAATCCCACCATTGTCAGCCTTGCGCTGTGTTTTTTGATCCCCTTTTACCGATCTTAAAGGAAATGGGGTCTAATATCATTTTGTTGAAGCTTTGATAAAGCTGTTTTGATTGCTGTTGATGATAAAGAAAAAAATATCACCATTGTTTCCTGCCTGAGAAGTTAATTTTGGAAGATGATGCATCAAAAGGTAATAGTAAAGAAGAAGAAATAAACAGTGCAACTTGGGTGGATCTGGGTTAAGCATGTGTTAAATCTTGTAAGGGGCCTGGCTAAGGCCTGGACCCTGTGCAGTTGAAATTATTCAACTGGGTATGAATTTACATCACTAAATTGATCATTTTACTAACTTTTGTTTTTCAGTTTCCTTGCTTACAATTTGACAATTTCCTTCAGAAAGTATCTGATTTTCTGACAGATTAAAAAATGTAAGGTCATGATACACAGAAGCTTGTAGAAGGCAACTAATGCAATCTTCAACAAGAGGGGATACTTAGAGGGATGGTAGCTCCTTCCTTTGTGAATACCGAATGGTGACCATGGAGTCCAAGAAACACCTGTAGACAAAGAACCAACTAGTTTTTAAGAGCTAAAAAAGTAAAAAAGAAAAATATTTGGTTCAGAGTGTTCTAGTTTTCCTTCTTTCTTTTAAATGGTTCTTGGCTGGAGAGGTGTTGCTGGTGATCCAAGGGGACCACTGCAAACTTGCATGGTTCACCAGTCATTGCCTCATTGCCTGGGCAACAACTAGTTGATGTAGGCCTAGGGAGGGAAAAATGACTTGGCTGTTGGTAGTGCTTAGCTGCCTTCACTACAGGTGCAGATTCCAGTAACCGATATGTGGCGGGTACATGCTAAAGAAACTTGTCAACATATGCTCTGTCAAAGTGTAGCATGGTTTTTAAGAGAATTTGTGCTTTGTCAACAAATGCTCCCACCTTTTTGTTTTGTCCTTCTAAACTTTACATCTGGAATAACTATACACCAACTTTTTAATTTTTAAGAGAATTTGTGCCATTTGTGGCAGGCGTACAGTTAAAAACATACCAAAATATGCCTCAGCACAATTCTATATTGATAACGTTCTGCCCCGGATCAAGGAGAAGAAGATAATGGCTCTAAAACCTTTTGTTGATCGGCTTGGGTAAGTCATGGATGTTGCAACTCTTGATCAATTTTTGCTAATGTTGCTCAGTTGTGGAACTTTTTTTTTCTTTTGCTCGCGAGCATACCACCAATATTAATTTGTTTCATTCAGGTATGATAATGTTCCACCAGAGATCAACAGGCTAAGGTGCAGAGTAAATTATCATGCTTTGAAGTTCCTACCAGAGATTGAGCAGATGGCTGATCAATTGGCCTCAAGAATGAGAAACCGTACAGGCAGTTCAAATCCTTACATGTGAGTGACATGGGGCTGCCATCTTCAACAACTCCTCACCATCTTACTTGTAGTTGTTGTTTTTGATGTGATAGATCTCTTTAACAGGGCCCTTCATTTGAGGTTTGAGAAGGGGATGGTAGGTCTATCCTTCTGTGATTTTGTTGGAACAAGAGAGGAAAAGGCTAGGATGGCAGAATATAGAAAGAAAGAATGGCCTCGACGGTACAAGGTGACTTGGGACAGAATTAATTTGGCAGTATCGTCTTTGTCAAAATAGAAAGAACCATTGGTGGATAATATGATTTTCCTTTTCTGAAATTACTTTGTCATGCAGAATGGATCCCATCTTTGGCAGTTGGCACTGCAGAAACGGAAGGAAGGCCGATGCCCTCTTGAACCTGGGGAAGTGGCAGTTATTCTTCGAGCCATGGGCTACCCCAAAGAAACACAAATATATGTTGCTTCTGGACAGGTCTATGGTGGACAGAACCGGATGGCACCACTCAGGCACATGTTCCCGAATCTGGTAAGGTTCCATTTGCCAGTTGAAATTCTTTCTATGTGAAGTTAGCTACTTACACCAAAGCCTTAGTCCCAATGTTTTAAGACCCGAACCAGACTGGACAGTCAAACTGTTAGACCCGGCAGAATTGTTGAAACCGATCCAACTGGTTTCAACGACCCACTCCAGTCAGTAAATGCTCAGAAACCACCAACTCATTTTGTTACTTGTGCTCAAATATTATATCTGTAATTATATATTTTATTAAATACATGTACATTTTTATGAAATGTTAATGGTGAGAATTGAGTTCTGGACATTTGGGACTGAAAATGATGAACTGACCATCGAATCAACATACTTAGACGTGTTTTATATATATATATATATATATATATATATATATATATATATATTTTTTTTTTTTTTAAATATGTGACTCGGAGTCAAACCATTTGACCCATGACCTGGAAGCATTCTGATTTTGTGTCCGGTATATATATATATATATATATATATTTTAAATATGTGACTCGGAGTCAAACCATTTGACCCATGACCTGGAAGCATTCTGATTTTGTGTCCGGTCTGAGTCTTACAACATTGCTTAGTCCTGCATGAAAAACTGATTAATGATGGTGTCCTTTCCAATTGTGTTTAGTACCTGATAGGGAATCAACGACCCTATGATGGAATATTTTATGAGTTAGCTGGTGTCTTTCAGAAATTACGAGTCTTATGATGTATTACTAATTCCAGAAATGTTCACATTACTATTTTTATAAGGGCAAAGAATATTGTATTACTATAAAAGAGAGCAAGGTGTGCCCGCAAATCTTTACAAAAGGCCATACATGAAAGATGTATCAGTATAGCAATATAGCAGTGCTCCAATTGGTCAGGTCGCTATTTGTAAATGTATCTTGCCATGGCTGAGTTGTGCAATAGCTTAGAACTGAGTTCAGTTTGCTACATCAAGGCATTTTACAGAGCCTGATTGAGTAAGCTGATGTTCGTACAGATGGGTGGAGTTGACAGAGGTCAGGTCAAATGGATTCATTAAAATCTTCAATAAATGAAATTGTTAATTTATTCTATTTGGGGGGTTATGACAGGTCACCAAAGAAGAATTGGCAAGCAAAGAGGAATTGGATGGTTTCAGAAAGCATGTGACAAGCCTGGCAGCCCTCGACTTCTTGGTCTGCTTGAAGTCAGACGTGTTTGTGATGACCCATGGAGGCAACTTTGCAAAGCTGATAATTGGGGCTCGCAGGTACATGGGGCACAGGCTGAAGTCCATCAAACCAGATAAGGGGCTCATGTCCAAATCTTTTGGGGACCCCTACATGGGCTGGGCCACTTTTGTGGAGGATGTGATTATCACCCACCAGACACGTACGGGATTGCCTGAGGAGACCTTCCCCAACTATGACCTGTGGGAGAACCCTCTTACTCCTTGCATGTGTAAAGCATGATCACATAAAGCATGCAATATTGTGGTTTCTGAGTTGAAGTTTCAGACAGTGACTTCATTAGAGGGAATATTTCTTCTCCAAGAATCACGAGGGATGATCGTAAAAAATTCAAAAGTTTTGTTCCCGAGCAAGAAATCAACTGATGTACTTGAGGCGAAAAACTGATCATCATCTTTGTCTGAGACATGGTGCCTGAGGAGAAGATGAGGTGCCGATTTTTTAATGACCATCTGATTGTGAACATGTTATTACGGATAATTTTCTTGCTCTCTGGAAAGCACTAAATGACTTTCTATGTATTATTTTGATGAATGGGTATCATGTATAAAATTAGGGTATTCAAAAATCGAAAGCAGTTGAGGTCTCTTTCATCCAGAGTGTCCTTGGTTTGATCACTTCATCTTAGTATCCAATTGATTTTTCATTACTTGTACCATCCAACTTTCTTGACTCTGCATTCTAACTGCGAGTGTCTTAAACCTTTTTCCTTTTGCCGTTCAAAGAAGGAAGCCATTGATATTTGGATTCGAATTGGATGGTTTGATTATCTGGACTTGGAGATGGAGTAGGCCGATCCCAGTCATCTAGAGCCTAGAAGCCTAGAACTGAAAAATGTGCTGCATGATGCTCCCCAAACTGGGTTACATCGATTCCTAAAAGCTTGTGATGGACAAAGCCACTTTAGGCATTGCCTTGCAGTTGCAGGTTGCAAACATGCGACAAACAATCGCTCTTACTCTATGTTCTGTTAAAGAATATGCAGACACACTTTTTGTCCTCGATGAAGCTTCAACTCTTAATGCCAGATGAAGATTGTGGAATATTTTATTATTTATTTACGCTTAACGCAACACAATTATCACATACCAAACTGTAATCAATGTTCGAATGTAAATTGTAAAGGTATCAACACAGTGGCTAAGAGCCTAGAACGCTGCGAATACAGAGTGGATTTAATGCTGAAGCTTCAAAATACCTTGCTTATTGCTTACATATCTTTTTTTATGGATATTCTGCATTTTATTTTTTTTAGAAAAAAAATGCGATGCAAAAGGGACACTGATACACATGAATAATTCTGAGGGTGAGGGTCCCTTGCCCAGTGGATGTCTGGTTTGGCTACACCCAGCTGTAGAGACTAGAGACTACAGGCGCGTATTTATAGGATTAATTACTTACACTACCTATATGATTTAGCAAATGAACAATAACTTATTCCACTATTTGAACAATTACTTGGCAATGAGTCAATGAACTAAATTCTCCCAGTCGCATTGAATTAATCAATCATCTAATTAAAAATTAGAAAAGACATAATATAATAGAGAATAGAATGAAGTGCAGGGAGAATAGGGGATGGTGTGTTTTCACTTCTCACTGTTTCTTTTTTCTTCACGGTTCATACACTTGTGAGCAACTGCATGAGAAGAGGGACCACCGACCACGAAATATGGAAAAGAGAATAGGACCAATCACACAGCAGATCCCATGGAGTTCGACTTCAGTCTGTACAAGTCCATATTCACACCTTTCGAATAATCTCTTGACTCTTGTAGTTTTGCTGATTCAGTCACTGCAAAGCTCGTTCGAAGAGACCGGATCTGCTCCTCACACAAGTGCCTCACATCGACCACATATGCACATCTTATATATTGAGAATATCTCCCATATATTATTAAGGGAGATGTTCCCAATGCACGGTAGATGTGACTGTGAGGCGCCCATATGTGAAGAGCAGATCCCGTTCCGTTTGAACAACCATTATATCCTTACATATATCTCCCCAGAAGTGCGGAGATATTTCCGATGCAAGGCTGTAAAGTCTGTTACTGAAGCCGATCCGTGCGAGGAGCAGATCGCATGCTTTATTGAAATATGAATGAGCGTCGTCAACACTAACATTGACGCCGTTCATTCTCGCTCTTTTACACAACTTACTGCTATAAGTAAAGCAAGAATGGGTTTATAGAATAACAAAAGTAAAGCAAGACTGATCCCTGTCTACTCTTGTCAGTGTCTGAATTTCGAAACAGCTAATACCAGAAGCCATGAAAATCTTCGCTTTCACCTCTCTCTTCTTCTTCACTCTTGTTGTTTCTCACAGGTGCTTATGTTCTTCCCTCTCTATCTATATATGCTTTTGATGTTGCAAACAGTTGGAGCTTTTTGGAGAAATTATTATACCCCTATTCTCTCTCTAAAATGTTTTTTAGTTTAGATGGTTCCTTGTGAAATGATTAATAGCTCAACTTATCAGTTGCATGAAATTAGAAGCATAGGTGACACCCATTCCAAGCAATTGTTTGCAGCAGCTTTGCTTTTCTATTTGTAAATAAATAAACACATTTACCAAATTCTTTGCAGTTCTTATTTGACTACATAGATTAATGCGTTAGAATGCATTCTCAACAAAATTTTTGCAGCATTTGTTTATGTGTATATACTGTACTGCACTAATTCGTTGTATATGGTCCTATATGGATGAAGCTGAATTTGTTACTTTCATGAAACCTTGGGGAATCAAAACAAACTCTATCATTTTCATGAATTTTTTGAGGCATTAAGCTCCTGCTTCTGGAAATTATCTTGAATCAAAACAAACACCATCATTTTCATGAATTTTTTTGAGGCATTAAGCTCCTGCTTCTGGAAATTTTCTGCAATGATAGTTCGCTCATGCGTAAGCTAAGTTTGAAAAATTATTTTTGAATTAACCTGCAGGAATAAAGATCTGCCAAAGGTCCAGTAGAATAAATACAAAAAAGTTCACTTAGAGTTTGCTATGGTGTAGGAGTAACATTGGCCCATTAAACTCGGTTTATTAAATGACAAATAAATAGCTGCATACCACATTTTCTGCGGTATTTACTTGTATAATATATTATATATATTTGCTTGGGCTCCTGGAGTTTAGCAGTTATCATTCGTCAATTTTGATATTTCATGAAGTAATAAGGAATTAAAAGTTATCCATTTCAGGGGATTAACTGAAGCTTTGTCAACAAGACAACAAGAGCAAGCCCACCTTCCTCCGAGAGGTTGGAACTCATATGATTCCTTTTCATGGACCATCTCAGAGGAGGAGTTCCTGCAAAATGCAGAAATCATCTCTCAGAAGCTACTAAGTCACGGATATAAGGTCAGAATTACAGATAATAAACTTATTTAGGGAATATTTTTTAAGCTAGATAGAATGAAACCATTTTCTATTTTTCTTTAGCATTTGAATGCAGATGCGTATAATCTGATATTAGTGTATTTTGATTTTTGTTAGCATCCCAATAATAGTACCATCTTTAGATGTTGGTTTTATGCTTTCAACTAATTAAGTGAATTGATGTTATTTTACTTAGTTATTGGACGCCAGAATTGTTGTCCAAGTAGATGGAATCCTTTTACATGAAACTTAATCTGCTTTTTCTTTCTTTATAGTACGTTGTGGTGGATTACCTCTGGTATAGGAGAAAGGTGGAAGGTGCTTACACAAATTCACTTGGATATGATGTGATAGATGAATGGGGAAGGGTAATCCCTGATCCCAATAGATGGCCTTCCTCCAGAGGTGGTAAAGGATTCACTGAAGTAGCCAAGAGAGTACATGATATGGGATTGAAGTTTGGGATTCATGTTATGAGAGGAATAAGCACACAGGCAGTCAATGCAAACTCTCCCATCTTAGATGTTTTCAAGGTATGGGTCATTTTTCCCCTTATATATTAACAAAGAACTGAAAGTAAATGCTCCTTGGCAGGTAAGAATGCTATTGGAGATTGTTTTTTACCAACAAATGAGAAGGGGAAACCTGAATATATGAATCCTCATTATACATAATGACAAGTTTTTCTGTTAGGGAGGTGCATATGAGGAGTCTGGACGTCAGTGGCAGGCAAAAGATATAGGACTGAGAGAGAGGGCTTGCACATGGATGTCACAGGGTTTCATGAGTGTGGATACCAAGTTGGGAGCTGGAAGAGCCTTCTTGAGGTCATTGTATTACCAGTATGCAGAATGGGGTGTTGATTTTGGTATCAAATTAACAACTAAAATTATTCCTGTTATTTATTTATTTTGTATTTTCAATGGACATGGAGCATGATAAAATTATGATTCCATACAGATGAACATAAGGAACAGAAACCATTCCCTTTTAATACTTATTGGTAAATATACTAGTGATTGTTGTACAGAAACAACTACATCTGTTATTAAGTACTGTGATATGGGAGTATATGGAATTTGACAAGAACCAAGCATTCGACTAAAGTGATTATGTATTTTGTTAGGTAATTTTTGAGTCCTGAATAGTTTAGTAAATAGGTGTTGGTCTTGTTCCAGTAAAGCATGATTGCATATTTGGTGATGACTTGGATGTAGATGAAATAAGTGCTGTTTCAGAGGTAAGCAATAACCTTCTCCTTGTTCCACTGCATTCTTTCTTTCTTTTCCCTTGTCATTTTGTCAGGTTATAAATTTCTATTTTGAAGAAGTTACGAATTCATGAGGTGAAACTTCTTGTCAGATCTTGGAGAAGCTTGACCGCCCTATGTTGTATTCTCTCTCTCCTGGAACTAGTGTAACACCTACCATGGCGAAGGATATAAGCAGTCTTGTGAACATGTACAGAATAACAGGGGATGATTGGGATTCATGGGGCGATGTGGCAGCTCACTTTAACATATCAAGGCAAACTGCTGTTCTTTAATTCCGTTTGATTTTTTTTTATTTGGGTTGAAATTTCCAACTTAAGCTCCGTGTTCCATCTCTCTCTCTCTCTCTCTCTCTCTCTCTCTCTCTCTCTCAGCATCTTATATTTACTGTTCTAACAGGGACTTTGCTGCCACCAATATGATAGGAGCAAATGGCTTGAAAGGGAAGTCTTGGCCAGACCTAGACATGCTACCACTAGGATGGCTTACAGATCCAGGTGATTAATTTTGCAGATATCGGGTATGGAACAATTGTCCTTTCTATCTCAACACCGACCCAGATGACATTTTCCTTCTGGACTGTGTTTGGTTTGAAAGAAAAGGTAGGGAAAGGTACCTTGTAAAGGTTTCCCTACCTTTTTCCTTCAAACCAAACACAGCCTTGAGGAATGAGTAGGTCGGGTTCAACCGAAAATCTCAAATATGCATGTGCTATTGTCTTCTTGCCAAGATACCATCAAGCAGGTCTTGGATCATTGAAATAGAAGTAAAGATGACCTAGTTACTTTATATTAAGGAGAACTAAATTTCTTTGAACCACTATGCAGCAATTATTGTTTAATCTTTTTTTTTAGCTATCTGATATGTCATGCCTTGATCTGAACTGTCTAAGCATGCCAAACTTTAAGAGGTTCACAAGTGAGGCATACCTTTTGGTAACATCTGAAGAAAACTCTAATTAATTCAGATATTTTCTTACTACTAGGTTCAAATCTAGGTCCCCACAGGAAATGCAATCTCACTCATGATGAGCAAAGAACTCAGGTATGTAGATGTATTATTTAGTCAACTTGGTGTCCCTTTTAACCATTTGGCTTTGTTTCTTAACCGTGGTAAATTTTATTTCATCAACAGATGACTTTGTGGTCTATAGTCAAGTCCCCTCTCATGTTTGGAGGTGATATGAGGAAGCTAGACAAGAAAACATATGATCTCATCACCAATCCTACCCTATTGGAAATAAACTGGTTTAGTGCAAACAATATGGAGGTATACTCCCTATTTTGCTCAATTAGTGATTTCCATGTAAACCTAATAAGAGGTGCATTATTGGCTCATTTCCCTGTTCTACTTTTCAGTTTCCTTACATCAGAGGTACAGAAGATCTCAGAAATAGCAAAGGAGTCCTGATTCCTCAATCTAAAAGTCTCAAGGATACAGACACATTACATAAACACGTTTTCAATCTTATAAGCTGTAAGGAACATAGAGCAAAAGGTTGGGTCATTGAAGCTCTCAATCAAGATATTGAAAGAATTTGCTGGCAAGATAACTTCCTGAAAAGACACAAGCTACCAGTTTGCCTAAACAAGAGAAAACCTCTCCTGACATTGTATGAAAGTTAGCTATTGCCTTTTCTAATCTTTCCATGTAAAAACTAAATATTGTTTATATTATTATTTTATTATTCCTTAAGTTATTCTCATTTGCTGATTATACAGAGATTCAGAGATAATTTACAAAGAGAACCATCAAGGAAAACTCCATTTACTAGCAACAGGCACCACAGATATATGCTTGGATGCTTCTACAAACAGGAAACTTGCTTCACATGAACTGAGGAGTTGTTCATTGTCCCCTTGCAGATGGGATGCTAATCAGGTAATTCTCCAGTTCTGTCCAAGGTGTGAAATTTCAATTTTGGAGATCCCTTTGAGATATAATTTGCTAAAGTCTAGTGAAAATGTTGGACAAGTGTAACAAAAAAAAAATCCATGCTGACAATAATTTTATTGGCAGTTAAGTTGCACAGTTTGTATTCTTCCAGTAAATTTCACAGTTTCCATTTGGGGTCATATTGAGTCAATGAATCTAATCAAGTTTCAAACAGAACTAAATTAATCGAATAGCTATACATATAGTGGCATTTATTATGTAAGGCAAAAAATGCAATAAATCTGGAAGTCTGAAGTAAAAAAATAATGCATACCTAGTGGATAAAAAAAGGTAAGGAAATGACTTTCTAAGAAGAGGAAATTGCATGACATATTTGATGCAACTAACATTGCCTGTGTTCAACAGATGTGGGAGTTAAACTTTAATGGGACACTTGTGAACAGCTATTCCGGTCTTTGTGCAACAGTAAAGATGGTTGAAGGTGATATATTTAATTGTGTTTGATTCCCTTTTGTGTATATATTTTTCATAGATGGTGCATTTGAAAGCTAATGCTTTGGTATAATTAACTGATCATTCAAGCAGGTAATGATATTTATAATGGAATCCGCTCTTGGGTTGCAACTGGAAGACAAGGTCTGATTGCTTAACATCATCTACCCATTTTCCCTTCATTTTTGTGAGTTTTGTCGGGTGGAGACGCCCTTAAAAAGCTATCCTTTAGCTTTGACATTAATTGTATTTTACGTAGATCCTTGGCATCAACATCACTTTAGCTTTTACTAAGAAAATGGCTAGCCACTAGTTTGCCACTTATATTTTGGACAATCTTCTTGTCCTCAATACTCTAATTTTATGTTTTTTTCCTTTTGGTTTCCCCATCCTTAATATATTTTCTTGCTTTGCAGGAGAGATATACATCTCATTTTTCAATCTGAGCCCTAGCAGAATGATAATATCTGCAAAGATATCAGATCTTCTTAAGGTACTTCCTAATATGAACTTGAGTAAAACTTCATGTACGTACAATGAGGTTTTTAGTGAGAAAAAGTATAGAGTGTCTGAAGAAACGATATCAGCAACAGTTGAGGCACATGCTTCAGCATTATTCATATTGCATTGTAATTAATTCAGCTTGCTTTTTCTTTTCTTTTTCTTTTTTATTTTTTGGGGGTGGGGGGTAATTATAGTGATTAGATCAGAATGAAAACACTACTTCTACTTGTTGATGAATTTCTGATCGAGTATTTCAACATTTAGCACAAATATCACATACAGAGCATCTGAAACTTGAACTGGAAATATGTTGGGTAATTTATGCAGGATTAAGTTTGCATTTATATCTATAAGCAAGTTTCTGATCTGAGTATTTCAACATTTAGCACAAATATCACATACAGAGCGTCCAAAACTTGAACCGGAAATATGTTGGATAATTTATGCAGGATTAAGTTTATATTTATATCTATAAGCGAGTTTCTTGAGATAAGGGGCCATTACTTGGTGTAATTATAAAATTTCAGGTTGACAATGTGAATGAGAGAGTTCAGGTCTGAGAATAGCCAGTGGTCGCTTTGTGCAAGAAAATTCTGAAGACTGAAGGTTTGGTTTTTATCCAGTCCATCCCTCCAAAGCAGTATCTATGAATTCCTTTCAGTTTATCTTAAAAACCAGAAACCTTAGAGCGCTTCTCTGGGAGGGGTAAACCGGATATGAACCCAACCTCGAAGTAGCTGCTCACTGCAGGCTGGAAGGAGACCTACAGCAACAGGGAATTCAATTGATAAAAAGTTGACCTTAAATCAATGAGTTTTAAAAAATTCATCAAATTCATACCCTAAATAATTTGTAAATTGGAAACAATACAGAATCTGATTTGAGGTCAGGTTTCAGATATACCTATCTTGCTCAAATACAGATCAGTTGTGGAGGGTGGATTTAGGTCCACTGATCGAATGGAAACATGGCAAAATACCAAAAGTCAGCTGAAAGCTGAGATAGCCGTGGCCCCCCAGATGGCTTCAATGAGACGATTCAAGGTGACGTGGAGATTGGAAAGTGTTTCCCAGTATGTGTTGAAATTGTTTTTGTTTCTTCTTCTTTCTCTCGGCTTTGATACCGCGTATTCATGTATATTGTGTTGAGCTCAAATATTCATTTTTCGTATTTCTATCAACCTATTCATGAGAGTTGACCTCAACTGAAGAACGTGTTTTGATTTTCACAGAAGGGACGAGAGGGATGCATCATGCATGAATGGAAAGTTAAAATGTGTTTGGAGGAAGGTGTTTTCGGTTTTCAGAGGGTTTCTACTTTTTAGGCGTTTGTTTGCGTGCACGTTTATTTTTGTTGCAAATTTTGTCGTGTGGTTAAAATGCTTTCGCCTTTCGGTTTTCCGATCAAAATTGGAGTGGCAATTGGCAACTGGACGGGTTATTCTGGAATCTGGATGTATGCTTGTAGGCGTAGGAATAGGATGAAGTAAAGAATTCACTCAATTCAGAGAGAGAGAGAGAGAGGGTGGGTGGGGTGGTGGTCCAAGAACATGGGCGGCCGGCTTGTCAGATGTCAGCACTGATGCCATGTATGATGTAGATGCCATGCCATCATCATTCACATTGATTCGTTGATGGGGCACTATTTTATGATACATCTTCTTTTAGTTTTTCATGAAAATTACAAGAATGCCACTCTTTATTAATTCTTTTGTTTTTTTCTTTCAAATTACAAGAATGCCACTCCTTTTTACCAATTCTCTCTCTTTTTCTTACAAATTATACGAATGTCATCTCTCTCTTTTTAAATTATAAGAATGTCATTCTCTCTCAAATTGAGGGAGACCTCAGCTCGACATCTTGCCTACTAGGAGACTTGTAATCAAAGGTAGTTGAGTTCGAGTCGAGCCAAGCTTGAACTTCTGAGCTCAAGCTCAAGTCTCTAATTTGAATCGAGCTCGAGCTAGACGACACCTCGACCATTGAGGAAGACCTCTGCTCAACACCTCGATCACTAAGGGAGATCTCGACTCAGCATCTTGACAATTGAGGGAGATCTCAGCTCAGCACCTTGTCAAGTAAGGGAGACCGTAGCTCGACTCGTTGCCTAATAAGGAAACCTCAACTCGACACTTCAGTAGATGAGGGAGACCTCGGTTTGGCACCTCGGCAATTGAGAGACATAGGCTCAACACCTTGGCTGCTTGAGAGAGCTGCAATCAAAGGTAGTCGAGCTCGAACTTCCAAGCTTTTGACTTGAGTCAATCTTGAACTCAAACTCAAATCTCTAATTTGAATCAAGCTCAAACCTAATAATTTATGAGAAAGCCCCTGCAACATAGAACCCTCTTCGCTAATTTAATATTTAAGCAATATGTGAAAGAGGATATTGGAGAAGCAGCCCAAAGTCTAGACCAAGCTCCTTATAGGCTTATAGTCTTTTACCCGTATTATATAAATATAATGGAATCTTGGTTGGGCCCAAATTAATCCACTTACATGATCAATTAATAATAATTGTGCAATGTTTTCTTTTCTCTTTTCTAGAAAGGCAATTATAAAATTTGTATTGGAGATGATAAGGTCTCTTACCCCATAAAATCATGGAAAGACTAAAAGCGTGGGAAGTGGGAACCTTCGAATCTCATCTCATCTCGTATTATTGCACTTTCGTGATCCTGCCCCATAAAAACTATTTTTCCATTATTTGTTAATCTTTCCAATCAACCAGTTAGGGGTGTTCACGAGTTGGGTTGGGTCGGTTTATTGGAGTTTTCCCAACCGTCCCGACCTGGTTGGGTTACCTAAGGTGGAAATCGAAACCGACCCACTTATAGGCAAAACCGACCTAGTCGGTTTGAGTCGGGTTGGGTCGATTTGGGTCGGTTTCGGTTTTACTCCTGTACAAAGGACATCTAATTGAATTCTAATTGTAATTTCCTAATGGGTTGCCTATTTGGTGTAAAAGATTATAGAAAGTTAGAAACTATGATAGATTGCATATTCTAATTGTAATTGCCTAATGGGCCTTCTAGTTCTAGTAGAAGACTAGTTATAGTTAAGTAGGAAACTACTCAAACTAGGAACTATCGAACTAGTAGAAGACTAGTTCAGTTCAGGTCGGGTTGGTTCCGATTTTCATACAAGAAAAACCGAAACCGACCCGATATATCGGTTTATATATTTGCCTAACTCGAAACCAACCTGCACTGATGAAAACCCAGTCGACTCGGGTTGAGTCGGTCCAGGTTGGTCAGTTTGGTCGGGTTGGGCATTCTTATGAACAACCCTACAACCAGTCACAATCCTTAATTCCTAAGCACCAAAGTAAAACGAGATTCAACAGATTTTAAATAATTTACAATTGCCTTTTTCTTTTATTTTTTACCTTTTTACTCCTCTGCTCAGCCTGAGCAGATAGTGGAATTTGAATGGGCAAGCCACCTTGGGTTTCCATTCTACTTTCCAGGTCCAAGGACTCCAAATAAACATATATTAAAAGATACCACTAAGTCTGGATCTACTTCTCCACTCACACATAATTCATAAAAATGTGTGAAGTGTAAATATATATCAAAATCGAGAAGACCCCCACCCATTTCTCTTGAATTCTGTATGTCTTCGCTAAATTTCTTAAATTATCCTTATGGTTTAGTTAATTGATTAAGTATACCCCTATTGTCTGACTATTGTCTAATGTTACCTCTATTGTTTCTAATAATTGATTAGCTCTATCCTTATAGTTAACATCTGCCAATATTCTGTCAAAACCTATACATATGTGACACTACATGACATTTAAATTTTTTTTAAAACCCAATATTACCCTAATCCCCTTCCTCTCGATCGACAGGTCCAGCACCCCCCTTCCTCCTTTGACCTCTCTCGCTTCCCTCTTTCATTCCCTTTCTTCCTTTTCTCCTTCTCTTTCTAAAACAAGACACCCTCCTCCAACATCTCTTCCCTCTGTTTGTATAGGATAGGAGAACTATAACAACTCTCATAGCAACCATAGTGGATAAAGCCAGTGGAGAGATCGACAACAATGGAGAAGAAATCATGAAGACCATGTTTGAATTGGAAAAATCCTCTCCTACTAAGATATTCTCTAGCGCTCTTTCATTTTCTTCATCTCTATAAGCCCTAGATGAGATTACTTCTCTTCTTCATGATCTTAGATTGAACGGGTTGATTTGGGGAGAGAGGTGTTAGATTAGGGTTTAGGTAGGGGAAATGATAAAGCAGAGGCAGAAGTAGTAAGCATGGTTCTAATTTGCATAAAGTAGAAAGCATCAAGCATCACCACCAACAACAACGTCAATAACAAAGTAGAGGTAGAAGTAGGAAAAAAATCTCCATTTTTCCCTTTTTTATGGCTTAGGTCTTGTTCATTATCTGCTCTCTAAGAAATCTCTAGCACCAAGCTCTAATTATACGCCAAGGAGGTTCTTTAAGAAGCCTTTTCCACCACTATCTCAGGGCAGTGTTGGATTTTCTTCAAGAGCCTCCCTTTCTTAGATCTCTCTATTTCTATTTTTGCAACCTTCGATCTTCTTGGACAGGATTTGAACGAGTTAGAGAAAAAAGTGTGTTGAAATGTGCGGAGGTGAAGAGTGAGAGAATGAGAGAGAGGAGAGAGCACTGTTTTTAAAGGGATTTAATAGAAGGGTAAAATTGAGATTTTAGACTACCAAGTGAGTCCCGTATTTATATAAATCAAAGCCAAAGGTTGCTCGCAAGGTTTCATTTCAGCTTATCACAGAAACGAGGAGAGGAGAAGACTGGAGAGGGTGCTGCATACTCATCTGTGGAGTGTGGAGTGCAGATACGCGCACACCTTCTTCTAAGGCTCTAATTCTAACTTCCTCCTGTTCTTCACTCTTCTCTCTCGCTTCTCTTCCTTTCCAGAAAAGAAAGGTTTTCTTTGATAAAATGGACCTTGCAACGGGAGCTGCTTCTTCTTCCCCTTACTTCACTAGGTTTTCCAATCCCTACTCTTACCGTCGTATTTCTTCCAGCTTGAAAACTTACAGACACAAACATGTCCATTCCCTCCCGGAGCCCATCAAGTGCCATCGAAATCCAAATCCTATTCTTAGCTTCTCCTGTTCCTCCGCCCTCACTGAAACTCCGCTAGGAGTCTCTGAGCTTTCCAGTTGCAAGCTTCAACGTTTTGTCTCTGAGTTCCAATCGCTGTCCGAGCCGATTGATCGCGTTAAACGTTTGTTGCATTACGCCACTCTCCTTCCTCCTTTCCATGACACGAAGCGTGTCCCGGCCAATCGAGTCACGGGCTGCACCGCGCAGGTTTGGTTGGACGCCTCCATGGATGGCTACGGAAGGATGAGATTCTCCGCCGATAGTGACTCCGAGATCGCCAAGGGCTTCTCTTCCTGCTTGGTTTCCATACTCGACGGAGCGTTCCCCGACGAGGTTCTGGCGTTGAAGACCGAGGATTTCGCCGCACTGAATGTTGGGCTTCCTGGCCGCGCTCATTCCCGGGTGAACACGTGGCATAACGTGTTGATCACTATGCAGAAGAGGACTAAATCTCTGCTTGCTGCGAAAGAAGGGAAGCCTCAAGCCTCCCGTCGATCCTTTCCCATCTCTGGTTGTCACAATCGACGTTATTCATGCCAACGGGAGCTATGCTGAAGCTCAGGTTGGCAACCGCTTGCCTTATTTGTATCCCTGAAATTTCTATTCTATTTCTTGTCTTCTTTCTTTTTCTGTTTCCAGTGTTCTTTGCTTACGAAGGATAAATAGAAAATGATAAAATCTCCAAAAGAAGTTAGAAGTCTTTTCTCCAACTTCGTTGGGCTCAGCATTTTTTAACATAATCGTATTTCAGGTGTATGCTCTTACTCATGCATGGCATTCTCGTGAACTCCATTTAAATGGCATAGAATAGGAGTGTAGGCATTAAGAACTTGATGAGGGATAGATGTTGTCAAAATGTATATCGTTGGGTTCAGCATTTTTAAATATAATCGTATTTCAATTGTATGCTTACTCATGTATGTGGTTCAATCTATGTTTAATTGGTACACTGTAGGCCACAAGAACTTGACGAGTGACGGATGTTGTCAAAATGTAACACCCTTGAGATTTTGGCAAGATCTGTTAAAGAAAGAGTAACTTGCACATACTTATCAAAAAAATAAAAAAAAGAGTAATTTACACATCAATCAATATCAGCTAATAGCAATTTCAACATCAGTTTTACATTTGGTCCACGTGATTTGCGTAACAATTAAAGTGGTGTTCAATTCATGGTTGTAAATAAAGGTGGTATGGTTCCAGAACCATATCGGAAAATGACAATTTTTTTAGGAACCACAAAATGCAAAAGAGGCTGTTCTATTCATGGTTCAAAAAATGAACCATGATATGTGAGCATTGGTTTTATGATTCATTCACTATCTACTTTTAATTGTACAGTCATCATCAAATAGAGACATTACGACTAGAGCCATAGTGGTTGAGAAAGTTATAAGAAGTTGTGTTAAAAAAGGCCATTTTGCTGTTTCTAGAACCAAGGATTGCTGGTTCTGGAACCAGTAATAACATACAAAATGCTGGCTATGTTTGTGAGCTAGATGAAACACAAACATAACCATGAACTGAAAACCCCTAAATCACCACTTTTAAGAACAAATTTCATGAAGTGCGATCAGTTGAGGTCTTGTTGTAAAATAAGTTCTGCTTGGAGAATGACTGCATTGGTATTAAATCCAAACAAAGTTTGACTAATCTAGTTTTGGACCAATTCAAGGGAAGAAGATTCATCTAATCAAATCTCCCCCCGGAAAAAAAAAAGAAAAAAGAAAAAGAAAGAATGACACAACCTGGTTTTCAGTACAGTTTCCTGGGTCTAGCTCTGCATCAATCTTCAGCTGCTTTATGTGAATATTGTAAAGTTTCTGCACGTCATCAGGTATGACCTTTATAAACTCTTCTCCACTTTCTTGTTTAAACAATCGTTATATTTTGGGGAAATATAACTTTTGTTGTGGAATATTTGCTTCTTGTTTAATTTACCTGAAAAATATTTCCCCATTATATCCCTTTTATTACTTATTTTTTGTTGCTTATCTAGTAAATGTAAGTTGACCATATCAAAATTTATTTCAAATAAGTGAAGTTTTATGAGGTCTTCATTATGTTATTGCTAGCCTCTGTTTTTATATTCTTTCATCAAAATTCCATTCTAATATTGTTACAAAGTTTATTTCCCTTGAGATGAATCTTATTACAAAAATAACTTTTGATAATGGCATTTACCTTGTATTGTTGCTCTGTTTAACTAAAAAGGAAAGCTATATCACTGTTTTGTTACTCCAATGGATTTCTGAGCAATATAGAATACTAAGTACCACTATTCTGTAAGTGCAGGTTAGGTTTTTGTTCCCTGACCAGTTAAAAGTTAAAGAGCTTTTTGGTGTGCTAAAGGAGAAGAGACTAGTGTAATGCATGTTTTTACATAGACCCAGAGGTCCAAGGAGTCTTAACTGCTGTACAGAAGCAGTGGCCTCACATCCGTATGTCCGGCCCATTAGTTATGGAAGATAGGGCAGCCAAGATGGCAGAAGTTGGATGCCAAGTTATTGCAGTTCTGTGTATGGATTTCTTGTCAGAAAGTGTGCATGCAATTTGATCAGGATGACTTCAAAAGGGTACTTCTGTCTCCTCATTCTAAACCTTTGGTATTTAAGAATATTATGTTGAATATCTGTACATACACATCCACACACACAAACATATGGATAGACATAGAGTTATATTTATCACTATACATACTAAATCCATCTATAGTTTTGAGATCTTGGAGAGTGAAATACATCAATTTATTTTGGAATGTACATTCCTATGATTGCATGTAGTAGCTTTGAATTCCATGATTTCCTGACCATTGAGATCTGCAAAGGTACATTTAACATGCTTACATTTGCTCCAACTAACTTTGATCCAAATTTTCCTTTTATACATCTTGAAAACTATTGAATTTACTCTGTTTATGAGCTTGTCCAATATGCTGCCCATTTTGACCCATGTCCTTTTTGGTCTACCCCTAGCCCTTCTAGCCCCTTCAACTTGCAACAGATCCCTTTTTCTTATGGGTGTTATCAATGGTCTTCTTTGTATGTTACCAACCGATCTTAGTCTACTTTCTCTCATTTTATCACGTATTGGATGCTGGAGCTACTCTTAGGTCCCTTCAAATGACTTTATTTCTGCCCAATCCTTTCTAGTTTTTCTACATTTTTGTCACACTCATTTGTTGAACGTTTTTTTATTTTTTTATTGCCCAACACTTTGCTGCATATAGCATGGTTGGCCTTACAACTGTTTTATAGAATTTTCCTTTTAACCTAAGTAGTATTCATCTATCACATAAGACTCTGGAGTCTGGATGCACCCCTCCATTTGGCCCATTCTGAACTAATTCTATAGGCAACATCCTCCTCAACCTCTCCCTTGTTATGAAATATCAAATCAAGGTACTGGAAAGGATCATATTGATTTATCTCTTGGTCTCCAATCCTATGTGTGGCCTCATTTTCATTCATATTATTATTAAATTTACATAGCATATAATCTATTTTGGTCCTATTTATTTTAAAAGAGAAGAGAAGAGAATAGAGGAGAGAAGAGAGAAGGTTTTGCAATGTAACAGTACTGGCGGCGCTAGTCTTTATTTTACTATATATAGGGCGACAGAAATAACAAGGGAAAAGACCCTGGTGCCCCTGAGTACAATAACAGACATAACAGAAATAAAAAACGAAATAAAAGAACACTTTAATTAGCCAAACAGGCCCTAACATCTGCAACTAAGTTATTTTAACATTATTCTAACAGTTTCATCAATTAAAATAATGTTATCAGCAAACAACATGCACCTGAGGTCATTCTTCTGAATATGTCTAGTCTTACTGTTCATCTACTTGTGCATACTTGCTCTTTAAGTAGGGAGTTTGCTTGGTTGTTCAACATTTTGCTTTGTACAATTTAATTGGATTTCTAATGAAAGCATGGAGTCTTTTAATGTAGGTTAGGATTAGGGTAGTTTTCCATCTAGGAGCATCCAACTGATATGTCAGTCTATCCAGCTTCAGTGAATCTGAGCTTTGGAAATTTGGAGTGTTTCTTGGTACTATTGGCTATACTCTAGGGCTTCTTCATATTTATCTTTTGGGTTGATTCCATTGTTTATGTCAAATAATCTGCACTAGTGTGACTATATCATTGAACTTTTACAGTTTGTTTTCTTATTGAAGTTTAAATTCTTCTTGGGTAATCACTGGGATCTTTTCGTTATAGTCCTTTTGAATAATACTATCTAGCCACTACTGTTGTATCATGTAAAATATTCTCTTATGCCCATTGCATTTGCCGCTTTAATGTATTTCCATACTCTATTTGCTTTTTTGCTTAGCTCTGAACTTGTATGGATCTTCTATTGTAGGACAGGATATGCATTGTACACAACCTTTTTGGACAAGAAGTTGTGGAAAACGGACAAAATGCATGCTGTGATACATTCTTAACAGACAATCTTGAAGTCTCAGGAGAAATGTTTTCCCTGGCAGTGGAGGCAAAGAAAAGAGGAATGGGAGTGGTGGGATTCCACCCAAAACATACTAGATTATTAGATGTCATCAAATCTAGGATCCAAGAGGCTTTGGCCATAAATCTGGATGACCATCTTCAGTTGGTGCTAGGAACAGAATCAGGAATGGTGACCTCAATTGTTGAAGCAATTTGCAAGTTATCAAGTTATGCTGAGTCACTTTCTGGAAGAGCAAGTATTGACATTGAAATTGTCTTTCCTGTTTCATCAGATTTGTTGTCAAGAACATCTTCATTACAGACCCTTGATTCTTTTGAAGCAGGAGGTCATCTCCCAGTGGTTCCTGGAGAGGGTAGCGGGAATGCTCCCTTCATGGAGGCTGTGTGTCCTGCCCATACATGAAGGTGAATACATTTACTGTTGGTAAAGAATCTGCATTGACTTTCTTCCCATATTTAGTATCAAGCATAATCAGTCATGGCCTCAGAAAAGGTTTGTTAGAATGACATAGCTCACATATATGCTGAAGTAGATTAGTCTAGAAAAAGGCATATATAGTTGAAATAAAGAATTTTTGCTACATTTCTCCTTCAGACTATACTGTGTAGACATACTAAACTGTTCATTTTAGCTGTTGCCTGTCATAAAAGCATCAGGCAGTTCCTATATTCATATTAGTTGCAAAAATCTGATATATGCATTAAGAGTATTATTTTAAATATCCATTTTATGGTACTTAAAGGCCTACAAAGTTCTAACTAAGTTGCAACTCTTTTGTTGATCTAGTGGTTGCATGTACTGTGTAAAGTACACTAGCCTTCACATATGACACAAGTCATATTTTGAGGAGCCTTATTGTTAATTTCAATTTTCTAAGTTCTTAACCTGTGGTCTTTTTACAGTACTGTGCATCCATGCAGGATCTTATTTACTTTTCTTTGGTTACTGTTGAAATCTGGTAGTTAGTTAGTTTCCTTTTTTAATTAGTAACTCTTTGTTATTTTCTGTTCTTTAGTGCCGCAGGGCCATTCTTGTAATCTTACTTACTTTTATTATTAGTTGGGACGCCCTAAATATAAATACTAATGATTGGCGCCGCCAGTCAGAACTTTTGGATCCCAGAGTTCTCTTCATCTCCCTTCTCTTCTCTCTCTTCCTTTCTTCTCCCTTTCTTTTCTGTTTCTCTGATTTGTTCAACCCAGAAAACATGGTATCAGAGCAGTTTTTCTGGGGTTAGAAGCAATGTGACAAGTCTTCTCTGGTTCTTCTTCCTCAATCTCTCAGTTTCTCCTCTACTGTGGATTGAATCTGATTAGGGAGTGGATCGAACTGATCTGAAGGGCCTTTTTTTTAGGTTCTCTTCCTTTCTTTCTTGGTTGTATGCCAAGAAAACCCTAAAAGAAGGGAGCTCTGATGCTGTCTTCTTAATCCTATGGATCGTGTGATCCTTTATTGTACCCAGGTAAGTGGGTTTTAGAGGTCTGGATGACTTGCAACTAGACCTGTTCATGGGTCGGGTAGCCCGACGACCGCTGGGCCCGGCCCGCACCCCGGCTGGGCTTGGTCATATAATTAGGCCCGTGGGCCTGACCTCGGGCTTAACACAGTAAGCCCGACTGTGTTTCGGGCTGGGCTTGGGATTTGTCAAAAAAGCCTAGCCCAATTCAGTATTATATATTTTATAAAATATATAATATGTATTTTATATATTATATAAAATATATAAATAATATAATATTTATTAAAAAATATATTTATAATTTAATATATATATATATATATATTATTCTTTTCTTTATAATTTCAATCTCTCTCTCTCTCTCTATTCAGGTGCTTCAACATTAATAATAATAATAGTATAGGCTAAATTTTGGCCCGGGCCCAAGTTGTAGGCCCGATGGTTTGCAACCACTGTTTTTTTTTGGAACTGTGTGATCGGGTGATATTGTTTCTTGTACCCAGACAACTAGGTGGTGTAGGTCTGAATGACCTGTGATTGTGTGACAGTGGTTTGCTAATGTCTCTTGGGGAATTGTAGTGGCTGTGCTCAAGTAGTTGATGAATGATTATATATAGGGCTGCCGAGTTCCTTAATTGCCTCCTTATATGTGTGTGGTGTTCCTAAGATCTGTCGTTTGACTGAACTGAACTTGGCTGAATTGTGGCTGAACTGAACTGAACTGGGCTAAACCGAGCTGAACTGAACTGTCAAATCAGACCTTGTATCATGTCATCTGAGGATTCTAGTGTGTCCAGTGGACCTTCCAATCAAGGTGGAGTGAGTGGAGGATTTGATATGAGCTTCACCATGACTGTAATACCGTCTGATGGTCTCAATTACCTAGAATGGTCAGGGGGAATTAAACTGTACATAACTTCCAGGGGGAAGGTGGGCTGTATTAACGGTAAAACCAAAGAACCGAGTCTCAGGGTGCAGAGTATGATAGGTGGGATCGGAAAAACAACATGGTGATGTCATGGTTGCTACTTTCCATGCTGCCTCCGGTCAAGAAGACATTCATGTAGGCTGAAACAACTGTTGAGATTTTGGGAGCAGGCAAAATCTACTTATTCAGAGCAATGCCACTATGCCAAAATATACCAGTTGCAAGGTGCCTCCTCTACTTGTAAGCAGGGGGAAAAGTGTCTCATCATATTACTCAGATTTGACCACAACATGGAAAGAACTGGACCACTATCAGAACATAGACCAGAAGTGTGATGCTGATGCTAAGGCCTACAAGTCTATGGTTTCTCAGCAATGGGTCTTTGCTTTCCTCTTGGGGATGAACCCAGTATATGAGTCTCTTAGAGTTCAGATATTAGGAAGTAAAGAGCTTCCTTCAGTACAAGAAATGTATGCCCTAGTACAATCCTAAGAGAGCAGGCAAAATGTCATGAATAACTCGAAGGGGGAGCAAATTGCCTTAGTGGCAAAAGGGAGTGTAGTGTAGGAGGAAACAATTCTTTTAAGAAGGGTGACTTCTAGAAGAAAGTGGGTGATAAGGATAAGTTATGGTGTACTCATTGCCAGTAGGCTAGACATCAGGGATACATGTTGGGACCTCCCTGAGAAGCCAAAGTGGGCTTAGGAGTTGAGTAAGAAATAAGATCAGAATAAGAAGCCGGTACAGCAATCTACCACTAGCAGCCTTCCTGGAACTGGTCCCCGAGAAGATATCATTAACTCTTTTCGTAACCATCTGGAGCTGTATGGGAGGGAAATTCGCCAGATGGATTCTACTCGTCTTGCCTCGACTTCCTTTGCATCTACTTTGGGTAATGGTAACTCTGCCACCGCCTTCCATGTGTCCTCTCATTCATCAGATTCCCCTTGGATAATCGACTCTGGAGCCTCAAGTCATATTACGAGTAAGTCAAATTGTTTTCAATCCTATCACATTTTATTTGGTAGGGACATGGCTCTTTTTCCACCATTGTTGGTCAAGGCACTGTATCCCTTCCTTTTGAACTTACCCTTTCTAATGTGTTACATGTTCCACAATTGCCTATAAATTTGTTTTCTATCCGTAGCATAACAAACTCATTAAACTGTTTAGCGACCTTTTTACCTTCTTGTGTACTGTAGGATTTGGACTCAGGGAAAATGATTGGTAGAGATTGTATAGTGGATGGTCTTTACATGCTAGAGAACAAAGCTAGTCTTGCGGTTATTGAGTCTACGAGTCAATCTAGTAAGAGTCAGGTCTATTTATGGCATAGTCATTTGGGTCATTTATCTTTTGAGTCACTAAAGGTCTTGCTTCCATATTTGTTCAAAACAGTGTCGGTGCTTGAATTTAAATGTCAAACTTGTCAGTTGAGCAAACATTGTAGAAATAGTTTTTCTTTAAGAAATAATAAATCTGATTTCTCTTTCCATATTGTTTACTCTGATGTTTGGGGCCCTATTACCTTACCATCTGAGCTTGGCTATAAATACTTCATTACACTTATTGATGACTACTCCAGATATACATGGGTGTATCCCATGCGGTCTAGAGATGAAGTGCTAGAAATTGTAAAAGATTTCCAACGCATGATATTCACTCACTTTTAGATGGAGATTCGAATTTTTCATTCTGACAATGCGAAAGAGTACTTCCACAGTGACCTCATGGAGTTCTTTGCTTCATGTGGGACTGTGGGTCTATCCACCGTAGCTCTTGTGCCAAAACTCCTCTACAAAATGGTGTTGCAAAAAGGAAAAACTACTATCTCCTTGAAGTGGCTCATGGGTTATTTATCCACATGAATGTTCCAAAACGTTCTCGTGTTATTCTATGTGTATTTTTGGGCTACCATTATTCACAAAAGGGTTACCATTGTTTTGACCTTGTTTCCAAGAAATACTATGTTTCTATGGATGTCTTTCTTTGAGAGTGGTTCTTTCTTTCCTGTTTCTCTTCAAGGGGAGAATGGGGTGGAGGAGAAACATGTCCAAGTATTACCTCCTCTACTTGACCCTTCTTCATTTCGTGTCTTCCTTTATTGTTGCAAGGGCCAATCGAGTTCAAAAGTTGTGGTGCAACTTGAAGCTATACCACCAACATCATCAGATCCACTGGGGACAAATCCTATCCAACTAGGTACTGTTATTCCTATTGATATTCTTGACCCTACTACTATTGATTCTTCTGCCAATGATCTTGACATCTGTATTGCACAAAAGGGAGTTAGGTCTTGTACCACCAAACATCTTATCTCCCATTTTGTCTCATATGAGAACATCTTACCCTCCTTTTCTGCTTTCATCTCTTCCATTGATTGTGTCCCTATACCTAAAAATGTGGTTGGGGCTTTTTCAGTACCTAAGTGGACAAATGCAATGAAAGAAGAGATAAATGCCTTACATAAAAATGGTACATGGAAGTTAGTGGATCTTCCTGTGGGTAAGGAACCGATAGGGTGTAAGTGGGTTTTTATAGTAAAGCACAGGGCAGATGGCACAGGTACAAAGCCTGATTGGTGGCGAAAGGATTTACTTAGGTGTATGGAGTAGACTATGCAAAGAAATTTGCTCCAGTAGTTAAGGTGAATTCTATTAGGGTTTTGTTCTCTCTTGCTACTAACCTTGATTGGGATCTCCACCAGTTAGATATTAAAAATGCCTTCCTGAATGGTGATCTTGAAGAAGAGGTGTACATGGTGCAACATCCTGGTTTCTATGCCCAAGACCAAGAGCAGAAAGTGTGCAGGTTAAAGAAGTCCTTGTATGGACTAAAGCAGTCACGAAGAGTTTGGCTTAGCAGGTTCCATCTAGCGGTGCAACAGATTGGCTACAAACAGTATCAGGCTGATCATATATTGTTTGTGAAAAAATGAGAATGGAAAATTGCAGCCTTGATAGTGTATGTTGAATCATTGATGACATAGCGATCACGTGCGATTGGAAGGTGGAAATTTCGAGACTAAAGGAATTCCTAGCCACTCAATTTGAGGTGAAGGATCTAGGTCCCTTGAAATATTTTCTTGGAATTGTAGTGGCCCGTTCATAAAAGGGGATCTTCATTTCTCAAAGAAAATACATCCTAGACTTGTTACAGTTATAGGATACAAGAAAACTTTTAAGCCTATTGACTTTCCCATTGATCCAAACCACAGATTAGGTGATTGCCAAGGTGAGATCATCAAAGATGTAAAGCAATTCCAGAGACTTGTGGGTAGACTATTATATTTGTCCATGACCCAGCCAAACATTGCTTATGCTATGGGGGTTCTTAGTCAATTCATGCATGTCCCCAAGACCACACACTTAGAGGCAGCCGGTAGAATCCTTAGGTATCTAAAGAAGTTTCCAGGGGTTGGTTTACTATTCCATAGAACTGGGCACTTGAAGGTTGAGGTATATATAGATGCTTATTGGGCTGGATCAGTTGATGACAGAAAGTCCACTAGCGGGTATTGTACCTTTATAGGAGGAAACCCAGTCACATGGAAACGCAAGAAACAAAATGGTGTGGCAAGGTCTAGTGCTGAAGCTGAGTATAGAGCAATGTCCCACGGAGTGGCTGAAGTAATGTGGATAAAGAACTTGATGGGTGAACTGGGATTTCCTATTGACGATCCCATGTCTTGGTATTGTGATAATAAGGCTGCTATTAACATTGTAGCCAACCCGGTTTTTCATGATAGAACTAAACATATTGAGGTCGACAAGCATTTTATCATGGAAAAAATTGTAAATGGGAAAGTGTGCACTCCATATATCAGTTCCACAAATCAACTTGCGGGCATCTTTACCAATGGATTACATTCATCTGTGGCACAATGATTTATGTGACAAGTTGAGCATGATTGACATCTATGTCCCAATTTGAGGGGGAGTGTTGAAATCTGTTAGTTAGTTTCCTTTTTTAATTAATTAACTATTTGTTATTTTTCTGTTCTTTAGTGCTGCAGGGGCATTCTTGTAATCTTCTTTTTCATATTAGTTGGGACACCCTAATATAAATACTAATGACTAGCGCCGCCAATCAGAACTTTTGGATCCCAGAATTCTCTTCACCTCCCTTCTCTTCTCTCTCTTCCTTTCTTCTCCCTTTCTTTTCTGGTTCTTTGATTTGTTCAACCCAGAAAACAATTACCATAAAAAAGAAGCGTGTTCACCAACTAGAATGATTTTCTGTGGTGCCATTTCATGAATCCTATGGTGCATACTTGATTCCAAAATTTGGTTATTATGGAATTGATTTCATATGAAGAAACCATCACTGCATTCTTTTATGTGAATTGATTCTCCTTTTCTTTCAAGAGGGTCAAAGTCAAACATATTAATCAGCAAAGCGGAGGTAAAGTGGGACTGAAAAAGATGAAAACTAATTTCTAGATCCATGAAACTTCAAATTTCCATTTCCTCACCTCAATCAAGGGAATATTTTCATTTTAGAAGGCATTGGGTTCCACAACAATTTTGGAGCCTGAGGTTCTTTGATCTGCTTTTGGAAGATTTTGGTTCATCTCAATTCTTGAAATGGCAGAAATCAAAATCAACCATGTTTTAAGTCCATCTACGGTTTTGAGAATTCCTTGCTTTTGGTTCCAAGTATTTTCTTGCAATACGATTATAATCCTTCGAAGAAACTCTTCCTAACCCTGGGAGAAAAGTTTCTTGCTCTATGGCAACTATTTGGTAACTATGGTTTTGGTTTGAAAGTGATCTTGCGGATTTGTGGTTTCTCTGATTTCTAGTCTTCCACAGGAGTTACAGGACATAAGACTATGTTTGGTTTGATAGAAAAGAGAGAAAAAGGATGTCGTGGGAAGTTTCTTAAGGCTTCGTTTGCTCGAGGTGTAAATACAAAATTACACCAGTGTAAATAAAAAATGATCGGATGGATAAATGCAAAAGTTGAACCGGTTTTGTATTGTTTTTACACTTACGTACATTTGGAAGAACAGTGGTGTAAAAGTCCACTGCAACCGAGAGATTGCAGTCGTTGTCGGTCAGCCAAGAAATAGAGCACCGCAAGCGGCAGGCCAGCAGTGATCGCCGGTCTCTCTTGTGCCACCGTCGGAGCAGGAGCCGGAGCAGATGAACTAGACCCATGGTGTCTCGGTGACAGCACGACCACGGTCATCTTCTCTCCCTTCTGGCAGTTCTCAGTTCCGCTGATGAAGTAGAAACGGCCCCAACCGGTCGAGCTCAAAAGGTTCAGATTTCAGATGGAGAGGATCACCGAGAGAGAACATGAAGTGAGGCATATCTCAGACCACCTTCGAGTCTGCAACTCTTAATTAACAACCTGCCCACCAATTGAGATACCGAGAGAACAAAAAGGGAACTGTACAGAAATAGCGTTTTTAATGAAAGGAAACCGGCACAAAGAAACCCAACTTCCAAAATTATCTGCAAGACAATAAGTAAACAGATCCGCATTGCAAAAAAATTACGGAGTACAGATACACACGATGCAGAATTCTGAATTCCAGCCCCACCTCCCTATAAACACATCCTGCCCGTGAATTTGGCATCAATTCATGGTCAGGATGCATTCCCCCTGTACTTTGGGGCTATAAAATTCTGATCTGGGCTGATTGATCATTCTCCTAAAAAATTATCTACAGGACCGATGTTTCTTCGAAACTACCAGCACAATAAGTAGAATTTGGAATACGAGCATCCAGATTCAGGCGAGATTCCGATTGAAAACAGCTCAAATGGCCGGCAAATCATCGTTTGCATATGCATGAAATAAAAAAGTGGAGTGATCAATAAAAAATGGGAACTAAGAGAGGTTACAAAGCGAAATCGATGAATTGGTCCATACAGTTTTTCGTTAAACAGGTGTACCTTCCCACGGTCACCCACTTCAATTGTCCTCTCCAAGAGCTCAAAAAGTTCTGAAATGGGCATGGGGAAGGCAACCACTGCTGTTCTTGTCGCTGCCTCTCTATTTCCGTTGGAGGAAGATGATGAACAGATAATCACTGCTGTCGCCACCTCCCACTGTTGTTGCCGATGGTCAACCACTGCTATCGCCACTTCTCTGTTTTCATCGGAGGAAGAGAGAGAGAGAGAGAGACCAAGCAAGTGAGCGAGAAGGAGAAGAAGAAGAGAGAAGGGGAAGAGAGAGACCAAACGATGTAATAAATACATCAAAAATTTCAATGTATTTATTACATCGATTATCGATATAATTTTACACCGATTACATGTTTATCAAATGCTTGCAAAATCGAATCGAGGTGAAAAGATTACCTCGATTTTATACCTCTACCAAACGCAGCCTAAGCAAATTTTGTGAAATTTTTTAAGAATTTCCCCTGAACTTTCTGTTTCTCTTATTTTCTTTCAAAGCAAACACAGCCTAAATGTCTCAATATCTTTAGTCGTCATTCCTTCGAGAACGGTATTTGAGAATTATAGTTGTAATGTTACTATCTCATAGTATCAGCGGAATTAGCTTTAAACAATTTAAGTCTCAAACTTGCAGAGTCCCCAGTTGTAACAGATTGGTGAATAACAGAGATTCCATTACAACAATACTTTTGCTGAACTCTAATACCCCTGTTATTCAGTTTCCATGCATACGGGAGACTGAGATTCTCATTTTTAATTTTGTTTTGTGTGCCAGTAAATTCACTCAGATCCCGAGGGTTTGCCACAATCTACCTGAATACCCGGTCAAAAGAATTCGTTCAGCCAATCAAGCTAGAGAACCTGTTGCAGATGTTGGATATGTGAACCCATTCTGCTATTCAGACACTTCCAGTATTTTTTTTATTTTTTATTTTTTTAAGACAAATGAAACTACAGTTCGGGGCCTTCGGGCATTTACACCTTTTAGCTATCAAGAGTGCCTTCATGGATTGGTTTTCGAAGGCAATAAGGGAATTACCAGAACAAGTTCAAGAATCCAGGCGTGGGAAAGAGGTGGTTACAGGACAAGATCAGAAAGCTACGTGTCTAGTGCTGCTCCTTAGATTAAAGGTTAAAACTTAAAACATGGAAAACACGGCATGTAGATGGGTGTACTGGTGCCACATGGCTTGCCAGCTATCCAATGTTTCGGAGATCAGGACCCACCTTAAGTTGAGAAACTGGGCTTAAAATTAGCATGCAAACAAGGTTAAAAATATCAATACGTCCGACATGCCTGAATTGATACAGCATTTTGTGTTTGTTTTTTTATTCTTTTCGCAATGAGGCCGGTTTAGGGCTCCTCTATTCCCTGAATCGGTCAGACTTTTGATACACTCAATGTAAAGATATATCGGAAGGGTCCAAAACGATGTATTAATTGATACGAGACGATATATATGGATACTTTGAACCTTGTTAGCATGTACAGAAATTTATGGCTATGTCTTCATTGGAACGGTGGAATATAGTTTCTTTAAGCTAAAAAATTTAAAATTAAAAAAAGAAGAAACAAGCCTTGTACATAAAGCCAAGCAGATATTTTAACGATCAGCGGATTGATATTTTATAGTTTGATGTTTGAGATCGGCTTCAGTCAGTGCTTGGCCCGTTCGAGCAAGAACACCGTTCGAACAGTCTTAATCCGGTTTCTGATCTAGCATATAGATTAACTCTGTCCAAACTCAGAGAGTACTTGCACCTCTACCGTTGTTTTTGATGTTTGTACAGAGCGAGAACTCTCCGCTGCTGGGTGCTGACCTAAAATAAGAGTAAGAAAATTAAAACTGAGTAGGACGCTCACCACACCATGGGATAGAAAAATTACACACATGCCTTAAGGGAGTGCATGCAGGGATGCTGCCAATGGGTCAGGTTAAAGAGTAAACCAACTTTGATACATCCAAATTGGGTTTCAGCTCAGGGCAGCCTTAGTCGTCGGTGTCGGGTTGAAAAACAACAATGAATGTATAACAGTATAAGCTCACATCGAGCTTGGGATTTGCCAACCCTGATGATCTATTGGGTTGTTGAAACACAGTATATAGAGGGATCATATAGATGGTTATGCCAAGTGACGCTTTATTTGATAATTTCATGTTTTGAATCTTTACGCTTTTTCTTAAACTCCACAACATTCCTTTTCTTCGGATAAAACTTGAACATATGTTTATGATATACAGCAAAATAGCAAATAACAAGATATTCACTATGGTATATTCATGAAAATCCTGTAACCCAGCAAAATTGAAGAATTTGTAAAATATAGCCTTCATAAATATTTTATTCACGAGGTAGAACACATAGGACTTGGGCAGGTTCAGTAATTCTATTTTATTAAGTTAAGGTAGGACATATTTGGTATAAAGTGCCCTAGTTTTGGGGTCAGGTTAAGGCAAATCATAGCAAAACCCAAATGCAGAAGAGGTGTTCACTTCATTGCCCGGAGCCAACAGAAGGGAAATACATCTAAAACTCAAGAAAGATGCGTTTGAAAAAAAAAATCGAAATTCTCATCATGTTAATTATTATTACTGCACATGGAAGATGGAAGTATGGAACAATCAAAACACTCGCTCTAACTGCATCAATAGATCACATACAGTAATAAATGAATTCAAAGTACTGGTGAATCACTGGCCTTTCTTAAGAGAAGACCATGCAATGAAATGAAACAAATTGGAACAAACACAACAACATGTGAAATCAAAATTTCAATGTAATAACTCCTGTACAGTATACACCCAACATAATTATGTACAAGGTCATCAAACTAAAAGAAAACCTGATTATGATAAGTTGTTAATTCTTCCAGATGTATAGGCTTTATCTGACTGAAGCCTTTTCCCAGCATCATCATAAGCGAGAATGTACATCTTGTCACACCCCTTCTACCAAGCTCTTTTGATTCAGCATTCAGGGGAGTTCTCTTCACTAATCTAACCTACCATCTAGCAGTATCCCCTAAAATTACAGAAATACCTGTGTTGGGAATTTATAATTGCCCTTCTCTTCCAAAAAGTTTGACTTACCTCTGCAGATTGGTCCTTTGACATAACTTTAAGTTAATGAATTCTGCTTCTCAATTCTCCCAACCATGCCAAGAATGTTGGAGCTTTCTGGTGGATCTACAGCCCCCTTGTTGGAAATAGGTATGACCGTATGAGCAAGGAATCATCCCAATTGTTGTTTGTAGGAAATTTAAGTACATATGAGATGGAAAAATATTCATTTGTAAGGACTCTGAATATGAAGAATGCTCAGAATACCAGTGTAACTAACTGTGTAACATATAATCAGGAACCTTCAAGTGGTACATACTAATAACTCTACCATAAGTTTCCAGAGGTAGTTCCTTTAAGAGATCTGCTATGGACAGTTCATGCCTCCTTTTGAGTTCATTTAGCTCCTTCTGCTGCTCCGCCAACAGATGCTGTAAATTCTGCATGACAATTTGAATTTTTTTCTAAATTGTTGTCCATACAATGCTGCTCCAGCGGAACCACACCACCATGTTTTCCATCTTGATTGTTGAAGGCATCTAAATTGTCAGGCATAGCAATGTCTTTTTTTCCCCTCATTATCTCATCATCCAGGGTTTCATCCTCCTGCTTATTGGCCTCAATATCAAATGGAAAGTGGATATTGCGGATTTGACCTGCTTATCCGATGGAAAACTTATCAGTAGCATGTTAACAAAAATCTTATTGAATTGAGAAGGGGGAAAAAAAAAGTAAAATTGAGCTAGGGAAACAAAAAGAAAGCTGGACAACCAGTGGATGTGTAATGCTTTTTTAACATCTTTCCTTCGACCTTCCACCATGAAGTCTCGACTCACCTCAGGGGCACTATCCATATAAATTGGAGTACCAATCCCAACATGATCTGCATTTGCTATGGTAAAATGTGGGTAAAAAGGCCTTGAGTTCTCTAAACAGAAACAGGTGAGGTTGGAAGTCAGGCTCCTTTAAATGTAAAGGTGCCCTGAAATTTTTACCTGAGTGACTGGGACTGTCTCGTAAAGACACAGCCTATGCTTTCATTCTCTCCATTTGATTGGGGAAAAGGATCCATCAATAGCTCTCTGGCAGACAGCCTCTCAGATGCATTTGCAATACATTTTTCTATAAATGCTCTTAGTCCAGGATCCTTCACGTTTGCTAACGGTGCAGGCTTGATTCCCTAAGAGAACCAGACACAATCCAGCAGTAAAGATCACGGATGATTATCTAGCCACTTACTATAAACAACAATAAACTTTTGAGAATGTGGCCAATCCAAAGGAGTGACCAGGACTGGAGGAAATCAGGAAACATATTTCATACATGTAAAAAAATATCCACATGAGAACTGGCAAATGAAATCTGTCATTTGACAGTCTGGATTTTCATCTATGTGATATCCAACGATATACGCAGTCTGGATGGCTTCATCATAAACAGAAATTGTTTCATTTTATGCATATAGAAACATGAAGATTAATATATTTGAGGTTAACTTTATTATTGTTTGGGGAGGGGGGGAGGATTAAATTTTTATAGCTTCATATGACCATTCAAGAGTTTCAAGAGTAACAGGCATGGATAGAAAACATTCTGAGAGTGAGTATGCAAGGCAGATAAACACAACCCAAAGGAGCAGCAATTGCAAGAAAAGAAAATAGGCTAGGAATGTAGGTCGGCTTACTGATGTCACTTTCTTGTAAATTTGAGCTGCATTGGCGCATTCAACGTAGGGATACTCAAACGTCACCGACTCCAATAAGCACATGCCAAAGGCATAAGTTCATTGTATTCTTCCTCGTAAAGCTCTGGTGCCATGAACTCCGGGTTCCCTACACACAGGAATGCCATTTATCTGCTTTTTCGTAAAAAGGCTTTCTACCACTTCGTTCCAAGGAACTAGTTGGTGCTCACCAATAACAGTATGAGCAGAACGAGCCTTGTAAAGGATAGCAGCCAATCCAAGGTCACCTATTTTAACTTCGCCATGGTGGCCATTAACAAAAATATTATCGCGCTTTAAGTCTCGATGGATGACCGGTGGGTCATGACTGTGAAGATAGAGAAGACCCTCCAAAATCTGCCTTGACCAATTCTTCAACGCTCTCGTATCGACTTTCTTGTGTTTCTTACGATACCTATAAAAATACGACATTGAAGCTCAGAAGAAGAAATAAAGTAGAAGAAAAGGTGAATAGACAGAAAAGAAAACCCACTGGCGTAATGTTCCGGACGTGAAAATCTCGGTGAAGTTGATGTTTTCGTGTTTGGTGTCGACCCACGAGGTGTAAAACTTGATAATGTTTTTGTGCTTGAGAGTCTTGAGCAAGTGGGGTCATGGCTCCCCTGGGTCCCCTAGCTCCGCCCCTCATGCCAATATTTGCAAATTCTTGTCTCTTCTCAATAAAGTTGGAGTCACCACTATAAAGGGGCATTTGTATATTTTTAAATGCCAGTTAACAACTAGTTAACAGATTATTAACATCAACTACTAAATTGATACATTTTGAGAATTTGGAATACTGAATTATTAAGTTTAGGAATCAAAGTGACACTAGGCTTCAAATACAAAGTACTAATTAGGAAATTCCTTTCTTTTTCACTTTAATAATGCTTACATATCTAAGCCGGAGTACTATAATTCGAATGACATGGTACATTTTGAATCCAAGTACGCCTTGACATAAACGAAGATGAGTTCAAGACATCCAAAGTACCACTTGGGCTTGGGATCTTCTGCCAATAGAGCACGTTCCAACTCTCTATCAATTTGGTCTAACACCACACATCTCACCATGAGATTGGGACCCGCCATGTATGAGATGTATCTGTGAGATCATATTAGTAGAGGGTTGGAATGTGTTTTGTTGGCAGGTGATCCAAACTGACTAATATGATGCGAGTCCTATTTTTGTGATGGATTCCAGTCTCATGGTGAGATGTCTAGCGTTGTTTCATATTGGTAGGATGTTGGAATGTATTTTTGTTAATAAGAGATCCTAAACTCAGTAATGATTAATTTAGAATTGAGACTAAAAATTAAAGTTTTTTTATGAGACTACAGTAGGGTAGCCCATCCCCCAACCCTAAACCCGCAACAACAGGAATAGATCTCACATCCCTTGGTGTTTCGTTAATGGGATGTTAAATTGAAATGATCGAATTTGAACAACTATCAATATATACCATGTGTTCTTGGCAAAAGATCCTACTGTGCAGCCAAATATTCCCCATGGTAGGGGCTTGATATTGATTCCCGTCTTTGCCCAAGTTGGGAGGCTATGGTTTTGGGATGGCTAGCTGCCTATTCATTTTGTGTAGGTGTAGCCACTTTTTTAAGGAGAATGACTGATCAGTCCAGCTCATAATTCTTATCCCCACCGTACAAGGGATGAATCCTGATAGTGGATTGATGCCAAATTTACGGGCAGGATGCAGTTTATAGGGGGAGGGGGGCTACTAGTAGACTATGGGGGGCTGTAATTTCAGAATTCTGCATTGGGCTGTAGTGTACTTCTCCATTTTTTTTTATTTGTGTAGGTGTAGGTGTAGCCATATAGTCCCATAAAACAGAAGCCCGGAAATAAAAACTCGATTTTTTAGAATGCCTTAAACCTCCTAAAAAATTTGACCTGCCCTTAAAACTCTCTTAGGCTGCGCTTGAAAGTGGTGTAAATGTAATTTTACATAGTTGAAGTTATACATCGATTGGTTTAAAGGTGTTAAATGAAAATGAAGATTATCGATATAAATTTTTGCATCGTTTTTACCTAAGTTGCATTTATACTGTTTATTGATGTAAAACTTGGTGTGCGTAGAATTTTAAATCGATTTTCAATGTTTAATTATTCTCCATCCAAATGGCTATAAAATTGGACCTGAGAGGATGTTCTGTTTTTGGATTTTGAGAGGGAGGAAAGTTGGTCAATGGGATTTTGATTCCCATTGACCAAAAATCCTATGTTCATTTTTCAGATTTATGTGGAGATTAGGGAAAGTTTATAAGTGATACGTATCTCTTAGGTGGGTAAATAACTTTCCCACCTAGGGGGAAGTTGCCAACACTTGAATGGGGCAAAAATATCCCTTTTAATAATAAATTTTTGTGGCTAAAATGGTCAATCCCTTATTTACATGAGAAATTAAAGAATATGGATAAATGCACTTACTCGGATAAGTGTTTTTCACGAAAAACTTACCAAGATAACTACATTTACCCGTGTAAATAACTTATAGAAAAACGAACAAGGCCTAAGTGTAATATAACACCAGTCCGGTATTTATGCCACAAACAAATGCAACATAAATGTTTTTTATTTGGGTAAAGGGACTTCTAGGTCCCTTCCATCGCTTTTAGGTTTTTGGAAACATTTAATGGCCATTATGACCCTAATAACTTTTATGGTCGGATTAGTAGAATTTTCATAATCCTAACTTTGCCTTTCAACTCTAAAACAAGTCAAATACATTTAGGCCTTGTTCATTTTTCCGACAAGTGGTTCTCATGGGTAACCTTTAAAGCAAGTGTCATGTGCACCACACACGAGGCAAGAATAGATTCCGTTTTTGTGGGTGGATAAACAACTTACCGACCCTCTTGGGTAGTATCGATTAACTATGAAAATGATAATCTTTGGAAAATTTGTTTTCTGTGGGACCTATGCATATTCATTGATTATAGTTAAGAACATGAAGATTGACTAACTTTTGGTAGTAATGACCTTTTCTTGAAGCCGTGGAGCAAGAAATCCTAAGATCAAACCTTTTTCTTTACGTTTGATCAATGTTGTCTTTGGTTCTGAAAATATTAGTCTAATGTAGGTGCAGGAGGTGGTACTGATTAGTGATGAGAACTCCCTTCGTTCTAAAGTCTTGTTATAAGTTACAATTAAACTCCTTTAGTTCCGATTCTTCCGAAACCACAATGATAATGCAAATATGTCCATGAAGCGCTTTTCACGAAGCGGCTTTTGACATTATTACACTGGAAAGTTGTGAAGCTATGTTTGTCTGTTTGATGAAAAACCCGCAATGCCCAAAAAGACTTGCGTTGAAATAAGAAATTGACTTTTCGCTGAATACACTATATTAGCATGGTGTATTCCAATGGATTTTCATTATCCTCATTCTCCTTAACGGATTTAGATTGTATTTATTTCAATTATTATATTTTTATTACTCCCCTATGTGGTAGTCATTTCTCAAGTTTTCTTCTTTGGAATCGAAGCCTAATTCTCAATGACCCAATTACCACTTTAGTAGGCCACTATCAACCATCAAAAGTTGATAGGGCAGAAAATTTGAATGATGCATCATCGATACAAAGGCTGTGCAACCCATAAGTTATAATGAATCATTAATAGAACAGACAAATCCCAGATCAACATTTTATCTAATAAATGCATTCTTTTAGAAGTCAAGGTTTAGTGCATATAATTCTATAATTTGAATGATGCATCATCACACAAAAAGGCTAGACCTGTTCATGGGACGGGTAGCCCGATGGCCCACCCCGGCCTGCATCCCAATCGGGCTTGGTCATGTAATTAGGCCTGCAAGCCTGACCTTGGGCCTAACATAGTAAGCCCGATTGTGTTTCGGGCCGGGCTCGGGATTTGTCAAAAAAGCCCAGGCTGGCCCGACTCAGCATTATATATTTTATAAAATATATAAAT
This sequence comes from Nelumbo lutea, assembly GCF_056320005.1. Lineage (NCBI taxonomy): Eukaryota > Viridiplantae > Streptophyta > Magnoliopsida > Proteales > Nelumbonaceae > Nelumbo > Nelumbo lutea. The sequence continues at coordinate 8,417,623 of NC_142687.1, forward strand.
AATATAATATTTATTAAAATATATATTTATAATTTAATATATACATTTTTTATTCTTTTCTTTATCATCTCTCTCTCTCTCTCTATTCAGCCGCTAACAGTATGGGCTAAATTTTGGGCTCGGGCCCAAGCCCGGGCTTCGGGCTTTTTATGAGAACCGGGCTCAGGTCTTAGAAAATTCTGTTAATTCAGAGTGAAAGCCCGGCCCGGCCCGGCCCATGAACAGGTCTATAAAAGGCCATGCAGTCTATAAAATTATCATGAATCATCATGCAGTCTATTAATGCAAGTATATATTAACTCTAGAATTAATATGGTTATCTAAATAGTAGATATCATAAAACAAACTATAACTAATTAAATGATCCATTTCCAAATTCACAGTTTGAAATAGTTCATCTTTACACATGTATGACTTAATCTTTAAAACATGTAGATAACTATTGACAAGATCAACCATGTAACATTGGTTCAGGAATGCATCACGCATTCTATAGGAGGTGTATTCTGGGATGAGCTACAATAAAAAAATATGTTATGCGCCATGGTGAGAAATCAGAAATAGGGAATAAGAGACCACGGCTCGTTCTAAAATGAACCACACTTTTGAGTTTTGATGTAATGTAGCTCATTCCAGAACGGGATGAAACATGGCAAAACCACATTACCAAACGCCGCCTAGGTCAATACAACCCAAACAACGCCCAAATCCTCCCAAATGGGCTTTATAAGTGTAATTCTACCAGAATGCTAGTTGCTTAATTCTACCACTTAACTCGTGAATATGTCTTCTCAATATCCGCATGGCGCGAAGGCCCATAATTTTCAAGCCTACTGTAATGGCAAATTGGCAACAGCCGTACGGTGAGGGGCACCCGGAATTGACTTAACTTTTCTCCCACCTCTCGTCTTCTCTTTCCGACGAGAAATGCTGGTGGTATGGGTTAACTGGACGGCCGACTCGTATAACGTTAAACGTTCTTTTATGGTGGGTCTCTAATATTATATTCCTTCTCACAAAAAATAAATGGTTCAACAACTTACCACGTGGACACCATGTACAGATTTACTTCGGTTGTGGTTATGGGGTAATGATATGCTGAAGTGTTTATACTTTTGGTATTTGGATGATTTGTGTTACAACTTAAGAAAAATAAAACAATGCATCAATAAGATGGTTCAAAGTCAATATATGTGTTCATGGTTCTTCGTTGCAAGGGCTCTCCACCTTAATGGATCCTGAATATAATCTCTGCGCTACCAACCGGTCCAACCGTGACAACTCCGAGTTATCGGTTTATAACTTTATACTGCTTCGGACTCGGGCTTGGGGTGGATGGAGGGAGACATGCACATTCACCGTGCATTGTGAATATTTTTCGTGAATAATGACTTAAAAGTACGGGAAATATTGGATGTAATTATAAAGCGCGTCTGAGGCGCAGATCCGGTCTCGAATGGAGGTGGACATATTCAAACTTTTAGCCCGCCCAAGTTGTACCCCGACTTGCATTGATTGGTTCCGTGGCTCGGTCCCTCCCTCACCACTTCTTCAAACTTTTTTGACTAAACCCTAACGGCTCGGCGTGGTAACAATTCCGTTGAATCCCTCGCTACACTTGCAGTCTACATTCTCTGATTTTCTCTCCCTCTCTCGAAAGAGTCAAGGCCCGCCTGAAACTGAAGGGTCTCCACCTCGAAAATTTGTTTTCAACTTGGACCTCTCAACTTCCCCATTTACTGCCCGACTTTCTCCCCTTATTTCTACTTTATAGCCGTTGGAAGTTGGAACCCCCTCCTCCCTTCTCTCTCTCTCTCTCGTTCACAGTTCACACACGCAATGGCAAGCATTACAGATACAGTAGATAGAGACCAGATCCAGAAGCCACCAGACAATGTATTTATTGCTCAACTTACTGAACCAAAACACAGCAGTTTATCACATTCGCAAGATACCAGTATGAATAACGTCGAGCACTTCAGTTCTTCGTCTTCATTCTCCAACTCTACTAATTCAACTACATCTTCGTGTTGTTCTTTGAAGAGGAAAAGACCACCCAGGATCGACATCTCACGGGTCTTACGGGAAATTCATCCCGATAAACTCAATTTCAGGGACAAGGTTGTTGAACACGAAACAAACAGTTTCGACGGGGCGGAAGTTGGGGTTTTTTCAATCAAAGGGAAGAAAAAAGTCATGGAGGATACTTACAAGATCGTTTCGCGCTTATGCGGGGATTCCAATAAGGTATACCGATTACACTTTCTTTGAAAAGAAAACAAAATCACACAAGAGATCTGCTTTATCTGCTTTTCTCTTCTTTTCTCCTATTTGTGTTTTCCGAATTTTGTTTATCTGTCTTTAAGAGGTGCAAGAATTTGAATTTGGTTTTGACAATTCTGCGGAACAGGGTATAGCTCTTCTTCATCAGATTGTTACCTTCTGATCCAGATTTTTATAACCAATATTGTATTACTCTTGTTGCTTGCGGAAATTACACGTGTGTTTCCAGGAACATGGTAAGATTTTGTTTGTTTCGATGCAGGGTTTCTATGGCGTCTATGATGGACATGGAGGAAAAAAAGCAGCAGACTTTGTTGCGGAGAATTTGCATATTAATATACTCGAAATGCTCGAGAAACACAGGGAAGACACGGGGAAGGAGGACGCCATCAAAGCTGGGTATCTGAAGACGGACCAGGACTTTGTGAAACAAGTAATTGTAATTTTGATAACTTCATTTCCTGAATTTATACTGTTGAAATGTAAGTATGCCCCTTCACGAAAAGATGAAGAAAATGGAAGAAACCAGAACATGCCTTGTGAAATGAACCACATGCCTCTTGAATGGGCCCGGACCCTAACCCATGCCCGGTTTAGTTTAAGTTCTTAAATTCGGGTACCCAAGATGCACCATGATCTCAACCTTTTTGCATCTTATTTGTTGTTTCTGGTCTATAAAAGCTGCTACCATATATGGTTTTGCTAAAATCTGGTATTACACCCTGCAGCTAGATATGCCAACACACTTGTTGGGGACTTGCACTGAAACCAGGACTTGAGTCCTGGTATTGAACAAGCATTATTCTTAGTCTTGTTTTTCCAACCAAACATTATACTGTTGTATATGCTTTCAGGGCATCTTTTGCGAAGGAAATTTTATGAATGCCTGTGAAAAACAGAGCTTAGCAATAAACTGGGTAAATTGGTTGCAATAATCTCCTTTTATTAACTCAAATAGATGACCTGTTGTCCTAGGACTCTGGGAAACTGAATTAGTTATCTAACTTTTGGGTTGCTAAAAGATAAGGAACAAATTGGAAGTCAATTGCCTGCTTTGGACTGTGGACCAAAAGCTGGCAAAATTTCACAGGAAGTGATATGGACTGCTACTCTGCTAGGAACATATTGTGGGTGTATCATCCTTTCCAATGGTTGGCCACAAAATTGGTCGGATCCAGTCTTTTTATCATTGAACTGCTGTTGATGGAGATGGTCCGTAAATACATTCTACAGTGGTACTTGAGAGATCCCCAAGTACTCAAAATGATTTTTGTTGGATGACCATTCTTCTGTTGTATTTTCATTGACATGTATGGCCTAAGTAGATTATGGATTATGTGAATGAAGCACCTGCTAGATTTTTAAGTTGAATTTTAAACTCTGTTCTATAATCTAGAGTGGAAACTAATCAGTTATTGTCAATGTTTCATAAATGATTCTAAATTAATGGTCTTATTAACCTTAATTATATTGAAAGACAATATATTTATGGTTGTGACATTAAGCATCATCTAATTTATTAACGGTGTTAGCACAGGTTGGTATAGTCCTAACAACCAATACCTGGTAAAGTCTTGGCCTCTTAGTTCAGGATGATGAACTTATGTAAATTTCAATTTTGAAAATCATTCAAACTCGGTCTTATAATTGCCTTCCAGGGATAGTGAATATATCTATTCTTTTTCAAGCTTAATGAATTGAAAACAAAATAGAGAAAGAATGTAAATATCTTACCTGATATCCTTCTATATCCGATTTTTTTTTTTTCATTTTTTAGCTTGTTTCTATTCTATGAAAATGTGAATCTGATCTTTGCAAATAGTAACAGGGTTTAAGCAGTGGTTCCTGCTGTGTAACTGCCTTGATTGATGGGAAAGATATTGCTGTTTCAAATCTGGGAGACTGCAGAGCAGTTCTTTGTAGAGGTGGTTCAGCTGAAGTCCTTACAAAAGACCATACAGCCAGTCTAGAGGAGGAAAGGAACAGAATAGAAAGGAAGGTAGTTGATATTACTGCTTGGAAGTTGAAACTCGTTAGTCCAAAGACCAATATAGGAATATGAAAATGACTTTATGCATTCTTTTGAAACTTTGCTAGGGAGGATATGTGGAGATTCACCGGGGAGCCTGGAGAGTTCACGGGATACTTTCTGTTTCTAGGAGCATTGGGGATTTGCATTTGAAGGATTGGGTAATGGCAGAACCTGATACAACAATTCTGCATTTGACTCCTGATATGGAGTTTCTTGTTTTAGCCTCGGATGGACTGTGGGAAAAGGTTAGTAAGAAAAGAAAACAATGTACCAATATTCTGGAGGTATGCTTGTGCAAAATGTCCGTACTTAACACTGAAAAAAATATAAATGCATCCTTGAAACTCGGTTCTTTTCTGGTCTGGTATCAAGTTCTTTTTTCTGTGCTTCTTTTAGTTTTCTCGTGTGCCTCTTTTAGTTGTTTAATTTCAAGATTACTGTCTTCTTTTTAAATCTATTTCATTTGTCTTTTTCTTTCATGATTTAATAGTTTTTCTGTCTTCTAGCTATTTAACAGAGTTAAGCCGTCAGGGCCTGGTACAGTGCTCTTACTGCTTTTCAGTTGCATAATGCTCTTTTATCTCTTTTCTTTTTTTTTTTCTTCTAAATTTTCATTTTTCTTTACAAGTTTTCATTGGCAAATTGAAACCGACTGCAGAACCCACTGGCCACTGGCAGGGCCATCTAAATTTTTGACCAAGCTGTTCTTATAGACATTGCTGTGGTTATGACTAGTTTTTTGAGTATTCCATCTATGTGATCCTTTTAGTGCCTTTTCAGGTGACTTCAATTATCCTAGAATATCTCACAATAATGTAGTTGTTTAGATGCTCAAATAGAACTAATTGTTCTGGAGAAAATAATTTCTTTATTTAATCATTCCTATTACCTGGTCGAGTTTAAGTTGCTGGATTATTGTTTAGCACATGTTCAAGTAGGTTATGATGCAGTCCTGAAACTGTATATTGAAAAATAATTCATGTAAATTCTTATGGAGGTGCCACTGTAGGTAATGATTGGTTCATACAGATCAATATTTTTTATTACAAGTGGAACTCATTGTGAATAGTCATGTAACATCTACACTCTCCTTACACAATATTTACTGTACTAATTCTTTTCCATTATTACTCCACTGTTTGCATTTCCATGGTAATTTTTTTTAATTGGTAATAATTTCCATGATAAGTTTAAATGGTTTACTTGGTATGATCAGTTAAGATTAATTGAATATATGATTATGTTGGAACTTGATCCCAAATCTTCTTCCAAAACCATTCCTTGCCTAGGACTAGGAGGGTGATCTCACTTTATAATCTTGAGCCATGTGGAGCAATGCTCCCTTTTCAACATAATAGAATACATAGCTTTTCTTTTGTCTTTTTACTCTCCTTTCTTCTGTCAGTATCTTTCTGTAACATATTACTCGTTTCAGATCATGTGGTCCCAGCCAAGTATAGTTAGACATTTAAGACTAGTTTAATTGACTGAAAAATACTTGTTTGTTTGAGATTGAATCTTTTAAATTGACTGCTTTGCTTAGGTGGGTAATCAGGAAGCTGTTGATACTACAAAGCGCATATTTTCTGTTGCAAAAAATGAAGGATCTTCAGTTGATTGTTGGCAAGAAGATGGATATGAATTTGGTTATGAAAACATCAGTCCTCCACTAAAGCTGCGGAGAATTTCACAGATCAAGCAACAAGTTATGAGTGTCCAGATCCCAAGCGAAGAAAACATTGGGAATAAGAAGAAAAGTGATGATTGGAAAGATAGAGATGACTTTGGTTGTGAAAACCAGAGTTCTCCATTAAAATTGCAGAGGCTTTCACTGATCAAACAACATAACTGGAAGATTAACCTTTCAAGTCAAGATAGTAGCCATTATGAGAAGAAATCAACTACTGGTGTGATCATTGCTGCTTGTAAGGAGCTAGCTAATCTGGCTGTGAGTAGGGGAAGCTTGGATGACATCACTGTGATGATTATTGACCTAAAGCAATTCCAGTTCAAGAGCCGATAAGCACTGTGCATGTTGTGGTTCTCTTTAATTGCTGATTCTACTGTACAAATATTCAACACGGTGGGCAACGAGCTCTGATTGTACTGTACATTTTTTTGGTACCTGTACATACATTAATAAACGAATGCTTGCTAAATACCAGAATTTTTGTTTCTTTTCCTTCTGTTCTTTTCTCTTGTTTTGGTTCTACTCTCTTCTGTTTCTTCCTTTCTTTCTTTATTTATTTTCCTGTGGACGCCAGTGTAATCATTCTACTACTACTGCTATTATATGTTTTGCTGGACCACTGCTCTCCTCTTACAAGTGCTGTCAAACAAATTGCATCAATCTGTTTCTTTGCAGAAATTCATTGTTCTGAAACTGGCAAAGATTGGGATTCAAAAGAAGCATCCACATACTAACGGCTCTCCTCTTACAAGTGCTGTCAAACAAATCGCATCAATCTGTTTCTTTGCAGAAATTCATTGTTCTGAAACTGGCAAAGATTGGGATTCAAAAGAAGCATCCACATACTAACGGCTCTCCTCTTACAAGTGCTGTCAAACAAATCGCATCAATCTGTTTCTTTGCAGAAATTCATTGTTCAGAAACTGGCAAAGATTGGTATTCAAAAGAAGCATCTACATACTATAAAGTCTCAGTCTGTCTAATTACCAACCAACCGAGTGGTGGTTCGGTTAGCATGTAACAGGGTAAGCCCCAGACGCAATGCGGTTTCGCCTTTGAGAAGAGTGTAATGTTGCTAGATAAAGTTTGTGGTACTATGCCATGAAAATTAAATCAAGGCCCCCTATCGGAGCGAAAGGCGACTAATCAATACCCCAAAAAAGAGTGTCTAGTTACCAGAGAGAGAGAGAAAAAAAAAATAGGTGGCTCGGTTAGCATGTAACAGGGTAAGCCCCAGACGCAATGTGGTTTCACCCCGCTACTAACGGCTCTAAATCCTCCTTTGAGAAGAGTATAATGTTGCTAGATAAAGTTTGTGGTACTATGCCATGAAAATTAAATTAAGGCTCCCTATGGGAGCGATAGGCGACTAATTATCTAATTACCGGAGAGAGAGAAATTGGTGGCTCGGTTAGCATATAACAGGGTAAGCCCCAGACTCAATGCGGTTTCGCCCCGCTCTTTGAGAAGAGTGTAATGTTGCTAGATAAAGTTTGTGGTATTATGCCATGAAAATTAAATTAAGACCCCTATGGGAGCCAAAGGCAACTAATCAATACAAAAAAATAAAAAAAGAGTGTCTAATTACCAGAGAGAGAGAGAGAAACAGTATCTCTGTCTATCCACCTCAAATCAACTGAAACCGCACCTCTCCAATTGAAAGTTGAAATATCCCTGATTAAAAGCTTACCATTTGATTTGCAGGATAATCAATCTGAGGTTGTGAAATATGAATTACAAGGTTATAGCCACCAAATAGACAAGCTCATTTAGATTTTACTTGGGCCGTAATTGGCGTCGTTAATCAATCATAATCACCAAAATGATAAGTAACCAATCTCATTATTTTTCCTTTTTTTTTTGTAGTTGTTTTTGTTCGTCTTTTTGAGCTGCGGATTCAAGGCTACACTTGTTTATTTATTTTCCCTCGTTTCTCACACACTACTAGCATTTGATTTGCCATTTTTTTAAGAATAACTACTCTGCTTAAACTTAAGTGCATATAAGAGCACTGTGAGTTCGACCAGATCTGCAACTGCAACCGCAGATTCCTCAGACTTTTCTGCAACAGCCACACCCTAGATTCCTCCCTACTCTTTACTTTTCTGCAACATCCTACGTTAAGTTAAAGTTAAGGGTAAAAGACTTGATACCTCACAACCCAGTGTACAAAATTATATAATTTTGAAAAAAAAAACACATCGGAAATCCAACCATTTATTTTTTTTTCTGCATATTCTCATTTGACTGGTCTTTCTTTTACTTATCTTTCACATGCACCTCCAAGGACTCAGCGTACGTAGAAATCTGAACTCCGAACCTGGTGAAAAGGGGCTTCTCTCCTTTTTTACCTTGCATGGAGAACGCATATTTAATAGGGATGAAAATGTTAACAGGAGCAAAAACCCACCTTGAATTCGAAAAGTAGTTTTGATAGAAAAGAAGGCAAAAAGGAAAAAAAAAAAAGGGGGGGGGGGAAAGAAACCCAAATTCATCAGCGCAAAGGTTTATAGATGAGTACCCGTTTATGGATTATTGAATAATATTATAAAGGCTTCTTCTTCCCTCACTGTCACTCTGTCTTATAATTGCCAGTTTGGAAATTGGATCTATTATTCTTTTCCCAAAGATAAATGCCGCCACTGACTCTTCTATGGATAGATCTTTTGGATGATCATTTTCTCTGAGTCACTCATGGTAGGATTACAATCCAATTAAATCTAGTCCGGTTGAGCCTTAGCTTTGCAGTTTTCCCCTTTCTTCTCTGATTCAATTCGGTGGTGTTTGCGATACAATAGGTTCTTTTTTTTTTCTTTTTCTAACAAATTTGGGTATGATGCAAGATCCAATTGGTATTCCTGCTTGCTTTTTATCCGGCGAAAAGCAGAGCGATGACCCGGCCGCCGTGACCAAGGCAGGTCAGAACGTCTTCCTGTCAGTATACAGAACAAAGATTGCCGGCCAGTGCCGTATGATCACAGTAACATGGTGTAAGAATCTGTTACTCCACGGCCTCTGCGTCTCCGTCGAAGGACCGAACGGGGAAAACCAGTACAGTTGCAAAGTTGAGCTCAAACCATGGTACTTCTGGAGGAAGCAAGGTTCCAAGCGATTTATGGTGGAAGGTAAAGCCGTCGACATCTTCTGGGACCTGAAGGCCGCCAAGTTCAATGGAGAGACTGAGCCGCAGTCCGATTACTATGTGGCCGTTGCCTGCGAAGATGAGGTTGTATTGCTTCTCGGTGATCTAAAAAAAGATGCCTACAGAAAGACAGGGTGCCGACCAGCACTAATTGAGCCCAGCATGGTATCAAAGAAGGAGCATATATTTGGCAAGAAGAAATTCACCTCAAGAGTGAAATTTCATGAGAAAGGAAGGCTTCATGAGATCTCCATAGAGTTTAACAACAGCAGCAGCAGCAGTGCTAATACAAACAGTTGTGTTGGTGGGTTCGATCCAGAATTGGAGATAAAGGTAGATGGGAAGCTAGCCATCCATGTCAAACACCTACACTGGAAATTCAGAGGTAATCAATCCATCTCCGTTCATAAAGTTAGAGTAGAAGTGTATTGGGATGTTCATGACTGGTTATTTAGTCCTGGTTTGAGGCATGCATTGTTCATATTTAAGCCAATAACATCATCATCCACATCGACATCGACTTCATCGTCACCGCCGTCTTCGTCGTTGGCACCGACTCCATTATCATCACAGCAAACGCCGACTTCTGGATCAGCAGAGGGAGATAGTTCTGGTGGGTCATCTGGGTTTTGCTTGTTTATCTATGCTTGGAAGGTTGAATGAGCTAAAACACAGATTGTATGACCGATACCGTCATCGTATAGGCATGATCGCCCAAAAAGAAAAACTAAAGAGTTACATAAAAAAAGCAGTGGATGATGGTGGTGATTAAGATCGGATTGTGTAAGTCTAAGAGTGAGCTAAAGTTGCAGAGAGGGAGAACAGCAGCAAGCTAAGATGGACATCACGTGGGAGGAGGAGAGGGTTGGGCAGAAACTTGGAAGTTAGTTACAGGCTGGGGCTGAATTAGTGGACATGATTGGACAGGTCAGAGTGGAACATATATCAACTACATACGGTGCCCAATAATTCTCCCATCTATACATCCATCCTTCTTTTTTATCTTCTCATCTGTTTGAACGTGGATGTGTGAGTATAATATCTTTTGGGTTTTTTATTTTCCCTCGATATGGTATCTTTCTCTATTTATTTATTATTATATTGATACGATTGCATGGGACACAAGAAAGAAGAGATTTTTTTTTCTTTTTTTTCTTTTTTGTGATTTAAGGGGGTGTCAATGGTTGCAAAAGCTTGTGTTTCTGTGCAATGCACAAACCATGCACATGGAGTTTGTCTTCTCCTTTTTCTCTGTTTAATTCATTGCTTATTCCATTTTATTCTGGGTTTTGATGTATTGATCTCTTTTTATGATTGTTATATTGTGATTTCTATGCTTTTTCTACCGAGGACAAAATGATGTGTACGGCTATGGGATTAATGGGATTAGCTCTGGAGCTTTTCAAAGAAATTCTGCCACAGAGATTTAGTCCAATGTGAGTCTATTATAAATGGACTAGATCGGTCCAATTCAATTTATGTTTTGGATTATTTGGATCGGTCCAATTTAATGTTTGGACCATTCAATCTGTTAAAATTCATTTTGATTAGATTGGTTTCGGCCCAAACCCGATTCATTGATACATACATTATTATCTTATATCAATGGATCAGATATTAGCTTAATCCAACCTGATCCGATATAAATTAATTTGTTACGGATAGATCAGGTCCAATCCAATCTGATAAATATTTTGGATCAGATTGATCCAATCCAATATGTCTTATTGATCTGTTCAATTCATCCAAATTGATTTTAGACTGAATGGGATTCAATCCAAAACTGATCCATTGACACCCTTATCATCAACTAGGTAACAGTATTCATTGGATTAATCTCATGTTTAATGCTGAAGTTAACAGTATTCATATGCCCCCGTTTTTTGCGCTGCAACTTTGGCTCTGGATTAGCCCGATTAATTTCAGGTTTGGTTAGGGTTGAAGCTTTCACCAATCTGAATCAACTCGAATCCGATTTTTATATATGTATGCATATGACACGCATGTATATATACTTATATGTCTATATAAATGTGCATTACCATATCACCAATTTTAAGGTAAACGTTTTCTAAAGCATGATAACTATCTTAATTTATATATAACAATGCTAAAACTGAGTTGACCTCTATCTTTGAGTCTAGAAAATAAGACATCTGACAAAGAAATAAAGAAATCGATCTAATCCAAGTCCAACCCCATTTCAACACAATTCAGAGCTTTTGGATTGAATTAAGAGGTTAAGGTTGGGGGTTCCACCCTCCACAGCTTGGTTTGGGTTAGAGTTAACCTCAACCCAACCTAACCCAGCCGGACTTATACCCTTACCCATTTTGTATCTTAACATATAGTAATGCCTCCCATCACATTTCGTAGGATTCTTAGGCCCTGTTTGTATCGTTGATTCGTTTCTGCCTGTTTTTGTTCTTGAAAAAATTTATGTTCCAGAACAAAAATTTTGTTTCTTGTTATTACTGATAATAATTAAGGCGTTTGACAAATCAAACGCCCAAAAAGTTTAGACCATTAATAGAGCAACAGACGTCTAACAACATTAGCATCGGAAGGAAAAAAAGATGAATGAGAATATTTTTCTTGTTCTAAAGAAACAAATGAAGATAGAGAGATCATGTCGGTAGGAGAAAACCGACACCGACGACCAACATATATTACATGTATAGGTATACAAAATTCAACAATAAAAAAGGAAAAGGAGAGAGGCATTAACGACGGTCATACCAAGTGATTGTCAGTTTGTCACTGGAGAAGGGGGAGTCGACGAGAAGCGCGCGCGCGCGCTCTCTCTCTCTCTCTCTGCTCTACGCCTTGTAGTGAACAAATTAGGGCCAAAGGAAAGTGACTATTCCATTCGAACGAGCTAGGGATGTCATTGAAATTACATAAACACCCTGGTTACGCATGAAGAGACTGCCACATATATTCATTAACTTGAAATGATGTCATAGAAATACCGCATTTCCCATTCAATGGAGACCTGCCCTGAGCACATGAATAGAGTGTTTTTTGTAATGTTTTCGAACCAAACATGTTCGTGTTCTGCAAAAATGATGCCAAACAGGACCTTAACTTCCTTTGTTGGTTGATGGTAAGCCATTATTGGCCTGTGGTCAATTGGCATTGACTTATTTTTATTAAGCTGTGTTTCCTTGCAGTGCAATTTTATTTGCACTTGTATCAATGCATGAATGCAAATGAAAAAAAAATGTAAATTCTCATTTAATTTTATTTTATTCTGCTTTATATCTTAATTTATTTTATTTATACTGCAATCAAATAAATAAGCTAAAATTTGACACAAAAGTAGGCCATAATTTACATTAAAATTATTTTGCACTGTTATAATTTTGCATCAATATAAATTTATTTGCATTGCAACCAAATAGAGCATTAAGAACCAATGGTGCTCCTATTTAATTTATTATAAAGTATAAACCATCTGAATCACTGAAACACGTTTGAAAATGTTTAACATGAAACCTCTATAATATAAAATAAAAGAAGGCCCTTTTAATTATTATAACATTGAAACACGTTTGAAAATGTTTCATGACACATGAACCATCTCTTATCAAATCAGAGTTATTATTACTTTTCAAAGGTATGGTGGTATAGTTGTTAATATCAAAGATCAAAATTTTAATATTTTTTATATAAGCAAGGCTCTCATATACATTAAATGAAGGGTTTTGACCAGTTTGAGGTGTAGGTAGGCCAAAGACTGATACCATAACACTTGATATGCAAGTTCATGCGTAATTGAAGATACTTTTAACCTTAACATAAATGAGATCTGATCTTTCAAAGTTTTTCAAACACGTACCGGACATCCTTTCAATATTATCAAACACCTCATGTCTCTAAATGGAACTCAATAAAAAAAAATTAGAAATAAGTATGCAAAATTAGTATGGTTCAGTACCGTCCAGCACATGGTTTAAAAATCGTGTATATGGAGACGGTTGAACCATTTGACCAGAAAGTCAGTAATGTTCCCAGTTCTTGAAAGAATTTGGGATATGTTAATCATACCAACCTTACAGTCACATCCCATTGTGTGTTGAAAACGTCTCCCATGTATAAGTACGACAGATGTTCCCTCTATCCCTCTATCTCTTGCGTAGATGACCGCCATTTGCAATGATAAGTAGCAACCAACATCCCATCCAGTTGTGCCATCACCACCATTTTTACCGGTGGAATCATCAACTCTATCTCTTGTGAAGGAGGCACTGATGCCTATTTTGAACATTTGAAGGTGAAGAAAGAGAACTCGCAAACCAATGGGATAGTTACATATATAACCGGTCAAGATTCCAGGTCCAGTTCAGTCAACACTCATCAGAGAGTCAAAACTATAGAATTGATCAAGAATTGTTCAACCCGGTCAGTTCACCGTTGACCTGTTCACCCAATCACTGGGTCGCAAGTTGCACATTCAATATATGCAAACTTTCAAAAGTCATAACTTTGCATTTCGATGTCTAATTAGTGTGATTTTTTTTTTGGATAATTTTTTGAGATCTATGTGTCCCAAGTGCAATAGGCGCCTTGACCCGCTATTTTCACAAAAAAACCCTTTTTGGCCTCAAATTACAATTTTCAATATTTTTATAAATAAAAAAGAATTAAAAGTTGAGTTAAAAAATATAAAAATACATATAACATATCTAAAACATATTTATACATTATTTATTGATAAACATATATTTATACACACATATACATATGTATATAAAAATATATACTTAATACATATATATGATGACGTAGAACGGTCTGAACCATTCAACCTGGTTGGTAGAACCGATGACCCATGACCCAAAGGCAAAACGATTCAGTCTTCGGGTCAGTCTTTAAAACATTGCTTCTCAAATTTTTTTTGGCTCAGTTTGGAAGGAGTATAAATATGAATTTGTAGTGTAAAACCTTGTATTTTATATTATTCTGTATATATTTATACTGTAGATATTTATATTTATACTCTTTCAAATAAAACCTTGCGAACAAATATTAGACCTAAGGCCTAGGTGTGTCCCCATTTTAGACAATGGGATGAGCCCAAATCAATCTCTGGCATTTTAAATTATAAATTCCAAGGAATCTTATATGGAGCATAGTTAAACAAACACTCTAACTGGTAACATTTAAGGGTTTGTTTGGTTTACAGTAATACGAGTATGGAACAGAATTGCAATGGGTTATTTCAATTCTAACTGTTGGATTGGGAAAAATTGAAATCTCATTTTCATTTTTGATGGAATAGCATTCCCCCATTTTAGTGAATGACTATTCCCTCCCCTTCCCTTAGGAATGAACTCCAGAATTTATTCTAATTCCCATTTTGATTCCTATGTGAATCAAACAGAGTATAAGAATAAATTATTTTGATTTTAATTTCAATTTCAATTATGGTTCAGTCACTTAAAGTGTCTTATTTACAAGAAAATAAAATGGGAAGTGGCAATGATAACAATAAAAAGAAAAAAGTGCAATTATAGTCAATTATTAAAACTTAAAAAAGGCGCTTGGTTAATCCTAAGGCTATGGTTTGAAGGAAAAGGTAGAAAAAAAAAGGGAAAGATAAGGAAAGTTATACAAAATTTGTAAAGATTTCCCTATCCTTCTCTGATTTTCCCTACTTTTTCCTTGAATCCAAATATAACTTAAAAGGATTTTATTCTTTTGCTTGACGATGAGTATCATCATCATCTATGAAAGTATGGACTCTGGAGTCGGGATAAAGGTAGCAAGGGATGCGCATTGAGGTCCATCCAATTGTCAAGTGTATTCAAAAAGTGTTTTTAGGTAAAACAAAGATGATTAAGAGAGGTAAGAAATCTATATAAAAAACAAAACCTTGATTCGATAACAAAAACACGATAAAAGGAAAAAAAAATCAGAATGAAGGAACTTGATATTTTCTCGACAAACGCAAAAAGACAAACAAGATTTTTAGATATATTGAATTGCTTAAGATTAACACATAATATTAGATAGCACTTTGAGGTTATTTGATATTAATACACGAGTTATGATAAAGCCATTGTGTCGGCTGAGTGCATATGAATTTCGAAAGTGACACTGTCGACTGTCAAGTGGAGTGCTGCGCACTGGCGACTGGACCAGACGTGAGGCCCACCGCCCACTCCATTTGATTTTTTTTTGAGTAACCCCCTTTGAATTAAGTCCGGTTAGGTGTTCATAAGATAAATGACAATAAGGTGCATCATAGATTGATAGATATTTTGGCTGTTGATCAGCACACACCTTATTTTATTTAAATGAGGTAAAGTGCCAACCGGCTGATTGGTAAGGTTTACTGTTGATTGTAATTGCGACTTGGGTTTAATTTGAAAGGAGTTTAGATACAAATATATAAAGTTTAGAATCATATATATTGTATTATTTTGTATCAAATTGAATTTTAAGGTTAGTTTAAAAAGAATATAAATATAAATTTGTATAATATAAATACAAGAACTTTGCTTTTTACATATTTGTATATATACTCCTTACAAACTGAGTCTTAAAATCCCACCTAAGGTTGCATTTGGATACAGATTTATGGGTTTAGAGGATGGATTACCATGTTGTGTAGCTTATTGGAAAAAAAAACATGTTTATTCCCCGTGTAACCAGAAGTAATGCTTATAATTTGAATTTTAAATACCAAGGCTGTTCAGAATGCAATTAATAAGGAAAATAAAAGGAACCATTATAAATGTTGATGGACAGAGAGAGAGGGAGAGAGTAGGAATCAACTAATGGGGAGAGACCACATTTATTGATGTGGTCTAGCGCCTATGGCAAGAAAATTTTAATGGAATGGGCGGGTCAGAGAAAGAACCATCTACAATTTGTTGGAAGACCCATTTGTTGGCAGCCTCAGTGTAGTGAACTCCGTCCCAATTAATCCAAACGGAGGGATCGTTGCATGAACGCCCCAGTAATATCTGTTTGCCATGCATTGAAACCTTTCCTCCGCAACCCACGTTCCTGTTATAATTATACTTTCCACCATGCCCGCAGCAAGCACTCAAAGAGTGCTTGAATCCTGCACACCAACCAACACACTATTATTAGTCTATTACTTCCAAAATCCAAATTGTCCGCTATCCAAATTGATGCAGGAGGTTACCGTGCTTGGCGGCCTGGCTGATGAGTGAGTACTTGACGGAGTAGACGTCGACGTAGGTGATAGCGGCGAGTGGGAGTTGATTGCGGAGCTGAACCACTGTCTCTTTTAACTTGATGTTGAAGTACTGAGCCACCTCATTGTAGGGAGTGGCACAGCCAGCTTTGTCCACTTCCGGCGCTCTGACCAACAACCGGTCCAATATGTAAGGCAGGCATCCCACTGGGCCCGTGTTGTGTATCCAGAATGATCTTCCTCCCTGATCATATATGTACTGCACGTGTGTACGTGGTAAGGTGTGGTAGAAATTAGAAATTAATTACTGGATATATGACAGTAGAGGCAGAGGCATGTGAATGAATTGAAGGGCACTCACCTTGATGATGGTACTGAACTGACCCAGAACATCAGGGATGTATGCCCTAACTTGATCGGTGGACATGTTAAGGAAGTAACCGGCGGTTAGATCGTTCTGACCAATGTCCAACGCGTAGAGGGCACGAGAGAAATCCTCCGCCTTGGGCAACAACTTCTGGAATACTTCTCCTATATATATATATATATACAAAATTATGAGAAAGGATAGATCAACATTGAACAAATGAAATGAGATGAATAAATGGAGACGGACCTCGTATACGAGCAACTTGGGATCTCTGGTGAAAATCGTGGAATTGATAGTATTGGACATTCAAGGAGAAGGGACTGAAGCCACTCTGGGAGAGAGTTGTGTTCTGTGGCCTGATTGTGGATCCGGCCGTCGCGAAATTGGCTCCATGCGTAAAGTTAGATCCCACCGAGTCCAGGTAAGCGCTCAGGTACGGCAATCCAACACTTTCCGCTGAACGACAACAACAAGCAATCAAAAGAAGAAGAGACATTCATCATATATATCTATGTCACGTGCCTTCATTTCTTTACAACACGTGTGGAAGAGAACACTCATCTTATATTCCTCTTTCAAACAATAGCCACGTGGCAGATCAAATCGATGATACGCAAGCAGTAGAGCACATTTTCTATTTCTTTTTCCATGCGCAGAAATTGTTGCCAGGATTGGCATAATTAAAAAATGTAAAACAACTTATGAGAAAAGAGAATTGCAGGAAAATTCTGGTAGAAGACATTTCAATAAGGACTTTCGCACGGCTACATTTGGTGTGTTTTAAATTTTTTATGCCCCCATTAGATCTAAAGTTCTCACTTTCTCCTTCGTATATTTTCACTTTTCATTACTTCACAGGTGGCAGGCTACAAGCCTACAACGATGTACGATTTCCAATCTTTGTCTTATTCTTCCATTAAAACATGGATCGAATATCGATGCCCACCACTCCATCTTCATCTTTCTTTATGCTTTCTTCTTATATTATTATTTGTTTTTAATCAAACACTTCCAACGGCGGTTTTTGAGATGAATTGGGTATGATTTATATGTTTTGAACCATATTCACAGAAGTCCGTTTTAAACCGAACAATATTGTCAAATAAATGCTTTTTTATTAAAAAAATCACTATACCAACGGTTTTTAAACACTTTTTTTAAAAGTATTTATCAAAAAGCGCTGATTAACTTGGTTGGTGGAATTGTAAATCTGATAATACACGAAAACACCCATCAAAAATAAAAACAAAATAATACAGGAGACGAGAAAGAGACCGCCTCTGCCAGTCCGCAAAATCATGTAGTCGGTGGATTCCGATTCCAATCAGTAATTAAAAAAAATAAAAGCATGTTCTGTGTTTTGCTTCAAAGCAGATTACGCAAAAGGCTATCGAGTCATGGCAGAGACAAATATATATATTTTTAGGTAACAAAAGACGGATAGATTTAAATCCCCATTTGTGATTTGGCTGCCTACTAACGTCAATCCCTTTCTATATATTAAACCAAAGATTTGATCTTGATTTTTGAAAGCAGAATCGCATATTTGTTTACCTTCTTTTGTGTTTGTTCGTAACTTACATACAACTCATTTACAGTCTTCGGATTTGAAATCAATCCTAAAAAAAACTCTCCTCATAATTTAAGATTCTCACCCCCAAAAGACGACAAGCAAATGTCTACAAGTCCTCCCTCCTTTTGTAAGGATTCCTGCTTCTGTCATTTAGTGTCATTAGATCTACCCTCTCTGTAAATTCGATTAATGGATAAACCACCTCTCTCTCTCTCTCTCTCTCTCTCTCTCTCTCTCTCTGTGGTTCAGTTGTTTGACTATGCTCTCTCCCTATATCATACTAGTGCTACTGCATTATCATTCTGTTCGCCAGCCCAATGTGTACTAACGAAAGCCTTCTTTTTCCGTCTAGAGTGCTAACTCCTAACTCTGTCGTCGTCATTATCAACCTGAATTGTTCAGCTGAACAGTACAAGAAAAAACGAAGAAAAAGATCATATAAGAGATAGGCAAGTACCTATGAAATCAATCACTAGACGTCCATCTGAATATCGTCCGGCCGGGGTGTGGAAATATGTTTCTCCAGCAGGTGGGCTAGCTTGTCCGAACGCTGCAGATAAACCGCCGGTGTCAGAGTTCGAATCACCGAAATTGAAGATTGCCGGAAAATCACAAGGGGTCAAACCAATGATCAACTTTGGTGCCGACATAGCTGAGATCAATAAAATAACAAAGATGCTGAAAGAATGAGACTCCATGCTGAGATGGAGAAGTAGCCCGAAAGAGGAAGAGAGCAGCAGAAAAGTAGGAGAGGTGGGCTGGTAAGTAAAGGGGGAATAGTGAAGTAATGGATAAACAGAGATGGAGTGCGATGGAGAGAGAGAGAGAAGAAGCCACAGTTCACGGGTTAGCTGTATTTCTTTTGTTCACGGGTTGGTAAGTAAGAGGCCGTAGTACATCTTCCAATTTTCAATATTCAGATGGTTTAAAAGAAAAAAAAAAAAAAAGAAAAAGAATACAGAGGAAATGAGTTCTGACTCCTGAATTGCAAAATTTTCAGTGATATACTGTTACAAGAGGTTTTGTAATTGGTAATTTCTGGGTCCCAACGGTATGGCAATAATTAACTTTTTTTCGGCCCCCCTACCACTGTATAGGAAATGGAAATCACATCTCTCTACACTTGACCCTCTATTCTACGCTTTGTCAGATCTTTTCGCTTATCCACAAATCGTGTGGGTTACAACTTACAACTTACAAGGTGGATAACATCTTTTTAAAAAGGGGTCGACCAAAAATTATTAGTTATTAGTATTTTATCCTTGATTTTAATGACAATAACTCCAAGGCCCAATGGATAAGGCGCTGGTCTACGGAACCAGCAGAGATTCTGGGTTCGATCCCCAGTGGAGTCGGCTCACCCTTTCTTTTGGGGCGCATTGTACGGGGGCAGATGTGAACTCATTCTCTTGTTCATTTTTATGGTCCTGGTCCTCCTCGATTCAGCCGCTCATGCTCCAGTCCACTCTCTAATGGCCGGAGAAATAGCTGCAAAGCCGCTTTATACTTTTTATTTATTTATTTATTTTTATGCAGAAATAGCTGCAAATCCGCTTTATACTTTTTATTTATTTATTTATTTTTATGCAGTACCCGTTTGAGAGAGCTTTTATGCAGCGGCTTATGATGTTTTATGACGTGAAAAGGATGCAAATGGATCCAATCGGATTTAAATCAGGATATATTCAAATTCAATCCAATTGCATATAATAATAGGATTTGATTTGAATTAGAATCCTATCCGTAAATTGAATTGTCAATCTGATTCGATCAGACATGTTTTTTTAATTAATAAATTATGAAAAAAATAAAATATATTAATTTAAATAAAGTAATAAACAAAAATATAAATATGTTTTAATTGTTTTCATTATATGTATATATGTTTTTTATAAAAATAAATAAATAATATAATATATTTATAAATAAATAAATAATAGGGCAAATTATAAAGACCCCCCCTTTATTTTGTTTTGCGACAAAGACCCCCTTATACTATGACCGTGAGACAAAGACCCCCTTCCATTATCTTCCATTGAAATCTATCATTGTAATATTTTTTAATCTCCATACTATCCTTGTAATAACTATTCAGAGAAAAACACTATTCATCTTCTCCAAAGTATTAATATACCCCTTTCAACATATTGGAGTGTATCGACATTTTGAACCTTGGTACAGGATAGCTCATTGTCAAAAGTGACAGTTGAGGCCCTTAAGTTTCATTTTATTTCAAACTGTTGGAGACTGTCTGATGTAACCGTTTTTAGTCGCGTACCATTTTTTGTGATGTATAAATTTTTTTTGGCTAAGTACCTCGTTATTTGACCCGGTGGTGACATGCCTTGGTGATGAACTACTTGGTGGAGAAGTGACTGGTGGCGAGCTCCCTAGTGGAGAGCTGTCTGGTGGCGAGCTCCCTGGTGGATTCGTCATTTGACCTGCTCCTAGGCGGCCTGCAACTTAGAGGGTGGTGGAGCTCCCTGGTGCAGTGCAACCCGACTACCCTCTGCATGAGGTGATTTTCTCTCCTTTGTAGGCGACGAGAGCTGAGGGACCTGCGAGAACTGAATCAGAGGACCCGGGGGTATTTTTCCGGCGGAGACTCTCTCATGCCTAAGTTAGCATTCTGATTTCAGAAAGCTTGGAGAGAAATGAGAGAGCTAGAGAGCAGGGGTTACCATCCTCCCCCCCCCGCTTTGGCTTTGGGGGTCGGAGTCCTTATATAGTGGTGTCCTCGCGGGTTAGGTGGGTGAAAAGCCTTCAAATGGTAAGACTCGTCATATCCCGTCAGAACCGGGGTACGATGGTGAACTCCTCGAGGTTGTCAGGCTGGCGCTTGTGTCAGGCGGCCAGGTCGGCGCTTGGGCCAGGTTGTTAGGTCGGCGTTTGTGTCAGTCGGAGGGTCGGTATCTGGGCCAGATTGTCAGGTCGGCGCCTGTGTCAGTCGGCGGGTCGGTGTCTGGGCCAGGTTGTCAGGTCGGGGCCTATGTCAGTCAGCGGGTCGGTGTCTGGGCCAGGTTGTCAAGCAGGAGATCTTCCTGCGATACGCCAAACTATTCTTCTGTACCGAGCTACCCTACAAGTGGCGAGCTGCCTGGGGGAGCTATGCCGAGCTACTTGTGGCGAGCTTTGCTGAGCTGCCTGTCTCCTTGGTGGCGAGCTCCTTGGAGAGCTACCTAGCTTCTTGGTGAGCTCCTTGGAGAGCTACCTAGCTCCTTGGCGAGCTCTTTGGTGAGTTACCGAGCTCCTTAGTGAGCTATCGAGCTCGCGGGGTATGCCGTTATGGTTCATCGGTGGGCGTCTTATGGGTTGCCAGGTCGGATCATGTGCTGGGCTGATCCAGGTCGGCCAGGTCGCACAGGCCACGTGCAAGCCACCCGTAGGCCGCGTGTAGGTTGCGCCAGGCCGCCCAGACCGGTGCCCGAGCGGAACACCAACTTGATAAGTTATTGCCTGGGTGTTTGCCTAGTTGTCACAAGGTGCCACGTATCACAATTTCACTGGAATGCTAAATCTGCCCTCATCACTGTCCAAAGCCCTACTTCCACTACCGCCCAGTGTAAAAACATTAAGAATAAAAGAAAATAAAAAACAAAAACTAGATAATTAGGATTATCTTATACGTTATTATGAACTTGTGGAGTTATTTGGTGGGGTTCTACCAATGGTTGATTGTAAATTGTGAACACCTTGGTGTGCCATGTTTTGGCAGGTACAGAGGTTCTTCCGTTCTCTTTGTTTGACAAAAGAAAGAGGGAATGAAAGAGAAACGTGCTTATAGATTGACATGCAAATGACATGTATGATGTATCCAACCAGTAGAAAACAGCAATGGGACGACTAAGCCAAGCAAACGAGAATTTTTCAAATCTAATGAGAGAGAGACCACCATACAGCCTTTTGCATCAATTTGAAACAAACAAGAAGAGAGCAAAATGGGGTTATAACTGTGAACCATTTTGCTTTCATGAACAAAAGAGAAAGTATATATGTAGAGTACATATTTGCCACTGTATCGCAAACAAACGCAACCTAACAAGTTCATAGGAACTAAGCCCTATCATATGTGGCAACATGGCATTAATCAACAATCGTGAATGTACCTGTGAGTAGAAGTGATCTAGAAGGCTTCAAAAAACTGATGAGCCGAAAATAAATAACCTGATGAAGCAAAAACTTGAGCACATTTGGTTTAGCCTGAACCTGAAGTATATATGGTCCCAGATAAAGTGGAATGGTGAAACAGGATATGTGATTGCATTATCTCAAAGCAGTTTTTAAGGATATCTTCTCTCTACAGTAAGGAAGAAAAGCAAGAGAGTGTGAAATGATCCATTTACTGTAACGTAACTCACATGACTAAGCTGGCAATGATCAGTCTACCCCCAGTTTTGATAATATGAGGAAAAAGGGAAAAACAACTAGGTGGCATTTAACCTTAATTGGGTGAAATGGCATTAAGATGTATCATTGGAGTTCTTCTGTGCAGTTTGCATAATAGCTTTGCAATTAAAGGCTGAGGTTGACTATTTCTTTTCACCAAAAGCCCATTCTCCAACTATGCTACATCCTCACCAGCAACAAGTGATGTCGTCAGATAATAAGCTATAACATTAACAAGTTAGGTTTTTTGCAACAGAACAATGAAATACAGTCTAGGAAGGAACATGTCATAAAGGGTGTTGATAGGAAGAGATCCTAAAATATCTAAACTCTAAAGCATGCAAAGCAATGTCAATTAGCTATCAGAAAGGCACACCGAGAGTATGAAGAAAAAGGTGGAAGCAGGGAACAAAAAAAACAAATATATCAACCGAGTAAAACTTGGGTAAAGAGATATCTGATATAAAGACAGAGACCATCATTAATTCTAAAAACAGAAAGAAGAAGGAAAACTAGAGTACCTGAAGCTGAAATATAGTTTAGTTGTTACGAAATTTCCTTGAATATTATTCACAACTAATACTCAAAGATACCGGCCAGGAGATCTCTGGCCTTATGTTAGTCCATCTGGGTGATACTGCTCTACTTTTAATGAATCATTAAATAAACCCTTGTTGTCCAGTCATTGTGAGTTTGTGACAAATTGCCCATGCATCCCAGATAGAAAGATCAAAACAAAAAAAAAAAAAAAAAAAAATCCACCCAGCACCACACACTCGCCAACAATATGGAGAAATGGTGATAACAAGGATTTGGACCCTTAATCTAAAGTCAATTAATCGATTTTCAGTCCAATTGAGAGTTAACTGTACACCAATAAAGCGAACTGTTCTGGAGAACCCAGCTATAGAACTCCTTTATTTCAAAGTTCAAACCAGAGAAAAGAAGGTAGCTTGAAAACTCTTGAATGCCATGTTTCTTGTATAGGCAACCGTAAATGCTTGAATTGCAATCCCATGTATCATGATTGGTTTACATTCTGTTTCTTTTTCTCGTGTTAAGAGACAATTTAATGGCATCCTTTAATTTTTTTTTTAAACTTTGTTCCAGATTAAAAGAAAGCTAATTGCTAGCTGCAATGATCCATGATCAAGGCCTCGATCACCAAAGTAGTCGACTTTTTTGTATGCACCTTAGACATTGCTGTTTTGAAACCAAGTCCAA
Organism: Nelumbo lutea; assembly: GCF_056320005.1. Taxonomy (NCBI): domain Eukaryota; kingdom Viridiplantae; phylum Streptophyta; class Magnoliopsida; order Proteales; family Nelumbonaceae; genus Nelumbo; species Nelumbo lutea. The sequence goes on from NC_142687.1 coordinate 8,441,494, forward strand.
ACTCTAGAGTCCAGACCGTGCAAGCTCATATTTATTAATAATAAACAAACTAATCAATCTTAATTAATCACGTTGTCTATTACAGCTGGTGAACCTGCTTGTGACATGCTTGAGCAATGGGAAGGGGCGGGTCAGACAGTGAACCATCAAGAATGTGGTTGGCAACCCAATGGTTTGCAGCTTCGGTGTAATGGATGCTGTCCCAGCTAATGTAGATGGATGGATCTCCACATGGAGCACCGTAGACTTCCGAACCATTGATCATCGCATTCTGCCCACACCACACATGATAACTCTCATGGTGCCCACAGCATATCTTTTGAGGATCAACGAACCCTATATTATACATACACACATCATTATATTGGAATATAAATCATATATATGCATATACCCAATTAAATTTAATTATACATACATACCTTGGCTATTGCTACGGCTGATAAGTCCATATTTTGCAGCATAGACATCAACATATGTCAATGCAGCATGGGAGAGCTCTGCTCTTAGTTTCATCACTTTATCCTTCAGTTGCCTGTTAAACTCCATGGCTATGTCATTGTGGGACTTGATGCATCCGTATGGGTCAACCAAACCCGGATCCGGTGGAGGAGAGTATATTCGATAAATGGGCAAGCAACCGATTGGACCGGTGTTATGTATCCAAAATGACCTTGCTCCTCGTTCGTATAGTTGCTGTAACACACCATTTTATTTTTTAGAGTCTTTTTTTTTAACTAAGGGTAATAATATATATATATATATATATATATATATATATATAAAGTGAAGATAAGTAGATAACTATTATCAGGGTAACAAGAAGGAAGAGGCAAAGGACTAGTTCTGCCCCCACCAAATACAAACCTTATCCCTTTTTTTAATGGGATAAAAATGGACAAACTAAGGCGGTGTTCAACAATGTGAAATGTTTTGTTTTTTGTTTTCTAAATCATATACAACCGTCATGGTCATGTCAGAAAAAACAATCGTTCAAATAAGTTCGGGGTAATATATTGAAACCCGAATTGTCAAATCGTTGACCCAAACCGGCGACTAGACATGATTTGGTACTCTCTAAACCAACCGGTTGGTTTGGTTTGGTCGAACGCCGTCTATCTGTCTGTCTTAAATCTTAAACCTTAATGCAACAGCCGAGCCGGCTACAATTACAACTTACTTGAACCGTTGCAGAGAAATGATCAAGTATGTCAGGAATTGAAGCTCGAATTTGTGAATCGGTCATCTTCCGGAAACCCACGGACAGATCGTTTTGTCCAATATCCAAGATGTAAAGAGCCTTTGAGAACTCCTCCGGCTTCGGAAGATTACCGCTGTCCTCCGATGTGTTTCTTGCTGAAAACCCATTCTCTGGCGTCAACTAAACTGCTAACACATTAACTAGATAGAGATAGGAGAAAAGAAAGAGTATTTAGATGGGAGATAAGGAGGTGACCTTCGCTGGTGCGTTCTTGGAACTGGTCGAAATGCCAGAGCTGAACATCAAGGGAGAAAGGGCTTATACCGGCCTCGAATATGGTTTCGTTCTGCCGTCGGATGGTGGATCCCCCAGTCGCGAAGTTCGCTCCGTGCCGGAAGTTTGTTCCGATGGAATCCAGATACGCGCTCAAGTAGGGTAACCCCAGGTTCTCAGCTATCATTTCATTTCATTAATTCATAAATTTTGTAAACATAAACACAAATCATCAATTGTTTATTCCAAAATCCAAATATGCACAAATTGACTTAAGCGATCATAATTTATATAATTGACAATACCAAAAATCAGCATGATCACAATAACTGTATTCAGATTTCAGAGTAATATTTAATGTATTGTTGTGTTTTACTTTTATTTTATTTTATTTTATTTTACCTATGAAATCAATAATAAGACGTCCATCACAAACCCTCCCGGAAGGTTTACCGAAGAAACTTTGGCCGTTTGGAGGTGGAGTCCTTTGAAATGCCGCGGATATACCACCAGTATCTGAGTTGGAATCGCCAAAGTTGTAAATTGCTGTAAAGTTACAAGGTGCTAACCCATTCACCACCTCTGCTCCTCCTCTTACATTCCCAACGCGAAATAATAGCAGAAGCCCTGCAAGAACAACTCTTCCAAAATACTCCATTGTTGGGCTGCTGCACCACTCCGTATTTCACTGCTGAGGCTGAGCGGATCTCTCCATTTATAGAAGCCCCAGGTCCCCAACCCAATAAACATGCAGAGAGTGTGTGTTTATCCATTCAAAATTCAATATTTCAATTTACGGGAGTGAGTTTGTTTTAACGAATGAAGGAGGTAAAAAGTAAAAGCAGAGAGTACATCTTTACCTTCTTCATTAGTAAAGCTCAACAAACTGACTACTGTTTAGAGGTTTAGAATCAGGATTATATTAGATTATTGACATTAAATTAATGGGATTCGCTTATTGCTCTTTACGCGTGATTGTTGTACGTCAATTGCTTTTGAGTTTTGATGGAAGAACTTTTGGCTTTGGAGCCTCTCTAATGGGAGACGGTTGGAACTTGGAAACTAAACACCACGTACATTTTAGTATTGTACAACCTTCTGATGAGAGAGAGAGAGGGGGCCAATGGCCATTTGCGTTTCCAGATTTCGGTTTCCCGGAAAAAGAAAAGAAAAAGGGGGGTTAGATCGCAAGGTACTCGTTCTCTTGCAGCCTTATTAGGCAAAAAGGCCAGACGAGTAGACCTCACCTCACCTAGTCAACAGTAATCACAACAAAAGCAATATAAAAACCATCATCTCCAACTTGGGCTAGCGTTTGCCTGTTACTGTTGATCTGGGGTCTCCGACAACCACATCCAACCAAAGTCTCTGACAATTTTAAAGGATCTGCTGTAAAGGCGTTAATGAGATTGATAGCTCTCAAATCCCAATCTACATGTATGCCCTTAGACCAGAACCATCTCAGCCCAATCTGAACTATTGATCCACCATCAAACCCATCAACCCAACCCCCAAGCTAGTCATGTCTTCATCGCCTTGTGCCCATCATGAGCTCTACAAGCTCAACATGTCCAACCTTGTATTGGAATCTTTCCCCAGCTAAAAAAACAAACTGTTAAAAGTTTGGGAGTGCTCAAGTGATGGAAACTTGCATCAGGACAATCATGTGGAGCATTTTTGAGCTCCCAGCTAATCTGCCACCTGGAAGATTCCTGGTCACTTTGATCATTTTGCTCGGTAAATATATTGGTCTTTCCCATGTCTTGTCTTCAACTGAGGAAGGGCCGAAGGGGGTGTTAAACGAACTCAGTTCTTTTGTTTGCAGTGAAAAACTGATGAAACCCATTAGATGACACGCACTAATCCGGAGAATAGATAGATAGACATAGTAGTTCATCTTTTTCAATTATACTTTTATTTATACTTTGAACAAAGTGAAACTGTTGAATGTAAATTATATTGCATGCAAACACACCTAAATCTAAATCTAAGTAGTAGTATAGTACCTCTGTCGGGCTTTGGAAATGAAAACACGTTTATGGTTTCAGAAACAGTATGTTCTTTGTAGTGCTGCACCTGCACGGCCCAGGGCCCATTAAGAATAATAAGAAGCACCGAGTTCCAGCCTTAATGTCATGTTATGTGTTTTACAAAGGAGGACATCATTGACTGATTCATGTTGAATCCTGAATTTCGGATATATACGTTGGTTATTTAGAAACCAGAGGAAGATTAGGAATGGAAGCAGAATGATTTGAGTCTGGATTTCCTGCACTAACCAATCGCTGAGTGGCAGGTATCTAGGACTTGGTGTAAACCTCAGTTACTCTCATATGTATTGGCTTTTCACACACATAATGGAATGCCTATCACATTGTGATTCATTAATGCAACAAGTACATGAATTTCAGACTCGTGATTTTGATACATGATTGGTATCTGAATACAGAAGGTTTCCTGCTACTAAAGTATTCTTTTAATTGTACTTTCCTGATACAGTAGGTGATCATTTGGAAACTAGAGAACCGAGGAAGGTTTAGGAATGAAAGCGGGATGATTTATTGACTCATAAAAAAAAGGATGATTTTGGCTTTTGGAATTCATATCTGAATTTGAAGGTTCTTGAACCTGAGCTTTATTTCCCTAAGGTAAAGGCATAAAGCTACTCCATCTAGAGTAACATATGCTCAACATCCTCTTTGGAATGCATGGAGACAAGAGCCACTGGTCACAGGGTTTCATAAAAACAATCATCAGATTGGAACAACATTTTAATTTTTACATGTTTAGCTGACATATTCCCTTAGATGCCATTCATTGAATGGAAGAGCCTTATGGATCCCCATTTGATAAGAAATAGACAGAGAAAAGGCAGTTAATACCATTCTTCAACACAAATAGTGCTCATCAATCAGATGTCAATTTGTTAATATATCTCAAAAAGTAAAAGTGAAAATAAAATCACTTACAAGCACTCCCTCCCTTATATCCTCCACAAGCATCTGAAACCTTGTCCCAGTTCTTGATTGTTTAGTCTTATTTCATATTTCATATCTCCATTTTCCTCCTATGGAAAACAAGAGCCCAAGCTCTCTTTCAACTTCATTGTAGAAAATGAAAACATCAGTTGTGAATTAATAAGATAAGATTTGTTCAGGTAAACATAACTCACAAAACCAAATGAGACCTGCGGCTTCTTCTTGTTTTCACCGTGCATAACTGGTTTTCCCTATGGGTCAGCACATATACGGGCTTTGAAGCTTCTCTCCATGGGTTTGCCTCCAATACTAGAAATAAAGAAAACAGGTTATAGATGTTAAAGTAGAAACAAAATGAACACAAATGTTTAAAATGTTTTCAGTTCCTTTAGGCTGAGTTTGGAAGGAGTACAAATGCAAATATGTAGTGTAAAACCTTATATTTTGTATTATATTGTATGTATTTAGGCTGTACATATTTGCATTTGTACTCTTTCCAAACTGAGCCTTATGGATCTGCATGCCAAGAGCGTGAGACATACTAAAATATCACCAAAGAGGAAAAGTGAACCCATACTCTTCACCGGTGGGAGAAATTGAATGTTGTTTTTAAATGGTCACATATTAAAATTAAATATAGCAAAGCTCATTTGTCAAAGGAAACTACAACATAATATTGGGAGAAAAGGTAAATACACTAGTTTAACTGATTCGGTTACAGTACAGTTAAATTCAATCAGCAATAGATGATAGAAAGCCCCCTACATTCGGACATGTGGCCCTCCTACATTCAGACACCTGTCCTTCTAAGATAACTACAACTGAGATACTGAGAAAACCAGAGCCTCAACCAGACCTCCGCACTGAGAAACATCCTTGATCAAGTTAGTTGGTTTCTTAATACATGCTTTGATTTTACAGTTTATAGTTTACTATTCAAGTTTGTAACACATGCTTTGATTTTACAGTTTATAGTTTTTCACCAAAAAAAAAAAAAAAGATTTTACAGTTTGTAGTTTGATTTTACAGTTTATAATTTATTGTTCGTAATACATGCTTTGATTCATTCGTGTTCAATCAGTTTTCCGTTTCACTTCTCTATAGTAGTTCATGTATGTATTAGAAGTTCAACATAGATTAATGTGTAGGTATTTAGAATGCAAAACCATTTTTGGGTTACCCACAGTGGTCGGGAATGTTATACAGTCGCTGTTGATTAAGGTATCATTGTCGAATTTCAGATGACCGGCTCTTTTTTGAGCTTGGATGAGATCGCCGACCGCCAACGATCATTTATGTGTAGTTGACGGTGGCCGGGACCATCCTACCATCCATGTGGATGAAGCCGTCGGTGGTCGAGTTTTAGCTAGACAGTTGATTTTTTTTTTTTAAACAGGCGACCACCAGCTCTTCATTAATATCTAATGAGATCACCGACAACCGGAGATCAATTACGTTTGGACGCCGGTGACCGGGAGACTCATACGGTGGTGTTTATCAAGCCGCCGGTGGTCGAGTTTCAGCCAGACAGGGGATTTTTGTTTTTAATACAGGCGACCACCGGCTCTTCATATATATCTGATGAGATCACCGACCACCGGCGATCATTTACGTTTGGCCGCTGGTGACCGGGAGACTCATAGGATGGTGTTTATCAAGCCACCGGTGGTCGACTTTCAGCCAGACGGGATGTTTTTTTTTTAATACAGGCGACCACCGGCTCTTCATATATCTAATGAGATCACCGATCACCGATCACCGACGATCATTTACGTTTGGCGTCCAGTGATCGGGAGGCTCATACCATGGTGTTTATCAAGCCGCCGATGGTCGAGTTTCAACCAGACAGGGGATGCTTTTTTTAAGACAGGCGACCACCGGTTCTTCATATATATCTGATGATATCACCAACCATCGGCAATCATTTACGTTTGGCCGCCGGTAACCGGGAAGCTCATATGATGGTGTTTATGAAGCCGCCGGTGGTCGAGTTTTGGCTATGATCACAACCCAACATTCGCATATTGAAGTCGGGTTAAGAAGGTGACAATGTATGGGTCGTCGGGTCGGGTCTGTCCCGATTTGAAGTCTTTTTTTTTGTGAGAATGCTACTTATTAGCGACTCGGTTCGGTTTAACCATATTTAAGTCGGTCCAATTTCCAACAGGGCGTGGTTTTAGTGTTTTCTGATAATTTAAACCAAATCCGATTTAATTAAATACTGATAATTTATAACAAGTACTTATATTTAATTATTGATAATTAATAACGATGTTAATAATAATTAACATTAATTAATTCCGTTTGTTTTTGAACCAAACCAGGTTTAATTAAATACTGATAATTAATAACGATGTTAATAATAATTAGTTAATATTCATATTAATTAATAATAGTTATTTAATATTCATATGTGATGTAACCGGTTCTGGTCACATACTAAATTTCTTTTATTTTTTGGCTAAGTATCTTGTCATTTGACCTACTCCCAGGAGAGGATGGTGGAGCTCCCTGGTGGTGAATTGCCTGGGAGAGAGCTATGCCAAGCTTGGGAGAGCTATGCCAAGCTTGGGAGAGCTATGCCGAGCTCCCTGATGGTGAGCTACCTTGGTGGACTCGTCATTTGACCTGCTCCTAGGTGGCCTATAACTCAGAGGATGGTAGAGCTCCCTGGTGTAGCACAACCCGATTGCCCTCTGCATGAGATGATCTCCTCTCCTTTATAGGGGACGAGAGCTGAGGGACCTGCGAGAACTGAACCAGGGGGCCCGGGGGTATTTACCTGGCGGGGACTCTCCGATGCCTAAGTTAGCACTCTGATTGTAGAGAGTTTGAAGATGATATTAGAGAAATGAGAGAGCCAGAGAGCAGGGATTACCTCCATTTTTTCATTCTCTCCCCCTTTGTCTTTGGGGGTCGGAGTCCTTATATAGTGGTGTCCTGTCAAATCAGGCGTAACAACCTCTGTCAAGTCAGGCATGACCGCCTCTGTCTCTCTGCCGCAGCCGTTACTGCCTGAGCTGAGGTGGCGTGTGCAGGCGGCTGTTGTAGAGTACGGCTCTGCTAGTCAAAGGACAGTTCTCAGGGTTGGCAGGCACGGCGCCGCTTGACAAGAGACGTGGGCGCAAGTCTTCGGATCTGTCAGGTACGATTGTCAAGCAAGAGATCTTCCTGTGATATTCCGAACTGTTCTTCTGTACCGAGCTACCCTGCAAGTGGCGAGCTGCCTATGGTGAGCTGCTTGTGGCGAGATCTGTCGAGCTGCCTGTGGTGAGCTATGTCAAGCTGCCTGTGGCGAGCTATGCCGAGCTGCCCAGTCAAGAGGCTACAATTGGTTTGCATGAGTTGCCAGGTGCCACAATTTCACTGGAGGGCCAAATCTGCCCTCATCAATATGAATTAATAATAATTAAATGATAATTATATCAATAATGTTAATTATTAATATTATTATTCTCAATTAATAATTATTAATATATTATTAACATTTCTAATTTTATAATTATTAATATTAATATTAAAATTTCTCAGTTAAATGACAATTTTTTTCATTGTTATTTATAAAATTGTTATTTCTCTACTGAGGACCATGAATACATATAATTGCAATTATCAAATAATTTTAAATTTGAAAACTTAGTATGTTCAAAAAATGATGATCAATATATAAATAACTTTAATTATTAATTTCCCCGTACTTAGTATGGGGTCATTCACATACGTACCTAACAATAACTATATATATTAAAAGAAGGTTTTCTTTTCTTTACATTTACATTAATTTTGAAATTATAAGTAATTTTTAGCAATAAGTAGTTATTAATATTTCCAGTAACTTTGGTCAATTATTACTGAAAAAATAATAATTAATTACAATATTAATAAATATAAATTTCATAATTAAAATTTATTGATAAAATTTCATTGGAAAATTCATTTCAGTAAAATTAAAATTATATCTTTAACATTTAGTTTTCATATTATCAGTAATTTTTTAGTAATAAGTAGTTATTGATATTTACAGTAATTTTGGTCAATTTATTAATAAAAGAACCACTTTCGCTCATTTATGGTTTTCAATATTATTATTACCATTACTGCTATTAAAATCAGTAATTTTAATATTATAATTATTTCTATTATTAATATTCATATTCATTAATAATCTGAATAACCAATTTATAATTACTAACACTCGATATATAATAAAGATTATTTAATATCAATAATTATAAATAATAATATTATTTTTAGCAGTTAATATATTATTAACATTATTGGTTTTCAAATCATTAACATCAATATCTATCTGATATTATATAAGTAATTATTCCAATAATATAAGATGGTAAATAGGAAAATTTAATTACTAAATATGACTTGCTGAAAATTACTGAGTTAGGTAATTTATTCATTTAACTGGGTCCAATCTCCAACAAACTCCGGTTTATACGTTATACTGATCATTAATTAAAATATTATTAATATTAGTGATTTTACAATCACTAATTATATAACTGTGTAAATAAAAAAAATTAATTTATAGAAATTATTTGCTGAAAATTGCTGATTTTGGTACTTTAATTTCATGAAGTGTGTCTAAATTAATTATTGAAATAAATGATTACTAACAAATTAATATAAATTTTCATTAGAAAATTTAATTCAATAAATATACATTTATTTCATTTTTAGATTTACATTATTTTTTATATTATCACTATTTTTTAGCAAAAATTAGTTATTGATATAATCAGTAATTTTGTTCAAATTATTAATAAAAAATACCACTTCTATTAATTTAATTTAGTGAAAATTATATCATAAAAATTTGACTTTTTCAAATAAATAAGTGGAAGTTTTAATTATTCCCATAAGTATTGGATAGTACATTTATAATTACCATACTTATTGGAACTAATAATTATATTATATTATATTAATATAATTAATATTATTATATTATTATTATCAATAATTATAATTAATTATTACTAATAATAATGATTTCTCATAAAAATTAATTGCTGATTATAATTACTTACTGATAATTAATTTCTTATTTATAATAATGTTAATTATTAATTAGAATGCAATCATTTTATATTTATATTAATTCATATTAATTATTTTATAAATATATAATTAGTGCTAATTATTTACAAAGACCCCCCTATACTATGGGGTGTGTGACAAAGACCCCCTTTCGTTAGCCCCTTCCGTTGAAATCCGACGTTACAAACAACAGCAACAGACTTTCGAAGTCCTCCCCCTCTCTCTCTCTCTCTCTCGAAGACGATCTCTTGAATTATTGTGCTAATGAATTCTCTTCGCAGTCAAGAAAAGTGGCCATAAACATAGAGTGGAGGTCCAAAACGACGTCGGGCTTAGCACAGTCGCTTATCGTCTTTTCCCCCAGTATCTCGTCAGGGTGAAAGAGAGGTTGATGGAAAGTGATGAATCAATTTTTTGTGCTAAGTACCTCGTGATTTGGTCTGCTTCCAAGTGGTCGATGACTCAGAGGCCGAAGTGAACTTTGGCTGGTTGAGGACCTAGATGCCGAGCTGACCAAAGGGCCGAGCTGCCTGGTGGCGAGCTAGATTAATTGTTAACCTTCGTAGTTCTTTAGAGACCTACAAAGAATCAATGTCAGAGGACCCAGGGTGGCTAACCCGGCAAGGTCGCTCCGATGCTTAAGTCAGTATTCTCATAGTAGACTGCGAGCTAAAAATCACAAAGTACGAGAGATAGAATATGCTTACTTGCCCCGCTATGCCATTGGGGTTGGTGCCTTTATATAGGCATTGTTTGGCGTAGGCTTCACGCACCACATCCGAGATTTTCGAGAAGTCATCTAAGTAGTCTGAGATTCCCTGAGGCAACCGCCATGCACGTTGATCACCCTCCGAATCGTTCGGAACGTGGACCAACTTCCAAGGATCGTGAGAGTGTTAGGATATGCATGCCAAATTTGTCAGCGAGCACGTCTTGCAGGCCGCAATGTCGGTGCCTGAGCTAGGCCGCCAATTCGCGCTTGGGCCAGGCCGCCTGGTTGGCGCCCGTGCCAGGCCGCCAGTTCGCGTTGGGTCAACCCGCCAGGTGAGACACCATCAAGTTGGCTAATGCAAGTTGTTGCCTAAATGGTTTCAAGTGTCACCTAATTATTCCGAATTGCCATGTATCACAATATGATTGGAGGGCAAAATCCGCCCTCATCGGGAAGATAGAGTTAACTCATTGTTGTCCTCATTGCACCAGCCAGCCTTCCCCGCCATATGTCAATTATCGAACTGGAAAAGCTGGAACAAGTTAGAATTGATTAGATCAGATAGGCAAAACTCGGCCGCATTGAGACCCATCATAAAATCCACTTAATTATCTTCCCCCAGAGTGAACGACGACAGCCCGTCGCAGAATTCTGAATCCATCGCTGTGGAGGTCGCAACGTCGACGCCAACCGTGGAGGTGGAGGGCACTACCGCAGCACTGGCATCATTAATGTTGACGTGTTCAACTATCTGGTTGCATGGTGGACCGAGAAAAACTTTGATGCACCTCACTGCCTTGGGCCGAACCACTCTAGATTCCGTGTTGGCCGTCGGTGATGGCTCGATTGGCTTCTTTTTCATGTTGTTGTCGTCGTCGTCATCTTTAGACACGTTTGAGTGCCTATGAGTAGAAATATTTATTGTTTTAGGATGGTCTTTTACCTTCTTTACTAATTTAGTGTTCCAGTAGTTCTTGATTTCATTGTCCGTTCATCCTGGAAGCCTCCTTGCTATCAGCGACCATCTGCACATTATAACACAACCAGTTGCTCCTCACACCGTTCAGAAGATTATTATAGCAATTAAACGGATTTCAAAGAATGAAATGCCCTAGTTGAGCTGATCTGGAGGTTGTGATCATCGTCATCCCTCATCGCATGACAGGAACCCGAACTTGTGAACCATTCCTCATAATGCCCACTCCACCCTGCATGCTACTACGAATCTCAATCTGGGCAGGACAGACCGAGAACTGCGGGCAGCTCTCATCGCTTGTGACATCAGAGCAGGATGTGGCAGAGCCACCTGCAGTCCCAGTGTCCGACCGAACAACTTCAGATTCCGATTGATTTCCACCCTGTTGTAGAGAAGCAGTCTGAGACATCATGGCCACCCATAGGGGCAGTAGGCTTGGACTCCTACTGGAGCTGCTTTGTGTTGAGACATCATGGCTACTTCTCCCTTGAAGTAACTATTTTCCTGATCAAAAAGCAGAGCAGAATACAACACAACAAAAGTGAAACCGCGAGGAGGTCCCGGTGGCTATGAGAATCATGTCTTTGGTGGTCAGTTTGCGGTGGCTTGGTTTTGTAGTCTGGTGATGGAAATGGCGAAGACAAACAGGAATCCTTCCAGAAATGAAGTTGTGATCAAGGGTCGATAACTGAAGCTGATAGCTCTGTTCCACCCCAGGTATCAGAAATAGAACCGGAGAGATTATTGTACCGAAGAGCAAAGAAGGTGAGAGAAGGGGAGCGGGTAAGACATACAGGAATCGAACCTGACAAGGCGTTGAAGCTGAGGTTAAGCCTGTAAAGGCTCGTAGAGTTCCCGAGACTAGTGGAGATTGTTCTAGTGAGCGAGTTGTTGCTAACGTCAAGAGTTTGGAGCAATGGACAAGACCGATCGAAGGAGGAATTTAACTTGAAAATCGGTTGTTGAAGAGATAAACACCTCTCAGATTGGGGAGGAACCCAAGAGAGGTGGGAATCATGACTGTGATAATGGGTTTCCTCCGTCCTTTCATTTCGGAGAGTTGGGAGAGAGAGAATGAGAGAGGGGTGAGGAAGGGGAAAAGAATAGAAGAAAGGGAAAATAATTGGTTAAATAGGTTTTAAGAGAAAAAGGGCAAAAAAAATACCGATATAAATATATATATATATATATATATATATATCTCCTTACTTCAAATTCCCTTCCTAATTTTCTGTTTTTTCTAAATTTTTTATTTTTTTAATTCCATATAATTACTTATTAAACCAATAAGAAAATCACATATGCTTAATTATTTTTAATAACCATAGAAAAAGAGGGATTTGATTTTCTAATATTTAGTCAAGTGACACCACTTTCCCCCACTTCCTCCTAAATTGTCTCTAATTCCTATTTATCTCCTAAATTATCTCTAACTCCTATTTATCTCTTAAATTATCTCTAATTTAGTACAGAAATTCTCTCCTAAACTATCTCTAATTCCTTTTTATCCTCTCCCACACTCTTTATCTATATCTATCTAAAAAAAGTCAATTATGAAAATTCAGAACTATTTAAATGCTATAATGAAATTATATACTAAATTTAAAATATTTATTCAAAACACAAAAAAAAAATCAGTAGATTTAATAATATTTATATTATTAATAATTCAATATTTTTACATAATTCATCAAAAAATTATGTAATAACAATATAAATTATAATTTTATGAATTATTCACTTTAAATGTTATTCAAATAATAAAGATTTAACATTAAAAAATAAAACATTATTTAAATATTTCAATAACTAAAAATCTTAAATAGAAAACAATAAAAATAGCTAAATAGTATAACAAAATATTTAATATTACGTAATAACATTAAAATAAATAAAATTTACATAACGAAATTATGTAATAACATTATTATTTCAATAACTAAATAATATTGTAAATGACTATTTTCATGTATATCAATTAATAATTATAGAAAATAACTATCAACAAAATTATGTTTATTGTTAATAATTTTATAATAATAGTGTATATTCATTATATATTTATACATACTATATTTAATATTTATTTTATTTTCAATAATTATTTATTGTTTTTTGTAAATATGCGTTCAATAATTATTTATAAAATCTATTTTTACCTTTTTATTTAATAGAAAATTATCAATAATTATTGAAGATTAATCTACTATTATTTAACTTTTGAATTTTAATTTATCATATTTATTGTATTTTTGTTATAAATTTATTTTCATTAATTATATCTTTTTTATTAATTTATAGACTAATACTTATTAGAGATTAAACTATTATTTGGGGTTACACTATTTATTGACTAATTTAGTATACTTTTAGTATTTATTATATTTTTTAATTATTGTATTTTTATTATATATCTATTATATTTTCATTATAAATTTATTTTCAATGATTGTGTACATTTGCTATAAATTTTCAATAACTATTGGAGATTAAACTATTGTAATTTATTAGAAATTAGACTATAAATTTAGTCAAAATTAGTAGTGTTCAATGATTTGTTCAGTTCAGTTGCAGGTTGTTTTGCCAACCAAATCGATCTGGTCAAGTCCGAAGTTTATCACTCTAAACCGATTGACCATTAGTGAAAACCCACCAACTCGGGTTGTATCGATTTGGGTTTATTTTCGGTTTAGTTTGTTCAAAAGATTTAAACTTAAAAATTAACTTTAAATTTCATAAACTAAAATGATATTATTAAAAAATAAATTACAAAAATTAAATGTATGATATAAAATATTTTGGACTAAGAAATATGGGAACTTTCCTACTTTCCCATATTAAAAAATTAAATTCAAAATATAAAATATTGATATATATTTATTAAACCAAACCGATCTGAAATACTAGAAAACTGACCAACTCGGGTTGAATGTAATCGGATTGTTCATTAAAAAGTTAAAATATAAAAAAAAATTATTTACTCTTATGTATTTCTATTGTTTAACTTTCGCTTAATAAAGCTCGTGCATCACACGGGTCCTCGTCACCATGCCTCTCATTGCTCCATTATCCCCACCCTGCATTCTCTTTGACTTTCTCTCCTCTCCACTTCCCACAACTCCCAAAGCCATGTCACCCAACTACCTAAAAATATTCTTATAATCTCTCTCCTAAGGTATCTCATTTAAACCAATAGGAAAGTATCATGTTGCCCCACTCTCTAATAAATTTCTAAAATGCATCCCCCAAACTTTACCCACTCTCCCTCATTTAAAATATTCATATTAATTAATAAATAATTAAATATGGTTAATATTTAATCCCACCCATATCAAAGAGTATTAAATAGTGTTATTACCAAAAGTTAATGAATACAGTTAGTAAATTAGCAAAAATTAAATATTCTTATTAGTACAGTTAGTAAATTACCAAAAATTAATAAATATTGTTATTAACTAACTCATTAACAACACATTATAAGAAATTAAAAAATCTTTAACTAATTTATATAAAATTGAGAAATATAATTAACACATATCAAAAAGTATAAAATTTTAGTTATTGTTATTATTATAATTAATAACCAAATACAAATGGGGGAATAAAATATTATAATGTTAGAAAATGAAATTATTAATTAATTTATATTAAAAAATAAAAGATAAATTAGTGTAATTTTGTTAGTAAACTATTAAATAAAAATATATATTTAATAACAATTTAAAAAAATCAATAAATCCCCATAGTTACACAAATGTAATAAAATTTTCAAAAATTTTCATAAAACCACATTTTTGTACAATAACATTTTTGAAATTAAAATATATAAAGTATTTGAAATTTTATTTAAAATGCATTAAATAATTATTGAAAATTATTATAATATTTTGGAAAATCTAGCAAATTTTATTACATTTGATAGATTTTGGAAAACCATTGAAAAATTATGTAATTTTCATCGCAAATTATTGAAAACTAGTAAAGATAGATGACTATGGGAAATAGAAAACTATAATTTGAACAAATAATTACACAAATTATTAAGATAAATTAGTATAATATTGGAAAAAAGGAAATTATTGGTTTGTTTATATTAGAAATTATAAGATAAATTAGTATAACTTTGTAAGTAAACCATTTAAAAATAAAATAAATTATTTAATAAAAAATTAAATAAATTTGAATAAATCTTCAAAATTACACAAGTACAATAAATTTTCCAAAATTTTCATAAAATTAGATTTTTGAATATTAAAGACAATTTAGTATACTTTTAGAAATTTACCATGTGATTGATACTCAATATATCCTTTTGATCATATCTATCATCAAATTGAATATTGGGTTCATGGGTTGACAGGGACAATGTTTTCATATCTAGATCAAACCAGTTGGTTAGACCGGAAAATTTGGGAATCGGACACCATTTCACCTCAAAACCACATTTTTGTCAAAATACTGTTTATTTGGTTAGCGAATCGCTAACCTAGGCAGTCAAACCATCAACCTAGACAACCGTTCAGACCGAATAGTCAGACCATTCGATTTTTTTTTTGTCAGAGTGAGTCATCCTTTCATACCAAATAGTCAGACCATTCGACCCAAGAACGGTTCCCTATCCGGTCCAATTTTGAAAACCTTGGACGAGGATTGGGTGTCTTGCCTTGAGATTGGCTTGGTGTGCGGCATGGCTTGGGCCAAGGTTCAGCCCATGGACCAACCCGACCCACGACACGACATGGGCCTGTGCGGGTTTGGGTCGTAGGCCATGCCGAACCAATCCCCAAATTACCCTAGAGGAGGGAGGCACGACCTAGGATGCCTCGTGGGCCAGTATGACACGACTTGCATTTTGTGCGGGCCACATGCGGGTCGTGTCATGTCGTCCCAGCATGACCCAATTTACACCTCTACTTGAACCCACCTAATACTGGGGACAGGGTAGGGAAATTCGAGGATCCTCCATTCTTGATGAGGAGTGGGGTGCCTTGCCCCTGAACTCGCCTGACATTGAGTAGTGGTTACCTTGCCCTGAATCCGCGTGACACTGGGGACGGGGCAGGGATGGGGTAGAGTGTCTTGACTATGGGGCAAGTTAATGGATGGGGTGCCCTGCCCTGAACCCACCCCATTGTCTTTCCTATATAATTGTTAATTATTAGTGGAATTAATAAAAATGTTAGCTTTTATAATTATTTTTATTCATTTAAAATTAATCAAAACTTCATTTAAAAATAAAAAATAATAAAAATTATTAAATTACTACAAATTATTAATAAAACTAATTTTATTAAAAATATTTGTTCATATTCAATTAACAATTATTATTTTTTATAAATCAACATTAAATGAAAAATAAAATGATTAAATCTTTTAGATTTTCCCGTGCATCACACAGATCCCTGCTAGTATATATTAAAGGAAGGTTTTCAGGTTACAACCCCCACCATTCAGACATGTGGCTTCTTCAAATTTAGACACATGGCATTTTCTGAAAAGTTGTTAAAGCCCACAACCCACTACCATTATTCAGACAACTGGCCTTTTCGGTTTCTAGAAAGCTAGACAAATAACAATTTCTGAGAAATTCCTGCTAAAGCCCACGACCCACTGACAGGCTACAACCCCCCACCATTCAGACACATAGCCTTCTCATTTTTCTGGAAAGCTAAACACATGGCATTTTCTGAGAAGTTGCTACTAAAGCCCACAACCCAATACCATCATTTTCAATCCATTCCTAAAAAAATGCAAAAAGTGGTAGTGATTGCAAGTTATCCATTCCTAAAAAATGCAAAAGTGGTAGTGATCGCAAGTTATCCATAACCACTTCTACGTACATTCTATCAATCTCAGTTAGTCATTAACATTCTATGTATCATAACAAAAGAAAATTATCCATATTCTAATAATTATTGAAAAGCTATTTTCTAAAATAAATATTTCTTAAAATTTTAATAATTATTTAAAATATTAATAAATATAAATTTTACATCGTTGATTCCATAATGTAAATTTATTATTGATTCCCCATACTTGGTATGGGGTCAATCACTAGTTGGAATAGAGTACACAATACCAAAAAAGAAGGTAGTGATTGCAAGAATGATGGTCATCGGATTTACTCTTTCATGGAAGGTCCCTTTTGTGGAATGTAGGCTTTCCTTCGGATTCCAAAATAGAGCCATGGAGGGCAAGACAAAGAGAGCAAAAGAGACCTTCTTCCTCGAAGGTCACCAGAAACGATAGGGAAACTTGTTTGTTCTCCCATTCTCCCTTCGCAACAGAAGGGAAACTCAAAACAGTTTGTGAAGAGACTCGAAAGGCTGAGCTCTCTCGAAGAGACTCAAAACCCATGTTCCTTCTCCCTACAACAAGCAATTTGTGAAGTCTTGGCCAAAGCCTTGGCTTCGAAAGTCGAAAGAAGGTCGAAAGTCATGCACTGTTTAGATTCATCTACACGCACAAAATGTTTGCACATGAGACCACTAATACGATTATATTCCGTTTACTGAATGGAAAGCGCATCCATTCCGTAATGATAACCAAGCGAAACTTGTGATAAACCAAATCAAAATCACTTGTGCTTAAGCATCTGTTGTATTGGAAATAAAGAGAGGATGCTGCCATGAAGAAAAGGAAAACAAACCGAATTTCCGGAGGAGGGGAACAACCAATGTTTCGAAATATGAAAAATGAGGTCGACAATCAACCTAAAACGTTGAGCGTGATGATCCTTCGTCGTAATAAATATTAAATAATTTTATTAAATGAGAAAAACATGTAATTATTATAAAATAAAAATCCAGAATTCAACTGATCAAGTTATTATTGCTGACAATATTTCCTCTCAAAAATAAACAACAGTAGTTAAGAACTCAAGATTTTGGTCGGAATTTCAATATCTTGTCCATTTATTTTTACCTAAAATTTTGGGTCTTTTCGTGAATGAAGCAAATTTTTCTGCTTTTTGTTTGTCGTTGATTAGCTTTTTTTGATATCCAGCATTTGAGTCGGCGGTTACACATTCATGCATATCGGAACCCGAAAAATGGCGGGGCGGGAGAATGAGCATGAGCAGAGCGAAGCAACGCTGAAACTGACAGTTATCGGTGCAGAAGGCTTAAAGGGGATTCGATTTCTAGGAAGAATGAAATCGTTTACAGTCGCTTGGGTCGACCCACAAGTCAAGAGATCCACCAGAATCTTAAACAGTTCCTCCACGAGCCCCCTTTGGAACGAGCAGCTCTCATTCCCCTTATCTTATCAAACCCTACAAAACCCTAATTCCCGCATCATTATCCAGGTCCTCTCGCCTTCGTTCCTAGTCCACAATCAGAAGGTCATTGGGTCCACGGTTCTCTCCCTCTCTCAGATCCAATACGAAGGAGAGCTATTTACTTTGCAGCTCTGGAGACCGTCAGGGAGGGCTCAGGGTTTGATTAGAGTATCCGCTTGCATCGAGCGTATTCGTGGAGCTGGAGGTTTGTATCCACTGCCACTGGTAGGTTGCATTACGGGGATTCCTGTTGTTGACAACAATACAATATATTCGTTTGTTCCTGATCAAACGGCCCCGATGGAAATTGGATCCGTTCCTCCTGTTCCATCTGCACCGCCGATGCCGCCGGCTGGCGGTGATGTACGGAAGAATATTTTTATCGGTTTTCTCAGTGGAGCTGTTGCTGTTATATTGCTTGGACTTAGCGCTTCTATTGACAGCTGAGAGGGAGGGAGAGAGAGTGCGTGTGTTTCTATGTTCCCTGTAATCATCATCTCTTCAGTTCGAGAAAGGATACTTCGATCTATTTTGTGTTTTCAGTTTATTTTGTTTCCATTTCCTGTGAAAAGGGAATATGGCATTATTCAAAGGGAACCCCTACCCCCTAGTAGGGCAGTAGCATCCAAGTTAAGGCAACTTGGATTGGATGTAGAAGCAGTTGCGCTCCCTTGACCATGGAAAATCCATGTTCTTTAGGGTTAGGGGGACAAGTCCTAATCACATCACATTTATGCAAATGTGGGCATGGCATCCAATTTTTGAATTGAGGTAGGGGTGCCCTTAGTCCTACCGTACTGATCTCCAGAGACGACAGTCCCTACGTTAAAAGCCATGATGCATCAGGTTCAGGAATCAGGACCAGGCATGCCCACGGATACGTAAAAGCAAAACACAAAACATGTCATTAAGACCATTATCAAGGTTGAGTTTCGAAGTACAGGAATACAAATACAAGTATGTAGAGTGCAAAACCTTGTATTTTGTATGTATTTACACTGTTTTGCATTTGTACTCTTAACATAATTCTTCCTGCCTTTGTTGAGTGTTGATACACACGGACACGGTAACAGACTGCCTATCACAGAGCGTATCGAGCATGTTTGTAACAAGACTTTATTTGCATAGCATAGCTATGACTGGCAGATATAAACAAACTTTACTTTAGGCAAAGATTGATCGACTACTAATCCACCATTTCAAATGTTCCAACCACGGCAGTGTAACCATCTCCAGCAACAAAGAAGGGATGTAAGTCTCACAATGACAATGTGCATTAAAATTTTAATTAGGAGAGGGAGTCTAAGAAGACTACAGGCTGGTTGCCTCATCATGAGAGGAAAAAATTTGCAATTTTACACTGTGTCAGGAGGTAACAATAAATTATGCAAGGTTTTTCTGGTATTGGATGCTTCTCGCCTGCCTTTCTCCAGTGCAAAACCCATAGAGGAGGAAAAGAGAGCAAAACAAAACAAAATGGAACAAAGAAAAGGTAAACATTATTCTGTTTGGTGTCAAAAAAGAACAAGAAAATCCAAGGAACCCACACCAACAGACTTCTCACCATCTCTCCCTAGATTTAGACCTGCCAAAATAACAAAACCAAAGAATTGCAGACATCAGCATCTTGAAAATCGAAAACATCCGAAATCAATCCAAATGTAATAAGTAGGAAACATACAGACACCGACTCATCGCATGCAATTGATTCTCACATGGCATTCTTGTAGATATATGCAATAAAAGAATTGTGGTTTTCTGTTCTGATTTTAATTTCAACTTTTTTTGGTAAGTCAATTCCAATTTAAGTGATCGAGCCCATGGAGAGAGGGGAAGAAAAGAAAGAAACAAACCTTCAAGTCCATAGAAAAAAATCAAGACAGAGACGCCCATCCCCACAAAATGGAAGTATATGTAGGTTGACAAATAATCCTAGTTGCTCCACATACAAGAAGACAACTTTGAGCCCTTGTCAGCAAGGTTTGAAGTATCATTACGATACGTCCAATGCAGGGATACCACATGGCGTATCGTATTGGTTTTCAGGGTCACCCATACGGAAAATGATAGGGGTTGGGAGATATGAATGTTTTCAGATGTTAAAAGGTGATGTGAAAGAGCCCCTGTCAAATTATGAAACCAAACAATTAAAAAGTATATATCCGAGTTGTTGTCATGTTGTACCTGCCTATGTCCCTATTACCAAGGAAACCTCTTTCCCTTCCTCCCTGAAACCCTCTCCTGTCGTCTCCAGGCCTTATCCATACATCTCCAGTGCCACGGGATCTAGGTCTTTCCATGAATTCCATGCTTCTAGACTCCTCTGATAAACTAGATTGGGAGGGTGGCCTCTCAGGAAAGGAAGCAGACCTGCCTGATCCTGAGCCAGGCCTATCAACAACCTTTTGCCCAAACCGAATCTTGTCATCTAAATCACGAATAAGCAGTTCCAGGTCCCTCTCTTTGTGAAGTATCAATTCACGTAATGTAGTTTGCTCTCCTCCAGACGCTTCTTGCAGAGATTCCCCATTTGCATCAATAGCTACTTTCTCTAGCTCCTTCCTAAGGTGGTCAATCTCTTCTTTAAGCATCTTTTCTTCCTCTGTCTCAGGCCTGAACAAAATAGCTTTAGTTAAAAATAGATGTTACGAAAAATCATTCATCCAGTTTATATGATATCCATGCATATTCAAACATACAAGCATTTGATCATAGACAAGCAGGTGACAGACCGACAGGGATAGAGTAAATCTACATTGAAGCATAGGCAATTAGGCAACACCTGGAAAAGGTTTGCATCCACAAAGTCAACTGATAAATTGGGTCATTAATTCTCATGAAAGAGAGTCGAAAAGGAAGGAGGGGGCCCTCACAGGCATATCCTAAGGAAGTTCATCATCCAAGAAGCCTTAATGGTCAATTTGGGTCATTAAGAAAGGCACAAAGATGTAGGACTTTTCTTAATGTAGGAACCTGATCCCCAGTCCCCACATACTTGTTTCACCCTGTATGATTGGTCAATTATTGTATTTTTACCAAGATGTGTTCTTTATTAAAAAATTAAGATGTCTCTAAATCACCACTATAATAAGAATTAATGAACTACTAGGGACATTTAATGCAAGCTAAAACACTTATGGATAAGGAAAAGCTAAACAGATTTGAACATGTAAACACAGAATAGATATTACCCTAGATGGACTGCATGATAGAATTATATTCTTGTACCCAACCTCAAATGGTTGGAATAAGGTGTCGATGATGGACATGAATACATGATGATATCAATGACAAAAACGATAACATCCTAAAGAATCTTTTCAAATATTTCAACACAAACTTGTAAAACATGGAAGAGACAATGCATAATAAACAAAAGCCAGCAAGAACAAATGAATCACAATACGCCAACTTCTCAGGCTATTTTCACATTCATGCTTTAAAGAGTTAATGAGTTTAATTTCTAATTGTTTATTTGCTCTTGGAATATAAAAAGTTTTTTTTTATGAATGTCTTGGAATATAAAAAGTTACAGAAATAATAAACAAATAACAGATCTTAAAGCAACCAATTGTGACATATGCACCATTAACTACATCAAACTTTGATTTTGGCATTTACCCAAATTAATAATACAATAACCTTCTAAGATATTTCAGCTTCTAAATGAGAATGTTGATTTAGGTCTGACAGCAACCACTCTATGCAAGAAAATGACAAAGGCTAGCTCTACATCCAGTCCATCCCCTCCCAAGACCCCAGATAGTTAGGACCAGCATTGGGTCATGCCCCTTTACTGGAATTATTACATATTGTTCTCACAATTTCATCAAAAAGCCTTAACTTATGTTACTTAAAATCTTCCCCGTCATCAAAAAGCTTTTCAACAACTTTTTCTTTTTTTGGCAACTATTCAAGGGATTCATATTGCTTTTGATATCCCCCATAAATAATATTAGTCCCAAAAGAATTTGAAAGAGGAAGAGTCCATGGATCGTTTATGTATTCATTGCTCCTTGACTTGTAGAGTTTGGTCACACTTCTTTCATGAAATGGGCATTACTGGGTGATGCCAAGATCGATTCAGGAACTACACAACTTCGTATATTCTGGGTCTTTCCAAAAGAGAAAAAAATCATTTGGAGGACCACTCCAGCTGCAGTGATCAGCTCTATTTGGTCTGAGAGGAATAACAGAGTTTTTAGTGATCTTTGTAAAAGTTCTGATGAGTTGATCAATAGTATTGTGGCTAAACTAGCTTCTTGGTTATCAGTTGTTCCTGAGTTTAGAAATCAGAATATGTTGCTGATTCTAAATTCAGTTAGTTTATGGGACATCTGATGCTGGGGGAGGCAGTCTTTTTTGCTCCTTCATGTGTATGTATTTCTTCAGAATTAATATTACATTACCTTTTTTTCAATATATATATTAGTCCCAAAAGAAAGAAAGGCAAAATAGCCCAGGGGTAAGCCCCAAAAATCAAATACAAATCCTATCAATAAACACCCTCTCTTGCAAGAGAATCAGCAGGAGAATTGCTCATGTGAACACCTCAACAAATAAGGCATTCAAGTTGTTTGACAAAGCCTTGGATTCCCAAATGAAGCATCCCAATTTCCATGGAACCACTGCTCCAATCTTCATCCATTGAAATTGCTATTTGTCAATTTCCCTCCACCTCTAGCTTAGAAAAACCCATAGAAGGAACCTAATCTTTAGCCCCCCTTAGCTAGCAGTGAATGAAGCTCAATCTTTATTAAGTCACTTGGCCAAATAGGACATAAATAGACCAGCAGAACACCACCCTGATCATTCCTATATGATCCAAATATCCAATACCTGAATTGTACAGGCTTCTAAAGCACAAGTTTTATCTGTAGTTCCATACATGATTGAGTGGAAGAGATCAATGCTGAACTCTAAAACCTCTTGTTATTGATGATGAGGCCACTGAATTCCAGTTCCTGATAATAACATCCGATGAGGTGTACATCATAAAGACATCTGTAGTCCGTACCTGATGAGCCACTTAAATAGAAATAGTCTAAATCAAATAAAGGCATCCACAGTTTGCTCCTTGCAAGTGAAGATTCTCTATGCTCCTTGCACACAAACCAAATAGAAGCCCATGTGCATCTCCATAGGTCTTGCCACTCTTTTCTAGGAGAAGAATGAAGGTCAAAACAAAATTTCAATGTTCCAGAAAAGGCATCTAGGTGGAACCCAAGTAAGAAGAGAAATGCTCCCAATACCAGTCACAAATAGCAGGAAATTAGCAAGTCAAATGTGATTTCACAACTTGCCTTAGATAATGACCAGATGAGGACAAAGGTACCAATTACTACAATGTTGAAGAAATCAAAGGTATTAATCCTTTGACATTAGGGGGAACAGGGCAAAACCAAATAGACTTGTATGGAAAATCCAAGGGAGCAAGGGCTGAATGAATGAGAACATCAAAATAAAATAAAAGAAAAAGAAAAAGAGGCACACAATAATGAACCATAGGAGTCCACAGCCCACAACCTACCATGATCCAAGATGGAATAGAAGCACCTTCTTGGGAATCAACCAGTGACAAGGCATCAATTGATTCATGATCCCTCTCAAGCCTTTCCAAAACCAAGAACCCAAGAAAGACCAGTAAAAGAACTAGAAACATTAGGAGGCAAATCAATTTACAAGTTTGATTCCTATTTAAATAGCATGGAATATTTTGCCGCTTCACTAAGAAGCCATACAAAATAAATGGAAAAAAAAATCTAGTTAAAACTAGACAAAATTATTCAAAAAAGAAAACCAGAAACTTAATAAGGATATTTAGATAAGCTTAACATCTGATGTAATAAATGCTTAGTGACAGTCACAATTTTTGCTTTTTATCTATCTTTCTTCTTTACTATGATGATCATGCATGTACGAAGGTAGATTGATGGCCTCATACTCAGAAGCAATTTGTCATGGAGACTATTTGAGGGCAGAAATACTTGCTCTTCAGCAAAGATTGTGGATTGCAAAACCACTAGGCTTCAGAAATCTTGAGGTTGAAGGTGATTCCTTGTTAGTTGTAAATTGGATGCAACTGGACAGCTTAGGTCTGTGGAATCACAAACTGGCTATGAGAGGAGTGAGGTACCTAACAATATGAATTGGGAGTCAGCTTCAAATGGGTTAGAAGATCAGCTAATGGCCTGGATGATAGTCTTGCTAAACAAGGGATTAATAGGGTTTAGTTGTTGTCATGGTTTTCGAACTGTCGTTGACCTGGACGGTCGGGCCATTCAGCCCGGAAACCATTCAGGCAACTGGTTCCGTTTTACCCCAAACCCGGTCCCTGGCCAAAAAACGTTGAATCAGTCAATGACCCATTGACCCGAGCGGTCGAACCATCAACCCGTTCAATGGCTTTTGGCCTTTTTATTTGTAATTATTTTTTTAACTTTTTTGTCAGAATGGGCCGTCCATTCGAACCGGACGGTGGAACCGTCAACCTGGAAACCAGCGGCCAGACCAGTTACGTTTCCGGGTAGTTTTTTAAAACCATGGTTGTTGTGGCTTCCTTGTAATGTATCCTTGCATCTAAAGGGCTGTATTGCTCTCTTGTATCTCTTTTTGAGTGATTAAATAAAACTATCTGTTACTGATAAAAAATGATCACGCATGTAAAGTATAAAAGTGCCTGCCAGCTGCATGAATGCATCAATCGCCCCAAGAGGCCAAAACCCAAATAAAGAGTTAGCCCTAGCCAAGTAATCCAAACCATGAAGATACAATGAGTACACCAATGAAGCCAATTATTTAATAAGAAATTGGGGATTCTAGAAAGAGAAAGAAGCAATAGAAGATTAGGAAAATAATGCATTGTGAAGTGTTAAAAGAATCATTGTATATATTCCATGTTGGGGGGGGGGGGGGGACCAGTAACATCAAATAGAATTTCTGCGGTTTATTGGATAAATGAACTTTTTTTTTTGATCCATAACAGTGAATTTCATTGAGTTGAAGATGTAAGTACAAAAACAGAAAAAACAAGACAGTCACTGGCTGACAATGTGACACTATAACATAAGTAAACAGTTATACATTAAAACTTGCTCTGGCATTTCTCATTCTAACTCATTCTTGTTGATTCCCATCCTTGCTAAATTATCTATGCAACTGTTGACAGAACTGTGAATACATCTGAACAAACAATTCATATTGGATGATAAAACCAGTGCTTTTCCAATGAGAGATGAAATCTCTTAGGCCCCCAAAACCCTCAGCATTAATTGCAGCCAGTTTACAACTACCCGAGTCACCTTCAAGCACAAGCCCATTCCTTTCCAATGCCATATACTATCTTCTGCCCTTGTAGAAATTCTAACAGTTAACCCTCACAAAGTTGTCCACCCCAACCAGACCCAAATGACTCATTAAAACATTACCATCATGGCCTCTAATAAACGAAATTTTATTTCATAGCTCAACATATATTCAGAGCTCCTTTTTTCTCAGAAAATCATTCCTTGTGTTGTCACTGGCAGAGTAACAAATGCCTCAAATTAAATACTTCTTTATCAGTAACTAAAAAAATTGGGTCGATTAGCCAATAGTAGTTTTTTGATGGTAAGGTATTGACTTCACTTTTTGGTTGAGAAACAGGAAAGAGATAAACATTATGTTGGGGTAACTTAGCCCCTTGTCATCAAATACTATGAATAAAACCCACTGGAAAGACATTGAACTAATCTCCATGTACAACCCTTGCCATGAAGTCTGCCACTTAATTGTATATCAAGAAAAGGGGTGGCATCCCATATAGTGGTCAAAATCTTTAAGATGGATTTAAAATGATATCACTACTATCCACTGTCATCCAAGAAGAGTTACTCAATCGCAAGTAAAACAAGTTTACACCAAACTGTTCTCAACAAATTGACATGAGCAGAGATTTCAATCCAATGTACTCAAAATTCCCCACTACACTGCAAATTGTTGACACTCATGTAAGAATAAGAGATAAGAGGATGACACCAAGCTCTCCACCACAAAATTCCAAGAACACTAATCAAGTAGTCCTGTCTGTAAGTGGCAAACTAACTTGTTGTCAAGGAAATTGCATCAAGCTTA
Organism: Nelumbo lutea; assembly: GCF_056320005.1. Taxonomy (NCBI): domain Eukaryota; kingdom Viridiplantae; phylum Streptophyta; class Magnoliopsida; order Proteales; family Nelumbonaceae; genus Nelumbo; species Nelumbo lutea. The sequence continues at coordinate 8,468,080 of NC_142687.1, forward strand.
GATTTCGTCAATGGAAATTACATGGTAATCTATCAAGATTTCTAATTTCAAAGGCCTTTTTTACCACATCCCCGTAGTCCTATTTGACAAATTATTTGCATAGCTTCCATCTTAAAAGTTAAACCACACAGCAACTGGCCACCAAACGAATATCAAGGATTCACCATCCACATCAATTATTGTGATTTCGCATCCTAAGAATCACTGGGTATGTTTATTCAGGACCCCTATGGATATTATGAAGATTGTTGCATCTTATTTTCACTCTTAGTCGCACTAATAAGTAATTTATTCTGCAACAACAAACAATCAACTGCTGAAGTGGTCTTAAAAGTTGTACCATAAAATTGACTAAACACATTTATATATTAATAACGAAGGAGAATGAAAGAAGAAGACGGAAAACTCCACCTCCCAAGAGCCAAAAGCAGGACAGATATGCTAGCCAAGAGATGTTATTTCGGTAGGCATTTATAAGTTGTCAAATGATTAACCATGCAGCAAGAAAAAACATATATGTCCACACAAATAACACTCCGTGGAGATAAAACTCAAAAGAACAGAATGCGCTCCTAGATAAGGAAAGAATAAGAACCTGTCAACACCACGATGCTCCAACTCTAAGTCAATCTTTCGCCAATCTTTCCCTTTCTCTTCCAATAAAACTTCTCGGGGCTTGGCATCTCCAAAAGGATTAATCTTTGGCCGAGTTTTTGGTGCTCCCTCCGGTGCCTGCGCGGCAGGGCTCCCTGGACGGCTCGATTGTGCACTTGAAGGCCTACTAGAATGAGAACTTGTCGGCTGACTCGCCCTCCGGCTGTCAATCTCCAAATCTAACTTCCTCCAGTCCATTCCTTTCTCAGCTAAAACCTCCTCTCTTGGGCGTGCGACACCGAATGGGTTGGATCTATTCGTTCTCACAGGTTCATTGGGAGCTACATCGCCCTTTGGCGGATCCAAAACAAGCCGCGGTCGCTCACGATCCCCGTCACGCAATCCTCCCCTGCCCCACCGATCTGAATCCGGAGTGGAATCCCTGAAACCTGAACCAAAAGATGTAGATCTAGCAGGAAGTGGCTTTTTACCAATAGTCCAGTTATCAGCTTCGTCAGCCCTAGAACCACCACTTCCGGTACCAAGAGAGCAATACCGATCACGATCATGTCGTCCAGAATCCGCGGAAGAAAGGGGGAGCGGTTTCTTTGCCGCTGCCCAATTATCGACCTCGTCAGCTCTAGAAGGCTGATCGAAATCAGGAGTCCTAGGTGGGGGAGCCCTCCGTTCGTCGTCAAAACCCCCATAAGATCTCCGACCGCCACCACCACCCCAAGAGCCATCAGTGTCGTCGCCTCTGTCCCGCAAGCGTCCCGGAGGAGGCCCGGTACGGCCATAAGATCGAAATCCACCTCCAAGACGACCGTATTCCATCTCTTCGGGAGTCCTTTCTTTGGGTCCAGTAGGCAAGCGGAGCATCTCATCGGCAGTTAAACCCTTGGGCTCCAGAGAAGAATCCCGACGGGAAGCTCCTCCGACACCGACGTAAGTGCCAGTGGTGAACTCAGACAAGGTCATCTTCTTCTTCTTGGGTTTGGTAGCGGCGGCTTCCTTAAGACTGGGAAAATTCTGGGATTCCGCAGCGCCGGCGGCAAGTTTGGAATTGGCATCGGCGGCAGCACTCTCGCGCTCTTCGGCCTCGGCACGTTCGGCATCGGCAGCCCAAGCACCGATTCCACCCCAAGGTTTGGACATATTTGTTGTTGGGTGAGGTTGTTAATGCAGAAGAGATCTGAAAGCAATAGGTAGAAACGCACAGAGAATCAGAAGCCTAACTTTTGCTTTGTAACGTTGCTTCTCTTTACTATGCTAATGGTAATGGTAATGGTAATGGTAACAGACTAACAGACAAAGACAGGGCTCCTCCAGCGGAGCCGAGCTCAGCTCCGGTGACATGCGACAAAACGAGAGGGTTGGAGGGTAGTAATGTGTGATATACTGATATTGATATCCTTCTCTGTGTTAGTGTGTATAATTTAGAGCTGCGAATTGGACCGGACTGTGCCGGCCGCGATATGGACCGTCCCGAGGCCCGGCCCATACCCTGGTCCGTGTGGTGCTTGGGTTCGGCCCATATTATTTTATTTCAATTCAAAAATAATTGTATATATCAAAATTTCAAGATTTTTTATCTTGTTAGTTTATTTTAATTTTTTAAAAAAGCATTTATGCTGTCCACAGAATGGGCCCACTGGGTTTGTGGTGTGGGGCCATGCCGGGCTTCCCATTTGAGTGATTATGGACTAAACAAGCACCCAAACTCCTCGTACGGCCCGTTACAGTAAGGGTGGGTGGCCCACAAAAGTGGGCTATTATTACACCTCTAATATAATTTATTTATCCGTCTTTTTCTTCTTTCTGTTATTTAGGGTTCGTTTGATTTGCAGTGAAATCGGAATCGGATACCGACTATTTGTTTGAGCGGAATCGGAATTCCATTTCCATTCCCTTTGGAGGGAATGGCCATTCCCTACTTTTTTTTTTTTTTTTGGAAATAAAATTCTTTTTTTACTATTTTAATTGTCATTTTTATTCTTGACTGAATCAAACATATTATGGAAATAAACCATAAAAAACTTCAATTCCGATTCTAACTACAAACCAATCGAACCTTTAAATTTAAAATAAAAAATAAAATATTAACTTACATTACAACATTGTAGTTATAGAATGAAAACCATATAAGTACTCAAGCCTTAATTTCAAGGAGGCAAGGCTAGGATAATGAACTGGTCTTGGTATTCAATTACTTGTCATCCAATAAGGCTAGGGTTAAGCAAAGCTATGCTTATGCTTATTATAATTTAATTTAATAATTTATACGTCCGTCCACGACCACGACCAGAAAGTAGAAACTTTGGAATTGGATACTCTGTTCTCCTCCGCTCCTCAACTCGATAGTGAATAGAAGATGCTAAGTGGGGGTGGTGGAGCTGGTGGAAGAGAATGGAACCCACCAACACCAAGGGGATGTGATGGATCATGGCATGGGTCATGGATAGTCCAAATCAGTGACCACTGCCCTTTTCATCCATATTAATGGTCTCCCATTTCCGATGCAAAGAAACCTAAAGAAATAAAAACAAAAACAGAGATCCAAGTATACTTGCTCACACTCGCATGGAAGGATAGGGGTGTAAGTCGGGCGGGTTGGGCCTACTTTATGGTAAATCCGAGTTCAATTATAAAATTTGAACTTAAAGCTCTCAAGTCCGATTTTTTTAATTTGAGCCTAGCTTATAATATGTTGCATTTAGATTGGGCTCAAGCTTGGGCCGTGCTCAAGTTGATCAATAACCTCATTCTAAAAATATACATATATGTATATTTATGCAAATATGTATACATATATTTATGTATATGTATGTAATATATATTTATATAGATCAATATATATATATGTATATATGTATAAATGTGTATATTTAGGCCGGGTTCAGGCTACCTAAGGGCTAAGTCCGAGCCTCGCCTGAAAAATAAAAAAAAAAAAAGCCCGACTTCTTGGACCCAAACTCAACCCAAGGACTGAAAATCCAAGTTCAGCCTATATAAAATTTTGGACTGGACCAGTTCAGGCTTGGGTTCAGCCCACCCAAATTGTACCCCTACTCAAGGACCAATTGGTTTGTGGGCATAGAAATCTAGCCATTCCAATTTTAACTGTTCGGTTAAGTAAAATTGGAACCTCATTCTCATCCCTTATATAATGGCATTCCCCATGTAGGGGAATAGTCATTCTCTCCCCCTCCTTGGGAATGAAATCTCATTTCTAGTTTATTTCAATTCCTATGAGATTTTTCTGAACCAAATGGGCTATGGGGATAAACAATTCTGATTCCAATTTTAATTCCGACTGTAAATCAAATGGACCCTCAATTTCTTTAGTCCATTTACGATCACTCACTCAAACCTAATTCGATCCAAACCAGATTGGTTACAATTCACACCCTTTCAGAGATGTAAATAACCACATATCATCATATCCTTAATAATAAAGATACACCTTTTGTGGCCAGCCAAAATGTTTAGGGAATAAGACTTGCGTTAACCCGCTCAACTCAAGTCTCACTGGGCCATGATTCCATTTCCATTCCAAGAATATGTGATATTCCCAAATCATCCAAGCCCAAGAAGGTCTGTCTGATGCCAATTCATTCCCAACCTCAACAAGTCCAAATCATCTTAACGCACTCTCTTTGGTCTCTGCAACGTGAATTGATGAATTAAAAAAGATGAGATCAATGAACTGGATGTATTCGACCATTCTGGATTTGGTTACTTATAGAATAAGCAAGCATTCATATCTATTATGTTTTGTAAATGCTTCAACAGATGAAATAAGATATTCTTCTTTGTTTTTTAATCTTCTTTTTTTCGCTGGAAGAGAGTAACATACAAGTTTTAAGCTGTTACGCTATCAAATCTGTTGCATTAAGAATAAAGAAATTTAAGTCAATGGGTTCCAACGTTGTGGCTGTCTCTATTTGTACCACTGGGTGCAATGTACGGTTTCAAGTTGCCAAAGAACAACATCAACCTTCTAAATGGTTTTCGAAGCAGAATTATCAAAAACTGATGTAAATTTTTTGTCACCCTCCTCTTACCTTAATTCTTTTTTACATATTGTGGGAATTACATATTATTTCTTGTCGCAGTCATGAACATGTACAAATAAAAATAAAACAATAAAAATTAAAAATATGAAAGACTATTTAGATTTTGAATCATTTTATTATATATTTTAAATGTCTCAATTTATTAATTAGATTTAGATAGTAAAATATCTGAACTATTACCATTTTTAAGTATTAACCTTGTATAATACTAGTCTGTATCGTTCGACGCACGGGCTTTGATAAACAATATGGAAACAAAAGGAGCCTCATAAATTAATTAAGGTAGAAAAGTAAATTAGGTTATTAATTAACTTAATATTTTTATTTTTTATAAACTCTTTTGTTATATAATTAATTTTTTGTTAATGTTGATACGTTTTGATTAAATTCACTAAGATATTTAAGTTAATTTAACTTAATTCATTTTAAATTGATTAGGTTAGTTAAGTTTAACTAAATGAGTTGATTAAATAAATTATGTCAATTAAAGTAAATTGATTGAGTTAGCTAAATTTAATTGATTAAGTTATTTAAAATATAAATTGTAATTAATTAATGGTGACTTAACATGTGTTTTGTTTTGTGGGTGTTTCATGATAGGCGTTTATTAAAACGTCGTCATATCATCGTCAAATCATCATTCTTTCTATCATATTCATCTATATGCATTGGTATTTACAAAAGTGGGTTTTGATTTATGTGTGCACTAACCAGTGTGGGAAGTTTCATTTTAACACTTCCCCCAACGGTTAAACATTTGTTCACTATTATGTTGATGTAATGCCTAATGGCGCTTAACCTTCATATGCGGTTTATTAAACATTTTTCTTAATTTTGAAGATAAATCAAATACAAACATTTATTTAATAAAAAGAATCTATATCAAACACATACTTAGTTGGTGGAATCTTTGAGCCATTGCAGTATAGGCTTGGGATCAAATCCCATTGCCAGGGTATGGGATGGGCTACCCCCATCGTGTAACTCCATAAAACAAAAGAAAAAAAAGTGTAATCAGATGGATTTTTTTATTAATAATTATAATTAATTGTATAAAATTAATTTATGTTTACTAATAATTAAGTTAAATTATTTTTATAATAAATATAAATGGAAATTAGCGAAGCTACTTTTGTAGATGAATTGTTTTCAATAATTAAGTTAAACAAATAAATTATTAATGGAAATTAAATAATTGACAGTATTTATTAATAATTAACTTAAAGTTTTCATTCTGACTTATTGTTTCAGCAATAAAACGCATACATGTAATGGGTATTGCATTAAGTTTCTTGCGAAGTGACAGCACATCAAATCTTGTAATTGGGTGACACAATCATTCTACTAATTGATAAGAGCGGTTAAGTATAAAAATGGGTCAAACTTGGCCCAAAACCTTCCCGTGTCCTTTACCTATTAACTTTATCATTTTATCTCGGGAAAATTCATGATCAGTGTCATCTAATTTGGTTGGAGTGACAATTTCGTCCCTAAATATTAAAATGCGATAATTTAGTATTTAAATTTTTAAAATATAATAATCTAGTATCTATCATTTATCAGTTTGTTAATTAGTCGTTAAGTGACATTTAAAAAGTTAAAAATATTTAAGAATGTCATCCAATTTTCTTTATCAAACATCCAAACATTGACAATAAAATTAACAGTCCCAAATTCTAGATTCTTCTAAACAATCACCAACATTTTTGAATAGAAGAGGCTAGGATTTGGGATTGTGTAGTTTTTTGTCAACATTTTGATGGCTGAAAAAGAAAATTAGATGGCATTTGAAGAATATTTTTAACTTTTCAAATATCACTTAACGACTGATTAACGGACTGGTTAACAGCAGGTATTGGATTGTCTCATTTTAAAAGTTTGGATACTAGATTATCGCATTTTAAAGTTTGGAGATTAATTTGTCACTCAAGCCAAATTTCAGGGTACTGATCTCGAATATTTCCTTTTATCTTCTTCACCCAACTTTTCTAAAATGGGTGTGTGGGTGGGTGGCCTCTTTTGATCCTTCTTAAAATATTCCATGATATTGTGTTTCACCTCTTTGCCATTTTCCCCTTGATCACCTATCTAACCAGACTTTCCACACTTCATCTCTCTTAACATTGTCTCTCATTAGCATGATAAGCAGGTAAGGGTATCCTATTCCTAGTCTGTTCCACACTAATCCCTGTAGACCGTTCCAGTTCAGTTGATGGCTAGCCAGATGAATTCTGGAAGGTTTGAAATAGAGTAAAAAAACACAATATTAGTTTCGTCTTTTATCTTTTGTCTAAACATTCAAATCTTACATTGGTTTAAACTCTCAAAGAATAGAAAAAATAGAATCATACTGAACTGAACTCAAACAAACTTCATTTGTACAGAAAAACAAAACAACCAAAACTCCATGTCAGACCTTGGTTGGACAAACTATAAGTTCAGCGATGATTACAACAAAGGGGAAAGGAACTAATTAAACAGATGGGAACCATTTTTTGAAAATGTCTTCACTGTTGGGAACTAATGGGTTCACTATCGGAAAGTCATTCACGATTGAAAAAAGGAGAAAAAAATAGGAAGTTTATAATTTAGTCAAATAGAAAGGATGACGTGACCTAATGGAGGAGGTAAAGAACCCCGATGACTTGGCTATAAAGGGATAAAGAAAGGAGAAAATAGAAAAGATATAACAGATAAAAGGAGAGTCCATCTACCCTGGCCAGTTTTGTTTTAATATATAGTAATAGATTAACATAAAATAAAAGAGTAATCATTAAAAAGGTGAAAAGACATTTAGAATGGATTTTAAAGTAATATTGTATTTTAAATACCATAACTCATGGATTGAATTCAAAGATTAAAATAATTTTGGATAATCGTCCTTATAAGTATTAAGCCCGGTGATATGATGTTATAATTAAAATACTGTTTTCTAACTTTGATGCTCATGACAAGTATAGATATTATATAATATAAAAATATAAAATAAATTATATTATTGTTTAGAATATTCTCATTTAACATTTTTAACTGGTACGGAAACTAAATCGAATATATACTTTATAAATATAAATTAACATTATATAATTAAATTTAAATTTAACTTTTATGAATAATTTTATAATTATCCTTTTTAGTAATAGAAGATATGAATATGATGTGCAGTTATTAAAAAATAGGATGTGCCCAAATTTGTGAGCTTAACCATAAAAACACGATGAAATCCAGACGATTTTAGGTTAGTACGTCTTGCGTGCCTCTTCGTCTTAACCCTACCCTTTCAACATCTTGAGGGCCATCAACTATCATGCTTAAATGCGGCTGAGTTGAGTTCCCCACTCTTCAAAAGCAGCCAAAGGCCGTTGGAGGTTTGACTTTTGGCACGACTCACTCCCATTGGCCATTGGCCCCCCGCAGTTTGCCTTGTACTTAAGGTAGCATATGCCTCCCAAAAGTTGTCAAAGGCAGTCGGAATTTCCTCCTCTGTTTTTCTGCTTCAACTGTACTAATGGCGTCCCGTCTTCTCATCGCCTCTCTTCTTGCCTTTGCCTTCTGCTTATTAGCGGAGTCATGTTATGGAACCGTTCTCTTCTCCTCTCTTCAACGAACTCTTCTTGTCACTGCTTCACCTAAAGACGGACAAGGTATTGAATTTGGAACTCATCCTTTTACTTTTTGTTCTCAAAATTCTCTCCTTTTTCTTGCTTACTTTCTTGTACTTCTCAAGCTGGTAAACGAGGAAACCCCATTGAGTCATTGACCGGAGGAACCATCTATTAATCTCTTTTCATTAGTCCCCCCCCCCCCAACCCGACCTGCTAACGTGAACCAGTGTGCCAGTGTGTTTTCCGGCAAGCCCGTGGTCGTCTTCATAGGGATCAAGATAACGATGCATTCCATGGGTGCCGGTTAACCAGGGCAATATACACCAAACAGACTAAGCAGCTTAAATCTCAAAATTTATTTTTAGTTCCACGTCCTTTTGCTGGAAACTTGCTAATTGGCTTTGGTCTTCTACTAATAAATTTGTCTTCGAAGATTCGATTCTGGCACGTTCTTTATCTGCTAACATTCGCCGTCGGTTTGACCCCTATGCGATGGGCCGGTGGCATCAAATCAGAGTAACTTCTGATACCCAGATGAATTTTTTGTCCAAAACACGTAACTTAGCATTGATCCCATACGAGAGACCTCTGTCCACGAAAAAAAAGTTGTTCAACTCAAAAGAACCCACAAAGCATCTTTGGATCAAATATTATAAAGTTATTATTTGAGTTTGAGATGGATCATATTTAATTTTGTTTTGGTTAATATTTGCAAATCGAACACAGTGCTGAGAGCTGGAGAGGACAAAATAACAGTAACGTGGGGAATGAATCAGAGCTTCCCTGTCGGGACCGATGAGGCATACAAGAAGGTAAAGGTTCAGCTATGCTACGCACCCATCAGCCAAAAAGACCGTGGGTGGAGGAAGACCAAAGACGACCTGAGCAAAGACAAGACCTGTCAATTCGATATCGTTGCCAGAGCTTACGACTCCAACCAGCCGAGCTTCGATTGGACGATCGAGAGAGATGTTCCCACGGCGACTTACTTCGTGAGGGCCTATGCTTACAACTCGGACGGCGAGCAGGTGGCTTTTGGACAATCTACGGACGGTCAAAAGAAGACCAACCTATTTGACATCCAAGGGATCAGCGGGCGCCACGCTTCCCTCGATATCGCCGCGGGTTGTTTCTCTGCTTTCTCGGTGCTCTCCCTGTTTGGGTTCTTCTTGGTTGAGAAGAGGAAGGCCAAGGTGTCTCAAAAGAGCTGAACCAGAGACACACATATTCCAAGTGATAAATGATAGGAATTTAGTTCTAGTGTTTGTGAGGAAGTCTTCTGCTTTCTATTAACAAACAACTTTGATGGTTGAGTTTGAATGGATGACGAGGAAGCTTTAGACATGATGAAGTATTATCCACTTTGTTTGTTTCTCTTACAAGTAATACAACAGTGTAAACTGGAAATAAAAAAATAAGAAAAAAATTTCCCAATTTTCAAAAAGTACAATTGATATATGTTCAATATTCTACCATGTCAATTGTCACATTGCAAATGATTCAAAAACATCGAATTGATATTTATACAGACAGGGTCATAGTACGTATTTATTATAGCCTTGATAGGACAAAGTGAGTAACCTCGGCGACAATAAAGTTGATTGTACTTGTATATTAAAAGAAAAGATCTGTCGAAATCAACTCCAAAGAAGAGAAGGTTTTTCACTCAGCCATGCTAGTACCAGTCCTGTTTTGCAGAAACCTCAAAGAGGTGTAAGGTGTTTTGTAAACATCCAATTACACAATAATCTATTTCGAGGGATAATTATCTTTTCTATCTCTCTTTTTTTTTTTTGCAAAAATGGGGGGAACCGTCCAGCGAATGGGTCATTATTGCACAGGGTCCACATTCCGTTCTCCATAATGTCCATAAACATCATGGAGAGTAGGTAGATACAGGAAGACCAGAAGAAGGAATACATTCTCACAGACACAGACGAGTTCAATATTGGACTCTCTCTCTCTCTCTCCCCACAGTTGATCCCTTGAGCATTTGATACATAATGAAGGTCCATACCTCCATGGGCACCCAATTGATTGTATGTTACTAAGCACATCTGGGATGGAAGGCTGACATATACTGACAATATTGAACAAATGAGTTACAAATACAAGGAGTGGTGGTAGAGTGAGAGATCCACAAGGACTCCGAGTAGAACTGGCAGGCAAAGTTATATAAATTTGTGTTCATGTTTTTTCCCAAATAATAAACTTCAACAAATTCACAATGGGTTCTTCAATCTTGAGCTTCCCATCATAAGATATTTTTTGTGTATAAATGATTATGGTTCTGCATGAATGGTTAGGAGCAACTGCCACATCAGATGCCTTGACTAATGTTAAATCAGTTCCACTTAAGAAGTGAATATCATTTCAGTACTAGCCATACGATCAGTACCAGAGAGAGAGATTTTGTCATGGTACACATCTACATACCCATATGAATTTGAGCCTGGAGGACACTCCAGAGCAGCTTCAAGGACCCGATGGTGAACCCCATAGGAATCAACTGAGTATCCGCCCTTGTGATCATGGCCAGCCAGGCAAACCTTCACACACTTGTATCTATGTATCACATCCATCACTTCATCGTAATTCCATAGTAGTGCTTCTTGGGTTGCTGCACCAGGATCTAGAGGCAGATGGCAGCAAACCACCACATTCTGTCCATGTCTGGTTGCTTCTTGAAGCACACCATTTAACCATTCCAACTGTTCCTTCCCAACTGCCCCATTGAACATCAGAAACCTTCTCTCAAGACCCACCATTCCCATTGGGCTGTTCTTGTCTGAATTTGGATTCTTTTCTTGCAGAACTTTCAACGCTTCCAATGTATTTGGATGATCCTGAGGCCAACCAATGGCACTGATATCATAGCCATCAAGCACCACAAATCTATATTCTGGAGTTGGGGAAAAGTCATAGTAGGCACGGCCATTAGGAGCAGGCATCTTCAGCAGTGGAAGTAGTGAGTCACGGGGGAGATTGTAGAGGCAGTGATTTCCAATAATGTGGTAGAAAGGACCATTGAACATCTCAAATTCCTTAATAATTCTCTGTACAGTCTCTAGAGACTTCTCTTTGGGGCAGAATCCATCAACAATGTCTCCCAAATTGATAGCAAATTTGAGCTTCTGGTGGCCATTCCATTTCTTGACTGCTCTTTGCAAGACCAGAATGCTGTGCTGATAGTACCGTGGAACTCCAAGGAATGAGCGGCCATCAGGAATATTGGCATACTGGACATCAGATATAATTCCAAATGAGAAAAGTGGTTGCTTCCCTTGTAGTCCCACTAATCTATTTGTCGAGGTCATTTAGTACAACTGATATAGATTCCTGACTTCCTGTTAAATCATAAAAATAACACTCAAGAGACCAGAACTTGTGCAAGTAGAAAGTGGTTTTCTTTCACTACACTACAAAAATAGCTCCTACTCATGTGTAAAAGATGTTAAATTGATCATATAAAACAATAAAAACAACATGAGGTTTAGGTTTCCTTGGGTAGAAGGCCAGGACTAAACCATTCTCCCTATGCCTAAATTATAATTTTGGAATTGGTTATATTTCAAAATTATTTGTTTTCCCATACCTCTGAAAAATATCACATTCCTGTAAAGAGTTTAATGTGCATTTTTTCATGCATGCACTACTTGGACATTTGGGTACGATGAACATGTGATTAGAAAATCAAATTTTGTACAACCACTGGAACGAGCAAGCATCAAGAAAGGAGCAACTTGAATGGTAAATCCTGATATCAAATGGGCCTTGAAGAGCAAAAACGTTGGGTATCCATAGGTGAGACACGGGGCAGAAAGCTATTTAATAAGCTCCATTTGGAAATTCTGTTGACATGAAAAGCAAACCCAACTTAACCATAAGAGAGTAGAATATTTATGATGAGCACAAAAACTTTTTCATCAGAAATGGGGATCATTAACCACTTACCATTGGAAAACACCACTCTAGTTTAAAATAAGAGACCATTAATGATATATCCACCTTATTCACATCTTATTTAAGGGAAGGGATCAAATTTTTCCATGATGAGAAAAGTATCACCCACTTTGGTACAAAATGGATTGCATACGAAACCCACTCCCTAAGAAGTTTTGTCCAAAGAGTTCAAATCTCACAAGTACTGAGTTGCAGGCCAAGGATTTTGGGTGTTAACGAGAGATAACGAGTTGCTCTTGGTCAGATGCAAACAAGACATATGTGATAGTCTGACCTAGATTAAGGAAATAGTTCCCTTCCTGTACTGGTTAGTCAAGAGCTGATCATGTTACCAATGAGAAACTGCAGAACAATCAAAGAAGCTAACTCTCATTCTTTGGACAAACCTATAACCAAAAAAGACAAAAAATGATAATAGTAAGCCCCCTGCTAAATAGCCTCCAAAATCAAGGAGGCAAGGAGCCAACCATCCACTCTGTAAATCCATATTCAATCAATCAACCCCCTGCACGATATCTAGACTCATGGACCATTGCAAATCTTACCCCAATTTCCTTGAACTTGGTTTTAACCAAGAGTTCTAAACTTGCTCGAAATTGACTCCAACTCCCATAGACAACTCAAACGAAGACCTCATAATTTGAAATTTAATTCTAAAAATTCTACAAATCTAAAAATATGGTTGATTGAAACAGAAACATTGTTTTTTCAGGACCACTGTGCATGTGGGAATCTCTGGTTGGAACTTTTGGTTTTAACCAAGAGTTCTAAGCTTGCTCAAAATTGGCCCCAACTCCCATACTCAAATGAAGACTTCACAATTTGTAAATTTATTCTAAAGATTCTACAAATCTAAAAATATGGTTGATTGAAACAGGAATATTGCTTTTCCAGGACCACTGTGCATGTGGGAAGCTCCAGTTATTTTCAATGAGTAAAGACATGATCCTCCATGCTTTGGATTCAAAGAAATAAAGTTCTGATAAAAAAACTAGTTTGCATTGGAATTACCAAAAATTCATTGTGTTAGGTACAGTCTAGCCATCTACAAATCCTTCACGTGTTAGTTCATGAAATCAATGACATATACATACTCAGCTAATCACAATCAGCAAGGAATCCATTATTACTCTCTATCAAGCAAAATGCTACAAGCATAACAGAAAAAATGACATAGCCTTGCACAACCAAGCACACTCAACAAGCAGGCCCACCTTAGATCTGGATTAGCTACTTGAAAATCAACCAAACTTCTAGTCTTGATCAACTCCTATCAAGGATTTGTACGTTCTCTATTGCTTTGTTCTCAAATACTCACTCTCTTGTGGACAGTGAAACTCAGTTTCGGTATCAATATATGAAAGAAATATTTCTATAACTCTTTTGGCTTGGATAGCATTTCCTTTTGGTAATAAAACATTTCATTTAAGTTTCAAAGCAGATACAAGAAAACCAGAGCACAGAAAACCAACAATGAAAAACATCAAACAGACAAAATAAAAAATAAAAATAGTTTAGGGCTGGATAGCCTTGAACCTAGAAAGTTTATTTCCGAAAAATTAACAAGGGAACAATATCCATGGACCAAGAAGACATGGATGGAATCCCTAAATAACATTTTCTAGTTGGGTGGACATTAGTAGAACTCATATTTTAGGAGGTAAGATGGTCATGCCATATCTAGGACTTGCATCAAGAGATCCAGCTTTTTACTTATGCTGACTGATAGCACGGATGCTCTTTGAAGCTGGCTATAAGACCTGTTAAAGCAAGGATTCCCTCGCTAACCCACCAGATAAAATCCCCACGGAGAATCCCAACCCCAGCCCCAAAGAAAAGAAGAAGCTTGGCCGACAGATGATTAGACTCCAAATGAATTACAAATCACAACCAACAGGTGTAGATCATAAGTAAAATGGAAGTGGAAGAAGATATCGACCAGAATTTCTTAGTAGTTGATTGGACGTATAGCGGTATGTCTGAATCAAATAGCTCGATATGATCCATCATCATTTTAAGTAAGCTAAAATAGAAATGGGAAAAGCGATGCGCTAACGCTATATTAAAAGGAATCAAGCTACCCATTTACAAGAAAGTAATCAAAGTAGAAAAATAGAGGAATAAACAGATTTCTAGAAAAGGAGAGAGATGGAGAGAGAATAAGATATATTAATTACAATGTTAATGATCTGAAGCCTGAAGGAAAGAATAAGAAACTCCTCTCCTTCCCGCGGTTCTTGAAACTATCTGAGCGATTTCTCTTTCTCGAATTTACATGCATAAGCTTAGGATGATGCGAAGCACAGAAAGGGAGATCGGCCGGTCAGATTTCGTTCGGATACGGATACCTGCGTGTGCGTGTGGTATTTCATATCTGTGGTAGACTGGCAGTTGGTTGGTTCGTTGCGGTTTAGATTTAATTACTAAAGATGCCCTCGATTTTTTGTCATAACCACGAGATGGCCCAACCTACGACCTACCCTTGAGGCTTGAGGCTTGACTCCTTTTCGGATCAACCCTGTTGGTGGCTTGGTGCGAACCTATGGGCTGACTCATTAGATCGCTTTGCCCTCACCGGATCAAACAAATTAAGCCGAGCCGAGTCATATTATATTCCTATGCTATAAAAATGCAACGACGTTGGAACCGAAGTAGTAGAGACTAGAGACTAGACAAGCTCGACAACGGCGGTCGGCGGCAAAGGAAAAGGAAGACTGAAAGTAACTTCCGAGTTGCTTAGCGCTCTGACAGTGATCGCTGAATTTCCTTGGATGAGTTCAAACTTCATAAGTCTCCTACAGCTAAATGCCTTGAGCTAAGACCACACACTAACCAATGACATTCATCAAAATTCATGGGGAGAATTCATTGGGAGTGTTGTGATTGATCAAACTCTCAAACATGGCATCAAGGTTCAAAATATCACAGCATTTCGTATTATATCCAATTATATGTATCAGTTATTGAGTCACTGAAATGCTAAAAAAGTTGGGCTCTTTAATGGGTTGAAACTTTAAACATTAATATCGAATGTTATTAAAGTGGAAACAAAAAAAAAATTAAAATAGAGTATTTGTGAATTTATCAAAATGGAAACATAAAAAATTAAAAATAGAGTATCAAATGTTAAAAGCTCTGGATCCATGATGTGTATATCCAGTGTATCCGATGCTTTGAATCATGTGTGGCAACTCGACCGAATTGATTGTTTAACTTCCTCTATTAGCAGATATTTCCATACTTAAAAATACGCAATGGTGTTACTGTGCACATTCGTAATAAGGGTATAGTTATAACTTCAATGTACCCATTACAGAATAATTAACTATAGTGATGTATTTATTTGTCTATATGAAACGTGAAGAGTGGTTATGATATAATTACAGAAGTACAAATAAAGTATGAGTAACACAGTGCTGCACTTAGGGTCTTGCATAATTTCAGAGGATCAAGATTAACCAATCGATCGGATGATAGACCCAACAAATGACTATGAAGAAATAGTAGTCTGCCCATTTGTGCGAGAGATCAGACGGAAACCCTACCAACTAAAACAAAAGTACTCAACCAATTAACAAGCCCTGCATCTTTTGTCGCGTATGAATATGCATTTGCATTAAGTAGATGAAAGCAGGAGAGGGAAGGGGGTGATCATGGTGCGACCATCTGCAGATAAAAGTGAATGCCTTAAATCCACAGGTTCCGACTTTCCAGGGTTATTCATCACATGGAGTTTCTACTGCTTGATTTAATAATCCCAGAAAATGCGACAACAAGACAACTTTAACTATTGCAATTCATGCATTTTAATTCCTATATCAATTGAAACTATCTTTATCGATCCTGCAATGAAGATATTTTCCCATGACAGAGGAGAGCGAATAGAGAAAACTGCTCATATTAATACAAAGAACCGTAAGAGTTAAAGCACCGTGCTTGAAATACACATTATATATATGGCATAAAAAGATTAAGATTCATTACACTAAAAATCAAGAGAATAAACAAAAGGAATAAACAACATACAATACACCAATATCACTGGCGATGTCCCTCAGGCAGTGGGACCACCTTATAGAAGGGTACCGTCCTCTGGGGTAAGGATCCATCTTCTTCATCATCATCAAACTCTAGTAAATAACTGCCAGAGAAGAGGAATACGTTTGGAGTCACTTTGATATCTAGGGTGAATCATGGATATAAGCTATGCTATTAGTGCAGATGAGAATTAGTTTCCTAAAAACTAAGAACAATTGGAAAATGAAATTCCAAATTTGGACCTTCAGTGAGAAGTGAAAGAGGGAGTGCATTGGCCTATTTTCATATTAGGCTGCTCTTTCAAATGTTAGTAGTAGTAACACAATTAGAGTCTGCTTGATACCACCCCGGGTCTGCTGGTTCCAATTAACAGGCTGGATCCCCAAGAGGAACAAAACTTGGAACGTTTAAGTACAGATTGCCGCATAAATACAGTGCACTGTATTTACATGCTCAAAGTACACCCCTATTGGGGGATCCAGCAATGGATCCTGCTAATAGGTAATCAGCAGGTTCCGACACACTCAATACTGATTAAATTAGTTCTGTTTACTTTTTTTAGAAGGCCATTAGTGCTGTTTACTTAGACAGCACAAAAGGTACATGCTACATGAGGTAACAGTCCAATCCATACAAAAGATTAAAGAAGTCGGATGTTTTCAGAATGTTAGAAACCAGAAACAGAAGCAAAAATGTTCAATATAAGGTGAGAAATAGCTTACTCGTCAGCCTTCCTCTGAAAAGTTACATAACAGATGAGAGCACAAATCACATGGAAAATGCAAACAGTCAGTCAAATAATTGAAGGATACCATAAAAAACGAGTAATAACCAATTTTATTGGTCATTTTAAATATATAAGCACAACATTCAAGCATGGTATTAAAAAAGATAAAATCATATTCTTACTCTACGATGTGTATTCACTACAGTTGCTTTATATAATGCAGTAGTTCCAGGATAGACTGCTAAAACATGCTTCCCAGTTGGAAATTCTGGTGCACTGGAAGGATCATTTCGCTTGGGGAAAGGAATAATACGTGACACAGGCAGCTTATACTTTCTGCAAATAGCAAAAGGACAACCATCATTGTCATCATCTATATGAACTGAAACACCTAATAAGCAAATCCAAAGAACCTATGTCATCATCATCATCATCTAAGCATTGCCTAACTTTATGGGGTCAACTACATGAATTCTGCTTCGCCATTCCATTCTGTTTAGTGCCATATCCATTGTTAAATTATGAGCACTTAAATCCAAAGAACCGATGCACTAATAGTGAAATAGATATTGTCTGCTATGGGTGTCGGCTAAAAGTCTGAAATGCTTCTACTTTCACAAGTTTGACCACCGAAACTCTGCAGTTGACTTTGTAAAAACAAATCATCTGAAATATTAATTTTGATCATTTCAGTCAGTATTAGCACATAGAAATATTAATGCACATCCTTTCCAACAAAAAGATCAACTTTTTTATACAAAATATAAAGATCAACTTTAAAACACTAACATACAGCTCAACTTCTCAATATTTAATAATAGGGTACAGCTCTTTTTAGGAAATTTTGAAAGAATCTATTCAACAAACAGATATGATTTTCAATCTTAAATATGTGCCCTTCCTATCATCACCTGGATACAACTCAAGGGTCTTCTGCCTACATATTTCTGATCCAAATTCCAATCACCTTAAGGCCATCCTCTTAAGACTCTTCCATTTCCATTATTAAGAATGGATGGTGATGGGTCAGATCCATCCACAATTACAAAATTAAACAACCCCAAAATGGTCTCAACAGAAAAACCATAACTAGTTCTATTAGGGTATAGGGTGTAATAAATCATCCAAAATCAGCAACATAATACCAGTACTGAAAGGAACCCAAGCCACAATTTCATAGTCAACCTTCAAACTGTCCAAAAGCATCCTAGCATCGGGCATCCACAGACTCTTAGCCACAATGGTTAAACCTGGACCAAATTAGCAATTTTCACAATTTTCTCTCGGCTTGCTAAAGATTTACAAGATTAATTCCTGCTTGATTTGTAAATTTTGTTTCTTCAAGTTATCTCAAAGAGTTAGTTTCAAAAGTTGTCTTAAGGCAAAATAATGGCTCTATATTCTGGACCAATAGGAGTTGGTGATTCTTTGAGAGCGGACATCATGGCCCTGCAGCAAGGAGTAAGATTGGCCAAATAGTTGGGGCTACAGCAGATTGAAATGGAGGGGGATTCTAAGTTGGTAATTGCGTGGATGCAATCAGGTTGTCTGGGAATATGGCAACATAGGAAGTTAACAAGGGAAATTTTTAGTATAACAAGGGAGGTGGGTGCTTGTTTTAAGTGGGTAAGAAGATCAGCTAATGGCTTAGCTGATACCTTAGAAAAACAAGGGACTGTAAGGGAGAGTTTGTACTTGGCAGTGCTGTAATGTATGCTGCTTTTTGGTTCAACTTCATCTACTAGGGGTTGACTTCTGCACTTCTGTACTTTAAAAGCTCATTAATGAAGTTACTGTTTCCAATCAAAAAAAAGTTGTCTTAATTATTTGTATAGAAGTTTCTTGTCTTTTCCCCATTTTAAGCAGAGATAAGGTAGGTCTCAAAAGAGATCCATTTTCGTTATAAACAACCAACATGATGCTGTTTTGAGAATGAAAAAGGGAAGAATTAAAATATTCTACACAAGTCTTATGGAGATATGGGTTCTTAGAGGTTTGATTCCTCTTTGATGTGGCAGTAAGACTCCAAATCATTTCAAGACTCAGCTTAAAATCATCCTTTTATAGATCTTTTTGTATCATTTAATTTTCTGAATGCAGTGGCCACATCTTAAGTCAATGCCCTCGCTTAGTTTCCAGTAGGAGCCAATTAACAGCATGGACATGCTTAGAACAAAAGGTATTTAATTGGTAATAGTAAAACTAAGAAATTAAGAGTGAATCTTATGGGTAACTTGGTTGTCAATGTAGAGGAATGCTAAGGCTAGAAATTGATCAGACTATAGATGCTATGAGTACACATGCTTAGACATAGTCATAAAGGCAGAAAAAGTAAGCCTAGCCAATGGCCAAGCACCTTGGCACCTGTTAAACTTATGACAAACCAGATCCCATAAAATAGGCACATGTTCCACATGGAACATGCTTCTGATTTCCTATTGTCTTACTAACAATTATGAATCATTTCCTATTGTCTTACTAACATCAAATTTCTAGAAAATTAACAATTATGAATCATTTTAAGCAAAGAAAACATTTAAAAAAAAATTGATAAAATATCAGGCTGACAAGCATGAGAACGTAGAAGGTTTAAGTCTGAGAGTAGCCACTTGTGCACAAAAAAAAAAGGTTAGGTTCATATCCGGTTTACCCCTACAAAGACCGCAGATAGCTGGGAGCAAACACTAGGTAATTGTCTTTTCTAAACAAAACATTTAAAAACTAATAGAGGAATACAAAACAAAAATCCATGCACATGAACACAGAGAGTTGGTGACAGTCACAGACCTTTGTTTTTTTATAATAAACCAGAGTTCTGAGGTCACAGACCTATGGATTTTTTTTTCCCATCTTTTTCTTCCTTTTCCTTTAAGCCCCATTGTTCCCTGATTTTTCTATAACATGGCTACCAAAAAAGCCTTCAGAAACTTAGCTCCACCACCCCTACCTCTCAAAATTTGGAAGGCTACTTTTAATGTTAACCCTTTAAAGGAAAGAACCTTGTATACTTATTACTAAAAATACTATTTACTAATTAGTTAATTGCCAATAAAAGCAATAGCTTACCATTTATTAGTGACCTACAAATTGCTGCCTTCTATTCTCCGTTTCTTTATTACCTAAACAACCCTATTACTACTACTTAATATTCATTTGAGATCCGCACGTTCTTTCTAATAACTAGTACTTGTTAGTTACCAAAATAAGAAAATAACCTATCATTAATTGAGCACCCATATGTTTTATGAATTAGGATTACACACAAAAAAATAAAACTATAATTAGAAGACCTATGACCCAGCATTCTCACTCTCCAAGTATCTAAGCTTCTAAGTTCTAATTCCTAGATTCCAAAAAAAATTCAGAAAATACCTCCTAAACCGTATACCATCCTATTTTGCTAATTTTTCCCTAAAAAAAATTACTTCTCAATTAAAAACCACTCAAATTGTTCTTTCTTTCATTTCTGCATAGTCAAAAAAAAAAAAAAAACCGTTTTTTTCTCCAAACTAGCCCATTTACAAGTTTTCCTTTAGTTTTTTCCAGAAGGTAACTTCCCATTTCCAGAATTCCAGTACAAATTCATCACTATATAAAACTTGTGCTTAAGACTATATATGCCAATCAAAAACGCTACCACATCCAAGTTGTTAAACCTTCATTTGATCCATGATTACAGAATATGCTACCTAACCTCACATGCCACTAGTTCCATGCAATAGGAAAATGTTTCCATATGATATATTGCACTAAGCTACAATTACCATGTTCTGTTTAACAACTCAAGACTGTCCATCATACCTTACTTTGTCCATTGATGGCCACAGACTACCATAGGTAATGACACTTTTCTTACTTCAAATTACCTCTACTATGTTGTTGGCCACCAGATTCATAAACTGATCAAATCCATGGAGAGTTTCTAACCACAATTCAGCTTGCATTCAACTCAATAAAAAGTCTCTTGTCCCTGTAAGCATCCACAGGCTGATCTGGTCTGATCATTTTTCCCCAGGTAATCCCAGGAAACTAAGATCCACTATTGAGGCTCCATCTCTTATCAATTGATTCAGCCATATATCTTATATTTTCACTCAAAGATTTAATGCTAAGATTGATCTCTTATTTCAGTTCATTCTGTCTTATGTCCTTTATATATTTGTCGGTGTCATTTCTAACCAGGCAACAAGATGGATGGCTATCTCTATTTAATACAACACATTATTTATGTGATCCGGATTCATTTTGAACATGTGAATTTGTAAATGGTTTAAATTTATTGATCTTATTCATCTAATATGTTATTTATTGGGCTTAACTTTCTAGTATCAACTTGGATATTTTTCCCTAATAGATTCTATTTATTGTTATCTGTTGATAGCATTATCATTGTTATGTGCTATGAGTTGTAAATTGCTTAATTTTTGTTTACTGATTCCTAATAATCATATCCTGTATAAATCTCTATAAGATTGCTGAAATGGTTGATTGAATTGATATTATTTTTGAATTGCATTTGAATAATATATAAAAGAAAAGGAGAAAATGATGTAGATGGAAGGTTAAGTAAGCTAGGTAGAATGCCCAGAAAATCCTAAACTTCAAATTTAAATTAAAATGTCTTTCTAATAATTTTCAATAAATATTTTTATTATGGCTCCCAAAAAAAAAACTTCTGCCACAGACTAAATTAACTCATGGCTAGGCTTCAGTTAATAGTTAATTACAAGGCAGATGTTTAGGCTATTTTGTTGCCTAAATGGGTGAATTATCACCTTTTAAACAAGGTGGTCTCCTAATAATACACGAGCTAAAAGGGGATTGGTGTAAGGAGGCTTATGGGTGGTATGGTTTGAATGGAAGATGTAAAGGTTAAGATTCAAAAGGCAAAGGCTAACGATATTAAAAAGTGATCATAAGCCGGTTATCAAAGAGTGCTGCAGCAAACTGAAACTACAGAAATGAAATAAGATGCTTTCATTGGCATTCTAGAAACATGCAGTTGGAAATACAATGGGAACAAAGCTCAGCCAACAGTTTGGCTGATGAGTTAGCTAAACAAGGGGTTACTAGACAACAACTGTTTTAGGGCTCAATTGTAAAAAAGTATGATTTATGGTGCGATAGAAGGGGCTCTTCTCATTTCTTCTAACAGATTCGTAAACTCACAGCCGTTTGTTGTACTTGTTTCTCTTTTAATCAGCGAACTCTGCTTTGTTGTTCCCGTTCAAAAAAAACAAAAAAAAAAAGATATAAAGATGGTTTGGTTACTGAAATAATAAAAGGAGTCTTATATTGTTTTGGGGGTTTTTGGGGGGATTGGATCTTGTAATCATCTAGGGGTCTAATAGTTGATACGGAAGGTGTAGGAAGCTTTTTTCTTAGTTGTATTCTTTGCTTTATGTTTTTGCGCATGGTGGATAGCGTATGTGTTTTAAGGAAGAGGGTGTAGCGTACTATCCAATTTTGGATATTTTGGTGATGGCTCATCGCCATAGTTTGTGTCATTCTTCTTTCTTTTCTTTTAATATATATTCCTTTTTACTATTAAAAAAATGTCCATACTGGGTAATCCCCCCAATGGATAAAAATAATTAGCAGGCAGGCCCCACAAAATATCCCAAATATTTGGAGTATGATGATGCCTTGGTAGCAGCTACAAGTTTAACCAACTTGTAGACTTTCCTCTTTTAAGGCATAAAAACAACATAGGCCCAAGGACTTCAGCTGAGCTGAGTTGAGATAAGAGGTTTTTGTTTAGGTACTTAGGTTATAAGGTATGAGACTATTAGAGTTCATTAATTGCTTAATGAAGCAAATAACAGTACAAAATAAATCCTAATATATGATATTCTTTTTTTATTGGAAACGGTAACTTCATTAAAAATCATTCAAAGTACAACTGTCAACCCCAAGACTAGGGTGTTTACCCAAGTAATTACAACACTGCTCAAAACATGTTCTCCCTAACAGTCCCTTGTTTTGCTAAAGTATCTGCTAACCCATTAGCTGACCTTCTTAACCACTTGAAACACACACCAATCTCCCTTGTTATGTTGAGTATTTCTCTTATCAACTGTCTATGTTTCCAGGCTCCCAAGCAACCCAACTGCATCCAACCAATTAGCAACTTAGAGTCCCCTTCGATCTCAATTTGAGGCAACCCCAACTGTTCGGTATATCTTACACCTTGAAGCAAAGCCATCACCTTGGCTCTCAATGAATCTCGCTCTCCTATTGGTCCCGAAAACATAGCAATAATTCTGCATTCTCCATCTCTAAGTACTCCCCCTATACCCAATGGGCCCGGATTACCTATAGAGCTTCCATCAAAGTTCAACTTCGTCCTTTGATGTGTTGGCAGGGACCAAAGTTCCTGTAGCAGGCTTTAAAGATCCTAATATATGATATTCTCATAGAAGAAAAAGAAAAGATTGAAGAAAAATCTATTACAAACTAAATGATACATAAGAGTTTAACATCTTAGAGATTTGTGCAGAAATAAGGAAACCACAAAACTGATGGCAGAGTAACATAGCCTAGAACACCTTCAGAACTAGGTGACTGGCACCAACAATCTACTGCCTGGTATCACAATATACCAACCAAGCTTACAGTTGAATCATATCGAATGTAGATGAGACAACTAAATCCACTCAAGAAAGAAACACAAGAAGAATCATGCAGCTATGTCAGAAATAAAAATAAAAATAAAAAAAAAGCATGCAGTTATATCAAAAATTAGAGGATAAATCAGATTCCTCTGGTAACTGCTTAGTGCTTTAACATAGCTTCTGGGAATGCACTGGCCCTTGAGAGTTAAGACAAAGGTTCAGCAGTTCAGGAACAATAATAATAGCAGTACATCAAAGATAAGACAACAAAAATTAGAGAGTAAATGATGTATGTGTCAAGACAGTGTCCCTTAATAACTCCTGCTTAGACTTAATCTATGGCAAACTAAACTTGAAAGGAAATAGCCTTCCAGACTCAACACAACTCAAAAACTAATTAGGAGTTCACCTTCTAAAAATGGAAATACTTGAATTTGAAACCACAAAATAAATCTCTCCAAACATTAATTTTGTTGTGGTTTCATACATGACAACATGACAAAGGCATCCCGTTATTTGAGGTGACCTACATGATTCTCATTTGAGAAGGATTGCCAAAATTTATTCAAATTGAAATGCAAGATCCCAGGATTGTTCAGGAGCTAGTAGAATTAACTTTAATTCTACCAAAAGCAACAACTTTACAGACTTGTTCACATGGAAAAGAATGCCTCAAGAACCATGAGATGGGGCTGTGACCCTTGAGTTTTAACTCTATGCTCCTTTAGCCCATGGTGACCCATTTCTGTTCCCTGATGTATCAGCTTCTGCGATAAGACCCAAAAAGACACTTAAAACTGGCAAAACAAAATTAACTTTAATAATTCCCAGAAACCTTTGAATTCTTTAATTTACAGCAACAAAACCTACTTCTGATAAGACATAAAAGAAGTAAAACAATACTCCCTAAAAGAACATACAAGATTTGGCAAGTCCTGGAAACAAAACTCCTTCAAAAGTTGCCAGTACCATATCAATAAGAGTTTAATCCAACAGTTCCTTTTCGACGGACAACTAATTAAAAGAGGGGGAAAGGAGGGTAGATAGGTAAAAAATACAGATTTTCTATTGAAGCTTCAGCAGCATAGCACGTTGCTGAAACACTATGATTAGTCAAGGTGGCATCTCCAAAGTATTTTAGTCAATTACATGTAATTTAGAGAGGGTAGATGTGTAATGACCAAAATGCACAACAGATGCTTCCTGGGCCAACCAAAGACACAGCAGCATATTTTGCTACCAAAGATTCAGCAGCAGACCCATGTTGAAGGTGTAAGTTCTGCAATCTGGAAAAAAAAATGGCTGCATGTTACCAAGCTATAAATGTTCTCGTGTACTAAATAAAATGAGCCACATGTGTGCATGATACACGACTCAAAAATACCATGCAAAAGTCATTTCTTTGGGCAGAAATGGATCATTCATGCTGATCTTGAGAGATTAATTGACTCCGGGAAAACTAGAGGCTTTAGTAAGAAAGGTAGCATCCTATCGAATTAACTCATTTTGTTATTGGTTGAATCTGCTAAGAGAGAAATAACAATTTTTTTTAAGGGAAGCAGTGTGAGGATGTTGATAGGCAAGATTGAATAACTCTCTTCTCATGTCATTCAATTTTGAAGGAATTTGAGGGCCTACTCTTTTCTGATTTCTGTAATGACTTGGGGAACATCATCTCTATTACTTAAGGTTAAGGGGGTTGTGGTTTACATCTTAGATTTATCATTTTCTGATTTATTGTATGCGGGTATTGTTGTACCCCTCCTTCACATTTCCTCCTTAATAAAATCCGATAAGAAAAAAGTAAAAGAATGGAAAGGACAAGAAAGCAAAAGAAACCATCCAAACCAACTCAATATACACAAAGTCTACCTTTGGCCACCACCCTCTTCATCATCACCAGGTTCCTCATCAAGTACTTCAAATCTGCATAGAGATGGTAATCATTTCTTAACGAGCAATAGCATCTTCCAAACTATTTTGTCCTATGACTAGTTATGAATGACGATAAACAAAGTGAATATTCTTTAACAAAACTATCTTAAGACTAAAGCTGCAACTTATTTAATGAATGCTACATGACATAGATCAGAGAGACCAAAAACAAATTTAAAAAAAAAAAAAAAAAAACACAGCTACATTAAAATCACTCAAATAGCATAAAGAACATGAACCATGAAAGCCATGTACACATGCCAGGGAGGTCAGTGTTTTAAAAGATGAACCTCAATTGAACCCAGGCAACACCCCTTTCAGAGGCATGTTCTTAGGTTAAGGTGTAAGGTGACCAAGCATGTGCCTTTTATAAGTTTACACTTTTTGTTGCTTTTATGTTCATTCTTATGTTTTTTATACCTTTATAATGGTCTATTAGCTTCTACATAACCTTTTATTAGTGTTTGTGCACCACTAATGGTCTATTAACATTGACAAAAGCAAAGGCCTTTTGAATACCTGAAGCCCTAGTTATTGCAGATATGAGTGCAAGACATCTATCATCACACTAGCTATTTAATGTAATACAACTAAGGGATGGGCAACAACATTAAGAGTTTCATGTGCTTGAATTGTTGAATGCTTAGAGCCAAGGTTTAAAATGCCAATGTCAGTGGAAATTTCAGTCATCCAAATATAGGAAACATGTCAGAAATGTCATATGGAAATATTGTAAAAATTATGGACATGGTGGAAACATTGTAAGATATGCAAAAATATAGAATTATATTTTATTAAATGATAAAAGAAGCATGAGCACACCTTTTTAAATTATTATCTTGTTCCAAATCATTAAACAAAGCTAAAAAAAACTAAGGTTACAGACATAAGAGTACATTTTTGAAGTTGTCCTATAAACCTTAAGATTCAAAACTACATAATAGAATGAGTTAAAGCAAAATTTAAACTTATAGAAAATGTAAACAGTTATAATGGATCAATCAAATAATCTATTGCACAAACAAAACCAATATTTAACTTCATCTTTGAAATGAATATCGAGCTGGCTCAAAGCAGTAATCATGTAAGTTAGGTGGGTAATAACATTGCTACTCAACATATCTAAAATATCGTCACCAAGTTATGTTATAATACTATCTCTTATACTCCGTATAGTGCTGGTAGTGTTCACTAGAGAATATGTCAATTCCAATAAAATTTTGTGTTGCTGCCCATGGAGATGGAAATATGTCATGGAAACTACTCCACATAGTGTTGGTAGTGTTCACTGGGGAATATGTCAATTCCAGTAAAATTTCAGGTCACTACCCATGGAAAAGGAAATATTAGGAAATCTAGGAACATTTTAAACCATGCTCAGAGCACTATGGTACAGTCCACTTTTTTTCTTTCACTTTCATTTTGAATTCGTTTTATATGTTATGATTATATATTTTGATTTGCGCTAATAAGCATTTAAAATATTTAATATTTTTTTAAATTGGGTTTTCATATTTTATGGATTAAATTTATTTTTTCTTTGATTTTTTTCAAAAATGTGTGCCATGCTTCATCTAGGCATGCACCTCACCCTGTGCCTCAAGCGCTAAAAGGCCCTTGTGCTTTTCTTGCACCTTTCTTGCTTTTAAAACACTGAAATATACTGTACTTTAAGACACTTTATTAGAGCTTAAAAGTTTGTCAATATAGCACAAAGCTTATTCTGGGAAAGTCAAGCAGTGGACAACACCAAGGAAATGCCTTCAAATCCCAACAATCAAAATAAATTGAAAGCAAAGGAAATAAGTGGCATTTCTGATGTTGTGCAGATTTGGGACTTTAGGTGTGTTCAGGTGGGTCTTTGTATCTAGGTGCTATATCTAATGACCGGATGCATTTTATGGTTCATATCCAATGAGGACAATATTGGTCACAAAAGGATGAAATGATAGACCTGTAACCAAAAGAATAAGAAACACATTAATCTACTCAAGTGCATAGAGTGCAATATCACTTAATAGTTTTGTCCATTGTGTGTCAATAAGGGGGCATGCAGGTTGCACATCCAATTAGTCCAACCCAAAATCAAAAAGCAGGTGAGGGTTTTTGGTACATCCCATATCCATGTTGTGAATATTTGTACTAGGTTGTTAGGAATTCAGGAGTTCAAGAGGTCCAGAATTCATTAGTCACAAGTGATGCAAGGGAATGTCATTGAATATTGCCTAAAGATACACAATCTACAGATTGAAAATTGACAATAATGATATGATTTAAACTTTAAATGAAGCTTTTGCTTATACTGAAACTGCCAATTCAGAAAAGAGATGTTGGTTATACTGAAACAGTAGTAAGGCAGGCATTAGTGGTGAGAGTCGTGGGACCTAGTTTTTTGAAACTGCCATGAACCTGGGCAGTTGAACCAGCAAGCTGGCGACCTGAGCAACTGGATCCTAGATTTTTAGAGTTTTGACGGATTCAACAAGCTAACTATCTGGTTGAACCACCAAACCCATCACCTGGCCAGCTTCCCAGGTTGACACCCCGGGTGAGACATACTTTTGGGCACATCAAAGTTCAATAAACCGAAATGGTGCATAATGTATCCAAAATTCCAAACACTCCATACCATGGAAGGAAGGTTTTGTGACATAATCATCAAACCATAAGCAATGGAACTTACTCTTTGGTTTCTCTATCAAAATGAATTACTTTTACAACAAACCATTCGTCTTTCTCAGCATCATCAGGTGTGACCCTAGCTGCAACCTGAAAAGGTATAGAACAAGATTTTGGTTCAAGATTAATAACATCCAAAAGCAAGATAGCATTCACAAAGAAAAATAAAGAACAAAAAATAATAATAAATGGAATAAAATCGTATTCGAGCAACCAACATGAACACCTCAACAATTTTTAAGTGAAACATGTTAGAAGACGCAAAAAAGAGAGGACCAATTGGAAATTTCATCGATTTGGTCAATGATTCCAGAAAAAAACCAATAGCAATATAATGACATAACACACCTGTTCCCCCTTTAGATTAGCAAGCTCAAGTTGCGTTCGCACAGAAGAAGCAGGAGAAATTCTTGGATCCAGATCAGATTTCATCCGCTTCTTTTTCTGATCGTTGCCTTCTGCAAGGAACTACCTATGTAAATCTCAAAAGTAAAATCATAACAAACAGTAAACCTGAGTTTTATGATCCACAAGTAGTAAAATTTCCAATGAACCTAGAACCTAAAAAAGATATTCTCCCTTCATATTATGTCATGCAATCAATTATTAGACCAATTGAAAGGAATATGGTGCAGCTTGCTAGCACATTTTATTGGAAATAAAATAGTACAAGTTCAAATCCAGTCATCATCCCTACCTAATTATCTCTGAGAAAATCCTAGCCCAATCTAATCTTGATTTAAACATGTTAAATGTCAAGCTATTAATTGTGGTGTTAAATTATGCCATAGGTTTGGGATTTGGGATTTGGGAAATAGGAAGAAATCAGAGTAGCATCAGATCATGTTGGATTACAAACCAGGACACAATACTTTTTGGCTTTTCCTGATTTAACTTTCACTTCTAATTAGTTTCCTGACATCTCAGCAGAAATCCTGAAAACTTCATTATGATCATCAGATTGATATATTCATACATTTCTGTGGGACTGCTTTATACACTCACCAGCATATTGGCCATGCCCAATACTTTGTAAAGTAAAGATGCCTCAAACAAACAAGATGGGGTCCACATAGAAAAAAGAAAAGATGTGGCTCTAACAAAAATGTCATACATGAAGGTCATATTAGTTATGTCAAACTGCCAAGGAGAGAGCTTGAAGGACCTGCCTGGTCTCCTAGGAGCCCATGGAATCCATGGGTAAACTGCAAATGGAATGGCTGATTCTCTAGCTAAATGGGGAGTTCAAAGGCAACAGTTTTTTTGGGCTTTATTGTAACTATTTCTGGTGCACTGTTTTGCTTCTAGCTGCTGTAATCCTGTATTTATTTCTCTTATTTGAATAAATTCTCCTTTTGCTGATAAAAAAATAATATTACAGAGGCTAGATCACTAATAAGGGTAACATCTTGTTCCACTGGATTAGGAGATTAGTAAATAATCCAGCTGCCTTCTTCACCACAAGTGAGGTTAGCAGGAACAAGTTGTGTTGGGGTGTAGACAATCCTATGGGCTTTCGTCCTATTCCTTTTTTTTTTTTTTTTTTGCTTGCACCTTAATTTTTCTCATTCCCATAGCAATCAGGTTTCCACCAATCAGTTACAAATCCCAAAAAGGGATCATTGCTTGGTGCCTTGATAAAATCTTGGACTGACAAGTGTGAGAATACTGGTTCAAATCAGAAAGTGACCACTTTGTGCAAAAAATGTCAAAGCTTATGTCTGTATCCATTCTTAGGTCCTTATCCAGTCCACCCCTCCCAAGACCCTGGATAGCCAGGTCCAACATTGGGTAATGGTCCTTAATTGCCAACCGAAAAAAAAAAAAAAACAGTAAAAATGGACACTAAGTTTTTTCATTATGATTAAACACTAGTGCACTACCAACATTTGTAGGCATTAGAACCTTCATATTAGTAGGTAAATCACAACATATTAAACTTTGAAAGCTCAGTCCAACATTATAAAATTTCAATTGAAAAAAAAAAAAAAAAGTTCAGATTGAAATTAAAAAGCATACGACACACTTGGCTTCTCATAGTTTGTACTCCTGTGCCTCATAAAGCTTTATGTTCCTCCACATCCTTAGGCTCATCTATTAAGGCTCTACGGTGGGCCCTGTCCCTCTCAGGATTCAAGCCTTCACCTGGGAGGTTTGCCATGGTAAAATTAATATTTGTGACTGTGCAAAAGAAGACCTCAGTGTTGCCTATCACTGGCTTCTCATAGTTTGTACTCCTGTGCCTCATAAAGCTTTATGTTCCTCCACATCCTTAGGCTCATCTATTAAGGCTCTACGGTGGGCCTTGTCCCTCTCAGGATTCAAGCCTTCACCTGGGAGGTTTGCCATGGTAAAATTAATATTTGTGACTGTGCAAAAGAAGACCTCAGTGTTGCCTATCACCTCATGTGTGCTCTCTTTGTCTAGAAAATTGAGAACCTGCTCTCCACTCGCCAATCTCCTGCAGGTTTGCTTCAGGTATTTAGAGTTTTTTCTTCTCTTTGTTAGGATGTAGATGGTTCCCTCCTTCGGATTTGGCTTGCTTATTCAATCCAAGTTTTTTAGCTCCACCAAAGAAGAGAGGAAGAAGATTATGGAGATGTGTCAGGGATGCCACTTTGTAGTGCATTTGGGAGGAGAGAAACAGCAGGATCTTTAAAGATAAAATCTCTGGGGCAGAAGTTATCATTGAAAATATCAAGATGAAGGTTATGCAGTGGATCAAAACAATGTAAGAATTCAAGCACTTCAAGCTGATGGTTTCTAAAGGAACTGGCAACAGGTAGCATCCTCTTCATTTACTAGTAGTGCATCCTATACATTGGTTTCCACTTTCCACCCCAAGATAATGCAGATCAAACTGAACTTTGATGGTTGCAGCCTGGGCAATCCAGGACTTTCAGGAGTCGGAGTTCTCAGAAACTCAAATGGGAACATGTTGACTGTATTCTCAGGTCCAGCAGGTTATGGGGACTCTACAAGAGCAGAAAATCTGGTTTTGCTTGAGGGTCTCAAGTTAGCTAAGTCCATCAGTACAAGGAATATTGAGATTGAGGGAGACAAAGATTCTAGTAGGGTGGCTGAAGAATGATGAAGCTGGATCTTGGAGATTCAGATGCATGTTAAGGGAAATAAAAGCTCTAGCTACTGATATGAGGTGCTCCTGCAGATGGATTCCTAGATCTGGAAACAGCATGGCTGATGATCAAGCTAAACTAGGAGTTAACAAAAAGGAATTGTTTTGGGGGATTGTAAATCTGAACTAAGAAAATTTGTATTTGTAAGCTAGCTCTCTTAGTGGGTGTTTGTTCACATATAACTTGTAACTTACTGATTTTCATTGCTAAATATTTATCAGTTACTGATCAAAAAAATATATAAGTATATGACAACTTCAAGCAGAAATATTTCACAAAGGAAATAAAAATACATAAATATATACATATAAAACAAAAACTATGAATTTGACAACCAACATGTGTGCCAATTTCAAACACTGATTCAAGGTGCCTAACAGAGATTATATAAAATATGTTTCTAGCATGATTTAGAAGCATCAACATGCACCTGATATGTAAATATGACAGTCTGGCATGGCTAGATTTCAGAAAAGGGGTCTTTTGTTATATAGATTAAAGTACCACAGATTCATGCACAAACCTTTGGCTTTGCGTGTCTGTTGGGAAACCCCAGACTGTATCAAACCCTCCAGATGATTAGCCAACGTATTTGACATGCTGCAGGAGAAAAATATAACATTAACTTGAGGGTAGAAAATACTCTCTAGTTAAAACACCTCAAGTTTCTAAAGGCATCAGTATTTCAAATGGTGAAAACTTGAGGCATAGAGTCATGATCTCCAGAAGTGCAAGATGTACTAATTTCTTTAAAAATGAAACAAAAATAGGAAAAGATACATAAAAAAGAATATCACAAAAGCTTCGAAGATGATGTCTATTGAGACAACTTACACATGTGATATGATTTAATCATAACATAATAGTTTAAAAAAACATAGACAAGACGCACAAATTGCCTTGAGTAAGACTTAAAAGGTAAAGGATGTCATGGAATTTTGTTCCTACAAACAGAAACAAATTTGGTAAGCCAAATAGTATAAACCATTTCTACTATGTAGATTGTAAAATCCAACATCCAACAAGCTCTTATTTAAATGTGAAGTAAAACCTCAAAAGGGTCTTTGAAAAGTTAAATATAATTACTCAAATTGATTGACAAAAAATGGAAAACTAAAATCAATGACTGTCTTACTCTCATATTTGTGATGTTAATCCTATTTTTTCAGTAATATACGAGTGACATATGCGATCAAGGTTCAAATTTCTATATGATACGCCCTGTATCGTATCGGGAGCCACCCAAAACCCCAAATAAGGGGTGTTATGGACTTTGACTATTTTCAGGGGGTAGGCATGCTTAAAACTGACACCCTGATGCAATTAAAAAAAAAAAACCTTAAAATAAGAAAGTTATAAAGTAGTGAAACACCCAATACACATGTTCATGCATATGAGGTGTATTGATACTTTAAACTATGTATGCGAGGGTGGGCCTTGGCACAATGGTTGGGTTTCTCCATTGGGACCAGGGTGACCATGGTTCAAATCTTGGAAACAGCCTCTCTGTATGTACAGGGGTAAGGCTGTGTACATCTGTCCCTTCCTAGACCCCACATTGGCAGGAGCCTCGTGTACTGGGCTGCCACTTTTTATGAGTGGCATATGAATCAAAAATAGGCCAACTAGAGGAGTGAGGCAGGTATCCTTTAATCATAAGCATGAGCTTTTAATGGGGCTGCCACTTTTTATGAGTGGCATATGAATCAAAAATAGGCCAACTAGAGGAGTGAGGCAGGTATCCTTTAATCATAAGCATGAGCTTTTAATGTTGAGTCTTGAGGCCTCTTCCTTGAGCCTCACTTGAGGCAAGCCTCTAGACATAAGTCTCATGCCTTTTGTAATACAGATAGGCACAACCGCAACATTTCAAGTGAATTACTGCACATACAACAAAAACAAAAGAGATAAACATTTTCCTTTAGATACAAAAAGACATAGTAACATTTATGTGCCTTGAACCCTTCTTACTAACATTCAAAGATGATAGCCCAATTTATTCCTATGCTCTGACTGTGCATTCAATTTATTATCACTCATGCTGTCCCTATTACACAACTACCATTGATAAAGTCTTAGAATGGGCATACTTCATTTCACTTTCTGAAAGTTCTTTTGCCTGTTGATATAGACTTCGAAGTTTCCCTAATGTACCATCACCAGTCTTCTCAACAATCTCAGGAGCTGCATGCAGTAGCAAAGGGGTACAGAAGAAATTCATCAGTTGGACATACGGGAAACAAGTAAAAACAAAACGTTCTTATTCAATAAATAACATTGTATTAATAAAATTTTCATGGTTGCCTCTCAAAATATATATAGAACATTGTATTTCCAACTGAAACTCGATCCCATATAAGAAACTAAGAAAGAATATGAGGAAGATATTCATTTTGTTTGTAGGACTAACAATATGATATAACAATAACTTGAGAAAGAAATGGACAATTTGCAAGTCTATTGTTATTACTGCAAAAGCTGAAGGGTAGATGACCATCTAACTCCTAAAATAAGGAGCCAAGTCCAAACCTTTGACAGAAAGCCAAACTAAGCACAAACTGCATCAAAGATACAGACAATGACAATCTCAAGATATTTATTTCCAATCCAAAAAAAAAATCAAGATATTTACCATAGACATTATTCTGGTAGAGTAGCACCCCCAATAGAAATTTGCCCTCCACCCCTCTAGCTAAGTTGTCTAGTGGAGGATGTGTCACTATTTGCACCCACCTAAACAAGGTGTTCACATTAGCTGCCAAAGCTCTAGCCTCTCTAATGTAATATTAAAAAACCATGATCCCTCATTCTCCTTCCCTGAAACACCAATAAGGTAATAACCATCCATGAATCCCTTCAATCTAAATGTGACAACCCATGGTTATCATGAGTCACAAGGGCACTGAAAATGAGCTTTATTACTCCTTGTGGCATAGAACTCCAATTTTGATTTGTAATCTGACTTCATGTGGATGAGCAACCAACATGGAACTCTTCCTCTAATTATATCACCAATGCAAAAACTTCTAAATTCATCTCCTGTTGCAGCCAATGAACAGCTCTAAAACATGACAAACTCCCTATAAAGACCCAACCACATTCAGGATGGTAAAAAGGACTCTAGAGCGCAAACACTAAATTACTTCTGGGTTCTAACAAGAATTCATTGGTGATCCTTGGAATAAGCTACCTGCAAAAAGAAGGTCCCAACTTTTTTGTAAAAGTAAAAATGGTATACTTTGAACTTAAATCCATTATCTGCCCATGTGTTATATTTCCAGCTTGGCTACAGTATAAGCAAGGCATGCACATTTTTTAGGCCTCAAATACTGACATAAGACAGAAGATTACTTACCAAACTACCCCTGCCCTCATCATCTAACTTTTTTCAGCTTATATTAAAAGAAAGGAACATATTAAGGCATTGATAGATTTAGGGGCCTCGGATGATCTCCCTTCCTAGCTGTGTGAAGCTTGCCTTGTGGACACCAACGGGATCAAATAACAGCCTGGCTGGTTACTTTTACATGATAAACTGTGGTAACAGTCTCCACGTCTTTTAGGAAACATCAAATGGAACTAAACCAATTTCTTTAATATCAACAATATAATTGATCACTCTTGCAAAGACTAATTCAAGGTGGCAGATAAAGGAAGCAGACAAGCAGTAGCAGAAACAGCAATTTGACTCGGCATTTCCTAGGAACCAAGACATCGGCATATTAACCCCATTGTACAACGGTATTAGTTCTGTTGTTATCATCGTGATTAATCTTTACTACGTAAACAAGCGTCTTATAACAACAAAAGTTACACCAAAAAAATCACTCAGAAGACGAGCAAACACTTCTGTATAATGAAATAATAACTAAAACTATATAAAAATCCCAACAAAAAACTGAGTATACTGAAAAGTGTCCTGTTTACACAAATTCAAACTCTAGGGTAAGGCAAATTAGAGTCCGTGTTGCTGGAGTTGCGAAACTCACTGGATTGCAGCTTTTTATGGATCTTATTGATTTCGTTCAAGGTATCCTCCAGTTCTCCCCTCAACTTCTCGAGATCCTTCGACTGCCCCAGGATGAGGTCGACTGGATTTGACATCCTTTAATCGCAGTTTTCTTCAAACACCGAGCTAAATTCTGCTCAAGTACGCCAATTTAGGTATTTTGTTCGACCATTACAGCAGCACAAATAACAAATCAGGAAAAATACTTGATTTTTTCTTTAATTTTAATATTTAATTACTATATATTTACTCGCCTGAAGAACGTCGCTACTGGTCATCTCATGGTAGAATCGTCTCCGATGTTGCCTCAGAGAGAGGGGCCCCCGTGTTGGAGAATGAACGAAAATCTCATCATGCTCTCTGTCTCTCTCTCTCTCTCTCTCTCTCTCTCTCCCGTCCATCTATCTTTCTTTATCTGATCCACGTGGCAAATGGCCGATGCCAGTCTCAAGCACGGTTGGATGTATGCCAAGGATTTTCCTACTCGAACTGAACCAACAACGTTTTGTCAGCTTGTACGAGTTACGAAGAGTCCGCAAGCCCACATGGGTTTGCAGCATTCAATAATAACTTACAGACTTAGAAACTATGAGGAGGAGATGACGTTCTCGACCGCTTGATTTGTAGACCCTGAAGTCTGAAACTGTAAGGATCCGTTTGTTTGTTTTGTCAGTGCAATTTCATTTGCACCGGTACAATGTTGACCGTGTAACTTAGGATAGTGTAAATTTTGTTTTATTTTTGGGGTAAATTATTTAAACATCCCGTTGTAGGGATGCAAACGGATAGGATTCGAATATGATAATTATGGATCTGAATTCGAATCTGATGAAATATAACAATTTGATAAATAATTTATTATTTTAAAAAAATAATAAATTATTAAAAGGAAAATAAAATATAACAACTAAAAAAGCAAAAAGTACAAGTATCATTCCAACTATTCTCATCACATATTTATATATATACATGTTTTTATAAAAAAGATAAATAATATAACAAATTTACAAAAATATAATATAAATACTAAAGTTATAAATAAATAACACATATATATAAATATGTATTATATATATTTATATAAATAAATAACATTATATATATATATATATATATATGTGTGTGTGTGTTATTTATATAAATAAATAAATAACATATAATGTCGAACCGAATCTTCTCGGATCGGATAGGGGTGATCCAAATCCGATCTAATTTCTGATTGTACCCTATTATTTGATCCGATATGACCTGATCCAGTCTGAAGATCCAAGTTGGGGCTATCCGAATCCAATAATATATGATAGGATTGAATCATGACCCAATCCATTTTCACCCCTAACTCATAAAACAATTACTTAACCCCCCCCCCCACACACACACACAATTTCAAATGGGTAAATTCAAGGTTCTAAATATGGATACATTAGGCACATTTCTTTTTTTTTAATTGGTTTAAAGGGTGGTTTAAGGCCCATCTATCTCCTGAACCAGGTCAGACCCCAAAAATACATACCTTAGGGGTGTATCAAGGGGTCACCGATAGGTGTACAATTTAGGCAGGCCCAACTCGGAATTTTACACTGGTTGGGCTTGGATTTTTTGTCCTCGGGCTGGGCTCGGGCCTAAGAAATCTGGCTTTTTTATTTTTTGGGCCAGCCTCGGGCCTAGCCTTTAGGTAGTCTGAACCCGACCCAATTATATACAATTATACATACATATATATATATATATATATATATATATATATATATATATATATATACATACATATTTGTATAGATATTTTGCATACATATATGAATACTAGTAAACATGTACAAGTATTTGCACGTGATAGTATCTCCAAGATAAAACTACTTACAATTCATGGGCAGTTTTTAAATAGTCATAAGTGGACAATTTCTAAACTGTTATGTCTTTTTTTATGTCGTTGTATGTTGCTTAGATAATGGGTAAAAATGTATAATGAAAAGTCCATAAAATGGGGCTATTCTCTCTTTTATTAGTAGTATAGATATGTATGTATGTCTCTCTCTCTCTCTCTCTCTCTCTCTATATATATATATATATGTATAATTTTAGAGTGGGTTCGTTGACCAGCCCGAGCCTGACCGAGGTTTGAACCCAATCCGAGTGCATCAAATTTCAGGGTGGGCCGAGCTCGGGTTGGGAAAATAAGGCTTGACCTTGGGCTCAGGTCGGGCTTGGGCCTTAAACCAAAATTTTAGAGTCGGGTTTAGGTTAACCATAAACCCAACCCAACCCGCCTGACTTACACCCCTAATCACCGATATGATACACAGCGATGCGCCTTGATATGTTGCAAAGTTCAAACCTTTAGGTAAATAAGACAAACTAACTCATTATGGTAGTTTGATGTTAAAAACCTAATTGAAAATGACAATGCCATGTTTTTAAATAATTAAATTCTCAATTTACTCATGAATGACAATGTTGGGATGTATATTGGCCAAAACATCCCAAAGAACGAGCTTATGTATTGTCTAAGGAGGTGTTTCACAACATGGTTGGTTTTATCTTTTAAAATAAATATAATTAAATTATCAATTAATAAATAAGGGAAAAATTCTTAAACTACCTTTATAGTTTAGTTAATTGACTAATCCTTACTGCTTAGCATCCATACTATTTATGACAATTGGCATCGTTGTTAAGCACTAATATAAAAAAATAAAATATCGAAATTACCTTCCACTATTCCTCAGAATTTCAAAATAAAACACAACTGATAAAAATTTCCAATAACCTTATAAATTCTCCGTCATTATGCATTTGTTGTATCACACTGCTCCAACCGCCATCGCTATCGCTATATCAATCATCCACCACCTCACAATCTTCCAAAACCTTCCTAAGTTCTCCATCGATCGCCTTGCATTTGTTGTATCTCG
This sequence comes from Nelumbo lutea, assembly GCF_056320005.1. Lineage (NCBI taxonomy): Eukaryota > Viridiplantae > Streptophyta > Magnoliopsida > Proteales > Nelumbonaceae > Nelumbo > Nelumbo lutea. The sequence goes on from NC_142687.1 coordinate 8,506,369, forward strand.
TTGGCTCCACCGATGTCACCTTTTCAGCCCTTCTTCTGGTTATGCCTCAATCACCTTTTCTTTCATCCAACAAAGTTCTTTGCTACGAAAATGGGGATGGGTACGTAGATGAAAGTAGGGATAAATGTCGTGGTGTCCATATTAATTTCGCAATTTGAATCGTATAAAGTAGAATACCATTTTGTTTACATCTCTTAATAAAGGTTCAAATTTTTAATGTTTGATGCTATGAGAAATGGAATCATTTCATTTGTATAGCATTTCAATCCACACTGTGGTCCCTGTCTGGACACATTTTCCAATTATATATATAGAAGAAAAAGGGCAAATGCATTTTTTTCATAAAGTTCTGAACTAATTTCATTCATTCCATTGCTTTATTAGCAGACGGGAATATTTTTAACCAACTAGCCCATACTTGTGGGTTTTGAAATCTGAACCACCAATAGAATGCCAAAACACGGACTAATTGAAATTGCTACAATTATTATTATATTGCTAGATTTAACTAGAGGTGAGAATGGGTCGGTTTGGTTCCATGGCTGAACTTTGAAGCGTCGGTTCTAAGTTTTTAGAATCGGAACCTACACTGTGAAAGGTTGGTTATAGGATTGGTCCTGTCATTGGTAGTTTGGGGGTCGGTTTCAGGGTCTACTCATGGAACCTATTCTTTCTTTACTCTCCCCATTCAAGAAAAATATGAAATATGTCATTCAAAAGCTTGGTTTTCAATAATGATAATATATGGTTTAAAATTTATATTATCTTTATTTATTCAATTGAGAAATTTAATAAGTAGATTATCATAATTTATTAATATGTGGTTCAAGTTTTGTCATTTTAATTTAAATTTTGTAAATATTGCCTTTTACACTATTTATTATGTACAAATATTGAAATGAAAAAAAAAATGATCAAATCACTTAAGTAACTCGATGGTCAATTGAGACTGTGGATTTTATAACCTCGAGTGCTTGGATTCAAATCTTCACATCCTTTAAAATACTTTGGGGTTTATTTCAAAACAAGTCTAGTTTCAACAAGGCCAATTCACTGGGTCAGTTCAAGTAGGGTAAACCCCTAGACCTTGGAACTAACATGAGTGGGGGTTACTTCCAAGAATTTAGAACCAGACCCTACCCTATAACAGGTCAGGTAGGGCCAGTTTAAGGTCAGCTCCCAATAGAATTTACCTATTTGCTCACCCCTAGATAATGACAAGCAGATTGGCAAATATCTCCCCAATATCTTGTTTTCTTTCATCAACAATGAATTGTTGCAACAACTTGAAGACTTATTGATCCCCATCTCCAACATTATCTTCCTCACATTGATTACTTCATGTTTTCCAACCAGCTCTCTTCATAGGATTCTTGCACCTAAAGGCAGGTAGCTGCAAACCACCCAATAGCATAGGTGAACCATTTCCTCCAATGGTTGACTGATGTGTATACTTTGTGGTGCTTACCTATTAGTACATACATGAAAAACGGCGATGAAAATCATTTTACCAAACAACATAGTGTTATCTTTTTTTCTTTGTGAAAAAGGGGTATTGGAAGGATGGGTGTTTTTTCTTGAAAATCGGTCTCAAAAAGTGCCAATGCTTTCAAACACCATGTTAATAAAAATATGGACACCTGATTTATAGATATCACATCAGCACCCCATAAGATGCTCCCACATGCACCTCACATGCACATTTGAGCGTGCATTGAGAACATCTGTGGATGTCATTGGGAATAGGGGTGCCAATGGACTTTTGGATTAGACTCTATCTAAACCAAAATCAATTTGGATGGATTAGACAGACCAACATGACATATTGAATTGGACCAGTCCAGATTTGATGGTCTAAAGTATTTATTGGATTGGACTGGATCCGATTCATCCATAATGAATTTATATGGGATTGGATTGGATGGAGCCAATATCTGGTCCATTAATAGAATATAAGAATATAGGTTTCAATGGATTGAGTTAGAATTAATCTAATAAAAATAAATTTGAACAGATTGAATTTGACCAAATCCAAAATAATACAAAATATACATTAGATCGGATTAGACCTAATCCATTTATAATAAACTCATATTGAACTTCATCACATTGTACCAAAATGCAGTCCAATTGACACCATTGAGAGAGATTGCCATACACGACCGAGATGTGTTGTGGCGCGTTGTAGGGCCAATGTGAACTCGATTTATCACCTCATACTCGTTGGCTGCATGTAAAATTTTCCGGTATCATATATTTCAGGTATCATATCGAGCAATCTCCCAAACAATGCTGTTGTTGGGCATTCCGACCGTCCGATTCATCCAATCCGCTCCAATACTATTTAGGTGTTAAATAGATTCCAATTAAAGGATTGTTCAAGAGATACGTTATACAGTCCGTGTTGAATCTTTCGTTGTACATAGTGAACCCATCCATTAAATCCACTTACCATCCGAGGGCTGGCTCGTTGTCACTAATCTGTTTCAGCGTTGTGCGGAATCGAACCCCGCAACCAGCACTTTGGGGAAAAGGGGAACTGGGGAAGTTATTAATGGTGCATGGCACCGAATACCGAAAAAGAAAATCCACTAAAATCCACTTCGTTCGATTCCGGTCTCCCATTTCGCGGGGAGGGGCATTTCATCATCTACTCCAAGACGATGCTGCTCTCTGCAATTACCCCCAAAATTCTTTTGTACAACCCCAGCAACGGAAACTCCAGCAATCTCGTCCCTTGTTCCAACAACAAGCCCATACTCCAATTTCAGAACTCTTGCCGGGAGAACGCTTTTGTAGCGCAGAGGCAAGGTGCCCTAACTTATTCTTCATCTTCTTCACTCGCAAATGGCACATCCGAGGATAACCGGTGCCTTCAAAACGCCAACTCTGGTGCTGAAACGTTTCGTCACGTCAGCCATGCTGGTTCAGTCGATGATGGTGAAGAAGAAAAGGAACAAGGCGGATTGGTTTCTTCGGCTTCTGCGGTTGCAGCGGCTATACGCATTGCTTCCACATCTCCGGTGGAATTTGTACAGAGGGTTGAAAAAGATGGAAAAAATGGGTTGGTCTTACCGAGCCCAGATTTCCAGAGACTCTGTGTAGAGCAGCTCGACCTTTTCCGGAGAATTGTCGATCCAGATTCCGTGCTATCGGTCAGTTGATTTTATAGTCTTCACATCAAGAACATTTTCATTTTTTTTTTTAATTCCATGTCCAGCTTAATTCTTGAAAACTTTTCTAGCTAATGGGAGTTCGTAAGAATTAAAGGAAGAACTATGAACTGGAAACTTTATGAGGAATTACACTGCCTTGGATATTCTAATTATAACAATACCATGTGTGGGCTGTCTTGCAAACCGCATTTTTTATGGGGTGTTAATTAAATACCGATTATTCATCTAAATAACTTTATTCAAGGACTCCTTTTTTTTTATTATTTTTGACGTGAGCAATTCTATAGGTTTATGTAAGGCCAGCTGGTAGTTATGTTATGGACCGGTTAGAGCTTCGACGGGTTACTTACTATCCGCGAACGACCGTGGCTGAAAGATCTGACATTGTGATAGTAATTGGTAATTTTGGTGTTCCAACGGGCTTACGTGCAGCTGAAGCTGCACTCTCAAATCAGCAAGTATGTTTTTTTTTTTTTTTTCCTGTTAACCTGATTCTGCTAGTAGAGTTTGTACAATAACATCTGTGAGTTTTTTTTTTTCATTATTTATTTATTTATTTTTTATTTTTTGATGGCAATGTGCATTGAATTTGGGATGCTGTTCTCTTGTAGATTAAAATGATACCTGAAAGTAGAGCTGTAGTTTTCCCTATGGTGAAACATCCATTTGTCGTGGGCTTTTTGGTTGCTGAGCTTCCTATGATGGATTCTGAAACTTCTGGGAATGCTGAAAGAGACAGACATGATATGCCTCTATGTACATCACCGGACGAATCTTGTACATCTGCTCCCCTTTTGGATAGGAAATCGTGGGAAGTTGAGACTCTCAAGGAAGATCTATTGAGAAGATATTACAAGTTAACAGCTGAACAGAGATCTAATGCTATTAATATTTCTCGCTCTCTGGCAATGGCATATGTGATGGATCAGGTAGCTTTTATCATCACTTTACCGAAGTCTTCAACCTGCTAGAGTGATTTGTTTTGCAGCATATGATTGGATGATAACATATTTAATTTATGGCAAAGGCATTGTTAAAATGGTGCAGAAGTTGATTGTTGCGATTTTACATCACCCATTGCCATCAACATGTGAAAATAACCCTCTTCTCTCAAATAGTGATTCTTTGGAGTAGAATTTTAACCAAAGTACCAAACATTGTCTTATATTATGACATGGTTAGGACCCATTATTTTTTTTCTTATTTTATGTTGGTATGATGTGTATTGTTTTATGGCCTTACACCCATAAAAAATTAAAAACAATGTGTATTGTCTTATGCCATGTTGCTTGGAATTTGAACAGCAGGGGTTGCCAATATATTAACGAAGTCTTTTTAGATCATGTTGGAGCAATTTAGTATGACTTGTATACCAACTTTATAACTTTGGTATGGCATTCTCAACAAATACATACACAAAAGAAAAAAAGGTAAAAAGAAAAAAAAAACATGTGCAGACAGTAATATATACTGTCATATGAGGATTGATAAAATGCTCAATAATGGTTGTCTCTTACATGAGATGGTCAGACAGATAGTGAGGCAAACATGTTTATATTGGATAAAAAAGGCTTTTTATTTGATTGATCCTATGTTTGGAGGATACAAAGGCTTTAGAAAGAAAATAAGAGAAAAATATTCATCTTTGTTTGATTGAATAATGTGGTTGGAGTTTGTCTTTTGACAGTCATTTCAAAGGCTAATGAAAGTAGGGATGCTAGTTGGATTGCTCAATTTGAAGAACTTCAACCACATCAGGCTTGGGACTGTTGAAATTTTAACAAATTTTCAACCCAACCCAACCCAAGTTGCACTCCTAAATGAAAGGTAGGTCTGGGAAACCTGGTAAGATGGAGGGACCAATGCATATTGACTGAAAAATCTTTCCCGTTCTTTTGATCCATGTGTGTCTTATGTTTTTAAAGGCTATAATAGTTAACGAAAGGTAGATCCTTGAAATCTGATAAAATGGAATAGAGAGTATATCAAATTCTCAATTTTTGCCATATCCGGACTGCTAGCGCTAGGTGAGTTATACATTGAAAATAGTATTGCTCTTTTCTTTCCATAAGCACCAAAAGATTACGAATTGAACAAAATTTCAAAGTATGCATTATCCTCTTCTAGAGAACCCTTGGGCGAATCACTAGAAGGTGGGTCAAGGGCCTTAAGAGGAGGCAAATATTAATGTGGTCCTCTGTTCCTGTGGTGATCATTTGGTTGATTTGGGAAGAAAAAATAGGAGAATCTTCCATAACAAGGGAACAAAGGAGGATGAATTCTTGAGGCTGCGTTTTGGAATCGGTGTAAAAGTACACCGGTGACGTTTTACACTGAACCATGAAGAAGTGTGTTATGTGCTTTAGTAGAACTCACCCCTAAAAGCTAGCTGTTAGGGAGGGAACCCAAACACATATATACCCCACAACAGCATCCGATACTACCAACATGGGACAAATGGATCGTAACAAAGTGACCGTTGCACTTTTGAAAAGCGTGATGTGATTGGTGTAAAGTTTTACATCGATTTTATCAATGTAGTATTTACATCGATAATCAATGTAAAACTTTACATTTGATGGGGTTTTACATTGGTTCATGACGTAAAACTCCACTCCATCCAAACACACACAAAACTGAACCGGAGTGGATTTTTACGTCGATCATGATTACACACTCCTTCCAAACACCGACAAAATCGAACTGGCGTAAACTTTTAAATCGTTCTTGATTTACACCGATTCCAAACACAACGGTAAGGAGGAGTATCTTGGGTAGGACCTATGCTTGGGTGCTAGTGACAAAGGAGCTTGAAGGAATGACTTTTCATTCCTGTTCATCAGCTGACTTGTTGTTTGGATGTTAGGTAGTTTAGTGTTTGGGTTTGTTATGTTGGTGCATCTGTTTAAGTAGACGTTCAAGACTGCTATCAGCCTTGAACCCTAATAGATTTCAGGTTCGAAAATAGAAGAAAAAGTATAGAGAAGAGAGAGCAGTAGAACACAAGGGTTGAAAGGAGGGACAAAATCTTAATGTTCTACCGCCGCCACTTCTATTTAGTATTTATAGGTTATGCTCATTACATGGAAAGGACAGATCTGCCCTTAGCATTTTACATAACAAATAGAACAAAATAAAATTGAAATAACCAATTGACCACCAGCTAACCCTAGGATGACTAGAACACATTTTATCCTACGAACACAGTGGGACCATAGCTGTGGGGCCCACATCAGTGTTCTCTACACTCCCCCTCAAGTTGGGAATAAATGTTTATCATTTCCAACTTGGAGAGATCCGCCTTTAGCTTCTTCCTTGGTACAACTTTGGTGAGGATATCTGCTAGCTGCATGTTGGATGTGATGTACGGGAGACACACTTCTTGTGATGAGACCCTCTCTCGTACAAAATGTCGATCAACTTCAATATGTTTAGTTCTGTCATGCTGCACTGGATTGTGTGCTATATTAATAGCCGCTTGATTATCACAATGCAACATCAGGGGCTTCTCATACTCAATACCCAACTCCTCAAGTAGTGATCTCAGCCATAGAATTTTAGCCACTCCGTTAGCCATTGACTTGTATTCAGCTTCAGCACTAGATCGGGAGACAACACTCTGTTTTTTACTCTTCCAAGAGACAATGTTACCTCCCACAAGGGCACAATATCCAGAGGTAGACCTTCTGTCATCAACACTCCCAGCCCAATCGACATCTGTATAGACCTCCACCTTCATGTGGTCATTGTTCTTGAACAATATACCTCTATCTGGGCATCTCTTCAAGTATGCTAATATTCTTTTTGCTGCAAGAAGATGCGTGGTTCTAGGAGAATGCATGTATTGGCTGACAACACTAACTGCATAACTGATATCTGGCCGAGTGAGACAGAGATATAGGAGCTTTCCCACTAATCGCTGGAACATAACTTTGTTTTCAAGAGGCTCCCCACTCTCTGCACTAATCCTGTGGTTCTATTCAATGGGTGTATTCGTAGGCTTGACACCTAACTTTCCAGTTTCCGCCAACAGATCCAGAACATATTTCCTCTGAGAGACAAAGATCCCCTGTTTAGATCTAACAACCTCAATACCCAAAAAATACCGTAGTGCACCAAGATCTTTCACCTCAAACTCTTGATAAAGAAGCTGTTTGAGGGACTCAATCTCATAGCTATCATTTCCTGTTACCACAATATCATCAACATATACTGCAAGTAGTGTCAGAGAGGACTCCACCCTCTTGATGAACAGTGTATTATCTGATTGGGCCTATATATAATCGAACTTTCCAAGGGCTAATCTGAATCTATCAAACCAAGCTCTAGGTGACTGCTTCAAACCATACAATGCCTTATTGAGCCGGCAGACCTTCTTACCTGTCTCTGTATCATAGAATCCAGGAGGTAACTGCATGTAAACCTCTTCCTGCAGGTCCTCATTCAGAAAAACATTTTTAACATCCATTTGGTACAAAGGCCAAGTGTGGCTTGCTACAAGAGATAATAGAACTCGAATGGTGGTCATCTTGGCTACCGAGGCAAAGGTCTCCAAGTAATCTATACCATATGTCTGGGTGAACCCTTTTGCAACTAACCGAGCTTTGTACCTCTCAGTGGAGCCATCCGCATTGTGCTTCACAGTAAATACCCATCTGCATTCAACTGGTTTCTTTCTTTTGGGCAGATCAACTAACTCCCAGGTATTATTTTTCAATAGGGCATCAATTTCAACTTGCATTGCACCTCTCCACTCTGGGACTGATAGGGCTTCTTGCACTGTTCTTGGAATAGGGACATTGGCAACGAAAGTAAGATAGGACCTGTAGGAGGGAGATAGGCGATCATAGGATAAAAACTAGGAAATGCAGTGGGCTGTAGATGTGGTGCATTGTCGTTTCCCTTTACGGACGACGATGGGAAGGTCAAGGTCGTTGGTAGTAGGTGAAGTGGCAACAGTGGAAGGAGTCTTTGTGGGCCCTGTGACTGTAATACCTAGACTTGGAGCCGCAGAAGAGGTTGGAGCTGGCCTGGACCGTTGATAATCGGGATCAACCTGCCTGCATCGCCTGTGATAGACTCTCAACTCTTGATCCCTCTGACCACACTCACTACTGCAGCCCTCATCACCCAATGGAATAGGTAAAGGAACAACCCCAAAAGTATTAACTCTACCCTCACTGCGCTCCCCCTGAAGAAAAGGACCCAAATCCCCACTCTCACTGCTCTCCCCCTGAGGAGAAACCCGAGAATAATAGGGTGTCTCCTCAAAGAAATTGACATCCATGGAGACAAACTTCTTCCCTAAGACAGGGTCATAGAAACGATAACCCTTTTGAGTTTGTGCATAACCAAGAAAGATGCATTTGGAGGCCTTTGGTTCGAACTTGGAGTGATGGGGTCCGAGAAGTTGAACAAAACATGTACAACCAAATGTTTTAAGGGGAACAGTAAACAACTCCTCATTTGTGTATAGAAGGGAAAAATGAGGTTTCATATCAAGAACCCGGGAAGGAACCTGATTAATAAGATATACCGCGCTGTGAGGATAGTATCACCCCAGAAGCGAATAGGGACATTGGAGGTAAACATAATACTTCTAGCCACCTCCAAGATGTGCCTATTCTTCCTTTCTGCAATCCCATTCTGCTGAGGTGTATGAGGGCAAGTGCTCTGGTGGATAACCCCATGATGAAGAAGGTAAGATGCTAATGGCTTAGCAAAGTATTCCTTTGCATTATCAGATCTAAGAACTTTGATCTTGGCATCAAACTGGGTTAGGATCATTTGGTGGAAGTTTTGGGTCAGGGCGGGAACCTCATCTCGTGAACGCAAAAGATAAACCCAAGAAAACCAAGTATGGTCATCAACAAATAACAAAAAATATCAGTATGCACAATATCAAAAGAACTATTACTCCTTTTATTACTCAATAAATAAGAGTTTCTACAATGTTTAGCAAATTCGCAACTTTCACATTTCAACTGGGACAACTCAACAGACTTAAACAAAGTAGGAAACATACTCTTTAAGGATTGAAAAGACAAATGACCCAATCGGTTATGCCAAAGCATAACCGGACTTACAATCTGAGAAACAAGCGACTTCTTATCCACTGACTCTTCTCGACGAGAACTCTCCCCGAGCAGATAGATCCCATTCGTCTCACGGCCAGTCCCAATCACCTTCTTCGTCTCCAGGTCCTGAAAAACACATCGGTTAGGGAAGAAAGTTACTGAGCAGTTTATATGTTTGGTAATACTACTAACTGAAAGAAGGTTAGTATCAAGCTTAGGAACATGCGAGACAGAAGACAGGGAGATAGTATCTGATAGCTTGATGTCACCCTTGCCAGAAATGGGGACAAGAGAGCCATCAACAATAGATACTTTATCCCTACCAAGAGATAAATGATAAGTGGTAAACAATGAAGGCAAGCTAGTCATGTGGTCGGATGCACCTAAATCTATTACCCAATAGGGTTCAGTAGTACCTAGAGCTGAGGCATGGTAGGCTGAGGCTCGAGTACCTGAATGTGCGAAAGCAGATGTGGCAGGGGCTGATGGTGACTACGGTGGCTGAGTTGAGTTCCCAACTTCCTTTTCCAACTGTATTAGAGCAGCCCGAACTGCAGCTAAGGTCTCTAAGGGTGTGCCTCTTGTGCCAGACGAGGATGCTGAATCAGTAGTCACAACCACGTGAGCATTACCCTTCTTGCTTCTCAACTTTGCCGGGACCAAATGAGGATGCAGCTTCCAACATGTTTTTTTTGTGTGTTTGGGTTTCTTACAATGCTCACATACCACATCCCTTTTATCTTCCTTCTTCCTGTCCCTTTCTGAATCACTCCCTAATTTGGGTTTAACAGCTACAATGGCCGGTGTAAGAGGCTGAGGTTGCATCATGACTTTCCTCTTGGTCTCTTCACTATGCACTAAGGAGTATGCCTGGGAGAGGGTCACACTATCTCTAGTCAAAATCTGTTGCCGCACAATATCATACTCTGAATTCAGGCCTGCCAGAAACTCAAACACCCTGTTTGTCTCGACTTGCTTTCTTTGGGTCTGTGCATCTTTGGGACTCTCCCACTCAAGAGTCTCTAAGTGATCAATCTCATGCCATAGGGACTTCAAGGTAGAGAAGTAGACCGAAACCGGTTTCTCTCATTGTTTAAGAGTATTCACTTCACATTTCAATTCATATGCTCTGGCAACATTAAGGGGTTGGGAATAAGTTTATTTGATAACATCCCATATCTCCTTGGCTGTCTTTGCCCACAAGTAATTTCGGCTGATATGAGGCTGCAGAGAATTACACAGCCATGTCATAACCAAGTAGTTTTCTTGGACCCACTTGGTATACATGGGGTCTCCCTTGGAGGGTTCTCTCACATCTCCCAAGAGATACCCTAATTTACCCTTTCCCCCAATAGCCATCATGGCTGATTGGGCCCATTCCAAATAGTTTGATCCATCAAATCTTACGGTTGGAATATGAAAACCTGTCTCAGAAATACCACCATAACTGCTGTTCCCAAAACTGCTTTCTGCCTGATTCTTAAATAATTTGGAGAATAATCTGATATGCTGAAGTAGAATTAGGGTTTTAATCAGTCCTTAAAAAAATTCTCAGCCGCACATTCCAGGCAGTATCGTACAGATATGACTTGTAGTAGGGCTAATATGAAACCTTAAAACTGATCAATGCTGAGGAGAAAACTTAAGAAGAGCTTCACAGGTAGATCACAAGGCTCGGCTCAGCATTAGGGTTTGCCACAGGGTTAAGACAAAACCCTAGAGAATAGAAAGAAGAAAACCCTAGAGTGGTACGACCGCCCTTTCTAGATAGGTCCAACCTATCTTCTCTGATAGTACTTCTCTCAGAAAATAAAATAACTTACAAGAGAATGCTGTTCGCTGCCTTCCAAGGTTACCCGAACCCTAGCCTTCTCTGATTCTTCCTAATCACCAACACTCTGCAACTGTGGCAAGTTTTCAACAGCTGCTAAACCCTCTGGCGATCTCCAAGAATCAGTCAACGAACTCTACTTTCTCAGCTTCCAGCCCTAGATGGTTCTCATGTGGTCGGTTGGACTAGAATCACATGAGAAACCCTAGCTCTGATACCAAGTAGACATTCAAGACTGCTATCAACCTTGAATCCTAATAGATTTCAGGTTCGAAAATAGAAGAAAAAGTATAGAGAAGAGAGGAGAAAGAGAAGAGAGAGCAGTAGAACACAAGAGTTGAAAGGAGGGACAGAATCTTAATGTTCTGCCGCCGCCACTTCTATTTAGTATTTATAGGTTATGCTCATTGCATGGAAAGGACAGATCTACCCTTAGTATTTACATAACAAATAGAACAAAATAAAACTGAAATAACTAACTGACCACCAGCTAACCCTAGGATGATGACTAGAACACATTCTACCCTATGAACACAGTGGGACCATAGCTGTGGGGCCCACATCAGTGTTCTCTACAGTTTACTCTATTAGAGCCCCTTACTTTATCTGGGTTCCATGATACCAGCTTGTATTGTAGCCGGTCTGTTGCACTCTTATTACCGTCCTCATGAAAAATGGCTTTGCCTTTATTTTTACATAATAGTCATTATTGCCCAAATGAACTGACAAAGCAGCCAATTCTTGTTGTAAAAGGAGCAGGTGGGAAGGAGTTGAGGGACCAATTCTTCATAAAAATGCCATTAACATTTATGTAGGTCTCATTCTCTTGGTATAGATTGTCACATGAAGAGGCTAATGAAGGTGGGAAAATTAGGGGTTCAAAATGGGTCCTCTGCTCCTATGTGTGATAAGTAGCAGGGTTTTTTCATTGATAAAAAAGGTAGCATGTTTTTTCTAAAAATGTCCCATTAGAATAACCCAAATTCTCCTATTTCCCTTCACCACAAAGATATCATTGTTTTTGTCTGCCTGATTTGTCCAGGCCATAAGGAGATTTGCCTCCTAATTATTTACATGTGATTTAATCATTTAACCTGGGGATTCTATGCAACTTTGTCAGTCATAACCTCACAACAGTCCTAAACCAACAAGTTACCAAAATGCAACTCGTTTTCCAATTTCAACTTCAGAAGCAGACCTTGTTTGATCCCTAAGGTATGCCATGCCACATCAATTCAGCACATGAATTTTTTCCTTCGGGCTTCTCCTCTTCCAAAGAAAGTTGTGGGTCTTGGTGATGCAGCCCCTAATGATGCATTGAGAAATCTTGTAAAAAATGATGCATTGAGAAGTACCGAGTCAGACCCTTCTTTGTTGTTTCTTTTCTATGTCCACTTATCCTCTTGTTAGCCAGACATTGTAACAAGGGCTGTTTTTAATATCATAATGTGTCCCACTATTGGAGAAAGGTTGTTTTTAGAAGTTGAAAACGGAAATCTACTTGAATGCAAACATGTTCCATTACATTTTGCTGAAGAATATCCTCTAGATCCCAAGGAAGCAGTGCCAGATTGACACTTATCGTAGTCTTTACACAAACTCATTAACTTAATTTAATTGGATGTTTGGAAACACATTTAAGCAGAAAGATAATATAGTACGGTAGTACCTATAAAGTTCCTCTAGAAATTATTTGATAAAACAACGAATGATAACCACAAACTGGATGTGAATGTTTAGCAAATCAAGTCAAATTAATGAAATGGATATGGTCCCTCTTATTGGGATTTGGGCAGTAGACTCAATGTTAAGAATTTGTAATTACCTGATTTGATAATTGTGATTGGAAAGTCATAGTGTGCATGTTGGGTAGCTGCCCAACTCAGATCCTCTTCGAGGGAGGATAACCTCCAGAATAGGGGAAAGTGAGAGTGAAGAGAGGAGGTCAAATCTTCTTATTATCTCCTTATTGTAAGTACACCCTTGTACTTGTATTCAATATTGCCTTCAATTTAACTGATTTACATCAGAATTATAACAATTTGCCAACTTGTTTGATTCAGTTAACTCCAGCTGTCTTTGCACTGGCTTCCTTATGCTGAGGTGGCCTTAATTGATTGACAACAGAATTGTAACAACTTGCCAACTCGTTTGATTTAGTTAACTCCAAGTTGATTCATTTAATTCTGTTAGAGTTAGCCGAATAAGGGTAGATTAGTCATCTCACCTTGGTTAAGTTATAAGCTTATGTGGCAGTCTTATTAGAGGTTCTCTATCCCATACTTAAGTAGGGGCAGTTTAGTCCTTGTACATTTAATTAGAAGCCTAATCACTATTAAGAGGTCGACTGATAGGGTTTAGCTATCAAGTTCGACAGTTCTTTCATCTTCTTCTTCTTCTTCTTCTCTTCTCTTTCTTCTTCTCCTTACTAGTTCGGACTACAGTAGCTACAGTGAAAACATGGTAACAGAGCGTGACAACTTCAGTTCATGACCTGTTTTAGTTTGTGACAACTTCAGTTCGTGCTTCAGTTCTCTCCTTTTCTTCTCTGGGCTGTCAATGGAGAAATGTGATTCGTCCCAGGCCTGAAACATCACAGTTTTTTTCTGGTGCTCAGAACCTTCTTTCCTAAGAAAACAACTTCAGCAGTGAATGGTTGGCTGAAGCTCTCAAACGAAGGTTGGTTATCTCTCCTCTGTGTGCTGTTGGTATTTCTGGGTTGAAAATCTTCAAGAACTTGAGAGGACTGATTAGAACCTAGAAAACTAAATTGGTTGTTGCCCTGGTTCTTGGAAAAAATTCCAAGAACAGGTTGTGTTTACAGTGACCAAATGGTGTAAGGGCTGCTACTGTAGGTGGCCGAATGGTGCAAGGTGTAATGCAATGGTACCGGTTGAGTTTTTTTTTTTTTTTTGTTGGTCTTGTGGTGCCCTCTTAAAAGCGTTAAAGCAGGTCTGTATTGTGTGTGACAGCTATGGCTGTGTGGTGGTGCTTGTAATGCACGAACTCTTGACAGCAGTAGTGGTGTGACAGCTAGTTGAGTTTTTGCTAAGTAGTTGTGGTGGTGCTTGTAATGCACAAACTCTTGACAGCAGTAGTGGTGTGACAGCTAGTTGAGTTTTTGTTGAGTAGTTGTAAATGAGCTTGCATGTGGTTAGTAAGTGCTGAGTTAATGTCAGTGTAGTCTGTGTTTTTTTTTTTTTTGTGAAATCAGTAGTGGTGTGGATAAGAACAAAGGCGTGTGTATCTATCATTGTGTTTAGGGACTGTTGTAGGTTCTGGAACATCAAACTCTTGACAGTAGCACTTAGTTGGTGATTGGGAATTCAGATTAGAGGCAGCATTGAAAGAGTATCATGGCAGCAATGGGAGATGGTTGTAGTGATCAGAAACCTAGTGTGGTGGTTTCCTCTGACTATCTAGGTGTACAGATGACCTCAATTAAACTGAATGGTGAGAACTATGTTTCATGGGCCAAGTCGGTGGAAGTTTTTCTCAAGGCAAAGAGAAAAGTGAAGCATGTGAAAGAAGAGAAACCACCGGCTGACTCTCCAGGGTTTGATGATTGGGAACAGGAGGATGCTCAAATCATGACATGGCTATGGAACAGTATGGAACCCAAAATAAGTGCCAACTTCATGTTCTTAGATACAATTAAGGACATATGGGAACATGCCAAGAAGCTGTATTCTGGGCAAGATAATACTACAAGGGTATATCAGCTCTATCAGGAGTACTTTGGTTTGCAACAAGGAAATAAAACCCTAGAAGAGTACTATGCCAATATGAATAACCTCAGAAATGAACTCAATGTCTATCATCCTCTCACTCCAGATGTTAAAGTTCAGCAACAACAGAGGGAACAACTAGATGTCACAAGGTTCTTAGTGGGGTTGAAATCAGAGTAGGAACCAGTTAGAGCCCAAATATTGGGGGGCTCTACCCTTCCTACACTTGAGGAAGTGTTTGCTCGGTTCCGTAGGATTTCTTTGGGACAAATAGAGAATCCCACACAGTCTGATAGATCAGCTTTTGTAACAGCCAGAGGAGGTGGACGTGGTACGAAAGGGGGAGGACATGCCTCCCGAGGAGGTCGTGGTGGTTCCATATTTGGCCGTGGTGGTGGTTGCGACTCAGGGGGAGGTCATGGCAAAGAAAAAGGCAGCTCCACAAGGAAGTGTACCCACTGTGGCAGGGAAGGACATTCCGTAAATTTCTGTTATGATCTTCATGGCCGCCCTCCCTCTAAATGGGCCAATCATGCTATTGGTGGTGGGGTTGATGTCAGTGATAATCAATAGGCAGACCTAACTCCTTCCACATCTACATCTGTTTCCGGAAGGGAGATGGTGAGTGTATCGCGTGATGAGTATGAGCGGTTCCTTCAGTCCACTTCACAGCACACTACTGCTACTCTTGCCCACTCAGGTATAGCTTGCCTGTCATCTAAAACCTCTCCTTGGATTATTGACTCTGGAGCCTCTGATCACATGACCGGGACTCTAGGTGTGTTCTCTTCTCTCTCTGAAACTTCAACATCTCAAACTGTTACCCTTGCCAATGGTTCTTCCTCTCCCATCTGTGGTGTTGGCAATGTTGACATGGCTTCTCTTTCTTTATCATCTGTTCTATATGTTCCTAAGTTTCCATTCAATCTTATGTCTGTTAGTAAATTAACCAAGACTCTTAACTGCTCTGTTACTTTTTTCCCTTCCTCTTGTGTTTTTCAGGATCTCAGGACGTGGAAGAAGATTGGTGGGGGGGCATGAAGCTGGTGGATTGTATTACCTTGACGGTGGTGGATCGTCAGTTGCACTTCAGACTTCACTCACTCCTCTACAGTGGCATTGTTGACTGGGACATCCTTCTCTCAAGGCACTCAAGATATTAGTTCTGTCTTTGAGTCATTTATCAGTGTTACAGTGTGAGTCGTGTCAGTTTGGGAAACATTGTCGTGTTTCCTTCAGTCCTAGAGTTGAAAGTCGTATGTTGAGTTCTTTTGCTTTGGTTCATTCAGATGTTTGGGGCCCGATCAAAATAGAGTCTTATAATGGTCGTGAATATTTTCTAACTTCCTTTCAACAGTATTTAGAACAGCATGGCATCATTCATCAAACTTCTTGTGCATCCACTCCTCAACAAAATGGGGTGGCTGAACGGAAGAACCGTCATCTCCTTGAAACAGCTCGGTCTATTCTTCATCATATGAGTGTTCCTAAACGGTTTTGGAGTGATGCTGTACTTACTGCGTGTTTCCTCATTAATCGGATGCCCTCCTTTATTCTTCATGGTCGGTCTCCCTTCTCTATTTTGTTTCCCACCTTGTCTCTCTTTCCATTAACACCTCGTATCTTTGGTTGTGTGTGCTTTGTTCACAATCTGAGTCCTGGAATAGACAAATTGGATGCACGCTCCATTAAGTGTGTCTTTCTTGGCTACTCTCGGACTCAAAAAGGGTACAAGTGTTACAATCCCATTACTCGGAAGTGCTATATTTGTCCTGATGTCACATTTTTTGAGTTTGTTCCCTTCTTCTTAGGAACTGAAGCATCTTCGTCTCCACTTTTACTTCCTCTTCCTCTTCCGGCCAGTGATCCCGTTCCGGGTGTTCCTGTTGGAGTTGACTTGTCATCTCATCCAGTACAGATCCCTACTGAACGACCACCAATTCGGCAAGTGTATACACGTCGAACGACACCGGCCCCTCCCCCAGCTTCTACCTTGTCTGTGGATCCTGTCGTTGCTCCTGTTGCTGAACCTTCAGGACTTGACCTACTCATTGCCTTACGGAAAGGTAAACGTAGTTCTACTCTCCATCCCATTTCCAATTTTGTTTCAGTCTCTCGCCTTTCCGTCTCACATCGCCAATTTGTTTCACTATTGTCATCTATTTCCATACCTAACAATGTCCAAGAGGCTCTTAGTTCACCTGGGTGGAGGTAGGCAATGGAGGAGGAACTCTCTGCTCTTCAACATACTCACACGTGGGAGCTCACTACTCTTCCCCCTGGTAAGCATGTTGTGGGTTGTAAATGGGTGTATACTGTTAAGTACTTGCCAGATGGTAGTGTGGAGCGTCTGAAAGCCAGACTTGTTGCTAAAGGGTATTCACAGTTGTATGGAGTGGACTATATGGAGACCTTCTCTCCAGTGGCTAAGATTAGCTCTGTCCGTGTGTTAATTTCCCTGGCAGTTATGTATGATTGGCCCTTATTTCAACTTGACATAAAAAATGCCTTCCTTCATGGTGACCTTATAGAGGAGGTATATATGGAGCAACCACCTGGGTTTGTTGCTCAGGGGGAGGCTGGTAAGGTGTGCAGACTGAAAAAGACAATTTATGGGTTGAAACAATCGCCTCGTGCTTGGTTCGGGAAGTTTAGTGAAGTGGTGAAGAATTTTGGAATGAAACAATGCCAGGTTGATCACTCAGTGTTCAGCTATGACTCAGAAGCTGGAAAGATTTTATTAGTGGTCTATGTGGATGATATTGTCATAACTGGCAGTGACAAATTGGGGATCGACAAACTCAAGGTCTTTCTGCAAAATCATTTTCAAACAAAAGACCTTGGGACATTGAAGTATTTCTTGGGTATAGAAGTTGCTAGATCAAGACAAGGTGTAAACATGTGCCAAAGAAAATATGTTCTCGATCTATTGGACGAAATAGGACTGTTAGGTGCAAAACCGGCTGAGACTCTTATGGAACTAAATGTTAAGTTGAGCGGTGATACAGGGGGAATATTTGATGATCCTGGAAGGTATAGACGACTAGTGGGGAAGCTGAACTATTTGACTATCATGAGACCAGACATCTCCTTTGCAGTCAGTGTGGTGAGCCAATTTATGCAGAACCCTCGTATATCTCACTGGGATGCAATTCTTAGAATTGTAAGATATTTGAAGGGGGCTCCAGGTCGTGGGCTATTGTATAAACCAGGAGGAAAACTTGAAGTAGTTGGGTACACGGATGCAGATTGGGAGGGCTCTGTGTCTGATAGAAGATCTAGTACAGGTTACTGCACATTTCTTGGAGGAAATCTTGTGACGTGGAAGAATAAAAAGCAGGCGGTTGTGGCTAGAAGCAGTGCTGAAGCCCAGTACAGAGCCATGGCACACACTACATGTGAATTAGTGTGGTTGAGGAATCTCCTACGAGAAATTGGGTTCCACATGGATAAACCTATGAAGTTGTACTGCGACAATCAAGCTGCGCTCTATATCTCATCCAACCCTGTTTTCCATGAGAGAACAAAGCACATAGAGATTGATTGCCACTTTGTGAGGGAGAAGGTTCTTACTAGAGAGATAAGCACAGAACATGTAAGCTCAGGTGATCAGTAGGCAGATTTGTTTACAAAAGCCTTAAGCTCAGGGAGAGTGAACTATATATGTAACAAGCTGGGATTATATGATATATATTCTCCAGCTTGAGGGGGAGTGTTAGAGTTAGCCAAATAAGGGTAGATTAGTCATCTCACCTTAGTTAAGTTATGAGCTTATGTGGCAGTCTTATTAGAGGTTCTCTGTCCCATACTTAAGTAGGGGCAGTTTAGTCCTTGTACATTTAATTAGAAGCCTAATCACTATTAAGAGGTCGATTGATAGGGTTTAGCTATCAAGTTCGACAGTTCTTTCGTCTTCTTCTCTTCTCTTTCTTCTCCTTACTGGTTCGGACTACAATAGCTACAATGAAAACAAATTCCAACTGTCTTTGCACTGGCTTCCTTATGCTGAGGTGGCTTTCTTCTCCTTCTAGAATATACTTGTAGTTCCTGCCCCCCTGTGCCTCTAACATCTCCCCCCTCCTCAAGCTGGCACTCGTCCTCGAGGTCAAGGTGTGGAAAGTGTTGCATCAGCTCGGTGCAGGGCTCCCATGTTGCTTCTTCATTTGGTACCCCTTCACATCAGACTAATGCCTCTTTAATAAAGGAAAGGCTTGACCTTGTTTCACCCATCTATATTTCAAGATGTCCTTGGGTCGTAGCTGTTTCCACCCTTCTTCTGTGAATTCCGGTAATGTTGCACATGTGGTTTGTGGATTGACAGCTTTCTTGAGGACAGAGACATGGAAAACTGGGTGTATTTTGGAGTCTACTGGCAATTCCAGCTTGTAGGCTAGTGATCCTATGTGCTGTAGAATTTTGAATGGTCCATAGAACCTAGGGGCAAGCTTGTTGTAGGGGCGGGAGGCCATTGAGGTCTATCTATATGGTTTGAGTTTTAGGTAGACAAACTCACCTTCTTGGAACTCAACAGGCCTGTGTTTTGCATCATAATAGCGCTTCATCAGTTCTTGAGCATGTGTCAAGTGTGCCTTCAGTTCATGATGCAAGACACTCATCAACCGTTGCATTAGCTGAAGACCCCTTTTCATGGGGTAGAACCAAGGATTAAGGCATCGATATGATACTCCCGATATGTGGCGTATTGTATCCGTATCCATGATCAGGATACACTACAACTGGATAAGTATCCTACGAGTCGTGCGTGTCAGTATGATATGCTTTCGTATCGGGCCGTATCGCACCATATCGGTGGAATAGTATTATGAAAACTGAAATAAATAATTTAAGATTTAAGTTTTCCAAAAAATTTAATAAAAACTAAAAACTATAAAAATAATATATTTCATCTACCTTAGATTATTTATAAATTTCATTTTACATATGTTAAAAATGAAAACATAGTATTATTTGAAAATTAGAATTATTATATAAAAATACTAAATTAATAAATTTTCCCAACAAAATTAATGGAAAACAGAAAATTATAATTATAAAAGCTGAAACGAATAATTTAAGATTTAATTTTCCCAAAAAATTTAATAAAAACTGAAAATAAAATATAATTTATTTTATCTACCTTAAATGATTTATTTGTTTTATTTTACAATTATGTGTAAAATGAAAACATATTTATTATTTAAAAAATAGTTGTTATTTAAGTAAAATACTAAATTAATAAATATACCCAAAAATTAATAAAAATTGAAAATTATAATTATAAAATTGAAATAGTGATAATTATATACAATGTTTGGATGTTCTAGAGTCCCGGTATTGTTTATTGTAATTGTTGCGAAATATAGAGGGAGAAAAGAAGAAGATTTTCTTTATTGATTATGAAAACACATTGAGCATACAACTTAAATAAGAAAAGATAGGAAAGACAAACCCCTAGAATCTCTCTCAATCAGGGATTGACTAAATCTTTCCCTTAATCCTAGGATATGACTTTCCTAAACTTATTCAAATCTAATCTTTCCCAAATTTATTAAAATCTCTTAATCAATCAAATCATATCTTTCTTAATTTGCTGCAAATCCTATCTTTCTTAATTTGCCGATATTCCCCCTCAAGTTGGTGCAAAGATATCTATCATGCCCAACTTGCTAACTTGAAGTTCAAATGGTTGTCTCAACAAGCCCTTAGTCAAAACATCTGCAACTTGCTGCGTGGTTGGTACAAACGGAGTGCATATTATTCCTTCTTCAAGCTTCTCCTTTATAAAGTGTCTGTCAATCTCAACATGTTTAGTCCTGTCATGTAGAACTGGATTATGAGCAATGCTGATAGCTGCCTTGTTATCACAATACAGTTTCATAGGAAAGCTCATTGGTCTCTTAAGATTTTCTAGCACCCTCTTTAGCCAAAGAACCTCACACACTCCTTGAGCCATTGATCTGAATTCAATCTCATCACTACTTCTAGCAACTACACTTTGCTTCTTGCTTCTCCAAGTAACTAACTTGCCCAAAGAAATGTGCAGTACCCCGAAGTTGACCTTCTATTAGTGGTCGAGCCTACCCAGTCCACATCTGTATGCACCTCAACCCCTCTCTTTTTATTTTTTTTGAAGAAGAGTCCTTTTCCTGGTGTGCCTTTTAGATACTTAAGAATTCGATACACAACTTCAAGATGCTCTTCGTACGGGGAGTGCATAAATTGACTCACCATGCTCACAGCGAAGGCAATATCAGGACGTGTATGTGACAAGTAAATCAATCTTCCTACCAGCCTTTGGTATCTTCCTTTATCTATTGGAACCCCATCTTTAACTTCTCCTAGTTTAGTATTAACTTCTATCGGAGTGTCTGAAGGTTTGCGTCCACTCATTCCAATTTCTTTCAAGAGATCTAGAATATATTTTCGTTGCGAAACCACAATGCCCTTCTTTGATCTTGCCACTTCCATTCCAAGAAAGTACCTTAGCTGGCCTAAGTCTTTAATATCAAATTCCTTGGCTAAGCTCTGCTTTAGTCTGTTCATCTCTTCAATATCATCTCCAGTCAAGATTATGTCATCAACATAGACAATCAGAACCGAAACCTTGTCTTTGGTGGATCTTTTTGTGAAAAGAGTATGATCAGATTGTCCTTGACCATATCCTTGACTTTTAACGAACCTTGTGAATCTTTCAAACCAGGTTCTAGGAGACTGTTTAAGTCCATATAGAGACTTTTTCAGCTTGCATACCTTTGTTCCAAACTTCTCAGTGAAACTAGGTGGAGGCTCTATATATACTTCTTCCAAGTCTCCATTCAAAAAGGCATTCTTCACATCCAGCTGATTTAGAGGCCAGTCAAGATTAGTTGCAACAGATAAGAGTACTCGAATTGTATTTAGCTTCGCCACTGGAGAAAAGGTCCCAGAGTAGTCCACTCCATATGTCTGAGTAAAGCCTTTAGCTACCAGGCGAGCCTTGCATCTCTCCAAGGATTCATCTGAGTTGTACTTCAGAGTGAACATCCATTTACAACCAACAATTGTCTTTCCATCCGGCAGATCCACTTTCTCTCAAGTAGCATTCTTTTCCAAAGCTCTCATCTCCTCAATAACAAATTCTTTCCACTCGGGAACATTTAGAGCCTCCTGGATACTGTTAGGAATGGATATACTAGACACTTGTGAAATAAATGCACAATATGAAGGTGAAATATTTTTGTAAGATACAAAATTTGACAGAAGATGTTTTGTACAAGACCTAACACCTTTCCTAAGAGCAATGGGAAGATCAAGTTGACTGGAAGAATTAGAATTACCTGGAGGAATATTTTCAGGGATTTTTGGAGAATTATCATGATTTTCATGATCCATCCTCAGATCAGATTCTTGTTGATGCTACAGAATAGTGCCTCTCCTTTTCTATGCTAGATATTCCCTTGAATATACAAGGCCTATATACTGTTTCGCACGCATCTTTGTTGTTTCAGCTTTTTCATTTTGAGGTGACATCACCAAAGGTTGTTCATTTTCAATATTTAATTCATTTGTTTCCACTAACTTTGTATTTTTTGCCTCTCTTTTGGTGACTGGTTGTGAGGAACATCATTATGGACAAATTCAAACATTAAATCAGAACCATCTAAAAAACCATCTTCACTAGTGTTGCTCTCCCCCTGAAGATGGGAGTTGTTGTAGTACGAGGTTACTTCAAAGAATGTGACATCCATAGTCACAAACATCATTTTCAAAACTGGATCAAAGCATTTGTAACCTTTCTGATTAGTGGGATAGCCTACAAAAATACATTTATGTGCTTTTGGATCAAGTTTTGAATGTTTAGGATCATGGTTATGAACAAATGCCACACTTCCAAAAATTTTTAAGGGAATGTTTGTCACTTGCCGAGAGTTTGGAAAACAATCAATGAAAACCTGTATGGGTGTTTTAAAATCCAAAATTCGTGTAGGTAGTCTATTAATCAAATAAGTGGTTGTTAAAACGGCTTCTCCCCAAAGATACTTAGGAACCTTAGTTTGAAAACTTAGGGCTCTAACAACTTCAAGGAGATGTTTGTTTTTCCTTTCAACCACCCCATTTTGTTGAGGTGTATTATTATACGAACTTTGGTGTACAATTCCTTTCTCAGCAAAAAAATTCCCTAACACATTGTTAAAAAATTCCTTTCCATTATCACTTCGAAAAATTTTAATCTGAGTCTGAAATTGTGTTTGAACCATGTTATAGAAGTTTTTGAACACAGTTTCAGCATCAGATTTCTCTTTTAAAAGGAAAACCCAAGTGACCCTAGTATGATCATCAATAAAAGTAATGAACCAACATTTTCCAGAAAGAGTTGTTACTCTAGAAGGGCCCCAAACATCACTGTGAATCATGGTAAATGGTTTTGATTTTTTATATGGTTGAGACTAAAAAACAGCACAATGATGTTTTGCTAATTCACAAGATTCACACTTGAAAACTGAATGACTTTTATTCATGAATAACTTGGGAAATAGATGCTTTAAATATTGAAACTAGGATGTCCTAATCGATAATGCCATAACAAAACTTCACTGTCACTAGAAACAGAGATAGAGCTGAAACAAGTCTGTCGGTCTTGCCTTCCAAAGGTTGATCATTTATTAAAGAGGTAGAGACCACGATCCTGTTTAGCACCCTCAATCATCTTCCCCGAGGTTAAATCTTGAAATTCACAACAAGAAGACCAAAAATTAACTTGACAATTATGATCAAGGGTTAGTTTGCTGACTGATAAGAGATTGTATGATAGGTTAGGAACATGCAGAACATCTTTGAGGTTTAGAGAAGGAGAAATAGATACAATTCCTTTCCCAACAACAGTAGCAAAGGAACCATCTGCAATCTTAACCTTTTGATTCCTTGCACAAGGTGTATATGAAGAAAAGAATTGTGAAGTGCCGGTCATATGATCAGTGGCACCTGAATCTGGTATCCGGGAGCCATTAGATTTGGTACAAGCAATGGCTGTAGTGAAAAAATTACCTGAATGAGCTAGAGAATAGGATGGGTTAGAATTTCTCAACGATTGAGATTGAAACATTTTATATAAGTGTTCTATTTGTTCCTTTGTGAAAGGAAGAGACTCTGAGGATGATTGCTGCTATGGATCCGAGTTGCTTACTTGAAGTGCGCGAACATCTCCCCCTGACTTGTTGTCACAGCCTGATTTTTTCTTCAAACCTGTCGGTTTTTTGTGCAGCTTCCAGCAGGTTTCCCGAGTATGCCATGGCTTTCTACAATGATCACACCAAGGCCCCTGCTTTCCTCATTGTTTATCTCCGTCTAAGTCTGCACCTCGGGCCACAAGAGTGGACCCTTCATTCTCTGTTTTTGTTTCACTAACATTCTTCAACATCACTTGCCGCCATGCTTCTTCTCTACGCACTTCTGAAAAAACCTCTCTTATAGTAGGCAAGGCCTTTCGTCCTAAGATACGTCCCCGAACCTCATCGAGTTCTTTGTTCAAACCAGCCAAGAAGACAAAAACCTGGCCTCTTTCTATCTTCTTTTTGTACCGAGCACTACCACTGGGACTTTCCCATTCTTCTTCTTCAGATAAATCCAACTTTTGCCAAACAACCATCATCTCATTATAATAAGCTATTACTTCACGTTCACCTTGCTGCATCTTCCACATTCGGGTATTCAGTTCGAATAGTTGTGAATGATTGTGCAAATCTGAATAGGTTTCCCTAACAGCTTCCCACACATCGCGAGCCGTCGGCAGAAACATGAATGGTTTTCCAATCACCGGATTCATAGAGTTGATCAACCAGGCGGTAACCATCGAATTTTCAGAACGCCACTACCTGTTCTTTGGATCATCAGTGGCTGGCGGTTTCACTTCGCCATTCAAATAGCCGAGTTTCCCTTTGCTGTCGATCACCAATCGCACGGATTGAGACCACTCAAGATAATTTTTTTTCCATTCAATTTGTGAATGGTAATTTGAAGGGAATTCTTAGAAAGAGAAATAGCTGCTGACTAAATATCTCCCTCCGAAGACGTCACACCACTGGTAGCATCTGAAGATGCTGAACCTGAGCCAACCATGGCGGCCTTAAAATTCATGATCGAACCCTAAAGCTCTGATACCATGTTGCGAAATATAGAGGGAGAAAAGAAGAAGATTTTCTTTATTGATTATGAAAACATATTGAGCATACAACTTAAATAAGAAAAGATAGGAAAGATAAACCCCTAGAATCTCTCTCAATCAGGGATTGACTAAATCTTTCCCTTAATCCTAGGATATGACTTTCCTAAATTTATTCAAATCTAATCTTTCCTAAATTTATTCAAATATCCTAATCAATCAAATCATATCTTTCTTAATTTGCCGACAATAATATTTCTCTTCATATAACCTATTAAAGTATGCATTTCTCATGTGTTTATATCTTATAGATAACTCAGCTTTTGGTTTAGTATGATTAATGGATTTATGTGATTTGTATGCATTTCACTAGTGTATCCAAGCGTTTCTATATCTTTCATTTGTATCCATGCATTTCCAAAGTGTATCCGTATCCGACTTACCCGATACCGATACTTTGATCCTTGGGTAGAACTGATGGTGGGTCTTTGCTGTGTAATGCTTTAAATGGTGTCATACCTGTTGAGACATGGAATGAGTTGTACCAAAACTCTGCCCAAGGCAACCATTGTATCCATTGTTTAGGTCTGTCCCCCACAAAACATCGTAAATATGTCTCGATGCATCTGCTGACAACTTTGGTCTGCCCATCCATCTGAGGATGATAGCTAGTAGAGGTGTTGTGTGAAGTGCCTTGTAACTTGAAATATTCTCTCCAAAAACTGCTAAGGTTGGGTCTCTGTCGGAGATGATTGCCTTTGGTGTCCCATGTAATCTGGTGATTTCTCTAACAAATGCTTCTGCCACCGTAGCTGCTGTGTAAGGGTGTGTTAGAGGTATAAAGTGGCTGTACTTTGATAGCCGGTCAACCACCACAAGTAGGACTGATTTGCCTTTTGAAACAGGTTGGCCCACGATAAAATCCACTGAGATTTCATCCCATACTTGATCTGGAATGTTCAAGGGCTGTAGGAGGCCGGCTGGTTGTTGGACTTCATACTTTTGTCTTTGGCAGACATCACAAGAGGTGATGTAACTCTTACTGTTTTCATCATGCCGCTCCAATAATAATGTTTTGCCTGACGCTTGTAGGTTTTGAATATGCCTGAATGACCACCTATAGCTGAATCATGAAAGAGTCGTAGTAATTCTGCTATGTGGGCTGACTTGGATGAGATAACCAATTGACCCTTGTAATAGAATGTTGAGTCACGAACCGAATAACCTGGGGTCAAGGCTGGATTCTGGGTTCATTTGGCCCTTAATTGGGCTAATTCTGTATCTTGAAAGGCTTCAGCTTTGAGCTGCTCGAGTAATGGATAACTGGGCCTGGAGACAGTGAGCTGTGCCAACTCAGGTAGCTTGGATAGAGCATCAGCTGCTTGATTAGTTGTACCAGGTTTATATTCTATAATGTAGTCATAGCCCATGAGTTTGTGGGTCCACTGCTGCTGTTCAGGTGTGTGGAATTTCTGATCAAGCAGGAATTTCAGGCTCTTGTGGTCTGTCTTGATGACAAATCGGCGGCCCAGTAGGTAAAGCCTGCCACTTTTGGACTGCAAGTACAACGGCCATGAGCTCCTTCTCATATGTTGATTTAT
Organism: Nelumbo lutea; assembly: GCF_056320005.1. Taxonomy (NCBI): domain Eukaryota; kingdom Viridiplantae; phylum Streptophyta; class Magnoliopsida; order Proteales; family Nelumbonaceae; genus Nelumbo; species Nelumbo lutea. Next base: position 8,532,920 of record NC_142687.1, read on the forward strand.
CTTGATTTTGTGGTGAGAGTACTTTGCTGAAATAGGCCAATGGTTTCCCCTCCTGCATTAAAACAGCTCCTAGACCTGTCCCCGAAGCGTCTCACTCAAGTGTGAACTGTTTTGAGAAGTTGGGTAATGTCAGAATTGGTGGTGTGGAAATTGCTTGCTTTAGGTTAGTGAAGGCTTGCTGGGCTTGCTCACTCCATTGAAATGCATTTTTCCTTAATAATTGTTTGAGTGGTGCTATTAGCCCTGGTGGTGTTCACTCCATGAGCGTGTTACTTTTTTCTCTGGTTTCTGTTGGTTGCTAACTCATTTTTTTGATGGATAGTTGGTTTCTAGATCATTCTCTTAAAACCTTTATTTATACAGCCTTTTTTCTTTTTCCATGGATTTTTATCATATAAGTTTTTCATTAACTTCTTTACATTCACCAACAGAAAGCAATGCTACTTCAGCAATCATCTTGGCAAAATAATGTCAGAATGAGTAATCTGGTCGAGCAGGTAACACATCTCACTAATGGTACCCAATGTTTTAAAACCTGATATGGAGCTCAACTTAGTTTTTTATTTCGGTGATAGTTCATTGGTTCAGACATCCAGGTTGAATAGGTTATTTCTTACTACTTCGCCATTCTGTCCTATTTAATGCCATATCCATTTATGAGTGCTCAAATCATTTCTTACCACTTAGATCCATGCATTCAAGCCATCTAAGTTGTAACCGATCGCTTTGCCTTAGGGTGTTGTAGGCAGTCTTCAATGCATGCATTCAAGCCATGTAAGTTTATTTTCTCTTATTTTGCATTTAATCCTTCATTAGTTTCATCAATTAAGACAATGCCTTTAGCAAACAACAAGCACCATTGGACCCACTCTTGTATATGTTTAGTCAATTCATCTATGATCAATGCAAATAAATAAGAGCCAAGTGCTGAACCTTATTTCTGCCATAAGTATACTAATGTTGGTTGTTGCACCCTCATACTGAAACATATCCTTAATTAAGTCCACATACCTATTTGGCACTCCTCTCGTTTCCAAGACCCACCCACTATATTATCTCTTCAAGGACTTTATCTAGATCAATGAATATCCTATGAATATTTCTCTTACTCTCTCTCTCTCTCTCTCTCTCTCTCTCTTTTCTATCAATCATCTCAAAAGAAAGACAGCTTCATGGTTGATTTCCTTGGCATAAATCCAAATTGGTTCTTTGAAATATTTGTTTCATGTTATAACATTGGCTCAATTATTATCTTTCAATTTTCATAGTGTATGAGTTTAATCCCATGGTAATTATTACAACTTTGTATAATGCTTTTGTTGTTAAATATAGGCGCCACCGCGCCATAGTGCTTTGTCTTCTCTCATCAAGCATCTCCTTTTCTTTCATTATCTTATTAAATAGTTTAGTCATCCATAATAAGCCTACCTCTCCATACCTTTCCACACTTCTGTTAGAATCCCATCAGGTCCTAATGTCTTTCCCTTCTTCATCTTATTTAGTCTCATTCATTTCAGTAATTCTAATTTTATGAAGGTACATGTTATTATTAACACTATTAGAGTTACTAATCCTTCCCCCATTAGAGCCTTTTCATGTTGTTCATTTAATAAATTTTCAAAATAGTTTTTTTTTCCCATATTTCCCATATTTCCTTGATTTCCTTATCTTTTACCAAGATTCTTTGACCTTCCTCTTTATTGCACCAAATATGGTTTGAATCTCTTGCTACCTTTCCTTTCTCTTGTCTTTGCTGGTTTATAAATTCCATTTTCTCTCTCTAGTGCCTAATTTGGAATAGATCTCAACATATACCTTAAAATTTTAATGTTTAAAAAATCACTTACTTTCTTTCTTATGGTTTTATATTTTTCTAAGTTTTTCATATTTTATGACAATGCTCGTTTTAATCTGATTTTATTTTGAGCCTCTTTGTTCCACCACCAAATTTCTTTAGCAGCTTGTCATTTCCCTTTGTATTTTCCTAAAAGGTCCTTTGCTACTTTCTTTATGCAATTAGCCATTTCAAACCAGTGAACCTCATATAATTACCTTTCCACCTAATTTCCATTTTCCTTTTGTTTACCATTTTGTCTCCAAAATGTGTTAGCTTTTTTTTTTTTTTTATCAATAACAATCTTATTCATTGATTAAGATATGTACTAGTTATACTATCATAGGTCAGAAAGCACGGATAAATGTGCTAGTTTTTTTTTTTTTTTATCTTTTTAGTTTTTTGCCTAATTTTTGGATATCTATTTTTTTCTATTTCTCTTCCACCTCCCAATGTGTATGTCTACACCACTAATCTATATTGTGTGGTTAAACTTTTCCCTAGAATAACTTTGCAATCGTTATACATCATTTGTTGTGTTCTCTCAATAAGGAAAAAATTATTTGACTTATATATTTTTTTTTGAAAAGGTAAGGTAATTTATTAAAATAAGAACTGGTACAAAGGAGCCTAGGCCATTACAGGCTGCCTAGAGCCACCACAAATTACAGATACAACCAGTTCTGAGATCTAAACAACAGACTCAAATTCTGATTTTTAAACAACTCCGATGCCGACACCCAGGACAGAAGTTTACTCACAGATTTCTGCATCAATTCCTCTGAAGATTTAGCTTTGCCCTGAAAAATTCTGTTATTTCTTTCAATCCGGATAGTCCAAAGCACAGCAGCTGGGATAGTCTTCCAAACCAAGATACCTTTCTTGCTGAGACCCTCAATCTGCCAACACAACAGCAGATCCTTCACAGAAATTGGCATTACCCAGCTGATTTCCAAAGCTTGGAGAAAATGCCTCCAAATATAATTCGAGACTGGGCAATGTAAGGCCAGATGTTCAGTAGTTTCTACTACCCCACCACATAAGCCACATGACATATCCGGAATCTGAATGCCACGTTTCACTAGATTAACTTTGGATAGACATTTATTTAAAGTCATTGTCCAGAGCAAAAACTTCACTTTAGAAGGACTGACTGAGCTCCAAATCTGCCTAGCCGGAAAGTTTTCCTGACCTGAACTTATCAACTTACTGAACATAGACTTAACAGAAAACATGCCATCAGCTTCCCATTTCCATCTCCAAGCATCCTCCATGTTTGGGTCAATCCTCTGGTTCTGGAGCAGGCCCAACAGAATTGCATACTCCTCAATTTCCCAGTCTAAGAGGCGCCTCCTACAGGTTAGGTTTGAAAGAGTTACCATCCACATTGAAATTCTCAACCACCGAGGAGTCCTGATTTACAGAAATTTGATACAAGAGAGGAAAGGCATCTTTCAGACACACTTCAGAACACCAAGAGTCTTTCCAAAATTTGATTCTTTCCCCATTTCCCAAATTGTAACCGATTCCTTCCTCAAATAAACTAGCGTTCTTCATTATACCTGTCCAAATGGAACTTATTCCTCTTGAAATAGGAGAATTGGATCTCCAATCACCCCAGTCCACTCCATATTTGTCCACAATCAGCTTTCTCCGCCAAGCATTTCTTTCATTTGCAAATCTCCAAAGCCATTTACACAGTAGGGCAGAATTGAATTTCTTCAATTTTCTTATTCCCAACCCTCCAACTTCCTTAGGAAGACACACTTGATTCCAGTTTACAACATGAACCTTCTTCTCCTCCCAACCTCTCCAGAGAAAGTTTTTCTGTAGTTGCTCCACTCTGTTAGCCACTTTGGAAGAAATAGGAAATAGGGAGAGGTAGTAAGTAGGTAAATTAGAAAGAGTACACTTAATCAAAATCACTCTGCCCCCAAAAGAAAGGTATTTAGCTTTCCAGGAAGCCAATTTCTCCTCAATTTTTTCAACCATTGGATTCCAAATCTGAGAGGAAGTATATTTAGCTCCCAGAGGGAGCCCCAAGTACTTGACCAGAAGATGGGCAGTCTGACAAGCCATAACTTCTGCACAAACTTCTAGATTTGTAACAAGACCTACATGGATAATTTGAGATTTACTCAAATTAACCTTAAAGGCCAGGCACCACCTCAAATCAACTCAAAATTCCAAGCACCACCTCCATTTGATTATTAGAAGCATCAACAAAGCATAAGGTGTCATCAACAAATTGAAGAATATTGACTTTTTCTTTCCCTGGAGCAATTGCAAAGCCCTTCCAAAGCCCATTCTTAGCAGCCTTCTTGCTAAAGAGAGATAAAATTTCCATGACACAAATGAAGAGTAGGGGAGAGAGAGGGTCACCTTGCCTTAAACCTCTTGAACTTCCAAAAAACCCCGTTGTTTGACTTATATTTGATCTACTATTAAACACTATTAAGTGTTCATCATTCTTTTTGAAATATGTGTTTACTATTGCCATATTGTAAGCTATGGCAAATTTTAAAATTGTATCTTTGTTTTATTTCTCTTCCCAAACCCAAATCTTCCATGCACCATATTATATACTCACTTCTTTTCCCCCACATGCTCATTTAGGTCCCCTCTTATAAAAAATCTTCTTTCATTTGGAATTTCTTGGATTAATCTTTGTAAGTTTTCCCAAAATTGTCTTTTAATGTTTTTTTTCCCCTAAACCCACCTGAGTTGCATAAGCATTAATTATGTTAGTGATTTTCTCACATAAAACAAGTCTACTTCAAATTGTTCCATCTCCAATTCTTTTAACATTTACAATTTCATTTTTAGATTCTACTATTATCGCTCTCCATTTCTATTATTTACTTCTCTTAAACGTATCTTGTAGCCATCAATTTCTTTAGTTTCTCCCTCCTTCCATTTAGTTTCTTGCACATTAATCATTCTCTTCATTGTGTCTACTAATTCTATAGTCTCTTCTATTAATGTACATTCCAAGTGGCTAGTCAGATTTATTTTCTTGGACTAACTTCTTTACCCGCCCTCGTCCAAAAGTACATGAGTACCCTTGTGTCTTTCTTTATAAGATAGAAAGAGAAGGAAGAGGAAGGGGGAGATGACTTATTGCCTCTATTGGATGTCACCGTTGCCATGGATGGATGTTACCATTGCCAATAAATCTCTCTCTCTCTCTCTCTCATGTCTCAATCTCCTCTCTTATCTTTCTCAGTCATCCTCTCTCCTTAAATATTCTTTACTGTTATTATTATAACTTAAATATTTTAATTCAATATTTCTTCATCATTTGAACAACCGTGACTCGTGAATAATTTGAATGGTCACTGGTTTAACCATCTGGGTTGACAGGTTTTGACCAAAATCAATGATTTCTTGCAAATTGCTGGGTTTTTAGTATAATGGGCCTGGAATCTTGGCCAGGTGATGGGTTGACTGGTCTGACCGGCCAGTTCAACGACAGGTTAAGAACATTGGTGGTACCTGGAAGTTCTTGCATTGCGTTTTACGTGGTAGCATATTTAATATTTCCTCTTATTCATTTTTTTTTCTCTCTCTCTCTCTCTCCCCCCCCTCCCCAACAGATTCGAGGACCTCTTTCTACCATCAGGACTTTGAGTAAAATGTTATCTGTTCATATGAAGAGAAGTGAGGTTTGTGGGATATGAGTTGTCTGAGATTGTTTGAGAATTCAGAGTTTAACTTTTCAGCATTTTCTTTGTCTCTGTATGTTTCTATTTCTAGAATATAATGATATCTATATGGTTTTGTAGGTCTCATATGATGTCATTGAAGATATACTGGTACAAGGTGATCGTATGCGAGATACATTGCAGCAACTTCAGGATGCTGTCTACCTTACGAAGGCACTATCTCTCTCTCACTTCTTGTTTCCATTTTTTTGTGGTAATCTATGAAACAACTTGCTAAAAGGAAGCCTTTCTGCAAAGTAGCAATTGAACTATAGGTTCTTCTTTCTCTCTGTTTATTTGTTTTGTTTTGTTTTGTTTTTTTTTTTTTTAAGTACTTTCCAACACAAACAGTATGGGTATGTATTGTACATTTTAAATCCAAAGCATTTGAAGCACTTCAAAGGATGCAAACTGATTCACAAAATATGGACCTGCAGTTCCACCACCCACTAAAAAAACATTATATGGGAATAGAGCTATCACTATACTAAAAACCTTCTTCATCCTATAATTTGCCAAGACTTTAATTGAACTTAGTTTTCTGTAAATCCCTCTTATCTGAACTGTGATGTTAGCCAAGAGCTGAAGATCTTATGAATCTCATTTGTGAAGTTAGCTCAGCATCACGGTTTACTTTGCATCCTTTGGCACTGCTTTGTTGCATTTACTTAATCTCCTTCAATTATCAGTGGAAGAAGTCGAGTTTGCTTGGTGATTCGAGCACCGACTGGGAGGACCTTACTTTTGCTTCTGTTGAGTCTGCATTGCCCATGTAGCCACTAAGGCCCCGTTTGGCATCACTTCTCAGAATCGTTTCTGGTGATTCTCACGATTCTGAGAATGAGAATTGTGTTTGGTTTTGCCCGACCCTCGTTTCTCATTCGAAATGTGATGAAAAAAGCCCCCACCAACTCGATTCATTGGAGTGAAAAAAATCGGATTCTCCGAATGAGAATTCTTGGTCAAATTCATTCTCACGACATCCTTCTTTAGAAAACGGATGCATGTGACAAGAGTCACATGTGATAGTGAGGGTACAATGGTAATTGCAAACATCTTCAACCTAAAACCCTTGTTCTCTTCACATTTTGCCTTGCATCTTCTTGCAAGTTGCAACGACTCTCTCTCCATTCCTCTCCAGCGCCGTCGACATCATCTTCCTCATATTCTATCACAGGTAATATTTCAACCAGTTTTGTTTTCTCCACATCATCTTCCTCATACGACATCTTATTGCAAGTTACAACGACTCTCTCCATCGTTTTTCTCTTTTCTTCTCAGTCTGAGAATCCTTTCAGTCGTTCTTTCTCCACCGGTCACTCTCCCAACTCACAGGTATGGAACTCTTGATCCCAATAAATTTTATTTTTGGTGCATGGGCTGTTACAGATGCACCCATAAAACGATAAATTGATTGTTTCGTACTCTCTTGATCCCAAAACATTGATTTTTGCTCATGGATGGAGTATGGTGATGCTGTAGCTAGGATGGCAATGTAGCAGTTAAATACTTTTTTAGTTGAAGTCCTTGAATTGCTCAAGGGTGGTGATGCTGTAGCTAGGACGGATTGTTGCATCATTTTGTCTATCAAAGAATTGATTCAAAGAAATTGGTTGCTTGCAAACGTGATTCTATTTCTGAGAAACAAGAATCAGATGACTGTGCCAAACAGGACTACAGTGATTCTCAGGATGAAAATTCTCAGAATCCATCCTTTTCAGAAAGGATTCTAATAATGAGATTCTCTGGAGTCTGGCTTAAGCATGATCCCTCCAACCCTAGCTGGACTCATTTTCCCCTTAGGAACTATCCTCAAACTGAAGTAATGAAGCTCTCCTGGTAGGGCCTCTAGGAATCTCAGGTAATTTTTTTTTTCTTAGACAAGCAGCTGAGATGCCTTCTAAGTTCATTTTGGTCCAACATCCATGAGCCAAGGATTGAAAGAAGTCAAGCCTCTCAGTGCCTCAAAGGAAGCCTCTATAAAAATTCTTCTTTTTATTTTTTCCCACACATTCCAAATGATTGCACTAGTAGTTGTTTTACTTCCACTCTCACCCCTGGCTTTTATCCTCTCCAATAATGAGGCACATCTTGCAAAGATGCACACAGATGGATGGAGTAAATGGGTAGCTGATTCTCCATTGTGAAGGAACATAATACACACAATGGAGACAACTTTTTCGACAAATATCTTTCTTTGTACCTGTTCATAAGTATCTTTCTACAAATAGCTATGTGAAAAAAGGAAGCTCTATGTGGAAAATTTAAGAGAACTTATTCTTTATGAGAGCACTTGCCCCAGGATTTGTAGTGGTTGAGAGGAAGAAGGATTTTTGCTCCAAAGGCATCTGAAGGGTTGGGAGCCCAAATGTGATGGTTGGAAGGGAGGGAAAGAGGAATTTCACCTTGAGGAGAGGCGGTTTTCTCAACCTTTGCCCCTCCAAGGGATTGGCAAAATTCAAGGTTTCTTCATGTAGTCCATCGTGTAAAAAATTAATGCTTGTGCATGGTTGCTTTGACTGTAGCTGGTGTAAGCTCCCAAGGAAGATTATGAAAGTACTCTTTGTACTTATCTGTACTTCATTTCACAATGTATTGTAATACTGCTAAATAATCTTTCAATTTTTTATGTTCTCCCTCCCTCCCTCCTGTTCATTATCCCTTACAGTAGTAAAGAATCATCTTATTTGCTAAGATTATTGGTAGACTCGATTTTCCCTTTTATAGTGGTTGCTCAAATTCGTAGTATGTTTCTCATCTTATCTTTTGTTACCAAAAGATCCATTCTAATGTATCTGTTTATGCATGTTTTCCAGGCTAACATAGTGCATTATAATGAAGAAACATTAAAGAAAATACGTAGCTCAACGCATGCAGAATCAATGAGGTCTCAATTATCCAATAACATTGAGGAAACTCATGGTGTTAACGCACAAGAATTAGGTTCAACACTTCCTCTAAATTCTGCAGCAAAGGATTTGGAGATGCCTATGCCGCCTCTTGCTCTTGCAGCATTACAACAGCACAATATCAGGTATGATTTTTCCCTGCATGGAGCATCAGGTTTGGACTGGTCTCAGTTCAGTTGTCTTCATTTTCCTATCTCTATTCTGTTGGTACTTGGTAGGCCATCCTTATACTCAACTTTTCTGTCAATTCTTCTTGGTCAACAATGGTGCTCAAGGTTCTTGTAAATTGTTGAAGGCATTTTTTTTTAAATCCAAATAATATTTAAATAAATTATGACCCAAATAAGTGGGTTGGCTAGTCTGCTAGCCAAATCATCAAAACTATAAAAAAAGTGGCCCATATGGGAGTTCCCTCTCTTTAAGTGGGAGGGACAGGTGTCCTTCACCTAGGGGGAGGATGTAGTTACATAAATACCCCACTCCCTATTTAAGCTCCTTAAGGGGAAGCTAGGCTCCCCTCTTTGGAGAAAATTGTGTCTCAAGAGATTCTTAAGAACAACCAAGATAAAGAGAGACGAAAAGATAAGTGCTCAAGGGAAGATAGGGAAGGGAAAGAAGTTTCACTATTACAGGTAGGAAAAGGAAGGTCCTCTCCGCAAATACTTCCTATATATGTCTTCTACTATGTACCTTCTTTCTCTCTTTTTGGTTTTTACTTTGGAGAAAGGAAATAAACCATCTATGACCTGGTGCTTCTACTTGGTTGATTATGGTCCCTCTTTCAAGACAAAGTTAGGGATTAAACCATCTACAGTCTAATTCTCAAGGGCTGATTATGGTTCCCTTCAAATGAAAATGAAGAAGAGGGATAAAAACCATCTACAATCAAATATTCAGTTTGATTGACCACGGTTCCCTTCTTGTATGCAAAATCCAAAGGATTAAGGTTTTCTACAGTCAGGATTTCATTTGATTGACTACAGCTTATTGTGAAGAAAGGAATGAGAAGGAAATCTTCTTTGCATCAAAAAGAAAAGAAAGCGAGAAATGTATTCTTGTAGAGTTTCTCAGTTATATTTTCTTTTTTCTTCTCATTCTTGTACACTTGATGCAAAAGAAATGCAAATGAAACATTCTTTTTACGAAACACTCTATTGTTCTCTTTTTTTTTTTTTTGGTTCTATGCATTCATTTCTCTTAGTCAGAATCAAAAGGTGTTCTCTACTTTCTTGTGGAGATGTAATTAAGGGGAGCAATCTGGATAATTCCTTAAATGATCCTTACCCAAAATAATAAAAACTCAATCACTTGATTGAGTGAATTATGTTGCATGAGAATTTATTAAAATTTTTACACCAACATAAATCTACCCATAAAAAAAGTGGTTGTGGTTTTAAGGGAAAAGTATCTAAACTTTCCCTTTTCAAAATCTCCCCTGCTTTTCAGAAATAGGCTTAAACATCCCCTATTACAGAATTTCTGTTAAAACACAAGCAAACATCTATAGTGACAAGAAAGCCTTCTCACTAAATAACAAAAGATGCTTTTATGTGATTTAAATTTTAAAAATATCCTTATGTACCAAATATGGGTACACCTTACTATACTTTAGCCAACTTAACAAAAGAGATCTTATTCACTGAATGTTGTTGGACTTGGACTGGACTTAATGGTAGGACTGCCAAAGTCAGGAACCAGAAGCCAATAGCTTTTTTCGCTGTAAAATAGGTTTAAAAGATAATCTAGAATCATTTTCAAATTTTTAATTTTTCTCACATTTTTTATTTGAATGTCAAATAGTTGAACCAGATGATCAAATTGTTCATCCCAGTCACAAAAAAATAGTAATCTTTCTGGTCTGAATCTAACAATATTTTATTTACCAATGTGGTCAAAAGGAAACCTTAACAGAAGAGGGGATGGGAGGTGGTGACATTTCACTATTTACTTTCCCAGGTGATAATGACATTTTGGTTTTGGTAACATCTAAATTTGCAATAGCAGTATATTTTTGGATTTATGAAAATTTATAAAAATCATGTAATGAAATTCAGTTCATGTGATGGATACCCCACGAAGGAAGTTTATGCTAAACAAAAAACATGTGATGATGGATGTTTAAGCCCATTCCTGAAAAGCAGAGGGAAATTTGGACCTGTTTCTATAAAGTATTGGGAAATGCAAGTAATTTTCCCTAATTTTTATAAGCCATGCATTGTTTTATTTTGCCTGTTAATATGAAAACTCCCTTTTGCTTATGCATTTTGTTTCTGTCAGGCAGACCATGCAATATATCTGATGTACTAGTAGAGTTGGTAGGAGCTGTGGTTCCTCTAGCTCATAAGCAGCAACGCAAAGTGGAACTCAGCGAACTCTCACAGTCTTTATATGTTGCTGTAGAGGAATCTGCTTTGCGCCAGGCACTGAGCAATTTGATTGAGGGGGCACTATTGCGAACCCATGTTGGGGGCAAGGTTGAGATTATGTCAACTAGAGCACCAGCTGGTGGTGTCCTTGTGGTAATAGATGATGATGGGCCTGATATGCATTATATGGTAATTACTTTTATTTTTTATGAGTGATATGTTAATATCTATTTGCATTTCTTTTCTTCTTTAATAAAGTTGTTCTTTTTTATTTATTACCCAAAAAATTACTCTTTTTAACTATCAAAAAATGGTGATAACTTTTTCCCCCTTTCCAATTTGCAAATGGATTGCTAGAATGCTTTGTCTAAATTATGACTTGAAGGATTGTGTCATACTTTCATATCTAATGGGTAGGTTTTTTCTTTTTTTTTTTTTGGTGAAAATAATAGGTAGGTAGTCTCACCTAGTTCATCATGAGACATGAAACTCATGCAATTTCTACTTAATTGATTTGTTATTAATTTAAGCATCGAATGAATATTTGTTGCACCCAGAAAATGGATATAAGCAGCCTTCATCATCTGCTATACACATGACACACAAGTGGGAATAGGCAATGTATTAACCCAACTAGATGATTGACCCCAAAACAGCCCAACTAGATGATCTATTTTGTTCTTTGTACAATAAGATATACATTTTTGGTCTAGTGAAAGGCTTTAGACTAGGGCTGCAAGTTGGGTTGCCCAATGTGAAGAATTTCAACTACATCAGGCTTGGGTTAGGATTTGGGCTCATTGAAAGATTAACAAATTTCCAACCCGACCTGACCCAAGTTGCAGCCCTACTTTAAACCTAAGTGTTGTTGTCATCCAATTAGGTCTATATTTAATCTGGATGACCAACTACATTGGGTGGATTGTTATGCTGGAGATTCTGATTTGGTGTATCACAGCCATACTACCATACATATGGATTCTCTAGGGTGCAGCAGATGCTTTCTAGACTGGCATAGGAAAAGTAAACCCGTGCAATGCATGGATTGAATAGTAAATTGGTTAGGTTTAAGTTGGCAAATTTGGGTTTTGACATCATTTCAGATCCAGGCCAAGGTCCATGTTTAGGGTTGGCCTTGACCTAACACAATCCATCTCATTTATACCCCTGCTTTATTAGAGAGATTCCAAAGAGGTTCAAAGAGACTGAGTGATGGATTTAATGGGGGAGGGGAGATGTTACAAATATTCACTGTTGAGAGAGAGTGAGTTTTGGGAACAATATTATTACAGAGAGTAATGGTGGGTTTTATTAGAGAAAGTTTAAGACTTGGGAGGGATTTTATTGAGACATATACTTTTAATAATTTACTTCAAAAATAAATAACCACATGTATGAGAATGAGAGGAGAGAGGTTTCTACGAGCATTTTGAGGTGAGAAGACTCTTGGCCTCCCTCTTTCCTCTATATAATATTGATACACATTTCTAAATTCTAAATCTAGGATCATTAGCTTTTTGTTGTGGTGTGTATATGCAATTACTCAGTCTATCTTTTTCTTATTATTCATTTTTTAAAGTTGCACATTTACTTTACCTTACACATCTCTTCGATTTATTTTATCAAATTTGAGTGGATATTTGTGTGATTGTGTCCATTTTCTTGCAGACACAGATGCATTCACTTACACCGTTTGGGGCAGGCCTTCTATCTGAAGGTATGGTGGAAGACAACATGACTTGGAACTTTGTTGCTGGGTTGACAGTGGCTCGTGAGGTACTGGAGAGTTATGGGTGTGTTGTTCGTGTTATATCCCCCCGTACTCCAACTGCAGTCCTTGGAACAGGTGGAACCCGTCTGGAACTCTGGTTGCCTTCTCTTCCAGATGCATCTGGATCAATTGTCTCAGCTTAAGAAGTTTGACGTAAAAACTGGTGTTAACTATTGGAAGAAGTAATGCCAAGTAGAAGAATAGTCGAGTAGGTAGCTGGAACCATGATGAAGTTTGGAAGATTCAGGTGGTGGTAATACTCATTTAAGTCCTAGGGGTTTTATGTATATAACCATATATGTAATTGAAGATTAGATGTGTAGCCTGTATGTAAATAATATGTTTTGGGGGTTATTTGAAATCCCCCGTCGGTGATCAAGTTCATTAGGTTTTTAATCAGAAGCTCAGGTTATATTTAATTGCGCTCACACTGGGGAGGCACGGATAAACAATGGGCATTTGTTTATTTATTTTGTATTGGGGTTGGGGCGTTGTTTTCTCATTTTTTTTTCTCTTCATTTTGCTTGTAACTGTAATGTAACGAGTGGGGATGCAGATTACAAAGCATGAACATGGAGTGTTCGTTCTTCTATTCAGGTTTCAATGAAGTCCCTTATCTAGCTATCTTGAACATTTGTATTGTATTAGGCAGGGTTAGGAATGAAAGGAGTCATTGGAAATTTGAAATCATTGACTTGATGCAGAGCAAATCAACATTGATTTTATGACTAGGTTGATCTTGGAGGTGGAATGTGGTTGGTTCCGGAGTCAACCTAGGAGCCGGCAGCAGACCATACACCCAGGGCAATATCTATGATGCCGGGCTCCTCACCAAAAGTTGGACAATCAGGATAAAACTAGGGTGGGCGTCGTAAGGCGTGAGCCAATTAAGTTGAAATGGATCAGAAGTGATCACTCTTACTGTTGAGGTGGAAACGGAGAAAGGCAAATAAAAAGCAAAACCTAGTCACCACCAATGGCTACCCTCAACAAGAGAGGTGAGGTTGTTTTGCTTATTCTCCATTTCCATTAGTTTCCTATTCTTTCTCAACTCTAATTTCATCAAGTCCAGGTTGTGTATGTGTGTGTGGCTTAGGCTGGGTTTAGGTTGGTAAATCTGGGCTTTGACCCCGGGTTGAGTTGGTCCCCACTCCCCAGCTAATGAGCCAAATGCCTAGGTCTTCGGATTAGGTCTAAGTTGACCCTAAACTCAACCCAACCTGCTTAAGTTGCACCCTTACTTAGCTCTATAATAAAGTTAAGCATGCAACTTGGGTGGGTCGGGACAAGTTAGACATGGGCTTTAGGCTTGGGCACAGCTCAGCCCTAGGTAAAGCCCTTGTATAGGATTAGGTAGGTTAATCAGCTTTGGAAATCTTCTTGTGCTTTGCATTTTTATATTTCCGAGCTTCATTGCCGAATTAAGAAATATAATAAAAGTAAACTACCTTCAAAATGTCATTACATAATATCTATTTTATTGTCCTTTATTTGACATGTTAATATAAGACACTTTATGGCTTTATATATATATATCAAAAGCATCTTGTATAGTCTTCTTATTAGTTGGTATTCACTTGAAACATTTTCCTGTAACCCTCTCTTACCAGCTTGTGCATCGTATTAGGAATCCTCACGGCTGTGTCATGTGTGTGTAAACATTTTGAAGACAGTCCAGAAAATTACAAGATTTTCTAGTTTTGACTCTCCTACGTTCTTCCAGACTCCCACTTTACAATTTGGTCATTAGGTTATAACTAAGTGAAGCATGTTTGACACTATACATAGAAGTAGAACCACGTGGTAAAGGATTTTAATTGAAAACTGGTGAGCTCTATCAAATGCTCAATTTGGTGCCACTTAGAACTGGGTGCATACATTAATATTGCAGTTGAAATGTGAAGTATACGTTTACAAAACTAATGAGACATGCATGCAGAAAGCAATAAGTGATTTAATTCAGCCACTTCAATTGTTATCGAAGGTTTAGGTCCCTTATAATACATGTTGCCTACTTATGTGAACTGAAGGAGCTAACTGCAGGAGGCTGGAGCGGGTTAAGACTTAAGATTTAAGATACTATATGGCCTTTTATTTTTGCACATTTGACCTTTCCCTTTGTTTATTGCAGATACTTAAAGCTCAGTTTGGCGAAGGAGCACAAATACAAATATGTAGGATGCAGAACCCTGTATTAAATATATTTATACAGTACATATTTGCATTTGTACCCTTTCCAAAATGAGCCTAAATGTCTAATTTATCTATATGTATTTGATTGTTATTCGTGTACATGGAATTCTGGATCACGTTCCAATAAATATTGACAGGCCGACACTGACTAGTTTATCATATCAGTGTGTTTCGGTTGCGGTAACGATGTTTTCGGATTTCTGAATTCTCCACTTCTCTTCTAAGTTTTAACATTAACTCACTCTTCAGAGAACTCAAGTCTTGCTGAGGATTATTAATATTGCTTGAATTGAACATTAATTGGTTGCAGTGCAATTTTATTTGCACCAGTAAAACAATGCAAATTCTGGTTTAATTTTATTTTAAGTTTTACTTTATTTGGCTTCGGGTCTTATTTTATTTCATTTATATTGCAATCAAATAAAAAAAAGTAAAATTTGAAATAAAAATAAATCATAATTTACAAGAAATCATTTTCACTACCATGATTTTGGTTCGATCAATTGCAACCAAACACAGCAGCTTATGTTGTATTGCAAATACCATTGGTACAGTCAATTAATACTTGATACCCTCCCTCTGTCCAGAAAATTTGTTTTAGCTTTACAGTCATTTGCACCACCTCAAGCCTCTAGCCTCAGCCAGTTTTAGTGTTTTACATACTGGATTCTTCTTGCAGGCAGATGATCCAACGTGGCAAAAATGAGAATTTTCTTTCCACGTGGCAAAGAACATCTGGGAAATTGGCCGGATCAATTACTGATGCAATAATTATTTCAACTTCAGATTCATTAATTAAAGAACTAGCACGCATCTAGCAGATTCCTCGTCCTTCATAACTATTCAGTATTCACTGAGAGACAAAAGCAATAAATTCACTTAAAACTCTCACATACGGTGAGAGGGTACGAGTAAAATTAAGGTGACTTGATTTTCTGAACCCTTTTTCTATCACTTTGTGACGGGTATCAAAGACTTCTGTAAAACTCAGTTACTCGACTTCACCTGTGTAAGAAATCTGATATTATGCAATTTTTTGGTAAAGATGTGGTGGGATTCATAAAAAGGCTATAAGACAAAATTGGAAATGATATCTCGGGCGGGGTAGAAGAAAAACAAGAGGCTTCAAATCAGCCCCTCACAATAATTCCAAAATCATAATATCAGTAATGAGGATGTCATCATTGAAAAATATTTTTAATACACGACCGAGGCCCTTGCTACTAACATCGATGCAATGCCATGTAATAAATTGAAGGTACAATTCTTTTTCTGATTCTTTCTGCCTTTTTCTTTTGTTTTGGTAAAATACATATTAGCATCCTTTATTTTAGGGGTTATGTCAAATTCTCAATTACCCATTGAATTAAAGACCCCCTAACTTTCAGATTCCAACAAAGAACCCCATCTTTTGTTAAGTCGAGTGAGAAAATAAATTAATTTATTAAAATATTCACTCAAGAAACTTCTATAAAATGAAAATTGCAAACAAAATAAGAAGAAAATGGGTAACAGCATGCTATGTAGCCAATCATAAATTAACAGGATAGTGTTTCATACACATGAGACTTTATGGGAAAACCTAAGCCAAACGCTACACACACTTCTTCAAATATTAACTAGTCAGAAAATGGGTAAAATATTCAATTTTGATTGGGATAAAAAGTTATTAATATCTATTAACGATTTTTTTTTTTTGAAATTCCTCCTCGTCCCATTTCTTCCTATACCAAAAAATGGCTCCATTTCTTTCAATTTGCTCTGTGTAGGTAGGGACGTCAGTACTCAATAGGTTGGGTTTAGTGGTAAATTCGTTCTGACCCGAACACTATCAGGTTCGGGTTTCAGGCCAGGATTGGTTGAAGTGAATCCATATTAAATCACATCTATTGACATTGCAACTTTTTCCAAAAACAAAATTGCAGCATTAAAATATCTTTATGTAACAATATAGTCTTGATCGAGTTTAGGTATACGGGATGGATCAGGTTGATAATGCTTTGGAAGTTGGAACGGATTGTAGTTGAGCCAAACCCATACCAAATTTGACCCACAACCCTAAATATAAGAATCTCAACATCCTCCAAAGTTCAAAACAAATAATTATAAAAACTGTCCCAGAAAAGAGAAAACACGTCAAATCTAAATATATTCTAATTTATAAAGACAAAGGCTTTCAAGTTTCAATACCTTATATTGGATCTGGCTCATATGGGTCCCATGAAAAAAAGCCCAATTTTCTTAATTAATAAAAAAAGCCCAACCTAACTTTAAACATGAACCGATGAACGGATAATGGGTCCCAACTCCCAAATGAATTACGTCGGAATGGTTGACACGTACTAAGTTGGAAGTTGGGGTGGTGATTACCCTAACTAGTATTTGAAAATTGAAGGCAGCAAATGAAGCCGAAACCGTTTGTTTTCTCTTCTCTCTCTCTCTCTCTCTCTCTCTCGGCGTGATAAACTATCTTATTGTTATAAAAGTTCACGAGAAAATCACACCTCTATTTTCGTAAAATTCCACTATTCATTCTTTTGTATTTTTGCTTTTTTCCGGCAAATAAAAAGGAGCGGGAGGGAGCCTGCTTCTTCCTTTTCCTGGTGTTTTGGCCTTTTGTTCGTGTTTCAAAACTAATCACTAGTCACCAAGTTGGAGTGTTGGGAAGGACTGGAGCTTCTGCTGCTGGACCTTTTCTCAGACTCTCGGAGACTCTTATCATCGTTGTTTCTCGTGATTTTCAGCATTAGGTATCCATCCACTTCAGTGAGTGATCTTCCTCCTTGTTTTTCTTTTCTTAGGGTTTCTCGCCGCTGGACATTTCTTCCTTCTATTATATTCGTGGCGCGTTTAATGTTGTTTTTCTCTTTTCATAATTGTATTAAGAGATGGTCATTAGAGCTTTTGCTGCGTTGGGATTTTGTACAACAGGATCTCTCTCCACTGAACAACTGAACAGAACGGAATGGTGAAACGAGTCTTAGTAGATGATGATGATGATGACTTTGCCTTTTTTTTTTTCCCACTTTAGTATCTAGTTTGTATTAGTTCGATTAAAAGAAAGTTTTATTTCTAGTTCTGTTCTGATTTCTCAGTTCTCCGTGATCGGTATAATTCCTTCCCTTCATAGATCCGCCTTTTCTTTTCACAAGTTTTTGATTTTATACGTAAGAACCGTAATTCTTGTTGTTGTGAAACCAGAGATGATATTCATAAAAATAAAAGTGGCTTATAATCAGGGTGCTAGGTATTTGTTTCCTTAACTTGAGGGGTAAATCCTTGATCCTTCCGTGTATTCAGTATCTTACTTTATAAGCAAGTAGCACACTAGCTGTTTGTTTTTGTTGGTTTTTTGGGAACTGGGTTATACGTGTATTAAATCATTTGTAACTATTGGTCAAAAAGGGCACGTGATTGCTTGCTCAAGTATCTGCTGTTAAGGGACGCAATTGGGGGTGAGGGAGGGTTTCCTTTATTTAGCTTTGAAGTTATAAGTGGGATGCAAGCACATGGATGCTTGTCTATTGAGTTTATAGAGTTAATGTCATGGAACTCGGAGAATGGTTTGGTTTGAATTCAGAAGTTTTGTTTTTTCCCATATAAAGAGGCTTTGTTGTTTTGGAGAGCACATTGAGATATTTAGTGTTTCAGCCAGTGAGTCTTAATGTTTTCTGTAGGTACTTTTAGATGTTCTTATCTGGAGGGCTGTAGGGAAACCGTTTCTTTTGCTATGAATAGGCGGAAGATAAATAATCATTAGTACCATCTTATGCACTATATCTTTATGACTTCTGTTGTAGTTGCTTCTTTATGGAACTAAACCTGTGCTTGTCTTTTAGTTTCTGAGTCCCTAAAATCCTAGATAAATACCTTCAATCTTTGGGCTTCTGTATTTCTGAAATCATAGTATCATAACTGTTGTTTTTGCTCTGATACATGTTATTTCTCTTATCAATGTTTCATAGTTGGCTTCAGTCACTATCTTAATTTGTGATTGTTATGTGATTGTTTCAGATCCTGTCCTTTTTGTTGCATTTTTTTTTCGTTGACAGACTGTGCTTTGTTTTTCAAGCATTGACAACTGCAGACTTGTTGAGCAATGTGGAGCAGCTCACAGTTTCTAGGTTGTTGCTTTATTTGTTGTGGATATAGAATTAGAAGATCATGAGTAAAATGGGAACTCTTGGACGCAGGTTCAGACCTTCTAACTGCTTTCTTTATGACAAATAGTTCATATTTTGGAAATTTTGAAGTCCTAATTTTTTAGCTGTGAAGGAAATCTTATTTTCTGAATGTTGACCTCTTGTTGGTTGCAGTGGAATTATAAGAAAACCAAACGAGAGTATGAGGCTTATTATCACAACTTTTGTTGGGGTTGTTTTTGGATTTTTGATAGGAGTATCCTTTCCGACAATATCATTAACTAGGGTAAACAAACCTTATTTCATTAACTAACTTACTTATTACAATCTTTCTTTCATTTATTTTTGTGCCCATCCACACGTGTCTGTCTGGGCTTTTATTCATCTTATGCTTAATCAATTAGTGGACTTCTCATTTCTTTTTACTAGCCCCTCATTCATCTTTGCTGATGTTATTCAGTAAGGGGGATAATACTTGTTAAATGTGTCTGAATTTGGCAGCTGAACTTGCCATCCAGCATTCTCCCTTCCATTGATCTTAGTTACTTTGACGATAAGAATTCTGGGCTTTCAACTCAAACATTTCAGCATGACTGGACTTCTGTAAGTAGTAACAGAAGCGGCTCATCTCAAGCTCAAAACTTAAGTGATACATCCAAGGTACATTCTTTTTTAGATAATCTTAATGCAAGTTATTTGATTTTAAATGATGCACCAAAAATAATACTTTAATTTCAATGTCTTGAAACTGTAGTACTGTTAAAGTGCATGCTCCAACTGTTGGTGAACCATGCCTTTCTTCAGAATGACAGATTTTTGGAGTCAATTAACCTTTTTTCCATTATACATCGATAAAACTACTTGCATTATTACATGTGAAATTATAGGTAGGAAAGTATATGGGATTGAACCGTCTATTATCAGGTAAAAGGACTTTATAAATACCACCTGTTAAGAGCTACTAATTAGGTTTTTAATACTTTTCTCCAATTTCATAAAAATATGCTTTACATACATTCAATGGTAGTGCCTTATCTTTTTTTCTCCGATAGAGTTTCTCCATTTACTGTAGGCTCATATGGTTCAATTTGCTTGTTTTTTTCCCCTTCTTCAATGACTATTGGAATGCTAAGGATAGCTTCAGGAATGCTGCATGTTTTCCCTAGAAAATCCTTGATCCTTCTATCTCTCATATTTGTTTATTGTCTCAAGACAATTATTTCTCCAGGTTTCTAGAACCCGGTATTTTTCATTTTCTCATATCATCTTCAGCATTAAATTTAACCCTGGAAGCTTGGTAGGAACTAGACCACTAGTAACAATAGACAATAATGGGAATAAAGATCTCCTGAAGAAATTGAAGGAAAGTTGAATTGATAAAAAAAAATGAAGACGATGACAAGCTTGAAGTCATTTTACTTGGCACCCAGACTCTTGCTGTACAGTGGCACAGTTTGTAGAATCAATGCCATATAGTTAGAATAAGACTTAGATGATGATGATGAACACTGCAGTAGTTTAAGAGCTGTTGGGAATAATGAATTTATGCAAGAAGCCTTATTGGAGTCCTGGTAGGTTTGATAATGGGGTGCATTTTGGTGTGCTAGTATTGCATTCCATAGTCCATCAATCTCTACACTGTCTGGACTTCTCTACCCTATCTATCTGCCTCTCTTTGATGCTAAATAGAAACTCCTTGAAATGATGCAGAGCAGCAGAAGTAGCACATATGTTTGGAACAGTTAATGGTGGAAGTGAAATAAAAATAGCTCCTATATTGAGGTCTTTCCATTGTAATGGTGTTTAAGAAATCTAAATGCTGAAGCTGATAGCTTAGCTAAGAAGGGTGTTCTAAAGGTTCTTTTGTACAGACACATCTCTTTTCCTCCCTTGATTTTTGATGCTGAGGATGGGTTTGTAAGGCAATGCATGTTATTTTAATTACATTCTTTTTCTCTCTGATGAAATGGCATAATAATGATAAAAATCAATGAAGTCTTGCTAAGAAAAGCCTGTTTATATGTATATTCATACTGCTTGCTTTCTTTTTTTTTATTGGTAATGAATGGAGCTTTATTATCTTTGATTAAAGAATGATATATAAGTATAGATGCATAACAAATAAAAGATGTGTCTAAAAACCCCATTGTTTGGGCTACAGCAGCTACCCTCCCACTACAGTTATGTTATCTACAAATTCCCAGGGGGAATCAATCCGCAATACAACTGAGTTCTCTTTGCCCCTTGTCTTGCCAAAGTACCAGCCATATACAGTTGGCCAATCTTGGTATCCAGGTAGATGACATTCAACTCCCTTGCCAGCTGTTTTATCTCCCTAATTACATGTCTGTGTCTACAAGGTCCCATACTAGACACTACCCATCATGAGCCAAAATGTCAATCCCATCATATAAAAAGTATAACATGTGAATTGAATTATACCATCAGATCTCTATATTTTACTGATTTATCTAGCCTCATCCCTTGTTGTATTGTCATCAGCTTTGTCCTTATTGAATCATCTTGATCAATGGGCCCAAAAACTGCTGTGTCCATTGCTGCTCTTGAAAACACTTCCAACTCCAGAATTGCCTGGACTTCCAAAGCTGCATCCATCAAAGTTCATCCTAATTTTGATGGGAGAGGGAGGAGACCATGATATGATTAAAAAGATTCTTCTTTTCTTTTTCCTTAATGAAATAGTTGCTTTCTTAAAAAGAAAAATAGGAGATTCATCAAAAAAAAAAAAAGAAAAATAGGAGGCAGAGGCACTATTCTATGAGATGCTAACAGTAATTATTTCTGTTTATGGGGCTGATTTTCTCTTAGGTTTTGATGGAAATTGGTAATTGTAGGCACTGATGTTTTTTATGATGGAAAATCAGCATATTAAAAATATTACTGGTATGGCTTTGAATATCTGGTTAATGATTCATTATCATACAGCAATCTGATTTGATAATCAAGTTCCTCTTCAGAGCACTCAAGGAATGCAAACTAAGCTTATAAAGTTCTGTAAAGATGCACTGTATGTTATATTTAAGTATGCAAAGAAACATATTGAGTTATTTATAGCAATTTCTTCAGAAAAGCCAGCAGGTTACCGTAGTCGATTGCTGTGCTAATATTAATTGCACTCCTTGTGATTTTGATGCAGATATGGGTTCCAACAAATCCTCGAGGCGCAGAAAGACTGCCCCCAGAAATTGTTGCTTCTGAGTCAGATTTCTATCTTCGAAGGTTATGGGGGAAACCTAGTGAGGTATGCTTTTCGTACCAGAATCTTAATGTGAAAGATAAATGTGATCTGTAGTTTTATTGTTCTTTCCATATTCTGTAGTCTTTTTTTTGTTTGATAATTAAGATAATGTATGTATTGTGGCTTCTATTTGTGAATTGTGAGTACTTGGTTTACATTGCTACAAGTATGGTGTTCTTTTTCAAGTGCTTCTGTAGTTGAAAAAAATATATTCTGGTGCTCAACGTTCTCTGCTTGTCCTTGTCCCCTTTTAGTCAAGTCAATGTAGTATTGTGTGCTAAAGGATAATTTCTTTTTGGTGTTCTGGTGTCATTGTTGTTGAATAGCAAATACAATAGTGAGTTCTATGCAAAAGGTTAAAAGAAGAATGATTAAGAGGGGGGGATGCTTGTGTGAAACCAGTGTTTTAGAAGTGCAAATTGCAACAAAAGTGCAAGGATTTTTAGAGCCCGAGGTGCAAGGTGAGGTGCTTACCTGAACAAGTGGGGGCACCTATGGAATAAAACAGTAAAAGGGAAACTTAAGATTTCATAATATGCATTTGTAAATTCTGAAAGAAGTAAATCCTGGTCGATGTGCCTAGAAAATAAGACTTCTCTGTCAGCCTTAGGAACAGTGGAATTAAAGACTCGGATAATCAACCATAGCTATTCTGCCTCATTCACCTTTAAAACATATTTAGTGATGAAGGTGAGGCAAAATATTAGGTCTATACAATTGGGAAAATAAAAGATCCATTGCATGTAAATTAATTGAAGAATTAAAGAAAATGATATTCTGAAGTTTTTTTATTGATAGAAAAGCTCTTGTTCTATGTATCCGTATGCCTTGAAGCGTGTTTCTTTTCAATTGGTTTTGATCGTTTTTTACACTTACAGGACCTAACCATCAGACAGAAGTATCTTGTAACCTTTACTGTTGGTTATGAACAAAAGAATAATATTGATGCAGCAGTTAAAAAGGTCAGTGAGGAGTTTGTGTATATCTGTGTGAGCATGTTTTGACTCATGTGATGTGGGTGTTTGTCTTGGTCACTTATTGTGTGCTACTGCAGTTTTCAGATAACTTCACCATCCTGCTGTTCCACTACGATGGCCGGACTAGCGAGTGGGAAGAATTTGAGTGGTCAAGGCGTGCTATCCATGTTAGTGCAAGGAAGCAAACTAAATGGTGAGGATTGAGGGATCACTGCTACTACTAGCTTTCTATTTCTATGTTCCTGGTGGTGGATTCCTGATTTACATGTGGCTGGTATCTTTATGTGACGCTTATTGTTCCATAAATCATCTAAATGCTTTGAAATCTTTTGGTCCAAGGTGGTATGCAAAACGGTTTTTGCACCCTGATATTGTGGCACCATATGACTACATATTTATCTGGGATGAAGACCTAGGAGTTGAGCATTTTGATGCAGAAGAGTAAGTCTTTAACATGGTTCCCTTTGTTTTAATGAGAATGAAAAATCTGAAGTGATGGTGACTGTCATGGGACTGTCCAATTCAAATACGCAGAACAGTGGGATCTTTAAAATAATATTTTCTTTAGTTAGCATCTATTCTCAATGCTAAACTGAAAATACTATTGGACCATAATATGTGATTATTATGGTGACCTTCATGCTAGCTAAATCTTATTGAGAATGCAGTCCATGCACCTGGGAATTTAAGAATTCTTTTGCCCCCTAATTGCAGATATATAAAACTGGTAAGGAAGCATGGCTTGGAGATTTCACAGCCTGGTTTAGAGCCAAACAAAGGGTTAACATGGCAGATGACAAAGAGGAGGGGTGATCGTGAAGTTCACAAGTAAGAGTAAAAATCCTCTTGTCAATCTACTCCTCTCCCTTAATTTCTTTTTTTTGCCAAGATGAATTCGTTTGTTGTTGACTTAACTTTTTCTTCCCCAATTTTTACCAGAGAAACGGAAGAGAAGCCAGGCTGGTGCACAAACCCCCATTTGCCACCATGTGCAGCGTATGGACACTCATTATTGTTGTTGACTTGTCATTTGTTGTCATGTCAAAATTATCATCTAAAGGTTTTCTGAAATCTGAATACATCATTTAGAGTTCTCTAGTTGACCTTTCCAAATTCAACCATTCAAGGAGATGCTGCGCTATATTCGAACATATATTGGACCATTAATGAAGTTATGCTAGATTTCAAGTTCTAAACTAAATGGCCATAAGTGCCACGTGGCAAGGGCTATTGGACTCAAACTTGCACCTTGAATGGAATATCTAGCTGCCCTTGCTGAACAACTTGTCCCAGCAAATCTATCCTTTACTTTTCACCCCTGGCCCTGTCACTCTTTCCTACTGTAAATAAATATTCCTAGTTTGTCCATTTCTACATGCAGATTTGTTGAAATCATGGCAACTGTGTTTTCTCGAGATGCTTGGCGTTGTGTCTGGCATATGATACAGGCAAGGAGCAATTTTGTATTTTGTTGATTCAATTGGTATTGACCCAATTGTTCCCTCCAGTTATTAAACACCTTTTGTTGTATGTTACTACAGAATGACTTGGTACACGGATGGGGGCTTGATTTTGCTTTGAGGAGATGTGTAGAGGTGAGCGTGGCATTCAATTTGTTACCAGGCATTATTTTTCCTCATTAATTTATTAAGCTTCTTTTTGGCTTTCTTTTGATTTTATGAAATAGCCTGCTCATGAGAAAATAGGAGTGGTAGACGCTCAGTGGATTGTTCATCAAACTGTTCCCTCACTTGGGAATCAGGTAAAGTAACCATCAATCACCATGCATATATAATTTGCAAAAGAAAGAAAACAAAGAAAGCTTAAGCTGCTTCTTTTCACAGGGGCAAGCACAGAATGGGAAAGCACCATGGGAAGGGGTATGCAATACATCATTAGCAAATTTATTTTGTTCTAGTTCTAGTTCTACAATCTCTCTCTCTCTCTCTCTCTCTCTCTCTCTCTCTCTCAGAGACACACACACATGGCATTTGAATTAATGATTTATCCATTTTTTGTACTTGAAATTCTTCCACCAATTCATTGGTGTCAGGTGAGGGAAAGATGTAGAAAAGAGTGGACAATGTTTCAGGGCCGGATGGCGAATGCAGAGAAGGCATATTACAAAGAAATGGGAATTGATCCTCCCAATTCAACAACCCGATAGGTGAGTAGTAATGAGAGTGACAGAAGACAACCCGTAAATGATAGTGAAAGGAAGATATAAGCCAAATGAAGGCCAGAGGAAGACATAAGCTGAGGGTGTACAGCTCCAAGTACCATTATGCATTGTGCTTAGGATTTTACTGGTTCAGGAGGAAGAGAAAGGAACCCCTACCATATTTGTTTAGAGTAGGCTTCTATTAATAATATATAATTTTTTATTTCATATCCAGAAGAGTTTATTCCTGTGGTGCTCGAAATTGGAATTCCTATTGCTGGTGCAACGAATTAATTCAGTTGCGTACAAGCAATGATGAATGAAATAGATCCTTTTATCTCCCAGTTCCAATCCATTTTTATGGGTTACTGGGGGGAGGGCTATTCGTGTTGTGCAGCCTCTGACACAAAAAAAGGGAAAATTTCCCCTTGCCACCAAAAAAAAAAGGGAAAACTTTGCTAGATTGTGCTTGTACAGACAAATCCATTGTATTTTCTCCACGTTGGACGGTTAACAACCTCCTGATTTGTGGGTTTCCAAGTGCTAATTCTATAATTGGCAGAAAAAAAGAATCAGAAATATATCATGTTTTTGTTTTTTATCCCATATAAATAAATAGCTGGAATCCTGGATCTACCCTTCAATGAGATCCACCATGCCCATCGTATCGATAAATCATCTTGAAGCATCATCTTAAATCATTGACCTTGCTTTTGTTGCATCAAATTTGGTCTATTTAAAATTTTAAACGTTGGGGATCCCAAGGAATGGGACAAAGGTGGTTGAGGTTAAAGTTCAACTTGTCATGCTTCCTGTTCTGAAATCGATATGATTCATCCTAGATTCTGTTTAGATGAAATGATGAATCAATTTAGGGCTGTTCATAAATTTTATAAACCGACCAAATTAATTAAACTAGACTGATTTGATCCGAAGCGGTTGGCATCGGTTTGAGAAATGTCAAAATCGAAATAACATGTTCTCCATCGGTACCCCACAGCACATCCGAACCGTGTAGTGGGAACAATGACAAGTATGGATTCTATGGAAGATGCTGAGATGTGTATGTAGGACGCGTGTGATACTGATGTGATCTCGTAAAAAAAATGATTTGGTGTGGTTGTGATTTATAGTGTTGAAACCCTCGGTCCATCTCACGTTTTAATCAAAGTACAATGTTTGCTATTTATTTATTTTTTGTTAAGTCTTTTCTTACAATAATATTTAATCAAAAGAAAATTGTTTAAAACTCATCATGAGTTTTTAGTATCTCTTAAATTCATCACAATTTTTCAAATATCTAAAACCCACCATGTCACTTAGACATTAAACAGACTAACAGTGTTAATATATTATCATTTTAACCTTCACAGAAAAGTAAAAATATATACAAAATAAATTAACGGGTATTAATATATTACCATTTTAATATTTAGACATGAAAAAAAAGAAAAAACTCAAAAAATATTTTCAAATATAAAATACATAAAAACATAAAAATTACAAAAATATAAAAAAAATTTAGAAATTGCAAACAAATAAAAGTTATTTTCAAATTATAGAAATTATAGAAAATTGTTGTAGCATCTAGCAATAATTTGAAAATTATTTTCAAATTATAGAAACATAGAAAAAGTTCAAAAAAATATTTCCAAATATAAAATACATAAAAATTACAAAAAATATAAAAAAAAAATAGAAATTGCTAACAACTAATAATTATTTTCAAATATTTTGCCTGCAGGCGGAAAATCAAGAAGCAACCATCCACAATTTGTCGAACATATGTGATATCGCAGAGACCATGTGCAAAACAAATCTCTTCGACCCCCCAAGTCCCAACCCACGTGGCCTCACGGCTTAACTGTCCAACGAGTGATTTACTGTGTCTTCTTTTCTTAATCCATGTCTGTCTACTTGGTCCACCGTCCACCTAAGTAGACAGATATAATAACAGTAGCCAGTAGGCGCTATAGAGGTTGTAAGCCATTTCTGCAAAGCATTTATATCAATGATTGAAAAACATAATGTCTGGTTGTACTATAGAGAGAGAGATAGAGGGGGGAGATATACAGATACACATATACACTAGAAATGCCGGTTGTCTTGGTTATTTTTCCAAGAACCCTCTTCCACAAGAGTAAACGTAGCAGCTATCTAATATCCTAAATGCATACACCGGCAAGAAACAAGGTGCCTGTTGGTATCCTCGTGTTGCCCTCCGCGCTCAATGGCAGACATAATTCCATTCCATCTCTTCACTACTTTTTCAAATCCCGCTCCAGTTGCAAAGGGTCTTAGAAAATGGTTGATAAGATCAACTGCTGACAGAATTCAGCCCTCTGGCTTCTCTCTTTGTAATCCTGTTCCCGAACTTCATCTGATGTGGGTGGTTCCACGCTGCATCAACAAAAAATTGCATCAGCCATATCCTCTAACAGATCAAGTCCTAAAACAAACTACCTAGACCTTTGCTCCTAAGATTCTGGTTACAATGAGGACATTAGGAGGAAAAAAAAATGGAATTCCCAATTTCCCACCTATAAATACATTTTCTGAATTACCATATTACATGAATTCCTAGACCATTCTGTTGGAGGCAGATCTCATAAATTACAGAGGGATTATATATCAATGTGTTGACTTCATTTGAAATTACATTAATAATGCAGAAGGACCATTCTTGAAATCCTGATATGACTTTGGAGGGTGTTCACCAGTATGGATGATCTTATTTTATGAAACAAAAACAATTGTGACATCAGAAAAAAGCAATGACAAACACCCATTCGTTTGCCAAAGAAAAATAACTCTTGGAGGTGCAAAAGTGATAGCTATATACTTACGCAAAGTAGTCTACCCTAATTTATGAATCACCTTATCTGAACACATTTCATTCAAGGATCCATCATAGACTTGGAACAGGTAGGCCAATTAGTCCATGTTTTGTCAGTTTTCACACACAAAAAACACGTGCATACACAGATTTGATGTTATCAGGAAAATGTGCTAAATCAACTAAAATCTGAATTATAACTTCTAATTCCATGTCTATTTTGTTTTGGGAAATAAATCCTATATGCATCACATTTCGGAAAAGGCTTCACATAGAAATTTCAGTATTATACAAGTAGAAGAGATCTTACCACCTCTCACGAAGCAAAAAAGAGAGGGAAAAAATAAGAAAACAAGCAATATCTTTCCAAGGCAGAAACATCCATTATTTTCTTTCTAAAAAATAGAAAAAGAAACTATACAACACATTATTTTCATTCTAACTATTTTATCTTATTCTTACAGTATTTCCAGTGGTTTTGCCTGTTTCTACAAATTGCAATTTTATCAGTATGCTTTTGTCCATTTGACAACATTCAATTTATGCAGAAAAACCCAAATCGATGAAAAAACAAAAAAAAGGGGGCAAAGACAAGCTTCAAATGCTGACCAAGGCAGAAGGATATTCATTCCTTGTACAAGGCTCAAGAACTTGAATTGTTTTCTGGATAGGAAATGGATACCACCCTCCCTGGGAATTCTGAAACCTCTTATTTGCACCTTCCGCTTATTGTTACTCTAATCCTCTGCTTGCGTGGACAGTCAACTGTCAATATAACTTACACCTTGTTTTTATCCACTCACCACACCTCACATAATTTTGCTTCAAATATCACCATTCCACATTATTTTTTGCTGCAACCCCAAAGCTGGACCATACATAATCTATTATCATGTCATCTTTCCTGCTACTACATTGGCTTCTCTAAGACTCTTCTCAACTTTATTCATCCCCTAATACAACTTCCTCAACATTTGATTTCAATATCATAATGCAGATACGTATTTCTTCAGATCTATCCTGCAGGAACAACTTCCAGTTCTATGTCAATTGTGAATCTCAATCTCTGTGCACATATTTCAGATTCCACTTTGACCAATACAAGCAATAAGTATCCAATAGAATTTTTCTTTGGATGATAAATCATCATTACATACCATTAAGAAAAATTGGAAGAAACAATATTTCCTTATTTATTGGAATTCCAAGCTGAAAGTGATCTTAGCATCAGCTAAAAGTAGTGGTTTATAATAACTGTTTCACAAGCCTTAGGTAGATTTACTACTTTCCTCCTTCCCCTCAACATCTCTGGTCCCAGATTTCATCATCTTACGATATTTCCTTCTGGTTTACAGGAAAAAAAACACTATAACTTTGGTTCACCACAAAAATCATACTTCTGAAAAAAAAAGGAAAAAAAGGCATGTAAAATTACTGACAAATACTAGACACTGAAAAGACATTAACAAACACCAAGGGCAATGACATGAATCAGGTGAATCTGAAGTTTACAACACAAGGATTAAAGTGCCCTTTTGAGTTCCAAGGATTAACATGTTAGTCAAGCAAATTTGGCAGAGCACAATCAGCACTGAGAGACCATATGCAGGTTGCAGCACAACTGCAAAAACAAAGAATGACCACATTTGCTACAATTCTTATATATGATCTCCATTTGTGGTACAGCAAGCCATGTCTTCCAAGAGGCAGGTGGAGGTATTTAATAAGTTGTTTAGTACATGGCATGCTCCAAAATCAATATTCAACTCCTTCACATTGCATACAGGTGGAGGAGAATTTATCATTAATTCATTACTATGCACTCCATAGTTCAATATCTCTGGTGGTCTTTGCAGCACTATAACATAATAATAGGAAAAACAAAGCATGCATTTATCTAAGCTCTCAAATATCTGATTTTTTCTATCAGCAACTCTCAAATATCTATTAGTTGGAACAAGGGGATACCGTTTTTCATCACAAGTGGCAGCCACATCATTTCTAGGATTTGCATCCTGGACACCTTTGGTGTCTGGAAGAGCCACAAGGCAGAGAAATGGTGAAAGCAGTGGATCAGGTGCAGAACCTAGTGTGTTAATCCTTCCATTTGTTGAAGTAACACTGAGAAACGAGCTCAATTCTCGTAGTTCCTTGCCAAGCATCGCTGAACTATTTGTTGATAGGCCTGATCTTTGAGATTTTCTCCTCCGCTGCCAAAAAAATTTATAATAATAAATGCATTGAACAAAACTGAATGATGAAACAGGATTCATGTAGCTGACCCCATATAGATAGGACATGACTTAGATGATGATGATGATGAGCTTAAATGCATAGCCTCCTATTTATTAATTGTATGCCCACTGTTCCCCCATTTTTAATTGTACCTTGAACAAATGTGAGTGCTGCACTGTAAAATGTCCAATCATATCCTTGCCTAAATTTGCCGCACATACTGGGCATACCTGCAAATTGCAAAATGGTAGTGATTATTCAAGTTGGTAAACCTCAATCTAGATCAAGAGACCCAATATGACAATTGGAAAGTAACATTATGAGGCTAATTAGAATTATCATCAACATCAATCTATAACCTTGAGGATTGAAGCATCCAACAGAAGAAAAGGATTATCCTCTGTGATATGTAATGTTTCCTTGTCCACATATTCAAATTGTTAGCATTAGTAACTGATGTTTGCCTGCCAACTCATTCACCAATACTTGAAACCATGCTTTAGAACCTACATCTCAGGATGTCTAAATACTGGCTCAGAGTCCTATTACAACCAGATACAGTAACATGCTTAGCATACTGGTTTCTGACACCATACTTATCTGACATTATATTAGATACTGGCATACTGCAAGGATACTTTCAGATGTTTGCCTGCCAACTCCTTCACCAATACTTGAAACCATGCTTTAGAACCTATATCTCAGGATGTCTAAATACTGGCTCAGAGTCCTATTACAACCAGATACAGCAACATGCTTAGCATATTGGTTTCTGACACCATACTTATCTGACATTATATTAGATACTGGCATACTGCAAGGATACTTTCAGATTATACTTTATGGAAGGAATACTTCTAAAACTCTGTAAATTTTATATTTTAACAAATCATACAATTATAAATTTAAAGATGTTAGAATTTATGTTAGTTTTACATAACTATCAAAAATGGTATCTAGCTTAAAAAAGTATGATATTTATTCATCAATCATGCAAAATTATGGTGTTACCATATTATGTGGGCATATGTGCCCTGTCTCTCAAGAAACAGAGTTGCATCCCTGTTTCCTGTATCTGTATCTGGGCATCTTAGGGTTACACCATTCATGTGAGGATGAGGCCTATGAATGTACTGATGTGGCAACAGAACTTCCCATTGTAACATTTTATTTATTTATTTGATTTCTTAGGCACCATTTTGGTTGTTATATTAAACAAATTGGTTTCTCGATCTATATGCAATGTTTTAAAAACTGACCCAGTACATGAACCACTTTTCTGTCTGGTGGTGGGTCAGTGGTTTGATTGTCAGGGTCAGATGGGTCAACCTGTGACATCATAAACAAAATAAAAAAAATGTAAAGAGATAACACATCATATACAGAAAAATGTAATGAAAGGGCATGCCTCTAATAGTATATATTCATAATATTAAACAAAAATAAGTGTGATAAATGAGAACCATTAGCTAAAAATACAATAAAAAAGGAGAATTAATCATGACCAGTGACCTGCTGACTGAGTTAAGTAGTTCAGCAGTTCAACTGGCTAGGTCACTGGATTGTTGAGTGTTGACCACGGTTCATGGTGAAACGGGCCCAGAAATGTGACCAAGTGGCAAGTCAAACGGTATGATCTTTGACCATGGACTAAAAACACTTGTTATATGTTATTATTAATTATACTTCCTAGTCTTTTCATTCAATTAAGGGTATTTAATTATTCATATGGTTATGATAGTGTACTGAAGATGTTCCCCATTCTTATTGAAGTCAGTTTTACCTGTTTTTATACATTAGTACTTATCGACTCCCAAAGCCCAAAGTTCATTTCATAGACAAGCTTGGCCATGTGATAATGTTGGAAGGGTGGGGATCAAAAACTCCACTTCGTCTCTAGAAACAGAATCGACAGGAATAAATGATTCTCTTTTGGGGTTAATGTGCAGTGCTTTCATCTTTTCAGTTATTAATTTACTTGTCTATGGAATTTTGTTTTCAATTCCCAGCCAAAAATTAAAAAACCAAATAAAAGGAAAATATACCAAGTAAAGACAAGCAAAGTTTGAACACTTCACATACCGCATTTTTCACATCAAAACAGTGCTCGTCCTGCAGATGAGCACAAAGCACATGGATTTCAATCTCTATATAACAGAAAGGACATGGAAACCAAGCCCGTATGTCATCATCCCCTTCAGAATCATCGAAACTCAAGTGGTTTTCTGTTGATACAGAAACAAATGTCAAATAGGTAAGACGTTGCAGGAGAGTCTCCTACCTCCTACAAGTTCACAATTGAAGGGAAGATCACAATCTAGAAACTTCAAAGCAATAATGCAGACTGAGTTTATTAATTCCATGCAATAGTTTGTGAAAGCGCAGGATAAAGGGAGGGAAAGACTTGCAAACAAGACACTTTGGATAATTGCACAAACAGTGTATTTTCTTGGGAATCGTACAATCATATGAAGTGTTTCTCCTTCTTAGTAATTAACCAGGATAAATAAATATAATGGACCGACTTATAGTACAGGGAAAAGGAAGAGGAAAGTCAGTCCAAAAGGATGTTTCTACCACGTAATCCAGCCAAAGACATCCTCAGAGAACTTGGACAACTCGGTACCGGGTACCCAAAGAGGTCCAAGTTAAATATGTGCTTAGAGAGATTTTGTAGATTCCGAAACGAAAAAGAAATCAAAACCCAAGTGATAATTGCAATAGAGTTGCCCTCCAAAACATCAAAATGGAGAAAATGTTGGAGAATGTTTCAATCCAAGCAGTGATCTCACTCGGGTAGAGTGTTAATAGAAACTAACAAGTAATAATCAACACCGACAAGAACATCGTCCTTGTGGACACCAGTCATCTCTAGAAATGATTAAAACCCAAAAAGATATAAAATTGATTGAAATACTAAGTAAAAGGAAGGATCTAGAATTAATTTTTTCTTATTAAATAGGTAAGTCCGGTAACCCAACAGAAATTATCCTAAAAGAAGGAATGGGGGAAACGTGGTTATACCAGAGTTGAGTCTGGCGGCTTGCATCGCAGTAAGGTGCTTGTTGGAATGAACCCTAGAATCCCAGAAATCGATGTTCATGGATGTCAATTATCACGGCAAAGAGATTGTGTTCCGGCAAGGAGATTGAGTTTTCAGGGAAGCAAAAGAGACAAGGAAAAGGCAGTGAGAGAGGATCAGAGGACCCCTCTATCTCTCTTTCTCTCACTAGTGTTGTTGGTGCTCCCCCTACTAGCCGTCTGACAAAAAATCGAAGGCTTTATTGCATATATCATACACCCACACAAAGACGTAGAATAAAATGTTTTACACGTGGCAGTTACAAGATTTAGAAAAGGTGTTAAAAGAAAAGGAAACCGAATTAAGCACTTGGCACATGACACAAAACAAAACAAAATAAGATAGACGACACATTTCATAAATTAAGAAATTGAAAGGAGAGAGAGAGGGGGATATTAAATTCAGAACTTCAGAGTTCAGACATTCATTTATTCATTATTTGTTTTCTTCTCTCTACTAACAAGTAACAATTTCTTTGTCGGGAAATTCCATGGTTTTGTCTCTTAACCTTTAATTCCTCATCTTCTTATTAACTATCAATTATTTTTTAATCTATTTTATTTTGCATAATAATTATCGTGAATTAAAGATGAAAAATCCATTAAAATAACCTTAAGTTTTGGAGGAAAATGATAAATGGATTAATTCTTACTGTTTAGAAATTATCATTAAATATTTTTAATTTTTTAATAATTAATTAAATCTTTAATATTATTAAGGCTTAGTTTGATATTATTTTGTATATATTTATATTTATACTTCTTACTGAGCCTAATATTTCATCAATATCCATTCACATATCAAACTCGTCTTTTGCTTATCCTACTCTTGTGTACATTTGTTTTTAGGACGCATGGGTCACTGTGCTAAGAGTCATTCATCTTTATAATTTTTTCCTGTTTTATCAAAAAAATAAAAAATACCCACCCACATATGACACTATGTAACATAGAATTTTTTAAAATCTAATGAATATTATCCATTTGTGATCAATTTTATTCCTATTATTTATTAAAATTTTAAAATAAAACTTAATATTGCCCATATTCACCAAGATTTATAGAACCCTGTGAAAGCATACAGTTTGAGGTAAAGCTAATTGTTGACAATGAATTGAAGCAATGAAACATTTGTATAAACAACCTTGATTATAGGTGTACCATATATGCAATAGGCTGGGTTGAAAGTGATAATTCAACATCCCAAATATATAACTACATTGAGTTTATGAGGTTAGAGAATGTTCAAAACCAACAGATAAGCGTTTTTTGTTTCATGGTTGAGTTGAAGAAATAGACCATTTCAGGATGGTGGACGTTCAAATACAGGGTGGTGTAGCATATGACTGTGAAATGAATTCACATCTGCGCCACAGCACATCCCCACCTTGTATCGCTGGGAGATGGGAGATGGGAGATATTCCCAATACAAGGTAGGGATTTGCTGTAGAGCATTGTGGGGCGCAGCTGTGAATTCGTGTGAAACATACTTTGTAAAGACTACATTCGGATTCTTTCACATTGGAGTGAATGGATCACCTGCCGATAAAACACGTTAGGATTCTCTACCAATTTTATCTCACACACACTGTGAATCTCATAAATGATAGGTCTCACTTTTACGGTGGCTCCCATCTCAGTTTCATAATGAGATAGTGAGGTATTAAATCACGTTGATAGAGGGTTGAAACATGGTTCGTTGGTAGAAAATCTCAAATCTAACACGAGTGTCCAATCAACCACACATATTGCATGTTATTACCAATTTTGTATGTATTTAGTTCTGGTTATATTTATTGAATACATCTTTTGTATTTATATAATCCAGAAAAATAAAACTTTATAAAACGAGAGAGACACACAGAAATTGATATTTGCTTTTGTAAACAGCAACACTTACCAATATACATACTAAGGCCATTGCTGATGGGTGCCTGTATAGCAGCATTTACTCAATAAATTTAAATGGAACCAAACACATACTATTTATTATTATTATTTTTATCAAGTGTCTTCGTCACTCATTATACTTTTGTCATTTTGTGCCCAAGTAAATAAACACATTGCGATTTGTCAAATACATGTAATGTTATTTACTATGGTGATGCGTGGCACAATTTAAACCACCTGATCCAAAACACCTGCTTTAATGGCGAATAAAAAACTAGACGGCGCCATGATTTTTGCGCTTGAGTTTTGATGAGTGTAGATTTGGCCCTCTAGTGGAATTGTGACATGTGGCACCTCGTGACAACTAGGCAAACACCCAGTCAACAAACTTACGAAGTTGGTGACCCATCCGGGCACCAGTCTGGCCGGCCTGGCGTGACCTGTGCGGCCTGCGCGACCTGATCGACCTAGACCAGCCTAGCACATGATCCGGCCAAGCCGCCCATAAGACGCCCACCGATAAACTCGGCGGCATACATACCCCACGAGCTCGGTAGCTTACCAGGGAGATCGCCACAAACAGTTCGGCAGAGCTCATCACAGGGAGTTTGCCACCAGACAGCTCGCTATAGGCAGCTCGCCACTTGTAGAGAAGTTCGGTACAGGAGTAGTTTGGCATATCGCAGGAAGATCTCCTACCTGACGACCTGGCCTAGACACTGACCCGCCGACTGACACAGGCGCCGACCTGACGACCTGGCCTAGACATTGACCCGCCGGCTAACACAGGCGTCAACCTGACAACCTGGCCCAGACACCGACCCGCCGATTGACGTAGGTGCCACCCTGACAACCTGGCCCAGGCGCCGACCTGGCGCCTGACACAAGCGCCAGCCTGACGACCTCGAGGAGTTCACCACCATACCCCGATTCTGACAGGATGTCACAAGTCTTACCATTTGGAGGCTTTTCACCCACCTAATCCGCGAGGACACCGGTATATAAAGACCTCACCCCCCAAAGGGGAGGGGGATGAAAAAAGGGAAGTAATCCCTGCTCTCTAGCTCTCTCGTTTCTCCAATATTATTTTCAAAGCTCTCTACAATCAGAGTGCTAACTTAAGCGTCGGAGAGCCCCCGTCGGGAAAATACCCCTGGGACATCTGATTCAGTTCTCGTAGGTCCCTCAGCTCCCGCCACCTACAAAGAGGAGGAAAAGATGGAGTTCTCACAGGTCCCTCAGCTCCCACTGCCTACAAAGGAAAAAAGACCACCTCATGCTGAGGGCAGTCGGATTGCGCCGCACTCGGGAGCTCCACCATTTTCTAAGTCACCGGCCGCCTAGTAGGGAGTTCGCCACCAGGTAGCTCTCTGCCATGCAGTTCACCACCAAGCAGTTCGCCACTAGGGAGCTCGCCACCAGGTAGCTCTCTGCCACGCAGTTCACCACCAAGCAGTTCGCCACTAGGGAGCTCGCCACCAGGCAGTTCACCACCAGGGAGCTCGCCACCAGGCAGTTCACCACCAAGCAGTTCGCCACCAGGGAGCTCGCCACCAGGCAGTTCACCATCAGGCAGTTTGCCACCAGTCAGTTCGCCACTAGGGAGCTCGCCACCAAGCAGCTCGACACCAGGCAGTTCGCCACCAAGCATTTCGCAGCCAAGGAGCTCGTCACCAAGCAGTTTGCCACCAGGCAGTTCGCCATCGGGCAGTTCGCCCCTAGGCAGTTCTCCACCAAGCAATTCGCCAATAGGCAGTTCACCACCAAGTAGCTCATCACTAAGGCATCCCACCACCGGGTCAAATAACGAGGTACTTAGCCAAAAAATTTCACATCACAAAACATTGGTATGTGGCCAAAAATAGTTACATAAGTTTGTTTCCATTCACGTCGAACATGGCTCACTAAAGTGGTACATTAAAATAGGTATGCATGTTAGGCTGTTAGCATGTGGGTGAGTGAGATGAATTTATCCAATATTATATATATATATATTAAATATATTTTTAATATGATAAAATAGGAAAATTCTCATATTTTCTAGTTTATAATAATTTATATTGTAAATTTAAATTTTAATAATATTATAATAATTTTTAAAAGTTAAAATAGTTTTTAAATTTAAATCTTTTGAACCAACTGATTAACTTGATACGATTTGACTTGTCAATTTTTACTAATAGTTGGTCGGTTTTAAGTGACCAATTCTTTAACCCAACCAGGTTGGTTTGATTGGCTAAACACCTTACAACTGAACCAAACTGACCTATGAACACCTTTATTAGACATAAAAATATCCAAAATACCCATACAATTAATATTAGGGGTGGTTTTTACAGAAAAAAATACAAATTTTATAAGCAATAAAATATATATAAAGTTTAAAATTACAACTTTACCTTTGAGTGATTGATATGAAAGACAAATTAAAAAAAAAAAAAGATCAAAGGATTTGAACTAGTAATTCATATGAAAAAAAAATTGAAGAATAAACATTTTGATTAAAATTTACTCCTTTGACATTTTAGACATGTTGATGCCTCTTTTAAAAGATTTTAACAAAAAGGATCTGCAATTATGTCAGAAAGTTTAGAAAAGTGATTACAATTACCAATTTTCAAAAAAAAAAAAAACAAACATTTTAACAACAATAAAAAATTTTAACAATTTATCTGTTTTCTTTGGTAGTCGTCTTTCTCGGTTCTCGGCTTCAAATAACGAGGACACGAAGATAAGCATAGAGACAAAAGCAGACAGGAAGGTTCAAACATTTAAATAATAGAAATAAAAGGTATGTTGTAGGAAAATGAATGTGCCACGCCCACCAACCCAGCTCCGGCACTGCTGCTCCTACGTGTACACACACTACATTACATTACATTACAGAGATGAGAGAGAATACGAGATTCGGTACATTTCAGAAGGCCAGCACATTGCAGCCAAAAGCCAAAGGGAGGAAAGGTGGGACGACTACGAGCATGTGGAAGATGGCTCTATTGAATGTCGACATTCCACCTTTTTTTTTTTTTATTTGCTTCGTGGGCATTCACTAATTTCATTGGGTGGTTGACGTGTCTCTGACTCTTAGGACCAAATTTTTGTCCTCTAGTACCACCTGGAATATGCTTTTCTTCCTTACCTTTACGGCTGTATCTTTTTTTACTGATTTTTTATTATTTTTTACTAAATACATGCCAAAGTATATTATATATATGATTAATATACTTTGGCAATTATTCAGTATGATCTCTCTCTCACTCTAAAAGCAGTTATGTTTTATCAAAAAAAAAAAAAAACAGAGAAGACGTTCTAACACATTCTAACATGATTAATTAATGTCTTCCATACCTTCGGCTTAATTGAATTTATGATCCTTTTGTTGAAAATATGGTATTTAAATCAACTTCATCAATAAATAAGAACATGCTAAGTTTATAATTAAACATATGTATTGCAATAATATTATTGGACTCAGATTAACATGGATGTAGAATATAGATGCAATCCAGCTATAGATGTATATGGATTTTAGATCTAAACCAGTTTGAATGAATCAAATTTAAGACTCTTACACAACTAAGGAGGGCATCATCACGGCTTGTTTGCTATTAGTAGTGCTGCTTGAATAGGGTCTAATCCGAGACCGACCCAATTCAACCAAAGATTTTGTATAGGTTAGGGTTGATTTTTCAACTTCAAGTTGGTCTTAGGTAAAAAAGTTCAAGCTTAACTAGGTTGATTTGGTTGGGGAAACAAACTACAACTAAACTAAATCAATCTTTGAACACTCCTAATTTCAGTTAAATTAATAGTCTAATCTCTAATAAATCAAGGTTTTAAAAATTAACTCAGATGCTTTGGCCATTGGTTTCTAGGTCAACGGTTCGATCGTCTAGGTTAAGTAGGTCAAAATGGTCAAGGTAAATCTTGACCATTGAATTAGCATTTAGGTCATAGGTTGGGAAGAAATACAAATAGAGAGAAGAGGTAGTTGTAAGTGTCGGCTGGGAAAGGAAAGGAAACAAACAAACAAACAAAGGAGAAAGGGGAAGAGGAGGACGTGGTGGTTCACTCGCAATGGTAGCGACAATGACGACGGTAACAAGTAGTAGTGATGAGTTGATAATAACCGATCCGACCTCCGATTCCATCTCAGATCTCTTACATCTAAGATCTTGTAGATCTCTCTCTCTCTCTCTCAAACAGTTTAGCGGTTCGACTGTCTAGGTTAGCGGTTTTCTGACTTTTTTAATGTTTTTTTAAAAAAAGTGATTCATAGTATAATTGGAACTGAAGACCTGGTCGGTTCTCAATTTTTCCGATCTAAAAGTTTGGGCTGATTTTAAAAACATTGTAATAAATAACAATAGTTTAATCTCCACTAATTATAAAAAATTTGCTGCAAAAATACATAATTATTAAAAACAAATTAATAATGAAAATGCAATAAATACTGTTTCTGACAATTGACTAATACTTCTCTTACCGTTAACACACCCGTTAATAAAAACACAAAAAAGACTACTTTACCCTTTATGCTTTTTCAAAATTTCAAAATAAATCAACTTAAACATGAAAAGGAATCCCAGACTGTGTTTCGATGGGGTCCAATCAAAACTGAAATTACAAAAGAGTGTATTGAAAGACCCGAGAGCGGAGAGGGAGGTCTGAGAACGGAGGTTGAGAGAGACCGGAGAGCGGAGGTTGTGTGAGAGAGAGAGACAGCGGCGGAGGAGGAGGTCTGAGAACGGAGAGAGGAGAGAGAGAGACCAGAGGCAGAGGGGGAGGTCTGAGATGAAGGCTTGAAAGCGTGACTTTTGATGACGCTCAAGGAGAGGACGATTGAAGTGGGTGGCCGTGGGAAGGTACGCCTGTTCACTGTGTGGATTTAAGGAAAAACTGTATGGACCAGTTCATCGATTTCGCTCTGTAACTTCTCTTAGTTCCCATTCTTCACTTTTTATTTCATGCACGTGCGACCAATGATTTTCCAGCCATTTGAGCTGTTCTCGATCGAAATCTCGCCGGACTCTGGATGCTTGTATTCCAAATTCAAACGGGTCTTCATCGATCTACTTATTGTGCCGGTAGTTTCCAAGAAACAGTGGTCTCTTTTGATCAACCAAAAATCTTCTCCATCACCTCATCTCGCTGCTGACAACCAAAAATCCTCTCAAACCCAATTGCAGAACAACAACCGTGAGCATCAGGCCGTCAGGATAGCATGGCGACTCATCGAACTACCAGTCTCCTGTGCTCTTCCTCCTCGTCATCATCTTCACGACGAAGAAGAGTATCGGCTACTCTTAATACCCTAAAACTCCAACCGAGTTCCCTTTCTTTTCCAAAGATCCGAACTACGGACTTGGTTGAGGAATTGAAGTTGAGAAGTGGATACACAACAGCCACAACCATTACCCAGACAGAAGCGAAGCCTTTTGACACTAAAGTTGCTACCAAAACCACGAGAGATGATCTTGATGTTAACTCCAAGTCTACGGTCATTGCGGAGCTTTATGCAATCATGGAAGCTGCTGCAGACAGGGCGGAGATGCATGCCAACATCCAGGAGCAGCAGAATAACTGGAACCACCTCCTTCTCACCTCCATTAATACAATCACCATCACCGCTGCAACGATGGTCGGGCTGGCAGAAACAGCTGGAACGTGAGCGTCACTTGCCGCACTAAAGCTCTTATCTACTCTATTATATACGGCAGCTACTGGGATGTTGCTGGTGATCAACAAGATTCAGCCATCGCAACTCGTAGAAGAACAACGCAATGCGGCAAGGCTATTCAAGCAACTTCACGGGCAAATCCGAATAACTCTTACACTTGGTAGTCCTAGTCGCATGAATGTTAAGGACGCCATGGACAAGGTGTTTGCTCTTGACAGGGCTTACCCATTGCCCTTGCTGGGAGTGATGCTTGACAAGTTCCCTAAAGCCGTGGAGCCTACCATGTGGTGGCTACAACAAAGTAAATTACGAGAAGAGGAAATGAAGCAAATAGTTGCGGTTTTGAAGAGGAAGGACACTGAAGAGTACTTGAGACCGGGCAAGATAGCTTTGAAAGTTAACAGAGTTTTAGCCATTTCTGGTCCTTTACTCACAGGTCTTGTCGGGGAAGAATGGGGTCACTATAACCTTGGAGGAGAAACTCTAAGGCGCATCTGAAGACACTGTCTTTAGAACGTTATTTGCCCCCACTTAGTTTTACTGAGTTTGCTGTTGAGTTACAGGCAAATTCGTTCCAAGATACAACAGAGCCTTGGGCGAGAATCTGCAACCAGCAAAATTGAAGAGTCTCCAAAGAAACCTTCTGTGAGACTGTAGCAGACAGGACTGAGAGAGAAAGAGAAAGAGAGAGTGTGAATTTCGAAATTGTGTGATTTGGAGTCTGATTCGTGCTCCTTAAATAATTTGTGAAGAGGTATGAAGAAAAGGTAGGTGCTGGTTTAGAGAAGGCACCTTGAACAGTCACAATTTCAAACATTGTGACTGTTTAAAAAGTAGTTAACAGTTGGTGACTGTTAACTTTGAATTGTGCCTCTTGATCACACCTGATCGAATCGTGACCGTTGATCTCATCAACGGTCATCAACGCACCAAAAGCAGAGCCGTCCATTGCGAGCCACGCGGGTGCGAGCAAAGTGTGCCTCTAAAGCACCTCATTGCGCCGCACACACGCGCGTGCGCGGGTTGCGCGGTATCGAATCCCCATACTCTCCTTTACTAATTCTAAGGAGTGTAAAT
This sequence comes from Nelumbo lutea, assembly GCF_056320005.1. NCBI lineage: Eukaryota > Viridiplantae > Streptophyta > Magnoliopsida > Proteales > Nelumbonaceae > Nelumbo > Nelumbo lutea. The sequence continues at coordinate 8,575,035 of NC_142687.1, forward strand.
TAGCTCCTATTGAAAAACTGAAAACAAAACTTATAAATTTTCAATGTGGGACAAGTTCAAAACTGGGTTTTTGTAAGAGAAAAACTGATTTTTCAACCAAGTGTGCAGATGCAATTTCTCATGTAATTGACCAATCAAACCCATTGGATTTAATCCCTTATGAGATTAAAATCCAACAATCCCCCACATTGATTGATCAATTACATAGTTCTCTCTCAATCCAAACTACTAGGACATAGTTATGCATACAAAAGGTGTTTATCAACTTAAACCTCTTGTTAGTGTAGTTATCTCAGAGCCTTGTCAAAGTTATTGGTGGTAAGACCTTAAACCAATTACTCTCAAGACAGACCGGAGACACCTATACACACAAAAATGTTCAGTCTCTACAAGAGTTTCAGGTTTTGCTCAGCACTGTTATGGCCATGTGCTTCTTTCCTGGTTTCATGAACAATCCCGAGAGTAAACCCAAACCCTCATGAGAAGCGGCACCACTTCTATAATCACATAGGTGAAGTTTCACTATGTGCTCCGTTATTTGACACATTTCAGAACTTCATTAAGAGTTTATCTCAACCTCTCATCATAACGGACAACACTGTTTATGTTGTGATGGAAAATTTCTCAATGTCAGTGCTAACAGTCACATTGTTATAACTTGTTGTTACCCATTAAACCCAATACTGATGGTTTTTCAGTTCAGGTTGGGTTACCATTATAATCGACTAAGTAAAGGGCTTTAATTCCATCTCATTGGTTGTCATTCTTACCAAATCTCTAGCTAAACCCTTGGTAAGAGGATCAACCAAGTTTTTACTTGACCTCACATAGGTTATAGTGATGACTCTATCTTGAATCAGCTGCCTAACAAATTCATGTCTCAGACTTGTCTGGAATTACCATTGTAGGTACCACTATAGGTACCACTATAGGTACCACTATAGGCCATTGACAATGTTGTCTCACTATCATAGTAAATGGAAATTGGAGACATAGGACTAGGCCAAAGTTTTATATTTAATAATAAATTCCTAATCCATTCAGCCTCTTTTCCAGCAGCTGCTAAGGCTATGAATTCGGATTCCATGGTCGAGTGAGATATACAAGTTTGTCTCTCGGATGCCCAAGAGATCGCACCCCCACCAAGGACAAAAATTAATCCAGATGTGGACTTGTTATCTCCATTACCGGTAATCCAACTTGCATCAATGTACCCTTCTAGTACAGTTGGATAATCACAATAAAATAAGCCAAGTTCTAAGGTTCTCTTGAGATACCCAAGAACTCTCCCAATTGCCTTCTAATGCTCTGCACCGGGGTTACTTATAAATCAACTAAGCTTACTTACGGCAAATGCAATATCAGGTATGGTACAAAGCATAGCATACATCAAACTCCTTATTGCACTAGCATACTCAAATTGTGCAATTGCTCTACCAGTATTTTCTATTAGCTTTATACTAGAATCATATGGCATGCTATATTCTTTAAACCCTAAATGCTTAAATTTCTCAAGTACTTTCTCAATATAATGTGATTGGCTTAATGCATAGCCCCTACTATGCTTTTTAACTTTTATTCCCAAGATGGTATCTATTTCTCCTAAATCTTTTATCTTAAAGACAGATTATAAGTAGTTTTTAGTTTCATTTATGCCAACCATATTTATACCCACAATAAGCATATCATCAACATAAAGACACACAATTACTCCATAATTTTTAGTGAATTTTGAGTAGATGCATCTATCAACACTATTATGTTTAAAACCAAAAGCTATGATGCAATAATCAAATTTCTTATGCCACTGTTTATGTGCTTGTTTTAATCCATATAGTGATTTAACCAGCTTACAAACTTTCTTCTCATTTTCAGGAAGAACATCCATTTGGTGAACAGATAAAACTCTTCATTTAAATCACCATTTAAGAAAGTGGTTTTAACATCCATTTGGTGAACAGATAAATGATATTGGATGCTAATAATGAGTGTTCTAATGGAAGTTGTTCTAGCCACTGATGCATAGGTGTCAAAGTAATCAATCCCTTCCTTTTGACTAAATCTTTTGGCTACCAATGTAGCCTTAAAAGTTTGTACAGTTCCATTAGTGTTGTATTTTCTTCTAAATACCCATTTACATCTTATTGGTTTTGATCATGGAGGCAGGTGTACTAGTACCCATGTGTTATTTAACATTATTGAATCCATTTCATCATTTATGACTTCCTTCCAAAATGCAGCATTTCCAGAGGTCATGGCCTCACTATAGGTTTTTGGATCATTTTCAATGTTTAGGACAATAGGTATTTTATTTAAAATCTTCTCTCTATCAGCCTCAACAAAAAATACAATTGACTGAGTAGAGATAAAATCTGAACCTAAGTGCTTCTCTGTTCTTTGTCTTTGATTTCTTCTAAGTCCTATTGTAGGTGTTACAGTTGTGTCATTTATTCTTTCAGTCTCATTATTATCAACAGGTATTGAGAACTGAGTTTCTTTGTCATTTTCTATGGGTTCAGAACAAGTTTATTTTCAAAGAATTCAACATCTCTAAAAGCCTATAGGCCTTGTTATGTTCTGCATATCCAACAAACATATTTTTCTTAGCTCTGAGTCCTAATTTGGTTCTTTTAGGATCTGAGTCCTAATTTGGACTTTCTTCCTATCCATAATTCATATAGGCATTTATTATTAACTCTAGAAACAATTCTGTTATGTAAATGACAGGCTGTCAGGAGTGCTTCCCCCCACAGGTTTAAGGGTGCATTAGCTTTTAACAACATACAGTTTATCATTTCTGTAAGTGTTCTATATTTCCTTTCAGCCAGACCATTCTGTTGAGGGTTATAGGGAGCATAACACTGATGTATTATTCCAAATTCTTCACAGAAAGAATTAAACTCATTTTTAAAGTATTCAACATCCCTATCATTTCTAAGGATTTTAATTTTCTTTTCTAGTTGATTTTCAACTTCAGTCTTATTTAGTTTAAACATGTCAAAGGTTTCATCCTTAGTTCTCATAAGGTAGACATAGGTGTACTTAGAAAAGTCATATATAAATGTTATGAAGTATCTATTACATCTTCTACTTAATACTCCATTAAGTTCACAAATGTTCACAAATGTTAGAATTGATTAATACTAGAGAAATGTTTCTTAGCCATTTTAGATTTTACATATATTTCACATTTTTCAGTTGATTCATTACCGTAAGCAATTATGCCAAGTTTGCTAATTTCTTTATGGATTTAAAATTCAAGTGTGCTAATCTATCATGCCATAAAGAGAAAGAATCAACAATATAAGCAAAAAATTTTCCTTCGTGAATACTTAATTTGAACATACCATTACAACCATATCCCTTTCCAATAATTATTGACAATTTACTATTAAATAACAAAACAAAAATAGATTCATGAATTATTATTGAAAATATATTTATCAAAAATACAATAAGTAATTACTGAAAATAAAATAAATATTAATTTTAATATGCATATAAATATATAATGAATACACACTATTATTGTAAAATTATTACTAATAAATATTATTTTTGAAAGTTATTTTCTATAATTATTAATTGATATAAGTGAAATTAGCTATTTACAATATTATTTAGTTATTTAATTAATATTTTTATTAAAATTTTTAAAGTATTAATTATTTATTGAACTTAATAATCCATAAAATTATAATTAGTACCATTATTACATAATTAGTAATTATTTTTTAAATTATTAAATTATTATTAATATGAATATTATGAAATCTATTATAATTGTTTTTCTACTTTTAGGATTTTTAAAATTTATTACATAATTTCGTTATTTTAGCTATTTAAAATTTTGTCATGTTAAATATTTTGTTATTTAAATATTTAAATAGTATGCAAAATATTTAAAATTTTCATTATTTGAATTTTATTTATTTTAATGTTACTACGTAATATTAAATATTTTGTTATATAATTATTTAGCTATTTTTGATGTTTTGTTTTAACATATTTAGTTATTGAAATATTGAAATAATGTTTGATTTTTTAATGTTAATTTTTTTATTATTTGAATAACATTTAAATTGTATAGTTTGTAAAATTATAATTTATATTGTTATTACATAGTTTCATGATGAATTTTGTAAAACTATAGAATTATTAGTAATATGAATATTATTAAATATGTTATAATTATTTTTGTGTTTTAAATAAATATTTTAATGTTAGTATATAATTTCGTTATAATATTTAGATAATTCTGAAAGTTTTTAATTGAAAATTTCTTTAGATAGATGTAGATAAAAGGTGGGGAGATGATAAATAGAAATTAGAGATGGTTTAGGAGGGGATATCTCTACTAAATTAGAGATAATTTAAGAGATAAATAGGAGTTAGAAATAATTTATGAGATAAATAGGAATTAGAGACAATGTTGAAGAAAGTAGGGAAAATGGTATCACTTGACTAAATATTAGAAAAACAAATCCCTCTTTTATTTTGATTGTTAGAAATAATTAAACCTATGTTATTTCTTTATTGATTTAATGGGTCATTATATGGAATTAAAAATATAAAAAATTTAAAACAAGAGAAAATTAGAAAAGGGGTTAGAAACAAGGAGATGCATATATAGGATCAAGTCTAGACATCAAAGCTCAAGCCCTGCCAAGATCATCCTGACTCCTAGGGCCGAATATATGTTATCTGTTCTTTATCTATAAAGTTAAGAAAGTGGGTGTAATCACACAATCAGGTGGGCCTACCCAGAGTTTATGAACATGACATGAGAAGTTGAAAATCCGTAGTCACCCTTGGTGGATTTGTCGGAATACTTTAATATCCTCAAGCCCAGTCCATTTAAGTCTACATGTTGTAGCAGTATCGGATGGGCTTAGGGCAAACCCAGACCCAACATCAAAGGTCAAACATAGGCCAAAGATAGGGCCCGGCCTGGTCTAAATAGTAAATCCAATTAATAAATAATTTCATGCCTGTGTCAGACCAGGTTATTACTTTTGTTACCAGCAAACATGAATTAGGAGTGGATTAAATTGTTAAAGGGTTTAGAACCCTCTTGGCTCTTGCATGAATATTATTTGCAATTTACACCATATACATATTCTATATAAAATGTCAATGAATTTAAGTTAAGCCATTTTTCAATTGGGTTAAAGCTTTGGTATAACGTCAAACCGCCAACTAATAAGAAGCAAATATCTGAGCATTCAACCAAATATTGAGAAGAAATAAACGAAGCTTCCTGCTTGAGCATTAACCATGCATATTGCTTGTTATCATAGTTTTTAAAATCGGACCGGAAAAACTGTGAATCGGTCAAATAATTGGTTTCGTTTTTTATTAAAATTGGATTTTTGTTAAAAAATGTTGATTTGATCAATAAACTGTTGACTTGGGTGGTTGAACTGTTTGAATCGTTCAATGATTTTGACATTTTTTTTATTTTTTATCATAACAGGCCAATCATTCGATTTGAACTGTCGGACCGTTCAAACCGGAACCGGACCCTAACCAATTCGTTATCTGAATCGGTTTTAAAAACGTAACGAGATCCATCTTCCTTTCTAGAGGCCCTCGACAAAGATGCTTTCCCTTAATCAGAAAGGCAAAAAAAAAAAATCCATTTAGTAATTTGTAATCATGACTCATAGTATTCTACTTTAATTGAGTGGGATCCGAAATCAACTCCTTTTCCACCTCCCCTACTATCCGAAACAGAATCCTATGAACAACTATTGTCGACAGGGTTGATTAATTCAATATGCCAGTCTAATAGAGTAATAGGCCAATGGGTACCTTTCCACTTAGCCCCGAGTTAAACTGGTAGGCATACACAGAGAGAGAGAACTAATTAAGTTGATCGATCTAATAGGAACCTTACCTATATAATATATATAACCCAACTCAGATGGATCCTTTTTATTTGATATTATCTGTAATTAAGGTGCTGTTTGGTTCCATTTTCTTTATTTAATAATAAATATTTTGTATTTTTTTTTCATCTTGAATTTATCTAATAACAAACATTTTGTATTTTTTCATCTTGAAAAAACCATATAAGATAAATAGTGATCAGGGAATTGAGAGATACATTGAAAGTAAACTTTTCCTGATAGATGGTTGTCACATAAATCTAGACAAATGGTTATTTAATAAACGATAACCAAACCAAGTTTCAAGAAAAATGCCTATATGACATTAAGTTAGTGCCATTTTTTCAAGTAAACTACAGGGGAACCAAACACCATCTAAACCATACTCATCATCAACAAAGTTAAATGGGTAGAGAACCTTCTCAATTTTCAACGTCGTTCGACTTGTTTGAAGTAATCATTTTGGCGTGGGAGGTCTCTTGGCTGAAACCTATATATCAAAATGCTGAATCGTTTATATGTATATAGTTTATCCTTCTCTAAGTCCTAACGTCGCTGATCTGTAATCATTCCCCCAGCTTCAATTTTTGGACAGCCCTTGGTCAAAGAAAAAGCTTTAATATGTGGAGAGAGATGATATGTCAAGAGTTAAGACCATCAATCAAGTGCAATGCCATATATTATCCTCTAATTTGTTTTCTCTGGTATTAACCGTATAAAAACTGATAATTTATTAAGAACACACCACCTAGTCAACTATTTCGATCGGCGGACATTTTACATGTGCACCGACCAAGAACCGACTCTGAAGTCTGAACACAACGAGGGCGAATCATACCACTCCTCTACAGATCTAGACTTCAAACTACTATAGCCAAGTTGATTAACAGAAAAAGAATTAAACCTTTATTCTTTTCCTTTGCGTTTGGATCTGGGCATAAGACAGAGAGAGGATGGGGAGCTCAGTATGATTCGGGTTATGGCGTCGTTACCAAAATGGGATGTGTCAACAAAAATTACTTGTCTTCACTCTTCACTTTTTCTGTTGTACTACTCATTTCATTCCAATGTAGGTCAGTAGGTGTAGGAGGTTGCTTTATCAAGGCCGGAGAGAAAGTCAGCTCTGTCTACAGTTGTCGGATAAAACGGAGAGAGAGAGAGAGAGAGAGAGAGAGAGAGAGAGAGAGAGAGAGATCGTATTTAGGATGGCGTCAAACAGTTTCAAATCAGAACCCAACTGAAATTAAGCTTCTTTTCGTTGGATTAACCTGCCCGAGTCCGAAGAAAAAAAACTGTTATTGTTGGGAAAACAAACAACCCCTCGTCCTGCCTGGGACTGGGAGGCTTCAGTAAGAAGAAGAAGAAGAAGAAGTAGAAAATGATAATGATATTTGGCCACGAGTTCTATGTTTTAACTTGCCTCCGTCCCAGAATATCAACTTGGAAGACTAAAGCGAAACCAACCATGTTTATCTGGTGTTTGTGAATTAATTGCATGCTTGCTTCAAGGACGACAAGTAATTAAAATAATTAAATGAACAAAATAAAAAAAAAACAAATCCAATATAGGTTACTTTTCTCTTACTGCATATTCACATACCGATAAAGTTGAATAGATCATCCATGTAAAACTAACCCCTCTTCCAGCTTACTGCTTCCAATTAATCTGGTTTTTCCATTTGTGGGGGGTTTCTCTCTCAGGAGTTATAAGCTCGTTTGGAAGAAGAATACTAATATACACATACAAATTAATTAAGAGGAAGAAGAAGAAGAAGGGATGAAGAAAGCATAATCCTAAAGAATGTAATTCGTATTATCTGCTCCCATTACATCAACACAAGTCGGACAAGTTACATTCTTTAATAATTAATTAGAAATATATCCAGGCATTCCAGCTTACTGACATGACTCGCATTTCTATATCCTTATTTGCATCATGTTAAAAGAAGCTAGACTTGCCATAGCAACCCAAACAATACTTGTAAACTTCTAAGGATCTAGATAGAGTGATTACAACGGAGGGATCGTGATAAATGATACCTGTTGACAGCTTAAAGGAAAAGGAAAACAGAAGCATATATAGAGAAGAACAATCGGACCAGGAGCACTTGATTTCCCTCTCAACGATGATCAAATTTTTTTTCATGATTTGAGTCCGGATGAAGAGCCTTCATATTTCAGAAAGAAGTCCTTGGAGAAGCTATCCATCTCATGGGAATAGGTGACGTCTCTGAAGAAGGGCTCCCTGAGGAGCAAAATAACAGCGGCAGCCATGGCCAGAGCTAGAGAAGAAGCTATTACTACAAGCGACTGGTGTAATAGATCATGTGATGAGTTCTGGTGTGGGTGTGGGAGGAGGGACACAGTTGTAATATTGTAGAGGACGCATAGTACTGTTTCCACAAGGAATAGAAAGAAGGAAAAAAAAAAAAAAAAAAGTGAAGAACATAGGGGGGTGGGTTCTGGGTTTTTCTTTCCAAGGGAAAGCAGGTAGCCTTAAAGCTGAGACTCTTTTTAAAGCACCCTCTTAAAAAGGGTCTTTTATGTATTTTGTTTGAATTATCGTCTTCTGATCACTTCATCCGTCTTTTTGACCCCGGCCCGCCTAAAAAAGTAAAAAAGCTATGTTACTGCCCCAGAATTCTTGACCTACGTTCTCATCTTACACTTACATGCAGTGCACCTCTCAAAGAATTACGTACGTGTTAATCATTTTTAAGAGTGACGATTTACATGGTTCGGTCTTTACTTTAGTAAAGTATTGTTTTATTTTAAGCCTTCTGCTTTCTTTTTCTTTCATATCCCTTTTTCGTGTTTATTATATGTCTTGTTACAAGTAAAAGCTTGGAAGTGCTTATTTCAAAATAAGTGTTTATTCTTATTCCAATAAGTATTCGTAAACATACATCTGGTGAAAAATTAAGCACTTATACCTTGAGTTCTCAAATAAGTGTTTATTCTCACAATAATCACTTATCTTGGATTTATTTTCCAAATGTCAATAAATACTTATTGTTGTGGTCTAGTAAGTACTTATTTTCAACAGAAATGAAGAGATTTGCTTCAGTAGTTCAGTTTGCTTGCTCTGTCAATGCTCACATGCATGCATATGGATAAGGGTTGCCGACCTAAATGCGGTCGTTCCTTTGAGATAGATGCAATAGTACTGCAGGCTTGACGAAATTAAGGCATTTTCACGAAATGAAAACAGCTGAAATCTGTTCCTTGTTGTTTGTTTCACTATATGGAGCAAGTAGCTCTCAAAAATTAAAAAAAAAAAAACACAATATTCTACAAGCCTACCCATAAGACACTACAGCCACATCGGGATGAATGTGTGGAAGGATAGTCTTTCCTACTTGTATGTTGTCATTCATGGAAAGATATTCTCTTGCTGCATCATACTGTTGGTTTGTATGAAACATGCTTTATGTGGGATAAATCCGAATTCATGCAAATAGGAATGGGCGTGGGCAGGGCCCATTTTGGCAAAAATCAAAATTGAGCCCGCCCAATTTGCACCCTTATATATGAGGGTAGCAAATCTGAGTTCCCGATAACCCATTGTGGTTGGTCGATCAAAAGTGCCCCATGCATAATGGGTCTATAGATAACAAAGTGTGTTTGAAGTCGCATGATTGGGATTGCTATCTATGCATATCCCATGTTTCCAATGCATGGTTGGTAGGGGTGGATTCGAGCCGGGTCGAATACTTGGCTATTCGAGCTTGGTTCGCTGAAATAGTGGTAGGCTTGAGCTTGAACTCAGCTTGGTTCAAAGCTCGCAAGTTTAAGCTCAGCTCAATTCAAGATCGATTGTAAGCCAAGTTCTTTTCTAAAAAATAAAAATTATACTACATACAAAAAATTAAGAATTATAAGAATTATTTATTATTATACATAAAAATAAAATATTATTATATAATAAAAATTATTTATTATATATATATATATTTATTATGTAATAAAAAAATATTTATTTATCATAATAGGCTCAATTAAGCTTGTGAGCCTCACAAGACGAGCTTCACTGGGCTCGAGTTTGGCTTAAACCAAGTCGAGCCAAGCTTTTCATGAGCCCAGCTCGAGTAGCTCGTGAGAAGCTTGGCTTTCGGCCACCTCTAATGGTTGGTATGTGATGTGGGGTGCATGTGATGTGCAGGGACCTCATGTAAATTCTCATTTTATTGTTCTATGGAAGATTGATAAGCAATTTAATTGAAGTGTTTCTCTAGACTTGACTAACAAACTTTAATATTGTAACAATAAAATTTATTCACCAAATTAACTTTATTAACTAATGGCTTGTACACATTTTTATCAGAAATAGATGGGATCTCCTCAAAGCAAAAACTTTGCACTCTTTTAAAACACGGGTATCCATTTGCACATTGTGAACATCTTCTCATGAATTTAATAGACATATCAGGAAATATTCTTGATATGCGACTAGATGCCATAGTCTTAAAGGGGCGTTCTTTTTTTGGATTTTAAGAGGGGGAAAATTGGTTAATGGAATTTTGATTCCTATTGACCAAGAATCCCATGTTCTTTTTTCATATTTATGTGTGGATCAAGAAAAGTTTATTTTTTGGGGTATGATAAATAATTTTCCCATCTAGAGGAAAAATTACCAACACTTGAATAAGAAAAAAATAGCTTTTTTAATAATAGATTTTAATAACTAAAATAGTCATTATTTTATTTACAAAAAAAATATGAGTAAATTCACTTATCCAGTCAAATATTTTCCAAAAAAAAAAAAACTTACTCAAATAACTTCATTTACCCGAATAAATAACTTATTCAAGAAATAACAGACTAAAATTGTTGGAAAATATATGTAATTAAATCGGGAGTAGAAGGGGACAGGGCATCCGTAAACCGCAAATATATGTAATTAAATCGTTGCTGCACCGTGCAGCAAAAAACGTGGGCCACTGATACATTTCACCTTTGATTGATAGTCAACAAAAAGCCGTGGGTCGACAGTCGATGGCACTGTCTCATTCAAATCAATGGGTGTTGGGCAACCAATGGGCCCTTGGCTCAGTTTGTCTGTTACTTTAAAGTAGGGACCACATGATGAGTTGATCAAACGGCAGAAGTGGAAGGTCTTTGTTGTCAGAATGTTAGGCGAGGATGAGGAACCATCTTGTGAGTTGTGAAACTCGTACTAACACGTCGGTTCATCTTTCACTCTGTTAATTTTTACAAAATGAAATAGTCAGACTGTCATAAGTCAGATACCGTTGGTCCGTTGCAGACTTTTACTATTGAAGGTCGGGCCGAGATCAGATCTGCTCCTCGCACACGGCACTTCACATTCTCACGCACATCTTACTCTATTGGGAATATCTTCCATACTTATAATAATCAAGGATTACAATGCACAGTGGATATGTCTATGAGGCGCCCATGTAGATATAGTGAGATCACATCTCCGCCCCACAATACACAATACATTCATGCCGTGTATTGGAAACATCTCCCGATGATGACGAAAACATCTGAAGATATTCCAATACATGACAGAAATTTGCTATGAGGCGGAGATGTGAACTCTCGTTTAATGGGGTTTGAGATCATTTGGAATGGGACGGCCGGGCCGACCACCCCACCCCACCACTCCACCAGTGCCAGTGAGCGTGGAGTGAGGCCACCACCACTCCCAAAGAAAACTCACGAAGCTTGCTTTGCTTTGCTTAGAAGACAACTCACGTGGACCCCGACTGGCTTTGGAATTATTGATGACGTGACTGATGGGGTGTTTACATTTAGGGAAACAAAGTAAAAAATTCAGCAACACCTTTGGGCTCTAATGACTCCATCGTCTTTGCTCTGTTTGGCATCCAAACCAACCCTTGGATATTGTTTCTTCTGGGTTAATGACATATCATCCAAGTCACGTGTGAATCCCCACCACTCCCACTCCGGGGGGGCGCCGGGGAGGGACCTTCTGAGTTCTGACGATGTTGGCGACGTTAACGGTCAAAAGTTGAATCAATGCAGACAGGTGCTACAACCACTCCGAGCGGGAACTTAGGTTCAAATTGGGTTGACTTATTGCTCTGCCTTTTAGCGATAATATAATAAAAATTTCCGTATTAAAATAGAAATATAATCAAGAGTTTATGGTTATACTCAGAACATTGGAAAGGTAATTTTAAGATACCCATATATATGCTGCTATATGGAAACTGAAAAAAGCTAGATTTGTAATGAATATGAATAAGGCATGAAATAGGAGTCAACGAAAGAGGTCAGTAGTGAATCAAAATAAATAGTAAACAGAAAAAAAAAAAAAAAAAAAAAACAAAGTAATGTTATAAAGAGAATGGATTATTTGAATTTAATAGCTGTTTTACTGGCTATGGTAACAATTAATTTGCCCCACACCGACCATAGATGCAAGTGAGATACTGAGTGACTATCGGCTATATGCGCGCTTTATGGCTAATGTGGAGCAAAAAGATCGATTATACAGCCTATAAAGCAGATCTCAAATTCACTTATGGTCTGTTTGGCTCGTGCGACCTTCATGACATGCTTGTTTCGTGAGAAATGCTGCCATGGGATAGGATGAGAATATCATTCTCAAAATATGGAATGTAGGGTCTCACCAAATAAGTGTGACTCTACTGAGAAACAGAAGTCGTGTGACAGTAGTATGGAAATTTTATTGAGGGGTGGACTGTTTTCATTTCCCACCTCTGCAACGGTCCGAATTCTGACCATTTATATCCTTCATCTTTAGTGAAAATAACGTTTCAGATGGTTATTGTCTTCGTCTTCTCCGGCAAAGACAGCAAGGATAGGTTATTGTATTCATCTTCTCCGGCAAAGGCAACGTTTCTGGCGATTATTGTCTTCATCTTCTCCGGCGAGGATAATAAGGACATGAAGAACATGTTATGTCTTCGTTTCCGGCAGTTATTGTCTTCAGATCTCAAACAACAAGGACAGGCGATTGTCTTCATCTTCTCCAGCGAAGGTAACATTTCCAGTGGTTTCATTTCTCAGTGACGTGTGTTTCTCCAACGAAGGTAAGGACAGGTTATTGCCTTCGTCTTTAGATCTCTGGTTTAACTTTGCCACTCTAGATCTAGCCAGATACATATATTTGCTCCAAATCTGGAGTTTTTGCCATGGATTTGTTCCAATTCTGTTCCTAACCCATGGGTTTGTTCTAGTTCTACAGTATTTCTTCATCCTTTCATCTCATCAACCAAACACTAGAAGCATATTCTGTAAGATAATAGGTCTCAGCAAACAAACATATAGACCAAAAAATGGTAAAATAAATTCTTCCTTTCTCATCTCATCCCTTCTCATCCCACTGTTTCTCAGAAACCAAACGGACCATTAGTTCACTCTTTGGTATAAATGCATCATCCCATAGTTACCCAGATAAGATCGCTTATCTGCGGTTTTCCATGTAAAAACTTGAGCAGGTAATCACACATTTTTGCGCATTCTTTTAGGCCACACATTTACAAAGGCAAGTGTTTCTACAGCGACAGTTTTTAATCGATTGTAACTTGGTGAATATTGGTTGCTGATGGGTAAATTATCCAAGTGGAGGGAGATTATCAGTCTCCTGGGTATCTTCATTTACTGTGGCACCCAATAATACTGAAAACTAAATGCGAGCAAATTGGTCAATCCAACTTCAGCTTTGGATGTTAGGAGCTCACAACGGTGAAAGTGACAGAAATATTAGAGAATTAATTGCTTGATTGATAAATTTATACCCTTACTTAATGAGGGCCAAGACCAGCCCAGCCCAGCCCCTGTCCATGCATAGCCCAAGCTCAATGAATAACAAGATAGAATGCCTGACACCCATATATTGTACATTTGAGGATGTTTTCAATAAACATGCCAACTGAAAATTTAAGTACGGGTGGTATTGAGAATTCCATATCCCCATTAGGTGATTGTTGCTTTTGGGATTGCGATTTACTTTGCAAGGTATAAACCCAAACCAATGCTTCCAATTTAAAATTCTCACGAAATTAATACTTTTCCAATTAGTCACAATTGGAACCATCTCTTGCAATGGTTGGAGTTGGAAGAGGTTTCCTGTACAGGTTATGCTGGTTTACACTCTTTCCACTAAAATTCCAATATATTTTACCTTTTCTCAGAAGTACAAACGAGCAGCTGTGTTACATTTTAGCATCAGTAAAGCTCAACTAGGTATCTCCGACAGCTCTCTCTTGGCAGTCTCTGTCAATGTGCACAAATACTTGCTAGGGTCACGATGATATGGGTTTGCGAGAGCTGCATGAGCTAAGAAAGGGAGCTTTCTCAAAGCTCTTCCACTCAATCCCTGAACACCAATCCAAATCCACAGTAATCAGGATCTAATTTTAAAAGACATCAAAAAATGTAAGCACTTTTTTAAAGCCTTGTATTGGAATGTGATGAAATGGATGCACTTGTGGTATCGGGGTCTTATATGGACTCTGATGTCTGTTTGGTCTTGATGGTTTCTGCCCTCCTTGGGAACAGGATACAGGCTGTCCATCGAAGAAAACAACCATTCCATGGCACGGGCACTCCACACTTGGGATTGTGGGGTTATGGACAAAAATCATTGTACGGGCATCTTCTGTCCCAAATCCCTATTAACAGGTCCTACAAGGTAATAGTTTTAGACCAAGGAGGCCTTATTGTCACCTAAGAACAAAACATGTTTGATAGCATAATTGCATGTAGGCACATGATTTCTGAACCATAAAGGATCACGATGTCTTACCTCGCATAATTCGGCCACTGCAAGCAATTGTTTAGCCAGATCAAGAGGGACCAAAGGTTCCAGTTGCTCAGGCATGTTCAGCTTATCCCTTAAGCTTACATAGTTAGGGAGAATGAGATGTTCCTAAAAAACGCAAATGTTCATATTTTATTATGCGAACCAGGATGGAGGCCTTCCGAACTAAAACAAAACAAAAAAAAAAAAAATCTGGAGTAATATCTACCTTAGAACATGATAAGATACCAGTACGCATTAATTCTTGCAGGCATGACCTTAATATTTCATAACGTGCTTGAAGAGTAGGAGGGCCCACATATGCCTTGATATCTGCTCGATCAACAAAAGCAATGTCTGCAATCTAAACAATAGTTAGACATTTAATTTGAACTCATACAAATGTAGATTATCAGAATTCAACGCCAATGCAGTAGCATAGCATTTAATTTGGCAAAGAAATAGGTGAGGATATTTTTGTGTGTATTAATCACATAGAAATACAATAAAGGGAAAAAACAAAAACAAAAATAAATGAAGGGGTTGAGCCCCTGATTTGACATTGAAAGATATAATGCTTTATTTTGTTAACAGAAATTGATAAAGAAGAAGAGACTTGTTATGACAAATGAGTCATGAGGCTACAAGTGAAAACTCTAACACAATGAATACATTTCATTACACGTAAAATACTTTGGTTGCAGTTCACCTAAAATTGTACACCCCCAATACAAAAACAGTAAGATGAGGCATAAGACAATCACAAGAAAACAACACATTACCTAGTCATTGCTTAGGTGTCGCTATGACAAGTACAGAATGAACTAAGGTACTGATGGATAGATTAATATCCATAAGAAGACATTTTTTAGTCAGCACCTGTGCAGCAATAAATACAAATTGCAAATTTGAGTCATCACTGTCATACCAATTGCAGCTGTTATATTTGATGTTGTTAGGATGATCACATTTGGTGAGGATTTTAACTTGTCCATCTGAGTAAGTAGCGCATTGACTACCTGAAAATACCTCAGAATACTGTTTATCCAAAAATGTTGCATCCTAAGCTGTCAGGTTATGTGCACTAAATAATGTTCAAACTTGGCTTAAATGTGAAGATACGGTACCCTAATAGAGTCTGAAGGTTCAGATCCTGATAAAGCAGCCTTCCTAGCAGCAGCAAGGCTTTCAACTTCATCTGCAGAAAAACATTTTGATATGAGAAAAAGATAAGATTGTTCAGGTAAATAAAGAAGCAAATTAACAATTAAAACTCGTAGGAAAATAGCAGACAAGAAAATAAATACAATAAAGGTAATGATAAGTTTAAATATGGTTTTGTATGAAATAATGCCAGCAGAGGCCCATTCAACCTCTCTGGTGGTGGTCCTATGATCCTGTCATTCACATAAGCATGATATCTGTTTTCACATTTGCCCATTTCTAGGGGACATGCTCCAATAACATCTCAAAGTATAACATCTGTGATTTCAAATCTCTAGTTGCATTATTCTGTTTAACAAGCTTAATGAAGAAAAAACTCAGATTAGCAAAAAATAGACAGGAAAGATGGTATAATGATAAATTATGTAATAACAAGCTTACCAATCAAAACAAATACCAGGTTGTTTTCTTCTTCTACCATTTCTTGAATTTTCTGAAAAAGTTTTGCAACCTAACATGAAAAAAACGAGATAATTATAGCTAACACTGAATAGTACAATTTAGATTTTGTTTAACATTTAACAATACAATTTAGTTACCATGCAGGGAAAGACCTGCATTAATGCAGAGATGGGACAAATCTATGAAAAAATTAAGGGTAATATTGACAAGAGGAAATCAGAAACTTGGGGCCGGGTTTGAACAGATTGACAAAAAATAGTTGTGTAAAGGCTGATTTAACAACGGTTCTTTCCATCCCCAACCCCCAAGGAACTTTGATTGTTTGGTGCTCAATGCAGTACACAATAGGATAAATTTTGAAAACAGTAAAAAAGTTCTTTGTATACCTGTTATAGAGATACAAAACTTAAAGTACAATTGTAAATGGTAACGCCATATTCCATCTAGTTACAGGTATTCTTTTTAGTTGACTGTGAAATGTATGTTAAATGTATCAATGATAATGTCAATATTGCAATTTGCAAATTCTAGATGAGAAAAAAGATTATCATGTTTGAATTTACAAAGGAGCTGCTCATTGAACTTAAGATTTACATGGAAAATTTCCACCACCTTATTTTTTACTTTCTACTGAGGTTTGATAAATGAGGAGCATCAAGTCATTCATAGCATGCCAAAAGCAGTTTTATCAATGTGGTAAGTGATGACTCATCATTTTGGCCTTTCCAGTCAATGCAATGACCAGTTGGTGCCCAGGTGGTGACCGGTCAATAGAAAAAAGATATGTTCTAAATTTAAGAAGATATGTTCTAAATTTAAGATACTGATGAAATCTAATAAATAAGTTAATAAAAACCACAATTATGCAAGAAAAGAATGATATTGAACATTTAGTTTACAGTCTTATTTTGCAAGTGAACAAATAAAGCTTTAAAATGGTTTTGTGGTTGACTTGGTTGACTAGATATTAGTAGACTAGTTGACCTAGTCGATTCTTAACCATCTAGATGACAGCATCATGGCCAATTAGTTAGTGATGCAGTAGGTTTGGCCCTCAACTGACTAGTTGGTTGACTAGTTAACTCTTTGACAATACTGACCAGAAGTACATCTTTACTACTTGTATGTTATTTTTACACTACAGAAACAATTCAATTCCTGTTAATTCCATTGAAATGTGACTTGGGTATCTTGGGTGCTTTTTTTTCTGTCTAGCAAGTCATGTTGAAAGTATTAATGTGCATTTCACAATTATGGACACCTTAATTTTTATGCAGACACTCTCATCTAAAATAATTGCTTTCCCTTCACATAAAATAATTCCTGCATAATGACTGAACTTTCTTCATTGGAAGAACAAACTTTTGTTCTTGTTCACACCACTATTGATTTCACAAAATCATGAATCACACTGACATTAATTCAGCAACTCACGGACCGCATACAAGCCCTCTTGAAGCAGCTCAATAGAGATTGAGCATCACAAGCACCACCACACAACCATAGCTGTCACACATGGTACAAATCTGTCTGACCTTTTCAGAGGGCACTACAAGTCCAAAGAAAATATCAACTACTGCCACTGCAGTAACCTATCATTCAATTCAGGTCACTCGTGACCAACAAAAGCTTCAAAACAACTACAGACCAACATAAAAGGGTTAAGCATACCCTTACACCATTCGACCACTGTAAACACAGCCTGTTCTTGGACCTTTTTCCAAGAACCAAGGCTACAAACAACCTAGTTCTCTAGGTTCTGATCAATCCCCGCAGATTTTGAAGGCTTTCAACCCAGAAATACCAACAGCACACAAAAAAACGAGGTAACCAACCTTCGATGGAGAGCTTCAGTCGACCATCCACTTCTGAAGTTGTTTTTTTTAACTTGAAAAACAGTCAAGTTCTGCGTAGAGAAAGAAGGACTGAAGTGTTCTCAGACCTAGGTCGAATCTGTGTTCTCCATTTTTTTTCAGCCCAAAAAGAAGAAAAAAAAAATGAGGTCACGAATCTGTGAGGAGATTTAGAGAGCAACGTCCTGTTCTGATACCATGTTTGTTCTGTAGCTACAGTAGTTCGAACCAGGAGAAGAGAAGAAGAAGAAGAAGATGAAGAGAACAGTCAAACTTGATAGACTAAACCCTATCAATCGACCCTTAATATGGATTAGCCTCTAATCAGTAGTACAAAGACTAAACTGTCCCCACTTAAGTATGGGACAGGAAGCCTCTATTAAAACTGCCACATAAGCACATAACTTAACAGAAATAAAATGATTAATTTACCCTTATTCGGCTAGCTCTAACAGATGCATACTATTTCTTAATAGCTCAAGGCTATGTAGTGGTAGTAGAAATAATAACAAGACAAATTCCTATGAACATGAAATCAAATACAGTCCATGCTAAATGGAGCACAGACATCTCATGCAGGCCTGCCAATTTGCAAGATAAGTCAATGAGGGAATAGCAAATTCCAAAACCAAACTAAATTCTACTCCCATAACATTGATAAACTAAAATAAATACACAATGAACAATACACTAAAATTAACATATTAAAACCTACGAGATATCCTATGTTAGATACAATTACATAATATAGGCAAGTTTAATTTGTTAGACCACTTACCAGTTTGCCACTTTCAGAAAACCATTTACTGAACAAAGAATGTGCATTAACTTCAACCAGCTGGCATTGTGGATATCTGAGCTCAGGATCAGCATAAAAAAATTAAGAAAAAAGATAAAAATCAAATAACAATGTCCTACTAAATTAAAGTATACCTAATGAGGTGTGAAATCCATTTAAATTAATTTTGACAAACCTGGAACTAAAACATATGGAAAGCTTTTGAGCCAATGCTTTACATAAAGATGTCTTTCCAGTCCCTGGGGGACCATGGAGAAGGATGATACTACAAAAAAAAAATGTTCAGGAAGGTCACCAAAGAATTAATTTGGTGCAATAGTTATGTAATACCGATTAGTGATTACTAATGTAGTGAGACTAATATAAGCTAAAATCTATGCCTTAATTATTATGACAATAATGTATTGAGAATTTTCAATTTGGTAGAACTCATGCTTCTCAACTCTACCCAAATGTCAAAAGTCAGAAATGGTACAGTAACTATTATTATATACATGAGAGATAATAATGCAACTTTTATGGCAGTATCTAGATTATTAAATCTAGAAGGTGAATGGTAGGTTACAAAAGAAAATCCTCTCATGGACACATTTTGGAGGGGCTTCTATGATTTTCTTTTCTCCAAGGTTGGCACTCCCCATACCTCATGTTTCCATGCATTTAGATTCAAATCTATTACAAATATATTCAAATCAGAAATCAGTAATGATACTTAAGCACGTTGCCAAGATGAAAGTATCAAAGGACATAGTAACAAGCTTAGTAGATTGTAATTTTTTTGCTGATTGAATCTTGTCTACCAATTTGAGAAGTGCTAAGCAAATATTCATGGAACAATCCATTTCATCACATCACATACATTACTTGTATGAAGTTTGGCATACAAATAGACTTAAAGGGTAACAATCAATTCATTCAATTGGTAATTAGTGATAAGATCAAGTAAATTCCTATAGTTTGTTGGCCATAATAAGCAAAATGACAATTAACAACCTCCTTACTACAAGCAGAAATAATATAAATACATGCTAATACATCAGTAATCGCATTCAAGACTTTTCTTTTTTCAACAATGTAACATCAGAATCAGAAGTGTAGCTTAGCTAGAATGTAGAATGCATGAACTTCGCAGAAATTTCTTTACCGGTTCCATGAGACTAGAAAAGGATCAACACCTTTCTCAGTGAAAAGCAAAGCACTTGCAGCATATCGCAGCAACCTCTGCTTGAGACCAGCTTCATAAATTAAGCTGCAGAAGTGAATATGGTTAATGGAAATAGCCACTTCAAACAATTTGAAAATTGTAAGTAAATCAACAAACCTTTCCCACATTCCATCAAATTCCTTTGCAGGAAGGATCCATTCATTAAAGCTAGAAAGTTGGCCATCACCACTTATTTCCTCACCTGGCCCCTCCTCGCTGAGCTATCAACTCAAAGAAATGCTATTAAATCACTTGAATGTAATAAAACATAGAAAAAAAATCCAAATGAAATAAACAGTTCAATTAAAGGGATATAAATAATTCCAGCAACTTAGAAAATGTGGAACTGATCAATACAAAACACAGAAAATGATTACTTTTGAAAAGATCATTACAATAAAGGGAACATAGTGTTTTATGTGCTAGTTTTCCTCAATTAAAATCTAATGTCCAATAGATGCCCTATTAACCTAACTACATGAACCCTGTATCGCCAATCTGTTCTATACACTGTTAAATCCATAGTGCTTAAATCATTTTTCACTACTTCCACCCCTGTCCTTTTTGGTCTACCCCTATCTGTTCCAGGCCCTTCCACTTGTAATAAATCACTTCTTCAAACTAGAGCTGCTGGTGGCCTTCTATGCACATGACCAAACCATCTTAGTCTACTCTCTCTGATTTCATCACCTATTGGGGCTACTCCTAGGTTTTTACAGATGGCTTCATTCCTAACCTTATCCTTTATAGTTTTCCACTCATCCATCTTAGAATTCACATTTCTACCACTCATTTTCTAAACATGTTGTTTCTCGACTATCCAACACTTCGCTCCATATAACATAGAATTGTTTTATAGAATTTTCCTTTCTATTTTGAACCGGTCAAAACCCCGATACACCTCTGTAGGGGCATGTCAAGAAGATCCCGACACAATATGTATTGATATTTTGAACCTTGCTTTGTTTTAGTACTACTTATTTTAAAACATCTTGTTTCTAGGGCATTTGTCTATAAGCTTAACTTTGCATTTAATCCTTCATTAGTTCCATCAATTAAAACAATATCATTTGCAAACAACATGCACCATAGAACTTCCTGAATATGTTTAGTCAATTCATCTATAATCAATGAAAATAGATAGGGATAATTGCTAAAACTTGGTGAAGACCCATCGTAACCAATGTTTTAAAACACAGAGGCGTGACGCGAGGTGTTCCACTACCTAAAGGCGTGAGGCGTAAGCCTCCTTAAGAGGAGGGGGGTTAGGATGAGGATGAAGAGGAAGGAGGGATCTCATTTTTTCTTTATTTTTAATAAAAATCTTTTATATTAGGAAGAATAAAGATGCATAACACTAGTTGAAAGGGAGGGTCTTGTTGAAGCAGACAATTTTCTTCCCCTTATCTTTTCTTCCCTTCCCTTCCCTTTCATTTTTTTTTCTTTTATTTTCTCTTTTTTTTTCTTCTCTTTCTTTTTCTTTTCCTTCCCTTTCTTTTCCTTTCCTTTTTTTTTTTCTTTTTTCTTTTCTTCTATCTTTTTTATATAAGATGTGCATGAGGAACATGAGGCGTACACCTCTAGCACGCCTCATGAAAAAAGCGCAAGAGTCGTACGCCTCAGAGGTGTCAACGCCTATGGCATACGCCTTAGGGCGTTTTGGGAGTGCCTCGCCTGGAGGCGCACCTCCAAGCATACGCCTCCCACACCTTTTAAAACATTGATCGTAACTGTAAAATCTAAAGTCTCTCCCACTAGTGTTCTAGCATTGGTTGTTGCCCCCTCACACATATCCTTAATTAAGTCTATTTACTTATTTTGAACACCTTTCTTTTCCAAGACCCACCATATTATCTCTCTAAGAGCTCTATCAAAAGCCTTTTCTAGATCAATTAACACCAATATGAAGATTTTTTTTCTTCTCTCTAAACTTTTCTATCAATTGTTCCAAAACAAATATAGCTTCTATGGTCGATCTCCTTGGCATAAAACCAAATTGGTTCTCTAGTGTGGCTTCATAAAACCAAATCTTTGTTCAATTATTCTCTCCCAAAGCTTCATAGTGTGGCTCATGAGTTTAATCCCCCAATATTTATTACAACTTTGTATATCACCTTTGTTCTTAAATATAGGAACCATATTGTTATTTTTTTATCATTAGGCATCTTTTTTTTTCTTTTATTATCTTATTAAATAGCTTAGTTAGTTATAACAAGCCTATCTCTCCAATACCATTCCACGCTTCTATTGGAATCCCATCAGGCCCTAATGCCTTTCCCTTTTTCACCTTATTTAGTGCCACTTTTACTTTAGTACATCTAACTCTATGAAGGTACATATTATTTTTAACACTACTAATATTGCTAGCTTCTCCTCCATTAACACATTTTCCTTGTTGTTTATTTAATAATTTTTCAAAATGGTTTTTCCATCTTTGCTTGATTTCCTCACCTTCTACCAAGACTCTTTGATCTTCATCTTTAATCAGCCTAACATGGTTTAAATCTCTACCTTTCCTTTCTCTCAATGCAACTTTTCTAGTTTATATGTTCCTTTTTCTCCATCTTTAGTGCCTACTTTATGATAAAGCTCATTATAATCCCTACATTTAGCTTCATTCACTTTCTTTTTAACTTCCTTATGGTTTTATATTTTTCCCAATTAGCCTAACAATGATTAAAAAATCCTTTCTCTTTCCATGTTGTTGTGTGCAGTTGCTTGTGCTAGTGTTTCCTTCTCAATAGAAATAAATGCACTTACCAATGGAGTTGAAGCAGATGTTGCACTTTAAGACAATAATGCATGTTGATTCTATGAAAAAAAAAAAAACTCTTGTTTTATCACATGATTTTTTTTAATTGTTTGATTCGTTATGATTGAAAAACAAATCAATATGAACTGTTTTAGCCTTCCAAACACCTCAAACCACTAATTGCACCCCTTCATCCTCCATATTCAACTAAAACATTTCTCTCTATTTCACAAATAGAGGGATATAAAGGGATGAAACCATCATGCGTTTTATTTAATTGTAGAATGGATAATATACAACTAGAACTTTGGAAGGTAGGTTAGGAGGTGTTTGACAACATGGTAACCAGGTTAGCAAACACCCCCTTAGTCATGGTCATCATAAAGTCAAAAAGATATTTTAACAAGACGAGTTATTTGGAGGACTTAGAGGTAGAAATTTTTCACTCGGGAAAACTGACAAGCAGTTTGGTCTGCCTCCCTTGCTTGGCAATGCAGTTTCAAAAGTGGCCATCATCATATTAGCAATTTTCCCTATAAAAAGTATAAACTGGAGTCTATTCTGATCTCTTAAAAGATTCTCCAATGTACAGAAATAGTAATA
Source organism: Nelumbo lutea (assembly GCF_056320005.1). Lineage (NCBI taxonomy): Eukaryota > Viridiplantae > Streptophyta > Magnoliopsida > Proteales > Nelumbonaceae > Nelumbo > Nelumbo lutea. Next base: position 8,598,521 of record NC_142687.1, read on the forward strand.
CAAATACAAAGAGCTTGTCCAAAATGCAGAAGCATTGTGGTAATTGAAAAAGGGAAAGCAAAATAAAAATGGTAATATCACACCATATAGTAAATCAATTACCTGAAAAACATGCACGACAGGTTTCACTTGCCAGAACAATAAAATGCCATGGTTCTGCACCGATTCGTCTACACATCCAACAAATTTAGATATCACAAACTAAAAGAATAGAAAAGAAAATTAAGAACTCCGGTAAATGAATGAAAACCTGTGTCACAAATACAGATCCTCTGCACATTTTCTTGGATAAATGGTTCGCCATCGGGCACAGGAACAGGACCATCTGTATAGCTTAAACTCCTTTTTTCAAGCATTCTGATCATCAATGCAATGATGAACTTTTAAAGGACTGTACATGGAAGTAATAGAGATACTGATACTTGATAAAAGCTCAAGAAACAAGCATTTAACCATAGAAGCATTTCAGTGCATAATTGCTCAAAAAAATGGCCAAGTAGCTAATAAGAAATTGCAAAGATTTTGACAGCCTTTAGATATACAGAATTAGGCAGAAGAAAGCCTAATAGATTGAGAAAATTGAAGCTACATCCCCATCAAAAAATAGTGTGCTTGCAAAGATTTCCAGTAACCTCTTGATACTTTCCAGATTGCCCAATAGAACAATAGTTTCTGGTGAAGAACTGTAGCGTTAAAGTTGGAATGTTTTTACCTGAACTAAAACTACATTAATTACGGAAAAAGTTACACAGAAACTTTGATGACTTAAAACTCCTATGTTATGTTCAAGTTTCCAACTTTCTCAGTCAACTTCTTTGTCTTTCATCTTCCTTGAATGTTTTTATGGGAGACACACATCCTAAATATAAGGATGAAAACTTCTTTAGAATTCTCATAATAGAGCAATTTCCAGCCTCTTTTTGCGGTTCTATCTATCATTCACCAGGTCATCCGTTAAAAAAAAAAAAATTGCAAGCATGCATCTTGAATCAATAATTGACAAACACATTTGACACACACACACACACAGACCTCTCAACTGCTGCCTGGACATCTTCAATCCTAGCCGTGCTTGAGGGCTTCAAACAGACTTCAACTGCAACAGCACGAAAATCCCAAATAGAAGGATTTGAAATAAGAACTTAATGAAAGAAAAAATAAAATATGGTGAAACTGAGAAGTACCAGAAACGAGGACCTTGTCGTCGACCAACAGTGAAGAAGTAACTGACTCAGAAACGACATTCGATTTACAGGTCCCCGTCTCATTGGCATCTTGCAGAGTGACCTCCATAGGAGAACTCATGCTCTTCAGTGAAATTGAGATTGTAGCATGAAATTTGAGAGAGAGAGAGAGAGAGAGAGAGAGAGCAGCTCCTCCGTAGAGCTAGAGTTGATCCGAGAACTATAATAAATTCAAACCCTAAAATGGGACCAGAGAACATCCTTTTTCATTTTTTGAAAATAAAAATAAGCGGGAGGAAGAAGGGGGTAGTCATTCTCGATTCTCGAATAGACGAATAGTTGGTCGGTTGGTCCAAATCCAACCGTCCGAAGGTGCGAACTGGCTCAGTCAGGCTGGTTGTAGCGGAGATTTGGGGTCGATTCCCGCCTTCACCCGGGTGAGGAGGCCCCCTTGTACTTTGTTTTCCCCCTTCCGTTAATCATCAGTTTAAAAAGGCCGTTGTAATATTTTTTAATCCCTAAATTATCTTGTAATAAGTATTCGGATAATTGGGAGAAAAACACTGTCTATCTCCCCGACCTCATGATACATGAATAGCAGCGACATTAATCCCCTCTACCTCAAATTCCTTTACATTTCTCTCTCTCCTCTCTCTCTTTCCCCCGATCTCTCTTCTTCCCCTTCCCCTTTCTCTCCTCCTCTTTCTTCTTCCTGCTTTCCTCTGTTTTCCGTTCCTCTCGGCCACAGCCACCACAACTCGTTGCAGCAGCTAATTCGGGCATACCCCCTGCTAACCCTCATTGTGTTCATGTAGACAAGAAATGATCTCTATTCTTGCCATTTTCCATTTCAACCTCCTCCTACAACTACAAGTGGGTTCTTCTTATCACAATCGCCGATATCCATGATGGCCTCCTCAATCTCTATATCTTCCATTTCAACCTCCTCCTACAACATAATATAGTGTCAAAGTTCAATCTTTCATGGTCAAAAGCCCATTTCAAAAGGAGATAATGTTTGTAGTAAATACCATCCGATCAATTTCTTCTAGCATTGCTTCTGTGTGCTTCACAAACATTGGAACAAGGAAATCATTGCCCCCCTTGTAGTCATCCACATCTATGATGGTACAATCTTTCGAAACACTTGGATTCACAACCGAGGGGATTAGGTTCTTAACCTCCTTTAAAATTAAAAAACAAAAACAGAGAAAAATGATTAATCAAAACAAAAAAAAAAGAACAATGATGAATCATACTTTTTGTTTTCCTAGCGTATTAAGAATGTACCTCGAGGCAAGGCTATTGCTTGTTGGCCATCTGTGCATCAAATTTATTGAACAAAATCAAAAGCCAATTATAAGAAATTCACCAATGACATGTGATGAAGAAGCTACTTTTCTTTCTAACCCAATTGGAATCAAAGAAATGACTAATTCCTGACCTTGTAATTTAATTGGTCAATGAACTGGAAATGACTAGATTCTTATCACAGGTTGCATGTTTTCTAGGAGACAGAGAATATCAAATTAGAAAGATCAAACTAGGAAAAAGACAAATTAATGGTAACTAGATTCGGAGAAAGGCCTAGATGGAACTTGAGATTAGGGCTTAAGAAATTACTCTACTAGGCCTCTCTTGTTGATTGCACAAGGGTAAGGTGGACCTCCAACTAAATTTCAATTGATAGTGTTCAAAGCCCTCCTGTTGTGTCCGATCTATGGGACAAACTTCCCTCCCCCCATCAGAAGACCACAAGAAAATGGAAGCCAAAAAAGTGAAAAAAAATCAATTGTTTGCTCTCTCTTAGACTCGAAAAGAAAAAAAAATAGTAACAAAGAAAAATAAAAACAGAAATGTAATAAAATATGATGGAATTACCTTGAAAATTTGTTGGCCTTAAGACACTAGGATTGTTCTCATCTGATCCACCCATTTTGATTATTTACAAGAACAATGACAACAAGAAACATTGTGATTCAATCACCTTCAAAAAATCCAAGAAACTTAAAAGAGACCTAGATAAAGAATATCAAAAGTTCAAAACCCCTTGGTCTACGAAACCTAGGTCAAGAAAAAAAACAGAAAATAATTAATCTAGGACGAAATTCAACAATAAAACCCAGATCATAAAAAAAAAGACAATCCATCGGCCCACAGAAAACCCCCAAAATAACTCTTTCGATCTTGATCGGTGCGAATTCCGGCGGTGAACACCATTAATCTGATCGTACTTTCACACTCCAAAGAAGAGAGAGAAAGGAAGAAAAACGAAGTTGGGGTAGAAGGTTAGCAGGGGGAGAGAGAGAGAGAGAGAGAGAGAGAGAGAAAGAGAGAGAAGAGAAGATTAACAATGTTTTTCTCCCAATTATTTGAATAGTTGTTACAAAGATAGTATAGAGATTAAAAAATATTGCAACGGCCTTTTTGGATGGAAGGTTAACGGAAGGGGGTCTTTGTCACACAATCATAATATAAGGGGTTCTTTATCGCAAAACAAAGTACGGGAGGGGGTCTTTGTCACAAACCCCACAATATAGAGGGGGGTCTTTGTAATTTACCAAAAAAGGTTAATCCAACCGTCCAACGGTCCAAGCATAAAGGATCCTATAGCCTGGTCATAGGTTAGAACCGGACGGATTTCATGCACGACCCCACATGAATGGAACGTATGGCCTGGCCAATCAATAACGTTCATCACATAAGGATCCATTAGGTTAGCCACTATATATCAACCCGGCAGTGCCTATATCCAACATTGCACTGGAGTTTTTCACAATCAATAATATAATGGTCATGGTCATGGATAACTAAAAGTTGCCTAAGAAAAGCTCTATTTTGCAAATAAAAATTCTGCTTGCATACTTAAATTCATGGACAAATGTTCTCACCTCTCAATGTAGTAGAATTTTTATGTTAGTGTGTTTAGAGTTTTTATTTGTAGAAAATCCAGTTGCCTATTTTGATTCTCACAGGATTTCATGCAAAGCAAAGAAACTTCCAACACATTTTACAAGCATGCCATGTACACAAAGAGATAAGAGCTTATTGTGATTACAAGACAAAATCTAATTTATTTCCATGGTTGGTGGGAAAAACCAACACATGTCATGCATGTAATCCATTTCGGTTACAAGGCAAAAAGCCAATTTCTTTCCCTTTGACCTCCTCCTACAAGGTGGGTGGGTTCCAAGTTTTACCTTGGAACCGATCGGATTGAAGCTACGGGTGGATTCGAGCCGAGCCCAATTGAATATTTGGGTATTCGAACTCAATCCGGTATAATAGTATAAGGCTCAAGCTCGATTCGAATTGAAAATACAAGCTCGACATTATAAGGTTCAAGCTCGATTTGAATTGAAAATACAAGCTCGAGTTCAGCTTGAATGAAAAAACTATATATTCAATCTTGATTCAGCTCAAGCTTGACAACGATACAAGTCTATTCGAGCTCGAATTCGAGCGAGCTTTAATGAATTTGTAGAAGACGGCAAGACGCACGGTTCAGACTGCAAGTTAGCATGGACGGTGCGGTGATCTTTGTGGTTTTGAAATTGATTGTTACCTTTGAATGTAGGATGGTTGGTTACAGAGTTGTCGATGGGAGCTAATCAGTCATTCCAACTTCGAACTCTCAGAGTTGTAGAAATGACAAAGAAAAACACAAAATCAAGAAGAAGAAGAAGAATTTGAGAGACTGAGACTGTGAGATGTGAGAGGTTGAGACTAAGAGGTAACAATACCGTCAGACATCGACTGTGAGAGACTAAGAGGTTGGGAGATGAGACTTGACTAAGAGATGTGAGTACTGCTGCTCCGTCGGCATCGAGCGTTGACTCGATTGAGTTTGAGAGTGAGAGAGCTTGAGGGTGAAGCAGGGTCGCAGGCTCACATGTAGCTCACAATCTCACAGAGTTGTAGCCTCGCAGGGAGAGGGAGGGTTTAAACTGAAAGGGTTTCTTGGCTTGTTCGATTGATTTTTCCCTCTTTCTCTTTGGTTTGGCAATTGCTTTCTTTAGAATGTGAATGGGGCCACCATACATTTGTATCCCCACCAGTAATATTCTTTCCATAAGTATAATATGTATAATAAGTATTACACACACACACACACACACACACACATATATATATATATATATATATATATACATATAAATATAATCTCAATACATATAGGCTTGACTAGGCTCGTGAGCTTAACGAACTGAGCTGTATCTTATTCAAGTTCGGCTCGAAGCTCGACTTGGTCCAAGTCAAGCTCGAATAACTCATAAAAAACTCGGTTCATTTCCACCCCTAGTTATAGCATTTGAATCCAAATCAAAAGTTAAAACCCTCTAAATCATGCATGCATTCTTCTTGAAGAAATTAGAGAGAATGACGGATCTTTAGGCCCAAAGTACAATTGGGGTGGATGCCAACTCAGAATTGATGCCGATTCATGGGCGGGCATTGATGTATAGAATGGGGGCTTTTTACATTTTGAATGATTATAGACATTTAAAGACATGTTTGGGAAAACATGTTTGCATATTATTGTAATTAAGAAATTATTGTAAATGATGGCTTGTTGCATATTTGCAATGTGGTCCAGTTTTGCTATATTTGGTAATAATACATTTATGTCTTGAAAACAATATTAAACACAGATTTTAAGACATATTTGCATTCAAAATGAGAGCAAATTAAATCTCATGATTGGTATTTATGATAAAAATCATTTAACAAGAGCACAGAAATCATTATTGCAAAACTAAACCAATTTTGCATTTCCATGAACCATATTTTGCATTTGTAATTATCATTTCTATTATTTCATTCTTCCCAGACGGAGCCAGAGGAAGAAACAAACAACCACATGCAGTACAAATTAGTAAACGATCAGCAATCCACTCTGGAAAACTCATTCATTCTTTAAAAGAAGAAAAAAGAAGCAGCTCGAACTGCTAGCTGGACTAAAATTGTTAGTCTAAAACCAAGCCAAAATTCTAAAGAAACCCAATGAATCCCCCCGGGGTCTGAGCCTAAATCCAGCCGAAGGTGTGTTAAATTTTGGATGAGATCGATTTTGGCCTAAGCTTGCAAAGTTTGGGTTTTACTTTGGATTAGAGCTGTTGTTAATGGGGTATGTCCCGTGTATGGATAATCCATTCCTCAAACCGGTGCAGATGCTCTCAGCACAGGTATGTGCCCGTTTGGGAGGATTGAGCTGAACATTTAGCTAAGCTGTTTCAGAAGCTCCTGCGCTTCAGCCCTCCCAAACGGGCACTGTATTATGTGAAAAAGGTTGTGGTTGTGCCTTTACCCTTTACTATCAGATGACAAGACGTATGATATGAACCACCTAGCTACCAGGCTATCACCATTCACAACAAGGGAGGAATAGAAGACAAATGCATCTCAAAAATGGATTTCAATATTCCTGAATTCTGATTGGGCTTTTATTAATTTATCGGAAGTGTTAAGTGCACGAGACCGGACCAATAGACGACAGCCCTTGGTTTCTTCCAGGCGTGCTCACCATGAATAGATTGAAAAATGCATATATAATTGTAGAAGTTGTACATCCAAATATGTGATACATCGCCTTCTCTGCGATCTGGGTTTACGTTGATTTGAAAAGAAAAAAAGAAAACGACTATAAAATAAAGTCCGTCATTTGACTTCGTAATATGGAGACAAAAGAATGTATTTCAATATATATATATAGAGAGAGAGAGAGGCGACATTTTATCAACATTTGTCTTGGGGTCCCAAAAGCTTTGGAGTGGGTAAAGAGATAAAGATGCCATGGACATTATCACTCCACAGGATAACGTGAGGCTCTCATTCTGCTAAAGAAAAACAAGATTTGGATTTTGGGTAGAGGGAGACAATGAAGAAAGAAGTTGAGAATGAAGGACCATGAGCAGGAACTCGAAATAGTCAAGGCGGTTGCACAGGCCTGGCATGGCCGCAACTCCAGCAATACCGCCACAGCCACCAAGGAATTTGAGGCTTACAGAAACAATTTCAAGAGCAAGCCCAGTCGTTTCAAGCTCGAAGCAGCCATGAACAAGGAATGCCGCAAGCAGGGGTCCGTCGTCGTCGGTCCGGCCGGTCCCAGCAGTTGGGATTTTGGGCAGTCCTTATGGGATTCCTACGAGATCGTAACCTTGTCAAAGAGGCTAGAAGCAGGTCTAGTATTGGGGTTGGATCACCCGATCCCGATGTGTATACCTGAAGATTCGAATCATCAGGGAAGTAGGAAACGTAAAGAAAGCAAAAATAGCTTGAGAAGTTTGTTTAACAGGTTGTCTTCAAGAAGATTTGATCATCTGCATATCCCCCGAGACGATCATCAATTTTGATACGATACAGATGGAGATACAAATCAAATGCTTTGTCTCACTGCAGTACGTTTTTGTATAACTAGATGGCCAAATAATTAATCGTCATAATAAATTTATGTCGAGGTTTTGGGAACACAGCATATATATAGCATAAACATGCATGGATACATGTCTTGTAATAATTCTGGTTAATTAGTTATGGCATATATATATATACTACGTATGTTTATTATATATAGCTATATAGCTAGAGCCTAGAGGGCCTATAAGACATTCATTCTGATTCATTACTGATGATTTATATATAATAAAGCCACACTATGACATTATTGATGAGATAGCGGGGAACTTAGCCCACAGAAGACCCATATATAAGCTTATTACATGCGTAGATCCTGGTTGGTTATGGGTAAAAGCAGAGGTATGCATGCATCAAGTGTATATATGTAGTATCAGCGAGCCTTGAGTGTCATCCATTTGCAGAGTTCAAATCGCCTTTGCTGGACGTAACCCTGACCCACTTCTTCCTTAGCAGCAGGTTGAGTCTCCTGCTGATTGACTGCAGGAGAGGGCTTCTTGTTGAAGATGCCTTGAACATTTGGGTAGGGCGGGGCATCAATCACACTGGGCATCCTCAACATCTTAGAGACGTGAGCATTATAGTCTTCTGTGGTGTTGCTGCGCGCACCGTATTGCTGCTCCACCTGTTCGTTTCCAAAACCAGACCTCCTCATCATTTTTGTTGTTGATGCCTAGAGCGGATTGATCAACTACTAGCTAATTCCCGATCAGAGCTCAGAAGAGGCTTGTTGTGTTGGCTTGGGATACTGCAATTCCTGGCGAAGTGCATAATTTATAGAGAGAGACAGAGTCTACTAGATCTAGCTATTATTCCAGCAAGTTGATAAGAGAGCATCTAATACCCTCACCTTTTGTCAAATTCAATCGTCTGAAACTGGCTCAAAATTAAAGTTATAGTTCTCTAGAGATTATGAGGCGGCACAGGGCATCTTTAAAGGGTTCATATAATTCATCGTATGCATCCAAAGGATAAGATATTGATCTTCTCCTGATGGCGGTAGCTAGCTAGCATACTAGAGCGAGTTTATTCTTTATTTTGCTTTTATATTGATTCTCTGCCCTGTATTAGCTATTACATACAAATACACTTACACGTTTGGTTGCTCAATATAATGCCCCATCATCGTTATTATCATCATGTACAAATTAAGCTATATATGAATATTTATTCTTTATTTTGCTTTCATATATTCACTTCAATTCACTTATTGATTATACTCCTTCCTTGTTAGCCGCAAAAACTTGGGATTTCCAAATGGCCGGCACTCCACCATTAATTGTTAGGACCGATGCGGGACGGCTGGTCTAGGAGACCAGTCATGGATTGTGAGCCATTATAAGCTCACACAGGTTAATTAGTATATACAATTGGATTTTCAGCAGCTGAGATGACATTCCCTTGGAATTATTGCAAGTTGATCAAACTGATTACTTTCAAGCTGTTGAAGCTCAAGATTACGGGACTCAATAACGTCAAAATTTCGGCAATTAGTTCAGCCTTTTTCATCCAGAATATAATTAGCAATGCTGAATTGCTGATATACCAGAAATTAATCAAGAAAACATGAAAAAAAAATGCAAAACAGAGCAACATATATAGTTCTGTTTGGCCTTTTTAATAGGTCTACGAAGGATCCCCTATAAATTAAAATTCTTTGTTCTCTTCTCAGAATAGAACTCGGGTAATATAATAAGCTAGAGATCTCATATCATCATCGAATCAGGTTCCTCAATGCTTTCCTAGTTCACCCCGTGCTTGGAGAACTATATATCCTATATTAGACCCTGTCTTGCTTGTAACAAAGTCCAGCCCTTTCTAATATAAAACAGCTCATCATCAAATGCATATAAGACATCCCATTTTAATAACTCTCAACCACCAAGAAGGATTTATTTGCAGGTTATTGGATTCAGAGGTTCCACTTCCATAGATAATTTGGTTATTAGTTAATAACCTCCATATGTATATATGTTGAGTATTGGTTATTCGTTTCCTCTTAACTCTTATCTCTTATGAGGAATTTTTTAATTTCAAGAGAAAAATGGTTGTTTGTTTCCTCTTATGGCTTAAATTGCAATCATACAATTTTTGTTTTGTAATGATACCCCAAAAATGACAAACAAAAACTCTCATAGAGTCAAAATAGATATTTGATAATTTTCAGAATTCAGAACAACATTCTTTACATTCATATGTTAGAGGAAAGAAAATTTCACCAATACCAATATAACTCTTAACATAATTATTGCACTTTCAGATGTTAGACTTTAGAACAAACAAATAGGCCCTAAATATCGCCACACCATCTTTCCACTTGGTCATTGTTCTGAAATTTTGTTCCGTTTAATTTGTTACATATATAGACCCAAGAACTGTACCCATGGGGTGGATTTGCATATAATTAAAACCTGATTAAACAACACTCACCAGCTGGTTTTGCATGGAAGCAACACACTAATCAGCTTATTATATACCTTGAGTTCCGGATTCATTTAGGCTAAGATTTTCTTCAGTACGTATCACCCGGCCGGGTATGGACAAATTCAGGCCTGAAATTTGAAGCCCTCAAGGTTCATGATTCAAATTATTATATACTAGGTTTTCATATTTAGGGCTCCAGAAATAAATTCGTACTGCTCTGACTTCTGAGGGGCGTATGCAAAATTTCATTTTTTTGGATGAGTCTTGGATGATTCCCTTCGAGATGGGATTTCCCCACTTAATAATCTGTTGAAATTTTCAGGAATTCCTGTTTATATGTATTTTAGTAAACTGGAAATTAAACTCTGCTATGTTCTTCTTTTTCACCTTTACAAATAAATAATTATATTGGCTATGCCTGGAACCAGACTTCAGAGTGAAGGAGGGAGGCTGAAAAGGGTAGCAAATTAATTACATTCCTTTTATGGAGTGAATCAAGGCGGAATTATTGTGGTATTCAAAATCAAATTAATCCGCTCTTGCAATCCAAACACAAGAAAGGGGCCGAGGCTACAATTAAGACTTGTATGTTTAGTAAACCAGCAGAAGGAATTGAAGCAGCTAGCTGGTGATGTTTTAATTAATTCCATGTGTTTTCCAGGTTTAGATATATAGTTCATTGGACAATTAATGGCATTGATTCTTTTACGTTGAGAATTTAATTTGATGAATTAATTAATTGAGATTGTATGGTTCACTAAAAAGCAACTCAAATATTTATGTATTTAAGCAGCTGGAGCTGACATTATATTATATAAGATGCATACACAGTAGTCGACTCATTAGTAAATGGGGAAGTTTATTATAGTAATCTCGTCACCCATATTGGCCATGGACATACATAACATTGCGTAGGCCATCATAGGGCCATAGGCGTACGTGGCATATAGAGCATAGCATGTACTTACTGGGGTGCATGCATGAAGCAGTCTGCATGCCTCCACGAACTCAATTACTCAAGGCGCCTTCATGGACAAGAGTTTGCTTAGTTGGGAGAAGCTCTTGTGCTTCTGCTGGATGAAGTCATCAGCTTTAAAATCAATGTTCTCCTTGTAAACATTGTGGTTGCCAGCTGACTTATTGCCTTCATCAACTACTTGTTCAAAGTGCACATGCTTTTTCACCCGAACTCTCGATCCCTCATTGGCTTCATCTGGTTCTAGTACCTGCTGCTCCTCAGAGCCACTTATTCCATGATGATCGTGGTGGGTAGCCTTGTTTTTGTTGAATATGAGATGAACGTTGGGGTAGCGAGGGATTTCATGTTTCACTCCGGAACTCGGCGCCATCCTTTCACCACAGCTGTAGTAGTAGTCGGTTGTAGTCGTACCGCCATACCAGATGCCGTCTTGTGATTGCCTGCCAGTGCCAAGGACCTCACGTTCATAGCTAAAGCTTTGGACGTCCATCGATGAATTCCGGTGATCGATATCCTACCTCGATATCGCCTTTGCTTGCTAATTGCTGTTTGCTATCTCTGTGTACGTACGCAGCTGCTTTGGGCCTTACGCGTTTCTTATAACTAACTGCTTTTTATAGTTTACACGACCTATCTCTCTTTCTTTTGGTTCAATGCTTTGTGTTTTTTTATATATTATTATGTATTCCCAGCACATACTATACATATACAGATAAGAAGGAATCCCTGGCCGACTCTATCTTATCAATTATTATTTCAGGCATCTTATTCCAATATATCTTTTTATCTGCATAAAGTTATAGAAGAAGAGAAGATTCTCCGAGCCTTGTAGTGAATCTTTTAAAGGGGGTCTTTTAGTGGGTTTGTTAAAGATTTTTTCATGTACCATACACCATAGAAATTGCCTTTTGACTTTATTCCCAACTTACATTTTGAAGGTGATATCAAGATCGATGTTGTCTATATGTACCTACAAGATTCTAATTATTTTTTATCCTGAAATTATGTAATTTCTTTAGTTCTGGAAGATTTCCAAATTTTCGTAATTGCTTATTTGGTATGAAAAATATGTACTTTACATTAAATATTCAAGAATTATTGGACTGATCACGTGACAATATTACAATTAAAACATGCAATAGCTGGAACTGGTTCAATTTTGTAATTGAACTGGCACAAATGTCAAATCTGTTTTTTTTTTGTTTTATTTTGTGGGGTGGGGTAGAATTAGTCCCAAATGCCAAATCAGCATGCTTAATCCTGCTTAATTTATGCATGCATGATATCGGTAGCTAAAATAAAGAGAGTTTTTGAAATCTCAGCTGATTCTAATTAATCACTCGTTTAGCTAAAATAAAGAGATGGTTTTTGAATCTCAGCTGGCACCATCATATTGAAAGTTCTGTTAAAATTTCAATGGTGCCCTTATTCAACTTCATTTTAAATTAAACAAACCAAAATGGCTTTACATTTAATATATGCAAGTTTTACCAAATTTATTTTCACTGAGGCCAAGTTACATATCCAGATAAATACATTTATCCATGTTTTTTATTTCTCAGGTAAATCAAACAATAGCCGTTTTAGTCATAAAAAATTCATTATTAAAAAGGGCATTTTTATCCCATCTTAGCAATATTCTTTTAGATGGAAAAGTTATTTATCCACCTGAGTGATGGCTAAGGTAAGTGATACCCAGAAATAAATTTTGCCTAATCCCCATATAAATCTAAAAAAAGAGCATGGATTTCTTGATTAATAGGAACCAAAATCCCATTGGCCAACTTTCCCCCTTTCAAAATCCAAAAAAATGAATACTCCCTAAAGGATATAGCCAACCGGAAATATATGGCTCATGACATTGATATTCATTTGGATCATATTTTTAATCGAGTTAAAGAAGGCTTATAATAAGATCGTTGTTTTGATTATAATTTGGAGTTAATTTTTGACAAATTCAAGATGATGACTGCATACTTAGGCTCAGTTTGTTTGGAGTGTGAGTTTTATTTGCACTGGTATAGATGTTATGGGAGTGCAAAAAGGGTGAATGTAAATTGTGGTTTTCTTTTGTTTCAGATTTGACATTGAACTATTTGTTGAAGTAAAATAGAAAGCAAAATTGATGTTATTCCCACTTTATATGAAAGAGAGTGGAGGTAGGAGGATTATTTTGGGAATGAGATAGGAAGTAACATGATGTGGTTCCCACTTTTTATGAAAGAGAATTGAGGTAGGAAGAAGGTTGTAGTGCAAATTCTACATCAGTTTTTGGGATGCAAAATTTGCATCATTAATAAGTGCAAATGAGACAAGAGTGCAAATTTTGTATCAGGTATGAATATAAATCATAGTTACAAACAAATGAAAACAAAACTGGACGTGTAACAAAATTTGTATATGATTCAAATTTGTACTACAAACAAAACAGACCAGCTCAGTTTGGAAAGAGTATAAATACAAATATGTGCAGTGCCAATACATAAAAAATAATACAAAATATAAGATTTTACACTCTACGTATTTGTATTTGTACTACTTTCAAATGAGCCTTCATTACATATTTGTATTTCTCTTTCCTTTTTTTTTTGTTTTTTTTTTATGCCACAAGGCGGAAGAAAAAATTTTCATCAACTGCTCATAACACAATCCTGACTACAGAGAATCGGTTTTTCAAAAAAATAAATAATCAATTAAAAAATTGGGAGCAATAGATAGAACAAAGATGAAAAAAAAAAAAAACAGAGAGTAGGAAAATAAGCGGGAAAACTTGAGAGAAAGATTTCTTTCTTTCTTGTTCATTCCATCTTAGATATACAACCATATATATAGAGAGAAGTTAGTTATTGTAACCAACTCTCCAGCTTAGCAGGTGTAACTAATATTTCAATTAGAATTTGTATTACCCCCCCTCAAGATGAATATGGATATTGAGCATGCTCATTTTTCCTATTAAGCGTTGAAAATGTGAAGGTTGCAAAGCCTTGGTGAATGCATTTGCCACCTAATCAGAAGAAGGCAAATATAGTAAATGTAGGAAACCACTTTGAACTTGATCCCGGACAAAAATGACAATCCACCTCAATGTGTTTACTCCGCTCGTGAAACACAGGATTATGAAAAAGATATATTGCAGAATGATTATCACAATGTAACGAGATAGGTAATGAAACTCTAATGCGAAAATCAGTGAGCAAAGAAGAAAGCCACATCAATTCACAAGTAGTGGCTGCAATAGCGCGATACTCCGCCTCAGTTGAACTTCGTGCCACCAAATTCTACTTCTTAGACTTCCATGTGATCAAAGAATCACCCAAGAAAATACAGAAGCCAAAAATGGATCTCCTTGTATCTGGGCAACCAGCCCAGTCATTGTCAGAGAAAGCCCTCAACTATGTAGAAGACCTGTAGAGAAGAAAATGCCAACTCTAGGGGAAGATTTCAAATATCTCAACACACGATGTGCAGCTTGTAAGTGAAGATTAGTAGGTTTATCCATGTATTGAGATAAAATCTGCATAGCATAAAAGATGTCGGGATGAATGAAAGTGACATAAATCAACTTCCCAACCAATTGTTTTTAATATGAAGAATCAACAAGAAGAGTATCACTATCCTTGGCCAACTTATGATTAGGATCAAAGGGGGTAGAGACAGGTTTGCGGCCTAATTTCCCATGGTCATTCAGTAGGTCCAACACATATTTTCTTTGGCAGACTACAATCCCCTTGTCAGATCTTGCAATTTCAAGACCTAAGAAGTACTTCAATGAACCCAAATCCTCAAGTTTAAACTTAGAGCTAAGGAACATTTTGAGATCAGCAATGGGTGCAGTGGAGTTACTAGCTATAGCAATGTCATCAACATAAACTAATAATGCAATAAATCCTTCAGTAGTGGACCTTGTAAACAGAGAGTAATCAACCTTTGATTGAACAAAACCATACTCAAACAATGCTGCAGAAAATTTAGTGTTCCATTGTCTTGATGCTTATTTAAGACCATACAATGATTTATTTAGTTTGCACACTAGTCTGGATTCTGCTAGACAGTGAGGAGGTTTATCAACAGCATAGCCCAAAGGAAGATTCATATAAACATCTTCCTCCAAATCACCATATAGGAAAGCATTGTTAATGTCAAGTTGAGCTAGATACCAACCAAAATGAGCTGTCAAAGCAAGAAACACCCTTACAGTAGTTTGTTTTGCAACAAGGCTAAAAGTCTCCTGATAATCAAATCCTTCTTGTTGGCTTCAGAAAAAATCTTGAAACAGTCCTTGTTACATTTTCCACACTGGCAGTGAGACAGAGGTTGATAGCTCCTTAATTCTCCCATATTCCTGTCAATTCAGTGAAATAGGCATCAACAGTTCTTGTTCCCTGAGCAATTGTATTGAACGACAACTACAAATTGCAAATTTTTGAATCATCTGGTTGTGAGAATCTCTTCTTCAAGGTTTTCCATATCTGTGATGCCAAACTGATATAGAACACAGTGGATTCTATTGGGGGAGAAATTGAACGAAGAAGCCATGCAACAATTAAGTTGTTGCATCTCATCCAAGCACTGTGAAGAGCATCATCCAAAGCAGGTTCTTTAATGGTTCCATCCATGAAACTAGTTTTGTTTCTGGTTGACAAGGCTAGAAGGAAAGATCTGCTCCACGAACAGAGATCAAGAAAGATCGAAGAAAGTTGAAGTCGAAGAAGATTGTAGACTGAGAAGGTTGTGCGAAGGTTGAAGGTCTCTTGGTTTTGATACCATAACAGAGATGAAAAAAAACAGAGAGCATGAAAATAAGCGGGAAAACTTGAGAGAAAGATTTCTTTCTTTCTCGTTCATTCCATCTTAGATATACAACCATATATATAGAGAAAAGTTAATTATTGTAACCAACTCTCCAGCTCAGCAGATGTAAGTAATATTTCAATTACAATTTGTATTACATGTAAATACACAAATATGTTTGATTAATTATATAGTATTAGTTTACATCTTTATCTCTTACCAGTACACATGCCCTCACACTAGACACTAATAAAGCACCTCCTTCGACTTCAATGTTAAAATCATCGCTGTCACTTAAGCAGAAGAACACAGGATGGTAATTTTATGGCTCTTGCTACAATTCTACCAACATCTCCTCCCCATGGTGGTTTCTATCAAACCAGCGCCTGAACAATGTTATTCCTCAGCGGATCGACCGAATTTCAGTTTAGTTGAGTACATCATTGGACGTGTCCAGGGTGGAATACTGGAATTTGTCCCTTTTCTACAGGATTGGAGTTCTTCCCCTCCAATTTATCTTGCTGCCCATAAACAATAATCGCAGATCTGATCTTAGGGTCCATTTTTTTTTTTGGTAAAAGATCAGCAAGCTGATATCATTAATAATAAACGCAGTCACAATATACAAGACAAAACCAGTTAAGGTTTAGCTAAGTCTTAGTTCGCTAGATCTTGAATCCACTCCGGTGGATCCTGGACAAATAACCCAAACTCAACTAGATCTTTCTTAGCAAGCACGTGTGCTGCAATATTACAAGATTTATTTACATATCCAAAAGAGATAGCTAAATCATTAGTCAATAGCTTTATATCTAAAAATAGAAAGTTTGCATCCGAAACTGAACCCATATTTCTAGTTTTAAGTACTTGCACCAAAAATTGACAGTCCCATTCCACTTCTTCAATATTTTCCTCTTTGTACATACTCAAAACCTCTAGACTGTTGAGAATCATCATTACTTCAGCTTAAATGGGGTTCTGGTGGAATGGCATTCCCCCATTTAAAGGAATAATCATTCCCTCCTCCATTGAAAATGAGAATCCTATTCTAACTTATTCCTATTGTAAATTTGATTCCCGTTTGAACCAAACAAGTCTCTCCCCCTTCCTTTCATTACATTCTCTTTCAAACCAGATACAGCTCAAAAGATTTAAGGGAATTAGGGGATTGGGACTCGGTTCAACTTTGCTTGGCTTCACAAGGAAATCTTTTCTGTGGCCATTTCCTCCCTTTTGTTTTGGCTTTGCAACTAATCTTAATCTTTAGAAATAGATGACTCGTTATAAGAGAGGAAGAAAATTAGTTTGTCCAGCTACGACCTAAGGGGCTAGGGTTGAACAGTTTAACAAAAAAAAAAAAAAAAAAGCTACGGTAGAACCGTAGAACATTCCTAAAGGCCTTGGACTGTGATGCTCTGGAATCGGTGGAGCCTTCTAAGCTTCACATATAAATATTGTTTTGTGCAAATGATAAGAGAAGGATTAAATTAAAAATCACATTGCATGATCAGTATTTTCAATCAATCGTTGACCTTAGGATCTGGATGGGGCTTTCATTACCTCGGTTCTGATTTCCAGACTTGGGAGTTTCTTGCATTTTGGCTTGGAGCACATTTTTCGCTCTCACAGTCATATAATCAATCAGGTTTGGGCCGTTTGGTTTGGATTCATAAATTTTAAACTATGACATTTGGGCCTAACATGGCCCAGTAACAGGTATGGGCTAACGTATAAATTTTGCAATATTAATTCAGCTTAACTGCCCTGAGATTCTGAAAAATGAAAATGTTTTGAGGACGGCCCGGTGCCAGTAGTACCGGGACCGAGACGAGTTTATATCTGCGCCTCCACAGAGGGTGCCCTACAGTACATCCCAACTGTATATTGCGAATATCTTCCATACTTGTCATGAAAGGTGCTGTAGGGCGGTGGAGACCGGATTTGCTCCTCATAAAGGGCGCCTCACTGAGCTCGCACGCACATCTTACTACTAGTGCTGAGGAACTTCAGGAGTATTATATTTTGTGTGATGCTCTGATCGGGTGTTAGTTATCATGGGCAGGAAATAATATTCCTGATGTACGGTGTATGAGGCATAATGACGAATGCAAGTTTGACAACTGTACTAACCACTATGCTCATCAAGGAGCATTGTTAGCTGATAGTTCCCACACCGGGCACCCGCAGCCCAGGCAGCGGCCAACAGGAAATAAGCATGGCTGTTGCTCTTTCTCTGTTTTCCGCCAAAAGCCTAACCACCGCTGCTACCGTCTCACCATTTCCCAACAACCCTAAGACCCTGATATTAGAACAATGCAAAACCATCAAAGATTTAAACCAAATCCACGCCCATGTGATCAAAACCGGTTACCTTTTCAACCCCCGAGTCGCCGAAAACCTCCTGGAGTCTTCCGCCATCCTTCTCCCCGGTAGCATGGATTACGCCCTCTCTATCTTCCGTGTAATCGATGAACCCAACCCCGCTGCTTACAACATCTTGATCAGAGGTTTTACATCAAAGCAATTCCCTGAAAATGCATTGATGCTATTCAGGCAAATGAGAGAAGATGGAGTCCTACCCGATAAATACACATTTCCTTGCATTTTAAAAGCTTGTTCCAGACTGCGGGCCTTGGAAGAAGGCGAGCAAATCCATGCGCAGATAGCGAAATTCGGTCTCGGGTCTTATGGGTTTGTTCAAAACACTTTGATACATATGTATGCAAATTGCGGGGAGGTTGAAGTCGCTCGTCGGGTGTTCGATGGAATGTTAGAGAAGGAAATAATTACTTGGAATGCCATGTTCTCAGGGTACACTAAGAGTGGGCACTGGGAGGAGGTCGTGAATTTGTTTGATATAATGCTCAAGTCTGATGTTGAATTTGACGAGGTTACACTGATTAGTGTTCTTACCGCATGCGGTAGATTGGGGGATTTGGAATTGGGGGAATGGATTCATGAGTATATAGAGGCGAAGAATTTGAAGGGGAGTCTCAATTTGATCACTTCTCTTGTAGATATGTATGCAAAATGTGGTCGGGTGGACACTGCAAGGAAATTGTTTGATGAGATGCCTCGACGGGATGTAGTTGCTTGGAGTGCCATGATCTCCGGTTATAGCCAATCTAACCAATGTAAGAAGGCGCTTAGTCTGTTTCACGAGATGCAGAGGCAAAATGTGGCCCCCAACGAGGTAACAATGGTCAGCGTTCTCTCCTCTTGCGCAGTCCTGGGAGCCTTGGAAATGGGCAAGTGGGTTCATTCCTTTATAAAGAGGAAGAGGATGAAGCTCACCGTTACGCTTGGGACCGCACTGATGGATTTCTATGCAAAATGTGGGTCTGTAGAGTACTCAATTGAAGTGTTTGAGAAGATGCCCTCAAAGAATGTCTTGACCTGGACGGTGCTAATCCAAGGCCTTGCTAGCAATGGACAAGGGAGAAGGGCCCTAGAAGTTTTCTCTGTCATGCAGGAAAAAGAGATTCAACCCAACGACGTGACCTTCATTGGTGTCCTATCTGCTTGCAGTCACGGCGGTCTTGTGGAAGAGGGTCGGAGTTTTTTCATCAGTATGAGCAGGGATTTTGGCATTGAACCAAGGATTGAGCACTATGGTTGCATGGTTGACATTCTTGGTCGGGCTGGTTTGATTGAAGAGGCATATCAGTTCATAAAGAACATGCCAATAGAACCAAATGCAATTGTGTGGAGGACATTATTGGCTTCATGCAGGGTACATAAAAATGTTGAAATTGGGGAAAAATCGTTTCATCAACTAGTTACATTGGGCCCTGCACATAGTGGGGATTATATACTTATGTCAAATGTTTATGCATCAGTTGAGAGGTGGGAGGATGCGTTAAATGTGAGGGGCCAGATGAAGGAGAAGGGGATTAAGAAGACGCCAGGGTGTAGCTTGATCGAGTTGGATGGAATGATTCATGAGTTTTTTGCAGAAGACAGTGCCCATCCACATTCAAAGGAGATTTATAGTGCAATTGAGGGAATAATGTCACGAATCAAATTAGCTGGCTACGTGCCCAACACAGCGGAGGCAAGATTAGATGCAGAGGAAGATGAGAAGGAATCGTCAGTGTCTCACCACAGCGAGAAGTTGGCCATTGCATTTGGTCTCATTAGAACGTCACCTGGAACTACGATTAGGATATCTAAGAACCTTAGAGTGTGCACCGATTGCCACAGTGCAACCAAGTTGATATCAAAGGTATTCAATAGGGAAATTGTGGTCAGAGATCACAATCGCTTCCATCATTTTAGAGAAGGAATTTGTTCTTGCAATGACTATTGGTAAGCCAATCAATCATGTAGCCATGTGTTATAAGAAATTCTTTCATAAACATGAAGAGATCGATATATAATAGATTGAATCCTGTAATGGTATCGCCAAAAAGGCAAAAACCAAAAGAGTTTTGAATCATTCGAAAAGGTTGAGCAATACATGAGCTGCCAACCGCATTTAGTGCCCATTTGATTGTCCCGCACTAAGGCTAAGGGTAATTGGGAACTACCAACAACCCATTCTATCATATTCATTAATTCATTTGGAAATTGTGCTAAATTAGCAAAATATTCGTCTAAACTTTTCTCATTTTCTTTTTCTCACCCTTTAAACCCAAATTCACCCAAAAATACCTCCAATTTTTTTAAACGAAACAACTAAAATAACATGAACCATTTTATTGAGAGAGAAAAATAAGTTTCTTTAATTTTTTTTTTTTTCATTTCACTGGACATGAATGTCTCTCTTCATCTTAAAATATAAAGATTATCCACTCATTTTTCCAATAAATCAAGAAAGATCAAATGAAACCTTAAATTTATATCTATTAGAAAACTAATTGAATTATAAATTATTTAAATAAGAGAAAAGTAATTTGGGGATTTAAAAAAAAATTAAAATGTTGAAAGAGAATTCTTTTCGAAGTTAAAATGATGGAACTCTAACAGAAAGAAGTATATGTGGCAAAGTGAAAGTTCATAGGTATCTTTGTCACAAATGAAGTGGGCCATAGTAACGAGGTCTTTGTAAGTTACCCATTTTTTAAGGGTAAAATACAAAATCTTCCCCTAACAAGCAAAAACCTCCCTTAGATTTTTAAAGAATTCGACAAAAACCTCCCTTTCGTCTGACAAAGTCAAAAAACGTTAAACCGGTGAATCAAATTTTCAAAATACATATTTTACCTTTTACAAATTAATTTGCATCTATTTTTACTGAAATACCTTGTTGACATGTTATCCTCTTTTCCTCTCCCGTACGTCGACAGAAGGGCTTTCAGAAGGCTTTGCATTGTTCTTCACTCATCCTTTCCTTTGGTTGGAGGAGATCGAAGATGGAGGGTCAAGCGGCAAGGCAGATCGGTGAGGGAAATAGAGAATCGCTTTTTGTAACTCCAAAAGCCATTCCTTTCTCTCTTCCTTTCCAATCTTTATACACGTATGCCTTGTTTCTATTAATCTCTCTTTGTTGCGTTCTCTCCACAAATAAACACAAATCCATAACCCCAGACAAAAAATCAAAATCCCATTTGAATTTGGAAGCTAGCAATTATGTCTATAAGCCTTCCTCGTGTAAGAGTCAATGGCATCAGGAGCTACCATCTTTACTAATGTTACCCATGCCAACGAACAATCAGGGTTGCCACTTCCATCACATCTAAGATTTTCTTCTCCCGACATTTTGGCCAATTCCTGCATGAGCTTGGCGTGGCCAGACCCAAGTTTGTTCTTAACCTCACTGGTCTCGATTCCTCTCCTAAGGCTCGGTTATTGGAAGCCCTGTCTCTCATGCTTGACCCCCCAATGCGTTAGCATGTTCATGATTTCGAGGGGAAATTTCGATTGGAACCAGAGGCCGAAGTTCGGGACTGGCCCAAACGTTTGATTATAGTCCGACCCACTAATTGTCCTCGTTCAACCGGAACCATGTCCCCACCGGAAAATCTGTTGCCCCGGGCTGTTGACCCTAGAGATTACTTTATCGGGCCAAGGCCGAATGAGCTGATTGAGGAATTGACCTAGAATGACCGACCAGGTCCGCCTCCAGCACCTACTTCAGCCATTGATGCCATGCCGAGAGTGAAAATCATAGAGACCCATTTGAAGGATGATTCACATAGTCCAATTTGTAAGGAGTTTAAGATTGGTGAGGAAGTTAGGGAGATGTCGTGTAAGCATGTTTACCATTGCGACTGCATTGTTCCCTGGTTGCAAATTCACAATTCTTGCCCAATTTTCCGGCATGAACTGCAGGCTTTGTTTGACAATGATCTTTGTATTGATGATGTTGTGGATTCTCAAAGTGAGGAGGTCAGTAACCGCCGCCGGCATAAGAACCACCAATGAAAGAAAAGTTCCAAGTTTCAACCAAGGTAAAATTGTATTACTTCTTTGTCTCATTCACTTACAGTGGTTGTTCTCATAGACCAAAATTGTGGGCAGATCCAAAAGAGCATATGGAGTGCTTCGAACAACTAGCCTCGATTGGCCGCACCATCATCGTACATAGAGAGCGTAATAGTATTATCTTTGGAGTACTTCTGCACCAACAATTCCATGCCCACCATAAAATCCAGAGTCCTTGTAGAAATGCATTGAGCCTCCCTTTCCCTTAGAGCATCCAGCTTGACGATCCATCAGTTCAGCAAAGGACTCAAGAAGGGTCCCACCCCGACTGAGGAAAATACAATGATCCTGGTAGGCGGTGATGATGCAGTCCTTCTTCATTGATGGTAGCTTCCATGCCGATGGAGACGACTTCTTGATCGTCATAGAGATGATAGAAACTGTGGATGAGCTTAGCCTTGTAGAACGAGTCCGCAGCGATCTCCATACGGCGCATGACGGCCATGTCTCTGAAAAAACTGAGTTCCTTTGGGGTGGTTTCGACAATGAGGGTGGGAGGGTCGATCTTGTGGCCAGTGAAGGGGACATTGATTTCGATGGTGATGACAGAAGTGTCATCGACAGATGAGGAGAATGAGTGGCCATGTGTGGCGGTATCAGTAAAAATAGATGCAAAATCATTTGTAAAAGGATAAAATAGGTATTTTGAAAAATTGATTCGTCGGTTTAATGTTTTCTGTCTGTCATTGATGGAAGAGAGATTTTTGTTGAATTCTTTAAAAATTTAGGGGAGGTTTTTGCTAAAGTAAAACATTAGGGGAAGTTTGTATGATTGTCACAAACTTCAAGGAGGTTTTGTATTTTACCCTTCTTTAACCACAATTGACATTCATTCACTGTTGCCAGCACTTTACTTACTTATTCTCTCCGCACTTTGAAAATTAAAATTAAAATTAAATCATTTATTTATAAATGATGGGACAAGTTGGGATATGCTTCTCATAAAGTGCTCCTTACACTAACCCAGCAGCCACTAAGAAAATCTCCCACTGAATAATAAATAGGGAGAATGATTAATCAGTTCAGATCAGAATTATTTAGTCTCACCATATGGGGGATGAATCCTGGGTTGTCATTCAGAATTCTGTATTGAATTGCAAAATACTTAATCTTAATAAATATACATACGAGTATGAGAGATATTTTCGATGAATGGCCAAGACATGTTTTGAGGTTGGTGTGAGGATATACACTTTTTGGTCTATGAAAATTGCAAGGCTAATATTGCAATATCCGCCCATAGTTTCATTCAAGTTAATATAAGAGGGAAGTAGACTCTGACTATATATGCGTGTATAGTTAGACAATGGAAAATGCGGTTGGTAGGTCATGTTGCTGACATGTCAAAGCTGGAAAGTCATATAGACGAGACAGTTTTGATTTTTAACCTTTCAGTTGTCATCACTGTTGTGAAAGTATATAAATTGGTGTATATATGGGTCTGGGCCATGACCATCATGATCAGTGAAATTCTCAAAATCTCACTGGACAGGCTAGTCTTCTGCTTGGGCCTCACCACTATTCGCCGGTTTGCTTCCGGGCTTCGATCGATGAACCACATCGACCAATTTAAGAAAATAGCAGTGGGGACTCCGAAATCGATTCATTCACTCACAATACTGTGTTCACACCCTTTCCACAATTTCTTGCAGCCTTACACTGAAAATATTTTTCCATGAAAAAAAAAACATATAAATACGAGAATATTCTTAATACACAACTGTAAATGAAAAAAAAAAACATATAAATATAGAACTATTTTGCCGTGAATGTTGAATGAATGCTTATGACTTAGTGAGAAGTTTTTTGTTAGCAGGACGGTGACACGGTGTTAGTGGCATTATTTAATACTTGTTAGCTATTGTTCTCAAAACCCATATATTTTGCCTAAGTTAAATTAAGCCTACAACATGATAAATGCGAAACTCCGATCCTTGTGGGTCTTCGTCCAAATAATTGCATTTCTCAAAAGAAATACAAATAGTTGGACAGGCCCCATTCTCATCTCCACCGGATCTACTCAGCCAATTCTTTTTTGCTTTTTTTGTTTTTGGATTGGGCCAAAATCCAAGTCGATGCGGCTCCATCTACTATCATCAATCATTTGATTGTTGGACTTTGGAATGGGCCGGCTTCAGGTAGGGGGATTCAATGTTTACAACTAATCGAATCATATTTTTTAGGTAAATTACAAAAATCTTTCTTATAATTTCACTTTAACAAAAGCCTTTCTTTTATTTTCGAAAAAATGGATAAATACCACCCTTTTGTCAATGATTGATTCAAAAAACGTTAAACCGAAGAGGAACGTACCCAGGAGGGGTGCTGCCCAAATCAAGGATTCAAGTTGCAGTGAAGAGAATTTCGCATGATACAACCCAAGGAATGAGAGAATTCATCGCTGAGATCGCAACCTGAAAACTCAAATCGACCTGAGTGAATATGGATAACTTGAATAGCAGATAGTTTGAGTGAATGGTTGGACAATGATTTGATCGGACCTTGATTTATTTATAAATGACCAGATAAAGACCGAGTAAAACTCAACAGTTTGAGTTTGAGTTTATGTACGACACTAAAGGTTAAGAGAATAGTTTAAGTTACAATAAAACAATTAGATCATGATAAAGTTCATCGCATGTAGGGATCATGCGATGGACTTTATCATGAAGTCTATCGCAAGTCTCTAATAATCGGTAATACTCCCCCTCAAGTTGGGGAGTAGATGGTACGAACCAACTTGGACCGGAAGTGATGAAAAGCCTCTCGTCCCAAGGGTTTGGTGAATATATCAACAATCTACTGATATGAAGAAATATGTTGAGGACGAAGTAAGCCACATAGTATCCGTTCCCGTATGAAATTACAATCCATTTCAATATGTTTAGTGCGCTCATGAAATACGGGATTGTTAGCAATGTATAAGGCCGCCTGATTGTCACAATGAAGAACCACTGACTGTAAGGAAAGGCCAAGGTCATGAAGGAAAAAGGAGAGCCATTGTATTTTGCATGATGTCCTGGCCATGGCACGGTATTCGGATTCGGCTGAAGAGCATGCAACAATGGATTATTTCTTGGACTTCCAAGAGATGGGGTTGTAGCCAAGAAAGATGCAATAATTGGTAACAAACCATCTAGTTAGGAATGGCAACGGGGCGGGGCACCCCCTCCCCGTTCCCGCCCCGAAGTCAAGATACTTTGCCTCATCCCGGCCCCATCCCGGTGGCGGGGCAGGTTCGGGGCGGGGATCCACTCCCCGTCGGGGACGGGTAATCTCCGAATTTTCCCCGCACCAAGGCAATTTCTTAAAAATTATTTATTTTGTGGATAATTTACACATATAATATAGGAATTTTTGTGTATTTTAGGAATTGAATTATAATACTTTGGGGGTACTTCAAAACTGGAATTATGTAATTCTAGGATTTTAAGAATTTAGGGAAATTTTAGAGATATTTTAAATATCAATATTAAACCTAGAGATACTTTACTAATTTTACCTTTGGGTTCGAGGCGGGTTTGGGGAATTATATACAAAACCCATCCCCGCACTAACCCCGATTCGAGGAAAAGATATTTTCCCTATCCTCGTTAAGGGTCGGGGAAAACCTGCCCATTCAGAGCGGGGTGGGGCATCAGTTTTATGGGGGAAATTGCCATCCCTACGTCTAGTAGATGAACAACCTCCCCAATCTGAATTATAGTAAGAGTAAGAGGGCCACTAGAACTAAGAAAAATGCCATGTCCAACAGTGAACTTGTGTAACGCAAAATACGTAAGGCAACATTCCATTGTAGCTCATGTGGAGTGTTCATGAATTGATTGAGGGAATTAACAGAGTAAACCAAATCTGGTCGAGTAATAGTGAGATACTGCAAGTGGCGAACCAAGCGACGGTAAATGGAAGGATCGGCAAAGGGTGGGCATGTTTTTGTGTAATTTGATGTTCTGCTCCATGGGAAATTCAGAAGGCTGACAATCTGAGTACCCGACATTAGATAATATATCAACGGCATACTTACGCTGAGACAGAAAAATGCCTGAAGATTTTCAAGCAACCTCAAGACCCAAAAAATATTTCAACGGCCCAAGGTCTTTGATGTGAAATTGGGAGTGCAAAAGATCTTTGAGATATGCAATGGCATTAGAATCATTGCCGGCTACGATGATATCATCAACATAAACTAAGACGGTAGTGAAGGAAGAAGCAAAGCCCTTTGTGAAGAGCGTGTAATCAGATTTGGACTGAGAGAAGCCGGCTACAAGGAGTGCATTAGAGAACTTTGAAAACCAGTTTCAAAAAGCCTATTTTAAACCATAGAGGGACTTGCAAAGTTGGCAAACCGTGTGCTCCCCTTGTCTGCTGAAGGTGGGAGGGAGTTGCATATAAACCTCTTCGTCGAAGTCACCATGAAGAAATGCATTATGTACATCAAGTTGAAATAAGGACTAGTTCTTAATGGCTGCAATAGCAAGTAAGCGTCGCATGATACCCATTTTAGCAACTGACACAAAAGTGTCCTAAAGTCCAATCCCTCAACTTGGGTGAAGACCTTGGTGACCAGACGAGCCTTGTAGCGTTTGATGGTGCCATCTGACTTGTATTTTATTTTGTAAATCCATTTATAGCCAATTGCTTTCTTGCCAGCTGGAAAATCAGTGAGAGTCCATATACCATTGTCTTGCAAGACACGGATTTCTGCAGCCATGGCATCACGTCAATTGGGGTCATTGACAAGTTGAGAATACGAAGTGGGTTCAGTGTGGTGAGAGAGTGATGTGAGAAATGCCATGTGAGATGGTGATATATGGTGGTAGGAGGGAAGTGTACCTTGTGACAAGGACGGCAATGGAGGGGTGTTTAGCAGAGCAGTAGTAATCCTTCAAATAGGAAGGTGCGAAGCATTGCCTCTGAGAGCGTCGAGGAGCTAGGGTGTCACAAATGGCTGTTGAGGGAGGAGAGGGTGGTGATATAGCATGGAGGAGAGGTGTGGATGAGTGAAGGTGTTCAGTTGGGTCAGGGGGCACCATTGAGAATGTCATGGCATCCGGAACAAGCGAAGGGAGCGATGTGGGAGATGTGTCTGTATAAGAGGAGAAGGGAAAGACATCTTCATGAAAGATGACATTGCGGCTGGTAAAAATGGTGTGAGATTGGAGGCCAAAGAGTTTGTAGGCCTTTTGTCCCTTGGGGTATCCAATGAAAATACATTTTTCATTTGCGTGCATGATCATCAAATTTATTGGAGACAAGGTGGCTAGTAGAAGCGAAGCACAAGTATCCAAAAATACGAAGATGGGTATAATTTGGTGCAATACCAAAAAGAAGCTCCTGTGGAGTTCTCCTAGCGGGGTGGGTATTTGGTTTATTAAGTAGGTAGCGGTTAGGATGCATTCACCCTAGAAGGCAAGGGGAAGATGAGCTTGAAATCGTAAAGCACGGGCAACATTTAGGAGATGCTTGTATTTGTGTTTGACGACACCATTTTGTTGAATGGTAAAAACACAACTGAATTAATGGATGATCGCAAGGTTATTAATGAAAGAATGGTAGGATCCATCGTATGGACGCCAAAAAGGTTGTGGAATGGGTGGGAAAATTTCAAAAATTTTCCTATCTTCTTCTAACTGGGAATCATATTCCCTAAATTTAGAATACAATATTCAAGGATCCTATTTGAACCATAATCAAACCAGATCTGAACCAAAAGACAATGGAGGAATTATAGCTGATCCAGAGAAGCAATATCTCCAAAAGTTGGTGTTCACACCCAAAGAGGACACTAAGATCCGCTACTGCTGAAGATGACACAGCAATATGTGGAACGGAACCAACAGAGTGCGTCCTACACACTGAATCCTTCGCAAGAATCCTCTGGAAACACTGAGCATCGAATCTTTTCAGTTCTTTCTACAAAACTGATATCAAGAACTAATTTCTTGATTTATTTTCTTCAAAGATCAAATCTTTTTAGAGAATGGCGGCGGCTGGAGGAGAGCTCCTGAGATGAAGATGGCGAAGATTGCTTTTCTTCTCTCTGGAGTGTGTATGAGATCCTATCTCAATTCGTAGGATGTTTTCTTGCTCAAAAACCCTAGGTTCAAATTCTGTTGTATCTCTCTTAGGATTTCTCCTCTTTTCTTCTTGATTAAGAAATCTCCTAATTAGGAGTTGTCCCAATCCAAATCAGCATTTGGATAGGGGATGATCTTAATCCTATATGCAAATTAGGTTAGCTAACTCCTGATCTTATCCAGAGAACACCATATCCAAATCTGATTTGAATTTGGTCTCCTAGAGTGGATTAGGTTAAAGGCTCAATCCTTTTGCTAACCTTAATCTTAGATCCGCCCCTTAAGTGGGTGATCATATCAGCCTAGTTCAAAATGGGCTTTTGGCCCATTAAATAATCAGTGCTCAATTAATTTTCAATCTGCTGCCCAGTTGGACTTCTTTGTATGGCATGGGACCCAAGCATTGATTTACACATCAGACACATGGGTTCGACCCAGGCTTTATTACAAGGCCTAACTGAATTCACTAAGAAGCCCAGTGAACCCCTAAGCCCATCATATGGACCCTATGGGCCCAACACAGCCCATAATGATCAAACACTGCCCGACAAGAGATAACCTCTCCCTCGGCTACAAGGAACAATGCTGCACTCTCTACTCACATGGATCCCGGGATTTAAAACCATTTGCAAACATTTTGAAACTGTATATATATATATATATATATATATATATATATATATATATATATCATATATAAATTTTGCAAAACAAAATTCCAACGATTGAAATCAACTGCCGGCAATTTGGTTTCCATCAGAGAGAGTGCATTCCCGATCATTACCTTTGTCCAACAAAGGGGCTGATCATGTCACTATGATCACCCACTCAGATGAATTCTCAGATTGCCCCAACATGCCCAGGTTTTGATCCCCGCTAAGGATTTCACTGATTGGCGTATCAAAGACAGCACAATCCGATATCTAGTGAAGTATCATAATCAAGTCTAGGGGTTGGGTGTAACTTTTTAGTTTTGCCCATCTATCTCTAAGGTCTAGGGCAATACTGAAAATCTGGTTTGGTTCAAAGATTTGAGTAATCACATATTGCACGTGCCTTGGGTCCTACCCTGGTGGCCGAGATAGGCCATCCCAACACTTGATGGTATACCAGTATCAGCTTTGACTGGATAAATCTCCCTGGACTTATCCAATGGCTATAAACATTTAAAATTAACACGAGTCTCATTAAGTGTCCAGTTTTAGGTTCTTACACAGAATCATACCACACAACATGAATCAAACATACACTTTATTTATTTATAATAAATATCAAAAGTACATCAAATGAGATTGAAGCTAAGGACATACACAACTGTCTAACAATTAAAAAAGAACTCTTGAGTTGGTTTGAAGAAGAATTCGAGGCCATTATCAGTTTAGAAGACTTGAATGGATGTGCGAAATTGGGTATGAATGTAAAGAGTGAAAATAAAGTAGTAAATCATGCACGTCAGATTTGAGACGCATGAAAAAGACCCAAGTGCACCGAGTAGTCTTCGACAATAGAGAGAAAATCGAGAATAGTGTCCCCATATGTCAAGTGAACAATCTCAAATGGTGCGGGTTTGTTGGGCTAAAGGAGAAACTTCACAATGGTGTGAAACAGTAGGAGTGGGAGGTAATTGTAAAAAAATGGTTTTAATTTTATTTAAACATTCATCAGAGGAGTGGCCTAAGTGCCAGTGCCGAATATCAAAATTGCTAGAAGAAGAAAGTAAGGATATGTTCGGGAGTTTGGGTTCTGACATGACATGAAGTAATACTGTCCACTCCGTTCTTTACCCGGTCCAATCACCATCTTCGTCACAAGGCATTAGTAATTTTGCTGACAGACAGTAAATTAAACTTAAAAGAAGGAACATGAAAAACATTGGTGAGTGTTATGTGATTATTTAGGGGTGTGGTCCCAATGAGGGAGATGGGAGTGGAGGTTCCATCAGGTAAAGTAATGCAAGAAGATGTAGTAGGTGGATGAGTGTTGTGAATGAGGGTGGGGTTTGAGACCATGTGGTTCGTAGCCTTAGTGTCAATGACCCAATATGCGTCTAGCCCAGATGACAAAAGACTCAAATGGTTACCTGTGAAATTGGCAGCAGGAGAAAGGGGCTTTGTGTCTTAAAGCAATTTGAGAAGCTGGTTGTACTACTCCATAGTTAACTGAGGTGCAGATGGTGTCGCAGGATTTCGGCGTAGATTGCTTAGGTCGTGAGGAATTAGAACGACGTCAGCCCTTGTGGTTTGGAGGGTAACCATGTAAGGAATTAGAACGACGTCTGAATACTGAAAAAATTTAGAGGAGGTTTTATTGTATTTTACCCTCTTTAAAAAGAATATTAAAAATAAGAGTTTAATAATTTTAATGATTAAATAGATGAATAAATGTAAATGAGACGACATGTTGGACACCGCTCTCTCTCTCAAGTCTCAAAGTTGTAAACGACGACTTTTGATAGACTTTGGGTTTTGGGTGGGGATTCATTGATCCAATCATCCAATTAAAAACAACCAGACAAGATTACAAGAGCGAGCCATATATGAGCGTGTTGACGTGAATAATTGTTGGAACACCCATATCCAATCGCTAAATTTGCCTCCAATTTGACAAGTAGTAGAAGAATTTCGACCCTGCACGACGTGGTCTTCGACGATTCAGTCAGTTGTATATCCCTAAATAGACTTGACAAAAAGTTGACCCAATTTATCAATTCAATCCAATTTCAGTCGAGTAAAAAGGGTTGGGATCTTATATTTAGCTACTTGAATTTGAGAATGACCCAAACGATCTAATCCAAAAAAAAAAAAACATGGGTCAACCCACTGACCCGATTATTATGTTTAATTGGGATTATTCATATATTGTTGGAAGCTTTCTCTCTTTCATCTTTTAAATTGTTTATGTTCAAATTCTTTTATTTTATATTTGGAATTTTAAAGCTAAATCCTTTAATTT
Organism: Nelumbo lutea; assembly: GCF_056320005.1. Lineage (NCBI taxonomy): Eukaryota > Viridiplantae > Streptophyta > Magnoliopsida > Proteales > Nelumbonaceae > Nelumbo > Nelumbo lutea. The sequence goes on from NC_142687.1 coordinate 8,629,768, forward strand.
TGACATTTTTCATCTATTTTCTTTATTTTTAAAAATTTTTATTATTTTTAGGAATGACCCAAATTGACCCATGAATCAATTCTAACCCGAACATTTAAAGTTATGGTCTAACATTTGCTGACCCAACCCGAAATTCAACCCACAGTGTCTTGACCCAAACCCAACCCAATTGCCCGGTCCACCCTTGAATGTTTTTTAGTGGATCCAATCATAATCCTAATCCTCCTGCTTTTGCTTTGCTAAAATTAACCATACATACAAATTAAACTCAGAAAGCCTAATTCAGCTATATATGCAATATTTTTTCCGATCTTTTCCCAATAATAAGTACAATAGTAGATGTGCACAGACTTGGAACTCTTCAATTAGTTTTCGTGTTTGATCATCAGTTCTCGGTACGTATGATAATTCAAGTTGGGAAGTGGAGTTGAGATGAATATATAATCACTTTTAGAGAATATATAAACGCCGAGTGGATCATTGAATCAGAATGATGGAGATTGAGTTGGGAACGCGGTTTGCTGCTATATATGTATCTGTTGGTTTTTCACTCATGGGGCTGACCGGCCGGCTGACTCTGAGCCTCGACCCTTTACCATAGGTAAACGTAATGTACCTCTCTTACTCTTAGAGGGACCCACCAATTAAAACGTGTCTATCTTGTCTGATTTCCGAAGACTGGGTAGTTGAGATTGAGTCATGGAGATCGGCAATCGGCATCACTCCCATGGTCGTGGGATTAAAATTTAAACCCATGAAACTGCATGTGCAGGTTCTCTGTGTCTGTGGTTAACCACCAAACCAATTGCAATTTGGACTTGCGTTTTATTAAATTCTATCCCCATCTATCTTACATGGAAAAAAATTAAATTTGAGATAATCTAGAAAAGCCTAAGTTGGCCCATAAAATATATATATATATATATATATATATATATATTTCATCTCTTTCATTAAGCATCTTTATCGCTGGTGTGGTGACCGATATAATGTATGTTATTAACAAATTGAGCATCAACTCATCCTTTGGGCAGGTAGACTGAGTCACTTGAATGCCTCCCTCCATATCTACAAGACATTGACTCAACTGACAACGATGGCTAGCTATTTATTCGTACCAAGTGAATGCAGAGGCCAGTACTAAGGAAAAGGACAGGCTGAGAAATAAGAAGGAAGTAGCTGGCCAGCTGAATCAAGACTTGATGCATGTTTCTCTCTGCAAACTTCGCTCAATGGTCCAACAAAATGACCTCCCTCCTTCGGTCCGTTGACATGAATGATCAATTTGTTGTTGTACACTCCTCTCTGTGGCTTAAACAAGCACGGAAGCACCGCGGCTCACAAACAATAAAGTCATTTCTCCATCTCTCGGTAGAGACTAAGCTCGTTTGTTTCTTGCGAGCCCTTAGAAATAAGAACAAATAAGACTATTCCCCAACAATTGAAGCTTCTACGAAGGTGGTAGGAGATAGATAGGACCATTTGATCTGGCCTCCTTCCTTCTCATTGGTATGAATACATCTCCTTTCATCGCCCCCTCCAATCCTCATCCTCTGCGCTCTGTCACCCCACCAGAAATTTTCTTTTCTTTTTGGGGTTTGTTGACAGCGTCAACTTGCCACGTGGAAGGTCATCACTTTTTAGTCAACGTATAGGTTTTTCTTTTTTTCTTTTTTTCTTAGACTTGTCCAATAGACTCTTCTACGTATGCGTGACTAGAAGTCCGTCGTTTCCCCAAATTAAGAAAAGTTCAACGCGCTTACGTGTATTAAAATTACAACATTAACAATTAACAACCAAGCAGAATCTATCGTAAAAATAAAAGCAATTTTAATCATCCAAGGAGCAACCAACCGGGGCAACGACAGATAACAACGCCATTAACTAATAACTATTAAGCTGTTTGGAATTAATAAAGTACATCCCTATGACTATAAAAATATAGTAAATTACAAATAGCCTCAGTATTATGGGGTCAGTGAGAATAGCCCCAGTATTTGGTTGCAGTGCAAATTTATTTGTATCGATGCAAAACTATGGTGGTGTAAAACTGTAAATGATTTACGTGTAAGTTCTGATTTATTTTTGTTTCCAATTTTATTTTATTTTTGTTTGATTACAATACAAATGAAATACGATAAGATCTAAAGCAGAATAAAATAAAAGCCAAAACAAAATTAAACCAGAATTAGCATTCTTCCATTTGTATTAGTGCAAATAAAATTGCACTGCAACCAAATGCAACAATATCTGCATCAAATACCCCTCTCTGTTAGAGTTCGATCAGTTAAATTAAAAAAAAAACATTCTCATTCATCTTTTTTTTTTTTAAAATCTCCAAACTACCCCTTGCTTATTTATTTGAATGATTTATGTTTCAATTAATTTCTTAAATATAATATTGAAGCCCTCTCAGTTTGTTCTAATAGATCCTTGCAGATTTCTAATTGTATTTAATATTTAAATGAAGTGGAGGATGTTTCTTTTTGATAAATATAAATTTAAGATTTTATTTTTTTTCAATTTATTAGAGAAATGAATGGATGGTTTTTATATTTTAAAATAAAAAGAGATATTCATCTCAGTGAAATGAAATAAGAATTTAAATAAACTTGTTTTTTTCCTATGTCAATAAAATGATTCCTGTTATTTTATATAGTTTCTTTTGGAAATGGAGTATTTTTAGGTCAATTAGGATATTAGAGAAAAGGGCGAAGACAAAAAAACAAAGAAAGTTCAGGTGATAATTTAATGCATTTCGTGTCTGACCCAATGACCACATAGTATAGGGTGGTCTTTGTCACAAATGAAAATTCTGAAGATAATAGCGGAATCTTTATAATCTACCCATAAAATATTCATTTGTTGCTAATAAGAAAACTTCGTTTGATTGTTTAGGGTTGTATAAAACAAATATTAATTTTCACAATAGCCGATATTAACAATTGTGGAAAAGTAACATTTATTCTTATGTCATTTGTCAAATAGAAGTTGATCTTTTGAATCTCAACTCAAATAGTCAAGTGGGAGTACAATTTATTTTCGGGTAAAAAAGATATAATATCGGAAAAATACCTGACCAATCAACTGGAATCATACATTTACTAGCAAATCAGATGTTATTTATGAAAATTCATGGATGGGTTTTTGATGAAGGGTGATTTGGCATGACCTAGCAAGAAGGGGATACGTATGCGCGATCAGATCGAAAGATGACAACTCAGCTAGGTAAGCCCAATTCGTAACATTCGAAATTCGGGTATTTAGCCACCTTCGCCTAAAACCCACCTCGATGTAGAGGCACCTCGACACCCAATCCAGTTTGGGACTAAAGAGTCGAAGTTCTAGCTTAGAGCTGATGAACGAAAACACCATGTAACCGACTCCAAAGGCCTCTCCAACAGATCCCGAATCTCTTGAGGTCACGATGAGCCAACAAATCCCGAATTTCCTGAAATCACGATAAGAACTCAACCCGGTTCCGCCTGAATCGGAGGTAGACGATAAACCTTATCAACATACTTCTTTCCTTAAAAAACGAAACCAACCTTATCTTCACAACCCGGGGATCTCGAAGCTCTTTCATAAGGCCCATGACTACTCAAGTATATAAAGACTTGAAATCTCAAGGCAAAGGTACGCATGATTATTCTACTCACTAGTACTCAAGCTCTCAAGCATTCAGTTCGCATTCACAGTATAAATATTGACTTAAGCATCGGAGCGACCTCATCAGGTTTACTACCCCAGGTTCTCTGATCCATTGCTTTGCGGATCGGTCCAGCTCACCGCCCATTTGAAATTCGGATCGCCTTCAAGTAGGAATAACCAGATCAGGCACCATCAATTTTGATTGGTTAAAATCCTTTTCATACCATATCTTTTCCATGTCATAGATTTTTCCTATATTATCACGTTAAATATTGTTTTCCCAAAAAAAAATCCAAATTTTCTTCCGTTTTTCCTTTTACGTGAAACCAAATAGAGCTATAAATATGTAATATTTTAACAATGTTTATAGTTGAGTGTGGGTGGGTTCTCAAACGACAAATAGTGCTCTCTCAGTAGACGGCAGGTGTTAGGAGGTTATTCAAGGCAATAAAGGGGAGGCTGTTTCAGTAATTGTGCATTGTTTTTGTTAGATGCGAAGACCGATTTGCATAATAACAAGATTTGCCTCGACGCCTCGACGGAAGCCAATGCAAAGAGCACTGCACAATTGCACTGTTGTAGATGGTGATGCCGGATGCATGGACACATGGACACATGGACTACTTTTTGAGGCATCCGCACATGTTGTCTTTTTAGATTTGACAGGTGGCTCACCCCTCTCTTGATTATGCATGTATTTTTTGCTATACTTCACGATTCCAATGTAAAAATTCATCACTGCATACAATACAGCTGGGGCCAGCGCCGCAATTTGGAATCATAGAATAATTGTGGTGGGATTTGCTATTATATATCTACCTCACAACAACGGCCTAAAACTGTTTATGTGTTGTTTCCATACCATCCAAGGAAATAAATAAGTGAGCCACATGATCAAGATCTACATACCAAGACAACTGATTGGAATCAAAACAGGCTCAAGTAGTGAAGCAAAGCCCAAAGGTTGTTAGGACTTAGGAGGCCCCACCCCTCCTCAGGCTCAGTCCAGATATCATATTACAATAGGCACGACACGAGCGTGTGTAAGCAGTAAAACACAAATTGGGCGTACCCAAAGAATGTATGTTATCAAGATCAACCAGCAAGGACAAATTCCTAGCCGTTGAATTCATTGTCACACTTGGAATGAGCAAGAGGGGCTATTGTATTTCTTTAAATTTAATTTTTATTTGGGTATTCCTTAAAATTAGAGATGGAATATTCCCATGATTAGGATCATATGGTATATGCCGATGTGTCATTAGGTGGTTTTGTTATGTTCCAGCCAAGCGTTGACCCCGCTCATTGATTAGTGACAATCTGGACTGGAGGAGCCCATATTCCAAACGCGTACCTATGTGCTGTGGGCCCAAATTATCATATTATAATTATCCTGATCAGTTGACAAATAGGCGTTGGCAATGGCAGGCAGTGTAGACAGTAGAGTACCATACACGTTTATTTGATAATTGATAGTGTAGATTACCATAAACGGCCCTCTTGGTTAGGTATATGAACGATCTATGTGGCTATTTCTATCCTTAGTTAGGGATGGTAATTTTCCCCATCCCCGATGAGACCCGATTTTTCTCACCTCAATAGAATTGGAGATGAGGATTGTTTTGGTGAAGCAAGGATAAGGATGAGGATTAATAGGAATTCCCGATGGGGGTCAGGGTCGGGAATGGGGATTGAGGTCCTTGCCCTGTCCCGACCCCAATTATGTATATTATATATAAAAATCAAAATATATTTAAAATTCTATTTATAATTAAACTTTTTTATTTATTTTACAAATAAATACTATTATCTAAAAACATTTCAAGGGTTCAGATCCCCATAGAAATCCATCCCTGTCGAGGATTGGGGATGGGAACGGGATTAATTTCATAATCAAGGTCGGGAATGGGAAATATGGTCCCTTCCCCAAACCCTCCCCGTTGCCATTCCCAATCTTGGGGTTTGGGGGAAATATGCAAATGCTCGCCTTGTTTCTCCATCTGCTTAATCAGAATTCAAAAGCATATGAATAATGTATATGCATCATAGGAATTATTACTTTTTTATGATATAACTGATTTATCATTATTGATTAAGAAGAGGCACCGGCTTACTAGTCACTCAAAATTAGGGAACGCAAAGGGTGGGTTTTCTAAATTTTAGATTTTATCTCCTTGTACATGAAAATTTTAGAATCTAAACTCTCTTCGTACATGAAAATGCAAAACCCTCACAACCTTATCCTCCCCACATTTAAGAGTAAGGCAGATTGAGTTTAGAACCTACATCTAATTTTTCATTATTCTTGTTATAAATAATAAATAAATAAAAAATATGAATAAACATAAAAAAATTTAATTATTTAATTAAAACTTATAAAAGAATGCATAATTTTTTAATTATCCTTTATATAAAACTTAAAAGTATTATTAAATTCAACACCTAATACATAAAGTTCATATATTTTTCAATAATATGCAAGTTGGTAAAGATCGGATTTAACCTAATATCGTATCTTACCCATACCTATATGGGTCTATTCATATCCTAAAATCTGTATTTTAAACAAAAAAAAAATCAAACAAATCGGGTACCCACTTGATATGGTATAAATTGCTATCCTTACCCAAAAACTAGGCTAATATTTGATTCCATGGGCATTTATTGGAAAAATGGCACCACATCGGTGCGACATAGGTGTTGATATTTATTCTTCATGAAATAACTTTTTGGTTTCAATATTTATCAAATAAACACTAAAAAACAAAAAAATGCTTTGATTTATGTGCATAAGGCCAAGTTTTTTAAAATTGGACTGGACAAGGAGCCATTATGGGGACTGGTTCCCAAGTTGATGGTCAGACCATCCAGTTCGAACAAACGACTTGTTTTGACTAAAAATATAAAAAATGACCAAAAACTATTGTTTGGATCGACAATTCGACTATTCGGGTCAATGAGTCATCGACCAAATCAATAATTTTAGCCAAAAAAAAAGGTTTTAGGGTGAAACAAAACCAATTACATGTGATTCTCGATTTTTCCGATCCAACTATCCAATTTGGTCCGATTTTGAAAACCATGCATGAAGATTGGAGGAAACTTTAAATTCTAATTTCCCCCAAATGTTAGACATTTATTGAAAGGAAATATTTATGTGGCATACTTTAAGATTGGAGTGTAAAATAACTTTACAACGTATTACTTTGAACCCCAAAAAGATTCAACCAGATAACAAAAACAATAATTATTTAACAAACATTTATCTCATAAAACATCTCTCAATAAACGCCCACTGAACCAAACACGTTTCCATGGCGAGAGGTGGAGGACTCGGTCCAATATTTGTATAGAGGAAAGGGAGGGAGTCTACGGCCCACGAAGTTGTCAAGCAGTAAAATATGTACAAACAGAGGAAGCAACGGATGTCTTGAGATGCTTGAGTCCTTGACTAGTCATCGGCGCGTGGGGAGGTCTAGTAATAAAATGACTCAAATGCCCTTCATTAATTTTCTCAACTGGCAAGTTATCGAAGGGTATGTCGGTAAAAGCATGTAAAATTATATTTTATGAAGCTTAAAAGCGAGGTGGGGTAGAGGCAGAGAAAACAAGAGAAACGGCTCGTTGGGTGGGGGAGTGGCCTTCTTATATATTTACAACTGCCACCCATTACAGATGGGCAGGCCTGGCTTTTCCAATTTGAGCCTTTTTTTTGTTTATTTCCGAGTTTTTCATCTTTCAAATCAAAAAACATAAAAAAGAGAGAGAATTTCTAGGGTTTTTCAATATCTCTCTTTTCCTCTATTTTTGGGTTTTCTATATTAGTTGTGAGGAATATCTGTAAAGGTGCCAAAAACCACCAAACGGCTATAATTTTCCGTTCCACCTCTCAGAGACCAGCAGAGCAGCCGAAGATCGCCGAAGTTCACTGAAGATAACCGTGTTTTCGACTTTCTCCGGTCGGAACATACAGTTCGTTTTCGACCCTTATCGCCGATTTGAAAGCTGATCTGATTTCCTATAAAGCCTGAGACGAACAGAGAAGGGAGGCAAAAAAGTGTGGATTAAATCGACAGAGGCCAATCCTTTTCTTCAATTTAGTGGCCATGATGCCTGATGGAGGTTACTATTGCTCCAAAAAAACGGACGATATCTGTGAAGGTGTTTGTGGGCAGGTATTAGTCATCCCTTTTATCTCCACCAGTCCTCCTCCTCTCTTTTTTTCCTTATTGGATCTGCTTTTATTTTTTATTCTATCATTTTACTTTACTATTGGTTTTTATCTTCTTTCTCGCCATGTTTAATTTCGATTAATGTAAAACGGATTACTTTCCGGTCTCTATCCGTGTTCTTATGTACTTCTTCCATGGCCATTTCCTTCTGAACCCCTAGCTGTTCGTTATTATCTGTTGGCAAATTTTATATGTTGATTGTTGTTGCTACGATCTCATGGACTTTTTTCTTTTCTTTTTCCCGAAAATTTATGTCCTTGAAAAGGGGCAATGTATTGAAGGGGGATTTTGGAACTTAAGAATTGGGGTTCTGGATCGGAGGACTGTATGCTTTAGATGAAATTATTTCAAGTCCTGCCATTTTTTCGTGGCAAAAATCGAATCTTTCAGGCATTAATCCTTCAGTTTGATTACCAAATGGCTAAAATTGATTCGTGTTCAAGGTGATTCTACGATCATGTGGTCTTTAGACTCTTAACTCTGGGTATTTGAATAAAAAAAAATTACATTTTCTAAAAAATGGCGGCATAAATATGGATTGAATGCCGAGTTTTAATCACCGAAATTTGTTCAAATTTATGATGGGATGGTTTTCCTTTGATAGATTATGATTACATTCGTTATTTTTTCTGGGTAACTGACAAAACTTATGCCTTCTTCAATATACAGGATGCAACTCGCGCAGCATTGAGCATGTCAAGACTCCGATGTATGCTGAGAGGGTTGGATTTTAAAACCTTCCTCCTTCTGTTTGTTATGGTTCCGACATGCATCTTTGTTATCTATTTGCATGGGCAGAAGATTTCATATTTTCTAAGGCCAATATGGGAATCTCCACCCAAACCCTTCATAGATATCCCCCACTATTATCACGAGAATGTGTCCATGGAGAACCTCTGCAAGCTTCACGGCTGGGGAATCCGTGAATCCCCGAGGCGTGTCTTTGATGCTGTGCTCTTCAGCAACGAGGTGGATATACTGACCATTAGATGGAAGGAATTGTACCCCTACATCACACAGTTTGTTCTTCTCGAGTCAAATTCAACTTTCACAGGTTTGCCAAAGCCGCTGATTTTTGCAAGCCACCGAGATCAGTTCAAGTTCATTGAACCTCGTCTAACTTATGGGACTATTGGGGGGAGATTTAAGAAGGGGGAGAACCCATTTGTTGAGGAGGCTTATCAGCGAGTAGCATTGGACCAACTTCTTAGAATAGCAGGCATAACCGATGATGACTTGTTGATAATGTCTGATGTTGATGAGATCCCAAGCGCCCATACTATCAATCTCTTGAGATGGTGTGATGACATCCCCCCTGTCCTCCATCTTAGGCTCAAGAATTACCTCTACTCTTTTGAGTTTCTGGTGGATGATAAGAGCTGGAGAGCTTCTGTTCACAGGTACCAGACGGGTAAGACAAGGTATGCTCATTTTCGTCAGACAGACTATATCTTGGCAGATTCCGGTTGGCATTGCAGCTTCTGCTTCCGCCGTATAAGTGAGTTCATATTTAAGATGAAAGCCTACAGCCATGTTGACCGGGTTAGGTTCCGTCATTACTTGAATGCCAAAAGGGTTCAGGATGTAATATGCAAAGGGGCTGACCTTTTTGACATGCTTCCGGAGGAGTACACATTTAAGGAGATCATTGGAAAGTTAGGACCCATTCCTTCCTCTTTTTCTGCAGTTCATCTTCCAGCATATCTTCTAGAGAACGCTGATAAATACAAATTTCTCCTGCCGGGGAACTGCAAAAGAGAAAGTGGCTAACTACCCTCTCCATTAGGTTTCTGGGTTTGCTTTGTAAAGTTTGAGATGCAGCTTGTTTGGCGCTCTGAGAATGGTCAATGGGACAATTATTGACTGTGTTGCGGTTTGCTAAGAATATGCCAGATATGGGACAAAGCTTGGATCATTCTTTAGAGAGAGTGTGAGACTTCTTGGATCTACTGGGTGAAGCTTTGTATATTTCCTTTTCTGCTGTTGGGTTTCATCCCGGTGGAGTCAGATCCTTTTGCCAAACATGGAGCTTGCAGTGTGGGGAACAGTTTATCTCTGTGGATAGCTTCGGTATCACACTCTTGTTGGTATATATTGGTTCCCCAATGCGAAACAAATAGTCACATTTCCTGAGCTTTCTACTGCCGCCGATTTTGTTTCCTTGAGACTAATTTATTCATATACTCTTACAACTTTTGCTGTTATTTAACTTGTTAATTCTTGTACCATCTGATTTCTTTTGGACATCTCCTCTATATTTCTGATTGAATTCTTTATCCACGCCAATCAAATTGTTAAGGAGGTTGTCAATATTTTTGGCAAACTTGTGAATTGAACCAGATAATTGATTTTATCTGCTGGTTTTCTGTTGTTAATTCTGCCATGTCTACACTAGACATGCCATCTTGAGCTCCTCCACTAGCTCCAGGCTGTATGTCTACCAAATATAGACAGGATAACTTAAAGTGAGATACCATCAAACCAACTGCATAGACAACCACATTATAAAACACATCATTTCTGTATTCTTGTTGATCCCATTCTACATTCTCAGTAATATTCTATGCTGTCACCCAAGGTCGGTCCGCAGACCTTGAGTAAATGGTATTCTAATTGTACTATGTTACTGGGAGAAGCTCCATATGAGCATTATCTCAAACATATGCTTCCCAAGTAAAAACAACCGCCTCTTGAGTCTTGGATAATAGAACCTACCTCTCCCCTTGTAGAGCTGTAGACTTGTAGTTTCATCCAAAGCTTGCAAAGGATGGGGTGGGTGTACCTGGGTTCTAGGCGAGTTGTGAAGTGGCACCATCTCCATCTGGCGTCTTTGCTCTTTAGAAGGCTTGTTGGGAATTTATGGTTGACGAGCGCCGACGGACGGGTCACTTCAAGGTGGGACATTGTGTGTTAGATCCATGAGGGACTGAGGGTGCGGTCTACTCACCATTCCACCCACCAAAGAAATAAGAAATGGGTAAAAAAAAAAAAAAGCAAGGACAAAATCGCAGATACTAAATTACTAATACTATTTGGTTCCACTTCGTCTGAATTCTGAAAGTCAAGGGTGTTTATTTTGTTAATCCAATTGGAGTTCAGCGTTTGGTTGCACTTATTATGTCTGTTCCGGTGCTCAAGACGGTACTAGTTGCAGTCTTTGTGTTTTGCCATACCAACCAGGTTCATGCGACACCTTGAAGTTGAAGGACTGCTGGGACTGGTTTGATCTTGGTGGTCCTTTCTTCCGTCGCAGGAAGAAGAATACTGGTTAATGTAAAACAATCTAGCTAATTGATTTTGGAAAAGATTCCAGGTCTAGCGTTTGTATTAGGAGATGGGTCTAGTCCCGGTCCTGGAGTTTCTGCTGACTACTTCATGGAAAAATGATGAAAGTTTAAAAGTAGAACAAAAAAAAAAAAAAAAAGAGGCATAAAAGAAGCAAGATGGATGAAATCTGGTAATGGAGCGCTGGCAACTAATGTGACAAATTCCATCCACTCTTTCTGTTTCCAAGCATAGGATTTTAATAAATCGGTAGTCTTTTTATATGCGAGACAGGTGGTAGGCTATTGGAAGTTGGAACATCTCAAATGTATTGGGACTCTGTAATTCTTCGCCCGGTCGTGAGCGGCGATACATCAATTCCGTGTGTTGCTTCTTCCACCGTCCAGGTATTTTAATGATTTGACTTGGGTGATACCCATTCTTCAAACAACAACAACAATGTAACTTCATTTGCATTGATGTAAAATTTATTTTATTTTTTGTTTGGTTTGTCTTAACCGTATTTCGATCGAGTACAGTGATAAGTAAAATAAAAACTGAAGAAAAAGCGAACCGGAATTCGTATTCTTGTCATTTAGTCATTTACAACTTTAGTATATACTACTATACTAGTGCAAAATGAAATGAAATTGGGCTGTAAATAAACAGATGCTAATTAATATTAAAAGAAGGAAAGACGTCCTACAACTTCAACTTTTAAAAGACCTTCAATAATCCCATTTGTCACAAGGTTTTTTTAAATCACGTACCTTCTTTAAGGGGTATTCCCTGATCTGAATTGTTTTACTTGTTGCAAGTTTTAAAAAATAAAACAAATTAGTTGGTTTGAAAAAAAAAAAGAAACAACAAACATATACTTGGTTACATGTTTTTTTTTTTTTTTCAAAACCAAAACATATATTCTTAAGGCTCAGTTTGGAAGGAGTACAGATACAAATTTGTAGAGTGTAAAACTATGTATTTTTTGTTATTTTGTATGGATTTGTATTGTATTTATTTGTATTTGTATTCCTAAACTAAGGCTCAGTTTGGAAGGAGTACAAATACAAATATGTAGAGTGCAAAACATTGTATTTTGTATGTATTTGTACTATACATATTTATATTTGTAGTCCTTTCAAACTGAGTCTAAGGAATATAAATACAAATATGTGAGGTGCAAAACATTGTACTCTGTATATATTTGTACTATGCATATTTGTATTTGTACTCTTTTCAAATTGAGCCAAAATTTCTAGTTTAAAGAATATGTTTTCATACGGTTATTTAATATCATGTTCCATGAATTATATAATTTTTACAAAATTTGTTTCTTCTACAACAACTTTGTTTTTTACTTTTTAAACCAAATATGAGAGTTCAAGAACATGTTTTTGTTTTTTGCTGATGTGGCAATTTCATAAATTAGAACTCCTAAATTGCCATTTGGTTTGCCATGCATAGGGATGGTAATTTCTATCCTATCTAGCAGGTACCCTTGACATGTGTTTTTTTTCCCGAAAAATGGATTTTGGGGCAGGGATGGATTTTGATATTTTACAACCTGTACAGGTATAGGTAGGGTATGGTATTGGATTAAACTTGACCCGTATATTATTGGAAGGCACATGAACTTATGTATCAAGTGTTGAATTTCATAATATTTTGAATTTTATGTGAAGGGCAATTGATAGTTTATGTATTTTCTATATATTTTAATCAAATAATTGGAAATTTTGATGGTTGTTCATGTTATTTTGCTTTTTTTATTACTTATATATTATAAGAAACAATAGGAAATTAGATATCGGTTATAGACCCAACCCAACCCACCATTTGGGTAAGGTTAAGGACGGTTTTGCATTTCATGTATGAGAAGGTTTGGGTTTTGAAAATCCAACCTGCTACAAGTTTTGAGAGGGTATGGATTAAGAGATTTAGAAAGGCAAATAGAATCTACAATTTACAATACCCTCCAGAAACCTGGCCCATTTTCCATCTCTAATTATGTGATTGCAAACAAAGAGGTAGATTGATTAGAAACTACATTAAATGGGCCTAGACAAGCATTATTTTGCTCTCAAACTGGTACATTCAGGCACCTATAAAAACAGCTGATACATCCGGTAGGTCCCCCATCTAGGCTAGTGGTGTTTTGGCCATTTTTGCTGAACGGGTTACTCAATATTAAAGGTTATTGAGTGATAATTACTTTATATTTTTTGATTTACTTTATATTTTCTGATTGTTATTTGACAGGAGAGGCCATTTTGGAAGCATCTGAAAGCTCAAGTCATTGACATTGTCAGCAAAGCGGAGGGAGGTTTCAAATCATTTCCTCGAGAAGAATATGAGATGTAATATTTATGTCCCTCATCTGGTACATTGTGTAGCTCAACATAAAACATACGTTAACAAAGGGGGGGTTCTTTTTTTGGATTTTGAGAGTAAAGAAAGCTGTTCAATGTGATTTTGGTTCCCATTGACCAAGAATCCTATGTTTTTTTTTTTCAGATTTATGTGGGGATCACGGAAAATTTATTTTCTTGGGTACCACTTACCACTTACGTAAGTAAGTGATACCCATCTACTGGGTGGATAAATAATTTTTCCACCTTGAGGAAAAGTTGACAACACTTGAATAGAACAAAAATATCCCTTTTAATAATAGATTTTTTATGGCTAAAATGGTCATTGCCTCATTTACATGAGATATAAAAGAACATGAATAAATGCACTTACAAGGATAAGTGTTTCCCAGAAAAAACTTACCCAGGTAACTACATTTACCCGAATAAGTAACTTACCAAAAAGCGAACAAAGCCAAAATATGAACTAATAGAATTATTAAAAGAATCATAACACATTGCACTATTCCCTTGTAATGCATCCTATATCGCACATCTGGTACATTGCGTAATTTCATCACGGGTCCTTCCAATCCCGGTTTTGTGTGGTCTTATTACCCCTCATTTGTAGGGGATGAGTATGAGTTTGGCTGTTTGTTTGGAAGAAAAAGCTACTGCTTTGAAGCTATATAAGCTCGTTTGGGGTAAAAGAGTAATTGCAATCAATATTCTTTTAATTAAGAAAGTAAATAAAAAATAAATAGGGTAACGTGTCAAAGCTTCAGAACAGTCCAAGCTGTTTCTCTTTTCCAACCAGCCAAACCTTTCTCCATTTGTAGGGGATACAATCATACAACTGTATATCTTGAAAGCAAGTTTTAAAATATCACAATGCATATGTATTGGCTTTTGAACCTAGTAATACTGGAATTAGGGGAATTTTTTCATGTCCAAAAAATAATATTAGGGTGGGTATTGATTGGAACTAAAAGAACAATGTATTGATGCTTTTAAGTGCAAGATAGTGAATTTTTAGTGTCAAGCTTATCAATACTTTAACCATGCTTGAAAGGGCAGGGTGAAGAAAAATACCAAAAAAGAGGTATATGATTGATTTGAATGAAAATAAGAGAGAAATAAAAACTTGAGGGAAAGTTGCTAATAAATTTTGTAAAATTTCTTGAGAACTTTCTATCCATTTTCTGTTGCTCTAATTTTCTTTCAAACCAGACACAGAAGGGAATACACAAGGGTTTTACATCGTCTAATTAGCATGCCTTTGATGTTGATGACGATTAAAAGAGGATGAAAAATACCTCCCTCTGCGTTAAAAAGCTTTCATTCAACAGAGACATGGAGAAGAATGAGCAAAGTACCAAATCCAATAAAACATGTTAGGCTGGCAGCAGGCATTGCATCATACAATATACATTTTAAGACCCATGGACATAACCTTCTAAAGAGAATCCACCAAGCACAGGCGGGGAGAAACATACTAACATACTGGTCTTGAAGCTTAGGTTGTGTCCGCTCTCTATAGTCGGTCTAACCAACCCATAATACTTTCTTGCGAACCAAACTGCAGATCCTGCAAAAAAAAAATGTCAATCATACACCCAGGTATAATTACCAAGTTCACAAGATCAATTGATTGATGAAACAGAAACCTAGGTATATATATCAAGACGTATTGCTCTGATGGTTAACTGCCCACGATTGGTGACTGGTTAGTAGAAGATGAAACTTACCGCAAGCTGAAAATCTGTTATACCGATCTCTACATCATCAAGGTTAGGGATCCCAGATGCTGTGTTGACATCTGTGAGTGCATCATTCCTGTGACAACTTAAATCTGAGAGACCCACTGAATTATCTATTGGAGTGTAAGAATCAAAAATCTCATCGCACAACAGTAAGTCATCCATGGCATTTGGATCTGGGTCTTCAACAGGCTGAGATTCACCCGCCCACCATGCAGGATCCAGCCTATCATCATCCAGACTAACAGCAGAGAGAGGAGGCTGAGGTGCATTTTCAATGAACTCTGTTTCCTAATTCACATAAAGTAATTTCAGTGAGGAAGCCCATCTAGTCAAATATACTGCCATGCATGAGTAACTCTATTAAGAATTCATATATCAACTTTTATTTTAGAATTACAACAGAATATGCTTTTGGAAGCTTGACATGTTAGGACTTAAGACCAACAAATGCTTAGATTCCACCAGGGATCTTACAGCTTAAGTCAACCTGATTGATGATCAAAATCAACTGATGGAGATGATTAGTCATTCAATTGGGTCAACTTTGAGACGGGGAGATCCTAATGTGGCACCACCAAATTTAATGCCACTCAATTCCGATGTATTTACTGCAGGGCATTTGGTTGACCATTTAGTCTGACTGTCCAGCACCAAGATTTTCTTTTCTGCCAAGTAAAAAAGTAAATAACTAGCTAAGATGAGTTATGAGTGTACTTTCTCTTCATTGATGACATCACATAGAGCACCCTTTCTTGGTTGACGTATGTCAGGAGTCTTTGTTTTGGGAGTCCTTGGACTAGCTTGGACCATCTCTATTTCGGCATCACTCTTATCAGTATGCTTCTTCTGTTGGTAGAAAATTTTTGAAACAACATATTGACCTTCCTTTTCATCATTTTCAGTCCCTAGATGGTATTGATGCATCACCCAATTGTACTTATCAGGCTTTGACCCCTTCTTTGAACTTTTATAGAGAACCATAATCTTCTTAAAGCCCTTCTGCATTCCATTTTCAACCACAGGTTTGGTTTTACCAGTTTTATGCCAGCGGACATGCTCCTCTCCCTTGTTACATTGATGATGAATCTTGCGGCGCTTGCGATGTCCAATTGAATATGCATTGGCTGTTCTATGGAAAAAATAAACACTACTTCCATCTTTCTTAGCACCTGAAGAAAAACCAAACATAATAATAAAAACTATGGATCATTTGACATGAATCAAGATACCAATGCATAAGTCAACTGAACTTCTTCACCTAGAAAAAAACAACTAAACCAAGCTATTTTATGTTCCAAATATGATTTCTAAATTCAGACTACAAACCAGATGTAAAAACCCAACCATTTATTCATTGACTTGAGATGGGACTTGAATATAGGACAGTTTTGAGAGTGCATGGATCACCTTGTCTTGAACATTTTGTTTTTGGCTCAATCAAGACTTAATGGGGATTGGACCTCATCAGGATTGAGGTAACCCATCAAGATTACACTCACTGAACTCAACAGAAGCAGCAAAATCTATTTCAAATCTTCAGTTTTCAACATGTTATCTTAATTTAAAAAGGATCTTAAGATACACAATAAGGTCAAGAACCTATTTTTCCCAGGGTTAAGAAAAGCCACAATTTTTGTTAATATTCATCTTTATAGTTCTTTTCTCCATTTGATATCTATAATACTTGGTTTCATCAATATCTATCTGTTTCCTCACCAGGAAGATTTTCAGGATGCGTATAATAAATTCCTTCATTTCCCTCAAGTGTAGGAATGAGTTCATCAATGAACAAATGGGGTTCTGAATCTCCAACTCCAACTTTTCCTGCCAAATGTTCTAAAAGTTCTACATCAGATGGATCAAACTTTACACCAGCAGGCAAGCCTGGCCATTCAAGTGAAACCTGCAAATTACAAAGAAACTAAGAATGAGATCATTCATATCCATTCTAAACATTAGAATTGCTCAATTATATCCAGAAAGGTGTTTCTATATATGCTATAACTATGGGACAAAAAGGTCATATGGCAGTCTAATCATGAAACAGGATGAAGATACACAAATGGTGCACATATAAATAAATGGTTTCCATTCAATGCTTCTAGCCACCGGTTCCAGGACAAAGTTCTACATGATCAGAAAATTTCAAATATATAATCGCTCATGGTTTATGAGAAACTCAAAAAGCATGTTGGGGGGGATAATTCACAGCCAGTATTTTAAACGGCGTGGGAGGTGTATGCCAGAGGCGTACATGCTTTAACATTTGTAAGGAGAAAAGTAAAAAGTGTTTCAGTCACTTAGAAATCCTTCCTCTTCAGATTAACAAAGCATAAGTGACAGAATTTTATCATTGATGGTTGGCTAAAGTTAGGCTCCATCAGTGGCAAGTTTGAAGAGCTGACATTTATGATCAGGGATCTGCTGAATGGGGGCAAACAAACTCATTCATGCTGTGGCTCTGCAGTTCAATGGAAAATTAGTATCATTGTGGTTTGTTTGCAGTGGAGAACTCCACAGACATCAACCCCCCTCATGTATTCACAAGAGGTCGGCAAAAGAAATTTTGGACTTCTATCATGGCATGCACCAAGCAAACAGTATTGCGAGAATTTAAGTGCTGTTCTCCACTACTTAATAGGAAATTATAGACATGATGATTAGTTTCAGAGTGAATGCACTTCCTTCTGCAGGGTGTTCAAGAGGTGAGCATCCATTAGTACCTCCAAATTAATTTCTTGGAAGAAACATCAAGGCATATAGAATGGACAAGAATGCTTTTAATTACTTGACAGAAATAGAATCAGAAAAACTAGAAAACAAGAAGGAAAGATGACTTAAGTTTACTATGTATTCTCAAGATTTAAACCACAAATTCAAGAAAATTAACCAATAATTCTTGGTACCCTATCCCATATGTTCCCATGCATGTTAACTGTTTAAATATATAACAGATGAACATGAAATAATAATATTAGATGGTTTATTTATTTATTTATTTATTTCTGGAGGAGATGTTACATGGGCAGACATTAACTCCAAGACAGCCTTACAGCAAAGGTTGCAGAATTTACAAGAACTTTAAGAAGCATTAATAGCGAGCATGGCAGGATTGACAACATAACCAAATTAACATATTTATATGATCCCAAAGATCATTATTATCTTGTATTCTGGACTACCCGAAAAAAAGATCGTTATAATCCTGCTACAAGATAATTGCTCAACAAAATATATGCAAGTGAAAGCTGCTTATTATTTGTTTACTTTTGGCATAAAGAGTGTTGCACTACTAGATTACAGTCCTTTGGTTTGAGTCCCACTAACCAAGAGAATAGGAAGGATGGAGTCTCACCATTAGTGAGGAAGAAGAATCTCACTTCTCCAAGCAAACAAGTTGTAGAGTAGATCTTAATGCTTTCATAAATGTGGCAGAAGAGGGGTATATTAGCACTTATAGGCAAGGCTAAAAATAGAAACTATAATTTGTATATATAACACATTTTAAGGAAAAGAATTACAAATATCTTCTTCCAGGATTTTCAGTAATTGCCTTTTTGAGTAGGCTTCAATTTGGGTTGTGCCCATAGGGCTTGCAAGAAGTTTCAGGGAACCGTAGTAGTAAAGGAGACCTGTGGTATAGACCTAAAACCACATAGGTTTGACCCAGTTGTGTTGCAATTCTACACCTAGCCAGTGGACAGAACACTGATGTGAGCAACCAGATAACCTCAAATGTTTAACATTTGTCTGCATAGTTTCTATCTATTCACATTGTCAAGAAATATAATGATTTCACTTTACACTTGATGTCTTCGTATTGAATTAGTCTGATCAAAGTACTAGTCTAATGTTTGCTACTACCAATGTGCATAATCTAATTTTAAACATAACCGGTGCAACTTCATAAAATACGACTTTAGGCAACGACTCAATGTGGACAAGTAATTGCACAGAGGTAAATAATATTCTGATGAAAATAAAATACTAAACATTAACAAAAATAAAAATAGACAATCCCATCAAACTACAAATAAGTTTCAAGCTTACATCACTGTTATCAATGTGATGGTGGCAGTTAGGGCATTGTCGATTTGCCCCCAAGTCTTTGACCTGATGTGAAGAGAATTGAGTGGCATTTTTCACTTTAGCTGCAATTCCTCTACCATCGATAAGCCACGACCTGCAGAAGTAGTGTT
The DNA here is from genome assembly GCF_056320005.1 of Nelumbo lutea. Classification (NCBI taxonomy): domain Eukaryota; kingdom Viridiplantae; phylum Streptophyta; class Magnoliopsida; order Proteales; family Nelumbonaceae; genus Nelumbo; species Nelumbo lutea. Next base: position 8,649,225 of record NC_142687.1, read on the forward strand.
TTTAAAGCTAAAGAAATTTAAAAAATTTTGACAAGAGGTTTGCTTGCTAAAATAAACATCCTTATACACAGTGCCGATTTTGCATGAAAAGAGACACGATATCAGTTACAGATGTAAAAGTCAACTGGTAAACTTTAGCAACTATAAACAACAAAGGACATATGATTAGGTACAAGAAATGGTTCGAAGGAAATCATAACTGGAGTAGGAAAGATACAGTAATTTTTGCATCATGAAGATACGAGAGATGTGGTAATTTTGCATCCAAGTAGCTCCATCTACAAATGTATGAATTCCTTATCTCATCAAGATATCAGAGATTTTAGACACAATTTGAGTGGTTCTAGCATGGATACCCTAATGGTTTGTCAATTCAAATTACTAATGGAAGAACCGGAGTCTGATAAGAATAAATATATGAGTCTCTAAAGAACCCAATATGCTGCCTGATAAGCAGGTAGATTATAATACGTTCTAGAGGAGGCATCCCCAATGGAAGCTTCAATTTTTTTCTTAGAAAATGGAGGACGAAAGAAGCAATTACATCCTCTTGATTATTTGGGGTGAGAGGGGGGAGGTTAGTAAGGAGGATTTTGTTATAAACAAAAAGTACGCAGTAGAGCATACATACATCCTAAGCATCTTCTCGAATAAAAGGGAGTTGATTCAAGTGAAAACAATTGGAACATAACACAAAATCGTAATCATTCAAAGGTAAAGAAAAGAAGTCGGATACTCCTCCACAATGGCATTTCTCCCAAAAAGTGGTCCATCTCAAGATGAGAATGAGATAATCAAGCAAAGGAACGACTCAAATAAAAAATTAAGACGATCCTAGACGTGTTATACAATCGATGAATCGAAAGCATGCCCAGAGAAAATAAAAATCGAGCACTTAACAGACTTGAGAAGCTACTGAAACAAGAAACACTATAAGCATGGACATCATACAGGAGTAGAGAAGAAAAAATAAACATAAATCAGAAGAATACTATGATTACAGCTTAAATACAAAGATAATGTTGCGTTTTTTGTTAGCTCTTACTTGACCATTGTTGTTAACTTAAAACAGAGGAAGAAGGAAGAAGGTCCGCCACACAGAGAGAGAGAGAGCGAGAGCGAGAGCGAATATGGATGATGAGTACCATTTATATGACTTTCCTTTTCTCCACCATACGAATAAAAGTGTGCGCGGGAAACTTGGTCAGGAGCCGTTAGAAAAGGCTCGGGCATAAAACCGCAGTTTTCGCGCGGAGAATATCATATCTAGGCTAGCCACCGCGCTAGAAGCCTGAAGCCACCAAGTTTCCTGAGCCGCCACTCAACTACTCAAGTTGCTCGTTGGTAGAGCCTCAGGTTTGGCACCGGAGCTGAACGTTCGTGGGAGCCCGAAAAAACCCGTAGCACTGTCAGGGGGAGAGGAGACAAACTGGCTTCCTTGCCAAGCTAAACATGGAACCGCAACCGACGGCGATGAGGATTGAGGAATATAGTAGTTTTTTTTTTTTTTTTTGGAATATAGTAGTCGTTGAGCTCCGATTGTGAATTCTATTTGCATCACCTTAAACAATGCCACGTGTTACGTATGCACTATTCAACCCAAGATCCATACATAATTCTTGTAATGGAGTTTACTCTTAAGGACCCGGGCGATGCACAATATTACAATGAAAATTAAAAATTAAGGTAAATTGTAAACATCCCCCTGTACTATAGGGTCTGTCGTAAGATAAAGACCCTTTTCCGTTAGTTTTTCGTTGAAATCTAACCTCACAATAAACGAATAATGCAGATGTAGACATCACTGCTTCTCCCTCTCTCTCTCCCCGGATCTCTCTTCTTCCCCTTCCCCTTTCTTCTTCTCGCTTTCCCCTTTCCCCTTTTCCCTTTCCCCTCGCAAAGAAACATCTGCAAAAACCGTCTTCTTCTAGCTTCTCTTCACCGTCGAGAGAGAGAAGAACATTAACAAAATCGGCGTTATCAGAGACTTTACCACTTCCACGCCGTCGGTGTTCCTCAATGATCCCACGGACGAGCTTCCTCACTCTAGGAACAAGAGCCGAGCATCGTTGGTTAATACGGAAAGGATCGTAGAGGTAACTCAGCCACGGCAGATAATCGGACCAGTTAAAAGTGCCCAGGAGCTCAAACCCTTTCTTCACCATCTCACGGAGCTCTCTCACCTCTTCGCTATCTTGCTCCACATCGTACCTATTGCCAAATACACTTCCCATGATATTGTTCAGCGCAGCAGCTTGAAGGTGCTTGCACAAGGTCACGGCACCACGAGCAGACTGCTCCCCGGCTATGCCATTCAACATGGCAGAGCAGTCCATCTAACGCCCTGGCTCGTGAGCTGCAATGCGCTTTGGTGCAAAGAGGTGAGATGAAGCAATCCGCCTAAGAAGCCTCCAGTAAGATGTAGACGTTGCTAACCTACCCCACCACGGTGTAGTAGTACATCGACTGTAAATACTAATTAATTAAGGACTACTACTGATGAAACATCCAAATGTTAAAAAACATTCGATGTGATGATGTAGGTTTTACCTGTCCTTGTAGAGAGTGAGCACTGAATCGGCATGTATGAGATCGTATGTCCTTGGATATGTAGACATGGCTTCACACCTTCAATTCAGGGGAACAAGATCACCATTTGCATCTCATGAGTTTACTTTGAATTACTGGGAAAATGGGATAGAGCAGAGAGCTTACCAGCCCTGATATGTTCCTATCAATCCACGCTCGTAAATTGCTCCAAGTGTGTTGATCTTCGCCTCTGTTGGAACAACATTCGTGACCCACACCGGGTCATCGATGAGAGCAGCAGAAAAGCCTCCCAGGTGAGCATTCATATCAAGCAAATTGCGGTACCTTCCCTTCTGAGCTAGCTGTTTGTTGACAACCTTGTAATGAGCTACTCTCTTCTTCCAGAGCTCTGTATCTTCCCTGGAGGTCTCTGTTGTAACTCCATCTAGGCTTCCACTACTAATTCTAGGCAGGACTGAATGTAATCTGTTTGGCCATTATTCCAACTATCCACCGGCAATTTCTTTTATGTCGGACACCACAGGCAGGGGAGTTAAGCATGTCTCCATCTTAGAGTACCTACATTGCTCGAGAACACAATAAGCACAAATTCAGCCACAGAGTAACGTGGAGAAACAACTGAAGAACGAAAAGGGCAAAAAAACAAAATAGAAAAAGTTTAGTGGAGGTATTTTGGTAATTTAACGCATTCCATGGGTCTTTGTCGCAAAACAAAGTGCAGGGGGTCTTTGTAATTTACCCTAAAAATTATTATAAAGAAAGAATGTAATGTTTAAAATAATTAATCTTTATTTTATTAACTTGTTATAAAATAATTTAGTAATTTAGTTAATTGGATTAATTATATTAATACTTTTTAATAAAAATGATAAAATGTTTATTAATTACTTAATAAAATAATTATTTTTCCATATTATCTGTTAATGTTTTATCTATTTATTTTACTTTATTAATGATTAAAAGTTATAATTCTTTGTAAATGTTACTTAAATATTAGCAAATATATCAAATTAGGTTGTAGTCATGATTTTCTTTAGGTTAATTTTTAGTCACAATTAAATTAATCTAAGCTCAAGTTCAAGGTTTAAAACTTTAGGTTAAGCTTTGGTTGGTCCTCAACTTGACCCAATCCCCTAAGTTGAACTCGTTGGAACAATGTGACAATCACCTGAGCTGAATTTGAAGGAGCTATGGGGATGGGCTACCCTCATTATGTAGCCTAATGAACCAAAAAACATATGAGATCTCACCCTAAATTTTGATAGTGTATTAACAATTTTATAGGTTGCCCATCTTGGCCCACACTTCAGGCCTAATAATATTTGTTTGTGCTTGGGACAATGACATGATTGTCTGTGTTAATTAAAATTTATATTTAATTTTACTTTATTATAAATGTATATAAAAAATTATATCTATATATTAATATGAAATTTTTTACTTGTATGTATGTAGCTTCTAGGTTTAGTTTGGGGTTAGCTTGGTTCCTGTTCGCTAGTGTTGTCACTAGATTCCAAAAATCTAATAGTCGATTTGACTCCAAATCCAATTATCCTATATTTAGATGATAGCACTTCCATCCAATTAATAATTGGATTAAATGCAAGTTTAAACACAATAAGATGGTTGTGAATTAAATATGAATCTAATCCAAAATCTGACATAATAATAGGATGTGAATGCAAATATATAGATTTCATAATCAAATGCAGATGTAGATGTAGATGGATCTGATCTAGATTTAATCCATTTATGGTCATATTGTTTGTATTATGTGTTTGGTTGGTGTAAATTTGCTCTAGACCTAGCTTAGAAGAAAATAATTGCTTGAGATCAAAATTTTATATGTCTAACTGAGTTTGGATTAAGTAATAAATGATCAACCCTAAGTAAGAGTTTGATGACATTTACAATAAATGACAGTAAATTTCGTTAATTTTATGCTAATTTATTATACCTTTCAATAATTAATGATTAAACATAAAAAAGATCAGTAAATTATAATAAAAATTAAATACTAGATTACAACAAATAATGATTAAAAATAAGAAAGTAAAAGTAAATTACAATAAAAATTAAATATTAAAATAACAATAAGTTACACTAATTTTGGATAAATTTGCACTAATTTTTTATAATTTTCAACAATTAATGATTAAAATAAGAAATTAATTATACATCACATTAAAAAATCAAATATTAAATAAAAATAAATGACACTAATTTTTAAAAACAAATTGTTGAACAATTATTAATATTCCAAACATTATTAAATAATACTCATAACTATTACTGGAATTATAGTTATTTCAAGAATACTCATAATAGCATAATTATTATTAGCGAGAATAATTATTATTACAATAATGATAATGTAAAAAATTATGTTGATGCGGAAACAGATCTGGGTCGGAATACTAATAATCCGGTCCAAAACAATCATCATCTTGACCCATTTTGTGCTACAGTGGTCGTTCAACTGGGAGACCACAGTAGAGAGAGACAGGAATAGATCTTGGTTGGTTTTTGAATGCAGGGCAAAAAAAAAAACAAAACAAAACGACCCATTTGATGCCAGAAGCAATTATTTATAGCAAAACCAATCCATTTGGTTTTAAACATATGGGTTGATTGTAGAAAAATGTCTTTGGTTTTAAACGTGCAAGTGCTCCTTTGTTTATGAGATTTTAGAAATCTTTGTTTTTTTATTGTAAAAAAACTAAAGCAACCTATTTTGAGGTTTTTAAGGAGAGGCATGTTGACATGGACCGTCTTGTTATATATATAATACACACGATCCATTCCATGCAGACGAATATACAACTAATGCAGCTGGGTAGAATCATGCTCTAGCTCGGCCCGGTCCATGATGAGATAGGCTTCTATCAGAGCAAATCTATGCCCACACCATTCTGACAGCCTTTTGTAACCTTGTATAAGGAATATCTCTCCATGAAATAAAGCACACAAGTAGGGAGATATTCTCAATGTAAAGCAGTAAAAACTGCCCGAATGGGCTTTGCCCTGACTGAAGCCAAACTCGCCCATGACAAGGCCCAGGAAGGCCTGAAGTTGAACTCAAGAGATCCGGCCTCCGTTCTTGCACAAGAACTTCTGAACCTGCCTTGCTCAAAACTGATCACTACTTGGTGCCTTTCAACTGATCCAAGGAGCTGTCCAGAATGCCAGCGTGAAGGTCTTCTTGTTGCTTCCCAAACTACAGAGTTACTTGGAATTTCCTTCTGCTACAGGGAATCTCAGAATTCTTACCATGATCTTGTGGAGTTTCCGGTGGGTGTTAGCATTGATGTGCACTCCAAATTTCTGATAGTTAATGCGTAGGCCTGATTGCTCACAGAACTCACCCAGTAATTGCTTCATTTTGACACAATTCTGGATATCTGCCTTTCATCTGCCATGAGTAAGTTGGACAGCCTCGGGCCATTATGTGCGAACCTCAATCTCTCTGTAAGAAGGGAGCCACATGCTTGATAGGGCCTGCATTGCCAAGATAAACAGAAGAGCCGAAATCGGGTCTCTTGGCCGAAGACCCCTGTGGCCTGTGTCAGTGGGTGGATGTTATCATGAAAATAAGTCATTAATTAACAGAAAAAAAATATACTGTTGAGAGGCACTTATGAACTAGCTTTCTTAATGGGGGTGGAGAAACCCATTTTCTCCAAAATTGCCCTTTCATAAAATTCCACCAATGTAACTTTTCCGTTTGATTAATAAAGTGAACTATTTTGACAAAAGAAGAAGAAGAAGTGGACTTTCTAACCTTAACCTTAAGGCTGTGCTTGGTTGTAATGCAAATAAATTTAAACTGACGCAAAACCATGACAGTGCAAATCATTTGAGTGTAAATTCTAATCTATTTTTGTTTCAATTTGTAGCTTATTTTTATTTGATTGCAGTGCAAATGAAAATAAATTAAGACATGAAGATGAATAAAGTGAAATCCAAAACAAAATTAAACAAGAATTTGCATTTTTTACATTTACACTCTCATGCATTTGTACTATTGCAAATAAATTTGCATTGCAACCAAACACAGCCTAAAAGCATTTGGTGGAGGACTTCCTAGATATATTTTTTTTAAAGACAAGCAGACTTCCTAGAATAAATCATTATGGGAAAGCCCTGTATATATGAAGGTAACAAAGGAATGAATTCACTCACTCAGAAATTAGAGTGCATACATTTTGGACCTTAGAAGAGGCAAGGTAGGCCGGAATAGAAGGGCTATGCCGAATGTTGCCCAACCCAATAAAAAAAAAAGTTCAGCTTCTGTCAGTGCAAAGCCCATTCAAACAGTTTTTACAGTTTTATATTGAAAATATTTCCATACTTATGTGTTTTATTTCATGGGGAGAGATATTCTCAATAAAATGTTGCAAGAGGTTGTTTGAATGGTGTTAGTACAGGCTTGCACTGACCAAATTTGAATTCAGCAAAAAGTGGTTGCCTAACATTTAAAACTGTTTTAAAAGTTTGTCACCCTACAAAAATACCCTGACTTGTATTTCTTGAATTTTTTCTCTAAGGGTTCATCCATTTTTTAGATTTTGAGAAGGGGGAAGTTGGTCAATGAAATTTGGTTTCCATTGACCAAGAAACTCATGATATTTTTTTTTCAAATTTGTGAGGTTAATGAAATTTAATTTCTCTGAGAATCACTTACCCATCTCCAAATTGGTAAATAACATTTCCACCTGCAAGGAAGTTACCAGCACTTGGATGGGACAAAATTGTCCCTTTTAATAATGGACAATTTTGTCCATCCAAGTGTTGGTAACAATATATATATATTGTTATATGACTACTATACAAAGAAAATACTTGCCTTGAGTATAGATCATGTACGGTTAATATTTTCTTGCGCACGTGCATAACACGTGTTTCTAAAATAGTATTCATAATAATATATAAAAATATAATATTAGTAAATAATAATATATATTATTATTATATATATTACTCTTTACTAATATATTTCCACTATCTATTATAGTATTGGCCAAGCGCGGGCTTATTTACAAGAAGTGTGCATCTGATCCTGAGCCCGTGGGCGTCAAACTTTGTTGAAACCTGATAAAGATGGGGCTGGGCTGAACAAACCCACAGGATTACCCGGTTCATGAATATAGTTGTATTAGTAATATATATCAAAGAAAGAAGGCAATCCACCCCGATAAATTTTAGTATAATTTATACAATTGGAACATTAACAAACAGGAGAATGAATCAAAATTCAATTGGAACATTAACAAAGGGAGGTGTTGGTAGATAAAACTCAAAAAAAATAACAAAATTCCGTGAGGTGGAGTGAACTATAAATTTCCCGAAAAAATAGTCATATGTGAGAGAGGGTAGCGAGTTCAAATCTTTCGATGGTGATATCAGTATTTCTAGAATTATCATGAGAAAATGTTTCTAATACACAGCCGAAATATACTGTGGGATGTTGTGGGGACAATCTTAGGGGCTGATTTGGTCTCGGGGGCAGTACATCCAACATCCGGACTCCGCCACATAATTCTGCCTTGACTGTCCAATAAAGAACGTGGTCCATCTGACGGTGGGATATGTTGATTGATAATATGTAGTTTTGGTGGTCCCTCCACCCCCAGCCTTTCTCTCTTTCATCTTTTCTTTGCTTGACGTCCAATCCTTATACGGTTTTCACTCGTCAAAATTACAGTACTATGCGCGTCCTCTGAAGTTGTACTCGTAATACTAGATAAAATACCGTACACCACATCAGTTGGATCACGTGGATCTGAAAAATAAGTATGACGTGGCATTTGATGATTGGTAGTGTGCTGTGGTGGCTGGTGGGTTTTTGTCCAGGAATCTAATTACGCACCAGGACAAGAAAACGAAACTAATAAATCCGGGAATTGAAATTATCTACTGTTCTCCTCGTAATAATGGCAAATTACGATTAAGACGGATCACTTTTTGCCCCCGTTTGACGAATCAACCACCCTAGCGCCATCAGCACGTCATCATCACGCCATCCAAGTGTTTTAGGTCGGGTTCATATACTATTTTTTTCGTAAAGTAGGGTATGTCAATGTCAATCATATAAATATTAGTATAAATATTCAGTATTTTGATGTATCAATCCGTCAATCCCCAAAAAGTTTAACGTACTCTTTGAGGGAGGTAGGTAGTCGAGTGAGCTCATAAGCGTGTAAAGGTTAAGCACGAGATCCCCTTGATATTATACCGTGTGCTTGTGCTTACCACTGATTAATGCAATACAAATTGTCTTTTGTCTAATTTGTGTATATTCTTGTTTCCTTTTGTGTGTTGTTACTTGTATTTGTAGGCTTTCTCGATCCCATCGAGTGCCGCATGGGGCCCCGTCGATTAGCCCCGTGACAGTTGGTATCAGAGCCTCGTTGACACTAGCGACTGTCAAGCCCAATGAGTCCCGGTTGTGCCCCGCAACAACACCAGCCCGATGAAGAAGTGTGATATGCGAGAGGAGATCCAGAAAGGGATCTCACGGGTCTATGATGAGGACAAGCCTAGAGGTAGCTCTCCCAAAGACAAAGGCATCAACTCAAAGCCTAGCAAGCATGACAAGTGAGTTGACAAGCTTGCGACCATGGACAAGCGCATCATGCGCTGTGAAGCAGTGGTTGGTGAAACTCGTGATCGTGTGGATGAGCTTCAACTCAACCTTGAGACCGTAGCAACGGTTGTGGAAAGATTGGAGGATCAGTCCGGTGACAGCTCCAAAAGGCCAAACAACCTACTAGAAGACCTGGTGAAGGGCCTACAGATTCAGCTCGACGACTTGAAGGGTGAGGTGACCCTTCTGAAGAGGCTGATGGCCAGTACAGCCAGTGCACCTACCGCTCCAGCCCCTCCAAAGATCAAAGTCCGCGAGCCTACCTCATATGTAGGGACCCGCGATGCCCGGGATCTCGACAACTTCCTGTGGCAAATGGAACAATATTTCACCGCCGCCAAACTCGTTGAGGAGGCGGCCAAGGTGCGTACTGTTGTTATGTATCTTACTGATGTTGCTATGTTATGGTGGCATAATAGATGTGCCAATGCAGAGCGAGGATTATGCTCCATTGATACATGGTCCGTGTTCAAGAGCGAGATAAAACGGTAGTTCTATCTAGAGAACGTGGAGTACCAAGCCCGTCGGAAGCTCAAGAACCTAAAGTACACGGGCTCATTGCATGAGTATGTGAAGGAGTTCTTCGCACTATCACTCGAGATCACAGACATGTCAGATAAGGGCTTGCTCTTCAACTTTATGGACGGCCTACAACAATGGGCCGAGCTTGAACTCTAGAGACGAGGTGTGAAGGACCTTGCCACAGCCATGGCCGTTGCTGAACAATTGGTAGACAACAGGTGACCAATCAAAGACGGCCCCAAACCCAACTCATATCAGGGCCTAGGGAAGATAGGAGGTGATAGGAAACCTTTTTATGGGCCCAAGGGAGACTCCGGGCCAAATAAACCCAAAACTTTTAAGTTCTACAGGAGACCTGAAGGGGACTTTGGATATAGAGGCGGTCAGTTTGTGAAGAGAACACCTTCAACACCATGCTTCATTTGTGAGAGAAAACATTGAACCAAGGATTGTCCTAGTCGGGGGAAGCTCAATGCCTTGCTTGCAAAGCTCAGTGATGATGAGAACAGCGAAGAGGAGAAGGAACCAGAGGAGACAAGAATGGGGGCTCTACGAAGACTCAATGCAATGAAGAAGAAGGCGAGCCCGCATGAAACACCGAAGTTCAAGCCGAAGGGACTGATGTATGTAGACATTCGCTTGAATGGTAAGCCCACAAGAGCCATGGTGGATACAGGTGCTACACACAACTTTATCTCTATGGAGGAGGCATCCCGAATATAACTTGCACCTACCAAGAAAGTTGGATGGTTGAAAGCTGTGAACTCTAATGCCAAACCCATACATGGTGTAGCTCATGGGGTGGTATTGCAACTTGGTGACTGGGAAGGGATGATAGACCTCTCAGTCGTGCCTATGGATGATTTTCAGGTTGTTCTCGGCATGGACTTCTTAACTCAAGTAAAGGTGGTGCCCTGCCCTTCCTCAACTTAGTGTGCATATTCGAGGATCAGGCTCCTTGCATGGATCTAGTTGTGCCAGAGACCAAGTCCATCCCCAAGATGCTTTCAACATTGCAACTCAATGATGGAGTGCGGAAAGGAGATACCACTTACCTAGCTACATTGATGGACTCCGACCTACCTGACCCACCAACCGGGCATATCCTGCCAGCAATTACAATGGCACTAGAAGAATTCCAGAATGTCATGCCTCCCACATTGCTGAAGAAGCTTCCCCCAATGAGAAAAGTTGATCACAAGATTAAGTTGGAGCATGGAACCAAACCACCAGCACGCCCGCCATACAGAATGCCTCCTCCCGAGCTGGCCAAGCTACGAAAGCAGTTGAATGAGTTGTTGGATGTTGGGTTGATTTAGCCTTCTAAGGCCCCTTTTGGAGCACCAGCCCTGTTTCAGAAGAAGCATGATGGATCTCTTCGGCTCTGTATTGACTACCGAGCTCTCAACAAGCTCACCATCAAAAACAAATATCCCATACCTTTGATGGCCGACCCTTTTGACCAGCTCAGCAGGGCCAAGTACTTCACCAAGCTAGACCTGAGGTCGGGGTACTATCAAGTGCATATAGCCAAAGGGGATGAACACAAAACAGCTTGTGTTACCCAATATGGGTCATTTGAGTTTCTTGTCACGCCCTTTGGGCTCACTAATGCTCCAACCACCTTTTGTACATTGATGAATAGAATATTTCATCCCTACCACCAATTTGTTATTGTGTATATTGATGATATTGTAATTTACAATAGAACCTTAGAGGAACATGTTGACCACCTCCGTATTGTTTCCAGGTCTTGCTAGACAACGACCTATTTGTTAAGAAGGAGAAAATTCTCTTTCGCCATGGAAGAGGTGGCCTTCCTCGGCCACATAATTCGAGCAGGCACAATCAACATTGATCCAACTAAAGTCAGGGCCATTCAAGATTGGGCACCTCCCACCAGGGTCACCGAACTTCGCTCCTTCCTTGGCCTCGTGAACTACTATCAAGGATTCATCTCTGGATTCTCAGCACGAGCCATTGCCCTCACCAACTTATTGAAGAAGACTAGCATGTGGACCTGGAGTAATATTGCCAAACAACTTTTGATGATTTGAAGAGAGCTGTCTCAGCAGAACCTTTCATCGACTTGCCTGACCCAAGCAAGCCGTATGAGCTACACACAGATGCCTTTGACTTTGCCATTGGTGGGGTCTTGATGAAAGAAGGACATCCCATCACCTATGAGACCCACAAATTGAATGATACAGAGAGGAGGTACACTGTGCAAGAGAAGGAGATGACAACCATTGTCCACTGCCTCCGCACATGGCGACACTACCTGCTTGGCAAAGTTCATGGTCAAGACTGACAACATAGCTACTAGTTACTTTCAATGACAGAAGAAGCTGAGCCCTAAGCAAGCTCGACGGCAAGATTTCTTAGTGGAGTTTGACATGACTCTAGAATACAAGCCAGGGTCGATGAACAGGGTTGCTGATGCACTTAGCAGGAAGGCCGAGCTTGCAGCATTATCCACAGGCGAAGGTCTCTCTAAAAGCCAGATCAGACTGGACCTCATTGAGCGCATTAAGGAAGGACTTCAAAAGGACCCCATTGCTCAGAGCTTATTGACAACTACTCGTGAGGGCAAGACTAGGCGATTTTGGGTTGAAGAAGGCCTTCTTTTGACAAAGGGAAGGCGGATATTTGTACCAAGAGTTGAAGACTTAAGGAAGACTCTCCTACGTGAATGTCACGACAGCTTATGGGCAGGACACCCTGGGTGGCAACGTACCTTGGCACTTCTGCAACATGCCTACTATTGGCCTCATATGGAGCAAGATGTTCAAGAATAGACAAGGACATGCCTGATTTGCCAGTAAGACAAGCCTGAGCGTGCTAAGCCTCTTGGACTCCTACAACCTCTTCCAATGCCCTCACAACCTTGGGAGAGTATTTTCATGGACTTCATCAGCGGTCTTCCTAAGGTGGGAAACTATGCATCCATTATTGTTGTTGTTGATAAATTTTCCAAGTATGCCACTTTCATCCTAGCACCAAAGCACCTTTAAGCTGAAGACACATCATACATTTTCTTCAAGCACGTGGTGAAATATTAGGCAATCCCACAGAACATTATTAGTGATCGGGATCCCAGATTCACTAGTGCTTTCTGGACAGAGTTATTCAAGCTTCTTGGTTTGAACTTGAACTTCTCCAGCAATAGCCATCCAGAGTCAGATGGGCAGATAGAGAGAATGAACTCCCTCCTTGAAGAGTACTTCTGCCATTTTGTATCAGCTACAAAGAAGAATTGGGTTTGATTGTTGGACATTGCACAGTTCTCCGCCAACACATAGAAGACCTCCTCCACCAATCAGAGTCCTTTTGAAGTCATCACTGACCAACTACCAAGATGTCCACACAGCATCGTCAACGATCATTAAGGGAGAAGCCCTCGAGCCTTCACTTTCACCAGGGAATGGAAAGAATGCCTTGACATCACACGAGCCTCACTAGAGAAAGCCTCCAAAAGAATGAAGAAATGGGCCGATTTGGGTAGACGACCCAACAACTTTCAAGTAGGTGACCTGGCCTTAGTAAAACTCCATACTCATTGCCTTAGGTTCTTTCGAAGAATACACCCCGGGCTTGTAAGAAAATATAAGGAACCCTGTGAAATCCTAGCCAAAGTAGGAGCATTAGCCTATAAACTCAAACTACCTCATTGGCTAAAAGTACACCCTGTCTTTCATGTAAGCCAACTCAAACCCTACCATGCCAACAACCAAGATACCTCCCGAAATCAAAGCCAACGCCCACATCCATCCTACCAACCACCCAAGAACTGTCCCTTGACTCCATCCTCAACCATAGGTTGTCCCAATCCTCCCAAGCATTTGAATGGGAGTACCTGGTGAAGTGGAAGGGACCTGCAGAAAAAGACAACTGGGAGCATGCAGAAGACCTCATTCCGTTCGCAGTGAAGCTGGACGAGTACCTGAGGAAGAATCTTCGATGACGAATATTGAATTGAATGGGGGAGATTGTGATGGATCAGTCACCATTAGCGCCATCAGCACGCCATCTAAGTGTCTTGGGTTGGGTCCTTGTACTATTTTTGTAAAGGGGGGTATGCCAATGGCAATTATGTAAACAGTAGCATGAATATTCAATATTTTGATGTATCAATCTGTCACTCCCCCAAAAGCTTAATGTACTCTTTGAGGGGAGGTAACTAGTCAAGTGAGCTCATAAGCGTGTAAAGGTTAAGCACGAGATCCCCTCGACACTGTACTATGTGCTTGTGCTTACCACTGATTAATGCAATACAAGTTGTCTGTTGTCTAATTTGTGTGCATTCTTGTTTTTTTTTGTGCGTTGTTGCTTGCATTTGTAGGCTTTCTCGATCCCATCGAGTGCTGCATGGGGCCCCGTCGATTAGCCCCGTGACACCCGGCTCCTTGCTCTTCATGTAAGCCCTTGTACAGCTGAGCCTGAGTTTATGTTAGGGAAAATTTTCGATTCCTACCCGATATTTTGGGTCTAGTGTTATTTTGGTCCTCAAACTTTAAAATGCGTTCATTTAGTATTTGAACTTTTAAAACCTGATAATTTAATACCGGTTGTTAATCAACCGTTAAGTGATATTTTAAAATGATATAAATGTCCTTTGAGTGTTATTTAATTTTCTTTATCAACTATCCAAATATTGACAAAAAAATTTATAGTCCCAAATCCTTGCTTCTTCTATTCAACAAAGTTGGGGTCATTTGAATGCCCACTCAAACTTAACCCCAACTTTCTTGAATGGAAGAAACAAGGATTTGGGACTATTAATTTTTTTGCCAATGTTTAGATGGTTAACAAAGAAAATTAAATGACACTTGAAGGGTATTTGTATCCTTTTCAAGTGTCATTTAATGGTAGGTTAACTGCTAATTAATGACAAGTACTGGATTGTCATGTTTTGAAAGTTCGGGTGCTGAATTGTTGCATTTTAAAGTTTGGAGACCAAAGTGGCACTAGGCACAAAGTACAAAGTACTAATCAAGAATTTTCCCTTTATGTTAAGTAGGTGCTAAACGCAACCCGACCCAACCCATGATCAGACTCCAGATCTCTTGCCCACAAGAACTTTGCCCACGTCTACTCACAACACACTACCTTCGTGCATTGGGAACATCTTCCTATACATAATGCTATATAGAGGATGAGATATTCTCCATTTGTGGCTGCGATGTTATGTGGGTAGACGTGGGCAAAGTTCTTGTGAGCAGAAGATCTGCACTCCCATGATCACTCATAAACACAATAGACCATGTCAATCTCATGAATAGAAAGATGGCAAATTTCTTAAACTATCCTTATGGTTTAGCTAATTGGCTAACTCTACCCTCACTATTTACATATTATCCTAAATTACTCCTACTACTTTGATAATTGCCTAAAACCTCCCTTACCATTAACCTTCTATCACACTCCATTCACAAGTGACTAGTAATTAATTCCTAAAATATCCTTTATATCACATTCCATTCATCTCTCTCTCTCTCTCTCTCTCTCTCTCTCTGCACAAGATGGTAACGCTTCTTTGAAGGGATATATGATCCAAAGCACAGTCTCAACAACTCTAGCTGTTAATGTCGAAGATGTAAAACTTTACGCTTTTATGATGGATGCTACCTTTGTTAATGGCTCAAAGTTAAATGGTCCACCTCTCGCCGTTAAGAAGCCTGGATTTTTCATTGTTGACTATAACGTACCCACACAGGTAATGCAATTCTTCAATTCCTAATAATTAGTCTCAAATCTCCAAGAAAACTAGGGTTGCTAGAGCCATTTTACCATTTTTCTTCCTTTTTCGTTCAGGATGTTAGGTTTAAGTTCATGAACACAATTAGGGTTGTGGAGAAACCTTTGAACATGATTTACACTCATGGACGAGGCGAGAAATTTCTGGTGTCACAATTCCTTCCATCTTCCATCTTACATGTTGTCTCTTTGATTTACATTCATGGAAGGTAAGGGAAATTGAAATAAAAGAAAAGATGGTTCATGATATTCGGGTTCTAGGTTTTGTCTGAGGATGGAAGAATTCTTATGCGTTACCTATGGAGTTGGGTTCATCCAATACCATAGTTGCAAATGAATGTCGGTTTGCTTGGCATTGACATTCGATTCTTATTCTACTGCATCTGAGGCATTTTCAGACCAATCACATCAAATCCCAACGAGGGTCCAACAACTACTGTAAAAGTTGGGAATTTCATCCTTTTGGTAGTTGTTTCATTCATTGTCAATATGCACAAAATGGAGCTTGCCGATGTTGATTTAGAAAGATCCAAGTGGTCGATATGTTCTAGTATTAATCCTCTCTCCCTTTTTTTTGTGTGTGTGTTAAAATTGAATATGAGATCCGTTGCTACTTGGAATGGGACGAGGGCAACAATGTAAATTTACTTATGAGACAAGGGTTGGTTGAAGAGTTCGAGGGCTGGTAAAGCCGAGGGCCTATAAGTTTGACCTGTGAAGGAAGAAACATATCAGAGGCCCCAGGTGTTATCCCAGGGGCAGGGACTTCGACGATCAAGTTAGCAAGGGTGTGGAAAAGAGGATGGATGAGGCCTGAGTAGGATAGCTCAGACGAGGTCACCCGAAAGTGAGAGAGCTGAGAGCAATAAATGCCAAGATACCTTACCTAGGGAGTGACACCACTTATTTATACTTGAACCTGCTTGGAGTTAGTTATAAGCAAACGGCCAGGATGTGATCTTCCCTATGCCGTGCGTCGCCATCTGAGGATGCCATGTGTACACATGCCATAGGGCCTATCATGTGCGCCTACATCAAGATCAATGCTTAATGATACAACTGATTTTATCTGATTTGTGGTGGCAAGTGGTGGGGTTGTTTAGAGTGATAGCATCGTGATAGGATCTGCTCCTCACAAGCACATCCATCATGCATTGGGAACATCTATTGTGAATAATAACTAATAAGTACGAGAGATGTTCCCCATGCATGATAGGATGTGCGTGTGAGGCGCCAGGTGTGAGGAGAAAATCCGGTCTCGAGAGCATCGGGGATGATGTCTGATCTAGGGGTCGGCGAACCAAACAACAATGCCATAAGCATTGGTTCAGGTGCCTAATATAATATTGATAAGCTTGGCAAGGGACATGAGTTCAGACTGGGACATTGGTTATGCTTTAGATTTGGATTTCACCATTGACTTGCCGATCATCTAAAACTTTATGATGCCTCTCTCTCGTAAGGGAGAAATCAATCTCCCTACCTTAGCTGACATTCTTTAAGTTCCTGAAATTGAATCGTCTTTGGAAGGGAAGAGGGGAAGGCAAAATTTTCATTGGTTGGGTTTTATTTTGAGAATTTGAGGAATAGTGGAGGGTAAATTCAACATTTTATATCTTTTCGCTAGCACTTAACGATGATGACAATTGTTAGATACAATAGGGGTACTTTAAGACAATTTGTAAACAGTAAGAGTAGAGTTAGTCAATTAATTAAACCGTAAGGGCAGTTTAAGAAATTTGCCCTAGAAAGAATACATTGACGCAATACAAGTGTAAAATATTCAACCTCCATTGGTAGGTTTGGCTCCACAAAATTTGGATCTGAACATAGTTGGGTCTAGGGGTGGATTTGAGTCAGAGCCGAATACTTGGCTATTTGAGCTCAGCTCGCAGGAATAGCCTCAGGCTCGAGCTTGGCTTGGTTCATAGTTTGCAAGTTCGAGCTCGACTATAAGCCAAGTTTTTTTTTGAAAAATAAAAATTATATGTATAAAATTATTTTTTATATTTTAGACAAAAATTAAGAATTATAAAAATTATCTACTATTATATATAAAAATAAAAATATTATTATATATATAATAAAAATTATTTATTTAATAGTAGACTCATGAGCCTCACGAATCGAGCTTCACTGTGCTCGAAAAGCTTGACCTCGGCTTAATTAGCAAATGAGCCTATATATCAGACTTGAAATTTGATTTAAACCGAATCGAGCTTAACTTTTGACAAACCAAACTCAAATAGCTCGTGAAATACTAAGCTCATGTTCACCCACCCATTATGAATGAGGTCCCAGCCCTAGTCCGAATCAATGAACAATCGGTAAAAGATGCAAATTCACTTCCTTCCCTTTCATTATTAATTGTAGCTTATAGGCATGTTTAATAAAATTTAAGTTTTGGTGTTATTCAATTGGATTTTTGTTAAAATTCTACATGTGAGTGGTTATGGTCATAGATGTGTACCGGTCTGAAACCACTTTTGTCATCCATGTATCTGAACCGGACATGACCCCTATCAATGCTTTTAATGGTGTCCTAGGGTGGACATAAATATTGACCTGTCCACACACCTTAAGCCTGATTAATTTCCATTTAACTATCGAATTAAGATTCAAAAATGCCATTTATACATGTTCAAGATTTCGACTAAGATGCATTACAATTGGGATGATGGGATCTAATCCTTTGTAGCTACTGTTTCACTTGTATATGTTGATGATGTTTTACATCAACAAGCCCTGAGGGTTCCTTGATTGGAATTCTTTGACTCCGATTTTCTTTAGAGATCGTCTCTTAAGCATATTAATTGGAATTTTTTTATTATGATTTTCTTATTCATAATTCCCTAATCAAACCAGTACACACTCTCTCTCTCTTGATTAGCTTAAGGCTCTGATTTCTTAAACTATTTGTTCAAAAGTGGAAAGGGAAAGAGAAAGCCACCCCACCATTTAACTTGCTATGTAATGGGCATTTGAAAAAAAGAACAAAAAGAAACAAGAGGAAATTAAAAAAGCATGGAGACACCCAAATTGGAGTTAGCAGTCTGTCTACATCACGGATCAATAGAACTCCCCGACACCAGTTGACAACAGTCTAGCGATCGAAAGCAACTCCCCTGGGGCAGAGGGTAAGCTGTAAAGCCATAGACTCAATCAGCAACTAGCAACAAATGCCGACTTGTACTGCAACTGAAAGCTTATTAGTTTTAATTTCTTTGAATGCAGATGGGGGGTTGGATGGTGCCTGCAACTTCAACTTGGTGTAAGAACTTGCAAGTACCCTACAGCCTTTTTATTCATTTTCTTCAAGATAAAAATAAATAAATAAATAAAACTAGCATTATATTTATGTTATGTGGTGGTGGGTCCATTTGGGGAAAAAGCTGAAAACGACGCCCTCTCATTTCTCACCGCCAGTCCAGTTCCATTGTAGTTTACCAACAAGACAATGGAAATGCTGAGTTTGTGCATGGCGCAAAATCGAATACAAAAATACAAATCGGAGAGACAAAAAAAAAAAATGTATTAAAAGCCAAATAAAAAAGAATGTAAGGATACTGCATTACTGCCACAGCCAAAAATGCATTAAAAACAAAATTTTGTATAATGCGAGGAAGTGCCCCAGCTCAATAGTGGTTGGAAACTTTTGTTGCAATCCCGATTGTCACACCCTCGTAAATTTTTTTTTGCCAAGTAGAATAATAAATTAGCAATGCAAATGTCTTTATTTTTGTTTGTTTGGTGAGACCGAGGCAAATTGCTTTACCAACGAAGTGACGAACCCTCAATTTTGTTCTGGCCGGGAGGAAACGTCCAACATGCACTATATTTGGAAAGTAACCCTTCCTATGGGTATTTAAATGGCGGAATTTCCCCCAGCACCTTCTCTCTTCCTCAGCATCAGTACCGCAAAATGCATGTGCACCTTGAGCTGTAAATGTAGCACCATGTGCTATACAATGTTGAATCCTATGTGTTTGCAAAACCAATGCTGAGTACGTAGTTGAGAGTTGAGACAGCAGGCACCCGACTATCCTTACCCATCAATTAAAGGGATGAAAAAGAAAACAAGGAATCTCTCTCACACACAGAGAGACAAAAGTGCGTCTTTTTTCTGTAAAGGAGAGGAAAGGGTAGGATGTTTCCCACCATACTCATCTATGGAGGATATTCTGCAATCTGCAAATCAATACTAAATTGATTAACAATTGAATTGAGATAATCCATAATATAATATTATTGCACCACCAACGGTTTCACTAAGAATCCACTACGTATAGGGAATACATACCAGGCTGATGTGGAAGATAATCAATTCCAACTCCCACAGTGCATATACAAAATGGCATCACAAGTACACAGTACAGGCTGTGAGCAAATTGAAGGATGTAATGTGTGGTCACATCGACCCCGCACCCACCGAGCAGCAGCAATAGAGCTTACCCACATTTGTTTACAAGGTGTTTGTGGAAATGCAAACATATCTCCCTTTCAGTTTCGAAATATCAAGGTAGGTAGTTGAAGCCCTCTTACCTTACCCAACCCATGGTGTTGTGTCTACATTTGCAATACTCTCAAAATCTAATTAATGTTGTACACCTAATACCTTGACGTGAGTGCCTCCAAACCCATCAGTAATGGATTTGAACAAACTGAGGGACAGCCCCATGACGAAGGCGGCACGTGGGTGAGACGATCTCTCATTTTCGATATCAACTTCAATGGTCTGGCCTCATTGTCAAAACTGATTCTTAGCTTAATACCTTAGTTTTCAGTTTACTACTTAACTCTCAAGTCTTATTTTACTTTTATTGTGCTAAATATAAAGCAAAGCCCTAGCCCTATTTGAGTATGAGTGCCATATACATGACATAAATGGTTTCACTGTGATTCTATTTTACAGAAACTTAAATGGGTTCTTATACGTACGGTTACCAACAAGATGATTCAAGTTTGGTAAGTTCAGGTTTTTCTTGAAAATGAATCCAAAACATTTCTGGTGACAGACAACATATAGGTAACAAACTAACAGTTCAGCAAAACTGAAATTATTCTTGGATTTCATCTGATGTGGTATTTGAATGTGAATCGAACGCTACATTAATTGGGTTACAAATTAAAATGAGATAAAAGAATATTATAATAAAGAAATTCTTATAGCAGATAGCGGGGCCAATTTTGCTTCCTCGATTTTTTTTTTTTTACCTTTTTGGAAGGAAAAAAAAAAATAGGTCAAAAAGAAATTTTGCCTTTTCATGCTGTCTTGAGTTTCTTTTCTCTTTTGGATTCCCTTGTCATCTAAGCCAAGGAAGGTCATCATTTTTCTTGTAAGTTTTCCTTTCTTTTGTTCCATTTTCCTTGCAACCAGACACTGTGTAAGACATGTCCGGGTTCATGAAAATACAAAGAACCATATTCTAGCTAGCTAAATTAAGTAAAGCAAATAAGTCTCAGTGAATTCAATATCAGTGTTCTTCAGTATTATTATGGTTGTAATGTAATTAAGATTGGAAATGAATGAAAACTATAAGGAAAGCGTAGGAGCTGTAGTAATTCCAGTTTTATAATTATAATGTCAATGAACATTAGA
Organism: Nelumbo lutea; assembly: GCF_056320005.1. Lineage (NCBI taxonomy): Eukaryota > Viridiplantae > Streptophyta > Magnoliopsida > Proteales > Nelumbonaceae > Nelumbo > Nelumbo lutea. The sequence goes on from NC_142687.1 coordinate 8,670,299, forward strand.
CAAAAGAAGCGGTAGATTATGGTAACTGGTTTTTACGTGTAAAAAATATGGGAATAGCTGGAAAGAGAGAGAGAGGTAGGTGGGATTAAAGAGTTTGATTAGTAATATATACAAACTTTATCGTAGGGCAGGAGGAGAAATGGATAAACTTGAGAGACAGGTGAACTATTGCTTTTTAGGTGTAACACTGGTGAGTGGCGCTTTTGAAATTCGATACTGACACCACAAGGTATTGTAGGGGCCCTGTTATCGTTGAGAGAGAAAGAGAGGTTCAAACAAGTGTCCCACCTTATCAATGTAGAGAAGGGGGGACGGTCCTGATGGTCCCACTCAAGCGTCTGTTGTCGGGTGGCACCCCGTCGCGAGGCATGGAAAAGTGGTAGCCGCACCTGCAGGGCGTTGATTGCTCACTTTCACGGGTCAGTCCTTCAACAGACTCCTCATACCTCTTCCCTTCCCCTTTATACGTCCAACCGCCCCATTTGGCCTTGAGCTTCAACCTTCAGCCTTTACTCATCAGACTGACAAATTTTATATAATATAGCTATATATGCTTTGGTTCCTTAATATCAAGAACGCCACCACCTGACGCCTGTGCCCTCGCAAGTTGCAAAGCTTGGCATTGATCATGCCGAGACATCATCAAACCTTGGTCGGCAGGGAACATTGATGGAGCCTAACCTAGAGGAATTGTCTTCTTCATCTTTGGTTCATGATCCAATTCATTTGTAGAGAGTTTGAATAATTTTGATCTAGGTCTAGAGTGGGTTTCGGTTTGTCTTTGTCCATACAATTTCTTGGCCCAGAGGAATTGTAAACGTCTAATTTGCACCCGGCACTAGGTCTAGGTCTAGGTTTAAGTTAGAATCTAGAACCCCTCACTTTTTATTGGGGGTTTAAGTTAAAAAATATGGATAAATGCATTATCCGAATAAGTCTTTATATATCCAGATAAATAACTTATCAAAAAACAAACGAGCCTTAAATAAATTTATAAGCTTATTATTGTTGAACGCCAAAAATATTTCACTAATAAATACCCCCCCACCCGGGCAAAAAAAAGAAAGGATTCATCACCGTTTGGTTTGGTGATTACATGGCGGACTTTAGAGCTCGATAGCTCTGTCATCAATTTGATTGGCATGTCAATCCATTGCTGGAATTTACTGAAGAATCCAATGCAAACTTAAATATACATAATCCATACTTTTTTGGTGAAAAAAATATATAAATTACACCCGAACCCGGCAAACTTATTTATTAATGTGTCGTCTGCTTTCCCAAACTAAACATGACTTTTTACAAATTACATGGGAGAAATTGTTTATGAAACAAGCAGCCAACAACTAGTTATTCTGATGAATGGCCAATTTATATGAGAATCAGCTGGATCGACACTTTGGAATTTGGAAATCCACCCCGAGTCTCCTTGGTGTGGTGATACACACATATCCTATTCTCTCTTTTATATAAGAGAAAAGATTAAGTAATAAACTAGTGTTTGACTAAAATAAACTGAGGGTGAATAAATAAGAAATTTCAAGATCAATGATGGATTGATGGGAAATGAGAACAAGACTAGAAAGCAGTAGGAAGAGTAGAGGTGGGAACCGGTTTAGCACGTAGGCGTTGTCCGTGAGAGTGAGATTCCCCAATCCCCCACCCCACTCGCCGGCCCACCTCCTTTGCACGCGTATGGAATGAGACTTCCCAGTTCCCACTTCCTGGTAGTTCTAAACATCACTTCATTCCAACTTTAAACGCGCTGCAGAGACGATAGGCGACGTTTCCATCTTTCTGCTTTGGTATTCCGGCAAAGTGCTTGATGTTTCTTTTTTAGGGTGAGAATCGAAATCATAAACTTCACCCTTCTCCTTTATACTTTAATCTTTTATTTAAAAAAAAAAAAAAACAAATTGATTCCAAAACAAGTAGAAAATTGTACTCATGTTCGTTTTGCTTTTTGAAAGCTCTTTTTTTGTTGTTGTTGTTGTTGCTTGATCGAGTTGGTTTCAAAATTTTGATTTTGATGAGGTGTAGCTGATTCTTCAATTTATCAATTTTTTTTCTTCTGTGTTTGATTGAAATGGCATGACTTCTGTTTTGGATCTTTAGAGTAATTCTGCTCTGATATGCTTAAACGTGGGAATTCCCTTCTCCTTAGACCCACAATGAGAAAGCTACCAACATTCCTTTCTTTTCAATTCATCTCCTCTAGGAATTGTTGATTTCTTCTTCTTTCTGAAGGCAAGCGCAGGACTGCTTGAGTTGTTATCAATTTGGATGGTTTCAATACAGGAACTGGTCCTCAAGGAAGTTGTATGAAGTAGTAACTAGGAGCACTGAAAGGGAAGCCTCGGTGAAGTTTGTGATTGCTAATTTAACGGCCATGTTAAGGAGTTCCTGACGAGGGAAAATAAGACCAGCAATGAAGTTCATGAAGCTTGGGTCTCGCCCCGATACCTTCTTTACCGCTGAGGACGTAAGGTAAGAGTGGAACAGATTAACATCATCACATTCTTTTTTCTTCAAAAGCGAAAGCAATTTCCAGAGATACAAGAGTTTCAGGCCTTTCTTCCCTAAGTGCAGGACTGTCTCAACAGAAGTCTCTAGTGATCTCATACTTCAAGTCAAGGAAACGAGATATTTGCTTCACAGGGTAAAAAATTCATGACCCCTTTCGACTCAGTGGTTAATTGAATTGAATTCTTTGTGGTTCGTCCTGTAATTTGGTTGTTTTTTAAGTCATTGCAGTTTCCTCTGCTCTCCAAATGCTTGCGTCTACAGCGGCTATGCGCTGAATCTCCTGAATCCTCCCAAAACCAAATAATCCAACTGCCAGACTTCCCGGGTGGAGCAGAGGCCTTTGAGATCTGTGCCAAGTTCTGCTATGGCATTATCATCACCCTTAGTGCCTATAACATTGTAGCTGTTAGATGTGCTGCTGAATACCTACAGATGACAGAGGATGTGGAGAAGGGAAACCTCATCTACAAGCTTGAAGTTTTCTTCAATTCCTGCATCCTCCGTCGGTGGAAGGACTCGTTAGTAACACTACAGAGTACAAAGTCCTTTCCTTTATGGTCAGAAGACCTTGGCATCACGAACCGAACCATAGATGCCATTGCCTTAAAAATCCTAAGCCATCCCTCCAAGGCAAATCTGTCGCACAGCTACTCCAGGAGATGCAGAGATGATGTTTCATGCAACGGAACAGAGATCCAGCGACATAAACCTGCATCGAAGGGGTGGTGGGCCGAGGATATTGCAGAATTGGGTATAGACCTCTATTGGAGAACCATGGCCGCAATTAAATCCGGTGGAAAGTTACCGTCTAATCTCATAGGCGAGGCATTGCAGATTTATGCTTCTCGATGGCTACCCAGCATGTCTAAAGATGGGATTGCTTCCAGTAAGCATGATATTCCTGATTCTTTTCCTGATTCGGTGGGAGAGGTAACAACAAAGTACCGGTTGCTTTTGGAATCGATCGTAAGCTTACTTCCATTGGAGAGAGATGCTGTTTCTTGCAATTTCTTGCTTAAGCTCTTGAAGGCTGCAAGCATACTCCGTGCTTCCTCTTCTTCAAAAATGGAACTGGCCAGAAGAGTGGGAATCCAGTTGGAGGAAGCGACAGTCTGTGATCTGCTGATACCATCTCTGTCATACACAAGTGACACATTATACGATGTCGATATAGTCATAGCCATACTGGAGCAGTTCATGTTGCAAGGACAGAGTCCCCCAACAAGCCCTCCAAGAGACAAGGCAGTTTTTGAGAGGAGAAGATCACGATCTGCGGAGAACATTGATTTTGGGTTTCAGGAGAGTAGGAGGTCTTCTTCAGCATCACATAGCTCAAAACTAAAGGTGGCGAAACTCATTGACAGGTATCTTCAGGAGGTTGCCCGGGATGTGAATCTGTCTCTGTCCAAGATGATTGAACTTGCTGAGGCCATACCAGATTTTGCAAGGCCTGATCATGATGATCTATACAGAGCTATTGATATTTTCCTCAAGGTAATCTGCATCTAAGAATTCTTTATTAATTTTCATTTTCTATGACTAGCTGAGTAGATAAAAATATATCTCTTGGCCTTCGGAGGGTTTTAGAAATTCAATTAAGCAGACCTACCAGTTTAGCATTACCAAGGTCTATAGGCATGTAACTGGAGGCCACCCGGTTCATGGTCATGGGTTCAGTATCAAGTCCCAACTATTATTTGCTAGAAGTCCTCTGTTTCAATGAAACCACACAGTTACTGAGTCTTGCTGGTGGTAATTCTGTTGATAAACTGAATACTGAGAAAAATGTGCCTACTGGATGATTGTAAATCTCCAGTCCTTTTGGTGAGTATGAGGAGAACTAAAAGGGGAGAAATAAAGAAAAAGTTACATCCTACACCTTTGCAATCATCCAATCAGGTATAATGTGGTCCTGTAACTAGATGTGCTTGTGTGTGCCATGTTTGCTAATATATTACTTTCTTAGAATAATTGCTACATATTGTACTGAATTTACAATTTACTTAGTAACACAACAGTTGGGAGCAATGCACTCATTTGTATTGGGCTTCCTGTATCATATCATTCAGGCACACCCAGACCTTACAAAGAGTGACCGTAAACGCCTGTGCCGAATCCTTGACTGCAAAAAGCTATCCATGGAAGCATGCATGCATGCAGCACAAAATGAGCTACTTCCACTGAGGGTTGTCGTGCAAGTTCTATTCTTTGAACAAGCAAGAACCACCTTGGCCGGTGGGAAAGTGACTGAACTCCCTAAAAACATCAAGGCACTTCTTACCCTGCATGAAAATGATCCAGACCAAAGGCATCTACGATCATTGCACACCACTGAAACCAGCCCTGTGGATGATGAGTGGAGTGTCTCTGGCCTCAAGTTACCAAAGTCAAAGCTGTCAACTCTAAGAATGAAGCTGGATGAAGATGACAATGAAATGGATGACAATGTCAATCACCAGGAAGGAATCGTCAAGACCTCTAGGCTTAAGGCTTTCTGCTCCCTTCCAACTAGACCCAAGAGAATGTTCAGTAAGTTGTGGCCAAAATGAAGAGAGCTGCAGGTGAAAGACATTGATTATATTTTGTTTATTTCTAAGGTTAGGGAATGGTAATGCAGAAAGGTGAGCACATGTCTCCTGTTCCTTTCTCTTTTCTTGCCCAACACAAGAAAATTATAGGAAGCAAATCATTTTGCATCTATGATGTATTCTATTCTAATAAGAAGCTAGATGTTTAGGAGATGGGAGGAAAATTTCTTCTAGTATCTCAAATTGTGAAGCTGCCTGGGACCCCAGATTTGTAAATGATCAAATGTGGGACATAAATTGTTAATTTTGAATGTAAAATCGTAATGTCTATAAGCTGCATTCAATTCCTCAATTCTCTCTAATCATTGGTTATTGCTTACTAAGATCCCATTTGTTATATCAAATTCAATCATGGCCTTGTTCTTGCATTTGATTTGTGGACAATAGTGATTACCCCAAGCCTGCTAGAAGAATCAATTATTATCATACTGATAAGTGATAAATAAGGTGAGATTGATGTATTATTTCTTTGAAAGAGCAAAAATATTAAGAATCAACAACCATACTGATAAACTGGATTGGCAAATTTGTTTGAAAAATCAGGATTTGTATAAGCTTTATTTATTTATTTTATTGTAATCAGACATTGCCATGGTCCCATGGTTCTGAGAAATCTAAGGACCCAAGCATGAAAAGTCTTTTCTATAACAAATGTGTAAAGGAAAATGTCCGCCATGCTATCTGCACAGCTGGAACCTATTAGATTGATTATGAATAAATACCCTGCGAGACAAATACTTGTTTTCTGCTTAATTGAAGGCAGAAGCTGTATAAATAAATGCTTTATCTACCTAGCTCTAGCTTTTTTGTGATGACTGATGGATATCTGTCTGAAATCTGAATGCTTGGGACATCCATTAATGACACTGCAATCTGGATATGAGCCGTGGTGGTTTTGCAGCTTGCTGCCTTCACCAGTTCACTGACCATACAGGAATTCAGTGATCTCTATAAATATTAGCTTGTTCGCCAGGGTCATAACGTCTCCATGTTTGCATTCTTCTTTTTTGTTTCTCTGGATAATGAGTCCCACTATGATACAGAAAAGGCATGATGGCTATACTGGAACAAGTGGTACTTTGTAAGCTGTGCCATACAACTTTGGCTCAGTTGGGAATAGTGCAATGTATCATAGTGGCGAATGCGACACATCACTGACGATGTGAGCAATGTTACAAAGGCACTGTACAGTGTACACCACAAATCTGGAATATTTTCTATGGCACTCATCTACTCCAGATGTGTGGTCTACGATGGACTTGTAAGTTTCATAAAGAAGGGATACTAAGTGCTAGCGTGAGTGACCGTTTCTAACCAATCAATTAGTGACAAATGGGACTTAAACAGTACAAGTTCAGTTATAGATGTCAAATGTGCAATCTGATCTGACAATAAATGGTCTCCTTCGACAAAATTAAAATCCTTTTTTTTTTTTTTCTCACTGTGCAAAATAGGGGTGACAATGGAATGGACCGGGGACCACACAAGACAAGGCTTTGGTTATGTAAAAAAAAAAAGGCTTTTAAAGTAACTCAGTAAGCCCGAAAATTTATGGGCCGGACCAGACTGGGTTAGAAATGATCATCCCTACTCGAAAGGTATTCAATATAACAAGTTTTACGAGCAGATATTCACAATGTTTCTGATCCTTAGCTAGACATCTGTGATGTGTGGACTCCAGATCCAGATGTTGTTATAGTTAAAGAGTGAGACATAACGTTCCAGATCTCTCTGTTGTACTGTGGGGTGTATTTATAAGGCGTAGAAGTAGAACAACACAAATTTGTAAGCTTGGTAACAATGTCTGTTGACTAATAAATTAACTAAAGCTGGTGGTGTAATGACAGGTGTGTCTCTGGTGCACAACAGAACTGTTCATGTCCAAAAGATAAGGTAAAATTACACAGATAAAGTCACCCAGATAAGGCAAATTACACAAACACGAGAGTGGGAAAGAGAAATAGTTTGTCAACACTCAACAGTAGCGAAATTGCTAATATAGCGAATTACTGGCCTCTACGGAGCTCTCGGTGCTGGTGGTTGTATGACTGTATCCTTCTGAGCGTGAGGCAACTCTTGAAGAGTTGCTGAGTCTATACTTTTGGTACGTTGGAGACTGGGTTGACGATGAAGCCGACAACGGAATGAACCGTTATGTGTCGTTGGAGAGCAAAGACAATTGTTCATCTTTACACCACTTGACTGTCTCATCAATCCGGCCGTGGGTGTTGGTGCTGCTGCTACCGACTCCCCCGTGCTGGTCTCCGACGGAATCTCAACCAGCATCCCCCTACCCCTGGTGTACGTATTAGCTTCTGCTGCCTCCTTTGTCGTCTCCATTGCCACCTTTTTTTTTTCTCCCTACGAGGATCCACAAACCTATAAGATTCTATTTTTAATGACAATCCGAACGGAAGGGAAAATCCTGATCGATGGTTTACCAACGCTGCACTGCAGTGGGCCTTTCATCTGGCTAGGCTCAAATCTAGGCCGCCCTATATATATATATATATATATGGAAATCTAAGAACAAAAGCTTCGTTTCCATTTACCAGATCAAAACCTTAGCCTTAGCCAGGAGAATGGGCGATCCTAACCGAGTCAGGACTAACCATCAAGCCTCAAGGTCTGGTCCAGTCCAGCCCTTTCCATCGTAAAATTACTTGCAGAAGGCTTTAGCTAAGGCCCGGAAAAGAAGTAAAGAACCAAAAACACTAACTCTTTTATGTATATTGGTCCAATTATAATTAGAAAAACGTTTTCCTAATAACAAGACTCTTTTTCTTTTTTCAATGGAATCAGCTCCATACCTCGCAGTTTCTATTTATTCAAGTTGAACCTTGAATCGCCTGCAACAGCTTTACCCAAAGAAGCTCGTCGTTAATGAAGATGAAAGAGCAGTCACAACCTTACCTTCAAGAGTCTTCATTATTCCAGTACTAATTCTCTTTTAAACATCCGCAGCTCCACCTCCCCCCCCACCCACACCCCCCCCCCCCCCCCCTCTCTCAATCGATCGCTCACGAGAGTGACAATAAACAACATTAACAACCCACCAATGTCGGTTGCTTTTGGTAATAGTTCAACCACTCCCAACTCGATCACATCTTTCGTACCTTTTTTTTTTCTCTCTGAATCACGAGAGAAATCAAAAGAGGCTTTTTTCATCAACTTTGTTAAAGAGAGTTTAGTTTCTCGTGAGGTGTGGATTCCTTCCAACTTGCTTCCGCAAATCTATTATCTAAAATCCAGTCATGCTATTCCTGCTTGATGCTTGAGAGATGAATTGGCTTGGCTACCTTCATTACTTGACAGAAATTAATATGCCTCCTAAGTCCTACCTCACGTACAGTCAGTGCCATCTGTCACAACGTGGCGCACTAATCCCCTCCCTGGTCCTTGGTTGTTGAGCCCACATCCTCCCTTCTGCGGGCCCCCAACCACCACGCTCAAGGCCCACTTGGCAGGACACGGAGGCCACTTTCAAGGCTAGATCATCAAACAACAAAAGGTCCACCTACCTCAGGGAACATTACCAAAATACGGCCTAACTCCCATTGTCTCCGGTATGGCTTTTCTGCACAGCAAACTCTAGATGCATATTGTTTGTTGAATTACCTGACCAATTCAGAAAATCCAACGTATCCACTTCTTTTAAATTTTAGGCCCCGTTTGGTTCGTGGGAATAGGGGTTTGCAATCGGAATTAGAATGGACTATTCTAATTCTAATTGTTTGGTTTGATGGAATTAGAATCTCATTTCCATTCTTATTGGAATGACATTTCTTCATTTGAGGGAACGGCCATTCTCTGCCCCTCCTTTGGGAATGAAATCCCATTTCTACTGATTTCAATTATCATTTCCATTCTTGTCTGAACCAAACAAACAATGAGAATGGGCATTCCAATTCCGATTCTGGAGGACTTCAATTCTGATTCCAACTGTGAACCAAACAGATCCTTAATGTTGAGCAAAAGTTGACGCCTGATGCCCATAACATGCCATATTCAGGATAGGTTCGTCAATGGACTGGATATCGATCCAATCCGACCCGGTTCAGTATGAATTTATTACACGTGATGGATTAGGCCCAGTAGAATCGGAATCAGAATCTGAATCAAAATTCTTCGAAAATTGAAATGGACATGCTCTATCCCCATAGTTTGTTTGGTTAGGAATTAGAATCAGATCAAATGAGATTTTATTCTTAAAGGAGGGGAAGGGAATAGCCACTCCCTCAAATGAGAGAAATGCCATTCAGCAGGAATTGAAATGAGATTCCGATTCCACTCAATCAAATAATTGGAATTGAAATGGGCCATTCCAAATCCAAATTCAAACCCTAATTCTTAAACAGGCCCTTAGAGTTTTTGGTTTTGAATTAGAAGATTAGCAATAAAGAGATGCGGTTTATCTGGAAGAAGACTATACATTCTTTGATAGATTAGGGGTGTCGAAGAGGCCTATGTAAATAACTCTTCTCATTGTCATCGCCTCTTTCCACAAGGCCCACAACTATCGGAGTAGAATTTCCATCAATCCTCCAAAGGTCGGATATCAATTAACCAGGCGTTGCAAATTCTAGTGCGAAATCCAAAAGAACTTGGAGCCATCCGGACGGTATGGAAACATGTTTATTTTATTTTTTTCCCCTATAAGCCAATACTTTCAAGTTTATTGGGACATATTTGTAGCGCATTTTGATTACTCACATTAATTGCATGATTAGATGGTGAGGACTTCTCCTCTGTGTTAGACTTGGCATCCTCCTCTACCACCTATTAACTACTACATGGATATGGATGATTTCTCTTACCATTCAAATTAATTGCACAAGGTTAATATAGGTTTAAAGTCCTATCTATCCTAATTAACCGGAAGTTATTAAAGTACATTTATAGATGGATCGGGTTCTGACATAGACATCTATGAAGACTCTAAGTTGGCCTGTTTGCACAACAATAAGAAATTTTACACAATTTAAGGGTTTCTTTGGTTCACAGACGATATATGAATCAAAATCCCTTGGAAATAGAATTGGAATGGTTTATTACCATAGACCATTTGGTTCAGACAGGAATGAAAATACGAACCTAAGGGGAGAAAAGGGAATGATCATTACTTCAAATGGAAGAATACCATTCCATCAGGAATGAAAATAAGATTCTGATTCTGTTTAACCAAACAATTTGAATCGGAATTAGAATAATATACTCAGATTCCATTTCCAAATCCCTACTGCAAACCAAACAGGCCCTAAAATTTCTGACCGACAAATTGGGATGCAACTTGGGTGGGCTCAGGCTGGTTTATGTCAAAAATGCGCCCTTAGCTTAGCTGGCATGCATAGTAGATAGAAATAAGTTAAGAAAGGAACATGCGATGTTTTTTGAAGAGATGTGGATGATGCATGACAGATGTGAAGAGGTAATTAGAGAGCTCACATCAGCGGTGCTTATCTAGACGATGTATGAATCCGAGGAAACATCCAAGGAAGTGAGCAAGGAAGGATTTTGGCAAAGTTCATGAAAAATTAGAGTCTCAACATTCAGTTGGTTGAGGAGAAAACAAAATATGGTTCTAACTTTAGTTACCCCAAAGTAAAACAATTAGAATGGGAGCTGAACCGAGGCCTAAAGAAAGAGGAAATTTACTGGGTTCAGACATCTAGGATAATTAGACTAGCTGAATCATGGAAACAGAAGCACCATTTTTTTTCCACAATGCAATCATAAGGAGGGTAAGGAACAGAATTTTGAAAATCAAGAACAATGATGGAGACTGGGTAGAAGGACAGGACAAAGTAGGTAGGGTTATTATTAACCATTTTCAACAGATATTCACTTCAAACAACCCTGTTGAGATTGAGATAGTTATAGAGTACCAGGAAAGGAAACTCAATGAGGAGGATCATGAAGGTCTTTAGAAAGAAATTATTGATGAGGAAATCAAGGAGGTTCTGTTCCAGATGGCCCCAAAGAAAGCTCTGAGCCCTCATGGTTTCCCAAATCTGTTCTTTCAGAATTACTAGGAGATTGTGAAGGATGGGGTAATCAAGGAAATAAAAAACTTCTTTAACAAAGGAGTTCTCATTAGGAATCTAAATGCCACTTATATTACTACCCTGATCCCCAAAGTAAAAAATAAATAGAAATAAAAATCTGCCCAGTTCAAACCCATCAGTCTCCATAATAGGGTCTATAAAATAATTTCAAAATTCTGGTTAAAAGGCTAAAATCCATACTTAACAGAGTCATTTCCCGAAATCAAAGTGCCATCATCCTCAGAGGTCTATTGTGGATAATATCTTAATTACCACATGAATAAAACAAAGGCTAAACATGGCTCAATGGCCATAAAGCTGGATATGAATAAAGCATATGATAGAGTTGAATGGGAGTTTCTTAAAAAAGCAATGCAGAAACTGGGATTTAATGAGGAATGGGTTAGCTAGGTCATGACTTGTGACCAAACTATCTCATATCAAGTGCTAATAAATGGAGTTCCACAAAAGAAAATTTGGCCAAAAAAGGGATCTGAAGCAAGGAGATCCCTTATCCCCATATCTTTTTTTAATATGCTCTGATGTTCTCTCTGTCATCCTTAATAAATCGGTAGAGAGGACAGATTTATTTGGAATTAAGATATATAGGCAGCCCCCGTAATTTTTGATCTTTTATTTGTATATGATAGCTATCTCTAGAATTTGTGTGGAGGTAGACTTGCATTAACCAGAAACCACTGCATGGACCGGAGATGTGAAGTCGACAAATTCATGCACACACCACCAGGCTGGGCAACCTGTCATAAATGTGCACACCAATGTTTCAGATTGTTTTGGTTGAAGAAATGTATATAACAACCTAAAAATCCAATGAATATTTACCCAAGGTAGATATCTACATTTAAAGTGTTCATACAATAAATTAATGTATAACAGCTGTTTATCTTCAGGTTACGTTCCAAACAAGATTATCAAAAATCCAATTAGACAAATTAGCCCAATTAGAAGTATAAGCATCTTGGATGTTCATCAATATGGATCTTTGACTTCCTTCAAAATTGATGGATTGGATCTTTTAATTAAAGTATTCCGGTTGTTTTAGATGAGTTCGTACAGAAAAATACAGGTTTTAGGGGAAGAGAGATGAAGAGTGAAAATAGGATGGAAAGTAAAAATGTACAAAACTAGAATTTTGAGCTATATAAATTAAAAGATAAATAACAAAAAAAAAACTAATAGGGTGGACTGCGTTAAATGAAAAACCACCACCTATGCAAAGAACAGGTGGCAATCAATCATTTTAACTGTAAATAATCTACAGCAGATTCAAATGCAACTGCAAAATGAAGCAACAACAATGTACTTGGGTTCGGCCCCTTATAACTTTATTCTTCCATTCAAGTATGTTTTTTCATGACTCCCATCATGTATTCGAGTTGCCGAAACTCACTGTGCTTATTGGAAATAAATGAAAGAAACAAAGAATTGAATAAATGCAAAATCTGTCATTTTGTATTTATCTCTTTTCAAATTGAGCCTAAACAATTTCAAAAAATTTGTCAAGAACCGCAACTACTTTTTATCGAAACAAGTATAGCCTAAATAAAATTATAGTTAGGCGGAGGTGAGGTTCAAAATATTGATATGGTGTATCAGAATATAAATGGTTGTTTTTTTTTTTTTTTTTCAAAACTGATTTAGAGGAGTTGGTCTGGATCCCTTCATCCCCTGAATCGATCAAACCCCCGATACACCCACACCCACTCTAGGGACATATTAAAAGAATCCCAAAATGATACATAAGAATACTTTGAACCTTGGCCGAGGCAAACTTCAATAAACCATAGACCATTAACAACTAAAATGTAGGAAAGATTTATAACATAAATGAAAAAGCAGTATATATAGTTTAATTGGTTCCACGATACAGTGCGATACGTAATTAGATTACACATTTATACGTTGATTGAATTTTGTAGTTAATCTTTTAGATGCCGAAGTAGGTTAAGGCTCGATATTATTTATTTTTCCTTTATATATATATATGAGTAGCTACAAGAATCACAAATCTGGGGGTCACCGGCCCTTTCCCAGGGTACAAACATTAGTGCTCAAAATCAAATTCCAAACCTTCCAGCTAGAACCATTTTTTTTAATAAATAAACTTGAGGTCGTGTTATTATATAGTCATTAATAAATAAAGCTTTAACTTTGCTTTTCCAACATTTAATGTTTTATATATCCACACACGTAAAGTAAAAAAGGGGCTCTGTAAAAACATCCGTACCTCGACTATTACGTACCCGCATGCAGTCATTTATAGTATAATGAATAATATAATCAACAAAGAATGTCTATCACAGTCCCTGAATTGTTAATTAGACAATAATCAAGCAGTAATTATCAGCACCCAAAGGCCAAAGTAGATGAAATTTATTCTCCAATCTCTCTAACCTAATAAAAGTTAATTGTTGGTGACGATTAGAAGCAGTCATTAATATAGAAAAAAATAATATTAAAAAAAATGGTCCAAGAGAGGATACAAGTAAAAAGAAGACAATTATGCACAACCTTTTCGGGCTCCCAAGTCGGCTGAAACCCCTTGCATGGTGAACCCAAAAACAAAAAGATATCGCAACCCGTTCTTCATGGTTCATGCTGCTGCGAGAGACTCGGAAAGAGACAGCATCTCCGAATCTCTTGATTAATAAAAGAAAAGAAAATCAAGAGGCCCAAGGTCAACTTGACTTATTAATAATACGTTTATAATAAATCACAACTACTCACTTTCACAATCGCACATGAATCTCCCAGTGACTGATGCATGTATTACACTCATCAAATAATAGAAACGTCTATAGAAATATATAGATATATATGAACAGTACTTTAACTATCTAAGAATGCGAAATACAGACGAATACTAGCTAATATGTGAAACTCTGAAAGGAACAGTACGTAATAAAGGATGGTGATATTCAAATCACAGATACCGGAAGAGCTTTGATCAATCAAAACATCTCCATCCATTTTGATGAGTACCTCCTGATTTGTCACCTCTGTTATGATATGATACCAGTTTGATTGGCTGCAAGTTTTTCGGGTATCACAAGTTAAAAAGCGTTTATAGAAATGCACTACGTGGCTTCATTATTCACCGTTCAAATGAGCATTCCTTCCTGTTCAAAAGAAGCGAAATTCCATTCGTCACATTATTTTCTGAGTGAGAAAGATAAGCACCTATCATAGAGAGAGAGTTAAAGCCTTGACTGATGATAGTAGTAGACTAGTAGTAACAAGCTTACAGGACCAGGACGTGACTACATAATGAGAGATGGCCTTACTTGAAACAAAAACTACACAAGGGGAAAGAGAGGAATTGCACCCAAGGATACAATCGGAAAACATAAAAGAAAACGACTCAACTTCATGCAAATTAGAAATAGGGCATCGTTTCTAGCTTTCTATCATCCGTTCCGTTGACTTGGATACGATGAAACAAGGCTGTTACAAGTTGACCCTTGAGAGAGAAAAAAGAAAACAGTCCAACGCTTCCAACATCAAGCATTCTGTTGCAACTTAGCAGCAAAATTATCTAAAAACTCTGGATATTGCATAATGTCTTCCAACGTCCCTTCAGTCATTAAAGGAAAGTTTGTTGATGCTTCATTGTAGAATGGCGTCGGCTGCGAATGCTGACCAACCTGAGGAACCTCAACCTGCTGGGTTTGTCTTTGATAATCTAAATATAGCATTAAATGTTGATTTTCAATCTCCCTTTCAACCAAGGATGAATCCAAGCTCATTTCAGACACAGGAGCAACTAAGGACTCTCGACTGTAATTCGACATCTTTGACGAGGAGAGGGATTCGGTAGAGTTGGGCTTAGGGAAAAACCCGCTGATAATTTCCTGTAATAACCCAGAATCGGGTGACTCAGAGGGAAAGAACTCCATGTCGTCGGTTGGGTTTTTCGTGTCAGCCGCAGGCCGAGTGTAATCCTGACGATCTTCAACAGCGAGGAGACCGGGAGACGAACCTTTCAAAGACAACTCGATTAAATCACTGCCAACACCACTAGAAAAGGGAGGATTAGTCGCAGAAAAGAAAGAACAAGGAGCAGAAGGAGGACAGCCGTAGTAGGGTATTGAGGGATCATGCAACTGTGAAGCGGACGAGCAAGAAGAACCGGAAGACGATGTAAGGAAGTCACGAAGGAAGTGCATATTAGGAGAAGAGTTTCTTTGAGATAACCCAGAAGCGTCGACTCCTCGAGTATTAGACCAGTACGACCAATCAGAGCACACCACGTTTCTGTTGGTGGGTAAGTCCCTCGTCGACGGGGCCGAAGGTCTTGAGAAATCAAACGGAGAGAGCAGATGGCCAGTGGAAGAGTGAGGGGGTGAATTAGGGTAGACAAAGTTAGTTCGAGCCTTGAGACCGCGCATGGCACGAGCAGCGCAGTCGTAGGCGCAGGCAGCCTCCTCGGCCGTGTCGAATGTACCCAACCAACGTCTTTCTTTGGACTGTGGGTCTCTTATCTCAGCAGCATATCGACCCCATGGACGCCTGCGAACACCTCGGTATCGCATGGTTCCACCTCCGCCACCACCATCCTTCAAGGACCTTTTGTTGTTGCATTTCTTTTGTTGTTCGGTGCTGCTGAGGTCCTTGGAGTCAGGTTCCGGCGAGTAGGTCAGACCGTTAAGTTGCCTCATTGCTTCTTCCATGACTTTTGTTGTTATGATATAGATAAAAGATGAGGGGCAGAAAGAAAAGGTCAGAGAGAGAGAGAGAGAGAGAAGCGGGTTTGAGTCAGGACTCAGGACTTGGCACCTGGAGAAGAAGTGTGATGGGGTGTATTTATAGAGGCTTTGAGAAATTGAGGAATACGAAGTGACTGACTCTGATATTTACTAGACAAAATTCAAAAAGGAATAGTATTTTCTAACGAGTGAGATGTCTTGTGGAGGAACCGTTGTTTATATGGAGGATCATGATCTTTCTTTCTTCTATCAGTTACTTCCCCTTTATTAAATTTCTCTCGAATCCCCTATTTTTAATAATCCCCGGAAATTGCATGCATGAAACAATGTTATGATTTAACTTTGTTATCGTCCCCGTCCCACACTGCTCTCGAGGTGAGTCTCTTTTACATTAAAACACTCTTATTTCAACCTTGTTTTGATGTAAATATGCGTGTGACAGCTAAGAGCAATATGGGTCAGTAATTGCACTCAACTATTCCCCAGATAAGCTGGGGAAAGGGAAGGAAGGAAAGAGGGTTAATTTGTTGTTTGCTGTTTACGGGTGGGCGAGTTTGTTTGATGTGGATTGAAATTTGAGCTACTAGTTTCAATTCCGGATTTTCTTGCTGTTTGTTTACACTTGAAAATTGAATTATTTTTCCTTCTCCGTCGGTCCGTCCAACATGTTGTAATAAAGAAAAAGGATTTTTGGAGCAGAGTTGAGGGAGAGAAGAGTTCTTACTGTATTTTGGGGAGTTGAAGAACTGGCCTGCCCTGCGTGATTATCATTCTGAATGATTACACTGGCGGCGCTCAGAAGTTGTTCCTTGCTCTTTCTTTTTATATTCTTAAATTTCTTCTTTTCTTTCCCTCTTTCTCTGGGGTTTTTCATTTATTAAATAAGCATTCTTACCTGCAATATATACACCTGTATTTACATTCTTCATTCTTCTGTATGTGTGAGTTTTTGGTTATGGGTTTGAAAACCAAGGTTTTTCTTCACATGGACTTGTCTGTTCTAGGTTCATATAGGCTCTTTAAGAGGTGTTAGGGTTCATAGGCAGATCAGATCAGATGGAAGGGATACCAGAAAAAGTCTACTATTCCTCTAACAGATAGATCCTGTTCTGTTCCTCTGTAACAACAAACAACCTCTCTCCTCTCCTCTCCTCTTTCCAAAACTGCCTTCATGCTTCCCTCCTGTCTTCTCTATGTTCTTTCATTGTATTTTTTTTTTTAAATAAAGTATCAGCAAAATTTCACTTCTCTCCTCTTCCCCCAAGAATTAGAATAATAAAGTATCACAAAATCCATATTAAGTATCTTTACTCATCCATAACCAACTTTATCATCTTGATTAAGAAAGAAAAATCCTTGTGATCGATGTAATAGATATCATTAATTTATTATCATTTCGTTGGAGTAGTCGTAATGCTTCTCATGAAAAATAATAGTAAAGGCCTCGTTAACTTGTTTGTCATGCAATTTTATTATTTTGCATCAGTGCAAAAGTATGAGGGTACAAATAAATTAAGTGCATATAATTTATTTTTATTTCAGTTTTTTGTTTTATTTTAAGCCTAGAAGTAAAGTAAAAGCTATTTTTTTCTCATTTGCACTCCCATGTATTTATACTTGTGTGAAGTTAAATAGTTGCACTACAGACATTACATTCTAGTCCACAAATAGAGGCTTGATTTTAAGTAATCTTTTGAATGATTTTAGCAATTATTTGTTTACAAGAGTGGCGCATCCCTGATATTCAAATATATGCATTAATAGACAAAATCGCCCACATATTTTGAGTTATTTGACGATTATTAATGGCTCTTTTTTTTTTTTTTTGGTCATTTTCACTACGATAAGGCCATAATCAGACCTTCCATAGGCATTAAGAGCGTGCCCACTTTATGAGAAAATAGGAAATAAGAAGTTGTGCCCTCATCACTTCTCTTAAAGTTAAGCTGTTAGACAGGAGAAGACAGGAGAAGATCCTCTCAGAGTAAATAGAATCAAAGAGGAACCAGCTTTTCACACTTGTGTTGGCGAGCAGACAGAGAAAGGGGGAAAAAAACTAAAATTAATAATAAAGTAATATTTTATTGTAATGTTTCTTGTATTAGATTTATTTTACAAAAATTTATATGAGAAAATGGAATGTCTGACTCTGAAAATGCCTTTCTTGTCTTACCGTCAGTATTCAGAAATAGTACGACTACAATTAAATAAAATGATAATAAAGGAGAAAATATAAAGAATGTAAGTTATTAAGACTCTCTTTTTCTCTCTCTCTCTCGCTGAGTGTCAGGTACATAATATAAATACAAGGCCTCCCCATCGAAAATGATGATAGGCTATCTTAAATATGACAATCTCGTTTTGGGTTTCGAGGGTCAATCAAACAGATTTGATATGACGCCTTTTCTTTTTTTTTTCAAAACACCCCCAAGAGAGGCCGTATGGTAGCCAGACCTTGCCACCGTGTTGCTAATTTAATGCCCGGTTTTAAGGGAGACGGGATCGGTGAAGGGAAGGCCCGTGGGAGCCCGGAAGCGGAAGGTAGGGGCGGATTTCGATTGCTTCTATGTGGAGCAGTTAGTCTATTCGGGTCGTTTATCCTTTAAGCCGCGTTTAGTTTGTATTTTCTAGAAATATATTGGTATTATGGAGAAGGATGGATGGGATGGGATGGGAAAGAGAAGATCGGTGAACAAATTTTATGTATTATTATTTCGTTGCAAGAGGGAAAACAGTGGGAACATCAACCCTAGTAACATTTATTAATTAATTAATTATATTTTATTAATTATTAATATTTAATGAAATGATTTTATAATTAAATATTCTTGATAATTATCTAAGAAATTATTATTTAAGAATTAATATTTTAAAACTTTTTATTAATATTTACTATGAATTATTTAATAATTTTATTTTCATTATTAATTATATTTAATTATTTAACTAATTGTATTGAATAATTAATTAGATTACAAACAAAATTATTACTTATTTATTCATTAATTACCTATTTAATTAATTATTAATTAGTTAATAATATTTTTTATCATTTTGTATTTTATTATTAATTATTTAAAATACATAGTTATTTATTTAATTATTTTAATTAATTAATATTTCACAATTTATTAGTTTATAAGTTATTATTATTATTACTATATTTTATTAATACTATTAATACCCATGACTTAATTAATAACTTTAGCATTCTAATATTAATTATTCACAAACTATTTCTTTTAATTTATTTTAATTAATTTGTTAATTATAAAATAGTTATTAATTAATTAGTGACTTCATTAATTATTAAAGATTGAACTTTTAGTTAAAAATTCATTAATAATATTTTTATGATTTATTATTTTATTGTTAAATATTAATTAGATAATTAATTATTAACATTAATTTTTAATTTTTATCTTTTATTATATTAATACTTATGACTTAATTAATTATTTTAATATTCTATTATGAAAAAATAATTAATTATTAAATTATTTCTTTATTAATTATTTATTATAAGTTACTTATTAATTATTTAAATTAAATTGTGTTGTTAATATGTTACTAAATAATTAAAAATTTATTTATGGGTCATGGATCCCCCTACTTCTCCCATCAAAACCGTGGGACTCCACATCCCAAGGATTGGGATTTATAATCCCACCTTTTCCCCATCCCATCTAATGACATCCCACAAACCAAACATGGGAAGGGAGCAATATTCCAGAATATTCCATATTTTGCCTTCCGATCCCACGAACCAAATGGTATAGGGCAATTTTTTGGGAGCCCCTCCCCCATGCCCATAACCCCTCAACTAGACTATATAAGCACATAACCCGATAATCAAGTGCTAGGAGACTAGGTATCCTATATAAAATTAAAATAGTTTTTTGGGACAGTTTTGGTGTGAATAAACTACATGGTTTGTGATTCTATATCAGGTAATGTGCTAAGTTAACACTAATCAATGAAAATTCATCAAAATTCACCTGGGTAGTTTCTAATCAACGAGATCGAGATCCATCCCCTCTGGCATATCATATCGTATCATATTTTAATTTTTGTTTTCCAATATACTTATTTAAAATGCATTTTTAGAAAATCATTTTTTATTTATTAAATAATGTAAAACATGTATAAAAATAGAATTTTGAAAAACAACTAAAAAATAAAATGCATCGATACACCCCTATCATACATTTGGGTGTATTGATACATTAAACTTACGTTGGGCTATGCAATAGAGATTAAGAGACCACAAAACATAAGTTGGGTTTCTCTCTCTTAAGGTTACTTAAATCCATAGATATTGTAAGTGAAATTCTCACAAACTTAAGGTCCTACTTAATATATTGAATTCAATGTTATTACAAAGGAAATAAACTATTTTGTAGAGAGGGATTTGATGAATCAAAACCCTCCCATAAATTTGATAAATAACCATTTGATTAGTTAATTATCACTTTTATGATACTAGTTGATTGGCTGCAACTCACAAGTTTGTTTGGTGTCATGCCTTTTTGGTATCATAGTCGAACTCTAATACAAAAGACTGAGGCAAAATGAGAGTTTAACTTGTGGAACTGAATGATCCAATTCAACAATGATGTGCATAAAGTTTATTTTGATGTTTCATAGAGTTAAAACCCATTAAATTTGGGTCCAATTGGATACCCAGCTCTTTTAGTTTTTAGTTAGGGAAAATATAATAAATCAAAAGTACATTATGCTCCTATTTGGAAAGGTTAAATCCGAGCCACCTTATTGGAAAGGGTAAAATATAAAAAACATCTCCCTGGTTTTTTTGCCAATCTTATAACCTCCTCCATTATGTTAAGAATCTTAACAAAATCCTCCCTAGTAGCTTTAAAAAAAGAGTTGAAAATGCCCCTCTTCCATTAGAGTTCCAAAAACTGAGAATAGGAATTCACCAAAATACCCTTAAGGCCCTATTCGCTTTTCGGTAAGTTACTTACCCGAGTAAGTGTTTCCCAGGAAAGACTTATCCAAGTTAGTGCATTTACCCATGTTCTTTTATTTCCCATGTAAATAATGCAATGACCATTTTACCCATAAAAATCCATTATTAAAAGGGGCATTTTTTGTCCTATTCAAGTGTATACAACTTTCTCCTTAGGTGGAAAAGTTATTTATCCACCTATGAGGTAAGTGATACCCAGGAAAATAAACTTTCATTGGTCTCGACATAAATCTGAAAAAAGAAAATGGGATTCTTGGTCAATAGGAATCAAAACCCCATTGACCAACTTCCCCCTCTCAAAATCCAAAAAAAGAACGCCCTCTAAATACTACCAAGGATCCTTCCATGACAAATACAACAAGAACAAATCAAGCTTCTTCTTGATAACAAAAGCTTCTCCATGCATGCTCCGACAACATTCCCATAGGTTTTTGGCAATATTTTAACAGGTGGTTGGTAATCTCAATTTACATTCTTTGTTTGGTTTCTCTGGTTTGTCAATATAGATCTTTATAATAGCTCCAACTTTGGCTCTTGGGGATCAATCCATATGGAAGTTTGATAACATAATCCAAGTAAGTATAGGCTGACCTATGTGTATAGTGTGGGCAATTGCCACTATTGAGATTTGAAATTTTTTTAATATGGTAATGAAAAATTTTAAAAACTTTCACACTTGCTCCCACTCAAATAAAATAATAGGAGGTCTTTCTCTTTGTAATGAATAAGGGGTTGAACAATGACACCCATGTCCCAAGACTTAATTAAAATCTAAAATTGAAATAATTAGAAATAAAAGTGACTCTTATACCTTATTTTTTCCCAATATGACGAGACAAGCATTACCCCTAAGGGGACATTTTTTTTTTGGATTTTGAAAGGGGGAAAGTTGGCCAATGGGATTTTGATTCCCATTTACCAAGAATCTCTCGTTCTTTTTTCAGATTTATGTGGAGACTATGGAAAGTTTATTTTCCTGGGTATCACTTAGCGGGTAAGTGATATCGGTCTCCTATGTGGGTAAATTACTTTCCCACCTAGGGAAAGTTGCCAACACTTGAATGGTACAAAAATGTCCTTTTTAATTATGGATTTGTATGGCTAAAATGGTCATTGCCTTATTTACATGAGAAATAAAAGAACATGGGTAAATGCACTTACCCAGGTAACTATTTCCCAAGAAAAACTTATCCCCAGGTAACTGCATTTACCCGGGTAAGTAACTTACTGAGAAATGAATGGGGCCTAAAAACTAAAGGGGTTATTGGAACCATCTATTCTCTTTTTAAATTTAGGGTTGAGGCTTAGAGTAGATTGCTAGACTATGGAAGAGTAAATCGGGGAAACAAACCTAGTAGATTCCTTTCCTTATACGTCTATTCATTCTAACATTCTTGAAGTATAAAACCCACTTAAAGAGATCTCTCTTTTGATGTTTTGCAAGTTACAAATACTAGTTTTTTTTTTTTTTTAAGTAAAATTGTCCTAACCATTGCTATGTTGGGAACATTGTTTTCTTTCTTTCTTTCTTTCTTTCTTTTTTTAAAGTTTTTAGATCACTATATGCTTTAAAAGTGTCATAAAAATCTAGGAAAAAAGACAATCCATTTGGTTCTTCTCCTTTTCATCATTTTTCAATCCTGACTTTGTTTGCTACAAGCCTTCAAAATAAAAAGTTTTATTCTATTATATTGGATTTGCATGTTTTTTTAATCCCAACTTTGTTTGTTGGTAAGAATTCAAACTAAAAAGTTACACTAGGTTATCTTGGATTTGATTTTTTTAATTCCATTTTGTTTTTCGTTTTGTAATCCCTTTTGTAGTTTTACATTTGGGTTTTAGCGTTTCAAGGCATAGGCATTAGCTTTGATACGTTAGAAGCTATTTGTTATGAAATCATTTACAAATTATAAGATTTTTTTTTTTTTGCTTTTATCAAGCAAAAACCAAAATATGTTTGTGATAAATTTCAATTGAAATTTTCATATATATTTGGCAAATGAAAATTTTATGTGCATATTTAGATTGTTTGTTTTATTATTGGATTTTTTTCCTAAATGAAATCATTTATATTTTCAATTTGTTATTCTTATTTTGTTAATCACCTTTATTTCTTTCCCTTCATTGAAACTTGTTGGGAATAATATTATTCTTATAAGTTTTTATTTGTTACGTTTTTATACAATTGTGGTTGTATTCTATTGCATTTGTTTAATGTTTTATCTATTTTTTTATTTATAAATATATTATTTTTTCTCTTTGTATTAATGAGATATCTAAAAATATTTTTACTTTTCTAATATATTTTTTAATGATTGTTTCTTTTAGAAAATTGATGTTGTTAAGGTTCAGTTTGGAGAGAGTACAAATTCAAATATATAAAGTACAAATACATATAAAATAATACAAAGTACAAGGTTTTACACTGTACAAATTTATATTTGTATTCTTTCCAAACTGAGACTAATGGGTTTGTTACTTTTGTGGTATTTTTTTTCAAAGGGATGAGATGTATTTATTTATTTTTTTAATGTTTAGAATGAAATTATTTTAATCTCAAACTTTTGTTTCAAGTACTCAAACATTATGATTAAATTGATGTTATGATAATATTTGCCCCCACTAATCAAAGATCTTGGATCTGCCTGCCATTGTAGGTAAGCTTGTGAAAAATTGATTGACACTCAATGGAACTTTGAAAATTTTATTTTTTATTTTGTTTTACGATTGAGATTGATTTAGAAAATTCTTCAAACACCTCACCATATGAAGACATTTTGAAGAAGGGGTTCGACTATAATTAATGCAAGAAAGAATTGAAACAGAATAAACTTACAATCAAACCACGGCATCATAAAAGTATTAACCAATCAATGAGGTGAGTTTTCACCAAAATACAGGGGGTTGTAATTGGTAAAAGCTTTCCGGTATCATGTATTTCCGACATCATATCAATACGATTCGATATAGCTGCTACAACATCAGCATGAGATGGTCTGTTAAGTTTACGTGATAATATACAACTTTAAAAATATATACACACACAGAAAAGAAGTCAGATATTGGATATGTTCAATAAGAGGCTATATGCAATTTTAAGCTTAAATTTTCCTTTTAAAAAAAATTGGGTCGATTGCATGATGGGTGGAATTATGAAATCCTGGGACCGACAAAACGTGGAAATTATTAATTAAGGTGCATATAACAGATTAACATTTAACAGGGATTCTGGCTTGGAATTTGGATACAATTGAACCCGACCCGTTTTAAGTCGATGTTTTTCTTGAAATAGGAAAAAAAACAAAGGAGAAAAGTAGATAAAAAGAAAACATTAAAAAAAAGTATGTGGTGCCATTCGGTACACACGTAGAGATGGAAAGAGAAAAGAAGGAGAACCGCAGTTGTTCGCAGCTGCGGCCGGCGGGAGAGAGAGAGAGCTAATGATATCGTTGGTCGTAGGCGAAGACAGCATCCGAAAACGCACAGACAGCCCTAGAAGCCGTAGGACACCTATTCCGTTTTTATGACCCCAGCTTGGAAAAACGCAACATATAACTTTGCGAAATCCCCTTCACCCTTTTTATTCTTCTTCTTGTAATCTTCTTACGGAAAGGAAAGGGAAGGGAAGGGAAGGGAAGCATGTGTGGTAAATGAATTGATGCCGCTGTCAAGGGTTTGTGTGATGGACAGTTTCGGTAAAGCTGACACTTTTACGTACTGCTGCCTTAAGTCAAACCGCCGTGTCACCGTGCAACCATGCAATTGCATGATCCTCTCTCCTTTTCTTTTTGCCGATCACACCCCCCCCCCTACGACTACGACTACGAACCTAAATATATAAAGATCTTTGGATGGGACTAATATCAAACCATCATATTCTGTCTCACCTTTTTCAGATTAGACCTCCTCTCCTCTCCTCTCCAAGTCTCCATATCCCCAACTCTACAAACAAGTTCTTCTGACGTGTTCGACGTTTACCCATGCAAAGCCAAAAACCCTAATCCTCTTTTGGTCCCAAACACAGAGGATCCCAACAGCCATTGCGCCCCATGTTAACCATGAATGCCAATTCCCAAGGAGAGATTGAATTGTTGCTGTGACCCATGTGCATACAGTTTTACAACCACTACACAGCCGTATTCCGACCTCATTGTAATTCTGCTATAAACACAGCAACAAAGATATGCAATTATATCTTTTTTGAGACTTAAAACGGGTGGAATTCATCATGTAAATTGTGTGGAAGGTCGAAGAACAGAATTTTCTCTTTTTATCAAGAGAGAGAGAGAGATGAAATATAGGAGTCAATGATGCACTATTAATCCAATTTAAATCAACCATAATTATAAGAAGAATTAGCCTTTAAAATAATAAGTGAATATATTGTATCTTGTATGGATATAAGTTTGTTCTAGATCTTAAAGAATAAATAATTTTAAATCCATGGTTTTTGACGAAAAATATATTTTAAATCTCATTAGCTGAAAAACCCCAACCACTGAGTTTTGAGGCTAATGTAGTATAAGCGAACCAAAAAAAAAACGAAAAAATGATCCCAGTCGCTGTTGTGGGAGATTATTAAAACCTCCCCCCTTTCATAGTTCAAACTTCAGTATATAGAAGAAAGGGTTTTCATC
Source organism: Nelumbo lutea (assembly GCF_056320005.1). Lineage (NCBI taxonomy): Eukaryota > Viridiplantae > Streptophyta > Magnoliopsida > Proteales > Nelumbonaceae > Nelumbo > Nelumbo lutea. The sequence goes on from NC_142687.1 coordinate 8,695,811, forward strand.
TTCTTGTTTAAGGATGACAACAGGTTGGTTTAAGGAGAGGATCATATTTTTATCCCAACTTTGAAACAAATTCCCATCCCTTGCCCCAATTCTCGGCGGGTTAAAACTTACCCTCAATTTCTGATCCCTAACAGAAATGGATTCTCTATGGGGACCTGAATCTCCACAACTATAGTATTTTCTGAAAAATAAATTACTTAAAATAAAAGAGAAATTTTAAAAATAAATAATGTTATAAATAATTGGGCTTGGATCGGGATCCCTATTTATCTCATCTCCTACTCCATCCGGTCAAGGAGCCCAAGTACCCCCAACGAGCAGGGGAAAAATGTCATAATCAGGATCTCCTAACCATGACACTACAACCATGCATTGGGAACATCTCTCCATGCATGATAATATATAAGTAAAGGAAATGTTCTCCAAGTGTAATTTTGAATTGTAATGTCCTGTGGTTAGGTATGGATAGGATTCTGAATAGGAAATCCGAACTGAGAATTGCTATCCGTATTCTAGTTACCACGTTTCTTTTGTTTCGGTTGCTGTTTTTAGAATGAAAACCAGGTGAGAGCAGCTGCTAAAACTGTCTCCCTTCCGTGTGTATGAAAAGAGTGAAGGAAGAAGAGAGGATGGTTGGAGGGGTGAGGTGCGTGTATCAAATATCAATATCCCAAATTCCCAATATTCAATAGTCAAGACGAGTGGTATGCGTACATACATCCCAGAGCATGTTAGGGAGTTGTCATGACGGGCATGCACGGGGGGACAAAACTGCACGAGGCTCTGTGTCCATGCAACGCAGCATTAATAGCGCTGAGACGACGACAAGAGTATATATGGATAATGGTATGTGACTGCTGACTGGAGCCTGGAGGTGGAGGGGGAGATTAGCACCAGGCCTATTCTATCACTATCTCCACATCTCTCGCTCACCCTACTCCCACCTTCCACCCTCCACCCTCCACCCTCAGCCAGCACTCAGCAGTCACTAGTCGGCCCCTCAGGGGAGCTCCCTCTTTTTCTAAACATTTCCTTTTTCTTCCTAGTTGTAGTTTTACTACTAATAATCATTAACTGCTAATTAATTATTAACTTTATATTAATAAATAGTCCAGGAGTGATAAGAATGGTTCAAATTCCAAGTGTGAAAAGCAATTGCACCTTTTCTGTCAATATTTGTCCCTCTGGTAACTAACAGTGGCCACAGGGGTCTCCTGACCCATTTGTCTCTCCCCCCCAATTAAAACTCACTCCTCTCTCTTTTTTATCCATCTATCTATTCCTTCTTTCCTCTACTCCGCCAAATATTTTACATAGACTGTGTTTGGGCGGTTTGGCTCTCCAAACAGAACAATAAAAACGAGGAAACCCTAACTCCTTCCCTTATTGAATTCATCTATTGTTGCGGGCATAACACAATGGACGGTGATATGAGGCAGCCCATGGACTGGAACCCAATTTCTGGCGGAGGTTTCCAAGACCCACTCACCCCACAACTTTATGGGCTCGCCCATAGAGTAGAAGTTGACATAAGCGAGCCACTAATCAATGTTACATTTGCATACAGGCGACACCAGAAGGACTACGTGGGTCTCCACCAAGAAATATCATACGACATTCATCCAATCATAGAACACCACGTCAGTCACATAGCGAACTCCACGTCTACCTATATAATTTGATTGCCCCAGTATAATAAGAAGGGTTCAAGCCAACCAAGAAGTTATATATTCCCCATTCATTTTTTTTGTAGGGCACCGATATCAACATACTATTTATTTTACGAGTTGATAATAGAACGTCATTCTCTCTCATCTTCTCCTCCTCTAATCAATAGTTCTGGTTCACACACTATATTCAATGAAAGCTATTTTCACCATGTCGGCATAGTCCCCTAAGAAATCAGGACACGTTGCTTTCAAGTGGATTCATGATCACTGTATTGCCTCCAATAATCTACCACCAATCATGTGCCACGTGTGTGCAAAACCTGCCAAACTGATCCGTCATCAGCCGTACTTTTGGTTTCTTAGGCTTGGATTTATCTGATCAAAAGTAGGTTTTAGCTACAATAAGTAGGGCACTCAATTATCCTCATATTTGCGGCTTGCCCGTGCATTGGTTGACTTTGAGAATGCTCTCTAATCTGTACTCAACCAACTTAATTAAATTAAATGCTGCTTCCCTCATATATATAATATTTTTTTATAGTTTCTCCTTCTTTTCGCTTTTTGTGCTTTATTTTTATCTATTTAAATATCAATTTAGCATTTTTTATGCTCAAATTAAAACGTTTAGACGGATTTTTCTTTTTTTTTTTTTTTTTGCAAGTTTCATTTTTTTTTTGTAGTATTAATCAACGCCTGAAATCTTTTTCAAGAATAGAATAACATCATATTATTAATCAGCATTTATACATTACTCTATTTTCTTTGAAAGCGGGATTCGAAGCCGCATCTTTCACCGGAACAATCCATTAAATGTACTGAGTATAGAAAATAGTTCAAAATATAAGTTTGGAAGGAGTATAAATACGAATATATATAAAATAAATACATATAGAAAATAGTTCAAAATATAAGGTTTTGCATTGTATATATCTATATTCTTTCCAAACTGAGCCCTAGGCTCAAGAAGTATAAATGTAAATATATAAATTATAAAACTTTATATTTTATATTATTTTATATACATTCATACTGTACGTATTTGTATTTCCAAACAGAGCCTTAATTGCTAGATTAGTTTGGTACTTCAACCGAATCTTGAATCTCTTTATCTTGGGACAGTTAGGGCTACCCTCTATATTTAGAGGATAAGAGGATCCTTGATAATATTAGAGGATTCTTTTAAGTGGATTCTTGAGTGTCTAGTGCATGGTTGGTTGGCGATTTTTTTTTTTTTTTATGCTTCATTGGACTACAACCATCCCCTCCCTTAACCCACAAATCCTGGTGGCAACGGGATTTGATCCCAGACGAAACAGATATCCTACCAACTGAACCACCATCATTTGGTGGCGATGATGTGTTTTTACCAGTGTTTTAAAAATTTATTTGGAGGTTGAACCATTTTTGTCTTCAGGTCGTAGGTCATTGGTTTAACTGTTTAAGTCGAACAGTTCAGATCATGCCACATTATCGTGTATGTATATATATGCACTTAATCGGTAAGGTCAAACAGCTCTTGACTAAGTCAACAATTTTGACGGTCTGATAGGTCTTGACTAAATTGAACCCAAATTTCTGATCATGCAATTTGAACGATTCAACCGTCCAAATCAATAACGGATTGAAAACATTGGTTTTTACTTTTTAGAACCCACAGTCGCTTTCTCTTTTTACTCTTCTTTTGGACTATGGGTGGTATGGTAAAGTTTAATAAATCGGCTTATCATTTGATTTTTTTTTCTTCAAAACCAAGACCATATGTTCCCAATAACCCACGTCCTAACTAGGTTTAACAAGGCTTACTACACCGAAATGGTTGGTTGGTTTGTTGGTTGCCAAGGGCCCAAGGAATACTACACTGAAGGGAGATAGCATCTGCACCCTACAAAAATCGGGAATTGGTCAGGTTATTGTTTTTGGTTTTCCTCAAAACAGGAAATTTGTCCAAAACCATTGATTTTGGTTAGCAAACTGTTGACTCGGGCGGTTAATCGTTCGAATATGATCATTTTTTTAATTTTATATATATATATATATATATATATATATATATATATATATATATATATATTGTTAAAACAGGCTAACTGTTTAGTTCAAAACGGTCAGACCATTCTACCCAATAATCGAACCCCTGATTGGTTCGGTCTTTGGGTCGTTTTTGAAAACCATGCCCATATATTGGGAACATCTCCCATTGACAATTACACACTGAGATGTGCACGTGGGGTGCCATTGTGAATTCCATTGAAAGCGCCTTCATCATACCAACAGTGAGGTATCATCCTCTTCTCCTAACACGTGTCTAAATTAACAAATGGGGTTCCACAATTAAATCGGTTTTATGTTTTGTTAGACCTAAAATGTAAAATAAAAAAAAAAGCGAAATCATTCCATTAATTTACAAAGTGAAATTTTCTAACCTATGCCAATGATGAGATATCCACTATAAAATTTCAAAAATAATTGTGGCATGTAGGGGTGGAAATTTCTCACTCAACCCGTTGAACCCGCCCATTAAGTTGGTGGGTTGGCAATTGATTGATTGGGTCAATTTAAATGAGTTGGGTTATGGATAATCATTGGGTCATCATTAATTGTATAGTTGTGAATTTTTTAGTCATTTTCTTTAATTTTTTTACTTGAGTGAAATAATTTATAATTAATGCATTAATTTTTTTATTGATTATTAACTAAAATTAGTTTTTTCTCGAATAAACATATTTCATTCAAATTGACATAAATCCAAATCAACCCAACTCGAGTCCGAACCGGTATGACTCAATTCAGCATGATTTGAATTTAAATAGACCTGATCACCTCAGTTTGATCCGTTCGAATCATTAAGTCCAGCCCGAACCCAGTCCAATACGGGTCGATCTGATCTGAGCTAAACCGAATACATGACCCGGACCTCGTTGTCCCAATTCAGGCTGGCCAGCTAGCCCGAGTCCTGCATCACCCCATGTAGGCTGGTCCAACCTGACCTGAATTCAGAACGGTTTGACCCAATCCCCAAACCTGGACCAACCTGGGCTGGTTTCCTTGACCCAATTTGGACCGATTGACTCCATCCAGGACCCTGTGCAACCCAATATAAATTGGACCAATCTGGACTGCCCACCTTGATCTGGTGTGAATCGACCATCTTAGTCCTGAACCTTTACACAACCCAATGTGGACCAGTCCAAGTCAACTCGTCATATGCTGAATTGGTCCGATTTGTACCAACCAGACCGATCCAAATCCAAACAGTTCATTCACTCTTAATGTGATTAGCTCAGAAATAAATCCAATTGTTAAAGTTGGTCTGACTGATTTTAACCTAAGTGGTTTAGTCAAACTTGAAACCCAAACATAGTCAATTGGTTTCAAGTGATTAATTGCATTTTATTCTCATTGTAAAAATAATATGCATGCAATGTAATTTAAACATTCACCACTTGTGAAAAAAATAGCTTTCATGACCAACTTATTTGTTAAAAATAAATTAATTTTTATTTTTTGAGTATATAAACCTAAAATTAATGGATTTAAACGGGTTAAATTGGTTCAAACCGAATTTAGGTTGAACCCGACCTTCCCAATTGTCACTGTTGAGTTCACATCTCCACCCCACAAGGGGTCGCCCCACAACGACCCACAGCACATACCACCATGTATTGAGAACATCTCTTGATGATGACACCAGCGAGACTAGTACTATCATTGGAAGATGTTCCCAATACATGACGAGAATGTACTGTGGGGCGGCCCCTTGTGGAGCAGAAATGTGATCTCGCCACCGCTACCCGCATCAGATGGTTGAAATTTTTAGACATGTACTTGTTTAGGTGAGACCCATCACCTATTTAATGTTGGATCCAGATCATCTACACATGGTGAGCACCCTCACCTGCAACTATGATGAGGGCATATATATGGAAATCACATGATTTGGCTGATCCAACATGTTTGTTCTTGGCTTCTTGCATCACACCTTGGGAAATATCAGTATACCCCGTCTTATATTAGAGAGATGATCTGAAGTTCTGAACCAACCAAATCATTCAAATAGGTCTTGTCAAACCATCATTTGTCTAGAAATACAATTTCTAGAGGATGTAACTTTTTCACAATTAATTCTAGTCTTAATCATTTTTTATCAAATATATGATTTGGTTGTTTTGGTTATGGTTATTGCTCATTTAAGGGCCCATAACTAACAAAGGACATGGTGTGAACACTGAACGGAAAGAAGTGGGCACCGGCCCCGTGTAGTTGAGATAGGGCTTAGATGATGATGATTTGATTATGCTGATATAAACATTCGGTTATTTCTTATGTATATGGTGGGACTCTCTTTAGTTCCATGCTAGTAGGGACTAGGGCGTATGGCGTATGGCAGCTAAAGAACACACCTCAATTACATTTTAATTAAGGGCCCCAAGTAAAAGTTAAATCAACATTCAACAGAGGAGAGAGGAGAGAAAGAGAGATCCCCTACAAGTATAAAAATATAAACAAATCAATAAGCATTCAAATGAGAGTTAAGATCTGTGCCCCCTTGTGGGATGCCCCACAACGTTTCACAGCACATTCCCGCCATGTATTGAGAATATCCCCCGATGATGACATCATCGATTCTGATCTATCATCGGGAGATGGTCTCAATACATGGCAGGGATGTGCTGTGGGACGTTATGGAAAGCAGATTTGAACTCTTCAAATGAGACTTACATCTGCCATTTTCTTTACTAATGACTCATTTGAGTCTTTCAGTTGCACAATTCCATCTTCCAAGTGAATGAAACAAGTAACAACTGTAGTAAAATGTATGCTTCATGGCGGGAAAGAATTCATGTAGCCAACCCAAAATGCTTGGGATTTAAGTTTAACTGAGCTGAGAATCATGGAATTGATATAGGTGATACGGATTTTAACAATAATGTCAAATTAATAACAAAAACCTGGCCCACCAGTACTGCCTTTATCTTGATGATGGCTATTTTAACTACCTTTCTCCTACCTTGTTGTTGGACATACAAATTACAGACTACGGAACTGGAACAAACACGGCCAACAACCTCTCTTCCATGCATAGCACTTGACTTAAAAGTTAAAACTAACCTTTCCACATTTCCAGTAACAATTAACGAGCCATGGCAGGATTAATGGAGTTGATGTAACGATTGCTAACTGGGATCTTATAACCACACGGCCAACAACCTCTCTCCCATGCATAGCACTTGACTTAAAAGTTAAAACTAACCTTTCCACATTTCCAGTAACAATTAACGAGCCATGGCAGGATTAATGGAGTTGATGTAACGATTGCTAACTGGGATCTTATAACCATGTATATTTTACAGCACCACCCAGATACAAGGGAGCATCTTCAGCCACGTAATGACACTTGAAATTAAACATTTACTGTTCATCCATGTGTTTGTGGGATCGGAGCCCAGTTCACTAAACCTCCCAAACAGCAATTTGGGATCCTAGCAGACTAAATCCCATGTTTTTTCCATCTGGTAATCAGTAACACTGGTTGAAACAGAAGAAGAAACTCCTTGGTTTGTCTTCCATCTTGGCTTTCGGGATCTCCCCCAAGTCATCTCGCACAGCCATCAATGAGCTTGTACCTGGGGATTCTGGAGGCAGAACTTCATTTTTGGAAGTAAAAATAGGAGATGGAATCATGCGTTCTGGTGGTGAAAGGGTTGATAGATAATGTAGGAGCATCTGCACAATTTGGCTGAAGTTGGGCCTGGCATTTGGGTCCTCCTTCCAGCATGAAGCTAGAATTAAAGCCAAATCGTCAGGGAGGTTTTCTAAACTTGGCCTCACATTCTGAAAAGGCAAAACAATGCTCTGAATCATCAATCACAGAAATACTCAGGCCAAATAAATGTTGGAGGATAGCACAAAGCCACATTACGTGCATACAATGCATGGGGCAGAGCCAAGATTCTTCATTTAAGGGTGGAAGGGGACCCTATCACCCCTACATGTATCAAGGGTTTTTTTAAAACTGATTGGCAACCCTACCATCAGTCAATTTTGGATATCCTAGTGGACCTCTTGACAAGACTCCTGCATTGTATTCTCAGGATTCATGCAGCTATTTGTCTGTCTGAGTATCAGTCTCAAATAAAATAACCAAATGAATAGAAATAGACGTACTTTAAAAGCAGCTGCATAGGCTGCCTGTAGGTTTGACATGCCTTCGAACGGCAATCGGTTGTGTAAGAGTTCCCATAAAACAATTGCAAAGCTGTAGGCATCAACCTTGTGGTTGTAATGCTTCTTTTCCCCATGCCTCAATGTGACTGTACTGTACAACTACACCAAATAAGCCAGTCACTTATGTTGTAAAATGGTCATTCAAAAAGAATATACACACACAAAAGAGGATTCAAATAATATATACCTCTGGGGCCATCCAACGGTATGTGCCTGTTTCAGCGGTCATCATCTCTGTTACTGACTCCTCTCTTGCTAAACCAAAGTCCACAAGTTTTACTGTTTTGTGGTCTTCAGTTAATATCAAGTTTTCTGGGGAATGATAAAATCCGATCATCATTATCTCCTAATGGCTGGCATTTCATTTTCATTTCTAAGGCTGGATAATGTAAAATCCATGAGAACATATTATCAAGTCATAACATAAAAGGATACATCTTAATGTACATAATATTCCAGTTTAAAAACATAATGATGTCATATACTCATTCACAAGAATTAAATGTACATCAGGATACCTAACCAGCTAAAACAAAGTGTTAATTTGGCATGCTTAACCAGCGATAAATTATTGTAAAAATGATAAAAGAGACATTGTTGCAGAGGGAGACCTGTTACCTTCAGAATACCAGAGCACAACTTATCTTTGAGAATGCATTAAAAAAACACACTAATATAAGTATTCTATATAATGAACAAACTACAATTGGTAGGGTATATTAAGGGGAAAATGCACCCATGCTTGGTCCATGTCTTTATTTGTTCTTGAATGTTAAATCGTCTTCAGGATATTTGGAAGAAAAATAAAGATGATTAATAAATTTAGGTACCTAAAGTTTCAGCATTCAAAAACTGATGAACAAGAAGGTTCACTGTATGTACTATTATTGTTCTTTTTCTGAATGTAATAAAGAGAAACCCACATGGCACAGAAGGAAATAAACCGACTACCACATCTTGATTTTCTTAGTTAAAGAAAGGGCCTGCATATGAAGTACTGAGAGCTGTGATAAGATGCACATTTTGGTCATAAGAATCTTAGACACCAACTCATCCAAAGCCATACTGATATTGTTCCTATATAACATAAGCAAGTCAAATGCAATTTGCTCTTGCATGTATGGTAAACCCCAATCAACTTGAACAAAATATAAATCATGACTCAACCTATGCAAAACCTGAAGCAGATACCACTTTTTATCATTTCCTAATTAAGTGTACCATCGTGCAGGAACAAGTCCAATATTTTACCTAGATATAAACTTTGGTTGAAAGTGTTTGTATGTATGTGTATTGTCACTAGGTATCCAGGTCCTTCACACACCATGGTGTGTGAAGCAAATTTAGTTGATAAACCATTGAGCACAGAAGAAAGAATAAACAATTAAAAATGCAATTCAGCCAATGCAATGCTAGGTATGAGTTGGATGAGCACTACTTCTTGTCCTGCATCCTACTGTGTCCCTAATTCACCTTAGATTTGAATGAGTCTGACACGACTAGAGGACATGATTTGTATCATATGATGTATTAAACCTTGGTGATGTGAAATTTTATATGTTTGGAATTTTTGCAATGCCATTAATTGTGATTTAACTTATATTCACTTGTGAGGCTTTTATTGCATAAAACAAAATTGGAAGAACATTTTCAAGTATTCAATCCACTTTAAACAAACATGCTTGAAATATTTTCAAGTATGTATGCTTCCTATGGAGAGATTCTTCATGAACAATCATGTGCCTTGGCAAATCATTCCATATATTAGTTAAGCCACATAACCTCTTCCACTTCAGAAAGATGAACTATCATAGGAAAAGAAGAGAAAGATCTTTTACGTGAAATAATCATGGGAGTATACAATTCTATGAAAGATAAATATTGGATGCATTCAATTCCTTTTCATTTCCCTTCTTTCTCTTTTCCTCATTTTTGTGGGGAATATTTTTATAAATATAAGTAAATTAAGGATCTAGTATTCACTTTATTCAAGCTGTCCTTAGGGCTTAGCCTCAGCACTAGCACCATTGGTAAAGGGAGCAGCATTGCCTCTTGTGTATAGCATTTTTTAAATTTTGAATGGACCTAAAGCTTATTACTGGGTAACCCAATTTGCATCCCTACCCCTGTGACAAGCAATGCTAACATAAATTTAAAAGCAATAAGTTACATAAACAGTCATAAATCAAGAAACTAAAAGTTGTGGTCTTATGGAGGAATTTATCTTGAGCTCAATGAATTGGAGAATTGAATACTACTTTTGGGTGGAACCATAAGCCATTAGTGCTATGACTATGCATTATCAGTGATTAAAATAGGAAGAAAGGAGACCATATGGAAATTCATTGGAGCAAGTTTCCCCACAAATATATTTCTTATGAAGCTCCACGGTGTAACAAGTTGAGAATGCAATTTCAATTTTGAATGTTCATCTATCCATTCTGAGCACCCCTACAGGAACTTAAGGCAATACAAAAGCTGCCCAAATTGGAGATATGACTATTGGAACAAGGGCATTACGGCCACTTTATACACTGAACTATATGAATTTAAACACATTTCTGATGTACACAACCTATTTCTCTTTTACATTGAAATTATCCCCATCTTGTGCAACAAATGTGCTAACTTAACAATCCTTACCAGATAACTTTCTACATTGGCTACAAAGGACAATAATTGGTCAAGCAAAGAAGAGTAGTTCTGGTCAAAAGTTTCAGAAGGTTAACTAAAAATCTGTATTTGAGCAATAAAACAGGTAACATCTTAAATAAAAAAGTTACACTGAATAAATCAATACAACCTAAATACTCTGAGAAATATGTTCATGAAGATTAATTAATTGAGATCTGGATATATGAAATCGGCATTTACATTCTTTGCAGAAGATCCAGCAATTATAATACCAACCAATTATCTTTGTAGAGTGTAAGTACACACCTTACAACAGTTCTCCATCTATATAGTAATGAATACAATTACACTCGTACTATTTTCTTTCTTGTTGCAAATAGGTTTGAGATCATTTGCAAACATAGATGCAAAACTATGGCAATCCAGGTCCAGGAAAACCATAAAACATCCCCAACTAATGAAAGCAATATAGGTCCAGAAACGTAGAGAACTACCAAGTTCCTATCCCTTATATTTGAGCTTTACACACACACACACACACCAAAAAAAATTAGTTGAGGGCATATGCACCCAAATAGATGATAAATGGGGGTTTAGGAATCAAAAAAAACTCAATGACTCCAATCTTGCCTTGCTTGTTAAATGGATGTGGAGATTTGGGGAGGAGAGTAATAATTGGTGGAGGAGCCTGATTGCTTCCAAATATAGTGTGGAGAGAGCTAGGGGGTAGACGGAAAAGGACATGAGTTAAAATAGAAAGAAATGATTTAAGCACTCAATTCAACAATGGATATGGCACTGAACAGAACATAATGGTGAAAGCGGATTCATGTAGCCAAGCCCATATAATTGGGACAAGATTTAGATGATGATGATGAATGGTAAAAGAAGATGATAGGATTACCAGGTTTTAAATCCCGGTGGATGATCCCATGTGAGTGCAAACACTCCATTGCTCGAGCGATATCAAGTGCAAAACCAATGGCAACACGCATGTCCAAACACCTAGGCCGCATGTTCAGCAAGTATTTTCGTAATGAACCACCCAACAAAAGCTCCGTTACCACTACCATGACAGGTTCCTTGCATGCCCCGATAAACTGTCAATACATAACGAGAATAGTTGGTTAACATCCATGAGATGAAACTCAGGATATTCCTAACCCTCATTAACATCAATGAGATTCTAATACCACCTTTACTAAATTTTTGTGTTGAACTCTAGACAGCATTGCAACTTCTCTTGCGAATCTCGCCTCTCTCTTAGCAATCTCTTCTGGGGTTTCTCCTCTATGAACAATTTTAACAGCAACATTCTGGTTTTTATATCTAAGGAAAACCCAGTAGACTGATCAGTAAGATAACTAGAAAACAATTCTTCAAACAATCCATACATATTTACTTTGGGAACTCAATTGCAGGTTTCTGTAGGTTGAATAGGATTTATTAATGAATGTTGTTGTTCGGTTGCAACGATATTGATGGAATTAGAAGATCACAAGGCTAAATTTGAAGAGTTTCAAAATAAAGGCGAGTCTTAACTTTTCAAAATGATAATAATAAATAGCAATATGGGCAGATTCAGTATCCGAACCAGAATTGTTCAGGACACCAAATTCTGAATAGGCAGCAAAAAAAAAAGGAAAGGAAATTAAAATCCCATTGGGTGTTATGAATCTGAACATTTCTATCCTTGGTAGAAATTCAAGAGCAAGAACAAATAACGATCTTTCAAATCTAAAAAGGTGCTTCTAATGAAAAGTAGAAATTGTCCATAAAACCAGAATTATGGTTTTCCAGACAACAAAATGAGAAACCGAACAGTTAGAGACCTTAAGTCACAAAACCCAAAGACCAAAATTCACCCAGAAAGGAACGGAACAAAGAGACCTTGCTGACTTACTTTCCTTCGAATACTTTGGCATGAGCTCCTTCTCCAATCCTCGGCCCAACAAAGAGATGTCTCGGATCGATCAGCCACTTGGCATCCAAACGGAACTCATCGACTGAGTAGAACCCATTTCCAGATTCCATTTTTCTAATATAGGAAAGAATCTACCATCTATCTAGCAACGGAACTCTGTACTCATCGCCCATTTATGGTAAAAAAGAGATGAAAAACACAGTCTCCGAAAGGCCTTTCTACTTGGATAAGCTGACAGCCTGACATGAAACGGAGAACTATGAGAGACAATGCTCCGTTCTACTCTCACGGCTGGGCTTCCCAACGCAATTTCGTCTCAAAGATTTAAGCCCGGGGATCAAACTAACAGATGCTTTTGCTCAGGAGGCAAAGAATATAAATCCACATATCTAAGAAAGATCACCCCAACAGCCCATCGATAAAAAATACAAAAATCTATCCGAAACCCGACGAGAAATTAGAACCATATAGATAAATTTTTATTGGGAATAGAGCAAATCACCCTGAAATGGAACAGGAGAGGAGAGGGGAACCAATCAGTAGAAAATGAAGATCTTCGTTAAATCTTACCAACCCAGATTGGAGTTTTATTTGATGGGTAGTGGGTCGAGCTTACTAAATCTTCTTTGTGTGTATGCATAACCTCTCTCGATCTGCGGACAAAGCCATGGAAGGAATTGAGTCCCTGTCAACAAAAACAAATAAAAAAAAAACCATTCAAGTGCACATGGAGAACTGATACTCAACATGGGGACAACAACCCCACTCAAAGAAATGCTCAGACAAGCTCCTACTTTCTCTACTCTTCTAATTTTCGCTCAAAAAAAAAACGGAAAACATTTTAAATTACAAACTGGTGATATCTAGTGCTTCACATTTCACGCTATATTTCTAAGCGTGGAACCAGTGTAATCTGGATCTGACTGATGAGCTAAGGTTAGACGAGGACATGAGTGTCATCTTATGAACCATAATTACGCCGTGTAGTCGGGAATACCGTAGACGTGTTATAGATATCAAGGGGCGTGGGACCACTACCATCTGATCTCATGGATTCTACTGGTTGACAAACATGGTTTTGTGGTAGATGATGGAGCGGCCTGGAAACAAACAAAAGGTTCTGTGGTACTAGATGTAGAGTATCAGATGGTAGGTTTTGTTCCTGGTTAGCTACGACAAAGGCCCTATTCGGCTATTCCTGTTGTTTATTATTGCCTGTCTTTGTTTTACTGTGGATGGTGATTCCATAATACGAGGACAAAGAGTCAAGTCCCACTGTGTAGTGGGTCCCAACATAGAGCCCCCCCCCCCCAATCATGTCTTGATTGTCTTGTAGCTTATAGATCATCGATCTATCATGTGATCATGTCACCAGGAAAGGTCATTAGTTCTAATCCAAGGCTGGAAGAATTCATTCAATGATCTTTGATGCGAATGATGAAGGAAAAGACCGGTGATTATCGCCAATATTAAAAAATATTATATATCATCTTCCTTGTTTTTTCTTTTTTTCCCCATTTATTGTTCCTTTTATGTTTGACCCGGAAACATCGCCAAAAAAATCGAACCCATAAACGGGTGGTATTTTTTTTTTTTGCTTGAGAATTCAGATAAAACGGGTGGTTTTGACGCCCTTAATTTGCACTTTAAGTTTATATTTATATCTCTCTCTAACTCTTAAGGGTTCAACCGTTCAATTCAATAATTTTATGGTCTAGTATACATTGACTTAGAACCCTAGAGAGAGAAAGAATAATAAGCTCAACTCCCCCGTGAACCGACGCAAGTTGGGGTACCACTACAGCAACCAGCACGATCTTATTCTTACAGCACCGACTCTTAAGTTACTGATCAAGGAAGTCAAACATAAATCTTTATTTAACTTCTCCGTTAATCACCGTACTTAATATTTGTTTAATAATGAGGCTGAAAGAAATGGGCCTAGAGCCCATGAAGAAGAAAGTGGGAGGAAGCATCCCCCCATGAACAAGAAGCTGCAACATAAGGATCTCTCGAGCAATAAACATATATCAAATAGGACCTCATGGGCCATTGTCAAGGGGACATGTCGTGCGTGATGGGTGGGGCGCCTTTGCTCTCTCTATTCTTTTTTTTTTTTGTTTTGTTTTCTTGCTGCAAATAATTAAATATTTTGTGTGGTACCTATCGATCGACATATATTAATAAAATTGTTCATTTAGCTAAGATTGTGGTTTCGGTGTCCCTTCGTATTTTATACTATTATTCAAATTTTAATTACAAAAAAAAATCAAATAAATAGTGATGAACATAACAAAGTAGATCACACGCGTTCTTGTTCACATATTTTTATGCTCTTGTCTTGGTTATATAATTTATTTACAGCATTATTATTATTAGAAAGAGAAAACAACGAAGATTAAGGTACGGACAAAGGACCTAGAACCAGTACACATCCGAAGTGAACAGGTTAGGTTGGGCTGATGGGAAGTACACAAAAAATAAATAAAAAGGAAATTTTCAACAAGCAAAAGAGATGCTTCTGCTTTTCTTTTTCAACTGCACGAGAGGGGCTTTCAAACATAGACTCTACCTGAAATGTCTATGAATTTCATTGTGTAAATAAGCAAGTTGTGAGATTTCTATTTCCTCTGAATTTTGGGTTTGGCCAGATTGCAAGATTTGAGTTCAATTCAAATCTTAGTAAGTAAATCAGGTCTGGCACTCGGGCTAAAAGCTCGCTCCGTGCTTTTTAGCTATGAAAGCAATTCAAGCCCATTCTGGATGATGAGGATGATTGAGATTGTAACTATTAAGTGACGTGCCTCAAAACTTAGCCGGCCCAGGGTTCCATTGGGCTCCACATACGGATAGAGCAGTGATTATTTATCGCCTGTTTGTACTGTAGACTGTAGTTTCTGTAGATAAGGTTTATCGGCTCCCAGTCGTACAAACGTACACACGTAAAACAAAAGCGCCAGGTACGTAACCCACCGTCGAATATTTAACAGCAAAAGGGTGTTTTTTTTTTTTTAACAGCAAGTCAAATGAGACCATCCGTTCAACAAACCTTATTGAACAAATCAATTTGAGTCTATGTGGCCCATGGTTTTGAAAACCGGACCGGACCGAAAAACCGGGAACCCATTTTCCCTAAAAATCGGATTTTTTTTTTTTTTTAAAAAGCCATTGATTTTGATCAGTGAATCGCTGAATCGGATGGTTAATGTTTGAATGGTTTGGACTATTTTTTTATTTTTAATTTTTTTTTGATCGATTCAGTCTTTGATTGATTTTAAAAACCATGATGTGGACACAAACCTAAGGAATCTGGAGGAGGAACTGAGGAAGGCGGGGGAGTCGGTGGGATTTTCTTCCCCCTCCAATTTTGACTCATTCTCACGCTGCTGAGCGATAATGACTTGGTATTTGTTTGGTCTGGTAATTGAAATCTTAAATTCTCGATTTCTCTCTCTCTCTTTGGGAACATTTGGTATAGAAATAAACAGGATGAATACAATTCACGTGTAGAGAGAGAGAAAAAAGAAGAAGGTGGTTGGAACTGAATAATAAAAGGATAAGGGTGACAATTATATGAGGGCGGGACTGTTGCTGTAAGGGATGCCCCCAAAAAATGAAATAGAGTCTTGTAAGATAAGATAAACCAGGAATCATAACTTCTTCTGACACCAACCAACACACACACTTGTATTATATTGCACATAAATCTCATGGCATGTTCCCTTTACCTTCTTCCTTCTTTTTTAATTCCATTACTGCATAGAGGTGTTGTGCCGAATTAACTAATTAAGAGAACACTGATCTAAAATAAAGAAGAAGAAGAAGGAGGTAGAAGAATTAATGTTGTTGGCCCAGCCTGACCCACGAACATAGCTGCAGAAGGTATCTCATCTTCTGTTCTGCACGAGTGCATTGGGCAGGACTGGGCTGCACAGTATTCTTCAAGTGCCTGAGATTTCTAGTGTGATACATAAATCAAATATAAAATTAAGGTGATTGATAGTTGATACCCAAACCTCCGAGTCCTCGCCCATAAAAAGAGATAGAGAGATGTATGTATAATACATTATATGTCAAGGAACATTCTGTGTTGCACTGCTTCTCATTACTCCTAACTCTTAAGCAGTTGCTTGCTGTAGTGTCTAAGCAACTTAGACGTAGAATATTGAAACCAAACCTCTCTATTGTTGGCAATGCTCAACCTCACAAATTAATATGCTTAATCCAACAATAAGGCCATCAAAATGACAACTGGGGGCGCTTTTAACCAAAATCACTACTTCCATCTGAAATGGCATATTCCCAATCCCAAATTGCATCAAGTTTGATTTTTCGTCGGCACTTGGCTGCACATGCAATCTGCCATACTATAAAACAAAATGCATGCACTGGTGACTGGTCAGATAAATTCTATATATTTAATGTTAAATTACGAATTCAATTAGGCCCCACAAACTCTTACCCTGTTTCGGCTGATATATATGTATGAGATTGAGATGGGTGGGGTGAACCCCAGAATCCCACACCGCTGAGCCTGTGACTGGTCGTCTATGTCACCTCTATTATGCGCCACCAGCCCACCACCTTGTGTTATTATTAGCCATATTAATTTGTTCAGATAGCACAAATTAGGAATAGCTTTATTTTGCCACTTGACAGATACGGTTTGGTTTAACATTTGCCTAATAAAGCTCAGAAATATGTAGAGTGCAAAATTTTGTATTTTCTATTATTTTATATGTATTTATATTTATATTCTTTTTAAATTAACCCTTTATTTGAAAGAAGTATAAATACAAATATGTAAAGTATACAATCTTAGTAATATATTCTTCCCAAAGTAAGCCTTAGGAGCAGACGATAGATGGGCCACCAAACAATTTTGAAGCTTTTGAGCCCTTCTCAACCAGTTGTCTTGTAGTGGTTCATAGTGTCATCTGAATGCCTTCATAAAATGTCTTGTCGTGCAAAACCTATTTCACAATTCAAGTATTATATGTAAATCAAATGAGCCAATGCCAATTGTTGAAAAGCTCCAACTTCATCGGTTGTGTTAGACAAGTTGATATTGTCTCTCTCTGCTAACAACTATATATACAAGTCCATCTACAGTCTCCCACTAGCTAGTATATCCCATAGAGGGAATAACAAATTAAAGGGAATTTATCTCTATATTCTTCGATTATAAACTATGTCTTAATCTACGTTACAAAAAAGGGAATAATTGTGAATCACGAGTAAATTACTAATACATCATATTGATCAAACGTCAATTTCTTATGCAATAAACATATAACAAACAGGACCGGATCCACTAGACACAATATAGGAAGCACCTTAGTTGAGTACTTTCTAAATATTATGACAATTATTAAAAGTTGCCTCAATCGTTTTTAAGGATAGGTTGACGGTATTTCAAAAGACAGGTATTAAAAAAGGGTAAGTTTATAAAGACCCCCTATGCATTATAGGGTATGTGACAAAGACCTCCTTATACTTTATTTTGTGAGAAAGACCCCTTGCACTATGACCATGAGACAAAGACCTCCTTCCGTTAGCTTTTCGTTCAAAAACGTTGTTGCAATATTTTTTAATCCCCATATTACCCTTGTAATAACTGATGCAGCACAATCCGGACACTCCTAACTGGCGGACACTTGGCTCCTAACTGGCGGACACTTGGCTCCTAGCTGGCGACGGACGGTACCTGAGAAGAGGAAGGTGAAGGATTCCTGGGGAGCTCGCCCGATTGGAATACTCCGATGCTTAAGTTAGAATACTTGGGAGAGCTAGAAGGGATGCAAAGAGAGCTAAGAGTGCAGATAACACTAGATCAGTAAAATTCAAGGTACCTTCGCCCCTTCGACCTTGGGGCCTTTAAATGCAGATGTTCTTGTTAAATCGGGCGTAACCATCACTGGCCCTCTTTCACAGCCGTTATTTGCCAGGGCTGCGCAGGTAACTGTTGCAGAGTACTGCCCAATCGGATGAGAGACACATCCCGAAAAGGACAGACGCGCCACCACCTCTCGAGAGACGTGGGTGCAGTTTGTTGGGCTGGCAGGGACTACGCCGTCAGTCAAGACACGTGATGCAGTCTGACGGGTATGGTCTCGTCAGATAAGAAGCTTCCTAAGAACGCCGCGTTGCTTAACAGCGAACTGCTTTGTAGCGAGTTATCCCATAGCAAGCTCCTGGATGTATCCCGAGATAATTCCGCCTGAGGTTGCCTTTGGGGCAGTCTTCTTGCCTAAGTATTGGAGCGACCTAATTCTCTCATATCGCGAGCTGGGATAAACTTGACTTAGAGTATTCCCTTTCCACAAACTGGGGTCCATGAGCTCGCGCTGTGGTGAGCTCATTTCGTGGCGAGTTGTAATGTAGCGAGTTGTCTTGCGAGGACCTTAGTGAGCTCGTTACTCAGTCGTAGCCAAGCTGTCATGCTGAGCTATTGCTTACGTTGAATCACGTCCACGTGTCACTTTATTAGAAGGTCGGGTCAAAGCACCCTCCATCAATTGCCTCCCACTCTTTGGGCTAAGGATTCTACCTTAGCGCGAGGAATTCATGGAGTGTGACAAGTGGATTTGAACCGAAATTTAAACTTGATTGATTGATCGCATTAAATGCACACGCGGATGTCAGGTGATTTCTAGACTTTTCGAATGCTAAAAAGCACGCCAAAATGGCTCTCACCTCCGGAAGTCATGCAGCCAGCATTACCTTAATCATGGAAGACATGTAGCTAGTCACATTTCGGTTTCAGAAGATGTGCGATCAGCTTGACTGCGAACCGTCATATTTGCCTTAATCTGAGTCGTCAGTTTGTGGGCATAGTGGCTATAAATAAGAGGGCCCCAGGCCTCATTTCCTTTACACCAACTTGCCTTGCCTTTGGATTCTGAGGTCGCGCTTTCACCTAGCTGCTCGAACTCTTCTCCTGTTCACACCGTCTTTTTCGGTTCAACTTTTTCCTGGTGAGTCTTATCGCTTTGTCAGCAATGTCAGGGTGCCCGTACAATGTCTTTCCCCAGGGCAGTAACCAAGATGACACCCCTTCGAGCTCGGGGAGAGCTTGGGGGCAGGCTCCAGAGGCTTGGGAGGCCTCCGACAAAATGGCTTCCACCTCCTGGGGTAAGGAGTCGGACAGCTTTGGTCCTTCCTCCATGTCGATGGAGAGATTCAGGACCTTGGTTCTTCAGTTCAACCTTCCCAGAAACCTCATCTACAATCTACCATCCGGTGACTATCCTTGGGAACATGGTCACGATGAGATCGTGATCTTCCAGAAACAGCTCATCGCTGGCCTTCGTCTTCTTCTGCATCATTTGATAGTGGAGGCTTTAAACCATTTTAACGTTACCATAGACCAGCTTCACCCCAACTATATCCGAAAATGTAGTTGGGATGATTTCTTTATTTTATGAATAATGTCTTCCTCTTGACCTCGACATCTTCTCCACCATCATTTCTATCAATAATGCTTCCCCCGGAGCGCCTCCAGAAAGGCGTTCCTATTATTTTTCTCCCCGTCCCGGCTTCAAGCTCCTGCACGAGTTGTCGAATAGGATCCCAGCCTGGAAGCGGGACTATTTTGTAGTTTGCAACTCCGAAGGGTGGTCCTTCCCAACCCACTGGAGGGCTGCCATCCAGGATTCGGGTGTTGACTTGAATCCCAAAGTTTGGGAAACGTTGCAATCCTGGGCAGCTGTTGGCTTCCATTGGTCGGACTACTTGACCAAGGACAAGCTCGCGCAGGCCGGCCTGAGCCCCGGTAGGTTTCCTTTTAGGTCGCACAATGCCTTGTGATTTTTTTTCTAGACTAATGCCTTGTGATTTTTGGCAGCCAACATGTCTAGTATAGATGTGCGCCGCCTTCTGTCAAGCAACCAAAAGCGCAGGGCGAAGAGGTCCCGCCCTGACCAAGCTTCCACTTTCGGGAGTGTTGAGTTCGAGGCTACTGATCCAGCCTTCGTTTCACCACCGTCAGAGGTCCCACCAGTCCCGTTCAAGGGAATAACCACGGAAGGTGGCACAAAAGAACACGAGGTCATGGTGCAAGGGCAATTCCTTCCGTCTGAGTAGTCCCACCCCTTCGCCTTCCCGCAGTTCCCTACCGAAGAGTGGGAGAGCATCACCGACTTCACCGTGGCTTCGCGAAGGAACCGGAAGGCGGTCACCCACAAGGAGGTCGCCAGCTGAGGAGGGATGGACCCCAAGTAGCTCGCCAGGCTAGCATCTGCTCACTGCATGGTGGTAAGTGGCTGCTTTTTCCTTCTTTTCCCTTCTTCTCCTTCTTTTTTTCTTTTTTGACCTCGGCCTTTTGCTGGCAGGTGAACTCTGCCATTCATGCCATGGCCCTCCAAACCAACATTCACTCCAGAGACGCTCTTGCTCAGAGGTCATCCATGTAAAAGCTCTAGGGCGAGCTTGACCGGGCCCGAGGTGAAGTCCTTCAAGCTCGCAAGGGGAGCGAGGCCCAGGAGCTGCTCATTCAGGACCAGGAAGCACAGATCGCCCGACTGTCTGAGGAGAGTGCTCGCTACCGGGAGGAGGAGTCGAGGGTGATAGCAGAGAGGGAGCTCCTTCGTTAGCAGGTCCAGAACTTGGAGTCCACGCTCCAGGATCGGACTCGAAACTTCGACGCCATGGTGGAGGCTAGGTGAGCTAAGGCAGTGTGGGACTTCACGGACTCCCAATAGTACCACGACCTCCTGGTGGAGTGCGACTCGAGCTTCTACCACTTTGGATTTAAACTCTACTGCTGGTTGGTATGGAAGAAGTTCTCTGGGCTCAATCTTGAGGGCATAGCAATGAAGGGTCTAGATCCAGAGACGACAGACTTGGCGGAGGAGGGGGAGCCTGACTCTCCAGAGAACGACAAGGACGTGGAGGTGGCGGATCCTTGAGGCTGGTTGCTCTTATTTTTCTTTCTTCTCGGATGTATTCTGAAGTGGTTGTTCCTGAGTGTTTGGACCCGGTTTTAAATATTTCTTCTTTTGATGAACTCTCTCAGGTTGTTATGCCCTATTTTTTATTTGTTTTTTGATGAACCTCTCCCGGGCTGTTAGACCCAGTTTTTTATTTATAAGTATTAGCAGTTTTTGTTTCTTCTTGTTAAGTGTTGTGTGCTCTTTACCTTTTGCCAAAGCAACTTTACTCGAGCTGTTAGAGCTACATACAGGAAGTGGGATCTTTTGGTAGTTGTTACCCCGAGTTGTTCCTCCATACTTGCGGTAGTTTTATGGTATACCTCGAGGTGGTTATCGTAGTAAGCCTGAGCTGTATGCACTTGGGTTAAGTTGAGATAGGTTGTTCCTTATCGGGTTTAACTAATATACCGAGGTGAGCTACGCTTCATAGGGTTTATGCCCGAGCTGCTTATGCCTTCGGTATTAATACTTAGCCTTTGCCGATGAAACGATTAGGTCTTACACAATGTCTAGGTCTTAGTTAGCTCGGCGTTTTAACCCTTAGGCTGAGGGAGTGACTTATAGTCCACTCTTGGGGTTCGCCCATGCCATAGAGGTGACAAGGTCTTATCGCGCCGAGGTCTTCGTTAGATCGGCATTTTGGCCCTTATGCTTTGGGAGTGACTCGTGGTCTACTCTTGGAGTTCACCCATGCTTTAGATGCAACTGGGTCTTATCGCATCGAGGTTGTTGTTAGCTCGGCATTTTGGCCCTTCTAGGGTTTCGAGCTCGTATGCTCCTTCCTCGAGCACTCGGTTTACTCGGTAGGGTCCTTCCCATTTTGGCCCAAGTTTACCAACACTAGGCTCAGGCACCATAACTTTACGAAGAATTAGGTCATCGATGCGGAGGTTCCGCTTCTTGACCCTGGCGTTATAGTACCGAGCTACTCTCTGCTGGTAAGCTGCGGTCCTAATATATGCGAGGTCCTGTACTTCGTCAAGCAGGTCGAGGTTGGTGTGTAGCTCATCTTCATTTGCCTTGTCATTATATGCTTCTAGTCGTAGCGAGGGAACCTCGATCTCGAATGGGATGACTATTTCAGTATCGTAGGTGATGTTGAAGGGGGTCTCACCTGTAGCGATCTTCATTGTGGTTCGATAAGCCCATAGAACACTGGGAAGCTCGTCTACCCATAGTCCTTTAGCTCAGTCAAGGCGTGCCTTCAGTCCGCGGAGGATAGCTTTATTCGTGACTTCCGCTTGGCCGTTTGCTTGAGGGTGTGCGACTGAGGTAAAGTTCTGTCGAATTCCCATGTTTTGGCACTAGTTCTGGAATTTAATGTCCTCGAACTGCTTACCATTGTCAGAGATCAGTACTCGATGTAGCTCGAAGCGACACACTATATTTTTCCAAAAGAAGTTCTATACGTTCTGAGCTGTGATTGTTATGAGATGTTCGACTTCTACCCACTTGGTGAAATAATCAACTGTTACTACCAAGAACCTCCTCTGGCCTGTTACTGGTGGAAACGATCCTAGTATATCGATCCCCCACTGTGCGAAAGGCCACAGGCTGGTGAGATACTTCAGTTCGGTGGTAGGTTGATGGTGGATATTGGCATGCTTCTGGCACTTGTCACACTTTCTGATGAGCTCGATCACATCTGCTTTCATTGTTGGTCAGTAGTACCCTTGTCGTAGCGCTTTTTGGGCGAGAGCCCTGCTCCCCAAGTGTCCGCCACACAGGCCCTCATGAGTGTCGCGGAGCACGAACTCGGCTTCGGACGGTCGCAAGTAGCATAGGTAGGGGAGCGTGTAAGATCTTTGGTACAACCGTTTGTCTATTATGACGTATTTGGCTGCTTGACGCTCTACCCTTTTGGCGGCATTGCGGTCTACAGAGAGGGTCATGTGTAGTAGGAAGTTTGCGAGCGGATGAATCTAGCTCGGCTATGCTTGAACAACAGGAGCGACCTCCTCTGCACCCCCGAGAATGCTAGGCCGATGCAGGTTCTCTATGTACACGATTCTCATGGTATTATCACTGGTGTTGGCTAAATTTATTTTTGGTTTTCTCAACTCATATCTCATATCTACGATGCATGTTCCAAATATGCAACCAGAGATGGCATCAAGAAAACTAATGGGTTTTGAAGATGTTATTGTTTTGACATGCGATGACGAGAGAACCCAATTCGTTTGGAGACCATTGCAAGTTGGAACAAAGGACAAGGTTCTTCCTCCAATTCGGACTGAATTTCTCTCCACTACCCGCAAAGCCTCCAGTTCTGAATCTAGCATAACAGAAGTCGACACCTTCCAGTTCTGAATATAGCATTAGTTAATTAACTAAATCTAATTTAAAAAATTTACCCTATTTTTTTTTTATCTCTAATGCAAAGGTGTGACGTGATTGGTAAGGGGTGCCTATTATCCATTGTCGGAAAAGCTAAAGTTACTTTAAATAATTTTGCAAACAATAAAATAACTTCTTTCCTATTTGCTAAATTATATGGAAAATTTAAGTATTTAACTCGTGAAAATAGGGAAAGATTGCTTAGGGCTGTTTACGGGTTGGGTTGGGTCAGTTTACTCATGTTTTTCCAATCGATCTGACCTGGTCGAATTACCTAAAATTGAAACCGAAAACGACCCTGTGTTAAGCAAAATCGACCTGATCAGTTTGTGCCGGTTTTGGCTCTATTTTGTGGTGACTTAGTTGCTGTTCAAGTGTTCATTTCTGTCTCTACATTCCCAAATGAAACCAGCATTTCCTTAATATTTTATGGTCCATCCATGTATCCAGTTGTAGAGGGAGCAGAGTTTGAGAGACAAATTGGTTAAGTAGGTTGTAACTAGGATAAAGACAACTTAATTAAGTAAGAACTAAGTAGGAACTAACTACTAAGTTGGTTCGGTTTGGATCAGTGTGTGAAAATCGAAACCGAATCGAATCATCAGCTTATGATTTTTTATAACCCAAAACCAACCGGTGCTAAAGAAAACCCAACTAACTCAAATTAGGTCGGTTTGATTAGATTGGGCCTTCTTATGAACAACCCTAGATTTGATGGTGTAAGTGAGTGAGGGATTGACATGGAACGCTTTTCGCAGTTTAAGTGGCAATCGTGGTGCACGTATTAGACCTATAGGACTTCTTCAGACTTTCAAGAGTTGAAACTTGAGAGAGTTCACACTTGCGATTAAGGATTCGTTTGGTTCATAGTCGAAATTGAAATTAGAATCAGAATTATCTATTACCTCCATCTATTTGGGTCCGGCTGGAAAGCCTGGAATTGGATTAGGTTAAGAGGGGAGGGACATTCCAGTTTCCAGACCCTATTCCCGCGAACCAAACGGATCCTAAACATGTTAATTTGCTTTTGGCGCCAAGGGCTTGGACATGAATCATGATTGGGGAGGATAGTTTCCTTCCCGGTCTGACTTGCTCATACTCGCAAAGTGGTGATCGTAAGAAGATGAAATCTCTGAAGCTAGACGCTTTCGCCGGTATTCGCTATTCTTCAGATTCATCAACTCGGCGAATCTGGTTGCCAGTTCACAAGACAAGAAGATTACAGGGAAATCCCTTCCTAAGCCTCTCGCCTCTATCAGTTGGATCTGCCAACTATTCTCCCACTGCATTTCCGTATCGCATGCTCTACCGATCTAAACCAAGTTTCGAAATCGTTTGTTTCAATCAATTGAGTTCGACGTCTTCAGATGACGATGACCTCCATCTCCAGAAAGATTACGATAGCATTGCCTCAGATAATCCCTGTTCCATGCCAACCTCCTGTTAGCTCTCTCCCTCCCTCCTCCCCCTCTCTCTCTCTGTGTGCGTGCGTGTGTTTACGTGCTTGTAGATGATATCAGTGCTCAATGTAGGCCATCAAGTAGCAGCTGCTCGATTTCTTCAAAATGCAGCATGGGTTGGCGTTGCAACCATCGTGAGCAAGATTTTGGTAATTCCTATGAAACCCGTATTTTTTTTTTTGGTGATTAACTTGATTCATCCCATTAAATTATACAAATTTATTCTTGTTCTATTTTATTTCGGATTATGGTATAGGGACTTCTCAGGGAGGTTATCCTAGCTGCTGTCTTCGGAGTTGGACCCGTGGCCACCGCATTTAAGTAAAGATTCTTTGCTCAGTTACTCGCATGACTATGTTTTCATTTTTTTAAACAATTCTATTTTCTTTTCAATTGAAGGAAACATATCTTTTGTTTTAGATATGATATGTCAGTTCAGTTTCACGTGTTTATGAAATATAAGTTCATCAACCGAATCGTGTTTATTTGATGTTGTTATCGTTGTTTTCTTTTCTTCTTTTGTTGTTTTTTAGCCTTTTCCTTTTAGTGTTTAGTCTTGTCTTTTGTTTAAATCTTGTATTGGAGCCACTTTTTGTTTTCTGTCCATATCCTTGTTCATGCTAACAACTTATTTCAACTATCTATATTACAGGCATGCTTCGGTGCTTCCCATATTTTCCGTATCACTCATAGGAGGTCAGTGTTCTTAAAATATTAACGATATGCTTGTAAAAGTATTACGATCTTGTAATTGCATGTGAGATCTTCATGCAAAGGCTAAAGAAGACATTTATAATAGGTTCAGGTGATTCTGGTAATGACATAAGCTGTCAGTTATACTAGCAAAATTACACCTGCACTTTCCATAGGTCCTGTAACATAGAAATCTATATTTCGTAGCTCTCAATGTGTTCATCTGCATAACTTATGATTGTAGTGCAAAAAGAACTGCTGTAAAATAAGTTTAAATTACCGTGAGTTCTCATTTTATGTTATTATGTGACAATCCCTCATTGTTTGGATTGATTTGGAAATTTTTGCAGGTGTAAATGGTCCCCTTCATATCGCTATGAGTACCACTTTAAGGTTGTTCTTTCTATCCGTGTTTGAAATGCTAAAACCTTAATGTACTGTTCCTAGGAAAGTATCTCCCTTTTGCCTATCTTTAGAACAAATGCTTGAGAATTGTTGTCCGTAAGTTTTGTTGTTTCTAAAATTTGAATACATAGAGGTTTCTAATGCTAAACTAAATATCTAAATCCAAGTATAAAGATCACATGTCAGATTTAAAGGCTAATATACAAAGCTACTCTTTAAAGAATCACAATTTGTCATCAAGCTTTCACATTTAAATATTACCATTAATTTCTTTATGGATGCTGGGGCTCCATGTAAAACCTCTATGGGATATCTATGTATGAGAATCTTATGTTACAACATGATTCACAACTCTCATCATGAATATTAATGATCTTAATTCAAATCCTACCATTTTATCATTTTTTTGGATATCTATCAATTACTGTTGAATCATATGATTCATTTTGTAAATCTTATGATATCCACTTCATATGATATGGAACATGTTTGTGATAGAGTACAAGAAATCTGAAATCTGTAATAGAGTTAAAGAATGGAAGAAAAGCAAATTAGAACAGCCACGGAACAGAGCATAAACAGAACCAACGTAACATATCTCAATATTGGATAAATTTGACTGGAACTAAAGCCTGCCTTGTTGTTTCCTCTTTTTCTTTTAATTTTCAGAGGGGGTTTGTTTGGGATGAAGTTTATTTTCCCATAGAATGAGGGTTGAAGAACCATTGTGACTTAAGTTGACTTTAAAGTTAAACTTGATTAGGTAACTGCTACCACCAAATGGCAAACTTATGTGGTGATTACTTGTATGATTGATGTGGATTTCAACATGTGTACATGCATACATACACACATGTTTCATATCTGTATGTTCCTTTTTTGTTAAGTTCTTAAAAAATCACAAATAGTTCTTTGCAATTATAATATAATTCGCAATTCCATTTGATTCAACTTTCTCCAAGGTTTGGAATATGATCATGATTTTAAAAAAATTCCATGCGATGTATTTGTTATTTTCCCAATCAAAGCACCAGAGGAAGACTTCACACATTCTTCTTGAATTGCACTTTCATAATGGCAGTCTTGATTTTTGGGTTCAGCCTGATATAGCCTATCCATAAGGTTCTTGATGTGGTATTTCTCCTAATAGCTGACAAGATATTAAATCACACGCATTAAATTATTATCTTGGCAATCTCTTTGTAACACTGATTTATCTCCACGCTCTTTTCTGTTGCCATACATCAGAAGGACTTGATAAGCAAAGCTAGATGGTGTATTTCTATACCATATATCCTCTCAAAAGCAAAAAGTTCCCCTCTCCCCACTTTAAAGGCAATCAAGTTGTAGAGGGATATTGGAACTTTCATAATACTTCTATGAACACTATCCCTGTATGTGGATGGGGTCTCCAAGCTCTTCCATCGGTCCCACTGATGTGGTTTGCAATCATATTTCCAAAACCTCTATAACCATCTACCTGACAAGCCTTTGCTTATTAACCTTAGGATGCAAATCTCAGTTCTTCTATTTGGTCATGTTGTTATATGTTTCAAGATTGTGACAAATAATACAGATACATGGAGACATAAAAACGTGTTGCTTGTTAATTGTGAGTGCTGATACCATGGCCGTGGGCTCAGCACCTGTTCTCATTGGTTTATCAACTGTAATACACTTTCCTACTCATTCTCTGAACATCCCCAACAAAATCCATTACAAAGAGAATGAACTCTTGGGGAATAGATCCACTGGCTAATTCTGTGTGAATATGAAAATCTGAATTCCAAGCTTAATCAATGTGGTTGAAAAATGTGAAGCACATCTTCTATAGTTCTATTTTATGTTTGTTGAGAACTATTTTAGATTTTATTCACATGATCAAGTGCTTAATTAGTATGCCATGCATTTTCTTATTCATGCCTTCTGATGTTGTGAACAATTTGTATTAGTAAGCTTTCTAAGGAAAGTGGGAAGCGGCTTGTACAAACTACATGTTTTGTTATGCTCATGGTATGTTTTGAATCTCTTTTACCAAAATCCACTCACTTTTTTCTTCTCCCTCATTTTACTTCTAGACTTTCTGTTTTTGTGCAGATAGGATTCATTTTGGGTGCTCTCATTTTCATATCTGCAGAGCTTATTGTTTATGCTACTGCTCCTGGGTAAGCATTTCTTGGAAGATTGACTGAGGACTGTACTAATTAACCAAGAACTTGGAAAAATTTTGAATCATTCTTCATGCTTCCTTGATGTTATCTATTTTGCCACAATCAAATTCTCTTGGAGTTGAGCTATTCCTAAAATACATCTTCTTTCAACACCAAGTAATGCCCTTGTTGGCATAATAAATATATGCTGCCTTTGTGGATAAATTATGAAACCAGTTCCTGGCTGTCTTTGTGGATAATTAAGTCTGCTCTGTTCAAGAACTTGCCATCAATACATCTTCTTTTGATTCTCTTTCCTTTTTCTTTTTTTTTACCCTTTTTGGGTGGGAGGCTTTGGCTTGATTTCTGCGTCTTTTGACTTGAATGTATATGTATTCATATGGCCATCATCCAGGTGTCTGCATTTCTATAACAGAATTCATGGTTTCCCCAGTTGGACTTCAGTGATATTCCATCTGTTTCAGATCAATGCCAATGTGATTCCTAAGTAAGAAATTGAGTAGAAGTGTTATTCACCTAGACAACCTTATAAAGGTGGGTAGCTCTCAACTTCCAGCTTCAACTCATAGATTGTTAACTCCAAGTTGACTGCATGACTCTCCCAAGTTGACTCCATTCCAAGTATGGAGGGTCAAATCATGGTGGTAACTCCTTTTGCATATATGAGTTCTCCAAGCCAAGTGATGTGACTTTTTTGATCAATGGCTTAGTCAATTTTTGTTGATTGGTACTGCTGGCCCATGTCACTATTAGATATGCAGTATTTTAAAATGCAAAGATTGGTATACTGAATATTTAAAAACTTAATAATAGATTTATCTCATTTAGCATACTTCTCTAAAAATTTCAACTTATTGAGAAAGGATACATAATTAGGTCCATTATGAAAGCTCCCTAGACGATCCCACCTACTTTTGCCATATGGAGGAATCCTATGGCCAATCTGAACTGTCCATCACATAGGGGATTCTCTAGATTGGCCACTTTTTCACTTCTCTTATTTGCACTATCTGCATGCTGCACCAACTTAGAAGGTCCAGAGCAAGATATCTTGCAAAGCATCATGTTCATCCCCTTGGAGGTCTTCATCCCAATCTTTGGTGGGCTTACTCACCATTTATAATACACATATTGATCTTTTTTTTTTTCCAAAAAATCCTTACTTCCATCTTGAATGCCTTTGGAGTTTGGAGCTAAAGGAGTCTTGTCTCTACCAACATGCACACCAGATTTTCCTTTAGATCTCAATTAAAATATATCATACACAGGAATCATGGG
Source organism: Nelumbo lutea (assembly GCF_056320005.1). Taxonomy (NCBI): domain Eukaryota; kingdom Viridiplantae; phylum Streptophyta; class Magnoliopsida; order Proteales; family Nelumbonaceae; genus Nelumbo; species Nelumbo lutea. The sequence goes on from NC_142687.1 coordinate 8,725,541, forward strand.
TAGGTGATAACTATTATATCCATATGGCTTAAGAGAGACCAAGTTAATTCTACAGAACGGGTGTTATACCAAAGCCAGATGTTGCTTTGATAATTTAACTCTAGTGAGATGCTCTTCATGCAGGCACACAACCTTTGAATCATAGCAATTGAATAAATTCTTTATTTTCTTTTCTTTTCATAAGCTGATGTGATTAATTCTTACGTTGAATATTGTTCTCTTATTCTTGGCATATATTGTGTTGTATAGCTTTGTTATTCTGTTATTGTTGTTACATCATTATGCCATTATATGGGTAATATGTTTATGAATCTGCATCTTATGATCATATCAGTTGGTGTCCTGGAAGGACCAAATCTAATTGAGGAAAAAAACTTCATCTTTCTGATTGCTTTATTCTTTTTTAAATGAACCAGTTTGTGGGTGGCAGCAGAATGTCAAATAACTAGGGAAATAGCTATCAGACAGGTACAAATTACAGCATTTCAATTTGTACAACACAAGACCATCTTTATCTTTTGGTTTCTGACTTCCATCTTGTTCTTTTTCCATTTTGGTAGTAGTTAGACCTTCATCCTGTTGATCATGATTCTTTATGTTTATGCAACAAAATGGCTTTTTCAGTTTTGGTAGTTAAATTTGGAAGTGTAAATGGTTTACTGACAGATGGTTAGATACTTGAGAAACCAAATGCTTTAGGGAATTGTATCAAGTGAATGAAACATGTAAAAGATAAGTTAGCCGAGGATAACTTAGGAGGGGTGCTAGGCACATAAGCATTGTAATCAATATATCTTTTTATGAAAGCAATAAAGTTCTGTTTGTTACTGATAAAAAAAGGTTTAATGATGGATACTTGTCCAATATATTTACAATTTAACTACTTATTTGTTTATTTCCTGGATTGATAGAAAATATAAGTCTTTGTAGTTTCCAAATATTTGGTGTATCAGAAATATATTATGGGATGAGGTTGTATGTAAAATCTCTAACTAGCTTTGGAGATATCAAAACAGTTAAAACCCCAAAACCATCATTTGGTCATAAACAGTTGATTTTGTTTAGGAACATTTAAAATGTTACATTGGATTGTTCCATTGAATGCTTTGTTTTATATGTTGTTTTGAAGAAGACAAGGTAAACATTTATTTACTATGAAATAAACTGAAGCTACAAAGATGGGAAGAGGATCCCAATCATACAGTGAGGGACTATATTCAACCCCATAGAATCCAAGACAAACAAGGACAAATACTTCATACAACAACCATCATTCCCCAAATATATTCTGCCTACCCAAAAATTCCCAAATAAATGAATTCCAGACACACTTGCTGACAGTGAACAAGAGCCTAACCTACCCACCACCTTACCAGTTTGTCCTCCTTAAGGGCTTTGTCTACAAAAACTCTCTTGTTCCTCTCAATCTGGATAGACAAGGAAATTGCTGCTGGTATTGAGTGCCAGACCACTTTTCCTTTATCGGTCAGGCTATCCACCTGCCAAGCTTCCAACAAACTTTTTTGCCCTTTTGTTGTAGACCTCTGGGAAAAGGTTTTTGATCTTTTTGGTCATAGGTGGATTGTGCCTCTGCAGATTGGAAATCTCTTTGACTCCACAACCTTCAGTTGGCCAAAGAAGAGAGGTAAGGTCATGTGGAGATGCATTAGGGCTGCTGTGATATGGACGGTGTGGGAGGAGAGAAATGGTAGTCTTCAGTGACAGAGAAAGGAGTGTGGAGGCAGTTTGGGAGTGTATTTTTATAGAGCTATACATTGGGTTAAAGCCTCAAACTTGTTCTCAGATTTCTGTTGATGACTTGTGGAGAAACTGGGGAGCTGTAGCTAGAAGTTCTACTGCAAGGAACAGACCAGTGGTAGCTTGGGAACCTCCTGATGAAGGCTTTATTAAGTTGAACTTTGATGGCAGCAGTCTAGGGAACCCAGGTCCAGCTGGTGTAGGAGGGGTCTTTAGGAATAGTGAAGGACTAATTGTTGCTGTATTCTCAGGCCCGGTTGGAATAGGGGACTCTGTTTTTGCAGAATTCCAAGCAGTCTTGCAAGGAATACATATTGCGAGACAACTAAATTTTGATAGACCGCTCATTGAAGATGACTCTAAATTGGTAATAGGGTGGCTGAAGGAACCAGAAACAGTGAGTTGGAAGTACAACGGACCTATGAAAAAGTTCAAATGGCTAGTTAGAGACATGACAGTTCTTGTGAAATGGGAAAGGCGGTCTGCAAATGGAATGACTGATTATTTTGTGAAGATGGGGGTGTTTAAGTCTGAACTATTCTTGGCTCAGTTGTAATTTGGGTCAATGTAGAATGGGGTCACACCTCGCGTCCCTATTGGGATAGTTTGTCTTCTAAATCTTGATGTAATCCTTCTTTTTTAATAAAATGCTATCATTTATCAAAAAAAAAAAGATTCCAACAAAATTTTGATTGTACTGGTCTGCAAGTTCAACATTTACCTGACAAAAAGCAAACCTGGGGTATTGAAAACTTTTAAAGGATAAATGTTTTAATTGGGCAATATTGCTTTGAGTTTGTTGATTAGGGATTCATTTGGGCACGCCCTATTTTAGATAAAGGGGCCATGCCCCTAATTATTAGACAAAAAGTACATGTTTTAAAAGACAAAATCACTGCTACGCATTAACAATATAAACCAAGAGAACGGGAATTTGGTTGGTTTATCCTTAATGGGAAGTTTCGAAAACAGTCCCCTATATGTTTATTTTTCTGTCATATTTTATAGTTTCCTTTTATTTTCTGTTTTGTATTTTTTTTTTATTTTATGATGTCACTTGACTTCATGGATTGAACTGATGTAGAGTGGTTGCCAGTTGCCACAGAGTTCCTAGAGCAGTTGGACCAGAAGAAACTGGGCCAAAAGGCAGAGAAAATGACATAAAATTTTATAGGTCCTAACTTTTAATCTAGATAAATGATGCAAATGATATATGAAAATGCATACAAAGGTAGATTTTGCTTCTATGGCCCTAAAAATGGCCAATTTAGGAATCTTACTATTTTATTAAGTCTTGGAGTCTTGGATTTTTTCTGTTTTTGAGTCTGATTGAGTCCATAAGTTGGCAATCATGTCATATTAGGATTTTGGGTAAATTTTACTATTTTTAGTTACCTTACTATTTTGGATAATTTGAATCTAAGTTGAAGTTGGAGAGTCCGAAGTCTATTAATAGGCTTGTAATGGTTGAAGTGCAACATCTTAATAAGAATTACAATGTTTTCCCAGAAATTTCTTTGTTTTTTATGTGGTTGATTCAAGAGGCTTATTGTGTTTTAAAGGTGGTGTTCTTGTCATACGTTTTCATGCTTACCTCTGTCAGATTTGCATGTATGAAACACCATACTGTGATTTGTGAAAAATCAACCTCTAGTACCTACTGTTCAACATCTGATTTGGTTTTGAAACTGCTGCTTGCAATTTAAAAATGCAAATTTTAGATATAATTTTTTATTATTTTAGATAAAAATCACCATCTTAATAATAAACTAAACAAGAACTAACCAAAAGGAGTTCCTTTTCAACATTGTTAATGTTTATAATATTCTTTGATTACATGCACGTTTCACTTGTGCTGTGTTACAATTCATATGTAGCTTATCTAAACATATTATGAGTTTCATGCAACAGCTTATGCAAAAAGAAAAACTGGTCTTATTGCCCCCTTTGAACACTGACACATCTTATGCTCATCATGTCTTCTCTTTCAGCTGAAACTAATGATCCCTTGCATAGTTTTTGCTGGTCCCATTGGACTTGGCTATGGATGTCTAAGGCAAGTAATATAATACATCATTATACTTTTTTATCTTCATTGATCATATTTCTCATGCTACTTATGTATGAAAGTTTCATAATCAACTTCAGATGTTGTGTTTAGTGCAGAAGGTGATAATTTTATTCCCTGTATGAGCCCTGCTCTGTCAAGCATTTCCATAATTCTTTCGGTAAGTCAGCTTCATATTGAGTATTGCATTAAGAATTTTGAACATGATGTTGTCACTGTTTATTATCTTATTTCTCCATGTTTTTTGGGGAATATGATGATTTAAATAGAAATCTGGATGTTTTTCTGCAGTGTATCATGTATGTTTGCATGAAAAGATCAAATGCTTACTGTCTGGATGATGTTGTATTTGGTAAGGCATTGAACTTCCATTATGCAGGTTTCTTTACTGGCATTAGATGTATGGCTACCATACCAGTAAAGAATGCTTTATTTCAGGAGGAGTGGTGGTTGCTTGTGGAGCTTCAGTAGGTGCTTTTCTTCAGTGGCTTATCCAGGTTCTGAAATTCCGTGATACTCGATATCTATGCATTCTTCTACAATATTAGTTAATGCAACATCTTCCTTCTTGACCCTTTATCACTCCATATAACAGGTCATTATGTATGAGAAAATGGGATATGATTTTGTTGCAATTTCATTCTCAAATGTTTTGAAGGATGAGGTTCTTCATGAGGTTGGTTTTGTGAACTGTAGTTGTATCTTTATTAAGGATTTTACCTTTTTCCATCAGTAATTAATTAAAATGTGTCCTGGCAGTGCTTATTGTCTTTTCTGTATGTAGTTTTTCATGTTGATGCTTCCAGCAATATTAAGTTCAAGCCTGGCACAAATAGCATCTTTTACAGATCTTTATTTTGCATCGTTCATTCCAGGTGCTGCTGCAGGTCTCTCTTGTAAGTAATCACCACATCATCCATTAATCACACTGTCATAGTAAAATCAAGTTTCCTATTTTAGTACATTATTTGTTTTGGATGATTTCATCCTAATTCTTAGGCCTTTTATATAAATTGACCAGATTCCAATTTAAAACGAGAAATGGAAATTTTGAATGCCATTTTTGTTTAGGTGAAATTGATGCAGAAGTTGGAGAACCTATAGCTTCTAACTTAAATCTTAAGAAGTTGGAGAACCTATACCTTTCCACAAATCCTTGGAAAGGTATCATCTCCACCCATACTTCTTTCTTTTCTTTTATAAGATATAAAGTGGGAAATGGCTCTAAAATAAAATTCTGGAAAGACCATTGGTGGGGGGAAACTACCCTCTTTCCCTAGACTTTTTAACCTTACCCTTGACCAAGAAGTCACTATTTCTTCATGCCTTCCAGACCAAACTGTTAAGAACACCCTAAACCTTCTACTTTGAAGACCCCTAAGGGGTTTGGAGATTTCTGAATTAATAGACTTAAATTCAGACCCTTAAAGAAGCCTACATCTTCTCCCCCTCCTATTCTGACACCTGAATCTGGACCCTGCACCCTACTGGCGAATTCTCTTCTAAGTCTATGTTCAAGGTTTTGATTGCTGATGAACAACATTCCTCCTTTCCTTTTAAGATCTGGTGTAGCCACATCCCTTCAAGAGTTTGTTTCTTTGTCTGGGAAGCTTGTCTCCAGAAATTAAATACTAGTGATATCTTGCAGAAAAAGTTTTTGGGAAGACTGTCCATCTCTCCTCATGTTTGCATTTTATGCACCAGTGAAGGTGAATAAGCAGATCACATTTTTCTTCACTGCAAGTTCACCCAAAAGATTTGGTTCCATTTCTTGAAAAGGGCAGGTTACAGCTGGGTTATGCCAGAGCACATTATGGACTTTCTGCATCAATGGCAAGGAACGGGTTTAAGTAAAAGGGGTGAAGTTTATTGGCAATCAGTGCTACATGCAGTGTTGTGGGGAGTTTGGGATGAAAGAAACAAACACCTCTTTGACAACAAATCTAGGCCCCTGAAGGAGTTAATTTCAGACATTACTTACCTTTGCAACCACTGGACGGTGAACTCAGATCTGTTCAAAGGACTCTCAGTCAATGATCTCAATAGAGATGCTTACCCCTTTCTGTTTCTCCCTCACCTCCATCAAACATCCTTGAGACATCTCGACCCCATCAGTGAAGGAGTGATGATCCTAAACTTCGATGGAAGTGCCTTAGGTAACCCTGGCTTAGCTGGTATTAGAGGCACAGTAAGGGGTGAAAGGGACAACATTTGTTGGACTTTTAGCGGTCCAATTGGTTTGGCTGATTCCACAATGGCTGAAGTGATGGCTGCTCTCAAAGGAATCAGAATAATAAAAAATTTGGGAATCCAGAATTTAATCATTGCAGGTAGTTCAGAAAATACTATAAATTGGTTAAGAGACAAAGAGGGGGGGGGGGACCTTGGAGATTGAGTCACTATTTGGCAGAGGCTAGGGACTCTTTGGACTGTTTAAATGTAAAATTAGTTTGGATTCCTAGGGAACACAATCATACAGCAGATGGCTTGGACAAATGTGGTGTGTATTTGGAGCATTTGTATAGCGACAAGCTTCCTCCTTTGTAATTTGTAGGGGTTCTTCCCCTGCTTTGTACATCTCATGTACCTCTTCTTCCTTTAATGAATCCTGGTTAAATTTTCTAAAAAAGCATTAACTCTGTTACTTTTACTTTCTTGGGAACTAAACTTAACTAGTCCAACCTTGCTTGGAAAACACTTATTACTGAAATTATAAAGAAAATTCTAGGGATCTAGAAATTATTATTTTCTTCCTAGGGTTACAGAGAACTCAATACATAGATACACCATACATCTTTGGGACTGCAGAACCCATAATGCCACAACACATTTGCATCGGATCATTTTCTAACACTAAAATGATATTTTAGGAGATGGACTATTACTAGAATATACATGCATTTTTTCTTTTAAATTCCTGTTTATTCTAGTTCTGAAGGAATAAGTGAATAACTTTTCACCTCAGTGGCTGTCAAAATCAGTGACTCTAAGAACCTACACAAATCTGTCCTTTATTCCTTTTTCTTTTAAAAAAGCTACTTTCTGAAGTCTTTCTTGATGGCTTAATCTTGTATTGGCTTTTGCAATTTCCCTACACTGCTGACTTTTCTAAATTATCAGATGCACATCTCCTGGCAATGGCTCCATTAGGCATACTATCTAGCATAGTCATACTACCTCTTTTACCTACTTTCTCAAGGCTGGCAAAGGTAATATTTAAGTCCTCAATAGTAAACGCTTAACTTTTATCTCTAATTTCCCAAATGACCATTTCAAAAACTTGCATATGTTGCAGTGTTTGTCATGGTCATACTTAATGGATGATCTAAAACGAGCAGTTCTGATTTGCATGGTAAGTGGAGGATGATTCATGTTTTCTTTTTTAAAGGTATACTTGTCAAGAGGCTTCAGATTATCCATTATAACATTCAGTAGCAACCACGATATCCATTTTGATGCAAAAGAATGACGTGGTATATACATGATGATAAGGACAAAATTGTTAATGCAAGACATGAAAATTAATGCCGTAAGGAATTAAGGTCTAACAAAAATATGATAATCTTTTTTTTTTTTGTGAACAAAAATATGATAATCTCAATGTCAGATAAAAACATAAATGCAATGTGTGGTCTTTACCCCTAATCATCATCTGGAATAACTTCACCTTAGTATGCAAATACAGATTTTCTGGAATACTTAATCACCATGAAAAAGCTGTAATTATGACGTATCTGTAATTCTTATCCATTTGGAAGTTCAGAGTTCGTGATCTTATTGAGATTTAAACCAAAGAGTTGGTAACTAATGAACTCATCACACATATCATCTACTTTAGAAACTCAATGCAATTTGCTACAGCTGCTGAGATTTACATTAAATAATCCCTATGAACTCATTACACATCATATACTTCAGTGGCACAAGGAGGTTGGGTACAGCAACAGTTTTAGTTTGAAAAGCTAAACTATTGAAAACACTGACTGTTCACCCAAGGGATTTCCAGAGTGCAAGGCTTCCTGTCCATATCTAGATTTGCATAAAGAAAATGGTCTAATAGATGGAAAGAGAACTTGTATTGCCATGGAAAAAAAAGCCTAAGATTATAGAACAATGCCATCAGAGGCATGGAACATAATACCAAGTTTTTCATGAAATAAGAACGAATAGTTGGTCAACCTAGAGATGGAGTTGGACTTATGTAAGGGAACACAGAGGAGGTTAGGTGAGAATTATGGGAACACTTTTAATAGGAATGACAAATGAAAAATTTGAAAGCATTTTTTTTTTTTAATTGAAGGATACCAAATCGGAAGGTTGACAACACAACAACACTTTGGACAAGATTTATTTCCATAGATAAATGAAGGATCCAATTAAAGTTTGATTTTCATAAATCATAACATGCAACTGAACTCCTTAATAAAGGCCTGGTCTAATAGAAATTGGCTTTGTGAAATATGTGCTTCTGGTTGTCTATAACAGATAATTGTCCTACCTATTGCATCGATTATGATTGCGTTGGCAGAGCCAGTTACCAGTGTTTTATTTCAAAGATTCAAATCTGATTCCAGTGCAAGTGCTATGGTTGCACCATTGCTTCTTTGTTGTAAGTATCATGGTTTTGTTCCTTTTTTCATTGGTGTTTGTTGAGATTCTTCAGTGTACAACCTCATCCATTTCTCCAAGTAAAAAAGTTCATTCATTGTAACACTGTATGGCCTATGGAGTTATAATATTGAATCTCACTCTTCCATTTGTTCAATTTTATGGAAATTGGTTGCCTATAAAATGTTATCCATTAATGCAGTTATATTTGAAGTTGCTTTTTTGGGTTATATGAGATCAATTAGATGATTAACTAATACCTCTCATGAACCACCTGGACTTCATTATTGTTTCTACTCATGAAACAGATTCTATTGGCTTGCCATTTTGTATCATCCGGGAGTTGCTAGTTGCAGTCTTTTATGCCCTAGGAGATGGAGAACAGCCATTTCTGATCAGTGTGTCAGCAATTATTCTGAACGGTTTCCTGGATTGGCTCTTTGTTTCAAGGTTTCACCTTGGAGCACAAGGATTGGTATGTTGCAGTTTTACTTTTAACTACATTCTGTAGATAAAGAAAATAATGAGGTGTTAAACACTTCAGCATCTTGTATTGTTCTGATGAAGCTGACTACATTGTCAAGGCACTTTCAACATCATTTGTAACTACTTTGTCAACACTGGTACTTTTGCAATGCCTCTTGAAGAAACTTCCAGGTAAATATAACCTTGTAAATCTACTATCTGTGTATTATTTGCCACCAATGAGTATATTAGGAGATAAGGCATGCATAGGAACTTCCCACCTGGGATGTCAAAATCAACCTTTTCAATATCCTTCTTCATCTGTCTGCCTGAAGTTCTATTATTCGTTGGAACAACACGATATATATCTTGAATGGGACCAGTCATGGTGGAATTATAAATGGAGTAGGTTGCATTTTCCATAAGAACTGGGCAAGCCCTTAGATATGGTCAGTTGAACAGAAATAAATCTTAACATTGTTTATCACTTGCTTTGCCAACTGGCAGTCTTTTAAAGACATGTTTATGTACTAGTAAAACTCGTACTCAGTGTAAAATTTGTACCCTAAAGAGGGGCAAGTTGGGTTTGGTGATGAGATAATGGGAGTGCAATTTTTACAAGTTCCAAAGGTTTGGATCCCTTTCAGAGTTCAGAGAGGTCGGCAAAATTGGTAAAACAGTGAACTAGTCCTATGCATGCATCCACCCTTTTCCTTTTATAAGGGTTTACATTGGTGCATAAATGGTGAATTGTTCAGTGATTGCAGTGTCTTGGAGGTATGCTCTTACAGTACTAGCGTCATGGTTGTATTACCATTCCATTTCAAAATGTTTGTATCATGTATTTTTATTTTCCTCTTTTCCTTTGCTATCGATTTTCCATCAAGATGAACTGCTGCAAGGTTTTTATGCAGGACTAAATGATTCTAAAGAGCTGGTTAGTCCTCTTCTTCTTCTACTTCCTTGCTGCATCGTCGCAGGCTTTCTTTCATCTGTTGCACATAAGGTGCTCTGGAACTTCATGTCTTCCATCTCGATCCTAAGGCAAGTCCTTTTCTTTGTAAGATTTGTTAATACCTTATCCAGTATAATTCTTAATTTATGTTGTCATCATATTTAATTGCAGGTTCTGCAGGGTCTCTGCAATTTTGTGTATTTCCCTGTCTGCTTTGGTGGGGATGTTTGGTTTTTTCATTCCACTCGTGATCCTTAATTGTGTAGGATCTAAGTTGGTGAAGGATCTTTCTAGGACATTGTTAAATAGATAAAATAAAAATAATTCTCCTGATTCATCTCTTAACCCTTTCATTGAAAATATCTTTTCCCGTTCTCAAAGGAACCATGTGTCGGAAGAAACCTTCAAATTATCCCTCTAGGAAGCTGAAAAGTTCCTTATTCCCATCCTCCCACCTTGCTTCATAATTTAGTTTAGTTTATCATCCCTCTTCAGAATGAGATCGGCTTCAGTCAGTGCAAAGCCCGTTTGAACATCGTTCGAACAGCCTTACACTGGGAATGCCTGTAGCTATGTACTTTATTTCATGGGGAGATATTCCCAATGCAATGTGGTGCAATAAAGGCTGTTTGAACGGGCCTTGCACTGACTGAAGCCGAGTTCCTCCAGAACAAATGTTTGTGGTTGGTGTTAACAAACGTCATAGCAAAGGGAGGTGAATCCAAACAAGTAACGAGTGCTTTAGCGCATAGGGGAGGATATGAAAGATGGAAAATTGAGTTTCGACTAGAAATAGGATCCACATGGGAGCTTTGAAGGGGATTGATACCATGTGGAGTGGATTGATACCATGCATTTCTTAGGTGGAAAATGGATCCGTCGTATGGGTGCCGTTATGCATCTAGTGAGGAAAACGCTTAATAAACTCAATTTAAGTCATTCGACCCTTTTTAATTCTATGTTTAGGGTGAGCTCTAAACTGTAGGATTAATTTGAATCTGTCGTATTTAGCCTCTTATGCTGTAAAAAAAAAAGAAAAAAAGAAAAACAAAAAGAAAGAACTGGATAAAACTTCAACCAAATTTGAATGTCGTATATGGTGGATTTGGATTACAATTGGATGATAAATAGTATAAATAAGTTAGACTAAAAATGATCAAAATATTTTATGTTATTAATAAAATGAACTAAAAATGATTTTAATATTATATTTACAAATAAAATGAATTGAAAAATGCTTATATACAATTTAGTGAAAATTTAACATAGACACCAACTTCAATACAATATGATAAGCATATATGAGCACATTTGCAGCCCTAGTTTATGCTTTCCATTTCTGTCTAACATATTCCTGTATTTTTTATTCCATCTTTGGGATATCATATCAGTTATGTTTCTTTTTTTTTACTATTGTTAACATGGACAAGCAATGTTGACTGAATAACCATCTCAGTGGTAACTTGTTTACAGTGAAGATTTTTCTTTTGTTCTTGTCTCAAGAAAAGTGAATTAAGATTTACCCACTAATTTTGTTATACCATCGCCTCTAGTTACATACTAGTAAGTAGTAAGGCCTCATTCGTTTTCCTGGAAGTAGGGGTGGGTGAGTTGGTAGGTCCGGTGGAAAAGAAATGGACCCATCTTTGTTTTTCGATATTAACGGGTAGTATTTTTTAAATGTGGGTAAATCACTTGCCCATCCATGTCAAAAATCACTTATATGTGATGGTAATATTATCCCTTCAATAATCATTTTTTTAGATAAATTAGTTTATGTAGACTTTTACTTGGGGAATAAATTAATATTGATAAATGCTCTTATATACATGTGTTTCAATAAGTGCATTTACCCAAAAAGTCATTTACTGAGATGAACAAGGCCTAAGAATCTAAGATATGTCTTACATTCAGGGGCTCCTGTTGCATATTATGTTCATTTTGATAGATCTCAGCTTGAAATTATTCTCAACTTCTAGCCTCCCAAACTGTTGTGTCTTCCGATGGTTGGGCGGATAGTTTATAATTGTTGAATCAAGTGGAATGGTGGATTGTTTCAAGGGTAAACTAGGTTTACACAAACGTGTGATTGCTAAGATCTGAATTGTTCAAAATCATCTAAAACTAGATATGGTTTTTGGAATTCGACTTTGAGTGGTTCTGAATCTCCCTCATGCAGAATATTTCTCCAATGTGTAAAACGGTCTAATAAACACTCAGAAATAAATCAGTGATCCATACTATTAGTATAGCCGCTGTCTTATAATCTTATTCTAGCAAGCAAAATTCGGATTCAACCCTTCCCATCGCTGCCCTATTAACTTCTTTTTTGTTTATTTTGGAGGGCACTATTAATTTCTTTTGCTGATGCAATAAATGGGAGCCATTTGAAAATTGAGTATCGGCCACATCAAATGTTTTCCGTTTCTCAAAAATGATTGGAATCAATTAATATGGAGACTAGTTGCATATTCGCGAATGCCCCCATTCAAAGCAAAGCGACTGCTAGATTTGTTTGTTTGTTATTTTTTTTTTGCTAAGACAAGCGACTCCTAGACGGATCTTAGTTTTACGCCCCATTTATTAAACAGTATAGTCCGGCCAAAAAAATGTGATAAATATTTTTTAACACATTTTTTAGGCAGGGGATGTAAGATCGTAATCACCAGTATAGTCCGGCCAAAAAAAAAAAAAAAAACACACTTTTTAAGTGTTCACCAAAAAGGCCAAAAAATGTGAGAAATATTTTTTAGGCAGGGGATGTAAGATGGTAATCACCAATATAGCCCGGCCAGGTCAAAAAAAGAAAGTAGCCTGATTTTTAATATCTTCTGGTTGGTCCACTCACAAACCGTTGAACACGGTTATATCCATCTCCAAAGATTACTCACTTCTGGCCTGGTAAATGAATTTTAATACATGAACAAGGAGATAAAAGGTCGGGTTCTTCGAAATAATCGACAGACCTCAGGCAATGACCTTCAATTGGAATGGTCTCATGAATCATTCTAGTACTGGCTAGTAAAAGGCAGGTAAGTATAGATCATCAATGCTTTTATAAGAATTAAGCTTGCAAATGCAGGACTTGCCCCACATGCTGGCATCTGTATTAGTTTGTTAGCATCCTGGAGCAATGGGAATGGCTTTTTCTACTTCAGCTGTTCAGCACCCTAGCGAAATAAGTAGACAACTCTGCCTCAGCGACGCTTATATATGCAAGGCTTCAGCTCAGGCCATTCAATTTCTTTTGTCTCTGGACTTGCCTTTTTCTGCAACAAGGCAACAGAGTTAGAAGTTAGAACGACTTGGTGAATTCCATCTCCAGTTATCCCTACCATTCCATGAAAAAGTCGAGATCTCAAATACAAAACCATAGATAGTCATCACATGAAACAAGACTGGGTTGTCATACCTTCTTCTTTAAGAAAAACAAGACAAACATTTTATTTGAGAAATCCTGCACATAATATGGACCAATTAGCACCTCACCTAAATGGAATGCCTAGTCGGTTGCAAATTGGAGCATCATGTTCATGAATAACCTTGTTACCTTAGATACTGAATTAAATCCAAGTTCACAGACAGCTTTCAAAAACCCATTAGGGTCAGCTCCACCATTGTTTGGATCAAACCTGCTTTTCACCTCTGCTATCAAAAGCCAGCCACTGCAGAACGAAAGGGAGACTCTGGTCATGACCTAGAAAGTATAGACAACTTGAGAAGAACATATCTAATAAAAAAAGAGAAAAAGAGAAAGCATTAGATCAATCTGGTGCACACCATGGCTTCAGAACTCTGTGTGCTTCCTGTAAATAACTTGGAAAATTGGTACCCATCAGAGAGAGACAGAACACAGCAACATCAATTGATGAAGAGTCAAGGGGTGTCTGTGAAGAACAGAACATGTTTGTAGAAGAGATTATGAATGTTTCTTAAAAAGTAAACCATCTATCAATAGGCACCAAAGTGTGTACGGATTTAAAAATTTTGAAAATGCATGTCAGAAGCCCAAGTGCAGAAATCCAGAAACACAATCAACAGTGAATACTTTAGTTCAATGTTTCTATGCCAAACTCAATTGAGCCTTAACCAAGTCTATTTAGGGTCAGCTACATGAATCCCATTTCACCATTGTGCTCTATCGAGAGCCATGTCTTATGTCAAATTACAAGTACTTACATCATCAACTTAAGACCATGCTTCTTTGGTCTTTCCCCCCTGGCTTTATTAGAGCCATCTACTTGAACCATAGGGTTCAAATTGTAAGATTCATAAGGCAGGTGAAACAGTTTAAGATTCATATGGAAATAAGAGAAAATCCTGAAGCCCATTGTTACCTGTAGAAAAAGAATGAATATCGAGTACCTTCTTATTGACCTAAGTTTTGGTTCAATACCCTTTTGTCTAATGAATCCATTTAATTATAATTGTATCCCCTTCTAATAAGAAGAACCAAGAACAAATAAGGAACTATTTTTGTCAACTTCACTTTTAAATGGATCATGCCCTAAAGTACCAAGTCTCTGTCCATGCCTTGCATTTACAGGGCCTATCTAGTAAATATCAAAAGAATCTATAGAAAAAGCACGTGACAAAGCCCTGGTCACCAAACTATCATATTAAAGTATATCCTTGCTAAACCACTGCAAAAAATTGATTATATGTAGGTAAATAAGTCAGATGGACCTAATAATTTTACTTGATAACAGTGGGAGGGGACCGTGCTAAAGGTCTTAAAAGGAAGGGCCTTAATACTATCTCACAGAAATAAAGAATATTAAGGAATAAACATAAGAATTGGCATATTGAGTGAATTGCAAATCCTAAGCTACTGACGAGAAAAAGAATTAACTAAACTAAATAGGAGAACTAATATCTAATTTTTGTCTTCTGAATGTACAGCAATTGATTGAATGTGAAACATTATTCAATAAGCAATCTAAAAAGATTTCAAATGAAAGCACATACATTTGACATATCACAAGCAATTATTGAAGGGTCATTTGACACAAGATCAAAGGAGAAGACTTTATTCTTCACATTTCTTGCAAGGCGTCCATCCCCTGGAACAATCAAAAGACACAAATTTAAACAGTAACCAAAAGATGTAACCAGCCGGTGTGTGAATCATTCAGGTATGGATGTCATGAGTGAATTTCCATTCCAACACATGTAAGTTTAAAAAGGTAAAATAATGATTCTTCATAGTTTCAAAGTTATTACCACAGCCAAAATCAGCAACTGTCAAAGAAGGACTCTGACCCTTAAGCCAATTAGTGATGATATTGACTGGCTGCTCTGGCCAATGTGACATTTGCTCTTGATATCCTGCATGATACTGGTGCATAAGGTTATTGTACAGCCATTCATATTAAGAGATCAAGTTAATACAATATAGAAACAAACCAAAAAAAGTATGCAAAAGCAAGGTGGTAACCTACATAAAGAGTGAGGTAATCATCATTTGGGATTATTTATGCAAAAAGACATCTTTCATACTAGTAGCAAAAAAGTATGCAGACCAATGTTTTAAAAACCGACCTGGAGGCTGAACTGTATTTGCCTCCAGGCGCAGGTTACTGGTTCGATTGTCGAGGTCGAACGGGTCAGCCATTACACATCAGCACATGTAACACACTGTGTGTATAAACGTGTATTTTATCAATAAAAAATGTAAAATTATTTTTAGATGTAATATATGTATACATAAATATTATTTTATGCTTAATTTTTATTTTTTAATTCAATTTTTATTTTTTTATTTTAAAAAAATGTTAAAAAGAAAGATCACCCCAATTGGATATCTGAGCACAACGTTATGGGCTCCGAAAGCTTGCACATACATTGACTGTGCAACCCATGACCCCAGCGACCAGGTCGAATGGGTCAACTGCACGAATCGGGTGGTTTTTAACCAAAGACCAGGTTCTGGGAGAACCAGACCCAGAATCATGGCCCAGTGATGGTTTGAACAGTTCAACTGGCTGGATCAACGATGGGTGGGAAACACTGATGTAGCCAATAGAAATAGTGATAGCATGGCTTTAATTGTTCTTTGTGTTACAATTGGGTTAATAAGCACCAACTTCAGAGCTTCACGGACCTTGGGAATCATAAAATGTTGGCAATGAGAAGAAAAACAACTAGTTGATCCCATCATGCACCTTATCATTGGGAACTTGACTATCCCTCCCCAGACCCTACATTGGTGGGAGCCTTGTGCACTGGGCTGCCCTTTTCACAGAAATGCTGATATCATGGGTTTAATCATTTCTGTGACAATTGAATCAATAAGAACCCACTTCAGTTTCTGCAACAATAAAAAAGCATAGAAATGGTGATATCATGGGTTTACTTGTTTCTGTGACAATTGAATAAAAAAGAACCAACTTCAGTACATCAGGGACCTTGGGGATCTACAAAATGTTGGCCGATGGGAAAAAACACAACTATTTGGGGTGGTCCCACGTCTTATGATACAGTGAACTTCCAAAACAACTACAGCAGACAAAGGACCTTTAGCTGGGGCCTTGGAAGAGGTAGATCAAATATAGACCTAATCTTTGCTTTTTTTTTTTTTTTTCTTGGTGCAGAGTGGCTATTTTCATTCTCAAACTAGCACTCTCATGCCTGTCAACCCAATGACTAAGTTTAGCACTCGCCACTCAGCAGTATTTCCCATTCACCTTTAAGGCTAAATTCTTATTTTTTTTTAATGTTCTCCTAACTTGATTGAAACCCAGCCTGAAGGATTTTCCAAGATGAAGCCACCAAATCTAAAAAGCCAAGTTGTCACACCAATAGAAATAAACAGAAAATGAGAAAAATATCCAATATAATGTACTTCAGTTCCATCTTACAACAACACACACACACAACTTCTTTTCCAAATAGCCGACTATAATTGTCAACACCTTCCAGTGGTTCATATTTTTTATCAATTTTCCTGACTCCAGTTACAGTAAGATAGTTTACCAAAGAGTTCAGCAATGCTCTGAACTACCTTCTCTCTTTCTTTTATCTTCTTTTTTTTTTTTTTATAAATGGTGTCTAGGTCATATCAGGCTAAAGGAGAAGTCACTCCATAGACAAAAAAATATTTTTTTTTATTGTTAAAAGTTTTAACTTAATTGATTATTGAAAAAGAATGTCATGTACAAAGATGTTGTTGGACTAGAATAATCTATACAACCCCAAGTGTACAATATTGTGGTATATTTCCTCAATAAAATTGTGCCCTATTCACCCCCAATTTTGCCATTGAGTCTTCCATGTTGTTTTCTGTTCTTTCTACCCAATTGAAACATACCACCAGTTCTGTAGCTAACTTGCCTTACCTCCCTAGTGATGTGTCTATAGTGTCAAGAAATCTGTTTATTCCCCCTCACCAGCTTCCTACAACCTTGGATTCTCCTTGCACTAGAAAATTTCTGAGTATTTTGCTAGCCTCAAACCCTGTAATACTGCCAATACTTATGTTCTAGTAGAATTCCCAATTCCTGCAGGTCCTGTGTAGATTGCAAGAACCTCCCCTTGCTATTTTCAAAGAGCCCGTAGTTAAAAAAGATCAAGAATGATTATTGGGAAGAAATCTTATCATGAGTTACATGTATATCAATGCACACATAAATCTTCTATACATAAAAAGAAGAATACAAAAACTATATCCAGCTATGAATCACAGAAATAAATAAATATTTAGAAGAGAAGCCCTCAATTTTTTCTTTTAGAATTCAACATGACTGAGGTAGAGTCCTTTCAATTATGCCAATGAGCATCTACAAAATTAGCTCCTTTTGATCAAGATGCAACCATTTCACTCCTTCTACAAACTCCAACAAAGAACATAGGGTAGCAGGTTCCAAAGTGTACTGCCTAACCACTGAACCCCACCTTATAGGCCATAAGTATATGACAATGTGGATATCTCTGGGTATTGCCCGAATTCCCTTTAAGACAATAACTCTCCCCCATTCTGCATCTGTGAAACCCTAACCCTAGTTTTATCGTTTCTCTGCAGTCGCAAAGTCTTGGCAAGTCCTAAACCCCATTTTACTTAACTTAATTTCCTGATCTTTGTTCTCTATCAGATCTCTGGGTTGTTAGATATTCGGGAAAGGTAAAAGGTTATGGGATTGAAATCTAAGGGTGCATCATTGGAAAACGATTCAAAGCCCTCTGACGGCCAGCACACGGGAGAGGGAGCGAGTCCTGGAGGACGGAGATGGAGAGAGGCCGAAGTGTAGGATTGTTTCAGAAGGTGAACAGGTGGAAAACTGAGTTGAAGGTAGAGGCCAAGCGATTTTTGCTTGATCTTGGAAGGGCTGGAGGTAGAAACCAGCTGAAAATTAGAGAAGATAGAAGGGCCACAGTAATTCTAACCGATGCAGCAGTACTGTGGTTGAAAGGTTTATCGATGGAGTTACATTTTCTGTAAGGAAAGAAGGTTGGAGGAACTCATTAGAAATTCATAGGAAGAGATTTGAAGAACTGAGAAGGAATGGAAAAGGCTGGTTCATTAGTGTCACTGAGTTATTTGATAATAGAAGGCAGTTGGTGTGTTTTCTGGAAGGGAAGGAGGGACAGGGCTGGTTGGAGGTTGCAAATAATTTACAGAAATTTCTATTACATACTGCTGGTGGACTGATAAAGGTGCGGGATGCAAACATGGAGGTGTCCAGTGAGCATAAGCCCATGACCCAGATAGCAGCGGACAGAAGTGAGGAAGTGCAAGAAGTTCCAAAACAGAGATCATCCTCTGGTGGAGGTTAAGAGATTCCAAATTGAGGCGGAGAAAACTGTTTGGGAGAGGAGAATGGTAATAACAGCTACTAAAGAGGTGAAGAACTGGAGGAATTTGCTGGATACAGGGGCATGTAACGTAGGCACTTCGGCTAATATAGCTTTGAAGCCATTCTCTGATAGGAAAGCATTAATCGATGTTGATGAAGAAGAATAGGGCTTCACTACCTTTGAATCCGAACTGGGTTTGTTTCAGCTCCAGAAGTGGAAACCGCTCTGTAACGAACTGGAACGGCACTCGGGAAGTTTTACACTTAAGCTATTTGGCCTTCCGTTTCACTTGTGGAGCGAGCCAAACTTGGAGAAACTAGTTACGATGCTGGGAGGAACTGTGATGGAGTTTAATCTTCAAGATCTTGTCGCTGCCGAGGTCAAGGTTGCAGGAGTGAAACCAGAAATGATGCCCAGATCGGTTGAAGTGCTTTCAAAAGGTTGCTGGTATCGTGTATGGCTAGTTTCGGAAGTGGAAGCGTCTCTTTAGGGAAGAGGTTCCAAGGTTGAAGATACTGACATGGAAGGCGGGTATACACATGGCGCACACTCGGTAGTGAACAACAGGGGCGCGCAGAGAAGTCCCTCTGGGGAAGCTGAAAAGCTAGCAGAGGAAAACCAAGCATCAAGTAATTATTAAGGAAAAACTTTCAAAAATTTTCAAATTAACAGGTGAGAAGGTGGGCTGGGCTTCGTATGCTGACGTGGCCAAAAGAAGGGGTGGGCCGGTCAGTATTAAGGGGCGCAAGGGTGAGTCTGAACCAAACCAGATTAGGCCCGGTTCATTGTTGAAGGCATTAGCCGGCCCACATGATTATTTAAGTGATCACGTGGGTAGGGGCAGATTTCGTACGACACTAGACCGAAAGGCTAGTCTAGCTTCTTCTCCACCAAAGCCTGTTAGGGCTGGTTTCGACCAGGCGTTGCAGATTGGCCCCAGACGCCAGTTGAAGTGGGTTGCACGCTCAGATGAAGATTCGCAAGGTACGGAGCATTCCGTCTTAAGATGGCGAGCTCCAGTGCTCAATCTAGTGCGATTGCCGGGAAGGTAGCGGAAATTGATTGGGTGGCTTGCAGCGTGGAGGGGGTTGACAAAGAAGATGATTCGGATGGTTCTACCAGTCTAGACAGTGTAACTGAAGAGACCTGGCAGCTAGAAGAAGTGGAAGACACACTAAACCTAGGGCGCCTCTTTTTGGAAGAAGCTGGAAATGAAGTTCTCTTTGGTGTGAAGTCCCGAATTGTAGGAGGAGAGGAGGTCAATATAGCAGAGTGCAATCAAATGCAAGGGGAAGGAAATCTGCTCTCAAAGACAGAAGCTCCTTTGCCGAACCAGTTTGCTAGGCAGGATGTTTGTAAGGAAGGACTTGAGGCTTCTCAGTGGCAAAACAGGAATGCTTCAGCAAGGAATAAACAGTTGGGTACAAAGAGTAGTCCCTGTGAGTTACAACCAAAAGGAAATTTACCAGCTCAGTTCCATCTCGAGGATTTAGGACACACTCACAAAGCAATACAGGGAGTGCCGGATTCCAATTTCAGACCCTGTAACCCTCCTCGACTTAAGCAAAACTCAGGAATCTACGTCCATTCGTTTTGTGTTACTAATGATTATCTGTTGCCTACTGAGCCAGATCCCATTCCTGTTCCAGAGGATGAAGCCCGTGGTGGAGAAGATGAAACAAAGGAGAGGATTAGAAGTGGTGAGGGTAAAGGTGAAGGGGAAGAGGAAGGTAGAGATAGAGATACAAGACTTTGGGAAATTTTTAGGAGGTAAGTGGATGAACTTGGGGAAAATAACACACAAAAGGAGAGGACAGAAGATTTAAGTATAGGAAATGAGATTACGGGGTAAGAGGAGGTGAAGAAATAAGTAAGGATGGGGGCTCTGAAGAGCAAGAATCTATGGAGGTGAATAGTGAGGATATTGTGGCAGCCTTTGTGGGGAAACTGGGGTGCAAATTAAAAGACCCAAATAATCTCAAATTTTTTCTGCAAAAGGAGGGGGGTAAGGTGAGGAAGAGAAAACTGAATGAGGTTGAAAGATTGATGAGAGATATTGGAGGAGATAAGAATGCTGGTATCAAGGGGAATAGGAGGAAGGGGGTAAAGTAATGAGTCTATGGGTTTGAGGGGAAAAATAAGACAGTAAAATGAAAATTGTCGGCTGGAATGTTAGAGGGTTGGATAGTGCTAGGAAGAGGGCAGTAATTAAAGAGGCAATCAAAAAGATTAACCCGGATATAATTATGATTCAGGAGTCCAAAAGAGCAGATTTTGATGCTAGGTAGGTTAGGAGTATATGGAGAGCTAGGGGAGTTAGTTGGGCTACTGCACCTTCATGGGGATCTGCTGGGGGAATAATAACTTTATGGAAGAATGAGGTGTGTATAGCAATGGAGGAATTAATAGGCCAATTCTCAGTTTAGTTGAAATTTAAGCAGGTGGAGGATGGCTTTGAATGGGTGTTGTAGAGAACACTGATGTGGGCCCCACTGCAGTGGTCCCCATTGTGTTCGTAGGACAGCAGTCTAGTTATTTGTTTCAGTTATAATATTGTCAGTTTGAGTCAGTTTGTTAATTCAGTTGTTATTTATTTCAGTTTTTATTTTTTTTATTTATTATGTAAGTACCAAGGGCAGATGCGTCATTTCCATTATGTACTAAACATAACCTATAAATATTAAGAGAGTGGCGGCGGCAGATCAGTAAGAATCTGTCCCTCCTTTCAACAACTTGTGTTATCTTGTTTCTCTTCTATTCTCTCTCCTTTCTCTCACTTTCTCTTCTGTTTTGCAAACCTAAAACCTTTTAGGATTCAAGACTGATTACAGTCTTGATCTTCTACTTGGTATCAGAGCCTATCTAGGGCTTCTCATGTGTGTCTAGTCCAGCTGACCACATGAGGACTAGCTAGGGCTGGAAGCTTTGAAGAAGTTTTTCGGTGGCTGAATCTTGGAGATTACCAGGAGAAGTTTGCAGCAGTTGAAGACTTGCCGCGGCTTGCAAAGAGTTGGTAATCAGGAAGAGGCAGCGAAGATTAGGGTTCAGGTAACCCTAGAAGACAGTAAACCGAAGTACATAAGTAAGTTTTTTTTACTGAGTTTCAGAGACTGCAATCAGTCGAGATAGGTTGGACCTATCTAGAAAGAGAGGTCGAACTGTGTTCAAGTTTGTTTCTAGAGTTTAACTGTTGGGCCGAACCCCCCTCTTCAAAGGTGATTAGTTTTTAGGGTTTCATATTGCCCTACGACAAGTCCCACTTGTGCAGACTGCTTGGAGAGTGCAGCTGAGCACTTACTTCAGACCTACAGTTGAAACCCTATTTTTGCTCTCACAACAGTGGGCCCCACAGTAGTGATTTCAAAAATAGCATCTTAGATTGATAGGTTGCCTGGTATTGTGCATGGCGATTGATTTCAGATCAGATTTGAGTTGATTTCTTGCATATACTGTGATAGGCGATTGATTTCAGATCAGATTTGGGTTGGTTTCAGATCGGATCAGATTAAATTTCAGATCAGATCAAATTTGTGTTGGTTTTGGATCAAATTTCAGACTTAACTCTGTTTTCTGGTATAATTGCTCTAACAGTTTGTAGCTATTGAATCTTGATCAAAGATGGAGTTTAAGGGTCAGGGAGAAAGTAGTTTTGGAAACCACAGTTATGGTAGTGTATCTGAAACCGGGTTTCAGATTACAACTATGAGATTTGATAGGTCAAATTATTTGGAGTGGGCGCAATCAGCCATGATGGCTATTGGAGGAAAGGAAAAATTGGGTTACCTCTTGTGAGTTGTGAAAGAACCTTCCAAGGAGGACCCATCATACACCAAGTGGGTTCAAAAGAACTATTTAGTTATGGCATGACTGTGTAATTCTGTGCAGCCACATATCAACCGCAATTACTTGTGGGCAAAGACAACCAAAGAGATATGGGATGTTGTGAAAGAAACATATTCCCAACCCCTTAATGTTGCCAGAGCCTATGAACTGAAGTGTGAGGTGAACAACCTTAAACAAGGAGAGAAGCCAGTTTCTGTCTACTTCTCTACCTCGAAATCCTTGTGGCATGAGATTGACCATCTAGAGACCCTTGAGTGGGAGAGTCCCAAAGATGCACAGACTCACAAAAAGCAAGTCGAGACGAATAGGGTATTTGAGTTTCTGGCTGGTTTGAATTCAGAATATGACATTGTGCGACAACAGATATTGACAAGAGATAGTGTGACTCTTTCTCAAGCATACTCCTTGGTGCATAGTGAAGAGACCAGGAGGAAAGTCATGATGCAGCCTCAACCCTCTTTCCCAGCCTTGATAGCTATTAAACCCAAGCCAGGGGGTGACTCAGAAAGGGACCGGAAGAAGGAAGATAAACGGGATCTGGTATGTGAACATTGCAAGAAACCCAAGCACACAAAAGATACTTGTTGAAACTACATCCTCACTTGGTCCCAACAAAACTAAGAAATAAGAAGGGTAATGCTCATATGGCAGTGAACACTGATTCAACATTCTCATCAAGCACATCCCTAGAGACTTTAGCTGTTGTTTGGGCTGCCCTCATACAGTTGGAAAAGAAAGTTGGGAGTTCAGCTCAGCCATCTCAGTCACCATCAGCTCCTGCCACATATGCATTTGCACATTCAGGTACTCGAGCCTCAGCTTACCATGCTTCAGCTCCAGGTAATAATAATCACTGTTGGGTAATAGATTCAGGTGCATCTAACCATATGACTAGCTTGCTATCTTTGTTCACTTCTTATCACTTGTCCTCTGGCCGAGATAGAGTATCCATTGCTGATGGCTCTCTTGTTCCCATTTCGGACAAGGGGGACATCAAGCTATCGGATACTATCTCTTTATCTTCTGTCTTGCATGTTCCTAAGTTTGATACTAACCTGCTTTCAGTTAGTAGTATTACCAAACACATGAACTGTTTAGTAACATTTTTCCCTGACCGATGTGTTTTTCAGGATTTGGAGACGAGAAAGGTGATTGGGACTGGCCATGAGACGAACAGGATCTATCTGCTTGGAGAGAGTTCTCGTCAGTGGATAAGAAGTCTTTTGTTTCTCAATCTGTGAGTTCGGTTATGCTTTGGCATAACCAATTAGGTCATTTGTCTTTTAAGTCTTTGAAGAGTCTGTTTCCTGCTTTATTTGAGTCTGTTGAATTATCAAAGTTGAGGTGTGAGAGTTGTGAGTTTGCCAAACATTGTAGAACTTCTTATTCTTTAAGTAATAAAATGAGTAATTCCTCTTTTGATATTGTGCATACTGATGTTTGGGGGCCATATCATATCTCTTCTATGGGTGGGTACAGATATTTTCTACTGTTTGTTGATGACCATACCCGGTTTTCTTGGGTCTATCTTATGCGTTCTCAGGATGAGGTTCTTGCTCTGACCCAAAACTTCCATCAGATGGTTCTCACTTAGTTTGAAACCAAAATCAAAGTCCTTAGATCTGATAATGCAAAGGAATACTTTGCTCAGTCATTGACCTCCTACCTTCTTAGCCATGGAGTTATTCACCAGAGCACTTGCCCTTATACACCAAAGCAGAACGGTGTTGCCGAAAGGAAGAATAGGCATATCTTGGAGGTGGCTAGAAGCATTATGTTTTCCTCCAATGTACCTATTCGCTTTTGGGGTGATGCTATCCTCACGACAGTTTATCTCATTGATTGAGTTCCTTCCCGGGTCCTTGATATGAGAACCCCCTTTTCCCTTCTATACCCAGACGAGGAGTTGTTCATTGTTCCCCTTAAAACCTTTGGTTGTACCTATTTCATTCAGCTTCTCGAGCCCCATCATTCCAAGTTTGAACCTAAGGCCTCCAAATGCATTTTCCTTGGTTATGCACAAACTCAAAAGGATTATTGCTGCTATGATCCGGTTTCAGGGAAACGGTTTGTCTCCATGGATGTCACCTTCTTTGAGGAGACACCCTATTATCCTAGGGTTTCTCCTCAGGGGGAGAGCAGTGAGAGTGGGGCTGTTTTGAGTTTCTTTCCTCAGGGGGAGAGCAGTGAGAGTGAAAGTGGGGCTGTTCCTTTACCTATTCCACTAGGTAATGAAGGTTGTAGTGGTGAGGGTGGTCAGAGGGAACCGGAGTTGAGAGTCTATCAGGCGATGCAGGCAGGTTGATCCTAGTTTTCGGCAGTCCCGGCCAGTTCCAGTTCCTTCTGCGCCTTCAGATCTAGAGCCTACTGAGATGCCTGTCACTGTTGCCACTTCCCCTCTTGTGGATGACCTTGATCTCCCTATTGCCATTCGCAAAGGGAAACGACATTGCACCACTTCTACAGCTCACAACATCTCACAGTTCTTATCCTATGACCGTCTATCACCATCTTACCGGTCCTATCTCACTTCCATTGCCGATGTCCCTATTCCAAGAACAGTGCAAAAAGCCTTATCAGTTCTAGAATGGAAAGATGCAATGCAAGTCGAAATGGATGCCCTGTTGAAGAATAATACTTGGGCACTGGTTGACCCACCAAAAAGAAAGAAACCGGTGGGATGCAGATGGGTGTTCACTGTGAAGCATAATGCTGATGGCTCTATAGAAAGGTACAAAGCCCGGCTGGTTGCAAAGGGGTTCACTCAGACTTATGGTATAGACTACTTGGAGACCTTTGCCCCAGTAGCCAAGATGACCACCATTCGAGTTTTGTTATCCCTTGCAGCAAATCATTCTTGGCCCCTGTTTCAGATGGATGTTAAAAATGCCTTTTTGAATGGAGACTTACAAGAAGAGGTTTACATGCAGTTGCCTCCTGGATTCTATGATACAGAGACAGGTAAGAAGGTTTGCCGACTGAACAAGGCATTGTATGGTTTGAAGCAATCACCTAGAGCCTGGTTTGATAGGTTCAGATTAGCCCTTGGAAGGTTTGGTTATGTACAGGCCCAATCAGATCATACACTATTCACGGGTGGAGTCCTCTCTGACACAATAGCAGTATATGTTGATAAAATTGTGATGACAGGAAATGACAATCATGAGATTGAGTCCCTCAAACAGCTCCTTCATCAAGAGTTTGATGTGAAAGATCTTGGTGCACTATGGCACTTTTTGGGTATTGAGGTTGCTAGATCAAAACAGGAGATTTTTATCTCTCAGAGAAAATATGTTCTAGATCTGTTGGCGGAAATTGGAAAGTTGGGTGTTAAGCCGGCCGATACACTCATTGAACAAAATCACAAGATTAGTGCAGAGGGTGGGGAGCCTCTTGAAGACAAAGTTATGTTCCAACGGTTGGTTGGAAAGCTTCTATATCTCTGCCTCACTCGGCTGGATATCAGCTATGCAGTTAGTGTTGTTAGCCAGTACATGCACTCCCCTAGAACCTTCATCTTCTTGCGGCAGAGAGAATATTAGCATATTTGAAGAGATGCCCGGGTAGAGGTATATTGCTCAAGAACAATAATCACATGAGGGTGGAAGTCTATACAGATGCCGATTGGGCTGGAAGTGTTGATGACAGAAGGTCTACCTCTGGATATTGTGCCCTGGTGGGAGGTAACCTTGTCTCTTGGAGGAATAAGAAGCAGAGTGTTGTTTCCCGCTCCAGTGCTGAAGCGGAATACAGGTCAATGGCTAATGGAGTGGCTGAAATCTTATGGCTGAGATCACTACTTGAAGAGTTGGGTATTGACTATGAAAAGCCCTTAATGTTGTATTGTGATAATCAAGCAACCATTAATATAGCCCACAACCCAGTGCGACATGACAGAACTAAACATATCGAAGTTGATCGACATTTTGTGCGAGAAAGGGTCACATCACAAGAAGTGTCTTCCGTACATCACATCTAATATGCAGCTCGCGGATATCCTCACCAAGGCTGTACCAAGGAAGAAGTTAGAGACAGACCTATCCAAGTTGGGCATGATAGATATCTACTCCCAACTTGAGGGGGAGTGTAGAGAACACTGATGTGGGCCCCACTGCAGTGGTCCCCACTGTGTTCGTAGGACAACAGTGTAGTTATTTGTTTCAGTTATAATAGTGTCAGTTTGAGTCAGTTTGTTAATTCAGTTGTTATTTATTTCAGTTTTTATTTACTTTATTTATTATGTAAGTACCAAGGGCAGATGTGTCATTTCCATTATGTACTAAACATAACCTATAAATATTAAGAGAGTGGCGGCGGCAGATCAGTAAGAATCTGTCCCTCCTTTCAACAACTTGTGTTCTCTTGTTTCTCTTCTATTATCTCTCCTTTCTCTCACTTTCTCTTCTGTTTTGCAAACCTAAAACCTTTTAGGATTCAAGACTGATTACAATCTTGATCTTCTACTGGTGTTAACAAATGTCTATGGACCTAATGATTATAGAGAGAGGAGGAATCTATGGGAAGAATTGGGGGATGTAAAGGGATTATGGGATGGACTGCGGTGTTTAGGAGGCAATTTCAATGTAATTAGGTTTTTGGAAGAAACAAATAATCTTAGATAGAGGGTGACCACGAGCATGAGGAAGTTTAATCAATTTGTGGAAAGCATTGAACTTGAAGAGATTTCATTGGCCTACAGTAGTTACACTTGGTCCAATTAACAAGTGAATCCCATTTGCTCTAAGTTGGACAGGTTTCTTTTTTCGATGAATTGGGAGGAACATTAGGGTAGCTTGGCCTCTAGAGCACTTCCAAGAGTAACTTCAGACCATTGGCCTATCATGATTGGTGTGGAAGAGATAGGAAGCACAGGGCTTGCCCCGTTCAGATTTGAGAACATGTGGCTACTTCACCCAGGTTTTATAAATAAAATCAAGGAGTGGTGGTTAGAGAGTGACCCTGAAGTAGAATGGAAGGGAATGAGGTTCCATAACAAATTACAACTATTGAACGGTAAAATCAAGGAATGGAACAACTTAGAATTTGGGAGGTTGGAAGAAAGAGAGCAAACTGTAATTGATCAATTGGTAGAGCTGGATGGGAAGGAGGGGAGGGGAGATTTAACACAAGAGGACAAAGAACAGAGGTGGAATCTACGGAAACAATTGGAGGATGAATTGTTTAAGGAAGAAATCAGTTGGAAACATAAGTCAAGGTGTAGGTGGTTGAAGGAGGGGGACAGGAATACAGAATTTTTTCATTGCTTGGCAAGTGGGAGAAGAAGGAAGAATTTTATTTCAAACTTGGAAATAGAGGGGATAACCTTATCTGATCAGGGAGAGATTGCTAGGGAGTTTGCTAACCACTTTAGGGCTATATACAGAAAACCCTTAAGTAATAGGGGATGGATTGGCCAAGGCTGAGATCAGAAGATAGGGAGTGGTTGGAGAGAAAATTTGAGGTGGAGGAGGTTAAGGAGGCAGTATTCTCCATGGATAGATCAAAAGCTCTGGGCCCAGATTGTTTTACGATGGTATTCTACCAGGATTGTTGGGAGGTTTTGAGGGAAGAGCTTATGATGGTCTTTGAAGAGTTCCACAAAAGAGGAGTGATTAACCCAGGGTTGAATTCCACATTTATTGCTTTGGTTCCCAAGAAGAGAGAGGCAACACATCCAAGGGATTATAGACCTATTAGCCTAGTGAACAGTCTATATAAGATCATTGCAAAGGTTTTGTCCGTCAAGATTAGACAGGTGCTCAATACCATCATTTCAAATAATCAATGAGCTTTTGTGAGGGGTAGGCAAATCACTGATCAAATTCTCATAGTGAATGAGAATGTGGAGGATTTCAAGAGATCTAAGAAGAAGGGGGTGGTTTGTAAGCTAGACTTGGAAAAAGCTTATGACTTGGTAAATTGGTCATTTTAGTTGGAGGTGATGACTAATTTTGAGTTCGGAGATAGATGGCGTAGATGGGCGTCGGGGTGTATTCGGTCTTGCCACTACTCTATTTTGGTGAACGGAGCGGTAGTAGATTTCTTCCCAGCATTGAGGGAAATAAGACAAGGAGACCCCCTTTTTCCTTTTTTGTTCACCTTGGTTGCTGAAGTATTAGGGAGTTTAATCTCTAAGACAAAACTCTAGAGGGCTATTTAAGGGATGGAGAGTTGGCAGGGAAAGTATACCATTAACACACTTGCAGTTTGCAGATGATACGATTTTGTTTTGTAAGGGGGCGGAGGGGAACATGAATTGGATTAGGAATATGAAACTTACAGTGCAACTATTTGAGCAAATGTCCAACCTGAAAGTTAACTTTGATAAAAGTGTTGTAGGTGCGAATATGGGGGAAGTGAGATCCTTGAATGTGCAAATGTTTTGGGGTGTGGAGTATTGAATTGGCCTTTGATTTACCTCGGTCTTCCTCTAGGAGATAATCCTCAGAAATAAAGTTTTTGGACTCCTATAGTGGAGAGGTTTGAAAAGAGACTTGCTTCTTGGAAGAAAAACTACCTATCTCTTGGGGGAAGAATTACCTTAATCAGGTCTACCCTAGCTAATCTGCCCATCTATTACCTTTCAGTCTTTAAGGTGCCCGTAGGGGTGGCTAGCAAGTTGGAAAAATTAATGAGGGACTTCTTGTGGTAGCCGGGAGAGGAAAAAAAGGATCATAGGGTTAGATGGGAGATGGTGTGTAGGAATAAGCAGAATGGAGGGCTAGGCATTGAGAATATAAGGAAGAGGAATTTGGCTTTGCTAGGGAAATGGTTGTGGAGGTTTTCTTTTTAGAGGGAGAAACTGTGGACTAAGATAATTTGTAGTATTCACGGGCTTGCAGAGAATGGTTGGGACTCTAGGATTCTGGCTATGGCTACAAGAGCATCACCATGGAAATCCATTCAAGATATTTTGCCTCTCTTCTCTCCTTGGATTGGGTATGATTTACACTCAGGTAATCTCATAAAGTTCTGGGAACATGTTTGGGTTGGGGAGATACCTTTGAAAGAACAATTTCTGACTCTATTTGCAATCTCCACCCTAAAAAATGTTCCCATCTATTACCTTTCAGTCTTTAAGGTGCCCGTAGGGGTGGCTGGCAAGTTGGAAAAAATAATGAGGGACTTCTTGTGGTAGCCGGGAGAGGAAAAAAAGGATCATAGGGTTAGATGACAAATGGTGTGTAGGAATAAGCAGAATGGAGGGCTAGGCATTGGGAATATAAGGAAGAGGAATTTGGCTTTGCTAGGGGAATGACTGTAGAGGTTTTCTTTGGAGAGAGAGAAACTGTGGACTAAGATAATTTGTAGTATTCACGGGCTTGCAGAGAATGGTTGGGACTCTAGGATTCTGGCTATGGCTACAAGAGCGTCACCATGGAAATCCATTCAAGATATTTTGCCTCTCTTCTCTCCTTGGATTGGGTATGATTTACACTCAAGTAATCTCATAAAGTTCTGGGAACATGTTTGGGTTGGGGAGACCCCTTTGAAAGAACAATTTCTGACTCTATTTGCAATCTCCACCATAAAAAATGAACCAATTACCAATTTCCTCGTTTCCTCAAACTCAAATTTCGGGTTTGGTTGGAACTTGGGTTTGAGAAGAGCACTCAGGGACACAAAACTGGATAATGTTTCTTCTCTTTTGTCCATTCTTGATGGGTTTTCTTGGAACCCACAAAGACAGATAGTAAGATCTGGTCTTTGTCTCCCTCTGGATCCTTTACTTGTGCATGCTTCTTTAAAGCCCTGATACAACTAGAAATTCCTATTGGACTATCATTCCCTGTCAAGGAAATGTGGTGTACACCTATACCTCCGAGGGTTGGGAGCTTTTGTTGGGAAGTTTTCCTTGAAAGAATCAACACAGGTGACCTACTTCAAAGAAAAAGACCCAATAGCTGTTTATCTCCACACTGTTGTGTTTTATGCAAAGCTACTGGTGAGTCTGGGTACCACTTAATAATATCTTGTGTTTTGGCAAAAAATATTTGGGATTGGTTTGCTTCTTTATTTGGGTGCAAGTGGACACCTCCAACTAGCCCGCAAAGCTTATTTTCCTCTTCACCTATTGAATTCTCAACGAAAAGATCAAGAATTATGTGGAGATGAATGAGAGCTATTGCTTGTTGGACATTATGGGAGGAAAAAATGCAAGAATCTTCTTGGAAAAGGAGAGAGGCTTGGAAAATATGGTAGAATTGATTCATATAAGAGTAATACACTAGCTGAAGACAATGAAGGAGTTTACAGATTTTTCAACAAACAATTTGCTAAGAAAGTGGAAAGAAGTTGCTAGCTCAGTTACAAGGAAGAAGAATTTGAATCTCATGTGGAACCCTCCACCTATTGGGTTTATCAAACTAAATTTTGATGGCAGTAGCATGGGGAATTCAGGGCCTTTGTGTATTGGGGGGGAGGGGGTCCTCAGGGATGAGAGAGGTAATGTAATAGTTTTGTTCTCTAGTCCAATTGGAGTGGGAGACTCCTTGAGGGCTGAGGTGCTAACAATGCTGGAAGGGGTGCAAAGAGCCAAAGAAATTAAAATTAAGAAATTGATTATAGAAGGAGATTCTGCTGTTGTTGTGGATTGGCTGAAAGAAAACACTTCCAAGATGTGGAGCAACAACAATGAGAAAAAAAAATTCAAGTGGCTGATTAAGGATATGGAAGTCCTATGTACTTGGGTTAAAAGAAATGCTAATTCCTTTGCTGATGGATTGGCTAGACAAGGAATTTTTAGAAATTCTGGGTTTTGGGCTCAATTGTAAGGTTTTGAGTGTTTAATTTAGATGTATTTCTGTTCTGGGGAGTTAAGATTCTTTAGCTCCTCTTCCCTGTAACTTTTTTCCAATATTAATGAATTCTGTGGTTATTGATAAAAAAAAAACAAAAAAGACAATAACTCTCCCCCTAGAGATCATGGGGTCATCTACATGAATCCTGTTTTGCCATTCCATTCTGTTCAGTGCCATATCCATTGTTAAATTATGGGTGCTTAAATAATTTCTTATTACTTGCACCCAAGTCCTTTTCAGTTTGCTCCTAGCTCTTCTAGTCCTTTCAACTTATAACTGATCACTTTTTTGAACAGGTGCTGTATATAGTTTTCCATGCGCGTGACCAAACCATCTCAATCTACTCTCATTTTATACTCTATTGGAGCTACTCTTAGGTACCCTTTTCTTAATCAGCAACAGAAGTTTACCATTGGAGCTACTCCAAGGTTCCTTCTTTTTTTGATTAGCAACAGAAATTTACTTTCAAAAAGAAAAAAAAAAAAGAGTTTGAAGTCATTACATATGGGTCTTGGTATTACAACCACCTCCTAGGTTCCTTTGTATGACTTCATTTCTAACTTTTTCCTTTCTAGTTAGAAATGCGTTTTTGCCATATTCATTTTTTGGAGATGCTGTTTCTTAACTACCCAACAGTCTATTCCATACAATAAGCTGGCCTAGGTGAGAATAAAAAGATGACCATGAAGAGAGCTCCATTGTTGTTGCATTCCACAGCCTAGTATCTTCCCCTCCCCATCTAACTCTAGTTCTGGTTAACTACTCAAACATGGTTACCATGAATCAGATTCCCAATCATTCACATGGCATTGCAAGCAAGAAGACCACACCACCTAACCTGCAAACTTCGTAGCGGTCTTCTATGGTGGCATCCTGTAGAAGAGCAAGGTTGAATAAACCATAAACTGAGGCAAGTGATCTGCCATATACCAGCTGTCACTCCAGAAGTGTACATGGGTAATCTCAGTAATCTCACCTGGAATGAATGCTATGAAGAATTTGTCCCTAATATGCATTACTCCTTTCAATATAATCGTCCCCTTAGACATAATGATTAATGACTGCAGAGGATTCACAGTCCAGATCAGAACAATCAAATTTACTGCTAATTGTTCACTTCTGAATCCTACAGTATTGGTCTCAATGTGCCAAAGCCACTTGCCAAGGAATGTCCTGTCCATCATACAAATGAGATGATCGCTGACACCACCTTTCTTCATTGATGTACACATTTTTGTACATGCAACAAGATGATATTTCTTTCTTTTTATCTTTATTATGGGAGGCACCAGTCGTTAACAGAAAAAGCAGGAGCTCAAACTATTTCAAGAGCATAAGTCAACATTGAGGCCTGAACTTGTAGTTATTCCAATAAAGTAAACAAAACAGGTTGCAGGCTTGCAGGTCCCAAACGAATAGCTTATTTTTTAAGTAGCATATATCCGAGTAGTTAGCAAAGTATGAGTTCATAATGAAACAGTATGTTAATTACCCATAAAAAAAAGGATGTTATAAACCATAATTCAGGATTCTGCATTCACATACTTGATCTACGACACATGTATTCATCTTAGTATTTGAACCAAAGCAAGAAAAGCAGAAAGCGTAAATAAATTATTTATGGAGAACAAGATCTTACAACATCAAATAGCGCAGGATCCTCTTGAAAAAATTTAAGAGCCTCGTCTCCGCTGGGGGAAAGAAATCAAAACCACGAGTACCATTAATAAGGTTCTATTCCCAACTAGATTGAAATTCTCGTTCAAATTAACCCCAATGAAGATTACCAGTATGAGAAACTTAAAAAATATAAAGTAAATATAGACTATAGGGACATGAATCAGAAAACCTAAAACAAACGGTGAAGTTTTTATACCTATAAGTGTACAGCTTCTCATTTAACATCCTGAAATGACCTCCTGACAACCTAGCTCGCATCTGTGCATTACCCATAACCATTATAAAATCGCCCCAACACACGCACACACGCACACACACACAGAAAGAGAGAGACGACCTTGTCGAGAAAGCTGGAGGCGTTGGAATGCCCTATTGTGTGGGTTTTCCGCCGTTTCGATTCGGGTTCAATAGCGGAATTTTCCTCTTGGGCTTCTAAGTGAGCCACTTCCTCCTCCTTCTTCCTCTTCTGGTTGTGTTGGCGGGAAGATTTTCGGGCTCTCCGTCGCCTCCTCCTCTCCCGCTTCCGTTTCCCGATCTCCATCCTCGGGGCTTGGCCTTCAGGAGTTGATTTTTGTTTGCCTTTGGTGGTTACTCGAGTTTCTGCTCTCCGTCCGGCGGACCGCGGCTCCTTCCCCCTCGGCCCCTCCGCCCCCGGTCTCAAGAGAGTGAAGAAAGGCTCTCCGGTCTACCGTCCTACCGGTGCTACTACCAGGTTCTAGGATTCCTCGGAGTTCAGTCCAGTGGGAACGAATAATGGCGGGGTTTCTCCTCCAGAATCAGCGGTTGGACCGTCGAAAATACGTAACCTACTGGTAGGCTAGCAGCGGTGTAAATAGACCGGATCATGATCCGATCCGAATTCGAATTCGAATTTTCGGATGGGATAATAAAATCCGATTAAAAATTGGATCAATTTCAAGTTAATATTATAATTCTTCATATTAATCATATTGGTGAAATTGTGTTTTTTTTTTTTTTTTTCTGTTAAATCTAGTTATTTTTGCAGCTAGGACTAAGAGATTGTGCAATTCTAAAACTGAGGCAGACGTCAGTGGCTGCCTGACTTCCCCACAAGGATGGCAGCCTTGTTTTTTTTGGCAAGCCCTTTCTATTCGTGGTTCCAGTCAAATCAATTCAATTCAGATGATCATAATATGGAAACGTGGTTGTGGCTCATTTTGGGTTGGGAAATGTGATCATTCAAATGATCATCCTTGTGCTATTCTCCAATCTCCAGATTATCCCCAGGTTGAGGTTGTAGGTCTTATCTTTTGTGATCCAAACTCCAAAGTAATTGTCAATTTCTTGTGAATGCTATAAACCAAGGAAATGCTGAAGTGGTTGGGGATGCTTTCTTCAATGCTGTTTTCTCCTTTGTTCATAGATCACCAAATAGTGTGGCTCATAGCTTAGCAGCTAAAGGCCTTAATAGTTGAGTCTTTTTTCAGGCTTGGCTGGACTGAATCTTTTTTCTTTTCTTTTTTTTTTTTTTTTTTTTGCAAAGAAAGATCCTTCATTCATATCATATAGAAAAACTTACATGGTTAAGATCCAGCCCATGTAATTATCTTTAGAGCTTGCCCAATAAGACTTTGTATCTTCTGTTTCTTCTATAATATAAATATCTTTAATCCAAAAAAAAAATACAGTATGCCTGATATAATAAGGGGCCTAAGAAACGATATAGGGCACAAACATATAAATACCCTGAACCTAGAATTCGATTAAATGTAGTGATCCAATTCTAAATTATTTATTGGACAATAGTGTTGTTGAAAGAAATTTACTAAAAACATACATCACTAACTATTAAATATAATGATAACTTATTATTAAAGTGATCTTGTTGAAATGTTGATGACCCAGTAGGTGAGATGGTCACTTTATATCCCACCTAAAATGGAGACTGAGATCAAATTTATCTAACCATAGGTTCTCCGTGGTAAGGCTAAGATAGTTACATGCACCCAACTTTGTTCCCACCCGAATCCCCACGTTTGATTCATGGGAATAGGAGTCTGGAATCAAAATTGGAATGGACTATTCCAATTCCAACTGTTTGGCTGGACGGAATTAAAATCCCATTTCTATTCCCCCCATTTGAGGGAATGATCATTTCCTCTTCCTTCCTTAAGAATGAAATCTCATTCCTGCTGATTCCAATTTTCATTTCCATTCCTATCTAAACCAAACAGTTTATGGAAAAAGACCATTTCGATTTCAATTTTAAAAGATTTTGATTCCAATGACAAACCAAACTGACCCTAAATAAATAAAAAATGGTATTCAAATCTTTTATTTTGGGCACATGAATACCTTAATTTGCCGATGCATTGTTGCAGTTGTTCCTAACAAATTAATTAGAAAAGCTCAAACCTTTTCCTCTCTTGACCCTCTCACGTCCTGCACTGCCATGCAGTTTCTTGTTGCTTGAGTGTTGTTTTTAGGTGTCACAAGACTGTTCTATTTGTAAAAGCTTTAGAAGAAAGGTAGACACTTTATTAAGTACTCTCACTATGTAATTATCAACACTCTTGAAGTTGATGTTCCACATCTAATTTCAATATTTCATCTCACAAAAAAAAAAAAAAAAGGATCATCGTCATTTCCCGTGGGCCGTGGAATATTTTGTCCTCTGTTGCCGTTGCTCCATTACGTTTATTATTATTATTATGAATTTATGATGGCAAGCCAAATGTTGTTGCTGTTGCGCCCAGAATGTCTCCTCCTAACCTATATCCGGTTTCAGATTTTTCCGGGTTAGTGAAAGAGGAGGCCGGAGCCGGAGCCGGAGCCGGAGGATATCAAGCTATCATGTAGTTTTGATAATTGGGGCCATGGACTAAGCGACAGACGATATATCATCAAGCTATCAACTGGTCTTCCATCGTCGTCAAAAATCAAAAGCATCAAGCTGCAGTGCACTGGTAAACCGTGCAAGGAGATTGTAGTTTCCCACTTCAGAAAATCTTATCAACCAAAAACAAAAGAAAAAGGTTGCTAATTTTCTATGCAAAACCTACATCATTAGATCAACATAAACTTTGGAGCCCTTCAACGAGGCCAAAGCAAACCTGCATCTGGCAGCTTGATGATCATTAATTATGAAACTTGCAGAATTTCCTTACAATTTTCCGTTGCCTGAAAATTACGTTCATATCAACGTTCTCATGCATTTATTATTTAACCGGGATTTATTTCTTGTTGTCTTCAACATTAGACCGAAAACAATGGAAGTGCATCTTGTTGAGAGAAAAACTTGAATGCGAATGTGTACTCAGGAAGCCCTAGTGGTGGGCGACGACAATGTCATTTCGAACCAATAAACATGGTGACTCCATGAATATCAACTCTATAATCAGGATTAGGGCTTCAATGTACTACAAAAACAGATTAACCCATGACTATTGGCACTGCACCATATGCATACAAGATTTCAATGCCTTTGTAACCTTCACAAAACTAAACAAAGGCAGGTAGGTTACTATGTCAAATATTAAAAAGCAAGTGCTTTGGTCATCTACACTCACCTTCAGGAACCCCTAAGTTCCTAACCACCGCAACTAAAACAAAACACAGAAAAGTGGTGCATATAAATATAGCACATCAAAGAAGAAAATAGTCCTATATCATACAGGTAAGCCTCCATTTACCACACATCCTAGGGTCAACTAAAGCCATAAAGTACCTTCTGAGGATCCAACTGCCCACTGCAGTAACTTGATGATACGACCGAAAGCTCTTGGCGGCCCTTCCATTCTTCAAACGGTTTAAGGACAATTTTGTTCTCAATTGCAGCTGAATCCACACACAACATGGTCATGTAATCTTCATCCCCAAAATCTGGTAGAACCTTGGCCTTCTTGTCCCATGGGTTCCATACAACTACAGACCATGCAATATAACATGTCAAAATATCAAATTGTTGAATGTAGATTTTGTCCACATGGAAGAATTTTGTTTTCTGAGGTTTATCAGATAAAACTGCACAAGGCAATCAAGTTTAAAGGGATATCAAAGCAAACCTGCATCTGGCAGGCCTTCTTTCCTGAGTACAAGGGTTCTTTTCTTCTCATGGTCTATGATGGCAATCTTTGTTGGTGTGCTCAAATACACACGATCCACCTGTTCAAGAAAGTTACAACTCAAAACTGTGACAGGCAAAATAGATTCAAGTCATTGTATACCCAGAATCACTTTACTATATTGCTGGTGTATTGGTTCCATTCTTTGCACCACTCAA
Source organism: Nelumbo lutea (assembly GCF_056320005.1). Classification (NCBI taxonomy): domain Eukaryota; kingdom Viridiplantae; phylum Streptophyta; class Magnoliopsida; order Proteales; family Nelumbonaceae; genus Nelumbo; species Nelumbo lutea. The sequence goes on from NC_142687.1 coordinate 8,762,755, forward strand.
AGATGACTTGCTTTCCTTCATTCAAGCGGGCTAGAGAGAGATGAATCATCCTCTCCTAAGATGGGAGCATATTGCTATACTCTCAGCTTGTCTAATCTCCACATCAAAACACATGCATGGAAATGGCAAAGAAAGGCAGGACAGTAGTACCTCTCCATCAAAAGTAATTGCATCTGCCTGCTCTGTGAATCTCTCTTTCTGCATTAGATTATCAAAGTAATCAAGCGTCTCCAAGCCCTCAACACGCACTTCACTGCAAATCAAACTGCATCATGCAACTGCTCTAAAAAAGACAACAGTGAATATACTCTACACTAAGCTCCTAATAAGAGAACTCAACCAACCCAACTATAGAGCTTGGAAGAGGAATGGATGAAATAGGAAAAGAGGTGAAGAAAAAAACTTCAAGTCATGTAAACATCTTAACTTGCAGCCAAAAGAAGAAGAAAAGAAAAGAATAACAGAACGAACAAAGTTCAACCATTCATCACAGAATGAGAAACAGTTCTGGATTAAGGGCAAACCTGATATCTGATACACATAGGTAATTACGCAGAGCAAACGTAAATGAGAAGACCTTGTTATCAGTATTCCTCACCCGAGGGATCAAAGTCAGCTTGCCAGCACCAAGTGAAATACGTAACCGCAATTCAAAACTGCATGAATTCAAGTAGAAAAAATGGCTAGGGGCTTGAACAAATGCTGGTATATTCGCCATATTATCATTGTCTAACTAAACCGAGCTGCCAATGGTTTACCTCCGTGGCCACATCTTATGATCCTCCTCTGTTGACTTCAAGATGAGATCCACAGTTGACTGGTTGTTAGCCGGAGGAAGTGGTGATGGGCAGCTATCTAATGACCACAATCTGTTCCTTGCAAATCCATGTTGCTCTAGTGATCCCAAATTACCAAACTGCAAACGGAAAGTTGGAAATGAAGCATGTCCAGACACAGAAAGAAAGCTGAATAGGTCCCTGGCAATCCGCTTAACCAACCTGGGGAAAGCAAACGGGTATTCCTCCCCTAATGGCTCTAGGTGGTTTCCAAGAAGCCTGTGGAACAGAAGAACCCACCATATTTAATAGGATTTAGAAGCACAATGCTCTTCTAAATCAAAAATAGTATATAAAAGATATGCAACCTGTGTAAAGTTTCACACTAAAACTTGAACATAGACACCCCAGTCAGAGTTTGATGCATTGTGAAGTGCCCCAAAACTACTCTGAGAGACACATATGGGATGTCTGCACATGCCCAACTAATGTACAAAATAATATATAATAGATTTGAATGAAAAGACAGAACTAAATGAGATAAAGAAAAGACATTCAGAAGATTGAAAAGGGAAAAAGATAACAAAATTTGAATTGTAAGCATGCCAACTACTTTTTGCTCAAGAAGTATCCTAAACAGGGATTTTTGTATCATTTCAGGGATCCTCCTATTTAAGAATCCTACTCATCTTGATGAGAAAAAAAAATTGACTGGCTAATAAGTTGGCAGATATTGGGAACTGCTTTAATGCTTTGATAGCAAGAAAAAAAGATACAACCTTGTAGATGCATGCTACAGGATATCCTTTAAAGGTAAAATCCTAATTCTTTGTCCAAACAGGGTTCCATGTCGTCCAAGATGTTCACTACAATTATACCTTTGTTAAATATCCCAAAGTGCATAAATCATACCCACCACTTTTCTTAATCATATTTTACCATCAAAGAAACACTTATTTGGTGCAAGCTGGGGTCTTGGGAGGGGTGAACTGGATAAAGACCTAACCTTTCAGTTTTTATTTTTATCTATTTATTTTGCACAAAGTATTTGCTCTGAGAGTCCCAAAAATATTCAAACTCAAAATAGAGATTTCAGAGCTACATTTATGTTTCCAGAGAACCATTGCAGGAAACACAGGGAAAGCTGGTCAAACCATCTGGGCCAAATAATTTTCCTCAATGATTCTAATGTTTGTAAATATCCAATTAGGGTTTAACCAAACCTAGCCAGGAACATAGATGATGAACATTTTATCCTGATTTTCTTAAAAAAAAATATACACCAGAAAAACATGATGGGATTCTATAACATTTTAAAACACTGACCAAACCAAACCAAACCAAACCTACTTTAATCCTCTAGAAAGTTTTGGTTCAAAAACATTTTATCCTAATTTACATTTCCATGCTTGCGGCATTGTTTAAGCCAATCCATCCTAGTCCTCCAGTATAGTTGAATAATAATTGAAAAAGAAAATTTAAGAAATGAAATTCGAGATGTTTCATCAGAATGAGTTTACCTTGCTGCTTATAAAAAGTAATTCTTCTCTACGTTCATTCTTCCAAGACACAACTTGCCCACCATACAAGAGCACCTACAGTCATTTTGAGTTAAACTAGATGAGAACCAAATAGACAAATATTGAGGATTTCACCAAAACAAATCATATCTCCAAAATCTGAATATGTTTTTAGAATGATCTGAATATGTTTTTAAACATATGAAAAAGGAAAGGCATTGATTTGGGCACATCCTATGTTTGAGATTAATCAAAAGTACATGTTCTAAACGACCAAAAGAATCTCTATATTTTCAAATTTTGTCCTTACAAAACAAGGATATTCTGTGTCTTTTTACAGGGGATGCACCTCATTTATGATGTGCCAAAATGAACATTCAAAAGGAAAATTTCTATATATAGGTATTAACCCATAAAACTCCAGGATTAAGTTGAATTGGTAAGAAAATAAGGATAAGCCTAATTTCTTTTTGGGGTAACTAGATGCAGTACACAGAATATGAAATTTGTTATGTGTAACGAGTGATTTCAATTAATCAGCACCCAGGTGATCTGTCTCCTTCAACACCCACTTAATGCAACTAAGATCTTAAGGTGGGTCATCAGAGTCCACTTTGATATTAAATAAATATTATTGGGGCCGTTTACAATATAAGCCTCACAATGGAAATCCTAAAATTAGGAAGTTGTAGGAAGGTAATGTTCAAATAGTTTCTGATGCGTACAGTTCATGAAAATAAATAAATAAATAAATAGAAGGATTTCTGATGCGTCTGCGAATAGATAGCATCTAGAGATCTAGATATTGTGAAGTGTTTGTCATCTGGTTTCAAGAAATGAAACAAGGAGTAGCTTGAAGTAAATACTACCTACCAATCAGAACGTTTTATTCCCATCAACTAAGACGATTTAACTAATTAGTTTGTTAATTAATTAATTAAATTAGATAAAAGAGATGGAGAGGGGGACCTCAGCTGATGATCCGCCGGGCTCCGTCAATATAATCCGGGGTAGTCCATCGGCGTAATGAATGATGTTCAACGGCATCTGCTCCGACCGCAACCTCGCTCTTAAACTATTAACAAGTAGATGGACTCTCCCTTTCCTCCACTCCAGTCTCCAGCTAAAGCAACACAAAAGCCTTATAACTCCATACACCATCACAGTTGCAGTAACAGCAAAACAACTAAAAATTCTAGGAATTTACTCGAAAATCCTATATCTGAAACCCTAATTGCAGAACGGCGAGCCTTATCAGGCCTCGACCAACTAGAATGGAAATAAGAAAGGCTCAAATCATGAACAAAATTATTACCACAATATATAAATGAATGACTGAATAGCTAATACCTTTTATTTTTTCTTTATTAATATCGGTTTCGAGTCTGACGAACAGGCCACCCACTTCGAGCTTGCAAGAACCCCATTTTCCTGAGAGAGAGAGAGAGAGAGAGAGAGAGAGAGTTATAGAGATGGGGCCTCTCTCCTTAAACGAGAATCACTGTATCCTCTCACTGGATGCCCTTCTCATTTGTGTCTCTTTCCGTTAACGAGCGTGAACATCTGGAGAGGATTCCATTCACTAACCAGAAATTTTTCCTTTTATTTTTATGACAAAAGAAAATAATACAAGTAATAGAAATATTTTTCAACCAAGGTCATCCATTTCTTTGTCCCTTTATCCTTTTTTTTATTTTCCTTCCAATCAATAAATCCTACTGTTAAGTGGTGGTGGACGTCCTTTATTCGATCGGGAGAAGAAGACAAGAAGTTTGGGAAGTGGGAAAATTGGGATGACTTAGTTATTTTCTTTCTTCCCTCTCGCCCTCTCGACAGTCGGCAGTCAGCATCTCTCTCTTCTCTTTTCCTTTTCCACTTTTCCTTGCTTCTGATCTGTATTTTAGCCATTTTTCCATGCTCAACCACCACTGGACTGAGCTGACCAGCTGATGGCGATTAACGCGCTGGGCCGCCTGAGCACGCACATACATAGAAAGGATCGCTTCACAACCACAATTCACAATCACAATTCATTAAAGTAAATGAATGAGCTTTGAAATTTGAAGCCAAAACTCAAAAGCAGTGACACCGGCCAATGGCCATTGGCCATTTCACAATACATACGGAGGAAAGTGGACACTCTCCCTAGTCCCTACCACCACCAGAAGGTCTATAACCATTACGATACGATGGCAGGTAGCGACGGTTTGATCATTGATCGCTAATAAATATCATGTCTTCTTTCTTTCTTGTGAGTTGCGACCTTGACAAGGACAAGTTGCTGGTTGTCTTATAATTCAAAAAAAAAAAAAAGTTAATTTTCATTTTTGGTTGATAGTTGGGTTTCCCGTGTCGGATCCGAGACCTTCCTTAATCCTTACTGAAGCAGCAGATGTGATGTCTGATGTGATCTGCGTTGACTCCATCTGCGCTATAACCAAATGGATATCCTTTCATCTGCAGGAAGATCGATCCATCTCGCTGTTGATCCAATAGTGTTGCTACATGTGGACCATATGTATGCATGGAGATAAGTATTAAAATACAATGCTGTCCGTCCTTCTTATTGGCTTCACGAGTGTGTTGAGGATCTCGGGGTCCGGGTCGGACATGTTGGGGTAACTGGGTAAGGGTTGTGAGGTTTGCAACTTGGGAATTGGATTGAATTGAATGATAGGATATTAGGCTTAGGGTTGGAAAATAGAAACCCGGTATAAATATGGGCGGGTCCGGATTAGGCTTGGCCGACCCAACTTAATCCAACCCACTTATGTATATAAGCATAGGAGGATGGTGAAGGGTTATTTATCATATTACGCTGAGGAAGTAAAGCACCAAATAACAATTTAAGGTGATTTGAGATGCTTTAAAAGATTTAAGGACTCTCGTGCAAGTAAATGTATGTATTAAGTTAGCTAATTAAGATTGATGAGTGAAAAAATTAGAAAAGAAATATAAGAAATGAAGTCACTAAAAGGAATCTGAGAATAGCTCCATAAAACTAGAGAAAGTAGATTTGGATGGTTTCATAACATGCAAAGAAGCCATCAATGACATGTAAGAAAAAAGTAATTTGTTGAGAGTTGAAGCAAGGTTCCAAGCATTGATATGATAGGCTCCACATCTTTTTGGTTATTGAAATGCTATTTATCAAGAATTTAAATATTTATACTTTTAAACATTATAATGTATAATTAGATATGTCTCCTATCAATTTATCAGCAAAATATAAAATAAGTACAACTTTTGGTTAGCTAAAACTCTCTAAACACAAATTTTGTGTGTCAAGAATATTAATACTTTGAACATTGAGTTGAAAGGTCTTGAAGATTTAAGGGTAGACCAAAATAACATGAATAGTAGTAAGAAGTGATTTAAGTACCAATAATGTAACAATGGATGTGGCACTAAACAGAATGGAATGGTGAAATAAAATTCATATAATTGATCCCATATAGGTCTTGTTCATTTTTTTGGGAAGTTATTTACCTAGGTAATTACATTTACCCATGTTCTTTTATTTCTTAGGTAAATAAGAAAATAACCATTTTAGCCATAAAAATCCATTATTAAAAGAACAATTTTATCACATCCAATTATCGCAACTTCTTCCTCGTAGGTAGAAAAGTTACTTACCCACTTAGGAGATGGGTATCATTTACTTGAGTAAGTGATACTCAAGGAAAATAAATTTTCTATGAACCCCACATAAATCCAAATAACAAAACATGGGTATCTTAGTCAATAGGAATCAAAATCCCATTCACCAATTTTCTCTCTCAAAATCCAAAAAGAAAAATGCCCATAATTGAAAAAAAACAGCCTCGATGACGATGATATGATAAAACTCCCAGCAAACTGCAACTTTTGTTCAGGTCAATCCACTTGGAACCCATTTCTTAAAGCGCCTTTAGGAGAATGTGCTCAACCATGCTACCCGCATTGACCTCCATTTTTTAACGGAGGGGTAAGAACAACCAAAGAAATTGATGATGGGAACATTATCTGAAGCCCCATCACCACCAATCAAGCCATTATATAGAGGAAATTCGAACTCACCGTCTTTGATTAGGTGCTCATCAACCACTGGTTTTACTATGTTAGAATAGAGATAGTGAATTATAGATTACTGCCATCCGTGGGCTCCACATTCAGGAAGCAAGTTCAAGTCGTTAGAGAACTGTCCACCTGCACCAAGAGCAAAGAAAAATGGTATTACTAGTTGAAAGAAAGGAACTAGCGTCAGTGCAAAACCAGGATGAGAACCCAAAACACACTACTTAAATTTCTGGCTGAGAAAGCAATGATAATACCTGTAACACCATATACAGCGCCCAAGTCGTTTTGGTGCCAATTCTTTGTCAACATTCAACACGGATGTCCTCAATTGGGATCCGCAGTATTTATTATATTAACCAATAGGTTTATTGGAAAAGTGATTTATTGCAAGTTGAAGCAAGGTTTTAACTTTTAAGTATCAATATGGCATGTTCTGTTTATTTGGATTGTATTAAGAATTTTAGGGTGCATTTGATTCATAATTGAAATTAGAATTAGAATCGGAATTGAAATGATATATTCTCATAGTCTATTTAATTTAGAAAAGATTGAGAATGAGAAATAAAATCAACGGGAATGAGATTTTATTTCCAAGAAAGGGAAAGGGAATGGTCATTCTTTCAAATGGGGGAATGCTATAACAGAAGGATGGAAACGAAAAACTGATTTCACCCAACCAAACAGTTGGAATGGGAATAGTCCATTAAGATTCCAATTCCAAAGCCCTATTCCTACAAACCAAATGGGGCCTTAATATTTTGACTTTTTAACATTATAATGAATGATTATATAAGTTTTTTATGAATTTATCAGAACAAAATATAAAAAAATATAAATTTTAGTTAGCTAAAAATATCAATATGCAAATTTTACATACATTGCAACGGACACAAAACCATAATTAAAACAAGGGCTATTGCTACAGTCATCTAAAGGATAATAAAGCAGTTGCAACCAGACTTTAACCCCACCATCCTAATTCCTAACCATGCTCGTCCACCTATATTTAGGCGGGAAAACCTTGGCAGTTTGCATAAAACTTTCTCCCTAAGTATGATATATAATCAACTCTAAACGTTTAATTAACCTCTGTGAGTCTGTGACAGTGTTAAAAGCTCAATTTGCTTTTTCGTTTTGTTAATAAAAAACAAAAAATAAAAAAAAATATATTTTTTTTCAGAAAACCCTTTGCATCATAAATTCATGACGACGATTTTCAGTTTTTCACTCCCCCAAAACCATTCCCGTCCATCCCTCTTCTCTCCCTCTCAAATCTCAACCCCGTGTGATCATATTCTCCAACCAACCAACCTCCAATCCACCAGTTCCATTAATGGCCTCTTCCGTGCCTGGAATTCGCAAACCTTCTTCACCAGTAGTACCTCAGGCCACCGGAAGTTGATTACAATCCGTTCAGTCAACTTCAAACATCACCATGCCAAAGCTATACACATCGGCCGAGGTATTTGCTTCACCAGATTCTATATGCTCCGATGCCATGTATCCAAAGATCCCACGAACCAATCTCTTTGGATTGGAAACCACATGATGGCCATGCTCATTCCGAGTCAAGAGTTCAGCAAGGGCAAAGCAACCCAGACGTGGGTTCATGTCAGGGTCAAGAACAGTAGCCGAAGACGACGCCATTGCTGCAAGCTGTTGGTGGAGTTTGTTTCTATTGTCAAATACAAAGGTTCTTCACTTCAATCACTTTGGGCAATCGTTTAATTAATGTTACTGAAGGTGCCAGACTAGATCAATCGTTTAATACCATTAAAGTAGTTCTCTCTCTGGTCGACAGTTTGGGAGATCTTTCACCATTGTTCTCAGAGGTGTGATACTATGCACCGTTGAAGGCATCTGCTAGTCCTCTCTTTGATCTGCAGTTTGAGAGATTGTTCTCACCGGTGGGATACTTTACTGTTTACCAAGTCACTTTAGAAGTCTTTCTCATCGGTGCAGTTAACAATGATGGAATCGGTGGAGATGAGACTTGAGAGGGATGGGCGGGAATGGTTTTGGGGGAGTGAAAAACTGAAAATCATTATTACGATGCAATGGTTTTCTTTGACAAAAATAAATATTTTATATTTTATTAACATAATGAAAAATGAAAAAGCAGAATGAGCTTTTAACGTTAGGGTTAGTTGAACGTTTGGGGTTGATTAAGTGTCATACTTGGGGAGAAAACAAACAGCCTGGGCTGTATTATGCAAACATTCAAAGTTTTAATCGCCAAACACCACATTGTCGAGACCAAATCAACCCCCCCACACAAGATTGCCCCTACAATGTCCCACAACATATTACCACCGTGTATTGAGAATATTTCCCGGTGATAATCTTAAAAATGATGATTTCATCATCGGGAGATGCTCTCTGGTGGAGATGCACTGTGAGACGTTGTGGAAGACAATCTCGTGGGGGCTGATTTGAACTCTACATTGTCCTAACTTAATCTGTAGTCTCTGGCAACTGCAAGCAGATACATGACTCCATTTTGGATCATTTCCACCTTATTTTATATGTTATATATCCATCTTCATTTTATTCATGGTTGAACCGACAGCCATTAGGACCACCATTATAGAGAGATGGGCGAATGTAAAGCGGATCTGTATTGTATTGATGGTTACCGGTTACTGTTGTCAAACTTGCTTTATTTTATTTTTCTAAATCTGTATTCTTCTTTCTCTAAATTTAGGTTCCCATCACATACTTGCACATTTACCACTATAACCTCATTACACTACAATCATTCATGATTACAATCAGTATTTTCAATCCTGAGAATCGTCCAGGCAATTGATTCTGTAGTTGATCAGTTGGATTGGGTTGGATTGTTGGACTTGCTTTTCTGATCATCTTCTCTAATTACCATCACCTAATTATTTCACTTCTATTCTGCTTGCTGACTGTTAACTGTTAAGGTCTCCTGATCTTGTTAGAGGGAAGAGAAGCCATACCATGCTGTAAGAGCCAATCTAGGAATCAATTTTATTGTCAAAACAAAATTAGAAATCTGTTTCTTCGAGTTTTCTCTCTCTCTCTCTCTTTTTTTTTTCATCAGATCAATTTGTTTTTAGTTAACAATATATTGATGACACAATATGCAACGAAAAAACCCCAATTATCTGTGTATTGTATAGAAGGTTTCAAATCTTAATGGTGTTTGTAAATTTTTTTTGGCTTTCTTTTTCTTCAAGATAAATGAAGATTCAGCTTTGTTGATTAGCTCAAAACAGGGATTACAATCGAATATACCATTATTGCGTCTATCAGTATGGCATAAGCAAGAACCTCAAGAGCTTGAAATGACTTCAGTTGTTTGCAAAAGTGAAGGTAATCATGGGATTTGCCTCTAGTTTATATTTTTCTTGTTTAATATCCATTATTAGAATCAATTGCCTTTGTTACTCTTTAGTTCCCATTTCGTGTTGTGTATTAATCATAAATTTTAAGGATTAATTTGATCATTTTTATCTCTCTTGTGAAGAGGCAAAGTTAAGTTTTATTTCGAATATCAACGAATCAAAATTCGGTTTACCTATCATCCATTTGCAGTACTATCCTGAATAATAAAGTCTTGTTTCATGTTTGCATCAAAATCAATACTCCACATTACAAGATACAAAATGTGGTGTGATCATATCAAATTAAATCATCATGGTTGGTGTGTTCAAATCTTTTTTATGACAATTGGCATAGAGTAATATCATCAGAATGGAAAATAAAATCAAGGGATAATAATTAATTCTTATTATTCAGCCTCGCTGCCAATTTATGAGAAGTAAATGCTGCACAGGTTTAATTCTTCAATGCAGACATAGAAGTGTCAAAAGAACTTATCAAGCACAGTGATAATGGTATTAACAATACTTGCAGAGAATTATATCATCCATGACATATTAACAAAAGTAGAGGAATCTCCTGATCTTGCACATTGGACTTGAACCTGGGCCAGTTTCCCGGGATCAATGCCAATAAAAACCATCACATCTAATACCCTTGTGGAATATTTTCTCATGGGGCTTTCAAATTTCCTCTTCAGTGTTTCAGTTTTTCCACAAGCTGAACCTGTTTGCTGCAGTGATTTCAAAACTTCATCAACGCCGAGTCGTGTATGATGGGTGACTCTGAGCATCCTGGGAGCAGGGTGCATCATCTTGTTTCTGATCGTCTAGTTTCATTAGTGTTAAAAAGGGATTTAGATACCGCGCGCTTAAATGCATCAAGCAAATCGTCATCTTCATCATTAACAAGTGTTATTTTATATATATATATATATGTATTATTTGACTTGACTTCCAGATGCTTTAAAATAATTTAGACCTTTACTGACCGCTTCTATTGATTGTATTATTGTTGTTGCGTTTTGTTCCCATATATATTCCTTTTTATTGTTATTAATTGATAAAACCTTTTTTAGGAATAAAATAAAACTTATAAAAGGTAACGTCATGAGGAGAAGAAAGAAGATAACAAATACAAGAGGGTCCCCAGCACCTCAAAACAGAACCCACAATGCCAAGGACCCCCAAAGACACAAAGATAACTAAACACTCATAAGTAATTAAAAACCATTTAGTGTGTAGTCTGATGTCTTAAAATAAGTACTTGTTTAAATGTTCTCCAACGGGACCTTTCTTGTCTTCCGTTGCATAAACATATACAAAGAAATGTCTTAACTCCTTCGATTAATTAGGACTCAAACGGCAACATCTCCATCTCTTTGAATCCGCAAAATTATTCGATGAAACTAAACTAAACAAAAGGAAAGGATGTATATTTATAATTTTTACATTAAGGAGAGTCTGGGTTTTCATATTTCTGTTTCTTCTTCTATCATTCTTTACTATTTCAATCAAACCACTTGCGTGTCAATCTATTTCCTTGGACAGTACTTGGATTAGTGGATTGGGGAGACTGTTACCGAGTTTACCTAACTAGTCCGTAAGTCATTCTTTTCTTGCTGTGGTCCTTTCTTTTGTTCGCTTCATGGGGCTACAGGGTAGCCCTGGAATATTGATTTGAGCTAATCACTCAATTTGATCAGAACAGAAGTTTTACAAAAAATATATCTGACAGATTCAATGCAAATTTCTAAATTTCAAGTACACCCATTCTATACATCAATGCTTGACTGTGAATTTACATTAATTCCAAACTGGTACCTACGTCTGTACCTCAATTGTAATTTGAGCCTAAAAATTCTGATCCTAGGCTGAACCGTAATTCTCCCCAAGTTTTAACTTCAAGTGAAACCCCTAGTAAAGCTACTACCTACTAGAATCCGCCTAGGGCCCATTTAGGATTGGCATGATCTGATGCCAATCTGATGGTGTCAAAGTAATTCCTCATCAAAATACTTTGATCATCTGATTCTGATTTGATCTACAATATTCTCTTGGGTGGACAGTGGACCCATAGCCATAGGGAAAGACGTTTCTTCCTGTCTTTGTGTGAATGAGGTTCTTGACTTCTTGTTTTGGCCATACCAGACGTAGGACGGAGAATCTGCAGTGCCGCCGACTTGATTTCGCGCCTTTTACAATTTAAGCTGTGTTTGGTTTGACAGAGAAGATAGGGAAAGGAAGGGAAACCGGAAAATGTAGGGAAACCTTACCAAGTCTACCTTAGAGTGATGCACGACTACTAGTGAATCGGTGATCTGATCATCTCAATTCTCAACTATTATATCTATTTGGCCATTTCTATATCTGTCTCTCCGACTCCGACCGCGTTACACAGACAGAGTCTAGATTTCAGCATGAATGAGAATCCCCCTCCATTTTCTTAAGCCTTTCGAAAGACTCGTTGCACCCCCTAACCTTTTTCCATATGTTGGCCTCTTCCCCACCTCCATCATCTCTCCTTCGATTTCAATCAACATACTTCATACCAAATCAAATACTAAGACTGCTCTGCAAATCTCCTCTCTCTTGCAGGGATGCACCCACCTGAACCGTCTCAAGCTAGTCCATGCCAAGATTATTGTCCACAGCCTGCAATATGATTCTCATCTATCGACCAAAACCGCCATTTTGTATGTCACGTTCAACTGCATCGACTCTGCAAATCTCCTGTTCCGAAAGATACTCGATCCATGTACCTACTTGTGGAATATTTTGCTTAGGGGATATGCCACCGAGGGCCGCTTCCTCCAAGCCTTGAAACTATACAACAAAATGATAGGTGCGCGCGTCAAGCCCGACAAATTTGCTTTCCCTTTCGCTCTCAAATCTTGTGCTGGATTATCCGCATTGCAGACGGGGAAACAGATACACCAACATTTGATCTGCTGCGGTTGCAGTAATGACCTTTTCGTTGATGCCGCTTTGGTGGATATGTATTCGAAATGTGGAGACGTTGAAGCTGCTCGCCTGGTGTTTGATAAGATGGCAGTGAGAGATTTAGTTTCATGGACTTCCATGATTTCCGGGTATGCCCACAATGGCTACAATGGCGAGACTCTGCAGTTCTTCGATCTCATGAGGTATTCCGATGTAAAACCAAATCGCGTTAGTTTGTTGAGCGTTCTTCTGGCTTGTGCTAATCTAGGAGCTCTTAGAAAGGGAGAGTGGTTTCATAGTTATGTCATACAGACGGGGTTTGGGTCCGATATCCTCGTTGCAACTGCCGTCATGGATATGTATGCCAAATGTGGAAGCTTGGAGTTGTCCCGGCATTTGTTCGATCAAACGCTTGGGAAAGATGTTGTCTGCTGGAGTGCGATGATTGCAAGCTATGGAATGCATGGGCATGGGAGGAAGGCGATTGATCTTTTTGGTCAAATGGTAGAACAGGGTGTGAAGCCAAATCATGTCACCTTCACTTGTGTGCTCTCTGCTTGCAGCCATTCGGGGTTGTTAGAAGAAGGGCAGAGGTACTTCAAATCAATGAGCAACGAGTTTGGGATTGTCCCAAAGCTAAACCATTATGCATGCCTGGTAGATCTTCTTGGTCGTGCAGGAAAACTCTTGGAAGCTGAAACGCTCATAGAGAGTATGCCAATTGAGCCTGATACAAGCATATGGGGATCTCTGCTCGGTGCTTGTCGAATATATGGTAATTTAGATTTAGGAGAGAGGGTAGCGGATAAGATCTTCCAATTAGACCCCACTCAAGCAGGATATCATGTTCTGTTATCCAACACCTATGCTGCCAAGTCAAGATGGGTCGATGTTGAGAGGGTAAGAGAGCTGATGGCTGGAAGAGGAGCCAATAAGATCCAAGGTTTTAGTTTGATCGAGTTTAACAACCAGGTTTTCAAGTTTGGGGTAGGAGATAGGTCGCATCCTCAATCGAAGAAAATTTATTCTTATCTAGAAGAGTTGGCAGCTCCAATGAGACATTTGGGTTATGTCCCTTTAACAGATTTTGTGCTTCATGATATTGAAGATGAAGCAAAAGAAGTGGCACTCTCATACCACAGTGAGAAGCTGGCCATTGCATTTGGCCTCATCAACACAAATCCTGGGATTCCAATTCGTATCACAAAGAACCTTAGGATCTGTGGGGACTGTCACAGTGCAATCAAGTTCATTTCAAAGATCGTGAATCGGATCATCATTGTGAGGGATATGCATCGTTTCCACCATTTTGAGAATGGTGCATGTTCTTGTAGCGATTACTGGTAATAAAAACCATGGGTGTGAGGTATGATGTCCAAAGTGGTTTTAAGTATCATTCTTAGTGAGATCGAGAGGATTCAAGGAAACAAAAACTGCTTTATGAAGAGCTTATTTGATTAAGATTTCAAAATCTACTTTCAATTTGGAGTTGATTTAGGAATTAAACAGGTCGGAATGGCAAAACAAGATTCATGTAGCCGACTCCATGTGATTGGGATAAGGCGATGGTAATGCAACTATTACCAATTGAGTGGTAACGGAAGAAGGTACTTCCTGCTTAGGTTGGTCGTGCGTTGTTTAACACAGAAATGCCGGAAGTTGTTTTCAGTCATGAAATTGCAGTTGACAGGATTTTATGCATCGCTGCTTTCTCCTCCATCAAGTTTTTGCATATCTTCAGCCACCTACTACCAAGGCATTGTCATTGGTTTATTAAAAATTCTCTTGCTTTCTGCTTGATTGACATGAAGCTTCTTGTATGGAAAGGAGTTGTAGAAAGAAAGGCAACTCAATGATATTAGCGCTGCACGGATGCTGGAAAAATAAACTCTTATCACTGGTTTCCTTTCTTGATAAAGGTAAAATGGAAAGAAAACATACTGAACTCAATGCAACTATAAATATAAAGAAAAGCTTCAGACAGTATACATATAACAGCAGGGCTAATGGAGGAAAATGACTGTTCCACTACATGATGGAAATGTGAAGATGTAAGAGGGGCCAAAGTCCTGTGATTTACTTTCAAGGCTGGGAGCATGGATTACCATTAGCTGTGAAGGGATCATTTGTTGACACTATGGAGGGATTTATGCCTGTAAGGTTTAACTCCTGGCAGCAATTTGACGTAATTTTGCTTTCATATTTTATGTAGGAAATTATTATAAGGTGAAAAATGAAAGGTCATGATTAAACTTGTTTTTGCATGGCCTCTTAATTTCAGTTGGATTCAATTCCTTATCAATGCTTTTCATTGGGATTGTGAAGAGACCGGACATGAGAACTGACGATTTGTACCATCAGAATTCCAAGCTGCTGTAAGTAACAGGATCATTTAATTTACAGGATGATTTGCACATATTTTCATTGTATTGGAATATAACCCACGCCATAGACAATTCAGACAAGTGAATGAAAAATCCATGCACAATGACATGACCAAATTTTGCACGGGGAAAATATTTACTACACTTTTTTGTTGTTATGTATAGGAATCTGGCTTCTGCAATTTGTGAAGGAAGAAAGAACAATCGCATTATAGTGTTTTTTATTTACAAGAAAAAGCCAAATTTACCAGATTATTGATGCTAAGGGATGACAAATGATGGTTGATGAGACCATGCAAGGCCTCCTTTGAGGAAAACCCTCCAAACCACACGTAGGAGAGAACTTGATGTGATATATCAACAAGAAAACCTTCATCCAACCAGGGACAGGGTGGGTTAGACAGAGCAGCTCCTCTCCTTTATTGAAAAGGACATGAAGTAGAAATTCCAATGCTTATCAGAAACAAAAGGATGTGATCATGAATTTGTTTATTAGACATGTTTAAACAGGGTTGAATGCTCATCAGATGGAGGTAATTGTTAATTACAGAAATATATAATCTTAAAAATATATTAGATCCATGGGGATACACAACCGGGGGGAGGGGTAGCCCGTCCCCCATTCCCTTAATTCCCCAACCCTTGGTGGCAACAGTATTTGATCCCAGGTCAAGCAGATAGAGAATCTACCAACTCATTATATAAGTCTTTCAATGTCAAAAAAAAATTCAAAATCATGAAAAACATAAGAAAAGTAACTCTTTTTTTTTCCCGTAAATTATGATTGTCTCCAGCTTCTTGGGAAAACCCATAGACGTGTGAAGTAAGAAGCCAAGGTAGTCGTAGATTCAATAAGAAGTCAATATATCCATACATTCCAAGCAACAAGACATATAAAACACTACCAACACTGTTAAGTACTTATTTAGGTTACAGTGATTGGTGAGCCACTAAACCAATAAGAACTTATCTATGCAGAAATTACAATTATAGCCATGAAGTGCTAAAAATAAGCAGCCCCTGGGTTGTTTTTTTTTTTAATTATTTATTTAAAAAATAAGCACTTAACTGCTCATTTTCGGCCCTGTTTGATGATTAAGTATTTGTTAAAAGTACTTGTTTTACAAGTACTTCTTAGAAATACTTATTTTAACCACTTAAGGTTGTTTGGTAACTCACTTTTCAAATCACTTATTATGTTTTTAAGCACTTATTGGGGTGAAAATGTTTGGTAAACTACTTTCTCCATAATTGCTTATATTGACACAAATGACAATTTTAACCCTCACTTAACTCGTACATGTATTCAATACTTTTCACATGTTATACTATACATTTCAACTGGGAACCCACATGGACCCAAACGTGAATTGCCATGTGGACTCAAATAATAACAATAATAAATAATAAATAATAATAAATATTTGGCATTTCACCGAAACCCTAACCTAACAGATTAATCAATCGATCGTGATTGATTCATTGATTCGTCTCTACATCAAGAAAAAAGAAGAGAAAAAGACCCAAAGGAAAATGATTGTCAATAACTTTTGAATGCTAAGCTTAAAAAACAAAGGGCAACAAAAGAATAATTAATTACCTTTTCTAATTCAATTAGAAGCTGGTAACTTTCGATAATCAGTTCTAGAGACGTTCCATCTTTGAGGATCTGAAATATTGCATTCAACATTTTGCTGCTCCACCAATTTTGCAAAAGCAATTAATTACATTGACAAGAGAACAACCAAAGTAGCAGTTTGGAATGTATGGAAAGATGCAATTCAAGAAATGCTGAATGAAAGATGACAAAACAAATCAAAATAATGAATGATAAGAATTTCTCCTAGTTGCCCAGAAATAACACAGAAGCTTCTCAGACAAATCCATGGGAAAATGAAGGAAAATATCTCGACCCTCTTAATTGCACAAGTGACAGTGCTATGACCATTGAGGGATTTCAATATGAACAATATGTTACACTGTTATTCCTATTAACAATATTAAAGTATTTCCCGAACAAAAGAAACAGAGAGTCGAGAAGAACAAATATATGGTTATGAATGTCCAACAAGAAAAACCCGTAAATCACAGTTTGATGCCACAGGGACAGAAATGTAGAAAACCAAGACACAAACACAAACGATCGACATTTACATACCTGGTTGGAGCAGTTCCAATTTCTGGAACGATCGAAGAAGCGCGAACAGCATCAAGAAATGCCAATCCTGTTTTCCAGTAAAAAGAAAGACAAGAATAAGAAGAAAGCATAGGAACCAAAAGTGGAAGAATAAGAGTTAGAGGAGTACTATCATCATTAACGTCTCGGGCGTCCTTAAATCCGGAGGAGTCGAGGATAGCTAGTGTATTCTCTTCGATTCCTCTATTACTTCTTCGGGAGTTCTCCATTGATCTCACACGAAACCCTAGTTCACTTCTTGCACTTGCCGCCCGCCTCGACACGTAGGCCAAGATGGCCACCATCAGCAATTCCATGGCATCGATTGTTAAATCCTTTGAGTCGTTTCTCGCGACGTGGAATCTCCGGAAGAAGTCGGAAATAATGGACAAGCGAGAAACAAATGACATAGAAGAAAGAGACCAAACGACAGGTCTGCCGTTCATTGTTCCTCACCGCCAATCGTCACTAGTTGGGGTATTTTAGATATTATACAAAATTATCAGGAACCGATTCGTCTCATTGTTTGTTTTAAGAAGGAATTATTTAAAAAAGCGCCAATTTGAAGTCATTTTTTTAAAGAAGCCCCACTTTTTTACGAAACAACCTCAAACATTATCTTCACCAAATGCAAATAAATGTTTATTTACCACTTACTGTAAGTGCTTATTCAAATAAAAAGAATTATAAAAAAAAATCATATATTTCTTATTATTTGTCAAAAAACTAGGACCTAAAACATAGTTTATGGATTTGACTATGATAATTCTAGAAAGACTTAACCAATGGACTAGTATCACAAGAGATGTAACCAATCAGGAAATTCACCAGGAGAGGGAGTTTAAGTGGTCAAAGCCCTTTCGATGTTAGGGGTGCAACTTGGGCTTGAGTTGGGCTTTTGTGAAAATATGAATGGATCTGTCTCGAAGGCCCAAACCCCAAAGCAGTGTAAAATGCCAACTTGAACCAACCTGAGTTACACCCTATGTAAGAAATGCACCAAAGCTGGTGCATTCCTACTGGAGTTGGGATCTCTTCCCAACAATAATAACTGTCCGAACATGAATCCAACATGGTCTGTGTCCGCACATCTCTCTATAAGAAGGGAACCCGTCATGTACGAGATATACATATACAGTTGTAGACACACAGATCATGTTGAGAAGTGTTGGAACATTTCTTTTTGTTGGGAGATCTAGTCTCTTCCCACCATGACACATGCCCATAGTCTACACGCAGACAAGGTGTTTTGAGACTTTTAAAATCTATTTTTTATTTTTTATACATATTTAAACTCAAGAGTGAGGGCAATTTTAAATATTAGGTAAATTACAAAGACGTCCTGTACTATGGGGTTAGTGATGACAGTTACCCCTTTGATTATGGGGTCAGTGAAATAATTCTTGTTATTTTTAGCTAATTTTATTTGGAGAAAATAAAGATATTTTTGGATCAATTAAGGTTTAAGAGAAAAATATAAAGAAAAAAAAGAAAAAAAGTTTAGGGGGATAATTATCACTGACCTCATAATACAGGGTGATCTTTGTAGCAAATGAAAGTTAAGGGGGTACTTGTCACTGACCCCACGTCTTTATAATTTACCCTAAATATTATTTAATATTTAAAAACATGAGATTTTGGAAAATCCTTAAAAACGATGCATCAGTGACCCGCCACCCAATATCATACTGATACTTTGAACATTGCCCTTAATCTGCAAAACTGGTAAATGTGAGAGCCTTACTTATGAGAAAGATATCAAAATAAATACTAGTATTTATTTGAAATTGTAACGGCCCTCAAACAGACATTTGAAATTGTGGAAGTACTAACCATAGGCAAATGTATAGCGTGTTCAAATAAAAAGATCGCAATCTCAAACTGGGCACATTGTTTATTTTCCAACAAAACTTGTGGCACTTAACAAAGCGTCTAATAAATCTGAAACATTCATCAAGGCAGAAAAAATGTTGAAACAATTATTTGGACAAGACAATAAATCAAGTGATTGATATCTACACTACACCACAAGTAGTCACCTCATAATCAGCTGTACATGCAACTAACACTTTTAAGTAGTCACACGGAGGGAGGATATTGAGATCATCACAATTGCTGGTCCAGATATGGGTCTCTTTCTCCCTCTCCCAAATATCCCGTGACACTCTCCGAAACAACAGAAACCAAATTATTCAACCATGAGGTGCTACGCTTCAGCCATTTAGTCTGAGATTCTTCATTATTTTGTTCTAACATACTCTTCTGTTCTTCCTCCAGAAGGATGTCAAGCCACCTCTTTGCCATGAATTCCTTGACAGCTTCAACCCCTCCAGACACAACCTCCATCGGAGGAATGACAAGTGGGTTTTGGTCCAAGTTCAGCTTGGTTAGCTTCTCCAGCCGACCAAATGTATCTGGGAGGGCATGGATCTGGTTGTTGCTAATGTCAAATTCTTTGAGATTTGTCAGATCACCAATTGTGTCAGGAAGCTCTGTCAAGTCACTAAAGTTTTTGCTTAAATTCAGGATCTCGAGATTCGTCAACTTCCCAATTGAATGTGGCAGACCACTGAGCTCATTGAAGTGGACATCCAAATAACTCAAAGACCTCATCTCACAAATGGAAGTTGGAAGGGAACGGATCTTATTGAGGTGGACCAAGAGCCTCCTTAGATTCAATAACTCATGCCCAATGTTTGTTGGCAAATATGTTAGATTGTTGAAGCTTGCATCAAGTTCTACCAATGATCTGGACCAAAATACTCCCTAGATGAGAGACAATTTCTAAAGAGTTCCGAATCTTCTGATAACAGTGGTTCAGAATAAGAGAGCATGTCTCCAGATGACAAAGAAAATAATGAATTACCTGCAATGGCAAATGCTATCAGGTAAGGACTCGAGCTTGCTTCCTGATGCATCTAGAACCTTCAAGTTAAGTAGCAAACCAATGGAGTCTGGCAGGGACTCCAGAAGGTTGGAAGAAAGATTAAGCTCCACCAGATTTTCTAACCCAGCTATAGAATCAGGAATAACCTGCTTATACCCCAGGTAACCAAAACAAAAAAAAAGGAGAAAAAGTGAGATGTTCCAACCAAGTAATTATCAACAATCTAAAAAACAGACTAAGATCAGCAGAAAAAAAAGAAGTCATTACCATCTATATTCAATGAAATGATCAGTTAGAAAACCATATACAGAAAAAACTGTTAGAAAAAAAATGATTTGTTACTGGAGAGAGAGCTAGGGGGAGACTGAAAAGGACTTGGATGGAAGTAATAAGAAATGAAAGTACCCATAATTTAATAATGGATATGACACCAAACAAAAGTACAAAACGGAATGGCAAAAAGAAAATTCATGTACCCATGTAGTTGGGACAAGGCTTAGATGATGATGATGATGATAATTTAATAAAAATAACATGGATCCATCTCAAATGATCCAAAAACTTAAATTGCAATTGGGTGTCAATTGTCAACTAGGCAACCGCCTTAAGGGGAATCGAAATTCTGCATTGTCTTTCATGGTATATTCGCCACATATGATATCTGAATACCTTTACATGCCTAGAATACTGATTTTGGACACAACCTATAGCTAGGGGTGGATGCGAACCGAGTTTTTCATGAGCTACTTGAGCTCGGCTCGATCCAGACTGAGCTTCGAACTGAATTCGAGCTGGAATGCCGAGCTCATTTACTAGTCGAGTCGACTTTGAATATTATGCAATTCGGTTTGTTAGGCTCGCGAGCCTATTCAAACCCTGTATATATATAATTTTTATATTTATATATAATATTCGTATGTAATTATATAATTTATATTTAAATTTATTGGTGTACATAATATTGTGGTCCCTATTGTATTTTATATTTTCTTACATTATCTAATGCGTAGGATGGGAGGGAAAGGAAAAACCCTCGATTGAATCTTGAAGACTTGAACTGCCAAACTCAAACTGGTTAGAGATGAAACTGCAAGTCTGCAACTGTGAAAAACGAGTAGAGAGCAAGTGCGAGTGTGCAACAAGTGAAGACGTCATCGCCGAAGAGGACTGATTACCTACTGTCTGCGACTCCAGGTCTTCTTCTTCTTCTTCTTCTTCTTTCGAATTTT
This sequence comes from Nelumbo lutea, assembly GCF_056320005.1. Lineage (NCBI taxonomy): Eukaryota > Viridiplantae > Streptophyta > Magnoliopsida > Proteales > Nelumbonaceae > Nelumbo > Nelumbo lutea. The sequence goes on from NC_142687.1 coordinate 8,784,079, forward strand.
CTTATGGCTTCTACAGGGACTTTGTGATTTTGGTTTGTCTTGCAAGTTGCATCCATGCCATTAAAAAAGGTATTTGAAATCTGTAATTTTTAGTTGAAGAATAATAACATTCATTCTGATTTTCTACAAGTCATTTTTTAATTAGAAATGAGGATAGTTCCGATTTTTTTCAAGAATAATAACATTCATTCGGAAACTCGAGCTTGGATAGGCTTGGATTCGAGTTCGAGTAGGCTTGGTTCATTTCAAGCTTGAACCGAACCGAACTCGAATATAAATGTTTTTTTTCGAGCCGAATTCAAACTGATATTTCTAGTTTGAATCAAGCTCGAACCCGAATTCAAACTTGATGTTTTATTGTCGAGCTGAGCTCGAATAGTCAAATATTCGGCTTGGCTTGGCTTATATCCACCCCTACCTATAGCTAATATAGCATGGAATACTGCATCGGCACTTCCAGATATAGCATTAACAGTTTTAAAATATTAAATATGTAAAATGGTATGTTTTAACAAATTATACCATAAAAATTGTGTATGTTAGAAATTTAATTAAATTTGGCTGAACATAATCCTTCAGAAATGACAGTTTACCTTCAAAAGTAGAAGCAAAAGCATGATATAAGCTATCTATGTTTGCGTATCGTATTAGACACTAGTTGGATAATCATGTAGACAAACTTAGTTGTAGAAGCTTCCCTTAACATGCAGGGTGATTCTGCACCTGAACAAAATCAGTGATATTATGGAACAAATTTGATTTTAAAACAGATAACTAAAACATAAGCTCACATGTTAAAATAGCAATAAGCCATTTTAGGCACTGCTATTGTGTAATCTAGAAATAGTAAAAACGTTTGCATTGTATTGAAACTAGAACAACATGATTCAACAGAACTCTTATTGTAGAATGAGCGGATGTCAAATCAGCAGATCTGCCAAAACAATACTATAATTGGACAGAATAGCAATTCATTTTGCATGCTGTACTTGAGAATGAAGGTTCAAGTCTGAAAGTTTGTGCAAGAAAATTCCAAAAGTTAGGTCTGTATCCACGCTCCAGATAGCTGATACCATCATTGGTTAACATCCCTTTTTAGTATAAAATATCAATTTATCAATTACATGCATCACAAGTTCCTTTCTCTACAGGGAAGGGAAATGAAGAGCTCTCTTCCTAGAAAAGTAATTGTCGGAATCCTTGAGCTTCTGACAGACACAGTTAACCGCATGAACTTGCTGTATTTTTTAATTGATTAAACCTATTCTAAATCCCCTCAGCATGCTTGAGCGTATCTAATGTTTTCCAAATGCTCTCTATGCGGTTGGATGTCCATTGAATTATTGTGTAGCACTGTTACTCCCCTGGGCATTGGCTCAGCGCAAAGTTGTTTGAAGTCCTCTCAAGGAAAAATGCTATCAAAACTTTAGCTGCTCAAGGAAACAGGAAGAGAGTATATATATATATTCTTTTTAACATTAAGGGGTGTTTATTTTTCAGATTTTGAGAGGGGGATAGTTGGTCAATGGGATTTTGGTTCCCATTGACCAAGAATCTCATGTTCTTTTTTCAGTTTTATGTGAGGACCAGGTAAAGTTTATTTTTTTGTATACCATTTACACGAATAAGTAATACCCATCTTCTAGGTGGGTAAATAACTTTCCCACTTAAGGGGAAAGTTGCCAACACTTGAGTGGGACAAAAATGTCTCTTATAATAATAGATTTTTATGATTAAAATGGTCATTGACTTATTTACATGAGAAATAAAAGAATATGGGTAAATGTAATTACCTGGATAAGTGTTTTCCAGGAAAAACTTACCCCGCTAACTGTATTTACCCGAATAAATAACTTACCGAAAAGCTAACAGGGCCTAAACTTAGAAGGGGATATCAATGTTAATCTATAATACTTGATATAATAATAGGAGAGAGTCGACATCCCCAAAATAGTTATAGAAATGAAGCAGGAAATCATAATATCAAACTTAATATTATTCCACAGAAAATAAAAAGATACGTTTCACAGAGCGTCAGAGCAACTGAGGAAGATAATACCCAACTCTCATGTAAACCATAATCACTTCTAATTTCTACTGAGCTTTAATTGAGCCTTAATATCTTATTTCACATCTAAAGATGGGGAAGGGGACAATGAAGTGGCTTTGGGAATATTAATAACTAAAAACACCAAAGGTTAGCTCCCAACGGCAAAAGGCAAAAGTAGAATTCGAGAGAGCTTGTTTAGATGGCCAGTTTGGTGCAAGCCATCTCTTCCCACACATTAAAAGCCTAAAGGGCCACAACCACAAATCCATAAAGTAAATAGCCTTGAGAATCTCTTTTACAGAAATATGTAGGGTGGAATAGTCTCTGCATCCGTTACTGAGCATTCTTTACTATTGGTTCTAGTCAACACTCAGCAGTAATTAGGAGCAGGATGCACGTGAGGGCCAGTGGTCGTAACATTGGGAGCCGAAGTACAGATCAGAACATCAAATGTAGGAATGTTTTAATTCCATTGACCCAGTAGTTGAGAACTTGAGATGGACACTCGCGTCACTCCAAGAAAGAAGGTGTAGGATCAAACCTGAGGAACACTGTCACTGGTATGGCCATTGGGTCTCCTTGGCTCCCTGCTATGACCCCACCCCCAATTCCCCATTAAGGTCTACTTATGTAATATCAAAAGAAGAAATACTAAAACCCTTCAATAATCCACCGCCTTCTGAAAGATGTGGTGTGGATAAAAGAATGTCATCAAATTTCCTTCTTTGTGCTCACCATTCCTCGAGGTCTAATCATGCCATGTTAACCTCTCGTCCATGTGATAGAAAATTAAAAAAGAGTTCAATCGTTTGTTCACGATCTTATTGAAAGATTATATTTACATCAGAACCAGCAAGACTAAAGAGATAATAATAAGTTTTCAACAAGTGCAATACAGTGGACAAAGAATAACAGGAAACGATAGTACAGATCACCAAATTTCCCCATCGTGAATTCGTGATAAATAACAAGAGAAGAGAAAAGTGTTTCTATTGGATTTTTCATAAACTAGACAAATGACAATATCTGTGTAGAGCAACTATAGCAAAGTATCATCTGTGCCTAGATCGCTACTTTTTTTTTCTTTGATTTTCTCTGTTTTTATTTGTAAATACTGCAAAATAATTAAATTCCAGAGTTTCAGAAAGGAGAAAGAGCTATACGGATAATTATAGAGAAACTAACCTCGAGCTGATTAGTTGAGAGATTGAGCACAACTAAGCTACGAAGCTTCCCGAATGCCTCAGGAAGAAACCTCAGTTGGCGCTCGGGAAGCTCCACCCTCTGCAACCCCTTCCCAGGCGCCTGTTGCAAGATCCCAACAACTTCCTCACAGACTTCTTCTCTGGCCGTCGGTATAGAGCCGTCCAGCTGCCCGTCTATCGTTGCGGCGGAATCATAAATCTTCACCAACCTTTCCTCGGCGTCCCTCAAAAGTTTCTCGTAGGCTTCGTGCATTTCGTCCAATTGCACCACAGCCTTGCAAATGTGCTTCTCCTTCTCCGCCGCCTCTCGAAATTTCTTCTCCTTCTCCGCCTTCTGAGCCCGCCATTGTAACCGATCGACACCTTCGGGACGAGGTGCCAAGACAATCTCTTCGAGCTGCTTCGACAACCTAGCATCAATGTCGGCGATCTTGGCTCGGCATGTATCGACGTCCTCGTGATGGGGACGGTCTCCGAGGGTCTGGAGGACGGTTCGGGCCTCTGCAAAGTTGGAAACGGCTAGGGTCATAGAGGCGAGGACCTTTGGGTGTTTCAGATAGGGCATCTGGTCTATCAACACACCGTCCATATGGTACGAGCTTGAGTCATCAGACGGTAGAGGGGGCTGCTCGACGTCGATCTTGAGCGAGTCGGAATTAGTAGCAGGTTTAGTTTCGAACAGAGGAAGGTTAGAATTGATTTGGGATATGACATAGGAGAGAATCGGGAAATTTTCAGGGTTGGGATCCATTGTTCTGTGATTGACGAGATTACAGCAGCAATAACAAAAACAGCAGAGAGGTACGAGACTGAAAGCGAAGAAAGGATTAGATCGTGGATGTGTGTGTGTGTGAGAGAGAGAGAGAATCAAATGGAATGAAAGCGAAGAAAAGTTCTAAGCAGGAGCAGAAGCCGGGAAGGAGTGAAGACTGAAATAAAATCAAGTAACCGCTTGGACGCAACAACGTGATTGCAAGCGGGGGAAGAGAGGGGAAGAGAGAAAACCGTTAGTCGTAATCGTAGTTCTAGTTACATGGACAACCAAAATAAATCTGATGTTCTATCGCTCTATAATATACTAAAGTACCACTACTTCTTAACACTTGATTTGGACGGAGTCGAACCCAAAACCGGTTCATTCACACCTCTATTATACCTCGAACCCGACCTATGAAAAAACAGGGTTAGGGTATCATATTTAACTACATGAATGAGAAAATGACCTGACCAGACCCGACCCAAAAAACTGAGGTGCATTGGATTGAATCATGGGTCAATCCGTTGACCCAATTGTCAGGTCTAATTTGGGACTATTTATGTATTTTTAGAAGTTTCAACTTTATAATTTTTTCTATTTAATCTTTACTCTTTGAATTGTTAAATGTTCAAGTTTTTATATTTATTTTATATTTGAAATTTAAAGGTTAATTCCTTTAATTTTGGCAATTTTCATATATTTTTCTTTATATTTTTAAATTTATGTTATTTTTGGATGACGCGAATTGACCCATGGATCCAGACATTTAGGGTTAGGGTCTAGCATTTGACAATCTAACCTGAAATTCAACCCGGCCCGAAATCAACACGAAGTGTCTTGACCTAACATGAACCCGACCCACCCAACCCAATTGCTAGGTCCAACCCCTACATATAATCAATCCCCACATGCTTAGGGCTTATATGATGGTGCTGATTTTTTATTGGGAAAATTATAGTCAAGCTAGTTCAACATTTAAAATGACACTTCATGTGGTTCAAAAACCAACAAAATTTTGATAGTTAGTTGTACATTTCAAATTATAAAAACCTTGTTATGTCATTGGAGAGGCTCATGTGGTTGTTGCCAACATGGGATTCTTAATCCATGTTGGATGCAACATGGGATTCTTAATCCATGTTGGACGCAACATGGATTATTTGAAAAAAAAAAGGTTTTTACTTTCTCTCCCACTCCCACTATCTTTCAATCTCCTTCCCACTCTCTCACTCTAACAGTTGTCTCTCCCTGCTCAACGACTGTGTGATTTGAGAACAGAGTTTTACATTATCTCAGTCAATTTCTTTTGTTCTTTCCCTCTCTGTCAATCTACCCTTCTCCCTCAATCTCTCTCGGTTGATCTCTCATTCTCCCTCATTCTCTTTCTTGGTTGATCTCCCATTCTCCCTCTGATGAGGGGTAATTTGGCACGACCTAGTAAGTAAAGGTCACGTGGACGCGATCTGCCCATAGAATGATAACTCAACAAGGGGAGCCTAGTAAGTAAAGGTCAGTGGAGGCGGGCACGTGGCCAAACATTGTCCGGTTCAAACACGCATTCTTGGTGGTCACGACTCCATCTTCCTACAATGCAATAATAGGTTGACCTATTATGCATGTATGGTCGCTCACTTGCCAAAAGAAGAAAACAAGCATCAGTATGCAGAAAAATCTAAGTATGGGGCAACTTGAAGGCTAAGTTTAAGTACGTACCACCATACAATGTGTGGCTACTCAGGCCCCGAGCTGAGCAACCAGCAAGTCAGCCCAACGAGTGACCTCGGTGAACACTGCATCCTTGCCCTTAGAAGGCCAAACTTTGGAGTCAAAATGCTCCGGACCGAAGTATCGCTGCCCGAAGAGGTGGCGGTCGTTGGAATGGGCTCTGAAGACGTGGTCTCCTCGGGTACAAGGGGTGGAGTGGCCTTGCCCGGGTCCTCAACCAAATCAATTATGGGAGACTATTTGACGACGGGTGTGTGTTCGGGTGCAGAAGTGGCGACCTCGGTGGTGGTAGTCTTAGTATGGAGGTGAGCCTTCTTGGAGGCCCTCTTCTTCTTCTTCCCCTTTTGCATGCTCCCAAAGAGCTCATCGGCAGGGATGTCATCCATGGCAACTGCGGCAAGTAACGAACTAAGTCAGATACAACACCGAAGTAAAATAGACGGAAAAAAGTACAACAAGTAGCAACCTACCAGGAGGGCTTAGGCTGGCTTACACAAGTTTCTCCTCAATCACGGAGTTTTCGAACTTCAAGCCGAGCTGCGCCAAAGATCGGACCTCCTCCCTTGTCTTCGGGATCGGTCTGATGCCAGGGTCCCGGATAGCTGCCTCCAGTGAGTTGGAAAAGGCCACCCATTGGTGTTGCGGACCACGAATTAGTGCCTCTTTCAGGTCGAGACCTTGTTAGGGAGCTCGTGCAACAACTTGTACCCGGGGCGAGGAGACAAGTAGTAACTTCGCCTGTGCCCGGGTAGAACACAGGTTGAGTTCTTCTTGATGGAAAGGATCGAAGAGAAGATGTTGAGGTCTAGGGGACGGTTGTAATCGTGGTAAAGGGAAATGGTACCTATGATATTACGGATGGAGTTCGGGTGTAGTTGGTCTATGGCAATGTCAAAGAAAATTTAACGACTTCAAATATAAAAGGGTGGAGTGAAAGACACCGACTAGCTATGAGCTTCTCCTTGAAGACCACGATCTCGTTGTGACCATGGTCCCAAGGAAAGTTGTCTAAGGGAATGCTATATACGAAGTCGTTGGGGAGTCTGTACCGAGCTACTAAGGATAGGAGCCTATCTGTTGTCATTATTGATGGGCCAAAGCTGTCTCGCAAGCGACCTCAGTGTGAAGTGGAGGCCGGTTTGCTAGAAGTTTCTCGCCCTCGTCGAGGTGAGTCTGCCTTGGACAGATTGGGGTCCACATCCTGTGCCGAAGTGCCCACCTCGGTAGGATGAGGCTCCGCGGTCTGTGCCGAGGTGCCCACCTCGGCCCCAGCGGACTCGCCGCTCCTATCTAGAAGACTATCTAAGCTAAGGCTAGACATGCTAATGGAAAGGACAATGGAATAAAAAAGCAAGGGGAGACAGACTCACCAAAAGAAGACTGAAGAAAGCGAGACGACCTCGGACCCAAAAATAGCTGACACCTAACTGGGATAGTTGAATGTGACCTCAAGGATTTTGGATTCGCAGATTTGTGGTGAAGAAAATGGGTCCTTTGGCCTCTATTTATAACTAGTATATCCGAGAATCAACGGTCAAGATCAACATGATCCAACGACTCCTAGGAAAATCGGTTGCACGCCTCCCGAGGTTGAAATCGGTTTAGCGCGCGTTTTGACGTCCACAGAGACTATAATTGGCTTGACATCCGCATGTACCTGATACACGATCTGGGTCACTTCTTGGTTGAGCCAAACGGTCGAACAGGTCTGACCAACGATCCACCCTCCACATCACCTAGGCTTCGTGCCAAATCCACCTAGGCTCGTCATGAACTCCCCACGCTGAGTCAGTACCCCTGGCACGAGGAGTGGGGGGCAATTGATGAGGGGTAATTTGGCACGACCTAGTAAGTAAAAGTCACGTGGACGCGATCTGCCCGTAGAATGACAACTCAGCAAGGGGAGCCTAGTCAGCATTCTATAGAGTTTGGATGTTCCACCACCTCGACACAAGGTCACCTCGGCGTGATGCCACTTCGGCATAACACCACCTCGGCATAAAGTCACCTTGGCATAAGGACAATTTGGCATAGAGTCACCTTGGTGCCTAATCAAGTTCGGGGCCCAAGAACCGAAGTGACACGTAATCGATTCCAAAAGCTTCCCAGCGGACTCTGAATATCATGGGATCATGCCTTATCCTCTCCCCGCCCGGATCGGGCGGCAACGATAAAATTCATTGACTGATACATTACTCCCCGACTAAAGTGGAAATGGATCTCATCCACTTAGGTCGTAGATTTCGGAACCGTTTCGGGAGATCCATGATAGCTCAGCTATATAAGGGCATCAATCCCTCCAGGGTCTAGGTACACGCGATTACTTACATTCAAGCTCCCTAGCACTCAAACTTTAGCTTGCAACCACAACAAGAATACTGACTTAAGCACCGAAGCAACCTTCCCGGGTCATCCACCCCAGTCACTTTGATCCCTGTTTTGCAGTTTGGTCCATCTCACCATGCGAGTACGCCTAAGAAATCCTCCAACTAGGAGCTCCTAGATCGCGCATCATCACCCTCCTCTCTCTTAGTCGATCTCTCATTCTCCCTCAATCTTCATCGTTCTCTCTCAATTTCTTTCCCGCTCCCTCTCTTGTTATTTTTTATTAAGGAAATTATCCAAAACTCACCATGGGTTTTCAGTATTTCTCTTAAACTCACCACAACTTTTCAAAATGTCTAAAAACTCACCATATTACTAACTTGACGTTAAACAGATTAATGGGTGTTAATATACTACCATTTTAACCTTCATAGAAAATATAAAATATATACAAAATAAATTAATGGGTGTTAACATATTACCATTTTAATATTTAGACATGAAAAAAAAGAAAATTTATAAAAAATTCAAATAAAATAAAAAATTATTTTCAAACTATAGAAACTATAACAATTGAAAAACAAAATAAGAAAATAAAAAATTTAGAAAAACACCAAAAATTATAGAAAAACACAGAAATTACAAATAAATAACAAAAAATACAGGAAAATTTATAGATTGTAGAAAATAGAAAATGTAAACAAACAAAAATTATAAAAAACATTGGAAATTATAACAAAATACTAAAAATGCAAAAAGAAAAAACAAGAAAATTGAAAACTAAAAAAGACCATTTTCCCGTAACTCAACATTCAAGGGTAATTTGGTCATGGAAATTGTTATTTATGTTGACATAAACACCTCTAGACCTGTTCATGGGTCGGGCTTCGGGCCTGACTTACACTGTGTTGGGCTCGGGCTTTGGGTTGGGTTCCATTCAAAATTTGGCAAAAGCAAGGCCCGAGCCCGGTCCATGAATTGGTCTAGACACCTTTATTAAGAAGCATTAATGGTGCACTAACAGAAGTTGAGTTTTGGAAAATAAAAACTTATTGACATGGTGAGTTTTAGACATTTTGAAAAGTTGTGGTGAATTTAAGGAAAATGTTAAAATCTGATGGTGAGTTTTAAAAAATTTCCCTTTTTATTATTTTTCTTATACACTTATACGGTATTAACCATATCGTATTAAAGAACCTAAGACCAACTTGGTATGGTTCTAACTCCATCGGTCCAATTTGATAAAAATTCACAAGAAAGTCTTGGCTATGAAGTTTACACTAACTTGATAGAAATTTATAACTTGATGATGCAAATTGTTGGTCCCTTGACTAACTTATAACCTGTATGGTCCAATTAATACTATATAAGTTTCTATGAAAAAAAAAGAATGAGGGAGGGAGCGGGAGAGAGATTGAGGGAGAATGAGAGATCTAGAGAGAGAGAGAGAGAGAGAGAGAGAGAAACAAAGATTTTGATTTGGCTGTAGACCAAAGATGAGAGAGTGGGAGAGACAAAGGGAGTGGGAGATCGATAGGTAGAGGGAGTGGGAGAGACAAGGGGAGTGGGAGATCGAGAGATAGATGTTATGATTTTTGGTATAATTTTTTTTGTTGTGTCTAGATGGATTAAGAGTCCTATGTTGGCAATATCCATATAAACCTTCATTGATATGGCGGGGGGTTTTTATAATTTGAAATGTACGAACAACCGGCTGAGTTTTGTTAGTTTCTGAACCAACCTACATCATAAAGTTAAATATATAGTCAGCTCTAACTATAATTTTCCCTTTTTTTTTTTATTAATGATGTTTAGACCTTTTTTATGGTTACGCATTATAGGATAATGTGAGCTTCCATGGTTACGCATGTCCATAAGCATTGCTATCAATGGGTCGAGTCTGATCTAGGTCAAGTAGATCCTTCTTATATATATATATGTATGTATGTATGTATGTATGTTTGTGTGTGCGTGTATTATTCCTTTAGATATTATGTTAACATACATATAAATAATATAAATTATATATAATCAACCCAAAACAACCAAAACCAATCTCGATACAATTATAAATGAGAGTTTGGGACAAAATATAAAAAATCATAATGGAGCCAATTATAATCAGTAGTTCAGTACATACATTGTTTGAATTCAGTTTTGGGTTTGCTTGACCCATTGACCGTCCTACTTGGAAGGAGGCCTTCGTGGAAGGAGCAAGGTTTAGGCTATGTTTGGTGAATAAGAGGTTGTTCAAAGCACAAGTACTTCTTAGAAGTGTTTATTTTAACAACCATTTAAGGTTGTTTGGTGATTTATTTGCCAAATCACTTATTATATTTTTAAGCACTTATTGGGTGGGGATGTTTGGTGAACTACTTTTCCCACAAATACTTATATCGACATAAATAACACTTTTAGCCCTCACTTAACCTAAAAGTAAATCTATGAACACATAGAAAATGGGAGTTTTATACTTAAAAAAACACTCAAGAAATTAGCTTCAAATCAAAGAAAAACTTCACAAAAGCACAGAAAAGGGCAAAACAAACAGGTCAACCAGTCGTTTTTCCTCATTGTTGATCGCCATCAGTTGACCTACAACTGAAGACGCGGCTAAAGGGAATAAAACCCTCGTGTGGGGGTATTTTAAGTATTAAAAAAATTAACGGGGGCTGATCCATCATCACATTTGATTGGAAGAAGCACTGGGGTTGGGAGTAGCCGAGTGGGACTGGCCGACTGGGGAAGCCAGCAGAGAAACGAGAAGGTGAGTGAGAGGAGATGTTACAGTTTCCGGCGTTCATGACACAATACCCGGTGGCTACAAGCATGATCCCGTCCTCCGTTCTTCTGCCATCACAATGGCCCCATCCGCAAAGCGACGAAATCCTCTTAGCGATGGAGGAGTCTGATCTCGAAGACAAGGTTAATTCTCTTGCCAATTTTTCTTTTTAAATTATTGGTGTTTCACCGTATTAGGGCTAACTTTCGGACAAGAATCCAACACCTCTTTCTCTGTTTTAGTGTTAGGGATCCAATTATCATATAAGAGGTTCAATTGCATCGTTGTCACTCTATTTTAAGTTGTGCTTTCCTTGGCGTTTCAGCAGGCACCCTGACTGCTATTTTTCTTTTCTTTTCCATTTTTTCTTGAACTTTGAAGATCACTTTATCTCTGTCATTTGTCTAACTGGAATGGAATTAATTAATAATATTCTGAGTTAAATCAATTCCATCAAGTTGGTTGCGATTTCCAAGTCAGAAAATACCATTACCCGCAACGATCATGTCTCTCTTTCCTTCTAAAAATAGAATACTCGCCAAACAGTGGTATACTGGTATCTATCTCCAAAGATCTCCTTCGAGTGGAAGCTTGAAGATATATTATGTCTACCCTTTTAAGTCATGTTGCTGAAATACATAGTGTGCCTTGCCCGGTCTGATACACCTCAATCCTTCATCAGTTGTAGCCTTATAGGTTAGTAGCCTGCGCGATTAGTTTCTTGTCTCACTCCTACATTTTATTTTTTCATTTTCTGTCCTTCAAAGCATTGAATCTGTCAAATATGGGTGATTTTAATTTTGTTGTTTTTTTTGCTAATGTGGCATCTGTTTTTGTTTTCAAAAATAATAAATAATGGATATTAGTGAACACCCTCTAAATTTCTACGACCCCAGAATATCCTTGATTAGAAAAAGTTTAATTTAATGAAGTTAGCAGAAGTTAACTGCCACCACCACAAAAAATGGATACCATTGTCCGTAGCATATTCCCATTTGAATTGCTTAAAGATAATAGGATTAGTGGTAAACATTAATAAGCTCCAACTTCTTAGAACCATTGGGCTCCTAGTATCAAAGAGGAGCTCATCAAGGATGTGATATTTTCTCCACTTACATACTCGTGAGGAAGTGTGATACTTTATTACATTTCCAGGTGTTTATGTACAGTTGGGGTTGCAAGTAAACAAAATAGAAAGCTTATCTAGTTCAATTTACAGAATCTAAACTGTATTAATTATTGTCTAAGAAGAATGTTTGTTGCCTCCAAATAAAATTTTATGTTAACACTTACATCACTGTGGACCTGGTGACAACTGGAGATCATTTATTGTGCCTAGCGATGACTGTGATCCAATTTCAAAAGTTTGATCATGTGGAGAAGTAAGATGAAACAATGTACATCTATAGCTTGTTTATATAAGTGAAAGATATTTCTGGCAACCTAGTGAGACAAGTAGGATGTAAGCCATTTTATTTCCTGTCACATGTGCTATGGGAAGGCGCCAATTGCATTTAGTTGCATTTTGGGATAAATTTATCAGTATATTAAAACATTGATGCGAAACTACTCTTGTTACTGGAAAGATGGTGTCATTAGTTTCCACACACACACACACATGCTATAGGAAGGCGCCAATTGCATTTAGTTGCATTTTGAGATAAATTTATCAGTATATCAAAACATTGATGAGAAACTACTATTGTTACTGGAAAGATGGTGTCATTAATTTCCACACACAACACACACACACACACACACACACACACATATGCTATAGGAAGGCGCCAATTGCATTTAGTTGCATTTTGAGATAAATTTATCAGTATATCAAAACATTGATGAGAAACTACTATTGTTACTGGAAAGATGGTGTCATTAATTTCCACACACCACACACACACACACACACACATATGCTATAGGAAGGCGCCAATCACATTTAGTTGCATTTTGAGATAAATTTATCAGTATATCAAAACATTGATGAGAAACTACTCTTGTTACTGGAAAGATGGTGCCATTAGTTTCCACACACACACACACACACACACTATAATTCCTGGACTCTGGCATGAGGAGTCGTTTAGGAGATCTTCTGGTCAAGAGGATCCATTAACTTGAGATGAAGTGAAATTTATTTTATTTAGTTGTTGAGTTGAACTGATGGCAGATAGCAATGATTGTTTCATTCAACATGCATATTTTTTTTTGAACTTCCAATTGATTTACATGTCTTATTAATGGGATTTTTTTTTGATGTATCGAGTAATAAGGTTTGGTTGTTCACCATTCAAGAATTCTTGTTTAGGTAGTTTCTAAGGTCCAAAATATAGAAGAAACAAGTTTTGCAGCTTGAGGGCCCCTTATCCTTCTTGATAGAAGTCTCTGATCAGTGATAGGACAAGATCCATTATTATTTTTTTAATATCTAAGGAATTCCTTGGTTCAGACTGAAGTAGTGTAACAGGATCATTATGAAACTGTTTGTGATATTTTTTCTGTTTGCAAGGATCCAACTGGAGCACCTTCTACATTTAATAACAACGCTGCTTCTTTTCTTATGTTATGGAGGTGGGTAGGCCTTTTAATTTCATAGGGAACCACTGGTTCAAGTGATAGCTTCTGAGTTCTTCCCCCTAAAAGAAAAGTAACACAGACACAATCCAATTTTCATATTTTCAAGTCATGGTTTGCACCATTATGAAAATTTTTGTGGGAACTGCCAGCTGAACTATAAAAGATCTACCAACAAATTATCAAAAGAAAATGTGTTCTTAGTTAAGCCACACTGAAGTCCTTTGTCAGGAATAGAATCTTCATTTAGTTGGGCCGTATTCATGCCCTTTTTCCTGTCTGTTTGTTGGAAGGACTTTAGAAATTAATCTGGTCAATATTCAATTATATGGATCCTCTTTTTTTTTGCAGTACAACGAAATAAAAAAGGCAAATAATAACCTTGTTGTGATTGGGAAAATAACTGTTGACAATGACAAAGAAGACTTGGATAATGATGCGGATGATGATGATGCTGATAATGCAGAGGAGTCAGAAGGTGATGACTTTGAGCAGGAAACTGGTTAAGTGAAGTAGTAACATGGGTTGATCACCATGCAACATCTGAAGTTAATTCTTGTATTTGAGTTACTGATTTTCATTATGCATAGGAATTTCTGTTAAATATTTGCCTTCTTCTTCTTTGCCAAGGCGATATGTGAGGTTTGAAGTTTGAAGAACTGTATTATAATATCCATTTGTGTTAAACTTCTATTGCACCATGGGGAACCTTTACATGAGTAAATGTCAGCAGAAATTTCACCATAGTTTGTTATCAGTTATTGCCATAGGCCTAATGAAGGGGCCCGGGTTTCCAAAACAAGAACTAAAAATACAAGAAAGTGTCATCGAAATATTGAAGTTTCAACACCTTATTGTATGTATTCTTTCTATGAAACCTTGTTTAGACACTTCATCAGCATGCTAAAAGAAAGTATCATTGTAAGTGTTGAAGTGTTGTCATGTCTAGACCCGTCATTGTTGCGCTTGCGCCTTCCTTATAACCATGTTTATCACTTCCTATTCCCTTGTTTTCGTTATTTTTCAGGTCCGACTTATGAGCAAATGTAAAAAAAAAAAAAAAAAAAAAAAAAAAATTGATAATCAAGCTATTATTCAACCATTTTACTTAGATATGTCAAGGAAACAACTTGATATGGCATCGGATATGGCATCAATGGTTTTACTTGGGGCATTGACGAGATCACAAGTAGGCTCAAATTGTTTCATGTGGTTGTTATATCTCTCTTTGGTTGGAGTTGAGGTCAATTGAATACGTTCTAAAACCCTATCAAATTGATCTGACACCACACATCTCGATGTGAAACTGAGACCCATTATAAAAGCAGAACGGTAGGGTGTTGGAATGTAATTAATTGGCAGAAGATCTAAATTTCTGTAGGCCTTGATTTTTTATGTTATACCTTGGGATAAGGTGGGAAACATGACTTGAGCATTCCATCCCAAATATGGTGGTGGTGTACACCTCCTTCAGGAATCAGGAGATGCGTCAAATCTTATTTTGGTCAGTTTCAATTCGTGTGAGTAGAGAGACGTATTAGCTATGTAGCATGCTCCACGAATTCGAACCTTCATATATTGCACTGGTTTGGTTGTGGGCCTCGTCTCATGGCTGTTTGGATTTTTTTTTTTGAAAGATAAACTAGTTATATTATAATAACGAGACATTTACAAAGTTTTTTACATCTGTTCTCTCGAGGGAGACAAGGCAAAAAGAAGTTATCCTGTCCACCAGATTTCGCTAATTGCGTTACTTTATATGGGCTAGGAGATTGTAGCTTCTATTTACAAAACAAAAAGAAATAGAAGAAAAATTGGAGCAAAATCTCTTGGTTTGAAACAAAAGCCCATGGCATGACCAAAATAGACG
The DNA here is from genome assembly GCF_056320005.1 of Nelumbo lutea. Lineage (NCBI taxonomy): Eukaryota > Viridiplantae > Streptophyta > Magnoliopsida > Proteales > Nelumbonaceae > Nelumbo > Nelumbo lutea. The sequence continues at coordinate 8,799,370 of NC_142687.1, forward strand.
ACTCCGGATCTCCCGCCCATAAGAATTCTATCCACCCGTCTATCCAAAACATACTATCCCCATGCATATATAATACTATACAGGAGGATGAGATGTTCTCCATATGTGATATGTGTATGCGATGTTATGTGGGTGAATATAGACAGAGTTCTTGTGGATAGGAGAGAGTGGACTGCTGGTTAACACGTGAATAATCACTTTCTGAGACTCCAAACATACAATAAGATTTGAGGGAGCCAAAAAAGTGACATTTTGAGGTGCCTGCAAAATCACAAATAATTCAGCAGCGTCAAGAGAAGAAACAGAATTCATCCTTCCTCCGCAAATACCTATACAATCAAGGGTTGGGGAACAAATAACAATACCAAAAGAAAAGGATTGGTTAGAACATTTCCCAGCATCCGTAAAGATGATTAAATCTGATGAGCCATGAATATGTAGCTGGAATTAATTTTGGCAAGGGCTCATTAGCCTGAATCGTAGTGGTAGAAAGTTGCTGTATCTTAAGGAAAAGGAAAATATATATTATTAATTAGTAAAATGGTATGAGGATAGCAAGTCCTATTCCTGAAACATTTTTCGTTACCAGCATACAAGATATAATAGAAAGCAACAGCATACCAACTTAACACATCAAGTATCAAAGATTTGGTAGCTAAGGAACCAATAAGAGAGTATGGACACAGTCAATCCAAGAGGTATTAAAAAGTGTAAGAAGATTAATATTCCGTGGTGCAGCAAACAGGACTAATCTAGCAAAATCGCATTCAAGGAACAGATGCTTGGCAGTTTCTAACTGTTGATAACAAAAAACACACAGTACTGATCCTGGGGGTCCAGAGAGAGTTGGGTTTTTATAGGGAGATAATTAAAAGTTAATCTCCACAGAAAGAGCTGATGTCTTGGGGGGTATGGAGAGCTTCCATATCCAGCGGATACAGGTTTTGTGTGAATCAGAAATGTTAGATGATAAAGGTTGTTGTAGGACTGCATAAGCAATTTTCCAAGAGAAAACATCGGTATGACTTGGAAGCCAGATCCATCGCAAAGTACTTTCTGCTGGAAAATTTTGACTATTGCGAATTACCAGGAGTTCCTCAGGTGTAACAGAAATTCCAAGTAAATCTTCATTCCACATACCTGAAGAAATAACTTGATGAAGCTGTAACTGCTTAAGCTGAGGAGAGACCGGTTGGGAAATAAAACGAAAGGAATGATTAGAATAGATCCATGGTACTTGATCCAGAGGTTCAGTGCTATTAGTAGAAACTAGATACCCAGGTTCCATTCTTAAAGTTTTTATTTCTGGGGCAACGGATTTCCAAAAGCAGGAACTTGATTTGGAAATAAAATGAGGAAAAATACTCCGATTTTTCAACTATTTGGACTTCCAAATTTGTGGCTGTTTAGATCTGTTTCGTCCCAAAATCTGGGGATATGAACTTATATCAAATGAATAAAAAGACTCTAATCCCTCTGTCATTTATTCATTATTTTCCAACTGGTTATTCCTTACAGTTTCTATTTTCTCCGCAAGTTAAGGAACTCATCTGGTGTATATGCTTTACCCACTGCCCATCCTAAACCTCTCGCTAGTCATTATAGATACTTTTTCTCATTATATTGCAGTCTATTGTTGAGTTAAATACTGCAAAAATATTCATATCTGTCGGGGTCTTTTGCTTTTGGTACGAGGAACAACATTGATGGTGTCATATGCCAATTTGTATGGCATGACAAAAAAGGTTTTGGTGCATATCTAGTCCTTACATTTTAAGGAGTATAGATAATTGGGAAACAGATTTGCTAGTTTGCATTGATGTGGGAACAGTTTGTGGGTAGATCTGAGCTCGTTTCTTTGATGAAAACCTTGCATACCCATATTCGATACAAGTAGGCTCATTTAGGATTTTTTTTTTTTTTTAATTTATGGTTTGTTTTCCGTCATAAATTTTTATTGGCTTTCTGAATGTGTAATCCCAAATCCCCACCTATGGTACAGAGCTCTTTTGTATTGTCAAATGTGAATTCCCCCATCGGTCAATGTTCCCAACTGTATAAAACTATAAAATCTTATGAGATGGAGGATTTTTTTTTTCAATACCAATATTGCTTTACAGACTGCATATACAGGTTTGGGCAACTTTTCTTCTAGAATCAACAGCTACAGTGTTTTGTTGCTGATTACAAACGCAAAAGAAAAGGATAAAATACTTAAACTACACCTAAGTTTTACAAAATGGTCTAAAACTTGTTCTATTCATTCTATTGTTCGAAAAATCACTTAAAGCATCCCTAAGTTTTTTTGACAATCGACAAATTCTTCCCCTGTCATTAACGCACCGTTACAATCCACTTACTTGTGATGCTACGGAACTTACATAATATTTTTAAATTCTAAAATTACCCTTTCATGGTAAAAAATACTATTGGGCCTTGGCTGAGATGTTGATATTCCCTCATTTTTATTAAAATTTTTAAAATAAAATTCAACAAAACTGTTTTAGGTCCAACATTGGATTCTTCCTCACTATCTTTCAAACTTGAATTTGATCCACAAAAAACTCCCCATTTGTTTCTTGATTCGATACAAGTCATGATTCCCCACCCACTTTTTAATTGTGAGCTTAGTTGAAAATGGAACTCAAGATTTGTAGCCTCAGGAGAGAGCGGAACTCAAGATTTGGTTTCTGATGATAGTTGGAATGGCTGACATTGTGTGTGTCCATTATTTATGGGGTTAACGTTGAAAGTTGAAAAGAGACACCACCAACGGGGTAGATTTGGAATTTAGATGATAGAGGGTTGTCAGAAGTTAGGACGGAGGAGGACATGGTGGCCTTCGTTGCAGTTGCAGACATCGATCGTTATTCTTGTTCTTGTATATCACCCAGTTGGGGGACCACCGATATGGCGAAATCGATAGGGCGCTCAACCGTCCAAACCACATATAAAAATATCCCCATGCGAGAGAGGACCTATTTTCTTGATCCTTCATACCCTTGTAATGTACGTCAATACATACAGAATTACAGACAGATGTATTGATTCTGGTCTTCTATTTTTTTTTTTTGGTGGAGAGGGGGTGTGGAGAGAAAAACAGCCCTGTTTTCTAGACGATGGAATTGCTTCTTTCTCAGTTCTCCCTTTGACCCTTTCTCTTGCTAAGAAAGCATCAATTCTCACTGTGTCTGTGTCGTACTGTCAATCCCCACTTTAGATAATATTCCTAGGACGGATCCCATTATCCTGGGTACGTACAACGTAATGGATTTTCGTTAATCAACATCCTAAACACGACTGAACAGCAGGATCCACCTCCGAGGAACCTGCCAAAGCAAGCTAGGTGAAGGACGATCAACAAGCAGAGGCTATTTGTGTTTCTCGATTGGAAGGGATTTTACCCCCCATTCAGAATCAATCAAATCTTAGTCTTCGGTATAAATAAATTCCTCCTCAATTAGTTTGTTGACTCTGTTCCACTTTCATTCTTTAAGTTAATATATGTTTCTCTTTTTCTTTCTCTTTCTCTCTGTATTCAGATTAATGGGATCATGAATTTAAAGAATTAATATTATGAGTCCTTGCGCGACTGTTCTTTTCCCTCTCGTTATTAGACCATCGCTCTCGTCCTCTTAAGTCCCAGAGTCCGCTTATCTCTTTTGAGCAGGACCTTCATATCCCCTTGGCTTTCGTGAATTAAACAGCTGTCATACTGATCATTACTGAAGAGACGGAGCGTTGGATATTAGAGAGGGGGGAATTTATCCATACATTCATCTTATTGGCGTTGTTTTCTTCACTTTTCAAATCAAATTTCTTAAATTCTGCCTTTCCACTCTACTTCCTTCTCATCTCCCAAAACTTTCCGGTAGGCAGTAGCTTCGAAATATCAGGCCTCGCCTCTTGGGAGAAGAATTAGCCAAACCAATCACCCTCTTACACCCTTCTTTTTTTCTCCAATTTGAGTTCTCTCTCTTAATCTCTTTGTATTTTTAACATCACCGTGACCGTGCCATATCACTTTTCTTGGATCCGGAGACATACGTGTACACCAACAACGCAACTTAGCGAGTGGGCCAGAGTCCCAGATATGAATTATGAACCTATAAAGTAAAGGGATATAAAATCAAGCAAAAATTAAAAATAAAAAAAAAAAGAAGTATCACCGAATTTCTTACAAGTCTTATCTTTTGCTTGCCATCATGGCATCATCGTCATCCATCCATCCATTCAGGGCTTCAACTAGCCAGTGTACCGACTCCTCCATTTCATATCATAGTCCTGCAAAATTCAATAGCACAAAAAAATTATAAAAAAAAGGGTCAGAATAATTAGAAGGAGCGTGAGATGAGACGTGCCGCATCACAACACATTTATCAAAACACACATCAAAAATATTTTAAAGACAAACGTGTCAAATGGAGAATCTCACCGACACGTGTTAGACAAAGAGAAGTGCAGAAATCAAGAGGTGAATGACTCAGAAGTCAGAACCAACGGTGTACGTGGCATATACTGCACAGGAATGCAAATGGACACCTGCCATTCCGCTCAATTGTAATAAACGACCAACGACGTTTCATCATTCATGGAACCCTAACGGCGAGATTTGCGCCAAGGATAACGGAAATTGTTCTGGAACAGTGGCGCCAAACCCAAATAATGAATGAAGAAGAAGAAAACCACCATCAAATTGGGACTGAAAATGCATTAATGGCCTCGGATTCGAAAATCCTTTTTTACGATTTACAGTCCAATTAAATCAAATAACTTATTCGGTTCCCGGTTCCTTTTCCTCTTCATCCGGTAGGTCTTCTTCATATCTTTCAAAGAACCATTTTTTTTTTCTGTACGTGTTTTAATTCTGTTTTTTTTTTTTTTTACTTTTTCTTTCGTCTTGCCTTTGTTAGGACTATTGCCAGTGATTTCCATTGTGTACAAGGTAGATACCGCCGTGGTTTCCTTGAGCATGGTAGCAATAATAATGGTGTTTTCCCATGGGTTTCTCTAGGTAGACGGGAAATCCCAACGGTGTATTACAAATGTGATGGACGCATCGATCAATCACCATGGTTGGAGTAGGCGAGTAAGAGCCAGCGACCGAATTCAATGATTTCGATGCTGCCCTAGCCTCGAAACTGGAGGTGGTGGAGGAGCTCGCCGACGGAGGTGGTGATATTTGTTTGATGGATTTGGGCGGCGATAGGAAGGTTCTGATCTTTAGATAAGGACGAGACGACGCGTCTCTGTCTCGGTTCGTGCTGGCTCGATCGTACTCCTCGATGAGATTGGCGAGATCCTCGTCCGAGGTAACTGAAACCAAGGCATCTAGATCCTCGTTCGGCAACTGACATCTCAGACTCACTGAGGATCCACACAACTTTCCCAGCTTCACCAAGAGTTCTGTGTGCAAATAATCCAAACATCTCACTCAAAATATGCAAATACAATCCCTCCAAACCATCTTCTCTTTTTGATTAAACCAAAATAAAAAAAAAATCGAAATTTATCTAAACCAAAAGGGAGAAAAGATAAAGGGTGAATAGAATGAAATGAATTAAACGAACGAACCTGAAAATGGGGTGGAACGATCAACGGCAAGAACCCTGGTTTCTCCACCGACGTAACGGAGCTTGCCGTCTGGGAAACGGGGAAGAATCTTGCCACCATAGCTACAGAGGTATTTAACGGTGTCATGATTATGGTTGACATTGGCTGCTTTGACGGCGACGTCGTTGGATTCCAGAGACGCTCCGACCATGCTTTTCGTGTTCTGGGTACGAGAGAAAAGATTGGGTCCAGTTGAGGTTACAACTTACAAGAGAAAGGTTTTTACGAGTTGAGAATACGAAAGAGAAATAGGAGAGAAGGCGAGGAGGAAACCAATGCCCGGACTGCGCCTTCAAGCCTCTTCTTGGCACCCTCTGTCCCTTATTTATAGAGTTTTGAAGTGGGGGTGGGAGTAAACCGTAAAGAAAGACTTAACGCCGGCTACCTTCTAGGAAGTAGGAACCAACCCCACACGGAATGGAATCGGGTTAAAAGCTAAAACTTGAGAAGAAAACTCGTTAAGAAGAGAAATCCACATCAGGCGGTCAGGAGAAGTGGTCATCGCTTCCAAAGCATATTCTTTTATCTACGACGAGTGGGGTGACCCACCGATCATCCCTGAATCCTGACCGCTCAAATCGTAGGCTTATTAGCTTTTCACTCAGTCAATGATTTTGTGCCCGTTCAAGCAAGTCGACGGACCAAGGTCAAGGTCTATTGTCTATGTCTTATGGAGATTCGGAAGGCAGAAGGAGCATATTTCTCAATAATCCGCCGAGACAGTGTATTATTACTTCCATTTGAAAACAATTGAATTCTGAATACTTCTAGCAACTGCCTTTGTCAAGTGGTTAACTGTGTACACCACCAGAATTCGCAGAATTCAGAGAGGAAACAAAAAAAAGAAAAAAAGGTAGAATGCAGGAAGATTATTATAGGCAGTAGCAGTACAGTAATGTGTCCCAGCCTATAAATCAAGAGATTTTCGTATTTGTGAAGAAAAGTATTTTATTTATTTAAGACTAGAAAGAAAAAAGGAAAAATTATAGCCCATCGTATTTCACGAAATAACGAGAATGTCACAATATCTTCGTCTTTACATTGGCTTCACGTCCAGGCCATAAAAAGTTAAATAAAAAATATTTTTCATTATATGCATGTAATCTTTTGCTAGTTAAAACTAATTTTAATTCATTTTGTAAGAGATATGGATTGTAAAAGAACACTTCTACCAAAAAACCAAAAAAAGAATCCCACCCCTTTAACACAAGTTAATTTTTCTACCAGAAAATTTTCAGTTAGACAACACCCAGACCCAGGTGGGTCGGATTAAGAATGAATTACCTGATGGAGATTGGAGAGAGATAGAATACCTGGGTTGGGTATTGGATGTTGACGAGATGCGTTTACTGTGCAAAGACAGATCTCTTTTAGGTTATAAAGCTTAACCTAGGAGGGAGGATGGATATCGATGCACTCATACTCATAAACACTTTTTTAAATAAGAAGCCAATTTTTTTTTCAGGGTGCTTTGCGTTCCACTTCCCGCATGTCTCGATATGGTGCTACGTAGCACACAAAACAAACACTCGGACCACAGATTAACCCGTTCAAACTTAAAATTCAACAGATTGAGAAAGAAAACGGCCAGACACCCATATATATATCTTTGTAAATCGTCTCCTCCCAATTCAACAACGACTTGCAATTTTGGACTGGCCTTCCCCTTCCACACCGTGGGCCGGAGATCCAAACTAAACTTATCTTTGCTCCCTGCAACCCACCCCTTGCCATCACAAGTTTTTATGGCGAAGCCATACCCACGAGGCCACGACTCGTATTCACAATTTCATGCCCAGCTGCTGGCAGAAGAAAATCTCATCGTGCGGCAGGGGGGACGGGCATGGGACCCAACTCTAGTGGCTTTACCATTGGGGCCCTACTTTTCATACAGATGTCAAGATCCAATTTAATTGTAACAATGTCTTCACTCGGCCTTCTTAATTACGTGGAATCGTTCTACTTGTTGCCGATATTTTTCTTAGGCCGTGTCGTGTTTACACCGGGGGGTTCTTCTTCACGACTTCACCCCCTTACAAACTACCCAAGGCTGAAGAAGTGAAGATACAAATATCAACACACAGTACGCTGGGAATAGGTTTAAAGAAAGAACCAGGCTTCTTTCAATTTGTAATGTAGCATATGATATTTATTTTTTCGGTGGATATATCAATTAAAATAAGGCAAGGCAAATTAGACGAAGATGCGAAATGGGCCCCCTATTTGGGTGAGTGTGTATAATCTATCCGTGTCCAGCCAAGTTTCAACTTAAAGATCCCCTGTATTATGTATATTTTAATTAATTTGTTCAAGGGGCGGAGAGTGGGAGAGGGAGAGCATATCCGCCTTTTTTCTCCTTATCCTCTTTGGGAGGGGAATAATGCAGACCAGACCACTCTTGGCTTGTCTCCAGTGTCCAGTCACAAACATGGATGATGATAATGCGTATATATATATATGTATGGATCGTAAAAACAAATAAACAGTCATGTCATGTCATAAGGTCCCCCAAAGAGCAAAAGTTATTAAAATGAACCAAAACTCTATTTTTCCCAATTATCATCTCTCTAATCTTTAATTTAATCCCTTTTCCTGCATCCGGATATGCGCGGCGGTTAATAATCCCATCCCATCTTCAATCTGCTCATCACACTTGGCGTGGACCCGTGTAGACACTTGTGAGAGTTTTGGAACACGCAACCATACAAGTTGGGAGGTGTTGGACTTGGAGGGTCGGCTGTCCTTTTGTGAGATTTCATGAGGCTTCAAATCAGTCGTGTCAACTGCTTGGCCAAAGAAGAGAAGCGAGGGCCATATCTGTTAATTAATTTGACTTGGGAGTTGGGAGAGGGACACCCATAGCGGATTAGCCATTAGTGGGTGATGGGGACCTTGATCAAACCTTAATTAACAAAGGTTTTACAACACAACGCAATTACCAAAGCCTTTTCCTAAACGTTTGGTATCAATCCGTGTCTCGTCCGGCAAGGGTTGGGAATTGGGTTCTGAGTCTGACCCCCCATCAGGCTATCACCCTCTACTAATAGAAACCGCATTACTTCAATCGCAAGAAATTGTATTTACGTTAGAAGCTCAAATTCCGTATTTAATTTATCACCTTCCGAGTTTTCAAAGCCTGCATTATCGGAGCGTATAATGGCGAAATTAAATGTGTGAGAGAGACTGAAAAAAGGGGAAATCAGAAATCTTGAGGATAATATTCGAAAATCGGTGTCAAGTAGAGAGCGGTATCCACCTATTGCTACATATGCTCAGCTCACCATGTACCGCACCCTATCTGAGACGGAACGCCTCTGCCGTTACCGTTGGGGTGGAGCCAGCTGGCGCTAGCAACTAGATCGGTTAGAAGGTGGGTCCCCTGGTTGAGAGGAGGCCACCTGACGGTTGAAGCAATAAGCGTTAATCGGCCATGGGATCAGGTCAGGTGGAGGTGGGCATGAATCATTAGACAAGTGGGTCGTCACCTAAACAGTGTTGGGGGAACGCATCTGGTACTACTTTATTAAACTTGTGATTAATTCAATATTTCCAATCAGAGAGAGAGAGAGGGAGAGAGAGGGAATGAGATACTTAATTCGCCGTAGAGATGGGAGAAAGAGAATGATTCTTCCAAGTTCCAATTCCAATCCATTACGATATGTGAATTAGGTGGGTGACCGAGTGGCACAAAAGAATATACTATCTTTGTATCATTTGAAAGGTTGGGCCTGGACCCACTACAAGGACCAGAGAAACTATAGTCACCCCTCCACTCCACCTCTCTCCTCGCGTTTTCTTCATATAAATGAATCCAAACACAAATTAAACGAAAGGGTGAGAAAGAGATTAGGATAATGTGGTCATCTATCTTTGTTAGAAGTCTCTGCTTTTGGGGTGTTGAAAGTCAAATTTGCAAGGAATGAAATGGTCAACGATTCAACAAAGAGGGAACTTCTTCTTCATAGACGTTTTCAACTAACGATTCAACGACGGACTTCCCAACTTCTCCAAGCCTTAATTTCGATGCTGAAAATTCGGAGTCTGCTGCGTTCCAACTTAAAGAAAGAGAAAGTGGAGGTGGTGGTGGTGGAGGAGGAGGGGAGGGGGTATAAAAAAAGAGAAAATGATGTTAGCTAGCTAGTAACATGGATGGTATCTCCCTATCTTTGAGCAAAAAAGCAAAAAGGCAAAAAAGGTTCCCTAGTCAAAATCATTGACATAAGCTTTATTCGGCCATATATGTTGGGAAGACGATGTAGCCCTCCCATCAGATGGGGAACACTTTAGCTGCTCACTCTGAGAGAGAGAGAGAGAGAGAGGGAACAAGGTCAGCCTAGTCTCTATATTCCATCTTGTATTGCAGTTTAATTACCTCCATATCTGATAACCCTTTGGTGATCCCATGCATGTGACAGATTTCCTAATGTCTTTTAACTTAGAAATTCTGATAAATTCTTCGAATTTTGTCACGGAGCAAAGTCGGTTCTCGTATGAAACATGTGCATGGCGATGGAGTGGAGAACAAACTGAAACTACAAGAGTAAGGCTTAATTTCGTCGCTTGAAGCTTTCGGTATGAAACTCATGCCAATAACAAAAGCCGAGAGTAGTACACGTCACGTTTTTTTCCTCCCGCCTCTAATTCTAGGGTAATAGTTGAGTTATTATGTCCATCCATTCTGTGGTGTAATTTTGCTTTCCTCCCTTTCGAAATTCTAATTTGTTTGGATGTATGTAAATAGTAAGACGAAAAAAAAAAGTTCTCATCAACAAAGATATATAACAAAGAAGTTTCGTCTCAATGCAGTGCGGTGAGGAGGGGAAACTCAGATGACCCTGAAACTTCTTATGTTGTAACCAGATTCTCAGGAGTACTCCCTTGCGATTGCGACCCACCAATAAAACAGACACACCAACGTTTCTAAATTTATTTCATTTCAATTACTAGCATGTTCATGTTCCATTGGCTGTTGTTATTCTTTCAAAAAAAAAAAAACAAAACATACTGGCTGTCGTGAGGGAGTCCTACGGCCTTGGCCTTTTAAGAAATACATCCGAGGCAAATCAAACGTAAATTTATATTTTGGTCCAATTTTGCAGACGTTTGATACAGTTGGTTAGATTTCAGCCTAAAGGTTCGTATTTGTGCACATTACAACCAAATGCAATACAAATTTCTCAAAGCATTTTCAACCTACGTTTTAATCAAATTTGCATTTTAATTGATACATATGCTTTTAGCACTTTTTACCAAATGCAAAAGAAAAAAAAAAAAAGTGCTTTGTAAAGAGGGGATATATTGAAATTCAACATTGTGGATAGATGGCACAAAATCACTTTGGGTCAGGTAGGTACAATGTTGTAAAAAGGGTAAATGAGCACTTAAGAATTTCTAGACACCTGTCCCGTAAAGTATTCCCAGCCTATCCTTAAAAAAAAATTGATATTCACTTTTCATAGTTGTCAAAATATTTATCAAATGCCCATTTAACGTATCCATTTGTTGTACCTACTAGATCCGGTCCAGCACAAAATGTGATGTACTGAGCATCAGACTCGGTTATGTTGTTGAGTTAGGGTATGTGTCTCTTTTGGAAGTGTTTCAAAGGAAAGGTTACAAGCTTTGTAAAGAGGGGAATTCATTTAATGTGGGCAATAAATAATATAATAAGTCCATGTGATGTAGCTGTTGGAAGTTGCACAAAGAGTGGTGTATTTTGAAACTTTTCTTCATAGCATAAATCAACATTGAGAAAGCATTCTAAAATTTCATAGCCACGTAAAAAACATACCAGGCACAGTTTTTTGCTATGCTCGGGATAAATTACAAACCACGTGGGATAAACCGACCCATGTATCACAACTTGAGGCCTATATTTGAAAGGGAAAATTCCCGATCACTACCTCGTATTTGGTTCGAGTGACTATTTGATTTCAAATTTTAAAATGCGATAATCTATCATTTGAATTTTCAAAATACGGTAATTTAATATATATTATATAATTTTATGTATAATTTAAAATTTTTGGAAATGCTCTTAAAAATAAAATCACTGTTCGTCATTCTCTTCAGAGACATTCAAAATCCTAAAAGCTTACGACAGAGCTATAAAACCTGAATTACTTCACTCGGTCTCCAAGTCCCAGCTCTGAAATCTGGACTTTCCATGGATAACTCCTCCTCCTCTTATTTGGATTCCGTTAACTCCTCGCCGCGATCACGAGAGATCAACTGCGAGAATTGCAGTTACCCTTCATGTTTGCAGCTGCTACTTCGGTTCATTTCCACTTTTCTTCTAACAACAACAGAAGGAAAAGAGGATTCTCCCTTCAAGGCGCTCTTGGGTCAGTTCCGTGCTGACAAATATAAACAAGCTCATTCGTGCCGGTGGTCGCCAAAAGCCCCTCCACAAGAGGCGCCCACTGCAAACTCAGTGTAATTATCATACCTCCCAACAAGTGCGTCTTCCACCCGGTAATCCCACAAGCAAACAGTCATGGCATACGAGTTGGGGTGTCAATTGACCGGTTTTGGATGTTATCAAATTGGATTTGTATAGTTCATTATAATTATTGGATTGCGTCAAATCCAAAATAAATTAGTTTATATTTTCATTGGTTTCAATTGGGCTTAAATTAAAATTTCAATAATTCGATTATGAGGCCAAAGCCTTATCCAATTTGAAACCGGTCAAATCTAAAGTTGGCATAAAATCACTTTTTATGAAAGTACTTTCACGAAAGCATTTTTACGAAAAAACTTTTTCAAAAACACATTCCGAAAAGTAATTTTATAAAAGCACTTTTACAAAAATACTTTTATGAAAGCATTTTTACAGAAGCAGTTTTATAAAAACACTTCTACAAAAATGCTTTTACGAAAACACTTTAATAAAAGCACTTTACAAAAGTATTTTTATGAAAGCACATTAATAAAAGTACTTTTACAAGAAAGCAGTTTCAAGAAATCACTTTTACAAAAGAACTTTTATGGAAGCAATTTTATAAATGCACTTTTATGCAAGTACCTTTACAAAATCACTTTTGTAAAAACACTTTTATGAAAGTACTTTTATAAAAGTATTTTAGTAGTACTTTTATAAAAGCACTTCTACAAAAGTACCTTTATAAAAGTAATTTTACAAGTGCATTTTCAATGCCAAAAGGCAAAAAAGTATATTTTTGTAATTTTCATATTTTCTTCATTTTAATATATTTTTATAATTTTTTATATTTCTGTTTTTTTATATAATTTTTCGATATTTCATTCGATTTGGATTGGATCCAATCCAGTCCATTTACATTTTAATGGATTGGATTGGATTTGGACTAGATTGGGTCTAGTCCATTTATAAGTGGACTCACATTGGATTGGATTAGGTTGGACCAAATCCAGTCCAATTGACACATCTACATACAAGCAAGAAGTAATTAGGCTGTCTCGGTGTGGCAAAAAATTCACCCTCCAGATGGCATAAGTGTGCCCTTGAAGCACGGAGATGGGAACACGAAAACTCCTCACATCCCAAACCTTGATAGACTTGTTGACGGAGGCAATGGAAATTATGCAATTTTCGTACTTGTTCCAATTGCAGGAGAGAATCTCGAACTCATGGGCGGGGAGTATCATGGTCAAGGTCGACTCCTAGACGTCCTAGATGCGAACTGTACAACCGCCGGAGGCAAAGGTGAATACGTCGGCGTAGCAAGGGTTTCAGATAGAGGAGTACACACCAAGGTTTTAAAAACCAAACCGAACAATGAATCGGTCTGGGTCCGATTCTCGAGGAAAATGGTTCGACCATTCAAATCGAATGGATGACCCGTTTTAGCAAAAAAATAAAAATGAAAAAATTATTGGATGGTTCGAACAGTTTGACCGCCCGAATCAACGATTTGTTGACCAAATTATGTGTTTTGGGTTAAAACAAAATTGGTCACTTGACTAGTTCTCGGTTTTTCCAATCTGACTGTCTGGTCCAGTCTGATTTTGAAAACCATGATACACACAATAGGGGTGTTCTATGAAGGTGTGAACACAGGCGGGGCGATCAACAATCCAGAGCTTCATAGTATCGTCCCAAGATTAGGTCAAGAAGGAGTCATGCCGAACAGGGGTCCAATCAACGGAGTGGACTTCATGGGAATGTTCATGGAGGGAGCGAATAGGATTGGCAGTGTGTGGAGGAGCGAGGTCCCTTCTTGTTTGTAGACGTAGTGGACTTTGCGGGAGTGTTCTCACAGGTTATACGTAGATCGCCTACGATGGCATAGGAGGCAAGTGTACTACTATACAATAGTGCAGCTATGGGTGATAATGGGCTATGGCTTGGGCCAGGCTTTAAATTTATGATAAGAGCTATAGCTGAGAACCGGGCTCAGGGCCGGTTCGACTGGGGTTTTGGGCCAAAAACATAAGCCATTGACCGGGTCTATATGGGTTTGGGCCGGGCCGGGCCTGATTCCGGGCCAATGTCACTCATACATAAAACATTACATATCTATATGTTAAAAGACATAACATGCGTATAAACTTATTTTATACATTTTATAATATAAAATATTACATATAATATAAATTATACATGTCATGTTATAATATTTATATATAAAATATATAATATAATGTAAAATAACATGCATACATATGTATACATTAAACACAAAATGTGTAAGTTTAAAAATATGTGGGTCGGGCTTGAAGTATTAAGCCCAAGCCTGGCCCTAAAATTTGCAGGCCTGATGTGGGCCCAAGCCCAAGACCGGCCTAAACACAAAACCAAAGCCCAAGCCCAGAATTTCTAGGTCGGGCTTGTGTGGGCTGGGCCAAGCCGGGCTGAAATGATCACCCCTAAGTGCAGCCAGGTGTAGTGCCCCGATATCAGACAATGACAACCACGGGCGTCGATCTTAAACAAGCAGCCACCGCCGTTGCTGTTGTTGGGGTGTTGAATTAAGAAGGTAAATTGATCACAAAACCTTCCCTAGCTTCTTTGTGATAGTCTGAAAATGATCTTCAAAGGGTTGGTTTTGATTTTAGCGGATGGTTGATAAAGAAAATTAGATGATACTTGAAGGGCATTTGTATCTTTTCACATGCTACTTAACGACTAATTAATGACAGGTATTAGATTGTCACGTTTTCAAAGTTTAGGTACTAGATTGCTGCATTTTAAAGTTTGGGGACCAAATTGTAACTTGAGAAAAAGTATAGGGTATTGATCGGGAATTTGGCTTGTTGGGGGCCAACAACATATGAGAGCAAAGTTTTAGAAGGCTAAAGACGAAGGCAAGGCAGTTAGGTGCGAAAGGGGCAAGGCCTAAGCCTTAAGGTGTTAAAAAAAAGAAAATAAAGCTTATGTATTTATATTTATTAGAAAAAACAAATGAAGGAAATGCAAGTTTATTTTTTCTAGATTTACATTACCCAGCTTAATTTGAATTTGACCTAATATTAGGGACCAAGCTAACATTTTTTTAATTAAAAAAATAATCATATATCCAAAGTGTCAAACTTTTTTTTTTTCATTTTGTGTTTTCTCCAATACTTTATTCCTTGGATTGTTTTTTTTTTTTCTCATTATCGTCTAAAAGCATCTAGGTTGGTTTATTCTTTGTAGCTCCATTATTGTCATTTGATGATAGTTGAATATGCTGAATTGAAAAAGCTTATTGCTTTGTCTTTTAGTGAATAAATTCTTAAAGAGGTTGTCGACTCCTTAATGGTTAGAAACTGATGTTGGATAAATTACTATACCCTTGAAAAATGTCCTTATTTAAGCCTTAGGCCTTGCACATTACAAGGCTAAAGGCTTAAAAGGCGTAGGCCTCTAACAACTCAAGGCCTAAGCCTTGGCAGTGTGGAGAGAAAGGCTGTTGAGGCCAAGCCTTTTGGTCAGCCTCGCCTCCATAGCCTTTTAAAACCATGATTGAGAGAACGTGTTTGGGCTGGACACATTTATTCATTCATACTCATGTCCATCTTTTAGGTCAAAATAAAATTGGAAGTAAGGTTTAAAATATTGATTGGAGCTCCCTCTCCCCCCTTTTTCTTTGAAACTGGTTCAAGGGGATTGGTTTAAGGCTAGTCTACCCCCTGAATCAGGTCAGACCCTGATACGACCCCTGTAGGGGTGTATTGTTAAGCCACTAGTATGCTACAATATGCCCCAGCCCGTATCGAGTATATCATATTGAAATTTTAGACTTTGATCAGAATCGAGTATATCATATCAAAATTTTAGACCTTGATCAGAGGCAATTATTATTTTACCCCACTCATGATAACGAGACATTCCCAAGAATATTCTCAACGGCATGACCAACAGCCAAAGTTCCATGGAGGCTCCAAGATACCATAAAAGAGTATTGGTAATCAGTTTTGAATGTCATTCATCCTTCTAAACTTTGCCAATTGCCGCTACCAAGTGAGCTTCCAACGTTGCCCAAGCCTCTATCTAATGGATTGAGTAATGAAGGCATTGTTTGGTAGTGTGGTGTGATTAAATTTATTGCACCATTAATCAATTTACCATAATGTGGACAGAATCAAAATGCGACTTTATGGTGGCCTGAAACAATTTTCTAAATGACTTGAAAGCATGCTACACACTTGAGAATGAATACCTCACAAATATGGCGTGTTTCAGAACCAAGTGATCCCACAGAATATGAATTTGGGTGCTGAAGATTTATTATTCTTTTGTATGTATTTTAATGGCGTGTTTGTTTTTTTAAGCTCCCTAAAAAATCAAACTTTGAAAAAATACTAAAAAATATATATATTTTGGTCATTTCTAGGTATCATATAATACCACTAAAATGTATATCATATCGATACTTTGAACCTTTATCACACAAAAAGGAAAATAGCTCAGTCTCTTCCTGGAGCTGAGATAATAAAGTAAGAAGCATACCAATATAAGGGGAGCTGGGATTTATTCACAACAAAAACTGTCTCAACACGATTTCAACATGATCACTATAACCCACCATGCCTGCATTGTGCATATATATATATATATATATATGTATGTCAAAATGTGTTGAAACATTTCTTTTTTTATTTTTTTGTAAGCAGATACGGCCTCATACAAGGGGGATTAATTGTGTTTATCACCGTTCATTTCATATGAATGAACAACACTACAACAGTGAGTTCCAAATATTGTGTTGCCAGTGAATAATGACCTGATTGGCATCAATAGCAGGCATCAGTTTTTGACATCAGAACCCAAACTTTTGTACGTTGCATTTGTTTCCATCTACAATGAGTGGATTTATTTTTATTCACCCTCAAATTAACTTAGAAATCACTAAAATATTTAGACCTGCAAAATTTTTCACCTATCTCATAATGAAAGAAGGGGAACCTTCTAGACAAGGCATTAATTGGAGGAATCTCTAAAACATGGTTGATTTGGACAAGCGCATTTTCCAGGTGGCATGTTCAGATGGTCCACATCAATAAATCAAGTTGAAGGAAAAGTACAAAGAACTTCACCATTTGGAGATAAAACTGACTATTCTTGCCTAAATTAGTTGCATCTGAATTTCACTATTGGGTTTTTTTTTTATTATAAAATTGAGGTACTAGATCTGATAAAATGAATAGGATGAAGGATGTTGATGGTATATATATATTTGAACTGAGGTGACTGAATAGCTGATGATGTCTTGGTAAGTTAGACAAGTTGAGTTGGATCTGGATTACTTATAAATACTGAAGTCAGAAGCCCTGAGGTGGTTTCTGGAAGAGGAGCACTCTGATGCTCAAATTAGTTAAAAAAAAAGAAAAGAAAACTCAGCTTGTTCGAACTAATTGTAGCTGAAGGAAGATAAGATACCTCGTGTGGTGTGCCCTGATATACCTTTGTGGGGTGTTGTTGTGCTCCTTGACTCTTGGGATGTTGATGAAATATATATTTTTCACTTTTTTGTTTTTTATGCATGCTTACTCTACACTCTAGAGGTGCTTTGTAATGATTAAATGAACTATCAAATAAAAAGCCGGAATACAAATTAATCTCATGTCTCCTTATTACATTTTAAGTTTCATTTTAGGGCTTTTCTATGTCCTCTTGTTCAGAGTTCAGTTGTCCTCTCCTTCTTCTCCATCTTCTTCTAGGGCTTTTAGGTCGAACAAAATGCAAGGATCGATGTTGGAGCTTTCTCAATCGGTCGATTCATGAAATTATTGGAACCTTCTCAAATTTGCAATCTCAATTTCTCACTCATTCTTAGACGTTTTCTCAGTCAATCTTTCTGAGCCAAAGATGATCGTATGAAGCGCCTTCACGAACGCGGGAAGTAGTAGACATATTCTTCCCTACTTGATCAATCTCTTGGATTCCCTCTTGGATTAAAAGTTATATTCCCTCTCTTTGGACTTAGAACGCAAGGCACGAATGAGAAGAGCATGGGATTCCCTCTATTTTAGGGGTGACCATTCGGTTTATTCGGTTAAAAACTGAATTGAATAAATCCAAAATTTAAAAACCGAATTAAAACTAAAATTTAAAAAAACCAAAATAACCGAAATCAAAATTTTTGGTTATTTCTATTAAAACTGAATTTTAATAATATATACTCTATTATATATATTATAACATATAATATATAATATATATTATATGTTACAAATTATATATTATATATTATATAATACACATAATAATAAAAAGTTTGGTTAATTCAGTTAACTGAAATTCTAACTCTTAAAAACTGAAACTGAAAACCAAATTAACTTAACCAATTTAATCAAAAACCAAAAAGTCAAACAAAAAAAAATCGAAATCAAAATTTTTAGTTCGGTTTTTCAGTTTTAACCGAATAGTGCTCACCCCTACTCTATTTGGCATTTTGCTTTAGTCGATATTAGGGGTGCAAATGAATCAGATCCAATCCTATTTGGTCGAATTCAGATCATCCCTATTTGGATCTTCAGATCAGATAATATGATCCGAGAATATCCAATCCAATGTATATTATATATTTATAAATATAAATATATAATACATAATTACCTATATATGTTATTTATTTATTTATAAATATACTTTTTATATTATATTTTATAAATTTGTTATATTATTTATTTTTTATAAAAAACATGTATATATATGATGAAAATAATTAAGAAATACTTGTATATTTTGTTTTACTTTATTTAAATTAGTACATATATTTTTCTTTTAATAATTTATTAATTTTTAAAGAAAACAAGTCGGATCGGATCAGATCCAAAGATCTAACTTACTGATAGGATTCGAATTCAAATTGAGTCCTATCAAATCTGATCGGATCCTATATGAACAATATCTATATACCCTGATTTGAATTCGATCCGATCTATTTGCATCCCTAGTCAATATGTCATTGTGATACAATAGGGATGAACTGGTTCAAAGTTATAAACAACAAAAAGACCACCACCCAATATGCATTCGTAAATGTTTTGATTTTCTAGGCATTGGTCTTTGCAAAACCGCCACCTTAATATTCTCTATGGCGGCAGTCTTAAAGACCGTTGACTCTAAATCCAGACTGGATTGGACGGTCGGATCGGAAAAACTGGGAATTAGTCGGTTAATCTTTCGATCGGTTTTGACCGTTTTTCAAATTTTTAATTTTATTTTTATTTTTGATCAGAATGGGTCGGCCATTTGGGTCGAACCGTCAGACTGTTCGAACCGATAACTGGACCCCTGACCAATTCGATCACCGGTTCGTTTTTAAAAACCATGGTAATAAGATATAAATTCATTCTTACTTTAAAAATTAATAAGTAATAGACGCATTAAAGGACCAAATTTAGGCTGCATTTGGCATTACTTATTTTAAGGACTTCTCTCCTTCTTACTTTAAAAATTCAGTTTTCATAGAACATTTTAATTAAAAAAAAAAAGATAAATGCAACCTTAACGTAACGTGGTTCAGTAATGCATGCATGCCTATGTGCATCAGTGAACCCCGTATGATTTGAGTCCATTATTCTCAACCGAATTGCAATCTAGTTAGCTTTCTCTTACTAGTTCCTAAATAAGGTATAAATTCATTCTTTTCTGATCATAATTAATTTGTAACCAAATGATAAAATATATAGGTGAGCATGACATACTCAAAAAAAAAAAAAATCTAAAGATAAAATTCAAGGACGACTGCCCACGACTCCTAATTAAGAGGAATTCTTCCGAAACACCAGAGGAACTGATTTTGTGAAGAATGCTCTAACAGTGTCAGCTGGCCGCGGCACCACTCATCCACTAAAGCATTCAATCGACAGAGGTACTTTATGTTTTGTTTGTTTGCATGTTTGTTTTTTTCAGTTTAAAAGAGTATGAAAAGCCACGCTCTAACCGTAGAAGAGTTCTCCTTATTCTAAGACCTCATTTGCTTTTCTATAAGTTATTTATCGAGGTAAATGCAATTATCTGAGTAAGTTTTTTTAGGAAACACTTATTCAGGTAATTGAATTTACCCATATTCTTTTATTTCTCATGTAAATATGGCAATGACCAATTTAGTCATAAAAATTGATTATTAAAAATGATATTTTTATCCCATTCAAGTTTTGACAACTTTTCCCTTAAGTGGGAAAGTTGTTTATCCACCTAGAACATGGGTATCATTTACTTACCTAGGAAAATAAACTTTTCCTTATTCCCACATAAATCTAAAAAAAAAACATAAAATTCGTAGTCAATAAAAACCAAAATTCCATTGATCAACTTTCCCCTCTCAATCCAAAAAAAAACACCCCCTAATAATAATAATGTCAGAAGAGAGATAATAGAGAATAATGGTTAAACAACTTACTAATTAAGAAGTGATGATGACACTGCATGGGCCAGGTAGCTGTGGCAACAAGCACCGGGAACGAATGTTTGTGATGGATGCTTATTTGGGTGGAAATCTTGTTTGGTAAGACTTAAAAAGAAAAAAAGAAAGAAATAAATATTTGTGGTTCCACCTTTCACGTGGATTCGTTTAGGGAAAGCAATGGGAATTGGAATCTTCTCTCCTCACACAAAGCGCCTCGTACCGACCTTACATTTACATCTCACTGGAAGAAAGTTAGGTGTAAGGCGTAATGGGGAAGGACTTCACCCAGACCCAGGAGCGATCAAACCTTGTCTGCCTTTTGCCAAGAAACCAACCATCTCGTAACTCTTGTCTGTTAATTACTCAGAACTAATTAAGACACGAGAATATTAATGGAACGTGCACTTGTTCTTAGTTTTATTTTTGTCTTCCACTTTTCTAGCTTTCTTAGCACTTTTATATATATGAACCAGGTTTTAACAGAGGGTGTGAGGTGCCGCCCTTGAACCACTAATATAATACTATTTGTCTCCTGCATGTAATAATAAAGGATATATGTATATATATATGATCTGACCCCGCCATTTGAATATATTGGACCCCACCTAATACCCCATCTTATCATCTGTATTATATTTCAACGCCATTTGAATATATTGGACCCCACCTAATACCCCATCTTATCATCTGTATTATATTTCAACCATCCAGTTGACACCCATCATATTTTTAGAATTCTATTGTTATATATGATTTAATTATTCGTCTTTTTGTACAAATCTATACACAAGCATATATATATATATATATATATATATATATATATATATATATATAAAACTGCATCCGCTGACTAGTTGGAGCTATCGCAGTAGCCAGGTTCAGGGTCTTTTACCATATACAACATATGACAGCTTATTATATATTGCTGTCATGACAAGAGGGCACCCTCATAGTAGCATTACTTGAGTAAGAGTAGATTATTTATGCTTCATCGTTACATCTCTGGATTATGTATGCATGTATGTTCAAATTGATAAAAGCATGCACCCTCAATTATAAATGCTACGAAGATCTTTATATATCTTTTCCACTTTTGGCATTTTTTTTCGCATAAAATATAAATCCAATCTGCATTCTCACACTTGACAGCCTGAAATTTATAAACAACTAAATATATTTTTATTTATCTAAATTTTTTGTTTCATTTTATTTTAGTTATTAGACCTGTTCTTAACTTTTCATTCCCACCTTAATTTTGTGGCTGAAAAAATATCCATTCAAATTAAAATAGTATAACAAGGGTATCTTGTCCATATATACATATAATATACAAGTTGCAGAGTAGTCTTCTAAATTTTGTCCTCTTCCTAGAGTGGTAGGAAATCGAAATTTTTATTTTTATTTGTTTCTTTAATTAAAGAAATTGAATTAGAACTTATTAATCCCTGTCATTAATTTGTTTGTTACGTAAGACCATTGATTACAGCGGAACGAAATTCTTTTTTTTTTTTTTTAATTACTGATATGTTGTCTGTACATATTGAACGCTAGTCCAAGTTTTTATCTTTTAAAATGTATAAATTAAACAATAATTACATCTATTATAAAATTTGTAATATTTAATTATTTGAGGACAATTTCGCAAGGAGGACGCAACTAATTAATTTGCTCTTTATGCTTTTGTTTGATGTAATGTAATTAGATGCATGGAGAGTGCTACATCCAAGTTTGTTAAATTTGTAAATTGTAATGCACTAAAATATCCAAGTCTTTGAAAGGAAGATCTTGTTTCATAAACATTTTGAAAACTCAGAACTCGGCTTAATTTACTTGGCTTCATTTCCTTCAACTTGACCGAGTTTCCAGGTCAGCTTGAAAAGACCTGATAAACTTCGTCCTAGTCAACTTTGAGTCCTGAAATTGATAACCACATCCCAAGTTGATTATGCAAATTGTCATTGTGATATTTTACTTTTAGTTATTATATATATAATTAGATTCCAAATTTGAAAACTAATAACGCAATTCTTGGAATAAGTATAATTCAATTCCAGCACAGTTTTGTCTTATGAAGAAATTTCCTTGAACCTCTTATCTCAATCCACCAAATCCCATGTCAATTTTGGACCTTGGAGTGAAACTATCAGTAATAATCGATGAAGAGGTCCATTTATTGCTGCAGCATGCACCATATAAAAAGAAATAAGAAGCTTAACACATTAAACCTGAATATTATGGCATACATCAACCCAACAAATTACTTTTAAGCCAACATACACCGTTGATCCATAAGCCCATAGGCAGCGACTGCGGACTACCATTATTAATTTCCAAAACTAATTTATTGTATTTGAGACAATTCATCGGAGACATTTCAAATTAAGGGGTTATTCGGTACTGTGGTTCAAATAAGTGTGAATTATTTTAACTCATTGGATCCCATTGTGGTATGGTTGAAACCAAACCACACTTCGTTATGGCATTTTGCATATTGATGGGATAGTCTGAATGCTTTGTTAGACAAAATTTTGAATAAAGTATTTTAATAATTTATTACTAAACTTTACAAAAATGGCTATTTCTACTTATTATGAATCAGTCCAGGAAATTCAATTCATTCTATACTGTGTAGTCAATTGAACTATGCCTCAAATGAATGACTTTTGCAAGGTAGTGTGACTTGAAATCAAATGATTTTTACTATTTATAGAACGACCATCGCACTGAACAACCCCTTAAACAACCCCTTAAGGGGGCGTTTTGCAAAATGAATGTTTTTGTTTTCATTTATTTTTGGAATCATTACATCAGTCAAAAACAAAAATATATTCTTGAATTCTGTTTTTGTTTTAAAAGGGAAAAAAAACAAGTTGATTTTGTTTCAAAAACAGTACATGTTTTTGGAACTGATGGTGCGCAATCCGGCCGATCCTACCTGTCAACGACCTTGCCTCTGACTGGAGCAACAGGGAGCCTGAAACGGAGAAGATGAAGGAACTCCAGGGGGAACCCGATGAGATTGCTCCGAAGCTCAAGTTAGTATTCTCTCAAAGGCAAGATAAAACCAGATGGCGCAAAGTTTTCAATACCTTGTTATTGGGGGTAGGGGGCCTTTTATAACCACTTCGCGCACTCACTTCGAGGCTTCTGTCAGGTCGGGTATGATTACTTCTGTGTTTTTGCCAGTTCGGGTGTCATCCCTTCTACTGGGACAGAATCGCCAATGCTCCTTGTTGGAGCCGTCTCTGTAACTAGAGATGGCGGTGGCAGGTGGCGGTTTGAAGTGCGGCTGTCAAGCATCAGATCCCAAGTCAGTTAGGTGCGTCGCCCTGGATACGAACTTCCTCGGTGTCAGGCATGGTATGGTTGTTCAGTTTGGCGTCCTGGAGGCGAAGTGCTAGAGTGGTGAGCAAGGTGAACTCTTGAGTTCGGAGGTATGTCTCGAACTGCCATAAGTTAGGCCAGTTCGGAGGTGTGTCCCGAACTGCCATAAGGCAGGCCAGTTCGGAGAGGAGTGTCCCAAACTACCATAGGGCAGGCCAGTTCGGGTTACTGTCCTTTGAGTTTGGCTTGGGTCCTAAGGGGGAGTTCGAGCTCCCAGTAGGGAGTTCGAACTGCTGGTAGGGAGTTCGGACCGCTGGTTCCTCCCTTTGGTGCTCTCGCCTTAGGCGCACTGTTGTGTCAAACTGTTGCCTTTGCCACGTGTTGCGTAATTACGAGGTCGGGCCAAATCTTCTTTCATCATGAACCAATAAAATATTGGTTCTTAGAATAAAAACAAAATTTTTAGTATAGAAATTATATGATTCATGAAACATGATGTTGAATAATGAGATAAAAACATGTTTTTGAAACCATATCAAGAACATATTTTTTGTTTAAGTTTTAAAAACAAGAAATAAATGTACAACCGAGAAAATGATTTTTGTATTTTTATTTTAAGAAACAATCTATTTCCAAACAAGATGATTTTGATTTATTTTTAAAACCAGCAACAAAAAAAAAAAACAATTGGTGTTGTAAAATGGCCCCCCTAAATTAAACCATTGATGTTGTAGACCATCTGCTAAAAACTAAATCAGATGCCCCTAACCATCAAATAAATCGATAGTTTCTTCAAATAAAACATGCAGCGATTCCATAGTCCAGCTCTTAAATCAATAAATTGTCTGGCCACAGCAGAACCAGTAACAGTAAGTGTATATGTGGCTTGGCCTATTTAATATCTTCAAAGGAAAATACACATTTCTAACCAGATATTTATAATAATATTGGGCTTATACGTGACTCATCGGACCTAACAAAATATGATGGCTCCACCCAAATTATAAATGGGCCAAACTTAGGCTTGATACTGGACATGGGCTTCCTATCTACCGGAGCAGGCCTTGAGACAGCACGGCCATGGATCATGGATGTATGCCAAAATCAGATTTGTTCAAGTTTGCTTATGCTTTCATTAACAAACGTCGTTTAGTAGTTAATCTTCGCCTCAACAATACTTTGAATTTCCAAGAATAATTAATTTAGACTACACAACACAACCGGGGTAGCCCGTGTCTCCCAACCCCATAGCCCCCAACCCTCGTGACAGCTGGATTTTATCCCAATTATCCGCTACAATTAGCTAGTCTAGACCTTATCTAAGGAGACAGTTGGCACCACCAGCTGAATCAGCTTAATTAGACGTGAGTATTATTCGGTAACCAAATAATCGAATAAAAAATTTGGGTTTCAGTTTTGATTTTCAGAATTAAAAATTCTGTTAATTGATAATTTAAATTAACCAAACTTTATTATATAACATAATATATAATATACTTAATACTTATGCCTTTATATATTAATATATATTGATAATTCAAATTTCACATGCTATGTCCTCCGGTCAAACCAATTTGACTTGCGTATTGTGAGTGGCCAAGCATCATCCTTAGCCGCAGAGAATATGGAGGAAATCTAGAAAGTCCAAGCCAATGTTTCAAACGCCATATAGGAAGGTTTTCAGGGTAAAATTCAATCAGACACACAGCCTTTCAAATTTTCTGAGAAAAAATAAACACGTGTTAATAATCTAAGTAGTGGCTGTTCAAGAACACAGCCTATCACCATAAGGATAGGGGTGTTAATAATATTTAAAAATCCGATTTTTGAATTTGGGATATAATATAATCGAATTGAATTCATATAATTCGAATATCTAATCGGTTGAATTCAGATATCCTATTTATACCGAATAGTTAATCGGATTCGAATTTAGATATGATTTGAATCGATTCAATATTCGAATTCGAACGATTATTTAATTCTTATATATAATATATAAAATTTTTAAATATTTTATAGAATTTATATATAAAATAATTAAATTATATAAATAATTTATAGATTTATATACTTTATATTAATGAAATATTTATTTTATATATTTAATTACCTAAAATAATTAATTAGTCGAATTCGAATCGAATCGAGTATTCAAATATTTAATCAGATTCGAATTCCAATATTAATTTTCAATATCCGTTGGATTTTGAATCGAATTTTTTAATCGGGTTCAAATTTAGATATTGCCTGATCCGATTGGAATTCGATCCATTTACACCCCTACATGCAGAGTCGTGTGTCACTCTCTAACTCTTTTTTACAAAATGTGAGAAGTGGGAAACTCCCACTCTCAATCATTTCCTAAAAAAAGGAGAATATGCAACTATTTCAATTTTCATCTCTAAACAATATGCAACTTCATCCAACCGAAATAGCTATCTTTCTGCATATTCAAAGAGGTTTGTATCTTAGAGAAGTCTGCAACTCAGAGAGATTTGAACTTCAGGAAACCTTCATTCGGTTAGTTTATTATCCCAACTATTAATGTTTCTTCCCATTTAAATCTCATCTAACCAAATTTTCAATGTTTCTTCACATTTAGAGCAGTCTCCAACCTCAGAGAACTCTGCAACTCATACAAGTCTACAACTCAGAGAAGTTTGGAACTCAATCCAAGCGTAAAAGCCCAGGGGGCGTATGTTTCTGAGTCCACGCCTAATGGCGGTCAAAATTTTAAGTTCTTTCATTTATGATTTGTAAGGAATAGAGAATATATGTTACTGTCATGCTGGACCTCCGAGTTGCAACTTTCAACCTGACATTAAGGCTTTCTTTTAAATGGAAAATGGAATTTATCTAACTTCTAGATGTTAATAGTGAGAGAATAGTATTGGAGCTTTTAACATGTGGATATTATGGTGTCTGTAATGCTACGCTATTTCGCAGTCGAGTCGTCTAATTAACTTGGGACTTGGTTGAAAAGTTGAGAGTTGTTTGAGAATTGAAACAACATGGATCATAAACCTTTCAATTTTAGGGGTTTTTACTGTTCAATTTGGGTAAGTGATACACATTTCTTAAGTAGGTAAATAACCTTTTTTCTTTTTTTTTTATTCATGGTAAATAATTTTTCTATCTTGGAAAAATTGTCAATACTTGAATGAAACAAAAATGCCCCTTTTAATAATGAATTTTTGTGGTTAAAACGGTTATTGTCTTATTTACTTTAGAAATAGGGAAATTGTGTAAAACTCACAGTGAGTTTTCAGCATTTCTCTTAAACTCATCACAATTTTCAAAATGTCTAAAACTCATCAAGTCACTAACTTGATGTTAAAAAGACTAACGGGTGTTAATATATTACCATTTTAACCTTCATAAAAAAATATAAAATATATACAAAATAAATTAATGGGTGTTAATATACTACCACTTTAATATTTTGACAAGAAAAAAGGAAAAAGTTCACCATTCAAGGGTAATTTGGTGATGAAATTATTTTCAAATTATAGAAACTATAGAAATTGAAAAATAAAATCAAAAAATAAAAATTGTAAAAAAAACCAGAAATTTATAGATTGTAGAAAATAAAAATGTAAAAAAAAAACAGAAATTATAAAAAATATTAGAAATTATAACAAAACATAAAGATGCAAAAAAAAAACAAGAAAATTGAAAACTGAAAAAGACCATTTTTCCTCTAACTCACCATTCAAGGATAATTTGGTCATGAAATTTGTTATTTATGCTGACATGGACACCTCTATTAAGAATCAATAACGATGCACTAACTGAATGTGAGCTTTGGAAAATAAAAACTTACTGACATGATGAATTTTAGACATTTTGAAAAGTTATAGGAAGAAGTGAACGGAGCCTAAATATTAAGTAAGACTTAAAAGCTTGGCTTCCTTCTTTTTAGAAAAAAAAGGCGAGTATATATAATTCTGGTTCACAATTTTGTTAATTTTTTGTCCAATAGGTTTCGTCTTTTCTTGCCACCTGGCAAAATGGTTCCAATCTAATGAATAACAACCATTGGGATCCCAACAATTAGGTCCTTTCTTAAATACCAATTTAAACAAGTAAATTGTAGTTGACGAATGATGCAGCCGAAGCTTCCATGTTTGACGCACGGGAGAGAGGGGAACTACAAGTGCAACCACGATGGATCTATACCTGACATCTGTACGGCTAGAGACCCAAATGTTAAAGAAGACTTTGATTTCATACCATGTATGAACCATGCCTTCCCTTCACAAACGCTGATAAAAATTTGCCCAATGACTTCTTTCTCTCTCTGGTGAATGGTGAAGAAGAAATGACGGATGATGTTGCACCTGTACCGTCTGCTCCTCGTCCACTTTTTCGTCTCCTCCGCTTTCTCTGTTGATTTCCTCTTGTCTTCAAATCCTTCAATGACACAACGAATCGTACACTCGTTGGGGATGCCCGAGTTGATTCCTCTGTCATTAAATTAACAAAGGCCTCCCATGAGTTACTCCATCCAATCCGCATGAAAAACAACTCTAATCTCTTATCCTTCTCGACTTCATTTGTTTTCTCCATCCTCCCTCCAGTCGGCCCAAGCCCTGGTTTTGGTCTTGCTCTCTTCCTCTCTATCACTTTATATGACACTTCGCCCCAATACTTGGGTCTATTTCCCAACTCCACCCGGCCGGCCTTTGCTCCTATCTTAGCTGTTGAATTCGATACCGGCCAAACCCCAGGAACCAACGATCCGGATGGGAACCACGTTGGTATCAACTTCAACAGCATGAACACCTCCAATACTCAGAAGGCCGGATTCTATAGGCCGCGTTTGGAAACATACAAAGAGTGTAAATCCCGGTTTAGGATACATTTGAATTCTGGTTCACTTTTGCCTGTATTTGTCAAATATCAATTTTTGCATTAACAAATGATAAATTAATATATATTTACATTGATAATAAGATGTAAAAATATGTAAAATTACATCAAATGATAGACCAATATATATTTACATTGATAATAATATGTAAAAGTACATTAATAAAAAAAAAATAGGCTTTTGATAAAAAAAAATGGGAGAAGTAAGACAGGCTCAATGGAAATTTTTTATTTCCATTGCAGAGTTACCATGAAATGGCGTCAATTTCGAGTTGGCACCCACCCCAATTATACTTTAAGCCTAAAAATTTTGACTATGGGCCTCATTCTTTAAAAAAAAAAGTATATACTTTATTGAAATTCACATTTACATCCATTATAGATAAAGACTCTTTTGAGTTTCACAATGATATTGCCAAATTTCACTCCGAACCTTCTACATTCAGAGGCATCATATTCGGAGGGAACTATATTAGGAATTGTTGTTTCTTCTTTCCCCGTTATAATTGTTAGTTTTGTCTGGGTCTTATTGGTTTAGCAGCCCGGTAAATTGTTGAGGATATTCTTATTTCCTAATAATCTCTACGGCGGGCAGTGGACCTCATAATCTTTTGATAAAGGGAAATTGTTTAAAATTCACCACAAATGTTCAACATTTTTCTTAAACTCACTATAACTTTTCAAAATATTTAAAACTCACCATGTCACTAAAGGACTAAGTATATTACCATTTTACCCTTCTTAGAAAAATATAAAATATATACATAAAATGAAAAAAACAGAAATTACACCTAGAACTTTGAATACCTAAAGAATTTAGACTGCTCAAGCGGCAATTGCAGCTTATCCAAATTAGAGAACTTTCCATGCTCAAGCGGCAATTGAGCAGGTTTAGCAGCGGCCTCTCAGGGTCTGGGTGCCTTATCCATCACCTTCCCCACAACCCACCACCACCACCACTACTATTGTTCCGTTGCTTTTTGCTTGCTCCCATTTGATTTCTAGAGGTTCTAGTTTCATGGGGGTGTTATTGATCTCAACACCGTCACCGACGACGAGTACGCCGCTTCGGCAGTGGTGGCGGAGAGCGGACCCGCTTCGCTCTCGTCGCCTTCTTCTTCGTTATTGGCGTCTTCCACGTCAGCTTCATTATGTTCGTTGTCGTCGTTGGCAGGTGTCCATTTGGAGCTCTGGCATGCTTATGCAGGGACGCTTATATCGTTGCCGAAGAAAGGAAGTGATGTTGTTTACTTGCTGTAGGGGCACTTGGAGCATATTTCGGAATTTCCGGCGACGATTTAAAATCTTCCGCCTCATATGTTCTGCCGCGTCGTCGACGTCAAGCTTCATGCGGAAGTTTCCACGGATGAAGTTTACGGACATGCCTCCATGCTTCCTAAAACTGAGATTGAGCAGAAACTACTAATAGGAGATATGGAAATTGATGGTGAAGACGAGGAAATTGAAGGTTCGGCCAAGCTGACAACACCTCCCCTGATCAGTCAGGCGCACCGCCTCCGTGTATGGGCTTCCTTGGTGTCAGGTACGGTTGTTCAATTAGGCGACTTGGAGCCGAAGTGGCACGCGAGGTGAAGATTTGAGTTCGGATAGAAGTGTGGCACAAACTGCCCCGGGGTAGGTCAACTTGGGTTTATGCTCTTTGCGCTCCTTGTAAGGCTCAGGACCTCTAAGGGAGAGCTCGGGTCGCAGGTCCCCTTTTTTGGGGGAGCTCAGGACTCCTCTTCTCGGAGCTCGGATAGTAGGCCCACTACCATGTCGAACTTATGCTTCTGCCATGTCACTCTCGGTTGCTTCCACGTGTCGCGTGGCCAAGGGGTCGGGTCAAATCTCCCTCCATCAATTGCCCCCCACTCCCCATGCCCAGGGTCCTGACCCGGCGTGAGGAGTTCACGGGATGACGGGTGGATTTGCCTCGTGACGCTTTGGCCTTGGTTTGGAACTTCTCCGGCCTGACCTGCTTGTGTTCTTGGCCCAATCAGGGTTGGCTTAGTTCGACCAGGGGTTAATACCGGGTTGCGTGCAGCTCTTGCGTGGACGCCAAACGATTTTAAAATTTTGAACGTAAAACTGGTTTTGCGGGGAGCTGTTTGATGGTTTTGATCTTGGTCGTTGATGCGCGAGTACAATGGCTATAAATAGTGGGGGGGCCCTAGTCACTTTCCTTCGCCATTCTTCAGCATTCGTTCATTGAGCTCGCGTCCAAGGTTGTCAGCTCGTGTCACTTTTTCGTAGTCCGGTAGCTTTTCCCGGGTGAGTCCTTAGCCTTCTTTTTTATTCAATGTCTAACTCGGGTAGTTTAGATAGTCTTCTGAGGGGGTCCGATGCTGGTTCTATGAACCGAGCTGCTGCCCCTGAAAACCTTATTGAGTTCGAGGCGGGGCCCGAGGTAGAGCTCGAGGAAGAGCTCAAGTTCGATCGCTTAGGCCGAGTCACCTCGGGTAGCTTGGCATCCACCTCCTGTTGAGGTCGGGTGCCAGATAATTTCGGGCCTTCCACTATGATGCCCGAGAGGCTTTGGTCTCTTATCACTCAGTATAACCTGCCCGGGGAGTATACTTATATTTTACCCTCGGGCGACTTTCCTTGGGATCACGGTCCGGACGAGATCGTGATATTTTGAAAGCAGCTTGTTGCTAGGTTGTGCCTTCCCTTCCATCCCCTTATCGTCGAGGTCAGCTCCACCCGAACTCCATTTGCAACCTTGCCGGGACCATCTCCCTTTGCTGCGAGCACTGCCTTCCCTTGGACCTGGAAATCTTTTCCGCCATTCTTATGCTCAAGAAACAAGCGGGTTCCCTGCTCGGGCGTAGGCGTGCCTACTACTTGTCACCTCGTTCGAGGTTCAAGCTCTTGCACGAACTTCCAAATAAAGTCCCGACATGGGAGAGGGACTACTTCGTGGTTCAAAGTGCTATGGGGTGGCCATTTCCTACTGAGTGGGGGTTGGTTGTTCCTGATCCCGGTGCCACGTTAGATGAAGAAACATGTGAAGGGCCTCCAGGACTGGGCCCGACTTGGACTCAAATGCCAAGTATACCTATCGGAGGCCAAGCTTATCCAGGTTAGTCTAAGTTCGGGTAGGTTTCTTATTCAGTGCCTTTCTTTTGTTGTTTTTTATTCTCGTCTTTTGACATTGAGCTCTTTTTTGCAGGTGTTATGGAGGCAGAGAAGACTTGAGGTGTGAACTTGTTTGACGGTATGAGGAGGAGGAAGCAAGCCGCTAAGCGGGTCCTTGCCGATCCTTCCAGGGTTACGGAGCCCGAGGCACTGAGAATGGAGCCTCCTGGGGAGCTCGAGGTGGCCCCTCCAGTTCAGGAAGTAGCCAAGTTCCCCTATGCCGATGCTGCTTATACCCGGGCTGTGCCTTCAGGCTAGGGAAGTCACGATGAGGTTGGGAGCGTGTTGACGCCGACCTACGCTCTCCGAAATAGTAAGAAGGCTACTTGCCCTGAGGAGGTCGCGGTGTGGGCCGATCTTCCTACGAATCCCATATGTGAGCGTGCTGCATCTCACGCCATAATGGTAAGTCAAAGTAGTTTTTTTTTTTTTACCGAGTTGATTTGTTCTCGTTTTGGCAGGTGAACTCCTCTATCCACACTTTGGTAATCCAGGCGGAGAGGGGCTTGAAGCGAGCGCAAGCTGCAAAAGAGGCTTCCTGCACTGCGCGAGTCGAGTTGACGAGGTCTCGGAGGGACAACGAGGCCTTAGGATTGGTGGTGAAACACATGGCGGACCTAAAGCTGGACCTAGAGCATCAGGTCGGGTATCTTCAAGATGATATCAGAGAGAAGACTGAGATCTTCTCTCAGGCTGTCGAGGAGGTGAAGGTGAAGGCCGTTAGTGATTACATCGCTTTGCCGCGCTTTGACGACATGATGCTGGGCTTGTACAGAAGGGGTTTCAAGTTGAGCCGATGGATGATAAGGAATATGTGCCCCGAGCTCGACATTAGCGCCATAACCACTTCACGCATCACTCCGGAAATGGCTACCGAAGCTGATGATGACACAGACTCTGAAGATGATGCGGGACCTCCGGGCCTATGAGCTTGTTGCTGTTGTTTTTTGTTTTTTGTTTTTTGGATGAAGTGTAAACAAGATTATTTTGCAATGAATAGTCCCCCTTTTTTGGCAAAGTGTTGGTTAGTCATTTTCTCTGCCCGGGTTAGTTAACATAAGATGAATTGGGCCATGGGCAATGCACCTCGGGATCTATACTCATGCAGCTTGCTTCGTTGATGAGGTGTCGAGGTCATCTTTAGCTCAGTATTTTGGCCCTTACAGTGCCGAGGTCCTTGTTAGCTCGGCATTTTGTGCCTTATGGTGCCGAGGTCTTTGTTAGCTCGACATTCTAGCCCTTAGGCTCTGGTCGTGGCTCATGGTCTGCTTAGTTTGATCATTTCTAGGTAAAATTGTCTTAAGTTGACGATGTTCCATTCCCGGGGTATCTGTTTACCTTCCAGGGTCTCGAGCTCGTATGCTCCCCCGAGTGCTCCTTTTACTCGGTAGGGTCCTTCATAGTTCGGCCCGAGTTTTCCAACGCCGGGCTCGAGTACCATGACCTTGTAGAGAACCAGGTCGCCAACGCGGAAGTTTCGTCTCTTAACTCTGGCGTTGTAGTACCGAGCTACCCTTTGCTGGTATGCTGCGGTCTTGATGTATGCGAGGTCCCTCACCTCGTCAAGTAGGTCGAGGTTGGTATGTAGCTCATCGTTATTAGTATTGTCGCTGTATGCTTCCAAACGAAGTGAGGGGATTTCGATTTCGGCTGGGATGATTGCCTCAATGCCATAGGTGAGGTTAAAGGGAGTTTCTCCAGTGGTGGTATTCTTTGTAGTTCGGTATGCCCATAGGACGTTGGGCAGCTCGTCTGCCCATAACCCTTTAGCTCGGTCTAGCCTGGCTTTTAGTCCGCGGAGGATAGCTCTGTTCGTGACTTCTGCCTGACCGTTTGCTTGTGGGTGCGCAACCGACGTGAAGTTTTGCCGGATCCCCATGTCTTGGCACGACTCTTGGAATTTGATGTCCTCGAACTGCTTGCCATTGTCAGAGATCAACACCTGAGGTCGCCCGAAGCGGCACACTATGATCTTCCAGAAGAAGTTCTAGACATTTCGAGCTGTAATGGTTACGAGAGTTTCAGCTTCAACCCACTTGGTGAAGTTGTCTACTACCACTACTAGGAACTTCCTTCCTCCTGTTGCTAGCGAGAATGGCTCGAGTAGGTCGATACCCCATTGTGCGAAGGGCCATGGGCTGGTGAGGTACTTGAGGTCGGCGGCGGGCTGGTGGTGAATATTGGCGTGCTTTTGGCACTTCTCGCACTTCCTTACTAGCCCGACGGTGTCTATTTTCATTGTTGGCCAATAGTACCCCTGTCGTAGTGTCTTCTGGGTGACGGCCCTACCCCCTAGGTGTCCGTCACATAGGCCTTCATGAATGTCGTGGAGTACGAGCTCGACTTCGGGAGGCCGCAAACAGCACAAGTAGGGGAGTGTGTTGGATTTTCGGTACATCCGTCCGTCTATTATGACGTACTTGGCCGCCTGGCGCTCTACCCTCCTGGTGGCATTGTGGCCTGCGAGGAGAGTTCCGTGTAGTAGGAAGCTCGCGAATGGATCAATCCAGCTCGGTTATGCTTGGGCGACATGAGCGACCTCCTTTGCCCCCTGGAGAATGCTAGGCCCCTCTATGTACATAGTTCTCATGGTGTTGTCATTGGTACTGGCTAGTCGAGACAGGGCGTCGGCCTCAACATTCTCTAACCTCGGGATTTGCTTGATGTAGTGTGACTGAAAGCTAAGTAGAGCCTCTTTTACCTTTGCCAAGTAAGCGATCATAGTTGGCTCGCGGACTTTGTATTCCCCTGTAACTTGGTTGACCACAAGATGGGAATCACTACAGATAACTATGTGTTTTGCCTTTACCTCTTGCGCCAGGGCTAGCTCGACTATCCATGCCTCGTATTCTGTCTCGTTGTTGGATCCCGCGAACTCGAAGCATAACGCGTACTCCAGTTTCGTGCCACTCGGGCCATGGAGAACTACATCGGCTCCGCTGCCCTACTGATTTGAGGAGCCATCTACGTGAAGGATCTAGGGCTCTTCATCCTAGTTCTCGCTCGGCCTAACCAGGAGAGATTCCAAACTGGGTGCGACCTTACGGGGCTCGAACTCAACCGGCTTGGGAGCATCGAGCTCACCCGAACCGGGGGTCTCGTGCTCAACCGGGCTGAGGACCTCGGAGCTAAATGTGCATTCAGCAACAAAATCCACCAAGGCTTGAGCTTTGATATTGATTCGTGGCTTATACTGGAGGTCGTACTCACTGAGTTCAATGGCCCACTTTGTCAATCGACCGGAAACCTCGGGCCTGAGTAATACTTGCCTCAAGGGTTTGTCGGTGAGCACGATGATGGTATGGGCTTGGAAATACAGACGGAGTTTGCGGGCCGCAATGACCAGCGCATAGGCTAGCTTTTCTATCTCCGGATACCTCGTTTCTGTTCCTTGCAATATTTTACTAACATAGTAGATGGGTCGTTGGACCCGATATGCTTCCTTTTTCAGTACCGAACTGACCACTTCGTCGCTTCCCGAGAGGTACAGTTCTAAAACATCGCCCTCTTCGGGTCGGGTCAACACTGGGATACTGGCGAGGTATCTTTTGAGCTCGTCAAACGCGAGCTGGCATTCCGGGTTCCATTCGAACCCTTTTCTTTTCATTGCCTTGAAGAAGGGCAGGCAATGGTCTGCAGATTTAGACATAAAACGACTCAGAGAAGCTATTCTACCATTTAATCTTTGAATCTCTTTTACTTTTTAGGGTGGTTTCATATCTAGAACGACCTTTATTTTGTCCAGGTTGGCCTCAACACCGCGTCGGTTGACGATGTACCCTAGGAACTTACCCGAGGTGACACCGAAGACACACTTGTTTGATTTTAGTTTCATGCTAAATTGACGTAGAATTTGAAAGACAGAATGCATGTCTTGTATTAATTCATGCGAAAACTGTGTCTTGATGACCATGTCGTCTACATAACATTCTATCTTTGTGCCAATTAAGGGTTGAAACAGCTTATTCACAAGCCTTTGAAAGGTTGCTTCAGCATTTTTCAGTCTGAAGGGCAAAACCTTGTAGCAGTACATGCCGAACTCGGTTATGAAGGCGGTTTTTTCTTCATCAGATGGGTCCATCCTGATTTGGTTGTAGCCCGAGTAGGCATCCATGAATCTTAGCAACTCGTGTCCCAAGGTCGCGTCCACTAGGCAGTCGATCCTGGGGAGGTGGAAGCAATCTTTTGGGCAAGCTCGGTTCAAGTCGGTGTAGTCGACGCACATGCGCCACTTGCCGTTTGCCTCTTTTACCAGAACGGGGTTGGCTACCCAGCTCGGGTAATGAACTTCCCTTATGAAGTCTGTAGCGAGGAGCTTCTCGACCTCCTCATCGATCGCCCTTCAGCGTTTTGGGGCTAAGTTGTGTTTCTTCTGTCTAATGGGTCTAACTACAGGGTCGGTATTGAGCTTGTGAGTTATGAGCTTAGGGTCTATGCCGGGCATTTCTGTCGCGGACCAAGCGAAAACATCTATGTTATTGAGTAAGAAGCATACCAGTTCGGATCGCAAGGGCTATTCCAGGGAAGCACCGACCTAAAGCGATCTGGTTGGGTCCTCTACCGAGACAGGGATGGGAACAGTTTCCTCCGTTGGCACAACTCTCTCCTCGTTCTGTTCCACTGGTCGCTCCAGTTCGAGGTCATCGGTTACCTTGGCCATTCCCTTGAGGGCGGCTACGTAGCACTTACGGGACTCGAGCTGGTTGCCCCGCACTGTCCCGATCCCGAAGTCCGTTGGGAACTTCATGGCCAAATAGTATGTGGATACCACGACTTTTAAAGCGTGGGTGATCGGCCGACCTACTATGGCATTGTAGGGGGAGGGGGTCGCGACCACCAAGGACTGAATCTTACCGTGCTAAGCCACGTATCGACTTCCATAGGTACTGTGACCTTTCCCAGGGATCTGATCTCTTCTCCGCTGAAACCGACCAACGGGATGTTCGCGGGCTTTAAGTTACTCTCTCGGAATTGGAGTTTGTCGAAGGCTGCTTTAAAAAGGATGTCTGATGAACTGCCAGAGTCAACGAGTACGCGCTGGGCTTCGAAGTCGTTGATCTTCATCTTTATGATGAGTGCGTCGTCGTGGGGGTAGTGGACCCCGTGCACATCGTCTTCGGTGAGGAATATGGGGTCTTCTGTCCTATGCCGCTTTGGGGGATTTTGTTCTTATCTAGCAGCCTCCCAGGTTGATAGCCGGGCTACTGCCAAGGTGCTCCCTACTACGATCGGTCCTCCAACGATCACGTGGATTGTTCCCCGAATTGGTCTTTCCTCTGGGGGCTGCTTCTGCGGTTATGCTGGCTGGCTGCTGGTCTCGGGAGCGTCTCTGTTGTGCTCTCCTTGCTGACTTGTCTTATTGCTATTATTATTATTATTATTATTATTATTATTATTATTATTATTATTATTATTATTATGTTGTTGTTGTTGTTGTTGTTGTTGTTGTTGTTGTACAAAATTTTGTAGGTACCCGCGCGGATAAGTTCATCTATCTCTTCAGCGGCCAGGACGCCGAATTGGTTATCTGTGAGCGGGAACTCGAACTTAGAGTGCCGAGGTGCTGACTTGATTGGTAAGGAGGTTCCCGATCCACCGGCGAGCTGCGAGGCGGGGGTAATTAGTCATTCCCTCATGATCGGGGATGAGGCCTGGCTCTTGGAGGGGTTCTGAAGTTGGGAGGCTTCTCCTTGGTGAAGGCGCCCGCCCTGAGGGGAGGGCTTGACTGGCTTCGGAGCGGGGTGCCGAGGTGAGAGTTGTGGTTGGCTCAGAGGCAGTTGGGGGAACTGCTGTTGACAGTGACACTGAGAAATGTGGTGCAGTACTTGCTGCTGATGGAGCTGATGTTGCTGAAACTGCTGCATTTAGGCTTGCATTGCCCGCATGCACTGCATCAAGTCATCAAACTGGTTCTAGCTGGTCGCCAGAGGGACAACGGTTGGTTCAGAGAAAGTTGTCTCGATAGGGAGGAGAAGGGGAACATTCACAGGTGCCACCATGCTTGGTGCATTGAGGCTGGGGATTTCGTCCGTCGAGAGGGGGACGGTGAACTGTCCGATGCATACAGTGGCGAGTCGAGGGTGTTCCCCTACAGCATTCAAGTCGGCGTTGTGCCTGTTGCTGTTGGAGGAAGCCATGAAAGCTAAGGTTTCTTTGAGAGAGAGAGTTAGAGGTTAGGGGAGGATTTTTTAAGTCTTCCAATAGACGGTGCCAATTGATGATGCACAATCTGGTCGGTCCTAGCTGCTAGTTACCTCGCCTTTGATGGAGCTGAAGGTGCCTGAAATAAGGAAGAAATTGGAGACTTTCGGGGAGGAACCCGGTTGGAACAGTCCTAAGCTCAAGTTAATGCTCTAGAGAAGGCAAAGGAAATGAGGAACTTTAAGACCAGAAAGCACAAGAATCACATACCTCATTCTTTGGAAGATGGGGGCCTTTTATAATCACCCTCTACACTTTCTCCCATACCTCTGCCAAATCGGGTATCATCACCTCCGCTAGATCGGGTGTCATCATCTATGACAGACGCCAGTTCGGGTGTCATAACCTTTGCCAGTCGCCAGTTCGGGTGTCATTATCTCTGCCAGACGCCAGTTCAGATGTCATAACCTCTGCCTGTTGCCAGCTCGGGTGTCATAACTGCCACTGTCTTCCTTGTCAGGGCCGACTCTGCCACGTCTGAGATGGCGGTGGCAAGTGGCCGTTGGAGGGCAGCTGTCATGTGTCGGTCCCCTGATCAGTCAGGCGCGCCGCCTCCGTGTACGGGCTTCCTTGTGGTCAGGTACAATTGTTCAGTTAGGTGACTTGGAGCTGAAGTGGTGCGCGAGGTGACATCTTGAGTTCGGATAGAAGTGTGGCACGAACTGCCCTGGGGTGGGTCAGCTCGGGTTTATGCCCTTTGCGCTCCTTGTAAGGCTCAGGACCTCTAAGGGAGAGCTCGGGTTCTTCCCTAGGGAGCTCGGGTCGTGGGTCCCCTTTTTTGGGGGAGTTTGAGACTCCTCTTCTCGGAGCTCGGATTGTAGGCCCGCTGTCATGTCAAACTGGCACTTCTGCCAGATCACTCTCAATTGTTTCCACGTGTCGCGTGGCCAAGGGATCGGGCCAAATCTCCCTCCATCAATAAGCACTCATGGAGGGTTCTCCGTTCCTTGATGAGCCGCCGAAGATTGCTTCCCCCCTCTGGATTAAAAGCAACAAATAACATCCCAAGAGCTTGTAGCAAAAGATTTACAAGGTGTAGACAATTACCATTTGATAAAAAAAAAAGTTTGTTTTATGTCGATGCATAATTATTAAGTGGAGTATTTTGGTTTTATCCTTTTTGGTGCACGAGACTCGAGAGTTTGTTTAATTATTTTCTTTTTCCCCGGAGATTGGCATTAACTACTCAATAGTGGATTCGAGTTGAGTACTTAGAATATTCGAGCTCAGCTCGATTTATAGTTCGCAAGTTGAAGCTTGGTTCGAATTCGACTATAAGTTGATTTTTTTTGAAAAATAAATATTATATGTATAAAATTATTTTTTTTAATTTTTTAGACAAAAATTAATAATTGTAAAATTATATATTATTATACATGAAAAATAAAAATATTATTGTGTATATAATAAAATTATTATTATATATATTTTTATGTATGTATGTATGTATGTATATAATAAAAATTATTTATTTTATACTAGGCTCGCGAGGCTTATGAGCTGAGTTTTATTGAGTTTGAGCTGTGCTCGATTAACAAATGAGTCTATATATTGGGTTCGAACTCAGCTCGAAACTTGATTTAAATCGAGCTGAACCAAATCTAGTTTTTCACAAGCCGAACTCGAATAATTTATAAAAGGTTTGACTCGTGTCCACCCCTATGAATCATCAATTTAATTCTCTTTTTTTTCTTGATCAAAAAACCACTAAATCAAGATGCCCCCGAACCATCAAATAAATTATAAACCGATTGTTTTCTTTCAAAGAAAACATGCAGTGAGTCCATAACCCAGCAACGCAATATGCATATCATTCTGGATTCGGACCTCAGGTCTAATTCCTAGGGTTGGTCTTGGGTTGAGCTTAAATCTGACCCAGCCCACTTAACTTACAGCTCTAGTCCCCGCACCCATAATCCCACTAATCATTGGGATTTGGTCCAAGCCTTTAGTACAACTAGCGAGAGACCTTACCAAATAAGCAATTTGACACTACTAGCTAGTAAGATTCGAGGTGTAAGATTTTACCAATTAAACGGAACCGAAGTGGAAGGATAAAGTCATGCATGAAAGAGATCTACAGGCAGAGAAAGAATTAGAGGCCCGAAGAAATGATCCCTGAGAAAGTATTCCAACGCTTAATTCATAGTAAAAGGATGGAATTGGTCGGGCCGAGCTTTAGAGGATGAATTGGTGTGAGCCGAAGAGAACAATTAAGTGGCAAGACAGCCAGAGCGTTAAGGAGCTAAAGATCTTTGACCTTGAGGAGGAGATGCCTTAAATAGATGAATGTCCATGTTGTTGCTAGACAAGCTTTTTGCGGGGTTTTCGGGATCAGACCACCCACCGGTGTTCTCGGGAGGCTCCACCTTCCCCGACAGGGGTGC
The DNA here is from genome assembly GCF_056320005.1 of Nelumbo lutea. Lineage (NCBI taxonomy): Eukaryota > Viridiplantae > Streptophyta > Magnoliopsida > Proteales > Nelumbonaceae > Nelumbo > Nelumbo lutea. The sequence continues at coordinate 8,839,733 of NC_142687.1, forward strand.
ATCTCCTTATCTGTATGTGACTTTGCTTCTTTGTGGAATCTTCAGCAGCATGACTGTTTAGATGAACACTAATGTAGTCCAAAGCTGTCAATCACAAAAACGACCACGTGGCATCTTCGGCCAGCTAAAACACCGTTTGAACGCCTTACCAAATGAGTAAGTTCGCACCGCTAATTGCCTAAATCTTTTATTTTTATTACACTGGCTTCTGGTATTCTGAGACGGGCCCTACATAAATGGCCTTTAAACTATATTTGATGAAAAATCGGAGAGCCCAAATTTTCTGTCCATCAATCAATTTTTAGATAGTGCATCGTATGTGATAAAGAATGGCCCGGTGAATAGAGAGAGCTGAGGGCCACAGAGAGGGCAGTCTCCCTCGTGGTGGATCTTAAATCCCCCTCGGTAGGGGTGTCAATCGGACTCTGATCTAACGTTGGTCCATTTACAAATGGATTGGATCAAATTCAATCCAAATCTATATAGATTGGATTGGATTGGATTCAGTTTATTTAAAATGCAAATGGATTGAATTGGGTCCAATCCTGTTCAAACTAAATGAAAATTCAAAAAATACTTGAAAATCCAAAAAATGTGAAAAAGTCACATAAATGGCTTCATACATCTTGTATGCGCAAGCCAAGGATTAATAGTGATTGATGTGATATCTCAATCTTAAAGGATAGGAGTATAGAAGCAAACGAGCAATAAGTCCCCATTCTATTTGAAAATTTTAATAGCTGGAGGGTCCCACCACCTGTTCCAAATTTTCAATCTGAAGGCTATTGATGGAGCACGAACTGGATGCTCCCTTCTGTAGGGTGACCTAGAGCTTCGTTGCATGACGAGTTGGTTGTTCTGCAAAACAGTGAGTTTAGAGAACCCGGGGTGGCTAACCCGGCGGGGTCGCTCCGATGCTTAAGTTAGTATTCTTGTGATAGACTGCAAGTTGAAAATGAGCTAGAGTGCCACTGTGCAGATAATATTATGCGTACCTGGGCCCCAGAGGTGTTGCTGCCTTTATATACAGAGTTGTCGTGAACCTTACGGAACAGTTATGGGATATTCGGCCTGGATGGATGAGGTCTATTCCTGTTTTATCCGGAGGGTATCGTGCCATTTCACGATCCTTATCGTTACCATCAGATCCGAATGGGGAGAGGATAAGGTCTATCGTCATGTGGCATGATCTTGAGGGGTTTGGAGTCGATTAGAGCCGATTACGTGTCATTTCGACTCCTATGTCGCGAACTGGTCGGGACACCGAGGTGACCTAATTCCACAGTGGCTACATACCGAGCTCCCGACCTACTGATGAGTCTCTCCTCGCTAAGTTGTTAGTTTGCTGGTGGATCATATCCACGTGTCCCCCCTTGCTAGGTTAGGTCAAATCATCCTTCATTAGCTATCAAACGTATTGCGTTGGCTGTGCTTTGGGACGACAGATCATCCCACTCAGACATAATAGTCTAAGGCACTGATCATCTTGATGATAAAGGTACATCAATGTTGCCACCAAAGCATTTTGTTCTTCTTTCAAGCCTCCGAAACATACTTTGAAAACCATGTTTACTTAAAAAGTATTGCAGTTGAAAGCTTGGTTCCTGTAAGGCGATCAACAAGTAAATTCTATGTAAGAGAAATCAGTACAACACCTCAATAATGGAGGCATGAATGTTATCATGGCTTAGTTTCTCTGTAACAAAATTTCACAGAGCTAAATTCCAAAATTTCACCGCAGCGCCTTCCCTCTTCCACCCTGATTTGTGATTTGTGAAACAAATTCTGCTGTAAAATCGAAACCCTCGAACATTCAAATCCTTATGTATGAGCCTATGCATTGGTTGTAGATGCTGCTCATTCAAATAATTTTTCAATCTCCCAAATTCATCAATGGAGGAGAAGGCCGCTTTGTTATGGACACACTGCCTGGCGGCACATTGCGGCGCAGTCACAGGCCACGCAGCAGCATGCACCGCTCGGCAGCCCCGCACAGCAGCACGTACTGTCTGGCAGCGCGCAGCACACACCGCCCGGCAGCGCACAGCACGCACCGCATGATAGCGGCACGTGCCACACGGCAGCAGCACTGTGAGACGCGCACGCCGCCCGGCAGCAACAGTAGAGCGAGACCCACACGACAGCTCATCACGGTGGGTTCACACTTATCTCTTCTCGCCAACTCACCGCCAGTTACTCTATCTTATCTTAAATAGGAGTTGTTTTACCATTAGGAGTTTGATTTCAAGTTGGAGTTTGAGTTTAATTAGGAATTTCCTTCTATAATCTCCTATTTAAGGAGCCACGAATTAATGAAAAGGCATTGAAATTTCGATCAAGAGAAGAGCTTAGGAGAGTTAGGGTGATCTCTTGGACAAATCACCCCCCAATTCGCCAGAATAGGGTCAGCATGCAAAGGGAAGGGCAAGGGAAGGCTAGGAGTTTTCCCCGTGGACCGCCCCGTGACGAGATCCTACGTTCGTCACCTACAAACAGTTCTGGAGCTGCTTCGCCAACATAAGCTCTTTCTAAAACGAACCAAGTGTTCATTCGGAGAGCAACATGTTCTTTATCTAGGACATATAATCAACAGGGAAGGAGTCTCGGTAGATGACTCCAAGATTCAGGCCATTCGGGAGTGGCCTAAGCCTCAGTCCACTAGGGCTCTCCGCGGGTTCTTAAGTCTCACGAGACACTACCGCAAGTTCGTAAGAGACTACGGACTCCTGGCTGCCCCATTAACCAAGTTGTTGAAGAAGAATGCATTCCAGTGCGATAAGCAGCGGACGCCGCCTTCACAAACTTAAGAGAGTTACTCTCCTCTACCCCCGTGCTTCAGCTACCAAACTTTAATAAGGAGTTTACGGTTGAGTGTGATGCTTCTGGCATAGGCATTGGCGCAATGCTACAGCAGCAAGAGCACCCCATAGCCTTCTTCAGCCGCAAGCTAGCAGACCGGCACCTAAAGCTACCCGCCTATGAGCATGAATTAATTGGCCTTGCCAAGGCCGTCCAACACCGGAGGCCATATTTGTGGGCCAGACCGTTCGTCGTCAAGATAGACCATTACAACCTCAAGTACCTTCTAGAGCAGCGGCTTACTACCCCACCCCAGCAGCACTGGGCAAGTAAACTGCTAGGGTTTGACTTCCGCGTAGACCACAAGGCAAGGACTTCAAACCGGGCCGCCGATGCACTATCAAGGTGTGATGAAGACACGATCCACCTTTGCGCTATCTCCCGGCCCTGCATTACCCTATTGGAGAACCTAAGGAGTGTACTGTCCCAATCACCAACTTGGAGGGATCGGGTGCAAGAATTACAAGTAGGTGCAACCAGCCCGAACTGGTCCATTCATGAGGGACTTGTGCTATACAAAGGGAGGGTATATCTCCCGACAGGTTGCCCATTAATTCCAGCCATCATCGCCAGCATCCATAACGCCACCCACGAAGGGATTTAGAAGACATTGCACCGCGTCTATGCCGATTTTCATTGGTATGGTATGCGCAGCTCAGTTAGGGATTTCATCCAAAACTACTCTACATGTTAGCAACAAAAATGGGAGAATTTACACCCGGCTGGCCTCCTGTAGCCCCTCTCACTCCCAACATAGATTTGGGCCGATATCTCCATGGACTTCATTGAAGACTTGCCTAAAATCGGAGGAAAATTAGTCTTATTTGTAGTGGTAGACCGCTTCTCTAAGTATGCCCATTTCATCACGTTGTCCCACCCATACAGTGCAGTCTTTGTGGCCCACGCCTTCTTCACACACATCTTCCGTCTACATGGGCTGCCAGAGTCCATCGTCAGCGACAGGGACGCAGTCTTCACCATCACCTTTTGGAAGGAGCTGTTCCGATTACAGGGCACTACCCTGGCTTTCTCATCCGCCTACCACCCACAAACGGATGGGCAAACGGAGGTTGTCAACTGGACCATAGAGATGTACCTCCGCTATTTCGTAGGGGACCAACCACGACGCTGGGTAGATTGTCTTCCTTGGGCCGAATACTACTACAACATGTCATACCACTCCTCCCTTGGCATGACCTCCTTCCGGGTTGTGTATGGCTGAGACCCTCCCCGTCTTTTATCTTACGAACCAGGTTCCACACGGTTGGAAGAAGTAGATCGTAGTCTCCAAGACCACGACACCCTCCTGGCCGAAGTATCCCTACGCTTGCAGCAGGCGCAGGCGCGTATGAAGCAAACCTACGATCAACACCGCTGCGATGTCACCTTCGAGCCAGGTCAGTTCGTTTGGCTGAAGCTCCAACCGTACCGCCAGCTCTCCCTCGGGCGGCAAGGCCCCCCCAAGCTAGCCCCCAGATTTTACGGGCCTTTCAAGGTTCTCCGGCAGGTTGGGAAGGTTGCCTATCAACTCAAGCTAGCGGAGCACATCAGAATCCATGACATCTTCCATGTGTCCCTACTGAATCCTTTGACAGGGACTCCCCCTGAGCACGTGCCTTCTCTACCCCCTCTAAAGGATGGCAGACCCATCCTCCACCCTCGAGCTCTTGTCTGGTCACGCATCAATCAGGGTACCTTCAAGGTTCTCGTAGAATGGGAAGGACTACCCTCAGCGGAGGCCACCTGGATTCCCTGGACCGACCTTCACAGTGTCTACCCAGCTCTCGAGCTTGAGGACAAGCTCGTTGTCCAGGAGGGGTGTGATGTTATGGACACACCGCCTGGTGGCACATTGCGGCGCAGTCACAGGCAGCGGCACGCACAGCAGGCTGCGCAACAGCACGCACCGCTCGGCAGCGCCGCACAACAGCACGTACCGCCTGGCAGCGTGCAGTATGCACCGCCCGGCAGCGGCACGCACCACACGGCAGCAGCACTGTGAGACGTGCACACCGCCTGGCAGCAACAGCAGAGCGGGACCCACACGACAGCTCATCAGGGTGGGTCCACACTTATCTCTTCTCGCCAACTTGCCACCAGCTACTCTATCTTATCTTATCTTATCTTAAATAAAAGTTGTATTACCATTAGGAGTAGGTAATTAGGAGTTTGATTTCAAGTTGGAGTTTGAGTTTAATTAGGAATTTCTTTTTGTAATCTCTTATTTAAGGAGCCACAAATTAATGAAAATGCATTGAATTTTCGATCAAGAGAAGAGCTTAGGAGAGTTAGGGTGATCTCTTGGACAAATCACCCCCCAGTTCGCCACAATAGGGCCAGCATGCAAAGGGAAGGGCAAGGGAAGGCTAAGAGTTTTCCCCTGGACCGCCCCGTGACGAGATCCTACGCGCTGTCCCATAACACGCTCATATTATGACAAGCTCACACGGAAAGGCTAAGGCACTGCTAGATTCAAACAAGGCCTTGGGTTCTCCTCACAGTCTTCAAATACCGCTAACAATGCCGTTAGAGGTTCTTCTCTCCCTTCTTCGTATTCCTTTCTCAGCAATTTCGTTAGGGCTTCCAGTCCCAGTAAAGCTGCAGACCTCCAAAAACGAGCACAGCTCGAAAGTATCTTCAAATACCATTAATGGTTTTGATTTTGGCTTTGAGTCAAATCTGTAGGGTTTGGCAAGATGGTGATTCAACTACTGGGTTTTGGTTTTAGACTGACTCAAACCAATAATAATACATACGGTTTTATTTTGGGTTGACCCAACCCAATAATTATAATGAATTGTCCAAAACCGATTTGATAAAGATTTGAATCGGTTTGGATCCATCCTAAAACCGTCCATTTGACAGCCCTATCCCTCGGTGGTAAGATAGTCTTCAAGGTACCTAGGCACTCAATGGGCATCCCAATTCCTTACCTTGTTCTCTTAATTCTTCCTTTTCTATACTCGATATTTTTCACTTTCTAAGAACTTTGCCTCCATTTCTTTTGTTTTTGTTAAAAAAAAAAAAACTTAAAACTCTGTGTCTCTTACTTTGGCCTCCATGGCCAGGTCTTTTGTTAGGGAGGAATTGTGGTTTGAACCTACCCCTTTTCTAGATAGTGTTTTCGTTTGCAATAGAAGTTTTCTTTTATCCAAAAAAAATCAATTTTTACTGTCATATACTCGGTCTTTTGATAGCCTATCTAAAGTGCCTCAAAGCGGCTGAATCAACTTAGCTGATGGCCAGGGTGGTTCAGCAGATTTGATGCGCTTCAGATAAACTATTTAAAAAGTTTGAAGTGGACGGCCCCAAAAATAGAGCTTGCATCCTCTGTCCCTAGGAGGTACAAAACTTTCTGTTCTTGCCAATAAGGAGTATCCACGAAACCACTTCATTCCAAATTCAAAATTAACGGAGTCAAGTATTTAACTGCGATCGGAATTCAAAACTTATCAAATTTTGTTAATCCGTTCAAATTTGAAACTCAAAAAATACATCTCCTTCCTCTTCCGCGCCCCCCAACCACGGTACATTCGTCTGCTGGAACAGCCGGCTCTCAAGTTTCAATTGCCGTTCATTCCCCATCTCAAGCCCCCCTCCCTCTCTCTATCTCCAGAAACTTTGCTTCTTTACTCTTTCCTCTCGTCTCTCGTCCTCGGCATTTCAAACATGCTTGAGTCGTAGGGCTGCTTCCTTGGAGCTGAGTCGTAATTGAACAAAGCAGTTTGATGTCCCACGAGCTTTTTCTAGAAGTTTATTCTCAGAACAAATGAGTTGTCTACTCCGACCAAAGTCTTTGGTGGTGGTTATCGATGAATCGATTTTTGGTTAAGTATTGATTTTTTGGATAAATATCTCGTCATTTGGTCTGATTTCAAGTGGCCGATGACTCAGAGGCTGAAGTGATACGTGCCAAGCTGCCTGTGAGGCGCCGGGCTGATCAAGTGCAGGGCTGCCTATGAGGTGTCAAGTTACCTGTGAGGTGCCGGGCTGACCAGGTGTCGATCTGCCTGGTGGCGAGCTGAATTGATGAGGTTCGTTGCTCTTTAGAGACCTACAAGGAACCAAATATCAGAGGACCCGGGGTGGTTACTCGACGAGGTCACTCCGATGCTTAAGTCAGTATTCTTATAGTAGATTGCGAACTAAAAATCACAAAGTCCGAGAATTAGAACTTGCTTACTTGCTTGCTTTCTCACTTGCCCCTTTTCATTGGGATTGGTGCCTTTATATAGGCCTTGCTCATGTACCGCCCCCAAGATCTCCGGGAGGTCGTGTTTAACTAGTCCGAGATTCCTGGAGGTAACCGCCATGCACGTTGACCACCCTCCAAATCGTTCGGCATGTGAACCAACTTCCAAGGATCGTGGGAGTGTTTGGATATGCATGTTAGATTTGTCGGCAAGCACGTCTTGCAAGTCGCTAGGTCGGCGCATGTGCCAGACCGCCAGGTTGGTGCCTATGCCAGGCCGCCAGGTCGCGCTTGTGCTAGGTTGCCAGGTCGATGCCTGTGCCAGGCCGCCAAGTCGTGCCTGTGCTAGGCTGCCAGGTCGTGCCTGCGTCAGGCCACCAGATCGGTGCCTATGCTAGGCTGCCAGCTCGTGTCAGGGCCAGGCTGCTAGGTGGGACACCATCAACTTAGCTAAGACAAATTGTTGCCAAAGTGATTCTGGGTGTCACCTATTTGTTCCGATGTGCCATGTGTCACAATGTCATTGGAGAGCCAAATCAGCACTCATCAGTTCTGTTTTTTTGTTTTTTTATATCCCTCACTCGGCCTTATTGCGTGTGCAAACTCTCTCCCACAATGAACCACCTATTCCTGAGCACAAGTGGTATCTACCCCAAGTTCAGTCGTGAATGGCGGCCTTACTCTGCAGAAAAACGACATGGCTGGATGTAGGAAACCAGCAAAATTGATCCAGTTGAGTGGGAATCAAGTTAACTTACCAGAGTAAAGGGATGAATTCGAAACAGTCAATTACTCGGCAAGTTTTAACCAGTTTTCTTCCAAGTTTTTTTCACTGGAGTCAACAACATCTTAACTATCTTTAATTAACTCGTTTTAAGCAATAATTAGGAGTTGACACTTGATGACAAGCAATTTATCTATGCGATTGGTGAATGTCTGGGCGTGGCATGGTCAGTCAAGTAGCCGATGAGGCTCATCAGTCATCACAAGGCAAATAAAATACCCATTTGGAAAATTTTATTTATCCAAACAGGTGCCTGGAATTAAAACAAGGATGATCCACAGATTGAAAATACATGATTGATGACGAGGTGAAGACTGAAACCTAGAAGGAGAAGTCATTCAGCCCCGACCATCTTCAGCGAGCTAGTGCATAGCACCTGCTTTGTTTGTCACTCAGAGAAAGTAGCAGAAATCACCAATGTGTGAAGTTCGACTGTGACTTTTACCTTGCACAATTGATTGTGACCATAACGGGAAAAAATGAAAAAGAAAAAAGAGAGTGGGAAAAGGAGAGGAGGCCGGCCTCTCAGGGCTTCCGTTTTCAAGTGGGAAATGTAGACCATCCCTTCAAATATCCAAAGATGAAAAGAAATATCAAGAAACGAGAAAGTACTATGAATTATTCTCTTCCAGCAATTGTAGCTGGGAAGGGCAAGGGCGGAACTAGAGGTCTCTGGTGGTCGATAGCAAGGGCGGAATTAGAGGTGACCGGGGAAAGAAAGGAGAGAGAAAGAGAGAGGTTTGAGATGGAATGAATCTGGGCGGGCAAGGCAAGAAATTAGAAGTTTAGAACAATTAAACAATCAAGATTTAATTTTTCTTTTTTACGTTAAAGCCCGGACTCCGTTAACTCTTGGCTTCAAGCGAATGAAGGACGTGTTCAAATTCTATTGGGTGGGACAGATGATTCGGACTCCCAAAAATAACTGTTGAACAGCTGATTTGGACTGTCCAGACTTTTCATCAAACATAGCACCGTCCAGCTCAGCCCCCTAACATGCAATAATATACTGGTCTAATCAGCGTTTTTCAACTGCCGTTGATTTAGATGGTCAGACCATTCAGCCAAAGAACCATTTAGCAATAGGTTTCACTTCACTCTAACCCTGGTCTTTGAACAAAAACCATTGATTTGACTAGTGATTCATTGATTAGGTGATCAAACCATTAATCCATTCAATCCATTCAATAACTGTTTTTTATTTTAATTATTTTTTTAAATTAAAATAAATCACCCATTTGAATTGAATGGTAAAATCATCGACCCAAAAACCAATGATCAGAACAGTTCCGATTCAGGTCGACTTTTAAAACCTTCGGTGTAATAGTCGAATATGACTGCGAGAATGAAAGAGGTGGAATATAAGTAGATCCAAGTCCAGGTCCGAATTTGCATCACTGAACCACATTATGACGGAAGATGGAACTAGTACATGGACAAAAACAACATGATCCACACGAAACGGAATGGAAATCCAATATATATAATAGAAACACCATGATCCGAAGTCCGAACTGGTTACAGGGATTACATGGTATTGACCAAGAGACTAGTGACCCAACCAAAGGAACCTTAACATGGCCCATGTTACATGGATTTTCAAAAGAAAAAAAAAAAAAAAAAATTCAAATTTAACGTGGTAAGTCTCTCCTGAGTCCCGTCAAGCTGAATTGACGGACGTATTATGAGTGCCCTACGCCTACCATCATGGGGAGCCATAGAGAATACGGAGTTTACATTTACGAGTCCACGTGGTAGTGGCGGTCAAAACTCAATGCTCTTTCTTTCTTTCATTTGTGATTATGAAGGATAGATATTAGAATTGCCATGCTGGACCTCCAAGCTGCAACTTGCAACCTGACATTACAGGCTTTAAATGGAAGATAGAATTATCTTCAAGATCTAGATGATGATAGTGTGAGAGAGAGAATATTCGCTAGAGGAGAGCGTAATTTGTGGAATACAAAAATGTTATGGTGGTTGTAATACTAAGCTGTAGCGTGTTGAGTCATCCAAGTAACTTGGACTTGGTTGAAACTTGAAAGGTTGAGGGTGTTTGAGAACTATTAGTGAGGCGCCATGCACCATAACATAAGCCTTTTCAATTAATATTATCAACTAAGTATAAGTAAGAAGACTAGCTTCCTTCCTTCTCCAAAAGGAAACTAACTATATATTTAATTAATTAGATTCTGGTTCTCAATTTTGTTAATTTTCGCCACGCCCAACTGGTTACGTCTTCTAATTCTTGCCACTTGGCCAAATGATTATAATCTGACGAATAATATCATTCGAATCCCATCAACTAGGGTCCTTTCTTTTTCGGTACCGTTTTAATTTTTAAACAAGTATATAAATAAGAAATTGTACTGGGTCCAGCAAGTGGAGAGGCTGGAGTGAACGCGTACCCTCCTCGTCCAGGGGAACGAAAGTTAATGATGGATGGATGCAACAGAAGCTTGCATATTTGACACACGAGACAGATAGAGAGAGATGTATCCACGAATATGGTCTCTACCTGACATCTCGACTATAAAAAATATTAAATATCCATCCTTCGATTTCTGAGTAAGATGTCAAAAAAGAAACAAAGAATTTAAACCATGATTTTAAAGGATCGGAAATATTAAATGTATCAAAAAGATAATTTTAAGATATGTATCAAAATAAGTTTTGGATATACATGTTTATTATAGAAAAACTAATATAAGCATAAATGTATTTGAAAATATTATAAATGTTTTAATAAATCATAAAAATATATCAACAATACTAAATATAAGACCATAATTAGGGCTTGGACCGGTTGGATGTGTCATGTGTTTTTTTTTTTCCATACTCCCTCCAACTGGTCCAAGCCCTAGTTATGGTCTTGCCTTCGTTTTCTGCAACTCTACCTCTTGCGGCATCAGCGATAATGACATGTCGCACCAATACTTAGGTCTATTTACCAATTCGACCAGGCATTCCTTTGCTCCTATCCTAGCCGTTGAATTCGATTCTGGCTACACCCCAGGAACCAACGATCCGAATGGAAATCACGTTGGTGTTAACCTCAACAGCATTAACACCTCCGATGCTCAGAAAGCCGAGTACCATGACCACGATGGTGACGTTGTTGGTGAAGATGGGGTCACTGTAACTTAGGAGGAGAAGCTCTGAGGCGCGTCTGAAGACACTATCTTTAGAACGTTATTTGCCCCCACTCAGTTTTACTGAGTTTGCTGTTGGGTTACAGGCAAATTCGTTCCCAGGATACAACAGAGCCTTGGGCGAGAATCTGCAACCAGCAAAATTGAAGAGTCTCCTAAGAAACCTTCTGTGAGACTGTAACAGACAGGACTGAGAGAGAGAGAGATAGTGAATTTTGAAATTCTGTTTTTGGAGTCAGATTCATGCTCCTTAAATAACTTGTGAAGAGGTATGAGGAAAAGGTAGGTGCTGGTTTAGAGAAGGCACCTTGAACAATCACAATTTCAACCATTGTGACTGTTTAAAAAGTTGTTAACAGTTGGTGACTGTTAACTTTGAATTGTGCATCTTGATCACACCCGATCGAATCGTGACCGCTGATCTCATCAATGGTAATCAACGGTCATCAACGTACCAAAACCAGAGCCGCCCATCGCAAGCCACGCGGGTGCAAGCAAAGTGCGCCTCATTGCACCACACACACGCACGCACACGCATGCGCGCGTGTTGCACGGTATCGAATCCCCATACTCTCATCTACTAATTCTAAGGAGTGTAAATCAGCTCCTATTGAAATATTGAAAACAAAACTTATAATTTTCCAATGTGGGACAAGTTCAAAACTGGGTTTTTGTAAGAGAAAACTGATTTTTTCAAACAAGTGTACAGGTGCAATTTCTCATGTAATTGACCAATCAAACCCATTGGATTTAATCTCTTATGAGATTAAAATCCAACAATCCCCTACATTGATTGATCAATTACATAGTTCTCTCTCAATCCAAACTACTATGACATAGTTATGCATACAAAAGGTGTTTATCAACTTAAATCTCTTGTTAGTATAGTTATCTTAGAGCTTTGTCAAAGTTATTGGTAGTAAGACCTTAAACCAACTACTCTCAAGACAGACCGGAGACACCTATACACATAAAAATGTTCAGTCTCTGCAAGAGTTTCAAATTTTGCTCAGCACTGTTATGGCCATGTGCTTCTTTCCTGGTTTCATGAACAATCCCAAGAGCAAACCCAAACCCTCATGAGAAGCGGGACCACTTCTATGTTCACATAGGTGAAGTTCCACTATGTGCTTCGTTATTTGACACATTTCAGAACTTCATTAAGAGTTTATCTCAACCTTTCATCATAACGGACAACAATGTTTATGTTGTGATGGGAAATTTCTTAATGTTAGTGCTAACAGTCACATTGTTGTAACTTGTTGTTACCCATTAAACCCAATACTAATGGATTTTCAGTTCAGGTTGGGTTACCATTACAGGTGACTAAGTAAAGGGTTTTAATCCCATATCTTTGGTTGTTATTCTTACCAATTCTCTGGCTAAACCCTTGGTAAGAGGATCAGCCAAGTTTTTACTTGACCTCACATAGGTTATAGTGATGACTCCATCTTGAATCAGTTGCTTAACAAATTCATGTCTCAGACTTATATGTCTGGATTTACCATTGTAGGTACCACTGTAGGCCCTTGACAGAGTTGTCTCACTATCACAGTAAATGGAAATTTGAGGCATAGGACTAGGCCAAAGTTTTATATTCAATAATAAATTCCTAATCCATTCAGCCTCTTTTCCAGTAGCCGCTAAGGCTATGAATTCGGATTCCATGGTCGAGTGAGATATACAAGTTTGTCTCTTGGATGCCCAAGAGATCGCACCCTCACCAAGGACAAAAATCCATCCAGATGTGGACTTGTTATCTCCATTACCGGTAATCCAACTTGCATCAGTGTACCCTTCTAGTACAACTGGATAATCACAATATAACAAGCCAAGTTCCAGGGTTCTCTTAAAATACCCAAGAACTCTCCCAATTTCCTTCCCAGTGCTCTGCACCGGGATTACTTGTAAAACCGACTGAGTTTACTTACTGCAAATGCAATATCAGGTCTGGTACAAAGCATAGCATACATCAAGCTCCCTACTGCACTAGCATACTCAAGTTGTGCAATTGCTCTATTAGTATTTTCTACTAGTATTATACTAGAATCATATGGGGTGCTATATTCTTTAAAACCTAAATGTTTAAATTTCTCAAGTACTTTCTCAATATAATGTGATTGGCTTAGTGCATAGCCCCTACTATGCTTTTTAACTTTTATTCCCAAGATGGTATCTACTTCTCCTAAATCTTTCATCTTGAAAATAGAGGAAAAGTAGTTTTTAGTTTCATTTATGCCAACCATATTTGTACCCACAATAAGCATATCATCCACATAAATACACATAATTACTTCATAATTTTTAGTGAATTTTGAGTAGATGCATCTATCAGCACTATTATGTTTAAAACCAAAAGCTAGAAATGCAATAATCAAATTTCTCATTCCACTATTTAGGTGCTTGTTTTAATCCATATAGTGATCTAACCAGTTTACAGATTTTCTTCTCGTTTCCAGGAAGAACAAATCCTTCTGGTTGTTCCATGTAAACCTATTCATTTAAATCACCATTTAAGAAAACAGTTTTAACATCCATTTGGTGAACAAATAAATGATAAATGGATGCTAATGCTATAAGTGTTCTAATACAAGTTGTTCTAGCCACTGGTGCATAGGTGTCAAAGTAATCAATCCATTCCTTTTGGCTAAATCCTTTGGCTACCAATCTAGCTTTAAAAGTTTGCACAGTTCCATCTATGTTGTATTTTCTTTTAAACACCCATTTACATTTTATTGGTTTTGATCCTGGAGGCAATTCTACTAGTACCATGTGTTATTTGACATTATTGAATCAATTTCATCATTTATAGCTTCCTTCCAAAAGACAGCATCTCTAGAGGTCATGACCTCACTATAGGTTTTTGGATCATTTTCAATGTTTAGGACAATGGGTATTTTATTTAAAATCTTCTCTCTATCAGCCTCAACCAAAAATACAATTGACTGAGTAGAGATAAAATCCGAACATAAGTGTTTCTCTATTCTTTGTCTTTGACTTTTTCTAAGTCCTATTGTAGGTGTTATAGTTGTGTCATTTCTTCTTTCAATCTCATTATTATCAACAGGTATTGAGATCTGAGTTTCTCTGTCATTTTCTTTGGATTCATTTTCTGCAGGTTCAGAATACAATTTATTTTCAAAGAATTCAACATCTCTATTTTCAATTATTATGTTGGACTCTAAGTCTATAAGCCTATAGGCCTTGCTATGTTCTACAAATCCAACAAACATACTTTTCTTATCTCAGAGTCCAAATTTCGTTCTTTTAGGATCTGAAACTCCATAATATGCTAAGCACCCCCACACTTTTAGATATGTTAAAGTAGGTTTTCTTCCTGTCCATAATTCATATGGGCATTTGTTATTAACTCTAGAAACAATTTTGTTATGTAAATGGCAGGCTGTTAGGAGTGTTTCCTCCCACAGGTTTAATGGTGCATTAGCTTTTAACAACATGCGGTTTATCATTTCTGTAAGTGTTCTATTTTTCCTTTCAGCCAGGCCATTTTGCTGAGGGGTATAAGGAGCAGAACACTGATGTATTATTCCAAATTCTTCATAGAAAGAATTAAACTCATTTTTAAAGTATTCAGCACCCCTATCACTTCTAAGGATTTTTATCATCTTTTCTAGTTGATTTTCAACTTCAGTCTTACATAGTTTAAACAAGTCAAAAGCTTCATCCTTAGTTCTCATAAGGTAGACATAGGTGTACTTAGAAAAGTCATCTATAAATGTTATGAAATATCTCTTGCCTCCTCTAGTTAATACACCATTGAGTTCACAGATGTCGGAATGGATTAGTTATAGAAATCGAGAATTTCTCTCAACACTAGGGGAATGTTTCTTAGCCATTTTAGATTTTACACATATTTCACATTTTCCAATTGATTCATTACTGTAAGCAATTATACCTAGTTTGCTCATGTTTTTTATGGATTTAAAATGCAAGTGTACTAATCTATCATGCCATAAAGAGAAAGAATCAACAATATAAGCAGAAACTTTTCCTTCATTAATACTTAATCTGAACATACCATTACAACCATATCCCTTTTCCAACAAATATTCCGTTTTTGGATATGATTAGTTTGTTGGATTCAAAGTGAATCCCCTCTTACAAATAAGATTTACTGAGACCAAGTTCTTTCTAATGTCAGGAACATGGAGAACATTCAGGAGAGTTAGTGTCTTTCCGGGGGTGAAGTTCAACTCTACGTTGCCTCTTCCAGCAACTTTGGCACATGTTTGGTTTCCCATCTGTACCTCCTGGCCATTAGTCACTTCTTCATATGTCTTGAATAAGGACTTGTCCTTACAAACATGGATTGTGGCGCCTGAATCAAACCACCATCCAGAAGACGATTCTGCCATGTTGACTTGAGTAATCATGGCCACAAGATTGTCTTCTACAATGTTTGCAGACTTGGTTCTGCCTTTCCGATATCGATAGACTCGAGCATAATGCCCCTTCTTTCCACAAACATAGCATGATCCTTTCTTATTGTTGTTCTTTTTGAAGTTCCCATCCTTCTTCTTTACTTGTAATGCAGGGTTAGTCTTCTTCGATCCGTTTTCCACAAAATTTACCTTAGAGTTCAGCATACCGGTCAAGGTCTTATCCCTATTGTCTCCAATTCGAGACTCTTCTTCAATATGAAGGTGTTGCTGAATTTGCTTCAAGGTAAATTCTTCAGCCTTGTGTAGAAGCTTCTTCTTGTAATCCTTCCAAGAGGGTGAAAGTTTGGCAATGATTGCTCCCACTTGGAAAGATTCAGGAAGGATGATATTAAAGGATTGAATTTTATTGACTATCACCAGTAGTTCATGAACTTGCTCCAGTATAGGTTTATGGTTGTTCATGGTGAAGTCAAAGTATTCTGCAATAAGATACTTATTCGTACCTGCTTCTTGCACCTTGTATTTGAATTCCAGGGCCTTTTAGATTTCTTTTGGAGATGTAAGTTCCTTGTAGATGTTGTAGAGCCGGTCTGGTAAGGCATTCAATATGTGTCCTCGGCACAGAAGTGAGTCATCTTCCCGTTTTGCTCTTTCCTTCTTTAGTTTCTCAGAGTCTTTGTCAGTGGGTTCAGGAAGTATTGCAGATTCGGGTCCAACAGATAGTATAGTTTTAGTGTGGTCAGAAAGAAGATCATCTTATATTTCCATCGGCTAAAATTTGCTCCATCGAACTGGTCTAGTCGAACAAGATCTTGGTTCATCATCTTGATCGAAGTCATGCTTGCTTCCGCCTCCATTGCAAAATAACGTTCTAAAATTGTTGGTGAAGATGGGGTCACTGTAACTTAGGAGGAGAAGCTCTGAGGCGCGTCTGAAGACATTGTCTTTAGAAAGTTATTTAACCCCACTCAGTTTTACTGAGTTTGCTGTTGGGTTACATGCAAATTCGTTCCCAGGATACAACAGAGCCTTGGGCGAGAATCTGCAACCAGCAAAGTTGAAGAGTCTCCAAAGAAACCTTCTGTGAGACTGTAGCAGACAGGACTGAAAGAGAGAGAGATAGTGAATTTCGAAATTCTGTTTTTGGAGTCAGATTCATGCTCCTTAAATAACTTGTGAAGAGGTATGAGGAAAAGGTAGGTGCTGGTTTAGAGAAGGCACCTTGAACAGTCACAATTTCAACCATTGTGATTGTTTAAAAAGTTGTTAACAATTGGTGACTGTTAACTTTGAATTGTGCATCTTGATCACACCCGATCGAATCGTGACCGTTGATCTCATCAATGGTGATCAACAGTCATCAACGTACCAAAACCAGAGCCGCCCATCGCAAGCCACGCGGGTGCGAGCAAAGTGCACCACACACACGCGTGCACACGCGTGCGCGCGCATTGTGCGGTATCGAATCCCCATACTCTCCTCTACTAATTCTAAGGAGTATAAATCAGCTCCTATTGAAATATTGAAAACAAAACTTATAATTTTCCAATATGGGATAAGTTCAAAACTGAGTTTTTATAAGAGAAAAACTGATTTTTTCAAACAAGTGTACAGGTGCAATTTCTCATGTAATTGGCCAATCAAACCCATTGGATTTAATCTCTTATGAGATTAAAATCCAACAAACGTAGTCCCTATTAATATGCGGAATGGTGAGAACATGCATCGTGTTTGAATCGATTTTCGACGGGAGATGCGGGACCGCATCAAGATCACAATTTCTCCTGCAATCATTTCTGGACCTTCGAGGACTTTGTTCAATTTTTATAATAATGAAATAAGTCAGTACATATCCAACGAGATATTTGTTGGTTCTCTGCATCAAAGAACATTTCAGGAGAAGCGCTGAGGATCTTAGCTTAAAGCTTTACTAATAAAGGATTTGGCTCTTTGCCTGACATAAACACAACGAAATTGCCAAATTTCACTTCGGAGGGAGCTATATTAGGAATTGATGTATTTCTTTCGCCGTTATAATTCTTAGTATTATATGGGTCTTATTGGTTTAGGAGCCCGATATGCGGATAATCCACTGCTGAGGATATTCTTATCTCCTAATTATCTCTGCGGCCGGCCGGCGGGCCTCATAATCTTTTGATAATAAAAGATGTTTTATGTGGATGCATAATTATTAAGTGGAGTCTTTTGGTTTTATCCTGTTGGAGTTTGAGACTCGAGAATCGCATAAACCAACTTCTTTTTGGAGTTTGGACATGAACGAATCATCAATTTAATCAACTTCTTTTTCTCCAGAAACCACTAAATCGGATGCCCCCCATTCCCCAATCATCAAATAAATTATAAATCGATCGGCGATTTCATAGCCCAGCGACAGACACAATAAGCAATAGTACATGGAGGTTTTTATTTTTATTAATTGCAAGTATATGACAATATCATCAAGAAAAAAATACTTGTTTCTACAATCATCGAGCCTAACAAAATATACCGGTTCTACTCGAATTATAAATGGCCCTGATACTGAACATGGACTATACATCTGCATGTCCTGAGCAGAATCAGATTGGTTAAAGGTTTCTACATTTACATAACAAATGCCGTTCTTCAACATTATTTGGAGTCTCCAAGAATGAATAACTTGAGGCTCAAAGCGATTGCTTTTATTCTCCTTCCTCCACTCGTATTTTTTTTTCTTTTTTTGTACCCGTGGCTCATAGGGGTGTAATTTGGGAGCCCATCCACATTTTTACATGGACTAAGTTTGGATTTTCAGTCCTCAGGTTAGGCTTGGGTCCAAAGTTTAGGTAGCCTCAGTCTGACCTGACTATACAAATACTTCCATGTATATATAGATACATATTTACATGCATCATGTATGCCTACATAAACACATATTTATATTAAATTTTAGTGAGGGATGAATTTGAGCCTTAACTAGGCTTGAGCCCAATATGAGTGCATCAAATTTTAGTATAGGCCAAGCTTAGATTGGATAGGTTGTCCTTAACCTCAAGCTCAGTCTGGACTCAAGCCTTAAACCCAATTCCTTGAGTTGGTCCTGGATTGAGATTAAACCTAGAACAAGGTTTATTTAAACACTATGACTGTTCAGCAGGCTGTAGAATTAATGATAAGATTTTGCATCAATAATAAAATACATAGGGCCCATGAATTTATTACTGACATAAAACCTTATCATCAGTTCTACAGCCCGCTGAACCATCATCACATTCAGCTAATCCGAATTCTTAAACCTGACCCAACCGTGGCAATTAGTGGGAGATGGTCCCAAGCTCTAGTACAACCAGCCAACGACCTTACCAAATGACCAAGTTGGCACCGCTAGTTTCTTTTTTTTTTTTTTAGTCCAAGCAAAGTTTAAGTGCCTGTTTTAATTTTTGGGAGGGCGGAAGTGCAATGGCTTATGACATTCTGAGGTGGTAGATGGCCTTTAGCTATGTTTGATAAAAATTCCAAAAATCCCAATTTGGTTGTCTATCAATTATTTTTTTGAACGGTTTACTTCAGCCTTTTTAGATGGCTTATCTAGAGTGTGTCAAAGCGGTTGAAGCAAGCAACTGAGCTGATAGCCAGGGCGGTTCAATTGCTTTGATGCACTTCAATCAGATAAGCTATTTAAAAAGTTGAAGTGAACGGCCCTAAAAATAACTGATAAACAGCCTCAGCATCACATAAGTCCCAGTCACCTCTTTGGCATGGGCAAAAATCAAGGATAAGGAGAATGGACAACAAGTCGCTGGGCAAAGACTTCGACACCACATAAGACCCAGTCACCTCTTCGGTATGGGAAAAATCAAAGATCAAGGAAAGTGGACTACGAGTCGCTACCAAAGCCTAAGGACTAAGGTGCCGAACTGGCAAAGACTTCGGCACCACATTAGACCCAGTCGCCTCTTTGGCATGGGCAAGATCAAGGAGAGTGGAGTATGAGTCACTCCTAGACCCTAAGGGCCAAAGTACCGAAGTAGCGAAGACCTCATCACCACATAAGAACCAATCGCCTCTTCCGCATAGACAAAATCAAGGAGCGAACTACGAGTCGCTCCTAGAGCCTAAGGAATTGAATCGACGCTTACGAGCTCATCGAATTATTCATTTCGACCAAAAGGAGAAATTTACTCCATTCGTCGAGTTACTTTCAACTCGGGAGTGGGGGACAAATGATGAGGGCGGATTTGGCCCTCCAATGATTTTGTGACACATGGCACCTCGGAACAACTAGGAGACACCTGGAATCACTTTGGCAACAACTTGCCTTAGCCAAGTTGATGGTGTCCCACCTGGCGGCCTGGCAGAGGCACAACCAGGCGGCCTGGCCCTGGTGCGAACTGGCGGCCTGGCCTAGGTGCTAACCTGGCGACCTGCTTGACATGCTCGGCAACAAATTCGGCATGCATATCCGAACACTCCCACGATCCTTGGAAATTAGCCCACGTGCTGAATGGTCTGGAGGGTGGTCAACGTGCATGGCGGTTACCCTAGAGAATCTCGGACCACTTAGACGACTTCTTAGAAATCTCGGATATGGTGCGTGAAGCCCACGCCAAACAATGCCTATATAAAGGCACCAACCCCAATGGCAAGAGAGGCAAGTAAGCCAGTAAGCAAATTCTAGCTCTCAAACTTTGTGATTTTTAGCTCGCAGTCTACTACAAGAGTACTGACTTAAGCATCGGAGCGACCTCGCCGGGTTAGCCACCCCGGGTCCTCTGACATTTGGTTCCTTGTAAGTCTCTAAAGAGCAACGAAGCTCATCAATCCAGCTCGTCACCAGGCAGCTCGCCACCTCACAAGCAACTCTTTACCTGGTCAGCCCTGCACCTCACAGGCAGCTCGGCACCTGGTCAGCCCCGCACCTCACAAGCAGCTCGCCACCTGGTCAGCTCGGCACTATATTAAGCTCGCCACCTAGCCTGCCCAGCTCGACTCTGCTCGGTAGCCAAAGCTCTTCACTTTGGCCTGAGTCATCGACCACTTGGAAGCAGACCAAATGACGAAGTACTTAGCCAAAAAATAGAGCCATCACCAAAAAATCGATACATCATTAATAATTATTATTAATTAATAATTAATATTATTAACAATTACTATTAATTAATTATAATTATTATTACTAATTATTAGTATTTTTAATTACTATTAATTAAGAATAAGAAATATTATTAATTAATATTTATTATTATTATCACTAGTTAATAATTAATAACTATTAATTATTATTATTACTAATTAATTATTTAAATTTATTATTACTAATTAATATTTAATAATTATTATTTATTGCTAATTATGATTAATTAATGTTCAATTTATTATTCATTGTTAAGTAATTATTTGTATCATTGTTATTAATTAATTAATTATTCTACTTATTATTAATAAATTATTATTATTATTTAATAATTTATTATTATTAATGACTAATATTATTAATTATTTATAAAAATTATTCATATTCAATAATTTTATTATTAATTAATTTCAATTATTGTTAATTTATGCATTACTGATTATTTATATTATTAAAAACTGTATAGTACTATATAATATTATTATTGATTATTAATTGTTAATAATATTAAGTACTAATTAGTCATTAATGAATTGATATTAATATTATTGTTATTATTATTATGTGTTATTAATAATTTTATTTATTAAGACATAATTATTCATTCATTAATTAATAATATTATTCTTAAATAGTTATTATTAATTATTCATTAATTAATAATATTATCCTTTAAGTACCTATGGTCATTTGCTTTTAAGGTTCAAAAAAGGGTAAAATCATCAAACGGTCAGCGAATCAGCAAATAAATTTGTTGACCGTCCGAACTGTACTTTGCATATAAGCTCCGTCATATTAAATGATAAAAGCAATCGAACTGTCATAAAATCGCTGAACGCGTACGATGATGATTCAGAAATCAGCGTTCAATGATACGAAACATGCCCTAGAAGCCCTTTTGGGAGGGCTGATTGGGCCCTATATAGATGGCCTCTAAACTATGTTTGATGAAAAATCGGAGAGCCCAAATTTTCTGTCTATCAATCTATTTTTGGACTGTGGATCATATGTGATAAAGAATGGCCCGGTGAAGAAAGCTGAGGGCAACTCAGAGGGCAGTCTCCCTCGTGGTAGATCTTAAATTCCCCTCGGTGGTCAGATAGTCTTCAAGTTATCTCGGCACTCAATGGACATCCTTCTTCCATACCTTGGTCTCTTGACTCCTTTTTTCACTTTCTAAGAACTTTGTCTCTATTTCTTTTGTTTTTGTTAAAAGAAACATAAATTCTGTGGCTCATACTTTGGCCTCCATGGCCAATTCTTTTGTTAGGGAGGAATTTGGTCAAGGTTCAAAGTATTGATGCAGGCAATAAGCCGTTAGGGTGTATTGGCTGTATCATTCCTTTTTTTGTTTTTTTTTTTTTCCTTCAAAACTGATTCAGAGGGATCTGTTTATGTCCCAGCTACCTTCTGAATAAGGCCCTAACCTGATACAACCCCGTAGGGGCATATAGGGAAGAACCCATACAATATGTATTGGCCAATATGGACAGATATATAACAATTTTTTTAACCTTGATTGTGGTTTAGGCCTCCCCCTTTTCTAGACAGTGTTTTCTTTTGCAATAGAAGTTTTCTTTTATTAAAAAAAAAAAAATCAATTTTTAGACTGTCTGCTGCTCAGCTTCAGCCTCTTTAGATATCCTATCTAAAGTGTCTCAAAGTGGCTGAACTAACTTAGCTGATGGCCAGGGTGGATCAGTTGATTTGATGCACTTCAGATAAACTACTAAAAAAGTTTGAAGTAGACGGCCCTAAAAATAACAGTTGAACAGCTGATTTGGACTCTCCAGACTTTTCACCAAACATAACTTACAAGCTATTACCACATTGGAAATTCATAAACCGCTGTACTTCAGCCCTCTCAAATGGGCACCGTCCAGCTCATCCAGCCCAAACGGGCAATAATATACTGGCCTAACCAGTGTTTTCAAATTGCCGTTGACCTGAATGATTAGATCATTCAGCCTAAAAACCATTCAGACAATTGGTTTTTCTTTAGCAAAAACCATTCATTTGGTCAGTGATCCACTGATTCGGTGATCAAACTATTGATCCATTTGAACCGAATGATCAAATTATCGACTCAAAAATCAGTAATCAGAACAATTCTAATTTCGAATCGGTTTTTAAAACCTTGGGTGTAATAGTCGAATATGACTACGAAAATCAAACAGATGGAATATAAGTGGATCCAAGTTCAGGTCCGAATTTGCATCACTGAACCACATTATGACGGAAGATGGAACTGGTACATGGACAACAACACCATGATCCACACGTAACGGAATGGAAATCCAATAGAAAACACCATGATCCGAAGTCCGAACTGGTTACAGTAATTGCATGATATTGACCAATGGGCTAGTGCCCAACAAAAGGAACCTTAACATGGCCCATGTTACATGGGGATTGGGCCGGCGTGACTCCAATCTAATTTAACGTGGATCTTCAAAAAAAAAAATCTAATTTAACGTGGTAAGTCTCTCCTGAGTGGCTGAGTGGCTGAGTCCTGTGATGCTGAATTGACGGACGTATTATGAGTGCCTACCAACATCGGGAGCCGTAGAGGATACGGAGTTTACATTTACGAGTCCACGCAGACGCGGTAATGACGGTCAAAACTCAATGCTCTCTTTCTTTCATTTGTGATTGTGAAGGATAGAGATTAGAATTGTCATGCTGGACCTCCAAGCTGCAACTTGCAACCTAATATTATGGTGGTTGTAATGCTACACTGCAGCGTGTTGAGTCATCCAAGTAACTTGGACTTGGTTGAAACTTGAAAGGTTGAGAGTGTTGGAGGATTATAGTGAGACGACATGTACCGTAACATAAGCTTTTTTAATTAATATATTATCAAGTAAGAAGATTGGCTTCCATCTTTCTACAAAAAGGAAACTAGCTATATATTTAATTAATTAGATTCTGGTTCTCAATTTCGTTAATTTTCACCACGCCCTATTGGTTACGTATTCTAATTCTTGTCACTTGGCCAAATGATTACAATCTGACGAATAGTAATCATTCGGATCCCATCAATTAGGATCTAAGGTCATTTATTTTTGAGCATTTTTCTTAAATTCATCACGATTTTTTAAAATGTTTAAAATTCACCATGTCACTAACTTGACATTAAATGGACTAACTGGTGTTAATATATTATCATTTTAATCTTCATAGAAAAATATAAATTATAAATAAAATAAATTAATGGGTATTAATATATTAACACTTTAATATTTAGACATGAAAAAAAGGAAAATGTCCAAAAAAATACTTTCAAATATAAAATACATAAAAATATAAAAATTGCAAATAAAATAACAAATTATTTTCAAATTATAGAAACTATAGAAATTGAAAAACAAAATTAAAAGATAAAAATTGTAGAAGAAAACCAAAAATTATAGAAAAACACAAAAACTGTAAATAAATAACAAAAATACAGTAAAAGTTATAGATTGTAGAAAATAGAAAAATGTAAAAAACAGAAATTACAAAAAACATTGGAATTATAATAAAACACTATAAGGCAAAAAAAAAAAAAAGCAAGAAGTTTGAAATTTGAAAAAGACCATTTTTCCATTTAAGAGTAATTTTGTCATAAAAATTGTTATTTATGTTTACATAGACCTTTACCTTTCTATTAAGAATCATTAACGGTACACTACTGCTATAATGAAAAGTAAGTTTTGAAAAATAAAAATTTAATAACATAGTGAGTTTTAAATATTTTGAAAAGTCGATGAACTTAAGAAAAATGTTGAAAATTCATGATTAATTTTTTAAACAAGTATAAATAATAAATTGTACTGGGATATAACAGAAGCTTCCATGTTTGACACACGAGACAGAGAGATGTATCTACGAATATGGATCTCTACCTGACATCATCTCGACTAGAAAAAATATCAAACATCCAACGCTACAATTAAATAGACTTCGATTTCTGAGCATGATGTCAAACAAGAAAGAAAGACTTCAGACAATGAACCATTTCCTTCCCTTCTTCACGAGGAATACATAGAATGAAATTCGTGCTTCCCCTTCACAAACGTTTATAAATTTACCCAAGAACCTCTCTCTCTCTCTCTCTCTCTCTCTGGTGAAGAAGAACTGACGGATGATGTTGCACCCGTACCGTCTCCTCCTCGTCCACCTTTTCATCTCCTCCGCTCTCTCTGTTGATTTCCTATTCAATTCCTTCAATGACAACACGAATCTTAAACTCGTTGGGGATGCTCGAGTTGATCCGTCTGTCATTAAATTAACAAAGGCCTCCGATGGGTACTCCGTCGGACGAGCCTTCTTCGAATTTCCAATCCGCATGAGAAATAACTCTAATTATCTCTTATCCTTCTCGACCTCATTTGTTTTTTCCACACTCCCTCCAACCGGTCCAAGCCCTGGTTATGGTCTTGCCTTCGTTCTCTGCAAGTCTATCTCTTGCGGCATCGGCGATGATGACACGTCGTACCAATACTTTGGTCTATTTCCCAACTCCACCCGGCGTTCCTTTGCTCCTATCCTAGCCGTTGAATTCGATACCGGCTACACCCCAGGAACCAACGATCCGGATGGAAACCACGTTGGTGTTAACCTCAACAATATTAACACCTCCGAGGTTCAGAAAGCCGAATACCATGACCACGACGGTAACGTAGTCCCTATTGATATGCGGAATGGTGAGAACATACGTGTTTGGATCGATTTCGACGTGAATCAAGAGACCGCTCCCGAGATCAAGGTCACAATTGCTCCTGCAGGCGTTTCTCGACCTTCTCAGACTTTGTTCAATTTTTATGGCAATGAAATAGACGAGTACATATCCAACGAGATGTTTGTTGGATTCTCTGCATCAAAGGATACTTCAGGAGAAGCGCAGAGGATCTTAGCTTGGAGCTTTACTAATAAAGGATTTGGTTCTTTGCCTGATATAAACACAACGAAATTGCCAAGTTTTATACCGCATCTTCCACATTCGCAACCGTCATATTCTCTAGGAGATATATTTGGAATCGCTGTTTCTTCTTTCGCCGTTATAATTTTAATCTTATTTGGGTCGTATTGGTTTTGGCGAAAGAAGAGGAAAAGCGAAGAGGAGGACAACATCGAAGAATGGGAACTTGAGTACTGGCCCCACCGGTTCTCATTCCAAGAGCTTAAGGAAGCAACAAATGAATTTTCAAAAGAAAATCTTCTAGGATTCGGTGGTTTTGGCAAAGTATACAAAGGAACTCTACCCAATAACACGGAGGTTGCAGTCAAATGCGTCAACCAAGATTCCAAACAGGGATTTAGGGAATTCATGGCAGAGATCTCAAGTATGGGCAGGCTGCAACACAAGAACTTAGTTCACATGAGAGGGTGGTGCAGGAAAGGCAGCGAGTTGATGTTGGTCTACGATTATATGCCTAATGGCAGCCTCAGCAATCGGATCTTTGACAAGCCGAACCAACTTTTAGGGTGGGAGGGACGGCGAAGGGTGCTCGTCCATGTAGCAGAGGGCTTGAATTACCTGCATCATGGGTGGGACCAGGTGGTGCTGCATCGTGACATCAAGTCTAGCAATATATTGCTGGATTCAGAATTGGAAGGTCGGTTAGGGGACTTCGGACTGGCCAAATTGTACCAACACGGGACCGGGGGGCAAGCACCAGGTACGACAGGGGTGGCGGGTACGCTTGGGTATATGGCACCGGAGCTGGTGAACATGGGTGCGACGGCATCAAGCGATGTCTATAGTTTTGGGGTGACGGTGCTGGAGGTAGCGTGTGGACGGAGGCCAATTGACTTGCGATGGGATGAGCCTTTGTTGGTTGATTGGGTGAGAAAGCTTTATGCACAAGGAAGGCTTTGCGAGGCGGCAGACGCAAGAGTTGCCGGAGAGTACAGAGTGGAGGATATGGAGACAGTGTTGATGTTAGGGCTGGCTTGTTGTAATGCCGACCCTCTGCAGCGACCAACGATGAAGGATGTGTTGGGCATACTGACGAGTGCAGAGGGGTCGGCCCCAGTGCGGAGTTTATTGTCGGAGCTTGCGCATGGTAGTGTTGGTGCCGGCAAGCCGCTGGAGATGGAGATGACATTATCAGGTACAGGTGGTAATGAATCACCTCCACCTCCCAAGTTATGCACGTCAGTTTATATCCCTATCAGGAACAGCTACGGAGGTTAAGATCCTTTCAGATTTGGCCTTGGATATGTATCAAGAAGCCAAGACATGCTGCGCTCTCTTTTGGCAATGCGAGGAAAGAAACCAATTGGAATTGGAATGAATACATGCCCACCCAATACACAGAAATCGATCGAGAATCCGCCGGCCGGTACCGGTGGGGAGCCGGCTGCTGGCCCTCCCATGAATCTTATACTAATTAATCAATACGGGTATGGGGCTAGTTGAGGTCCGGTCCAATACGGGGTTGGGGCCAGGTCTCAATTCCAAAGAATGGAAATGCATCAACCCGCCACGCCACTGGCTTAAACAAGGAACTGAGGAAGGTGGAGTGCAGATATATTAGGGAAGGGTAGATTCCTTCATTTCTGTGGTAGCCGGCGCGCCGCGTGTGTAGTATCTTGTCCAACACTGTCACTATCACTTGTTGCTAATTAATCCATGAAGTGAGGATATAAGGATGTTTTATCTTTTATGGTTTTGTTTTGTTTAATCATTTTATTTTCCTTGGAGATTGACCCGAATGAATCATCAATTATTCCTCCTCTTTAATTATTTATTGTTTGATTTTGTTGTTGAATTCATTCGTACTTTCAAACTTTGAATTTTTCGGGATGGGTTGCGGTCAGCTTTTATTATACCTAGACTATGCATGCAATTTGTTACAGATGACAAAAGGGATTGGGATTCTATCGTTGTCATTTTGTGAATCTGCTGTCGAATTCCACACCAACTAACACCCCGAATCCAACGACTAATAAATACATACAAAATACAAATATGTGGATATAAATACAGGTTTTACATTTTACAAATTTGTATTAATACTTGTTCCAAACTGAGCCATATGAATTCATTTGAGCTAACATCGAATCAGCAAGGATGGAGTCCGCCTCCGGACACCGGCCCGGTATTATAAATTTATAATTATAATTCTACTGGAGGTTTTGTTCCTTTCGATATGAATGACGACAAGATTGTCACAACAACAAGTACAATGAATTCTCTAATGTAAAGGTTGAATATGAAACTAATTTGTATGCCTTCCAAAGTGTCTTATAACTCAATCAAGGCTGGTTTACAACTGATTTGAAACTTGAACAAACAACAATTGAATGTGTTTACCTATAGGTTTCTTTTAGCAATTAGTTTGCTAATTCTAATCGACAATTAGAAGAAGGTGATGGCAATAAAACTGTACATCCTAACCTTTTTTTTTTTTATTTGGACTTTAAAAAAAAAAAATCTAGGGTAATCCTTATTGAATTGGAAAATGACATTTAACAAGATCCCTAATCCTTATTGAATTAGAAAATGGCAATAATTCTATTAATTGACTCTCAACAAATCAACTCTAAGAATCCTTCTCCAACCCAAAGAATAATTAGGGAGAGTAAGCTTGTATGGTGTGGGATCCATAGGAGTCCACTTAGAACTAAAATAGAAACACAAAGTGCTAATACAAGTGGGAGCCACATGGTTGAATTCTCACTTATCTTTAAGTGGGGATGCACTCATGCCTATTGGGCCTATTATTAGGTCCATCATGTTTTATATGTCTAGCTTTGCCACCCTCAGAGCCCAAACCCTTTGGTCTTAAGGCTCAGTTTGGAAAGAGTATAAATGCAAATACCTACAGTGCAAATACATACAGTTTGGAAAGAGTATAAATGTAAATACATACAAAATATAAGGTTTTGCACTCTACATATTTGCATTTGTACTCTTGGAAGGAGTACAAATAGGAATATGTAGAGTGTAAAACCTTATATTTTATATTATTTTGTATGTATTTGCACTGTACATTTTATATTTGTATGCGGACTCCTTCCAAATTCAGCCTAAGTGTGTATCAGGTAAACAGGCTTAATAAACACTTACAGTGCACCCATTTTGCCATTAAAACCCAACACTGAAACAAGGGAAGGATTTATTCCCTACTTTTAGAACAAGTCAGTGCCATGCTTCTTACTCAAATGAATCCCAGAAAATCTTTAATTTCAAACTAGTTTGAAATATACAATTGGTAGATTTAGCATTCATCCAAGGAAATATATCCAAAATATTCACTCTGGCCGACAGAGTGGCAAACCCTATAACAATGATAGCTTTCCATAACTAATCGATAACTGCTTCAACATACTCTGGTATTGACCCCAAAGATACCGCTGGCTAGCATATCAAAAGCAGATATATCAGGATTTTAACATAGTGCCATTATCAAGCCTAGGATTGTATGCAATAATTCAAAGACTCCACTAATCATAAAGTCCATGAATTTACTAGAAGTGGTCAAATTCAACATTTCACAAGTACCAGCATTGGTGCTTTGGGTCTAGACCTGGCAATTGAGACAAACTGCTCCTTCACACAAGGCAACATGAATGCATCAAGCTTAACACGATGAGCTATCTAGGTTGATCCATTGATTGGGAACACTTAGATTACATATCAATTATGAGTGTCTCAAATATAAGATTAGAATCTTTAAATGTAGATTAAGGTCATTACTTAGAAACATGCCCATTAACACATATAATAAGTTGGTTTTATTTAACAAATCTAATATACATAACTATTGGACTTTGATGGCATACACTATTCAACGTAAGGAGCTACAACTACAATTATGTTAAAGTTGGAGCTCTATGCAGAAGGATGCTTGGAAACTGAAAGGGCTGCCGATGCAAGGTGGAATGGTGGATTAGAGAAACTGCACGTTAGAAACTAGGGCTGATGGTTTGTTGTCATTTGGACTTCAAACATCTTTTGTATAACAAAATATTATGACATCCGTCACATATTATTAGGAAATAAAAAAAGAGTATCCTCTAATCATCTTCCATCTCCAACAATGGATTTAGCAATCGTCACCTCCTTTGTGAATTGTCTTGTTCCATTTCGACCTCATTGGACCACAAATGACATAGGGTATTATTCATTTATCATTGGTTAAATAACCCATAAAAGCCATCAAGTGCATGGTTTTTCCCAAGATGCTATAGAGCTGCAAACGGATCAAATTGAATTCGGTAAGAGGTATATCCATTTCGATTCAAATTTGAATTCGATTTGGATTGTAATAAAAAAATTGATAATATAATATAATATAATTCATAACTAATTGGATCTTATTAGATCGAATCGAGGGTATACCCGAATTTGATCCAATAACTCAACAGATCCAATCCAATCCAATCCGTATGCATCCCTAGCCAGATCAACCCCAGCATGCAGAGTTTAATACATAAGATCACAATACATGCTGCACTAGACTCTAAGTCTAGAAGTACTTTCCCTTCCTTTTCATACTTTTTCCTTCAAACCAAACATAGCCTAAAAGTATGCTTTCAAATAAATCTCATGTTTCTTCATACATAGCTAGTATAGTGTGAAAAACAAATAAATATTTACATTAAAAAAATTCTATTAAGTGAATGTATATTCACTCTACATATTTTATCCATTTGCATTTGCTTGACTCAAGTTTTGACTTTTTATCTTTTAATCTAGAAATAGAAATAAGCACCTAGTCTTCTCTGCTTTAATAGACGAATTACTAGCTATGCCCTCAACCACTAATATTTGAATTGCACTCTTGCTCTTGGTTTCTGCCACATCAGGAGGGCTGCTCAAAGAACAGACTACTCAAGTAGAAGATTATGTGTAAAAGTCACTTTACTTGCTAGTTATACACCTTTTTTTTTTTTTTTGATGATTACTTGTTAGCTATACACTTACACTGTCAAGTTCACTGCTATGTTACATTTTAATCCTTGACTGCCTAAATTTGCAAACTAAATTACATAACAAGAAAAATAGATGGCTTTACCTCTATGCTATTCATGGAAGTAGATCATTCTTCAGCAGGAACACACACCAAGAAAGTACCAAGGTGAAATTAGAGGGAAAAGTTGAGGGAGTGGAAACTGAAGTAAGGCTTGCTTCTCTTGGCTTCAATCTTGGGACCTTGTGAGTTTTTCTTGCAGAACGATGCCACTGACTCTTTCATTGATTCGGGTCCACAGACTAGAACTCCTATATTTGACCCCCCAGACTGAGTTGGAAATTGAGCAAGTATGTCTGCTTAGATCACACAAAAACATACACATTAAGATAGAACTTCCAGATCCAATGTTAATGACTGTTGAATTAAAAGCAATGAAATTTAGTTTCCTAAACAAGTTACCAAGGAAATCTTAAGAAAATAGTACCTTGAAGGTTGGGCCTCTTTCCAAAATGGATTTCGTGTTCTTCAAGTGTATCCCCTGCTTCAATGGAAATCGCTTCAGTGCTCTTGTGTTGATTACGGGAGACCTGAAAATTTTCTTTCTTCATTCTTCTCCATCTCATAAAAGCCAGGGCCAAAGTGGTGCAAGATACTGCAATAAAAAATGAGCATATAAGGAGAAGATCTGTAACCCATGATGGGTTCTTCTCAGATGCTTTCCTTTCATGATGAAGAAAGGCACGGCTTAAGCACCCAAGTAAAATGAGGAAAATAATGGAGGAAAACCCAGCTGCAGAAGCCATCCAAACTAAGCTTTCAAATCCAAACACTGCATGAGTCGAGTAATTTCTCTTGAAGTTGACTGTCTGAACCTGAGAGAGCTCACTCAGAAATTCTCTTAGTGTTGTACTAGATCTTTCTTCTTGAGTTACAAAAACTTTTAGTTTTATACTGTTTCCTTGCTCAGCCTTCTGGTTCAAAATTACAGATGAGATTGGGTTTAACAGACTGATATCTTGAGACTTCTTCACAACATATATCAGTTGTATCTGTGTCAGAAATTTGCTCCTTTTGCTCTTTGGAGAAGAAGCAATTTCCTGAAGAATACTTAGAAATGGGGTTATCCCTATTCCTCCTGCGACAAGAAGTAGGCTGTCATATCTGCAGAAACAGATTGTTTCAGGTTAGGACATAATCAGCCTAATCTATTAGTTTTATCTGAGACAAGGATGAGAACATTACAACAGTTGCTAAATTAAATCCATGCCAGCATTAATTCTGGAATGAAAGCCATGATGAGTCTGTTAAGAGTTTAAATAGAGGTCTTCATGACTCTGATAATTTCTTTCTTTTCTGTACCTGCACGTTTTGTGGTTTTGTTTCCCTTGTTTCAATAAAACTGCACTGCAGCATAGCTTAAGTGTACACTTTTAGTGACCTCAAGAATGAACTTCCACCAATTGGATTTTACAAAATTTCTTACCCACCTCTAAAGCTATGAAACAACTTAAAAGGAATAGAATTTCCTTCTCACCTTAGGAAGTTTGTGGAGGCAGGCCCATAAGGGCCTTCAATTGCAACTTGGAGGCACTTTCCCTGACCAGCACCAGAGTCTAATGCAGCATGTATTGTGTTATAGAGAGTGCTCGTCCACTGGCCTTCACATCTGATTATAATAGATATTGTGTCATCATCCACACAGGAGCTAGAAATTATGCTAAAAGGGTGCCACTGAAACTTTGAGATACTGGGTATCTTCAAAAATATAATACTTGTAGGGGTGTACTTCAATCCTGCAAATAGAAGAGGGCTATTTAAAGAGAACCATCTACTCAATTTTCTTTCCCAATTTAAAAGGATCATTTTTTTTGGGCAAACATCTTCATTCTTGTTACTAGTAAAAGGTTTCTCAAAGAGCAGTATATATTGAATTTTTTTCTTCTGATTTTCTGTCAAACGTAGCAGACTTACTGGGGTGTTTTGAGAGGATAAGTTCTACAGCTTTGCAAGGGAAGATGCGAGCAGAAATAATACAAGTTTCTGGTCGCGACTGTATGATTCGGAGAAGTTTGTCCAGTGCAAAAAAAAAAACCCCAGAGAACACCATGTAGAAATGCCGGTCTCCAGCATGGAACAAGAAGAATACTAAGAATACAGCATACAAATGATGGGTGTTGTAGAAAAGTTCAAACCGCTTCCTTCGTATTTGTGGAAGAGACGTGATCCAGATCACTAGTCCTGTTGCAAGAGCAATCTCACCGGCGAGGTATATCCGCCCTGTTTTTTGCCACAGCCACATCTGTTCATGAAAAAAAGTGTTAACAAGAACTATACAAACCCTAAAAGCACATGAAATTGAAAAAATAAAAAAAATTAAAATGGGTCATGGATAGAACCTTGATTTACCTCATCCTGAAGACGATGTTTAACACCCCAGATGAACAAACTACTAGAGCCATGTAATGTTGCAAAAAATATCATTGATGTGCCAAACCAGACATGGTATCGTACCGAAGCTTCAAACTGGAGACCAAATAGCCTAAATAAAGCCATTCCCCTTAGAATGGGAAAAAGTAGCAAAGCCAGGCACGCTTCCGCTAGCAAACCAAATCTGATCCCCACCCTCATAAACTTAATCTGCCATCTGAAAAATATAGGGCAAATATCAGTTGTTTTAGAACATTTGATATCCAATGAACAGGGATCTATCAAGATAGCTTGTTTGGGTACTCACACTTCCAACTTCAATGATTTTGGAGGTGTCAGCTTCTTGAAGTCCTTGGAGATATGAACATACATTGTCCATAACAGAAAGAATACAAAGAGAGCTGCAATAAGAAGCTCCCAGGTTGATATAATACCCAGAGGGCTATGAACAATAACTGGATTGGAGAGCGTGGTGATTGGGAATCTCTTCTGTCTGTCAACAAGCAGGAACAAGTTTTTTCAGAAATCCAGAAAAATAAAAAAAAAATGATGTCATTTAGTGCAAAAATAATGTAAGAAATCCTTACCTTC
Organism: Nelumbo lutea; assembly: GCF_056320005.1. Lineage (NCBI taxonomy): Eukaryota > Viridiplantae > Streptophyta > Magnoliopsida > Proteales > Nelumbonaceae > Nelumbo > Nelumbo lutea. The sequence goes on from NC_142687.1 coordinate 8,873,162, forward strand.
TTGTTGGCTCCCTAGCACGCAAATGCATGTAAATGAATCCAATTATGGCCACGGCAATAATGGGAAACGAATAAACCGAGAAATCGAGACCTGCAAAACGCAAATCATCCGTATTTCAAATGCTAATTCCCGCCACGGTTCAAATAAGTAGTAAATACTAATACATTTGCGCCGGCTCTGCTATGAGAGTCCCCCGTTACTTGAACACTTTAAAGAGGTAATTAATGTGTATAAACTAGAGAGGTTTCAGTGAAAATTTCTGAAGAAAAATGGACAAGTTGCGTACCGTTGTATCCAAAAAACGTGTTCCTTGCACTGTCTTCGGCCTTGTGCCATGATTTGGTCCATAGTTCTGTGGGTTTAAGGAGCCAGAGGCAAACCCAACTAGCAAAAATCAAGATCATCAACACCTTGAGAACAGTAAGAAGAATAGACGTCATCGGCATGTCTGTTTTTTTTCTTCTTTTTTTTTTTTTTACTTTCTGGCATAAAATTGCAGAGCTGTGAGTTGGAGTCAATTGAGAAGGATTTGATCTCCCTTTTATAGAGTCTGACGGGAGAAACAGAGAGAGAGAGAGAGAGGACACTTCCTTCCCTCTGCAGCGTGCAGCGTACTGAAAGATAGGTCCCCACTCCCCAGTCCCCACCTGTGAAGGGCAGGTTCGTCACTTCTGGAACTGTAGAACCTTAATCGTGGTGGTTCTTCTATATGGGGTCGATGTGATGTTCTCCATTTTCATTAAACCTATCTCAATTTGATTCCACTGTTGGTGATCAGCTAGAGACGAAACAGAGAACTATATTGGATGGATACGCAAATTGTGGGTGGTGGTGGGGTGGCGGTAGTGGTTTTTTGAAAAGTTGTGATGAATTTTAGATATTCTTGGTGAATAATATTTTGAAAAGTTGTGGTGAATGTAAGAGAAATGTTATAAATTCATGGAGAATTTTAGACAATTTCTCTTTCTTATTTGCTCTATATTCCTTGCTAAAAAGCAACAGTCTCAATTAAGAATGTTGGTGACTGGTGAGCTTGCATCTTTTTCATTTATCGTTTGTCAGTTTTAACTTTCAACCGGTTACACACAATTCCAAAGCATGGCATTTGCCCAGTTGGAATTCAGACATTGGATTGAATCTAAGAAACTAATAGATTCGAACTTTATCTGATTTTGATAAAAAAATAAAAGGAGAATCATCCAGACTGGTGCTCCATGTTAATTGTTTCTTTTCACAAATAAAACTAGTGGTGTGCTCTTTTTATAATGAAATGTGCCTCCAATCACAACCCTCCGTGGAATTGGGTAAGCAAAATAAAAAGTTCGGTTGTATTGATACCATCATATAATATAATATATAAAATAAAGGCTGCTGCTTTCTTCTATCCACCTGATACTGATAGAAAGTCTGATACGCAAGCGTAATCACAATTGAATTCACAACCAAACCTTAAATATGTCGTGTTCTAAGCTTAAATATAATATGATTTGGTCATTAGTGGTGGGGACTGGGGGAGATATCATCACCTTGGCTCTCGCTTGGTCCTCTTCTTCTAGTCTGGCGTCTAAGCGACGGTGGGCATACACCACTACTACTAGTCATTGTATAGAAAATTAAAAAACAGTAGGGTACAGATGGGATAGGCACACTCACTAGAAGATTATGTGTGGATGATAATCTCCTACCTGTCAAGGTAATGCCCGTCATTCATCAAAGACATTATTCTCCAGTTAAAACATTCGTTAATGACTACGTACAGTAATGATCTTATTAATTATTTATAAATACTACTTGCTCATTTTATCATCACAGCCCACTTTACTAATTAATTTCCTCATATTAAACCGTACCACAGCACTTGTGCACTGCATTCCACATTCCACACTTACAGGGCTCTTTGAATCCTTACCACTCACCACTTAAGGATCGGATATACGGGGCCGCGCGCTAATTATCAAGTCAAGACACAAGGGATGTAGATGATCTATACAGACAGGTCAGGTGTCAAAAAAAATTTTCAAGTGCTTATGGAAGGTGTTTATAACTTGGTGCCTACCTCATCCGAAGTTCCGAACCCCTTTGAGAGAACACAAATCCAAAACAAACGCAGCTAACAAAACCCAGTTTTGTCAAAGATCGATGAATACACATCCATCCATCATTTCTCCAATAAATATTCTAGTAGTACTCCCAGAAATTTTACTCTGGGAGTACCCATTTTTTATTCCCTTTTGGGGACCAATCGTAGATTGACCTTGTGAATTCGTGTTTATAACCTCCTCACTGAACCATTCTTGCGTATATTGTAATTGGTAGCAATATCTTCAGTGCTGAGTAGGAAAAAGGATCATTATATATAAAAGGTGGTGATTCCATGACTTGACATATATTTTGCATATAACGATCACATCTTAAATTTTAACTTCCGCTATGTAATTAGCTTGAGCTATTATAACCCACCTAGGTCTGCTTTTGCTTCTTCTTACTGCATTTATTTGAGTGGAGATTCCATCAAAACTCAAAAGCACCAAAGAAAGAAAGAATAAAGTTCAAAAAGCGCAAGTTATAATGTAGAACTTTTAATTCAATCATTGAATGGGTGTTGATGAAAAACAACCTATTCTATATATATATATATATATATATATATATATATATATATATAAGCATTTTTTGAAATAAACCAGATAATTAATGTTGTGTTTGGTACCACTGGTCGAGTTTCAACCTGCAACGTTTTGAGTTTTGAGATGAAACACCGGTTATATACACCACTCATTGTGCTTGAATCTTGTTTGATGAAAATGTAGTCAGAGTGTTGAAAGTCTACTTCCCAGAGCACGTAGAAACATCAAATTATGTTTCTTGAAACGCTAGGATGGATTTTCCTGTGAATTGTTGTTTAAATGCATGAGCTGGATCAATGATGAAGGAAGGGTGGATCCCGATTGTCTTGAAAGCTAGCGTACGGGTACGAGGTCAGAGTGGACGCCGACACACACACCACTGGAGACTGGACCAAAGGTGGATTAGCAAAAGTCATCCATCTTAGATTGCAGCCTTTTGCTTTTCTCAAAACACTGAGACATCTCAGAGTTGGTCCAATATGAATATATTTATGGGAGAATGATGGTTCAGCACAGATTTAAAATTTTTAGATTCAAAGTACAGTTGGGGTGGGTGTCAGATGGAAATTAATGCCAATTTACCGGTATACATTAGTGTATATAATGAGGGTATTTGATATTTTGAATTTTAAAAATCTGAAGTAGAATTCAGAAATCTATAATGGGTCTGTCAGTACTTTTTCATATATTTATTAACAATGTTATAATTTAAAAGAGTCAAATGAGGATGCAGGAAGAACAACAGGAATGGAACTAGACATATCAAAAGCATCAGATACGATGGGATAGCATTTTCTGAATTCTAATGAAAAGCATGGAGTTAGGACGTGATGCAATCTAATATACTCATACGCCAGTATATCTCCTTAATTACCAACTTTTTCTATACTTCAAATAGTAGTCAGTCACTAAAAGCGGACGACAAAGGGGACCCTTTTTCACCATACTTACGACCATTTTTAATAAGCATACTAAACAAAAAGAAGAAGAGAGTGAAAATACAAGCATAAAATTGACAAAAAGAAAAATTACAATATACTAACTCATGCTTTCTTTGTATATTATTATCTTCTCATTAAGGCCATTTTGGTTTAATTCTCATTTTTGTTCATTCTTTTTAATAATAAAATTATAGAATATATAATAATGAGTAGAAATGAATAGAATGCTATAAACCAAATGCTTTTTTTTTTTAAAAAAGATTCTTTTGATGGCAAGAATGAGAATAAATTTTGAACTTGTTTGGTTATAAATGTCATTTTCATTTTAATGGAACCAAGTAGCACTTATTTAAAACTAATTAAAAAGAAATTAGTTTGTTGAATTGAGTGGGCAATTGTGCAAATGAAGGCAATCGTGCATCATATTGTTTATTTTCATTTTTTAAGAAATTGTATGTCCAAGAGATCATAAACCGCCAGCCTGGGTTTCAAAAACCATTGGCATAGATTTTTACCAGCTGATGGCCAACGGTTAATATCATATGTATTCATAATAGATTGTCGGCCATCCACCCGTTAAACTATGTCAGCAACACCAACATAGAGTCTTTTTTAAGAATGAAAATGAGCAATATGAGGCAATATTATATTTCATTATGCAAGTTAATTCAATTTTTATGCCATGAATCCATTTTTCATTTTAAAACGAACGAAGTCCATGGTAAGAATTTTGTGATCAAACACTCTCATGTGATTTATTCTTGCTCATTCTGCCTAGAATGAGGCTTACAACAGCGAACCAAACATGGCCTAAGCCCCTAAAAAATCTAAAAGCCCTAGTTTTGAGGATCTATTAGGGTGAAAGATTAATTACTACAAATCAGGAATCATATATACTAAGAGCATGTGTACCCAAAATTCACTAAATATTCATGAAGGCAGCTAACAATAATACTTAAGAGAAAGCAAAGAAAGCAATGAATTCTGACAGATAAAGGAAAGACTAGAGATGAGAATAGAAGGATGGTGTGCTAAAGTGGTCTCTTAAGAGGGAGAACTAGGGCTATCAATGAGTCGGGTTTGGGTCGAGCCAAGTAGAACTGGAACTGACCCAACAAGAAATACTAAGGACATGAAACCAAATCAGACCCGATAGGGTCTATAATTTTAGACCCAAAGTGATTGGTTTTCAGGACAATCGGGTCTGACCCAATGGGTTGGTTCAAAGCTAGGTAGAACAAGTTCTAAACCGATAATAACTGGGACAATATATCAACAACCAAAACCAATCCATTGGTTTTTGTTCCTAAAACTAGGGCTGACCCAATTGGTTTGGGTCTGTCAGGTCAGACCCGACCCATTGGCAATTGCACAAGCTTTGCTTGCATACATCATGCAAGTAAACTTACTGCCTAAAAAGTCATAAATAAATGAGCTTAAGCAAATACAACAAAAGTTCCTATGGGAGAGCACAAAAGATAAAAGGAGTCAATAATATCAGCAAGAGCAAAATGTGCAATTCCAAAAAAGAATGTGGGGTGGACCTAAGAAGAATCCATGAGATGAAATAGTGCATTATTTTCTAAATAGATACAAAGGATCCTAAGGCTCTATTAAGAGTGCAAATGTTTTTTAGTACATGTATGCACTCTGGTTCAAGTTTGCTAGTGTTTGGTAACTGGTAAGAATGCATTTATGTATTGAAAGTGACAAATTTCACAAATTTCAAGGCATACTTGCATCCAAAAAATTGATGCAAACTTTACACTCAAAGTTGGTCACTATAAAAAGGTAGGTTTCAATCTAGGAATTCGTATTTGCACCCATTACAATTAAAAATACTTTGGCAAGAAAATAAATTTATCAATGAAAAACTAAACCAACTTTGCATTTGCACAGACCATAATGCACTCTACACATTTGTATTTGCACTCTATTTTCACTCTTCCCAAATGGAGCCTAAAGGAAACATGTGGACATGCATAATCAAAGGAAAGTACTATGATGAAGAAAAGTTTCTTAGGTGTAAACAAACAAATTTTCAACCGCCCTGGTGGAGAAATCTATATATATTATATATATATATATATATATATATATATATATATACATACAACTATTAAAAGTGTAAATGAGAGTGTTGAATTTTTATTTAACTAAAATATCCCAATTTTTAAATTTGGTTGCTCTCTAAATGTAAGGACAAAAAATATAATTTTAACAACCCTTTTTTCCTATTCAAGTCCCTCCCATTAAGTCTTATATTTAAGGTATTAACTCTTATTAACATTTATTGAACCCTATTCTTGACTAGAATACCCCCTATTTTTTAACATGATCCCTCTATAATTGTTAGGGCACAAAATGTAATTTGAACTATTATATTTCTTATCATTCAATTCCCTTTCATTGACTCTAATATTTAGGATATTAGCTCATTATTTCATTGAATCCTATATGAATTAACCATATTAAAGAAAATAAATGTGATACAAAATAATTGTTTTTATTGATAATAAAAATTATATACAAATTTAAAACTGATAATGGAATTGTTTTCCTATTTGGTGGTGAGTCAACAATTCAACCTTTTGGGGACAAATGTATAAACCCTTGATAGGCCCACCAATGATACCTAAAACTTTGTAGCCTAATCCAACATTAGACCGGATTTTGATTTTGCAATCAATCTAAATCAGATTAATAATTGAACTGGATTTGGATTTGACTCAATTCGGTCTCATTAAAATCTAAACCCAATTATATTATAATATTTATTAATTTTAATATATAAAAATTATGTAATGATATTTAAAAATTTAAAAATTATATTTTTGTATATTATATTTTACATGAATATATATATATATAATAAACTCAGCATGTTATATTTACATTAATTTGTCATATTTAAAAGTTAAAAAGTAATTAACTTTTATTTTTTGTATTTTAAAAATTAAAGCGGAGTCGGATTAAACCCAAATCCAATCCATTTATAGCCTTAACCCTTGATGCCATAATTAGATAATAATAATAATAATAATAGTAATAATAATAACAACAACAATAATAATAATAATAATAATAATAATAATAATAATAATAATTAAAAAAGATGAGAACACACAATAGTATAAAAATATTAAAAAAAAGTAGAAAATATTTGGGCACATCTCTAATATTGTATATCCATCATATTCAACAAAAGTAAGGCCCCGTTTGGTTCATGGGAATAGGGGTTTGGAATCGGAATCAAAATGGTCTATTCCAATTCCAACTATTTGGTTGGGTGGAATTAGAATCTCGTTCCCATTCCTACTAGAATGGCGTTCCCCCATTTGAGGGAATGGCCATTCCCTGCCCCTCCCTTGGGAATGAAATCCCATTCTTGTTGACTCCCATTTACGTTTTCATTCTTGTTTGAACCAAACAGACGATGGAAATGGACCATTTCGATTCCAATTCTAATTGTGAACCTAACGGACCCTAAGTAGTGACAAATAAGAATAATTTTTATAGATGTAGAAATATAAAAATTGTAAAAAATTTCTGCAACATATTATTTACAGGTAAATCTATGATGCAGGAAAAATATGGTATAAAAAGAGTTTTGGGCAACCAAAGCCTACCCATGAATTTTATAAATAACACATTATTTGCTACCTCGTTCATGATTCCACTTTATTGATCAGTTATTTTTCTGATATCATATTTTTTCCATATCATAGTTGCAACCTTTATTTACTATCATCAGCAACAACAATCGCCACGTGCAAATAACATGCACACTTACTAATGTAATAAAAATTTGAGATGAACTAAACCACAACTTCTATTGAAAAAGTAACACTATAAACCAAATCGAACTAACATTATAAGGCTAACAATAACCTTAACAATCAAGAACGTAACTAATTCTTAGAATCACTGGTCAGATAAATGGTCGAGATATAAATATGCATTATAAAATATTTGTTAAAGGAGATCTTGGTCACCAATCACGACGGTGTGATAATGAAAAGCAAGAGAAAGAAAAAGAATGATAAATTCAAAAAGATCTAAGAGAAGCTTCAATTATAAAATATTCATAGATCACCCTGTTATTCTTAACCTATTCTAACTTATAGTTTTTTTTCAAGGTTAAGACTTCATGCCACCCTCGTTCTTAATTTTTTTTCTCTATTTTAAAAAGAAAAAGAAAATAAAATAAAATCTTGGTCACCAGCAGAGCAGCAGCAACAGCCTACTGGAATGATTATTTACTCGCCCACCAACTCTTTTGTTGCTGCAAACAGCCTTGCTACGCCAACACAGCCTCAGAAAGCTGAGCACTTGACAATCATAAGAGGCTGCTGAGGAGTGAGGATTGAGGATCTCTCTAAGCCAAAGGACTCAAAAACAAATATGAAATTTTCCGACGTGTAGCAAGTGATTTCAAGAACCTTGGATCGAACAAGGAGTGTCCAATGGAACGAACAGAGTTACAGATGTATATATATGGACCACATCAGGGAGTATATGAGATCCAGGAATGTTATAATGTACATTAATTGGCCACTGACAAGTGGAATTGGGATCTGCTCCTCACAGAACGCACTTTACACCCGACCTCACAGCCACATCCCACTGTATGTTAAGAACATCAACATCCCACCTATGATGAAATGTGCCTATGAAGTTAGTGTGAGGAGCGCTGTGTGAGGAACATATACAAGTGAACCCTAAAGCAATGCTCATTGAAATAGTGCCAGGATTGGTGGGGTATCAATTTATCATGTGTCCATGTTCTCTCAAATTGGACCGGTTTATTAATCGGAAGTGGACCTGACTGACACCCTGAATCCATTTCTAGTGAAGCCATGAATTGAGGACATTGAGGACATTTAAGTAGCTCCATCACTCCATCAGTAGGTTGTGTACTTGTGTACCATATCCTAATCCTATTTCTATTTATGAATAACCTTATTATTTGGTAAGATGTTTGTGGGAATTCATTCAACAAGTATCAACGCCAGTTTTATTGAACCTAGAAGGCTAGAATTTCTTAATCTGACGGATTTCCAACTTGAAGGTAGTATAAATTTCGAAAATAAGCCCAATACAAATCTAGAAATCTCAAACAGTTAGTATGGGCTGGGCCTCAGCCCAAAATAAGATTCTCTGAATCTTACTCTTACCCCCGCAGGAGGTCGGGGTAGTACTACTTTGTCCATACTCCATAGTAACAGACACAGACCTGGGGCCCTGGGGCCTGGGCCTGGGCTGGGAAGCCCATGTGCAGTAGTTGGGTCGCAAAGGAATGGAGGCAAGCCATGTCTTGGCCATTGCCACCGGCCACAAATGGCATATAGGCACCCATCAGGCTACCACAGATCTAACCTAACCAAAACACCCAACAAGTAAACTAGTGCTTACTCTTCACATGGAGTTCTGAATTCTGATGATGATGATGATAGTTGATAGATTTACAGATTTATTAAGAACGTCTGAAAGGAACGTTTCTCATTCTGACTTGTTTCCCTACCTAATTATCAATATGAGGAACGAATTAAGGAAAAAACAGGCCATTTTTTATTAAGCTGAAGCAAGGTTCAAAATATCGATATAGATCGATACGGTGGATTAGACTATTGGTCTTTATTGTTGCTTGCCCTTTTATTTTATTTATTTATTTTTTTTTGTTTGAAATTTGTTCAGGTATGGTCGGTTTAAGGCCTGTCTATCCCCTCCCCTGAAATAGGTAGGATCCCAAAAACATTTAGTGAAGGGGCGTCTCAGAGGGGCCCTGATATGATACGTATCGGTCAATACGTCTCAATACTTGACAAAATTTTAATCCTTGAACTGAAGTCTGAGAAAGCTTCAAAGCTAACCTTTTTACCTTTTTTATTTGGCCTTCCCGTAATCCCGTGTATGGTGGACCAATCACAGTTGTTGAAATTCCCAGTCATGATTTTAAGGTGAAAATTTGCAGTCTTTGGTTTCAGACCATGATTTTCAAAACCAGACTGGACCAGATGGTGGGATTGGAGAAATCAGGAATCCGTCAAGTGATCGGTTTTGTTTTACCCCCAAATCATTATTTTGTCAAAAACCGTTGATTTGGTCAACAAACTATTGACCCGGATGGTCAAACTATTCGAACCATTCAACGATTTTGCCCGTTTTTAATTTTTTTGTCAGAATAGATCATCCATTTGATTTGAACAGTCAGACCATTCGACCTGAAAAACGCACATTTGACCAGTTCGTTGTCCGATTCTGTTTTAAAAACCTTATTTCGGAAAGTCAAGCAATCACATACAATAAGTGCTCAAAAAAAAAAGAGGGAAGTGACATATAAATACAAGTATCAAGTTTTTTCACCCAAAATTCAGAAATTTGAGAAAATTCTATCAGGATCCAAGGGTCTGAATTCTGAAATGGGCGAAATTTCCGAAATTCAAATCCCTGGCGTGGTCCTGAATGTTGATTTTTAACCCTGCTCTTTATGGTATTGGCCCTAATTAATCGAAACCATGACCCGTCGGCTGCCTCTTTTCCTCCTATTCCAATTTCCAAAATTCTTGATTTGTTGATTGCTGCCTTGCACTGGAAAGCTCGTGAATGCCCGCAAGGTCAAGGGCTAAAACATACAAGCAGTCGCGCATCTCTGTCTACTGTCTACTTTCTGCCTTCTGTTCTACTTCCAAACCTCAACCACCAACCAACCAACCAAAAGCTAAAAATAGCGAGAAAAAAAAAAATCAAGAAAATCCTTGTTTGGTTAGAGATTCTGTCTTTGTCGATTGAAGGTGGGTTGGTGGTGTCATACCGGAGACACATAGAAACTCAAAATAGTAGTCACTGGATTGGAATAATCGTGGTCATCACTGGATAAGAGACATCTTGGCAATTGATCTCCGACTTGGGCAACCATCCACGCAAAGTAGAGGTAGAGGCGTAGAGCCATAAGCCCCATTAACTGGTAGGGCCGCTTTACGGTCTTTATTTCGTTCCAGAGGTCTTCAGCACCACCCTATAACTTTCAAAAGAAAAACGGAAAAAGAAAAATTATGCAAAAATATCAGAGACCATGAAGACTGGATATAGTTGTGAGTTTCATCCGATGCGACCCTTTTTTTTTTATAAGAGAGAATTTTGTCTCAGCATACTTGTGGATGGAAATGCTCGGAAGAAACACACCCACCACTCATTTCAATCAACCAAATCAAGCACCCAAATCCACACTTCTTTCTTTCTTCACACAAATATTCCTAAAAAAATAATGCAAACTTCTTCCCTTCTTCCCCTCCAGATTCCATGGCGAAATTTTCATCTCAGTACCAGCACTAGTATATTCTCTTCTTCTTCTTCTACTTCTTCCTCGCCTCCTCACATCTTCTCTCCCTTCCTTGTTTAAGACTTGAGACATGACTACTTCTTACTGCTTCTCTTCCACGAGAAACGGTTTAGCAGGAAAGGCTCTACTTCTCCGGAATTGTCATCTCTACCTCCGCAGACACCACTTTCCTTCCCTCTGTCCTCATGAGATCAACCACCTAAGGAGAGACTGTCTACTCCTAAACACCCATTCACTACCTAAATCCTCCGTCCCCACACTGATATTAAAAGGTTCGAAATCGATCCTCCCGTTGGCGACCTTATCATCTTTTGCCGAGGCCGAAGGAGAAGGACGAGAGGCATCCGAGGCTAACCAACAGCACGAGGATGCAGGAGCAGAGGAGTTACCGGAAATGGCAAAGGCCTTCAACATCTCTTCCAGCACGGCTTCAGCGATCTCCATCTGCATAGCCTTCGCAGCCCTCGGCTTTCCGTTTTTTATGAAGTCGTTGGGGCAAGGGTTGGCGCTCAAGACAAAGTTGCTTTCCTATGTGACCCTGTTGCTGGGATTTTACATGGCTTGGAATATCGGAGCTAACGATGTGGCCAATGCAATGGGGACTTCTGTAGGTTCGGGTGCTCTCACCCTTCGCCAAGCGGTGCTGACTGCGGCTGTGCTAGAATTTTCAGGGGCGCTTTTGATGGGAACCCACGTCACCAGCACTATGCAGAAGGGGATTCTTGTTGCTAATGTCTTTCAAGGAAAGGATTCCTTGCTCTTCGCTGGATTGCTTTCTTCTCTGGCTGCTGCCGGTACCTGGTTGCAGGTTGGTGCATTTGCATTTACTCAATTCCAGTTACAGAGTTTCTACCCTCCCTTTCCCCTTTCGCAAACCTTTTTCGTTTCCGTAGATTTGAAGCTTGAGACTGAGCATTCATATCCCGTGACATTGAGAAAATGGGTGGTTTTGCTCTTGGTCTTGGTGATCCTTTCCGCACACCCATTACTGATTTACTTCACTCATTCCGTTAGTTCCGTAATTTAATTGAACAGGACACTACAGGTATGAGTGTCCACTGTAAGGAGATTTTTGTTTAGGCTGGGAAATGCATTCTATCTATCAGCTTTCTTAGAATTGGCTCCCATGATGTGATGCTATCTATTGAATTTATTCTTTCCTTTTCTTTTTGTTTCCATGACAAAAAATAATGTAATGGTCTATTTTAATAGTCTATTTGATTCAGACAAGAATACCAATAAAAATCGAAATCAACAGAAATGGGATTACATTCCCAAGAGAACGGGAAGGAATGGCAATTTCCTCAAATGGGAGAAAAAGACAAAAAGGGAATGGGAGTCTGATTCTGTCCAATCAAATAGTTAAAATCAAAATACCTCATTCCAATTCCAATTCTAGACCTCTATTCCCAGAGTCTCTTTAATCCATACGGACACACGTACAGGATACACAAATGCCCCAACTTCCCTGCTCTTAAAGTATTAACCGAGAATGCTCAACCCTCCTGCCTAAAGTCCACCCGTATACGTGTATAACCAGCTAGCTAGAAGCGTAGAATCCCCTTCCAAGAAATCGCTAGTACTGATACAAGACAATATTGATCCTTTTATGCAAATATTGTCAAGTGGCGGAGCTACAAGTCATGCAAAATGCTTGTCAATATTTCAAATACCACATGTTGGAGGCCCTTCGAAATCTCATTGTAGGTATATTAAACTGTTCAAAGGCTCTCATTCCCGGCCGTCCAAAAGGATGAGCTTATTTTAATTTAGTAATGGATAAAAAATAGTTGACATTTACAAATGGAGATGGACAACAGTTTCATAAGAAATTGCTAAAACTTGTAATCAATCACCAAAGTTAGCTGAGGCAATCCTTAGAATTAGAAAATTTTCACTGAAATGTTCAATCTCATCTTCGTTCAAACCTTCATAAGCATGGAGAGTTGGAGATGTTTGATGTCTATTTTGTTATCCTACAAAGTTGTCTGTGTGGCATTTGCTCGCTGGTTTCCTAAGTCATATAGCATTGACAACTGTAATTTTGTTGTGCAGGTTGCATCCTATTATGGTTGGCCTGTCTCCACTACACACTGTATAGTAGGAGCCATGGTTGGATTTGGTCTAGTTTATGGAGGAGTTGGTGCTGTCTTCTGGAGCTCACTGGCAAGGGTGACTTCATCATGGGTCATCTCACCCATCATGGGAGCAGCAGTTTCATTTATTGTCTACAAATGTATCCGCAGGGTATGATATAGTAAAACCACAAAAGCATACACCATAATATACCAAGCACCTTCTGAAGGAATTAAAAGCACTAACTCTTGCTATTTTTCTTTCTAGTTTGTGTATAGTGCTACAAATCCAGGGCAGGCTGCTGCTGCAGCTGCACCAGTTGCTGTCTTTCTGGGTGTAACTGGCATTTCCTTCGCTGCCTTCCCTCTTAGCAAGAGTCTCCCTCTAGCTCTGTTGCAGGCATTAGCATTTGGAACTGCAGGCGCATTCATGGTCAGTAGTGTTATCCACAAAGAGCTTGGTCACCTCCTCCTCAAGTCCAAATCGTCAGAAGAAGAGACAAAAGAGGATACTTCCCTAAACAAAAATTTAGGATTCCTATCTGACATTGCCGGTCCCAAAGGTACCCAGCTGGAAATTGTCTATGGTGTCTTTGGCTACATGCAGGTTTTGTCAGCCTGCTTCATGTCATTTGCCCATGGTGGCAATGATGTCTCTAATGCAATAGGCCCTTTGGCTGCTGCGTTATCAATTCTCCAAGGAGGTGCTAGTGGAGCTGAGATTATTATCCCAAATGATGTCCTTGCCTGGGGAGGATTTGGGATTGTTGCAGGACTAATGATGTGGGGCTATAGGGTAATAGCAACAATTGGGAAGAAAATTACAGAGCTAACACCAACAAGGGGATTTGCAGCTGAGTTTGCAGCAGCTTCAGTAGTTCTATTTGCATCGAAGTTGGGACTACCCATATCTGCAACCCACACTCTTGTGGGAGCAGTCATGGGTGTAGGATTTGCAAGGGGACTTAATAGTGTAAGAGCAGAAACTGTGAGGGAGATCGTTGCTTCTTGGGCTGTCACAATTCCAGTTGGTGCATTCTTTGCTGTTTTCTATACATGGATCCTGACAAGGCTCCTAGCATATGTACCTTGAGGCATTTTATCAAGAGGTTGAAAGAAAAAATATTTCCAGGCATATGATTGTGGAAAGCTTTCCTTCCCTGTCCTTTCCCTTTTTTGATTGTTGCAAGGAATGTTAAAGTTATTGACCCACATGACTTCCTGTAAGAGAATGGGTACCTGAAATTTAAAAGGTAATATTTTTACCAATGCAATGCATGTTGCAGTGAAGGTTCCAAATGAACCTCTGTTTTGGATTTCCAATAAAAGATTATGGTTTCTATTTGATTCCTCTTAAAATTTCTTAGTGCTAGGAACTGTCTCTACTACACTCTCTAAGTCCAGGAAGCAGGTCTCGTGCAGCAGATTGTTTTAAAGCATTACTTACCTTATCCGCTTCAATATCCTCTGATAAATGTCACTGATCATGATGAAGTGCTCTTGGATAAGTACCTATAACAAACAGGAAAAGAAGGTATAATCTTGGTGACATAGATGGTGGATCAGTCAATAGCCAGAACCAAAGTTCATTTGGAAGCTACATTCAGAAAACAATAAAGAAAAAAAAACCTAGCATTTTTACCATCAGTGACTTCTTTCACTGTTTTAAAGTCTACAACTTTCCAATGTAGGAGAAGTCTGTAGTAACTGGAATGGTAAGAATTAGGTGTCTTCTAGGATGATGCTTCTAGAATACACAGGTCTTCCATGTTAGGCTTCATCTTAGCTGAAAATGTTGGAAGCATGACTTAGATGATTTTTATTCAAACTTCTGCCTATCAAAGGTCAAAAAGTCAATTGTTACCAACTTATAGAATGATGCAGGATCAGGAGGTGAATTCTATGTGAACTTTCGGGAAGAAGCTAAAACATGGGAAAATTTCCCACCAAAATCAGTTAAAATAATTAAGGTACAAATGTGGTTTTGAAGTGTAGAAACTGAGCCTAAAAAAGACAAGGCAATTAATACAAGATTAATGAAGTTGGTCCAAATGCAACAATTGCGGGTCAAGAGGATAACAATGCAGAAACAGTAGACAGATTTATGCAAAAGAATGGACCTGAGCAACTATACTCTTGCAACAGACTGGTACTGGTTTGGATAAGGTGCCAAAAAGAAAACCATATTTCCTGGACCAATATGTGATGTTCCCATCTAGAAACTATGCCAATTTATGTGAAATGCATATCATGATGGAAAAAACAAAAACCATTATGTATTATCAAAATTATGTCAACCTATGCATCTGAAATGGAAAATGACAGAGATATAGTAAAATTGAACATACCATGCTTTACCGCTCTGATTAGTTAAAGAATTATGCCAATGTTGCAGCCATATCCAGGAAAAAGTATTTACTTGGATGAATGAACAACATAAATCAATTCTAAGTACAAGTAAAAATATATCTATCCATTAGTATATCACCTGCCGGTTTCTTTTGTGGTGGCAAGTACAAATTCAACATATAAAATTTTCAATGCAATCATTACTGTCATCGGTAAAGGACCCATAATTGCTCCCTGCACAAATAACACATTTCCAATCCTATCAGTGACAAAACGATAATAGTTTAAACTACCGGATAGTGTCTAGAAGATGGAGAGTATATGGTAAATGGTATTAAGACAGAGACTGCATAAATAAACTTCAGCATTTAAACGTGTACTTGCCAGTTATAAAGGGCATGTTGTAGAACCTCCTAATTCAAGACATAAAAACTCGTCGGAGCTTAACCAGTCAGAGTGCAAGAAATATAACTAATTAAGAAGAACTAACCTCCAAAACAGATGGAAACAACGCAATGCCACCTAGAATGCTAAGCCCAGTCAAGTAGAGGCTCTACCCAGGTATATCATCTTGGATGGCAGCCGTGCCATATTCCATAAGTATAAGATGTATTAATGTGAGCAAAACAGCTTCTATGTATCTTGCTTCTATAGCTAACTGTGCTGCAGCCAGGATTGACGAAAACCAAACTGGAGTTATGGGCAAGATAGCACTCATCAGTGCGAGAAATGTGGACACGTAGAGGAAATGAATGCGATAGAATCGAAACAACAGATAGGTGAGACACCCTTGGAACAATGTAACTTTAGCAGTGACCAATAGTACGCTGCTAACAGCACGATCAAGAACTTGGGCACATGGAACTCGAGTGGATTTTGAAACAGGGAGCATCCCTAAAACATGATCCATCACACCTCCTGACTCCGAAGTGATGAGATAATATAAAATCCAGAAGAAAACCATCAGCTGGGAGATAAAATTCAATAAACCTGCAGCTCCCGAAACAATAGAAACTGCCACGGTTAACAACAGATTGGCACCCCCCGCCAAGACCGTGGTACTACTCGCCAGTACTCGCTTTGGGATATACAAACTCTGAAGAGCAAAACTTTTAATCTTCTCCGATAAGTGCTCCCTTGCAATCACAGACTTCATTTCCCTGAACATACCATTTATATCTCCATAAATCAAGTTCCATCCTCTGGTCCTCAATCGCACATGAATGTAATACAGCTCATCTGATAAAGACCACTGCCGCACTTGTTCGGGAGCCGTGGAAGTAAACGTAGTGCGCAGTGGTTTGATCAAATGATTCCTCACCCCTTCCAACATTTCGGTCGCATTGTAATGTAAAGCCATGTCATCAATCTGCTGCAACACTGCCTCGTAGAACTTGGACGTGTAACCATCGATCAACTCCGGCACTCGATTCTCATCTACCCAGTGCTTAAGTCCGGTCCTCTCGGCGTAATTGTTCTCCTCCAAATGCGTTTTCAATGAAATAACTGCCTCTTTCCCCTCGATCACCATCTTATAAGATAATAAAACGAATCCAGTCACGGATCCGACAATCATAAACGTAACCAGTCCAATGCCAACAGCGATCCTCAACCGATTAAGCATAAGGGAAGTTAGGTATCGGCTAAATTGGTCCACAGGGAGAGTTTAGGGACAACTTGTTCTCTGCTGTGACGGACTGAGGAGATAGCGGAGAGAGTCGAAGCGGCGCCAGGAGTGGAGGGGTGGCAGAACCGGTAACGTAAGCGAAGAGAGAAGGGATAGCAAAGAGGGGAATGGAGACGATACCAATACACTCATAGACGAGAACGAAGAAGCCGAAGGATACGAGCCACTGCATGAGTTTAGAGAATCCAACCTTCTCATTGGGATTGACAGGAGGACGGTTACGGAGGAAGCGGAGAACGGCGACATGGGAGTCAACGAGGGAGCCGGTGGTGGCACGAAGGATAGCTACGGGGATGGCGAGGAGAGTTTCGAAGAGGCCGAGATGCAGAGAGTGAGACCAGAAAGAAACCAGAGCGGCATGGAGCTCGCGCAAGCGCATAGAACAGAGAATGGCCCATTGGATGGGACGCCAGTATTCCTGGAGAAGCTTGACTAGACCGTACAAGATGGCTATGAAGAAGGCCAGGCCTGCGTGGGCCATGGCTGTGTAGATTGCTGAACATGCCTGAGGATCGCTCCATAAAGATGACGATGTTTCTCCTTTCTCTAGCTCTTGCTCTTCTTCACTTCTTTTTTCTTGCTTGCGACGCCGGCGTCGTCGTCTCTGTTTCTCCCTTTGGTTTGTTGAGATTTCGGCTTCTGACATTTTCCTCTGGGTGACCCTCCTTTCGGGTCCCCTGTATTACAATTTACAAGCTCAGAAGAGGAGCCTGCCTATTCCTTTAATCTTTAGATGATGGCATGGCATCAAAACAAATCAAGATCAACTAACGACTGAAGATCCGATCCTCTTTCTTTACTCTCTGCATTCTCAAGACAAAAAAAAATAGCTGCCACGTCAGAAAAAAAAAACACATTATTATTTCTGACGTGGATTTTTAGTTTTCCGAACAAAACCAGGCAATCACGTTATAGAATTTCATCCAATGTTTCCATGGGTTGTGTTTGGTTTGAAGGAAAAGGTAGGGAAAGGCAAAGAAACATATACAAGGTTTGTAAAAAATTCCGTACATTTTTTTTTTCCTTTCCCTACATTTTCCTTCAAATCAAACATAGCCCAGGGCTAATGGGATATAGACCGTATGATCTGCCATATTTTGGCCATGTGGAGGAATGATGTGATGTGGCAGATCACAACCATCAAGTAGGTGGTCTGGATGAAATTGGATTAGATACCTATTTAATTGTTCCAGTCAATCCTACATCCTACCTTACCTTGTATTTGTCTTTTGCCCTAAACCTAATGACATTGGCCTTAAAAACTTACATATGTTAATGTAAAACTACCATGCACTTTTTGGTTCAAATTTAATCCATTAATAGAGATGATTAGATAAATGAGTAATGACCATTCGGACCCAAATCAATTTGCCACATAAAAAGACCCTTGATTGTTCAGCCTATAGGGACTATTTGACGATGATTCAAGTGGCTGAAACAAATGTTTTATTGCTTTTTTATTTTAGTAAAATAATAAAACATTCAAGGGTATACTAATTTATCGAATTTCAGTTTCAACCTTCATGTTTACAACTAATGCCGTTTCCTTAGCGGGGGGTGTGTGTATGTGTTTTTTTTTTTCTTTTGAAAAAACGGTGCTGTATTGGAATGTATTTTTCCAGAAAATGCTTTTTCTTTTTTTCTGTTTAGGACCATTATTGTTGCTCCCACATACGCATTCTTTTATACTGTTGTTGCTATTAACAGTTTAAAAATGAAAAAACACCAAAACATGCCTTTTCTAATTTCTAAGGTATAGTTTAAGAAAAAAAAATTGAAAATACATAATCAAATATTAGACGTGGTCCCAAAAAAATGGATTTCAAACGTGGCATTAATGTGGTGCTGCTTCTCAAGAAAATGACACCAGTTCTAAACACCTACTAAAAGAACTCATAAGTCATAACCTCCTTAAAATCTTAAAATCTTATTTATTAAAAGACCAAATAATAAAGTTTCCAGCTCAATCACTTCAGCTGTTATCAAATAAGTTTATCCATTTTACAAACTCCTCTTACCCCTTTTCTTGGTAGAAATTCCTCCCCCTACCTTCAACAAAAAGAAGCCATATGCCTTGATTGGAGATTTCATCCTTAAAAGATAGGAATATTTCGATAATCAAGAAATGTGAGACGATGCTTCAGAGAGAGAATTTTAAATGGGTCCGGATGCAGTAGGCATGTTAAGTAAGAACAATGAAAGCTGTGTGATATATGTCTAGTTAACGTGTTTTTCATTTAAATGTTTTTATTCAATTATATATAAATTATTCATTATTTTATTGTTTTTGTCAAAATAATTAAAAATAAAAACAATGAAAAAAGAAAACCTAAACATGTTAAGAGTTGGGACTCATTTACGTTTTTGTTTCATTGTTTTTTATTTTTAATTATTTAGACAAAAATAATAAAATAATGAATAATTTCTGTCTAATGGAGTCAAAACGTTTGAATGAAAGGCACATTAACTGGGACATGTGTCACACAGCTATTACATGCTCACTCATGGTACTTACCTAACGTGTCTATTACACCCGGGCCCGGGGATTGAAAAATAACAAGTGTACAACTAATGAGCTAAATGATAGATTTTACAATTCAAAGATATTTTTTTCGAAAAAAATTTATATGTCCCGAATTCCTGATTAGAGATGTTCTGCCATGAAAGAGTAGAAACAGGAGTTTGTTTCCTGCTTGGTGGAATTGTGGAAATGGGCAACAAACATGGGTGGAATCAAGGTGCACGCTGGTCAAATGGAGGAGGAGCCAATACAGAGTTGAATTATGCTGGGGTGGGCGGCGGAGACACTAGGGTTAGAACTTGGTAGGGATATCTAATTGGACACGGATACAAGACCACCAGAACTCTCCGAGATTCATATCTTGTAAATCTTAATTAATTATAATGGGAATGATGAAAATTGAACACTAGACCACTTGATCGAAGTGGTTCTAATACCATCTTAGAGAACCATTCAACTTAAAAGCTAAAACTGTTAAGTGAGGTCCTTGAATATGCTTTATTCTTTAACAAAAACCAATGCAGGTTGGATGATGGTGGAATTAGAATGGGTGGCAGAGACACCGGAGATGGAATTGGAAATTTGCGGCCAGAGCCAACTACCATGGTGTATGACACTAGAGCTGAAATGGGTGGTGATACCGGTAGAGACATCAGGAATGATGACAAGTGGAGCTGGAGGCAGTGGTGGAAATGGCAAAAACATTGCGATCAACATGATTCACATCTCTTTATCCTCCCTTTGTTCAGTCACCTAAATCCCAATTCTCATTTATGTTCAGTTTGGAAGGAGTACAAATACAAATATGTAGAGTGCAAAACTCTGTATTTTGTATTATTTTGTATGTATTTGCATTGTATATATTTTATATTTGTATTCTTTCCAAACTGAGCTTTAGTAATTGTCTCTAAAAAAGGGTAATTTGAATATTTAGAAAATTTTAAAGTCAGATGAGAATTTTTTTCGAAATTGATTAATGGAACACTAACGAAGGGAATTTTTGTCTAACGGCCAAAGTTCAGAGAGTTTTTGTCACAAAAAAAATAAAAATAAAAAATGTAGGGGGTCTTTGCCACTAACCCTATAATACAAGGGATCAGTATAATTTACCCTTAAAAAATTGAATTTTTAATAGCTAGTATTGGCTGTGAAAATGGCCAACACAAAGGTGGGATATATGGCTAATATGGACCATTAAATGGAATATGGATACTTTGTATTGACCATTAAATGGAATTTTAATAGCTAGTATTGGGTGTGATGAATACTTTGTATTGGCCACTAGATATCTTGACGTGGCAAAAATCGGCAGGTTTGTGAAGGAGAATTTCTCACTTGACTTGATTAAAAAAAAAAAAACATTTTTACTCATTTATATGTATATTAGGATTAAATATACGTAGCCACTAATCCATTCATAGTCAAGTTGGAACCAAACCTAATTCCTGGCTTTATATGGGATTCAAATTGCAATCAAATGTTGAGCAATGCTAATAAATTGAACTAAAAATGTTCAAAATACCTTTACCAAAAGAGCAATGTTCAAAAGAAAATTTTGGGGTATAAAAAAAAAAGAACAATGATCAAAAGATTATATATTAATAATAAAATGGATTAAAAAAGGCTTGGCTCGTAAAACTTGAATAGTGACTGTTTAACAAAAATACCATATCCAAATCAATTTCACATATAAAACCCAAGCATTCATAGTAATATCAAAACAATTTCGGATTACTCTTGGTTCAAATTTTAAGTGGAACAAATTGGATGCCGTTTGTAGCCCTATTGCTACAAAAAGAGTTACTTGATGATATGATAAAGTCACTTGTGAAGTGGATGCCGTGCTTCTTAGCTCTTGGATCTGGATTTGTTTTCCCAGTCTTGTAGGCTCTGGTTTGCGGTCGGAACGGGAGGGTCTCAGTTGCTCTTAAATCTTAATCAGTAATACTACAGCAACTTTCCACCTCGTTAATCCCACTAGCCATCGCCTATCGACTCGGGTTCTTTGGGTTGAAGTGAACTTTCCCGCCTTAAGAAATCAGGAAAGCTGGTGTAAGTTTGCTTCTTCAAAAGGAAAGTATTAGATTCCCACTCACAATCGGATTTCGAGTTCTCTGATTCTAGTCGGCATCGTTAAATAAATGTTACTTAGAAACAAAGGCAATACAGATTTAGAAATTGGTGAAATAACAGACTTGTCTCCATGGAGGATTTGGTGGTAGAAGCTCTCTTCAACGGAGGGAGAGAAACTCAGATTCGAGCAGCAACATATCTCACCAAACTAACGAGTGAAGCCAAAAATTTATTGGTCGACAAGGGCGTCGCCACTCCTCTTGTCTTCATGCTTCGTTCTAAACAAGATTACGAGGCCATCGAAGCTGCTCTTTTTGCTTTACTCAGTCTCGCCACTCGTAGCCAAAAGTACGTTACGCTTACGCGCGTACATTCTATTTCTTTTATATTCAGTTGAGTTATTCACCGATCCATTCAAGGCCTTCCCTTGATTATTTTCTGGAACCATTTTTTTCGCTTTAATTTCTTTCTACTTATTCCAGGAACAAGATCCTTATTGCAGAATCTGGCGCGGTGCCGATTGTTGTAGATCTCCTCCGACAAAAAAGTAGCAGCTCGCTGTCTGAACTTGCTACGACTGCTCTGTTGATACTCTCTTCCTGCACCAAGAACAAACCGGTGATTGTGGCCGCTGGTGCCATTCAGCTTTTAGTCGACAGCCTCACCACACTCGACAACATAACTACAGGAACAGAAACAGGAAGAAGGCACAGTAGCGTGCAGGCCAACCTTGATGCCATCAGCGCGCTCCACAATCTCTCAACCTGTCATCAACTCGTTCCGTCAATCGTGTCGGCCGGTGTAGTCTTTCCCCTTCTCCAGCTCGTATACAACTCTAACAAGGCATCCAAGTTGACCGAGAAGGCATTGGCGCTACTCGAAAATATTGCTGCTTCGTCAGAGATTGCAGTTGATGAGATTGCCAGCACCCAAGGAGGAATTCTGGCACTTGTAGAGGCAGTTGAGGGGGATTCCCAACAGAGCAGGGAGCACGCGGTGGGCGTGCTACTGTCAATATGTAGGACCTGCATCGACAAGTATAGGGGATCGATTTTGAGGCAAGGCCCGATACCTGGTCTGCTTCAGTTAAGCCTGGAGGGGACTAGGAGAGCCAAGGATATGGCTCGAGATCTGTTGATTGTGTTGAGAAATCCAGTTTCCCCAAACCATGGTTTCAGAAGGAAGGCCACTCGGAATGGATTTCTGGAACAGATTATTGAAAATATTGAGTCAGTGGAAGATGAGAAGGCTGCTGTTACAGCAATGAGATCGCTCGAGGAGATGATTACAGAACTCAGATCCCTCCTCTAGAATCTAGAATTCTTCCATGTCTTTATTTGTGTTTGGGATCGGCTGACAAATTCACTCATTGTATCATTGTGATTGGCAATATCGTTTGTGTATATAATAGCTAAAATTTTGAGTGCTTTGGTTGGAACTTCTTTTCCCGTTTTTCACTTTAAAGGTTAAGAATGTTTTCTTGACTGCAGTCTCGTCTCAGTATTAACAGCATTCTACCATTAAATGAGTAAAACCTACAGATTCTCGGATGATTGTTATCACACTCATTTGAATTCCCCACTCATCGCCGTATGGCAAGAGGCAGATGGTAACAGATCATGTCAAAATGAGGATAGTATATTTCCTGAATTCATTAATCAGGCCATGGATCCAACTTCCGACCTCAATATAACAGAAAATCTTTGAACCAGCATAGAAAGGCAACCTATACTGAACATGAAAATGGCTATTTAATCCAAAGGACAGGACCACGTCAAAAACAAAGAGAAGGAAGAAAAGCAATTGGTCTAAAGCGGCCATCCACATCACAAAACCAGACAAATTATCATATATCTACATTTATTTATTTATTAGTTAAAGAATCCTTTACATGGTATGCAATCATCAAATGAATAGAGATCAATCTTTTTATTTGTTTGAGCACATGGATTAGCACAAAATCATAAATTACATTCGTACATTCTTTTTTAAGGTATCTGATTCTTTGGCCAACATATATATGATGATACAGGAACTAGAATATCAGATGCTTCCTCCAAAATGCATCGGAAGAAGAGGGAATAAACCATAGCAGAAGAATATGGCCCCACAGAGGTGGCTATTCTACAAAAGCAAGGGTGAACAAATAGACCCCCCAAAATTATCATCACCTTCCCCATCCACCATCCTCTTCGGTCAAGACCTCCTAAACTTTGTCTTCAGCATTTTTCTCCACTTACAACTCCTCAGGGTGTATATATTTCAGTTCCTGTATGACGGTGGAAGGCCCAAATGATGGTCCCATCTATCTGCTGTGGTGCTTTGGAAGGGCTAGAGTGGACTTGTGAGGCTCTAAGATAGACATAATGCAGTGTATGCCTCGATTGCTCATGATGCAAGAATCACATGTTGGCACATCTCTACGAGTCCACCTGGCCACCTTCATGTATAATCCTCACATGTTGGCACATCTCTACGAGTCCACCTGGCCACCTTCATGTGTAATCCTCACGTCCAACTTTCTCTTGTAAGCCCAAGTCAAAAGATATGGAACTGGAAAGGTCCTTTGAATTCTTTCTTCCTTCTGAATAATCTGAGTGTATTGGGCCACCCCTATCAGAAGAGAACATCACCTCAGCATCTCTCAGTAATCACAACTGTTTGGTCTAGACTTTACCACATCCCAGTACAACTGCCCAGTGAAAGAGAATCCGATGATGGTTTCAAGATTTGAATGGCTTAGGCATCATTAGCTCCCATTGTGTGGGTCAATGAAACGAAAGATGACTTAGCACAAACATATAGAAGTGGAGACGGATGAGCTTCTGCTTGTTTTCTTCCCTTTTACACAGTTCACAAAGAATTTGGTGATTTAGTCCTATGCCACCTCTGTAGACACATCCTTGTGCTACTGTCATACTCCCATAAACCTGAGAGCACCTGGCGCTCAAGTTTTTTCATCCTCCCACTGATCCAATTGTTATGGAGAATTATACACCCTTTCTTCGTGCATTCTGCTTTGACATTTTCTTTCTCCCACAGGCCTTGGTAGGCCCCATTTGGAAATAAATTCCTGTCCAAGAAATGAACTGTCACATTACTCTCAGGTTCAAGGCACTTGTCATCACTTATACGGTTTGATCCACCTTCCCCACACAGTACATCATAGAAGCTTGGCTGCTCAGATAGGCCAGAAGTTGATGCATGTTCAACCACCTTCTCCATTGCAGCAATTGTTGCACCATCAGAATTAGCAAAGTAAAAACCAGAGTTTAAGCGCCGGGGATTGTTTATGGGGCCTGCAAACAAAACTCCCAGAAGAAGCAGATTAACTCTTCATTAGTAATAGACAGGATTCTACTGGTATATATTCTTTTTTTTTTCTTTTTCAGGAATGTAAGTGAATCAGTACCAACTATCAGAAAGATCAAAAGGATGGTCTACCAATGATAAGGCTGGGTGATCCCATGATCCCATTAAGAGATTCTAGGCCAACTACTCAACAAATTGGAAAGTATATCCATTCATCCAATTTATTAACATTTCCTGCATCCTACCTTGGCAAAGATGTAATTTATAGTGCTGAACAGTGAAAAAAGATTTGCTAGCAAGATGTTTACATAGAATCAATACCTGTTTCATTGTATTCATCTGACTGTGCTACCAAAACAGCAGGTCCAAACAAACGAACAAATGGCAATGGATTTTGAAACCAATAGATATCAACATCACTCAAGAGCACATTGTAACCCAGCTTAAGTATCTGCAAAACCAATCTGGACTTCACTTTTGTCACCCTCTGAAAGCACTCTGTGCCAAAGTGGCAATTGTTGAAGCTGATGTTGCCTGGAGCCAGTGGGTCTTTGAAGACAGGCAAGCCCTATGAAACAAAAACACTATCTTAAAACAGCAAAACTATAGGGAGAGTAGGTTCACAAGGTGGGTCAAGTAGGAAGTTTCTAGACCATACAGAACCCATTGGATTGCCACATGTCTAATCTGACAGTCCATATCAGAGCTATATGCCTCACCTTATATTGGACTTCCTCACAACTACTATTAGCTATTGGAGTTTTAACATTTTAGTATAAAACCAACCTATAACCTCATAGTGGTGAACAAGGTCCAAATTAGGAGCTTTACCCCCAATTGATATTCCCACCTCCCAAGTACAGAACCTTTTGGAAAGGGCAAAGAATATCAACTGGTTTATATTCATCCATCTATAAAATTCCTTTAGTAAATATCACCATCATTCACGCCTTATCTCAACCGTATGGGGTCAGCTACATGAATCTTGTTTTTCCAATCCATTCTATTTAAAGTCATATACACTGTTAAACATCAATATTTTAAAACAGGAGGTGTGAGGTGTTCCACTACCAAGAGGCATGAGGCAGTAGTTCAGAACACAAGAGGTATAAACCTCCCAAGCTCAAGGAGGTGTAAACTTCCTTAAGAGGAGGATCTCATCTTGTTTTTCCTGTTTTTTCCCTTCCCTTCCCTTTTCTTTTCTTTTTTTTTTTCTCTTTTTTTCTTCTATTTCTTTCTTTTAGTATGAGGCATACACCTCAGAGGCATCATCACCTCTGACTTATGCCTCATGGTGTTATGGGGGAGACTTGCCTGGAGGCACAAGCATATGCCTCATGGTGTTCTGGTCATACTACTACTATTTGTACTTCAGACTTTTGCATACATATAAAAAACAACAATTGAAAAGAAATACCCAACAAGCCAAAAAGGTGGAGATCAAAACAAAAAAAGAAAGAGAGCAGTTAAGCAGGGGCACCTGCAATACAGAGAACTGATAGATTTCTTCATCAAGAGCACAGACAACAAAATTCGTAACTAGGAGTTGGCGTAAGCGACAAACCCAACTCATAAGCATATCACGATAACTATTGCCAGCAATTGTAAGCACAATTGTCTTATCCTTGTCTGCAGTTACTGAAAGGAGCGACTCTAAGGAGAATGGAAGAAATAAGGGGATGGGCAGCTTAAATAGATCCTTAAAGGAGCAATCCATATTTCTATACAGTGAATTGCTAGCCTTTAAACATTTCATATGTTTCTTCTCCCTCCTGGATTGTAAGATCCTTTCATTCAAGAAACTTAATGAACCCTGATCTCCAGATGGATAAGTAATGTTTTCTTCTATATTGATGAAAAGATAATCTTCATCACACTTAATAAGTTTTACCAGCTTTTTGAAAAAAATGTCTCCACGAAAATATAATGAACCATATAATGTTCCAAGAAGAGTATTTCCAATATATTCCCAACTTCTCTCTTCAGTATCTACAACACTGGAGCCTCTGAAAAGCTTGCCAGGCCAATGGTCCGGATTAACTGGGTAGAAACTTGAGATGACCTCACTAGCATCAAATACAAATCTAAGGTCTGATGACAAGGCCTCGTTAATGATCCATTCATTATGAAGCCCTTTGCCATATAAGAAGGGAGGTAAGACTCCAGAATGTAGGGGCAGTTCCCCTGTGTTCCATGCCATAAACATCCTCCCATAGCAGTGGCTCAAACGCTGCTTTTGATCTAGGAATTCCTGCAGCTGATGGAAGAGATACGACTTCAATGAAACTATTCCATGTGAATTATCCATTTCTTACCTTGCAATAGGTTCCTCCATACCTTGACTACTTTTATCTGTTTCCCATCCTCTCGCAGCCAGTGCTGCCCAGCTTCATCCAAGTGAAATGAGAAGTGAGAAACATTTGGTGATGCAGCAACAAGGAGCCAATCATGATCAAGTTTGTGAACAAAATTCAGGATCGAGATAAAATCAGGAAGAAGTACTGTCTCTGGATTGATCAGAACAGAAATTTCAGATGTTGATACCTGTGATCTTGCAACAATGGAATGAAAGAATGGGGTCCCCAGGAACCTAGAAAGAGAAGTTCAAAGAATGAGGTCAATATATTGGTACATTGAACTATTTGGTAAATTATGCAAGAATGTTAAATATACTGGTATTGATATAACAAAAATGAAGGGCATAAAATTATGGGGGTGCTCAACAACATGGTTGGTTTTGTTTTTGAAAACAAAAACAACTGCTACATAAGCAAAAACAATACAATTTTGCTGATGTGGCAGTTGTTTTTGTTTTAAAAAACAAAACCAACCATATTGTCGAATACCCCCTATATCAGCTCAAAACTGTGAAATTATTTCATGTCACTTTAAGCATGTGTTTAATTGATTGCTTACATTTATTTATTTTTTTTAAAGGTTAAGGACCGTAAGGTATAATTTTTTAAAGAAAAGAAGAAAAGAAAATCATCTAAGCTACCTAAATACCTACAATATGCATCAGTTTGCACACAAGGCCAGATTATTCAATCTTAGAAATGTCCCGTTCCTTTAGATCATTCTTCGGAAGGTTAAAGAATCTGATAAAACAATTATATTAAATGTTTGCAATCATTTAACCAGGTTAGCTTTGTAGCTATTGTACATCATCTAATGGTGGATACCCACCACCAACAGAAAGGCTAGGTGAATAAATGTGCTTTAATGCTACATACTTCCTTCTGGTTACATTACTTCTGCTCTCGATATAGCATAATATTTTGCATTAATTTTATTTTTGGGCATTAAAAGCTACAACGTTTTCTATATATAAAAAAATTGTTAGTATCATCTATCGAAATGGTTCAATGTTTTTGGCAATATAATGGATTCCTTTTTAATTTATTTTACTGTACATCTTGAAGCGTGCTTTCTAATGATCTCCAATAGCTAAATCATTTAGGAGTAAAGGATTAGGAAAATAATAATATATTTGAAATGATCTTTCCTTTACTTCAACTAGTTGCAGTATCTGATCCTGGAGCAGAATCAACAAATCCAAACTAAGATACAAAGCACTAGTAGTAAGAGCAAGCAAAGAGATAGCAAAATAAAACCCATAACATCGAGGAACACATCAAGATTGAACTATACGAAGAGGATGATCAAATCACATTTCAAGCACTGGTAGGGAGTCTAGATAACTGCTTACGTGAAATCAATGTCAGGTTCGACGGAAACCCGTGAACCAAGAGAACCTGCGACCGAAAGAAGAGAAGGGTCTCGTCCGAATAGAACGACGGTGACATATGGAGATAAAGCGAGCCACGATCTAAGCGCTAGGAGCTGCCTCGCCCCGATGGGGCCAGCAAAAGCACTGGGCACAGAGAATATAGTTATATTGGGACTTGCCGGATTACTGGCATCAAGCTTGGGATGCTTGAGATGGTCTTTCAAAGAAGGCAACCTCTGCGTAGCATAGAAGGAGAGACTAATCAAGAGAAATCCATACAGCCAAACAGACCACAACCCCACCTGCAATGTCTGGGAATTAAAACAAAAAAAAAAAAAGTATGTAAATTATGTCAAAGAAAAAAGCAAAAAAAAAAACAAAAATAGAAGAGCAAGTAGACGTCGGACTTTCTGTGTTTATTGGGGAGCAATCTGACCTTGTTGAATCTAAACCAAGTGAAAAAAGATGAAGCTTTCATCGCCTCGAACCAGAATGGAATGAAAATGGGTTTGTTTGCATTGGGATTTAAATATGAGAGAAAAAGAGAGGAACTTTAACGGAAAGGAGCGAAGTATCGCGCAAGAAGAGGCAGCCTTGCAGAAATAGTTTAGTGGAGTATTAACAACCCAGACCCAGGGGACATGAAAGTCGTGAGAACCCAGTTGGGGACACGTGAATTGTGGCGTCATAGAGGCGTCAACCCGCATTGGGAACTCCTATCCTTTTTTCCCGCTCGGCCGCTCCCACCGGATTTTGTTTTTTATTCATAAGAAACCTATACAGATTACAGGGTATACAAGGATTCATAGGTCAAAGAGACAAGGAAGGCGGCATGCATGGGAGATGCTGATGCACCTAGAATAACAATTTAGAGGGAATTTGAGGGTATAACTGCATAAACGGTTCCGATCCATCCCGACTCTCAAGATTTATATATCAAAATCTTATAGGTTTGGGATAGATTTGGAATTTTAAATTAAATTATTTGAAAGGGATTTAGGTTTTGATATTAGGGTATCCGAGCCCAACCACATCACATTGCTGGGCACGTTAGGGTATCCAGCCACACATATGAAATATCGGTTGTATTATGGTCACCAGTATTTTCAACCTTGGTCAACAGGTCAGCAAATCTGAACTCAGGGTATTTAAATCCAATTATACTTAATGTGAGTAGAGGGACATCATATTTTATTTATATGATGTAAAGTTAGATATAAGGTTTAAAGTATCAAAAAGTGCAAAAAAATATTGAAGAAGCAAGTAAAAGAAATGTATCGAATATGAATGGATACAATGGAAAAAATTGAAATATATGGATATGTCATCAAAATTCAAATATATATTAAAAATATATGATTTTTTATAATCTATAACTCTAATTACTCTATACCAGTGTTTTCAAAACTGGACCTGACCATATGGTTGGACTAAAAAATTGGGAATCGATCACCTGACCAATTTTGTTTCACCCTAAAACCACCTTTTAGCAAAAACCATCGATTTGGTCAACTAACCGTTGACCTAGGCAATCGAACCATCAACTCAAACAATGGTTTTGGCATTTTTTTTTTATTTCTTTGTAAATACAGACCATCCGTTTGGACCAAACGGTCGAGCTATTCGACCTAGGAACTTGACCCCAAAATAGTTCTATGCTCGATTCGATTTTAAAAACCTTGCTCTATACACAACAAACTTGTATTTTAATAGTTTATGGCTTGTGTGAATTGCAGTTTCACCATACAAATGGGATGTGTAAACTATCAAAATACTCCAAGAAAACATTAATACACACATATGCATAGTTTTAACAAATTAATACCATAAATCTCATTAACGATCATGTAAAAGGTTACAAATTTAATAAGTAATGGTGATATGTCATGGTAGAAAAATTGCTTTCTCTTATGAAATTAGTCATCCAAAAATATCTCATGAATGGATAATTGATATTATAGAAGAAAAAGTATTCAAAGCTAGTTTGATTATGGCTCGAGACCTAGGTATTTGCAAATGAATATAGTTACTTATCTGATGATGTGGGATCTGGTGCTCCCTAATGGTGGACAACTCAAACGCTAGACTGAGTAGGTTGCTTAGCTGAGCTGCAAAAGGAGAGATCAGAGTGTTAGGGTTGCTTGACCCGAGGTGGGCACTTTGATGCTTACCTTTTTTGAAGAAGATAAATCGTGTGTACCTTTTTTGAAGAAGGAAACGCCTTTATATAGGCAAGCTACCATGAGGCTCACAAAGCAAATCCAAGATCTTTGGCCCATCTAGTTCAGAGGTGGTTTCACTCCTAGAGGTGGATTCTACTTAATCGGGTAATGCTTATTCAGACATGCCCAAAGCAGGCGGGGTGATAACCAGCTCTTTCGACATAGTGTTGTGATCCCATGGAAGTCGAAGATAATAGCCTGCTTAAGTAGGAGGATGCCCAACACGTTAAGTAGATCACCAATTGGGTCCCAGTTAGGTCGGCAGGGTCCTAGGGGAGGTCACTGCTAATGCCGAGGTTCCTAGCTCGGTCGTTATGAGGTGCCACCTGAGTCTTCATTAGGTCAACGGAGGCAGGTTGTTGACCTAGCCCAGTCGAGATCTTATGTCATCAGGTCGGCAAAGGTAAGTTGCCAACTAGGTCTCCCTCAGGTCGGCGGAGGTAGTTACCACCTGAGTCTCCATTAGGTCAACGAAGGTAGGTCGCCACCTGGGTCTTGTCAAGTCGGCAAAGGTAGGTCGGCGGAGGAGTAGGCAAGTTGACCACCATGTCATGCAGGTTGACACCTAGACCTCAGTCTGGTCGGTGATACCTCGACAGGAGGTCTACCTTCGTGTCAAAGTCTTAAGCTTGACCCTAAGGTGGTCGTCCCAATCCTGACAAGGTGTCTATAGGTCAGCCATAGCGAGGTGGTGAAAAAGCGCCCTCAGGGCGTGCGAGGCGATAACTCCCACAGGAACCATACAGGGTTAACCTATGAGAGCGGCTCCACAGTCTATTGGCCATCAACACCCACAAAAAGCAAAGAGGGCCCAACCTGCGAGGGTGGCTCCACAGCCTGATGGTTGTCAACTCCCATAAGAACCATGGAGGGGTCAACCTGTGAGGGTGGCCTCACAATTTGTTAGCCGTCAACTTTTATGAGGATAATGGAGGGATCGACCCACAGGGCGGCCTCATAGTCAGGGCTGGGAGATTATGTCCAGGCTGATCATTCTAATTATGCCCCTATAGGGGTTCCTTCAATCCAGGCGTTGTTGTTGTTGCTTGAGGATTTCATTACTTTAGGCTCAGAGAACGGATTGAAACGTATCTTTTGTGTAGTGTGTTCCAACAGATGACGCCAATTGATGATGCACGATCTGGTGCTCCCTGTCGATGGATAACTCAAGCGCTAGACTGAGTAGGTCACCTAGTTAAGCTGCAAAAGGAGAGATCAGAGTGTCCGGGTTGCTTGACCTGGGGTGGGCACTCTGATGCTTAAGTCAATGAAGAGTTTTGAGAGAGCTAGAGAGCTAGTGAACTATGAGAGTTAAATTGCGCGTACCTTTTCTGAGGAAGGGGACACCTTTATATAGGCAAGTTGCCATGAGGCTCACAAAGCGCATCCGAAATCTCCAACCCATTTGGTTCGGAGGTGGTTTCACACTTGGAGGTGGACTCCGTATAAGCAGGTAGTGATTATCTAATCGCACTCAAAGCGAGCATGGTGATAACCGGCTCCTTCATGTGGCATCATGATCCCGGGGAAGTCGAAGACAATAACTCGCTTAAGGAGGAGGTCGCCCAGCACGTCAAATAGGTCGCTAGGGTCTCTAGGGAGGTCGCCCCTAATGCTAAGTCCCTAGCTCAGTCATGATGAAGTCGCCACCTGAGTCTCCGTTTGGTCGTCCAAGGTGTAGGCAAGTTTATCACTATGTCATGCAAGTTGCTACCTAGACCTCAGTATAGTCAGTGAGACCTCGGTAGGAGGTCTACCTTCATGTCGAGGTCTCAAACTCAATCTTAAGGTGGTTGTCCCGATCCTGACGAGGTGTCTACAGGTCGGCCATGGCGTGGTGGTGACGAAGCGCCCTCTAAGTGTGCAAGGCGCATCCAACATGGTTTCGAGTAGGTCTCCATCATTTTGGCTAAGGCAAGTCATTGCCTACACGGTGTCAGGGTGTCATGCGATGATTCTAAGATCTCCACATGGCGTGTTGTCACTAATTAAACAAGAGATCATGAAGTGGCCTAGTGGTTAGAATACTTATGTTTCAAGTAAAACTTGGGTTTAAATCCTTGTAACATATTAGTTTTACAAAAGACTGATTTTAAATATAATTAAATGGAATTAATCAAGTTAATTATAAGATGGAGATAATTAATAGAACTAAGTAATGTTATAAACAAGGTTCAAAATTTTGCAATGTATCGGGCCGATACGTATCATTCCAACAAGAGCCCGACATGTGAAATGTGTAAAAATCATCTGTTCTGTTTCTTTTTGTATGTACCACACTAATATAGGCCTGAAACAGTATGATATAGCTCGATACACTTGATTTTTTTAGGGTGCCCTTCATTCATTAATCTCTTTAATTACTTCTATATTTAATTCTAATTTTTCTTTCATTAATTAGTCATTTATTCCTACTTTAAATTTAAATTTGAATTTTAGCGCCTAATTCAATTCTCTTTTAATTCCATTAATTAATGATACTCTCTCATTAATTCCGTTAATTAATGATCCTATCTCATTAATTTCGTTTTATTAGTATAAAAACTACAGACTTTAAACAATGGCAAGATTCAAACCTCACTAGGTTTTAACAAATGTAAGTCACCACTAAGCCACGCTCATTTGTTTGTTATGGTCATATACATTATTATTTTTAAGTAAATTTTCTCTTTTCTTAATGGATATTTATTAATAAATGCTATAATTAATTATTAAAATTAATATACTAATAAATATCAATATAAATTGATATACACACATAACATTTATATTGGTTATTTGAAAATTGATGTATAGACATTTATATTTTAGTTTTTTTCTCACATTTTATTTATTCCATCATTTTTCAACAGTTATTAATTGTAATCATTTATAATTAAATGATTGTAAATATGGATTTTTACATTTAAATAACTTATTTACAATTATTTAAAACTTATAATTATTGTTAGTAGTATATTTTTAGGATATATTTGAATTTCCTAACATATTTATACGTATCTTAATTTTTTGTCCGTATCTATGTGTATCCAAAGTGTATCTCGATACATCTCTTAAAATTGTCTTTCCAATACTCTCCTTGCATTTTCGATACTTTGAACCTTGGTTATAAGTTAGTGTGTTAAATAAGGTTGACCATGGAGCCAATTATGGTAAATGGAGTGTTAAATAAAGTCAATTATGATGAATTTAATGGGTATTAATAAGACAAGTAAATTTAAATTTCAAATTTGAAAAATGATAGCAATAATAGGATATTCAAATAATAATCAGGTGAGACAGGTTGGGACGGGTTTAACAGGTTTGGGACAAAACAAGTTTGGGGTTTGGAAGATTTGGACAAAAGATTAAATGAGTTTGGAGTCATGGGTATCTAAATGGATTCAGTAATGGGAAGGGCAATTTTCACAAGTACCCTACCCATTGCCATACCTAGATCCACCCTACTATAGACAAAGTCACTACAAAAGGGGGGTGGGTTCAAATCGAGCAAACAACATGAGGTTTAAGCTCATGATCAATTCTAGCTAGGGATCAAAGCTCAAGTTCAACTCAACCCAAGAGCTCATATGTTCAAACTTGAGCTCAACCATGAGCTAAACTTCCTAAAATATAAAATAGTACACATGTAAAAAAAAAAATTCTTATTTTACATTTAAATATATATAAGCTCAATTAGGCTTGTGAGCTTCACGAGCGCTTCATTGGACTCAAACTTGACTTGAAGCTCAATTTAGACTTAGCCAAATCAAGCTTATCATGAGTTGAGCTCGAATACCTTGTGAAAAGCTATTCGTGCCCACCCCTAGTCATTGGAATAGTTATGCATTCTAGATGTTACTGAATGAGCAACAAGGTTACTTTCTCTTCGAATACAGATTAGTCTCAACCGCTGAAGGAGGCACAAAAGGTCTTTCACATCCAAGATTAGGTTGTGTAAGGGGTGATGATCCAGTGAGTAACAAGATTAGGTTGCTCCCGTGGGCTTGATAAACTCAATTTTTGTTAGCATATAATCCCCAAGACAATCAATTTTATTGCAACATGATTTATTGCAAGCAAAAACTCTGCACACAGTCTGAAGGCATGGGAATCCAGCTGCACATTGGGAGCATCTCCCTATGAAT
The DNA here is from genome assembly GCF_056320005.1 of Nelumbo lutea. NCBI lineage: Eukaryota > Viridiplantae > Streptophyta > Magnoliopsida > Proteales > Nelumbonaceae > Nelumbo > Nelumbo lutea. Next base: position 8,908,168 of record NC_142687.1, read on the forward strand.
TTAACATACATGTACGAGAGATATTCCTAATATGCAACTGGATGATATTACTACGAGCACAAAGTTTTTGTTTGCAAGAGATCCAGAATCAATTTTATTAGATTTTATTTTTAGAGTAGAGAACTAGTGAGGGGCACGAATTATGCACTTGTGCAAGTAAAGAATAAAGATTTAAATTATCTATAATATTGGAAAGACATAATACTGGAAAGGATTTGATCCATCAAAATGTCCTATGGATTTTGATGAAAATCCAACCGATAGATTACCACTTTTATGATGAAGGTTGATTGGTTAAAAGTTTTTCTGGTATCATGTATTTCTAACATCATAATTGAATCCTAACAATATAATCAAAATTAACTTTTATAACATGCACCTAACCAAGGGAAGTATTTGTCTTATATAGCATAAATACCAGACTATACATGGGTTCTGCTATGATACCAGAAAGGTTTTTATCCTATCAGCCATTATCATAAAAATGGTAACCAATCAGGTGGCATTTCTCAAAATGGTTTTGATTGGTCAAAGCCCTTCTGTTATCATGCCTTTCCAGCATCATAGATTTTCCCAATATGTAAACCTCCCATTTATTTACAAACGTTAAAACCTCCTTTTGCACATTGACCTATGTTAAAACCTCCCTTTTCGTTTCACACAAATATACAAATGCATCCACCCTCTTGCTACCCTGTAAAAAAGAATAAAATTACAACCAACCCTTATTGTGAATGTGATGTGCACAGTTAACACTGCTCTCTCTTTGATTTATCAAAAAATAAATAAAAATAAAAGAAAATCACTGCTCTCTTGAGAGTTTAGATTGCCTTCATTTTTACTACCCTTAAAGCTCTTTGGAAAGAGTATAAATGCAAATATGTTCAGCACAAATACAAAGATTCATAGTTCAAACTCATAGGCTCTGTTTGTATCTGCACTGTACCTATTCGTATTTACACTTCCTATAAACAAGAATCCAGATTTCTTCAGAACCTTCCTCACAGCACTTGCAGCCGTGCATTGCGAACACCTCCCATGAATCATTATCTGCTTTTTGTATGTCCAAAATTTCAGATCATACTTTCCAAAGATTTACTAATTTCTTGTACCAGAAAAAAAAAATATTTCTTTAGATTTATCAATTTCTATCACTCGGCCATCAAGGAACATGATTTACAAGCTTTGTGAAGCATTGAACCCATCTTTACTCTTTAGAAAGGCAATTTTCCCTCCTAGATCCCCCCAGTAGCTGAGTCTTGTGGTTCACTCCATTTCCCAAGTGAGCTTAAGTTCTTAAATATGTTATATTTTACACCCACCATCGCGATGTCGAACAGTCGAAAGGCCAAACCAGGGATGGCATTTCATTGAACATGGCGATCAGAATCATCGTCCGTCAACGTCAACCAACCCCCATTCAACCGCACCTCCGTCAATACAATACTTGTTTTTATCGGCATCAACTACATCTTTGAACTCGACGCATGTTTACCAGAACACATTGCAAGCCAGCCGACCAGTAGGCATAAACAGAGAGCATACAAAAGGAAATACAATTTTCATCTGAAACTTCGTCTTTTATTGGGAGAACATCATTTACCAAACTGTCAGCAATATGCTACAAAGCTTTTACACTGGTTGCTTGATACAGGATACGCCAATTCGAAATGCAAGTAAAACGTCAGGATCAGAAGCAGCCCAAGCATCACATGGTTAAAACAGTGCACATTTGATTTCTGCGCAGATATCCTCGGCAGAAGAAAATGACCATTCCGAGGCAAGTAACATGTCATTATCATCATCCCCCCTGCACAACATATGAATACTACATCCTCAAAATAGTTGCCGTTTATATCATTATCTTCTCCTACGAACAGGCGAGTTGGATCTTGACCTCTTACTCCTGCAGTTAGAATTATGTTTCAATTCAAACAAATTCTGAGCCATAGGTCTAAAAGACTGAATGTTTCACCTGAGACGTTTACTGTTATGATGCATGTATATGCCTCAAAACATTTTTAACACAATCTGAAAAACAGACAGCCTGAAAACACACCTGCTGGTCTCTAGAGAAGAGTAAGGAGAATGCCTGCGTTGAGAGTGCTTGCTATGTGGTGACCGCGAAACTTGTCTAGAAATAAAAACATCCATCATACTGACCCGGTGAGTTAAAATGAATAATTTAATACACAAAATTTCATCCTCGTATAAAGTCAGCACTTGATACAAATCAGCCTGTTTGTATAGGTAATAGGTTACTCTGCCTCTGATGACAAAAATAATATCTTACAGAATTAAATAGACAAGATATTCCCATTAAAAAAAGAACGTCAACCATCAAATGAACACTACAAAATGGTGAATTACAAAAATGCTCTTGTGCCCCACAACAGAGAACCCACAGAGAAGATGCTGCCCAAGTGCACCTTGTAGATCATTTAATGAGATCAAATTATCATAGACTCTCAGGTAGAGTACCAACTAGGGATGATCATGGGCCAAGCCTTTACAGTGTAATAACAGCCTTTTGGGCTGCCCAGGCCAGGCATCCCAGCTTGTCCATATAAATTAATAAATTATATTTTATTAAGAATACATTGTTAACTTTACAATCAAAATTACAGAAAATACATATAGATATTCCTAATACATATATTAAAGAGGGTGGTCCTTGGCACGACGGTTGGGTTGCTCCATTGCAACTGGGTGACCAGGGTTTCTTGGAAACAGCCCCCATGTGTCGGGGTAAGGCTACATACATCTGCCCCTCCCCAGACCCTGCATTGGTGGGAGCTTCGTGCACTGGGCTGCCCTTTTTATATTCATTAATTTATTAATATGTACTATATAAGTTATGTATGGTTATACATATATATATATGATCAACCCTAGTACCAACCACTGAGTAATTTGCCACCACAGATCATAGGCTTGCCGAACAACCAGTTGGCCCTCAACGAGAAAAGCAGCAGTTGCACTGACCACTAAGATCTTCTAATGCTTGACATGTGTAAGGCTTAAGCCTTGTGGGATCTCATTCTCTTTAGAATACATATAAAAAAAACATAAGATAAAATGAGAAGAATATATATAAGAAAAAACTCGCTACTTTGTAGTCCTTGACTCCTTGATTATAAGATTACTAGTATACATTAGAAGAAAAAAAAGGTCATTGCCCAATAAGACCGTGGATAGCCAGGATCATCATTGGGTAATAGTTCCTTTTTGATGTATAAATGAAAGTCTTAACCAAGGACTAAAAAGTAGTAAGAAAGCTCTTAATGTAAATTAAAACCTCAAATTGGTATTGAAAACACTAAACATTAATGCACATCTAGAAATCTTAGAATTGATCACTAACTTGTTCTTATGATGAGAACCTTACTTTAATGTATGATATACATATTTTTAGGTACTCACCTCAAGAAAAGCCCCAAGGCATAAGCTTCATAAGCCTTTTAAAACACCGATGTGTCTAAAGAGGATTCCCCTCCAATGAAAAACTTATACACTATAAAGTGGATTCCCCTCCCATGAAAAACTTACAGACTATAAAGTCCTCCATCCACAACAGTCCAAAACCTAATCATGTACTACTAGAAGTCTATAACCCTTCCATGCAATTGTTAATTAGTGAATTTTCTTTTAAATAAAAACAAGGAAAAGAATCTTAAACAGAATTAGTCATGATGGTGTATATGGACCAATCTGGTCCCATCCCCAATTATCTACCCACCGCATGTAAAAATCTTGCACCAGCTAGAATCTTAAACAAACCCACTGGGTCTCAAGACAGACTTCATGGCAAGAAGTAGTGAAATTAATGTAAAGAAAAGTACCTTCGCCTAGACCTGGTAGGTGATGGTGACAAGCTATGCCGCTTTGAATGTGGCTTTCTGCAGAGTGCACCTGAGTGTAAATATCTAAATAAAAAGGGGGAAATGAATAAAAAAGGGAAAGTGGTCAAAGATCTACAATGTGAACCTTTGCTGCCTTGAATCTTCAGAAACACCATTACTCAAGTTGCTGGAATGACTGCACACTGAGTTATCTCTGCTTTTTCTATCCCTACTGCTAATTGAAGATGAACGCCTTCTCTTGTGCCTGCCCAAGTCATCTCTTGAAACTTTATGCCTGGATCTATCTCCCCTCTCATCCCTAGTCCGCTCTCTTTTTCTGTAATTATCTTCTTTAGAGCTGGATTTTTTAACTTTCTCAGCTTCCTTTCTGTCATCCTTACTATTGACATGACTTAAAACTTTTCTTGAATCAGATTCCTTTGCTTTTTCCTCGGATTTGGTTCCTCGATCTTTCAGCCTCTCCTTCGAGCCATTTTTATTATCTGTCTTTTCCTTTTTTGTATGCCTTTCATCCTTTCTCCTGTGATCAGTGGAATTAGACTGTTTCTCAGACACTTTACTCTTACCAGTTTCAGCCTCTCTGACAGTGTATTTACTCTCAAAGCTCCTAGCTCCCAATCCATCACTCTTATCTGATTTACTTTTGGCCTCCCTACCATGAGAATCATCTTTCAGTGATTTTCTATGACTATCATTTCCATGCACCGGCCCAGGTTTCACATGGCCTTTTCCTCCACCAGTATCCTTTGACGCAGAACCATCTGAGGCCTGAACCATCTTTTCACCATTGGAATTGACTTTATCTTCTTGGAATCCAGAGACCACCTTGGGAGCAGTTGTCAGGTGACCATCATTCTCATAATCCATACCTCTACCAACCACAATGCCCAAATTGTTGCCTTTATGTGTACCAACATTTTGGCTTGTTTTCCTCTTATCAGTCTCCATTCCCATTTGACTCCTACTGAGCCTCTCAGTTTCTCCTATAGGAATGCCATCCCCTACTGCATTAGGGATATCTTCTGCAAGCTTACCATCTGTTGACTGTTTATAGGCAGCATCCATTGGCCTGTTGGGCATGGTGGAGCTTTGTATCTCATCATCATCATCATTGTCAGAGGCATAACTTGCAAGACCCAGTACATCTCCAGGAGAACTAGAACTAGATTTCTCACCGACTTCCCTGGCATCAGCTTCCTTTGCCTTAACAGGAATCAGAACCTTTGCAGAAGCCTTGGGAGTTTGAACTACTGGAGGTGATGGTAATACCTTCTGATTTGGTGCAGCAGAACTGTGGTCAACTGGCAGACCAATTTCATATAAATAATCAAAAGGCTTTAATTAGAACCAGGACAAAAAAAGCATAGGAAATTTAGAAAAAGCAGGAATTAGAATGAGGGTACGGATTGAATTGATGACCAAAGAAAACCTCAAGGAGACCATTTCTGTTACCTATGTTCACTATCCCATGGTTATAGAGACATTGAAGAAGGATATTTGCACATATAACTAAGGGTGGATGAAGTGGAACGTGCATACTGCATAGTTTGTTCTTGGGGAACACCAACCAGATTAAAAGGAAAGTAATTATAATACAGCCACAAGGGCAACAATATTGTACTGGACAGAGTGAAGGGCAACCAACAAGCAATATGTCCACAGACCACGCATTAAGGAGAGAGGGGGACTGGGATGGATAAGTGGCAAGAGTACTATAGGAATTATGAATGGGGAAGAGTAGAAATGGTAAGAATTAGAAACAAATACAATTGTAGGAATATTTGACATCCCCAACAGGTATTAAAATGAGGAAAAGTGGACTAAGATGGTTTAGATGTGTGTATGAAACAAAAGAGAACTAAACTAATAAGAAATGATCCAATACACTAATGGTGATAGAAGTACCAAGAAAAGGCCAAAAAGAACATTTGTTGAGGTAGCCAGAAATTATCGAAGGACTTGTAGAGTATTAACTGGGAATGGCATAACAGGGTTTGCATGGCCAACCGAATGCAGTTGGGAAAAAGTCTGCTGAGTTGAGTAGGTAAAAGCATTCAAAGTTACAGAAAGCAAGCTGTAAGTATGTACCTTCAACTGTCAGATCTTCTTCACTAAGAACCTTTGTAGCAATCTCATCAAACAGTTCATCCGTAACCTGTTCAAAAGATAAAACTCAGCACCAAAAATACATTGAAGTACAGCATGGCCATTGGTTTTACTTTTATGCAGTTACAACCTTCAAAAGAACTTCAGTTAGGATACGCTTTATTTCCTGGTTGATTGCTGCTGTTCTTGCTGCCTCCACATCATCCTACATATAGAGCAAAGGAGAGTAAAGAGATGTCATTATTTGTACATGTTACTAATTAGGAAGCTATAGTAACCACTGAGATAATGACAAATTTTCAAACTCATTTTAAGACGAAACAAGGGAAGTTGATAGAACATTATGATTAATGAAATTCATGTATTACAGCACTGAGGAAAGGAAAGAACCTCATCATCATCCTCATCCTCAGTTGACTTGGAAGAATCAATGCTTTTGCTATCTGCTTGATCATCTTTTTTAAAAGGCTTACTAACACCTTCACCAACATCTTCCTCAGGTTGCTCCTGAACTGAACTTGAAATAACAGCTTTCTTCTTAATTATTTCCTCTCTAAGCCAATTGGGTACCGAAGCCTGGAATTTTTCACAGAATCCAAACATAATAAAAATTCATCATTCCCTCAAAACATAACATTAGATAAATATATTTACCTTCTTTGGACGTTCCAAAACAGTCACATCTCCAGGAAATGTGGTTGAAGGATGAATGGTAGGTAGGCCAAAAGGGGCACCGGCAACTGGAATAGTAGGCCGAAAGCCTGCTCCAGGCATCCTGCCAAAGATTGGTGCAGCATGTCCAGAAACAGGAGAAGGTGCAACAAATGGAGGATCAAACTGCAAATGAAGCAAGAATTAGCATTTTCGGATCAAGACCTAAAGGAAATAGGAAATTATGCATATGGAGAACAAATACTTGTGGCCCTGATGGAACTGATGGAATTGGAGGATATCCCACCCCTAGAGCAACTGGGGGAGTCCATGCATGAATTGAGGGCACAGTTGCAATTGAGTCCATACTGCCTAAAGGCCCTGCTTGATCAGGATGTGTGTAACTATTTTGCTGATTTAGTTCATTTTCATGAGTAAACCTTGGTGCAAAATCTAAAGGCCGATCACTCAAATCAGCTGCAGCTTCAGCAGATTGATCGCCATATGTAAAATGGGGCTGTTCTGAAATTAATCTAGCAGCAGCAGGTAATTTGGGCTGCACATGTTGTCCATCATGATCTGATGATATGAGCAAAGGTGATGGCTTGCATAACTGCTCATTTTGATCCCCAACCTCCTGTCTACCTGTCATTTAGAGTGCAAAATCAAAAGTTAAAAGACCCAGCAGAGGAAACAACCTGAGCCATCCAGCAAACACCACACTCTTCAGGACCTATGCAGATAATACATCCATCTTCTGCATGATAATATGCAGAAATAGAAACACAGTTCTGACTCTATGACAGACTGCTGGGAAAGGTCCAACCTAAAAAATCACATCCTCATATTCACAATCATGTTTGAATACATAAAGCATAATAAAAACTCTCTTCTCTTTGCTTTACTTCCAACTAGTTATAAACCTTGCTGAATCGCCAATTAGTTCTACTTTGAGAGATAATTAGTTAATTACATTCCCTGCAGGGCCTTGGTAGCTAATAGCGTATTTCCCCCATCATCTCTAAAGATCCCCTTAGGGCCATTGCCTGGTAAAATGATGAAATCTCAGACTAGCAAGCAAGAGAATGCGGTTTAAGTCAGAGAGTGGCCACTTAGTGCCAAAGGTTAGGTTCATATACAGTCTAATGCTCTCAAGACCCATGACAGGACGATTATTGAGTGATGGCCCTTGTTATTATCTCTCACTCGTCCACCCCCTTTTCTGAAGCTCCAGGCTCCAGGATTATTAATGCAGCCCCCATCAAAATTTTAACTTTGTCCTACCCTCCTCCAGAGCCATCCAAAAAGCAGCAATTAGCTTTTCCTAGTGACAAAGTTTGTTATTGTTTGCCATCCTCTCAAAAGAGAGTTCACTTGACCACCTTAAACTCCTTTCTTGGCATAGCCAAATAGGCTATAATTCTGAGAAGACTGATTCAGCATGGTACAGGGATCAACATGCAACTTATTGTATTGTCATCCAAATATTTAGGTATGCTAGAAGTGTTTGGGAGCAGGTTTGTCTTTCTTTAATTTAAGGGCAGTATTGTAATCCCATCTTTTATTGTAATATTAATATAAGAGTGTGGCAGTTAGGAGATGTCTCTATCGAGTCAAACCCCACTCTTCTTCTTTCTTTCTATTCTCTCTATCTTATATGCTGTTCCCTGCTGCTGGATTCTTTCTCCTTTATTTCCCTTTGTTTACAAGATTAATTTTAGGTTGATTACATTACTCATGAAACAAAAATTCAAATAGATAGGTCCTTAATGAATTAAAAAAAATGAATTATATTTCTAAAAGGAAAAAAGGAATTGTCAAGTGCAAAGAAAAGAACATCACCCCACGAGGTCCATCTAAGAGAAAAGCAAATGCAAGAATAATAAATAAAGAAGTCCAAAGACTAACAACTTATAGACAATTATTTCCATAATGTATCTTTCTTTCTTGGCCTAGGTGGTGTTCTGGGGAAAATGACACAATTTTCCAGGACACTGCAGCCAACAGAACAAATTTTTCATTCAACCAGAAAAAAAAGGCAAACTAATATAACATGAAAAAAAGGGAGTACAAAATACAAAGAAAAAGACATCACTCAGGGGAACAAGTCATGAAAAAAAAAAGACCTCTCAGATTAGTAGGGTACTTGATAAAAAAGACATCACTCAGGGACAAAGCACAGCTACATAATAGGCATCGTATTTATAATATAAAAAACTGACTTTTGGCTAGTTTCCTAGTTTTATATACCATTCAGCATATATGTTAACTGAAAAAACAGCAATTCTCTTTATTAAGAACATTAAATTTCCTCTAAAAATGTGGCAAATTATCACATCTAAAAGATAAAAATCTTTTACATAAATTAATTTCATTATTTTCAAAAATAATACTACAATAATAAGTATTTAATAGAGCAAATTCATATTAATTAGCAGCTAAAGAAGGTTATTAACTTTATATGATAAATATTCAAGATGGAAAGTAAAATAGAAAAAAAAAACAAGGATGGAGTTTTTGTTTTATTTAATTAGAGAGAAAGAATAGGCAAAAAGAACTTTATTATTCTATTCTTTCTTTCTTTTTCTCTTCTCAAAACCCTTTGATCTTTTAAATTTCAATAGTAAAACATTAAAACAAAGTATAATTGATATATATATATAGCATATAATAAAATGTATTAACACATACATCAATATAAATGATATTATAAAAGGCGCCTGCCTTGTCATTTTTGTCGCCTAGGCGGCCGCCTAGTTGCTAAAAGTCAAGGCGTTTAGGCGAGGCGCCTAGGCAATGCCTTGACAACTATGAATTGTACTTGATAAAAAAGGAAACTAATTGAAATTACACATGTATATTACACACCACTAAATCTGATTAAGAAATAATAAGATTCACATGACAAAAACCAAGTTGACAACAATGGAGCATAAACCCAAGGGCAACCCTATGACTAGTGTTCTGAAAATCATAATTGTGTCGTAATTCATAAGATCATTTCTATTTTTACAAACTTGTCAAAACATTAAAGACAGATATGCTAAAAGGCTAAATGTATATAGAAATCCCTAATTTTAATCCATATCTACCATATATGTACCTAAAACAATAGAATTTTCCACTTATACAATATAAGTCTAAGATGATATAATCAACTTTGACGTGAAAGTCAAATAATACACACACAATGGCTCCTTATCCTGCATATTATGGAAAATAAACTCAATATATGATCTTAAATAAAATAAATAAATCAATTCCTAGTAAGGTCCTTAAAACAAATCACCCTTGGCAAAACTAAATATAAACAAAACAAAATGCCAAAAAGAGTACTAATTCTTAATTGAATTGCTTTGAATTGCAGTAAATTGCAGAAATCATATAAACTGTAAGATTTATGAATCAAATCATATGATACAAACAAAAATCGTAAAATTTTTGCAAAAAAGTATTCAGATATAAGATTCGAATCGAAACCCTTGGATTTCATGATCCAAATTGTGAATCATATCGTAAATCATAAGATCTTGACAACACCGCTTATGACCTATTTATATTATGCAAGGAAATACAACTTACTACCCCTTCTGTCAGTAACAAAGAAATATTTGAATAAGGATGCAATTATGCAATGTCACAACCTTAGAATGTCATAATAAATTTAAAGTGCCATTAAAGAATAACTTTATGGCTCCAAAAAGAACTGCTGATAAAGCTCATTTTACTTTTCAAAATTGATGACACAAGATTTGAGACTCCAACATTGTGTTTATCCTTTGATCTTTAGTTTTTTATTTTGTTGCTAGATGAGAGTGCATGTTATGATGATCAAATCCTTGCACTAGTGGGGCTCCATCCCAGACGGTGTTTTAAAAGTGAAAGGCACAAGATGAGGCGCGCGCCTTGCGCCTTTTTGAGGCAAGGCGCACAACTTAAAAAATAAATAAATAAATAAATAAGCTAAAAAATAAAAAATGTCAAAAAATTCAAAAAAAAAGCCAAAAAATCAAAAAATTATAAAACATAATATTAATAAAAATATAAAACAAATGTTTTAAAAAACCTATTATCAAAAATTAAAATACATAAACATAATATGTAAAGCATATTCAAATGAAAATTTAAAAATAAAATCAAACATATAAAACATTTTCAAGCATATAAAACCCACAATCTCATCAAGTAGCTAATGTGACATATTACATTCCTAATTCTTTTATTAGGATGAATGAATGGACGGCATTACCCCCGAGAAGCATGGCACAGGGTCCGAGGGCAGAGCCCCCGGCCCACCTGCTAGACTCAAAAAAAAGAAAAAGTGTCAAATTCTCAAAAGGCACATGCCTGGGCTATAAGGCACAAAGCACACCAAGCGTATGCCTTTTGAATGGGCTGTGCCTAGGACCTGGGCAAGGCACCTACCCTAAAATAAACCTCACCTATGCACCTAGGCACGCCTTTTAAATCACTGATCCCTAGGCGCCTCACCCAAGTCCTAGGCGCACCTCTTTCAAAAGGCACGCACCTGGTGCGCCTAGGCATGCGCCTCAACCCAGGCGTGCGCCTTTTTAAAGTTTTGCGCTTTTTGCTTTTTTTTAGTTTAACGGCTCCAAGAACCCCTTATTTGCTTATGTTGTTCATTCATTCATTGCAATAAAATATCTTATTAAAAGGCAATCAAAGTTGTAAAATCATTACTTTTTATGTGAGAAATAAGAATTTTAGACCCTAACGTAGACTTGTTCAGGCTTGCCTCGAGGGGCGCGCTACAATGGCGACTCATAGAATCAAGAATGCAATATGCTTTACATCACATTAACTACTTGGAGCAATGCAATTAAGGAAAAAAAAAAGAGATTGTGGATTTTACATGCTTGAAAATGCTTTATATGTTTGCTTTTATCTTTAAATTTTCATTTGAATGCACTTTACATGTTACGTTTATGTATTTTAATTTTAGATAATAGGTTATTTAAATCATTTATTTTAAAACTTAAGTTTATATTTTTATTAACATTATGTTTAATATTTTTTAAATTTTTTTGGAATTTTCTGACTTTTTTTTAGCTTTTTTTTGTAATTTTGCACCTTTCTTAAAAAGGCACGCACCTCACCTTGCGCCTAGCGCCTTGCGCCTCAGGCGCAAATTGGCCCTTGCACTTTTTTTGCGCCTTGCGCTTTTAAAACACTGCTGATCCCAGAGGAGTTCATGGAACTAGAACTATGATCTTTCTTCTTACAATTCTCTTTAATGCATGTGTGGTTTTCCCCCATTGTATAACTTCTCGTTGTACACTTTTTAACTTTTGACATTAATACAACAAATTACTATCCAGAAAAAAGAAATTTCTTATTACATTTATTTTTGGTGGATAGAAAAAAATTAAGAGCAAGAAGTTAGTTCATATGATCATATCCTCTCACTATATGTTCTTAGAACCATCAATGAAATGCAAAAACAAGATTTTACTAGTACAGTTGGTTGAAGATTGGATTAGGGTTACGGTTGTAAAGTACCAACCAAATAATAGAGTCAGGTTGGGTTAGGGTTGGGAACCTCAGGTCAAAGATCGAGTTTTATTAGGATTAGTGTTGAGATTTTAATACATTGGTTCAGTCCAGGGCTGACATGAACCCAAGCCTAAGTTGCATCCCTACCTCAACTCTTTCATGCTATGGTTACATTGGCTGAGCAACCCTGCAAGGATACTTTGAGTTAAAACGAGTGGCTATTGAGATGATAGAACAATGTAGAACCTACACACCTCCAATTGAACATCAATGTCAGTGCAAAAAATCTGAAAATTATGGATAAAACAAGGTTGAATCTTGACAATAGATCTACAGAGGACACCAACCATCTACTAGATTTGTCAAGAATCAGACAAGGAAAATATCGGTATTACTTTTTATATAATTCACAAACACAACTACAAAACAAAACCAAGTTTTTGAACAAAAGTGTCACATGCAAATTCAGAATGCTACATGAAGCATTACCTGAAACAGAAGAATAACTAGAAGGTACCTCCTGCTGGTAAACTGATGAGATAGTAGGAACACTTCCTAGATGAGGAAATACAGGACCTGAATCCTCAACCAAAGCACCATCTCTAGCAACGTATGGTATATGCCCATCTGACACATAAGAAGAAGACTGTCCAGAGCTGAAGGATGAGGACTCCTGGATATGGCTTACAGGTGGCATATGGAGGTTTGTGGCAGAAACTGGGAACTGTTGCTGGCTTGATGCCATAAGTGATGGTTGTTGAGTATCAGTGTAACGAGCATCAACAGTTTGATGATACGGATCGTGATACACATTACTGGGGTCTTCTGGTCTGCCAACTGGAGGAAGTTGCGATGGAGGTTGTGGATTCTCCATTGCTGCCTTGGCTGCTGCCCATGCCCTGGCCCTGGCGGCCCAATCTTCCTCATTGTTGTGAGAAATGTTTCTATCTGCATCACAAAGCTCATGAGAAAATCAACTCTGGATTACTACTAATATTTGCAGAGAAAAATGCAAGTCAAAAAAGAAAAATAACGGTACTAGGAATATCAGTAGCACTAACAATAATAATAGTATTGCTGACTTGGATGGGATTCTCTTCTTGACATTGGAAGTTGGAACCTTTCCAGTATGGTGTTTGTTGTGGCACCATGAAATAATTCTCCAACTTGAAGAGCAATATCTTTTTATGTTAAATTTTTAGAGGTGGGAAGAAGGGATGCAGAAAGATAGATGTCATGGTAGGCTATTCATTAAGGCTTTTCCTCCTTTTTAATGCAGTTTTTGGGGGCAAGAATCCAAGAGTGCCTGGGGATGGTGTAGGGGTGTCAATTGGACCAGATTTGGTCCAATCCGATCCAGTCCATTATGAGTCCATTACAAATGGATCAGGTCCAATCCAATCCAATGAATACTTTGGACCATTTTGGACCAGTTCATTTCAATGTCTGGACTGTCCAATCTGTTCAAATTGGTTTTAATTTTGATTCATCCCAACCCAAACCTGGTCCATTGACACTTATATTCTTAATGGACCAGATATTGGTTCAACCCGACCCACTCCAATATAAATCTATTATGGATGGACCAGGTCCAATCCAATCCAATAAATACTTTGAACCATAAGTCTGGACTGGTCCAATTCAATATGTCTTATTGGTCCATCCAATCCAACCAAATTGATTTTAATTTGGACAGGGTCCAACCCAAAACCGGTCCATTGACACCCCTAATGGTGAGTAATGAAGTGGTGTGAAACCCAACGTTTAGGAGGCATGTCATTTGTCAGAAGGCCAATTTTGTACCATATCTCGTCTTATAATCAACAGGTTAAGATTCCCCATACAAGAAGGATAATGGGACTAGGAAACATAATCCTAGAGCTTAAGTCCTTCTAACTACCCCCATTGTCATGGAGGTGTGTCATCCTCTCTATGGAGTTGGATTTGGACTCAAAGTGTTCCATCCAAATATCCCTTTCTCATGTGGACAATGTACTAAAAAGTCTAAAATGAAATCCTCATCATTGATCACTTGACTGCACAAGGGATCCAGAAAACCTATGCTCTTTACATTGCAAACATGATGAATGGTGTCTCACCTGCTTCTCCATTGTGAGTTTTCATCTAAGCTGTTATTCACTTCATCAAGTTGTCTAAATGACAATTGGTTGTTCCAGGTAACATGCCTTCCTGATGTAAAACCATAGAAAAGGAAAGAAGATTTCTTGGAGACAGAAGACCAGATATGATAGAAGTTTAATTTGGGGACCCATGTGGTTATGATAGAAGTCTGTAAGTTCCGCTGTCCATTGTGTCACTAATAGTGTGCTGCAACTTCAAGTTTGTCAAGAAATAGAGGCAGTTTGGTCAATTTGTTTTCAGTCATGCTATAGTAAGTTTTCTTTTGCTGGGGGAATTCTATAATTTTGATTTATGATGAGTTACCATTATGTAACAAGTTGTCATAATGTGACAATGAAGGTCATTAGTTGTCTGATGTGACAATGGAGGTGATGAAGTGTCTGTGAAGTAATCTTTGAGGAGGTAAAAGTGTTAAGCCTAGGATTATTAAGTTACCTCTCAAGTAATTTCTAAATTTTAAATGGGTGAAAGTATCTAGGAAGTTACTTATCACCCCTTAAGTAACTCCAAGTTGGCACTTGGTAACTGCTGAAATAGGAGCTGAAAGCTGAATCTGAAAAGATTCCAAATTTAAAAATGTGGCATTCAGCATTTCAGTAACTCAAAACCTACTTAATTGCTGAATGATGAAAAACAGATACTGAGTGGTTATTTTACCCCAAAAAAATTTATCATATACAAACAATATCCCCAGATTTAAACCATTTTTATGTTTGAAATCTTTTCAACGTTCCCCATAAACACCCTTGTACAGATACTCCAGCTCCAGCCAAGCTATCAGTTAGGGTGTTAGCCGATATAGGGATCCACTAAAATGAGCAGACAAGCTGCTTCAAATGGATTTGGGTTCCCTAACCAAATTTCTAAACCTCCAGGGTGACTCCTGAAAAAAGCCAAGAAATAACAACTTGGCAATCACCTTCTATTTGTACATTTCTCAAATTTTGTTGTGCCATCATCTTGTGACCTTGGATTAAAGCCAGCATCTCTGCTCTCAAAGAGTTGCCAAAGCCAACAGCCCCTGAAAAGCTCATCAAGTTGCTGCCACCCTTTACCACCCACCAGGGTTGCCTAAACAGCACCCATCAAAACTACATTTCAGCCTGCAAGCCTCAGGGAGTTTGCCAATTGATTGTCCTCTGTAGTCTTCTAAGTGACACACTAGCAATAAAGTTCTATCGCCTTTAACCAACCATCCATCTGTCTTCACATCTTGAAACTCATATACCAGTACCCAATGTGCAATTCTTACTTTAACTAGTTCAATGAGAATTTACACTGTGTTCTTTATTTTCAAACACTATTGCATTTATCTCTCTCCAAATGTATGGCATTACAGCAGCCCTTGTGTTATGCCATAGAAGTGCCATTATGTTGGTGTGGCAGCCCATGATATCTTGTGAAAACCACTCTATTATGGTTTGTATTACAACCCAATTTCTACCAAATAGAGAAAATATATATATATATATATATATATATATATATATATATATATATCAATTCCAGACCCAGCTAGTATAATGACATGAGAGGAAAAGATGATTAGAACCTTCTCTGCTCTTGAAACATAGAATGCACACATGTGGGAATAAGCACTGCAATATCCTTTTCCTTTGGAAGTCTATTACAAGTGTTGATGGTTTGGAGAGAGGCTTCCCAACAGAAAACCTACTTTTGGGAGAGGACCAACCCAGAAAGCTTTCCAAGGAAAAGGGGACAAATTAGCCTCGGCATTAGATTGATCTAGTAGTTTAAAGGAAGAAGTAACAGGGAAAATACCATTAAGGCAGGGAAGCCACACCCTATCATCACACACCCCCCCCCAAAAAAAAAAAAAACAGAAGAAGAAAAACAAGATCAAAATTGTGAACAAGGCCCACTGGCTCAATCTCTTCTCTTTCTATTAATCCTCCCCTCAAACCCAGGTTCCAAGAAATATCTCTATTAATAAGGTTGCCACATCAGAAATGGATTTGTTTTTTATGCAAAGAAAGTTATAAATCCTAGGAAAGAGATGCAAAGGGGTAATTCAAAACACTAAGAACATTAAATATTAGAAACCATGACCTCCACTAGGGCAACTTAACTCTGAACTCATGAACAACTCTTTCTATTTTTCTTGTTGAACAAGAAATTCAAATTCAAAGAACATACTCAAATTATTCCTTTTTTATAAACACACTCCAATAAAGAAGGCCATATTGATCAACATCATGGGCAGCACAACTATATAGTTTGTGGGTTCCATGTGTCCGAATGATGGGATACAGGACTCCCATCCACATATTTGCACACTGAGCTGAAGACCTTGAATACCCTGAAGGTTCTTTACTCTCACCATTAAATTGATTTTAAATCCAACTGCTAGTGCTTTCTACTTCAACTCTTGGTAACCTTTCTAGCATTTACTACACAACACATTTGCAGATAATGCAATTTATTATCAGTCTGGTGCAGATGAGATAATGATATGGAATTGTAGAGAACACTGATGTAGGCCCCACTGCAGTGGTCCCCACTGTGTTCGTAGGACAGCAGTGTAGTTATTTGTTTCAGTTATAGTAGTGTCAGTTTGAGCCAGTTTGTTAATTCAGTTGTTATTTATTTCAGTTTTTATTTACTTTATTTATTATGTAAGTACCAAGGGCAGATGTGTCCTTTCCATTATGTACTAAACATAACCTATAAATATTAAGAGAGTGGCAGCGGCAGATTAGGATTTGCAAACCTAATCTATTCTCCCTCCTTTCAACAACTTGTGTTCTCTTGTTTCTCTTCTATTCTCTCTCCTTTCTCTCGCTTTCTCTTCTGTTTTGCAAACCTAAAACCTTTTAGGATTCAAGACTGATTACAGTCTTGATCTTCTACTTGGTATCAGAGCCTATCTAGGGCTTCTCATGTGTGTCTAGTCCGGCTGACCACATGAGGACTAGCTAGGGCTGGAAGCTTTGAAGAAGTTTTCCGGTGGCTGAATCTTGGAGATTACCAGGAGAGGTTCGCAGCAGTTGAAGACTTGCCGCGGCTTGCAGAGAGTTGGTAATCAGGAAGAGGCAACGAAGGTTAGGGTTCAGGTAACCCTAGAAGACAGTAAACTCAAGTACATAAGTAAGTTTTTTTTTACTAAGTTTCAGAGACTGCAATCAGTCGAGATAGGTTGGACCTATCTAGAAAGAGGGGCCGAACTGTGTTCAAGTCTGTTCTAGAGTTTGGCTTGCCGAACTGTGTTTAAGTTTGTTTCTAGGGTTTGACTGTTGGGCCGAACCCCCCTCTTCAAAGGTGATTAGTTGTTAGGATTTCATATTGCCCTATGACAAGTCCCACTTGTGCGGACTGCTTCGAGAGTACAGCTGAGGACTTACTTCAGACCTACAACTGAAACCCTAGTTTTTGCTCTCGCAGCAGTGGGCCCCACAGTAGTGATTTCAGAAAATAGCATCTCAGATTGATAGGCTGCCTGGTACTGTGCATGCCGATTGATTTCAGATCAGATTTGAGTTGATTTCTTGCATATACTATGATAGGCGATTGATTTCAGATCAAATTTGGGTTGGCTTCAGATCAGATCAGATTTGTGTTGGTTTCGGATCAGATTTCAAACTTACTTGTTTGACTCTTTTTTCTGGTATAATTGCTCTAACAGTTTGTAGCCACTGAATCTTGATCAAAGATGGAGTTTAAGGGTCAAGGAGCAAGTAGTTTTGGAAACCACAGTTATGGTAGTGTATCTAAAACCGGGTTTCAGATTACAACTATGAGATTTGATGGGTCAAATTATTTGGAGTGGGCGCAATCAGCCATGATGGCTATTGGAGGAAGGGGAAAACTGGGTTACCTCTTGGGAGATGTGAAAGAACCTTCCAAAAAGGACCCAACATACACCAAATGGGTTCAAGAGAACTATTTAGTTATGGCATGGCTGTGTAATTCTATGCAGCCACATATCATCCGAAATTACTTATGAGCAAAGACAGCCAAAGAGATATGGGATGTTGTGAAAGAAACCTATTCCCAACCCCTTAATGTTGCCAGAGCCTATGAACTGAAGTGTGAGGTGAACAGCCTTAAACAAGGAGAGAAGCCAGTTTCTATCTACTTCTCTACTTTGAAATCCTTGGGGCATGAGATTGACCATCTAGAGACCCTTGAGTGGGAGAGTCCCAAAGATGCACACTCACATAAAGCAAGTCAAGACGAATAGGGTATTTGAGTTTTTGGCTGGTTTGAATTCAGAATATGACATTGTGCGACAACAGATAGTGTGACTCTTTCTCAAGCATATTCCCTGGTGCATGGTGAAGAGACCATGAGGAAAGTCATGATGCAGCCTCAGCCCTCTTTCCCAGCCTTGACAGCTATTAAACCCAAGCCAGGGGTGACTCAGAAAGGGACCGGAAGAATGAAGATAAACGGGATATGGTATGTGAACATTGCAAGAAACCCAAGCACACAAAAGATACTTGTTGGAAGCTACATCCTCACTTGGTCCCAGCAAAACTAAGAAATAAGAAGGGTAATGCTCATATGGCAGTGAACACTAATTCAACACCCTCATCAGGCACATCCCTGGAGACTTTAGCTGTTGTTTGGGCTGCCATCATACAGTTGGAAAAGGAAGTTGGGAGTTCAACTCAGCCATCTCAGTCACCATCAGCTCCTGCCACATCTGCATTTGCACATTCAGGTACTCGAGCCTCAGCTTACCATGCTTCAGCTCCAAGTAATACTGATCACTGCTAGGTAATAGATCCAGGTGCATCTGACCATATGACTAGCTTGCCATCTTTGTTCACTTCTTATCACTTGTCCTCTGGCCGAGATAGAGTATCCATTGTTGATGGCTCGCTTGTTCCCATTTCGAGCAAGGGGGACATCAAGCTATCGGATACTATCTCTTTATCTTCTGTCTTACATGTTCCTAAGCTTGATACTAACCTGCTTTCAGTTAGTCGTATTACCAAACACATGAACTGTTCAATAACCTTTTTCCCTGACCGATGTGTTTTTCAGGATTTGGAGACGAGGAAGGTGATTGGGACTGGCCGTGAGACGAACGGAATCTATCTGCTTGGAGAGAGTTCTCGTCGGGAGGAGTCAGTGGATAAGAAGTCTTTTGTTTCCCAGTCTGTGAGTTTGGTTATGCTTTGGCATAATCAATTAGGTCATTTGTCTTTTAAGTCTTTGAAAAGTCTATTTCCTGCTTTATTTGAGTCTGTTGAATTATCAAAGTTGAGGTGTGAGAGTTGTGAGTTTGCCAAACATTGTAGAACCCCTTATTCTTTAAATAATAAAAGGAGTAATTCCTCTTTTGATATTGTGCATACTGATGTTTGGGGGTCATATCATATCTCTTCTATGGGTGGGTACAGATATTTTCTACTGTTTGTTGATGACCATACCCGGTTTTCTTGGGTCTATCTTATGCGTTCTCGGGATGAGGTTCATGCTCTGACCCAAAACTTCCATCAGATGGTTCTCACTCAGTTTGGGACCAAAATCAAAGTCCTTAGATCTGATAATGCAAAGGAATACTTTGCTCAACAATTGACCTCCTACCTTCTTAGCCATGGAGTTATTCACCAGAGCACTTGCCCTTATACACCACAACAGAACGGCGTTGCCGAAAGGAAGAATAGGCATATCTTGGAGGTGGCAAGAAGCATTATGTTTACCTCCAATGTACCTATTCGCTTCTGGGGTGATGCTATCCTCACGGCAGTTTATCTCATTAATCAAGCTCCTTCCCGGGTCCTTGATATGAGAACCCCCTTTTCCCTTCTATACCCAGACGAGGAGTTGTTCATTGTTCCCCTTAAAACCTTTGGTTGTACCTGCTTCGTTCAGCTTCTCGGGCCTCATCATTCCAAATTTGAACCTAAGGCCTCCAAATGCATTTTCCTTGGTTATGCACAAACTCAAAAGGGTTATTGCTGCTATGATCTGGCTTCAGGGAAACGGTTTGTCTCCATGAATGTCACCTTCTTTGAGGAGACACCCTATTATCCTAGGGTTTCTCCTCAGGGGGAGAGCAATGAGAGTGGGGTTGTTTTGAGTTTCCTTCCTCGGGGGGAGAGCAGTGAAAGTGGAAGTGGGGCTGGTAGGAGTGGGACTGTTCCTTTACCTATTACACTGGGTAATGAAGGTTGTAGTGGTGAGGGTGGTCAGAGGGAGCCGAAGTTGATAGTCTATCACAGGCGATGCAGGTAGGTTGATCCTAGTCTTCGATAGTCCCGGCCAGCTCCAGTTCCTTCTGCGCCTCCAGATCCAGAGCCTACTGAGATACCTCTCACTGTTGCCACTTCCCCTCCTGTGGATGACCTTGATCTCCCTATTGCCATTTGCAAAGGGAAACGACATTGCACCGCTTCTACAGTTCACAGCATCTCACAGTTCTTATCCTATGATCGTCTATCACCATCTTACCTGTCCTATCTCACTTTCATTGCCGATGTCCCTATTCCAAGAACAGTGCAAGAAGCCTTATCAGTTCCAGAATGGAAAGATGCAATGCAAGTCGAAATGGATGCCCTGTTGAAGAATAATACTTGGGCACTGGTTGACCCACCAAAAGGTAAAGCATAATGCTGATGGCTCTATTGAAAAGTACAAAGACCGGCTGGTTGCAAAGGGGTTCACTCAGACTTATGGTATAGACTTCTTGGAGACCTTTGCCCCAGTAGCCAAGATGACCACCATTCAAGTTTTGTTATCCCTTGCAGCAAATCATTCTTGGCCCCTGTTTCAGATGGATGTTAAAAATGCCTTTTCTGAATGGAGACTTACAAGAAGAGGTTTACATGCAGTTGCCTCCTGGATTCTATGATACAGAGACAGGTAAAAGGTTTGCTGACTGAACAAGGCATTGTATGGTCTGAAACAGTCACCTAGAGCCTGGTTTGATAGGTTCAGATTAGCCCTTGGAAGGTTTGGTTATGTACAGGCCCAGTCAGATCATACACTATTCATCAAGAGGGGGGAGTCCTCTCTGACACTACTAACAGTATATGTTGATGATATTGTGGTGACAGAAAATGACAGTCATGAGATTGAATCCCTCAAACAGCTCCTTCATCAAGAGTTTGAGGTGAAAGATCTTGGTGCACTATGGTACTTTTTGGGTATTGAGGTTGCTAGATCCAAGCAGGGGATTTTTATCTCTCAGAGAAAATATGTTCTAGATTTGTTGACGAAAACTGGAAAGTTTGGTGTTAAGCCGGCCGATACACTCATCGAACAAAATCACAAGATTAGTGCAAAGGGTGGGGAGCCTCTTGAAGACAAAGTTATGTTCCAACGGTTGGTTGGAAAGCTTTTATATCTCTGCCTCACTTGGCCAGATATCAGCTATGCAGTTAGTGTTGTTAGCCAGTACATGCACTCCCCTAGAACTTCTCATCTTCTTGCGGCAGAGAGAATATTAGCATACTTGAAGAGATGCCCGGGTAGAGGTATATTGCTCAAGAACAATAGTCACATGAGGGTGGAAGTCTATACAGATGTCGATTGGGCTGGAAGTGTTGATGACAGAAGGTCTACCTCTGGATATTGTGCCCTGGTGGGAGGTAACATTGTCTCTTGGAGGAATAAGAAGCAGAATGTTGTTTCCTGCTCCAGTGCTGAAGCGGAATACAGGTCAATGGCTAATGGAGTAGCTGAAATCTTATGGCTGAGGTCACTACTTGAAGAGTTGGGTATTGACTATGAAAAGCCCTTAATGTTGTATTGTGATAACCAGACAGTTATTAATATAGCCCACAACCCAGTGCAGCATGACAGAACTAAACATATCGAAGTTGATCGACACTTTGTGCGAGAAAGGGTCACATCACAAGAAGTGTGTCTTTCGTACATCACATCTAATATGCAACTCGCGGATATCCTCACCAAGGTTGTACCAAGGAAGAAGTTAGAGGCAGACCTATCCAAGTTGGGCATGATAGATATCTACTCCCAACTTGAGGGGGAGTGTAGAGAACACTGATGTGGGTCTCACTGCAATGGTCCCCACTGTGTTCGTAGGACAGCAGTGTAGTTATTTGTTTCAGTTATAGTAGTGTCAGTTTGAGCCAGTTTGTTAATTCAGTTGTTATTTATTTCAGTTTTTATTTACTTTATTTATTATGTAAGTACCAAGGGCAGATGTGTCATTTCCATTATGTACTAAACATAACCTATAAATATTAAGAGAGTGGCGGTGGCAAATTAGTAAGAATCTGTCCCTCCTTTCAACAACTTGTGTTCTCTTGTTTCTCTTCTATTCTCTCTCCTTTCTCTCGCTTTCTCTTCTGTTTTGCAAACCTAAAACCTTTTAGGATTCAGGACTGATTACAGTCTTGATCTTCTACTGGAATTACAATCGATAAATGCCAAGCTATGCCACCCAATAACAAGCATGTCATTATTCTAGTCCCATGGTCAAATGAAAGCCTTCCCTTCTTCCTCCTAAGCCCTAACTATAGTCAGTGTTTCCACCTATTTGACAAAGAGAAGACAAGGGAAAAGGACGATCTCCGGGCTCCAGCAAGTAGGATCATGAGCTGAGCCTTCAAGCAAAAGCACCTTAGTCAGATATTACAGGTAATTTGCCTTCAGTTAAGGAACTCCAGGTATTATAATAACAGCAAAAATCACCTAATTTCTTCCCCTCGCGCTGTACATAAAGAACAAAAGAACTATCTATGCATAAAAGTTATTCCTTTGATAACAAAACATGCATTAAGAATTTGATAGGTGAAGATGGACTGAAAGTAAATGCTAATTAACTGGTGATCAGTACAAGGCATGGAAATGGGGAAAACATTAGCATAAGTAAAGCAAAGCACAGAAAAAGACACAAATTATTACTAACCTGGATATTCCCGACCTTGATAATGAGGCCAATTTGGATTTCCCCATGTCTACAAGCATTTACGAATAGAAGAAAATATGTAAATACATGAAAGAATAAAATTAATAAACCTCATTCTGCATCAACTTTGTGATATAGTAATCCAATAAAAAAGAACCCAAAATCACTACTTAGAGGAAGCCTTCCAAGACAAGAAAAGGAATATGGGGTAACATATGAGAGATATGTAATCCACGCTCCAGAAAATCGAATGAGATTTTACATAAATTTTAATATTTGTGTATCTAAATGACTTGCAGACATGAGGAGACTTTCAGAAGAATATGAAATATATAAAATCATAGTATTACTGATGCTTGTACCAAAGAAGTGAGCGGATATGGGCCACTCAGAAAAATATAATGATGCCTAATGAAATTGATTATGTATATAACTTATCAAGAAAATTTGATTATGCATATAACTTTATGGATACAACAAAGGAAATAAAGAACTTGATTTAACACCATTACTACACATTCATTATGAACCTTAAAGAAAATAAAATTAACAGAAGGTGATTTGAGCAGAATGAAACAATCCCAACCTTCAAATTGCAAATCAGAAAAAGAGGCAACCAAGTACAAGTGCCTTATCAGGGATTTAAATTTTTGGGCTTCTTTTCGCTTGGCCCTCTTCAAGTTAAATGCAACTTATCTATGTTGATTACATGCTTGATGGACCCCTAATGGCCAGAAAAAAAAATAATTGATTTATAATTATCCAGAGATTATCTGTCTCTTTGCATAGAATGCCATAATTTTCATGGGACAAAACATCTTCTACAAAGCAGGCAAAAAGAAAGTCCTCAGAGTTTTGCATGATTTATATTATGGAAAGTGAGCTTCTAATTCAAGTTTGATCCAGTTTCCCCATAAATCACAATTTATCAGCTTTTTGAGTTCTTATCTTTTCTACTAATGCCTTAAGCATGAGAAAGTGATCTATCAAGTCAGTCCTATTCGCAGTCAAAATTTCGAGGAAGTGATGAACTGAGGCCAGAAAGGGACGTTTAAGCCATCACAGGACGTTTCATACCCTTCATGAATGAAATTTAACAGTAACAAGTTTGGAACAAGTTAGCAAGACATGATAACATTAAAGCATCAATAGAGGAGGGAGGAAGAAGAAAGTATAAAATTCTAAATCCAACAGTTCGTCAAGAGGTGGTTAAAGAACCATAATCTTTTCTATTGCATCTTAGCAATAAAAAGGACAGCAGGAAAAACTAATTGCCCCGCCACTAATCGTAACAGAGAGCCCAACGTTCCTCAACTCACGTAAACAAATAAGGGAAATCACAGGGAACGCCTCGCGCCCCCAACCAAGTAAATAAAATGCGTCAAACAACACAACACTGGAAGTACGCATGCACTTTGGCACTCCATTCTTTCACTTTCCATGAGCCAGATAACAATATTCAGAGAAACGAACAAAGATAGTCTAGTAACTAAAAGGCCGGCTTAACGGAAAACTGCTAACCCTGATTCGTAGCAGAATAAAAAGGGTGTGTGTGAATTGTCTACCTGATTGGACTGAACATAAGCTTCAGGAAACCGAGGAGAAGGTTGGGGATGGTGGTGAAGAGGAGGGGGAGGAGGCACGTGCGGTGGTCGAGAAGGGGTAGGGTACTGGTTGTGGTGAGGGTGCCCGGGAAACGGCGGAACGGAATTGTGGTGAGGCGTAGGATAAATTTGCTGATGATCGGAATGAAGGGGCCACTGCGGCACCTGTTGTTGATGTTGCTGATGAGGGTGCAGCGGAGGAGTTTGCGAAGGTTGATACTGAAACTGGCCGGAGTACCAGGGCCCCTGAGGTGGTGGTGGTCTCAGTTGAGAATCTGCAATTGGTGGTTGTGGTGGCAGTGGTGGAGCTGCTCCCGCCATTGCTGGTCTCATGAATCTGTGAGGTTGTTGAAGAGCATCCATTTGTAATATCTCCTGTTTCTCTTCGCAAGTAAGGGGGAGCTTTTGATCTTCTAACGGGAATTTGGAAGGATGGTGGATATGATTTGGAGTAGAGAAGCGGGAACAAATAGACGAATTAGGGAGGGTAGAGGGGATTTGGGTGGGAGGGGAGAAATAGGGAGAGAGCCAATACAGATTACAGTGTACAGAACAGACAGGGGAGGAGGCCAGGAGGCAGGAGGGATTTGTTTTTTACTCTTTTTAGGGCAAAATTCATTTTCTCCCCTAAACATAGCCAATGGTCAATACCTATAAGGTTACAGAAACCTCTTTTTTCATTTTAACTATTTATTTATTTCTCGTTTATTAGTAAAAGTGCAGGTGCAAGTATTAAAGATATGGTATTTGCCTATTTAGACTTGATTTTATAATAATCTGACTCACAACCAAAGGCAAAATACACATATGGATTATTTAATGCCTACACATTCAGATTTATTTTCAAATTCCCCTACAAATTTAGTATATTATAATTGATTGGTCATTTGGTTGAGCTAACCGGGGCCGTGGAAACTGCATTTTGGTTACGTAGGCCCAATGTTGTTGAGCTTTCAACTAGTGTATGGTTAATCTTGGTCTAATCTAAGCTTCTCTCCAAAATTAGGGGTGTTTATGGTTCGATTAATTAGGTATGTTTTTAAATTGAATAAAATTAGGGGTGATTGTGGTTCGATTAATCAGCATGGGCTTATTTTTTAAATCAAATCGGTATTATCAGTTTTTTGAAAAATTGTGAATCGAAATTAATTGGATTTTGTCAATTATAATATATTTTTATATATTATAAATACACATAATATATTATATTATAAATATAAATAATATAGTATATATTATAAATATATAATGTATGTAATTTATTTACAATATATAGATAATATATATATATATATGTGTGTATAAAAAATATATAACATACATATATATAATATATATACATACTTACATACATATATACATACATACATTGGTCCTGGTCCGTTCAATTAACCTCACTTTTGTTTCAGTTTTGCCAATTCCATTATGTTTTTCAATTTTTGATAAGCACCCCTACCCAAAATATGTAAGTATGTATATATGGCCAAGGAGATGGTGGGCTCTGGTGTAACGATTGGATTACTCCTTTGCAACATGTGGTTAAAGTTCAAATCTTGAAAACAATCTGTCTATATGTGTAATAGGGTCAGGATCGAGCTTGGGGTTGGTCCTTTTTACTTATAAAGAGGCAAGCCCAGCCCAAAACCCGGGCCACTCCAACCCATTAACAAATATGCTCACCATTAACTCTCTCACTCTCTCACTCACTTCCTCCTTCAGTAACTCGTGGCACTAATTCTCTCTTCTCTCTTACTCCATTGAATTCATTAACCTAATTTATATCTATTTCAATTTAACTATAATTCTAAATACACTAAATATATTTACATTAAATTATGATCATTGATAAAAAATAATTATATTAAAATAGAGATATTCAGTGATTAATTATATTATTAAGCCAAATAATCTGCTTTTTTTAAAAGATAGTTAATTTTTAAGTTAACAATCAAGTAATTTGCTTTTCAAACTAAATATTTACTTCAATTAACAAATAAAATCAATATTTTAAAAATTGGCTTAAACAGGTCAAACAGCTAGTTGTTCCTAATCCAATCAAATGTTAACAAGTTGGACTAATATACCAACGTGGACTAGTATACCAACGCAAGTTGGACTAGAGTCGAATTCAACCAGTTTGACAAGTTTCTGTAATTAGAATCAGGGTTTTGCTGTCATTTTATTCATTAAAACATGGATGTGCTCAAAACTATCCATATCTCCTCAACCACACCCCCGCCCCCCGAAAAAAAAAATGAGACCTAGGAACAACATCATGTTGGAAATGTGTTGGGACAGTTTTGTTGGGAGAAGATCTAAATTCCTTTTTCATGAATCAATCAAACAATTTGATTGGTAATAAGACCATTTATGTTTAATTAAAAATATAATATAATAAAGAAAGCCCTCTAATTTCCCCTTGATTTTCATTCTCATCAGTTTTGCTTGTTTCAACTTGGTTAGTACCCAAACCAGCTATCTATATGGAATCTAGGTTAATTGCATTGGATATTTGTGTTCGGGGCTGTTTAACCAATAATAACACACCCCATGCAACCCACACACAAAGTGATATATTGGACTGATTGCATGGCTTATATTCTCGGTTAAACAGACTTAAAGTCCAACTAATTTGAACCCACCTATATGCATATAATGAGATCACATCAACCCCCCACAAGGGGTGTCTCATAACGTCCCACAGCACATCCCAGCCATGTATTAGGAATATCTTCCGATGATGTTTCATTATTTCTTGTATTTATCATCTGTATATGTTTCCAATACAATACTAGAATGTGTTGTGGGACATTGTGGGGCAACCCCTTGTGGGGGCTGATGTGAACTCGCATATAACGTCATGGACATCACTTTTACACTATACACACTACATCCAATATTTTTTATTTAACAGTGTTCAATTCAAAACTTGACAAGTGGTGTTGGTAGTGGCGTTGGTAGTGGCCTATTGCAACCATATTAAATAGTTAGAACAACAATGGCCAAGAGTGATATCTTTTCTATAGCAGCATAGTCTAGGCATTGATTTTGAGTTAAAATTATAGTAAATTCTCAATTCTGTGTTCTGTGACTTATGATGGTAAATTCCAACGCCAATCAGTTGGTATCATAAAAGAGGCAATAAATCATGTGGTATTAAGCACAATCTAGGCCAAGAGTGATCTCTTTTCTATAGCAGCCTAGTCTAGGCATTGATTTTGAGTTAAAATTATAGTAAATTCTCAATTCTGTGTTCTGTGACTTATGATGGTAAATTCCAACGCCAATCAGTTGGTATCATAAAAGAGGCAATAAATCATGTGGTATTAAGCACAATCTAGGGTGTTACAGTCTGACATTGACTTAGTCTTACTTATGCTTTATGGGCTTATGTTGAATTGCACTATCATAAATATCATCAATATGATTTTTCGAAGAAGTGATGTTTCCTATTAGCAGATCTTCAAAAGCTCAACGTACTCTTTGAGGAGGGGTGGTCAACCTCACTGGGTGCCTAACCTTGGCACTCTTAAACCAACATCCCTTATGGGGGGGCCTTAGTTAATGGATAGCATGGCCAAGATTCCTCATGGGCACACACATACTCATGGGGGTAATGCATGGATTGGCACTACGCAGCCCACATGAAGGGGAGGCTTTCCATGCAAATTTGGCCCAAGCATGTCCCTACATCTCGTCAACCCCATGCCTAAACTAATCGAGCTACCCTATTGCCCATAGCGCATGGGTGTGCTCAGAGCCAGCAATTGTCTATCCTCATTGGCACATGTGCCTCTCATCATGGCAATCCCCCTTTGGTACGTAAGAGGGGCCTCCCATGGATTGATAAGAGCCACAGATAGCCCCGACCATGAGCTACAAGGTCATGATTCAGTGCCACTGACCTTGATGGAGCCATCATCGGGTCGACACATGGCCCTTAAACACATCAAACTTGTCATAGCTGCACAACTTTCTTCCACTACAAATCTACCTCGTGATAATTGGTATCATAGCAGATAAGCCAACTACTGTCGTAGCTGGTATCAGAGCAAACAACAAAGCCAATTGAAAGTGGTCTTCTTGACAAGCAGTCACATCATGGGGTGTAGTCCCTTGGCACTCCCACTCAGGTTCAAGCAAGCATCACGCACCAGACCTAACAAGAGGCTAATCATCGTGTCCCCATTCCAATGGCCCCGAAGCAGTGCTCATGCGGGGGCAAACACATGGGTCGTCTCATGGGAGGCATATTGTAGTGGTTTGAGTGGGGAGTGTCATGCTTCCTCATGGACATCAGTCGTTGTTCATTTTAGTGACGGATGAGCCTATATCTTGGTTTCATGACGGATGAGCCATTGTTTTGTAACTTGTCAAATTCACTACTAAGGTGGGGACGACAATCCGAAATTGGTTGGTGTTGATGGTTAGTCAAGGAATATCACTAAAGTGATAATTTTGCATCAGCAAGGGTCCTTTGTTGAAACCACAATATTGGAATGTTAGGAATGTGGGTACACTTGTCGTTGGAGTATGGTGGCATAACACCGGTATTGCATTGGAGGACATGCTCAACACACATCAATGTAGAACATTCGCAACATTAACACACATCACATAGGCGAATGCATTTTAGGCAACATCATGGGTAAAAGTTTCCACCACTCGCACATAAAAGCAGTCGGATCCTTGAGGCAAAACATATTGGGACCCCCTCGGAGTGAAGATGTAGCCCGAACACAAGGAGGTAAAGTATAGTTTCGAGGGCCAAAATAGCATAAGTCATGACTAAGTTTGAGTAATTCGAACATAACGAGGTGAAGTCCATAGGGCAATACAATGAAAGGGTTCCCAGGACACTACGTCAATAGCAGGAGAAAACCTATCACATCATATTTGGTAGCACCACCAAAAAGCTACCAAGAAGACGATCGAGCCTTGAGGTAAAGAGAACACAAGGCAGACCTCTAGGAAACACACACACATAACATCTTCGGGGGCTGTACACACATACACAAAGGACACATACACAGTCATTGTGTGGTTTGAGTAACCCCAACCCAACAGGTGAAGTCCAAGCAGACCAGCATGGTGAAATGGTTTTGTCCCCATAAATGGACATCAACATAGGTGAGACCTAGGTTGACTAGACAACCCTAACCCGGAGCACATGTGGATGGCGTGGAACACAGACACCCATTCACAAAGGAGTCATTGTTAGGATGACAACATACTGAGTGGGGGAGCCTGTCATGGTCTGACATAAGCTTAGTCTTACCTATGCTTTGTGGGCTTATGTTGAGTGGCATTATCATAAATGTTGTCAGTATGATTTTTCAGAGAAGTAATGTTTCCTATTGATAGATTTCCAAAAGCTTAACGTACTCTTTAAGGAGGGGTGGTTGATCTCCTTGGGTGCCTAACCCTAGCACTCCTAAACCAACATCCATTGTGAGACGGCCCTAGTTAATGCCTAGCATGGTTACCAGGGTCTTTCATGGGCATCAACATGCTCATGGGGATAGTGCATGGACCAGCACTACTCAATGCACATGAAGGAGAGGCTTTTCATGTGGGTCTGGCCCAAGCATGTCCCTACACCTCTCCAACCCCATGCCTAAGCTGATCGAGCTACCCCATTGCCCATAGCACATGGGTGTACTCAGGCCCAGCGGTTGCCTATCATTATCGACACAACAAATGCCTCACATCATTGACACAACATGTTTATATTAGATTTTTTATGGGTAAAAATGTCATTCTATTATTTACTTGGAAATCCTAGAAATCAAAAAAACATGGATAAGCTACAAAAATGAAAATGAACAATACATAGTGTTAATTGAATTTTTAGGGTTAGAATATAGATTTCCTCCTCACAAAATTGGTCCTTACACCCAACTCACAGCCCTTGTAGCCGTGCATTTGAAATGGGAATGGGCTACCCCTTATGTGGCCCCAATTACAATCGGGTTTTATTGGGTCAGATATGGTAGGTTGGATCACTAATAAGGTTGCTTCTAGTTCTATAAGTAACAAGCCCTACAGGGTTTGGTTCGGAATCGGATCTACATTAACGCAACCTAGACCCAACCCATTGACAACATCAAATTTAACCAATCTCACCAAAAGTACATGCCCTCAAAAATCCAAAATAGGTTAATCATGCGTTCCCATTGGGGAACTCGTTGATGGATAATTTACAAATTCGGAGTAGACCTATTCATAGGTTGAGCCAGGCTTTGTTTCTACAATAACAGAATATGCTTAGGCCCGAGCCCGAGCCTGACCTGTACATCGAGCCTAGGTTTTGAGACCGAGCCCGAACATCATATAAAGCCCGAAGCCCAAGATTGGTCAAAATTTTGTTTTTTTCCCTTTTTAATTCAATTAAAAACTAATTTATTTATATTAAAAGACCTCAAGGCCTAAAAATGAAAGATCTCATTATTACTTGAAAAAAGAGAAGAAAAAAATATTATATATATTTTTATTATATAATACATTATCAAGTAGTGCTCGGGCTTAGATTGGACTTTTTTGAGAAAGCCTGAGCTCGATACAAAAAAAGGTCGGCTATGATGCTTTAAGCCCAAACCCGAGCCTGCGGGCCTAAAATCCTGTCCAAGCCTAACTTAGATCAGGTTGAACTAGACCAGACCGCCAGGCTACCCGGCCCATAAACAGGTCTAATCCAAAGTTCTGGACGAGATATAAATAACGGAGAAATATGAATACACCCGATGCAAAATTCTAAATTCCAGCCCACCCTATAAACCACATCCTACCCGTGAATTTGGTATAAATTCACGGTGAGAATGCATTCCCTCATAGTATGAGACTATAAAATTCTGATCTGGGCTGATTGGTCATTCTCCCTATAAATGATAACATATCACAAATTCTTCTAGTTAAAGTAGGGTTATCTTCTCGCACACGTTATTTTACTTGTTCTTGGTGTTTTTGGAGCAGCGACAATATAATAATAATGGCTGTGAGATCGACACCTAAATTTGTAGAGATAGGATAGGAGAGGGCAGTGAGAATTTTACAACTTACAAAACAGCAATGGTGAAGGAATCCACGACATTTGTGTAGCTGTTGGCAAAGATCAATTTGTTTCCCCGGAACTATTCATTTGTACGTTCTACCTCATTCATGCCTTGCGTCTATTGGAATCAGTGACAATTATCCTCACAAATTTTCATTTGTAATAAATACCCCTTAAACTTTCATTTTATCACAAATATCTCCCTCTGGAATGGAATACATTAAATTATCAAAATACTCAATTGAGTTTTTATTATTTCCTTTATTTACCCTTTTCTCTTACACCCTTATTGATAAAAAAATACCTCCATTTTTCATATTTTAAAAAAGTATTCACCCTTTTCTCCCATAAATTAAGAAAAATCAAATAAAACCTTAAATTTATATATATCAATAGTATCTATCAGTAGGGATGGCAATATTCCTCATCCCCATTGTGTATCTAGCCTCCCCGACCGATGACAAGGATGGAGATTGCCTTGCTGGGTATGGGGATTAAAAAGGGATGCCCAATCTAGGATGGGGACAGGGATGAGGAATGAAATCCCCACCCCACCTTGATCCCAATTACCTATACTGCCTATAAAAGAGTAAATGCTACTTATTTATGGAATTTTCATTGGACATTTTCTACCCCCCTTGTCCAAGGATACAATGGGCATAAGAGAGGACATATATGTCATTTACTCTTATTTCAAAAACTGTCCACTTATAATTGTTTAGAAACTGACCACTTAAAAAAGTTGAGAAACTGTCCCGTAAATTTTAAATAGTTTTGTCTTAGAGATACTGCCATGTGCAAATGCACATACACTTTTACTAGTATATATTACATATATGTATATATATTAAAAATATAATATTATTTTATGTTACTTATAAAATTATTTATATTTTAGTTTTATCCTTTATTTTAAATAAATCCTTTTCAAAAAACAAATTTTTAATTAAAAATTTGAGGATTTGGATCCCCGATGGAGAATCTGCCTTCATTGGGGACTGAGGGTGGAGGCTAAATTTTTTCCCTGACGAGGATTGGGGTCGGGGATGGAGATTAATTTAAAAGTCAGAATCAGGGATGAGGTATATGATTCCCACCCTGAACCCATTATATTGTCATTTATATTTATCAAAAAGAAGCTTCTACAAGGGGTGTTTCGGGTTGATCAGTGATTTGGGGGGTAGACCAGCCTTAAAACTCCCCCTCTGAATCAGTTTCAAAAAATAAAAAAACATAAAAAACAGTATCGATACGCCAAAGTATCGCCCTGTATCGATATTTTAAATCTTACTCTACATCAGTTATAAAATACATGGGGTATAATATACCCCACAACCATGAATCCGGTGTATTTTTTCCTTCTTAGTCTGAGCCCCGTTTATTTTATCATTGATATGGGGTATTATTATTGCTCTCACAGCCTGCTATGAATAAGCATTCAGCTAATCCCAATTCGTCAGGAGTATCCTAATCCCACGAAATCTGACCGGACTTACATTTTTTATTACCGAGTTAAATTGATAAAAATAAGGGGTAATTTGAATTACAATTCGGGTCAGTGTCGAGGAGAAAGATTCTCAATTCACCGGGGAGGGGTAAATATCATTTTGGGGAATTAATCAATTAACAAATGAATTCTGAGGCGAAGGAAAATTAATAAATGAATTCTGAGGTGGAGTGGACTATAAAAAGCCTAAAAATAATTATAACTTCGATCGCGAACTTACAGAGTTTCTATCCAATCGAAGCCAGTGATAATCGGGTATTTTGTGTCATTCATTAGACCAATCGAAGCAAGTGAGCCAGGAATACGTGAAGACGTCTATTCATCGGTGATTTACAGAGAAGATTAATATATCGGTTGCAAACTGGTTTTTCTAAGACACATGTGATGGGGAATTTGAAAAACGACTGGGTCTGGGAAGGATCATATGGTTTTGTTGCTATGAGAGATACTGGTTGTTTTCATGCTGCTGCAGTGGTTTGGTCCAAGGTCCAAAGTCTTGTTACGTATCAACCGATAAGTATTCACCGATATACGAAATGTAAGGAGTTTCAGGAACTGACCCTCTGAACATATTAAAAAAAATGGGTAAATATTATGGGAAAAATATATGGTATGGAAAGGGTTTTGACCAATTAAAACTCATTTATGAATTTTGATAAATAACATTTTATTTGCTACCGTGTTTATGATTCTACTTTATTGGATAGTTATTTTTCAGATATCTTATCTTTTTCATATCATAGTCACACTTAAAAAAAAAAAAACTAAAAAATATAAAAGAGTGTCGATACAAAGTCCTATACATCCAATTTAGCATATCGAACTGTATCAAAACTTTGAACCTTGGTTTGGTCATGTCAATCGGGGCATCTTGGAAGTGGAACTGAAAGTTATCCCATCTGCAGTTGTTTTTTGCATAGAAACCAAGGCTTGAGTTTTTTCACAATTGAATCTGATTCATTGTTTTTTTTTTTTTTTTTTCTTTTTGTTGGGCTCTTAAATGGTTCTGAGTCATCTATCCCTTAGTCCCTCGTCGACAATATTTAGTAACATGAGTTATCAAATAAATAGATGGTTTCATGATGCTGTTCACATAGTAGCTCATAAATCTTTCTTTTTCACTTTCTGTTTTCAGATGGTCTGGTGGTTTATGCCCATTTGTTTTGCGGGAATAGGGGTCTGGAATTGGATTTGGAATGGGTTATTCCAATTTTAACTGAATTTTTAACTGTTTGGTTGAGTGGAATCGAAATTTCATTTCTGTTCCTGGTGGAAAGGCATTCCCTCATTTGAAGGAATGACCATCCTCTCCCCCCTCCCTTGAGAATGAAATTCCATTCCTGCTGATTCCAATTTTCATTCCTATTTCTATAACCAAACGGACCATGATGGGAATAGACAATTCTGATTCTAATTCCGACTGCAAACCAAAGAGACCCTTAATCTCTCCCGTAACCATTCAATTGGAGTGCTAACACATAATCATCTCGTTAATAGTTGATATTTGCTTTTAATTAGCCATCGCTTGGAAGCTAAAGGAGCAGGGCTTCAAATATCCCTCTGCACTCTCTGCTTTATTGTTCCCCAGTTATTGGGAGCAGAGAATCATTTGATCACTTGATTTTTCCGATTTTTCCTTCGTGCCTTCCAGTAAAGTTTCCCGCTCCTATCGTAGCATGAATAATTTTACATTGCAACTCCCAAAGGACTTATTGCTGACGGATTGAATTACTTCTGCAGGCGGTTGAGAAGGGTCTGGGGAAGGTAAATTTGTCCAAAAAAAAGCGCAGATTTTTGTGAGGTCAACCGTCAACGTTGTCTTTGGTTGCAGAAATGTTGTAGTTGTAGGACAACAGATGATGGGATAGAATCCTTCTCTAGCACAGCGGAAAATGACACAAAATGCAGAAAGGAGCTTCTTTGAATGTTTGTTTTTCAGTCATTTATTGAGGCATATGCTTCTAACACTATATGATACTTTCCTCAAAATCTGATACTATGATATATAAAATTCTATATGAAAATTTTTTAAGATACTATTAAAGATAATGAATTGTGACAAGGAACTAGAAAGTTGTGGGTGTGTGCATTCCACTGAACCACCCACAACAATCACTTTGTGGGTGACCCAACAATCGGTATACCTACTAATCAATGACAAGATTGGCTACAGTATAAGTGACCTACTGTAGCCACAACAACAACCTGACTTCCAAATGTCAACAAGTTTTCAAGGATCTTTAGAAATCTTAGAATCTTGTTTCAATTTATCTGTATACCCAGTTTGTTCTTTTCTGTTTAAAGTTTATTGCTCATGGTATTAGTAATTTAGTATTACTGCAAAGAGTACTTTTATATACATACAATGACCAAACATATGTTGTCTATAAATTTTGAAGTGGGAATACATAAAATGATCAGTAATTCTTAATGACAGATCTAAAAGGATTTTCCTACAAGAAGTTCTTAACAATTTTCCTTGAATGCTGCAAATCCTTTCATATCAATCAATTCTGCACCTATGATGGGGCAAAATAAAAAAGAATTCAAATAACTTTAGCTTTAGAGCCCGTTTGGGAGGGCTTCTGCGGTGATGAGCTGTGTTGACAGAGCCGCTTCTGAGAAGATACCAATGATGGCTTCACTGGAAAGTTGATTTTTGGGCTCATGTAAACCTATTTTCGACTTTCTGGATTTTTACCAAACAGGCCTTCATGACTTTTCAGGTTTCTTGGCTCATACAGCACCAAAAGCCAATGTGTGAAAGCCCTCCCGAATGGGCATTTTAATCATCTCATCTTGTATCCAAATCATCAAGCCCTCCCAAATGGGCATTTAATTATCTTATCTTGTATCCAAATCATCAAGCATCAGTGGCAACAAGGAAGTCAAGAGTCTATACTAACAAAATGTTGAAGTCATTGGACTTGAGTACCCTTTTCTCACCATGCTTCCTGAAGTTGCAATATTCTAATTGTATCCATAAAGTCTAAGAAAGTCTTAAACAGGCACGTTTAAGTGTAATTAATCTGCAAATAACAATAAACATCCCTTCATATGGCCCAAATTCAGGGAAACTGCATGTCAAACCATGAGATGTTTAATTAAAGCGTTCTAGATATCCTTTTTAATGGACTCTCCAGATCAGAATAAAATGGGCCCCACATCAATAGCAGTAAAAAGTTGCAGAATTAGGAACATGTTGGACTTGGTGTCACACCTTGAACATCTTGATCAGATTTATCTAATTATTCTGTATCTTATTCAAATCATAAATCTAAGTCATTCTTGAGTTGATACAAGCTTCCAGTTATAAGATAAGGACTCATTTATGATGAGAAGTAGCTAGGGTTTCAAAGATCCCACAATTTGGTCTAGAACCTTATATTTTTCAACAGTAGTAACTATTATCTTTTTTTTTTTCTTCGTAGAACGTTTGCTTTGAGGTATGCAAAATTTCAAATACAGACAATAGACTTAAATTCTCTGGTTCAGAGAAGCAGTAGGCCTTAGGCTAGCATATAAACAAAAAATTCAATATTGAATAGTTGAAATTTAGGACTACAATGATTAGATCGTATGATCATGAACCAAAGCTCTCCTCATTATTCATTCCAACATCTCCGAATAGTAAAGATATTTAAATAGGTTCCATCTAAATGTGATTGGCTGATTTTTCAGTGTGAGCAAGTGAAAATTTCTGTATATATTAGTAAGTATGGAGATGCTTGAATAATGATAATACTTCCAGACTTTCCAATCAGATACATCATTTACAATATCAGTGAGCAGGGTTTGACGGATAAGAAAGAACAGCAAGTTCTATCCTCATCTCAGCAGGAATTGTCATGCTTACTGAAAATAAAGAGAATTTACTTGTGTAGTTGGGAGGAGCTACAATTTCTGATCTCCTTGCCATGGAAAAGAACCATTCAACCACAATACCATGAAGTTGGTGCAGATTACAAGAATCAAAAGAAATCAATCTCTAAATAATTACCTGAAGGTTTCATATCCAATCCTGGCATCTTGTCATTTGCCAGTGCCTTTGGCACCTCTGTTGTTGTTGGCAAGTCCATCATGAAAGGCTTTGGCACCTCTGGTGGACTGGTACACCGGATAAGTGCCCAATTCACACTTTGAAAGAATGGATGTTGCTTAACTTCGGTGGCCCCACGTCTATATGCAAGACGATGCTGTGGTTCTTTAACAAGCAAACCTCTGATCAAGTCTCTTGCAGCAAAACTCACAGTAGGTGATTCTGGAAACCTCAGGGGTTGCCCTATCACATTGAAGAGAGTGGCACGGTTCCCTGATCCTTTGAATGGAGTCTTTCCAAACAAAAGCTCATAGAGAAAGATCCCAAATGTCCACCAATCTACAGCACTGCCATGGCCTTCACCTTTGATGATTTCAGGGGCCAAGTACTCATGAGTGCCCACAAAGGACATTGATCGAGCATTTGTAGGTTCTGCAATAAGCTCCGGGAGCGGGCTTACTTGATTATAAACTTCATTTTTTGATTTTGATTTCTTTTCTTTCTTGGACTTGCTTGAAAAGAAACGTGGTGCAAAACATGTTGGTTGTATGCAAGATGGTTGGATTGCACAAGTTGGCTCAATGCAAGATGGCTGAACACAGAAGGAATTCTTTATTGAGTCCATGCTTGTGTTTGAGGACTTCACCAGTGTTGGGCAGACTGCACATCTTAGGGAGAGATCAAAATCTGAAAGCATTATATGGCCATCTTCCCTCACTAAAACATTCTCTGGTTTAAGGTCTCTGTAAATGATCCCAAGCATGTGTAGGTACTCCAGAGCAAGGAGAACCTCTGCCACATAAAACCTGCACCATAATTGCAAAGTTAATTCAATAAATTAAGCCAATATGTCATCCTAAATTTGACCCTTTGAGAAGCAATTTGACTTTGAAATTGCAACCTTTTTGTCTTGGTTTTTGTAACAACTACCTACACTCCACAATCACCACTGTCGTACCAATTAGTTATGTTATATACATGAGATCGGGTCATGCTGTTTTATGATAACTTTGTATGGTGGATTTCATAAGGAGTTGGAAGGCCATTCAAAAGGTGTCTCTTTTGTGATGGTATCCAGAAAAGATTCAAAATCAAATACAAATGGCTCTGGTAAAAACCGGTTTGGACGATTAGAGACACTCATAAAGATCTGTGTAAAGGGAAAGATAATCTCAGTCTGGTAAAGTGGCATAGGCTCAGGATAATGACAAAATTCAAATATATTCTATGATATGAATAGAAATATTTATATTAGTAATGTTTACAAACATGCATGTGTGATTTAATAATAAAGGGGTTCAACTATGATATCGATAAACCTTCATAAAAGTGGTAAGCAATTAGATGGTATTCATCAAAGTTCACCCGGGGGGGGGGATTTTAAGGGAAAAAAAGAATATATTAATTAGGGATTATACCTGGCTGCATGCTCAGGAAAATATTTTCCTGGTTGTCTTTGACGTAGTGCATGCAGGTCTCCTCCTGGGCAGAACTCCATCACTAAGCAAGAGAACTTCTCTGTTTCAAAGTGTGTATATAAAGTGGGCAAGAATGGATGATCCAGAGACTGCAAAATCTCTCTCTCTGTCTGAGCCCTCAGAAGCTTCTTTCGACTTGATAGAGCTGCTTTATCCATAACCTTCATGGCGAAATAACTTCTAGTTCCACTCAACTCCGATAGGTAAACACTACCTATATCACCACAGCCTAGCCTTCTCAAAAGCCTAAAGTGGTTCAACCCCAACATCCCATCACGAGATCGAACAGCTTGAATGGCCTCCCATCTTCTATCGTTCCCTTTGTGTGGTTTGTATATGGCATTGCAAAAGCTACTTGAACTGCTCTCGTCGCTAACATCACTGCCAGTGCTGCCCCTGCAGATACTAGTCTTCCTGCTCTCTACAAAATCACAGGAGTTGCTAACTTTGGCACTTCCACTAGATTTTTCCACACTGCTGATACAATCACTAACTTCTGTGGCAGCAAAACTGTCCTTAGCTTCTGTGAATTGAGTTGCCGTGTAGAAACTGTTATCAGGACTAGGACAATGGCTGATGCCCGACTGTGATATTAATTGACTGTTATGTTGCTTCTTATAAGGGCCTGAAACAAAATCTGCCTGCTCTGACAAGCAGTTTGAGTGAGAAGTTTTGGAATCATCAATGGGATGTTTGATGCAAGGTTCCGGCTCTGGAACTGTTTCTGTTAAAACCTTCTCATTAGGAGTTGCATTCATGGTTTCGGTAGGACAATCTTTTAAATCCACAACTGCAGGTTGTCCCTTGTGTTTGTGCGATTTTTTAAACGAACTTGGTAGGTCTTCCTTTTGCAAATGACCTTCGAATGTCCTGTGGGAGTGCTTCTGATGGATAACAGGAGTCGCTTGATTGCCAGCCGTCCTGGTATTATGATCCGGTGCAGTTGCAGTTGCACATTTAGAAGAGGAGGCTCCATTCGTCGGCTGTTTGGAAGAAGACCGTGGCGGTGGTTTTGCTGAGAACGGGGAAGGTTTAGAACTGGAAGAGGGAGCAGAATCATGAAGTCTCAAGGAAGAACGAATTCTATCGGCCAGCAACTCCTTGGAGCAATCCAGCATCGACACCGACGCACTGCTACTCAAGTCAGCAACCATAGGTTTTTGAGAGGGGGCGGTCTGTAGTTTCGAAGGTGTAGCCATCAAACGCAGGATACTCAACTAAAACCGTACTTGCGAGTAGACGAATCAAGACAGAGATTCTGCCGTGCAAGATCAACTCAGAACGAGGCTCACACCAAGCAATTCAAAGATTTTCTATTTCTTCTTTTTTCTTCAAAATCTAATTTCCCAATCTGTATAGACACGTTAAAGAAACCACCATTATCACTTAGACAGTACAGACGATTCTCAAAGATTACGTTCTCCCGCCACGAATAAAAGAAGAAGAAGAAGATGTAATCAATGTATATGCAATCGAATGAAGACTAGAAACAAAATTCTAGACTTTCACAGAAGCCGACCACTGCAAAAGAAAATAGAGCCCAGAAAAGAGAAAATGCGGAAAGAAAAAGAAAGAGAAAGAACTGAGATTACCTAGCTGATTAGAGAAAAGATCTTAAAATGCGGCAGGGGCGATCTTTCATGGCTAGAAAGTTAATGCGACCATTCAGAGCTCGAAAAGAGAGAGATTTCCCTTTTCTCCCTTAAAAGAAGGACTTTATGGATCCGATCGAAGCAAGAAGTCGGAGTTCGCTGGCCTCTGTGGCTGGAGAACTCTTCCTACCAAATTTCTGTTAATTCATCATTTCTCGTCTTGAGAGGTTAGACAAATCCAAGCCAAGTTCACAAGCAAATGAACTGCAATGCAAAGCGATCCGTCTTTTATCTTCGGATATTCTCTTCTCAGTTCTTTGTTAATGGTAATATACAAGTATACTTCAGGCCGTCTTTTTCTTTTTCTCTTTCTCTACAGGACTGGCCAACCGAGACTGCGACCTGCGTGAGGGATTTTTATTTTTTACTGAAAAATTAAAAAACGAATTAGTAGAATAATTAACAGAAATAAAATCAGGGAGAGAGAGCACGAATAAATATGTATTATTAGCCTAATGCGTTTTGCTGGTAAAAATTAAAGGGAGAATGACCAATCAGCCGTAGGGAGAGAGGGCTAATAATAAGGGGGGGGGGGCTGGAATTCAGAATTCTGCATCGTGTATATCCGTATTTATCCGAAAATTAAAAAATAAAATTACATTTTAGTATCTTAAATTTTGGGTAGTATCAATTTAGTACCTAAACTTTTAAAAAGTGTTAAATCGGTCCTTGCTATTAATCAATCGTCACTTATTTGATATATAACTTAAAATTTTCGAAAATATCAAAACTACCCTTAAAGAGTAAGACATCCAAAATAAATTAACCCTTGTTATTCTCTCATGAGGAAACTCTGGTGTTATCCCGCAGAATCTTCAGTATATGGATTGTCTTCCAATAAACTCTGTGGCGAAATCCCGAATAACTTCTTTGCAACACCCAGGCAGCAACTCATCAACCTCTCGTTCAATTGGTTCACCAGAGAGATCCCAGCTAGTTTCGGGGGACTTCAACAGCTTCAGTACCTATGGTTAGATTGGAATATGCTGGGAGGAATTCTGCCTTCTGCACTTGCAAACTGTTCATCGTTCGTGCATTTAAGCGTTCAAGGCAATGCACTTCGAGGTGTAATACCTTCGGCTATAGGAGCTCTTCCCAGATTTGAGGTTCTCTCGCTTCAACCGTTTCGGTTCCTTGCGAATCGTTATGCTTGGATTTAATGCTTTCATGGGCCTTGTTCCACCATCAAAGGCGACATTTAGTGCCTTGACAAATGTGTCGACCCTGACCCTAATAATGCTGGATATTTCCGGTAACTCATTTACTGGCACATCACCAGCGGAGATCGGTAACCTCTTCATGCTAAAGGAGCTGAGACTTGCAAACAATTCATTTAATGGTGTTGTTCCGGTGGAGATCGGTTCCAATTCTAGTGGGAGATCGCAAGCAATTCATTTAATGGTGCTGATCCTTTGTAAGTTTGTATGGATAATCACCTATTAAAAATGTGTAAATAATAACTCATTCTTCAATCATTTGATTTCAATTGTTAGCATTTAGTTGCTTAGAAGAAAGAATTTGGAGAAGCTAAAAAATGGTAAATCACTAGTTATCATTTATCTAATCATGAATATGAACTACAGGCCGACTTTGGATAATACTCATCGTATGGCTATCGACAGGGTCTTGACTATCTGGTTTGCTTCACAGGTTAAAAGAAAATGCAGTCTACTACTTTGGCAAGGTGGAATGAATTGTCCGTAATTTGTGTTAACCTAGTCATTAGGTCCAATTTGTTTGCACAGTATGTGTCCGCATTCAACAGGCAACCTATGTATTGAATATTGATGAATCAAGAACAGCGTTATATTCTATCTGCTGTAGCCACGACAATCCTAGTTCTTGCATAGTTGCATGCATCCCTTTGCATCTTTCTTATTGTTCTTCTTCTGAGCATGGAGTGCTTTGGAATTAGAAAAGTTTCTCATCTTGATACCGAGGCAATGGCATGACACATACGTTATTGTCATAAGGCTTACAACGTAAAGAGCATCCCATCTTCTGTGCTTAGAATCGTGCATGATGGGCGTGGCCATGCATATCCCATGGTTCCCGAAGCTACCCAGAATCTCTCCGGTGAACCGGCCAGTTGAATGAGAGGTTGATGAGTTGAAGCCTGGATGTTGCAGACAAGTTATTCGGGATTTCGCCAGAGAGTTCATTGCTAGTTTATTTCTTATGAATAGTTATAAGATAATGAATAATGTCTTTTTTGATATTTTCAAAAATTTTAAGTTATACATGCCATCAGATAATCAGATAGAGATAAACTTGATATTTTTTTAAAATTTAGGTACTACAATAACACATTTGAAAGTTGGGATAATAAAAGTTTAAGTACTAAAATGGAATTTTCTCAAACTAAGAAGGGTATTTTGTCTACCTCAATAAAATGAATAATATAACGTTAACACTTAACAGTCCAACAGTCGGCTGCCCTGTCCATTCTACGAAAGGACAGGTTTTTTAATCCGGGATTGGACGAGACTTGCGAACGACCATTGGATTGGGATTTTTTTTAAATCAAAGGATGGTCAAAAGCCATCGCTAGGACCATTAGCTCTCAACAGCTCAACTGCCATTCATCCCAGCAGTTTTAAAAGGCAATACTGTAAGATATCCAATTGCTCGGAATCTAGTGAAGAGTAGCCAGTAGCCACTAGACAAAGGTAAATGGTTTATATATGGTTAATTAATTAAGTTATTTCTTTTTTTATCTTGTTGGATTTAGATTAATTTAAAATAATCACATTCACATGAGGTTAAGTTACCACAGCATTAGTATATCATAAATATAACATATTTTTTGGGGGAAGAGGCCAGATGGAGAGGTGTCACATGCATGCACGTGAACCGGAAGGAAAAGGCGAAATGCATGCGGAGTTGTGGATAGCTGCGCATGATAATAAAATACGCTTCCAATGCTTAATCAGAATGGATGAGACCCATAGTAAAGTGGTTGAATCAATGTTTTGTGCATTTTAATTGGTTTCACAGTTTTTTGAACAGGATTGTGCTCAGCTAAATCTCTATCTCGCTTAACCCCATACGCCACGGACCCACCTCAGTCTCAGCTTACCAGTTACTGACCACGTTGGATGAACCATCATCAATATGTTGTGGGAAGCAGATCCGGAGTCTGAGAGAAGAGGGTTAAAACTTAATTGATTGACTGGAGCCTGGAGGCTGGAGTAGATTGGGGCAAAGTAAGGACAAGGAGGAGCAACACATTGACGTCAGGACGGGAGGATAAGAAAGATATGCGCCTATTTTCATATGTCCAGACTCCTGAGTTGTCCAAAAGAATACGACGACAGTGATCGAAAGGCTTTGGATCATATCATATGATCGCTTTAAGTATTGGCAGACAAGCCCGGGAAGAGAAAGCC
Source organism: Nelumbo lutea (assembly GCF_056320005.1). Taxonomy (NCBI): domain Eukaryota; kingdom Viridiplantae; phylum Streptophyta; class Magnoliopsida; order Proteales; family Nelumbonaceae; genus Nelumbo; species Nelumbo lutea. The sequence continues at coordinate 8,952,012 of NC_142687.1, forward strand.
CAACACCTACCCTTCCTTCTCACTGGTGGGCCCGTCCCTAGCCCCCTCTACACGTGGAAAGCGCTGGCTCTCAGAAACCTTTTCCTTCAACTTCATCCCCCACCTCGTTGGGACGCAAGTAAACAATCACTTTCAATCTGCACTGTACAGTCGTCTACTTATCCGTTTCTTTTGTTTTATAAATTTAGGGTATCATAGCCCATAGCCCATAGCCCATAGGGCTGTATCTGTAGAGTGTAGACGGCGGGAAATCCAGGATCTGGGGCTTAACAAACTACTGACTCGCACGCGCATGGGTTCCACCCCCTACCTTACGGCGGTATATAGCGTGGGGGTGTCATTAGCTTGCCACTTGTCTAGTAAGCACTCTATCCCATTCTCATGTCAATCCTGCACAACTCGGCTCAGGGCTCAGGCTTGAGTCTTGGGTTAGGCTGCATAGGTGGATTTGATTGATTGTATAGAGACTATAGAGTGAGGCCCACCGTCCAGGAGCCAGGAGGTCAGGTTTTGCTTTGGGTGAGTGTGACTGGGTAGGGTCCTCTCCCCTTTTAATAAAGCTCAAACTTTTCAGCTGAGGAAAGTGGGTTTGGAGCTAACTAATAATAACTAAAGTAACACCAGTACAAGATTACAGATTGAAGTGATGAATCTGGAACTAATCCATCCAGTATTTGGATGGGTGGACATCAACAACATCATTCTTCCAAGTTGCAGATATATATAGAGGTTCAGGTTGCGTAGAAAACATAAGGGTACCTAATCCAACTGATTAGACGCTTCCCTCGGATCTGGTGAGGTGAAGCTTTTTAACTAAATTATGATCTTGAGGCTTTGAGAGTCGGCTCTTGAGCTTTAAAATCGAGTCCAAGTCTCAAGCCAGACCAGCAAAATTCGCGAATGAACTCAATGAGCTCAACTAGTTAGGTCATGGAGACATGGACAGCCCATAAAGGGTATTAACACATGATGACGACAACCCGAAAGCGGAGACCTGTATCATCGTCACTGAATGATTTTATTATCAAAAAAAAGGTATCACTGAGGCTGTGTTTGGTTGCAATGCAAATAAATTTGCATTTATGACAATGCAAATTCTAACCTATTTTATTTCAAATTTTAGCTCCTTTTGTTTGATTGCAATACAAATAAGGTAAATTAAAGCATAGAACAGAATAAAATAAAATCCAAAATAAACAGTTTTTATATTTACACTCATGCATTTGTACTAGTGCAAATAAATTTGCACTGCAACCAAACACAACGGAATACATTTGAAGGAACTGGAAAGCCTAGAAAGCTCAGAAAACATATTGCCTATATCAGATATTTCAAGAATTAAAACCACAACAGGTGAAGAAGTTCGTGGTAACTTGTAACAGTGTATTTATTGCTTTGCTTATGATATCTCATAATAATTTAGTTTGAGATTTTCAGCAATGATGGTTGGAACCAATGGTGGTTCTGCAATTTTGAAATACATTTCCTTGGAGATGATTGTTAGATTACATCAGGTGAGATTTTAAAAACAACAATTACTTTTAGGGCATGCTTGTTTCCTCTTAATTCTTATATCTTAAGAGTAATCTTTTAATTTTAAGAGAAGAATGGTTGTTTGTTTTCTCTTATCTCTTATCTCTTAAAAGTATAATCATACAACTTTTTGCTTTTCAATGATACCCCCAAAAAGATAAATAAAAACACTCCTGTATGGGGTCAAAATAGATATTTAATAATTTTTAGAATTCAGAATTCAGAACAACATTCTCTACATTCTGTGTTCAGAGGAAAAAAAAATTCACTGATACCAATATGTCTCTTAATATAGTTATTACACTTTTAGATGTCAGACTTTAAAGCAAACAAACAGGCCCTTAAGCTGCATTTAGTATCTCCTTTTTGTAGTTTAAATGTCACTATGAACACCAGGAAAGGAGACAAGTCCTTAAAATAAGGAATGCCAAATGTAGCCTTAATCTTGTATAGGGACTCAGCTTAGTATTAAGAAATGACACATTAACAGAATTCTGGTTCAGTTATTAAACAATTTTCTAGCAATCTCACATTCAAATAGGGAAGTATTTTACACCAGACAGTGAAGCGGGTATTTGGTTATAGATGTTAAGTCTATACATACACTGATACACACCGACCAAGTGGAATATTATAAAGGTAACACAGCTTCATCCAATTTAACCACCCCCCACCCCCACATAAAAGGGAGAAAGCAACAATCTAATTTGCTGGTGAAGGGTGGGGCGATGTATAATGGATGGTAAAATGACTGAAGACTTAATTATTTACTCTGAATTTAGGCAACAATCAATGTCAAGATTGCTCTAGCAGATTCTCCAGATACATATTTAGAATGTATCTCCCAGTCGACTGCACATCAAGCCGCTTCTCACTGGGTTCATATTTTCCCTTTCGAAGTTGGTACCGATGAATTACAGCTGAAATTGTGTAAGCTTGGCCTTCGATTGTCACACTCTCCCCGCAATGTATATTCTGCCAAAGAGAAACACACAAACAAGAGAAAAATAAGAAAAATGCCTCAAAACGCTTTTTGTCTCTGGGGTTTGTTTTTCTAATGGTGTCTTGCAGCACTTAAATAATTAATCAGAGGGTATTCTCATGCCATGATGTGAAAGTTGTGACAGAACTTTTGCATCTGCAACCGTCATATGGTTAGTGTCCAAATTCCAAAATTTATGATGATCCCACCAATCCACTCAATGGGTCAAGGGTCAACATGTAGATGCAGGACACAAGCAAAGCTACATATTGTGCTCCCTTCATCCCATGGCTTGCACATTATAATCCATATATTAATATGGATTATTCAATCAAGCATTGGATACGACAAGCTGCCCTTGTGTATTACCAGATATTGGACTGTACTACAATTAGAAAACCATTGATGAAACTAGGATCATGGATCTGAATTCTGAATTAAGTATTGAAGCATCTGACTCCTGAGTTGTGCCAATCTCAAACACCTACAACCAAATTGGAAATGGAAAGGGCTCTTTCTTTTTCCCTCAATTTCAGCAGGACTGAATAAAAGAAATAGGATACATATCTTAATGCAAACTTCCATATATAACTACTCCTACAGAACATTATCGGCCTATTGCTACAATATTCTTCATCACTAAGGGTTGCTTGTGACAAATAAAATGGGAGTTTACTTTGAACTCAAAGAGAAAGAAAAAGGAAGAGGTAACAATTATAAATTTCAGTTTTAAACTGTATGCATACATGAAATGTTGGGTCTTTGGAATTTCATCATTTCGTACTCCCTACAGTGAAAGTTCCATATATGACCTATGATCAGAGAGTTCAACAGGGAAGCTTCTAATTTATTTATTGATAAAGTAAGATAATGTAGCATGCCTTGGTGGCACAAACAATCCTAGAAAAAATTCACGTTGATAAATTCCTATAAAAGAATTGGAAATATGTATGGGAGAATTGGTGCAACTCAACTGTAAACGTGGCAGCTGCAATGCTTAATTCTTGATGGAGATGGCAAATCATACCATAAGAAATCTATTGTGTTCTATACCGGTATGCTAGGAATGTAAATGTATTCAGGTATCATAGGTTATGACCACTTGGCTGAATTCTGTACAATAAGTTTCTGCATCTTTGCCTGAGGTTATTTCAAAAATCTCTGCTATCAGGTTGGTGAATGTCCTTCTCAAGATGATATCTCAAGAACAGGGTGATTTTCCTTGCTAAGGAACTGCTTTCGGCACTGAATAGGAAAGCCAGGGCAAAGTGGGACCAAATTTGGAACCAAAGCTTAATATGGAAAAAGCCTATGACAAGATGGAGTGGCCCTTCCTTTGGAAGGTACTTGAAACTTTGGGTTTCAAATTTAATCGGTCCCATTTTGTGAATAACTGCTTTTGCAATCGCCACCTCTCAGACATGATTAACAGGTTTCCAAACGACAGGCTTATTTACTACAAGGGGCCTGCCTCAGGGAGGCATTCTCTCTCCAGCTTCCTTATAATTGCTGAAAGGATCATTAACTATAAATCAAAGGCCATCTTTAACAGTAACTTTTTGGAAAGTATGCTATTCCAATAGAATGTCCTATCTGTCTGTCACTCACCTTTTTTCCGATGCAATCATTTTTATGAATGGCAGCAAGAAATCAGTAGAAGTTTTCTTGAAATACATTGATATTTATGAAAAGGCATATTGCCAAATAGTAAATAGAAGCAACAGTTGAATTTTCATTTGCAGCAAATCTCTTATTACTAAAGGAGAGAGTATCCGTTCTAAAAGAAGTTTCAGAAGAGCTTCCCTCCCAACAAAATACCAGGGTATTTCTTTATATCAAGGCCATTTGAAAAAATATCCTCTTCCTTCCCATCATATGCCTGATTCATTAAAAAGTTGGTGAGAAGGAGCAAAAAAATCCCTTTCTCAGAGTGCAAGAATGGTGTTGGTAAAACTTGTCCTATCTAATATTCCTATTTGCATTCTTTTCACCCTCTCCCTTATGAACCATGTCTGACAAATTGAAAGAATTTTTTAAAGCTTTTCTCTTGAAAAAGCACAAGTATGGTAAGTGCAAGTACTGGGTTGTTTGGTCCAAGATCATCAAACTCCTAAAAGGAGGAGGACTAGGAATTAGAACAATCAAAGATATTGAACCCATTCTGAAACTCAAGTTAGGGTGGCATCTCCTCCAAGGTAAGGGCTTTGGGGATAAATATATGAAGAAAAAGTATTTGAAAGCTTATCGTTTTTTATTAGACAAGAGAAGGCCAATTGATACAGTGATATGGAAACAAAACTTCACCCTCAAAATGAATAGTCAAGGTAATACCATTCCAATTTTATTAGATGTCTCCAAAGGAAACATAAGCTTCTGGTATGATAAATGGTGTGCAGATCTGTACCTTGTGGACCCAGTGACAGATCCAAATATTAATAAAGGCTTCAATTAGAAGTGATAGGGACTGAAAGCAAGTGGAATAGAAGCATCTTTGGATGATCTCTCCATGACCACAGCATTAATGATCTAGAAGAAAATAAGATCAGATTCTCTAATGGAAAGGTTAAATTTATCTTGACCTCAAGTAACAACAGTTGGTTCTCTGTTGCCTCTGCAATGGGATCAAACTGATAATCTAGTAGGAGACAATTGATTTTAGCACCAGGCAATCCCAAAGAAGATCACCTTCTTGGCAAGTCCTTAAGAGAAATATTCCCACAGATACAACTGTGAAATTCCCTGGTGCAAAGCCCCCATATGCAATAGTTACATGGAAGAGGACAGATCATTTACTCAGCAATGGTTAATTAGCTAAGGAGATTTTCTCCAATAGAATTTTCGATATCCAAGGCTTCTTGTTTTTGATCGGCAACAGAAAACAGAAATTTTGTTAATTAAGAAACAATGAGGTACAACAAGAGGTTGTGGTTTACAATTCAATTAGAATTAGAGAGCATAGCCCCTGCTATCTCTCCCATTACAAATCTTTTACAATTGAGCCCAAAAGAACTGTTTATCTAGTCACCCCTTGTTTTGCTAACGCATCGACTAGGCTGTTGGCTGACCTTTTAGAACCCACTGTATTTCTAGTTGCATATTTATTGATAACCAATTAAATCTTACAATTCCATTTCTGTAGCTCCAGTTAGATTTTCTGCTCTTCATTAACCAGCTAATGATTACTTTGAGTCATATTCAATAATCAGTCTATCAATGCCCATTTCTTAGGCCTTTTGCACCTGAAACACTGCTGTCATAAGCTTTTCCCTGATAGAATCTCCACTCCTTTATCTTTGGTTTCTTAGATGCAATTGCACTCCCATTTCTAAAGTCCGGTGTATCATGTATAAATTGAATGGTGAAACTGTGTACCACTTACTAATCTCCTGTCCACTTGCTCGCTATCTTGCTTATTTTGGGTGCAGGTGGACCACACCCGACAGCTTGAAGTCTAATGTCTTCACCTACTGTGCTAACTTCATTGTGAGGTATTCAATAGAAACCTCCTTATCTGCTCTTTCCCCTCAAAGATTCTTGAGTTCCTTTCCTCCCATAGAGTCGATAACACTGCTGCTCTAGTACACCTCCACATAATTCTGCCTCTCCTCTTTCAATATCAAAGACTTCAGAACTAAACATATTGCTAACTTGGTCCTTCTATTTTTTCTAAAGTGAACAAAACCAATCAATTTGGTCACTAGCTCATGGCATTAAACAGAGCAAAATGGCAAAACAAGATTCATGTAGCCAACCTCATATAGTTGGGATAAGGCTTGGATGATGATGTAGAGATTACGGTTTGATAACAGCAACTGCAATGAGAGTGTAATTTATGCAGCTTGCAAATCAATCCTTGAAATCACACCTGGGAAGAAATTCAACAGATTGTAATAATGTTTGAAAGCTTATGATTTCTATTGTACATGCACCAAATCCTTGTATTTGTCAAGGTGTTGCCTAGGTTAACATAATAACATATCATAGTTTTCAAGGCGCCAAGGCAAACGGGGGGGGGGGGTCGTTGCCTAGTCACCTAAGCAATGGATTTTTTATTTTTTCAAATAAATGAATCCTAGGTCAGGTCAATTCCCTAGGTTCTATTGCAACCACCAACCATCACTTAGGTAACTAGGCAATAAAATTGCATAAAAAAGTAAGGCTTTGAATCAAAATGCATAAAAAGACTATAACTTGATCTCTGTCCTCTTTCCTTGACGGAGGGAACACTATAAACTTCTACATTACAAAACAACAAATACGATAAGACTCTGTTACTCTTAAAAATGGAAAATTCAAAAAGTTAGTCCTTTCTACTTCTATATGCATTTTTTCCTCCTTTCCTTTTTTCTTATCATTTTCACATCACATTTGCAATTAAATTTGCTGTTCGAACCTACAGATATGTATAATATAACCATAAAATTTACTTGGGGGGGGGGGGGGGGGGGCATTATCTGACGGGAATGATCGATTTGTCTAAAAACGTATTACTCTCGAGGAAGAGTACCCGTTTAACCATTATACTTTCACTTGAAATATAATCTAAAAAAATGTAGGACATATATGATATAAAGTAGAACAAGGAAAGAGCTCAGATTACTCACGGAGGGAAAGCAACGAATGCCAAGGTTCTTAGGTGGAGGAGTAATTTCAATGACCTTGTAGGGATAAATATCTCGATCTCTATCTTTCTTTTTGCAGAAAACCTGAAGTCCCTGTGATTGCAAAAATTTTCAATTTTGGAAATTGATTTTAGTCGTAACGAAGAAATTGATGAACGGCGAAGAAAAGAAGAGGCCACTAACACTGGCCTTTGCCCACCTTCTGAAATGAAACGAGGGTTGACGACGCCATCATCGCCATTCTCCCTATCTCTGTGTCTCTGGTTGTGCATTACGTGTGTGTAAGTAAATGTGTGGACAGAACGAAGAGAACCAGAAAATAAAAAAATCTCTGCATCACCGCATCGTGCATTTGTGATTTGTGGACCTATGGTCTCATGATCACGTGTGGCAACGAATTCAATTTTACTTCAAGGGATTGTAGGCAACGTGGCTCTTTCATCCACCATCGAAATTTTTTCTACCGAGAAAGGTCAAGGATGCTTTCCTCGTTTTGATCTTGTGATTACTGATTAGTTAAAGCCTTTCGCGTGGTATGTCTTTCCGGCACTATTAGATTTTCTCTCATATTATTACTATTTAGGCTGAGTTTGGAAGGAATACAAATACATACAAATTAGGGCATCTGTTAGTATAATGCAAAAGTCCAGATTTGCCCTCTTAGACTTCTTAGATTTCACTAGAGTAAAATTACTTTATTCTTTCAGATCTAACTTGGATTTTTTTTTTTAATTAAAAGTGAAAAATTCTTTTTGAGGGATTTTGATCAATATTCATTTGAATTGATAGATATAGGGATTTCTAATAAAATAAATGAACAAGTTTGGTCATTTGACAAAATCAATTATGTTTTTAAAATGATGACAAAAAAAAGTGAGTGGGAAAGATTTTAAATTTTCTAGAACAAAATTGCCCTCAATTAAAAGACTCATCACACAATTTTTTTTCTGCTTCTTATTCTTTACTTTCCTGGGTACCTCTAAATACTAATGCATTTAACAACGTTTTACCTCCAAGACAATAATAAAAAGGAGGTAACTACAGGTTTTTTCAATGATACAGGGGAGAATTTTGTAAAAATGAAACCTTATGGGAGGTTTTATGATTGTAAAAAATCTCAAGCTACACAACAGGCGCTCATCCCCCACCACTTGACCCACCAGCCCTAGTAAAATCCTATCAAATGAGCCATCATCCTAAGTCTCTACTAGGGATAACAATTTTTCCCATTTCCCTGATCCTAACGGGGACCTGTCGTGAATGGGATGAGGATGGGGAGAGCACTCTCAAGCTCCTGATCCCTATCCCGTGAGGATCCCCACTAATATGTATATATATAAAGTATTCCCTGCCCCACTGGGCCCCCGATCCCTATCCTGTGGGGATCCCCACTAACATATATATATATATATATATATATGTTTTGAATATATTTAGATTTTTAATAGGATTGTAAATTTTAATTATTTTACTTCAAATTTTTAAATAAAAAATAAAAATAAAATAGTTGACATTATAAAAATTCACATTTTAGATGTATTTATCATTAAAGACTTTAATAATGTTAAAAGTTTCAACTATTAAGTATCCCTTTATCATTATTTCAAGTTTTTATTTATTTATTTATTTATATGCACCATAGATTTTATCATTCATCAAATATTTACAATTCAGTCCAAAGTTTTAGAATTTAAAAGGCTACATAGGCGAGACGGTTAGGCATCAAGGAGGCCTTCAAAGTCTATATTAAGAACTTTTCTTCTAATATGTGATGTGATTGAATGAGGTAGTTCCTTGGTGCATATTCCTACCAAGGTAGCCGCTGCAATTTCAGTAGTGTTGACTGCTGAAATCCAATACCAAGATAATATGTTACCATGCAATATATCCATTATCATATTAAGCTCTGTGAATTTTTTATCATTATTGCCTATTTTTCTGTTCCATTCTGTTCTTCTCAATTTTGTCCAAATTAATATATTCCAATTTAATAACCTTCTTAGATAATTAAGAAATAAATTTGCACATCAACTTGATTCTCGCTATCTCATTTGCAGTCCCTCGTATTAGATTCGTTCCCTAGTTCCTACCATATTCCCACCTAAACGGTTGAAAGATCCATTTTTTTTCTAATGCTCTGCCTTTCAATTAGACCTATCAAAAGAGTAACTGAAGCTTAAGAAAGGAAAAGCAGTTTCTTAGATTTTAGGATTGGTCATTTCGACAATGGATTTTAGGAGAAATTTCCTCCTTGGTTCATTAAATCTTTCACATGAGGATTTCATTGTCATTTTTACCGTACGTTTTCTGGGTGAAGCTGTTTGAAAGAGAATCTCCTGCAATGGTACGATTTCATTGTCATTTTTTAGCCCAACAAGGCATTTTAGTCAATGCACAAAATTTTGCCTAAATAAACGACAGATTCAAGGGTTCGTTTGATTTATAGTCTGAATTGAAATCCATCAGAATCAGAATTAGAACTGTGATGGTCTATTATTTCCACCTGTTTGGTTCAAACAAGAATTGAAATCAGAATTAAAATCAGCCAGAATGGATTCCCATTCCTAAAGGAGAGGCCAATGGGCCTCAAATGGGGAAATGCCATTCCATCAATAGAAAAAGTTTGGGAATTACTTCAATGGCAAGATCAAAGCAAATAGAAGCATTACCGGTAACACATCGTTAGACTGGATCTACAAAATTTTTCCAGGCGCACACCAAAAAAATTTGGTGGCACCTTCCAAACTTTTAATCTTTAACTCTTATAGTTTGAACCACAAATATACCAAAATTTGGAGAACAAAAGAGCTTTGCACCTTCTCTGGATGACATTCTATTATGCAGGTCAACAGAATTCCCAAATCCACAATTCTAGAATGTATTCTGTGGATTAAACCTCCTTCTCCCTTCCCGCTTATAGTATGGGGTTTCATCTATCGTTCTCCTCACATAATCTACAAATGGTTGTGGTGTCCGCGGGGACTGCTGCATGTTATAACTTGCAGGACTACTGCGATCAGGGGTGGTGGGCGCTGCAATATTTGGTGTGGCAGGAACAGAAGGCCGAGCAGGTTTGTCCAGGAACCACATGAAGATGGCTAAAGTCAATATAGAAACGGTAAAAAATCCAAATATACTGGCCCATAGGGCAAAACTCCTGCTTGGTGATGATTCACTTTCTCCAGGCTCATAGCTTACAATTATCTCCGCTCTTTGACCTGTAACAGAAACCATTAACAAACCTCAATACTCGATCTCACTGAGGGCCCTTCAAATTGAGAAAGCATGGAAGAGTTACTGCTTTATTACAAGAACCAAAGTATGAAGCACCCTCTATGATCTAATTGACCTCACAATATGCATGTAGCTGTCCAGTCTATAATACCCTTTCTTAATCACTCATTCCTGAGGCAAAAGGCTAAGATCGATGGGATGGTTATGTAAGATCATCTTATCAGGTTGCATATCTAAAATGTTCAATCATTGTATTCCAGAATGACTGCTGGGGTGCGGGGTGCCAAGCACATGGCACAGCTGGAGGATGGCTTAATGTATCTTCCTATAATTTTGATGCTATTAATCATATTTTTCTAACAAAGAATAGAAAATTGTAATTTAATTATGGTTTTAGTTAAACTAGTTCCTTCAACCATGGTAAATGTTCAAATAATACTCCCAAATAATGCATAAACTTCCATTGATAAAAAAAATAAAAAATAATAATGCATAAACTTCCTGAAACCATGGAAGAAAATGCAGACATTCAGAAAGAAATACTAAAATGATAAATTCCTAGTAAGTACATTAAGCTCTGGCCTCTTTTCAGAATAAGGTAGCCATACCAGTAGCTGGGAGCGTAATGGTGACCGTCTCTTTGATTCTCTCAGTTTTTAAAACTTTGACCTGCAGTTAGCAATAAGAGAAATGGAGATAACAAGATAATGAAACTAACCCATAATACCATATTTTGACAAAATTGCATCATTGACAATTAAATCAGGAAAAAGTTGGAGAGCAGAAAAGTATTTTGTGCTTACCTCGTATCCTACACGCCCACCGATCCCAAAATCTTCTTTGTAGATGGGGCTGACCTGTATAAGATCCCTGCCTTGCTGATGGACATCCACATCTATAAAATATTGGAACCAGTTATCAGTCATAATTGCTAATCTAATAGCAATATTTGCCGCAAGGAGGAAAAGAAAAAAGTCATGCAATTCCTATTGCCACAAGTCACATGCATGGAAATGATACTCAACATAACACCACCAAATAAAGCCATCAGTAGAAACCCAGGAGTAGCTCCAGTAAGCGATAAAATGAGAGAGTAGACTAAGATGGTTTCATCTCATGCATAGAAGACCACCAACATCTCCAATTAGAAGTGATTTGTTACAAGTGGAAGGGGCTAGAAGAGCTAGGGGTAGACCAAAAAGGACATGTGTAGAAGTAGTAAGAAATGATTTAAGCACTAATAAACAGTGGATATGGTATTAAAAAGAATAGAGTGGCAAAACAGTATTCATGTAGCTGACCCCATATAGTTGGGATAAGGCATGGATGATGATGATGATGATAGCAACACCAAATAAACGCCATGCCCATGAAATCATAATACAAATGTCATGCTAATGGAGATGCATAGTTTGGATTTGTCTATTGAGAGCTGTTGGTTTCTCTTTTAGCCTAATAGCCTAGCAACTGGTATTTCTTGTACTCAGGCATTCTTTCCTTCTAATAGTAAGGTTCATGTTGATCTGTTATTTGTGAAAATTTTCCTCTAAAAGGAAAGTGTATATAATTGAATGATACATCTAATCCCATCTGTTGCATTCTGCTGATTAATAACTCGATGGATAAAATGATTCAGAGCATTGCTTGCATTAAAATTTTGGAACTGCCTGAGCTACATCTAAGCTATACTATATATGCATGCCACATGCCCAGAAAGAAACAGGCAGACCATTTATTCCCTTCTTCTTATCTTGATGCAATGCTAATATTCCCTCCCAAATTTACATGCCAAATGTATTTATTGGTATTTACCTGTATTCCCTACAATATTTATCATGCTCTTGTTGGATTCAGGTGTCAGATTCAACTGCATTAAACCCTGGAAAAGGAAAGCATCTCAACACAAATGTTTACAGTGTCAGAAAGTAAGAACAAATTTGTCCAGTCTCTCTATTGACTGGTCTTGCAGGACCCATCCTATCACCTAGAGTACTCCATTCCAACATGTCATAACCTTCATGGTTAATTTTGAACTGATGCAAATATTGATGCTTAATAACACTAGTGATAAAAAATATAATAAAGCTAAAGCTGTTACAGTCAATCCCCTGGACTTACAAAGGTGTCTGCCAAGAGAATTAGTTCCGCATATATAGGTTTTTGTAGTATTCCCAAGTCCTAACACTTGGAAAATACTGCATATTGCCAAGACATGCAGGTTGCCCTTGGCACAAGAATTTTAGCAGGACAATAGGTGTCTCATACCTATATTTAGATGAAAGTAAGTCATCCAGAACATTGATCAACGTTATATGTGAATACTGATTATGAACATCACTTGTTTGTTTAATACATGATATATGTACCTTGTCCATTTCCAAAATAGAAAATCCTCCAACAAAAAGAGCAGTTGCAGATCCCATAACATATTCAGCTTCCCTCAATGAAGCACTAATAGAGACAGATACATCTGATCTCATAGCCTTTGTCTTGGGTATAGAATGCACCAAATGCTCTGGTGAGTATGGGAAGAAGAGACAATATGAATTACCACTATTAATATCTCTCCATGGCCTTGCATACCTTCAGTCAACCAGAGGAACTCAGTACAATTACATTAAAAGTGGATTCAGTAGTGCCATGAACAAATCAATACAAGATACGAAAATACCCGACAAAAGGCGGATCCACACTACAATCATACAGAACTTCTTTGCTCTTCCCAAGAGCTCCGAACATTTGGCTGTAGGTACCATTTTTGCAATCATATTAGTAGATGAAAATAATTTCTCTGATTAGATTCTTCATGCACCAAAGAACTCAATTGATAAAGTAACAAACTTTTTACTAGAAAAAAGTGGAAGAAAGGACAAATAAGAATTCACACACCACAAATTTCAATCTACTAATTAGATGTTCTTTGTTTTTCCTAATGTAGAGCAGTCAGAGACTACCAGAAGATAGCACATAAAGGAGCTTGGTCAAGGGACATCAGTTCATTTTCAATTGCCACACAAACCACAAAATATGACACCATAATAAAAATTTAGAAATAAAAGAACATACAATAAAGTACAGATGTAATATAATATAAAACTTGTGATTTTGGTGATTTCTGTACACTTTATATCATCAATAGTTAACTTCAAATAAGAAAATCAATATTCCTGACTTCAAATAATATCCATTTATCAAATATCCTTGCACCCATATGGAAAAGGCCCACATCAACCGTTCAGAATAGACGAGAAATCACCAAAATTCAACAAACTACAGGCACATAATTTTTTCCTTTTTAAATCAGTATCTGCTGAAAATTTTATTAAACAAGAGAATAAATGATAAACAAAGAATTTGTGCCCAGTAGGGCTGTCATGGGACCAGGTTTTGGTCCAATTCACCCAAATCCAGTATGAATCCATTAGAAGTAATATGGCTCCAACCCGATCCAAATCCAATAGAAAAAGAAGAAAGTTTGATTTATTTTAATGCAACAATGGATCATACCCAATCCAATATGAACCTGTAGAGACAGTAGTCGATCAAGACTACAATCAGTCTTGAATCCCAACTGATTTCGGATTGAGAAAAAATAGAAGGAAGAGGAAGAAGAAAGGAGAAGCAGCAGAAGTGCACAAGGGTTTTGAAAGGAGGGACAGATTGAATGAGTCTGCCCTTAATACTGTAGGAAAGGACAGAACTGCCCTTAATACTTACATGGCAATTAAAAACAAATAAAAGACTGAAATAACAAGCTGTCTAAGATAACTACCAACTAACACTGACATGACTAACAAAGGTTACACATGCTGTCATACGAACACAGTGGGGACCACATCCGTGGGGCCCACATCAGTGTTCTCTACACTCCCCCTCAAGTTGGGAATAGATATTTGTCATTCCCAACTTCAATAGGTCTGCCTCTAATTTCTTCCTTGGTACAGCTTTGGTGAGAAGATCTGCGAGCTGCATGTTGGAGGTGATATACGGGAGACACACTTCCTGTGATGAGACCCTCTCTCTAACAAAATGTCGATCAACTTCGATATGCTTAGTTCTGTCATGCTGCACCGGATTGTGAGCTATATTAATAGCCGATTGATTATCACAATACGACATCAAGGGCTTCTAATAATCAATACCCAACTCTTCAAGTAGTGATTTCAACCATAGGATTTCAGCCACTCCGTTAGCCATTGACTTGTATTCAGCTTCGGCACTAGAGCGGGAAACAACACTTTGTTTCTTACTCCTCCAAGAGGCAAAGTTACCTCCCACAAGGGCATAATATCTAGAGGTAGACCTCCTGTCATCAGCACTCCCAACCCAATCAGCATCTGTATAGACCTCCACCTTCATATGATTATTGTTCTTGAACAGTATACCTCTACCTGGGCATCTCTTCAAGTATGCTAATATTCTCTCTGCTGCAAGAAGATGAGTAGTTCTAGGGGAATGCATGTACTGGCTGACAACACTGACTGCATAACTGATATCTGGCCGAGTGAGGCAGAGATATAGGAGCTTTCCAACCAACCGTTGGAACATAACTTTGTCTTCAAGAGGCTCCCCACCCTCTGCACTGATCTTGTGATTATGTTCAATGGGTGTATCGGCAGGCTTGACACCTAACTTTCTAGTTTCCGCCAACAG
This sequence comes from Nelumbo lutea, assembly GCF_056320005.1. Lineage (NCBI taxonomy): Eukaryota > Viridiplantae > Streptophyta > Magnoliopsida > Proteales > Nelumbonaceae > Nelumbo > Nelumbo lutea. Next base: position 8,967,036 of record NC_142687.1, read on the forward strand.
ATCTAGAACATATTTCCTCTGAGAGATAAAGATCACCTGTTTAGATCTAGCAACCTCATTACCCAAAAAATATCGCAGTGCACCAAGATCTTTCACCTCAAACTCTTGATGAAGAAGCTGTTTGAGGGACTCAATCTCACTACTATTATTCCCTATCATTACAATATCATCCACATATACAGCAAGCAGGGTCAAAGAAGAGTCCACCCTTTTAATGAACAGTGTATGATTTGACTGGAACTATACATAACTGAATTTTTCAAGGGCTAGTCTGAATCTATCAAACCAAGCTCTAGGGGACTGCTTTAATCCATACAATGCCTCATTCAGTCGGCAAACCTTCTTACCTGTCTCTGTATCATAGAATCCAGGGGGCAACTGCATGTAGACCTCTTCCTGTAAGTCTCCATTCAGAAAAGCATTTTTAACGTCCATCTGGAACAAGGGCCAAGAATAACTTGCTACAAGGGCTAATAGAACTCGAATAGTGGTCATCTTGGCTACTAGGGCAAAGGTTTCCAAGTAGTCTATACCATAAGTCTGAGTGAACCCTTTTGCAACCAACCGGACTTTGTACCTCTCAATGGAGCCATCAACATTATGTTTCACAGTGAATACCCATTTACATCCAACTGGTTTCTTTCCTTTGGGTAGGTCAACTAGCTCTCAAGTATTATTTTTCAAAAGGGCATCCATTTCAACTTTCATTGCATCTTTCCACTCTGGAACTGATAAGGCTTCTTGCACTGTTCTGGGATAGGGATATCAGCAATGGAAGTAATATAGGACCTGTAAGAGGGAGATAGGCGATCATAGGATAGAAACTGGGAAATGCAATGAGCTGTGGATGTGGTGCAGTGTCGTTTCCCTTTACGGACCGCAATAGGGAGGTCAAGGTCATCCGAAAAAGGAGGGGAAGTAGCAACAGTGGAAGGTATCTCAATGGGCCCTAGGATTGTAGTACCTGGATCTGGATCCGTAGAAGGAGTTGGGGCTGGCCTAGACTGCTGATGACCGAGATCAACCTGCCTGTATCGCCTGTGATAGACTTTCAACTCATGATCCCTCTGACTCTCACCAGTAAAACCTTCATTACTCAATGGAATGGGTAAAAGAACAACCTCAGATGAGTTAACCCCACTCTCACTGCACTCCCCCTGAGAAAAAAGACCCAAATTCTCATTCTCACTACTCTCCCCCCGAGGAGGAACCCTAGGATAATAGGGTGACTCCTCAAAGAAGGTGACATCCATCGAGACAAATCTCCTCCCTGAAACAGGATCATAGCAGCAATAACCCTTTTGAGTTTGTGCATAACAGAGAAAAATGCATTTGAAGGCTTTAGGGTCAAATTTTGAATGATGAGGTCTAAGAAGCTGAACAAAGCAGGTGCGCCCAAAGGTTTTAAGAGGAACAATAAACAACTCCTCGTCTGGGTATAGAAGGGTAAACGGAGGCTTCATATCAAGAACCCGTGAAGGAACCCAATTAATGAGATACACTGCCATAAGGATAGCATCACCCCAGAAACGGATAGGCACATTGAAGGTAAACATAATTCTTCTAGCCACCTCCAAAATGTGCCTATTCTTCCTCTCGGCAACCCCATTCTGCTGTGGTGTATGAGGACAAGTGCTTTGGTGAATAACCCCATGATCAAGTAGATAAGAGGCCAGTGGCTTAGCAAAGTATTCTTTTGCATTATCAGATCTGAGGACTTTGATTTTGACCCCAAACTGGGTTAAAATCATCTGATGAAAGTTTTGGGTCAGAGCGGGAACCTCATCTCGAGAACGCATAAGGTAGACCCAAGAAAAACGGGTATGGTCATCAACAACCAACAGAAAATACATGTACCCACCCATAGAGGGGATGTGATATGGCCCCCAAACATCGGTATGCACAATATCAAAAGAATTATTACTTCTTTTATTACTCAAGGAATAAGATGTTCTACAATGTTTGGCAAGCTCACAACTCTCACATCTCAAATTTGACATCTCAACAGACTCAAATAAAGTAGGAAACAAACTCTTCAAAGACCGAAAAGATAAATGACCTAATCGATTATGCCAAAGCATAACCGGACTCACACACTAAGAAACAAAAGACTTCTTATCCACTGGCTCTTTCCAATGAGGACTCTCTCCAAGCAGGTAGATCCCATTCGTCTCACGTCCAGTCCCAATCACCTTCCTCGTCTCCAAGTCCTGAAAAACGCATCGGTCAGAGAAAAAGGTTACTGAACAGTTTCGATGTTTGGTAATACTACTAATTGAAAGCAAATTAGTGTCAAGTTTAGGAACATGCAAGACAAAGGATAAAGAGATAGTATCGGATAACTTGATGTCACCCTTGCCAGAAATGGGAACAAGAGAGCCATCAACAATGGATACTTTATCTCTACCAGAAGACCAAGTGATAAGTAGTGAACAATGATGGCAAGCTAGTCATATGGTCAGATGCTCTTGAGTCTATCACCTAACAGTGTTCAGTATTACCTAGAGCTGAAGCATGGTAGGTTGAGGCCCGGGTACCTGAATGAGCAAATGCAGATGTGGTAGAGGCTGATGGTAACTGAGATGACTGGGCCGAATTCCCGACCTCCTTTTCCAACTGTATCAGGGCAGCCCGAGCAGCAGCTAAGGTATCTAGGGGTGTGCCTTTTGTGCCTGACGAGGATGCAGAATCAATATTCACAGCCATATGAGCATTACCCCTTTTATTCTTCAGTTTTGCTGGGACTAAATGAGGGTGGAGCTTCCAACATGTATCTTTCGTATGCTTGGGTTTCTTGCAATGTTCACATACCAAATCCCGTTTGTTCTCCTTCTTCATGTCTCTTTCTGTATCACCCCCAAACTTAGGTTTAACTGCTGCCAAGGCTGGGGGAAAGGGCTGATGCTGCATCATAACTTTCCTCCTGGTCTCTTCACTATGCACCAGGGAGTATGCTTGAGAAAGGATCACACTGTCTCTTGTCAGTATCTACTGTCTCACAATGTCATAATCTGAATTCAGGCTAGCCAGAAATTCAAACACCCTATTGGTCTCAACTTGCTTTCTATGGGTCTATGCATCTTTTGGACTTTCCCACTCAAGAGTCTCCAGATGGTCAATTTCATGCCACAGTGATTTTAGTGTAGAGAAATACACAGAGACTGGCTTCTCTCCTTGTTTAAGGTTATTCACTTCACACTTTACTTCATACGCCCTAGCAACATTAAGGGGTTGGGAGTAGGTCTCCTTCATGACATCCCATTTCTCCTTGGCTGTCTTCACCCACAAGTAATTTCGGCTAATATGTGAATGCATCGAGTTGCACAGCCATGTCATAACCAAGTAGTTCTCCTGAACCCACTTGGTATACATTGGGTCCTCCTTGGAAGGCTCTTTCACATCTCCCAATAGATAGGTAAGTTTTCCCCTTCCCCCAATAGCCATCATGGCTGATTGGGCCCATTCCAAGTAATTGGATCCATCAAATCTCACAGTTGTAATCTGAAACGCAGTCTCAGACATACTACCAGAACTGCTGTTCCCAAACACACCTTCTCCCTGATTTTTGAACTCCATTCTTGGTCAAGAATCAGTAGTTAAGAACTATTAGGGTTTCCACACTAGAAAACAGCACTGAAGCAATCGATCACAATCAGAAAACTGTATGAAATCAGTTCAGATCTGATCTGAAACCAATCGGCAATCAGAATATATGCAGTCTGATAGCAGTTCTCACTCTCAAAACAGGCTCGGAAGCCAAAACCAGGTCTGAAACTCACTTAGAAAGCACTCTGCAGAGCTGAGGCAGAATTTGGGTTTCAATCGTAGGGTTAGGAAGACCCTTGTGAGAACATAAACAGTGCTCAGCCGCACTTTCCAAGAGAATTCACAGGCAAGTCTAGCCGTAGGGTTAATGACAAACCCTAAAAAAACTGATGACCTCTGAGAGAAAATAGGAGGGTTCGGCCGCTCTCCTCCTAGATAGGTCCAACCTATCTTGACTGACAGCAATCTCAAGGGAAAAATAAGACTTACCCAGAGAATTCTGATCGCTACCTTCAATCGTGGCCTGAACCCTAACCTCCTCTGATTCTTCCTGATTACCAAAACACTCTGCAAGCCGCGACAAGTCTTCGAACAGCTGCTAAACTTTTCTGGTAACCTCCAAGAATCAGCCAACAAACAGTCCTTTGTAAGCCTCCAGCCCTAGATAGTTCTCATGTGGTCGGATGGACTAGACTCACATGAGAAACCGTAGATAAGCTCTGAAACCAAGTAGTCAATCAAAGACTACAATCAGTCTTGAATCCCAACTGACTTCGGATTGAGAAAAAATAGAAGGAAGAGGAAGAAGAAGGAGAAGAAGAAAAAGTGCACAAGGGTTTTGAAAGGAGGGACAGGTTGAATGAGTCTGCCGCCGCCACTTTCTTAATATTTATAGGTTATGTTCACTACATGTAGGAAAGGACAGAACTGCCCTTAATACTTACATGGCTAATAAAACAAATAAAAGACTGAAATAAATAACAAACTGAAATAACAAGCTGTCTAAGATAACTACCAACTAACACTGACATGACTAACAAAGGTTACACATGCTGTCATACGAACACAGTGGGGACCACATCCGTGGGGCCCACATCAGTGTTCTCTACAGAACCAATTGACACCAACATAGAGAATGTCAGAATGTGGAGATTATTATTTTAAGATTATCTGTTTCGTGAGAAAGAGAGGTGGGGGGGGGGGGGGGGGGAACATCCCAATGTTGATGCAAAAACATGCATGAACAAGTTGAGTATTATTCAATAAAAAAACATCTACATGAGAGAGGGCAATTACCCAAAGTTGGTCCAAGCAATCCAGGGTCTTGGGAGGGGTAGACTGGATACAGGCCTGAACTATTGCGTTTTTTGAACAAAGTGGTTATTATCAGATTCAGACCCATTTTATTACGTGCTTCACTTGTCAACTCGAGATTTAACCATTGCATCAAGCAATGGCCCCTAAAAGGTACTCTAGAGACACTAAGTACTTGGTAAGTCAATGGGCATTAATGGTGTATCATGTTCATTGTCTTGTTAAGTCAAAATGTAATGCAAACTGAATCTTTTAGAAGATATGGAATTCAGAAATTCAAGGAGAATAAGCAGTCAGCAAATAGAATCACAAAAATAATGGACTCCAAAAAAACTTGTACATAATTGCTAACAAATAAAAGTGAGATAAATGCAAACCTAAAGCTCACGGAGAAGTTATATCCCCTTGAAGGGAAGGGAACATTTGTTAATGTCTCTGTTGGCGCATCAACTGAAACCTGATCTTCCATAAGAACCGTTATTGTTGTTTGCAGTTTCAAACCCAAACCTTCAAAAATTACTGTTAAGAAAAAGGCATATATTAATTATGAATAGGACTAAACTATTCCCAAATGCAACAACATAAAGATGATTGAAAGGAGCAGAATACCATTATGCTTGCATCCCCTGCTTCTCTATAATACAGAAAAATGGGTGGTATAAAGACTATTACCTATTACTATTAAAAAGTTCAGAAAACAATTTTTCCAAAGGGTGCATTTCCTTTACATATTTGAGTAGAGATCTTTCAGACACAACCACCTTTAATGGAAGATTGGGACCTTTACACCTAATGTTCGTCCCACCTATCTGGGTTCTTGGGGGATGGACTCAATACAGACCTAACCTCAAGCAACTTCTTACACAAAATAGCTGCTCTCAGATTTGAGCCTGTATTCTCACACTTGTCAACCCAAGATAATACCATTGTACCAAACAATGGTCCATACCTATGGTTTAAAATGTCCCTAGTTTCCCTATTATTTGTTGGTCCCAACTATCTGGGTTCTTGAGGAATGGACTCAATACAGACCTAACCTTAAGCAACTTATTGCACAAAATAGCTGCTCTCAGATTTGAGCCTGTATTCTCTCACTTGTCAACACAAGATAATACCATTGTCCCAAACAATGGTCCATACCTAAATGGTTTAAACTGTCCCCTAATTTTTTTGGTAATTGAACTGTCCCCTAATTTCCCTAATATTTCCATGGCACATTTCCATTTCCATGGGTAGCAACACAAAATTTTACCAGAATCAACATACCCCAATGAACACTACCAGCACTATGTGGAGCACAAGAGATAGTTCCCACGACAGATTTCCATTTTCGCTTCCATGGGTAGCAACATGAAATTTTACTGGAATTGACATATTCCCCAGTGAAAACTATCAACATTATGTAGAGTACAAGAGATAGTATCATAACTTAAGTTGGTGACAATACTGTAGATATGTGGAGTAACCACTTTGAGCTAGTTCAATTTTCATTTCAAACAAGAAGTTAAATATTAGTTTTTGTTTGTGTAATACTTTATTTGGTTGATCTATTACAACCATTTGCATTTTCTCTGAGTTTAAATTTTGCTTCAACTTATGACACTTTGGATTTAAAGGTTTATTGGGCAACTTCAAAACATATTCTTTTGGAATATAACCTTAGTTTCTTAGCTTTGTTAATGACTTGGAACAAGATAATAATTTAAAAAAGGTGTGCCTATGCTTCTTTTATCATTTCACAAAAGATCATTCTATATTTTGCATATTTACAATGTTTCCACCATGTCTATAACTTTTACAATATTTCCGACATTTCCAACATGTTTCTTATATTTGGACGACTGGCATTTCCACTGACACCACCTTGTTATCTGGAAAAGATTACACCCCCATCCCCAAAATATTTGTTCTCCAGACTAGTATAATGTTAAGTCATAAACCAACTTTTTTTCAACATCCAGAGGTGGTGGTGCCACTTTCTCCTAGGGATCCCTGAATTTAGGCTGGTAATTAACCAACTGCTGCATTGAGTACGCAGTACGCTTGGACTAAATGGAGATAAACCCTTCTCCTATCATTTGGCACATTTAGACGAGATCATAGAAATCTAAAGAATGAAGCATGGCCCTGTTCAAATTGGTAATCGAAAGGCATGAAAACAATTGTTCTTTGATTCTCTTGTTCTATGCAGTAAGTAGTTCAAAGATGCACTTTTTGTGCAAACAGAAATGTCATTTCTTTCATGAAACCTAATAATTACTTTTTTAAATCTCCCTAGTCTCTAGCTTCATCTTGGATGATGGGATTTCCAAATGAAGCTTTACCCCTTCATTTTTCTTCTATAAACACATACACCACTATACAAGCAGAAGAGAAAGTTAGTCTGTTAAAGTATTTTGATTATGTACCTTGAGATGTCCCTTCCCCAACCGCATGGGCTTCTCCAGATAACATATCCACAGATATAACACTTTCATTGGAACTCAACCACTGGCCTGAAACCAGATCACTCAGTCCTGAAACATACAGAGAAATGTAGGATCTTAATCACATAGAACATGAAGATCTTTGTAAACAGAATGGTCCAATCTTAAACTACTGAATTGTCGGAACTAGGAAAAATCCTAAGGCACAATGTCCTCACCCTGAGGAAAAAGATGGAAAAAGCGGAAAGAAATTATGACAAAAGGAAATTCATTGCATTTTACCCCCAATCCTTTTACCTCAGCTCAAGTGCATTCCATTTTTAAATAAGTTCTTTTTTGTTATTTTTTCAAGATTCCTATGTGTTTTACACCTTTGCAATGGTACATCAACTTCTACATCACCATTTTATTGCTGTTTGTATACTTGTAATGGTCTATGCATTATTCAAGAAAAACAAAAATAAAAACCTTTTGGTTCCTTTTTCATACATGAAAACCTTTTTGTAAAACGGGGTTACAGGGTTGGGATTGTAGTGCTTAGCTTTTGTAAAAGCCCTGGGTACAGAAACTTGCTGTACATGTTTTGTTATCTTTTAATATAATACCATACTTCCTTTCAAAAAATAAATAAATACCCTTTGAATACTTTTCAAGTCTTGTTCTTGCAAAAAGGATTTCAATGGCAAAACTTCCACTAAAAAAGCAACAAAAATACAACTAGTATCTAATCCCTAGTTCTAAAAAAGAATGAACTGCAACTAAAATTACAAAACCAGCACCTTTTTATACATACAGGCCAAATAATTAGGTTGGAGGTACTGCCCCAAACCCCACATAGACTTTGAGCTTGCCGCAAAGGGCCTTTACAGAGGTGGAGGGCCAATATCCTAGGATTAGGAATGAAAGTTTTAATATCACACTAGCTACTCTAAGTAATGGAACTAGGAGATAATAAACAAATTAAAAGTTTCACATGCTTGAATCGTTGGATGGACAAAGCACTTTAGTATGGCCCATATATGTTCACTTTCACTTCCACGTTTTCACTTTGAAGATGTCTTACATGTTATGCTTATGTATTTAGCATTTAATTCTTTCAAAATTCAGGTATATATATATATATATATATATATATATATATATATATATATATATATATATATATATATATATTAATTTGTGCCTTGCTTCAAAAAGGCAAATAAAAACTCTAAATTAAATCCTGTTACTACAAACACTGCCAACAAAATGGCAACAAAATCAAAGAAAACAGACAAGTTTTGACCACAGCAAGCTAAAGTTAAAATGAATAGATAACCCTTTTTGAAAAAGGCATTGAATTCTTTAAAGCGTAAAAAAACAAGCACAACAAGCTATAAAGTAAGACACTACTAAACTAAAAAATAACTTCCAAGGAATTTTGATCAAAATTCCAATCATCCAAAAATTATGAAATTTGCATTGGTTGAGGAATCAAGAGAAAACTGATTTCATTCCCCCACATTTTCTTTCTTGACACCATGTACACATCAATGACTCTCATATTTCATTCCCATTTTCTCAATATGACATGAAGCTCCAACAAGCTGGCCACAGGAGAAATGCTAACATAAGCTGTAATGTTGCCCCAACTCATCATGTTATGAACCATTAATATGAATTTAGTCATGTGTTCTTGTTGATGTTCAATGGCATGTGCAAATGCACTTATCCTTGCATTTTAAGTCAATAAAACACTTTTTACAAAATCCAACAATTTTTTTTATCAGCTACAAAGTCCAACAAATTTTATACAAGAGAAATGTGTAAAATCTTACCCGTTCATATCTCAACTCAGTTGTCAGTTCAACTCCACTCAGAAAGCCTTACACCAACTATTTCGAGCTATCTACATGATCCTATTTCATCTTCCACTAAAGGGCCATGTTGTCTGTTGCATTTATGTGTTTACCAATACTTCAACTAATGTCCCTAAACAAGCATAATTTTTGCACCAGTAAACCCTTTCTTACACATGCACACATGTCCATGCCTAGCACATATATAATATGGTAGTGTTCTCAACCTACTGTTGACCTGGACGGTCAAACAGTTCAAACCGTTACCCAGTCATAATTCCAGGTCCAGGTCTCATAAAACCCGGAAATCCTTCAAAAACTGTTGATTGGGTCAAAATCATTTGACCTGGGTGGTTGAACGTTGACGCATTCAGCCCGGTCACCAGGTCACAGGCTGCATACTAAATGCATATGCAAATTTTCGGAGGCCATAACTTTTCACTCCGACGTCCAATTGGGGTGATCTTTTTTCTATTTTAGGTAACGTTTTGAGATCTATGCATCCCAAGAGGCCAAAAGTGCCTTGCCCTGCTATTTTTTGCCAAAAAACCCCTTTTTGGCTTCAAATCATAACTTTTAGCATTTTTTATACATAAAAAATGAAAAATTGAATTAAAAAATGTAAATTAAACATAAAATAATACTTATATATACATATATTACGTGTAGAATATAATTATACATTATTTTATTAATATAATACATATTTTTACCTATATATGTGTGTGTACATATTTATATGTACATATATATACATATCTGACATATTACGGGTTGGCCCATTTGACCCAGATGGTTGAACTGGTGACATATCATTCCCTATAACTTCAGTTTTTCTTTGTTAATATGGATATACATATATTATTATTTATCAAACCTTACAAATTTGAGAGTCAAAGGGGATTCTAATGTTATAGTTGGATGAGCCATAACAGATGGAATGAGACCCTAGAAGTACAAACATACAGTTAGGTAGATAAAAAGATGGCTAAGGAATTGACAAAGCTATATATGGAAAAGTAAGTAGACAGCTTGCTGTCCACCAAAGAATGTGCAAAAGAGTAGAAAGAAGGAAAAGAACTCTTGCTGTGAGAGTAAATAACAGTTAGACCTCATAGAAGTTTATTTCATCAAATCAAATATTCCAAATTGCAATTACGTGACTATTAATAGACTCGCCATGAGAACTAAGATGTCCTTTTACCAATTTGAACTAGGAAACTGACTCAAATCAACTTCTAATTGCTTTAAAACTATGACAATCCATAGGTAACTCATAGGGACACTCCAATAAAGATTCTAAGTCCTAAAATGAACTAATAACACTTTACTAATTCTAAACTAAGTGTAAAGCACCATAAATTACTAAAAATAGTAGATCACGATTTTACTATGAATAGTAATTTTGAAATAACAGTAAAATTCTAGAAAACTTAATACCCTCTTCTTAAGAAGACCCCACTTTTGGTTTTCACCAACTATTCTCCTGTGAATTTCCTTGGAGAACAGAATGAGGCCAAAGGACTTTTTTCAAGCCGTTTCATCCTTCTCTTCATCTTTAGCTTCTTTTTGGGCTTCCAAAGAGGCTCAAACTGATCTAGCTAAATGCATTCTGTTACATGACTTACATCAATTACCCCATGTAGATCCTAGATATCTAGGATCTTGCAGGAGATAGATTGGACACAGACCAAACCTTTGGCATTTTTTAGCACAAAGTGGCTGCTCCTAGACTTGAACCCATGTCCTCAAACTTGTTAGCCTGTGATGAACCTACAATTTATCTATATTTTATGAGGTTTTTGCATGGATTTTTATGCCGGTTTTATTAATTTTTGCCTTATTTTAACTTGATTGCAAGAAAGATTTCAGGGGAAGCCAAATCAACAAAAAGAAGGCAAAAGCAAGAAAAGAAAACCCAAAATTTATCAAGTTCAGCCCGGCCCAGCCATGAGAGCAAGAGAATTTCATTCGGCCCAAGAAGAGCAAGTGAAACTCTTTGGAAAATCCAAGGGAAGAAGCCTAGCAAGAAGGAAATTTCGGCCCAGCCCATTTTTAGCCCAAATAACAGCCTAGAGTGTAGCCCACTTGAGCTCAAAAGCAAGCTAATTTGTAGCCCAAATAGCAGCCCAAAGGGAGCTAGGGGCGGCAACTCCTACATGTTTCTTGAAGAGAAGGAGGGAGCACTCTAGAAGGTTCATAAGGGGTGTAATACACCCCATTCTAGAGGCTTCAAGAAGGGGCAAGAGCCCCCTTGAAAAACTATATAAGGAGGCCTCTAGGAGGGGAGAAAGTTGTTCAATTGCTTGAGAGGAAGGCTCTCCCACTCTTAGAGGTTCGGCCACCTTGAGAGAAGAGAAGAGAAGAAGGCTAGGCGCAAGGAAGAAAAAGAAGAAGGGCTGAAGGAAGTTCAAGACAAGCAAGCTAGAAGAAGAAGGTGAGTTCAAATTGAGGGTTTGTGATTCAAAGATCTTTTGTAATAAATCATTTGTAGTTTCATTCTCTTTTGATTTGAATTCAGTTTCTTTGTATATTTTCTTTCTTCTTTCTCCTTGTTTCCATTCTTCCTTGATGTATTTCAGCTTGTAAAATTTCAGTTCAGCAATCTACTATTCAAGAACTGAATTGAGTGCAAGGTTAGAGATAACTTGCACAGTTCAGTTGGTGATCAATTCAGATTTGAATTGATGCCTTAGAAGTGTTTGAAGAAATGCATGCATGGGGATTAGATTCTTGCTAGAGATAGAAGAACCGTCACTCATGCATATGATGAACATGCGCTTGAGAGAGGCTGTTCATGACCTTGGGGTTTCACCAAACCAAGGCTCAATCATGATTTATTCGAATGATCCAAATTGATAGATTGCTGAATTCTGAGATTGACATTTACTGCTTACTTTTCTAACCTGAATTGAAGGCAATTGGGCCAATGATTTAGATAGATTTTAATTTAGGATTTCTTAGCTTTCATTAGAGTTTTGATTTATTTGTTGATCAGATAAGAAGTGCTCAATTTAGTATTGGTAATTGTTTCCTAAATCCTCGTGGGAACGATACTTCACTCTCTACTTTATTACTTGAACGGCTAGTGCACTTGCTAGTGTCACAATGAGCCACACATCATCCTGGGATTTTACAAACCAAAAGAATATGGATGTACATTCATTAAAGAATAGATATTCAAGTACCTCAGACACCATTGGTAACGTTCCGCAGGAACATCTATGGTGTTTCTGGGACCAAAGATATGGTTATGTTTCTGTTCTAGGAATGTTCCGTTGGAACATTACAAAATGTCACCTACGTTCCTGAGGTAGCAACTGTTTTTGTAACAGAAATATATGTGATAGCTTACCAATTATGTATCTCTTGTTCAATTAATATATGATTTTAAATTTTAATTATATCTAAACATGAAAAGAAAACCACATATTAAAAAGAAGTGAGATGTAAGTTGGGTTATATCCTGCAAAATTTATCATAGAAATATCAAGCAACAAACTTTTCCAAACAAGCATCAGTATTAAAATTTTAATAAGGGTTGAGCCAAAATATAAGATATATTAATGTGGCAAGCAAAAAAAGGAAAAGTTGTTTGGGAAAATATCATGCCTCTGGCCTTAGTATGGACAGTGTAGCTGGAAAGAAATTCCAGAATTTTTGAAAGATGTGCAGGAATGGAAGAAGAAATTGTCAAGGCTCTATGGGGCAGAATCTACTCTTGGGTTGCAGTGCAAAATTTGTTCAGAGATATATCTTATCAGTGTTTTAAAAGCTCAAGGTGCAAAAATACAAAAATGCCAAAAAGAATTTAAAATGTCAGAAAATTAAAAGAATGCAAAAAATATTAATAAAAAATATAAACTTAAATTTTAAAATAAATGTTTTAAAAACCTATTATCTAAAATTAAAATACATAAGCATAACATTTAAAGTGCATTCAGATGAAAATTTAAAAATAAAATCAAACATATTAAACATTTTCAAGCATAAAAAGAGTACAATAGAATGAAAGAAAAGCCGAGTCCCTCAAGTAGGAGATGCCAATAGAAGACCCACCTTCTACACTGAAGTTGAGATAACGACCCACATGTAGGACTGGATTCTGTGGATGTAAATGAGCACCAACTGAAATCTGAAAAATACATCCATACATTAAACATGGAATGCAGAAGTCTTCTATAAACAGAAGCTACGTGAACACTTTCTAGCTGGATAATTATAAGAAGTTCAGCCTACAGATGCATCCAAACACTGCATAAGAAATTTCCAATAGTTTCATAACTGATAAAATGTAAGTACCATAATATAGTCTGACTTCCGTGCATTGTTGCCAATAGATATTCGTACAAGAGCCCTACCATGACTTACAGCCTTCAATAAAAAATAACAAATAAGTTAGCGAGAGGTCGATGTAAGAGCCAGGAAGAATTTCAACAGCAGAATACAGGTTACATTAATATGGGCATGATTTGGTCGTCTACAATACAAATTCAGTGAAAGAAAGGGAAGGGGAAGGAAAGGAGGTAGATAGGAAGAAAAAGAGATTATGGACAGATTAAGAAGGTAGAATGAAGATTGTGAGTTGGAATGTGAGAGGTATGGGGAATGTAAGAAAGAGAGTGTTAATAAAAGAGCTATAAAGAAAGGAAAACCCAGATATACTCCTAATTCAGGAGTCTAAGCTCATGACACTTGATAGTAGGTGGGCCAGAAGTGTGTGGAGAGCAAATGGTATTAGTTGGGCAATGAGCCCCTCTTGGGGATCTTCTGGAGGGATAGTAACATTGAGGAAGAATGAAGTTGTTGAAGGAGTTGAAGAATTAGTTGGAAGATTTTCAGTTTCTGTCAAATTCAAACAGGTGGTCGATGGTTGTGAATGGGTCTTAACTAATGTCTATGGCCCTAATGGGTACAGGCAGAGGAATGAGTTGTGGGAAGAACTAGGAGATATCAGAGGCTTATGGGAAGGTCCTTGGTGTTTAGGAGGGGATTTTAATGTAATTAGATTCACTGAGGAGTATAACAATGTGCGGCAAAGAAATACCACATGAGGAAATTCAATGAGTTTATCAATTTGTTTGAGCTCAAAGAACTGAACCTCTCGCATAACTGTTTCACATGGTCCAATCTCCAAGCTGAACCAATTTGTTCAAAATTAGACAGATATCTCTTCACTGCTGATTGGGAAGAACATTGAGGAGACATGGTGTCAAGGACATTGCCTAGAGTCATCTCTGATCATTGGCCAGTTTTGATAAGTAAGCTTGAGCCTAGGAATAGAGGACCTACCCCCTTCAAATTTGAGAATATGTGGTTGTCCCATCCAGGTTTTAAGGAGAAAATAAAGGAGTGGTGGTTAGGAAGTAACCCAAGGGTCAATTAGGAAGGTATGAAATTTCACTGGAAGCTGAAAGAGCTGAAAAGTAAAATCAAAGAATGGAATATTCTTCATTTTGGGAGGCTAGAGGAAAGAAAACAACAGTTGGTTAATCAGATTGAGGAGCTAGATGCAAAAGAAGAATTAGGCTTGTTTGGGGAAAGGGACAATGAGCTAAGGTGGGAGCTGAGGAAAAATTTGGAGGATATCCTCTTCTAGAAGAAATTAGCTAGAGGCAAAAGTCCAGGCACAAGTGGGTAAAGGAAGGTGATAGGAACACAAAATTCTTTCATGCTATAGCCAATGGTAGGAGAATGAGATTGAAGGGGCTTTTGTGGACCATTTCAAGTCCATCTACAAAAGGCCTATGTCTAGCAGATTACAGATTGGAGGTTTGGAGTGGCCTAGGCTCCCAGAAGACTCGAGGGTGTGGTTGGAGAGAAGTTTCGAATTAGAAGAAATAAGGGTAGCCATATTTTCGATGAATAGATCTAAGGCACCTGGTCATGATGGCTTTAAGATGGTGTTTTATCAAGACTGCTGGGAGATACTTATGGATGATATTCAAGGAGTGTTTTCTGAATTTTTTGAAAGAGGGGTGATCAATCCAGGTCTAAACTCTACCTTCCTTGCTCTGATTCCTAAAAAGGGAGGAGCTTGTCACCCCAAAGAGTTCAGGTCCATCAGTTTGGTACACAACCTTTATAAAATCATTGCCAAGGTGTTATCTCGGAGGATTAAAGAGGTGCTACACTTAATAATTTCCCCGAATCAAGGTGCCTTTGTGAAGAATAGACAAATTGTGGATCAAATCCTAATTGCAAATGAGAGTGGAAGATTTCAAAAGAAGTGGGAAGAAAGAGTTGGTGTACAAATTGAATCTTGAAAAGGCATACAATTTGGTGGATTGGTCATTCTTATTGGAAGTCCTAGAGTCTTTTGGATTTGGGCAGAAGTGGTGCAGTTGGGTGAAAGGATGTATTAGGACATGCCACTATTCTATTTTAGTGAATGGTATGGTGGTAGATCACTTCCTGGCTACTAGGGGCATTAGGCAAGGGGACCCCCTTTCTCCTTTCCTTTTTGCCCTAATTGCCGAAGTCCTATGGAAGCTCATCGAGAGGGCAGATTCTAGAAACTTGGTGAAAGGTTGGACGGTAGGGAGGGATAGGGTCCTAGTAACCCATAAAAAATTTGCTAACGACACAAATCTCTTCTATGGTGGGGATGAGGTAAGTTGGGTTAGTAATTTAAAGCTAGTGATCAATGTGTTTGAAGAAAACTAAAGAAAACAGACCTTGAGAGTTCAGCAATGAGGGTTTTGAGAGTGAGAGTTTCGAACATTACTCTCTCTCAACACCCTAACACTATTTTATTAAGATAAATTTGAATAATTACAAGGAGGCCCTTAGTTGGGCAAGAAATTACAAAGAACATAACATAGAAAGGATGGGCCCGGAATAAGGTCCATTACAGAAAAGAACATAAACAGTAAGAAAGAATAAATTGCCTATGGGCCATTCGGCCCATATTCTCTACACTCCCCCTCAAGCTGAGCATAAATGTCAATCATGCCAAGCTTGCTAGTATCATGCTGAAGTTTTGCCTTGGGAATGCCTTTGGTGAGAAAATCTGCCAACTGTCCTTCAGATGTGATGAAAGGAAGACATACATCACCTGAAGAGACCCTTTCTCTAATGAAGTGTCGATCAACTTCAATATGCTTAGTTCTATCATGTTGCATTGGGTTGTGAGCAATGTTGATGGCAGCCTGATTATCACAGTACAACATCATTGGCTTGTCATGTTCAACCCCAAGTTCCTCCATCAATGATTTTAGCCATAATAGTTCAAAAACTCCATGTGCCATGGCCCTGTATTCTGCTTCAGCTGAAGACCGAGCAACAACCGATTGTTTCTTGCTTCTCCAAGAAACAACATTACCAGCCACCAAGCTGCAATACCCAGAAGTAGATCTTCTGTTATCAATGTTTCCGGCCCAGTCAGCACCGGTGTAGGCTTCAAGTTTCATATGACCATGCTTGGCAAAACATAATTCCCTTTCCTGGGGAGCCCTTCAAATAACATAAGATTCGCTCTACTACTGCCATATGAGTGTCTCGGGGAGCATGCATGAATTGGCTAATGCAACTGACTGCATATGCAATATCTGGCCGATTCATGCATAGGTACAGAAGTTTCCCAAGAAGTCTCTGGAAGATTCCTTTGTCTTCTAACAATATCCCATCTGAGGCAGAGAGTTGATGACTCGTATCAATAGGAGTAGCAACTGGTCTAGCACCCATCTTTCCAGTTTCAGAAAGCAAGTCAAGAACATACTTCCTTTGGGAGATAAGAATCCCATCCTTGGATCGAGCAACTTCTATGCCAATAAAATATCTCAGTTCCCCCAAATCTTTAATCTCAAACTCTATATGGAGGAAAGATTTTAGATCATGAATTCCTGAAACATCATTACCAGTCACTACAATATCATCTACATATACAATGAGGTATACTGCTAGAGGTCCACTCCTCTTCACAAAAAGAGTATGATCAGACTATGTTTACACATAACCAAAGTTAACAAGTGTTGTTCTAAATCTCTCAAACCATGCTCTAGGGGACTGTTTTAGTCCATAAAGGGATTTCTTCAGCCTGCATACCTTTCCTTTCATATCAGTTCCATACATCCCTGGAGGAAGAGACATATAAACCTCCTTAGTAATTCACCATTCAGAAATGCATTCTTCACATCCAATTGATAAAGGGACCAGTCAAAGTGAGCAACTAAAGATAGAAGAACCCTCACAGATGTCATCTTGGCAACAGGTGCAAAGGTCTCCAGATAATCAATCCCATATTTCTGTGTATAGCCTTTTGCAACCAGCCTGGCCTTGTACCTTTCAATGGTGCCATCAACTCGATATTTGATAGTAAAGATCCACTTGCAACCGACTGGATCATTCCCTTCAGGAAAATCAACCACTTCCCATGTGTCACTCTTGTGTAGGGCATCAATTTCAGACCTCATAGCATCCCTCCATTCTAGAATATTAAGAGCTTTTGACACTGACATGGGAATAGGGTTAGAAGCAACAAAAGAGAGAGAGGCAAGGTATGAAGGTGAAAGCAACCTGTAAGAAAGGTGCTTGGAAATGCAGTGAGCAGTGCACTTCTGTTTTCCTT
The DNA here is from genome assembly GCF_056320005.1 of Nelumbo lutea. Lineage (NCBI taxonomy): Eukaryota > Viridiplantae > Streptophyta > Magnoliopsida > Proteales > Nelumbonaceae > Nelumbo > Nelumbo lutea. The sequence goes on from NC_142687.1 coordinate 8,984,729, forward strand.
TAACAGCAATGGGAATATCAAGGTCAAGGAAGGATGACTCCAAGGGTGCTGAAATTGTACCCGTTGTTTCATCTGTGACTGGAAGTGTATGAGGCTCACGTGTTGTAGGAGAAACAACCTGCTCATTTCTGGATCTTTGCCTTTGATACACCTTGGGATTGACAGCAATGGGAATATCAAGGTCAAGGAAGGATGACTCCAAGGGTGCTGAAATTGTACTTGTTGTTTCATCTGTGACTGGAAGTGTATGAGGCTCATGTGTTGTAGGAGAAACAACCTGCTCATTTCTGGATCTTTGCCTTTGATACACCTTGGGATTGACAATAGGATGAGGTAAAGGTGGAAGAACACTAGACAGGGAGAATGGAACGACTGATCCGCCCTTGATTCATTTGAAGGAGAAGCAAACTCATCAAAAGACTCAACTGGGACAGGAAGAGGAAGAGCAAACACCTGTGACAAATCCTCCCCCTGTGAACAATGTCCTTCCGGAGAGGAACCATAAAAGGGAGAAAGCTCATCAAAGGTGACATCCATTGAGATATACCGAGTGCCAGTCTTTGGATCAAAACAACAGTAACCCTTTTGTGTGGGAGAATAACCAAGGAAGATACACTTGTGGGCTTTGGGTTCATATTTATGCCTTTAGACACTTGGAACATGTACATAACAGGTGCAGCCAAAGACACGAAAAGGAATAGGAAAAATGTTATTGTCCGGATGAAGGAGATTGAAGGGAGACTTAAACCCTAAAACCCTGGATGGCATACGGTTTATAAGGTAGGTGGCAGTGAGAACGACATCACCCCAAAACCTTGTAGGAACATGTAAGGCAAATAAGATACTTCTTGCAACTTCAACAATATGCCTATTTTTCCTCTCAGCAACTCCATTCTGTTTTGGGGTCCTAACACAAGCTTTGATGAATAACCTCCATGTCAGAGAGAGAGCAGGATAGGTTCTTCTCAAAATATTCTTTTGCATTGTCAAATCTGAAAATTTTAATCCTGGTATCAAATTGGGTTAGAACAAATTCATGGAATTGTCTTACAACTCTTGCAACTTCATCACGGGATTTCATCAGGAATATCCAAGTGAACCAAGAAAAGTCATCAATAAACAAGATAAAATATTTGTAACCACCCATGGAGGGTAAGTGGTAAAGCCCCCACACATCAGAGTGTACAATATTAAAAGGAAAAGAAGATCTTTTATTGCTCAAAGGATAATTGTTTCTACAATGCTTTGATAACTCACAAGGCTCACAAAGAAGACTGGACAAACTAATTCCCTTAAACAGTTCAGGGAATAGATCACTCAAGGCAGAAAAAGACAGATGACCCAAACGACGATGACACAACATAATCCGACTAATAGACTCTGAAGAAACAGACCAAAAAGCAACATTCTAGGATGATCAGTGCATTGTCCCAGAGTATCAAGCAGGTATATTCCGTTCGCCTCATGGCCACTCCCAATCACCTTCTGAGACTCCAGATCTTGAAAAACATAGTAGGAAGGAAAGAAGGTTACACAACAGTTTAGTGACTTGGTTAAACTACTTACAAACAACAAATTTGTATTTAGTCTAGGTACATGAAGGGCAGAAGGTATGAACAAGGAATCTATAGCCTTGACGGTTCCCTTGCCAGAAATAGGGGGCAAGTGAACCATCAGCTAAAGTGATTTTATCACGTCCAGGAAGCAAGTCATATGAAACAAACAAGGTAGAAAGGTTGGTCATATGATCAGAAGCACCTGAGTCAATAATCCAAGGGATTTTAAGATTACCTGAAGTGATTGCATGATTGGCAGAAGCCCTTATACCTGAATGAGCAAATGCAGAAGAAGCTGAATTTCCTGAAGGGTTGGAAGAAGTCACATCCTCTAGATGACTGACCATCTTCCCAAACTTTTCATATTCTACTTTCATGGCTGCCAACTGTGCATAAGCAGACATCTCTTTAGTATAGTACTTATCACTATCTGGCCCAGCAGCCACATTTGCACTTCCTATCCTTTTACTATCATGTTTTTTCTGAAACCGAATGGAAACAAGATCAGGATGTAATTTCCAGCACTTGTCTTTGGTGTGCTTCGGCTTCTTGCAATACTCACATACAACTTCTTTCTTTCCTGAGCCACTAGATGTCCCAACAACACCTTTGGGTTTAACCCCCATATTCGCAAAGTGATCACTAATACCAGCCCCTTGAACCTGGACAACCCTTCTGCTCTCTTCACTGCTCACCAATGCATAAGCTTGTGACAATGAGACACTCTCCTTGGAAAGAATATTCAGTTTTGTGATATCATATTCTGGGTTTAGTCCGGTTAAGAACTCAAACACCTTGTTCCTTTCAACCAGTTTTCTGTAGGTCTCTGCATCATTGGTGGTGTCCCAAGTTACAACTTCTATTAGGTCAATTTCTTGCCACAGAGACTTCAGAGTTGAGAAGTATACAGCTAAAGGTTTCTCCCCTTGCCTTAAATTCTTCACATCACTTCTCAATTTATAGGCTCTAACCACATTTAGTTTTTGGGAATAGGTTTCTGCAACATTGTCCCAAATTTCCTTTGCTGAATTCATCCATAGGTAGTGTTGGCTAATTTGTGGCTGCATTGAGTTCACAAGCCACCCAATGACAGTGTAATTTTCTTGCATCCACTTCTCGTAGAATGGACCATCTTCTGGGGGAGCCTTCTTGCTCTCGGAAATAAAACCTCACTTTCCTCTACTACATATATAAATCTTTACCAATTGTGACCATGCCAGATAATTAGTTCCATCTAGTTTAACTGTGGTCACAGTCAATAAAGAATCACTTGGAGTCTCCTGAACCTGTCCATATTCAACACCATTCTTGTTTTCAAAGTTCCTTTTCTAATCAGGGACTTCAAGGTAATCACCAAAAAGTAGCCAAGAAGAGTAAATACCAGTCCGTATTGATGAAGAGGCCTTTTTACAAACACAGTGTGGGCAATAGAGAAGACCCCACTATCAAAGGTGAAAATAAACCTCAAGAACAGTCCGTACAGGCCCCCAAAACACAGCTAAAAAGAAGCAACAATTCGCAACACTGAATCCAAGGATGTTTCGACAGTTTTGACTGTCCAAAAAGGAGTGAAAACAACCCAGAAATCTCTGGGTTAAACCAGATTAAAAGACAGCCGAATAGCTGTACAAAAAACAACCCAGAAATTTCGGACACTTCAACAGTCCAAACACAGAAAAAATAACCCAAAAATCTGAGCACAACTTATAATATTTAAGCTTCAAATCAGAAACCAAGCTGTTTCCCCCTTTTTTTTCTCTGATTCTTCCTGGCCACCGAACCACATCTCCAAGAGATTTGAGTCTTGGGCACCTTCTAATGACCTTCAAGAATCAGGCAACACGAGCTAAAGCTTTCGGCCCTAGAATACTGAAGTTCGGGCCTGCTCTGATACCATGAAGAAAACTGAAGAAAATGGACCTTGAGAGTTCGACAATGAGGGTTTTGAGAATGAGTTTCAAACACTACTCTCTCTCAACACCCTAACACTATTTTATTAAGATAAATTTGAATAATTACAAGGAGGCCCTTAGTTGGCAAGAAATTACAAAGAACATAACATAGAAAGAATGGGCCAGGAATAAGGCCCATTACAGAAAAGAACATAAACAGTAAGAAAGAATAAACAGCCTATGGGCCATTCGGCCCATATTCTCTACAGTGTTCAAACAAGTGACTAATCTCAAAGTGAATTTAGATGAGAGCCGTGTGATTGGCATTAATTTGAGTGAAAGTGAAGTGGAGGATAGGGCCCGAATTTTGGGTTGCGAGATTGCTCAATGGTCATTGATCTATTTGGGGCTGCCACTAGGGGATAACCCAAGCAAAAAGAGTTTATGGAATCTGGTGATTGATAAGTTCATTAAGTCAACATTGGCCAACCTGCCTGTTTACTTTCTATCGGTGTTTAAAAATGCCTGAGGGAATATGTGGGACTTTGGAAAAGTTAATGAGAGATTTCTTATGGGAGCCGGGAGAAGAGAAAAGGGACCATAGAGTCAGGTGGGATATAGTTACCAAAACCAAAAGTGATGGTGGGCTTGCTTTAGGTAATTTGCAGAAAAAGAATGAAGCTCTATTGGGGAAATGGCTTTGGAGATTGACTTTGGAGAGGGATAAATTGTGGGCTCAAGTTGTCTTAAGTATTCATGGGCAAGTGATGGATGGCTAGGACACGGGAGTATCAGCTAGGGCTACAAGAGCTTCTCCTTGGAAATCCATTCATGCCATACTTCCTTCTTTCCTTCCTATAATTAGGTATGACCTGTGCTCTGGTAACCTTGTGAAATTTTGGGATCATGTTTGGGTGGGAAACACTCCACTGAAAGAGTTATTCCCTTCTTTGTATTCTCTATCACATTTTAAAAATGAGCTAGTCTCCACTTTTCTAACCACTTCTAATTCAACTATTGACGGGAATTTGGGTTTTAGAAGAGCCCTTAGAGACTTTGAACTAAACCTTATTTCTGACCTGCTCAAAATCCTAGATGAGGTGGGTATTGACCCCACTAGGAGGGAAAATAGGATTTGGGTCTCTTCTCCTTTGGGTGTCTTCTCATGCTCTTCATTCTTCAAAGAATTGGCTCATTCCCCACCTGTTATTGGACTCCCCTTCCCAGTTTTGGAAGTTTGGGGTAAACCAGTCCCTCCCAGAATTAGTGCTTTTTGTTGGGAAGCCTTCCTAGAAAAGTATAACACTTGCAACCCATTTCAAAGAAAAAGGCCTAATTGGTTTTTATCCCCGCACTGGTGCATCCTTTGTAAGAAGAATGGTGAGACTTGTCATCACTGTTGTCAGTTGTTTATGTATTCAGGTTTAGTACCATAAGGGTATTGTTGTAATTTCTCCTTTGTTTACATTGTTCGGCTGTACTAGTATAAATAATAATAGATCATTCTTTCGCCCCACAAGTTCAGAAGGGGCTTTCAGTCCTCTCGGCTCTCCTCTCCTCTCGTCTCTTTACTTGCTCTTGCTCTTGGTCAACATGGTATCAGTGCAAGTCGTCCAGGCCTAAAGGGTGGTGTCAAGCAAACCTACTGTTCAATGTTGAGCAGATAGTCTTTTCATCTCCCAGGGCTGTATCCATCGAACTGCTAATCAGTTGTATTCAGTTCGACCCAGAAGTTATAGAGACTTTTCATCTTCCAGCCCAGAAGTGGTATTCATTGTCTATTCGACTGTAGAGAGGCTATCATCTGAGGTTCGTAGAGGGAGTTCTGGTTTACAGAGAGGCTATCATCTGAAGTTAAAAGAGGTACTGTTCATTTACTGTTCGACTGCCCTACGGATTGACTATTTATTGATTGACTGTTCAACCGATTGATGGACTATTGAGGGACTGTATTTCTTTAACAAAGCAGTTGTATTCAACATTTTTTTTGTATTTCTTTACCCCTTCGATGGACTGTTGATGTCCTAAAGCAGATATTGTATTGATCTCAGTCATTGACTGTTCGGCTACCAGACCTGCCGATTAGGGGTGTGGTGAACTTCACCTGTTTTTTCTATTCTGTTGGAGGGTCATATGACCTCTGTACAACTGTAGGTCATACAGACCTAATTGTGTACTGCAACTGCAGTGTTCTTTTCTTGGATTCCTACAAGACCGTAGGTTTTACAGACCTGTTCCAGTACTGCAACAGCAGTGTTCAGTCTTTGCTCCCAGTGAAACCGTAGGTCAGAAGGATCTGTTTCTATAATAGCCTTGTACGGAAGTACTCCTTTGGTTGCTGTTTTTTTTAAACCAGAAATCATGAGTAGTGAAGATTCAGCCTCATCTGGAGTTTCCTCAATGCTGAATGGAACGGGTGGGGGTGACCTATCCTTTCCTATGGCTGTTGTCCCTCTTAATGGTTTAAATTACCTAGAGTGGTCAAGAGGGATCAAGTTATACATCACTGCAAGGGGGAAGATAGGCTATATTAATGGGAGGATAAAAGAACCATCCTCCGGGAGTGCTGAATATGATAGATGGAATTAGGAGAACAATATTGTAATGTCCTGGCTCTTGGTTTCCATGCAACCTCAAATCAGGAAGAATTTCATGTGGGCTGAAACTGCGAATGAAATCTGGGAACAAGCAAAGTCTACATATTCAGAATTGAGACACTATGCCAAAATTTATCAACTGCAGGCAACATCTTCTACTTGTAGACAGGGGGAGAGGTGTTTATCGGTCTATTACTCTGACTTAACATCTGCCTGGAAGGAGTTGGATCACTACCAGAGTGTGGATTGGAAGTGTGATGAGGATGCTAAGAAGTACAAACAGATTGTCTCCAAGCAAAGGGTGTTTGCATTCTTACATGGTCTGAATCCTTTGTATGAATCTATCAGAGTTCAGATTCTCAGCTCTAAGGATCTCCCTTCTGTTCAGGAAGTCTATGCTCTTGTACAATCTGAAGAAAGCAGGAGAAATTTGATGAACAGCCCTGGTGGGGATGCTGTTGTGTTAGTTGCAAAAGGAGGTGTATCTACTGGTGGGGGATCTTCTTCTCGGAAAGGTGATCTCCAGAAAAAAAACAGAAGATAAGGAAAAATTGTGGTGCACTCATTGCTAGAAACCCCGACACACCAAAGATACCTGTTGGGATCTTCATGGGAAACCAAAATGGGCTCAAGATCTGACTAAGAAGCAAGGTTCAGAGGTGAATAAGAGGTACGGGCAGCAAAATACAAAGAAACATCACATGGCCAACATGGCTACTCGGGAGCATCAGCCCCCCATTTCTACTGCGACTCAGACACATCTCACTGGACCTGACCCGAGGGAGGACATTATGAATTCCTTCCGTGACCATTTAGAGCTTTATGGTAGAGCAATTCGTCAGATGGATACTCCTCCCTCAACCTCATTTGCATCTACGTCAGGTAACCCTGCCACTGTTTTCCATGTTGCTTCTCACACCCATGACTCTCCATGGATCATTAATTATGGAGCATCAAAACATATGACTGGTACGTCCTCTTACTTTCAAACCTATCACCCTCTTTCTGAAAGAGACAAGGTGAGACTAGCCGATGGATCATACTCTTCCATAGCTGGTCCAGGAACTCTCTCTCTTCCTCTTGGCCTTACCCTCTCTGATGTTCTTCATGTTCCAAACTTTCCCATTAATTTGTTCTCTGTTAGTAGTGTTACTAATTCCTTGAATTGCTCAATGACTTTTTTCCCTTCTCATTGTGTGATTCAGGATCTGGCCTCGGGGAGGACGATTGGTAGGGGTCGTATGGCTGATGGACTTTACATGCTGGAGAATAAGGCCGGTCTTCATGTTACAGAATCTATGAGTCAATTCTGTAAGAAAAAAGTCTATTTATGGCAGTGTCGTCTTGGTCATTTGTCTTTTGAGTCTTTGAAAGTTGTATTCCCAGAACTGTTTAAGTCAATGTCTGTCTCTGACTTTTCTTGTCAAACGTGTCAGTTGAGTAAACATTGTAGAACTCATTTTCTTCAAAGACATAGTAAATCTGAATCTCCATTTCACATTGTTCATTCTGATGTGTGGGGCCCTGTTACTTTACCATCTGAGAGTGGCTACAAGTATTTCATTACCCTCATTGATGATTATTCTAGATTTACGTGGGTATACCCGATGCGAACCAGGGAAGAAGTACCAAAAATCATTCAAGATTTCCAGCGGATGGTCTTCACTCAATTTCAAACTGAAATCCAAATTTTCCAAAAAGATAATGCAAAAGAATTTTTTCATAGTGACCTCACGGAATTTTTTGCTTCGCATGGTTCCCTTCACCGTAGCTCTCGTGCCCGCACACCACAACAAAATGGTGTGGCCGAACGGAAGAACCGACATCTCCTTGAAGTGGCTCGAGGTTTACTAATTCATATGAATGTTCCCAAACATTTTTGGCTTGAAGTTGTTCTTTGTTCCACTTACCTTATAAACCGTATGCCCTCTCGTCGGTTAGAGTACAAAGCCCCACATCAACTTCTCTTTCCTAAGGCTCCCCTTCTTTCTATTCCTCCCCGTGTCTTTGGTTGTCGGTGTTTTGTCCAAAATCTGTCTCCCACTCGTGGGAAATTGGACTCTCGTGCTATACCTTGCATTTTTCTTGGTTACTCCTTCACTCAAAAGGGCTACTGTGTTTTTGGTCCTGTTTCTCATAAATTCTATGTCTCCGTGGATGTTTCTTTCTTTGAAGATGAGCCTTTCTATCCTGTTTCTCCTCAGGGGGAGTGTAGACATGAGGAGAAACTAGTTCAGCTTCCCTCTCTCCTTGACCCTCCACTTTTTCGTGTTTTTTCTCCTCGATGGAGGATCATACTCACTCAGGTATTTTAGCTCCCAATGATGTCCTTGAATCTATTGAAAATGATTCCTCTACTGCTAATGATCTTGACCGTCCTATTGCTCACAGGAAGGGTGTTAGATTGTGCACCACAAAACATCCCATTTCCAACTTTGTCTCCTATGAGAACATTTCACCCTCATTCCGTGCCTTCCTTACCTCTATTGACAGTGTCCCTATCCCTAAGAATGTGGCAGAAGCTCTTTCAGTTCCTAAATGGACAAATGCCATGAGGGAAGAAGTTAATGCCCTTCACAAAAATGGCACATGGGAACTTGTTGATCTTCCTAAGGAAAAGGTTCCGGTTGGATGTAAATGGGTGTTCACAGTCAAGCATAAGGCTGATCGAACAGTGGAAAGGTATAAAGCTCGCTTAGTGGCAAAGGGATTTACTCAAGTGTATGGAGTTGATTATGCAGAAACTTTTGCCCCCATTGCCAAGATGAATTCCATTAGAGTCCTTTCCTCTCTTGCAGCCAATCTGGATTGGGTTTTACACCAGCTGGACATCAAGAATGCATTCTTGAATGGTGACCTTGAAGAGGAAGTGTACATGATTCAACCTCCTGAGTTTCTAGCCCAAGGCAATGAACAGAAAGTGTGCAAGTTGAAGAAGTCCTTATACGGTCTGAAACAATCACCAAGAGCTTGGTTCAGTAGATTCCATGTGGCAGTTCAGCAGAAAGGATACAGGCAATGTCAATCAGATCACACACTGTTCGTGAAAAAAGGAGAAGGTAAAATTGTTGCTCTAATTGTTTATGTAGATGACATAATTGTTACTGGTGATTGGGAGGATGAAATTCAGAAATTGAAAATTTTCCTTGCAACTCAGTTTGAAGTGAAGGATTTAGGACCTGCCAGATACTTCCTTGGAATTGAAGTTGCCCGATCAAAGAAGGGTATCTTCATTTCTCAAAGGAAATACGTCCTAGATTTACTTCAGGACACTGGAAAGATGGGGGTGAAGCCAGTTGACTCTCCCATCGACCCCAACCGTAAATTAGGTGACAACTGTGGTGAATCACTCAAGGATGTGAAACAGTTCCAGAGGCTTGTAAGAGATTGTTATACCTTTCTATAACTCGCCCAGACATTGCATATGCTGTTGGTGTCCTCAGTTAATTCATGCATGCTCCTAGGTCTTCTCATCTTGAAGCAGCAGAGAGAATCCTCCGATATTTGAAGAAGTATCCGAGTACTGGTTTGTTGTTTCAAAAGCACAGACATTTGAAAGTTGAAGTGTATACAGATGCAGATTGGGCTGGATCCCAAAGTGACAGAAAGTCTACTAGTGGCTACTGCACCTTTATAGGAGGGAACCTTGTTACATGGGTGCAATCATTGAATTAATTTCTATAAGGGTGGTTCATTGGGCTAAGACTTTGAAGCTCTTTGAAAATTATTCAGAAGGAGACATCATCAGGAAGTGGAAAGAAGTGGCTTGGTCAGCTCCAAGGAAGATTTCAGCTAACCCAATTTGGTCTCCTCCAGCTTTGAGATTCACTAAACAGAACTTTTATGGCAGTAGCGAAGGAAATCTAGGCCCGTCGGGTATAGAGGGAGTTTTCAGGGATGGAGAAGGTCGAATTATTGCATTGTATTCTGGTTCTATTGGATGGGGAGATTCCATTAGAGCTGAAATATTGGCTGTTTTGGAAAGGTTAAAAAGAGCCCAAGAGTTGAATATCAGAAAACTGATGGTGGAAGGTGGTTCTAAGTTGGCTACCAATTAGCTGATGAAAGACGATTTTAGTTTGTGGAAATTTCTAAATGAGAAAAAGAAAGTTAGACAGCTCATTCAAAACATGGAAGTTAAGTTTCAATGGACTAAGAGGAGTGCCAATTCCTTGGCAGATTCATTGGCCAAACAAGGGGTGGGAAGAGTCAATTTTTTCTGGGCAATATTGTAAACTGAACTGTACTAATTGAGAGGGTTAAGAGTTTTTGTTAATATCTGTTAATATCTATTAATAAAAGTTTCTGTTATTTATCAAAAAAAAGAGAAAAGTGCATTGAAAACTTTCAGGTCGTCCAATGTTTGATTGCTCCCTGATTGCATTTTGCTCACCACTGAAAAGTTGGAAGTTTATGGGTACTAGGAAGAGGCCTCAAACCTTGAGATGGATATTTCCATTGTTGTCAGGAGTGCCATTAATTAGAACGATATCAGGATAATTAGTATCAGCATTGACTTCAACCACATCATAAGCTTCAAAGAAGGGATTTCCTGATCAAAGCAATTGCACATGAACATGACTGCTTAAGCCAAAAGAAACTGAAATACATAAAAAGACAGTTGATTTCTATAGTTGAAACGCAAATACCTAGATCATCACAGTAGCTAACAACAAGCTCAAGTTCAGCACCAACAGCAAGCTCAGCCACATGGAAAGGAAACTTCTTAGCACCTAGTCTTATTTGAGACACCTGATCAAGTGCCAGCACATAAGCTCAAGCAAAAAATGGAAATAAAGAAAATAAAAGAGAAGTCAACTATCACGACTGTAAATATTTAAACAAGTCTAGAAAAATGAGAAAAGATATATAATGCTCCACAAGACAGAGTTTCCATTTTACAAATCCGTATCTTTCAAAAAGAACAGCAGTACTTGGACATGTAAAAAGAGAAACGAAGGAATTTTTAAGAGCATGCTACAGCACAAGAAATTTGGTACTGGAGATTCAAGGCAAGAATTGAACAGAATGTCAAAGAAGATTATTGCAACATGCAACATAGTACAACACAAGAAATATGGAGTGGGTTCTAGGAGAAATCCACTTTTGATAGATAACTTAATTTCATTAATTCCTCTGTTTCTCCTCCCCACAAAAATATCATCACAGCTCAGCCCAAAATAAATTGTTTCTATTCACCCCTTGTTTTGTTGATTATCAACCATACTATGATACTATTGGCTAATCTTTGTATCCATTGCACCAGCACCTGCACCTGCATTCCTACCACCATTAACCACTTGAACTTTTTGATTTCACATCCATAGAACTTTTATCTAGTTTCTGAACCATCCCACCACCATCTTAGAATCTCCTATCACAATTTCTGCCCTTGGTGAGTCCCCTTTCCCTAGTGGCCCCCAAAACAAAGTCTTTACATTGTCCTTCTCACCTCTATAATATCCACTATACCCAAAGGTCTCGGATTCCCCATGCTACTTTTATCAAATATAACTTGATAAATCCCTCTTCTAATATTCATCAAAAAAAAAAAAAAAAATCCCTCTTCTGGTGGTACCACTACTTATGGACATTCTCACAATTCCTTATTGAGTGGTGATTTTATAATGTATTCATGTTTCTAGTTTTGTTCAATTTGAGTCTTTTGATATTCATCTTCTATTTTGTTAGTGTCTCAGGATAGGGTCAATCATTCTAAAGAGTCAAATTAGATAATAATCTTTTTTTTTTGAAAGGTAAATATGTATTTATATTAAAAGAGGTAGAGCATCCCTCAGCCAAAAATTGTTTACAACTCCAAGTCATTTGACTATCTACCACAAGTGTTACTTACATCATTGTGAAATACTAGCGCTTAGAATTCTGCAAAGTTGAAGATGAAATCATGCCATTTTTGCTTTGACCTATTTTTTAGGGTTCAAAATGTGCCATTTTTGCATGTATTTGGTGTCATTAGATAGGCAATACAACAAGTGAGGTTTTGAGGAGGTCAGGGAGGAAAGGAGTGGTTTGTAAGCTTGATTTAGAAGAAGCATATGATATGGGGGGTTGGTCCTTCTTGGGGGAGGTGATGGTTTGCTTTGGGTTTGGAGAAAGATAGTGCAAATGGGTGATGGGATGTTTAAAGAGATGTCGATACTATATATTGGTGAATGGAACAATAGTGGATTTTTTCACGGGCTTGAGGGGTATTAAACAAGGAGACCCTCTCTCTCCTTTCCTATTCACCTTAGTAGCAAATGTATTGGGGAAATTGATATCTAGAGCAGACTCAAGAAACCTAATAAGAGGGTGAAGTTGGTAGGGATGGGGTACCAATCACTAACCTACAATTTTCTGATGATACGGTCCTCTTTTGTGATGGAGGTGACTTGGGATGGACTAGAAATCTCAAAATTGCAGTGCAACTATTTGAACAAATGTCATATTAAAAGGTGAATTTTGAGAAAAGCTGCATAGCTGGAATCAATATGAGGGAGGGGAAGGTGTTAGAGAGTGTCGATATTTTGGGTTGTGTGGTTTCTAGTTGGCTTCTCAAATACTTGGGTCTCCCACTAGGTGATAACCCTAGGAAAGAGAGTTTTTGAAACCTGGTGGTGGAAAGATTTGAAAAGAGACTGCCTCTTGGAAACGAAATTATTTATCCTTGGGAGGGAGAATCACCCTAATTAGATCCACTCTAGCTAATTTACCCGTGTATTTCTTGTCAGTATGTAAATTCCAAATGAGACGGCTAGAAAGTTGAAGAATCTAATGAGGGATTTTTGTGGGAACTGGAGAGGAAAAAAATGATCATAGAGTTAGGTGGGAAGTGGTGTAGAAGCAAAAAGTTTGAAGGTTGGGAATTGGGAATGTGCGGAAATGGAATTTGGCTCTTATAGGGAAATGGCTTTGGAGACTTCCTAATGAGATAGAAAAGTTGTCGCCTAAGGTAGTGGTGAGTATCCATGGGCTAGCGACAAATGGTTGGGAAACTGGAATTAAAGCAAGGACTACAAGAGCATCCATGTGGAAATCTATCCAAGCCATCCTCCTCTTGTTCTTGCTTAGATCAGGCAGTGATTTAAAAGGCGAACCTAGGCGCATAGGCGAGGCCCATTCAAAAGGCGCACGCCTGGTGTGCCTTGCACCTTAGGCCAGACGTGTGCCTTTTGGAAATTTGCTGCTTTTACCTTTTTTTTTAGTCTGGCTACTGGGTCGGGGGCTTCACCCCCGAACCCCCGTGCCACACCCCTCAAGGCCAGCCCAAACAAGTCCATGTTAGGGTCTTAAATTCTTAGTTTTTACACAAAATAATAATTTTATAGTTTTAATTGCTTTTAAGAAGATATTTTATTAGGATGAATGAATGGACAACATTACCAAATAGGGGATTCTCAAAAGCTCTGGTTTAAGACCCTAACATGGACTTGTTTGGGCTAGCCTCGAGGGGCATGGCACAAAGGCGGCTCATAGAATTAGGAATGTAATATGTCACATTAGCTACTTGATGCAATTAAGAGAAAAAAAGAGATTGTGGGTTTTATGTGTTTGATTTCATTTTTAAATTCTCATTTGAATATGATTTACATATTATATTTATGTATTTTAATTTTAGTTAATAGGTTTTTTAAAACATTTATTTTAAAACTTAAGTTTATATTTTTATTAATATTATGTTTTATGATTTTATGATTTTTTTTTTGAATTTTTATCTTTTTTTTTTTAAACTGTGCGCCTTGCTTCAAAAAGGCGCGCACCTCACCTTGCGCCTTGCGCTTTTAAAATAGTGGGATCAAGTATGACTTACACTCTAGGAGCTGTATTAAGTTTTGGGTTGGGGATTCCCCATTAAGGGATCAATTCCTTCCTTGCTTGCCTTGTCTAATCACAAGAATGAGCCTATGTCTACTTTTTTGGTTCCTACCAACTCGAGTACTGGGTTTTTGGTTTGAGAAGGGCTATTAGGGATTCTGAGTTAAATAGTACTATGTCCCTTATGGGAATTCTGGATGGGGTATATTTGGACCCTTCTCAATCTGATAAAAGAAACTAGACCTCTACCCTTGATGGTCTGTTCACTTGTTCATCTTTTTTCAAAACCCTAACCTAACGATCCGCTAATGAGGGCCTGTCTTTCCCTGTTAAAGAGGTGTGGAGTAAACCTATCCCACCCAGGATTGGGAGTTTTTGCTAGGAAGCATATCTGGAAAGAATCAACACATGTGACTCGCTTCAAAGAAAAAGACCTAAGAGTTGTTTGTCCCCTTATTGGTGTATTCTTTGTAAGGTTGATGGTGAGAATTGCTACCACTAATTAATCTCTTGCATATTTGTTAAAGGCTTATGGGAATGGTTTTTTTCTTTGTTTGGATGCAAATGGACTCCACCATATGTGCAAATCTTGTTTGCTCCTACTTTCTTCAGTTTGCCAAAGAAAAGGGGAAGACTAATGTGGAGATGTGTAAGGGCTGCCATTAGCTGGACCAATTGGGAAGAAAGAAATTCAAGAATATTCACAGGGAAGGAGAGAAGCAAGGAAGCTATCCAGGAGGTGATTTTTATCAGGGTAGGACAAATCTATGGAGTTATTCAACAATGTGTTGATGGATGGACTGTCAAGAAAGTGGAAATAAGTTGCCTATTCAGTTCTGGGTCAGGAGGTCTCAGTTCCAGTTTGGTCCACCCCCCCCCCCCAAAGCAGCTTCTTCAAGATGAATTTCGATTGAAGCAGTATTGGTAACGTGGGGTCTTCAGGTAGTGGGGGTGTTTTAAGGGATAAGAAAGGGAAAGTAATTGCCTTGTTCTCAGATCCAATTGAAGCAGGTGACTCCCTTAGAGCTGAGATGTTGGTGGCAATTGGAAGGTGTACTGGTGTACAGAGTGCCAAGGAGTTAAATATAAGGAAGCTGATTATAGAAGGAGACTCAAAAGTTCCAAACTGGTGGTGAGCTGGTTGAAAGAAGACAAAAATGATCCATGGACTTACAGAAATGAAAAGAAAAAATTCAAGTGGCTGACAAAAGACATGGAGGTAAAAGTGAATCGGGTCAAGCGACGTGCCAATTCTTTTCCTGATGGTTTAGCAAAACAGGGGGTGAACAGGGGTGCTTTGTTTTGCTCTAAATTGAAAATTTCTGTTCTGTTTGTTTCATGTCGGGGGAGATAAGAGAGGTTATCTATTCCCATTGTATCCTTAATTTCTTCAATGAAATCTTCTGTTATTGTCAAAAAAAATCATTCTGTTATTGATAAAAAAAATATATATACAAGTGAATTATAATTGTTTCACTGATGGAAAGAAGACTCTAAACTTTGATGGGAGTTCCAGGTAGTCCAGGGTTAGCTGGCATTGGAGGCACAGTAAGGGATGAAAAGGGGCAACATATGCTGGACTTTCAGTGGTCCAATTGGATTGGCTGACTCCACAAAGGCTGAGGTGATGGCTGCTCTCACTTGAATCAGAACAGTAAAAAATTTGGGAATTCAGAACCTAACCATTACTGGTGACTCAGCAAACACCATAAAGTGGATAAGAAACAAGGAGGGGGAACCTTGGAGACTGAGCCACTATTTGGCAGAGGCTAGGGACTCTTTCGACTGCTTAAATGCTACTTTAGTTTGGATTCCAAGGGAACAAAATCATATAGCAGATGGCTTAGCCAAGTGTGGGGTGTTTTTCGATCATTTGTTTAGTAACAAGCTTCCTCCTCTGTAATCTCTTGGGGATCCTCCCCTTTTCTTTTATAATTGTTTCACTGGTAGTGCCAACCTGTGATGGGGTTTCAGTCTGTCTTCTTGGTCTCTCTTAGATTTATGTTTGGTTTGTTTGGTTTTAGTAAGATTGGTAATGAATCACTAGAGTTGTTTTGGGAGTTGACTGTTTCTATAGGTTACTTATGGGTTTGCTTCCGTTCTAAGGCAGGTAGGATGCATCTGGTCAGTTTTTTGGTCCAATCCTTAAGTTTAGCCTACAGAGTCATTCTAATTAGAATTTTAAAGTTGAGCAAATGGAATAAAAGTTTGTTTTGAAGTTACTTGCACTAAGAGTGTGATTCTCTCTTTCTCTAAAAGTGCAATCTTTCATCACCAATCAAAAAAGAAAAGTTCAATCTTTCTTCATCAATCAAAAAAGAAAAGTTCAATCTTTCTTCATCAATCAAAAAAGAAAAGTTCAATTTTTCTTCATCAACCAAAAAAGATAAGTTCAATGTTTCTTCTTTTTCTTCCCTATATCAAATATATATTTCTCTCATGGTTCAGATCCTTAATTCCCTTTCTTTACCTACCATATACACCCTAGTAGAACGTTCCCCTTCCTTCCCTATATCAACCTACTTCATGAATGGTACACAATCTAAAATTGACATGAAAGCTCCAGTAAGATCCAGGAGAAATCCATGTCATGGCAATCATTTGCTCATGGAACTATACCCCCTGTTCAGTGCAGCCCAAAATAAGGGTGCAGTGGTCACAAAAAGCTTCAGCAGCCATAAGAAGTGATGTGGAATCCAAGATTGAAAATAACTTAAATGTTTGGCAAATAGAAACCATGACAGAGTTAATGCAGAAGATTAAAAGCCAGAAACCAGAACTGGATAAAAAGATAGAATATGGGCCTGAAACCCCCTGGAGTCATTCTCATCCCACTCAATTTTTTCAGAAACCTAAGCTCTTGCTCCACTGGGTCTTAACCAAGCTCCAAGGCAGGGTGCCCTCAATGTGCATTTAGATGTGGCTATTTTTGGTATTGTCACCTTGCCAGCAACTCTTAGGTAATGCCTAACCATAAATCTCAATAAAAGGGGAATATATCAGGATAATGAAGAGTATGTTCTCTTTCCAACATAACAAAATCAGAAAATCATATTTTCCTAATCTGTCAACTCGCCTTCCTGCCATGGTCTAAATTTTGGGAATTTTTAGGTTGGGATGTTATTTCTCAGGCTCTCTAGAAGAATTTTTCCACAGCCAGCATATATATGGTTTGAGCCAAATGGGCATAATGCTGTTTTCTGTGGGTTGAACTATTGGAGCTAGAGAAATCCATGTATCTTTGTGAACAAGACAAGCACAGAGATGTAGTAAAATGGAAGGCCTGGGGGACTTTAAGATCATGGTGACATACAGGATGTTCCTCAAAACTCTTCTTTTGATTGTTATAGCTTGTTTACAAATAGAAATGCACAATTGAAATTGTCTCTTGACTCTTCACTGTGTATATCCCCAAAGTACAGAGCTTTGGTGTACATTATATTACAATTTTTATACTGCTTGATACAATTCTTTACTTTAAACAGAAAAAAAAAGAACTGCACATGTAACTTTATCCATGCAACTTCTATGTCTTTCACTTTAACGGATGCCTCTTACCAGCACTGAATATGAAGGATGACTCCTGGAATAGAAAATGATACTACACATTATCAATTTGATAACCATCAAAAAAAAAAAAACACTGCAATAGAAAATGATTATCCAGTTTCTATTGCATTCTTGAGCCACACCAACCATCCAAGATTTTCCTCAGCTTATTCTAGTTTTCTGTCACTATGTTCATCAATCTTAAGTATGACCAGATTTTCGGCAAAAAAAGGGATAATTTTTTTCTCTCTAGAGACAGGTACTACAGTATTCTTTTACTTGCCAAATCTAAAGCTTACATCTAGGTGTGCACTTTAAAATTCTGTTAGCCTGTTGTGTAGGACCAAAAATTGCTCTAGTTTTCTAGGGTACTGAAATGCAAACAACCAAATATTTTAAGAGCAGTTTAACATGATATCAGAACAATGGCTGATGTGAAGGTGTTGATGCTGTTTTCTGGTCTTATATAAGAACACTAAAGCATATTGAATTTTATTCAAATTAGAGAATTAGTAGCATAACTTGATAAATTCATACCTCTGCAACCCTTACACATGATGCAATCTCAACTATCCCAGTTGTACGATCTTTTGCCTGAATGCAATCAATATCATTGCTCTCCATTGTCTTTATTCTACCACCATCTACAGAAATAGCCTTCTGTTGCATCTCTTCATTTTTACCGCCACATGTTTTCAATAGAGAATAAATAATAGGCCCTTTACGACTATGAGAATCCCGATGACTGTATGATTCGGTCGATCCAGGCAAAAGATTTGAGGTAGTATAAAAAGGAGGAAGGACCCAAGTCATTGACTTTCCAAGAGCAAGAGGAGGATCAGACACCACCCACACTAATGCAGATGCATTATATGATCTTGATTGTGAAAATGCACCAGAAGAAAATTTACAGGAGAATGAAACAGCAACATTTGTTTTGCCAGCAAACCTGGTATGCAGAGATTCACATTAGGGAAACAAGTTATCAATGTTAAAAAAGATAAATGAAGTATTATAAAAAAAACAGATATTGCAAACAGAAAAATGTGTCACAAATAAGTATTAGACACCTACAGGTCTCACACACTGCACTGGCAAGATAAGAAACATATTCTATGCAATACAAATCTTAAGTAGCAAAAATTGAAGGTTATAGCAAAAGCATAAGCATAATGGAAAAACATATTCAAAATTAAAATGAAAACAATAGTAACTTTGATAATGTATTGCACATTGGACAAATATTACAAAGAAAAATGACTCCTTTTCTTTAACAATATATAAGTACTTGAAAGTTCAGGTGTTCTGTGTTCACTCAAAAGTTAACTGGAGAATAATAAGAGATGGATCTGCCAATTTCCCAACCACATCATGAAATTAGGATCAGCTAAGATGATTGTAGTGTTTGGTCCTCCCACCCAAATTGAGGAAACAGTTTCATATTCTTCTCCGTGCTTCTGATTTCACTTTTTAACGCATGCTTTTTATAACATAAAAAGCAATTAAAACATACCTTCCATGTAATACATTGATGGGATTGAGTTCTTTGTTATCTGAATAACTGGAAGACATAATTCCCCTCAAACCAGATAATAGAACATCATACTTCTCACCATATGAGCACTTGGCCACTTGGAAGCTCAACACCTAACATAGACAATTTTTTTATGCAAACAACATAAAAAAAACAAGAATGCAACAAAATGGCAATAAGAATAAGTACAGGAAAATTCATTCGACCTGTTCATCTTCTACGGTCCACTTGTAATTGTTGCATAGCTCATAGAAGGAAAACAAATTTCCCTAAGGCATATATTTGAGTTAGCTGAAGATGTAAAGATGAAAGAAACCAAATAATAAATAAGCTATAAACTTCTTTCTGGCACTTGCCTCTGGTAATGAAGGGAATACTGGCATTTCACGACCAACACCAATCTGTTGACTCTGTAAATTCAAAATCATGGAAGAAGGGATCCCTACTTCAACTTTCCCCTTGGCTTGACAAATCACACTATCTCCAGCCCCATACATTGTAGCCAGTACGGTCTGATCATGAGAAAGAACATACAAAAAAATTCTAGATTTTAATGTATAAAATATGTTACAATGCTAAGCTGATTAGGAATAAAGGGAAAAGAGCATCAGTTTTAAATGATAGAAGAGAAGAAACAAGAACCCTAGAAATTCATCATAAAAAAAGAAAAGAAAAGAAACAAGAACCCTAGAAGTGAAAGCAAACAGAAGAAATACAAAAGAGGCATCTTATCCACATCTTAAATGCTTGTATGCTGTGTATCATTTTTTATTAGTTCTATACTATGTATAATTATCATAAACATGAAATGAGTACCAGACCCAGAAAAATAAGAGAAAGATGCACTGGCAGCATTTGCCAGCATAATATACCAATTTGCAAAGAAATCAAGATATAGTCCAAGAAAGACTTTTAAGCAGTGTTGCATAGGGGTGAGCATTTGGTTTAGTCGAAAATAACCAAAATTATTAGAGGGAAAACCGAAACCAAAACCAAAACCGAATTTCTTATTTTTTTATTTCTGTTAAAACTGAATTTCATTATATATTGAATATATTACATATATTTTATAATATTAATTATATTATCTCGCAATGAAATTTTCTCAGTTAATACAAGTTTCTATTTTACTTTTCTAAAAAAATGAAATTCAGTTAATTCGGTTTTTTCATTAACTGAATTGTCAAATCTGAAAACCTAAACTGATAACTGAAATACCCTAAAACTGAATTGACTGAACCAAAATAACCGAACTGAAAACCAAAACCAAAATTTCTGGTTTGGTTTTTCGGTTTTAACCAAATAATGCTCACCCCTAGTGTCAAATGGACATGACACAAGAATCAGAACCCTACATGTCTCAGGGAGTCTCACTTTGGAAGAAAAAACAAGGACCAGAGGACATGTCTATAGAAAGTATAAACCATTAAAATAATCCATTTTTTGAATTTTAACATTATATGCCTATAAAAAAGGCCTAGAACTTCTTTGTCACTTAATGGTTTCTTGAAAAAATGGCACACATTGTCAAGAATGGAGGATAAAAACATTGTCAAGATTTGAACCATCTTGCATTAGATTTACCAGTTGAATACTTCTTTAAGCAACAGTTAATATTTTATTTAACATGTATCAAAAAAATGGTGTACAAACACTAATCTACCAAGCACTGGCCTAGCCCCCATCAGCCTTCTATCTGATTTTCTTTTATATATTCCTATCCTCAAAAGCTAAGATGGATGAATGGAAAACAAGAAACGATAGGATTAGGAATGAAGTTATCTGTATGAACTTAAGAGTAGCTCCAATAGGTGATAAAATGAGAGAGAATAGATTAAGATGGTTTGGGCACGTGCATAGAAAACCACCAACCATGCCAGTTATAACAAGTGATCTGTTGCACATTGAAGGGGCTAGAAGAGCTCGGGGTAAACAAAAAAGGACATGGGTAGTAGTAAGAAATGATTTAAGCAATAATAGTTTAACAGTGGATAAATGGCTTTAAATATAACAGATTGGCAAAACACGATTCATGTAGCTGACCCCATATAGTTGGGACAAGGCATGGATGATGATGATGATATTCTTATCCTGTTGGCAGATCTTTCTTAGTTCTGTAGTTAGGTGTTCAATTTCCCACATGATCTATCTATATTTCCAAGATCCCATATTGTGTTTTTTAAGACAGCCCAAAATTGTATTAGAGTTCCCTGCCACCACTAGATCCCTGTACCTTGGATGTTTAGCGAGTCTCAGCCCATTTAGAACCGTCCTTAAGTTTAATCACCATAGACAATGGGTCTAGAATACAAAGCTAGTATCTCCCATCACAATTTCTAAATACCCCCCTATAACCAAAATTCCAGGGTTCCCCAAGCTACACCCATCAAAGTACAGTTTGATGATATTAGAAATCAGAGGAGACCAATAAGAAATAGAATAAATTTTTGTCGAGGAATTAACCCCACATAAGTATTAGATATGATTCCTTGACACTAATATATCTACAAAGGGTGGAGGATGCAGGGGTTAAACAAAAGAGGAAGACTGTTAATATACAAGTGATAATTACAGACAGTGGGGGGAGGAGGAAGAGAAACTCAATAATTTTTGAAAACAAGAATTCTTCCACCCTAATTAATGGTAATATTTCTTGGAACTTGGGGTTGAGGAGAGGGTAACATGAAAGAGGAGGTTGTTGAATCAGTGGGCCTTGTTCCTAACCTAGAGTTTGTTTTTCCTCCTTTTTTAGGGGTGGATAAAAGGGTGTTGTTTCCTTGTTATAATGGCATTTTTTTGTTTCTTCTTTTACCAAGCTGCTAGACCACTCTAATATCCATCCCCTTTTCCTTGGAAAGCTTTATGGGTTTTGACTTCTTCCCCAAAAGTCAAGGTATTTCGTTGGGCAACCTCTTGCCAAATCATCAATACTTGTATAGATGCCAAAGGAAAAGGAAAACATGGTTTTTATCCCTACATGTGTGTTCTTTGCATCAAGAGTGGACAATACACTATTCATCTATTCGCTTCTTGTCATTACTGTAGAGAGGATGGGCCGAATGGCCGCCCATAGACTGTTTACTTATTTCTTTTGTTTATGTTCTTTGCTGTAATGGGCCTCAACATGGACCTTACTTATGTTATGTTTTCTTTAAATTATTCGCCCAGTTAAGGGCCTCTCTGTAATTACTGAAATTAAGTTAATGAAAAAGGATTAGGGTGTAAGAGAGGATTACATTCGAAAATCTCTCTCTGAACCCTTATTGCTGCCATCTTCGTGTTCTTCTTCCTCTTCTCTCTACTTGCTTCGCTCTTCTGCTGTTCTCTATCATCTTTTTTGCTATTTTTTATTAGTCCATTTGTTTCAAAAAACTGTGTTTTCTTCTTAGTATTAGAGCAAGCTCTCCTTTTTTCCTTTTTCTTCCCATACACAGTGTGTATGGAGAACTGAATTGAATGAGTAGTTAAAAAAATTTTTTCTCAACCCAGTTGTTAGTGGTTTTTGGAGAGGAGGCTGTCTTTGTCGTCACTTTGACAGTCTCAGGTGTGTTGCCCAAAACCCTAATTAACTGGACAAATCTGCTTGAGGGCCCCACAGGGAGTTTGACCTTCATCTTGGCGCTCAGTGATTGAATGGCTTCTTGTTCTTCATCTTGAAGATCAATTAAGTAGCTCAGTGTTCTATGAAGTATACAAGGTGCGGCTAGGTTTTTTCTGTTTCTTCCGGGTTCCAGGTGTAACGCAGTTAACAGGTACAGCTGCATAGAGGTTGATGCACAACATATATTTTTTCCTGTCTTCCTTGATTGTTAATTGAAGTTGTTAGAAGTTATTTTGGAGTGTTTTTAAGAAGATGGATCCTTTGGAAGTTGAAAACAAGCATGTTGCTGAATCCGGACATGTTCAGGGGGCCTCTGTTGACTCTCTATTGGTTGTGACCACAGTCGAGCTAGATGGAGCCAACTATCTGGCATGGTCACATTCAGTAAAAATTCATGTCTGCAGTAGAGGCAAGTGGGGGTATATCTCCAGGCACAAGAAGGCTCCCTCGAAAGATGATCCATATTATGAAAAATGGATGCAAGAGAAATTACACTGTAATCGGATGGTTAGTAAATTCGATGCAACCTCAAATCAGTCAACACTATTTATGAATGAATTCAGCAAAAGAAATATGGAACGGTGTTGCTGAAACCTATTCTCAGAAACTGAATGTAGCCAGAGCATATAAGCTGAGGAGTAATGTGAAAAATTTAAGGCAGGGGGAGAGACCTTTGGCCATTTATTTCACAATGCTAAAATCTCTTTGGCAAGAAATTGACTTGATGGAAACTATTGCCTGGGAAAGTACTAATGATGCTGAAACCTACAGAAAATTAGTTGAGACAAACAGGGTTTTTGAATTCTTGACGGGGTTGAATCCCGAGTATGACATCACAAAACAGAACACCTTATCCAAGGATAGTGTTTCATTGTCTTAGGCCTATGCCTTGGCAAGTAGTGAAGAAAGCAGGAGACTAGTCCAGGTTCAAGGGGCTGGTCTAAATGAACACTTTGCTAACATGGGGCTGAAACCAAAGGGAACTACAGGAAATCCAGGTGGTTCAGGAAAAAAGGAAGTTATTTGTGACTACTGTAAGAAACCAAAACATACAAATGACAAGTGTTGGAAACTGCATCTGGAGCTTCTTCCTCCTCATTTCCAAAAGAAGGCTGATAATGTGAAGACTGGAAGTGCCAACATTGCAACTGGTCCAAATAATTACAGGTACTTAATCGATGAGAGAACTACTAGTGAATAGTTAGCAGTTATGAAGGTAGAATATGAGAAGTATGAAAGGATGATCAATCACCTTGAGAGTGTTGTCTCTTCTTCCAACCCTCCGGGAAATTCAACTTCTTCTGCATTTGCTCATTCAGGTATAAGGGCCACTGCCAATCATGCAACTATCTCAAGTAATCGTAGGATCCCTTGGATTATTGATTCTGGAGCTTCTGATCATATGACCAGCCTTTCCACTTTGTTTATTTCTTATGATTTGCTTCCTGGTCGGGATAAGATCACCTTAGTTGATGGCTCTCTTGCTCCTATCTCTGCCAAGGGAACCATCAAGGCCATAGACTCTCTTTTACTTCCTTCTACTCTTCATGTGCCCAAATTGAATACAAATTTGTTATCTACAAGTAGTCTAACTAAGTCTTTTAATTGCAGTGCAACATTTTTTCCTTCCTATTGTGTCTTTCAAGATCTGGAGTCTCAAAAAGTGATTGGAAGTGGCCATAAGGCGAATGGAATATATTTGTTGGATGCTCCTGGACAGTGTCAAGGCCAACATGGGAAAGCTGCTTTTGGATCTACATCTTCAGAGTTGTCAGTCGTGTGATGTTATGTCATTTTCGTTTGGGTCATCTTTCTTTTTCTGCATTGAGTCATTTATTCCCAGAACTATTTAAGGAAATTAATTTGTCTAGTCTTCATTGTGAGTTGTCAAAACATTGTAGAAGCAGTTACCCTTTGAATAATAAAAGATCTTCTTCTCCATTCCATACGGTGCACTCTGATGTGTGGGGGCCATACCACTTACCCTCTATGGGTGGCTATAAATATTTTATCTTGATCATTGATGATTTTTCACGATATACTTGGCTATTATTTATGAAGTCCCATGATGAAGTTCCCAGACTTGTGAGGTAGTGCCATGAATTTGTTCTTACCCAATTTGATACTAGAATCAAAATTTTCAAATCCGACAATGCAAAAGAATATTTTGAGAAAAAACTAGCCTGTTATCTCACTGATTTGGAGGCTATCCACCAAAGTTCCTATGTTAGGACTCCAGGACAGAATGGAGTTGTTGAAAGAAAAAATTGGCACATTGTTTAAGTTGCAAAAAGTATCTTGTTTGCTTCACATGTTCCTACAAGATTTTGGGGGGATACTATTCTCACTGCAACCTACCTAATTAACCATATGTCATCTAGAGTGTTGGGTTTTAAGCCGCCTTTTAGTCTCCTTCATCCAGGCAAGAACCTTTTTCCTATTCCACTCTGTGTCTTTGGTTGCACCTATTATGTACACATTCCAAGTACCAAGAGACATACATTTGAACCAAAGGCCCACAAGTGCATTTTCCTTAGTTATGCCTCCACGCAAAAGGGTTATTATTGTTTTGATCCAAAGTCTAGAACTCAGTATGTCTCAATGGATGTCACCTTTGATGAGTCTTCTTCTTTCTATGATCCTTCTCTGGAGAAGCATTGTCAAAAGGGGGAGAATTAGTCATAGTTGTTTGATCTCCCCCTTCGTGTCCCAGATGAGTCTTCTTTTGAGCCTCCTACACTTCCAATCACAGACGAGACAACAGATACTAATGCAGTCCCTTTGGTGCCACATTTCCCAGACCTTGACATCCCTATTGCTATCAGGAAAGGTAAAAGGAAGTGTATTGCACATTGCATTTCCAAACGCCTTTCTTATAGTTTGCTCTCTCCTTCATATTTTGGTTATCTTTATTCTGTTGCTTCTAACCTAATACCAAGGCCAGTGTCAGAAGATCTTACTATTCCAGAATGGGGGGATGTTGAGAACAAAAATTGATGCCCTGCATAAGAATGGCACTTGGGAAGTGGTTGATTTGCCTGAAGGGAAAGAACCAGTGGGCTATAAGTGGGTTTTCACCATCAAATACCATGTTGATGGCACCATTGAAAGGTACAAAGCTAGGCCAGTTGCCAAAGGTTATACACAGACATATGGGATTGACTATCTGGAGACCTTTGCTCCTGTTGCAAAGATGACTTATGTGAGGGTTCTGCTATCTCTGGCTACACATTCAGATTGGCCACTTTACCAGCTAGTTGTGAAAAATGCATTCCTGAATGGAGAATTACATGAGGAGGTCTATATATCTCTTCCACCGGGGATGTATGACACAGATATGGAGGGAAAGGTATGCAAGCTGAAGAAATCTCTTTATGGACTTAAACAGTCACCTGGGCATGGTTTGAAAGGTTTAGGGCTGCCCTTGTTAACTTTGGCTATATACAGACTCAATCTGATCATACCCTCTTTGTGAAGAGGAGAGGCTCTTTGGTGGTATATCATATTGTCTATGTTGATGATATAGTTGTGACTGGTAATGATGTAACAAGAATCAATGATCTTAAATCTTTCCTTCATACAAAATTTGAGATCAAAGATCTTGGGGAATTGAAGTATTTCCTTGGCATAGAAGTTGTTCGGTCTAAGGATGGAATCCTTATCTCTCAACAAAAGTATGTGTTTGACTTGCTCACTGAAACAGGGAAGATGGGTGCTAGACCAATAGCTACTCCTATTGGTATGTCACAAACTTTCTGCCTCAGATGGAGTATTGTTGAAAGATAAGGGAGTCTTCCAGAGGTTACTTGGGAAAATGCTCTATCTTTGCATGACTCGGCTAGACATTGCATATGTTGTCAGCTGCATTAGTCAGTTCATGCATGCTCCTAGGGACACTCACATGGCAGCAGCAAAACAAATTCTGTGCTATTTAAAGGGTTCTCCTGGAAAGGGAAATCTATTTGCTAAGCATGGTCATATGAAACTAGAGGCTTACACAAATGTTGATTGGGCCGAAAACATTGGTGATAGAAGGTCAACTTTTGGGTCCTATAACTTGGTGGCATATTATTTCTTGGAGAAGCAAGAAACAATCAGTTGTTGCCACATCTTCAGTTGAAGCCGAGTACAAGGCCATGCCTCATGGAGTTTTTGAGCTACTTTGGCTACAATCCTTGATGGACGAACTAAGTATTGAGTATGATAAGCTATTAATGTTATATTGTGATAACTAGGCTGCCATCAACATTGCTCACAATCCGATGCAACATGATAGGACCAAACATATTGAAGTTGACAAACATTTTATCCGAAAAAGAGTGGCTTCTGGAGAAGTTTGTCTACCATTTATCTCTTCTAAAGGACAGTTAGCTAATATCCTTACCAAGGGAATCCCCAAGGCCAAACTTCAGCATGATACTGGCAAGCTTGGCATGATTGACATCTATGCTCAGTTTGAGGGGGAGTGTAGAGAGGATGGGCCGAATGGCCCATAGATTGTTTACTTATTTCTTTTGTTTATATTCTTTGTTGTAATGGGCCTCAACATGGGCCTTACTTATGTTTTCTTTAAATTATTCGCCCAGTTAAGGGCCTCTCTGTAATTACTGAAAATTAAGTTAATGAAAAGGGATTTGGGTGTAAGAGAGGATTACATTCGAAAATCTCTCTCTGAACCCTTATTGCCGCCATCTTCTTCTTCCTCTTCTCTCTACTTGCTTCTCTCTTTTGTTGTTCTCTATCATCTTTTTGACTATTTTTAATTAGTCCATTTGTTTCAAAAGACAGTTTTTCTTCTATTACAATAGCCAAGTCTAGAATCATTTCTTTGCCCTCTTTAAAGGAATTCTATTGCACCACAGCAGATTATAGATTTATTCTCACATGATATCTGGGGATGCCAGACAAAAGGAAAAAAAAACTATTATGGCACTATAAAAGTGCTGCAAGAATGTGGAGTATTTGGGGGTAGAAATGCAAGGGTCTTTGAAAATAAAGAACAAGAAACGTGGAAACTCCAATAGAACTAGTCAAACTAAGAATTGCACATTGGGTTCTAACATGTGAGGAGTTCCATGGTGCGAAAACGGATGATCTATTAAGAAGCCAGAACATCATTGCTAATGTGACAATAAGAAGACTACAAAGGGTGATCAATTGGCAGCCCCCTGAGGCTGGAAGACTTGAGCTTAATTTTGACAGCTGTTGTTTAGGCAACCTGGCAAGTCCAGTGTGGGAGGGGCGGTAAGGGATTAAAGGGGCATCATTATGATGAGCTTTTCCGGGACTGTGGGTTATGGAAGCTCCTCGAAAGCAGGTATGATGGCTTTAATCTGAGGTCTCAAGTTGTTTGTACAACAGAATTAGAGAAATGTTCTAATAGAAGGAGATTGCCAAGTTGTTTATCACTTGGCTTATTGCAGAAGAGAAACTGCCTTGGAGATTGAGAACTTTTGTTAGGGAAGCCAAATCCATTGGAAATAGACTGAACTGCTCATTCAGGTGGATCCCTAGATCAGCTGACAGCTTAGCTGGAGCA
Source organism: Nelumbo lutea (assembly GCF_056320005.1). Classification (NCBI taxonomy): domain Eukaryota; kingdom Viridiplantae; phylum Streptophyta; class Magnoliopsida; order Proteales; family Nelumbonaceae; genus Nelumbo; species Nelumbo lutea. Next base: position 9,012,812 of record NC_142687.1, read on the forward strand.
GGAGTGACAGTACAAGGATGTATTTGGGGAAGGCCAGGTCCTGGGGTGCAGTTGTAAATCTAAAGTTCTGGTTTTCTGCATCATTGTATGTCAGCCTCATGCTGTTTGTAGGTATTACCCTTGCTGTCAAGCCTGGGCATGGAAGGGAGGTTCTTTTAAGGAAGATAATGTAATGCCACTGTTAATTATCAAAAGAAAAAGCAAGGTTCTTCCATGGAGCAGGCAAGTCAAAAGGCTGTAGACATTGTTCACTTGTGGCTAGCAATACCAAAACCTTCTAATTCATCTGCGGTCAATCTTATTTGATCGCACGATGCTTTTTGTGTAGAAAGAGGGAAAGGGGCCTTGACAACTGCCATTTAGAGCTGTCAATGGGTTGGGTCTACCCGACATAACCAAACAGACCAACCCAATTATGTCGGTTCTGATTCTTTGGACATGCAAGGAAAGTTATTGTGGTTTTTTTCTAATTTTTTTATATATTTTATGTCTAAAAGGGTAAATTTCATACACAATATAGAAGATAATTTTGGTCAAGTGCTGGAGGTGTTGCCTTAACACCTTTAAGTGGATGTAATCAGCTTCCTTTTTATAATTAATAAATTTTTTATTTTACTATAAAAAAATTTAATTTGGTCAAAAAACACTTGTTTTATCAATTATTAAAGTTAAATTATCAAAAACGAAATTCCAAGTTGTTATTATCATAAAGAAAAATACATTTTAAGTATAATCGGGCCAGACCTAATTATCCCTATTGATATTTGGTTTGGATCTGGTCTGTAGTATGTTTTATAGAACTGATTAATAATCAGTTCAGGATTGGTCCATGTTGTCCCATACCAGACCCAACCCATTGGCAGCTCTAGTTCCATTGGATAAGTTTGTCCTTTCCCACTCTGCATGGGCTATACTTGTACATCTTTTCATACATTATGTATGTATATCAGGAGGGTAGGAGTTCAATACTCATCAAAATCCAATTGGGTGCTCTTGACAATAAGGCCGACTAGAAATAAGAGAGAAAAAGAAGAGAAGAAGAAGAGAGAAGATAGAAGAGAAGAGGAGAGATTGGCGACACTGGCGGCGCCAGCTTCTATTAATATTTATAGGGCGTCTAAAATAAAAAGGGAGAAAGACCCTTATGCCCCTGACGTAAGCAAAGTACAATAACAGAAAATAAAAATGACTTTAAGCCAACTAAACAGACCCTAACAAGACAAAATAATAAATAAGACATAGAATAAACTATTTCAACGGGTGCAACTTAGTCTCCCACGTCTAATGATCAATGCATATTAATACATGCCAATTCATGTATTGTGGATACAGATAAATACATATGTGCATTAGAAAACTAAGATACAACAGAATGCCCTTAAGAAATACAAATAAATCTTATAGAGACACAAAGAATACTAGTTTTAATATCTAAATTTTGAGAATAAAGTGAAAGAAATACTTTATCTATCCATGTTAATCGCTTAACATTTAGAAGACAAAGCATTAGCACAAATATTGACTTTTGTTTTTTATTTTGGTTAATATGTTTTCGTACATATGCAATTCTGAGGGTCCTTGCTTGGTCTAATGGTAAAATCTGAGGCTAACAAGCATGAGAAACGTGTTTAAGTCTGAAAGTGGCCACCTTGCACCAAGATATAAAAAAAAAATGCCACAGGTTAGGTAAAGAAAAATACATGTTGATAATTTATACTTAAATGTGCCATTAACCTTTTGTTTTCCTACTAACAAATTAATTCTAGAAAAATCCAAAGCAGATGCAACAAAGAAGTAGTCCCAGAAAGATTCTTTCTAACAAAGCCATTTACATTTTTGTATGGACAAACAAGATCATTAAGAATTCAGAAGAGGACCACTATGAAAAAGAATCCAAAAGAGCATTCACCATCAATCATTAGAACAGGTATCACCAATACATGAATACCAAGTGAAAACATCTAAAAATTCCTGCTTACAGTTTTCCCAGGTGATAGTGCTACAAGTCGTCCTGAAGTTCTGTTCACTGTCGCAGTCCCATCATCCATACTGGCATACTCAACATATGCCCCAACTGTGGGACCTCCTTCCACAGTAAGCTAAAGATAAAAAGATAAGATGATTTTGTTGCAATACAAAGAAAGTAACCAACCATCAGCAAAGAAACAATATCAGAAAAATTAAACAAGAACTTAAAAGCTTAAAAATATACTGAAATGGCCATAAGTGTAGTCTAGAAGGAGATCTGACCATTTGATATTAAGCAACTACAACATGCCTCCTTTGCTCTTTTAATATTTCAAATCCTAAGTGGATAGGGGGTATCAAAATATTCTAAAGCATACCACATAAGATGCGCCAGGCACAAGAAAAAGATCATCAGGGTGTATCCTTGGTGGTGCATAGACTTCAACCTTAATAGGCTGGCTTGAAATTTCATGTCCAGAGCGTTGCCTAGCACTAACCTAGAGATATCAAGTTATATCAATAGATTTAAAATCTTCTTAAAAGAGAATATCATTAACATAATTTGGAAGTAATAAATAGTAGAGTTTCAGTATCATGCCGGACAAAAAAAAAAGAAAAACTCACATAAAGAGTTGTAATCCCAAGTTGTTTTGCTTGAATTATAAATTTTGGACCATCAATATTTCCACTACCAGGATCTGAGATATCATCCTTGTTGACAAGCTCAAGTATAGGATCCTCAATATGGACATGAATATTCATGTAGACATACTACAAGAAAAGGAAAAAACAGCATAAGGTAAAACAGGAATAAGGCAAAAATAGTAAAAAACAGTGGCTAAATATGGTTTGATATATCAGCAACAACTCATCTAGCACAAATAGGCATGTTAGAAAAGAGAACATATTGAAAAGAACAAAAGGAGTAACTTTGTGAACAAAACACCCATGTACATCCTTCGGATACAGATATGTTGCACTGGTAAAAATACCAAGTAATGAGTTCCAATAACAAAATGTCAAAAACAAATTTAACATCTTCAGAGATAAATACAAATTTAAACATTCAAACCTGAGAAGCATCAAAAGTACTTCCATCACGAGTCCCAGCTAATATGTCAACAACTTTTGCACTTCCTTCCTACAAAACATCAAAATAAAGCCACTAATACATGCAATCCACAAATAAAATGAAAAGTGACAGTCAGACATACCATAAGGCTTATATCATCTTGTGAAATAATCTTAATCCAGTCAACATCTGCAACTTGAACCTGTATAATGTAAATACCTCCATGAGAAATCATGTCAGAAGATCAAAACTTTTACTATGGAAAGGGAAGAAGATGAAATTATTTTCATGAGTATCAGACAAGACCTAGACCAAACAGTAACATGAGAGGTGGAACTTCAAATAGAAAATGTTACACAGATCCTAGACCAAACAGTAACAAGAATCTTGTTCCAACTTTATAGGGTTGGTGACATGAATCCTGTTCTGCCATTCCATTCTGTTGAGTGACAAGAATTCTATAACATGCAAATATTACAAATATGGAAGACTTTTTTCAGTCATATTGTACCTTTGGCTTTTTGACTTAGACACAGTAATACCCAGTCAAATTTTAATTCACTTTATTGACAGAAGTAGGTCCAATATATGAGAGCTGTGGATATTTAAGACAGGATTTTGTAAACTTTCAGCACCTTTTTTGATAAACTTTCAATGCATTTCATTCTATATATTGGAAGTAATGGAAGAGGGAAAAGCATCCTAGGAATTTAGGAGCACATGGGGGACTAATAAGAATATCTGGTTCCTCTTTGAGGAGCTCTTTAGGAGCACTAAAGAATTTTTCGCCATCTAAAATAATGAAATTTTAATACAATTTACTGCTGGTACATGTTGCTACATGCAGTAACAGTCAAACTGAGGTATTGGGGATCCTCAAGGATCATTTCAACTAATCAAAAAATGATCCAAACTCTACTCTATATCCATAAAGACCTTTGCAATGGTTCTTTCAACAAATACTGAAGAAGAAACAAGGAGGGAGAAGATAAACATTATTAACAAGAATGAGGAACTTTTACACTCTGAAATGCTAAAAGCCAAATCAACATACAATTCAAAATAGAAGAAAATTACCACAGCAGAAGCTGCAAGAGGAGGAAAAAGTCCCATATCATGAATGGTGACACGTGCACTTCCCAACCCTACAGGACCCAGCATTACTTGCAAGCACTGAAAACTTGGGGGTGGTTGAATTACTTCTATGACTCGAGTATCATTCACAACAGCATCCATGAAACAAGTTCCTCCAGTAATCGACAGATTTACCTGTTATAAGTTGATAATAGGTAATAATACAATATAACAAACTAATTGGCCAAAGGACAACGATTTTTTACCATGTGAAAGCAAACATGAGAACAATGGAAAAGTACTTCTCTTTTTCTTTTCTTTTTTTTCTAACCAATCAAAAAAATATATTATGTACCATGTGAAAGCGAACATGAGAATAATGGAAAAGTACTTCTCTTTTTCTTTTTCTTTTTTTTTCTGATAACCAATCAAAAAAAATATCATGTACATGTATAAAGGTCTACATTGCACCTATATAGATGAATTGACAAAACATATTCAGGAGGAGGTCCCATGATGCTTGTTATTTGATGATGACATTGTTTTAATTGATGAAACTAATGAATGGAAAGCTCCAATCAACAATAGAATAAAGATGAATTTCAATGGAAGCTCTTTGGGAAATCCAGGCCCAGCAGGCATAGGGGGTGTACTCAGTGATTCTTAGGCAAGATGGTGGCAATGTACTCAGGACCAATTGGAATGGGGGACTCGGTGAAAGCTGAAGACTTGGCTTTACTGCAACTATTAAGGTTAGCTAAACAGCTTCAGTATCAACAGATGGATGTGGAAGGTTATTCCAAGCTAGTTATTCCATGGACAAAGAATAGTACTTCAGTTCCCTGGGTCTACAAGGCATGCCTTTAAGGAAATAGAAAGCATCACAAGGGATAGATGTCACATTCAGTTGGGTTAGAAGAACAGCAAATGGGATGGCAGATCGATTAGCTAAACAGGGGATTCAAAGGCCACAATTGATTTGGGCCAAAGTGTAATGCAATATTGAAATGTATACTGTAAAACACGGGCTCTTGGAACAGTTCAAGATGAGAGTACCAATTCTGAATTAAATCAATTAATAAAGTTTCTAACTTTCTATTTTGTTGATCAAAAAAATGATAAAACTAATGAAGGATTAAATATGAAAGAAAATAGTTTCTAGAAGAGAGAAGGACAATAAGAGAAGAAGAGAAGTTGAAAGAAAAGAGAGCAATAATCTAGCCGCCCCCTTCACTTATTATTTATACTAAAATAATAGAACAGTACAAAGACAACTATGCCCTTATGGGTGACAAAACATAAAACAGCATATATTACACTCAAAAAACATAATAAAATATGGACTCACATAACTATTGTGGTCCCCACCTCCTATCTAACAACATAAAACATCTACTCAAAAAAAATATCATAAAACTAATTAATCTTCAACACTCCCCCTCAAGTTGGGAGTAAATGTCACACATTCCCAACATGCATAGATCATGTTCAAGCTTGTTCCTTGCCACCCCTCTAGTGAGAACGTCAACCAGCTGCAACTCTGAAGAGACATAAGGCAAACACACTTCTCCGGTCGTTACCCTTTCTCTTATAAAGTGTCTATCAACTTCATAGTGTTTTGTCCTATCATGCTGAATTGGATTGTGGGCAATATTGATTGCAGCCTGATTGTCACAGTATAACATCATAGGTTCCTCTGCTTTCACCGAAATCTCACTCAAAAGAGATCTAGCCCAAAGAAGTTCTGGGACACCATGAGCCATGGATCTATACTCAGCCTCTACACTTGACCTTGCCACAACCGCTTGATTCTTACTCTTCCAAGAGATCAAGTTTCCACCTACAAAGGTACACACTCTTGATGTAGACCTCCTGTCATCAAAGCATCATGCCCAGTCTGCATCCGTATAGGATTCTAGCTTCAGATTCTCATGATTTGAAAAAAGAATGCCTCTGCCAGGGTGCTTTTTCAGATATGCAAGTATTCTCTCAATAGCTTCCTAGTGTTGAACCCGAGGTGCATGCATGTATCGACTCACAACACTGACAGCATAAGAAATATTTGGTCGTGTCATACACAGATACAACAGTTGGCCCACCATTCTTTGATATCTCCCCACATCCTTTACCAATTCACCATCCACACCATTAATTCGGTGATTTGGATCAATAGGAGTATTTGTTGGTTTGGTCCCTAGCTTCCCAGTCTCTCGCAGTATGTCAAGTACATACTTTCTCTGTGACATGAAGATCCCACGCTTGGATCTTGCAACTTCAATCCCTAAGAAGTATTTGAGCTCACCAAGATCATTGATCTCAAACTCTTTCTGCAATGATTTTTTTAGATCATCAAATCTCCTCCAGATCATTTCCTGTCACCACTATATCATCCACATACACAATCAGAATTGACACCAAAGCATCTATCCTCTTCACAAAGAGGGTGTGATCAGAATGTGTCTATGTGTATCTAAAACGGATGAGTGCCCCTTTGAACCTGTCAAACCAAGCCCTAAGTGACTGTTTCAGTCCATACAGAGATTTTCTGATTCTGCACACCTTTCCTTTACCAACATTTTCATAAAAGCCTGTTGGAATGTCCATATATACCTCCTCCTGTAAATCACCACTGAGGAAAGCATTTTTGACATTAAGCTAGAACAAGGGCCATGAATAGGTGGCTGCTAGAGATAAAAGAATACGAACTGAACTCATCTTACCTACTAGTGCAAAGGTTTTCAGATAATCAACACCATAGGTTTGAGTATACCCTTTTGCTACCAACCTTGCCTTGTACCTCTCTATCTTGCCATCGGCCTTATACTTCACTGTGAATACCCATCGACATCCAACTGACTCCTTGTCTAGGGGGAGATCAACTATTTCCCAAGTTTGGTTTTTGACCAAAGCATCCATCTCATCTTGCATGGCTATTTTCCATTCAGGTTTGGAGAGAGCCACAGTAACATTCCTGGGTATAGACACAGAATCTAGGGAAGAAAGAAAAGCACGGTAGGAGGGTGATAAGGCACTGTAGGAAAGATGGTGTGAAATGCAGTGGGTTGTACACTTTCTCTTCCCCTTACGAAGTGCAATGGCAATACCAAGGTCAGTGGGATCAACTACAACAATGGTGTTAGGAACAGAAACATTATCATCAAGAGGAATACCTGGAACTGTATCTGTCGAATCTGGAGTTTCAGAAGGACTGACAGAGAGTGGTGTGGGTCGAGGATGTGTGGAGTCAACCATCATCTGCCAGCGCTGATATTGCTGTGAGGCTGCCCGTAGTGACTCGGGTAATGAAACTGCGGGTGCAAGTGCTGGCTGAACTGAGGGAGGTACCACAGAAACAGGAAGAAGAACAGATTGTGAGTTCTCCTCTCCAAAACTCTCCCACTAAGGAGAACCACTCGAGAAGAATGTAGATTCAAAAAAGGTAACATCCATAATGACAAATTTGCTCCTCGACAATGGTCATAATAACAATACCCCTTTTGGTTCTGAGCATACCCAAGAAAAACACATTTCTTGGCCTTAGGATCCAATTTCTTGCAATGAGGGCGAAGAATGTGAACAAAAGAAACATAGCCAAAAACCCTCAAAAGTATATGAAATATCTCTCCATCTAGAAAAAGGAGGCTAAATGGCACCTTAAACCCCAAAGCCCGTGAAGGAACACGGTTAATCACATGTACGGCTGTAAGAACTGCATCTCCCCAGAACTGCACAGGAACTAAAGCACACACCATAAGACTCCTTGCCACCTCCACAATGTGTCTGTTTTTCCTCCCAGCAACTCCATTCTGTTGCGGTGTATATGCACAACTGCTTTGATGAACTACACCATGTTCTAAGAGAAACGTGGCTAGGTCCTTCTCAAAGTACTCTCTGGCATTATCTGATCTAAAAACCTTAGTTCTCACTCCAAATTGTGTGAGAACCATCTGGTGGAATTGTCGTACTAAGTTAGGAACCTCAACGCGTGATCTCATCAAATATATCCAAGAATATCGTGTATAATCATCCACAAACAAGAGAAAGTAACGAAATCCTCCCATGGAAGGGATTTGATATGGCCCCCATACATCAGTGTGAACAATATTAAAAGCAGTACTTCTTTTATTACTTGGTTTAAAAGACTGTCTACAATGCTTTCCTAACTGACAACTCTCACACTCCAAAGGAGATAATTGAACAAACTCAAACAACTTTGGGAAAAGACATTTCAAAGAATTAAAAGAAAGATGTCATAAGCGATTGTGCCAAGGCATAATCCGGTTTACTGACTCTGACCCACTACTACTGTTGTTGCTAACATGATGGCCCTAATGTTTTGGAATCTCATCAAGAAGGTAGACTCCATTCACCTCACGACCACTCCCAATCATCTTCTTTGACTCCAGATCCTGCAAAACATAATTACTAGGAAGAAAGATCACAATGTCAAAGAACTAACAAACAGTAGGTTGGTATGAAGTCTAGGGACATGTAAAACAGAGGGCAGAGTTACATCATTGGTCACTCTAACTGTCCCCTTCCCAGCAATGGGCATATGTGAACCATCTACTGTAGAGACTCTATCTCTACCAGAGCACAACTGATAGAAACTGAAATTGGTAGGGGCATTAGTCATATGCTCAAATGCTCCTGAGTCTATAATCCAGGGAGGTCCCTCCTAACCTGAAGTTGATGCAAGATTCGCATTTGCATATGAACTACTTGTTTGTGCAAAGGAAGTGGTGTACTTGGTTCCTTCATTCTGTTGTCCATCTGGAAGGCTAGAGTTGGGTGAATCTTTCTTACTCGTAAGCTGTTCAAACCTCTCCAATTCTGTTCTCACTACTACTACTGCAATGGATTCCCAATCAATTTGGGAGAGAGGGGCTGAAGTGTCTCCTGTAGTGGCTACATTTGCATTTCCCTTCTTGTTTCTTATCCGAGCAGGCATAAGATTTGGATGAAGCTTCCAACAAGTGTCCTTGGTATGCTTAGGCTTCTTGCAATAATCACACACCAAGTCCTTCTTATCTTCCCTTATAGTCTCACTACTCCCCCTGTCTCCATTCAACTTAGGTTTTGTTGTACCAACCATAGTCAACTGGTCAATCCCAGGCTGTCTCAACATTACATTCCTCCTACTCTCCTCTCCAGAGACAAAAGCATAGGCCTAAGAGAGAGTCACACCCTCCCTAGAAAGAATCTACTACCTAGCAATGTCAAATTCAGGGTTCAGTCCTGCCAAGAACTCAAAAACCCTATTCCTCTCTATCAGTTTGTGATAAGTTGCTGCATCATTTACACTTTCCCATACCACAGTTTCTAAGTGATCTATTTCCTGACATAGGGTTTTCAACATGGAAAAATACACAACAAGAGGTTTTTCTCCCTATTTCATACTTATCACTTGATTTCTTAACTGATAGGCTTTGGCTTCATTTTGCTTATGAGAGTAGGTTTCAATCACTCCATCCCAAATCTCCTTAGTAGTATTAGCCCATAGGAAATTTTTTGCAATATGAGGTAGTATAGAATTACACAGCCAAGACATTACCATGTAATTCTCTTGCACCCATCGGGAAGAGTCTATATCAGGTTTCTTCTCCTCTCCAGTGAGATACCCTAATTTTCCGCGGGCACCAATAGCCATCTTAGCCGATTGTGCCCACTCCAAATAATTTGTACCATCAAGTTTTACTGTAGTAATGATCTCAGACCCAAAAATATCACTACTACCTCCAACACCCAGTCCCACAATACCGGTAGATTTCATCTCGATATTCCAACTCTCGATTTTACTTCAAACAATTTAACAGTAAGAAAAAAATAAATTGGAGACCTTCAAAAAATAATTTAATTCCACACACAAAGAAACCAACCCTTCCAGAAGAATAAAACCCTAGCTGGAGGGAAATCTCTCTCCTCCCCACGCCTCCCAACAGAGAGAAAAGTGAATCGATCACTCCGAGAGGCCTAGAAATTTTCAAAAACCAAACAGTCCTCTTCAGAAAATCAAAAGAAAACTAACAATACCGGGGCGCCCAAGATCAGATCAAAAACAAAGAGTCCAACTTTTCTAGGACTCTTCCCCGTACTCCATTTCTTCCTGATTTTGATGTCGAATAGTAGATCACCTTCCTGATGTCTAGATCCCACCAAACACTCCAAGAACTGGGCAATCTATAGCAGATCAACCAGCCCTTTACTACTTCATGCAGTCGGCTGATCTAGGGCTGCATGAGAATGCTTCAAGAAACCCTAGTCGATGCTCTGATACCAAGTAGAAATCTGCTGAATTAAAAAAAATATATGAAAGAAAGTAGTTTCTTGAAGAGAGAAGGAAGAGAGGAGAAGAAGAGAAATTGAAAGAAAAGAGAGCAATAATCTGACCACCCCCTTCATTTATTATTTATACTAAAATAATAGAACAGTACAAAGACAACTATGCCCTTATAGGGTGGCAAAACATAAAACAGCATATATAACACTCAAAAAACAATAAAATTTAGACTCACATAACTATTGTGGTCCCCACCTCCTATCTAACAACTAACATAAAACATCTACTCAGAAAAACATCATAAAACTAATTAATCTTCAACAAGTAAGAATAAAATAGAATATATGCAATGTAAATTTAATAATAATAATAATAGGAGAGCAAATCAGAATACACTTACAATTGGAGACCAAGAGATGACTCAACATGACCTTTTTCGGTAACCTTAGTTCGACAACCCATAACAAGGGAGAGATTGAAGTGGATGTCACCCATAGAATTAGAACAAGATGGGCAAAATGGAAGAAAGCATCTGGAGTCTTATGTAATAGGTGAATACAACTTGGATTAAAAGGAAAATTCTATAAAACAATTGTAAGGCCAACAATGTTGTATGGAGCAAAGTGTTAGACAGTCAAAAAACAATATGCCCAAAAAATGAGTGTGGTAATCATATGCTGAGATGGATGAACGGAAAAAACTAGAAAGGATAGGATCAGAAAATTAAGTCATTCAAAGGAACCTAGGAGTAGCTCCAAGAGGTGATAAAATGAGAGAGTAGGCTTAGATGGTTCGATCATGTGTAGAGAAGACCACCTACAGCAGCTATAAGAAGGCCACTACATTTGCAGAGAATACAAAATCCCCTTACCTAAAGAAGCTGAAATCTTTGAGTACAAGAGCCATATATATAAGAAGGCTACTACATTTGCATAGAATCTGGGTATGTCCCACTCAAATGTACAGAGGTTCCTTTTTTTCTCAGATACACCAACAGATGGCATAAGGGATCAAAACCCATAAAATATGACCACAAGACATATGCAAACTTTGTCACAAAATGAGGAATGGCTAGGGAGGAACCAAACAAGAAACCAAAAAGCTACCAAAGGGGAACAGTTGAAGGGTATAGCAAAAATAAGTAATAAATGCAAGAGCATAATAGAAGCATGTTTGGTACCAGACAATTTTGATATTCATGTTTTGGGCACCAATATGATAAAATGTTTTTTTATCATTCAATATGGAAAAATGTATGGAAGTAATAATCACTGGCTTGCATGTCAATTCAACCCAAACAAATAAGAAAATAATAAAAAGAAACTAGTATAAGAATAATAATATTAATATTTAATACTATAAACCCATAATATGAACAATTTAGGCTAATAATATCTAATGTACTATTATCCATAACATAAAATAAAATATAAAATGACCTGTATTGATCATTTTGAGAGCAATACCCTATAAGATGTTATAGTTTTAGAAGTACAACCATCCAAAATGCCTTAACTGAGAAAAGGAAGGGGTGTACGTAGGCATGCATAAAAGCTTTTCAAAAATAAGAAAGAAAAAGTACCCAAGATTTCTGAAATCCAAACTCTAGAATCAGCCTCACAAGGGAGAAGAAAATGTGAATCAAAGGAGTTAATCACTAATATAAACTCATCAATCCATTCATCAAAAAAATATATATAAACTCATCAATCTCAAGATCTCTAAGACCTTTTCTCAAGCCCAAATCTCAAACCATGCCCTCTTAAGATGTGGTTGTCAACTCCAAAATGGTCATATTTTTGTGAAAATGCTATACGATCCTCCCAACCACCAATCTTCCCACAATTTGACATTTTGTCCAAACGCTGGATCAAACTTTGTGAATTTTGTGAATGAAGTCCATATCACATAAATTTCCTTTCCAAGGACAAAGTAATACTAGTATGGAATGCCAAGGAGAATCACTTTCCACTGAAAATCCCACAGCCATTTCCCAAGTAAAGTAATATCTTTATCCTTCATCCTTCCTAGTTCTAGTCCACAACTCTATAAGAAATGTGCAAAACAGCTTTCAGATCTATGCTATTAGTGGGATGATGATGGCAGCATAATGAAGATTTCCTACTTAAGTAAAATAAATGGTATACTTATCAAAAAAAATAAAATAAATGGTATTATAAGGACCACCACCTTTACATACCTTTGCATCAAGGCTGAAAAATAATAGAATGTACTCTGGAATAACTCTTAAAGAAGAAACAAGCTGCACTTTCCAACAATTTTCCAGTAAGAATTGAAAAGAAAAAAGGGAAATAAGTCACAGTATATTTAACTCATATGAAGAAACAGATAACAATAAATGTTCTGATCAGAAAAAGCATACCTGTAAACGTATGGCATCAGTGAGAACATTATTTTGATCTTCCAACATCGAAGATGCTTTCTCATAAAGATGACCAGTCATGGTATCAGAAAAACCAATTACAGTAGCACGAACAATGCACTGAAGTATAAGGTTCAAAATATTAATTTATTTCCAGATGAAACAGTAAAGAAATATGATGTTAGAAGAAGAAAAATAAGAAAGAAAAAAAGAACTGCATTCTCAACACAAATATAGGAAGTAGAGGCCAAACAGAAAGCCTCACACCTCCCAATTTCTATAAAGACAAAATGCCAACATAACAAATAGATAGATATCAGTTCAGTAATTGATAGACCAAAGGATAAATCAATCTGGAACAGAACTAAGTACATTATATTCTTATCACAGGAGGAATGTGAAACACATGGCTAACTTGACCCAGTATTTGAACTCCTGCAACACCTTGCCATCCAAAGAAATTTCAAAAGATTACGAAGAACAAATAAAATAGTGCATCAAGGATCAACAGAAAAATTATCTTAAAGGATTCAATACCTATAGTATTAGGAAATATTTAACAGACTCATTGATGAGAGACATATCAAAGCAGATTCTCATAGGTAATGAAAGGTATTGCTAAGCAAGCTCAGACCTCCTGCTTCACTATTAAAAGACACTTAGTTAATGCAATTAGGTGGTTCTATAGAGTGGGGACTGGGGTTTTGACATAATATAATACAAATACCTTTCCCTCAGAAAAAAAAAAAAAAAAAAACAGCTATAAAGTAGTCAACACTTTGTCTTTTGTCACCTCCCACTGCAGACTTTGTTGACCTTAATTTTGATGGAAGCCACCATGGTAATCCAGGTCTATCTGGAGTAAGGGGTGTTTTTAGAGATAATGAAGGAAATGTAACTGCTATGTTCTAGGGAACAGAGGGAGTGGGAGATTCAACTAGGGCTGAAATTCTTTGCAGTGATTCAAGGGGTGCAAATAGCTGAGGACTTGAATTTGGAAAAATTTATTGTGGAGGGGGACTCCAAGCTGATGGTGAGATGGTTACAGAATCTAGAGACTGTCATCTGGGAGTTTAGAGATGAGATTAAGAAATTTAGTTGGTTAACAGGTAATATGACATTGAAGATTCAATGGATGAGAAGATCGACTAATGGGATGGTTGATACCTTATCTATGCAAGGGGTTAACAACGAACACTTATTTTGGTCTCAGTTGTAATTTGTTCGTCTTTTGTTTCTTGATGTGAGAGGTAAAGCTCTTGCCTTCTCTTGGGATGCTTGTACTGCTGTATATATTGGTTCCACCAATGAAACTTAAAATCACTTATCAAAAAAACAAAAATTACTCTATTAGGGTCCTAGGTAATACAACTACCTTATTGAAGCACCTTGATAAAGTTCAGACCTGCACTAGAATTCAGTTAGAAATAGTAGTAGAAGAAGGTTAAAGGAGATAGAAGAGAGAAGAAGAAGAGAAGAGAAGACAGGAGAAGAAGAAACGGGTTCAACCAAGAGAGAAAGTCACTCTCTCTAGTCGGCGAGGTTATATTTATAGTTTTCTATAATAAACCAAAATATTTGTTATGCCCCTACTTAAGTATGAGACACATCACCTAACTTAAACATTACACCTCACACCAAAACATAAATAAAAAGACTAAACTACCCCTACACAGTCAGCACTAACACTCCCCCTCAAGCTGGTGAGTATATATCATATAGTCCCAGCTTGTTGCATATGCAGTCCACTCTTCCCGACTCAACCCTTTGGTGAACAAGTCTGCCCATTGACTTCCTATGTTAACATATGCAATATCTATCACTCCACTAAGCACCCTCTCTCTCACAAAGTGACAACCAACTTCTAAATGTTTTATTCTCTCATGAAAAACTTGATTAGAAGAGATGTACACTGCAGCTTGGTTGTCACAATAAAGCTTCACCGGAGTGTCAATCGAATACCCCATCTCCTATAGAAGATTTCTCAACCACACTAGTTTACAAGTTGTATGTGCCATGGCTCTATATTCAGCTTCTGCATTGCTTCTTGCCACCACTGTCTGCTTCTTACTCTTCCATGTCACCAAATTACCCCCAAGAAAGGTACAACAACCTATATTGGACCTTCTGTGATTCTATCAAATACAGAGCCAGCCCAATCAGCATCGATGTATCCCTCTATTTCAAGGTTTCCTCCACTCTTGTATAGCAAGCCACGACTAAGAGAACCCTTCAAATACCTTACAATCCATAGAACGGCATCCCAATGTGGAACCTGAGGATTTCGCATAAACCGACTCACCACACTAACTACAAATGAAATATATGGCCGAGTAATGGTTAGGTAGTTTAGCTTACCCACCAACCTCCTATACCTTCCGTGGTCCTTGAACTCCTCACCCACATCACTACTCAGCTTGGTATTTGGTTCCATAGGTGTTTCAGTAGGTTTTGCACCTAACAATTCTTTCACCTCCAACAAATCAAGAACAAACTTCCTCTAACACAAGTTAATACCTTGCTTAGACCTTGCTACTTCTATCCCAAGAAATATTGCAATTTACCAAGGTCCTTTGTCTAGAAGTGCTCCTGCAAAAAGGTCTTCAACCTATCACTAGTAATAACAATGTCTTCTACATATACCACCAGTAAAATCTTCCCAACATGTGAATCATAGCTGAATATTGAGTGATCAACTTGACATTGTGTCATGCCAAACTTCTTTATCACTTCACTGAATCTACCAAACCATGCACAAGGGGGCGACTGTTTGAGTCCATAAATGGCCTTCTTTACCCTACACACCTTACCACCATCCTCCCCCTGAGCAATAAACCCCGGTGGTTGCTCCATATAGACCTCCGCAAGGAAATCACCATGTAAAAAGGCATTCTTGATGTCAAGCTGAAACAAAGGCCAATCATACATAACAGCTAGAAATATCAAAACAAAAACTGAACCAATTTTAGCAACTGGAGAGAAGGTCTCGATGTAGTCAATAACATACATTTGGGAATATCCTTTAGCAACCAATTTTATCTTACACACCGAGCTGATATTTTTGGAAAATGATGACTTGGAACTTATAGACTCAGCCTAGAAGAAGCCCTCTCAAATTCTCTCTTTACCTAAGGAAATGGAGATTACCACAACTAGTATAGAGGAGAGGCAGGGGATACCGGTTCCCAAATATTCTCCCAATTCGCAAGAGCAACCTGGCAATGATAGAAGACTAAAAGAACAAGACACATCTCGGTCACTAATCACAGAGTCATCAATCAGGGGACAACTCTTAAAGGCAGATTCTAATGCAAGGACTAAAACAACACTTTGTCAACTCGTTTTTTGGTACTGATGTGGATTTTGTGCATGGAACAGATACCTTTTGCAGCTCAACTTGAAGCAGCAGCCATGGATGGAGAGTATTTAATTGGGGACAGGGAGGGCAAAAAACAAGAGGAAGAGGTGTGGAAAAGAAAATTCCAAGAAGAGGAGATAGAGAAGATCTGGGATCAGATCTGTACGCATTTGGAGGAATACAAGAAAAAAGAGGAAGCGGTAGAAAAGTATGAAGCTCAAGAAGGATCAGTTAAGACAGGGGTTCAAAGTAGCAAAAAAGTTAGAGATAAATCAATCTTGGAAAAGCTGCGAAAGGAGGAATTAGAGAGGATTTGGGGACAGATTTGTGCTTTCATTGAGGAGTATAGGCAAATAGAGGAATCTTTGGAGAAAAACCAAGGAATTTTGGAAAGGTGAAACATAACAAAAGCAGCCTTAAGCAGATCTGGAACAATTAACAACCGAAGGAAGAAGAAAAGATCAGAGGTGGAAAGGTTGATATTAGATATAGAAGGAGATTTGGAATTTAGTGGAAGAGGGGAGAGAAGGGACGTCTCCAAGTAGGGGCCTGATCTCAAAGGGGGATGCCAAATCTTTTATCTCCATGAAAATCATTAGTTGGAATGTGAAGGGGCTGGGGAGTGCTAGGAAAATAAGGCTAATTAAGGACATCCTTAAAAGGGAAAGGCCAGATATAGTGATGTTACAGCATACCAAATTAGCTGAAATTGAAGAAGCATTTGGAAATCTAGAGGAATAAGTTGGGTTTCAGCACCTTCTTGAGGGGCTTCGGGAGGTATTGCAACTTTTCGGAGAGAGGATGTTGTGGAGGTATTGGAGGAGCTAATAGGTAATTTTTCAGTACCATTAAAATTCAGGATGGTAGATGATGGATTTACTTGGGCACTAACTAATGTGCATGAACCAAGCAATGATAGAGAAATGAATGAATTTTGGGAAGAACTTTATAGGATTTAAGGGCTTTGGGGGGGGGGGGTTCAATGTAATTCGAATTACACATGAATCAAATAATCCCCAACAGGCCATTACAACCAGCATACGGAGATTCAATGATTTCATTAATAACTGTGAGTTGAAGGAACTCCCAATGTTGCAAGCTCTCTATACTTGGTCCAACTTTCAAGAAACACCAACCTACTCCAATTAGATAGGTCCCTTTTCAATGAAAGCTGGGAAAACAAGTGGGCAGATTTGATAACAAGAGCTCTACCTAGAGTCACATCTTACCATTGCCCCTTTGGCTTAGGGGGTAAGATTTCACAAAAAACTAAAAAGATTGAGAGCACATGTGAAGGATTGGAATAGGGAGCATTTCGGAAGAATAGAAGAAATGAAATCCTCTTTGATGACCCAAATAGAGGAATTGGATGTGGAGGAATCCCAAAGAGTCATAAACTCTTAGGAAAGAGATCGGAGATGGAAACTAAAAAGAGAGTTAGATGAAGTCATCTTGGGAGAAGAAATTTCTTGGAGGCAGAAGTCTAGATGTAAGTGGCTCAAGGAGATGGAAATACTAAATTTTTTCATGAACCAGCCAATGGAAGGAGAAGGAAAAAGCTAGTATCCAAACTAGATGTGGATGGACTAGTCCTTGATTCCCAAGAGAGGATAGCCAATTGTTTTGTTGACCATTTCAAATCCATCTTGAGGAGACCCCTAGGACCTAGAGTGGAGTTGGAAGGTGTGACTTGGCAGAGGCTTCTAGAAGAGAGTAGAAGCTGGTTGGAAAGGAATTTTGAGGAGGAACAAATTAGACAAGCCATTTTCTCCATGAACATATCTAAAGCACCAGGGCACGATGGATTTACAATGGTTTTCTTTCAAGATTGTTAGGACATAGTCAAAGAAGACTTGATAGAGGTTTTCAAGGAATTTGAGGATAATTCAATGATTAAGCATGGAACTTTTAGCCTCAATTCCCAAGAAGAAAGAGTCGAAGCATCCAAAGGACTTTGGACTTATTAGTTTGGTGACTAGTGTATACAAGATTGTGGCTAAGGTCTTATCTTTGAGGATCAAAAAGGTGCCTCTTTGTCTTATCAGCCAAGCCCAAGGTGGGTGAGCATTCGGTTTATTCGGTTAAAAACTAAACCGAATAAACCAAAATGTTAAAAACCGAAACCGGGACCAAAATTTGGAAAAACCAAAATTTTCAGTTCGGTTTTTGGTTATTTCGATTAAAACCGATTTTTAATAATGTACACTTTATTATATATATTATAAAATATAATATATTATATATTATATATTATAAAATATATATTATGAAATCAAATTTCAATGTATTATATATTAATTATAAATATATTATATATTATATGTTACATATTATATATGTAATTCTAATTCTAAAAACCGAAACCAAAAACCGAAATAACCGAACCTATTTAACCTAAAACCAAAAAAACAAACTGAAAAAAACAAAACCGAAATTTTCGGTTCGGTTTTCATTTTTAACCGAATAGTGCTCACCCTAGCCCAAGGAGCTTTTGTTCAGGGAAGACAAATAGTAGATCAAATTCTAATAGCAAATGAATGTGTGGAGGAGATGAGGAGATCGGGTCATCAAGGTTATGTTGGTAAAATGGATATTGAAAAGGCCTACAACCTAGTGGATTGGGGTTTCTTATTTCTCGTGCTAAGGAAGTGTGGATTCGGGGATAGATGGTGCAAATGGACAAATGGATGCCTTTCCTCTTGCCATTACTCCATCCTAGTCAATGAGGTAGTTAATGGTTTTTTCCCAACTAGTAGGGGTCTGAGACAAGGTGATCCCATGTCACCTTACCTATTCACTCTAGTTGCCAACGCTTTTAGTAGAATCCTCCCATAAGCAGATAGGGTCGAGTCTTTATGAGGGTGGAGAATAGGTAGAGATAGAGTTTCAATTAACCATCTTCAATTTGCAAATGACATGATAATTTTTTGTGAAGGTTGTGATCTGATGGAGGTAAGGATTCTGAAGGATTTAATAATTCACTCTGAGAAGGCCTCAAATTTGAAGATAAATTTTGAGAAGAGTTGTGTTGTGGAAATAAATTTGAACAGAGAGGAGATGGAGTCTATAGCAACCTCTTTAGAATGCACTTGGTCTCAGTGGCCTTAATCCTACCTAGGACTTCCCTTCGGTGCAAATCCAAAGGAAAGTAGGTTCTAGAACCCAGTGGTGGAAATTTGAAAAAAGATTGGCAGCTTGGAAGAGAAACTATATTTCATTGGTGGGTAGAGTTATTCTGATTAAGGCAACTTTAGCTAACTTGCCATTATACTTCCTGTCAGTCTTTAGAATTCTTAAAAGGGAGGCAAAGAGGTTGGAAAAACTGATGAGGGACTTCTTACGATAACCTAGAGAAGAGAAAAAAGATCACTTGATTAGGTGGGAGATGGTCAGTCGAAGCGAAAAAGAAGGAAGCCTAGGCTTAGGGAATGTAGTGAGCAAGAATGAAGCTCTTTCACGTAAGTGGCTTTGGAGGTGACCCCTGGAGAAGGAAAGGTTGTGGCATGAAGTAGTGAAGAGTATATATGGCTATTCTGAATCAAGTTAGAATGTGGGGGTATCTCGAAGGGCTTTGCTCACAACACCTTGGAAGGTTATTTCTGGCATTCTCCCCAAATTCCTTATGTTTGTAAGGTATGATGTTTGTTCTAGAAACTCCATTCTTTTTTGGGAAGATATTTGAGTGAGCACTCAACCCCTAAAAGACTGTTTCCCTTCTCTCTATTTCATGGTCCCCCCCCCCCCGGGGTTCTCCCTCTGGACCCCCTAACCTGGATAAAAGGGTTTGGTCTCTAACCCCGGTTGGCTCCTTCACTTGTGCATCTTTCTTTAAATCCCTTTGCTCCAACCCTTCCTCTCAAGCCTTCACCATTAAAGAGGTCTAGTCAAGGCCAATACCCCCTAAAATAGCAGTGTTCTATTGGGAAGCCTATTATGGTAAGATCAATACTGTGGAAATTTTGCAAAAGAAGAAACCTTATATGTGTTTGTCCCCAAATTGGTGCTTTATGTGTAAAGTGAATGGTGAGGAGTGTAACCATTTGCTGATATCATGTTCTTTTGCTGCCAATATATGGAACTAGGTTGTTTCATTATTTGGGTGCGGGTGGAACATGCCCCCCGAAGTAAAGTTGTTGTTCATTCCGTCTGCCTTTCGAAGAATGACAAAAAGAGGGAAACTAATGTGGAAATGTATCAGAGCTGCTACCTTGTGGACGTTATGGGAGGAGAGAAATGCTAGAATATTTCAATAAAAGGAAAGAAGTCTTGTTGAAATCAAGGAGTGCATAATGACAAGGACAGCCTCTTGGCTGAAATCTTCATACTCGTTGGCAAATTACTCCTTTGATGACCTAAGGAGAAATTGGGCAGCAGTGACTTCTACAGTCTCCACAAAGAACAAACCACAAGTTGAAAGGAAACCTCCACCGGATGGAGTGGTAAAATTGAATTTTGATGGTAGCTGCCAAGGTAACCCAAGGCCATCCAGAATAGGAGGGATTTTGAGAGACAAAGACAGCAACATGTTGTCTTTATTTTCAGGACCAGTGGGTGTTGGTGATTCCGTAAAGGCCGAGATACTAGCAGTGACACAAGGTATACAGATGGCCAAGCAACTTGGAGTGAACAATTTGATAGTAGAAGGGGATTCCAAGGTAGTAGTGGGTTGGTTGACAAGTCCAGAAACAGCTTGTTGGGGCTACAAGGATCTATTAAAGAAAGTTAAATGAATGACAAGAAATATGACAGTCAAGGTTCAGTGGGTCAACAGATCAGCAAATGCAATGGTTGGTTCTCTGGCCAAGCAAGGGGTATCAAGGGGAGATTTGTTTTGGGCTACCTTGTAATTGTGTTTCAGGCTTGTGTATGTTTAGTGTTTATGTTTCAGCCCTTGGAGGAGGCAACACCTCGTGCCTCCTAGGCTGACTGTACTTTCTTTATTTGAATTAATAAAACTACTCTCACTTATCAAAAAAAAAAAGACTCCTTTGGCAACCAGTCGAGCTTTCAACTGCTCTACACGGCCAACAGGTAAATACTTAACAGTGTATACCCACTTACAACCTACAGCATGTTTACCAGGGGGTGGCGTGGTGAGATCCCACATACGATTACGAGCCAAAGCTAAGAGTTCTTCCATTGCATGGCGCCACCCTGGAGATGCAAAAGCTTCCTAGACATTCGTACGAACATAAATAGAAGACGACATAGAAACAAATTGGCGATGGGAAGCAGAAAGGTGAGATACAGAAACATAATTTGAAATGTGATGAAGTGTGCAACAACGCTTACCTTTCCACAAGGCAGTAGGAAGATCAAGGTCAAAAATAGGTGGGGCTGGTGTGGGAACAACTGTCGGATCTGTCGACGGTGAAGAAGCTGGAGGAGGAGCAGTACATGTCATCGATGCATATACACTTGGCAGATGGGTGGCCATTCAACAGGAAGCTACACTAGAGGCACAGACTTTGTCACAACTAGAACAAGTGGGATGGGGTCCTCAATAGGAATTGGAAGAGGAAGAAGAGGTGGAGAAGAAGAAGAAGAGACATCACCTAACCCAGAAAAAGATGGAACAAACTCAAAGAAAGTAACATTAGAGCACGCAAAGGAACATCAAGGACTGAGGTTATAACACTTATACCCTTTCTAGGTCCAAGAATAGCCAAGGAAGATACACTTAGTGGACCGTGCATCTAATTTGTCCATTTCAGGTCCAAGAATATGGACAAAATATACACACCCAAAAACCCTAGGAGTAAAAGGTAATGAAGACAAGAGAGGAAACAAAGTGGTGAAAGGATAATGACCTTCAAGGATGGGCATGGGTATCCAGTTAATGAGGAAGCAAGATCTAAGTACAGCATCACTCCAAAAACGTTTGGGTACATTCATATGGTGCAAAAGGGACTGAACAGTTTCCAAAAGATGGCGGTTCTTTTTCTCAGTCACCCCATTTTGCTGTTGGTGTAGGTACATGAGGTTTGATGGATAATGCCATGTTGTTCCAAATACTACTGAAACAGTGTATAAAAGTATTCTCAACCATTATCAGAAAGAAGAATCTTAATGTGTACACCAAATTGGTTGCGAATTTCAGCAAAAAAAAATTGGAAAAAGGAAAACAACTCACTCCTCTCTTTCTTAAGGTAAAGCCATGTCATCCTTGAATAATCACCAACAAAAATAACAAGGTATTTGTAACCATTGTATGACACTATTTTATTTGAAACCAAAACATTTGAATGAACTAAAGAAAAAAGACTCGACATACGGATATCAACCCTAGGACTAAAGGGAATACGATGATGTTTCTCCAAATGACACGACTTACAATCCAAAACATAAAGGCGACTAACCGACAGAACAAGTGACTTCAATACTTTAAGTGATGGATGACCAAGTCTATAGTGCCACTGAAGTGGAGAAAGAGATGTCTGAAGAACTGTTGACGAACCACCACCACCATCAAAATAATACAGTCCACCAGCTTCATGCCCTCCACCAATCTTCATCCCCGTCTTGAGATCCTAAAAAACACAAGAAGGGTAAAAGGTGATAGAACAATTAAGAGACTTGGTCATCTTACTAACAAACATAAGATTAAAAGGAAATTTGGGAACATACAAAACTAAGGACAAGGATAAAGGGTCTATGTCAACATTACCAACACCACAAATAGAATATGTGAAACCATTAGCAAAGGTAATAGAGTGTGACGAGGAGCTCTGAGAAAGGGAAGAAAACACACCCAAAGTCCTAGTGATGTGATCGGAAGCTCCAAAGTCGATAATCCAATGGGTGGGTTTGGATGCCAGACAATCCATACTTGAAAGTGCAAGGGGTAGCTATATTCTATTGTGGCGTGGCTTACATAAACCGTTCATACTCATCATCTCCTTCCCGGAGACATTCGTAGATGTAGAAGGCATCTGATCAACTTGTTGAATATCCTATCTTGAACTACCATCACTGGCCACTACATGACTTGACCAAGTTGAAGGTGGGCCATGCAAATCATAACAAAAGTTGATAGTGTGCCCTTCCATACCACAATGTGTACACCTCCTCGAACCATTACTACGTCCTCTGCCACGAGCTCCCCCTAAATCTCGACCTCCAATACATCCACCACCACGACTACGACCATACATGGGTCTAGAACCACCACTACGACCATACATGGGTCCGCTACCACCACTACGACCAGGCTAAACCCCCCAAGCTCCACCATTAACTCCATGACCTCTCCCTCTCGTCACTGCAAAGGAAAACCTGTCAGAGATATTAAAATTCTCTATAGGTCCAACAAAAATCCTCCCAAGTCGAGCAAACACCCCTTCTAGAGAAGGAAGAGATGACCCACCTAAACCTATGCTCTCAGTGATTCATATTCAGGTTTCAACCCTTCTAAAAATCTCGTTACATCTAGTTGCTCTCTTTGTTATTGCTGAATCTTAACATCAGACATGAGGGGATGGTACACATTCAACTCATTACGAAGATTCGTCGTGCTAGCATAGTATTCCTCAAGACTTTGATTACCCTGTTGTAGATTAAAGTACTCTTGATAAAGCTGATACACTCTAGTAGTATTGTCTTGTCCAGAGTACGAAATCTTGGCATGGTTCCAAATCTCCATGGATGAATCTAAGAACATAAAATTCACACTGATCTTGGGTTCCATACTATTCCATAACCAGGTCATAATTTGTGCATCTTCTTGTTCCCAACCACTATACTCCTAAGAATCAACGGGAGGTTTTTCTTCTCTTCCATGCTTCACTTTCTTCTTAGCCCTAAGAAAGTCCTCTACAGATTTTGCCTAAGGCATATAGTTCTCCCCATTCAATTTGATAGAAGCCATCTGAACATTCAGGTAATCAGTGGGAACCATAACACTAAATTTGTGTTCACTACTGTCTCCCATATCTGAATTGTTTTTTCTTTCCCTTTCCTTTTTTTCCTCTCACCTATATATCACACTTTTAATTCACTCCTCACCACACTACACACTAATGACAGGTTATTGATGAAAATACCTACAGTCATAGTTCTCAACAATAACTATCACTGATATTCTTCTCTCAGCACACCAAAATTACTTGAATACACACCATGACCATAGCAACACCCAAACCACTAGATTCACACTGTAACACCCATACAGCACACCTATTTGATCAACAAAAAAACAACCTGCACTCGACTGTCCACTGCACCACCTGAAACAACCCTCTCCGTACCATCAATTAGAGGGCTTCCTACAAACACCCACTAAACCACTGACCAGAGGCATGAAAACCTCCAAAGGTAAAGGGTGATCATTCCTTTTCAGCCTTTTTTCTTATCTCCAATAGGTGATGAAGAAATCTAGAAAACCCTAGGCTAAATGGTGATGGAAAAGAATTCTAGGCACATCTGAATTTGTCATAGTGGCTCTGATACCATGATAAAGTTCAGACCTGCACTAGAATTTAGTTAGAAATAGTAGTAGAAGAAGGTTAGAGGAGATAAAAGAAAGAAGAAGAAGAAGAAGAAGAGAAGAGAAGACAGGAGAAGAAGAAACTGGTTCGAACAAGAGAGAAAAGTCACTCTCTCTAGTCAGCCAGGTTATATTTATAGTTTTCTATAATAAAGCAAAAGGTCTGTTATGCCCCTACTTAAGTATGGGACACATAACCTAACTTAAACATTACACCTCACATCAAAACATAAATAAAAAAACTAAACTACCCCTACACAGTCGACACTAACACACTTCACCTCCCAAAAATACTAAGTGATGGGAAAAAACACAGAGAAGATTGAATTACATAGGAAACTTAACCAAGTTTTAACATCAGGGTTAACTGACCTCCACATAATGGTTACTTAACCTACATACTGAAAGAAACTAGACCAATTTGTCCTTAAAATAGATTTTAATAACCCAAACAAATTTTCAGTCAAGCAAGGGTTTTGAAATAAAAGAACCTTGGGAAAAAAATTATTTAAAACAAAAAAAGGAAATGACAAGGTATGAAAATTGGATCCTAACCAATTTAATTTGAATCATGTCAATTAATAAACTATATGATATTAACAAATCAAATAATAGGATCAAAACAATAATCAAAAGATTCTTTTATATATAAGCATTGAATAAGAAGCCTTAGGGTTCATTTCAAAAATCATATTGTAAATCATACAATTTCTATAACTATGCTTCATATAGGCTTATTTGGCTAGTATTAAAGCACCTTGTTTTGATATGTCTAGTCTAAGAAATCCTAAAGACTAACTACAGAGTATAAACAGTAAGGGGGTGTTCTGTGTGTGGATGAGAAATTGAGTGGTCTGGTCCACACCACACCACATCATAGTCCACAACTGTTTTGAACAATGGACAAACTGTGGGGACTGGACCAATGTACACCCATAGTGGCGTTCTATAGGTGTAGTGTAAACCATTCCACCACACCTCTTGATTCCATGTATCCCATATACAGTTTATGAAGTGATCTACACAGTCGATTATAAACGTTTAATTTTTACATTTTATATGATAAATAAATTGAAAAAGGCATCGATAAATTAATAATAACCAATAAATATTAAATTTAATATAAAAAATATAGTCAAATAATTAAAAAATATAAATTATTATTTTATTGATGAAAACTTTAAAAAATAATATTTAAATAAGTGAAAAAAGAGTGGAGAAGGAGCACTAACGGGCTTGTGCTAGAACTAACATTAAAATTATTATTTTATTGATAAAAATATTAAAAATTAACATTATAAAGAAAAGTATGTAGAGATGTATTGTATTAAAATAGAGTGTTGAAATGTTGTGGACCGATCACATCCACGAGATATATGTGTTGTCGAGATTTTGGATTGTAGACAGAGACAATCCATGACATATTATGGATCAGTCCTGTCCACAAAAAACCGAATGATGTGGCCATCCCGTGGCAAGGATCAAAACGGACCGTCCATGAGATGACCATGGTTCCGAAAACCACCTAAGTCTCTAAAACTGATTAAAACTCATAAAAAACTTCTAAAAGTAAAGCCTTTGACCCAATACATGTTTGAGACAGCTTTCTACAAAGAAAATAATTTCTGAACCAATATCCTCAAACAATAAAAATCTAATCTAAAAGATTCAAATAAACCCTAAACATTGAATGTCATCAAAAATCCATAGGTTGTCCATATGTTTCCCAGAACTAAGCTCATGGCAGAATTGCATGAACTTGTGAGCTTGGGGGATAGGTAATTGAATAATTTTTCTAATAATATTAAAATCAAGCTGAATGAGTATGCTTTGACACCTCCAGTTTCAGGTTACAAATAATGATGGACTTGAGACAGTTACTCTATCCAAATTCCAGTTAAGGACTAAATAGTTCGCTAAAATTTTGGCATGGAATTCTAGCAGGTTTTTCCAAGGGTTTAGCAGTAGACTTTAGCCCACTGTAAACATGCTGAAACCCATGTGAGGTGAGGTTATTGGAAAAGGCTAAAGGTTATACACCATGTCTGTGTGCAGTGAAGTCCACTGATAAACCCTCTGTGGTGCCTGCTAGCATGCTTCACTTTTGAACATCAGTTTTTTTGAACCGTTGAACACCACTTCACCAACCTTGGTAAAAACTAGTGAAGACACCAAGGAGTAAACAAAACATATAGATCAACAAATTCCTGAAAACTTAGTTGTTGTTCATGTAGAGAACAGGGAAGTGGGCCCCACTGCAGTGGTCCCCACTGTGTTCGTAGGACAGCAGTGTAGTTATTTGCTTCAGTTATAGTAGTGTCAGTTTGAGTCAGTTTGTTAATTCAGTTGTTACTTATTTCAGTTTTTATTTACTTTATTTATTATGTAAGTACCAAGGGCAGATGTGTCCTTTCCATTATGTACTAAACATAACCTATAAATATTAAGAGAGTGGCGGCGGCAAATCTGTTAGAATCTGTCCCTCCTTTCAACAACTTGTGTACTCTTGCTTCTCTTCTATTCTCTCTCCTTTCTCTCACTTTCTCTTCTAATTTGCAAGCCTAAAACCTTTTAGGATTCAAGACTGATTACAGTATTGATCATCTACTTGGTATCAGAGCCTATCTAGGGCTTCTCATGTGTGTCTAGTCCAGCTGACCACATGAGGACTAGCTAGGGCTGGAAGCTTTGAAAAAGTTTTTCAGTGGCTGAATCTTGGAGATAACCAGGAGAGGTTCACAGCAGTTGAAGACTTGTCGTAGCTTGCAGAGAGTTGGTAATCAGGAAGCGGCAGCGAAGGTTAGGGTTCAGGTAACCAGTAAACCGAAGACAGGTAATCAGTAAGTAAGTTTTTTTTACAGAGTTTTAGAGACTGCAGCCAACCGAGATAGGTTGAACCTATCTAGAACGAGGGGCCGAACTATGTTCAAGTTTGTTCTAGGGTTTGGCTTGCCGAACTGTGTTTAAGTTTGTTTCTAGGGTTTGACTGTTGGGCCGAACCCTCCTCTTCAAAGGTGATTAGTTTTTAGGGTTTCATATTGCCCTACGACAAGTCCCACTTGTGCGGACTGCTTGGAGAGTGCAGCTGAGCACTTACTTCAAACCTACAGTTGAAACCATATTTTTGCTCTAGCAGTAGTGGGCCCCACAGTAATGATTTCAGAAAATAGCATCTCAGATTGATAGGCTGCCTGGTAATGTGCATGCCGATTGATTTCAGATCAGATTTAAGTTGATTTCTTGCATATATTGTGATAGGCGATTGATTTCAGATCAGATTTGGGTTGGTTTCAGATCGGATCAGATCAGATCAGATTTGTGTTGGTTTCGGATCAGATTTCAGACTTACTTACTTGACTCTGTTTTCTGGTATAATTGCTCTAACAGTTTGTAGCCACTGAATCTTGATCAAAGATGGAGTTTAAGGGTCAGGGAGAAAGTAATTTTGGAAACCACAGTTATGGTAATGTATCTGAAACCGGGTTACAAATTACAACTATGAGATTTGATGGGTCAAATTATTTGGAGTGGGCGCAATCAGCCATGATGGCTATTGGAAGAAGGGGAAAACTGGGTTACCTCTAGGGAGATGTGAAAGAACCTTCCAATGAGGACCCAACATACACCAAGTGGGTTCAAGAGAACTATTTAGTTATGGCATGGTTGTGTAATTCTATGCAGCCACATATCATCCGAAATTACTTGTGGGCAAAGACAGCCAAAGAGATATGGGATGTTGTGAAAGAAACATATTTCCAACCCCTTAATGTTGCCAGAGCCTATGAACTGAAGTGTGAGGTGAACAGCCTTAAACAAGGAGAGAAGCCAGTTTCTGTCTACTTCTCTACCTTGAAATCCTTGTGGCATGAGATTGACCATCTAGAGACCCTTGAGTGGGAGAGTCCTAAAGATGCACAGACTCACAGAAAGCAAGTCGAGACGAATAAGGTATTTGAGTTTCTGGCTGGTTTGAATTCAGAATATGACATTGTGCGACAACAGATATTGACAAGAGATGGTGTGACCCTTTCTCAAGCATACTCCCTGGTGCATAGCAAAGAGACCAGGAGGAAAGTTATGATGCAGCCTCAGCCCTCTTTCCCAGCCTTGACAGCTATTACACCCAAGCCAGGGGGTGACTCAAAAAGGGACCGGAAGAATGAAGATAAACGGGATCTGGTATGTGAACATTGCAAGAAACCCAAGCACACAAAAGATACTTGTTGGAAGCTACATCCTCACTTGGTCCCAGCAAAACTAAGAAATAAGAAGGGTAATGCTCATACGGCAGTGAACACTGATTCAACATCCTCATCAGGCACATCCCTGGAGACTTTAGCTACTGTTCGGGCTGCCCTCATACAGTTGGAAAAGGAAGTTGGGAGTTCAGCTCAGCCATCTCAGTCACCATCAGCTCCTGCCACATCTGCATTTGCACATTCAGGTACTCGAGCCTCAGCTTACCATGCTTCAGCTCCAGGTAATATTGATCACTGTTGGGTAATAGATCCAGGTGCATCTGACCATATGACTAGCTTGCCATCTTTGTTCACTTCTTATCACTTGTCCTCTGGCCGAGATAGAGTATCCATTGCTGATGGCTCTCTTGTTCCCATTTCGAGGAAGGGGGACATCAAGCTATCGGATACTATCTCTTTATCTTCTGTCTTGCATGTTCCTAAGCTTGATATTAACCTGCTTTCAGTTAATAGTATTACCAAACACATGAACTGCTCAGTAACCTTTTTCCCTGACCGATGTGTTTTTCAGGATTTGGAGACGAGGAAGGTGATTGGGATTGGCCGTGAGACGAACGGGATCTATCTGCTTGGAGAGAGTTCTCGTCAGGAGGAGTCAGTGGATAAGAAGTCTTTTGTGTCCCAGTCTGTGAGTTCGGTTATGCCAAAGCATAACCGATTAGGTCATTTGTCTTTTAAGTCTTTGAAGAGTATGTTTCCTGCTTTATTTGAGTCTGTTGAGTTATCAAAGTTGAGGTGTGAGAGTTGCGAGTTTGCCAAACATTGTAGGACCTCTTATTCTTTAAGTAATAAAAGGAGTAATTCCTCTTTTGATATTGTGCATACTGATGTTTGGGGGCCATATCATATCTCTTCTATGGGTGGGTACAGATATTTTCTATTGTTTGTTGATGACCATACCCGGTTTTCTTGGATCTATCTTATGCGTTCTCGGGATGAGGTTCCTACTCTGACCCAAAACTTCCATCAGATGGTTCTCACTCAGTTTGGGACCAAAATCAAAAGTCCTTAGATCTAATAATGCAAAGGAATACTTTGCTCAGCCATTGACCTCCTACCTTCTTAGCCATGGAGTTATTCACCAGAGCACTTGCCCTTATACACCACAGCAGAACGGCGTTGCCGAAAGGAAGAATAGGCATATCTTGGAGGTGGCTAGAAGCATTATGTTTACCTCCAATGTACCTATTCGCTTCTGGGGTGATGCTATCCTCACGGCAGTTTATCTCATTAATTGAGTTCCTTCCCGGGTCCTTGATATGAGAACCCCCTTTTCCCTTCTATACCCAGACGAGGAGTTGTTCATTGTTCCCCTTAAAACCTTTGGTTGTACCTGTTTCATTCAGCTACTCGGGCCTCATCATTCCAAATTTGAACCTAAGGCATCCAAATGCATTTTCCTTGGTTATGCACAAACTCAAAAGGGCTATTGCTCCTATGATCCGGTTTCAAGGAAACGGTTTGTCTCCATGGATGTCACCTTCTTTGAGGAGACACCCTAATATCCTAGGGTTTCTCCTCAAGGGGAGAGCAGTGAGAGTGGGGTTGTTTTGAGTTTCTTTCCTCAGAGGGAGAGAAGTGAGAGTGGAAGCGGGGCTGGTAGAAGTGGGGTTGTTCCTTTACCTATTCCACTGGGTAATGAAGGTTGTAGTGGTGAGGGTGATCATAGGGAGCCGGAGTTGAAAGTCTATCACAGGCGATGCAGGCAGGTTGATCCTAGTCTTCGACAGTCCCGGCCAGCTCCAGTTCCTTCTGCGCCTCCAGATCTAGAGCCTACTGAGATACCTCTCACTGTTGCCACTTCCCCTCCTGTGAATGACCTTGATCTCCCTATTGCCATTCGCAAAGGGAAACGACATTGCACCACTTCTACAGCTCACAGCATCTCACAGTTCTTATCCTATGATCGTCTATCACCATCTTACCGGTCCTATCTCATTTCCATTGCCGATGTCCCTATTCCAAGAACAGTGCAAGAAGCCTTATCAGTTCCAGAATGGAAAGATGCAATGCAAGTCGAAATGGATGCACTGTTGAATAATAATACTTGGACACTGGTTGACCCACCAAAAGGAAAGAAACCGGTGGGATGCAGATGGGTGTTCACTGTGAAGCATAATGCTGATGGCTCTATTGAAAGGTACAAAGCCCGGCTGGTTGCAAAGGGGTTCACTCAGACTTATGGTATAGACTACTTGGAGACCTTTGCCCCAGTAGCCAAGATGACCACCATTCGAGTTTTGTTATCCCTTGCAGCAAATCATTCTTGGCTCCTGTTTCAGATGGATGTTAAAAATGCCTCTCCAATGCAGTTGCCTCCTAGATTCTATGATACAGAGACAGGTAAGAAGGTTTGCCGACTGAACAAGGCATTGTATGGTTTGAAACAGTCACCTAGAGCCTGGTTTGATAGGTTCAGATTAGCCCTTGGAAGGTTTGGTTATGTACAGGCCCAGTCAGATCATACACTATTCATCAAGAGGTGGAGTCCTCTCTGACACTACTAGCAGTATATGTTGATATTGTGGTGACAGGAAATGACAGTCATGAGATTGAGTCCCTCAAACAGCTCCATTAAGAATTTGAGGTGAAAGATCTTGGTGCACTACGGTAATTTTTGGGTATTGAGGTTGCTAGATCCAAACAGGGGATTTTTATCTCTCAGAGAAAATATGTTCTAGATCTGTTGGCGGAAACTGGAAAGTTGGGTGTTAAGCCGGCCGATACACCCATCGAACAAAATCACAAGATTAGTGCAGAGGGTGGGGACTTGAAGACAAAGTTATGTTCCAACGGTTGGTTGGAAAGCTTCTATATCTCTGCCTCACTCGACCGGATATCAACTATGCAGTTAGTGTTGTTAGCTAGTACATGCACTCCCCTAGAACTTCTCATCTTCTTGCGGCAGAGAGAATATTAGCATACTTGAAGAGATGCCCGGGTAGAGGTATATTGCTCAAGAACAATAATCACATGAGGGTGGAAGTCTATACAGATGCCGATTGGGCTGGAAGTGTTGATGACAGAAGGTCTACCTCTGGATATTATGCCCTGGTGGGAGGTAACCTTGTCTCTTGAAGGAGTAAGAAGCAGAGTGTTGTTTCCCGCTCCAGTGCTGAAGCGGAATACAGGTCAATGGCTAATGGAGTGGCTGAAATCTTATGGGTGAGGTCACTACTTGAAGAGTTGGGTATTGACTATGAAAAGCCTTAATGTTGTATTGTGATAATCAGGCAGTTATTAATATAGCCCACAACCCAGTGCAGCATGACAGAACTAAACATATCAAAGTTGATCGACATTTTGTGCGAGTAAGGATCACATCACAAGAAGTGTCTTCCGTACATCACATCTAATATGCAGCTCGCGGATATCCTCACCAAGGTTGTACCAAGGAAGAAGTTAGAGACAGATCTATCCAAGTTGGGCATGATAGATATCTACTCCCAACTTGAGGGGGAGTGTAGAGAACACTGATGTGGGCCCCACTGCAGTGGTCCCCACTGTGTTCGTAAGACAGCAGTGTAGTTATTTGTTTCAGTTATAGCAGTGTCAGTTTGAGTCAGTTTGTTAATTCAGTTGTTATTTATTTCAGTTTTTATTTACTTTATTTATTATGTAAGTACCAAGGGAGATGTGTCCTTTCCATTATGTACTAAACATAACCTATAAATATTAAGAGAGTGGCAGCGGCAGATCTGTTAGAATCTGTCCCTCCTTTCAACAACTTGTGTTCTCTTGTTTCTCTTCTATTCTCTCTCCTTTCTCTCACTTTCTCTTCTGTTTTGCAAACCTAAAACCTTTTAGGATTCAAGACTGATTACAGTCTTGATCTTCTACTGTTCAAATTACTAGAAAGTTCTGATGCTTTAGAAGAACAAAAATATTAGTTCCAATCATGACATGAACACATTACCAAT
Source organism: Nelumbo lutea (assembly GCF_056320005.1). Taxonomy (NCBI): domain Eukaryota; kingdom Viridiplantae; phylum Streptophyta; class Magnoliopsida; order Proteales; family Nelumbonaceae; genus Nelumbo; species Nelumbo lutea. The sequence goes on from NC_142687.1 coordinate 9,045,611, forward strand.
AACACCTAAAAAACAAGCAAAAGATAGAATACATGGAAAATACATCTAACGATAACAATTTATGAATGTAACAACACCAAAAGCCCAAACAAAAAAGGATTTGGCCATATTTAGTAAGGTATATAACAAAATATAATTCCAAAAATTTTGAGTTCTTATTAACAAGAAGTATAAAAAGATAATGTATACAATGAAAAACAAATATGGAACATATAATCAGATCATACCAGTCCTGATGCATTCTGCAAAACCAGAAATCTCTCCCAACTGGCAGTGGATCTTTGCAGGCCATTATCATTAGTCCAATATGCTAGGCCATCACAACTGCTCAGCTCCCACTTCAAACAAAGAGAAGATGAGTTTGCAAAAGCCTTTCCAGAATTATGGATACCAACTGCAGCTACACGAATAGTACAGCCATTTGCAACAGTAATAGGGGTAACACGAATCCTCCCTGGATTACGATCAGCTTGTCTTGCAGACCACACAAGATCAAGTGCATTCACTGAAAAACATGGAAAAACAATTAAATGGCAACCTCATTCTTTCTTCCTTTTTTAAGGGCTTGGGGGAAGGGGACATTTAACAGCATGTCAGTGACAAGTGGCAAATCTTTAAGTACAAGTGTAAATATTTGAGGATACTTCCTAGCTCTCCAAACATACCAGGCTCATTAGCAATCAGTGTGATTGAGGCAGGAAAGCTACATGTAAGGGACAATTCCGATTTTGCTATAGCTGGCACTGGATGATCATCCCCAACTAAGTTGCTACGTGAAAATACTAGTTTCTATGACATGAAGCAAGACGAAGAAATTATGAACATATAAGTTTTGTAACTTAGGAAATAGTAAGGCAAATTAGCCAAAGTATAAAATAACAGGGCCTTACATAGTTTCCCAATGCGTGGCATAAAACTCCATATACACCATCACTACTGGTAGATGCCTGATGAACAATTACTTCATCCTTGAGAGGATTATATTCTTCATCAAAAATTTCAATACTTTCAATGAACTCAGTACCTTCATTCCACCTTTCAGGTCCTCCAAGGAGCATTACATCTAATCCTGTTCCAGGAACAAGATAGAGTTCATCCAAGTTTTCCAACTGATTTCCAGCTTCCGCATTAGCCAAATCAACCCAATAACCACCAAACTTGTTCCCATCCCCTGCCTGGTAGACAATAAGCGGTTGATATGCAGATATATGTGAGGATGCTTTTAGAACAATGGGACCATCTAAAGGATGATCAGAAGTTTGCCACAATTTGGACAATGTAGAATGCAGCATAGTTCGACCAGCAGTAGAAGCATATATGTAGGTCCATGAACATGGAGGACCATAAAGCGAGTCAAAGTCCTTAATATTCAGCAGTTTGTCCAATGCTAATGCATCCCCTGTAGTATTGACAATTTTGAAAGACTCACTTCCAGTCTTCCACCTAATAGACGAACAAAAAGCATCACATCTATAAAAAGAGGCACCTGAAAAATGCCAAAGAGAATACATGCAAAAAAGAATGAGAAGATGCAGTAAGATAACCAAATAGGAAGAAAATAACTTTGGATAACTCAGGGGTATGATACTACCATGGAATGTTTTCAATGTAACTGCAGCTTGAAGATTTGTTCCTACAACAGTCTCCACAGGAAAGTTTTGCATCATTACCATAGATGAAGGGGCAGAAACTTCAATGATCACCTATATCAGGAACATTAAGAACATGAAGTCAGGGAAGATGCCACACAGTAAGGCAACTTATAAAAATCATACCACTTCAGAAGGCAATAATATGATGGCAGCTATAAGCAGTGGAAGTGAAAATAAAACTCATTTATTATATGCAATCTGAATTATGGAAAATTCAAATAGAAAAGAGTTATTTTTTGAAAAAAAAATACAGGAAATAAAGTCTACACAAACAACAGAACATGAATTAAGGAGAAATATAAGTTTTTCAGGAGATTGTCTCGTATAACAAAAGAAATTAGGACTTCAATCATATCCTGTCTCTCTTCTTGCAGATTGAGGTTAGCAAATGAGGAGACAATTACTAAGTTGGTAACCAAGAGGGCCATAGACAGAAGACAATTTCTTTGTGCTTGTGACAGTATCTCAGGGTCACTCCATTTTTCCTTTTTCCTGTATCATTACTCAATAAAACATCATCATTTTACCAATAGGAAAAGGAAATAAAACAAAATATTGGTCTTCTAATACTGCATTTTCTTATTTTGTCAATTCAACTTAAAGATATTTAGGGAATTCTAGTTTATAATTGAAGACCGGAAGTCTATGATACCTTCTTGCTATCCTTGCATTAAAGAACAGGTTAACTCAAGCAGTCAAGCACAGTAACATGCAAAACCAATAACCAAATGTTTGGTAGAGTGCAAGTACTACGCAAAACTAGAACACTGAACAGGAACCAATACCTCATCATAATTGGTTAAGTCAAAAATGGATGCCACTTTAACAGAAGCTTGACCAGGCTTCTTTGCTTGGATAACTCCAGAAGGAGATACAGACACAGTGACTGCATCAGAGGAATACCACTTATAATCACTGGACGTCTTTGCACAACCTGCAGCAGTTTGTGGAATTCCCTAGTCCATCAATAGTTTCAAAACTCAAAAGCTATTAAATTATTTAAACAATATAAGGAAAAATGTCAAAATCATTGACTACCCATTAATTATTAAAAAAAAAAAACATTGACCTCCCATTGCCCTTAGCTCCACCTCCTGATAAACACCAGGAGCCCAGGGAAGGTAAATGCTATGAGAAAAATTAGTTCTTTCGCCCAATCTAAACTTCACTTGATCACAAACCATGACTTCTTGCACAACTTTGAGAACCTATAAAAGAAAATCATCATGGGAACAACCAAATCTTGATTCAGTAATATTTCTTTCACAATAATCAAATCCCTCCCATGTATGACAAGGAAGAATGACACTTTTTTTGAAACTATAAGGTAATGTATTCCAAATCCCTCCCATGTATTTCTAATTTCACTTCCAACCAAATATAAAAGATGTTGTCACCTCTGTTGCTGCTGGGTGCTCAGTATGGTGGGTTAAAGAAGCTGTTAATCTTCCCATTCCCTGTGAAGTTGCTTTCAGGATTCTAGAATTCCGCCAACCATGTTTAACAGCAATACTATTTTGTACTAAGAATATGTCCCAATACAAAGATTGATTGTAGCACAATTTAATGTCGTCTCCCTGCCACATACAATAGAAATATTTAAGTAAGAAAACCAAGTGAATAATAAGAAAAGGAGATGCCAACTTGCCAAGTAAATGTTTTAGAACATGAATGAACTACAATTAGTAAAGGAAAAAAATAATGACCAAATATGAGCCAAATCCTTTTCCAAACATCTATCCAGTTCTTCTTGACCATAGGTCTGAACTAGACAGTTCTTAATTCCATTATCATCATTGTCTAAACCTTGTTCAAACTATATGAGTCACATATAAGAATCTTGTTCCATTATTCCATTGTGTTCAGTAGCTGTGTGCTGGACATTATGGAAGAAAAGGAATAGAAGGCTCTTCGAAGACAATTCAAAAAGCATTGAAGTTTTGGTGGCCTCAGTCAGAAAGCTGGTTTCAAGCTGGGTTCTAGTCCTTCCAGAATTTGAGCAAGTAAACAGTGCAGATTTGGTGGAAATTTTTGGGATGTTCTTGAGATTCAAGTTTGTAATGTAAACTTGTTTCTTCGTGACTAACTGGTGTGGTGTGTCATCTTGACACCCAGTCAGATTGTACTTTTCTTTTTATTTTAATACATTTCTTCTTTACTCTTCAAAAACAAATCATATACATTGTCAAATTATGGGCCCTAAAACCATTTGTTACTACTTCAGAGTTCAGACCATGTCCTTTTGGGTTCCCCCTAGCTCTTCCAGCCCCTTGACTTGTAACAGAACACTTCTTCTCAGTGCTGCTGTAGATGGCCTTATCTGTGCATGCCTAAACCATCTTAGTCCGTTTTCCCTCATTTTATCAACTATTGGACCTATTCTTAGGTATCTTCGAAGTTCAAAAAAGTTCATTTCTGATTCCATCCTTTGTAGTTTTCCCACTCATTCATCTTAAAATTTGCATCTGCCACACTCATCATATATTTTGTTTCTTTGATTGCCCAACACTCTACAACATTGCAGGCCCTATAACTGTTATAAAACTTTCCTCTTAGCCCAAGTGGTATTCTATCACATAAGACTCCAGAAGCAGCTCCTCCATTTTGCCCATCCTCCTCTAATTCTATGAGGAACCCTTCATCTTCCTCAATCTCTTCATTGTTATTGATTATCAAACCTGATAAGGAAAGAGATCACATTGATATATCTCTTGGCTGGTAATCCCAAATGTATCCCGATTTCCACTCCAATTATTATTAAATTTATATAGCATAAACTCTGTTTTAGCCCTACTTATTTTAAAATCTCTTGTTTCTAAGGTATTTGTCAATGAATCTAATTTTGCATTTGATCCTTCTCTTGTTTTATCAATTAATATTATATCATCAGCAACCAACATGCACCATGGAACCTCCACCTGAACAAGTTTAGTATTTCATCCATGACCATGATTAGTGCAACTAAATGAGGGCTAAGTGCTGAGTTGGGTAATGCAACCAGATTTCATCACACAGAACAACAGTAGAAGCTTAAGAAGAATCAACGGGCAATAAATAGAAGAATATGTAAGAACAATTGAAGAAACCACTCTTTAGCAGTTGACTAATGATTAGAGAGAGAATAAGAGAAAACAGCACGACGACAAAAACAACAACAACAACAATAACAAGATTTTTGGAAATAGAAAGGAGAATTTATTAAGAAGAAAAAAAGAACGCGTCTAATAGAGTGACAAGAAATCACCAAATCATACAACTCCATATAATTGGAATAAGACTTAGATGATGACAGTGATGATGAGCTAGAAGGGCTAGAAGGGCTAGGGGCAGAACAAAAAGGACATGGGTTGAAGTAGTAAGAAATAACTTAAGTGCTCATAATTTAACAATGGATATGGCATTAAATAGAATGGAATGGTGAAACAGGATTCATGAAGCTGACCCCATATAATTGGGATAAGACTTAGATGATGATGATGATGATGATGATGATGATGATGGTGAAACAGGATTCATGCAGCTGACCCCATATAATTGGGATAAGACTTAGATGATGACAATGATGATGAGAATATTTGTTGCACAAGAATAAGTAATATCAAAGTACCAATACATACTAATCATCCTCATACATGATAAAGCTTGCTTTGGCATCTGTGAACTTTTCAAATCCATTTTTAAATTAATACTACTAAGTGGGAGGGGGGAGAGAGAGAGAGAGAGAGAGAGTTAATACCTGTGTGATGTATATTTCATGTGCATAAGGTCCACGGGAGAAAACCTTCATGTGAATGACATATTTTCGGCCAACAACAACATGCCAATGGGCTGTTGGAGTAGCTGTGATACCTTCCATGGGATCACCAGATATACTCAAAGGCACTATATACAAATACATAGCATCTGGGAGAACAACATGAAGGGATGACATTTGCGCGTGCCCTGAAACTCTAGTGTCTTCTACAGTGATAGTTGTAACTCCTAAGTTCAATGAATGAGTCAATCCCATCATAGAGTCGACCTGTGCCACCGAAGAGTTTGATACATGCCACCGGTGATATGGAGATGGTAAATCAATTGCTATAAGAGGTAATGAGAAACTCAAATGAGATTAATTAATCAAAAAGAAAAAGTTGAAAGCAGAAACAAGCAGGTAGGCATAGTTAACTAGGTACCATACATTCTTATACAAATTGAAGCTGAGAATAGTAAGAGTAAATATGGATCAGAAAAATGTGTAGATAAAATGCGCAATATAGATTAATACAGTTAAAAACTCAATAATAAGCAGCAATGCCAAAACCTAGTCTGAACTGCAATATTCAAAACGGATTTAGTAGACAGTAGAGCAATACACTGGTCATTCCAATTGTCTTGAAATTTAAGAGAGTGAATAATTGTCCATGGAAATAGTATATTATGTAACTGGTCTTGTTTTCTAGCATCCTAACCGTAAATCACTTTGTTTCTTGAAGACAAGTTATTTCTAAGTTTGCATAATGTGCTGTGTGAAGAACCAAAAGATGGAAGAAACCACTTGTCCTTTCACACAAGACTTGGTTATCCTTCCTACTTCCTAGTCTTACCTCTTTTTTTCGGAAGGAGTGGAGATTGAAATTTGATGGATGCTCTAGAGAGAACCCGGGTGAGGCTGGTATGAGAGTAATAAGGGATGGAAGAATTTGTTGGGCCTTTAGTGGTCCGGTTGGGGTGGCCAACTCTACAAAAGCCGAGTTTCCAGCTGTCCTTACCAGTCTCCTCATAGCCAAACAGCTGGGTATATCTTCTTTAGCTATAGAGGGAGATTCCGCTAATACTATTAACTGGTTGAAGGAGAAGGGGGGAGGCCCTTGGAGGCTGGCTAACTTCTTAGCGGAAGCTGGAGATATTTTGGCATCGATGCCTTGTTGAGATTTTATATTTTTTCTGATGGGATGAGCTGCAAGGGCACTCTTGTAATTTCCTTTCTCTTTATGTCACTTAAGTATAAATAATACAAGAGGCACCGCCAGCCCTATTTTTGCCTCTCAACCTATCTTTCTTCTCTTCGGTTCTCTTATAATCTCTTCATCTTCTTCTCCTCTCTTCTCCTTACCAATTCTTTGATGAAGAATATGGTATCAGAGCACCTTCTTGGGCATTAAAAGATCTGAGATCAACTTCTCTCTTCAAATCCTTTTTTCCTTTTTTTTTCTCAACTGTTGAAAGAGTTCATTCTTTCGGACTGATCAGACCAGCAATCATACGTCTCTCCTTCCCTTTTGTTCTTATCTGTAGTGCCAACAGAAGTAATTGGTGGTAGCCGAATGCTGTAAACAGTCTTTTTTGGGGTCATGTGCCTTTCTCTTGTGGCTGTAGTGGATTGTGTGATCCAGTGCACAAGTATATGCTGTTAGCAGTGTGTGCAGTGTTAGTGATGAAAAGTTGTTCTTTGGCTGTGTAGCCAGTGTGTGAGAAGGGTCTCAGCAGTTCCTATTGTTCGACTAGGATTTGGTCCCTTATTTTTTCCTCCAAGAGTGCTGGACTGAGGTGCTGGGTTCCATCTAGTGAGATCAGATTGTGTTTTTGGTGGTCGGGTGCTTCAGTAAATGGCAACTGACGATTCTGCATCATCGGGAATTACATCACCTTAGGGAACACCTACTGTTGGGGCTGACAGTATGAATTTCCCTATGCCTATTACCCCATTGAATGGATTAAATTATCTAGAATGGTCTAAGGGAGTAAAGCTGTATGTTACATCCAGGGGAAAAGCCAGTTATTATATCAATGGAAAGGTCAAGGAACCCAAGACAGGAACATGGGCTGATACAGGAAATGAGATATGGGAACAGGCTAAATCAACCTATTCAGAGCAGAGACACTACGCAAAGATTTATCAGTTACAGGCTGAATCCGCTACTTAAGCAGGGAAACCGTAGCTTGTCTGCTTACTATTCAGCCCTCACTTCAGTCCACCCAAGGCCACCCATCTTCCTTTCTCTTCAATTTTATTGACACCGCGAAGTTCCCAATTAATTCTTCTTCACACTCCCAGTCTTCATTTCTCCATAAAGTAATAATTCCCCCTGAAGCTCCTCACGATTGTGCAAAGTCCCAACTCAAATTTCTTGTTGACCAAATGCTCCTCACCCATTTCTCCTCCACCTCAGACAATTTTGATTCTTGTATTAAGACCACATCTAGTTCTTCTCTTTTCAAGAAGTCTTTGATCACTCGCCTTTTCTTTGAACTCCCCAAACCTCTTACATTCCAGCTTATTAACTTCATGGACAAACAATTCAGGTAGCCCCAACCAAACCACCCTCTTTAGTCCTTTTTTCTATCCTTCCTACCCCCACTCGCTTTATCATAAACCACCCCACTCTTCAACCTCTCCACCTCACTCAGCTTTTTCTTCCTCTTCTTAGAAAGCTCTCCTACCTTCTTACTAGACTTTTCCACCTTCTCAATTCCTTCTAGTTTCTTACCTGACCCCTTCTTCTTCTTTTTCCGTTGTCCTTTTGATTTTCCACTGTATCCACTTTTCTCCACTGTATTGGGAAATTGAATAATCTCCTCCTCAACCCTACCCTCTTTCACATTCAGCTCCTCTTCCATTCTGATTCTAAATAGTTCCAAGATCAACTCCCAAATTTTGTCCCCTAGTTCTCTCTCTTCTGCTACTTAATTTATCTCCCCCACTACCTCTGTCACTTGTCCCGAATCAAACGAACCGGCAAATTTTAAAGCTGGGCTGCAATCACCTGTAGGCCAGACACACACAGGACTTGGGGAAACAGAGTTAGTAACCAAAAACTGAACCTGAAAACAATCCAAACCTTGGGAGGAAGAAGATGCAATATGAGTTGCTGGAATAGCCTGAACCCCTTTTGTTTGACTTTCGCTGGAAATAGGACCCTCGAAATCAAGATCTGGATTGATTGCAGTGGGAAGCGGGCAGTTTATAGCGCTGCTTGGAGGAACCAGATTGCCAACACACACCATACAAGCACCCATTCCCTGGTCTTTACAAAGGATTGAATCCCCTTTTCTCCCTGTTTCGGTTTTCTCCTCACCCGAGCCTGTTTTCTTTCTTTCCAACTCCTTTCTAGGCCAAACCAACTCTCCTGGAAGTGTACAAGCCTCATCTTCGAACAGTAACTTTAATCCTGGGTCATCTTCCTCCCTAAACCTTGAACGACATTTACTCTGTATGCTACCATAGCTGGACTCTTCAACATACAACTCCTCTTTCAGAGACTCATCATCTACACTTACCCAGTCTGAAGCAGAATCCTCCTCTTCTAAGGTCATGCAATTATATCTCGGATTAGGTTTATCTGGGCTAGTGGAGTAAGAGACCAGTCTTGGCTGCCACACTAAAGTCAGACCAGACAAACGTTTTTCTTTCGAGCCAGTTGCAGACCAATCTGAAGAAGACGAAGATATACTACAGCGAATGTCCATAGTCTTTTGAACCTTGTTCCACCTCACGTGCCTATTTAAGTGGTCACCTGATTTATCTATGGGCTTACTTGCTGTTGGAGTCTTATTTCCAGGCCCATCCACTTGAAGTTTAAGACTGGGCCCACCAGTACCCCTCACTTCTACTGTTGGCCCATCCTTATAATTTTGAACCTGACCCAGTCTTTTTAAAAGTTTAGTATTGGTTCCCTGACAGCAGGCCTGGGCCATATCAAATGACAATCCACCTGGTTGCTGTTCCAGTCTACCTCCACCTGTCCCCACCTTTGGACACCTATTCAAATTCAAAAAGTCTTCTGACAGACTTTCTCCACCTTTGGACGTTACCACCTGAGCAAAAGTCCTAGTCCGATCCTATGATTTGCCAATTAAAGTGGAAGACCGGGGTACTGCTTTCCTATCCCTTGCTTTTACAGTTTCCTTCCCAGTGTTAACTCGAACCTTGGAGGCCACGTCATCTTTGTCTTCCCCACTCCACCCCAATCTCCACCATCTAGCTTCTGTAGAAGTTGCAATCCAAACCCTGAGTTCTACATTATCTGAAGTTAAACCCAAAGACCTTGGGATAAGCTCTGGCTTTGCTCCAGCTACACTAATCTGCACGGCACTCAGGTTGGAAGCATCAAAGGAAACCATCTCACCTACACGTAGCTTCGCAACTTTCCTGAATACCTCCATCTTCCATAGATGGAAAGGCAACCCAATAATTTTCAGATTGATAAGTTCTGTGGATTCTACCAACTGTACATTGCATAAAGGCTTCCATTTCTCCAACACCACCACACCTTGCTCTGTTACAGCCGAAACAGTAGCAAAATCCAGAGGAATCCCCTGAAAATACACTACAGCTTTGTGGTCGTCAAAGGGAGAAATCTGCAACACCTCTGTAGTCTTCAATATCTGTTGGACTTCTTCACCTAGTCTCTCCCAATCTTTTACTTTCTTGTTTACCGAGAGGACAAGTTTAAGCCGCTAATCCCCTTGGGATGGTAATATGAGTCTGTTGAAGACAGAAACTCGTTTCTTTTCATGCTCAACATTTTTTAAGTCTCCAAGTCGTTTGAACACAGAGACTCGAGGCTTTATTTCCTCTTGACTAAAAATAGTCTTTTCACAATCTATGAGTATTGAAACCTCTGAAGTTGATGCTGCATCACGGCAAATAGGATTGCCGTTGTCCCTATTCATAGCCATAAATGACAAGGGCTTAAACTTGCGGAGAACAATCCTCTTATTTTTCACTTTAATATTTTGAAGGGAAGTTGATACTATTAATTGAGTTTGTGGGATTGATTGATCAATCATCCTCAATGGGCATGTGTAGCTTGTCATTAATGTTGTCATAGAATCTTGCAGTGATGTGAGGGCTTTCTGCCCCTGGCTTCTTTGACTCTTAGGAGTGTACCTAAAAACAATTTTAGGTTTAGAGTCAATTGGCAATTTTGGCTCTTCAGATGTGATCCTGGCAATCTTGATTTTTGGGGTTTTTGGTGGACCCTCATGCATTGAAGGTTTGTGCTCCCTATTCACGCTACCTCTTGTGACTCCTTTCTTTGGAGAAGTCAACGACAGATCAATAGTCTTGTAAAATTTGGCATCTGCATAATGCACCTCTTCTCCTTGGAATGGGTTTGGATCAGCAATAACCTTCTTTATTTCTCCACCTTTGTTGAATTTAAAACATTGATGGAGCGTTGAAGGGATTACTCCATATGTATGCAACCAAGGGCATCCTAGGAGGACATTGTAGGAGGTGTCTGTGTCAATAACATGAAATAGGGCATCTGAATACAATTCCCCGATTTCAACTTTTAAGACAATAGTACCAATTGCCTTTTGTCCTTCTTGATTTAATCCTTGAATAGTTAGATATGAAGGAGATAGTTGGCGAGGTGTCATACCCATAACCAATAGTGTCTTCAAGGGCAAAAGATTTACTGCAAATACACAATCAAGGAGTATTCGATTAATGGGTGTACTACCCACTATGCCTGACACATATAAGGGATGGTTATGATACTCCGTTCCAAGCTGCTAATCTTAATCATCAAAGGAAGCGCATGCCACACATTTTAGGGTAACTTGGTTGTGCTTCCACCTGATTCACTTCATCTTTGATCTTTTCAGGATCTAATAATGCTTAAACCAAGGCCCTTCTTAAATCTGGAGAAAGCTGCAATGCATCATAAACACTTAACTGAGCCGGAATTCGCTTCAAGTGAGCAAGAACATCATACTTGGCACACATTCTAGCTTTTCGTATAGGACGAACTCGAAGTGGTGTTTCTAATTGTGAGTTATTTGTCCCATTTTCTGTAACAAACTCCCTATCCTCCTTTTCTTCAATCTCTACTTGTGTAGTAGAGTTATTAGCCTTTTCAATTGAATCCTTACTTGAAGAAGGTTCTTGTGTAGAAGGAAGACGGCGTCGGCTATATTGTAAGGTGATTTGGTCCACCTCATTTTGCATTGTAGACGCATCTTCTTCTTGATAAGATGTTGTATGACATGGCATTGTTGAGACCATTTTCACTTCATCAAGTATTTCTTTTGGAATATATTCCTTTAGAGTAACAGGGAACCTTTGGGGTTGTTCATATTCATCCTCAAAAATTATCTGAGGCTTCTTTTTGGACCTTCTTTTCTTATTCTTCTTGGGGACCTTACGTCTCCTAGACGTGATACCTGGAGAGGCAAACTTTTCTATTCTTAAGGGTTTAACTGCCCCTTTTGGATTTTTGTTAACAATTGTCTGCCAACTTTCTTCATACTCTAAAGCAGAGGAATCATCAAAACATGACATGCTTGGTTGCGCCATTAATTCATATAAAGAAGGGATAGTTGGAGCCTTTTCTTCTACAAGAGATAATACTGTTAGTAGTTGCAATAGTCTCTTTTGTAGGAGGTTCAGCTAATTCAATTTCCCCTTTGTCTATCATTGATTGGATAATGTCATTAAGGACAAAACAATCTTTTATGGGATGACTAACCATCCTATGATAAGGACAATACTTTGGGTCCTTTGTCTTATTGACATCACCTGGTCGCTTTGGATCTGGCAATTTAATAGCATTTGTTGCCATATGGTCATCAAAAATCCCTTGTACATCTTCATTTTCAAAGGAATATTTCTTTTCCCTTCTTTCTTGCAAAGTCATGGGCTTAGGAACATCATTTCCTTTAGCCTTATCCTTCTTTTTAACACTAACGAAGGTGGCCATGGCCTCTCCATTGCCTACAGGCTTTTTGCCATTCTTTTTAGTTTCTGAAGGAGGATTAGGCTTGCATGCCACAACCTTTTGCCTAGCAATTTGTCTTTCCACATTGCTAGCTTTAGAGACCAATGCATCAAATGATTGTGGTTCTGTTGTACCTACAAAGGTGGCAATCCCTGGCAAGAGATTGTTAGCACACATTTGTACTGCCGATGTTTCCTTTAATTGCTCAACACACTGAAGATTCATGTTTCTCCAACGTGTAATGAATTCATTTACACTTTCATTTGGCCTCTGTTTCGTCTCCGCCAAGTCTGTAATTGATAATTTCCTCTTGGAGCTCACAAATTGTGCTAAGAAACCACGTTGCATATCATCCCGTGTGATAATTGATCTTGGTGCTAATTGTGTATACCAGGTAAAAGTTGCTCCTTTCAAGGACTACACAAATTGCCTTATTAATAAGGCATCAGACATTGCTGATTCACCACATGCAAAATAGAAATGGGCCAAATGTTCATGGGGAGATCCATTTATTCCATCAAATTTCTCAAAGTTGGGCTTTTGATATCCTGAAGGAAATGGGAGTGTATCATAGTGGGCAGGATACGGTTTCCTGTATCTGAGGACTGGTACAGCGAATGATGCCTAAAACTCCTTAATTCCTTCTACAATCAATGCTAAATCCAATTGAGAAGTAGGGGTAGGAACCAGAATAGACTGTTGTGAAGTTTCCCTAGTGGAACTGCTAGCTTGAGATGCCACTTGTGCAGCTAGGGATGTAATTTCAGCATCCTTTTCAGCCAGTCTTCGTTGCATATCTTGGATTTGTTCTTCTAGGCTTGAAGTTCTTGTTACAAAAACTGGCATAGAAATTGGTTCTTGGTCATCTGCAATGATTACACTTTCCTGAAACTAAGAAGATACTTCTTCCATAGACTCTATGTCTTGAATTAATGATTCAAGATCTTCATGCATCGGGTTGATTTTTTGAACTATGGACATCTGATCAGTTGATTCTAACTGAATGCCTGAACTTACACTTGGGGTATCCTCCCAACTATGTAATAATCGAGCGTTCACTCTTGTGATGGGTCCTGTCTAAGTTCTTCGGTGGGTATGGTGTATGCCCCCTGCTTGAAAAAGATCCCTGCTTGCTTTGCATACATATATCTTGATATGAATGCCCATTTCTTTGCTTCCATATCTGATTTTGATTTTTGTGATTGTTTTACTGCAAAACCAGCAAGTGACATAGAAGCTTCAGCTTGAGATTTCTTAATCTTCAAAGATCTTTTAAACCTACGAATGATATTGGAAGATTCTCTTGATGCCTCTTTTGTAAGGGGAGAACTTTGATTGAAAACAACTTTCTTTCTACGAAGGGTAGAGTCATTTCCACTTGATGACCTGAGTTCAATAACTCGAGGTTTCAACTGCAATGAAGTAGGAGCATTTTCATTATTTTCCTTTGAAACCTCGGTAGAGGTTTTGGAAGTAGAGGAGTTGGCAAATTCACGGGAATGGTTCCGATCATGATTTGAGTTGAGGCAATCACTCTAGACCTTGGTTTGGTAGCCTTTACTAGAGAGACCACCTTTGATTTTGTGATCTTCAAGGTTGATGAGGCAACCTTCTTGGTTACCTTTGCCTTTGGAGGCTTAAAACCTACCCTTTTGGCAGAGTTGAGCATAGCCTGTATACGTAGGCTATTTCTTGCAGAAGAGGTCTTACTGACCTTTCTCTTTTTTCCCTTCTTAATCTTCTTCTCGGTCTTAGGAACCGAGGCCATGATGGTAGCAGCAAGGGGATTCACATCCACAGTGAATGTTTCTTTGTAGGAAGGCTTCTTTGAGCCCCCCATTTTCTCCTTTTCTACAACTGTCGGTTCAAGGTAGTGAACAATTACTTTGGTGCCATAAGTTCTTCCTGTATAGGCACAATACAAATATAAGGATATTGTATGAACCATCACCATGTTTTTTAGTTTTAGCCTATTTTTATTTCAACTTCTTTCATCAGAGATGAAAAGGAGAATGGGTCCCATCGGGCGTGCCAAAATTATGTTAGTGGAAATTTTTTTTAGTATAATTCCTCACATAACATAATTCACCCAATTAGACTAATAATTGGGTTTTTTTTGTTATTTGGGTAATCCCCATTCAGGAAATCACGTAGATATTCCCTTAATTACATCTCTGCTAGGGGCAAAGAAAACCTTTTGATTCTGATTCAGAAGTACCAATGAATAGAGACTAAACTAAGTATGAATTTTCTACAGAATTTTCAAAGGAAAATTCTGGTATATATTCCCTCTTTATTTGAGAGAAAACCAGCATATAAAGAAACAAACATTGTATGCATAACAAGTAAATAGGTATCATAAAAAGCATGTTTCATCAATAAGGCTACAAATGGCCTTTAAATTATGGTTGTGTGCATTATCATGCTGTGAGGAATCATAATCAGCCAAGTTTCATGAACAAGGTTGTAGATGGTTTTTCCCCTCACACACAGGTTACTAGGTTGTAAGGAACCATAATCAGCCAAGTTTCATGAACAAGGTTGTAGATGGTTGTCTCCTTACATGTATTTCAATATGAAACAAGGAAAAAAAGAAAAAATAAAAGGAAGAAAAAAAAAGAGTGAGAGGAATTGATAGAATATGGGCTTCCATCTCATGTGAGAAGCACAAGGAGTATCATATTGAAGAGGTGTAGGAAGAACACAAGATTCTCTACCTTCCTCTTCCTTTGTCTTTTACGCTCTCCACACCAATCTTCTTCTCTTTTCTCTTCCCACTTGTTTTTTAATGCTAGAAATCCTGCAAATCAATTAGTAATAGCCAACAAAAAAGTCCTTAGCCCCTTTTCCTTGTAGGAGAGGGGTTTATATAGAGGAGGGATGTGGTTAAGTAACTCCCCGCTCCTCTCTTCTTAGAGTGCCAAGTGTCACCCCACTTAAAATGGATCAAGGAGGGAAAAGAAAACTCTTCCTTCCTAAGGTGGCAAGTGTCCCCCCACTTCAAGTGGTTAAAGGAGGGAAAATAACTCTCTCTCCCTTAGGGTGATATGTGTCCCCCCACTTCAAGTGGTTAGATGAGGGAAAATAATTCTCTCTCCCTTAGGGTGACATGTGTCCCCCCCACTTCAAGAGGTTAAAGGAGGGAAAATAAATCCTTCTCCCTAGGGTGACATGCGTCCCCCCACTTCAAGTGGTTAAAGGAGGGAAAATAATTCTCTCTCCCTTAGGGTGACATGTGCCCCCCCCACTTCAAGTGGTTAAAGGAGGGAAAATAAATCCTTCTCCCTAGGGTGACATGCGTCCCCCCACTTCAAGTGGTTAAAGGAGGGAAAATAAATCTTTCTCCCCAGGGTGACATGTGTCCCCCCGCTTAAAGTGGTTAGAGGAGGGAAAACAGTCCTCTTGTTAGAATAGGACAAATGGCATCCCCTCATAAATAAGTGGGACACCTCACAAATAATTAATCAAAATGGATTTAGGGCTTGTTGTTCCACTAAATGGGCTCTACTGCAGGCCCATTAAATGCTTATTGTATTACAAATAAGCCCAAATAACTTGGGGCTTGTTGTTCACTAAACTAGACTACAAGCTCCTTTTTTTATTAAAAATGTTTCAGCCTACCAATAGAACTGATTGGGCTTATAAGAAAGCCATTTTCTCTTCTTTATTATTATTTTTTTAAGCTGTGACTGGGAGTATCTTAATAACCTGCTCCCAGTCCAACAAACTTAAGGATTTAACAGTGCCCCCTTGAGCACTGCGAGATCAAAAAAATAGCTTGAGGTTGCAGTGCTCAAGCCATTTTAAATTGATTGGGCCAGATTTTAGTGAATCAGACTTGATTAAGACTTAAAGTTGTGAATCAGAGGAGTAGGAAGAACACAAGATTCCCTACCTTCTTCCTTTTTCTTTTACACTCTCCACACCAATCTTCTTCTCTTTTCTCTTCCCACTTGTTTCTTAATGCTATAAATCCTATAAATCAATTAGTAATAGCCAACAAAAAGGCATTAGCCCACGAAAAAGGCATTAGCCCCTTCTCCTTGTAGGAGAGTGGTTTATATAGAGGAGGGAGGTGGTTAAGTAATTCCCCACTCCTCTTTTCTTAGGGTGCCAAGTGTCACCCCACTTAAAATGGGTTAAGGAGGGAAAATAAAACTTTTCCTTCCTAAGGTGACAAGTGTCCCCCAACTTCAAGTGGTCAAAGGAGGGAAAATAACTCCTTCTTAGGGTGATAAGTGTCCCCCCCCTTCAAGTGATTAGAGGAGGGAAAATAACTCCTTCCTAGGGTGACAAGTGTCCCCCCACTTCAAGTGGTTAAAGGAGGGAAAATAACTCCTTCCTAGGGTGACATGTGTTCCCCCCACTTCAAGTGGTTAGAGGGAAAATAACTCTCTCCCCTAGGGTGACATGTGTCCCCCCCCACTTTAAGTGGTTAGAGGAGGGAAAATAACTCTCTCCCCTAGGGTGACATGTGTCCCCCCACTTCAAATGGTTAAAGGAGGGAAAACAGTCCTCTTGTTAGAATAGGACAAGTGGCATCCCCTCATAAATAAGTGGGACGCCTCACAAGAAATTACTTAAAATGGATTTATTCTTCTAGGGCCTGTTGTTCCACTAAATGGGCACTACTGCAGACCCATTAAATGCTTATTGCATTATAAATAAGCCCAAATAACTTGGGGCCTGATGTTCACTAAACTAGACTGTAGGCCCCTTTTTTTAAGCTGTGACTGAGAGTATCTTAATAACCTGCTCCCAATCCAACAAATTTAAGGACTTAACAATGGTGAAGGGGTACACGCAGGTTCATGGGATTGATTATGATGAAACCTCCACACCTATTGAAAAGATGAACTCTATCCGAGTTCTTTTATCACCAGAAGCCACTATGTATTGGGAGTTACATCAACTTGACATTAAGAATTCTTTCTTGAATGGTGACTTGAAAGAGGTATATATGATTCAACCACCAGGTTTCAGTGCTAAAGGTAGTGAGGACAAGGTGTGTAAACTGAAGAAGTCTTTGTATGGCCTAAAGTAGTCTCCCGGGGCCTGACTTGGCAGATTTCATATAGCAGTTCAGCAAAAAAGGTTTAAGCAGTGCCAATCTGACCACACTCTCTTTGTAAAGAGGAATCAAGAAAAGGTAGTAGTACTTATAGCTTATGTAGGTGCATTGTTCTCACAGGTAACAGGAGTGCAGAAATACAAAAGTTCAAAGAGTTTTTAGCTTCCAAAATGAAGTTAAGGATCTAAGACTAGGGGTGAGCAAACGGTTTATTTGGTTAAAAACCGAACCGAATAAACCAAAATTTTAAATGAAAAACCAAATCTTTTGTTTGGTTTTCGGTTATTTCAGTTAAAACCGAATTTCAACACTATTTCTTTTTAAGAATAAGAGTAAAAATTTTATTAAAACAAAACAGATACAAGCTATTCAGGTGTCAAGACGACACCCTAACTTAAAGCAAGCATAACATCAAACTTCATATCAGACTAACTGATTCACATTACGTCCAAAAGTCTGATTTGCCCAAATTTTGGACGAGAAATGACCCAGCTTGTGATGAGTTTACCAACTGAAGCCACAATCTCTTTAGTACTTCTTTCCTTTCCTTCAGCCAGCTCTGCCTTACCCTTCTCAACTCTTCCCAGAACTCCGCTCTTTCTCCATCCTCATTTGGCCTATACACATTCATCAATCCCCAAACCCACTCTTCATTTGTCTCTTGTAAGCAAACTGACACCAAATATCTCCCAGCCCACTCCCCGATTTTTGAAAGACCCTAGATCCCATAGTATGACTCAACCACCTGACAACCCGACTGCTTTCAGCTCCACCCATTCTCCTCCATCCTTCCCCCACAGTTCATGCATCAGTTTTATATCGAAGGCCTCCAACTTTGTTTGCTGTAATAGGACTGCATCAGGCTTCTGTTTTCTGATTAGGTTGTGTACCAAATCCCTCCTCTTTTTCTCACTCAATCCCCTGACATTCCAACTCAACAACTTCATCTTTCCCCACCCGGGCCGCCCCCCTCTTTAACTTGCTCCTCTCCGACCAATCGTCACTCTTCAAACATAACTTGGTCTTCCCCTATTCTTTCTTCGTTCCAGCTGTTCTCTTTCTTGCTTTCTTTTTTTTTTTTTTTTGACTTTTCTTCTACTTTCCTTCTTTCAAAATGTCCAAATACAATTTTGGCAAAGCCTTCTCCTCCCTAAAAGAATAGTCCAAGAGACTTCCCTATTCTTACCTCTCTATCAACTATCCTTTTCAACTCCAAGTCCTTTCCTTCGGCTATCACTCCACTTCCTTTCCCTGCCTCCCCTCCCTCATCACATCCACTGTTTCCCAAGTCTACCGCTTCCTCTAAGCTCCTTTCTCCTCTTGATAATCCTTCTGCCCTCCCTTTTTTTCTTTAAAGACCCAACAACCTCCTTCTATTATACACCCTCTATTATTCCCTGGACACATCTGCTTCCCTTTGTCTTTTCCTTTTCCCATCACAACCCCTACCTTCTTCAACCCCTGTTTCCACTTTCCCTCCCTCTCCGCCAACACTTCTCACTTCAATTGGGGTTGCCAAAGAAGAAAAGGTGTGAGTTACCTCGTCTGATTTGTCTACTGTTGTAGAATCGATAGACCGAGGCACAGTCGCAACTTCTTGTTTTGTTCATTCCCCTCTTCTTGGAGTCTTTGCACACACTACTTCCTCGAGAGAAGGATCTCTAAGTTGCTGAATTTCGACTGCTAGTGTAGAGGGCAAAACTTGTACTGGTCAGCTTACACCTTCCTCCTCCGGTTCATGACACCTCTCTTCCTCTTCGTCTTGACTTGATGTTTCCTTTGATGCAGTTTCAACTCTGAAGTCTACACAGGGTCCTTAAAATTATTCTTCTTCTTCCTCCCTCCTCTCACCTTCGTCGAATCCTTCCCGCCTTTGCTAAATCTTGTTATCACCCAGACCCTCCTCCCTCCCATTCTTTCTCTTCGAACTCCTGTCTCTTTGGTTGCTGGTTTTCTTCTTTCCAATTGCACCCCTCCCTTTCTTTACACCTAAAACCATAAGACGGGGATGCTTTGAGTTCCTCGCACCACTATGGACCCCACCCACAAAGTCTCCTTTTCCCCCTCCCTTTTATGGCAATATCTCCTCACCACCCCCTTTTTTTGTGGCTTTTTGGCTCCCTTCCCTCCTTCCTCTCTATGTGCCACATTAGATGACTTAAAACATATAGTCCTATGAAATTCCATTTTTACCCTTTGACAAGGTCTCTTCGTCTTCTTCCTTCTCCCCTGACTGTCGATTCCTCTCCCTTTCTTCTAACTCCCTCCCCTACTTCGACTTAGGGCTCTAGCCCTTCCCCTATTCCTCTGCTACTCTGGTCTGATTGAAACTCCTCCAACCTAAGAACGTGAAATCATCACCTTCGACCAGAATCCTCAGGTCATACACTTCACCTGCGAACTTCAGATTACCTGAATTGGGATGTTTGAAACTTCCTCCACCGCTACTAGAATTTTTGCCAAATCTAGCTTGTCCCAGGATCTATTCCTATCATCGAACTGCAGGAACTCCCCACAGTGGTTTCCTATTGCCTCAAAAGTCGTTATACTCCAAGCATGCAAAGGGACACCAGCCACATCGATCCATACAGCCCTTCTCTTCTTTGATATGATATAGCTCCTGCCGCCAGGAACCACCAGTCAAGTCTGAGATCGAACTCCCTCTCCTTCGCTCTCTCTTAATTCATAACAAGCCCCACCTTCTCCTTGCTGTGAAACATAAACAGAAATAATCCCCCATTTAGCTTCCTCACTTCCATTAGCTTCTACTTCCCTCACTCTATCATCGCCCATGCTTCCACCTTATCCACTTCTATGTCTATGCCAACAAATCTACCCACCAAGCTTGCTTCCAACACCTGCATTCTCTCAACCACCTTCCCTAGCCCTCGTACGTCCACCTCAACCATCCTCTCCATTGTCGAGACCTAACCTTCGGCCATCATCCTCAACTATGTCTATCGCCTAGTGGTGCTTGATATTTTGAAAAGATATTTTCTACTTGGGCTATAGATATTATATATGTATTATATATTATACAATGTACATAATAAATTATATATTTTAATATATAATATACTTTATACATATTATATGTGTATTATATGTTAATATATATATATATATATATATTATAAATAATAAAATTTGGTTTTTTCGGTTAACCGAATTTCTAAACCTGAAACCTCAGCCGAACCCAAAATTTTACAAAACCGAAATAATCGAACTGAAATAACCAAAAACCAAACTGAAATTTCGGTTCAGTTTTTTTGTTTTAACTTCGGTTCAGTTTTTTGGTTTTAACCAAATAATGCTCACCCCTATCTAGGACACCTCCAGCTCCAGTATTTCCTAGTTGAAGATGTCCAATCACAAAAGGGCATCTTTCTCTCTTAGAGGAAATATGTCCTAGATCTTCTACAAGATATTGGTAAACTAGGGGCAAAGTCAATTGATACCCCTATTGATGTTAATCATAGATTGGGAGATTGTGATGGAGAACCATTGAGGGATATGAAGCAATGGTTGGTAGGAAGGCTATTGTACCTTTCTAAGACTCAGCCTAACATTGCCTATGTCATGGGAGTTCTTAGTCAATTTATGCATTCACTCAAGGTTCTTCACCTAGAAGCTGCAAAGAGGGTTCTCAGGTACTTAAAGCAATGTCCAGGAACTGGCTTGTTGTTTAGGAAACATAATCATCCGGAGGTAGAGGTTTACACGAATGAACTTGGTATGAGATGTGGATGATGGAAAATCCAGCAGTGAGTATTGTACGTTCGTGGGAGGAAACCTGGTGGCATGGAGCAGTAAGAAACAAAGTGTTGCTGCAAGATCAACTGTTGAGGCCAAATATTGGGTTATGGCCCAGTGAGTGGCTGAAGGACTTTGGAACTCAGGTTTCAGGTTTCAAGTTAACAACCCTATGTCTCTATAGTGTGACAACAAGGCAAACATAAATATTGCTACCAATCCTGTCCTCCATGATAGGAGGAAACATATTAAAGTTGACAAGCACAAGAGTGAAGTTTGTGCTCCTTATGTTAGTTCAAAGCAACAACTTGTTGATGTTCTTACAAAGGCTCTTCCCTATTTGCGGCACAATGAACTATGTAACAAGTTGGGCATGATCAATATACACAGCCCAACTTGAGGGGGAGTGTTGAGTTTTTATACATTTTTTATGATAGTATGTGCCACAAGGGCACTCTTGTAATTTCAATTTTCTTTACGTCCCAAAGTCACTTAAGTATAAATAATACAAGGGGCACCACCAGCCTTGATTTTGCCTCTCAACCTATCTTCCTTCTCTTCAGTTCACTTGCCTCTTCCTCTTCTCCTTACTAATTCTTTGGTGAAGAATATATCTCTAGGGAACTAAACACAGTAGTCAATGGATTAGCTAAGTCAGGTTTCATAGAAATGAATTGTATAGTGACAATACACTACCTATGTAATTTTCAGGGCAATCTCTTGGATCCTTTCTCTGTACATCATCTCATGTACCTCTGTTTTGATCACTTCCTAGTCTTATCATGGCTACCAAAACCTTCCTAGCTTTCCTGAAATCAATTTCGACACTTTATCTGATTTTTTTATCAATAACTGAAACTTTTAATAAAGAAAATTAAGGAGAAAACACAACAGAAGTTAGGGGGAGAGGTAAACTCTCTTAACCCTCCCCAACATGAAAAGCAAACTCAAAATTACAACACAGCTTAGAACAATTGATCCCTTTCCACCCCTTGTCTAGCAAGATTATCAACAAAGGAGTTGGCACGTCTCTTTACCCACTGCAGTTTAATCTCCATACCCTGGGTCAGCTATTTAAACTTCCTTTTTTTCATTGGCAAAATTTCCACACTTTATTAGATTTTCATCCTTGGATTCGTTATGGGAGTTAGCATCTTCTCTTGAGCTTCTTTCTTCGAAACAATGCTCCCACCTTGTCCTCCTAAAAAGGGATTTCCCAGTTATATATGGTTTAGACCAACTCCACCCAAGATTAGGACTTTCAATTGGAAAGTATTTCATCAAAAGGCCAACGCTTGTGAGGTCTTTCAAAATAAATGTTTGGACCAAGCAAAGGATAGGTTGGGGGAGAGGACAAAGGAAGTTGCGATAGGGATTGGCAATGCTGAATCTGGAATGGTTTCAGAAGATAACGGTGGAGAAAAAGAGGATAACGACGTGGCTGTTTGCGAATCTTCCCAGGTAGAGTGCTCTGATGCCATTCACAGTCCTTTTCAGGAAGTGGTGATTGGAAAGTTAGGTGTGGATTTAGGTAGGAGGAGGGCGACAGAGAATGATGTGGGATGAGGATATTGACAGATAGGAGGAAGTGTTCGAAGGGGAGGATTAGGACTTGGTTGACTGGGTCCTGTGTGGTCTCGGAGCTTGTGGAGGTGTCCAGAAGTGGTGCTTCTGGGTCTTCGTTTTGTTGATTGTCTTTAGTCTTGTGTTGTTGGTTGTAAGTTTGTATTGGCATCTGGTGTCTTGTTATCTCTCTTGGGTGATTTCTTATCACCTTCCTTTTGTATTCTCTTCTTCTTTCAATGAATTTCTCTTTATATATATATATATATAATACGGTGTCCCACCCCACCGAAGATTAGGGCTTTCTATTGGGACGTGGTCCACCAAAAGAAACACCTGTTAGCCCTTTTCAAATAGGAGACCCACTTGGTGTCCCCCTCATTTGTGCTTTTTATGTTGGTCAAGTGGTGAAACTAGTCAATACTTACTAATCTCCTGCCCCTTGCTTCTGGTGGTATTTGGGAGTATTTTCCTTAACCTTCTCAGTTGCAGGTGGTCCCCTCCTAAAACTAGAAGGGGGAAGATGTTGTGGAGATGCACCAGATCTGCCATCCTTCAATCAATTTACAGTTGAAGCCTTGATTGAGAATATTGCTGTTAATGACCCACTGGGTCAAAGGGGCTTGCAACAGATTGCAAACCCATCCTCTTCCAGAACTTCAACAGTTAGAATTTGGTTACCTCCACCATTAAGGTGCATTAAACGGAATTTTGACAGTTGTAACCTGGGCAAACCTATTATGGCAGGAGTAGGGAGTATTTTAAGGAATCATGAAAGGATAGTATTGACAATTTATTCTGGCTCAATAAGTCAATGCAACTCAATTAAGGCATAGATGATGTCATTGTTGCATGGGCTTAAGTTAGGGAAGACACTAAACTATACTGATCTCATAGTGAAGGGTGATTGATGTACTACATTGGGTGGATGAAGAACAAGAGTCAAGAACCTTGGTGCTACAATTATGATAGAGGTAACTTGCCTGGCAAGGGATCTGAGAACCCACTTTCAGTTGGATAAGAAGAATAGCCAATGATATGGCAGATGCACTGGCAAGACAAGGGGCCAGATTAGGGAAGACATTAAACAATACTGATTTCATCCAACAGGGAACAAGAGAGCTTTGTACTCTAATCAACAAAAAAAGGGTAATGTGGGGAAGGGAGTTTAGCACCCTCATGTAACTTCAGGGTGTTTGACACAGTCTATCCTGTAAAATCTATTTTATTCTTTTTTTCCACACAACTGCAATATTAAAAAACGAAATGCCTGGATCCGCTTTTAGGAACCCAAACCAACTATTTATTCCATACCAAAAAAAAGTTCCAACTCCACATGCTATTATTATATTAATTTCTACTTTAGAAATAGATATTACAGGACAACAAAAAGATTTGATCAAATTAGAAAATAAGCAAAGAAGAGCAAAAGAGACTTATCTTACTCATTAGCTACTCCTGCCACCACAATCATGTATACTAGACATAATATTGAAATGCATTTAGGAATTTGCAAATCAAAAATCTTAATTACAAAAATTGCATTTGAAAACCTTGAGGAGTATTTTGGCGAACAACTTTTAAACTATAATGGAAATAAGAACCGATGAGCACAAAAACAGGTGATGGAGGTTCAAGTGACATTGCTTCTGCAACAGTTAAAACAATCTCATCCGCCATGTATTCAAACTGTGGTTCTAGCAAATGCACTGAAACAATTTCATGGCCAATTCCAGTTCCCTTTACAACAAACAAGTCTGAGAATACACCCTGCATCATATAGAAAAAGAAAAGAATATTATGTATATATTAGATAATTTGGGTGGGTGCGATTGAAATATTGACATTTTATCATTTGCTAGCATTAGCAGCATACATACACTGTCTTCCAGTTTTATTTGGATATCTAGGTCACCGCAAAAACCACCACAGTCACTCAAGGGAGAATCCTTCAAAGCAACATGAGTAAGATGATGCTGCACTCTATCAGCTTCAGGAATAAGCTTCCACGTGAACTGTAGACCTACCAATGATGAAAACACATTTTCTGCGATACAAATCAAAACAGAATATATTAATAGAAGAAAGATAAATATTTGGTAAAAACCAAACAGAATTGACATGTTAAAGTTTGTAGGCAGTTAATGAAAACTCAGACATGAAGCAACCAATGCACAGGTAAGATAATATAAATACTCATTTTAGATGCTTACCCATGCACAAATTAGATACATGAAATAATATGTCATGTGCAGAAGTCAGACACATCCATCCATTAAGATAAGGTGGCATGAATACTAAAGAACAAGCAACTACAAATTTTAAATTCCATCCTCTTTAAAATTTTCTGCAGTCCTGTTACATTATTTATGTTTTACATATTAGAACTTTACATGTTTAGCTTCATAAACATGAAAAGTATATTCATTTATCTAGGCAACAACATGCAACTCTCTTATGTTGCATAGGACCTATAGTTTTGTTCAATAACATTCACATTTAGAAAGGTGTAACTGGGGTGAAGATGGTGAATTAGGGGAACATCTTGGAAGTTAATAAATTTCAATTTTGTAATGCTTCATGAAGAAAAGTTGTAAAAGCACAATTAAAAATAATACTAATAGAAAATTGTGCAAGGCAGACTGCAGACGATCCCTATTCTCTAGCACCAAGTTCCATCAAAGAATGCAAACAAAAAAATGATAATAGGAACCAAAAGCCATATAATTAGAAAGAAAAATAAAGCCAGTGATCTCACTAAACTAAAAGGATACCTTCACTATCAAAGGCACGGACACGCAGTGTAGCAAGCCCATCTAAGTCAAGTTTAATAGAGCTATGAAATATCTGGATTCTGGAGATGTTATCAATAAAAACTTTGCAACGGATTACAGTGCCACTTTGGAGATCAGCAGCATAAACAGCAGTTTCCTTTCTACCACCATAAGGAGCAATTGATCTCAATCGAGCGCTTGTTGAGCAGCGACTACTAGCATTGTACTCTGGTTGAACAGATAGAATATCATGATGGTCCCATGACCTGTTGCATCCATGAGATTTCTAATCAGTTAACAAAATTAATTAAAAGCATGCCCGTAACTCTGCCAGTGTGTGCTTGTCTAACACTGCCAGTCCCATGCCTGGATTAATGAGGAGGGTTGCGTCATGTTGGCAGCAGGCATTAAAACTTTTGCCAAATGATAGTTGACCTCGTATAGTTGGGATAAGACTTAGATGATGATGATGATGATGACATAGCAATTAGTTTTCAGTATATAAATGCACATATTTATCAATGTTTTGAAAACCAGAATGGGCCAGTTGGTTGAACCTAGTTAATAAAAGAACCAACTCACCAAGTCCCTTTTCAGGTCATTGAAAACCCATGAATGACTGGACTCTGCATAGGTTCAACGGCCAATTGCCCCCCCCCCCCACACCCACACACCCCCACACACACACAAAATGGTAACCAGAGCCCTGATAGTTAAGTGCCTTGCATTCGAAGGGATATGTTACAAAGCAAAACAGGGTCCAATTGAGGGTGGCAGAGCTCCCAGTACAAACCAAATTGGAATTTGCCCATATGTCATCCATAGAGGGGCATTTTTAGTATTTGAATAAATTACGAAAGCAGAAAGGGACCTTGTTCAGTGATAAAAAAAACTAAGCCATTTTCTAGGGGTTCAAATGTTAGCAGAAAACGAAATTTGGTTGATTTCATTTCAAGGTGTCTCCCAAGAGGAAACACATGGTGCTTAGCACTATGGAGTTAAGGGATTGTCATTTCTAGAACCTTAAAGAAAGGCATCGTAATGGAACAAACACTGAGGAAATGCATGACATTGTCAAACTTGGACCTCCTATTTTGGTCAAGTAACACAAATGGGTGATAGTCGAACAGCTGTTTGAGTTCTAAACACGACAGTGCAGTCATAACATAGTAAATTTTGAGGTGAAAAAAGATACCGAAACATGAATACAAATAATGATTATAGCAATTGAATTAACACTGGGGAAATGCATAACAATGTCCAACTTGAAACAATGATCAAGCATACCAAGAGAAACAGCCATCACTTCCTTGTAGCCGATATTCTACAGGATAAGTCATCAGAGGAGGTAATAAAATATTCACATCAGCTACATGGGGGCCGGAAACTGCCTGCAATGCTGGCAAATTTACAAACAGTAACAGCACGGTCAACCACGCGAGCGAAAACATCTTCAAGCTCTCTCGGAATCTACCGACTCAAACGAAACCGAAGGGAGAGAAAGGGTTCAACATAGCAGAGGTTGGAGAACAAACGACTAGCTATCTATCAGTGGAGAGTGAAATTGTATGTATTGAAGTGGCTAAGAAAAAAAAGCCCTAGTTACGCTCACTTTGGGAGGGGGAGTTAGTGGGTACTTGGTGTACTGAAGTCACTGAACTGACTCTGGCTTTCCACACACTGAGCAGCCGCGGGAAACCAGATTGATTAATTTAAGGATTGTCGTCGGAAATTTGTGCTTAGTTCGAAAATCAAATGTACTGGTTTGTCCCTCGTCCCCGAGTGTTTGATGTCAGTTGGCGATTGGCATCTCACACTATCGACTGGTTATTGTCTCACTCATTTTCCTTTTTCTACCGAAAAATAAAATCATAACAAAACGCAGAATGGCTCTAAAAAGGTTGTGCTGATCCCCGCCGTGTATTAAAAACATCTCACGAAAATAGTACCAGTCCCGATGGGCGTTGTGGGGCGGCTCTTTGTGGGGGCGGAGATGTGATCTCACTAAAAAGTAACAGTAACGATAAAAGAAGCGATTCCTTTCCTTTTTTTTTTCTTTTTATCTTTTACATCGTCTATACGCGACAAAAGAACGCCAGAATTGATTAATTACAAATATCTTACCTGAAGTTTTGATAATAACAGATAACACACCCCGTATTTCTTAAATTTGTTTATTAACCCAAAATTTTGTTTGATTTGATAGAAAAATAAGAATGAAATGTAAATACGACCGTAAACTTTTATATTTTTTTCTTTCTTAGAAATTGTATCTGGGTCAACTTTTTCTTGATTTTTTTATTGGTTTTCCTGATTGACCTTGCTGTCAATTTTCTAAACTTGTATCAATTTTTTGATTGAATAAAATATGTTTTTTTTAAGTCTTCAAAAATAAGGTCCGTTCATTTTATGATAAATTATAGCTTTTTCGTATATAAATTACATAATTAATTATTCTGTCTATAAATTTCATCATTAAAATATGTAATTTTGTCTACTGATGTTTTGTCAATTTTTTCCTCACGTGAAATCCATTGGGTGATAGCCTAATAGGTATACTTATGGATTTTTTTTTTTTTTTTGAAGAGTAAAAGATTATATTAACAAGGAGAACAAAAAACAAAGTTTTGTTCAGGAGGAAAAAAATAAGGGTACTCATAACATACAAAAGACTCCTGCTGTAATGTTTTGGCTAATTTGGCTATTTGATGAGCAGGAATATTGTACCTCCTTTTGAAGAAAATTAGCTGATAAGTTTCAAAAGAAAGCAGTAAATTTTTTGTCTCTATTAAGAGGCTTAAAAGAGACCAATGTAAAGAAGAACAATCTTGAAGAGCTTGAATAACTGCTTTGGAATCAGTACAGAGCAAAATGTGACATCTCCTTATCGATTGGACAATGGAAAGTCCTTTATGGATAGTAAAAAGTTCCGCTTCTTCAACTGACTTTAAACTTCTTCTTCCTCCTGCAATTTGCAAGCAAGATAACTGTGTGAATCAAGTAGAATAACACCATAAGAATAATAAATTTGATTAATTTTCCATGCATCAGTAAATATGATATGATCAATATTCTGAGTAGTCTTTAGGCAGAACTGTAGAGGAAGATCAGGAATTGTGTTTAAGTAAGAAGAAGAAATGTTATGAAAGATACTATTAGTTTTCCAGATTATACAATGATTGGAAATAGTATGGTTTCTGAAAATACATTCATTTCAAGCAAACCAGATATAATAAAGAGAAATGGCATACCAATCAAGAATTTGTTTAAGGAGATGTTTATCAGGAATTTTATGCATAAGATCCAAAATGCCTCCAGACCAAGAATTATAAGGGGAGTTAGGATTTAAAATATTTGAAGGAGTGGCAAAAATAATTGATTTAGTAAAAGGACAAGTTAAAAATAAATGTTGAATAGTTTCACTTTCTATTTGACAGAAGCTACAAGATTGATCTTTGAACGAAGAGAACAGCTTCTCTTTAACCGGAATGAAATTGTTGATGATTCGCCAGAAAAAGGAGTTTAAACCTATGGGGACAATTCAAATGCCAAATAATAAGATTGGGAGAGTTTGTTTGATTGACATAATGAGGGATACCACCCTGCAGGAGATCTGAATAAGCTATTGAATTTTTGAATTTTCCTGAGAAATGTTTTGTCCAGATCCATTGATTTGTTGTATTATCAGGAAGGATGGGAGTGTTGAGAATTGCAGAGACTTTGTTAGAATCAAAACTGTTTTGGGATAAGGGAATATTCCAATGACCATTAATGATTAAATCAGCAAATGATAAGTTGCAAAAATGAGCTGGGATAGGCTGATTTAGAAATTAAAAGTTGTTTCCATTTTGGATCCAATGATAGAAGGTGATACTTACATCAGAATTATTGGTTGCAAGGAACCCGACTTCTTGTGATAGATCTTGAAGCTTAGGAGCAACTGATTTCCAAAAGAATGAACTGGATTTAGGTATAGAGTAAGGAAAAGGAGTATTAGAAGACAAGTATTTGGACTTCCAAATTTGGGCCGGCCGTTTTTTAGGCTCACTCAAAAAACGCCAAGCAAGTTTTTTGAGGAAAGTGACATTTACTGTCTTGGTTTTTCGAAAACCTATACCACTAAGGGATTTTGGGAGGGCCAGTTTGTCCTAGGAACCCTAGTGATAGGGATGAGAGTTATTTTCGGTTTTACCCCACCAAAAAGTTTTAATTATTTCATCAATACAATCTATTGCTTTTTGGGGTAGTTGAGAAACTGTCATGGCATGGGAAGGGATAGCTTGAATAACATATTGGATAACAACTAATTTCCCAACCTAACTAATAGAGGAATCTTTCCAATTATTAAGTTTACTTTTCAAATTATCCAAAATAAAGGAAAGTTGGGAATGTTTATTTCTGCCCCAACTGAGAGGGAGACCTAGATACTTCAAATTGTCAGGAATATTCTCAATGTGGAGTTATCTTCGGATCATTCTCTAATGTCTTGGATGGGTGTTCTTACTAAAGTATATCCCTGATTTATTTAGGTTAATGAGCTGTCATGAGGCTTATTGGAATTGATGGAGGAGATTTTTCAGATTATCTAATTCATCTCTATTACTTCTTAAGAATAAGAGAATATCATCAGCAAAAATAATATGAGAGATGATTGGGGCTTACCTGTTAAGTGGTTTTCTATTT
Organism: Nelumbo lutea; assembly: GCF_056320005.1. Lineage (NCBI taxonomy): Eukaryota > Viridiplantae > Streptophyta > Magnoliopsida > Proteales > Nelumbonaceae > Nelumbo > Nelumbo lutea. The sequence continues at coordinate 9,075,813 of NC_142687.1, forward strand.
CAGCTTTCAAGATCATTCTAGTTAAACATTCCACGGCTAAAATGAGCAAGTATGAAGATCAAGGATCTCCTTGCATAACCCCCCTAGTCGGTAGGACTTTCCCTTATGGGGAGCCATTTATAAGGACAAAATAGGAAGCTGTAGAGATACATCCAAAGATGATTTGACAGAAATCTTGATTGAAGCCTAGAGCTTTGAGTATTTTTAGGATAAAAGACCATTCTAGGCAATCATGGGCTTTGGCCATATCAAGTTTGATGGCTACATTTCATGAGCTACTAAGGTGTTATCTATCATTTGTTGACCTATAATAAAAGTAGATTGATGAGGGGAAATGCACTTATCTAAAAGAGTATGGAGTCTATTTACAACAATCTTGGACAGGATTTTGTAAATTACATTACAAAGGCTGATGGGGCGGTAGTCAGTCATTGCAGTACAATTTGCCTTCTGGGAGATAAGGCAAATAAAAGTATGATTAAGATGTTTCAGCAGTTTATTGTTTTGGAAAATTTCCTTAGAGAATTCAATGATTTCAGGTCCCATCTAATCCCAAAACTCTTTATAAACTAAAGCAGGATCCCATGAGGTTCTGGGGATTTAAGGCTGCCTATACTGAAGAGAGTTGATTTGGTTTCTTCCTTAGAAGGGATAGCTGTTAGACTACAGCTTTCTTCTTCAGTAATAATGGGAGATAAAAGGTGGTAAATAAATGACAGATCAATAGGAGAGTCTTGAGTGAACAGGTCAGCCTTGTTGGTTTTTTACTCCTTGAATTTCATTTACTCTCTGGCGACATATTGTACTTATATGGAAGTAATTAGTATTTTTGTCTCCTAAGTTCAGCCAGAGTTGTCTAGATCTCTGTCTCTAAAAACTTTCAAATTGAATTTGAATCTCGTCAATTTTCTGATATAAATTAAAATATTTTGATGATCCCAAAGACTAGTTTGTTCTGCTTGCACAATTTGAGATTCAACATCTTTCAAATTAAGATAGGGATCTTTAAAGGTCAATTTCCTCCAATTGATGAGATTATGTTTTACTTTATCTAATTTTGAAGATATTCTAAAAGTTGCAAAACCATTAAAATGAGAGTTCTATCCATTTAAGATTTCTAATTTGTAAGAGTCATCCGATAGCCACATCTCAAAGAATTTAAAAGGTTTTGGAAAACTAGTTTGGAGAGGAGACAAATTTAGGACAAGGGGATAACGATTGGAGCCCCACTTTGCAGAAGTTGAAAGAGTGGCATTACGAAAAAAAAGGAGATCCAATCAGGGGAAGCTATAGCTCTATCTAAAATTCTACAAATAAGACCAATTCAACGTTTGTTAGACCAACTAAGAATACCACCTTGAATATAAAGTTCAATTAGATTATGATAAAAAATGAGATTTATGTATTGAGTAGATGAAAGGCGGCACGAACCACTAGAAGTATAAGGGTCTTGGATGTTTATATTGTCCGCTTCATTAAAGTCTCCAGTTAATATGAAGGGTAAATTGAATTGTTGGAGTCTTTGATTTAATTGTAGCCAGAAATTGTTCTGATGAGCTTTAATCGAATGGCCATAAATAAAACCTAGAAGCCAATCACTATATTGTTGGGTATAAAATACTTTTAGGAAGACTTACCTTGGGTGGCTCAAAAAAGACAGAAGTATTTAAGTTGTTCTTCCAAAAGATGCCTAGTCCTCTAGTTCGTTCTTCATGCGGCATAAGAAAAGAGTTAGGATAACGAAAACAATGGGCCAAAAAGGACATTTTGTCAGAAGATATTTTTGTTTCAGAAAGGAAAATAAAATATGGGTTATGATTTTTAATTAGTACCCCCAGACCTTAAACTGCCTTGGGCCTTTTGGCTCCATGGCAGTTCTAGCTTAAAATCAACATTGGTGGACATGTGGCTGTTTTGGGCCAGCCACCACCTCCCTATTTAGAAAAGAAAGAAGAAGATAAAAGGAAGTACTAACCGAGTCAGAAGTACGTTTCATCTGGTGCATATTCTAATAAAGAGTTGTTTCATCATTCTCATTGGCAGGAACAATGATCAGAATCTGTTCAATTTTATCACTTCAAGAAGATGACTTTGGGCGCTCATAGATAGGTATGTTAGTGGGTTCTTCAATTTCCAAGTGTTGTAAAAGGTCAATCTGTGGGCGCTTACCTCTAGAGGAAGAGGGACCAGATGGGTCGAGATCAAGGGCTTGAGACAAGATATTTTGGGTGTGCCGAGCAAACTAAAAAGTCTCAGGAGAAACCCTGATAGAGTTACTCGATGAAGGAGTAAAGGTGGGCACAAACTAGTTAAAAGAGTTGAACTAGAACCAAAAAATTAAACTAGCAATCAATAACTAAGCAGTTAAAGGGAGATTGGAAAGAGTAACCAAACCAAAAGTGAGAGAAAACGAAAATATGCAAAAAGAAAGAACTACGTAAGAAGATTCACAAGATATTAGTATAAGTAAAAACAAAGATACTCCCTGGTATTGCTCGTTAGGTGATTATTGGAGTGAGAAGCCAGACGTAGTTCGATATAATGAAGAGCTTTGCTCTATTGGTTGTGCTCAACGCTTTAGTAAACCAGCATCGTGGATGTTCAATAGCCTATGCTTAGGGACTTTAGTTTGTGTTGATCATTGTTGTTTTTGGGTAGTCTTCTTAAAAGGCACGTTGTTGCTTCCCTCCTTAAACCTTAAAGAGATAGATGCAGTTGTTGATCGTTGGAGTTGCTTTTGTTTTCCACTTGCTTTAAGAGAGGTAAAGTGACCATTCCCAAATGGGAATACAAAAGTTTCATGAGGTAGGTTGAATAAGTACTTATGGAAAATTGATTTATCATTTGGTTGCAATGCAATGTTATTTGTACTTATGCAAAATTATGATGATGTAAATCATTTGGGTGCAAAATTTGATTTGTTTTGTGTTTTGAATTTTACCTTATTTTGTTTCATTGCAATATAAATGAGGTAAAATAAGACATGAAGTAGAAGAATGTAAAACCCAAGCCAAAATCAAACAAGAGTTTTTATATATATTTTTTATTTGCACTCCCATGCATTTGTGCTAATGTAGGATATTAATAACAATATTGAAAAACTCAATCTAACATCCAATCTCATTATTTCACATACATGCAAATGATCAAGAATGGATTTTAAAATTCACATTTGTTAATTGATTGAATGCAAATTTTACCATATTCATTTTACCTAGGGTCCAAGCCTTACTAAACTTTGTATAAGATGCTTTCATTGATTTTAAAATACATGTATGGGAGATATTCGCAATGTGCACTTGGAAGCTGTGTGAGTGTGGTTTTTCTAGAAGGAGATCCAGGTTTGGGTTCTGGTCAATTATTTGTTAGTAATTTTCATTTATAATGTCCCTTTTTCTTTTGTCTGTGAGGTTGCTTAGTTATGTTAAGTGTATATATATGTGTGTGATTGGATATAATTTTCTTAACGTAGTTAGTAAATTTACATGTAATGTACATTAATGTTTTAAGGAAAAGATGTCAAACTACATGTAAAAAATAAAAAAATAAAATGGGTAAACGAGTGATATAAATACATAAAATGATAGTATCATAAATGAAGTCATCCATAGGAGCTTATGAGCATCTCCAATAGATAATAAAATGAGAGAAATGAAGTGGTGAACTGAGTCATCCACCGCCATGATGAGTGGTATAGGGTAGTGTTGAATCGAGGGTAGAGACTTTTGGTACAAGTGTTGGAAGATCAGTAGTCACATCTGGTATAGGGTACTGTTGAATTGGGTGTGAAAAATTACACTAACATGGACTTGAATCGAGGTTGTTCAATCAACGATACATGATACACCTATCGTCCACCGTCATAGGTAAGCAATGCTTAATATCGCCATCACTATTGCCTCAAATCTCAACAAGTACATGCATCGACAAAGCCAAAACCCCATGGTTTTCCCCTTTCTATTTCAATCTATGGTTAGGGTGTTTTTTTGTCGTTAGAAAGGGAACCCCCAAATCATCAAGGATACTGGCGGTGTTTGGTATGGCCTTGGTATATTTGATAAATTGTGTCATGTCATCGTCAAATAGCATTTGTTCCATCATTCTATTTCATATTCATATTTATTGATAAATTATTGTGTTAATTTAAGTGCAGACCAACCATTGGGGAAAGGAATGTAAAAGCATTTATTTATTGTTCTATTGATGTGGCACCTAGTAGCATCTAATTGTCAATAAATCCCTGAAAAACATTTATCAACCATTTTACAAAACAAGTATAAATGTTTATTTAATAAACAAAAACTATACCAAATACATAGATTATTTGCCCCCTCCCACTAACTTAAAACAATTAATTGAGGGGGTACACAAAAGGGATATAAGAATTCAGATGTTTGGGTTTTTGAGCCAATATATGAGCTGCTGCTACGTCATTTTCTATTTATATAAACTACAGTGGTATCAACAAAAAATGAGAAAATATACAAAAATATAATAAAAAAGAGGCTTCTCCCAATGATGTTTATGTAGTTACTTATGGACAGAGAAAAAAGATTTGGGGTCTGTTCTTTTCCTCTAAACTCTTATCTCTTAAGAGAAAACGTTTAACTTCAAGCAAAAATTGGTTGCACGTTTCCTCTTATCTCTTAAAATGCAATCATATAACTTTTTGGTTTCTAATGATACCCCCAAAAAGTCAAACAAAAACTCTCACATATGGGGTCAAAATGGATATTTTATAGCTTTCAAAATTCAAAATTCATAACAACATTCTTTATATTAAGAGTTCAAAGGAAAGAAAAGTTCACCAATACCAATATACCTCTTAATATAATTATTACACTTTCAAATGTCAGACTTTAGAGCAAACGAACAGGCCTGGCATTAGAAAATAGTATAGCATTGTGCTCCCCTTTGAGTAGGAGCTTTCACATACGTCTCATTAATTATTGCCCAACATTCAACTGTGGTTGCTGAATCACTTATCTTCTTCTTATTTTTTAATCATTGTTGCCATCTTCATCATCCACACTTGCATTGCTAGTGAAACTTTCAACAAATAGAAGCATCGCTAGATGTATTTTTACAATTTAAGGAAATATGAAGTGGAGTTTGGTGTTGTTTAGTTGTCACTGGGTGAACTACAAGAAGCTTCCCTATTGTAGTTATGGAGGAGTAGTGGCATCTGGATTGAATATAAATTGTGCCACTTATTTTGAGGCACTTCAAACAAACAAACAAACAAACAAGCATTGGCAATTGGTTTCTATGGGGTGTAACTTGTGAATTGTGTCGATGCTTTACACATGTGATTTGGTTTCCTATATAATGGAACAAGTGATGCCTGAACATTGTGATTGGGAATTGGGATTTGCTCCTTATACCAACCTCATAGCCACATTTAACCATGTATTGGGAACATCTCTCCATGAATAATAACATATAAGTATGGGAGATGTTCATAATGTGCAACTAAGACGTGTTGTGCAGCCGGTGTGAGGAGCAGATCCGAACTTTGTGTTGGGATGGCTGGTAGGACTAGAATCAGACTTAGCTAGTTCGAGTCCAAGGGCAAAGAATTGTTTCGACTATAGTGGTGATTCAACACCCATGGAGATGAAAATGGATCTATTGCTTGTATGCACTTATCCTCATTCAATAGGGACAAAGTGGATGTTTTATCTTTTCACTTTTCGTTGATAAATATGGTCTAGTGGTTCTTAACTCTTGAAGGTTAAAATGTCACTGTAAGGGAATCAACTTCAGTCAGGGCAAAGCCTGTTCGATTAGCCTTTATTGCCTCACATTGAGAATATCTCCGTAAGTATATGCTTTATTTCACGGGGAGATATTCCCATGCAAGGTATCAAAACACCGTTAGAACAGCGTGGGCACAGGTTTGCCCTGATGGAAGCCGATCTCCAATTTAAGGAGGTAGGGCATCATAGCAATACAAATTTGGAAGTGTTTTACAAATAATCAAATTGAAGGGGGCGTCTTAAGGGGTGTTTCAAGACAAATGTTTTTTGTTTTCATTTGTTTTTTTTTTTAAATTGCCACATCAGCAACAATGTGTTTTTGAACCTTACTTTTGTTTTTAATGGTGAAAACAATTTGGGTTTGTTCCACAAAACAATACATGCCCTTGGAACTATCAAAATAATAGTTTATTAAGATAAACAAATTTTATAAGATATAAATTATATGTTTATGAAACATGATATTAAATTATTAGATAAAAGCATGCTTTTTTAATCAAGGAATTCAATAACATGTTTTTTATTTCAGTTTTAAAAATAAAGAATACATACACAATCAATAACATGTTTTATTTTGTGTGTTTTTGTTTTGATAAATAATATATTTTAGGTAAAATGGTTTTGATTTATCTTTCAAACCAAAAACAAGAAAAAAAATCATGTTGTGGAACACCCCCTTAATTAATGTGAATTTATTAGTAAATGATTTAGAAAATGGGTAAGAGATTTAAACCTCCATGGATGTTTCTCTTAAACACCTAAACATACCCTTATTTTCATACCAGCATCAGACAAAAATGTCTACTCCATTACAGCGAATACAAAATCTCTTTTAAGAACTATGTCTAAACAAAACGAAAAGTACTGACAAAATGGATATGTGAGGTCGAACTGCTTTGTTCTTTTAAAGGAATTTTGTTAGGAGAATTACATAAGAACATTGTCTACATGGTCTTCCTTTTTGTTATACAATAAAAATGTATGTGGGCTGGTAGGAAGAGGGCATTGCCAGTGACTTTTATCAACAACTTTCACTTGAAGTTTGTATTCATAAAATAAAATTGTTTTATTTTATTTTATTTTTAAATTATCATAGATCCAAACCTTCTTAGGCCAATTTTCTCAAAACCCTATCCCTACTCCACATCTCATTTTCTTGGTTCACTCCCCCCCCTCCCCCCACAAAAAAAAAAAAAAGAAAATCCGTGACTCTGCTACTGCTTGGAAGAGTAGTATGCGTATGACTTATACCCTGATTTTTAGTACCATATGTTCACTTTCATAATAATGTTGAACAATGGAGATAATGATGGCAATGTTATGTGGATGCCTTTCGTTTTTGGTGGAATCGTTTTTTTTTTTTTTTTTCTGGCATTATTATGGATTCAAAACTGTGTATTTTCCCCTTGAAAACAGATAATGGTACGTATAATAAATTATTTATATTAAATCTCGAGGAGGTTTTTGTTTTAAAGTCAGAGGTGGGCCTCAACTCTCAAGCAAATGCGATAATCATGTCTTTGGCTAAGGCTGTTAACAAACAATGCTAATCCATAGATTACTTTAAGTAATCTTTGGTTTTGGCTAATAATGCTAATAATCATGTCATTTGCTAATCCAAAGATAGGGCTGTTCACAAATAATGTTAATCCACAGATTACTTTGGCCGGTCAGGTTCACAAATAATGCTAATCTAAGGTTTTAGTTTGCTCTTTAAGTAACCTGATCAGCCTTAATAATGACAGAAAAAATGCAAATAGACCCGTGAACAGCCCTATCTTTGGTTGCAAATCCACAGATTGGGGGAGGGAGAGAGGGGGGGGGGGAGTATGTCAAAAATGCTAATCGTCTTATTTAGTTAATTTTTTTATCAAGTCGTACACTTTATTTATAATCACCAAAATAATGTTCTTGAGGAATCACTTGTCAAGGGAAATGGTTTTATTTGCCCAAAGAAAACTACAATCATCAAGGTTGCATTTATTTGTGGTGTAAATACAAGTTTACAATGATGGAGTTTAACAACGTCGGATTTTTTAGTGTAAAAAGAAACTTGGCTTTATACTCATTTTACACTCTTGTGTGTCAATGTAAAAAGGTAGCGTTGCTTAAGCCTTTGATTGGTCAGTCTCTCTCCTCTTTTTTTCCACTCCAACATTGAGCATGATCTTCAAAAACCTAAGTTGCAGCTGGGATTAAATGCGTTCGTTTTCATCCTATAACAAGAACCCCTATTCTTCTACGATGAATCAGTTTAAATATTTGCAAGGAATTGAGAGGGAAAACATGAGAAAGAACAAAAGCTTCCTAGGATTTACAGACGAAATCTGGTAACAGGAAAACCAACGAAAAATCAATTTGGGATCAAAATCTGGCCTTGGGATCGAAATCTACAGCATCTGTGACAAGAGCTTCATAGGATTTAGGCTTATAGACTGAGAATCTGGTTTTGGGATCGAAATCTAGAGCTTATTTGCTGCTATCTGAACCACGTAGTTGCAAAAGCTTATTTCTTGTCCAAGGCATGTTTGGGTTTTCACACTGATTGACTGATTCCATATTGGAATCCTAGACATCCAATCATGGTGGCTGCCAACTGGCTAAAGTTGTGATCATGATCCCAATGGACTCCTAAGGTCATGGTGGGCTGGTGGCTGTTGTAGTTGCGATCATGGTTTTCAAAATCAAACCGATAAAATCGGGAATTAGTCACCTGATCGGTTCTGTTTTCCCCCCAAATTTGTTTTTTCCTCAAAACCATTGATTTTGGTAAGCAAATTGCTGAGTTGGTCGGTTAATCGTTCTAACCATTTGAACGTTTTCTTATATTTTTAATTTTTTGTCAGAATGGGTTGGTCGTTTGGATCGAACGATTGGATTATTCGAACCAATAACCTGACCCCTAACCAGTTCGATCACCAATTTATTTTTTAAAACCATGGTTGCGATTGTTCTTGGAGTGAGAGAGAGGGTAGGGGGGGGGGGAAGGGGAGGGAGTGAAAGAGATAAAGAGAATGATTGATGGAGAAGCAATGACAACAAGGAAGATTGAAACAAACTGGGTTGAGACGGAGTAGTTTGGAGGAAAAGAGAGAGATTCATGGGAGAACTACCTTTACACCAATGGAGAGACCAAAAGAGGTTTTTACATCGATTTTTGATATATTTTTAATATTGATTTTAAATATAAAAAACTATCAAAAAACTCATTTATATCGATATTCATCTTTATTTTACACTAGACAACCATAAAACTCATAAAACTCAATGAGTATAAAATTACATCAAATCGAATTTTACACTGCTTCCTAATGCAACTTTACCTATTTCAGAAAAATTAGGGAAAATGACTGATCAGTCTAAGATAGAATTTTATAACCGCACCGTACAAGAGACGGTGAATTGATGCCAAATTCAAATGCAGTTTATAAGGGGCTGCTAATATATTTGTATTGGTGTATTTTTTCGTGCAATCTTTCGGCTATTTACAAATTAAAAAGATAAAAAATCAGTTTATTTCCGTTTGATACATGAAAAATTTATTCACCAAAACACTAAAAAGATGCGAACTTTGAACTGATTTTGGAAAGCTCTAAATAAAACATCATGCATCTTCGTGTTTTAACCTCACACGAAAAGACTTAAAAAACCCATACGGTCTTCGAACTGCCTAAATCTTATACGGTCTTCAGGCTAATCAGATCCTATGTCAAAATCTGCCTCCCTTAACTGTCAGAGCTAATATCTCTTAAAAAAGACTTGCCAAACGGTTGTTGCAGAGTACTGAACCCAAAAATTATGTACTCCATAAAACGGTTACTTCAAAACAGTGGGACAGTCGTTAGCTGCATTTCCCGAACCTGCCAAGAAACAGGTTGGTGTTTATCTGTGGGTCAACTCAGAGAATCATCGTTATGGACGGTGATGATTGTCCTCGTTTCTAAATTCAATGTTGATTCCGTGACACATTTGACTCCAAGGCGGCAAGAGCTACTAATACCGCAACTACAATACCGCCACGTCTATTTCTTTTCTGGACTATTTTACCCTATATATGGTACTTATTATCCGTATTAGCATTTCTTCCAGAAACAATACGTCAATCAATGATTTTATTTATGGTATATTGGTAGAGACGTAAGGGTATTTTCGTCTTTCCAGTTTTCAGACAGCAAAATATCTCCAATCCCGCAGTATCGTCTTTTTCAGTGGATGCCCTCATAAACGCACACACACAGATTCATTCATCTCTGCGAGGGAAAACTAATATAAAGGAACTGTGTGGACCGTGGATAACAACTTTATTTCCCCTTCCTCTCTCTCTTCCGGTGAGTCTGCGCGTGCTCGGTTTTCTTAAGGGGATACGCCAACGGGCATGGCCGTACTGCTCGGCAATTTGGCACTGCTAGCGGACGCGAGTTCGTCTCGGGCAGGGTTGACAGACCGTAGGAATCGTGCGGTGATTTGCGACTTGATCCTGAACCTCCCCAAGAGGGACTGGTACATCACCCACGGTGCCAAAGTTTCTGCATCTCTTCCCGCCAGGAGCTTCGATCTTGACGGTGAAACCAGAAATTACCGATTCGGCACTCCGAGGAAAATTTTGTCCAAATCTAACTCAGTCGATTTCGATGCCGATCCGAGCGACGAGGACAACAAAAATGGGTATGGGGATGAAGATGACGACTACGACTGGGAAAAAGAAATGCGAAAGAGAGTGAAAGAACTGGAAGAGATGAAAGAGTTAGAGAAGAAAGCAGAGGAGTTACAGAGTCAGATGGCCGATGGCGAAGGCGAAAACGAAGAAGAGACGGAAGAAGAAAAGAGGATGAGAGTGAGAAAGGAGCTCGAAAAGGTCGGAATAATTTTCCCTCTCTCAACTCTCAAGTCAATCCAATAGAATATAATATGATGACTCCATCAAGGCATCAATAACCCTTTTCTCTAATGTTTTACTCATTATTTCTCTTTGTCTACCGTTTTATAATCTTCATTGTGCAATGTCAGTTGGTCTGTTATATTCCATAACCAGTTTCATTTGAAAGGTATTGTAACGTCGAGTTACGAGAACAAGTGTAAGAATGTCATACTTGTTCTCATTTATTCCGTTTTATCATTAAAAATGTTACCGATTTAAAAGCAGAATGCGTCATGGACGAATAGATGGTATGGATCATGGATGTCATCTCAGAGATGTGGCTGAATTTGTTAAAACAAATTTGAGTTTATTTCTTATTGCGGTTGCTGTATATGGCTAATGGTTAAGTAGTAAATGAGATGGCATTACTATTTTGAACAAGAGCAGGTGGCGAAAGAGCAAGCTGAGCGGAGAGAAATGGCAAAGTTAATGTTTGAGTTGGGTCAGAAGGCCTATGGGAAGGGCATGTATGGTCGAGCTATTGAATTCCTAGAGGGCGCCCTCACAATCATTCCTAGGCCGACTCTGTTTGGTGGAGAGGTCAGTATCTGATGCATTGGGGAATTTCCCTTCTACTATCTAGCTGTCAGTTGCACATTGGAATGTACCTGCCGTCTAATAACCGAAGTTTAATTGTTGTGTCCAGATACAAATATGGCTTGCTATGGCTTATGAGGCTAATAATCGACATGCAGACTGCATCGCGCTTTATCAACAATTGGAGAAGCAGCACCCAAGTTTCAGTATCCGACGGCAAGCCGCTGAACTTCGTTACATATTGCAGGCACCCAAGCTCAAAATATCTCAAGAAGAGATGGTTTCTATCCCATTAATTGGTTCCAGTTATGATAGGTAATTTGTTGTTATTGTTGATTTTCTTTTAACTTCTTTTTTTTTTTTTGTTTCAATGACATTTTAGTTTTTATTGCTTTCATAGCTTCTTATCATTTTAGCCAAACCTTGCTTGGCTATATAATCATTTAATTACGATGAGAAAGAGTACTCTTTGGTGATCTTATCATGCAATAGGAACTCTTTTATAAATGGCTTTGATATGTATCAAGTACTAATTGAGTTAGATTGTTCTCCAAAGTTTTTGCTCTCAAGTCATCCTGACTACATGCCAATAAGGCAATACTTGCCTTGGCTTCACGTCCAGACCACCATGTGAAAAGTCTAACCCATTTAACTCATTAAAAAAAATCTAATCCAATTATTCCAACAAAATTGCTTTTGTGTAGGTAGTACTTACTAGGTAACCATGTTATTAAAAATTCGAACCATCCTCTCTTTCCAAGTTAACCAGATTGTTAGGTAGATAGTAGAAAGGAATCATGTCCCACAGAACTTTCCCCCTTCTACTTGGTCCTTTAACATGCCATCTGAAAAAGAACTCCCAAAGTGAAGAAGTCACCATTAACTTGTGCCCATAGTACATCACAGAAATCACAATGTAGAAAAAGGATAATTTGTATCCTTCACTCCACCACGACTCCCAGTGGAAGTTGGAAATGACCATCAAGAAGAATCAAATACATGTTTCAATGTACAGATTTTAAACATCACAGAAGAAATGTGGAGAGAGGGTTGTAATTTCCAGTTACCATGACTCCCAATTTTCATGTCTCTCAATCTATAAGAAGAATATTTGTAGTTATAATTGCTTTCCTTTTAACTATCTATTTTCCCATAACTCCACATTATCTAGCTTATAAAAAAAAAGATATGTGCTTCACATATCAGTAGCAAGAGGAGCGCACTTCTGCCTACTGCTAGACATGCTTATTGGCTTTTGCTTGTAGCATCTGCATTTCAGTGGATAACTCATTAAAAGAATGCTTTTGATGATAAGTAAAATGATGCTTTCAAACTTCTGTGGGAAATGCACATGCATAATTGATAAACTTTTATGTATTTAACTGATTTTTGGATGCTTACTTTGAAGACCTTAAGGCAGAAATTGCATTTTTCCAAGCCATGTGAATCCTCATGAGTAATTGCAGCAAGCTTTATTGTTGAGCTTTTAGTTCTCCAATTATCGAACCCCTGTAAAACCTTACATCAGTAGTTGGCTGGATTTTCTTGCTTTTATACTATAAAGTTTACAATGATGAAGCTCAATGCCATTTTGAAATGAGATTGGGAAGCATTGCTTTTCCCTATGCAGCCAATCAATTGAAAACAAAGTGCTGAATTTGTGTTGGTCGTCCTTACTTTGAATTTCAAATGGTTTAGTTACTGGTTTACCTTATACTATATGGTTTAGTATTTCTGTGATGCTTAATTTGAGACTTTTGAATAGATATAGTTAAGTATATTCTTAAAAATATGTGCATACACAAACTACAGGACTGGTATATCAAAATGATGAAAGCATTCAGGTTTCATTTAAACTGTTTGAGATGACTCTGGAGAAATTGCAGACATTCTTGTTTGATGTTGCTTTTCACCTTCATAGGATTCATCAATCTATCTGATTATGTTTTTCAACCTTTTTTGTTCCACTAATCTTAACGTTGCCATGCATTATTGAATCTACAGTATCTACCATATCTTTAGGAATGGCAACAGGGCGGGGATCATATTCCTCGTCCCTGCCCCCAGTTCTGAAATTAAACCCCATCCCTGTCCCCGATCCTCGTTGGGGATAAAATTTGTCCTCCATCCCTGATTCCCGACGGGACCCAAATCCCTAAATTTTTTTTAGATAATAGTGTTTTTTGAAAAACAAATTTACTTAAAATAAATAAAAAATTTAAATTATAAATAATGTTTTAAATATGTTATGATATATATATATATATTTATTTATTTATATATATATATTAAAACGGGGTCGGGGCGGGGCGGTGGCTTCAATCCCCATCCCCGACCCCATCGGGTTGGGTCCCCGTCAGGGATGGGGAAAATTGCCATCTCTACATATCTTGTACCAATGTATTAAGTTATAAGTTGGTGCCTGCCATTCAATTGATATGCCATCTCTCTTTAAGAGGCAGTGGCTTTATGATTGTTTATTGCTATTGGTGTTGTCTTGCTTGAGCATATGCTGAATATCTTTTCTGCTTCTTCTGTATGGTGTTGCTGAGTGGTTATCATAAAAATTTTCTCTGTTGATGATTATTTGGCAACATTGCTTTTATTTATTCATACCACTGGTTTCAACCCGAAATGTATTATTAACACGAAGTAACATCTGACCAACACTGTTGATGTGTTCTGTCACTCAACTACCACCTTTTTTTTTGGATATCTTCTGAAGGGCTACACAACGGGGGTAGCTCATCCCCCAACCCATAGCCCCCCAGGTGCATTTGGGATTCGGTCTCAAGTCTCCGCTATGACCAGCAGGAGACCTTACGAACCAGCTGGTTGGCACCTTGCCACTCAACTACCATCTTTGACCACCTGTTCAGAATCAATGTCTTTCTAAGCCGAGTAGCACATGGATAAATAAGGGTCCAATTCCGAAAACATTTAGCTAGTATGCCTCAAGCTAGTTTTTACAAAGTTGTAAGAGGTTACCTAGGGGGACTAGGTGTTAGATACTTAGATTAGCATTTCTGGTACAAAATATCCCATTGTCTCCCAATTTTTGATCAGTTGAACTGAAATAGTGCTGAGGAATTTACTAATGGATTAGTCTTTTAACAATTCAATATGACTATTTTTCATGTATATATGCATGCACAAACACACACACATGTATGTATCTATTTCTGTATAAATATATGATATTTGCATTTTTGACTCCTGATAAACTGATAAGCATTTACCTTTGTACCTATGTACATATACACCCTTTGCAAAACCTACAAATAGATGCTGACTTAAAAGGTGGAAGAGCTTAATCTTGGCAGTGTAGCCGACCAAAGATAGGTGAAAGAGGAGAGAAGAGAAGAGAAGAGAAGAGAAGAGAAAAGAAAAGAGAGAGTTTGCAATGCAACAGTACTGGCGGCGCCAGTGTTTATTTAATATATATAAGGCGACATAAATAACAAGGGAAAAGACCCTTGTGCCCCTGAGTACAATAATAGACATAACAGAAATAAAAAAACACTTTAATTAGACAAACAGACCCTAACAACTGCAACTAAGTTATTCTAACATTATTCCAACACTCCCCCTCAAGTTGGAGCATAGATGTCAATCATGCCCAACTTGTCACACAAATCTTTGTGCCGCACATGATGAAGACCTTTGGTGAAGATATCTGCAAGTTGTTCTTCCGAGTTGACATATGGTGTGCACACTTCTCCACTTTCAAGTTTCTCTTTGATAAAATGTTTGTCCACTCCAATGTGTTTCGTCCTATCATGCAGAACTGGCTTAGCAACAATATTGATGGCTACTTTATTGTCACAGTAGAGTGAAGTAGGATTGTTTACTGCAAAACCCAGTTCACCTAACAGATTTCTTATCCACATGATTTCCACAATCCCATGAGCCATCGCTCTATATTCTGCTTCAGCACTGGATCTAGCCACCACACTTTGTTTTTTGCTTCTCCATGTGACAATGTTTCCTCCTACAAAGGCACTAACCACTGGTGGACTTTCAGTCATTGACTGCTCCTGCCCAATTTGCATCAGTATATACTTCCACTTTTAAGTGACTGTGCTTCTGGAACAACAAACCAGCCCCAGGAAACTTCTTGAGATATCTCAAGATCCTCTCTGCAGCCTCAAAGTGAGTTGTCATCGGGTTGTGCATGAATTGACTAAGGACACCCACTGCATAGGCAATATCAGGCCTGGTCATAGACAAATACAGAAGTCTCCCCACAAGTCTCTGGAACATCTTTACATCTTTCAAAAACTCTCCCTGACTGTCTCCCAGATGGTGATTATGTTCAATAGGTGAATCAGATGGTTTTACCCCCAACTTGCCTTAGATCTAGTACATACTTCTGTTGGGAAATAAAGATGCCCTTGTGAGAGCGGGCAACTTCAATTCCAAGGAAGTATCGTAAGGGGCCTAGATCCTTCACCTCAAATTTAGTGGCTAAGAATTTTTTTAGTCTCTGGATTTCAGCCTCTCAATCTCCTGTGATCATTATGTCATCCACATACACAATAAGAGCTGCAATTTTACCTTCACCTCTTTTTACAAAATGATCTGATTGGCATTGTTTGAATCCCATTTGTTGGACTGTTACATGGAACTTACTAAACCAAGCCCGAGGTGATTGTTTCAATCCATATAAGGACTTGTTCAACATGCACACCTTTTGTTCACTGCCTCTGGCACAGAACCCTGGGGGTTGGGTCATGTACACCTCCTCTTCCAAATCACCATTCAAGAAGGCATTCTTGATGTCCAATTGGTGAAGATCCCAGTCAAGATTTGCTGCCAAGGAAAGAAGAATCCGAATGGATTTCATCTTCGCTACAGGGGCAAAAGTCTCTGCATAGTCCACTCCATATACCTGTGTGAAGCCTCTTGCTACCAGTCTAGCCTTGTACATTTCAATAGTTCCATCAGCTTTGTGTTTCACTGTGAACACCCACTGGTTCCTTCCCTTTAGGAAGATCTACCAACTCCCACGTACCATTTTTATGTAAGGCATCAATTTCTTCCTGCATTGCATCTGTCTATTCAAGTTTTGACAAAGCTTTTGCCACGGTCTTAGGGATGGGAACACTGTCCACAAAGGAGAGGAAGGCACGGTACGAGGGTGAAACATGCTCATAGGACACAAAGTTAGAGATAGAATGATTAGTGGTACAAGATCTAACACCCTTTCTCTTAGCAATAGGAATATTAAGATCATTGGGGACATGTGAATCAACATTTAAAGGAGCAATGGGAGCAAGTGTACCTGGCTAATGAGACGGATCTGCCTCGGGTGAATCCGATGATGTTGGTTGCATAGTGTCCGGCTCCACGACTCTTGAACTCTACTGGCTTTTATGACGACGGTGGAAAACCCGGAACGGTGGAGGATCGGGTAAAGGAGGTAGTTGAATATGAGTCGTCGCCTATTTCTCCTCAACCCTACTCTCCCCCTGAGGAGAAACCGAGAAGAACAGTTGACTCTCAAAGAATGAGAATCAATGGAAACATAGTACTTACGGGCAATGGGATCATAGCAACGATACCCCTTTTGAGATGAGGGGTAACCAAGAAAAACACAAGGAATAGCCCGAGGGTCAAGTTTACCACGAGTAGGTGATAGGTTGTGGACAAAACAACGACACCCAAGGACACGCATCGGAATGGTGGACAGCGGGGTTGTAGGGAACAAGAGCTGATGTGGGGCCTTATACTCTAGTAGCCGAGAGGGCATGCGATTGATGATATATATCGCACACAATACTGCATCCATTCAGAACTGTTTCGGCACATTCATATGAATCAGCAAGCCACGAGCAATTTCGAGTAGATGACGATTTTTTCGTTCAGTCACACCATTTTGTTGGGGTGTCTTGGCACAAGAGCTTCGCTGAAGTGACCCACTCGAAGCAAAGAACTTTGTGAGATCATTATGGAAATATTCCTTTGCATTGTCCGACTGGAAAATATGAATTTCCGTTTGGAACTGAGTGAACACCATGCGTTGGAAATCTTTCACAATTTGTGGCACTTCTTCTCGAGATCGCATAGGATAAACCCAAGTGTATCGAGAATAATCATCAATCAACGTAACAAAATACTTATAGCCAGCTGCAATAGGTAGAGTAACAGGGCCCCAAACATCAGAATAAACAATATGAAATGGAAATTCAGATCTTTTATTTCTTAAAGGTAAAGAGCTTCTACAATGCTTACTCAACTGACAAGTTTGACACTGTAACTGACTCACTGACAAGGACTCAAAAATCTTTGGGAACATAACTTTTAACGACTCAAAAGAAAGATGACCTAAACGACTATGCCATAAATAGGCCTGACTCTCACTCGCCGAACTTGTGGACTCAGTCGCCATTAGACCAGCATTATTCTCCAACACGTAGAGACCATCCACCATGCTTCTTCTACCAATCGTCTTCCCCGAGGTCAAATCCTGAAACACACATGAAGACGGAAAAAATGTGACTGAGTAGTTCAAAGAGTGAGTAATACTACTAATGGACAACAAATTAATAGGTAATTTCGGAACATGCAGGACATTTGGAAGAGTAAGGCCAAGTGGGAGAGATATGGTGCCTCGGCCAGCTATGGTAGAAAAGGAACCATCAACCAGTCTTACCTTATCTCTCCCAGAGAGAAGGTTATATGTCTGGAACAAATTTGACTTATCGGTCATGTGATTTGAGGCTCCGGAGTCAATAATCCAAGGTGAATCAGTAGTATGAGATGACACATGGAAGGCTGTGGCATTACCTGATGTAGACGCAAATGAGGTAGAAGGAGTAGGCCCAGAATCCACCTGGCGGAGAGTCCTACCATACAATTCCAAATGTTCACGGAAGGAATTGATTATATCTTCCTTAGGGTCAGAACCAGGATGTCTCTCCTGAGTTACGGAAGGACTAATCTCTGTCGATGCCAGATTAGCTGAGTTATACCTTCTTTGTTTCTGTTGGCCTGGTTTCTTGCCCTAATCCGGTGTTGACTTCTTACCCAAATCCTGTGCCCATTTAGGTTTTCCATGGAGATCCCAACATTTATCTTTAGTGTATCGTGTCTTCTGGCAGTGAGTGCACCAAAGCTTGTTTTTATCTTTTGTTTTTTTTTTGAGTGTCACCCCTTTTAAAACCACCTCCGACATTTGTATCTGAATTTCCCCGGACCGCTAGGTCAACTGACTCTCCTTCTACACCATTCATCACACTTCTGCTTTCTTCTGACTGCACCAAGGCATACACCTCCTGGACTGATGGCAAGTCTTTACTACCCAAGATCTGTACCCTGATGGACTCATATGACTGATTCAGCCCTAAGAGAAAGGCAAACACGCGTTGCTGTGATACAAGTGATTTATAGGCTTTTGCATCTTCATCACACTTCCAGTTCACATTCTGATAGTGATCAAGTTCTTTCCATATTGATGTCAAATCAGAATAGTACATTGAGAGACTCCTCTCCCCCCTGCTTGCAAGTAGAAGATTCTGCTTGTAGTTGATATATCTTGGCATAGTGTCTCTGTTCTGAATAAGTGGACTTCGCTTGTTCCCATATCTCACGAGCACTTTCAGCCCACATAAATGTCTTCCCTACTTGTGGTAGCATTGAAACCAAGAGCCAAGACATCACCATATTGTTCTCTTGGTCCCACCTATCATGCTCAGCACTTTCATATTTCGGTTCCTTTACTCTCCCATTGATGTATCCTATTCGCCCCCTAGCAGTGATGTAGAGTTTTATCCCCCTAGACCACTCAAGGTAATTCAGACCATCAAAGGGAATGACAACCATGGGAAAGCTCATATCCATTCCCCCACTCACTCCATCGTGGCTCCCTGAGATTTCTGAAGTAGCAGAATTCTCAGTCGACATGGTCAAGCAGTTACTCAGTCCCACACACCGGATTTAGGACCCCTCCTTACTCCACAAAGCAATGCTCCACTCAGTTCACACCCACACACTAGGGTTTACCAATCAGATTGTGCACAAACCGTACCAAATTCTAGACAAAACTGAGGTAATATTCGGCAGTTTCAGACCTGCCTATCAGAAATCTAGAATGGCTAACAACCACTAATCAGCAGGAGAGATCCTTCTTGCTTATAGTCAACTCAAACCATTGAGATGACAGATCAGCATTGACCTACAGTTGTCTTAACACATCAACAGGATCACATAATCCAAGACAACTAGGGTTACACAAGTTCGATAGCATTCAGCCGCCCCAGATTCATAGGGTTTTCACTCGGCCCATGATCAAGGAGAGTAAAGAGGAGAAAAATAGAGGAAGAACTGTACCAGTCGTAGCTATTCTGTAGTCCAGAATCAGATTTCCTTTCTGCTAGCCTATTCCACTAATCAGTAGGGTTGATCGATCTTCTCTTGACAGTAGGGTTGATCGGTCTGCTCTCTTTTAATCAGTATTCCTGCTCTGATACCATCTTGGCAGTGTAGCCGGCCAGAGATAGGTGAAAGAGGAGAGAAGAGAAGAGAAGAGAAGAGAAAAGAGAGAGTTTGCAATGCAACAGTACTGGCGGCGCCAGTGTTTATTTAATATATATAGGGCGACAGAAATAACAAGGGAAAAGACCCTTGTGCCCCTGAGTACAATAACAGACATAACAGAAATAAAAAACATTTTAATTAGACAAACAGGCCCTAACAACTGCAACTAAATTATTCTAACATTATTCCAACACTTAACATTTATATTACATGTTTTATTTATACTTCATTTTCTCCTTCTTGCTTTCTTTCTTCTGTGAATCATGGTGCAATGAATCCAACGGATGGAAGTTGTAGTGAGCTGAACGAACTCTATTGCTCTTAATGGAATATATCTTTTTTTATTCCTTTTCTTTTCCCTTTTTTCCTTGGGATATTTATTCTGTTACTGGGGTTGCATATAAAAGATGTTACCTAAATGTGTATTGGCATGACAACATGCAGAACTGCCTCCAAGTTAAATCTGGAACCTTAATAGTTTAGATTTGAAAATACTTGCTGTCCGGGAATCATCATTTTCTGCTGCTCTCCATCCAAATGTGATATACTGCTATAGGACATGCTTTCTTGGCACAACAATCTCAGGACATTCTTTTGGGGTTTAGTTGTTATAGACTAGTCCAAAATGGGAGTCCTCAGAACTGGCCTAACATAGTTAATTGCGAATTGCACTTTTTTTTTTTTATCAATAACAAATGAATTGCACAATATTGCCTTCAAAATTTATGCTAACTCATATTGCACAGATAAACTAACCATGGAATCTCAGACAAGTTGTGATTGACGAACGGTGGTTGTTGCAGCTATGCAGGAACATGGAGTGACAAATACAAGGACCGGGACCAAAGGAGAAACTGGTCAACAACTAATCAACTTCCTTCATCCAAGGATTATTTGGGTGACTTCATGGTTTGGCGACCTCCTGTTGGATGGGAGAAGAGCCAAACTTTCTGGGTTGTTTTGACTCTTTGGGTGGGCCTGGTTGGAGTTGCCCTCTTCCTTCATAGATGAACCGTGCAACAAGATCTGCATTGGGTGCTGCGATCACAATCCAAAATTGATTGCAAGATTTTTCTCAAATGTGAACATGCACGAGATCATAGTAATCTCTGTAAAGGAAGGTGGTGTAGTTGGCCATATATATAGGTTTTCGTCATTACTAGTGCTTCACAAGTTTCTTATAAAAATTTCTTTTGTGAATTGTTTTACACGTTGAGAATGACCCTTTCATTTCTTATTTCTTTTGGTGTCAAAGATGTAAAATGTTGGGAACTGAGGAGAGTCACCAAGATAGCGGAGCTTGTTAATGCCAGCAGTATTTACACTGAATAGTTGAACCCCGCTTTTAAGCTCCAACTTCTAACTCAAAAGTTGAAGCCATTTGTGGGACACGAATCCCTTGTCTCTTGTATCCCTTTCTACACCTGAACATAAAATGAAGTGGGGGTGTATGAAGTCAAAGCAAACTCAACGAGGGCAAATTAGTTCTGCCTGTCCAGGGCTCTTGATTGAGTACTTAGACCTCTCCTTGGGTTTACAATTTGTGCCTCCTTTGACCAGAAACTACAATCATTTTTCAAGAGGAGTTATTTAACTAAAATTACACTCAATGATAAAATATTAGGCTGCATTTGGTGCGCGTATGTTAACAGGCCAACTTTAGGGTCTTAATTTATGCCGACGGGACCCTCCCAATAATTGGAACACTGTATTCACATTAATTTAAATTTACAAGGAACTTACAATGTCTCCTTTTGTAATTAAGCTATTCTTTAAAGGAGGTTTAACTATGTAATGGACATTGCAATTGGTAGTCTGTTTTACGTTGATAAGAGGTTCGTGTCAAGCAAGGTTCAAAATATGGATGCTTATTGGTGCATATTGTATGACTAGTAATTAAGCACATGTGTTCCACATGAGAAGTTTTTTATATTAATTACTTGAATTTTAGATATATCATAGTTAAGATAGAAATTGAAAATTGACAAAAGTAACAATATGATTAAAAATAAATTTAAATGCTTGTATCAAATAACAATTATTATTATTATATTGTGTTCCATTTCTATCATAAATAAAAATAACTTTTATTTTAACAATCATTTTTATTTAATATGATGAATATATAACATTAGAAATGTTCTAAAATGTTCTTGACAAAATTATGCACATTTTCATTTTTTGGTGTTTTATCTTTTTTAAAATATTTATTATTCAATTGTGACATAATGGGTTTTTTAGAAAAATTGGATCATTGACCCACCACCTATATAATAGAATAGATTTGCTTTTGGATTAGTTTTAAATTAAGAAAATTATAGTCATAATTGGCTATACATTTAAAATTAAGCTACAGGTTAGTCTATAAATCAACAAAACTCTGATAATGGACTCTACTTTTCATATTATAAAAAAAACCTTTCCATGTCATCGAAGGCTTATGTGGCTATTGCCAACATGGGATCTCAATCCATGTTGGACACAACAAAAAGCTTATAATGAAATTGCCCTTTAATGCTAGGTGATTGGAAAACAAGAAAATGTTTTTTAGTTTCTCTCTCTCTGATTCGTCTATCTTTGCTCATCGATTGTGTGATTTGAAAATAAACAAAAATGTTTTCGTTTTTTGTATTTATGTTTTCTCTATCAATTTCTCTCTCTTTTCTCCTCCAATCTCTTTCATTCTCTTTTTCGGTAAATCACTCATTCATTTGTAATTTCTATCGTTCTCCGTCAGTTTCTCTCACATTCATTCTCATGTTCTTTTTATTTTTATTTTCTTACACATTTATATGGTATTAATCATACTGTATAAAAAGAACATGAGACCAACTTCGTATAATTCAAAATTCATTACACCAATGTGATAAAAATTCATAAGAAACTCTTGGCTATAAGATTTACACCAACTTGATAGAAATTTATAACTTGGTTGTACAAGTGGTTAGTCCCTTTAGTTCTTTTATACGGTTTGATTAATATTATAAAAGATTGTAAGAAAAATAAAAAAATGATCAGAGAGGTAGCGAGAGAAAGATTGGGGGAGAATGAGATATTAACCGATATGGAGGTGAGGAAGAAGAATGAGAGAGATTGATTGATTGATTGAGAGAGAGAGAGAGAGAGAGAGAGAGAGAGAGAGAGAGAGAGAGAGAGGGAGACTAAACCACTAACCCACCACACAAAAAGAAAAATAGTTTGATTTCTATGTTGACATTAAATTTTGTATTACACTTCCATCATTGAAAAAAAAATCTTATGTATAATACTTATTTTTGTTCAATATAATGAATGCATAATATTAGAGATGTGCTTTATATTTTATTTTTTATAAATATATAACAATAGATATGTGCTAAAAAATTTCTCTCTTTTTTTTAATTTATTTTTGTGATTCTTTATATTTTTTATTTTTAAAACGATGTGTTATTTTACTATAACATCATTTAATTTCTTGGTAGATTTTAAATTTGGCATTCCATTTTCATCATTAATAAAAATACTTCTTACACTTTCATGCTTATTTATTTTAAAAATTTTTATTATTTAATTATGGAATTATTTATTAATCCATTTGACCCCAAATATTTGAATTTCTTGCCCACCACTGGGAGGGAAGAAATGGTTTTGTTTTCAAATTATTTTTCAAAATATTTATTTTTATCCTATTAAAATTAATATTGTGGATTTAATTACAAGAATTTCATGATGAGAAAAGATATCTTAAATATAGGATTTAATGAGAGAGAGTAGGAAATTTAATTTTTCAATTGGTTCTAAATTTTACATTCAATTTCCATCACTAATAAAACATTTCTTATTTATCATACTTATTATTGTTTAACATGATATAAAAAATGTTTTCAATTATTTTAATTTATATTTTTTATATTATTATTTAATTGTGACAACATGGATTAATCCATTTGACCCAAAATGGTTTAATTTCTTACCACCACCTAGATGAAAACTATATTTTTTATAGGTAAATTTTAAAAGTATAAGCTTTATGTTATTGAAATTATTAATTTATTAAGTATGAATTTAATTAATAGAACTTAATGATGAGAAGAAACAAAAATAACTTAAATATATGATTCATTGAACACGAATGCAATTTAATGAATTAAATATTTTATTTATTGAAAGAGAATTTAGTGCATTGAATATCATAAAATTACCTCTTTTCAATTTATTTAATATTAATAACTGATTATCCTATTTGCCCTCACTTTTTATCAATAAATTTAAATGTAGAGGCGTCAATTTTTGCTTTTTAAAATAGTATAGATATGTATCGTTTTCATTGAGATAGATTAATAACCTCCTGTTTGATTCTTGGTCTCGAGATTCCTTGGGCTCAATTTGAAAAGAGTACAAATACATATAAAATAATACAAAATACAAGGTTTGCACTCTCAAATTTGTATTTGTACTCCTTTCAAACTGAGCCTCGGTGATTTGAACTCTACTATTGCAAATTGAGATTCTACACTAATGAAGTTATTGTCTTCTACTTTTAGATTTGATACACATTCTTGTCTGGTTATTTCTTTGCTTTTAGTTATTAATTTCCTTTATTATATTTCATGTTCTTTCTCTATCTTTTTCTTTGAAGATAAACGTTTAGTTTCAAGGTAGAAGACAATGAAAAGACATTAGATAATGAACAATGTCTTCTTTTGGCTAATTTTGACATTTTCAAGGCGATTGATTAACACAATGATCAATTTAACACTTTTTGAAAGTTTAAATACTGCAGTGACACATTTAAAGGTTTGGATACTAACTTGACACTACCCCCAAAGTTCGGGATATATATATACCTGTAACTTGACAAAGAATTGTGGTTTTTAACAGGACAGAATTTGCACGATTGGCCCTCGTATTGGGACTAAGGTTGCATTAAGTTCCAATTGTCAATTTAGGCCTGACTCCTGAGTAGGTGTCTAGGTGACGAGTGGTGGATCCAATTGTCAATTAGATAAATTAGATAAAAGCAGATCATGCTTTAGGCTACTGACTGTATGGAGCTTTAGAAAGTTGCATAAATTGATAATAGGTATGGGCGTAGCACCTCGCAGACAATCTTTACCGATGAAACTTGCATACAGATACGGTGCATATATTATACGCTAATACACAGCCAAAAATAAAAATAAATAAGTAAAAGAGCTATATGATTTGTTTTCAAGTGCAAGGTTTCTTATTACTAAGACTGTTCTTATTCTTTTCCTTTCTTCCCTAGAACTATAAATGCTACCGGCTTGAATGAATTCAAATTCAAATTCAATCTGGTTGAGGGTGATCCAAATTCAGTTCATATAGTTGGATCAAATGGACATCTACCCATGATTCGATTTGGTGAAACTTGGTATATGATTACACTTTTACATAAAATTAATATTGTATCTCCTAGTAACTAGAAAATTGTTAAGTGTAGTAGAAATCATTTTAATTCATTTTATTATAAATAAATATAATATTTGGTCATTTTTGGTTTAATTCACATTATTGATGTATAAGATTCGATTCGTTTGCAGCAGCTCTTATTGCCCCCTCGGTGGTGAGGGGTGAATGTAAAATAACAAAGTGGTTAAGGGCATAAAGGGCAAAGGACTGAAGGAACCCAATGACTATAAGAGCACCTTTATGCGAAACCCCAATTTCTTCTTCGCCGCCGCGCTCTGCATCAGAGAAGGGAGAGAAACCGAGGGAGGGACAAAGGGAGAGAAATGACGACGCGTTTCAAGAAGAACAGGAAGAAGAGAGGCCATGTGAGTGCCGGGCACGGCCGTATCGGGAAGCACCGGAAGCATCCCGGAGGTCGGGGTAATGCCGGAGGAATGCACCATCACCGGATCCTCTTCGACAAGTACCATCCCGGTTACTTTGGAAAGGTGGGTATGCGTTACTTCCACAAGCTCCGCAATAAGTTCTATTGCCCCATCGTCAACATCGACAAGCTCTGGTCTATGGTCCCTCAGGAGGTCAAGGATAAGGCCTCCCCCGATAACGCCCCACTCATCGATGTCGCCCAGTTTGGTTATTTCAAGGTTTTGGGCAAAGGTGTCTTGCCCCCATCTCAGTCCATCGTTGTGAAGGCCAAGCTCGTTTCCAAGATTGCAGAGAAGAAGATAAAGGAGGCTGGTGGTGCTGTCGTTCTCACTGCGTAGGTTTAGTTATATACGGTGATCGGATTTACTACTTTTTTTCTGTTTTAATTTTTCCTTCCTCCTTAGGTCTTATATTTTGGATATTAAATTTTAATTTAAGGGAACTAGAAAATCGTTTGAGTACTTGTCTGTTTTTCTTAGTTTGATTCATGTGAGCTTGTTCATGTTTTCTGATGGATTTATTGTTCGAGGCTCTATTGGTGCAAATTTATTGTCTTTTATTCTTGTTGCTTAGATCGATCGATTTGTCTACATTAGTTCGAGTTAGTTCGTTAGTTGTTTCATCAATAGCATTGGTCAAAGAATGCGACAGTATAAATCCGAGTAAGAGAGTTTTATTTTTGACATGGAATTCTTTACATCTTGCGTCACTTGGAACTGCTTAGAACTTTGCCACAGGAAAATCGAGTTATTGAGCTACTTGGTAATTGATATTTGTAAGCTGAGAAACGGTTTATCTTTTTTTAGCTCATTTCCTCAAATGAAGCAGTACTTGTTAGTTATTGCTCACGTAATTGTGTGCTAAACTGGTAGTCACTAAATATGTTTGATGTTTTGAAATTAAAGACTATGTTTGAAGTCTTTCTTCTATTTGCTTCTAGGTCTGATATTTCAGATCAGTGAATGTTTCGATAATGCTAGTTTTGTTTCAGCTTTATTTTTCTGAGCTTTTCCCCTATAACCTGAACAAAGCCTTGCCCCAAGCCCAAGTATATGGTTGGCTACATAAATCCAGAATCCTGCTCGCCATTCTGCAATGTTAAATCCTTGGGCCATTAAACCTTGTAGACCCTTCCAACTTTCCAAAGACACTTCCTACTGGTGCTATTGCTATATATGGTATTCTGACCATATTATCAGATTATCCCTTGTTGTTTGTTTTTGTTTTTTACCGGGCAATGGCCTTTCATGCTCATTCCCGTTCTATCATTTCTACAGTTGTCAATCAGCCATTCTCAAAACCTTCTCCTTTAGTCTTCTTTGTATGCCCATTTGCTGGATGCCAAGGAAGATTTATGTGGAGGGGGAATTAATTTAGATTGAGTTATTGGGTTGTTGTTTAACTGGTAATGATAGGCATCAAAAAAGTGAAGTCGACGTGTTAAAGTTCTCAGCGTCTTCAAAAAAACTGTCAGTGCTAATTTCTTCTCTGACTAATCTTCTGCTTCGACTTCTAGCCCTAGAGGAAACATTGCATTCTTTTCAAATTTTAATCTTAAGCATCTTTTGGTTCCACTTTTAGCGCCAGAAAGCATTTCAATCCCCTCTTGGTTCCTGCGAGGCATGGTTAAATACTCAAAGAGTCAAAGTTGTCGTTAATTCAAATATTTAATGAGAATAACTGCTTCAGGTGAAGCATACAGTCAATTAGAAACTGTAGGAGTGTTTTTGTATTTTGTTTCTTCGATTTTCTATTCCAATTATATTTTGGGAAAACTCCCGATTAGTATCTTGCACTTTGGGCCTAGTGCCATTTTGGTCCCTCAACTTTAAAATGCAACAATTCAATACCCTAACATTCAAAACGTGTCAATCCAGTACCTGTCGATAACTAGTTGTTAAGTGGCATTTGAGTGGCTTATGACTTCAGGTGTGTGTAGTGAAGTAGTGATTAGCCAAGAGGAAATGAGATGCAAACAAGCATGCTGTGTCATCTGCTCTTTCTTTTCGATGGTGTTGATATTTAGTTTCTGATGAATGTACGTGAATGTGAGAGAAATTGGAGTTTTTTTTTTTCTCTTTTTATTGCTTAGTTGCATACAAGGTCATTGACTCATGCTATGATAGTATGACGGAAAAGTACTGAAATAGACTTGGATCCTGTCCATTTATTGAGCAATCTCATGTTAGAGAAATCACCATTAATCTCTCCAACAAAATTTCTTGTTTTCTTTCACTCCGTTTTCTTCGAGATTCTAATTGTTAATAACAATTTGTTATGATGGTCTGCATAGGACTTGAAGGTTTTTTTGGGTAAATTAATAAACCAAATAGAATCAGACAGAAATACCGGATATTCAACCGATAAACCCTGAAACTATTTGACCAAACAAATAATAAATATCCAGATTTCACGGAAGAAACGATGACCAAGAACCCTCTATTCTCAGTAGTTAACAAACTCCAGATGGGGGTGCAATGCCATGATATTTGACAGAAAACACTCAAAATTGCTAATTTCAAAGCACAAAGTGATTGTAACTCACAATCCAAATCCAGTTAATTGGATTAAATAAAACTAATTGGACCATAAAAATGGCAAGCTTGAAGCCATTTTCGAGCTTTCCGGCCTAGAAAGTTGCAGAGAATGGTGTAAGCATGGTCGAAGTGGCTATACAATTTTCAAGATTTTTTTTTTTTTGGGGGGGGGGGGGTACGGAATCAATCATTGCGAGAGGTGAACAAACCCAGCTAGATCATAGAAGGCCTGTCCGTATCTGAAGAAAGAGTTCGGCTTCTATCAGGGCAAGGCTGAGTCGTAAGCCGATCTCCTGAAGAAATGGGTATTTCCTACTCCATCTTTTAGAATACATAGCTGAATACTGAATCTTAACAGCCCTCTCTAATAAAAAATAGGGCTGTAAATGGCATTCGATTGTCTGAATTGGAATTCAATCCTACTAAGGGTGATTTGAATTTGATCAGTTTATAATTGGAACAGATATTATACACCTCTAACCGATCCAATATAATCAAATTCGAAGACAGATTCTTAGTTGGGTATGGGATTTGAAAATTGCCCTCAGGCATAGACTTTTTAATTAACGGTTTTTACCATGGTTAAAGCTTAAAACTAGAATGTGACGGTCAGATGATCTGCAAATTATGAAATATGAATTTTGTGACAGTGCTGCGGAAACATGGCAGCGTCTGTTTTGTGATTGTGAGTCTGACTTTGCCAAGGCTGTATGGTTTGGACTGCCATGTGCAATTAGGTTCCCTACAGATACTCTCAGCCATTTGGTAGCTAGCCTAAATAACAGAGCAGCTCAACAATTTTTGAAGTGGCTGGCTGTAGCTCAACAAAGTCTATAGGCTCCTATTACATATGGTTTGCGAGAAATAAATTGGTTTTTGATCATACATAAACCCCGGTTTCATGGCTAAGGCATGGTTTTTAAAACTGACTCGGTGACCAAACCGGTCAAGGGTCCGGTTACCAGAAAAAAAAGGTTAAAATCGTTTGAACGGTTCGAATGGTTAATCTGCCAGTTCAGTGGTTTACTGACCAAAATCAACGGTTTTGGGAAAAAAAGTGGTTTTAAGGAAAAACAGAACCGGTCAGGTGACCAGTTCCCGATTTTTCTGGTCCGGTTTTGAAAACCATGATCTAAGGCTCCTTGTAACCAAATTCAGGATTTTAAAGTTTCTATTACCTAGTGGCTAGACATGTTCATGGGCCGGGCTTTCACTCTGTATTAACAGAATTTTCTAAGGCCCGAGCTCGAGCCCGGCCCGACCATCGGGCCTACAACTTGGGCCCAAGCCCGGCTCTCATAAAAAGCCCGAAGCCCAAGCTTGGGCCCGAGCCCGAAATTTAGCCCATACTGTTAGCGGTTGAATAGAGAGAGAGAGAAAAGAATAAAAAATGTATATATTAAATTATAAATATATATTTTAATAAATATTATATTATTTATATATTTTATATCATATATAAAATACATATTATATATTTTATAAAATATGTAATGTTGATTCAAGTCGGGCCGGACTTGGGCTGGGCTTTTTTGACAAATCCTGAGCCCAACCCGAAATACAGTCAGGCTTACTGTGATAGGTCCGAGGTCAGGCCCGCGGGCCTAATTACATGACCAAGCCCGACTGGGGTATGGGCCGGGCCATTGGGCTACTTGACCCATGAATATGTCTACTAGTGGCCAAGCTGTTGTATCTTTTCTGACAGGGGCACAATTAGTTGAGATAAAAAACATTAGGTGGTATTGGATTACGTGATTCAAGATGTTTTAACTTGCCTTGTTAGTTAAACAAGCATGGAGACTTAATTAACCCGAAGTCTCTTTGGGCTAGGAAGTGTAGAGGCTTAGGGCCTATTCATTTCTTTTTAATTCTTATCTCTTAATATGAATTTTTTAACTTTAAAAGAGAAAAATGGTTGTTAATTTCCTCTTATCTCTTATCTCTTAAAGTGCAAATATACAAATTTTTGTTTTTCAATGATCATCGCAAAAAGATAAATAAAAATCCTCTCATCAAATTGGATATTTGATAATTTTCAAAATTCTGAATTTAAAACAACATTCTGTGCATTCAGAGTTTAGAGGTAAGAAAAGTTCACCAATACTAATATACCTCTTAATGTAATTATTACACTTTCGGATGTCAGACTTCAGATAAAGAGCAAAAGAACAGGCCCTAGCCAAACAAGCTAAGTCCTTGTTAGCCAAACAAGCTAAGTCCTTGTTAGACATTCAGTTTTTAACTGCGTGCAAGAAGGAGATAAGTCCTTACAATAAGGAATGCCAAATGTAACATAAACAGAGTAAGGTGGGCTGGTGGGGCTGTAATAGTATTCTTTAAGAGGAAGGAAATTCTTGATAGAGGCTTATTGTGGTGTATAGGCTATGGTAGTAATGTTAAGGTTTGGGAAGATGCCTGGTTAATTGCTGATTAGGAATCGTTTCAAGCTGAACAAAACTAAGCCAGTTGACTGTCCAGTTGATAGAGTTTCAGATGTGATTCTTCCATTCTAGAAAGCTTGGAATATGGGGGCTGCTACAACAATGGTTTTACTCTAATGTGATGGAGGATATTCTGAAGGCCTACTTACCAATTCATGGAGTGGAGGATTCAGTGGCTTGGGCTTATGAAAAGTCTGGGGTTTTCTCTGTCCGTTCAGCTTCAGCCTATCGTGTGGCAAAAGAGGTTAATGGCCAGTCATTTAGTAATGATCTAGAAGTGAATACTAAAGCTGTTTGGGAAGCAGATGTGGCTCCGAAAATCAGATCCTTCATATGTAGAGCAATTCATAGTAGGTTAGCAGTTAATATAAATTTGTTGGGGAAGATGTGGTCATTGTAACTTAGGAGGAGAAGCTCTGAGGTGCGTCTGAAGACACTATTTTTAGAACGTTATTTGCCCCCACTCAGTTTTACTGAGTTTGCTATTGGGTTACAGCCCGAAATTCACATTCGATTGAATCGTGACCGTTGATCTCATCAATGGTGATCAATGGTCATCAACGTACCAAAACCAGAGCCGCCCTTCGCAAGCCACGCGAAGTGCGAGCAAAGTGCGCCTCATTGCGCCACACACACATGTGCACGCGCGTGTTGCGCGGTATCGAATCCCCATACGCTCCTCTACTAATTCTAAGGAGTGTAAATCAGTTCCTATTGAAATATTGAAAATGAAACTTATAATTTTCCAATGTAGGATAAGTTCAAAACTAGGTTTTTGTAAGAGAAAATTTGATTTTTTCAAACAAGTGTACATGTGCAATTTCTCATGTAATTGACCAATCAAATCCATTGGATTTAATTTCTTATGAGATTAAAATCCAACAAAATCTAGCAAAGAGGAAGATTTATGGACCAGGCCGGTCTCATGTCCAGTTTGTCATCGAGAGGAAGAGACTGTCAGTCACTTGTGGTTCGGGTCTGGGCTTGGTCTTCGTATGGATAAAGACAAGTTCTTCACTTTTAGACTGGATTGGTAAGAGTACTAGTTTAAATTCAGTGAATTCCTCAGATAGGCGTGAGTCGCGTGACATCCTTTGCTTGTTCTCTCAAAGCGCATGGTATCTATTCACTCAGTTGTTATTAGGTTGTATAATCTACCAACTGAGCCACCATCGGGTAGTTTCAACATCTACCGGAAAAAAAGCCAAAAAGCTAAATAAATCTTCTCCAATTGATGCTATTGTAGATCATTTGCTTGTATAGTAGCCATTAATTGCTTAAGGTCAGAATTGATTTTTTGTGATCTGAAGTTCCCAAGCTCTAATGCTGTATTTGGTTTGAAAGAAAAGGTACTAGATTTCCGTACCTTTTTTTCAAGCCAAACACATCCTAAATGTAAAGAATGGTTCTTTTTGTTTTTCTTTCTTCTTTTTTCTTTTTTTTTTTCAATTGTTATTAGGTTTCGGTAATAGGCACATCTCCAAAATAAAATGAGCATTTGAGCTTCAATGTTGAATTCATTGCGCTTGGCCTCGTGCCCAAGCTCTTTCAATACTCAAAAGATGCTTAGTCTATGACTGCGTCAACCATACTTCAGAAGAATCTCGACATCTTTTTATTGGAAAATGCCTCTCAAGATCCTACAATACATTAGACGTAGATTAGGAAGACATAGTAAACCAGACTGCAAATTTTGTAGACGTCCAGTCCAGGCAGCATGCTTTGAAATGTGTCAAGTGGCTGCTACGCCTACACAGCTGGAGCCTCAAGCATTATTAGGTCGACAAAAACAAAAAAGGAAAAAAACAGTATCAACTAAAACCTGAGGACTAACAGTAGAAACATTTCGTGCAATGGCAGTAAGAAAACAAAGGACTTTAAGAAAACAGCAACGCCAATATCAGATGGGTAAAAGGCCAATACAAAATAAGGTGTAAGACAGATGTAATATGTCTTTGGAATTGTGGGTTTGTTTGTTAAATATTTGTAATTGATTTGTTTGTAAAATTGAAAAAAAAAAAACAATAATGAATATGTTATATTTACACTTAGAGATTATTAGACATCACATCAACAAAATACTGAATAAATCCTAATTATTGGGGAAAGTGCTAAAATGAAGATTTCCCCAATGCTGAATAACACCTATGCGATAATATTTATTCAATACACTCACAATTCCAAACACCATCATAACGAAGAAGATTGAACAACACATGACCAGTCGCATCATTCCTTCACATGGCCACGACTTGATAAATTTCTACTACCTAGAGGATAAACCCCGTACAGATTAATTGAGCCAAAACCCCCTAACCTTGGTGAAGATGGGACTTTGATCCCCAGTCTCGTTCGTGAAAGCTCTGTCTCATGGGATGCGTGGATGGGGAACACTATAACCTTCTATTACCACTGGCTCTGTCAATGAACCTGAAAACCTGATCCAACAATATTACTTTGGATTCGGATGATTGGTGGATATTATTGGGTTGGATTTAGACATGTTCATGGGCCGGGTTTTTATTCTTCATTAATGAAAATTTGTTAGGCCCAAGTTCGAGCTTAGCCCAACCAACGGGCCTATAACTTGAGCCCGAGTCCGAGGACTCATCGCCGGTGATTGTGTTCGTGGTGACTGTGAGCTGCGACCTGCGATTTTAACAGTGATTAGTTCGTATCTGAGCAAGAGAGAGAGAGAGAGAGAGAGAGAGAGAGAGAGAGAGAGAGAGAGAGAGAGAGAGAGAGAGAGAGAGAGAGGACTCACCGCCGGAGTTGTTGCGTCGGTGAACGTTCGCCACTTTGCCGATTGTGTGGCTGCCTGAGAATTTAGGGTTGGGCTCTAGAAGAGAGCCAGTGGGCTTCAAACTTTGTTCAAGCCCAATTTATGCCATGTCAACCCATCGGATTACTCGACCTATGAATGGTTCTTGTTACTTTCACTAAAAAACTTATTTCAAATTATATAATATCCATAAACTGGCTTATTGTTTACAAATAATTTTTTTCAATACCTTAAATTAAATAATAAATCTATATATAACATAATCAAATAAAAGAAAACTAATCTAAATTTACATTATAAACAATGAATGCCAAATAAAATTGATTTGAATATTAGTACGGGATGGTCATTTTCTAGTTTACATCTATATGAGAAAGAGGAGTGTGGGGCACGGGCAGATGAAGGTGTCTCACCACACCACAAGCGTTACAAGAAGTATCCCCTTCTCTCCTTCATACATGTAAAAAATTAAAATTATAAAACTACTAAAATGAAAATAAAAATTGAAATTAAGTATCTCAAATTCTTATCATAAAGTCTCATAAATCTCAATGGACTAGTATGTCTCCTCATAAAGACCCTCTTGTGTTTTAAACTCTTAATTTTCTTTATTCAAATATTTCATCATTCTTCTCTAATGAAATCGTTCTTAATCTCTCCCATTCTATCTTTCTTTCTATTCAATAATCAATCCCTTCCATTAAATCTCTCAATTTTTTTTCTTACATAACATTAAAGCCCTTTTGACCGTCTTTAAGGGCCAACCCGAGGAGTCCGGATCTCCCACCCATAAGAACTTTATCCATGTCTACTCACATAACATCACAGCCACATATGAGGAACATCTCATCCTCCTACATAGTATTATGCATGGGGAGATGTTCCCAATTCACGGAAGTAGTGTGTTGTGGGTAGAGTTCTTGTGGGCAGGAAACTTGGCCTAGCATCATACTGATGTCAAAGCCTATCCTACCCACACATCAATACAGCCACACATTGAAAACATCTCACCTATTTATTGCTGCTAAAATTCATGAGGAGATATTCCCAATGTATAACTTTAATGTCTTGTGGGTAGGTGTAGGTGGGAGATCTGGCTGATTATAATGCCTGACATCCCTATAATAAAGTATAATTGTTAAAAAATATTCATTAGAAATTTTGGCAATCACTGACCATTCTATTTTATCATTGTTTCTTTTTGTTTTGTTCACGCATAGCACATAACACAGAAATTTTGGCAATCACTGACCATTCTATTTTATCATTGTTTCTTTTTGTTTTGTTCACGCATAGCACATAACACAGAGGGAGAGAAAGAGAGATTAACAGTT
The DNA here is from genome assembly GCF_056320005.1 of Nelumbo lutea. Lineage (NCBI taxonomy): Eukaryota > Viridiplantae > Streptophyta > Magnoliopsida > Proteales > Nelumbonaceae > Nelumbo > Nelumbo lutea. The sequence continues at coordinate 9,110,500 of NC_142687.1, forward strand.
TCTGGCAAGTGAAGGAAAACATTGACTCTTAGAGTATATTTGGTTTGAAGGAAAAATAGGGAAATATAAGGAAACCATACACGATTTGTAAAAGTTTTTCTACATTTCTTTTCCTTTCCCTACTTTTTCATTCAAACCAATCACAGCCTTAGTGTTACCTCTACTCTTGACTATATCACCAACACCCCTGTTTTTCATTTGCCCAAACCTTAGATACCTCTTTCTTTCTTGAAGGTTGATGGAAGTTGATGTTGCTCGGCCATTTCAAGTTTTCTGCAATTAATTCTTCTCTCCAGTGGTGCTTGAATTTTGCAGGGAGAAAGAAGCTGAAGATGGATTTTATAAACACAACCATTTGATAAAGAAAAATTCGTGAAATACAGATACTTTATGCATGTGGCCATGATCAATAATTGATACTACAGTCAAAAAGCACACAATGTTAACGTTACTTCGTTGTATTATTGCTTTTTTACGTATTTGTGAAGACCACAATGAGCACACAGTTTTGTTCTTTTTTGTCTTCTATTGCGACTTTATTTTTTTCGTGATTATATTTTCTCTGCCATGATATTTTATTCTTCTTCTTCTTGGCAAATGAGCAGAATATCATTTCTTCCTTTTTTTTTTCATAAATAAAATGAAATGTTGTTAATTTGCGAGCCGCCGATGGCCATATCTGTCTATCACTTTTGACTGTTAAAGAATATAACCATGGGGTATTGACGAATCCAGATCATCTATCCAAAAAATCCTACCCACATAGCACCACGCCTATCGGGCCATGAATGTACAAATACGGTAGAGATTTTTTTGAGGGGGATTCAAAAATTTTAAGAATCTCTCTTCCTTCTTTTGTTTTAAATTTGTCTTTTCCTCTTTGGATTCTTGACTACATGGGAATATTCATTCATTATCTCACATTACTTGGAAAAGAGTAGAATTAGAGTACATCTATAGTTTTGCTCTTTATAGGTAGGGGCCCATAGGAGTAAAGCACTTTAGATATCTCATGCATGTGAGGAGGGGTTGGATGTGCTTTTTACACGCACGAGCCGAGCCGAGCTAGGTCGTGGGTGCGTGCACGTGTACGTGCAATGCATCGAATCAGTTTTTAGTTTTTACCGCTTTAACGGTTTGACTTTAAAATTCAAAATTACTTTTTGAACGAATTTCTTTTCCTATTTGTGTCTCTCTCTCCTCTGTCTTTTCGAATAGGTTTATGTCTCTTTCCTTTCTGTGTCTCTTCGAACAGGTGCACTGTTTTGAAGAGTATTTGTCTTATTGGACACCTCTATGTTTATTCGAGTTTGAAAATACTTTATAAAAGGAGCGTTGGTCGACTTAGTTTTTACACCAACATTTTCAAGTGGAAGTCTGGTAAGCGGTTGCACACCTATTAGTGGCCTCTGGGCTGTTTTATCTTGACGACCGATTTGCAATCACCCAACTGCACCATACGGGATAAATGTAGTTTTAAGGAGAATGATCAAATGACACTATTCAACCCTCCATTTGCCTTCTTTATTATTTTCCAATAGATCCAAACACGGGATTGACTAGCTACGTGTTTAGTCATAAACATGTTTAGATTTGGCAATCAGTCACATTAATTAGTTCCATAGTATGTTCTGAAAAAGAAATCCCATACATCATGTGGAAAATTTTGATTATTGAGTTTTCCTTCTTTGGATTTTATAATTTATGGAACAAGTTCAGCAGTTCATCATCCATCCCTAGAATGATCCTTGGGTATGGATCCTCATAACTTACCTTCCTTCTATGTCTAGAATTGAGACCCATGATCTGGTTGCAACTAAAGTGATGGATTAATTTGGAACAAATGCAAGAAATTTATTGGATAGAACCTTTATGCAATTAGTTAGAAGGTCATACAAGGGGTGTTTGGTATGATTGGTACAATAGAGGTATGGCGTATCTAATTTATTAGGCCCCACTATGATTTGATTGTAAGGCTACATTTGGAAACTATGAAAATAGAGTGTGAATGCAAATATGCAAAGTGTAAAAAGGTTCATGTAAATATAAAGTTGGATTAGTTTTGCATTGACAAATTTACCTTCTTAACAAACATGCTTTTAGATGCAATAGATGCAAATACGAATTCTAATAAAGTACATGCCTTTTTTATCAAAAGCCCACTTGAATGCAAATTTAATTCTTTTTTATTGGTATACTTTTATAGATGTAAAATGCATTGAAAAATGTATTTTCTGTCAATTGTCAATGCATAATGCGTTGTTGCGAAACAAAAGCAAAACCGAATCAGAGTGTAAATTTACCCTGAAATGGAATTTACACTTCATTTGCATCATTTCCAAATGCAGCCTAAGGCTGTGTTTGTTTGCATGCCGAACTGGGGTATTTATGCACCCCATTTCACGTTTGCGAGCATTTGTTTGAAACGTAAAAAAGTAATGATTTTCAAAGTAAAATTGCATTTTCTGACATTTTTGTACTCTAAAAAGAAAGCATTACTCTATCTACTTTTTTGATACAAATTTGTATTAATTTGATAATTAACTTTTGACCAAAGTTGAAGCTTTGTAGCATAAGATAGTTGGAGCAGTTAATAATGGGCCTATACCTTTGCACCGATTTCAAATAAATAGGATAAATACAAAAACGATTTAAAATGTGAATCATATTTACATTTGTAATGTACATAATTGCGTTTGCATTGCAACCAAAAGAAGCCTAAAGAAAAAATAACTTGTAATTATTACGTTAACTTCTAATTGTTAATTATATTTAAACATTAACTTGGTTAGGTGATTGTTAATTACATTTTGCTGGGTGGTGTTGTTTCTCTTAATTAATAGAAAACTCCCACCCACTTGGTCTTTATGATGATTAGTGTCAAGGTAGGGCTAGGGGAGCCTCATTGTGAAGTGCTAAAGCCTATGACGGTTGGTAATGAATTTGCTGCCCCAATGAGAGAGATATTTTTTTGGAGACGATTTGTTGTTAGCTAGACGGCCAAACCAAATGTGGTGGAATCTGAATATTGATTATTTTGGTCAATCTCCCGGTAGCTGACGGATTATTATCATCGATTACTGTTTTGCTTCCTATCACAGCGACTCTTGCAACAATGTTAATATGTTAATATTCGGACTATTTATACTATTTTGAAAGGACAAAACACAACTGTTATAATATACATGTGTGATAAACTTTAATGTTAACAGTTATTGCAATATATTTTTAATTATCATGGAAGTAAGAAATTCAATTGGTTTTTTAACCACTCTCGTTATTCTTTTCCTTTAAAAAAATGCTAATTATTCAATCTTACTTGCCCATGCCGAGCAATGGGTATTCTCAATTTTATTTATGAATTGCATTGGCCTTTTATTTATGGAATTAAAATTTAATTTATTTGTATTTGTTTTTCTGTCTTTCTTTGTAGGAGAAGAAAATTATTTGACACTATTAATTTCTTGCAATTTTCCAGCTTGGTCATTTTACCTATGATTCCCCTTTCTCAAAGAGTGGGTGCTCTCTCTCTCTCTCTCTGAAGGGAATATGCACTATTTTTTTTTTCATTTTAGCATGGTTAACTAATATTTTATTTTGTTTTGTTTTTGACAAAAAACAGGTCTACTAATTATTTTCTCTTTGCAAAGCCTATTTCTCTTCTTAAATTTCAGTCATGACTACCTCCCTCGATGTCTTATTCTCATATATTTTCTGATTCATATCTATTTTATTTTACCTTCCCTCAAATTCAGTTAATATACTTCGGAAGTTAATTAATTAATAAAAAATAAAATAAAATTTAGGGGTTTTATGATTCAGTCCACCCCTAGGTGGAGATAGGATTTCCTAGGGGTAAATTGAATCCTGCCCATAGATTGATATCAAATTCATAGACTGGATGTGGTTTATAGGGGGGTGGGGGGTACTAATAGACTAGGAGGGGATTGCAAAAAAAATTTCTGAGGGGGATTGCAGTCCAAAAATCCCTTAAATTTATTATATGATTCATTTCACTTCACTTCGCTTTGCTTCTATGCATCTCACAGGGCCCTCTAGTAACTTTCAAAAAAAAAAAAAAAAAAACCATTCTATATGCCAATGCCCGACCACTATAGAATAACTAGGTGATTGACCACAAGAGAAATTTATGAAAAAGTATTCCACTATAGACCTATAAACATTCAAAATGTCAAAAAACCCCAATTTTATATGCCAATGCCGGACCATGAATTGACATCAATTCCGAACTAGCATCTACCCCAACTGTATTTTGAGCCTAAAAATTCTATCCATGGGCCAAACCGTCATTCTCCCAAAAAAAACTCAATCCTAAAAAGGAGAAACAATGTACCCTCATCATCAGAGGTTTTGTACATATAAAAAAATCGCTTCTCAGCTGTCATCCATCTTACCAACACATCCCTATCCAATGTCCACCTCAAGCACAATCACGAGTGAATCAATGTTCAAGACCCACCAAAATATGACAGACCCCATCAGAATGATAAGTGCTCCATGTCCCAGCCACAAAGATAAAAACGTTATTGCAGAAATATATAGAGATGTGATCATCATCTACTAATAGCAACTTCCTATAGTTTTAAGGATGGAAATTATAAGAGGAGTGTGTGGTAAGCAATATTATAGCAAAGTCCATTAATTGAAACACATGGTTGGGCTGAATCCTCACCCCACTTCTCTCAGCTTCCTCCAGCTCCTTATCATCATCATCATCATCATCATCATTCTCCTTCACTCTTTTCTCAATTGTACATAGGATTGGTAAAATGAATCTATCTTGCCTTTCTGTTCTATTTGGTGCCATATCCATTATTATGAGGCCTTAAATCATTTCTCACTATTCATTGGTGCTGTAAATGGTCTTCTATGCAGTTTGGATCCATTGACGACAATATGCTAGTTAGCAACAAGATATTACAGTCACACGTCAGGAACATCTCCATGAATGATCAGATGCAAGTATTGCAAATGTTCCCCATGTATAGGATTTTGTGGCCAGCGTAGATCTGGACTCTTTTACAATATATGCATAATGTACAAACCATTTTAGGTTGTGGTACACACCATTGCTGATTTTATTTGAAACATTTTAAGTTAATAAATACAAATTAATGAAAGATAAATATTATGAGTAAGTAGTCCAGCTGCAATGACAAGTACCATTTTTGTTTGTACCTAAAATGTCAAGTTGATATCTCTACAAAAATCCTCCCCCGCATGGATGAAGATATGCCTCTTTCAGCCTCAAATAACAATTACATGCCAATTTGTATGATAAACCCAAAACGTATCGGTAAAAATCATGATATCTAAAACAACATTTAAGCTACTTCAATTTTGTTCATTTTATTTAAATAAGTTATAAGTATATTTCTTTTACATATGATAATGAAATTGGATCACTTCATTACATTATATTACTAAACAAACGTTTAGCTCATGTTGTGGTTTCTGTATATATTAATTTATTTGTTGTGTATTCGTTGTGGCATTTGGAGGTGCATGCGATGGTTAATTCAACCAACCCCACAAGCAGTTTGGAAGTTGTATTCCAACCCATCCATATCCACGGACCACGAATATGATGAGATATCAGAGGCAGAATAGAAAAGAAAAAGAAAAATACCAACGCAAGCACAAAGCAATTTGGTCATTTGGTGGAGTAAAGTCTACTTTTTGACTGTATCGTGCTATCCACGTCTTCCTGAGTACATCCGAACATTTGGAGCACACCGAAGCCAGTAGTAATCCATAGAAACGTAAGGTCAACTTCATCCAATATGATGCAATTTTTCAACGATTCTGTACATTTAAATCTTGTTTGGCACACTCAATCTAACAATTCGACCGAATTCTAGGCAGATTTTACAAGCTCCATTGAACCCAGTCACATCTGATTTTTTTGACTGAACAACAAATTAATAAACACATCTTTTCCAATGAAGTTTCGAGCCAATTACAATATTCTCAAGCTCCAAAAATGGTTAGTAACCTTTTTTTTTTTTTTCTTTTCAACACGTTACTTAATTTTATTTCCGAATGGTTAGAAAAGAGTATTTGTATGATTTTTAACAGGTCTCTCATCTCTTTTCAAGTAAATTGGGCCTAATATAGTAAATATGTTTAACGATTATTTGATAACTATCAAAAGAGATTTTTAATTTTTTTTGAAGGGTTGGGTCCTTAGCTGGGAATGAATATTGACATGTTTGGACAAATAGATGTCAGTTCTCACTACTCACTACTGCTTTTCGGATTTAGAAATGGATGACATGCTAGCTTTCCAGTTATACCTGGTACTTTATTACATCTATCGTCCACTTGTATGCTATTCCCCATTCACACACCATTGGCTAATACAAACAAAACATTATTTCTATTCACATATTTCTTACTATATTTATTTATTTAAAATAAGAAGAAATAATAAAGAGGAGGGTGGGTATGAAAACGAAATCTACTTTTGTAAAAGGCAAAAAGCTAAGTGTCCCTATCCAGTGTATGTCTATTAGGTTCCAGTTCCACCACCAACGTGACAACCATCTACACCGACGTCTTTTTTCTATTCAGCAAACCATACCGACGTTGATAGGGCCAACAACGCCTTTTTCCTTCAACATTTCCATTTACTTATTACTTTATTAGTATTTATCAAAAATATATACATTGGTTACATGATAAGGACCTCATAATTTGCATATTCGCAAATAATGGTCCTATTTTGTGTTTTATAAAAGCCCTTGGCTTTAAATTCTCCTATCAGTAGTCCCTCCTCCTGCTGCAGATTTGAGGGTTATTCATTAGGACTGTATGCCATTTAAGAGGTGGCTCAATTGGTATGTTAGTTGGTCTATTTCAACATGACATAGACTACTTGATTCCCACAACCATCAATGTTGAAAAAGGGGGGATATTAGTGGTGTGTATCACCAAATAAAATAGTAAAAGAAAAGAAAAGAAAAAAAGAGTTGTATATTGTATCCGATTGTTCAAATTCAAATTCGAACCCATTAAGGGAGTATTTTGAATCCGCATTGTTTATAATTAGAAAGTTGTGTTTATTGATAAATTTGGTTCCAAAGTTGTGTTTTTACTAAATTGTCATATGTTCAAGTTTAATATAATTATTTTTAATTTATTTTGTTCATAAAATACAACATTCAAGTCATTTTCATTTATTTTAAAGCTAATATATAATATTTTAGTCATTTTTAATTCAATTTATTTATACCATTCAATATTTAATTGTAATCTGAACTCCATAAGCAAATCAACTTTGAATATGCTTATATCCAATTCGATTCAATCCCTTCCCAGCGTTATTCTCATTAATCAAAATCGTCAATAATGTGCCGGTATAGCAAAGAAACAAGTCATCTATAAAATAGATGACATGAGCCCCCACATCCAGCAGGTCCATTTCTTTTGTTTATTTGCTTTGGATTCTTCTGCGGGTTGGGTTTGATACAGTTTTGGCTCAACCGATTAAACCTGACCTGTAGTCAATCCAACGCGATTAATTGGAATGGGTTATTATTAAGCTTGCCCGGACTTGCCCCATGATTAGTACCATTATTTTTCGAAAATAGAAGACTAACACTGCGTAATTAAATATACAATGCGTTATGTTTGGTGCTGGCCAGATTCGACCCGATTAAGCTGACTGACCCGATCCCTGTATGATTGGTGAAGGCAGGCTTTCACTTAGCCCGATCCGCCGACGTCCCTACTTTACAGATGTATAGACGACGGGGATTGGAGTCATCAGTCTCAACCAAGACATTAATCCACTTGCACATGTGGGTGCTGAATCAGCCATGGCGAGTTGATATTCTTACAGGAACCAAAAAAGTTCCATCCATGAAGACAAAATTATAGTTAACACATGAAATCATCACCACATAATGTCATTAGAAAGGTTTACGGAAATAAATTATAGAATGGAGCAACCCAAGTGGATGATGTATGGCAGAGGGTCCATCCATGACATGCCTAGTTAATATATTGGTATGTCACATGTCAGGTTCTTCATGAACATGCCTGATGATGATGATATTTCATGTATGTAGCCAATGATAACTGACTATATAACGACTCAGCAACAGGATTTCCCTCACTGTCACAGCCTTTTGCATCTTATACGGCATTATTTATAATTTATGGGTATCGATGATGTTTAAATTTTATAATTTATATATGCGCTTTGAGTCAATCAGGTATAATGATTCTGTTGAATGTTGTTTGAATGCTCAGTCTACGCCCACAGCATTGTAAATTTGTAATCTATGGGGGGTTTCCTTTGCTTTTTAATTTTGATGGATTGTAATTAAATCAATGTGAAATGAGAATTCAAGAAAGGGACATGTAAAATTAGGATACAATTTACAAATTTAAAAAAATAGATAAGTATCTATTAATTTTCACAAGCCAGCCCAGATGTTCGGCCTGGCCCAGTTGGCGACTGCGCTTAGGCTCGGGGTGTAGGCGGGGCCATGCCCGGGCAGGCGTCAAAGCTGTTAATGCCCTATAAAAACCTGGTCCGGGTCTGGCTTGGGCGAGCCCATGATCATCTCTATATTGTATTTGTTGCTATCTCTATTCAAGGTTCTTAGTATCGGTACAGTCCGATACGTTAAATTGGGCATATCGGATTTTGTATCAATATATTTTGAATTTTCTTTAGGCTACATTTGTTTATAGTGTAAAACCACATTGATGTAAAAACCTACTCTGATTTGATTTTGTTGGTGCTTGTTTGCAATGTAAATCAATATCAATGTAAAATTCTACTCACGATTTAGATTTGTTGATGTTTGGATGAAACAGAGCTTTATATTATAAATCGATGTAAAACACTAAAACCTCATTTATAGTAGAGCTTTACATCAATGATCACATTTTTTTGAAGCTCAACGTTTCAGAGATTTTAGATTATTTGGTGTGAAACTCCATCCATGGACTTTTATATCAATGAGGTTTTACATTGCAAACAAACGCAACTTTAGTTTTTCTTTCAAACATGTTGGGAGGGGGGGTTAAAGGCATTGGCAATTCCTTGAAATAGGTCTTACCCCAAAATTCCCTTTATTTTGTGTATTGCTGACCCATTGATATGATACCCAATATGTATTTATACTTTAAACCTTGCTCTTATTAGGCTCAGTTTGGAAGGAGTACAAATATAAACTTGTAGAGTGTAAAAACTTGTATTTTGTATTATTTTATATGTATTTATATGGTATATATTTGTATTTATACTGTTTCAAAACTGAGCCACAATAAAATCATTTAGGCTCCATTTACCAAGAGTGTAAATGCAAATATGTACACTTTATAGTTTATACACGTAATCTCCATTTGTATTTGTGTTCTTATCAATTGGATCCTAGGATTAATTATCTAAGGGTCCTTTTGATTTGCCGTTGGAATTGGAATAGGAATCAAAATCGTTGGAAATTGGACTAAGACAATAATTGAAATGAAAATTTGCATGACCATAAATGAAAATGGAATTCTAATTTTGCCCAGCCAAATAATTAGAATCAATACATTTCAATTCCAATTCCAATTCCAAACCTTATTCATTTGATATACAGTACAGATAGATAGAAAATATAAAGTTTTGCATTCCATATATTTATATTTATACTTCCAAAATGAGCCTTAATTATCCGAACTTATAGTAAAAGACTTAATCCCTTTATGGCCTAATTTGAAGCAAGGGCAATTTTTTGACATAAATATCAATAAAAGATAATATTTTTATAAAATAACTAAAATAAGATAAATTATTTTGAAAAATATCAATGAAGGGCAATGATACCTTTCATTGTCTTCCTTTGCCCTTCCTCTGGTGATGGAGGCCGGAATTCCCTTTCTGAACCAGTGAAGGAAAACCGAAACACGAACACGATTGTCTCCGCTATGCCACGAACACCTTAAATCTAACGGTTGATATTCACGATTCGCATTTGTTTTCTGATGCGTGCTACATGAAATCACTACTGTTTTACAATGCATTACCTGTTTCTGTCTCTGACCATTGCAGCGCCACGACTATTCATTTTTCGTGGGAGAATTTTCCACCAAAACTCTTTTGAAATGCCTGAAATTCTCTCTCTCTCTCTCTCTCTCTCTCTCTCTCTCTCTCTCTCGTTTAATAAAGAAAGGTCTGAGACAAAAGCATCCGGTCTGTGAAACCAGTACCAGGCGGCAGGACGTCGTACTCTTCTTCTTTCCCCCTCTCCATTTGGTTTGGCTATGAGCAATCGTGGAAACCCTACGAATGATCCTGAGTATTCGGGCATTGTAGGTGGGGTTCCCTTTGCAGCTTTGCTTAGGTTTCGTTTGAAGTTTTTTCATGTGGGTGTTCGAGCTCTGAAGACCTGGATTTCTCTGGAAGCAAGAGATGGGTGGGTTCTTATATGCTTGAATCCTTGAAAACTTGACAGGATGTTTGGATTTGAAGTTGGGAATGGGTGCATTTTCTGTTTCAGCGCTTCCATTGAAGATGCCTGGCCCACTTAACATACGTTTTTTCTACTAACAGCTCTAGATGATTCTTGTTAACGTTGAGAGCAAACTTCAAACGGGTCAGATCGTTCAACTGGTCGATGGTGCTATGCATTAATGAGGAACATATGTGATTACATTGTTTTGGACGGCTCCGCGGTTGGCTCCGATTCAGTTGTGAGGTTCAGTATGAATACAAACGCAAAGGAAGGCGATGAACAGTGTCATTGCCCTTCCTTAATATTTTTCAAAAAAGCTTACTTATTTTATTATTTTATAAAAATATTATCTTTTATTAATATTTAGGACAAAAAGTTGCAAAACCACTATAATTTATTCAACTTGGAAAGGACAACTAATAGCCTTTGTTGGCACATGAATCGTAGGCTTAGCTTAAGCCTAGATGGCTAGATATAGCCTTATTTAATTACCAAAAATAAGAAATAGCCTTTTTTAATATTTTAGTACAGATTCCCATCTATGATCTATATTGTTTGTTAAATTTACATATTTGCACGTTAACATATTATAAATTATTTTTAATAAATTCTGAATGCATCCTCATTCAACAGCACATGATGATGGATTATGCTACGGTAATAGACTAATAGTTGGGTCAATGGGTTGGGATTTTTGGGGCCCCGGGGAGAAGAAGAGGAGCTCTTTACTTTTGGAGCAACAAATGTAAAATTTAAAAGTACAAGGGGCCGATATAACATTTTTGATGCAAGGTCTTTTCTTAAAATACTTAAATTTGTTGGGCATTCTAGAATATTTAATTTCTTTATTGACATAAATACAATGTTTTTTTCTGACAAGTAGATGCTCCTATCAGTCTATCACTAGTCACGCTACTCCCCGAGTGGCGAGTGCGGAGTGCTCCCATATCTCCATAACTCCATTACTTCAGAGTATTTAGTCCTGGTGAGTGGTGATAAGCATAACACTCGAAAAAATAATAAAAAAAAAAACGAAAAAACAGGATATCCATCCCCAATTTCCCATTGAAAGAGAAGCATCAAATATTACGCTACACTACTCCTATTATAAAAAGCTACATTTGTGACAATCAGACGCCCAGGCATCCAAAATAGATCCTTTTGCCATCCTAATTGTGGATCGTTAAAAAGGAATCGATCTACCTAATTCCATCCCAGCCCTTGAAAGGAAAAAACTAAAGCTTGTGCGACCGGCACGTGAATTTATCTCCATCGTCCTATAAATTGGACTCCTAGAAATTTCATCCATCCCGAACAACAAGGAAACTGTTTCGGAGTCCTGGCTTCCGAATCCCTTGGTGGCGGAATTTGTACACAGAGCAGAACACAATCTTATATTGCAGTTGCGATCTTCTAGGTTGTTCTAAATCAATAATCCAAATAACGATTATTTAAGACAGTCAGCAACGACGGTGTGAGATAGAAGGGAAGAGGGAGAGCGAGAGGGAGACCGGGTGGTGGTGGAAGAGATTGGTTGTCCTGAGATTTGCTGTATGTCAGTAGATTGCAGCGGGAGCTACTACGGCGGTTTTGGTGAGCTTGCAAATCCACTACAATGGCCACAACTGAGGAAAAAGCGACGTCTTGCTGCATTAGCGATAAACCTGCTGCCGTGCACCGAAAAGCAGCTGTTTCTTCAACTACAGTAGCAGACGTTGTTCAGGATTGGAGTGTAGACAATGTTGATGGGAGTGACGATCAGCGTCACAAGAGAGGTGTCATGACGACGTCAGTGATTCGCCCCGTTGATTCTCTTCCTGAGTCGTCAGTAAATGCTTCCTCGAAGGGTGATCTGTCTTTCTTTTTCCCTCTTTATAACTTTGATCTTGATGAGCTACATGTACATGTTCTTTTTCTCCTTTTCTCTGTTGCATGGAATAATTTTCTCTGTTTTTCCTTCCCGTTGAGATTGTTTTGCGCATCTGATGGCCAGTGATTGTTGTGAAATTGCTGTCAAAAACAAAGGAAAGTAGGACTATTGTATTGAAACTTTAGCAAAAGCCATATTGTCTTCTTTGTTGTCGAGTGGTATCTTGCATGGACAAATTGCCTTCTAGGTTATGATGCAAGTGTTCACCTGAATGGTTCTTGGAGTCTAGATTTAATTATTGACAGGGTATAGTGATATGATTTGAGCATCTGGCGTGTTCCATGCTTATAATATGTAGTTTCAAGAGATGAGAAAATTCTTTAAATGTTTTTTTTTTCTGGATTTATTTCTTTGTTTTATTTGCTTTCTTCAATTTCTTGTGTCTGTTCATTCATAATTTATTTTTTCACAATAGCAATACCAACCTGTACCTACTGTTCTACTACTGTCTATGCCATGAAAAATATTTACCGCCAATTATACTTTTATTTTGAAAAAAGATGCAAGATTCTTTTTAGATATAATGGATAAACAGGGAACATCCGAAGGTCACAAACTGCAACTTGCAGAGAACTAATAGACGTGTAATGCCAATTTTAAATTCGACTTAAAGTTTTTAATGTAAACTAGGGCCCAAAGTGAGTGTTGGAATTTGCATGGATTTAGCCGACATTTTTTTACCGATAGTACCTTATTGGTTGAAGGGCATGCTTGTGTATTATTTTCTTGCATTTGATTAGGAAATGAGTGATTGATAGGCTTGATGTTAATTTCAATGAATCCAAGACCACATGATTCATCTTATTCTATTCCTACCAGTTCCCTGCCGGGTCAAATAATAGTTCTATTACATTATGCATGCCTATTGAATGCTTGAAGACATCATCATCCGTAAAAGTGCATATAGCCTCTTCAAAGTGAGTTACCATCATCTTATGTTGACATTATGATTATTTCAAGTTGTCATTGAACTTCATTGGTAAAAGGAAAATGGTTGTACATTATGTAAACTGAAAACCAAGCATCATACTGAGGTTAGTTCAGGGCTCCAGTGCAATGTTGATAGAAGCCTGACCTTTTGATTGTTCTTTTTCATCTGCCTTCTCATTTCCTGATGTTAACATAAATCCTTTGCTCCTTATTATTCATCTTCTTTTGTACTTGTGAGTTCTATGTTGGTATTTGTGCATCTTCAATATTTATTAAAGAAAACTAGGGAAATTTTGATGACCTTTTTATGCAAGTTTGAGGCATAAGTATGCCCTATATTGGATGCTTTCTGATTAGCTACTTGATGTTTTTCCTAGCTTCTGTTTTTACAGACATTGGATACTGCATGTATTGTTTTCTTTGTGACTAATTTTCTGTTGCTTTCTATGCTCTTCTCCCTTCTTTTTCATCTTCATGATTGTACAGGTCTGCAAGTCATGATGAGGGCTCAATCCAGCCATCCATTGGACCCTTTATTGGCTGCTGAAATCTCTGTAGCAGTGGCAACTGTCAGGGCTGCTGGTGCCACTCCTGAGGTTATTTAATACATCTTATTTATTTTTGATATAGGTTTAGAAAATAATATGGCATGGAATGATACTTGGAGCTGAATTTGGAACCTATTCTTATACTTATTTTAGGTTCATTGTAATGGGTTCCTTTCTCTTCATTTTCAGGTCAGAGATGGCATGCGTTTTATTGAAGTTGTTTTATTGGAACCAGATAAAAATGTTGTTGCGTTAGCAGATGCATATTTCTTCCCTCCATTCCAACCATCATTACTCCCCAAAACAAAAGGTGGACCTGTTATTCCTAGTAAACTTCCTCCAAGGCGTGCTAGACTTGTTGTATACAATAAAAAATCAAACGAGACAAGTGTCTGGGTTGTCGAACTATCTGAAGTGCATGCAGCAACTCGAGGTGGACATCATAGGGGGAAAGTCATTTCATCACAAGTCATTCCAGATGTTCAACCTCCCATGGTATGTAATATTTCTTTGACATTTTGTTGAACCTGCTGAATGTTTACTAAACATTCTCCTAGAAAAACCCATGAAGACTGATTGTGGTTCTATGGCGGACTAAATTTAAGTTTTTGGATCACTTGGTGGATTTAGTTGAAGTTTGATCAATGACCTTTTCTTTTATTTCATTTTCTTTTGTTTTCCAAAAGAAGGTAGTTAAATTTATTTTAACATTATTTACCGACTCAAAAAACATCATTTACTAACTCAAAAAACATCATTTACTAAAATGGTTTCCACTATTTCTAAAGATAGAACTACAAATCATGGGATAATGACTTCATTTATGCTAAGTGGGATTTTTTTTTTTTTGCTTTCCCTAAGATGCTTCTAGTTTCCTGTTAATTAGATATACATCCTTAGAATCTCTATTTCATTTTTTATTGTTCTACATCTGCAGGATGCTGTAGAGTATGCTGAATGTGAAGCTGTTGTTAAAGACTACCCTCCATTTCGGGAGGCGATGAAGAAGAGGGGTATTGAGGATATGGATCTTGTGATGGTAGATGCCTGGTTAGTCAATTCTGCATCTGTATCTTTATTTATGATACACTGTAAGTCAAGGTGCAAGTGGGCAGGGTGCAGGCTGAACATTCTGTTGGATTTTAAATGTCCCCAAGTTCAGGCCTAGCTTGGTGTGCTGGCTATTCATGGGAATCAAAATTTACACCTCTAGTTTGTGAGAATATGTTGCTAATATAGGATTTAATCTTTTATTTATGCTTTGGACTGTAAATTGTTTCCTACAGGTGTGCTGGTTATCATAGTGAGGCTGATGCTCCTAGTCGCAGGCTTGCCAAACCACTCATCTTTTGTAGAACTGAGAGTGACTGCCCAATGGAAAATGGTTATGCTCGTCCCGTTGAAGGCATATATGTGGTTGTTGACATGCAAAATATGGTGGTAATTAAGTTTGAAGACCGGAAGCTTGTTCCTCTACCTCCAGCTGATCCATTGAGAAATTATACTCCTGGTGAAACACGAGGAGGTGTTGACCGAAGTGATGTGAAGCCCCTGCAAATTATTCAGCCTGAAGGTCCAAGCTTTCGTGTCAATGGGCACTTTGTAGAATGGCAGAAGGTACATACTAGCGTGCCCATATAAATTATTATTATTTACCATTTTACCTTTCTCCACTATGTTTAAGGCCTTAAGATGAGATGCATCTTTATATTTTGGCTGGTTGCAGTGGAATTTTCGCATTGGTTTCACTCCTAGGGAAGGTCTGGTTATCTACTCTGTTGCATATATTGATGGTAGTCGAGGTCGGAGATCTGTGGCCCATAGGTTGAGCTTTGTTGAGATGGTAGTTCCTTATGGAGATCCAAATGCGCCACACTATAGGAAGAATGCATTTGATGCTGGGGAAGATGGCCTTGGTAAAAATGCCCATTCTCTTAAGAAGGTGCAATTACTTATTTTATGCTTTGCCTTCGGTTGGAACATTGACGCTGTCCACCTTTTTTCAGCCATGAAAATTGTTATTATGAGAAATATATATTTTTTATTTTTTTTGTCAGGGATGTGATTGTTTGGGTTACATCAAATACTTTGATGCCCACTTTACAAATTTTACTGGAGGTGTTGAGACAATTGAAAATTGTGTCTGTTTGCATGAAGAGGATCATGGAATCCTATGGAAACATCAGGACTGGAGGACAGGCTTAGCAGAAGTTCGGAGATCTAGACGGCTAACGGTGTCTTTTATATGCACTGTTGCAAATTATGAATATGGATTCTTCTGGCACTTTTATCAGGTAGGTTATTTCTTTGTTTCAGTTAAGCATGTAGGTAATTTTTGTTTTATTAAATGGTAGTTATTAGGGTGTAACCAACTTGAGCTTTTATGCTGTGTAAAATATCCCTGTTTTCTTCCTTTTTTTATTGGTTAAATGCCTATTAGGTAGGTCTAAGGTTCAAGGTTGTAACTGATGTATGAAGTATATGCTGATAAGAGATGTGGGAAAACCACAAAAAATTTATTATCTTTACGAGTGTTAAATTGTTAGCTCAAAGAAAACCTTAGGTTGTCAATGGATATAATGAATTTTAACATCAGTTCTACTTAATTTGAACCTCATTTGTTTTTTTTTTTTCTATTATATTTTCTTTGAACTTAACGGTATTTTAGCTTTGGTGTTGAACATTTTCTGAACCTGAAATTCTATTAAACATTTAAATTATGACCTTGTCTTGATCAAATTCTGCACTCTACTAAAAGTTTTAGTTTGCAATACTTGTGAATTTATTTGTTACACGTTTTGGTCGCAGGATGGAAAAATTGAAGCTGAGGTTAAACTTACTGGAATTCTTAGCCTGGGAGCATTGCAGCCAGGAGAATCAAGAAAATATGGAACAACAATTGCACCAGGGTTATATGCCCCAGTTCATCAACATTTCTTTGTTGCCCGTATGGACATGGCTGTTGATTGTAAGCCTGGTGAACCATTCAATCAGGTATACCCACAAAACTGCATTTATTTCTTGTGGAAAAATAAAGAGGAAGAGAAGAAGAAATGAAGAGGGAGAGAAGAAGAAATACTTCTGTATTGATAATGTGTTGATAAAACATGTTGAGCATACAACTTAAATAAGAAAAGATAGGAGAGACAAACTCCTAGGATCTCTCTCAATTATTCCTAGAATCTCTCTCAATTAGGTATTGATTAAATTTTTTCCTTAATCCTAGGATATGACTTTCCTAATTTTATTCAAATCTAATCTTTCCTAAATTTATTCAAATCTGTAATCAAATCAAATCTGTAATTAATCAAATCAAATCTTTCTAAATTTGCCGCAAATTATATATTTCTTAATTTTCCGCAAATCATATCTTGCAGACACTCCCCCTCAAGTTGGTGCAAAGATATCTATCATGCCCAACTTGCTAACTTGAAGTTCAAATGGCTGTCTCAACAAGCCCTTAGTCAAAACATTTGCAACTTGCTACGTGGTTGGTACAAACGGAGTGCAAATTATTCTTTCTTCGAGTTTCTCCTTTATAAAGTGTCTGTTAATTTCAACATGTTTAGTCTTGTCATGTAGAATCGGATTATGAGCAATGTTGATAGTTGCTTTGTTATCACAATACAGTTTCATAGGAAAACTCACTGGTCTCTTAAGATCTGCTAGCACCCTCTTTAGCCAAAGAACCTCACACACTCCTTGACCCATTGATCTGAATTCAGCCTCAACATTACTTCTAGCAACTACACTTTGCTTCTTGCTTCTCCAAGTAACTAAATTGCCCCAAAGAAATGTGTAGTACCCTGAAGTTGACCTTTTATCAGTGATTGAGCTTGCCCAATCCGCATCTGTATACACTTCAACCCCTCTCTTCTCATTTTTCTTGAAGAGTCATTTTCCTGGTGTGCCTTTTAAATACTTAAGAATTCGATACATAACTTCAAGATGTTCTTCGTATGGGGAGTGCATAAATTGACTCACCATGCTCACAACGAAGGCAATGTCAGGACGTGTATGTGACAAGTAAATCAATCTTCCTACCAGCCTTTGGTATCTACTTGCATCTACTGGAACCCCATCTTTAACTTCTCCGAGTTTAGCCTTAACTTCTATCGGAGTGTCTGAAGGTTTGCATCCACTCATTCCAGTTTCTTTCAAGAGGTCTAGAATATATTTTCGTTGCGAAACCATAATGCCCTTATTTGATCAAGCCACTTCCATTCCAAGAAAGTACCTTAGCTGGCCTAAGTCTTTAATCTCGAATTCCTTGGCTAAGCTCTGTTTTAGTCTGCTCATCTCTTCAATATCATCTCCAGTCAAAGATTATGTCATCAACATAGACAATCGGAACCGATACCTTGTCTTTGGTGGATCTTTTTGTGAAAAGAGTATGATAAGATTGCCCTTGACTATATCCTTGACTTTTAACGGAACCTTGTGAATCTTTCAAACTCGGCTCTAGGAGACTGTTTAAGTCCATATAGAGACTTTTTTAGCTTGCATACCTTAGTTCCAAACTTCTCAATGAAACCAGGTGGAGGTTCCATATATTCTTCTTCTTTCAAGTCTTCATTCAAAAAGGCATTCTTCACATCCAGCTGATTCAGTGGCCGGTCAAGGTTAGTTGCAACAGATAAGAGTACGCGAACTGTATTTAGTTTCGCCATTGGAGAAAAGGTCTCAGAGTAGTCCACTCCATACGTTTGAGTAAAGCCTTTAGCTACTAGGCGAGCTTTATATCTCTCCAAGGATCCATCTAAGTTGTACTTTAGAGTGAACACCCATTTACAACCAACAATGTCTTTCCATTCGGCAGATCCACTTTCTCCCAAGTAGCATTCTTTTCCAAAGCTCTCATCTCCTCAAAAACAGTTTTTTTCTACTCAGGAACATTTAGAGCCTCCTGGATATTGTTAGGAATGGATACACTAGACACTTGTGAAATAAATGCACAATATGAAGGTGAAATATTTTTTGTAAGATACAAAATTTGACAAAGGATGCTTTGTACAAGACCTAACACCTTTCCTAAGAGCAATGGGAAGATCAAACTGACTAGAAGAATTAGAATTACCTGGAGGAATATTTTCAGGTATTTTTGGAGAATTATCATGGATTTCATGATCCACCCTCAGATCAGATTCTTGTTGATGTTGCGGAATAGTGCCTCTCCTTTTCAGTGCTAGATGTTCCATTGAATATATAAGGCCTTTATACTGTTTCACACGCATCTCTATTGTTTCAGCTTTTTTATTTTGAGATGGCATCACCGAAGGTTGTTCATTTTCAATATTTAATTCATTTGTTTCCACTGAATCTATATTTTCTACTTCACTTTCTTTCGGTGACTGGTTGTGAGGAATACCATTATGGACAAATTCAAACATTAAATCAGAACCATCTAAAAGACCATCTTCACTAGTGTTGCTCTCCCCCTGAAGATGGAAGTGTTTGTAATATGAAGTTCCTTCAAAGAATGTGACATCCATAGTCACAAACATCTTTTTCAAAATTGGATCAAAGCATTTGTAACCTCTTTGATTAGTGGGATAGCCTACAAAAATACATTTATGTACTTTGGATCAAGTTTTGAACGTTTAGGATCATGGTTATGAACAAAGGCCACACTTACAAAAATTTTTAAGGAAATGTTTGTCACTAGCCAAGAGTTTGGAAAACAGTCAATGAAAACCTGTATGGGTGTTTTAAAATCCAAAATTCGTGTAGGCAGTCTGTTAATCAAATAAGTGGCTGTTAAAATGGCTTCTCCCCAAAGATATTTAGGAACTTTAGTTTAAAAACTTAGGGATCTAGCAACTTCAAGGAGATGTTTGTTTTTCCTTTCAGCCACCCCATTTTGTTGAGATGTATTATTACACGAATTTTGGTGTACAATTCCTTTCTCAGCAAAAAAATTCCCTAACACATTGTTAAAAAATTCCTTTCCATTATCACTTCGAAAAATTTCAATCTGAGTCTGAAATTGTGTTTGAACCATGTTATAGAAAGTTTTAAACACAGTTTCAGCATCTAATTTCTCTTTTAAAAGGAAAACACAAGTGACCCTAGTATGATCATAAAAAAAAGTAATGAACCAACGCTTTCCAAAAAGAGTTGTTACTCTAGAAAGACCCCGAACATCACTGTGAATCATGGTAAATGGTTTTGATTTTTTATATGGTTGGGACGGAAAAACAGCACGATGATGTTTTGCTAATTCACAAGATTCACACTTAAAACACGAATGATTTTTATTCATGAATAACTAGGGAAATAGATTCTTTAAATATTGAAAGCTAGGATGTCCTAACCGATAATGTCACAACAAAACTTCACTGTCACTAAAAACAGAGATAGAGCTGAAACAAGTTTGTCGGTCTTGCCTTTCAAAGGTTGATCCTTTATTAAAGAGGTAGAGGCCACCATCCAGTTTAGCACCCCCAATCATCTTCCCCGAGGTTAAATCTTGAAATTCACAACAAAAAGAAAAAAAATTAACTCGACAATTATGATTAAGGGTTAGTTTGCTGACAGATAAGAGATTGTATGATAGGTTAGGAACATGTAGAACATATTTAAGGTTTAGAGAAGGAGAAATAGACATAGTTCCTTTCCCAACAACAATGGCAAAGGAACCATCTGCAATTTTAACTTTTTGATTCCCTGCACAGGGTGTATATGAAGAGAAGAATTGTGAAGTGCCGGTCATATGATCAGTGGCACCTGAATCTAATATCCAGGAGTCATTAGATTTGGTACAAGCAATGGCTGCATTGAAAAAATTACCTGACTAGGCTAGAGAGCAGGATGGGTTAGAGTTTCTTAACGATTGAGATTGAAACATTTTATATAAGTGCTTTATTTGTTCCTTTGTGAAAGGAAGAGACTCTCCTTCTGATTTGTTGTCACTGTTTGATTTTTTCTTCCACATTCGGGTATTCAGTTCGAACAGTTGTGAATGATTGTCCAGACCTGAATAGGTTTCCCTAACGGCTTCCCACACATCATGAGCAATCGACAGGAACATGAATGGTTTTTCAACAATAGGATCCATAGAGTTGATCAGCCAGGCGGTAACCATAGAATTTTCAGAACGCCACTGCCTGTACTTTGGATCATCAGTGGCTGGCGGTTTTACTTCGCCATTCAAATAGCTGAGTTTCCCTTTGCCGTCGACCACCAACCGCACGGATTGAGACCACTCAAGATAAATTTTTCCATTCAATTTGTGAATGGTAATTTGAAGAGAATTCTCAGAAAGAGAGATGGCCACTGGTAGCATTTGAAGAGGCTGAACCAGAGCCAACCATGGAGGCCTTAACATTCATGATCGGACCCTAAAGCTCTGATACCATGTGGAAAAATAAAGAGGAAGAGAAGAAGAAATGAAGAGGGAGAGAAGAAGAAATACTTCTGTATTGATAATGTGTTGATAAAACATGTTGAGCATACAACTTAAATAAGAAAAGATAGGAGAGAAAAACTCCTAGGATCTCTCTCAATTACTCCTAGAATCTTTCTCAATTAGGGATTGATTAAATCTTTCCCTTAATCCTAGGATATGACTTTCCTAATTTTATTCAAATCTAATCTTTCCTAAATTTATTCAAATCTGTAATCAAATCAAATCTGTAATCAATCAAATCAAATCTTTCTAAATTTGCAGCAAATCATATCTTTCTTAATTTGCCGCAAATCATATCTTGCCGACATTTCTTTGTAAAATGGATAAAAAGTTCTTCAGACGTAAGTATTTCGTCCTTTTACAATGAGAGCTATGTTTTCTGCCTTTCTAAAGGGTATAGAAATGTTGCACCTGATCCTACATTGAAATAAACCGAGACAAATGTGTTGTTTTCTTTGCCATATTTTGGTTACATGCAGAGAATAAATATTTTATATGTTTTTGTATGCACATTCATTCCCAAAAGAAATTCTTTAAGATGTTTAATGATGTGCTACTCACAGAAACCTTGTACATTATCCTTGTTTTCTTTTCTTTTCTTTGTTTAGGACTTAATCAATTATTAATCCTATAATTAATTATGCCACTATTAATTCTTTCTCGTTTGTATTTCTCTGTCTGATGTGTCCCGACATGCGTCACCAATTTGTGTTCATATACCTTATTGATTATGGAAATAATTCTCAAGAAAAAAAGATTATTGAAATAACTCTTGTGTGTATTGTCTCTAGTGTGTCTGTGACTGTGTAAGGGTGTCAATGGACTGGTTTTGGATTGGACCCTGTCCAGTCCAAAATTAATTTGGACGGATTGGACGGACCAACAAGATATATTGGATTGGATCAATCTGGTCCAAAATATTTATTAAATTGAATTGGACCTGGTCTGTCCATAACAAATTTATATTGGATTGGGCTGGATTAAGCTAATATCTGGTTCATTGATATAAGATAAGAATATATGTGTCGATGGACTGGGTTTGGGTTGAAACCAATCTAAATCAGAATGAATTTGAACAGATTGAATGGTTCAGACATTGAATTGGACCGGTCTAAATTAGTCCAAAAAATTCATTGGATTGGATTGGACCTGCTCCATTTATAGTGAACTCACATTAGACTGGATCAGATTGGACCAAATCCAGTTCAATTGACACCCCTAGCTGTGTGCATGTATCTTTATGGGTTATGTTCTGTGCTTAATGCTATGGAGATACTGTTTCTGTTAAGAATATTTTTAGACATTTTAAATCCTGTTTCTTTAGGTGGTTGAGTTGAATGTTAAAGTTGAGGAGCCAGGGAAGGACAACGTCCATAACAATGCATTCTATGCCGAAGAAGATCTACTCAGATCAGAATTGCAAGCAATGCGCGATTGCAATCCTTTAACTGCTCGCCATTGGATTGTAAGACATACTTTGTTGATGTTGTTTTTTTTCATTGACTTTCAAAAATCTGCTTGCCTACTGCTTGTCTTTTCTGATTATACTCCAGTTGGACTCATGCTGCTGCAATTTTTTCTTTGGCATCAGGATATTATTGTTTGATTGTTTGTGCATTCCTTCATGTTTCAGGTCAGGAACACAAGAAGTGTTAACCGAACTGGCCAACTAACAGGATATAAGCTTGTCCCTGGTTCTAATTGTTTGCCTTTAGCTGGTTCTGAGGCAAAATTTTTGAGAAGAGCTGCTTTCTTAAAACATAATCTCTGGGTTACGCCTTATTCACGTGATGAGATGTATCCTGGTGGAGAGTTTCCTAATCAAAATCCACGTATTGGTGAGGGATTGGCTACATGGGTCAAGCAAGATAGATCACTTGAAGAAACTGATATAGTTCTCTGGTTGGTTCCACATATCCTTTTCAATGTTGAAAGCATATTTATGTTGGACACAAGCAAATATCATTGTCTCATGTATACATATATTTGCTGGTGCTACAATCTCCATATATCATAACAGTTTTTGGTTTCCTGTTGGTCTGATTATTCAAAATATGTTTCTGATAAATGAATTGTGCTACATGATTAATTTATTAGGATTTATATGATAAATTGTCATTCTTGAAGTGCTTCAATGAAAGTATTAGATTTAACGAAACAAAGTTGCTTTTCGAAGAAAAAAAATGATTAAACCAGTTTAGCAGACAGATCAGACTGGATGGTTGAACCATAAGAATTGAGAACAAGCAGTCAAAATGTTTTGTAGGCTGTATGGTCATTAGAAATGTTGACTTGGTCAAACCTACCTCACATAGCTGTGTTATTATCTATTTTTTTTGTAAGTAATGTGTTATTATCTATTATAACCTATAATATTTATGCTTTTATGCTTTTTTATGTAAAAAAGCTTTAAAAAGATAATCTGGATTTGTTTTATTTTATTTTTTGCAATTTTTATTTGAGCAACTTTAATGGTTGAACTGGATGGTTGGAAGGTTCAACCTGTGACCGAGTAATCAAAGTGGTTTTGGTTTTGCGTCCAGTCCAAGACTGTCAACATTGGATGAAAAACAGTGAAATGAATTACTACAAAATTTGAGGCCCATATTGTTTCTTGTATTTTGGTTGTGCAACTTGACTTTATTATGTGCTTTTTGTTGTCTTCCCAAAAAAGTTGTGCACTTTATTGCTGCTCTGGCTTGACGCAAGTGTCATTGTGATACCTATATTCTTGTGCATTGTTGCAGGTACGTTTTTGGAATTACACACATTCCTCGTTTGGAAGACTGGCCAGTCATGCCAGTAGAGCGAATTGGTTTTATGCTTATGGTAATCCACTCATAATTTTGCAACAGAAATTGTGCCTTTTTAATGGTTGCTATATCACTAATTGTTTGTTGGCATTAGAAGTTTGAACATGATTTTTCCTTCCAACTCTATGCTCTAGTCATGGTCATGGCATTTTCTTGGGACATGCACTTTATGCATGCAAATTTTAAAATTAAATAGATCATGCTTATAAATGGTATTGAAGTAAAGTAGGTTTTACGTTGTTAGAATTCTTGCTGTACGGGCACTTCTAAAGATGTTATATGCTGAAGGAAACATATTTAAAACAATGCACCAAAGTTCCTCCAAATACACCCAAAATGATGAGTGGACTGGTGGTGCTAGGAGCTAGATATCAACACCATCTACACAATAATAGAATTTTAGTGCACAAAACTGCATTGACCATTTGTTTGTTGGCATTGGTTATATAATCTGTTGTGAGAAATTTGTTGGATTCATCATTCTAATAATGTTACGGGAAAATCTATTAATGTTGGAGCTAATTCCTTGTTGAGGTTCATCGTTCAAGAAGAAATGGTTTGCAACAATTCTAGCTATCTTGCCAGTCATTCTATTTTTAGTATTTCAACTGTTTCTGGATCTCTTGCATATTTCTCTAATGGTGGGGTATGCTATTGACATCTTTAATATGGTTTGTCTTAATTTGTCCCCAAAGCCATAAAATCTAACCTTTGATAACTGATTTTTTGGTTCGAGTTTGGAAGTCTGGGACTCATAGACCCCAGTGATATTGTTGCCGCAACGTTTGTGTATAGACTACCTCTGTATGTATATACATCACGCACAGTGTAAGGAAAATTTCTTAAATTTGTACATCTGCACACAGTACACATGTTTTTCTTTATCTGCTTGCTTGTTCGTGGCCATATCGTTGAATTTAAATGATACGATTATTTGCAGACAAGTCTTGATAGTTGAAGCTCCAAAGTTTTATTAGCCTGCCCTTACATTGGTATTTTTGCATGCCAGCCCCATGGATTTTTCAATTGCTCTCCAGCAGTGGATGTCCCGCCGAATGCAAGTGATTTGGATCTCAAGGACAATATTGTGACAAAGTCGATTCACACTGGATTGCTCGCAAAGCTCTAAAAAAGGTCGCTGAAGGTGGGTTGGTTCCGATTTGATTCAGTTTCTTGTTAACAATATAAACAATCGTTCAGTGGCCTCCCAAACTCAAGTTTTACTATCTTGAACATGTATTGGCTTTTGCAGTATGTTGTTGAACATTATTCAACTTACTGATGGGCTCAGGCCCATACCTTTTGGAATGACGTTGATGGGAATTGGTGGTAGTTTTAGAAGCTTTGTCAACCGGAATGTCTTAAAAATTACATGATAACCATGATTTTGTTGAAGAGATTCACCACTAACAACTAATTGAGTAATTCATCTAAACATTGTTGGGGAATGCTAGCCGTAAGCCCAATCAATGTAATCTTTTTCGAGGGCTCTCGTCAAGGGGTCATGGCCGGTATCTTTGTCAACCCAAAACAATTCAGATAGAAATAGCAATGGTAATGGTACAAAGACATCCTTGCTATTACCATTGCAGACGGCAGCTTTGAGACGCTCTTGGCCAAAATGATATAAATGTTATAAAATGTGAGGTTCTCAAAGAAAGCTGCAGTGATGCAGTCTGCGGGGCGGACTGCACAAGGTTTCGGCCAACCTTTCCCTAGTTCTGGCTGTTCCAGTTCATAATCTTGTATTCTTATGTACTTTCAAGCAAGGTTTAGAATTTTCTTGAATCGGTTTGTATTGGTCGATTATTGTATTGGGGCCTTCCCAATATGCTCCTACAGGGGGTGTATTTGGTTAGGCCATGGTTCAGAGGATAGTCGAGACTTAAACTGATTCTTCTGAATCGATTTCTGTATCAATATTTATAACCTTGCTTCCGAGGCCTGAGCTGTGTAAGTTTTCTCTACGCATCCGTTAAACTGGATTACCAGAATTGAGTCTTTTCAATTGGCGGGGACCTGGTCCAGACTCAATTGATAATAGTTTAAAACAAACTTTCACAGTTCTGGCCGTTTCAGTTCATAATCTTAAATTCTTTTGCACTTCCGAAACCTGAGCTGGGTACCCTAAAAGTGCTCTCCACGCATCCCTTATACTGGATTTCAGAGTTGAGACTTTTCAATTGGCGGAGACCTGGTTCAGACTCAATTGACAATAGCTTAAAAAGGATTGGTAACTAGAATCTATAAACTTGGGTGCGTGAGGTTTGAGGCTTGTGCTTATCCAACTAAGTTGTCACTCAACAGGGAATCTTCCGGGAAAGGAAAAATTGCAAGCAAGAAATTAATAGCCGTTTCCGTATGGGTTGTCTGATTGCAAGTTTTTTCGTCATCTATCTCCTCGCCTCACTAACTTCTTCACAAATCACAGTCTACAGAATGAACCTCTGGTTATGGGTGGGTTTGAAAATTGTAGTAGTTAAACCCATACTAAGCTTTAAGCTTGCCAATGAGCCAATCATCTTTCCTGGTATTGAATCAATAATTCAATGCTTTCGACAATCATATATCCAATTATTCTAACTCAACTTGATTGTGATTTGCGAAGCAGGAGGAGGGGTCGCGTCAAACTGAACAGGGAAAATTGGAATTGATTTCAAGCAAACAATGAGCTGCCTGGGTTCCGTTGTTGTGAATTCCAGGAAGACGAACTATGTAGAATAATTATGTCTGGTCTGGTCCTGAGCCTAACATCCTTGAATATCATGCTTAGGACTGTTAAGGAATTGGATATGATGATCACTATCCACGGGAGTCTGACCGGCGAGTTCTTGCAATGATTGCAACGGTTTGGTTTCCTTCCTAGTAGATGTGAGATGGGTTCTCACATTTTGTTTCTATCCCAATCAAGTGTTTGATGTTTTTGGTTAGAGTCCATAGCCATAGCCATAGGCACCACGGCATACTCACTTCACCTTCCTATGATGCTTCCTGTGTACAATGACCCTTCATGAATCACCTTTCTGGCGTATCCCTAACACACGCAGTTAGCTTGGTCGAGAGAATACCAACCCGGGCGGGCATGCAGAAAACCCAGCAGTCTTGGGTTAATTACCTTCTATGATGTCATTCCAGAATTGTGCTGTTGTAGAACATAGAATTCTTCGGTGTAGTGGTCTGCAAGACTGCAACAGTAATTCTGTATTCCAATATACATTAGTTTAGAATGACAAAATGGGTGGCTTTATCATTGCAAGGAAGGAAGCAGTTTGCAACAAAACTAACATTAATTAATCTGGGTTAGTCAAGAGCTAGTTCCTAGTTCCTAGTTCCTACCTTGTGGACCATTTGCTGATGTGCCTCAGGCATCTGTTTAGTCATTAGTGAGACTATAAGCAGAGTATGAGAGAGTCGTGTGTGTGTGTATTGAGTAGCGAGCGCTTGGTTACTGTGTTAGTTTTGTATTCTAGTTTGTTAGGCCGTAGAGCCGTGTTATATTTGCCGATATCAAGTTATCGACGTTGGAATGTGAAAACAGGGATGGGATGTTGATGTTGGAGTCGGAGACGTTTCAGGGGGTCCCCACTCCAGTGGTACCAATTGGAGTAGTTACAAGCCCATTGCTTGGTTTTGGTTACAAGAAATGAATTAGCTTGATTGGAAGGGGGCTGATCGAAGAAAGGAAGAAACCTTGGTGTTGTATCCAGCAACGAAAACGCCTCGTGTCAGTTTGGTTGTCTAGTGTTGTTGCCTGGTGCTATAGTGTAGCTAGGGTTTGCTTGCCCTATTGCTATTGATTACTTTCTCAACCTCTCTCTCTCTCTAATGGATAGAATTCTTCCTCCCGTATCCCGCCCCAAGAGGCAAGAGGACATCCAAACCTTGTCCTCTTCCGTTGGAATGCAGACCCAAATCATCATCAAAGTAACTAAGTATGTCGTAAGCACGGGCAGATCAACATCGATACATCGTTCTGTTGCTTTACTCATGATCCCACTGTCCTAGCCTACTACGGAAACTAAAATCACTGTGATCTGTGATGTGTGATGTGTGAGCAACACAACACAACTCCAATAGTCTTATTCCTGGCTGTCCTCTTTACATGTGCCTTTCCTTTCCCGTTTTCAGATAATTTTGTTTTCTTCTACACTCTTAATTTATCAGGGTTAGGGTTGGGGTACTTTTTAGTTAACGTGGAATGAACTCTAACTATGTCTAGTAAACAACGACTTGGTGCAGCTTCATGAATGAATAGGGTTAGGGTTGGGGTACTTTTTAGTTAACGTGGAATGAACTCTAATTATGTCTAGTAAACAACGACTTGGTGCAGCTCTTGGAAACTTCGCCCCCGCTAGACATGGTGGAATCTATCCATCAAAAGGCAACGCAACTACTAGGCATGTCTTTTCATGGGTCCTACCTACCCTCAGCTATGGTTTCAATTGAGCATTTCTTGTAAGCTTTTATGCATTCAATTCCAATTGCACCGTGGGATAAAATTCATTCTATATTTTTGTTGCAAGCTAAGGGTTGAATGAAAGTCCTCAGTCTGAGTGGGACCTTTGAAGAGCAGTGGGTTGTGAGCTTTCAATCATAGGACAGGTGGCAACTTCGGTCGACACGGGAGGCATGACGCATCTACTGAACTTGTAAGTCTCAACTCTTTCCAAATCATAGATTTTACATCAATATTTAACTGTCAAATTCTACACAGGGCTGACGTATGTTTCAACTTTCAAATTCCAAGGCAGATCACCTTCGTGGAAGTATAACGGCCTTGCTTTTCTTTTCCCTCTTTTTTCACAACGACAAAGGGGCTGTTTTGATTTTTATGTTTTATCAGCAAGTATGCACATATTTTATACGTAACATTGTAATAATTTTAAATAATGATAATGATTGTAATTTTATCAGTAAGTATGCACATAATGATTGTAATGATATCCAATTTTTTTGGGATATCACAAATATGAAATTATACACAACCTAGTCTATTAGTAGCTCCCTGTTTAGGATTCAGTTCATCCCTAGAAATCTTAGCTTTATTCCAGGGGTTAAAACCTCAATTTTTTTATAATTTTTTTTATATATTTTTTGTTTTTTATATTTTATATTTTATATTATTAATTGGATGTAAATTGTAAAATCTAAATCTAATTACATAATCACATTGTTTAACTAGATTCTTCATTTTGTAATGCTTTATTTTTCGTGCATCTTTTTTTTAGTTTATTTATAAAAGAAAATGTAAGATTTAAATAGAATGAATTGAATGTAGTGAAAAGTAGTAGTTCAATTTATAATTTAAACATCACAATTAAATATTTAAATAGGGACTAAATTAAAAAAATAAGTATTTTAGTAAAAAAATCCTACAATCTTATAAATATTTTTAGTAGTAGTGTAAATATATAATTATAGATGTGTTCAATTTTTACTATAGTTTTTTTTTTTTTTGTATTTTTGTGTGTAAAACTAATTCTGATATTTTACACTTACTTTTTGTTTAATATGATAAATATATGATATTATACATGTATGTGAATGCTTTTTTTTTTAACAAAATGTATGCATTTTTATTTTTTTTGTACTTTTATATTTTATTAATTTTTATTATTTATTTATAACGTTAAAGTTTAATACATTTAACCCAAAAGTTGAACTATTTATTATTAATTTTATATTTCATTTTTGGCTAGTTCTAAATTATATATTTTATTTTCATTATCAATAAAAATAATTGTTATTTATTGCATTTATTTTTTAATTTGATTGCATAAATGTGTCTAATTTTTATATATTTTTTGTAATTTTCTTTATTTATTTATATTTTAAAAATTTTATTACCTAACTATGACTTCTTAGATTGATCAATCTGATTCGGATGATTGAATTGCTTAACCACCACTTGGATAAAGAATGATTTTATTTTTGAGTCAATTTTAAAATATATAGATTTATACTATTAAACATAAAATTAGATTTAATAGTTTCCTTAAAATACTATCTCTGCATTTACTGTTTAGCTATTGTCATAAAGTACCCTTAAGTTTATAATTGTCTAAAACCTCCCTTATCATCAAATTTTCGTTACACTCACATGTGACAATGTAAACGGTAATTATTTTAAAATTCATAAAATACCTTGACTCCTCTATTGACCGTGCTTTAAATCTCCGGCAGCACTCTTTTGCCGGAGGTTAACCAGTGAACTCGTGGCAAGGGAGTTGTAACAAGGGTCACCCAAACTTCTGACTACTCGACTGAAAAAAAAAAAACTGACGGGTCACTATAGGTTCAGTCTCCGAAGAACTGCTGGTTTATGGAAGGGAGCTCCAGCAACAACTGTTGCGACCAAATACTCCATGGATGATGTATGCAAAAAAAATAGAGGAGGTTTGACATATTTTTGCTTTGGGTCATTCCCCTCCGAGCAGATATAACCTCGTAGAAGATTATGGCCGTTGCGTCAATCTTTCCTGTCCGAATCGTAAAGCTATAGAGAATAGGGCCGATGGGACGAGAGAGCTTGGAAGCAATGGAAAATAGAATGGCGTTGGGTATCGATTGGGTTTGTGCCAAAAGGGATTAACCGAGTGAGAGTAACAGAGGAGTTTCGCCGCTGCAACTCCTCTGTTTTTCGTCGGAAGTGATGATGATTAGTGGAGATAGAAAAAGGAAGAGAACGATGGGAGTGATGAGGGAAAGAGAGATATGGGAGAATAAAGAGAGGAGAAAAAAGGAAGGAAGAATAATGGCCGTGGGGAGCGTTATGCACCACCGCTTCGAGAGCTTGAAGAGGATGAACAGTGGCGGTGAACCTAGTGATTTAAGGCCTATTTAATGTCCCTTCCCACAAAGGAAGCCATTACATTATGCAATTTCTTCCTAACACAATCAAAACCATCCGATTGACGGCTCCATGCACGTCGGCACCTCTGTTTGGCCATGCTCCCTTGCCCTTGTCAAATTCGTCGAGGGTTGGCTTCTCCCTCCACCCCAAATCCTTATTCTCTCCTTCTCAACTTCTCTGGAAAGCGAACCATTGAACTGGGCTCTGGATGTGGCCCTGCTGGCATGGAACTCTCCTTGCTCGGTCTGGACATCATTCTCATTGATATAGCCCTAGTCAGGCCTGTCCTCAAGCACAACCTCAAACTCAATAAATCCACACTTGAAAAAACTTAAAGATCAAAACTCTAAACCCTCCTTTCGATTTCGTCATCGCTGTTGATGTCGTTTACATAGAGGAGTCTGTTGGTTCGCTTTGTTTTTGCCATGGAAGCTCTTGTGGGGAATTCTAGTGTCATGTTGTTGGGTTACCAATTGAGGTCACCGGAGGCTCACCAGCTGTTCTTTTCTTTTTTTTTTTTTTTTATTGTCAAAATCCATCTTTTTTTTTTTTTCGTTCAAACTAAAATCACCACCACCGTTGCAAGTTTCCAAGGTGGCGGTTTTCCTTTCTCAGACATTTTGTTTCTATTAGCAGTTAAAGGCCATGCCAATTAAAGGAATAGTGGAGTTAGTCAATTTCACAAATAATAAAAATAGTTTAAGAAAATTGTCCTAAGACTTAATTAAAAGAGATTAAATAAGATAAAAAGTAATAATTAAAGTTATATTTTTAATCCTTATAATTAAAAATAAATTAAATACACTAAACATTTTAATTACTATAAAAATTATAATAAAACGATTTTAATATAAAAAACTTATACATTATATTTGCACTTTATATATGATAAAAATTTTATGGTGGCTGAGTTGGGACTGGAAACTGAAAACTGGTTGGGTTGGTGGGTGATGTTGAAGGCTTGACCTAATTCCCAACGCGGAATCAGTAATGGGTAATCACTGTGCAAACATGGAGTCTACGGCCGCGTAGTATTTTTAAATGAATAAACAAATCGAAGCGGTACCATGTATTTCCGGTATCATAGATTTTTACTTTGTTTTTTATTAATCGAGTGGTTTAGCGACCTAGGAATCTTTCACGTGGCAGATAGGTTTGCAGTTGAGCACGGCCCTACGTCTCAGCTTCTTCCGTTCCGGTTCCGGATCCGGATATATATTAAATGTTTTGTGTCAAATATAGTGGGCCATAGGACTGACGTGGCGTAGAAAAGATTCAAGAGGTGTCTATCCATCCTGAAGGTTCTTTTTACGTGTGGGATTGCATTGCTCTGAGTTGTTAAATTATTCCTCCACGTGGCTAAAACGAAAGAGGTCGTGCGGGAAGCCCCACATAACCTCCACCCATTAAAAAACCATTTTTTTTTATTTTTTTTGGTAAGACTAAAAGAAAAAAGACTCAAAAAAAAAAAAAAAAAAGAGCGCGAATACTAGTAGACATGTAGAATGGAAGATCATAAATTCATAATCATATGTATGAGTTGTGAGAGAGAAGGTCTGAACTCTGAAGTCTGGCCTTGAAAAAAAAAAAAATCTGAAGTCCGAAGGTGGGGGAGGGAGTAGCCGAGTAGGGAGGACGAAAGAAAGATAGACGACGACTCGATGACTCGTGAGTTGTAAGCCTGACTTGGGACTTGGGATTTGGGAGTTGAAAGGAGGACCAGTGAGCAGTGTTCCAACGAGGGCGTGAACAAATGTCTCTTTTTCTACACGACACATCTGAACCATTGGATCATGCAGTTGTGTGGTGGGACACGTCATTTTCTACAAGCTACAATCCTACATCTTATCTGGTGGTGTCCTAAAGTTGCACTGAATCAGAACCTACCAGAATCCAACGGCCGCAGATAAGATGACTTCATTTACTTTAGGGATAATAATAAATCAAATTGAAGTAGAACAAAATCAATGAAAAGAATTCAGCCTTCAGCCTTCAGCCTTCAGACTTCAGACTTCAAACTTTGGAGGAGTAAAATCAATGAAAAGCAGAAGAAATAAATAAGGAGAAGGAAGCAGCAGGAGCAGCATCGCAGAGACAACGACGACGATCAATCTTGGTGGTTGGTTGACTGAGAGAGATGAAAACATAATTCTGAGTATAGGAAAGAAGACAAATAGAACAAGGAGCGATTCGAAGAGGGAAAAGGATAGCGAAAGGGTTTATCAATAGATCGATAGATAATGGCGGAAGAGAAGAGCATTGAAGAAGAACTTTGGTTCCCAGTCTTACTGGCGGACAGAGTACGGAAAGCCGTCGAGGAAGCAGAGTCCTTCAAACTTGACTGCTCAGAAGTGGGGAAACAGGTTGACCGTCTCTCCCAAATGCTTCGTTCTGCCCTCCGCCTTGCTAACTCCACTCCTTCCCTTTACGAGCGCCCCGTCCGTCGCATCGTCGCCGACGTCTCCAAGAACCTTGAACGTGCCTTGACCCTCGTACGCAAGTGCAAGCGCAGCGGCGTCCTCCGCCGAGTCGTCACCATCACCAGCGCCACCGATTTCCGCAAGCTCTTCAATCTCCTCGATGCTTCCATCGGCGACATGAAATGGCTCCTCAGCATCTTGGACTCCGACGGCTCCGGTGGCGGTACGCTCCCCCCCATCGCCAGCAACGATCCTATTCTATCCTACGTCTGGTCCTTCGTCGCCGCCATTCAAATGGGCCCTCTTCCCGAACGAGTGGAGGCTGCTAACGAGCTCGCCTCGCTCGCCAGCGATAATGATCGCAACAAGAAAATTATCGTCGAGGAAGGTGGGGTTCCCCCTCTACTGAAGCTCCTGAAGGAAGGGGCTTCCCCCGATGCCCAAATTGCGGCCGCCACTGCTCTTTTTAACTTGGCTACCGATCAGGAGAGAGTTCAACACATAGCGGCTGAGCTTGGGATTCCCATAATTGTGCAGGTTCTTTGTGATTCTCCGATGAGAGTGCAGATTGTGCTTGCCAATTTGGTTTCGAGGATGGCGGAACACGACCAACTTGCCAAAGAGGAGTTCGCCAGGGAGAATGCCATTAGGCCGCTCGTGTCGTTGCTTTCTTTCGAGACGTTCTTGGACGAACCCAAGCCTCAATCTGGTAAGCCTCCCAGTATTCATTCTATTGTTCAGATTAATAAGGAGTTGGGGGGAAAACCGTTGGCAACACAGAACCACCACTCCTACTCGAATTCGCCTTTGCATTCGGAGGGCAGTAGTCGTGGTGGGCACCATAAGAAAGAGAAGGAAAACGAGAAGCCTGAAGTGAAGCTCAAGCTCAAGATTAGTTGTGCAGAGGCACTGTGGAGACTCTCCAAGGGCAGTGTCTCCAACAGCCGGAGAATAACTGAAACCAAAGGCCTGCTTTGCCTTGCCAAGCTCATCGAGAGTGAACAAGGGGAGTTGCAGCTCAATTGCTTGCTGACGATAATGGAGATAACCGCAGAAGCGGAGGCCAATGCTGACCTTAGGCGGGCAGCTTTCAAGACCAATTATCCTCCGGCAAAGGCGGTTGTTGATCAGCTTCTCAGGGTGATTCGGGAGGTAACCAGTCCCTCTTTGCTAATTCCTGCCATAAAATCAATTGGGTCGTTGGCTCGAACCTTCCCTGCAAGAGAGACTCGAGTTATTGGCCCTTTAGTCTCCCAGCTCAGCAACAGGAACCCAGATGTGGCTACAGAAGCTGCTATTGCTCTGGAGAAGTTTGCTTGTCCTGAAAATTTCCTTTGCGCGGAGCATTCAAAGTCGATCATAGACTTCGAAGGGGTTCCACCTCTAATGAGACTACTGAGGGGCAATGAAAATGCTCAGCTGCATGGACTAACTCTCCTCTGTTACCTGGCATTGCATGCTGGCAATAACGAGGCTCTGGAACGAGCAAGGGCATTGACGACTCTCGAGAGTGCGGCTCGTACTGTGGCAACTCAATATCCTTCTCTGAGAGAGTTAATTCCCAAGGCCATATACCACCTCGAGGTTTATCAGGCCGGAAGTCATCTTCACAGGCAATCTTATATCCCATAAACAAAAATTTAGTGAGATGCGATACAGATAATTCATACAGGTTTCTTGGAATGTAACATAGTTGGACCAGTTTGGTACCCGGTGAACATACAAAGCAAGGCTACTTGATATGAAGATTGTTGCACATCAAGGGAAGTAATTGTTCTTCCATTTTAATAGCAATGAGGCAATGCACTACTCTTCTGTTTTAACACAGATGAATAGGAGGATCGGAGAGTATGGCCGTTATTAACTGCACATATTTGGATTTGCTTGTTTTCATGGAAGAAAGCAGAATTTTTGCTGTCCCTGCCTTTTATCTCTCCTTCTGTCTATATGTTTCTTTTGCTTTCACCTTTTTTTCTTTCACAGTTTTGTGATTTTACATCTAAAGAAAGAGTTTCTTAACAAGTGCATTGATTCATTTAGCAGCCTGCGGATTATTATATGATGCTGTAAGTACTGCAGATTTTGCTCTTGCGTTTTAGCTTTCTACTGTTCTACCAATGTTTACAAGTTGAAGGGGCTAGGAGGGCTAGTGGTAGAGCAAAAAGGACATGGTTAGAAGTAGTAAGACATGATTTAAGCACTAATAATTTAACAGTGAATATGACATTAAATAAAACGGATTAGTGAAATAGGATTCATGTAATTGACACCATATATTTGGGATAAAACATGGATGGTGATGATGATCATTCTACCAATCTTTCCTAAGATTTCATTTATTTCCTTTTAATAACTTTCTTGCATTATTCTCTTCTGAACACAATCTTTTGCCAACTATATAGGTTCAGCTTCCAACATACCCATGTGATTTTGTGTCATGTTGACAAAATGCGTTATGTTAGAAGAATAGGGTCTGCATCTCAAAAGGATTGCATTTCAGTGGAAAAAAAAAAGGAAGCACATCTCCTAGCATAATGCTGTAGGGAATCAAAAGCATTGTTAACACTAAGCATACTCTAAACTATGATTGCCCTCCCAGAAGCTCCAGAAACAAATTAGCCTTCCCTAGCGCCCATTAGTAGGGAAGTTTGTTGATCTTATAACCACCTGAATGACCTTTTCAAAGAAGATGCCAAAGATCGAGCTTTTCTAATCAGGTACCTTATAGGGGAATGCATGGTTCTTTTTTTAATTTTGTAAATCTGTTCTCTTCTCTCTGCATGGTCTGCTTAATGTTGTTCTGTGTATTGTCGCTGCTGTCTAGCCTGGATAGGCCAGACTGTTCTCTTGAAGGCACTTAATACAAAATTTTCAATTAATTATCAAAAAAATGTTGAGCATGATTATCTAGGCCTTCCCATACTTGATCTGCTTGCTGTCACCTTTTTTAGCCAGAGAAAAAGGCCATATTAAGAACAAAAAGATGAGAAGGACAACACCAACAAATAAAGGGAGCACGGGAAAGACACTAGGCAACTAAACCTCAACTAAGAATTTGATTGGAGGGAATCTCATCCTCCTTTTATTGATAATATTCTCTCTTTCAAAAAAAAAAAAGAATTAAACATAATAGAATCCCAATAATGACATATATCATAAAAATATATACCACAAAAATCTTTTAAGATGGAGGCCCTGGAAAGGATTGTTCTTTCTTTCATGCCAGTCACCCTTTGGACAGCCTGTTGCTTCCCTTCAAAAATCCTGTTGTTGCTCTCCTCCAATATGTGCCAATATATAGCAAAAGGAACTAAATTCCATAGGATACGCTGTATTGAAGCACTCTGGAACTCCTCCCTGTGTCCCTATGTGCCACCACCCTCACCATGATGAAATCAATGTTAATGTTGATATATTGTAATGCAGGAGCTGACATTGAAGAGAAATCATGGAAGTGGTTTTATGGTTAAGTTTCATTTTTCTAGAAATTCACTATTCTTAGCAAAAATCAAAATTATTAGTTACAGTAATCCTAGAGCTTACTAGTAAAATTGTGATTTAGTATTTCTAGTAGGTTCTTGTTCTTTTAGGCTATGTAGATATATTTTTTAAAGACTGTTGAGGTTAGAAGTTCGCTGTCAATCAAGTGGTCTAATTTAGTAGGCCTTTTTATTCTTGGTTATTAAGTATTTGAGTTTGTTAAGAAAGTTTGGGGGAAACAACTAGAAATGGAGAAAACCTCAAGAGATGGGTAAATGTTAGAAAGGAAGCTAACTAATAGTAAAAGAAACTCTGAGACATACGATGGATTTTACAAAAAAAACTAGGTGCAACAGAAGGTGAAAGAAATATGCAAATTCCTCCGTCATTGAGGAAAGCACAAGCAGAAAAGAACTTTCAGAAAAGGGAAAATGTATTATGCCCAATATACATTGTATCAGAAGAGTTTTGACCAATCAATAACCACCTGTGAATTTTGATAAATACCACCTAATTGGTTAATACTTTTATGATACTGGTTGATTGGTCACAAGTTTTTCGGATATAATGTCTTTCTGGTATCATAGTCGAACCCTGCATAAAAAACACAGCAGATAATGAAGTTATTCGAAGGCTTGAAGCTGCTGTGCTATCCACTCGATTTTCCAAAATAGAACAAGTTCTTCCATCTTCAAAAATAAAGGGACAGTAAGAACTAAGAACTAAAACAGGGTTAGATGAGGCAAGGACAGTAAGAACTAAGAAGAGACGAGCTGCTGTTCAAGCTAAGCCGTTCATCCAAGAACAGAACTAGTAAAAACTACGTGAAGAAGAATCCACAATATATGTTACTGACATGACAGATGGTGTCACTCTATGTAGAAGTAGAACATCACCTATGGCATCCTTTTGGACAGTTAAAAAACTATGGATCGGGAAAAGAGTCAATTATAGTTGATGATTAACAATCAAAGGCATCAATTAAGTTTTTGAAATACAAGCGCCTGGAGCTTCAATTGCTTAACTCCTGAAAGTTCTACATAAGACAAGCAAGAAGTTAGGTGGATAATGGGAATTAAACGAAAAAAAACCTAGAGACCCCCTACGTGAGAAATGCTTGAACTAGTGAACTAGTGTAAGTTGATTAGAATCAAAATTCTAGCTTGTGAAATCTGATGTTGATGTTATGCCAACTATGATGATATGTTATATTTTAGAAGATAACTAGACATAAACATGCTATTATCATTTTAATGTGTAAGGTTCAACCTTTTTTCCTGCCAGTTTGTGCTTATGACATTGCATTCTCAAGTTAGTATTTTGTTTCGTCCACTGTAGAGGAAGTATCTGTTTTATACATTTTATTTCACATAATAAATCCCAAGTTTTAGTGAATGCTACAATTTATTCATCCATCGTGTTAACCTATGGAACTTCCATTTAAACCAAACTTGCGGCTAATATAGAAAGTATATTGTTGGATGAATCCCAAGGTCTTGATGAGAGTCCTAAAGTAAGGACATAAATTTGAACTAGATTGTGGTATTGAAGGAAGAGCTTATCTGAGCTTTAGAAGGAAGTTGTATGTTTGTGAACTGCAGGAGCTGATCTCAACAGCCGTCTTCTTTGGTTTCTTGGGACAACTCAATAGCATAGGGAAGTAGAGAACAGATATTGTCAGATGGAATTTGCAGTTGAAGATATATGAGGTGCTATGGCAGAATTACCAAAAAAAAAGCACTGAATCTAGGGCAACATACAATTTTCTAGGGATAATAGAATTGAACTTATGATCTCCGGTTCTGCTTATTCTTTTATTTACCGAATCTGATCTGATGTGAAAGAAGGTTGAAATAAAATACACATTGTTGGTTTGAATTTGTTGTTTCTAGACATTAAAAATCAGAAGTCAACCACTTCAAATTTGCAGAAAGGTAGGAAAAGGTCAAGTGTTTATCTCCGTCGTGGGGAGTGGCAAACCGATTGAACGACTATATATTGGTATTAAATCCTATACAATTCTAAGTAGGATCATTCGCATAACATCTGCTCACAGAGAAGATTTTTCAGTTTCTGTGAGAGGATCCAATTCCCATGTTATACGTATATTTCAAAGGCAGTTCCAGATTGCTCGTCTACTACCATACTAGCTTCTTGATGCATATATTAATACAATACATTTTCTAGTTGTATGGGAAAATTTTTTGGTGTTACATTAACCATTTGATATGCCATACTTTCTTGTTTAATTGCTTAAACACTTACATTAATGGTATCCACGGACTCAGGTTCTCTGGCTGGCGCTATAAACACTAATAATCTTGAGTTCTTTCTTTAATAGATACGGCCCAGGATCAGAATTTTTAGGCCCAAAGTACAGTTGGGGTAGATGCCAACTCGGAATTGATGTCAATTCACGGACATGCATTAGTGTATAGAGTTGAGATTTTTGACATTTTGAATGTTTATAGCTCTGCAGTGGAATTCAGAAATCTGCATAGGACCTGTCCATGCTTTTTCATTTTTTAATGCACCAAAGGAGATCAAGTGGTGCGGTGCAGTGTTTTAGAGTTCACATCTGCACCCCATGGAGGGCACTCCACATGCACATCTCAGTGTGCATTGGCTATTGGGAATATCTCCTGTTCCAATACACGGTCAGGATGTGCCGTGGGGCGTTTGTGGGGCACAGATATGAATTCCAGTGTTTAGCTTCTGTGGAAGTTCTGGTCTCTTCCAAATCAACACTTATTAGCACCTTGGCTGCGGTTCTATTCTTTATTTCTCTGCATGTGTTTGTTGGCATCAGACGGTGAGAATGGAAGCTTTGTATGCTGTTCTTTACTAGGTTTAACAGTCCAATACGTCATATGCAAATATACAATAGGCATTGAATTCAACTACATTTTTTTCCCCTGAATGAAAAAGAATGTTTTTGTTACAATGGCACACCATTGATCAATTGACCCTAGTCAATGTAGTCATAATATAAGAAGATAGATTAGACCATATATGTGGAGAACGATACTCTTAGGCAAGGTTAAGTTTTCAAAAATTAAGAAAAATATTAAAGTTTATAAATGATAAACGATATTCTGTGAAGATGCGGACTAACAAACCTTATGAAGCTTTACTGTTCCCTGGGATTGGCTTTGGGCCTTTCCTGCGCAGCTTAGGTGGGGGGCCCGAGCCATCAGTGAGATACCACTTTGGAAGAGCTAGAATTCTGACCTTGTGTCAGGACCTATGGGCCAAGGGATAGTCTTAGGTAGATAGTTTCTATAGGGCTTAGGCCTCCCAAAACTGTATTAGAATGGAAAATCCACAAAATATGTTTATAAGTTCTAACTTTTAAGTATTAAATAAAATAATAATTAATCAACTAAGAGTTATAAGAATTTCACACTTCATGTTTCAAAATGCAAAATTTTCAAATTACCAATTTAGAATAATGGAAACATATGAAAAATATCATATATTTGATTCATCCAATAGTTTATAAGGAAGGAAACAACTTAGGTGTCTATGCAAAAAAATCAATAAAAAGAAAATAAATCTATTAAGAAAAGAAATGAGAAAAATAACAAAATTAGGATGTTAAATTTTAAAGAAAAAATCCTACTTATTTATCCAAGAGAAAATAAGAACTTGATTAGATCTTTTTTGCATTGAACTCTTCTAAAACACTAATTCTGTGTTTGGTTTCCCTACCTTTCCCTTCCTTTACTTGCATTTTCCTTCTAACCAAACATAGCCTAAATGAAACTAATTGAACTTGATTTAGCCTATTGGTTTTTCATTTTTACACTTTTTATTTGACTCCTAATTATTGAAGTACTTCTTCCATATATTTTGAATTACAAAAATATATAAAGTATATATATTTTTACGTTAAATCACTAAATAATCATTGATACTTGAGGCTTATGCTTTTTTACACTTCAAGTTATGCCTCACACGTCAAGGCTTAAGCCTAAACAATGCTTCTAGGTTCCCAAAATACTCTAATCATGAAAACCCCAACCCATGAGGTGCCACTACCAAAATTACCCATTAAATAAAATAGAGACATTACTGGCAGGTATCAATATCCTATTCTCATCACAGGCATATAAGTATGAGCCATGATTTCAAGGTGATGCTTGGGAGAAAGATGAGGCACCCTAGAGATAGGTCTGTCAATGGACCAGATCCAACCTGACCCAGTCCAATATGAATCCATTATAGATGGACCTGGTTCAGTCCAATCTGATGAATACTTTGGAGTATTCTGGACAGGTCCAATTTAATTCTGGATCATCCAATGTTCAAATTGGTATTAATTTAGATTGGGCCCAACTCAAAAATTGTTCGTTGACAGTTGTACTCTTATCTTCTATCAAATGGACTGGATATTGGTTCAATTTGACCCAGTCCAATATAAATCCATTATAGATGGACTAGGTCCAGTCCAATTTAATAAATACTTTGGACCATTAAGTCTGGTCCAATTCAACTTGTCTTATTGGTCAATCCAACCCATTCAAATTGATTCTAATTTGGATGGGGTCTAAGCCAAACTCAGTCCATTGGCACCCCTACCTAGAGGGTTGTCTTGCTTAAGCATATTTCTTTGGATGGTTGTCGGGTAGACTTGGGATCAAATCCCATTGTCACTAAGGTTGGGGGTAAAGTAGGTAATACTTAATGTTCTTTGTTTTTTTTTTTCAAATAAACCTTATTATATTACTGCCCAAAATAGGATGGTTCATTGTTTGGGTTGTAGATGTTAGAGAACAAAAGCCTATTTAGGAACCTCATCAAACAGCTCAAGTTTTTAGGTTGAAAATTCATTGAGATGATAGCAAGATTTGTTTGATCAAGTGGTCCATTTTTTTGATACTCGCTGCCCCCTTTATAATTAATTAAGTTTCAAGGTATGGGTGGGCCTATGTTTGTCCAAACTTTAAGCTTAATAGACTTTCATGTGACGGGAGATGTAAGAGAGTAAAAACCCTAAAAGAGACTCACTTAACAACTTAAACTTTTAGATTATAGGTTTGATCAATATATTAACAAGTGTGATGCCAGAGTGAATTAGAGTATTATTGTTTCTACTTGTTGAGCCCAAATCTCCTTCAAGTGAAAAAAACTCTAGTCTCATCTTAGTGTGTATTAGTGTGTATGCAGAGTTTTTGTTAATTAATTGGTGCCCAAGACTAAAGATGGATGGAGAGGATTAGAAAGCAGCGGCCAGAATCCCGAAACATGCTTTGTCTGAACTCTGAAATATGCTTGTCGAATGTGGATACAAGTATGAAGTTTTGATGCGGTGTGCGTGTGCAGGAGAAATGAAGCACGTACTGCTACAGTTAGTTACTATGTTCATTCAGTTGTAGGGAGATTGACCTGGGTCAGAATTTTTAGGCTCAAAGTACAGTTGAGGTAGGTGTCAGATCTGAATTGATGTTAAATTATAGGCGTGTATAGAGTGGGAGTTTTAAGGCATTTTGAATGTTTATAAATCTACAATATAATTCAGAAATCTGCATTGGGCCTATCTATACTTTTCAGTTAATTAATCTCTCACACTCACAGAAAAAATCACGAGGTTGTTGAAGACCACATTATTAATTAATTATTTACGCCTCTAACACGACGCTATTGCTCATGCCTGCTTCCATCCAAATTTGATGGCGACAGGATGCTGCATTTCAGTCCACATGTACAAATCTTCGTACTTTTTTTGGTATCAGTACATGCGTACAAATGTTCATGTTTGATTTGAAGGAAAAAGTAAGGAGAGGAAGAAAAATATAGAAAAATCTATACAAAATACAATTTCCTTACCTTTTTTTTCCTTTCCCTACATTTTCCTTTAAACCAATCATGAAGATTTGTACGCATGTATTGATACCAAAAATAGTACGAAGATTTGTACATGTGGACTGAAATATAGTTATATACCTTCCCTCGTTTCTAAGTGATGAGGGCAGATTTGGCCCTCCACTGAAATTGCGACATGTGGCACCTTGTGGCAACTAGGCGACATCCAGGCAACAACTTACCAAGTCAGTGTCCCATCGGGGCACCAACCTGGCCGGCCCGGCGTGCGGCCTACGCGACTTGGCCGACCTGGATCAGCCCGGCACATGATCCGACCTGGCCAACCTGGCAACCCATAAGACGCCCACCGATGAACCATAACGGCATACCCTGCGAGCTTGGTAGCTCACCAAGGAGCTCGCCAAGGAGCTCGGTAGCTCACCAGAGAGCTTGCCAAGGAGTTAGGCAGCTCTCCAAGGAGCTCGCCACCAAGGAGCCAGGCAGCTCGGCATAGCCAAGGAGCTCGGCATAGCTCCCCCGGGCAGCTCGCCACTTATAGGGTAGCTCGGTACAGAAGAGTAGTTTGGCGTATTGCAGGAAGATCTCCTGCCTGACAACCTGGCCCAGACACCGACCCTCCAACTGACACTGGCGCCGACCTAACAACCTGGCCCAGACACCGACCCATTGACTGACACAGGTGCCGACCTGACAACCTGGCCCAGGCGCCGACCTGGCCGCCTAACACAAGCGCTAGCCTGACAACCTCGAGGAGTTCACCATCGTACCCCGGTTCTGACGGGATATGATGAGTCTTACCGTTTGAAGGCTTTTCACCCACCTAACCTGCGAGGACAACACTATATAAGGACTCCGACCCCCAAAGCCCAAAAAAAGAGGGAGAAAAGGATGGTAACCCCTGCTCTCTAGCTCTCTCATTTCTCTCCAAGCTCTTTGTAATCAGAATGCTAACTTAGGCATCGGAGAGTCCCCGCTAGGAAAATACCCTCGGGTCCTCTGATTCAGTTCTTGCAGGTCCCTCAGCTCCCGCCGCCTACAAAGGAGAGGAAATCACCTCATGCAAAGGGTAGTCGGGTTGCGCTGCACCAGGGAGCTCTACCATCCTCTGAGTTGCAGGCCGCCTAGGAGCAGGTCAAATGATGAGTCCACCAGGGAGTTCGCCACCAGGCAGTTCTCCACCAGGGAGCTCGCCACCAGGCAGTTCTCCACCAGGGAGTTCACCACCAAGTAGCTCATCACCAAGGCACGTCACCACCGGGTCAAATAACGAGGTACTTAGCCAAAAAAAAATTTATACATCACAAAAATTGGTATGTGACCAGAAACGGTTACATCAATTGGCATCGTCTGTGGGAACACACTACAAAAAGCTAAATTCTCATCCTACAAAAGCTAAGTTCTCATCTTACCAAAGCTAAGTCATCACTTTTTAGAAATTGAAGCTATCGCTTTATAGTTTACATT
Organism: Nelumbo lutea; assembly: GCF_056320005.1. Lineage (NCBI taxonomy): Eukaryota > Viridiplantae > Streptophyta > Magnoliopsida > Proteales > Nelumbonaceae > Nelumbo > Nelumbo lutea. The sequence continues at coordinate 9,154,647 of NC_142687.1, forward strand.
TTTTATGAACTCAAAGACTATGCAGGGAGCTAACAGACTAAGTAGCTCTACCAACCTTACTTTCAATTCAGATAATGCCTCATCAGTCCTCTCCGCAAGGTCCCCCTTACAAAGATGAGCTCTTCGTGGCCTCCGCGGGAATTGGCGGCCAACAGACTACATAGGCGCCCTTACCGGTTGAGCCTTCCAAGGCTCCCGTGTGAGCTGGTGACCTAAAGTTAGTAGTGCTGCCCCCAAAAGTTGAGCTCCTAGGAGCTTCTTGTAGGAGTGGGTGACCGGCATTACGAAGCTGATGCAGCATAATCATAGCTCGACACCTCACAGGCAAAGCCTACGGGCAACATTACTGCTTAAGACCCGATCACCTCTCCGGCATGGGCAAAGTCTTAAAAGAGTAGACTACGAGTCACTCCCAAAGCCTACGGGCCACATTACTGCTTAAGACCCGATCGCCCCTCTGGCATGGGCAAAGTCAAAAAAGAGTAGACTACGAGTCACTCCCAAAGCCTACGGGCCACATTACTGCTTAAGACCCGGTCGCCTCTCTGGCACGGGCAAAGTAAAAAAAGAGTAGACTACGAGTCACTCCCAAAGCCTACGACCCACATTACTGCTTAAGACCCGGTCGCCTCTCCGGCACGGGCAAAGTAAAAAAAGAGTAGACTACGAGTCACTCCCAAAGCCTACGGCCCACATTACTGCTTAAGACCCGATCGCCTCTTCGGCACGGCAAAGTAAAAAAAGAGTAGACTACGAGTCACTCCCAAAGCCTACGAGCCACATTACTGCTTAAGACTCGGTCACCTCTCCAGCACGGGCAAAAGTCAAAGAAGAGTAGACTACGAGTCACTCCCAAAGCCTATGGGCCACACTATTGCTAAATATCCAGTCGCTTCCTTAGTAGGAGCAAAATCAACAAAAGCGAACTATAAGTTGCCCTAGAGCCTAAGGGCTACACTATTGAACTGGCGAAGACCCCCTCACCTTACTGGTAGCTCGCCACATACAGGCAGCTCCCAAAGCCTAAGGAATTGGATCAGCACTTACTAGCTCGTCGACTTACGGGCCAAAAGAAATCTACTCCCTTTGTTGAGTTACTCTCAACTCAGGAGTTGGGGGCAAATGATGAGGGCAGATTTGGCCCTCTAGTGAAATTGCGACATGTGGCACCTCGTGACAACTAGGCGACACCCAGACAACAACTTACCAAGTTGGTGTCTCGCTAGGGCACCGACCTGGCCGGCCTGGCGTGTGGCCTGCATGCGACCTAGCCGACCTGGATCAGCCCGGCAGATGATCCGACCTGGCCGACCTGGCAACCCATAAGACGCCACCGATGAACCATAACGGCAATACCCCGCGAGCTCGGTAGCTCACCAAAGAGCTCGCCAAGGAGCTTGGTAGCTCACCAAAGAGCTCGCCAAGGAGCTTGGTAGCTCACCAAAGAGCTCGCCAAGGAGCTAGGCAACTCGCCAAGGGGCTAGGCAGCTCGCCACTTGTAGGGTAGCTCGGTATAGAAGAGTAGTTTGGCGTATCGCAGGAAGATCTCCTGCCTAACAACCTGGCCCAGACACCAACCCGCCGATTGACACTGGCGCTGACCTGACAACCTGGCCCAGACATCGACCCGTTGACTGACACAAGCACCGACTTGACAACCTCGAGGAGTTCACCACCGTACCCCGGTTCTGACGGGATATAACGAGTCTTATCGTTTGAAGGCTTTTCACCCACCTAACCCGCGAGGACACCACTATATAAGGACTCCGACCCCCAAAGCCAAAAAAAAGAGGGAAAAAAAGGATGGTAACCCCTGCTCTCTAGCTCTCTCATTTCTCTCTAAGCTCTCTGTAATCAGAATGCTAACTTAGGCATCGGAGAGTCCCCACCGGGAAAATACCCCCGGGTCCTTTGATTCAGTTCTCGTAGGTCCCTCAGTTCCCGCCACCTACAAAGGAGAGGAAATCACCTCATGTAGAGGGTAGTCGGGTTGCGTTGCACCAGGGAACTCCACCATCCTCTGAGTTGCAGGCCGCCTAGGAGCAGGTCAAATGACGAGTCCACCAGGGAGCTCGCCACCAGGCAGTTCGCCACCAGGGAGCTCACCACCAGGCAGCTCGCCACCAGGGAGCTCGCCACCAGGCAGTTCGCCACCAAGTGGTTCACCACCAGGCAGTTCTCCACTAGAGAGCTCGCCACCAGGCAGTTCTCCACCAGGGAGTTCGCCACCAAGTAGCTCATCACCAAGTCACGTCACCACCGAGTCAAATAACGAGGTACTTAGCCAAAAAAAATTATGCATCACAAAAATTGGTATGTGACCAGAAACGGTTACATCACTAAGGGTACAGTACCACACACATGGCATGTCGCATGTTACCTTTCATCTTTCAAATCTTTGTGAATGACCACACAAACTAGGGATTGATTTTGATTATGTAATACGTATCTACCTGGTATTCATCCGCACATTCATCTCATATCTGAAATTTAGCATACACGTGTATAAAAAGATATTCTTAATGTGTGGCTAAATGTTAGATCTGACTCTATGTTGTTATTGATGAAAAGATGTTCCAATGCATAGCTGCAGTATATTGTGAGCAGAGCTGTCAATGGATCAGGTATTGGCTAACCCAATCTGATTCAACGAGTCCTCTACAGATAGTCTAGGTCGAATCCAATCCGACAAATACTTTGGATCATTGTGTACTGGTCCAATTCATTGTCTAGAACATCTAATATGTCAAATTGGTTTTAATTTAAATTGGATTCAATTCAAACTTGGTCCATTAACACCCATATCTTCTGCCAATGGATCATATGTTGGTTAGAATTGACCTAATCCAATATAAATCCATTACCGATGGATAGGATCCAATCTAATAAATGCTTTGGACTCTTAAGTTTAGATTGACCCAATTCAATATGTCTTATTGGTCTGTCCAATCCATTCAAGTTTATTTATGGGATCTAAACCAAGCTCAGTCCATTGATACCCTTAGGTGTGAGGAGCTCTCTCCGAGGAGTAGATCCAGATTTGCTTTAAGATATTTGTCTTATTCCCATGTCTAACTTATATCCTATTTTTGTAATTTTATTTTTATAACTAGTTTGGACCCATGTGAGGCACGAGATTTACTAAGTGAAAGTTAAATAATAGAAATGGTCATTTATTAAAATACCCCTTATAATTTCATGGATTTACTAAAATCTACCCTATAACTAGCATTTTACTAAAACACCACTTATAATTTTTAATGGATTTAATCAATCTTCCATTAGATGATAGTGGAAAATGACAGTGTTGACCCTAATGTTCATTTAAATAAATTTAATCAAAAGAAAATAAAAATAGAAATACCATTTTTGCCCTTAATAAGACACAAACAACCACTCTATTGGTTATATTTGGTCATTTTTGTTTTCTATACAAAAAAATGTTAAGGGTATTTTTGGAATAAAAAATCATGGGTCTAATGAAAAAATAAACACTCCTTAATGAAAGGTTGATCAAGTAAATAAGTTGTAAAATATATGGGATATTTTAGTAAAATGAAAATTATATGGTAATTTTAAGTAAATATGTAAAACTATAAGGTGTGTTCTAGTAAATGACTCTAATAGAAACACATAAGAGTATACAAATGTTTTATATTTTAAACTTTTTTAGTAATTAATAATTATTCATATTTTATATACTACTTTAATAAATATTTTATAATACAAAATTAGGAATAATTAATTTTAATTATGTTTATTCATCAAACTGATGAAACCAACCAACCTGATCAACTCGATCCGAGTTGGTCGGTTTTCTAGTACTTTAGGTTGGCTTTGGTTCAAAAATTGTAATTTGACCAAGTTGGATCAGTTTCACTTTGGCCATTTGTAAATCGACCAAAATTGAACGACCTAACCATGGATATAATAATAATAATAATAATAATAATAATAATAATAATAATAATAATAATAATAATAATAATAAATTTTTAATATGGAAAAGTGAGAAATTTCCCATATTTTCTTAGTCCAAATTCTAGTACCTTAGGTTGGCTTTGGTTCAGAAGTTTCCCAATTCGACCAAGTTGGATTAGTTTCACTTTGGCCATTTATAAACCGACTAAAATTGAACAACCTAATATATATATATATATATATTATTTTAAATATAATTTTTAATATGGAAAAGAGAGAAATTTCTCATATTTCGTAATCTAAATTCTAGTACTTTAGACCGACTTTGGTTAAAAAATATCCCAATTCGACCAATTTGGATAAGTTTTATTTTGGCCATTTGTAAATCGACCAAAATTGAATGACTTAGTCATATATATATATATGTATATATATATATATGTATATATTATATTTTTAAATATAATTTTTAATATAGAAAAGCGGGAAATTTCTCATATTTCTGAGTCTAAATTCTAGTACTTTAGACCGGCCTTGGTTAAAAAATTTTCCAATTTGACCAAGTTGGATCAGTTTCACTTTGACCATTTGCAAACCGATCAAAACTGAATGACCTAACCATGGATATATATGATTTTTAATAAGAAAAGTGGGAAATTTCTCATATCTCTTAGTCTAAAATGTTTAATATCATAAATCTAATTATTAAATTTATTTTTTAATAATTGCACTATAATTTTTAAATTTTAATTTAATTTTTAAGTTTAAATCTTTTGAACCGATTGACTAAGCCAAAAAATCGACCCAAACCAATACAACTTGAGTGAGTCGATTTTCACAAAAGGTCAGTCGGTTTCAGTTGACCAAATCCCCAACCTGACGAGGTCAATTTGGTTGGCCAAATAGCCTACGACCGAACAGAACCAACTCATGAACACTCATAATTTTAGCTAAATTGATAGTCTCATCTCTAATAAATAACAATAGTTTAATCACCAAGAATTATTGAAAATTAATAGCAAAAATACACAATTATTGAAAACATATTGATAATGAAAAAATATAATAAGTACTAAAAATATATTAACTTAGTTTATAAATAGTATAATCTCAAATAATAGTTTAATCTCTAATAAATATTATCAATAAGTTATAACAAAAATACAATAAATACAATATATATAAATTAAATTTCAAATTTTCAATAATAGTAGTTTAATCTCCAATAGTTATTGAAAGTTCTTTGTTAAATAATAAAACAAAATAAATTTATACATAATCATTGAAAATAAATTTATCACAAAAACAATAAATAATTACTAAAATACAATAAATATTAATTTTAGTATATATAATTATATAATAAATACAAACTAAGAGTTTAAAATTATTATTAATAAATATTAATTTTTTGGAAGTTATTTTCTAAAATTATTACTTGATATATTACATAATTTTTTTATTATTAATAAATATTTATTTACAATATTATGTAAAAAATATTAGATTATTGTTATTTTCAATATTATGTTATAATTATTTTTCTATTTTTCAGATTTTTTTTTTAAATTTATTACATAATTTCTTTATTTTAACTATTTAAAATCTAGTTATGTTAAATATTTTGTTAATTAAAATATTTATTTATTTAAATACTTATATAATATGTAAAATATTTAATTTTTAAAATACTAATTATTTATTGAATTTAATTATCTATAAAGTCACAATTTATACTATTATTACATAATTTCATTATTAATTTTGTAATATATTAAATTATTGTTAATTTTAATATTATTTTATAATTATTTTTCTACTTTGAAGATTTTTTTTAATTTATTACATTATTTCGTTATTTTAACTATTTAAAATCTAGTTATGATAAACATTTAGTTATTTAAATAATATATAAAATATTTAAAATTTTTGTTATTTGAATTTTATTTATTTAAAGCTATTACATATTATTAAATATTTGAAAAGCATTTAAATTGATAATTCGAAAAAAATGATTTAAAATTTTAATACATAATTTCGTGATATATTTTGTAAAAATATAAAATTAAACTTTTGTGTTTTTACTAAATATTTTAAAGTTATTATATAATTTTGTTAGGATATTTAAATAATTCTTAATTTTTTTAATCCAAACTTTCTTAAGATAGATATAGATAAAAAAGTAGGGGAGAGGCTAAATAGGAATTAGAGATAATTTAGGTGAGAAACTCTCTACTAAATTAAAGATAATTTTGAAGATAAATAAGAATTAGAGATAACTTAGAAGATAAATAGGAATTAGAGATAATTTTGGAGAAAGAAGGGGATAGTGGGTGAGGTAGTTTAGGAGAATTTCTTGATTGTTTAAAAAATAACATGTAATAAAAATAAAAAATTCAAAAAAAATAGAATTTCTTCACTACCTTATATATATATATATATATATATAGAGAGAGAGAGAGAGAGAGAGAGAGAGAGAGAGAGATTATTATCAAAATACCTTTTTGTAAAAAATATTAGTTTTTAGTAAATAAACCAATAAAATGATTAACGCTTCCTTCACTTAGTCCCTCTCCCCCCAAAAATATATGGCAGCCATGTAGGGTTGTAATCGGATTGGATCCAGCAAAATCCAAATCCGATATCAGTTATTGTAAACTTTGGATTGGAATTGGAATTGGAATCCTAATGAATTTGGATCTAATTGGATTCTGCTTTGATTTTTTAAAATACAAAAAAAAATTACTTTTCGATTTTTATATATATATATATATTAAATTATAACATACTAAATTATTATATATAAATATATTTTTTATAGTTTTAAATATAATTATGTAAAATTTATATATCGAAATCAATAAATATTATAATATAATTGGATTATGATTGTAATCAGATTGGATAGAGTAGAATCTGAACCCAATCCGATTATATAAACATATCACTGAATCCAATATAATTGGATTGAACCACAGATTTTCAGATATCATTGACAAGCTTAGATCCATGATCCCCCTTACTGCTTAGAATCTCTACTTATATTTATGGATAGTTGGTCCTCCATACCGTCCATGTTTATCCTAATTCCTGAGCACCCATAAAAAGAATTCCTTACTCTGCGTTGCATACATAAGGTTTCATACCCTTGTAACAGTGCTAATTTTTAGCCCGACCATAACGTTTGCCTTAAGATTAAAATTTAAAATATTTTTGAAAATTTAATGAATAAATAAAAAACCTAAAAAATAACAATAAAAAAATCTAACACAACGTGAGTATTCTCAAAATATACAAGACTGGTCTATATAAAGTCTGAGCTCAACTAAATAATACACGATGGAAAGGAACCAATTACCAAACCATCCAAGTTAGTAACAACTCAATCTTCTATTAAGTCTGATCAATTCAACCATACCAAGGAATCAAGGAAACTGCTTTTCTTTTCTGGCCCATCCATCCATTCCGACTCTTTAATTTGTAAATGGCATAATTTACTAATTAATTTGATTTTTATTTAGTTGTCAATTACCATAATTTCCATGCTCTCCCCTCTTTTTATTTTACTAAATTTTACATTTGGAGTTTAACCCAATATTCCTAATTCAATTTCCTATATCTTATCCCTACCTCCTCCCTCCAAAGAACAAACATGTATCACAATTGCATCTGCCACGTGGTCGAAACTCTCAACTTTTTAAACTCTTCTCTTCAACTTCTCTATGCCTCAACGCAACTCTCCAGTCTACGTCGCATTCGCATCCTCCTTTCTTCTCCTTTATCCTCACGACCGTTTTGCTATTGTTGTTGTTCTTCTTCTTCAGCCTGCTTCTCCCCAACTAAAATCGAAATTCCAAAAGCTAGCTAGCTCTTCGATTTTCTCTCTGCTGCCTACCTTTACAATCGAATTCGACTCTATTCCCCACTCCCTAGTATTTGATCTCTATCCATCTCCACCAATTCTTCAATTAAAGGACGACGTCCTCTTTGTTACTTTCTAGAAAGAAGAAAAGGAAGATGATTGGGAAGAGTAAGAGAGATGGATAGTTTACTATGCGATGAACTTGTTCAAGAAATATTTCAGCGCCTCCCACCGTCGATGTCCTACACCGTTCCGCTTGTCTGCAAGCGCTGGCTCTTCCTCCATCGGACCTCTAAGTCTTCCCTTTCCGTTCGTCTGCCTACCCATCCTTACTCAATCTCTTCCTTCTCTTCTTTGCTCTCTCGTTACCCCCGTCTCTCTTCCCTTACCGTCATCATAGATAACTCCAGTACTCCCCTTTTTTCATCGGATTCTAGTGCTGAAACGGAAGCCGTTCATGGGCCGGCCTTATTCTGGGATCACCGCCTTCTTTCTGTGGCTTCCAATTGTTCTTATCTCCGTCGTCTTCGATTCTTCGCCGGACCCGTCTCACCCTCTGCTCTCGTTTCTCTATCTTCCTCCTGTAAACACCTCGTCTCTCTTAGTATCTCCTCTTTTCGCCCTTTCTCATTCCGTTGGCTCACCTCCTTTCCTTCTCTCAAGGAGCTCTTCGTCGTTGAATCCCATACCGCAAATTCCATTCACTTTCCTACTCTGGAATTCGATTCCGACGACGATGACGATGGAACCCATACCTCTCTGCCAGCGTCTGAATTGCCTTTGGAAAGTCTCTGCTTGACGGGAATCGGTGCAGGCGATCGCCGGATGGGTTGGCTATGGAGAAGATGCACAAAGCTCCGGAGGCTGCAATTGCGGAGCTGTGAAGGTACGGTCGACGGCGCCTCTTTTTCTTCCTTAGTTAGGTGCTTGCAAGGTCTCCAAGAGTTGGAACTCAGGACATGTAGGACGATTGCGGATGGGGTCTTGTTACGATTAGCTGAACATGGCAGCTCTCTCAATTCTCTCCTCATATACGATGGAGGTAGCAGGGACGGTCTCCGCCAGTTTATAAGGCGTTGCAGCTCCACCCTGCAGAAGCTTGACCTGCGTTTGCCTCTCGACCTCGATAACGACCACCTCTCCGCTGTTGCGGAGAACTTTCGTGGTCTTGTCAGCCTTCGGCTCCAAAGTTGCTGCCTTGTCACAGGTGAAGGACTCAAGACTCTTGGGACGGCCATGAGCGCCGGACTTGAGGAATTGGCGCTTATTAACTGTGACGTGGTTGAAAGAGAACCTGGATTGTTAGTCACCTTGGGCCAGAGCCTAAGAGTGCTCAGGAAGTTGGATTTGTCTCATAATGAGATGTTGCTCGATAAGGAATTTGTTTCCATGCTCGTTTCCTGCAAAAAATTGGTAGATATTAAGCTGAGAGGATGCAAGAATCTCACGGATGTTGCACTGGTTTCCATCTTCAAAAACTGCAAGCTTTTGGAGAGTCTGGACATTTTACACTGTTGTTGGATTGGGGCCAAGGAAGTTGAGTTCTTTGTTCTCAACCACCCAAGATTGAGGCGGCTTGAGGTTGAAGAAAGCAAGCTATCTGGTGGTGCTAAGATGTGGGCATCCCAGAAATTCATCGAACTTGTTGGTTGATTGATGAACCAATGAAGGAAGACAACAATCAATTTTACGTTAGGTTTTAAATGAAACAGGTACATGTATATATACATATATATCAATTATAAATTGCTTTTGTTTTAACCTTTGATGTTGTGAAATAGAGCGAGGAATGCTCTCCTTCTCCTTCCTCTGTTAATAATCTTTCATATGTTCGTGATATTCAAATCATAGTCTCAGACTGGCTTCTTCTACTTACTGGAGTAAAGAGAAAAAAGGGTGTGGGGGAGGGGGGGGGGATACACTTGGTCAAAGAACTCTGCAACAACTACAAGTACTCTTAGTACACCTGAAAATTCAGCGCCACGTTTGGCCTATTTTTACAAGGATTCGATGGATGCTTCATCTGGCAAAACTTTGGTAATCGAGCAAATATATATTGTTTGAGGACATTCATTGGTCTGTAGTTCTTCCGAATTCTAAAACCCAATATGCTTTACTAGTTTTCTTTTATTTAAACTACAGTAACATTTTAGAAGATTGAGATGTTAAAATCTCAGTATTAGAACTCGATGAGTTGATCTGAACTCAAATCATTGATCAAGAATCTGTACCTACCTGTTGTTTTTTTTTAAACAATCATGGTGGAGAAGCTTCTAGCCACAAAGGTCTTTGTTACACCTGTCTCTGTTGTGTATCTTGGTTTTTATTTGACAACAGTGACAGTTGCGGAGGCTTATGGTTTTCAGGTTGAATAGAAAGGGCAGGGATGCCGACCACTTGATTTTGGTAGGCGATAACAAGAATGGAACACGAATTCTCTTCCCTGTATTTTCTGTAGAGAACAAGTCACAAATGTTAAGGTAGCTTCAACCTTCAGACATGACAAGAAATTACCAGTCCCATGGTTTTGATTGGGTGATGATATTGGTTAAGGAGTATATTGTCCAGCTGCTCAATTGGTCTATGAGCCCGATCTGTTGGTCATGACGCTGTTCTAGCCGACACAAACAGACATGAGAAATATTAGCATACGAGGCTTACGAGCCATCATAAACTTTTCTGAGAAATTAAAATGCGGAATGCATTGAAACTTGGATTATATTGGTAGCTGGCTGGCTGGCTCAGGCATCTATATCAAGTTCATCAAATTATTATATTATTAGCTGCTGCAGCAACTAGCCAAATACCTGTGGCCGTGATTTACCGAGTAAGAAATTATCTATCTATCCAGAAAAAGAGGAGCATAGGAAAAATAAAATTAGTATGGACTCTATTCTCTTCCAGAAAAATAGGCAAGTAATCTGTATTCTGTATAAGAATAAAACCTAGCTGCCATGTGCAACCTTCTATCCTGACCAGAATATCCTTATCTTGTTGGGTTGTTCTGGTTGCTTGTACTGTTTGTTACCGGCGCATCTGCTGAAACATGACAAGTTGATAACTCAGCACCGACAACTCTTAACCCCTGTGTCAACTTCTTCTTTGGTGTCCAGGGCAAGGATGAAATTCACTTGTTGGAAATGCTTGGTTTGAAGTAGTTCTAGAACGGTTCTATACCAGCCAGGGAAGGACAAACTTGGCTAGGCAATTAGTGTAACATCAGAAGGGAAGTTAAGTTATGCATGGGAACAAAAAAATGCAAGTAAAAATATAATGTACACAAACTGTTTAAATACATAGATCAGCAAGAAGGAAGAGCCCGGTAAAAAATGTAAATGTGATGTATACAAACTGTGGAAATACACATCTCAACGAGAAGGAAGAGCCCGCCAATTGTCAGCTAGGTGCATGGCACGGTCACGTGAAATTGCAGAAAGCTGTTGGAGGATTACATTCTTAACATGAGCTGCAGCAGTTTCACCTGCTCGTGTAGCAAGCTCGAGGTAGACTACTGCTTTCATCATTTCCCCTTCCTGCCCAATTAGGAAAAGATTGTATCAGTGCACATAAACAGAGAAAGAAAAGAGAAATTAATGGTTTAATGTCTATAACTAGTTGTTTCATATAGCAGATGGCTTAGCCAAATGTGGTGTGATTTTGGATCATTTGTATAGTTACGAACTTCCTCCTCTGTAATCTTTTGGGGTTCTTCCCCTGTTTTGTACATCTTCTCATGTACCCCTTATTTCTTTAATGAAATCTGGTTAAATTCCTCTCAAGAAAAGGAAAGGTGGTATTTGCATTACATACAGAGAAGAGACTAAGGCCATGCTCGAACTGAGCTTTACTATGGCCACGATCAGCAGCCCGCTTCATCCATTTCCTTGCTTGTTGATGATTGTGCACCAAACCTTCACCAAATGAGTAGCACAATGAAGTGTTGTACATAGCACGCACATACCCACCTGCAGCAGCTCTAAGATACCATTTAGCCTGAACAAATAAGAAACTTCTATCAGTAAAAACATTCTTGGTCGGGATGCATAGTGGTAAAGAAACAAGTATGATTAAATTGTATCTTTAAATTATATCTTGGAATTTGAAGTACCAACAATTGAAACCAGAAGCATTGAGAAAGGGATCTCTTTCAGAAAATGTAGGAAGTAAAATCACTAAAATTGCATATACAAATAATTTATCAATGTTTTAGGGGACTACTGGGCTAAAGAATTCAACAGCTTTCATGGATATTCTATTGATTCAGAAAACAATAGATGAACTGAGAGGGGCAAAAGTGCATACAGCTTCAGCTAGATTAGACTCCACTCCACGACCTTGATGCAAACAGAGTGCAAGCTGGTATTGAGCACGGACATGGCCAGCAACGGAAGCTCGGTATAACCATTTCATAGCTTCCTTTGGGTTAGAAGGTTCAGCTGCAAACATGACAAAGGTTATGAACACATGAAGTGAGAATGTTGAATGAAGCCTATGAATTTATAGAAAATTACAAACAACTCCCTATGTGCTATTGTGCATCTCATGACAAACAACTCCAATATCATTAGATTGACTGCAGTATGATTAAGAATGTTCATATCACATTCAATTTATTAACAGTTCACTGAGCAGGAAAAGAAAAGCAGTTTAATGCCATATTTGGATTGGGCAGAAGAAAACATGGTAAGGATAGAAAAAGTCTTACTTGGTCTCACGATTAGGTCCCCCTCTCCCATACAAACACACACCATTTTCTTTTCCTTTCAAAATAACGGCTTTATTTTTTTATGGCTTTGCTACTCCTTTCCACACGTGTATTATTGGGGAAGGGGGAGGTTGGAGCACTTTATTGAAGTTGCCTCTGCATTTTTTGGCATATAACTGATGCCTCTAGACACAGATATGGGTATGGCATCTGCTGAATTTAGATTTGTGGTGAAGTATGGTGAATACAAGAATAACACCAAGGAATAAGCTTGAATAAGTTTGTGCATAGAACTAAAGTTCAAGCAAATAAAATAAGAACAAGCAAGATTAGGAGAGAAAGAACAAGTTTTATAGTGAAGCAACACAGGGCCCAGAAAGGGGAGAATAGAGTAACAAGAAAACAAAAGGAAGTTGGAGGTGCATACCTCAGAGGCTATTCACAAACTGATCTCAATTTTTTTAATTGTAAACTGATCAGGTAATTTGATTGAAATGATAATAAATGGTGCACAAAGATAGAAAGAAAAATGAGGGGAAAAAGCCCACGAAAGGAGTATAAAATAAGAGCTAGCCATTGCTTCTCTCCCCCAGTATGACAGAATTTGAACCTATTCCAATTCCAATCTATCCTACCTATTTACCCTATTTTCATCCCCGGACCTACTTAGGCTAACTCCTAATCCTATAAACCCGTCTAGAGCAAGCTTACCCTACATCAATTTGGTATGAAAATAGTCAATCTTACATAATCTCCCTAAGCAGAATTGTAAACTGATCAGGTAATTTGATTGAAATGATAATAAATGGTGCACAAAGATAGAAAGAAAAATGAGGGGCAAAAGCCCTCAAGGAGTATAAAATAAGAGCTAGCCATTGCTACTCTCCCCCAGTATGACAGAATTTGAACCTATTCCAATTCCAATCTATCCTACCTATTTACCCTATTTTCATCCCCGGACCTACTTAGGCTAACTCCTAATCCTATAAACCCATCTAGAGCAAGCTTACCCTACATCAATTTGGTATGAAAATAGTCAATCTTACATCATCTCCCTAAGCAGGTGGGAAAAATTTTTTTCACTGTACAGAGAGCGCAGCACAGCTCATATGGTGGAAGGTGACTCTAAAAATGTAATAAGTTGGGCCAATAGTCTGCAGTATGGCCCATAGAGATTTGACTTCTATCTCAATGGGATTGGGGATATATCTGCCAATTTAATCTGCTCTTTTAGATGGATCCCTAGAGATTTCTATAGTGTTGCTGATGGATGGGCCAAAGCTGGGGGTGGATAGGGATATTTTTGTTCCCATGTATCTCCTCCCCTTTTCTACGTTACATCCATGATATGGTCCTATAAATGCTAGCAGAGACCACACTGCCTCATGTTTTACTCATCAATTTTGAGATCTTTACACTATATTGAGGATGAAGGAAAAGATCTCTCAGTTCTCACATAGGCAATATGATGAAGTATTTTGATTTATCAGTTGATTCAATTCCCCCGTGTTGGAAGCTAGAAGGAGCGCTAAGGAGAGTTCAATAAGGACAACTGTTTAAGCAGTTAGATGAGATCTGATAACTCAGAGGCCTATAGCTTAACAGTGAACCTTGATAGAGTACAATAGAAAAAACATAATTCAATTAGCCAACCTCAAGCAGTTTTGAATTGAGCCAAGTAAATATTTATTGTCATCACCACGGTATGGGATTCCTGGCTATGTTCTTGCATTCTACACCAAATGACCTGATTCTTTATTCTTAATGCCACAAGCTAACAGTCAACAAAATCACCTCAACTGCCATGATGGAGGTGGGGGGATTGCCATTCTATCCACAAGCTGGTTCTTTATTCTTAATGTCACCTCTACTCGCCCATACATGACAGCAGAGTCCATAGGGTGATGATAGCTGAGCTCATAAGGCCAACACCATATTCGCGCTAGAAGCCAAGAAAGAAGTAGCCATGAATCCAATAACTCTGACAAAACTAACCAAAGAAAAGAAATGGACTCAGCATCGGGTGAAGAATGAATTTGAAGAATTCCACAATTCACGCCTACGACCGGCAGAAATGAGAGTGTGGAGCAGAGGATAGGAAGATATCCAATGAATTCTATCACATCAAATTTGAAGGTCACTTCTCTGATTGCCAAAGAAGCACAATCATTATCTTTCAATTAAAACACTTCATTAACAGAGACCAATCTAACTTGTTTCTCGACAATTCTCATATGCACGGCAACCTAGTAAAACTGCAGTAGATATCAGAATATCAATATAAAGAAAGTCCTTTTCTTTTTGGATTGTGGGGTGGGAGGGAGGTAGAGTATGAGAAAAACTATGCACACAAAACTAAAAGAAAACACGATAGAAAGATCTGTAGAAGCAAACCTTGCAAGTAAGAAATCCCCAAATTACACTGCCCAGCAGGATCACCGAGTTCAGCAGCCTTCTTGTACAAGGCAATACCCTCCCCCTTCTTGCCTATCTCCCAGTAAATTAGACCGGCATCGACCATGGCAAGCGTAGAGCCACGGGCGGCACCCTTCAAGAAGGAATCAAGAGCCTTGTCGAGGTTGGGGCGGACCCCACCGTGGCCGTGCTTGAACCGCTTTCCCCAGCGGAGGAACAACATAGCCTCCCTGAGAGGTCGAAGGGCGTCCCGCCACGAGCGGCAAACCAAGGAAGCCGATTGGAGATTTGGGAGGGTGAAGGAAGAAGCAACCTTAGCCAATACATCAAATGGTAGTAAAGAGAAATCATGGTGGGCAATCTGCGAGGACGATGCGTTGGTACCGAAGCGGCTGCGACGGGTCGACTCGGTTCTTCTAGGTGCGGAAGTGACGGTAAAGTTGCATCTGCTTCCACAAACCTCTAGATGTCGTCGTTCTTGTGGCTTGTATTTTTCGTTGCTTCTCCTGCTCTTTCTGTCGTTGTTGTTGTTGTTTCCCAACGAAAGAGCTGTGATCTGTTCACCGTCTGCGAGGAATGCCCATGCTCTCTGTTTCATTTTCTTCTCTCTCTCTCTCTCTGCTTTCTTGCAGTGAGGTGAGACTAGAGAAAAAAAGGGAGCAACCGAGCGAGAGGGCGGTGGTTGAGTAGGTCGCGGAAAACGGAAGGGGGAAGTGTTAACTACGTCCACAAAAGAATTGAGTTGGGTTTCTTTGAATCGTACTTGCCCCGTTTTCAGACGGTGGATAGTAGGGGTGTCAATTGGACTGGATTTGGTCCAATCCAGTCCAGTCCAATTTAAGTCCATTACAAATGGACCTGGTCCAATCCAGTCCAATGATTATTTTGGACCGGTGAGAGATTGTCCAATCTGTTCAAATTTCTGTTAATTGAGACAGGTTTCAACTCAAACCTGGTCCATTGACACCTATGTTCTTATCTTCTATTAATGGACCAGATATTGGCTCAATCCAATATAAATTCATTATGGACGGACCAGGTCCAATCCAATATGTCATATTGGTATGTTCAATCCGTCCAAATTCAATACGTTTTATTGGTCCGTCCAATCTATCCAAATGGATTTTGTTTTGGACTGAGTCCAACCCAAAACTGGTCCATTAACACCCTTAGTGGATAGGAAACAGTGCGACAACAAATGATTATAGGGGTGCAAGTTGGGCGGGCCCAGCCCGAGCCCAAACCGGCCCAACCCAGAATTTTAGATGGGCTGTAGTTGGATTTTTGGTTCTCGGGACTAAGAAGTTGGGTTTTTTATTTTTTGATCCAAGCTCGGGCCTAGCCCTTAGGTGGCCTGAGCCCGTCACAATTACATATATATACATATATATATATATATGCATACATATTTACATATATACATAAATATATTATATATGTATATATATTTGCATAAATATATTTATATATAATTTTAGAGTAGATTTATTGACCAACCTGAACTAGGCCCGGGCCTAAGCCCAACTCGAATGCATCAAATTACAAGATGGGCTGGGCTCGAGTTGGTAAAACTGGGCTTGACCTCCAGATTGGGTTCACACACCATTAACCAGAAAATGGATTAGAAAACTAAGAATGATGGCTGATGAAGTGATGATATTGATACCCATTAGAGACGTGGGACATATTGGTGGACCGATTCAGTCCGACAATTTTATATGGGCTGAGCTTGAATTTTTATAGTCGGGTTGAGTTTGGGGCTAAAGTTTGGGCTTTTTAGTTTTTTTTTTATTAGACTCGGGCCTAGCCCTTAACCCGAATTTAGCACAAGTGCAACCTACTTAATTTGCATCCTTATTGAAGTTAGAATGAATGATAAAGATTGATGGTGTGCGTTCCGATAGCTCCCTGTTGGATGATACTTTGGACGTTGGACTAGATAGGTTATTTGGTCGAGCTATAAAGAAAAAGAGAAGATCGGAGTACTCGGGCTACTTTATCCAGTATGGGCACTTCGATGCTTAAATCAGTGAACTGGAGTTTTTTCTGAGAGCTAGGAAACAAGAGAGAGCTAGAGAGCTTGAGTGTTAAATCGTGCATACCTTATGAGGTTGGAGGTGAGGCCCTTATATAGGTGGGCTGCCGTGAGCCTCACGAAACGCGTCTAGGATCTCTGATCCGTCTGATTCGGAAGTGGTTTCAGGCTTAGAGATGGACTTTGTGCAAGTAGGTAATGTTTATTCAATCCCGCCCAGAGCGGGTGGGGTGATAACCAGCTTTTCCAACGTGGCATTTTGATATTGGGGAATTCGAAGGCGATAGTTTGCATAAGTGGGAGGTTGCTCAGCACATCAGGGAAGTCGCTAATCGGAGTGAGGTCAGATTGGTGGAAGTAGGTCACCTCTTACGCTGACTTGAGGTCCTACCAAGGTGTTTGCAGCTCGGCCTACCGAGGTAGTACCGAGGTTGCTGAAGTGTCCGAAGTGGGCTGCTTACGTTGTGTCGAGGTGTCACTCTACTGTTCTTCAATGCCATGTGTTGTGATATCATTGGAGGACCGAATTACACCTCATCAATTGCCCCCTACTTCCAAGTCCATCGTGGTCAGTACGACAAGGGAGTAGTTTTAACCCGAGGTGATTTGATCCAACTTCCATCCTCATTTATGGTCCGATCAATGGCTCGAGTAGGGCTGTTCACGGATCAGGTTGGGTCAGTTTACTGAGGTTTTTCCAACTGACCTAACCTTGTCGGGTTACCTGAGATGGAAACCGGAACTGACCCAATGTTAAGCAAAACCGACCTAGACCGTTTGAGTCGGGTTGGGTCGATTTCGGCTCTAAGTTCATCCATGCCCCCCATGGCCACCTAGTTTTTTGGAAATATATATCTGACATATTTCATAATATATATATATTTTTTTTATATAGATATTGGAATATATATTTTCAGATATTTCTGTTTTTAGTTAAGTAGGAACTAATTCGGTTCGGGATGGGTCGGTTTCGGTTTTCACACAAGAAAACCGAAACTGACCCAAACCATCGGTTTATGAATTTGTACAACCCGAAACCGGCTGGTGCTGATGAAAACCTAGGCGACTCGGGTTCGATCGGTCCGGGTTGATCAGTTTGGTTGGGTTGGGCCTTCTTATGAATAGCCATAGGCTCGAGATCAAGTTCGTTCGGTTGGTCTGGCCTAGGCACAAGGTAGCATACCAGGGATGCGTGGATGCCACACAACCATTATGTTGCATGGACGTAAAAAATGTACTAAACTAATTTTGCCTCGGAATACGAACCATTGCACCTATGTGAAATGTTAGATGCAATTGATCTCAACCGTCCATAGTTTGGTTCATCGTCTATAAATAGGACCCTCAGGGGCCCATTCCTCTCGTCCCTATCTTTGGAATTCTGGTGAGACCACAAAGCTCGACGTTATCGCAATGATCAGTGTTGTCGGTGATGTCGGTTTATTCATCCTAAGTGAATCATCTCCCCTACTTCTGTTTTTGCTCATAATGTTTGATAGTGAGTCCGGGGAAGAGAGGGATCCGCCCTTCCAGGCCGAGGAAGGGACCTCGACTTAAGACTGATGGGGTTTTCACAAGAGGGCCTCATCTTCTTGTAGGGCTAAAGCACTATACCAGTTTAATCCCACCGAGCTCTTTGCCGAGATCATCTTTGAGCTTGCAGCTCAATATCAGATTCTGAATCAGTTCGGATATTCTCTTCCCTATGGGAAATACTTGCAAGAGCACAAGGAAGATGAGGTCATTGTCTTCGAGGAGGCCTTGAAAGCGGGTATTCAGTTCCCCCTTCATCCACTTATCCCCGAGGTGTTGAACTATTATAACATTAGCTTAGGTCAGCTTCATCCCAACTCCATTAGGACCCTCGTCGGCACCATCTCCTTTTGTCACCACATCGGCCTTCCCCTAGATGTTAAGACCATTGCAGCAAATTCCACATAAAAAAAACCCTCCAGTACTCCTGAGATGTACAATTGTTACTTGTCCTACCGCCTTAGGTGTAAGCTGATGAATGGCTTTCCCTCCAAAGTAGCATATGGTTGTTCTTGACAACCTAGAGAGAGGGAGTGAGGGACACCGGGGAGGAAACTCTAAGTGTTCGAACGCAGGTAAGAATGCAGGTCCTAGCGGACCGGAAGTCTATGCTGAGTGAGTACTTGTCCGAGGAGAAGTTGATCCAGGTCGAGCTGAGTCCTCTAGGCATGTCGTCATCTCAAGATTGAGCATTTTCTTACTTTCTTTTCTTTTTACACTCCGTCTCACCCTTAAATTTCTCATCATGTCAGGCATGCCAACTTTCGGATTGTTCCAAGTCGTGAAGAGGAAGAAGAGGAAGGTGGCTCACCAAGAGGACCTTAGATTGTTTCTCCAGAGATCACCGTGTGAAGTGTTGTTGCGACTGTGCCGATAATTGACCTAGTTGAGGGAGATCAGCCAGAAAGGATCTCGCTAGAGACCGAGGCCTCCCGTACATCCGAGGAGCCCCTTCCACCACCCAAGACTGAGGTGACCGATGGTTTGAATGTTGAGACCGATCCTGAGGAGAGGCATACAATCATGGACTTCAGGACTGCCCTGGTGAAGAGCAAGGAGATTGCCTTTCTTGAAGAGGTCGCAAGGCTTCACAAATCATGTCCCAGTGAGCTTGGTGGAAAGCTTATGCATTGCCTCATGGTGGTATGTCCTCGACCTTCTTGTTGTATTCATTATGATCTTCATTCTAGACTTATTTTCCTTTTTCTCTTTTATAGGTGAAAACTTTTGTGCATACCTTGTTGGGGCTGGCTGAGGGAGGTTTGGTGAGGGCCTAGGATGCTGAGAAGGAAGCGGTGGAGTACAGGTCCTGAATTTAATGGGTTGTCTATCTCATTGGCGACCTGAAGGATGAGCTCATGGTAGAGCGGGTTCGCACTACGGACCTGACGGGGGAGGTCGAGAAGCTAACCAAGGAGATTGGGCTCAAGGACCAACAATTCCAGGAGAAAGAAGCCACACTGAGCAACAGTCAAAGTTTCTCGACGACGTCCATGTTGTTGAGGTCCATGCAGTTGAAGAGTTTAAAACCTCGCCCGACTTCGTAAATGAAAGGAAGGAGTTCAGGTCTAGCGCCTTTTGTTAGGAATTTAAACTATGTCGGATGCTAGTGGCTTCGGTGTGCCTAGAATTTGACCTCAGCAAAATAAAGTCATTGGCGTTCACCAACAAGATGATGGGTCGGGTTGATCAAAAGCCTAACTCCGAGGAGGAGGAGGAGGATGAGGTTGATGTGATCAGCGGCGGCGCAGACTGTGAATCTGATGCTAGTGTGAAGGTGTGGGAGCATATGAGCCCTAGAATATCAGACTTTTTGCCTTTGTTCTTGGACCCCCATATATATAAGTTGTATGTCAAGCCTCCAAGTTCGACTTCCTTTATATTTCCTATTGAGTAGCAATGTACTCTTTATTTCTTCCGTTTAATGGAATAGAAATTTTATATACACTGTGCCCCTCTTTCTTGCCTTGTACTTTCAGTTACTAGAAAATAGGTTGTTTTAGAAACGCAATCGGGGGTGCTGAAATAATGATGCGCACGAGTTGCCTAAGTGCCAAAGCGATTAGACTCATAATTTCAGCTAAGTCAAAAAAATGCCAAGTTGTCGAACTACTGAGATATTCCGAGATCAGTGCAGGGGGCCTTAGAGCTAAAGTGCTCATAGCGTAGATTGGCTAGACCAGGCCACTAGGGTAGGCAGTCTTAGTTTTCACACCTAGTACAATTTGCAATCTTTGTGGACGTAGTTTGAAACTTCGGAACTCTTCATAGACAATATCTCCTTGCGTTGTTGACATTCCATGCACGGGGTACTTGCCTCCCTTCGAACATTTTTAGCTCGTACGTACCCTCCTCGATCACCTTGAGAACTTTGTAGGAGGCTTCCCAGTTTGGACCTTGCTTTCCCATGCTGGGCTCATGTACCATAACCTTCCTGAGTACTAGGTTGCTAACTTGAAATTGACGTCTCTTAACTCGGGCGTTATAATTCCGAGATACTCATTGCTTGTATGCCAACATCCGAGTATTGGCAAAGTCATAGACTTCTTCCACTAGGTTAAGGTTAGTCTGTAGCTCGTCCTTGTTAGCCTCCTCATTGTACGTCTCAGACCGCAAGGTCGGTACCTCGATCACGATTGGTATGACAACCTATGTCCCGTATGTTAGGTTGAAAGGAGTATACCCAGTTGCCATATCGATAATAGTTTGATAAGAGCAAAGGACACTGGGCAGCTCATCCACCCACAAACCCTTGGCTCGAGAGAGCCGAGCTTTGAGTCCGTGGAGTATCGCCCTATTCGTCACTTCGGTCTGACCATTTGCTTGGGGATGGGCCAACGAAGTGAAGTTCTACTGGATTCCCATCTCTGCACACCAGTTTTGGAACTTGATGTCTTCGAATTGCTTCCCATTGTCCGAAATCAGTATCTTGGGGAGTTCGAATTTGCAGGTGATGCTCTTCTAGAAAAAGTTTTGCACGTTTCAAGATGTGATGGATACCAATGGCTCGGCTTCCACCCACATCGTAAAGTAATCAACTGTGACGACCAAGAACCTCTTTTGCCTAGTCGCAGGTGGAAAAGGATTGAGGATATCTATCCCCCATTATGCAAATGGACATGGGCTGGTAAGGTGCCTTAGGTCGATGGTGGGTAGGGGTGTCAATTAGATTAGATTTGGTCCAATCCCGTCTAGTCCAATGTGAGTCCATTGTAAATGGACAAAGTCCAATCCAATCTAATGAATATTTTGGACCAGTCCAATTCAATGATTGGATCGTCCAATTTGTTCAAATTCGTTTTGGTTTAGATTGGTTTCAACCCAAACCTAATATATTAACACCTATATTCTTTATCTTATATCAATGGATTAGATATTGTCTTAATCCAACCTAATCCAATATAAATTTATTAAGGATAGACCAGGTGTAGTCCAATTTAATAAATATTTTGGACCGGATTGGTCCAATCCAATTTGTCTTGTTGGTCCGTCCAATCCGTCCAAATTGGTTTTGGACTGGATGGGTTCCAACCAAAAACTAGAGGTGTAAAGTGGGCCATGTCGGATTGGCACGGCATGGCCCACGAGCGGCCCGCACAAAGTGCAGGCTGTGCCGCCCCTCCTCATTGAAAAGTTTGGGGGTCGGCCTGACATGGCCCATGGCCCAAGCTTGTGTGGGCTAGTGTCGTGTTGTGCCGTGGGCCGGGTTGGCCCAAGTCGGGCCATGGACCAGACCAAAGCTATTTTGCCTATTTATTTAATAAAATTGAAAAAAAAACTTAAAATTTTAATTTTATATGAATTTTAATGTATACAATTGCTTATATATATACACACAATAATTAAATAAATTAGTATAATAAAATTGAAAATAATTGTTTATTTTATTAATATACTATATACTATATATTATTATATAAAATTATATATTATATATTATATATAGGCCATGCTAGCATGCGGGCTGTGGGCGACACGACCCGATTTACACCTCTACCCAAAACTAGTCCATCGACACCCTTACCGGTGGGTATCCCTTCCTAACAGGGTAGGTGGGGATGGATTTTGATATTCTACAACTCATATGAGTATAAGGTATGTTATTAGGCTAAACCAAATCGTTCCTGACTCACATATTGTTGAAAATCATATGGAACTCGTGTATTAGGTGTTGAATTTAATAATATTTTAACTTTATATAAAGGATAATTAATAGTTTATGTGTTTTTTACCTGTCTCAATCAAATAATTGAAAATTTTTGTTGTTTGTTTATGTTATTTTACTTGTTTATTGTTCATATATAACAAGAAATAATAAGAAATCTTATGTGAGTTCTAAACTCATTCTTATCTACCCTTAAACATGAGAAAGATAGGAAGAGGGTTTTGCATTTTCATGTATAGGGTTTAGATTCTCAAAATCTAAGGTGATATGAGTATTAGAGTGTACAGTTGTTGGGAGGTTTTAAGAAGGCGGGTAGAATGTAGGATTTACAAAACCCTCGCCAAACCTGTTCCATCGCCAATTCTCTAAAACAGAACTGAAATGCAGCAATGGTTTCATTTTCTAAGGTGAGTCCCACATGGACAGCCTATATGCTATATTTGATGAAAAACCCAAATCAGCCATTGGTCAGGTATTCAGGTATCTTCAAAGCAGCTGAATCTTCGGCTAAACCCTCTCAGATAGGCCCTTAACGTATTTTAAGAAATGTAGCCATGTCAAATTAGATCAAATTAGAACAGTCATAGTATAAATCAGTGATCAGTGATGGTATGCCTATATCAAAACTAAATCAGCCACATGGTGTGTATTCACAGCAAATTAAATCAATCACTGGTGTGCCCTAAATTGCCCACATGTGATATGTCCAAATTCATTTGGGGTGAGAACAAGAAGAAGAGAACCCACTGATAATTTTTCTTTTCTCGTGCTTCCAATTTGATTAATTAAAATGAAGCGGGTAAGAAGAAAGACCGTAAAAATTAATCAGTTAAAAAGTTATATGTTCTCTGATAAGATGTTGGACGCACGGGATTTAAGGATATGTCTCATTTGCCGTGGATCCCTTTCATTTGAAAGGTACCTCTGGTGGGACCCTTGAAACATCATTCTCTCCGGACTCCACCCCATGTGCAAGATTCTCATTCTTAACCTGAGAGAAACCTAATACAACAGCTCTATATTCACCAAGATTGGTAGGCTTTTCCAGAATACCTTTTTTATACTCCACACAGTTGAAGATAATTTTGATATATAGGAGTTACTGAAGTGCAGTAGAAAAATAAAGCTATGCATTCTCTTCAATTGCTGTTAAATAATCTATCTATCTTATCATTCAAAATAACCTGTGCTATTTGATCTAAGTTGATCTCAAGAATCGGAACCGTAGACATATATTGAAAAGTTCAGGAACACATAATCCAAAGGTGTGAAACTGTGAATCACAATTTTGTCCAAACCTTGATAAAAGGAACCAGGCTCAACGACCACCCCATCCCGAAGGCGAAATCGGATGGGCTCCCCACAGTCCACAGAGCGCCTCATGGGGATGTGCTGTGGGGAGCCCATCCAAACTCCCCTGCTATCTGCCTCCTCCCTTTTGAAAAAGAGGTGGAATCTGTTTACACTTTACAATAAAAATTGTCTCAATACAATTTTAATTTAAGATATTTCATCATGAGATTGGGACCCATAATGCTACTCAACACAGATCATAGGAATTTTTTTTTGTTGTAAACAGATCCGGACCGTTAATAAAAGTAGCACCGCTTAGAGTTGTGTAGGCTTGATGGGCTCTTGGGCCAAGATTGGCATTGCATGTGGGTTATTTTGAATTTGTAGGCCAGATGGGTTGAACCTTGGGCCCTTCAAAGAAACTACCAAAATTAATTTCACTGAAAAATCGATTTCTGCGTTCAATGGTGAGTGTTGCTGGACTTTCTCCTTCACTAAAAGAACTTGAAGGCTTTTCATATGGAGCATATCTTGCAACGTCCGAATCCACTGCATGAAAGCCCTCTCAATGGGTACTACTAACTTTGGGCCCATGGGCTTAGCAGAGATCCAAAGGTTGGACTTAAAATCCCAATATCTAATATAGAACACGGGTGTAACTTGTAAGTGAGTAAGCCCAACCTCGATGGATTCTTAAAGTGGGCGAGCCTGACGTATGAGCTCCTTAGATTGATTGCAAGCCTGAGATCTAACCGGAGTCCAAACCCAATTGAAAGGTCACAAAGCTGAGCAAAATTATTTTGACACCCTTTTGATTAATTGAATCAATGATGCTTCTCAGTGATCTAGTCTAGTATAAGCGATAAATCGGCTGTATCATCATAAATTCATTTGACAACATCCTTTGTCGTTTAATCTGGCAATGAGTGATGACTACTCACTAGAGACTAGAGCCATAATTGTTTGATGGAAATAGGTTTGAAAAGTCGCCACCTGTATACATCATTGTTCATTGATAGATAATTGGAAGTCTACTAAATCATATATATATATATATATATATTTCACATAAAGTTGCCACGTGTCTAAGTAAAAAAAAAAAGAAAAGAAAATTTGGGATCACCATTAAGATGGGTTCCACATTAATTAAACGGTAGTTAATAGTAACACTAAGAATCAGCATAAAGCAATGATGCCAATTTATTAATTGTTACAACTGCCAATATATATGTATATTATTCATCAATCGGATAGTAAAGCAATTACCTAATCTTTTTCCAATCTATGAAGGGAGGGTGTTTTAGGTGAAGTGGACCCAACTCATCAATACATTAGATACGTGGCAAATGAAGGGACAATTAACCTCATCATAGTCATGCAGATATAGAGGCAGCTATTTGTTTAATGGAATCTTATGGTCTATTGGCATTTCAGATTAAGCAAAAGATTCGAGTTGCAGTACAACGGTAATAGCAATAGCATAACCCAGTTAGCATTATTGAAGGAGTAGGCCAGTGGCGCTGTGCAGTACTGAGTACTCCCAGAAATGCCAAAACCCAGTGGATTTAGACATACTCGATCACATATTCACATACTCTGGAGTAGCAGAGGCGAGGACAATGAAATGAATGGTCCACGCGATTTTCCTGTACATTGTTAAAGAAACCAGGAAAGGTCCCAGCTCGGTACTTGCAAAAAGCTTTCGAATTTGAACGTAACGAAGCCTCCAAAGTTGATGAGGGTCATCCGGACCCGATCATGGTCCACACGACTTCTTCGTACGTATTCACCAGCAGCTAGCGGGGAAAAGCGAGCGAGCGAGAGAGAGAGAGAGAGAGAGAGAGAGAGAGAGAGAGAGAGAGAGAGAGATGGAACAGCTAGTCCGGCCGGCCTCGCCTCTCAAGAAATTGTCTGTTTGCAATTTCAATCAACTTTTTTTTTTAAGTGGATATAACATTACCCAGCTCCAGCTGTTGAATTGGAGCTGCTCAGAGCATAAACCTATGTGGAAGCGTTTGATGCAACGCGTACGCCAATCTCCAAACTCTTCCAAATTAAACCCATTTATCCGCCCATTCCATCAATCTCTCCACATCTGCTCTTCTCAAAATTGACAGCGATGTGACCCCCCCTCCCTCCTTGAACCGCTGAACGTACGAGTATAATATATATTTATATATATAAAGAGAGAGATTCCATAACCATCATTTCTGATCTGTTCTCCGTACGTTCAAACTCACAGCATTTTTGAATTTCAATAAAGAAAACTAATAAAACAATCAAGTTTAGTGTTTAGAGCCACTGTCAAGTGTCTGTTACCGGTAATTGCAGTGCCACGGACGACTACAGCAATTTCTCTGTTTATGTACCCAGATACTGTAAGAGATCATTGATTAATGATTACCGGAGGCGGAGCTTGGACGGAGCGCCGGAAATTCAACTATTTCCTTTGGTTTCAGAGGCAAAATTGTTGCTCTGAGTTTGGGTTGTTGAATTGAAATGGGAAAGTTCAAAAACCCTCGATCTTCAAGGTATGTAGGCGGAAATTTGGATTGGAGAAGGCCTGGACTCTGGAGTCTGGAGTCGATCAAAAGCAGTAGGACTGACCACTGAGGGCTGGCTGAATAGAGAAGCCCGTTCAGGCAAAATCCCTTTTCTTTAGCCCAGGCTGCCCAGCGTAGATGGATGTCCTGCTGGCTACTCCAGAACCCAGACCTTCAGATAGAATTCTACTGGAGTACCGGGTTCCTTGTTAGAAAGCAAAGGAAAAAAAAAAATCTGTTTTGATCCGAAAATCTTCAAAGAAGTAGTATTACTCTTGATCCCAAACGCTATTTGAGAACCATATATAATATAGTACCTAGTACGTACTAGCAATCTGCATTTATTTGAAACTATTCACAATTAATATGTAGGTGACATCATTGTGTGCAATGGATGTAGCAAAAATTCCATAATTCTCTTCTCCAGTCGCGGTTAAAAAACAGAAGAAGAAGAAGAAGAAGAAGAAGAAGAAGAAGAAAAATCAACCGTGTCTCTTCCCCCGTTCAGGTTCTTTGCTTACAAGAATGGGTGTTTCTTATCAGTCTCTGGACTAAAATCAAACTCATTAATTAATGAGCCATGAATCTAAACCACCTAATTAGTTTTAATAACTTGACTTGGATGATTTTTGCCTCGTGACATCTCCAACTGGTGGTTGGTTGTCTGTGATGGACGATGCTGACAACACTTGATCCAATTCACTAAAGTCTAAATAGCTAGTTACCTAATCCAAACCCAATTCAGTTCTGGAATCAGGCTCCTATATGGTTGAGGGTGGACTGGAGTTGGAGTTTGGACATTTCTCAACCCAACCCGAATCGAATTCCCATTACTACTATACCAGACCTGGCCCCCCTGTTCCAGAAAGGGACAATCTACGCGCACGGGAGGGGCTAGAGAGTTAAATCACTTCCCAACCCAACCGACCCATGGCGGAGGGGCTCACTGCTCAGAGAAACAAGCGACTGGCCAAGCTTGCTTCTTTCTCGCCCAGACAAAATGGTGGCCATCGTCCCAATTAATCCCACAGTCGGTCATTTCCACCATGAGATATATATGAGCCAACACATACATGATGCAAGTTCAGTTCGTCGAACATGGATGGGCCTGGTCCCTCTCTTCTTTTTCTTTTCAATTTTTGCTCAGACTTGTTTCTTTTTCTATTGACGTGGTGACAGACAAAGTGCTGAAGAAATTCTTGTCCACCCTCCACGCAACACCATATGAACTCAAACTACTGGGTATAGTAGAAGCATAGAAAATGATTGGAAGGAGAAAACCATAATAATGATGATACACAAGAAACAGAGAGAAAGTCAAGGCCGCATTTTTCTGTTCTGTAATTAGTGTTAACCCAGACAAGAAACCAATAACAATAGTAATAGTAGTAGTTGATTAATATTAAAATTTTCTGGCCAAAATCAGTATCATATTCTATCATGAGATTACTCATTAGAAGCTAGAATCAACTTCCTAATGGGGCTCAAACAAACACACTCAACAGTCACCACTCTTTCTGCAAAATCCATTTACAGAATAAGAATTCATTTTAGTTCACACAATTCTAACAACATTATTTCACGACTTCTGTTGACAAGAAGGATTAGAAAAAAAAAAAAAAAAAACAGAAAAGGAAAGCCCAAAGGATCACCAACTCAAACCTTTCTCTGTAGGATCTCTCCATGTACTGTCAACATCTATATGTGTGTTCAAGCGAAGAGGGAGGGGGTTTAAAATCCAAAAAGAAAAGAAGAAGAAGAAGAAAAAATTGGTGGAACTAGGTGACGAATTTACAGTCTACATATGCTGGAACATATCAAAACCCGCTCCAGTTAGGTCCTCGGATAGTGACGTCAATGGAAAGCTACTGAAATCATCTGAACTCTGTGTTTGTTTTTGCTCATCTTGCCATGAACGTAGCTCCAATTCTTCGGATTTGATCCCGTTGAACTGAAACTGGAAAACAGGTTCCAACCTGGTGTCAGAAGAGTCCCAACAGAAGCTCGCATTGCTGACCATGTTGTTCATCTGAAATTCTGCCTGACTGCTCATGTTGCAGCTGTTACTAGAACTTTCCTTTGTTTCGTTGTAGAATAAGCTGCTCACCCTCGAAGTTGAATTGTTTTCGGAAGTATCTGTCTCAGTCACACTAGTTAATTGGGGCATCGAAGTAAACCCAAAATCAAAGGTGGTCGCCAAATGGGCCTGGTTGAAAGGTCTGAAATTTTGGTGATGTTGAGACACGAGGTTGGAATTTGTTCCAACAGGATTGATACCCGTTTGGAATTCAAACAAAGGAAAGGGATCAAAGATTTGTTTTGTCAGAAAATTTTCTTCTGAAGTTCCATCGAGTCCGGCAACATGGTAGCCCGAACTGTTAACGGAAAATGCCTGCTCAAATTCCTCTGAGCTCTGTGTGCGTCGAGGCCTTTTAGGCTGAGACGGTTGCAAGGAATCTTCTTCCCTACTTTTCTCGTCATCCCGTAATTCAGCTTCACACAGCGGCTTGTGGGTGTTTGGGTCAATTCCTTGTTGCTTCAGTTTCTTCTTCAGGCAAGAATTCCAGAAGTTCTTTATCTCATTATCTGTTCTTCCAGGTAATTGTGCTGCAATTTGAGCCCACCTGTAATTCCAGTAAGAAAGAATTAAAATTAAAAGAAAAAAAAAAGTTCAAAATTCATTTAAGTTTTGTTCTGAATCGAGAAGTATATATATTTTCCAGAATCACATTCTCGAGTGTCTGGATACCTGTTGCCGAGGGCTTCATGGAGACTGATTATCGCATCCTCCTCTTCCTGTGAGAACATTCCTCTCTTAAGATCTGGTCTCAAGTAGTTTATCCATCTGAGCCTGCAACTCTTTCCGCACCTTTGAAGACCTGCAAGAAGAGAAGCTTAGAATTAGTGAATTACCATTTTACTACACTACACTACACCATGGATTTCCATGGAAACTAATTAAGGAGGAGACAGCCAGATGATTGATTATTACCTGCTTGTTTGGGAACTGAACTCCAACAGCCAATACCATACCTAGTGATGTGGTTGAACAACTTCTCGTCCTCCTCAGGAGACCATAAACCTTTCTTTAGCTTTTGTTTAAAACAACAAGAATGGCGCCCCATTTTTGAGATGACGCCGATGATGAGGATATCGATGTCTCTTCTGGGAATTCAAAGTAGCCACTTGCTGGGAAGGCTCAAGGGTTTATACATGATGAAGTGAGAGAAAGAGAAGATGGAAGGAACACCTCTTTATTGATTTTGCGTGGAAAAGTTAAGAATGTTTGTCCATGATTTAAAAGAGGGGGAGAAAAATCATGCTTTGGTTTCAAGTTATTAGAGAGAGAGAGAGAGAGAGAGAGAGAGAGAGAGAGAGAGAGAGAAGAACCCAGGAAGGTGAAGCAATCAAGTGGGTTTTACGCAAGTCTGGTGATGCTTTGCATAAGAAATGAATTGGATTTTAAGATATCTCTATCTCTA
Source organism: Nelumbo lutea (assembly GCF_056320005.1). Taxonomy (NCBI): domain Eukaryota; kingdom Viridiplantae; phylum Streptophyta; class Magnoliopsida; order Proteales; family Nelumbonaceae; genus Nelumbo; species Nelumbo lutea. The sequence continues at coordinate 9,184,601 of NC_142687.1, forward strand.
GAAAAAAAAAAATAAAAAAAGAAAATGAAAACAATCATAATGGAGAAGAACAGCTCGCTCTCTCTCCATCAAATGTAAAGTAGAGTTTATTAGCGAGAGTGAGTTGTTAGCTTGGCTTCAATAATTTAAGACTTGTTTGAAAGGAATTTTGTGCTAAATACAGAAAAGAAAATAAATTGTCGGCCGACACCAACGGCCCGATACGCCGTCGAGCGTAAAATGGTCCCCGATCCCGGATTTGCAATGCTAGAGCGTGCGTCAGGACTTGCGTCTCATTCACCCGTATCGCCCAATCTCAATATGTGGGCTTGGCGTTCGTCAGATCGTTGACCACTACCCGGATCAGACGATTGTTGACCACTTCAATATCTTGTACATTACTCCCCATTAATTGTCAATAGACTCTCTTCTCCAAGGCCGTTAGTGACGTTTCTCACAAGGCACTGATCATCGATCGTCAAGACTCAAGCACCAGGAAAGTTAAAATGTGCACGTGGTCAATTAGTCATGTTTAAGAAGTAGGACAGGATCAACTACTGATGGAGTAGGAGGAATGTAGGATCTCTCCTCTCCTCTCTTCTCCTCACCTCTCCTCTGGATCTGCTTAGAAAACAACGAAGAGTAGTTCATGCAACTCTTTAATTTGATTTCTTCCAATTGCAGTTACAGACAAGGTGTGGAAATTGAGAGTCATCAGTCATGGGATCCCACCTTATTATAAGGACAAAATAAATTTCCAAGAGTTGCATACGAAATAAATTAACTCGCTGTTTACTATAGATGTGGGCCAGGGCCAATGGGCCATACCTCCCGAGGCGTTGAGATTCAAAGATTCCAACCCAATTGCTTTTTTTTTTATTTTTTCGTGTGTGTCTGAAAAATATTTTTTATTTCAATTTTCAATAGGAGAATAGTAGAAAGAATACCATCACCCCGAGACGAGAAAGAAATCAGAAACGTTATAAACGTTTTCTATCCTATTCCTTCAACAGTAAGAGACGAGACGAATTCACATTTGAGAATGAAATTAATCGTGTGTTTCCTTTTCCTGTGCAAGGTTTTTTCTTAAAAAGGCGAAAGAATCTCAAGTATCAAGTATCAAGACGGAGCAACAAATTGTTTGTATTTAGAGATCCTCTAGGATGTAGAATCCACCACCACAAGATGGAAATGGAAAACGCTGTTTGGATTCCAAAAATAGCTTCATCACATTCACATCAATTGAATGGGATATGGAACAGAAGGGCCCAATACTCATACGGATACGTATTGTGTCGGGTACCATCCATGATCCATGATCCATCCCGATAAAACGCGTTTTCTGAAAACTCGAAACAAAAAGAGATATGTTCTATCGATTCGATAGGCGACCGACAGCCACAGGCGACAGAATCAGAATACTGAATACACCTTGGAGTGTATACGTGTTTTTATATTCTTGGATTTACGTAGCCAGCTCGATACACCTAATCCGTTCCGGCATCAACCGCTACCAGAACTGGGTTTGTACTTTGTACAATCGGGATCACGTGACATTTGTTCTATGAACCGTTGGACTCAGATCGTCTGGTTTGATGAACCGTCCGATTGGTGTCAATGGGGGCGTTACTTGTAACGCCGTTCCAAATGGCAGATAATCAATCAAAACCCTCCCTTCCTGCTATTATATATTGGGAAATCGTAAGTACAGCTCATCTAAAGGTACAGATTTGCCAGAGCGAATGATTAAGATATCGAGATTTCGAGGGGGAGTATGTCCCAGTTGTGGGTAGAAATGCATTTAAATATCTTGCTTCTCTGTATTTTCATTCGCTCATCCATCATCATGATATGTTATTCGGACAAGAATTCGTAAAGCAAAAGATTAATGGGACTTCACCCAGTCACCCCTGATCAAGGTGTTACGTGGCCAAATTAATGGCCACGTGATAGACCATAAGCATTAAATTGGAGTTTGACGCAACCATCCAAACAGCACTGTAATTCTATTATTTATGGAGTGTCGTTAACATCGTTAAATCAGCCTGATTTCTTTTTCTTTTATTAATTAATTTTTATTTACAATGTTTGTTGGGTATGCAAGTTTGTCAACAAATTATAGCAGCCTTAATTATTTGATGTCTGTCGTTTATCTATTTTTTCTGGGTGGGGAAGGGGGGAAGGGGGAAGGTCTAATTTTCTTGTTTATGCACGTTATTTTCGTGTATATTGAATTGGTTTACTTTACCAAAAAAATAAAATAATAAAAATTGGTTTGGAGTTTGGACCGTTCCGGTAAAAAGGAGAAAGAGACTTTACGAGAGGGGAAATTTTCCCTCGTCACTTGTGACTTTTTATCCGTTTATTTTTGTTCTTAGGGTGTGCACGTTGGATCACACGTGAAACATTACATGTTGATTCTTTGAAAGTTAATAAAAGTGTTTTATTCCAAACGGGATTTCCTACTCACTTTTCTTATCCATTTTTTATCTGCCGTTGAATTATAGTCACACATCTCTTATCTTTATTATAAATTGAGAGATATATAATTGTAATTCATCTTATCTTTATTATAAATTGAGAGATATATAATTGTAATTCATGGTGGATAAAGAACGGGTGAGAAATCTGGGTTCGTTTTAGTCAGGGTTTGATTGGGAGAGAGGATTTCAAATCAAACTAATAAATTACCATATAAGAAATTTTCAAATCAAATTAAATTATACATATATTGATTTATGATTTGATTTAATTTCTAAAATTTAAAAAGCTAAACAAAAACCATAAATTAGAATTTGAAATTATCATAAACCAAATCCGATTCGGTTTAGCAGTATGGACTGAATAATGAATAATACCCCTAAGCTAAACCCAAACTTATATACATTGTCCCTCAAATTGTAAAGGTGGTGCACCTCCAATAATCACACAAAAATTACATGCTTAGAAAGACAAAAACACCCCTTTAATTTTATTTTTGCCATTGTCATTAATAATATAGTATATATATTGATGAAAAGGCATCGATTTTTAATAGATCATTATCTTAGTGATTGCTTAGGCTTAGCTCCATTGTCTCTTTCGTCTTAAATCTTACTTAACACCAAGCTAAAATTAGAAACAATGGAACAACTAACCATAAAGAGTGGATCAACGAAGGCTTCACGCAACAAAAGTGAGGGTGCATCTCCCATCTTCAGTCCATTACAAGACAAAGTAAACTCGGGCCGGGCTCTGCAGTTTTCTACTTTTTCTAGTAAATGCATATCTGATCATCAAGAAGAAGAAAAAAATCGTGTCTTTTCAAAAGGCTATACATCGGACATGGAAAACAAGACCTATAAATGGGTCTAAGGTTTTTATAATAAGAACTTTTCATGTTTTAGGCATCAAGACCAGCCAACCTATCCAAATATATAAAAGAAAAAAAAAAAAAAAGTCATATAAAATGGCCCATCACACAATGAGTCCTAAGGATAAGCATTGATCGGACTGTGGTTTTTTGTTTTTTAGAAATAAGCAAAGGCAGCTACCTTAGCCGAGCTAATGGGTATAGCCTCTTCAGAGCTACGAGTATTTTAGCATTTCAGATCTCCACTCTTCCACTGACAAGACTTCCTTGTATTAGAATTAGATAATTGTTTGTGATTTGAACAATCTTGGACTACTTTCTACTCCTTGTATAGTGATGGGGTCTATTATGTACGGCTCAAGTTCGTAATGTCATGTACCTTTTGACACTAACAAATTTTGACTTCAAGATATAAATTCTTTAGATCAGGGGTAAAATATTTGCCTCCTCCCCTCAAGTCTATGGGTTAGGGGTGCAATTTTTCCGGGTTAGGATATTGTCAAAATTTTAATGAGCCCAGCCCCGAAATAGTATAAATTATTAACTCGGGCCAACCCGATTTGCACCCTACTTAAGCCGTTTCTTTCATTTCCGTTTACATGATTAATAAACGAAAAGGGGAGGAGGGGGGGGGGTATAGCCCTTTCCTAAGCTAGAAATACCTCAGTTAATGCCCAAATCAAGCGGTTAAAATAGTTTTCTTAAACTGATTTATGTAATAATTAATCAATGTTTTACTTGGGGTATCTCATCCAACTGTAGGAAATATAGCAATTCAAGAGGCCTAGACCCATCTAAGGGTCCTGTGTTCCCAAACTCAAGACAGCAAGGCACCCCTTTGAGAAAGATGCCCTTTGCCCATTAATCAGGGTGGTCCATCTCCTCTCCTTCTCATCATCAAGGACAGAGTGTGTCCAAACATCCACCTAAGGGAGAAAAGGTCTTCCACTTTTCTCCCCAAGTCTAAACTCATTTGGATCGACTGCGTTGGAACAGTGAGTGGTGAACAGATTAAAGGCTTAGAGCTAACATATAGATATAATAGGCAGGAGGCAGGTAGGGGATCCCTCTATAACAGATTCTTCTTGCCCACTTCCATGTTCCACTCTACTCTATTCCAAAATTATATCAACCGTTATCTTAAGTTCACCAGAAACAAGTAAAAGACGGTACTTGTCCCAATAAGCCTGTCCAAGTGTCCACGTAGACAAATGTTCACGCGTCAAATCTCATTGATAGACCAACGACAAGTCTCATGTGCCAATAGAGGCCCACAAAGTTTGCCTAACTGCCTAAGTAGTACTATAGATATTGATAAGTCTGGAGAGCACATAAGGCTGACGGCCTGACCCGATTTGTTCAGGCTGATTCAAGGTGAATTGATCAGGTTCTCAAAGCAAAATACAAAAAGCTGGGGCGGAATGGTTGTCTATAAGTCATTCTAAATCCTTAAATTAGTCCTGTTTGAGATAATGTCCTTGCCTCTGTCAAGCGTCAACTTCTCACAATTTGGGTTTATTTACCTGAATTATTGTTGTTTATCACACCCCGATTCATTCTTTTAGTTTTTAAGGTAGGGCCTTACCGCCTTAAGCTGCATTTGGTTTGGGGGAAGATTTTGGTGGAAAGGAAAAGGATGGGATGGAAGGAGAAAGGGAAAATGGGTGTAAAATTATTATGTTCCGTTGTTTGGTTGTAAAAAGGAAAATAGTGGGAATATATCAGCCCCAATAAAAAAGAAATAGTCTTTTTAACCTATGGTTGAACCAGTTGGTCAAACTTTTTTTTTTTGTATGCCATTATCATCATTAAAAAATAATTTTTACTTATGGCACTTGTTTTTTAATATGATGAATAAATAATATTTGAGATATCGGATTTTGAAAGGGGGGACCAGTGAAAGTTTATACCTATCTCCTAGGTGGGTAAATTGACTTTTCCATTTAGGGGGAATTCTTTTTTTGGATTTTGAGAGGGGGGAAAGTTGGTCAATGGGATTTTGGTTCTCATTGACCAAGAATCCCATATTCATTTTTCATATTAATGTGGGGATCAGGGAAAGTTTGTTTTCTTGGTACCCATCTCCTAGGTGGATAAATAACTTTCCCACCTAGGAGGAAAGTTGCTAATACTTGAATGGAACAAAAATGCCCATTTTAATAATGGATTTTTATGATTAAAATGGTCATTGCCTTATTTACTTGAGAAATAAAAGAACATGGGTAAATGCACTTACTCGGATAGGTGTTTCCTAGAAAAAACTTACCCAAGTAATTGCATTTACTCGGGAAAATAACTTACCGAAAAGTGAACAATGCCTTATTATTTAATTACCACATCATTAACTGAACCATTTTAACCCTATATGGTTGAATCACTAACCTGCCCCCTAAAAATAGGTGTTTTTTTTTTGGGTAGAAATAACAGGAGCTACACAAGACAGAGGGTAGCTCGGCCCCAAGCATCACAAAAACAAATAGAACTTAGGATTCTAGGGATAGAGGGAGGGCAAAAACTGAGTGCTGAAAATAGGTGTTTTCATGTTGAAAATAGGTGTTTTTTTTTTTTATGACAAACAAGTCTCTCCCTCAATTACACTTTTTTCACACCAAAGTGGTGTGTGATTCCACTTCTCAAAAATTGATAATTATAATCCTAACTTTTCTAATCTCATCTCATGGCATCCCACAAATTAAATGTGGGAATAAAAAAATATTTCAAAATATTCTTTTATTTTTGTTTTTCTCTTTCAATTCCACAAACCAAACGCAGCCCCAACGAAAAAATTGGATGAAGTTGGTGATGGACTTTATTGGATCTGATTAGTTGCCATCTCTACAGTCCATAGGACCAGTCTATCTTAGCATTTAAGGCTTGAAAAATGAAAAATGTGTTGATATTGGCTCTTAGAAGATTCCAAGCCAAGACACAATTTGTATGGATTATACGACAGGGACCGGCTTGCCACTAAAAGAAATGGCAAATAGAACCTTCAATGCCCTCCAGCCACATAAAAGAAATTTCGATATGGAGTGAGGCTGATGTGATGTGAACAATCTAGCTAAGTAGCTCTACGCATTTCTGATTTTATGTTTGCCTGAAAACGACAATTTTGATTGATTCCCATCTCTTCAACCTTTGATATAACTAGAAAAAGGCTTCTCTAGGCTCTCCAAGGTTGCATTCGAAAGGGCAGATGATTGGACAAAATTTAAAAAATTGGAGGATTTCAATTGTCAAAAGGGGGAGTATATTTCATTTCCTTTGTTTGCTTATTGTTTGCTTTTAGATGATAATTCAGACCTCCTATTCACAAAAATCCTGGCCACACCTACCCACATGATATTATAGCTTATATTGGGAATATCTCCCCATGAATAATAACATCTAAATAATATAGATATTTGTGGGTAGGATATCCGAATTTAATAGATGAAGGGTAAAACCCGAAATACTAGTGGGGTTTAAAGGGTGAAAAAAACCCTTTTGTTATGAATTTATTTAAAAGTTGAAACCATTTCAAATTTTAATGTTTGGAAATTAATTTCTTTCCGGCGTGAAATCTAGAAATCTATGAATTTATTTTGTCTTTTCGGTCCTTTGTTCCAAACACAACCTAAAAGGATATGGTGGGGATTCTTTTTTCCCTCCTATGGATGGTGACTGGTGAGAGAACATGGCCCTTCGATTGAATAGATCATAAAATATGGTCATGGCTTTGAGAAATTTGTTTTCACAAAAATAAAATTTGAGCTAAAAGCGCTATTATTTTGTGTGATGGAGTTAGCAGCTGAGGAGAGGCCACGAATAATTCTTAATTCTTATTCATAACAAAATCCAGGGTCTGGGGTCAGACGGTCAGAGGACTCAGAACCAATCTGGCCCCCCCACAACTTGCCAGCTGTCCTATATTAGGATGAACAGACTTGCCCTTAACGTTATTCCCTTCTGAAGACTAACTTGCCATTTGTCCTATACTTGGGCCATGCTCAAGTAACATTTCCATTTGAACTCTTGGAAAGCTCTCAGAGTCAGTGGAACGAGAACGGGTGGGTTCCATGATCCATCCACAGACATTTGATCATACCGATTTTCAGTTTATTTTAGGACCTTTCCTAAGTGGGACCCCTCCAGTGGTGGACTAGAAGTGGTGGGGATTCAAATGGATTGTCCAGATGCCCCCCTTCCTTGACAAGTTGACAACCATTATAGTTATTGATAGCTGCATTGTATAATGTTCACAGCCATTATATAAGTCCAAAAGCTAAAAGTTTCTTAATTTCATAACGGCTTTCGATTTTTAATCATTCCCCAAAAACTAAAACGCATTTCTGGTATATCTAACTTTGCTATTTATATTATATTTTATATATAACATTTCTAATAATGGGGTTATTTGGCTTATTCATTGTCATGGACCTTCATGGCCGGTAGTTTGTACCAGGTGGGCTTTGCCTTAACTTTTATCTTTATTGGACCAAATGGCAGAATACAAATATTGGATTGGAGCTCTTTTTCTCTCTATGCAACCAGAATTATACTATTTACCGAAACAAACTAGGATTGTTCATGCTTTGTAATCGAGACAAAAGATTTGTCTCTGCACTATATATATAATATAAATTTTTTAAATTCCGTGCGTGAAACAACTTTTTACTCCCCATCAATCAAATGAAAAGAAGTATTCCAAAATGGTGGGGTTTTATTTGCACTCACCCATATCTAGTCCTGTTCCTTGAAATTTTGCTCACATGGAACCTTTTTTTGTTACCATGTTTTTGTTTGCTTCATTTTATAATGATTCCTTTGGCTGTTTGAAATATGAATATATATATTGATATATGGGCCACTTGTCAAGGTAAGAGACCTCCAATCTTTTACTAGTTTATCATATTTTATTTTTTAGAGCCAATGATGAATGCGCACTGGTACTGGTTTTCCATTTTCATCGAATTATGTTGCCACGTATGCAGTCGCATGGTTACGTCACCGTGTCCAGCACATTACGTGTCTGTACTCTGTATTGGAAATATTAGAGAGAGACATATAGTGGATATGATATCTTTTTTCTTTTTCTCCTGTCGGTAACCATCAACTTTGCAGATTTTATAACGTAGACGCCGATATCATTGCTATTCATCAACTCAACACGTGGCATCATACTATCAACCGAGATCGAGATCGGCTTCAGTCGGTGCAAAGCCCGTTCCAACACCGTTTAAACAGCGTTTAAAGCCTTGCATCCTTCGGGAGTATCTCTATATATACTTCTGTGCTTTATTTTTTGAAGAGATATTCCCAATTTAAGGTTATGATGGCTATTAAAACGGGCTTGGCACTGATTGAATTTGATTTCCTATCAACCGGTTCTTTTTGTACATACCTGTCAATAAAACCGATTCACCCAAGGCGGTCAATCACTGTTCACTTGGTCCACACTCCAGTTGGGTATTTGGTGGAGAAGATCAGAGCCGCATCAAATTTGGGATAGTCATGGTGGCTTGACCAACCAAAACCTATTGGTATCTATCCAGTAGTATCAAATGAACCGAGTGGGTAGAATGTGGTGAACCGGTTTGACCATATGGTTCATGGGTCTATTTATAATACTCAATTATACACATAAACCTACAATTATATATGTTTCTAGAAAAGAAAAAGAATATGAACCTTGCCACACAGAGACAGTCTAAATGAAACAACAAAAAAGCTTCCTTCCCAAGAGATGAAGACCCGAGACATTTCTTTTTCCTTGATCCATCCTTCACCCCAAATAATTAGGTCTTTTAGCTGGCTCATGAGTCATTAAGTACTTGCTTGTCTCCATTAAAAGGGATAATCTGGGTGAACTTGGTCCATTTGTTTTAGTAGTGGGATATCCAATCACTTGTTGCATCACATAGACCTCACTGTGAGATGAGATGGACCCGATGGTCATGGTGTATAAATAATTTCTCAATCCACCACCCCCAGACTTAGGGTTTCAGATTTCAAAAGACCCCAAAAGAAAACTCTCAATAGAAACCACTAATCTTAGGTCAAAAAGTTCATTAGATTGCCTTGAGAAGATAAACAACCATATCAAATCACCCCTGATCAACAAGTCTTAGATCCTCCCTCTGCTCTCAAAATTCTCATGACTTGACACCAACTTTAGCCTTTAATGAACGTTTATAAAAACACTTTGAGTGACATCAAGTGGCCCAGTTCTTGTCCCAACTTTCTCATTGACAAATAGCAATTTCTAATCTAGGTTAATTATAACATATGTGCCGACACCCACCCATCCACAGAGTTTCATCCATGATTTATATTGAACCTTCAAACACAGCCAATTTCATTTATACAGAACTCAATCAGTATTCAAGTACACCTAACTTTGGCATCAGCTTGTATATATAATGCCGGTTATGACATTCATTCAGGAACTTCATAAAACCATGGTACCTGCAGAATTCAGAAACCCTCTTAAAGAGAATAATGCTTACCAATTTTTTTGTTGGAACTAAATGTAGTCATCTGTGCCAATAAAATGGAGGGAATTCTGTCCATCCTTTAATATATTATACATCGGTTTTTTATCATTTGGGCTAACTAGTCAGACAGATTTAACCTCAAACTAACTTGATGTTTAGTTATTTTATACCTTTACAGAATATTTGATAGCTGCTGATGATGATGATAGACATATTACCTGCAAAGGAAAGCGACAATGTGATTCTTCCTTCAGAGAAATTTATTTTTAAACTAATCTCAGATCTAAGCCAGTTGTGTAGTATAAAACAAAGGATATCACACTATCAAAAAGAAAGAGTCCTGTAATTAGACTAATAACGGCTATTTTTCTAATTCAAATCCCCTGATTGATTGTGATTTCTAATTTTGATAAGCTAGCTTAATTGCCCAAGAACTTGGATGCCCATGTGTAAACCAAATTAATCAATATTAGTGTTGGCAAATGAAATATATGAGCGAGGAGAAGGGCTGAAACTATTATACTATGGAACCTGTTTTGTATGAAAAAAAATAAAATTTGTGTACTATTATTGCTTAAGCAGAAAGCAATAATATATGGTCCCAACCAATCACTATATATAAAAAGGGATTTTTATGACCAAAATTTTAGTTCGTGTCCATCTGAAAGTGAACCATACCATATGAGGTCACTATATACATGGATGGTCCTTTTCTTTTATTTTTCTCCTACAGTAAACAAAAATTGAATGGGCAATATCACTATGAGTGCATGATTTTTCTTGTCAAACTTGAGTAAAATAATTTAATCAAGAAAGAATTGTTCACTGTTCCAACTCAATCTCAATTTATAAGGAATATAAATACAAATATGTAGAGTGTAAAACCTTGTATTTTGTATGTATTTATATTAATACTCATTCCAAATTGAATCGGATTAGACAATCGCAGTACTAAACACAAAATCAGTTGGTTGAGCCATGTTTCCAGTCAACAAATCTGCTATACAAACCATCCTTTACTATATCTAAGCACATACATATATGACGGAAATGCAAATTTTTTATTATTTTGCATTAATAAAATCCTTGAGGCAGTGTTTGGTTGCAATGTAAATTTATTTGAATTGACGTAAAATCATGATAGTTCAAATGATTTTGGTGCAAATTATGATTTTTTTTTTATTTCAGAATTTACCTAACTTAGTTTAGATTACAAAATAAGACTTAAAGCAGAGTTAAGTAAAACCCAAAACAAAATTAAACAATAACTTACATTTTTTTCATTTATGCACTCCTATCTATTTGTACTAGTGCAAATAAAATTATACAGCAACCAAACACAGCCTAAATAATTCTAATGGTTCACTCTGCAAAAGTGATTCTAAATGATTCTTATGTGACCTTAACATCTATCTCAATATTATATATGGTTTTGAAATACAAACTCACCATCGTCCTAACACAATGGATAGGATTATTGACAAATCAAAATGCTACTTTTGAGAAAATTATTTTTTTATAATAAGACATTAGATACCTTCACTCAAATCATCATCTAAGCCTTATCTCAACTATATATATAGCATCGGCTACATGAATCCATTATTAAATCAGTTAATAAAAAAATAGGGTTCACGATCAATAGCTAGAATATCATCAATCATTATGCCTTAAATTATAAAGATGTCATTCAACTGAAGGCATTTTTATTTGTCACATACAATAATTATTTCTTTTCTTGCTTTGGATATGTGGGGTCGGCATATGATCTTAATAACCAATGTATCCAGACGAATTCAATTGAAGACAGTGAAGAAATCAAGGGATACCAGATATGTAAAATGTACAGAGGTTCAGGTGCAGAAAACCCTTCTTCATGGGTGTAAATTGTAATTAAAATGATGGGTATTATTGATAAACAGAAAGAGCTACGACTAAATGTCTTCATTCTACGTGTGAACACATTCTTTGGCGTATTCCCAATTGATCCATTCCTTTCTTGATGTAAAATAAAATTAATGAATAACTAAATGGCATAACATTATGAAATCAAATTATTTGCTTTATATGGGAAAGATAAAAAAGCTTTTAGCTCTTAATATAATGGGATAAAGACAAACCTCCAAAGGGCTAAGACTCTTCCCCACTGTTCAAGACTCAGGGCTGACTTAAAGCTTACCATTATAAAATGGGATATATGCTTTAAATTAGGGGGGACAATTTTTCATTCAACCCGTTTAATTCACTCAATCCACTCACTATATAATTTCTCCATTATTTGGTGGGGTTTGAACTGGTTTGATCAACTACTGGATCAATTTAAATATGCTGGGTCAGGTTGGTTTATAGATAACCATTGGTTAATCATTAATAGTAAAGTGTGAATTCTTTAATCATTTTTCTTTAATTTTTTTTATTTGAGTAAAATAATTTATAACGAATGGATTATTTATCTATTAATTATTAATTAAAATTAGTTTTGACTTGAATCAACATAATTCATCCAAATTAACATAAATCCAAATCAACCCGACCCAAGTCTAGATTGGTTCGGCTCAGTTAAGGCTGGTTCGAATACGAATAAATCTGATTACCTCGATTTCATTCATGTGGGTTGGCAATCTAGCTAGAACCAAACTTGATTCAAGACGGGCCAAATCCGGTAGTCTGACCTAACCCAGATTCAGACTGGTCTGACCCAACCCTAATCCAAGACACATGAGCTACTTAGCTTGACCCGGTTTCGGATCGGCTGGCTCCGTCCGATACCCTATGCAACCCAATATAGATTGGTCCAAGCTGACCTAATCAAACCGGTCTAGACTGCCCAACTTGACTCGTTTCAGGTCAGTCAACTCAAACCTAAACCCTTGTACAACCCGAATGGATCGGTTTAAGTCAACTTGTCATATGTTGAATCGGTCTAATCGGATCGACCGAATCCAAATGGTTTGACCACTCTTGATGTGATTAACTCAAAGATAAATCCAGTTAGATAGTTCAAGTTGGTCTCATTGGTTTGAACCTAAGTGGTTCGGTCAAACTCGAAACCCAAACATAGTCAATTGGCTTCAAGTGATTAATTGCCTTTTATTCTTAAAAATAATATACATGTAATGTGACTTGTATATACAATAGCTTTTATGACCACCTAGCTACGACCAACTTATTTTTCAAAAGGGAGATTTTGTACTTTTAAGTACATAAGTATAAAATAAATGGGTTTAGATGGGTTGGATTGGATCAAGGTGGGTTTGGGTTGAACCCAACCCATTTTATTTTATTTAACTAAGTCATTAATGGGTCAACAGATTAAATGGGTTGGATTGAACTCAACCCAAATCAAACCAAAGCCAATCCAAACCAAACTCAACCCAACCTGCTCAATTGCCACCACTAGCTTAAATACAAGTATCTAGTCCCGATCGAGCCATCTAAAATAAAATTTTCATTTTCTTTAGCAAACAAAAAATAAAAAATTTGTTATTGCATCTTAAATGAGAGTCTGGATGTCTTGCCCACAAGAACTCTGCCCACGTCTACCCACATAACATCACATTCACACTTCTATATAGTATTATTATGCATGAGATAGTATATTATGGGTAGATGTAAATAGAGTTTGTGTGAGCAGAAGATCTAGAGTCCCTAAACGAATATAATAGGGAATAAATAGGGTATTGGGTCTCCTCTTTTCATGCTCCCTGAAAAAGTTTTTCTTTTTCAAAAGATGCAAGTAAAACGAAGACTTAATCTATGTGATTCACCTAAGCTCTTTGGCCTGCATCCATTAATTCTCATTGATATTTGCTTTGGTCATGAAATGAGTGACATTAGTCCTGAAATTGTTAGTGGACCAGCTCAAACAAGCTTTCTCTCTTTCACCAATGGGCTATTGGTAGATGATAGATTAGGGTGGGCTGGTTTAGTTTTCAAGGCATGGCTTTCTGAATGATGTGCGTGACACTAATCAGTCATTATGAAATCGTGCTGAGTTGCATTGTTTTCTAGTCATGATATTTCTTACTACCAAAGTTACTTTTTTCCTGCCAACATGGACCACCTGACTAGCTTCTCTGATGGCAGACTAGAAACCTTCTGATTCCTTTCCTCCAAATCAGCTCCCCTACCATTTCATGTTTTTTTCCTGATGTGATTGCTCTTTTCATCTTTTTCTTACTTTAAAACATAAAAACTGGACCGGATCAGAAGTGTTTCTCTTCTTGTTTCGTGGCAGATATTTTACATGTGTACAGAGAGCTGCAATTCTGATACATGAATGCTTAACCCTATCTCGGCCAAGTTGAGTTGCACCCCACACAGCCACATTAAATGTGACCATGTAAAGTGATGTGATTACAGAAATACCCTTATATGAAAGGGCATATGCACTTGACATTGACACATGTAAAAGCAAAAGCAATGGCGAAATTAGATCTCACACACTAAATTAGCAGAATTCGGATTAACTGAAATTAATGATGAGAGTAACAAATTCATGAGCCCTACTATAAAAGGTACAGGCCACAAGACATAGAATCTTATCATTAATTCCACAGTCCGCTGAACAATCAAAGACTGTCAACTCTACAAACAGCGGAATCTTCAGAACTATAAATTATTGCAATTCCAAGTTGGGCCAAACCCATGAATCATTAGTTGCTTATATGGGCTTGAGGTGGGTTTTTGTTTAAATTTCATTCACATACAATTGTACAAAAAGTGACGGGGCCTATAAATGCAGTTCTTTATGGGCCTAAACTAGATAAACTTTTCCACTATTACATGGTCATCGAGAGTATTAATAAGATCGCATCAGCGCCTCACATACATATCTCAGCGTGAATTGAGAACATCTCCCATAATATTTATCAGTGAAAGATGTTCTCAATACATGATTGAGATGTGATGTGGGATGCCGATGTAAACTCTGGCCTATTTTGCGGGATCTATAATCCGTACTTCTATAGGGGCCAGCTGGTCAGGAATGCCATTGACCCAGTTTCGTTCTGAGGAGTGAGGAATCCTTCCTGGCGATAATGTGGTCTGGTTCCTCCTGTCTTGGCTGAATGCCTCTGCCTTGTTCCGGCTGGGGGATGGGTCATTGGTGCTAGTTGTGGGCCGTCTGACTAGTTTTTCTTCCATATAATGGTACATCTCATGCCTTGCACGGATGTTCTTAAAAAATTGTGATAGGAGCCTCATGACAATATGAATTGAGCCAAGTGGCATTAAGTTCCACGCAAATTATTTTTGGATTATATATGTTGTTAAATAAATTTGTGATGATTTTTATTATTTATTTTAAATTTTATTAATTTTGTTTCTCTTAAATGTAATGCACAGACTTTGTTAAGTGATATTTAGTAAGAGTTTTAGGACATTTATAATTAGGCCAAACTGAATTATATCCATCTTAGAGTCATTTTTGGGTTATGTATTGTCTAATAAAATTAAATGAATAAAATAATCTAAAAGGGATTAGGGAGAGGGAGATTTACCTTTAGTAAGTTAAATTACAAAAATTATTGATTTTTATTAAATTATATTTTTATTAATTTGTATCAATTTTAACTAATAAAATAATTTTTGCTGAGCTTATGATTAGAATTAAAAGAAAAAAGAGAAAAACTCTGCTTCTTTCCTAATTTGAACAAGAAAATAAAGCGTTTTAGTGTATAAATGGGTTTTCTTCCACGCCTTACAAAATGCTTAGCAGTTGAGGTTGGAAACTTGGAATTAAGCCCAGCCTAAGTTGCACATTTAAATGTAGTGCCCATTTGGGAGGGATTTCAGGTTGCGGCTTCTGGCTTTATGAAGTGGGCTTTACCTAGACAGCCCATATGTTATGTTTGGTGAAAAGCCCCGAAAGCCCAAAACAACTGTCTTTTAATCAGAGTAGGATTTTTCATTGAAGCAGTTCACTCAAAGCATTTTAATCAAAACTTCAGCCCCTCCCAAACGGCCCCATATTCAAGATTTGAGATGCTAAATTTATAGTTCCTCGTGAATTGTGATAGGAGGGCGAAGCATATCTAATATTTCCATGTCCTGAAAATCTTTTAGGCTGTGTTTGGTTTGAAAGAAAAAATAGGGAAAAGATGGAAAAGATAGGATAATTATACAAGATTTGTATAGATCTCCCTACCTTTTTCCCTTCCTTTCCCTACCTTTTCTTTCAAACCAAACACAATCTTAGTGATACAAGTAGAATCACTAGCAGTTTTATGTTTTATTCCCTTAAGGTTCTGTTTATAGGCTCAGTTTGGAAGGAGTATAAATACAAAAATATAGAGTGCAAAACCTTATATTTTGTATATATTTGTACTGTATATATTTGTATTCATACTCTTACCAAACTGAGCCTAAACCACAATATTTCACCAATCAGCAGGTTGAGTCATTTGAATTGTTCCGTATATTTCTAAGTGGTTCAAATATACACTTCTCCTCAGTGGGTCGAATACATTAAAATCCAAGGTCTGATTTGACATGTGATTAGATTATCTTAGATTTAAATGATGTAGTTATGCAGTTGGATTGGATTTGGATTTGACTATCCAATCTAATTAAATTAAAATATTTATTGATTTTAATATATATATATATTATAATATTTAAAATTATAAAAAATATATTTTTATAAATTATGTTATATATAAATTTATATAAACTAAAATTCAATATGAATTTACATTAATTTATTATATATAAAAGTTTAGAAGGAATTATCTTTTTTATTTTTTTGTATTTAAAAATTAAAGTAAAATTGAGTTAAATCCAAATCCCTTGGGATTCAATTCCGAATTTCGGATCTAATTTGATGCAAGATGCCAAGATTTAATAAATAGGATCGGATTCGGATTTTTCTGAATGATTCCGACCGCGTTACAGGATCTTGGATATCCATGGGGTTCACCTTGATGGGGTCCATGAATCAAAAGAGAATGGATATGGATCCAGTAGACATGTGGATGTGGGATGTATGTCCCTGGTGGGAATACGTGTCAGTCAAGCAGGAGATGGAGATTCCCGCGCGGCCGCACCAATGCTCTGATCTGTTAGCGTGGGGCTTCTTTTCGAGATCACAGGGCCCGCCCATTAGGCGCCTCGTATGCACATTTGAGCGTGTATTGGGAGCATCTCGTGCTTGTCATTGAAAAATGTTTTTAAAATAAAGTTGAGATGTATTTTGGGCGTAGATGTAAATTCCTTTTTCTGATCAGTTATAAATAAAATAGGGTAAATTAGAAAGACACTCTATATTATAAGGTCAGTGACAAAGACCCTACACTATTTTTTGCGATAAACATCTTCCTGAACTTTGACTATTAGATAAAGATTCTCTTCATTAGCCTTCCGTCAGTTAACTCCAAGAAAAATTCTCACCTGACTGTTTAAAATTTTCTAAATACCTAAAATATCCTTTTCTAATTTACTTTTTTTCTCCTTTTCTACTGTGATCTTCATCCCATCTACTTTTGCTCCATGACGTCTTTACAAGATGTTTGTTTCTGCAATCAATATCTAATCAATATCTGCTGTTGAGAAGCTGCACATTCTGATGTTAAGGATTGGGTCCTGTCGAAAGATTGTTCCCTACATTGAACACTATCGCCGATCTCAGCAAATTAATCTTGTAGGGGAGGCAACTGGATAACTGGTTATTTAAAAAAAGCACCTCCACCAACTGTGCCTTCTGAATCGGCCAAGTTATTAAATGAAAATCTAGTTAGCTGGAGGAGGTGAGTCAGATGGCAAGTTACATGCTGTTTGGAAGTGTAGGTGTTTTTTGAGACCGATTTTCAAGGAAAAACGTTTATGCTTTCAAGACCTGTTTTTTACAAAAAAAACGTTTCTATCACGTAGTCAGTGAACAATACTATACTATTTGGAAAGGAGATTTTCATCACTGTTTTTCATGTATGTGCTGACAGGTAAACACCACAATAGGATACATCAGTCAACTGTTGAAGGAAACGATTCACTGATTTGACATTTCATACATTGGCGGGACCCCGATTTTTGAGACATACCCGGTTTTTTAATAATTGACTGAATCAAACAATAAGATACATGTGCATTTGTTGAAATGCCTATATGGATCCGACGTAATACCGTTTTTTCAAAAAACGGCTACGATTCCAAACATCCCCTTATTCAGGAGACTAAATAGAAAATCCCTTATAGTTGCAGATCAGCAAATTTAGTGTTTGTGTATATGCACTTAGAGAGAGACCTACAAATATTATTCCCTAAATGTTGTGTGACAATGGTGTAATCATTTCTATAAATAAATTGCAGGAGGTTGCCTCCTAATTCCCTCTCATTCCAACACCTTGATGAATGGGTTCATGCCATTGGCACAATCTGGACGGGGTGATGCCAGAAAAACATAGATATGAAGAAAAATCAATAACCTTAGGAAAGGGACCTCAGATATATTGAGGTTTTCAAGCATTTGATAATTTTATGCACTCCAAAATTTTGCTCTAATATCTCTCTTTATCCTACACTCCTTTCTCCTGATAAACCTGTTTTTCAGTCTCAGTCAGTTTCCTTCATAGGTGTCCAATCTTCTTGCTGATGGCTTTTTCTTGCCCATGGTGTAGAGGCTTTAGTCGAGCATAATGCTCAGTAAAAAAAAAAATTATAACCACTCCTGTTTGGTTTGGGATGAGAAGGATCCTTGAATGCCAGCCTGGATCTTTTCTATTGCCGACGAGGAGGTACAGTTGAAGTATTAGTGGCCCAGGACATCACAATTGAAGTACTAGAAATTAGAGACATCTGTAACTCAGGAGAAACATCATACATGACACTTTAAGCTTACTAGGACCAAAACTCACAATCACTAAGGCCATGTTTGGTTTACTGTTCTGGGCCTCATTTCTTTTTTTAATTCTTGCTTATTGTAGGCAAGAATGAATAACATTACGTTACAAAATTCTTGCCATGGGTTATATTCTTTTTAGAATGAAAAATCAGTCCCATAGGACAAAAATCATGCCCCATCTTGTTCATTTTCATTCTGAGGAAATTCTGCATACAAAACTATTACCATAGGTATTTATTTTCGTGAAAGCACTTTTATAAAAATACTTTTATAAAAGTACTTTTACGAAATCATTTTTATAAAAGTACTTATACGAAAGTACTTTTATGAAAGCACTTTTGTAAAAGTACTTTTGCATGAAAGAACTTTTACGAAATCACTTTTATAAAAATAAATTTATAAAAAGTACTTTTATGAAAGCACTTTTATAAAAGTACTTATAAAAAACACTTTTTACAACAACACTTTTACGAAATCACTTTTTACAACAACACTTCTATGAAAGCACTTTTACGAAAGTACTTTTATAAAAACACTTTTGTGGAAGTACTTTTTTATGAAAGCACTTTTATAAAACATCTATGCCAACAGTAGTTTTGGGGACCTAGGCTGGCGGTTTATGAATACCGGCACAGTTTTTCATTTGTTTTTTTGAAGAATGAAAACAAGCAATATAAGACAATTGTTAGTCTGAAAGCAATTCATTTTTAGGAAAAAAGTGTCTAGTTCATAACAGTATTTTCCCATTATGATGATTTTTATCCATTCTTATCAATTTTAAAATTTCATCAGAGGTAAAAATAAAAATGAATGAGAATTGAACCAAACATAGCCTAAATATTCATTGTCAAATTTCCATAGATTATCCGTGTAACATGACAACCAGCACTCAATTTTGAAGTTTTTGCTAACCAATTTTGTGGTGGTTTGTTTCTCACAAGTAGATGGTGTGGCCCCTCTGCAATCGACAGGGCTTTTGGCTACCAATAAATCATATGCCTGGATTGAAGGGTTGTTTTTACGAAAGAAATACAGCTGTTCATAATGGTGAAGCAATGAATATGTAATGTAGTACTTGTACAATACAAAGGATGCGCTAGTAAGGGTAAGGGTGCTTAGGAAATTGAAAACGGTAATGACATTTCTCCATTTGCGATCTCTTATAACCTCCTCAAGACCACCCTGTGAATCTGTGATGTAACCTCCACAAAAAGTCGATGTAAATCTAGAGACTTCCCACACATGGTAGGTACCATAAACTTAGTTCCCAAAGACCTGTGAAGATCCTTCAGTGTTTCCGTGAACATCTCTGCATTTTGAACAACTTCCTCATATTTTGTAACCAGCGAAGAATGGAGCTTAGAAGGGTCTGATTCTTTATATGTGTTGTTGGATGGTGCTTGTGGAGACATTGTTGTTTTTGTAGTGGTAACCATTGAAATCAACACCAAGAACTGCCTTGCCTTTTGTCGTCCAGTGGGTGATCACAGTAGAAGCCAGTGTAATTGCAGATTCTGGGGCCTACCAGCATTGTTAATGGTAGAAGTCGGAGTTGGGCAATCTTCTCTGCCCTATTCGCTGGTTTCTTGTATGATGCCGAGAAGGGAGTGAACGAACAGACACCCCTATTTGTTGGTAATGTAGGTCAGCCGGAGGTGGCCGTGGGGATGTTTGTTCCGATTGTTATTATTCCCGTCACGGTGGGAGTGGAGGAGGAGGTGGCCGTGGGGATGTTTGTGTTACTTTGATGCGGTGAATGAACAATTACGTTTAAAGGTTTTTGGGTCAGTGATGTTTTTAAGAGAGAATGACAATGAAAAGAAAATAGAGAAAGACTAGTGGGGCACTTTGTTCGTTACATACATAAAAGTTTAGAGGGTGTTTGTTGCAAAAAATTGTGCAGGGTATTTGTCACTTACCCTAGTACAAGCGAGGTCTTTGTAATTCCCAATAAAATAATCCGACTCGAATCTCGAAGACCCGATTTGCTCGCTTCTAAACTTGTACTTGATCGACTGATTCTTCATCTCTTCTCTCCGTCGTAATGAAATGACGACGGAGACTGGTTTAGTTTACTACTGATCTTACTCAAGTGCTGCTTCTCTTGTATTCTTTCCCTCCAATGCACCCGTAGGAAAGAGGCTCTCCTTAGCAACTAAGGCGCATTTTAGCAACGGTTGACACGATCTTAACGTGCACTCCGCTACAGAAGCCCTCTTCCTCCCGCATTTATTCGGTTCTTTCTTCTCTACTCTAGTGTCTCTCTCACTGAGTCTCTGAATCTAAGCTCGCGCGCGAGCGAGAGAGAGAGAGAAGAGAGAGAGAAGAGAAAGAAGACGATGGAGGATGCCTCTGGGAGCGCGTCTCTCCCAGGAGGACCAGACGCCAAGAAGCGAAGGGTGTGCTACTTCTACGAGCCTTCAATCGGAGATTACTACTACGGACAGGGCCACCCAATGAAGCCCCACCGCATTCGTATGGCCCACAACCTCATAGTACACTACTCTCTGCATCGCCGGATGGAGGTCAACCGACCTTACCCCGCCGGCCCCGACGACGTCCGGCGGTTCCACTCCGATGACTACGTCGAATTCCTCGCATCCGTAACACCCGAAACTCTTCACGATCACACGCACTCCCGCCACCTCAAGCGCTTCAACGTGGGTGAAGACTGTCCCGTGTTCGATGGCTTATTCCCATTCTGCCAGGCCTCGGCCGGGGGATCCATCGGTGCCGCCGTTAAGTTAAACCGCGGGGATGCAGATATTGCTTTGAATTGGGCGGGTGGGCTGCATCACGCAAAGAAGAGTGAGGCTTCTGGTTTCTGTTATGTCAACGATATAGTGCTGGGGATTCTTGAGCTTCTCAAGGTGCACAGGGTAAGAAAGTCATTTATTGTTTTTTTTTTTTTTTTCCTTTTTCTCTCCCGTCCTAAGTTTGCGTAGCTGAAATTATTGCATTTTTCTCTTTTTATTTTCCATTTTCTTTTTTTGTTTGTTATTTTTGGGTTTTCTCCTCTCTGTTTGTTTTGATCCTTATTTATTTATTTTTTTAGCTCTGTAGTTCATGGCTTCATGCTTCCGTATTTGGTTATTTGTACCATTTGTGTTATTAATCCTTTTTTTTTATTTTTTATTGGGATGATTTGTTATACATATGTACGTTTTCTATTTTCTTTTTTGGGTTGCTTTTTCGTGTTTTTGATTTCTCTGTATTTTTATCTATACCTTTTTCTTTATTTGGCAACCATTTGTTTGGTGAGTCATTTCTCGGTAAATATTTACTAGTTATATTTCTGGGTATTCCTTTGTCTACCGTACCTTTCTTTGATATTTTCTTCAAAGGGATTGTTTACAATTTTGTTCTTATATGATTTGCTGAAGGCTGCCTTTCCCCCCTTATTTTACCTGGAACTCCCAGTACATCTGAGTTTGAATGGTGAGATCCATGTTGGGAAACATCATAGATGCCCATATCATCTCTAAATTTAGTTTTATATAAACTACAAATATAATTTTCTGGGGCATGAAGCAAATGCATCCTTTTGGAAATGATTTCTGTTCAATCTACATAATTTGGGGTTCACTGAATTCAAGAGTACAGTAACTTTAGGTTCATAATTAGGTCAGTAGAATGAACCTGTAGCTGTTTGGGTGTTGCTTGTTTTAAATGTGGAGTGATGGTCTAGCGCGTTATATGTAGTGTATATGGATAGGATATCAATTATGAAATCCTCACTTTTTCTTCCTGATATTTTATTCTCTAATATCAGCTTATAAACAACGAATTTGATACTTATCTGCTTTTTAGATATCAACTTTGTACATGTGGATGGCCTTTATTTATTTGATCCATTCTATTCTATTGAGCAGCGTGTACTGTATGTAGACATTGACATTCACCATGGAGATGGTGTTGAGGAAGCATTTTTCACCACTGATAGAGTCATGACTGTGTCTTTCCATAAATTTGGGGACTACTTTCCCGGGACTGGGCATCTTAAGGATATCGGAGCAGGCCCTGGAAAATACTATGCCATGAATGTCCCACTAAATGATGGAATGGATGATGAGAGCTTTCGTGGTCTATTTCGGCCAATCATTCATAAAGTCATGGAGGTTTATCAGCCAGATGTGGTTGTTCTCCAATGTGGTGCCGATTCATTGTCAGGTGACAGGTTGGGTTGCTTCAACTTGTCTGTGAAGGGTCATGCAGACTGTCTTCGCTTTCTCAGATCATTCAATGTTCCTCTGATGGTCTTGGGTGGAGGAGGATATACAATCCGTAATGTTGCTCGCTGCTGGTGTTATGAGGTATTTTCTGCCTGTCGCTGCTCTTCAGCTTCTCTAGCGTTTGTTTATGGTCTGGCTGGTCTTGAAATCTAAACTTTCTGGGTTTTTATCTGTTATCTTGCTCAGACTGCAGTTGCAGTTGGGGTGGAACCTGAAAACAAACTGCCATACAATGAATATTATGAGTACTTTGGTCCTGACTATACTCTTCATGTTGAACCGAGCAACATGGAGAATCAAAACTCATCAAAAGATTTGGAAAAAATGAGGTAAGCTTCAAGTAATATTTTACTGTTGTTTTTGGCCATGTTATAGTTCACTATACTGGTCCCTGGAGTTCGCACTAAAAAAATTGAATGATGTTGCAATAGTCTGTAGTCAAATCAAACCATCGATTCTACATGGACCTGTTCGCGGGCAGGGCTTCAGGCTCGACCATGAAGATTTTACACTGCTTTGCACTTGGGCTTTGGGCTTGGCCCATTCAAAATT
Source organism: Nelumbo lutea (assembly GCF_056320005.1). Taxonomy (NCBI): domain Eukaryota; kingdom Viridiplantae; phylum Streptophyta; class Magnoliopsida; order Proteales; family Nelumbonaceae; genus Nelumbo; species Nelumbo lutea. The sequence continues at coordinate 9,208,028 of NC_142687.1, forward strand.
TTCATGACTCACTAGAGAAGTTTATAATGTCTTCATGTTTTCAACATCTATTCATGCATGTTAATTTCCATCAAATGATTGAGATGCATATCCACATGTTATGTCATTCTGGTATTGGATGATGAGAATGCTGTTGCTAAAACAGCAACTTGTGGCCCTGCAGTTATAGCTCAAAATTTCTTGTTATGTGGATGAGCTGATATAATATATTAGAGCAGTTTTGAAGTTTGAATGCTGAAAAAATATTATGCCAGAGTTTCAACTTTGAGTCTAGGAGTTTTGAGACGAGATTCCCTTCAAGCAAAAACTCTGTACACACTCTGAAAGCATGGGAATCCAACCACACATTGGGAACATCTCCCCGTGAGTTTAACATACATGTTCGGAGATATTCCCAATGTGTGACTGCATGCAGTGCACAGAAGTTTTGCTTGCAGGAGATCTGGGCTCAGGAATTTTGGCTTATTTAATATGCTAGTCCAATTCACTCCAGGACCTTTGTACATTTATGGCTACTTTCTTTTTTTTTTTGTTTTTTAAAGGAAAATTAGACTTTATACAATCTCTTTTTGGTTCATGGAACACTTGTTTTAAAGCCCTTACTAGAAAATGATTTATTTAGTCTACTTAAGACCTTTTTAGAAACTATATTTAGTTTATTTTCTATCATATGTAGGTTAAAGAGCCATTGTATGTGGTGCCTTCTTTGATGCTTTTGTAAAATGGGAAAATAATTCTCCTTATTCTACTTTTCGTTGTTCTATTTATTTTGTTAGGGTTGACTCATCCATTTGCTCAAGTGCTAGGAGCTAGGTGCAGAAAATAGATAAGGAATAGTCTCCCGCCAATGTGGGGTCTGGGGAGGGACAGATGTATGCAGCATTACCCCTGCACATATAGAAAGGCCCTGTCCAAGATTTGAATCCTGGTCACCCAAGTCACGATGGAGCAACCCAACCATTGTGCAACATGCTATTAGCTGTGTTGCTTTTGTGCTTCAGCATTATTTACTAAAATCTTGAGGCATTTAATATATGAACAACATGTTTAAAGATCAAAATGCTTTTACTAAAATAGATATATAGCATTTAGTAAGGTACAACAGCTTGAACGGTCTTGATAAAGGGAGAATAACCGTGCAAAGAAGCCCATGACCTATGCCTCCTGTTAGTATATGTATCTAGGGCGGACCCCTCAACACAATTCAGCTTGATTTACCCCTTCTCTTGGCAAGGAATATGCATGTACATTAGCAAATCACCTAACACATCCAAATGGTTTTTTTTCATTCTATAGGCTGTATATCTTGCTTGTCTAATTAAATGCTGAGGATGCATCTTTTTTTTTTAATATTTTTTTGAAGGGCTACACAACGGGGGGTAGCCCATCCCCCGACCATAACCCTCCCAACCCAGGTGCAGGCAGGATTCGATCCCAAGTCTCCGCTACGACCAGCAGATCTTACCAACCAACTGGTTGGCGCCTTGTGTTGAGGATGTATCCTTACCAGCTGAGAATCTTCTTCTACCTCCAAAATTGTCTATCCAAATGAGAAGCTGAAGAACCATAACCCTTGTATAAGTGATATCAACTTGCTTAGAGTCTCTCTCCCCTATAGGGCCTGAGTGGACTATCAAAACTTTTCAATTCTGATTTGTAAATGCTCCATCTATTCCTTAGCTTCGTGGGTTCCCAATGCAGCAGCCATTGAAATTGAGTTTGGTAACATTTAGAAGACCAAGATAAGCAAGGTTTTGCTCTTTTGTTAACATTGATGCCATTTTATACCATGTCTTCATGATATCACCAACGATAAGTTCCCTGAACTCCTCTATTCTCATCCGGTATGCCACTTGGACTGTAATCAAGACAACAAAATCAGAATATAAGGATATTCTACTTCTTATGGTTGGTATGTTAAGAGATACAACTTTTTCCCATGAAAGAGTTAGTATTTGAACTTTTTTTATATACATATGCATGTCTGGAAGTAGGCCTGTAAATGGATCGAATTCGAATCGAATCAGGCTAGATTCGAATTCGAAATCGATTATAAAAAACAATATTCGAATTTGATTCGATATCTGACGGATATCGAATGTTTCAATTCGAATTCGATTATTAAATCGAATATTCAAATCGATTCGAATTCAACCGGTATGAGGCCTAGAATCTTAAATGACTGAGTTTGCAAAGAAAAGCAAGTGATTAGCTTGAGAAAAGAGGCAGGGGATGGAAGGCGGCAGTCGTGGGTTCCTGGCGGTGGGCCAAGTGTGAGTGTGTGACAACGGCAGTCGTGGGTTCCCAGTGGTGCAAATGCGATGGTAGTGACTAGTGAGCAGTGTTGGCCAGTGATGCTGGACTGTTGCAGCACAATGACCGGTGATGCTGGACAGTTGAGGGCCTTGAGGCATTGAGCTTGAGCTTGAGCTTGAGCTTGAGCAGCGGCGAAGGAGATGGTAGTGTCCGGTGACCGGTGCTCGACTGCTATCACTGATGCTGCCATCGGTGTTCACAGCTTGCAAAGATTGGGAATAAAAGAGACAGAGGGAGAGAGGAAGAGAAGAGGAGGAAAAAGAATGAAATTAAAACTTAAAAGAGGGAGAGGAAAGGATGAGAGAGAGAGAGAGAGAGAGAGAGAGAGAGAGAGAGAGAGAGAGAGAGAGAGGAAGGGTTATCGAGAATGACCACTCGAGTAGATCAGTAGGTGTAGGTGACATCATTGCAGCTAAGATGTCAGCTTGTTTATGATGGACATGACCCCTCCTTAAGATTTTAGGTTTAAATTGATATAACTCTTATATTTTATTATATTTATTATTAATATATATTAAATGTATATAATTAATTGAATTCGAATTTTAATCAAATCGAATCAACACGAATTCGAATTTCAATTACGTTGGATATCGAATTCGGAATCAGATAGTCGGATACTGTTTACACCCCTATCTGGAAGAATATTTTTTCAACAAAGAAAAATGCATTATTTAGAACTTTTATCATTTATTAAAATTGTAGGAGTTGTTTACTGTTCCAAAAAAATTGCAGATGTTAATTAATTTATTGATGCTGCTTTATGATGGGCAAGTGGAGCTATGTTGGTAAACTGACAAGATCGTGCATACACCATGCCCTTGATGTTATGCCATCTAAAATTGATACTTTGAAGATACAAAAAACAAATAGTTTAATTTTGTACTAATTATACATACACCATGCCCTTGATGTAGCTTTCCAAACTAGTTCTGTATCAAAAAATTATTACCTGACCTCCATACATTTTATAGCTCATAAATTATTATTGAAGGATTTCTTATTGTCAAGATGTGTCTTGGATTTTATTCATTTTACTGATGTTGATATACAGATCTGATTTGTTCCTATGATCATCTATTTTCATTGGGCTAAAACTCTGATTTAGGGACGTAGAGCCTGTGGATGTGTCTGGGGCTACCATAACTTTTAAGCTGTTCCATATTTCAAGCATCAGATGGGCCATATTACTGGATCAGCTAGCACAAAATTAGCAAGCAGCAGAGATTGTAACCATTTCAAGTCAGATGACTAATTTAGGTGGGATACCAGTGTATTCAAGATCTTAAAACATAAGGCAAGCAGCAAATTGTGGGGCTGCAGACCCATCCATAGGTTCTGTGTCCTCACAGGAGGTGCATGAAAGTAGGAAATTTCAATGCATGGTTTCTTCACTTTTGGCCTTGTTTGTTTGCAATGCAATTTCATTTGCATTGGTGCAGAAGTATGGAATGAGTTGACTCCAAAGTTTTTTTCTGATCAGTCAAATTTTGGATTTGATTTTTATATGGATTTTACTTTATTTTGTTTATTCCCAGTGCACATGAATCAAAATAGAACCTGAAGCAAAATTAAGTAAATCCTGAAGCAAAAATGAATTGAAATTTATAATTTTCTGATTTGCATTCCCATGCATTTGTACTAGTGCAAATAGAATTGCATTACAAACAGAGTGGTGCAAATGGGAGGTGGGAAAGCAGATGAATCTGCTTTTCTATAACCTTTATTTATTCTAAAATATTTCCGATATGTATTTTTGCAGAAATATACTGTTGGAACACCTTTCAAGAATACAACATGCTCCCAGTGTACAGTTTCAGGCACAGCCTCCCAGTACCCAAGTTCCAGATGAGGTGTGTACCCTGTTACCAAATTGAATTGCTTTCAGGGAAGGTATATGTTTCTTCCCCTTTCCCTTTGTTTTTCTTGGTTCCGATCTTTGCTTATCTTGGTTGGAAATAGGGAAAAGAGGATATGGATCAAAGGCCAAAATGTCGCATTTGGAATGGTGAAGATTATGGGTCTGAATCTGAAGAGGATGAAAAGCCTCGTTGACATGACAACTTAAACATTGTTGATCAGAGCATGAGGTATTTACTGTGTTTTGACCATACCACAATATGATGCCAAAATAATTATAGTAACAACTCTTACCAAAAAAAATAATGATGACGATGATTCATCCATGCTTTATCCTAACTATATGGCGTAGGCTACATGAATCCTGTTTCGCCAATCATTTCTATTTAAAGCCATATCCACTGTTAAATTGCAAGTGCTTAAGTCATTTTTTACTACTTCTATCCATGTCCTTTTTGATCTACCCCGAGCTCTTCTATCCCCTTCAATGTGTAACAGATCACTTCTTCTACCCGTGTTGTTTCTTAACTGCCCAATACTCTGCTCCATACAACATAGCTGGCCTTACAACTGTTTTATAGAATTTTCTTTTTAATCATAGTGGTATTTGCCTATCACATTCACATAAAAGTACAGATGCACCCTTCCATTTTGCCCATCCTGCTCTAATTCTTTGGTTGACATCCTCAATCTCTCCCTTGTTATGAATTGTAGAACTAAGGTACCACAAATGGCCACATTGAGTTTTCTCTTGGTCTCCAATCCTAAGTGTATCTTGATTTACACTCCTAGTATTATTAAATTTACATGTCATATACTCTGTTTTAGTCTTTATTTAAAACCCCTTGTTTCTAAGGCATTTATCCTTAAGCTTAATTTTACATTTAATCCTTCATTAGTTTCATCAATTAAAACAATTAAACAATGGAAAAACTATTTTATTTATAAAAGAGAAAAACTGTTTTGGAGAAACGTGCTTATTTGATGGACCATGTGTCTTAAATGTGCAAGGGGTTTCTAGATTGACCATTGCCAAGCACCATGGTCTTCACTATTGAAAAAGTAAAAGGTTCCATAAAATTCTCCAGTAAATAACTGGCACTGTCAGCAAAATGCACGTCTCACTGAGACTATTTCATAGGTACTGGTTGATTTGTTTTAGTCTAGGCATTAGCTTATTTTTGTTGGAATACATGTGCTAATGCATTTTTGGTGGAACCTTTGCATGTGTGTTAGAAATGTGGAGGTTTAATAAGTTATCCTGTTCTGCTGAAAGCATTGACTACATTTTCACCACATGAAGGAGGGTAGATATAGCTTTACAATTTTAAGATGCAAAGTGACATGGTCCCCCAAGCTTTTATTCTCATTCACCTGAAAGTTTGTTTCTGATTTTCAATCCAGAGATGTCAAAGACGAAGTTAATGAAGAAAGAAAAACTGGGGAAGAACAGTGATCCTGAGTTGAATGGATGAAGCTCCATCAGGCCTCTAAATGGAATGTTTTTATGTTCAGCCCAAATTGGGGTGTTGTTATACCACAACAGTAGAATATACCAACAAAGTATCAATTGGAAATTCTCTTTACGAGCTTATCGATACTGTAATCTCGGATGCTATTTTCACGGGCATGGGAGGTAGTAGGCATTTTTCCGGGTGTCAAAGCCACTTATACCCCACTCCTCCAACCTTGAAACACCTGATGCTCCTTGACACTTGGTCTCTTTGGGACTGAAAAATTATGGATCATGTTGTTAGTAACCAAAACCATAGAATGTATTCAGTGAAGAAAACAGGGAAATGAAACGCGTTACTTTTACCTAGAGAAGATACCTAGAATCTGTTTTCCCTTCTCTCCTCTCCATAGTTTTGTGCGTGCAAGGTGGAATAACAACTGACGAAATCTGGCTTCTGCGCAATTTGGAATTAAAGTTAAAGTTGAGTGTCTACGGTCTGCCTATTAAGTTGTGTTTTGGAACATTTAAAAAGGCTTCCTAATTTTGGTTGGCTTGAATTGAATACGACCTTTATTTGGCTTTTGCCCAACTGCAACTTGATTGGGTGATTTGATTTCTACCGGAAACGCAGGGGAGGCCGAATATGGATTATGTATGGGCCACCCAGTTCACAAATTGGCCTGGCCCATTATGCCCATATGAGTTGTTTTCTGATTCTATTCTATCATATCCATAGGCATACAGTGATGACTGTTGGATGGTCCGAATCATATGATCAGTTTGATTTGGAATTTTGAGCTGCTGGCTTTTCAATTTCTCAAAATGTGGCGATGATCTGGATCTTCCGCTGGAGTGGGTCTGGGTCCCCACCACCATCTTTTATCATGCTTGAATTGTGATCCACGTGGCTTGAGATCTGAGTTAAAAACTGGAAGAATCACATCAATCATGCAGGAGGGATTTGCATGATGAGTCAATGTGTGAAAGGGGTCAAAATTGGACTGGTGTAATGTAAGCTGCAGCTGTAACACTCAGACTCTCAGTGCCTCCAATTATTTACGGGAGAGGGGAGGCTTTGACTAGTGAGTCTTGATTGGTGATTGGCATTGGCAATGACATACAAGAAGAAGACAGATATCAAGGTTATTTTGGTCACTTCGTTGAATGGTCAGAATCAGATTCAGAAATCAGAGAATGATAAAGGGGGCATATTCGGCATTTCATATTGTTGCCCTAAGACAAAGGCCGCAAGGCGGAAGGTGGGAAATACGATCGAAAGCTCAAGGGCCTGAACCCATTCCTCCGGATCGCCGTCGCAAGTTGCAAGTTGCAACCCCGGTTTTCCCGGGGTTCTCTTTTTAGCGCGAAATCGTGTTCAGTCTTTCTTAAATTCGTTTTTCCCACTCCCGCCAAAAGTTTTATATATATATATATATATTACATAAATAAGAAGGGGGGCAGAGAGAGAGAGAGGGGGTAGGACGGGCAGGTCCCGGGCAAACGGCAAACGCGTTTAGGGTAGGGACTTGGGGTTGGGGTGATCCCATCATCCTGATTCTCTGATGCATTTTTGGGTAACTCAACATTACAAAACTGGGTGGGATGTGTGTGAGATTATCCAAATCCTTTTGAGTTGAGAATCTTGGCCTCCCTTGGGATTCCTTTACAGGCCCATGTGTGATTGTCTACGCACATACATAGGATTCCCTTTTGCTAATGTCATTAGACAATGAAATTTGGGTTCATCTTTATCCATCTTCTTTCCCTTTTTAAGTACCCTCTCCACTCTCTCTTCTTAATCTTTTCTCTTTTAGGCTTTATTGTTCAACTTTCTATACCTATTCACTCCATATGGTTAATCCATTCTTAGCTTAAAAGCCTTTTCCCCAATACCCGTATGTATGGACTGACTGATACGTGTGGATTTTCTATACCTACTGTTAGTTAAGTTGCTTTGCGTTATGGAGGCCTCCACACAAGGGTTATGGAGAAATACTTTGAAATTTGCTTCCGCCCTGTGAAAAGTTAAACGATTGTTGCTGCTTGTTACTGTTAGTTAAGATGATGGATAATCGATCTCATTGCATCTAAGGCTCAGTTTGGTAGGAGTACAAATACATACAAAATACGAGGCTTTGCACTCTACAAATTTATATTTGTACTCTTTCCAAACTGAGCCTAAGATGAAAATAAGTGTTGGGCTGTTTTAGCAGATACAAAGGGTTATTGTATTGTATAATTGTATGATACGATAAATGTGCCTGCTGTTAGTTAACTTGGTAGTTGGGATCCTAGTCCAATAGATTAATCATTTATTTGTGCCCCTTTGTAATGTCAATATGTTTCATGTAAATCCTGCAACTGTTTCTTAATTGTATTTGTATGTTCACAAACTCAGTTCCCCCACCCTTCTCCATGTGCCTGGTTAGTTAACTTGGAAGTCATGTCCCCTCTCTGGACTCTGGACACACCCATGTGTCATGCTTTTCATACTCATAGGAGCCTTAATTTATTACTGATGAATATTGCTTGTCTCAAGTCTCTACCATAGGCTAAAATACTTGAAAGTTATATATATATATATATATATACATCCAACCCAACAAACACTCCTCCCCTCTTCTATTCGTTTTTTGAGCCTCCAACAAGGCGTTGATGAAAACGTTGCAAATGTTATATGAAATTAGGGTAAACATGTGTATGCATCAATCTCTTGCTTTATTTCTTGCTTTCTGGGCTCAGTTTGGGAAGAGTGCAAACACAAATATAGTTGGTTAATCAGTGCAAAATCTTGTATTTGCACTCTTCCCGAACTGAGCTTGATTACAAGGAGAAAGTCGTGGAAGCTGACGAACGCAATGATGTGGCATTGTACATTATCTCTCGAGTCTTGACCAATATAAAGAAGTACTTGAGAGCCGACCAGCGTTACTAGTACAAATATACTCAACTCTCCTTTCACATTTATTTTAGTGCTCTGGTCCCAGGAACAATAAAAGTAACCACCACCACCACCCCCAGTGTGTGGGGTTAGCTACAAAGATTTCCCATACACAGAGAAATTGGAAGGAAATAACAGAACCGTGCATTCCTATCTATCTATCTATTTAACTGATGACTGTTCAATTATCAATTCAATGAACATGATATCGTAACTTGTCACCTCAGATCAGAAGAAATCGCCTTATCAGAAACGAGAGCCCTTATACTGATTTCCTTCTTTCCCCACTGGTACTTGAAGATGGTGCTGAAACATAGGTGACAAGCATTGAATGTGAGGACAGTTAACCAACAGTTAACCAACACAAGTTTGTGTTGTAATTGCCAGTGGACCAAAACAGTAAAGAACCTTCAGCCTACACCGTTAATTGTACAGGAATTTCACCCAACAGTTTCCTTCTTCATTCCCTAATGCTAATGGTGTAGAGTATAGACTGAAGGTTAAGGTTTTCTCTTGAGAAAACCCAGTGCATGTCAAAGCTTTAGATAGATGCAGACTCCCTGGATTATTGTATCCTTGCCTCTTGCCTCTTCCTTCCTGTGTTTTTGAATTTTGATAGACTCCTGACTCTCCTCTCCTGTATACTTCCACCTTTTAAAAAGAAGAGTTTCAGTTTCACGTAAGAGCAAATCACAAATTATTAAATTAATCACTACTTGGTTAATTATGGTTATCAAAACTGTTCTGAACATGCTCTTCCCTACAAATCTTTGTTTATTTCTTTATTATAGATAGAGAGAAAGCCCTGGATTAGGTGAACTTCCCCTTGTCACCTTTTAAGAACAAATTAATATAAAAAATGAAAGAAAAATCCTTGATTGAACAATGAACATGCAAAATATTTATCCTGTCTACTCCATTATAAACAAATGGGCGCTGAATACATCACAATCTAATCTAACCAGAACTAAACCATTTTAGCTTTAGAAAAAGGGCAAGGGGAAAACAAAATCATTTTGGTCAAGCGGTGTAATACAACTAAAAGCTTGAAAGAGTACCATACAATCACTGGCATAGGATTCTAATCCATTACTCCATATGCGTTTGTCTTTTATTATCGCACAAGCATTGCACAAAGAACCTTCCCATGCAATGGAGTCGGAGGGTGTAGTGTATGTCATCATGTGGGTGGGCCACACATGTGAGTGTGGGACATACGGCTGAGGGTAGGCCAGAGCATAAAAGGTACTGGGTCTTCACACGGTATAGGATTTGTCTCAGTCATAGTCAATTAGATTTGAAACATCAGTTGAGCACCTCAGCCATGAAAAAAGATTTACTTTTCCATAATCTATGCAAACTTTTGGCCATCTAGGTTAGAATCTCAGATGAATATTGACTTGCATATGCATTCCCTATTTCCTCTCTAGCTAGTCTCTCTCTAGAGAGGTTTTTCTTGGGGTAGGACAGTCTATCAATTGGTATTTGATACAGAGAGAGAGAGAGAGAGAGAGAGAGAGAGAGAGAGAGAGGCTTAAAGGAAATTCTAGTATGCTAATTAATCTTCAAAGACATCAGGCAAATGCTAGTATGCTACAAAACTCCGTTGTATCATACACAATCAAACTTAGTTTTGCTAATGGTGCTACTCCATAGAGTCTGCAGCTTTACACTATGTTTGGCCTATTGGTCCTAGGGAACTCAGATATACAGTCTGCCTTAGAAACTCATGAGCCAAAACTAAAGCCATTTCATATGTTATAGCTTTTGTACATCAGCTCTCCTCTCTATCACAAAGAACATAGAGGAGATAGAGAGAAAGAAAAACAAAAAGAAAAAAAGAACAGCAATAAGGTCGGTCGAACTTCTCTTCCCCATCCAACGAGACTCACTTGGCTCTCTGGGCAAGGCGTATAAATACAGTTTCTAGGTCTGGAGGAGTGAAGAACTCCCTAACGCCGTTAATATGACACTTTGAAGAAGGCCTACGCTTCCTTGGAGCCGGCGGGCACGGCAACCTCTCTGGTATCCTCGCTTCTGAGGCCGTGGGAGTAGTCGAACATTCCTCATCGTCGTTATCGCCATCCTCCTTCGGGTTCGTACTTATTGATCTCAAAGGACTTCGCAACGAAATTCCAGCGATGACCCATTTCTTTCCTTCTGATTCTCCATCTACTTGTGGTTTCTCGGGAAACCCCATCTTCGATTAGAGAAAGACGGATGCCTTGGACCGAAAAAACAAAACAAGAAACAAGAAAGAAACCTCAGACTCGGAGCAAGTACTCTTCTTCTATTCGACTGAGCCAAATAAAACAAGAGGTACAGAGCACTCCCAAGTGAAAAGAAATATACGGGTTTTATCAGAAAAACCAGAGAAATCAGCAACAGGAACTTAGCCCGAGAAGTAGAAGAAAGGGAAGAAACAAAAGGCCTTCCTTTATCCCTCTGTTACTTACTCTTTTAAGAAGCTGGACTCTGTGAGAAAGAGTAAGAGAGGACGCAGAGAAGGGGAGAGAGGTATATATATATCGGCTGAGGAGCAGAGAATAAGAGGCAGAGAGGAGAACCCGAGGAAACCCGTGACCTAAGCAAAGAAGCCGAAGCCAATAAACAATAAGAACAAGTGAAGATTGTGAGAGTTAAGAAGTAAAGAACCAAAAAAGAAAGAGAGGTGTGGCGAAGCTGCCCGTGAAATTTGCTGTCTGACCGCGGGCAGCAGACGCAATTGACTTGAGTTTTGGCGCCAAATTTTTGTGGCACGGTTATATTAACGGCTCTCCTTCCCTCTTTTTCACGTTTGCTTTCCGAATTTCTACTCGCATTGGCAATTTATTTCCATTCTCGTCCATCTGTTCCGTCCTCTGCTAGCTGGCAAGTGTAGAATACACTAAACAGGGGCCAAAGAGTCTCAGTAGGAATGATAGGAAAGAGCAGCTTTTTTTCTCTGTCATTGTGACAATCATCAAGGCTCCAGGCTCCAGCATGGAGGATCCAATGGCCAACTTTGGTGGTGGGGCCCCTACAAGTTTCCTACTCCTTACACCTTAGGTGGCAAATTTCACTCTATGGGCGGCCCTACAGGATTATGCCCAGAATTTAAGAGAAAAGGGGTAAGAATAACTAGAAGGGAACTCCTCAAGTATAAAGGAAGACAAGGTGGAAAGTATATCCCGGGCAATCTAGAGGTGGAGACCCAAAAGGATTCATTTGTTCTTCACACCAAATTCTAAATTCTCATGTGGATTGTGGAGGAAAGCTTTAGCTCATCAGTACTAGACTACTAGTCCCCTCCCTTCCCTTGTGAAAAAGAGAAGCCTTTTCACCCGTTGTTCTTCCATCGAATTGAAGAGAAAAAAACCATGCCAAGAACTTGGAAGCTGGAATCTAGAATATTGTCTGACCAATTGCAAAGCCCAGATTAGCCACGTCACCCATCCATGTGGCTTAAAAGATGGGATTTTGTGATAGAGATTTAGATGACCCATTTGGGAAGAATATTCCTTTTCATTTTTTCCCTAGTGGATTTGATTATTTCTTGTCTCCACAGAAGAGGAAATTAACAAAAGCTTTGCGAAACCTGGTCCAGCTATGTTTTCCTCTTAGATGACATGGTAGTTTTAGACTGGTTGGTTCACCAAATTAGCCAATGAAGTTAATCAGTTTCTTCTGTTTTTCGAAACAGAATTGCATTGCAGTGGCCAACCTTTAATCAATCTAAACACAGTACACATCATTACTATTATCATGTACTATCATATATAAACGGATTTGATTTTGATGTCGTTAATGGTGATACTGTGTTCCTTTCAAGATTTGATTCCAAATGTGAAGTGTGAACCTCATTGAAAGGGACAAACAGTCAATTACTGGGGCCTGTATAATGCAATATTTAATATTCTTCTTTTTATTTTCTTTTTAATCTTTAAACGACAAATCATATAAACAATGCATCCATATAATTGGTGAAGTGAAGTGCTGACTGCTGACTGTGAAGCCACTCGAGCAGAGTAGTTCTAAAGTGTCTCTACTATTTTTCTTTTTGAGGGCTGTTAGTAACCTCTACATGAAACAATATGGGCCCAAGGTATTCAATCTCTCTCCCTCTAAGTGGACCAGATATCATGGCGTGACCAGTCAGTCTCTGGAACTTGGTTTTGCTTAGAGAAAATCCTTCATTAAACAACTAAAATATTGCAGCAACTCTGCAAGCCAGCCAAGTAGGTTCCACCAACAATAGGAAATGAATTGAAGAATGTCGATTTGCACTCTGCAGACACTACAAGTCTTGACAAAGTGGCCCAGTCTATATGCCCCTCTGATCTCTTTCTCTGGGTTTGCATTCGCTAGTGTAGAAGCAGCTTAAATCCAGGTTTCCAAACCATCAACCCATCTTAGCCTCCTAAGTGATTATATTGAGGGCACACTTAATCTGTTTGATGTTTTTCTTTCCCCCACCTAGGTAGGGTACTTTTCAGTTTTCAACCCGGATTTTAACTCCAGGAGGGGTCCATGTTGGGCATTTTATTTCATCAACCGATTCAGCCAAATGAGTGGTAGATGCAATTGGGGAATAACAATGATGTGTGGGATCAGTCAACAAAGTTTAAGGCAAAGTAACACATTCTTTGTCACAGGTTCAATCCAAGCTTACCAACGACCTGTTTGAATCAATGAAAAACAAAAGAGAAAAAGAAAAAAAAAGAGATTGCTTCACAAAGCATTACAATTTGCAACTTGGAAATTCCAACTTTTGAACTTTTGCTTTATTTAAGGTGCTTTGTTATTCATTTATTTGGGGAAAACCAGATGCTTTAGAGCCTTTAGTTTGGCATTACAAAAAGAGGGATTATCTTGGTTAACCCCATATCATTTATGATACTTCCAACAGGACCTAAAAGAGAAGATTTGTCAGCTTATGTCCATGTCCAGTAACTGAAGAGAGTGGAAATATCACTAAAAGAATTATAAGCTCGACTGGATATTAATGATAAATCTAATTAATTAGAAGAACCACAATGAGGGTTACATTACATAATTATAATCTATCTATTTTTTTAATTTTTTTTTTCATTGAAGAAGAATCTATTCCATTCTCATTTTTCACTTTTTTGCTTTTCTCCCCTCTCCCAGTTAGCTTTATTACCAAAACTGCTTTCTGCATTGTTCAACCCATGGCAAGAGAACCATATAGCCGAATATCTTGAAAACTTTAGGAGTGGTAGCTTAGCTAACAATAACCAAGCCTCTATAGTTTTGCCACATTCACCACCTCCACGATTCCTATGGCAAAGGATGGTGACCCCCTTTTAATTTGGGATGTTGGTTCTTTCTACTTTGGAATACCTTCCATGAGAACAGGAGCTTCAGTCTCCATGGCAACTTTATGCAGGATTGATTAATGGATATTCTTACATAAACAACAAAGTATTTGGATATTCTTACTTTCTTAGCAGAAAGTGGTTTTCACAAAATAACGGAATTAGAATTTAGAAACAAAGTGTAGGAATAATCAAGACTTGCAATGATTGATAAAGTGAAGAGGATATGCCTAGATCCAAATTCATCGAATCTTATTGATTGGACTAGGATTGTATTTCGATATCAAATACGATTGATTAAGTGAACAAAAAAATTATCAGAATTTTAGGTGCCGCTATTAAGAAAAATACATTGAAAATAAATTTGATATTCTATATTATAAATAAAATGACTTAAAAGTTATATCATAAAAGTTATTTTCAAGTATAAATTACAGGATAAGGGCATGGCTGTCAGTCCAGTCCCAACCTGAACCATTGACATCATTATTTGACCTGTTCATGGGCCCGGTACCCCGATGTGTTAGCCCAGCCTGACCCATTCTTTGTTGGGCTTGGACAAAATTTTAGGCCCATGGGCTTGGGCTTAAACATTCTCAAATAAGCCCACCCAATATTATTACATATAATAAATTATATATAAATAGTATATAATATAATTTAGCTTATTAAATTATAACCAATATCAATTTACAATTTGGATAGTAGAAATTAATTTATCGGTTTATTAAATTATTATCTAATTAATATAATATTAGTTTATTAAATTACACCATAGGTAGGAGTTTTTATATCTAGACTGAACTTTGAGCTTTACATAAGGGCCGAGCTTGGGCTTAAGATCTAGAGCCAATGGTCAGGCTAGGCTCTAGCTCAGACATGAACATTTTCTGTTAATAAAGAGGCAAAGCCCAACCCAAACATGGCAACCCATAAACAGGTATAATCACTAAAAATCGATGTTTATTTGAGAAAAGCATAAAGAAAACACATTTAAGATTTCATACATTCTCTTGGGTTTAAACGATTTTATTCTTCTCCTATTATTGATTATTGATTATATGAAGTTCTAAAGGGATCCCATTTTAAAACTTTCTTTTTCTTTTCCAGAAAGAGAGCAAAACTTGCTCTAAAGGGACCAGGGTCCATACCCATATCGGGTTTGGATTTTCTACCAACTTGCTTCTACTGTCCATTCTACAAACCCAATTGAATAAGACCATCAGCCTTGTGTTTAAGGCCATGTTTGGGAGTGTTTATGTCAAAAATAAGTGCTTAAAAACAAGCGCTTATTCGGATAAGCACTTACTTGCATTTGGCACCCAACTTTTTCAAGTGCTTCTTTTAAAAGATAAGCACTTATTTCATATTGGGCATTTGGTAGTCTTTTTCTCTAAAAAACACTTAACTAAGCATTTGTGACTATTTTGTCCCTCATTTTCTTTCAAATTTTTGTAAAAGCACTTTTACAAAAATAGTTTATAAAACCACTTTAATCAAAATACTTTTACAAAAGTACTTTTATGAAAACACTTTTATGGAAGTGCTTTTATAAAAGTGCTTACAGAAATACTTTTATAAAAGTACTTTTATGAAAGTACTTTTATAAAATTCAACTAGGGGTAATTTTGAAAGAGAAAAAAAAATTGAATAAGTACTTATTGTATAAAAACTTAAAAAAAGCTGGAAATTTGGCTTAAAAATAAGTCCTTATTTTTAAAATAAGCACTTATTTTGGGCTTATTTTTCAAACACTAATAAGTGCTTAATGGTGTAGTCCTGGCCCAAATAAGCACTTATTTTTAAGCACTCTGAAACATGGCCTAAGAGTCACAAGGTGTTAAGCCCCTCCATTAGACACTTTTTTCTAGAAAACATTATGACTCAGTTATATAGGAGTACAAATACAAATATGTACTGTGCAAATACATACAAAATACAATGTTTTGCACTCTGCAAATTTGTATTTGTACTCCTTCCAAACTGAGCCCAAATTTCTTTTGTGCACAAAATCTACTCTTAGTTCCTTTCCCCTATCTCCTCTCTACTAGTTCACAGAAACCTACTGTGCCCATTGTCTTCGGAGCTTATTGTGTTCACCAAAGCAAGAAGTATATCTCCATGCCCAATTTTCATTTCTCTCTTATTAGATAACCATCTCCGGTTAGGGATTGAAAACAATCTCCCTTAAGCTCAGTTTGGAAGGAGTACAAATACAAATTCGAAAATGCAAAACACTGTATTTTCTATTGTTTTGTATATGTAGTTGTACTCCTTTCAAACTGAGCCTTATGTACAAATAAACTCTTTGACCATAATCAATGAATATTTCAAAGTCGGATGAATTTCTGAAAATAATTTTTGATGCATCCATTGGTATCCTGTTTGTGATGTTCATCATCTCTAGCTATATGCATTGACACTAATTAAGTTGCCATCGGTAACTATAGAAACAAATAGGTTATAAAGAAATCAGTTGAATCTGTTTAGAGTTAAAGGACAAATTGAATTTATTAGTGTCAAAAGCGTAAAATGTTACATTTAGTATTAGAATGGATTCTTTAGGGCGAAGGTTATTTATCATCCGCAATTCAAAAATATTAGTATTAGAATGGATTCTTAAACTTAAATCTTGGACCTGCAATTCAAAAATATTATTTTATCAATTACAAAAAGGTAGGGAAAATGAAGGAAAGACAGGGAAACCTATACAAGGTTTATACATGTTTTTCTTCCTTAACATAGCTTTAGGAAAAATGTTTTAAGGGGCTTCTAGGAACGGATTGGATTGGATTCGAATAAGGGTATATTCGAGTACGGTCTGACATTGTTTATGTCGGATTAGATCTGATCCAAAAATCTAATCAAATCTGATAGGACTCCATCTGAATCCGAATACTATCGGTTCTTCAAATCTGATTTGGCCCAACTTGTTTTTTTTTTTTTTAATTAATAAATTATTTAAAGAAAAAAACAAAATATATGAATTTAAATAAAGAAAAAACAAAAAAAAAATACAAATATTTTTTAATTATTTTCATCATATACATACATGTTTTTTATAAAAGAAAAAAATAATATAACAAATTTATAAATAAATAAATAAATAGCATATATATATTATATTTATATTTATAAATATATAACACATTACATCGAATCTTTTCAGATCCAAAAGAGATAATCCAAATCCGATCCGAAAATTGGGGTGATCCTATTTCCACCAAATAGGATCAAATGTCTGATGATCCGATCCATTTGCACCCCTATCAATATCTTCCTACAGTTATTGAACAAGACTCAACTTCCAATGATCTTATTTATAATAGGGTTAGTAGAATGGAGGGTTGAAGTTGGGTAGGCAATCCGGGCCCCACCTAGCAAAGAACATGTGCAAGAAACATTAGCAGTACTGAATTCTGAGTACCACCTAGACGTGACCTAATGCAGGAACTCTATCTATTCTAATTCCATTAGACAATCTTAGACAATCTTGTGTTGAGAGAGAGAGAGGTTATCTTGGTCCAACCAACGGTTCAACGTATAGTCGTTGTGGGAAGTGGAGTGGGAGTAGTTAACTTGAAAGGTAAGCCTGTGGTCCTAATCTTAGACTTTTGAATGAACTCGATCGAATTCTGTTATCTCAGGTAAAACACTAGCTAGCAAGGGATGAAGGGACTCTCAGTCTCAGTCTCAGAGAGAGACGACGACACTAAAGAAGAAGAAGGTATCTCTATGACGACTGCCTATATATGAGGGAGGACCCCCTTGGTTATTGCTAGAGATAGAGATAAGCAAGCATAATTAAACAAGACGTACAATTTGAACTGCGTGCACTCGTACATAAAGATTCCATGCCCAGTTACTTCAGTCGTATTCAAATATTGCACTTCATCTTCTATATCCAACATGATCATTTCTCGCTCTAGCATGGTCTCACCACATCGGCCTCAATCCCCACACAACCCACAAGGCCGGTGGGATCGGTTGGGCAGATGGGCGGTGCCGGTGCAGCGCTATCATTTACCGCCCCAAGAGGACACCGGCAAAGAAGAAAGGGAGAGGACGAATAGCCACGCCGGCCGGCCGTGAGACGCATCATGGAGTGGTGTTGTCTTTATCAGTCTTGACTAGGAACCCTAGCTTTAATTTGGACGACAACGATCTTTTTCTGTTTGTCTTACATGATTTTCCACATGGGTCCCTGCTGGTGCTCAGTAGTCAGTACTATAAACAACTCATGAAGAACCAACTATTAATCAAGATTATCATCTCTACATACCTTTGTTTTGTTTTAGGAGATTGATCTATGGGCATATTATAAAACATGTTAAAATACCCATTATGATCTATGACCTCACAATTCACATTATATAAGCGGTTGTTTGGTTTATCAAAACTTAGATACTAACCTTCTCTAAGTAGACAAACAAAAAACTAAAACCTTCTCCCATCTGCCAGGCGCAGGCGGCCACCACCCAAATCCATATTTTGTACATTTCTCCCGGCCATCAACCATAATTTTTGTGACTTATCTTTAAACAATTCTTAAGAAAATAAACAATTAAGGCCCTGTTTGGTTCATGGGAATAGAGGTATGAAATTGGAATCAAAATGAGCTATTCCTGTTCCAACTGTTTGATTGGGCATAATTGGAATCCTATTCTTATTCTTGCTGGAATGGTATTCTTCCATTCAAGGGAATGGCCTATTCTATGCTTCTCCTTTGGGAATGAAATCTTATTTCTACTGACTCCCATTTTTATTCTCATTCTTATCTGAATCAAACAGACTTTGAGAATGAATTATTCCAATTCCATTACAAACCAAATGGACCCTAAGATAGAATCCCAGCAGCACCAATAGGTATGAAAGGCAAATCGTTCATTCCATTTGGGTATTTTAGTCATTCTAAACTGAAAACATATAAAGAAGAAGAATAAGAGTACCACCTACAATGTAAAGTGGCAATGTCTGGTCTATCTTAGCTATTTTTAATAAATTAATTAATTAGATAAGAAAAAAGGAGAACAATAATTAATGGTAAGGATAGGAAAGAGAAGGTGAGCCTCCTTTTCCGATTATAATACGTAAAGAATAATTTCTGAATAAAAAACCAACATGGAAATTGGAACTAAGTGAGGGGTGGGGGTGGGGGTGGGTCATTTCATCACCACGTAAGGGGCGGCGAAGGAGGACAAGACCAAATTATTTTGGTCGGCGATTTTATTTTCTATTTTTCTTCTCTTTCAATTTGTTCCATTTTGCCACCCATCCATGCCTCATGTCTGTCCTAGCCACATAGCTAGCCAGCTCTGCAATACTTTCTTTCAATTTGTTTCATTATGCACTATAAAATTAGAATAGAAAAGTTCAACTCTATTTTATGCTTGTTGATATGAAAAATATTTCGTTTTTAGCCACAACTATGTACTCCATTTTCCTCTAAAAAACACTAAAACCAACCTTTGATTTGAATTTTCTACCAATATAAAAGTATAAAACCTTTGATTTGAATTTTGCAACCGAAGCAATTGATCCAAGGATGTGGTGATGTGATGGGGTCATCCAACAGCTTCTATGCATCAACACATGTACTGGTTTAATAGTAGCCTTAACTTAGATTCTACAGTTTAATTATTGAGGGTAAAGGCCATGTGACTGGCATTTGATAAAGGGCTCAGAGAGAGAGAGAGATTTGATAAAGGAAAAGATGGCAACCAGAATAATAATCACAGTTTAATGGAATAACTCATATCTTATAAAGACAAAACAATTCTCTTTCCATATTCTTCTGCATGTCTAAAGTTCTACGACTTCATCACCTTTTTTGGAAATGCTGATTTGAAAGGGAAAACAAAAGTTTTTTTTTTTTTTTTTTTTTTTTTTTTCTGACGGACCGCCTAGAATATTCTTCACTTGTAATTTACACTGCAAAATCCAGACCAGAGTTTCTTATCTGTTAGTACTTAATGAATCATGAGTTAGTTAATGGTGAATCAATTCATAGTTCATACTTCATAGGAAGGTCTAGAGAATTTGGCAACCATGAACCAGACCACCCATCTGATCAGTGATCCTCCCTGGACTGGTGATATGTACAGTCCTGTTGTTCGTCTCAGCGGTTCATTCTGGTGAGTCACGGCGTGCGGAAAATATTTATTTCCCACCAGCAACTTGACAAAGAGTTATTAATTGGTGTCAAAATTGGCACACAAACGGTGAGGTGGCAAATGTGGACATATCTGGGATCGCCAGCTAAGCTTTCCCAGAACCCCCTCACCCCACCCACCAGTTGGAGGAAATATAAAACCAAATTAAACCTATCCTCGTTCAGTATAGTCCACAGATTGAAAATCAAAACTTAACTGCAACTAATGAAAACAGAGTTTTGATTTGGTATGATCAAAGGGAGAAAAAGAAAAACTGGTCTAATCTGGAAGTTTGATGAATCATTCTTTAATTATACTAGTCGATCAGAAAATGAATAAAATTAAAGGAAATATGAGGAAACAAGTAAAACCCATTCATTCTAGATTCTCTTTATTGTTTCAAAACAAGGGGAAATCTTCAAAACTTTATTGGACCCATAACATCAACTTTGGTTGTGGTGCACCTGTTTAGTTTTAAATTAATGGAGGAAGTTCCTGGGTTCATGGGACCATTTATTCCTTGCAGTGGCCACAGTTGATATATGTTAAAAAATATTTTTAGCAGGCTGAGACTCTCGAAATGGACTGATATTAGATGCCTTTAGCATCCAATTCGTTGAATATCAATGTCATCACCAAGTCATTATTGTCATCCAAGAATATACATACACTTGGCCTGAATTCATTAGAAACTAACAAAACTTGAATCCTTTCAACATATTCCTGATTGTTTTTTTTTGACATTTTCCTCTTGATTTATTTCATTTATTTAAAGCTAATTCATATATCATACTTAACTATTAATACTTTCACAGTAATATAGAATGGGCATTAATATTAATAATTGGACACCAAAACAAATTAAATATAATCCTACCCAAGAAACTAGAAAGACAGATACACCCATGCATTGGAAAAAAAAAACCCTGAAATTTTCATATAAATATACCCACTTTTGAAAGATAAGCAAGTTTTACATCAGGAGACTAATCACTGAACAAATATCTATCAGAGAAAAAAAAAAACGCTACTGAAAAAATAATTAAGGTGTCTTTCGGTTCCTGGGCGTCTAGATATTCTAATAGCAGTCAAGGACGATGTTGTATTTTGCCAGGGGGAGATTGAATTGTCAACAATGTCCAAAGTAAAACTTCCATTTTTTTTTTATCCTGGAAAGGGCCCAACAAGCCAGAGCTTTAGATGGCCTCCTGACAAAAAGTTGTTCCATATGTAATTGTCAATAACCTTCTTTTACAGCCAAAGGGAAAACAAGAAGAAATTTTTTTCCCAATAATAATTGCTATGTCTATTTCTTCCTATTTGTAATTTGAAAATTCCAAGGAAATTTGTATCAAACCACAGGAGCAAATGATCCATGAATAGGATGACCATTGCTTATCTGGCCAATACTCAGAATGTTGGTTATATAACAAGTGGCATTTTGTCACTTCTGCCTACTTTAGAGTTCACCCCAGTATAGCTTCAAGGATTTTTCAGCACAACCAGGGATATGAAGAATCCTACACATTAAGCTTACTTCTGGAGTTCATCACTATCAAAGGAAAGTCGTTGAGAGTCCAGACCATCTCACCTTGATCTGAAGCAGTCCAACTGCATCAACAATGACAACCGAAGCTGAACTGTCAGAATCTAGCTCTGCAATGGTAAGCAATATCACTTGTTTACTTCTTTATTATATGACTCCCTTTTGATCTCGTGTTGTTTAATCACATACTGTCTATATTGCTTCAGAAGAATTATTCTTGGTTTAGAACTAAAGCCGTATATAGTTGATGATCTTACCCAATCTTAATCTTAAAGTTAGTTTCTGAAATACAAGAATCAACATATCCTAGTTGTATTGTTGAGAGATAACTTGCAAGTTTTGTCAAACAGAGCTTTAAATCTCTATAAATATGAAGATCGGGCTCCTGTCTTAATCTGGTTCTGAATTCCCAGAGCTCCACTGGCTTGTCGTGCTTTCATTTATACAACCATAAAAAGTTTGTTTTCCTTGGTCTTTCTATTTCTCCCTTTCAGATTAGAATGGGAACCAACAGGAATAAAAAGAGAGGAAGATCAAGAGAAAAATTATTTAAGAGTTTCTGGTTTCTTTTTGTTTGCATCTTATTACTTTTGAGAAAAGCAAAGCAAATGATATTTAGTTTACATGCATCTTACTCCGAAAGAGAACTTTTAATTCACTTTGTTTATTTGTTTATTGCTGATACTACAATTTTTTTTTTGATCCTCTAATTTATAAGCATAACTTGTAGTTTATCAGATTACTCTTTCTAAAAGGAAAAGGAAAATGAGGAAAATAGCAGGTGTCTGAACTTCTATGATGTGATCTGGATCTGATTATTTCATGCAAATTTATTAAGAAAAAGAGGAAAATAGCAGGCGTCTCTGTTTATCAGGTGGACATGATACCATTATCATGGTCCACTGAACACCTTATTGTCACGTAGTGCACATGCAAGAATGACCCACCCAGCATTTAACTGGTCCCACTTTTGGGATCTCTTGGTCTTAGCCTAGATACAAATCCAACTAAAATTCTGTAAGTGATCTTCTCCTGTAGACTTGTCTTCATGTGTATGTGTAATGGCATTATGGCAATATCTATGATGCCGAAAAGGTATGATACCTGTTGAATGGTTATCTGAAAAAGATTTTCAGCTATCATGCCTTTCAGGTATCATAATACGTCTCTTATTTATTTAGGGAAAGATCTTCAGAGTGTCATGCGGCCATTCTCCTTTACTTTTCTTTAGCTCAGTTTGTTTTCGGTGCAAATAAGAATCGGATGCAAATTTTGCACTTGGTTCACATAGATTAGTGATCATTTTCAGACATGGCCCAGAAATTCAGCGTCTGGTCCATCCTGTCCTATATATAATATGCATGGTTTTCAAAACCGGATCGGACCGGACTGTCGGACTGGAACAACCAGGAACCAGTTAGGTGATCGATTCTGTTTTTCATCAAAACTGGATTTTTGCTAAAAAATGTTGATTTGGTCAATAAATCACTGACCCAAGTGGTTGAACCATTCAAAGATTTTGACCACTTTTAATTTTAATTTTTTGTCAGAACGGGCCGATTATTCGGTTCAAACAATTGTACCATTCGACACGGGAACCGAACCCCTAACTGGTTTGTTATCCGGGTCAATTTTAAAAACCTTGATAATATGTTATATAATGTAGAATATAAATTTTATGGATATATCACATATGTTTAATATTTCAAAAATAAATACATTTTTTTTTATATCAGATACATTAAGATCAATAAAACAGAAAGAGGTACATAGATGAAGAAGGGAGCTAAACTCTCTTAGCTCTCCCAAACTGGATGGGGAATACAACAATGCCCAAAACAACCGGTTTTTTCACACCCCTTGTTTAGCCAAAGTTTCAGCGAAAGAGTTATCATCTCTTTTCACTCATTGAAAACTCACTTCTGTTCCTTGTAAAAGCTACAGAATTCTTCTTTTCTCATAAATATAGTCCTACCGTCCAGTCTCCTCTTCCTTTTGAATCCCTTTCAATTGACAGCTTATTGATATCCAGCCAACATTTCAGCCCTTAACAAGTCACCCACCCCAATTGGAGAGTAGAGAGCAATAACTTTCTCTTCATCATTCCTGAAAACACTGTCAGTCCCTGAAGGACCTGGATTTCCTTCATAAATAAATAAAACTCATAGGTCAGGAAACTGGGCTTGATCTATAACCCTTATAAGTGCTGAGCCCAGCCTGACCCGGCCCGTGATCACCCCTAGTTCATATTTGCAACCATTTGTTTCTATCAGATGCAAAAATTGTACTTTTTAGCTCATTTGTACTCATTAGCAATGCAAACTTTTTGTTTATCTCCTACCTTATATCTCATACAAGGTGGAATTATTTTTACTTCCTCTTTTACTCCTCAAAAACAAACTTCTTGTTGCCTTTTTCTTTTTTTTTTTCTTTCACATAAAGTTATAAACTGGGGATAACATCATTTACTTCTCATTTTACTCGCAACAGACAAAAACAGTCACCTGATGCGGAAGTAAACCAGAATTTATACTTGGCCCATTTGCACTCCAATGCATTGACACCACTGCAGAAGAAGCCTCTCATAAATGAGCTTTCCAAGGAGTAAAATTGGAAATAAATTGGTGTGATCCCTACTTTTTTTTTTATATGAAAAAGAATCGAGGAGATGGAAGCTTTTTTTGCTGGGGAGGAATAAAATAGAAAGTAAATTGATGTGATCTCCACTTTATGCGAATCTAAACTAGATAAAAAGTTTTCATGCAGTTCAAATTTGCTCTTCGAACAAAAAGAGCCTTTAGCACTTATGTATTGCACGTTACAGCCTTAGATTTTTATTATAAATAAGTTAATATTCCATTGATGTATATGCTCTAGGAGAACGATAACCTGTTCTCATAATACGTATGCACGTAGGTGAAACATTTTTTATTCAATGGGTCCCATAAAAAATGCCTCTTACACGCATGACTGGCCTAGATCACATTTCCTTTGTGCACTCGGGATTTCCTACTCACTTTTCCTATCCACTCTCTACCCACCGTGTATAGGACCATATCAAAGCAAAAAAAAAAAATGTTGAACGGATCATTTGGGCGGCCTAATAAGTAATATGCTCCTCCGCCTCCAGGGTCAAATACCATCCCTCTCTGAAATTCTGAATTGCCGACGTCTTCAGTTCCCTCGTCCATGTTAGCTGTGCTATCTGTAAAACATAGGACCATTTTCCCAAATCCCAATTAAGTGATTCTGATTGTCGAAGTCGATGTTTTCAATCCATTCCATTGTTGAATCTACCGATTGACTTATCAACCAGTCAGATTTGTAGGTTCATTACTTCATTTAGCCCCCAAACCGTTTACCTGCAAAAAAAGAGCATGGGCTTCAACAATGATCATTCAATTGAATTTTTGTGTTTTTAATCATTTTCATCCTCAACAATAACAATTCTCATTTGTCATAATTATTATAATATTAGAGACATGACCATTTTTTTTTGTATTTTATTTATTTTTATTATTTGATTTATGACATTATGGACGGACCCATTTGATCCTGATGGGAAAAGTGGTTGTTTTCTTAAAACAGTAATTAGAGTATATATGAACTCTTCTAGTTAAAATGCATGGCATCGGGACTGTTTTGCATGGTGGTGGAGGAGTGGAGCATTGGGCTGCAAATCTCCCAATGAATAGGAAGATTGAATGGTGAACTTGTGGAACCCTTGGAGCTTGCCACCTAAGCTGCTTAACTCAAATTACTTAGTTGTCTAGTTTTCTTTAATAGGTGATTCATCTAGAATCCATTTATAATGTGATGTATCAAATGATACAAAACTGTTTTTTTTTTTTTTTTGCTATGGAAGATATCAATGTGAGAATTGAAGCTGGGAAATAAATTTGCTGACCAGTTATTCTTCCTTACTGGTTGAATATTTCTTTCTAGTCCGAACTTATTCCATGGATCATGAATTTTAACTCATCATACCAAAAAGAACAAAAAAATAAAAAAAGAAACTCGCTGATTTCCTGATAAAAAAAAGCAACCACAATTGGAATTTATTGATCATATGTAATTTATAAAAATCTAAAATATGATTTATAGTGGAAAAGGATAAAAATAGTTAAGTCTAACAATAGTAAGGAAATCTAAGGGTCCGTTTGGTTCGTAGTCGGAATCGGAATCAAAACCCTCCAGAATCGGAATCGGAATGGTCCATTCCCATAATCTATTTGGTTCAGACAGGAATGAGAATGGAAATTAAAATCAGAAGGAATGGGATTTCATTCCCAAGGAAGGGGCAGGGAATGGCCATTCCCTCAAATGGGGGAATGCCATTCCAGCAGGAATGAGGATGGGATTCCGATTCCGCCGAACCAAACAGTTGGAATTGAAATAGTCTATTTTGATTCCGATTCCAAACCCCTATTCCTGCAAACAAAACGAACCCTAAGTATTTCTGGGGCCACCTTTTGGTTCTATGATAAAATCTTGGGCTGATAAACATGGGAAAGCAGGGTTGAGTCTAACATAAAAGCCACTTCATGCTAAAATGCGGGAGGTTAGGTCTATATCCAGTCCACCTCCTAAGACCCCCGTTAACAGAGAGTCCTTTTTTCCCCAAGGTACCCATTTCTTCAGATTGTAAATTGTTGTCCTCTAGCAAGACAGACCACAAGACGGATGAAAAAAAAATGTTTTATCATGATTATTAGGCCAAGTTTGGGAGTTATTATTTGAAAACAAGTCCTTACTGAATAAGTGTTCTGTCTAATAAGTGCTTAGGAGTGTTTGGTGAAAAAACACTTATTTTAAACTGTGGCAGTATAGGCATTTTCAAAATGATGTGGCAGGCCAAGATAGGTCAGAAAGGAAATAAGTACTTAAAAAAGCCCAAAATTTGAGCTTCTCAAATAAGTGCTTATTCTGAGAATAAACACTAATTTCCCAAACGCAAATTAGTGCTTATTGGTGTAGTCCCAGCCCAGAAATAAGTTCTTATTCGAATAAGCACTCCCAAACTTAGTCGTAGAAATATCATTAAAAAAATAAACCAGAAAAAGAACATATGTTCACTTGACATTATCTTGAAATCTTTTACTAGAATTGCATCAAATATATTCTCTTGTAAGCATCATTATCTTGAAATCTTTTGATGGAAAGCATATATTCATATCCCTAGCATTTCAATGTGCCCTCCACAATAATCTTGTTAATAACATATTAACATATACCAGTAAGAAGACCTTCAGTAGGTTTTATAGGCATAAAACCGGTAAGATTTTTAAATACTCTAATTCATGCCTTACCTTGGCACCCTCCTTTGAAAGTTTCTTCTGGTTCTCAAACTTGATCCCATGATAATCGGTGCTACTTTTATTCTTGTACATTGGCTTCATGCCTTCATGGTGTTTTTCCGACATCCATATGGACTTCTTTTATAATTACAAGAACCTCTCCCATACAATAGCTCAGTTCTAAAGCATTGTCTCTCATCCTTCTCAATCTTTAACTATGAACACCCTAATCTGAAGCAAATATATATGACATTTAACCATGACAAAGGTCCTGTGTACAATGAGAAGCTGTACAAAATGAAGGACCTCAAAAGAAGGCCATCCTCAAAAAAGTATAATCAGAAGTACTATCTCTAAAAACAGTATGTATAGACATCCAACTTCTCAAAACCAACTTCAGTAGCAGATTTTTTCTCAAAAATCCTATTGTTCCTTTCTGACCATACAGCCCACAGAACTGCCAGAGGAATGGAAGTCCAGCATAACTTTCCTTTCTTAGACAGCCCCTGGATATGCCACTCCTCTAACAGAGCTCTAACTGAGGCTGGCATGCACCGGCTTAGATTCAGGGATTTGAAGAAGTGTGACCAAACTACAGAACTAAACTTGCAATGAAGGAAGAGATGCCCAAAGGATTCTATTTGCGTCTTGCAAAAACAACACCAATCTGACAAATTAGGACAAAAGTAAATCTGACTTCTAAATTTGATAAGAAACTTGATTAAAGAAGTAAAAAGTGAGAAAGGAAGAAGAAAACAACAGAATAGAAGAAGGGGATGGAGAAGAAGAAGAGGAAGAAGAAGAGGGTTCGATAATCACCTCTCTCCCCTCACTAATCCTTTTATTAATCTTCACTAATGTGGTTAATTACAAATCAGCCCTTAAGTGGGGCATCCAGCTAAGCATAAACTTAAAATAACTTAAAAGAAGTTAACAGGCCCATTAGCATACAAAATAAATAACCTACTACTGAAACATAAAATAGACACTAGGGCCCATTCGGCCTAGTCTCTCTACACTCCCCCTCAAGCTGAGCATAGATGTCAATCATGCCCAGCTTGCTTATATGTGTGTCAGCTTCCCTTTTAGAACACCTTTGGTCAAGACATCAGCCAACTACTCTTTTGAAGAAATAAATGGCAAGTAAACCTCTCCTAAAGCAACTCTTTCCCGTATAAAATGTCTATCAACCTCTATGTGCTTAGTTCTGTCATGTTGAACAGGATAATGTGCAATGTTGATAGTAGTTTGGTTGTCATAGTAGAGCATCATTGTCTTTTCATAGTCAACACCCAATTCTTCCAGAAGTGATCTTAGCCACAATATCCGATACTCTATGTACCATTGCCATGTATTTTGCTTCAGCCGAGGATCTGTCTACTACAGACTGTTTCTTACTCCTCCATGAGACAATGTTCCTCGCCAATAAAGCACAATATCTTGAGGTGGATTTCCTATCATCAATACATCCAACCCAATCAGCATCAGTGTATGTTTCCAACTGTGTGTGTCCATGTTTGGCAAAAGGAATACCTTTCCCTGGAGTGCCTTTCAAATAATACAACTTTTTTTGCACAAACTAAATGTGTCTTTGGGAGAATGCATAAACTGACTAATAATACTCATTACATAGGAAATATCTGGCCGAGTCATGCAGAGATATAACAACTTCCCAAGCAGTCTTTGAAACACTCCCCTATTAGGCAACAATTCACCATCAGTGGCGAAGAGCTTATGATTGGGATCTATAGGGGTGGAAGCTGGTTTAGCACCAAGTTTACCAATCTCTGCAAGGAGGTAAAGAACATACTTGCATTGAGAAATGAAGATACCATTCTTGGATCTAGAAGCTTCAATTCCCAAGAAATATCTGAGATCCCCTAAATCCTTGATTCAAATTCAGAGTTAATAAATCTTTTGAGCTTAATCACTTCTTCGGTGTCATTACCCGTGACCACAATGTCATCAACATAAACAATTAGAAAAGTCACCAAAGAGTTACTTCTTTTTAGAAACAAAGTATGGTTAGATTGGGTTTGTGTGTAACCAAAGGATGCAAGAGCAGCTCAGAATATCTCAAACCAAGCTCGAGGAGACTGTTTGAGACCATAAATAGATTTCTGCAGCTTACACACCTTCCCTTGCATTTCCTTTCCATACACCTCTGGAGGTAAAGACATAGAGACCTCTTCATGGACTCCATTCAAAAAGGCATTTTTAACATCAAACTGGTGAAGGGACCAATCAAAAGTAGCAACTAGAGACAACAAAACTCGAACTGAAGTCATCTTGGCCATAGGAGCACAGGTCTCAAGGTAGTCAATATCATACATCTGAGTGTAGCCTTTAGCAACCAATCGAGCCTTAAACCTCTCAATAGTGTCATCACAATGGTACTTAATGGTGAACACCCATTTACAACCCACTAATTCCTTCCCTTTGGGCAAATCCATGATATCCCAGGTATGGTTCTTATGCAAAGCATCAAGTTCAGCCATCATAGCATCCCTCCATTCAGGTTTGGACAAAGCTTTTGGTACAGACTTGAGAATCACATGGGTAGAAACAGAGGCAACAAAAGAGTAATAGGTAGAGGATAGAAGTCTATGGGACAGGTGTTTGGAGATACAATGTGATGTGCACTTCCGCTTTCCTTTTCGAAGGATAATGAAGGCCAAGGTCTGGAAAGGTAGGTGGGTCAGAGGAGGGCTGACCTATTACCTTAGTAGTGATGGGAGGTGCAAGAGGCTCTGTGGAAGAAGTGGAAACAACTTGCCCATGCTTGAGTCTTTGCCGTTGGTACGACCTTTGGAGCACATGATGTGAAGGAAATGTAGGAGGATGAGCTGGAGGAGGAGGGCGAGCAGGAACATGTGGCGGAGACATAGTGGAAGGGGAGGCATCAGAAGAAGATGACTCAAAAGGAACTGGAAGAGGAACAGTTGGAGACATAGCAAATGGCTCCACAGGATGCTCCCCCTCAAGAGAAATACCAAAGAAAGGAATGGACTCTGTAAATGTGGCATCCCTAGAGACAAAGCGGGTGCCATGAACCGGATTAAAACAACAATGTCCCTTTTGTGTGGAGGCATATCCTAGAACGAGACACTTATGTGCCTTAGGCTCAAATTTGTGTCTCTGATGATTATGAACACTTAGTATGCCTTGGTTTCTTGCAGTATTCACATATCACTTCTTCCCGGTTGGACCTTTCAGCTTTATTCCAGCATGTGCAAAATGTTCTATAGGTGGACTATGTAACTGCACCTGTCGCCTACTCTCTTCACTACTTACCATAGCATATGCCTGAGCAAGAGTGACCTCATCCTTCGCCAGAATATTCTGTCTAGTAATGTTAAACTTAGGGTTGAGTCCTGTAAGAAATTTAAACACCCTGTTTCGTTCCACCAATTTCCTAAGTCTCTACATCATTAGTACTCTCCCAAACAACTGTCTCCATAACATCAATTTCCTGCCATAGTGATTTCAGCATGGAATAGTAGATCACTACACTCTTCCCCTTGTCTCAGATTTTTCACATCACTTTTTAGCTTATAGACTCTTGCCACATTCAACTTTTGTGAATATGTTTCCGTAACACTGCCCAAAATTTCCTTAAGTGGGGTGTCCAGCTAAGCATAAACTTAAAATAACTTAAAAGAAGTTAACATGCCCATTAGCATACTAAAACATAAAATAGACACTAGGGCCCATTTGGCCCAATCTCTCTACAAAGACCTTTTTTCAGCAGCATTTCTTTGGGCAAACACCTCTCCAGAGCTGCCACCCATAAAAAAAGACTTTTGGAGAAGCCAAATTCCCCCAAATGGCTTGACTGGGAAAAGGGACTTCAGACCTTCCCACAAGAAAACTGTAGAAGGATTTGGCTGTGAAATCTCCAGATTTTGACCACTCCAATAGGTGTTGCCACTATTTCATTAAACATCAAAAAGGCTCTCTGATCCTTTCACTTGATGCACATTACATAAGGTCAACATTTTTTCTCTTTTCTTTATTTCATCCTTTTAAGTTCATTTGCATTTATATCTTGAGTCCAATTTAAGTTGAAGCATGTCATACCTTAGTCTTGCTTGTTTTCTATTGGGTTTTCCCTCTTCATGAGGATGAGTTGGTTATTCTTAGCCTCATAGCCTCATGGAATGGCAGCCTTGTGACCTCACAGGATTGTGACCTCCATCCCTGCAAATCCGCAGCCTCACTAAGCTCCCATGGCTAGGTGACCCTCTGTGGCTCCTCAGATGACAGTCTTTCCAACTCCACCTTGTCACCCCTTGGACCTTGGCCTCATGCAGCATCCGGTCTTACGATTTTCCCCTTTGTCTTCGGAAGCCGGCCTCACCCTCTTGACATTGTTTTCTTCATTGGGCCTCATGGATGGTGGCTCCTCGACCTCGTGCCTCTTGGTATTCTGCAAGTCCACGATCCTTGGTATTTCAAGGACCCTGTGACTCTGTGACCAGATGATTAATTATTCTGAGCATCTTCAATGATTGAAGCATTGGAAGATCGACCATCACTCTCATCTATTTATTTGTGTTGTTTCATTCATTTAGAGTAGTAAGCAAGTTTGTATCAGCCACTTGTAAGCAGTGTGATGAGTGAACACCAAGGCCATCCTCTGCAAAAGAGGAGAAGAGTTCATCCTCTTGATATGTTATTCTCTAATAGAGACCAAAGAGGTTGTAATCCCACTATTGTAAGAGATAGTGGAAGTTTCCTAGACTAGTGTCCTTTGGTTTTTCCCTTCAAGTTTTTTAGAAGGGCTTTCAACATTAAAGTGTGTTTGTTTCCTGTTCTTATTATTTTTATTTGTCATTTCCATCTCATCTATTCATTGTTTGCTTTCGAAATCACTCACCTCCTTCACAACATTTTCTTAGCTTCCTTTTTAACATTTCTTATATCTTTCTAAGCCTGTTGTTTATCATCCTTGGGAAGCCTTGTACTAAACCTGTTATTTATAGGATTTTGAACTTTGTCACTCCATTACCAAGCACATTTAAATGATTGCCTTCTATAGTTTCTTTAATGACCTCTTTTTCTTATCTTGCATATATACCTATCATCTCATGTTATATAGAATTGATTTATTCCTCCCAAGTATATTCCTTTACTTATCAATTTGTCTTATAGCATTGAAGTTTTCTCCTTTCAGATTGTACCATCCAATTTTTGCACTTATCTCTTTCCCCTCTTAATGCAAGCACCAAAACCACTAAAAGTCCTTGTGACATGTACCTCACCATTACCATGTAGGGATGTGTCTGTTCAGAGAAGGCCAACCAACCTAATAATCTTCAATGTGGCAACATGGCTGGGGGGTCCAAAAGTACCCAGCATGTTATAATATCTGGTCTAAATTCATGGGAACATGTTTCATCCCAAAAGCCCTTTTTCCTGTGCTCAAAATTAACCTTCCTTTATGGGCACTGATTAAATTCAAACAAAAAAATGAAAAATTGGATAGCTAACACACTAGAGAGACACTCAAATACAAGGTGAGTAAGGGATCATAGCTGATAGAAAGTCTGGATTGACCATGCTATTCTACTCCTATTATTTATTTATTTATTTATTTATGTGTGTAGGTGTGTGCATGCATTTATGGATGTACAGTTAGCTTTTGTCAGGATGAGAAATTTTAAGTCAAAATAATTGATTAAATATTTATCACTAAAATTTGAGTATGTGAGAGTCCAAGAAATCAGGAGTAGCTGTAACCTTAACAATTTATATGCTACAAACCAGAAATTATGGAAGTTGTGGTTTGTCCAGAACATAGTAAAAAGTTACTTGATACTTCAGTCTTTTGTTTATAACTTGTGCAATATTAAATGGTGTTTATCCAAAGGTCAGGTTTCTAATTTCCTTAATCTTGTATCTGTACTTAAATCTTCTTTGTTGCAGAAAATAGAAGGGGAAACCAAAGAGCTGAAAAGTGGCCATCTTGAAACAACTGTACATGAATCTTCCTTAGGAAAACTGCAGAAAGTTGAAGGTGGTCTTGTCACACTATCTGAGATTGCTGGAAACTCCACAACCATGGAAGACTCGGAAGCAGCTCCGAATGATAAGAATGAACTTATGAGTCCCAGTATTGAAGGCAATTTTGGTCTTCCTGAGGGTGAAAGTTTTTTGGTATCACCCTCACTTCCCAAGGTTGCTTCAAAAGAAACCTGCAGAGCATCTGACATTGGTGAGACTGATGAAGAACTGATAGGAAAGGAAGGGTTGGAGAATGGAATACAACTGCAGAAAGATCAAAGTGTTGCTGAGGAAGATAAGCATGACATTCCAGAATTAGAAAAGGTTGATCTTGTCTCAGTAGAATTAAATAAGAACTTAATTTTTTTTTACATATTTCTTACTTTCCTTTGTCCTTTCCATCACTGAATACGATAGTTATTGTCTTTTGTTCTCTTTCTCTCTCTCTCTCTCTCTCTCTCTCCCCCCTTTGGTGTGCTTTAGCTTCTACTGATATAGAATCAGTGGTGCAGAATCTGGAGTCAGTTGATCCAACTGGGAAGACTGGATGCCCAGAAATAGAGAGAAGAAGAGAGAATGTGGATAATTCATCTATTACACATCTATTGATTAAAGAAAACGCAGAATCAAGTCATGAAGTCCCCAATCTTGATTCAGGGAAACAAGTTTGTCAAGAAAATGTAGCTCCTCCAGAAAAGCACATTGAAGCACAGAGGAAAAGCATGAAGGAAACAATTTCAGAACAGGAGGAAATTGCAGACAGGATGCTGGCAGTGGGTTTGAACTTACAAACAAGTGGATTGGAAGTTCAAGAACATGAAAAATCTGGTGCATTGCACATTGAGGAGAAACTGGAGGTCAAGGATACCAGTGATAACATGGAAGTAGAGATGGCAAAGCAAGGAACTTCTGGGATAGGCTTGCATAAAATTGAAACAGAATGTGAGTGGCTTGAAAAATTTTCCAATGCTCTTTATTATAAATCTCACTTTAGTAGTAACAAAAACAAAATTATTCAAGTGAACTGCATTCAAAGGTGGCATCTAGTATTAATATGATAATGCCATATGAAAACTAACACATAACGGTATGCTGCATGGAAAGGATACTGATTAAGCACTATATTTGTGAAAGAGTGTAAGAGTTCTACATGAAAATTATCCTCACAAGTGGGGATTTCTGGAATATGGTGCATTGGCCAGGTGGATCAGGACCATAATACATCGGGTCCCTAATTGAAAGTTTCCTCTTCAATGGTCAAATTGATCTGATGTTCAAAACTATGAAATCTAGCCCACAATCAATTAGATTATTTAAGGAAGAAATCTGTAGATAGATAATCATGATCATCTCACCCTATTTGACCTGATGAATTATGATTTAGATGTTGGTTCTTGATCACCACTAACATATATATCATGCCCTAACATTCCATAAAATGTATTACTTATGATACTTGGATAATAGAAACTAAATTGATAATACACATAAAAATGAATTTTATCAATGTGGAAAGAAGGAAATAGAAAAAAAAAAATTGAGATAAGAAACCCTCCATCCAGGTTTATGACTGTCTTGAAACATTTGGTTCAGGCAAGATAATTGAGAAGAGAATTGAGGTGGATGGTTCCACTACAAAGCAAGGTACTATATTTGTTAGAAACGAAACAGTTGACTATTATGGCCAAGAATACGAAGACAACAGTCTGGCGAAATCACACCGTGATATGAATGGTGCAGATCAGAATTACAAAACAGATGATGCTGAGACTATTGAGCATGCAGTCATAAATGGAGAGGTCGGATCAGGATATCAGAACTGAGTAATTCTATTTTTTATTCCTTTTCTTTTTCTTCTGGACTCGTACATAATCTTGAACTATTTCTTCAAATTTCATACAGGTGCCTGAGCAACCTAGGAAAGTTGGTCCAGATGGCACCGAGCAACAGGTCATAAATGAAGAACCTAGGAAAGTTGGTCCAGATGGCACCGAGCAACAGGTCATAAATGAAGAAGGCACTTTTAAGGACCTCTTGATGGAATTTACCAGGGAAGAAACAGTTACAGAGAGCTCTACAGAAGACAAAAAGGAGCCCAGTGAAGAGGTCACTTGAGTATAAAATTTAAAATTTAATATGACCTTTTCTTTCTTAATTAATCTCGCTAAGTTGTAAACTGAAAGTCTATTTTCTACTTCTTTGAGTTTATTTTCTTCTACTGTTTTTTGTTAGGTTGAAGTTGCATTTGTTAAGCAGGTAAATGAGGGACCTGGAACAACTAATGGTGGTAAGAACACAAAGGAAGCGATAATGGAGGAGAATAACACTGTTAAGGACCATTCTGCTGCCCTTGTAAAGGGGGGCAAGGTAAGCTTGAATATGATATTTGAAGTTAATTGCTAACTTTTCTCTAAATTATGTTCTTCATTAAAGTAGAAATCACTGTGTGTAAATCAGGATGAATTCCTAGTGATGAGAAAGAAGAAGAAGAAAAAGAGTTTCAGCAGTAGAAAAGAAAAGAGAGGAAAGAAAGAGTGGGATGATAACCAGAATTGAATTAGTTCTGGCCGCCAACCCCTCATTATATTTTATACTTAAAAGAATGAGAGATTACAAGAATACCCTTAGTAGGGCGGCTACTAAAGTAGCTGAACAGTCACAACTTAAAACACATAAGCTAATGGGCCTAAAGCCCAACAACTTCCTAACTTAACAACTTAAAATAAGAACAAAACAACTGGGCCCAATAACTAGAAATCGGCCCAACTCAACAATTAAAATTAATCATAACATTCAATTTGCATCTCTCTTTTGCTCTTATTCATCTTCACTTATTCAAGCTTCATCTATTATGCAGATGTCTGGGGAACTTGGCATGGATAGTTTGGGAAAGCACTATGAGGAGCAGATTGCAGAGGAAGATGGCACTGTTGAGGACACTTCCAAGGTATCTACTGAAGAAGCAGTTAGAGAAAGTTCTTGGGAAGATGAAATGGAGGTAAGCAAACTAAATGCAGAGGTCAGATTGAAAATAAAATTGAAGCTTAATCTATGACTTCATTCTTCCATAGTTCCATTTAGTTTCTGTTTTAACTTCCACTTGACATTATCTGGTTAATAGGTTAAAGACTATGGTTTAGAACCCACAGAACAGAACTTTGAAGCAACAGGTTGCATAAAGGAGACAGAAATGATGACTTCAAAAAATGAAGGGAACCCAAATAAGAAGCCTAATACTTCTTGTGTTACAGAAATGGAAACACTAAAGAAAGAAAAAAATAGCAACCATGTGGGGTCTGAAGAGCCACTTAAGGAGGAATTACAGAATGCAGAAAACCCTGAAGAAAAGTTGGAAGGTGCTTGCAATCTTGCTCCAAGTGAGAAGATTCTAGTTACAGATGAGATGAATTCAACTAGCTCAGAAAGTCCACGAGTCAATTATGTGAAAATTAAGGAAACCTCCAACATAGGTGAAAATGTGTGTGAGGAGATTTGTGGAGCAGAACTAAATAAAAGTGAAGGTGAACAGAATAGAATTAAGTGTGAAATACCAGTGGGAGCAACTGATACAGTTTCAGGACTTGAAGATCTGGGTACCAAAACAACTAGTGAAGAAGAAATAACTTATGGTAAAGCTCCCATAGATGACAAAGTAGAAGAAAATGATCATGGACCTTCAACACTGGCATCACAAGAACAGGAACTGAAATCAATTAAAAGCAAGGATACAGAAGATGAGATTTCAACAATAATTGAAGCTCAAGGTGAGAACCTGGAAAC
The DNA here is from genome assembly GCF_056320005.1 of Nelumbo lutea. NCBI lineage: Eukaryota > Viridiplantae > Streptophyta > Magnoliopsida > Proteales > Nelumbonaceae > Nelumbo > Nelumbo lutea. Next base: position 9,244,700 of record NC_142687.1, read on the forward strand.
CCCTTTAAATGCAAGCATGGAAGAAGCCAAGATGTCAGAGGACATTCCTGAAATGCAATCTGAAAATGTTGGGAAGGAGAGTCCAAAGGAAGACCTCCAAGAAGATGATGAAAATTATATCATTGAATTGAAAGATGAAACAACCATAGAGAGGGAAAGAACCACTGAATGTACAAAGACAACTGAGAATATCAAACCAGAAATTTTGAAAAATGAGGAAATTTTGGAGGCAAACTCGCAGGACAAATTAGATGATGAGGAGCCATTTGTTGAATTGTCCACAGATCATCAAAAACCTGGTGTATGTGCAAACATTGGAAAGGATGTATTAAACATGGAACAAGAGAAGGCAACTATTAAAGAACTTGATGAAAGCATCCATGAAGAAGGAAAAGAAGGTGATGAGGTTGACAATGTCTCAGCTACATTGGAGCAGAATCCTGGAAATATTGATCCGATAGAGAAGCTTGAAGGAGCCTCCAAATCAGTGACCAAAGATCAAAGACATGTCACAGTCCTAGAAACCAAAGAGACCAAAATTCTGGAAGATAATATGACTGACAAGGACCTTAATACTGCACCTATTGAAGATCAAGCATTTACTCAAAGCTTTCAAGAAGATGAAAAAGAAAGCATGAATCTTGAGGACAAAAGGCCCAAATTAGAGACAGAAGATCACAATGAGAAAACAAAGAATGCAAAGGAGACCATCAAGAACATTCTTTCAAATAAAGATGAAGAGGTCAGAAGGACAAACTTCTAAGGTTTTAATTTTTACCTTTTTCAATACTTTGTTTGTTTTGTTTGTTATATTGAAAATTGTCTGTTATACAGGTTAGTCAAGGAGAACACAGAACTGATGCATGTGAAAGTATTGAAAAACATATTAAAGAGGAAGAAGATGCTACCAAGGAAATCAACTCAAGATCACATGGAAATGAAATAGTTGAAGCCAGCTCAAATGTAAATACTGCAGCACAAGCTCTCATGTTTCCCCTCCTTCTTTCCTATTCCTTTTTTTTATCACTGATCTCTAACATGTTAAATAGGTGATGGACTTTGATCTTGCATTGACTAAGCTCATAATCAAAGAATCTGATGCAGTTACTGATGACAGCATAGATGCAATGACCTTAAATGGCAAAGTACTGAACAAGAACCTTTCACCTCTAATAGAACCATCAAAAGAAGAAACAGGAGAAACAGAAAGTAGTGAGAAGCAAATGAACATCCCTTTTTTGGTATCTGAGGTGTCTGAAGACATAATTAGAGAGGTTTCATGAGAATAAGAATTCAATAATTCCCACTTCGTTCTTTCTTTTCCCATTTTCCTTTCCTTTTTTGGCTTTGAGCTTAAGCTTCAAATTCTAACATTCATACAGGGGTTTGAACAACCTAAGATAGTTGATGCAAGTGAGGAATCAAAAAAACAGGTCATAGATGAAGAAGGCATTGCTATCACCCTCTCCATGGAATCAACTAAAGAAGAAGCAGTTGAAGAAATCTCTCAGGAAGCCAAAGAGACCATAGGAGAGGTTAGCTTGATACTTAATCTGACATTAATTTTTTCTTTATTTATTTCAACTTCATTTAAGTTCTAATTTATGCCTTTTCCCTTTCTTTTGACATCTTTTGTTGAGTTGAAACTTCATTTGTTAAATAGGCACATGAGGAACTTGCAACCAGTGAAGGTGAGACCACCAAGAAAATGATTGTTGAGTTAAGTAGTGCGGTTGAGGACCACTCCATAGTAACTTCTAAAGAAAGCTCTCAGGAAGATGAGGTTAGCTTGAATAAGAGAGTGGAAGTTTCATAATTTGACCTTTTCACTCAACTATGTTTTATTTTATATAATAATTTGACCGTTATCTCATTCAAATATCATATCCTTGTTGTTTGTGTGTGTGTTTTAATGTTCATGTTTCCGTTCATGTTTGTGAATTTGTACCTTTTGGTTTTTTGTCAATTTGAAATTTCATTTATTATACAGAAACATGGGATACTATGGACAGACAGTGAGGGTGAGGTCAAAGAAAAACAGATTACAGAGAACGATGGCATCACTGAAAACAGCTCTAAAGTACCCATAGAAGAAGACACAGCTAAAGAGAACTTTCAAGAAGAGGAAAAAGAGGCCAAGAAACCTGAAAATGTAAGCTTGAATCCACACATACATATATCAAAGAAGAGGAAGACAAGATATAAAGTTTGAATTTCAATCTCTTACTACTAATTATTATCTTGAATCTGATTTTTCAACAGGTTCAAGAAATTGAATTAGTTTCCACAGAGCATAACATTGAAATAACAAGTCATACAGAGGACATAGAGATGATGACAACTTCAATCAATGAGGAAGAAATACTGCAGAAACAAAAGAGAGAGTATTTGGAGAGCAAAGAGAAGCTTGTCTTGTGTGGGGAGAAAATCAAAGTGGATTTAGAGAAAGAAGAGAACACAAGTAAACAACTCAATACAGAAACTATTGCTGCGGTGACAGAAGGGTCAAGATTGCAGGAAGCTGAACAAGGATATATACAAGGTGCTTCTGACTCTGATTCTGAAGATAAAAATGGAATAACAATTGAAACAAAATCAAGTAGCTTGCAGAGCCTACATGTTGAACATGTGAACCTGGAGAAGAAAGCCAATTTAAATGTGAATGCAGGCAAGGAGATTCTAGAAGCATCTGAAAAACTGGAAACAGATGAATGTGAACAGAGAATTAAGTATGAAATGCAGGTGAGAGCTTCTGATACAGTACCAAGTTTTGAAATCCAGGTTATTGAAATAACCATTCAAACAGAAAAGATTGCTGGTAAATTTCCCTTAGATGACAAATGGGAAGAAAGGCTTCATGAATCTTCTACATCATCAACCAAAGGAAAGGAGTTCAAGTCAATTGAAACAAGCAAGGATATAAAACATGAGGATCCAATAGAAAATGAAACCCAAGATAAAAACCCGGAAAACTCTTTATTTTCCAGCACTATGGAAGAGATGTCCACAAGGAAAGAGGAGCTGAAAATGCTTGAGGAAGTCCATCAAATGCAGTCCGAAGGTATTAAAACAACTAGTGAAAAAGAGATTAATTATGGTAAAGCTCCCTTAGATGAAAAAATAGAAGAGAATGTTCAAGAATCTTCTGCACTGGCATCACAAGAATGGGAGTTCAAATCAATAGAAAGAAGTGGGGATACAAAGGATGAGAATCCAACAATAAATGAAGCCCAGAGCAAGAATGTGGAAACTCCTTTCAATGAAAGCACAATAGAGACCAAAGTTTCTGAGGTCATTCTGGAAATACATTCTGAAGATATTGGGAAGGAGAGTTCAAATGAAGAGCTCCAGGAAGACACAGGTGAAAAGGATGTCCAGGTGAAAGAGATGAGTCCAAATGAAGAGTTAAAAAAAACTAAATGTACAGAACCCACTAAAAATATCAAACCAGAAGCAATGAAACATGAGAAAATTTTGGAGGCAATCTCAGAGGACAAATTATATGGTCAGAATCCATTTGTCAAATTGCCTGAAGATCTTGAAAAACCTGGTGTATTTTCAAACACTGAAAAGGATGTCCAGGACTTGGAGCAAGAGAAGGAAACTATTAAAAAGCTTGATGAAATAACCGAGGAAGATGGAAAAGAAGGTGATCAAGTTGAGAACTTTATGGCTATATTGGAGCAGAATCCTGGAGATGTTGATTCAGGTGAGATGCTTAAAGGGGCCTCTAATCCAGTGACTGAAGATCAAAGTTACATCATGGTCCCTGACACTAAAGACACCAATACTCAAGAAAATCATATGGCAGCCAAGGACCATAATACTGCATCTGTCGAAGAGCAAATGGTTACTCAAAGCTTTCAAGAAGATGAAAAAAGAAGCAGGAATTCTGAGGACAAAGGTGCTAAAATGGACATAGAAGAACACACTGAGAAAACAGAGAATACAAATGAGGCCATCAGGAACATTCCTTCAAATGAAGATGAAGAGGTCAGTTTTTTTTTTCCTGAACTGGTAAGGTATCATTTATTACAAAATGAAGAAAACTTATCTGTTATACAGGTTTTATTTCCCCCTTTTGAATTCTTTGTTGTGTTGAAAATTTATCTGTTATACAGGTGACTCAAGAAGAAGACAGAGCAGATGCAAGTAAGAACACTGAAAAACCCATTATAGATGAAGAGAACACTGCTATGGAACTAAATACAATATTACTTGGAGATCAAACAGTTGAGGTCAGCTCAAATGTAAATATTGCAGCACAAGATTTCATGTTTCCTTTCTTTTTTTTACTATTCCTTTATGATGACTAAGTTGCAACATGTTACATAGGTGAGGGATTGTGATCTTGCATCCAATAAGCTCATAACCAAAGAATCACATGGAACTGCTGATGACAGCATGCAGACAATGGATGAGGAAGAACTGAATAAAAACCCTGAATCTTCTGTTATGGAATTCTCACAAGAAGAAACAATAGAAAAAGAAAGCAGTGAGAAGCACATGAATGTCTCCTCTTTGGTGCCTGAGGAGTCTGAAGAAAAGATAACAGAGGTCTTATCAGAATAAGAATACATATTTTTCCATTACGATTCTTTATGTTCTCCTTTCTTTCACTTTGTTTTTAAGTTGAAGATTCAAATTTTAACTTTAATATAGGAGTGTGAAGAACATAAGATGGTTGATGTTGATCCAAGTGAGGAAACCAGACAACAGGTCATGGATGAAGAAGGCATTGTTATCACACTCTCCATGGAATCAATGGATGAGGCAGCCAAAGAAATCTCTCAGGAAGTGAAAAAGGAAACAATAGGAGAGGTCAGCTTGAAAATAAATTTAGAAAATAATTTGAAATTTTTGTCTTTTTCACAACCTTTTGACATCCATGCTAACCTCATCTTTTGACATCCTCGGTTGAAATTTCATTCATCAAATAGGCACATCAGGAATTTGCAACCAGTGAAGGTGAAGCCACCAAGAAAATGGTTGTTGAGGAAAGTAGTGCTGTTAAGGACCACTCCACATTACCTGTCAAAGAAAGCCATCAGAAAGATGAGGTTAGCATGGATGAGAGATGAGAACCTTGATACTTGACCATTTAATTCAACTCTAGTTTGGACCATTATCTCATTCAAGCATCATATCCTTTCTCTTCATGTCTGTGTGTTTTTGCATGAGTCCAAGTATAAATTTCTGTGCACATGTCTTCATGTGTGCTTATTTTCTGTCAATTTGAAATTTCATTTATTATGCAGAAGTATGGTGTACTACAGACAGTGAGTGCAAGTGAGGACACAGAAGAGATTATACAGAATGATGGCACTGTTGAAGACAGCTCTAAAGTGGCCCCTGGAGAAGAAACAGCTAAAGAGAGCTTTCAGGAAGACGAAATAGAGGTTGAGAGACATGAAAAAGTAAGCTTGAACCTATATATGCATATATCAAAGGAGTAGAGAAGAAAGATATATAGTTTGAATCTTAAATCTCTCTTATGTTTTACTGAAAAGGATCTGTTTCATGTTATTTTCTGTATTAATTGTTAACTTCAAGCTGATTTAAACAGGCTAAGGGCTTTGAAAAAGTATCCACAAAGATGAACACTGGAGCAACAAGTTACAGAGAGAAGATAGAGATGATGGAGCCTTCGAAAAATGAGGAAGAGATACTGCAGAAACAAAAGAAAGAGGATTTGGACAGCAACAAGAAGATTGCTGTGTCCGAAGAGCATATTAAAGAAGATTTAGAGAAAGAAGAGAACAAAGATAAAATCCTTGACATAGCAACCATGACTGTGGTGACAGAAGGGGCAAAATTGCAAGAAGATGAACACGAGATGCTAGGTGTTTTAGATTCTTCTTTCAAAGGTAAAAACCTAGCAGCAATTGAAACGAACTCAACTAGCTTACAAAGTCTATGTGTTGAACACATGAACCTGGAGAACACAATCAATTTAAGTGTGCACACAGACAAAGGGATTCTTGAGACAACAGAAAAAGTGAATACAGATGAAGATGAACAGAAAATGAAGATGGGAATTTTTGATACAGTACCAGGTTTTGAAGAGCAGATCATTGAAACAATTACTCATACAGAGATTACTAGGAGTAGAGATCAACTAGAGAACAAAATGGAAGAGAAGCTTCATGGATATTATACATTATTATCCACAGAAAAGGAGCTCAAGTCAAATGGAACAGGCAAGGATGAAAAGGATGATGCTCCAGTAGAAACTAAAATGCAAGATAAGAAGAAAATGCAGTCTTCTACACTGGCATCACAAGAGGTTCAAATGCAGTCTGAGATTAGTAAAACAGAGGTCACTTCTGGTAAAATTCCCTTAGATGACAAAGTAGAAGAAAATGTTCATGAGTCTTCTACACTGGCATCACAAGAACAGGAGTTCAACCCAATTGAAAGAAGTGATGATATAAAAGATGAGACTCCAAAGATAAATAAAGCTCAAGATAAGAACCTGGAAAACCCTTACAGTGGTAACATGACAGAGAGCAAGATGTCTGAGGATATCCTTGAAATGAAGTCTGAAGATGTAAGAAAGGAGAACTTAAGTGAAGAAAAGAATCATGGAGATGTTGATTCCGGTGAGAAGCTTGAACAGGCCTCCAAAACAGTGGCTCAAAATCTAAGTCATGTCACAATCCCTGAAACCAAATTGACCAAAATTCAGGAAGATATTATAGTTGACAAGGACCATGATACTGCATCTGTTGAGGATGAAATGGTTACTCAAAGCTTTCAAGGAGATGAAAGAGAAAGTATGAATCTTGAAGAGAAAGGATTCACATTGGAGACAGATCACACCAAGAAAACAGATAACACAGATGAGACCATCCAGAACATTCTCTCAAATGAAGATGAAGAGGTCAGATGGTCAAACATAAACGTTTTATTTTCTCCCTCTCATTGAATTGTTTGTTATGTCAAAATTTTTTCTGTAATACAGGTCACTCAGGGAGAAGGCAGAGCTGATGCCAGTGAGAATATTGAAAAACAGAATACGGAGGACAATAATGCTACTAAGGAAGTCAACATAACATCATGTGGAGATAAAAAAGTTGAGGTCAGCTCAAATGTAAATATTGCAGAACAAGCCCTCCTCTTTCCCTTTCATTTTTCCTATTCCATTTATGTTAACTAAGTTGCAACATGTTAAATAAGAAACCAACTGTGATCTTGTATTTACTGAGCTCATAATCAAAGAACCAGATGCAGCTGCTGATGATGACACGGACACAATGACCTTAAAGGTTAAGGAAAAACTGAGCAAGAACCCTGAATCTTCTTTCCTTCAAGAACCATTGAAAGAAGAAACAATAGAAAAAGAAAGTACTAAGAAGACCATGAATATTTCCTATTTGGCAATATGAGGTGTCTGAAAAACAAGCCTCGTCAGAACAAAAAGTTCAACAATTCCCAACTTAAATCTTTCACGTCCCTTTCTTTCTTCCACTTCTGTGCTTCAAGCTAAAACTTCAACTTTTAACTTTTATACAGGAGTTTGAACAACCTAAGATAGTAGATGCAAGTCAGGAAAACAAAAAACAGGTGATAGATGAAGAAGGCGCTTTGATCACACTCTCCATTGAATCAACTGGAGAAGAAGCAGTTAAAGAAATATCTCAAGAAGCCAAACCAGAGAGCATAGAAGAGGTCAGCTTTAAAATAAAATTTCAAATTCAATCTCTGAAGTGTTTTTTATTACATGAACTTCATATGGGTAGTAATTTGAAAATTTGTGTCCTTTTTCCATTCTTTTGACATCTTTTGTTATGTGAAATTTCATCTGTTAAAAAGGCACATGAGGAACATGCAAGCAGTGAAGAAAAAGTTAAAGAGATTAAAGAAGGAAAAACTGCACCTGGTGGACAGGTTAGCTTGATTATAGAATTTGAAACTTATTTTGACCTTCCATCTCTTTCTCTAAGTGATAGTTTGGAAGTTCATTTCCTAGTTCTTCCTTGAGTTTATTTTCTTCTATTTTGGAAATTCATGTCCTAGTTCTTGATTTTATTTTGTTCTACTGTTTTTTCGTTAAGTTGAAATTTCATTACAGGTAAATGAGGGATTTGTAACAACCAGTAATGGTGAGAACACAAAGGAAGGAGTAGTGGAGGGGAATAGCAACATCAAAGACCATTTTTCTGCCCCTGTTAAAATGATCTGTCAGGGAGACAAGGTCAGTGTGGATATGATATTAGACGCATAAATGCATCATTTCTAATTTTTTTTTTCTTTTAAACTATTGTTTGCCCAATATTAATCATGTCATTCTCTTTTCATCTCACTTTTGCTCTTTATTCATTTGTGCTAGGTTGAAGCTCCATCCGATATGCATATGTCTGAAGAACTTGACACAAATAGTGCAGGAATGCAGTTTGAGAAGCAGATTGCAGAGGAAGAGGGCTCTATGGAAGCAGGAAAGCTCAATATAAAGGTCAGATAGAAATTAAAATTAAACTTAGTCTTTGGCATCAACATTTTGGTTTCAGTTTTGATTCCAACTAGAAATTATCTGGTCAATAGGTTAAAGAGGAGCTAGAACTTGCACAACAGAACATTGAAGAAACAGGGTGCAGAGTGGAAACAGAAGAAGCAAGCTCACAGGAAGTTGAACCTGAAGAAGGGAATCTGGGAGTTGTTTATAGTCTTTCTTCTGAAGAGAATATTCCAGAAATAGCTGAGATGAATTCAACTAGCATGGGAAGTCTAGAAGTCAAATATGTGGAAGTTAGAGATATGTCCAATTTAGGCAAGAATGTGATGGAGATTCTTGGAGCAGGACAACTAGATGAGGGTGCAGGTGGGCAGAATATAAAAAAGTGTGAAACAGTAATGGAAGCAACAAATACACAACCAGGATTTCAAGACAAGGGTATCGAAACAACCAAAGAAACAGAGATACATTTTAGTAAACCTCAATTAGAGGACAAAACAGATGAAAATGTTCAAGAAATTCCTACACTAGCACCAGAACAACAAGAGCTCAAACCAATTGAAAGAAGTGAGAAAAGAAAAGATGAGACTCCAAAAATTAATAAAGCTCAAGATGAGAATCTCGAAAGCCCATTCAATGCTAACATGATAGGGCCCAACATGTCAGAGGACATCCTTGAAATGCAGTCTGAAAATACAAGGAACAAGAGTTCAAATGAAGAGAATATTCCTGGAGATGTTGATTCAGGTGAGAAGATTGAACAGGTCCCTGAATCAATATCTGAAGATGCAAGTCATGTCAAAGTCCCTGAAACCAAACAGACCAAAATTCAGGAAGATAATCTGATTGCCAGGGACCACAATACTGCATTTATTGAAGATCAAATAGTTCCTCAAAGCTTTCAAGGAGAAGAAAAAGAAAACATGAATCTTGAAGACAAAGGACCCATTTTGGAGACAGAAGATATGACCAAGATAACAGAGAATGCAAATGAGACTATCAAGAAAATTCTTTCAGATGAAGATGAAGAGGTCAGATGGTCAAACTTAAAGGTTTTGTTTCCCCCTTTTTCAATGATTAGTTTGTTATGTTGAAAACTTGTCTGTTATGCAGGTGGCTCGAGGAGAAGACAAAGTCTATGCAAGAGAGAATAATGAAAAACAGAATATGGAGGAAGAGGACACTGCTAAGAAACTCGATTCCATATCACTTGGAGATGAAACACTTGAGGTCAGATCAAATATAAATATTGCAACAGAAGCTCTCATTTTTCCCCTTCTTTTTTCCCATTCCTTTTATGATTACTAAGTTGCAACATGTTAAATAGGTGAGCAACTGTGATCTTTTATCAACTAAGGTCATAATCAAAGATTCAGAAGCAGCTGCTGATTACAGCACAGACACAATGACCTTTAAGGATGAGGAAAAACTGAGCAAAGACTCCAAATCTTCTATTCTTACAGAGCCACCAAAAGAAGAAAAAAGAGAAAAAGAAAGTAATGAGAAGAACATGAATGTCAGCTCTTGGGCGTCTGAGGAGTCTGAAAAAAAGGTTAAAGAGGTGTCACAAGAATAGGAATTCAACAAGTCCCATTTTAATTCTTTTGCTTCTATCTCTTCTTTCACTTTTGTGTTTCAAGTTGAAGGTTCAAATTTCAATCTTCATACAGGAGTATGAACAACTTAAGATGGTTGATGCAAGTGAGGAAATTGAAGAACAGGTAATAGATAAAGAAGGCCTTACTATTACCCTCTCCAGGGAATCCAATGGAGAAGAAGCAATTGAAGAAATCTCTCAGGAAGCCCAAAAGGGCAACATAGGAAAGGTCTGCCTGAAAATAACATATGAAACATAACCTCTGACGTTTTATTTCTTATATCAACTTTGTCTAGGTGATATTCTGAAAATTTATGTCGTCTTCCCTTACTTTTGACATCATTTATTGATATGAAATTTCATCTACCAAATAGGAGGCCCATAAGGAACTTGCAAGCAGTGAAGAAATAGCTAAAGAGAGCTTTTCTGAACACAAAATGGTGCTACATGGAGAGGTCATCTTGAGCATACAATATGAAACTTAATTTGACAGTTTTCCTTCTTACTTCCATCTCTCTCCTAAGTAGTAATTTGAAATTTTATGTCCAAGTTCTTCATTGAGCTTATTTTCTTCTACTTATCTTTTCGTCAAGTTGAAATTTTATTTGTTGAACAGGTACAAGAGGTAACAGTAACAACCAATAATGGTGAGAACACACAGGAAAGAACAGTTGAGGGACATAGTACCTTTAAGGGCCACTCTATTGCCTCTATTAAAGATATATGTGAGGGAGACAAGGTCAGCTTGAATATGATATCAGATGCTTAATTTCCATTTTTTTTTAACTCTATTGTTTCTCCATGATTAATTGGGACATCCTCTTTTCATCCCTCTTTTTCTTTCATTCATCACTGCTAGGTTCAAGCATCATCCATTATTCAGATGACTGGGGAACTTAACACAGATGGTGCAGAAAAGAACTCTAAGAAGCAGAATGCAAAGAAAGATGGCACTGTTGAAGACACCTCCAAGGAAGACGGAATGGAGACGAGAAATCACAATGTAGAGGTCAACTGGAAAATAAATTAGAACTTAATCTTTGACTTTACTATAAAGTTTTGGTTTGGGTTTTGGTTTTAATTTTAATTTCGAAATTGTCTTGTCAATAGGTTAAAGGGGAGTTAGAACTTGCACAACAAAAAATTGACGCAACAGGGAGTAGAGAGGAGACAAAAGAAGCAACCTCACAACCGGATGAAGGTGCATGTGGACAGAAGATAACAAAGTCTGAAAAGCCAGTGAGTACAACTAATGAAGTATCAGAGTTGGATGACAAGAGGAATGAAAAGACCATTGAAACAGAGATCAATTCTAGTAAAATGCCCTTAGATGACAAAACTAATGAAAATGTTCAAGAAGCTTCTATGATAGCATTGCAAGAACAGGAGTTCAAACCAATTGAAGGAAATGAGGAAACAAAAGATGAGACTCCAGAAATAAATGAGGCCCAATATGAGAACCTGGAAGTCCCTGACAATGCTAATACAAGAGTGACCAAGATGTCTGATGACATCCTTGGAATGCAGTTAGAAGATATGGGAAAACAGAGCACAAATGAAGAGCTGAATCCAAGAAAATTTGATTCAGTTAAGAAGCTTCAACAGGCCTCCGAAGCAATGGATGAAGATCAAAGTTGTCCCACAGTCCTAGAAATGAAAGAGACCACAGTTCAGGAAGATATTGCGGATGCCAAGGGCCATAATAATACTGCATCTATTGAAGATCAAATGGCTACTCATAGATTCCAAGGGGATGAAAAAGAAAGTATGAATCTTGAAGAGAAAGAACCCACAATGGAGACAGAAGAGCACACCGAAGAAAAAGGGAAAGCAAATGACACCATCAAAAACATTCTTTCAAATGAAGATGAAGAGGTTAATTTGTTATAACTGGGGTTTTACTTCCCCCTTAACTCTGACATTTGTACTTATTGATTCTTAATGAAATTTCACGGTTATTGATAAAAAAAATTGTTTGCTATGCAGGTTATTCAAGGAGAAGACATGGCTGATGCAAGTGAGAATATTGAAAAACATATTACTGACAAAGAAAGCGCTGCTAATGAACTCGATCTCATATCACTTGGAGTTGGAACAGTTGAGGTTAGTTCAAATGTAAATTTGCAGCACAAGCTCTCATCTTTCCCCTTCATTTTTCCTATTCCTTTTATGGTAACTAAGTTGCAACATGTTAAATAGGCGAGGGACGGTGATTTTGCATCCACTATGCTCCTAATCAAAGAATCAGATGCAGCAGCTGATGAAAGCACAGATACAGTCAACTTAAAGGACGAGGAAAAACTGAACAAAAACCCTGAATCTCCTCTTACAGAACAATCAAAAGAGGAAACAAGAGACAAAGAAAGCAGTGAGAAGCATAAAAGTGTCTCCCCTTTGATGCATGAGTTTGAAGAAAAGACTAAAGAGGTCTAAAAAGAATAAGAATTCAAGAATTACCATATTAACTCTTTAGCTTCCCTATCTTATTTCACTTTTCTTCTTCCTATTGAAGCCTCAATTTTTAACCCTCATGCAGGAGTCTGAACAACTTAAGATAGTTGATGCAAGTGAGGAATTCAAAAAACAGGTGGAAGATGAAGAAGATACCATTATCACCCTCTCTGAGCAACCAACCAGAGAAGCAGAAGTTAAAGAAATCTCTCAAGAATCCAAAGTGGAGATCATAGAAGAGGTCAGCTTGAAAATAAAATTATCACCCTCTCTGAGCATCTGCCATTTTTCTTTTATTTACATCAACTTCATATAGGTGATTAGGTGATAATTTGACAACTTATATCTTTTCCCATTCTTTTGACATCTTTTGTAATGTGAAACCTCATCTACCAAATAGGCACATGAGGAACTCGCAAACAGTGAAGAAACGATTAAAGAGAGATTTCCAAAAGACAACATGGCACCTAATAGAAAGGTCATCTTGAATATAGAATTTGGAACTTAATTTGATCTTCTTACCTCTTACTTCCATCTCTTTCCGAAGTTGTAATTTGAAAGTTTGTCTTAGTTCTTCTTTGAGTTAATTTTCTTCCACATTTTCTTTTGAGAACAAGAAAAATATAGAGATTCATTAATGAGCTAAAATACATTTACAAAGTGATAAAACCATAAAACATGTACAAAGAAAGAGAAACTATACAACCAAGGGCCACTAGAAGGAAAGAACCAACATACACTTAACCAGGCCCTTAATTACAAATAAGGAAAAAAACAACAAAAAAACTACAAGATAGATAATGAAGCCTCAGGGAAGATAGCAGATATCCAAGAAAAAATAGTTTCAGTTGCAGGCTTGCAGCCCTCAAAAAGTCATCCTCTTTCCTTCTAAGTTTTCCATGGATTGCAGCTGGGATAGGCTGCTAGACCTTCCTTCCTCTGCTGTTGAAAGCCTGAAGCATCCACCCCTCCAAAAAGTGTTGTAGGAGTTAGACCAGATTGGACAATCAAACCATAAAACTTGGGAACCAGAAGCCATTCCAGCTTTTTAATACCCCAGTTTTCAGATTTCTGAAAAACCGGTATAACCAATCAAATCCCATAGAACCATTGAAAACCGACCAGATTTTAATGATCCAGCCAGTTTTCATGACCCACCCAGGTCAATAAATCACTAGAAACTTTAAAATTTTGGAGAAAATTTAACCAAGATTTATTGAGAATGAGGGGGGGGGGGGGCGGGGGGGACAAGAGGGGATATACAAAACAGGGGGGGAACCCCTGCAAGTTACAAAGGAGGAAGCTTGTCACTATACAGATGCTCCAAATACACACCAAATTTAGCTAGGCCATCTGCAGTATGATTGTATTCCCTAGGAATCCAAACTAAGTTAACATTCAATCCATCCAAAGAATCCCAAGCTTCAGTCAGATAATGATAAAGTCTCCAAGGGCCCCCTTTTTTGTCTCTTAATCATTTTATTGTATTTTCTGAATCACCTGCAATGATCAAATTCTGAATACCCAAATTCTTAATTATCCTGATTCCGGTGAGAGCAGCCATCACTTCAGCCTTTATGGAGTCGGCCCAACTGATTGGGCCACTAAAAGTCCAGCAGATATTGCCCCTTTCGTCCCTTACTGTACCACCAATACCTGCAAAGCCCGGATTGCCTAAGGCACAACCGTCAAAATTAAGGGTTATCACACCTTCACTGACGGAAGCGGGATGCCTCAAGGGAGTTTGCTGAGGATGAGGCAGAAACAGAAAGGGGTGAATATTTCTGATAATATCATTGACTGAAAGTCCTTAAAATAGATCTGAATTCACCGACCAAAGTATGCAAAGATAGGTAATATCTGAGATTAACTCCTCCAAGATTCTGCTTTTATTGTCAAAGATACGGGTGTTTCTTTCATCCCAAACGCCCCACATTACTGCATGAGGCACTGATTGCCAAAAGACTTTACCCCTTTTGCTAAGCCCTATTCCTTGCCATTGATTCAAGTTGTCCATAATGTGTTTTGGAAAAGCCCAACTGTACCCTGCCATATTCAAGAAATGGGACCATATCCTTTGAGTGAAGCTGCAATGAAGAAGGATGTGATATGTAGATTCACCCTCGCTGAGACATAAAATACAAACATGAGGAGAAATGAAGCATCTTCCCAAAAGCTTTTTCTGAAGGAGATCACAAGTATTAACTTTTTGGAGACAGGCTTCCCAAACAAAGAAGCAAATTCTTGAGGGGATGTGGCTGCACCAAATTTTCTTGTAAGGAAAAGAGGGATGCTGATCTTCAGCAATCAAAGCCCTGAACATAGACTTAGAAGAGAATTCGCCATTTGGGTGAAGGGTCCATATTCGGGTGTCAGAATGAAAGGGGGATATATAGGCATCTTTGAGGGTTTGGATTAAAGCTATTAAATCAGAAATCTCCAAGTCCCTTAGGGGTCTTCTGAGGTGGAGGTTTAAAGAATTCTCGGCGGATTGGTTTGGGAGGCAATCAAAAATAGAGGCTTTTTGGACAAGGGTGAGGTTAAACAGCCTAGGGAAAGAGGCATCCAGGGTAGATTCCCCCAACCAAAGATCTTTCTAGAATTTAATTTTAGAACAATTTCCCACTTTATACCTTATAAAAGGAAAGAAAGAAATATGAATGGAACATATACCTTTCCAAGGATTGATGGCCTTTATCATGTTCAAATGGAGATTGCAACCCCACCCGTTTGTATTTCGTCCATATTTACTTGAGATGACAACAGTCCAAAGAGCATTAGGTTCTTTCGGAAATCTCCAGAGCCATTTGCCTAGAAGAGAGGAAATTTTCTCTTTAAGTTGTCCAATACCCAAACTGCCTTCCTCTTTTGGTCTGCATACTTGTTTCTAGCTGACTAAATGGTTTCTCTTATCTCCACCACCTTCCCAAAGAAAATTCATTTGAAGCTTCTCAATTTGATTTCTGACTTTGGTCGGAATCTGGAAGATAGAGAGAAAGTAGACCAGCAGATTTGATAAGGAGGCCTTTAAGAGAGTAAGCCTACCCCCTTTGGAGAGATAACACTTTTTCCAAGTCGATAGTTTCTTCTCGCATTTCTCCAACACAGGACTCCAAAAGTTGAGGGATTTTGGATTCCCTCCAAGAGGCATACCAAGGTAGGTAATGGGGAGATTCTCCACTTTGCACCCCAATAAATATTTGAAATTTTCTAGAAGATCCACTTCCACTGAGTTGATAGCCACAATACTGCTTTTGTAGAAATTAACTCTCATACCAGTGAGAATATCGAAACATTCAATTACCATTTTAGTGTTTGTGATGATGGTTGTAGAGGCATCTAAGAATAGGATTATGTCGTCGGCGAACTGTAAGTGAGAGAGGTGAAGTTTATCCCTACCCACTTCAAAACCTTTCACCAAGTTGAAAAGAATTGACTTGTCAAAGAGATAATTAAATATATCCATCACCGAAGTGAAAAGTAAAGGGGAAAGAGGGCAACCTTGTCTTAGACCCCTGCTTGCCTTGAAATAACCTTTCGCTTCACCATTTATCAATACTGAAAACCATGGAGAGCCAATACAACCTTTAATCCACTTGATCCAGTTTCTCCCAAAACCTCTTAGCATTAAGCAATCAAGAATGCAGTCCCAATCCACTTTGTCATACACCTTCTCAAGATCAAGTTTCACAAGGACCTCCGGGATCCCAGAAGATTTTTGTCTTCTACACACTCATTTACAAAAAGAATGTTGTCCACAATTTGTCTTCCTTTAGCAAAAGCAAACTAATTTGGGGAAATTAGATCTTCAAGGACTTCTTTAAGTCTATTGGCCAGAACCTTTGCCAAAATTTTGCATATGCTCCCAACCAAACTTATGGGTCTAAAGTCTTTAACTTCCAAAACTCCCCCTTTCTTAGGGATGAAGCATAGAAAGGTAGAGCTAAGGCCCTTGTTAACAATGGCATATGAATGGAAGTCCCTAAAAAACTCCATGAGGTCTGACTTTACAATTTCCCAACATTTTTGGAAGAAAAGGATAGGGAAGCCATTCGGCCCTGGAGCCCTATCACTGTCCATGCTGAAAATAGTCTTCTTGACTTCTTCCTCTTCAAAACTTCTTTCCAACCAATCCCTCTTTTCAGCTGAAAGGGTAGTGCCATCCCAATTAAATATTGTGAATTGATTTTCACTATCCTTGGAGTAAAGGTTTTTAAAGAAAGAAAGGAAAGCTTCAGAAATTTCCTCAGAATTCTCCACTTCTCTCTGATTAAGATTGAGCTTAGAAATAAAATTCTTCCTACTTCCCGAGGCATAGGTGTGAAAAAATCTGGAATTACTGTCCCCTTCTTTCAACCATCTCACTCTTGATCTTTGTCTTCAATATATCTCTTCCCTTCTAACTAGTTGCTCCCATTCTTTTCTTAATTCTGCTCTTTTATTTCTGTTTAAGGCATTGAGGGTCCCATTTTGCTCTCTATTGTCCAAGTCCTCTAATTCTGAAAGTATTCTTTTTTTCTCTTCTTCCACAGCTTTAAATTCTTCTCTTCCCCACGCTTTAAGATTTTTCTTCAAAGCTTTTAGTTTCTGAAGAAGTCTGAATCCAGCCCAACCCTCTACTTTGCAGTCTTCCCACCATGTTGCAACCTTTTTACTGAAATCTTTGTGTTGTAGCCAGAATCTTTCCAATATGAATGGGGTCTTTCTTTTAATTATTCTTTCGGTGTTCAGCAATATGGGCCAGTGGTCTGAGATACATCTTGGACGAAGTTCTTGACACAGATTTGGAAATCTCTCCAACCAATCCTGAGATAATAAAAATCTGTCAAGTCTACAGCTTATGGCATTTTCTTGCATGTTTGACCAGGTAAAAAGTCCATTGGTAAGAGGGAGATCACATAGTTGTGTCTGTCAATAAAATTAGAGAAATTTCTCATGCTTCTGGTTGGGGTTCTACCATTTGAATGTTTTGAACTGAACCTGGTGACATTGAAATCACCCACTAAACACCATGGTATGTCCTCCTCCTCATGCAGGGACTCCAACTCAGCCCAAAATCTCACTCTATCAGAGGGAGAGTTAGGACCATACACACCAGTGATGATCCAGCTGAAGTCATGTTTAATATTAGTGAACAGAACCGAGATTGAGAATTCACCTCTGTCAATCTCCAAGCCTGAAATTTCATCATCCTTCCATGCTAGAATGATACCTCCAGCGAACCCCACAGCTGGAACAGCAGTCCATTTTCTACCCCTTATTCCCCATATGGCTTTCATAAGTTTTCTATTGATGACTTCTTTTTTTGATTCCTGAAGGACAATTATATCTGGATTTTCTCTCTTCAATGTTTCTTTCACTAAGCTTCTTTTGAGCTGACCTCCCAAACCCCTAACATTCCAACTTAGTATCTTCATTGAGTCACTTTGACAGACTTCCCCTTATTCATCCTATTTCCTTTTGAGATGCGATCCCTTATACCCCACTGAAGCCTTTTTAGTTCTTTTTTAGGCCCTTTTTTTCTGTTCTCCTGGGCCTTTCCAGATATTTTCACCTCTTTATTAAGGATTCTCTCCTTTTAATATTCTTTGCCTTTTCTCACAATTCCCAAAGTTCCAGCTATATTGTTCATTCCCAAATTCTGTCTCCTTCTTGCCATTGCTTGGTGGAACAACTGTCTGAATTGGAACGATCTGCATTGGGTGGGATGGCAACTCATTTGAACCTGAAAGAGTGGAAGGGGAAAAAAGACATGAGATGTAGAAGCAGAGCAAGAAAAAGGAGGCTGAAGAGAAGACAGAACCGAATGGGGAGCGGGGGATTAAAATGCCAATAGAAAGATTTGAACTCATGACCTCTTGATTATTTATGTTAACTTGTTACCATTAATCTATCTTGTTATGGTCACTTGCATAAAAAATCAATGAAGTAACCATCTAGCCACTGCTTTTACATGTGTTTTAAATGACATAATATTATATATATATATATATATATATATATATATATATATATATATATATATTATTTGTATGACTCATGGTCAAGCCGTTTGACCCATGACCCAACAAGCATTCAAGTATTTTGTGCGGTCCAAGTCTTACAGTACAACATTGCCTCCAATAGCTCTGTCAATGTTTGAGAACATACCCAATTTACACCTAAGAGGTTTGAGGAAAAAACATCCACACCCTCCATATAGGATAGCAGTGAATAAAGAAACAACTGTTGCATTCCTCATGCAGGCTGCAGAAAACACACCTTGTATCAACATGGATGAATGGATGATGCCTCTTTTGCCAAGGTTGTCCTTTGTGAGGCATTTCCCCAACACAGCAAACCAGTAGAGAAAAAAACAAAACACTCATGAAGGAACTCCAGCAACGCAAACCAGATTGTGGGGGAATTTTGGACATCAATCCAAAACAGGATTTTCTTATACTTCTTTTTTCATTAAGATGAATTTTCATTTGTTTTTTATCAATAATTGATCATTTTATTAATTCAATTTAGGAAAAAAATATTACAAGCATTAGTGGGAGAGATAAAATGCTTTTATCTCCCCATACAACTTTCCTTACAATTGTGCCCAAAAGATTTGCTCCTTCCACACCCCTCGCTTGGCTAGTTTACCAACCATGCTGTTAGCTGTCCTTTGAACCCATTGAAGTCTCACTTCCATCTCTCCAGTCTGCCATAAGAACTTTTTTAGTTCATCATCCATAAAACCTTTCATTTATTGAATAGGTATATGAGGGACTAGCAACAACCAGTAATGATGAGAACACAGAGGAAGGAACAGTGGATGGGAATAGCACCTCTGAGGACCAATTTGTTGCCACTGTTAAAGAGATCTGTCAAGGAGACAAGGTCAGCTTCAATATGAAATTAGAGGCCTAATTTCTATATTTTCTCTAAACTCTATTGTTTTTTCCAATACTAATCACAGCATTCTCTTTGACTCTCATCTTTTTCTTTTATTGTTAGGTTCAAACTTCATCTTTTATGCAAATATCTAGAGACCTCGGCAAAGATAGTGCAGAAAAGAACTCTAAGGAGAAAGTTGCAAAGGAAGATGACAATGTTGAAGACATCTCCACCATAACCACTGAAGAAGAAGCATTTAAAGAAAGATCTAAGCAAGACAGAATGGAGGCAGTAAAGCACAGTCTAGAGGTCAGCTAGAAAAAAAAGGAACTTAATCCCTGACTTTACCATTGGTTTTAGTTTTAATTTCAACTTTCAAATTACCTTGCTAATAGGTTATAAAGAATATGGAAGCCATGCAACAGATTGGAACAACATGGTGCAAAGAGGAGACAGAAGAAGCAACCTCACATAAAGTTGAACTAGAAGAAGATAAGCTTGAAGTTACTTGCAATCTTGCTTCTGAAGAGAACATTCCAGAAACATATGAGATGAATTCAAGTAGCTTGGGAAGTCCTCAAGACAAAAATGTAAAGGTTAAAGAAAGCTTCAACATAGAAGAGAATGTAGGAGAGGAGATTCAAGGAGCAGAACAACTTGATGAAGGTGAAAATGGACAGGACATTACAAAGTCTGAAAAGCCAGTAGGAGAAACTAATACAGAAACAGAATTGGATGATAAAAATAATGTCAAGACCGGTGAAACAAAGATCAATTCTTGTAAATTTCCCTTAGATGAAAAAAATAATGAAAATGTTCAAGAATCTCCCAAAATGGTGTCACAAGAACAGAAGTTCAAACCAATTGAAAGAAACGAGGAAACAGGAGATCAGACTCCAGAAATAAATAAAGCCCAAGATGAGAACCTGGAAACCCCTGACAGTGCTAATACAAGAGAGCCCAAGATGTCTGATGACATCCTTGGAATGAAGTTAGAAGATATGGAAAAGCAGAGCACAAATGAAGAGCAGAATCCAAGAGAATCCGATTCAGGTAAGAAGGTTCAACAAGCCTCTGAACCAATGGGTGAAGATCTAAGTTGTTCCATGGTCCCAAAAACGAAAGAGACCACAATTCAGGAAGATATTGTGGTTGCCAAGGACCATGATACTGCATCTATTGAAGATCAAATGGCTACTCATAGCTTTCAAGGAGATGAAAAAGAAATCATGAATCTTAAAGAGAAAGGACCCACATTGGAGACAGAAGATCACATCGAGAAAAAACAGAATGTAACTGAGACCGTCAAGAACATTTTTTCAAATGAAAATGAAGAGGTCAGATGGTCAAACTTAGGGTTTTTATTTCTCCATGTGGTTTGATTGTTATGTTGAGAATTTATCTATTATGCAGGTGATTGAAAGAGAAGACAGAGCTAATGCGAGTTGGAATATTGAAAAACATATCATGGACGAAGAAAACACTGCTAACAAACTTGATTCCATATCACCTGGAGATGAAGCAGTTGACATCAACTCAAATGATGTAAATATTGTTAGCACAAGCTTTCATCTTCCCTCTTCAATTTTACTTTTTTATAATAACTAAGTTGCAAACTTGCAATATGTTAAATAGGTGAGGAACTGTGACCTTGTATCTACTAAGCTTGTAGTCAAAGAATCAGATGCAGCTTCTGAAGACAGCACAGAAGCAATGAGCTTAAAGGATGAGGAAGAAGTGGACAAAAACCCTAAAGAAACAGTTTACATGAGCTCAAATGTAAATATTGCAACACAAGTTCTCATCTTTCCCCCTTCAATTTTGCTACTATCTTTATAATAACTAAGTTGCAATATGTTAAACAGGTGAGGGACAGTGATCCTGTATCCACTAAGATTGTAGTCAAATCAGATGCAGCTGCTGATGACAGCACAGACACAATGAGCTTAAAGGATGAGGAAAAAGTCGACAAAAACCATGAATCATCTCCTCTTACAGAGCAATCAAAAGAAGAAACAAGAGAAAAAGAAAGCAGCAAGAAGCAAATGAGTCTCTCCTCTTTGGTGCCTAAGGAGTCTGAAGCAAAAAATAAAGAGGTCTGCTAAGAAGAAAACAACAATTCCCATTTTCATTTTCACTTCCCTGCCTTGTTTCACTTTTCTGCTTCCAATTGAAGCATCAACTTTTAACCTTCACGCAGGAGTTTGAACAACTTAAGATAGTTGATGCAAGTGAGCAAACCGAAAAACAGGTGGTAGATGAAGAAGGCACCATTATCTCCCTCCCTGAGGAGTCAATTGGAGAAGTAGCAGTTGAAGAAATCCTTCAAAAATCCAAATTGGAGAGCATAGGGGAGGTCAGCTTGAAAATAAAATTTAAAACTCAATCTCAGAATTTTTTCTTTTTCTAGCATCAACCTCATATAGCTGGTAATTTGAAAATTTATATCCTTTCCCATTCTTTTGACATCTTTTGTTATATGAAATTTCATCCATTAAATAGGCACTTGAGGAACCCACAAGCAGTGAAGAAACGGCTAAAGAGAGCTTTACAGAAGACAAATTGGCACCTGATGGAAAGGTGAGCTTGAGTATAGAATCTGAAACTTAATAGGACCTTTTTCGTTCTTACTTCCATCTCTTTTCCTAAGGGATAATTTGGAAGTCCATGTCCTATTTCTTTGAGTTTATTTTCTTCTACTGTTTTTCGACAAAGTTGTTTTTATTTTTTTTTGTAAAACAGGTAAACGAGGGACTGCCAGCAATCAATAATGTGGAGAACACAAAGGAAAGAATAGTGAAGGGGAATAGCAACATCAAGGACCAATCTACTGCCCCTGATAAAGAGATCAATCAGGGAGACAAGGTCAGCATGGACATGAAATTAGAAGCTTAATTTCTATATATGTCTTTGGGCTCTAATTTTCTCCCAATATTAATCATGGAATTCTCTTTGACCCCCCTCCCGTTTTCTTTTATTCTAGGTTCAAGCTTCGACTATTATGCAAGTATCTGGAGACCTTGACAAAGATAGTGCAGAAAAGAATTTTGAGAACCAGATCACAAAGGAAGATGGCACTGTTGAAAATACCTCCATCATATCCACTGAAGAAGAAGCACTTAAAGAAAAATCTAAGCAAGGCAGAAGGGAGGAAGGAAAGCACAGTGTAGAGGTTAGCCAGAAAATAAATAGGAACTTAACCTCTGACCTTACTCTAACATTTTGGTTTTAGTTTTAACTTCAATTTTGAAACTAACTTGTCAATAGGTTAAAGAGAATGAGTTAGAACCTGCACAACAGAACATTGAAGTAACAGGGTGCAGAGAGGAGACAAAAGAAGCAACACCACAGGAAGTTGAACCAGAAGAAGAAGAGCTCAATGTTGCTTACAAGCTTGCTTCTCAAGAGAATATTCCAGAAACAGCTGAGATGAACCCAAGTAGCTCAGAAAGCCCAGAAGACAAATATGTAAAAGCTATGAACATCTCCTACTTAGATGAGACTATGGGAGAGGACATTCAAGGAGCTGAACAACTGGATGAAGGTGAAGATGGACAGAATATAACAAAATCTGAAAAGCTAATGGGAGCAACTAATACAGCATCAGAATTGAATGATAAGAGTAATGAAAAGATCAATGAAACAGAGAACACTTCTGGTAAGTCACCCTTAGATGACAAAATTAATGAAATTGTTCAAGAATCTTCTTTGATGGCATCACAAGAACAGGATCTCAAACCAATTGAAGGAAACAACGAGACAAAAGATGAGACTCCAGAAATAAATAAAGCCCAAGATGATAATTTGGAAACCCCTGACAATGCTACTACGAGAGAGTCCAAGATGTCTGAGGACATCCTTGGAATGCAATCAGAGGATATGGGAAAAGAGAGCACAAATGAAGAACAGAATCCAAGAGAAGTTGATTCAGGTAACAAGCTCCAACAGGCCTCCAAACCAATGGATGAAGATCAAAGTTGTGCCACAGTCCTAGAGACCACAATTCAAGAAGATATTGTGGATGCCAAGGACCATAATAATACTGCATCTATTGAAGATCAAATGGCTACTTATAGCTTTCAAGGGGATGAAGAAGAAAGCATGAGTCTTGAAGAGAAAGAACCCACACTAGAGATAGAAAGTCACACTGATAAAACAAAGAATGCAACTGAGACCATCAAGGGAATCCTTTTAAATGAAGATGAAGAGGTCAGATGATCAAACTTATGGGTTTTATTTCTCCCTTTCTCAATGTTTTCTGTGTTATGTTGAAAATCTGTATGTTATGCAGGTGACACAAGGAGAAGACAGAGGTGATGAAAGTGAGAATATTGAAAAATATATTGACACAGAAAACACTGCTAAACAACTTGATTCAATATCACTTGGAGATGAAACATTTGATGTGAGCTCAAACATAAATATTGTAGCACAAGCTTTCATCTTTCCTCTTCATTTTTCCTATTCTTTTTATGATAACTAAGTTGCAACATGTTAAATAGGTGAGGGACTGTAATCTTGTATCCACTAAGCTCATAATCAAAGAATCAGATGCAATTTCTGATAACAGCACAGACATAATGAGCTTCAAGGATGAGGAAGAATTGAACAAAAACCATAAATCTTACCCTCTTACAGAACAATCAAAAGAAGAAACCAGAGAAAAAGAAAGCAGCGAGAAGCCCATGAGTGTCTCATCTTTGATGCCAAAGGAGTCTGAAGAAAAGACTAAAGAGGTCTAATAAGAAGAAGAAAACAACACTTCCCATTTTAATTATTTCACTTTTCTTCTTCCAATTGAAACTTCAACTTTTAACCTTCATGCAGGAGTGTGAGGAACTTAAGATGGTTGTTGCAAGTCAGGAAACTGAAAAACAGATGCTAGATGAAGAAGGCACCATTATCACCCTCTCTAAGGAATCAAGTGCAGAAGATGCAGTTCAAGAAATATCTCAAGAAGCCAAAACGGAGAACATAGGAGAGGTCAGCTTAAAATAAAATTTGAAAATCAATCTATGAAGTTTTTCTTCTTCTCACATCAACTTTATATAGGTGATAATTTGAAAATATATATCCTTTTCCCATTCTTTTGACATCTTTTGTTATATGAAATTTCATCCATTAAATAGGCACATGAGGAACCTGCAAACAGTGGAGGTAAGGCCACCAAGAAAATGATTGTTAAGGAAAGCAGTGCTGTTAAGGACCACTCAACATTAACTGTTAAAGAAAGCTCTCAGGAAGTTGAGGTTAGCTTTAACAAGAGATCTGATGCTTGATATTTGACCTTTTCATTCAAATTCGCTTATCTTTTTTTATGTAACTAAACTGTTTTCTTATTCAAATATCATATCTTTTTTGTTTGTGTGTGTGTGCATATATATGCTTACTTTCTGTGTTTGTCATGTGTTTATATGTGCCTTTGATTTCTGTAAATTTGAAATTTCAATTATTATGCAGAAGCATGTGGTACTATCAACAGACAGTTCAGGTGAGAAAACAGAAAAGCATATCATAGACAATGAAGTCACCATAAATGACACCTCTGAAGTACCTACAGAGGAAGAAACAGATAAAAAGGGCTTTCATGAATATGAAGAAGAGGCCAAAAAACCTGAAAATGTAAGCATGAATTCATACATACATACATACATCAAAGAAGATTTTTTTTTGGATAATATATAAAGTGTGACTCTTAATCATTCATTTTATTCTGTATTAACTTTCAACAGGTTCAGGAATTTGAATTAGAAGCCACAGAGCAGAACTTTGAAGCAACAAGTGACACAGAGCAGACAGAGATAATAGCAACTTCAATGAATGAGGAAGAACTGCAGAAACAAAACAGAGAGGATTTGGAGAGAAGCAAGAAGCTTGTCATGTGTGAGGAGCAGATTGAAGAGGATTTAGGGAAAGAAGAGAACAAAAATAAAAAAATAAATATGGCAACCATCACCATGGTGAAAGAAGGGTCAAACTTGCAGGAAGCCGAACAAGGAAGTATGTATGGTGCTTCTGACTCTGATTCTGAAGATAAAAATAGAACAACAATTGAAACAAAGTCAACTAGCCCAGAGAACCAACATGTTGGACATGTGAACCTGGAGAAGACAACCAATTTAAGTTTGAACATAGACAAGGAGATCCTAGCAGCAGAAGAAAATCTTGATACAGATGAAAGTGAACAGAGAATAAAGTGTGAAACACAGGAAGGAGCTTCTGATATGGTACCGCTTTTTGAAAACCAGGTTATTGAAATGACTGCTCAAACAGAGAACACTGCTAGTAAAGTTCTCTCAGATGACACATTGGAAGAGAAGTTTCATGAATCTTCTGTATCAGAAATGAAAGAAAAGGCACTCAAGTCAATGAAAACGAGTCAGGGTATAAATGATGAGGTTCCAATAGAAAATGAAGCCCAAGATATGAACCTGGAAACCACTTTATTTTGCAACACTACAGAAGATATGTACCCACAGAAAGAGGAGCCCAAGAAGCTTGAGGAATTCATTCAAAAGAAGACTCAGGATATTGAGAAGGATAGTTCAAAAGAAGGGCTTCAGGAAGATGGGGGCATAAAGCTAAACAGACCCACTGAACTAGATTCTGAAGAGTGTATCTCTGAGTTTAAAAATGATGCTATTCAAGAGATGGAGAGAACTAATGAATGCACTGAGCCTAGTGCTTATAGACAGCCAGAAATACAAAAAGATGAGGAGAGTTTGGTGGAAAGCTTAGAGAAGGACAAATCAGATGGTGGACAGCCATTGGATGAAGCACCTGAAGATCTTGAGAAAACTGATCTGACTGCAAACATTGAAAAGGATATCATACACTTGGAGAAAGAGGATGATCATGTTAAGAATGTTGAAGAAAGTTTTGAGAACATTCCCGGTGAAGGTGACCTTGAGCACATAATTATGTCAAGGACAGGAAATGACACTGATGAAATAAAAGAGGCTTCTGATAGTGCAAAAAATGAAAGTAATCTGGAAGAGGTCAGTGAAACATAATCTGAATATTTCAATTACTTCCTTAATGTGTTCTCCATTTTATTCAACAGATATCAAATTCTTTAATAACATAGCATCTTTTCAGCAGAATTTTGGAGATGATGATCCATGTGAGAAGATTGAAGAGGCCTATGAATCACTGCCTGGAGATCAAGGCAACCAGATATTCCCCAGAAATGGTGAGGACTGTGAGGTTAAGGTCCACAATACTCTGTGCTTCAAAGATCAAGTTGTTAACCAAAACTTTCAAGCAGATGAAAAGGTTGCCATGATTCTTGAGGAAACAGGATCCAATTTGGAGGCAGAAGATCGCACCAAGAAAACAGAAGATGCAAAAGAGACCATGATGGATGGCATCTTAAATGACAGTGATAAGGTCAGATAGGTCAAACTTCTTTTAGTTTCCATTTCCCTTCTTATTTTGTTTGATATGTTGAATCTTTGTCTACTGTACAGATGCCTGAGGGAAATGACAATGCTGATGCAAGTGAGAGCACTGAGAAACAGACATCTCTTGGAGATGGAGTACTTCATGAGGTCAGCTAAAACTTTGAACATTGGTGCATAATGTCTCAAAGTTCTACCTTTTTTATGAATAAAAGTTCTACCATTTTTTTCCATTACTCTAATCTTATTCATTTAACAGATCACTAAAGAAAATGATGAGAAGACAGAAGCAATAAACTTGAAGGATGAGGAAGTTCCAATTAACAAGCCTGAAGCTTCTCCTGTTACAGAACTATTAGAAGAAATGATAACACAAAAACAAAGTACTGAGAAGTTTGCAGATGGGTCATTGTTGGTCTCTGGTGTGTATGAAGGAACAATTAAAGAGGAGATTTTGGAGGGAGCAGAGAAAAGTAATGAAAAGCTTGATGATGCATCTGTTATGACAGTAACAGAAGAGACAAGTTTAGAGAAGAGTGAATCAGAAGCTGAGAGGACTGTAGAGGCCTCTGGTGTTGGTTCTCAAGAGAAGATCTCAGAAATAGTTGAAAAAACTGAAACTAGTTTACAGCATGGAGAAATCAAAAGTGTGAAGCTTGATGAAAACTCCAATCCTGTGCAACCAGTTCTCACCATTGAAGCTATGGATGCAGAAAAGGAGGATGTCATTGTGGAAAACCTGGTTGCAGATGAAATTGAAGAAACCAACAGGTTTTCTGATAGAGTATCTGAGTCCAATGATCAAGGTGTTGAGGTAATTGCTGAACCTCAAAGCACAACTGAGACTAGCCCACAGTATGAAATCAGAAGAGTGGAGCCCAATGAAAACCCCAACCCTGTACCTTGGCTACAGTCTAAAGAAGCCAACAGTGTGAAGTCTGATGAGAACTCCAATCCATTGCCTCCACTACATCATGAGGAAGCCAAAATTTTGGAGAATGATCAGAAATCCAATCTTGTGACTCCACTTTCAACCATTGAGGGTAAGGATGACAAAAAGGATTATCTTCTAGTGGAAAACATGGGCGAAGATAAAGTCAAAGAAGAAATAAGTAAGTCTTCTGATACAGTATCCCAATCCAAAGATCAAGTTTTTGAAACAATTACCGAATCTGAGATCACAGCTGATCAGACTCCTTTAGCTGATGAATCAGAAGCAAAGCTTCAGGATCCATACGCATTTGTTTTGGAACCGGAGGTTGCAATGGCAACCTCAATTGAGAAAATAAAAGACAAGATGTTTAAGGAATATGAAACCATGGAAGAGAAGAGTTCAGATTTTCCTTTTATCATGGAGACATCAAAAGAGACAACCTTTCAGAAAAAAGAGATCAGGGATCCTGAAGTAGTGTTGACAGTGGGAATTGAAGGTACAGAGAATCAGAGCTTAATTGAAAAGATGTGCTTGCAGAGAGAAGAACCCAGGAAACTTGCACAAGCATATAAAAAGGGGCTCGAAGACATAATGGAGAGTCCAAACACAGAATCCAAGGAAAAAGTAGTCCAGAAGCTGGACAAATCTTTGAAAATAGACATTGAAAAACAATTTTTTGAGACAAAAGATGCTCATTCACTCTTGGAGAGGGAAAAAATTACAGTAGTGAATGAACCCAGTGAATGTAGTGAACATCAGACTCCGGAGGATGAGGAAACCTTGGAATCAAACTCACAGAAGGAAGAATCAGAACGCCAGAAGCTTGAAAATACCTTCAGTGAAGTTTTTGAGGGACCTGAAACAGGTGGTGTAAGAGCAGACACTGAAAGAGGTATCCTGGAGAAAGATGGCTGCAATGAGAACTTTGAAGAACATTCTGAGGAAGAGAGAAAGGTATGTGAAATAAACAGTGTTATCATAGAGAAAACACACACACACACACACACAGGTAGAGCATGCCTTCCCCTCTCTTCATCACTAAAATAAACCCTTAACTGGTCCTCCTTTCTTCTGCATTTGAATTTTACTAATCTAGTATCTGTGAATCAGAATCAGAATTTGGATGCAATCAATCCGCACGAAAAGATTAATACTGCAGAACTAGAGATCACAAATGAGAACCTCAACCTTGAGAAGCTTGAAAAGGTTTCTCAATCTGTCCCCAAAATCCAGATTGATCAAATACTTGCCAACACAGAGAAAAACAAAAATAAGGAAGATGGAGTCCATGTCATAGACCAGAGTACTGTATTGGTTGAAGAAAGTCAGCATCTTGAGAAGGCTGAACAAGATCAGTGTGAGGAAGAAAATGAAGTAAATGACATTGCAAGAGGGGAGGAAGAGGTCATTTGGACTATAAGAATTGACTTTATTTAGTTCTCTCTCTCTCCTTCCCCTCCATTCTCTTAGTATTTCTTACTACTTTCAGTTAGCTAAGTCAAATCTCTATGCAGGTGTCTGAAATGATTGAGCATCACACTCCGAGTGAGAAGGTTGCAGAATGGATACCTGAAGAAAAGGGAGTATTAGAGGACCAACACCCTTCATGTGTCACTAAAGAAGTGGCTAAAGAGGATAATCAAGAAGGAAAAGAAGAGGTAAAGAAGGTTGAAGAGGATGCAACTGCATTGGAGCATGAAGATCAGATTAAAGAATTGGAAGGTGTAGAAGATCATAAAGAGAAAATAAATGAAGTAAGACTAACATGCGAAAATTCCAAGGAAGAGGTCACATGGAACATAAGAAATGAAACTTCATTTAGTTTCTTCCATATCCTATTTTTCTTTTCATGTGTGTGCAGTTTGTAATATTGAGGCTTTACCATTACAGGCATCCAAGGAACTTGAGGATGTGAATGCAAGTGAGAACACTAGAAAAGTGATTGCAAAGGAAAAGAGAGCTGTCCTGGACTCTTACCTAGTTCCTCTGGGAGAAAAGATATGTAAAGAGATGCACGATGAAAAGGAGGAAGAACAAGTTCTAAAGGTGGCAATTAAATTGGATCACAAAGATCAGATTTACAACGTGGAGATTGAAGACGAACTAAGAAAGAAACTAGATGAAGCAAATGAGAGTGCAAAGTGTGAAACATTAAATGAAGAGGTCTGTTGGTGTATAACAACTCAAATATCATCTGTTCTGTGTATCCTCAAGTGCTGTTAAGTTGAAACTTTATCTCTTTGTACAGGTGTGTAATGAAATTAACAATGCTAAAGCAAACGAAAAAATTGAAAAGAAGATTAAGGTGGAAGAGCAAGCTCTTAAGGAAACTTCCACGGCTTTCAGTGAAAATGAAACAATCAGAAGCCAACAAGAGGATGAAAAAGAGGGCAAGAAGATTCAGGATGCAACTAAATTGGCCTCTGGAGATAAGAATGGTGAAGAAAGAGGCAAAAAAGATATGACAGGCTACAGTATTGCAAATGAAGAGGTCAGTTCCCAGAATACAAGTTTAGACCTTCCAGCAGTGGGTCTTTGACTGTCATAATACACTTTCATAAAGTTGCTTTTTTTCTAAAAACAAATTTTACCAAAAACGTTTCCTAAATTTAGTGGCCTATTAATACCTAACTATAAAGGTACTAAAAAATAAGAATCCCTCTCTAATCATGGCCAAAAGGTACAATCTTATGTTGGTTAAATGGTGGCTAATCAAACATACAACCTGATGGCTGGATTTCTTTTTTTTTTTTATGAATGAAGAAATTTGTTAGTTCAGAAAAAACAGTACAGGACTGGATTTCATTTTTTTTCTCTCTCTCCTTCCCTAGTCTTGTATAAATCAATTAAAATGTTCACCCTCTAATGCAGGTCAAAAGCTCTCACTTTGTATTGGTGGAACAGAGGTTAGAAACTACAGGTTCTATCAACCAGACAGGAACTGTGGCCATGGAGGACAAGCAAGAAGTACAAGTCAAAGTAGGCAACAAGCCAGAAGAACTCTCTGGAGTTGTA
This sequence comes from Nelumbo lutea, assembly GCF_056320005.1. NCBI lineage: Eukaryota > Viridiplantae > Streptophyta > Magnoliopsida > Proteales > Nelumbonaceae > Nelumbo > Nelumbo lutea. Next base: position 9,275,419 of record NC_142687.1, read on the forward strand.
TCTAAAATATCAGTTCATGAAAGAATGAAGAAAAAAGAAGATCACTCTGAAAGCAGAATTGAAGATACAAGCTCTCAAAAAGACCTTACTGAAGCAGAAAATCTTAAGAGCACTTTTTCTCACAGAGAATCTAGTCCAAGTGGCATTAATGAATACTTGCACAAAAAAGACACGGAGGTTCTAACCAGTGACCCTAGCAATCCATCTCTCACCAAGGCTTCACAAGAAAAAGCACCAGAAAATAGAGGCAAGATGGCAAGAGATGAAGAGGTAATAAGACAGTCGGTATTTGTCAAACAAGCAGAAGTTGAACTGAGCATCCCAAGAGACGTAAAAGAAGAAAACATTAATGATAAGGTGAGCCTTAACACCACAGAAATTGAAATTTTAAAAACATAGGGAATACTATGAGAAAGTTTCTAACACTCCCCTGTTCTGCAGGCTCCCATAGAAGAAATTCTAAAGAAGGAAGGCAAAGAGAAGTCTGAAGATGGCAAGATCCATGAAACAATATGTACAGACCAGAATGGCGAAACCAAAGTTCAAGAAAGGGAAGACCAGTTTGTTGTCTTATCTACTGAACAGGCAACTGTAGGGAGGTGCATTAGAGATGACACCGAGGAGCTTGATGCTGCTTCTAATTTTGTACTCAAACTCAAAGAGAACAGCCATGTGAAGACTGATTTGGTGTCTGAAGCACAGATTCAGACAAATGAAGAAACAGAAAGCACAAATATAGAGGATGCCGGTAGTAGAAATCAGAATCTTGATCTTTCATCTGATATCCAGCATCCAGCCAAAGAGATACCAACAATAGATGGCACTTTGAATGTTCCAGAAGTCATTGAAATCTCCCAGAACATTGAGATACTCGAAGAGGCCTCTGGTGGAATATCTCAAGAAAGGATCTTGAGAAAAGAAGCTTCAGTTAAGAGCACAGGGACAAAGATTCCAACTGAAGACAGAAACATTACATCTGTGCCACAGCATACTATTGAGAAGACCTTACAAGAAGCAGAAGTGACAAATCAGAGACCTGGAGAAATTTCAGGAACTGAGCCAGAAGAGAAGGCAGTGGAATATGGAACAAAGAATGGAGTGGTTGATGAAGCTGGAGAAACAATTGAAGAGGTCAAGCCTTCAGATACAGATAAGGTTTCATTATCTGATCTCCTACGGAGACCCACAAAAGAAACTTTGCAGATGGTTGCCCAGGATACAAAGCCGCCAGGCAATGATGACCAATTGGAAAATAAAGAGGAACAAACCATGCAAGTGGAAGAAGAAAAAACAGATGAAGAAGAGAAAGATGATGAGGAAGAAGAAGATGAACACAGAAAGGCAGACTTAGGTTCTGATGCCCCACTCCTGGTAGAAGCCTCTAGAGATGTGGATGCTAAACGAACCCATAAAAAATCTCATAACATACTGTCAGGTGTTGGGTCCAAGGTCAAGCACTCAATTGCCAAGGTGAAAAAAGCAATCACTGGTAAGTCCTCCCAACCAAAGCCAGCATTTCCCAAATGAGCGAGCAGATGACTGTTGGCAGTTGAAACCAAGTGAATGGAGGATCTAATTTGAAATCATTTCAGTGGTATATTTACTAGTAGTATTTTGTTGGTCTGATGTTTTCCTGAGGTCTGAGCACAGTACTTGTACATTTTCTGTTTAAGTGTCAACCACCATATTGTATGAGTGTATTAGCTGTAGTTTGTGCATACAACTACATAGGCACCTTCTACACTATTTATTCTATTATTGCAACTGTCAGATAGAACTTTAAAAGTTTTAAGTTAATAAATTTAGTGAAAATTTCACTTTAGTACCCTAAACTTTGGGTGTAGTGTCAAGTTAGTACTTAAACTTTTGGATATGTCACTGTAGTATCTAAACTTTCAAAAAGTGTCAAATTGGTCCCTGCCATTAAACAATCATCAGTTATTTATTGAAAATGTTAAAACTACCCTTCAAAATAAGACATTGTTCATTGTGTTCTACTTGAAACTGAACCGGTTGAAGTGTTGAAACCTGCACTACGGAAGCCTATTTAATTGGGGTTGGAGCAGTAGTACTTTGGTAAAAGATTCAAAGAGAGGACAGTGATACTTCTACTTCATCCGAATTCCAACTTTCAAGCTGACAGTATCAAAGAACTAAAGACAAACTCAAAACCCTTCCATCCGACATGTCCACCATGCCGGACTTACTTGTTTGGTCATCGTAAAATACAAGGTGATTAAACAAATTGAAAAAGTGAATTCCACATCCTAAAACCCTCTTCTTGGTTCTTTCGTTCTTTCCCCTTCCAATTTCCAACCATTTTTCTCCCGACGCGGACTCAGAATACCGCCCAGGATTTTCAAGACTGGCTCGGCCTCTCTTTCATCCTCTCCTCTCTCGCCTTTCTCTTCTCCAGTCGTTCATTCTTCAGCTGGTAAGGCGTAAGAGAGGACTAGTCCGTTTTTGCATTTATTCTATGATTTTGTTATTCTCTTTTATTTTTAGTACTATTTTGTTTTTTTCTTAGTTCATTTCATGGAGAATATTCAGTTCATCAAATGAGGGGAGGATCTAGCTAGCTTCCTCTGTAAGGCTAGATTGGCATTTGAGTTTCTTTGTACACTAACAAGATAATGGAGGAGCTTCAGAGGGAAAACTCTCATGGATGCTCCTCCTCTTCTTCCATGCGGGTTTGATCTGTAAAACGAAACCTTTAGCCATCTTCAATGCTTTTTCTCTTATAAGATTTTGGGCCTTAGGGCTAGTATTTCCAGTAAAATTCAACTGGAGTAAGGCGAAGATAATGAAAAGTCTCCTTACTAGCATGTTGCCTGTTAGGGCTCCGATCCCCCAAAGTCAAGATGAGGTCGAATATTCGTTTGCTATGGAGTATCATGGTCCTCCTGTCACTTGCGATCTCCCTCGAGCAGTGCCGATTGACATCAAATGGATCCCGACCGCTACTGTGGTTACTCCGACCACTCATTGTGCCAGATCCTTCTATCAAGAACTCCAAAGAACTAACCCTAGGTTTTGACAAGATTGTTTCTCCCACATCCGTGATCGCCTTTGACCAGAGAGATAGAGGTGGTCCTGATTGTGGATTATCAGGTGAATTTAGTAGCTCAGGCACGTTAGCATTCTCAAGAGTTGAAGGGGGTAACCGCCGCCTCTGTTCGTTTCAAACAAAGGAGGAAGATGAATAGTGCCAAACAGTAGAATTGACAGGGAGTCGGGTAGAAGATAAGGGTAGTTTTGACATTTTTAATAATTAACTGACGATCAGTTAATGGCAGGGAGTCAGGGTTATGCAGTTCGGGTACTGACTTGACACTGCTCCAAAGTTCAGGGTACTAAAGTGAAAATTTTCCATAAATTTACTATAGAAGCATATAGAATAGATTGGAAAGGCAGGGACAGAGAGCAACTACGAGACGAAAAATAAACAATACGAGAAAAAAATAACGGAAGAACGAGACGACGCACTCTTTGTTTTCCAGGTGAGAAAAACGTGACGACTCATTCCTTCACCAAAATAACGAATCAAAGACATCCATGAGCCTTCGTAAAACTTGCTCATCCCGAAATCCTCACCATCCATTACTTCAAAGAACAATATGTTTCAGAAGTAGAAGCACTAATTGAATTTCCATGGCTACAAAATTGAAAGTATTATATGCACATTGACTAACAGAACTGGAATGCATGAAAAATGGATCAGTTTTGAGCTCGGTTTTCTAGCATAAACACTAGAAATGTATAAACAGAACAATCCCAATAACTATTGGGAAGAAATCATTCAACGTAATACCTATTTCACATGCTCCGCCTTTTACTCGTTAAGGGAAGAAACGCATGCACGCCCTTCCAAATTTTCTACCCACTCTCAGTCATCTCTATATCATAATAGAGATGTATGGCTCCAATTCACGGCGGATAGAGAGAGGGTAGTAAAAAGGAGTAGGACTCGAGTGGCCGGAGGGAAGGAGTTAGGGTGAGAAATTAGAGAACAAACCTCGAATTCTTCAGTTGAAACCTTTTCTTGTTTCGGTTCTTCAATCTGGATTCGCTATATCGATTTCCAGCATCCAACACCTATTTACTTGCCTGATTAATCAACACCGTTCAGTTATTGGAGCAAGTCTTAGAAGTTGGAACGCTCACCCTCTGATTGAAGCCTAAAAGTAATACAAGCGGCGTACCGAAAGCTCCCTGATCCAATGGTCCACGATCACTAAGCAATAAGCAGGAGTGCAGGATGCCGGTCCATACTGTCGGTCATAATTTTAATAGTGAAGGGCATAATTGTCTTTGTAGCTTGTAACTTACAATTTATTAGAAGCCCCCTGAAGGACAGAAGGAGGGTAACGCTGGAGGAAGCACTCGCCGAGGAAAGGGATACAGATTCTTCTTTCCGCTTGAAATGAAATCAGTTTCCCATGGCTTCATTTCCCACCAAATCCGACCGTTAGGCTTACCCGCTTTTCAAGCTTCCCGCCTCCCTTCCTCGTCAACCCTTCTAAACATAAAATTGTTTCGCAAAAATCTTCCAAATCCAAGTGGTTTCCGGGCATTAACTGTCAATGCTCGACAGACCCATTCCTCCGACGCAAAAACCAAGACGCAGGATGACGGCATCCCCATCGATCTCGTCAAGGTCCTTGTGAAATTCAAGTCCAGGTACAATTACATCAGAGTTCTTGAAGTTTCTAGAAAGGCCGATCACCCGTTTGCAGGGTCCAGACTCCTCTTACTCGATGATCCCGGAAACATCCACAGCATATCCTTCCTCTTCAAGTTACTTACCAACACTTACTTCGATGTCTTTGCTACTCTCCCACCAATTTTGCCTCCGGGGCCCTTGGGCATTCTTGGTTTTGGAGCAGGTTCCGCCGCCCGTTTGATCTTGGAACTGTACCCAGAAGTCGAAGTTCACGGCTGGGAGCTTGACCCGTCTGTGATTTCGGTGGGTCGAGAGTATTTTGGTCTTTCCAAGCTCGAAAAACAGAACCCACAGAAGCTTTTCATTTATATAGGAGATGCAGTGAAAGCCAGCGTTAGAGATGGGTTCTCGGGGATTTTGGTCGATTTGTTCGCCAAGGGCAGTTTGGTTACCGAGCTTCAGAATCCAAAGACATGGGAGAAATTGAAAAGAAGTTTGAGAAAAGGGGGAAGAATTATGGTTAATGTCGGAGGAAGTTGTGTGGAAGCCGAGGATCCAAGAAGAGACGGGAAATTAGTTATGGAAGAGTCTTTAAAAGCGATGCATCAGGTCTTTCCGGGCCAAGTGTTTGTTTTGAATCTTGGAAATAGGAAGGATGACAGCTCGATCGCTCTGACGGGTGAGCTGCCTGATCCCAGTCTGTGGAAACAGAAATTACCTTTATCCTTGAGATGTTATGTGGATATGTGGGTTCCTTTTCATGGATAGTATGATTTGTTCGTGTTCTCTGTCTGTGGAGCTTTGTGTTGTATCCTACAGATATGTTGGGATAATGAATGATTTAGCAATATTTAACTTCGTTCTTTTTTTCATTCGTGTTTCACAAAATACGCATTTCCTCGGGCAAAATCAATTTATTCACGTCTTTTCTATTAACCCTTCTATGTGTTTATGCCGGGACCGATTGTCAAAATTCTTACTAGTATCTTAAGTTGTTATAGTTGTTTTTGTGGGAAAAAGTGCCTTTTTGCCAAGTTAGCACTAGCGTTGTTTGAGGGTTATTTTGGGAGATTTGCACAAACACACAGAACATTAGAAAGAGATTCAATGGCTGTTTTAAGGATATTGTTGCCAGGTCTGCAACTGCAAATACCTTCTTAAGGTTATTCTGGGAGACTTGGTGCAACCATCAAAGGATGAAAGGAATCAGGTGCAAATTTGGAAATTAGTACCAATTGCACAATGACGGTTCATCAAAGTAGGCTATTATGCTTAATGTTCCATGCATGCTGCACTTGTTTGAATTTGATTTTGAATTGATTTCTGAAGCTAGAAAATGGACACTTCTTTAAATGGTGTTTGGTTCCATTGCCGTTTATCTGAAAAACACCACACCACATAAGCATCTCCACCAATAGACTTTGAAATGTTGTTTAATTAAACCATTTATTAAATAAATGTTTTTCTCGGGTTGTATGAAAGCTCTGTTAGGAAAAATGTCTTTTCTATGTTCCCCCAACTTTTGGGCGTTTTTTCACTATGCAGCTTATGTGCTGCCTAGCTGTCAAAAGAACACTAAAAAATGTTTTTCAACCTTTTTTTTTTGTTTCTCAAGGAAGATGTACAAAACGTTTATTTAATAAATGGCAATGGAACTAAACAACCCCTTAGTCTTAGCTTCAGAAATTTCCTTTTGACTTTGTTTCCTACATGATTGTTTTCTACCAAAAAAATCCCCATGATTGGTTAAGGACAACTCCTTTTGTATCATGAAGGCAAACAATAAACCAGATGATTCACAGCCAATATACTTTACAAAAACAAGGACAGATTTATTAACCCAAAGATAGGATAAAGTGTAAAAGGTTAATAATAAGTACATTAATTAATTTCAAGAGCTGGAGAAAATAATAAAAATTGGGATATTTAGAGTCTCTTTACATCCATGAATAGCCTCTGTGGTCTTCGTATTACTCCATGAACTCATCATTGAACTTCTTGAAACTGGCCATGATTGCAGGCATATCTTCTTCAGCTGGCAAAATGGTTGTCCTTAAGTGGAAGGCCCTATAAAAGAAGCAAATGAATCAACCACATTTCAAATTAATTTGTTGCAAGAAATGAAAATATAAATGCCCCTTGGATATACACAACAAGATCTCTCAAAAACATATAAGAGACCCAAGCATCTTCGAGAGAGCACAAGAATATCTCAAGAAAACAAAACAATTAACAAGTACTCTTCTTTCTGGCCAAAACCTGAACCGGGGACCGTGGAGATGCCTGTTGCTTCCAAAAGTTTGAGACAGTAAAAAACATCAGGAACTTTTCCAGCCCTTTTGGCAGCTTCAATTGCCTTTGGTGGTAGACGCATCTGTGGGAAGGAATACATAGCCCCTGAAACCGGTATTTTAATAAGTAGCCGATATCTCAAGATTAAGGAAATATATCACAAACTGTAAGAAGATACTAATGTGTAAAATGGAAGAAGGATTGCCCTGAAATTGTTATTTACCTTCTGTGAAGTTGCAAACAACATTTTTACAGCTGTTGAATCCATCAGTGACAATGTGTGCTCTTCTTCTTAAGGCTGCATTTGGAAACGATGCAAATGGAGTGTAAATCCCGGTTCAGGGTAAATTTGCACTCTGGTTCACTTTTCCCTGTGTTTGGCAACATTATATTCATGCATTGACAAAATGACAGACCAATGCATATTTACATTGATAATAAGATGTAAAAGTACACCAATAAAAAAAAGTAAATTTGCATTCAAGTGGGCTTTTGATAAAAAAAGCATATGCTTTATTGAAATTCATATTTGCATCCATTACAGCTAAAAGTCTGTTTGTTAAGAAGATAAATTTGTCAGTGCAAAATTAACCCAAGTTTGCAATTTATATGAACCGTTTTACACTCATATTTGCATTCACACTTATTTACATCGTTTCCAAACACAGCCTAATGAATCAAGGGTAGCTTTGCTGCATATTTTGTAGTTCAAAATTCAAATATGTATTTAGTTCATTGTCAAATAATAGAATGCTAACTGGAACTGTATGGTGACACATTCATCAGTCCAGCCCATGAGAATTAACATTCCCAAAATTGAAATTAAGCAGACAACATGACCATCCAATCAATCGCATCCTCCAGATGGGAAAAAGAAATAGTGAAAGATGAAAAACTGCTGGAAAAGTACCACAAAAGAGCAATTATCATCATCAGACAAGAGAGTGGGTTATGGCCAAATCTAAAGGCCACCACTCATTTGTTATAACAGTTTGATTAGCATGTATGTCTTCATTATAGATGCATGTGCTTAACAAATTAATAAAATTCCTTAATGAAATTAGGAAAACATAAATAAAAATAAAAAAAAAAGGCCATCACCCAATGTTGGCCCCAGTTACCTGGGTTCTTGGGAGGGGTAGACTAGGTATGGTCCTAACCTCTGGCATTTCTTCACACAAAGTGGCTGCCCTCGGACTCAAATCCATGTTCTACACTTGCTAGCCTGAGATTTAACCATTACACCCATTACACCAAGTAATGGCCTCTAAATCGTTAATTACAAAATATTTATCCTTGTACTTTTAAGGGGCCATTGCTTGGTGCAATGGTAAAATCTAAGACTGACAAGAATGATATTCGAGTCTGAGAGCTTCCACTTTGTAAAAGAAAATGCACAAGGTTAGGTCCATATCCAGTCTCACACCAAGATCCTGGATAGCCTGGGCCAACAATGGTCACCCTTTGTTTAGCCTTGTACCTTGCTTTGTCATTAGAAAACCTTTTATTATATGGCCTACAAGGCTACAACAGTTAACATTATATTTCATCTTGCATATCAAAACAAGTCTTAATCTGTCAGGATCAAATAAAAATCGTCCGTACTTTCTATGAAGAGAAAAAAAATGTATTGGCAGTGAATTCAACTGCAACCAGACAAATTGACAACAAAAGAAATTAGATTGCAGGGAGAAAAGTGTGATTTACAGGAGTTGAACTGTAGCCATCATACCTCTCTGTAATAAACTTCAAATACAAAATGTCCCCTGGCTTGGGTGGGTTAACCATCAGGCTTAAATGTAAAAAACAGGGAAAATAAAAAATAATTATTAGGTTTAACAGGTCTAATAAGAGAAAATGGGGGCAATCCCAATAGTACCACAAAATAGAATCTTCTAGGGATTAAAAGAAATTAACCATACTATGCAGTCTGTGCTTAAGTAAATTAATCTTACTTTTTGCACAAATATTCCAGGAATCCAACTAATGTAACTGCAGTATAACTTGCAAATTTCATTTTTTCGGGATAGGAGACTTACAAAGATCTGTGTGGGGACATTTGGACTGAGTGATATGGATGCAACCTAATAAATTTCATCAACAGTCTGCAACAACAGATTAACATTTAACAGAAAGAAGATGAATACCGATAACCTAGTACTGCTTAGTTCAACTTTTAATCACCTCAAAGTGGAAGTCTCGTTTTCTCATTTGCTAGAAGGAAGGAATCAACTTCATCATCATCATCACCCAAGCCTTATCCCAACTAAGGAAGGAATCAACTTACAACCAAATATTGGCATGAATACTTTGATATTGGAGGAAATATAAGGTAATCATCGTATATACTTTTAAGAATGGACCAACAATAACAGATAGAACCTGACAACATAAGGTTATCTAAATTCCTTAAGCTAATAACTGGCCTGTGGTTGTCACCATGCAGTGCTAAAGATTTCTTTCATGTACAGTTTCCCACATTTTTATCAACCAAATGAATGTAACATTTTGCTCATGTGCTAGCACATTATCATCTTGATAAGTATTTGTTTTTCACTTGGCCAGACAATCCTCCAACTTCTATCCTTGAAATTTTGAGGGAGGACTCTGTTATATTGAGATATTTGATGTTGGTGAAATGAAATTTGGCTTAGGCCTCCAAAAAAAAGCATGAATTAACCATGTTATGTGCCTAATGGTATATCTGTATTAGGCCTACCTTGTATGACAGCTTAAATTTGTTTGTGTTACATCATTTTTATCTTATTGAGGGAGGAACAGATAGAACAATATCTGAATTATAAAGCATTAAATCCCTCCAAATATTTGCTTGGTCCAGGCTGTTTTCTTATATTAGACAAATGGCTTGTAATGTTACAAATTAACTGACCTTGATGTGCTAACCACCTCCTCCTTCAATAGTCATATGGCATCTCTCCCAGAGGAAACTCAGGTTTAAACCCAAAGAATAGAAGCAGGTGAAAAGTTCCATGGTATGGCCAGTAGGCCTTGTGTAAGTCTCTACTCACCAGCTAAGCCGGTCAGTCCTACTCCTACCTGCTTTAGGGATCCATCTTAACATTGTCTTTTTCTTTCATTCTTCATCATCTAAGCCTTGTCCCAACTATTTGGGTTTGGCTACATGAATCCTGTTTTTCCATTTCATTCTGTTCAGTGCCATGTCCATTGTTAAATTATGAATGCTTAAATCATTTTTCACTACTTCAACCTATGTCCTTTTCAGTCTGCCCCATTCTATTCTAGCCCCTTCAATTTCTGACAGAACACTTCTTGTGGGTGCTGTTAGATGGTCTTCTCACATGTGATTAAACCATCTTAGTGACTTAGTTTACTTTCTCTCATTTTCTCACCTATGGGATCTATTTCTAGATTCCTTCTAATGACTTCATAAAATTTGGTTATATCATAAAATCTCAGGCTGGTAAGCAAAAGAACATGAGTTTAGTCTGAGAGTGACTGTGTCATGCAGATAATTTTGGTGGTAGGTCTCTATCCAGTTCACCCCTCTCAAGATCCCAGATAGCCAGACCAACATTAGACAATGCCCCTTGTTACAATATAAAAGTCAATTCTATAGTTCAATCAAATATGCATCCTTATGACTCTCTGGTATGGTGAACAAAATCTAACCAGAACATATAAAATAGGACATAATGATGAGAGTCCTGCCATGATACTGAAAAGGTATGGTTACCTAACAAGTAACAAACTGGTAATCAATAAATCTGCATATTTGTTCAAATTCATGTTTTAGGAATAGTACCTTTTCAGTACTATAAAAATTGCCTAAGGATGTCCTTATAAACTATAAATCAGTAACAAATTCTCACAATTTAATTAGACCATTTAAAGCAGTTAAAGGAAAGAAGTAGACCTTTGGGGGAATGTTTGTCATCTCAAAGTACCCTCCTCGTTGTCCACATTCACCCCAATATCCTTTGGAGACTGTATGAAAAGACACGAGTTGGACCTCCTTGCTTATGGGTGGGCCCAGGTCCATCAAAACCTTGAAGTGTTTGCAGACCAGTTAGTTTTAACAGGAAGAGCCGCTCTCAAGCACATAATAAAAATTAAGGGCAAGGAGCCAAGGACCATAAATACTATACCTTTTTTACACTTATGAAAGGACGCTCATCTTGGTATATGTTCTGCTGATAAACTTCATCTGCAAGCAGGACTAAGTTTTTGGAGACAGAAGTGTAGTATTTCCTTTAGATTAGCTTCACTCAGACACTGACCAGTAGGGTTTCCTGGATTTATAATTACCATAGCTCGGACCTGATCAAATCCATTACATAAGAAATAATTTAGTGATAATCAGAGTCTCCAATATGTGCAAGTTGAAGAAGACAGAAAAGCTTTTCAATAACTGTACTATGGTTCACCTGAATCAATCAAGTCAGATATCTACCCTCCTGTATACTTTTTTTATACACTGACCAACAGTTGAGGAATTTTCCTATATTTTAATCAGAACCCCCCCCCGGGAGAAGAACATTAAAGAATCCAATTTAATATCAAAATATCAGGTCCATATGCAACAATATAGAATTAACTGTTACCGTTTGATGAATATCCCATAGAAAATCTTCTTTGTTACAAAGTTGCCTTATTCATGGCTCTTTGGATGGGTAAGACAGAAAAGAAGAGGTATAAATTGTTTGCCAGTGAACAAGTTTAGATTTTCATATTGTTGCACTATCCAAACACAAGCATGGAAGAGATACTGGCATAAAATTTACACACACACACACCAAAAAAAAAAATTGAAGGATGTGGCATGGACATGGGACCTGTTTTGAAGTACCCATGTAGCTTAGGATTTATATATAAAATGAGTTTGCTCTTCAGTATATTCAGGACCTGAACCTAGCTCTTTTTCCAATAAGTGCACTCCTATTGCATATGCCCTATATGTTTATCACTCATTTGACCAAAAAACAGAAAAGGTTTACAATTTTTATGTTGTCTGAATTTTTAAGCCAATGATTGATGAACACAGCAGGGCAGTCATAACTTGTTTAATGAGAGCCTTTGCCTGTTCCTAATTGCAGCCCACATCTTACCCTTGGTTCAAGCTAACATCATGTTGGCAGCCTTTTCAAGCAAATGAATTTAAAAGAAACTTCTTGAAACTTCACTAAGTTAATGAGACTGATGCTATATTTTGACCATTCAATTATCTCATAGGGACTTCTCAAAAATTTTTTAGTGGTTCAGGTAACCTGAGTTAACCATGGATCATCTCATCAAGTGAAGTGCCAACCACACCTTAGGTATTGATTGCTAATAATATTTTCTGTGCTTTATTGGAATGATGAAGGTGCACTCACTGTTATTCCTCTAGAATGAGCCTGTGCAACTGACTGACGAATGTTATTAATGTCGAGACCCCAATTTGCTGTCTCTTCCAGGTAATATGGAACAAGAGAACTGCCGAATAGAGATATTGTAGCAGAGTACAGTGGATATTGAGGTACTGGGACCAAAATCTGCCAAATAAGATTATCCACCAAAGTGAATCTAGAAAGCATAGGAAAAAGAAAAGTAAACTCTGCATGTAAACAGAACATAGAGAGACAAGTATCCTCCACATATAAACAGAGAAGGAAGATAAGAAAAAAGTGAGATGAGATGAGAAGCATTCTTGCAGCAACCAAGGAGAAAAGGAAAAAAAAAATATTGGCTAAGGCTGTGTTTGGATAAGCTTCAGGATTTGTGCTTTTAAAGCCCAAAAGCACAAAGTTCCAATTTTAGTTTTGTGCTTTGAGGTTGAGGCTTAAAAGTGCTTTGGCTTTAGATTGTAATGCTTTTAAAAGCAATTCTTACGAAATGCTCAAAACACTTTTTGGTTCATTTTTGTTTCCCACAGCCCAAAGCTCAAAAACAAAAGCTTATTCAAATCGAACCGGAGTCATTCAGGAGTCAGGACTCACCCCATCCTTTTCACCACGGATGATGGTATTCAAGATCTGCATTACCCCTTTGCTTGCAACATCTGTGAGATATATGAGTTCTGGGTCACTGCATATGGGTCCAAATGCATTAAGCAATTCAGCTTATAATTTAGGAATCCAAAAACTTTTACAGAAGATTTGATACCTAACATTATTACCTTGTGTTTTCTTTGTTGCTACAGTAGTCCGAACCAGTAGAAGAGGAGAAGAAGAAGAAGATGAAAGAACAGTCGAACTTAATAGGTTAAACCCTATTAGCCGACCCTTAATATTGATTAGGCTCTAATTAGTAGTATAAAGACTAAACTGCCCCCACTTAAGTATGGGACAAGAAGTCTCTATAAAGACTGCCACATAAGCACATAACTTAACGGAAGTCAATTGACTAATCTACCCTTATTCGGCTAGCTCTAACACTCCCCCTCAAGCTGGAAATATATGTCATATAATCCTAGCTTGTTACATATATAACTCACTCTCCCTAAGCTTAAGTCTTTTGTAAACAAATCTGCCCACTGATCACATGAGCCCACATGTTTTGTGCTTATCTCTCCAGTAAGGACCTTCTCCCTCACAAAGTGGCAATCAATCTCTATGTGCTTTGTTCTCTCATGAAAAACAGGGTTGGATGAGATGTGGAGTGCAGCTTGATTGTCACAGTACAATTTCATAGGTTTATCCATGGAGAACCCGATTTCTTGTAGGAGATTCCTAAGCCATACTAATTCACATGTAGTGTGTGCCATGGCTCTGTACTCGGCTTCAGCACTACTTCTAGCCACAACCGTCTGCTTCTTACTCTTCCATGTCACAAGATTTCCTCCAAGAAACGTGCAATAACCTGTAGTAGATCTTCTATCAGACACAGAGCCTGTATACCCAATTACTTCAAGTTTTCCTCCTGGTTTGTACAATAACCCACAGGCCGGAGCTCCCTTCAGGTACCTTACAATTCTAAGAACTGCATCCCAGTGAGGTATACGAGGGTTCTGCATAAATTGACTCACCACACTGACTGCAAAGGAGATGTCTGGTCTCGTGATAGTCAAATAGTTCAGCTTCCCCACTAACCGTCTATACCTTCCAGGATCATTAAATATTTCCCCTGTATCACTGCTCAACTTAGCATTTGGTTCTATAAGAGTTTCAGCTGGTTTTGCACCTAACAGTCCTGTTACATCCAGTAGATCAAAAACATATTTTCTTTGGCACAGGTTTACACTTTGTCTTGATCTAGCAACTTCTATACCCAAGAAATACTTCAATGTCCCAAGGTTTTTTGTTTGAAAATGATTTTGCAGAAAGACCTTTGGTTTATTGATTCTCAATTTGTCACTACCAGTTATGACAATATCATCCACATAGACCACTAATAAAATCTTTTTGGCTTCTGAATCATAGCTGAACACTGAGTGGTCAACCTGGCATTGTTTCATTCCAAAATTCTTCACCACTTCACTAAACTTCACAAACCAAGCACGAGGCGATTGTTTCAAACCATAAATTGCCTTTTTCAGTCTGCACACCTTACCATCTTCCCCCTGAGCAACAAACCCAGGTGGTTGTTCCATATATACTTCCTCCATAAGGTCACTATGAAGGAAGGCATTTTTAATGTCAATTTGAAACAAGGGCCAATCATACACAATTGCCAAGGAAATTAACACACGGACAGAGCCAATCTTAGCCACTGGAGAGAAGGTCTCCATATAGTCAACTCCATATAATTGTGAATAACCTTTAGCAACAAGTCTAGCCTTCAGATGCTCCACACTACCATCTGGCAAGTATTTAACAGTATATACCCATTTACAACCCACAACATGCTTACTAGATGGAAGAGTAGTGAGCTCCCACGTGTGAGTATGCTGAAGGACAAAGAGTCCCTCCTCCATTGCCTGCCGCCACCCAGGTGAGCTAAGAGCCTCTTACACATTCTTAGGTATAGAAATAGATGACAATAGTGAAACAAATTGGCGATGTAAGGCGAAAAGGCGAGATACTGAAACAAAATTGGAAATGGGATGGAGGGTACAACTACGTTTACCTTTTCGTAAAGCAATGGGTAGATCAAGTCCTGAGGGTTCAGGAATAGGAGCAACAACAGGATCCGCAGACAAGGTAGAGGCTGGAGGAGGAGCTGGTGTCTGTCGATGAGTATACACGTGCTGGATCGATGGCCGTTCAGTAGGGCTCTGCACAGGAGAAGGTGAAGGGTCAATCCCAACAGGAACACCTGGAACGGGATCACGGACTGGAAGAGGAAGAGGAAGAGGAAGCAAAGGTGGAGACACAGATACTTCAGGTCCCGATAAGAAGGGGACAGACTCAAAAAATGTGACATCAGGACAGACATAGCACTTCCGAGTAATGGGATTGTAACACTTGTACCCTTTTTGAGTCCGAGAGTAGCCAAGAAAGACACACTTAATGGAGCGTGCATCCAACTTATCTATTCCAGGACTCAAATTGTGAACAAAGCACACATAGCCAAAGATACGTGGTGTTAATGGAAAGGGAGACAAGGTGGGGAACAAGATAGAGAAGGGAAACCGACCATGAAGAATGAAGGAGGGCATCCGATTAATGAGGAAACACGCAGTAAATACAACATCACTCCAAAACCGTTTAGGAACACTCATATGATGAAGAATAGACCGAGCAGTTTCAAGGAGATGACGGTTCTTTTGTTCAGCCACCCCATTTTGTTAAGGAGTGGATGCACATGAAGTTTGATGGATGATGCCATGTTGTTCTAAATACTGTTGAAAGGAAGTAAGAAAGTATTCACGACCATCATCTGAACGAAGAACTTTGATTGGAACACCAAATAGTGTACGTATTTCAGCATGAAATTTTTGAAAAATGGAAAATAATTCACTCCTTTCTTTCATTAAGTAAATCCATGTCATCCTTGAACAATTATCAATAAAAGTGACAAAATACTTGTAACCATTATAAGACTCTATTTTGATCAAGCCCCAAACATCTGAATAAACCAAAGCAAAATGACTCAATATACGACTTTCAACTCTAGGACTGAAGGAAACACGACGATGTTTCCCATACTAGCACGACTCATACTGTAACGACGACAAATGACTCAAAGACGGAACCAGTATCTTGAGTGCCTTGAGAGATGGATGTCCTAGTCGACAATGCCACTGTAGAGGAATGAGAGAAGTCTGAAGTGCAACTGACGATCCACCACCGTCAAGGTAATACAATCCACCAGCCTCATGCCCCCCACCAATCTTCTTCCCCGTCTTGAGATCCTGAAAAACACAAAATGAAGGGAAAAATGTAATAGAGCAATTAAGAGTCTTGGTTAATTTACTAACAGACATAAGATTGAATGGATATTTGGGATTGAATGGATATTTGGGGACATATAGAACAGATGATAAAGAGAGAGAAGTCGTGTCAACATTACCAACACCACAAATGGGAGAAGAGGAACCGTTGGCAAAGGTAACAGTTTGAGATGTGGAAGTTTCAGAGAGGGAAGAGAACACACCTGGAGTCCCGGTCATGTGATCAGAGGCTCCAGAGTCAATGATCCAGGGAGAGGGTTTGGATGATAGACAAGCTATACCTGAGTGGGCAAGGGTGGCAATAGTATGTTGTGAAGTAGTCTGGAGGAACCACTCATACTCATCACGCGGTACACTCACCATCTCCTTCCCGGAAACAGATGTAGATGTGGAAGGAATTAGATCTGCTTGTTGGTTATCACTGACATCAACCCCACCAGCTACAGCATGATTGGCCCATGTAGAAGGAGGGTCATGGAGATCATAACAGAAATTTACCGAATGTCCGTCCCTGCCACAATGGGTACAATTCCTTGTAGAGTCACTTTTTCCTTTGCCACGACCTCCCCCTAAGTCACGACCACCACCACGGCCAAATACGGAACCACCACGACCTCCTTGGGAGGCATGTCCTCCCCCTTTAGTACCACGTCCACCTCCTCTGGCTATCAAAAATGCTGATCTGTCAGACTGTGTGGGATTCCCTATAGGTCCCAAAGAAATCCTACGAAGTCATGCAAACATTTCCTCAAGTGTAGGAAGAATAGAGCCCCCTAATATTTGGGCCCTAACTGGTTCATATTCTGATTTCAACCCCACTAAGAACCTAGTGACATCTAGTTGTTCCCTCTGTTGTTGTTGAACCTTAACATCTGGAGTGAGGGGATGATAGACATTGAGTTCATTTCTGAGGTTCTTCATATTGGCATAGTACTCTTCTAAGGTTTTATTCCCTTGCTACAAATCAAAATACTCCTGATAGAATTGATATACCCTTGTAGTATTATCCTGCCCAGAATACAGCTACTTGGCATGTTCCCATATGTCCTTAATTGTATCTAAGAACATAAAGTTGGCACTTATTTTGGGTTCCATACTATTCCATAACCATGTCATAATTTGAGCATCTTCCTGTTCCCAATCATCAAACCCTGAAGAGTCAGCTGGTGGTTTATCTTCCTTCACATGCTTCACTTTCCTCTTTGCCTTGAGAAAAACTTCTACTGACTTGGCCCATGGAACATAGTTCTTACCATTAAGTTTAATTGAAGTCATCTGTACACCCAGATAGTCAAAGGGAAACACCACACTAGGTTTCTGATCACTACAGCCATTTCCAATTGCTGCCATGATGCTCTTCCGATGTTGCTTCTAATCTTAATTCCCAGTCACCAACTAAGTACTGTTGTCAGGAGTTTGATGTTCCAGAAACTACAGCAGTCCCCAAACACAATGATAGGTACACAAGCTTTTGTTCTTGTTCACACCACTACTGATTTCACAAAACCATGAATCACACTGACATTAATTCAGCATTTACTCACAAGCACCATCACACAGCCATAGCTGTCACACATGGTGCAGACCTGTCTGACCTTTTTCAGAGGGCACTACAAGTCCAAAGAAAACTCAACTAGTGCCACTGCAGTACCCCTTACACCATTCGGCCACCTGCAGTAACCCTTACACCATTCGGCCACTATAAACATAGCCTGTTCTTGGACCTTTTTCCAAGAACCAAGGCAACAAACAACCTAGTTCTCTAGGTTCTGATCAGTCCTCACAGATTTTTTGAAGACTTTCAACCCAAAAATATCAGCAGCACAAAAAAAAGGAGGTAACCAACCTTCTTTTAAGAGCTTCAATCGACCATTCACTGCTAAAGTTGTTCTCTTGAAAAAAAAAAATAGGTTATGCGCAAAGAAAGAGGAACTGAGGTGTTCTCAGACCTAGGCCGAACCTGTGTTCTCCACTGTCAGCCCAAAAAGAAGAAAAAGAAGAGGCCACGAATAGAAAGGAGCAGGTCATGAATCTGTGAGGAGATTAGAGGGCAACGTCCTGCTCTGATACCATGTTTTCTCTGTTGCTACAGTAGTCCGAACCAGTAGAAGAGGAGAAGAAGAAAAAGAAGAAGAAGAAGAAGAAGAAGAAGATGAAAGAACAATCGAACTTAATAGGTTAAACCCTCTTAGCCGACCCCTAATATTGATTAGGCTCTAATTAGTAGTATAAAGACTAAACTGCCCCCACTTAAGTATGGGACAGGAAGTCTCTATAAAGACTGCCACATAAGCACATAACTTAACAGAAGTCAATTGACTAATCTACCCTTATTCGGCTAGCTCTTTTTTTTTTATGAATTATTCAGTTAGCTCTAACACCTTGGATACCCATCACGCCTTTCAATGAACTCTACAACCTCCTTCCTTATTCCTGGAGGTCATCCAGAATCACTATAGGCACCTAAGTTTTCAAAAAATAATGCATAAGTAGGTTATTCATATTATATTTCATTTTATGGTCTTTCCCACTCCTTTCATATTTAATCAAGACCAAGTTCTCTACAAAAGATAGAACATGGTGATATCTCGAATAGTAAACTCTTTTTCATGCATGAACATAATATGCAAGATATATCATACCTAGACCACCCGATGTCATTGAAAGATAATGTTTGGATCTTGCAATAGCATCTGCTGGGAAGATGAGTCCCACATTAGGATCATCTAATAAAAATGGAGCTTGACACAGAGCCACCACCTACAATAAGAATTATTGCATATCAAAAACAATAATGGTGGGTCAGGCATACCAAGAATAGAGCATATCCGAGCTAAAAGAATACAATTTTCTGTAAACAATTTTCCATTTAATTTTCAGTAAAGATTTCATAAAGCTAAATACATATTCTTCAAACTAATAAATTTGAAGATTAAAACAGATTATTCCTATAAGAGAGTAAAGAAAAAGGGAACATAAAGGCTACCTTTCCCTGCATTTTCCTTCAAACCAAACATAGCCAAATTGTTAAACAACCTGCCGAGGAAAGATCAATGGCTTCTGTCCTAGAGCATGAGGGTTGCCAACATTTGTAAAAATAATCTGCAAAAGACAACTGCAAAGGTAAGAAGGGCGAATAGCATACATTTAAGAAAAAAAGGAGCCATTAAATATAAAAAGATGAATAATATTGAAATAAATCAAAATCAAAATTTGAAACATCTATATACTCCTATAATTTAGCTAGGTTAAAGTATCATAATGTAATCAGAGACCAACTTACTTGTATATTCATATAACGATTAGTACTACAAAATGTGCCACTTTATTAGTTCACATTTTACAGGAATATAATGACAAGCTACTGTACAACCAGTGAAAAGCAAGTCAAAGCCCATTCCCTAAAGTTGCAGCTAGACAATGCCAATAATTAAAATAATGATGACCAAAGAGAAGAACTATATATATCTTGATCTAAAAAAGAGAACTATATCCACCTTCTTTCCTTCCTTCTGAAGCTCAGAAACTCAAAGATAGAGCTCGCCTCTAACAGCATATGCAACCTTTTTCACATTTTCATTAATCGAATCATAATCCAATGGCTTTGGTTGCATGATGTTGATGTCACTGATATGAATATGAACAGAGGTTCAGCAGACACCTACAGACTCGGTTCATAACCTGAAAACCTTTCATGGAAATGAAAAGGATTCAGAACTTAAAACAAGAAATAAACGTAGTGAAAGTGAACATATTAAACCCATCAGAACATAGAATCAAAGAAAATAGTAATTTTTACACTTTGCCTACCATCACAAGAAAGACAAAAGACACCTTGTTCTCTTTTGGTCATTGGAATGAGGTGCCTCAGTGGCCATCTAAATTAAAAAAAAAAAAAAGGAGCAAAAGATCACCTGTGGTGGCACATTTCATAACAGCTCGCTTTCAAGGGTAAGTAAACTATCTGGCATATGTTTGGTTTCATGTGAATCTAACTTTCAAGTGGCAGGAGTGTATTCCAGAGTTCAAGATAAGGAGAGGCTCGGATCGCACAGTGCTTAGAAGTTAGAATGAAAATACCCGACCCATTCCTCAAGAAACAAAATTTGAATCGTGTTTTGTTTCGAGAAGCAAAAAGAAGTTGCTTTTTTTTTTTTTTTTTTTGCTGCAACATATCAGATTTAAGCATTAAAATCACCAAGAACAAAAACAATAACATCAGGGGGGCGTTGAGTCAACCCAGGTCTGAGATAACCCACCATCCCTATAAGAAGTAGCAAGTTTATGAGCTAATACATTTTCTTGACTCTTAACATGAAAGAAAGACACAGCATATAAATCTGAGAACAAGGACAGAGTATCGTTAATAATTGGTTTACTACGCCATGAGCAAAAAGTGATGCGTCTCTTCAAGCAGTTGATGTCTGTTGAATTATCTCCCAAAATGTGAATCACCTTGGCTAGTTATTTCTCAGCAGGGAGAACTGCCTTATAATTAGCGGTGAGTAAAAAAAATCGATCAAAACCGAATCGAAAAAATCGGTTAATCAAATTGACCGGTTCAGTTTCGGTTTGGTGTTTAAAAAAATCGAAAATATTGATTCAGTTTTAGTTAATCAATATAAAAAACGATGGTTAACCGAATCGATCAGTATACATATATTTCTATTATATATATATATATATATATATAATATTTTTTATTTATTATAAATTAATAAATATGCATTATATATAAATATATATATATATTTATAATATATGATATATTATTTATTATTTAAAATATAATATTTCATATATATTTATAATTTTTATTATATATTTATATAATATATATTGTAAAAATAAAAAAATAAAAAAAAAACCGATGAATCAAACCAATAATTAACCAAACTGATCAACCGATTAATCAATTGATTTCAATTCAATTTCAATTACCAGTTTTTCAAAAACCGATAATACCGATTCAGACAAAAAAAAAAAGGCCCACGGTTCACCGAACCGCGAGCACCCCTACTTGTAATAGACAGCCCAGGCCTCGGCATATTCAGTATCTACCACCTCCAAAGCATCAACTCCAGCTTCCAAAAACTTCAGTATTCTTATTAACCAAAACCCAAGCACTAGTTGCTTTCTTATGTTTCACCGCACCATCCACAAAGATCAAAATCTCCGCTTGAGCCTGCGACAATTATATTCCATTTGTGACAGCATGTTATGTTCAACACTAACCCTGTGTGCAGAAGCCAATAGCCATTCATTTCATTTGAGAGGACTGACTTAATTACCTCAAAAGGGGTAGAAGCCACTCCTTGGAATATGATTTGGTTCCTAGCATACCACAATTGCCATAAAATGTAGACTGTAATAAGAAAGATAGACATGGATTGCTCATTACTGATGCATACATTTTGAATGCAACCCTGGAGCCAATCAATTAATGATGAAGATCCAACACTAAGTTCAGGGCGCCAACACAATGGAGAGCCCTACCAAACTGCACGAGCATATGAGCAGTGCGAAAAAATGTGTTCAACAGATTCCACCTCGTTACATCCCTATGGACAATAGCTTTCATGATTAGTCGAAAATAACCTGTCTCTAGTCTTGAGTCCATTGTGCAGAACTTTCCAAATGAAAAGCTGAACGCCATGATACAAATGCAATTTCCAGAACTTCTACCAGGAGAGATCAACTTGAAGGTCCATTTGACTGAAAAGGAACCAGTCTTCTCATAAATCCACAACCAAGAGTCCTCTGAATGCACATGTTTAGAGATGGGAAATTGTTTAATTGCATTGATGGCCAAGTGTATCAATCCTTGATATCATAATTAAAAATAATAAAAATAAAAAAAAAAGATAAAAACACACAAAATTATAAAAATACAAAAAATATAAAAAATATTTGAGCACATTTATAATATTGTATATTCATCATATTAAACAAAAAATGTGACAAAGAATCTACTATCACCATCATCAAAAAAAATCACTCATGTCCTTGAAAATAGTTGAGATCTTCTACCAACCCTCTAACACTGAACATATGAGCATGAGATTAGGATCCGCCATGTATGAGATGTGCAGTGTGAGGTCATGCTGGTAAAGGGTTGGAACGCGTTATGTTGGTAGGTGGTTTGGACTCCTTTAAAAACGACAAATTGTTGTTTTTAAGGGAAATTGTATAAAACTCACTCTAACTTTTCAAAACGTCTATGGAACCCCATGTCAGTGAGTTTTTGTTTTCCAAAACTCACCATCCATTAGAGCACTGTTAGTGTACATTGAAGAAGTTGCCCACATCAATGTAAATGTAATTTTCATGACCAAAATGCCCCTGGATGGTGAGTTAGTCTTATTAAACATATTCTTATGATTAAATGCCCTTAAATGCCCAACTACATTGTATATAAAATTTCTACTCATGGAGAGACGTTTTTCTCTCATTGTGCTACTTGAAAGTATTCCAAGAAAGCTTAAAAATGGGTTTTTGGGTTAACTTCAAGTTACTAACATGAGGTTTCCTGAACGTTTTGAGAAGTTATGGTGAATTTAAGAGAAATGCTAAAAAGTCATGGTGAGTTTTAGACAATTTCCCTGCTTTTTAAAGCAAAAAACAAAAAACAAAAAAAAAAAACAAAACAAAATTTAAAGTCCAAATATTGTATGATTTATGAGAAACAATAAGTAATCATTGGATGAAAACATGAATTTTCAAACCAGAAATTCAATAACATGTTATGTTGTTTCAGTTTTGAAACAAAAAACAAACACATACAAATAATGGCATGTGTTTCAGGGTCCATTTGGTTTGTAGTTGGAATTTGAATGGTCTATGCCCATAGTCTGTTTGGTTCAAACAGGAATGGGAATGGGAATTAGAATCAATAGGAATGAGATTTCATCCCCAAAGAGAGGGGCAGGAAATGGCCATTCCCTCAAATGTGGAAATGTCATTCCAGCAGGAATGGGAATGGTATTCCGATTCCACCCAACCAAACAATTGGAATCAGAATAGCCCATTCCGATTCCGATTCCAAACCCTTATTCCTGCGAACCAAACACAACCTCAGTATTTTTATTTCAAGAATCAATTTATTTTCTGATCAGATGATTTTGATTTGTTTTGAAAATTTGAAAAACAATTCACATTAAAGAACACCCCTTAAAATGGTCAATGTGAGTAATTTTTTGAGTGAACAAGATTAATCATTCCTAGCCTAGGCCTACATATAATATGGGTTCAGGCCCAACCCCAACCAAGAAACGTTCGGATATAAAAATTTTTTACACGTTATATTATGCTTTACCAAAAAAAAATGTAATAATTGTATTATATAAAATTTAATATACATTATACATTAAATTTTTTACATGCCCAATACATATATACATAGGCCTGAAAAAGCCTAGTATGTAGTGCTAAGCTTAGGCCTAGATTCCAAACCCAGGGCTAAGGATATCAATGGACTGATTTTGGATTGGATTGAACGGATTGTCGGACCAATAAGACAATTGGATTGGACCAATCCGATCCAAAATATTTATTAGATTGGACTGGACCTGATTCGTCTCTAATAAATTTATATTGGATTCAGTTAGATTAAGCCAATATCTGGTCTATTGATATAAAATAAGAATATAATTGTTAATGGATCAAGTTTGTTGAGTTGAAACCAATCTAAATTAAAATGAATTTGAACAGATTAAATTATCTGAACATTAAATTGAATTAGACTTCATTCATTTGTAATAAACTCAGATTGGACTGAATCGAATTGAACCAAATCCAGTGGGCCCAGCCTGACCCAATCCATCATCATCCCAAACATATAATCGAGTCCAGATTACATGCCAACAAAATACGCTCCAACACTCTCCCAGCATCGTAGAACACCACACATGTCATACATATCGGGTCGCAATTTTATAGTGAATCCCACTCTTAACGCGAGATGTGCCGTGCAGATCATATCGGTAAAGTGTTGGGACGTTTTTTCTTTTTTTTAAGCACGGGATCCCAACTCTACATAACCTTTTTGCATCGCATCTTTGCATGCTCAGAAATTAAACTGTCAGAAAGTGTTGATGGACCAAAGACGTACACTGAATTTGGCTCCAAAAAGAGCTGCCATAATAAAATACGAGAACTAATATAAAACAAAACAAGTTTACGCAACTCTTAGCACCTATGGAACCAGTGAGTTTGTGGAAAGGAATAGTGAAACTAGACTTTTCCAATAACGATTATAATATGGCCAATAATCCTAAGAATACATGAAAATAAACATATAAGGCTCGTACAAATGCAAATATTTAAACCTTATATCTATACTGTACATATTGGTACAGCTCTGTTTGAGAAGAGTACAGATATTTAAACCTTTTATTTACACTATATATTTATATAACTCAGTTTGGGAAGAATGCAAATATAAATATATTCAGTGCAAAACCTCATATTTGTATCTCTAATTGTTCCATTTATATTGAATATATAATATATTTGTATTTGCACTCTTTTCAAAATTAGTCTTACCTAAAAACATGAAAAAAAAAATCTAGCTATGCTGGATGGTGGCGGAGTGGCCGTCGTGGTGGAAGTTGTGACGTTGATGGCCAGCTTTTGACCCAACGCGCAGTGCTGGCTGAATGTACAGATGTAGAAGTGTTGCCTGCTGAGGTGAGGCTGATTGTGGCCGGGCCGTTGTTTTGAACGGGACCGATAGTGCTGCTGGCATCGCAGTTGTCGAAAGCTGTTTTGGTAACTTCCGCCACGGCATGTTGCGCAATGGTGAATTGGAGACCGATTCACTGAAAACCATAGTATCTATCTATCTAATTAATTAATTGTTCAGCCAAACGTCAGGAGAAGAAGACCCCATGAGGTAATTAGAATCTTACGGAGAGTGTTCCCTACCATGAAGGTCTTCCCAGAAGCCCAAGTGGATTATGCAATAGAGCCACCTGGAGGGACAAGCCAAACCAAGCTGTCTCCGACCATGTAAGTTGCCAGTGATCTGGAACGGGTGGGAGTCGGAGCCGTAGCGGCAGTAACGTTAATGGCTAACTTTTGGCCAAACGCGCAGTGCTGGATGAAGGTGCAGATGTAGAAGTGCTCGCCTTGTGGAGTTGAGGATGATTCTCACAGAGCTGGTTGATTGAACGAAGCCGATAGGGCTGCTGCTGTTGCAGGAATCGAATCCTTCTTTTGTCACTTGGGCCACGTTGTATGCTCCACTGGTGAAGTTGAATTCTGCAACAAGTGATTACAGAAGATTTTAATTACAGTCATAAACGTATTTGATCAAACTTTGTCGTAAGTGGGTGGAGGTGGCAGCTTTGCGCAGAGGCAGACATGGAGGTGGGCGGAGGTGGCAGGTGGAATGGTTTGTAAGAGGAAGAAAATGAATAGTGTTTTTGTTTTTATTTGATATTATTTTTAAAAAATTAATATATTTTAAAATTTTGATAATACTTTTATTGATATTAGAGCCTAAAAGTTGTCTTTATCCGCTATAATCCTTATTTAAAAAAGTAAGTATTTGAAAAAATTGGATGTCAAACGCAAATATAAGCAATTATTTTTAACATACATGGCTTAAATTATTTATGTTTTTCTTTTTTTTTCAGATTTATGTGAAACCTATGAAAATTTACTTCCTTAAGTATCATTTACCTGAATAAGTAATATTAATCTCCTATACAAAATTCCACCATGGAGAAATTAACAACATTGGAATGGAATAAAATTGTGTGTGGTTTTTTTTTTTGACACTAAAGTCATTTTCTTATTTATCGGAGGAGTAAAAGGACATGAATAAAACACAGATAAGTGATTTCCGAAAAGGGAACCAGGCCTAAAAAGATAAAATATTATGAAACAAGAAGGCTAATTCTGATGAGAGAGTTGCCGCTTAAAAACTATAGCTTGGCAAATGAGGCACAAGTCAATGGGTTGGCCACCAATCGGATTGCTTAACAAATTAATAGATTTGTTTAACCGTTAAGCTTAGTTTTGCATCAGCTCCATTGTTTTAAGTTTCATTGAAGGACTTGGCTTGGGATGGGCCGCAATGTATCAATTTGATTCCTTTAATTTATATACTAATCAATTATTTTTCCCTGGAACTACTGGATTTGTCCCAACTCCCAACCCTTTCCAAGGGTTACTTAAGCTTATATAGCTCTCTACTTCTGTTGTCTTTTTGAATATTTTTCTAATAAAAAATTTGAGCTGATCGATGACTGTCCTCTTCTGTAGATGGATAGATGGATAGTGAAGCTGTTCAGCTAGGACATGGTATTTCTTAATTGATTAATCCATAAATCAGATGTCTCGTGTGTTGAATTAAACCTGAAAAGGGTCGCACTCTTGACAGGATCCAATTCACTGAAACCTACCAAGGTAGGACTTTATTAAATACTCTCTAGTTTATAAAAGACAAACTGATTATAAATTTATAATGCCATCAATCTCCATCAATGTTAACTTTTACACTTGACAACTGCCTTGAGACACAGTCCAAGAGCATCTCTGCATTATTTTATGACGAAATAGTCCTCCTTTAGACTCTCAAACAAATCACGGATGCAAATATAAAGTGACACTTTTGGATTATAATTTATAACTAAACAGGTTCTGTGTTCATGGATGGATTGATATTGGCTTTGTACCTTATTCGTATTTCTTTATGTACTTGTTTGCGTGTGCACAGGGACCGGAGATTAATTAGGGTTAGCCTTTAAGGTTACGATTAGCTAAAAATCGGTTTTAGGTGTCAAGGGTACCTGATTACCCGGTTATGATCAGATGTATGTACCACCCGCTATAAATCGGATATGGGTCCTACTAGTTTTGGCCTAATCAATTGGGTCGAATCATAGGGGGGTGTAAGCGAGCCAAGATTATTTGTCGGCTACTCGGGCTCCCTATGCTAAATACTCGAACTTGACTTAGTCCGGTGGTTGGTTGGGTTGAGTTTGAGCTTGGCAATATCTAACTTGAGTGGCTCGCAACTCTAATCAAGCTCATAATAAAATATTATTTTTTCAATATATCTGTATTTATAATATAAAAGTTTTTTGATTTTTTTAAATTAACTTATTTATAATATAAATAAATACATTTATAATTGATTTTTATTTATAATATTAAATTATTTACAAATTTTAATACTTATGTATATTCAATTGGAGTCGAGTCAAGTTGAGCTTGAATAGCTTGTGATGAGGGCAGATTTGGCCCTCCAGTGAAATTGTGACACATGGCACCTCGTGACAACTAGGAAAACACCCAACCAACAAACTTACGAAGTTGGTGACCCACCCGGGCACCAGTTTGGCCGGCCTGGCGTGACCTGCACGCGGCCTGACGTGCGCCTGCGCGACCTGCGCGCAGCACACGCGACCTGCGCGGCGCGCGTGCGCGGCTTGCGCGAACTGCGCACGGCCTGCACGACCTGGCCGACCTGGACCAGCCCTAGCGCATGATCCGGCCAAGGCGCCCACCGACGAACCTGGCCTAGACACTGACTCGCTGACTGACACAGGCGCCAGCTTGACGACCTGATCTAGACACTGACCCGCCGACTGACACAGGTGCCGACCTGACGACCTGGCCTAGACACTGACCCGCCGACTGACACAGGCGTCGACTTGACGACCTGGCCTAGACACTGATCCGCCGACTGACGCAGGCACCCCTCTAACAACCCGGCCCAGGCGCCGACCTGGCCGCCTGACACAAGCGCCAGCCTAACGACCTCGAGGAGTTCACCACCGTACCCCGGTTCTGACAGGATGCGACGAGTCTTACCGTTTGGAGGCTTTTCACCCACCTAACCCGCGAGGACTCCGATATATAAAGGCCTCACCCCCCAAAGGGGAGGGATGGAAAAGAAAGGGAAGTAACCCTGCTCTCTAGCTCTCTCATATTATCTTCAAAGCTCTCTACAATAAGAGTGCTAATTTAAGCATCGGAGAGCCCCCACTGGGAAAATACCCCCAGGACCTCTGGTTCAGTTCTCGTAGGTCCTTCAGCTCCCGCTGCCTACGAAGAGGAGGAAAAGATGCAGTTCTCGGAAGTCCCTCAGCTCTCGCCACCTACAAGGAGGAGGAAGAGATGGAGTTCTCGGAAGTCCCTCAGCTCTCGCCACCTACAAGGAGGAGGAAGAGATGGAGTTCTCGGAGGTCCCTCAGCTCCCACCACCTACAAGGAGAAAAAGATGGAGTTCTCAGAGGTCCCTCAGCTCCCGCCACCTGCAAGGAGGAGGAAAAGATGGAGTTCTCGCAGGTCCCTTAGATCCCGCCACCTACAAAGAGGAGGAAAAGATGGAGTTCTCGCAGGTCTCTCAGCTCCCGCCACCTACAAAGAGGAGGAAAATATGAAGTTCTCGCAGGTCCCTCATCTTCCGCAGCCTGCAAAGGAAAGAAGACCACCTCATGCTGAGGCAGTCGGATTGCGCCGCACCAGGGAGCTCCAACATACTCTAAGGCATCGGCCGCCTAGTAGGGAGTTCGCCAGGCAGTTCGCCACCAGCGAGTTCGCCACCAGGCAGTTCGCCCCCAGGCGGTTCGCCACCAAGGCAGTTCGCCACCAGGGAGTTCACCACCAGGCAGTTCGCCCCCAGGTAGTTCGCCACCAAGGCAGTTCACCACCAAGGCAGTTCGCCACCAGGCAGTTCGCCACCAAGGAGTTCGCCACCACGAAGTTCGCCCCCAGGCAGTTCGCCACCAGGGAGTTCGCCACTAGGGAGTTCGCCACTAGGCAGTTCGCCCACAGGCAGTTCGCCACTAAGGCAGTTCGCCACCAAGGCAGTTTGCCACCAGGCAGTTCACCCCCAGGCAGTTCGCCACCAGGGAGTTCGCCCCCAGGCAGTTCACCACTAGGGAGTTCGCCACCAGGCAGTTCGTTCCCAGGCAGTTTGCCACCAAGGCAGTTCGCCACCAAGGCAGTTTGCCCCCAGGCAGTTCGCCACCAGGGAGTTCGCCACCAGGCAGTTCGCCCCTAGGCAGTTCGCCACCAAGGCAGTTTGCCCCCAGGCAGTTCGCCACCAAGGCAGTTCGCCCCCAGGTAGTTCGCCACCAGGGAGTTCGCCACCAGGCAGTTCGCCACTAGGGAGTTCGCCACCAGGCAGTTCGTTCCCAGGCAGTTTGCCACCAAGGCAGTTCGCCCCCAGGCAGTTCGCCACCAAGGCAGTTTGCCCCCAGGCAGTTCGCCACCAGGGAGTTCGCCACCAGGCAGTTCGCCCCTAGGCAGTTCGCCACCAAGGCAGTTTGCCCCCAGGCAGTTCGCCACCAAGGCAGTTCGCCCCCAGGTAGTTCGCCACCAGGGAGTTCGCCACCAGGCAGTTCGCCCCCAGGCAGTTCGCCACCAAGCAGTTCGTCACCAAGCAGTTCTCCCCCAGAGAGTTCGCCACCAAGTAGCTCGTCACTAAGGCATGCCACCACCGGGTCGAATAACAAGGTACTTTGCCAAAAAATTTTACATCACAAAACATTGGTACGTGGCCGAAAACGGTTACATCAGCTTGTGAGTATCAACTTGAGTCGAGTTTTACTCACATGAATCGAGTTCGAGGCAAATACATAAAACTTGATCGATCTTGAATTGATTTCAAACTTTATATTTATGAATCAAGCTCAATCTCGATCTCGAATAGCTTAATACTTGACTCGATTACAATCTTAATTGGATCTATCTAACCAAGGAAAGGTCACCATTGCCACTGATATCTACCCAAGAAGAGATATCAGTGGAATCTGATTGCCAATCTCTGGTGCAAGCTTTGAAGACAGGAACTATGGATATGGCTTTGGATGCAAACTTTTTGTGCATGGATATCAAACTACTAACTGAAGACTTAACTATATTTTTTAATCATGTAAATAGATTGTGTAATGTTGTTGCACATAAGCTAGCTAAAAAAGGTCTAAAAGAGTTTGGATTGTTCGCCCATGATCCACCTGGGTGGGTCCAAGGTATGGCCAACCAAGACTTAATTAAGCCTTAACTTGTGATGTTTTTGTTATGCTGCTACTTGTTTTAATGAACTTTATCTTGTTAGATTCTACCAAAAAAAATGGGCTGGGTTTGGTCTAATCCGATCCAATCCGATGTGAGTCCATTATAAATGAACCAAGTCCAATGAATATTTTGGACCGGTCCAATTCAATGTCTAGATCATCCAATCTGTTCAAATTCGTGTTGATTTAGATTGGTTTCAATCCAAACCTGGTCCATTGACACCTATATTCTTATCTTATATCAATGGACCAGATATTGGTTTAATCCAATCCAATCCCGTATAAATTTATTACGAATGGACCAGGTCCAATCCAATCTAATAAATATTTTAGACGAACTGTTCCAATCCAATATATCTTGTTGATCTGTCCCATCCATCTAAATTGATTTTAGACTAGACGGGTCTGATCCAAAACCGATCCATTGATACACTTAATTGCAACTGCAGTGAGGTTTCAATTTCATGACTTATCTATTTCTAATGGACCCAATGGGAATGGATCCAGAATCTCCGGTGTGCAGTGTACCTGGACATGGACCCCACAAGCTTTCTTGACCTGGATTCCACCTGTTTGCACCTGTAAGCTTAGAAGGAAAGGAGATTGGCTTAACATAGCTTTCACTTTTCCACATGTATGGGCGTGGCATTAGTGTGAGGCCATGCCATGCCCATTTGCCCCCACAAGTCGAGTCAATGGATCGATCAATGGAAGCCACGCCCGCGCAGAATAAATGGGTTTACATGTTTATCAGTCAAGCATATTTAGTGCACCATTCACAACTTTTTTACCCCACAATCTAAGCTTTTGCTTTTTAAAATGGGTTCGAGTTCGATATCCAAATTCCAAATCATCTTCTTCTGGATAATTTGACTACCGACCAGAATAGAATATACCCTAACCACAAAACCCCACCTAATCCGAAAATATTGCGTGCATCTGTAACCGATGTAGTTAAGTAAAGTATCAAACAAAGGACAATTAACTTTAGCTTTCAAATTTCAACGTCAACAATTACAAATTTACAACCTCTCATCTTCTTGGGTATTTACAATATTGGCCTGGGATTAAGGTGCCGTTTGGTAAGTTTCTTTAAAGAAGATTTTTCAACAATCCAGTCCAGATGATTAAAAGGCATATTGTGTTTTGAGATTTTGTTTTTAATGATCAAAATCTTTTGATAAACAACTTGGTCTTTTATTTTCTATCGAGCTGTTAAATGAAACGTTTTATGGAGTTTAAATTAGCCCCCACAATGTTTTACAGCACATCCTTGTTATATATTGAGAGCATCTCCTGAAGATGATATCATTACTTTTGATATTATCATTGAGAGATGTTCTCAATACACAGAAGGGATGTACTGTGGGACGTTCTGGGGGCTGATTTGATCTCCCTTTTATCTGCAAAAAGATGAAAAGCAGCTTTCTTTTGAAACTTCCTGGTTTTTGACTGTTTTGAGTTTCCACGAGCTTTGAGGATGTGAATGCTTGTTACTTCTGATTTAACAGTCTTCAAAAAATTTAAAAGATCTTTAAAAAAGATTTGCCAAACAAACCTTAATTTAGACTGGGCTCCTCCTTTCGGGCCGATTCTCATAATAAGGAGCGGTTCAGTCTTCTTGCTGTTGTAGTGTTTGGGCCTGGGTTGGACCCGATAATGATTGGGTTTGGATCCAGAGTTTGTGATAACAGGACCGAAAATCACCTCTGTAATAGCCAAAACCCAAAATGCCCCTTTAAAAAAGAATGAATATGATGGTGTGATTGATGCTCCACCAGAAATGTAGACGGTCGAGATACCGAAAGGTGTCACCGACCTAATATTCCTAGCCGTTAGATGCGAGAGTCCTTTACGCCTTCGTCATCCGAAAGAGATTTTCTCTGCAAATTCCTTCCACTTCCAGCGATTCCATCGTTTGAACTTTTGAACTTCAGACTTCGAATGTGATTTTTCACAAGGACGAATGTACCCGGGAAAACGACATCGGTGATTAGCTGATTATTATCTACTTGTAACCGTTTGTTTCTTTCCCGATTCTTATATAAGCAGCAGGAGCCCTTCTCGACGTTCTCGTCAAGCGCTGGTTACTCGGTTTCGAGCAGAGCTTCAAAACCAGAGTTGCAATGGCGCTTGGTTCTTTTACGGTTATACCCCTAACTAGCCATTCTATGGGAATAAACTCGGCTGATTCTCTCGGACCTAACGTTGAAATCAAGGTCAATTTTATTGGATGAGCAGAGCCATACTATCTGAAACTCCAATATCAAGTTCTAACAAAATAAGCTGATCACTCAACAGAACGGTAAGAACTTCTATCATATTGGCGTTTTTCTTCGTATTTAACGGACTTTTCAAGTTTTCTTAAGCTAAGGTTTCTTGTTTCTTACTTTCTGTTTTGCTTCAACTGGTTCATCTATCTGTTCTTGTGGACAAATATTTAAGAATAAGATAAGTGATGGTTTATGAATCAGGAGAAAGGTTACAATGTTTGGTTCTTTTCTGTCGCATTTTCACTGTACATACGAAGAAGTTAAAAGTATTTCAGAAGTTATTTGGTGCTGAAACTACCGGAGCATCTGATTCTTCCTGGAACAGTGTATCCATTTACTTTTGTTTCTCTTTTTTACATGTGGATAAAAGAATTGGGTGTGACGTACCTAAACTTTTTTGTCTGTGTCATTTTCTATTTTTTCCTGATATTTTTGAAATATCATTATGTGAACGGAGGATAAACCCTGTTCACTTTCAGGTGCCTTATCCTCAGCGTTATGTTCTTTTCCTCTACTTTTTTTTTTTGCTCCAATTTTTCCACTGATTCCAATTGAACTCCTTTGGGTATCTCAATCATGGTTTGCAAACAGATAAAATCCTATTCTTTTCTCCTTTTTCTTAGGAGCCCAAACCAACAGCCAGCTTCTCTCGGGACATCGTTCTTATGCCTTGGTTTATCCTCAGATTAGGATAGTTATAAATTGTTACAAATAGTGACATTCTTTATTGATGTTCAGGAATTAAGCTGGGAATCAGATGACCATCACAGCATTCTTTGAGACCGTAATTATGAAGAAGAAATATTTACACTGTATATGGATATGCAGGAGAAAGCATTTTGGAGTATGTGATGTTATGGGTGCAAACTTTTATCAAGGCCATGAGTTGTCATATAATACCCCTGTGGAGATTGATAATATATGAAAGGAAAATTGAGTGATGGATTTTAAGAACCAAAGGCAACAAGAATTAGGAACATTTTTTGTTTCAGAGCTCAATCTTCGTCGCACAATGAACCTAGATATCACAGAAACTCTGTCATCAAGTTTTGAGTTGGATACTTCTGTCATCTCCTGTGCGGAGTTTCTGGGTGCCGACTGCGGGGACACTTTACCTAACAAACTGGAGGTGGACGAAGAACATGATTCAAGATCCAAGCGTCTAAAACTAATGGCCCCAGCTAAACACGTAAGTGTGAGCAGGACTTTCTCTGAAATTATATAATAATTTATAGAACCTTTCCAGTATTTACTTATTTATGTTTGAATTATAGTTATAATTTTTCCAAGTTTCACTCTGTCACTCTTTATGATCTGGATATAAGCTTTAGTTTGGTGCTTGAAACTAGACTGATTGATTTTCTTTGCCCAGTGTTCTTATCTCACCATACCAGAAAATTTGAGTCCTTTAGGATTGACTTTGAGAAAAACTCCATCTTTCTTGGATCTTCTGGAAAGCAAGTTATTTTGCTCCGGTTTTTCATGTTCTGAGAAAAGGACAAATCCAAATGATGGTGCCAGTGCTCCACTAATCAATGGGAAGGCAAAGGCTTCTAACTTCTCTGCTTCACTCCTGAAAATTGGCTCTTGGGAGGTAATAAATTGATTTCTTTGCGGAATGATCTATGCTATTTTATAAAACTTGCCTATCACTATGGAAAATGGTAGAATTAGGATACCAGAGGTAGAAAAACTGCTTAGTTTTATATATGGCATCAACAGAATGCATAATGAATACTAAATCTCTGGTATTCAAAGTGCAAACAGAGACATATTTATTTTATAAGGTCTGGATAAGAGTGTAATCATCTGATTTGGATCTTCTATTTATAGGACAGAGCGGGTAAAATTAGTTGCTTTTGTTATTTTCAAATAAAATTTAAAATCTCCTTGCCATTCTTTGCAGTCATCATTCTCTTTTACAGATGCACAAAACATGCCTGCATATAGTCTTTTGTGGCAGTTCAAACAGACGCTTATCTATTTTGTTAGCTGTGGATATGGATGATTTTATGTTAGTTGGATCTTCCTTATAGGACACAGTGTCTAAGTCAGTTCCTTTGCTATTTTCCAAATGAAATGTTAAAATCTCCTTGGTTTTCTTTTGAGTCGTTATTTTCTTTTATGGATATATAAAATAAGATATGCCTATTTGTAGTCCTTTATGGCAGTTAAAGTTTTCGTATAAACCGATATTTTAATGTAGTCCTTTTGTGGCAACTGCACTGCCAATGCACTGACTAATTTATACATAGACACACATAATGCAGTTATTTTTTCTAAACCCTAAATTTACTGGATGGAGTGGCATCTTAAAATTTTAAATTTTATATAGAAGAAGACTAAAAAACACCTTTGTTTGGGGAGAGGGGATGTTCCAACCTTACCCAGTCCTTATAAGTGTATCTTCTCAAAAACCCTTCCCACAAGCAAATCGGAGAACAACAAGTGGGGGCATAAACCTTTAACCATTACAACCGATTTAAAATGAGAATACAGAAAACAACATACCAAGTTGCCAAGTCTGATATCTGGAATGGCCGGTTTATCTAACCTTACAGTCCCTGTTTAATGAATCATAATATGCTTTCTTGGGTCATTTACCTACAGCAGAAATGAACAAGAAATGTCACTTGTTGAAATCAGGAATATTTGGTTTTAATGTTCTTTTCAAAAGCTTCCTTTTCAACCATACTTTGCCTCCATGCTCTTGATTAGAAGCACTAAATTCTTCCTTGTACTGTCCTTGTTAATATAAACTTTTTTCCATACAATTTACTCACAGCGTGTTTCACGGTACGATGGGGAAGTGGTGGCAAAATGTTACTATGCAAAAAGGAAACTTGTATGGGAAGTATTGGATGGAATGCTCAAGAACAAAATAGAAGTGTTATGGTCTGATATAGTTTCCATCAAAGCAACTTGCAATCATAATATGCCTCAGACACTTGAAATAGAGGTAATTGGAGCAAACTCAGTTCTATTACAAACTCAATCTCTGAATATTGGGATATACTAGATTATGGGTCATCATATCATTGTCATGTAAGCATGATAAGAGGATTTTGTCGCAAGGGATATTGTTGTTGATTATCCATTGGACGTCAACTTTACATTTCTTATACCATTATTTATTTTTCACTTTTTTAGTTTCATAAGCTGGTAGTTGAGATGCACCATCTTAATTGACTGACTGGATTCATAAAGATTATATACTGGCAATCTGGCACACAAAGTTAGAATATATTAACAAGACTTTAATTGTGTAGAAGTAGGATATGATTGATATGTTTCCATTAAGTTTCCATACTAAATTTACTTTTACTACTCATTACTAACCAAAGACATTTAAACCTAAAATACCTTTGAACTTTCAGTTGATGAATCTGCCTTTGTTCTTCCGGGAGACAAATCCACAACCTAGGAAGCATACTTTGTGGAAATCTACTGGTGATTTTACTGGTGGGCAAGCATCAATCTTCAGGCAAGATTCTCTGGGATTAATTGAAACCATAACATTGCATTACTATCAATTGCTTTATAATTATCAAATCAAAAAGTCCAAAACACATTTCAGAAAGGATTTTTAAGCATGGACTACCACCCATAAAGCAGAAAAGACCTGCAACTCTTGAAGGAGTCACCACTCCAAGCACTGTGGCAGATCTTCCCTTTAACTGATAATGCCTATCCTCTTTAAATGATTCAATGAATCAACAAAAATAACAGTGCATATGTTTATTAGAGACCAGTTTGTCAATGGTGCAAAGTCCATCTCAATTTTGTCCTCTTGGTGTTTCATTGACGCATTAAATCCAATAAGGATGTCAACCAGACCTGGCCTTAGCCTGATAATGTAGTTTTTAGCATGTTTTTATTCCCTTGGATAAAGGAATAGAGGCTTAAAAGAAGATGAACGGACAAATCAATAAACAAGAGCACAATGGAGTAGTGAAACCCCGTCGAGTTGAATATCCATTTTCAACATTCCATAGGGGTCAAATACTAATAGGCTTTACATAGTTTTCAAGGTGTCTAAGCAATTCTAGGCGACACTGGGGCGCCTAGTCGCCTAGTCGCCTAGTTGCCTAGGCGATAAAAATTTTATAATTTGAAAAACTGACTTTTAGCTAGTTTCCTAGTTTTATATACCATCAGCATGTATGTTAATTGAAAAATAGCAATTCTCTTTATTAAGAACACTAAATTTCCTCTAAAAATGTGGCAAATCATCACACCTAAAAGATAAAAATCTTTTACATATATTAATTTCATTATTTTCAAAAATAATACTACTATAATAAGTATTTAATAGAGCAAGTTCATATTAATTAGCAGCTAAAGAAGGTTATTAACTTTATATGATAAATATTCAAGATGGAAAGTAAAATAGAAAAAAAAACAAGGATGGAGTTTCTGTTTTATTTAATTAGAGAGAATAGAAAAAAATAACTTTATTATTCTATTGTTTCTTTCCCCTTTCTTTTCTTTTCTCTTCTTAAAACCCTTTGATCTTTTAAATTTCAATAGTAAAACATTAAAACAAAATATAATTGATATATAGCATATAATAAAATGTATTAACACATACATTAATAAGATACAACAATATAAATGATATTATAAAAGGCGCCCGCCTTGTCATTTTTGTTGCCTAGGCGGGCGCCTAGTTGCTAAAAGTCAAGGCGTTTGGGCGAGGCGCCCAGCCAAGGGCGCCTAGTCACCTAGGCGACACCTTGACAACTATGATGCTTTGTATCCATATATAACTTTTGTATTTTCCTTGTTTTCATGCAGCATTCATGCTATCAACTAATAACACTAAATTAATGTTTTTTCCTCTCTTATGTGGTTTTAGGAGACATTTTCTGCAATTCCCTCAAGGAACTCTACAGAAGCACTATGAGAAGCTTTTGCAGTTGGATGACAGACTGCTTTCCCTTAGCAAGAAACCTTACCCTTCCTTTGATTCCCCATTTTTTGATCTGGAAAAGGTACAAAATCATCACCCAAATGATTATAAGTCATTCAGATTGGAGGGACAAAATTCAAATCTTCCGACCGAGCTGCTTGGCTCTGGGAATAATGATGGCTATTTGGAGGAGTTCCATTGCTTCACCATCTCAAAAACAAAACTTCCAAGGCAGGATTTGAATCTAGAAGACAGAACTGTTGCTTCTGCTGAAATAGGTTCTGCCAGCTCTTGTTCTCTATACCTGATTTTTGTTTTTATTATCATTGTCAGTATTATCTAGTACATTACTAGTAAAATACTCTTCTTTTTACATAATATCATATATGTATATATTTTCTTAGCTTTTATATCCCAATGTTAAACTCTATTAGTGGTTTTCATTTGTTCTCTTCCATTAAAATGGTCAATCTTGAACATTGCTAGGACTTATATGTAGAAGAAGATTGAAAGTGTGCCTTCTCAGCCTATTGGGGTCCTAGTGGACATAGTTTTTTTCATTCTTAATCTTGTGTCTTTGGTAATACTAAAAAAGAGTTTCTTGCAGGACATGATAACAGTTGTTTAGCTCATGGTACTTCAGTCTCAATTGAGAAAGCATTCCCCACTGTATTTGCCTCGTTACCATCTTCAATGCCTGATTTTGGTGCAGTAGGCTTGACCAAGTGCTACAAGTATATGAACAAGAGAACATATGAAGGAAAAGAAGAGATATTGGGCTACAATCTAGCCATGTCAGAGATTCCTGAATGTAAACTCAATTCAAAGGTAAAATTTGACTCCACCTCTGATTTGAAACCAAATTGCTGGATCTCAGAGATTCAAACCAATTGGAATCCAATCAGTTCATGGAAAGAGGTTGGCTACAAACGTGAGATGGATATGTACTTCAGTAGTGGATTTTCTTATTCTGAACAGATAGGTAGCACAGAAATTTTGGGCAACTGTGATGAATTATTGGCAAATATATCTTGTGCCACCACCTTCCCTGTTTTTGTTGTAGAGGATGAGGAAGTACCTAAAAGGTGGTAAACGAAGTTGTTGACTGGGTACCATGGATTTGAACAAGTAGATGACTGGTGGGTACCATGGATGTAACCAACACATTTCATACACGTTTGAAAGTTGCATCTTTCTTTTCTTTTCTTTTTATTGTTCTTTCTGTAATTGATTAAAGATGTAAGTAATGAATTATACAAATATGTACATATCATAGTATGAAAGGAAAACAGCTCCCATTGATTGGGTGATGTAATCATCGAAGTGATCCATATGGTGGATATAAAAGAGCTTAATTAGAAGTGTTTAGAAATTTGCAGCCAATACTCTATAGATTGATGTAGACTGACCCTAATTGCAGGATGTTGGTTGTATTAAGTTTCAGTTATCTCTAGTCTTTTGATAAATTCGACTGAAACAGATGATAATTTTAATATATATGCATATATCTATATAACTTTTTTACCAAAGGACTGTAGGTTCGAATCTTGCAGTCGCAGGAGCTATGTTTGGCTTAATTTTATGGATATGTGATATGGGGCCATTCTAGTTCATTTTATCAAGGCATGATGTTTTAGTAATGTTTGATTTATTTATTGATGGCATATAGTAACTGAATACGATGGATTTGATTCAATTTGAATTCAGATCCATCCAGATTGGCCTTGCCCCCAATACTAATCTAGTGCCCTCCTCTGAGGACATTTCTCAAATTAGAGCATCTCCGCTTTGGTAAAGACAAGAACTTGATTTGTCTTTGGCAATTTGGGCAGGCCCAACCTGAGTCCAAATGGACCCAGCCCAAAACTTTACACAGACTGGGCTTGGATTTTTAGTCCTCAGAATAGGCTTGGGCCAGCCGAACTTGAGTCTGGCCCAATTAAAGGGTCAAATGGTCAATTCCTTGACATGTCATGCCTAACCATAAACGGGAAGTTCGTCCTCTGTACTCTTAACTCTTGTTGCCAACAGCTATTTTCATCTTTGGGTGAAACTGAATTCATGATACTAATGACAGTATAGCGGATATCTTGAATATGATTCACCACAGAAAAAAAAAAAAAAACTCATAATACAATTTTGTTGAGTCTGGATTTCCAATTCTGGTCTCAATTGTCAATCCAATTAGAGGTGGTCATGAGACGAGCTCTTTACGAGCTATTCATTTATTATCGAGCCAAGCTTGAGAGATGATAATAATAATAATAATAATAATAATAATAATAATAATCTATATAAATATATTAAGCTGAAATGTGTACCTAAGAAGGCTTGATGGTGAAGGAAATGAAATCTAATAGTATATTGTGCATTTTTCATGGAAATTACAATAATGCCACTCTCTCTCTTTCTATATATCTCTTTTTCTTACAAATTACAAGAATATCATCTCTCTCTCCTTATAAATTATAAAAATCCACTCTCTCTTCAATTGAGGGAGACCTTAGCTCGGCATCTCGGTTACTAAGGGACCTACGTTGAATTTCTAAACTCAAGCTCTAGTCTCTAATTCAATCGAGCTCGAGCTAGACGACACCTCAACCATTGAGGGAGACCTCGGCTCGACACTTCGGTCACTGAGGGAGATCTCGGCTTTGCACCTCAACAACTGAGGGAGACCTCAGCTCGACACGTTGTCAACTAAGGGAGACCTTAGTTCGACACCTCGCCTGCTAGGGAAACCTCAACTCGACACTTCGGTAGCTGAGGGAGACCTCGATTTGGCACCTCGACAATTGAGGTAGACTTCGCCTCGGCACCTGGATTGCTTGAGAGACCTACAATCAAAGGTAACCGAACTCGAACTTTCAAACTTTTGACTCGAATCCACCCCTAAATCCAAGTACAGAGCTAAAGCCAAAGCCAAAGCCCAGCCCAAGACAACCAATATTACCAAATCCCCTGCCGTTCAGAATGAGCCCGTCAGAGACCAAATAAAGGCCTCTTCTAGAAGAAATCATGTACCTGATCCAAACACCAAAAATCGTGTGTTCAGATCTCCTCTCCGTCCAGTCCAATTTGCCATCTGGCGACCCTTCTCCAATCTCCAACTTCATTTTCTATCACATCTCTTTATCACGTAAATCCATTCGAACTGGTCTCCAAAGCAAAGGAATGGCGTCCATCTTCTTCACCTGTAAAATCATAAACCAACAATACAATACAAGGATAGCCAAAGCTAGCCTCATTTCCAAAATGCTGGCGAAATTTCAAGAAACACATCAGTTCAGTACATAATAGTGATAATACACTGGTCTGGTTCGCTTCTGCTGGTTTCTCAACTTCTGTCACTTGAGACAGATAAGACCCAAGAGAAAGATATGGTCGTCCCAACTCCAAACTGCTAATCTTCTCATCTACCTTCTATCCGTGTTTACCTAATTCCAAATAAACAAAAGAATGCCAGTTGACATACTCAATATATATATATATATATATATATATATATATATATATATATATATATATATATCTGCATACTCTATTCAAGTGTCTCAACTGAGTGATTGACCCTCGTAATCGGTTGCCCTATATCCAATTATCCATTTCTAAACTGGAGATCTGGTGGCACTTAGGTCACCTAACTTTGTTTGTGTGTCCCACCTTATGGTGGGTTCCACTGCTTATTCCAATCAGATGGTGACGAAGCAACCTACTTGATTGAGACCCACAACCCAGAATATATATATAACTTGAAGGAACATTCTATATTCTGGAAGCGACTCAACAAAAATGAAGAACCAATTAACCAACCCCGGCCACGCCCTCTCTCATATATTGAATGGTAGCCGCCATTGCGAGTAAAGTAACCACCTCTCTCTCTCTCTCTCTCTCTCGTATACGGTATATCCATGATACTGGTCTAGATGCCGTCGGACGACCTCGGAATAGAAATTCGGAGATAGATGGGTGTAAGCGTGTTCCCAGCAAAGCTATTCGTAGCAATGTTGCTGGGACTCTTCCTTCTTTTACGCTGTTTTTCAGCGAATGCCGCCTTGTTTCCTTCTGGTATTCTTCTTTCCTCAGCTTGTTTTAGAATGAATGAATTTCGTGTTTTCAGCAAAACATGCACGCAAGTGTTGATAGTTATCCAAACAAGTCTTATGACTTGGATAGATGTAGGCATGCTCGCTCAGAGCCGGGGCACGTACCGAAGCCTAAGAAATGAGAATAGATTTAAGCTCTTGAAAGTTAAAAGCCATGTCGTTCGTCTGGGTAATCTTAATTTTGGCTGTTATGGTTAATTAATTTCTATTATCTGTTCTTGAAAGGTGATGAGATGGGTTCAGGAACATTTTCAGGATGTCAGGAAAGCTCAAGAAAGATGAATCCAAGCAATAAAGCCGATAGTGAATGCGGAAGTCGAGTGATTCCTGGAAAGAGAGTGGCATCACCTCGAAGTTTAAGATCAAAATGGCCTCCTGGACCACCATCTCCAAGTCGAAATCAGCCAAAGATACTTGGTTATGGATCGCCACCTCCCGGAACTAGACGAAACTAGGAACTCCATCTCCATCTCCATGTATTTATTATATAATACCGATTTTTAATTTAATACCAGAGAAATCGACTTCAGTTTATGCAAATGGTTGACGAGTTTTCATGTTTTTTGACTCGTGGATCGTCGTGGTCAACTTGATAACAACTACAAAGCGGGACTGAGACCAAATTCAGTGCCACGACATGCGTGTGAGACTTCAGGCAGATTACAGCCCTCAAACCCTGCAATACTGCATAGAAGCTTTAGTTCTTAGGCACAGAACCACTGGAAAGTCAAAAAGTGCGTTATCAAAGCAAAAAGTTCCCGAAAGCCCTTGGGCACCCAATCGTCCGATACCCTACCATTGAGGATTAATCAATCAGTGGGACCATGGGCCCATACCGCCATACGGCTAGGGATGACAATTTGTACCCCTGATGGGGAGGGTATTTTCGTGAATGACGGGTTTTGGGATTTTATAACTTGCGTTTGGGTAGGGTATTGTGTTAAGGCAAAAGCCGACCTTCTCAATTCGTATATTGTTGAAAAGCATACAAATTTTATATATTAAGTTTTGAATCTAATGATATTTTGAATTTTGTGAAAGATAATAAAAAATTTTGTTATTTATTTGTATTATTTTATTTATTTATTATTATTTATTTATTTATTTATTATTTAGAAAAGTGGTAGGTTTAAAATTTACAAAACAGTGACCACTTTTTTGTACTATTTTTAATTTAATTTTTGTACCAATAATAGTAACACCATTAGAGTTGTTAGTGGGATGAACCAGTCTCAAACAAATTATTGTTCAGTTCTGTAAAATAGAGAGCCAAAATCGAATCAACTATTAATCAGGATAATTGGGGCAGACTCGATACTCAAGGTTCAAAGCATCGATACGCATTGATCTGTATCGACTAATACGTATCATTCCGAGACCCCTCTGATACACCCCTACAGTGGGTGTATCGAAGGTCTGACTGGTTCAGGGGGTACCGGGGTAGACCTAAACCAGCCCCCATGAACCGGTTGAGATAAAAAATATAAAATAAAGCAATACAAATATGTATCGATTCGCCCGATACACCCCTACCAGCATATCGGGCATATCGATATTTTGAACCTTATCGATACTTAACATCTATAATTACCTATGGACCTTTTTTTAACACTAATCTAAATAAAAACGGCACTAAATAGGGAACTGTATGTACGTTGATAAAACAAGCCTCTTTAACCAAAATTATCATATATATGTAATATGAGATTTACCCTTTTAATAACAAACAATTATGTCATTAATTACACAATCAGTTTGGGTTTTAACAGTTCGAAACAGCAAAAACTGATCCTGATCCACTGTTATTGAGATGCAAAACTCAAGACCAAAATCAATAGAATGATTAGGTCTATTTGGTTCTATCAGGTAGACCCAATCATTGGCTTCTCTAGACATCATGAGTTGACCCACACACCCAAACAATTAAACCACTAAACTGTTGACCCAACGGGAAAAGCAATTCAGATAACCACAGCACCTCTATGTACA
This sequence comes from Nelumbo lutea, assembly GCF_056320005.1. Taxonomy (NCBI): domain Eukaryota; kingdom Viridiplantae; phylum Streptophyta; class Magnoliopsida; order Proteales; family Nelumbonaceae; genus Nelumbo; species Nelumbo lutea. Next base: position 9,318,979 of record NC_142687.1, read on the forward strand.
AACAATAGTAGTGCGGTTCAGATAACTTCCAAATTAATTTTTTTACAAGGGGACCGAACACATTGAAGTGAATTGTCACTTAATTTATGATTAATACTCAATTATTACTCTTCCTTGTATAGCCTTGAAACTTTAATCAATAGATACCTTTGCAAAGGTTATAATCAAAATATGAGGTAATCAATTAGGCTACGTTTGGATCGAAGGAAAAAGTAGGGAAAGGTAGGGGAATCTTTACAAACCTTATATGGATTTTCCTGTCTTTCCCTTTCTTTCCCTAACTTTTCCTTCAAACCAAACATAACCTTAGTTGACAAATTGTCCTTGCAACATCAATTTAAGTGAGTTTTACTCAGATGAGGATTAGGCTGATGTATAGTGTCACAGTATAATGTGTAGTATATCATTTCGTTATTTTTCTATCTAGTCCATCAAGAGATACCACTCCTTTAGTGAACAAATTTTGATAATTTGTAGGGCAGTTGTCCATCACATGTATATAATGGATCAATGACAATTATTGGTATAATGACATTGAGATGGATGAGCGAAAAAACTATGAAAAATGGGATAGGAAATGAAACTATTAGTAGGAGTTCATAAATAGCCCCAAAAGGTTATAAAATGAAAGAAAAGGACCAAGTGGCTTTATCACATGCAAAAAACAGACCATGTACAGCATCAATGAGAATAGGGCTTCAGCTGAGCTTTTGCTAAATTTTGAATGGACCCAATCCGAAGGTCCGAGCACAACACAATGTAAAATCTTCAACTCAAGTACTCAAGTTGTGTCCGTAGGTTAGAACAAGACAACAAGTCATTTATTGCAAGCTGAAGTAATTAGAAGGTATATGGGGCAAGCCAAAAAGAGACTTGAACAGTGGATATGGCAGAATACTTGAGTAGAGAGTGGAATGGCAAAACAGGAGTCTTGTCATCAGTCACCACACCTTATATGGAAGACCTAAATTATCATATCACCCCCACATGGTGACGCTGACACCAAGTTGTATTTTATTTTTCTGCTCTACCCCAATTACTAGCATCGAGTCTTTATATACAGCTAACTGCGACACTGGTACATTCAGAAAAACAAATTGGCAAGCCTCAACTGCTTCTCAAGAGGCAAGTAGTGTTTCAAGGAGACACAAACATGATACATGATACGTGAAAGGAAAAGACCATTTACGTTCTCACTCTTGTCAATACCCTGCAAACTAAAGTTATCGTCTCCACTTGCTAAATGTGAAGCCCAACCATAGATACGTTCAGTTGATGCCCATAGGCTCAACACTACAGATTCTGCAACTTCCTTCCAGCTGCTTTCTGACAAAAGAGAAGGAAGCGTAATCGGCAGATCACTCACCACAGCAACTGGATCCAGAACCAGCAGAGGCATATATTTGCAACAGCTACTGGATAATAGGCCTATAAATTGCAGCGCCTATATAAAAGTAGATTTTGTCAGAAGAGAAACAAACAGAAACATATCGGTGGGCATCTGGATGGTAATATGAAATATAAATAAATAAACAGAAACAACCAAGCATTAGGAGCCATGTAGTATGAAATCATTTATTTTGAATTTTTCACGCCTTTGAAAGCATGGGTTTATCATCCTAAAAGGATTAGCTTTGTTTGTTAATTAGAAGTAAAGTTTGTTTGACTTCAATTATGTTTCTAGTGACATCCCTGTAATAAATCGGTTTTAGAAGATAAACTCATGATGCCAAATTTTAAGCACAAATTCGATGAAATGATTCCATTCATGTCCACCAAATTTCCTCATTTAGTTTAACCATTTAACTCTCAATCAAATTCTCTCTTTCCAACAATTAGGCGTTCAGAAGTTTTGGCCAATTACATAGCTAATCAAGCTCAACAAATGGGTTTCCCAAGGCATTAAATTATGATATTAACAATGTGGCACTGAAACTTCTTTTAATTGAATCCTTAATGAGAGAGATTCCATTTGGAAGCATATCTCTGAGACCAGTTCAGGGCTCTGATGATGTATCAGATCCCCATAGATGGCTTTGGGACACATGAAGCCATGGCAAGTTCAGCTTTCAGCTGGTCCAAATGATACCCTGTCAAGCTGAGACTGGAACTATTAATGTAGAACACCCCCCCCCCCCCCCCCAGAAATCCCCCATTCAGAAAGGACCCTAGAAGTCCAAACCCACTTCCTTCCAGCCAAGAAAAACATCCAAAAAAAGAGGAACCAGATGAGATCTGGATATCATATATTCTCGATATTTAAGTAAAAGTATCTTCTGAGTTATGAACCTAGAACATTTTATTTTAAAAACAAATCAAAGTGCTCAAAGTCTCAAACCAACTATGCTAAAAATATAATACAGAAATATCAAAGGGTTGAAACTGAGAGCCACTTTGTACTAAAATGTCACAACTTAGGTCCACATCAAGTCCAGCCTGGGCAGATAGGAACAGAAATAGGTAATGGCCTCCTATAAGAAATAAGTATATTTAACAAATCTGGTACCAATTACATCATACAAGATTGAGGTAAATGTGATTGTGATCTGATTACAAGTGCCTCTACCATTTAAGATTCAGATCCAGCTTAAGATAAGATTGGGATCTGATCTGATGTAATCCTTAACAGCCTTGGAGTGCTTTAAGGAGAACTTAAACATTTTGATAGTTGTCTACTTAGGAAATCAGGTTTGTGTACAAATGGAGATTCAGGGGTATGTAGTGGATCATGGATGTTAATTCAGACCAAACAGGAAATTAGTTTCCTTGCTCTCTTATTGAACTTGTTTTGATGAGTGCTGACGTCCAATGGATGAACTAACCAAGTCTAGCACTGGAAGATGTCTTTCTTATATTATGCTGACTTAAAGTGAGCTTTGGAATTTTATTATAATAAGTTAAATTTTCATTAAGAGATGAAATTACAAGAAAAGGTGAAGAGACTTCACCTTCAAGGAAAAATTACTTTTTACAGAAACACAATTAAACCAAAATGTCAAAAAAAAAAAAAAAACATCATAAAAAACAAAACAAAAGTGAAAAATCAGCACCAAAAGACACTTTAAGTCAAGAACCCAAGTTGAAGAATTTACACTATATGGGGCCTGGGCTTTTGAGCTGGTCCCATTCAAAATTTGAAAAATTATCAACCCAAGTTGCTCCCCTACTTCAAACTTGGAGTGTGCCATCATTAATTCAAACAATGAACAGATATCAACCATTTTCCATCTACTATTTTGTTGCTTCCCTTGAATATTCTTCTATTTCTCTCCTTCCAAATTCCCTAACATGTTGCGAAAGGAGCCATCCTCCACACCACTTTTGCCTTCTACTTTTTATCTTACTCCTTTATATTTGCATTTGTTCTTTACCTCTACAACAAAGTTCCCATTATTCATTTAATGGAAGAGGTGATTTTTTTTTTCTATTTTTCTTTTTGAATGGGAAATTAGAAATACTTCACCTTAATAATCTCTATTATGTTCAGTGTACTTGAAATTCTTCTAAGAGTAATATCTTAATTCCCAAAGGACCAAAACATAGCAGTGTAGCTGATGTCCGACCACTAACATCTCTAGCCCAATGAATTCCCCTTTCCATTGCCCAATTACCTCTCCAATTCCTAAAGCTTTATGGAAAAAAAGAGAAGGTTTGTTACCACACACAAACATGAGAAGGGCATTCCTTGTTCCTTCTTTGAAGCATATTGCTTGCAATTATCATTTTGAGAACCATAACCCAAACAAATGCTTTGAACATGTACATGAAAGAGGGTTCCCAACATTTTTCATTGAAAGCAAGAGTAGATGGAATAAAGAACCAAAGCACCTGGCGTAAAAATCAATCGGTTCAAGAACTGAATCTCTATGATCTTTCAAGGAAGAGAAGTTCATAGCCACCTTTAGAGGGTCAGTGAGATCCTCATTTCCAAAATTCCATGCCTTCTAATATTTCTATGAAGATTTAGGTTTTACAAAAGACAACTCAGAGAAGAAAAGACAATGTTTGAAAAAGAGAAATAACTGAAAACAACAACATAAAACAAGGGAATAAGAATAAAAAGGGAGTATCTCTCTACCCCGGGGTCCCAAAGTATCACTCAAAGAGGCAGTGACAACAATTTATAAGAAGCAAAAGAGAGAAATGTCAGAACCATCTTATTTATGAAAGACGAAGGATTTAATTCTTTCTTACTCTTTAAATATTATCAACAAATCAAATTTTAGCTATCTAACAAATAACATTAAACAGTAGCAGCTATGGCAGAATTTATTCCTAAATGTCATATGCCACAAGTCAGCAAAACACTTAAAATGGCACTCAATTTGCCCACAATAGTTTACTTGTACATCCAGAATTCTTTATAAAAGAAATGAGAAACTATATTATATATGGACAGTTAAGCCTTGCAAATTATATAAGATACCTGATCAATAAGACACAAACAGCATGCATCATACACGTCATTTCTTTGTAGATATTTAAAATGGCACTCATGCATAAATAAAAGAAATGAGAAACTATATTATATATGGACAGTTAAGCCTTGCAAACTATATATCTGACCAATAAGACACAAACAACATGCATCATACATGTCATTTCTTTGTATTGTTCTGTATCTCTTGATACATATCCCCCAAAACAACAAATAATCACATGAGTGTGCAATTAAAAAAAAAAAAAGAGATCAGAAACAGGTAACAATTTTTGAAACATATCATTCAGAAACCAACATAAGTTTACAAGTATCTTCCCTAGATTCACATATCTTCAAAATAGAACATGTTCATACCGTGGAAGGATAATTTGTTATGCAACTAATATCCACTGCATCAACAAGCCATTGCCTTTTGATACCTCCATCTGCATGTTGAAGAGTTGAAACTACTTCTACTAATACATCCCAGATACCTGCAGTTTTGAAAAAATAAAGAAAAAGTGCAGAATAAGTATTACAAGCAAAGTGCAAAGCCTTAGATGTTTGCATTGTCATCTCTAGAGCAGTCATATACAATGTTCAGAGAACCGGACTGGGCATTGATTATGTTATAACATATTTTTATTTTATTTTATATTATAATGTAATGAAATATAATTTATACAAATATATTATATATTATATAATATGCACAATTATATGATATATAATTATAGATATAATAATATTAATTATATGCGTATTTTCAAAATATATAATTGTATTCTTCTATAACATATATATTTTATTTTAGTTTTCAAATTTTTATATTAAAATTAATATTTGAAGCAAAAGGCGTTTTTTTAGCAAAAACAGTGGGGCGAAGCGCCGTTTTCACGTTGGAAACATGTAGATCGCATAAAGTTACCCCAATCGGATATCCGAGTTATGGCCTTTAGAAGTTCACATTTATGTGCAAAAAGAATTGTCAAAATCCAGCCGGTTTTCTAAAACCAGGACTGGGTCACTAATTTTCCGATTTGACCATCTGGGTCACTGGTTCTGACCGGTTTTCCCCGGGTCATGGTTCAACAGGTCCAACCGGCCGGTCCGGCTCATTTTCTAAACACTGGTCATACATGCATGATCCCAGTATCGTACATATGTGCAATGCATGTTGGTTCAACTCATCAACCACCATAAGCTGGGCCTAGAACATTTTTGTGGCCGACAAGGTGAACCAAACCCTTAAACATTTTAATATGACTAGCTATGCTTGATACTAAGTTTTAACCTCAAATTATATAATCAATTCAACTAACTGGAGAACTCATTAGACCTGTAAAAACATAAAGCAAAAGAAAAGATCACATAATCCCTTCTCTCTCACTTCCATCACTCTTAAACATGATCCCCAACTGAGGCAACTAATTGGTTTCTCAGTTCAGAAAACCTAAGACCATTCATAGACCCTTAATAACTTTGAATTTCCAGATTTTTTAGTATATATAGCCCAATGCATGCAAAAACAACTTAATAAGTCTATTCTAAGGTTTAAATAAATAAATGTAGAAAAACAGCCTAGATATCAAGGACAACAAAATTGACAAAGGAAAAGGATTTAAGATCTAGATTAAATGAATACCATTAAAAAAATGGGTGATAAAATAGGAAGGTAGTTCAATTTAGGGGATCTAAGAACAAGCATACCCAGAAATAGCTTTAAAGAAATTAGTAGAAAATAAATGGTATCTAAACTGACCTGAGGCTGGTCAAGTAGGACATGACAGATGTTTCTCGCATGGTAGCATTTAGATAACAGGACCAAAGAAAAAGACATTAAAAAATTACTCGGGATAGACTTATCAACTGCTCTTGCAATGCTACATAGAATGTTTAATGGAAATCAATGGTTGTTAGCTAACAGAAAAAGGACTATTTAATTTATGAGAAGAAATAAATCAAATTAAAGATCATAGAAGAATTTTAGAAAACTACTCAGGATAGATTTATAATTGCTCTTGGAATGCTACAGTGTTTCTGGCATGGTAGCATTTATATAACAGGAGAAAAGAAGACGACATTAGAAAACTACTAGGGATAGGCTTATCAACTGTTCTTGCAATGCTACAGAGAGTGTTTAATGGAAATCATTGGTTGTTAGCTAAGAGAAAAGTGATTATTTAGGATTTAAGAAGAAAAAAAAGCAAATTAAAGATTATAGAAAAACTTGTAGAAAAAAATAGTCACAAAGAGTTGCAATAATAGGTTCTCTATGAACCAGCAATTAGAGGCTTTGAAGGCGTCTGCACCTTAAAGAAAAAATGAACTAAGATTATATGATATTTAAACCCAATAACCCTTAACAAACTAACTCTCCCATGACCTAAAAATCCATTTTCTCAAAATAGACTAAATTATCCCATTAAGAGAAAAAGATAAAAAAAAAGTTTTACTACCCAAGACTCCAGTAATTCTAAAATTAGTAAATACACATCAGCAGTAAAACTAAGGAGATTCTGAAACCTCCAAAGCAGTGCAGGCTTAAGTTTGACCTTCAAGTGCACAACTCCTATCAGATCCACACCAACAAACTAGTTGTTCTCTTTATTCTTCTTGATTTCTCACTCTTAAGACAAACCTTAAATGGTTTGGATTTACATTGACCAACCTCGAACCCAACAGTCAAAAAATCAATACAGTACTGGAAAAGCTCATCATAGCTTGCTCTTTCGCATGCATATATTCCAAGGCATGCATGCCATCATGCTAAAACATTGATGTTTATGCACAACTCTAACATGCATATAGTTATGAACTAGCTGCATGTATAATTTGTTTATGTTTAGAAACGAACCAGCTGATTCTGTGTTCAGAATATAAGCTTTTAATTTTGCCAGCTCAGTGAATGGAACTGAACCAATCATAACTAGCCTGGCTCTTGCTTGAATTCTTTTTATGGTTTCTGCTAATTGTCTTCCTTGTACTAGACCCACCTCTGGAACCTGTATGGTAGGAAGAGCAGTTCAAGTTATTAAGAATCAAATGAAGGCTAAGATGCCAAGGAAAGATCACTTAAATTCTGAACTGCATATCAGATAATTGTTAGCAGGACTATATACCTCCAGAAGACTCATTAAGTAGCCATGACGAGCCTTTCCCAAGCATCTTACCGCCTCTAACCACTCTTTATGAGAGTTTGCCTGATCAGGATCAAGGTTGGCATCAAAGTGCATTACAGGCAAGAAGGCAAATAGCAACCCCATGCACTTTTCCATGTTTGTTAGATACTCTGCAGACTCGATGGAGGCTTCATCAAGACACAGGTTCAGACCCTCCCAGAATGAAACTCGCAAGTAACTTATCTGAGCTGGATTATAAACCTGGTATGAAGAAGTTGGAGAACATATGTAATCAGCCATATGATCAAACAGTTTCTCCAGCCTGGAACCAGAGAAAATTTTTATCAGGTCTGCCAGATGATGGAGAAGGAATGACTGCAGATTCAACTCTAGTGTCCTGAACCTTGGAAGGTCAGAGAGTTCATCAAGAAAAAAGAGGAGGGAACTCAGTTGGTTTGCATGAGCTAATGAGAACTGTATGCACTCCTGTCTAAGGTTTCTTTTCTTAACAGCCTGACCTGTGGATAACTTTCCAGATATTCGATCCTCATATCTCATGCAGCGTCTGATTATGGATCCCCAATCCACTGAGGGCAATCTGGGAGCTCGTGACAGGTACCTTAAAACAGCTGCAACTGTGTTTACATCTGTGATGGCTCCCATCTGAATTGAAGAGTCAGAATACAGTATAGTGATCAGTGGTTATTATAAGCAGATAAGCTAAACAAAGAGTGATTGCATAAATAGGTTAAATAAAATATTCCTAACTAAAAAATTGACAAGTCATATAATGAAATTTTTTAGTGGCTATTGACAAGACAAAGTTGCTATAGCACAATGAATTGATGAAGCACAATTAAAATGAAAATCACTACACTATAAGTTTCATGTTATGTCAAAATTTAAATGTCAAAAATTAGTCACTTAAGCCCCAAAAGACAGATAGTTCTAAGCTGAGTATATTTTGAGATACCAGTCTAACACAAGTCATTTCACAGAAATGTGTAGGGGTGAGCATTTGGTTTATTCGGTTAAAAACCAAAATTTAAAAACCGAATTTATAAAACATAAAACCAAACTGAAACCAAATTATAAAAAAACCGGAACCAAAATTTTCTGTTCTGTTTTCGGTTTTTTTGGCTAAAACCAAATTTTATTAATATTATACTAATACATATTAATATATTTATGTATATTATAATATATGTAAATGTTAATGTATTTTATATATTTTAATATTTTATATAATGTATATTATATACATATTATAATATATTATGTTTTACATATTAATAATATATATTATATTATGTATATAATAAATTTCGATTAATTCATTTTTTTTTCAATTAACCGAATTTCCAATCCTGAAAACAGAAACCAAATCCAAAATTTTTTAAAACCAAAACCAAAAATTTCAGTTTGTTTTTTCGGTTTTAACCAAACAAATCTCACCCCTAGAAATGTGAAAAAGAAAAGGAAATGCACTAAAAATGAGGTTAGATGCTGTTGAAAGCATTTTTTCAATATCCAAATAATATTTAATAATTTAATAACCCGAATAAGTGGGTTGGCTAGCCTGCTAGCCAAATTATTGAAACTACAAAAAAGTATCCCATATGAGAGTTCCCTCTCTTTAAGTGGGAGGACAGGTGTCCTTCACCTAGGAGGAGGTAGTTGCATAACTACCCCACTCCCTATTTAGGCTCCTTAAGGGGAAGCTATACACACTATTTGGGGAAAATTATCTCAAGAGATTCTTAAGAAAAGCAAAGATAAAGAGAGAAGAAAAGAGAAGTGCTCAAGGGAAGGTAGGGAAGGAAAAGAAGTCTCACTAATATAGTTAGGAAAAGGAAAGTCCTCTTCGTGAATACTTCCTATATACGTCTCTGCTATATATCCATCTCTCTCTCTCTCTTTTATTTTCACTTTTGAGAAAGGAAATAGAGGGAAATAAACCATCTACAACCAGGTGCCTCTACTTGGTTGATTACGGTCCCTCTTTCAAGACAGTTAGGGATTAAACCATCTACAGTCTAATCCTCAAGGGCTGATTATGGTTCCCTTCATATGAAAATGATGAACAGAGGGATAAAAGCTGTCTACAATCAAATATTCAGTTTGATTGACTACGGCTTATTGTGAAGAAAGGAATGAGAAGGAAATTTTCTTTGTATCAAAAAGAAAATAGAGAAATGTATTATTGTATAGTTTCTCAATTGTATTTTCTCTTTCTTTCTTCTCAAACTTGTACACTTGATGTAAAAGAAACAAAAATGAAAAGTCTTTTTGAAGTACCCTATTGTTCTTTTCTTTTTGTTCTATGCGTTCATTTCTCCAAGTCAGAATCAAAAGGTGTTCTCTACTTTCTTGTGGAGATGTAATTAAAGGGAACAATCCATATGATTCCCTGAATGTGCCTTACCCAAAATAATAAAAACTCAATTACTTGATTGAGTGAATTATGTTGCATGAGAATTTATTAAAAATTTTCACACCAACAGGTGCATACAAATTAAAACAAATGCAATAAAATGATTACTGATTATAATAGATATGTGGAAAATGAAGTTATATGGAGATTATACTCATCTTGCATATAAGTAATATTGAAACATGAGTAAAAGGCTTACAATGAAAAGTAAACAAAATCATGACTTCTACTTTGATTACTGAGGTTAAAGGTTCAAAGTATCGATACTTCTACTTTGATTACTGAGGATAAAGGTTCAAAGTATCGATACATGCAAACATGCATATTGGGAGTTTCAAGTGAGTCAAATACCTTCTTTTTTATTTTTTGATCAGCAAAGAAGAATTTTATTCATAATTAAGAGAACAAGGTACAGTATTGCAGTAAAAGAAGAAACACAGACATTGCACCACATGGTATTACAATAACGCCGAAAAAATTGCTGCCTATAGACTCCCTATTTGGCTAATGAATCGGCCAGACCATTTGCAGTCCCCCTGATATATGTAAAAGAAGCATTGGGTTCCCTTTCTAGGCTTTCAATCTCCCCTAGGAAATGTCAATAAATCCAAGGAGCATTACCAGTTTTGAGTCCCCTTTAACCTCCAAGTTTTTTAAATCTGCTTGCTTGGCAAGTTTTAGCCCCTGTAGCAGTGCTAATAGCTCAGCCTTTATTGAGTCACCTACCCCAAAAGGTCCTTAATACATTACCAATACTTTACTTGAGGAGTCTCTAAACACACCACCAATGCCTGCCAATCCTGGGCCTCCTATAGAGCTCCCGTCAAAATTCAGCTTGATTTTATTAAGAGCCAGGGGCTTCCATTCCTTACTTTATTTTATTTTATTCTGTTTTCATACTTTCACAGGGGGGTTATAACTTTATTATTAAACATTTAAAAACCAAAGTTCCCAAAATCCTTCAAATGGGCATTTTGGGGACTTGCTGATATGATACAATATGCGCAATAGTGAGGGTGGGTATGTCCCCTATCATTGATTGGAGAGAGATAGTGAGGGTGTTTGAGAATAAATTTGTTCAAGAAGATGAATTGTTTTTGTCTTATGGCTTGGTTCCAGGCTGTATATATTGTGGAGATTATGTGACTTTATGTATCTTATTAGTAAGGCATTTCTGTAATTGTAGATATCTTTTAATATAAAGGGTTAACATGCCACAACTTTAGGGTGGGGGTCAATTCGTTCTAGACACCCCTTAACTGTTCTAGGCTTTTCTCTATTTTTGGTGAAGAGGGTTAACATGCCACAATTTTTTAGATTATACACGATGATGTTTGGTTTGCTTCTATTACTTCTTAGTTGGGATACAAGTATTTTGTACCTTTTCATTATTGCACCAGGTATACATGGATTTATTTTCCACAACACAAATCAAAAGTTTTTGCTACATTAAAGCTATTTCGTACTAAAGTTCAAGCTTGGTTCAAGTCAATTGTCAGCATCCTCCATTCAGATTCAAGGGGAGAATACATAGATGGAGATTTTCAGGCTTATTTAAAGAGTTATGGGAATTCAGTTGCAACATAGTTGCCCAGATACTCCTTAACAGAATGGTGTAGATGAGCGCAAGAATGGACATGTCCTTAAGTATTGTGAGGACATTACCACTGGAATCTCATGCACCTCCTTCCTTTTGGATAGAGATAGTCAGTACTGCCGTGTATTTGATCAACTACCTTCCTTCTATTTTTGCTATTACATTTCCTTTTTCAGAAACTCTTTGGTTTCCCTCGTCACTTATCTAAACTTAATGTTTTGTATTTTGTGCAAAGGATTTCTATGTCATGATCCCTCTATTCGTTACATTTATATTTCATGGAATGTTGTATTTCTTGAGCATATCTCTTCTTTGCTAGGACTGCTAGATTGTCTACACCTTCTATTTCTGTTTTGTAGAATTTTGGTTCAGAAGATGTTTCTCGTCCTTTGTTGTGAAGGATCTTCCCATCTTCTCTTGCAAGCGGCTATGTGCCTCAAATCTTGTGCTTGCAACCCCCCTTCCTCCTAGTCCAAAACATCACCCTTCTACTCCACCAGTAAGTGGTAACCCTTCCTCGAACACTTCTACTTCAGATTCTAGTTCTTCCATTCCTCTTCGTCATTCTAGTTGCATTTCTCAGCCTCCTAACCACTATGGTGTTTCCTTCAAACCATAGCCCTTTCTCTATTGTCTTATCCTCTATAGATATTCCTCATTCATATCAACAAGCCATTGGCAATCCACACTGGAAAAAGAGGCTTTGAATGCAAAGATTCATGCTTTACATGAGAATGGCACTTGGGATCTTGTGCCTACTCTAGATGCCTCCTGTGTTGGGAGTCATTAGGTTTATACTATCAAGCTCAAATCTGATGGTTCTCTTGATCAGTACAAGGATCGGTTAGTTGCCCTTGGATATTGTCAGGACTATTGTATTAATTATAAAGAGATGTTTTTTTTTTATCAATAACAAGTTCATTAATTAATCATAAGAATAATTACAAAGAGAAAGACAAACTTTCTTATCTTCCAATTACAGCTTGAGCCCCCAAGAAAAGAAGAGAAAAAGAGAAACAATAAAATTACATCTGAGCCCAAAACATTGATTCCCTCTCCACCCCTTGTTTAGCTAACCCATCAGCAAAAGAATTAGTTGATTTTTTAACCCAATTAATCTTAACTTGCATCTCTCGAATCTGCCACTTGAATTTCCTCCTCACATTGCTGTAATTCCATAAGCTACTGTTGTCTTTATTCAGCCACCCCACCACCACCTCCGAGTCCCCTTCAATTACGAGTTTTCTGATATTCATCTCCCTAGATTTTTGGACTCCTTCCATAACTGCATAGATCTCAGCTCTGAGGGAGTCACCCACTCCAGTTGGGCTTGAGAACAAGGCAGAAACAACCCCATTCTCATCCCTAAAAACACCCCCAATCCCTGAGTGTCCAGGATTCCCTCTACTATTCCCATCAAAGTTTAGTCCTACGAATCCAGCAGGTGGGGGGGTCCAAGACACTCATTATTGTTTTGGTCTGGGTACAGTTAACAATCTCACCCCACTTCCTCAACATGTCATCCACTATGTAATCTGTGAATAGCTCTAGGGATTTCAGCCATTGTACAACCCTTATATGGATTAGAGCCCTCAGTTCTTCAACACCTCTCTCTACTTTTGAGAAAATCCTGAAGTTTCTTTCTTCCCATAAAGACCAGCATACCGCAGCCCTCAATCCTCTCCACATAGTCCTTCCTCTTTTTCATACGCCACCTGAGAAAAGAAGGGGAAAAGAGACTTTGCAAGTTTGATGGAGGGTTCCAACTACACCTAAAGAGGGAGAAAGCCCACTCTCAAATTGACTTTGCAAATTGGCAAGACACTAGTAGGTGAAAACCAGTCTCCCATCAGCTTTGCAGAGAACACACCAGTGAGGTGACAAACAAGTATTGGGTCTCTTATTTTGGAGAAGATCACCAGTGTTGAATCTTTCCAGATAGGCTTCCCAACAAAAACTACCAACCCTAGGAGGAATTGGTTTGCACCAAACCTCATTAACAAGGAAAGGGAGGGCTACAGGACTGGTGGACCGGCTTAAAACTTTGAAGAATGAAGCATAGGAGAATGAGCCAGTGGGGGTGGGGGTCCAGATTCTAGAGTCCACCTTAGTAGGGTCTAAGAAAATATTATAGTAGAAATCACTAATTGCAGATTTAGTCGAGTTTCTTGTGAAAGGAAAGAGGGGGAAGATGAAGATTTCAGCAGTAGAGAAGAAAGGAGAAGAAGAAAAGAGTAGGAAGTCAACCGGGATTGTAAAATTAACCCTAGCCGCCTACCTCTCATTATATTTATACTTAACTAAAAGGATGAGATATTACAAGGATGCCCTTAGTAGGGCGGCTACTAATATAGCTGAACAATCACAACTTAAAAAAAAGCATAAACTAATGGACCTAAAGCCCGACAACTTCCTAACTAAATAAAAAACAACTCGGACCAACTCAACACTCTCCCTCAAGTTGGGAGTAAATGTCACGCATTCCCAACTTGTGTAGATCATGCCCCAGCTTGTTCTTTGCAACACCTTTTGTGAGAACATCAGCGAGCTGCAAATCAAAAGCAATGTATGGAAAACAAACTTCTCCAGAAGTTACCCTTTCTCTGATAAAATGTCTATCCACTTCAATGTGCTTAGTTCTGTCATGCTGGACTGGGTTATGGGCAATGTTAATTGCTGCCTGGTTATCACAGTATAGCATCATAGGTTCTTCTGCTTGTACACCAATTTCTTCTAACAGGGAACGAATCCAGAGAAGTTCTGAAACTCCATGTGCCATGGCCCTGTATTCGGCTTCAACACTTGATCTTGCCACCAATGTTTGTTTCTTACTCTTCCATGAGACAAGGTTACCCCCAACAAGGGTGCACACTCCTGAAGTTGATCTCCTGTCATCAAGGCATTCTGCCCAATCTACATCTGTATAAGCCTCTAGTTTCAACTGTTTATGATCAATAAACAATATGCCTCTGCCCAGGTGTCCCTTCAGATAAGCAAGAATCCTGTCAACTGCCTCCCAATGCTGGACTCGTGGAGCATGCATGTATTGACTTACTACACTTACTGCATAGGAAATGTCTGGTCTTGTCATACACAAGTATAGCAACCGACCCACAAGTCTCTGATATCTCCCAATGTCCTTTACTGGTTCACCTTCTGATGCATTGATTGTATGGTTTTGATCGATAGGGGTGCTGATTGCCTTTGTTCCAAGCTTCCCTGTCTCTTGAAGAAGATCCAAGACATACTTCCTTTGAGAGATAAAAATTCCATGTTTTGATCTTGCAACTTCAATGCCTAAGAAATATCTCAGTTCTCCAAGACCCTTATTTCAAATTCTTTATGTAAGTTCCTTTTCAGACCATCAATCTCACTCAGATCATTCCCGGTGACAACAATATCATCCACATAAACAATTAGGACTGACACCAAAGATCCCCTTCGCTTTACAAACAATGTGTGATCGGATTGAGTCTGAGTGTAGCCAAAAGCAATCAAGGCCTTTCTGAATCTGTCAAACCATGCTCTGGGAGATTATTTCAAGCCATAAAGTGACTTCTTAAGCCTGCATACATTTCCCTTTTCAGTATCATTGTAAAAGCCAGCAGGAAGATCGATGTACACTTCTTCTTGCAGATCCCCATTTAGGAAAGCATTCTTCACATCAAGTTGAAACAAGGGCCAAGAGTATGAGGCAGCAAGAGAAAGAAGTATCCGAACAGAGGTCATCTTTGCAATTGGTGCAAAGGTCTCTAAGTAATCAATGCCAAAGGTCTGTGTGTACCCTTTTGCAACAAGTTTTGCCTTGTACCTTTCTATACTTCCACCAACCTTATATTTTACTATGTAAACCCCTCTGCATCCAACTGTCTCCTTGCCTTCTGGTAGATCCACAATGTCCCATGTCTGATTCTTAATCAAAGCTGCCATCTCTCCCTGCATAGCTGTCTTCCACTCAGGTTTGGAGAGAGCCTCACTAACACCCTTGGGTATAGACACTGAATCAAGAGAGGAAAGAAAAGCACGGTAGGAAGGAGAAAGTCCACTGTAGGATAAGCACTGTGAAATACAATAAGCAATACACTTTCTCTTCTCTTTTCTGAGAGCAATAGGGAGATCAAGGTTATCTGTAACGGTGTTAGTAGAATCAATGGGAACTGAAACAGTAGTGAGACCAAGAGAAATACCCGAATCCATGTCAGCCGAATCTGGAGTCTCCAAGGAATCGATAAGTAGAACGCAAAGGAGGTGGCAAGGTAGGTAACACAGAGTGGTGGTCAAGCACAGGAGTAGACACGGACTGGAACTGGGAGAGGAATAGACTGTTGAGTCACTTCCCCAAAACACTCCCCTTGAGAAGGATTCTTTGAGAAGAAGTTCGTGGATTCAAAAAAGGTGACATCCATGGTAACATACCGGCTCCCAAAGACTAGATCATAGCAGCAGTACCCTTTCTGATTCTCTGCATATCCAAGGAAGATGTACTTCTTTGCCTTGGGATCAAGCTTTGAGCGGTGAGGACCAAGGATATGTGCAAAGCAGACACACCCAAACACCCTGAGAGGAATATGAAACATCTCCCCCTTAGGAAAAAGGAGACTGAATGGGGTGCTGAATCCAAGTATACGAGAGGGCACCCTATTAATCAAATATGCTGCTGTGAGAACTGCATCACCCCAAAACCGAACTGGAACTGTAGATGTGATCATCATGCTTCTTGCAATCTCAACAATGTGTCTGTTCTTCCTTTTTGCAACACCATTCTGCTGTGGACTGTAGGGACAACTGCTTTGATGGACAACACCATATTCTAACAGATATGAGGCAAGGTGTCTTTCAAAATATTCCCTGGCATTGTCGGATCTGAACACCTTTATTCTTGTTCCAAACTAGGTTAGTACCATCTGATAAATTGCCTCACCAAGGATGGTACTTCATCGCGGGATCTCATTAGGTAAATCCAAGAGTATCGTAAGAAATCATCCACAAATAAGAGAAAATATCGATAGCCTCCCATAAAAGGAACATGGTATGGGCCCCACACATCCGAATGAATAACATCAAAAGAAGAAGAACATCTTTTATTACTAGGTTTAAGTGAATGTCTGCAATGCTTTCCAAGTTGACAATCTTCACACTCCAGACTTGACAAACTAATAAACTAAAAAAGTTTTGGAAACAAAAAACTCAAAGAAGAAAAAGGTAAATGGCCCAAACGGTTATGCCAAAGCATAATTTGACCCACAAACCCTGGCTCACTATCCTTGCTGACATGATAACTCTGATGAGGAGGAAGTACATCCAGGAGGTAGATTCCATTCACTTCACGACCACTCCTAATCATCCTCTTTGAATCCAGATTCTGCAAAATACAATGACCAGGAGAAAAAATTACTGAGTAGTTCAGGTTCTTAGTCAAACTACTAACAGATAACAAATTAGTGTTCAATCTGGGAACATGAAGGACAGAGGGTAGAGAAATAGAGTCACTAATCTTGATAGATCCCTTCCCAGCAATAGGAACATGGGATCCATCAGCTATGGAGACCCTATCTCTGGCAGAACAGAGCTGGTAAGTTGAAAAAATAGTAGAGCTCTGGATCATGTGCTCTGACGCTCCAAAATCTATAATCCAAGGAGGTCCCTCCTTACCTGAAGTAGAAACATAATTTGCAGTGACGTGTGAACTACCTGTGTGAGCAAAGGAAGTAGAGTGGACTCCACTAGTGCCACTTGTACCTTGTTGTCCGCTTGCGGCTGAACTGGAACTGGTTGTATCCCGCTGGTTCAGAAGTAGCCCATACCTCTCAAGTTCGGCCCTTACTACAACAACTACAACAGACTCCAGAGCAGTTGTAGTAGGAGGGGCCAGAATGTCACCAGTAACTGCCATGTGTGCATTTCCCTTCTTATTTTTCAATCTAGCCGGCACAAGATGTGGGTGAAGCTTCCAGCAAGTATCTTTTGTGTGTTTAGGCTTCTTATAGTAGTCACAGATCAAATCTCTTTTATCTTCCTTCTTGATTTTACTGCCACCCCGATCTCCACTTTGTTTAGGTTTCACAACACTTACCATGGAAGACTGATCAGGAATAAGATTTTTCATCATCACATCTCTCCTGCACTCCTCCCCTAACACAAAAGCATATGCCTGGGAGAGAGTAACACTGTCCCTGGAAAGAAGGTGTTGTCGTGCAATATCATACTCAGGATTAAGGCCAACAAGAAATTCAAACACCCTATACTTCTCTAGATGTTTCTGATAGGTAGCTGCATCCTTAGTGGTTTCCCAAGCAAATGTCTCTAAATGGTCAATCTCCTACCACAGGGTTTTAAGGGCTGAAAAATAGGCTGCAACAAGTCTATCTCCCTGCCTTGTAGAAATAATTTGATTCCTCAACTGATAAGCCCTAGCAACATTCTTCCTCTGTGAGTAGGTTTCTGCAACCCCATCCCATATTTCCTTAGTTGTATTTGCCCATAAAAAATGTTTACTTATATGGGGCAGCATGGATTTACACAACCAAGTCATCACCATATAATTCTTCTGTGCCCACCGAGAGTTGCTAGTTTCGGGTTTCACCTCTTCACCAGTGATATACCCTAATTTCCCATGAGCACCAATGGCCATCTTTGCAGATTGTGACCATTCTAAGTAATTTACACCATTCAACCTAATTGTAGTAATGGTCTCAGCCCCGAAAGGGTCTCCATCACCTCTTCTCACTGGTCCCATTTCACTCTCGAGCTTATTTTCAGCTCCGTGACCCTCCATGCTTATCAAAAAATGTAATGAAAATAACTAAAATTTGCAACAAGATCAAACAAAACACTTTTTGGAACCAACACCACCTTTTTGGTGTCCTAGACTTTCTTCCCACAAAAGATTCCTTTTCTATAGGACGAGAGAAGAGAGAGAAGAGGCAGCTGCTCTCTCTAGAAGCCTCCAAATCAGGCAGGACTTGAATCACCCCTTACAAAAAACCCCAAGGAACCCTAAAAAATTAGGGCACCACTTCCTAGGTCAAAATTGAAGAGTCCAACAGAAACAAGACTCTTCCCCTTTCTCCAGTTTTTCCTGATTTTGATGAGAAACCTTAGACCAGCTACAGGGCACACAGATCCACCAAAAAAATCCAAAAACTGGTCTTACCTGAGAGCTTCAATCAGCCTCTTAAATCACCATGCAGTCGGCCGATCTAGGGCTGCATGAGAGAACAACTTCAAGGAACCTTCGGCCCGCTCTGATACCAAGTAGAAATCACTAATTGTAGATTTAGTCGAGTTTCTTGTGAAATAAAAGAGGGGGAAGATGAAGATTTCAGCAGTAGAGAAGAAAGGAGAAGAAGAAAAGAGTAGGAAGTCAACTAGGATTGTAAAATTAACCCTAGCCGCCTACCTCTCATTATATTTATACTTAATTTAAAGGATGATATATTACAAGGATGCCCTTAGTAGGGCGGGTACTAATCAAGAAGTTCAAAGAGACTCGAAATACTGTCGAGGTCTGAGTCCCTCACAACCCTTCTTAAACCCAAGTTCCACCCAAACCTAGAACTGGAAGAGGAAGGGGTAATGAAAGAAGAAACCGGTCCTTTAGGGGGGAATTCCCTACTCAAGTTTGTTCCCAAAATTTTATGAAGTTACCTGAATTCAAATCGTACTTGATAAGAGGGGAGAAGACTGACAACAAATCATGAATGGCTTTCCAAGGTGAAGTGCTTGTAATCCTAGCTCGGATTCCAACATTCCATCCATTTTGCTCCCATGTGTGCTTGCCACTATTCTAGCCCATAGTTTCTCCTACTCCAGTGGGAACCTCCACAACCACTTCCCCAGAAGGGCCATATTCCTTTTTCTAATATAAACTAATGTGCAGACATGAGAAACAATGTTTGCCCTAGTTGCTAAGATCACCATCATTCGTGTCTCTTATCTTTGTATACTATCCAATCCTGGCCCATTTATCAGTTGGCATAGTTGTCAAGGCGTTGCCTAGGGGACTAGGCGCCTCGCCCAAACGCATTGACTTTTAGCAACTAGGCGCCCTTCTAGGCGACTAAGTGCCCGCCTAGGTGACAAAAATGACAAGGCAGGCGCCTTTTATAATTTCATTTATATTGATGTATCTTATTAATGTATGTGTTAATACATTTTATTATATGCTATATATATATATATATATATATATATATATATATATATATATATATATATATATATCAATTATACTTTGTTTTAATGTTTTACTATTGAAATTTAAAAGATCAAATGTTTTGAAGAGAGAAAAAGAAAGAAAGAAGAAAGAAGGAAAGAAAGAAAAGAAAGAGGAAAGAAAGAATAGAATAAATAAAGTTCTTTTTTTTTCTATTCTCTCTAATTAAATAAAACAAAAACTATATCCTTGTTTTTTTTTCTATTTTACTTTCTATCCTGAATATTTATCATATAAAGTTAATAACCTTCTTTAGCTGCTAATTAATATGAATTTGCTCTATTAAATACTTATTATAGTAGTATTATTTTTTAAAATAATGAAATTAATACAAGTAAAAGATTTTTATCTTTTAGATGTGATGATTTGCCACATTTTTAGAGGAAATTTAATGTTCTTAATAAAGAGAATTGCTATTTTTTCAATTAACATACATGCTGAATGGAATATAAAACTAGGAAACTAGCCAAAAGTCAGTTCTTTATATTATAAAACTTTTATCGCCTAAGCGACTAGGCGCCCCAATGTTGCCTAGAATCGCCTAGACGCCTTGAAAACTATGTCAGTTGGATGTAAGGAATGCCTTCCTTCATGGTCAGTTGAAGGCAACAATCTATATGAAGCCTTTTCTTGGATACTGCAGTGATTCCTTCTTTAGTTTGCAGCCTCAAGAAATCCTTATATAGATTGAAGCAAGCCCCCCATGCATGGTTTGAATGGTTTTGTGATGTTGTTGCTATTGGATATAGTCAAAGCTCTTCTAATCACTCTCTTTTTGCCCCAAGGTATCGCTTCTCTTGTTGTATGTTGACGATATGTTGTTGATTAGGAATGATGATGAAGGAATTAGTAAGTTTTAGTGTATAAATCCTTTCACATGAAGGACCTGGGTTCTCTCACTTCTTGGGTCTGGAAGTTTAGCGTAGTGACAAGGGGTATTTTGTTTGCTAGCAAAAATATGCTTCTAACCTTGTCAAGTTTTCTAAGGGTTCATTGCTTCCTGATGCCGTCTAATATTTCACATGTTGTTCAAGTTGTGAGTCAGTTTATTTCTACTCCTCATCAGAATTTCTTAGGCACTTTTCTTCTCTTCATCTATTCAATTGTGGGCATATGCTAATGCTGATTAAGCTGGTTGCCCTGACACTTGTCGGACCACTACTAGGTGGTGTGTCATTCCGGGCTACTCTCTCATCTCTTGGAAGTGCAAGAAGCAACAAGCTGTTTCCAAGTCTTCCACAGAAACAAAGTATAGGGCAATGTCTTCTATTTGTAGTGAGATTGCCTAGCTTCACACTCTGCAGATCTTGCTGTTAAGATCCCTACTCCTACTCCTCTTTATGGTGATAATACAAGTGATATCAAGATTGCTTCTAATCTTGTCTTTCATGAAAGGACTAAGTATATTAAAGTGAACTGTCACTTTATCCACAACTTATTCCTTGTTGGATCTATATTTCTTCCTCATGTGGCCTCAGACATGTAGATTGTTGATATCTTCACGAAGGCTATGACTAGGGCCCGACATCTCTTTCTTTTGGGCAAATTGGTGCTCATGTCTGCACATTAGTTTGAAGGGGAGTGTGGAGATTATGTGACTTGATGCATCTTAATAGTATGGTCCCTATTGTACTTTGTACCTTGTTCTTTATTCTTTTTTTTTTCTCTTTCAACCCTGTAAGGGAATTTCTATAGTTGTACATATCTTTTAATATAAATGAGGCTCTTCAGGGCGGGGGTAAATTCATTCTAAACACCCCTTAACCATTTTAAGCTTTTCTCTATTTTAAGTCAAGAGGGTTAATATATGTCTCAGTTTTTATACATATCTCAAAGTTTTAAACATAAAGGCATGACACAGCGTTCCACTATCCTAAGGTGTAAGCCTCCCAAGCATGGATTTTGTAATTAACAAACAACTGAAAACTAAATATGTAAAAAAATATATTAGATATCCCAAAGAATGGAAAAATTATAATAACATATAAAATTTCATATTTACAACTTCTAATAATAAATCCATTAATTTTAAATATAAAGTTGAAGTATCACCATTCATAGTCATACAAGTATTATCAGCTATTAAGTAACAATACATTGCTTTACAAAGTTGCAAATCACTATGTCAAAATTTAATAATTCACATAAATTGCATATTATTAGCAAAATCTAGTTTGTCATCTCATATTGAAATGAATGTATAGCATTGAAAGCAATTAAAGCAATGGTGCCAAAAGTTATATTTATAGTATTTTATTATAATAAACAAGTCTGGAAGGTTTTCCTCATTTCTTTTTTTATCAATAACAGAATTTCATTATATCAATATATAAAAACAACAGTACAGCAATCAGAGAGAGAGTTAAAAAGTATTAACACTCCCAAGAAAGCAACAACAAGCTCACAATACAGCCCAGTACAAATGAACCCTTCCCACACCCTGTTTTGCCAAAGCATCTGCAAAGGCATTTGCTGTTCTTTTTCACCCACTGAAATTGTATTTCCACCCCCCTAGTTAGTCATTTGATTTCCTGTCTTTCATTAGCGAACTTCCAAAGGCCACTTCCCCTCTGCATCCAGCTAGCTCAACACCAACTTTGAGTCCCCTTCAATAAGTAATTTTTGTATATCAGTTCCTTGCTCTTTCTAATACCTTCCAAATACAGCATAGATCTCAGCTCTCAAAGAATCCCCAATCCCAATGGAGCCTGAAAACAATGAGGAAGGTTTTCCTCATCTCTTCTAATGTTTAATATGTAATTGTGAACACAATGAAATGGTTCTCACACTTCCATTTATTTTTTTTATCAATACTCGCACTCCTATTTATAACATCTCATTTTAAAAATTTGGCTTAAACGGTAAGAGTGTATGATGGTACTAGGCAAAACCTAAGTGCCTCCAAACTATGAGTGTATTCAACAATTGTGTCTATGCCTCTCTCTTGTATGCCAGCCTCAGTGCCTTTTAAAACTGTGATCAAGAGGGATCTTCACTATCATCTTTATACATGTTCTGGGTCTCAAAACTGGCACATAATTGATCCTTTTCACAAAATGGAGATAATGTACTCCACAAGTAAGCTTTCACATCAAATGTACACTTCTTGATTGGAGCTTCTAAAGACAAATAGATAGATTAATCTTGATTCTGGTTTTGGAAAATGCAAATAGAAATTCTGTAGCAGATGCCTTAGCTAAACAAAGGGTGGAGAGAGGTTCATTTTTCTGGGAATAACTGCAAGGGATCTGATTGTAGGGGGAGAGATAAAAGGTTTTATCTCTCACAGTCTGGTTGTATTTAATGTATTGTACATTCCTTTATATTAATTAATAAAAGGTTGAGTTATTGATAAAAAAATGCAGATAGCAATTTATTGATCTAAAAATTGATAACATGTCATATGAGAATAAGCAAATATGAACAAACAGCTTACGTAAGGTGCCAAAAAAAAACCATATTTCATAGGAAAAGAATACATCTACAGAAACAAAAACATATTAAAGCATCTCATCTCAATTAACATTTAAAAGCTGGTAAAAGAAAACCTACCCCAGAACAGTCAAGATCCAAAAGCCACATGCTAAGCTTCAAGACTGTACTGTCCTCTGAAAAACTTTGTGAAACAGGCATGTGATCATTTAGGTTACTCTGAGGATTATTTTTCACAGCTTGGAATTCCTTGGACCACCATTGATGTCTAAGAAATGAAAGAGCCCAGGCAGCATGTCTTCTTAGTTGCTGGTCCTTCGAATCCTGTGCAACTAGGAACAGCTCTTGCATGTAGGATGTCGATAGTGGCTCACAAACAGGACATGAAAGAATAGGCCCTCTGATATAAGGTGAATCCTGTCAACCAAAACTAGATACAATTAATTGTGCCAATGAACTAGGGAATAGTATCTGGTAGAGTGTAATCACCTTTTGCTCATGTGCAGCTTGCAAATTGGAGGGCCAAGAATATACACCAGTAGGAATCCCTGCACCAGCACCCAATGCATTAACAACTCCAAGCATCCCACCTAAATGAATTATAGAAGGATAAGGATTGGTGTAACATCTCCTAAACAATTCCATCAAGCTTTTGACATCTTCAGCTTTAATAGGATGTGATCCTTCACTTAAAATGGATGAGAGGAGGCTTCCTGCTCCAAGGCATGATGCCATCAACAAACTCTGATGGAAATTTCCAGATTTTTTTACAGAAAGAAGTTCAGAAATTAGTTCTCTGTAGCCATTGACTAGATGATCTAGTTCACCATCATCTATGAGTTCTACCCTCTGGAAAAAGGCAACCACAATTGGCAGTGCAAGACAGGAACCCACTGATAATGATATCTCCGGCTTCTCATTACCGCCACAAGGGTTTTGAAGACCAGGATCCACAAACAGAATCCATGATGTAATCAAGGCCTTTATCTTGAGCAAGGCGTCATGGGCCCCATATCTGTATATTGCGCTAACAGAATTTCCTAGACCAAGGATGAGTCCTGCAACACCCCAGACATCTTCCCCCATATTATTACTGTTATTGTAAGACAATTCAGAAGTTCCACATCCATCCTGATGATCTATGTCTACGGGAAAATAATCACAAAGACTCTGCAGAGAATAAGACGAAGATGGAATAAACTGGCATATCTTCAGAGCTAGGGTCCTAACAATCTTTCCAAGTAAGTTGGCTTCCTTCATCCGGTCAGTCTCTTCTACCAAATTAAAATCATCAGCAGCTTCATCACCAGTAGGAAGATCTTGACAAATAAAACCCAGGCCAACCCCACAGGCTCCTTTGACAAGAATGCTTTTGCTATCAGAAAGAACCTGAAAGAATGTAAACCACCAAGAAAAATGTGGCAGCAGCAGTAATCCATTTTAATATATAATTCATAGTGCATAAATTCAGAAAATAGGACCCAATTAAAAATAATTCCTGGAGACAACCAGTTCGGTGGTATTTTAATACCCAAACATTTAATATTAAAAATATTTGTACATTAAAGATATACTGAAAAAGGAAAATGGATAACTCAAAAATTAGTGCCTTGCTTCAGAAAGGCATATACCTCACCTCACACCTTGTGCATTGCACCTCTGGTGCTAAAAGGCCCTTGTGCTTTTCTTTCACCTTGAGCTTTTAAAACATTTGATCATAGAACCCTGGTTTTCATATTTTTGAAAAGCTAGGTAAACAATCATTGACTTGGATGGTTTCATTACGAATAGGAGCTCTAGTTACAAATATGCAATTTAAAGATTCAAACCTCCATTACCTTTTCATCTTCAATCTAAGACACAAACCATTGAAGGATCACCTTACTTCTCTCTATCATTATTTATAATAATTAACATTCTCATAATAAATATGCTTTTGTTAACAAAGATGCAGCTGCTTTTAGGTGGGGGTGGATATTTGGGAAATGTCTAAATTTTACTGTTTGGATTCACTCTCAAAGTTAAGCCTTATTTGAAATGTCTTCCCCTTCAATTCTTGGTTTTTGTTTGATCTGGAGTTCCTTTTTTTTTTTTGTGTTGGGGAGAGGGGGTAGCTATTTGAATTCCAGGAAATCAAGGTGGGAGTAGGAAATGATTCCAATTCCATCCTAGCACTCCATTGCAACTACTGCGCCACCTCCAGAGGAACATAATGGGCAAAAAAAAGAACATGTACAATAAAAAAAATACCATGTGTAAAATAAATCCACGTAGTAAACATTTCAAACAATATTGTATCAGAATTCTATCCACCTTAAGAAGTCCACTAATGATTTGAAATTTCTGCTTGTAATCAGTTGCATGCAAACCAATTGAGACAAACCCAAGTGCAATTGCAGCAGCCCACTGCCTATGTTCCTGCTCGTACTGAAGCAACCACTTCAACAGGAACTTTGAGGCAGATGATGCCACTGCATGAGCAGACGGAGGTAAAACCTGCCCATAAGAAAACATGTTAAATGAAATGAGTACAAAAGACCAGATCATGGTAATAGCATGGGAAAAAATAACATATTTTTCTATCGCAACCAAATAGGACCATAGAAAACCCACAACTGCACGACAGGCTTCACAAGTATTAGTAGTACTACAGGCAATCGGACGTAATGTGAAATAATCACTTTTGGTTATTTGAGAATGAGAATTACAAAATCTCCACCAAGGATTTTTCTATTTAACAATAAAAAATTGTATTAATTATTAATGAGTTGTAGGGACAGGGGTAGCTTGGTTGTTGTGAGAGATTGACAAGTTGTGATCAGTTGGTGTCTATCGAAGACTTTAGGAACTTAATGTTTAAGATCCAAATCACAAGAGCAATGGTTTATCTTCCTGTCTGAAATGTTTATTCAGTTGAATTCCCAGGTCCACTAACAGCTTAGCAGACAGTTTAGCCAGGTAGAGGGTTAACAAAAGAGAATTAGAATGAAGGTGCTAGGCCCAGGGGAACTTCTGTAATATGTTTTAAACTTGGACTTTTTTATTCTGTTAGCCAATGGCTGTGAAGCTTTTTTTCTCCTACCTCTCTAAGTAACTTGGAGTGAAGGACTGTACTGTATATAAACAGTAACTTTTTTAAAAGAATTTACTATTAATAATAAAAAAAAAGTACAAAGCATAGGAAGAAGCATACAGGCAGCTGAAGGACATAAATGTGTATATCTATACTGCAAAAAAGTTTCATTGAATAGATTGGTCCTCATAAACCGATTCCACTTTTGCCCAAAAATTAGCAGACCTCCATACCCAAAATGGATTCGACCTGGAGGTTAAAAATCTCAGTTTTATAACCTGATGCTCAACAACCTCCAAGGACCACTCAATATGCTTCTTATTCAATTTATCACAATCTAGAGTCTCCCTCAGTGATGCCTCAAGTACAACAAAAGCCAATAAGAAAGCCCCTTGAAGTAGTGACAATGGTTCTGCCCCCCTCCCCCTGACTTCTACTTAGAAGACAATATCCCATGGAAACTGGTAAAATAAAACCTAGTATCAAAAACAGCATCTGACCCTCTGTGAAAGCATCTGTCATCTTTTCTGTTCTTGCAGTTTTGCAGCTTGGAATGGGAATCTCTTTTATCTGTACCAAGTATCACTTGTTTGGCCCAGTGAAGATTTTTGTCATCTGCACTGTCACAGCTGAAAGAACCTTAGCCCCTCCTACTTGAGGCTCAAATAGAAAAAAGAAAAAAGAAACAGCATGACCCTCAGGAGAATTCTTTGTTGTGCCTTATTCCTAATAGAATGGATATTGAGACATCCTATCGTGGAGGCTAGGGAGTTGGCATCCAGAATAAACTCCTCATTCTAATTGATTCCAAACTCAGCTAGTGGTCTAATTGCTAGCCTTGCCAGAAATTCTTAGAAGAATTTATACAAGTCACTGGTTTAATCTCTAATCGGTTACTTAGAATTATAAGTGAAAAGTATACCATGTATTATGTAAGAAGAAGAGAGAATATACAAAAGAGAACCAACCAAAAAGCATGAGACATGTGCCTCAATTCCATTTATAAGTCAACTTCTAATTACAATAAAATGGTCAGTTTATCTGCGGTTGCCATTATTCCCTATAACAAAGAAAAAACTAGCACAAAATAAAAAACAAAGCAAATGTTGGTTCGACTGTCTTAATTTGTATGTTTATCTTTGTTGGGTCTTAAGTCATTAGTTATTGGGCCTTAGTTACTGGGCCTAATCTTATTTAGTGTTTATTTTGACTAGGTGTCCCATCACTAATCAGGGGCATTCTTGTCTATTTATGTAACATTATGTAATGTCCTTATATATAATAGATTAGGGCTGGCTGAGCATTATTCTGCCGCCCATTTCATTTCTTTTCTTCTTCTTCTTCGTCTTCTTCTCTCATTCGACAGCCCTATTTCAGCAAACTGCAAATATATCAACAGAGTCCTAATATTGAAAGAGCATTTTTTTATGTTATTTGACTTGGGCTGCATTTCCCTTCTTTCTTATTAGTAGCATGTGATTGTATTCATACTTCTTTTCTGTTTTGATGGATTTCTCAAAACCGAGTACCATCATATCAATCATTTTGACATGTATCTGGGAATATATCCCCTTCACTGTAAGCTTTCCTTTACTATATAACAAAATAATGGCAATGAAAGGAATAACATAATTCTTTTAATCTGGTTACCAATCAAAAACAGGAATAACTTTGACCTAACATGTTTATCTATTAGGATCTGGAAAAGGAAGGCTATTTTCAGCAATGCTCACATTCAAAAGCATTTATGAGAATACATAGCAAGGACCACAAGGTATAAAAATTCTTACCACACAAAATGCACCCATGGCTAGTGCCATGTTCTCAGCAGATCGGGGGATAGATTCTTCTGCAATTCTACAAAGAATCTGCATAAACTAGGAAATTATTATACTGTTGTTTAAAACCTATGCATTTAATAGAATACAATGCAAAGCCACATATAGGCTAAGAAGGAATCTCACAAGTGACAGCAGCAGATAAAGTAATCTACATGAATTACAACATATTTTATACTAATCTGGCAAAAAAGAAAAGATGATGGACCTAATGTTTTTCTTTTCTGGAATTAATTTCAAGCACCATCTGTACAGTGATCTGTTGGAGGGACAGCAAACCTTGAAAATATCATTAGCTGCCTTTGAAGTTTTATTCAACACACTGGATGGAGCCTTAGCATCAATAAACATAACAACTGCCCTCATCCAGCGTTGCATGAAGGGTTTCCAAGATTGCAGAGAAAGAAGTGCTAGCAGAATATTTCTTGAGAGCTGCAAAGATTCAGCTGCTTCAAGCAAAACATCTTCATGCATAGCATGCAGGTCCAGTAATTCCTGAAAGCAAAGTACAATATTCCTAATTCAAAAGCATAATAAAACCAAATAAAGTATCTTATCATAAAGCATATTTTTACAATCTTACCTTTGACATCCCTAGGTTATGTAAATTTTTTGGGGTAAAGGAAAGACATAAAAGAGCTGCACCAGCTAATTCTCTAACACTCTTGCTTGTTTGTCCTGCATGTGAAAAGTTAAATATGAACACTGTAAGAGAACAAACCAAATATAAGAATGCTTCATACCATGGTTGTTTATATATAAGTAGGCCGAGTTCTATTTCTTAGAGAGTTTTTTATTTTCATGTCCATATCTATTGTTCTACTTTTAATTTTTATAATTCAGAGTTTTGTTAATTAAAATGATCTCTAACAGTGCAAAGCTGTTATGGTCTGCCTCCTTTCCCCATCAGGTGAGAAAGAAGATTACCGCCAGAAGATTACCTCCAATTCTGGCCAAAGAAAGGATCTGGTAGAGCCCCCTTCCATTTCTTGGATTAATGACTTCATCTTTTCTTCTCATTTTTTCTCTATTTTGTTAAAATCCTTGTTAGTTTCTGAACTCTCATTTTTTATGATAAGTAGAAGTCATTAAATCATATTAAGCAACTGAAGTACAATATTACAAAAACCCTAACAAGAGGCATAAGATGCAACCTCAAGAATCGCACAAGAGATACAATTATGCCCAAAAAAAACTGCCCCTATGCACCCCCTGTTTCGCTAAACCATCAGCTATCGCATTTGCTGTTGTCCTTTCCCATTGAACATTTACCTCCACATTGGAGGTTAACCACTGATACCTTTTGAGAACCTCCCTATACTTTCAAAGATCTGTGTCAGGATTCTTTAACCAGCCCACCACTATGTCATAGAGTCCCCCTCAATGATCAACTTATTTTTTGATCAGCAAGAAATTCAGAATTATATAAACAATAATTGTTCTGGGCACGATTGTAATCTTGTAAAGTTGTCTGGTCTCAATGGTCAACTTGTTCTTTTATAAGAAACAGTAACTTTCATTAAAGATATTAAAAGGAGAGTACAGTTATCACCACCCGAAGGATGGGTGGAAAATCAGAATAAAAAGTCTTACATACAAGCCCAAGACAAAGTCTCCCTAATAACTCCTTGCTTAGCTAATGTGTCAGCCATTCCATTTGCTAGCCTTCCTACCCAATTAAATTGCACCCAAGTTCCTTTGCTAAGCTAATAATCTCTTAGAGGCCGTCTAAGTGACCATACTCCAAGTTTCTACATTGCATCCACCCTATTACCAGCTTGGAGTCTCCTTCCACTTCTAAGTGTTGCATACCCCATTGTTTTGTCAATTTCAGTCCTTGAAGTAAGGCCATGACTTCTGCCCTCAAAGAAATCTCCCACCCCTATCGGGCCCGAGTAAAGGGCCAAAACTCTTCCTTCCTCATTTCTGAAGACACCCCCAACTCCCAACTGGCCTGGATTACCTGATGAGCATCCATCAAAGTTTAATTTCATCCTTAACTGAGACGGTAACCAAACCTCAATGGTCAACTTGTTTTTTTTTTTTTTTTGATGAATAATGAGTGATTTTATTAATAGATTAGAGGCAAAAAGATACACAGAAAGTTCCCAAGATGAGACACGAGATGCAGCCTCAGAATAAAACACAGAATTACAGTTTAGCCCAATACATCTGGTTCCTATGCACCCCTTGTTTAGCTAGTGAATCTGCTAACCTATTTGCTGATCTTCTTTCCCATTGGAATTGAACTGACATGTTTGTACTTTGTAGTTAGCCATTTAAACCTTCGTAAAGCCCCTTTATAGGACCAGGCTGCTGTTTCTGGTTCTTTTAACCACTGGATCACCAGCTTGGAATCACCTTCAATTAACAGCTGTTCACAATTCAGCTCTCTGGAAAATTCAGCTCCTTGTACCACAGCTCTAATTTCTGCATTAACTGAATCCCTTGAAAAACAGCCCACTTGATGTATGGAACTGTTTGAGATTAGATGCAAACCAGAAAATGAACAAACAAGAGAGGAAGAGAAGAGAGAGCTGGCGGCAATGAGTGTTAGAGAGTAAGAGGTTCGAACATTACTCCTCTCTAACACTCTAAACATCTTATTAATAAGTTAATCTTTGACAAATTACAGAGAGGCCCTTGAGTGAGCAGGAAAATACAAAAAAATAGAATATTACAGAGTATGGGCCCAGAATAAGGCCCAGGCCCACAACAGAGAGAGAAACATAACATAACATGAAATGACAGTCTATGGGCCATTCGGCCCATCTTCTCTACACTCCCCCTCAAGCTGAGCATAGATGTTAATCATGCCCAGCTTGCCAGTGTCATGTTGAAGCCTTGCCTTGGAAATGCCCTTGGTGAGAAAATCTGCCAATTGTCCTTCAGAAGTAATGAATGGAAGACACACTTCACCGGAGGAGACTCTTTCACGAATAAAGTGTCTATCAACCTCAATATGTTTGGTTCTATCATGTTGTACCGGGTTGTGAGCAATGTTGATGGCAGCCTGATTATCACAGTACAACATCATGGGTTTGTCATGATCTACCCCAAGTTCTTCCATTAAGGACCTTAGCCACAACAATTCCAAGACTCCATGTGCCATGGCTCTATATTCTGCTTCTGCGGAGGATCGAGCCACAACTGTTTGTTTCTTACTCCTCCAAGAGACAACATTACCAGCCACCAGACTGCAATACCCTGAAGTAGATCTTCTATCATCAATATTTCCAGCCCAATCAGCATCAGTATAGGCTTCAAGTTTCAGATGACCATGTTTGGCAAATAGAATTCCTTTTCCTGGAGAGCCTTTCAGATAGCACAAAATCCGTTCTGTTGCTGCCATATGGGTATCTCTAGGAGCATGCATGAACTGGCTAATGCAACTGACAGCATACGCAATATCTGGCCTGGTCATGCACAGGTACAAAAGCTTCCCAAGAAGTCTCTGAAAGACCCCTTTGTCTTCCAACAAAGTTCCATCCGAAGTTGAAAGTTTGTGACTCATATCAATAGGAGTTGCAGCTGGTCTTGCACCCAATTTTCCAGTTTCAGACAACAAATCAAGGACATATTTCCTCTGGGAAATAAGAATCCCATCCCTGGATCTGGCAACTTCTATGCCAAGGAAATATCTCAACTCCCCCAGATCCTTAATCTCAAATTCTGTATGGAGGAAAGACTTAAGGCCCAGAATGCCTGAGGCATCATCACCAGTCACTATAATGTCATCAACATACACAATGAGATACACTACTAGATACCCACTTTTCTTCACAAAAAGAGTATGATCTGACTGTGTCTGAACATAGCCGAATTTAACAAGTGCAGCTCTAAATCTCTCAAACCAGGCTCTAGGAGATTGTTTGAGGCCATAAAGAGATTTCTTCAGTTTACATACCTTTCCTTGCATATCTTTCCCATACATTCCTGGAGTAAGACACATGTAGACCTCCTCATGTAAGTCACCATTCAGAAATGCATTCTTTACATCTAACTGATAGAGAGGCCAATCAAAGTGAGCTGCCAGAGATAAAAGAACCCTCACAGATGTCATCTTAGCAACAGGGGCAAAAGTCTCCAGATAGTCAATCCCATATGTCTGTGTGTAGCCCTTTGCAACAAGTCTGGCCTTGTACCTCTCAATAGTCCCATCTGCCCTGTATTTAATGGTAAAAACCCACTTGCATCCAACTGGATCCTTCCCTTCAGGCAAATCCACCACCTCCCAAGTACCATTTTCATGTAGAGCATCCATTTCAGCCTGCATGGCATCTCTCCATTCTAGAATCCCAAAAGCTTCTGATACAGACCTAGGAATGGGGTTAGAAGCAACTGAAGAGAGGTAGGCACAATATGAAGGGGAAAGTAGGTCATAAGAAAGGTGTTTGGAAATGCAGTGTGCAGTGCACTTCCGCTTTCCTTTCCTAACTGCAATGGGGACATCAAGATCTGGGAAGGGGGATTCCAAGGGAGTTGAAGCAATACCTGTTATCTCATCTGTGATTGGGAGGGTATGAGCCTCATCTGTTGTAAGGGAAACCACTTGCTCATTCCTGGATCTCTGCCTTTGATACACTTTGGGATTATGGGTAGGACGAGGAGGTAAAGAAATAGGAGCACTAGGACAAGAGGAATGAAGTGGCTGATCCTCCTTTGATTCATTTTGTGAGGATACAGATTTGTCAAGAGACTGAACTGGGACAGGAAGGGGAAGAGCAAAAACTTGTGACAGACTCTCCCCCTGTTGACAATGTCCTTCCTGAGAGGAACCATAAAAAGGAGAAAGTTCATCAAAGGTAACATCCATAGAGACATGTCTGGTGCCAGCCTTTGGATCAAAACAACAATAACCCTTTTGTGTGGGGGAGTAACCAAGGAAGATGCATTTGTGGGCTTTTGGTTCAAACTTGTGTCTCTGCACACTTGGAATGTGAACATAACAGGTACAACCAAACACACGAAGAGGAATTGGGAAGAGATCCTTATCTGGATGAAGAATACTGAAGGGGGATTTAAACCCTAAAACCCTGGATGGCATACGGTTTATGAGATAGGTAGCAGTAAGTACAGCATCACCCCAAAATCTTGTGGGAACATGTGAAGCAAATAAAAGGCTCCTTGCAACTTCAACAATATGTCTATTTTTCCTCTCAGCAACTCCATTTTGTTCAGGGGTTCTAACACAGGAGCTTTGGTGAATAACCCCCATGTCAGTGAGATACAAGGATAAGCTCTTCTCAAAATACTCTTTTGCATTGTCAGATCTGAAAACCTTAATTCTGGTACCAAATTGAGTTAAAACAAGCTCATGAAATTGCCTCACAAGTCTCGGGACTTCGTCTCGGGATTTCATTAAGTATATCCAAGTGAATCTAGAAAAGTCATCAATAAACAGGATAAAGTATTTGTAGCCCCCCATAGAGGATAAGTGGTAAGGCCCCCACACATCAGAGTGTACAATATGAAAAAGAAAAGAGGATCTTTTATTGCTCACAGGGTAATTTTTTCTACAATGCTTTGACAACTGACATGACTCACAATTGAGACTGGACACACTGACTCCCTTAAACAGTTTGGGAAGCAAATGACTTAAAGCAGAAAAAGGTAAATGACCCAACCGACAATGACTCAACATAATTTGACTGACAGACTCTGAAGAAGTAGAACCAAAAGCAACATTCTTGGGATGATCAAAGCATTGGCCAGGGGTGTCGAGCAAGTATATTCCATTCGCTTCATGGCCACTCCCAATCACCTTCCGAGACTTCAGGTCCTGAAACACACAGTGAGAAGGGAAAAATGTTACACAACAATTCAATGACTTGGTCAAGCTACTTACAGATAACAAATTGGTATTTAACTTAGGTACATGAAGAGTGGAAGATAGGAGTAAAGAGTCTGTAGGCTTGACAGTTCCCTTGCCAGAAATAGGGGCAAGAGAACCATCAGCTAAGGTGATTTTGTCACGACCAGGAAGCAAATCATATGACACAAACAAAGTGGAAAGGTTGGTCATGTGATCAGAAGCACCTGAGTCAATGATCCAAGGGGTCTTGGGATTACCTGAGGTAGATGCATGGTTAGCAGAAGCCCTTATACCTGAGTGAGCAAATGCAGTGGTGGCTGGACCTACAGAAGGGTTGGATGATGAAGTTACACCTTCAAGCTGGCTGATCATCCTTCCAAACTTCTCATATTCAGCTTTCATGGCTGCCAATTGTGCACTTGCAGACTCAAACTCTGTATCTGTACTTGTGGCTGTATGTGCACTTCCTGTCTTTCTACTGTCATTCTTCTTCTGGAATCGGATAGGGACAAGACTGGGATGCAATTTCCAGCACTTGTCCTTAGTGTGTTTCGGCTTCTTGCAATATTCACACACCACCTCCTTCTTTCCTGTGCCACTGGGAGCTCCTATAACCCCTTTGGGTTTGATTCCCATGTTTGCAAAATGATCATTGATACTGACCCCTTGAACCTGCACTTGCCTCCTACTTTCTTCACTGCTGACCAAAGTATATGCTTGAGACAATGAAACATCTTCCTTGGACAAGATGTTTTGCTTTGTAATGTCATATTCAGAATTCAGCCCTGTCAAGAACTCAAAGACCCTATTCCTTTCCACCAATTTCCTATATGTTGCAGCATCCTTAGGAGTATCCCATGTCACGGCCTCTATCAAATCAATCTCTTGCCATATAGATTTTAGGGTTGAGAAGTATGTTGCAAGTGACTTCTCCCCCTGTCTTAGATTCTTCACATCACTTCTCAGTTTGTAAGCTCTGGCAACATTCAACTTCTGGGAGTAAGTTTCTGCAACACTATCCCAGATTTCTTTAGCCAAGTTCATCCACAGATAATGCTGACTAATCTGTGGCTGCATTGAGTTCACAAGCCACCCAATCACTGTGTAGTTTTCTTGTACCCATCTCTCATAAGATGGATCATCCTCTGGAGGAGCTTTCTTGCTCCCAGAAATAAAACCCCATTTTCCTTTGCTACAAATGTGGATTTTCACTGATTGTGACCAAGCCAAGTAGTTGGTCCCATCAAGCTTAACTGTAGTTACAGCCAGCATAGAATCAGTTGGGGTTCCCAAAATCTGTCCATATTCAGCAGCATTCTTGTTTTCAAGGCTTGGGAAATCCATCATGTAAAGGCTCCAATTAGGATTTTAATGGGTTTCTCAAGGTACTGGGGTCTTGATGAGTTTAGTTTGAGCTGAATAGGCAACAACAACTAGCTCACAGAATCAGTTCAGACTTGATAACTGTGACAGTCCAGTTCGGTGGTAGTTTTTTCTTTACTGTTTCACCCTTTAAAGGACACCCAACAAACCTCCAATCACAAGGTATTTCAGGTTCTCAACAGCCGTTGTCCCAAAGAGAAGAAAACAGGGCCACAGTCCTTAAGAGACCTTTTGTCGAACACTCAGTGTGCAGTAGTTAACAGCCTACTGTTAACTAGAAGAAATCACTTCAAGGTGTTCAGTATAGGTCCAAGAAGAGGCTGGGATGAAGATGAGACTAGTGCCACTTAGTTTTAGATCAATTTCAGCAACTCGGCAGTCCAATAATCAGCCGAATAGCACTTCCAAAACAACCCAAAAAAACAGTTCAGCAACAGTGGGCCGAATGTATGTGGGCTTTGAATGCTTTAATAGTCCTCCCAAACAACAAAAAATAACTCAGCAAAGGACTGAGAAAAGACTTACAACAAGAGAGTCACTGGTTTGAACTATAAACCAGGCCAAACACTTGTTCTCTGAGATAACTTTGAAAGTCCTTTTCTCTGATTTCAAATCAGGCCAAACAACTTGCTCTCTGATTCTTCCTGGTCACCGAACCCTTCTCCAAGTGTATAGAAACTTGGGCACCCTCCAATGACCTCCAAGAACCAGGCGGATGACTGTAAACTTTCAGCCCTAGAACCTCCTCATGTAGTTGGCTGAACTAGAACCACATGAGGGACATGCCAAGCAATGGCCCGCTCTGATACCAAGTTGAAAAACAGCCCACTTGATGTATGGAACTGTTTGAGATTAGATGCAAACCAGAAAATGAACAAACAAGAGAGGAAGAGAAGAGAGAGCTGGCGGCAATGAGTGTTAGAGAGTAAGAGGTTCGAACATTACTCCTCTCTAACACTCTAAACATCTTATTAATAAGTTAATCTTTGACAAATTACAGAGAGGCCCTTGAGTGAGCAGGAAAATACAAAAAAAACAGAATATTACAGAGTATGGGCCCAGAATAAGGCCCAGGCCCACAACAAAGAGAGAAACATAACATAACATGAAATGACAGTCTATGGGCCATTCAGCCCATCTTCTCTACACCCTACTCCTATAGGTCCAGAATATAAAGCAATGATTAGTCCGTCTGTATTTCTGAACACTCCCCCAACACCAGAAGGACCCGGATTGCCTAAACTGCTACCATCAAAGTTGAGCTTAATGATACCCTCTTGAGGAGGCTTCCACTCTATAGATGGTTTAGGTCTCGTGCTAGAACTTTTGGCCACCACTTACTAATTTCTCCATAAATCATCAAAGGAAAAAGAAGAAAATAGTTCCAAGGTTTTCACCCAATTGATTGCTCTATTAATTAAACACTCCCATACAATTACCTCATTCCTCTCCTCATCAAAAATCCTGGCATTTCTTTCCTCCTAAACAATCCAAACCAGTGCAGCCCTAGCACACCTCCAAATATCTCAAAGGCCAACTAGAAATCAGACAACCTAACTCCTCAGCTACCTCACCCAATTCCTCCTCTAAATTCAGCCCCACTACACAACTCCTTTGAAATTTGATTTTTAGCTTTGACACAACCTCAAATAGTTTTATCACCCCTTTCAAATTTCTTGCTATCCAAGGGTCCCCAGTCACACAAAAGAGGATAGTGCCATCTGCAAACTGTAAGTGTGTTACCAAAAACGCCCTCTCTTCCAACCCTCCATTCTCTAATCAAATCCATCATGCCTGCTCTCAAGATACGTCTCCTAAAAACATCTGCTATCAAGGTAAAGAGGAAGGGAGAGAAGGATCCCCTTGTCGCAAACCTCTAGTAGCTGAAAAGAAATCTCTAACCAATCCATTAACTAGCACTGAATAATGAGCAGTTGTCAAACAACCTTCAATCCACCCACACCACCTATCTCCAAACCCAATATTCCTCAAGATTTCCATAAAAAATGATCAATCTACTAAATCACACGCTTTCTCCAAACCCAATTTATAAATGAAACCTTTCATTCCCCTTCTCTTAAAATCCTCCACACACTCATTAGCTATTAGGACTTGATCAATGATTTGTCTATCTTGGATGAAAGCCCCTTGTGATTAACTTATTAGAAAGGACAAAACCATTTTTAACCTCAAGGAAATTACTTTGGCCACTATCTTATAGATACTAGTCACCAAACTGATAGGTCTGAAATCTCTTGGTTGAATAGCATCTCCCTTTTTAGGTATCAAAGTTAAGAATGTGGAATTAATCCTTGGGCTAATGAAATGTTCCTCAGCAAACTCCTCAAAGAGTGCCCATAGATCTAACTTGATAATATCCCAACAATCTTGATAAAAATCCATAGTGAAACCATCTGGCCCTGGAGCTTTAGATCTATTCATTGAGAACACCACAACCCCTACTT
Organism: Nelumbo lutea; assembly: GCF_056320005.1. NCBI lineage: Eukaryota > Viridiplantae > Streptophyta > Magnoliopsida > Proteales > Nelumbonaceae > Nelumbo > Nelumbo lutea. The sequence goes on from NC_142687.1 coordinate 9,356,773, forward strand.
CTTCCAACTCAAAATCCCTTTCGAACCAATGTGCCATTTCAGGGTCCAAGCTTGGCCAATCTAAGCCTACCAGGCTATACCTAGTGCCCTCCTGTCTCTTGTAAACCTCTTTAAAGTGATTAACGAAACAATTAGCAATCTCTTGAAAGGGGTGATAAAACTATTGCCTTCCCTTACTAGAAACCAAAGGCCTACCATCTATCTTATGTCAAAAACACTCATTCAATTAGAAATTCAAAATTTCAGAAGTAGATGCATTTCTTTCAGAGCAAATCACCAAGTTTATGCAAGTTCCAAGAAGGTTCCTTAATACCTGAAGTAAAAATGACCTGAGGAATGACGTCAAGCAACTTTTCAATTTTATTCCCTGTACTTCTTTTTTCCTTTAACAGTCGGCGTCGAGTGCTGAAACCAGATGAGTAGAGGTAATGAGCATCCTCACCTCAATCATATCCTTAAGAATGTGGAGCAAACAAAAAACAATAAAATAATACACATTCCTAACATGTGCTCAAATGTCATAATCTTGACTTCAAAGCCCTCCATGGCCTGGAGTACATCAGGATTGTCTTCAGAAATGAGCAACTCCACGTTCCTTTTCTTAAAATCAGGAATGTTTTTCTGAATATAATCTACCTGGGAAAATAGTGTACATTGCAGGTGTAAGAAGGGACAACATGGGAGAAATTCAAAGGGGAAAAAAGTGAATTAAAAAAAAGAAACACATGAGCAGCAACCAAGAATTTTACCTCATAATAGGCCAATGACTCAAAGGCAGAGACCCGTGCCTTAATCCACCTATAGCCAGCCTGTCTAAGATTTCCAACTTCCCACAGAATCTGCAAAACACTTCTTGAAGCTTCTGAATATGCTTCCACATCCATTGCACCCCATCTCAGAAGAATGCATAAACTGCACATAAGTAGATAAAAAGGGCAGCATTTTAAGAAAAAAAAAAGAATGAAAATGCCCAAATTTTATCTATGGTTCATTCATGATATATGGGGAAAAACATGATGAATAGTAATCATAGCTTAAAAAGGGCAGCCCAGTGCATGAGGCTCCCACCAATGTGGGGTCTGGGGAGGGACAACTACAAGGATCTAGGATTGATGTTCTCTTTAGGTTTCAAGACGGTTGAGGTTGAACATAAGGTGATCTAACAGATCATGGGTTGGATGGATGTGTGGTAAACCACCTGGTCCATTGCTCCTTTTCAACTTCATTAAGGAGGCTAGATCATCGACATTAAGAGCGAATGTGTCACTCAAATGGATTCCTCAATTAACCAACTCCTTGGTAGATGATATAACCATGAGAAGGGTTAGAGAGGTATGACCTAGAAATTAGAACAGAGGATTTTTCTTCCAGAGTCATTAACAGATCATAACTAGATGGACATGTAATAGGGACACCTGGTCCATGGCTGATGGTACAGTGGGGGATCTTCCCTCTAGGATAACACTGTCATCCTATAGTGATTCTGCTAACGTCTTTCAGACTACAATTGACAGATGCATACATGGACATCAACACCAATATGGGAAATAGGGATATAAGTCTCCATTTCCTGAAATACAGGACACAGATATGTATCATTGTGAACATGAAGTTACAACATGTATCCATGGAGTATCTGGTGTCATATCAAGTACATATCATGTCTGATGCATAAAATCCAACCATATAAATATATCTAGGTATTAGCTTGCAGGGGTGCTTTGGGTACTAGATACACAGCACCAGTCTTTACATCTTCCCTGGTGTGAGTATATAAATGTTGATGCTGAACAACATTAAAACTATAGAAGGCTCCACCACAAAGTGACAAGAATATCCCTAAAAGCATATTGATGAAATCACTTAATCCATTCATACCCATTTGCAACAATTGGGTCTTCCATGTAGTCCAATACATGCTTTGCAACAACAACCCATGCAGTATAGAAATCTGGGAGAGGAAAAAAGAAGGTATTAGTGGACTATGACATCAATCTTTCTTATGCAAAAAAAAAACAAGGAAAAAAAGGGAAAAAAAAACATTTTTTTTTTGTAAGATAAGGACAAGCTACACAAGACGGGGGGGTAGCTCGACCCCAAAAAACACTCAAACAAATATACAATAAAGCTCTGGGAAGAGAAAAGATATTAAAGAAAAAGGGTTAGGAGAAGAAGAAAGAACTTGATGCACCAACCAATCCGCAGCTTGATTTGCTTCTCTGGAAGGTGGAACAAAGACACATAAAATTTAAGAAAAAAACATTAAAAAATCATCCTGAAAATAATTTACCTGTTTCATATTGCAAATTACAAATTAAACCATTTTGCAACAAACTCATTGAAACTAGACTTTATCCAGTTGCCAAAAAAGAAGAAAAACACAGCTATAGAAAAGCTGACTTAACCCAGATATTACAATTGAGTTCTTTGTACCCCTTGCTTAGCTAGACCATCTGCCAAGCTGTTGGCAGTTCTTCTCACCCACTTAACTCTGATAGTCATATCTTTTGATAACCATTTAAATCGCCTGAAATCATTCCTCAGGTGCCATGTCACCCCCTCCCCTTTCTTCAGCCACTTCACAACAGTTTTCGAATCACCCTCAATGACTAGACTATCAATGCTGAACTCCTTTGCCTTCTCAACCCTGTATACTGCAGCTAACAGTTCTGCTCTTGCCACATCACCCTGTTCAGCAGGCCCGGAATATAAGGCTATAATGTTTCCTTCTTCATCCCTAATTACCTCTCCTATGCCTGAGGGGCCCGGGTTACCCAAACAACACCCATCAAAATTCAGTTTCTTCCAGCCGCATAATGGGGGTGACCACATCTCAGCAGGTTTCTGTTTTCTAGAAGACGAAGCAGCAATGACAGCCCAGGCCCTAAAAAAGTCTTCAACCTTAAAGTTTGAAAACAGTTACAAATTTTTTGCCCATTGTGACACTCTTAAGGTTATGATTTCTACCAAGGCTTCCTTGCTCCTTTCTCTTTTTTCAAATATTGTTGAATTTCTTTCCTCCCAAGCTGTCCATAGTATTGCTGCTTTTTTTATAAGTTTTCTGATTTTTTTGTATTTTATCTATTTTTATTATTTAATTATTACATTACCGTTAGACTCATTTGACTTTGACAATTAAATCATTGACCCACCACCTAAATAGGAAACTGGTTTTATTTTAGGGTTGAATGCGTATCCCCAACCCAACCCAACCCATTTAACTTTACTCAATGGGTCATTCATGATTCAACCCATCTACAATCCACTAAGTAAATCAGTGGGCTATAAATGGTGGGTTTGGTGGGTTCAGCGGGTTGGGTTGAAAATTGCCATCCCCACCGGTGGGGTTTAGAGGTGTGTCTGTGGGATTCCTCTTTTTGGTTTGAGAAAAGGTAAACATATTGATTGTAAACTATGTAGCAAGAAATGAATACAAGCAGAACATATGTAGAGACAATGTTATGAACAGCCCCTCCCATGGCATAAAATCTACTCTAGTAAAGGCCTCTAACTATAGCAAAAAGGCTTCACAATCACAGTATCTAGCTGTTGGTATGAAAATTTTAAGAAATTCTCATGCAACATAATTCACTCGATCAAGCGATTGAGTTCTTATTTTTTGGGGTAAGGACAATTCAAAGAATCATATGGATTGTTCCCCTTAATTACATCTCTACAATAAAGTAAAGAACACCTTTGATTCTGACTTAGAGAAATGAATGCATAGAACAAAAGAAAAGAATAATAGAGTACTTAAAAAGAACTTTTCATTTGCATTTCTTTTACATACTTCAAGTGTACAAAAATGAGAAAGAAAAAAAAATACAATTGAGGAAATCCACAACAATACATTTCTCTCTTTCTTCTCTTTTTATTACAAAGAAGATTTCCTTCTCACTCCTTTCTTCACAACAAGCTGTAGTCAACCAAACAAAATTCTGACTGTAGACAGCATTAATCTTCAGGATTTTGTATATGAGAAGGGAACCATCGTTAGTCAAATTGACTATTTGACTTTAGATGGTTTTTATCTCTCTGTTCTTCATTTTCATTTAAAGGGAACCATAATCGGCCATTGGGAAAAAGACTGTAAATGGTTTAAACCCTAACCTGTCTTGAGTTGATAGAGGGACCATAATCAACCAAATAAAAGCACCTGGTCGTAGATGGTTTATTTCTCTCTATTTCCTTTCTTAGAAGTAAAACAAAAGAGAGAGGAAGAAGGATTTTTTGTTGGATAGTTAACAGAATTTTATTAATGATAGCATAAAGTGCAATAGAAAGGAGGGGTAAAATCTCTTAACCCTCCCTGAGAATGATATTCATATTACAACAATGCCCAAAAAAGACTATCTCTTCCCACCTCTTGTTTGGCAAGTGAGTCAGCAAAGAGTTTGCACTTCTCTTAATCCATTGAAACTTAATTTCCATGCCTTTAGTCAGCTATTTAAATTTCTTTTTCTCATTTAAAAATTTCCAATATCCCATCTCTTCATTCTGCAACCAGCCAATAACCAACATCGAGTCATCCTCCACCATCAGATATTTTGTATTCAAATCTCTTGCTCTCTTTACCCCTTCCAAAACTGCCAAGTTTTCAGCTCCTAGGAATCCCCGATTCCAATGGGCCCAAAAATAATGCAATAGTTCGTCCACCCTCATCCTTGAAAACTCCTCCAATACCTGATGGCCCTGGGTTTCCATCACTGCTACCATCAAAATTCAATTTGGTGAACCTACCAGCCAGAGGGGACCAACCTGGATTAGTGACAACTTTAAGAGGAGTTGAATAGGCTACATCTTTCCAATTCTTAATGATATCTACTGCTGTAAACCCCTCAAAGAGCTTCATAGTCTTGACCCACTGAACCACCTTAACAGTTATGGTTTCTATGATGACCTCCTTACTTCTTTCTTTTTCATAGAAAGTTCTTTGGTTTCTTTCCTCCCGAACAGTCCAACAAATAAAGGCTCTAACACATCTCCAAAGTATTTTGCCTCTCCTCTTTGACCCACTAACAGAAATGGAGTTAAACAAGCTCTGCACATTTGGTGGTGGTGGTGGGGGAAGGGGGGGGGGGGGGGGGGGGGGGGTCCACCTGCAATTAAATAAAGAGAGACCATGTTGGGACCCAAACACCCCCTCCGAACCCAACTATAGGAGTGGAGAAGGCCACCACCGATCAGCATTTCACTAGAAGACAGAGAAGATAGCGTGACACGCGGCAGAGCCTCCAAGAGTTAGTTACACTGCCACCAGAAGATATTCTCTCCATGATTGCATACATGTAGGCCAGCTATATAAGGCCCTGATCATGTAATAAGTGGTGTGAATGAATATCCCTTTCATCTCTCTCTCTGAGTCATTTTCTTCATACCTTTCCCCTTTCCCTCCCATCTTCTGTTTCAAGAGGTTAAGCCACCCTCGAAGGGGCTTCCAAGGTGAGCGGTAACTCATCAGATTGGAATCAGAGCCAAGCTATCCAAATCCCAGGCTTCACGATGCCACAGACACATTCCACTACCATGGATGAAAGAGTCGACCAGCTTGAGGTTGGATTTCACCAAGTGTTGAACGAACTCAAGGAACTCAAAGTGGTCGTCTCCAGCTTTGTCTCTCAGCAACAGTTCGGTGAGACCAATCACCTAGCAGGAGCGAAAGCCTTTGCTTCCAGTAGCCAAAGAACAGGGGATTACCCTACTGGAAAAGTCACTATGATCAACTTTCCCAACTATTCCAGTGGAGATCCCATTCCTTGGATCTTCCAAGCAGAAAGATATTTCGAATACCACGAAACTCCCACACACCAGCGTGTCTCCATCGCCTCCATTCATCTAGAAGGAGACGCGATTCTATGGCTCCAGTGGTATCGCCGGAATCATCCCCAAGTAACTTGGACAGAGTTCACCAAAGCTTTGTGCATCCGCTTTGGGCAGACGACATTCATGGACTACGACGAGCTGATCACCCGGTTGAAGCAGACTGGAACGGTACCAAAGTACCAGCTCGAGTTCGAGCGGATGGTGACCAAGGTACACGGCTGGCCGAAGAAAGCCTTAGTAGGATGTTTTGTGGGAGGTCTCAGAGAGGATATCCGTCTGGAGGTGAGGGCTCTTCGTCCAGCGACTGCCATGGCTGCAATGGGATTGGCTCGCCTGCAAGAAGAAAGAATCGACAACCTTCGTAGAGCTAGCAAACCGACCTACCCGAATTTGAGGACTCCTCCACGGGTCGATCAGCAGCCCATGAAACCAGTTGGGGATCATCAGAAGCCCATATTGCCCCGGCCTACTATGCCCTTCAAACGTCTCTCATGGGTTGAGATGCAAGCCCAACGCGAGAAAGGCCTTTGTTATAACTGTGATGATAAGTTTGGACAAGACCATAAATGCCGGGTCCAACGGGTGTTTCTCCTACAGACAGAGGAAGAGGTGGAAGAGACAAACCCAGAGCACTTAAATGACTGAACTTATTCCAGACGGACCAGAACCTGACAGGGCCGAGATCTCCTTACACGCCCTCATGGGCCTCAACTCTCTTCAGTCCATGCGAGTAGAAGGAAGATTGGTGGGCCGGACCGTGATGATTTTGATTGGCAGTGGCTCTACTCTGAATTTAATCACTTGCCATTTGGCTAAGCAGCTAGGTATGACCATACAACCCATTCCTCTCTTTTCAATCCATGTGGCTAATGGGAGTCAGATGTCGTGTAATGGTGTATGTAAGAAGGAAAAAATCCTCATACAGGGTCATAATTTTGTGGTGGATCTCCACACATTGGATTTCTCGAGGGCTGATATTATTTTGGAAGTTCATTGGTTGCGTAGCCTGGGCCCTGCTCTATGTGATTGGGCCAAAATGACAATGGATTTTCACCAGGATGGCCAGTCTTGTCATTTACAAGGGGTGCGGCCCCCTAGTCCATAAAGTGACACTAGCCTCCATGATACGGGCCTCCAAGGATGCTGGCCAACCCATATTTATGCACTTAGGCATTCGGCCCATAGTCCCAATTCTAGACAACCAGGGTTGTGTTCACCCCACAGAAGCCCAACACAAGGCCTTACGATCGATACTCGATCAGTTTGGTGATGTATTCAAGGAGCCGAACCAATTACCTCCACCTCGGGCTCGTGATCATCAGATACCTCTCTTACCCAGTTATAATCCGACCATTGTGAGGCCATATAGATACTCTTACTTTCAGAAGTTGGAAATTGAGAAGGCAGTGAGAGAACTATTGGAAAAAGGGCATGTACAGACCAGCACCAGCCCTTTTTCATCTCCTGTACTCTTAGAACAGAAGAAGAATGGTAGTTGGCGCTTTTGCGTAGATTACCGGGCCTTGAATCAGATTACTGTGAAGGACAAGTTTCCTAAATCCCTCATTGACGAACTACTGGATGAGTTAGGAGAGGCACGAATGTTCTCCAAATTAGACCTGCGGTCCGGGTATCATTAGATTCGGGTCAACCAGGCTGACATCCACAAGACGGCCTTTAGGACCCATGATGGCCATTATGAGTTTTTGGTTATGCCTTTTGGACTCACAAACACCCCCTCCACCTTTCAGGCCCTCATGAATGACATCTTCAGGCCATTTCTAAGGCGATTTATTCTGGTATTTTTCGATGATATTCTAGTGTACAACAGGGATTAGGACACACATATGGAACATCTGAAACTCACCCTCACAACTCTAAAGGGGCACCACTTACATGCCAAAATGACAAAGTGTTCCTTTGGACAAGGACAAATTCAGTACTTAGGCCATATAGTTGCAGTAGGTCGGGTCATGGCAGACCCAGAAAAGGTAGATGCCATCCAGAAGTGGCCCAAGCCCACTATTGTAAAGGCTATGCGGGGCTTTCTTGGGCTTACCGGATATTATAGGCGCTTCATTAAGGGGTATGGGCTTATGGTCACCCCTCTCACACGTCTATTAAAGAAGGATTCCTTTAGTTGGACTGATAAAGCCCAACGGGCTTTTGAAGACTTGAAGACAGTAGTTTCCAGCCCTTCAGTCCTCACTCTTCCAAACTTCTCTCAGCCCTTTGAAATAGAATGTGATGCGTCGGGTGTAGGAGTAGGGGCCGTCTTGATGCAGAAAGGGCAGACCATTGCTTATTTCAGCAAGGCTCTCTTAGCTGCTCACCAAAGTCAGTCCACTTATGTCAAAGAAATGATGGTTGTGGTAATGGCAGTGCAAAAGTGATGTGCATAGCTACTGGGACGCCAATTTGTTATTAGGACAGACCAACGAAGTTTGAAGTACATAGCAGAGCAAATGATGCACATGCCGGAGCAGCAAAAATGGCTTAGTAAACTGATGGGCTTTGACTACCTCATAGAATATAAGTCGAGGCCTGCAAACAGAGTAGTTCATGCCTTGTCACGAGTAGAAGAGTTTGCCCATCTGACATGCTCTCAGCCTAGCTTCCCTTTGTTTGAAGCTATACGGCAAGAAGCCAAGTCTGATCCGCAGTTGCAGGTCATTAGAGATAAGTGGAGGTGAGACCCTTCACAAGTTGTTGGTTACCAAGTTGTGAGGCCTGATCTTTTCTTTAGGGGTCAGTTTGTTGTTGCCTAGAATTCGGCCCACAAAGCTGAATTGCTAAGGTTGTTTCATGACTCCGCCTTAGGAGGGCACTCAGGGGTGCTACGGACCCTAAAGAGGCTCAGCAGCCATTATCATTGGGTAGGAATGCGTAAGGATGTATTACAATATGTATCCGAATGCCAAACCTGCCAATAACAGAAATAGTCGTCACAGTCTCCCGCTGGTCTTCTACAACCTCTCAAGATTCCAGATCAAGTGTGGGAAGACCTTTCCATGGACTTCATCATGAGTCTTCCTCGTTCTGTAGGAAAGGAGGTTATCATGGTAGTGGTTGACCGTCTCACCAAGTATAGCCATTTCTCTACATTACCTCACCCTTACACCGCAGCAATGGTGGCTGACATCTTCATCCGGGACGTCGCCAAGCTACATGGAACCCCAAGATCCATTATCTCAGATCAGGACCCTGCTTTCCTGAGTTCATTCTGGAAGGAATATTTTCGGTTGCAAGGAACCCAACTGCACCCCTCCACGAGTTATCACCCGCAAACTGATGGGCAGACTAAAGTTCTTAATCGTTGCTTGGAAGCCTACCTTAGAAGTTTCATAGGGGAAAAGCCTCGACAGTGGGCTCACTGGCTTCCGTGGGAAGAATACTGGTACAATTCGAATTTTCAGCCGGCTGCTGGAATGACACCCTTCAAAGCTCTTTATAACAGAGAACCTCCTCCATATTACCTTATGAATATGGGTCATCCAAGGTGGCAGAAGTAGAGACCCATCTACTTGCGAGAGACAAGATTCTTAGATTGCTTAAGTCCAACTTGACAAAAGCCCAACAGCGAATAAAGGCCCGCTATGACACTCACCACCGCCCGTTAGAAATTCAGGTGGCTAACTTCGTTTACCTTAGGCTCAAACCTTACCGCCAGATCTCAGTAGTAAGACGGGCTTGGCACAAGCTAGCACCCAGGTATTATGGGCCTTATAAGGTTCTGGAGAGAGTGGGCCTTGTTGCTTATCGGTTGGACCTCCCTGCAACCTCAAAGCTTCATCCAATGTTTCACATCTCACTTCTTAAGAAGGCGGTGGAAAATCATACACCTGTCTCATCCAACTTACCCCAATTCACTGAAGAAGGGGACATTGACACGGAGCCTATCAGAATTGTGGATTTCCGTTGGGTTCAACGAGGTGGTCAGGTTGTGCCAGAAGCCAAGTAGAATGGGTTGGGCTTCCTCCAGATGATGCCACTTGGGAACCTTATCTTAGGATGAATGAGAGGTTTCCAAACCTAGACCTTGAGGGCAAGGTCAATGCTAAGGGGGGAGGAATTGTTGGGACCCAAAGACTCCCTCCGAACTCAACTATAGGAGTGGAGAAGGCCACCACCGAGCAGCATTTCACTAGAAGACATAGAGGCTAGCGTGACACGCGGCAGAGCCTCCCAGAGGTAGCTACACTGCCACCAGAAGATATTCTCTCCATGATTGCATACATGTAGGCCAGCTATACAAGGCCTTGATCATGTAATAAGTGGCGTAAATGAATATCCCTTTCATCTCTCTCTCTCTGAGTCATTTTCTTCCTACCTTTCCCCTTTCCCTCCCATCTTCTGTTTCAGGAGGTTAAACCACCCTCGAAGGGGCTTCCGAGGTGAGCGGTAACTCATCAAACCAACTCCATATATTAGAGACAAAAGAGCAGGAGATTAATAAATGAAAGCAGCTCTAACCATTATCCTTACAAAGGACGCACCAGTGTGGGGACAAACACCAATTAGGCTTTTTCTTTTGGAGTAAATTGCAAGTGTTAACACTTTTCTAAGAAAGCTTCCAAACAAAAAGCACCTATTCTGGGAGAATTGGCTTACCCCAAACTTCCAAAACTGGGAAAGGTTGTTCATTATTTGTTGAGGGTAGAACTAACTCCCTAAAGAAGGAAGAAAAGACACCAAAGGGGGAAGGGGTCCAAATTCTGCTATCCCTCCTAGAGGAATCCAGAACCACCTCATCAAGGATTTTTCAAGTAAATCAGAAACACTGCTCAATTCCGAGTCTCTAAGAGCCCTTCTAAAGCCCAAGTTCCAATCCAAAGCAGAAATCAAGTTAGAATGGGCTAGGAAGGTGGAAACAAGCTCATTTTTAAACCTGGAGAGGGAATACAAAGAAGGGAGTTGCTCTTTCAAATGTATGTTTACCACTCAAACATGTACCCAAAATTTCACAAGGTTTTCGGAGCAAAGATTGCCTGATGTGTGGAAGGAAGGACGGAAGAATGGCATGAATGGATTTCCAACGAGAAGCTCTTGTAACCCTAGTTGATACTCCTGCATCCCAACCTTCAATTGCTTGCCCATGTATACTCAAGATTACGTTAGCCCACAGCTTATCCCTTTCCACAGTCAACCTCAATAACCATTTTTATTTTATCAATCAACCTCCATAACCATTTCCCCAATAAAGCCTCATTCTTCTTTTGTAAGTTGCCTAAACCTAACCCACCAACACTCTTGGTTTTAGTAACTACCTCCCACCTAACTTTGTGGTCTCTCTTTTCCTCCCTAGGTTCCCAAAGGAAATCCCTCATTAATTTCTCCAAACTCCTACATACTCCCTTAGGAATCTTAAACACTAACAAAAAATATATAGGCAAATTAGCCAAAGTCAATTTAACCAACATAATCCTTCCACCTAGGGATAGGTAGTTCTTCTTCCACGAGGCTAATCTCTTGGTGAATCTATCAACCATCGGGTTCCAAAAGCTCCTTTTACTCGGATTATCCCCAAGGGGTAGCCCCAAATAGGTCAACGACCACTGAGCAATCGCACAACCCATAACTTGGGCCATTTCATCCACTTCTATATCACTCAAGTTGATTCCAACCACACAACTCTTATCAAAATTGACTTTAAGATTAGTCATTTGTTCAAACACATAAATCACCAATTTCAAGTTGCGGACCCAATTGATCTCCTCCCCTCTATAGAACAAGATGGTATCGTCTGCAAACTGTAAATGGGTAACTAGAATCCTATCCTTTCCTACTCTCCATCATCTCAACAAGCTCCTAGATTCAGCCCTCTCAATAAGCCTCCCCAACACTTCAGCAATCAAGATGAATAGGAAGGGGGAGAGGGGGTCCCCTTGCCTAATGCCTCTAGTAGCTGGAAAGTGATCCACCACCTTACCATTCACCAAAATAGAATAGTGGCATGTCTCAATACATCCCTTCACCCATTTACACCATTTCTGCATGAAACCAAAGGATTTGAACACTTCCAACAAAAAAGACCAATCCATTAAGTCATATGCCTTTTCAAGATCCAATTTGCAAACCAACCCCTTCTTTCCAGATCTTTTTAAATCGCCCACACTCTCATTTGAAATTAAGATCTGATCCACTATTTGTTTGCTCTTAACAAGAGCTCCTTGATTATGGGAGATGATTGTGGGAAGCACCTCTCTAATTCCCCAAATAGCACCTTAGTAATGATTTTATATAAACTATTTACCAAAGTAATTGGTCTAAACTCTCTAGGGTGACAAGTTCCTATCTTTTTTGGAATTAAAGCAATGAATGTAGAATTAAATCCCGAATCAATCACTACTCTTTCAAAGAATTCAAGGAAAACCTTTTGGATATCATCTTTAAGTATCTCCCAACAATCTAAAAGCCATCGTGAAAGCATCAGGACCACATGCTTTAGATCTATCCATAAAGAATATTGCTTCCCATACTTCTTCCATGTCAAACCTCCTTTCAAACCAGACCTCCAAGTCTTCAAGGAGCTTAGGCTAATCCAAGCCTTCTAGCCTTAGTCTGTCATTCAGGGGTCTTCTAAAAATAAATTTGAAGTGATTTACAAAGGCCCTAGCAATCTCACTCCGTTGGATTAAGATTGTACCATCAAGCTCAAGTTTATGGATGAGATTTTTCTTTCTTCTACCATTGGCTATAACATGAAAGAATTTTGTATTCATGTCTCCTTCCCTCACCCACTTGTGCCTAGACTTTTGTCTCCAATAGGTGAGAGGAAGAAGGATACATAACAAAAGACACATATAGGAAGTATTTACATAGAGGACCTTCCTTTACCTAACTGTATTAATGAGATTTCTTTTTTCCTCCCCTGAGAACTCTCTTCTTCTCTCTTTATCTTAGCTTTTCTTAAGAATCTCTAAGAGTGGTATGCTCTGAGACACAATTTTCTACGAAGAGAGACTGTAGTTTCCCCTTAAGGAGCTCAAATAGGGAGTGCTATAATTATGCAACTACCCCCTCCCCCTAGGTGAAGGGCACATGTCCTTCCCATTTAAAGAGAGGGAATTCCCATACGAGACACCTCACTTAAATCTTGAAGATTTTAGCTAACGCACTAGCTAACCTTCTTACTTATATTATGAACTATTTTAAGTTAATTTAGAGTTTGTTAAAAAATTTGCCTTAAACACTAGCATGTCAGTGCGTCAAACAGTCTCGGGGTATGTCTTTTCTATATATAATATTCTTAATTTTAAGAATTATAATAATTAGTTGTTATTTTATATAAAAATAAAAATATTATATATATTATTTTCTATAATTTTATATTTATACTATTATTATTATATGTATGTGTGTATGTATGTAGCTATTTGAGCTCGGTTCGCGAGCTTCACGAGCCAAGCTTTATTAGGCTCAAGCTCGACTTGATTAATAAACGAACCTGTAAATTGGGCTCAAGCTCAGTTGAAACCGAGCAGAGTTGAGCTCGAATAGCTCGTCTCGTGGCCACCCCTAGCTATTCAACCTATTCCTCTCTCTTTTATACAAATATTAATCGATTGTGCAATTACAATATTACCCATCTAATAAGTTTCACTCTCCCACACTAGTTGTTAGTCGAACTCCTCTCACAACAATAATGTATATATTATTCTTGTGTATTTTCTATTTTCCCCTCCTGTAGGTTGTGCTTTTTCATTTCATCTTGGCACTCTATAGGATTGCCAACTTTCAAGTCTTCTCCTTTGCCTTTAAAAAGAAGTTTCTCATGATCACAAGTAGTTAAGTGGATTGTCATAAGCTAGAGTTTCTAAATATATCTAGACCACTTTTTTCTTTTGGCCGTAAAAAAGAAGAAACAGGAAATTGGCTAGCTAGACAAATTAGTTTTATAAATGACCAGGCAATGTCCATATACAAAGTATGTCATATGCAACCGTAATAGGTTAGCTTTAAATTGGAATTTCAACACATATAATTGTGTACTTTATTGTTGTACGGTGATATTGTTCTTAATATTTTTTTTATGATAGGGTTCTTAAGATTTTCGAGATATGCTAGTTAGCAATGCTTTTATGCCACATTTTTAATTCTTCCCCCTACAGATAAGGTGGGAACCATAAAAAGACATGTCCACTCTGTCTTGTAGTGTGTCTTTGCATGGGCCCCACCATGTCTATGGAGCAGAGAATTTCAACACTTGCTTGCATAAAGTGTTGTTTACTATTATCTTCTAAATTCTTTTTTCTTATTTCCAAAATGTAAAAGAGCACCTTTGAAGTTACCAAAAATGCATGAGAACCAAAGGTAATTTACCAACTACATCAGTTTCACAAAGATGGGCAAGGCTTTGAAAACCAAGGGCCTGTATGGTAGGATCTCGACTCTCAATGCATGCCTGACATTCAAAACAAAAAGAAGATAGACGTTGTGAGAAACACATACAACATTAAAGCAGAAAGGAAGCAGCTTTTGGATAACATATCGTGCAAGGGAGTTAAGAGACAAAAATAAAAAAGAAATAGTTTGTGGAATATCATACCGACACAGAGAGGATAAGGTCCACACCCCTGTCAGGATTTTTTCTGCAAATATCACAAATGGAAGCAGCCATACTTATAGAAATGTTTTTGTCAGAAGCGAACTCAATGAAATCTTTTGGATGCAAAATTCCCTAGAAATGGAGGAAAGCAAAAAAATAGAAGAACATGTCCATTAGACAATATTAAACAAACAGAAAGAGTTCTCAAAAGCAAGAATAAGAACAAAAGAAAAGGAAGAAAAATGGTACAGTAAACTAATTCAGCAACCAAATTCAATCTTCACTAATTTCTTAGCTCCAATATGGAATTTTTTTAATCAGCATATTCAAATTTTTAGGTTACAACATGAGAAAATAAATGTTTAAACTCATTCAGATGCAATAACTATTAGCTTCATCAAACAAAGCCAAGATGGAGTTTAACGAAGTTGATCTGCAATCTATCATCCTATACGGCCTGAGCAGCAGAAGAATTCAAGTACTGTTCCCACTAATACTTCTAACATCAGATCAGAAAAGTCAGATCAAGTGGTTTGGACTCCAAAATTCAGAAGAAACCTTCATGACCAGAAGATTGGCCATTTTGCTGACTTACTAAGCTCCCTCCAAAATCTCAAGCCCAAGCTGGATACCAAGGATAGCATAAAATGGAAATGGCACAAATCCAGCACCTTCTTAGTCAAGCCTTTTGAATACCCCTCTCAGCTGACTTCCCCCATCACCTCATCTGATCCTACTTCTTCCCATCTAAAGTTGCCTTCCTATCTTGGACTGCTGCTCTTGAAAAATGCCCAACCAGAGATAAGCAATCCAGCAGAGGCATGAATCTCCCCTCCACTAGTTGTGTCTTCTGCAGTTGTAACCCTGAAAAGGCTAACTACCTTTTTGATCTTTTTGTAAGCATCTCAGGATAGATCTCTTCTGTACAGACCCTCTCTATATAGGAGTAAAACTTCCACCTTTTTCTTTTGATTCAATACTTTAATACATTCTTTACCTTTTTCTAAAAAAAAAAAGAAAAGAAAAGGCTCTATCTGAGTCACTATAGTAGGTTCATTGCACACTATTCAAATGACAGTGTTATCATATGCTTATGCAGAGAAGTAAAAACGTCTTAGCATCTTCAACAAAAAGACAACCAACAATTAAGAAAACCATACATAAAACACCACAAGTATAAGCATTGACTTGCATCTTAAAAAATAGCATTTGATAAACTGGGGCCATCCTCTTTTTTTTCTTCTTTTCAATATTGTAAGAAGCAGATGGCTATCCAGACTCCCAAAGTAAGGAAGAATAATTTGCAAGGCCTATATGCATTTGGTTTCATATTATATTCTTGCTTTGCTTTTGTTGTGCTTTGTTTTTTAATAGGAGGCTTCTCTTCAAAGAAAATAAGATATTTTTGAAAGGATTTTTCGGAAAGATAAAAAAAAAAGAATAAAGAATGACAGAATGACTACATAAACGTACCTGCAGAGTCCCAAAGACACGATCTGTAACTTCCCATGTCTTACAAAGTAGACGAGTTGCTGTAGCATATAACACCCTGAGGTGTAGAAGAAACAAAACTACTGAAACCACATGCAATTTATTCATTAAAAATGGGGAAAGAAAACTAGAGTATGTATATATCATAAATCTGATATGTTCACATGTGCAATTTTTTCAAGTATCTGACAGCAATGGGAAACAAGTTGCTCCCCCTAAGGAGTTCTGGAATCATCACCAGTACCCTAGAAGGTATCATGTATAATATGGATATCAACTTTAAGAAGGTGTATTACAAACAATAAACTACTGAGAAGTGGAATGGTAATCCCATCTGCTAGTTGTGTGTTCTGCCATCAGGAGATGGAGATAGCAGACCACCTTGTCCTGCATTCCCCATTCAGATAAGCTAATAGGATCCATTTCTTGCAATTATTCCACTACAGTTGGTACTTGGTATTGTCTTAAATCTGAAATGGAAATGCTACCAGTGTGGATGGCCAAAGGCCTTAACGAGAAAAGCAAGATAACATGGAGCATAGGCCCCCAATAATTATATGGATCCTAATGGCAGGAAGAAATGCAACAACTTCTGATAACAAAGCTGATGTAAAGGATGAGGCATTGTGAAAGGCCACAGAAATGGTTAAGTCCTTGGCTCCTAGCTTTCTGTGCATTCCACCTTGAGGAACATAGTTCATAGCTCATACTTCTCTCATCATATACCTTTTGTGCAGTTTTAGATTCTTATCTTTTACTGTTTCCTTTACAGGGTTGAACATTCCCATATAGCAACTCATAATCCATGTGCTACATTTGTAACTGTGAATAAACCCTAGTTGATTCTAGGTCAAAGTAGAGAAGAAGGAAGAAGAAAGAAAAGAGAAAGAAGGAGAAGAATATTCGGCCAGACTAGAAGAGAGAATGTGAAAAATCACTCTCCTAGCCGACCCAATTGGATTTTATTCATAAAACTTGGAGTTACAAGAAAGACAGTTTTGTCCCTCATATAAGATGGGACACATAACTTAAACTCAGATATAATAGACCTTTCACTTCCAAGAAGATAAATCAGAATGACCAAAATACCCCTGACTCGAGCACTCTAACACTCCCCCTCAAACTGGAGAGTATATATCATATAATCCCAGCTTGTTACAAATGTAGTCTATTCTTCCCCGAGACAATCCCTTTGTGAAGAGATCTGCCCACTGATTTCCTGAGCTTACATGAGATGTAGTAATTACTCCACTTATCACTTTCTCTCTCACAAAGTGACAATCCACCTCAATATGTTTAGTTCTTTCATGGAAGATGGGATTGGATGAGATGTGAACAACAGCTTGGTTATCACAGTATAGTTTCATGGGTTTGTCAATTGAGAACCCCATCTCCTGTAGTAAGTTCTTCAGCCATACTAGTTCACATGTGGTATGAGCCATAGGCCTGTACTCTGCTTCTGCATTACTTCTTGCCACCACCGTTTGCTTCTTGCTCTTCCAAGTTACAAGATTACCACCAGGAAGGTACAATACCCTGTGGTTGACCTCCTGTCTGATATAGAGCCAGCCCAGTCAGCATCTGTGTATCCTACTATCTCAAGAGTTCCCCCCTTTTGGTATGACAAACCACGACCTGGAGCACCCTTTAGGTACCTAACAATTCTCAGAACAACTTCCCAGTGAGGAACCCGGAGATGTTGCATAAACTGACTCACCACACTCACAGCAAATGATATATCTGGTCGGGTAATGGTCAGATAGTTCAACTTTCCCATCAACCTTCTATATTTTCCAGGATCATCAAACTCTTCACCGGCATCCACACTTAACTTGGCATTGAGTTCCATAGGAGTCTCTGTTGGTTTAGCACCTAACAACCCTGTTTCTTCAAGTAGATCAAGAACATATTTTCTTTGACATAGGTTGATCCCCTGTTTTGACCTCGCAACCTCAATCCCTAGGAAATACTTTGGCTTCCCCAGATCTTTCGTATTGAAGTGGTCCTGTAAAAATTTTTTCAGCTTGTCAATGCCATTGTTGTCACTTCCAGTTATGACAATATCATCTACATACACGACTAGCAAGATTGTCCCATCCTTTGAGTTATAGCTGAACATAGAATGATCAACCTGACACTGTTTCATCCCAAAGGCCTTCACCACTTCACTGAACCTGCCAAACCATGCACGTGGAGATTGTTTCAGTCCATAGATTGCCTTTTTGAGCCTGCACACCTTACCAGCCTCCCCCTGAGCAACAAACCCTGGTGGTTGCTCCATATACACCTCCTCAACAAGATCACCATGTAGGAAGGCATTTTTTATGTCAAGTTGCACAAGAGGCCAATCATACATAGCAGCTAATGAGATTAACACCCGAATTGAACCAATTTTAGCCACAGGAGAGAATGTCTCCATATAGTCCACATCATATAACTGAGAATAGCCCTTGACCACTAACCGTGCCTTCAATCGTTCCACACTACCATCAGGAAGATGCTTCACTGTATAGACCCATTTACACCCAACAGTGTGCTTACCAGGAGGAAGGGTGGTGAGTTCCCACGTGTGATTATGTTGTAGAGCAGAGAGTTCTTCTTCCATGGCTTGCCTCCACCCTGGGGAAGTAAGGGCTTCCTGTACAGTCTTGGGAATGGGAACCGATGAGAGTAATGATATAAACTTGCAATGAGAAGCAAAAGGTGAGCAGTGGAAACATAGTCTGAAATGGGATGAGAAGTACAAGTGCGTTTACCTTTCCACAAAGCAATAGGAAGATCAAGATCTGAGGGAGAAGGAGCAATAGCAGGATCTGTCGACAGGTGCTGAAGTGGAGGAGGGGCCAAAGCACTTCTGCGGGTATACACTTGAGTAATTGGCGGCCTCTCTGTAGTAGCAGGCATATGATGTGCATCTGCATTAGGAATGGGAGCTACGGGGAGAGGGTCCATAGCCGGTACAGGAAGAGGAACCACAGAGGGAGAAGAAGAGACCCCAACATCTAAGAAAAAAGGAACTGACTCAAAGAAGGTGACATCAAAGCACACAAACGATTTATGAAATTTGGGGTTATAACACTTATACCCTTTCTGAGTCCTCGAGTAGCCAAGAAAAATACACTTTGTAGCTCGAGCATATAGCTTGTCTACTCCAAGCCCCAAGTGTTGAACAAAACAAACACAACCAAAGCCTCTTGGGGTGAGAGGAAATGGAGACAAAGTGGGAAACAACACGGAGAAAGGGGATCGACTTCCAAGGATTGACATGGGCATCCGATTTATCAAAAAACAGGATGTAAGAACAGCATCACTCCAAAAATGTTTTGGGACATGCATATTGATCATCAAGGACCAAGCAGTTTCAAGAAGATGTCTATTTTTCCGTTCAGCTACACCGTTTTGTTGCGGGGTGTAAACACAAGAAGTTTGATGAATTATTCCATGATGTTCTAGGTATTGCTGAAATGGTGAGGAGATGTATTCTTTGGCATTATCTGAGCGAAGTATTTTCATATGAACACCAAATTGAGTGCGTATTTCAGTATGAAATTTCTGAAAAATAGAGAATAATTCACTACGGTCTTTCATAAAGTAGATCCATCTCATCCTTGAAAAGTAATCAACAAAGATTACAAAGTACTTAAACCCATTGTATGACACAGCTTTAACTGGACCCCATACATCAGAATGAACTAAAGCAAAAGGACTAGAGACATGACTATCAATTCTTGGACTAAATGAGACTCGATGATGTTTTCCTAGCTGACATGACTCACAATCTAACGATGAAAGATGACTCAAAGAAGGAACTAGCAGCTTCAAAACCTTGAGAGAGGGATGACTGAGTCTGCAGTTCCATTGGAGAGGAGTAAGAGACGACTGAAAAGCCACTGGGGGGCCACCACCATCAAGGTAATACAAACCACCTGCTTCATGCCCTCCACCAATCTTCTTCCCCGTCTTGAGATCATGAAACACACAAGAAGAAGGATAGAAGGTTACACAACAATTAAGAGACTTGGTTAATCTGCTAACAGACATAAGATTAAACGGGAACTTAGGAACATATAAAACATATGCTAAAGACAAGGAGGAGAAATCAACATCACCAACACCACAAATAGGAGATGTAGAACCATTAGCAAGAGTAACTGATTGAGATGTGGAGGAGCAAGAAAGGGAAGAAAATACATCAAGAGTCCCAGACATATGGTCCGAGGCTCCGGAATCAATGATCCAGGGTGAGGCTTTGGAAGTTAAGCAAGCCATACCTGAATGGGCAAGTGTAGCTGTGTTCTGCTGAGATGTTTGAAGGAACTGATCATATACTACCCGTGGTACACTCACCATTTCCTGCCCAGAAGCACAAGCGGTTGTGGAGGGGGTTGGGGCAGTTTGCTGGCTTTCAGTAATTGTGCTACTACTCTTAGATGTAGCATGGTTAGCCCAAGTGTTGGGTGGACCACGCAAATCATAGCAGAAATTAACTGTGTGCCCCTCTAAGCCACAATGTGTACATTTTCTCAGAGCATTACTCCTTCCTCTTCCATGGCCTCCCCCTGACTCTCGGCCTCTAGTCCGGCCACTAGCCCGGTTAAACATGTGTCCACCACGGTTGCTTGGAGGGCCACTGCTGCCACCACCACTTCTACTTCCACGGCCACTCCCTTTAGTCACTACCAAACCAGATCTATCAGAGAAGGAAGAATGTTCCACCGACTCAATGGATGTCCTTTTAAGACGGGCAAAAACTTCTTCAAGTGAAGGGAGAGCTGATCCCCCCAATATATGTGCTCTGACAGGCTCATACTCAGCCTTCAAGCCCACAAGAAACCTAGTCACATCAAGTTGTTCATGTTGCTTTTGTTGGATCTGGACATCTGATGTTAGAGGGTGATACACATTTAACTCATTGCGGATGTTCCTCAAACTTGCATAATACTCCTCTAAGCTTTGACTTCCTTGCTTCAAAGTGAAGTACTCTTCGTATAACTGATACACCCTAGTTGTATTGTCTTGTCCAGAGTACAACTTTTTAGCATGATCCCAGATCTCTTTGGTTGTATCTAGGAACATGAAGTTCACACTAATCTTTGGTTCCATGTTGTTCCAAAGCCATGTCATTATCTGTGCATCATCTTGTTCCCAATCACTGAACCCAGAAGAATTAGAGGAAGGTTTCTCCTCCCTCACATGTTTTACTTTCCTCTTGGCATTCAAAAACACTTCCACAGATTTTGCCCACGGTACATAGTTCTCACCATTCAACTTGATGGATGTCATTTGAACACTTATATAATCTAAAGAAAGCATGATGTTGGTTTTGTTGTCATTCCCATCTACGGAAGAAGCCATCTCCATTATTTCACCTTCAAGTATACAACACAACCACACACTCTTTCACACGGCTTATCTCACTTACAGCACCACCAACCCCAACTTTAAATACACATTACACACCACACACTAAGGCTGAAATCACTCAATCTTCACATCAAACACTTGGGCTGCACACTGCAGAACTGATTACACACAAGGTCTAGGACACAACCACCACCACCACCAATCACCACGACACCACCACCACCAATCTACTGCTGTTGTGAACTTCAGCAGTCGACAACTCTTCTTTCAGCATACATATGAAGAGAAATGCAGAGGAATACGACTGAAATGCATATCAGTCACACCAAGCATCACCACAACCAACTTTTGAAGCAACAAGAAAACATTCACAGTCCCTTACTTGGACAAACAACAGTAGTGTTCATACCTGTCCACATTCAGCCCTCTTCGATACTGAATAGAGGGTTTAGTAAACCACTTCAACGACCACCACAGCAACGACTGGAAGCATTCTCACCTCCAGACCCACAAAACGACAGCTCCTTTTCAGCCCCTTATCGAACCTCCACTCAGGTCAATCGAAAAAGAAGAAGATGACTGTGAAAACTGGCGGCGAACCCAGAAAGAGAACAGCAACAAGGAAGAAATAAGGATACGACCTTACAGCTCTGATACCATGTGAATAAACCCTAGTTGATTCTAGGTCAAAGTAGAGAAGAAGGAAGAAGAAAGAAAAGAGAAAGAAGGAGAAGAATATTCGGCCAGACTAGAAGAGAGAATGTGAAAAATCACTCTCCTAGCCGACCCACTTGGATTTTATTCATAAAACTTGGAGTTACAAGAAAGACAGTTTTGTCCCTCATATAAGATGGGACACATAATTTAAACTCAGATACAATAGACCTTTCACTTCCAAGAAGATAAACCAGAATGACCAAAATACCCCTGACTCGAGCACTCTAACAGTAACCTTTTGCAAAGTTAGAATTTATACAAACTATCTTACCTTTTCAGATAAAAAAAATGTAAACTAGAAAAATCAGCATATGATTTTTTTTTTATAAATAAAAACCAGCATATGATCAATATGAGTAAAACATGAGCTCCTAAATGAATTTAGAATCACAATTCTAGAATTCCTTTCCTATTAAACGTAGTTTGTCATGGCATTGCCTAGGCAACTAGGTTCCCTTGGTTGGGCACCTCCCCTAAATGCCTTGACTTATAGCAACTAGGTGCCTGCCTAGGCAACAAAAACACACATGGCAAGCGTCTTATTATAACATCATGGCTATGGCTGCATCCTTAATAGTATGTATAAATCAAAAGGCAAGTGCATTATTATATGTGTATATAGTATCACTTATACTTTGATTTAAAATTTTACTAATGAAACTTAAAAGCTCTAAGGGTTTTGAGAAGAGAAAAAGAAAGAAAGAAGAGAAGAATAAAGAGGTTTTGCAGGGAAGATGGAGGAAGAGAGTTGCAGTGGACGTCAGGGAGATAGGAAAGATGGAGGAGTGGATGAAGGTTTTGAACGTGAGCTTAGTGGGAAGGATGATAGTGAAGGAGATGGACAAAAAAGAGTTTGACGCCTGGGCAAAACTAGAATAGGAAAGAGAGAAGGTGTTAGGGGTGAGGAAATTGAATGCAGAACTATGGTTGTTCATGTTTCACTCAGAGGATTTCGCAGAGGAGGTTTTGAAAGGGGAACAGATAAAAGAAAGGGCTGTTAACCTGAGGTTGGGCTGCTGGTTCCCAGCAACTGGGGAGCTAAAGGGGCGGAGAGAGAGCTACGTGACATGGATTGGTGTAGCGGGGATCCCACTCCACGCGTGGAGTATTGTTACCTTTTAAGAAGCGACTGCAGCTTGTGGTAGATTCATAAAGTTTGACGATCGTAACAGAACGTAGGAAAAGATTGACGTTGCAAGGATCCTAGTCGAGGTTGAGAATCCAGCAGATGTACCTAGGAGGTTGATCTTGGAGTTTGCAAGGGAGGAGTATGAGCTGAGGCTGCTGGTAGAAGGGATTGATGAGACCTATTGTAAAGAGGAGAAGCCTTACTCTAAGTGCAGAGAAAAGAGGAGATCTGAGGAAGAAATCAGATGCTCTGATGGTCAGGAGAGTGCAGAGGCAAAAATAGAGGAAGGGCAGGAGGAAGGGAGGGAGCAGAAGAGTCAAGAGGGGGAGGAGGGAGAAGCAGTGAGGGAGCTGAAGAGTCGAGTGGGGGAGGAGGAAGTTGCTGAGTCAAACTTAGGGTTAAGTGGGAAGGCACATGTGGATGGAATGGATGTGGACCAAAGTTTGACCGGGATTCTAAAGAGGGGCCAGGAAAGAAGGGGAGGGAGGAACCAACTATAACTGGTTGGTCACTCAAGTGAGAAGGAACAAGGATCACCGCTTCAGCAAGCTCTCAACAGAGTGTAAAAGGAGAGGAAGGGGCAAAAAATCAAATGAATGAGGGGCGCTTCGGAAATTTCCCTCATGCATTTGAAGACAAGAGAAACAGATCCATTTCCTCCGACCAGGAAGAGGAAATTGGCTATCAGTAAGGACTGGATCTAGGTGATAACAAGATACGAAGGGAACGAGAAGATTGGGGTTTGGGAGGGATGGAAGGCAATGTTCCTTTGGTCAGACACAGACAGGGGAGAAAAGGATGAGACCGCTGCTTCACTAGAAAGAAAGAAATCTCAGGCGTGCGACAATCATATGCCAAACATAAATGTAACCGAGGTTGCAGCCGTTTCAGAAGGGTGGAAGAAGTTGGGGTGGAGATTTTAGATAAAGACAGGATGGAAAAACATGGTAACGGCCATGACCTTGAGCGATAAAGACTCACCTTCGGTAGGGAAAGAGGTGTTTCTAGATGGAGTTGAAGTTGGTTTCAATCAAAAAGAGGCCAGAGAGCTTAACGAGGTCGGTTTAACCCCTGGAACCCTATCTGTTTGTGCTTCTCCCTCCACAACATCTCCCATCTCTGTTCTACCTTCAATTAGGGGTAGTTCAGGGGCTGAAACCAAAGGGGAAGGGAAGACGGTTTCCGACTTAGGGGTCAGGAACACTGGCACAAAAGGAAAAAGAGGAGTGGAGGAGAAAAATAGAGTTTATAATAGGAAGAAAAAAAATAAAGAAGTTTGGGGTGAACAAGACGGGAAAGGTTGACATAGGAGAAGGTTTCAAGGGGTGAGACAGAACACAATCAGGAAGAAAGAGGAGAGGTGGTAGAGAGGCAGGAGTCATCAGTGGGGAGGAAGGTGGACAACAAAGAATTGGTAGAAAGACAGATAGAGGTAGGCAAAACCTTGGGCCTGTTCTTCCTGGGAGGACAAGAGGTGGTGAGAAAGACTATTGACAGTATGAGAGGTCTAGAAGGGAGGAATAAGAAAAAAGGGCTAGTGGGGGAATTGTTGAAGGAGGAGAGGAAGAGGGGGAAGGGAGATTAGCAGGGCTGCCGGAAGAGGAATAGAAGGGTTGCTAGAGGGGGGAGGGGAGTGGCAGGAGCAAAGCTTTACCTTGGAATGTAAGGGGATTGAGAGACGGGAAGAGGAGAGAGGTGGTAGAATCTTCTGAGTATTGCTGCAGGGAACAAAACTGGAACCTTTTGTTAGAGTAAGAAGGTGAAGCTGTTATGGAGTTGTATCCCATTTGCAATTTGTTGGAACATCTGTTAGGAGAGGAACAGAAGGACTTTCGAAGACATAGCTTGCAGCATGGACAAGATGGTTGCGGCTGTGGGCAGAACAGTGACAGAATGGGTATTGATTCTTCCAGAACTCAGTCAACTAGAAAAGGAGGAATTTGGAGATGGGTTAGGGGAGATCCTGGGTTATCAAATATGTAATGTGGAGCTTGTTATTTAGTCTGAAAGTTGGTCTTGTACTTGGATGATGACTTATCACCCTCATTTGTAACTTCTTTTCTTTTAATAAAATCTTTTTAATTACTTATTAAAAAATAGAATAAAGAGGTTTATTTTTTCTACTCTCTCATTTAAGCATTCTTTAGTTGCTAATTTCATATGAAATTGCACTACTAAATATTTATTTACTAGTGTTATTATTGAAAGTATTTTAAGTTAAAAATATTTAATATACCATTATCCTTTAGACATGATGGTCCGCCATATTTTGAAAGGAAAGTCTTTTCTTTTTCTGAGAGAAGGTGAAGTTAATGTTCTTAATAAAGAGAATTGCTATTTTTTTTTCAATTGATATGCATGCTGATGGTATATAAAACTAGGGAACTGACCTAAAATTTAATTTGTTGCTTTATAAAATTCTTATTGCATAAGGCAATGCCTAGGCACCTGCCATTCCACTCCGCCTAGAATCATATAGATGCCTTGACAACTTTGATTATAAATATAATGGTAACTAACACAAAGTGCAATTTAACAACAAATTATGAGTTTATGACTTAGCAAAAAAGTTTCTAGTATGCCTGACACATTTTTCCTACAAATTATAACAGGACCTTTTTACACAAATGCATGCAAACATATGAAGTCCTTGATGCAAAACAAACAAAGCATTATGATGGGCCCACTGAAAGACAACCATTGTGCACTTTGGTTTTTTTTGTCCTTTTTTATAATAAAGGGAAATTTTCATTAAAGAAAAGAAAAGAGGAACACAAGGTGACAAGGTATCACCCAGAATGAAGGAAACCCCTTTCTACAACAAAATTAATGATTGACCTCCCCCAGCCCAATTGCTAACCTTTTTGATGTCTTTCAACACTATTTCTCCAACAATCACTTACAAACACCCAAAAGATTTGACCTATCAACCCTCCCAACTCCTTTCGTCCCTTCATACCTCTTCAAAGTTCAAACACCTCTTCCACTTCCAAACCCTCCCCACTTACTTGGAAACCTCTCTCAACTCCAGTTCCATAAAAGCATTTTTCGTAAACTCCTTCCCACCCAAAAAAAAGAAAAAAAAAAACAAACTCATTGTCTTGATAATTTCAACTTCAAATTGACAGTTTTTTTCTAATTCAAACTCTTTCTCAACTGACATGACTTGATCACAAATGATTTGCCCCTTCCACTTGTTCCTCTGATTCTCCCGAACTACAGTCATCATCCTCCCCCCTGACTAACCTGCCTTTGTCCCATTTTTTCCATGTTCTCCGATGAATTTTCCTAAACTGGTCTTTGTTGATCCCTGTTTTCCACCATCCTTTTGATTTTTTGCTTTAATTTTCACCCTCTTCCTCTTATAAATCCTTTTGAACTTATTGTTGGGTCCTGCTCCAATGAATCCTTCCTTCAGCCGCAAGAAGACTTTGGTCACATCCACCTTGGAAGTTATTAGCTCCCTTTGGTTTCTTCGAAGTCAAGTGCTCTGCATTTTCATCATCTTTAAAAGAATTTTTCCCCCATCCATCACAAATCCTTACCTTACCCACCACCACAACTGCAGTAGGCCCTCCAGAGTCTCTTTCAACTTCTTCCTCCTTATCTTCTACACTATTTGATTTATTAACATTATCATCATCACTTTAACCAGTCTCTATCTCAGAACTCTCAGCTTGGTTGGGTATTGTTAGAGTGAGCCGAATAGGGGTAGTTTAGTAATCTCATTTCAGTTAAGTACTTTGCTTATGTGGCTGTTTTATTAGAGTACTCTGCCCCACACTTAAGTGAGGGCAGTTTAGTCTTTGTAAGTGTAATTAGAACCTAATAAACATTAGGGGGTCGACTGAATGGGAGACTAATTAGTTTCGACTAAACCCTCCTGTTCTCTCTCTCTTGTCTTCTTCCTCGTCTTCTTCTTCCTTCTTCACTGGTTCGGGTTACTGTAGCTTCTCCAAAACATGGTATCAGAGCGAGGTTTCTGACCTGCTTCTGCTTGTAAAGCATCTCAGCTGTGTTTGTGACACCTTCTTCTTCGTTTCTGGTTAGTTAATGGAGAGAGCTGGTTCGCCCTGGGTCTGAGACATCACAGCTTGTTGCTCTCTGCTGCGCACAGTCTTCTTCATCAAGGAAGGTGATTTCAGCATTGAATGGTTGGCTGATACTCTCAAAGGAAGGTTGGTTATTTAGTCCTTTTGTGTTGCTGGTATTTCTGGGTAGGATCCCTTTGAGAATCAGTTAGTACTGATTAGAACCTAGAGAACTAGGTTCATTGTTGCCCTAGAAAGGGCTGTGTGTGCAGTAGCCGAATGGTGTAGGGCTGCTGTGAGTTGTTGAGTGGTGTTAGGGCTGTTGTAGGTGGCCAAGTGGTGTAAGGTGGAATGCAGTGACCTTGCCAAGCTCCTTGTGGTTCTGTAATGCCCTCTTAAGTGTGTTAAACAAGTCTGAACTGGGTGTAGCAGTTTGACTGTGTTGTGGTGCTTGTGATGAACAATTTTTTTTATTGAGTGGTTGTAAGAGGGCCTACTGTTGTGTTGTGGTGCTTGTGATGCTTATGTGGGTCGTAGGTGTGTGAAGTCAGCAGTAGTGTGAAGAAGAACAAGTGTGTGCTCCCACTGTTGTGTTTAGGGGCTGTGATAGGTGCTGAAGTATCAAACTGTGAACAACATCAATCAGCTTGTAGCTGACAAGTAAGGTTAGAGGCAACTGTGAAAGAGTACAATGGCAGCAATAGGAGATGGCTACAATGATCAGAAACCTAGTGTGGTAAATTCCTCCGACTACCTAGGGGTACAAATGACCTCAACTAAGCTGAATGGGGAGAACTATGTTCCATGGGCTAAATCAGTGGAAGTGTTTCTCAAGGCAAAGAAGAAAGTAAAGCATGTAAGAGATGAGAAGCCACTGGAGGACTCTCCAGGGTTTGATGATTGGGAACAAGAAGATGCTCAAATCATGACTTGGCTGTGGAATAGTATGGAACCCAAAATTAGTGCCAACTTCATGTTCTTTGATACGGCTAAGGATATATGGGAGCATGTTAAGAAGCTATATTCTGGACAAGATAACACAACAAGAGTGTATCAGCTTTATCACGAGTATTTTGATTTACAACAAAGAACCAAAACACTAGAAGAGTACTATGCCTGCATGAAGAATATAAGGAATGAACTCAATGTCTATCACTCCCTTACTCCAGATATTAAAGTTCAGCAATAGCAAAGGGAGCAACTAGATGTTACAAGATTTTTAGTGGGGCTGAAGTCGGAATATGAACAAGTTAGAGCCCAAATATTGGGGGGCTCTACTCTTCCTACACTTGAGGAAGTATTCTCAAGGCTTCGTAGAATTTCTTTGGGACAGACAGAGAACTCCACACAGTCTGATAGATCAGCACTTGTGACAGCTAGAGGGGTTGGACATAGTACAAGAGGGGGAGGTCATGCTCCCCGAGGAGGCAGTGGCAGTTCCATGATTAGTCGGGGTGGTCGTGACTCAAGGGGAGGTCATGGCAGAGGGAAGAATAACTCTACAAGGAAATGTACTCATTGTGGTAGAGAGGGACACACAGTGAATTTCTGTTATGATCTACATGGCCCTCCCTCTAAATGGGCTAATCATGCTATAGTAGGTGAGGTTGATATCAGTGACAGTAAACTGGCAGACCGAACTCCTCCCACATCTACATCTACCTCTGGGAGGGAGATGGTGAGCGTACCGCGTGATGAGTATGAACGGTTCCTTCAAACTACTTCACAGCATACCACTGCCACACTTGCCCAATCAGGTATTGCTTGCATGTCATCTAAAACCTCTCCCTGGATTATTGACTCTGAAGCCTCAGATCATATGACTGGACTCCAGGTGTGTTCTCTTCTCTTTTTGAAACCTCCACATCACAAACTGTTACACTTGCCAATGGGTCATCATCCCCCATATGTGGTGTTGGTAATGTTGACATGGCTTCTGTGCCCTTATCATCTGTTTTATATGTCCCTAAGTTTCCATTCAATCTTATGCTTGTTAGTAAAATAACAAACCTCTTAACTGTTCTGTTACCTTCCACTTGTGTTTTTCAGGATCTCAAGACGGGGAAGAAGATTGGTGGGGGGCATGAAGCTGGTGGATTATATTATCTTGACGGTGGTGGATCTTCAATTGCTCTTCAGACTTCACTTACTCCTCTACAATGGCATTGCCGACTAGGACATCCATCTCTCAAGGCTCTCAAGATTTTGGTCCCGTCATTGAGTCATTTATCAGTTTTGCAGTGAGTCATGTCAGTTTGGTAAACATCGTCATGTGTCCTTCAGTCCAAGAGTTGAGAGTCGTATGTTGAGTCCTTTTTCTTTGGTTCATTCAGATGTTTGGGGTCCAATCAAAATAGAGTCTTATAATGGGTACAAGTATTTTGTCTCCTTTATTGATGATTGTTCAAGAATGACATGGATTTACTTAAAGAAAGAAAAAAGTGAATTGTTTTCTATTTTTCAAAAATTCCATGCTGAAATACGCACACAATTTGGTGTTCCAATCAAAATTCTCCGTTCAGATAATGGTCGTGAATACTTTCTTACTTCATTTCAACAATATTTAAAACAGCATGGCATTATTCATCAAACATCATGTGCATTCACCCCTCAACAAAATGGGGTAGCTGAACGAAAGAACCGTCAGCTTCTTGAAACTGCTCGGTCTATTCTTCACCACATGAATGTTCCTAAACGTTTTTGGAGTGATGCTGTACTCACTGCATGTTTTCTCATTAATCGGATGCCCTCCTTCATCCTTCATGGTCGGTCCCCCTTCTCTATCTTGTTTCCCACTTTATCTCCATTCCCATTAATTCCTCGTGTCTTTGTTTGTGTGTGCTTTGTCCACAATCTGAGCCCTGGAATAGACAAGCTAGATGCATGCTCAATTAAATGTGTCTTCCTTGGCTACTCACGGACTCAAAAAAGGTACAAGTGTTATAATCCCATTACCCGGAAGTGCTATGTCTGCCCTGATGTCACCTTTTTTGAGTCAGTCCCCTTCTTCTCAAGTCCTAAAGCGCCTTCGTCTCCACCCGTCCTTCCTCTTCCTCTTCCTATCAGTGATCCAGTTCCAGATGTTGTTGTTGGAGTAGACTCATCACTTCATCCCGTGCAGATCACCACCGAACGTCCACCAATCCGGCAAGTGTATACACGTCGAACGACACCAGCCCCTCCTCCAGCTTCTACCTCATCTGCGGATCCTCTCATGGCTCCTATTGTTTAACCTTCAGACATTGACCTACCCATTACCTTACGGAAAGGTAAACGCAGTTCCACCCTCCATCCCATTTCCAATTTTGTTTCATTATCTCGTCTTTCTACCTCACATCGTCAGTTTGTTTCCCTTTTATCCTCTATTTCCATACCTAACAATGTTCAAGAAGCTCTCAGTTCACCTGATTGACGACGGGCAATGGAGGAGGAACTTTCTGCTCTTCAACATACTCAAACATGGGAACTTACTACTCTCCCACCTAGTAAGCATGCTGTGGGCTGTAAATGGGTGTATACCGTGAAATACTTGCCAGATGGTAGTGTGGAGCGTCTGAAGGCCAGACTTGTTGCTAAAGGTTACTCACAGTTGTATGGAGTGGACTACATGGAGACATTCTCTCCGGTGGCTAAGATTGGTTCTGTTCGTGTACTAATTTCCCTGGCAGTTATGTATGATTGGCCTATGTTTTAGCTTGATATAAAAAATGCCTTTCCCCATGGTGATCTTGTGGAGGAGGTATATATGGAGCAACCACCTGGGTTTGTTGCTCAGGGGGAGGATGGTAAGGTAGATTGAATAAGGCAATTTATGGGTTGGAACAATCGCCGCATGCTTGGTTTGGGAAGTTCAGTGAAGTGGTGAAGAGTTTTGGAATGAAGCAGTGCCAAGTAGATCACTCAGTGTTCAGCTATGACTCAAAAGTTGGGAAGATTCTATTAGTGGTCTATGTGGATGACATTGTCATTACTGGCAATGATAAATTGGGGGTTGGCAAATTAAAGGTATTTCTGCAAAATCATTTCCAAACAAAAGATCTTGGAACATTGAAGTATTTCTTGGGAATAGAGGTTGGCAGGTCAAAACAAGGTGTAAATATGTGCCAAAGAAAACATGTTCTTGATCTATTGGAAGAAACAGGACTGTTAGGTGCAAAACCGACTGAGACCCCTATGGAACCAAATGTTAAGTTGAGCAGTGATACAGGAGAAGTATTTGAAGATCCTGAAAAGTATAGACGACTAGTGAGGAAGCTGAACTATCTGACTATCACGAGACCCGACATATCCTTGCAGTCAGTGTGGTGAGCCAATTCATGCAGAACCCTCGTATACCTCACCGGGATGCAATTCTTAGAATTTTGAGGTATCTGAAAGGAGCCCCAGGCCGTGGACTATTGTATAAACCAGGAGGAAAACTTGAAGTAGTGGGGTATACAGGTGCAGACTTGGCAGGCTCATTGAATGATAGAATATCTACTACAGGCTATTGCACATTTCTTGGAGAAAATCTTGTGACATGGAAGAGTAAAAAGCAGACGGTTGTGGCCAGAAGTAGTGCTGAAGCTAAGTATAGGGCCATGGCACATACTACCTATGAGTTAGTGTGGTTGAGGAATCTTCTACAAGAAATTGGGTTTCACATGGATAAACCTATGAGACTGTATTGTGACAACCAAGCTGCACTCCATATCTCATCCAATCCTGTATTTCATGAGAGAACAAAGCACATAGAGGTTGATTGCCACTTTGTGAGGGAGAAGGTCCTTGCTGGAGAAATAAACACAGAACATGTGGGCTCGAATGATCAATGGGCAGATTTGTTTACAAAAGCTCTAAACTCAAGGAAAGTGAACTATTTATGTAACAAGCTGGGATTACATGACATATTCTCCAGCTTGAGGGGGAGTGTTAGAGTGAGCCGAATAGGGGTAGTTTAGTAATTTCATGTCAGTTAAGTACTTTGCTTATGTGGTTATTTTATTAGAGTACTCTGCCCCACACTTAAGTGAGGGCAGTTTAGTCTTTGTAAGTGTAATTAGAACCTAATAAACATTAGGGGGTCGACTGAATGGGAGACTAATTAGTTTCGACTAAACCCTCCTGTTCTCTCTTTCTATTGTCTTCTTCCTCATCTTCTTCTTCCTTCTTCACTGGTTCGGGTTACTGTAGCTACTTCAAAACAGGTATTAAGACATTCCATCTCCAAACTTTTTCTTACCCAAACACATGGGATATCAACATCAATCTCTGTTACAAACATATTTACTTAATTCAACCTGTATGCCCTCTCATTCATCTCCTTTTTCTCTAAATGACTCAACCTCGAACTCACCTGTTGAAGACAGCAACACCATGGGAAGTTTCCCATTCAATCTACTTCAAAGACTTGCTTCACCCATTTTATTGCCTTGGAAGTCTCTATACCCTTGCATGCAGCAATCCTTCTCAATGCACCTAAGCTTAGAGGGATCTCTCTAGTTGGCAAGAGAGAAACCACCACCCCTAGCAACTTTTTGTCCCATTTTTACCATTATTGGCTTTCAGTTTTCATGATAAATAAACTTGCTCTTCATTCCTTACAATAACAGTTCAAATCCTGATTTTTTTTTCTTTTTTTGTTTTTGAGGATGGAGGTACAAACATATATTTTGTATATTCACATTGATCCCATTGAAAGGGTTAGGATCCATCATATGCATGGTCGAACCATGCTAAATGGCTATCAACTCTAAAACCAGCATCCACTAAAGATGGCGCATTGTATAGGTGAAGTTGATTCAACAACACAATTTTCAGCAAAACTGCAACTCAACTACTTGGACCGAACTAGGATGGTGAGCTTGAAAAAAATAAAAAAAAAAACTGATCTCTATAAGTCCTTGAAAGCCTAGGTCGTGATAGGGTTTCTTAGAAGACAAAAAAGAAGAGAGAACAAGAGAGTGTGGTCTTCCACTCTAGTTTGCCCTCTTCTTCTTTTATCTCTTTATAGAGCACTCTCCTAATCAAATTAGGAGATTATCCAAATTTAATTTGGATTTGGACTCTATTAAGAGATAAGCCCTATCCTCTTAAGAGGATGGGTGCTCCATACCCATTTCCAAACCCATATTAGACCCAGAGCACATGCATGTGACAACTTACTTAATCTTATTAATTATAGGCCTTAGGCTCATTTCTTTCAAGGACTCATGACCCAAGATGTTGCATGGCCAACTTAGGCCTGATTTGTATGGCGTGAAACCCCACAATGACTTCAAATAAGTCCACATGGGTTCAAACCAGCCTCTATGAAAAGGTTTAACCGAATTTACTGCTAAACGCAATGAACCCCTGAGCACATCACTATGGGCTCAATATGGGCCCAACATTTACACCTAAATGATCCTTAAATCTAGTCATCCTATGAAAATCTAAGGATAATGAACTTAAATAAGATAAAGCTCATCAGGTAATCAGCCTTGTAATGGTCTCTTACACTTAATCTCCCAGCCCATAATGATCACAACACTGTCCAACAGGAAAAGACCTCTCCCTTGACTGCAAGGTACAGTGTCACACTCTCTACTCGAATGGATCTCGGGAATTAAAACCCTTTGCAAACATTTTCATAAAACATTAATATATGTATATTAGTGTGTGTATATATATATATATATATATGTATATCATAAATATATTTTGCAAAATCAGATTTCAAAACACTGGTGAAATTCACTGTCAGTAGTTTAAGTTTCCATCAGAGAAAATGTAAGCCCTATCATTCACTTTGTCCGACAAAGAGGTTGATCCCATCACTATGATCACCCGCTTAGATGAATTCTTAGACTGCCCCAACATACCCAGGTTTTGACCCTTAATGGATCACATTGATTGGCATATCAAAGACAACCAAATCCAACACCTATTATAATACCATAATCAAGTCTAGGGGTTATGTGTAATTTTCCAATTTTGCCCATCAATCTCCAAGGTTCAAGGCATAACTGGAAAATGGTTTATGTTCAATGTTTCATCCAAACACACACCGCATGTGCTTTGTGTCTAACCCTAGCAACTGAAACAAGTTGCCCCAACTTCTTTTGTAGCATATCAGTGTCAGCCTTGGCAAGATAAACTCCTCAAATTTATCCAATGGCTAAGAACATTCTAAACTAACACGAGTCTCCTAAGTGTCCAGTTTAAGAGGTAATTTCACAAAAACATACCAATATCAACATGAAACATAATGTATTTTTATTCATTTACAATAAATGTATCTATACATCAATCTGATTAGAGCTAAGGGCATACATTGTCTAACAGATCCTCTCATGTTACCACCCTTTTTGTATTAATACAATTTAATAGTTACTTTCTTCAAAAGTTTATGTTCATAAGCTAAAGTGGTGTTTCAATAATACACAGAACACTATTCCATAACTCACAATCCATGGGTTATCTTATATTCTTTGAATTAAAAAAAAAATCATTTACTTGATCAAAAGATTTAAATAAACAAGTTAAATATATACCACTCAACAAGGATATCTGAGAAGAATTAGAAGACATCAAAAGCCAATGTTATGAATGCTTGAGGGCAAAAGGATCATAAATCAACAAGTTGTATGGTAGCATGCATGGCATCCAGATGATTGCCAGCATTCATCAGCATAGGAAAGGAACATAAACCATAGACATAATATATGGTAGAGAACTTACGGTCTAGCATCCTTCTGAAGCATTGGTAAAAGAGTTTGAATAACGAGAGGTATCATCATAGAATGTGAAGCAAGTGATGGAAGCATCCCAAGAAGTTTTAGCTACATCCAATGTTGGAAGATACTAAGTTGATGTTAAAAATGACGAAATGACAAGCTAAAAAAGAACATAAAAACATTAATCTTGCACCATGCAATGACAAATGAAGTGGCAAGCATATATCCTGCCTTTTGTTTTGGTCTTTATTCTTTACATTTTGGAATTATAAGTGATAATTTTCAATCATTTGTCAAGAAAAGAAAGAAACTTACAGACATTGAATGGAAGTTGCTCTTATTATTGCAGAAAACTTTATTATAAAAGAGAATCGCAAGTAGTAGTGATACACTCAATTTAGGCTCCATAACACCAAGAGCAGCCAAAGAATCTATAGCAGCATTCCCCAATGAATGATGGATCACTAGAACAGAAACAATTGAACCAAGTACCAGAGGCATCTCTACAAGGAGAAAAAATCAGTCATGAAATAAAATTAAGGGAATAAACTTTTAAGCAAAAGCTAGCCTAATATTGCATAATGTCAACTAACCTGTTAAAATATTTTCTTCAGTCTGAGAATTCAATGGGGATTTTTGTCTTTCAACAGTCAATAGAGAGTATTCTCTTAACTGAGAAAGCCAAGATTTTGGTTGACTATCTACCACTTTAATATTGGTTTTAGCGATGGAAGCAAAACTCAAGAAGTAAGAACTGGATAGTGAAGGTTGATCCTGAAAGTAGAGAAAAGAATAAAAATAGTCAAATATCGTGTCCCTACTAGTTCAACATGTTTCCTGGCTTAAATATGCCATAAGAATGCTAGGCTTCTTGTGCCATAACTTGTCTGAACCACTATGGTTTCTTTACCATGTTGTCAATTTCTAATTGAATTTGTCTATGACAACTTGTCAAGCCTCCAAAAGTTCATAAATCTTTGGTTGCCACCTAGTGGTAGGCCTATGTAACTCAAAGGCCACTCCAATACTGAAAAGCCCAAAAGACCTGCAAATCTCTTCCCCTTTGTTCATGCTAATACCCACTATACAACTCTTCCCCAAATTGGTTCTCAAATTTGATGCACCCAAAGCACTTAATTAGGAGCTAGAGGTTATACACTCGAGCTCCTAATGGCATAATGTCATATGCAAATCATAAATGAGTGATAAGATGAATACTGATGAGATGGATTAAGCAAATGGTTAACCATTATAAATGCATCATGATAAGCATTGATGAAAATGCCCAGGTTAACCTGTAAAAGTCAAATGACTTGAACAAATGCCATATAAATCTAGTTTAACCAGTTGACAGATTTTACTGAGTACTGAAAGAAAATAAACCTGGAACCACAGACGCTGCAACAGCCTATAAATAATGGTTTCCAGTTTGCTAGTAGATTTAGATTCTATATTGGTAATTGGTTGCTTCCTTGGCATGGCCAGCAAGTCTACTAAGAACTTTTCCAGCAAGAAAAGAAAGTCAGTGGCTGCAACTCTAACAGATTTAGAAGGAGATGAGGCCAGGTTGATTAGAGGAAAAATAAATAGAAGCTCTTCAGTAAGACCACTTTCTCCCACAAGATGTTCTGAACAAGCAAAAATCATATCAGATTTTTTTCAGCATATTACAGTGAAGAAGAAACCATCAGAAGAAGATGCAAAGTAAAACTAAACTCAGATGAAATTGAAATCACAGTATTATGAAAATGAATGTAGATGAACAGTGATATCAGTACACATTCATTCAAGAAGCAAGGCATGAAACGCCAGGAACAGGGTTAGAGTCACACAGAGATATAGGTACAGAGCTTAACTTAGCTACCATAATAACAGATAGAAAAGTTATAGTTTATTATGTTAGTATTATAAGAAAACCAACATAATACATTTACTCCAATAGCATGATAACACCAAACCAAAGTATCCATGTTACGACATCCCAATTTCACTCATATAAAAACCCACCGATTTGAGGAGAGGAGAAGAGGAGATGGGAGAGTTTGTGGAGGTAGGCCGCTGGAGAAAAGCCTTGAAGATTGAAACTAAGGAGCTGCTTTTTGAGGAGCTGAGATTAAATGGTAAGCTGAGCTTGAAGATCAGGGAAGCAAAGAGAGGGATGGTGCTGTTAGACGGGTTGAGGGTAATAGAAGGGTTCAAGGAGTTTGTAGAAGGTGCAAGTAACAAAGGCAAACAAAGTTGTTGGAAAGAGTTTCTCTCAGAAACTGGAAGAAGATTTGTTGTAGAATGTAAGAGAAACCTTAAAGGTTATTTTATATCTTTGACAGAATTCTTTGGCAAGGGAAGAAAGCAGATGGTCTGCCTACCAGAAGGAAGGAAGAGTCAGGGCTGGAAGGCAGTCCATGGGGTCTTATGTGAACTGCTGCAACACTTGGGTGCTAAAAGAGAAGAAACAGTAAAAAGGAAGATAAGCACTTCTACTAGTCTGATGAGAAATAATAAGCAAGAGACTCTATTAGTGACAGCTGGGGCAGGCAAATACAGAATGGGAGTAAACATACAGAGAGGAGATTGGGAAAGTAAGCTGATAGTTAAAGCTTCAGCTCATATACTAGACTGGAGGAAAGTTGCAGATCTATTAATAGCAAGTTTAAAGTTGAAGAGTACGTTTATTTTAACACCCTTTGAGAAGGATAAGGCTGTGCTGGATCTGCTGGAGAATAGAGTAGAAGTTAAGGCATTAAATATCCAAGCTGCTCTTGGAAGCTTCACAGTATCAAGATGGTGTCCGGGATCAAACTCCAAAGATTTCTTTGTTGAAGATGGAGTGATGGTACGTCTCTTAGGCCTTCCCTTTAACTTGTGGAAGCAGGAAGTTGCTGAAGCCATTGCTTTGATGTGTGGAGGATCTTTAGGAGGTGCCTTTTGGGGAGACCTTTGTTCAGCCTCCATTTTATTGAATGGTGTAAAACCTGAGGAGATTCCTCGAAAGATTGAAGTGCTAGTTGAAGGGCTTTGCTATTCAGTGTGGTTGGCTTCATCCTTTGAATCGGTGCTCTGGAAGGAGGCTCGTAGGGAGGGAGATGAGAAGGTTGAAGAAGAAGTACTGCGTGGCAAGAAGGGATTGGTTGATTCAAACAAGAAAAGATCTTTCACAAAAATGGAAAAACGAAGATTGGAGAAACAAAAGGGTAGCATTCAGGGGGTGGGTTTTATGCGTGTGGGAGCAGTGAACAGTTTGGAGGGTGGTAGGTCCTTTGCACAGGTTGTAACCGGCGCCAACTTGACCTGTTTGAACAAGGAAAAGGAGTCGGTCCAAGGAAGAACTGGATCTAGACCGGATAAAACCAAACCGAGTGCATGTGACTCTTTTAAAAGTCACATGAGGTCACAGTGGCTTAAAAATGGGCCAAAGCCAAAGCCCATTCGAAACGTCATGGGTGCGATTAAAGGCCCATTTGGGTCAGCGGGCCCGATCCAGTGGTTTAAGAAGGCGCGTGAGCCTTTAGTAACTCACGTGACTGGGGACACAACTAAGATAGACGATGCTAATGGTCTATCATCGTCCCCAGTCGCGAGACAAGGGGGGGAACGCATGCAGTGCCGGAAAACAAAGAAGAAACTCGACTTGCAGTGGGTTTCCCGACGAAGCCAAGTTACGCTAAGCGAAGACCTGAAGAGAAGGAAGATAAGGATGAAGGTTGGGCGTAGTGCAGTGAAGGTGATGAAGACTCAGAGGACAGTTCGGTTGATGGTACTAGCTTGGGTAGTGCAAACAACGAAGGCAGCTGCGCTGGAGGTGACGTGGATGGGTGGAATATTGTAAGTTTATTTCAGGGTGATGAAGGTAAGCGGTACAACCTATTCCCAAGACCACATAGTGTGCAAGGAGGTTCAGAAGGGGCAGATCGGGAGAACCGGAAGCAGAGTAGAAACACACCATCAAGGGGTGAACCAGGGGTAGAGTGGAAAGATCACCAGGGTGACCAAAGGACAGAAGTACTTCCCAACCAACTCAGGGAGATAAATATTTACCAACCTCTGGAACAAGAGAGGGAGGCAGGGAGCAGTCCTTTTCCAGCTTGTCCATCAGTCCCAGGTAACCAAGTGATTTCGGTTTGTGCTACTAATGTGTCTCCAGTGTCTTTGGTTCCAGATTTCGTTCCTGCTCCATGTCCTGTAGCCCATGAATATGTAGCCGAGCCAGCAGACGGGCTCTCCGAGGAGGGAGAGACCGGAAGGAAGGAGGTGGGAAGGTGCCGGAAGGAAGGTTTAGGAGTGAAAAAGTATGGGAAATTATTGAAAGAGTGCTTAAAGAAGTGGAAGGAGAGCTGATCTAGAGAGGGGAAGGGGAGGTAGGAAGAGGGGAGGGGTTAGTGGAGAGGAGGGAAAGGAATGAGGGTAGAGATGGAGAGGACTATGGGGAGAGAGCAGGGTTGGAAGGAGGTAATAGGAAAGGGAGGGTGGATGGAGAAGAAAGAGTAGAGGTGGGACCAGAGGAGAGGAAGAAGGGGCAGGTGGATAGAAATGGAGGGGATCTTGTAGGAAGGGTAGGGCTGGTGGACTCGGTGAGAGAAAACATGATAGCAGAATTTGTAGGGAAGCTAGGTTGCAGGTTGAAAGATCTGAATGTACTGAAAGAAAACTTACAGAAGAGGAAGGAGAAGATCAAAATAAAGAAGAGGAGATTGAGTGAAGTAGAGAGATTGAAGAGAGATGTAGAAGGTGATAAGAGGCTCGGGGTATAGGGAGACAAGAGGAAAGGGGAAAGTAGTGGTAAGTGGCAAGGGGTTCACCAAGAAGCGGAATGAAGATTCTTAGTTGGAATGTGAGGGGAATTGGGAGTGCAAGGAGTGTATGGAAAGCCAGGGGAATTAGCTAGGTGGCTGCTCCCTCATGGGGTGCTTCCAGGGGGATTGTAACAATGTGGAAGAAGGATGTGGTGGAAGGTCTGGAGGAGTTGATCGGAAAGTACTCGGTGTCTCTGAAGTTTAAGCAGCAAGAGGATGACTATACATGGGTGCTCACAAATGTTTACGGACCGAATGACTATAGAGAGAGAGAGAGAGGAGTTGTGGGAGGAATTAGCTGATGTTAGAGGGTTGTGGGATGGGCCTTGGTGCATGGGTGGGGATTTCAATGTGATCAGATTCTCGGAGGAGTCCAATAAGGTTAACCAGAGGGTGACAAAAAGCATGAGGAAGTTTAATAGTTTTGTGGATGCCTTTGAGCTTAAAGAGATTCCCCTAGCCCATAAGACGTTTACATGGTCAAACCTCCAATCTAGACCCATTTGCTCTAAACTGGATAGATTCCTGTTCTCTTTGGATTGGGAAGAACATTGGGGAACCTTGGCTTCTAGAGCTCTCCCAAGGGTGACCTCGGATCACTAACCCATAGTATTATGTAAGGAGGAAAGAAGGTGTGGAGGTCCTACCCCTTTAGATTTGAAAATATGTGGTTACTTCATCCAGGGTTTACTAGCAAAGTGAGGGAATGGTGGCATGACTGTAACCCACTGGTGGAATGGGAGGGGATGAGATTTCATAAGAAACTGCAATTCTTGAAAGCAAGAATCAAGGAGTGGAACTTGATGGAGTTTGAGAGGATAGAAGAAAGAAAGGCAGATTTGATGGATAAGATTGAAAGCCTTGACTCTAAAGAAGAAAGGGGAGAATTTGGAGAGGAAGACAATGATCTCAGGAGAGATTTGAGAAGACAGCTAGAGGATTGTCTACACAAGGAGGAAATTAGTTGGAGGCAAAAATCTAGATGCAAGTGGTTGCAAAAGGGAGACAGAAACACTAGGTATTTCCATTCTCTAGCAGATGGCAGGAGAAGGAAGAACTTTATTTCCAAATTGGTAGTAGATGGAGTCGAGTTAGTACAACAAGAGGAGATTGCCAGGGCCTGTGTGGAGCACTTCAAATCTATTCTAAGAAGGCCTGTGAGTAGAAGGGTGTGGGTAGAAGGTTTGGACTGGCCAGATGTAGGGGTGGAGAACAGGAGAAGGCTGGAAAGAAGCTTTACTCTAGAAGAGATCAAGGAGGCTGTGTTTTCTATGGATAGAACAAAAGCTCCAGGGTCGGATGGGTTCACAATGGCTTTTTATCAGAACTGTTGGGATATCTTGAAAGATGATCTCTTGCGGGTGTTTGAGGAGCTTTTCAGGAGAGGAATTGTCAATCCGGGTGTGAACTCTACATTTATAGTTTTAATTCCAAAAAAGAAAAATGCATCCCACCCAAAGGATTTTAGGCCAATTAGCCTGGTTAATAGTTTGTATAAGATCATTGCAAAAGTGTCGTCTATGAGGTTGAAGAAGGCATTGCCCGATATCATTGCACACTATCAAGTAGCCTTTGTGAGTGGAAGACAAATTACTGATTATATTTTAATTGCTAATAAGAGTGTGGAGAACTTTAAGAGGGATAAGAAGAAGGGAGTGGTTTGTAAGTTGGACTTGGAAAAGGCTTATGACTTGGTGGACTGGGATTTCTTGAGGAGAGTTTTGACTAAATTTGGGTTGGGGGCTAGATGGTGCAAGTGGATCATAGGTTGTGTCAGGAGTTGTCATTATTCAGTACTAGTGAATGGGACAATGGTAGATTTCTTTCCAGCCAGTAGGGGTATAAGACAAGGAGACCCCCTGTCTCCTTTCTTGTTCATTCTAATTGCGGAGGTTCTGGGGAAACTGATTCACAGAGCAGATGCTAGGGGGCTCATTAGAGACTGGAGAGTTGGGAGGGTGGAAACCCCCCTCACTCACCTACAGTTTGCTGATGACACGATTCTATTTTGTGAAAGCGATAATGTGAGCTTGATCAGGAACTTGAAGTTGGTGATACAACTGTTTGAGCAAATGTCTAACTTGAAGGTTAACCTTGGGAAAAGTTGTATAGTGGGAGTGAACCTGGAGGAGGGAGAGCTCAGGGAGAGTGTTGAAATGTTGGGGTGTGAAGTTTCGGGGTGGCCTTTGAACTACTTAGGGTTGCCATTAGGTGATAATCCCATGCGAGAGAGCTTTTGGAACCCAGTGGTGGAAAGGTTTGAAAAAAGACTGGTATCCTGGAAAAAGAACTACCTCTCTCTCGATGGGATAATTACACTAATTAAGGCCACGCTTGCTGACTTACCCATCTTTTTCCTATCGGTGTTTAAAATCCCAATGAAGGTCACTAACAGATTAGAGAAGTTTATGAGAGATTTCCTGTGGGATCCAGGAGAGGAGAAGAGGGATCACAGAGTTAGATGGGAGATAGTGTGTAGGAGCAAGTCTTGGTGGCATGGGGCTTGGGAGTATCAGGAGAAGGAATATGACTCTGTTGGGAAAGTGGTTGTGGAGGTTCCCTATGGAGAAGGAGAAGCTATGGGCTAAATTAGTGGCAAGTATACATGGGCTAGAGGACAATGGATGGGATGTTGGAATCAGAGCTAGGACCACAAGCAACTCTCCTTGGAAAGCCATTCATGACCTGCTACCAGTTTTCTGCCCTAATATCAGGTATGACTTGAATTCCGATAACTCCGTAAAATTTTGGGAACAAACCTGGGTGGGGAGTGACCCTTTAAAGGATCAATTTCCTTCTTTGTATGCTCTATCTTATTTGAAAAATGAGCCGATCTCATCTTTCATCACCCCGTCCTCTTCCACTTCTGGGATTGGGTGGAACTTGGGTTCAAGAAGGGATTTGAGGGACTCAGACCTTGATAGTATTTCCAGCCTTATTGCACTTCTTGATAACATTATCTTAGACCCCACTAGGGAGGACTCTAGAATTTGGACACCTACCCCCAATGGCATCTTCTCTTGTGCCTCGTTCTTCAAAGTCTTAAGTCAGTCCACCAGTCCTACCTTCCCCCCTTTCCTTGTTGGTGAGGTTTGGTGCAGAACAATACCTCCTAGGGTTGGTAGTTTTTGTTGGGAAGCCTATCTGAAAAAGAATTAACACCGGTGATTTACTCCAAAAGAAGAGACTCAATACTTGTTTGTCACC
Source organism: Nelumbo lutea (assembly GCF_056320005.1). Lineage (NCBI taxonomy): Eukaryota > Viridiplantae > Streptophyta > Magnoliopsida > Proteales > Nelumbonaceae > Nelumbo > Nelumbo lutea. The sequence goes on from NC_142687.1 coordinate 9,399,570, forward strand.
TCAGTGATGTGTTCTATGTAAAGCGGATGGAGAGACTGGTTTTCACCTACTAGTGTCTTGCCACTTTGCGAGGTCAATTTGGGATTGGGCTTCCTCCTTATTTGGACGTAGTTGGAATCCCCCATCAAACTTGCAGGGCCTTTTCTCCCCTACCTTTTTCAGGTGGCGAATAAAAAGGGGAAGGATAATGTGGAGAGGACTAAGGGCTGCAGTATGTTGGACATTGTGGGATGAAAGAAACTCCAAGATATTCTTAGAAACCCAAAGAGGAGTAGCAGATCTGAGGGCTATCATACATATTAGGGCGGTACAGTGGCTGAAATATTTGGAACTATTCACATATTACACTGTGGATGACATGTTGAGGAAGTGGGGTGAAATTGCAAATTGCACACAGACCAAATCAGTAATGAAAGTGGTTTGGACTCCCCCACCAAGTGGATTCTTGAAACTAAACTTTGATGGATGCAGTAGGGGAAATCCGGGGCAATCGGGGATTTGAGGTGTTTTTAGGGACGAAAATGGGGTCATCTCTGCCATGTTCTCAGGCCCAATTGGAGTGGGTGACTCCCTTAGAGCTGAGATCCTTGCAGTTATGGAAGGAGTCCGGAAAGCTAAGGAGTTGAACATCAAGAAACTCATAATTGAAGGGGATTCAGAGGTGGTGATAGGATGGCTGACTAAAGATCAAAATGGTTTATGGAAGTATAACAATGAGAGGAGGAAATTCATGTGGCTGGTGCGGGAGATGGAAGTTAAGACATGTTGGGTTAAAAGATCGGCTAATTCCCTAGCTGACGGTTTAGCTAAACAAGGGGCAGAAAGGGATTCACTGTTTTGGGTTAAGCTGTAACTTTAGTGTATTCTTTTCTCTTTTTCTTCTTTTTTCTTTCTTTTATGAGGCTCTTAGTGACTCTTGGAAGATAAGTGTGTTTGTCTTCCTCCTATAAATTTTCTACAGATGATTTAATGAAAGTGTTATTGATCCAAAAAAAAAATGATAACACCAAACCAGCACCACCACTAGAAAACCAAAAGACCCCATTCTTAAGGTAAAGGTAGCAGTCACAATGTTTTAAATTGTGACATGTGTACTTCAGAAGCCAAGGAACTTGTGTTGCCTGTTTTGCCATGTTATGCTTAAAAGCAAAGAAACAATTGTAGTTGCAACCAGCCTATCTCATCTGCCTCATGTTGCTTTTGGTCCAGGTAGGTAAGATGAAAGTTTCAATCTCCCATCAATCATTAGATCACAACCTATAGGCTTATTGAAAGAATCATGTTAAGTCATTTCTAATAACATCTTTGTGATACACTAATGCCTGTCTATGCTGGAAACTATTTTGCATCAGTAGATATCTATAATAGAGTAGGAGCTATCAATTCCCATTTATTGGCCAAAGGAAATGGTTGCAATGCTCAGATATTGATACAGGAAACAAGAATACAATTCCTCATTTCCTAAAACCCTGGACAAAGGTACAAGTAAGGATATCCCATTTAATATTACCTATATCATGCTTTTGTATCTAGTTCTTGAAACTAAATGTCATTCCTCAAGACTTTTAAGTCTTGACAAATCTAATTAAAATTCTAACATGTATAGATTAATATCATACTATAGTGTACAGAATTTTAACATATTTATAGTATAATTTGTTCTTTTTTAGCAATAACATCAGTTTTATTAATCTGAAAAGAAAGTGGTAAGTACAGACTGTTAAAACAGTTTAAGTTCATGAAAGATAAAAATTCTTATCTCTCCCCACAAAACCCCCAAATCCCTTACAAATGTGCCCAAAAACAATGAATCTCTCTCCGCCCCTTGCTTAGCTAATAAATCAGCTATGGCATTTGCACTCCGCTTGACCCACCCTGTCCTTCCATGTCTCTAGTTAACCATCTGAATTTCTTCCTTTCATTATTGTAAATCCACATTTTCGCTCCCTCATCCCGTAGCCAGTTGATCACCAATTTTGAGTCTCCCTCCACACTTAGTTTGTTGATGTGCAGAGCTTTCGCCCTTTGTATGCCTTCCATTACAGCCATGACTTCTGCCCTCAATGAGTCTCCTTCCCCTGCCGGCCCAAAATATAGTGCAATAATTCTGCCCCTTTCATCTCTAAATACACCTCCAATGCCAGAGGAACCTGGATTCCCTATGCTACTACCATCGAAATTTAATTTAATAAAGCCCCTGTCTGGTGGGCTCCAATGATGAATTGAGACAGCCTTAACAGAGGAAGAATCCGCCACTGCCCTCCAGTTCCTCAATATATCAGTTGTTGAAACACTAGAGAAATCTTTTAGGGACTTCAGCCAGTGCACCACTTTAATTTCAATTGTTTCAAAAACTTCTTCTTTACTTCTTGCTTTATCCAAGAAGATTCTTGGGTTCCACTCTTCCCAAATCGTCCACAATGTAGCAGCTCTTATACACCTCCTCATAGTTCTCCCTTTCTTTTTTGGCCATGAAAATGCAGTTACATCAAACATGCTTCATACATTCACAGGAGGGATCCACCTACACCCAAACAAAGAGAAGCACCATTCCCAAACCGAAGTAGTAAAAGAACAAGAGACAAATAAGTGATATAAACTCTCACCATCAGCCTTACATAAGACACACCAGTGAGGGGATAAACACATATTGGGCTGCTTTCTTTGAAGAAGATCAAGTGTGTTAACCTTTCCATGTACAACTTCCCAACAAAAAGCCACAATCCTTGGCAGGACAGGTCTGCGCCATACCTCTTTCACAGGAAAAGAAGGCAGAATACTAGGGGAGGGCTGTAACAAAATTTTGAGGAAAGAAGCACAAGAAAAGGAGCCAGAGGTTGTACAGGTCCAGATTCGACTATCAGGTTCAGATAGCTCAAGAAAAACTCCCTCCAACAGCTGTAATAGGTTAATTACACTCTGAAACACTGAATCTCTGATACCCCTTCGGAAGCCCAAATCCCAATTAACCCCATTATTTGAAGATAATTGAACACAGAATTTAGAAATTGGCTCATTTTTAAGGCTTGAGAGGGCATACAGTGAAGGAAATTGATCCTTTAGGGGGGAGGTGCCTATCCATATATATTCCCAAAATTTTATACCATTACCATTACAAAGATTGTACCTGATGTAGGGGATGAATGTAGGTAAAATTGCACTGATAGCCTTCCAAGGCGTCTTCCGGGTTACCCTAGGCAGTAGACCAGCATCCCATCTATTGTCCAAGAGCCCATGAATGCTCACTATCACCTTAGCCCACAATTTGTCCTTGTCCCTAGGCAATCTCCATAACCACTTCCCAAGTAATGCTAAGTTCCTTTTCTGTATATTGCCTAAACTCAACCTTCCTTCTTTTTTGTTCCTACACACAACCTCCCAACTTATCCTATTATATTTCTTTTCCTCCCTGGTTCCCACAAGAAATACCTCATCATATTCTCTAAGCTTTTGCAAACACTGACTGGAGCCTTGAAAACTGACAAATAGTAGACATGTAAGTTGGCTAGTGTTGAGCTTATCATTGTAATCCTGCCCCCTAATGACAAATACCCTTTCTTCCAACTAGCTAACTTTTTGGAGAATTTTCCTAAGACCGGATTCCAGAAACCAACTTCTTTTGGGTTAGCTCCAAGGGACACCCCTAGATAGGTCAAAGGCCACGATCCAACACTACAACCTAAAACCTCTGCACATTCTACCAATTCCCCTTCCCCCATATTTACCCCCACTACGCAACTTTTCTCAAAATTGATCCTAAGGTTTGACATCCTTTCAAAGAGCTGCACTGAAAGCTTCATGTTCCTTACCCATTCCAACTCAGTTCCTTCACAAAAAAGAATAGTGTCATCTGCAAACTGTAAATGGGTAATAGGCACACCCTCTCAACAACCCTCGCTGATCAGCCCTTAGGATAATTCTGCTTAGACAATCAGCTATAAGTGTGAAAAGAAAAGGGGAGAGAGGATCTCCTTGTCTTAACCCACGTTTAGCTGGAAAGAAATCCGCCACTATGCAATTAACTAAGATAAAGTAGTGACAAGATCTTAAACAACCCCAAATCCATTTGCACCATCTCTCACCAAACCCACATTGCCTTAAAACCTCAATTAAGAAAGTCCAATCAACTAAGTCATAGGCTTTTTCCAAGTCCAACTTGCAGATTAATCCTTTTTTATTTGATCTCTTCATCTCCTCAATACATTCATTCCCAATTAAGATTTGATCAGTGATTTGCCTATCTTGGACAAAAGCCCCTTGATTGAAAGTTACGAGGGAGGGGAGGACTTCCCGGATTCTTAGAGCCAAGACCTTAGCTAGAATTTTGTACAAGCTATACACCAAGCTGATGGATCTAAAGTCTTTTGGATGACTAGCTCCATGTCTTTTAGGAATCAAGGCAATAAATGTGGAGTTCGCACCTAGATTTATTATTCCCCTTTCAAAGAACTCATTGAAAGCCCCCATTGGATCCTCTTTTAGCACTTCCCAACAATCTTGATAGAAAGCCACTGTGAAACCATCTGACCCTGGTGCTTTGGCTCTATCCAAAGAAAACACCACCTTCTTGATCTCCTCCTCCTCAAAAGGTCTTTCCAACCAAAACTTTTGGTCTCCCGAAAGGCTAGACCAATCCAAACCATCAGCCCAGAAATTTTCATCTAACGGCCTTCTATAAATTGATTTAAAGTTTTCCACAAAACCCTTTGCAATTGCTCCCTGCTAAGATATGACCTCACCATCTATCTCCAACTTAGAGATAAAATTCTTTCTTCTTGCACTAGCCATAGCATGAAAATATTTTGTATTCCTATCTCCCTCTTGAAGCCATTGAACCCTCAATTTTTGTCTCAAACTAATCTCCTCCTTTAGAAAAATGTCTTCCAATTGTCTCTTGAGCAACCCCCTTAACACCTTATCTCCCTCTTCCAGTAGACCCCGAAATTCTCTGACATACACCTCTTTAATTCCAATATAATTTGTTATTTTTTGAAAGATAAATAAACCATTTTACGTACCAAAAAATGTACAGATATTTGTATTTCTTTTTCTTTTTTCCTTTTTTATCAGCAACAGCAAAAGAGAACTTAATTAATTAAAAAAGGCATCCCTACACTACTGATAGAGAAAAAAATGGGCAAGAAAAAAGACTGAGCCATAAAGCATGGGCCAGCAACCCATATTTGCAGACCACATGCAAGACAGCCCATGCGCTAGGCCCATTCCAGCAGTGATGGCCAGCTTAAGTGGGACACAGATTCTCTCAATCAAAGAATTGAGGCCCTTGCAGATTCTCAATCAAAGATTTGATTTGACATCATATGAATCAAAGATTGAGAAGATGTTTTAGAATTATCTCACCCCTTTTAGTTTTGATAGAGATTGAGTGAATGTTCTAGATTTTGTTTCTTTCCTTGTTTAGTTACACTAAAGGTTTTAAAACCACTGTTGACCCGAACCATCAGACTGTTTGGCCTGGAAACCAACTAGGATATAGGTTCCATTTTAGCCGCGAACCATTTTTTTCCCAAAAACCACTGAATTGGTCAGCAACCTGCTGACCTGAGCAGTCGAACCATCAACCCAGCCAACAGTTTTTTGAGCCAATTTTATTTTAATTATTTTTTATTTTTTATTTTTGTAAAAGCAAGGTACACCTTATAGGTGACAAGGAGTCATCACCCAACAAACAAAACTGGAAAAGAACAAAAAAAAAAAAAAGCAGATCACTAATCCAAGATACCAAAAAGAAAAACTTAAAAAAATCCAGTAACACCAACATTCCACTCCAAAGGTTTCTTTGCTGAGGCTACCAAATTCTGGAAGTACTAAAACCCATCCATTTAACTTCGAACTGATGAATGACCCTATATCTCCAGTGCTTTTCAATTTTCCTTCAAAAATTCATCTGATCCTTCCTTCCAAACCTTCCAGCACACTGCACAGAGGATGCAACTCCAAATAACATTTTGCTATAGCAATCCCGAGAACTCATGACCAACTACCAAAGATCACAGTATAAACTTTCCAAAGCCCCACATAGCCCCAGACACCCCTTCAACCCCTCCCCTTTCCATCTCCCCAACCCTTCTGGGCACATTGAAAACACCCCTGAACAGCCACAGATTGAACCCTGCATCATGAAACACCTCCATCTCCTCCACATCTGCTCCCTACCCCTGAATCCCAAATAGAGATTAATCCCCCTGACCTTCTGCTTCCAACACCACCCAACCCCAATTTCTTGAGACTCTGCTTTCACTTATAATCCTCCAATCAGCCTCCTCCAATTTTGATTCTTGTATCCTTAAAAATTCTATTTTTTGAGCTGCAACCATTCTATAACCACCTTAGAATCGCCTTCAACAAAAATCAGTTGTAGATTCAATTCCTTCGCTTTCCTTAATCCTTCCAATACTGCCACGATTTCAGTTCTAAGAGAATCACCACCCTAATAGGTCCAGAATACAGCACAATAATTTTCCCTTCTTCATCTCTGAAGGTTCCTCCAATACCTGAAAGTCCCAGATTACCTTCACTGCTCCCATCAAAGTTCAATTTGATAAATTCAGGAGCTGGTGTAGACCAAAGGGGGTTGGTTTTCATTTGGACTGGAGATGAATTAGCCACTTCCTTCCAATTTCTAATCAATACATCTGTAGATATATCTTTAAATAGCTCTAATGATTTTACCCACTGCACTCTGATAGTTACACCCTCAATTATTGCATCTTTACTTCTTTCCTTTTCAGTAAAAGTCCGTGAGTTCCTTACTTCCCAGATCATCTAGCAAATAGCAGCTCATACACATCCCCACATTATTCTACTCTTCTCTGACCACCTAACAGAGGAAGAAGCAAACAAACCTTGTATACTTGGAAGGGGAGTTCACCTGCAACCAAACAAAGAAAACAACCAATCCCAAATAGCAGAATGTGTTTCATCAATCTCAACCACTTTCTCCAGATCATCTCTTTGCTACATCAAGTGTGTTTCATCAATCTCAATACCTTCCTGCTCCTCTTCGCCTTTGTCTTCCAGAGGCCCAGTTCTGTATTTTCATCTCCTCTGATAGACCTGCTCTCTTCCTGTTTCCTTTGCCTTAGCACTTCCCCTTCTTACTCCTCCTCCCTCCCGTCCTTTTCATTCTCCACCCCCACTTCTACCTGTACCCCAGAATCCCTGATGCAATGCTTTCTTCCTTACTCCCTTCTCCCTTGTTCCTTTCTAAACCTTCCCCCTGCTATCTCTTCTCCTGCTGAATTCCCTTCACTCTCTCTTCAACCCTACCTGCTCCTTTCCCACCCTTGACCCAATTATTCACAGAACCCTCGGATCCTTACCCTGTAGACCTTCGGCCCCTGCCTCCACATCCTCAAATCCTCTCAATTCCATTTTTTCCCAAATCTTAAGAACCATTTAGGTTCATTTTCACTCAGATCCAAATCTGGTTTGCTTTTATAGTGATTATTCAATCACTTTAGGTGGTGTCGGTTCAGTCTTCAGTGATCGATGGAAAATGAAACCGAATGGATTTGAATTTTTACGCAGATGGTGTTTGGTTGCCAGTTGCCACAGTGTAAAAGTGAAGCTTCCCACTCTGTTTCTGTTTTGAAACTCTTTCTTCCATCAAACCTAGTTTTTGCTCTCTGGAACTCTCCCTGCTCTGAAATTCTCCTGGGTTACTTCTGTTTCTGCTATGAAACGTCCTCTTCCTCCGGCCTCTGGCAGAGATCCAAAGAGGACTACAGTTGCTGCATCCAAACGTACTCTTCACCCACACCACGACTACAGTTGCTGTCTCTGTAATGAAGATGCAACGAAACTCCTGGACTCAAGTTCCAACGACAGAGAGGTCAAGAAAACTTGAATGGGAACCCAGTTGCCCTGTGCCATGGACAAGAACATATCCTCTGCGCTCTGAGATGGTGGGAACGCCGGTTGAACCCAGTTGACCATTGCAGCGCTAAGAAGAGGTGCGAGCTCCGGTTCATTGTCGTTTGGTACCAACCTAGGGGAAGGAACAGATGGAAACTTCTTATGCTGGTGAAGAAGCTTGTGGTGCGGAGGCTGAGCAGAGAAGGTAATGTTTTGTTCAAATATGATTGAGATGCGCTGCTCGTCTTGAAAATATCGTGATTTAATACAGTCCACAGATCCGCAACGCCGATGTGAAGTCTTCATCGTTGGAAACTTAGATTCTCTGCTCTACGGTGGAATGCCGACGCAAGTGAGATATCCAAAAGAAATAGTAACTGATCGGAGAAGGGGGAGAACCACTACTGCTGTAAGTTGCAGTGGCAAGTAGGAACAGATGAAGGTGAAACCAGGGAGGAAGAAGAATAAGAAGGAGAGAGAGAGAGAGAGAGTCCGTCGAGTTTTGAGAAGATGGAGTTTTACATTGATTTTATTGGTGGTAACTTTCCACCGATTTTCGATGTAAAACTTGCCTAAAGTGGAGTTTGCACTCATCTACGATGTAAAATAACATCTCATCCAAATGTTAGCAAAACTGAACCGGAGTGTAAAGCTTACCCCGGTTCACATTTACACCTCAAACAAACGCGGCCTTAGGTTCTGTCTGACCTGCTTTGCATAGAAAGTAAAGACTGAGGGCTTTCTGGGCCTGTTTCCATAAAGTACAGCATACAAAGAGAACAGTGCTTAGCCATTCAATTCTAATAAACAACAAACAAAATGACATTTTTTGTTCATGAACAATATGGGACAACATTCTTGTGCATAAAATTCCACCAATAAGGCCATAACCCAATGATGGTCCTGACTATCCGAGGTCTCAGGAGGAGCAGACTGGAGATGGACCTAACCTTTGGAATTTGTGTGCATAAAATGGCCACTCTCAGGCTTGAACCTGCATTCTCATACTTACCAGCCCAAGATTTTACCATTGCACCTAGAGTCGTCCCTGCATAAACTTCCACCAATGAACTATCAAAAAAAAAAGAATTTTATATCATGTTTCTCCCTACATTTTGTTCTAGAAAGACCTTCAAATGGTCTAAATCTTAAGAGGAAGAAATTTAGGTATTGAATCCATGGTTTTGTAAATCCAAATGGGCAATTAGGAGGTATGGTAGGGAAGGAAGAGCAAAGTAAGCCTCCTCAATTAGAATTTTGTCATGGAACACCTGTCATTAAAAAGACCCTCTCTTCAGATAGGTTCAAAATATAGCAAGGGGTAATAAATTTGATATTATCTTAAAAGAAGTCCGAATTGCAATCAGTGGGCATTAACCTATGTATGATATTTGGGGATTGAATATCGGGGAATGGTTGGCCTTATCAGCCGAAGGATTGGTTGGAGATTGTCTAACAACTTACAAACCGAGAATCGTAACTAAGGTGGGGGAAATGATTGGTTATTTGCCGTCTCAATACGATTCAAGAATGTTAATGAGGGAGGTGAATTGGTTCTTTCTAATGTTGATCATCCAAACAAGGATTAAGAGAGGCTGCTTGCAGTAGGAGATAAAAGGGGCTTACAGAAATTGGGGTTTGCCACAGTTACAGAGAAGAGTTAAAGTGATGAGGCATAGGAAGCATATGGAAGGGGTCATAACAATGGAATATCAGCAGCAATAAGAAGTTTTGGAAATTTTATTATTAGAAATGCCCTCATTGATTCACCATTATGTGGCATTTGATCTAGTTGGTCGAATGGGCACACACTTATCCAGAGAAAGATGGAGTCTGGATAGTTCCTACTCACAACTCACAAGAGAGTGGGAGGAGAATCTGTTGGAATTGATTCAAGAGACTCTGATTAGTCCACAATCCAACCAGAATCCTACTTCTACTGGGGATTTCATACAGGATTGATATCAAGACCTTTTCAGTTCGAGAAACACCATGGTTACTCAAATTTTGCAGCCATGATGGATTAGTGGTGGAGGAACACCATGGTACCCTGAATTCATTCTTTTTCAGAAAATTGCAAATTTTAAGTTTTAACAAGTTAGGAGTTAGAAATTTATAAAATGAAGGTTTTCATGAACATTGAAGATATAAGAAAGTAAGAGGAAGAAATGCATTGCTAGATGGATTAGAGGAATCCAGGTCACCTAGGGAGGAGGGGTTGGTTATCTTTGTATTTTTATGATAAAGTAAAAGAAATTTTATTAAAATTGTTGATAGTTCAGATAGTGCGCCAACAGCTTTATGGGCCCAATTCTCTTTTATGTTTTTATTTCTTTTTATTAGGGCTGTTCATAAGAAGGCCCAACCCAACCAACCCGGACCGACCCAATCCGAGTCAGCCGGGTTTTCATCAGCACCGGTCGGTTTCGGGTTGGGCAAATTTATAAACCGAACTATCGGGTCGGTTTTTATTTCCTTGTGTAAAAACCGAAACCGAACCGAACTAGTCTTCTACTAGTTCGGTAGTTCCTAGTTTCTTACTTAACTAGTCTTCTACTAGAACTAGAACAGCCCTATCTTCTAGTTCCTACTTAACTAAATTGTATCTATCCTAGTTTCTATAGTCTTTTTATGGTGAAGAAGATGATGACATGGACAAAAGTAGCTTCTTTTTCAGCCAAAGAAAGGAATCATAGAAGGGGATTAGAAGTTTCAGAAATAAGGAAACTCTGGAGCTCAGTGTGGGAAAGGAAGTCTTATAGCTTCCTTCCTCTAATAGCAGATCATGAAAAATTCCCTGCTTTGAGTGGGCTCCACTACAAAGATAAAACTTAAAAACCGCATGAGAGTTGAGAGCCCTTCCAATATGGCATCTAGATTTGAGTTCACATCTGCCCCACATAGAACGCGCCTCAACTCAAAGACGATTGAGATGTGCTGTGGGACATTTTTTGGGACGCATTCTGTGGAGGGTAGATGTGACTTCTCTAGATCAATGATCATCACGTCAGTCTTATAACCACTGATAACACTTTGAACCTAATACTTTTTCACAAAAGTAGCTTATTTTTCAGCCAAAGAAAGGAATCACAGAAGGGGATTAGAAGTTTCAGAAATAAGGAAACTCTGGAGCTCAGTGTGGGAAAGGAAGTCTTATAGCTTCCTTCCTCTAATAGCAGATCATGAAAAATTCCCTGCTCAATGACAGGTGGTGGTCAACAAAGGTCTGAACAGATTAAGGTTGCTTGCTTACCAGGGAAATACAAAAGCTTTTTGAGTGGAACAGGGGTTAGTAAGATTGACACTGAACCAAAGGTGAGACAAGTTTCAGAAATAAGGTTTGACTACAGGAGCAAAACCGAAACCGACCCAACCCGACTCAAACCGACCAGGTCGGTTTTGCCTATCAGTGGGTTGGTCTCAGTTTCCACCTCAGGTAACCCGACCAGGTCGGGTCGGTTGGGAAAACCCCAGTAAACCGACCCAACCCGACCCGTGTACAACTCTACTTTTTATGTTCTTTTAGTTGTTGGGCCTAAGCCCACTTGTTCTTTTTTTTCATTAGCTTGTGGTCCCTTTGGTCCAGCCACCCTATTAAGGGATGTTTAGTCTTTTTATTTACAAAATTAAGTATGGATACAATTGAAGGAGGCAGCTAAAGAACTTTTTGGCATCTCCCATTATTGTTATCTTCTTTCATCTTCTTCACAAAGCCCTTGTTCTCTTAATTTTCTAGCAATCTTTCTTTGATTTTTCAGTTTCTACTAAAATAAAAAGATTAAGAAAGTCTAAAAGAGATTACATCAAAAACAAAAACATGACAATTGTTCTCCAAAACAAGACAACCAACAACAACATTCACCTACTTCCTAGAGCATTCCCTAAACAATCCCAAAGATTTGCTTAGATGCTCTTTGGTATCTTTGAATTTAAGATGATACAGCACATGGCATTGACTTGTTTGGGCTTGCCTCAAGCCTCAAGGGGCTTGGTCAAGGATCTAGGGGCCGACCAGCAAATCCCTAGGCCCATCCACTTAACTTGACAAGGTGCACGCCTAAGCTGAGGCACAAGGCTCACCAGGCATGCGCCTTTTCAAAAGGGTTGCACCTGGGCCTAGGCAAACACACCTTGCAATGTGTCTCACCTATGCGCCTAGGCACGTCTAAGGTGCACCTTTTTAATCACTATAATTCTTTCTTCCTTTCTTTAAAAACTCCTTAGCACAAAGCAAAAGTGATTAAATTCCATAAAACCTTCATTCTTTTACCACCTCTAACATTAGGCCAAACAGAGAAGGTCCCATTCAACTGAGATGCCTCTACCATTGGAATCTTGAAAGTCAGAGAAAAGAACACCTAGATGAAACCTACCGTGCTGCACTTACTAAACCTCATCACCCTGCTATAAATTGTATTCTCTTTTTTCTTTTAATAATATTTTCTTTGGTCTTCATAATAATCTTAATCTCTTATTTTCAAACAACTGCTAATCTTATGGTCCTTCCCTTTTTCTTCTTTTCTTTTTCTTTTTTTTTTTTTTTTTTTGAGAACATTGCAATCATTGTGTACAGTTGTTTGTAGCACGAGATCTAACTTGTATACACTTACACTCTTGTAATATAATTTACAGTATTCAAAGAGTTAATAAAAGAAAGGATTCAAGGAATTAATATAAAATTCTATGATGTTAAATGAAATTGAGAATTGATACGGTAACTAACAGATAGAGGAATGAAGTAAATAGGAAGAATAAGGGAAATAAAAAAGTGATAAGATTAAATAGTTTTTTATCATAGGTGTTTAGTTTCCCTTGAAGTTTTGAACAATCACAAAATTCCACTGAAATATCAGTAAAAATTTTCATTTCAGACCAGGTCTAAACATGGTTCAAAATCAATTAAATCCTTGGAAACACTTTAACATAATGACTTCAGCAGAAGTTATTGCCAACAATAGATAATACGCACCATGTTCATTTTTCCACTTCAGCAATAAAATTGAGAGTTTGAGCACAGCAAGTTGCTCATGTTCAAATTCTGCCCAAGTGATGATCACAAATAAGGACAATATAACTGATGAGAATTCGGGTAAATATCGCAGACCAAGCTCTTTCTGAACAATAAATAAGCAATTTGACAGTTCCATAATGGGTTCAATCCCACCAAAGCAGTTGCAGTAATCTGAACAAAGTTGTAAAAGAGTTTCCAACATTTCCAAGGCACATAACTGTGCTTCATTGACCTTCTGCAAACATTGATTTGAGATTTCTTAATATAGAAGAGAACTTGCAATTAAAATAGTCATTCAAGTATGTGTAAAGCTAGAAAACATAAAATCTGCTAATATTTCAATACATTTCAGCAGAGAAAAAGGAGTATCAAAGAAAAGCTTCAGAAACATACCAAATTAATTTCAACCAACTGGCTCAAGACCACAGTAAATGAATCCACCAGATATTTAGCAACATCAAGGATCGTTTTTAAATCCTGTGAAAATTTTTCAGAGTATGAGCAGCAAAAGTTGCAACTGTATATAAGGTTTTGATTTGGGGGCATGGGAAATCACATGAGGGACACTTTTCTTCTGTCAGATCGGAATATACCTAACCCCCATCACCACCTTGTATTGGCATAGGTCCTATCTGACACGAATTCATTGGTCCCCCTTGTTTGATTCCTCTCTTAGCATAAATTTCGTAGCAGAAATCTAAAAAATGACATCAAAACAGATTAAGTCAAGACTTCACTAAAACTTAGAACACAAGAACCACTTACTTCTGCATTATTGCGAGGAAAAAATTTCAGGCAGCCCGTTAACAGCTTGACAACAGGCAGTGCTTCAGAGGGAAACGAGCAAGATAATGACGCTACCGACAGGATCAATTGTCTGGTGAACAAGGATGATGAATCCGAAAAGAGCATTCTTAACACCGAAAAGTTCAAAAAGGGCCCTAAAAATTTACAGACTTCCGAGACTCCCAAGCGCTTATTCTGCACAATAAATAAAAGCACCTGTTGTACAAGTTCAGTATGGACTTCGGTTCGACAAGAAAGGACCTGCAATGCAAATTCCCAAATTATGTCAATCTTCTTCATATATTGATTAACTAACCACAGATAAAAAGACTCGGTTTCAGACCTTAACGAACGGGTGAGTCTCTGGAGAATCAGACCGCCAAGATAACTCGCTCTTTTCGAATGAGAATCGAACAAGAAAACCGATCCCTTTAACAAAAATATCAACGAAACGCGAGTTGCAACCTTCGAGCGCTGATTGAAGCTCTAATAATCCACGAGAAACCTCAATTTTTCCATCTCTTACTAGACGACATAGCTCTCTAATTGATTGATCGAAAACAGAAGTTGAATTGGAATGCAGGCACTGAGAAATGGCATCTCGTCCGGAATCGGAGTTAACGTCCAGGTGAGAAGGAGCTGAACGAAGCTTTTCGAATATGGAAATCACTGCAAATTTCTGCAATGAGGGTTGAGGAACTCGGATTTTCTCCAGCAGGAGAGTATACGAATCCATTTTTCGGTTTGAGAGGGAACTTGGAGTTGGACTGTTGGACTAGGAGGAGAAACAGAATCAACATAATAAAAGCGGAAAAGGGGTGGGAAAAGAGAAAAAGGACAAGTTTTGTGGCGGGCTGGGCTGGGCTGGCCTCATTGGTGTCTCGTGGGCTGGGATAGGCTCATAGGCCTAGGGCTCTCTTTTATACAAAACTCGGCCACTATTTGGGCTTTTCTTTTCCCTTTTTCCGTTTTTTTTTCCTCTTGCACAGCATTCCCAATCACCTGCCAACAGAACACATTCCAACTCCTCATCAACATGATCTCGTATCGCACATTTCATATATGGCGAGTCCCACTTTTATGGTGGGTTCCGGTCTTATGATGAGATGTGCCCTGTTAGATCAGGTTAGTAGATGGTTGGAACGTGTTTTATTGGCAAAAGATCTCAACTCCTTATTCAGGCCTCTCCAATCTCAGTCCAACTGGCAGCAGCAGCATCAGACATAAGTCATGCCCTTCTGCCAGGGACCAAGGTTTGTTTGTCAGATTTTTGCTTTTAGTTTGGAGCAGCCTTAACAGCCTTGCATTGAGAATATCTCCCTGCTTATGTGCTTTATTTCATGGGGACATACTCCCAAGGCAAGACTGTAAAAGGTGATTGGAACAATGTGGGAACGGGATTGCCCTGAGGGAAGTAAGGTTTAGTGGGGTGTGGAACCAAATGATGAGACTCCATATTGATAATAAAATACACAAGGCCTGCACCTTTTTCAATGGAGCCATGAATTTATTATTAGAATGCAACCTCCTCGTTGGTTCCGCTTCTACAGCTCGCTGAACAGCCAAAGTGTTGAGGGTTCAGCTAATCCGAATTCAAGACATCCAACATCTGTTGAGAGAACTCGAATCTGCTGCACTTGTATGCGCTGCACTATCCATGCACTTTTAATTCAAGCTGTGACAAATGTCCTTCAACAAGCTCAATTGGAGCCTTTGAAGAAAATTCGGATCTGCTGCGCTTGCATACTCTCCACTAGTCATGCACTTGCAATTCAATCTCCCACGTCCAAAGAGCCGGTCCCTAGTGGTGTCAAACTTTACCAAGTTTGAATTCAAGCTCGGATCTGACTTGATTATATTTTATTGATTTGAACTCGATTCAATTAAATATTTGATGAATTTGAATTTAGCTTGAAAGTTTAAAATTAATATATTTTTATAAGTTTAAAGATAAATTTATTTTTAGGTTTCAAGATTCAAACCAAATGTAGCATAGGAAGTACTAATGGCTGACATCGGGATCTTCTTCTATCTCTATCTCTCATTTTTTGGTGTATTGGCAGGTTAGAAACCAAATCCAATTGGAATAAAACTCTAATTATTTAAATAATTTTTTGATCAGGGCATAAGAATAAAACTCTAATTGTTCAATTCGTTTGCAGACCTACTAAATCCAATTGAAAAACCCTTTTTCAATATTGAGAAGGTGAACCTTTAAAAAATACACCAAAAAAAGAGGTAAATCTTTAACTTGTAGACTGTTGTAGTTACAATTTTTACTTCATAAACTCATTGAAAATATTGAATCTATCATCCGACAATAAAACTCTACAAATATGAAATATATGCAAATCGAATTACTCTTCTGCAATATTGTAAGTACCAAGTACTTGCACGTTTTATCTTTACTTCGTATGGTTTCAAAATAAACATGCCAGCTAGAGATTGCTGGTAAAGTCTCCTGCCAGTCGTTGCCATGTAGGGGAGAACTACTATCATCAGCTTTGGAGGATTCTTGGCAAGACAATAGTGTTTTTTTTTGGGGTTTTTTCACGTAGGAGAAATGTTATATTTTGTTAGAAAAAGTATCATCGTCCACTATTTTCAAGGACATAACTCTAGAGTAGAGAATACAAGGGGCTTAAGAGTCGAGGCTCAAACAAAAAACATATGATAAATAGATTAGCAAAAATAAAGCATCAGTTTACCATTACCAACTGCACAACTCCGTACGTCTTCAAAACCAAATAAAGGTTTCAACCCTCGATAAAACTAGCATCATTGGGTTTTCTTGTTTTTTTTTTACCTTTTATTCTAATGTATTCTTTGAGGGGTCTGCTCATATCCCTCCTCCCAGTGATCATTAGTAAAACCTTTAGAACAAAAGACTAGTGGCCTACAGTGCATTTGTAAGGATGAAAAATAAGAATTCTCATTATGGTTCTAAACATAAGAGAATTCCCATGGACACTCCCTTTCACATCTTCATTAAGCTAGTAGGTTATTGGTGAATTTTGTAAACCTTTAGACATGATGGAATCCTACTGAGTAAGCAGGTACGAAAATGGCTGGTGTATGTAAATATACATGCTCACTAGAATGGAGGGGGTGAGGGGATTCAGAACCGTAGGAAAATGGAGGACTGAGGTGGTGATCGAAGCTATGACCTTCAAGTTTGAAGAGGAACGGATCAAAGGTAAGGAAGCACTGAAGATTAGAGAGAACAGCAGGGCAACAATACTGGTACCAGAGGAGGTCACAGTATGGATGAAAGGCTTTATAGACGGGGCTATCAACTCCGGTAAGGTGAATGGCTGGAAGAACTCAATGTCAGTTCCAGGCAAGAAATATGTAATTGAACTGAAAAGAAATTGGAAGGGGTGGTTCATCATGGTGGAGGAGTTCATTGGAAGAGCTGGGAAACAATTGCTTTGTGTGCCAGAAGGAATAATGCAAAAAGGGTGGAGGATTTTTGTGAAGGTGTTGCAATCCTTCCTTGTAGCAACAGAAAAAAAAAAAAAAAAAGGAGTGGAGGTTACTGGTCAAAACTCCAAAGACCAGGGTCGGAAGGATCAGGAGGAGTCAGTTTCGAGTGGAACTACTGGGAGTACAAAAGCTCAAAATACCTCGACCGCTGGTGTGGTGGTGGCTTGTTCTCCTGTGCATCGAAGAATTCTGGTGGGAGAAGGGACGGATGTTTGGAAGAAAATAACAGTTCTGGTGGCTGACAAAGAAGTGTCATACTGGAAGAATGTGTTGAACGCAGTAGCCGGAGAGATTGGAATTGGAAACGAAGCATTGTTGGTTCCATTTACAGACTCAAAAGCCGTTTTGGATGTTGGCGACCAAGAACTAAGCTTCAAAGCTGTAGAGGTGGACGGAGGTCTGATACAGGTCCAAAATTGGAGTCCCATCTGTAATGAAGTTGCAGTACAAGATGGTTGTGTTCGGCTGAAGTTTGTAGGTCTCCCCTTCCACCTTTGGCGCGAATCTATTCTTGAACATATAGTATAGAGTTTAGGAGGAGTCTTGGTGGAAGCTAATAAACATAGCTTAGTCTTCGTCAAGGTAAATGTGGCTGGGATTAAGCACGAAGATATGCCTAGGTGCTTCGAGATATGCTCGGATGAAGTTTGGTATAAGGTGTGGATAGCTACATAAGTGGAACAAGCGTAGTGGGGAAGAGGGCCCAAGGTTGAAGACGATGAGCTGGAAGGGTGGTTGACACGTGGAGGGAAGAGAGTGGGCGGTCAAAAAGGGGTGTAGGTGGAATTTAAGGAATGGTTTAATGGGGTTGTTGGGGTAACCCAAATGACAAGTCATCTAATTAAAGGAAATAATTCAAATGTTTTTGAAAAGATTAAAGCTAAGGTGGGCTCCTTATCTTTCGCTGACGTGGCAAAGAAGTGAAGTGGCCCTGCGTGCAGTTTGGTTCGATCTGAGCTGGTCGAGTTGATAGGAGGGTCAGACGGGCCGAAGGATAAACCGGGGATGATTTTAAGTGACCCATGTGACAACTCAAAGGGTCATGTCGGTCGGGACAAGGGAAGGAGTTTTGGACGGATGGTAGACAAAAACTTGGGTCTACATCGTCCCAAATAGTGAGGGGTGCTAAGATAGGCTCGCATCAACAACAAGCAACCAAACAAGGGAACCTCCAGGGGGTCCTGCGCCATAACAGTGAGGAGCAGAGACCAAGGCAACGCTTCTCAGAGAAGCCAAATCCAAGGTACACAAGGGACAGAGCTGAAGAGAAGGAGGAAGAGGATGAAGGATGGGTACTATGTAGTGTAGATGAAGAAGATTTAGAAGACGGTACAGATGATGGTACCAGTATTGACAGCATGGACGATGAAGGCGGCTACGATGTAGGTGACATGGAAGAGTGGAACATTGCAAGGTTGTTTCAAGGGGACTTAGAGAAGAAAGGGAGGCATGAAACTGAGTGAATTTAGTTTATGCTAGTAACGAGTCTTCTATGTCCTTTGTTACAGATTCTGTTCCCGTTTCAAGTCTTGCAGCCCATGTATGTGCAATCAGTCAAGGTGGTGAGACCTCTAAGGCTTTGGGAAGGGGATTGGAAGTTAGTGGAGAGGTGTGGGAAGGAAGGTATAGAAATAAGAAAGTTTGGGAGATTATTGAAAGAATATTTAATGAAGTTGAAGGACATATAAATTGGAGAGAGGGTGGAGAGGAGAGAAGAGGGGAGGGAAGGAAAGGAGGGCGGGGGTGGAAAAGATAATATAGAATGCACAAAGGAGGTGGGGGTAATTATCATAAGGAGGAAGGATGGAGAGGAGAGAAGAGGGGAGGGACCTCAGGAGAGAAGGGAAGGAGAGAATGATAGGGTTGAAGGGGAGTGTGTAGGACGGGTAATTGGGGGGGGGATCTAAGCAAGAGGATTTGATAGCAGATTTTGTAGGGAAGTTGGGATGCAAATTATAAGATTCGAATGTGCTAAAAGATGGTCTAAGAAGAGAAAGAAGGATGTTAGAACAAAGAAGATAAAATTGAGTGAAGTTGAGAGATTGAAAAGAGATGTCGAATGTGACAAGAATTTCGAAGCAAAAGGAGAGAGAAGGAAAGAGGGAAAGTAGTGGTCAAGGGTATAAGGGAAGTAAGAAAGAAGTGAGAATGAAGATATTAAGTTGGAATGTGAGGGGGATAGGAAGTGCGAGGAAAATAGAAACAATAAAAGAGGTTCGACCCAGACATTGTTCTATTGCAGGAGTCCAAGAGAATGGAGTTTAATAACAGGTGGGCAAGGAGTGTATGGAAAGTCGAGGGGATTAGTTGGGTGGTTGATTCCTCTTGGGGTGCTTCAGGGGGGATAGTGACAATGTGGAAGAGGGAAGTGGTTGAAGGCTTGGAGGAATTGATTGGACGATACACAATTTTCATGAAGTTCAAATAGAAGGAAGATGGATATGTGTGGGTGCTTACAAATGTCTATGGACCAAATGACTACAGAGAGAAAGGAATTGTGGGAGGAATTAGCTAATGTAAGAGGACTGTGGGAGGGGCCTTGGTGTGTGGGTGGTGACTTTAATGTGATTAGATACACAAAGGAAACTAATAAGAACAATCAGAGGGTGACAACAAGCATGAGGAAGTTTAATAGGTTTGTGGATGCCTTTGAGCTTAAGGAGATACCATTGGCCTAGAAGACATTTACTTGGTCAAATCTCCAAGCTAGTCCCATATGCTCTAAGTTGGATAGGTTCCTGTTTTTCTGTGGAATGGGAAGAACACTGGGGAACTTGACATCTAGAGCTCTACCTAGGGTGACCTTAGATCATTGGCCCACAATGTTATGCAAGGAAGAGAGAATGAGTGGAGGACTTGCCTCATTTAGATTTGAAAATATGTGGTTACTCCATCCTGGGTTACCAATAGAGTAAGGGAGTGGTGGAATGAACGTAACCCATTGGTAGAATGGGAGGGGATGAGATTTCATAAGAAACTACAATTTTTGAAAATAAAGATCAATGAGTGAAATATCTTGGATTTTTGGAGGTTAGAAGAAAAAAAGAGAGATTTAATGGACCAACTTGAAAACCTTGACTCTAAAGAAGAAATGGGAGAATTTGGAGAGGAAGACAATGAACTAAGAAAGGTCTTGAGAATAAAGTTAGAGGATTGCCTACATAAGGAGAAAATATGTTGGAGGCAAAAATCTAGATGTAAATGATTGCAAGAGGGGGACAAGAATATCAAGTATTTTCATTATTTGGCAGATGAAAGAAAATGGAGAAATTTTATCTCCAAATTGGTTGTGGATGGAACTGAGTTAACTCAACAAGAGGAGATAGTTGGGGCATGTGTAGAACACTTTAAATCCATTATAAGAAAGCCTGTAAATGGAATGGTGTGGGTAGAAGGTTTGGATTGGCCAGATGTAGGGGGATAATAGGAGGAGTTTGGAAAGGAACTTTGACTTGGAAGATATTAAGGAGGTTGTGTTTTCTATGGACAAAACAAAAGCTCCAGGGCCGGATGGGTTTATTATGGCTTTTTATCAGTACTGTTGGGATATTTTGAAATATGACATTTTAATGGTTTTTGAGGAATTTCATAGGAGATGAATTGTTAATCCAAAGGTTATTTCCACTTTTATAGCTTT
The DNA here is from genome assembly GCF_056320005.1 of Nelumbo lutea. Lineage (NCBI taxonomy): Eukaryota > Viridiplantae > Streptophyta > Magnoliopsida > Proteales > Nelumbonaceae > Nelumbo > Nelumbo lutea. The sequence goes on from NC_142687.1 coordinate 9,420,368, forward strand.
GATTCCCAAAAGGAAAGAAGCTTCACATCCAAGGGACTTCAAACCAATCAGTCTAATAAACAGCCTGTACAAGATTATAGCAAAGGTATTATCTTTGATGTTGAAAAAAGTATTGCCAGACATAATTGAACACAATCAAGGTGCCTTTGTAAGTGGAAGATAGATCACAGATCAAATCTTCATTGCTAATGAGAGTGTGTAGAGTTTTAAGAAGGATAAAAATGAAGGGAATGGTTTGTAAATTGGATATGGAGAAGGCTTATGACATGGTGGATTGGGAATTCTTAAGGAAAGTTGTGTCCAAAACGGGGTTCGGGGCTAAATGGTGCAAATGGATCATGGGTTGTGTTCGAAATTGTCATTATTCAGTGCTAGTGAATGGGACAGTGGCAAATTTCTTCCCAAACACTAGGGGTATAAGACAGGGAGACCCCTTATCTCCTTTTTTGTTCTTACTGGTTGCTGATGTTCTGGGGAAATTGATCCACAGAGCAGAATCCAAGAGTCTCATTAGAGGCTGGAGGGTTGGAAGGGAGGACATCCCACTCACTCACTTACAGTTTGTTGATGATACGATCTTGTTTTGTAAATGAGGTAACATGAGCTTCATCATTAATCTGAAACTTGTGATCCATCTTTTTTAGCAAATGTCAAATTTGATGGTGAATTTTGGAAAGAGTTGTGTAGTGGGTGTGAATCTAGAGGAGACAGAGATTAATGAGAGTGCAGAAGTACTTGGGTGTGAAGTCTCAGGGTGGCCGTTGAGTTATCTAGGGTTGCCCTTAGGTGATAATCCTAAGAGAGAGCTTTTGGAATCCGGTGGTGAAAAGATTTGAAAAAAGACTTGTCTCATGGAAAAAAAATTACCTCTCTCTAGGTGGTAGGATTGCACTGATCAAGGCCACGTTAGCAAACATACCCATTTACTTCCTTTCAATGTTTAAGATTCCAATGAAGGTTTGTAGCAGGCTGAAGAGGTTGATAAAAGATTTCCTTTGGGAGCCGAGAGAGGAGAAGAGGGACTATAAAGTTAGCTAGAAGGTGGTGACTAGGAGTAAAAATTTTGGGGGTTTGGGGCTTAGGAACATTAGGAAAAGGAATTCGGTCCTTTTGGGGAAGTGGTTGTAGAGGTTTCCTTTGGAGCGAGAGAAGCTATGGGTTAGAATAGTGGCAAGCATACATGGGTTGGAGCAAAATAGATGGGATGCTGCAATAAGAGCAAGGACCACAAGCACTTCACCTTGGAAAGCCATTCATGATTTGCTTATAATTTTCTCCCCTCTTGTTAGGTATGATTTGAATTCAGGTAATTCCATAAAATTTTGGGAACAAATTTGGGCGGAGGATGCTCCTCTTAAAAACCAGTTTACTTCTTTGTATGTTCTTTTTGATCTTAAACATGAGCCAATTTCTTCTTTCATCACCCATTCCTCTTCCAGTTCGAAGTTTGGGTGGAACATGGGTCTAAGGAGGGCTATGAGGGATTCGGACTTTGATAGTATTTCGAGCCTCCTTGAACTTATTGATAATGTATTCTTAGACCCTTCTAAGGTGGCCTCTAGAATTTGGACCCCTACCCTTATAGGCTCTTTTTCCTATGCTTCCTTCTTCAAAGTCCTTTGTTAGTCCACTAGTCCTACAACCTCCCATTTCCTGGTTAATGAGGTTTGGTGCTGACCAATTCCTCCTAGGGTTGGTGGTTTTTGTTGAGAAGTATATTTGGAAAGATTCAACACTGGGGATTTTCTCCAAGAGAAGAGACACAATACTTATTTGTCACCTCACTGGTGTGTTCTTTGCAAAGTGGATGGGGAGACTGGTTTTCACTTACTGGTGTCTTGCCAATTTGCGAAGTCAATTTGGGAGTGGGATTTTTCTCTCTTTGGGTGCAGGTGGAACCCTCCATCAGACTCGCAAAGCCTTTTTTCCCCTTCTTTTTTTCAGGTGGCACATGAAAAGGGGAAGGACTATGTAGAGAGGGCCGAGGGCTACAATATGCTGGTCATTATGGAAAGAAAGAAATTCTAAGATCTTCTCAGAAAATGAGAAAGGGGCTAAAGAATTGATGGTCGTGATCCATATAAGGGTTGTGTAGTGGCTAAAAGCCTGAAATCACTAGAGCTATTTACAGACTACATGGTGGAAGACATGTTGAGAAAGTGGGGTGAGATTAGAAATTGTACACGGATCAAACCAATAATAAAGGTGTCTTCGACTCCCCCACCTATTGGCTTCTTAAAATTAAATTTTGATGGGAATTGTAGGGGGAATCCTGGACAATCAAGGATTGGAGGTGTTTTTAGGGAAGAGAACGAGATCATCTCTGCCCTGCTCTCGAGCCCAATTGGTGTGGGAGATTCCCTTAGAGCTGAGATCTTAGTTGTTATAGAATGAGTTCAGAAAACCAAGGAGATAAGTGTTAAAAGACTTAATTGAAGAGGACTTGGAGGTGGTGATAGGGTGACTGCTGATTAAAGACAATTGCGACTCATAAACCTACAAAAATGAGAAGAGGAAATTCAGGTGGCTGGTGTGGGGGATGGAAATCAGGATGGGCTGGGTTAAGAGATCAGCTAAATAATGGCTTAGCTAAACGAAGGATAGAAAGGGAAGCAATGATTTGGGCTATGTTGTAACTAACTGTTTTTTTTCCTTTTTTTTCCTTTTCCCTCTTTGGAGGGTTTAAGTTGTATTCGGAAGATTAAGAGTTTGTCTTCCGTGCTGTAATTAGTTTGATGTTTGTACATAAAAACGACTAGTATGGTCTCCTGGATATTCAGAAGAATGGGTTGATGCATAAACAGTTCAGAATTGTAAATTTCATATTAAATACAGCGTGATAGGCAGAGCCTTAGAAATTACAAAATTTCCCTTCCCGGCCTTTGAAAAAACCAAGTAGAAGAAAGTTATTATTATCTTCGAGCTTCCCCTCCCTACCCAGAAAGGAAAAGGAAATTGAGTCTTAACACAAACCTTGGGAAGACGCCCTACATTGACAAATCATCCTCCGTCAACTAATTCCAATAAATGATTCTTAATTCTCACAAAAATGGACAGATAAAAGCATTCTTTGGGTGGCCAACTGGCCATTACACCCTTACAAACCACTGTAACACAAAAACAGACGAGAAGGTATGAGACTAAGTATAGATAAACTTTTGCTAAACCCACCACGGGCTTTAGAAAGAACAATAACTTCGCACTAAGCTCCTCGAAATCGCCGGCTGCAGTTTTTCCACTAGATATATTACATGGTTGGCAGCAGTAGCAGTTGAAGCGGATTTTAGACAAGTCTCAACTCATACTCGCCAGCCATTGTTATGTATCTCACCCATGGAAGAGCCTGGTATCCACTCTTCTCAATGATCTTCAGATAACGAACCTACAAATCCCAATTTTTTCATGTGCAAAGTAGCAAAAGGTCATTATGATTATCACGATGGGATGGGGGGAAGCCATATTTAGAATTAGGGAGAGGAATAAATAAATGAACTTTGTACTGAAATTATAAGCAACAAGAATAAACAAGCACATTCACCTTTGGCTTTGAGAACATTGCATCTCAAAGTTAAGATAGTTTAATATTAACAGTTTCATCATGGAATGGAATGGAATGAGACTAGGGGGGCAACGTTGCTCTGATAAGCTTGAATCATCAAGAAGAAGCTACTGAATCAGGGGAAAGCTGAAGGGATTTTGTGTACCAACAAACACAAAACCTAATTTTCAGCATTATCAAAAGAGACCCATGCACAGATCATCAAAAAGATTCACCACATGGTGTGGGTACTTGAGCCAGAAGCAATAAAAACATGCACTATTATGGAAGCCATTGCTTTTGTCCAATGGTAAAATATTAGGCAGACAAGCAAGAGAATTTGGATTTAAATTTAAGCAACTATTTTGGGCAAGAAAATGTCAAAGGTTAGGTCCATATCCAGTCCACCTCTCCCAAGACCCCACATAGCTAGGGCCAACATTGGTTACGCCCCCTAGGCGTTCTCATTCTTTTGGTGTAAAAGTCATCAGTCGGGTGGATTGAAAGTTCAAGGCCTCAGTTAGGGTAATAATGCAGCCAGAGACAACAGGCAAACCCAATAACTGGAATGGTCATTCTTCACCCCTGTTAAGAGACATGTGAACTGGAGTATTTGTCTTGTCTCTTTATTTTATGTTATAAAACAGAGTTTCAGATGTGTCCCCACTTTAATGTGACTGTTCTAAAATTAATAAAAAGCAGAATTCTCATGTACTAAATACAAACTTAGCTGCCTGAGGGAGAGGTCTATTCTTTTCTCTTCCCTCTTCTCCTCTATTCTTCCCTTTCTTCCTTTCTTTCTTTGCTGCAGGCTGAATACCACTTACAATCCCCAACCACCAATTTACATAGGTTATAAAGGGTAAATCCATTCTATCAATCTATGTATATATTGTAATCAGCAACGAACAAGATTGATCAAGTTGCATAAATCAGCTTGTCCATGCAAAAATAGAATTAAACAGAGTTATATCCTATTTGACTGTTAAAGATAGGGGGGGGGGGGGGGAACTTCTGTAAAAACAATATGCAAATGAAAACTAGTTGAATGATATGCTAGCCTAATAACCTTTTCTTAGCAAACAAATTTCCTACACAACCAATCCACTGAAGGAGTTTTCACCAGCCAGCAATCATACATGTGGCAACATACAAGGCACCAGCCTAAAGTTGTCCAATTTTCAGCACCTTACCCTCCAACTATGAGGAACTTTTCATCCCAAAGCCCCTTGCCACATGACAACAATATAGCTTTTCCACCCTATGTAATACAAAAAAGTTGAAGTAACAAAACACATCATAAAGGGTAGAGTGCAGGGCTGACATGACTTATAGCAACCATATACATATAACATTTCTCTATATTTGTTTATCACAATACAGAAAACAAAATACTTCTAACTGAGATGTGAAGCATTGTATATCAATCAAAAGAAAACAATTATGAAACAGCCCACTAAAGAAAGCAAAATTTCCAGTTTGGAATAGAACCTGTATTCCTGAAACGGTAAAATATGGTATCTCAAACTTCACACGGATAGGAGCTTTTCTCTCTGGAGCTGCTTCTTCAGCAGTTATACTGGGAAGACTAAATTCGGCTCTTAACATGTACTCCTGGACAGTTTATTTTCAGAAATAAAGAGAAAATGATATGTATATTTAATAGATACAAAACCCATTCACAATCTATGGCCATTGATAATGAAATAGGAAATAGGAAAGAAATCTCTGGCCTTCTTGCTGAATGGAAATAGAAAAGGGAAAATAGTTAAAATCTAACTCTTTACCTTGCCACCAGGAAAGGATTTTATTTTCCATATCAATGCATCATTTTCAGGTGCATACGAAGCAGATCCCATGGAAGTTCGTATATTAGGATTGGTAGCATCTGATGGCACAGGTAACTCAATTTCAACATTTGTTGCAGTGCTGCACAAGCAACTTTCCATTAAAGACTACTGAATAATTGAAACAAAGGGAACCTATTATTAAAGAAAAGCACTTATGGAAATAAATTAGCTCCCAGGTCCCCCGAGTTAACTCTTAGTAGCAATAGACTCGTGGATAAAAACTATTGAACAATTGAAACAAGGTGGTATAAACATGCCTACGCTCCTTGAACTGGCTCCGTGCTTTTACCATGAATTCAATACGGCTTCTTGAATGCCTCTCTACTTGAGCTTCCACCCAGATCAGAGGCTTTACCTGAAAGTATATGGAAATAAGTCTCGTATATGACCCAGAGAGAGAGAGAGAGAGAGAGAGAGAGAGAGAGAGAGAGTATGATGGTTAAACATATTAAACCAAAAACGGAACATAAAGCATGAAAATAAACCTGAGTATTGAGTCTATATGTCATCAGATCAAAAGATCCATCAGGGGGTATGAAAGATATTGTCCTGTCATTTTCAAATCGGGCCAAACGCACACACCTGCACCAAAAGAGTTATTAGAACAAAAAGTGGTGGAAAGAATGTCACCATCTGAAGTTGGACTTTAGTAAAAAATGCATTATTTCTTATGAAACAATGCAGAATACAACTGCTAAAGAATTTGGCCACATACTGGTGAAATTTGATATCATCCAGATCAATTGCTTTCCCCTTTGTTGCTCTGCCTTGAGCTTCTAGTAGCACTCTGTCATTTAGGCCAAGCTTACATTCAGGCATTCCACTGCAAACAGATCAAGCATGATTAGTTTCTTGCTTTCCAGCTAAACTCATTTCCAACAACTTCCGCCAGTCAGATAGGAGCACCAGGATCATTGGGGTGCCTAAATGGATGAATATACACTCAGGAAAGAAACTAACAGAAGGGGGAAAAAAAGAAAATAATCCTTATTTTCCAGGAAACCTATTAGGTCTCACTCTCCTCCTTACTATTATGAAGTTTGGACAGCTTCCCATCTTAATGATAACCAATAGTGTGTTTACCATCCATTACGGCAAAAGATTGATAAGCATTGATGTTAATAATCCATAATGGCCAACAATTGGTAACATGAAATTCCATGTCCCACTCATATAGAAACAAATAGCAGCCCTTGAATCAATCCCTATTGACTATCAATCCACATAATGATGTTTATGTTGCACCTGTTATTTGTTTTGCACTTTTGCCATGCAAAAGAAATAAGTGAAATTCACTCTCCAACAACAACTTTTCAGTGTATTACCCCAATAACATTTTCAAACCTTCCCCAGGTTATCAGAGTGATTTTATTTGTTTATTGCTTTTGATCACTAATTAATTAAATTATTGTTAAAGAAAAAAGTTATATGTTACTTCTTAATTATTAACAGATGCTTTATTGATTAGAAATAAAGAATGAATCAAGGTCATTACCCAATGGCCGGAAACAAGGAAAGTTTGGTATTTCTTATTAAATATGGTGGGATATTGCTGTGTGTTTCCTGAACACATTGAAGACTTCCTTTGGCAATGGCAGGGAAAAGGCCTTGGAAAGAGAGGAAAAGTTCTGGCTCACTGTGGTACGAGCAGTGTTTTGGGGGGTGTGGGAGGAAAGAAATAACCGAATATTCAACAACAAGGCTAGAGCTATGGGCGAGCTGATATCCCACATACTTCAATGTGCAACTCATGGGTGCTGAATTCAGAAGAATTAGAGGTATTTCACTAAATGATCTCCAGAGAAACCACTGTGGAGATTATTTTTTCTTATCCTTCCTCTCTAAAAGAAATCAGAAACCTTCACTCAAGTTTGGTAGAGGTAACCCTGAACTTTGATGGAAGTGCCCTTGGGAATCCAGGTCTAGCAGGAATTGATGGTGTATTTAAAGGAAGGGATGAAAATCTTCTGTGGTTTCTACAAAGGCTGAAGTTTTAGCAGTGTAACTGGACTTCGGATTGCAAGAGATCTTGGATTGTCTTCCCTAATCATTAAAGGGGACTCGAGTAACCCCATCAAATGGCTTGGGGAGAAGAATGGAGGACCATGGAGGCTCGCTCATTATTTGGACGAGGCTCGAGATATCCTGGAATCTTTGAATGCATTCCTGCTCTGGATTCCCAGAGAGTTAAGTTCTGTAGCAGACAGCTTGGCTAAAGCAGGAACTCATAGGGATATTTTATATAGCGAGAGAGTAATACCTTTGTAATCTGTTTGTGTGTCTTTTTAGTGCCTCCTTTGTACATTCTCTCATGTGCATTTCCCTTTTAATGAAATCTGTCATCTTTTAGCTCAAAAAAAAAAAAAAAAGTTGTTCCTAGCTATCTAGGGCCGTAGGAGCATGGTCCTAACCTTTTTTTTGCACAAAGTTACCACCCTCAAACTCGAACCTGCATTCTTATGCTTACCGGCCTGATATTTTACCATTACACCAAGTAATGACCCCTAGAATAAAGAAGGAATAGTATGTAGGATGATGTCATGCATCCCCCAGCTTACATTAACTGTCACCACCTATCCTATGATCCCTTTTTTTTATCAATAACTATCCTATGATCCCTTTATATTATACAATTTGCGTTACATTACTTGTTCCCACCTGCCCCCCAAATAAGTGTTCTCTATTGACCCCCTTGTTTTGTCATTACACTGGCCAACTCATTGGTTGATTTGTTATACAGTTAGAGCTGATAACAATTTCCCTTTTCATTGCACTTATCTCTCTCATGGTATTTTTGGTACTGCCATGGAACCAGACCATCATTTCTAAACCAGCTTGCCACCACTTTGGAGTCTTCTTCCACTACCAAGTTTCTATAGTTGAACTGTTGAAGTTATATGTTATTCATCAGTCGATAAAATATTATAGTAAAAAACAACTGATGTTGACAGTTAAAACTTTATTCATATGGCAAGCTGTAAGCCTAATAACCTAACAGAGATTATTGTATAAGGTAAATCATAAATGGTAGGTTACAAAGAAAAAGTTAGTAGAGTCATTTCTTTATTAGCTACTTTGTGGTACCATCCTATTAGATTATTATAACTATTATCCCCATTATGTCTAAATTATTAGTATGATACACTCAACTATATGGTTAATTGCCTTGTCCTGGACACCCGGGTGCCTAAGCATTCATTTGACAAAACAGACTGAGATACTGAATTCAATATGCAGTTACTTCTGAGTTCTTACTATAAATTGTGAGTGGTAGGTAAGTGATAGGCTTTCAACAAATCTTCCCAATGATTAAGGCTTTCTGAACCCTAAATAACTCTACATGAAAGACTGCATAGGAACTACGCACCTCAAATATGTTCTCATCTTCAATGCCCCAACAACATCTGAACGAATTATTTGCCCATTGCTGTTGACAAGTATATTAACACTTTCCACAACATCCAGGAACACCTGAACAAACATTAAAGAAATTTTTCTAAATTATATTTAAGTGCCTAAGAGCACCATTGTTACTGCATATAAATCGACCTACTTCATTCTTCTTGTATCGTATCCCTTCACTGCGCCAAGACACTGCATTTGTTACAGCCATAGGAGGTCGTTGAGTAACCTCCATCCTGTATGCATCCGTCTTGATAAACTCACTAAGAATTTTTGCTTCCGTATATTGAGGGTAACCAAAATCCATCATTTCATCAAGTAATTCATACTGCCAAAACAGCAATTGCTTCAGAATGACCCCATCTGAGTATTATATAATATGTTCATCCACCAAAGTTCCTAATTTTAGTTTTCTCCAACAGAATAGGTTGCCAAGCAAAAAGGGAAAAAAAAAGTAGAAGAAAGAGACCCTCTTACCACAACCACAAAGTTATCTCTCAGTGATTCCTCTTCTAACTCCTCAAAATAATGCTTAAAAACCTGTCTTTGTTAATCAGGATACCAATAATGTAAAACCAATTGAACCAAAAGTTTTTTTCATAATTTTACTAGAATTACAAAGATCTTACGTCAACTACACGGTGTAGAAAAAGAAGAAGACTGGCAGCATTGCTATTCTGCCTTGACGCAGTCATCAAGTAAACATTGTTGTGCTGTATGAACATATAGGTGACGCCATTGTCATACACTACTGGATCTTGGGACTCCGGATCACCCTGAGGAAGATCAAAGAGAATAGGGAAAGAAATAGCTATTATTCAGATAAGAACTACAGGTGCAGAAATTGTGTTCTTAAATTGCATTCGTTGGCCAGGATGAAAAAACATATGGCATCGAAATTGTAGAGTTAAATTCATTGACAGAGAGATACTTGGAAGGAAAACTTATGGCAATCCTGAAGTGATGTTTAACAGATGCGCTTAACCGTTTTTAAAACAAAGCTTGTAGAGGATGAATCAAATTTTCCAATTACAAAATGAATACCAATTTCTATCCAGGAACAAAAAAATGAAAAAGCAAAAGTTCCAGAAACTGCCTTCAAAAGGAGCAGAACTCAGATGAACTTAGCTACAACCACCCTAATCAACCCACACAATCATTTAACAAGCTAAATACATGTAAAATCTGTGCCAAATCCGGTCCAAATCAAGAAAATTCGAGACCCGAGTCATCCGAAGAAAAGCAATGAGTCGGCTCACCTCTTTCTCAATAAGCTTCGTGAAGAAACGCTCTGCTTGTATTGCTGAGACGTCACCTCTGTAGTCGCGCCACACCAAAACACGGCCTTTGATGTCCAGAAAGAAAAGCGCCGAGACGGCGCCTGCCATTTCTAAGGTTCAAGGAGATCGGAGATCAGATCAGAGACGCAGAGACGGATCCGGTTTTCAATGTGTTCAATAAGACGGAAAATTTGTGAAACGGGAATTCTAGGGTTTCCTGCAGCATTATAATGCCTGTTCACAGTTTTGGTTACCCGTGATTTTTCGAGGAAGTTAAGCTCGGGAAGTGTTCGTAAACAAAATAGAAAGGTAGGAAACGATAAAAATTGGAGGACCTCCTCCGATTTCTGTCTGAAAGCCAAGAGGATCTTTCCAGTACCATAACCCGCTTAACGTTGATGTACGTAGATAGCGTAATACGCATCCTTTGCTACTTCGATGGTCGACATGCGGTGAGCCCGGTGACGAGCTACACGCCTACACAAATAGGCCGGGCCTTACTAAAAACCAATCCGTAACAAGCATCCTTTGCAAAAAGAGTACAAAATAATGAAATATAAATACTAGAGTGTGACCTTATATTTTGTTTTATTTTGTATATTTATATTTATACTCTTTTCAATGAAATGAAAAAAAAAAAAGTAATTGGATATGGGAATTCTCTCAATGGAATCTCTTTTATTCATTTTTCTCAACTTATTTCTAGCCTCATGAAGTTGTTCACATAATAATATAAGATTTGCCTTGGGTGGGTGGGGTGGAGAAATTTAGTCTTCGTTGTTTTTGGTGGAAAGTTCGTCATAAAAAACTCAATCGATGTGCTTAAAATTTATGTGGATTGTTTTAAGGTTTTTAAGCTGATTTCCTTCCGTTTAGTGTAAATTTTCTTAAAGTTTTTAAAATTAGATCGGATAGGGAATCGTTCTGGGGACTAATTTTTGGATCGAGTGGTCAAATCAGTTGGTTTGAACGTATGGCTTGTGCTGATAACAAACTAATAAAAAAATGGTCAAAAATCATTGTTTGGGACAACGGTTCAACCACCAAAGTCAATGGTTTACTGACCAAATCAACGATTTTTTACCAACAAGTAATTATGAGGTAAAATAGAACCGATCAGATGACCAGTTCCTGATTTTCCCAAACCGATAGCCAGGTCTGATCTGTTTTTGAAACACTGAATTTTCTGGTTACTCATTTTAGTTAGACTTGGATCAGACTGTATTACATCTAAACGTTAATTCAACCTGAAATTAAATAGTGTTCATCTTTTTCAACCTAATTATAACCTAACAAACATAAACTTTTGGATTTGGTACAGTAAGTTGCACCTCTAATTAAATGTATTTCTTTGTTAAAGATGTTGATATGTGACATAAGAAAGTATAAATTGATTATATAAAGCAACCATTGGTTACATATGATATTTATATATGTAAACATGACAAGTCTGGGTCAAGTTGTTCAATGACTCCATTTGATCCAGTGGCTAGTTGGTGAGGCTTTCAACTAGATGTAACAGAGACTTGGGATTGAATTCCACCTGCATCAAGCAAAAATTAAATATAAAAATTAATAATAAATAGTTCAACTTTTGGGTTAAAATGTGTTAACCTTTAATGTTATAAATAAATAATAAAAATTAATAAAATATAAAAATACATAAATTAAAAAAAAAAATCAAGCATATGTATAATATCATATATTTATCATATTAAATAAAAGGTAAGTGTGATATATTATAATTATTTTTACACATAAAAATACAAAAAAAAAGTAGAAAATTTGAATGCATCAATAACTTTATATTTACACTACTATTAAAAATATGAATAAGATTGTAGAACTTTCTTTTGATTAAAATACTCAATTTTGAATTTAGTCATTATTTAATTATAAGGTTTAAATTGTAAATTGAACTACTACTTTTCATTTCATTAATTCTCTATGTTTAAATTTTACATGTTTTTTGATAAATGAACAAAAGAAAAAATATATAAAAATGAAGACAAAACACTACAAAAATAAGAGTATAGCCAAACAGGTATGCCTCTCAATGATACTTGAAACTTCATAACTTGTTATGAATATTACATATTTAGGTGAGGTGTTTGTGTAATCAGATTTGGAATTTGCAATTTGCAATTTGCATCCGATTAATAATAAAAATAAAAATATACATAAAATTTATAGAAAACTTGATAGTATTATTACTATCATTATCATCATTTAGAATTGCCACATTCAAAGTACGCGTGCACGCTTACCAGAATGCCTATATCTGTGTATTTAATCAATCTCTAATTGTAAAGGTTGAAAATGCAACTTCGGTTATTATTTATCACCTCATTTAGTCTCATCTCATTAAGTCTTATACTTAAGGTATTAAATCATATTTTCTCTTACTGATCATATATTTTTAAATTATTTTTCACTAATAAATGCTACTAATTAGTTCTATGTCAATATTTTTAACAATATAAATTCATATATTTTAAAACTTACTAAAAAATAAAACAATTTTTTTATCAAAGTGGTGGCTAAGCAATTCAACCATTCGAGTCAAATTGATCAACCTATAAAGTTATCGTTATGTAATAAAAATTTTAAAATAGACATCATTTTTTTAATATTGTATCTATGTCAAATTTTTGGGTTAAATGTGTTAACCTTTAATGTCATGAATAAATAATAATAATTAATAAATTATAAAAATACATAAATTGTTTAAAAAGCATTAAAGCACATGTATAATATCATATATTTGTCATGTTAAATAAAAGGTAAGTGTGATATATTATAACTGTTTTTACACATAAAAATACAAAAAAAATGTAGAGAAATTTAATGCATCAATAATTTTGTATTTACATTACTATTAAAAATATGAATAAGAGTGTGAAACTTTCTTTTGATTAAAATACTCAATTTTGAATTTAGTCATTATTTAATTATAAGGTTTAAATTGTAAATAGAACTACTACTTTTCACATCATTCAATTTCCTCTATTTAAATCTTACATTTTTTTTAATCAATGAACAAAAGAAAAAACATACAAAAAAAAAAACACTACAAAAAGATAAGTATAGCCAAGCAAGTAGGCCTCTCAATGATACTTGAAACTTCATAACTCAATCTGATTATCGTATATTTGGATGAGGTGTTTGTGTGATTAGATTTGAATTTTGCAATTTGCATATAATTAATAATATAAAATATAAAATTTATAGAAACTTGGATATATAATTACTATCATTATCATCATCTAGAATTTCCATATGCAAAGTATGTACACACTTACTAGTATATATAAAAAGAGGAAAGAGGGGAAGTGCGGGTCTTTTCACCATAGAGATCATACATACCTCATCATTCTCTCATTTTCTCACACAAGTGTATTTATTTTTAAATTGAATCATTAAAAACCTTGTGGGTCTTTATTGTTTCTCACAAAATCCATATCTACTCTATAATACTCCCATTCTTAAATCTCTTTATAACCTTACTAATCGATGTTTGTAACATCTCCCATCCCCGTTAAATCCTTATCCTCCTCTTAAACATTTCTTAATCCCTTTTGGCTATTTTTAATAAAGTAGGGTGTTAGCTTGGACCCTATTTAGTGTAAGAAAACCCAAATTTACCCACTAGTACACGGGGTGAATCAATTTAAACAAATCACTACTTTTCTTGGGTTATTAGGGTTTTCCCTATGTTTTTATTAATTTAATTTAATGTAGATTTGTTTCATGGATTGTTCTAGTTCAATAATAAAATGTAGTAAGAAATAATTTAATGTGAGTCTTTGATTATCTTCATTAGTTTAGCTTTTAAATTATTATTTTCTTATTTGGTTATTAATCTCATGCCTAGCACTTTTTTTTTTTTTTTTTTTTGTTTTATATGGCTATAGAATGGGAGGTACCCCATTGCCCCAACCCATATTTTCTACAACTAGCTTGACGATGTATCAACTATCAATTGGTTTTTACGTTTCTCATAAAGGAAAGCTTGAAGCTCAGTAACTAAAAAAGAAAAATAAGTATTCTTTTTATACTATTCTACATCAAAGTAAATGTTTTAAAAAACAAGCCAAAAATGGAAACCGCTTTGGCAACTGATTTTTGGGTAAGTGGTGCAACCGTTCGGGTCAAATGGTTTAAACACTTTAACAAGTGATATGCCATCTTACCCATTGGAATGGAATATTGTGGTAAGATGCATATAAATATCGTGAGAAGATGGTTTGAGAATGAGAGTGAGATTTAAGAAGCTGTTGGCCAATATAGTTTAGAGGAGAAAGAAGATTGAGTGAGAAGAAGAAGAATAAGGAGGTCACTTGTAGCAGCAATGAAGACGGCAACGACAACAGGGAACTACAGTGACAACGGTGGCGGCAAACTATAGTAGCAACGATGGCAATGAAAGTAGATATGGTATTTCTCTCATATCTTTCACATACACACACTATCTCTCTTGCAAATATTTTTTATAGATTGCTCTCCCATACCTCTAAACATGATGTCTCTTAGATCTCTTTGACACATCTCTCTCAAATGATCTCTTTATCTATTAGATATCAGATAGAGAAATTTGAAGTTATGAACTTTTCTTTTTCATTCTTGTTTTGTCATAAGTAATAAATCGTGAACCATTGTCCAAATGGTTCAGCAGTCAAACCATATGGGTCAATGGTTTTTAGTCAGGGAACGGGTTTGGGGTAAAACCATGATTTTCAAAACTGAACGGGGTCGGACCATTAGATCAGAAAAACCAGGAACCTAGGTAGTTAATCGTTCGAACGATTTTGACCATTTTCTTTTTTATTTTTTGCCTATATGGGCCGACCATTCGGTTCGAACGACCGAAGAACCGGACCTCTGACCGGTTCGTTCTCTAGGTCGATTTAAAAAATATTGGGTAAAACGGAACCAGTCATCTGGACGGTTTTCGGTCCGAATGGCCCGATCGTCCGGGTCAACGTTGGTTCGAAAAATAGGGGCAGCCTGCATCACGAAAGACAATTGTGTCGCAGGCTGCCCATTCTCTTTTTCTTCGACTTCGACACGCTCAGACACCCTCTCTCTCTCTCTCTCTCTCTCTCTCGCTATTCGCAGTGGTCTCTCGCCATCAAAAACATCGATTCTCTCTAAGGCTTCCGCCGATGATCTTTTTCTACCTGTGATATCTGATCTACGTAAGTCTCTCTCTGCTGCGTTTGTCAGCTTCACCATGGCCTATTTACTATAATGTGCTTTGGGTTAGCTTTTCTCGTCTATGAACTCTCACAGTCTCACAACACACTCTCCATTGTCAAACAATTACATGCCCTCACCATCAAGTATCACCTATCTTTCGATCCTTTCTACGCAACCAAAATCATTCGTTTATATGCACTTAATAATGACCTTCATTCTGCTCGCATTGTATTTGATAGAATTCCCTGCAGAAGCGTTTACCTTTGGAATTCCATCATCAGAGCTTACGCTAGGGCTCATCAATTTAACCATGCCTTATGCTTATTTAGTCAGATGCTAAGAACAGAAATTGAACCTGATAACTTCACTTTTGCTTCTGTTATACGTGCCTGCTCGGACTATCTGGACGAAGTGGATCTGAGAGTTGTTCATGGACGAGTGATTATAGCCGGCTTGGGGTCAGATTCGATCTCTAGTAGTGCACTTGTGAGAGCTTATTCAAGAGTACGCTTTGTTGATGAAGCTCGTAAAGTGTTCAATGGGATGCCCAAACCAGATTTGGTTATGTGGAATTCAATGGTTTCAGGTTATGGGTCTTCTGGATGCTGGGACAAGGGCCTGGAATTGTTTAGAAGAATGCAGGAAATGGGGGAAAGGCCAGATGGGTATACTATGGTTGGATTACTCTCGGGTTTATGGGAACCCAGCTTACTTCAAGTTGGAAAGGGGATTCATGGTCTTTGTTTGAAAAATGGATTTGAGTCGTACGCACATGTGGGAAGTGCACTTGTGACTATGTACTCAAGGTGTGGTTGCTTGAGTTCTGCTTATGGAGCTTTTAATAGTCAATCTCTGCCTGATTTGGTTCAATGGTCTGCTCTGATAACTGGACTCATTCAATCTGGAGCTTGTGAAGAAGCCCTGTTATTGTTCAGGGAAATGAACCTCAAGGGTCAAAAAGCAGATGCTATTTCAATTGCCAGCACACTAGCAGCTTGTGCTCGGTTGGCAATGGTGGGACCTGGCAGGGAGATCCATGGTTATGTTATACGGCATGGATTTGAGTTAGAAGTCATGGTTTCCTCTGCTCTGGTAGACATGTATTCAAAGTCCGGTTTTGCTGGATTGGGATTTCGGGTTTTCAAAGCTAGGTCCAAAAGAAACACCATTGCCTATAATTCTGTAATTTCTGGTCTTGGTTCAAATGGACTTGCCTCCTTTGCCTTTGATATGTTTAACGAGATGTTAGAAGAGGGATTACAACCTGACCAATCCACTTTTTCTGCTCTACTTGGTACATGCTGCCATGCTGGGTTTGTTAAAGATGGTTGGGATCTTCTCAGAAGAATGGAAAAAGAATTTAACATTGAACCTAGTACAGAGCATTATGTATACATGGTGAAGCTCCTTGGGATGGCTGGAGAGTTTGAAAAAGCTTATCAGTTAATCCATTCTATTCCAGGATACATAGATTCTGGCGTTTGGGGTGCACTGTTATCTTGCTGCGAGGTTCATGGGAATTCTGAGTTAGGAGAAGTTGTAGCCCATCGGCTTTTTGAGATTGCACCAGACAAAAGTGCTTACAGGGTCATGCTTTCTAACATATATGCCAGTAATGGGAGGTGGAATGATGTGAAGAGCTTGAGAGATGATATGATGGAAGGAGGGCTTCGAAAAATGCCTGGTTTAAGTTGGACATGATTTACATGCAATTCCTGTCCTCTGATAAGACAAACATGATCAAGCTTTCATATCAGCTCCAAAATGAGCATTGAAAAATATGGCAGACTTGAGGAGCTTGTACAAAATAATTTAACTCCTCATATTATTTATCACCAATAATTTGGATTAGAGTCTTGCTCTTTTTCTGTTGTTGTTTTTCCAGTCTATTATTGTTCTGTGAGGTAGAGAACAAAGGGTGGTAGATAGGTGATAAAATGTTAATTTAATATTAAGTAGACAGTCACCAAATCTTTGTTAGTTCGACACATGGATCCAATCCGGCTCAGAGTAGGAGAGAAAATGGCTAGTCGGGAAACATGGCTCTGTGTTAGGATTGGGCTGGGCCTAGATTTCTATAGAGGGCTAAGCTGACCCTATATCTATAGGATGACCATGTCCGTCATATATACTGAGCTATAGATATCAGGGCCAGGAAAATAGCTACCCATACGGCGAACCATTGTTTAGTTCCAAGTGTTTAACCATTTGGCTGATCCAATTTATCTCCTCTTTGTTCTTGAACAGGCTTTCTTGGCCATTGTTTGCTTACTACATGGACATCTAAAACCAACACAGGTCATGATACAGATATATCCCTTTATATGGGCGCTCATTGTTATTTATAGATACTAGATTGGCAAATGAGTTTAATAACACCAAATGAACATAGTCAGCGAAGGGGCTGTAAGCATGTAATAAATAAAATTCGAATTATTATGGTGATGTACAGGAGTAGGATATTTTGTAACATAGCATTTATGGAATTGGTAACAGTCAGCATGAAGCTGTTGTATGCCTCCCTTGCTCACTGTGTGGATCCTTTATTCATTCATACAAACCAAACTTCATAGGACAAAAAGTCAATCCTTCATTCATTTAAATGAAAATTTGAGAATGTCTTCAGTGATTAGAGACCTGGAAATGGATACGACTGAAAGAGGTAATGATCCAAAGATTGGAATCAACAAGAAGTAAACATTTGCCAACAGTCATTCTGGATGTTTATGCTTGGAGTTGCAAGCGTAAACGTGCGTGCCATGATTCCTTAGGCAATTAGAGTTGAGATAATGTTGAATCCTTTAGCCATAATAATATCCAATTCAATGAATCAATGTCTATACATACCAATCACCTGATTGAGATTTGAGAATATGAATCTGTTATATACCAAAAGAATATCATACTTTGTTGTCAACCATCATATATTCTGCTGATCAAAACAATTATTATTATTTTAAAACCAAAGGTCATAAAAGAAATTGATAAAAAGGGTCACAATAGAAAAACTCTCTTTATCCTGAGTGTGGATTAGCTTGTGTTATTTATAACCATTTCTTTTATTATAACAGTTAAACTTTGCTTAAGATACCATTTAATTTTCAAGTGGGGAAGATCAGTTCAGTTGACTTTCATTGGACCAAGGATCTATTGGTTGCAGCCATTCAGAATGGTTTAGTATGGCTTTATAGCATTTTCCAAATGCCATGGAAGTGGGCTACTTTTGGAGGTCTACACTTTTTGTGACTTATCTGCATCACTGTGTCCTCAAATGGCCCACAAAATGCATACATTAAGATATGGTTTTAGGATGGTCATAGGATATTTGTCACATAAAAATTTATATGATGGCCTGGAGTTGGATTAGTGCTCTATAAGCATCCTCCTTTGTTTATTTGCTATTTCTTGGTACTATTTCAATAACTTCGCCAACACCTTGCTGTACCAGTTGCTTGCACTTGTGCAACTATTGGTTATTGATGTGTTTTCTGTTGGTTCGGCTGTCTTAGTTTGTATGTTTACCTTTTGTTGGGTCTTAAGTCATTAGTTAGTGGGCCTTGTTACTGGGCTTAATCTTACTTAATGTTTATTTCGACTAGGTGTCCCATCACTAATCAGGGGCAGTCTTGTCCATTCATGTAACATTATGTAATGCCTTTATATATAATAGATTAGGGCTGGCCGAAGTGATTACTGTCGCCCATTTCATTTCTGTTCCTCTTCTTCTTCCTCTTCTACTCTCATTTGATCGCCCTATTTCAGCAAACATGGTATCAGAGCATTGATCTTATGACTGGTTACAATAGCCGCATCTTCTTCTACTCGTAGGTAACTCTTCCATTCTTCTTGTTGGTTGCTGCAAAGAAACCTTAGGGTTGGTCGTAGAACACAGCTAGACCTACATCTAGGGTTTCCCTTGGTTGTAGGGCCCAAGGGGAGTTAGACCCAGAGGCTGATGCCCTAATAGACACAGTACAGCAGACTGTAGCCATTCGACTAAGATAGATCTGTGTAGAACAGATCTAGGCGGAAGGACTGATTTTAGTAGTCCTAGAACTGTTCGTGGGTGAAGTTATAACCTGCGGCAGCATTGTTTAGCACACAGTAGAAGCCAACACAGCAAGTTGCAGTGTAGTACTCCATGACAACAATAATTTGGGCACAGTGTGCAGTGTTTCAGCTCTGTGTCTGGTTCTCAGGACTGGGTTTACAGTGCAACAAGTTCTGTAAGTGTGAAACAGTTCTCTATACATTGGAGTTACAGTCTTGACACTTACAAGTAAGTGAAGATGTCTTCGATATCCGGGGAAGTGTCTTCTAGAGATGTTAGGGCTTATGGGAGGTCTCCTAATCTGGAGAATCTAAATTTGCATAGCCTACAGATCACAGGTGTGATGTTGGATGAGTACAACTTCAGGGAATGGTCTGTCTCAGCCATGCTTTTCATCACATCCCGTGAACTCACTGGTTACTTAGACGGGCAGAAGAAGGAACCAGAAGTGGGAAGTGCTGAATATGGAACTTGGCGCAAAGAGAATGCTACAGTTATGTCCTGGCTACTTGCCTCAATGACTCCAAGAGTAGCCAGGACTGTTCAACATTTTTCCACGGCTGCCAAGATTTGGGAAAAGGTTTCTAAAACCTATGGGCAGAAGAAGAATAATGCCAGAGTTTACAGATTGAATCAAGATATTGCTGCCTTGAGGCAAGGAGATATGAGTGTTGCAACATATTTTGCTACACTAGAAGGACTATGGGAAGAGTTAGATCACCACCTTATCATTGACTGGGAGAGTGCTGGAGACAAAGAGAAGCATGACAAACAAATTGAAGAGGGTAGAGCATTTAAGTTTCTTGCTGGCCTAGATTCTATATATGAGAGCATAAGATCCCAAATTCTGGGAAGGGATGAAATGCCAGACTTACATCATGTCTACTACCTTGTGAGGAATGAAGAGGTGAGAAGAAAAGAGATGCAGGTTGATACTCAAACAAAACTAGCTGAACAACCTGTGGAGCATTCGGCCCTAATCTCTACAAATCAAAGGGGAACAGGTACTCTGACAAGAGACATCTGAAGTGCACCCACTGTGGAGGGGAAAGGCATGTGAAAGAGACCTGTTGGGTTCTCCATCCGCATCTGAAGCTAGCTGCATTGAGGAAAGATAAGAAGCATCAGAAGGGTCAATCTGCAAGTGTGAATTTGGCTATGGGTCAAAGTGGTGATGGTTCAAAGCACACATCTACAGTTACTTCCTCTTCCATGGGACAGACTTCTAATTCCCCTCAAACCGAGTCCTTGGGTTTTACTGCTGATGAGGTAGAGGTACTTAGCCGGGCCCTAGCCCGTTTAAGGACCATTCTCTTCCATCCTCCTCCCTTGTCAGATCAGGTATTGTCTCTGCCTTTAGTGCTACTAGTTCTATTGATCCTGCCTCTTGAATTATTGATTCTGGTGCAACTGACCACATGACACACATGTCTTCTCTATTTTCTTCCTATCATTTAATGTCTGGCCAAGATAAAATGAGGGCTGCTGATGGTTCTCTCTCTACCATCTCTGGGAAGGGAGTGATTGACCTAAGCAAGGACCTCTCACTAAAATCTGTCTTGCATGTTTCCAATCTTTCTTCACATCTCTTATCTGTTTCCAAGCTTACCAAAAATTTGAATTGTAGCATAACCTTTTTTCCTACTCACCGTGTCTTTCAGGACAGTTTGACGAAGAGAACGATTGGGAGCGGTCATGAGTGTGGAGGTCTCTACTACCTTAATGCAGACATCAGTTCGGCCTTGCAAACATCTGCTATGTGTAGTCAATCCAATGTGGAGTCAATAGCTAGGTTACATCTATGGCATGCTAGGCTAGGTCATTTACCTTTTTCATCATTGGAAGTGTTGTTTCCAGAACTATTCAAAAGTGTTTCAAGTCAAGAGTTAGTTTGTGAAGTCTGTCAACTATCAAAGCAATGTAGAACTGTTTATTCAACTTCAAGTAATGAAATTCGAGCTTCTTTTGACTTAGTCCACTTTGATGTTTGGGGACAGGAAGTCAACCTCTGGGTACTATACCTTTGTTGGAGGAAATTTAGTTACATGGAGGAGTAAAAAACAGAATGTGGTTGCAAGATCTAGTGCAGAGGTTGAATACCGAGCTATGGCTCATGGTGTTGCTGAACTCTTATGGCTGAAGATCCTGCTTGGTGAACTTGGAATAAAGATTGAGTGCCCTCTCAGGTTGTACTGTGACAACAAGGCAGCCATCAACATTGCAAATAACCCAGTGCAACATGATAGAACAAAACATATTGAGATAGACCGTCACTTTGTTAGAGAAAGAATTGTCTCAGGAGAACTCTGCATTCCTTATACTCCCTTCGAGATGCAGATTGCAGATGTTCTGACTAAAGGGCTAGCTACAGTGAAATTCGTGGACTTACTTGGCAAGCTAAACATGATTGACATCTATGCTTAGCTTGAGGGGGAGTGTTGGTTCGGCTGTCTTAGTTTGTATGTTTACCTTTTGTTGGGTCTTAAGTCATTAGTTAGTGGGCCTTGTTACTGGGCCTAATCTTACTTAATGTTTATTTTGACTAGGTGTCTCATCACTAATCTGGGGCAGTCTTGTCCATTCATGTAACATTATGTAATGCCTTTATATATAATAGATTAGGGCTGGCCGAAGTGATTATTGCCGCCCATTTCATTTCTGTTCCTCTTCTTCTTCCTCTTCTACTCTCATTCGACCGCCCTATTTCAGCAAACATTTTCAATGAAATTATTGATCATACAAAATACTTGCAATTTTTTCTTGTAATGAAATTATTGATAAAAATTGTTTTTTAATAGCAGTCAAGTCCATTTCAAGCAATTTTCTATTTAATCACGGGGAATAAACTCAGAGATACAGACGGCTTATCTGCCTGGTTGAAGTGTAATTGGTCACTAATGGTTTCGTTCCCCCCTTTTCCTATTTCTTTTTACTTATTCAATATGATCTTCAGGTTGTTGAAGACAACATATCATAAATAACACAATGCTGATCATATATGCTTTACTTACTGTCCAAGTTCTTTTATGTTCTCTTCAAGATACAAAATAGATTCTAATGATGGTGAGTTTCTAAATTTATATTTTACAACTTTGTGGGTGATTTCAATTTCTCTTATATATGATAGCAATCACCTTTTTTTTTTCCTTTTCCTTTCCGGAGTTCTTGCTGTATGTTTCCCTGTACAATAGTTGATATCTCCATTACTTAAAAGGGCACAAAGAGAGGTTTGATCCTTCAGTTATTTTCCTATTCTCTTAGTAACAGGTAAAATATAGTTCATGCTTAATATCTTAACACACACAAACCATCTCAGATAGTAATGCTCCAATAAGATGTGTATGAGGTAGTATCACATGGATTTCAAGTTAAAATTGAAAGACTAAAAACAGAAAGTGTTTCAGTGGACACTATTTTGGGCATGTACCATCTATTTCTGCTTCAATCTTTATTTTGACTATATTTATGCACATTTGCTTCTTATCATTTCCAAAATCAGTATTTGTATTGTATATTCTGTTAACATTAAAGAGAACTGTGTTTTGGCCTCTTTTTCTCCTTCAGGTTTGACTTGGAATTTTGATTTCCAAAGGGAACTTGAGGATTTTGATAATGGGGAGTGTCTCTTGAATGACTTTTTCTTCTTAGAGAGGGAACTGATTACAGAGTGTGGACTCCAAATCTTTTGGATGCCCTTCCATGGAAATGCACAATGCCCAAATCTCCAGCAAGAGATATACTGGAAACAATGAATGCAAACCCTTTTTGGGTTCCCAGAGATTTAAATACTTTGGCAGACTAGTTAGCAAAATCTGGTGTGCTCAGGGAGTCTCTGTATTGTGATGATATCCCTTATCTGTTTGCTCCTGTTATACATCATCTCATGTACCAGTTTTCTTTTTAGTGAAATTATGCTATCTTCTTCAAAAAAAGAAATGGTGACAATGTCAACCATCTTTTTATCTTGTGCTCTTTTATTATGGTTGTGTAGAACCATTTTTTCTGTCTTTTTAGAGCCCGTTGGACTCCCCCTTCTGACATTATGCAACTGTTCAAGATTGACTCTCTTGTGTCGAGAGCTGTGGTCTTGTGGGGTGTTTGGAGTGAGAGGAATGCTAATGCTCGAATTACTTCCTAGGGTCAAGAAAAGAGTTGAAAGACAAATCCTTTAGCTGTCTATGCACTGCAGCCCATGAGTAGATTCTTCCCCATAAGCTTTTTAAAATCGTATCCTCTGTATTGTATTTATTTTAAAAAATTCTCCTATTTCTCTCCAACCAAATAGACCAAATCACTGCTGCTGGAATTACTTCCCACAATACTCTCCCTCTCTTGGACAGACCCTTAAGCTGCCAACACCATAAAAGGGATTTCAGGTCTTTTGGAAAACAGAAACTAACATCTAGCAGCCCTAAAGCTTTCACCCAGATCTTTCTAGCAAGCTTACAGTGAATGAATAAATTGCTAATTTCACAGGGATCTTCCATGGGTATAAATTGCTGAACCACATTAAACCTTGTATGTTCTCTCTTTTGCATTTTCCTTATCTTCAGGGTTTCTGTTATGTTTTGGAGCAGCTACAGTAGTCCAAACCAGTGAAGAAGGAAGAAGAAGATGAGGAAGAAGACAAGAGAAAGAGAGAACAGGAGGGTTTAGTCGAACTGATTAGACTCCCATTCAGTCGACCCCCTTGTGTTTATTAGGTTCTAATTACACTTACAAAGACTAAACTGCCCTCACTTAAGTGTGGGGCAGAGTACTCTAATAAAACAGCCACATAAGCAAAGTACTTAACTGACATAAGATTACTAAATTACCCTTATTCGGCTCACTCTAACACTCCCCCTCAAGCTGGAGAATATATGTCATATAATCCCAGCTTGTTACATAGATGATTCACTTTCCCTGAGTTTAGAGCTTTTGTAAACAAATCTGCCCATTGATCATTCGAGCCCACATGTTCTGTGTTTATCTCTCCAGCAAGGACCTTCTCCCTCACAAAGTGGCAATCAACCTCTATGTGCTTTGTTCTCTCATGAAATACAAGATTGGATGAGATATGGAGTGCAGCTTGGTTGTCACAATACAGTCTCATAGGTTTATCCATGTGAAACCAAATTTCTTGTAGAAGATTCCTCAACCACACTAACTCACAGGTAGTATGTGCCATGGCCCTATACTCAGCTTCAGCACTACTTCTGGCCACAACCGTCTGCTTTTTACTCTTCCACGTCACAAGATTTCCTCCAAGAAATGTGCAATAGCCCGTAGTAGATCTTCTATCATTCACTGAGCCTGCCCAGTCTGCATCTGTATACCCCACTACTTCAAGTTTTCCTCCTGGTTTATACAATAGTCCACGGCCTGGAGCTCCTTTCAGATACCTCACAATTCTAAGAATTGCATCCCAGTGAGGTATACGAGGGTCCTGCATGAATTGGCTCACCACACTGACTGCAAAGGATATGTCGGGTCTCGTGATAGTTAGATAGTTCAGCTTCCCCACTAGTCGTCTATACCTTCCAGGATCTTCAAATACTTCTCTTGTATCACTGCTCAATTTAACATTTGGTTCCATAGGGGTCTCAGCCGGTTTTGCACCTAACAGTCCTGTTTCTTCCAATAGATCAAGAACATGTTTTCTTTGGCACAGATTTACACCTTGTTTTGACCTGACAACCTCTATTCCCAAGAAATATTTCAATGTTCCAAGATCTTTTGTTTGGAAATGGTTTTGCAAAAATACCTTTAATTTGCCAATCCCCAATTTATCACTACCAGTAATGACAATATCATCCACATAGACCACTAATAGAATCTTCCCAGCTTCTGAGTCATAGCTGAACACTGAGTGATCTACCTGGCACTGCTTCATTCCAAAACTCTTCACCACTTCACTGAACTTCCCAAACCAAGCACGCGGTGATTGTTTCAACCCATAAATTGCCTTTTTCAATCTGCATACCTTACCATCCTCCCCCTGAGCAACAAACCTAGGTGGTTGCTCCATATATACCTCCTCCACAAGATCACCATGGGGAAAGGCATTTTTTATATCAAGTTGAAACATAGGCCAATCATACATAACTGCCAGGGAAATTAGTACACGAACAGAACCAATCTTAGCCACCGGAGAGAATGTCTCCATGTAGTCCACTCCATACAACTGTGAGTAACCTTTAGCAACAAGTCTGGCCTTCAGACGCTCCACACTACCATCTGGCAAGTATTTCACGGTATACACCCATTTACAGCCCACAGCATGCTTACTAGGTGGGAGAGTAGTAAGTTCCCACGTTTGAGTATGTTGAAGAGCAGAAAGTTCCTCCTCCATTGCCTGCCGCCAATCAGGTGAACTGAGAGTTTCTTGGACATTGTTAGGTATGGAAATAGAGGATAAAAGGGAAACACACTGGCGATGTGATGTAGAAAGACGAGATAATGAAACGAAATTGGAAATGGGATGGAGGGTAGAACTGCGTTTAACTTTCCGTAAGGCAATGGGTAGATCAAGGTTTGAGGGTTCAACAATAG
Organism: Nelumbo lutea; assembly: GCF_056320005.1. Lineage (NCBI taxonomy): Eukaryota > Viridiplantae > Streptophyta > Magnoliopsida > Proteales > Nelumbonaceae > Nelumbo > Nelumbo lutea. The sequence continues at coordinate 9,446,222 of NC_142687.1, forward strand.
GAGCCATGAGAGGATCCGCAGATGAGGTAGAAGCTGGAGGAGGGGCCGGTGCCGTTCGACGTGTATACACTTGCCGGATTGGTGGACGTTCGGTGGTGATCTGCATGGGATGAGGTGATGAGTCTACTCCAACAACAACATCTGGAACTGGATCACTGACAGGGAGAGGAAGAGGAAGTGCGGGTGGAGACGAGGGTGCTTCAGGACTTGAGAAGAAGGGGACTGACTCAAAAAAGGTGACATCAGGACAGACATAGCACTTCCGGGTAATGGGATTATAACACTTGTACCCTTTCTGAGTCCGTGAGTATCCAAGGAAGACACATTTAATTGAGCGTGCATCTAGCTTGTCTATTCCAGGGCTCAGATTGTGGACAAAGCACACACAACCAAAGACATGAGGAATTAATGGGAATGGAGATAAAGTGGGAAACAAGATAGAGAAGGGGGACCGACCATGAAGAATGAAGGAGGGCATCCGATTAATGAGAAAACATGCAGTGAGTACAGCATCACTCCAAAAACGTTTAGGAACATTCATGTGGTGAAGAATAGACCGAGCAGTTTCAAGAAGCTGACGGTTCTTCCGTTCAGCTACCCCATTTTGTTGAGGGGTGTATGCACATGATGTCTGATGAATAATGCCATGCTGTTCTAAATACTGTTGAAATGAAGTAAGAAAGTATTCACGACCATTATCTGAACGGAGAATTTTGATTGGAACACCAAATTGTGTGCGTATTTCAGCATGGAATTTTTGAAAAATAGAAAACAATTCACTTCTTTCTTTCATTAAGTAAATCCACGTCATTCTTGAACAATCATCAATAAAGGAGACAAAATGCTTGTACCCATTATAAGACCCTATTTTGATTGGACCCCAAACATCTGAATGAACCAAAGAAAAAGGACTCAACATACGACTCTCAACTCTTGGACTGAAGGACACACGACGATGTTTCCCAAACTGACATGACTCACATTGCAAAACTGACAAATGACTCAATGACGGGACCAAAATCTTGAGAGCCTTGAGAGATGGATGTCCTAGTCGGCAATGCCATTGTAGAGGAGGGTGTCACGAACACAGCTGAGATGCTTTGCAAGCGGAAGCAGGTCAGAAACCTAGCTCTGATACCATGTTTTGGAGCAACTACAGTAGTCCGAACCAGTGAAGAAGGAAGAAGAAGATGAGGAAGAAGACAAGAGAAAGAGAGAACAGGAGGGTTTAGTCGAACTGATTAGACTCCCATTCAGTCGACCCCCTTGTGTTTATTAGGTTCTAATTACACTTACAAAGACTAAACTGCCCTCACTTAAGTGTGGGGCAGAGTACTCTAATAAAACAGCCACATAAGCAAAGTACTTAACTGACATAAGATTACTAAATTACCCTTATTCGGCTCACTCTAACATGTCACAACAATGTTCTTTAAAAAGAAGCTTGAGGTTTCTTTAATTACCCTACCACTATGAGGTTGGCACAGTAAATTTCCATTATGTAATAGTTTAAAGGAATTCTCTTGGATGCTATTCTTAGAGACGGGCAGCTGGTTGCTGCTTTTGCTTTTCATAGAAGATGCCCTATGCTTGATTGGATTGCTCCAAACCATAGATCCGTCAAACTAACTTTGATGAATATCAGGGACCTTGGGTGCTTAGATTTACTATTGGAGAAGCTAAGACAATTGATGCCACTTTGAACAGCTCATTCAAATGGACCCCTATATCAGCCGATGCTCTTTCCAACCAATTAACCAGGGAGGGTGTTGGGAGGACAAAGTTTCATTGGGGGGGGGGGGGGGGCACTGGGTCCCAGGGGACAAATCGCCAAAATAATCAATAACTGTTTGTATCTACATTGTTATTTTCTTGGAGTGTTTTCTCAGACGTACCTGTATCTGTATTATGTTTTGTTTTCTTCCCTGCCATTGCGCTCCTTATCACTAATGTGCATGGATAAATTCACTTTACATTAATAAAAAAAAAACTGTGCTTCTTTGTGGATGGACAGATGGTGAACCATGTGTGTGTTCATTTGTTGGGCCCAGTGTTACTGATTCATTATATTCATGTTGGATACAGAAACATTTCTTTGTATCCTAGTGACATCTAGAAACCATATAACAAAGTACAAAAAAGTAATTAGGGTTGTAACTTGTAAGTATGATCTGTCTGTGTGTGTTATGAAGTTAAATCACTAGAGCGATGGAAAAGGGGAAACGTTTCTGCTTCAAACTGCACTCATGGTGTTTTAGAGTGGAAATGTCCTCAAGTAGTGCTCTTAGAATTCAAGGATGTGATCTTCAAGAGAGATGTATAATTTTCCCTACTAATGAGTTCTGTTATCTATTCCTTGTGGGATTTGTGTTGCTTTGTAAACTCTTACTTGGAAGCTCGAGACCTACAGACCTTTGTTGCGTCTCTAATTGAAGGCATGCACATTTTGTACAGCTACAATTACCCTTGTTTAATGCTTTTAGATTTTGCCAAGGAATCTCTACTATCTATAAAATACCCAAGACATAAAAGTTAGTCTTGTTATAATCCTCTAAAATACTTAATTCATCCTCATCCACCTGTCCTCCTCTTCTCTCTATACATGCCTACTCATGTACTTGCATGCTCTAAAGTTGCTTCGAAAGTTTGGAGCTTTTCAAAGTTTGCATACCCACTCCCTCAATCATACCTATCTGTGCTCCACGTATTGGACTTAAGTGTTGATTCATTTTATCCATCTCAGATTCAAAATAAAAATAATAAACTCACTGAAGGCAAATTTTATGACCTTTCTGCATGCATGCCTGCAGCCTGCTCTTGTGCATATGCACTTGCTAATGTGTATTTATTAATTTATCATTCATTGCATTGGGTTCAATCTGCCATGTTGATTTGTCCAGACATGGATCTACATGTCATCAGTCATTCATTTTCTCCTTGTCTATTTTCATTTAAAAGCACCCACATTCTCTGGGGCTATAACTACCCTCATGTAATGTTTTGACTTTTGTTGAAGTCTCTATCTATCCATCTATCCGTGCATCTACATCCACATACACACAACTTGATGGGAAATGCACAAGGCATGGTGCCATTCATGCCTAAGAGAAGGGGTAAAATTTTGTGGAGATGTATTAGGGATGCATTGATTTGGACGGTGTGGGAGGAAAGGAATGGCAGAATGTTCAATGATAAAGAAAGAAATAAGGAAGTGGTTCTGGATTGCATTTTATATAGAGCTTTAATGTGGGCCAAGTCCCTAAAGTTATTTTCTGAATTCTCCTTTGATGATATGCGGAGAAATTTGGAAGTTGTAGCTAGAAGTTCTGCTACAAGGGTTAAACCTGTTGTGGGCTGGAAACCACCAGATGAAGGATTCATCAAACTGAATTTTGATGGCAGCAGCCTAGGGAACCCAGGCCCGACTGGTATAGGGGGAGTCTTTAGAAACTTTGAAGGTCATGTTGTTGCTGTGTTTTCAGGTCCAGTTGGAGTAGGGGACTCGGTTCTTTTCAGAATTCCAAGCTGTCTTGCAGGGAGTACAGATTGCTAAAGATTTAAATTAGGATAGACTGCTAATTGAAGGGGACTCTAAACTGGTAACAGGGTGGTTGAAGGAACCTGAAACTGTAATTTGGAAATACAAAAAATATATGAAAAGATTTAAGTGGCTGGTCAGAGATATGACAATTTCAGTCCAATGGGAAAGGCGGTCAGCTAACGGGATAGCTGTTTTTTTATTTATTTTTTTTGCAAAACAGGGGGTGCATAAGGCTGAACTATTCTGGGCTCAGTTGTAATCAGTTTATATGGCTGAGGCTGCATCTCGTGCCTCCGCTGGATGTACTTTGTAATTATGTGATAATTATGATCTAATAAAATTTTTATCATTTGTCAAAAAAAAAATCATGCCTAAAATGGGGGAAGAAGGGCCTTTCAAAGGTGACCGTTTTACATCATAATTGACATTTCTTTGTATGCTAGTTGTTTTCATGCCAATCTATTCCAGTCCTTTATATATATATATATATATATTTCTTTGTTCTACCACTTAGGCTGATGTTAGGATTGTGCTCCTTGAAGTGCAATGAAGTCTACTAACCTAGGCCAGGGGCATTCTTAGATATCCATTAACCCCTTTCAGCTCCAGTCTCTGCTCTCTTGACAAGAACCAGGGAGGAGTTTGGAGATTATTGCTTGTTCCTTTTAGTCTCACATTATGAAAAGCCCTTGGTTTGGTTGATAGGGATGGCTGGGGTTTTGATGATTTGCTTTCTGTTTGTCAAGCCATTCATGGTTGATTTTTTACATATTTCAGTTTTGCAGCGCTTGCCTTGGGGGTTATATGTGTGGGATTGCTTTTATTTGTATGTTTCTCATTGTTTAGCTGTTCTTTGTTTCACTTTTTGGCTGTTTACCTGTATACTTCTGTATCTTTCTTCCCTTAATTCAGTTTTTGATTCGTTATTTATCAAGAGAAAACAGGCAATTATGTTTTTCCAGTTCATCTATCCTAATTCTACTAGTGATGCTCCTTGGCTTGAATAAACAACAAGGTTGCCCCTTGGCAAACAAGTTTGTTCCTGTTTCAAAAACAGGAATTGATTTATTTCCTCTACATATTGTACAGGATCAGGAGATGGAACTTTGCGTCCATTGAACATCAGTGAGAGAAATGTGGTATGGTTTTATTTTTGTTCCATATACAAGTAAAAGATATATTTGTTTATACATGTGAATATGCACATATTGCAGTAAGGTTAAGGTTTTAGAGTCTGCATCAATTTCTATGTTTGAAAATTCTTTGAAATGTTAACTATTGTGAATTTGTATAAGGTTAATGTGAATTGTTGAATCTTTGGAATTGTTTAATATATAAAGAAAATCTTGAATGTGGATTTGAATCTGAGAGCAGCCATTTTGTGCAAAACAAAGGATAGTGGGTTGGGTCTGTAGTGTGTATCCAGTTCACCCTTCCTCAATGCCCCAGAAAACTGGGACCAACATTGGGTAATGACATTTCTATAAAGAGAATCTTGGAATTCTTGAATGTTTTCAAGATTTGGAACCTTGAGGTAACTACATTTTATTGGTTAGGGAAGTCTAACTTGAACATGACCCTTACCTGGGGAAGTTTTTGGAACCAAATCTGACCCTTTTCCATCCTTATTTTGGACCCAAATTCACTGGTGTCTGAACTGTTATTACCTTGATTTGAGGAAGGTGGATGGATGCATTTGATAGGGTTCTCTCAAAGTGCTGAATCTATTTATTGCTGTCTCATTTTAAAAGCTATTTGTAAGTTGTATTTGGAAAACTATTGATCAACCCTAGATTGATCAATACTAATAATAGTAAGGTGTCTCATTTTAAAATCTATTTGTTGCTGTCTCATTTGATAGGGTTCTCTCAAAGTGTAGATCAATCTGATCGAACCAACAGTCACATTGGTGTGGCAACTTGCTTGAACTTGAACTGGGATCCCTGAAAAGGAAAGAGAAGATGAATTGATCTGGAGACCTGATCCAAAAGGCGACTTCTGGAGATCTGATCCAAAAGGCGACTTCTCCATCAAGACTGCATATAGGTTGCAAGCTCTTTCTGGTGAAGAGTCCACGAGGACTCATCATGAGGTTATGAAAATCTGGACTTAAATTGTCCCCTTCACAATAGAATTTCCTCTAAAGTATTCTTAAAAAGAAGTGGCCTGAATTTAGAGGAAGGCTGTGATTTTTGTGGAGAGACTGAAGACATCAATCCCATATTCTTAAGATGCAATTTTGCCAATCAGGAGTGGAGGATTCTGGGAGATTCAAGAGTTGTACCCTCTTTAGAAGACCAAACAATATTTGACTGGTGGAACAAAGTTTTCAATCCTTATTTCATTGCCCACCAAACCTATCCATACTTCGTGTCTTTGGATGTGTTTGTTTTGTCCATTTCCCTCCCCATGAACGCACTAAGCTAACAGTTCAATCAATTATGTATGCATTTCTATGATCCCAAAGTCTGTAGATTGTGCATTTCTCGCAATGTCATCTTTCTTGAGAACCTTTCATTCTTTGAACATATTAGTAAATTGCCTGCACCATCCATTTCTATTCTGCATAACTTTGACTTTGCAAGTGATTGTCCTCCATCTCAGCCACTTCAAATTTATTCCAGGAAGCATCTAGTTTGCCCATTGCTTATGCCTCCTCCACTTTCAGCAACAGTGACTGGTCACTCCTCTCCATCTATTACTACTTTAAGTACATGTTCTCATCTCGAGGATTTACCTTCATCTATTCCTTTGCGTCGATCATCTCGTATTTCCCGTCCACTTGATCGCTATGGCTTCTTTTCTAGTCTTATCTCGTTTTCAGCTATTTTGTCATCCATAGATATTCCTAAGTCTTACAGCCAGGCTGTAGTAGTTAAGCATTGAAAAGATGCTATGGATTCAGAGGTTCATGCCTTATTGGAGAATGATACTTGGGAACTTGTCTCTCCTCCCCTAGATGCATCCATCATTGTTAGCCGATGTGTTTACACTGTGAAACTCAAATGAGATGGTACTCTGGATGGATATAAGGCCCACTTGGTTGCTCAAGGTTACAAGTAAGAGTATGGAATTGACTGTGATGAAATTTTTGGTCCTGTGGCTAAAATGACAATAGTTCGTTTGCTCCTGGCCATTATTGCTCTTAGACAATGGACAATTCACCAGATGGATGTCAAGAATGCCTTCCTCCATGGACATTTACAGGAGGCAGTTTATATGAATTATGAAACCACCTCCCGGCTACTATGACAACTCTTTGTTGGTGTATAAACTAAAGAAATCTTTATATGGTCTTAAGCAAGCTCCACGATCTTGGTTTGACTGCTTCCGTACAGTAGTGTTGGAGGTTGGTTTTCAATAGAGTGCTTCGGATTACTCTCTTTTTACTCTCAAGCGAGCTCAAGGTTTGACTCTTCTTTTAGTTTATGTTGATGATGTCCTTATCACTGGAGATGATGTGGACGATATTAACAATCTGAAGCTTTTGCTTAGTAACTCCTTCAAAATGCAAGATCTTGGTCTAGTGACCTACTTTCTTGGGCTTGAAATTCAAAGATGTCATCAAGGTTATTTTGTCAACCAACAGAAATATGACTTTGATTTGGTGACTCTTGCTTGTTTGATTGACTCTAAACGAGTTGATACACCTTTGGAGCTTAACTGTGAGTTGAGTAAGGACGAGGGTGATCTTCTCCTTGATGCTACTTTATATTGACAGCTTGTAGGTAATCTTATCTACCTAATCATGACTAGACCAGACATTTCCTATGCAGTCCAGATCGCGAGTTAGTTTATATCTGCTCCACATCAGCCTCACTTTTTTGCAGTTCTCCGGATTATTCTTTATGTCAAGGGCACTCTATCACATGGATTATTTTTCTCATCTTCCTCCTTCACTTAGCTCCGAGCTTATGTAGATGCCGATTGGGCAGGTTGTCCTGACACTCGTCACTCAACTACTGGCTGGTGTATATTCCTCAGTGATTCCTTGATTTTTTGGAAATGCAAGAAACAACAAACAGTTTCCAAGTCATCTACTTAAGCTGAGTATAGAGCCATGTCCTTAGCATGTAGTGAAATAGTCTGGTTTAAGGCACTACTTCATGACATGAATATTGACCACTCATTTGCTATCCCTCTGTTTGCTGACAACATGAGTGCAATCAAGGTTGCATCCAATCCTGTATTTCATGAGTGTACTAAACATATTGAGGTGGATTGTCACTTCATTCGTGACCTTCTCCACGCGGGTCACATCTCTCTCCCACATGTTTCATCGGGCCTACAGCTTGTAGATCTCTTCACCAAAGCTATGACCAAAGCCCAACATAATTTTCTTGTGGACAAACTGATGCTTATACCCCATCATCATTTTGAAGGGGAGTGTATAGAAGATAAATGGTAGTTTTGTAATTCTACTATATTTTTATTCTTCTTTCTTGTACTATAATACGCGTGTACATTAGTGTACAGCTCTTTTATTTCTTTGTAAGAACAATCTTTGTCCATTCACTTAAGTTTAATATAAATATCTCTCTTTTGGGTTGGTTCGATAAGATTGATCAACCCTTACAGATCTGAACTTGTGTTTGTCTTCTTGCTCTTTTAACTTCTCACGAACTGACAAGAACAAGCTCTTTCTGGTAAAGAGTCCACGAGGACTCATCATGAGGTTATGAAAATCTGGACTTTAAATTGTCCCCTTCACAATAGAATTTCCTCAAAAGTTTTCTTAAAAAGAAGGGGCCTGAATTTAGACGAAGGCTGTGATTTCTGTGGAGAGACTGAAGACATCAATCACATATTCTTAAGATGCAATTTTTCCAATCAGGTGTGGAGGATTGCGGGAGATCCAAGAGTTGTACCCTCTTTAGAAGACCAAGCAATATTCGACTGGTGGAACAAAGTTTTCAATTTTGATAAACTGGAAGGGAGAACTTCCAAGGAATTGGTGATTTTGCTTCTGTGGTGGTTATGGAAAAACGGAAATGAAAAGGTGCTTCATAATACACCCCTTCCTCCTATGAGGGTCTGGAAAAAAGGCGAGGGAGGAAGCTATGGAATTAAGACTTTCAACATTCCCACCAACAGGATTCTTCAGACAGGAACCATTTGGGTTCGACGGGAGCCTCCAAGGGCTTCTTGCATTAAGATTAATTTTGACGCTTCGAATAGGAGCGATGCTTGCTCAGAGATTGGTTATGTTGCTAGAGATGAATGGGGTCAAATTCTAAAAATCCAAAGCAAAAATATTGGGGGGTGCTCCATAAGTGTGGCTGAGCCTTGCTGCTTGGGGCACCTTTTGAAGCTCACATTTTGGCTTTGGAGTTTGCTGGTCAAATTTAATTATTGAAGATGACTTGAAGCTTGTGGTTGATTGCCTAAAGGGTCGTGATATCTGTCCTTGGAGCATAAGTTTGTTGATTGAAGAGTGCTATCTCTTGTGCGAGAAGAGCGGGTTAAACGCCCTGTACACCCTTTTTACAGGGAAGTAAATTATGCTGCTGATCGGTTAGCAAATATAGGTTTGATGAGATTCTGTTAGATTCCCTTCTTTCTGATTGCTCTTTTTCTTTCATTTGTCTTTGTGATGCTAGAGGGAGGGCTACCCTCGTGTTGTGTACCCTATTTTTCATTCTATCAAAAAAAAAAAAAAGACCCCTGCAGGGTCATGTTTGTTGCTGCATATATTGTTCTTACATTCTGTATTCCTAACTACTCAAAGTTGAATGCTGAACCTAGTACTGTTGACTCTGATGTTACAGTATGGCCATAACATATTTCCTAGCCTAAATCATGTTATTTCAATCTTCCCTTCATTCTTTGCAATAGATGTATTAAGGGCAAACTTTCTTTTATAGTATAAGACAAATTGAAACACCATTAGTTTTTTTGATCAATATTCAAACACCACTAATGCTCTAATTATTTCAAGCCTGTTACAACTATTCGTCTTGCTTTTAGTTTGTATGTCTTTCTTTCTTGTACCAAGTAAATTTTGATCATGGTAGTAATTTTAGTGTGCAGTTATACCAAATGGAAAAACTATGGGTATGGCTTATATGTTGAATCTCTCAGTGAATTAAAAAAAAAAAGAAACACATATCCTTGTGTTTCTAAAGCATGGTTGAGTTGTCTTTAGACAAGGCATATTACTGCTTTTGAAGACTCCTTGGTATGGATAAACTTATCATCTTCTATAGAATAACCCATTTGACATCTTGCTTCTCCCTCCAAGTGATGTTTTCCAATCTATCGAGGAGAGCAGGATCCAATAGTGTCAGAACAATTTCTTTCATATCTGGTTGGTTAACTGCATCTTAAATAATATACTGCCTAGAAGTTTCTATCATCTGGAAGAGAGAGATAGGTCATGGTGGATAACGAGGAGATATGGATATATAAAAAAATGCCTACTTGTATATGTTTGTACAATATGTGTACATGGAAAAATGCTTGCTTTAGAATTTGAGGACAGGAATAAGCTTCCCTCCATTGTGCACAACAAGACGTATAATCATGAAGTTGGGAGTTTGTTGGAACTAGGATATCTATATCAAATATTTTTTGAGAAAAGGTAAGGTATGCAATGCCAGTTTAATTCTTTTAGTTTTCTAACCTGTAGGTTATTTACTAGAAAAAAATAAAACTTAGATTCACCAGCTTCTCTAAATTGGGGAACAAAAAAGAGCATTCATTATTATTTTCCTTCTTTATGAATTAGTGCAATAGTTTGGATGGTGGAAACTACTTATTATTTCCCTCCTTATGAATGAGATCATTCTGGATGGGAGGCATCAAATGATGGGTGTAATCTCCTGCGTGCGATGTATTTGTACCATACCAGTCAGAGGACCACTTCTTACAGAAGTATTTTTGCATACATTTCCTTGTTCATGTTCTCTAATTGACTCTTACCAGCATACTGCATGCTTTTGTTTGATTTGGAACTGTAGACAATGTTTGGTAGATGTCGATCTGTGCAGTTATAACATATAATTATTTAACAAGGATTTATTTTTCAATAATCTGTTGGTATTGCTGTGAGGCCCAAATGTCCTTTAAGTTTTGGTCCTTGTACTGGAGCTAAGATGTTTACTTAAATAAGCTGGGTATCTTTTACTAATGGATAGTTTTTCTTCTAAAAAATTAATGGTCCTGTGGAACACAATGTTATTTTGGAGGGGCCTGGGCCTGATGCATTGTAAATTCTTCACATCAGAATATAAGATACCTGATTTACATCCCTACCTAGATGTGATGAGGAAATTTCAAAAAAAAGGGCCTTCAAATAAAAATTTACACTGAACATAGAATTTTCTTTCAGTTTCATTTCTCTGAGGAGGATTGAAATGCCAAATTTTTGGTTTGTTTAGGAAAACCTTGATATTGGTGTTTGTTGTGCAAGAAGAAAAATTATAGGGACAAGACTGTCCTTGTTGAGGGAAATGATATGACAAATTCACTTAGGGATTCTAGTTGTCCTTAATTTGGTTAGTCTTCCTGGGGCGCACAGATAATTATGACTTTGATCTGTTGTAAGCCATTCATTTGACACCATCTTTACATTTTATATCAATGTAACAAATGATGAAATATTTTTCCTGATTAGTAGAAGATTTGTTCACCTTTGGTTTATCGATATCTTTTAATTATGGGTCATGACGATGCTCACTCAGTGAACCATTATGAACATGCTCATAGATCCACTAGCATATTCAAACAGCTCCACCTATTAAACAAGTCTTATTAGTAGAAATGTTTTGCCCAGGGTCTTGTTGCTGATCATGGCCTTTTGGACTTGCTCTTGATGACTCTTTACCACATTTATATGATTTATCAACACCTGAAGCTCTGAAAAGAACTCCTTGGACTAGTTAGATTTTATCTTTTTAATTGTAACTTCCTGTTACCAAAGTTACGTATAGTTCAGTGCTTGAAATTCCAGGGACAAAGAAAATGACAAAAGTAATTAGCAGAATATATGGGTTAGTGAGGCTTCCCAGGCCCGTTCTTCCATTACACAGAAAAGCAATCATGTCTGTATAATTATGCAGCTTCACTCTGAAGCCAATGCCAATTTGTATACTTTTGCTATTAAAAGTCACAACTGAAATACTGTATCTGATACATTTCAGTTCTGCGTTACATGGTTGATGTGGTCCTAGAACTGAACTAAGCTTTCTGACCCACAGCCAGGTTTTCTCTGTGGAGGCTTTGGTTTTGCAAGGAGGGTTCTCCTGGCTGCAACTGAGGCTTCTGGAGACCACCAAGTACCAATATGCTTATTGAAGGTAAAGTAACCGATGACACTATGCCAATGATTTGTTGACCATTTGTGTCGTCTTCCTGAGAACATAATCAAGGGAAGCATATCATCTATCTAATGTTTGAATTTAATACCACACTCCCCAAATATACTGATATTAATTACTTTAGACATCCAATTGGGTTGAACTTGGGAAATTTTGATGAACTTGTATGGCTGGCTTCATAAATGTCAAAAAGTTAACTTTTAGATAATTTCATTGCGAATGAATGGTACTTCACCGACCTTGAGGGTGTGAGTTCCTTAGATCTCCATGTGCACAAACAGCACCCATCCAACCTATAGAAGCTGGATCTTCTATAATCTTCCACCTAAGCTCACAATTTGACTTAACTGAGCAGACGAGATGAGCAATCCCTGACAAGGTATCATGCTCTACAACTGTGTGTGTAGTCATCACTTGGGAATCTGCTTTCTGACATCCAGACAAGATGCATTGAAACCACATGCCCTGGAAAGGAGTTCTCTACTTCTCTCTCCTCCATTAACAAGTTTCACTGTAGAAGTATCCACTGGTGCCATTACCGCCATTGGCCTCTCTGCTGGAGAACGGAACCAATATTACAACTTTACAAGGTGCTTGTTTGGTATTATGGTTTATGGGTTTGATTTGGGATGTATTTACACTTTACAGAGTAAGTGGGAGGCAATGTTCTATGTTGAGACCACTGACTCATTTCCGTGTTGAGGGAAAAACAGAATGAGATTGAGGGACCTGTTTGGCATAACAATATGGGCCTGTTTGTCTTGTTCCATCATCTCCCGTATAATCCTTCCACGAATTTGTATCTTAACAAGAATTCATAGATGGGAGAATAGTACCTCTTCGTTCACTCTCCCTGATCTAAAGTCCAAATTTTTAGGTGGTTGATATGCTCTTTTTTTAGGATATTATCTAAAATTCACTATGACATTTTTGCATTTCCCTTAAACTCATTATGGCTTTTTAAAATTTCCAGAGAGTTCCCCGTTAATGAGTTTATTGTATAAAACTCACATTCTGTTAAAATTTCCATTTAATCACCGTTTGTGATCATTAATAGAAGCTGTTCATATAAGCATGTAAGTATTTTATATGACCAAACTACTTCATAATGATCAATCAACCTTATTAGATATTTTTGTGATAACATTACCCGGCTGTTGTGGGTTTGGTCATTACTCAAGTCAGGGGCAATTTTGTCACGACTTCTATTAATGATTAATAACGGTTATCTAATGGAAAACTTAGCAAACTCAATAATAGCTCTCTATAAGTTGTGAAAAGTCGTGATAAGTTTCAGAGAAATGAGAAAGAAATCATGGTGCTTTTTTAAGGCTTTCCCCAAAGCTTTTGGTTTTAAATGTTAAATGATGGCCCTAACACGTAAAAAAAAAAAAAAGCTAAAAAAACTTTTTTGGTACATCATTTTTTTTTAAATGTTAAATAATGGCCCTAACCATGGTTTTTAAAACCAAACCTGTCAGGGCACCGTTTTTTGGTTTGGCGGTTCAACTGTTTGGGTCAAGTGGTTCGACTCATGATGCCATAAATAAATAAAAAAGCAAAAAAATACTTATATATAATAAAAAATACCATAGAAATTTAAATAAAATACAAAAAATACAGGAAAAAGAACAATATATGAAAAAAAAATAAAATACAGAAAATTTTTCAAAAATTCCAAAAAAAATGTAAGCAAGAATATGTAATGAGCACCTGTTTTTTTTAGAAGAAAAAAGCATATCAGTTCAGAAAAAAATTATCTAAACATATTTTGAGAAAGCATAAATTTCATATCAAAACATATTTTGAGAAGAAAAAAAGAAAGAAAATTCAGAAAAATGTAGGATGAGACCCTGTTTTTTTCATAGGAAACGAAGAATAAGAAGGATAGAAGAAGAAGAATGTGTTGATTTGTAATCTATCAACTTATCATCTGCTGCTCCTAATTATAAAGTATTCACTAAAAGCCTCTGCCTAGCAGGTCCAAAGCAAAATGATGAACCAAATGAAGAACAAACAAGGGTTGATGAACCAAATGAAGAACAAACAGGGGTTGATGAACCAAATGAACAAAAAAAAATTTAAAAATCAATTAAATCACAAAAAAAATTATACCTTCAAGGATTTGTCACTGGTGGGCTTGAGCAGTTGAGCTTGGTTGCAGGAAAGTTGCCGTTGCAAGCCTGCAAGTGCTACTCCAAGAAGTTTGAGTGTTTGACAGTGGGCTTACTCTCCAATGCCCAATGCCGAGTGCCACTGCAAGCTTGCCGTCCGCCACTGCAAGTGTTGGTGTCTATTGAATCTTTTTGTTACTACAAATTTGTCGGTTGTCGTCGGTGTGTGTCACCGTCGGATGCTGGAGTTGATGGCCGTTGCAGGTGGTAGGGTGTGAGGGTTGAGACTTGAGAGGGCTGAGGAGTGAGGAGGGAACTCGGGAAATAACCCTAAAGGCTAAATCGAATAGGGGACTGGGATTCGAAAAAATTGAACTAGTTGGGATATAATTGGTATTTTATTTTTTGTTTTTATTTAAAACATTAAAAATAAAAATATTAACCCGCGAATTGCTGCTCGAGTTGAATGGTTTAGCTGTCCAACTGCCTGGGTCAGCGATTTTTTGACTTTTCAATGTTTTTTTATTCAAATTTTCGGTTTCTAATAAAACTGGACCTAGGTGGTTGACCGGTTACCGGTTTTTCTGGTTTGACCATCTGATTTGGTCCGGTTTTGAAAACCATGGCCCTAACACATTATTGTGGTGTATTGATAATGCCCCAATGCACCTTAGGGCCTGCTCATTTTTTGGATTTTGAGAAGGGGGAAATTGGGTCAATAGGATTTTGGTTTCCATTGATTGAGATACTCATGTTCTTTTTTTAGATTTATATGGGGCTCATGGAAAAGTTATTTTCTTTGGATTAGTGTCATCTCCTAGGTGAATAAAAAAGGTTTGTAATAAAATTATCCCTTTTAATAATGACAAGTAAGTGCAATTACTATCTAAGTAACTTTTTGAAAAGCAAATGGGGCCTTAAAAATATTATGTCAATAGAGCTTTGTTGATACGCCCTGAATCCCTCATTGATTCTGATAAACTTCTCCAAACAAAACTTCAAAACCTTCAAAGGGATAGGGCTTTGTCGTGGTCAAGATTTTGAGATAATTTTGGCCCTTATAAAAGGAGCAAACGCTTTTATTTTGCACAAAATAAAAAGCAAATTCTTATTTGAATCAAAGCACCTAAAACCCAATAAAGCTGTGAAAGACTAAAACTGTTCTTACGATAAAATCAAAATTAGTGTCTTTTATTTTCACTATTTTTGTTTTTAATGTATATTTTAGTATTTTACATTATTTTCTCTTGAATGTTATCAGCAAATGCTCCTATTTTGCACACACACACACACAAAAAAAAAATCTTATTTTGAATCAAAGCACCAAAACCCAATAAAGCTCTAAAACTGTTCTTATGACAAAATCAAAATAAGTGTCCTTTATTTTCCACTATTTTTTTTTTGTTTTTAACGTATATTTTAATATTTTACTTTATTCTCTCTTGAATGTTATCATAAATGATCAAACCAGTCAAATTGTTCAGCACTGTGTTAAAGTAATTTTATCCAAATTCGGCTTCAGTGAAGGCGAAGCCTGTTGGAGCTTCTTTTCATTGAGAATATCTCTGGTACTTGGCGGAGATATTCCCAATGCAAGGTTGCAAAAAAGCTGTTAAAACGGTGTGGCACAGATAAAGGCGATCTCATTTTATCCTTAAGATTCAATGATCTTTCACAGGTTCATTTCAATATTTGTCTACTACACCATAGACCATACATCGCACGGAATTCATTCGTTTTCTTTGGGTAGAACTGCACGGAATTCATTCTAACGCCTGCCTTGTTTTCGTCGTCCAATCCATTACTATTGAATCTGAATGAATTTTTTGCTGGGAGACATTCGTTCTTTTTAACATTTATTATTATTATCATATTATTTATTTAGTGGCAACATACAAGTCGTACTCCACAGTTTGTGGCTCTACGCTGTACTCTTGGATTGCCAGATTATATGCTGCTACGACGTACGAACCATCTCGTGAATGGGGGCATGGGATGGGGCTAGAACTCAGTCCAACAATCCATCCATCCATCCACATACCGTAGTCGTAGAAAGGCTACAAGATCCAAAGTTGAGTTCGGATTGTATTCGGATTCGGACAAGCCCTGCTCCGTTCTGATGCTGATACGAGACTGAGAGGCCTATGGTCCCTAGTCTAATCCAGCTCCATACGGATATCTTGTAAACGTACTGTACTTACATGTAGCCATATTGCCTTTTTTTTTTTCGATAGATTCTAGCGCTATTACCTAAGACACCACTTTTTTGAACAAGACCCATTGGGTCTTAACCAGGGTCCAGCCGGATTAGATGGAACCAAACTCCCTTTTCAAATCCGACAAGCACAAAACTAAATAAGAATGTTGCGTAGGAGCAGAACTATGGTTGTGTACCATTCATGAATGGATGGCAACGAGCGGGTTCAGTGAATCCGGGTTTGCTCCTCACAAGCCTCAATCCACGGCTGAGGCACGTTCTATGAGTCCGGATCTGAATCTGCTCTTCACACAGTGCGCCTTACACTGACCTCACACCGTATTCTGAGAACATCTCCGGTATCAGATCTGCTCACACCGTATTCTGAGAACATCTCCGGTATCAGATCTGCTCCTCACACCTGACGCCTTACATACATACACACATCCCATTATACATTGGGCAAAGGCGCCTATTTGTGAGGAACAGATCCCACTTATTGGGTCGGTGTGAAGCACGATCCGTGAAGAGCAGATCCCAATTCACGTATGGCAATTGCTACCCTACCCATAAGTTTGGCTTCGGTCAGTGCAAGCCAATTCTCACATCGTGTTTGAATATCCTCTTACAATCTTGCGAGGTGCAACCCAAGCTGAACTCCTCAGCCAATTCAGTGCAACCCAAGCTGAACTCCTCAGCCATACCCAATCAAGTGGGGGTGAGTTTTTTTATTTGAAGGACACGTTTTGAAGCGAAAACAGATTTAGGGATTCTACAATCCAAACAGGTACAAATAGAGTATGATATTTGATTAATATTTTGCATTATATGTAAAAATTAATTAATAATTTGTGTATTTATACATATCTTAGTCAAATAATTGGACAAATAGAGTATTATATTAGACTAATATTTTGAATTACATGTGAAAAATAATGAATATTTACATATCTTAATCTAATAATTGAAAATTTATTTATTATTTATATATCCAAAAAGTAATAGGAAATTAGGACATTGGTGAAAATGTAACATTCCCGTTCTCCTAAGGACTTGTTCCGTCAGTTACGGTTGGGAGGAGATGGAGATTAGCTGCATTTGGCATTAAACAGGGAATTAGTATTACTGTTAAAACGAGCTGCCTAATCAAGCTCTGTTTCAGAGCGTAAATCCCGGCTGTTGTTCCTTTGCCACGCCAAGCTGAACGCCTGAGCGAGCAAGACGAGGTCAGGTGTGGCGTGTGGGGGAGTTAATGATTAATGATTTTTTTTTTTTTGGGGGGGGGGGGGGGGGAACCCTCTCCCTTCACTCACGCGGTCATACCCTCTTTAGCCCCATGACCATGAGAGATGACTAGACGTTTCAGATGCGCGAGGTTTGGCAAGAAATGAATGTTTCTGTTCGAACATCGAACGGACCCCTCAAATTCCGCTGAATGCTGCTGCTGCTGTTGCTCATTATGAAATTGACCTCTCTCGAGACCGGATCTGCTGCTCACATCTGGCGCATCACATGCACATCCTATCATACTTTCTCCCGTACTTATTAGTTATTTTTCACCACGAAAAATATTCCCATTTGTGAAGAGCCCATTTGTGAGGAGCAGATCCCGCTTCCTCTCTATCTCTCTGGGTTTGGGAGTTGGGACTCTCCTTCGAGTAACTCAAGCTAAGCTATCAAGGGGGAGAGGGAGAGGCTGATCTGATGAGGCATGCAATATTGCATGTTCCTTTCCTTGTTGCCAGATACAGATTGCCAGATTGATTATTGGTACAATGACGCTACGCTAAATGATCAAACAATACCAGAAGCCCAGGAGGAGATGGCACAGATCCACCACCAGTACCATCACCAAATGGAGTCAGTCATGAATCCCCTACCTCTCTCTATCTACTACTTGTTCTCCGTCACAACCCAACCCAACCCAACCCACCGCGTTGCCCACGCAATTCCATGTGGCTGGTCGACCTATGAAAGTACACCATCATTAACTTTGACATCTTCATACTTACGTAACCACATGTCGAGGTTACGTTGACACAACTACCTACTTATTACATTGTCTGTAGACGATACATTAGACTCTCTCTCTCTCTCAGCCTCAGCCTCAGCCCCTGGTACGCACGTCACTCCCACAGAGCCTCAGACTGTGGGAGGAAAGAAAACAAACTCATCAACCAAATCAATCTCTTTCTATCAGTGTCTACCAGCAAAACACACACTTTCAATTAAAACAGCATCATAATAACAAGGTCTATTCTTCAACATAATTCTGATATCATACAACCAACTACCTACTGATATAGCCTGGACCCTTGAAACGACCATTGAACCAAAAACAAACAAAACCCCCTTGAACAGTCAATTCCCTCCCCTCCCCGCCATGTCCAAACAAAGCCCTCCACCCATCTCTCTCTCTCTCTCACCTTCCATTTGTTACGTTCTTTCCTTGGGCCATGCTCTGGATCCCATAGCCGACGTCCTTCGTCTTCTGACCCACGTATCCTGCTGTATCCTGCATGCGCTGCTTCACATAATCCAAGTTCTCAGTCATTGTTCCTCCCGTCCCACGCAAGTAATTCAGCAACCAAGACACAGACAACAACGCCGCCAGCCCCAAGGCACCCGCCGTGAGGAACCCCATCACCGCTAAACCGATGGTGATAGCTGATGGCACCAACACCGGGCTGAAAATCACGAAGAGTGGTGTCGCCACCACGAGGCCAATGATCGTGCCGATTAGGGTTATTCCGGCAAGGGTGAGTAGGAAACCACCAATGGGTAGCAGCGTGGCCACGGCTAGGACTTGGGAGTTTGAGGGTCTTTTATCTGGGAGAAGGCCCTTGATGGTCTTAACCGGATATTGGGAATTGGGTAGGAGTTGCGCCATTGATACTGATTGATGGTTTCGTGAACCAGAAGATCAGAGATTGGGTTACAAGGTAAGTTTTGGGGAAGCTGGGTTTTCTTGCAGAGAGAGATACGACGGAGTGATACAAGTTTGTTTGTGTATTTAAAGAAAGAGAAGGATAGACACGTTGAAACATGCGAATACGTGTCTGTGAGTTGGGGATTAAAGGCTTGCATGAGAAACAAGTTTTTTCTGACTGAGGTCGGAAAGAGGTGAGAGAGAATTGAATCTGTTGCCACTTGCCACATATATCTGTGTTCAGTACAGTATGATGCTTTCTGCAACCAATTCGGAATTGGGTTCTTTCGAAACGACGACCCCAACTCGAGAACGTTCCAGAACAGATGTCGGATTATCAGGCATCGATAGCCCGCGCGCTTCCCTTAAATTAATTGAAGGGCTGGGTTTTGGACGATCAGATCAGCCTAAATCATCACTCCTTGTACAGAAGCGGATGAGATGGGACTTGAACGCCTGATGTTGCGTCCTTTCGAGCTTCGAAGGGTTGGTTGTTGTTGAATCATCCGACCAAAATTCCGATAAGTGGACAGTGGAGTATAGTTGCATGCTTCCGATCGAGTTTGACTTGTATGACCAATTCAAATTCAAATGGTCCACCACTAGATTGATGGTCTGTGGAGTCAATACTCAATACAGTGGTCATTGCAGTTCTTCGATTGTTCCGACTCCGGCATTATAGATTTACTGATATACCCCCAAAACTTATAACCAATTTACTTGTATATATCATGAAAGTAGAAAGTAGCAACAAATCAGCTGATGTTCAACAAAATTCACAGGTTTTGATTGGCCAAAGTTCTGCTGCTATCCGCATCATAGATATATGCAGGGGTGTAATAGAGTGGAGCCGAGTCGATATACTACACTGTTCGAAACTTTATTTAAACTTAACTAATATTTTATTAAATACTTGATTAGGCTCTCTTGAGCCGTTTCAAGCCAAGTATTAATTAAGAAACTCCAATCTCGACTCAATTCACTACGAGTGAACATTGGTTTTGATTTGCGTTTAGGTTTAGAACATCGGTTAATTGAATATATAGTATAATAAAATTCATTTTTAACTGAAAAATCAAACTAAAAATTTTGGTTTGGTTATTTCAATTTTATTTTAAATCGGTTTTCGTTGTTTTTTTTTTCAATTATAAGTTCGGTCTCTAAAATTTTGATTTATTTGGCTAATCAAATAAAATGGAATGCTAATCCCCACTCAAGCTACTTGAACTTAGCTTGAACTGAATTATCTACATATAAAATTTGAGTATTCAATGAATCAAGCTCAACTAGCTGATGAGTAGCTTGCCAAAGGTGGCTTTCATTGAACCATTTTATACAAGCTATTAACGAAAAGCTCGAATAAAAAGTCTTTCTTTTTATTTATTTTTAACTAAATGGGGCTTTTCAGATTCTTCACCACACATTACTTATATAAGCTGTCCAGTTGGGGTGAGTTTTGCAAAGCCAAAAGCTCTCCCAAATAACAACTCCCCCCTCAACTTTATCCCAAGTCCTAACTAGCCCTTAAATCCAAGGTGTAAAAAACCAGTCCGGCTCTTCTGACTAAGAGAATCCTGCCCACGTCTATCCATAATATACTATTCCCAGTGAATTGAGAACATCTTTCCTTCTATAATATTATGCCAAGGATGAGATGACTGCCATAAACATGAACAGAGTTCTTGCAGGCAGGAGATCTGGACTTGTAAAAAACATCATTGCCTTACATAATTCAACCGTTCAACTTAGTAATTGGTCATATAATGGATCCCATTACATTTAACCCGCTTTTTCAAAAACTGTTGATTCAGTCAAAGAACTGCTGACCTGGGTGGTCTAACAGTTTAATCATTCGACCTAAACAATGGTTTGTAGGTTAAATAAACAAAATAAAAAAAATTGAAAATTACAGTTACATCCTTGATTCTAATCACTTTTGAGAACTGCTGACCTGTGTGGTCTAACAGTTTATTCATTCGATCCAAACAACGGTTTGTAGGTTAAATAAACAAAATAAAAAAAATTGAAAATTACAGTTACATCCTTGATTTTAATCACTTTTGAGAATTAGGATTTACTATTTTTAATTCTTCTTTATTTTGATGTTTTCACTTTGAGAGCCAGACCAAAGTGGAGCCACGATTTTTTTTTTTTTTTTTTTTTTTTTTGGGGGGGGGGGGGGGTGTTGGGGGGCAAAGTTTTTTTTTTCACTTTTTCTCAATCTATCACTTTATTTTGTTTACATCAACCTTCAACCGTATTTGATGTAGAGATGGACAATAAATTCAAAACATTGAAATTTGAAAGTTCAAACATAAAACTAGCAAATTAGAATGAGATTAAGAATTGAAATCCCAACTGTTGCTTTGTAGATACAAAGATTATTATCAAAAGGTCCTTTGTGTGATTGATAAAGCTTCCCTGCCTCTATCATATCAGAATACTGCAGTAGTCCTCTGTCAATATTGGGAAAAACCATAATAAATAATTTTATCTGATTTTTTATCTCAATAAACATTTATTGTTTTATTTATATAATCATGGGTCAAACAAATTGACCCGTATACCGAAAGGAAAAGTATAAATTTGATTGATATATTAAAAACATTGTTTAAATCACCAAACGGAATTTGATACCAAAATTAAAATAGTATAAACTTAATCAAAATTAAAATAGTATAAATCACCATATGATGTATTTGACATATATCCATGGTCATGGTGATCAAATACATCATTCTTCTCCCAATATATGCCACATACGGAAGAATAATCAAAGGGTGTTTTTTGTTACCAAGTTGGATGGTAACATGCTCCTGAATCATATGACCCCATGCGTTTTCAAATAACCCTTGTTTATGTCTTGTCTCGGACAAGGCTCGTGACACTAACATTGCTCGTTACTAAAAGCTTTCTTAAAAGTGCATCCCATTTTAATATTTTTTTTCTTGTTTGGTTTCTTTTCTTTCATGATAGTTGTAGGTTGAAAAACCAACATTACTTGAGTAAGTTCTAGAATCTATCTGTTTTCTTCCACTTAATTATTTATTTTCGTGTGGGAAAATGGGTGAACTGTTTTTCCCACTTTGTACTCGATCAAATACAGCCTCAGGTTGATCTGCATGGGTCAGTGCGACTGTGAGGATTGGAAATTAATGGAAGAGTCAAGACTGAAGAGTGAATTATCAAATCACTCGTTCACTACAATTAAATTCAGTAGAATAAATTCTTCCTGCCCCTTATTTCATCATCTAGAATGGACCAATTCTCATTTCCTAAGTTCCTAGTCATTGTAGTGTATGTTGAAATTGAGGTTATCTTTTTCATGCTTTGATGGACATGGGAGTTTTATTATTAAATCGGAATGTGTATCATGGTTTTTAAAACTGATCCGGAGATCGAACTGGTCAGGGGTCTGGTTATTGGGTCAGATGGTTTGACAGTTCGAATCAAATGATCAGCCCGCTTTAATAAAAAAGAAAAGATTTAAAAAAATTAAAAATTGATCAAAACCGTTTAAATGGTTAAAACGGTTAATCGCCTGAGTCAGCAGTTTGTTGATCAAAATCAATAATTTTTGAAGAAATTTTGGTTTTGGGAAAAACCGAAACCAGTCACTTGATTGGTTTTGATTTTTTCAGTCCAACCATCTAATTTGGTCCGATTTTAAAAACCATGATGTATATCATTATTGGTGACTTCAATTGATGTGAAAACTAAATTAATCAGAGTAATTGAAACTTGTCTAGTAGGCAAACCCTTGTTATAGCACACTGTATAAATACTCAATACAGCCGTTTTAAAAGATTGCTTGGAATAATTTATATCGTATGTTGAGGGCAAGGATTAAAATACCGATACACATCCATACATACTCATGGTATGATTGATACATTTATTTTATTATTATTTTTATTTTATAATAATAAAAGTACCCCATAAAAGATCTTAAATCCTTTAAAGTTTTAAAAATATATGTATCAATGTACATACTCATTGAATGTTTCAATACTCGAATCCAATTCATATTAATTCTTTTTTTTCTTTTTTATGGAGAGGTGATACATCAGATAACTCGATATTTTTTATAATAATATCAGAAGGCAAGAACAACACTGGTAGCGGAGAAGAGAGGAGCCATTTCCCAACAGTCAATATATTACAAATTCAAAGAGACACAAGGAAAATCGGTAGACATCTATTGAACCCTTGTGATGAGTTGTGACCGATATTCGTTAGCCAATCAGCAGTGATTTACTGAGGGAGGAGATCAGAAAAAGCCTCTTAAATGCAGAAGAAGAAGAAAGAAAAACAAATATTTATTTTTTTAACCCATCTATCTATCTATCAAATCATTTTAGTTAGGGCCCACAGATTTTATGAAACACGTAGGGTACCCTAGATAAGGATAAGGTGAGAGTCTGTTGTTTTAAAATTTAGTACAGGACAGTCACATGCGCACCTTTTATATACATCTCATCCCAACTCAACTTACCCCATTTCTTTTAAGATATTTTAATTTTCTCAATCTTTTCCTTTTGCCTTTATTTTCCCTATTCCTCTTTGGAAGAACAACAAAAACACTCTGTTGAGTCTCGAGGGAAAATGTTGTTGATTGGACAACATCAACCTTTCTGACCATCACCATTTGTACTCGTCCTTGTTTTTATTATATAGAGGCTCTAACAAACCAGGAATTGGTGTCTGTTTTTAACTTGTGACCCCACAAGCCGATTCATCCGGATCTCCTTCATCTTTGACCATTGATTTTGTATGGGATGATCCAACAGATTGCACGGTGGTGATCTTCACTTGTAAAAGGGCGGCCGACATGATAATTATGCCTGGAGTTTGATGATACTGTCACACAGGGTATTACAGTGAGTAGTAAATCGGAGGAATGAATGAAGTTTGTCACTACTCACAACTCCCAAGCGGCGCAATCGCATTATATCCAAGGCCAAGGCCTCTGGTTAATGGCGCTAGGCACAGTCTAGCTCATTCTAGGGATGGCATGGTCAAATGGACATCACAGCAATTTTTTTGGGGCAACGAGCCAAAGTATGCAACTCATAATGAAGTTGGTACTTCTTTCTATTGTGAACACCGCCGTAGTGAGCACGAGCACCATGTATTTGTAATAATGTGTTCGAAATCGAATCCTCTGTCAGTCAAAATTTACTAGTTTGGGAGGATGGTGATGAGGGTCTCTAGACAGCTAGTCATTTGAATTTGGCCGTGGGATGGAATTCAATTCGATCCATTTTTGTCTATATATTATAGAAACAAGCTAAAATTAAATAAGCAGTGGTTTCTTAACTGGGACGTCCATGATCGATCATGGCTGCGACCAGCGACGGCTTTGTTTTCTGAGAACTAATGTTACGCGCGTTCTCTCTTCAAGGCTTCAACTTAACGAAGTCGTCCAATCTGCTAGCTAGAGCAGCTGCGACTGAATTTGTTAGGGTTGTCGATCAGTAGACGAGATCAAGTTACAGTACTGATAGCTAGAGCCGATCGATAAGAATGCAACCTACAAGCCTCTAGCTCGTTCATTACCGAGAAACCTTCGAGAATCATCTCCCCACATTGTCAGTAACGTGGACCTCACCTTCGTCACTCTGCCGGCCGGCCGGCGTGTCCACTCTCTAATTTCAATAACTGAGTGAATAAGAAAGGAAGGAAGGAACGATCTCTGGCCAACCGGAAAGGCCGAAACTTGCTTGCTTTAATGCTTGACAATCTGATTTGGCTCTATACTGCACCTTGGATTGTAGTTTTCCCAAAAGAAGTTAGCCCTTAATATTTGGATTTTTTCCAGTTAAAACAAGGCGCAAAGGAAACCCTATATGTTGAGACTGATTAAAGGCTATGGGGTCATGGGGTCTTAGGCTATAGCTTGTCTCGTGAATAGCGATGGAGCGGACGACATGGCAAAAATACATGGAGACTTCGTAACGGGGCCGGCGCCATCAAAAGCTGGGTGGAGGATTACTGGGTCATCTCCATCTCCATCATGTGACATATACACATACATACATACTTGTTAGGACTTCACCACCACCTTACTTTGAGCTGAAAAAATATACCCTTTTGGTGATGGGGAGTTGGGACCAGACTACATATTCACATGAAAAAGCAAGCCTGTCGCATCCATAAAAACGTTAACCCCGTCTATATAAGACTAGACCATGGACCACCCAATTACAACTACAACTTTACAACAATAAGAGATTCTTTGATTCTTGTGCTTGGGCATGCACTCCTTCAAATATAAAAAAAGTATTAATTCAACCAAAAGTTCATTAATTTCTCTGATTATACTGTTGATTATCGGTGGTTAATTAATTAATTATCATAATCAGTATAATCATGCATACTCATCATTAATACTAGTAATCAGTCTGCCAAAAGAACTGATTTTCGCAATTGGCCACGTATCAAACAAAGTGAAAGTGAGAACATGAGCTGATTTTGAAAGCTATATAATTTGTTATACTTCAAAGGCCAAATGGTAGCTTCAGCTTTCAAGCGCTTAAAGTGTCATGATAAATCAATGCGACTCCCCCCGCAATCAACAGTACTCCTTTGATCAAGTGATAACAACGAACATGTGGTACTTGTCATGTTTTAAATATACAATTTAAAGCTCTAAGAGCCTCCTGGCTCCAAACTTGAAAAAGTTTGCTTAGAAACATAACATAAACCAAGAGGGTATCTTGCAACTACGTGGACCAGTCTTGAAAAAGTGAACATATGTAGCTAATATAAAATGCAATACTTGAAGTTAAGCTGGAGGAACAAATTCGTTATCTGTTTGGAATTGGTGTAAATCAAGAATTGATATAAAAGTTTATGTCGCTTTAATTTTATTGACGCTTAGGAGTGGAGTTTTACGTCGTGAATTAGTGTAAAACCTCATCAAATATAAAATTTTATATCGATTATCGATATAAATATCATATTGATAGAATTAACGTAAAACTTTATACCGATCACATTACCTTTTTCAAAAGTGCAACAGTCGTTGAATCATGGTTCAATGTAAAACATTACCGATATACTTTTACACAACTTCCAAACGCAACTTAGGTAATTTGTCGTTGAGATGATGTCTTGTTTTATTGTTGGTGAAAGCAACTTGAGCTCCTTAATTCCTTGAGCAAGTCATTCGCCAAATTCTAGTTCTGACAATCAAAGGCCATGGCCGCTTCCATTCAATTGAACAACAATCTATGTTTTAGGAAGAATTAAAAGATCTGTTTTCTCTAAAAGTTGGTGCATTGGGGAAAGCATGTTTGGATCCTAACCCAAATTCTTAATATTTTCTCTTTCCATTACTCTGTGTATTGGCTTGGTGCCTCTATGCATATATATCATTATTACAGTGAGAAACTTATAAGTAGCCTTGCTGAAAAAGAGAAAATATTAGGACTTGTTTTTTATACTGATTTTGAATGCAGAATGAACTACAATTGATAGATAAACTCTGTAGATCCTAAGGACAAGAAGAGATGAGGTATGGAATACTCCATACTCAGTTTGTTCGTGACGTTGTTTGCTCGGTTGATATAAGTATGGATGCCATCATAATATCATATGTATTCTAGATATTGCTAAATTCCAATAAACTATTGAAATTGTTTTAATAATTCAAGGTCTAGATCTGTCCAATTATTGTTGAACTCTATGTATGAGCTAAAATGCCAATCTTGGAAAAAATGAAACTGTCTACAGTTTCATACATTGACAAAAGAAGTTAATTCTTTTCACAAACATATTGCATGATTCCATATTTTGGATTGTATCTCACCAACAATATTAGCTGAAGAAAAAGAAACAAAATTAAAACGACGATACATTACCAGACATGAAGCTTTGAATCAAGCCAATGAGCTTATTCCCTTATGACTAAATTTACCTGACCAAACCACTGAAAAATCCAAATCAAGGTTCAAAATATTGATACGTCCAATATGCCGGTATGGGCATATCGGGCGAATTGATACTCATTTTGGTGTTTTTTTTATTTTTTTATTTTTTTCGTCAATTGGTTTAAGGGAGTCGGTTTAGGTCTTCGCCACACCCTGAACCGATCAGACCACCGATACATCCACTATAGCGGTATATCAGTGGGGTGCCGAAACAATACGTATCGATACTTTGAACCTTGATCCAAATATCTATAGACCTTGTTAATTAAGTGGATGTTTGGTATGGTGGGTGTTTTTTTTGAAAAATGATGCTACGTCGGATCCATGTAGGAGATTCCACTCTTCACCGCTTACATGATTGTTTGGTTCAAGCGATTTTTGAAAAAATGGTGAAAAATGGGCATGCATTGTAAATTGCATCCCTCTTATTCATGCATGGAAGAGTCATTGCCCCAGTGACTATATGATGTGACACTTACCTGCATCCTAGTTCTGGATGGAAAAATTGTGTAATATGTGCACATTCATGAAAAACGGTAATGAAAATCATCTTACCAAACAATATTAGTATTATTTAACAGAAATAAAGTGTTTATTTGTAAAATACAAGCATAAACGATTTTTTTTTTAAATTGATCCCAAAAAATACTCACGCTTTCAAACACTATCTAAATTGTGAACCCCCTTGATTTTACACTATTCACAACTTTTCATCACTTTTCTCTACAGTACACTACAAGCCAATCTTCTATAATGATGAGAGAGAGAGAGATTGCAAATTGCTAGTATGATTTGTCTTGGCCAGTTACCACAATCGTCATTCAACATCAACATAGCGGGTGGTTGGCATAGGCATAGCTGGGTTTTTTAACATTGCCACATCAGCCTTTCAACAAACGATAAAAAATAATGCTTTGAGATGCCCATTCTTACAAGAAATGCAAAGGCAACAAGCCCACCCTCGATTTTTGTGTTATGGATTATTGCAACAGTGCATCTCTCATTGACGTGGCAAATTGAAAAGTAAGATTGGGATTTTACTTTCTTTTTTTTTGAATTGTCACATCCTAAATTGCATCAAAAAGTTTAAATAACAAAAACATCATTTTGTATTTGCCACATCAGCATAATCTCTACCAAATAGATTGCGTTCAAATAAAAAAAAAAAAAAAAAGAAGAGCCATACTCGCCACATACCATCACAGAAATTCTTCAAACTTAAAAAATAAATCGATAAAATCATTGTTTAATCATCAATCCTTCCAGTCTCGTGTATTTACACAGTAGTCGTAAACTGGAACTGCAATAACAATTTCCAGGGAATAGCCAAATATGGGCCCACATATTAGGTTTTGTCCATTTCCTAACTTACTATTTTCACCTGCTCTTTTAGGTCCTTTTTTCCTTCCTTCAGTGGGACTGATGGATTCTGATCAAGTGAAACTGTTTCACTCTTAAGAAGACCCAACAAAAACTTCAGAAAGCCATACTCCATTCTGGGCGGCCTTGTACAAACGTCAGACTGTATAAAAAGTTAAAGAAGAAAGAATAACCCAGCAAAAATTTATAGATTCATTTATGAATTTTCCGTATGATTTTTTATTTATTTTTCGTTGATATTTTTTATTTTTGACTATTTTCAGAGATGGATATTTCATTCTCCAAGATTCAAACATTCAGACATGGCCTCCTTCATTAAAGGCAGTTCTTTGACGATTTCAATAAAGGTGGCCGAGGAATTGGAGGACTCTCAAGTCTCGAATGCAGAGGCAAGAGAGCTTCTTCTTCTTCTTTTATTTTTTTATTTTTATTTTCTCACCTACAGAGGGGGGTAGAGAGAGAGAGAGAGAGAGAGAGATACGACAAAGGCAAGGCGAAGAAGAACCAATCGTTTTTTCCATGGAAACTAGTTGAGTATCTTCAATTATCCATGAAACACTAGGAATGATTGCCCGTGAGAGAAGCAAAAAGAATGGATCGAAGAAAATAAGGAAATTTTGAACTCATTCATACATGTCAAATCCCTGCATATATCTCTGTGCGTCTGTATGCGATCTCGAACGTGTACATATTGATTCAGACTTCGGCAAGGTAAACATGGAGGTAGCTCTGCACCCTTTCGATACAGAGCCGATAAATTGTGGTATATATTTTTCCTCTGATAATTAATTCGCAAACATATGCACATTTGTTGTATGTAATTACATGCAACATGCATGTATATGTATACAGAGAGAGAGAGAGAGAGAGAGAGAGAGAGAGAGAGATTACTGTTTTGTCTGAGAAAAATGGTGGATGGCAGCAACGATAGTTGGGGAAAAGGGGGAAGGTGAAAACCCAGTTATATATGAATTGCGATCCATATGTAATTAATTAATAGCTAGCTCTGATATGGTGGACATATTCTCACATGGAAGAACAAAACCATTTATCTGTCCTATAAATGTAAAGGAACTGCGACATACTGTTCCAGATAAATGAAAAGATGGAATGAAGGTGGAGCTGAGATTCACTAGCGATATGATCTACACATAGCTGAAAAGGAGAAGAAGAAGAAGGAAAGAAAGTCAATAAATTCACAGTACCAGTTGTCTGTCAGTGAGAGGAAATTAACAAATGAATAGAAGGAACCCAGAAATATATATATGTAAACCATCAAATAAGTTAGTGGAAGCTCAAAAAATAAACTCGAAGTAATCTTTTTTCATTCGATCAGACTGACACGTGGGTTCTCTTCATTACTGTTATAGTTGTCACTAAATCTTGACGAAAGAGAAAAAGAATTCTTGTCGATTAAGAAAATCTGTTTGGGAACATAGATGAGACGATCGGGTGTAATCCATAGTCTTTACATTGAATTTGGGTATTTGAACCAATTCGTACTGTGGGCTACGGATCAGGTCATTAGGTATACTGTTCTTGTTGAGAAGCGAGGGCTGTGATCTTTCAGAATGGAAGTGAGAATATAATAATCGTAGACTTAATTAGCTATAGAAATCCTCTTGACATAAAGCAATAATAAAAATATAATAATAATAATCAGGAGCATAAAACAACTCTAGAGAGAACATGAACTCCACATGCTGCAGAATTGCACTGAGGACACAAGTCAAAGAACAGAAGGATGAAACAATCAATCACGGCCAACCATGTTCAAGTGCTTCACCTAAAAAACCCAATAACACGTTCAAACACTGATAGTCCATCAATTTAAGTAGTTGGATCTCACACCATAAATACGAAATTCACCAAAAGTTTTTGGCTAATAAAAAAGATTGTACCCTATAATCAAGCTAAGACTATAGCTATAGCAGAGCATACCATGAAGATTGCCATCCACATATGGGGCCTTGTATATTGAGAGAGAGAGAGAGAGAGAGAGAGAGAGAGAGAGAGAGAGAGAGAGAGAGAGGAAAAACCCTAGATAGGTCTTCCCTTTCTGAAGCCCATTGAAATTCATCAGATAGTGCCTTCTCCTCTATCA
The DNA here is from genome assembly GCF_056320005.1 of Nelumbo lutea. NCBI lineage: Eukaryota > Viridiplantae > Streptophyta > Magnoliopsida > Proteales > Nelumbonaceae > Nelumbo > Nelumbo lutea. The sequence continues at coordinate 9,476,739 of NC_142687.1, forward strand.
TGAATATCTCCTGAAGAGGTGTCGGGCCATGGAGGAGAGTAAGGAAGAGGAAAACCAGGTATCTGATAGAAAGAAGCTCCGCCATCAACGATCCTTCTACCAAATTCGGCAGGCCTCGGGCGATGTGCCAACGGTGGTGGAACCACCCCTGTCCCCGGCGTTGCGGGCAATGCGGTGGACATTTCACTGCAAGCATACCGGATCAGATCAGCATTAGCAGCGTCTAGTTCCTTCTGGAGTCGGTGAACCTGTCTTTGGAGGACTGAAATGGCCCCAACGCAGCCGTACACGGGATCCTTCATCCGTGCCTCGGCTTCGTAGGCGAGGGAGTTGACTGCATCTTCTCGCTGATGAGGGAGGAGCTCATTCAGCAGCTTTGTGACGTTGCTTGCACCGAAGATCTTGTGAACATTAGCGAACTTCTGTGGCTCTTCGGGTGGAAAATAGGGTGCAAATATGCAACCTGGCAAGCACTTCCTCCTCAAGAACTTGCAGGCAGCACAGGGAGAGCCGGAAGAACTGGATGAAGCCATCTACGATCGATGCTGAAAAAAAAAAGTAAATAAAAACAATCCACCAAACACTATTAGGAAATTCACCAAGTGTTCTTTTTTCTTTTCCTTCTCCTTCTTTCTTGCTTTTACAAAAATGAAGGCCATTTTATTTTGTTTGAAAGGGTTGAGATTTCATGTAAAACCTAACCAGTTGCACCAAGCTTTCCTTCGTTATTTTCTATTTTTCATTTCTAGCTGTATTGCAATTAGCAAGGAATTTGGGTTTAGAGCTGCCACCAGATTCTCTTTGGTATACTTTCGGAAAGAAAACCCAGTTCGTAAAATTTCTATAATTTATTTTCTTCAATCTGAAGGCGAATTTTGTCCATTCCTTTCCTTCTATTTCCCTTCAAGCTATCAAAGCAACATCCATATTTCTTGAAGTCGAGACTGATTTTGTCATTTCATTGTTCCGTGACTATTTTTCTCGTTACATATATAATACAAGCATAACCATTAAAACCTTATGCATTATTTGTGGAATTTAGACACTGATTTTGTCTTTTCATTTTTCCTCCTTTGACACCCAGATGCAGAACCATCTCCCCCTCTTTCACTTCTCTCTCTCTCTCTGCAGAAACACACGCAACGTCTTCAGACTCCTTGGTTTATGGAATTCAGTTTCAGTTCCTACTATATATGGAAATTGTATCCGTGTGAGGTTAGTTGAACATATGGGATCTGACTGGTGCAATCGCGTCCATGATTATTTTTTCCACCACTGTAGTAAAACGATATGAACTTATTCTACCTATAAAGATTCCATCTGGCAAACCCTAGATCAGAGCCTGAGACGCAAAGTCTCGCGTGGGTATCTCTTGGCACACCCACCAAACAAAAATAAAGAAACTAAAGTAGTAAAAAACGGGAAAAAGAAAGAAAGGAGGAAAAGAGAAGCTACGTAAGTTTACCTGTTTGTGATCTACGCTTGATCAGAGGAAAAAGGGCAGTACCTTTTCCCTTATGTAAGCTCGTTCAGGACGTATTCCTTGGTTCTTCCAAGATCAAAGAAGCTTTAGCTATTGAAAGCAAGAGGTTTATGAGCTTTTATTATTGGAGAGGTGAGTTCTCAAAAGGGAAACCCTAATTGGGAATGAGAGACCTGCAAATTCAGTAGCAAAAGAGTGGGGAAGATGGGGGAAGAAGGAAAAGAGCATTTAGTGTGAGAGAATGAATGGAAGAGAAAGGACAAGGGTAATAAATGGGAGAGTGGGAGGTACACTAAAAAGGATGACCATGACACTGCGTTTATAATAATATCAGGGTAAGGGATGTCACCCATTTTTCCTTCTCCCCTATTTTCTCATATCTTGAGAAAACAAAATCTTTTAGGGTATTACCCCCAAGAAGAGAGAGAGAGAGAGAGAGAGAGAGAGAGAGAGAGAGAAAGAGAGAGAGAGCTAAAAAAATCGCATCTATCTACAAGTTTTAGAAGAAGAAAATAAAACAATTTAACATGACCAAGTAAAAAAAAAGGGTAAGGCCATCTTCATTTGGTATCCAATGCTAATTTCAAAGGAGAACATGTATGATGAATACATATATAGATATAGACACACAAAAGCTTACATGAAAATGCAAAAAATTGGATGTGCCATATATACATCAAATCTAAAACAATTTTTCTGTAAAAAAAATATAAAACATTGCTATAGATATACATTTGTACAGACTATAGGTTTAGAGGTTTGAGCCCTGTTCTCTTTAGTCCTTTTTTCTGCATAAAGAAATTGTATGAAAGGATTCAAACAAAAGGAATGGAAAAATCCCTCATTTCTATATTTGTAATTGAACTATAATTTTACCCATTTTTTGCTTTTACACAGGACACAAGTTCAAGTTGGTTCCTGTGAAAATCAAAATTCTATTACCATATTAGTAACATATATTGACTGTAACAACACTGATGAGAGTGGTGGAGCAAAACGTGGACATTTTCAGTTTGATAATTTGCAAATAAGCATATTATTATTATTATTATTATTATTATTATTAAAAAACCCAAATTCAATGTATTTTCCATATTGATGACCCTGAAAACCAATACATATCCTACAATGTTATATATATGATTCTTTGAACTTTGAAGATAAGAGAGTGAAGTCACATCAGCAAATATTGATTTATAAATAAAAAGAAAATTGACTACAATCTAATTCCTTTGCATGAGCAACATCAGTCATACTTAAATACGTGGCTCATATGCGCCTTGTGATTACAATCTAGTGTTATTCTCCACACGTTAAGGATGCAGTATCGGTATATCATTTACAATTATTATTGTTTATCGATGATGATGATATATATTATGTATGTATGTATGTATGTATGCATGCTCCCTTATATATATATATATATATATATATATTGAAATTGGTTATTCAATTTTCCAAAATAAAAGTAGAACTGTCAATAGATAGGGTCTACTTGATAGAACCAAACTGGTTATGTTGGGTCTAGTTTTATGGTTTTGTCTTGATTAATAATTCGTTCAGGACTGATTATTGCCATTTGGAATCGATTATTTAGTTAATAATATATAAAAGTCCCTTGTTTTCTTGTAATATTTGTTTTATCCCTAAGGGAAAATTTCATAGCTAGATAGTGTATATATATAAGATAATTTTGGTTAAAAACACTTGTTTTATCAACTTATAAATAAATTGTTAATTTACTATCATTTTTATTAAGGTTATATTATCAAAAATAAAGTTTTAAGTTGTTATTATCATAGATAATGGTAGATGTTAATTAAATATAATTGGGTCAATTCTAGGTCTATCTTTTAGAATCAATTAATGATCGGTTCAGGACTGATAGTGTCCCGGACCAGACCCAACCCATTGACAGCTCTAATTAATAGAAAAGTAGTTGTTTAATTTAGTTGGTCTTATATATATATATATATATATATATATATATATATATATATATATATATATATATATATATACATATGATATCTCAAAAATTTGTGATGATGAAATCATGTGAGTACTAGACTAGTAGTAGTTACACTCATTTGGACAATGATCGAATACAAAACAAAGCACCGACTCCGAAAAAAAAAAGAATGCATTATTGGGAAGAAATTAAATGATTATAGTTTTTTCCGAATGAAATCTCCATCACATGGTTTGTTGATTAGATGGCCCAAAACTGATGACTACATACAACACAGTGAGTAGCCACAAAGAACCAGTACTATATTTATATGGTTATGGGGCTTGCCTCACATCATCATGGTGGACAATGGACCCTTACCTAATTTTTATCCATGGCCTAGAACAAATCATTTGTCATATGTAATAGGTATGTTTAGTTTGGATCCTCGTGGAATGTAGTTCAAATGTTGAACTTAATGTTTGACCAGATTCAGTGCATGAATTTCTCCCTACTGTTGAGCATGTCCTTTCTATTTAGGAAAATTGTCTAAAACTCATCATGAGTTTTCAGCATTTTTCTTAAACTCATCACAACTTTTCAAAATGGCTAAAACTTACTATGTCACTAATTTTATGTTAAACAGATTAACGGGTGTTAATATATTACCATTTTAATATTTAGATATGAAAAAAAAAAGTTCAAAAAAAATAATTTCAAAAAATAAAATCAGAAGATGTAAAAATATTTTCAAAAATATATTAACCGGTGTTAATATATTAAAACAAATATAAAAAATTATAGAAATTGAAAACAAAATAAAAAATATTTTCAAATTATAGAAACTATAGAAATTGAAAAACAAAATCAGAAAATAAAAATTGTAGAAAAAACACCAAAAGTTTATAGATTGTAGAAAATAGAAAAATTTAAAAACCATAAATTATAAAGAAATGGAAACTATAGCAAAGCATTAAAAATGCAAAAAAAAAAAAAAACAAAAAAAAAGTGAAAACTGAAAAAGACCATTTTCCCTCTAACTCACCATTCAAGGGTAATTTGGTCATGAAAATTGTAATTTATGATAATAAAGACACCTCTGTTAAGAAGCATTAATAGTGCAAGGTGAGTTTTGGAAAATAAAAACTTAATGGAATGGTGAGTTTTAGACATTTTGAAAAGTTGTGGTGAGTTTAAGAGAAATGTTGAAAACTCACGTGAGTTTTAGAGAATTTCCCTTTTATTTATAAGACAAGTGTTGGATTTTAGTGAAATAGATTAAGATGATCAACCTTAGTTTTGAGTAACAAATTAGAGAGAGAGAGAGAGAGTTATCTGATAAAGAAATTATCCAAAAAGAGCTAATATTTTCAAAGAACTAAAGTTGTATTTGGCTTGAAAGAAAAGGTATAAAAAATCTGATACAGGTTTCCCTACATTTCCCCTCCTTCCCCTAAATTTTCATCCAAGCCAAATACAGCCTAAGGGTTGGTCCCGTCTCTGATCAGTTGTGTGTACATCACACCTCTCTCCTCACTTCTTCCATACAAACATTAAACATTCTAGGCCACCCCATACTGAGTACGGCCGGGGCACAACCATTTTGTTTGCACTTGGTAAATTTAGGTAAAATTTAATTTCTACTTGATTTAGGAGATTGAATTAGGTTTTATTTATGAATCACATGAAATTATAGAGATTTTTTTTTTTTGTTAGTGTGAACATGCATGAAATCTGGGTTAAAATTTATTCACCCATGCAACGTGTCTGAGCATGCAGGAAGCTAACTGCGTGTCTGAAGGAGAAGCATTCTTGTCTCTGAGAGGGCTTTGCGTTTGTATATAAAAATTTTGAATGTACTATCTTTATGAATTATGTCTTTATTTTTCTGCAAACGAGGTTGTACTGCCGACAATGATCTATGTTTCTTACAATCCAATCCTTGTCTGTCTGCATTTCCCTTAATTTCCATTTCCTTACACAACTCTTTGGTCTTAATTAGTACTCCTGATCGACCTAGATTTATAGCTTAATTAATTCCCAATTACCTATTAACAGATTGTGAAGCAAGCATCCCTTTGTGTCCTTTTAGCTTATGAAATTCTTTGCAACCCAATCTATGATCATCTCTAACACTAACAAGCAAGCAAGCAGGGGAAAAACCCTAAAGATCTCTCCAACCTGCAACTAAACATAATTCCTTTGGATCAGCTAGGAACATTACATGCAGTAGATCAAGGTGAGCTAAGTGCAGCTACTCCCCATTCATTATTCCTTATGGGCCAAGCCAAATTTCACCAAAGTATTGGATTGATGAACAAATATTGCTACAATTAAGAAATCCAAATTCATTGATGCATTGTAAGGTCAGGTAAAAGAAGCAGCTTCTCATCAAGGGCATGCCCAACATTGGAAGTACCCAATGGACGGTGATGATAATAAATTTAGGGGTGTCAATTGGACTGGATTTGGTTCAATCCGATCCAGTCTAATGTGAGTCCATTATAAATGGACCGGGTTCAATCCAATCCAATGAATGTTTTGGATCAATTTGGACTGATCCAATTCAATGTCTGGACCATCTAATATATTCAAATTCATTTTGATTTAGATTGGTTTTTACCTAAATTTGGTCTATCGATACATATTTTTATCTTATTCAGTAGACCAGATATTAACTTAATTTAACTTAATCCAATATAAATTTATTATGGATGAATCGAGTCTAATCCAATGTCTTATTGGTCCTTCCAATCTATTCAAATTAATTTTGGACTGGATGGGTCCAACCCAAAACCGATCCATTAACACCCTTAATAATAATATTTGGTTGATAATAATATGATATAATAAGAATAGCGTTTAAGTTCTTCCCAGAGTAAAAAGAAGTTTTGGTGCTCATGGTCATGGAAAAAGACTTCGTACCAACTGTATCTGCAACCATGCATCGGCCACATATATATATATATATATATATATATATATATACCCGTGTACAACCCTAAGTTCTTAATAAACATCGTACCAACACCGACACTGACACTGGCCGTAGTTTCATCAATACTCTTTGAGCCTACAATATCAGGTCTGTTATGCATCAACTTATCTGTGCTACACACATCACTGCCACTTACTGCCTACGGTTTATTGAAATTTACGTAGATTAATTACATGTAGTGGGCAATAGTAGTAGACGCTACATATGGATAGATCTATTCATATATAGTCCATCATCCGTTGTACTCTTTACCCCAATTTTTGTGAGAAAATAATTTTGTAATTTATCATCTCTCTCTACGTGAAATCTCATAAATACAATATTAAAACAAAAAAAAAAAAAAAACAACTAGAGGAATTTCTCAGGAATATTTTGGTGCACACACACATGACCCCACCATATCCCAAATCTCCAATAAAAGGAAAAAAAAAAAGAAAAAGAAAAAAAGATAACTAAGATATATACCCAACTTCTAGTACAGAATGAGAACCCATTTCTTAATTATTTTATCAATATACTTCATTCCACCCAAATATACCCTAACTTTAAGTTGTTGTGAGACAAAATATTCAAAGGGATGAGCTTAAATTAAATGGTTTCCTCTTTGTGGGGCCGGGAAACCATGAATTGCCCAAGGTTTTGGTGGGGTCCACTCGAATGATGGACTGGGTTGGAATTTTCAAATCATATCAAATATCATAACTCAGGCAATCTCTCTGAGAGTATTACTAACATTATTAATTTATTATTGTTAGGATTAATATATAGTATCACATATAATTGTTATCATTAACGAATTATATATATATATATATATATATATATATATAGAAAATGTGGATAATTCCCATATCATTACAAACAAATTATAATATAAAAAGATAAAATTAAATAACAATGCTAATTGTCATGAGGTTCTCCCCCTCCTCCTCTATTTGATGTTATTTTTATGCATGACATAGTGGGGCTTTAGGTTCTCTATGTCACGCCTCTATATGAGGAGTAGCTTTTGGCTACCAAGATATTGTTTATTTACAACTTTTATCTCTCTCTCTTTTCTCAGCCTCTCAATTAGGGGACTGCTATTCTTGCATGCTTGCCGGAATTCTTTACGCATCATTTTGGACAAACTGCAGTGGGTCATCAACCAAAGTTAGAATAAAGGATAAAGATGATTAAGATAATGTAAATAAATGAGTAGATGTGTGTTTACTGGTCGAAATTTGGTATGTTGGCATCAATTGATGATAACATGTTAAATCCGATTGTGACTTCAATTCTAATGTACGTACACAAATTTGGCCTTCCGCTTATATATTGTTTGGTGCCTTCGGTATGATTTGAAGCGTAGTGGCTCTTCTGGCTTTTTGTTTCCAAGCGCTAGATGAACAGCCTATAAGCTATATAAGCTATAAGCTATGTTTGGTAAAAAATCTAGACAGTGCGTTCAAACATTTGAACTGTCCACTTCAATCTCTTATCTTATATACATTCGGAGCGCTTCAAAGAAGCTGAACCAGATTAGCTGAATCTTCAGCCCAACTCTCTCAGATGGGCCTTTGACATATTTTAAGAAATGTGTGACCTTATCAAATTAAATCATCCATGGTGTGATATATCAAATTAGATCATCCATGGTGTGACATATCAAATTAGATCAGCCGAGGTGTGTCCATATCAAAATTAGATTCAGTCATGGTGTTGTTCCCACTTCCCACGTCAAATTAAATTGCCTAGATGTGTGATGTGCCCGGATAATTTTTTGGATCAGAACAAGGGAATTCACTGATAATCTTTTCTTGTGCTTCCAATTTCATGAATAATTAAAATGAAGTAGGTAAGACCATAAAATTAGTCATAGTTAATAAGTAATATCTTCTCTCACAAGATAGATGATGGGGACATGGGATTTAAGGGTATGTCTCATTTGCCATGGATCCGCCCTTTCATGTGAAAGGTACCTCTAAGCCAAAGAGTTAAGGAGGTGGGACCTTAAAAGTAAAACCTCAGGGTGCAAAACATCATTCTCTCCACCCCATGTGCAAGATTCTGATTCTTAACCTCACAGAAACCTAATACAACAGCCCTATAGTCACAAGATGGTAGGCTTTTTCAGAATTCCATATGAAAGATACCTTCTATATGCTCCACAGAATTCAAGATAATTTTGATATATAAGAGTTCTAAAGTGCAGTACAAAAATCAAATATTGCACGCTTATTTCAGAGTTAAATAATGGGTTAAAATAAAACAGAGGGTGTTCGGTTCCGTTTAAGGTTATCCAGTAAACATTTTATATGTGTGATTGTAAAATTGAGAAAAGTAATTAATGAAGGTATTTATTACAGATAGGTGTCATTAGGCATCATATCAGCAAAATGCCAATAAACGCTTAATCGTTTAGGAAACTCCAAAACGAAGCTTTTTGAAATAAGAGAGGCACATAGAAAAGCAAACTTTGATACACACAAATGTAATTAATGAAACATTTGCTGATGGACGCTTATATGACACTATCAATAGACATAAACAGAACCAAACATATACATAATCTTATCGTTCAAATAACTTGTGATATCTGATCTACTGCTTGATATCAAGAATTGGAACCATTACAAACCCGAAAAGATACAAGGAGCGAAAAGTTTTCCAATGGTGTGAATCACAATTTTGTCAAAACCTTGACAGAGGAACCAGGCTCAACCACTCCATCTCCCTCCCCCCTTCAAAAAAATAATAGTACGGCTTAGAGTTGTGTAGGTCTGATGGGATCATGGGCCAAGATGGGCATAGCCGGTGGATTAGTTTGAATTTGTAGGCTAGATGGATTGAACCTTGGGTCCTTCAGATAAGTTTGACCATAGATTGGAATTTACTGAAATTAAACCTAGACATCTAGACTTGTTCTGTAACTAACTTGCTACTAATAATACCTAGGCCTTGGTATGTATATATCTCACACCTAAGATGTGTGGACCCGTGTTGGGCCCCAGTTTACTAAACTGGCTCCCAGTCTCTCAGCTCGAGCAATTCTTGGACTGACCTGAATCAGAAATTTTAGGCTGACCCTGTGTCTCAGACCCAAGATTGAGCTATCCTAACCCTTCAAAGTTCAACAAACAATTTAAAAAGGATCACCGGAGGAGGAAATAGAAAATAAAGGGTGAGTGTGATAATATAGACAATGTGAAATGAGAGTCGGTTTCACAGTAACTATGAAAAGGGAAACCCAAATCCAACAATAACTTTGAGAAGTGCCCCCGTCTGTGTTTGGTCGCTTTGAAAAGGGAAAAAAATGTTAAACGCAGAGAATGCTTTGTTTTCTTATTATAACGTGTGGATGGGGAGTAGGGGAGCTCTAAGACTCTACAACGAAAGGCTATTGTCTCTTACAGTAGAAAAGAATAATTGCGTACATGTTCATGGCCCCTTTCAGTTGTCTACACATGTTTGGTTCACCAAGGAAGAACCCTATCAGGTTGGACTTGCCCAACAAACAATTATATAAGGATTCAGAGGGTGCCATCATGCATGTATTATAATATATGCAGCATGTATGCATGCATGCATGCATGCCCCATCTTTTGCTTCTCATTCACCTACATGATAATAATATATCATACAAGGCCATGCATGCTCATAAAGCAACCCATAACAGCTTCAATGGGGTTTAATTAAAGTATAGGGACTGGGAATGGTTTTCCTTCAATGACTGATTCTTGAAGCTCCCTTTTTGGCCTCGAAGTGTTTAGTTGTTTAGTTGTTTTGTTTTGTATTAGCTGTATTAAGTTGTGTTTCTTAGTCATTAATGAAATAATTTTATATATATATATATATATATATATATAGTACAAATGAGGGTGTAGAATTTTTTTGACTAAAATACCTATATTTGTGAATTTAGTCTATCTATACTTGTAAGGATTCAAAATGTAATTTCAATTATTATTTTTTTATCTCATTTAATCTCCTCTCATTAAGTTTTATATTTAAGGCATTAACTCTCATTCTCTCTTATTAAATTCTATATTTAAATTATTTTTGCACTAATAAATGCTAATAATTAGATCTATGTCTAATACTTCTAATAATATAAACCCACATATTTTATAACCGACTTAAAAACAAAATAGTTCTTTTATCCAAGTGGTGACTAAGTAATTAAACCATCCGAAACAAAAGGGTCAGCCCATGAAGTCATACTTAGATAATAAATTTTTTAAAATAAAATTAATATAAAAAATTACAACAAATGTAGAAAAGTTAGACACATTTATGATAATTTCATTAATCAAATTAAAAAAAAAATATTAAGTGTAGTAAACAAGAAATATTTTTATTGACGATGAAAATGAAATACATAATCTAAAACTGAACAAAAATGAAATTATTTTCTTGTTTGGTGGAGATCAGTAGTTCAATTTTTGGGTCAAATGTCTCAACCTTTAATGTCATAATTAAATAAAAAATAATAATAAAAGATAGAAATATAAAAAATTAAAAAATACATAAATTTTGCAAAAAAAAAAACATTTGGACACATGTATAATATCATATATTCATCATATTAAACAAAAAAAAATAAGTGTATCATATTAGAATTGTTTTTACACATATGGAAATATAAAAGATATATATAAAAAATTTAACACATTTATAATTCTATATTTACACTACTATTAAATATATGAATAAGATTGTGAAACTTCTTTTGACTAAAATACCCACTTTTGAATTAAATCCCTATTTAATTGTGAGGATAAAAAATGCTATTTGAACTACTACTTTTCACCTTAATCAATTACCTCTCTTTATGTCTAACATTTTTAATTTTATGTATTTTAAAAATTAAAGCAAAGTCGGATTAAATTCAAACCAAATCTAGGTCCATTAGGATTAGAATTTGAATTCAATGTCTTCAAAACCAATTGGATTTTGGATTAGATTTGAATGCAAGTTTCCAATGATCAGATTGGATTTGGATTTTGATGGATACAATTCAAATATGATTCATTTATAGCCCTACAAGTAGGGGGCACTCTCATATGCAAGATTCACTACAAAGTTTAACCTTTTGGGCTATTACATGAGTAGGTTTAGTGAAAGATTGGGAGTTATAAACAAAAGTGACATGAAAAAAAATCTTTGGCAAGCTTTCTAATTTTATCTATGTAATGACCTAAATACCAAGATATTAATGGATTATTGCCATTTAGTGCCTTCATCACTTTTACATCAAAAACAATTATTAATTGCCACCATCCTCTTTGAGAAGTAAATGACAAAGCTTAAAAAACTGTTATTAACTTTGTCTCAATTGTCTCTTTAACCAAACCCGCTTTACAACCTATAGCAACAACAAAATTAAAAAATCTATTATAAACACAAAAGCAAAAAGTTCCCCTCGTCATTCATAACACCCCCATTACATATAATATAAAACACTATGGAATTAAGTTTTAACTTGTTATGCACAACTATATAACCATTGGCATTAATATTAGGATTTCATATATTCGTAATTCCATTAATTTTTCTTAGAACCTAAAAAGCATTTATTGTAATATTTTTAAAAATAATGCTATTTCTGGCTTGCCATTTAAGATATTAAATCTTGCCCTCTTCTATCAAAAAAAAAGTTTTGTTCTCTCTATTTAAGTTATTTTTTCTCATAAATAATTTCTATTAATTATTTCTATATTTCTAACAATATAAAACTCATATTAAAAAAATGGCCCAAAACAAAACCTTCTTCTGTCCATGTGGCAAGTAAGCAATTCAACCATTCAAGCCAAATAGATCAACCCATTAAATAATAAAAACAAAAAATGTAAAAGAATAAAAAACACATAAATTTTAAAGAAACTTTGGATACATTGTTGCTATCATTATCATCATCTAGAATTTCTACGTGCATACTTACTAGTACTATTATAAAAAGTACGGATGAGGGTGTGTAACTTTTCTTGATTAAAATACTCATATTTGTCATTTAGTCCATCTATAATTATGAAGATTGAAAATGTAATTCAATTAATGTTTTTCACCTCTTTTAATCCCCTCTCATTGACTCCCATTATCTCTTACTAAATCTCATATTTAATTTATTTTTTTACTAATAAATACTACTAATTAGATTTATGTCCAATACTTTTAACAATATAAACTCATATATTTTAAAACTTAGTCAAAAACAAAATCATTCTTTATCCAAGTGATGACTAAGTAATTCAACTATCTAAATCAAATTGGTCAACCTATGAAGTCATAGTTAGATAATAAAATTTTTAAATAGAAATAAATATAGAAAATTACCAAAAATGTAGAAAAAATAGATACATTTATGATATTTTTTATTAATCAAACTAAAAAAACAAGTGTAATAAACAAGAATTCTTTTTATTGATGATGAAAATGAAATACATAATTTAAAACTAACCAAAAATGAAATTATTTTCCTATCTAGTGGAGATCAATAGTTCAACTTTTGGGTCAAATATGTCAACCTTTAATATCATAATTAAATATTAAAAATTAATAAAATATAAAAAAACAAAAATGTAAAATACATAAATTTTACAACAAAATGGGCACATGTATAGTATCATATATTTAACATATTAAACAAAACATAAGTGTAAATAACAACATTATTTTTACACACATAGAAATAAAAAAATTATAGAAAAAAATGAACACATCTATAACTCCATATTTACACAACTATTAAAAATATGAATAAAATTGTAGAACTTTCTTTTGACTAAATTACCCATTTTTTGAATTTAATCCTATTTAATTGTGAGGTTTAAAAATTTAGTTTGAACTACAATTTTCACCTCATTCAATTCTCCCTCTTTAAGTCTTACATTTTTTTTTTTATAAATAAACAAAAAAGTATACACTAAGAAGATAAAACATTACAAAAAGAAAAATCTAGTAAAATAGGTAGGCCTACCAATGATACCCAAAACTTTGTAGCCCAATATGAGTTGCTTAGGTAATCAGATTCAAATTTTGCAATTTGCATCTGATTAATAGTGAAAAACAAAAAAATGTAAAAAAAAAAATACATGGATTTTATCGAAAATTTTGAATACACTATTTTTATCATTATCATCATCTACAATTGTCATGTTCAAAGCACATGCACACTTTATATATATATACCCAAGTCCGAACATTCTTGATTCAGAGTTTTTAAGTTGAAAATTGATATGGAAAAAGAAAAGCAGCAAATGCTACTTTGATATAGGTTGAGAGGTTGTTTGATAATGAATGAAGTGGCTGAACTGACTAATTAATTTATTGATTTGTTATTTTATGTGTATTTGTTTTATTTTTCTAAGAAATCCATTAAATATTTTAAAGAGTGGCTAATAAGTTAGGCTTACTTCACTTTTTCAAAGTGGACGTTAAGGTTGGAACCAGATGGGCTGGAGACAAAACCAGACATCGTTGTGGTGCAACCTATTAGGCTACTTTTGTTTCGGGTGGAAAGTCGAACCAGGGTAAACTTTACACCCCAATTCGATTTTACATGTGTTTGGTAAACATGTAATTTTACACTGAAAATCAATGTAAAATTTCATTTGGAATTTTGTTTACATCGATAATTGATGTAATATATACATCGAAATTATCGATGTAAAATTACCGTCTTTTTCTTCATCTCTCTTCTCCTTCTTCTTCTTCTTCTTCCCTCTCTCTGTCTCTCTCTCTTCTTCTTCCCCCTTTTTTTTTCTTTCTCTTCCTATCACCGCCATTGCAATTGGTTGCGGCAGAAAATTTGAACCCACCTCTAAAGGGAGAGCCAGAGAGGACCTAGAAGGAAGAAAAACGCTAGTCCAGTCAAACCCTCCGATTGTGGCTGGCTTCGTTGCGAGTGATCTCTCTCTCTTTTTCTTCTTCTTCTTTTCTGTTTCTGTCACCACCATTGCAATTAGTTGCAACGGCAGATCTGAACCCACCTTCGAAGGGAGAGCCAGAGAAGACCCAGAAGGAAGAAAAATGCTAGTCCAATTGGCCCCTCCGGCTGTGGCTGGCTCCATTGCGAGTGATCTCTCTCTCTCTCTCTCTCTCTCTCTCTCTCTCTCTCTCTATCTATCTATCTATCTATCTATCTATCTATCTCTTCTTCTTCTTCTTCTTCTTCTTCTTCTTCTTCTTCTCCTCCCCCCCCTGTGGCTGGCTCCATTGCGAGTGATCTCTCTCTCTCTCTCTCTCTCTCTCTCTCTCTCTCTCTCTCTCTCTATCTATCTATCTCTTCTTCTTCTTCTTCTTCTTCTTCTTCTTCTTCTTCTTCTTCTTCTTCTTCGGAGAGCCAGAGAGGACCTAGAAGGAAGAAAAACGCTAGTCCAGTCAAACCCTCCGATTGTGGCTGGCTTCGTTGCGAGTGATCTCTCTCTCTTTTTCTTCTTCTTCTTTTCTGTTTCTGTCACCACCATTGCAATTAGTTGCAACGGCAGATCTGAACCCACCTCCGAAGGGAGAGCCAGAGAAGACCCAGAAGGAAGAAAAATGCTAGTCCAATCGGCCCCTCCGGCTGTGGCTGGCTCCATTGCGAGTGATCTCTCTCTCTCTCTCTCTCTCTCTATCTATCTATCTATCTATCTATCTCTTCTTCTTCTTCTTCTTCTTCTTCTTCTCCTCCTCCTCCTCCTCCTCCCCCCCCTGTGGCTGGCTCCATTGCGAGTGATCTCTCTCTCTCTCTCTCTCTCTCTCTATCTATCTATCTATCTCTTCTTCTTATTCTTCTTCTTCTTCTCCCCCCCCCCCCTTTTTCTCTCTTTCCGTCACCACTGCTGCAAAGCAGCAGATCTGAACCCACCTCCAAAGGGAGAGCCAGAGAGGACCCAGAAGGAAGAAAAATGCTAGTCCAATTGGCCCCTCTGGCTGCAACTGGCTCCATCGTGAGCAATCTCTCTCTCTCTCCCTCTCTCTTCTTCTTCTTCCCCCCTTTTTTTCTCTTTCCGTCACTATTGCTGCAAGTTGCAGCGGTGGATCTGAACCCACCTCCGAAGGGAGAGCCGGAGAGGACCCAGAAGGAAGAAAAATGTTAGTCCAGTCGACCCCTTCGACTGTGGCCACCTCCGTTGCGAGTGAAAGTTTCCAACGTTTCAAAGCAAGAATGTAGAAATAGAAGCTAGGAGAATTCTAGGGAGAGTTCCAGTCTTCTACAGAGAAATAACTAGGTCCAACGAAAGGAAGAGTTTCAGAGCAAAAACAAAATGGAAAGCTTCACTTTTACTCTGTGACAACCAAACGCCATCAATGTAAAAATTCAAATCCATCCAGTTTCATTTTCCATCGACCACTGAACCAGCACCACCTTTTTCATCGGTGTAAAAATGGATTTACACCCAAACAAATGTAGCCTTAGGAGTGAATACACCATTGTTGCATACGCATAAAGTGTGGTCCTAGGTGAGCCTCATATGTCCAAAACATTGATGTGTTCATTTGTGGTAGGTTGCCTTTGTCTCCAAACCCAATATCCAACATTCAAAAATAATAATAATAATAAAAAAAAAAATCAAGTATGCACGACCTCGTCATCTATTGTGAAAAAGTAGAATCACCTATGACCAAGTAGATCCAAACTTATCCTAATGAGTCTAAACATGTTGGTCACAATAGGTTGACCACAAAATTAGGGATGGCAATTTCTACCCTACCTAGTGGGTACCCGCCACTACCCTCCTCGATGGGGCAGGTTTTTTTGCTCAAATGGCGGGTTTTGGGGCAGGTACGGGTTTTGGGATTCAACAACCTATATGGATACGAGTAGGATATGGTATTAGGCTATACTCGACCCTTCCCGACCCATATATTGTTGGAAAGCATATAAACTTTATGCACTAGGTGTTGGATTTAATAATGTTTTGAATTTTATGTGAAGGATAATTGATAGTTTATATATTTTTTACATCTCTTAATCAAATAATTAAAAATCTTGATGTTTATTTGTATTATTTTACTTATTTATTGCTTATATATAACAAGAAATAATAGAAAATTAGATGCGGGTTTTAACCCAACTTGCCCCTACCCTTGAATGTGGGAAGGGTAGGGTTAGGTAGGGTTTTTGCACTTTCATATGCAGAAAAGGTTTGGATTCTCAAAATCTAATCCATTATGGGTATTGTGACAGGTATGGATTGAGAGATTTTTAGAGGTAAATAAAATCTAAACTTTAAAATTTACAAAACCCTCCCCAAACCCAAACCATTGCCGTCCTACACAAAATCCAATAGCCCCACATTAAAAATATTTTCATACTTGTATATTATCATGCAAGGAAGTTGTTACCGATCTGCAGCAGTAGTATATATCTTCTGGGAAACAAGATCTGGTGTGAGCAAAAAACATATTCCTACATATTCATCTCGTGGCTGACATATGCCAGTGTATTGTGGTCAGCAGATGTGAGCTCGTGGATATATAATTATTAAGGTCTGGTGGACTATTTAATAAATAAGATCTCCTTAAAAAGAGAACTAATCTATAATTAGTGAAGTCCTTCCCAATTCCTATGCAACATCATTTATTGTTGCGTATAATTTCAAAGTGTAATCAGTTCTAGTAATCCACTCCACTATTCTACCTTAAAATGAACTATTGTTATTATTGGTATTATTTTTGGTGTTAATAGATACTTTAAGCATTAGATTGTCCCTAGCTAAACGTGTCCCTGAAGTCTTAAATTCTTACCAATAAAGCGAATACTTGTCCGATCATCATCATCGTTCAAGTCTTATCCAAACTATACGGTTATGAATCTTTTTTTGCCATTTGTTCTGATCAGTGACCATATCCAAACATTTTGCTTAATGATAATTTATTATAGCACTCATTAAATAGAGTTGTCAATGGATTGAGTCTGGTTCAAGAATAAAGGTTCAAAACTGATTATTAACCGCTTCTATATATAAAATAAACCTAGAATTGAACCAATTATTAATTGAGATAATTGGATCTGGTTATATTTGATAAAACAAGTATTTTAATCAAGATTATCTTATATACCTTCTATAAAATTTATTCTTTTAACATAAAATATAACAAAAATTATAAATAACCAGAAATCAGTCTTGACCCAATTATTAATTATTAATAACATTATTCATAAGGGTCTTAACCGGTATGTGAAACAGAAAAAAAACAGTCTTGACCCAATTATAATCGAGGCACAAAACTCAAAATTAAAACCATTATAATTGGTTCAACCGGTTTGGTTATATCAAGTAAACCAAACCCATCGAATGTATGATAATAATAAATATTCAAATTTGTCTTATTGCATGCTTTAAAATATCATCCTTTTCCTTGGCAATAACATGTATGCATTTGATACATTTAACATATTGTATATATATTAAAAAATGAATGAACTATATTTCCCTTACATATTGACACTTCATATGACAAAAAAAAAAAAAGCATGCCCTCAAAATCACCATGGCATGCACCGCACATCCACTGGATTTGGATCTGGTCCTAAACCCAGGGTCCCAACTCCCAACAGCCTTACAGCTGTACATCGGAAACATCTTGCCCTGTTGCCCATGATAGGGTATTGGGATATGCTTCTCACAGTACATGGATCTACATTCCATTGTGTATTGGGGACATCTCTCATGAATAATAACATATAAGAATGGAGATGTTTCTGATGTACAACTGATACATACTGTGAAGTCGATGTGAGGAGCATATCCAGATTCCACCATAGAGATCTCTTACCAATAAAATGCTCCCAATACTGTTATAAGGGATAAATGTTCTCAATATACAGATGTAGTGGCATGTTGTGACAGTGTCTGGAGAGTTTGTTGGGAGTATATCTAAATTCCTCACCCAATGGTCTTCCAGCCTTGGCTATGGCATTTCTCCATATTAGTAATATGGAGAAATGCCATATTACTTTACTCCTCACCAGAGGGAAGAATCGGAATTTACTCCTCACAAAGTGTACCTCACACTTTTCCCACAGCCCCATCCCACTGTGTATTAGTAATATGTGCATGATAATTATTTTAAATTCCTAAAATACCCTTATTGTTCACACCGCTGTGGAATTTGCAATGGTGGCAATGATTTTGGTATTGTGGTCACCACTACAAGTTCCGGACGGAAAATTGCACTGCCGATGTCAGTGCTTTGCGGGAAGCTTTATGATCCCATCCTCCACTGGTTCTGTTCTCATCCCTCACCTTCCACTGTGATCAGCTAGACATCCCTTTCCAGTCGAACCTACCGCGGAACAGGCAAAAACTGCGACTAGAAACCAGGTGGTGGCGGATTTTACTTTCAAGCACCAAGGGAATGGTTTTACTGATTCCACACTGCAGAGATTAGGGTTCCCGGCCAAGCTATCCGCATGTTTCAGCTTGGTTAGCTCCGGCAGGATTGCCCCGGAAAGTAGGTTTCTAGATAGATATGGGTACGTTAGGACTGGTAACTTACCAAGCTCATGGAAGAGAAAGGCATGAGCTAACCTTTCATCCATGAATGACAAGCTCTGGAGGGGCTGAAGCACTTAGAGGACACAATCAAAGCAGCCTTTCAGAACCTTTCATCCATGAATGACAAACTCTGTAACCCAACTTGTGGCCAGTAGCTCATTCTTCCAGTGGTGATGCTTCTGATTCGTCTCATCACTCAGAAATGGGTGGTGGTGCTCTTGAAGAGGCTCGTCTTCATTACAAATCTTCCATTGCTTCTCTTCATTCTATTATTTCCGCAATTCCCAATTCCTGGAAGGTAAATCAAGAACCCTAGATTCCTTTGATTTCTCTTTCTTCCGAGATACTATTGGCTTCCGTTTCATTTTAGTTGCTTTGGTTATAGCAATAGAGGAATTGCCAAGTAGAAAAACAAATCAAACTTATAAAAAAACTCATTAAATATCTTACGATTCATAAAAACTTGATTACAATATCGTTAACCATCTTCCACTAGTGCTTTGGGAAGCTTTACGGTCTTCATTTTAGTTGGCAATTTTACCGGGGGTTTTTCATCAGTTAGGTTTTATTTTAAAAAATTGATGAATAATGAAAGACAAATTTAATATTTCATTTTTTTTAATTAATGTTACCGCATGCCAATTGTCAGAAAACTTAAGGGTAGCTTAAGATAATATAATATGTAAACAATAAGAGTACGGTTTGTCAATTTCGTGAATAGTATAGATAGTTTAAGAGATTTACCTTACATAATAATACAAAGTATGGAAGATGCTCATGATGTATAGTTGAGACACATTGAGATTGGTGTGAGAAGCATATCCAAACAGACTCCATAAGAAAATGGTGTGGCAAGAACTGCAATAAACCACTCCCTTTACCAACATCATCTCACACCACACATCTCATATATGATGGAACATGTTTTGTTAGCAGAAGATCCCAATTCCCTCAAGATGATTGAGATTTGAGAATGTAGAAGATTGTTGATGAAATGAAGGGTAGCTCTATTCAGATCTGCTACCCACAAGTCTTACCTACACCTACTCAAGTCACACTTACATCAGGAACATCTCCCTATCATGAATGGTAATGTGATACGGGAGATACGTGTTTGGTTCCGTGGGCATTTACGAATAGGTTGTTTATTTGCATTTTTTCACTTTAAACATTTATTTATACTTTTTCAATTTAAACAGTTTTTATTTTAAACATTTCTTGTTTTTATTGTTTGCTTGAGTTTCACTTTAAATATTTTTTATTCTATACCTTATATTAATAACTATTCAGGTGCACCACATCAGTATTTGGTTTCAAGAAACATTGGGATATTAGAAGAAACAAGAATTTGAAGTTTTTACAAATACTTAATACACAAAAATTAAAACATTTCAGTTTTCTTATAAATGATAAAACGAAACGGTTATTTTATTTTGCTTCATATGCAAATGCCAACGCTCATGTAGTGATGGTGTTGTGGCGTTTTATCAATAAATGCCCATGGACAATGTGCACCTGTAGTGACGCGTTGGAAGGATTGAGTAGGGATCAAGTGAGCAGGAGATCGAATCGTGAAGTGAATTTGCCAACGGGGCACGTGTCATCGCTTTGGGGAACTACGTGGCTTGTTCCTTCGATGCGGAATTACGAGAAGCAGAAATTCGATCGCTGAAACTGAAGAAACCGGAATTCCAACTAAACGGATTTCCATTCGCGTCTAGTCTTCCCATTTCACCGGTATGTGATGCTCCCTTCACTTCTACAATTTCCTTCTCTTCAACTTTTCTGTTTCTGTATTTTGTTAAAAGATTCCCTTTTGGATTCTGTATTTTTTTTCCTTTTCGTGTTGAAATTTTTTGTTATTTCTGGGAATTGTTTAGTTTTACATTTTTTAATGAATTGTTTTCTACTGGGTAGTCTGGATCTCGCTTTTAAATACAAATTGGAATTTTGGTAGCTTGGTGAAACTCGAACCGAAGATTTCCCATTCAGAAACTCTGGTCCTTGTTCGCTAGAGAAAAGGTTACTTTGAGTTAGCCCCTTTTATTCTCCATTTTGTTTCTTCCCTATTTTCTGGATTACAATCCTCTTTCTGGTAATTATTCACCAACAGGAGTTTCGTTATCCGTTTTGTCTTGAAAGATTACCAGTTGAGTCAGTGAATTTGAATTTGTTTTGCTAAGGTGGCAATTGGACCCAATTTCTTTAGATGCGTCTAGGGATTCTTCATAATTCACCAGATTGTGCTCTGTTTCTTGAATTATTGTACAAATTGCTTCTGTAATTGGTCTTAAAGAAAATGTAGAAATGTCCATATTTCCTAACTTCGATCCACCTCAATTTTCTTTTCCTTTCTCACTTTGCCTCCGTTTCAAGGAATTGGTGTAAATACTATGACTTTTGTATTATTCGGATGCTGAGTTATAGTTTGCCGGGTCATTGATTAGTCAGATAAAATACGTTGTTTTTACTTCAAGGGATGACTAAGAAATGCTGAAAAACTCACAATTTCCGCAATGTAACTTTAGAATGTTTGCATTATCTCTAGGAGCCCCGCTTGTTGGGTTTCACGTTTTTCTTATGTTGTCTTAAAGATCGAACCTTTTTTTTCTAAGACCAAAATCAGTTTTTTTACAATTAAATTCAAGTGGTTTGAAAATAAATTGCATAAGGAGAGCACTTTTCATTGATGGATTATGTTATGTATAAAGCATGCATGTTGATCCCTCCTCTCATTCGTTCTAAAATAATACTAGAAGCAAGAACTGAGTTTCCGATCAAGCTCTGCATAAAGATAAAGCATAGAAGGAGAATACATTCGGTGGTGTTTTTCAAGTTCACTGTACAGGAAACACGCCAACTAGTTAGTCTTTGAGTTTTATTTGTTTCTTGCACACCTGCACTGTTTCCTGGGTGACCATGGGTTCATTTCGATATGGTTTTAGCTGTGTAGACCTCTTTCTAGTGGAAGTGCAGCAAGTCAATCCAGTTACCTTGATTTCAAAATGCTTCTTCTCTATCTCCATTTTCTCACTGGAGCTTCCGACTCTAAAATCAAGTAGGTCTACCTAGTAATAACATAGCATGTAAATAAAGCTGTCTGAAGCTGGTTTTGTTTGCAGAGAGTTGATTATTCTACCTAGACAGTGCTGTTTCGAAGATGTTAATGATTCTACATTGTTATTATGGTAAAAAATATTAGTATATCATCATGGCTGGGCTGGAAGAGCTGAAAAAGAAGCTTACTCCTTTGTTTGATGCTGAAAAAGGCTTCCCAGGTGGAACAACCTTGAATCTTTGTGAGTCATATATGGTAAGTATGCTTTATTATGGTGACATACAGGGATAAATTTCATTCTAAATTCTTAATACACTTCTTGCTTTTCCAAAGTTGTCAGATGGTGGGACTGTTAACTTATTAAGCAGATCTTGTGGCATTTACAACATCAATGAGCTTGGATTGCAAAAGCGCACATCTGTGCTTATAGATGAAACAGATAATAGTGAGAAGACATACCGATGTGCTTCTCATGAAATGCGTGTATTTGGTGCCATAGGTAGTGGTGCAAGCAGTGTTGTTCAGAGAGCCATCCATATACCCTCTCATAGAATTTTAGCACTAAAGAAGATCAATATCTTTGAGAAGGTTTGGTTCTTCTTGCTTGAACTGTTTTTATTCTTGTCTGTTTGATTTTCCTTGGGTCTTAAATCTGTTTTGAACTTGGTATTTTTCATCTGCAATGTTACGTAAGTAAACTTCTTTGAAGAAATAAAAAATTATTTAGTGTAATGACTGTATGCATGCCTTATTTATAATTGTATGTGTTCCTTTTGATGTACCATCAGATTGGATCTATCAAGTCCAAAACCTGGACCATGCCCAGATATACATAATCCATAATCAAGAAAATAGAGGTTAATGTTATTGAAAAATAAGAGACTAAGAGGAGTTTCTTTTCTTCTTCAGATACCATGATGTTTTATTTTTCTTATACATATGATTCTGTAATGTATAAAAAGGAAAAGAGGCAACAACTTCTTAATGAGATACGGACATTATGTGAAGCACCTTGTTATCAAGGTTTGGTGGAATTCCATGGGGCATTTTATACTCCTGACTCAGGGCAGATAAGTATCGCTTTAGAGTTCATGGATGGAGGGTCCCTTGCAGATGTCTTAAGAGTGCAAAAATGTATACCAGAACCAGTTCTTTCATCTATGGTTCAGAAACTGTTGCATGTAAGTGCCTTCCTTTGCTGTTTTCTTTATTTATTTTTTATTCCATGCACTGCTTCGCTTGATTCACAGCATGCCATAGCATTTTACAGTTTGTGTGTCATTTGTCAAGGGATTAAGCTACTTGCATGGAGTACGACATTTAGTTCACAGAGACATAAAGCCTGCAAATTTGCTCATAAACCTCAAGGGGGAGCCCAAGATCACTGATTTTGGCATTAGTGCTGGTTTAGAGAATTCAATGGCAATGGTTAGTTATGGTTATACTTCTTGCAACTCTATTACTTATTATCATGGCTTATGGATTTGTTGTTTTGAGATGTTTTCTTTCATTTTTATTGCTTCAACTTGATATGAAAAGCAAATACAAAATATTTGATTAACTGATGCGTCAACATGGTTCACCAGTGTGCTACTTTTGTTGGCACTGTAACATACATGTCACCAGAGAGAATTCGAAATGAGAGCTACTCTTATCCAGCTGACATTTGGAGCCTTGGACTAGCTCTATTTGAGTGTGGTACAGGAGAGTTCCCCTATACATCCAATGAAGGACCAGTTAGTCTTATGTTACAGGTGATGCAACAAAACTTCCAATTTTCAGGCTTTACCAATTTGCTATTATGTCTATTAAAGTTTTCAGTAACACCATAACCAACATGACATAACATAATGCTAATTTGCTATCATGTTAATATATGCTATTATGTTACTGGTCATACAAAGTTTTCTTGAAACTAGATATATAGGATGTCATGTTAATATATTATGAAGTACTATCTGGTTGGCAGTGGGCCAATTTTAGATCATACAAAGGCTGGCCTGGTACTGATCCTGTAAGAATCTGGTACAAACTTCATACCCAAGCAAGCCCAACATGTACTGTAACTTCTGAGACCTTATCCAGATCCAACTATAACATTTTGAAGCATCGTAGTATATGTATGTGTTGGCATGGATTTTATAATGCAACCTCTTTCAAATTGAAGAATTTACTATTAAAACCATAATACATCTATATGGTTATGGGATTTTATTATTTTTGAAGCCTTATGATGTCATTGTGTCATTATAACTAAGTATTGCATCGGACAGTTGTATGGCTTTGTCAATGTCTGCTGCCAGAATGGCTAGCAGATTAACTTAGGAAATTACTGCATGCAAGACCATGGTCAGCTATTGAGTTTAGGGAGGGCCTTCAACACGGTTATTGCCATTTTGTGTCTGTGCTACCATGCTTCTCTCTGCATTCCGACATTTATTCCATCTACTTCCATATAGTTGTTATATGGTTTACAAGCTTATGTACTTTATGCTAGATCTTGGATGATCCATCTCCTTCACCAGCAAAATACTCACTTTCTCCAGAATTCTGCTCGTTTATTGACGCTTGCTTGCAGAAGGATCCAGATGCAAGACCAACAGCAGAGCAGGTAAAGCAAAATAATAGATATCACTGCATAAGCAAAATAATAGATATCACTGCATGTGTTATTGATTTGGTTGATAGTTGTATTATATTTTCTAATCCTAAGCATATCATGTAATTACAGTATGGGTTAAACATGGCAATGTTGAGTGACTCCGGATATCCTACCCACGAGAACCCTGCCCATGCCTACCCACAATACACCACCCCCCATGAATTGGGAACATCTCCCCCTGCATAATACTATGCAGAGGATGAGATGTTCTCCATGTGTGGGCGATAAATGTGGGCAGGAGATCCAGACTCATGTTGAGCACGATTGGTCCTTAGGATGTTTGAATTGGTTAAAAGTAATTTAGTTGGATAAGAATTTCCTGGCAAGGGTTTGTATTGTACAGCCATGACCAATTAACGTTAGGAAATACCCTGCTAACTCTTGTTGTGCTGTTGTTTTGTTATTTTTGAAGGATTATAGTTCTGACATTCTAGAAGTTCCAACCCTTTCAATTTTTGTATTTTATTCCAGTGATTTGTTTATTACACAGTATATTTAAGACCATCTTCAATTATCTGATTTGTAAAATGATTCACACTTGACATCTATTGTCTTATTTCCATTTATGTGCTCAATAATATATTTCAGACATTCCTATTATAGAAATTACTCCTTCGTCATCAGGCTATTTACATCCTCTATTCTTTCTTTTTTCTTCATCTTTTTTCCCCTTTTTTGGATAGTGATTGGTAGGTTATTGGGTAGAGAAAGTTCCAAACGCAGGTCTATGGGTTCAATACTTGTGTACTCTACCAAGCAAGTTGGCATCTTAAGAGACAATGCCCTCCTTGTCCCATCTTGCTCATTATGTTATTTATGCAAATATCAATATTTCTTAGAAAAGTAGAGCATATGCTCCTCCTCTAACTGGAAAGCATACAACATTCTTTGTAGCACTGTAGGAAATTTCTGTTTTTATTTGTACATATGTGTGAATCTTAAAGCGTTTCATGACAAGTCTATTTGTGCTTGTATAATTCTTGTTCAGTTACACTTTTGGATTTTGGTATTAACCACCTTTTGCTATTGAATGATTTGCAGCTCCTCTCTCACCCTTTTATTACAAAGTATGAAAATGCAAGAGTAGACCTAGCAGCATTTGTCAAAAGTGTCTTTGATCCAACACAAAGGATGAAAGATTTAGCTGATGTGAGTCTAATACTTTTCTATTGTCCATTGTCCATGAAAATGTTGCCCGTCTATGTAAGTTGGATATAGGCACATATATTGTCACCTTAATGTAGATATAGATGTCAGATATGAGGGCCCAACATTACCAATTTGTTATTATGTCTATTAAAGTTTCCAGTAAATATATATTATCTCCATGCGTGTTAACTTGATATCACCTAAAGCTGAAGATTGATATTGACTTTATGAATCTATTCTTTCACCGACTGACCAGATGCTTACCATCCACTACTATTTACTTTTTGATGGACCTGACGAACTCTGGAACCATATGAAAGGCTTGTATAACGAGTCTTCAACTTTTAGGTAATGAATGATTATCTGTACACATTTCTACACTAGCATTTGTCAAAGAATTAAGGGTTGGTTTTTTTACTCTGGAAATATTAGGCTAGAAAATGTCAAGATGGTGTATCTAGAGATCCAGGTGATCATGAAGCTTTCTTCAATTACTAATAAACACTTTCTTTTTGTTAGCTTCTCAGAGAAGGTACACATAGGCCCAAATAATGTCTTTGCAGCATTGTCAAATCTACGGAGGACATTAACTGGTGACTGCCCCCCTGAAAGACTTGTACATGTTGTGGAAAAACTTCAATGCCGTGCACATGGCCAATATGGCATTGCAATTCGTGTATCAGGGTCTTTAATTATTGGTAATCAGTTCCTTATTTGTGGGCATGGGATGCAGTTAGATGGTATGCCCAATTTTCAAGATATCCCTCCTGATTTAGCAAGCAAACGAATGGGAACGTTTCAGGAGCAGTTCATCATGGAGCCAAGCAGTGTTATTGGACGCTACTTTATTGCCAAGCAAGAACTGTATATAATTCAATAGAAAACTATCAGTGGCCATCTCTTTCCTTCCAAGGTCAGTGCATCTATTCTTTATTTGCATTTACAACTTTCTTGTTTAATACTGAAATCGGTACTCTTTACAATGAATTAAGTCATGTATTAGTTTTGTTGATCATGATCATCATTATTCATCAACCAAGCCTTGTGGCCCTTATCCCAACTATATGGGGTCGGCTACAGAAATCCGGTTTTATCATTCCTTCTTTTTAATGTAATATCCATTGTTAAATTATTGGCGCTCAAATCATTTCTTAAATTATTAGTCTTGTTGATGTGGCATATATTTTGCGTGAAGGCCTTCCTGCACCAAGGAAAATTTGCTCCTGAATTCAGGGTGCTCTTCACAAATATCTGTTGCCAGTATTTATCACTTATAAAGCTCTCCGTTTGTGAGAAGTAGATACACGATTCACAAGAAAGATCAAGGCTATGGATTGGGTTAGAGAAAAGGTGCCATGTGAAGTGTCATGAATGCCAGCCAAACTAACTGATTATGAATCAAACAGTATTGAATTTGAAGTACAGGTCAGATGTGCTTGCAAATGGTATCCAGCTTCATATCTCTCCTTTGTCAGTTCGATTATTACTCGATCAAGTATCCATTCAAGTTCCAAGCTGAATTGAAAACTCAAGTTTCTGAATTTGCATAGCCATAGAATTGTACTGATGTGCTGAAATATTTTAGGACTAATTCCAGCAAATCACGAATATCTTTTGCAAATTGTTCCTGTGCGCGTGCTAATTCCTACAGATCAACACAAACTACATACTTGGCAGCGTTGAGAAAAGGTGAAGCTCTCTAATATGATCATTGATATCAGCTAGCGATCTACACTTCCTAATTACACATCCCCGGGCACTGTTTATTACACTGCTCAGACAATGGGACTGAACTCAACGCAAAAATATTCAGAATAATCTCATTTGACATCTCCAACTCCAAGTCGATACAGGATTTAGACACCTTAGGCTCCATTTCTATTGGTTGCAGCCTGAGGTGACGGATAAGTAGCAAAGGGCGTTAAGTGAGTGGCGGGAATGGGATCCCGCTGTTCAGAGACTACGTGCTTACAGAAAAAAAAAAAAAAAAAAAAAAAAAAAAAAAAAGGGCAAGTAGGATTTTTGACCAGCCATACAAACTGATATGGAACAGAGCAGCTGGTGGTCTGTTCCGAATGACTGAATGGATGGGCAGTTTTACTCTGTTTATTGATCATGCCTCAAACTATCTGGCGAAACTTTGGGCCATTAAAACAAGCCTCACCATTGCTTGGAACCGCAGATACCGCAAGATGGTGGAGTCAACTCGTCCTCATCAATTTAAAATGATGAAAAATGGAAACGACGGTAGCTGGATGAAGTTCGTGTTATCATTAATAGACTGGGATATCCTGCTACAGCGTTTTTACAGAGGCTAATAGAGGAGCTGATTCCGTGGCCAATTTGATGTGGAGAACTCGTAGAGATTCCAAGTTTTAGTTCGCCTCTTTCTGGGATAAAATCTAGGGAAAATTCCCGGTATTTTGGGCCTAATGTCACTTTGGTCCCCAAACTTTAAAATGTGACAATTCAGTACTCAAACTTTTAAAACGTTTCAATTTAGTAATTATCATTTTAAGTGGTATTTGAAAAGATAGAAATGCTCTTTGAGTGTTATCTAATTTGCTTTATTAACTTTTCAAACGTTAACAAAAATGAACAGTCTCAAATTATATTCTTTTCTATTCAAGAAAATTGGGGTCATATCTTAGTGGGCATTTTGGTGATTCCAACTTTTTTGAATAAAAGAGACAAGGATTTGGGTTTGTTTATTTTTTGTCAACATTTGGATAGTTGATAAAGAAAATCAGATGACACTCAAAGGGCATTTGTGTCTTTTCAAATAACTCTTAACAGCTGGTTAATGGTAGGTACTAAATTGAAACGTTTTGAAAGTTCGGGTGTTGAATTGTCACGTTTTAAAGTTTGGGGACCAAAGTGACATTAGGCCCAAAATACAGGGTACTAATTAGAATTTTCCCTAAAATTTATTTTCCTTGACTAATATTTTGGAGCTTCTACTTGTTTTTTGCTTGTTTTTATTGGATTTTTGAAAAATCAAGAGTCACGTGATGCCATATGCAAATGAAGATGATGGGCAACTAAGAAGTCATCATTCATTATATTTCAAAAAGTTTAGGGATACTTTAAGGCCTATTTTCTTTCTTGGGAAGTTACTTATCTAGTTATAAGTGCATTTATCCATGTTCTTTTATTTCCCAAATAAACAAGATAATGATTTTTTAATTATAAAAAATCATTATTAAAAGGGGTAATTTTGTCCTATCTAAGTGCTGGCAACTTTTTTTTTATGTTGGAAAGTTATTTAGCAACCTAGGAGATGGATACGACTTATCTGGGTAGGTGGTACTCAAAAAAAATAAATTTTCCATGGGCTCACATAAATCTAAAAAAACATAGTTATTAACTTTCCCCATTCTCAAAGGGCCCCTAGTACTAATCAGAAATCTCAGAGATTCTTTAAATAACTTATCCTAGAAATAATGAAGGGTGGAGGTAAGGTTTTTTCACTTAAGGCTCATCTTAGAAAGAGTATAAATACAAATTTGTACAATACAAAATACAAGGGTTTGCACTCTACATATTTGTATTTGTACTCTTTGCAAATTGAGCCTTTGTGATATCAGGATCTTTTACCCACAAAAATCCTTCCCGCCATACCAACCCATAGGACGATAGAGATGCACATTGGGATCGTCTCCCCATGAATGGTAACATGCAAATATGGATGTGTGGCAAGGTATGGATAAGAGATCGGAACACAATGCTTTAGGATCTATCTCCTCTCATTGTTTATACATAATTTAATTTTTTTATTAAAAGGACAAAGATAACTATCTCGCTAATATTCTTCAACTAAAACATCCCCCAACCCCACCAAATCATGCCCACTGTCTAAAAGCCTTGTCCCAACTATATAGAATCGCATATATGAATCTTGCTTCGCCATTACATTTTGTCAAGTGTCATCTCTCTTGACTGCATATCTAAATTATAGCCAATTCTATGAAATGGTGATATGATTCTTTAACATTATTTTCAACCTGATCAAATGAGATGTTTTTTTTTTTTTAAGTAAATGGCTACTGAACCGGCACCTACGTACTAACACGGTTCGACCTAACCAACCAAGAATTGTTTTGAAGTACTGGAAACCTGAAAGAAAAGACCGAGTCCAGATCTCATACCCACGTCTAACCACAGCACACTACCCCCGTAAATTTGCAACATCTCCCCCTGTTAACGGTTGTCAAACCTCTACTGCTCTACTGTCTACACCGCAATCCAACTGTTAACGGTTGAACAAGGACTGTGATTCGAATTTATTAGTACCTACTAGCGACTAGAGTGGTTGAATTCGTTCAATTCGTCTTCGTCGCAACCGAGGAAATCAACACAAAAAAAACGCCATGAGAACTCTGTCGAATCCAAACCCTAATGTCTCCTTCATTCCTACAATTCACACCTATGGACCCCGACATGTAACGAATTTACCAAACCAAATCTCTTTTCCATCTCTTGTAAACGACCGCAACTGTTTGATTCAACACAAGAAGAAATTGATTGTAAAAGCCGCATTGGATTCTGCAACCATCGATCAGTTGGGACTTCCAGAATCCGATCTTCGAAATCCTGCCATATCTACTTCGTATCGCAGTTCCAAGATCCCGAAGCCGAATCAGACTCTATTGGAAGCTCAATCTAGGATATGTACGGGTCCGACACAGACAAGGCCTCTTGGAGAAGAACAGGCGAACAAGGTCTTGGAGACAATCCTCAGATCAGGTCTGTTTCTCCTTCCTCTTTTCCCTGTCCTCTCCCCTCACCCTCAGGACGATATGTCGTCATTGTTATGTAGTCTTGTTTCGGGATATCTGCTCTCAATTCTATTATTTACCGTGAACAATACATGAAGAACGCGATTCAATAGAGGTACACGTACTCATATGCCTGGTTGATGACTTGATGTTTTTCTGTTTATTATTGTTATTGTTGTTATTTTCTGTTTAAGCTTTTCCAAGGTGACTATGTTATTGTTCTTAAAATAGTAGAAGAGGTTGAATTGAATCCAGTCAAATCATGAATCGTATCATAAATCATAAAATTATTTCATTTTTGTAAATTGTCAAAAGAAGAAAATACAAACTAAAAATTTAACTATATGGAAACATCACTGTAGGCCATTTTCAATCCACATCCACCAAGGTAACTAACACAACGAAGTTTACCACTCGTAAAGTGTAAGATTATATTGTCAAGTTCCACTTTAAAATCAATTATATATAAAGTGGCTCATTCACCTACGTATATATGATGGGAAGTAAAATCAAAAGATTTTTAAATAGATTTTATGTAACGCAAATAAGTATTATTATAGTTTCTACCAAAAAATAAGTATTATCGTAGTAAGGGTTTTAAATGGGAATCAGCCAATCATCTGTTGATTTTTTGCCATTTCTCTTATGCTATCTGGGTGCATTTCATTAGGCTGTTTTAGAGTCCATGGTTGCTTCCTAAGTTCCTAGAAATATCCCTAGTCTCTTTGCTTCCTGACCTAAAAGGGTAGCTCATCTATGACGGTTGGTGAGGCAGAATTCCTCATGGTTCGCTGGGCCTTTATCAAGCAAGATTTTGCTGGACTCTCTTTTAACAGCTTCAGGGATCAATGGCTCAATATTGTTTTTGAGCCGGATGAACCTAATTCTGAATTGTAACTTCTCTAAGTTGTTTTCTTTTGTGGCGAGGTCCCCTTCCATCTCAAAGGGGCATGCTTTGTAAATATTTTCCAGAGTTCTCTCCTATTATTAATACATCTATTTACCTTTACCTTTCAAAAATATAAATAAAATCTCCTGAAAAAAAAAATAAATGACGAAGTTTAACAATTTCAAATCATAATATTTGAACACTAATTGTAAAATTTTCTCATAGAATGATTCGATTGTAAGATTCAAATTGCGACCTCTGGGATTAATTATTTGAACCTTTAATCCTATCATAAATCATAAGATCTTGACAGCTGTTGCTGTGTACTACTAATTAGCTCCAAGGAGAATTTGGAAGATGTATCCTACTGGAGTTTATTCATACAAAGCTTTGATGGGAATCATAGGATTATGTATGTCTTGTACCTATTATTTTATTGATTTTTTTGGATATTGCTTGTCATTTTTGCCATTAAGTAGGTGTTTAAACTTAGGATGGGTTTAGAGAGGTCCGATATAACATCTAGCAATATGAGAAAGGAAACTAGAATTTCATTTGCTTGTTATTGAGTTACTTTATGATGTTAAGAATTTAACACTTATGTTTGAATTTTGAAAACATTGTGCTATTTTATATTCAAGATCAATGTTGGTTGATTTTTTAACATTTTTAGTTTATGGCTTCTTAGCAAGGGGAGAACTCAAAGATGAAGAGGAAGTTTCTAAAGCACAGCTGGGGGCCTTTTTTGCTGCTATGACAATCCGAGCAAATGCCTTTCCTGAGGCTACCCAATGGAGTGAAGGGGAAAGACGTGCAATGGACAAATTTTGGCCACTTTTAGTTCGGGCCCTTCCATCGGATATAATTTTCCTAGCAGATCCTGAAGGATCAATAATGGGTAGTTCAATTGGACCCCAATATATTGGTAGTGGAACTACTGAAATGAGAATGGTTGGTGCGCTGAGGGAGGTTTTGGCAGGAGGTCATCTTGGATATGAGGAGGTCCAAGGTGTTCTTAGAGATGTTATCCCATTGGGCTTGGATAAACAGGAATCGGGAAGAGTGAATGATGCATTGCTTTCAGCATTTCTGATAGGTCAACGCATGAACAGAGAAACAGATCGTGAACTTAAAGCATACTGCCTTGCCTTTGATGATGAGCTTGGTAATGACTCACAAGTCACAACCTTTAGTTGGTATATGCCTAATTGTTTTTGTTGTGTTCTGAAATTCATATTTGTGTAGTGTAGAGACACTTGAATGTTGAATCATGAATTGTATTTTAAAATTTAAGATTACTTATGTACCTAAAACAATATATTTACCACTTGTACACTAGAAGCTTAAGATGATATAAACAAGTTCAACTTGAAAGTCAGCTAATCCACATGCAATAGCTCTTTAACCTACATATGATGGAAAATAAACTCAATATGGTTTCTAAAAGGTCATAAATAACATAAACAAATCATTTTCTAGTAAGGTCTTTAAAACAAGTTTCCTTGGAAAAGATAAAAAGAAACAAAAAATGACAAAGTAGAGAAGTAAGTCTCTATTGAATTGATTTGAATTGCATGGATTGTGTAGATCATAAGATTTATGAATTGAGTCATAGGATTCATTCCAACGATAATCATAATATTTTGCAGAAAAAGGATTCAGACATAAAATTTAAATTGCAACCCTTTGGTTTCATGATTCAAATTGTGAATTGTATCATAAATTGTAAGATTTTGACAACTATGCTTTTGTACTCTTCTAATTTTTAGGCCATGTCTCGTGGTAACTAACTTAAAAGTGGCTTTCATTGCTTTGAATCTGCAAGAGTATGTATAGTTTTGAGACTTCTTTGATTTACCTTTCGTTTTTATAATAGTTCTTTTGAGTAAAGATTATCAAATTCTGTTTATGTATTGAAAGAAGAAGCTATTAACCTCTAATTATTTGTGCAAATTGTCTTAGGATTTCTTGTCAAAGCATGCTTATGGTTTCATGTATCACAATGTTGTATGTGCATTAATTTAAAATATTTTTTTTTATTATAGAGCACTGAAACCAGAAAGAGACAGTTGATCTCAAGTTCGCATTCATTATTTTTGCCATCACAATCCTGTTTGTAACACTAGATAATTGAGTAACTAATAATTAAATGTTGATCTAAATACCAACAAATTGTAAACTTCATTATCACAAATGTCAAAAAAAAAAAACTTTCAGTGATAACCAACAATGTATTCTTATGCAATGTATCAGGTTCTCCTCCAGTGGCTGATGTTAGATCTTTAACTCACTATGGTGAGACTTACGATGGAAACACTCGATACTTCAGGAGCACATTGTTTGTTGCTGCAGTGAGAGCCTGTTATGCAGAATCTTCTCTGCTCCATGGTGTTGACTGGATTCCACCAAAGGTCGGCCATTGATTAATTTAAGTTCTGCAGTCAGTTGAATATTTTCTTACTCTTCAAGTATTGAATGGTATTTATACTTCATTATCCACGTTGTTATCAGTAACAATCTTTCTATCTTCATTTCTGGAATCTCTGAAATTTTGTGCCATTAAGGTTTTCAGGGGGGCATAACTGAAGAACAAATGCTTAAGTTCATGGGAGCAAATACCCATTTATCTCCAATGCAGGCAAAAGAACTTCTTGAGGTGCATCTACTCTTTTCACATGCATTTCAACCATCTTCATCATCATGCTTATTCTTTTTTTAATCAATATCATCATGCTTATTCTTCACTTCCTCGTGTTGTCCTTAACCAGATTTCTTAAATTTTACTTCAGGATAAAGATCTTGGTTTTGCATACATAAGTCTACGTGAAGCTCGCCCATCCTTGTATGGACATCTTTCCATCTTCAACCTTAATTCTTTTCTGAACACATAGCATTTATCAACTTTTTATCTCCTATGATTTCTTATTGATAAATTTTCTGATATCAAATTAACAACATAAGTGTTCCTGAATGCACAAAGATAAGATTTTTAAGGATAATTTTTTAATTAAAAGAAAAGAAAGATAATGTTGTAATGTATTCCTGATCAAACAACTAATATTGTCATAAGTTTCTCACAAACTTGTATGACAAAATGATCTTTAGATAACTATTCTTAGGGTTCAGAAGATCTATATCATTCCAAGCTCCAATCTATTGTAAATGTATTTAAGGGCAAAGCGTGCAATTTCATTGCTCTATAAAATATTTAAGCTCAATAGCCCAATTTCAGGATTTAACGAGCAGGTTTTCAGAAATGATTTTTCAACATCAACAATCTCCTTCATATGACTTCCACATTGAGATGAACCCATGATCAGAAAGGAACAGAAAAAATCTCAAATAAATGGTTTTGCCTAAATTATATTCTTGATCCTTCTGGACATAATCCCTCTTGTTGTGTTTATGTTCTGAAAAAAACTGCAGACCCAAACATGTCTTCTTCTGTTCATTATCACTTTGAAGATCTTAACCTAATGGTCCATGTAATTCACACCAAACTGTTGTGTCTAATTAATTTGGGTTTTGTGAGGAGGATATTGATAATTTTATATAAAAGACTTCATTCTTTTTTTTTTTTTTATGTTTTGATAGGTAACACAATTAGAAACCTTATTGATAATAAAAAAAATAGTGTACAAATAAATAATATCAATAACCACTTGGGAATCACACTCCATGTCCAATGGTCATTCATCATTGTAGCTCATATTTTTAAGGATAGTAGCCCTCAATGTGTCAACCTCTCTTGTAGGCCTTCAGGGCCCTGAATAAGCCAGAACATCATCTCCCTCAAATCTTAAGAGCTTTACCAATGTATAGCAGAATTTGCAAGTTTGAGGACTAAGAAGAAGTCATTTAAACTGGAGCAAATTAGCTGAGTTGGCCCAGCTCTATGTACAACATAGTTGTCAAGGCAATACCTAGGCAACAAGGCGCCCTTGGAGGCTCGCCTCGCCTAATTGCCAAGCAGTTTTGTATATTGTGTTATAAAATACATTTATATTCTTAATTTTTTTATATTATACTTGTAAAATGGACATTATTAAACTAAAAATTCATTGTGTGTTTATATACATTGCTAAATGCCATATTGAACCCTCAAAGACTTCAAAACCTGAACCAATAAGTAACAACTTAAAATTTTGTCTGATACACCTAAACTAAAATGTTGTCTTGAACTATAACAAAAATAGGGGTTCAGCCCCTATATTTTTTGAAATTTCTTTTCTTTCTTCTTTTTCTTCTCATGAATATGTTGATTTTCTATACTTTTATATTAAGTTCATACTTTTCTTATGAAAATTATGGATAATTATTAAGGAAATATGATTATGGAACCTAGGGAACTACCCTAGGGTCCCAAAATATGGGTTCAAGAGGTTCTTTATTTTTTCTTTTCCACATCCTTTTTTAATATAGTTCACACCTTGTATAATTTTCTCCATTATCTTTATTATAATTGAATATGGTATGCAATACCAGTCAAAAAATAATATTTTAATAATAATAATGATGATGGTGCCTTCTTTTCTTTATAGGGGCATTTGCCTCTTCTAGTGTCTTCCTTTGTCATTCCTGATTCCATTTGTCTTTCTTCTGTTGAATGAGAGTAAAATTGTGGTACTAATCCTCATTCACGTTGGCTCTTCTTGCTCAGACATTATGTATTCTGAAGTTTTTGACCTCCTTCCTTTTGTTGAATAAGATATATGGTAGCTGATGGATTTAAATATGATCACTTACCAGACAATCTTCTAGGACTATTTGTCGATATATATAGTTCTCTTACAAGATGTTTTGATTTTACATGGGAAACAAGTTATAACTACTTCTGACGGGGCATTAGCAACTATCACTGCCCAATGTATTTTTAAGATTATCAACTTGGGGCACAACCTACCATATTCTAAATAAAAATACAGAAAGAAGCAACTTACGATGGAAAAATATTTTATGAATACAAGATCAACATACACGTCTTTAACAACCCTGATGTTACTTTTGCTGTTTTGCAGATATTCATTAATAGGCTTGAGGGAGCACATAAAAAAACGCCCACCATTAGCAACAACTGAAAAGGTTCAGCAATTTGTTAGGGTGAGTTATTTAAATTAAATTTTTATTTTACTGGCCTCTGCTTATGTCCTTATTACTCCTACACAATATAAACAGTATGACTGTATGAGCCATTTTCAGAAGAAGACATTGTGATCCTATTTTGGAACCAGTTATCATTGTCATACCC
Organism: Nelumbo lutea; assembly: GCF_056320005.1. Taxonomy (NCBI): domain Eukaryota; kingdom Viridiplantae; phylum Streptophyta; class Magnoliopsida; order Proteales; family Nelumbonaceae; genus Nelumbo; species Nelumbo lutea. The sequence continues at coordinate 9,513,425 of NC_142687.1, forward strand.
TTCTATTACTATTAGAAATAACTTGTAGGACAAAACTTCATTCAGAATGCTTCCTAAAAGAAATGCTGAAAATGTGTTGATTTATTAACAGGCCCGTGGGAAAGAAGCTATTGTTACTGGATTTTATCATGAAGGTTATGAGGATTTTCTTTTAATGCTTATGAGAAGAAGAGGTGTTCATTCTGGTTTGGTGGTGAAGGTCCACACTCCACACTTTGCACTATACTAATTTTTAGTTACAGAACTCTACTGGTTCCTTGTTTTGATTGTCCATGCTTTTAGAAAATTGCTTAGGTGTAAGGATAAAGTTATGTGCATTTTCAATTATAGATGGTTGTACGCCTGCAGTTGAATTTTACTCCTTAGTACCTGTAGGATTCCAACTATTCGTGTTTTCTTCTAATGTGTCACTGGTGTAGGGTGAGGAAGGTGCATTATCAATGACAACAAGACTACGATCAGTACATTTGTCAAAAGGTCTTCCTGTAAACTACTGCTCCGGGTTCCGTTCACTTAGTAAGGAATCTATATCTGATGTTGATGGTATATATCTGAGTTGTTTTCCATTCATTTTCTCTCTCCTTTTTTTCTCTTTTATTTTTTCTCTCTTTTCCTGTTAGAGAGAGAAATGTTGAGTTATTGGTTTAAGAGAAACGTTAAGAGTCATTATTTATATGTTGCAGGTATTTCACGTGAGACTTTCAAAATTGAGGTTAATGCTAAGGACTATGGTTTTGAACCCACAGATACTCCAAGAACTGACAGATCAGTAAGTTTCATTGACATTCCTTTGATGATTCTCCTCGTTCTTGGAACAAAATATTCAAACTTGCTTCTAATTGAACTCATGAGTTGTGAACATTTTTCTATGTTAATTCATCTAATTATTGCAAAACGATATCTTTATTTATGAGATGCAAGATGGAAGTTTTCTAAAAAAAAAGATACAGTATAAAAGCTTCTGTTTCTTTAAACCAAGTAACACCCTGAACTTTGATCATTTTGACTTGCTTGGGCATGATTCTCAAGTGCTTAGTCCGGTGAGAAATTTGGAAGAGTTTACAGTTTCTCTGCCCATTCAGTAACAATTCCATGTTCCTGTTAATGCCATTATTCTTTTCTTTTTATTTTAATATAACCCTTTTGACATCTTTCCCTTTTACCTTTAGTTCCATGAGGTTTACTAACAGTGGAGTGTGTTTTGCCCCTTTTTGAATTTAGATTATGAGGAATATTGAGTTGGGTTTAGCTGCACTTCGTGGCGAAAAAGGTCCAGCTTATGACCGGATTGTCTTGAATGCTGGAATGGTGGACCACTTGTTGGGATGTGATGGTGCGGATGACATAAACTCAGCGTTGGACAGAGCTAGAGAGGCCATAGACAGCGGCAAGGCCCTAATTAGGCTCTTGAACTATATAAGGATCTCTCATAAAGTGAAGTAAACAAGATCCTAGCGCTGCTCTTCCTTCTTTGTTTATGACATAGGGTTGTATTCATGAGATGATTACTAACTCAAAAAAAAAGAGAGGAAAACAGGAACAAAGAGAAACGGAAATAAAACAAAGGGTAGGAGTAGAAGAGATGGCTTTATTGTTTTCGTTTTTAAAAATTTGTGAACAGGTTAGATATTTGCAAATTCTCCATTTTTTTTCTTTTGTTTTTTTCCCTCCCAGGACGCATTTCTACATTATGTAACTTAATGACATTTTTCTTTTTGGATTGAAACTCCCTCACGTGTATTAACTTTTCGATTTAAAAGAATTCCCTGAAATGAGAGGTTGTGACCATTGACTCAACATGTTGAATTAGGGAGAAATTTAATGCGTTTTAAGAGAGCCCCTGGTTCTATGATCTGGTCACTTGGTCATCAAAATCTCCATCTACTATTCTCAGGTGTAAATGTCCGTCATCTTATTGAAAGGGCATTCCCTTTAATTCATTTTCTTTTCTTTTCTGTTTTATGCTAACAGCAGATCAATGAGAATATATTTATGATGTAATGCGATGGGAGAAAAGAATGAGCGTCCATGCAAAGGGACATATCTGTATCATGATTTGTGATGGTTTTAGACGTCCATGTGTAAGCAAGCAATGACCAAGACAGCCTTCACTTGTTCAAGAACAAAGAGATAATCACCCATATGGTTGAACAATTGTAACTTAACAATGGTTGGCCGTATGGGCAGCTATTTTCCTGGCCCTGATCTATAGCTCAGATGATGGTCCTATAGCTAGGGTCGGCTAAGCCCTCTATAGAAATCTAGGCCCAGCCCGATCCTAACTCAGTGCTGGGTCTCCCGACCATCCATTTTCTCTCCTACTCTGAGGCTCTGAGCTGGATTGGCTGCATGTATCGGATTAACAAAGATTTGGTGATCCTATCTAATTAACTAATTAGCATTTTACGCCTATCTACCACCCTTCATTCCCTACCTCAGAAAGCAAAAATACACTAGAAAAAACAACAGAAAAAGAACAAGAATCGAATCCAAACTATTGGTGACAAATAATACGAGTTAAATTACTTTGTACAAGCTCCTCAGTCTGCTATATTTTTTAATTCCCATTTTGAAGTTGATATGAAATCATGATCATGTTTGCCTTGTCAGAAGGCAGGAATTGTATGTAAATCATGTCCAACTTAAACCAGGCATTTTTCGAAGCCCTCCTTCCATCATATCATCTCTCAAGTTCTTCGCATCATTCCACCTCCCATTACTGGCATATATGTTAGAAAGCACGACTCTATAAGTACTTGTCTGGTGCAATATCAAAAAGCAGATGGGCTACAACTTCTAATTCATAATTCCCGTAAACCTCAGAGCAAGACAACAGTGCACCCCAAACGCCAAAATTTGCTAATCCCGGAAAAGACTGGATTAACTGAATAAGCTTTTTCAAACTCTCCAGCAATCCCAAGAAGCTTCACCATGTATACATAATGCTCTATACTAGGTTCAATGTTAAATTCGTTTTCCATTCTCAGATCCCAGCCATTATAAAGAAGGCCCAGCATGGCAGCATGTAAAAAGTGGATTAGTCAGGTTGAAATCCTTCTTCCAGCATCTCGTTAATCATATGGCAAGTCCATTTGAACCGAGACCGGAAATTACAGAATTATAGGCAATGATGTTTCTTTTAGACATAGCTTTGAAAACCCGAAATTCATACCCAGCAAACCAGACTTTGCATAATGTCTACCAGAGCAGAGGAAACCATGACTTCTAACTCGAATCCATGCCGTACATAACCATGGATCTCCCTGCCAGGTCCCACCATTGCCAACCAAGCACAAACTGCTAGTGCGCTGGCAATTGAAATAGCATTTACTCTTTAACCCTTTTAGATTCATTTCCCTGAACAATAACAGGGCTTCTTCACAAGCTCCAGATTGAACGAGTCCAGTTATCAGAGCAGACCATTGAACCAAATCAGGCTTTGACTATTAAAAGCTCTATAAGCAGAACTCAAACAACCACACCTCGAGTACATAGTCACAAATGCACTTTCTGCAATTCTCTTCCACTTAAATGTTTTATTGACCATGGTTTTCAGTTCCTGCTGATAGGCCCAGGCAATGGAAGCTAAAAGAAATCAAAGAATGCTTTATGCACTCATGGCCCGAGGACCAGTTGAACACGGATGAGATTTAACATTTTGTTTAGCTACAAAAGGACTCGTCACCCATTGACAGAATGCTAGGGAATCACAAGTATCAAACCCAAATCACCTTTCAAGTATGTAGAAAAGGTGGTTGAGGATTAAATAAAGACCAGATAGCAGAGACAAGTGTACAAAAAATAAATTTGGATAGGACGACCCTTCATCTAGGTTGACGACACCCTTTAAGCCCATCAGTTAATAGCCAAATAATCCGCCTGTACATATTAAATACAATCTGCAAAATCAAAGACCTATAAGCTTTACCATTTTGTATGTTAGCAAACTTCAAAAAAAAAAAAATTGTCAAGTAATTAAAGATTAAATAAAGAACTCACTCTAAATTATCTGCAAAGGACTTGCCCATTTCAATACGAAGCGATCCATATTAATTCTTATCTTCTTTGCATTGTATCAGGAAACCCAACTGTAGTACCCCCTTTTCTAAGATTCATGAAGCTGCTACAAAGTAATCTCTGATTGTTCTTCTTTTCAAGGATGAAGGTGGGTTCAGGACAGAAGATGGGCTCTTCAGTGCAGCTTCCGGAGTCTTTTCCATCTCTGGTTCTTCATTCGAAAATGAACTTGATGGAAATTTTTTCTTCAGGGATTCAGGTGTACTGATTTCAGGCATACTGATTTGATCATGTGAAGTGTTCCCGATTAAGGCTTCTTCTGAAGGACCTCTGACAGTCTTCGTGGAACACATTGAACTTTCTTCCTTGAACAGATTTCGGCACTCCATGCTTGGGATTGCAGTCACTCTCCTTCGAATAGACGTTGGGGATCTTGTAGATGAGTAATAAGCCTGCTGGATATTCCAGACACGAACCTAAAGAGTATATCATAACAAGGAAATTAGACATAATTGGAGAACCTATCAATCAAGAGAATTTTATCTAGCAAACATCATTTTTTTGGAAGATACCAACAGATGCTACTATATATCTAAATCATGCATAACATATTTGTAAAGTGTGGTGCATGCTTACTGTAAAATCATCAGACGAAGTAACTATCTTTCCAACATCTGGACTCCTGCAATCAAATGAAGTGCTGTCCATAAATAACACTTCAGAAAGGAGTACTTGAGAATCTCAGTGCATTATGGTTCAAGTGCATACCAATCCACAGCTGTAATTTCTCCTTCATGGCCATTCAATATGATGGGTCTTGCTTGAGGATTCTTCACCTGATCAAACACAATTTGCCAAATTAAATACAGAACAGGACAAAGCAGAAGACACATCCTTGGTAAATAAATAAAATTAAAACCTGCCAAACGTAAGCATTTCCATCACTAGAGCCACTGAGTATGTGAGTTGCATCTGGGTTGATTGCTGCCTGCCAGTGCATAAATCAGCTAAAGTAAGAAACACTAATACCTCTACAAGGCATATTAATAGTGTTTCATATAATACAAATCTTACCTTGACATAAAATGACTCAATTCTGCTACCAAAGAAAGTTTGCACTGGACCTTTATCAAGCTGAAGCACATTGTACAAGTAGATTCTGACAGATTAAAAAAATCTTGAGAAATTCTTTCATTCAGTAACATGATTGTCTTTACTTCTGGGCATTAATGTCATGAAATGTTTGAAAATACAAGTGTTCCTTAGTGTGAAAGCTAATGACCTTGTAAAGAAAAGGACAAATCAGATGAATCAAAATACCTGTTGTCCATGCAAGAAGCTGAGAGAAATAATCCACTTGAATCCTGGGTCAGGCTAGATATGCCATGTAACCTTCTTTCCTGGAAGGTGAGAAACAGATGACCATAAACTATCAAGATAGAAGCATTTCACTGAAATATATTTATCCTAGGGCAAAGATATTAAATCAAAAACTCAAAAAATGTTTATTATTTTATAAATAGCCATTGTTGGCAAGAGTTAAACCAACCTTTTCAGTTGATGGTTCAGGATGAGGTTGTGCCTGAGTAATTGGGGCTTTAAAGTTGCGAGTATCCCAGAACTTCAGCACGCTAAAATAAACCAAAACAAAAGATAGGTGTAAGTGGGAAAACAGCCAATTATAAGTGTCAAATTTGTAACCCACATAATCTACTAATGAAACATATCGCTTCATGAGAAAATGCCATAAAATTTCATGTGCACCTGTCAACTGCTCCAGCACTAGCTATAGAAATCTCATCTTTGAGATAAAGAACTGACGTAATGCTCATAGAAGCTGCCTGAAAAAAAATTGAAACTCAATAAGCATTAGCATTAAGAGGAGCTAATCTTTCACCAAAAGAAGATGCAGAAACTGACATGCCTTGCCACGCCTGACCCGTTTTCCTTGAGCTGAAACATGAGCCCCTTTCACCATATGAATTGGACTGAATGGTGACAGATGGATTAGAATTTTATGCACATATTAATTTTTCAACCATTTGGCAAAGTAGATAAAGACAAATTTCAAAGAACGGGTTGTAACAAACTACCTTAGGGAGGGCTCTAGACGTCTACATTTTGAACTGGGCTTGCATCTAAGGTCCCAAAGAGCAAAACATCCGTCTCTTGAGCCAGAAACAAGAAGATCTGTTCCAGAAGAAAAAATCAATGCCATTACAGTAGTCTACATCTAAATTCTTTACTGAAGACAGGAATTATTGTGGTCAAATAAGAGTCATGCAGAACAGAAACATTAGCCTACCAAGATTGGAGGGGTGAGAACACAGCGATTTCACACTTCCTGTATGCCCAGTTAGGACATTGACACAACTTCTCTTCTCCACGTCCCATATCTTTATCTGTCAGAAGCACAAAGTTCATTAAAACAGTGTCCTTTGTGGATACACCATAAACATCATATTTTTGCATTATTTTGATACCATTTATTCTAATATCTAGATTATCATTCCAACAGGAACATTTGATGCACCGTTGAAAGTTGAAACATTCATGTACGCGACTTGGTACTTGTGAAGAATGAGATATTATGTTGATGCAACTTGGAGAAAAGATTGCTCTACATATTACAAAACAGATGCAGAGAGAATGTGTGAATCACATTTCACACAGTTGAAATGCTGGATGTTATACCTCTCACAGTTCAAATGGACAAACCACGTTTTCTAACCTTGTTTAAAACACACATTTAATCTTGAACTAGATCTTTCATTTTCCTTTTTGGGGAACTGCCCTAGTCTAGGAACTAAAACCAAATAAACTTCACTCAAATGAGCTTCAACCAGACTACATCAGATGGGAGGGTTGATATATGTTAGATTAACAATTTTTCTAAAGAAGTTAGAGTAGCTTACCGATTGATCCCCTGAAGCTGTCATAATGAAGCTATCATCCTGCCAAAACATAAAACACAACCAATTAGTAACAGAGACACCAAAATTTGCCATTAAAATAACCACAGAAGAGGAAATCCACAGGTAGACTTTACCAGACCCTGCAAATAAGTTCATTCTTTTTGTTTTCTTAAATTCAAAAAGACGAGGATAAGAAGATATACGGTGATAGAAACTTTTTGGACATTTAAACGAAACAAATTTTCTGGAATAGAAAAGTTAGTCTTCGTTGGATGGAACTTTTTGGCCAATATGTGTTAACCAATAGACCCATGGGCTCGTCTCAAGTAATAAGACGGTATCCTCGGAGAAGATTAATTCCAAAGAAGCAAACAAGAAACTCGATACCCCACGCAAATTTTATTATTTGTTATATCATATCAAAGAGAGTAGCAATTATTTAAAAAAATCACTATTTGTTGCCTGTACATTTCGAGTTTTCAACAATGAATGTAATAGCAAGAAACGCAATGCTTTCCACTTTGTAATTAATCCACCGAGAAATAACAACTAAATAGTGTAAACTAACAATGAATCAACATTTGTAACAAAGGATAGAGGTTTTGAAGTACCTTGACCCAGCGTACATCAAAAATGGCATTAGAATGTGCCACCCAATCGCAAACCCTAGCTTCATCTGAACCCAAATTAACAGTAGTTTTATACTCCGAGTGTTGAAAAGAGCGAATAATGAGATAGAGATGAGGCTGGGAAATAAAGAGAGCAATGTACCTGCATTTTCTCGACAGGAGGTTAAAGATGGAAGTTTTCGGCGAGTGTCATAAATGCTAACATACCCATCCTCATCGGAAACGGCGAGAAGATGATAATTCTTACTCGACTGCAAAACCAACAAAATAACATTTCAAATAAGCCTTTACTTCTTTAAGCAGAACTTGTTGAGAACGAGCTCGATTTACCCACTTTACAGAACGAAGCAGCCATTGGAGGATTCACTACGCCATTGTGCTCGATGGACAAAACCCCGGATCCAAAGCTTCCGGGATCTGACGCCAGATCGCCGAGGTGTGGGCGTTTCCGAACTGCATAAATTGGGGACAAATGGGAATTAGTAATTATATATGAGAAAGCTTGATAAAATATAATGGAAAGAAAAGGAAAGAAATGGATATGGTGAAACACCTCTGAATCCATTGAGCTCTCTCATTTTGAGATTTTGAAAGAAAGATGGAGAGTTGGAGCTCGCCATTTGCAGTTCTACCGATCGAGAGAGAGAGAGAGAGAGAGAGAGAGAGATGGTCAGTTTATTTCATGAATAAGTTTTGTCTGACTCTCCTGGCGCCAAAATGACCTGTTTGAGCTGGCGGGAAAATTTTTTAAGTGGATGCGTCGCTGGAGGGAGAAGGGTTCAACGATGACGAAAGTAAAAAGGAAATTTTGGGTGTGTAGGATACGATACGATGATTAGATACTGCGAGTGCGACTCATGGATCAACGTTCAACCGCCCGGTTCAAGTGTAATTTGGCCCGTGACCTCATCAAAATAAATCAGATGTGTGCATTTAGAATATTCCCTCTCGATCCATATAATGCATCACTGCATCTAACAGCGTTAACTTGAAGAGGACGCCGCCGCATCCCATTTTTTAATTTTGAAGCTTTGAAATGGAGAGAAAGAAATACGCCCTTCTGAAAACTGGGATGTGCCCTAATCATCCATAAGGCTGCTTTTCTTTGCCACTAAACACTAGACCGGTGTAAACTTGCACTTCGGTTCGGTTTGGCCCATGTTTGTTTGTGGTGTTTTTGCACACCATATAGAAGAGTAATTACATTCACCGGGAAGTTTACATTGAGATTCGACGAAAAAAGACTCATAAAATCGATGTAAATTCACCCTCCTCCTTTCTATCGAGGTAAAAAATCATCGTACAGAGAAAAACATGCTCTCACACCTCTTTTGCCATTGCAACGGTCTAAATAGGGGTGTAAATGGATTGAATTCAAATCGGATCAAGCAATATCCGAATTCGAATATGATCAATTAAATATTCGAATATTTAATTTAATTATTTTAGATAATTAATAAATATTTTATATATATATATATAATACATAAATATATAAATTATATTAAACATTTAAATATTTTATATATTATATATATAAATTAAATAAGCGATTAAATTTGAATATTTATCGAATCGAAAAAAGTCATATCTGGATTCAAATCCCATTATCTATTTGTTATGAATAAGATATCCCACTGCAATAGTCATAAGCTTTGGCACCCGATCTATACAATCATTGATCTTCTTCCCGTTTTACCCAAGTACACTGACTATTATCCCTCTAAATTAAACACCTTGGTCTGTAGCACCAGATCTGATCAAGGGATGGCCACCGGTCTCAGATCAATCTTCTGTGCATTTTACCTTTTTTTCAAATTGGAAATATATAATGCTGCAATTGCAATGGTGTTTTCTCAATTTTGATATGGGCATTTTCATTTTTTTGCCTTTGCAAATCACTACTGGACATATTGGTTGTCATTTGTTCCTCTCATCCCACTAAACTTGTTACAGGTATCCCAACCCTTTGTACATATTTAGAATGGAGTTTGTGTAAAAACACAGGGGTTTCAACCACAATTTTTTTATTTTTATTTTTTAATTAACAACATTGTATTAATAAAATGAAGAAAAACCTAGATATGGCCAAACAAGACAACTGTGGTAGTATCTTGTTCTGATCGATGTTATGATCATTGTATAATTAGACCCTGTAGTAATTTTATTAAGGTGGCCCATTTTTGAACTTTGGGGTCGAAAGTTACCTTTTATCAAACTCTAGCAAATGATGTATGTTTTTGCCTATAAAGGGCCTTTTATCAAAGTCTGGGGTCGAGAATTGCTATTTATTATTTAGGGTCAAAATTGGCCTTTTCACAATATTAAAACTTAAAAGGTATGTCAGAGCCAAAAATCCAATTATATTTTCGTTTTAAAGAATACATGTGATAAAACACTGTACCTTTACTATTAAACGAGAATTTTGAGTGTGTTTGTTTTTTGTATAAAATAAGAGGAATCAGTTTCTCTCAAATTTCTGACTCTTTTATTTCTCAATCAAACCAGACACAACATTTACATTTACAATTTACAATAGATAGGACTGCTAGTAACGTTGTATCTTTGGACATTTGCCAAATTATATTGGGAAGTAATTACTTATGGAATATGAATACTACTTTTATAAACGAGGGAGAATATTTGGAGACTGCGGTTTTGGATAATTAAAGTTAGATTTGTAATCAAAATAAGCTAAAACGTAAATAGTGATTTTGTAGAAATACAAAATTGGATCTCCTTAAAGCAAAAACTCTGTGCATGTGGCAAATGTTACCTCTCAAAACCCAAATTAGAGGCAATAATATATAATAGGCAGGTCTATCATGGCAGATAATGGCTTTTTAAGTTTAAAAAAAAAAAAAAAACTATGACTTAATCGGAAATATTGTTTGTTGTAGAGAACTGGCACCATGTCTCATAGGACCGCAAATAGATCGGATCGGATATAGGCATTATCTGAATTTGATTTGTTAACATTCGAATCCGAAAATGGATCATATCTATCTAGCGGATTCAAATCAAATTCGGATTATAATCGGATATTAAACAATATAAATAAATTAGACTAAAAATAACTAAAATATTATAATTATTAATAAGATGAGCTAAAAATGACTTTAATAATATATTTTATGAACAAAATGAATTAAAAATTACTTGTATAAAAGTTGAACATATGACAATTTAGTGAAAATATAACATTAAGACCAATTTCAGTGATAGATATAATACCTTTTTAAGTATATATGAACATATATATTTAAATCGAATCAAATTTGATAGGGGTAGATCCATATTTGATCCAATTATAAACAGATCAATTTTGGATCAGGCTTAATAGGATCAAAGTCAAATTCAAAATTGGATGATCGAATACACTTTGCAACCCTAATGTCTCATATTATTCTAATCATATGGGAGGCGAATAACTAATCTCCAGATTCAATTGGGATTAATTATTGATGTAACCGTTTCTGGTCACGTACCAATTTTTTGTGGTGTATCATTTTTTTTTTTTTTGGCTAAGTACCTCGTCACTTGACCTGCTCCCAGGAGAGGATAGTGGAGCTCCCTGGTGGTGAACTGCCTGGGGGAGAGCTATGCCGAGCTCCCTGATGGCGAACTGCCTAAGGAAGAGCTATGTTGAGCTCCTTGGTGGTGATCTACCTTGGTAGACTCGTCATTTGACCTACTCCTAGGCGGCCTGTAACTCAGAGTATGGTGGAGCTCCCTAGTGTAGCGCAACTCGACTGCCCTCTGCATAAGGTGATCTCATCTCCTTTGTAGGCAGCGGGAGCTGAGGGACCCACGAGAACTCCATATTTTCCTCCTCTTTGTAGGCATCGGGAGCTGAGAAACCTACGAGAACTAAACCAGGGGGCCCAGGGTTATTTACCCGACGGGAACTCTCCGATGCCTAAGTTAGCACTCTGATTGTAGAGAGCTTCAAGATTATATTAGAGAAATGAGAGAGCTAGAGAGCAGGGATTACCTCCATTTTTTCATTCTCTCCCATTTGTCTTTGGGGCTCGGAGTCCTTATATAGTGGTGTCCTGTCAAATCAGGTGTAACAGTCTCTGTCATGTCAGGCATAACCGCCTTTGTCTCTCTGCCGCAGCCATTACTGCCAGAGCTGAGGTGGCGGGTGCAGGCGGCTGTTGCAGAGTACGACTATGCCAGTCAAGGGACAACTCTCAGGGCTAGCAGGCACGGCACCGCCTCACAAGAAACGTGGGCGCAGGTCTCCGGATTTGTCAAGTATGCTTGTCAGGCAAGAGATCTTCTTATGATATGCCAAATTGCTCTTCTGTACCGATCTACCCTGCAAGTGGCGAGCTGCCTAGGGGGGAGCTATGCCAAGCTCCCTGAGCTATGCCGAGCTGCTTGTGGCGAGCTCTGCCAAGTTGCCTGTGGTGAGCTATGTCGAGCTGTTTGTAGCGAGCTATTGCAGGCTCTACCGAACTGCTTGTGGCGAGCTATGGCAAGCTATACCGAACTGCCTGTGGCGAGCTATGCCGAGCTGTCCGAGCTGCCCAGTTGTCAAGAGGCTGCACTTGGTTTGCATGAGGTGCCAAGTGTCACAATTTCACTGGAGGGCCAAATCCGCCCTCATCAGTTATAGTAATTACTTTTCTCTGACTTGGACTCTAAAGCACATAATTTCAAATAGGGCATTTTTTTAATTATACTTATGGTTTAACTAATTGACTAAATATATACTTATTGTTTACATATTGTCTTAAAGTACTCTTACTGTTTTTGACAAATAATATGACCATTAAGTGTTGGTAGGAAAAAAAGCAAAATATCGAATTTGCACTCAACTATTCTTTAAAATTTCAAAACAAAACCCAATTGATGAAAACTTTAAAAAAGATAGGAAGTAGATCGATGCTTTTTTTTTTCCGTCTCTATTTTTGGTCTTCATCTCCACCTCCACCTCCGCTTCTGCTTCTGCTTCTATCTTCATTTTGCCTCCACATCTATCTGCATCCTTCTTGCAGAGAAATCACTGCTTGCGGATTTGGATCCCAATGTGGCTTAAGAGATGATTTGGACTCATCTTCTTCACTTATTCACTTTAGTGGATAAAAATATTTCTTAACATGTGATGCAGTACATGATTTAGACCAATTGAGTAAACATTTACAAAGTTGATTTTCGAAGGTCCATCTTAGTACATATAGGGAGATGATGATGTAGCAGAAAACGAAGCTAATAAGTTCTATGCAAATTGGAATCATTCAAAGACATATAAGAAGCAGAGATGACACCACCAACTTAACTTAATAAAATATTCATTGATATAGCATCATCGTAGAATTTCTTTCTTATTTTGTTTTTATCAAGTTGGTTCCATCGCAGAGTTTCTATCTTATTTCGTAATTGCCAAGTTAGCATTATAGCAAGATTTTGAATCTGTATTCAATTAAGACTTTATTTTTGAAGACTTTTAGTAGGATTCTATTATAGAGTAAGTTCTTAAATTGGGATTGTTCAATTAAGACTTTCTTTTTGAAAAATTTTAGTATGATTCTATTATGGAGTGTTTTTATAGAATAAGAAACTTTTTTGTAATAACCATAAAAGGTGTATGACTATATAAAAAGTAGTGAGAAAAATGTTAAAACAAATTTTTATATTGAATTTTCTCCTAATTATTCGATATAGTTAAATTTCTGCTCTTTTCTTTAAACTTTTATCAACATGTTTCGTTTCTATACTGTGCCACCATGTTAATGAACTCCAGCCATGGATCGTCACCCACAAGCATCATGTCTCCTTTTGTTATCGTGCATACAACTTCCCATTTATTCCATGGACAGAGCTTTCCTTTAATCTTGAACATCCCTTGGATTCTCATCCATCGCTCCATGATGTTTTTCGTTGCCATCCGTCGGAAACAACTAACAGTCGTTGGAGAACGCATATCAGATGCGGTGCTATTAAAAATCACAATCTAAATTAAAATGGACTCCAGTCCATCACTTTAGCGCTCAACTCCAAGGCGAGATATTTTAATCCGCCAGAAGCAAGTAATAGTCATTGGAGAACATGTATCAGATACGGTGCCATTAAAATTCACAAGCAAACTTAAAATGGATTTTCTTAACTACTGTGAACGTATAGATTGTCGATCGAGTGCCGACACATCATCGAAAAGCTCACATTCTGATTCACCTACTAACAATTTTGGTCCGAAGGAAAACCCACATGAGCATTTGATATGATGTTCTTTCTTTCTATTTGAAGGCGATTCAGAGCAAGCAGATTTGAGGTACTTCTGCCAGAAACTGCATAAAGATTCATGTGCGAGGATATGCAGTTGGTCGGGCTGTAGACTTGTCTGTGTTGGAAAAGTATGACCAACTTATAAATGAATTGGAGAAGATGTTAGAGATTAAGAGCTCCATCCACGGAATAAATGGGAAGTTGTATACATGGATAACGAAGGAGACATGATGCTTCTGGCTTTGTTTTCTTTTCTCCTTCTGAAAATCGATCAATCACTTCTCTCTTGAGCACCTTGCTCACTTTTCTTCTTTCTTTGTAGCTGTTTCTATTTCTGACAGCCGCGCATCAGATGCTCAGCAATGAAACCACCGGAAAATGTTCTATTTGTTGATGTTGGTGGGACATGAGAAGAGTGGCTTAGAATCGGAAATGAATAGATGGAAAGGAGAGATATGAGAGATAGAAGAAGAATGAGAGGTTTAGAAGACAAAGATACTTAAAAACAGTAAAGGTGGTAGAGCTAAGTCGATTATAAACAGTAAAGGTAGAGCTAAGTCAATTATAGCTAAAGCATAAGAATAGTTTAAGAAATTTATGTATGACTTGACTTTGTTTCAATAAAGTATGAGAAAAGAAAGGACCACAGTTGAATGTAGCATACAATTTCAACCATTTGGTGAGTGGTCGTATGATTCACATTCATGTTAGAAGGGTCCCAATCCCATGTATTGGTTCACCTAATTTCATATTCATATTCTGATGAGTCGTATGATTCACAATGGAGTGCTGAATTATTTTACTATATTTAGCTTCAAAAGAAATATGAAGACATCTCAATTTTCAAGGCAGGCAAGGCAGTAACCCCGGTCAGGTGCAAGGGGAATCAGAGCTCAGAAGAGAGGCGGAGGGGAATAATAAAATTGAGATCTACTCGGGTTCTTTATGGGCGTTGGGGGCCGGACCAAGGTTCCTCTTAAGCTCCGATGCCAGCTGCCTTCATTCTTCCCCAAAATATCCTCATTTCTTTCACATCCCGCTCCGTATATGTTTCCCGGAACCAACTTTCTTGGGTCACCTTGACAGCCGGACAACCACTGCTGCAACCCATTATCGCCACCTTTGGAGGAGGAGGGGGAGAAATAAGAAAGCTAACACATGAACATATTAATATATGTTTCTCAGTCTCAGGCGATAAAACGAAAACATTGACTATATAAAACTTAAAATCTAATATCTATAAATATAACGACTAATATAGGCATTCATGGGTAGATGTAATTCAATCAACCAAGGAAATTAATTTTGCTAAAAGAGGACTACCAGGCGAAGACGAGGAAGCCGAGCTCCCTAAACAAACGCTTATTAGAAGAATGAAAACTGCCAGTAATGAGGCGTTTGAAATTTTTGCCGGAAAACTGCTCATCATCGTGATAGGTTCCTGGCTGCTACTGCTGGTTGTGGTTTCTACTTCGATAATAAAACTTATATAAGGGCCAGGAGCAGGGAGTAGATCAGAATTCAGAAGCCTTGTCATGGGCCTTCTTGGGTGGACTATTAACAAATACTGGTATTTGACTATTTATCGTTCTTTGCTTGACATATGTTGCCATATTTCAATATTATATCAACTTCAGAAAATGTGTCTCTAACTTGGATGGTAATCACGAAACATACCCATGGGCCTCTCTAAAACCATTCGGATTTCTGTAATCTCCACGTAAATATCATTAGCAACTAAAATGGAAATGCCACTCTTTCCCTTCCGAGTTCCGTCTTTTGCAATTGTGCACCTTGGACCTGATTAATCTAATTCAACCCCCAAAAAAAAAGGTTTGGGTCGGGTCTGTTCATGATTAATTAGGGTTGAAAAATATGAATCCACTTAATTTTGGGCAGGGTTAGGATTGAGGCCTTGGGTGTAATCTAACTTTGGGTGCAACCTAATATAAATAAATAATGCTAAAATCAACCAAGTCAAACATTTGAACAACCTAAACCATGTTATTTTGTCCTTGACTCTCTTTACATATAATAATGCTAAAGTCTACCTAATCCATTAATGTCAAGTATAAGAATTAGGTTATACTTGGTTTCCGTGCAAATTTGAATCAAGTACACACTTTTTACTTGGTTAAGTTTTTCATCTATTTGTTTGTAACTGTGATATCCATGTACAGCACAGATACAAAGTTTAGAAACACTGTATAGAAGATTCCAATATAAGCTTCTTCAAAGTGGTTCAGAAAAAGCATTTCAATCAAAGAAAGAGCCCTCATTCCACCTTTAAATAATATAACAAATATTATATTTACCCATATTCTCAGGTAAATAAGTTAATGACCATTTTTAGTCAAATGTGCCAACCAGCAGCTGATTGGTAAGACTTGTTATTGGTCTAATTTGACTTAGGATTGAATTCCATCTGCACCTGGGTTAGACTCCCCCCTCTCAAAATCCAAAAAAGCACACCATACCGCATAACAGAATACCACACCATTAGTAGGGTGAGTTTTAAAACTCCCAATTTCAATATTCGAACACGCTACGACCATGATCATGTCTAGTGGTCCAAAATATATCACACTTATCCAATACCAGTAAAGAACACCCCGTGGTCCTTTACAACTGCATAGATAAGAATATAGGTCATCAGAAGAAATAATCGCAATCAATTCATTTAAAAATCACCCATGGAGAATTGGCTCGTTAGTGTGTTAGTTGGTTTGTTGCAGCATTGATGCAAAATCAAAACCCGCAATCACTACTTTGGGAAAAAAAAGGGGTCAAAGGCACCGAATACCAAAAAAAAAATTATTCATTTAAGAATCTTTATTTCTATTGTATGTAATCTAGCATAGACTTGACGCAGGCGACCATTGTTGCTAAATCCACTTATTTGGACCTTGGATTGGGAAAAAATAGAGGCAATATTAGAGTATAGTTGTAGTTGTAGTTAGCATTGGTTTATTTTAAATTTTATTTCTATTTAATTCTCTTTTATTTTCATAAACTGAGCTTCAAATGTTGTTCTCCCAACTAGGGGTGGTCATTTTCAGCACAGACTCAAAATTTCAGTTTTGTTTTCAAGCCTAAGTCAGGCCCATGCCTGCATCAGGCCTACAAATTTTAGGACTGGGCCTGGGCTAAATACTTCAGACCTGGCATATAATACACATATTTATATATATGTTATCTATACACAATTTATAAGCTCGTTTATTAGAACGCCCTTATAGTTTGCAATCTATTTATTTAATTAACCTTTCATTAAGAAGTATCTGTTTTTCCATCTGAAAATAATAATATGATCACCTAAACTGAACGAGAAATGTTCAAGGGCATGTGCCTATGAGTGTTTATTCCAAAATTACCAATTAACACTTATTTGTATAAAATCGACCAAATAGAGTGGTTGCTAGTGTCTTAATAGGGGCAAAAAATGGCATTTTTATTTTATTTTTCTTTTGATTAAATCTATTCATGTGGATTAAGGTCAAAAGTCTCATTTTCCATTGTCATCTAATGGAAGATCGATTAAGTAAATTGATTGCAGATTATAAGGAGTATTTTAGTAAATGATCATAATTTATACATTATTTTAAGTTACATTTAATATTATATATTACAATATGCAACCTATAATACATGCTATATGTAATATTTTGTCTATACTATCTATAAAAGAGCAAATGCCCATTTTTTCTGGAATTTTAATTGGACATTTTCTATCCCTCTTGTCCAAGCATACAACAGACATAAAGAAAACATATATGTCCTTTACTCTCACTTTAGAAACTACTCAAGAATTATAAATAGTTTTTGATGTAACCGTTTTCGGCCACGTACCAATGTTTTGTGATGTAAAATTTTTTGGCAAGGTACCTCGTTATTCGACCCGGTGGTGGTGTGCCTTAATGACGAGCTACTTGGTGGCGAACTACCTGGGGGAGAACTGCTTGGTGACGAACTGCTTGGTGGCGAACTGCCTGGTGGCGAACTGCCTGGTGGCGAACTCCCTGGGGGCGAACTGCCTTGGTGGCGAACTGCCTGGAGGCGAACTGCCTTGGTGGCGAACTGCCTGGGGGCGAACTGCCTGGTGGCGAACTCCCTGGTGGCGAACTGGCAGGGGGTGAACTGCCTGGGGGCGAACTGCCTGGCGGCGAACTCCCTGGTGGCGAACTGCCTGGGGGCGAACTGCCTGGTGGCGAACTCCCTGGTGGCGAACTGCTTGGGGGTGAACTGCCTGGTGGCGAGCTCCCTGGTGGCGAACTGCCTGGGGGTGAACTGCCTGGTGGCGAACTCCCTGGTGGCGAACTCCCTAATAGGCGGCCGATGCCTTAGAGAATGTTGGAGCTCCCTGGTGCGGCGCAATCCGACTGCCCTCAGCATGAGGTGGTCTTCTTTCCTTTGTAGGTTGCGGGAGATGAGGGACCTGCGAGAACTTCATCTTTTCCTCCTCTTTGTAGGTGGTGGGAGCTAAGAGACCTGCAAGAACTCCATCTTTTCCTCCTCTTTGTAGGTGGCGGGAGCTAAGGGACCTCCGAGAACTCCATCTTTTCCCCCTCCTTGTAGGTGGCGGGAGCTGAGGGACTTTCGAGAACTGCATCTTTTCCTCCTCTTCGTAGGCAGCGGGAGCTGAAGGACCTGCGAGAACTGAATCAAAGGTCCCGGGGGTATTTTCCCGGTGGGGGCTCTCCGATGCTTAAGTTAGCACTCTTATTGTAGAGAGCTTTGAAGATAATATGAGAGAGCTAGAGAGCAGGGTTACTTCCCTTTCTTTTTTTTCCCTCCCCTTTGGGGGGTGAGGTCTTTATATACCGGAGTCCTCGCGGGTTAGGTGGGTGAAAAGCCTTCAAACGGTAAGACTCGTCGCATCCTGTCAGAACCGGGGTACAGTGGTGAACTCCTCGAGGTCATCAGGCTGGTGCTTGTGTCAGGCGGCCAGGTCGGCGCTTGGGCCGGGTTGTCAGAGGGGTGCCTGCGTTAGTCGGCGGGTCAGTGTCTAGGCCAGGTCGTCAGGTCGGCGCCTGTGTCAGTCGGCGGGTCAGTGTCTAGATCAGGTCGTCAAGCTGGCGCCTGTGTTAGTCGGCGGGTCAGTGTCTAGGCCAGGTTCGTCGGTGGGTGCCTTGGCCGGATCATGCGCTAGGCTGGTCCAGGTCGGCCAGGTCGCGCAGGCCATGCGCAGTTCGCGCAGGCCGCGCGCTAGGCCACGCATAGTTCACGCAGGCCGCGCACGCACGCCACGCAGGTCGCGCACGCGCGCGTCAGGCCGCGCCAAGCTGGCCAGACTGGTGCCTGGGTGGGTCACCAACTTCGTGAATTTGTTGGCTGGGTGTTTTCCTAGTTGTCACGAGGTGCCACGTGTCACAATTTCACTGGAGGGCCAAATCTGCTCTCATCAGTTTTATCTTAAGATATTACTTCACCCCTACTCCTAACTTGCAAGTCCACTAATTTAGGTTGTTCCCCAATTGCGGTGTTTAAGGGTTCATAACTTCATGTACATGGCAGGGAAGACTGGGAGAAGCTTGCTATTGTTTAACAAATGTATGCTACATTTTGGATAAAATTTGTGTTTTTAAAGTCCGGAAGCGCAAACCTCCAATTTTAGGCTTCGTGTTTTGAGACTTCAAATCAAAGTAATTTGACTTTAAATTATGTTCTAGAAAACAAAACACTTACTGTACATCCTCTCACAATTTTATTTATCACATTCAAAGTTCAAAAGCAGAAATTTATCCAAACATAATCATGGTTATTAATTGATTCACATTGCTCAATTAAGCTATGTTTTGTTTGAAGAAAAAGGAAGGGAAATGGAAACCTAATACGAGTGATCAGAAACAAATTGGCTAGACCTAGATCCAAATTCAATCCATGATATTCCAATCCCGCCTTTATTCTCACACTAGTGAACGCAGATTTGTGGCTCGTCATATAAATGGGTTCAAAGTAGTAGACCTATTCATGGGCCGGGTAGCCTTACGGGCCTGACCTCGGGCTTGGACATGTAATTAGGCCCACGGGCCTGACCTCGGGCCTAAAATAGCAAGCCCGTCTGTGTTTCGGGCCGGGCTCAGGATTTGTCAAAAAAGTCTAACCCGATTAAGCATTATATATTTTATAAAATATATAATATGTATTTTATATAATACTTATTAGAATATATATATATATATATTAATAATTTAATATATATATATATACATTTTTTATTTTTTTTCTTTATAATCTCTTTCTCTCTCTATTCAGCAGCTTCAACAATAGCAGCGGCATGAGCTAGACTTCGGGCTTGGGCTCGGGCCCAGGCCCAAGCTTTGAGCTTTTTATGAGAGTCGGGCTTGGGCCCAAGTTGTAGGCCCGATGATTAGGCTGTGCTTAGGCTCAGGCCTTAGAAAAATCTGTTAATACAGAGTAAAGTTTGACCCGACCCATGAACAAGTCTAATTCAAAGTGATCCAGATTTTCCAAAATGGTCCATATACCAAACCTGCCCCAATTCGAAGATGAGAGAGAAAAGACAATCAAATCCCAAGTGGTCCAGATGTCAAAACCTGCCCCAATTATTATTATTATTATTAGGAAAAATTCTCAATCGGTATCCTGTATTTTGGCTCGAGTGACAATTTGGTCCCCGAATTTTAAAATGCAACAATCTAGTACCCAAATTTTTAAAATGTGACAATCAAGTATCCAAAGTTTCAAAATGTGACAATCCATTACTTATTGTTAACTAGTCCATTAATCAGCCGTTAAGTGTCATTTGAAAAGTCAAACATGCCCTTCAAATGCCATCTAATTCTCTCTATCAACCATCTAAACGTTGACAAAAAACTTAACATTTCCAAATTCTAACTTCTTCTATTCAAAAAAGTTGATGACTGTTTAGGAGAATCTAAAATTTGAGACTATTTATTTTATTGTCAATGTTTGGATGGTTGATAAAGAATTAGATGACATTCTTAGGACATTTTGACTTTTCAAATGTCACTTAACACTGATTCATACTAGATTATCACATTTTAAAGTTTGAAAACAAAATTATCACTCAAATCAAAATACAAGATACTAATCATGAATTTTTCATTATTATTATTATTATTATTATTATTTTGAGACAGTACACATGAAATGGGTTCAAATTAAGTGATAAGTGATCCCGTTTTTCTCAAGTGGTGGGTTCATTTTAGGCAGGAAAGGAAGTGTGCTTTTGTGTCGATTATTTGGCACTGTTCATTAAAGTCTCAACTCGAGAACTCATGGCTTTGGCTCAACTCTGAGTTTGTACTTGATTTTGTGATCCACGCCGTTGAATAGCACATTTTTTTTGCCTATTTGTATATAAAATATTATATGAATTGTATATATTAGCATAGTGAACATTTTCAAATGTAACACTAGTATGATATTGCTAAAAGAACTATTACTTCATCCTTGTGATATATGATAATATTGGTGATAATGCAACGGGCACCAGATAAGATGTTCATCATATTGTCCCCTCAAGTATGGAGGTGCTGAATCAAACCCAATGGTAAGATAAATTGACATTATGTGCACCTATTGTATCATAACCTCTTTATTTCCCAGTATATTCAATATGTACTACAAACAAAAATGAAAAATATTAAAGTTATTTAATCTTAATTTACTACTCTTTAAGCTTGAGAACTAAAAAATGATTTAACAAAACAGGTAAAAAAATTGTCACCCAAAGGGCCAAAACCCAACATAACCTAAATGGAGTTAAGGCCCCGTTTGGATTGTAGGAAGAGGTGTATGGAATCGGAATCATAATGAGTTATTCTGATTCCAATTGTTTGATTGAACGGAATCAGAATCTCATTCCTATTTCTATTGAAATAGCATTCTTCTATTTAGGGAACGATTGTTTCCTGTCTTTTTCTTGGAAATGAAATCCCATTTTTACTGGTTACAATGCCCATTCCTATTCCTATCTGAATCAAACAGACTGTTGGAATAGAGCATTTCAATTCCAACTGCATGCCAAATGGACCCTAAAATCTTCTTCCAACACCCTACTTACAAGATACTAAAATCACATGTTAAGAATTAAGTATCTTCATTATACGGTTCAGACCGCAGAACGAAAAGGCCACTTCAATTTGCACATTAAATGATATATAATTAATAACAGCTTTACTTAGACATTTCATTAGGATCGTGTATATATATGAAACCATTGGGTCCCCTTAACTCTAGCGGTAGTGAGATTGATTTGATCCTACATCTCTACCAATTGAGCCACCAACATTGGTATTTGTATATCCTTTTGAGAATGGTCAAATGATTTCAGGTGAGAAAATGTGTGAACAGGCATAGATGTAGGGTTTCTTATTTTCAAAAATATCATAGATGAAAATACAATACAAACGTTGTTACGGAAGGCCAATTAGTTAAGGTGGCCGCAAATTGTAGGAGTGTTTTAGTAACACACTAACCGGAGAGTACGTTTTAATTAGTAAGTATAAAATTACAGGTTTGTCGAAGAAAATGGCATTAAAATAAAAATTAATAAAAGTAAGGGAAATTTTCTGATTAGTATCATATACTTGTTCAGTATCCAAACTTTCAAACACATGACAATTCATTACTATTGTTAACTAACTATTAAGTGGTATTTGAGTGTCATCTAATTTTCTTTATCAATCATATATCCAAATATTGCAGCTTTAAATCTTTGACTCTTCTATTCAATAAAGTTGAAGTCACCAGGATACCCATTCAAATGTGGCTCCAATCTTCTTGAATGGAAAAGATACAAATTTAGGACTGTTGATATTTTGTTAATGTTTAAATAGTTGATAAAAAAATTAAATAATACATGAAGGATATTTGTATATTTTTCAAATGTTGCTTAAAGACTGGTTAAAATTTTGACTACTCAAATGTCGCATTTTAAAGTTGGGAGACGAAAGTGGCAATAGACCCAATTTACAGGAAATTTTCCCTGAAATTAATGCAATTTTCACGTCTTTTATTTCCCGCGAATAACTCCCTAAAGTCGACGAGACAAACGTACTAGGCTTACGGCTTACCAAATCCCTAGTAGTGCTCGGTGCTCCCTCGTGACCTTCGGAAAATACGCATTAGACCTTTTGTTTGCCATTTATTCCTTTTTCATTTGGGGTAAACCGATGAAACGATGGGGGGTGCTTTTGTACTTTCGGTGCGAGAAATCACTGTTGCAGCAGCTACTTTATTCGTCCTCAAAAGTCATTCATCGTTCTGTCAAGCTAAAATCTCCGTTTCCTCCAATTTTTTTTTTGTCTTTGATGCGTTCTTGTTTTAAGGTCTTTCATTATTGGAAACCTGCAATTCTGCATGAAAAGGCGAAAGCTTCCAACATATTTTCTGCTTCAAACTGAGGTTTTGCTGCAGAGATCGAATTCAGTGTCGCTTCGAGGTTTTCGTTTTGTTAAACTAACTCGAACTGAAGTTTTTTTTGGTTGGCTTCTTATTCTTTTTTTTTTTCTTCTAAACATTAGCTAGCTTAGGTTCGAGAGAGCTTGTAAGTCTTGACTCCACTGTCGCAGAACTTATTTGAATCTCTTCATCAAATTCTGTTTCTTTCTTTAGCTGAATTCTTTGGATGAAGAAATCGTTGAATTACTAGTTCCATTTCGTTCAGTTGATCAGTTGAAACCAACTGTTTATTTCTATTTTGTAAAAGATTAAAAATTTCCAAATTTTCTTATCTTCAAACTTGACAGACAAGTAGATTACATCACAAATAATTTCCCTTTCCATATTAAAAAACAGATAAATAATACGATAACACTTCAATTTAGAGTTTGCGTCAACTTTGATCTCTCTTTTGTTTCGTTCTCCATTTATGAAGCCTGATCCACTTCACTTGTCTTTTCTCTTGAAAATCTACTCGGAAGTCCGAGAAAATCTCAACAACTGTGTTTGCCTAAAAATCCTAAACGTTTAATAAAGATCAAAGAAAAAGAAGAAAACAACAACTGATTGCAATTCTAACAGGTTAGGTGATTCCAGCAGCTTTTTAAGGTGTTAGGTGAGGTCAGTGTAAAATCAGATCTTCTGCACGTTTGTTGTTCTTTTATATATCGCGCGATTTCATTGAATGTCGGTCTGGTTATTAACTAGGTTACTGTATGACAATGAGACAGAATAGTCTTCATGCTGCTATGGAAGAGAAACAGCAAATTCAAGAGTTCCGTTTCGGAGAAAAGACGGACAGAAGAAGAACGAGGATGATGTCTGTTGCTGCTTCAGATCAGGAGGAGGAAATAGAAGAGGGAAAGGGCAAGGAGCAGGTTGTAGATCTCGATCAGTAAGTGAAGTCTTTTTCTTCCTTTTTTTTCTTTACTTTCTGCTTTGTTGTGCCCAACGAACGTGTGCCGGGATTTTGGGATCCGGAGACTGGTAATTGACGGGTACGTATAGTTTGATCGTTCCATCGTCGTGGTCTCGTGGACTGTTATGGACTTACCTTAAGGTCCTTAACCACATAATCGCAAGAGTCTCGTAGGCTCGTAGCCCCAGGAAAAGAAGGTAAAAAACAGAAACAAATTAGGTTTAGCAATAATAGAACACAGAGAGATGTGAATCTTTGCTCTGGGTGCAGCACGGAATCATGATTAAATCTCCGAATATCATGTTGTACGAAGTTGGATCCATCATCCATGTGGTGAAGGGTTTAATTTGGTCTGGAGAACTATGCATGTCTCTAAGCCAACTCTTTGAGAATCTGCAGCTAAAAGCAAAAGCATCAGTCAAGCTTTTAGAATCCACTTCAAGACATCCATGATGAGGGGATGATGGTTGGTGATAGTTTGGCTTAGAGATGATCAGATGAAGATGATCTTTCTATATATGGTTCTATTGCAAGCTACCAATAGATTCGTACTTGAAAGTTGAAACGGGGGATTGCATTTTTTCCCGGCCGGTGCTAGAAACGATGGACAATAAATATCATGATCAAAATCGTTTTCCCTTTGTACATCAAAAGTAGTAGGGGTGTCAATTGGACTGGATTTGGTCCAATCCGATTCAGTCCAATTGAGTCCATTTTAAATTGATAAGGTCCAATCCAGTCGAATGAATATTTTTAGACCAATTTGGAACGGTCCAATTCAATGTATGGACAGTCCAATCTCTTCAAATTTATTTTGATTTAGATTGGTTTTAACTCAAACCTGATATTCTTATCTTATATCAATGAATTAAATATTGGCTTAATCCAACCCAATCCAATATAAATTTATTAGGAATGGATCAGGTCCAATTCAATCTAATAAATATTTTGGACTGTATTGATCCAATCCAATATATCTTGTTAGTCCATCCAATCTGTTCAAATTGATTTTGGATTGGATGGGGTCCAATCCAAAACCAGTCCATTAATACCCTTACATCAAAGGTGTATGGCTTTGATGCTTGTTTCAGCGTTTGTAGGGAGTCAGGAATCAAGTTCACATTATTTGATTTAATTTCCATACAGCTTAAAGCTTAGCCTTATTCCCTTATTATCCCATGCACGACACCGCCCTAGGGGCGAGTTACTGTACATTACTCTCATCTCAATTGGATTTTTCTACTTGCAAGTGCTATGATCAGTTCTTAGGTAGATGTAATTCTTTTTCTAAATTCTCTGCCTTGATGATAGTCTTTGATAAAGAAAACTAAATTTAGGCTAACTTTCTAGTTTCATTCATATATCAACTAGCTAGCATATATATACAAATTGACAAATAGCAGAGTTACTCGCTAATAATATTTTAAATATATCAATTTTTATCAATATTTTAGACACTATTACATTATAAAAAGTAACATACAGCAATTTCATGTTGAAAAAACTATTAGCAAGTAAAAAATACTATGATTTTACTGATAAAAGATTTAAGCTCTCTTCTACTTAATGATAGAGGGAAAAGAACTAGAAAAAACATAGAGCAAGGGATCTTATTTGCAATGTTGCATGGATTTGTACATGGACATGCATGGTCCGACACTACAGATTCTTGATGGCACATAGGCTGTGTTTGTTGCATGAATTAGTACGTATACGATGAATGCCATTTTTCCCAACAAATGTTACTTAGGCTTAGGGATGGTAATTTTTCCATAAAATTGCTCCCCCGACTGTAAATGGTGACGGAGGAAATATATATATTTTTTTCTCTGAACTAGGGATGGGACGGGAACGGGTTTTATATATAATTCCCCGAACCCCAAGGTAAATTAGTAAAATATCCTTAGGTTTAACATTGATTTTTAAAATATCTCTAAATTTTTCCTAAATTCTTAAAATCCTAGAATCCCATAATTCAAAGTATCATTATTTAATTCCTAAAATACTATCAAATTTATATAATCCTATTTATAAATTTTTCACAAAATAGATAATATTTAGGTGATTGTCTTGAAGTGGGGAAAATTTGGAGATTCTCCATCCTTAACGGGGAGTGAATGCCCCACCACCGGAGACGGGGTTGAACATCTTGACTAGGGGGCAGGGACTGGGTGGGGGTGCCCTGCCCCAAATTGGTATAATCGCCTAAGGTGTTTGTTGCATGGATTAATACATATGCGATGGATGGTATTTGTTTAGGCCGTGGGGGTACCTTTTTTTAGAATAATTAAAAAAATAATAATAAGGTTAAGATAAATTAACAAGATAGACAAAAATTTGAAAAAATCTTAAAATTTTATTCTATATCAAGTTTGATGTATACAATTATTTATATATAAAATAATAAAACGGAATTGAAGAAAATATAATCAAATTAAAATAAAATAGTATTATATAATTGAAAAATAAAATTTATATACACATATATTAATATATTATTATATATGTATATATAAATATTATTAAACATATATGTGGGCCATGTCAGGAGCGGAACCCACTTTACGGCCTTACATTTTTTCCATCAAATTTTACTTACTCTGTAATCGTTTGCTGTGTAACTCTGAACCAGATAAAAATTTTCATTTGGTTACAAAATTTGTACCAACTCCCTCCATCATTTATTCCCTCCTAATGTTGCTTTTGTTTCCAATCAGAAGTGTCAGCTCTCCAGATTCATATCACTTGTGAGGTTGGTGACAAATATTTTAGTTTTGGCAATTGTCATGCACTAATTGGTGATGCGGCATTGTTAACAGAAAATCTGGAATCTTGTTTTATAGGCTTTCTGATGTCTGAATCAGGAATCAAGAATTAATATATATAAGTGGGCCATGTCCATAGCCTTAGATGGGGCCATTCCCCCTATGCCAAAAGTGCATGGATTAGATGATCCACCTCAGTTCCGGAGACCTATATCCTCGACCGGTGGATACATCAGTTTTTGACTGTTATGCATTGACCAAAATGTTTAACTTGATTTTTAAAAATCCATATATGGTTCAAAATTTTGGTAATATTGGGCTAATTCCAACCGAATTAATACTATAAACAGCGTTGTTCTAACAAACAGTTTTATACACAGTGGCGACCCAACTGTTTATGAACAATTTTGGCAAAAGATGGGAGATAGAAGTACAATTGTTATTTCTGGGTGGCAATCAATGAGCTATTTTTCCGATGTTGGAAATATTTGTTGGTTCCTAGAGCCTGAGTTTACCAAACAGGTTAGACGATTACACCAGTCAGTGGGAAATGCTGTAACAGAAGATCGTCATATTGTGGTGGGGACAGGTTCCACACAGCTCTTTCAGGCGGCACTTTATGCTCTTTCTCCACCAGATGCATTTGAACCCATCAGCGTTGTGTCCGCTATTCCTTACTACTCGGTGAGTTCAATTTTTGTGAACTACTCTACTATACCTCTTAAGGCATAAAAATGTTCAGCCATGTTGTTAAGTTGTTGATTGATCTCAATCTAACCACAAAAAAAAAGCACGACCATTTATTCAGACGATTAATTATGCGTTATCATTTGTTGATGGTGTAATGTGTGATCTGAGATTGTTATGTATGGCAGAATGAAATATATGCCATGGAATCTCTAGTATAGATGGTCTGTATTATCAACTTAATTCCTTGCTTTTGTATTTGATTTAAATTAGTGGAAAAAGCTTAAACTTCCTTTGTTTCCATATCGAGAACTTCATTGTATAATTGAAGAATCTAACCATGCTAGAGTTGGACATTTTTTATTTTTGTCATGGCCTACAGGCTACAACAAAAAACTATATAGTGTGTAATTACATTTTGCCCAATCATCTTTGGTCTTTTGCAACCTCTTACGTGCTACTCATTTGCTTATCACAGGTAAAGAAAAATGGCTTCTGATCCCCTCCTCTCTTCTCTCCTTGGAGTATGGTTAGAACTTGGTTTAAATAACACTGTTAGTTGCATGCATGGGCACGTGGAGCTACATGTAACTATATGTATTATTTCAGCCCATTTTCCATACTCATCCTGTTAAGGTTAAAAGAAAATACAAGAGAGTGGAGTCAATTTGGACTTTTTAAGCTAATTGAGTTATGATTTGGGCAGTTGAAAATGTAAAATATATATATATATATATATAATAAATAAATAAATCTTTTCAACCTTTTGAAATGCCAAAGAAATGAAAGGGGCAAAGGGTATTTTGGTCATCATGTTGAAAATAAAAGAAGACAAAGAAAAAGAGAAAAACCTCAAATTGTGTTTACCCTCTCCAAGTAGTATCATTTTCTAAGTTATTGTATGACCCCACTAGAAAAAATTCCTGGCGAGGCCACTGCGGTGGCTGGGTTTGATCACAGATCTTATCAAAATATTTGTTCTTCATGATGATTGCTGAAATGAAGCTTGCGTTTTAACTTCAGTTTTAGAAGTGCAAGGCAAAACAACTCTGTAAAATCTATTGAGGACTTGCTTGTTCATTTACAGAGTGTTGTGTCATATTTCATATGAGAATTCACGTTTATACAGAGATATATATCTCACAAAAAATTTTCCATCATGACATATTTCTTTACCCATCTGTCCAGCCCAGTCCATCCTGGGATTGGATCCGTCTTGAGAATGACCTTCTTTGACTTGAGGGCAGGGGATGCCCTAGTCTTTGGTAGTGCACAGATGTCTATGCATGCATTCTTTTGATACTTCTCAACAGGTTTGTGATATCCAAACTCCCGTCCTTCATGTTTTACCTGATGTGGTTTGCCTTTAAGCAGAAAGTCTTATATATACAATAGAATGGAAAGCAAAATGGTGGTGGTTTGTAAGAGTTGGTTAAATGGTCAAGACTGTGTCTATTTTATCTCCAAAGCACTAAGTCTCTTAATATTCTTGCTTGGAATGTGATAGTACACATATCATTATTTCCTGGTTTATGGGCTCACCGGTGTTTGTTACAGGCTTGAAATGAGGTTTTACTCTTTCTCCACAAATTCCCTTTTCCTTCAGTACTGATAAGAAATCATTTACATCAACTTGTCATGCCTACAGTCGTACCCTTCAATTACAGACTACTTGAAATCAGGGCTTTATAAATGGGCTGGTGATGCTTATACTTTGAAAGGAGATGAGCCTTACATAGAGCTTGTTACTTCCCCAAACAATCCTGATGGCTCTATCAGGCAAGCTGTGGTTAATCGCGATGGAGGGACAGTGATTCATGACCTTGCTTACTATTGGCCACAATATACTCCAATTACATGTCTTGCAGATCATGGTCTCATGCTTTTCACTATCTCCAAATGCACCGGCCATGCAGGGATACGAATTGGGTAAGCTACTCGTATCATTGTCCTCTGAGCCTCTCAAAATTATATGCCTACATGTCTCGATATTTTACTTGGCTTCAGCATTGATTCTCTTCTTGTTCTTTAGTCATTGAAACACTTGGACTATAACCAGCATTGGAAGTTGCCATTATGAACCCAACTTTGTTCAAGGGAAAGACTGATAACATATTAATGTTGCAGATGGGCTCTTGTTAAGGATAAGGAGGTGGCAAGAAAGATGACTAAATTCATAGAGCTGAATACCATAGGTGTATCAAAGGATTCGCAGCTCCGAGCAGCAAAAATCCTGCAAGTGGTATCGGATAGTTGTGAGCAGTTGGGCTACCCTGAAGACTCAGAGAGCTTTTTCAAGTATGCTAGCCGTCTCATGGCTGATAGATGGGACCGGTTGAGAGATGCAGTCAGCCAAAGTGGGCTCTTCAGTCTGCCTGAGTTCATGCCAGAGCTTTGCAATTACGCTGGCGAGATGACTACACGGCATCCTGGTAAGTGGTAACAACACTTAAAACTACTGACAGGATTGGATTATCAATAAATTTAATTAAGGATCAATATATGTTAATAATGGCATTTACTTTTTCAATGCAGCTTTTGCTTGGCTGAAATACGAGGGGGGCATAGAAGATTGTGAGAACTTTCTAAGGGGCTATAATATCTTAACAAGAACTGGGAAGCATTTTGGTGCTCAAGGAAATTATGTTAGAGTTAGCATGTTGGATCGAGAGGAGACGTTTGACATGTTTATAGAGAGGCTATCAAATATCCGGTTATAACAGCAGCCCTTGTTCAAATGGTGAGGCGTTCTGTCTATGTTCATGTAGAAGGAAAATCAATTCATACATGTGTCTGTGTGATGGTGGTTTGTTTTGTGGTCTCGGCTAGAGAACTTCCTTTGTTTTTCTTAGTTACTTTGTTTATCAGCATTTCAATTTTATTATCAGGTCTAAATTCTATCCTCCTGGTTAATTTTCCACTCTTTGGTTGCATGTGGATATTTGTACCATTGTGATTAGGACTTAGGCACAGTGCTCCCCTCCAAGTAGGGGTGTCAATTGGACTGGACTGGATCCAGTCCAATGTGAGTCCATTACAAATGGACCTAGTCCAATCCAGTCCAATGAATATTTTGGACCTGTCCAGAGACTGTCCAATCTGTTCAAATTCCTGTTAATTTAGACTGGTTTCAACTCAAACTTGGTCCATTGATACTTACGTTTTTAACTTTTATCAATGGACCAGATATTGGCTCAACCCAATATAAATTTATTATGAACAGACCAGATCCAATGCAATATGTCATATTGGTCCATTCAGTCGATCCAAATTTAATGTCTTGTTGGTCCGTTCAATCCATCCAAATAGATTTTGATAACCCAAAACTGATATATTGACACCCCTACGTACAATAGGGCATCTTGTGTCATAGCTTCTAAGTTTGTAGCCTTGTAGATTAAGATTTTCTTTGCTTTACTTTTAAGTTTTTAAGACAGGCGTACACCTGGGTCAGCCGGATGAGCCAAGGTTATGATGTAGAAAGCGAACCTAATCGTTCTGCTTGAGGTGCTGAGACTGAGTCCAGATCTGGTCCAACATACGGTCCCAATACCCATTTCAGCTGCACATTGGGATCGTCTCACCGATACTGCCAAGTTTAGTATTGAGTGCACTGATACTCTAATGTTTTTAGTTTCAACTAAAGCACATCATACAACCCTTAACGCACATATCTGTTAATTCTCCTTATATAGCGTTTTGGTGATCTTGAATTAAAATTAATTAGTTGATCGTCATAAAACTAACATCACAAGGTATTACACTCCAAAGGGTGATAGTGTCTGATGCTGTGGTGTAGTGGTTATCACGTTAGTCTTACACACTAAAGGTCCCCAGTTCAATCCTGGGCAGTATCAATCTTCTCCTTTTATTTTGGTTTAAGGCCGGTGCCCCCTCCTCCTCCCATCCCATTATGACAATATGCAATTAATTGGTTAATTGTCATAATTTGCACATGTATTATTGTTTAATAATGAGATATTCGTTAATTCCTATTATATAGCATTTTTTGCCTTCAATTTAAATTATATTTAGAAATAGCTAGTATTAATAGAAAAAATAAAATTGATAATAAAAAGTAAAAATTTATTAAAAGTAATAAAAATAATTAACATTCCATATAAAATAATAAAAATTAATAAAAATCAGAATAGTTCAATTGGAAATGTTATAAGGCTCCTTAGGATCAATCAACCATTTTCTTCTAGATTAGGCCCAATTCAGATTCGCACCAATCCCACACACATAATGTGGGCTGATAAGAAACCTTAAGTTTGACTTGGAAGTTATATACATATATGGTAAATATTATATATAATATTTAGATAATACATTTTATATAGATATATGCTATAATAACTCAATATATAGATACCAAAATTTTATGTATTCTTTTATGTTAGAGTTAGCATGTTGGATCAAGAGGAGACATTTAACATCTTTATAGAGAGGCTATCAAATATCCGACTATAACAACTCTTTCTCACATAGTGTGTGTTTGGCATCAATGTCGTTATTTGAGAAAATGATGTCATGTAAGTGCCAAATCAGAGAAAGTGGTGCTTTAAACAACACCCTTTTGTTTGGTACGTTTTTTCAGACCATGCCTTGGAAATCAGGAAAATGTGGTATAAAGCAACGCCAAATTCAATGTTTTCTAAGAAAATGATGCATTGCTGCAATGGTGCAATGATGATATGAGTATGTGACATCATCTTGGACATTGAATAATGTAGATCAATGTTGAAAACATTGATGTTAGCACTAGTATCAAGCAAAACAAGTGTTTTCTCAGAAAACGCCTATATGACAGCATTGCTTCCAAACAAAAGCTTATAATTCCACATGTCTAGCACGTTTTTGTGAAGAAACAATGTGATGTTCCCAACACCTATGCCAAACACTTAAGGCATTATGTCTATGTTCAGGTAGAAGGAAAGTCAATTCATTGGTGTGTTTTATCTTTTATGGTCTCGGCTAGAGAACTTTCCTTTGTGTAAGGCATTATGTCTATATTCAGGTAGAAGGAAAGTCAGTTCATTGGTGTGTTTAATCTTTTATGGTCTCGGCTAGAGAGCTTTCCTTGGTTTTCTTACCTTGTTCTTCAGCATTTCAATTTTATTATCAGGTCTATATTCTATTATCCTGGTTTACAGTTCAGCTAAAACAGGGAAAAATATCCTACTTTAATTTCCAAATAAAGAAAAAACAAGAAAAGGGGCATATTGATTTTCCTCCTTTGGGTGCATGGATATTGGGACCATTGTGATTAGGACTTGGGAACACAACTCCCGTCCAAGAGGGCATCTTGTGTTGTTGGCTTGTAAGTTGTTTTGAAGATTAAGATTTTCTCTGCTTTACTTTTAAAAGTTTGGATCTGCTCCTCACAGAGCACGCTTCACACTAATCTTACAAGATTTCTTGGCCATACATTGGGAACATCTCCTGTATTTGTATTTATTATTTATATTTATGGGGAGATGTTCTTAGTACAAGGTGGGATGTGGTTGTGAGGTTGGTGTGAGGCGCGCTCTGTGAGGAGTAGATCCTAATTCTATTTTTAACACAACTGGACACCTGGGTTGGTGTTTGACATCGAAGCATTTCATAAGTGTTCCCTTTCTATTGATGTATCATGCATGTCACATCAGCAATTAAATGGAATCTACAAAAAAAAAATGCATTTGACAATCTTGTTTTTCACAAAAAGCGTTTTTTGTAATGATTAACTTTGAGATTTGGGAAAGAAGGGTTTCTTGAATTGCCTTGGTGACAGCTACATTAAAATTTGAAAGAATTGACTATTTTTCTGAGATGTCACACAGTTATCATTATAAATATGTAAATATGTTATAAGTCAAATTACTTAGAAGAACATGCAAAATGAAGTGCTTGTGAATGAGGACTCACTTGTGAAAAGAAACGCTTATGAAGGTTATGATGTACAAATCAAACCTAGTATGTGTTTGATTCCATTTATGTTTATTGAATGAATGTTTGTAAAAACTAAGAAATGCAATAATTACAATCGTTTATGACAATTGGATGCCACTAGGCACCATTAGATGCCACTTCAGCATAATAGTGAATAAACGCTTGGCCGTTTGTGGAAACTTAAAAAAAATAAATTCTACAAATGACTGGCATGTACATAAATCAAAATTCACTTTTTGCATTTTCGATGTATGCAAAAGAACAAAAGAGAGAAAATGCTGAGATGACGCCTATGTGATACCATCAATAAACGTTTACTGAATAAATGTAAACAGTAACAAACATCACCCTAATCATTCCTGTTGAAACAGGTTTACTTGAGGTGCTGAAACTGAGTTCAGATCGATTCCAACATACAGTCCCAATAGTCATTGCAGCTGCACATCGGAAACATTTCACCATGAAAAGTAGGGGAAATGTTCCTGATGAACGGCTGAAACAGCTGTTTGGAACCGTGTGTTATTGGGACCCTATGTTAAGATCAGGTTGGGAGTTGGGACCCAGGTTCAAACTATTGATACGTACGCTTGATATTGTAAAGTCTAGTATTGAGTGCACTGATTATGTTTTCTAGTTTCAATCAAAGCCCATCATACAACCCTTAATGCACACGTGGTAGATGAATATATGTTAATTTTATGTAGCGTTTTGGTGATCTGAAGTAAAATTAATTAGGTTGATTGTCATGAAACTAACATTACAAGAAATTAAACTCCAAGTGTTAATTGCGGGTGATGCTGTGGTGTAGTGGTTATCACGTTATTCTTACACACTAAAGGTCCCCAGTTCGATCCTGGGCAGTATCAATCTTTTTTTCATAAGGAAAAAATGATACCTGATACCGTTTTCATGGTTTGCACATCTTTATACTTTTTGGACTGACTGTACATCTCACCTGTCCCGACTAACTATTGTTTAAACATGGTTATATGTGAATAATTCTCATTTTAGTGATCCGAAAATTGATAATGGTTCAAATATTTATGGATACTTAAGCCATAGTTGAGACCTGGGGAGACACCATATCTTGGTTCAAGTATTTGGGGGAATTCATTAATGACCTGCATTGCATGGGAGAGGGAGTAGATGCTAAACGACCACCCATCTTCTTCACTGGTGACGGTCATTAGTAAAATTTGCACGAGAGATTTACCAATAGGAATGGCAATGGGGCAGGCTCGGGGTGGGGATTATGACTCTGATTCTGAAATTAACCTCTATCCTCATTTCTGGTCTCCATCAGGGATAAAATGAGTCTTCCGTCCTCAATGGGATGAGTTTCCTATAGGGACCCGAATCTCTAAAATATTTTTAGATAACAGCAGTTTTTTAAAAATAAATTTACTTAAAATAAATAAAAACTTAAATTATAAATATTGTTTTAAATATATTTTGATATATAGAAATAATATAATAATATATATTTAATATAAATAATATTATATATATATATATATATAATTAAGATCAGGGGTGAGGACCTCAATTCCCATCCCCATCCCCGCCCCACCAAAATAATCTCCATCCCCGACCCGATAAAGTCGGAAAAGTCAGATCCTCGTTGGGGATGGGGAAAATTGTCATCCCTATTCACCCATGTTTTACTGAATTATTGCAAGTACCATCTTACGCGGATCCGCCTATGATTTGGAGGGCAATTTTAAGATACCATATGTTTTGAACACGGTACTGATTAAAATATGCATGAATTTACCCAAAAAAAAAAGTAAAAAATCTCATATTCGATCGGTATACCTTAGAAAAAATATAAATTTCATTTTATTAATGATTAAAATAGTAATTTTGAAATTTACTTGCGCATGGCAACGTTTAAGAAATGCATCATAAAATTAATGTGAGTAGAGACTTGAGAATAATATTGAATCCGTCCATATATCCATTTAAATCCTTCCACTGATAAAAGTTAAAATGGTTTTTTATCTATGATTAGATTAGATAAGCTACTGATCATCAATCTTCATCACCCTATGGGCTATGGTTTATGCCTCTTTATCTTGTTTGACTGGGCTTCACTATTCTTCTTCTTGAAGCCGGAACCTGGCCATCGAACACTTAAAATTTGCACAAAATATGAAATGGTTTCTTTCTATACATTTGCTCCAGCCACCATGGATTAATCCAGATCCCAGATTTCGACAGAAAATTCGATTCATGGATGAGGATGACGAGGTTCATTGTATCTTAGCTTGTAGATTAATTTATTATTTAATGTTTTCAAATAGGGGGTTGTTTCCAATTTCCCTGTTTCCATTTGTTTATCAAACAGTACTCTAATTAAGTAGTTTTTCATATGGATGGAGTCGTGAGGGATGCAGACTGTGTTTCATGACGGGGGAACTGAACTAAACTCAGAAGAAATCGCTGAATCCGGACAGGATTAGATGGCTAAGGTGGGGACCAGGCGCTGAGTTATTATCTCAATCACTGACCACATCCACATGCTTGGTATGCGGGTTAATTGGTCTTTGCATTTGCTCCCTCCCCAATTCCCAATTCCCCAAATCTTCAATCAACAAACAAAACTCCTCAAGAAAATAAACATGTCTGATTCCCGGCTAACAAACACAATATTAAAATCCCACTAAATCTGATAGTATGTTTATGTGCATGTATCGCGTTGCATGTGCAATCATTCCAAGCATGTGCATTACCCATACATACATGTGTTTGGCAACATCCAACATGGGTCGGAGGAATAGAGATTGCTTGGGAGGGAACAACCAAATTCAATCAAGGAATTCCTTTGGTTTAAGATTATAACCTTTTTGGACACACATTAAATGCATTATTAGTTTGGTGTGGGTCGATCCCAACATGTAATTAAATTGTCTGTAGCTGCAGGTTTTGTCCCTGTTATTATATGATCTCTGATGATCATTTATGCATGACACATGTCATACTGCCATGACTTCACCACATCATTACCCCATCCCATCCCATGGAGTCAAAGGTAACTGGTGGTAGAGGTATGATTAAATCGAGTCGGGTCAAATTTTGGCTTGTCTTGCTTCAACTTTGTTTTTTGATTTGATTTGATTTTTTTTCCATTTGAGCTTAATTCGATTAAGGTGAAGTTTGGGAGCGCTTAAAAACAAGTGATTATCAAATAAATATTTATTTTGTGTTGGGACCATGCTAATAAGTATTTATTTGCGTTTGAGAAATAAATCTAAATAAGTGCTTATTTTCTTTCTGACTTATTTTGCCCCATTACAACATTTTTTAAAATATTTATACCATCTTATTTGAAATAAATGATTTTTCACCAAACGCTCATGGATGCTTATTAGAATAAGCACTCTCAAACTTAGTCTAAATATTCAATGATTGAACTTGGCTCAAAAGCTTGAAAACTAATATATTCTTTTACATTTTATACATAAATCAAATCAAATTCGTGAACTTTCGAGTCAAGCTTTTTATTGGTAGCACTCAAATTTACCCTGAAATTAAAGCTCGAGCCAAAATTATTTAATTAAAGTTAAATTTGATTGGACATTAATTGGTTGTGTGGTTCAAAGGAGTTGAACGGGACAGTTGAATCCACCAATTTGTTCAATATCGTTAGTCCCAGTATCTAACCAAAATTTAACTAGCTACTGATACTAGTTCCACTTCTACCAAGTATCCGTTTTTGGTTTTAAGATGTGAGTTATTACGATCAGTGTTTTCGAATTGTTATTGACCTACATGGTTAGACCATTCAACTCATGAATCATTCAGGCAATTGGTTCCGTTTTATTCATGGTTTTTAAAACCAAACTGGTCAGGGGTCCGGTTACTAGGTCGAATGGTCCGATCATTCGAATTGAACGCTCGACCTGTTCTAACAGAAGAATAAAAAAAATAAAAAATTATCAAAACCGTGCAAACAGTTCGAACAGTTAACTACCCGGTTCAGCGGTTCGCTGACCAAAATCAATGGTTTTGGGGGAAAAAAGAACTGGTTCCCGATTTTTTCGATCCGATCTGGTTTTGAAAACTGTGGTTTTCCCCTTAACCTATTCATGGGCAAAAAATCGTTGATTTGATCAGAAAATCTCTGATCCAAACAATTGAATCGTTGACCCATTCGACCTGGATAGCAATGAGCTGTTTAATAAGGAAGCAGAGATGGGGAAGGACTAAGACAAAAATGATCTTAGATGCAAAATGGTTGCCGACTTGCCACTACATTTTTGTTGCCGTTGCCATCGTCATCACTGGTAAGTGATAAGTCTTTCTCCTCCTCCTTTGATTCTTCCCTCTTTCCCTCCTTTTTCTTTTCTTTCCTTTCTCTCTTTCTTTTTCTCCTTCCTCTCCTTTTTTATTTATTTCTTTCATTCTTTTCTTTTTCAGCTAAGAACCACACATAAGTCTCTCTTTTCACATAAAAGACTAAAAGACAGGCACATAAATATTTTCCCTAATCCAATCAAACCACCTGAACTGTTTGACCTAAACAGTAGAATCATTGACACAGGAATCGATAGCCACAGTGGTTCCTTCTCTAGGTGGGCGGGATTCGCCTGTCAAGAAGGGAAAGTCGTTGGTGCTCGAGGAGGTTGAATTCGTTGCCAATCAATTGTTGATGCTAAAGGAAGAGCCATTCGGTAAAACTGCTTGGAAGCTCTAAAAGAAGGGCTAGATAAAATTATGGTGAAATTTGATTTTCTCGAAACTATTTTAGCTGTCAACTCCAATAAATTATCTGATTTTAACCCCTAAAAAATGTATGGTCAGATATTTATAGCCTCAAGGTGTTTTACCCAAATTAAAATCCTCCACTGTGATAATAAGACAAATACGATAATTCACCATTTAGCTCGTGCAGCCTTTTCCCCCGATTTTAATCCTTTAATGGCAAACCACTACTCTATTTACTTGATTTGGCCCATTTGAGTTTCTCTGTTTTGAATATTTGTACCCCACTTAATGTTATTTTAATAAAAAGTTTTCAATCTCTATTATTAAAAAAAACAACATAAATATATACATTACAAAGCCCAAAAGAACTAAAATAGAAAAGAGCCGAAAATGCATGTGAATGGTTTGATTCTTCAAACAGCCTCCTTTCGGCGATGGATGATAAGGCCACGTTGCCTTTTGCCTTTTATTTTTCAAAGAATCTTACTCTTAATGTGATAACATCATTACGTATTAATGTCTATCCGAAAGAAGGGATGTTAGTGGATCGGGTCAAGTGCATTGTACGGGTATTAATTAGGTTTTGGGCCAGGTTAGGGTTGAGGTGAACCTGTATCAAATCCATCCCGGCCGTTGACATTGCGGTAGTGTTAGTGTTGAAACATTTGTATGAACTTGATTGAGTGTAGGTGGGTTGTATGTGCAATGGTTGGACCGGTTTTGGTATCCCATTTTATTCAATCTGGTCAGATTGGATTAAGGTCAAAATTGTTCGAGTTAGGTTCGGATCCCAATCCGTAGCATCCCTTCAGCAAGAATGGGGAGACCACATTGTTATAAAGAATCTCATCATCACCCATAATCTTCTGGGTTTTAGTCCGATCTTAGCAAAATGAAGGATAAGAAATTTATTATTGATGTTAATTTTTTTTTTTTTATATCATTGGTTATTTGTTTATGAATTAGTCATAGTCATTTGAATTCAGCGTTGTTGATGCATTTGAGATATTTGTAAGAATTTATTTGTATGTAATTAGGAAAGGTTAATTGGTAAATATACTTTGACCTGACTCCATCCGATCGGGCTTGGTCAGCTTCAATCAGGTATTGGATTAAGTTTGGATCCGATAGACAAACACATCAAGTTGAGGTTGGGTTGGGACAGAAAAAATTTTGGCTGTTGGCCTATGTTGTCGAGAACATAAACATTAATATAGACTGTTTGGGACAGACCCATTTTAATTTTATTTTTAATATTGAAAGTTGAGATTTGTTGCCAAAAATAGATATTGAAAATTTATCAAAATTATCTTCCTAATTGAACACAAGGACACAAATTTTGCATATAAGATAAAATTAAAATGACAACAAACCGGACAAGTTTATTGATAGGACCAACTAGTCCAATTTTTTTTAGTGGTAACAGTTTTAGGGGTATGATTGAACCAGCTGATGACCATCCAACCAGCAGCTGGTCCGGTTTGATTTTCTAAACACTGGTTGTAGATGGTTTACATACTTGTTCTTATCCTTGGCAATTTTGTTGTATTATGTAAAATTTTCTTTTTCTTGAAAACCTTTTTTTT
Source organism: Nelumbo lutea (assembly GCF_056320005.1). NCBI lineage: Eukaryota > Viridiplantae > Streptophyta > Magnoliopsida > Proteales > Nelumbonaceae > Nelumbo > Nelumbo lutea. The sequence goes on from NC_142687.1 coordinate 9,553,247, forward strand.
TTTTTTTGTAAAGAAAGGAGACTAAAAATTATTGTTTTTTATCTGGTTGCAGTGCAAATTAACCTGGATCAGATACATGTTTTGCATCTGGTTATTTGTAACTTTAATTTACACTCCTAATTGACACAATACTAATACTCTGTCTCATTTGCAATTATTAATAGTGTAAATTTTGCATCTAAAAAATTAACACCATCTTCTTCCGAGTTCGGATTTCCTGCACCTGGTTACATGTGTGCCGGGGTGCATTCCCAATCAAATTGGGACACGTCAGAATTCGCATGGCATCTGAGTTCACATGTGTAAGTCATTTAAACGGACCGTTTGCATCACTTTTTCATTTTTTTTTTCAAATTAAAAAGTAAAAAAGAAAGAGTAAAATAGATATTTTGACCGCCTAATACAAAACACTCTTACAAACCAAACCCTTCCATAGGATGGATGCCATTAACAGCGATTGCAGCCCTTGCAGGGAAAAAATTCCGGTGTTGAAATGTTTATACTAAACTGCTAGCATAGCTCCGTATTAAACTTGAGTCAAGGTTCAGTGTCTTTTATTCCACAAATGAGAACAGAAGCAACAAACTGGCAAATCTTGCTGTTTTGATAACTTCAGTGTATGCTATATCCATTTGATTGAGGTAAAGATTTAGAAGTCTTGAAGTTGAGATAAGTTCAAGACAAGAATTAATAAACGTTTATTACTCCATAAAAAGGAAGTCATTACCAAATCCAATTCAAAATGAGCTGCAGGTGTTTTGAAAAAAACAGAGTACTCAAGTGAAGAAGAAATTATGGGCACATGAAACAATTACTTGAAAATGACTTCCACCTTTATTTGGTCGGCAATCGTTTGTTAATACACCAGGTTAGAGTCGGCTTGGTTTACAACAGTTTTCTTTGTACTCATCAGTCAAGATTTCATATGCTTCACAAATTTCTTGAGAGTTTTCTATAGCAATGTCTTCACCTGTGGAAGTCAGCATTTATGGAGTTATAGATTTGTGCCCATCGACAATAAACTTTTCTAATTTCGTCATCCCCTGTTTCAAGAGATATGTGAAGTAGCGTATAGCTCTCTATTTGGAGTTGCGATCTCTTATGTTAAATAAAGAAAAAGGGGATTAGGGTTTTACAGACAACATTAAAATTTGCGGTGGAATATAGTCTTGCGGTTATTTTTTAAGTATTAAAAGGCAAAACTAACAGATTTAAACTGACCGTTTAAACTGCATGTATATATAATGGACAGCAGAGCAGAGAGACACAACTGTCGTTTTGAGAGGAGAAGAAGGTTGGAGTTTTGAGGAGTATTTTGTTTTCGAGTCTAACGGTAACTAAACAGAGAATAGGAGAAAAAGATGCCTGATAGCGAGCAGGTGGTGCATATTAACGGACACTCTTCCCTTTTTTCTGTTGCTTTGCAAGAAAAACAAAACAGCATGACCAAAAAGCTCCCCTTCGACTCTGTTATTAACCTTGACCAGTAAGTTTCCAATTCCAAGCCTGTGTCTTATTTGCTTCACCATCATTTTCGATTACAGTTGAAGTTGAGCTTTTGATATACAGATTGTCTCAGGCTACAGTTATTTCATATTCTCGGACTGACGCCTGACAGTATTTTTCATTTGACTTTCGTTATCAGTGGTGATCCAAAAATGTTCGAGCCATATTGGCAGAAGATGGGGGACAAGTGCACAGTGGTGATCTCCGGCTGGCAATCGCTAAGCTACTTCTCCGACATTACAAACTTGTGCTGGTTTCTGGAGCCAGAATTAGTGGAAGAGATCAGACGCTTGCATCATTTGGTGGCCAATGCTGAAATAGAAGGTCATTACATCGTGGTTGGTACCGGTTCAACACAACTCTTTCAGGCAGCGCTCTATGCTTTATCATCTCCCGATTCAACAGAGCCGATCAACGTCGTTTCAGCCGTTCCATACTATTCGGTGAATTTTCTCACAATCAGAATTGTTCAATAGTTACTTACAATTCTTCTTCTTCAGCATTGTTTATCTTGGGACCTCATTAGACGTTAATGACCATGTCTCATGCTCCCTCTCTGCTGTTTCCATACACTCTCTCTCTCTCTCTCTCTCTCTCTCTCTCTCTCTCTCTCTCTCTAGTTCAGGTTAATTAATGGTGGATGAGTACCTTAAGGGAATAAAATTAGTGGTATCAAATTTATAATTAGTGGTTACACCTGCAGACCATCATGTTATCAAGTGCTTATAAGGTTTCTATGGCCAAAGAAATTAAATAAAAAAGGAAAAAAGTTTTGGCCTTAATTTACTGTACTTATGCTCATTGATTAATCAAGTTGTTAATTAATTTGCGTTGAATTGCTTCTTCTTTGCAGTCTTATCAGGCGGTCACCGATTTCTTAAGGTCCGGGCTTTACAGATGGGCCGGCGATGCATACGAGTACAAAGGCGATCAACCTTACATAGAGCTCGTAACCTCCCCAAATAATCCAGATGGGTTTATTCGGGAAGCAGTGATTAACGGGAGTGGAGGGAAGCTCATTCATGACCTGGCTTACTATTGGCCTCAATATACACCGATTACAACTCCGGCAGATCATGATCTCATGCTATTCACCGTCTCGAAATGCACTGGCCATGCTGGGTCACGCATTGGGTGAGCACTTACTGCTTTTGTCTTTGGTACTTGTAGAGAGGAAACTCATACAGTTACTCATGCGTTTTCGTTAGATGAATTATATATATATGGCCAACTCATACTGGGTTTATCTTCAATCTTTTTAAAAATCTTGCAGATGGGCACTTGTCAAGGACAAAGAGGTTGCTAAGAAGATGACCAAGTTCATCGAACTCAACACAATAGGTGTGTCGAAGGACTCGCAGTTGCGGGCGGCAAAGATTCTCAAGGCCGTGTCTGATAGTTGCAGACAAGACTACGACAACTTCTTTGACTATGGAAGAGGCCTCATGGCCAAGAGATGGGAGCGTTTGAGAAGTGTTATTGGACGTAATGGCCTTTTCAGTCTGCCGGAATACCCAATGGAGTTCTGCAACTTCTTTGGAGAGTTGACTGAAGCACATCCTGGTAATGAGATGATCTATGTAATCGTTTTATGCTTCTCAGTCTGACAGAATATATACCCAAAAGGAAAAAATTAGCTAATGATGTATGTATGTTGAATTATGCTTTACAGCTTTTGCTTGGTTGAAGTCTGAAGAGGAGGAGACTAAGGACACTGAGAGCTTTCTAAGGGGGGCACACAAGATCCTGACTAGAAGCGGGAAGCACTTTGGAGTGGATACAGCATATGTCAGGATTAGCATGCTGGATCGAGAAGAGACTTTCGACCTTCTCTTACAGAGATTATCCAATATGTCATCCAAGGGACGGGAGAACGGGGCGTAAAGTATATAGAAGTCAGCAATGGAAAGTGGAAACAGAACTAGAGGACCGAACCATACATATACTCTAAGCAAACCCACCTCCTATGTAATTAGTACGATTGTACGAAGATACTGTCTTCTCCTTCTGTGCTTTACGGTCTTGTTCTTGGGTTGGCAGCTTGTTTTAATAGCATCTGCTCTTAACCTAACGTGTACTTGAAAGTTGGAACAAATAGTTAGTGCGCAATATCTATTGATTTTTCTCTTTCGGGCTGGACTTCAAACAGTTGGTGGGCAATGACTTTTGATCAAATTATCGCCGAAAGCATAAAAGCATATATTGTATTCACATCTAGGAAATTCAAAGATGGCCAAATGCAATTAGTTTATTTTGATGAAATAATTAGATTGGAAGCATCAATGCGGCGCACATGGAAGCCTGTTAATACGAAATCTATTAATCATTCAAGTCGGTATAGATAAAAGCTAGCTAAATAGTTGAGCTTGATGCGATGATACTAATCATTTAGGGACGTGGCAGGCTCTGAATAGAAAATCATTTGTTTCTGATTATGACTATATTTATTGCGATGCGCATCATGAACATATTACAAATGATGATGAACAAAGTCATTTAATGTGATTTCCAAACCCTCCTTTGTCAGATGGATACTTCTTCTGATTGTGATCCCAGTTTTCCCACGACCCACCAACTTCCACAAACCCAACAATTAGATTCGCGTTGGTTACTAGATTTACTACTTAGCTGCCTTTTGGTTCTCCTAATAAGTAAGACATGGTTAAACTTGCATTATGATTCAACTTTCTTCCCTTTTCTTTCTAAAAGTAAATGTCATTGTGGTTGGTATTGATTTCCTTATTGGAAAGGCGTAAAAATAAAAAGGCAGAGAGAATTTTTGCTCCATCTTGGAAGCATGTAGCTCCATTTTATCACAGTGGATGATACAACCACGTACAATGTCCCAATTGTTTGACTCTGAAGGTGATAAAGGTAGAGAAGGGTTGAGTATCACTACACATTGACATTTCATAATTTTAGGTTTCCAGATAAAGCCATTAAGATAAAAACCGATTGCCTGGCATCCATATGGCATTACCTTCAAGCTTGTCCTTAGTGTAGGGAATATTTAGATGCTGCAAAAAAGACTCAAAAATCTGTTCGATTGTTTTCGAAGGCCAAAAACAAGATCTGGACTGGTTTAACGTAGTAAGATTTTGGTAATAAGTTGATAAACACCTAGAAAGCTAGAACAATTTCCTCGTTGATTCAACGAGAAACATCATTGAGAGTGTGGGAGTTTTTTCTGAATATTTCCAATTGTTATAAGTTGTTTTATTCGACTCTTGAACTGGTTGCTTTTCATAGTTAAATAAGAAAAGTTCCGTTCTCACCATTACTCTCTGAGATCCATTAAGTTCTCTGCTTGATTCCTAAATACTTTCATCAGCGCCTGGATCATACTTAAACGTACATATATTTTAATGTCTGTACCACACACCAGACAGCAGGTCAGCACTTATAAGAAAGTGTACAAATGGTTTAGGCGATTGATATCAGTGTTTTTAAAACTGGACCAGACTAGACGGTCAAACTGAAAAAAAATTAAGAATTCACCCCAAAACTGTCTTTTGGGAAAAAAAATAAAAAAACAGTTGATTTATTCAGTAAATCGTTGACCTAGACACTCAAACCATCAATCCAGACAATGGTTTTTAGCCTTTTTTTACTTTTTTTAATATTTTTTAATTTGTCAGAACAAGCTGTCCGTTCAGACTGGACAATCGGACCTTTCGACCTAGGAACCGGACCCAGAACGGTTCCCTGTCCTGTCCAGCCGACCTTTCGATGCGTTTCAGTCACTGAACAAATCAGGTTTAGGGATAGCAGTTTGGTTGAGGATGGGAATGAAGTCCCCACCCCAAGGTCCGATTAGCAAATCAGGTTTAAAACGTAATGTTTTAAAAAACTTTTATATATATATATATATATATGAAATTTGCACCGTACATATTTGTATTTGTACTCCTTTCAAACTGAGCAAGAATATCAATTTTGGCCGGTTGGAACTTCCTGGATCTCCATTAAATCAAGTGCCACTTTTTTCTTAGTCATGAGGTCCAGCAACAATGCCTGCCATCCTAGGGTAATTGGGTTTAGTGTATCAGTGTATGTACTCAACAGTCAACAGCATAGCTTCTTTTTCTTTCCCATCTGAAATAGTAAAGTATGACAACAGCCACAGAGCTTCCATAAAACTTAAGAGTATAATTAAGATTACGAGGCTCCAGCAGCAAGAGTAACAACATCAACCCCCCAAACACCCACCAAAAAAAGTTGCTCAGCTGGCCAAAGGAGGGTTTTTTTGCAAAGTTGCGACCTAAAAATTAAAAGCAGATTGATCAGAGAGAGAGAGAGAGAGAGAGAGAGAGAGAGAACAGGGCCCTTGTCACCTCTAAAAAGCTAATGAGGATAATTTTAGAGAAACGATTAAATTATTATGAAATGAACTAATATAATAACTCAAGAATCTAAGAATCCACATCTTTGCAAACACCCTATTGGGAACAAACACAAGATGGAAGCAGTAACCAGATGATCACACTAACGGCATCAATTAGCAACCGATATTTTAAAATACGGAGGCATTCCACTACGAGGGATGAGGTTCAGAACCCAAGAGGCATAAGTCTCCTGAACAGACCTTGAGAGGAAGGAGGATCTCATTTTTATTTCCTTTTTTTAAATATGAAAGTAAGAACGACGATGCACGGCACTAGCTGGAAGGGGTCTTTCTTCTTTCTTTTCTCATTTTTTTCTTCCTTCTTTCTTTCTTTTTCTTTCCCTTCCCTTTCGTTTCCTTTTTTTTTTTTTTCTTTCTTATCTTTTTCTATGAAGCATGCATGAATACGCCTCGTGTAAAAGGCATAGGTGTACACTGTACACCTCAGGGGCATCGACGCCACTGGCATACGCCTCAGGGCGTTTTGGGGGTCTAGAAGCATGTTGCCGACCCCATATAGTTGGGCGTTTTGGAGGTCCCTCTTGCTTTGTCATATTTCTGCTTTCTATTTTTTCCCTTCTCTTCAGTTTCTTTTCAATGCCCCCTTCCTCTTTTGTTTCTTATCCAACAGTTTCTTTTTTCCTTTTTTTTCTGCCAATCCCACTTTGATCTCTCCCTTTTCTTAATTCACTTCACTTCAGCTCTCAATCATGTACAGATTCATAATTCTTTGGAATAGAAAAAGGCTATATATGAAAATTAGGTGTCAGAATAATCCAATAGAAGTTCTGATCTGAAATTCTGAATTGCATCCATTGAAATGACTACAGAGCACATAGGAAAGATTTGTCTGATAAAGTTGTTATTTGTAACACCAAAAAAGGAAATTAAAAAAAAAAAAAGACAATCTGATTAGAAGAAGGTTTACATTCATGCATTATGTGCAATGGAGTTACAATAATTCAATAGAAATCCAAAGTACAATCACTAAAGTGACTACAGAGGAAGAATCAGAGAAAGCTATTACTTGTAAGGTGGAAAAAGAGAAAGTGTGATTAGAATTGGGTTTTACAGTCTTGTACATTCATGTGTTATGTGTAATAGAGAGAAGGGATGTAACACCATCATCATCATGATATCATGCAGTGGATGCATATTGCACAATCAGCATTAACATTGGAAAAGTTGAGATGGTGTGGGACCAAAGTCAAAATCTCTTGTACATTCATGTGTAATGCGTAACAGAGAGAAGCAATGTAACACCATCATTATCATGATCTCATGCAGTGGATGCACATTGCACAATCAGCATTACCATGGAAAGGATGCGATGGTGTGGAACCAAAGCCACAATCTCTTTTTGATTTGCACAATCGAAAAGAAACTAGGAATAAGAATTAAAAAGTCTAGAAGTACACCATATTATTTTCATGTATTCTAATCCTTAAACCCTTTGGTCTCACCAGATCAACCGATTTGAACATCTGGTTCAATCAGATTGCTAGCTTGCCATCATTTCTGGTTCAAGCACGAGGGAGTTTTTGATGATTATGATATAACTTGTATGATACCTCTGGATACCTGTACATGTCTAGTTTAACAGTATCTATTGGATATGATACGATGGCATGGATACTTCTGGATGCACTCTATACTATAGCATTGAAACTTCTAGAATATGTAAAGAGTTGTGTTTTAACAAACTATAGCATTAACACTTTTAGAATTTGGCAAGAAATAAGTTTTGAGAAATGATTTTAAGCTAAAGCTAGACATAAATGCATGTTATCATCATATTACATCGGATACCCATACTCCATCCATATTTATGCCCAGGATTTTAGGAAATCGAGAGTTGTATCCCTGTTTCCTGTATACAATAGCATGTCTCTGTGAATGAACATATTTATCAGCTTTTTAAAAGGCTTATTCCATGAGGCTGGCCTCAAGGTAAGAGGCTCAAGTAAAATGGCTTGAAGCTCAGACCTGAAAGAACAACATTCTTGGTTCCTTGAGATTGCCTTATGTCAAGAATATGTATTTCAGACATCATCCAAAGTAGGATTCCCATTACAAGAGAAACTTAATTGGCGTGTATGTATTTTGTGTATCTTTAGCATAACATATTCGAAACTGTTCTGAAAGTACTATATTAGATTCAAGGCCTTTTAATAATAATCAAAGGACTGTAACAAAGCAACAAGTTTCTTTAAACTCCAATTATTATTATAGACCTTGTTTCCGTGATCACTTGTTCATAAATGTAACCTCCTCCTCAACATCATCATCCAAGCCTTCTCCCAATTCCCAACTATATGAGGTCGGCAACATGAATCCTATTTCGCCATTCCATGCCGTGTAGAGTCATATCAATCATGAACTTAAAATCATTTCTATTTACTTCCACCCATGTCCTTTTTGGTCTACCCCAAACCCTTCTAGCCCCTTCAACTTGCAAAATATCACTTCTTACAAGTGCTGTTGGTGGTCTTCTATGCTCGTAACAAAAACATCTTAGTCTATTTTCTCTCATTTTATCACCTATTGGAGCTACTCAAAGGTTCTTTTGAATGACTTCATTTCTGACCCTACCCTTTCTAGTTTTTCCACTCATCCATCTTAGTATATGCATTTCTGCCACATTTTTGGACACATTATTTCATTACTGCCAGGCATTCTAATCCACAACATAGCTGGTGTTACAGCTGTTTCATTTCTTTCTGACCTAATCATTCTTGTGCATATTTATATGTTTTCCCTCATTTTGGTTTTATTGTTTGAAAAAAAAATGGTTCACCACAAGGATTAAGCACGGCTGAAGGGATGGCACCTTCGCACCTCCACATTTCTAAACATTGTACTAGATGAACCTCATTGAAGAGTAGGAACTTCATTAACCACCCAAAAAGTCCATACCAGGCCAACAGAAACAGATACTCCATCTAACTGAAAAGACATGGAAGACTTGAGTATATCAACTCATCACATTTCATAAATAATAGTTCAAAAATGCTGCTTTCAAGTTTCTGGCATTGTCCATGAAAAATCAAAATAAAAAAAAATCCAAACGGACAGAGAAAGGATAAAAACTCAACTTGAGCCCATTAAAATACTAAGGACACTTCATTTATGAAACAAAATCACAATGAAAACACCAAGAAGTTTTGCCAATTTGCCATCACTCCATACAAAGAAGATGATATTAAAAAAATAGTCCTAGTACAGAAAATAGAAAGAAAGTTTCTTTTATATACCATATTTTTCTCGAGAAATGTTCTCTTTTTTCCCATATACTGACTAAAAGCCATTAAGGAAAAAAAGAAAAGAACAGAAAAGGAAAGGAAAGAAAACTAGATACAAAACCTGCAGGCAAACAATTTCATGAATACCTGCAGATATTACAGTAAGAATTTCGGTTTTAGTTCAAAGAAATTGTGGGAGTGAAATACTAAACCTCTTAAGAACCAACTCTAGGAATTCACATATTCAGACACCCTCAGCCATGGAATGTGAGAGTTGAGTGTTAAAATTCCCTGTAAATGCAAGAAATAGTGTTAACAGGATTTCTCAAATAAAGATTCAGTCTTTCTCTACTTTCTCATTTTACATATTTTGCTCAATAAAGATTCAGGATTTATCAAATAGTTCCAGTGTTCATGAAACTGCATCTAAGAGTTAACAAGTGAGAAAAAAAACACTAGGAACCTGAAATGAGGGGCATAGTATGTGTTTGGTTCCGTTTACGTTTATTGAGTAAACGCTGCCACATAGGCAACCCATCAGCAAAGGCCTCATTAATTGCATCCGTACGTATTTGCAAACATCGTATTCTGTGCACATCTCCCGTTTCAGGAAACTTCATTTTGGAGCTTTCTGAAACGGGTAGGCGTTTATTGGCACTTCGCTGATGTGGTGCCTAATGGTGCCTGTGTCATAAACACCCTCATTAATTGCTTTTCTCGGTTTTGCAGCCACACAAGTACAAAACGTTTACTCAATAAACGTAAATGGAACCAAACACCCTCATAAATGAAATATAACTCAGATATTCTTTGGCTTGAATCCCCAGCTCACAGAAATACAGCATTTAGACAATTAATTAACTATTATTATCAACCAGTGCATTTAAAAATCGAACCTCCCATTAGCATCAAAATGCTCATTTGCACCATGAATTAAAGAAGAAAACCTTGAAAACTGGTTCATACAAATGCAAAGCAGGATAATGAAATTAGAATCTAAACACCATGAAGCTTACCAATATCTTCTGATCTAACAGTTTGGTCATCCTCAACAATCAAAATATCTTCTTTAGGTGACCTTTTTTCACATGATGCCATGGCAGCAGAATTTGATTGACAAGCTTCTACCAGTTCCATACAATCAACACTACCACTAATTCTATCCAAATCCTTAGACTCCTCGTTTTCAACAGCAGGTGCTTCCTTAGAAACAGTGTTTGTTGGTTTTCCTGTACTTGATAAAGAACATGCAGATGAGACATTCTTTGTTGGTATTTCAGCATCTGCAATTCCCCTGGGGGTAGGTGCTGGAGAATTTTCTCGTCTGCCATGGTCACTATTGGAATTACTGGAGAGTGTCACCCACACAAACTGTAAATTGTGACCTTGCCAACATTTACCATTTCCAAATGCTCTCTCAGCTGAACGACGTGTTGTAAAAGTTACGCGAGCAGAACAATTTTTTGATGGCCCTGACCCATCAGTATCAGTATGTGTATCTGTTGAACCTTCCAGCTCAACTGCAGACAGATCACCATATATTGAAAAGTGTTCCTTCAAAACAGCAACCTAGGACATACAGATATCATTGCATCAGTTCCAGTCATACTGATCCTACCAGATTTTACCCTGTTACATAATCAATATGTAGAGATGAAAATTTTAACTTTCTTTCTAGTGACCATACAAATGGGAAACAAGATCTTCAGCATCCATTAAAAGGAACCAAGTTTACTGTAAACTTATGCATAATGATGGTTGCCAAGAAGCAGAACCAGGACACAATGCACAGAAGTACTGCTCATGATTTCATATGCTGGGCCCCACCCTAGGAGACATTTTGGACATGTATCGATTTGTTTACAATGACAAAATTCCCATCTATTGCATCAACAATTTACCTGACAATTACAAAACTCCTATCTATTGCACCTATCATTTATAATAAAAAAAACTATAAACGGAAACAATTTTTTATTGGTATAAATGGATACAAATTCACAACACCTGATAGAGGTTCAAATTTATTTTCAAGTTATAACGCTGATGGCTGTCAATAAGCACCAGAATTGTTAGTAGCTCCCATGGTTTACCACATGATAAGTGACCAATTGGAAATCAGTATCTTGGATAATCACAATTCGTATCCATTGTAATACTATGTCTGGCCACCTGATATTGTTTCTAGGGGCAATCCCCCCTCTTTTCATCACCCAGACCATGCATCAAAATAAACCAGCCTTTGAATTGAAAAATATAAGTATACCAACTACTAACAAGCCCAAACTTTCCAGAACTAACATGATTAGAATCCCATAGTCCACACACACACACACACACACACACACACACACACACTCACTCACATTTGCAAAATCAGCTGGTAAAGGCGGAAGAATTCGAAATGTTGTAGGGCGGTTATCCAATTTGAACCTATTCACAAAAAAAGGAGGTCCTACTGGTGCTAACAAACGACTTGGCTGTTTCAAACTCCTAGGTGACTGCAGCACCACAGATGAGCCTGTTTTCGAATTGGGAGATGCAATAATATCCCCAGAATTGTTACTATCTATGGTTTTCTCATCTGTTGGTTGTGTCCCAGTAGTAGAAGGATTTGAGGACCTTGGAGTTGCAATTTTGGCAGGAGTTACAGGCCCCACTTTGTGTCTCTTGATAGCTTGCTCAGCAACTGCATCAGGCTTGACTGTTGTAGCCTGCACCAATGCAAGATAGTTTAGTTTTTTTTTAATAGAAAGTTCCGGAAGCATTTTATAGTTTATATCCATCTAATTTAATTTATAGTCAGCATCTTCATATTACATATACTTAAGATCCTCAGTAAATCATGTACTAACCTGAGTAGACAACAACCACAACACTGAGACAAAACACTTAAGGAGACTCTTTCTCTTGGTCAAATCCATAAAATGTGATATAAAATCTCGTATTCTTGTAAAATCTTGATAAATTTAATATAAAAATTGTGATTTTTATTATTTACGGTTGTATACATTGAGTTGTGTACTTATGTTTCCATATTTATTTTGCTCTCTTTTCCATAAATTTGTGTTGTATATGAAAAATAAAAAAAAAATAATATAAAATTAAACCACATCCATTAAATCCCTCAATCCTATTTTCTCAGGTCCATTCAGTTAAGGACACCTCATAACCATAAAGTATTTACACGCTCATACCCATATCAATGTAATTTTTTTTTTGAGTAAGTAATCAGTTCAATTCATTAATTTAAGAAGAAAACGTAACAGTGAGTTTCTGTTAAAAAAACAATCGAACCCTTTACAAGCTAGATATCCCTATCACAGATCTGCCCAAAACAGTTGATCCCTGTACACCCCTGTTTAGCCAAGATAGCAGTCAAATCATATGAATGTAATATTGATAGGAACAAATAAAAAATAACGCAAAGATATATTACATCGCAGCTATCGTCAGCTTTACCAAGTTAGGGTAACGGAAAAGTAAGAAATGGGTTAATGGGATACGTCATATGCTTCATCATAATTTTTCTTTCGTATGAAAAGGTTAAAAATACTGCCTATGAAAAACTGAATGCCAAAACATACAACCTTGCTATTCAGCTTGAAAGGAGTGTGGATTCAAGGTACATCCAAATTCTGAAAAATCAGGCACACCACCCAAGAACCTTTTGACCAATTTATCAAAATGGGATGTGTATAGATCACACTACTCATAAAAAATGAGGGATGTGATCATACATACATAGGTGAAAACCCAATGCTTAATGGGCCCCATTAAAAGATAAAAATACACAAAAGCAGTGCAACAGATCACTCTGAGAGTGAATTAATTTGGCAATTCTATATGATGAAAAACTTTCCAAAAGAAAAAGGCAATATAACACACAATCAAGATTTTTGGAAGAGTATTGAATGTCTAGTTATAGGCTAGTGCAACTTTATATCCAAACTTGAAAACATAAAGGGAGTGGTTTTTTAACGCCTTTTCACCATGAGCACACATCTTTCGTTGAGGATCATTTGAAATGCATGTTGTGTTGCAGGCGTTCATTGAACTGTCCAAGTGTTTCCAACTAGACAAGATCTGCTGCTTGCAAACCTGTGTGCACACTATGCACAGCTACAGCCGCACATAGGGAACATCTCCCATACTTGTATGTTGTCATTCATGGGGAGATGTTCCTAACGAACAGCTATAGTATCCTGTGCATAGCATGCACACAGCGTTTTGTGTGCAGCAGATCCGTGCTCATTTCCAACACCAAAGTTCAGTGCGTCCCATACATTAAAAGACTAAATGTAATTTAAAGGGTAGCCTGCATCTTTCTAAGGCTGTTTTTGTTTTTTTTTTTTTTTTTTTTTTTTGAGAACATCTCCCCATGAATGACAACATAATACACTTTCCTTCAATTAACCGATTAAACCGACCGAAAAAATTCAAAATTGGTTTAACGGTTTTACATTTTTATGGGTCGGTTTCAGTTGACTAAATAATCAACCCGAAAGTGTCGGTTCGGTTGAAAAAAGTAAGTGAAATTGAACCAAACCAACCTGTGTACAGCCCTAAATGCCATCACGGCCATGACTTTAAGAGCTGTGAACCACCATGATTATCATATATGCAATTGTAGATATGTCTCAACATGGGTAAGAAACTAAAAGTGCTATCGTGACTGTTGAGTTAGTCCGAGTTGTTTTTTATTTAGTTAGGAAGTTGTTGGGCTTTAGGCCTATTAGTTTATGTTTTTCTAAGTTGCGACTGTTCAGCTATATTAGTAGCCGCCCTACTAAGGGCATCCTTGTAATATCTCATCCTTTAAGTTAAGTATAAATATAATGAGAGGTAGGGGGCTAGGGTTAATTTTTACAATCCTGGTTGACTTCCTACTCTTTTCTTCTTCTCCTTTCTTCTCTACTGCTGAAATCTTCATCTTCCCCCTCTTTCCTTTCACAAGAAACTCGACTAAATCTGCAATTAGTGATTTCTACTTGGTATACGAGCGGGCCGAAGGTTCCTTGAAGTTGTTCTCTCATGCAGACCTAGATCGGCCGACTGCATGGTGATTTAAGAGGCTATTTGAAGATCTCAGGTAAGCCCAGTTTTTGGATTTTTTTGGAGGATCTGTGTGCCCTGTAGCTGGTCTAGGGTTTCTCATCAAAATCAGGAAAAACTAGAAAAAGGGGAAGAGTCATGTTTCTGTTGGACTCTTCAATTTTGACCTAGGAAGTGGCACCCCAATTTTTCAGGGTTCCTTGGAGTTTTTTGCAAGGGTGCACACTCCTGAAGTTGATCTCCTATCATCAAGGCATTCTGCCCAATCTGCATCTGTATAAGCCTCTATTTCAATTGTCCATGATCAGTAAACAATATGCATCTGTCTGGGTGTCCCTTCAGATAAACAAGAATCCTGTCAACTACCTCTCAATGCTGAACTCGTAGAGCATGCATGTATTGACTTACTACACTTACTCATAGAACAGCCGACCCACAAGTCTCTGATATCTCCCAATGTGCTTTACTGGTTCACCTTCTGATGCACTAATTTTATGGTTCTGATCAATAGGGGTGCTGATTGCCTTTGTTCCAAGCTTCCCTGTCTCGTGGGAAATCAGGGTATATCACTAGTGAAGAGGTGAAACACGAAACTAGCAACTCTCGATGGGTACAGGAGAATTATATGGTGATGACTTTGTTGTGTAATTCCATGTTGCCCCATATAAGTAAAAATTTTTTATGGACAAATACAACTAAGGAAATATGGGATGGGGTTGCAGAAACCTATTCACAGAGGGAGAATATTGCTAGGGCTTATCAGTTGAGAAATCAGATTATTTCTAAAACCCTGTGGGCGATAGACTTGTTGCAGCCTATTTTTCAACCCTTAAAACCCTGTGGGCGATAGACTTGTTGCAGCCTATTTTTCAACCCTTAAAACCCTGTGGCAGGAGATTGACCATTTAGAGACATTTGCTTGGGAAACCACTAAGGATGCAGCTACCTATCAGAAACATCTAGAGAAGTATAGGGTGTTACTCTCTCCCAGGCATATGCCTTCGTGTCAGGGGAGGAGTGCAGGAGAGATGTGATGATGAAAAACCTTATTCCTGATCAGTCTGCCATGGTAAGTGTTGTGAAACCTAAACAAAGTGGAGATCGGGGTGGCAGTGAAATCAAGAAGGAAGATAAAAGAGATTTGATCTGTGACTACTGTAAGAATCCTACACACACAAGAGATACTTGCTAGAAGCTTCGCCTACATCTTGTGCCGACTAGATTGAAAAATAAGAAGGGAAATGCATACATGGCAGTTACTGGTGACATTCTGGCCCCTCCTACTACAACTGCTCTGGAGTTTGTTGTAGCTGCTGCAGTAAGGGCCGAACTTGAGAGGCACGGGCTACTTCTGAACCACCAGGATACAACCAGTTCCAGTTCAGCCGCAAGCGGACAGCAAGGTACATGTGGCACTGGTGGAGTCCACTCTACATCCTTTGCTCGCACAGGTAGTTCACACGTCACTGCAAATTATGTTTCTACTTCAGGTAAGGAAGGACCTCCTTGGATTATAGATTTTGGAGCGTCAGAGCACATGATCCAGAGCTCAATTATTTTTTCAACTTACCAGCTCTGTTCTGGCAGAGATAGGGTCTCCATAGCTGATGGATCCCATGTTCCTATTGCTGGGAAGGGATCTATCAAGATTAGTGACTCTATTTCTCTACCCTCTGTCCTTCATGTTCCCAGATTGAACACTAATTTGTTATCTGTTAGTAGTTTGACTAAGAACCTAAACTGCTCAGTAATTTTTTCTCCTGGTCATTGTATTTTGCAGAATCTGGATTCAAAGAGGATGATTAGGAGTGGTCGTGAAGTGAATGGAATCTACCTCCTGGATGTACTTCCTCCTCATCAGAGTTATCATGTCAGCAAGGATAGTGAGCCAGGGTTTGTGGGTCAAATTATGCTTTGGCATAACCATTTGGGCCATTTACCTTTTTCTTCTTTGAGTTTTTTGTTTCCAAAACTTTTTTAGTTTATTAGTTTGTCAAGTCTGGAGTGTGAAGATTGTCAACTTGGAAAGCATTGCAGACATTCACTTAAACCTAGTAATAAAAGATGTTCTTCTTCTTTTGATGTTATTCATTCGGATGTGTGGGGCCCTTACCATGTTCCTTCTATGGGAGGCTATCGATATTTTCTCTTATTTGTGGATGATTTCTCACAATACTCTTGGATTTACCTGATGAGATCCCGCAATGAAGTGTCATCCTTGGTGAGGCAATTTCATCAGATGGTACTAACACAATTTGGAACAAGAATAAAAGTGTTCAGATTTGACAATGCCAAGGAATATTTTGAAAGACACCTTGCTTCATATCTATTAGAATATGGTGTTGTCCATCAGAGCAGTTGTCCCTACAGTGCACAGCAAAATGGTGTTGTAGAAAGGAAGAATTGACACATTGTTGAGATTGCAAGAAGCATGATGATCACATCTACAGTTCCAGTTCGGTTTTGGGGTGATGTAGTTCTCACAGCAATATATTTGATTAATAGGGTGCCCTCTCGTATACTTGGATTCAGCACCCCATTCAGTCTCCTTTTTCCTCAGAGGGAGATGTTTCATATTCCTCTCAAGGTGTTTGGGTGTGTCTGCTTTGCACATATCCTTGGTCCTCACCGCTTGAATCTTGATCCCAAGGCAAAAAAGTGTCTTCCTTGGGTATGCAGAGAATCAAAAAGGGTATTGCTGCTATGATCCAGTCTCTAGGAGCCGGTATGTTACCATGGATGCCACCTTTTTTGAATCCACGTACTTCTTCTCAAAGAATCCTTCTCAGGGGGAATGTTTTGGGGAAGTAAGTCAACAGTCTATTCCTCTCCCAATTCCAGTCCCTGTGTCTACTCCTGTGCTTGACCACCACCCTGTGTCACCTACCTTGCCACCTCCTTTGCGTTCTGCTTCTCAGCATTACTTACGATAGAGACTTCACAAGGAGGTTGATTCCACTACAGCAGAACTCACATCACTTCCTGTCGGTTCCTTGGAGACTCCAGATTCGACTGACATGGATTCAGGTATTCCTCTTGGTCCCGCTACTGTCCCATTGATTCTACTAACACTATTACAGATAACTTTAATCTCCCTATTGCTCTCAGAAATGGGAAGAGAAAGTGTATTGCTCATTGTATTTCACAGTACTTATCCTACAGTGGACTTTCTCCTTCCTACTGTGCTTTTCTTTCCTCTCTTGATTCTATGTCTATACCCAAGGGTGTTAGTGAGGCTCTCTCCAAACCTGAGTGGAAGATAGCTATGCAGGAAGAGATGGTAGCTTTGATTAAGAATCAGACATGGGACATTGTGGATCTACCAGAAGGCAAGGAGACAATTGGATGCAAATGGGTTTACACAGTAAAATATAAGGCAGATGAAAGTATAGAAAGGTACAAGGCAAGATTTGTTGCAAAAGGGTACACCCAGACCTATGGCATTGATTACTTAGAGACCTTTGCACTAGTTGCAAAGATGACCTCTGTTCGGATACTTCTTTCTCTTGCTGCCCCATACTCTTGGCCCTTGTTTCAACTTGATGTGAATAATGCTTTCCTAAATGGGGATCTGCAAGAAGAAGTGTATATGGATCTTCCTAATGGATTTTACAATGATACTGAAAAGGGAAAGTTATGCAGGCTTAAGAAGTCACTTTATGGCTTGAAACAATCTCCCAGAGCATGATTTGACAGATTCAGAAAGGCCTTGATTGCTTTTGGCTACACTCAGATTCAATCCGATCACACCTTGTTTGTGAAGCGAAAGGGATCTTTGGTGTCAGTCCTAATTGTTTATGTGGATGATATTGTTGTCACTAAGAATGATCTGAGTGAGATTGATGGTCTGAAAATGAACCTACATAAAGAATTTGAAATTAAGGATCTTGAAGAATTGAGATACTTCTTAGGCATTGAAGTTGCAAGATCAAAACATGGAATTTTTATCTTTCAAATGAAGTATGTCTTGGATCTTCTTCAAGAGATAAGGAAACTTGGAGCAAAGGCAATCAACACCCCTATTGATCAGAATCATAAAATCAATGCATCAGAAAGTGAACCAGTAAAAGACATTGAGAAATATCAGAGACTTGTGGTTCAGCTGCTATACTTGTGTATGACAAGACCAGACATTTCCTATGCAGTAAGTGTAGTAAATCAATACATGCATGCTCCACGAGTCCAGCATTGGGAGGCAATTGACAAGATTTTTGCTTATCTGAAGGGACACCCAGGCAGAGGCATATTGTTTACTGACCATGGACAGTTGAAACTAGAGGCTTATACAGATGCAGATTGGGAAGGATGCCTTGATGACAAGAGATCAACTTCAGGAGTGTTGTTGAGGGTAACCTTGTCTCATGGAAGAGTAAGAAACAAAAGTGGTGGCAAGATCAAGTGTTGAAGCAGAATACAGGGCCATGGCACATGGAGTTTCATAACTTCTCTGGATCCATTCCCTGTTAGAAGAAATTGGTGTACAGGTAGAAGAACCTATGATGCTATACTGTGATAACCAGGCAACAATAATTTTGCCCATAACCCAGTCCAGCATGACCGAACTAAGCACATTGAAGTGGATAGACATTTTATCAGATAAAGGGTAACTTCTGGAGAAGTTTGTCTTCCATACATTGCTTATGATCTGCAGCTCGCTGATGTTCTCACAAAAGGTGTTGCAAAGAACAAGCTGGAGCATGATCTACGCAAGTTGAGAATGTGTGACATTTACTCCCAACTTGAGGGGGAGTGTTGAGTTGGTCCAAGTTGTTTTTTATTTAGTAAGGAAGTTGTTGGGCTTTAGGTCCATTAGTTTATGTTTTTTTTAAGTTGTGGTTGTTCAGCTATATTAGTAGTCGCCCTACTAAGGGCATCCTTGTAATATCTCATCCTTTAAGTTAAGTATAAATATAATGAGAGGTAGGCGGCTAGGGTTAATTTTTACAATCTTGGTTGACTTCCTACTCTTTTCTTCTTCTCCTTTCTTCTCTACTGCTGAAATCTTCATCTTCCCCCTCTTTCCTTTCACAAGAAACTCGACTAAATCTGCAATTAGTGATTTCTACTATGACTACAATCAAGCTGATTGGATCCCTATGGGTGTGGTGTAAGGGTTAGCTGCTGCAATGTGGAAATCTTTTAGTTGCCATATTTGGAAAAAGCACTAGAAAATCAATTGGTTGGTTTGTTACAAAGGTTACATTATTAGTTGGTGCTAGCTTGAGAGGATTTTTGGAATATATTAAAATTTTATGAACAATGGAATGGAAGTACTTTAGGAAGAAAATTTATATTTAGGGACTTTAATGTAATACCAGCCCCATTGGGTGCTTTTTGTAAATTGGGATAATTCTATTAATATAAAGTCTCTCTAATTAAAGATAAGTGTGTGGTACTGTTAGACCAAATTACCCACTCTTTTTTCCTTTCTTCTCTCATCTTATACATGGCATGGTGTTAACTAAATAGTTTATTAATTATGCTCCTTATAATAAATTATCAACCCAGATAAAAGATCTTAGAGATTATGAAAGACAATGCCAAATACGTTAATTAAAAGCTCTGTAAAAATATCTAAACACCAGAAAACAAGCAAATTAGTTGAACCCTTCCACACAGTTTTTTATTATTATAAGTAATTTAATTCAAAAATAAAAAAAAATATTTATTTTTATTCTTGCCCTTCCCTTCAAAGAATCCATTTCCCCAAATATTACCAAAATTTAAAACCATGGTTCAAGAGTTAATGTTTTGTAACTTGCAAGAATTGGCATAACCAACCCAGACAGAAGTTGAAACAACAGTTATATCTAAATTTAGCTATATGAATTAATACATCTATATCGGCAATCCCACAATGTATCGATACAGGGCATGTATAATACACCTAATGACAACCTGTAGAGCTGGTATAATATCCATATCCAGTTAAAATAGCAGATAAAATACATGTTTTCAAAGAAACAACCAGATCTTAATTATAGGCTTCCAGTCATGTGAAACATTAAGGTTCAAACAAATAAAGATAAAATTCTGACGTGTATGTTACCTGTTTCTCAAGTTTATCTAACTGGCGCCGGAAGTCATTCCGCTTTTGGTCAAGCATTTCCTGCTTTATGCGGAGTTCCTCTTTCAGAAGCTCTAAACTCTCCAGTTTCTTTTGCAGATGAGCAGTAGACTTGGCGCCATTTGTCACAACAAGTTTAGGGTTAACAGAGGCCCCTGCAGGAACATCAGGAGCCACTGAAGCACTAACCTTAGAAGCTGCAGATGAGAGATTTTCCTTTCCTCTTTCAGCAATAGATGACAAAAGTGGAGTGGAAGCAGCTGTCATGCCACGGGGAGCAGTAGATACAGTGTTGCCACTGCTTATACCACCATCAGGAATGTTGTCCCGATTAGCCCACCATAACTTGATAAAGCGGTTACCCATCACAGCATCAGGTGCCTTTAGAGCAGCCTCAGCCTCTTCTCTTTTAGAGAACTGGACAAAAGCCTTTTCACTATTCACTGGAATATAAATATCAATAACCTCTCCAAATTTTAGAAAATGAGAAAGAAGACCCTCCCGCTTGTTATTTTTTAGGGGAATACAGTTGACAAAAAGAGTACGGGAAGCTTTCTGAGATGTTCGCCCAGCATTACGTGCAGGATCACTTCGTTTTGCTGCAGCAGAGGAGTTCATAGCTTTTGGTACAATATCGTCAGTGACTATCTGCTTCTCTTGATGCTCATTAATTGGAACAGCAGGTAACCCATCCTCTAGGTCTTTCACCTCATTCCCAAAATAACTTGTAGAAGTTATTGTACTGTCATTTTTTCCAGACATTTCTAATTTATTTCCAGAATTCCGAATCCGTCCCCAAACAGAAGAAGTTGCACTCTGTGACCCAATATTGGTCGTGATGCTTCTACCACTATCAATACCATCAGCTAACCTTAAACTGTGGCAATCAGAAGCATCATTGTCCCATAAGGTTTCAGCTTCATGAATCTTGGTCGAAGGAAGCTTTAGAAGTGCACTTGATGTCTCGGGACGGTCAGTATTCCATAAAGGTTGATCAGGATCATAAAGGTCAGCTTCGCCAGAACCAGCAGACACAGGTAACACACCATTCAAGTTTAACCCATCATCAGCTGCACCAGACTTGCCACTTTTACCATGTGAATTTTTGCTGTTTATAAACAGGTTTGATGGAGCACTAACAGAAGGTAAAGGTCCTGTTCCAGCTGGCATTCCCAGTAGGCATGCACTTGGAAGAGAAACAGGTAAATTGAACTGTGAGAGGCTCTGTAATTTGCAAAATTAACAATTAGTTACAGTCAAGAACAAACTTCTATCCCAAATAAAGCTTATTCTTCTTATGAATCCCAGATTTTAATTAATATAGGAAAAATAGCTAATAGAGACATT
The DNA here is from genome assembly GCF_056320005.1 of Nelumbo lutea. Classification (NCBI taxonomy): domain Eukaryota; kingdom Viridiplantae; phylum Streptophyta; class Magnoliopsida; order Proteales; family Nelumbonaceae; genus Nelumbo; species Nelumbo lutea. The sequence continues at coordinate 9,574,848 of NC_142687.1, forward strand.
CCATCAAGGTCTTATGTGCAACAAGAGAGATTTGCATCATCAACTACCTCTTTATCAATGACCTGCAACTAGGCTCTAGGCCCAAATGGCATTAGACAGTTGAATCTTAGTCAACCAAGTAAGGAATTTTTACCACCCATTGCATTAAAGATTATTACATATAAACAAAAATGCAGGTTCATAAATAAGCTAAGATTTTTTGTAAAACAGTCCAGGCTGCCCAGCAGATGGGTAATCATTGGAAAATGGATGAACTTGTGACACATTGAAAGAGCCATTTAGCTCCCATTCAAGCTAGATCTATAGAATTAATATTGAAAAGTATGTAATTGTCAAATCATGCATCAAAGGCATCTAAAAGCCAGTTCCAATGACATATACATGTTAGGTTTATATGTGATTGGAAAAACATTTCAGGTGACAACTAGAAGGCACAAGACATCATGATCCAGTTATTTGATAATAATAATAAATTGTTAAACCTGCTACCAGTACAGTGCATTCAACACAGTAAAAAAGCATAAGAAAAAAAAAAAGCCATTGCTGTTACTCTGCGCTATGTTCAAAGCAGTCTAGGATGGTGATGGGCAACAATGCAATAGACCTTACTAGAGCGATTTTCAAGATTAGCATTTGATAATTAATCTGATCAGACAAGAATAATCACCTCAATTAGGAAAAAATAGAACCTAAACCAGATTTAGAAAATGGTACGTAGCAACTATAAAACAGGGACTCCTCTTCCTCATGTTAAGAACTGGTAGCATCTAATCCCCCCTCCCCCTTCCTTTTATAGGTAAACATTTAAATGTTCATCCCACTAGTAAAATTTAAGACAGCACCTCTCTAACTAGAATATTTGGGGTGAGAAAGATGGGATGACAGAAGCAGTAAAAACACAATTAACATTAAAAAGGAAGCTCAAGAAATCACAGAAAACAACTGAAAATGAAATTATACCTGAACATCTTCAACAACAATTCGATTTACACCATGCTCCATCGGACACATATCCCCCCTTAGACAAAATCCTCGCTCCTCAAAGTCCCTACATCGTTGGCGAGGCATGCCAATATTCAAGGATGGTGATCTAAGTGTTCCTTGCAGACCAAGTGGATGGAGTGTATCTAGAGCACCATTAGACATCCCTGGAATTAACCCAAATGCACCCCAAGATGCATTCTGTGTGTTAGCAGCATTTGGCAACCCCCTTCCAGGAAATAGACCAGGAGTAGGTCCCTGAGGAGCCATTTGTGATGCAAAATCAAGTGTGTCCACAGAGCTGAATCTTGAATCATGTTGATTCCAGGGGCCAGAACTCCTTCCTCTTCCTCTACCTATGGGAAGCCGACCTACAGATGATAAATCAAAACGAGTACCAGGGTCACCACGCAATGGCGGGTTCACTTTGGTCCTCTGACCTAAATCTAAAGGAGGACGAGACAATGCTGCTACACTAGGACGTCTTTTCTCAAATTTTGCAGAGAAGTCTCCTTCTGGAGGAATAGGGTTATACTGTTTTCGGACTTCACTTGACTGAGGATCACCTTCCAGGAACAGTTGCCCATTTTCAAAAGGTTTGTTACGCTTTCTGTTTGGCCTACTTAAAAGTTGCTCTTGTCCATATTTGTCAAAAGACTGAGATCTAGTTTCCCGCCTGCGATGCTTATGATTGCGATCATCATCGTCATCATCACTGAATTCTTTCTCTTCAGTATCACTGGCATGACAAGAAGAAGGAGAAAGTCCCTCAGTATTTGGAGAGGAAATTTTGTGTTCTATTGGATCCTCTGATATGAACGAATTTGGTGGTTCAACCTGCTTGATGGCATCTGAATTCTCACCAGACACCACAATTGAACCATCTTCTAAGGCCTGGAACAACTTCGTGATGAAAGACTCTGTGCCTACAAAAATAGGAAAGAGCTCAAATAAATGAAAACAACAAAGAGGTGAGAGAAACACAAACATATAAAAGCAAAAGGAGCAAGGTTAGGCTTCTTATCATACATCTAGCCTCTATTTGTCAATAAGGTCATCATAGATTAGGCTTCCTTCCCCAACTCACAAGAAAAATTCCTTGCCAATGCCATATTAGGCATCTCATAAGTGTTGTCAAAATAAGTTTAGTTTTGGAGTTTTTTTTTTTTTGAGAAATAGTAATTTTCATTGAAAATGAAGGAAGAGTGTATTAATGCTATCAGTAAATTACGCCATGTTTGGTTCAACTCTCATTCTTACCCAAGATGAATTATAAAATGGATAAGAATTAGTAGAATGAGAAAATATTGCTATGAATCAAACACTTTTTTTCCTAAAAATGAATTATTTTCGAACTGGCAAGTGCCTTATGTTGCTCATTTTCATTCTTAAAAAAAATGTGTTCGCAATCATAAACCGCTGGCTTAGATCTCCAAAATCATCGGTGTCGATGTTTACCGGTGGATGGCTGACAGTCAATGCCCACTGGCACAAGTTTCCATGGCAATCTGCCAATAGACATTTATGGTGGTGGTTTTGTAGACCTAGGCCGGCAGTTTATGATCATTGGCATACAGTTTCTTTATAGAATGAAAATGAGCAAGATGGGGCATGATTATTTTTCATATTGCAGGCTACCTCAATTTTTATGCTATGGGTTGATTATTCATTCTGAAAAGAATCAGGCCCATGGCAAGAATTTAAAAAAAATGAGACCTAGAGCAGCCAACCAAACATGGCCTTACCTTCCACAGGCTCCTACTTTCTCGTTTCTAATAAGGTCTTGGTAACAAATTGCATGTGTATCACGTTTTAAATATGCACCCCCAAGAAAAAAGAAAAAAAATATTAAAACACTGTAGTCAAAAGCAAGCAATTATAAGTACATAAGAAATAAAACCTGCCATTGGGCCAGGAAATGTTAAAATGGTTTTCTATTAGAAAAGCAAGAAACTTAGATGACAAAATCAGACAGTATCCTCTTCATCAAATCAAATAGCATAATTCAAGAAAACCTAAATAACAGTCATCATCATCATCCAAGCCTTATCCCAACTATATGGGGTCAGCTAATATGAACCCTGTTCCGCCTTTCTGTACTGTTTAATGCCATATCTTTTTAAATTATTGGAACTTAAATCATTTGCTACTACTACTCATGTCCTTTTTGGTCTACCCTAGCCCTTCTAGCCCCTTCAACTTGCAACAAGTCACTTCTTACGAGTGCTGTTGATGGTCATTTATCACCTACTGGAGCTACTCCTAGGTTACTTTGAATGACTTCATTTCTAATCCTATCCTTTTTAATTTTTCCACTCATCCATCTCTTTCTGCCGCATTCAATTTTTAGAGAAGTTGTTTCTTGACAGCCTAACACTCTGCTCCATACAGCATAGCCAGTATTTTAAAAGCGCAAGGCGCAAAAAAAGCGCAGGGGTCAATTTGCACCTGAGGCACAAGGTGAGGCGCGCACCTTTTTTATTCAAGGCGCAAAAATTAAAAAAAATGTTAAAATTAAAGAAAAATGTCAGAAAATTCAAAAAAATAAATATATATATATATATATTAAACATAATATTAATAAAAAATATAAACTAAAATTTTAAAATAATTTTTTAAAAAACCTATTATCTAAAATTAAAATACATAAACATAAGATGTAAAGCATATTCAAATGAGAATTAAAAATAAAATCAAACATATAAAACATTTTCAAGCATGTAAAACCTCTAATTTCTTTTCTCACTCAATTGCAGTACTTCGCATAGCTAATGCAATGTAAAACATATTACATTCCTGATTCTACGAGCCGGCTTTGTGCCACGCCCCTCGAGGCAAGCCCAAACAAGTCCACGTTGTGACACACCCCTTTTGAAAGGGCTGCGCCTAGGACCTAGGCGAGGTGCATACCCTGAAATGTGCGGCAAGCCTTTTAAATCACTGAGCATAGCTGGCCTTACAAATACTTTATAGAATTTTCCTTTTAACCTGAAGTGGTATTCAGCTATCCACCTATCACATGAAACTCCAGATGCCCTTCCATTTTACCCATCTTGCTCTAATTCTATGATGGCATCGTCCTCAACATCTCCCTTGTTATGAACTATCAAACCAAGGTACCAGAAAAAGGTCACATTGAGTTACCTCTCTTGGTCTCCAAAGTGTACCCTGATTTGCATTCCTACTATAGTTAAATTTAGAAATCATATATTCTGTTTTAGACTTTTAGTCCTACTTTTTTTAAAATAACAGTGAAGGCCACAAAAGCTGTTGGTTTGGAAAGGAGAAAAAGCAGAATTTTTGAAAGTTTTGGAAGACATTTCCCTTGCATTTAGTGTCTTCAATTTGGCATTGAAAGAGTTCAATATGTTTATATTCATGCATTGTTAAAATTTCTAGAGTGCCGGTTACAAAAAGAAATAACTCCAGTGTACAATATCATTTTTTGGATCAGATTGATTGACCCTATAAGACAAATGATCAGAAGGGAAATCTTCCAAAGACAAAAAAAGAAAATGAATATAAAAATATAATTTGAAAAGAGGAAATAGACACATATAGTCACTGTATAGAACATACCCTGACCAAGAAATTCGACCAGATTCTCAGCACAGAGCTTCTGCAGTTCTTTAACTGGTTTGTCCTTCTTTAACAATGCTTCCACATATTTTGCAAGAATCAAGGGATCAGCCTCTGTCCTGAAAATGGAACAATTTCAATCAGAAACCACTCTATAATTTCATTTGGGAATGAAACCCTTACAGCAACCCAAAGTCTCAAACAATAAGCCATGTTTTTTTTATTTTGAGAATCTTTTTGTAAACAGCCAAGGACTGATGATACACAGTGCATACTCTTAGATGTTGTATATTCCCATCTGTACAGCCTCTTGTAAAAAGGCCTTTGAACAGCACAATACTTTACCTTTTCAAAGAAAAAATAATAAATAAAAATAAATATATATTAAAGAAAAATGATGGCAATGCACGAGATATCTGAGCTTTGCAACCAAGCAAAAGAGACAACAAAGTATACAAACATACACCAGCTATCAGACTGTGGAACATCCCACTACAGAAAGAAGCCGACTTCTTCTATCAAAACAAAAACATCAAACCTCAAAAAAGAAACCATAAAGAAGACCACAACCCAATCACCACTTAATGTAGTTCATCCTTCTATGGAAATAGAGGTTACAGCAAATCAATTCCTGGAGAGATGTGAACATCCCAAAGTTACTAAAATATATGTGAAAGAACAATGAAGAATCAATGGCGGCACCCAGATATGGACACTGATAGCTTCTAGATTGAACAACTTATTGCTTTGTCTTTTAGTGGATAAAATAATTAAATGATAAAATATCAAGGGCATAATAATCTACCCAACTTTAGCTTCAGCAATTAAGGAGCCCACAACCTCGGAACCTCCTTACAAACTTATTCACTAAAATACAAAGCAATTAACTTTTCAGTTCAGCTATTTCAGCTGTTATCAAACAGCCCCTTAATCTTCCTTGCATTAGTTAAAAGAAAAAGAAAAAAGGTCCACAAGACAGCATAGAATAAGAACAACCAGAATTTTCTGCTTTATTTTTTATTCTAGCCCTGGGTCACAGGGCTAGTAGAGGGGGACAGAAAGGGAAATAAAACAAAGCTCAGGATTTAAAAGGAAAGAAAAAATTTCGAAAAGTCAACAAAAAAAGGTTAAGCTCTCTATTTTAAAAGGTGTTCAGTTCATGGTTGTGTTCCTGTTGCATTTGATTCATAAACAGAACCAGCATTCTGTATGCAATTTGTATGCTATTGCTGGTACTGGAACCAGCAATCCATGGTTTCAGAACCAGCAAAATGGCCTTTTTAACACAACTTTTTTATAGTTTATCAACCAGGAAACAGGGTTTGCTGATGTAAGCATGACATGACAGCTATATGGTGTGTCTGACAAACCAATATTGCTCCAGTCATAATGTCTCTATTTGGTGATGACCATATGATCAAAACTCAAAAGTTGATGGTGAAAGTACATGTACAAACGAATCATACAACCAATGCTCAGATATCATGGTTCAAAAAATGAACCATGAATAAACCAGCCTCTTTTGCATTGGGTAGTACCCAAAAAGAGTATCATTTTCAAACAAAAGATGGTATGGTTCTGGGACCATACCTTGAATCTAAGAGGATGTATAATAATGCACAAAGGTATGCAAAAGTAACATTCGGTACTCCAACAAATAATCAGGGAAACTATGTTTCTGACATCCAATCTGAACCACTCATTCACGTGGATATACTTCAATCAGATAATACTTTAGCCAATGCCCTTGCAAGAGATGGAGTAGACAGGGCGAGCAGGTTTTGAGAGAGAGAGAGAGAGAGAGAGTAAACAGGAAACATTCTTGGTGTGGGGTGGGGACAACTACAGCCAGAGACTGATGTACCTCTAACTTAATTGTATATGAGTCTTGTATGTCTTTTGACAGCCCTAGCATGAAAGCCCTCCCAAGTGGGCACTAATCTCTGAAAGGACTTAAGATTTGAGATGGCTCAAGAATTTGGTTGAGAACATTAGAGTGGTGCTGGGATCTTTAGAGATCTTTGTCCAAGACTAAACAGGATTTCTGGTTGAATGGGTAGAACTTTAAATGATTTTTTTTCTCCATCCAATATAGCTCTATAACTTAAAAACCAGTTTTCTGTGTAAATCACGTTTTTATAGATTTTTCTATAAACCACTTATACTTTTAAGCAGGGAGATTACAAAATGTTTTTCCCTCCAGAAACTAAAGGATAGGCTTGAAGCCCTTTTCAAACATGTTCATACTTTCACATTAATGAGAATATGTCTAGTCCTATTTTTTATATACTAAAACACTATACATGAATTGTAGATATCAATACAATGAAATGTATAGATATCCATGTAACAAAGAGAGAGGTAAGGATTAGGTAACTACTGCTAGCCTATGATGGTGATGTTTGGCATCATAACTCTAGCTAAAGAATCAGCCAGATGGTGGCAGAACTAAGAATCCACCTGGAAACCTGGCTAGCAACGTCTTACAAGCATTTACAAAACTTAGAAACTGAATACAGACAAGGTTACATGCCAAAGGCGCTATTCGTAAAAGGCACCCATAAGTGATAAAGAATCCTTCCAGGTCCTGAATCCCTACATGGTATAACTGTCATCTACATTTTTAATCTTATTTCATGGTTTAAATCCTTACATATGTCCATGCATCTTTATCCTTAGACAATAGATTGTGATAGGTGCAGAAGAGGACTAAATTGTTTGTTGATGCAACATTTAAAATTTTCATGAGCACTCAAAAAAATTGATGGCCTGGAGGAGAAACTATATTTCACTTGGGAAGAGTTACTCTAATCAAGGTCACTCTAGCAAACCTCCCTACCTATTTCCTTTTTGTCTTTAGGTTACCTTCTAAGGTAGCCAAGAGATTAGAAAAACCGATGAGGGACTTCCTATGGAAGCCAGGGGAAGAGAAAAAAATGATCATTTGGTTAGATGGGAGGTGGTGGGTCATAGATAGGAAGAAGGGGGCTTAGGGTTAGGGAACTTGGTTAAAAAGAACGAAGCTCTTTAATGTAAATGGTTGTGGAGGTGGCCTTTGGAAAGAGAGAGGTTGTGGCACGAGGTGGTGGGGAGTATTCATGGCTACTCTGAATGGTTGGGATGCTGGAATGTCTCGACAAGGTCGACTCACTACACCTTGGAAGGCAATTTCCAGCGTTCTTCCTAAATTCCTCAGATCAGTAAGGTATGGTGTTTGCTCAGGTACTATTGTGCTTTTTTGGGAAGATGTCTGGGTGGGCAATCAACCCCTAAAAGATCCTTATCCCTCCATTTACTCTATTTCCTTATATAAGAGAGAGCATGTTGCTAGGTTTCTTTCTGTCCCAATAACCTCGCTGTGTCCAAATTGGGATTTTGGGTTCCGTAGAGGTCTGGGGGATGAGGAATGTGCTTGCTTGACAGAGCTGTTATCCTTATTGGAGTCTATTTGCCTGGACCCCCAAAAGCCAGATAGTAGGGTATGGACTTTGGTACCAAGTGGCTCCTTTACTTGTGCTTCCTTCTTCAAGTTCCTTTGTTCTTCTCCTTCTCCTTGGACTTTCCCAGTGAAGGATTTATGGTCTAGGCCCATTCCCCCCAGAATATCTATTTTTTTCTGGGAAGTATATCATGATAAGATCAATACTGTGGATAATCCACAGAAGAAGAGACCTTTGTTATGCTTGAACCCAAACTGGTGCACAATGTGTAAAGTACAGAATGAGGACTATGACCACATGCTAATATCTTGTTCCTTTGCTGCAGATGTGTGCTCTTTATTTGGTTGTAAGTGGATTCTGACTTCTAATGTAAATTTGCTCTTTGATCCATCATTGCTTGGTTGGCAAACAAGGAGAGGGAAGCTTATGTGGAAATGCATTAGAGCAGCCACGGTATGGACCATTTGGGAGGGAATGAAACATGGATTTTCCAAGAAAAAGAAATGAGTCCCAAGGAAGTTCAGGATTGCATACTTACAAGAACCATCCGTTGGCTGAAAACTTCAGAACTGTTTGTGGACTTATCCAATAATGATATCCGGAGGAGCTGGTTAGTGGTGGCTTCAATAAGCTTCAAAGAAATCCATATCACAAGCATGGTGAACTCCTCCTCCAAAAGGGGCAATTAAACTGAATTTTGATGGCAGCAGTCAAGGTAACCCAGGGTCTTCAGGAATTGGTGGAATTTTGAGGGATAATAACAGCAACATTGTATCCTTGTTCTCAGGCCCAGTAGGAGTGGGTGACTCAACAAAAGCTGAATTACCAGCAGTTGTACAAGGTTTACAGAAAACAAGCCAACTTGGAGTGGAAAATCTGGTAATTAAAGGATATTCCAAGGTAATAGTTAGCGGCTGCAGAATTCGGAGACTGTCACTTGGGGCTACAGAGATCTTCTGAGGAAAGTAAAATGGATAACAAGAATCATGATAGTCAATTTCCAATGGGTCAGCAGATCAGCCAATGCTTTGTCAGACTCTTTGGCTAAGCAAGGGGTTTCTTGGGCATCTTTGTATTGGGCTAATTTGTCATCTTATAGTGCTTGGGTCTGTACTCGTTACTTTGGGGAGGTAGCATCTCGTGCTTCCTCAAAGGCTGCTTGTACTTCCTTTTTTATCTCTTTAATAAAATTGCTTAATCATTCATCAAAAAAAAAAACCTGTGTAATGCATCGTTCCATAGTGAGTGTAGGACCACTAAACCTAACCCTCAATACTGAGTAGATTGCAGAGCATCAGCATCCAGGACAAAAGCAGAGAAAATCTATCATTAAGGTTATTCAGGCCTATGAAGAACATAAGAAGTTGAATCTGGTGTAAATTATATTTAAACTGTATATGCCAACTTAGGCAATGGACCATTGCTTGCTTGGTGTAATGGTAAAATCTCACGCTGACGAGTGAGAACATTGGCGTGAGTCTGAATTCATCCGAAAAAACATTGGTTCGAGTCTGAGACATGGATAGGACCAACATTGGGTAATTGCCTTATGCTGATTTTGGCAGGTCCCACCTGAGACATCCTTAGTTCTTTACAGTATAACAATTTTCAAGTCTAATAATCTTTTCAAGAGGAACTCCAGCTTAATTTTGAAAATAATGACTTTCCAATCTACAAAGTCAAAAAACCAATATTGTAGTGGTTTCTCTAAAGATCTCCCATCTTACACGGAGATCAGTAGACCCTTGTGATCCCAAAGTCAAAGAAATCCTTGCTTTTAATTTTGTGTTAGAGTTGCTACAAGTTTTTTTTTAATCAATGAAGAAAAATTTATTAATTCAAAAGATCAAATCAGTACAAGCTTCCCAAAGAGAGGCGAAAGCTGCATCCTCTCCCATAAATGAAATTAAAAAACAGAGCCAATTACAAATGAGCCTAAAACAAAAAGTTTCCTATTTACACCTTGCTTAGCTAAACAATCAGCTAAAGCATTAGCCTCCCTTCCCACCCATTGTATGCTTTATATTCATATTCTATGTGAGCCAATTCAACCTCTTGAACCTATAGCACCAAATAACAGGCTCTGAATTCTTCAACCACCCCACCACCACATTTGAGTCCCCTTCTATCAGTAGGGATTCCATATCAAGCTGATTTGCAATCTGCACTCCTTGAACAGCCACTAATAATTCAGCTCTTACAGAGTCTCCAACTCCTAGCAGACCCGAGAAAAAGGATAAAATATTCCCAGCCTCATTTCTTAGAACTCCACCTATTTCTGACAGACCTGGATTACCAAAACTACTTCCATCAAAGCTTGAGGATGTCAATGCTTTTCTTTCTTGTTCTATTTTATTTTTTATTCAGTAACAGTAAGGAATTGTATTAGTGTGAAAAAAATAATAAATTTATAAATATAATTGATCAAAAATAAATAAATTTATAAATATAAAGCCCCATACTCATTTCCAAAAAGCAAAGCTAGAGCTATCAAAAACCCTCCTATAAATCATCTGCACAAATGTACAGAAAAGAACTAAGCCAATAAGAAATTTCCACAAAATAATATCAGTCCTGGTTCAAAGTACTGATACTTTGATATTGATCCAAAAAAAAAATATTGATACTTTGGATATGCAAATGAGTATACAGAGTTTTTAACAAATGATACTCTTTTTTTTTTTATTTTACTTGTTCAGTTTGATAAGTTCACAAATAGGTAGATTACGTTAAGCACCAACATTTAAACCTATTAACAAGCTGTTGTTCCCACTATTTAGCATTTCGGTGACCCTGAAAACCAATACATATCGTACTGGTGCATTCTAGATGGACCACCCTCCTTTGCACTGCATCATTAATCCAGTAATCCAGTAGAACAAAAGGTCCATTCTAGATGCCAATGACTTTCCAAATTTCCCAAAATTTTGTTGATTTCCAAGTAATGTGACTTGAATCGCAAGGATAGTGTTCCTTTCTTCATTATGCCCTCGGTTTCCCCTTTCCCCATCTTTCTTCTTTACCATACAAGAATTTCTAGGCTCCCATTTCCCCAATAACATTTTTTAATCATCATTAGGTCCGCCAAAGTGACATTGTAGAGTTGAGATCAGAGTACCCACTTCAGAAATGTCATATCCATGATAGGAATAATTTTGGGAAGAAAAGAGAAGCAGGAGATTCAAAAGAAAGTCTTCCTCCAAGTGACAGTTTAGAGAAATTCTTTGGTCATCTAAAATGCTCTAAAGGCATGCTAAAACAATGTGACTCAATTGCTACCACTGTACCACACAGTATACATGGTGACTTTGGGAATCACATCAGTTTAACCTTTGGAGGACCATGTCATCAAAGGTTGGTGGCTTCTTAGAGATTACGAGGAAAGGCTTGGTTAGAGATTTTAATTCAAAAAAGCCTAAAAGATAATGTTGCACCTCCAAGGCTTAATATTTCTCATGTGATTCTCTTCTGATAAGTTGGTCTTTTATGAGTATTCCATCAAATATAATAACTAGCTCCTGACAGGCCTGAATAAATGTGATAAGTTGGAAATGCAAGAAAAAAGTTTGGTCCTACTAAATTATCAATGATATCTAGGACTCGATATAATGACTGGTCATCAACCTTTCCTACCAAAGGCAGAATAATAAGTTTTGGTGGACACTAGCAAAAATTAGTGTTTTTCTTTTTTATGGATAGAAAAAAAAAAATCAGTGGCATAAGCGTATTATTTCATGGATTAAAATTTTATTGATTTGTGTTTCTTTTCTCCTTCCTTCTTTGTCTTTTACCCTATGTTTCATTCTCAAATAAAATTCTCATTGATGATTAAAAAAAATAGAGTAATGGAATTTTTAATGTTCTTCTGTTACTTCTCATTACCTTACCATGTCTAGCTCTGGATCTCAGCGTAGGTTATGGAAATGAGTTCAATACCCAATTATCAAGTTCCCAGTGTTCTTGTTCATATTAACATCCAACACAAACCAAATGAACATCATTGAACTGTTTACGACCTACTTTCAGTTGAATACCAGCACGGAGAGCAAAAATTTAGTTCAGTAAAAAAGACATGGTGTGTAACAGCGAAGGAATGAATAGAAATATACCTTATGCAATTTCTGGGAAGAATGAATTACACCCGCTCATCAAACAAATGGCTCGAAATCTATTAACCAATTTCTTATTCGTATACTAAGAATTTCAGCTTCTAGAGCAAGGGCTTTTCATTACGCAATGTCTTATACATCGAATATACTGAGCAAAAGCGGAAATTCGGAAATACAAAAAAAAAAAAAAAAGCTATAAAACATTAAGGACGCGCGAAGAGAAGAAAAGAAAGAAAAAGGATCAACGATCATGGAGCGCAGAAACATTACTAATACTGGAGAAAGGAATATTACTTACAGTGGTTCAAGGTTCTTCACGAGATATCCAGTTAAAGAGGAGTCCTCAAATTTCATATCTCTAATCATTCCTCTTCATCATCTGTTTCCAAACGCGAGGAAGGCCAAGCCCTAAAACGCCATTAATGGAGTCGAGGAACTACAAGATAACAACGTGACTATAAACCATGGGACAACCACCCCAAGTATTGTCGAGGCGAGGACTTCTATTGTCGAACCTGGTAGGGTTTTCTTCGACTTAATTCTTCTCTCCGGTAAGCCGCTGAGGCTGAGAGAAGCAATTAGTTTTTTATTTCTTAATTTTTCCGTCCCAGCCGAACCAAGGAGGAACCGGGCATAGATTAGAGAAAGAAAGAATAAAAATAAAATAGAACTAAAAATCAATTGGACGAAATTTAATAGGAAAAAAAAATTATATAGAGGTTGAGGAAAGGACTGAAATGCAAATGGTTATATTGAGGATATCATATGAATGACGCCCGTACAAGCCCTTGGCTTCACGTCCAGACCATCCTGCGGAAATTTTAAAATTTTCATATTTACCTTTCTCATCAATTTCTATTTACCTCTCCCTCCCCCTCTTTCGCACGTGCCACACTCAATTACACGTAATACATTCAATTAATGATGCTATAAGTAAGGGATGCAAATGCATCGGATCGGATTGTTTTTTGAATCGGGGTATATCTGAATCTAATCTAATCATATAAATTTGAGATCTGATTCAAATAGAGATGGCAATTTTTCCCGTTCTCGATAGGTATCCGAGCTTGCTGACCCCTTGGGGTTAGGTATAGCGAGTGCTTTGGCGGGGTTAGGGATGGGGCTAAAACTGAATCCCCGATCGAGTTCGGTAACAGGGATGGGGAATGCAATCATTGCCCTGCCCCTGCCCCGATTAATTATATATATACTATTTATATTATAATATTATTATATTATAATTACACAAATAACAAAAACTCAAAAAGAGTGAAAGACAAAAAATTTTAAATTATCGACTCGAGAGAGAGTCTCTTGACTCTCTTCTACTAATTAACTCGACAAATAAAGAAGAAATAACAGAGAAAAGAACTTGCGAGGGCGACACCTGAAACTCAAAACCCTACCCTTCTTTCGTTATTCGTCTATTGTCTTCAGTAACTAGTAGTTGTTGTACGTACTCTCTCTCTCTCTCTCTCTCTCTCTCTCTCTCTCTCTCTCTCTATATATATATATATATATATCAACTCAACGCTCACAAGTCCAATATTTGATTTTTGAAATCTCAAACAGATGTGAGATGTTACATATTTGAAACTTTGCAACTCAAAAGTCACAAGTTTGAAGTATCTCTCTCAAACAATCGAGGATTTGGGTCTTCGACGGGGAACTCATCCCTAGCAGGGTCGGGGATGGAGGAGCATTTCTTTTCCTAACGAGGACTAGGGACGAGGATGGGGAATGTAATCCCTGCCCCCAAACCCGCACTATTGCCATTCCTAGATTCGTATCCATAGTATATTGAATATCTGAATCTGAGCCGAAGCGATTTCATTTCTAAAAACTTTAATAAGGTATTAAAAAGAAAAAAAATCGTAATAGTTTATATAAAGAAACACGAAAAATACAAGTATTTTTCAGTAGTTTTAATCATATATATTAATAAATACATGTATTTTTTATAAAAAAATCAATAAAATACAATATAAAACATATATACTACAAAAAAAAAACAATAATATATAGGTCAGATTGGATAGGATAAGTGGGTGTACGAATCCACTCTGATTTGAAAAATAATTGGATTTGGATCGGATCATGATCCAATCCATTTGCACCCCTAACTATAACTGTTGGATTGGAACTTTTCATTGGAAGAAGCGTATAGAAGGCAATATATTCATCACCATTTATTATAACCTTTCCCATTTCATATATAGAATTAGTTACATGATACCTGTTTCATCATTATTTAAGGGAAATTTGTAGATTAGTATCTTGTACTTTGGGTTTAGTCTCATTTTAGTTTTTTGAACTTCAAAATGTGTTAATCCAATATCTAAACTTTTAAATTGTTCAAATTTAATTCAAAATTACCCTTTGGGTGTCATCTAATATTCTTTATCAATGAACCAAATGCTGAAATCTCTTAGAAGTCAATTGGATGTGAAACGACAAAAAACGAAAGGAACCAAAAAATAAAACTTCATGTAGCGTTCAATTGTTGACTCTAAAACCAATAAAAGCTCCTCATCATTCACCCTTGAAGGCCATCGTGCAACTCAAAGCGAGGGGTCTAGTTTTGTTTTCACTTCTCGGTTGATCTCCTGATTAGCTTTTACTTGCTCCTTACAGGGACAATGGATAATTATATGTATTTGGGTTGGCGTTTATTTCTTTTCACCTGTTTGTAAAGAAATTATTTTTCAACCAAAAAAAAAAAAGACATGGTTTCTTGCCGATTACCAAAACCAAAAAAGAGTGAGAACAACCTGCAATCACCCAAAAGGAAAAGATAGAATTTTTTGAAACACAGAAACTCAAGAGGTAACAACTAGACATACATGTTCTCGGAGCACGACAACTTTCTTGCTCTGGTTTGTTTTTCTTGTCTTTTGCTTCTCTTTTAACGCCTTAATTTTGATTTTGGAGCCTATTTCGTTCCACAATTTGCTGCACATCGTTTTTGAATTATCACCCTAAATTTGTTCAACAACCCAATATGGGTGTTGGGTTCTTCTCAAATCTTTTTATGAATTCTAAAGCCGGAGAGTTGAGCTTCGAAGATATCGAATCTGGTTGGCATTTGGCTTTGAGGCGCAAGTACATCAATGCCTGTCGTTTTTACTTTTCAGCGTCTCATTAATACTCCCTAGACTCCCCAAAAAAATGCCAGAGCTTTTAGAGAAACCGTTGGCTGCTATGGCTTGGAAGGAAAGAGGAATGAAAAAAAAAATCATTTTGTGCTCTGTTTCAGAAAGATGATTACCCTTATTTTGATATTTTCAAAAGTTTCAAATCATTATGTGCTCTGTTTCATCATTAATTTTGATATTTTCAAAAGTTTTAAATCGCACTTGTCATTGTGTGATATATATAACTGATTATTAGTTAACGTTAGATATTAAATTAGAACTTTTGGAAGTCTAGATGCTAGATTAGCACGTTTTGAAGTTCGGAAATCAAAGTGAGACTATCGAAAATGTAGCATATTAATATGCAGTTTTCCTTTTAATTAATTCAGTTTCATATTTATTGTTAAATTATAAACCTTTAAATTATTTATTATTATTTCATTTTGATGTAATCGTTTTCGGCCACGTACCAATGTTTTGTGATGTAAAATTTTTTGGCTAAGTACTTCGTCATTTGACCCGGTGGTGGCGTGCCTTAGTGATGAGCTACTTGGTGGTGAACTGCCTACTAGCGAACTGCTTGGTGGAGAACTGCCTGGGGGCGAACTGCCTGGTGGCGAACTGCCCGGTGGCGAACTGTCTGGTGGCGAACTGCCTGGGGGCGAACTGCCTGGTGGCGAACTGCCCGGTGGCGAACTGTCTGGTGGCGAACTGCCTGGGGGCAAGCTCCCTGGTGGCAAAATGCTCGGTGGCGAACTGCCTGGTGGCGAACTGCCCGGTGGCGAACTGCCTGGTGGCGAATTGCTCGGTGGTGAACTGCCTGCTGGCGAGTTGCTTGGTTGTCACGGGGCTAATCGATGAGGCCCCGTGCGGCGCTCGATGGGGTCGAGAAAGCCTACAAATGCAAGCAACAACACACAAAATACAACAAGAAGACACACAAATTAGACAAAAGGCAACTTGTATTGCATTAATCTGTGGTAAGCACAAGCACACAGTACAGTGTCGAGGGGATCTCGTGCTTAACCTTTACACACTTATGAGCTCACTCGACTACCTACCTCCCCTCAAAGAGTATGTTAAGCTTTTGGGGGAGTGACATTAAGAAACATCAAAAAGGTGAAAAAGCATACTACAATATTATAATAGTGCCATTGGCAATCTCCCATACAAAAGTACATGCATAGCCCACCCATGACACACACTTGGACAATGGAGTGGTTGTTATAGGCACGATGGATGGCACTTGATGGCGCGGCAGAGAGAACACTTGTTACAGTCTCCCCCACTCAATTCAGTCTTCGTCCTCGAAGACTAGCTTTTACTTGAGGCTCCAATCTGCTGTTGATGAAGGAAGGTTCTTCAGCTGCTCCACGAAGTTTATCTTTTCCAAGGCCTGGGCATGATGATGGGTGGAAGTCTTCAATGTGTTCTGGATGGCGGGAAAACCTATGGCTAGTCTCTACGGTAAGTCCTTGCCTAGCTGCTTCAAGGTAGGATTTTGGTTGCTCTAGCTAGATGTTTGGAAGGTTTTGTGGCCAGGGCTAGGTCAAAATGATATTTTGGATTGTTAGGATGTTGGTTCCCATTTATTTTTCCCTGAGGTTGACTCACAACGCTACTACTGGATTTATCCTGAGGGATGATGTAAAGGTGGTCCCTAAACGGCTTGGGTGGCACTCGCTCTCCCCGTTGGTTGTGGTAGTAGATGTGGGCTAGGTTTGACACGGCCTTGGGTTTTCTGTTGGGCCCATCAGTTGTAGGCGCTTGCGGCTTCTGCTGTGAAGTTGGCTTCCGTTGATGTGGTTGGTGTTGAAGCTAATGCTGATGCCGATGTTGGTGCTGACTTGGGCACTAGCATTGGCATTGGCGTTGGCACTGGAAATGGAACTGTCTTGGGGATGACTTCTTCCTGGTGATGACTTCCCAACTAGTTCCAATGTCGAGGCGAGGTACTTGACAGGGGTTCTTCCTTGTTGGCGTGGCGCTGTCTTCATGGTTGCTGGTTTCTTGGTACAACTGTAAGGCCGAAAGTTGTTTCCCAAGTATCTGCACGACTGATGAGACGGGAACCATGCAAGGGGAGTGTTCGTCCAGAATAAGCAAGCTGTTGATGTGTGGCATAAGTGCTGCTTCCGCCTGCTTGAGGAACTCCACTCCAAGAACAACCTGAAAATCATCCAAGGGAACCACAGATAGATTGATGGGTCATTTCCATGGTCCAACTCGGAGTTCTACTCCACGGGCCGTGCCCTCTACTGCTTTGGCCCCGGAGTTGACAGCCTTGACCCACCTCGTTTGTTTGGTGGTGGTCAAGCCAAGTCGCTTGGCCTCTGCAAGCGAAATGAAGTTGTGGGTGGCCCCGGTGTCCACCAAGGCTTGGGTCGCCCTCCCGCTCGGTGATATCTACATAACTCATCCCCTTGTGGGCTTTGGTGGGCCGCTTGGATGTGGCCTCTTTCTTGACCATGGCGTTGATGAGTTGGAGGGCGCCTACTCTTGGCGCCACGATGGGTTTCTCCTCATCGCTCTCTTCACTATCACTGAGTTTGGCGATGAGGGCAGTTATCTTCTTTCGGGTTGGACAGTGACTCATCCAATGCTTCCCGTTGCAAAGGTAACAAGGCACAGGAGGAGGTCTCCTAGTTGCTTGGTGGCCCTGATGGCTTGGGCCTCCTTGTGGCTTCTTCCCTTGTTGGTAATTGTAGGGTTTGTCCGCAGGCACTGGCTTCTCCTTTGTAGAGGTTGATTGTTCATCACCCCCACCAGAGTCGTGGTACGTGGGCTGGATGGTCTTTGCACATCTTCCTTAGGTGTTCTCATATCAACAAGCTGCTCAGCTACAACCATGGCAGTGGCGAGGTCTTCAACCCCACGTCACTGGAGTTCGAGCTCGGCCCATGGCTTGAGACCATCTATAAAATTGAACAGAAGATCCTTGTCTGACATGTCAGTGATCTCCAATGTCAAGGCCGAAAACTCCTTGACATAGTCATGTAGTGATTCTTGATGTCTGAGATTCTTCATTATTTGGTGCGCTAGGTACTCAACATTTTCTGGGTAGAACTGCCGCTTGATCTCATGCTTGAATCCAACCCATGTGTCGATAGTGCGGGTTCCACATTCAATGTCTTGGCAACACCTACGCCACCATAACATTGCGATATCAGTCAAATATATAGCAGTTGTACGTACCTGAGTTTGGTTGTCAATGATGCCAGTGGCGGAGAAATATTGCTCCAATTGCCACAAGAAGTTGTCAAGCTCCCTAGCATCCTGAGCACCCGAGTAAGGTGTTGGCTCTCGGATCTTGATGTTCATGGAAGCTAGGGTGGAGGGAGTGCTAGGTGCGTTGGCCATTGCCCTCTTTAGGAGAGTCATCTCATCTCTCATCTCATCCAATTGCGCTTGAAATCTGTTTAGCAAGCCCTGTAGGCTGCTTTGGGAAGGCCCAGCTCCCGAATTCTGTATGGTGGTGTGCATGTCTCTGAAGGCGCCATTGAAACGTCCTTCTAGTTCCACCACTGCATTCTCAACCGTCTCTAGGTTGAGGTGGAGTTCATCAACCCAATCTCGGGTTTCTCCCATTGTCACCTCACAACGTAGGAGGCGCATGTCCACGGTAGCTAGTTGGTCGACTGATTTGTCATGCTTGCTAGCTTTGGTTGTACGGCCCTTTGGGGCTTGTGACTTGGTAGGTTCGTCAAGTGGAGCTTCATCAGTGTCGTGGGCTTGAGGCAGCCCATGTGGTGTGTCATCGGTAATGCCACGGTTGCTCTTCATTGTGTTGATGTAGGGACGAAGACAAGGTCCAGAGTGTGTGTAGGAGTTCCTACTCTGATACCAACTCTCACGGGGCTAATCAATGAGGCCTCGTGCGGCGCTCGATGGGGTCGAGAAAGCCTACAAATGCAAGCAACAACACACAAAATACAACAAGAAGACACACAAATTAGACAAAAGGCAACTTGTATTGCATTAATCTGTGGTAAGCACAAGCACACAGTACAGTGTCGAGGGGATCTCGTGCTTAACCTTTACACACTTATGAGCTCACTCGACTACCTACCTCCCCTCAAAGAGTACGTTAAGCTTTTGGGGAAGTGACATTAAGAAACATCAAAAAGGTGAAAAAGCATACTACAATATTACAATAGTGCCATTGGTAATCTCCCATACAAAAGTACATGCATAGCCCACCCATGACACACACTTGGACACTGGAGTGGCTGTTATAGGCACGATGGGTGGCACGTGATGGCGCGGCAGAGAGCACTTGTTACACGGTGGCGAACTGCCCAGTGGCGAACTGCTCGGTGGCGAACTGTCCGGTGGCGAGTTGCTCGGTGGAAAACTGCCTAGTGGCGAGCTGCCTGGTGATGAACTACCCGGTGGCAAACTGCCTGGTGGCGAATTGCCCGATGGCGAACTTCGTACTAGGCGGCCAGTGACTTAGAAAATGGTGGAGCTCCTTGGTGCGGCGCAATCCAACTGCCCTCAGCATGAGGTGGTCTTCTTTCCTTTGCAGGCAGTGGGAGCTGAGGGACCTGTGAGAACTCCATCTTTTCCTCCTCTTTGTAGACGGCGGGAGCTGGGGGACCTGCGAGAACTGAATTAGAGGTCCCGGGGGTATTTTCCCGGTGGGGGCTCTCCGACGCTTAAGTTAGCACTCTTATTGTAGAGAGCTTTGAAGATAATATGAGAGGGCTAGAGAGCAGGGGTTACTTCCCTTTTTTCATCATCCTCACCTTTGGGGGGTGAGGTCTTTATATACCGGAGTCCTCGCGGGTTAGGTGGGTGAAAAGCCTCCAAACGGTAAGACTTGTCACATCCTGTCAGAACCGGGGTACGATGGTGAACTCCTCGAGGTCGTCACGCTGACGCTTGTGTCAGGCGGCCAGGTTGGCGCCTGGGCCGGGTTGTTAGGGGGGCGCCTGTGTTAGTCGGTGGGTTGGTGTCTGGGCCAGGTCGTTAGGTTGGCGCCTGCGTCAGTTGGCGGGTCGGTGTCTGGGCCAGGTCGTCAGGTTGGCGCCTGTGTCAGTCGGCGGGTCAGTGTCTAGGCCAGGTTTGTCGGTGGGCGGCTTGGCCGGATCATGTGCTAGGCTGATCCAGATCGGCCAGGTCGCGCAGGCCGCGCGTCAGGTCACGCCAGGCCGGCCAGACTTGTGCCTGGGTGGGTCACCAACTTCGTAAGTTTGTTGGTTGGGTGTTTACCTAGTTGTCACGAGGTGCCACGTGTCACAGTTTCATTGGAGGGCCAAATCTGCCCTCATCAATAGCCCCCCACTCCCGAGCTGATAGTAACTCAACGAAGGGAGTAGATTTCTTTTTGGCCCATAAGTCGATGAGCTAGTAAGTGCTGATCCAATTACTAGTGTGGCCCGTAGGCTTTGGGAGCGACTCGTAGTCTACTCTTCTTTGACTTTTGCCCGTGCCGGAGAGGCGACCGGGTCTTAAGTAGTAATGTGGCCCGTAGGCTTTGGGAGTGACCAGTGGTCTACTCTTTTCCCAACTTTGCCCGTGCCGGAGAGACGACCGGGTCTTAAGTAGTAATGTGGCCCGTAGGCTTTGGGAGTGACCAGTGGTCTACTCTTTTCTAACTTTGCCCGTGTCGGAGAGGCGACCGGGTCTTAAGTAGTAATGTGGCCCGTAGGCTTTGGAGTGACTAGTGGTCTACTCTTTTCTGACTTTGCCCGTGCCGGAGAGGAGACCGGGTCTTAAGTAGTAATGTGGCCCGTAGGCTTTGGAGTGACTAGTGGTCTACTCTTTTCTGACTTTGCCCGTGCCGGAGAGGCAACCGAGTCTTAAGTAGTAATGTGGCCTGTAGGCTTGGCCTGCATCAGCTTCGTAATGCCGGTCACCTACTCCTATAAGAAGCCACTAGGGGCTCGACCTTCGGGGGCAGCACTACTAACTTTAGGTTGCCAGCTCCGGTAAGGGCGCCTATGTAGTCAGTTGGCCGTCAACTCCCGCGGAAGCCACGAAGAGCTCATCTTTGTAGGGGGGACCTTGCGGAGAGGAATGATGTGGCATTATCTGAATTGAAAGTAAGGTTGGTAGAGCTACTTAGTCTGTTAGCTCCCTGCATAGTCTTTGAGTTCACAAAAAATGTAAACTATAAAGCGATAGCTAAAAAGTGAGGACTTAGCTTTGGTAAGATGAAAACTTAGCTTTTGTAGGATGAGAACTTAGCTTTTTGTAGTGTGTTCCCACAGACGACGCCAATTGATGTAACCGTTTTCGGCCACGTACCAATGTTTTGTGATGTAAAATTTTTTGGCTAAGTACCTCGTCATTTGACTCGGTGGTGGCGTGCCTTAGTGATGAGCTACTTGGTGGTGAACTGCCTACTGGCGAACTGCTTGGTGGAGAACTGTCTGGGGGCGAACTGCCTGGTGGCAAACTGTTCGGTGGTGAACTGTCTGGTGGTGAACTGCTTGGTGGTGAGCTCCCTGGTGGCGAACTGCCTGGTGGCGAACTGCCCGGTGGTGAACTGCCTGGTGGCGAACTGCCCGGTGGTGAACTGCCCGGTGGTGAGCTGCTCGGTGGCGAACTGCCCGGTGGTGAACTGCCCAGTGGCGAACTGCCTGGTGGCGAGTTGCTTGGTGGCAAACTGCTCGGTGGCAAAATGCTCGGTGGTGAACTGCCCGGTGGCAAACTGCCTGGTGGCGAGTTGCTCGGTGGCGAACAGCCTGGTGGCGAACTACCTAGTGGCGAACTGCCCGGTGGCGAACTCCCTACTAGGCGGCCGGTGACTTAGAAAATGGTGGAGCTCCCTGGTGCGGCGCAATCCAACTGCCCTCAGCATGAGGTGGTCTTCTTTCCTTTGTAGGCAGTGGGAGTTGAGGGACCTGCGAGAAATCCATCTTTTCATCCTCTTTGTAGGTGGCGGGAGCTGAGGGACCTACGAGAACTCCATCTTTTCCTCCTTTTTGTAGGTGGCGGAAGCTGAGGGACCTGCGAGAACTGAATCAGAGATCCCGGGGGTATTTTCCCGGCGGGGGCTCTCCGATGCTTAAGTTAGCACTCTTATTGTAGAGAGATTTGAAGTCCTCGCGGGTTAGGTGGGTGAAAAGCCTCCAAACGGTAAGACTCGTCACATCCTGTCAGAACCGGGGTACGGGGCTGAACTCCTCGAGGTCGTCAGGCTGGCGCTTGTGTCAGGCGGCCAGGTTGGCACCTGGGCTGGGTTGTCAGGGGGGTGCCTGCGTCAGTTGGCGGGTTGGTGTCTGGGCGAGGTCGTCAGGTTGACGCCTGTGTCAGTTGGCGGGTCAGTGTCTAGGCCAGGTTTGTCGGTGGGCGTTTTATGGGCGGCTTGGCCGAATCATGTGCTAGGCTGGTCCAGGTCGGCCAGGTCGCGCTGGCCGCGTGCCAGGCCGCACGCAGTTCGCGTAGGCCGCGTGCCAGGTCGGGCGCTAGGCTGCGCGGGCCACGCGTCAGGCCGTGCATTAGGCCGTGCGTAGGTCACGCCAGGCCGGCCAGACTGGTGCCCGGGTGAGTCACCAGTTTCGTAAATTTGTTAGCTGGATATTTACCTAGTTGTCACAAGGTGCCACATGTCACAGTTTCACTGGAGGGCCAAATCTGCCCTCATCACATTTATATCATTTTTATCTATCCTTATCTATAAATTTCTAATTCCTTTCAACTTATAATAAATTACTTCTTCAATAGATGCATAAAACTAAAAAGAATGGCAAATTTATAATTCTATATCATATTACTAAAACCGCTATTGGAACCCTATATAGAATAAAAGGGTGCAATCTTGCACCTTGTATTCGACAAAATATCCACGAGTCTAATAACAAAGCATCCTAAGAGGAGTTCGAAAGAATCGTATGATAATGGTTGAATCAACTAAATTAAAATTTCATTGACTTTTCATTAAGAAGCAATTTAAGTATGACAATACTATCAAACCATTTAATTGATGAGCATCATATTGTGGTGACTAAGGGTGTAATTTGGGTTGGGTTAAGAATTTGTTAAATTTCTCTTATGCCCGAAGCCTAACCCTGGACTGATGTAGTTGAAATTCTTCAAATCGGACAATCCAACTTGTTGCAACTCTACATGTAATGACTATTTTATCCCTAATCATTTTATTATATTAGAAAATGGTCCCGTACTAAGAACAGAGCAATTACACATATATATTCTTTTGTTTGAGATTCATTATTTATTTCTAAATTTAATTTAAAAATTAAATTATGATTGTAATTGACAAACCCGTTTTATTTAAAAGAATTGAATTCACACCATTGAAAATATTTATAATGAATTTTTAATTTGAATTAGGAAATTAAATTAGAAATATTAATGTGGGTCCTACATTTTATGAAATGGGTACTATCTTTATAGTTAGTCACATGTCAGTAATAAATTACCATCTTTTTTCTCTGAGAATGGGGTTTATTCTCACTTTTTCTAAGAGTGGTTATACATATGTTTAGGAAAAGCTTCTATTTAAGATTTGAAGCATCACCTTATTAGATGCTTTTTTTTTTCCCAAAAAGTTATGATGTCACTTATCTTAAAAAAAAGCTCTCTATAGGTTATCGACATGTATAAGCACATGCAAGTGGAGAGAGTTGAACAAAATGGAAAGAAGAAAATAAAATTTACATGGTAGTTTGGATGTATAGCTCAAGCAAATATCTGCATTACATATTGAAGATAACTATTACAAACCAGTACACATTCAGCTCAGTCAATTCGAATGGCTCACAAAACAGCATAGATTGGATCAAACATAATTTCAGCTTGAAGTTTCAGCTCTTAGAATGGAAATGGGAATTATATAACTATTAAAGTAAGAATGTTTTGTTAATTCAGTCATTAAATCTAGTCAATTCATCTAATTATTAAATGGATCTTTAGAACTCTGGTAAAGATGACTTGTTACTAGATTCATGGATATGGATATCTTTATAACTTTAAATATATCCTATTAAAGTATAATATTTTATATTATAATACATATAATATACATTATATTGTATTTAACATAAAATAATGCAATATATATATATATATATATATATATATATATATATATATATATATATATATATATATAATACATGCATATATAATGGGTCAGGTGAGGAATGATTTCAAATTGACCAACTTACCAAACCCACTAAGCCATTTTAAGTTCTGTTGGGTTTAGCTATGGTGGGGTTCAAGATTTTAATGGCAAAAGTGGACTTTGACTTCGACATATGACTGACCCATGTTGTGTCCAAGGATAGGGTTAGTCTGTTCCTTAAATCTACCAGCCCATCCAATTATACCCTTATTTTATTTGAGAGTAGAAAGATTTAAGATGAGAGGAGGAAGGATTTAATGGGGTATAAATTTAAAATACACACGTGTACGTATGCGTGTAAGAGTGAATCCATATTTGATCCAATTATTAATGGACTGAATTCAGATCACCCGGGTCAAATCCAAATTTGAGTTCAGACAATTGGATACTGTTTTACAGCCGTAAGATGTTTAAGAAGTAGAGTGGTTTTTCAAATACTGATATTAGATTTTTAGGGTTGAACATGGTCAGCTTGGTTCAATTCCAAAATAAAACTTGGAAACTATCTTGTAGGGGTTGATTTTAGGTTTTTGGAACCATAATCTATTCCTGTTAAAGATAAATTTCAGCCTTGGCGGTTCCAAGGTACACACATAAAATCTATTGTTTATAAAAAGATAATAATGTACTTTTTTTTTTAAATCTCAAGTCTCAAAGTTTTGGCTTTCGTTAACAATCTATCATAAATGTTCCACATTTCAAATAAATAATTATTCAATCTAAAAAAAATTATAATAAAACATAAACCATAAACAAGCTAAATAATATCACATAATCAGTACTAATGCATTATCCAACTTTAAACACAATGTACAATTTGTTAAATACAATCTCAATGCAAATAGAATACAATCCACAATTAGCCCAAACAACACAACCAAAGTTCAAAATATCCACATATATTGACCCGTATTTGCCGATACGTATCATTCCAGGACCCCTCCGATACGCCCCTATAGTGGGTATATTGGGGGTCTGACCGGTTCAGGGGGTGGAGAAGCCCTAAACCGGCCCCCTGAACCAGTTTCAAAAAAAAAAAATAAAAAAAAAAAAATACAGTATCGATTCACACAATACGCCCCTACCGGCATATCGGGCGTATCAATATTTTAAACCTTGAACACAACATAATTAAATACATAATCCCTCATTCAAATCCATAATCCTACACCACACACATTTCGAATTTTAATATTAATATATTTCGTTTAAATTAG
This sequence comes from Nelumbo lutea, assembly GCF_056320005.1. Taxonomy (NCBI): domain Eukaryota; kingdom Viridiplantae; phylum Streptophyta; class Magnoliopsida; order Proteales; family Nelumbonaceae; genus Nelumbo; species Nelumbo lutea. The sequence continues at coordinate 9,600,402 of NC_142687.1, forward strand.
AGAGAAAATATTATCTCCACTTTGTAGAAAAAATAAATAAATGTAGGAGAAAAAAGAGTAGCTGAATGCCTAAATGTAATAGTTGTTCATCAGGTTGTGGAACCAATGGTATTGCCCCACATACATGGGCCCAAAGTGAAAAATTAAATGAGGATTTTATTTTATTTTTTGACTAGTAACAGCAGAATTTATTAAGAAAAAGAAACTTTAATTACAAGAGAGGGAAGGTAAATTTATTACAAGAATAAGAAACTTTTAAGAAAAAAATTCATATTAATATCCTGTACTAGGCCTAATGCCACTTTGATCTTCGAACTTTAAAATGCCACATGCCATGCCACACCGGCCTCCTTGTATATAATGCACTTTCATCTGTGCTGGTGCAAAAGTATATGAGTGCAACTTTTTTTTTTTAATTTTTTTTGGTAAGAATGTGGGTGCAAATTCTGATTTATCTTTCTTTAAGGATTTACTTTATCTTGAGTGTTTCCAGTGTAAAATGCAGTAAAATAAAACATGAAGCAAATTTAACCAGAATTTGCACTCCCTTGCATTTGTATTACTGCAAATGAATTTGCAGTGCTAACAAGCAAAGCCTTTACAAAACAATGTTGCATAGACAAGTACAAAATTAAATCTTAGATCATCGACTGTTGCGGAAATTATTTTAGAATAGTAAACAACCAACATAAACACGAAATGAAATGACAACCAACTCAGACCAAAAGAAGAACCCAACATTGAAAAGACGGTCTATGAAACAGTTCATCACTCTATACAAAACAAATCAAGTTGGATGCTATCACACATCATGTCACCGGCCGAACCAACCTTTTTGGGGCTGGACTTCACCATCATTCATTAGCTTATCCAGCACTACATTCAGGTCCACCGACTGCCCATTCTCTGTGAGTTTCCTCACTGTTGCCCTCACTTGGTCTCTTGAAAATCCCATTGTTGCCACCTTGTCAACCACATCATCAATCGGAACCCTGTTTCCAGTCCCACCAGAACTTGATCCACTGCCAATGCTAGTGGCCGTTGGCAGCGCATGTGGTAATATCTGAGCAGTTGGGAGACGCGGATAACTGCTTCCACCACTTGGAGCTGAAGGAGGAGGAGGTTGAGATGATTTCAGTATTGAACTGCTGTAGTGAGAAGGTGATCCACTGTATGGATAGGAGTCGCTATAAGTAGAACCAGAAGGTGGACCATATGCAGGAGAAAACCCTGAAGTAGGTCGGCTTGATGGGGGCTCATATAAATGGGCGGGTGGACCATAAAACTGTTGGGAGGGAGGAACTCCACTAGATGGTGGCTGACTCACTGAGGGGGGTTGGCGGATGCCTGGAGGGTAAGTCTGAGATGGCAAGTAAGAGGGTTCTTCAGGATGTTGTCCCATAGGTGGTTGGAGTTGTGGAGGAGATGGATTAACAGGGCCAACAGGTGGGTGTTGTTGTGGATGCTGGGGTGGCTGAGAGTATTGTGGAAGCTGGGGGGTTGGTTGATAATGCTGATGTGGTGCAGGAGGTGGACCAGGTGGTGGCTGTAGCTGCTGAGGTGGAGGCAGTTGGTATTGCTGGTGTGTAGCCTCTGGTGTCTGACCAGGAGATGGAAAGTAGGGCTCTCTCTGTGGGACAGAAGGGATTTGGTTTTGCGGTAACTGACCAGGAAGCTGAACCGGAGGTTTCTGTTGCAGTGGGGGTGGAGGAGCATTTGGAGGAGGGAGAGAAGGAAGTGGTGCAGGTGGTTGAGGAAGAGCGGCAGGTGGGGTAAGTGGTTGGTAAGATTGCTGAGTAGTAGATGCTGTTTGCGGCATAGAATCTTGCTGTGAAGCATTATTTTGGCCTTCAGATTGCTGATCTCCCTTTGACACCTGAAACTTTGCAAACTGCAGCTGGGTCTCAACTATTTCTTGCTTCTCTCTCAAAACCTGTACACCAGTTTGCACCTACAAGCAAAATGTTGATAGACAGTAATTGCATATTGCAGAATGATCAAGGAAACAGGATAAAAAAAGCATATACATAATGAGTAAAATTCAACAAAATATTTTCCTTTTTCTTATCACCCATCACCCATCACCCATCACCCATCAAAAGAATATATAGATAAGGAATTGGTGACAATCAACTGAAGCACAAATAAAGAATTTGGCTACAGGCCTATGAAAATACAAATAAGGTCATGGGTCCAAGCAGCACCATTAGAATCCACTTTCTCTTGGGCATGGCTGTGAAATCCATTTTCACTTGGTTCCAGATCAATTTGTCCAATGAGTTTATTGTATGACTGAAGGGAGAAGCCCATGAACCCCATATGCTATTTTCCCAGTTGAATCTATAGTTGCCTGATTCTTTTAGAAGAGTTTTCATTACTTGTTGAACTCTTCTTTGCAGGGAAAAAATTTTCCATTTCCAAGTAATATAACTCCAAGGCCATCCATTAGCCACCATATCAAGTAATACACTTTTTTTTGAATAATATGTTTACACCAATAGCATTCAATATTTTATCAATCAAAAGAAAATATCATTCAATATTTTACTTGGAAACCTTGGAACCATGTTTCAAAGAAGAGATAAAGAGCCAAACAGGCTAGTCTGTGCTCACATGGTAAGTGAATCTGAGTAATCTCTAACTTGTACTGATAAAGTTCTATATGGAACGGATGGAATGTGGTAAGTCCCATATAAGTCATATTACATAAGGATGCGATAGAGCACCATCCAACGGTATGTAGTGAAAGATAGAAGGGAATCACAAATGGACAATACAAAAAACACTCTCACTGATACTCAACTTTCTGGTATCTTTACCATTCAAAATTCTTCTTTCATTATTTCATTAAATAAAGTTCAACTCAACATAAGTAGTTGACATATATTGTCCACAACTTCAAATATGTATAACATATTGGTTGGCATAAAGGCCAAATATAGAAGAATAACAAATTGAAAATGAAACAAAAATTGCGTCAGGCTTAAAATAAAAGCATCACAGGAAGGGAGCAAACCTCTCTCAGAATATTCTCCAGCTGCCTCAGCTTTCCATCAGTGCTACCATGATTATTTCCAACAGATAATTTCAAATCATCCACTGAACTTTCAAGGTGGCGGGTTCTGCTCTCCAGCTGCGTTAGATGTGCACTCACACCTTCCAATGCATGTAGCAGATTATCTGCATACTTTTTCACCGTTCGATCAATCTCAGAGACTGTTGCTGCATCATAGGCCTTCCTGTCTTCCTCGGGAGAGATTTTCATGGAGTCTAAAGAACCATAGTTCTGTATGGATCATTGGAAACCAAACAGCAAGAATAGTCATGCATAAAAAAGATACACAACAATTAAACTATCTTTGTACTTCCAACAAATAGTAGTCTGATAGATAACAATCAGTAAAACTCTAAAAAAACTATAGTACCACATAATAACACAACATCAAGGATCTAAGGAATCTTACAGAAGATCTTTTTCATTGGTCTTTAATTCTTTTTTTATATTGTCTCAAGGTATAAAATTTTAATCTCTATATTCTAATTACATAAAACAAAACAGAAACCAAGGGAAGACCGGAAGAGGAAGGCATAGATTGCCAAAAGTTATGTACTCGACTCAACCAACCTTGTCCTAACTAGATGGGGTTGGCTACAATGCTATCCTACCATTCTCTTGAATTTGTACTATTCACATATATTTGTTTAGCTCTATTTTCCATGCCTTTTCCCTTCTTAGTCCTTAACTTCGTTCAAATGGTCCCAACTGCTGATAATTTCTCTTTAATCTTTACCAAATTGCTTTAGAAATTAAGTCCACCAGTTTTGAGCTTTGCACAGGATTTTCAACCCCCGCTTCCCAAGCTAAGATGGAGGTGGAGGATTGCATCAGGTTAGCAACTTCAATCAAAAACTAATTAATATGGGGCACAAAACATCAAATATTGGATTTGGAGACCTGTCAATCAGATCTCAACCCAAATCAAAATTTATTTACCATGCAACACTCTGCCCCTTTACCTGCCAGGTCTGGTGCCATTTTTTAAGACTTTCAGATTCAATAGGTTCCCCCTCATTCATTGGCTGAGCTGTCATCATTGTTTTCAGTTAAAAAAGAGAAAAACTAGAAACAATGACATCCCGAACTCCTTTTTCCCACATTGTCCAAAGTATAACCACTTTCATACATTCTTCATAGGATCAAATATAAGAAACATGAGAATCTTTTTTTTTTTTGATCAGCAACACGAGAATCTATTTTCAATCACATGCCATTTGAGACGGGTTAAAATAGGGTTAGTTTCTATTTGTTATCTGAGCAATCCCCCCCCTCAAAGTCCCAGTTTAACACATGTTCTGAGGGAAAGCCAAAATAGGTTCAGCCTTATGGTTTGATAACAAAGTAGCTGGGAATTGCAACTTAAGTGGTAGGTCCCCAAGGCAGAGGTCTTCCTAGAATAATCCCACAACCCACATCAAAACGAATGTAGTTTAGAAAGGTAGGCAATACCTCAAAGTTTTCTTTCCAAGGGAAGTTTGAAGTAGTATGAGACGCTAATTTTGCATCCTAGCCATTGCCCGCTACACCATTAATGTTTTTAATAACCTTGTACCACAATCTATCTCCTTCTATGGGGAATGTCCAAAGCCATTTTCCTAGAAGAGCTGTATTTTTCTCAATCAAATTTCCAATACCTAATACTCCTTGCTCCTTAGATTTACACACTTAGTCCTATTTTATCAAATGGTCTTTCTTTTTATCTCCTCGCTCCCATAAGAAGTCCGTCATCATTTTTTCTAGCTGTTTGGCTATTTCTGTCAAGATCCTAAAGGTGGACAGGTAGTAAGTGGGCAAATTGGCTAAGGTTGATTTGATCAAAGTGATTCTTCCTCACAAAGAGACATAGCTTCTCTTCCACAAAGATAAGAAGATATCTGCTCCTGGGTTTCCTCCCAAAGGCAAACCAAGATGCTTTAAGGGCCAGTTTTTCAACTCACAACCTAAAATTTCAGCCATCCAAAGAATATCTTCTCTTTCAAGTTAACCCCTTCCACACAAGTCTTTCCTTAGTTGACTTTTAAATTTGGTATCCTTTGGAAGCGATCAACTAAGGCTTTCTTCAAGTTCCTTAAATTGAGATTTGTACAATTCTTGCAAAAGATGATTATGTCACACAAATTGTAAGTGAGTCAATACCTCAACAATAAGGGTGAACACGAAGGAGGGGTGGGACAAAGGGTCCCCCTGCCTTAGACCTCTTTTAGCCGGGAAGAAACCCTTAGTCACTCCATTGATTAGTATAGAGAAATGTGTCGAACTAATACAACCTTTGATCCATTTTCTCCATCTTTCTCCCAAGCCATTTTTTCCATCAATCCCAAGAGAAAAGTCTAATCCACCATATCATAGGCTTTCTCCAAATCCAGCTCACAAATCAATCCTTCCCCTCCCTGCTTTTTCCTTTCAACCATACACTCATTTACCACAAGAATTTGGTCAATTATTTGTCTCTCTTCCACAAATGCTCCTTGATTTTGGGAGATTACAGAAGGCAAACACAATCTTAAATCTCCCAACGAAGACTTTAGCAATGATTTTATAGAGGCTACCCACAAGGCTTATAGGTTTGTAGTCCTTTGGAATCTTGGCTTCTTTCCTCTTAGGTACTAGGGCTAGGAAAGTAGCATTTGCTCTTGGTGAAATTTCCCCTTTATGAAAGAATTCAGCAAAAACATCCATCAAGTCAACTTTTATGATTTCCCAGTAGTCTTGATAGAAAGCCATCGAGAAACCGCCGGGTCCTGGACCTTTAGATTTATCAATTGAGAAAACTACTTCATGGACCTCCTCCTCACTTGACCCATCAAAGTTTAGTTTGAGGGTGAATCTTTCTGTATCCATTCCATTATTTTGCTTTGGTTCTCTTTGTCCTTCATTACTTGCATTCTAGTTCTCTCTCTCCCATTTTTATCAATAGCAGTAAAATTTTATAAACATTAGGACAAATCTAATATGTACAAATACACTATTTGGAGATAAGGAGTCTGTATTTCAACCCTTTTGGTTTCCTTTTAATTCTTACAATTATGCCCAAAACATTTGTTCCCTCTCAGCCCCTTGTTTTGCTAGAGCATTGGCCAAGCTATTGACATGGAAGTCCAAAGAACCTCGCGCCACCATAGCATCAAAAGGCAGCCTCTTTCTTTTTCAGCCACTGTAGCAACATTTTGGAATTCCCTTCAATATTCAATTTTTCAACCCCTACTACTCCCATTAAATCTAAGCCTTAAGAACCCTCTGTTTGGCAGCCTCCACCTTTGTAGACTAAATTCTTTTTGGATGATGTGCTTGCCACTTCCCTCCACTTCCTAATGACATCACCTGCTGAGAAAGGTGTAGAGATTCCAATGTTTTAACCCAGTGGTCCACCCTAGCAGTAATCCACTGTATTAATAGCCTCCTGGCATTCCAGTTCTCTTTATCTTCCTATGAATCCAAGATTCTGAATTTTCATTTTTTAGCTATTAGTTTCATGCCAAATTTCTCTTTAAAAGTTCAATTTTCAACTCATTTATTCTCTAAATTCTAGAAATGAATTTCTTCTTCCCCCTTTTCTGTCAATTTGAAAATCCTTGTTCCTCTTCCTTTTTTTTTCAATCAGTAACAATGAAAATTTTATTAATCAGTAAAGCTTAGAGTACATAAGAGTGAAAGGATTGTTAGCCTCAGCTAACCATCCTTGTAACAATCAGTATCAAATACAATTTCCCCCTTGCTGTACTATTCCCCAATACAAAGAATTCCTTGTTACCCCTTGTTTTGTCATCCCATCTACAAGATTATTAAAAGACCTTGGAGTTCATTGAATGACAGTTCCCAATTCCTTTAACATCTATTTTGCTTCTCTGATTTCATGTCTGTGCTTCCATGGCCCCTCGTTACTTCCTAACCAACCTGTTATAACCTTGGAGTCTCCTTCTGCAAATAGCTTGTTAAGTCCCATTTCTTTTGCCTCTTTCAAACCTGCTAACACAGTTTTCAATTCTACCCTAGTTGAATCCCCAATACCTATTGCTCCAGAGAACATGATCAAAAGATCACCCAAATGATTTCTTACTACTCCTATCCCGGATACACCTGGATTGCCTAAGGTGCACCAATCAAAGTCCATCTTGACAAATGGAAATTGTGGTGGTTGCCACTCCACTTTATTCTTGACCTGCCTGGAGCAGACACAGCCACTTCCTTCCATTTTCTTATAATGTCCTCAGTCTTTAATGCGGAATCAGACACTTGTTCCTCTTCTTCATGAGCTACTTCATTCAGATCTTATTCGAAACTCTATTTGGTACACTTTCAAAACCCAATGGTGAAACTAAAGAGGACCAGGGTGGGGTTGAAGAGGAGAAATGCATCCAGCATATTGTCTGCTGGAATGCATTAATGAGACTAAAAAGAAATAGACCACATTGCTATAATGGAACAGTGTTTTGAACAATCAAGATACATGTTTAAAAAATGAGTATAGCTAAGATGATGATGTTGACATGGGTAGGTAGAAAAACTACAAAAGACGGAATAAGAAGTTAACACACCAGAGAGGACTTAGGACTGGCTCCAATTAGTGACAAGATGACACCAGCGAGAAAGAGTGAGTTGGTGCAACTGTGCAAGTAGAAGACTCTAACAGAACAAGGGGAATCCAAAGAAAATGTTGTTGAAGCAGTAAGAAATGATCTAAGGGCTTACAATTTGATATAAAATATGGCCCTTGATAAGCACAATGATGAGACAGGATTTGCACGGTAGACTCCAAATAGTTTTTGATAGATTAGTAGATTTCAAATAGTTGGGATATTAAGGCTGAAATGCTGAATTGAGTCAGAATGGTGCCATTGAGAATCGTTGAGGTTCCTTTTGAAATCTCTCCAAGTTTTTTTGTGCTACACAGGAATATGCTCATGGCATACCTTTTCATGAATTTTGATCCAATATTTCCAGTTCAGGCTAGAACACCTACCAAAACTTGGCCACACATGTTACTGCCAACATGCAGGAGAGATAATAGCTAACCAAAGTTGAGTTTTAATTCAGCTCAACAAGGGCAAGGAGTGGAGTTGGCTTGTGAATCATAAAAGCAACTAAGGAGCAATGAATGAATTAATTCAAGAATCACAGATAAAGGAAAAGTTTATAAGAGGGGAACCAGATTACCATAAAAGAACATAATTGAGGACTTAAGATCTTAGAGAAAAGAGTGCATTTGAAAAAGACTAAAAAGAACTTTTTGCACCTATAATTGTCAATGAAATAAGTGATCTGTTACAGGTTGAAGGGGCTAGAAGAGCCAGAGGCAGGCCAAAAAAGGACTTGGGTGGAGGTAATAAGAAATTATTTAAGCATTCATAATTTAACAATGGATATAATACTGTACAGAATGGGATGACAAAATAGGGTTTATATATAGCCAGCCCCATATAGTTTGAACAAGGCTTAGTGATTATGAAGATGACTTGTCAATGAAATCAGAGCTAGATTACTTGTCAAAAAAAAAAAAAAGAAAAAAGAAAAGAAATCAGAGCTAGATAGACCTCTTTTTCCTAAGGACAAATATGCATAAGCAGACACAAACATCTGACCATACAATATAGAATTTACAGTCATTAGTGTTCGCATCAAGATGTTAAAGACAAGTGGAGTTAATAGATGCACTAGAATGAATTGGTAGAATTTAAAATTAAAGAAAACCACAATTTTGATGAATATCTGGATTCAAGAAATAAACGAAATTTGGAAGAAGAACTGAAATTCTTCGCATGGAGGAATGGTATGTAAAAGGTTATTAATGAAAACCAGTTCTTCCACAAGGCATAGAAATAAACTAGGAAGAACAAAGGTCAAGAGAGACATAGGGCTGCAAACAGATCGGATTCAATCAGAAATGAGGTGGATGCAAATTTGATTCATTTATATTTGGATCGGAATTGAATCTTATCCGTCAGATTTATATAAGATTCAGGTTGAATTTGGATTGCAATAGGATATTGTATAGCATTAATAAATTAAACTGAAAACGATAAAAAATTATATACTATCAATAAAATGAACAAAAAAAAAGACTTTGATTTTGTATACTATAAACAAAATATATTGAAAATAAAATTTATGAAGCTTAAACCAATGACTCCAGTAAAAACACAACATTCAAACCAACTTTACTTATAGATAGAATATAAATTTTAAGTATATATAAGCATATACATTCAAATTGAATTGACTTGGTTAGGGGTGGATCCATATCCGTTCCAATTATTAGGGGTGCTCATGGTTCGATCCAATTAACCGAACCATAGGCTATTCTTTGAAACCAAACCGGGGTTGCTAGTTTTTGGAAAACCGGTAACCAAAACCGAAACGAAGTCGATCAGTTAACCGGTTGGCCGGTTCAGTTAACCGTTGGTTTGGTTCGTCGGTTTTTCAGGTTTTTATTATTTACAATATTTATTATAGAAAAATATATAAATATATAATAAAATACTAGAAATATATATAATATTATATTTTGAATAAATAAATAATATATTATATATTATAAATATTAATATATTATATACTACCAATTATTGATTGATTAAATTCTTGTCACCCTTAAGTGAATTGAATTCAAATTCAAATTCAGATAAACTGATACCTACAAGCACTAAGAAGAAAACAGTAAACAGGATATAACTGAAAGCATATGGTGACTGGCATCAATGATTTTTTTGGGTAAGAGAGGGACTGTGAGAAGGGTGTCAACAAGCTAACAAGAACAATGAAAAGGAAATGTTGGGAGTTGAGATTTGGATCAGTTAGATGCACAAAAATTATGACTAGAGGATTCAATGGAACAACTGATATATAGAAGCCTACAGGCCTAAACATCTTTTCCTGCAGTTCAAACCTAAGGTTCATTCCAATATCACAGCTTGCAAAGAACTCAAGCTAACTGTCCAGTTCATATGGCCATGTATACTATTGAGAAGATTTTATCCAATTAAACTGTTACAAGAACTGATTCAGAAAAAAAGTTAGAACTTGAAATTTGAACTTGCACACTACATATTTGTCTCTGATTTATTAATAAATAAATTTTCATACAAAATCCTTTAGCTAGATTGCTACCTAAAATATTTCAACAAGGCAAATGAAGCCTTAAGCTGTTAGGAAACATGAGATTGGAATCTAGTTTTTAGCAACTCTAAACGAAAAATGTAATTTGAACAACCTACCGGGTGACAAATAACACAATCAATTAATACATCCCATCCTAAACAACAAGGGTATTAATATTAGAAGCCAGATTCTGGATCCATGTAAAATAAAATCAATTATGTATAAAAAATCCTCTCATAGAAAAATATTCACTAAAAGAGTTGTTACGCAGAGTCAGTATCAATAATGCTACGAGTTGCTAAAGGCCATATGCACTATCTAATTCAAACAAGAGGAATCCTCTATATAGAAGAAAATAGATATTTGCTTGGGTGGTGATAAGAACAATAGACTGCTAAATACAGATTAGCAATTTCCTACCACCAAGAACCATATAAATATGCCATATTCTCACACAGGTAGATACAGAATAGTTCCCTTAGTTGCACTACTTGGACCCTATTATATATTCAGGGTATAAGCCCAATTTCCATTTGATACTACATACAGCAGCATTCTTCTATTCAAGGATCTTACTACAAGACCAGCACCAATATATGGTGCAGTATATCATCGCATCTTATGAAGACGTAAGCATCAATCATCGCTTGCGAGGAAAACTTATGCAATTTAATTTGACCACTCTACTTGTGCCGCTATTTTCTTTCTTTCTTTCTTTTTTTTTTTTCTTTGTATGTCTGATTCTCCAAAGCCACTTGAGAAGCATGAAGAGAAACTTCCTAAGATCTACTGATGGAATACATTCTATAACAACTACATAAAGAAGCAGCAGCCTCTTAATGCAACAACTCCCTGGCAAGTTACTTCTAAGACATTACCGGAACAAATTAACAACAAAGTGTTGTCAATTTACCCTAAACCATAAACTTAAAAATTTAAAGAGATAAAAAGGCCACGAGCCCTAACAAATTAACTATTTCACGAAATAACTAAAACTGAGAAATAGAAAACCTACTCTAATTTGAGAAGATGCGGTAGCCTTCGAATCCGCCGAATTCCAAACCCTAGTTCCCCCGACATTGCTCCCTTCGTGATTTGCCGATTGAGGAAGTCCAGTGGGTCGAATGGGCTGAAAATCATAGCTGGGCAAGATTTCTTCTTTCTTCGCGCCACCGCCATGTTCTTCATGAGGATTGAGAAGGTCCAAAAAATCGTTGTTTTGGGATCCCGAAAGACCCATGACCTGCTTATCCATGAACTGAGACGAATTCATGGAGCTTCGATTTCTGAAACACCACCTGTAGATCCAATAAACCTTTTGCAGCTTCGGAGATATTGCAGAAGTTCCAAGATCTTTCGATTGACCGACGAAGGAAATGAAACGGAGAGAAATCTACTAGAGTACTACTGGTCTTTTCTTATTTCTGTTCATTTTTTGGCTCTGTAATTGGCAAATGGGACCCAGGCGAGATCGGATTGGCGCCCCACAACCCCCAACATGAACATGCGTGCATTGGGAACATCTCCCGACTCCGTAATTATCATGGGTAGATGTTCCCAATAAACGGGCGATAGGTGGTGTGGGGCGTTTGTGTGTTGACCTAAATGGGGCGCCAATCTGATCTCGACCAGGGTTACTTAGGTAGAGAGGTTACTGCAAAATCACTCCAGACTCCAGACAGTGCCGCACTGCCGCTTACAGAGTGGGACGTTAGCATTTTGATTGATTTCTTATCATCAACCACGTTTCAATCGTCTTGGCTTATGTGCTTTCGTTCAACACACGTGGTATAAGATAAGGCACGGAAGGACCCACCTAACAGTAGATCTAAATGCCCTTGCGGTTGCTATTGCATGGGATGATAACATGATACTGGGCTTGTGGGAGGCCGAGGAATGCTGGAGCCACGATCCGTATGAGCTAAGGCAGTTATCCCTAACTGTATGGTCATGTAGCACTGTTGTCAATGCTGTTCCAAAATTCGATTTCCAATTGGAGGATTGACATAATCGAATCTATTTCATAATTCAAATATTTAATAGGTCGAATTTGAATATCCTATTCATATCCAATACAATAGTTAATGGGGTTTGAATTTGAGTATAATCTGATTCAATTCAATAAATATTTGAATTAGGTCGTTTATTTTATAAATTTTTTAAATGTTTTATATATTTTATATATTTATATATTTTATATAAATAAAATATTTATTTTATGTATTTATTAATTGCCTAAGATAATTAATTAATTAAATTCGAATTGAATCGAATATTCAAATATTTAGTCAGATTCAAATTTGAATATTAATTTTCAATATCCATCAGATATCGAATCAAATTCGAATGTCAATTTTTTTTAATCGGATTCAAATTCAGATATTGCATGATCCGATTCAAATTCAATTCATTTACACCCCTATCTACATGGATGAAAGTATCATACACCTTTGTGTACTAGCAAGGGTGTATCCGTGATTTAAACCACATGCAATGGCGAATATAGGTAGAAGTTGGTGTCCACAATTGCCCCTACTGGCATTTAAAAATGTTTTATATGTATATCAATAAATTTAATCTTTTTCTACAATTACCCCACTCAAGTATATAATAGTAGGGGCCTAGGGGGTCAAATGAAATTTGACTTTTTAATTGAGTCGTTTTTCATGGTTTTAAAAGGCTTAAGAGGTGAAGCCATAAGGTATGCCCTCATTTATCAAAGTCCTAGATCTGCCATTAACATACGTTTTTTAAATTTTTAGTTTTTTTTTAACATACACTTTTTAATTTTTTAGTTTTTTTTTTTCAGATTTTTATTTTTATATTATTTAATAAATAAAATAATTGGGTTCCTGAAAACACCTTTGACTAGATTTATCGCAACCCTCCGTATATTTTTAACCTTGGCAATCTATACTTTTTTAGTATTGCATTGTTTTTTTTTTTTATATATGTTTTATTTTTACATTGATGTTTGGTTCTTGTATGATTTCTTCTAATGAATTTACTTTTCAAAAAGGAAAAAATAATCACCCAAAGTTGGCCATGGATTTTTACATGGACACTTAGTTAATTAGGGTTATATTATATATAAACATTTAAATAAGCACTTGTGACTCTTTTGTCCTTCATTTTATTTTAAAATTTTAAAATATCCAATCAAAAGTGAAAAGAATAAAAGTACTTTGATAGAAATGCTTTAGTAAAAGTGCTTTTATAAAAATGCTTTCATAAAAGTACTTTAATAATAATAATTTTATAAAAATTTCAGAAAAATACTTTTATAAAAGTGCTTATATATATATATATATATTAAAGTAATGAAATCAGGCCAAAGCCTCCCCCAATCAAACATGTGAACATCTCCATTCGGACACCTATACACAAAAAATTAAATTAGGAGGGAATTTATTGAATTTTCCACTTAGATAGACCACTAACTTGCAAATTCAAAACTACCTCTATACAAGTGTCGTATGTTATATAATCATATAGTATATTAGAAGTGAGTTCCTCTATTTTCAAAGAGAAGTCGATCCACTCCTCAAAAAGAATTAAAGTGGTTAGTTTCTCAGAATGTGAGAGTGGGTAGTAAGCCATGTGGCATCTAACAGGGGCAGCATTCAAAAAGTAGATACTCGTTGGTTTAGACACGTTTCCACCCACAAACCCACGTCCGTTTGTAATTGTGTTTTACTCAAAAGAAAAATTTCTCTCCATTATCTTCTCTCTATCAATCTCTAGCAACCATCTATCTTCAGTTCTCAAGCTTCCATTCTTCCAAATTCGAATTATATTTTCCTTCTTTTCTATTCATTCTCACGAAAATGAACTTTCCCTCTTTTCAATCTTAATCATTTAAGGGTCTGCTCAAGAATCCATTCCAATTTGCAATGAATCCAATCCATCTTGCTGTCTTGCTGTCAAAAGATTTGCTTAAGGAAGAAATACACTTTTTACTTTCGTGCTTTAAAAAGGTATTCACATTTTTTTTCTTCCTTCATTTTCATTAGGCTGCATAGAGTGAGAACTCAAAATTTGCTTCTTTGCAAAAGGATTAGAATGAATATGAGTACGTAAAAGTGGTCGCCAAGATTAAGAGAAAATATAAAATATAGTACCAGTTCAATCTTTTGAATGAATTCCGAAATCGATTGTTTCTTTAGAAAAGAATTGTAACAAAACATAAAAATTTTGGATTACAATAAATAGTTCACTCTTTTCAATGAAGTCAGCTCATAAACTAAAATAATGTAATGACCCTACTTCTCCTATAAATGCATAAGAAATAGAGAATATCAAAAAGAGGAGGAAACCAGAAATTCAACCTCAGATCTCCGCCATTTAATGAGGTTGTCTTTGGTTGATGTCCAGATATTCGTCGATTCCACTTTAAATTGACTTTTAATCCAATCCCACAAGTTTCTGCATTTTGCCTTGAGGTTGATTTTGGTGAGAGAGTCCAACTCAGAAACTGTAGAATTTTAGGCAATCAACCAAGCTTTTTGGCATGCTTCTTTTGGAATTGTGATTCCATCGTTTGAACATGAGGCGTGTGGTATCTTAGATGATATAAATTTTTAGCAAAAAGATCCCAGAAGTGAATTTTGTGACTGTAAAACCTCATGGGTAGAATCTCTAAAAATTAAAAGAGGGTTTTGGAATCTAGATTATGGAGGTCATCTTTGTCTTGGCTCAAAGACAGTTTACCTGAAGAGTATTACCATTAGCCTCAAGTGTGACTTTTATCCTCTCTCTTTTGACTGCTTTTGAGAAACCTTTTTTTTTTTCTTTGATGGATTTGTTTCAAACATTGGTTTTTCTTTAATTGTTTCTGAACATTAGTTTTGTTGTCTAGGTTTTGATGTGAAATTAGAGCATTATGAACTGACCAATATGCCGCTTGATATACACATATCGAAATCTGATGTTGGAATTAAGCAAGAAGCAAACACTAATGTTCTGTTTGGTTGCAATGCAAATACATTTGCACTAATGCAAAACCATGGCAGCCCAAATGATTTGAGCGTAAATTCCGATATATTATTGTTACAAAATTTATCTTAATACAAATGAAATAAATTAAATTAAATTAAACAAGAATTTGTATTTTTTACATTTGCACTCCCATCCATTTATACTAATGCAAATTTAACCAAGCACAGCCTAAGAGTTATTGCACAATGCACAACATAATATTATAACTAAGAGCTAAGAGAGCACGCTTTACTGTTATTTAACACTACATATATAGTTGGTTCCATAAAATTCAAACACCAATCCATTTTGGTGGATCCGATCCCCACCCCCTGATTCTAAAACTGATAGTCAATTACAGATAAACCAGAAGAAGTAGACCATGGAACATGAACCACAACCATGTGTTCTTCATATGTAAATGGTACCTCTTCACCATCAATTAGACAAGCTTTTGGTTTTTCTGATGTAAACGACCTCATCTCTCCGGTTCCCCTCACTCCAATTCGAACCGAGTTTGTCTCGTTATTGAAGTCCAGTGAACGAATGGCACCACCAGTGTTAAGCATTTTAACTAATCCAATAGGAGCAAATTGGATTTGATTGGATAATAACTTCACCGGAGAAACTGTGAGAAGCTCGAAATTAAAAGGCTCTAAAGTAATCTCCACCTGCTGCCACGACTTCAAGAGCACCAATTTCTTTTCCTGAAACATATAAGCAGCAAACACCTGTACCCCTTCAATAGAAATTTGCTTCTTTCCGTTTGTCCATTCAATATCGTTCGGGTTAATCGTAGCCGACACGACATGAGAAAATTCGGAGGCACACTTGTTTCTCCGAGCTTGACGGCACCAACCTCCTCCCTGGCAGTTAAATGCTCCCAATACTCCAGTGAACTGTTGCAAGGTCAAAAAAAAAAATTAGTCTATCTATCGGGCACCTTTGAGAGCGAATGGGCCTATAGATGGCAGCCCAGCCCATCCAGCTAGAGTACTTTAGGCATGGGCCCATACAGGCCCAAAATAATAGCTCAGGTTCTTGGCCCAAAATAATACCTCGTTAAGGTTCCATATCTTGAGCATTGTCTTCCCATCATGCAGTGGATCTACAAAGAGACAATCTCTGGTTGGAAGTGCGTAGAAATCGCACCGGAGAATCGACCCGTCGGGGAGCACCAGGCTCTTAAGCAACCGGAAGTTATGCTGTCCGACGGAGTCACTCACGTAAATGGGCCCTCCAGAAATCGCCCTGGAAGCAGCGTGGAATTCTGCGCAGGGGTGGGTGGATTGAAACATATCCCAATCAGGGTGTATGAAGTTCCCCATCCATAAGCTATTGTACGCGCAGTGCACCATGTGACACCCTTGCAGCCAGAATGTACCGTCTGGATCGCCAGACGGATCTGTGCACCAAAAATCGTCTCCTGTTGCAGCGCCAGTACAAAGCAAATTAACAAACCAACACGAGGTACTTGGTGAATGATGGGGTCCCCAATATGCTCACTCGTCGCTTGGCAGCATTAGGCCAGAGCTTACAGACAAAGTGGTATACATCCTACGTAGGGTCCTACACCATGCACAAATTATTGACTTGGTTTCGAATCTTTATCCAATCAGATCATGGAATGATGGATTCATAAAATAGATCAAAAACTGGCCTTAGCCTTATCCTTGATCCATCTTATCATATGGTCTTCTTTCATCCCTGTAGCTTGATATTGATAAGACATCATCTATTGGGCCCCCCAGAATAATCTCGAATATGCCAAACAGTACCCAAGCAAAAGATGCCAAATATTAGAGAGTTTTCTAGAACCTGGTAAACTTGAAATTCATGAATTGGAGTGGACTGGTAGGTGGTGACGGGGACTAGAAGTCTAGTAATAGTAATGGTTGTTACATTACGATTTACGATTACGTACCGACGCGGCCAAGTGAGATGGCCTCAGTTCCGAGGAACATGAAGTCGTTGCAGTGCTCCATGCTTGCAATAACACCGTTGCCCTTGAAATGTTTTCTCACCGACTCCGTTATGGCCTTGTAGTAAGCCTTGGCTAGCTCCACTCTACCGCCGTAGTCCTCGCACAACATCTCTAGCAGCTGCATCCATCAAAGTAAAGCCTTCTGTTACCGTCGCTTGAAAATGCAGTTTTTGTTCGAATCGGGGATAGTGACACGTCGCGACCCCGATTCATGCTTTTCTTTCCAAACTAGAGATTTTCACCGTCACCGTCTAATAAGATACGACTCTTAATTAATGCATGTCTTACAAGAATGCAAGCCAACTAGTTTCTAGATTTCTACTACAAAGAAAAAAAAAAACAAAATACTAGTTTCCAGAGTCCAGACTTTTCTGGAGAAAGCTCGATACTCAGGTTCGCTGATTCTAACACCTTCCCATTTTATTTTTGCTAAATCAGGAAGAAGGCTTATTTGATGAGATCAGACTCAGAAATGAGAATAAACTAAAGATGTAGGATGTGTTAATTTTAAAAGTTTAAAAGAGTAAGGAGAACTTACATGAATTACATCCACCTTGACCCCGTCAATTCCGACGGACTGTAGATGTGAGTGAAGCCCCTCGTACATCTGTTGAACCATCTCAGGTGGGACCAATCCCACACCGTTGTTGACAATCTTATCGACGGCCAGATCTTCCATGGTCATCTGCAAACCGGGAGAGAGCTTAGGGGATATGACCCTGGATTCAGGCATCCCTGGGACATGGGGTCGAATCCCACCCCAGTAGCCACACAATGCGTGCCACACATATACGTACTCTATGCTCTTGAACGTCTCCTTCAAGTCCCTGATAAAGGCACCCATGCCCTTGTTTGCTCTGGTACTCTGGTAGTCCCTGAATTTGTAGTTCTCTTGGAATTTAATAAGTCTACAGGGCATCTGCTCCCCTGCAGATGTTCTGTTCATGCCCTCTTGGTCGGTTATGGGGTCATCATCGTGACAAATGGATTGCCATCCGTCGTCGATGAGTACCAGCCCCGGCGGGCAACCGCCCTCCACCAGACCCTTCACACCCTCCCACACTCCATCAGGGTGTACATTAAGATAAAATGCGTCCCAAGTGCACCAACCAAACTTGTCTACTATTCCTGGAGGAGTCTTCTCGTCCAGGAGTCTGAAGGTTCCCAGGTGAACCCTCACCACCTTTATTGCGTCTTTAACAAGACTATATGGATCATCTCCGACATGCATGTACAATGAGCTCCTGAAACTTGAACTCGACACTTGTGTCGACCCGCTCTCTACGCAAATGTCCAAGTTGTCGTCGACGCCTGGTTGGAGAGAAGCACGGAATGACCCCTCAATGAGGGGAAGCAGCAGAACATAAGGACGGCCGAAGTCCGACTTGTCCAGAACCATGATCTGGGTCTCGTGTTCGACGTCGCTGCCTTTGTCTCCCACCCAATGCGTCGTCCACCAGACTTTGAATCTAAAGATGCTCATGAACTTAATACCTCTGAGTTTGCCTAGGGAGACGACGTGCCTACTCTTCGATTCTTCGGCATCAAAACCCACGTAACAACCGACCGTGTTTGTTGCCTTGTCTGTAGATGGAGTGGCTACAATATTCGAAGGGACATCGGTGAGGATGGGGTGTCCGTTGGCCGTAAAATGCGACCCTTCAAGGGTAACTGATGACGGATGGCCGTCGTCTACGAACCCAATAAGGTCAGTGGATCCTTTGATCAAGCTAGGGGCCATGGGGAGATCTCGCAAGTATTGACACGGGAACAATTAATATAAGAAATCAAGAGGAGAAAGAGTAGTTGTTTTTAGACACTAGACAGACAGAAAACAGAGAGCCGAGAGCGATGAACACATGCAAGGCCCAGGAGCACCGCTTTATAAAGAGAAGGCAAGAAGGGAAAAGGGGGGAATCTGGAATCAGAAAATGCCCCAATAATAATTTTTAAAAGACTGGGTTGTGGACCTTGTGGTTTGCCCTGTTGCCCATCCTAGACCTCACGGTCTCAATTTGTCCTTGTGAGTGGGGATGGCTTTGTTGAAGGTTGTAATTAATAAAGACTTTTCTTCGTCTATTTATTTCTATATAAGCTACGGCCATACAAGTGGAATCTAAGTTCGTTCTAGTGGGGGCCTTGGCTTTGATGTGTGTGCTCTTCAAGCCTCCTTCCTTTCAGGCTTCAGTTTCCACTGGACCCCACCTAAAAGAGTAGAGAGTAGCGAACTTAGCAACTTGCGATCAAGAAGCCAGGAATGCAGAACGTTGTGGACCCCTCACCCCGTCTTTTAGAACGGCATGGAATATGTGCATTTTTGGGAATTTTTCTTTTGCCATCTCATTCAAATTTTCGAGTAGTGGTATAAAATGACAGCCACTAAAATTTTGAAAAGATAGAAAGAGAGAATATTCCCCTCTGGACATATGACAAACAATAATCCGACGATTAATTGCCTGGCAGATGTGAGCTCGTTCAAAACACCCAACGTGGTCTACCATCGCACTCGCACTGCTACCAATTTCTTTGATCAAATGATAAAAAGATTTTTCTGGACCTTCACATGAATCCAACCCAAAATCTCCATAGTCTTATTTGTTTCTGCTATTAACATTTTGGCTTCAACACTTCGTGAGGAAATCAAAATGAAGTCCACCTCTTCTTTTTTTTTTTTCTTTCAAATCTTTACTAACAATTGACCAGTTGTTAGTTGGACGATCCGAGCCTCTATTTTTGAATGGTTTCATCACTAAAATGAAAATGGTACATGATGATGTGCGATTTGATTATTCTTAACTGGTCGATCCGACTTTTAGGTGGACGTCGAACTCGATCGATCTGCAAAATGATAGATCAGAGAATTTGGGGTAGTTAATCCGTGAGATCGTTCTGATGCCTAAGTCAATAGTTATGCTGCAAATGCAACCTGAATGCTTAGGAGTTTGAGTACTAGTGAGTAGAGCAATCACGCGTACCATTGCCTTGAGATATCAAGTCTTTATATATTGGAGTAGCTGTGTACTTTATGCAAGAACTCCGGGTTATCTGAGCTGTAGAGATAAGGTTGGCTCCGCTTTTGGAGGAGGGCGGTAAGTGGATGAGGCTTATCATCCAGCTCCGATTCAGGCGAAACCGGGATGAGTTCTTATTGTGACTTCGGGAGATTTGGGATCTGTTGGCTCATCGTGATCCCAAGAGATTTGGGATCTGTTGGGAAGGCCTTTGGAGTTGGTTATACAGTGCTTTGGCCTGTTAGCTCTGAGCTGGAACTTCGATTCTTCAGTCCTGAACTGGACTGGATACCCGAGGTGCCTCTATGCCGAGGCGGGTTTGGAGCCGAGGTGACTGGGTACCCGAACTGCGAATGTTGTGAAGTGGGCTTACCTAGCTGAGTCGTCATCCTTTAATCAGATCACGCCTACTTGTCCCCTTCCTGTTAGGTCGTGCCAAATCACCATTCATCAATTGCCCCCCACTCCTCGTGCCAGGGGTCCCAACCCGGCGCGAGGAGTTCATAAAGGGTCTAGGTGGACTTGGCATGAGGTCTAGTCAATTTGGAGAGTGAGCCATTGGTCGGACCTATTCAACCATCTGGCTCAACCACGAAGTGACCTAGATCGCGTCCCAGGCATGCGCAGACGTCACACTGTTTATAGATTCCGCGAACGTCAAAGAGCGTGCTCAACCGATTTCGTCCTCGGGTGTCATGTAGCCGGTTTCATGGGAGCCATTGGATCGCATAGGTCTCAGCGGTTGATCACCATGCGGTGAACTATTAATAGGGGGCCGAAGGGCCCCTTTCTTCGACAAAAATCTTGTGATTGAGCTCTCCCGAGGTCGCATAAGAGTTTTACAACTCACCACTCTTTCCTTTGTGTTTTGAGGTTGTTTTCGTCTTTTTGGTGAGTTTGTCTTCTTTCATTAGTTTGTTCTCATTTCCTTTTCCTTTTCCGATATGTTTAGTGCTAGTATATATAGGATTCTTAGTGATTCTAGTGAGCCCGAGGGTGTCGAGGTGCAGTTATTGGCTCCCGTTGGCAAGGTCAGCTCTTCGCCAGACAGTTCCTCTCCTCACCACTTAGGAGAAACACCTTTACCCGAAGTCGGGCCATCTCGGCCTGAGGAACTTGAAGCTCGGGTGGAAGGACCGACCTCCAGAGAGGGGGTCCCATCTTCTTCTCGGCGTCAGGATCCGGATGACTTCGGGCCTTCCACCATGACCTCAGACAGGTTATTGTCCTTGGTAGCCTGTTACCGCCTTCCTGACAGCCTTACTTTTAGTATTCCTTTGGGTCGGTACCCTTGGGTTCATGGTCACCATGAGCTCGTGGTTTTTGAGGAGTAACTCGTAGTCGGGTTGTGCTTTTCGCTTCACCCTTTCATTATGGAAATTATTAAGTTCTTTGACATTACCATCCACCAATTACACCCAAACTCCATTCGCACGATCTATTTGTTCCACGAGTATAACCGACATCTTTCCTTAGACACCTTTAGCTCAATCTGTTCGATCAAGAAGAACCCTGCTTGCCTGCGTGGAAATACCCGACAAAGTTACTACATCTCCACCTGCCCCGGGTTAAAAATCCTATTCGGTATTCCGAACAAAGTACCGACCTAGAAGAGGAGGTACTTTTTCGTCCGGAACAATGAGGGGTGGCCCTTCCCGAATCACTGGCGAGTGGCCATCAATGACCTTGGGATGAGGCTAGATGTAGAGATTTGGGCGGTCGTTAACTCCTGGAGGGACCTCGGCCTGGAAATGAAAGATTTCTTGGCCGAGGAGAAGCTTATACGAGCTGGGCTGAGTCCTCTTGGCAGGCCTCCACCGCTGCGCTCATATTACTCTTTCTCATTTTGTACTTACTTCTGTTTGTGACTAACCCCTTCCTTTTTCTCTTGCCGAAGCTATGTCGAACGTCGATGCAAAAAACATTTTGAGGAGCTTCCAAAGGGGGAAAAAGAGGAAGGCCTCAAAGAAGTTTCGTCGGGAGGGCCGACCCTTTAGTTCCCGCCCCACCCGAGGTCGTTGTGCCAGAGCCGATCTCGGTCGAGCTTCTGGAGGAGGAGGTCCGTCCCCAACCTCCTATCGTGGATTTGGGTGAAGACCAGGACGAGGGAGCTCCGCCTCACAAGCCCGAGAGTGCTTAAGTGCCCAAGCCTTAGCTCTCGAAGGAGAGCATAATGACCCCATAGCTCGGGCTCCTTAAAAGTAAAGACGTTGTTTTTCCTGTTGAAGTCGTAGAATGGGCTGACATGCCCACAAGTCAGCTCGGGGGCAGGGCTGCCAGTTACTGTATGGTGGTGAGTACCTCGCCTTTTTATTTTATTTCCTTATCCATCTGTTAATGGTACTTACATCTGCTTTCTATTCTCCAGGTGAACTCTTCCATTCATTCACTTGTCTACTAGTCCAAGATCCGCCTGAAGTAAGCCTAGGAAACCAAGGAGAATGCACGAAAACTTTACCGCGAGCTGGACTCCGCGAGCTGGACTTAGCTTGGGGTGAGGTTCTTTGAGCTAAGAAGGGAGCTAAGAGCCAGTAGGAGCTAAGCATGGTACTCTCGGAGGAGAAGGGGAAACTTGAGCGCGAGAATGAGAACCTCGATGTGATGATCAAAGAGCGCACCGAGATCTTCGACACCGCTATCCAGGAGGCACGGGCTGAAGAGATAAAGCGTGCCATCAAAGATTTAAAGGAGTCTTCGAAGTTTCACAACTTCCAGGTTGAGTATGGATCAAGCTCATATCGGTCTGGTTTCAAACTGTGCAATTGGCTGATGCGGTAGAAGTTTCCCGAGCTCGACCTCGAAGCTGTTTCCATGTCGGATGTCACTCCTAAGATGGCGAAAGCGGCTAACGAAGAACCCAGCTCCTCCGAAGAGGAAAGCGATGATGAAGTCCTTGAGGCGGGCCCGTCAGGAGAGGCAGGCCGAGAGGACGCAGAGGAAGATCGCATGGAAACCGACCTACCTAGCAGTTTGGACGCATAACCTTGCCTCTTTTCTTGGACCTCTTTATATGTGATGTACATCCCGGGCCTCCCAGCTCGGTTATAGTAGTTTTTTTCTTTGTACTCAGAATTCTATATTAATGAAATATAAGTGTTTTGGCAATCTTCCTGCACAAAAAAAAAAAAAATCTAAGTGTAGATTACTCCCGAGGTAGCAAGCTAAACCAAATAGGAGTGAACTTTTCCTAAGTATAGGTTGCTGCCGAGCTGGTGAGCTCGACACTATTAAGAACGATATAATTATTGTTGTATGCCAGGACGATTAGACACTGTAGGGTACATACCTGAACTGTCTATGCCTAGGTCGCTTATTTGTCTAAGTGTCGGTTATCCCTAAGTGCCGAGCTAACGAGTTCGGCTTCGTGCGAGATTAACCTTACATTACTGTACACTGAGGTAAATTAGACACCGTAGGGTTTACACCCGAGCTATCTATTCCTCATAGGCGACCAAGACTCGTCTGCCTATGCCGAGGAGGCGACAAGGACTTGTCTGCCTATGCCTATGCCGAGGAGGCAAGTAGGACTTTTCTGCCTATACCGAGGAGGCGACTAAGACTTCTCTACCTATGCCGAAGAGGCAACTAGGACTTGTCTCGGTGCCGAGGTCTTCTGTCATCTCGGCACCGTAGTTCGATGCCTTCTGGGAGTGACTCGCAGTCCTCTCTCTAGTCCGTCATCTTTGGGTTGAAAGTTCACGAGTAGTACCTTCTTAGGTTATCAATATTCCATGCTCGTGGTACTTGCTTCCCTTCTAAGGTTTTGAGCTCATTCGTACCTCCCTCGAATACCCATTTGACTTGGTACGGTTCGAGCTTGCCAATGCCGGGCTCTAGTATCATAACCTTCTAAAGAACCAGGTCGCCGACACGAAAGTGTTTTTTCTGACCCGAGCGTTATAGTACCGAGCTACTCTTTGTTGGTAAGTTGTGGTTCGAATGTAAACCAGGTCTCGTACCTCTTCTATCAGGTCTAGGTTGGTACAAAGCTCATCATTGTTCGTCTCCTTATTGTAAGCCTCCAGCCGTAGTGTGGGTACCTCGATTTCCGCCAGGATCACCGCTTCTGCGCCATACGTGAGGTTGAAAGGGGTTTCATCTATGACAATCTTAATGGTAGTTCGGTAGGCCCAAAGGACATTGGGTAGTTCGTCCACCCATAACCCCTTGGCTCGAGCTAAGCGAGCTTTCAGTCCATGAAGTATCGCTCTGTTAGTGACCTCTGCTTGCCCATTCGCTTGTGAGTGTGCCGCTGAGCTAAAATTCTGTTGGATCCCCATTTCGGAGCACCAACTTTGGAACTTAATATCTTTGAACTATTTCCCATTGTCGGATATCAGCACCCGAGGTAGTCCGAAGCGACATACTATGTTTTTCAAGAAGAAGTTCTGTACGTTGCGGGTTGTGGTCGTCATGAAGGGTTCAACTTCCACCCACTTCATGAAGTAAACTAATGCTACAACCAAGAACCTCCTCTGCCCTGTTGCTCGGGGAAAAGGACCGAGGATGTCAATTCCCCACTGCGCAAAGGGCCATAGGCTAGTAAGGTATTTCAGATCGGTCGCAGGTTGATGGTGAATGTTGGCATGCCTCTAGCACCTTTCAGATTTTTTGACGAGCTCGAGTGCATCTGTCTTCATCGTGGGCCAGTAGTAGCCTTGCCTTAATGCTTTCTGTGCGAGACCTCTGCCCCCCAAGTGTCTATCGCACAGGCCTTCATAGGTGTCACGAAGTGCATGCTCAGCTTTTGAAGGTCGCAAGCTACGCAGGTAAGGGAGTGTGAAAGACCTCTTGTACAACTGTCCATCTATGAGGACGTACTTAGTTGACTGATTCTCTACCCTTCAGGTTGCGTTACGTTTTGCAAGTAGGATCCCGTGGAATAGATAACTCATGAGCTGGTCAATCCAGCTCGGTTCCGCATGTGATACGGGAGTGACCTCTCCTGCCCCCTCGAGAATGCTGGGCTGAGGTAGATTCTCAATGGATACTGTTCGCATAGAGTTGATGCTCGTGCTGCCTAGTCGAGATAAGGCGTCGACCTCGGCTTTCTTGGACCTTGGAATCTGTTTGTTTAAGTAGGAGACGAAGCTATGCAGGATCTCTCAAACTTTGGCCAAATAAGATGCCATAGTAGGGTCGCAGACTTCGTACTCACCAGTGACTTGGTTAACCACCAGTTGTGAGTCACTACATACAATGAGGTGCTTGGCCTTCATTTCCCTCGCTAAGGGTAACTCGACGACAACGCTTCGTATTTCGCCTCGTTGTTGGATGCCTCGAACCCGAATCAGAGAGCATATTCCAGTTTCACCCCACTTGGGCCGTATAGTATCAGTCCTGCACCGCTCCCTTGCTGGTTGGACGAGCCATCGACGTGGAGGATCCATGGCTCCTCGTCCTAGGTCGGTTTTGCTCTGACCGAGACCGGTGCCGCACTAGTTGAAGCTCCCATCATGCGAGCTCGATCGGTTCCCACTAACGGTGTCAATTGATGATGCGCGATCTAACTACTCCTATTTGGAGGGCGATCCGAACTCCAGGTGGACGTCGGCTGGATCGATTTGCAAAACGATAGATCAGAGAACCCAGGGTAGCTAACCTGGTGAGGTCGCTCCGATGCCTAAGTCAGTAATTGTGCTGCAAATGCGAGCTAAATGGTTAAGAGCTTGAGTGCTAGTGAGTAGAGTAATCACACATACCTTTGCCTTGAGATTTCGAGTCTTTATATACTGGAGTAGCCGTGTGCTTCACGAAAGAGCTCCAGGTTCTCCGGGCTATAGAGATAAGGTTGGTTCCACTTTTGGAGGAGGGCGGTACGTGGATGAGACTTATCGTCCAACACCGATTCAGGCGGAAACGGGATGAGTTCTTATCGTGACCTCAGGAGGTTTGGGATTTGTTGACTCATCGTGATCCCAAGAGATTCAGGATCTGTTGGGATGGCCTCCAGAGTTGGTTATACGATGCTTCGACCCGTTAGCTCCGAGATGGAAATTCGATTCTTTAGTCCCGAACTAGACTGGATACCTGAGGTGCCTCTACACCGAGGCGGGTTTAGAGCCGAGGTGGCTGGGTACCCGAACTGCGAATGTTGCGAACTGGACTTGTTTAGCTGAATTGTCATCCTTTAATTAGATCGCACCTACGTATCCCTTTCTTGTTAGGTCGTGCCAAATCACCCTTCATCAATATCCGTTTTATCAAGTCCATAGATGTACCCATATTCGATTTGATTCGAACCGATCCGATCGGATCGATTTGCAGGCCTAATAACTCCGATAAAAGTAGAAGAATCCGTTTTATCAAGTCCATAGATGTACCCATATTCGATTCGATTCGAACCGATCCGATCGGATCGATTTGCAGGCCTAATAACTCCGATAAAAGTAGAAGAATAAAGAGAAATAAAGGAAATAAAAAAAGAGGCAAACGACAAAGTGAGAGTGACTGAATCTACTTCCCCAACACGTCAATGGAACGAAGAGGGACGAATAATTGCCTTTTACGTGGAGTCTTTAAATGGACGGTGGATGCCGTGGAATGCTTCAACTTCTACAGTTTGTACCGGAACTGCAATATAATCCGAAAATAAAAATAAAATGTGACGTACTGACGTGTCATGCCGGCCCTAAACACGTGTGAGCATTTACAACTCACAAATGTGGCGTCTATCGTCGATCTTAGTTTATTATACGACGGTAGAGATAAGGTGCCACGCGGCTCTTTTTAGTGCTGCCACGTTGAATAATTGTACTACACGGAACGATACGGTGTCAGAAAACCGAGAATGCGCGGTTTCCATTCAACTACCCAACTGGTTCAGAAGCAAAATATCCAGTGATCTCTTGCCACGTCATTTTGGACATAGATCGCCAATGGACGGTTCCTGAATCCCCACTCCCCACTCCCCAGGCGTCTTGGGCGGTTCTGCTTTGGAAATTCGAACTTTGTAAAACGCTGATAAAATTTCTATTCAAGAGTAGCGACTAGCGACTAGCGAGAAACTACTGTGAACCCTACCACTCTACCAGCCAGGTCCTCCCTCTCTCTCCCCCCGCGTCAAGTCTCTGTCTCTGTCTCTTTCTCTACAGAATTTATGACAATTAGTCAATGTTAGAAATTAAGGCTGTGTTTGGTTGCATTACAAATAAATTTATACTGCTGCAAAATTATGGCAGTGTAAATTCTGATCTCTCTTTTTTTTTTTTAATTTTTTAGTTTATTTTGTTTGATTACAGTATAGATGAAATAAATTAACATTTTTTATTTACAAAATAAAAAAATTAAATAAAATTCAAAACAAAATTAAATAAGAATTTACATTTTTTTATTTACACTTTCATATATTTATAATGATGCAAATAAATTTACACTACACCCGAACACAGCCTAAAGAATGGGCCAGTCTCCGGTGCGAATAGGAATAATAGATACTTCATCCAACAACACATGAAGCAATGGAATGATATGTGATGTTAATTGATTCACACATGCTATTAGTGCGCCAGTGGTTCATTTCTTGCTGTAAGGCCGCTTTTGAGGACAGAATAAGCCGAGGATTAAAGGGAATTTTATTTTTAATTCTAATGGTACAAAAGGAATTTACAATTTAGCTTTTTTAGTAAGGAATTTAACTATAACGGAGAGTGACATTTTGTTTGGTACTTAAATAGAGCGTGACTTCATGCCTTTTTCGTTTACCTTATACTAGAAGCAGCACCTGATGGTTGTAGCGGATATTTGGATCGAACTGATTAGGTTTATTGGGTCAGATGCAATTGTTCTAAGAACCGATGAATTTGATTCTAGGTCTAAAATTATAGATATATCAGGTTTGATTTGATTTTGGATCCTTAATATTTTTCATGGGATCAGTTGTGGTTCTATTTGGGCTCAATCTAGACTCGACCTGTTGGCAGCCTTATGAGACGCCTATACATAGAGCATATTACTTCTACACCAGCTAGGCATGTTTGATGCGGTCCGTAACAAGGACCTCCTCAACTTATACATATGAGTCCGTTTGGTATGGTTTGTTTGCGAGAGGTGAGTTTCAATGATAGAGCCGTGGAGCACCTATCTTCCTGAATGTAGTGGCATGTTTTATGGATTTTCACCAAACATAGATTCTAACATTCTTTCTTGTGATTGGAATACAGTGATGCACTCTTTGATTTTCCAGGAGTTTATCAAACATGGCTTCATAGTTTTCCATAAATGTCAAATGCAGTCTTATTCATATGGATAAAAAATGACCCAAATCATTCCTCTCTTTTTTCATATATCGATTCAAAATATACCCTAAAAAACTCATGGGAATAATTAGCATACTAATAAAAAATGCCAAAACACAATATGTCTCCAACCCCCAACATTTTCAAGGCAATCTTATTAATGGCAACGGGTCTAAGACTGAGTTAATTTAATTATCTAGGCGGAATTCATAATTACAGCTCTTGCCATTCACTACACGACCCTTTGTAGCTTCTCTAGATCCCCTCCTTTTTTCATTGGGCTTTGCCTCCTCAGACTTTGCATCTCTCTACCTACCTATCTCTTTTCTCCTCTCTAATGTCAAATTAACATCCTTCAGGTCTATTATTCAAA
The DNA here is from genome assembly GCF_056320005.1 of Nelumbo lutea. Taxonomy (NCBI): domain Eukaryota; kingdom Viridiplantae; phylum Streptophyta; class Magnoliopsida; order Proteales; family Nelumbonaceae; genus Nelumbo; species Nelumbo lutea. The sequence goes on from NC_142687.1 coordinate 9,629,137, forward strand.
CCGTTTTGACCATTTTTAAAATTTTTAATTTTTATTAAAACGGCCTAATTGTTCGGTTCAAACGACCGGATTATTCAACCCCAAAACCGGACCCTAACCGATTCATTCTCGGGTCAGTTTTAAAAACTTGCTTTAAAGAGTTTCCATTAACTACAACAAAACACAACTATAGCAGAATTTATTTTCACCGCTATAACTCTGTTTATATGCCATTATGTGCCGCTAAAAACTATGCCGGTATAGGCTTTAGTGGTATATATATATATATAAACGTTGCTATTAACGCTTCTATATGCCATTATAAGTTTAAAAAAAAAAATTAATTTGCATGCCTTTTGTGGCAAATACAAATGTCACTATAAATATAACACACATATGGTGGCTCTACATAAACGCAGCTATTGAGTTACAAACAATGTCATTTATATACATAGTTTTCAAAATCGGACCGGACTGGACGGTTGGACCTGTTCTTCTCCAAAATCGGAATTTCTCAAAAAACTGTTGATTTTGGTCAGCAAATTGCTGACCCAGGCGGTTAACCATTTGAACGGTTTTGACTGTTTTTTATTTTTTTTGTCAGAACGGACTGACCGTTCGACCTGGTAACCAGACCCCTGACCGGTTTGGTTTCAGGGTCGGTTTTAAAAACCATGTTTATATACGCTAGTATAGTCGTCTTACTATAAGATGCATCTTTGGTGGCATTTTGTAAACGCCATTAAACCTATTTAACTTTCAAATCCAATATTACAATCCTGTGATTTTTTATATCCCCTGTATGTACATTTCATTCATACTAAAATTAAATTTGTAAATAACTTTTTAATAGAATTCAAAATATATGCATTTCAAATAGAATCCATACATTTATTTTTTTAAAGCATATTTACACAATATATATATATGTTGTACAATCTTCCCAACCCAAAATTTGCACAGTAAAAGAACTTTTTCCTCAAGTTTTCTGAAATTTACCTATTTTCTATCCCTTGCAACCCTAATTTTTCGAACTCATAGACCTCAAATATTTACCTGAAAATTAAATTCATTCAGTGATTCATCAAATCATGTTGTTAGTGAGATATCAAAGAATAGTCAACTGACACTCAAAAAAGACATAATATCTACTTCAACTAGGCTTCTATGTTGCCTCCTACTGTAAGACATTGAACACATATATCATGACATACAAAATGTTCTAAACAAAGCTCCACTGCTAAGAAAGGTTGGCAATTCAAGCTGGAAATAGTGGCACGGTCAATGTTTCCAGCATTTGCCACCATAAGGGGAGGAGCATCCACTCCATCTGCATAGCCCTGACCACCAAATACTCCAACCGCCATTTGCATTGTCCTGCAATTAAAAAACAATAGCCTGCAGTAGTTAACAATGGCTGACAATACAAAATAAAAATATATAATACTGCTTTAGTTGTGGGGGAGAAATGAAACAAAAGGAAAACAGACCAAACACATACATTCATTAAGTCTCAAATTTACGGATTTCAGCAGGAGACATCACAAACTAAATTGGAAGCTATTATGACTTATAAATCATTAAAAACAACCAAAATTATAAATCATAAAAACAATTCATGTTCTTCTTCTTTATCTATATGATCAATTGGTGACTGATAAAAGGAACTACAATGGTGACGTTTTCTGGAGGTCTCAATGTTATCAGGTGTGATAAATTAAAAGGGACTACGATGTTCCAAGCTCTTTGAAACATTGGTTGGAAAAGTTCTTGGGTGGATCAAGACAAGACGACCAAAAAAAATGGAAGTTCAGTTCATTTAAGATTAATATAATTATTGAATAAGAGAGAGAAAGAGAGAGAGAGCAGTGGGGGACCTTGTAAGTTGTAACCTGGATGACAACACTCTTTAGGTTTCCAAAATGACATTGTTATACAAGGGGGTGTGTTATAGTTCTGCTATTTAGATTCAATTTTAGTAGTCATAGACACAATGCTTGTGTCTTTCTCAATTCTTGGGGCAAAGGTTTTATACTCTTTTCTTATCATGATTTCAGATAATGAATTCCTTTTATCTGTTAGTAATACAAATAGTTACATTGGACATAAAGACGAAAACTATACTGAAGCAGTTAATCTTCTCACAAATGCATACCTTGACAGGAAGCCATGACTAGCATCTTCGACAACTAAATGAGGCTTGTCAAACACCATAAGATGAAGCAACAGAACTAGCAGAGCTCTGTATAAGCTAAAGAAGTCAATAGAGTTGGACAAAATTTGTCCTTGACTGTCCAGATAAGATGAATACTTAAAAATCTAATGTTTGAAATTCCAGGAACACAGGAAAGGTCTTTTCTGTATTGACAACAATATTTTTGTTTTGATGAATCATAGTGACAACAATATGCCTAATCTGGGGCTGCATTTTCCATCCTCTGTTATCTCTGTATATTCTCCCATTAACAAACATATATGAAGACATTGTTCAGTGATACCAGAGAAATAAAAACCAATTAAATTTTGGTATAGACAAGTCAAACAATTTTATTCAGTTTAAGTAAAACATCTTGTATTTGGCACCACAAAACCTATTGAAAGCATAGCTCAAATACCGAAAAGAACAAGAGATGCAGAACAGTCTGGCCTGTGGAACTCATACATCTTTTGATAGGAGATGAACCAGAACCAACACAAATTATTGAACTTGGAAAATTGCTTTGGCAAGTTTGCAGCCTAAAATACCTGAAATTAAATTCTAGACTTGCAGCTAGTAGGATGTTTGTCCTCTCAACGTAATCATATAATGTGATATTTCACCAGGTTTTGACACAGTTTTCTAATTATCAATCAAGGTTTCCTATTAAATATATGTTCCTGTTTCATTTATGTTTTCCTCTGGAGTTCTCGTCACAAACAAAATAAATTTTCCTTGTCTGAAAAAAGAAAACCCTGGAAGTAAATCTGTGATATGGATGATGATGGTTATTCTTGAATACAGGTGCAGAACTTTAACGCTGGATAATTTAAAAAATAGAGTACATAAGAGACATGCATGCATTTTGATCAGTCCAAGTGCAGTAGTTTTCCTTCTAAAATTAATATGCCAATCTCTTCATTTTCCTCCTATAGAGTCCTACATTTGCCCATTAGCATTTTCCCCATCTTGCTTTGAGGAGTAAAGTTGACAGTTGCAACATTATCCTCAGATTCTTTTACTCTCTTCTCCTCCTCAACCAAATTCTAGCATTATCACAATGTTCCAAAACCCTAGATCCCTCTGTAAGTACGTGGATTTGGGTCCTATGAAGAATGCGTTGAAGACACTCAAGCAAGTGACCACAACGCACTCTGATTGCGTCTGCAAGCCCAAATTCCCGCGCTTAAAGACCAAAAGAAATGCGCTGAAGAATGCTCACGACTAACAAAGCTTGAAATCCCCACAGCGCAGTCCCACTCCAACCTCAAATCACACTAGGCAGAAATACTCGCAATGAGTTCCCGGTTCCAACACCTTAGATCCCTCAACGGGCATCTCTATTATGTGCTGGGTTAAGCAACCAAAAGATAAACTACTTACATGAGATGATATGTTATATATAGGGCCTTGAGAGAAGCAAAAGAACAAGTGCTCAAAACAGTTAACAAGGCATTCATATTTCCACTATACAAAAAGTCCCTTCTCAAACCAGATTTAGCTAATCCATCAGGCACTTGATTCAGATTTCTAGGGATCCATCTCCACCTACACCTCATGGATGGAGAAATGTCATGGATTTCATGTAAAGAACTGAGAAGGTTTCAAGGGCTGAAACCTGAAACTCAGCCCACAAAATAACATTGCTACAGTCGTAACCTTGCACAGCGAGGGTCTTGGCATTTCTTAGGCTTCATTTGTCATTCCTTAAATATTTCAAGGACTTATCTGGGGGAGATAAGTCTTTAAAATAAAGAATGCCAAACCCAATATCGAAAAAAAAAACTAATATCGATTCATAAGATTTTTTTCTTGTGAACAAAATTGATCTTATTATCCATTTTCAAAGAAATACCTTGCATTAAATTACCAATCATAACTATATTGTTACAGAGAATAGGTTTCGTTTTGATGACTTCTTTTTGTGACTCTGTTTGTAATCATCTTTGGGACACCTCCCCTCAGATGTAATCTTTCATTTCTTCAATGCTTAATGAAATCTTGCAGTAGATTTTGGTGCAGTTATAAAAATTAAATTTGACAACATATTATTAATTTATAACTACTCCTTTATCTGCATAAATAAATAGCACGTGTCCTCGCACTAATAAAAATAAAGTCACCAGAAATAAGGACACAGTACATTCATTTTTAATGGATAGCACAGTAACAATATAATTCATATGGCCCGGCCGGCATCATAGATTTTCCCTGCAAATAATATACCCATCTATGATAACTATCACTCATATATATGGCCCAATTCTCACCTCCAACTTCATGATTCTCATTGTATTATAGAGAAAAAAGTGAATGACCTAGAAGAGGTGGAGCTATCAGATCAGTCATATGGCCTGATTCCTACCTCCAACTTCATAAATGATTCTCATTGCGCAATTGCAGAGAATATCCTTTTAAGAGCTATGATTGATTTCTATGGCCTGACTCCCTCCCACGTTAAATTTAACCGTCATGGCTGTTGTATAGAAAGGTTTTCACACTTTTCATACTGGTTCTTTGTTTACATTGGTTGCCAAGAAAGTTATTGCTCCAAGCGATAAGACACATGATAAATAAAAGAGCACGCTTTACTAGTATTCACATTACATATATTTAGTTCCATAAAAATCAAACATCAATCCATTTTTGTGGATCCAATCTCCACCCCCAATTCTAAAACTGGTAGTCAATTACAGATAACTCAGAAGAAGTAGGCCATGAAACTTGAACCACAACCATGTGTTCCTCCTCATACGTAAACGGCACCTCTTCACCATCAATTAGACAAGCTTTTGGCTTTTCTGATGCAAACGACCTCATCTCTCCGGTTCCCCTCACTCCAATTCGAACCGAGTTTGTCTTGATGTCTAAGTCCAGTGATCGAATGGCACCGCCAGTGTTAAGCATGTTGATTAATCCAATCGTAGCAAATTGGATTTTGTTCGATAATAACTTCACCGGAGAAACTGTAAGTAGCTCGAAATTAAAAGGCTCCAATGAAATGTCCATCTGTTCCCACGGCTTCAAGAGCACCAACTTCTTCGCCCGGAACATATAAACAGCAAATACTTGTACCCCTTCAGTGGAAACCGGATTCTTTCCGTTTTGCCATTCAATATCGTTCGGGCTCGTCATAGCCGACACGGAACGCGAAAACTCGGAGGCACACTTGTTTCTTCGAGCTCGACGGCACCAACCTCCTCCCTGGCAGTTAAATGCTCCCAATACTCCAGTGAACTGTCACAAATTCGAAATTAGTCTGAGTCTCAGACACCTTTGGAGCGTGAATGGGCGGGCCTAGATAGTCAGCCCAGTTCAGCCAGGGGACTTTTGGCTTGGGCCCATTTTGGGCCTGAAACAAAGCAGCCCTAGGCCCTATCTGTAGAAGCCCATTTAAATTCTATACGAAATGAGTGGGGGGTTTTTTGGATAGAGTACAGAAATCAAGGACAGTCAATACGGTACCTTGTTGAGGTTCCATATCTTGAGCATTGTCTTTCCATCATGCAATGGATCTTGAAAGAAGCAATCCCTAGTGGGAAGTGCGTAGAAATCGCACCGGAGAATCGAGCCGTCGGGCAACACTATGCTCTTAAGCAACCGGAAGTCATGCTGTCCGACGGAGTCACTCACGTAAATGGGGCCCCCTGAAATTGCCCGGGAAGCAGCGTGGAATTCTGCGCAGGGGTGGGTGGATTGAAACATGTCCCAATCAGGGTGTATGAAGTTCCCCATCCATAAGCTATTGTACGCGCAGTGCACCATGTGGCACCCTTGTAGCCAGAATGTACCATTTGGATCACCAGACGGATCAATGCACCAAAAATCGTCCCCTGTTGCAAGTTGCAACACAAGATGATTAGTGTTGGGCCAGTTGGCTTGGCATCTTTTATTAATCCATCTACTGATGGATTGATAGATAGATAGATCAAAAGCTAGCCTTAGCCTTAATTAATCATCCATCGTATCATACAAAAATATTCCATTCTAATGGTTTCTTTTCATCCCTGTAGCTTCAAATTAAAGCCATCCTAGCTCTCTCCTATCTTGATGAGTGTTCTATCATCTATTATATATATGTTACGTACCGACGCGGCCAAGTGAGATGGCCTCAGTTCCGAGGAACATGAAGTCGTTGCAGTGCTCCATGCTTGCAATGACACCATTGCCCCTGAAATGTTTCCGCACCGACTCCGTTATGGCCTTGTAGTAAGCCTTGGCTAGCTCCACCCTACCGCCGTAGTCCTCGCACAACATCTCTAGCAGCTGCATCCACCAAAGCAAAGCAAAACAAAACAAAGCATTCTGTTATCGTCGCTACTCTTCCTTCTTCCACATGTCGCTTGAAAATGCGGTGTTTATCGAATCGGGGATGGGCGAGTGACACGTCACCGCCCCGACTCATGTTTTTCTTTCTAGAGTAGACACAGATTTTCATCGTCACCGTCTAAAAGATAAGAGACTTCCTAGTTTCAGATTTCTACCAAAAAAAACAAAACATTGTATCCAGACAGGGGTCCAGACTTTTCTAGAGAAAAGGCCTATCTCTAATACAGTAACACTGACGTTATCTGAGTGACACTTGGAAACTCTTTTTTGCTCTATCGGGAAGGGAACATGCATGTTTAACGAAGTGAGTCAAAGGACTGATAAATTAGATATGAGAATAAAGTAAAGACGTAGGAAGTGTTTAAGTTTTTAAAAGTTGAGTAAGGAGAACTTACATGAATTACATCCACCTTGACCCCGTCAATTCCGACGGACTGCAGATGCGAGTGAAACCCCTCGTACATCTGCTGAACCATCTCAGGTGGGACCAACCCCACGCCGTTGTTGACAATCTTATCGACGGCCAGATCTTCCATGGTCATCTGCAATCCAGGAGAGAGCTTAGGGGCTATGACCCTGGATTCAGGCATCCCGGGGACATGGGGTCGAATCCCACCCCAGTAGCCACACAATGCGTGCCACACATATACGTACTCTATGCTCTTGAACGTCTCCTTCAAGTCCCTGATAAAGGCACCCATGCCCTTGTTTGCCCTGCAGCAGGTACTCTGGTAGCCCCTGAATTTGTAGTTTTCTTGGAATTTAATGAGTCTACAGGGCATCTGCTCCCCGGCAGATGTTCTGTTCATGCCCTCTTGGTCGGTTATGGGGTCATCATCGTGGCAAATGGATTGCCATCCGTCGTCGATGAGCACCAGCCCCGGCGGGCAACCGCCCTCCACCAGACCCTTCACCCCCTCCCACACTCCGCCAGGGTGTACTTTAAGATAAAATGCGTCCCAGGTGCACCAACCAAACTTGTCTACTATTCCTGGAGGAGTCTTCTCGTCCAGGAGTCTGAAGGTTCCTAGATGGACCCTCACCACCTTCATTGCGTCTCTAACAAGACTATATGGATCATCTCCAACGTGCATGTACAGTGAGCTCCTAAAGCTTGAGCTTGTCACTTGTGTCGACCCGCTCTCTACGCAAATGTCCAAGTTGTCGTCAACGCCTGGTTGGAGAGAAGCACGGAATGACCCCTCAATGAGGGGAAGCAACAGAACATAAGGACGGCCGAAGTCCGACTTGTCCAGAACCATGATCTGGGTCTCGTGTTCGACGTCGCTGCCTTTGTCTCCCACCCAATGCGTCGTCCACCAGACTTTGAATCTAAAGATGCTCATGAACTTAATACCTCTGAGTTTGCCTAGGGAGACGACGTGCCTACTCTTCGATTCTTCGGCATCAAAACCCACGTAACAACCGACCGTGTTTGTTGCCTTGTCTGTAGATGGAGTGGCTACAATATCCAAAGGGACATCGGTGAGGATGGGGTGCCCGTTGGCAGTGAAATTCGAACCATCGAGAGTAACCGACGATGGCCGGCCATCGTCGGTGACCCCAATAAGGTCTGTGGATCCTTTGAGCAAACTAGGGGCCATGGGATGGGGAGATCCAAGTTAGTATAACACGCGCACAAAAGAATGAAGAGATGAAATAGGTGTGTATAGACAGAAAACACAAAACAGATAGCCGAGTTGGATCAAGATCAACGCATGCAAGGAAAGGCCCAGGAATACCGCCTTAAATAGACAACAAAAAGGGAGGGGGGGAACTGGAAATAGAAAAATACCCAATAAGGTAATAATCTTCACAAGATTTGTTTGTGGATTGCCTATCCTATCCTAGACTGGACAGTTGCAAATTGACTTCCTGGACAGCTTCCTTGAAACTTGAAAGCAGGAAAGGTTTATTTCTCTAAGCTACGGGCTACGGCCGAAGTTTCTCGGCAAACGGGTCAACAACATCTATGTCTCTCTCTATTGAATTCGTGTGGGTCCGGGCTTGGCTTTGATGCCTGTGACTTCCAGTAGTTTCAGGCTTGAGCTTCCGATGGACCGACCCCCTAAGAAAAAAAGGGCAAAAGTAGATTAGTGAACTGAACGAAGTGATTGAAGAAGACACTCAGACAGGAATGAAGAATGACGTGGAGTCCTTGTAGGCGGTGGTCCTTACTTAAACCTTAATCCTGGTTTTACAAAAACAAAACCGGATATTAATTGCGAACAACCCCATGTTTCCATCCTTAGGACTTGTAGCAAGGGAGACAACGAGAAATTCTTTTAATTCTTTCGTTTTTGAATTTCGATGGATAGATACTTAAATTCTTTTATTCTTTTATTCTTTCGTGGGTAATGGAATGTGTGCTTTTCTGGGTCCCGCAAGATGTTCCAATCCGACCATCATCAGCATTTAGAAGCGGAAACTTTCTTTTGCTTTCTAATTGATTCCAAATTAAATTTCCGATGTTATAAAAATGACAGGGACTAAACGTTCAAAAGACAGACAGAAAGAGAGAAGACTCCCTCCGGCACTGTCCTCTCGGTAAACCAAGACATTTGGTAGATGAGTAACAGAAACAATAATCGGCAGATGTGATCATGAGACTCACAAGTCACAACTTGGTCTCTCTCACTGAGTCACTGAGTCACTGGTACCATTTTTCTTTAATCAGAGATTTTATCAATTCAGGGCCTTCAGATAAATTCAACCTAAAAGCCCCATTATCTTCCTTTTAACAAGGCTTTGGCTTCCACATTTCGTGACTGAAACAAAAATGGAGCCTATCTTAATCCTTATCTTCGGTAACAGTTTTATACCCCAATTCATCATTAATTGTTTTATTGATAATCGAAATAAAATAAAAAATAAAAATTCAATAAAAAAACGAAATTATTTTTCTACTTGGTGTCAGCTCAACAATTGAACCTTCTACAGAAAATGTGTTAAATCTTGATATTATAATTAAACAAGAAAAAATATAAAAACATAAAAATTATAAAAACAAAGAATTATTTTTAATAAGTGTAACAAATTATTCATATTAAAAAAATTAATAATAAGTGTACCAAATATTATTGATGATGGAAATGAAATATAAAATCCAAAGCCAATCCAAAAATTTAAATTATTGATGAATCAACATTTTAACATTTTGGGTCAAATGTATTAATCCTTCTAGTTATAATTAAATAATATAAATTAAAAAATAGAAAAATAAAAGAATTACAAAAAAAATACAAAAAATTTATACAAAACATATGGAAACATATTATTACTATCATCCTCATCAATATCATCATCTAAAGTTACCATGTATACATCCATTAGTGTCACTCAAAAGAGCCAATATAATAGTGAAAAATGTAAAAAAAAAAAAAAAAGGTCAAACATCATACCATTTGTAAACAGGTTGCCTTTAATGATGGATACACATGTGAGTGTAGAGTCCCACATTAGAAGGAAATAACACAAGGGAACGGTCCACAAGCTAATGGCTTGTGCAAAGGAATCTAAACACAACAATGATGTCAAAGCCGAAAGTTTGTGTAGGCATGAGTATGATAGATGCATGCAATAATTCCTACGTCTTTTAGTTTTCCTGTAGTTAAATAATAAATAAGAGTAGTTGATCTCCCATGATAATTAGCACCCATCAAACTTGATGATATAATAATAATTTCTGATGTGGCGTAATCCGATTGTTTCCTGTTGAAGACGATTTGGCTGCCAATAACGACGAGAGCTGAGGTTCTTGCAAGAAAGGAGTCAGAGATCCCGGGGTGGTTTATCCGGCGGGGATATTCCGATGGCTAAGTTAGCACCTGGTAGTAGAGAGTTTGAAGATGATATCAGAAAGTTAGAAAGCTAGAAAACAGAGATTGTCCATCATATATTTGCCCCTAAGGGGTGAGGTCCTTATATACCGGAGTCTGCACGGGTTTGGTGGAGTGGTTCCTAGATCCTTGCTGTGATAGGATCCGTTTGCGTGTTAGGTGGGTGAAATGCCACCAACCGATAAGGTTGCCCATCTTCGCTTGAATCACGGAATGGGTGAGCTAATGTAGCCGTTACAAAGTACCGTCCCGTAAGATGCGGGGTACGATGGTGAGATTCTCGGGGTTGTCATGTGGAGGTTAGCTTGACTAGGTAGCGAGCTGCCTGTGAAGTGCCGAGCTATTTGGTGGCAAGATGCCCGACATTCTCTGAATGCCGAAGTGCCTTAGTACTGAGGTGATCTTACACCGAGGTAGGCTTGTCTTGAGGTGGATTCTTTCCGAGGTGGCCCGTCTGTCCGGGTTCGATCTGTAACGGACTTGATATCGTTATCCTGGTCGCAATCTGATACCAGGGTGACTTCAGTTCGAGGTATCAAGGTACCCAAGGTTGCTTTGTAACGAACTGATCTGTCACTTGTGTCGAGTCACGTCCACGTGCCGATCTGATCATGCTGAGTTGTCATTTATGTCAAGTCACGTCCACGCGTCCTCCTGTTACGAGGTCGGGCCAAATTTTCCTTCATCAATTTTCGTACCTAATTTGGAAGAAGACTCACATGTGATAAGTAGATTTTGGAATTCATGTGCGAGTGTAAAATCTTACATTACCGAGATTTCTGGTGGGGAAAAAAGGAGAGAGGGAAGGGACGCTATCTCAAATCATGGGATATCATCCTTAAGCCTAAAGAATTGGGAGGCTTAGGCTTGGTTGATGTGGCACGGAGAAATAAAGCTCTTATATCAAAATTGTGCTGGCGCTTTTGTAAAAACCCAAATTCATTATGGGCGAAGATCCTCCGTGCGAAGTACTTATAACATGGATCCTTTTGGAGCTCAACCAAGAAGAGTGCTAACTCTCCAACCTAGTCTAGTATGCTTGATTGCCGGAAAATTCTGCTGAAAGCTTGCAGATGGATCATAGGCGATGGATGGGATGTAGGTGCTGGTTGTAATCCTTGGATAACTTCTGTTTCTGGGGGTCTGAAAAGTATGGAAGTACAACCTGGACTTGGCCGAGTGGCAGATTTTGTCCACCACCCCTCTATGTCATGGAAAAGAGATGAATTAAGCTCAGTTTTTGATAAGGATACTGTCAGACGTATAGTTGGAATTCGGCTCCCAAATCCAGGTACTGCAACTCATGATTTCCTAGTCTGAACGGTCACACCCACCCATGGAGAGTTTACAACTTCTTCATGCTTAAAGGCACTGGAGCTGAAAACTCAGGCACATCTAATATGGGTGTGATCGACGGAGAGCTGTAGTGGAAACAGAAAATTATTCCTCCTCGTGTCAAGATTTTCATTTGGAGACTGGAGAGTATTGTATGATTCATTACCCACTAAAGTCAGCCTAGCTAAACACCGGGTTATAAATGAGATGGAGTGCCCGCTTTGTGGCGGCAATGAGGTGAGTTTGGAACATGTTCTGATTACTTGCCCTGCTGTCTCGCCGATCTGGTTTGGTTCCACTTTAGGTATGCACATGGACTGTAATTCGAGCAAAAGTATAGCGCAGAGGTTAGCTGAGTGGTGGAAAATGGACCAAACTCAGCAAGGACAATATGTCCTTTTGAATGCTGTTGTACTGATGTGGTTCATATGGTGGCAGCGAAACAAGAAGGTGTTTGAACATCAATTATTCAATCCCAGTCGGTTCTCATCAGAGCAATAAGCCTACAACAATTCCATTCTTCAGACAAGTCGAAGTCCACCTCCCCCACTGAATGAACAGTAGTTGTCTGAAAATGTCCCAAGACAATGGATTAAACCTCCCCAGAACTGCATAAAAATTAATGTTGTTGGAGCTACGACTACTGAGGCTGCGGGGGGTTGGTATTGTGCTCTGTGACCACGACCACAATGGCTCTCACCGGTTTTCTAGAGCAATCTCCTTGCAGCCATGCACATCACTTGAAGCGGAAGCCTTGGCTTTCCTCTATGGACTGGAATTCGCAATGGAATTAAATCTTCATAATGTGATTATTGAAGGTGATGCTCCGGTTATAGTTCAGGTTCTGTTGGTGGAAACAGTTCATCCACCGTGGAAAATCAGCTCCGTAATCACTATCTCGGTTTCTTTAGTTAGGAGGACTGGTTTTGCCTGAAAACAGTTCATCCTGAACTGGCCACCTCTCTTGTATCCTCTGATATTACTGGTTCGAGATAATTGAATTGATCCGCTTTTGCCTAAAAAAATGCCTTTGTATGTACAGGGGTAAGATTGTATACATCTAATCCCCTTACATCCCGCATTGGTGGAAGCATTAAGCACTAGGCTGCCCTTTAGTTCCATTCAATCCAAACAACCTTAGGCAAGAGAATGCAAGATATGGCAGATATTACAGATTTAATTAAGACCAGTGATTTAATATGTGTGTGTATGTATACGTATGTGTATAAATAATGTACAATATGTTTTAGATATGTTATATGTATTGTTTTATATTTTTTAATTTAATTTTAAAATTTTTATTTATAAAAATATTAAAAATTGCCATTTGAGATCAAAAAAGAGATTTTCTTTTCATGAAAATAGCGGAGAAAGGCACCTATGGTTTCTTGGGATGCATAGATCTCAAAAAGTTATCAAAATAAATAAATAAATCTGACATCGAAGTGCAAAGTTATGGCTTTCAAAAGTTTTGTATGCATTGAGTGTGCAACCTATGACCCAATCATTGGGTCAAATGGGTCAACGGTTTAATCGATTAGGTCGAATAGTTCTTGACCAAGTAAACGATTTTTTATTATCTGACAAGTCTTAACTGAACCAAATTCGTAATCCTGACCGAGCGATAGTTCAAACGGTTCGATGGATCGAGTCAATAATGGATTGAAAACATTGATTAAGACTTTTTTCCCTACTCTAGGAATAGAGTGCAACAAATCATATCAGGAGCTGGTTTTGCTTGCTACTCTCTTTAAAATGACATTGAATATAGCAGCTTTTTAGTTGCCAAACTAAATTGCAAGCTTAATTAAGTACTTAGAAGGGTGTAGATTGGGACCTTGCTTCATGTGATGGCTTGAAGCCACTACTGTTTCTTCTTAGTGCAGGGAGTAGATCCCTACTATAAAAATTTTGAACATAGTGAAGTTTCACATGTTAATCCGAATCTCAACAGTCAAGAGTAGTTAGTGCACCTTCAGTAGTAACGTGGGTATGTCAAGGTCCCCAGCATAAATTAAAGGAGAGCGTTATTAAAAATGTAAAATTCTTGTTCAAAGTAAATTGATTTGACATTGAAGGTGAATCTTTGGTGTTCAAAGTAAATTGATTCGGCATGGTACGTAACAAGACAAACCGTGTCGGTGGCATGCCGACCTCAGACACGTGTAAGCATTTACAGCTAACGAACTTTTTCTACGACACTGGAGATAAGGTGCCACGAGATGCGTATTACTTACTGCCACGTTGAAAGGTTGTTCCTGCACGGAGGGAAACGGATTCAACTACCCACCGATGTGGTTCAAGTTCAACAACCAAAACAACCAGCGGTGAGCGAGCGAACTCTTTTTCTTATTCTTTTTTTTTTTTTATTTCCTGCCACGTCATATTGGATAAAGTTGGTCAATGGCCAGTTCCCAGTCTTGTACCAATGAACGTCCGTCTACCTTGTATTACGATGTGGGAAGAAGGCGTCATGGGCGGTTGGTTCTGCTTTGGAAGTTTGAAAGTTTGAACTTTGAAGAATGCTGATCCAAGAAGTCCGACAAGCAGGTTCTCTCTTTCTCTCTCTCTCTCTCTCTTTCTCTAGAATGTATGTTTTGTGATGATCAGATCAGCAACAGCAAGCAATGTGGTACCGCCAGGTTCTTTTTCTTCTTACCTATTTTAAGATATTTAAAAAAAAAAAACAGATAGCATAAACATAAGAATGATGACAAGACATGGGTCTGTTAGAGGGAACCGAGCATCCGGATAGTTACGAATTTAATAGGAGACAGAAGTCGTTGTTTTATACATTTATCGAAACTGGATAAGTTTAATAGAATTGTTACAACGACTGGGGTTGGACGGTGTGAGTTCTGGGATGAATGTGAAGAGTGGAATGAAACACCGTTGTTCGTCATAGTAAAGAATGTCGACTCGAGTGCAAATAGGAACATGACACTCTATCCAACAACAATAACACCACGCCACCATGGTATGATATGTAAAAAAAGTAGAGGTGTCAATTGGTAATCGAGAGCATAATTAGATTGGCATAAAAAGGAAATAAAATCCACCCCCTATCTGCTACGAAGAAAACGTGAACAGGCTAAGAAGTAGAAGTGTCAATAAGTCCAATGTGAATCCACTTATAAATAGACCGGACCTAATTCAGTCCAAATCTAATATAAATCAAATTCAATCCAATCCATTAAAATGTAAATGAACTGGATTGGATCCAATCCAAATTGAATGAAATATAAAAAATTATATAAAAAAATTACAAAAAATATATTAAAATGAAGAAAATCTGAAAATTACAAAAAACACTTGTAAAAATGCTTTGATAAAAGTATTTTCATAAAACTACTTTTACAAATGTATTTTTATAAAAGTACTTTTATAAAAAGTGTTTGTAAAAATGCTTTCATAAAAGTATTTTTATAAAAGTGCTTTTATAAAAATGTATGGAAGTACTTTTATACTTTTGTAAAAGTGCTTTTATAAAAATACTTTTGTAAAAGTGCTTCCGTAAAAGTGTTTGTAAAAGTACTTTCGTAGAAATGCTTTCATAAAAGTATTTGTAAAAATGCTTTCATAAAAGTACTTTTATAAAAATGTATGGAAGTACTTTTATACTTTTGTAAAAGTGCTTCCGTAAAAGTTATTTCATATAAGTGCTTTCGTAAAAGTGCTTTTATAAAAGTATTTTCATAAAAGTGCTTTCTCAAAATAGATTTTATAAAAGTACTGTAAAAGTACTTTTATAAAAGTACTTTCGTAAAAGCATTTCTATAAAAGTACTTTTATAAAAATGATTTCATAAAAGTGCTTTTATAAAATTGTTTATGTAAACTGCTTTTATAAAAGTACTTTTGTAAAATTACTTTCGTAAAAGTATTTTTTTTTAAATGCTTTTGTAAAAGTACTTTTCATACTTCTATAAAAGTGATTTTATGACCAGTTTTGATATGTTTCAAATTGGACAAGGATTTAGCTTCATGATAGGATTTTATTGGAAATTTGGTTTAGATTTGGTTCAAACGAATAAGAATATGGACCAAATTATTTTGGATGGCCCAATCCAATAATTATAATGAGTCGTCCAAATCCAATTTGACAAGATTTGGATCAGATTGATTCCAACTCAAAACCGGTCGATTGACACCCCTACTAAGAAGTAAACACGTTAGTGGGTCCATATATCCAGTAATCGTGTAATAAACAGTTGACGTGCATTCGTGCTTCTAAATGAATTTCATAGTCCTCGCCCGTTGTAAAAATTTAAGTGCAATTTGACAAGTCTTTTTTAGAAGATCTTCTGACAGACTTGACAGCCAAAAACCAATGTAAAATCTTGAATTAAGATCTTAATTATTTCAAGATGATTTGGCTAAGGCACATTTTTTCTGTACAAAGACCAGTTGGGCAAAAATTTCCATTTGGAGCCTCTCAGAAATAGCCCCAAATGGGCTTTCCATGTTTTTTTTGAAACTGCTACTTTCAACAACTAGATCTTTTTCTAACCAGAAGGAAAACTCAGCAGCCTCCACAAAAAGACGAACCAGACAAGGCCCTAATTTGCAACATAGCCAGACTAATTTATTACAAAATGGCAGATATCATATACCATATTTGTACATACAATCCTATGCCTGCTATTAGAGAGGGATCTTAATTGACATCTGAAGATCTAACACCTGGGTTCAATACTTCGCCGAAGTATTGGCATATAAAGAAGTTTTCAGAAAGACATGCCTATTAAGTTCATTCAAGCCCTCATTAAATCTGTATGTAGCACCAACGGGAAAACCAAAATGGCTTATTAGTTCACAAGATATGTGACAATCCAATGCAGCTCAGAGCCTCAGATTAATGGCGTTGCCGTGGTTACCAATGGTTGATCTTTGCTCATGAGGAACCTACTCATGGATTGTGGATGCAAATGCATTTGACCTGTTTCCTTCACATGAATAAGAAGTTGCAACATATTCAATCTGTTTCACCAACTACGTAGTTACACAAAAGATGAAGTCTTAGCTCATTAATTTATTCCCCAAGCGTTCAATGGAAATATGGAATAATTTCAAAGTTCAAAGAGCAAAACTTGAACTATTTCCTAAATACATACAAGATGCTGGAACAAAATAACCAGACCAGTTTCTACAAAATTTGTTTAAAAGACTGGAGCATCTCAACTTGCAGCTTCACCAGAACTCAATTCATCACTTTCTTTCTTAACACTTGACATATCAGCCTTGTCCTCTACCATATGTTCCTTCTGGTACAGTTCATCCCTCAGCCTGTTGATCTCCAAATCCTTCTCTTCTAGTCTTCGTTGTAAGATAAGTACCTGAAATACAATAGCTTTTAAATTTTTTGCAACAGCAATGCTAGAGGCAGAATTTAACGTGTTTACAGGAATCGCTTGATAAAGCTACCAGACAATACCAAAACATCCCTTGAGCCATATCGTGACAGATCAATACTTTGAACCTTGCTTTGGATTTTATTCCTTTCATTCAACAGTATAATTGATTAAGCTCATCATGTGCCATCACTAAGGTCCAGAGTCCAAATCAAAGAGCCTCTCCTCTGGTTATGCAAAAATCACTTGATTGTAGGGGTGTAAATGGATCGAATCCGAATCGGATCAGACAATATCCAAATACGAATCCGATTAGAACTTTTGATTGCAGTAAACCTACCAAAAGGTAACTTTGGGGTACGGCAAATCAGGGACTCTGGACGTCACCTAATGGGAAAGTGTCATCCACTAAAATGGAACGCCATCAGGACAGTAGAAAGATCCATATTCGTATGAAAAAACTGCACCTGCCAACGAGTGAAAACCTCAATGGCAATGCTACGGCTGAATTGGTCATAATCGACTTCTGCAACATGCTTGTCAACCAAATGATGATGGAAAAATATAATATATTATATAACATCACTTTACAGTATAATGATTTTTATATTAAATTTCAGCACATGATTTTTGGTCAATAGGAATTATTTATCATTCATCCATTTCAAACTGAAGCATAAAAAGTAGAAATGGTTACGAGCAGTTACCATCTCATTCGATTTCTCCATGTCATTTGTTAAACCCTCCATGTGTTTGCATAAACCTGTATGCATACAAACACAAAGCATTACCTTAAACTATAAAACAAGGCCCTGTATCTCTCTCTCTCCAAGACAAATTGTAAACAAATAAATACGAACACAACAAGAATAAGCACAGAGGGTTGCCGAGAATAGGACTTTTTTTGTTACGATCTTTCTGTCTCAACATAAAAAATGAGGATATAACTTTATAACTGTATAATATTTCTACCCCTTTTACAGCAAAAGCTTTGTTTTCAATTCCTTATGTATCGGAAGAAAGCAAATCCTGAACAAGCTAAATCCACGGTAACACAGAAGTCTGATAAATCTTCTGAATAATTTAATATACACTTTTTCTATGTGCAGAGGCATATGAAATAAGCATCACTCATCTAAAAAGATAAAACACAAATATTATAGTGATGCAATAAAAAATAATTAACCTTCTCTACCTAAATGAACCAATCTATTCATTAAATAAATACATTCCAGAATATCCATGCAATCAAAAATCAAACTAAGAATTAAAACAGCTTCTCAAGTCTCAAAAAAAAAAGGAATACATAATAACTCAACTTCTCAAGCATCAAAAGAGCCAAGTATAAAAAATTAACCCCAACAGTTTCATAGAATATTTTTATACTGTTATATTGACCATGCCTAACCAGAAAAATTACAAAACAATTAGGATTAAACCTTAAATAAATGAGAAAATTTGATATTCTAATTACAGTCAAATTTGTTGATCCTTGAGTTTCAAAAAATAAAAACATCAACAAAAACAGTATAAATAAAATCAAAATTCACTAGGCCGATTGAAGAATTAAAAACAGTATGATGATATTTCTGACCTTCAAATTGACTTCTGAGCTCTGCATTTTGGGACTTCTGTAAACCAAGTTTCATTGCTAATTCATGGATCTGCAAACTCAACAGTGTTACTATTTGGCAGCTAAAAAAGCAAATGGAAAAAAAAAACTAGTAAAATTGATGCAAGAACATTTCAAAGCTTAGCTGCATTAACTTTCAAATGCCAAATACAAATACCCTTTATAATCAGTAACAAAGATGAAAGAAATTTTATCTATAAAAGCAATAAAAAGATAGAGAAGGTCCTTGTCTTGAAAGAGATTCAAGAGCAGGGTATACAATCAGAAATAGATTCAAGAGCAGGGTATACAATCAGAAATAGATTCAAGAGCAGGATACCCAGGCATTGGCTGCTCTGGATATCCCCAATTGAACAAGCTTTTCTAGCTTTTTTTTTTTTTGAAAGGTAAGGTACAAAATTTTATTAATAACAGATGAAAGTGTTACAACAGCCTCCCAGTGGACCCCACTGGGGAGAAAATCAGCTTACAAATCCCAAATAGAGTGAGAGCAAAGTAGCTGAAATACATGCTGGTGTTTAAACTCTGGTATAACAGAAATCCAAGAAGCAAGCCCATTCACTGCAAGCTGTATTAGGTCTTCAGGATCTCTAACTTTGCTACAGAACACTCGATCATTTCTTTCAGATAATATAAAAAATAGAGTACATAACAAACATGAATGCATTTGATCAATACAAGTAAAACAGAGCAACCTCATAAATGAAGCAGTTTTTCCTCTGAATACCTTTCCTTCTGAAGCCAATGTTCCAATCTCTTCATTTTCCTCTTGTAGGGTCCTACATTTGGCCATCAGCATTTTCCCCATCTTGCTTTGAGGAGTAAAATTGACAGCTGCAACATTATCTTCCAACTCTTTTACTCTCTTCTCCTTCTCCTCAACCAAATTCTGGCATTATGATAGAAAAAGAAAAAATGAACATTGTTGAGAAGAATACAAGTAAATAGTCCTCCAATCTCAAAGAATAGCATAGCTTCAATAAAATTATTTACTATCAATCCATAGATTATCAAAGATTGAAAGCAATTAGCAACCACGACTCCAAGGAAACTTCTACTAAAAAATATCGATTAATAGCAAAAAAATCCCATGTAAAGAAGTTTATCAGCCAAGAAAATATAGGGAAACATCAAAAAACAAGAACACAATATACAATAAAATAGATCTTACAACAAATGCTTAGAAAACAAGTGTAGGTTCTTACACAAGAAAGAGTGGATAAAATGACTTAACAACCAAATTCCAACACCGTAGGTCCCTCAACAGGCATCTATAACGTGCTGGATTAAGCAACCAAAGACAAACTACTTACATCAACATGATCCAGAAAAAACATACAGAGATTCAGAAGTTCTTTTCTTCCCACTTTTATTATTATTATTATTATTATTATTATTATTATTATTATTATTATTACTTTATTAATATTAGGGTTTGGGGGCTTTTTGTCATGCGTTCTTTACTTTTGACAGGGGGATTCAAGGCACCTATTCCTGGAAACCAAACGGATCCTTAGTCCTTAGATCCCTGAATAGGCATATGAGAAGTGATGGATTAAGCAACCAAAAGACACACTTTAAATCATATAGTATTTAATAGACTTGTAATTTTTCCTTGTTAATGAAATTTATCTTATTATTCATTATCAAAGAGAAACCATTGTGTTCTACCTCCAACAGTCAAATGGAGAATACAAAACAAGTAGAATAGTTTTCACAAGCATAACGTACAGCTGCAAGGATAAGGCATACACCTTTAAACGTGTAAACTCCTCATGTATTGCTGGATCAAGTAATAACCTCCTTGCCTGTCAGAGTCAAACATACAAAAACATCAAACTAGTTGCAGAGATATTAAGAATCACATTTTTATAGATAATATAAAGCATTATATGCAGTTTTCTTTTATGAATAATAATAAATTTATTGATTCAGAAGCAAATTTAGAGTGAGTTCATACATCATTCCAGCGAGAGGCGCGAGCTGCAGCCCCTCCTTGAATCTTACAAGTAAACTAGGAAAGAAAAACAAGAATCACAACTGAGCCCAAAATAATTCTTCCCTATTTACCCCTTGCTTAGCTAACATATCTGACAAAGTATTTGCTGATCTCCCCACCCACTGTACAGTGACCAAATTGGAAGGGTAAGACATCTTAACCCTCACTTACAGAACTGAAAACACCTATTACATACAATATAGCCTAAAAGAAATTAGATCTTCCCACCCCCTGTTTAACCAAGGTGTCATCCATGGAATTAGTGCTCCTCTTGGCCCATTGAACACTTACAATCATATTCTTAGTTGGCTGCTTGATTTTCTTTCTTTCATTTGAGAGTCTCCTTCCACCAGCAGCTTACTAATATCCAACTGCTTAGCTCTTTTTATTCCTTCTAGAACTACCAGGATTTCAGCTCTCAGAGAATCCCCCCAGCCTATAGATCCTGAGAACATAGCAATAATTCGACCATCTTCATCCATGAAAATACCACCTATGCCAGAAGGGCCTGGATTACCTTCATTGCTACCATCGAAGTTCAATTTGATAAAACTCAAATCTGGTGGAGTCCAAACAGGTCTAATAGCACTAGACATAGGAGCTGACCAAGCCACTTCTTCCCAGTTTCTAATGATGTCTCCTACTGAATAGGCTTCAAAAAGCTTCAAAGACTTGACCCAGTGTGCCACCCTAACATAAACAATTTCTATGAGGGCTTCCTTGCTTTTTTCTTTGTCAAGAAATAATCTTTGGATTCTTTCTTCCCAAACCGTCCAACAAATAGCAGCTCTAGCACATCTCCACAAAATTTTACCTCTCTTCTTTAAACCCCTCACTGGAGTGGAACTGAACAAGCTTTGCACACTTGAAGGGGAGGGCCACCTGCAACCAAATAAGAAAAGAACCAACACCAAATCTCTGAAAAAAAAGGGCAAGAAACAAGCAACTGATAACAACTTTCACCATTATTCTTACATAAGATGCACCAATGCGGAGATAAACATCAATTAAGCCTTTTCTTTTGAAGAATGTCACAAGTGTTACACTTTTATAGGATTGCTTCCCAGCAAAAAGCACCTACCCTAGGAGGGATAGGGATACCCTAACCTTCTCAGACTGGAAAAGAAGACCCAAGTACCGGACTAGGCTGTGTCAATGCTTTGAAAAAAGATGAGCAAGAGAAGATACCTGAAGGGACAAGAGATCAAACCCTAGAGTCCACACGGGAAGGTTCAAGAGCTACCTCATCCAAGATTTTAAGCAAATTCGAATAGGTTCCAACTCAAAATCTCTGAGAGCCCTTCTAAGACCCAAGTTCCAACCAATAGCAGAATTAGATAGAGTAGCAAAGGTAGCTTCTGGTTCATTTTTAAACCTAGACAGAGCATACGAAGAGGGAAACTGCTCTTTCAAAGGAAAATCCCCCACCCAAGTGTGTTCCCAAAAATTTACTGACAAACCAGAACCAAGATCATACCTAATGAAGGGAAGAAAAGACTGAATGATGGCATGAATGGACTTCCAAGAAGAGGCTCTTGAAGCCCTAGATGATAGTCCCGGATCCCAGCCAGCTGCCTCTTGCCCATGAATACTTAGGATTATTTTATCCCACAAATTCTCCTTTTCTTTGGACCATCTCCATAACCATTTCCCTGACAGAGCTTCATTCTTCTTCTTCAAGTTCCCCAACCCCAGTCCCCCTTCACTTTTAGCTCTTGAAACTAGCTCCCACCTAACTCTATGGTCCCTTTTCTCCTCCCCGGGTTCCCATAAAAAGTCCCTCTTTAGTTTTTCCAACTCCCTACAAACTCCTTTAGGGATTTTGAACACCGACAAGTAATAGACTAGAAGGTTTGCCAATGTTGATTTAATCAGGGTTATCCTCTTCTTCTTCAAGTTCCCCAACCCCAGTCCCCCTTCACTTTTAGCTCTTGAAACTAGCTCCCACCTAACTCTATGGTCCCTTTTCTCCTCCTCGGGTTCCCATAAAAAGTCCCTCATTAGTTTTTCCAACTCCCTACAAACTCCTTTAGGGATTCTGAACACCGACAAGTAATAGACTAGAAGGTTTGCCAATGTTGATTTAATCAGGGTTATCCTACCCCCAAAGACAAGTAATTCTTCTTCCAAGAAGCTAACCTTTTAGGGAATCAGTCAATCACCGGATTCCAAAAACTCCTTTTTTCTAGGATTATCCCCAAAAGGAAGCCCTAAATACTTCAGTAGCCAATGAGCTATCTCACAACCTATTGCTCGAGCCCTTTCCTCCACCTCTCCTCCACTCATATTAATACCAATCACACAACTCTTATCAAGGTTTACTTTGAGGTTAGTCATTAGTTCAAACACTTTAATCACCATCTTTAGATTGCTCACCCCACTAATCTCCTTGCCATCACAAAACAGAATTGTGTCATCTGCAAGTTGTAGGTGAGTGACTGGAACCCTATCCCTCCCCACTCTCCAACCACTAATCAGATTTCTGGAGTCTGCCCTCTCAATAAGCCTCCCTTAACACTTCAGCAATTAGGGTAAAAAGGAACGGGGAGAAAGGGTCCCCTTGCCTAATACCCCGGACAACTGGAAAGTGATCCACCACTTTGCTGTTTACGAACACAGAATAATGGCAAGTTCTAATGCACCCTTTTATCCACTTGCACCACCTTTGCCCAAACCCAAAAGACTCTAAAAACTTCCATCAACAGAGACCAATCAACCAGATCATATGCCTTCTCCAAATCCGGCTTACACACCAACCCTTTCTCCCCTCTACTTCTGTGATCCTCCACACTCTCATTTGCAATTAAGATTTGATCCACAATTTGCCTACTCATCACAATTTGCCTACTCCTTAGATTCCCCCCTAGCTAATTCACTTGAATCTGCTTTACCCACCCACACCATCTTCTTACCCTGTAACTCCCCATCCTCCTCATTTTCAACCTCTAATCCTTGGGTATTCAGTACAGAGGCACGACTAGATCTGAAATACTGACATCACAGGCCATACCTGGGTCTGAAAGAATAGGAGAAGAGACAATCGACAAGGTTAGTCCTCCCACTCTCTGAATAGGGCTTAGCTGATCGCCACCTAGGCTAACTTCACCCTTGTTCGTACTTCCGAGGCTTTGTCGTTTATCCCCATCTATGCCATCTCTACTCAAATTTTGGTGAGCAACCGAATTTCTCTTGCATGTCCCTTGTCTTAAGTTACTGTCCTGGATTGATTCTTCCTTAGTATTCGATTTTCCTCCTTGTCTTTCAAAGCACACTCAGCAACATTCATCTCTTTGCACCCAGTGGAGGTTTTATGCAGTAAGGGATCCTCTGCTGCAAGCTTTGAGTATAGTATATCAGTGTTTGAGGTGTCTTCCAACTCTCCTTGACGTTCGCCGCACTGAAATTTCGCTTCATCGTCTGAGTCTGAAATCTCCTCTGAGCTACCACAACTAACTCAACTGCCATCCTCATCTTCATCGTCTTCCCTACACCCCCTGGAATATCTTGGATTTGGCCTATCTCCCTCCGTCCCATCCTGGTCGTCTTCTCTATGTTTTGTCACCGGAAACCAGCTCAGAGTCTTCTTCGATGAACTTTGGCTGGCTGAAAGAGATTTCCGGTCCCCAATAGCCGAATCTCGTGAGGAAGAAGATAGACACTTGGAATTGTCTATCAACGGTTGCTTATAAAAATGACTCACGCGACCACTTAAGTGGTCACAAGAATTCGAAGAAGTGTTGTGGACCCTTATCTCATTATGAACAAACTGACCCGAAACTGAGCCAGTTAGGTCAGAATATGTAGTGAGAAACTAGAACTTGAACCTGACTCAAACCGCCCCTTGATTTGACCAGGTTACTCCTTTGACCAACTCCGCATAGGACAAACCAGTTGTAAAGTTGTTTTTGTTTTCAAAAAAATTTGAAAGCTTTTCCAAAAATGCCTCTTTACTTTCGACATTCGACTTTTCAGCTTCCGCATTTGATGAAAGCTTCACTCCAGCAGTTGCCATGTGTCCAAACTTCCTTTTCTCAGTCCCACCAACTGTAATCCATCTTGCCACATCATCATCTCCTTCAAGCTTCGACCTCCCCGTCCACTGCAACATTTCAACTTTCGAACTCACCCGGACTTTATACCAGTATCCTTCTACGCATAGTTGTAGTACCCTCAGAACTTCCTCAGGCTTCATTCCAGCAACTCTCAAAAGAACTACTCTCAAATCTGTAGTCTTGTACGACAGGAGAACACCACCCATCGCTCGCACCAATCTCTCTACGGTGAATTTTTGCCAGAGATGAAAAGGTAGCCCTAGCAGCTTCAGCTTGAAACTGCCTTCTACGATGGCAACCTCATTCGAAAGGAGGCACCAATTTTCAATTCTAACAGGTCCTTAACTCGTATCCAGCATGGTGAAGTCTATCGACATCTCCCCCACATCAAGGACTGCTTTTCTATCGTTGAATGGAATAAGATTGACCGCCAGGTTTAACCCAAGCTTCAACGACGCCTCCTCTAATAGCCCCTTCCAGTCCTTTACCTCCTTCCTCGCAGATAAAATGAGTTTCTTCTCCCAAGCTCCCTTCTCCCCAGCCAAAGCGATTTTTGGTTCTGGTATTGTAAACACCACTGTTGGCTTCCCTTAGTTTTCCACTGTCTTCTAAGCCCAACCTCTCCAGTCTCTTTCTTCTTTCTATCATCTCTTCTTTCTTACTCTGTCCACCAACTACTTTCTCTGCATGTACCTTCATGATCCCTGATTCCTTGCTGACTAATCTCCTATGTATAGCATTATCCACCGCTAACCATCCCTGCTGCCGAGCACCTTCAGGGATAATTATTGCTTAACTTTTCCTTGTGTCGAACTTTTCTTCCGAAGTAACAAACCATCCTTTGTTGTTCTTTCTTCTCTCAACTACATATTCTCTCCTGACCTGCCTTAGCGTACTTTTCCACACTTCACTCCAACTCACTTGGGCAGCTCCATCTAAAAAACCTAGAAACCAAGGAACAACATCTCCCACCAACAAAACCATTCCTCTCTTTCCTTCTCTAATCTTGATCGTAAAGTCCTTCTGGTAGAATATCTCCTCCAGCAGCATTTCTTTATTTTCTATTCTTAGAGCTTCTCTCCACTTACCGGTAGGTGAGAACCCTTCTTGTCCTTTGAACTCCATTTTGTTTGAGTATCCACAAACATCCAGCAGAAAGGTTTAAAATATAACCAATCTCATCAACTTGGGGGAGAATAGCAACAGAGAGCACTGGTATGAATGCATCCAGACTTCTCTCTTGTGGCCAGAAACAATTGACACTTGCTGATTTGGGAACTTTGACTGGCTCGGACGATCACTGAATAAGTACTAACGATGACCTGAGAAATTTGATGATGCAATGGGCAACCACGATAGGCAGGATAGCGTCTCCGGCAACTTAACGACTTTCGATTCTTAGAGCTTTCTCTCTCGACCTCCCATTTGACAGCCTTCAATTTTTTAGAAGAGAACCGCGAGAGTAAACAGACCCCCTTTCCCAGCTTCTCCTTCGACTTTTCTCTCTATCACGGACCCCCTCTTTCAGAGCTCTCCCTCTTTCTCTCTAAATTTTCTGTCAATGTCCAACCCCTTTCTCCCTCGAAACTCTCAGCTCTCTTTCTCTCTCTCAAAGCTCTCTCTCCCCCTCTAATTTTCTTCTCTCACTCGAGCTCTCTCTCAGATTTCTCTCACTCGAGCTCCCTTCTCAACTACTCAGTTCCACCTCCCTCTTCCGAACATTCCTCTCAGCAGCTTCTTCGTTTCAGCATCATCTCTTAGTACATGGTATACTTTTCATTTTCACAAACCGTTTGGATGGAATTTTTTCAAAAACATGTTTTTCAAAGTAAAAGTAAATGACGGCGTTTGAATACAACAAAATGTTTTATATGTATACATGCCACGTGGCATCCATATATGATTCCACATGGTGTTTGAATGTAAGTCAAAAATATACGGATGCCATGTGGCATTTAAATGTAAGACAATAATATATGGATGCTAAGCAAGGGGCTACAAGGGAACATTTATTTTGAGCGGCTTTGTAATTGTATTTATGACTAATTCTATTTTTTATTTGATGTAATACTGCCCTGAAGAGGTAACAGCTCGTGCCTCTTTTGAGTTCCCCGTACTGCCTTTTCTGAATTAATAAATTATATTCATTCATAAAAATAATAATATATGGATGCCATGTGTCATTTAAAAGTCGATAATATTACATGCCACATGATAACATAGATGAATGCCATGTGGCACATAATTGTCACAAATTATGTTCAAATGACACCTGGCATCCACATGTGCCATGTGGCAACATATATGGATGCCATGTGGCATTTGAATGTTGGATCAATGACATGTGGATGCCACATGGTAGCATAGATGAATGGCACACGGTACTTGAAATTAAATCAATGATATTGCATGCCACATGTCACTAAATACATTAATGGGTTTATACTTTCACGTGGCATTCATATATGCTACCATGTGGTGGGAAAAAAACACGAAGTAAAAGTTGGCTTCGTGCTCTTCATGTTTTTTGTACTTTTACTTCATGTTTTTTAGAAGTAAAAAACACCCCAAACAAACATGTTTCGATACTTTTCATACTTTCAACTTTTGAAAGTATGAAAAGTACTTTAAAAAGTACCACCAAACAAGGCCTTAACACACATGGTTGTTGTAGGTAACTCCAGGAAATCATGAAAGACTTGTGGTTAGATATTATAATGAAAATTTTGCACAAGAATATACTGGGCCTGTAAGTGATTGGAATGAAGTCACAGATGAGCTTCTTTCTGTTCTCCAAGGGATGAAGGTTACTCTCTATATATCATTAAGTTGGAGGTGGAAAGCCCCATGAAGGTGCTGACATGCAATTTGGAAAACGGGTTAGAAGATCTTCTAACTCCTTAGCAAATGAATTAGCTTGGATGGGGCATATGGCATATTTTAGGTAAGTGGGGCTATGGCTTGGTGTAATGGAAAAATCTCAGGCTGACAGGTGTAACAACACGAGTTCTAATATGAGCAATCACTTCATTCAATAAAATACTGAAGGTTTGGCCATAACCAATCCAGGCCAAGACCTGGTTAGAAAGGCACCATCATTGAGTAATGGCCCTAATAGATCCTATGAAAAGGCAATGGAATGTACTAGGCCTAAGGACACAAAAGACTTATTTGCATGAATTTTGGGGCAGCCCACTTCTTTACCCAAATACAATTTATATCACTGTCCTTTGTCAACCACTTAAACTTTCTCCTCTCATTGCTGTAGTTCCAGAGCCCAATCTTGTCTTCCTTTAACCAGCCCACTACCATCTCAGAATCTCCTTTTATGACCAGCTAATTGATATTCAGGTCTCTAGCTCTTTTTACCCCATTCCATAGTTGACATTACCTCAGCCCTAAGGGAGTCTCCCACTCCAATTGGACCTGAAAACATGGCTATTATATTTCCTTGTTTATTCCTTAAACTCCCCCAATGCCAGAAGGCCCTGGATTTCCCAAACTGCAGCTGAGAAGCTCATCCTCAGCACTACAACTGTTTCAAATATTTTCCCTATTTCTTTCGGTCCATAATGACCAAACCAACGCAGCCAAAACCAGCCCCCACAACACTTTACCCCTTTTTTCCCAGTCCCTGGATTGGTCAGGCCAGCAGAAACACTTTTAGAGATTTCAGAGCCACCCAAGCTAAGCTTTCAGCCTTAAAAAATGGGTCCATAAGCTCCTAACCAACCTGTAATGGACGAACAAATGATTTGTACTCTCCAGGTCCTGCTTGCACGTGATGCAAGATTGATCCTCTATTATCATCCCCCATCTTGCAAGGTTAACTCTGGTTAGGCATCTTCCCAACGAAGCCACCCAAAGTAGGAAATTTACTTTTGTATGAGCCTTAGTGTCTGAAATCCAAGTGGAAGACAAATGTCTTCTTGGCCCACCGGCCCCACCCTTATCACCTAGTTATTCAGGATTTGAAGCAAATTTAACAAACTGTCAAGTTCCTCATCTTGAAGACTTCTTCGACAGTTGGATGACCACACTACCTCGCCCCTGAAACCTCATAAGAATCATTTTCCATTATCCACTTTGCAAGTAATGCCTTCAGAAGTCGGTTGTAAATTCTTTTAATTCCCTTCCAGACTGAGTTGCCATATGAGGTAAGGGTCACAAGATGTCCCAATCACAACTAGTCACCCCATTTTTTTGAAGCAATCAGTTTCCTCTACCAGGCTTTATCCCTTCCAAATCTCCACATCCAATTTCCAAGCAGGGCTACATTGAACTACTTTATTTTCTTTCTACCCAGGCCATTTTTGGAAGCAATCAGCCTCCTCCACCAGGCTTCTTTATCCCTGCCAAATCTCCACATCCATTTTCCAAGCAGAGCTGCATTGAACAGATTTATTTTCTTAATTTCTTTATACCCGGCACACCATCTTCGAATGGAGTACACACTTGGTCCCAGTTCACCTCATGAACTTTACTCTTCTCAAACCAATGCTACCACAAGAATTCTGTTTAGGTCTTCTCAATTCTCTTGGCAAACCTTCAAGGGAATGGAGAATATAGATAAGTAATACCGTAATAGGCAGACTGACTGGCCAAAGCTCTCTCGATCAAATGTCACCCTACCTTCCTTGGATAAATTTTTGGCTTTCCAAGCTGAGAGCCTTTTCTCCAATCTCTTCATGACGGGTCCCATATTGAAGTAGCTAAGCACCTAGCAATAAAAGGAAAACCCAAAGGAGAGCCTAGAGGAGTAATCATACCAGGGGAGTAATCAACCCTGGGCTAAACTCTACCTTCATTGCTCTGATTCCCAAGAAAAGTGATGCAAATCATTCAAAAGACTACAGGTCGATCAGTCTAGTCAATAGCCTCTATAAGATCATCACCAAGGTGTTATCCTTTAGAATTAGGAATGTACTCCCAGCAGTTATAGCAAATAACCAAGGAGCCTTTGTCAAGCGAAGGCAGATAACAGACCAGATTCTTGTAGCAAATGAGAGCCTAGAGGATTTCAAGAGATCCGGGAGAAGTGGGAAGGTCTGCAAATTAGACTTGGAAAAGGCTTTTGACATGGTTGATTGGTTTTTCCTTTTAGAGGTGATGCTGAACTTTGGGTTTGGAGAAACTCGGTGAAAATGGATGATGGGTTGCATTAGGGATTGTCATTACTCTATTTTGGTAAATGGGACAGTGGTGGACTATTTCCCAGCTTCGAGAGGGATTAGGCAAGGGGACCCTCTCTCCCCTTTTTTGTTTACTTTGGTTGCAGAAGTGTTGGGGAGATTGATCTCCAAAGCAGACTCTATGGAGCTAATAAGAGGATGGAGAGTTGGAAGAGACAATATACCACTTATACACCTTCAATTTGTAGATGACACAATTCTGTTTTGTGAAGGAGGGGACATCAATAGAATTGGAAACCTGAAGCTTACTATACAACTCTTTGAGCAAATGTCAAACCTTAGAGTAAATTTTGAGAAGAGTTGTATAATTGGAGTCAATATGGGCGAGGGGAGGTTTGTGAATGTGCAGACATTCTGGGGTAGTTTCCAATTGGCCCTTAAACTACCTTTGGTTTACAATTGGGAGATAATCCTCAGAAAGGTGAACTTTGGTTTGAAAAAAGACTTGCCAACTGGAAGAAGAATTATTTCTCTCTCGATGGGAGGATCACTTTGATAAGGTCTACTCTTGCCAACCTTCTTGTCTATTTCCTATCAGTTTTTAAGATTCCAGCTAAGGTGGCTAGTAGGCTGGAAAAACTAATGAAAGACTTCCTTTGGGAGCCGGGAGTGGAGAAGAAGGACCATAGGGTCAGATGGGATGTGGTATGTGGATGTAAGAAGGATGGAGATTTTGGAATTGGGAATATAAGGGTTAGGAACTTAGCACTGTTGGATAAATGGTTGTGGAGATTCTCATTGGAGAAAGTAAGACTGTGGGTTAAGATAGTAGGAAGTATACATGGGCTGGCAGGCAATGGATGGGACTCTGGGATCTTAGCAAGGACTACAAGAGCTTCTCCTTGGAAAGCTATTCAAGCCATCTTGCCCTTGTTCTATCCATGTGTCAGGTATGACTTACACTCAGGTAACCTCATTAAATTCTGGGAACATGTGTGGGTTGGGAACTCCTCTTTGAAAGATCAATTTCCAAGCCTCTTTGCCATCTCTACCCTTAAAAATGAGCCAATTTCCTCTTTTCTTGTTCCTTCTAATTCACCTTCTGGGTTCGGTTGGAATTTGAACTTGAGAAGAGATGTCAAGGACACAGAATTAGCTTGCATTTCAACCTTATTATCCATTCTTGAAGGGGTCTTCATTGAGCCATTGAAGTCAGATAGTAGAATATGGACACTCACTCCCTCAAGTTCCTACTCTTGTGCCTCTTTCTTCAAGGCCCTTTTATCCCCTTCTCCTGTTGGATTGTCTTTTTCTGTTAAAGAAGTATGGTGTCGACCTATTCCTCCAAAGGTTGAGTGCTTCTAATAGAAAGCCTTTCTAGAAAGAGTTAATATAGGGGATTAAAAAGACCCAATAGATGCTTGTCTCCTCACTGGTGTGTTCTTTGTAAATCTGATGGTAAGTCCGGATATCACTTATTAATTTCTTGACAGTTTGTTAAAGTCGTTTGGGAATGGTTTACTTCTCTGTTTGGTTGCAAGTGGACTCCCCCTTCGGATGTGCAAAGCTTGTTTACTTCCATTCTTAATTGGTCAACCAAAAGGGCCAAGATCATGTGGAGATGTGGTAGGGCTGCAGTGCGTTGGACTATTTGGGAGGAGAGAAATTTAAGGGTATTTTCTAATAAGGAGAGAAGCTTGGAAGTAATCCTGGAAACTATTCACATTAGGGTGATTCACTGGTTGAAAACCTTGGAGTTGTTTGCAGTGTTCTCAGTTGATGAGATGGCCAGAAAGTGGAAGGAGATTGCGGAGTTGGGCTCAATCAAGAAGACCTTAAATTCCTGTTGGACACCTCCACCTCAGGGGCTTACCAAACTGAATTTTGATGGCAGCAGCATGGGCAATCCAGGGCCCTCCGGAGTTTGGGGAATAATAAGGGATGAAAATGGGAACCTGTTAGCTATGTACTCTGGTCCAATTGGGGTGGGAGATTCCTTGAGGGCTGAGATCCTAGGAGCTCTTGAAGGGATTCAAAGGGCCAAGGATATTGAAATCCGTTGTACATGGATAGTGAGAAGGGCTAATGCACTGGCAGATGGTCTAGCTAGGGAAGGGGTGAACAGAAACTCAATGTTTTGGGCTGTTTTGTAATTGCTTCATGAATTCGAGTTCATAGGGTATTTGGGAGTTGAGATTTTTTAGCTCCTTCCTTGTAGTTCAGCTTTTCCATCTTATTAATACAATTCACTGTTAATGATCAAAAAAAAAAAAAAAAGGAAAACCCAAAAACTTGACGGACAGATGATTTTAAAGTTATTAACAACAACATTATGACCAATTCACCTCTTTTTTATGTGTACAAGTCTTGTTTCATCCACTTCCAGTTTTATCCAAATATAACCTGCAGTGCTTTAGTTTAGGCCAGCCTAGGCCTTTAGAGAAATTTAGTGGTAAGACAGATCAAAACGGAAACACTGTGCCAAAACTGCCTTAAGAGCATATAGATTTAATCTGAAAAATCTTATTTGGTATGGCTTGCATTCAAACATTTAATTGGTCCTGGAAGTGGTTAACATCCTACAGCTTGTTAATGTGAACACCAAGCTATTAGTCTAAAAGAATAAGCAAAATGTCAGCACAATGGCATCCTAGAAAATGAAATAGTTTTCATTGTCACACGCAATGTGCCAGTATTACCATAAGAACTTTATATAGGTTGGTATCAACACACTAGGTAGTAGTTTGGTAATTTCCAGGATTAGCTAAGTCCATCAGATCATATACGACCACTTTTTTGTGGACAAAACATAACATACAATGTAGTTCTTGTGCCATGACAAATTCTTAGATATAAGAGAAACAGCAGTCAAAAGCCCAACCGGTTTAGAGGTCTTAGCACCACTCCAGTAATCAACAAAACCCAATGTTTTTAATATTCAATCATGTGTGCACCTAAATTGGCTAACAACTTGGACGACTTGCCACCCAAAGATGGAGCAGGGTACAATTACTATTTCCTATTGTTGTCCAAAAAAAAATACGAAAAAGACCAGCATCTTTCATCACAAAGACAAGCAGAAACAATATAGCATTTAGTTTGGCATTAGTGAAGAGCTAGAACTAGAATCAAAATAATAGCCACAAGTAGATACCTATACAGCTATACCCCCTTCCTTCCCAGAGATAAAAACAAAGAAAGAAAGAAACTTAAGTAACAATACCTGCATTGATGGTGGTTTCAATTGTGCCTTCAGATCGCGAACTGCAGACTGGAAATTAACAAGTGAATTTCAGCATATGATCAAATCAGAGATTCTCTACAAAGTACAGAACCCACTGCCAAACACATATGAGTAATTTTCATTCCAGCATATTTGTGCTAACAGCTATCATTCTGGATGCAAACTTGGTGCACTTATCAAAAGCTGGAGAAAATTCCAATCTTTTCAGAGGATGATGGTTTCTGTGTACATATGATTGAGAAACCGATGAGCAATAATATACATAGGATATGGAACCAATCATCATGTCTCAATAAAGAAATTAAGTTGTTATATATGTTTCTCTTCCAAATGATTCTCTAAAGCAGATGGAATGCTGAAATAATATATTTTACATCCTATCTTACAAATATGTACAGATGGAAGTGTGATGGTGGACAGCCATATTACCTTCAGTTCCGCTATCTCCTGCTCACGTTTTGCAAAAGTTACAACAAAGGCAGCTTCTTTTTTCTTTGCCTTCTCAAGCTGATTAGAAATAAACAACATCAGAAATCAAGTAAGGCTTAGGCTACGATCCCTACTTACAAAGTTCAGAAAGCAAAAACTTTACCCACCTGTTCTTTCAGTGATTCCTCTGAGGATTTCAAGGTTTGAAGATAACTAACCACTAACCCAGGTTCTGCAATGATAGAAAGAGTCAAACAAATGCAACTAGAATTTTTTGTTTCTATTGATAAGTAGTAACTACTAAATAACATTAATATGCATCATATAGGTGTTTCAACTACTCAGTTTCAATAAAAATAAATGCAAGCCAAAATATGGGGAAAAACAAATTAAATATACTACTTAAATCACATGAAGATATGAAGTGCTAACCTGGAGATGTGCCTATAGGTATAGCAGGCTCATTTCGAAATGCAGAATGCCATTTCTGAATCTCTGATTTTGCTGCTTCAAGCTCAGTCTGGAAAAAAGTGCCACATTATCGACCAAAGTTGACTTTCCATTCTTAGTATAAGATAATGATGAAAAAGCCATCTTTAATGTATAAAATCAGCATGTATGATCCCAGATTGCATGAATACAGAGACAAAAATAACAACCTCCAAAGAAATATTTTTGAAAGGATGTTTCGGTAACTGCCATGACTCAAGATTACGAATAAAATCTACTTGTTAGTTGTGTAAAGTTTCATTTCTAGCAAAAATTTTGCAACAACAGCAGCAATAACAACAATAAAGATAGAGGCGAGGGACATAATCTCATTTAGATGATATTGAGTAAATTCTACTCAACTCAACAAAGTCTTATTCCAACTATATGAGTCAGCTACACAATCATATTTTCCCATTGAGTAAATTATACAACACATTTTGTTTATGGTAACTAAAATTTACTATATATAGAACTATACAAGCAGTATTTATACACAGGAGCAAGGATATTAAAAAAATAAGAGAACAACCACAAACCACCTAACTCTCAAAACAGAACAAATCTCCTCAGGTACACAAGAAAACCTAGTCGAACTCCAATTCCAAAGGCACCAATAATAACCATTAAGCAATCAACACAACCAAAAGACATCTACCAGCTGTTACCCAATGAGAGCCCTCACCATCCAGGGTATTGAGAGGGGTAGAAAGGATACAAGCCTAACCTTTAGCAATTTTTGCACCAAGTGGCCGCTCCAGTTTCAAACCCACATTGTATGCTTGTCAATCCAAGATTTTACCATTTTCCAAAGAAATGACCCTTACCAGACAGCCACCACCAAATAAAAGAAAGAAAGAAAGAAAAAAGGAAAAAGGAACATGGGTGTGCTTTGTAGTTCCAACTTACCCTTGGAACCCCCTAAGCACACTGCACACCTGCATGAAGCAGTAAATAACTCAAGCCGTAACACCACTTGTGACTCCACTATCTACCAGAACAAGTGCAAAAAGCTTTATCCTAACTAAATAGGGTTGACTACATGATCAAGTTTCAAAATTCCTCTCTATCAAGTGTCATATCCATTATTTAATAGTTGTTTGAACCTACAAATAACTGGTAACTAGCTTGGTACAAGATGTATTACTGACGAAAAAATAACTAGCTCAAAGAAACCCATTTTTTAGATGCTAACAGACCTGACTCCTATTCCCCAAGTCAATATTTTTTTTTATCAATTATTCCCCAAGCCAATATGTTGACATTAAATGAGTTCAGTGACTTCATCATCCATTCAGTGGTTAGAAGGTAGAAGGTTTGTGCCTTTTTGGTCGTATTTCAGATTTTGCAACCCTGCTCCCCATCCATACCAAGACTGTTGGTGTTGATCATCCATTTGACTTATCTATTATCTGATCAATAAAACTTCGTTGTTATTGATCAAGAAAATAGCATGATAATTTCTGGATTTAGACTAATGAATGATTTCCACAAAAAGTTGTCATGTAAAACTATGATATCAACAAGTTATGATGCCTAAAAAATGATAACCAATTGTAACAAAAAAAAACTTAATCAATCAAGTAGTATTCATTCAAAATTTATGTGGGTTCCTGATTGGATAAAGTTGTCCAGGTATCATGCCTTTCCGATATCATAGAAATTGCTCCTTTTATTGATTCCACCAAGGTTTTCACTATGTTCTTGACACGTCCAGGTTAGCTGAATGGAGAAGGCTGTAGTGGGGGCTGTGTCACCAATTACGGCCCTCACATCAGCTTTACATGATAAGTACACTTCCCATGTGCAACATAGCAAGCGACAGTGCTGGTCCTTTCTTAACCGAGATTGATGGGAGACAGAAATTAATTTTTATTTACTTTTTTATAATTTTTTATTTATTTGCTCTACTTCTAATCTTATCTCTTCCTCTTCACTCTCTCTCCCTCTCCTCTTGCTTCCACTCCAGTCACACAACAGTGCCCACCACCTACCAGAGTTCCACATCGTTGTGCTGCCGTTGCAATTCCGGCCACTGCCCACGCCTGACAACAGCAATACCTCAACATAGACACAGTAACGTGTG
Source organism: Nelumbo lutea (assembly GCF_056320005.1). NCBI lineage: Eukaryota > Viridiplantae > Streptophyta > Magnoliopsida > Proteales > Nelumbonaceae > Nelumbo > Nelumbo lutea. Next base: position 9,665,230 of record NC_142687.1, read on the forward strand.
CTAAGGTAGATGCATCCAGCTGAGCTATGAACTCTTTTTGTTTGCTAATGTAGTGAGGTGAACTTTCCAAGTCACTCCCCTACAATTTGATGGACAGAGGAGCTATTTCTTTTGGACATCAACTCTTTTAAAAGTGTTTTTCTTCCAGAAATCTTACGTTGCAACAGCACTAACCTACCAAGGCTTGTGCCATTCGAAACCTCCCTCTCTCCCCCATCTCCCCCCAAAACACTGCCATCCTTGTAAAGTATTAACAAGAAAAAAGAAGGTTGAAGAGAGAAGGAAGTGGCGGGGGGAGCTAAATCTGTTTCTCCTCATTACATCAATGGGAACAAGGGAACCTGGTTGGGTAGGATCCACCCCCAGGGAATCCGATGGCATTGGTGGTACAGCTTTCAGATACGTCCGATGGCATTGGCCTTTGTGGCGACAAAAGAAAACACGGAAGGGAAGAGGAGGGAACTGAACCTGTTTCTCCTCATTTCTACACTCCCCTTGAGGAGAAACAAGAACGAAAGGCTCACCTTCAAAGAAAGATACATCCATAGAAACATAGTATTTCTTAGAGACGGGATCAAAACACCAATACCCCTTTTGAGAAATGGGGTACCCCAAGAAAATACAAGGAATAGCACGAGGATCCAATTTACCACAAGTTGGAGACATGTTTTAAACAAAACAGTGGCAACTGAATACGCGTATAGGAATAGGAAATAACAAAGCCTTGGGGAACATGAGCTGATGTGGGGTCTTGCACTCTAACCATAGAGATGGAATGCAGTTGATGAGATATATAGCACATAAGACAATCTCAAGCCATAAACGTTTTGGGACATTCATATGAATCAAAAATCCCCGAGCCACTTCAAGAAGATGGTGATTTTTAAAAGTGCAAGGGGCAATGCGCAAAAATACCAAAAAAAATGCTAAAAATAAAAAAAATGTCAAAAAATGCCAACAGTTCAAAAAATACAAAAAAAAAAAACAAATATTAAAATAAATGTTGATAAAAAACTTAAATTTTAAAATAAATCTTTTAAAAAACCTATTATCTAAAATTAAAATACATAAACATAACATGTAAGGCGTAGTCAAATGAAATTTTAAAAATAAAATCAAACATATAAAACATTTTTAAGCATGTAAAACCCACAATCTCTCTTTTTTCCCCAATTGCATTACTTCAAGTAGTTAATTTGATGTAAAACATATTACATTCTTGATTCTATGGGCCGCCTTTGTACAAACAAGTCCATGTTAGGGTCTTAAATTCTTAGTTCTCACACAAAAATAATGATCTTATAATTTTAATTGCCTTTTAAGAAGATATTTTATTAAAAAGAATGAATGAACAACATTAGCAACTATGAGGCATGGTCGGGGCGCCCCCGACCCAACCGCTAGGTTCAAAAAAGCAAAAAAAAACGTAAAATTTTCAAAGGTGCACGCCTGGTCTAAGGCACAAGAGGTGCATCAGGTGCACGCCTAGGTGCACTAGGCATGCACCTTTTGAAAGTGTTGCGCCTGGGACCTGGGTGAGACGCCTACCCTAAAATGCACCTCACCTGTGCAACTAGGTGCGCCAATTAAATCATTGTTTCAGCAACACCATTTTGTTGGGGTGTTCGGGAACATGAACTACAGTGTAGTGATTCACATGAAGCAAAAAACTCCATGAGGTTATTATGAAAATATTCTTTGGCATTATCGAATTAGAAGATTTGAATTTCAATTTAAAATTACGTGAAGATAATCTGCTGGAAATATTTTATAATTTTTGGCACTTCATCTCTAGTTCGCATGCGATACACCCATTTGTATCTAGAGTAATCATCAATAAGTGTAATAAAATACTTGTAGCCAGTCTCAAGGTAAAATAACATGGCCCCAAACATCAAAATGAGAAATATGGAAATGAAATTCAAACTTATTATTTCTTGAAGAAAAATGAGCTCGATGTTTACTCAATTGACAAGTTTTACATATAAACTCTGACACTAATACTAACTTAAACAACTCCGAGAACAAAATTTTTAATGACTCAAAAGATAAATGACCAAGACGATTGTGCCATAAATAGGCCTGACTCTACTACATTGACTCTTGGACTTTGTGACCGCAAAACCAGCCTTATTCTCTAGTATGTAAATCCCATCCACCAGACTTCCCCTACCAATCATCTTCCCCAAGGCCAAATCCAAAATTACACAAAAAGAAGGGAAAAAGGTTATTTGAACAATTTAATGAGTTGGTGATACTACCAACAAACAACAAATTGATAGGTAATTTTGGAACATGCAAAACATTAGAAAGGTGAGCTTAAAGGGAAGGGAAATGATTCCTTGACCAACAATGGTGGAGAATGAGCCATCAACTAGTCTCACCTTATCCCTCCTAGAGAGAAGTTTATAGGATTGAAAATAATTTGACTTACTAGTCATATGGTTTGACGCTCCGAAATCAATTATCCAAGGAGAGTCAGGGAAATGAGAAGATACATGGAAAGTTGTGGCAAAGTTACTTAATGTAGATGCAAATAAAGTTGAGGGAGGAGGTGTAATTTCCATTTGGTGAATTGCCTTACCATACAGCTCCAAATGGTAACGGAAGGAATTAATGATATCCTCCCTAGGATCAGAATTAGAGGGGTCTGTCTGAGTCACAGTAGTAGTGGAGGGCTAAGTCTCCTGCGAGGTCATGTTTGCTACATTGAACTTCCTTAAACCTTGATGTCACGGTTTCTTATTCCAATTTGAACATTGTTTCTTACTCAACTAATGAACCCACTTCGGCTTCCCATTAAGATCCTAACAAGTACCACGAGCGTGCCAAGACCTCTGGCAATGGTTACACCATAGTTTGTCCTTGTCATCCACCCCTTTTTGGAAATCCCCCTTCTTAACGGAATTTCCTCCACTTGTAACAGCATTCCCTTTTGCTGTCAAATCAATCAAATCTCCCCTAGAACTATTCATCAAATTTCTTCTACTTTCCTTTGACTGTACTAGGGCATATACCTCTTAGCAATATGGGAGATCCTTGCTTCCTAGTATATGCACTTCAATGGAGTCATACACAAGATTCAAGCTTAGGAGAAAGGCAAAAACTCAGCTACTGTGAAACAAGACACTTGTAAGTTTTTGCATTTTCATTGCACTTCCAATTCACACTCTGATAATGGTCCAACTCCTTCCAGATGGAAGTGAGGTCAGAGTAGTACACGGATAAACTTATCTCCCCCTGTATACAAGTGGATGATGTTGCCTATGACTAATAAATCTCTACATAGTGACGTAGTTCAGAATAAGTTGATTTTGCTTGTTCCTGGATCTCATAAGTTGTTTCAGCCCACATAAAATTCATTCTCACTTGAAGTTGCATAGACACTAAAAGTCGTGACATTACCATGTTGTTTTCCTAGTTCCACCTGTCATGTTCTGCACTCCTGGAATTAGGTTCTTTAATTTTCCCATTTATATACCCCATGTTTTCTCTTGCAATAATGTAAAATCCGATCCCCTTCAACCATTCCAGTTCCATCCAGTGGTATAACAACCATAGGAAAGGATAAATCTATACCCCCACCCATCCCATTCTGCATTGAGAAAACACTAGATGTGGGCCATGTGGCAGAGTCTTCAATATTCATGATACTTCAAATTACACCTAAACAAGCAAACAACCACAAAAAGAAGGGCAATACAGTCCAACACCACAACAGGTTTATTTCTTTTCCTCAGTCCACACAATTTCTTCCCTTTCACACAATGTACTCCTTCTGAAAATTACAGTACTGCACCAAGGAACTGTGGAACAACCACCTTTTTGAAGAAGGATTTGCACATGAAAATCACTCTTCTCATGTAAAACTAGCATGGACTCACTTGATTAGCCCCACAGCTTGCAAAACAGCATGTGGAGTTCAGCTAATCCAAGCTCATCCTTGACTACAGGACCAAATTACATCTTTTTAACAATTTACACAATCCAAGAACTTTATTGATATAATACAACAGAAGCAAGCTGACTCACAAAAATTATTACAATAGAATTCTTAAAATGTTGCCCCCAGGCCTTGTGCCCCAATAAACAGATCTGACTTCCTATCTGATCCCTTGATAACGTGTCAGCTGGGCTCTTTACTAACCCACATGTTTACCTGAGCACGTTGTTCATCATGGAAGACAACACCCTCGCCTCAATGTAGTTTATAAGGGGCCAGAACATACAGTTTCTTGTGTCCATCCAACCAATGACCCCTTGGCAGTCCCCTTCCACAATCAACACATTCCAACCTGATGAGCAAGCTTTTTTTTGAAGAAGGTGAAGTATTGTATTGCAAAAAGAAAACCAAATATATCAGCCCATGTACAATGAGAACTGCACCAAAAAGGTAATTGAGAAGCACACAACCAAACAGAACCAGATTTCTATTTTTGGCATGATGTTTCTTCCTGAACATAAGAGTGAGAATGCATCTCTAAGAAAAAAACAAATAACATATTACTTTTATTGAATTTAATCAAGACAGATGCTGCATATTTCATCAGATAGGGGTTCCTATGGAGTTGCATTACAAGTTCTACATTGATCAAAGAATTTTTTTTTGATGAAATAATATAATTTATTAATTCAGAAAAGTACAAGGAACTCAAAAGAGGTACGAGCTGTTACCTCTTCAGGGCAGTATTACATCAAATAAAAAACAGAACAAGTCATAAATACAATTACAAAGCAGCCCAAAATAAATGTTCCCTAGTAGCCCCCTGCTTAGCTAATCCATCCGCTAAGGTGTTTGCTGATCTTCCCTCCCAACAAAAGGTAACTGTCATATTTCTTGTAAATCAGTTGACTTTCCTTAATAAATCTTTGTGTCGCCACATGGCTGAATTTGGATCTGTCAGCCATCCCACAACAATTTGAGAGTCTCCTACAACTACCAAATGCTGAACTCCTAATTGTTCTGCAATCTGAATACCTTGTACCGCCACCAAAATATCAGCTCTATTAGAGTCTCCTAATCCCACAGGACCTGAAAACAAGGCTAATATATTGCTCTCCGTATCACTTAGCACCCCTCCTATTCCTGATGAGCCTGGGTTTCCTTGGCTGCTGCTGTCATCAAAATCCAGCTTTACCCATCCTTCAGGCGGAGGGGTCCACACTGCAGAAACCCTGTCCTTCCTTGTATGGCTGCTAACCACCACTAACCAATTTCTCAAAATATCATCAAAGGAAAAAGTATGAAAGAAGTCCATAGTTCTCAGCCAATGAATGGCCCTAATTAAGATCAATCCTCAACAGCCTGAATGCTTCTTTCCTTTTCCTTGAATACTCTTGCATTCCTTTCTTCCCAAATTGTCAACAATGTGGCTGCTCTAATACATCTCCACATCATTTTCCTTTTTTTGTAGGCCACACAAAAAAAGAATGATCGAATAGCTGGCTTAAATCTGTGGACGAATTCCACATGCACCCAAACAAAGAAAAAATCCAACTCCAAATGGCTCTAGAAAAGGAACAAGATACAAATAGATGGGTGCAATCCTCCCCATTAGCCCTGCAAAGTACACACCAGTTAGGGGATAAACACATGAAAGGCCTTTTCTTTTGCAAGCAGTCCAAGGTATTAATCTTTCTATAAAGCACCTCCCAGCAAAAAATAACAATTTTTGGTGGAATAGGTCTAAACCAAATCCCCTTGGTCAAAAAACCCCACCGACTCGGGGAAGAGAAAAGGAACTTAAAAAAAGAAGCGCAAGAGAAGTACCCTTTTGGATTAGGGGACCATAATCTCACATCCAAACTAAGAGGGTCCAAAAAGACACTACCAAGAAGAGACAACAGATCTGAGACACTGTTAAGTTCATAATCCCTCAAACCTCTCCGAAAGTCAAAATCCCAACTTAAGGATGAAGGTGAAATAGGAGATGGAAGAAAATGAGAGATAACTTTTTCCTTGTAAAGGGAAATAGAATAAAGAGACGGGAATTGGTCCTTTAAAGCAGCAGTCCCCACCCAAGTATCTTCCCAAAATAAAACAAGGTTACCAGAATTGACATCATACCTAACAAAGTTGAGAAATTGAAGGAGGATACTTTAGATTGCTTTCCAAGGAGATGCCTACGTTGCTTGTCTTGATACACCCGCATCCCATCCGTTTTCCAGTCTTCCATGTATACTAGCTATCACTTCATGCCACAACCTCTCCCTTTCTCTAGGCCACCTCCACAACCATTTTCCTAATAGGGCTTTATTCTTCAGAGTTAACCTACCTAACCCCAGTCCACCTTCCTCTTTGCTCCTACAAACTATTCTCCAATTAATTAAATGATCTTTCTTTTCCTCCCTTGGCTCCCAAATAAAATTTCTCATTAGCCTCTCCAGCTTCTTAGCCTCCCTATCAGGTACCCTAAAAATGGACAAGAAGTAGACCGGTAGGTTCGCTAGGGTTGCTCTAGATAAAGTCACTCTACCCCCTAAAGACATATAGTTTATTTTCCAAGCCGCTAACCTTTTCTCAATTTTTTCCAAAACTAGAAATCACCTATCTACCTAGTGAAATGGGAAAACATGACAGATTACAAGGATTTACTCAAAACTCAAATGCAATAAAGCAAGAAATAGATAATATTTATTGGAAATATTAATATACTATACATACCTGGAAGGTTGCAAGGGTATCCTTACAATTCTGAAGACTGCATGAGAAAAAAACACCAATAAGCATATAGAATTCAGATAGCAAAAATGAAATTAATAGCCTAGAAGCTACCAAGCAGTTTTAAAAAATAAAATAAAATAAAACAAATAAATATAACTATTACCTTTCTCGAAGAGACAAAATCATTCCCGTGGCAACACCAGGTGCAGTTTCCTCTATTTTTGAGTTTCCCTTCATTAAAAAAAAAAAAAAAAAAGTTTTTCCTAAGTTTGCAAGAATAAATTCCACGCAATCATATCATGAAGCATATTCTGATACTCAGAGTTCTCTCATTTCAGAACAATTGAGTACACATTCTGAGGAAAATACAAGAAGGATTTCCATGGATATAAGAATATCTAGTAAATAGGTCTAATAAACAACTAAAGCAAATAATGATAGAAACAAAACAGAACAAATTTTCATATCAACTGAAACCTAAAAGAAGAAAAAAAAAGTTTGGGCAAGCCTTTTAGATATAGCATGAAAAGACTCATTGAAGATTTGTTTAGGCAACCTAATAGAAACTTTTTTTGAGAAAAAGTGTGAAGTATTGTATTGAAATAACAAAGCATACACATCCACTACAACCAACACAGCCAGAAATTGTGCATCCCAGAACCTGCATTTCAAAAAATACTACTTTATTTACAAAAAAGGGTATCATAAAAAAAGAATTACATGGTTTGTTCCTGAAAAGTCTGTGAGCTGCCACCCAGTAGTATATGCTGCACCAAAGAACTTTTAAGATGTCGTTTTTTTTCTTATAAGTGAACTTTTAAGATGTCTTCTTCCCTCTTTTCTTCTCCTTCAAAGATTATACCATTCCTTTCCCTCCATACAGTACAAACCAGATGTAAAGGCATGATTCCCCACACCACTTTCCTTTATTACTTAGCTAGTAAGATGCCAACTTATTACTGCATCCTCCATAGTTCCAAGGAAACACCACTGAATTCCAAACATGTCCAATACTAAAGGCATGTACTTTTTCCATCCCCTCATCAGAAAAAGTACAATTAGTATTATCTACAATAACAGCCCCTCTTCAGCAAATTGTCAGCCATCATACACTTGTTAAGAATGGCAGTACAAAACAAAAAAGACAACCTTGGTGGGAGCCCCTGTAGATCCTAGCCCAAGGAAAATTGTCCTCACCAAGTCCAATCATTTAGATCTCCCCTGATTAGAGGATTCCACAGTCCATACTCCATTATCATCAATGATGAGTCAGAATATCAGACACCATTGCCTCCTATTTTGAGCTATTTCAAACAGAGAAATGTAGAGCTCCTGTAAAGCATCTTTCCCACACAAAGGGTCCAACCAAAATCTAACCTCAGTTCCTTCACCAATTTCATATTTAATACCATTCAAGAAATCCTGTTTTGCTTGCCAGATTCCTTTCCATAAGGCACAACCTAATAGAAACTATTATTGCAGAGACTAAAGATGCCTAAACAACAAAAGAACCTAGATACAACTAATAACAGCCATGGAATTCATTTACTGTAAACAATCTTAACCAAATATTAACTCCACTACTGCTGAGCTGGTCTTACACTATCGGTCCCAAGCCCCAACAAACGAGGGTTGTGTCAGGTTGGCAACAAACAGAGAACTTCTGCCATACCATTATCTATATGAACCTTGACCAATATAGATCCCCTTGATCACCCAAAAGGAAAAAACCAACCTTGACAAATATATCAGAAAAAACAATGGCAAAAGAGACTCATTTTCCTTGTAGTGATATACAATGTGATCTATTATCTATATATGAACAAGAGGACCACTAGGCACCCTTGGCTGGGTGTCTCGCCTGAATGCTTTGACTTATAGCAACAAGGCACCCATCTAGGCAACTAGGCACCCGCCTAGGTGATAAGGTGCTCACCTAGGTGACAAAAAGACAAAGCAAATGCCTTATTATAAAACATTCAAATATAAATATATATATACACATTTATACTTTGCTTTAAAGTTTTACTATTGAAATTTAGAAGATCCAAGGGCTTAGAGAAGAGAAAAAAGAGAGAATAGAAATTAAAAAAATTATCCATCAAAAATTAGCTTTTATTTTATGAAATTCCAATTGCCTAAGTGACTAGGCAGTAGGGGAAGAGAAACAATAAGATTTTCCAAGGGAAAGAAAAATCAGCTCCTGAAATTATTGAAGGGACCACGATCAAGGCAGTACATCGGCCGAAAACTCTTGAATTGTTCAAGGATGTCTCTACAGATGATTTGATTAGAGGCTGGAATATTTTAGCAAGATCTTCTACTTCATCGCCTACCATACAAGAAGTTTGGTCCCCTCCTTTGCAGTGTCATGTCAAACTGAACTTTGATGGCAGCTCTATTGGGACCCCCGGACCTTCTAGAATAGGGGGTGTGTTTAGAGATGCGGAAGGAAAAATCCTAGCTCGCTGAAGTTTTGGCACTCCTCCAAGGGCTCAGATGGGCCAAGCAATTGGGTTTCCAACGGTTGGAAGTGGAGGGGGATTCAAAATTAGTAGTAGGATGGCTGCAATCAAACAGTTTGGGAACATGGTCCCTTAGACAACAGGTAAGGGAATTATTGAGCCTCACAAGGGAGCTGGATGCAAAAGTGTATTGGTCTAGGAGGTCAGAAAATGCTTTAGCTGACTACCTAGCAAAACAGGGGATGAATCGGGAGTTTTTGCTTTGTGCAATGTTGTAAGATTTTTATTATTCAGGGGTCACCTTTTACTTTGGAAGTGACAGTTGTTTCTTATGGTTTTATCTAATGAAAGTTACCATTTCCTATCAAAAAAAAAAAAAAAAAACAAGTGACTAGGCAGTAGGCACCCCATTGTTGCCCTCCTATATGCTTTGAGGACCATGTGTGAGCACTATGGTGAGGCTACGTACGGGAGTCTCCTTGAAAGACAAAGGAAGACCGTATGCAAGAGGTAGGCTAGAGGTCAGGGCAAATGTGAATGATAAGATGATATTTAATTACGAGATGGACCCCTATTTATAGGGAGAGATCCCGAGGTCACGAAAGGAGCCAAAAGCATTTGATTCCCTCTAGGAATGGAAATATTGGATTCGCTGTCAGTTGTCAGGGAACAACGCCAAGGTTTCACCACGTGTCTTACAAGTTTCAAGATATCTCCAGGATGAACTTTCCTTTCGTCCGAGGATTCTCATAATCCGCGTATGCTATTTCCTTTTGTGACCCATTTAACCGACATGGCACGAGTGAGGCCATCATTTAGTAAGCACGCCTTTACTAGGCCCATGGGTCATCCTGTCACACGCGTAATTCGTGTAACTAATATTTATTCCCGATCTACAGTGATTCTATGTTCGTCACGGTTCTACAATGGCTTTGAACTCATCGCAACTCTACGCATGTCTAAAACTCATCGCAAATTTGTGTGTGTCTAAGGTTCATCACAAATTTGTGCGTGTCTAAAGTTCATCGCAACCCATTTCGAGTACGAGTTTGTCGTTGTCATGCGATGAGTTATAAACTTATCGCAGACGTCTGATGAGATATGAACTCATCACAAGCGTTAGTGTGGTATTAATTCGGTATCCTCTGTACTCTGACGGTCTGAGCGACCACTATATACTTACACCATGAAGGGGGGCAAATCTAGTAAAATAAACTGTAGTCAGTATTTAAAAACTCTAGCCATAGTATATGCTCAAATTGCTATAATTAAGCAGGTGATCAATCAATCTTAGTGGCCATAAGATGGCGTGATCATGATGGTGTTTGTATTTCACTCTTCCAAAGAAACTATTTAATTCAATGCCTGTGCAAAGATCAAATAGGAATTGGAATATGAGCATTCAATCTCCATAGGAGTCCTCTTGAAATTTAGTAGTTTATTACTTGGTCTATAAATAAGATGTTTGTCGGTCACCTCTAAGGGAACATACTAGAGGTTGGTATTTGCATAAGAAATTGAGTATTAGTTCTAAGAGCTTATTCATTTCTAGTTCTCTATCCTTTTCGTTTATTATTATGTTCTATGCATGTCAGCATGTGCTCTTTGGAAGCTAAGTAGCACTTTTTCTCTGCCATGTATGAAGAATATTTGGAACTCTTTATTGATCAAAAAGATCACCCAAACTCTTTGTCTAAAGGTGCCAATTGCCACTATAGATGCTTCCAAAAGTCCACATTAGGCTTTTACAAGATTGTTTATGGGTTGCTCCCACTGAATAGTAAAATAAGATCAGCTAACATCAAAGGCAGTTCTTAAATGTCACACGCCAAAGCTACTATTTTTTTTTTGAAGAGTAATGCGAAATTTCATTAATTGAAATAAAGAAATACAATCCAAGAGGTGACAAGATGGCACCTCACCATACAAAACACAACAAATCTAAACTAAAAAACAAAAACTGATCCAAAGCTACTACCTAATACTTTGTGTGCTTATTTTAAACATAATAAAGAGTCATAGTTGAAATTTAAAGCTTCACCAACATTTGATGTCAGATACCTCATTAAAGATATAGCATCCTTTTGACCAATGCTAGAAACTAGAAAGCTCTGCTTGGGAATGGTATTTATAACCTTAACAGGAGAAAACTAGGATCTGGTCACGATATTGTAATATTCTTTAAATTTGACTTTATCTCGAGGTAACCAAGGTCATCAACTACAAATCCAATTGATTTCCAATCCTTCAGCAACCAGGCATGTGGTCAGTGCTAGTACTCTCTAGACCTTCAAAACAATGATGTTTTGAAAGAAAATAAAATTTTCAATTGAGCAAATCCTGATGTCCATAAGGAATGTGAAGCATCAAAAAATGCCCTGACAAGAATGGTAAGTTACTGAATAATCCAGCCCCATCCCAGACAATCAGACTGTTCCACCCAAACAGACATAGGATGCTTATCTTTTCAGAGCACCTATTAATTATATCTATTGAGAGAGTGAGATACCTAGCCATTATACAAGGCAAAAAGAAAATTGCTAGTCATCCAAGCAATAATCCAGAAAACATTAAGACCTTGACACCTCCATAATTTGATGACTTCCATGAGTTCAAAATTCAAATTTGCAGGAATGGTAGTAAATCACCATCAAGTCTAAGGAATATTTAAACTGTATCTCTTCAGCAATCCTTGGAAAGTAATATTTACATCAACACCATTGATTTAATGCTAACCTCTGCACCACCTAAAAAGAATAGCCCCAAATCCCCAAATCCCAATTCCTTGTGAAGTTGAACCTCTCTTTCAACCACCAATTTTATATCCACCTTCTTATTATAGATTCATCCAAAGGAACTTCAACTAGAAGGGTGATAATTTCATCCTCTTCTTGCTCCAGCAATGCCTCAACCCCATTTCCCCAATCATCATTGAGTTCAGGATTCTCAAAGGATGGTTGTTCTGAATTTTCTGATCCAGTTGTCGCTTTCAACATTATATGTTACCCTCATGGTTCAAAATGTTTTAATCAACAAAAACATCAACAGATGGGATCTATCATGAGCTTGACTAAAATGAAGCTCACTTCTCCAAAAATTAGTTTTTGCTCCTATCTCACCTCATCCCCCAAATGCTGGCATCTGTGATTACAGGACATAAAAATTCCCCTCTCTAGCAACATATTAGCATAGCAAATCAGATGAATGGGAGAAAAATAACGGAAAACACTACAGAAAATTTTCCAAGGATGACAGAGGTTAGCTCTTAGACAATTTTTACAATTTATTAGAACCTATGCCAAATGTCCTGTTCTAAAAATGTTATATCATTCTTTCTTGCAAGGATTGCATTGCCCATGGTGGCCCTGTTAGGCACAAGTTCGAGGCTGCACAATACACTATAAAACGGCAACAACAGTTAAATACATGCAAGTGACCACTCGGTAACTTTAGTTGGAAGTAAACTCTAAACAGCCGGATTTCACCCAACTCGGACTCTAAAGAATTCCTTCCTTTTTAACTTTATTTTGGTAAGTATGAACTGAAATTGCAGACTAGACCTCTCTGCTTTGGGCACCAGAAAAGAATGCAAAGCAAACCCTTAGTTGGAAGGAATGCTCTTACTAACGACCAGTCACTTCTCCCACCAGACCAAACTCCACTGGTTTTTACCATTAACTAGAAAGCATTGCAGCCATAAGTTCTGCAGTACCGATCTCGTGCCGCCAAGTGCTTCCCTTTCAGGAAGATCTTTAAAACACGCCCCTTTAAGTAAAGCCTATATAGATATTACGACATTGACATTCCAATACCGTATAATTAATTAGAAAGGAAACTGCAACCCAGAGCATCACAAAAACCACTAAGTAATTGCAATTTGAGGCGCATTGACATGTCAAAATTAAATGAAACTCACAAGAAGGCAAAAAATTGCAACTTCTAAACAACCTAGCAGTACCTTCTTAGAGCCGAAAAAGTCGTCATCGTCATCGTCGAGATCTCCAAAACTTCTTTTGTTACCTAAATTCCACGAATGTAGCGTGAAGTGAAAACAATAAAGATTTCATATCCAGATCATATGAAACATCCAAACCCAACAAAAAAAATGAGAAGAACAAACTTGAACGTCTGGTGCTGTGAGCTCCAGGATAGTCACCACCGAAATCATCCTCCTGGATTTCAGGTCAATAAGTTAAACGAATAGTCATAAAAAAAAATAAAACCCTAAGTCGATTAACATATATATTGACGGAAAGAGTAGAGATGGAGAAATGGAACTGAAGTTCTTACGTCATCGATATGGGAATGAGAAGCCATGACACCGGCGAAAAAAAAAACCCTAGTCCCCGCTTGCTTGGATTTGCAATGCAGTTTCCAACAAATACAGAGAGATAGGCGGGGACGGAGAAACACGTGATGTTATAACTTGGGAGAAAAAGCGCCAAATTGGTTTACAATTTTATTCCTGGTTCCATTGTGAGAAGTTGAGAACCCAGAAAAACAAAGCAGACGGACCGGACGCCCGTTGGGCGTTAGGACTACAACCCCTGCTGACGGCGATGCCCGTGAGCAGTGATGATTTTAGGGCATACCCGGTACACGTGCCGCATGAAACGCGAAATTGGAATTGCCAAAGCAGATGCCAGCAACACGTTCTTGACCGTCACGAGACTGTCGTGTGATAGATATTCATATTCTTGAATGTGCTTTCACCATGGTTATCTAATCGTCGTTGATCGGACGGTCGGACTGTTCGGTCAAAAAAACGTTTAGGCAATCGGTTCCGTTTAATCCTTAAATCGTTTCTATACTAAAAACAATGGTTTTAAAAAACGACCGAGAAATGGAATCGTTCTAACCATTTGTTTCTGGGTTGACAGTTTGACCATCCGATTTGAATGGATGGCCCAATCTGACAATAAATGTTTTAAAAAAATAATTAAAATAAAAAATGGCTAAAATCGCTGAATGGATTGGTAGGTCGATGGTTTAACCATTTGAGTCAATGGATTATTGACCGATTCAACATTTTTTACCAGGAACCAGATTTGGGGTAAAATGAAACCAATTACTTTGACAATTCCTAGGTTGAATAGTTTGGTCATCCAAGTCAGTGGCGGTTCGAAAACCATGCCAAAAACTATTGACTTCTTTAGTGATCCACTAACCCAATGATTGAACCATTTTCCTATTCAACTTGGACAATGGTTTTTGTTCACTTATTATTTTAATTATTGTTTTTATGTTTTTAAATTGCAGCAGGTCATCCATTTTAAATGGATGGCCAAACCGTTGACATGAAAACTAGTGATCAAAGCAGATCCGGTCTGAGTCGGCTTTTAAAAAATTGGCTTTGAATTGTTTAGAATCATTAACAACCCATTTCAAAGGTTTAAACAATGTCAAATTTGCCCTTTAATGTTTAAAACGCCAAACATTCACTTATGCTCATCTCTCAAGAGGTATCTAAGGTATGTTTGTTTGTTGAGAAAGGGATGAGAAAAGGAAATATTCCTAAATGATTCTCCCTTTCCCATGTTTGTTTGTTGTTATACACTGTTTTGGGATGAGAAACGAGAGGGATGCGAGACCCCAAGATGAAGTGAGCAGGATCGCACCAAAGCAATGCGACCCCGATGGGAAAAGAACAAACTAAGAAAATTTGTTGGCCTTTGTCAGAGCAAGAAATTGATAGTTTCCTCTCTCTTCAAAGTAGCAGTCCAACGGTCGTATCTCTAGCAACTTCTCCAACCATCTCTCTGAAAGGTAACACAAGATCCATGAATATCTCTCTTCTCTCTCTAGTGACCCTGTTCTACCATTTTTTATTGTTTTTTCAGTCCATGATTCCTTCTTCCCCAACCCCATATTTTCCCCCTTAGTGGTTGGAAGCTCAACCATTTTCTTCATTGTCTCCAACAAAGGTTTTGCCAAAATGAAACCCCACTCCCCACGAGCATGCATCCATGTCCAGATCTGACATTTTAACCACATTTGTGTGGATCACTGAGAGTGTGATGTTTGAAACTTCGAATCCAATAGGTTTTCTTTCTTTCATTACTCACTCTTTTTCTCTCTCATTTTTCTAAGAAGTGAAGTGTTGGAGAATGAAATTGGTTTCACTGATTTACTTTTTTTTTTTTTAGTTTCAGCCTTGACGATAGATTTATAGAGAATCCTGGAAGATTCTCCCTCTCACCCAATTTAGGATACAAACAGAGCCACTTTTCCTCCTAGGTGAAGAAGCTTCCACTTCCGCTCTGGCTCTGGATGACGCTACTTTTGTGTAAAGTAAGAAAACTTTGATGATTGTAGTTTTCCTCTTTTTCATTTTCTTTTCGAAAACAAAATTCATAAATTCATTTGAGTGTTTTGATAACATGGGCTGCATCTTAACCATGGGGTTATTCTGATTCCAAACAAATGTGGTATGTATAAGACAACAGATGACATGCAACCTAAGCTTTTGCTTTCTCTATGAAGGACTCCCCTTTCCATTTCTCCCCTTCACTGTATGACTTACCGTTAACCACCCATACTCCTCTTTATCTCTAAGAAAATGGCCTCTGGTAGTTCTAAGAATGGCTCTCACTCACCCTCGAGTGGAAGCTTTTCCAAGTAAAACTGTTCCTGGTCATCTCCAGTCAAAATCCTGATTCAATCATCTCCTCATAGCAAGTATATGAGATTAGATTGCCGATCACCAAACTGTGACCTTCATTGGTATTACATTAAGTGGAGGCAGGATGGGACTCATTGGTATTGTTTAGGTGATATTATTATGAATTAAATTAAAACAAAAAAACAATTCACACACTTTTGTTCAAAGTGAAGCTTTTACCAAGCTACTTCACGAGTTATCTTCCCCTCCCCCTTACACATTTGAACTTTGCAAGAAGATAATTGACCAAAAAAAAATGGAAAATATAAAAAGAAATAACTTCTGCTATGCATGTGAATAATATTCATTGGACAAATTTTACATGAGATTTTTGTGGAATGTATACTAATACCAGTGACAATGACAATTGAACTCATGTCCGCTTTGTTTCTTTTATTTTTTGAAACACACAGATATATCCTCATTTATCAAAAAAACACACATATATCCTCACAAAGTCTAAATCCTTTTAATCATAGTGATCTTTCTGGATGGTAACAATATAGAACTATTTTGGTGCCTATCTCAAGGGAAACAAAACCGAATATTTAAAATGTTATTGTTTTAAACACAGAGGTATATCCTTCACAATGTCTAAGTCCTTGCTATATTTGTGCACCACATATATTTATTACAATAAATGATCAAATCCAATTGATTTAAGTACTGGAAATCACCATTTTGTTAAATCACACCATTTAATTAAAAGTTAAAAAAAAAAAAAACTTTGTGGTGGATGGGGTATAGACACCTTACCTTGGCAAAAGTTAGAAGTTTGAGTTCTCATTAAACCAGTCCAAGCATGCATCAGCCATCAATATGACATCTATTTTTATTGACATTTCATGAGATGTGACTTGTGAGCTTATTTTATTATCTGGAGGCTACCCATGCAGCGCCTTACATGTATTAGACAGCAAATGACATTCCAAACAATTTGTAGTTGAGTTTCTTCTGAACACTTGTACAAGTCTATATGAGATAACTATATACTTGCAACCTGAAATCAAAATTCATATGTAATAAAACCAAGACAATCTTACCATAGAAAAGTCAATAAATCTCTTGGTGTTTTGTCTAAATTCTCAAGAATTCCTCTAAATCGATGGCACAAACAAAATTGCTCCCTGTTGAGTTCTGATAAAGTAGTCCTAAATCGATGGCACAATTTGTAGTTGAGTTTCTTTCAATTTATCAAATAGTCCTAAATTGTGGCTAAAAACCAATGAAACTTCTCAACATTCTTAATGAAACTCTCTATATTAGCTAGTATATGAAAACTATGTGTTTCAAGGATCTTTGAGTTCTTGTTGTATAACCCCAAATTTAAGATTTGTAAATCTACATTTATTCCAAATTTAATACTAAAAAAAGTTGAAATAAAAAATTAAGAGAATAATACACTTACACTTATTCATGTTTGATGGTTGCTCTTTTTTTTTTTCTTTTCTTTGACTACTTTTTCAACATGCAAAATATATAGGCATTCTGCAATGAATGCCCCAATTTATTTATTTATTTATTTTCCATAAATAAATGGAGCAAAATTTGCTACGATTACAATCACATTTTCAATGTTGCAATAATATGTGGATTACATTGATAGGGAGCCATCAATGAATTGGGATTTAGAACAGAGGGATTTAATATGGACAAAAAGAAATAGATTGTTATATCCATTTGAGAATGGGGAAAGTAGCCTTTGCAAGGATATGCAAGATTAGTTGTAAGATAAGACAACTACATGATACAATGAAGTACACGGTAAAAGAACAAGTTGCACACTTCCTATACATACTGTCACACAATCTTAGGAATAGAACAATTGACTTTCATTTCAGTCGGTTTGGTGAAATTGTGAGCCATCATTTCAACAACGTATTGAATGCATTGTTGAACTTGGAGGATAGGTATTCGATGATTTATTGATGAATGTGTGACTTTTTGGACGAGACAAGTTATTAAATGCAACTTCTTTGATGTACCAACAAGTCCAAATAATGGAGCAATTTTAGTTCCTAGTGGTTTCTTTTATGAATGCATGCATAGGTTTTTTTGGGGATGAGTAGACCTATGAACAAGTTTTATGATGAATGAGCAAGTCCAAATAATGAAGCATTTATTGCTCTTAGTAAAACTTTTGAATGAGCATGTTTAATAACACTACAGTGCCATGTGGCAAGTTTAATCGCACGTGTCATACATTTGGGGGGTGCAAGTTGTTTATATTCATGCCATGTCATCATACAAGTAAATTACATGCATATTTATAATTGAACATGATTTTTCTCATACAACTTTTCTTGCAAAAGCGAGCACTGGAAAGTGGATTTTCTCACAAAAAATTATTAGCAAACAAACGCATTATAACTAAGGAAATAAATTTTCCTCTTCTCATCCTATCCTTTCTTAGCCCAACTTTCCTAGTAATCAAACAGACCCTAAGAAAACACATTTCATGCAACCTCATCACAGGGTAAACCCGAGACCCCCAATGATTTTTAAACATGCCAGTGTTTAGTGAAAAAGACAAAACATCATGTCAAGCCAGTATCAGATTAAAGCACTGGCGTGTTCAAAAAAAATTGTTCAAGTCTCGGCTTGTCTTGAATCGGTGGTTGCAATAAATGTCAAATGTGCTTCTGACCTCTAATCTCAAGCCTCTCAAGTTTCTTCTCAGGTATGTTTCATTTTCCATCATCCGCAATCCAAATTCCTTGTTGTTTTATTCGAGGAGATACACACTCCCATCGCTATTATTCCTCAAACTAACATTTTGTACTTTCAAGAGATTTACATTGCCTTGTAAAGAGCTCCAAAGACCAAACTCCTATCTAAACTCACAAAATTGAACTCAAGGACGGAGCCAAGGGGTGGCAGAGGGAGGCCATTGCCCCCCTATGCCTTGAAAATCCCCACAATACTCATTTAAGTCTTATATTTTGATCTCGTACCCATGTTTTACTAGTTTTGGCCCCCTTCAAGAAAAAATATAGCTTTGATTAAATATGTGTTTGGTTTTTTTTATTAAATAAATGTTGTACTTGATTTGTCTTCAAAACTTAGAAAAGTACTTAACAAACCTTTTATTGACAACTAGGCACCACATCAATGGAACAATGAATAAAACGCCTAACTGTTGGGGGAAGCGTTAAAACGAAGCTTCCCCCAATGATTGGTGCGCACATAAATGAAAACCAACCTATGCATATGGATGAACATGATGAGAAAAAATGCTGATTTGGCAATGACATTGTGGAGTTTATCAAAATGCCTATCACAAAACACACACATAACCAAACATATGCTAAGGGTAATGTGATTTACATAATCTTGTTGTGAAACTCCTTGAATAATTGGGTTAAGGCTAACATGTTTTCTTAATAATTGACATAATCAATGGTGGAGCCAGGAATTTTCTCTTGGGGGGGGGAGTTAAACAAGAAAATGAGGTGGGAATAGAAGAAGTAGGTTGTGTAGGGAAATGGGGTGGGAAGGTTTGGGTCTATTATAGATTTTTTTTAAAGAAAATAAACAAAGTTTTTAATTTTGGGAGTTGGAGAAGAATTAAAGAATGATCCTTTAACATTTTTCGTTCATGTTTCGGGGGAGGGGGGGGGGGAAGGATGGATTTGCTCTGTTGCCAGCATAGACAACAATGCTTCGTTCTCTCTCTCTCTCTCTCTCTCACACACACACACACACACATCTCAGTACCTAAACCCCTCTTTTACACTGCTTGAGTAATGAAGGGAGAACCAAGAATCGTCTCTGAGTTTGACGATTGCCAATTAAATCGATAAAAAGGTCAAGTCTTCACGAGTTCACACATTGGCGCCTCATATAAAGTGCCATGTATCACATCTCAACCATGTATTGGAAACATCTTCCAATAACAAGCATGGGAGATGCTCCCAATGCACAAATGTGCATATAGGGAACTTGTGGGGCATTGATGTGTTCTTAATCTTCTCTAGCATGCAGTAGTTCCTTTGTTTAAAAATAAAAACACATGTAGCAATTGGAGAAGTATATACATTAAACCAATAAATAAATAACATAGGCTTAACTATTTATAACAATCATGAAGAAAGAGGGATTTGCTTTTCTAATATTTAGCCAAGTGGTACCACTTTCTCCTAAATTGTCTCCAATTCCTATTTATCTCCTAAATTATCTCTAACTCCTATTTATCTATTAAGTTATCTCTAATTTAGTAGAGAGATTCTCTCCTAAACTATCCCTAATTCCTATTTATCCTCTCCCCCACTTTTTTATCTACATATATCAAACTAAAGTTTCAATTAAAAATTTTTATAATTATTTAAATATTATAATGAAATTAAATACTAACCTTAAAATTGTATTCAAAACACAAAAATAAGTTATAATAGAATTAATAATATTCATATTATTATATTTTTACAAAATTCATCATGAAATTATGTAATAACAATATAAATTATAACCTTGTGAATTATTCAATTTAAATGTTATTCAAATAATAAAAATAAAGTTTAACATAAAAATTAGAATATTATTTAAATATTTCAATAACTAAGTATCTTAAATAATTATATAAAGATATATTTAATATTGCATAATAACATTATGTAATGAAATTCCCATAATAAATTTTTTTAAATATTTTACATATTATTTAAATATATTTAAATGACAAAATATTTAGCATGACTAAATCTATATTAAGAATATAAAATATAAATAAATGAAAAAATAAATATTATTAAAATAATGGGAGTAGATTAATTAACTTAGAGGTATCAAAGCTTTTTATTAGTTATTTATTATATTTTTGTTATAAATATATTTTTTAGCAATTGTGTATTTTTGCTATAAATTTTCAATAATTATTATCAATTAAACTATTGTTATTTGTTAGAGATTAAACTCTTAATTTAATTGAAATTAGAAGCATTCACTAGGAAATTCATTTCGGTTGGAGATTGTTTGGCTAGCCAAACTGATTTGGTCGGGTTAGGGAGTTGGTCAGTTAACTAAAATTTGGTTAATTAATAAATGCTCAAATTTTTAATGTTTAGCGTAATTTACATTAACCATTGCAATTTAATAAGTTTTCATTAATTTTTTACAATCATTATTTATTCATAAAAAGATATTACTAATTGGGTAATTTACTAATTTCTATAAAATTAATACTTATAGTTAACAAATATCAAATAATTTGGGGAAATTGTTGAACTAATAATCCCTAATTTTTTAAATAAATAATAAAAAAATATAAAATTAATATATGAAAAAAATTCTCCATGACTATTTAAGTAATGATCCATTATTATTATTCAACTATATAATTATTACAATTTTAGGAAAACTAAATTAGGAAATTAATCTATCAGAAATTGTTTCATATCTATTTAAATAACAACCCATTATTATCATTTTAATAAATAATTATGAAATAATTTAGGAAAATTATTAAATCTTTCCACACCAATTTATACCACCTGGTTGACTTCAACCATACTTGGTTTTACATCAATTGACAACAAATAATTTACTTTTAATTAAAATTAATGTAATTTACCATAATTTCATTAATTTACTATAATTACATCACATTGGTTAATAGTAAATAATTTAGGCTTAAAGAGAAAACAATTTACATTAATTCACATTAATTTATTGATATTATAAATAACTAATTTATTATACATTTTTGCTAATCAACAATAATTTCAATAATTTTTGGAAATTATCATAAAATATTATAATTTATTGTTATTTAATTTACTATAGTTAATTAGTTATAAAAAATATTAGAATTGTAAGGATGGAAATTTTTCCTATAAAACTAGGCCCTACCCTGACTGGGCAAGTTTTCTTGAATTTTAAATAGGGATGAGAAAGATATAGGGTGGGGATGGGGAAAGTATTTTTGCTCCAAATTAGGAATGAAGTTTGCATATAATTTCCCAAACCCAATGGCAAATTAGTGAAATATCAGTAGATTTAATATTGATTTTTAAAATATCTATAAGTTTTCCTCATATTCTTATAATCCTAGGATCTCAAAATTCCATTTATAAAATGCCCCCAAATTTTCATAATCCAATTCCTAAAATACCTCAAAATTCCCATAATCCTATTTGTAAAATATCCACAAATTATATTATTTTTAGATGGTTTCCTCGGGGTGGGGAAAATTTGAGATTCCCCATCCTTGACAGGGAATGGGTGCCTCACCTCGAATCCGCCCCACTACTAGGGAACAAGGTAAGGATGGGGTGGAGTGTCTTGACTATGGGGGCAAGGGCCAAGGAGGAGTGCCCCACCCCGTGCATCGCATGGGGCCCACTAGTAATCTATACTAAACTACACAAACTTGACTATCATTCCGTCAACACATTGAGTAACAGTTGGCAAGCAAGTTTTTCCTCATGTTTCAATGATGGGATCCATCACCCATTTAATGGTTAGTTATAAGTTGTAGCCATTTTTTCATTATTTCTTATTGCTTCTCTTTGTTCATTTTGCTTATTGGAATCGGAATTAGACTCGAATGATGAAAATCACATATAAAGCAAGAGATCACATCTTTGCCCCCACAACGAGCCACCCCACAATGCCCCACAGCATATCCCCACCTTGTATTGGGAACATCTCATCATTGGGAGTGGTACTATCACCGAGAGATGCTCCCAATACACGAAAAAGATGTGCTAAGAGGCGTTGTGGGGCGGAGATGTGAACTCATAAAGCAAGCATTGTTTTGGAAGCTCCCACAACGATGAGTTTGGGTGTGGCCCAACATTTTGAACATTCAGGGCTGATTCTAGGGACAAGAATCTTAGACATGATGTGTTCAAAGCTTGCACACATATTTGACAAATTGGGTTTGCATGATTCCATCAATTGTAGAGACAAGAACTAGAGTCTCCAAGACAAGGTTCATAATCAAAATTGTGAGAAAGAGATGAGAGAGAAGGAAAAAAGGAAAGAAAATGACATATTTTGAACATTTAATGAGAAGTTAGGGATACTCTTGTTTTTTGCATTTTATCTGTTATACTTAATCTTGGAATTTATTTAATATAATCCTTTTTACCAGTAAATTCCATCAACTAGATCTATATCCAATACTTTTAATGATATAAAATACATATGTTTTTTTTTTTAATTCATAAAAAATGAAACTATTTTTCCATCTATGTGTTTTTTTTTTTTTTTTGTCAAAAGAGACGCAAAATATATTAAGCCTTAAAGGTTACATGCTAAGAATGTTTGGAGTTAAAGTGCAAAGTAAACTGGCCTTTACAGGTTAAGTAAGTGAAAAGATGAGCTGTTTGGTTGAGCTGCCTCGAAATATGTATAAACTTTATAGAAACAAAAGAGTCTATTAGACGTCGCAAATGTCTTCTATGCAACTGCTCGAACCAAAAGGATACTCGATCAGTGTTTGCTAGCTCTACTAAAGTTGCATTATCTGTATATACCAAAAGATGGGAGATGCCATTAATCATGCTAAAGAAAAATAAGTGTGATAAATAATTACTCCTATTGATGTTAGAATGAAATATATAAGCTGCTTTTACTTGGAGTGTAAATCTTATCGATGTAAAATTCCATCAGTGGAGTTTCACACTGAACCGTTTGAAAAAAAGTGAGCATTGAAAAACTTCATTTATTACAACGCTATAAGTGACATTTTACATGATTTATGATGTAAACCAAACCTAACTCCAAATGCCAACAAAACCAAACCGGTGGTGACATTTTACATGCAAACAAATGCAACCTAAATTTCAAACCAACCTAGAAATAAAAAAATTATGTGGTATTGGGTTGATAATTCATTCTAGTTAAATGTGTCAACCCTTGATATATTGATTAAACAAGTAAAATGAAGAAAAAGGATAAAAAACACAAAAATATATGTAATAAAATAGAAATGTCGTAAAACGGACAAAACACTTATGCACTTCATCCAGTTTTATATTAATCATATTAAAGAAAAACAAGAATGATAAGTAATTGTTTTATTAATGTTGAAAATAAAATGTAAAATTTAAAACCAACCCAAACATGAAGTTGTTTTTTTGGTGGTGAGTTAACAATTCAACATTTTTGTGTTATATGTTAGCCCTTGATGTCATAATAAAATGCATAAAAACACAAATAAAATATAGAAAAAGCATTCGGTTATATCTCTAACATTGTAGATTCATCATATTAAACAAAAAAAATGTGACAAATAATAAGTTTTTATAAACATTTGGAAACATATTATATATTATTAACATCATCATCATAAAAAATTATCATGTGTACACTTACTAATATATATTAAGAAACATAATATATATATTAGGAAGTATACACATGCTTTTCGCATGATAAAGTGGATTTGCTGGGCTTAATCCACTAGGCCCAGCTCCAAGACTAAGGTTCCTAGATTGTGAGATTCAGTCCCGCCTAAGTTGTCAGCCGTGGTCCAACCCAAGGTTTAGAGCCCATTTGGAAGGGTTTCTAGGTTCTGATTGAACTTATACAGAGAAACAGCGATGGTCGAACTTGCTTGTTTCGGATAAGTTACTTGGAGTAGCTTTACTCAACAATCATAAAAGTAGTGTTTAAAATGTGCATGTCTATGTTTTGGATTTTTACCAAGTATAGGTTCTGTGTTTTCTATATGGGCCCATCTTGAATTGCGGGAAACTGCTGTGTGAAAACCATTTCAAACGAGATGGGATTCAATCATCATAAGACCGTACTTACACCATTCATACAAGTTATTTTAATACGTTTGGATTAGATCCATTTCAAACCAAACCATTTTTTTTAAATGATTAGGATTGGACCATTTTTCTATCAGAGTCAGGTTGGATCAAATTCGGAATGAAAATGATGAATTTATATTGGATTGGACCAAAACTCGGTCCATTGATGGTATCATGTAAATATGCTAATGGATATTTGCCTATTTGGCTTAACACAGCCTTCATGGTTGAGATGTGATTATTGAACACAATCCACATCGTCCAATGAGGCAATGAATACTACTGCTATTCTCAACTGAATTACTGAAAACTGAATATTATAAAGCTGACAAGGTAGATTTATTGCTACTTAAGTACTTAACCCGACCCACCGATTGTTTCAATGGCTTATCATGGAACGATTTTACTAATAAAACCGGACTCGGACAGATTAATCCCCTAATATGCAAGTAGAAGTAGAACAACGACTTCCATTCCAGGAAATGAACAAGGTTCACACTTGAGTTGAGTCCATGAGAGAGACAACACGAATCCCATCCAACACACTGTTTTGTTCATCCGAGTGTGTATTGCTCGATTTGTTTTTAGGGATTGCAATTTTTTTTATCTCGGACGGGGATCCGACTTCTCCATTATTGGGTCGGGATGGGGATTGAGATCCTGTCCTATCCCGATTCTGATATTATATATATATATATATTTAAAATATTATTTATAATTTAAAATTTTTATTTATTTTAAATAAATTTATTTTTTAAAAAATATTATTATCTAAAAAAATTTGGGGATTAGAATCCTCATGAAAAACCCATCTCCACCGGGCATTATGTGGATCCTGCTCTGTCTCCACCTCAGAGAGAGAGACTGAAAATTGTTATGGTGTTAAGTAGAATTGATTTGGTCCCCCGAACTTTGAATTGATTAGACTGTTCCATGCCCTATATTGTCACATTTATCAAGATAAATAGTGTATATGGTATGAAAGGAACATTATCTGTGGATACAATTTCCATCTATATATAATATAATGGATTAAAAAAAAAAACGCACAGAAAGAAAACAATGAAGCAAAAATACAAATATTGATTAACTACCATTTGGAAGAGATTACAAAGCAAGAGAATTTAGGGGAGAAGAAACATGACATCTGTTCATCTGTTCCATATTCTATGTACTTCATTGCAATTTGCATTCACAAGTTTGATATTTGATAGTGTTATGATGCATAGTTTGTTGGCTGGATCTCTCCCTTGACTAGAGAGTATAAACATTAGAACGCCCATCAATTTGAAAGCCATCAGCATTAGAAGAATGCCGTTGATATATGCATATCAATCCCTATCAAAACCATCGTCGAATTCTGAATCACCCGTCTTGGTTTAACCATCCGGTCTGGTCTAATTCTGAAAACACTCTTTTGGAAACTCCTACTTTTCTCCCTAATGTTTAAAATTTAATCTTAGAAAATATGAACATCCAACCTGGCACACATGACAAGTGATCTCTCTTCTAGCTATATGGTATGCACAGCAGATGGTAAAAATATTTTAATCCTACCTATTTTCATCTGTTGCAGCCTTGTAGTTGAAGGTTTGGGAACACTAGCTGTTGGTTGGACTAGTAGCGATCCTTCTCTCTTGGATGATTTATTTTCTTTACAAACCCAAAGGGGAAAGATGCACTAGAGAGAGCACTGTAACACCCAGGGTACAGGGAGAAAGAAAGCAAACGGCTCGGTTTATGCCAAGCCCAACTTCATGGTGCCAAAGCCTACTTAGGTCAATTTCATCACGTAAGGTCCATGAGGCCCAAACTCAGTCTGGGTCTTTGGATTTGGGCTGAGCCATCATTCATTCATTCACTGTTTTTTATGTCAATCTCATGGCCATCAAAAATAGAAAAAAGTAAACATAAAAGGAAACATCATATGACCAAAGTTGGTATTAGACAAGATTGAAAGCTACATTTTGGGGAGTAAAAAGCATTCAAATGTTGAGAAAAATAATTTCAGATTTTATGATACATTTTGGGGATTTTAGACAGGATTGAAAGCTACATTTCGGGGAGTAAAAATTAAAAAAGAATTGAAATGTTGAGAAAAATAATTTCAGATTTTATGACAAATTTTGGGGATTTTAGACAAGATTGAAAGCTACACATTGGGAAGTAAAAATAATAAAAAAAAGCATTGAAAAGTTGAGAAAAATAATTTCAGATTTTATGACACATTTTGGGGATTTTAGACAGTATTGAAAGCTACACATTGGAGAGTAAATTTACAGCGAGAGTCTGAAAACCATTCAATCAAATGTAGAGAAAAAAATAATTTCAGATTTGATGATAACATTTCACTTTGGGTAAGGCCACCTTTTTCTAGACAACCAATCAAAACCTTGAGGAGTTGAAATGTTCGTACCCACCTGCTAGTCTCCAGCTGTAAATCGCAGAGACATGTCTGACAAGAGACAGCATCAGTCACTTGTAGGAAACTCACTTGAACCGGATGTGAACACTTTAAGCAAAGATTTCCCCCACTCCTCGACAATAGACCAGACAAGACCTCCGAGAGCCCTTTCTCCACTGAAAATGTATCACTGATAAGTTGCAACCGGATTGAAACAGAGTCTCCTCCTTCGAAAGGACAAATTATTCCTTCACTTTGTGGTCGGTGGTGTCTGAATAACCAACCACTCTACTTCACTGGTTTATGGACCAAAGCAGAAAAAAGGGTTCAGTCCGGATACGGCCATCAAGGCCGGAAGCTGAACGAGAAGCATCAGATGATATTGGGAAGCCCCTTTTTTTAGAGCCCAATTCAAAACTGTTTCTGATTTGATCAGTTCAATCAAGTGCAGTGCAAAACAAACAACAATTATAAACAGGTGAGATCAATGAGTAAATCACTCTCTCTAACTTAGGCCGGTGCCGAGAACAAAGCTTCATACAAGTCTACATCATTCATCATTGCAAACTTGAATCAAAGCTTAATGGTTTAGCTTTGGCCATGACATCTACTTCTCATCTCTCATTCCACTTTTACATGATGTTTCAGCCACTCATGTTGGTAAAGTATTGCACCGATGCATTTGGGTGCAGCTTTTTTGCCCCACTACATTCCCTGTCGCCTTTCCACCATCCAAATGTTGATAAGATAAGAGCTCCTTATTCTAAGTTTCAAAAAGCTCTTGTAGGCAAGGAGGAAGTATGTTTTTGTCTTCAACGCAGAACCCTAAACTACATTGGAATCCCACAACCGAAATATATAGTGTGCTGTGGGCATTCTTTTTCTTCGGATTTGATCCACTTGAGACCAAACTCTTTTTCTTAGATTTGTTTCGTAGTGATGAAGACAAACAACCTTTTCCCATTTATCTTACTATGTTCATATGGGGCCAATGCAGGGAGAAACTATGCCATCGTTTGGTATCTTACATTCAAAATCAAATAGCGATTTGTTTTTAATATACAATTAAAAAAAAAAAATCGCTGTCCACATTCAACGGCCTGGGCTGTCATTAGGGCTGACTCTCCCCATATGAGAATGCTAGTTCATATAGACTCCTCCTTGTAACAGTATATATGCTGGATGCATGCATTGTGCATTGTTGGGTGAATTAATGTGTTATACATAGAGAACCCTGTTGACAGCTGACAGCCCAGGCTGTCGAACATGGACAGTGATTTTTTTTTTTTTTTAATTTATGTGTATTGTGTCATGCAATGAAAGCCCTGTTAGCAGCACAGGCTGTTAAATTTTGACGGCCAAAATTTTCCCAACAAAGAAAGTTTCATCTATCTTCAGTTTTCCCTCTAACTTTCTTTTTATGGACAGTTACAAGTAGATTGGCACAATGTATTGAGAGAATATTATGTTTGGTGGGTAACTTTTTCTTTATTTTATTCAGTACATCAATTCAGGTAGAAATTTTAGAGATAGAGGGAGACATGCTTGTAGCACTTGGGCCCTAGGGTTATCAGGATTATGTTTAGACTATTATAGATTATTGTTTACTTTTTTTCCTTTATTGTTTCTTGGCAAATTAATGGAGACACTTGGTTAGGCAACCTCTTCTTCTTCTTCTTCTTCTTCTTTTTTTTGTAGAACTATTGTCAAAAGGGGAAGAAAAATAAATTTTAAAGGAAGAAATGATTGGATTGAAGAAGAAACACATAAAGAAATTGCATTTTAGGATCCATATTCAGATATCACATCTCCGTATTATCGGAAGATGTTCTCAATACACGGCAGGGATGTGCTGTGGGGCGGAGATGTGAACTCTCATATTCATGCGTGAGTTTGGAAGAAGTTTTAGTGCTGGCTGCCAACTTTATGCAACCCTCCTCCTTTATATAGGCTTGGAACCAATAGTGTACGACAAACTCACTATTTATAAAAAGAAAAGCCTCTCTTCATTGAATTATTTGTAAAATATTTAACTCTCCAAGCTGCTTACCAAGAGAAATCCAAGCTTAATAGTTTATTTTGTAAATGTGCTTTTACAACCACTAAGCTTGGATTTCTCTTGGTAAGCAGCTTGGAGAGTTAAATGTGCTTTCACCTTATAAAAAAAATAGAAAATGATTTGGCCCCGTATTTTAAAATTTAAATTAATTTTCTTTTGTTAATATTTTCACATATTTCACTTATTTTTGGAACTTTAGAAATACATGGTATTTTTTAGTTTTAGAAAAAAAAAATGTCTGAGCTTTCACGTATAGAATGCATTTATTAATTTAAGATTTTCTAACCAAACTCAAGACTAGAACTGCAAATTGAGCTGTTCTTGTTGTCGATCAAATTTGTAAATTTGTAATACCATTATTATTTGGTAATACACATTTTTTTTTATATTGAGAATTTTGTTGCTTATGCAAAGAAAAGGTAAAAGGCATGCAGGACAAAATAGTTAGGTGGCATTAATAAATACAACTTCTAAACAAAGAATGAAGTTAAACATCCCAATCCATGACTTCATGAATTGACAATTTAACTTTTCTATGTAGACAAATTACGAGCAATTATTGCTAATTTTAACAATTAAATAAAAATATTTATTATGTTATTTATCTATGAAATATAAACATTTATTTTAGGGAGAATGACTGATCAGTCCAAGTCAGAATTTTCTAACCCCACCGTACATGGGGATGAATCCTGATTATGAATTGATGTCAAATTCACGGGCATGATGCCGTTTATAGGGGAAGGGGGGGCAGAGGCGGGGAGGCTACTAATAGACTATAGGGTGTTGTAATTCAGAATTCTGCATTGAGTTGCAGTGTACTTAACCCTTTATTTTACTGCTCACATCAGGCTTACTATAGCAAGGTGCCAATTGATTGGTTAGTAAGGCCTCTATGCTCCAGCTGGTTCTAGTGAAGACATTGGATTGAATCCCACCTGCACCAGGGTTGAGGGGGAGGGGCTACCGCATGTTGTATAGCTCCAAGAAGCGAAAAAAACATCAGGCATGAACATAATACATATATACATATATACATATATACATATGTGTATTTTATCTTTTATTTTAGGATATATTTTTATATAAAAACTATAAAACAATACATAATATATTATATAAAATATTTTATATTTGTATAAATTATAAGATATCGCAACTTGCCCGACCCATGATCACCCCTACTTTTTTTTATGAATGCACGAGTAGACATCGATCCCCTGGAATTGCCTTTATCATGGCAGACAAACTCTCTAGATAAACCCTAACCTAAATTTTCATGATCAGAAGGAAAATAGAAAAAAAATCCCAAGAACCATAATATTGAGTGTGAATGTGATTCAATTTGCTCTGAATCCAAGCAAACAATGTCTGGTATTAGATCAATGGAAATATACAATATCACATTTACAGTTCTATTGTTGTTTTGTTCTATTTCCTTTTACAGGGATCCCCCAAACTTGTTGTTTTGGTGGAATCATGGCAATTTGGCATTGAGTAATTGAGTTCCAACATGCACTGATAGCACAGAAAGGCTTTCCCATCTAATCTATCTTTCTCTTTTTTTCTTTTATCCTTTGTGTTTGTGGGCATGCACGAATGGCAGTAAATCAAGATAACATGTGAAAATGAATAGAAAATTGCTTCTTAACAGTTTGGCAGGATTATGAGTGTTGTGTGCGAAGGAGGAGACCAGAGGGCCCACTTTCAGACCCCAATGGTTGAAAAGTCAACTTCAATGTCCTCTTTAGCCCGTCAAACATCCAACATGATCCAACATGAGCCATCATTCTCCAACCCCATTAGAAAGTCACTCACAAACAAAGAAAACACTAGAGCCACGTTCACACCACACCACACCACACCAATTCGGCCACTGAGAGTTAAAGCATTATTTTCACAAATTTCTAACTCATATTTCTCCTCACCATTTGAATTTCTCGATTCGGGTATCAATCAAGCTGAATGATGTGCACGTGTGAGGGATCCTAGCAGTTCTAATCTGTTCATGAAACAATTTGATGAACAAGGGTCAGTTTAAATGATGACCATGTGTGTAAAGCCTATTAATCTGGAGCACCAAATTAAATCTGACATTTCAAAACAAACTTTTCTTTTTTTTTTCTTCTTCTTTTTAATCTTTTACTCTGCTGAGGATGAATTCATGTTACTAACCCTAGTTGTTCCACCCCAGATTACTTGAAAGCATAAAAAAAACGTAAAATCGATAATATCTTCCATATTTATATGTTATATTCATGAGAAAGATGTTCTTGATGTGTGCTTTCCTGTTTGAATTTGAAATCAATATATGAATCTCTCTCTTTGTTTGCGATGGTAGATATTAAACTAAAAAAAGAAAAAAAAAATTGTTGAGACTTTGCTTGTGATAAATTTAAATTGGTGCATTCTTCCAACCCTAGTTGGATTTAGGGCTCGGGCTAGGAGGAAGAAGATAAGATAGGTTACAAAGTGTATAATAGAATCATTTAATTAAAAGTGTAAACTGTAAAGTGTCCACTGATGCAATCAATTATTGATGGTTTTAGCTTTGGTTAATACATGAATCTGTATGGATGTTTACCAAGTGCAGCCTTAATTACTTTACTATGTATTTTTGAGCTAAAAATCACATTGAAACCAACTCGTTCTATTAAATTACCATTTTCATTTTCTTCATGATTTTAAACTCCGTTTGGAGCTTCAGTCTATCAAAACAAAGTTGAGTTAAAAAAGTGTTTTGAAAAATTTGGTAATAATCCTTTTTAAAAACATTATAGCATGAAATGAAAAACAATTAAAAGCCCTAACTCACAAAAGCCTAAACTCCAGGCTTTATGTTTGAACTAAAAAAAAAAGCCTTTATGCTTTTAGGCTTTACAAAACAGAAACCCTAACCCTGAAACTTATCCAAACACCTTATTATCCCTAAAAGCAATCTTGGGAGTATCACATTTTTCTCACAATGAGAGAGAATGATTTGATTCTGATTCATGCGAGAATCGTTTGATTGATGGATGGATTCAGCTCCAGATGTAGTTGAACAACACTTTGATTAATGGGGTTTAATTTGATAAAAAGCTCCATTTGAGCAATGCATTTGAGTTGATGGTGGAAGAAATGCACTATAACATCATAAATGATAGCATGATGCGCCAATCCATGGTCCCACATACTGCAAACTCAATCACTGCAGCGCATATATAGTCCATCCCATCATCAACCATGATTTACATGGCAGAACTTGATCAATATGCTCTGAGTTGTGCAATATTTGATTAGCTCCTGATCATCTACGTACGTCAGTGGCAATAGCATATAGATCAATGGGTAGGTGGTGCACCGTGTGTGTGTAGCAACACACACTGGATCACTAGTGTTGATTCTCCCCTCTTGAATCTTAAAATGTGAGATTTTCATTTCTCTCATCATTTAAAAGGCTACAGGTAAAAGAATTTGTGGCACTGCCAGTGCCAGCAAGGCAGCGAAGAGACTTCTGCTCCTTTTAATCAACACTATTAACGGTGGATGGCAAGGCCACGCGTCCTTATTTTGAAAAATTTTGTCTTTTCAATGACGTGGCTTTAAGATCGACCATGAATAAACAAAGCATTTCCTCTTTTTTATAAAAGGAGCTCAGCACCAACGGCGAATCGAAATCCAGACGATAAAAAGGTAAACAAATTGAAAGCGAAATTTGACAACAACAAATAAGAAAATTTAGATTAGACATGGTAAAGATAAGTTGATTACTGAGTGAGTGGGTTCCTATATATATACAGATAGTGCTATAATTCACCGAGCAAGAGCCTTGTGCTATTTCGTCTCAGAGTTTCTCTTGCTTTGTGACGCTCAGAAGTTGCTGCACTCCATGAAGGAAACACTGAGGTATTTAGCAGGTGTCGCAGGTCCAAGTGGTTTTGGATCGAACTCAACTGCTGAGAAAGTTGCAGAAGATTGCTCTTCCTTAGTTCCTTCTCAGCTTACAGCAATAATCACTGGTTAGTACAGAGGACTCTTTTTGAAGAACTAAAGCAATGAAATTTCACAGTAATTGTTTCAATATTCTTCTTCTTCTTTGCTTTTAAATATACTTGATATGTGCTTCCATCCCATGCAGATTGTACTAGTTCAGTTAGCTCTGAGCTGATTTTCTTTTCTTTTCTTTTCTTTTCTTTTCTTATCTGGTTTGGTTTCAAGCACAGAATTGTGGAGCTTGTATTCGGTTTTTCTTCCAGAATTTCGAGTATAAGTTGACAGTTCTATCTTGCTTTTCTTCAAAGAATTAAGGCAGATATCTTCTTCTTCTTCTTCTTCTTCTTCTTCTTCTTCTTCTTGGATTGGTTTCAAATCTGATGTATGGATTGAACCCATTTAATGTATTGCACGGTTTTCGGGAAAAGATATGCATTTGTTAGAAATATATATAAATAAAGGGGTGAATATACTTCTTCTTGTTAAAGGTACATTCCCACAGTTGTTGCGAGACATGCTTCAGCTTTTTGAATAGTTTCCTCCAATTCGTCCAACCCAGATGACTACTGTCCTCTACACTTATAAACTAATCATGTAATTTATATTTGAGATTTTGTAGACTTTGTTCCACTAATTTATTCTTCCATGGGTCTATAATATTTGTTTAAGCTAAAGTTCCTTTCTTTTTTAATTTTTAATAAAACATTCTTGTCTTTTCTTGGGTTACTTCTTCAGAATTTTTCTGTACAATAATAGTCATGCTTTCGTTCTTTCTTCTTCTTTCAACAACTCATTTGGTTTATGCCTGACAACAACCTCGTGGATATCTCAAGAATTTTTCATGCTTTATTTTTCTGGAAAAAAAACAAATAAAATAAGAGAGAGATGGAATATTTCTTAACCTCATGCACTTTTGTTTTGATAGAATTGGGTGGGTGGACGACCCACTTGATTTTTTTCCTGGATGCTCTGTAATTAGTTGAGATTTTGTTTTCTTAATATATTTTCTGTTTTGATAAGACCATGATTCACTAACAAGTTGATGAGTGGTTATTTTTCTGAATTGATTCTGTGGTTGCTCCATAAACATAGAAACAGAACTTAAAAAAAAGAAAAAAAGAAAGGCAATTATCAGTGATTTCTGAATTTTCAATTGCAATTGTAAGAGGCTAAGGGCTTTATTGATGATCTTGGTGAAATAATCCTCTAATTCTGCTTTGTGCTTTGTGGTAAAAGGGGCAACATCTGGTATTGGAGCTGAAACGGCCAGAGTATTAGCAAAGAGAGGGGTAAGGGTTGTAATTGCAGCAAGGGACCTAAAGAAAGGGGGTGAAGTGAAGGAGAGGATCCAAAAGGAGAGCCCCCGAGCTGAGATTGTGTTGTTAGAGATTAATCTTAGCTCATTTGCTTCAATCAAGAGATTCTGCTCTCAGTTTCTTTCTCTAGGATTACCACTTAATATCCTCATGTGAGTCATACATATCCTTCTTCCAACCATTCTCATCTCTAAAAGACTCCAACTGAATTGAATTGTGGAGGGAAATAGAGTTTTGTTTCACATTAATTTATTAGCATTTTTTTCTTTTTTTGTGGTCACACTCACACCAGTGACACCACACTTATTAGTATTTCCAGTTGATACTGAAGTTATTCGATTAAAATTGCTTCGCAGAAACAATGCAGGGAAATACTCAAAAAATTTGGAATTCTCTGAAGACAAAATCGAGATGACTTTTGCTACAAATTACTTGGGTAAGCCCCTTACTTTCCTATCCCTTCTCTCTTGGAACTAGAACAACTTGGAAAGGAAAGAGAAAAAGAAAAAGAAGAAAAATAGCTTGGATATCTTTTCTCTTTAGGGCCAAGGTCATGCCAAGACATGGGATAAGACCTATTTGTCCTAGTGGTGACTGGAGATGAAGATGTGGTAGATACCTTTTCTATTGGGGGCCCAACAGCCTAGGCTGTTTGAAACGTTTTTGGGCCTGTTTGTCCTTGTGGTCAAAAGAATATTAAGTGCAATTAGTCTTTTACCCTACAACTATGGTAACGTGTCAAGTCCAAAAAGCATTCTGAAGATGTGCCACGGGATGGCCCATCCAGAAAATAGGCCATGCTTTCGTTAAGCCAATGGACCTCCAGCCTGGGGGCTCCAGGTAAGATTTGAAGTTAGAAACTCCAGGCAGTAAAAGTCAAGATAGAGCAAGGTGAGATCAACCATCAACCCTGAACCCCACAACCTTTTACCTCAAGATGGGCTTAAGTACTTGTGGCAAAAAATAATGGCTGGTCCCATACTCCCTTTACACCAGCTTTAGGTATGATTGTATGAACACTTGGGAGTTCGGACTTCGGACCATGGTGTGGGCTCAGTGAAGATCTGGGCCGTAGATCATAATAAATCGGTCCAGCCAACACCCGCTACAAGCCTGGTTCATAGACCATAGCTAACGTTGGGTGTGTACTCTGTAGATGAGCGTGGTTGACAAAAATTACAGGCTTGAGAAACACTACACTCGCATTAGTTAATAGTTAGTACTTAGTACCCCTCTTCGAAAAGAGTTTCATTTCTTCTCTTCTGTGTAAAAGGCTAAAGAACGTTCTATCTTTCTTCTTTTACTTTTGCTTTAGCCTTTATTGACTATATTGTTTCATTATATTTGGCAGGACATTATTTATTGACTGAAATGCTATTAGAGAAAATGGTAGAAACAGCAGCCCAGACAGGCACTGAAGGAAGAATAATCAACGTTTCTTCCGTAATTCACAGTTGGGTGAGGCGAGATGAATTTCGCTTCAGTGATATGCTTAATCCCAAAAAGTAATTTTCTTATCTTTCCATCTTTCTTTTCAAAAAGTAATTCGCTTCAGTGAGACTCCCCGGCAGAATTCTATTAAGTTCGGGTTCAGCTCATTTATTAATCAATCCTATAAATTGGATTTAAACTTGGTTCGAAACTCAATTAAAACCGAGACAAGCTGAGCTTTTTATGAGTCAAATTCAAATAGCTTGTAAAGAACTTGACTCATGACCACTCCTACCTAGGCCTACATTTTTTTCTTAATATAACCCCCTTGATCCTACAATAATGTGCATTAGATGAAGATCATATTAGCGCCCCACATTCACATCATCATCTCAGTGTGCATTGAAAACATCTCCCGTAGTTATCATGGGAGATGTTCCCAATACACGGGTGGGAGGTATTGTGGGGCGCCAAAGTCAGAAAATGTTTACACTTGTATGTTTATGGCTTTATGCAGTTACAATGGAACGCGGGCATACGCTCAATCAAAATTGGCTAACATATTGCATGCAAAGGAAATGGCCAATAAGCTCAAGGTAAGCTCTCTTACATATTTTTTTATTCGTTCTTCTTGCCACCGTTTTGGTGACACAGGAGTCAAAAGAAAAAGTGTTTCCTTTCTTTTACAGGCAAAAAATGCGAGAGTAACTATTAACGCAGTCCACCCCGGAATAGTCAAGACTGGGATTATCAGGGATCATAAGGGCTTCATCACAGGTATGACAAAAAGGGAAATGACGCTCAATTTTTTTTTTTAGTCTTGAAAGTAAGGATTTAAATTTCCGATCCCAACTGCTACTACTTTCGGGCTCAAGCTCATAACTTAATTGTCTTGAATTAAGATGTTAGCTAGTGAGATCTCTGAATAAGTTTTTACTCTCTAACATATCCTCTCACACAAAAGCCAAGTGTAGACAAGAACAGGTTCACCCATAGCTTGTGCTGAAATTAATTAATTGTAATAGAGGAAATAAGGATCAAACACTAGACCACTTGATCAAACAAGTTTTGATACCATGCATCTCATGCAAGTAACTGTTTAACCTAAAAGCATAACTGTTAGGTGAGGCCCCTAAAATAGATTTTTATTCTTTAACAAAGAAAACTCAATAAACTAATTTATTTACTTCAAATGGTGACACCATTCCTACCTCATAGCAGGAAGCATACAAAGATAGAACCAAAAAACCATCAACATGAAGTTGATTTATTCAAGAATTTAAAGCATAGTTGTACTGTTTGGGTATCTGCTTAAACATGAAGGTTTAAAGGTATGCACATTTTCTTTCACAGATTCAATCTTCTTTCTTGCATCAAAGTTGCTAAAGACAACATCTCAGGTTTGTTCCCAGCCATGTAATTTGCATAGAATTGCCTTTTCTCCTCCAAAATCCATGTTCTAAAGAACTTCAATTTCTTCCCTTTTCTTTCTCCTTTAATTTTTACCCAGGGTGCATCAACAACATGCTATGTTGCTCTGAGCCAACAAATAAATGGGGTGAATGGGAAGTATTTCACAGATTGCAATGAGAGTTACTGTTCAAGTCTAGCAAATGATCAGTCTGAAGCAAGAAGACTTTGGAAGCAAACCCATGCATTTATCCACAGAATATTATGCCAATCCACAATCTAAGGTGGCACTCTTCAAACAGAGTTCATAGTTGTAATGTACAGACAGACATGTATATCAGCTTAATCAATACCAGAACTGTATCATTAGCATCAAACTAGGTATCAGCCAACACAATAATGCAAAAGTGAAAGAAACAGAAAAATATAATAATAATAACATCAACAAATGCTAAATTTTGGCACAAGTATAATGGAAACCTCCAAGAAGGCTTACTCACCATTCAACAGCTATAATCTACAATGTCAGTGATACAGTAAATCAAAGCAATTTTGTGGTCATAACTGAATGTTTTTCAAATCCTGGCAAATGAAGATAACCTTCATAAGTTTTTTGATCAATAACAGAGAATATTTTATTGAGTAATAAAGAATTGTAAGAGCATATCATCTCCCAACAGCTCTGGGAGCAATGGGCGGAAAGATAACAAACAGTCCAAGGCTGATTTACCTACTCAGAAAGACCATGAATCAAGTGTTAAATATTGGCATCTGGCCCTCGCAAACCCCAACCTAAATCAGACTTACCGGCCCCCATTCTGGTTAAATTCTCTGCTTATCTGTGGGCAGTCCTGGGGATCTGTCTGAATGATCAGTTCAGATTGGATGCTGAGTTTTGAGTTTTTTATTTTTTAATTCTTTTTATTTTTTGGTTCTTAAGAGGTATACAAGAGACACCAGAAGTATGATTGTGGCCAACTTAAACTACTTTATAGTCATTTTCAACCACAACCCCTCCCCATCATCTTCCGTAGGCAGGGGTGGAGCTTGGATTTTCTCTTCACGGGGACCAAAAACT
This sequence comes from Nelumbo lutea, assembly GCF_056320005.1. Classification (NCBI taxonomy): domain Eukaryota; kingdom Viridiplantae; phylum Streptophyta; class Magnoliopsida; order Proteales; family Nelumbonaceae; genus Nelumbo; species Nelumbo lutea. The sequence continues at coordinate 9,703,455 of NC_142687.1, forward strand.
AGCAAATATGGATGGGGGGCCAAAAGTTAGTAAACGTGGATAGGGGGACCAGAATATAGGTGAGGTTTAATTGGGTACTATGGCAATTTTGAAAGTGGAGGTGCGGTGGGGTGTTTTCCTCCCCTATCCTTAAGCTAGTTTCTTTCAACCAAGGACTAAAGTATCAATATCAGGTATTATATCAGATCACTTAGATACAAATACACTTTGAAAACGCATGGATATGGATGAAAAATATGAATACCCCGAAAATGCATATAAATTCCATAAATATATTAATAGCATTATTTTTAAGATCAAAATAGCCATATTATAATTAATGTATACATACATAGAAAATGTATATTCTAAAGACATATGTGAAGAAATATACTACAACTAATACATCAGGATGCATAGAAATCATATGTTCTTATTGATAATGTATCAATCAAGAATCTTGGAGCATATTATATATAATCTTTACAAATTAATACATGCACAAAGTTATTATTATGTTATTTTCTATTAAATTTCCAGGCACAAAACGTATGCAACTATTATATGTGAATTATTATATCAATTATTTTATAGCGGGATGTATAGAAAATCATAAAATTTTATTGATAATATATCAATCAAGTCTTGGAACATATTATATATTTTTTTACAAATTAATACATGCATAAAGCTATTATTATGTTATTTTCTACTGAATTTCAAGGCACAAAACATACGCAACTATTATATTTGAATTATTATATCGATTATTTTCTATTTTTCTATTTTTAATTTTTAATATTAACTGAAAGTCAACTAAAAATTAATTCTCAAATGCTTAATTAACAATATTTTTATTTTTGTAAACAATAAACACACTATTATAAAGTGTAATTAAAATTTTAATTAAGAATTTATAAAAATATATAATATTAATCTAAAATTCATAATTTTTAACTACTAAAATAATTATTTCATTATTAATATTTTTATTTCCATAAATTTTGAGATAAAAAAACCATTTTTTGATATAAATGTAGATTAATGGATTTGACAAATTCAATTTATATTATATTCTCGAGGTTTCTGTAAATAATATTTTTACTTTTATAAATAATATATATACTTTTATTTAGTTCAAATTAAAATATTAATTAATAATTAAAAAATTAAGATACATATCTTGTTCAAATTTATAAATATTAAGTACTAAAATAATTATTCTATTATTAATATCTTTATTCATATAAATTTCTTGAGATTAAATGATTTTTTTATATAAATGTAGATTTAAGAAATTATTTATTCTATTAGTTTATTAAATATTAGTTTTGAATATTATTTTTCTATTTCGTTGGAATTGTTAAACACAAATGTATGTTATTTGTCCGTATTACATGTGGACACTAGCATGAGAAAATGTTATTTTATTTCATTTATTTTTATAAGGTGAAAGGTGGCCTAGTGGATCAATGGCGTGGATAAGGCTTTAATGTTTGATGATTTGCGTTTGAATAATTTCAGTCACATTTTTTACAAATAAATACGCGGGAAACACATTGATCAATATTGCCCAGTGCGTATCAGCTGATACAACACGATATAGGCCAATACGAATGTGTATTGCTATGATTCATGTGATTCAAGGGATATGAGTTTAGTCGTTGTGCATCCCGTATCCTCTTTGGCCGATACCAATATGATACACTCCATATCGGACATATCGTATCAATATTTGAATCATTGCTTTCAATGCACTGTTCAACCTTAAAGCTTAAGCTCTTAGGTGTGATCATTGAATAGGTTTTTATTCTCTAACACGCCTCTCACATGAAAGTGTGGACAAACAAAGGACCACCCATACCTTGTGCTGAAATTTAATTAATTACAATGAGTGCGATAAGGATAAAAATTAAACCACTTGGCCAATAGGCTGTGATACCATTGCCATTTCAATAAACCATTCAACTTAAAAACTTAAGCTGTTAGGTGAGGTCCTCTAATAAGTTTTTATTATCTAACAATTTCAACTTTCAACCCTTCTAAAATTTCTGAATTTTGGTTGTGTTTGATTGCAATGCAAATTTATTTACACTGATGCAATGGGTGTAAATTTTAATTTCTTTTTCTTTTCAAAAATTACCTTACTTTATTTGACTGCCGTACAAATGAAGTAAAATAAGACCTAAAACAGAATAAAATAAAATCCAAAACAAAATTAAATCAAATTTTGCATTGTTTTTTCATTTACACTCCCATACATTTGTACTAATAGAAAAGAAAATTGCACTGCAATCAAATACAACTTTAGCTCTTACTGAGTTTCCAACCCCTGCAGGCCCTGCTGCATCAGAGTAATTCATCAAATCTTACCATTATATCTCTATACACCTGCACTACAACCTACTGGCCTGGGTTCCATAGGGAACTACCTCAAAATTTAGTTTAATAAAAGCCAGAGATAGCGCTATTCAAGAGGAGAAAAACTAACCTCGTTAATCTGCCCTCTTATGATGGAATAATTAAATCAGTACTCACATTCATCTAGACGATTAAGAATGATCAGCATTCTCGCATTCATTCAGAAGGAAAATTGCTGAAGAATTGATCTTTCCTTTTTATCGGGTAAATGAGGTAGTAGTAACACACTAACACTTACCCCCCCCAAACTTTCCTTCATTTACAACAAAGATCCACCTCTCCACTGTTAGCATTCAGTCAGATAATAACTTAAAAAAGATTCTTATCTTAACCATTTTGTAAAAAGCTGATAAAATATAACAAACAATATAAAATAAAGGAAAAATAAAAGTTCACGGTAGGTCTTTGTTAGAAAGGAAAGTTTCGGGGGGCGGATTAAGTACAGGGTGATATTTGTGAGCAACAAAAACTGAAAAACGAAACCAAACAAAGAAAGTCAATCAAAACCAAACAAAAAATCTGGATTGGTCGATTTGGTATTTTTAAAGAATCGAAGGTAGCAGTTTGATTTCGGTTAAACAATATAAAAAACAGGTGGTTAATCGAACTGATCAGTATACATATTATATATATATATATATATATATATATATATATATATATATATTAATGTATATTATATATTTTGTATTTTCTATATATTATAAATTAATAAATATGTATTATATATAAATATATATATTTATAATATATAATATATTATTTATTATTTAAAATATAACATTATATATATTTATATGTTTTTTATAATATATATTATAAATATAAAAAATTGAAAAACCGACAAACTGAACCAATGGCTAATCGAATCGGTTAACCAATCGGCTCCAGTTCGGTTTTGGTTACCAATTTCACCAGTTCGGTTAACCAAACCATGAGCAACCTTAGCGAGCCTAGATTTGCTCCTCATAGGGCACTCCTCACACCGACCTCACAACATGTCCTAATTGGAACAAGATATGCTCCTCACACATGGGCAACTCACAGGCACATCCACCATGCATTGGGAACATCTCCCGTGAATAATAACTTATAAGTACGAGAGATGTTCCCAATGCATGGTAAGATGTGCGTGTGAGGCGCCCTGTGTGAGGAGTAGATCCGGTCATGCATTGGGAACATTTCCCTTGTATTTATTATTGTTTGGGAGATTGTGTTTTCAACCTGCCATTGATCCAACTAGTTGAACTGTTTGACTCGTCACCCAACCAAGGTTTCGTGTTTGGTTCAGTCAAAACCTGTTAGATGATAAAAAACTAACCGTTGACTTGGTCAAGAACCGTCCAACCCGCCCACCGGGTTGTAGGTTGCACTCTCAATGCATGCAAACTTTTGGAGGCCATAATCTTCTTGTTGATGTCCAATTGGGATCATTTTTTTTTTTTTATTTTGGGTAAATTTTCAAGATCTATGTGTTCCAAGGAGCCATAGGCCCCTTGCCCCGCTATTTTTGCGAAAAAATTTTTGTCCTTAAATTATAATTTTAATATTTTTATAAATAAAATTTTAAAAATATAAATTAAATATAAAAAATACATATAACATATCTAAAATATAATTATATATTATATTATTTATTGATAAAATATATATTTATACACATATACATACATACATATATATATATATACATACATATATATATATATATATATATATATATATATATATATATATATATATATATATATATGGGACGATTTAACTGATTCAAGTCAGACGGTCAAACCAGTGACCCAAACATTGATTCCCAATACACATTGTGATAGGACTGTGAGGAGTAGATACCAATTCCCAATTGGCTTGTTGGTAATAAGGCAATAAGGCTTTCACTTGTGTTGGGGTTATATATGTAACAGTCAATGTTACCCAAATCCTCTAGTGAAAAGCATGTCAACCCCTGCGATTTAAAACCCATGGTTCGAATTACAACCCTTAATGGGTTTGGGGAGGGCTACTCCTGTGCTTTTGTATAATCCTTCCAAAAATAAATAAATAAATAAATGGCATCTGAATATAAAATCAGTTTGCTTAACAATAAAAACGGCAATTGGCAACTAACGGTTAGTAATTAACTTGTTATTTTCTTCCTTAATATAAACCATTTTTTTTTGCCCCATTTGTTTTTCGGTAAGTTATTTGTCTGAGTAAATGCACTTACCCAGGTAATAAGTGCATTTATCCATGTTATTTTATTTCTCATGTAAATAAATCAATGACCAACTTCCCCATTCTAAGTATTGACAATTTCCCCCTAAATGGGAAAGTTATTTATCCACTTAGGAGATGGGGGTAAGTGATACATAGGAAAATAAACTTTCCCTTTGGAAAAAGAAAACATGGGTTTCTTGGTTAATGGGAATCAAAATCCCGTTGACCAACTTCCCCCTCTCAAAATCCAAAAAAAGAACACCCCCTTTAAGATACCATGGCTCATAGCAAGTTGGTGAAAGATCTATGTTATTGGCTCCTTGTGTGTATTAAAAATAGAATTCGAAGTTGGGACCATCTCCGACATCGCTTCTTTCTAAGTTCAGACGTCCACACAAAGCCGATAGGCTTTGATATCATTAGGCCAATAGAGGTCAGACGATCCTCACATTGCTGGTCTGGATCAAAAGGATTCGGGACTAATACATTTCATCAAACTAGTAAATATGTATATGTATTTTCGTGTGACAGTATCTCTAAGATAAATCTATTTATAACTTATGAACACTTTCTGAACAATTTTAAGTGGATAGTTTTTGGATAGCTATGAGTAGGCATCTTCTAAAATAATAGTAAATGACATATATGCCCTCTTTATGCCCATTGTATATTTAGACAAGGGGAATATAAAACATCCTATGAAAATTCCAGAAAGAATGGGCTCTTTTATAAGTAGTATAAATATAATTGTGGGGTCTTCTTTTGAACAACTGAACCCACCACTCATCCACGTGGCTCAGTGAATAATTCCAGTACTCACCAAATGTTGGATTATGGTCAATCGTCCTCCAACCAATGTTTTAAAAAACGACTCGGAACTGGAACCAAAACCGTTCTGACCACTGGTTTCCAGGTTGGTGGTTTAACCATCCGGTCTGAATGGATGGTCTGTTATGACAAAATAAAAAATAAGTAAAATTTAAAAAATGGTAAAAAACTATTGAATGGGTCAATGGTTTGACCACTTGGATCAATGATTTATTGACCAATTCAACAATTTTTAATCAAAAATCAAATTTAGGGTAAAATGGAATAGGCTGCCTAAACGGTTCCAGGCCGAATGATCCGACCATCCAGATCAACCGTGGTTCGAAAACTATGCATCCAACTCGTCAAAGACTCAAAAGGAGATGGTACGGTTAAATTAAATCAGGCGGCAAAAGAAGAAGAAAAAGAAAAATACAAATTTAGAGAATCGTTACTGTCAAGCATGCATAAATATGTTAAAAAGAATAATCTTATAGCATATGAAAATGAAATGCAAGCTGTAACCACGTAATCCCCTCCTTTGTATTGGCATGCTTGTTTCCTCTATGACCTAAGGTTCCACCTCCGGTTGATGATTTCAGTTTTCATGAGATCATTGGATCATGAGGTTATTTTAAAATTTTCAATTAAATAATAATAAAAAAGAACGATAAAAGTCAGGTAACAATCGTTGTCCAAGCATTAATGAGATAATTATTAGATGCGTAATGATACAAAAATAAGAATAAAATATCACTATAAACCGACCCATTTAATTTAATTTGACTCAAGTGGTTGGTTTTTTAATTTGATATTATATATAATTAAATTTAAAAATTAAAAAAATATTTTTAAATAATACTATTATAATTATTAATTAGATTGTTTTAATTTTTTTATCCAATCAAACCATATGTTTTCTAGTTTAACAAATTAGTTTTTAATTGTCTTTTGAATCAATCAACTAAACAAATATGAGTTGAGTTGATTGGCTTTCATTAATAATCGGTCAATTTCGGATTGGCCGATTCCTTAACCCAATTACGTCGGTTCGGTTGGTCAAACAAACTGCAACCAAACAATCTAAATTTTAATGAATAACTAATTAATATATATAATTAATTAAAATTTAATAATTTCCAATGAAGAAGCAATGCAAATCCAAACTACCAACCACAACCCATTTGACTTCCTCCGATTATGGCATGCTCACGAAGGACACACAGAATAATCTGATTCATGCGAATGGCTTGATTGATGAATGAGCCTTCATGGATACAACCCATCATCAACCATGATTACAACTCATCAACCCACCATACTTGTTGAATGTCTAATTAGCTCATGATCATATCTACCTCAATGAGACAATGACAATAGCATATATGAATCAACGGGTAATGTGCACTTAGTGTGTGGAGAGAGGCATAAACAGGATCACTAGCGTTGATCGTGAGGTTTCATCGAAGGCCACGCCTCCTTATTATACTTTTCCATGACGTGGCTCTAATATCGACCGTGAATGGGACCGTTTCCTCTTTCACAAAAGCAGCCAAAGTCAACTTCCTGTTGCCCGGTTGTCCGCCACAAATCAAAATCCGAATGAAAAAAAAAAAAAAAAAAGTAAAACAAGAGCGAAAACTTCGCAACAAATAAGTGAAAATAACATGGAGAAGATGGTATATATGGTGTTATAATCCACTTAGCTGGTATCTTGTGCTACTTGGCCTCAGAGTTTGTCTTGCATTATGACTTCCATGAAGGAAATATTAAGGTATTTAGCAGGTGTCGCAGGTCCAAGTGGTTTTGGATCGAATTCAACTGCTGAACAAGTTACTGAATATTGTTCTTGCTTAGTTCCTTCTCAGCTTACAGCAATAATCACTGGTTAGTACAGAGGATTCATTTAGAGGAATTTCAACAATAATTTTTTTCAATATTGTTCTTGTTTGTTTTTAAATATGCTTGATATGTGCTTGGATGCGGATAGCATCGGTTCAGTTAGTTCTGAGCTGATTTTTCTATCTTTTTTTCTTTTCTTAGTACAGAAGAATTTTGGAGTTGATCAGTTGATATTTAGTTTTTCTTCCAGAATTTTGAATGTAAGTTAATAACATTGCTATCATGGTTTCTTCTGCTTGGTTCAAAATTTCAAACCTAAAGGATGGGTTGATTCTACGGATGCCAACGAGTTTGCTTAGGTACAGCGTACAGGCTTGCCTCGATCCTATTCGGACCCCCAATATTCCCACCCGACCCGACCCGATGAAGCTGCATTTCTAATAACACATTTTGAAAACTTAAAAGCAACTTATTCATTTATACGTTCTGATGTGGCACTTCCTTCAAGGGTTAAAAAAAAAAAAAAATCAAAGTAAACATGACAATAAATCCTTAGACCTTGAGGCTATGGTGTTAGAAGTCAAAGCAAATTACAAGAATACCCTAACCTGACAGGGTGTCAATGCGCTGTTCAATTTGCAATTGTTATGAACTTCTTGATGAACATCGTACTAATTCTGCTTTGTGCTTTGTGGTAAAAGGGGCAACATCTGGTATTGGAGCTGAAACGGCCAGAGTATTAGCAAAGAGAGGGGTAAGGGTTGTAATTGCAGCAAGGGACCTAAAGAAAGGGGGTGAAGTGAAGGAGAGGATCCAAAAGGAGAGCCCCCGAGCTGAAATTGTGTTGTTAGAGATTAATCTTAGCTCATTTGCTTCAATCAAGAGATTCTGCTCTCAGTTTCTTTCTCTAGGATTACCACTTAATATCCTCATGTGAGTCATACATATCCTTCTTCCAACCATTCTCATCTCTAAAAGACTCCAACTGAATTGAATTGTGGAGGGAAATAGAGTTTTGTTTCACATTAATTTATTAGCATTTTTTTCTTTTTTTGTGGTCACACTCACACCAGTGACACCACACTTATTAGTATTTCCAGTTGATACTGAAGTTATTCGATTAAAATTGCTTCGCAGAAACAATGCAGGGAAATACTCAAAAAATTTGGAATTCTCTGAAGACAAAATCGAGATGACTTTTGCCACAAATTACTTGGGTAAGCCCCTTACTTTCCTATCCCTTCTCTCTTGGAACTAGAACAAGTTGAGAGGGAAAAGATTAATGTTACAAGAAGAAGAAGAAGAAGAGCTTAGATATCTTTACCGTTTAGAGCCAAGGTCCTGCTAAGACATTGGACAGAACCTATTTGTCTTGGCGGTGACTGAAGATGTGCCACGAGATGGTCCATCCATGAAATTAGGCCATATTTTCGTTACCCCAATGAACCCCAAGCCCTAGGCGTAAGATTCGAAGTTAGAACTCCAGGCAGTAAAGTTCACGATAACCCTGAATCCCACAACCTTTAACTCAAGATGGGCTTAAGTGCTTGTGGCAAAAGATATGGACCCGTCCCAATATTTGGGCATAGGCCATAGTCCAAATTAATACTTCCGGGCCATGTTGTGGGCTGAGTCAGAATCTAGGCCATGGATGTTTACATAATAAATCGGTCCAGCCAACATCCACTCCTGGCCAGTTCCATTGCTAACGTTTGGTGTATTCTGTAGTCTGTAGATGAATGCGGTAGACAAAAATGCAGGCTTGGGAAACATCCGCATTAGTACCTAGGGACTAGAGTTTCATATTTCTTCTCTGTAAATAAGGTTCTGTTTTTCTTATTTTACTTTTTCCTTTTAGCCTTTATTGAATATATTGTTTTATCATACTTTGGCAGGACATTATTTATTGATTGAAATGCTATTAGACAAAATCGAAGAAACAGCGACTCAGACAGGCTCTGAAGGACGAATAATCAACGTTTCTTCCGTAATTCACAGCTGGGTGAGGCGAGATGAATTCTGCTTCAATGATATGCTGAATCCCAATAAGTAATTTTCTTATTTCAATCTTTCCTTACAAAGAACCAAAGAAACAAATAAGGGAGCGTTCTTTTTATGGATTTTGAGAGGGGGAAGTTGGTTAATGGGATTTTTGTTTCCATTGGTCAAGAATCCCATATTTTTTTTTTCAGCTTTATGTGGGGACCAGGGAAAGTTTACTTTCATGAGTATCACTTACCCAGGAAAGTGATGCCCATCTCCTAAGTGGGTAAATAACTTCCTCACATAGGGGGAAAGTAGTCAACACTTGAATGAGACAAAAAATGCCCCTTTTAATAATAGATTACTATGGCTAAAATGGTCATTGCCTTATTTATCTGGGAAATAAAAGAGCATGGGTAAATGCACTTACCCGGGTAAGTGTTTCCTAGGAAAAACTAACCCAAATAATTGCTTTTACGCGAGTAAGTAACTTACCGAAAAGCAAATGGGGCCTAAAAGTTAGAAAAAAGTGAAAGGCCGTTTCATTCCTTCCACCATATTTACAGCCAATATATCATCTCCCAAGTCTCCATTACAAGCAGCCAAAGAAGTTGTCAACTGAGCCACAACTGATTAGTGATCCAACTAGTTACTTGATCACGAATTCCTTTGGATAATCAGACCAAAGTTTTCATGGTATGGTAGTGAGAAAAGGAGCAAAAGGTCTACGTCATTTCAAGTTGCACACACACTCTTTTAGGTTATAACTGAAGAAACAAGGCTCAGTTTGGGAAGAGTATTGTATTTGCAGTGTACATATTTGTGTTTTCACTGTTCCCAAATTGTAAAAAATATAAATACAAATATGTACAGTGCAAATACATACAAAATAATACAAAATATAAGGTCTTGCAGTTTATATATTTGTATTTGTACTCCTTCCGAAAGGTGTGATGTAGTGTGATCTGACAGCTCCCACGTGTTTGATGACTCAGACACCAAATTGGATGCTTGCCTTGTCGATGGCCGAGCTGAATTGGGCCAAACTAGGCTGGCTGAGCTGTGATGTTACTGCAATAGAAAGAGAGAGAGAGAGAGAGAGAGAGAAGGCCTGGGTTATTTGTACCCGGGGTGGGCACTCTAATTCTTAAGTCAGCAAGATATTCTTAAGAGTTCTTGAAGATCTAGAGTATGAGAACTTAATCGCACGTACCACTTTAAGTAGAAATAAGACCTTTATATAGGCGTGAGTGTTCAGAGACCTCTTACAACGGGTCTCATGTTCTCGTAGAGTCATTTCTATTAAGTCAAAAAAATAATGACGACGATTACGTAATCTGCATGGAGATTGAGGCCCGCCTGATTAATTCAGGTGCGTGCAGTGCAGGTAGGCTGGCCTAACGATCAACTCATCAATGCTCCAGAGATCTCAGACTTGTAATAGATCTATGTGGCAAGCCAATGAGCATGCCTTGTAGGTCACTTGTACTTTTCGTAGCTCAGCCAGTTTGGGAGGTCGCCCCAAGTTCAAAGCCCTATTAACTAGACCAATCCGAGGTATTCTAGGTCGATCTATGCAAGGTGATACAAGTTGACTTGTCAAGGTGATTCACTTACTCAGCGCCAAAGTGCCTTCTTGGATGCCATGTGTCATGATATTATTCAGAAGACCAAATTTCCCCTCATCAAGATGCAAATAGAACTGCAATCATCATATAATACAAGGTGCAATTTACACAATCCAAATCTCCTACCCACAAAAACCCTATCCACACCCATAGGACATTACAGCTGTACATGGAGAACATCTTCTCCATGAATGGTAACATATAAAGACAGGAAATGTTCTTGATGTGCAGATGCAGTGTTAAGTGGGTAGATCCAAACACCATTTTGCAACAACATAAAGTATAAGATCCAAGGCAGTTTCTCCGTTACTGCAGGACTACACCCCAAGGTGGAAAATTTTGGCTGTCTACATTTGACAGCCTAGGAATTTAGCAAGGCACTCCGTAGATGATACGTTAGTACATACGAACTCCATGCAACAACAGTGCTAGTGTATGGATTTATATGTCACGAGGAGACAGCCTGTGGAAGAAGGGGCTGTCAAACTTTCTAGCAACTCAAAACAAGGCCTGTAGCCAACGACCTAGAAGTTGTCATGATCATTTGGTATTGCTCAAACCTGGTGCTTGTATGTTTATGCAGTTTCAATGGAACACGGGCATACGCTCAATCAAAATTGGCTAATATATTGCATGTAAAGGAAATGGCTAACAAGCTCAAGGTAAACTATACATATAGTCCTCGTTATTCTTTCCGTGTTTTGATGACACAAATCAAATGCATCTCCTCTCTTTTACAGGCAAGGAATTCGAGAGTAACTATTAACGCAGTCCACCCAGGAATAGTGAAGACTGGGATTATGAGCGATCATAAGGGCTTTATCACAGGTATGAGTCGTTTGACAAAAGGGAAGTATAGTTTGGGGCTAAAGCTCACAACTAAGGGGATATTTGGTATCAGCGCCATAAGGCACCACATGCGCCAAGCGTCATTAAAAAAAACATCATTTTTGGTGTTTTTTGATAAACAGTTCTCACGTATATCAAGAAAAACATTTATCTGCTAAATGGCTCAACCAAACAATAAATTCGGTTTCTGATTAACGCCTACATGGCCTGAACTGGCACCATTGATTTGAAAAGCACCATCTAAGTTGTGGGGGTTTAAATTTAGAGACCATGCATTAAATCAAGAAAACGCACAAAAGGCATAAATAAAGGAAAGGAAAATTGAACTAATTTATTCACTTCAATTGGTGAGACCATTGAAAAGTGACCATATTTTAGCATCTGAATCAATTGCATCAATCGACAGTTGCTATCCCATCATAGAAATTACATAAAGATAGAAGTAATACCACCCTCGACAAGAAATTGATTTCTTCAATAATTTAAAGCACAGGGAGGGGGGGAGGGGTGTACTATTCTGTTATATGATTAGACATTAGTGTTTACAGGGATTCTCCTCTAGTTTTCTACTTAAACCAGAGATACAATTAAGCAACCAAATATCTGAATTTTTCAACATTTTCTTTCACAGATTTAATCTTCTTTCTTGCATCAAAGTTGCTAAAGACAACATCTCAGGTTTGTTCCAGGCCATGTAATTTGCATAAAATTGCCTATTCTCCTTCAAAGATCCATGTTCTAAACTAATTTCAATTTTTTTCTCCTTTAATTTTTATACAGGGCGCATCAACAACATGCTATGTTGCTCTGAGCCAACAAATAAATGGAGTGAATGGGAAATATTTTATAGACTGTAATGAGAGTCACTGTTCAAGTCTTGCAAATGATGAGTCTGAAGCAAAAAAACTTTGGGAGCAAACCCATGAATTTATCCACAGCATATTATGCCAATTGACAATCTAAGATGGTTCTCTTCAAACACAATTCACAGATGTAACGTATTTGCATAATGCATATTCATGTAGTCAGACATGTATATTGGCTTAAGCAATACAAGAACTGTATCATTGACATCAGACTAGGTATCGGCCAACACAATAATGTAAAAGTGAACGGAGTAATAAAAATAACATCAATAAATAGTAAGTTTTGACACAACTCACAAGTATTATGGAAACCTGCAAGAAGACCCAAGGCAATACTCACCATTGTGCAGGAAGATATGTAGCAAGTTGTACAAGGGCAAGATACACTATTCAACAGCTATAGTTTACAATGCAAATCATGGTAAATCAAAGCAATTTGGTGGTCAAAACTGAATGGTTTCCAAATTCAGGTAAATGAAGATAACTTTCATAACTTTTTTGATCAATAAAAGAATTAACGGATTGTAAAGGCATCCCATCTCCCAACAGCCCTGGGAGCAACGGGCAGAAAGATAACATCCCAAGGCACCTGGCCCTGGTAAACCCCAATCTAAATCAGACATTCAGACTTATTGGCCTTCATTGTATTTAAGCCATCAGCTTAACTATAAGCAGTCTTGGGGATCCATCTGAATGAGCAGTTCAGATTGGATGATGAGTTTTTGAGTTTGTTTTAACTCCTTTTAACTCTCAAGTATCTAAGAGACATCTCAGAAGGAGATTGCAGCCAACCCTTGCTGGACCATAGTAAGCTAATCAAATATTACCATTATGATCTCTAAACACCTGTCCAACACCCTACTGACCTGGGTTCCATAGGGAACTACCATCAAAGTTTAGTTCCACCAAAGCCAGAGATAGCGCTATTCAAGAAACAAAGGTTACATGTATTATGGGATAAAAACTAGCCACCATAAGCTGCCCTCTCATTATGTAATCAACCAATACCCACATTCATCTAGAGGATCAAAGATGATGACATTCTCTAAGCAGCAGAAGAGAAAGTGTTGATGAATTGAATCTTTTCCTTTTTATTTTTGTTTGTGATAGCTTGGATAATTAATGTTACACTTTTCTCTCTGAGATGTCCCTCCTCTTCGATGTGTCCATGTTCTCCATAGTACCTAAATCCACTGACAGTTGATGTAGCATGTGCAACTTCAACTATTCAAGTAAAAAACAAAATCTGGAGCTAACTTCAAACCAAGGGAAATGGTGCTATTCGTTAAATTATGGTATTGAAACTAGTATCCTTACATTTCATACATGGACACCTTGATATAGGAAAGTACACAGCAAGGTCAGATAGCCTTACCGACATGGTTAAGTCCTAATGTTAGATGGGTAGCAATCTCTGGTTCTAGCTCCTCCAGTCAGATCACAGAAGTTCCTTCCACTCTTAACTTCAGCATATATCGCTAAAAATAATAAATAGGGTCTTGTGCTTCCAATTCGAGAGCCATGCTATCATCAGTCAGGAGTTTCAGCTAGATAAGCAAATTAGAGCATGGGGCACATGACTGATCTCAGGAGCAAAGTCTAATTTCCGGTAAAAAGATGAACCCTACTCCATTACTTATTTCTTGACCTGCCATATAAAAGAGTTGTCTTAAAGCACTAACAATATATATATATCCTTTGTTGTCTTACATTAAAATGAATAAATTCTTTAGCAATTATAATATAGCCTCAAAAAGGGAAAAAAGAGAATTTGTAGCCTCTAGCAAAAGAGATATTACAATGTCAGGAAGAGGTCATTTAACAGATAAAAGAATATTGAATAGAATTGTTAAGACCGCTGAAACAGAACAGAAGACAGTTAGTCAGCTTTACAAGAGGAGGCCACATCAGCACAACAGCTCAGCTAACTAACCGTCCACTTGCAGCGGTTTTAATAGAAAGGAATTAAAGAATGCAAGAAAGAAGGAGCTCTGTAAAACAGTATAAATAGTCAGACACGGGAAATAAGGGAATCAATCTTTTGGCATCTCTCTCTCTCTCTCTCTCTCTCTCTCTCTCTCTCTCTCTCTCTCTCTCTCTCTCTCTCTCTCTCTCTACTTTGAGGAGGGGAGGGGGGTCTCGGAGTATATCTGGTAGGTACAACGATAGGTACATACAAGATAAACACCTATGCATAGCATTCTTGAAGCCTCGGTCCTCCATCAACATAACAGTCATCAAGTTCTTTTTGTTGAGGACCTTCATGATCTCTTAACCTTTTTGTATCTTACCAAAGTTCTTGCATAACCCATATTCTATACTAAGTTGAAAACTCACACAAAGATAACTTTGAAGAATCAAAGCAGAGGTGTTGTATGAGTTTGAGGCATTGGACCTCCAATTTCTAACCAGAACTTTTGTCCATCCACTTATATTGGCTTAGTTTTTCTGGTTAGATTTTTTACACTAGAGGGGAAAAGTAAATTAGTTGTTAACTATGTCTTGATAGGTTACCTTAAAACGAGGGGACCGACGGAGAGATGATGCAGATGCAGGAGAAAGAATTGTTGATTTGTCAACTCGCCTGTGGTTAATTTTTTTGGAAGGTCTGTTGGACTCTCCGTTTAAGACTTTCAGCTCACTTTGTGAAGCATTTCCAAGGGAGTCACTTTTACTGTCAGATGAGATTGATAAAGCTGGAGCAGATACAGAGATTGTGGATGACTCTGGATGGACAGAAGTGGACAGAGGCAACACTCCTGGTGAAGCACAAATGAAATGAAGAGCATATTTTAGAAAATAACAGGAATATACACATCAATTAAATATGAAATAGGATAGCACAATAGACGTTTATTAACTCATTCAACTAATATCAGCAATGGTATCAATAAACATGACCCAAAAGGTTGCATCAATTTTAACATAATAGATGCACTTCACATTTATGAGGAGATTCTAAGAGCAGACATCACATGGGTGAGAGTCAGGACACAACTACAAAATGGGCCATAGGCAGAAAGGATGGAAGCAACAAGGGACAAGAGGCAAAGAATAGTACCTTGTACTGCAGCTGCTTGAAACCTCTCTCTCATGATCCTCACAAACTTGAACAAACCATTTGTTTGGTTCAATTCTTGGATCAATTCCTTGGTACCATCCAAATGAGGATCACAATCTAGCACTAAGGATTATCAGGAAAATTAACTAGAATGTTAGGCACATGTCAATTTATCTGTTCAACTATAGATGGGTCAGGTAAACAGTAATTTTACATATTGCTCATAATCATAGATATAATAGCATTTATTACTTACAAGTGTAAGTATCATCTGCATGCCGAATGGTGAAAGAATACTCTTCAGTTGGATCATTCAAGTTAATCTTACTGAATATAAATTTTACTCCTAAACAAGCAAAGCAATGTACTTGTTTACAAAAGGAACATACAAATTGAGTTGTATCAAAAGGAAGATAGCTGTGATATGTGAAGTTACCACGTCCTCCTTCAATCCGGAAGCCAAGGACCCTATTGTACCACGAAATGGCTTCTTCTATGTCTCCTCTGTTTTTGGTCTCCTGGTCATCCTTTTCTTTGAGTGTTGCTAAAGTTTTCAAATATCAATTAAAAAAAAAAGACAAAAGAAAATAATAAGAGAAAGAAAGAAAATGGATTTGAGAACTAAGGTACAAAGACAAAAATATATTTCATATGAGCAGTGGAGATTCTCAACAATGAAAATCATTACCCATTAAATAAGGGGGGAAACAAACCAGAGTATGGATTCAAGATGGAAAATGGTGTAAGGGCCAAACAGCACAATGAAGAAATTACCCTTACACTGACATATTTTCTTGGACTTGCACATTGTACAAAATACAGATATTTGTATTCGGTAAAAGGCATGATAACTAATAAAAAAGACAAACGATTGTACAAAATACTCATATGAAACTTCATATGGTAAAATACAGATATTTGGAATATTCAAGAAACTTCATATGGTAAAATTCTTAGAGTAAGATTTGTCATTTACTTCATAAGAAATCCTTACTCTTCAGAGATCAACTCGAATACTCTAATAGAAGGATTCTCCAAAGAAACAATTGCCATGTATCAATGTTGCATAAGAGAAATATCAACTACTCATAGGAGTGTCATAAGATAGTCAATATGAACATGTGTTGTACATCAAGGCTAATGATGAGTTACTTATAATAATGCTAATGGACAATAATACAAGATCTGATTTTCCTTTAAAATCACTTAAGGTCTAAGCAGGCAAGTCTTCAAAGTTCTAGTGGAAAACACAGCAAAATATAAGCTCGTTACTGATAGATGTGCATATAGGTTTATGTTTCATTCCTTCTACATCAAAGTAATCTTGAGGTGTTTACTATAAGGCTAATGGCCAATAGTTTGGGATTTGATTTTCATTTTGAAGAAAGGAGAATAAGATGATGCTAATTAGAAGAAAAGTAATTCCTTCAATTGGATAACCTCAGATAAGAGCTTGCAACAACACTGGAATGAGCATGCAAAATTTTAGTATTGATCAAAGCAAAAGGCCAGCTAGCATTTAAAAAAAAGTGGGAAAAATGAGAGCCTACCAACCGATTGTTGAGAAATTATTGATGCATATTCATCCTTCCTGGCCTTCTGATTATGCACTGTCTTTCTAAGCTCTTCTAGTCTAGCTTTTGTAGCAGAAATGGAATCAAGTATGGCCATACGCTTGGCCTCCTTACGGGTTTTCACTATAAATGCAATGGATAAGAAACAATCTGTTAGTGAATAAAACATTTCCACTTAAAAGATCACTTGTAGCACCATATATATCACTAAAACTATTATATTTACTCTGAAAACAGAAAAAGAAAAAAAAAACCAAAGGTTTACATGGAAAGTCTTGATGTTCAAAACAATAAATGCCAAACAAGGAAATATATTGGCAGAATTTTACAAAGGATAAGTTATCATACTTTTATAAATTAAATAAATAAACAGATTATGGACTCAACCAGGCAATACTAAACTTTTAGAGTCAAAAAAGAAGGGAAGAAAAATAGCCACTTCCAAAGAAGCAAGCCAAATAACAAGCCACAACAACATCCTTGACCAATACTTCACATATGCAATATTCTGAACTGCATTATTAAAGTGCATTTGTCTGCTCCTTCACTACAAAGGTATGGAACCACTTTTTTTTTTGGACTACTTGACCTTCTCCCTCAGATATTGTTGGACTGTTTTCTACTTAGTGCACTCCTATTAACACCACAAGCAGGGAGCGTCTTTGGCATTGCACTAGAGCAGCAAGCAACCAGCAGTGGTTCTTTGGGGTGTTTGGTCTGATCATAATTCCAGGATATTTGAGAACAAGAAGCAAATATTATTGTTGACCTATACATAATGCAAGTGATCCATTGTGTAGCAACTATGGAAGAATGCAAAGGGATCACAGTTGGTTCAATCTTCCAGGAATGATCTATGATGACAATTGGCAAGCCACTCTAATCAAAGATAGGCAGCACCTAAATCCTTGGACATGCCTGAAAGAGGAGAAATAAAACTGAAATTTTATTGTAATTCTCTTGGCAATCCAGGATAATCTAGGAAGAAAGCAGGGTTAGAGACCATGGAGGGAAATTTCAAATGAGCTCAGGGCCATTGGAAAGTGGAAATTGCAGTGTTTTAAAAGTGCAAGGGCCAGTTTGCGCCCGGGGTGCATGGTGCATAGGCGTGCCTTTTAAATCATCGGGAAATTGTTTACAAGCTGAGCTTGTTGCACTTTTTCAAGTGTTGAAATTAACTGTCAATGTTAGATGGAACAGATGTTTATACAAGGAGACTGTCATATGGAAGTTGGTCGGTTTCCTTCAAGGGTAGATAAGCCTAGGTTGCTAATATTTATGATTAGGGAAGTTAGAGCTTTAGTATCCACCTTGAACTTCCTATTCGGGAGGATCTTAAGGTCAGCAAACAGTTTGGTTAACAATTTAGGAAGAATAGATGTGAACAAAAAAGCCTTAGAATGGGGAATGCCATTCACAGGGATAAGTCTCTAGCAGCTCCATTTTTTCAATTCATGTACTGGTAATGACAGCCAATGGCTGTTCTATACTTAATGCCTCTATCTCTCTAAAGTCTGCTGGAGGGTGGAGTTGTATTTCTTGTTTCTGATTAGTAAACTTATTTCTTGGTACCAACCAAAAAAAGAATGCATTTTCCTGTTGCTTCTTTAAGGACTCCAATACACGAAATGGCTTACATAATCTTCAACATAAGTAACTGATATGCTAATTAATTTGCTGGTAATTCATACAAAACATATACACATAGAAAAGAAAAGACTACAGATAAAAGAATTTTTAATTTGTCACTTCATTAATGTGCCATACCCCAGCAATAGATAAAACAGAATGATTCTACTAATTCAATTAAATTATCTACAATGATGTTTCAGTGATAACTCATGACCCTAAATGTTGTAAGAACACCTCCAGTGAGGCAGGTAAAACAATATGCTTATGTAAGGAGGATAAAGAAGGAAGAGTGGAGCTAAAGATTGCATTGACAGAAATGCGCTAGTCCAAACTAATTCACGTAGTTTTCCCAGAGAGGTGTCACGGGGGCCGGGCCTACCTACCTTCCCTTGCTCGTAAAGCTTCGATGGATGGGCTCTATGTACAATAAAAAAGTTCTGGTAACAGCAAACTACCATCTGTCAGACATACCTGCCAGAGCTTTAACCAAATCATCCTCCAGTTCTCTCAGCTCAGTTTTAAGCTTGCCAAGTTTTACTGCAAAAAAAAAAATGATAGATAAACAAGCATAATTACTATACTTGATAAACGAAGCACACTGGTACTTGGCGGTATAAAATCTCCATTTCATTTACCAAGTAGATTTAAGCAATTACTACAGAACTTCCAAGAAAAAGAACACTTACAGAATTGTTTTCCCCTAAAATGCTAAAGAATGCAAACCACCGAAATTCCTAGTATGCAACAATAGGAACCCCTGGTAGGGAAAACTAGACTGCAACCTTAAAGTAAACACTTGCAATGAATTTTCGCTCTCATAAAAGCAAGGCGACTTTTTTTTCCCCTTTCAAATGTTATTCGCGTTTGTAAGCAGTTTAGTGGTGGTAATTTCATCAGTTAAATGTACCTGAACTTCACGAGAATTACCACGGATCAACGTAATCTAATTTAAACCCTAAGATAAAAGAAAGTTCATTCGAATGAAACAAAAGATAATTCTAGTAATAACGGGATCGCGAAATAAACCCTCGGACCTTCAGGATACCCTGCAATTACTAAACGTGATCAAAATTGCAACTTAAAAAACCTAATTCCGACATTCGGCGTCTAAAAGAGAAAACTATCACGGAACTGAAATCCCTAGAACAATCTTACCTTGATTTTCAGTTGTTTCTTTTGCCCTGAGCTTGATCGACTGCGAAATATTTCGAAAAGAAATCATGGCGGAGTCCATTCTCTTCTGCTGAATAGAAATCTCCCTGTCGCAGACTAATCGTACTTCCTCCATTTTCCTCAGTATCGAATCCTCAGCTCTTCTCTCCATTTGCCTTCAAGAGAAAGGTAGCGTGCGGTTGTTTTATTTTGAAATGTTTCAGAGTTTATTTAGCCCGCCATTTGCAGGAGAGGGCGTCCAAATTCTGACGAAGTAGTGACGATGGTGGGTCCTTTGCTCGGTTTCCATCATTTTTTCGGGCGTGCTGGCGCCTTGGCGGGCATATTAAATTATCTTTTAGGCTGTGTTTGGTTTCGTAGGGAAAGGAAATGAAGGAAAACAAGCACAAAACTCGTATGTTCCTTTTAACCAAATATAGCCTTAGGCTCACTTTTGAAAGAATATAAATACAAATATATAAGGTGCAAATACAAGGTAAATACAAGATTCAAGATTGTTCTATACATATTTGTAATTTGCATTCTATTTTATGGTGTGCAATCCGGTCGGTCCTATCTGTCAACGGCTTTGCCTCTGAACGGAGCGACAAGGAACCTGAAATGGAGAAGATGAGGGAACTCCGGAGGGAACCCGATGAGATTGCTCCGAAGCTCAAGTTAGTATTCTCTCAAAGGTAAGATAAAACCAGATGGCACAAAGTTCACATACCTCGTTCTTGGGGGGTAGGGAGCCTTTTATAATCACCTCCCGCACTCACTCCTAAGCTTTTGTCAGGTCGGGTATGATTATCCCTACACTCTTGCTAGTTCGGGTGTCATCACCTCTACTAGGACAGCACCGCCACTGCTCTCTTTGTCGAAGCTGTCTCTGCAACTAGAGATGGCGGTAGCAGGTGGCGGTGGCAGGTGGCAGTTGGAGTGTGGCTGTCAAGCATCAGATCCCAAGTCAGTCAGGTGCACCGCCCCTGGGTACGGACCTCCTCGATGTCAGGCGTGGTACGGTTGTTCAGTTTGGCATCCTGGGGGCGAAGTGCTAGAGTGGTGAGCGAGGTGAAGTCTTGAGTTCGGATAGAGGTGTGTCCCGAATTGCCATGGGGCAGGCTAGTTTGGGTCATTGCCCTTTGTGCTTGCAAGGCTCGGGGCTTAAGGGAGAGCTTGGGCTCCTTACGGGGAGTTTGGGCTCCTTGTAGGGAGTCCGGACCACTAGTTCCTTTTCGGAGCTCGCATCTCGGGCGTGCTATCGTGTCGAGCTGTTGCCTTCGCCATGTGTCAAGTGATTACAAGGTCGGGCCAAATCTTCCTTCATCAATTGCCCCCCACTCCTCGTGTTTAAGGGACTTGCCTTGGCGCGAGGAGTTCGCGAGGTGGCAAGTGGATTTGCCCCGTACTTCGAACTATTTTTTACTGATAGCGTGAGGAGTTAGTCCGGATTTCTCGGGTTTCTCAAGCGCCAAAGAGACGGGAAGCGCGATAATCTGTCTAAAAATGCTGACAAACGTGGCGGCGCGCGCTTATTTTAAATTTCAAAAAAGCGAGCCGCTGGGAGACGTGACAGTGGGTCTTTTCAAATTTGAAAATATGCGCCGCTGTTGCTTTTAATGCGAGGAGACGTGCGCTGGTGTTCTACCAGTTTCAAAAAGACATGCGCCAGCGTTCTATCAATTTCAAAAAGACCTGCGCCAATCACATCTCGGTCTAAGGGGACGTATGGTCAGCGCGACTGCGGGCCATCGGATTGGCTTTGATTTGCGATGTTGGTTCTCAGTCACTGTGGGTATAAATAATGGGGGACCCCAGTTGCTTTTGTCACTTCTGCGCTTTGCTTCTTGAGCTCGTGTCCAAGTTTCAGCTTGTGTCCAAGCTTTTAGTTCGCATTCAAGGTTTTTTGCTCGTGTTTCAGTTCCCGTAGTCTGTTCAAGCCTTTTTCCGGGTGAGTACTTTCCTGGAATCCATCTTTTCTCCCCGATGTCTAGCTCGGATAGCTCAAATGGTTCTTCAAGTGGGTCAGATGCAAGTTCTACGAACCGAATTGCATCCCCTGGTGATCCTAGCGAACCGGAGGTAGAGCTCGAGGAAGAGTCCAAACCCGTAGGCCGAGTCACCTCGGGTAGTTTGGCATCCACCTCTCGTCGAGGTCGGACTTTAGACAAGTTTGGTCCCTCGACCATGACGCCTAAGGGGCTCCAATCCCTTATTACCTATTACAACTTGCCTAGGGAGTACGCCTACTTTATACCTTCGGGTAGCTTTCCTTGGGAACACGGTCCTGAAGAGATCGTGATATTCCGGGAGTAGCTCGTTGCGGGGCTGCGACTGCCTTTCCACCCCCTTCTTGTCGAGGTCATGAACCACTTCGATGTTACTATCGGTCAGCTTCACCCGAACTCCATTCATAACTTGGTGGGGACAATCTCCTTATTTTGCGAACAGGGCTTTCCTTTAGACTTTGAGATATTCTCTTCTATTTTAATGCTTAAGAAGCAAGCGGGTCCCCTTCCCGGGCGTAGGCGGGCGTATTACATGTCTTCTCACCCGGGTTTTAAGATCTTACATGAACTTCCCAACAAGGTCCCGATGTGGAAGCGGGACTACTTCGGGGTGCAAAGTGTACTAGGGTGGCCGTTTCAGACCGGGTGGGGGATGGCCACCCCTGACTCCGGTGTTACGCTTGATAAAGAGACGGTGAAGGGCCTTTGACAATGGGCACGGCTTGGGCTAAAATGCCATCAGTATCTGACGGAGGCCAAGCTCATTGCAGCTGGCCTGAGTTCAAGTAGGTTCTTTGCTCAGAGGTTTCTTGTTTTGCTTTGTTATTTTGTTTTTTCTGATGCCGAACTCTTTTTTGCAGGTGTGATGGACTCGGAAATGACTCATGGTGGGCACCTGTTTCAAGGCATGAAGAGGAGGAAGCGAGTCGCCAAGCGAACTCGTGACGAGTTGCCCCAAGATGCGGAGCCCGAGGTACCAGGCTACCCATCAGAGGATCTGCCCAGGGAGCCCGAGGTTACTTACATGGGGACTCCCGCCTACTCTGGTGCTCCCACTTACTCCGGTGCTCCCACTTACTCTGGGTCCGCTTATACGCGAGCTGGGCCCTCAGGCTTGGGAGCCCAAGGGGAATTCAAGAGTGTGTTATCACCGAACTATGCTCTTTAGAAGAGTAGAAAGGCCACCTTCCTTGAGGAGGTCGCGGCGTGGACCGATCTTTGATTGAACTAGGTGGCCTGTCGTGCTGCCACTCATGTCATAGTGGTGAGTCAGATTTCTTGTCGGGCTTCTTTGCTTTTATCCCTCTCATTGTCGTTCTTTTAATCACTTGTTCTTTCCTTTTGGTAGGTGAACTCTTCTATCCATGCTTTGGCAGCCCAGGTGGAGAGGAGCTCGAGGCAAGCGCGAGCTGCCGAAGAGGCTTTCCGTGCTGCCGAGGCAACTTCCCGAGCTACTGAGGTGGCTGCTCGCGTTGCACAGACCAGGTAGGCAAGGTCTTAGAGAGATGCCGAGGCCATGGGAATTGTTGTGAAGCATATTGCGGACCTGAGGCTGGATTTGTAGCATCGGGTTGAATACCTTCAAGAGGACATTAGGGAGAGGACACGGATATTTTCCCAAGGCATTGAGGACGCTAAGAAGTAGGTCGTCGATGAATATATCACCTCGTCGTGCTTCGATGACTTGATGGTGGATTCGTACAGAAAGAGCTTTAAACTAAGTCGGTGGATGATCCAGAATACATACCCCGAGCTTGATATTAGTGCGATATCCACTTTGCACATCACTCAGGAGATGGGCGACACTGCTGATGGTGAGCCGGACTCTGAGGGCGAGGCAGGACCTTCGGGTGTTGTTGAAGTGACTTCTAATGAAGAATAAGTACCTCCGGGCCTGCGAGCTCAATATATATATATATATATATATATATTTTTTTTTTTTTGAAATGTACAATCTTATTTTGAAATGAAATGAATCTTTTGGTTAAGTGTTGGTTGTTCTTTCTCCCAAACTGATCGTATTTTCCGAACTGATCATATGCTCGATCTGTTTCTTGCCTGGGTTACTACACTCGCACGACCTGTTTTGATGTTTAATACTTAAGTCTCCGCTTCGCCTGAGCCTTTGGCTGACACTTTTCTTTACTTGCCTATGCCGAGGTTCCTTTGTTAGCTTGGCATCCTAGCCCTTTGGCTTTGGTAGCGATTCCGTCCACTTCGCTTGGCGGTTTATAAGTAGTATCGCCTTAAGTTGATGATGTTCCATGCTTAGGGTACTTGTTTGCCCTTTAAGGTTTCGAGCTCGTATGCCCCCCTGAGCGCTCTCTTTACTCTGTAGGGCCCTTCCCAATTTGGTCCAAGTTTGCCCACACCGGGTTCGGGCACCATGATTTTACGGAGAACCAGGTCACCGATGCGGAAGCTCCGCTTCTTTACTCTGGCATTGTAGTACCGAGCTACTTTTTGATGGTAGGCCGCTGTTCGGATGTGCACGAGGTCTCTTACCTTATCTAGTAGATCGAGGTTGGTACGTAACTCGTCTCCGTTTGTTAGATTGTCAGATGTTTCTAGTCGCACTGTAGGTATTTTGATTTCCGCTGGGATTACCGCTTTAGTGCCGTAGGTGAGGTAAAAGGAGGTCTCTCCCATGACGGTTTTTTTCATAGTTTGGTGAGCCCATAGAACACTTGGTAGCTCATCCACCCACAACCCTTTAGCTCGGTCTAGTTGTGCTTTCAGTCCGCGTAGGATGGCTCTGTTCATTACTTCTGTCTGATCGTTTGCTTGTGGGTGTGCGACCGATGTGAAGTTCTGACGAATTCCCATATCTTAGCACCACTCTTAGAACTTGATATCCTCGAACTACTTGCCATTGTCAGAGATCAGTACCCGAGGTAGCCCAAAGCGACATACTATGTTCTTCCAAAAGAAGTTTTGTATGTTTCGGGCTGTAACTGTTGCCAGAGATTCAGCTTCTATCCATTTTGTGAAGTAATCTATTGCCACCACTATGAACTTTCTCCCACCTATGGCTGGCGGGAATGGCCCCAGGAGGTCGATGCCCCATTGCGCAAAGGGCCATGGACTGGTGAGGTACTTGAGGTCGGCAGTAGGCTGATGGTGGATATTGGCATGCTTTTGACACTTGTCGCATTTTCTGACGAGCTCGACGGCTTCTGCCTTCATCGTTGGCCAGTAGTACCCTTGTCGAAGTGCCTTTTGAGTGAGGGCACTGCCTCCCAAGTGTTCGCCGCACAGACCTTCATGAGTGTTGCAGAGCACGAGCTCGGCTTCGGTAAGTCGCAAGCAACGCAGGTAGGGCAGCGTGTAGGACCGTCGGTACAACCGTTCGTCTATTATGACGTATTTGGCTACCTGGCACTGCATCCTCTTGGATGCATTGTGGTCTGCAGGGAGGGTTTCATCTAGCAAGAAGCTCGTGAGTGGGTCGATCCAGCTCGGCTTTGCTTCAAGGACGGGAGCGACCTCCTCTGCCACACCGAGAATGCTAGGCTGAGGTTAGTCCTCTATGTACACGGTTCTCATGGTGTTGTGACTCATGCTAGCTAACCGGGACAGGGCGTCAGCCTCAGTGTTCTCTGACCTCGGTATTTGCCTGATGAAGTGTGACTGGAAGTTAAGTAGAGCCTCTTTTACTTTTGCTAAGTAGGCGATCATAGTCAGCTCACGCGCTTCGTATTCGCCCGTAACTTGGTTAACTACAAGTTGGGAATCGCTGCAGATAACTATGTGCTTTGCCCTTACTCTTTGCGCTAGGTTCAGTTCGGCTATCAGTGCCTCGTACTCTGCCTCATTGTTGGATGCCGCAAACTCAAAGCGTAGTGTGTATTCCAGTTTCGTGCCACCTGGGCCGCGTAGTACTATTCCAGCCCCACTGCCCTATTGGTTCGAGGAGCCATCTACGTGAAGGATCCAGGGCTATTCATCCCAATTCGCATTTGTCCTAATCCGAAGATATGCCACATTGGCTGCTACTTCACAGGGTTCAGACTCTGTTGGCTTGGGAGCACCGTGCTCACCAGAACTGGGGATCTCGGGCTCGACCGGCCTGGGGACTTCGGGGCTGAACGTACATTCGGCAATAAAATCTGCTACGGCTTGGGCCTTAATAGCAGTTTGTGGCTTGTACTGAAGGTCGTACTCGTTGAGTTCGATGGACCATTTTGTCAGCCGACCAAAAATCTCGGGCTTGAGTAAGACTTGCCTCAGAGGTTTGTCAGTCAAGACGATGACAGTGTGAGCCTGAAAGTACGGGAGGAGTTTTTGAGCTGCTACTACTAATGCGTATGCTATCTTTTCTATCTACGGGTACCTTGTCTCGGCTCCCTACAAAATTTTACTAACATAATAGATGGGTCGTTGGACCCGATTTACCTCTTTTACTAGTACTGAACTGACCACCTTGTCGCTTGCCGAGAGGTACAGTTCCAAGACTTCGCCCTCCTCGGGCCGGGCTAAGGTCGTTACACTAGCGAGGTAAACTTTTAGCTCATCGAACGTGAGCTGGCATTCTTGGGTCCACTCGAACCCTTTGCCTTTGATTGCTTTAAAGAAAGGCAGGCAACGGTCTGTCGATTTGGACATGAAGCGGCTCAGAGCAGCTACACGGCCGTTTAGCTTTTGAACCTCTTTTACTTTTCTGGGTGGTCTCGTATCTAGGATGACCTTTATTTTGTCCGGGTTGGCTTCAATACCGCGTTGGTTGACAATGTACCCTAGGAACTTATCAGAGGTGACACCGAAGATGCACTTGTTTGGGTTCAGTTTCATGCTAAATTGACGCAGAATTTGGAAGACAGAATCTAAGTCTTGTATTAGTTCCTGTGAAAATTGCGTCTTGACGACCATGTCGTCTACATAACATTCTATTTTTGTGCCAATTAAGGGCCGGAACAACTTATTTACAAGTCTCTGGAAGATCGCCCCAGCATTCTTCAGTCTGAAGGGCATGACCTTGTAGCAGTACAGGCCGAACTCCGTTATGAAGTTGGTTTTTTCCTCATCGGACTGGTCCATCCTGATTTGGTTGTAGCCTGAGTAGGCATCCAAGAAGCTTATCCGCTCATGTCCCGAGTTCGCGTCCACTAGGTGGTCAATTCTGGGGAGGGGAAAGCAATCTTTTGGGCAAGCTCGGTTTAGGTCGGTGTAGTCAACGCACAAGTGCCACTTTCCGTTTGCCTTTTTCACCAGTACTAGGTTGGCTACCTAGTTTGGGTAATGAACTTCCGCTATGAAGTCTACTGCGAGGAGCTTTTCGACCACCCTCCAGCGTTCTGGGGCTAAGTTGTGTTTCTTCTGTCTAATGGGTCTGACTACAGGGTTAGTGTTAAGTTTGTGAGTTATAAGGCTGGGGTCAATACCAGACATATCGACCGCGGACCATGCAAAAATATCTAAATTTTAAAGTAAGAAACTCACTAGTTCAGTTCATAGAGGTTCCTTGACGGGAGCACCGATCTGTAGCGTTCGAGCCGGATCCGTAGCCGAGGTTGGGATTGTGATAGTTTCCTCTGTGGGCGAAGCTCGTTCCTCGCCCTGCTCCGTAGGCCGCTCCAGCTCGAGGTCGTTGGCCGCCTTGATTTTTCCCTTAAGGGCGGCAACATAACACTTGCGGGACTCAAGCTGGTCGCCCCGCACTACCCCCACACTGAAGTCTGTAGGGAACTTCATTGTCAGATAGTAGGTGGAGACCACTGCCCGCAGAATATGTGTAATTGGCCGCCCTATTATGGCATTGTATAGGGAGGGGGTCGCGACCACCAGGAAATCGTGGTTGAGTCTGACTGCACAAGGCCATGTGCCAACTTCCACAGGTACCGTTATCTTCCCGAGGGGCCTGACTTTCTCTCCGTTGAAGCCTACCAGAGGAGTGTTTGCGGGCTTCAGCTCGCTTCTTCGCAACTGTAGCTGGTCAAATGCCAACTTGAAGAGGATGTCCGTCGAACTACCTGAATCCACAAGTACATGCCTGACTTCGTAGTCGCTGATCCTTAGTTTTATAATGAGTGCGTCATTGTGGGGGTAGTGGACACCTCGTGCATCGTCTTCCGTGAAGAATATCGGTTTTTTTGTCTTCGGCCTCTTTGGAGGGTTCTGTTCTTCTCGGGCTGCCTCGCGAACTGACGTCTGGGCTGCTGCCGAAGTACACCCTGCTACAACCGAACCTCCCACTATCACATGGATGGTTCCCCGAACTGGCCTTTCTTTTGGAGGTTGTCGTTGCAGCGCTTCAGCAGGTCTGCTGCTGGATTCAGGGGCATCCTTTCCGTGCTCCCCTTGCCGACCTGCCTTATTGTTATTATTATTATTATGATGTACAAAATTTCTCAAGTATCCGCGACGGATGAGTCCCTCTATCTCATCCCGGAAATTATTACATTGTTCGGTATTATGACCGTGATCTCTATGAAAACTACAGTACAAATTTTTATTTTTCTCATTTGGGTTCCCCTTTATGTGAGGTGGCCACTTTACATATGGGGCGTCTTTCATCGTCATCAAGATCTCGGTCTGCCTCGTGTTTAATGGAGTGTAATCCATTCGAACTGCTAAGGGAGCTCGGGATGGCTGGCTCGGCTTCGCCTCCCGGGCTGGGTTTCTTCTGTCACCTGGGTTGGAGGGCTCACCTTCTCTTTTCCTTTTCTCGACCCCGCCTTCTGTTATACAGTTTTGTATGCCCTTAGCTTCAATCAAGATGATGTACTTTTATGAATTTATTGTAAATGAATAAAAATGCATATTTGATTCATGTTCCCTTGGTATGTTTTTGTGTAATACCCTTAAACTGGACACTTAATGAGACTCGTGTTATTTTAGAATGTTCGCAGCCAGTGGGTCAGTCTGGGGAGACCTATCCTGACAAGGCTGACACTGTGGTGCCACCAAGTCGGTTGGGTGGCTTGTCTCAACTGCCGGGGTAAGACCCCAAGCACATACAGTGTAGGAATAATTGAATCTTTGAACTGGAGCAGATTTCCAGTATTGCCCTGGACCTTGGAGATTGATGGGAAAAACTGGAAAGTTACACCCGACCCCTAGACTCGATTATGATACTGCACTAGGTGTCGGATTAGGCTATCTTTGATGTACCAATCAGTGAAATCCTTAGCGGGGGTCAAAACCTGGGTATGTTGGGACAGTCTGAGAATTCATCTCAGTGGGTGATCATAGTGACAGGATCAGCCCCTTTGTCGGACAAAGGTAATGATCAGGGATGCACTCTCTCTGATGGAAACCAAGACTGCTGGCAGCCGATTTCAATCGTTGAGATTTGTTTTGCAAAATATATTTTATATGAGATATAAAGGTATATATATTATGGTTTCTAAAAGGTTTGCAAAATGTTTTAATTCCCGGGATCCATATAAGCAGAAAGTGCAACACTGTTCCTTGCAGCCGAGGGAGAGGTCCTCTCTTGTCGGGCAGTGTATGATCATTATGAGCTGAGAGGTTAAGTGTAAGACCATTGAGGATAATACCTGATGGGCTAATCTTGCATCTGCCCACAGTCCTTGTGTGTTACAAGGTGGCTTGGCCCAGGGACCACTTAGGGTAAGTGTTGGGCCCATAGAGCTCATGAGATGGGTTTCAGGGGGTGCACTGTCCATAACCGTGTATTCGGCCAGGCCTTGTAACAAAGGCTGGGCCGACCCCATGTGGCTGATGTGTAGATCAATGTTTGGGTCCCACACCATACAAGGAAGCCTAACTGGGCAGCAGTTTGGAAGGCTAAATGAATACATAACCTTAAATGGGCCTTAAGCCCATTTCGAATTGGGCTAATTTGATTAGTCACTTAAGGGGCGAATTCTGAGATGGATCAGCTGATAGGATTGGGCCCATACTCTATCCACTTAGAGAGTCCAAGATCTAAATAAGATTTAGATCTGGAAGCCTCCTAATTAGATTAGGAGATGGCTAATCTAATCTGCAGATAAGATAAGGGTTATCCCTTGTCACTTAAGGGGACTTCTAATCCAAATATGATTTGGGTTAGCAACTCCTAATGGGATTAGGAGCTGATCCCTTTGAGATTATAAAAGGAGGAGGGGGCGGCAACCTTTAGACATGCAAGCTACACATTCTTGTCTTCAGAGCTGAGATTACAAGAAGAGAGAATTCTGCACCCTGCAAATACTCTCTTGCCGCTTCCTTCCTGCAGCCGCCGCCTACAGCAGTTCGATCTCCAGTTCTTGGGAGAAATTAAGATTTGATCTTGATATCAATCTTCTAGAGAAAAGATTGGTGGGAGTTGTATTCACAAGCCATCCAATTGATTCTTGCATAGTGTCAAGTTCTTTTGGAAGAACAATGTTGATTCTGCTCCACCTTGCACTGTGCCATCTTCAGTGGGAGCAGATTTTGGATCCTTCATTGGGTGTGAACACCTCCATTGGGAGATACTGCTTATCTGTACCAGGTATTATCCCTCCCTACTCCTTTTGGTTCAGATCTGGTTCAGTTTATGGTTTAAGAAAGATCATTGAAAATATGATTTTCTAAATAGGGAATTCGATTCCCAATTGAAGGGAGAGAAAAATTTTTGAAATTCGCCCCCTTATTCCGAAATCTTTGGGCATCCATGTGATGGATATCCTATCCCTTCAATATCTTCCTCTGTTCTCATGAAATTGTCCGCGAGTTTGAGGAATTCGGCAACGGTCGCGTGTTGGTTGGCTACCATGTGCCATTTAAACTCCTTGTGCGTTACTCCTCTCTTGGCCGCCGCGAGCTGTACCGCGGGGTCTAATCATGGTATCTACAAGCACGGTTCATTGAACCGCTTGATGTAGCCCGTGATGGATTCTCCTTCTCTCTAGATTACTCCGAAGATGCTTTGTTTGGTTCTGGGGCACCACTTGCTGGTAACCAAGTGTGCAGTGAAGACCTGCATGAACTGGGTCCAGCTTCTTATTGACCCTAGGGCTAGGTTCCTATACCAGGTGCGGGCCACCCCCTGAAGGTGGTGGTGAAGGCCACGCACATGCATGATTCACTGGCCCTAGCAAGGTGCATTTGGGACTGGAAAGCATTGACGTGGTCGTTGGGGTCAAAGGACCCATCATACTTGTCCAAAGGTGGGAGCTTGAAGTCTCTAGGCATGGGGACTGCCAGGAGTTCTGATGCGAGGGGGGAAGGAACTGAGAGAATTGGGGCAGCTTTTAGCTCGTCCGAGCTCGTCTATTCCTTACCTTTGAGCTCGGGTAGGACACGGGTGGCAGTTCGACGACTTTGTCGGCGCCTTCGTTGTTGAGTGGGCCTGGTACTGGCACTGCTGGCCTCTGTGTTGCCGAGCTCGATGGGCCCGGAATGTTGGTAGTCTGCTGCTAGGGCGCTGAATCGGTTCTCTGTGAGCGGGAACTCAAGCTTGGAGCGCCGAGGTGCTGACTTTGCGGGTGAGGTTCCTGACCCGCCTGCTAGCTGCGAGGCGGGGGTGATTTTCCTTTCCCTTCGGCCTGGGGATGAGGCCTGGCTGTTAGGGGGGTTCTGGAGTTGGGAGGCTTCTCCTCGATGAGAGCATCCACCCTGAGGGGAGGCCTTAACCAGTTTCGGAGTTGATGCTGCTGGAATTGTTGCATTTGGGCTTGCATTGCCCGCATGCATTGCATTAGGTCGTCGAACTGGTTCTGGCGGGTCGCCAGGGGGACAACAGTTGGTTCAACAAAAGTTGTTTTGATAGGGAGTGGAAGAGGGATGTTCATGGCAGGAAGGTCTACGGGCGCCACTTGTTTGTGGTGCATTCAAGTTGAGGATCCCATCCACCGAAAGGGGAATGGTGAACTGTCTGATGCACACCACGGGGACTTGGAGTGGTTCCCCGGTGGTGTTCGTCTCTATGCCATGTCCGGCATTGCTGGAAGAAGCCATGAGTGTTGGCGTTTTTGGAAGAAGAAGAGGTTATGAGAGTTTTAGAGGGAGGCTTTTAGAAGCGTTTCCCACAGACGACATCAACTGATGGTGTGCAATCCGGCCGGTCCTAGCTGTCAACGGCCTTGCCTCTGAACAGAGCGACAGGGAACCTGAAACGGAGAAGACGAGGGAACTCCGGGGGGGAACCCGGTGAGATTGCTCCGAAGCTCAAGTTAGTATTCTCTCAAAGGCAAGATAAAACCAGATGGCGCAAAGTTCACATACCTCGTTCTTGGGGGGTAGGGAGCTTTTATAATCACCTTGCACACTCACTCCTAAGTTTCTATCAAGTCGGGTATGATTATCCCTGCACTCCTACCAGTTCGGGTGTCATCACCTCTGCTGGGACAGAACCGCCACTTCTCTCTTTGTCGGAGCCATCTCTGCAACTAGAGATGGCGGTAGCAGGTGGCGGTGGCAGGTGGCCGTTGGAGTGCGGCTGTCAAGCGTCAGATCCCAAGTCAGTTAGGTGCACCGCCCCTGGGTACGGAATTCCTCGATGTCAGGCGTGGTACGGTTGTTCAGTTTGGCGTCCTGGAGGCGAAGTGCTGGAGTGGTGAGCGAGGTGATGTCTTGGGTTTGGATAGAGGTGTGTCCCGAACTTCCTTGGGGCAGGCCAGTTTGGGTCGTTGCCCTTTGTGCTTGCAAGGCTCGGGGCTTAAGGGAGAGCTCGGGCTCCTTACGGGGAGTTCGGGCTCCTTATAGGGAGTCCAGACCGCTGGTTCCTTTTCGGAGCTTGCGTCTTGGGCGTGCTGTCGTGCCGAGCTATTGCCTTCGCCATGTGTCGAGTGATTACGAGGTCGGGCCAAATCTTCCTTCATCACTTTTCGATTTGAACCTTATGCTGAATTTGGTTGCAATGTAATTTTATTTGCATTCGTACAAATATATAGAAATGCAAATTCTCATTTAATTATATTTTGGATTTTACTTTTTTTTTATATATTTGTATTGAAATCAATAAGTTAAAATTTGAGACGAAAATAGGTTAGAATGCTAATTTATTTGTATTGCAATCAAGCACGGCCTTAGGCTCAATTTAAAAAATAATCATTAAGCAGGTTGCTTTTCCAATAGATAAAACTGAAATTACATCAAAAAGCTAAAAGCCGCATCCCAAAAGCCCTTCTAAATGGGCAATCAATGTCATTCATTTTATGCTATGAAAAGTGATTTCTTCGTAGCAAAAACACCCAACTCCAATTTCTAGACCTGTGCTTAATACCGGCCCAATAGCATGTTTCATGCCCCACCAGTGCAACATTATTCTATGGTTCTACCTCGAAATAAGATGGTGATAAAACCTATGGTTGGGATTATAACCTTAAACCTATTTGCCATTAAAGTTTAAACCCCTTTAAAAAGAAAATAGTTTGAAATTTGAATGGGTACAGGAGTTTATTTGTAGGTCAAACCGAGCCAATCGGTTTCTTTCAACATGTAATTGAAAGCACACTATTAGCAGGAGATAAAGCTAAGAAATTAAGTTGAGATATTAATATGTGGGCAGTTAGACATTGCCGAAACCACTTTAAATCTTGTCCGCGTTTAATTCTTTGTTTTACGTGATTCAATTGGGTATATCGTGTTCCGCCCCTTGAATCACAGCTCACGATAGAGCAAATACTCGAAGACTGAACCAGAGACATCCATTAAATGTCTGAGCCCTTCCTAGTTTTCAATTTTAAAAGTCACAACAATTTTGGAAGGAGTATAAATACAAATTTGTAGAGTGTAAAATCTTATATTTTATATGTATTTGTATTGTATATATTTGCATTTATACTCTTTTAAATTGAGCCTAAGACTGAATTTAAAAAAAGTATAAATGCAAATATATAGAGTGCAAAACTTTATATTTTGCATTTGTACTCTTTTTAAACTGAGCCTAAAAAACGTTATTGTCTAATGTTGGTCCCAGTTGTTTGTGATTTTGAGAGGGTAAATTAGGTCTGACGCTTGCAAGTATGAGATTCTAGGAGTCTTTTGATAATAGCTTAAGCGGTGTCATTTAGTTGTTAAAATGATCAAATGGCCAATATATTTTACATTAAGGGTTCATTTGGTTTTTAGTTATAATTAGAATTAAAATCCTTTAAAATTAGAATCAAAATGGTCTATTCTTATAGTTTGTTTGATTCAGATAAAAATGAAAATGAGAATTGAAATCAACAGGAATGAGATTCCATTTCCAGAGGAGAAATATGAAATGACCATTCACTCAAATATAAGAATACTATTTAAACAGAAATGAGAATAGAATTCTGATTCTACCTAACCAAATAATTAGAATTGGAATACCTAAATAATAACTCCTATACCAGACGGAGCCTGGAGCCCGAAACAGTCTAAACTGGTTTTAAATCTGTGACCTTGAGAATTGAAAGTTGGTGGGGGAATTAGCCCGGTTTCTGGTTAATTATTGTTCAACCATCTGCTCTTCTAAATAAAATGTAGCCATCAGATGGTACATATAACTAAGTCTTGATACATCGACAAGCCTGATTGCATGAGATACAATTATGACAAGTTACTTGCCTTTATGGGAGGAATTTCATATACAGCGGTTTTGGCTTTGCAAGTTCATAGGGAAAATTTTGATGTTACATTTGGTGAAATTGAAAAAAAAGAAAAGAAAAGAAAGTCGAAACATGTTTTCATTCAGCCAAGAAATTGATTTAATAGGTATTTGATACCGTGGCTGCTTTTAGTGAGGTGTTTTATACAATAAACAACAATGGTTTGGCAATGTTGCTGCCATATAGGATAGCATGCAATGTTTTCATCTATGTTAAAAAGGTCACATAGATAATGTTGCTGCCATGTCACATAATCATTGCGAGAAATTCTACACTCTTGTTTAAAGCACCTTTTTGGTGTTGCAAACGGTCGTGAGTTATGTGGATTCCTAGGCGTTTCGATTTTGCTTGTTTATCACTAAAAACAGTCTAACCAAATAGGTTTTTTGACTGTTGAAGCAGACTATCTTATGTGGTGTTTATGTGGACTCGAAGTGGGCATGCAATGTCTCAGGTATCAAGTAATGCCTTAGTATGTGTTTAGAATCATGGACATTTATTTACTAAATATTTTGTATTTGATTTGTTTGAAAAATCGAGAAAAGTAATAATAAACCCAATTGTTGGCACTTAGGTGCCATTAGGCACTATATCAGCAAAATAGTGAATAAACACCTATCCGTAGGGGGAAGCACTAAAATGAAGTTTCCCCCAATGGTAAGTATGCACATAAATCAAAGCCTATTTTTGTAAGTCCCTATGTGATTCACATATTGGGGGAAATGCTGAAATGGTGCCTATGTGACAACGTTTATTTAATAAATACCCACGATTCCGAACAACCTCTTAGTGAAAGCAGTTTAATCTAACCTGAAGCCCTCCCAAATGGGCCCTTTATATAAGGTGTGGTGCGACATCTTGTTAAACAAATGGCAATTTCATTCAATCTGACATAGAAAAGCCCAAGTCCAAATCAAGCATGAAATTGGTCGGTAACAGTTACAATTAATCACCTGGGTCAACGGTTTTCTAACAAAAATCAACAGTTTTGGTCAAATTTCCAGTTTTGGGGAAAATCAAAACTGATCACTTGATTGGTTCTCGATTTTTTCTAGTCAAACTGTCTGATCCGGTCCAGTTTTAAAAACCATGATTATATCTGCTGTGATTGGGCTAACGGGCACAAATGGGCAATGAAAGAGAGGATGCTGAACATTCAGCTAAAGCTGGTTCAATTGCTTGGGTCTCCCTTCAAATAACTGATTCACTGTAATCTGGGCTTAGCTTATCACTCGGGATCTGCTGCTCACCATGTTGTACAAGTGTAAACTCTTAGTAACCAATTAGGAGTAAACACACCAATGTTCTGTAAACATATAATCCGCACTCATGTATATGGAATAATAACATGTTTACTTGTGAATTGTGATTAGTAATGTAGCATTTTGCACACAACGTGACAAACAACAGATTCAGGGTCTCAACTTATAAGCTGTCCATGTAAGGCCCGACTCAGAAGCAAGAAGACGCTAAGCTTCACCTCACTATGCCTCCAAGCCAAGGTTGGTACAGTGGACATTGGGTAGATTCCATATATTGGACAGGGGAGAGAGTAGGCAGCAGCCCTAGCTGATGGTTCTCTTGAAGTAGTTCATCTCTGGTCCCAGCACATGGTCCCAAGACTCCCAACACATGGTCCCAACAGCCATTGCAGCCGTACATTGGGAGCATATCACCATGAAGGACAAGGGAGATGGATGCTCTTAATGTACAGCTGCAATGGCTGTTGGGACCAGATCTGAACTTCTCTTAAAAGGGCCTTTCACCACATGTCAGTTTCAAGGAAGCAATGAAATCTGGATCCTGCAAACAAAAACTCTGCTCACACAGCATTCAACCACAACTTGGGAATATCCCTTATATTGTTAAATTCATGCTTCTAGGTGCCCGTGCTATTAGAGTGTGTGTAGATTTTTTATTTGGAGGAGATCAGAGGCAATGATTAAACGTAAACATGTTAGGAAAGAAAAGTGATGTAATCGTTTTTGGCCACGTACCAATGTTTTGTGATATAAATTTTTTTTGGCTAAGTACCTCGTTATTTGACCCGGTGGTGATGTGCCTTAGTGATGAGTTACTTGGTGGCAAACTACTTGGTGGTGAACTACCTGGTGGTGAACTGCCTGGGGGCGAACTGCTTGAGGGCGAACTGCCTGGTGGCGAATTGCCTGGGGTGAACTATCTGGTGGCGAACTGCCTGGTGGCGAGCTCCCTGGTGGCGAACTGCCTGGTGGAGAGCTACCTGGTGGCGAACTCCCTACTAGGTGGCCTGTGACTTAGAGAATGGTGGAGCTCCCTGGCGCAGCACAACCCGATTGCCCTCAGCATGAGGTGGTCTTCTTTCCTTCGTAGGCAGTGGGAGCTGAGGGACTTGCGAGAACTCCATCTTTTCCTCCTCTTTGTGGATGGCGGGAGCTGAGGGACCTGTGAGAACTCCATCTTTTCCTCCTCCTTGTAGGCGGCGGGAGCTGAGGGACCTGCGAGAACTGAATCAGAGGACCCAGGGGTATTTTCCCGACGGGG
Source organism: Nelumbo lutea (assembly GCF_056320005.1). Classification (NCBI taxonomy): domain Eukaryota; kingdom Viridiplantae; phylum Streptophyta; class Magnoliopsida; order Proteales; family Nelumbonaceae; genus Nelumbo; species Nelumbo lutea. The sequence goes on from NC_142687.1 coordinate 9,740,501, forward strand.
GCTCTCCGACGCTTAAGTTAGCACTCTGATTGTAGAGAGCTTTGAAGATAATATTGGAGAAACAAGAGAGCTAGAGAGCAGGGATTACCTCCATTTTTTCCTTCCCCCTCCCCTTTGGGGGGTGAGGTCTTTATATACGGGAGTCCTCGTGGGTTAGGTGGGTGAAAAGCCTCCAAACGGTAAGACTCGTCACATCCCGTCAGAACTGGGGTACGGTGGTGAACTCCTCGAGGTCGTCAGACTGGCGCTTGTGTCGGGCGGCCAGGTCGGCGCCTGGGCCAGGTTATCAGGGCGGCGCCTGCGTCAGTCGGCGGGTCGGTGTCTGGGCCAGGTCGTTAGGTCAGCGCCTGTGTCAGTCGGCGGGTCGGTGTCTACGCCAGGTCGTCAGGCAGAGGATCTTCCTGCGATACTACTGTACCGAGCTTCTCTACAAGTGACGAGCTGCCTGTGGCAAGCTGCCTATGGCAGGCTGCCTGGGGCGAGCTGCCTATGGCAGGCTGCCTGGGGCGAGCTGCTTAAGGCAAGCTGCCTGTGGCGAGCTGCCTATGGCGAGCTGCCTGTGGCTAGCTGCTTATGACTAGCTGCTTATGGCGAGCTGCTTCAGGCAAGTTGCCTATGGCGAGTTGCCAAGAGGCCATACTTAGTTGGCATGAGGTACCACGTGTCACAATTCCACTGGAGGGCCAAATTTTCCCTCATCAATTTCCCCCCACTCCCGAGCTGAGAGTAACTCAGCGAAGGGAGTAGATATCTTTTGGCCCGTAAGTCGACAAGCTAGTAAGTGCTGATCCAATTCCTAGTGTGACCCATAGGCTTTGGGAGTGACTCGTGGTCTACTCTTCTTTGACTTTTGCCCACGCCGGAGAGGCGATCGGGTCTTAAGCAGTAATGTGGCCCATAGGCTTTGGAAGTGACTCGTAGTCTACTCTTTTTTGACTTTGCCCATGCCGGAGAGGCGACCGGGTCTTAAGTAGTAATGTGTCCCGTAGGCTTTGCTTGTGAGGTGTCGAGCTATGATTGTGCTGCATCAGCTTCGTAATGCCGGTCACCCACTCCTACAAGAAGCTACTAGGAGCTTGACCTTCGGGGGAAGCACTACCAACTTTAGGTTGCCAGCTCACACGGGATCCTTGGAAGGCTCGACCGGTAAGGACGCCTATGTAGTTGGTTGGCCGCCAACTCCCGCGGATGCCACGAAGAGCTCATCTTTGTAGGGGGGACCTTGCAGAGAGGACTGATGAGGCATTATCTGAATTGAAAGTAAGGTTGGTAGAGCTACTTAGTCTGTTAGCTCTCTGCATAATCTTTGAGTTCATAAAAGATGTCAACTATAAAGCGATAGCTTCGATTTCTAAAAAGTGAGGATTTAGCTTTCTGGGAGAAGAGGACTTAGCTTTTGTAAGATGAGAACTTAAGATTTTTGTAGCGTTTTCCACAGACAACGCCAATTGATGTAACCGTTTCTGGCCACGTACCAATGTTTTGTGATGTAAAATTTTTTTGGCTAAGTACCTCGTTATTTGACCCAGTGGTGACATGCCTTAGTGATGAGCTACTTGGTGGTGAACTGCCTGGGGGCAAACTGCCTGGTGGTGAATTGTCTCGTGGCGAACTGCCTGGTGGCGAGCTCCCTGGTGGAGAGCTACTTGGTGGAGAGCTACCTGGTGGTGAACTCCCTATTAGGTGGATTGTGACTTAGAGAATGGTGGAGCTCTCTGGCGCAGCGCAACCCGACTGCCCTCAGCATGAGGTGGTATTCTTTCCTTCGTAGGCAATGGGAGCTGAGGGACTTGCGAGAACTCCATCTTTTCCTCCTCTTTGTGGGTGGTGGGAGCTAAGGGACCTGCAAGAACTCCATCTTTTCCTCCTCTTTGTATGCGGCGGGAGCTGAGGGACCTGCGAGAACTGAATCAGAGGACCCGGGGGTATTTTCCCGGCGGGGGCTCTCCGACGCTTAAGTTAGCACTCTGATTGTAGAGAGCTTTGAAGATAATATTGGAGAAATAAGAGAGCTAGAGAGCAGGGATTACCTCCATTTTTTCCATCCCCCTCCCCTTTGGGGGGTGAGGTCTTTATATACTGGAGTCCTCGCGGGTTAGGTGGGTGAAAAGCCTCCAAACGGTAAGACTCGTCACATCCCGTCAGAACCGGGGTACGGTGGTGAACTCCTCGAGGTCGTCAGGCTGGCGCTTGTGTCGGGCGGCCAGGTTGGCGCCTGGGCCAGGTTATCAGGGCGGCACCTGCGTCAGTCGGTGGGTCGGTGTCTGGGCCAGGTTGTCAGGTCGGCGCCTGTGTCAGTCGGCGGGTCAGTGTTTGGGCCAAGTCGTCAGGTCAGCGCCTGTGTTAGTCGGCGGGTCGGTGTCTACGCCAGGTCGTCAGGTAGGAGATCTTCCTGCGATACTACTGTACCGAGCTTCTCTACAAGTGACGAGCTGCCTATGGCAAGCTGCTTATGGCGAGCTGTGGCGAGCTGACTGTGGCTAGCTGCTTATGGCGGGCTGCCTATGGCGGGCTGCCTATGGCGAGCTGCCTGTGGCGAGCTGCCTATGGCAAGATGCTTAAGGCAAGCTGCCTGTGACGAGTTGCCTATGGCGACTGCCTATGGCGAGCTGCTTCAGGCAAGCTGCCTATGGCGAGCTATCTGTGGCGAGCTACCTGTGGCGAGCTGCCTATGGCTGCTTCAGGCAAGCTGCCTATGGCGAGCTGCCTGTGGCGAGTTGCCTATGGCAAGCTGCCTGTGGCGAGCTGCCTATGGCAAGCTGCTTAAGGCAAGCTGCCTGTGGCGAGCTGCCTATGGCGAGCTGCTTGTGGCGAGCTGCCTATGGCTAGCTACTTATGACTAGCTGCTTATGGCGAGCTGCCTAAGCTGCCTATGGTGAACTATCTGTGGCGAGCTGCCAAGAGGCCATACTTAGTTGTAATGAGGTGCCACGTGTCACAATTCCACTGGAGGGCCAAATCTGCCCTCATCAAAAAGAGAAGCCACCATTGTAGATTGATGAAAATACAACATACTTATGGTTTGTATTGTCAGCCATATGAAACATTCTAATATGATTAGTCTCTCTGGTTTAACTTCTCTATAGCCTAATCACTATGCCAACCAGGATCACTACCAATTAGGCCATATTTGAATCAGTTTATCAACATGAGATGTATTCACTTTTGGCATTTTGTTATGTGGAAAACAAAAAAGCTATTTTTATTTCTAACTAGGCTCTGTTTGGATAAGTTTTACCTTTTGAGCTTTGGATGGTACTACACCAACATGAACCAAAAAGTGGTTTGAGAGTTTGGTAAGAGTTGTTTTTAAAAACATATTCTAAGGCAGAACACTTTTATGCCCCAAAATTGTTTTTCTTTTTTCTTGTGCTTTTGGGCCTTCAAAGCTCAAATCTTGAAATTTATGCAAACACAACCTAAAGAGTTACTTATAAATGTGCAGTTTAAAAAAAGAACCCTTTTGAAAAATTTAGGAATTTCAACCAACATAGGCTTCCCTAACCAAATCAGATCCAAAAGGGCAATCCATTGCATAAGACTCTCACCAATACAGTGTTATGGGGATAGTTCTTGATGAGTGCAGATTTGGCCCTCTAGTGGAATTGTGATGTGGCACCTCGTGCCAACTAAGTATGGCCTCCAGGCAGCTTGCCATAGGCAGCAGCTCGCCATAGGCAGCTTGCCACAGGTAGCAGCTTGCCATAGGCAGCAGCTCGCCATAGGCAGCTTGCCACAGGCAGTAGTTCGCCATAGGCAGCTCGCCACAGGTAGCAGCTTGCCACAGGCAACAGCTCACCACAGGCAACAGCTCGCCATAGGCAGCTTGACATTGGCAGCTCACCACAGGCTGCTGCCAGAGCTTGCCATAGGCAACTCACCACAGGCTGCTGCCAGATCTTGCCATGGGCAGCTCGCCATAGGCAGCTCGTCACTTGTAGAGAAGCTCGGTACAGGAGTAGTTTGGCGTACCGCAGGAAGATCTCCTGCCTGACGACCTAGTCCAGACACTGACCCGTCGACTGACACGGGCGCTGACCTGATAACCTGGCCCAAACACCAACCCGCCGCCCTGACAACCTGGCCCAGACACCGACCTGGCCGCCTGACACAAGTGCCAGCCTGACGACCTCGAGGAGTTCATCACCGTACCCCGGTTCTAATGGGATGTGAAGAGTCTTACCGTTTGGAGGCTTTTCACCCACCTAACCCACGAGGACTCCTGTATATAAAGACCTCACCCCCCATAGGGGAAGGGGATGGAAATAAGGTGTAGGTAATCCCTGCTCTCTAGCTCTCTCGTCTCTCCAATATTATCCGCAAAGCTCTCTACAATTAGAGTGCTAACTTAAGCGTTGGAGAGCCCCCGTCGGGAAAATACCCCCAGGTCCTCTGATTCCGTTCTCGCAGGTCCCTCAGCTCCTGCCGCATACAAAGAGGGGGGAAAAAAGGTCCCTCAACTCCCGCCGCATACAAAGAGGAGGAAAAGATGGAGTTCTCGTAGGTCCCTCAGCTCCCGCCACCTACAAAAAGGAGGAAAAGATGGAGTTCTTGCAGGTCCCTCAGCTCCCACTGCCTACAAAGGAAAGAAGACCAACGCATGCTGAGGGCAGTCGGGTTGCGCTGCACCAAGGAGCTCCACCATTCTCTAAGTCACAGGCAGCCTAGCAGGGAGTTTACCACTAGGTAGCTCTCCACCAAGCAGTTCGCCACCAGGCAGTTCGCCACCAGATAGTTCGCCACCATGTGACGGTCTGACACAGGCTTAGCCTTGCCTACGCTTGGCAGGCTTATGTTAAGGATATTCCCGTCATTTTCGCCTGTAAGATTTTTGGGAGAACTGATGTCATCTTCAGGCAAACCACCAGAAGCTTAACATACTCTTTGAGGAGGGGTGGTTGACCTCCTTGGGTGCCTAACCTTGGCACTCCCAGACCTTCATCCCCTTGCGAGGCGGCCCTAGTTAACGACTAGCATGGCTACCAGGGTTCCTCATGGGTGCACACTTGCTCATGGGGACAGTGTTGGATCGGCACTGCGCTACCGATACTCAAGGGAGGCTTGGCATGCAGGCTTGGCTCAAGCACGTCCCTTCACCACGCCAGCCCCTTGCCCAAGCTGAGTGAGCTACCCCGTTGCCTCTAGCGCATGAGTGTGTTTCGGCCCAAGCGGTTGCCTATCATCATGGCACACAGGTGCCTGTCATCATTGGCATACAGGAGACCCATCACATCGGTGCCAAGTCACCTCATCGGCGCATGGTCACCTTGCATTATGGTTGTCCCCCTTTAGCACGTAAGCGGCGCCTCCCATGGACCGGTCTGAGCCAGGAGAGTGCCCCGATCATTGGACTTGAGGTCATGATCCAGTGCTACTGACTTTGGTGGAGCCATCCCATCGGGCAACTCCTAGCCTCTATGCGTTATAAAGGCTTGTTCTATCCTGCCTTGACCATGACGCCGCACGGGTTCTTCCGCCGTAGAACTACCCCCCTTGACAACCAGGCAGTTCTCCACCAGGCAATTCGCCACCAAGTAGCTCATCACTAAGGCACATCACCACCGGGTCAAGTAACGAGGTACTTAGCCAAAAAAATTTTACATCACAAAACATTGGTACATGGCCTGAAACGGTTACATCAATTGGCACTGTCTGTGGGAAAACGCTACAAAAAGCTAAGTTCTCATCCTACAAAAACTAAGTTCTCATCCTACCAAAGCTAAGTCTTCACTTTTTAGAAATTGAAGCCATCGCTTTATAGTTTACGTTTTTTATGAAATCAAAGACTATGCGGGGAGCTAACGGACTAAGTAGCTCTACCAACCTTACTTTCAATTCAAATAATGCCTCATCAGTCCTCTCTGCATGGTCCCCCTACAAAGATGAGCTCTTTGTGGCTCGCGGGAGTTGGCAGCCAACCGACTACATAGGCGTCCTTACCGGTCGAGCCTTCCAAGGCTCCTGTGTGAGTTGGCGACCTAAAGTTGGTAGTGCTGCCCCCGAAGGTTGAGCTCCTAGTAGCTTCTTGTAGGAGTGGGTGACCGGCATTATGAAGCTGATGCAGCACAATCATAGCTCGACACCTCACAAGCAAAGGCTATGGGCCACATTACTACTTAAGACCCAATCGCCTCTCCGGCATGGGCAAAGTTAAAAAAGAGTAGACTACGAGTCACTCCCAAAGCCTACGGGCCACATTACTACTTAAGACCCAGTCGCCTCTCCGGCACGGGCAAAAGTTAAAGAGTAGACTACGAGTCACTCCCAAAGCCTACGGGCCACACTAGGAATTGGATAAGCACTTACTAGCTCGTCGACTTACGGGCCAAAAGAAATCTACTCCCTACGCTGAGTTACTCTCAGCTCGGGAGTGGGGGCCTATTGATGAGGGCAGATTTGGCCCTCCAGTGGAATTGTGATGTGGCACCTCGTGCCAACTAAGTATGGCCTCCAGGCAGCTTGCCACAGGTAGCTCGCCACAGGCAGCTCCCCATAGGCAGCTTGCCACAGGTAGCCTACCATAGGTAGCTTGCCATAGGCAGCTCACCACAGGCAGCTCGCCACAGGCAGCTTGCCATAGGCAGTAGCTCGCCATAGGCAGCTCGCCACAGGCAGCTCGCCACAGGCACTGCCAGAGCTTGCCACTGGTAGCTCGCCATAGGCAGGTCGCCATGGGTAGCTCGCCATAAGCAGCTCACCATAAGCAGCTCGCCACAGGCAGCTCGCCATAGGCAGCTCGCCACAGGCAGCTCGCCATAGGCAGCTCGTCACTTGTAGAGAAGCTCGGTACAGGAGTAGTTTGGCGTATCGCAGGAAGATCTCCTGCCTGACAACCTAGCCCAGACACTGACCCGCCGACTGACACGGGCACCGACCTAACAACCTAGCTACTGCCGACTGACGCAGGCGCCGCCCTGACAACCTGGCCCAGACACCGACTTGGCCGCCTGACACAAGCGCCAGCCTGACGACCTCGAGGAGTTCACCACCGTACCCCGGTTCTGATGGGATGTGACGAGTCTTACCGTTTGGAGGCTTTTCACCCACCTAACCCACGAGGACTCCAGTATATAAAGACCTCACCCCCAAAGGGGAAGGGGATGAAAAAAAGGTGGAGGTAATCCCTGCTCTCTAGCTCTCTCGTCTCTCCAACATTATCCTCAAAGCTCTTTACAATCAGAGTGCTAACTTAAGCGTCGGAGAGCCCCCGCCGGGAAAATACCCCGGGGTCCTCTGATTCAGTTCTCGCAGGTCCCTCAGCTCCCGCCGCAGACAAAGAGGGGGGAAAATGGTCCCTCAGCTCCCGACGCATACAAAGAGGAGGAAGAGATGGAGTTCTCGCAGGTCCCTCAGCTCCCACCACCTACAAAGAGGAGGAAAAGATGAAGTTCTCGCACGTCCCTCAGCTCCCACTGCTTACAAAGGAAAGAAGACCACCTCATGCTGAGGGCAGTTGGGTTGCGCTGCACCAGGGAGCTCCACCATTCTCTAAGTCACAGGACGCCTAGCATAGAGTTCGCCACCAGGTAGCTCTCCACCAGGCAGTTCGCCACCAGGCAGTTCGCCACTAGGGAGCTCGCCACCAGGCAGTTCGCCACCAGGCAGTTCGCCACTAGGGAGCTCGCCACTAGGGAGTTCGCCACCAGGCAGTTCGCCCCCAGGCAGTTCTCCACCAGGTAGTTCGCCACTAAGCAGTTCGCCACCAAGTAGCTCATCACTAAGGCACGTCACCATCAGGTCAAGTAACGAGATACTTAGCCAAAAATTTTTTACATCACAAAACATTGGTACGTGGCCAGAAACGGTTACATCAGTTCCATTTAAATATAATTAGTAACACATGACAGTATCTCCAAGACAATTAACTATTTACAATTTATGTGTAGTTTTTGAACAATTATAATTTGACAGTTTTTTAATTGTTATAAGTGGGTAATTTTTGGAGTGAGAGTAAATAATATATATGACATCTTTTATGCCCATTGTATGCTGCTTAGATAGGGGATAAAAAATGTCCAATAAAATTTCTAGAAAAAAGAGATATTCATTCTTTTATGGTTATAGATATAGATATAGATGTGATTCTGAGCCCAACCAACCGCCCCACAAGCGGTACACTCATGATCAATCAAGGCCATATGTACAAGCATCTCAATGCCATAATACTAATGATTGGGTTTGTCATGGGTTAACCTGACAAATACCCAATTAGGGTTGGCTACATGAATCCCATATAAATTCGGTAAGATAAGGTTCTGGGTCATATTTGGGAATTGATTACAGCTTAAATGATCACAAGACAAAGAAATTCGCCCATTGCCATCCCTTGACAAAATTTTCAAAAGCATACAGTTTCAATTTTGGCGAGGCTTGCATTGAAATATCAATTCAATGATTTTCATTGACTAAGTCTGTATTCATGGCTGCCATGAATGAAAGTTTCATGAACGAGTCAAGTACCTTTCATGTGTTTGTTGGTTTGTTTAAGCGAAAGTTTTAATTACCATACAAATCACTAAAACATTCCAGTTGATGGGTGTACATCATGGGAAAGATTATTTGTCCCTTCTGCCTCCTTGTGCCATCCATTCCAATATTAACATTATATAATCATTCCCATCACAATTTGTTAATCTTCTTCGTTTTTTTTTCTCCTTTCTAGTGACCCCTTTACCCATGGTCGGGCAAGAAGTCAATTAGGATTGCAAATGGTATTCAATTGTTTGAATTTTAATTCAAATTGAATTCTATTAAGGGTGATTTTAACTTGAATTTGATCCATGATTGAATCAAATATGGATCTATCCCTATTTAATATGATATAATCCAATTCGATTTGATTTAAATATATACGTCCATATATACTTAAAAATTTATATTACATTTATGATTAAATTAGTTTCAATGCTGCATTTTCACTAAATTGTCATAGCTTCAAGTTTTTTTTTTCTTTTTTTTTTCGTCATAGGTTCAAGTTTTATACAAATAATTAATTCATTTTGTTCATGAAATATAATATTAAACTCGCTTTTAGATCATCTTATTAATTCATTTTTGTCTAATTTATTGTAATATTTAATATTGTCAAATTATAATTCAAATGTGATTCGAATCAGCTAAATATCTGATGGATTCAAATTGGAATTGAAGCAAATCAAAATCGGATTGTGACTATATCTGATTTCATCCGATCCATTTGTAACCCTAGAGCCAACTGTAATGGGGTGGGATGGGACAGACTGACAAGACCGGTTCATGAGACAGGCTGATCAGTGGCTCACCTCATAGCCTCATAGCAGGCTCGATAGGAATTAGGCCGGAGGGTATCACTTTCAATTGAGTTGGCAGCTGTCATGTAGGGGACCCTTGGGGAGGGCTTTCCCGTGACAGCTTTTGGCTTTGTTGGCTAGGCTTCACCCGAACAGCATATAAACAATGTTTGGCGAAAATTCTGGGAAGCCCAAAATGGGCCTAAAGAGACTCTGGGAAGCCCAAATTTTGGCTTTGCTTAATAGTGTCTATCACTTCTTTTATGCTTTATACATAGTAACTCAACTAATCAAATGGGCCATAGTGCTTTGGGTCATTCATCAAGGGAATATGTGTCTGCTAGTAGTATGTTTGGCTGGGCATTGTTGAACCAAGTGATTATGGAAGCTTATGGATGGAAAAAAGTACAGATTAAGCATCTTTCACATATTGTGAGTTTGTGAATTCTGTCTGCAAAAAGGCCTCATCTCTACTCAAATAGTAACTTAGGCGGAGAAATGGCCAACAAAGAAGTAATGTTTTGACAGTTTCAGGTTTTTTGCTGACGTCCAGAACGCCAAAAAGATGCCTCTCGTCACAGATACAACCAATGAATAGAAAATGTGAAAGGCAGCATGATTATCAAAGCAAATATTCAATCAATCAGGGAGGGAAAAGATCAAAAGATTAGAGTTTGAAAAGCGAAGAAGGCAGCAAAATTGTCAAGGAAAGTGGAGAGGAAAAAAAACACACACACATACAAAGTGATTGAGAAACTGTAGAATTGAATGTGCTTCAATCAATTCAAAATAAACAAAAGAAAGAAATCACATTGCAGACGTCCTCCATTACATAACACGTACTAGCTATTACACTCTCCTTTAATGCCGAAAGAGAAAAGCAAATTAGGCCATTAACCCTGGAACAAAGAAAAACAGCCCAAGCAACGAGACGATGCTTTGGCTAAAAAAAATAATATTTAGTTTGGTCCAGAGACTCTTCTCTTGTTTTGTATCCCAATAGAAAGTAAAAGAGCAAAAACCACAAAGAGAAAGCGGAAAATAAAAATGGGAAAAGCAAGGAGATAAATAAACAATCATCAAATAAAGAGATGAAAGAGAGTGATAGACACCATTAAGCAAAGAATCACATTTGGTTTGGTGTTCAAAACTTAAGCCTAATAACTCCATTTTAAAACCACATACGTCAACCGTATCCACAGCTCTTAATGCGCGCCCATGAGTCCATGACCCAAAAAGAAAAATCATGGCCAAAAAAGTTGATGGGTCAATTGGGCTAGTGGTGGTTGATTAAAGATTAATCCATTTTATTTTTCTATTGGGATTGCCACTTATAATGCTCGATTATTTCTCAAAAGCACCGTGCATTGCAGTTGATCAATTCTCAGCCCACAAGAAAATGACACCGTAGTTTCAAATGTTCAAAATATCATTATGTATCAGTTGATACGTATCATACCATGGTGATCCTGATATTCCCTATAATGGGTATTTTAGGTTAGACCATGGTTCAGAAAGTAGTTGGGCCTTAAACTGATCATTCTGAACCAGAATAAAAAAAAAGCACTGATACAAGCTGATACACCCAACATATTGAGCTGTATTGATACTTTGAACCTTGGTTGAAGTGCAATTTTATTTGTATTGCAAATGAAAATAATATAAATTCTGGTTTAATTTTGTTTTGGGTTTTACTTTATTTTGGTTTAGATCTTATTTTACATCACTTATATTGCAACCAAACACAATAAGATAAAATTTGAAATAAAAATAAATCATAATTTACACCGAAATCATTTGCACCACCATGGCAAATAAATTGTCATTGCAACCAAACACAGCCTGACAATCTGGCCAACCTCTCTTTTTTCTGATGGGTCTAATCAGTTTTGTTGTTGGCTCGAGTCTTGATACCCTACCCGACCACCTGTTTAAATTAATTGTGTGCATGGTTGGATGATGGATGGCAAAGAGGTTTCTGACTGGATTGAGCAGAATAAATTTTTAATCTAAGTTGGACGTGTGGTTTTCTGAACAAATAATACATTGAGAATTAGAATAAGTTTCGACTTTCGACTGATGTTTCCCACCAAAAGTAAGGAAAAGAAAAGGCATCCAACCTGGAAACAATTTTGTGATCTCCCTCTTGTCTATAAGAAGTTTTTATTTTTTGGTGTATGATTTCACTGATTCAAGTTGAATAAGCTTCTAATTAAGAATATATATATATATAGAAAGAAGAATAATCCTCATGTATAGATTCATGGAATGCTTTCATGATTAGAGTCAACAAAAGGAAAAGATTTTATGAAGAATCAAGTGCTTCAAAAAGAAAACAATTTCTTATTGCTTTGAAAAAAAGTACTAATATTGAACAGAGTCAAGGAGCAGAGCGTAACAAGATTAAAAGAAGATCAAATCAGATATATGGAAGAATAAATGTTTAAACTTCATTTTTCTTTCTTATCATTAGATGGAGACACGCATCATACATGTGCACCCTCGTGAACGTGGGAACAAAGAAAAATGATGAACAGAAAATATTAAAACTAGGAGAAAGTATGGCACATTAATGAAAATAAGAAATTAATATTCAAAAATATTATTAATAATTTGATATATAATAGGGGCCATTATTTGGTATAATATTAAAATCTCGGACTGACAAGGGCGAGAACTCAGGTTTGAGTTTGAGAGCAACCACTTTGTGTGAAAAAAATGTCAAAAGTTAAAGACCATATCCAATCTATCCATGCCAAAACCCTATATAATTGGGGCCCACTGGGGTTGGATTTGGGTGGGTTTGGGCTTAGCCTTTTGTCAAAACTTAAATGGGTCCAACCTGAAGGCCCAAACCTGAAGCAGTATAAAATGGTAATTTGGGCTAACCTGAGTTGCACTCCTAGGACTGACATTGGGTAATGGCCTTTTATTTTATTTACAGTTCTATACAAAATTACAAATGAAAGACCTAAGCTTCTTTTTTTGGTTAAAATATAAAAACCTCTCCTGAAGTTTCTGATAATCATAAAAACCTCCCTTATAGTTTTATTTTAACAAATACGTCCCCTGAACTTTTCAGAAACTTGACAAAAGCCTCCCTTCCACCACCATCCTAGATGGAAAACGTTAGACTGATACACCCGTATTTTTCAAATATCCATTCTACTCTTTTATTAATTATTTTTCATATAAAATTATTGAAAGAATCCCATTTTAACTCAACAAAAATACATATTTCAGTAATTTTGTATGTAAAATTACTGAAATAATCTTTAAAGGAGTATTTTGTCGAGTTAAAATGGGATTATTTCAATAATCTTGTATGTAAAATAATTTATAAAAATGGTAGGTATTTGTTAAAATGAAACTATAGGAGAGGCTTTTATATTTTACTCTTTTTTTTCTATCTAAATTACTTTTACTAGTTGAGGTGGTTATCTAGTTGATATTCTAATTACTAGATTTTGAAGGGTAGAATTATGAATTTCCATATGTACTGTAGGCTGTAGCAATGCTACAAGTAAACAATGAATATATAACCTTTTGATTCATTGCCCTACAGGCAAAATGAGAGCCATGAGAGAGACAGGACCCATGTTATATCTTTAATGGCTTCCATGTATCGTCACCAAACAATTATAATTAAATTGAAATGAGAGGAGAGCAGGAATGAAGGCGGCATATTATCTAACCACAAAAGTACAAAAACAAGGCTGGGTGAATCCATAATGGAATTTGTCGTTGGTAAGTGAACGTAAAGAGAGTCGGGACTCGGGGCCCAGCTCCTCCTCAGGACCACTCCCTTCCTTCAGTGGCTCTGGATCAAATCTGGTCATGTCCAACAAGCTCACAATGAGCCGGTGGATGGATGGTGGACCTCGATCAGTACTCTACTTGTTTTCGGACATGGTTGTCCTGATCGGACTTCACTTTATATAGGGCTTTTTGCCCTCTCTCTTTGGTACTGGCTTTAAGTCTGCTGAAAGCCTATCCTCAACCTCACGTGCTCACTCTTTCTTACTTGTCCGTATCTAATATTAAAATTTAGAACCATGAGATGAGATAATATTCTGTTTAATGAAGAAAAAGAATAATGAAATCAAGAACAAAAGAGCTAAATTGTTAATTAATTCTTATATATATTTTGGAATTTAAGCTTTCTTTCTTTCTCTTTTAATCTTTTTTCTTTGGCTGGCTTGGACCAGAATTACAACCTCACTCACTCGGTTATAGAGCCTAATGCCTATAAAGTGGACTAACTGGGCGTGGATCACTCTGGCTTCATTGTCATTGTCATTGTAGCCTCAGGCTATTTGTATCTATGAGGTTTAAACAAAGTAAATCCACTAAGGGGGTGTTTGTCATGTGAATGGTTTTGTTTTCTAAGAAAAAAAAAACATTTGCCACATCAGCAGAAATGTATTATTTTTTTGATATGACAGTTATTTTATTTTATAAAACAAAACCATTCACATGACTAATACCCCATCAATTTACATCAGATTTGGGGGGAGGGGGGGGGGGGCTGTCTTCTACATGAATGAATGCTTTTAGAAAACTCATGTTCTTAAACATGTATTTTTTTTGAAATAAAGTGAAAATATTTTCAGTTTAATTGGAAAAAAATATGTTTTCAAAATCAACAAAAAATATTTCTACAAAAAGAAAAAATCTGTTTTTTTTTTTTTGTTTGGAATAATTTATCCTCAACAGTCCTTAAGACTTAGTTTGGAAGGACTACAAATACAAATATGTAGAGTGCAAAACTTTGTATTTTGTGTATATTTGCATTTGTACTCCTTCCAAATTAAGCCTAAAGCTATGTTTGGTTGCAACGCAAGCAAATTTGTACTGATGCAAAACTATAACAGTGCAAATGATTTGAGTATAATTCTGACCTATTCTTATTTCAAATTTTAGCTTATTTTGTTTGATTGCAAAACAAATGGAGTAAATAAAGACATGAATAGAATAAAGTAAAACCCAAAGCAAAGTTAAACCAGAATTTGCATTTTTTTCATTTGCACTCCCATGCATTTATACTCGTGCAAATATAATTGCACTGCAACCAAATGCAGCCCAAGTCTCAGTTTGGAAAGGGAGTAAATACAAAAATGTACAATGCAAGGTTGTACTGTACATATTTGTATTTATACTTTTTCATAACTGAAACTTTGGAAATAGTACAAATACATAAACAATAACACAAAATACAAGATTTTGCATTCTATATATTTGCATTTGTATTCCTTTCAAGACTCAGTTTGGAGAAAATGTATAGAAAATAATATAAAATATAAGATTTTGCACTCTACATATTTGTATTTGTGCTCTTTCCAAATCGAGCCTAAAGTATGTTCTTCTTTCAACATGTCACCATCTAATCGCACGCTCTATGTGTAGCAACATTTTGTCTGCTGTTTGGTTTCATTCCATGTAAATGTTTAAATTGTTCATCAATCACCATTATTTCTTCCCATTTTCCACGGGTCTAGAATCGGGCTTCTTATTTTCCATAGAGTTAATCCTTCTATGTCCTTATAATAAATTGATCACTCGCTTGAAATCTCCTAGCCAATTTTGACTAATCGCTCTTTTTGCTTTTGAGTAGTGCTTTCTCTTGATGTTGTTTCCTTTGCCATATCAATTGTTGTGACTTGTGATTCGTAGGGCTCTTGAAGTTGTCTCCACTATGTGATTAGTTGAATCTGTTAATTGCTACTATGCCTATTGCCGAATGACATACTTCCCTAATGAATGTCGAAATTTATCTTTATTTGTGCTTCTTTTGGTGGTGTCCAATCTACATTTTTGTGATTTTCCTTTTTTGTTCCTTCATTAGTCCTATAGTGTCGTCATACGCTTTTACCATCTATTAAGTCATAAGCCCGGATCTCCCGCAAGCAAAAATCCTATATGATATAATATTCAATTAAAAATATCATCTATACATATATGTTAAATTTATGAAAAAATATTTTCAATATGCAATTGGATTCTCAAACTTTCAGAATGTGTATATAGTTTTAGCTTGCAGGAAATTCCATCACTTAAACTGTATCTATTGATTTTACTAGGTTTGGGCAGTTGGCTTTGTATGTTAAAAGAACTAAGGACTGGTTCATTGGTGTGTTAGCTGGTTTGTTCCAGTATTGACGTGGAATCTAATCCCGCAACCAATATTTTGAGGAAAAATGAATCAGGGGGAAGTCATTAATGGTGCATAGCACCTAATACAAAAAAAAAAAAAAGATTATTAATAGTGTTAGCTGGTTTATTCCAACATTGCTGTAGAATCAAATCCTGCAATCAATACTTTAGGGAAAAATGAATTAGGAGGAAGTTATTAATGGTATATAGCACCGAATACCAAAAACAAAAAAAAAAGACTATGTTGTTTTTCAGTATCCATATAGCCAGAACTAGGGTAACTATTTTTGCCGATCTATTTGTTGTGTTGTTTCCTTGTTCCATTCAATGACCCTACAATTGACTACTGCTTATTAATTATCAAAATTTGTTTTGAAAGTGTTTTCATTTCGAGAATACTGATGTGGTCTACCATTAGGTCTTAGAGATCCTTTGTTCAGCATTGCTTTAAAAAGTTCATACAAATGGCTCAAAGGTCCAACTGACTGAGTTGATAAGGTCTCTGGTTGGTTGTAATGGAGACTTGGGATGGAAGCCACCTTCAAAGGGGTTGTCTAGCCCCATAGAATAAAAAAAATAATAAAAAATATAAGAGAATTGAATTAATACTGATTCAATCAGATTGTCTATTGAACCTTGTGGCTAAATACAAATATAAGGTTTTACATTCTACATTTTTATATTTATACTCCTTCCGAACTGAGTCTAAAAAAAATTACTAAACAACCAAAGAACATGTTTTATGTGTTTTTGATTAAAAAAAATAATGTTTTTTTAAATAAATTATTGGTCTAACTTTTAAAAAATCACAACAAAAAACAATAAATAAATCATATTTATAAAATACACCTCTTAAGTCATAAGACTTCACTTGATAAAATCATTAATTAATTGGAGTCTACCAACTCTCCCAATCCTGTGACCAGGCGGCTTCCCTCTTAATGAAATTACTTCCAGCTTGGAGTTTGAGTAGACAATCAATACACTAGTTAACACGCATATCCTTCGTGTACCTGGATACGCTTAGATATATTAATATAAAGATTTCTATAAATAATTAAAATTTTAAATGATGACTGAGGAGACACTTTAAAATACTTAAAAAGCGAAAAAAAATAGCACATTGGCCATATCAAAACACAATTACACACCAAAATACCAGGTGTATCCATATTTTACCTAGATTCACTCATTTCATGTAGACAGTCAACTCACTTATGGATGGAATGAGCACTTATGAGCTAAATTGGATCTGCTCCTCCCACCGATCTCACACCTACATCCCATCGTATGTTGAATATATTTTTAATAAAATTAACATACAAGTATAGAAAATATTCCTAATCGATGTATAACTAATACATACTGTGAATCCTGTAATGAACATATCCAAACTCTTATTAAGGATTTATCTCTTTTTAACAAAAAAAAAAAAAAAGAAATAAGTGCTTAAAATAAGGAATGACAAATACAACCTTAACCTTGCTGCCGAATTAAACACAAATATAAATAGCCATTAAGCCCATTAAAATAGACACAAGGGCACTCATCTCAACGACACAGTCTCGATCGGTAGATTCATGTTCCACCATATAATGGGAGCCCTGTGTTTCTGGTTGCCATTCATCATTCGTCCCCGCTCTCTCCATTCCATCCTTTTTTCACTACAAATTTACATGGATGGATTTTAGATAGAAACTTCTCCAATTATTATTATTTTTTCTAATGAAAAGGACACCCACACACTGGCTACTCCAGTCTCTTTCAGTGGAGGAGTCACTTCTCATTCACCAATCACCAAATGTTCTCCATGCTTATGGGGTAAGGTACACCTACCAGCTACCTATGGAATTACAACGATAGTCCCTTAGTTAACACTGTTCCACTGCTCTGGCATCAACCCTTAATGGACTCAACCCAACCCAGATGATCTACATCTACTGGGCTAAAAGATCTGATCTGACATATGCTTGACACTTGAGACTCCTAACTCCTAAAAATAAATAGCTCACAAACGAGAATTCTAGCTAGCATATATAGCCCACTTTTGATGATGCATATTTCATAAGGACGAGAGTATAGCCCTATTATTGGACTTTATTTATGGCAAGTAAGGGTAGTTTTTGTCTTTTTGGCATGGAGTGTCCAAATCACCACCGGAAGGAGAACGGTAAACTTTGGCTTTAAGAGGTGTCTTACATGTGACCAAATACTCTTGTCCAGTTGTTTCTGTGGTATTTATACTGTACCGAATCACTGATGACTCTGTAAAACCAATCTGTAAGGAGGCTTATTAGCTAGCTTTGTCTTGTTTTTTATGATGTTGTCTCCAGAGACTTACTACTGCTGAGCATGGTCTAACAGTAATAACAATAACGGAAATAGTAATTAGAATTAGGAAGGGAGGAGAAGGTGACAAACTGTTTAGTGTTAATCAGGGATTCAGGGCAAGGACTTCCGTCCACGTCCAAGGCGGAGGAGGTGGTGGTGGCGGTGGTGGGGGGCTTCTCTCTCTCTCTACTTTTTCCCTATGGACCTTTGTCTCTTTCTCTTGCCCTGGACAAAAATTTTCACATTGAAAAGCTGTCAGACACCAATGGACGCTTTGGCCCCTCTAAAATAAATTAAAAATCTTCCTTCCCCACCCTCTCGATCGGCCCCCTCATCATCTCCATTATCAATCCACCATCTCTCTTTCTCTCTCTTGAGAGAGTCTCCATGTGCAAGTGCAACCTCCTTCCCTCGTGCCTAGATTCCAAAACACAAATACAGTCACACACCCGCTCTCACTGCCTCTCTCTCTGTCTAAAACCAATTTTATATTAAGATAAGATAATATAAGTGTACAGTGTGGTCACAAGGCATTTGATATCTCATACATATTGACTTGGCTCCACACTGCGACACGTGATATCTCGCTGTTTCTATAAAAATGCCTCAATTTTTATTGAGCGTGTGTCAGAGATTGCCTGATTTTGTAGGCGAGACTCCACCATGTAAAATAATCCCACCAATCTTACATCCTACATAGGATTTGATCCAATGGCTTAGGGTTAGGGCCTCGCTTCAACATTTGATCTAAGTAATTCTAGTCAAGTATTTAAAAGATTTTTCGAGTTTAATACACATAACGGGCATTGACAACGTTAGAAGTTGGACTTGGTTTTTTTCGTTGGATCCGACTGACCATATAAAGAAAAAAAAAGAATAAAAATTTAAAAATCAGAAGCCAACTTGATGCAATTGATCTAGGCCATTCATTCGTTCAAAAGAAAAATCTTACTTCACAGTCCATCACAACTTGATGCAAGTCAAGTGTTTGCACTCGAATTGCAAGTTAATTTAGTAGGTCGGGAGGTACCGAATCAGAGACCACCATGCAAAGATCCATTCATTTATATGAAGCAGCGCTGAATCTGCTCGACATGAAACAGTGAAGAAAAGTTGAACTGTTAATAGACCATATCTATACAGCTATGCCATACTTTTTAAGGAGATAAAGGCATTACAACAAATACACAAAAGTCACTTACCCATCTCTCACTTTCGTTAATTAAAAAAAAATAAAATAAAATAAAGAGAGAAAGAAAAAAAAAGGGTTTCTCTCTCTCTCTTCACCCTCTAGCTCACTTCTTCTCTCTTGCCATAAACAAATGAAAAAACAGCATCCAAATTCCATGTCTCTCTGCACAAACATCATGGCTTAGCTGTTCTTGGATCCGGAGATTCTGGGTCTCTGAACTCATATTTAAATTTAGCCCACAAGACATGGTTTGGTTTCTCTCCGTATTTCTTCTCTTCCTGTCTCCACTTGCGCATCCTCTTCTCCCTCCCTCGCCCAGGAGTTGAGAGAGATTTTAGTGTAGTACTGATGCCTGTAAATTCATGGAACCTCTTTTCCTTCCTCCTCTTCTCCTTCTCTTTCTCCATTTCTACGTCTTTCATGGCTTTCGCCGTCAACGAACAAGGTGAAGCACTGCTTTCGTGGAAGAGAAGCTTGAACGGGTCGCTGGAGGTCTTGACTGATTGGGACCCAAGTGACGAAAGCCCCTGTAATTGGTCCGGGGTATCCTGCAACAATAACAACCAGGTCGTGGAATTGGAGCTGAGGTATGTAGATTTGCTCGGCCATGTTCCTTCCAACTTATCCTCATTGAACTCATTGCAGAAGCTCGTTCTGTCGGGGACGAACCTTACTGGTTCCATCCCTAAAGAGCTAGGCAGCCTTAGTGAATTGAGTTACTTGGACTTGAGTGACAACGCCTTAACAGGCGAAATGCCCAGTGAGGTTTGCAGCCTGACTAAGCTTGAAACGCTCTATCTCAATTCCAATCGGCTCGAGGGTTCAATCCTGATCGAAATCGGGAACCTTTCGAGCTTGACATGGTTGATTCTGTATGACAATCAGCTCAGCGGTAAAATCCCCAGTACCATAGGGAGCTTGAAGAAACTAGAAGTACTCAGGGCGGGTGGAAACAAGAATCTCCAAGGTCCACTTCCTCAAGAGATTGGGAACTGTAGCAATTTGGTAATGTTAGGCCTTGCTGAGACAAGCATGTCAGGATTTCTTCCTCCTACGCTCGGGCTCCTCAAGAGACTGCAGACGTTGGCCATCTACACCGCTCTCCTCTCAGGCCAGATCCCACCTGAGCTTGGCGACTGTACCGAGCTGCAAAACATCTACTTGTACGAGAACGATCTAAGTGGCTCTGTTCCAGCCCAGTTGGGAAATCTGCGCAATCTCAGCAATCTACTGCTGTGGCAGAACAATTTAATCGGCGTAATTCCTCTGGAGCTCGGGAACTGCAAGCAATTATTGGTTGTCGACATTTCGCTGAATTCGATCACAGGGAGCATTCCTCAAACATTTGGAAACTTGAGTTCATTGCAGGAGTTGCAATTGAGTTTCAACCAAATATCTGGCCAGATCCCAACGGAGATGGGGAATTGCCAGAGTCTCACTCACATCGGACTCGATAACAATCAAATCACTGGCACCATTCCATCCGAATTCGGACGGCTTGTGAATCTCACATTGTTGTTCTTGTGGGCTAACAAGCTCGAGGGGAGTATACCGACTTCAATTTCGCTCTGCAAGAATCTCGAAGCCGTTGATTTATCTCAAAACAGTCTAACGGGTCCGATTCCAAGAGGAATCTTTGAGTTGCAGAATCTAAACAAGCTGCTGCTACTGTCGAACAATCTCTCGGGCCAAATTCCACCCGAGATTGGGAAATGCACGTCGTTAATCCGATTCAGAGCCAATGGCAACAAGATTACCGGTCCTGTTCCGCCAGAAATCGGGAAGCTGCGCAATTTGAGTTTCTTAGACCTCGGTTCGAATCGTTTGGCGGGGGTCATACCGTCGGAGATATCTGGTTGCCAGAACCTGACATTCCTCGACTTACATTCCAACTCTTTCACAGGCAACCTGCCTACAGATTTCAACCGGCTCGTTTCACTTCAATATGTTGACGTCTCCGACAACTTGATAGAAGGAGAGTTGAATCCAAATCTTGGATCGCTGACGTCGCTCAGCAAACTCATTCTTGGAAAGAACCGGTTTTCAGGTTCAATCCCGTCACAGCTCGGCTCGTGTACGAAACTACAGCTCCTTGACTTGGGCAGGAACAAACTCATAGGAGAGATTCCACCGAGCCTGGGCAAAATTCCGGCGCTACAGATAGCTTTAAATCTTAGCTGGAATGAGCTTTCTGGCAAGATCCCAGAGGAGCTCTCCGGATTAGATAAGCTCGGAATCCTCGACCTCTCCCACAACCAGCTCACCGGCGATCTTCAGTTCCTTGCGGCTCTCCAGAACCTCGTGGCGCTTAACATCTCTTACAACAATTTCTCGGGGCGTATACCGTACACACCATTCTTCACCAAGCTACCGCTAAGCAACCTCGAGGGGAACCCGTCTCTCTGCCTCTCCGGCAACCACTGTGCCGCCGATACTCGGGGCGAAGCGGCCCGACACGCCGCTGCTGCAGCTAGAGTTGCAATGGTGGTGCTTCTATGCGCCGCATGCGCGTTGCTCCTGGCGGCTCTGTTTATCATCCTGAGAGGCAGAAAGCGCCGGCATAGTTTCAGTGGAGCCCACGAGTGTGATATTGATGGTGACGAGGACTTAGAGATGGGACCACACTGGGAGGTGACGCTTTACCAGAAGCTCGACCTGTCTATCGCTGACGTGGTAAGGTGCATGACCGCTGCGAACGTCATAGGGAAGGGCCGCTCAGGCGTCGTTTACAGAGCCACCATTCCTTCGGGGTTAACAATAGCAGTCAAGAGATTCCGGTCGTCGGAGAAGTTCTCGGCATCCGCTTTCTCGTCGGAGATCGCCACGCTGGCACGTATACGACACAGGAATATAGTACGGCTGTTGGGTTGGGGCGCTAATCGAAAGACGAAGCTACTTTTCTACGACTATCTACCGAACGGGACGGTGGCAGCGTTGTTGCACGACGGACACTCGGGAGTGGTTGAGTGGGAGACGCGGTTCAATATAGCGTTGGGCGTGGCGGAAGGGTTGGCCTACCTGCACCACGACTGTGTTCCGGCTATCCTGCACCGGGATGTGAAAACCCAGAATATACTATTGGGGGACAGATACGAGGCTTGTTTAGCGGACTTCGGACTTGCTAGGCTCCTTGAAGACGAAAATGGCTCCTTTTCCGCAAACCCGCCGCAGTTCGCCGGTTCCTACGGTTACATGGCGCCGGGTGAGCTTTCTATGTCTTTTTAGCAACTTGAAATGACTCATTTCTCCTTATGATTTTCCCAAATTACTCAAGTATTAATCCGTTACTTTTTATTAAGAAAAATCGTGGTTTTCTAATAATATTTTCATCTGAATTGACATGGGCAGAGTATGCTTGTATGCTGAAGATCACAGAGAAGAGCGACGTCTACAGCTACGGTGTAGTACTGCTAGAAATCATAACCGGAAAGAAACCAGTTGATCCATCGTTTCCCGATGGGCAACACGTGGTCCAATGGGTGCGGGATCATCTGAAGAGCAAGAGGGACCCAGTTGAAATCCTTGATCCAAAGCTGCAAGGGAGGCCAGACTCCCAGATACAAGAAATGCTGCAGGCGTTAGGGATCTCCCTGCTCTGCGCGAGCAACCGTCCAGAAGACCGGCCGACAATGAAGGACGTGGCGGCACTGTTAAGGGAGATCCGCCACGATTCCCCAGCCGGAAGCGAAGCCCAAAAGCCCACATGCTGTAACTCTTGGAACAAGTCGTCGGACACTCCATCCTACTCGTCATCGGTATCTCCGGCGCAGATGTTCATTCTCCAGGAGTCATCTCATTGTTCACTAGCGTACTCAGCTTCGTCTGGTGGGATTCCATCGGGGAACCAATGAACGATATGTCTGTTAGCCAAAACCCAAAAAGGGAGAAAATGTGGGAAAAGCAATATAGACTGTTTTGGCCATTGTAAAGAGTGAAGTGAAAAAGGGTTGGTTGTTTTTTGGTGACCCTGGTAACAAGACAAGACGTACGATCAATTCGAGTGTATAGCAGCAAATTAACATTATTGTTCCAATGAATTTGTAGGGTATCTTGCAAATTATATGACCTTTTCTTTGTATATACATACTTCTTTTCTGTTCGTTTGCCTAATGTCTACGGGTAAGGGTAACCCAGCCTTTAGGGGCATTTTAGTAAAACAACAGGAGAGAGGAGAGGTAGATACCCAGTTTCCTGTTTCCAGTTGCTTAGGCTGCGTTTGGTTGGTTAGCATTCTGCTTAAAAGAATCACCATTTGGAATGAATTTTGATATCACAGAATTCATCAGAACTTCTTTCCCAAAAGCAGGATTAAGATTAATTGCTTTTGCCTTTGTTGTCTTGCTTCAGCGTGAAGTCAGTGTTTTTGGCCGGGGATATCCGTGTGTAAGATAGTTATGTTGGGTTGTGTGAGTTTGGACGTTTGATATAAAAAGGTTTTATCGAGGTTGATTTCGTTTTTTGGAGACGTGAGAGATGGAGGAGGAGGGATCAGGGATGTGTGGTTTGGTTTTGTGGGGAATTGCGGGTAATGATTGGGTGGTGTTTTGTTCAAAAATAAAAAAAAAAAAAAAAGAAAAAAGAAAAAAAAGCTTCTCACTCGTATCCCTATGAAACCGGATTCAGTCAGTGCAAAACCCGTCCGATCTCTATCCCTATTCCCTCACTCACGTTTAATTGTTTGATTAATTATTTGAAGGATGAGTGAGAAGCTTCCTATAAGTGCACCCCCGGGCCATGTGAGGGACAGTTAGATCTATATCCATGACTTAAGATATTAATTAATGAATAACATAATAAGGTGGGTGGTGTCAATTCTGTCCAATAAATAATAAAAATTTTGGTTTAAGGGGGGAGGTTGGCAGTGAAGAGCGAGGATAGATTCCTTTGGCAGCCCTTTGTTTGCGCTCATGTGACTCACATGCCTTCTGAGTTACAGAGAAACAACAATTGCACTTGCAGCTGCAGACCAGACCCATGGCCCATGCAAATAATGCCCCCCCCCCAAAATGACATCTACCGTCTACTTGTCCTAAAAATATTCAGCCCATGCAATGTGGGAAATTAAGTAAAAAAGACATCGTAGATCCCTTCAGCTTCAGGATTCCCTAACAACTATATAACTGTCTATCATTCTTTTACGCTATTTTTGTTTTGACATCGCCCTATTTACAGTTTTACACTAAAGCTGTGTTTGGCTTGACAAAACAAATAAGAGAGAAATAGAGCGTTGTGTGAAGGTTGTCGAGGAATTTTTGTCTCTCTTATTTTCTATTAAATCAAAGGATTCCCAATCACTTGTATCGGGGTTGATCCGCTCCAAAATTTTCATTGTGCCCTCTCGAGTCTCGACTCGACCGGTCGATCCTCATCAGGGGCCAGGGCACAAAAATGGTGGAACAGAGTTGTAGAGTGGGACAATAGGGAAGGACTTTCACCTAGCCCATGCCTTTGGGTCCCATTTTTCCAGATAAAAGTAAATTGTTTGATTTTAACCTAAGTCTCGTAAATGAGAGGAAAAAAAAAAGTCAGAATGGTCCAAGACATAACATGAATACCGGGCCCTTAAACAAAATAGATAAAAATGGAGGCCCCATACTCAGCAAGAGGTTGTTAACCAGTCTCATATATTAGACTAGCTGATGACCCAATATACAGTAGAGGACAATTATATGTACATATTTTAGTTGAGACCCACTACCACTATCCATGTGGTAAGTCCTAAGGTATTTAGCTTGGGCTAGAAACTTTGAAGTATTTGAGATCGGAACTACATTAATACGCATTGTACTTTTAGCAAGAGAACAGTTGGCAACACAAGCAGTACATGGACTTTGATGTTGGCGGCATACAAGTGAAAATTAACTTTGTACGTTGTAAGATTTGGGTTCACGTCTAATCATAGAACCTTAAATGATATATGGTCGATAATGGCATGGATCCCATCTTAGCATTTAGCTCAAAAAATGTCATTTCCTTTTCAAATTAGAAAGTTATTTTATAAAAAAGTATACATATTACACTACTGCAGAATTCTAAATTCCACTATAATTCTATACAAGTCAAATTTCATTTAGTTTTGTAGCCCAAACAAAAGACTATATTTTTTAATAGGTCCCATTCTTTCCAACAACGTGTTGTTTGCTTTCAAAAAAAAAAAAAAAAAAAACTAATTTGGTCTACTAAATCAAATAAAGAACCCAACATGAATGCTTCAGGAATTGGGCATATAGATACATGACGCCACCCTAACAACAATAATATATCGTGTCAATGCAGAATGAAAATGATGCCATTGCCTAACTTGCGATAATACACAAACACCCTAAACATGAAAACACGTCAAAGCGATAGAAAGAGTACAATTTAACGTTCCTCATTATCATATTATTTGATTCCGATCAGATCAGATCAGATTGGGATGAATCGTATATTCAAATTCAATAAAATGGAATTCCAAGGGAATTTTGTCTAAATGAGCTGCACCGCAACCGCTAAATGGACCCCTGCAAAATAAATCCAAGCAATCCTTAGTTAAATGGTCCATTAAGGGGGTGTTCGAATATATGAAATGAATAGTGAATGTTTTTCAAAACAACTTCGACATCAACTTAACGTTTTGTATTGAAGAATAAAACAAACAAATGCACTCCACCTCAGAACGCTGATTTGAACTACAGACTTACAACAATTCAAATTTATAAACATCTCCTTGGCATCAATTCCGACACCTAACCTGAACTGTACGGTGAAACTAGGATTTCTGGGGTGGACTGAACGGTAAAAACCCACAACAATCATATTGTCGAGCATCACTTTAGTGAACAACCTAGTTTTTTTTTTTCCTTCTTTTACTGCTCATACGTGGACTTTACCCCTCGCCTCTTCCCATACTTCGAAGTTTTAATCAATCAAAACGGCAGATAAATTGATGGATTCATTTCAACGACTTTACTGAAATTACAGAATTTAACATTTCAGGCAAAAGAAAGTTGCATCAGGGTGGATGAGTTCACAAGCTTATCTAACAAAATTACAAAACGTGGCCGATGAAAAGTAGGCATTTTGCAGAGGCTATTTGGGATCAAGGATTCCAAAAAGAAAAAGAAATAAAGCTGGGCAAAGATTCTGAACCCTACAGAAAGAAAAAAACAACAGTGGATCCCCACATGTTGACAGTACTCGTAATTGGGATCAACTTTTCAACTATACAGGTCATCATCATCTCCAGCAGCTGCCGCAGAAGGGAATGGATCTGTATCTCCTCCGCCCACAGCATTCTCAGGGCGATCTGCAAATCTGAATTCTGATCCAAACCCACGGGACTGTTGTAATGTCTGAGCAAAGAGTTGGTATTTTCTGATGTCAGCATCACTCACACTCCGGCGAGCATATTTCATAGATTCTTCAAAGTGTGCAGCTTTGATCTCATGGACATCATCAGTGTCATCTTCTTCCATTGCTTCTGGGTTCTCTCTCCTCTTTCTCTCTCTTTCAATATCCTGTCAAATCTCTAATAGGTGAAGGGGGAGAAAAATAAAAACTGAAACACAACAAGCCATTCAATAACAACTTATGAAGAAAATGAAGTGAACTATTACAGCTATCAGCAATGTCGGAAAATTTTTTAGCTGATCAACATCAACTTGAGTACATGAAACATTCTTAAAATTTGGCATGCAGATCAATGTTTCCTATCCAGAAGTGGAGAATCCAGGTTGAATACCAATAAGCCACTGAGAAAGATCAACCGCAGGTATACTTGGATTAGCAAGACTTGCAAGTCCTCAAATGAAACGGCTAAAAATAAGAGATAAATTGAAAATCTCAAAACAATCTCCTTAAACATCATTCATCTTGGACTGAGATCACCAAATAACAATGCTATAAGTGGTATTTTATTATCAAAAAGCACATGTGGCTTCATTTATAGTGACTAGAATTTGCTTCAGAAATCTCACCACCTGTGACTTGTTCTGATAGGGTTTCAAATCAGGCTGGTAACAAGGAGCTCAACTCCAACATGATAAAGTAAAACCACCCACAGATGGGGTGGCTTGGGCTGAGAACCAAACAATAGGATCAAATGCAAGCAATTAAAAAGAACGAATCTATGTTTCGTAAGTGCTAGTGAGGAAAAACAAAAATAATTTGAACTGAAGGAGACAATATTGTGAGAATTAATGTTTAGCACGGTAAAGCTGACGCTTATTTACTTTTAGATTATATGATGTTCTCCATGCATAAACAGACCTGACTCATCCCAGGTCTTCTGTACAAAAAAAATTGGACCCAGCTAAATTTTGGCTCAAGTTGAGGATCGACTAGTAGAAACTAAGCTAGCTTGCAATTTATATAATTACTTTCATTTTTTTAGTTTACAAGGATTGAGCATGATAAAACTAATCAGCATACTCTCCTACAGCACCATACAAATATACTCTTGATAACCTTCCTGAAACAGAAGGTCAAATTTATCCAGCATCACTTTTTAGTTTAATCCAAATAAATGATAGCCTTTGAGGGGTGTTAGTAGAGCAGAAGTAAGGTTCTGACTTCTGAGTTGATTCAGATTTCCTTACCTTTTCAATATTCTCTCTGATTGCATATTTGCAAGCACGCTGGCAGATTTCTGTGATATCAGCACCACTGAAACCATGTGTATATCTTGCAAGTGCTGAAAGGTCAACATCTCGAGAGACAGGTGATTTTCGCAAACATGCTTTGAAGATTTGAAGACGGGAAGCCTCATCTGGCAATGGTATATAAATCAACTGGTCTAGACGACCAGGCCTGAGCAATGCTGGGTCAATAATGTCTGGCCTGTTTGTTGCCCCAATGATGAAAACTGTCTTCTTTGCAGTCATCCCATCCATTTCTGTCAGAAGTTGGTTCAAAACTCTGTCTGCTGCCCCACCAGCATCTCCAACTGAATTACCACGCTGACAGAACAAACAACAAAGTATTGACAGTAAGTAAGGCTGCAACTTGGGCCAGGTTGGCCCGAACCCAACCCGAAAAAGTTGGGTTGGGTTGATGTTCGGGTTAGGGTTAGGTTTGAAATTCATGAACCCGACTTTACTTTGGGTTGGGTTAGGGTTGACCCCTTAGCCAACCCGACCCAACCCGAACCGGAGTCAATAGTACATGTCATATATAAAATATGTTATATTAATATATAACATACATCGATTTGTTTAGATGCATGATATTTGTATAGCCCCTACCACATAGTCTCATGTACTTCTTTTAAGATAATCACTTCACTTAATCCTAATCAGAAAGACTAAAACCTTAATAACATTAATTATTTTATGTTTTTTGAAAATTTTATTCTTCATCTCCTCTGTGTTGTTTGCTGCCCAAGAAAGATCTATTGTAAGTCATAACTCATAATAAACTATAGTCATTTCTAACACTTGTTTTTCTGAATTTTGTAATAAAAAAACAAAAATATAATGTCAACAAACAAATACTAATGAAACATAGGATTAATATATGTAGTGAAAGTTGAGTTAAGATCTAAAGTTGAGAAATTCTCTGAGGTTTTAAAGGATGGGAAGAAGGTTGGGTTGGGCCCAACCCAACCCAAAATTGACTTCGGGTTGGGTTAGGGTTGAAGGAATTTAGTTAGGGTTAGGGTTGGGGTTGGTTGGGTTGAAGGTCGGGTTGGGCTAGGGTTTGCCTCAACTCGACCTAACAGTAAGTTATTTAAAGATATATTCACTGTATGTGCATGCATGGTAGAAGTACAAGAAGAAATGCATGTAAAATTAACAAGTCACCTGAGTTGCAATAGAATCAAGTTCATCAAAGAAAAGTACACAAGGAGCTGACTGCCGCGCCTTGTCGAATATCTCTCGAACATTAGCCTCACTTTCTCCAAACCACATAGTCAGTAATTCAGGGCCTTTAACACTTATGAAATTTGCTTGACATTCATTTGCTATTGCCTTTGCAAGTAAGGTTTTACCACATCCAGGAGGCCCATAGAAGAGGACACCCTTGGACGGAGACATACCGAACTTCTCAAACTTTTCAGGATGCTCCACCGGATATTGGACAGTCTGCCAATAACCAAAAACATGATGTAATTGATTTTCCCATTGGAAATTTGGTGACTAAAAAGGCATAGCAGAAAAAACTATAAAATGACACAGGTATAGGGTGCTGATTACATAATATCAAGCAAAAGCCTCAAGCAAATCTACAAGCAGATGAAAATCAGCAGATAATGAATTATCAGTGTGCTTCTCAAGAACCAAGATTGCTAAAAGTGATGGATGATGGCCAGTTATAAGACATAACTATAGGTAGAAAGAAAAGGTGCAGAAGAATGATCAAGAAAATGAAAAATTACCTCCTGTAGCTCTCTTTTGACATTATCCAACCCACCAATATCATCCCATGAGACATTTGGCACCTCCACAACCTGCCAAGAAAAGTCCACATCACCTATCATCAGATAACTGTACTTATATTCATAAAATAAAATGTTAGAAACTGCAGCAGGAAGATCATTGAGTAAAGAGAGATTTGATTTACAACTTACCGTTTCACGCAAGGCTGACGGATTAGAAGACCCCAGTGCAGTTTTGAAGTGTTCATTTGTCACAGCCATGGAATTTAAAACCTCAGCATCAATTGACTCATCTTCTAAGTCAATAACATCCATTTTCTCCCTAATACACTGGAGAGCAGCCTCAGTGCAAAGAGCAGCAAGATCTGCTCCGACATAACCATGGGTATCTTTTGCAACTCTTTCAAGATCAACCTGCAAAACAAGTTGCAAGGAACATGTCCATATTTAGACAGTAACAACAAAACTAAAATGCATGATAATGTAAAATACTCACATCTTCTGCAAGCTTCATATTCTTTGTATGAATACGAAGAACTTCCAACCTCCCAATTTCATCGGGCACACCAATGTCAATCTCTCGATCAAATCTTCCAAATCTCCTCAAAGCTGGGTCAATGCTATTAGGCCTGTTGGTTGCTCCAATGACAATCACATGAGCTCTTGTCTTAAGACCATCCATTAAAGTCAGAAGTTGGGATACTATACGCCTCTCCACCTCACCATGTGTCTTTTCTCTCTTTGGGGCAATGGAATCAATCTCATCAATAAATATGATTGAAGGAGCATTCTTTTCGGCTTCTTCAAAAGCCTTTCGCAAGTTACTTTCACTTTCACCTGCCAACTTTGACATTATTTCAGGCCCATTTATCAAGAAGAAGAAAGCGCCTGTTTCATTGGCAACTGCCTTTGCAATAAGGGTCTTCCCAGAACCTGGTGGACCATAGAGTAATATTCCTTTAGGGGGCTTTACACCAATGGATTTAAACAATTGTGGATGCCTCAAAGGAAGCTCCACTAGCTCCCGTATCTGTGCCATTTGCTTCCTGACACCACCAACATCATCATATCCAACTTCATTTAGTCTCTCTTCATCTTCGCGTTTGATAGGTTCTCCTTCACAGAAGATCTCTGTGTCTGGTGCAACAACACAGTACTCACCAGGATCTGTCTCAATTACTTTAAATTCAACACTCCGCATGCCCCCCCTTACTAGGAAAAGGTCACCCTTCCTTACAGGTCTATATGATTCCAAGAAATATGCTGTTGAATACAAGAAGACATGAGTGTCAGACACGTCAATGATACTGCATAGAAACAAGTTCCACATAAAATAGTCAGTTCAGAAAAAAAAATCAACTTATATACATAAACACTGCACGGGACTCACGCTTCAAATATGCATCGAATAGGTTGCCAGTCACACCCTCAATTGTGTCATCAATAGGAAGGATGTGAACACGCTTCCCATACTTCACATCTGGACACTGATGAACAGAGACAACATCCCCAAGTCGTACCCTGAGATTAGCACGCACAACTTTGTTCATTCTAATTTTTGCTTCTTCGCATTGTTCATCAACAAGAACAATACACACTGTGTCCCTTCGTTTCTTCCCCTGTAACATTCAAATATGGTAAAAGAATGTCCGAAAACAATTTCTACATAGTATGGCAGAAAAGAACAAGTAGAGAGAGAACCTTAATTAGAACTGTGTCTCCCCGAAAAAACTGAAGCTTTTCCATTGTAGCAGGGTTCATTGAAACCACAGAATTATCATCATTTACAGCCTCATCAACAATAAGGCGGTTAGGAGATTTTTTGCGTTCCAAAATTGCAGTAGAAAAATCCCTCTTACTGCTTTTCCTGTATGAAATGTATGTGAAACTTATTCTACTAGATAAGGGGATTCAAAATAACATATAAATAAATCATGGATAATAATCCACATAAAAAAAAAAAACCAAAAGATCAATACCATGTTGACCTAGGGTTTTTCTACCCATCTAATAGTTTACACGGACATCCCAAATGGACAAAGTGTCTATTTTGGGCACAGATCCAAATCCAACACTCTGGATTCTTTAAGGTAACTTTTGCATATTGCTATCTTTATTTCTTCTTGCTTGTTTGGCATAAACTAAGCTCCAGAAGACATAATAAGTTGCAACTTTTCTTATAGAATGTTCCTAGCTATCAAAAGCCCAATCACTTATGCCCCTAGGTACATGATGTTTCAGAAGATATCCAATATTATCTTTTTTTTTTTTATCAATAATATCCAATATTATCTTTTCCTGAATACTTTTTTTCTAAACATGACCCCCACTTGCAGAGTTACTTGGCATAAATCAGATTTAGACACCTATGCCAGTATCCAACATTGGTGTCCAACAAGGGAAAAGAAAATATTGGACATAAACCCTAAATGATATATGTGTGCCACTGTGCCTATCGACTCAAGGTGCATGGTCTATAGTGGCATGGATCCCAATTATGTCCCTATAGGCACATGATGTTTCAGAAGATATCCAATATTTTCTTCTCATGAATTCTATTTTTTAAACATGACACCGGCTTGCTGAGTCATACTTGACATAAATCAGATCTAGACTCCTATGCCAGTATCCAGGCAGTATTGGTGTCCAACACGGGAAGAAGGGCCACAATAATTCATACATGAGCAGGACATACATAGCATGACATACGGCAGATATTGCAATAACACATGAGCAGGGCATACATTGCATGACATAGTGACATAAGCTTCATTATTAAATGCTCTTATATTGGGGATGGTATGCACATATATCTTTAGGGTTGCGAACAGATTAGATCAAATTTGGATACACCTTGATCCGAATTTGATTCATTAATATTCAGATTCTAATTGAATCTTATCTGTATTGGATTAGGATCAAACTCAGATTGCCCTGAACCATATTCAAATCCAAATAAACAGATACCGTCTGCAGCCATTCATTATTTATGAATTATGATAAAACACCATTTGTGGTCCAAGAATGGTTAAATTGCTATCTAGAAAAGAGGTAATATTTTTTTAATCATTCCCCATGAAAGAGGTGCTTCCTAATATACAAGTATGCAGTAAACAATCAATGAATGCAATGTAATCTTAACTCCTTGTTCCTTTTTTTTTCTTAATTATCAATTCTCACAGGACCATTCTACTTCTGTTTTGTTAACACTATCAGCTGACAATAAATAGCACTGGCACCTACCAAATATAATTAGGATATTGAATCACAACGCAAAGTTGTCAGGCACTGTAGGTGGGCACTAAGCAATAAAGCATCTTCTCAGGGTAATTTTGTCCCTAAGTTTCATGTCTTTGCATGGGAGGTGTACCACCATACAACATACAAAGATGGGTAAAAGAGTGTACACAGACATCATCTGAGACCATTTTCGAGTATAAAAAACCATAAAATAAGTCTAGGATATACTGCAACAACAATGGGAAAGTAAGGTATTCATTTTATTAGAGCTTCAATTAACTACTTGCCATGTTTTGCATTCTTTACAAAAGGCCTCTCAGGGGGTATTTGATAACAGCTGAAGTGGCTGAACTGAATGACTTGTAGCATTGTCTTTTAGTGAACAAGTTATTAAGGAAGTTTTAAGCTCCTTAATGGGTTGGCTCAAGCTGAATTTGGGTTGATGGCCTTACCCATAATGGCTCAAGAGCCCCATGACAAAGTGAATGCATCTGGTCATGCTAGGTGTGGTGTTGATGCAGGAAAGTCCCTGCGGCACCTTTCCTCAGAGATGCAGCCTCAGAAACAAGAAACCTCCAGGCATTAGAAACCCATACCCTTAATTATTTTACTTACTAGATGGCAAAAAAAGTCATTGTGTTCATCTTTTTGGTCTTATCTATGATCAGAAAAAGGAGCTCCACTCCATCATTTGTTTATCCTTGTATTTACAAATTCACTTGAATTCTCTCTCCTATATATCTATCTCTGCATTCAACATAAGAAGCATTCTGTCCTTTCATTTGTTTGTTCATTCCCATCCTATGAATTAACATACACATTCCTCTTGTATCTCTATTTCATAAATTATTAGAACAGAAAACCCATCTCCCAGTTTTTTCATAGGCTATGTAAATTGTTTTAACTCAACTTTTAACTTTGATTCTTTCACATGTTAAATCACTTCATTTTTTTTCTCTAATTGCTAGACCAAGGTATTAATTTATTTATTATTTGATTGGTTCATCCTCTACTAAAATATTTGTTTAATTCCATCAAAGTTTTGATAATCCGTACAGAACACAATAATGAAATTATATTAATTATTAAAATATCTGACATTTTCCTGTTTTCTCTCTTTGTTCCCATTTCCTCTCTGACACCTGCACATTCCTCTTTTGTCTCCTTTTGTCTTAGCTATGTATATATGTGATCAGTAACCATCTTAGCTAAATATTTGGGTATCTCCTATTTCATTTTAAACTATATACATGTCAAATTCTATACATATGCGCAATCAAAAAAAAAAAAAAAATCAAAATTGTACAGGTTTCGGTAAAACTTTAAAATCTTGACTCACAGCTAGGGAAACAAGCTAATTCACAAACGGGGAACAACCTAAAACACCCATTTCTATATGAAAATTACAACCTAGGTGATGATACCTGGCTGGATGCCCAGGTGACAAGTTTCCCAGCCTACTAATCACTTAAACAACAACGGTACAACATCACAAGTTTATATATATGTCCTTCATGTTGAATTGAGTTCATCTCTGTGCCTTGGTTCTTCAACTAAGAAGTTTATCAACACATAGAGAAATTAGGTTTTTATTGTTTTCTCTATAATTCTGTATGGCCAATTTCTGGTATGCACAGGTAAGGGATTCATGTGCTAGTGTACGAATTAGAACCTTTAGTTTATGATTAGCAGAAACTTCAATCGGAACCCTTTACAAGCCACAGTGCCGTAGACTGAGTTTCAATTAAGACCCAAGCAAGTATCCTCATGTGAGAATTTCCGTTGATAAAAATGCTAAGTTACAGCCATTGTGTCATTCTATTGATGTCATAAATCTAGCTATTGTTTCGACATGCAAAAATAGGTAAAATTCTGTACCAGAACTAGCTTTTATTTGTTGTTCAAAAGAAGATGAACTATAATTATTGTCCTGGATAAAGGCCATTGCTGACAAAAGTTTTAACTGAAGCTCTTTTCCTTTGCAGGAAGCTTGTGTGTCAAAGAAACTTCGAGAGTCAAAAATCAAAACCCTAACCCTAAAACCTAAGTCTTAGACTCTTAGTACATGCATGCGTTCAAAAACAATAGATTTGACGCTACAAAAAACCCCCACATTATACACATTAAATTTCAGAACAAATCAACACTTAAACCAGAAGGAATGGTGTTCGCCCAAAACGGATGGCATCTAAAGTGGGAAAACCATAACCAGAACTCTTATACTTACGTATCCGATGACGAAGAAGGCTGGCCACGATCTGGTCCAGACGAGTTTGAGTCTGCCATTTTTTTCTGATCCTTTTCTAAGGTTCACGGGAAAATATTTCTCAGTTTTTCACTTCGGCTTTCCAGTGCTCAGGAGTTAGGACGCAACAACAGCAAGACTGCAAGACTGTCATTAACAAGGAGAATTCTGCTTTGCAAGACGGGCCGTTTAGCGAATAACGCTGAACGACCGAAAAATCTTCATCGTCGCTGTTTAGCAAATTCGGGTTTGGCTGAGACCTGGGAATGCAAATGCCTCAAATAGGGATGGTTCTTAGCCCGGCCCGTAAATTTCAGGGTTTGGGCCCAGACTCAGAATTGCTTACAAACGCACATACAGAAAGGTTGTTGGTCTGGAAGCCCGCCCCAGGCCTATGTAGAGTTAAGCTCGAGCCAAGGTCAAGTCCAATCGTTGTGTGGCCCATGATCACTCCTAGTGTATGTTGTTCTGATGGTGAGTGACGTGGCATTATTGTGTCCACCTGTTAAAATGAAGCTTTGCATATCTTTTTAGGAAATGAGTAAAAATGAGCCTTTTATATTACAAGATAAACATAGCTTTTAATAGTTAAATTTAGGGAAAATTTTCCATCAATAATCTGTACTTTGGCTCGAGTGACAATTTGATCCCCAGATTTTAAAATACAACAATCCAGTACACATACTTTCAAAATGTGACAATCCAGTACTTGCCGTTAACCAATCCGTTGATCAGCCGTTAAGTGACATTTGAAAAGCAAAAAAATGCCCTTCAAATGCCATCTAATTCTCTTTATCAACCTTCAAACATTGACAAAAAACTGAACAGTCTCAAATCTTAGACTCTTCTATTCAAAAAAGTTGGTGACTGTTTAAAAGAATCTAGAATTTGTAACAGTTCATTTTATTGTCAATGTTTGGATGGTTGATAAAGAGAATTAGTTGGCATTCTTATGGCAATTTTGACTTTTCAAATGTCACTTAACAGCTGATTAACAGTCTGGTTAATAGTAGGTATTGGATTGCCACATTTTGAAAAATCGGATATTAGATTGTCACATTTTGAAAGTTTGGGTATGAATTATTGCATTTTAAAGTTTGGAAACCAAATTGTCATTTGAACCAAAGTATAGGATACTGATCACGAATTTTCCCTTAAATTTAATCATGAAGGTTACTAACAAAAGATAAGATAGTAGGCTGGAAGATTACACATGTGATATTGGACACAACATCCCTCTTCATCAATATAGCAAGTTCAAAGTATCATATAATGAATGAACATGGTCTTCCACAGTTACACGTGAAAATGCAAAACCCTCACTACATTATGGTTGCCTGGCTTCTAGACACACTCACATATGGCTTGAGGCACAAGTATCAAAGTTCAATTTGTTTATCTCACTTTTTGGTTTTAAATCAATGTTGGATTAATACCCTTTCTGAAAAAAAAGGCTACAGCTTGCCAACACCTTGGATAGAAACAATAGACACTCCTTTGCATTCTTCTATTGTGAGTGACTCTGATTGCTACAAGATTAACAATGGAGACGACCTATTTTGCTTTGTCAATTCCTTGCATACTATTGGTTGGACCAAAATACAATGAAGAAATATGAGCAAATGCTATTGCCACTGAAGTGATGCAACAACAAGCACTTCTGTAATGAAGTCAATGGGACTGAAACAAGCAAGCGCAACAACCATGCAAAGAGAAATACCATGCGTTTTCTCTTAGTTCCTGATATTGATATTAAATCACAATGATGATAGCTCGCTCTGGTTAGCTTATCTTAAAATGTGCTGTTGGTGATTGTTAAGGATTAATCTGCCTGTGTAACCTCAACCTCAAGGCTCAACACATGGTTCAATGGTAATCGGGGTGAATTTCTTCCGGCCTTAAAACTAATGACGTCAATCACCTGCTTGTGTATACGGAATTCGAATCCATTCATGTAGATTTTAGTCCGGCAGTTGAAAAATGGCAAAAGCAAACAACAGGCGGTGCGAATCATTTGATTTGATCCCCCAGGCCCCAACTGCGGCGCTTGGTGCACGATTGCCCTCGGCCCCACTAATACATACAAAACAAGAACAAAAAATGAACGACCGTGGGGTGGATTCCGTTTACTTGCCAGAGCAAATTTGTAGGCCCAGACAGTACCCTTTATATCTATTTGCTCAAGCTCCAACAAAAATGTAAAACACATACTAACAGAGCACACATGGAACAAACTCACAATACAAAAATTTCAAAGTAAACACCTTTGTGCAAAGCCCTCGATGTGTACATGAATATGCACATTAGCCATTTTTGCATAAAATCAAAGTATCTTAGGGCTATTGAACTGTTTCATGGAAGGTTCCACCTGTGAAGACGTTGATTCAGGCTTGCAGTTGTCATTATAATCCCTGGAAACTCAATAAAAATGATCCAGTAGATGGTTCTAGTCCAGCGAGTCGCCATCATCCTCAATTTTCTCAGCCGTGGTTTGCGGAAATAATTCTTCCATGGGATACATCTCACGGAACAACTACCATATTCAGAATAAGCAACAATGTTCTAATCAGTTTAGCTTACAAGGGAACATGATTTCTTACCAAAAAAATGCACAAACTACAAGGACCAAAATGATGGTTCTTTTAACAACCTATTAAAGGGATATAGAACATAATCATCAGAGAATTCTAATACTATTGAGGATGCTCCCCTGAGAAGAGAGGAGAGGTAGCAATGGACCAAAATGATGTTGAAGATGTTATCCCATTTGATGAAGGCTATGTTTGGTGAATAAGAGGTTGTTAAAAGTACTTGTTGTACAAGTACTTTTTAGAAGTGGTTCTTTTAACAACCACTTAAGGCTGTTTGGTGACCCA
The DNA here is from genome assembly GCF_056320005.1 of Nelumbo lutea. Classification (NCBI taxonomy): domain Eukaryota; kingdom Viridiplantae; phylum Streptophyta; class Magnoliopsida; order Proteales; family Nelumbonaceae; genus Nelumbo; species Nelumbo lutea. Next base: position 9,778,164 of record NC_142687.1, read on the forward strand.
CTTGCCAAATCACTTGCTATGTTTTTTAAGCACTTATTGGGTGGGGATGTTTGGTGAGCTACTTTCCCCACAAGTGCTTATATTGGCATAAATGACACTTTTAGCCATCACTTCACCCGTACATATAAACAATGCATTCTAGGGAAGAAAACCCTCACGTGGGGGTATTTTGGGTATTAAACAATTAACATGGACTGGTTCGTCCCATTCGATTGGAAGAAGCACTTCTCCAAGAAGTGCTGAAAAAAGCAACCTTGAGGTCACTTTTTTTTTTTGATCATTAACCTTAAGGTCACTTTTTAAGAAGTGCTTCTTAAAAAAATAATTTTTTACCAAACACATATAAGCACTTAATAACCACTTAATGTGTGGTCCCAACTCTGATAGGCCCCAAGTAATGCCAGGAAGAGGAAAGGTCAACAATCAGCTGGGGGGGGGGTTAATTGAACAATTAATCACATGAGGGCAATTATAGTTGGAGGGAATAAGGAGAGTCTTGGGGCATTTATAGCTATGTCAGTTATGAATAAGAAGAGTTTTTGGGCATTTATAACTAGGCCAGCTAGGCATTTATAAAGGGAGTTAGTTATGCTATCAGTAGAGTATAAGAAGGGGCTTTGGGGGATGGGGGTGGTATGTTTTCTTTGAGTAAAGAATATTGTGAGTGTTTGGGAGAGCCGGCGGTCTCTCGAAGAACCAACCAACTGTTAATGTTTTCTGTTGAATGAATACTAGTTTCTTTTGTTGATGTTTGAGTGTGTGAACGCTGCTGTAAGTCTGTGAACTGCGTGTCAAATTTCTGGGTCATATCAGTGGTATCAGAGCATGTCTTTCCTCGGCCATGGTGACAACTAAGGAAGTGGCATCGCAGGTGGAGGGTTTCGAAGAACGCTTGATTTCTCTGCATTCTGAAGTGGATGGCTTACGTGATGAGATTCAGCGACTCAATCCAGAAAAGATAGCAGCAGGACTTTCGAAGATCTCATCCCTAGAAGGAGGCGTTCAAGACCTGGTAAGACGTTTTGATCTGTTGCTTCAGCAACAGATCTTTTCAGCTCCTTTGTCTACAACTGACATTGCTCCTCCTGTAGCCGCATCAAGTCGTGCGGCTGACAAAAGGAAGAGTGCAGCTTTCCCGACGTCTTCTTCAATGTCAGTGCCGGAACATACTTCTGATCCACTTCCTCGGAAGTTGGAGTTGCCTATTTTTGATGGGGAAAATCCAGACAGTTGGCTTTTTCGCGCGGAGCGCTATTTTGAGATTAATGGCTTGCTTCCGGTGGAACGATTGCGGGCGGCCGTGGTTTGTTTAGAGGGTGATGCTTTGGCGTGGTATTATTGGGAGGATGGTCAGCGACCTTTTTGGAGTTGGGTAGCATTCAAGGAACTCCTCCTTGAACGTTTTCGATCGACTCAGGAAGGTAATTTACAGGAACAACTCTTCTCGTTACATCAGTCTTCTACTGTTAAGGAATACCGTCGCCAATTCGAGGTGCTCTCCGCTCCCTTACGTGACCTGCTAGAATCAGTCCTTGAAGCAGCCTTTGTTAATGGGTTGCGCCTAGATATCCGGGCCGAACTCTGACAGATGGAACCCGTTGGGCTGATCAGAAAAATGGTTGCAGCCCAGAAAATTGAGGAGAAGAATCAGGCCTTATGGGCTTATCAATCAGGTTCATTTCCTTGTGGGCCCACAACGTCCCTCTCTGGAACCCACTTTAACTCACGGGTTTCGCAAGTGACTACTCCTGCTGTCACCCAACCTGCACGTGCCGCAATCCCTCCTTCATCAGCCCCTATTATTAAGGCCCCACCTCCTGCTTTCAAAAAGATGACCGATAAAGAGATGCAACAGAAACGTGCGAAAGGTCTATGCTTCCGTTGCAACGAGAAATACAGCCCGGGACACCGTTGTGCTCAGAAATCACTTCAGGTTTTATGGGTTCAAGATGATGTGGAGGAAATTACTTCTGATGCGTCTAATTTGGACTGCACTTCTGGGGACACTGAAATTGCTTCGGCTCCAGAATCAGCCGCACTTTGTGTTTCGTCTCTTGTTGGGTTGTGTGCGGCAAATTCCCTTAAGGTACGTGGACGCATTTTGTCACGTGAGGTGGTCATATTGGTAGACTCAGGTGCATCCCACAACTTTATCTCCGAAACTTTAGTGGAAGAATTGAAATTACCCCGCACCCCTACACACGAATTTGGAGTTCAGATGGGAAATGGTGAGGAGGTGAGAACTTCCGGAGTTTGCTGTCAGGTTTGCCTCAACTTACCCGAATTGGATGTCATTGCTGATTTCTTTCCTTTAAAGTTGGGCTCTACGGATGTCATTCTTGGTTTTCCTTGGTTAGCATCCCTCGGGGACTCAGTGATGAATTGGGGCAACATGTCTATGAAGCTCAATTTGGGAGGTGTCTGGGTGAAATTACAGGGCGATCCTTCTCTCTGTTCTTCTCAGGTATCTTTGCATGCTATGATACGTAACTTACAACATGAGAGACATAACATGGGTTTTCCACCTGGATATGATTTTGATGTTCATATCCACTATGGGGCTGATGCTTACATTTGTGGAGAAGAGACGGCATTGTTGGAAAGCCTCGAAGGAAAACAAGGAAAACCAAGGTTGAACCCTCCTTTTCCAGCTAAGGCAGGGCTATATGGGTGTCCAACAACTGTTACAAATTTTGAAACTGTGGCTGTTTCCCCCACCATGTTAAGGTGTGGTTCTGAATGGTTTGCTAGTTTTGGCAGGAAGAACAATTCTGGGACAAAGCTATTGTTGGAAGATTTCTGTAATTATGTATTATATTTGATTTTGTGCTATTTTAAGTAGTTGAGAGATTTGTGAGCTGTACAAATTTTTTAGGAATCAGCTTTATCTTCCCTTTAATTAGGGAGATTTGTTACCTGGTTTGTATCCTTTAATTAGGGAGATTTGTTACCTAGTTTGTATCCGTTAATTAGGGAGATTTGTTACCTAGTTTGTTTCCTAGAGAGAGCTATAAATTCGATGTACAGAAGCATAATAAGATATCCCATTCTTCATATCTTTCTGTCTCTTCTTTATGGTATCAGAGCAGAAAAGACCTAGGGTTTGTTTCTGCATTTCTGTCCCTAAAAATGTCTGAAGTCACGTCTAGTCCGACTAAATGGTGACAACTTTCTCCGGTGGTCACAATCTGTTCGCATGTATCTCAGAGGGAGAGGGAAAATTGGCTATATCACAGGAGACACGAAGAAGCCTGATGTGAAGGATCCAGCCTATGCTGTTTGGGATGCTGAAAATTCCATGGTGATGACTTGGTTGGTTAACTCCATGATTGAAGAGATAGGTGCAAATTATCTTTGCTATTCTACAGCCAAGGAATTATGGGACAATGTCTCACAGATGTACTCTGATTTGGAGAATCAATCCCAAGTGTACGAATTATCTCTACAACTCGGAGATATTCGCCAAGGTGAGAACTCTGTGACTAAGTATTTTAATTCTCTTAAGAGAATTTGGCAGGACCTGGACTTATTCAACGATTACGAGTGGAAGTCACCCGATGACTGCAATTATCACAAGAAGATGGTGAATGTTGGCCGAGTCTTCAAGTTTCTTGCAGGTTTAAACGTTGAATTCGATGAGGTTCGTGGCCGAATTATTGGAAGAAACCCTCTACCCCCAATTGGTGAAGTATTTGCAGAAGTACGTAGAGAAGAAAGTCGGAGACAAGTGATGCTTGGAAAGAAGGCTGTAGGTACAACTAAACCTGTGGAAGAGTCAGCCCTGATTATTTCCGAGGCCCAAGTCAGTCGAAAGTCAGCCCAAAATCAGCGGGTTGGAGACAAGAATAACCTACGTTGTGACTACTGTGGGAAACCTCGCCATACCCGAGAGAATTGCTACAAACTGCATGGGAGACCACCCAATTGGAGGGTGAACAAACCTGATGGACAGAATATACCTACAGCAAACGAGGCTGAATCATCCCCATTCAGCAAAGAGCAAATAGATCATCTACTTAAACTTCTAAAATCTTATTCGTCACCTAATACTCCTGTCGGGTCTATGGCACAAACAGGCAAAGGAAACATTAAAATTTCAGAAAAAATTACTCTGAAATCTGTTTTACATGTTCCAAAACTTGCCTGCAATCTTCTTTCTGTCAGCAGATTGTCGAAAGATACTAACTGCTCCATTCCTTTTCTTCCTTCCACTTGTGTTTTTCAGGACCAGAACTCGGGGAAGACGATTGGAACTGCTAGAGAGATAAATGGATTCTACTACTTTGATGAAACCTCTATTGGTAATAAAAAAGTTCATGGTTTAAGTAGTACGAGTTCAATCCCTGTCTGTGATCAAGTTATATTATGGCATAGAAGATTAGGACATCCTAGTTTTCCATATCTCAAACATTTGTTTCCTAAAGTGTTTAAAGGAGTTGATTGGTCAAAACTTCATTGTAAGTCTTGTCATTTGGCTAAAGATCATCGTGCTTTATTTCCAATAAAACCTTATTCTGCTTCAAAACCATTTTATTTGTTACATAGTGATGTTTGGGGCCCATCTAAGCTTAACACACTTTCTGGAAAAAAAATGGTTTGTGACTTTTATTGATGACCATACAAGGGTATGTTGGGTTTACTTGTTGGAAAGGAAATCAGAGGTTGAACAAAGATTTAAAGAATTTTTCCTAATGATTGAAAATCATTTTCAAACCAAAATTGGTATTCTAAGATCAGATAATGGGACTGAATACTTTAACAAATACTTAGGAGCATTTCTAATCGAAAAAGGTATTATCCATCAATCAACTTGTCGTGACACACCAGAACAGAATGGAATTGCTGAAAGAAAAAATAGGCACCTTCTTGAGGTAGCTAGAGCCATCATGTTTTCTATGAATGTACCTAAATATCTCTGGGGAAATGCTCTCCTAACTGCATGTTATCTGATAAATAGAATGCCATCTCGAGTTTTAAAATATGAAACTCCTTTACAGAATCTAAAAAATTGTTTTCCCACATCTCGAATAACTACGGATCTTCCTTTAAAAGTGTTTGGTTGTGTCTGTTATGTGTATATACCAAATGTTTTTCGATCAAAACTGGATCCAAAAGCTGAAAAATGTGTGTTTCTTGGTTATGCATCTAATAAAAAAGGGTACAAATGCTTTAATCCAGTTACAAAGAAATTTTTTGAGAGTATGGATGTACACTTTGTTGAGGACCAACCTTTCTTTCAAAAAAATTCTCTTCAGGGGGAGAACATAGGTAAGGAAGATAATTTTTGGGAAACTTTACCTATTCTAGAAGAATTTATACCTTTGATTAATTTTGATAAGCAAGGTTCGGAAACAATTGTTGAAATAATGGAACCTAGTGATGGTACTCTTAATCCAAATTTGCCAGATACTACGTTATTAGAGACAGGGGGAGAAGTACTTCAAACGGATCACAATCCTCATCCTGAGCTTCAGTTTTATACCAGGAAGAAGTTTCACAAAAGTACTACTGTTCCAGTTGTTCCTACAGCAGAAGTCCAATCCAATTTGCCGAGTGAAGATCCTACAACTCAGAGTAATCCTTCTTCTATCCCTATTCCATCTTTATCTAATGATTTGCCTAATCTGTCTTCTTCAGATCTTGACATTCCAATTGCATTAAGAAAAGGTACCCGAACTTGCACAAAACATCCTATTGCAAAATACTTGTCATATGAGAAATTATCACATACTCATAAAGCATTTGTGTCTAGGATTTCTAATCTGTATGTGCCAAGAACTGTTCAGGAAGCATTAGATGATCCGAAATGGAGGTTAGCTGTGATGGAAGAGATGAATGCTCTTAGAAAGAGTAATACATGGAGTATTACTGATCTACCCCATGACAAGAAGACAGTCGGGTGCAAATGGGTATTTACAATAAAGTGCAAGGCTGATGGAAGTGTGGAGAGATACAAAGCAAGACTCATAGCAAAAGGATTTACCCAAACTCATGGTATAGACTACCAAGAGACTTTTGCTCCTGTTGCTAAAATTAACTCTATCAGAATACTTCTTTCCCTTGCAATTAATTTTAACTGGCCACTTCGTCAGGTCGATGTCAATAATGCATTCTTGAATGGAGACCTAAAGGATATATATGGACCTACCACCAGGTTGTGAAGAAAGTCTTGGAAGAGGCAAAGTTTACAGGTTAAAAAAATCCCTATATGGGCTAAAGCAATCACCAAGAGCTTGGTTTGAACGATTTGGGAATGCAATAAGGCGGCACGACTTCTCATAAAGTCAAGCTGATCATACTTTACTTTTCAAGCACTCCACCGAAGGTAAAATAGCTATTTTGATAGTGTATGCAGACGATATTATCATGACTGGGGATGATTTATTTGAAATCAACAAGTTGAAGAATAAGCTTGAGGCTGAATTTGACATTAAAGACCTGGGAAAACTTAAATATTTTCTCGGAATGGAGTTTGCAAGGTCCAAGGAGGGAATCTTTATCAACCAACGCAAATACATTCTTGATTTGCTTAAGGAGACAGGGATGACAGGTTGTAAAGCCGTAGAAACTCCAATGGACCCAAATATGAAGTTAAAAGCAGTAACAGTAAATGAGGTGGTTGATCGAGAACGTTATCAAAGATTAGTTGGAAGACTAATCTATTTGTCGCACACAAGACCTGACATAGCCTTTGCAGTAAGGAACTCCGGGGAAAGGACTCTTGTTCAAAAATAGGGGTCATCTCCAAGTCGAAGCCTACACAGATGCAGATTGGGCAGGTGATATAAATGATAGAAGATCTACTTCAGGTTACTGCACTTTGTAGCAAGGAGTAGTGCAGAGGCAGAATTCCGCTCTGTTGCACATGGCTTTTGTGAAGTGTTATGGATCAAAAGGCTCCTAGAAGAATTGAAGGTTCCTACACCAACACCTATTAAAGTCTATTGTGATAACAAGACAGCTATTTCCATAGCTCATAATCCAGTTCTACATGATAGAACAAAGCATGTAGAAGTGGATAAACATTTCATCAAGGAGAAGATAGATAGTGGTGTGATATGCATGTCCTACATACCCACCACAAGCCAAGTAGCAGACATTCTCACCAAAGGGCTTCCTAGGGCATAGTATGAGAACTTAGTTAGCAAGCTTGCCATGAGTGATATATTCATGCCAGCTTGAGGGGGAGTGTTGGAAGATTTCTGTAATTGTGTATTATATTTGATTTTGTGCTATTTTAAGTAGTTGAGAGATTTGTGAGCTGTACAAATTTTTTAGGAATCAGCTTTATCTTCCCTTTAATTAGGGAGATTTGTTACCTAGTTTGTATCCTTTGATTAGGGAGATTTGTTACCTAGTTTGTATCCCTTAATTAGGGAGATTTGTTACCTAGTTTGTTTCCTAGAGAGAGCTATAAATTTCGATGTACAGAAGCATAATAAGATATCCCATTCTTCATATCTTTCTGTCTCTTCTTTAGCTATTTTGTGTCTTAGGCCACGTGAATAAGTCTTGTACAAATGAAGAGGAGATGAGTATTCCATTGAAGGAGCTGATAGAGAGGCACTGTGGAGGAGTTAGAGGTGGATGGGATAATTTGCTTGCAGTGATACCAGGGCTTCTTCTGTTCCACTGATTCCAAAGCACATATGTGATGATGTGTTGATGGATTTTGATGCACTCCGGGCTGTCCAAACGGGTTTAGGGACAGCTGCTGTAATTATGATGGATGAGTCAGCTGATGTTGTGGATGTGATTGCTAGGCTCTCTTACTTCTACAAGCCTGAAAGTTGGGGGCAGTACACACCATGTAGGGAGGGGACAGGATGGCTGTGGAGGATCATGGAGAGGGCTGAGGGTTGGAAACACGAAGCTGGGGGAAATAGACATGCTTCAAGAGGTGACAAAGCAGACACACCATCTGTGCATTGGGCGATGCTGCTGCTTGGCCTGTGCAGGGACATATCAGTACGCGGTGTGCGTCCATCCACTATGCCCGGAGCTACTGGTTTGGGAGTTCTTATTCATTGGCTGGGCCTGCCTGATTTTGAAGATTCTTGGGAGCCTTTTGACTTACTTCGAGATCAGTTTCCTCATTTTAACCTTGAGGACAAGGTTAGACTTTGAGCGGTGGGTAATGATAGGCCCCAAGTAATGCCAGGAAGAGGAAAGGTCAACAATCAGCTATGGGGGGGAAATAATTGAACAATTAATCACATGAGGGCAATTATAGCTGGAGGGAATAAGGAGAGTCTGGGGGCATTTATAGCTATGTCAGTTATGAATAAGAAGAGTTTTTGGGCATTTATAACTAGACCAGCTGGGCATTTATAGAGGGAGTCAGTTATGCTATTAGTAGAGTATAAGAGGGGGCTTTGGGGGATGGGGGTGGTATGTTTTCTTTGAGTAAAGAATATTGTGAGTGTTTGGGAGAGCCGGCAGTCTCTCGAAGAACCGACCAACTGTTAATGTTTTCTGCTGAATGAATACTAGTTTCTTTTGTTGATGTTCGAGTGCGTGAACGCTGCTGTAAGTCTGTGAACTGCGTGTCAAATTTCTGGGTATTAAAAAATTAACAGGGACTGGTTCGTCCCATTCGATTGGAAGAAGCACTTCTCCGAGAAGTGCTGAAAAAAAGCAACCTCGAGGTCACTTTTTTTTTTGATCATTAACCTTAAGGTCACTTTTTAAGAAGTGCTTCTTAAAAATATAATTTTTTACCAAACACATATAAGCATTTAATAGCCACTTAATGTGTGGTCCCAACTCTTAAAAGAAGTACTTTTTAGAAGTGAAATCAAACAGGGTCGAAATATCTAAAGGAAAAGCTGACATAAAAGTGACGGGTGAAAAAGACATTCAAGTAGGTAAGAAGCTGCGGTTGTTCTTTCTAGGTGGTTAATAGTTTGCAAGAAAAGTGTTTCTGAAATTAGAAGAGATAAAGTTAGAGATTCCGAAGGCTCATTTTGCAGTGCAAATTTCATTACATTTGTCTAAATGTTTGGGGGTACAAATAGGCCAAGTGTAAATTCTGGTTTAATTTTGCATCAAAATTGACTGTTTTATTCGTTTGTGAGAACTAAAATAGGAGGTAAAATGATGTAGTCCCCACTCTATACAAAAGATAATAGAGGAAGGTTGTGTTTGAGAGTGAGGTAAGAAGCAAGATGATATGGTCCCTCTTTTATATGAGAGAGCATTGAAGTAGGAGGAAGGTGGTATATATTTTGCATCAATTTTGGAGTGAGTGAAAATGAGACAAAAGGTTTATATCAGATAAGAATGCAAGTCATAAATTATAATTACAAATAAACAGATGAAAAACTGAGCCGGGTACAAATTTTGTATTCGGTTCAGATCTGTGCTGTAAACAAACAGAGCTGAAATGACAAAAAAATTAATCAATCAAGTTATAAATTAAGAATTTAGAGTAAATGATTTTGTTTTATCAGGTGTGTGAAGAGAGATGATACTTGTGGTGGTTTTGAGGGTTGTGAGTTTGTTGTTAGAGGAAAAGAGACATTCTTAATTTTGGTATGGGTAGAATCGTGCTGTCAGTTTGAAGGTTAGGAAAGTAAATCTGTGATTTTAATGAGTTGTTTTTGTTCATAAATACCTTTTGGTGTATGCTCTAAAGCAGTTTGTGCTATTTTACAGGTTTGCAAGGTTTTATTGGATGGTTTTGTATCCTAGAGACTACCTCTAGGATATACTACCTAACTATGACACTCAGGTAATACCAGGGTAACTTAACATGTAGTGTGACACCTAGGCAATAAGATGCTCACAGAGGGTCACCTCACTTGACTGCCAAGATATTTTTTACACAGTGCTGTTGGATACTGTTATATTCTTAACTTCTTGAGATTATATAATAAAACAGACATTATTTTTTACACAAGATGTATATTGCCTTGAACACTCGAAGACTTCAAAACCTGAACTAATAAGCATGGAAGAACTCAAAACTTTTTCCAATCAATACATATTCATTCCATTTCAAAACCTGAACTAATAAGCATGGAAGAACTCAAAACTTTTTCCAATCAATACATATTCATTCCATCCTTCCTTTTCTTTTTTATTTTTTATCTAGAGCAAAAATAGAGTCTCAGCCCCTCTATTTTCTGAAATTTCTTTTCATTCTTCCATTTCTTTCATGAATATGTTGATTTTATATGTTTTAAATGAAGTTTATGCATTTTTTATGAAGAATATAGAGAATTAGTAGTAAAACATGGTTGTTGCTTGCTATGGAACCTAGGGAATTACCCTAGGATCCATGGTTTTTATTCAAAAAAAATCCCATCAACTAGGTGATGCGTAGGTGCCTTCCTAGGCAACTAGGTGCCCCCTATCACCTAGCATCACCTCAGCACCTTAAAAAGTTAAAAGTTAAAACTATGATCAATCCAATTAAAGCCATTGGCTTTATCCGTAAAGAGAACAGAAATGGTGAATTCTCCCTTATGCACTTCAATCACTAAAACTCTTCTCCACATCATGAATATACCCTCCGACGCTCCTGTTGCTGGAAGAGCCACCTATTTCCTTTAATTCCCCATATCCACTTCAATGCTGAAAGGTATGAGGTTCAAGTGATTGGAATTGAAGTTGTTGTGTTTATGTGGGCTTCCATTTTAAAGCAATTTAATGGGGTTCAATTTTCTGATTTTTGTAATGGGTGGGGGCTCTTTTGTATTTTCTAACATGGCTTTTGGGTTTTGATGGTGTGGCACCCACTAAGGCCCTGTCCCTAAATGTATATGAAGCACTTGTGCCTCTAGCTCTCTCCTTTAATAAAATCTTATCTACTTAAGAGACTGTCAAAAGTAAAACGTCTATAAAGCTGATTCTAGCTGTTCATAAACACCTACAAAAGACTGTCACGATTAATCAACATCTATCGAGATCTAAATGGTTTTCCCATATTAAAAGCAACATCCAGTAGGATGTAAGCACTAGAGGAAGAGAAAAGTTAACAGGAAAAGGAGAAAGAAAAAACAAGTCAGATGGTTTGTTTAAGATGTTCATTAAGAGATACCTCAACAGTTGATTTTAAGAGATCACAGTAGTCTAAATTCCCATCTGGCATGCAGCAGAAGCTGATAGTGTCTGATGAACCCTGCAATTAGTCATGAGTTCCATCAACATAAATAGTACCAATAAAGCAACCAAAAATCTCAGAACCATAAACTTTACACCAATTACATGATAATATCCAAAAAGAAATTCAGGTATTCAAGATTGATAATGGAACGACCCCAAAATAATATTCATTAGTACTAGAAAACCATCATCACTGATGTTGCCCAACAACCATCATCCAGATAACAAGGCCTTCCAGTTCAAAGAGCAACCTGAATTCCCTAGGCATCAAGCACAGGAATGCTGTACTTCTGGCAAAGTTGGTAGCTATGATATTTGGTTCCTGAAATCAGAGATCTTGCCTTTTTTTTTTTTCCTCTTTGAACATATTTCTCAGATGAGTGCCTACTGCACTAACGATTTGGCATATGACCTTAATACATACAGAGGAAGCAGAGATTCTTTGTAAAGTGGGATTCCCATGTTGACCATGACATTATGAAACTTGGGCCGCCTCACTTTTACACTTGTATTGCCTAGTTTTTTTTCCTACACATTTTCTTAAGTTTATCATTAAAATGGAATTAATATCTATACCCAGAATGTGGATCAAAGAAATAGCTGTGGAGCATGTAATGAGATTGCATATTGATCTGTGAATATGCCTCATAATTCTGCACCTTCTCCAAATGTAAATAAAAAAGTTAATTAAACACATATGTATTGGCAAACTGTAACAACTGAGATAGGAAACAAACCATTGCCATCTCCTGAATATACATGGCACTCCACAGTAAAGAGGGCTTGGTCTGTCCTTCCATATCCTTACTTGCTACTGATGTGCTATCATTGTCTTCAGAAACAGGTGTAAAAAGTGCATCCATGGCTGCATGTAGTGACTCCTTCCCTTGAATAGCATCATCACAGACAGTCGAAAGATATAAAAGAAACCTAAGTGCCAAGAAAAGCAAAAAAAAAATGTTGGTCAACTCCTGGACATTCCTTATAAAATTACCCATGGAATAGGAAAAAGGAAAATAAAAAGAAAACTTGAGAGGGGAAAGAAGATACTATCCTTTGTACACCAATATGTACATATGGCTCATTTGTTATCAATCTTGCATCTCACTAAGATCCATCAAAACTGAAACTTCCATGCACAACCTAATTTTCAATTGTTTCACATTGGACTTTTCTAAGAGTGGGTTGGCCACCCTTCAGAACCAAGTTTGGCCAAGGTTAAGTTCATCTAGAAATAGGAGTGCAATTTGGCCAGGCCTGGGTTGAGCTATTGTCAAATTTTGAATGGGCCTAGCCCAAAGGCCTGAGCCCGAAGTAGTGTACAATGCTAATTCAGACCAACCTGAGTTGCACCCCCTATCTAGTAACTCAATCCAATAAGATCCATCTGTGTGTGTGACTGTGTGCAAGTGCACATAGTATCATCTAAACATAAATATAATGTATGTATTTAGAATTTTAGATACATTTATGGACTCATGTACATGGTACTGGGTGCATGCTTCTTCTTTTATAGATACTTATAGGTGGCCTTAAAGCTCTCTGTCCACACACAGAAGATTTTTCATGAAACCATGATGTTTTCCAAGGTACTAAAGGCTGAACTGTTTGCAGTTTTACAAGGCATTCAGATTGCAAAATAGATGAACTTGGACAACCTGGTGATTGAAGGGGACTCCAAGGTGGTAGTAGGCTGGGTAAAAGATCCGGTCTCAGTGATTTGGTGTTATAGAGATGAAATGAAGAAGTTCCAGTGGTTAAGACAGCAGATGAATCGAAGTATACAATGGGTGGGGAGAGAGGCTAATGCATTGGCTGATTCATTAGCTAAGCAAGGGGTAATTAGGGATCAATTGTATTGGCACAATTGTAATTACTGTGCCATTTTTTATTTAATAGTGAGGCTGCATCTGGTGCCTCCCTTTGGGATGCTTGTAACAGTGCCTATCTTTATTGATTTCAATGAAATTTTAATGATCTTTTACGTATAAAAAAAAGCCGTTTAACTTTAGCCAGCAAAACTTACAGGTTTGAAGGACAAACAGCTAAATTGCTGCCTAACTGAAGAGCTCGAATTGATTTTACTTGCTTGGAGTTCAAAGCTACATGCCACAGAAGACACCAGTCAATAACTATATTTTTCAGCCCTCCAAAAAAAAAAAACAAAATAAAGCAAAATTTATATCTTACATCTAGGAGGAAATACCAACAACAGATTTGATAAATCTGGCTTGACAGAACCCCTCGTAACACATATTGCCCTAGCCACTTTTCCTTTGACTACTGCCAGACTAGAACTGTGAGCACTTTTTTGCTGCAAATCTACAGTATGTGACAAGATTGATGATGATGGGACTACATATGATGGATCCACAACCAGATGATGGAAGAACATTTCCTGACCGGATGCCAGCCGAACACCTTTGTAATGGCTACTTTCCTATTTTTCAAGAGGAACAAGACAATGAACATTAGCTACAGCACAACAATTGCAGTTGGATTAAACCAAAAATTGTAGGAACACGTCAACAAGCTTCTTGAAAAAGATAGGTCAAACAACTTAACATAGTTGGAATGACAACAAAATATATTCATTAAAAGATTACGAGTGGAAATTTTGGTTGCCTGAAGAAATGTGTTCAACCTTCAGCCTCTTGCATGAGGAAACAACTTTCTCAAAAAAAAAAAAAAAAAATCAATTGTGCTGAAGACACACATGTGCTCTGACAAAAATTATTTGGTGCCAAACATCATGATTTAAGCAAACATTTTAAAATACTTGTATGATAGTCACATAAAGATAAATTAATTAAAGCACACTATATATGTCCCTTGGACTTATTGTGTACAATTAATTTCACACACATCATATCCATCTCTAAGATTAGGGGTGATCATTTCTAGTGAAGTCCAGCTCGGCCTAGGCCCAAGCCTGCAAATCATGCCCAGAAATTTGCGAACCAAGCCTGTTCCCAATACATTAGGCATGGCCTGCAATATATACATACACATATATGCATACATAAAATGGACATAATTTAAAAGGACATAGGCAGTAGTAGTAAGAAATCATTTAAGTGCCGATAAAAGAACTCATGTAGATGACCCCATAAATGTATGTATTTAGATACATTTATGTATGTATAAATAAAAAATAAAATTTTATTGGAGTAAGAAGAGCAGAAGAGTACAGCAGATTACAAAGCAAAAGAGAAAAAAGGTGATGAGAGATAACCAAGATAGAAAAAACATATATGTTATACTATACTATACCATACAAAGTATAACATGTATTTTATACATATCATATGTCATGTAATATATATAGCAAATATAATGCATTTAAAGTCATAGGCCCGGAAGCCCAGCCTTAAGGACTTATATTTCAGGTCCAGGGTCCATGTCTGGGCTATAGCCCCTATCAAGGTGCTAAGCCCAGCTTGGCCCATGATCACCCCTATCTGAGTCCAAAATACATGCTATGCTACCTGGATATCATGACATGCTTAGCTCACCTGTACCAACATTCTAAGATACTAATACAGATGAGAAATACTACATTACACCACTTTCCAGATGGAAAGTTTCCCTTGATACTCAAATTTATACCTCATCACTCTCTCCCAGTTCAAAAAAATAGAAAGAAAAATAAAAGAAAAGAAAGAAAAACTCACCCTTGAGTTCAAAATAACTTTGAGGATGAAAGGTGGATAATCAGCAAAGGTAAAATGAACCACAGTCAAGATATTGCCAAAGCTTCTTCAACAAACTTAGGCTCTAGAACAGATCTCTTGGACATTAGGAGTGTTCATGGTTCAGCTTTACTGAAACCAAATTGGTACTGCTGGTTTTTGAAAAACGTGAAATGAAATCGAATTGATACCAATTGGTTAACCAGTTGATTGGTTCAGTTCTTCGGTTTCTCGGTTTTTAATATTTACAATATATATTACAAATAAACATATAAATTCTATAAATATATAATATAATATATTTAATACTATAAATATGTATATTATAATTATAAATATGACACACACACACACACACATATATATACACCAGTCAATTTGGTTAATTGTTGGTTTTTCTTTTAGGTTAACCAAAACCAAACCAATTGGTTTGGTTAGCCAGATTTTTTTGTTCAGTTTCCTCAGTTTGATTCAATTTTGGTTTTTGCCTATTGCAGATAACCAAATATGGATCCTCAAATTAAATTAATTAATGTTTAAAAAACACCGAACCAAAACCAAACCAATTGGTTTGGTTAACCAGATTTTTTTGTTCAGCTTCCTCAGTTTGGTTCGATTTTTTGGTTTTTGTTGAGCACCCCTATTTTTTTGATGAATGTGTTGAGCACCCCTATTGCACATAACCAAATATGGATCCTCAAATTAATTGATGTTTGAAAAACACCGAACCAAAACCAAACCAATTGGTTTGATTAACCAGATTTTTTTGTTCTGTTTCCTCAGATTGGTTCAGTTTTTTTGTTTTTGTTGAGCACCCCTATTGCACATAATAATGGATCCTTAAATTAATTGATGTTTGAAAGAATCTTGTCTTCAAGTTGGTTAGACTCTTATACATTGTTTAATCCCAAAACATTGTTTCCTGTGACCTTGTCAGCTAAATCAAGTTACTTTTAGCCTCTTGCACAATTAGATCATCAAATTTCCTTTTGAGGATTCTTTTTTTTTTCTTTTTAAGAAAAGGTAACTTTTATTTCAAAGAAAAAAGAGGGAAATGTGATTTCTTCCAGTGTAAACTTCAGACCTTGCATAAGTGGAATTTTTTTTGGGGGGATCAATAAGCAGAAGTGGAATTAATACATGGAAGTTTAAAAAAGCTTATGAAAAAAATTTGTAAAGTTGTGTAAACTATAGAAAGCTTATCAAATGTTAAAAGTCTATGATAAAATTTTAGAAAATAATAGAAAATACACTTGGTGCTCATTATATAAGTGAAACAATTATTTGAAATAGAAATCATTAAACCTAGCAAGTAACAACCTATTTTGTGCTTGTATAACATTCTTAATATCTTCAAGATTGCATTTTATGCTCTTCTAAGTTACACAACAAAACACAATATAAACATGTCATCTCCAAAGTCCTAATTAGGGGAGATTACAGGCCTGGCAAGCTCGGGACTACTTATGATGAGTGTATGAGGGCCAAAAGATCAGATCAAACCCAATCATGGAACCTAAACATTTGGGCACCACCCATCACGTTGCGAAGCCTCTACATTTGATGAGTTCAGTCACTGCTTTTTCTTATTTTTCTTTCCATATATTCAAATTGTGTCATCAATGAAGTCCATAACTCAATTATACAGCAGCATTTAGCTATAGTTCAAGAGGTCTCTTATGTGGACCTTGTTGGACCCTCAAAGCCATATACATTTTGTTACAAAAGAAGGGGTTAATCATATCTCAATTAGGCAACCTGTGTTGGGCGTGATAACTGAGGTGTAGTGTTTATTAGACTTTTTAAGTGGGGGTAGAAAACATAATTCAAAGAAATACATTATATGGTACAATTTGTAATATATATTATTAATGGTATATAAATGTATCCAAGAGATGGAAGTGAATGTGTCACCCAAAGCTCTTAGAGTGTTAGGGTTCTAGAAAATGGCTCTGATGAATAAGGCTCTCCTTGGTAAATAGTTTTGGAGATTCACCAAAGAGGAGGTGGTAAGAAACTAATGGGTAGTCATTGACCAGACTCTACTTCTGGTAAATACCATTTGTCTACCAATTTATAGACTATCTCCAAGCAAGGAGTCTCTTTTCAGGGCAATTTAATGTCATGGAATCCTCTTTTACATCATCCTCTCCTGAGTAGAGAAATCTCTGAATGTTTTCTCTGCCTCCAAAAGCTCAAGAATGATCTTATATTTCCAAATAAAGGTCATTACCCAATGTTGGTCCTAGATATCTGGAGTCTTGGGAGGGGTGGACTGGATACAGAACTAACCCTCAACATTTATCATCTTTTATTTCCAACTAAAAAAATGAAATTTGGTAGAGAGAAGTAATAGGTATTGTTGGAATGAGCAACATCTAGGGCAGATGGTTCCCTCCTTGGATTGATGCATTCATGTGGCTAGTCTCCTTGAGAACTGCTTACCATGGCTCATCTGAACTACGGAGATATGCAAATCCATGATAGATGGGTCATGTGCAATTTAGCTGAATCAATCAACCAAGTGTTTCTCTTTTGCCTGAGCACATTTTTCTTTGCTCTGTTCTCCAAACACTTTAGGTGCAGATCTCCTCATTGAAAGACATAATTTCATCTTGGGGTTCTTTTTCATCAGTTGTAGACAATCTATTATCTGGCCCATGGTCTCTTTTCCATTTAATGAGACATAAGGAAATCGAGAAATAGGAAGATTTTCGAAAACCAATAGAAGCCTTAGTAATCCTACAACCACCTCCATGATTTTTTCTCGAATTGAAGTTCCTGCATTTCTTTGCTTTAGTTATGTGGATGCTAGTAGCTTTTAATGGACTGGGCATGCACTCCAAAACTTTTGGCTTCAATTTGCCCCTTCTTTTGCAAAGCAGGGACACATTTCCTAACAAATACTCTTAAGGATATGGCAATGTTGATTGATCATTTCTCCTTTTCATACATGTATTTTTCATTTGCTAATAAAGTAATTATAAACAGCAATGTTGGAAACTAATCATCTGCAAGCTGTAAAGTGTATAGAATAGTTACTTTTTAGGGGGTGTTCTTTTTCTGGATTTTGAGAGGGGGGAAAGTTGGTCAATGGGATTTTGATTCCCATTGACCAAGAATCCCATGTTCTTTTTTTTCAGATTTATGTGGGGACCAGGGAAAATTTATTTTCCTGGGTAAGTGATACCCATCTCCTAGGTGGGTAAATAACTTTCCCACCTGGGGGGAAGTTGCCAACACTTGAATGGGACAAAAATGCCCCTTTTAATAATGGATTTTTATGGCTAAAATGGTTATTTCCTTATTTACATGGGAAATAACAGAACATGGGTAAATGCAGTTACCCGGATAAGTCTTTCCTGGGAAACACTTACCCGGGTAAGTAACTTACCGAAAAGCAAACGGGGCCTTAGTGCTTATGTTGATCCAAGTATCCAGATTCTAGATTTCCCAAAGAGCAAAACAAAGAATAAGAGTAAAAAAAAAAAAAAAAAACAGATACATCCCATAATCTCCATACCTTGTCAAGAAGCAGAGCTGTCACTGGCATACGCAAGACCTGTATAATATAATTCTTTGACATCAGATATGCCCATGATTTTTATTTTTTTTTGATAATAAGGAAAAACTGTATTGAATAAAAAGGAAAACACAAAAGGAGCAAGCTTTGCAGCCCAAACAAGAAAAATGCAAAACCAAGCAAGAGTATAAGTGAGAGGAAGCATGGCACATATGGTTGATGAGCAACAAACAAACAACCAATGGATTTGTGAATGGCAAAGTTAAATGGCTACAGAATAACATAATTAGCAACATTCTCCATATTTAGCAACTAAGTGAAGCAAAAGAACAGAATTAAGAATGACAGCCATCAGATTCACAACATCCTGTAAGATCTCTGGAAGATGTGCAAAAAGCAGCCAAAGATGCTAAGCATTGCTATTTTGTTTTTTATCAGTAACCTATGATACAAAGGGTGCTACATTAGGGTCAGGATCATCTGGTTGGTGCTTGTGGTTGTCTTGCTGGTTTGCAATGCTCCGGGCACAACCTGTCCCTTCCCATGTATCAATACCACATGAGAGCATGAGATGCTTCTTCCCCCCTGAAAAAAAAGGGAAACCTTTTTCTTCTGTCTTCCTTCTAAGACCATGCCCCAAAACTCTGGCTTTCAATGCCACAAGTTGCCAGAACTGCAGAAATCATTAATGGAGGTCATTTTCACTTCAACAACACTCTCATTCAGGTTGTGTTCAGTTGTGCTGAATACACAAAAACACTGAAAAACTTGCTGTTTCAGCGCTTGGTGGGTGTTCTGCTGCACCTCTGAATAGAGCAACCAAACTCTAAAAATTCCTCCAAATTGTTCAGGCTTCGAGCTACCTCCAAGCGTGTTCAAAAGTAGTGCATGAAATGTTTATTCCAGCGGTGCCCCTGTAAGAATTCAAAAAACCCAAAATTATCTTGCATCTTAAATCATCCCAAGCCCAAACCTATTACTATATTTTTTATTTTTCATTACTATATTCATTTAATATTATTTTTACTATTTTATCTTTTTTACATCATTTTATTATTTACTGATCTCTTATACATATTTTTTTACTATTTTATAATTGTTACTTTATTTATTTATTTATTTATTTATTTGATTGGAAATGGTGAATTCATTAAAATTTCAAACTATGTCAAAGTACAACTGTCAACTACTATGAAGTTGACCCAAGTTACATACCCATTACAACACTGCCCAAAACATGTTCTCCCTTACAGTTCCTTGTTTTGCTAAGGTATCCGCTAGCCTGTTAGCTGACCTTCTTGTCCATTTAAAGCACACACTGATCTCCCTTGTTATAATGATTATTTCCCTTATCATCTGTCTATATTTCCATGCTCCCAAACAACCTGACTGCATCCACCCCATTAACAGTTTAGAGTCCCCTTCAATCTCCATTTGTTGCAGCCCCATTTGTTATCTTATGCCTTGAAGTAAAACCATCACCTCTGCTCTTAACAAATCTCCTTCTCCTATTGGTCCTGAAAACATGGCAATAATTTTGCCTTCCCCATCTCTAAATACTCCCCCTATACCTGATGGGCCCGGATTACCTATAGAGCTGCCATCAAAGTTCAACCTTATGCTTTGGAAAGTTGGCGGGGACCACATTTCCTGTGCCACGGACTTTAGGGATGTAGTACCTACCACCTCACCCCAACTTCTATAAATGTCATCAGCTGTTAAGTCCTTAAACAGTTTACTTTATTTTTTAATTTTTATTGATATTATTTATTGATTTTATCATATTTTATATTTTGCATTATTTTGTAATATTTTTTATGACATCCTATTACTTTAATCATTTTCATTTATTTTTATTTAAATTATGACTTTGAGGGGAAAAATTGTAAAATGAAAACTTATCAGATTTGACAACATTCAGATTACCAAACAACCCCACTATATTCAGATGTCTGCAAAAGCTGTAAAGCAAATTTTCCACTGAATGCTTTAAGACTTTTTAGGAGGTTTTTTTGCTTTTAAACTTCAGACTTCAGAGTTGCTGAACACCACCTCACTCTTGCCCTTGGCTCAGAATCATTCAATCATCTTGGAATGAGCTAATCTCTGTTATATATGCAGTGCAAAAACTGTTCATCCCATCAATTACACTTGTGCTCTTCCTTTTTCCCACGGACACTTTTTTTTTTTTTGAAAAAGGTAAGGTAAATATTATTAGAAAGAACCACAATACAGAGTACAATTGGCCCCTCAATATAACTGGGGCGTAAAACCAAGAAAACACTACAAGATATCACCAGCCAACAGCTGGGCACCCAAGACCGTTGGTTGAACCCCTTTCACAGCAGCAGTCCAAGAGACTAACTTTCTAAAAGTAAAGGAGATTAGTTGATCCACTCCATTATGCTTATTCTTGAAGATTCTGTTGTTTCTTTCCGCCCAAATGGTACAGATTACTGCAGCACGGATGGAGGACCAAACACTTTTTGCTATCTTGGACAGACCTCTTTGATCCCAACACCACAAAAGGTCGCACACAGTCACTGGCATAGCCCAATGGAGATGCCAAAGGGACAAGAGATGGTTCCATATTGTAGTGGATACAGAACAGTGCAGAAATAAGTGGCTACTATCTTCTTCCACTTGATTACAGAACACACAGGACAGATCCTGGAGCAAGATTCCCCTCCTCACAAGATTCTTTTTGGTGAGGCATTTGTTCAGTGCCACGGCCCAGAGCAAAGAACTTATCTTTGATGGCACAACCTGACTCCAGACTTTATCAGCTAGAAATTCAGCTTGAGAGCCACTTACTAGGTACCTTGCAAAAGAGTTAACAGAGAATACACCATCATTACTCCAATTCCAGTACCAGGTATCTTCTTCCATCTGGTTCAGGTTCTGGTTGGACAACAATTCCAACAAATTAGAAACAAGGTCCAGCTCCCAATCCTGAAAGTTTCTTCTAAAAGAAGGGCATCAAACCTGGATGTTGCCCCAGATCTCACAGTAGTCAGCCACCAAGCTATCTTGATTCTCTGCAATCTGGTACAACTGAGGAAACAACTCAGCTAAAGATCTGCTATTGCACCAAATATCCTTCCAAAACTTTACCCTCTGACCATTTCCCAGCTTAATCGAAAGACCCCCATTTATCAGGGGGAAGACTTCCATGCTTTCCTTCCAGATGGAGCACCCCAGAGAGGTCACCAAGGCAGTTGTCACCCAATCCCCATAGTCTGTGTTGTATTTGGCTGCAACCAAACTTCTCCACCAACTCCCTCTTTCTTTACCAAATCTCTAGATCCATTTGCCTAGAAGAGCCTTATTAAAAACCTTCATTTTCCTAACCCCGAGACCTCCTTTTCTTTTAGGGGTACAAACCTGATCCCAACTAACCAGGTAAATCTTTTTCTCCTCCTCCCACCCTTTCCACAGGAAATCTCTCTGCAGTTTTTCCACTTTTTAGGTCACTTTCCTTGGCATTGGGAAAAGAGACAGGAAGTAGGAGGGCAGATTTGATAAAGAACTTTTTAGAAGAGTAATCCTTCCACCTAAGGATAGATATTTTGATTTCCATGAAGCCAACTTCTTTTCTAATCTCTCCAGCACTGGCTCCCACACTAAAGCTGATGTGCATTTAGCTTCCAAAGGAAGCCCCAGGTAAATAGTTGGCAGGAAACCAACTTGACAGGCTAGAACCTCAGGTAACTCTTGAATATTTTCTACATTTCCCACTGGAATTAGTCTGCTTTTGGCCCAGTTGACTTTTAGACCTGAAACTACCTCAAACCAGCAAAGAACCCCAAAGAGCACATCCAACTGTTCCACATCAGCATCAATAAAGCAGAGGGTATCATCCTCAAATTGGAGCAATTGGACTTCTTCTCCCCCCGGGGTAGTTTCAAAACCTTGCCACAGACCCTCATTTCCCACCCGGCTCACAAAGGCTGTTAATAATTCCATCACACAAATAAACAGGAGAGGGGATAGGGGGTCTACCTGTCGAAGACCTCTAGAGCTCTTAAAGAAACCAGCCGACTGACCATTCACTAGGACTGAAAATTTAGGAGAAGTATGCAAACCTTTATCCAAGTCCTCCATCTTTGCCCAAAATTCATTCTTTCCAATACAAAGTCCAAACATCTCCAATTAATGTGATCGTAGGCCTTTTCCAGGTCTAGTTTACAAATCAGCCCAGGTTTTTCTTCCCTTTGCCTTGAATCAATCAGCTCATTAGCCACCAAGACACTATCCAACATTTGTCTTGGCACAAAAGCAAACTGATTTTTTGCAATCACTGAATTCAGGACCTTCTTCATCCTTTCAGCTAGGACCTTGGCTAAGACTTTGTAAAAGCTGTTTAACAGACTTATTGATCTGAAGTCATTTATATTTGTAGCTCCCTCCACCTTTGGGATTAAAGAAATAAAAGTAGCACTTAGCCTTCTTTCAAGAGTAGCATTCAATTGGAATTCCTGAAAAACTTTCAAGATATCAACTTTTACCATCTCCCAGCACTTTTTATAGAATAGGTTTGTGAGCCCATCCGGCCCTGGAGATTTATCAACTTCCAAGTTTTTTATCACTTGCCAGATCTCTTCCTCTGAGAAGGGAGCTTCTAACTCTCTTTGTTGAACCTCGGAAATCTTATTCAATTCCAAGTCAAGAGGGAGGGGTCTCCTTTTCCAACTTTCCTTGACAAGATTTGAAAAGTAATGGGTTGCTATACTTTTCAACTCAGCCCAAGATTTGCTCACTTGACCATCAAGCTCTAGCCTTTGCATTTGCCATCCTATGAAAGAAACCAGAATTTTTATCCCCTGCTTTCAGCCAGTTAACTTTTGCTCTCTGTCTCCACTTTAGCTCATCCCTGTAAGCTAATTTATCTAGAATCAGCTTTGATTCAAGCCTCTTTTTTCTCTCTTCTCTGAGAGAGAAGAAGATGTTGCAACATCATTCTCTCTTACTAAAATCTTGTCAAATATACCAGTTTCAGGGGATGGACTGACAAGTCTAGTGATATTCTACAGAATGCCTTGCAGGCTGCTCTCAGTTTTAGAACATAGCACAATTTATTATTTCTTGCTATATGCAGAAGGCCCTTAAATATCCACCAAGAACCTGTCTGGAGTGTCTCTTGCCTGATGAAGAGATTGGATATGCTGTTTCAATCATCAAGATCGCTGTAAAGGGGGAAAGGATCATGAAGCAAAGGAATCTAGATAAATTGGAAAGATAAGCTTTCCCCTTTCAAAAGCAAAAGAATCTAGATGAATAACGAACTTTATTCAACAATTTGTAAATGATGTTTTCTGATATTTATTACTATAATTTTGTTTTCAAGGGAATAGTCTGATATTAGGAATTTTTAGGGCTGGGCTGATGGGTGGTCCCTGGAGGTTTGACCACTTCTTGAATGAGATCTGGAAAATCGTGACAGATCTGTCTTGTTCCTTTAGATGGGTTCCTAGAGCTTTTAATGCTACAGCTGATTGCCTTGCTAATTCTAGGGTGGATATGGATTCTTTGTATAGCGCCTTTTCTCTCCCCATCCATCACCTCACCTTTTTTGTTTTAATGAAAATTACCTTTTCTCAAAACACACACACACACACAACATACAATATATATGCTTTAGGAGTGGAGTAACTTTGCTTACAAACAGGCTTTAGTCAGGGAAAGTCTGTTTTGGTGGATTGGATGGAAAGAAAATATTGTCAGACATCCATAAAAAAAAAAAAAAAACCTTCACATTTATCTGACAATACCAAAGCATCCAATTGCAATGTCGTGGATGTTAAACTGAGTTTCACGGCGAACATATACAACCTCTGCAGCAGTCTGAATGCGCTGGAGTTTTTTTTTTATTGGAAACGGTAACTTCATTAATATAACTTAAAATTACTTTCCAGATTTTAAGTACAGCTGTCAATCCCTAAGTAGGTGTTGAGCCCCCAGTAATCTTTCTTACAAAACTGCCCAGAACATACTCTCCCTCACAGTCCCTTGTTTAGCCAACGTGTCAGCTAAACCATTAGCTGATCTCCTTGTCCATTTGAAGCATGCACCGATCTCCCTTGTTATGTTGAGGATTTCCCTTATGGGCTGTCTATAAATCCAGGCTCCCAACTTACTAGATTGCAGCCATTCGATCAACAATTTAGTCTCCCTCTATCTCATTTTGGTGTAACCCCAACTGTTTTGCATATCTTACACCTTGAAGCAAGGCCATCACCTCCACTCTCAATGAGTCCCCCACTCCTATTAGATGAAATGAAAACTTGAGGGAATCAGGAACTGTTTGGAATCTTTTTTTTTTCTAATAAATGAGTGGTAATTTTATTAAGAAGAGAAGAAAGTGTACAGTCACCCTAAGAGGAGGCACGAGATGTTAGCTATAGCATTTACTGATCTGCTAAACCCACTGGAAACTTACTGACATGTTCCGTGTAAGCCACTTAACTTTCTTGAGAAGATCCCTGTAGCCCTAGAAAATTGTATCTGGATCTGACAGCCAACCCACTACCACCTTGGAGTCCCCCCAACTATCAAGCTCCACTCCAAGTTGGTTTGCAACCTGTATTCCTTGTACTGCAGCCAGTATCTCAGCCCTTATAGAGTCACCAACTCCTACTGATCTAGAAAATAGGGATAAGATGTTACTATCCTTATCTCTCAAAACCCCTCTTATGCCTGATGGCCTTGGATTACCTTGACTGCTCCCATCAAAATTCAGCTTTACCCCTCCCTTCGGAGGAGGTCTTCATTCTGCTTTTAATCTATTCTTTTTGGAGGTTGTGGAGGCCGCCTCTGCCCAGCTCTTCTGAAGATCATCAAAGGAATAATTCACAAAAAGGTCTAAAGTTTTCTGCCATAGCATTGCTATTATCAATATGCACTCCTTTACTTTGGCTAGGCTTCTTTCTTTTTCTTGGAAAATTTTGGCATTCCTCACCTCCTAAATGGTCCACAAAATAACTGCTCTAACACACTTCCACATCGGTTTCCCTCTCTTTGTTGGTCACCCAAAGGTGGTTGGTTCAAAAAGCAAATACTACAGAGGGCAAGCTCCACCTGCACCCAAACATCATAAAAACCCAATTCCAAATATTAGCATAAAAAAACACAAGATTTCAGCAAGTGGTGACCGTCTTCACTCTTTGCTTCACACAAAATACACCAGTTTGGGGAGAAACACAAATAAGGTCTCTTCTTTTGCAGACTATGCAAAGTATGGATCTTACCATAATAAGCTTCCTAGCAGAAGATAGCAATTTTAGGAGGAATAGGCCTTGACCAAATCTCTTTAACAAGGAACACCCCAAAGGAAGGAGAAGAATCCATTCAGAGTCAAGGTCCAAATTCTTTTATCAAGTTTAAGAGGGTCCACACACAAAGTTTAGAAGCAAAATCTTAGAGACACAAGCTGATTCTTCATCCCTTAAACCTCTATGAAATCCGAAGTCCCAATTTAAAGTCAATGGGAGAACCAAAGGGGAAATGAACCTTGAAATAGGCTTCTTTTTAAAGAGGAAACATCATACCTTACAAACCTGAGGAATTTAGGGAGTGCACCAAAAATTGCCTTCCAAGGTGTTGTAAGGCCCGTCAAGATACCCCAACTGGTTTCAGAGAAGTCAAGGATACTAGCCACTTCTCTCTCTCTCTATCTATCTATCTATCTCTCTCTCTCTCTCTCCCCCAAAGGCCACCTCCAAAGCCATTTGCTAGAAGAGCTTCATCCTTGCTAACGACATTTCATAATCCTAGGTCCCCTTCTTTCTTACTTCGGCTCACCACCCCCTTCTATACGAAATCTTCCTACTGGTGTAGATAGAGGTGCCTTGCTAGTTTATGCCATGCCATTCAAGAGCTGTAAATCCAACAACCATATTTCAACAGACCATGCTACGCCATCTAGATCCCCCCAAAAAAATGTCTATCTATGTCATATCCACCAATCCAGGCCAATTAACCAAGGGCCTGATAAACATATCGAGCTTAGGGTAATTAAATCATATGACACTTAAGTATTGAGTATCAACATAATAATTCAACATTCTTTTAGCACAATATTCCATTTCCCAAAATTTTCGTTTGGTTTGCAGTGCATGGCATTTAATCTCTAACAGAACCATCAACCAACTAGAAACCAAATTCAGTAGATGAAAGCATGTGAAAAAACAGACAATAAACTGCTTTTAGATCTGACTTCCATCATCCAGGCTAGGAAAGGATTGGCACGACCATTTTAGAAGCCGATACATTCAAATGAATGACAGCCATGGGAAGCACTAACAAGAACTACTTAGTGTCAGAAAAAACTCAACTCAACTCAACAAAACCTTGTCCCAACCCAGTCTGTAATTCAGCTCTGTTCAGTGTCACAGCAGAAACAACCATCTAAACTTAAATTGTCTTGGAAATACTCCGATCAGGTGGAGACCCATTTTGTGAGGCTCTTATTTACAGTGGGTGAATTCACCTGATATCCACGGTTTAATATCAGCCTGGAAGCAAGGTGGGCTGTCCAAAAGAGGCAAAGCCTTATGGTAAGTGGTTCCCATGGCCATTTATGGAAGGAAAGAAATTTGCATATTTTTCAAGATAAATCTTTACCTGGGGCAACCTTGCTTGAAAAGATTGAACTGCAGGTTATGAGAAATTTGAAGCTTTTTGAATGGAATTTTTTGGTAATAAATTATAAAGAAAAATTTATTAAGGAATAAAAGAAATGGGATACAACATACGAGAGAGGTTATAAGAAATCACCAAGGAAAAGAAGAAAACAAAAGACCCCAAATACTCCCCTTGGAACAGCTTCACCCACACAAACAAGGAAAAAAAGAAGAGAACCCAAAACCTGAGCAAAAAAAAAAAACCCAAAAACATCTGGAGGAAAGAGAGAAAAAACACTCAAAACCTCTAAACGTCACTCCTCCCTTGCTACGCAAAGCTCTACCCCAATAAACACAAGCACCACCTAAGCACTTGCAAAATAACATTGCCCAATTACTGAACATCCCCGCTATCTGTAACGAGAACTCTCTATTCTTTTAATAACTGTCTGTCTTTTTTACTCTCTTATTTGATTGGAAGCTTTTTTAAGGGATTGATGGAGATCACTTTAAACCAACAGCATCAGCTTGTATAAAATATATAGTGGCTGTTGATGATATTGTATACCGATTTTGTGTGGTGGCTGAGAGACCATCTCCCTCTTCAGTAATACAATTTCTATTCTGCTTATCAAAAAAAAAAAATTGCATTGCACATATAAAGGGAAAAAAAACTTAAATCATATTAGTACAACTACAGCTAAGTTTTAAAAACAACATTGTAAAACCAGCAGCAATTGATGGATTCATCAATATTACAAAAGTAAACAAGAACAGTGATAATGTTTTAGAGAAATGCATATGACATAATTACCATGAAAGTTTCCAATCACAAATATCCATGAAAGAAAATCAAGAAAAAAAAACCTATCAACACAAAATGCTGCCCCCTAAAGGAGATAACTTGTAGTGATTGAGACTTACGTAGAGAGCACCCTTAACAGCAGCACAACGGCAAAAAGCTTGTGGTAGTTCTCCTTGGCCATAAATAGGATAAATAAATGCCCCTGATGCATTTGCAAGCCTGAAACAGGTTCCAAATAATAAGTAGGCAGATACAATGTGGTGCTACAAGAATTAAATTAAGAAATTTAATTGGCTGACGAGGAATATATTGGTTTCTATATAGTGGATGGGGAGATCAACAAATGCTTTGGCTGATGTGTTAGCCTAGCAAGGGGTAAATAGGGAAGAACTGCTTTGGGATCAGCTGTGATTTCTGTAATTTATTCCTAGTTTACTTGTAAGCTATTGGGAGAGGCTGCAGCTTGTGCCTCTCCATGGTATGTTTTATGAAATTACAATTCTAAATCAGTATCTGAATTAATAAAATTTCACTATTACTCTTAAAAAAAAGTCCTCTATCATGTTATATGGGGTGTCTGGGAAGAAAGAAACAATCATAATTTTTAAAACAAGGCTAGATCTTATGAAGACCTGGTCTCTTGTATAACTGGCTTGTGAAATATGTGGTTGGTTAATTCCTTGGACTTCAAAAGAACATATGTGAGTGACCTGCAAAGGAATGTAGCAGAGTCCTTATACTCCTCCCCAAAGACATTTATCTCTCCCCGGGGCCCATCCTCAAGGAAGGAGGTGGAGATGCAATGAAACTTCAATGGAAGTGCATTAGGTAACCCGGGTAGGTGTGATCCGGGGGGGTAAATATTATTGGGCTTGGACCAATTGAGAATGCTGATTCTACAAAAGTCAAGGTTCTAGCTGCTCTCACTGGGCTCCAAATTGCAAAAGAGTTGGGCTATTCTAATCATTAGAGGTGATCCAGCAAATACTATAAAATGGTTACAGGAGAAGGATGGTGATCCTTGAAGGCTGGCTCACTGCTTGGCCAAGGCTAGAGGCATTATGACTTTGATGAACATAAAAGTTAATTGGACCCCTAGGGAGTTAAACTCAATAGTAGATGGTTTAACTAAATCTAGTGCACACAACAAAGTTTTGTATAGTGATAGAGTTATGCATGTGTAGTTCCTGAGGAGTTCTCTGTTTGTTTCTTTGGTATATCATCTCATGTACCTTTCTTTGAAATTATTAACATAATCACAGATACCTTTTTCAAAAAAAAAAAAAAAAAAAAAGTAGGCAACAGAAAGCCTAGCAACTCCAACCTAATACCATTTTGTAACCACAATAAGCCTTCCAAACTCAACGGTACTAATAAAAGCTTGCATATTGATGATATGCTCATTCTTGTTCTTTTTCTTTGAGAGCAACAGGTTTTTTTCGAGTCTAACAAGTTCATAGCTAGTCAAGCATTTAGCACATGCAACAGCAGAGGATACTCAATGATACTATCAAAGATAGTAGATTGTTGACAGGTTCATTCTCATTCATTTTCTTTGAGAGCAACAGGCTTTTTTCCAAGTCTAACAAATTCATAGCTTGTCAAGCATTTAGCACATGCAACAGCAGAGGATATTGGCACACACCTTCTGTTTCTTGATGCCATTGCAATAAAACATGCAATTGCTTTTTGACCTCTATAAATGAGCCTGTATAATTTATTGGTCAAGAAAAAGAGAACAAGACCTAGACTACTACTCCAAGCAACCAACCACATATTTCTAGAATCACCACCCACTAGTATAAACCCTAGTCAGACAGTTGCCTTAATTAAACCCCCTTTTATTCCTAATTAAACCCTTCTAACCTCTAATTTTTATTTCAAACCATCCTATCTAATTACTTCCATTAGTTCATTACATTCCATGTCACCCTTAAGAGTTCAAACCAAATTTAGAAAAGATCTTGCTTACTTAATACCCCAGTCTAACACCTATTTAGTATAATTACCCTAGCCACCTTGAATTAATACAAATATAGCTAATTGGAATAAAGGATCATTAATAACTTCTTCTGATTCAAGCTAAGGAACCAGAACCCCTGAAATCTGCCAAAATAGAAAACAAAAAGTATAGCATCCTAAAGACCCTATCTATAATAGAATCAACCTTAACAATTTTGTTCTCAAAAACATAAAAATTATTTTTTTTTCCAAACCGACCACATAACTAATGGGAAGTATACAAGTATTAATATAAGTATAGAAACATAAAAGTGTCAGCATCACTGTGTGCCAATAGAATTTCTGGAAGTACTAGAAGTCGGAAGTATCTGCAATTCATGGGATAAACATTGCAAAAGTAGGCACAAAAGCATGGAATGAATGTACAGAGAGATGACCTGCCAACTGAAGAGTGGTAGAGGGCTAATTTCTCTATTCCATCTTTTGTCTTGACTAGATTCTCTAATATCTCTGGGTGGTCTTGATCACAATCTGCCATGACTATTGCATATAGAATAATACTACAGTAGAGATTTTCCAAGTTAGTGACATATAAAACAGCATCAAGTATCGAAAACAACAAGAAAAGAAACTATAATGCAATATGTAATTAATATACAAGTATAGATGTGTTATACAATCCTTCGCTTGGGCTAACCTTGACTACCCACCCAATTTAATACTTGTTTATCTACAAATTCTTCCATGGGGAATGACCCCCCCCCCCCCCAATACAAATTAGATCTATTAGCCCCTTGTCTTGCTAAAACACCAGCCACAGTATTGACCAATCTCAGTATTCAATTGTATGTGAATATTAGTTCCCTTGTCAGCAACTTCACCTCCCTAGTAACATGTCTATGTCTCCACAGGTCCTCACTATTTATCTTGAGCCATCCCACAATTACATGTGACTGTCCTTCCACAATCAAGTTTCTATAATCTAGTAATGTGGCCAGCCTAAAGCCTGCTTAACTCTCATCAGCTCAGCCCTTGTTGAATCACCTTGACCAACAGAGCGCAAAAACAATGCTATCCATTGCTTTTTATAAAAACACCCCCACTCCATAATTACCTTGGTCTTCAAAGCTATATCTATCGAAGTTCAACTTGATTATGTTGAAAGGAGGTGACCAAGATATGACTGATCATTGAAGATTCCATTACAGCTGAATTTCTTGCTGTTATACAGGGATTCAGATTGCAAGATATTTGAATTTGGAGAAGCTGATTATTGAAGGTGACTCTAAGGTGGTACTACTGTAGTAGGGTGGTTGGAAAAACCGGAGACCGTCATTTGGGCGTATAGGAGATGAAGAAGTTCAAATGGCTAACCAACACCATGCCATTGAGAACACAGTAGGTTAGAAGATCAGCTAGTGGGATGGTGGGTACTCTCTCTAAGAATGGGATTAGCAGGGAATCATTGTATTGGGCAAAGTTGTAGTTTAATTTGTTTGTATGTGCTGTGTGCACTTCAAACCTGCTCTTGAGCTGCTTGTACTGTTCTATGATCTTTGATATTTCCTAATAAAATTTCTTTTTACTGACCAAAAAAAGGCGGTGACCAAGATATGACCAAAATGTTCTTGCCATAGGAGATTGCCACAATATACCAATCCCTTTGGTATCATTAAGAGAGAAGGGATTGAAGGTTTTCACCCAATGTGCCACCTTTATAGAAATACATTCAATGATAGACTCCATAGGTTGAATCTTCTCCTTAAAATTTTTGTTGTTTCTTTCAGCTTCTGTTTTTTATGTACTTGAAACCTCATTTACAATCAGTTAAGAGAAGCAGTTCAATTCAGCAACAGAAAAAAGGGCAGAAAGGTTATAAAATTCTCGGAGTGATAATGCAATAAAAGGACAAAAATTCCCGCCAATCATTTAAGAGAGCAAAATCTAGCTTCTGAACAAAATCCAGAAACTGGTGATTGAGTTTAGAAATTAAGCATAACAAAAAAAAAAAAAAAAAAATTCTATTTTCTTCTCGGCAGACTGGTCAGGATTTCTAGTTCAGGTCTATGTCATAAAGACACATAATTTACCATATCGGCACGATCTGTAATTCCTAGCTGCAATTAAAGTTTCAAAAAACAATTATCTCAAATTGAACCTGAATTTTTCTAAAAGCAATTATTTGAAAGGAGCAAGACATTAAGTGCTGAAATGAGAACTCTTACTAACAAAAAGAGAAGGGCAATGCGATCTGTACGATTTTATCTTTGGCGGCAAACGCTGCTTATTCAAAAACTCAATAAACGGACTCTCCAAATCTTCCTCTGAAATCCTCCTCTTTTCTTCTTTCCGATCACCATCAGCAGCAACTGATTCGAAATGCTCTTGAACGAGCTTGAAGAATCTCATCAGTTGGTTCTTCTCGGTCAATCCAAGACTCCGATCCTTGAAAATTGCTGCTCGAGAATCCGGCACTGCCAAAAGTCTTCCGTCACCAGTGTAAATGAAGCTTGCGTCGATACTCTTAAATTCAATGTGGTGACTTGCACCGGATTTCAGCAACAGATCCACGGCAGGATCAGCACAGAACAAAACCCTAGGCCCTGAGATATCCAAGCTGAATTTCCTTGAAGGTTCTAGAGATTCCGGGGATACGTGAGAGGAGATCTCAAAGTTGGAGTACAGACAACGGGACTCAAGGCCTACGACCACGCAATCGCTCTGGCTGTAATTTTCTATTGATGAAGAGTATTCTTTCTGGGGAATATTCTGCTGAGACTGGAGAAAAGAGGTGAAGCTATCGAGTGGAAGAGACGAGAAATGACTGCCGTAGAAAGGGTTGGCGTCGAGGTGGAGAACGGATTTTCCGGCGGCAGAGGCGGCGGATGCTATCACTGATTCCGGTAATCCCGTTCCGACGACGATTAGATCGAATGAAGAGGTGTCAATGAAGGGATACGATACATTTTCGTCCATGGCAGCTGAGACTCGAAGGGAAACGGCGGCAAGTTTTGTACAAAGGTTCGGTTATGCGGTTGGGAGTTGGAACCGAGCAGGCGAGCACGACTCTGCCGGAATACATGATCCGACGTTCGAACAAGGGCTTGCATTTTTACTGTGCCTGTCAGTGGGTCGGGTCTGGGTCGGGCCACGGTGTCTCATCCCCGAACCGATTATTAATAGGGACAAGGCAGTATTCATCAACTTAGGTCAAATCCCGGTACGACGATTGCCGATTGCCGAGTGCAAGTTTTGGAGTCAGAGGAACTGAAGAGGGGCGAGGAGCATCAGGTAGTTGCAACAGTCGTTGGTACTTATATATAGATTTTTTTTTTTTTTCAAACGATTTTTGAAGCGTAAAATGGGACTGAATATTGGCGGGCATGTTGAGAAAGTTAATGGGAAGGAACTGAGTTACAGTGAATTTGTGAAGAGGTATCTTGAGAAGAACCAACCAGTTGTTCTAACAGGGCTGATGGATGACTGGAAGGCTTGCAGAGATTGGGTATATGAGAATGGAAATCCCAATCTCCACTATTTCTCTGCACATTTCGGGAAATCCAGAGTTCAGGTAATTGACTGTTTTTCTTTTTTTCTTTTTTTTTTTGGGTAACATTATAAATACCCCTTGTTTGTTGGCTTCCATCTGCAATTCCTGATAAATACCTCTTTGTTATTTTTTTATTTCTATTATTTTCTAATTTCGTGCTTATATTTATCTCTAGCACCTAGTGGAATCCTTGTTTTTGTTTTTGTTTTTTTATATGTTGTTATGTAATATCATTGTCAAATTTAGGTGGCGGATTGTGGTAGCAAAGAGTTCACTGATCAGAAGAGAGTGGAAATGTCGGTTTCAGAGTTCATTGACCATTGGCTTAAGCTTCCCAAAGAAGATGGTAGTTATTCAAACCGCCAGGGCAATGATCAAACAGTGTTATATTTGAAGGATTGGCATTTTGTGAAGGTGCATACAGAACTACAGAAGCAAGTTCTTGTTTACATATTTCTTCAGAGTATTTTATGCAAAGTTTTCTCATCTTTACGAGGTTACTGTTCTGTATTGCACTAGCATGGTAGTTTTATCTGTTTATCACTGGTATTTTCCTTCAAGGCTCAGTTTGGGAAGAGTGCAAATACAAATATGTTTATATGGCATTTCTAAACCTTGTATTTGCACTGTACATGTTTGTATTTGCATTCTTCCCAAATGGAGCTTAAATGTATAACTCAAGTCTTTTCTCAAGTAATCGATAACAGTGGATGCAACGAGCATGACATCAAGAACCACTATTGATAATTCATGTAGGCATGTGATCAATATTTGCACTTTGAATTAGTTTAAGATAAAAGATGTATATTTCACGTGTATACATAGTTTTCAAGGTGCCAAGGTGAGGCTAGGCAACAGGGGCGCCTTGTTGCCTAGTCACCTAGGCGATGGATTCTTTTTCTGTAAAAAACATAGACCCTAGGGTAGTTCCCCTAGGTACCATAACCATATTTCTTTAATAATTATTCATAAGAAAAGTATAAAGTTCATGTTGAAGTATAGAAAATCAACATATTCATGAGAAGAAAATGAAGAAGGAAAAGAAATTTCAAAACATATATGGGCTGAATAGAAAAGAAGAAAAGAAAAAGTAGTAGAAGAAGAAGAAGAAGAAGAAGAAGAAGAAGAAGAAGAAGAAGAATGGTGACAGGGTGGTGACAGGGTAAGGACATCATTACAAATAAGTGTATCTTAGTACATTCAGTGGAAGCATGGTGGTGATAGGGTAAGGGAAGGTAGATTGAGATGATTTGACCTTGTGAAATGGAAATTGATGATGCGCAATCCAGCCACTCCTAGCTGGAAGCAACTAAGCTCCTAGCTGGCGACGGGCAAGAGATACTTGCTCGAAGAGAGATGAAGGAACCCGGGGTTGCTCACCCGGTGGGAACACTCCGATGCTTAAATTAGTACTCAATTGCGAGCTGGAAGAAAATGAGTATGCAAGAAGATGGGAAAGCTAGAGAGTGGTGAATATGCGATACCTTGGCCCCTGGGGGGTTGAAGTCTTTATATACCAACATTCTGTCAGGTTTGGAGGGGCTGATCCCAAATCTTTGTCGCGGCGATCTGTTGTCAGGTAACGCCTCGGAGTGATTGGCTGTTATCGTCTGGACTGGGGAGTAGGTGGGCTAATGCGACCGTTGTAGGGTACAGTCCCGCCAGGCAAGAGACAACCTCCGGGGTTGGCAGGCACAACGCCGTCAGGTGAGAGACAATGAGTGCAGTCCTCAGAGTTGGCAGATGCTGCGCCGCCAGGCAAGGGACGTGGGTGCAGCTTTCAGGGTTGACAGGTACGGTTGTCAAATAGGAAGCTTCTTGCGGGACTTAGGGCTACTTTGTAACGAACCCCGTAGCGAGCTACTTTGTGGCGAGCTACTTGTTTCGAGCTGCTGGTGGCATGCCGAGTTGATTTTGCCCGAGGTGAGTTGTCTCCGAGGTGCCTCATTTGCTTGGGTTTAGACTGCCGTGAACTTGGTTGTACCCGAGCTCATTCTGAGGCGAGTTGTCATCTACGTTGAGTCATGTCCACGTGCTGATCTGCTCATATCGAGTTGTTATTCATGTTGAGTCACGTACACGTGTCACCCGTTTATGAGGTCGGGCCAAATCACCCTTCATCAGAAATCAACAAAAATACCAATAAGAATCAATTACTTGACGCAAGCTTATGGTTTTCAAGGGCAGGAAGATCAAACAAGAACCAAGACTTGTGTAGTGAGAAGTAATTTATTAGCTGATTCTTTGAATAGAATGTGTCGTTTAGTCATTAGATATAGCAGAAATGAGGAACAGTATATATGTCTTATCCATGTTTAGTGGGATGTGATAGAAATTAGAAGGACATAAAATTTAAGATAAGACCACTGACTTTAATAGTTTTATCCATCTTATGTAAGTTACAAGATTATCTTTCTGATTAAAGGAATCATGTTTATGAGTTGTGGCACCACAGATTAAACAAGAAGATGACAAATGGAATCAGTCTAGATACAAAGATGGACTGGCGTTCTGTAGTCAAATTCTTGAGTCCTTGACTATTATACTGTGAAACTGAATGAAAGGGAATTGTGGTTGAAGTGGCTAATGATTAGATAAATTACTAATCAGGGGATAGATTCTTGCCTGGAAACTGTACTAGCTCCAGCTAACATTTATCCAGATTCTGAACATTCTTCTAAGGGTCAACATCCTTATCTTGGGTGGTGACAGTGTATTTTATTAAATATTATCTAATGAAAGTTATCATTTCTGATAAAAAAAGCATTTATCCAGATTCTGGTACTTCTACATGAACAATTCCTGTAAATTGAAGATCAGCTGAAAGCACATTTTATTTAACCATCTTGGATGCAGTGGGTCTCTTTGTACATTATATTTTTGGCAAATTGTATGGGCCCTTTTTTAACTCATATCAGACCACTCAATGAGAATATAAATGGAGACTGGACAGAAGGCTAAATTTATCATGGAATCCACTAGCATGTTAGGAACTACATCCTCAAACTGACATGAAGTTTACTGAAATGTATTTACATGGAAGTTCTCGATTATTCCAACTAAGTAGTAGTTTTTGTCTCTGGAAAAAGGAAAGGCAGCCAGAATTCACTCCAGTAGCCCTTTTTGATAGGTAACTGTGAATTTTATTAATCATCAATAAAGAATAGTATATATGAAACTGCCAAAGCAGCTAAGGTATAGGCTCATAATCAACCATCTAACCCATGAAACGGTACATTAATTACATTTCAGCCCAGAATAAAAGATCCCTGGGCCCTAATATACCTTGTTTGGCCAAATCACTGGCCAACCCATTTGCAAATGCAGACCTCCTGTCCCAACAGAAAGTCATTCTTGTAGCCCATAACAAATGGAAACTTTTTAATAGGATTATAAATTCTTTAATGTTTTTCAAAATGATGGTTTTTTAATATATTCTCTTGTATTTGGGCATGTGGCTCTTCTTTTCCTTCTTCCTAGAATAAGAGTTTTCTTTAATTATCAAAAAAGTTTAATATAATAAAATAAAGATTTCTAAGGCTAAGTCTAGGAACATAGGACCTGAATAATGCCCTGGAACTCCTATAGCTAGCTATCTGTCCCATATTCTGAGCATTGGTATTATACACAGAAAATGGCTGGTTTAAAAACTAGTTTGCAAAGAAGACTATAATCCTCTAACCGATAAAAGAAAGATTGTTTCTTCTATGCTTGCACCTATTAATCTTGTATGATGCTGTTCTCAGGAGTACCCAGATTATGTGGTCTATACAACTCCACTATTTTTTCGTGATGATTGGCTGAATATATATCTTGATGGTCATCCTATGCATATAGATCCTCACAACTATCAAAAGACAAATGAGATAAACTGCTCTGATTACCGTTTTGTTTACATGGGAGCCAAAGGTTGGTACACATACACAAGGAACACTTTCTTTTCTTCTGATCCATGCCTTAATTTTGCCTTTTATTCTGGGATGACTATACAATCTATGGAGGAAAAGGTATCAAAGTGTTGGTTATCTTATAGGGACATGGACTCCTTTACATGCCGATGTTTTCAGGTCTTATAGTTGGTCTGCAAATGTGTGTGGAAAGAAACAGTGGCATCTTCTATCCCCTTCTCAATGTCATCTTGTATTTGACAGGTATGGATATACATTCTAGAATATGTGTGTGATTATGCATCAATTTGGGCTTGATATTTTACCATGGCCATGAGCTATGATCATGATAACTGGAGCTCCAATTTCTGCTGTGGGATCAATAGGAAACTATACCATCAGGCTGCATTTCCATTGCAGGAGTAGAATGGATTTGACTTTGGATTCCATGAAAATGAAATAAATGGCCTTTTTGGAGGAAGTTTAATTCTGCTAAAACATAAATTTGCCTGCTTTTTTTCCTTTTTTTTTTCTCCATCTCTCCAAATCCCAATGTAAAACATAAAAGAAATGCCCAAATGATGGGATCTGGAGATTCTTCTCAGAATTGACAAAACCAATTCAATGTCCAATTCTCAACCTAAGAGTTTGACACGTTTGATATGTGACTTGAGTGGTAAACTCATTCTAGGAAAAATCTTATCCATCTTGTTTTGACATCCTACTTATCAGATCATTTAATAACTTGAAAATTATCTATTCATTTCATAATTTGAGGTTTATCCGTTTATTTTATTATGTACTTTCTATATTTTGTATTCTTACATTTATAAACTTGAAACAATTATAATGAATCTAAAGTTCAATCCATGACCATTTGTTGGAGTTGAACCATACAATGCACATGGTCCATCAGTTCATCCTTGGGTGGAGAACCTCTTGGGTGGGGTATTAAATGGTCAGGCTCATTGAATGATCTTAATCTTCCGATCTAGAACTAAACTTGGATGATTAAAATAAATATTGGTTGGGGAAAGGCTGCATTTGGCAACCCGGATTCCTCAAACTGAACTTCGATGGAAGCAGCCTTGGAAATCCGGGAAGATCTGGAATTGGAGTGGTATTTAGAGATGACAAAGGAACTATATTGGGGCTATTCTCAGGCCTTATTGGTTTGGGTGATTCCATTACAGCTGAACTAAAAGCACTGGTATTTAGGACCCAAAAAGCTAAGGAGATGGGGACGCGAAAGCTTGTTGTGGAAGGCGACTCCAAAGTAGTGATAAGCTGGCTAAAGCAAACTGAAAATATACCCTGGTTGCATAGAAATGATATGAAGAAGATTAAAAGCCTCTCCAAGGTCTTGCAGCTATCATTTCAGTGGACTCCAAGGACGACAAATGGATTTGCAGACCAGCTAGCAAAACAAGGGCAAACAGGGATTAGTGTTTTTGGGCTCAGTTGTAAGAATGAGAAATCATAACTGTAATTCATATTTTCTTATATTAATGAAATTCTTTTTGCTGATAAAAAAAGGTCTGCATTTGCATCAATATTTTAAGATGCGTAGGTATGGTGCAAGGTCTTCCACTATCCTGAGGCATGAGGTTTTATTCACAATGTAAGAGGCATAAGCCCCCAAGCATGTGATTCTTTTTTTTTTTTTTTTGATAATTCCCAAGCATGTAATTCTTAATTAGTAAATAATTAAAAATAGAAAATAGGAAAATCTCCAAAATAGATGTCTAAACAGAGTGAGTGGTACCATATATACTTCAAGAGCCCTAACTGCTGAACTTTACAATAAGAAAACTGAATGGAAGGTTAGAGGCATACGCCATTACACCTCACTGTATGCATGCCTCCACCATATGCCTCAATGTTTTCTCCTGTATGCCTTTTGCACCTTTTAAAACATTGATTTGCCTTAATTACTAGTGTTTGCATTGATGAGTTTTCAGTAAACTTATTCTATGCTGTCAATGTTGAGGGTAAATGGCAGAGATAGTCGTCAAGTTGTGTGATGGAACAAAACAAGGCTCTGCAATGGCATGAATTTGAAAAATGTTTATTTTGATATAGTATTTGATCTGACCTTTTATATTCCTGCAGGAACATGAAAAATTCTGTCTATGACATTTTTGCTGATGTTCCAGAGAAAAAGTTTCCAGGCTTCAGGGAGGTAATTCACCAAATAGAGCTTTGATCTATTTCTCCACCTTGTTTCTACAAAACATTGATTGTACATATATGGCATTTCAGGCTATTTGGTTGGAATGCACTCAAGAACGAAATGAAATTTTCTTTGTACCTAGTGGGTGGTATCATCAAGTGCATAATCTGGTATCATTCTCAACTTCAGTCTAGTGTGTTGCAATCATGCTCTGTTCTATTAGTATATTCAATAATGACCTTCACATATTTTATAACTCCAGGTGCCATGTTAAGATGCATTTAAAAAATTAAAATCCATTTGTTTTGCAAAAACTGAGTTGATCACTGAACAAAATTCATCTTTTTAACTCTTGAAGTATTGTATCTCTTTTGGTAAAAGTTAGGTCTTTGACAAGAACTAGTATCTAATTTCCTTAAGGCTATGTTTGGTTTGACAGAAAATAAGAGAAACCGAACGTTGAGGCTTGAGGAAAAGTTCTTGAGGATTTTTGTGAAATTCTTTATGAACCCACTTATATATGATGACCCACTTATATATGGATCCTTATGGGGATTCCTTTCTCTATTTACTGAAGAACACGATATGTAATCATATAATAATTATAACAACATGCATAGTAACCAACTAGGGTTTTATTGGGCCAACAATTTTTTTATTAATAACCGTAAATTTTATTAAGATAGAAATATATGCTATACAACACAACTCTTTGGGATACTTAAAGTAGGAAAGAAAGCAAAACAGCCATGAGCTGACAGCATAAAGCAGTATAATACAAAGATAATTAGAAAATTTTGCTGGCCTCAGAACCAATGCTTTCAACCTGTTATTGACCTGGATGTTTGGACTGGTTGAGCCACCACCTGCTCATGTTTTTGGGTCTGTTTTACCCCTGAACTGTTTGCTGGCAAAAAAAAACTGTTGTCTTGGTCAATGACCCAGTGAACTGGCCAGTTGAATTATTTACCCATTTGGCATGGCTAGCGCTTCATGGATTAGGCATTGCTTTTTTTATTTCTGTTTTTTATATTTCTAGCCATTTTTATCATTATTATAACAGCAAGATTTGTCACACTTAATTTTGTTCAGTATGATGAATATAAAATATTAGAGACATGCCCAGTTTTTTTTTGCAAAATTTCTGTAAGTTTCTATATTTTATAATGTATCCTTTATTTATTGATAACATGCTTTTTGATGTCATGGTTTGAGCTCGATGGTCGAGTTGTTGACCCACAACTTGGAGCCAAAACAGTTTAATTTCTGGGTCATTTTTTAAAACATTGATCATAGCTAAACCATCCACTAGGCTGTTGGCAGACCTTGGTATCATAGCTACAGTTTGCTTTCTCTTGTTCATCTTTCTTCAATGCCTTAGTCCAGTCTTCTTTTGTGTCTGTCGCTTTTTTTTTTAATAGATAACAAAAACTTTTATTAATATATAATAATGGAGCAAGATACAAGGGGAGGGGTAAAAAAATCTTAACCCTCCCAATAAGAACAGTTCAGATTACAATACTGGCCAGAAAAAATTAACTCTTCCCACCCCTTGTTTGTCCAACGAATTTGCACTCCTCTTAGTCCATTGAAACTTTTTTTTTTCACTTTTCCCCTTTACCCCCTTTTATCCCCAAAGTGCTGGTTGCGGGATTGGGTTCCACGTCAATGCTGATATGACCCAGCTAACACATCAACGAGCCAGCCCTTGTTGGTTAGTCAATTGAAACTTGATTTCCATGTTTTGAATGAGCTGTCTAACTTTCTTTTTCTCATTTAGAAATTTCCACAAACTAAAGTCATCCTGCATTAGCCAATTGATAGCCAACTTAGAATCACCTTCCACCATCAGTTTTCTGATATTTAACTCTTGGGGTCTTTTTAACCCTTCCAAAACAGCCAATATTTCAGCTCTAAGAGAATCCCCCCATCCAATAGAACCAGAATACAATGCAATAATTCAAACTTCTCCATCCCTGAAAGCTCCCCCTATACCCGACAGGCCTGGATTTCCTTCACTACTACCATCAAAGTTTAGTTTAGTGAACCTCGAAGCTGGGGGGGACCAAGCTGGGTTAGATGAAATATTCCTTGGAGCTGACCAAGCCACTTCTTTCCACTTCCTGATGATGTCTCCTTCTGAATAGTTTTCGAAGAGCTGCAAAGTCTTAGCCCAGTGAACCACCCTTATAGAGAATAATTCAATGATGACACCCTTATTTCTTTCTTTCGTGGTCTTTGATTCCTTTCCTCCCAAACTGTCCAACATATAGCTGCTCTTACATATCTCCACAGAATTTGCCCTCTCTTCTTCAGCCCCCTAACAGTAGTAGAATGGAATTGGCTTTGTACATTTGGGGGGGGGGGTGTCCACCTACAACCAAAAAGAGAGAAAAACCAACACCAGATCTCTGAAACAAATGGGTAGAAACCAGTAAGTGATGACAAGTCTCACCATTCTTCTTACAAAGGATGCACCAGTGCAGGGATAAACACCAATTAGGCCTTTTTCTTTGAAGTAGGTCGCAAGTGTTACACTTTTCAAGGAAAGCTTCCCAACAAAAAGCACTAATTCTCAGAGGGATTGGTCTACCCCAAACTTCCAAAACTGGGAAGGGGAGTCCAAAAACAGGTGGGGAATGAGCCAATTCTTTGAAGAAAGAAGAGCATGAGAAGACACCCAAAGGAGAAGGGACCCAAATCCTACCATCCCTCCTAGAGGGGTCAATACCCACCTCATCTAGGATTTTGAGCAGGTCAGAAATAATGTTCAGTTCAAAGTCTCTAAGGGCCCTTCTAAAACCCAAGTTCCTGTCAATAGTTGAATTAGAAGTGGTCAAAAAAGTGGAGACTGGCCTATTTTTAAAACATGATAAAGAATACAAAGAAGGGAAAAGCTCTTTCAACGGAGTGCTTCTCACCCAAACATGATGGATTTCCAAGGAAAAGCTCTCGTAGCCCTAGCTGAAACTCCCGAGTCCCAGCCATCCGCCGCTTACCCATGAATACTTAAGACAACTTGAGCCCACAGTTTATCCCTCTCCAAAGTCAATCTTCAAAGCCATTTCCCCAACAGAGCTTCATTCTTTTTCTACAAATTACCTAAAGCAAGCTCACCATCACTTTTGGTTTTGGTAACTATATCCCACTTGACTCTATGGTCCCTTTTCTCCTCTCCTGGTTCCCAAAGGAAATCTCTCATTAGCTTTTCCAAAATTCCACATATTCCCTCAGGCATTTTAAACACCGACAGAAAGTGAACAAACAAATTGGCCAATGTTAACTCAATCAAAGTTATCCTGCCTCCCAAGGAAAGGTAATTTTTCTTCCAAGATGCTAACCTCTTAGTAAGCCTATCAATCACCGGATTCTAGAAACTCTTTTTGCTTGGGTTATCCCCTAGTGGCAGCCCCAAATAAATCAATGGCCATTGAGCAATCTCACATCCCAAAATTCGAGCTCTATCCTCCACCTCACTTTCACTTATATTGATGCCAATCACACAGCTCTTATCTAAATTCACTTTGAGATTAGTCACCTGTTCGAACACATTGATCACTTGCTTTAGATTACTAACCCAACTTACCTCATCCCCACCATAGAAGAGAATTGTGTCATCAGCAAATTGTAGATGTGTTACCTGGACCCTATCCCTCCCTACCCTCTAGCCTTTCACCAAGTTTCTAGAATCTGCCCTCTCAATCAGATTTCCTAGGACTTCAACAATTAGGGTAAAAAGGAAAGGAGAAAGGGGGTCTCCTTGCCTAATGCTCCTAGTAGCCGGGAAGTTATCTACCACCTTACCATTCACCAAAATGGAATAGTAGCATGTCCTAATACATCCTTTCACCCAATTGCACCACTTCTGCCCAAATCCAAGACTTTAGGACTTCCAATAAAAATGACCAATCCACCAAATCATATGCCTTCTCGAGATCCAATTTGCACACCAACCCTTTCTTCCCACTTCTTTTGAAATCTTCCACACTCTCATTTGCAATTAGGATTTGATCCACAATTTGTCTATTCTTCACAAAGGCACTTTGATTCAGGGAAATTATTAAGGGTAGCTAATCCTCCGAGATAGCACCTTAGCAATGATTTTATAAAGGTCGTGTACCAAACTCTCCCTTTTTCGGAATCAGAGCAAGGAAGGTAGAGTTTAGGCTTGGATTGATCACCCATCTTTCAAAAAATTCAGAAAACACTCTTTGAATATCCTCCTTAGGTATCTCCTAGCAGTCTTTGTAAAAAGCCATCGTAAAGCAATCAGGACCAGGTGCTTTAGATCTATTCATAGAAAATATGGCTACCCTTATTTCTTCTAATTCAAAACTTCTCTCCAACCACACCCTCGATTCTTCCGGGAGCCTAGGCCACTCCAAACCTTCAATCTATAACCTACTAGACATAGGCCTTCTATTGATGGACTTAAAATGATCCACAGAAGCCCCTTCAATCTCATTTTGCTTTCTCCTACCATTGGCTATAGCATGAAAGAACTTTGTGTTCCTATCACCTTCCTTTACCCACTTGTGTCTGGACTTTTGCCTCCAACTAATTTCTTCTTTGAAGAGGACATCCTCCAAATTTTTCCTCAGCTCCCATCTGAGCTCTTTGTCCCTTTCCCCAAACGAATCTAGTTCCTCTTTTGCATCTAGCTCCTCAATCTGATTAACCAACTGCTGTTTTCTTTCCTCAAGCCTCCCAAAATGAAGAATATTCCATTCTTTGATTTTACTTTTCAACTCTTTCAACTTCCATTGAAATTTCATACCTTCCCAATTGACCCTTGGGTTACTTCCTACCCACCATTCCTTTACTTTCTCCTTAAAACCTGGATGGGACAGCCACATATTCTCAAATCTGAAAGGGGTAGGTCCTCTATTCCTAGGCTCAAGCTTACTTATTAGAACTGGCCAATGATCAGAGGTGACTCTAGGCAATGTCCTTGACATCATGTCTCTCCAATGTTCTTCCCAATCAGCAGTGAAAAGAAATCTGTCTAACTTTGAAATCTGGTATTCTCTTGTGTCTGTCTCTTTTCCTACTAAAGAAATTTGGTATTCTCCTATGCCGCCAAAAGTTAGGGCTTTTTGCTGGGAAGTGGCTCTTCAAAAGATCAATACTATGGATGTACTTCAAAGAAAAAGGCCAAACTAGAGCCTTTCCCTACATGTCTGTTAGAAATGGTGAGACGGCGACTCATCTTTTGATTTCTTGTCCTTTTGCTTATTATTCGTGGAATTGGTTCTCTTCTTTGTTCGGTTACAGATGGAACCCCCCCTAGGTGTGTTGAACCATTTTGACTCTAGCTTCTTCCGATAACCAAGGAAAGGAGCAAAATAATGTGGAGAGTAACAAGAGCTGCAATCCTATGGTCAATTTGGGAAGAGAGAAACAATAGGATCTTCCTAGAGCAAGAAAAATCTAAGGAAGCATTTGTGAAGGTTGTCACCATCAAGGTTATGTATGCACTGGCTGAAAGTACATCATCTCTTCAAGGATTTCTCCTCAGTAGACTTAATTAGAAATTGGAGTGTTATAGCTATATCCTCGGGGAAAACCTCTTGTTTTCCCTTGTTCCTCCCTTTTCTTGAAGAACCTATCTTGCCGCCCCTAAAGGTGATT
Organism: Nelumbo lutea; assembly: GCF_056320005.1. Classification (NCBI taxonomy): domain Eukaryota; kingdom Viridiplantae; phylum Streptophyta; class Magnoliopsida; order Proteales; family Nelumbonaceae; genus Nelumbo; species Nelumbo lutea. Next base: position 9,823,117 of record NC_142687.1, read on the forward strand.
TGTTCAAGAGATCACCAACTCTCCTTTGCTCTCTTTCTTGACTGAAATTTTCGATATGTTTATTGAATAATATCAGCTCCTTAAATAGGAGATTACAAGAGGTAGAATCCTACTTTTAGGAAGACTCCTTGCTAATCTACTACTCTATCCTATTAAACTGATAAGATAAGACTGAACTGATAAAGATAAGACTTCCTTGATCTATCCTACTGAACTGATAAGATAAGATAAGAACTGTAATTAGATAAGATAAGACTCCCTTAATCTATCCTACTGAACGGATAAGATAAGATAACTGAATAGATAAGACTCCTACTAATCCCTGCTACTGAAAGCAGATAAGGTAAGAATACTGAATAGATAAGATAGGATGAGAACACTAAATTGCTGCTGCTGCACTAAATTACTGCTGCTGCTGCCGGCGCCCACGTCAGGGTACCACTGCCTCAGGTCAAGGTGAAGCTAAACTTTGATGGAAGCTCCTTGGGTAATCTAGGTCAGTCGGGAATTGGGGGTGTGTACAGAAATGATGACGGAAAATCTTGGCCCTTTACTCGGGCCCAATTGGGGTGGGAGATTCATTAAGGGCAGAGGTAGTGGCCTTACTTCAAGGTTTGAAACTGGCAAAACAATGGGGCATGCAACAATTAGAAGTGGAAGGAGACTCCAAGCTGGTAATAGGGTGGATGCAAACTGGAAACCTGGTAGTGTGGACTCTTAGACAGCCTCTAAGAGAGATTATTAGCTTAGCAAGGAAGATTGGGGTGCACTTTAATTGGGTAAGAAGGTCAGCAAATGGAATGGCTGACACTTTAGCTAAGCAAGCAGTTACTAGGGAGGCTTTATTTTGGGCCTGTTTGTAAGTTTTTTTATTTTCTTTTTCCATCCATTTTGTGGGTGGTAAGCCTGTAATCTTTTTAATTATCTTATGAAAGTTACCTTTTCCTATAAAAAAAAAGGCTGTTGCTTCTCTAATTTTGAGGTCTAAGGTGCCAAGGTCCTTCAGTTTGGAGAGAAACCAATCAATAATAACTTGGCAATCTTCTTCAAAAGTAAATCAACTCTAACAAGCTCTGTCACATTGCCAATTTTATCCCTTGAAGAAGTGCTAACAGTTCTTTCCTTGATGAATTTCCAAATCTGGTTGGGCCCGAATAGTTCAATACCATGCTTTTGTCATGATCTATAAAAGCTCCCTCTACACATACATACGTACATATGTACATATACCACTCTCTTACGATTGGATATCAATTGAAATTCCTCTCTAGTTTTCAGCCTATGTACCATCCATATCATACAAAGCTCTATAATACTCTGCATCTTGACTCTTATTTTCGAAAATTCTGAAATTCTGTTCATACCAAGTGCTCCATAGAACTGCTGCCATCATTCTGTGCCTTAAAATTTACCCTCTTCTTTTTGTGCATGGGAAGGATTTGTAAAGAAAACAACTCTACAATCTTACGAGTAAACGAAGCAACACCAAAAAGGTTGAAAAAATGACTCCATGCCTTTGTAGTGAATGGGCACTCAAGAAAGAGGTGATTTACATTCTCGATTTGGAAAGGGGTTGAAAAGAGTAACAGTTCATTTAGCAAGAAAATCAAGTTTGAAGTAGGAAGAGGAACCAGGGTTCAATTCTGGATGGATTTCTGGTGGAGAAACAACTTGTTAAAGGATGATTTTCCAGATTTGTTTGTAATCACAGTGGACAAAGAGGCAAAAGTGGCTGATTATGTGCATTTTCAAAATGGCGATCAGGTGGAGCTCACAGTTTAGACGAGCTCTAAATGATTGGAAAATTGAACCTTTTGGGCAGCTACTTCAGAAATTGTACAGCATGCAAATCAATTTTAATTCAGAGGACAGAAGGGTCTGGTCAGAAGATTGAAAGGGTGAGTTCACAGTAAAATCTTTTTATAATAAATTGACCCAAGAGGATGAGCAGGATGTCCCTTGGCATGTAATCTGGAGTAAGTTTATTCCTTCAAAGGTGGCTTTCTTTGTTTGGTCTGCCTATCTGAACAAGATTCTTACAAAAGACAACCTGATCAGGAGGGGAGTGGTGATTGACTCACCTGTTTGTGTGTTATGTAATGGAGTAGAAGAGTCAGCTGACCACCTGTTTCTGCATTGCAGTTTTACATACAACATATGGGTGAAAATCTTTAGAATTTTCGCCATTAAAAGTTGCTGCCCTGCATCAGTGGAAGCTTTTGTAAAAGGCTGGTGGACACATGGTCTGAGTAAGAGGGAAAACTCTATGCAAATGGTCCCAGGAGCAGTTTTTTGGTCAATTTGGCAAGAAAGAAACTCAAGACTCTTTCAAAGTAAAGGCCGTCAAGAAGGGGAAGTGTAGTAAAAAATAGTTGGGAAACTGCTATCCTGGTCATCTGCACATCTACCAAGAAATAGTGTTCCCCTTAGTTCTCTCTTTCATTTTGAAAACCTTTTTGTAATGACAAATGGGATAGTGGTCTAATGTTTGTTTTGTATTCCCCAATGTATAGTGTCTGGTTGTACATGGGTCTTTTCTCTCTTTTTCTTAATGAATCAATACTTTACCTCTTTTTTCAAAAAAATAAAAAAATCTTTCAGACATACATCATCGTCTTGAAGAAAGTGACTCTTTACTTGTGTCTCTTGGCAGGCTTCTTACCTGTGTCTTTTAACCCATATTACCAAATTTGATTTAAAATCCAATCAGATCTGGTACTGTTAGATTTGGTTAAAAATCATTAGAATTTTTTGGTTATTTGTTGTTACAAAGGGGGGGTGGGGGGGGATGGATGACTTGTAGACATGCTTTTACAAATCATAACCACTTTATGTCTACCAATTAATAATCATCTTGATAAATAACAAAATTTTTATTAATAGGCAACAACATACTACTTTCCTAATTTGAGTTCAATCCTTTTGTGCATATGGGCCATCCAAATCTGAAAAGAGTTGGATTGGATCTCATGGATTACTGTGTCCTATTCTTTTTCTTTAGTTTGTTTGAGGAATTACTATATTTTCCTAATTTAAGAATTTTACTTGTATTTCTTTTGCAGGGGGATACAATATCCATAAACCACAACTGGTTCAATGCCTATAATCTTTCTTGGGTGGTAAGTAGAGCTAAGTAATTCACCTGTCATAGCCTACAAAACTTAGAGGAAGACCATCTTCCAACAAATTGAGCTACATCTCATTATATTTTTATCTGTTTTCAGTGGGAATTGCTTGTCAAAGATTATAATGAGGCAAAAGAGTACATAGAGGACATTAGAGATATATGTGATGATTTTGAAGGCCTCTGTCAGCGAAACCTTGCAGCTAACACAGGTAAAGTGTTGTAGCAAAGAGGAGCTCTGAATTATGAATATTAGGAAGGCAATCCATAAAAAAAGGAATATTAGGAAGGCAGAATGTGATGTAGGATAGTAGGGCTGATTCATTAGGTATGCAACCCTACATGCTATGGTTTCATAATAGCATGGTTAGGGTTGGAGGGTGGGCTAATAGGGTTATGTTTGAAGCAAATAAGGAATTGGTGTTCAGGAAATTTGGTTTTAGTGTCCTTTAGGCAATAACAATGCGTATAAGATATCACAAGGACTTTATGCCTGTACCAAGAATGAAGGGAAGGTTGAATCAAGTTCCTGATCTTGAACCTTGGGCAAGGAGTTTTTCTTTATCTTCTCCTGCAAGTAGAGAAAATATTTCTACAAGAACATATGCACGAGCTACCATGCACAGCCAACATTATTTTTCCAGGGGAGCTCTTCAGTCTTAATTCACATTAAATCATCTGAAAAATCCTTTGAGGCTGATTGACGGTCCTTATGCATACAATAGTGTTTTCCAGATCTACATTTATAAGAATACTCTAAATAAGAGTCCTAAATGAAATAGGAATTTTACTAGTGTGACACATGAGCTGTTTGTGTTGAATCCCAGGAGCATGGAATAGTTTGTTGAACTGTATTGAAGGAAATAGCGCATAGTGGACCTGCATGTTCTCTACATATCTTATGGACCTTGAGTTAGAATAGAGTAGCCTAAATGCCCTTGCATCAGGGTAGGGACAGCCTTCCTTACTCTCCCAAGTCAAATATTGGAATGGTTAGATGATCTTATAGGTGAAGAATATGGCTAGAATTTTTTTTTACTTTAAGAAGTTCCAGATTGGATGATTAACTTCATACTAAGTGTTTTTGGTGGGAGTTATTGAATATGGGTGGAAGGGGGTATACCCAAAATTATTATTACCTTTCAAAAAAAAGAGTGGAAAGTTAGATATTGGGAACAAATGGAATACAACCTTAAATCCACCCATCCTTGGTCTGAATAACTTATCTCAATTCTGGTGATGCAGTATTTGTAAGGAAGTAAAGAACAAAAGGTCTCTGAACCAAAGGCAGATTCAATGCCAAATCCCTGTTTATTCACTATTCAATTAGACCACCCTTAATCACCCAACTACATGCTTGCCCGTGGGATGCAGACACATGCACATACATGTGCAGAAGCCAAATAGCCCAAACTAGCAAACCTAATCACAACCCATTTATTAACCAAACCCAATGTGACACATAATTCTGTTGAGACTCAAGAATCTCCACCAACCCCAACTCAGGGTTTGGAAAGTCCAAAACAAACCTACAAAAGGGGCTGCATCAGTTAGGTTCATGTTGCTATTGAACTTGCTCAAGTTGCATTTAATACATTAAATTGTAGATCCTGCATATGATATAGACCATGCATCAAACATGGTTAGGACATGAGCGTCTCTACATTTAAATTATCATTATTTTAATCTACTAATGCTTATATTAGGAAGGATGCTGAAATGTTTAGTTACTGAAGTTTTACTGATTTCTACGTCTCTCTTGTGTATAGTTTCTCTTAGTCATTTCTTTGTTTCTAACAGGCATGAATTTATTGGATTTCTTCATCTGCATCTCACGTTTCTCTTTTGCCAACTTGATCCAACTGTACCATCTTGTAAGAAACTACAGTAATTTCACTAGGGATCCATTGCCAAGAATTCAGTATCTAATTATAAATCTCACATGCTTATGCAAAGTTGCATTGAAGATGGAGTCCATGGAGAGTTTGAGTGGAAACGAAGCAACTTTAGTTGGTGTCCGAGAAGTTATAGGGCAGTCAGAGTTCTTGGATCTGTGCATAGCTTTAAATGGAACATATGAGACGATAATTGGGCCAACTTCTGATATAAATTACTCTTTAGGAAATAATTTAGTGGAGATGGACTTTATGGAAGATTATGATTTTAAGGTTTCCAACCCCAAAGATCTTATTACAGTCATAGAGTGTGTTTTGAATAAAGTTGGTTGCTTTTCTAGTAACAGAAACATTAATCTGTTCTCTGAATTGAGTGACATCAAATCTCAATGGCTCTGTAAGAGGTAATATTTGAATAAAATGCCATAGCTGAGCCCTTGAAGAACTGCTTACTCAAAGTTCCTGTAAATTGCATAGATGCCTTTTGTTTGGGATATTTTCAGTTTATGGGTGTTGCCATAAGAGGTGTCAAAGACGCAACCACTGTCATGATGACCCATACTCACACAGGTCAGTAAAATACAGGATGATAGTTGTGCAAACTTCTGCTTCTGTGGATTTGGATTTACTTGAAGCTTCTAGATTTAATGTCTCTTTCTTCAGAATGATACTACAATCATGGACTGTGCCATCACAAATATTTTTTGGATACTTGGATTTCTAGCTGTATGAACTCAACGACTTGAAACCTCACTGCTTCTGTTAGAGGTAATAATATATTTGGATGTAAATTCATGTCAAGTCATTTGAGAGTTTCCAATTTAAGTCATTTGGGATATCTTGATATGGTATGGATTTTGTCCCGGCAGAGGTTTTCAAACCAAAGCAACTGATGTGAAAGGATTTAAAGGAGTTTTAGTGGACCAAGAGGCAGGATGGAGATTATATGCTCGTATGGTTGCAGAATAGGAAGCTGAAAGTGCTAAATGATGTACCAAAGATCTACAATAAGACAAAATGGAAAGATCATATCTCGACAGGGTGGTATGGAAATTCACAATTAATGAGAATTCGCACCATGGGGCTTTGAAACTGTTCCGTTGGTGGAGATATATGCAGAAACCAATTTTTTTCTGGTATGGATAACTGTGCAGATATATTTACAAGTATGCAATGCTGATAAATATCACCAACCTGATGCGTCGAAGGTTTGGAGATGACATGTTGTTAACTTTTTTGTTCCCCGTTTCAATGAAAAATAAATTGTTATTAACTTTTTTTATTGATAAAAAAAGTTTAGTTTTGCCAATATTTTTGCCTTATTTGGAGATTATGCTGTTGCTTGATTGCGGTTTTTTCTTTTTCATTTCAGAAATGGATGGAAACTCATTATTTCTTTTGAGTTTTTCAATTTGAAATGTCAATTTCAGAAATAAATGATTCTCAAATTATCAAAGCATGACTTATGCGGCCAAAATAAATAAATTTTCAAATTATTCAAGAAATGACTTACGCAGCCGAAGTATCAGATTGTTGGAAAACTGATGGGGTTACGTGCTCATGTAGACCATTAAACAAGTGACTACCATTGTTGCACTGGGCTGTGGTGACCACAATTTTTTTTAATTCTCAAAAAAGAAAAAAAAAAAAAAAGAAGGAAAGAGAGAAGTGGAGGGAGAGGGAAGAAGCAGCCAAGAAGAGGAAAGGTGGTTTGATCTGAGATTATGTAAACTTAAGTGAATTATTCCATTTCTCATGGCCATACGGGATTATTTCGTATAGTTCCTTCATTCCTTAGCAATTCCCAGTAAGCCATAGGTTGAACATCTATTATCACTGAGGCGCGAAACGGCAAAAGGCCCACGGAGTTGCTGTTATTCAGGTTTCCTGTCCGTGAGAGAGAGGGCCCATTTGGGATGGCTTGGGCTCTAATTGAGCTGTTTTTTCACTGAGCCACTTTGATTCGATGACTACAACAAATTTCACTGGAAAGCATGGTTTTCAAACTGTTATTGATCGGATGGTTGGACCATTTGATCCAGAACTGTCTAGGCAACCAGTTCCATTGTACCCCTGAATCATTCCTTTGTCAAAAATAGTTGATTTGGTCAATGACCTGCTGACTCAAGCAATCAAATTGTTGATCCATTTGACCTGGACAATGGTTATTTTTATTTTTAAACTGTGACTGTTGGTTTGGATCAGACGGTCAAACCAGTGGCCAAAGCAGTTTTGGTTCAGTATCGATTTTTAAAACATTGCTAGAAAGCCAATTGTTTGACTGAACGAAAGCACATTAGGCTTCTGGGTTTTACGCCAAACATAGCTTTTAGGCTGTTTGTGTGGCGCCCACTTTGCAAAAAGCAGCTGTGTGAAAGCCCTACCAAACAAGCACCTAGACCTAGTAAAGGCCGCCATGTGGGGAATTTAATGATATTAATTAGTATACGTGGAACACCATGCATGACTTCATGTTACAAGAGACCTGTGTGCATTGGGTGTTAAAAAGATGCCCTCTTACATTCGCAGTTTCTTAACTGAATTGGTTGTGAGTGAACTTCAATAGCCTCATATTTAATTTTTTTACTTCTAAGATTTCATAAAAAATCATAATTTTAAAAGGGTTGGAAAGCCATATGAGGGACAACTGCATTTTAGAAATATAGTATAGATTTCAGATTTGCAGTTTGGACTTCTTGGGTTGAGCAAAACTGCGTATTTGTACATGGTCTAACATCCTATAGAACACATTTTGTCATTTTCCTAAGTTCTAATTTTCTTTACAACATGAATGTTTGCATTTATTATATTTACTTTTTCTTGAAGAAGTAAAAACAAGTTGGTTTTATTTAAAAAATAACCCTTGTTTTAAAAAAAAAACCACTAAAATAATGATTTCTAAGACAAACAAATTTATGAACTCTTTATCAATTATCAGATGAAAACAAGTTCTTGGATGTGTGACCTCTTGGGAAGTCTTGATGTTGCATCCCAATTTTTATTTATTTTTGTTCATAAAAACCGAAAATTGAAGGAGATGTTTTTATTTCTAATTTTAGGAAGAAGAAGACACACATGCACACGAAGAACATGTTTTTAATATATATTGGAATCAATTCATTTTCAAGCTATAAACGATTCTAATTTATTTTGAAATTCGCAACAAGAAAAACCATTCACATCGAAGAACACCCCCTTAGTTTCAGGACTTCACAGCTGTTCTAATGTCCTTGTGATAAGCAAAACAATTACTTCTTAGAAGTTTGTGTAGGGGAAGGTGGGGGTGGGGGGGTTGGATTTAAGTTTTAACATGAAGTGGGCACCGATGTCTGTATCCATTCCAAACCTAGTAATCTTACACATTAACTCTAGTGCGAGGGAGGACGTATAGTATCAATCAGCCTAGAGGAAGCCAGTTTTCCTTCTCAACCAATTCACTTACTGCGTGTCGAGTGTCGACCCAAAAGGCCAAAAGTCGTTGCAAATTGCCACCTGTAATCTCTTCTATTAGCATTTGTGAGGGTAGGTGGCTAATTATTACGAGTTTATGACCAAACGGTTAATTGGATTTATCAAACAAACAATTAAAGCTTGGCTTCTCAGCTATTATTCTTGGAAATCGGGAGATGTCTGTGCTTCGCTTCGCTTGTGATTCAAGTTAAAGACGAGTTGAATGCTTGCATTAACTGTTACACCCGCTTGCTCTTCACGTCAATAACTCAAATACTCCTCTCCATTCTATTGGCCCCCTTTTGTTGGTGATTTGGTTCCTTAGTGGCGCTTTGGTCAAAGCCAGAGTTTAAGTTAGATCCCACCCCTTAGTCCCCTATCTACACCCAACTGCTTTTCTGCTACCTGGAATGCTATGAATTCCTTGTATCCGGAGTCTGCTATTTGGGTCCAATTCCGTGTGGAGTGGAATTTGGAAATTTGTTCTATGTTGGATGTGACAGAAAATAAAGGAACAGAACTTTGAGGGAAAGTTGTTAACGAATTTTGTGAAACCCAACTCAGCCTAGCAGATTTCAAGCCTTCATTTCTGTGTATTTTGTATTGGGGTCGTAGTGTCGGACTACCCCTCTTCTAAGTTTTAATAGCTTGATTAGTTCGATTTGCAAAATATTGTAATTGTATAGGTTAGGGTGGAAAGGCAAAATAAAAACAGAACTACTGAAGTCCAATCCCAATATCTCAAACCAAGTTGAATTTCGATAATAAGCCCACATTTGAGAGTGTTTATTTTTAAGTGCTTATACTGATTGGAGGCTGGGTCTACATTAATAACCACTTATTTATATTTGGTAAATAAGTCCCAATAAAGCTCAGTTTGAAAAGAGTATAAATGTAAATAAATACAAAATATAAGGTTTTACATTCTATATATTTGCATTTGTATTCCTTCCAAACTAAACTTAAATGTTTATTCATCGTTTTGAGTAAGAATCTAGGTGCTTATTTTTAAGCATTTATTGATTTATGATCATGTTGTCCTGCCATATAATTTTTAATATACATATACTATATTGGTTTGAAAGAAGTAATTTTTTCACCATACACTTGTCCAATAAGTACTCCCAAACTTGGTCTAAAGGAAGAATGTCAATACAAACGTGTCTTCCCAAACGGAGCCTAAAACCAAATACATACCAAAAGGACATTTTTTATTCTGGCCTTTTTTGGGAGCTGTAACAGCTGTTATTGCATCTCTTTTTTCCTTGGGCCAGCTCTACTCGTACGAGTGTACAACTAATGTCTTTTGACTAAAATAACCCCAGAAATCATCTCACCTATTCTATTCCTTCTCAACAACAGAAGGCTTATTTTAGTCAATAAACACTTGAGAAATTCCAGGTTTGATCTCCTCTCTGTGGCTTGTGAAATAAGTCAAAATTTCAGCAGTTTTATGTTCTGAATGAAGGGGTTGAAGACTTGATGTTAATAATTCATGTTTGGATTGTCCAATTCTTTTCTTCAAAGTACTTCCTAACAATCAATAAAATAAGATTACGCCCATCACTCACTGACATTATTTATTTATCTAAGTCTCTCCGCATTACAAGGACCAGTTGGGAGCTTGAGAGACATAGGGTGATAATAACGTGGTGCTTCTAAACCCAAAGCGTCGACTTTAAGATAAGGACAGCTGGCTGAGGGAGTCTATGATTGTGTAAGAGTAAAAGCTCAATTAAAAAAGGATCAATGTTGACACTTGACAAGAGCATTTGTGTAAGAGTGCTCAACCGTCTGATTTGCTTCAACTTTGGAGATTGCTATTTATATGTGGGTCCGGCAATGCATGAGGACGGGTATCGAGAACTGAAAATCATGAGTGGATGTTGGGTTATGATGTAGCCCTACTCCGTTCACCAGTTGGCAAGGCACTGCCGAGAGGCAAATAGGAGAAAACGCCAACATTGTAAAAAAAAAGTCACACGTCACATACCATGATACCAATTGTGTAATGGGAACGTGATGGGATATGCTCTTCACATACCGTGCATTGAGAACATCTTCTGTGAATTATAACTAATATGAGAAAATGTATGATAGGATATGTCGTCTGAAATGTCTATGAGGTACCAGGTGTGAGGAACAGATCCAGTGTTATTGGGAACATCTCTCAATAATAAATAAGAAAGATATTTTTAACATATGTTGAGATGTACATGTAGGGCCGTTGGTGTGATTTCATTGTTCGGTTTTCCCGTTCATTTTCTTGTTGCAGATCTCGACCACAAGAAGTAACATGAGACACCTCATACAATTTAATCCTAATTTAAATACATTGTATCATTTTCTCCCATAAGATCCACATTTGGAGATTGTGAAGAATTCTTCCATTCCTTAAAAAAAAAAAAATTGTAAAAGAATCTACCGAAGATTGAAAACCCTAATTTAGACTTTCAATTCATGTGGTGGAAATGCGGGAAGTCAGTGGGAACGCTGGGTGCATTTAATGATATCTGGGTTTTATTTATTTATTTTTTTGATTTCAACTAAGATATATATCTCGCTTTACTCATTTTTGGGAGCTTACGATACATGGGATATGGTGTTGTGCTTAGGATATTTTATCATAGGAAGGTTCATTAGTTATTCATGGTTGCTTCTTGGTTGGTGGGGTTTCAATTTTTAATATGTCCCCACATGCTTCCCATCTGCAACGGATGAATTGCATCAATATTGCCAATAAGAAATGTATTTGCTTTTGTTTTTATATGAGATTATGGTCTTTAGACTAATTAAACTCCGTTACGGTTTTACCCAAGTGAATGAACTTTGTATTAATTGATTTAAAAAATGAACAAAGAACAAACCGTGGAGTTGTATCTCATATGAGTTATCTAAGAAACATCAATTTGTGTGGAATTAATGCTTCCAGTAAGATAGTTGGTTGAGTGTGTTTTGACTGATTCAGTGGTCCCTTTATTTGATGACCACACCCCATCTTATTCAAAATTTCAAACGCTCAACTGTATTCTGCAACTCTTCTTTCATCAGTTCTTTTCTGGGATTGGGAGTCTTTTGATAACTCACATTAATTACCAGAAGTAGAATGTTCAAAAGACACTGAATGATGATTAGACTTGGGAAAGGGAAGAGAAAGAAAGAAAAAAAATCACACCCATAGTATATTTACTATATCTTCTCTTTTTCACATTTACATAAGTCCCTAAAGCTGGTATAATTAATGGATCACCTGTTAGAAAAGAAAAATAATGGATTAACAGAAAAAAGAAATCAAAACTAAAAATAACCCAAAACCGATTAAAGATCTGGAGAGAAAACCTGAATAAGCTCAATAAAATAAAAATAAAGATAAAAGAAAAAAAAAAAAAAAAGAAGAGAGAAAGGGAGAGAGAATTAAAGAACTCTCTACTCCTATACCATTTTTCATTTAGGGACATCTTACGTTCCTCCCGGGACCTCCATAATAAAAATAATTTCCCCAAACACCATTACTCCCTCCCTGGATATCATAACAATTCGGATGATCGGCCAACACTCGAAGATTGGATAGAGGAATTAAGCTATTATCCCAATCGACCACCTGCAAATTTCGGAAATAAGAAGCTTTCCCGAATCCTTCTCCGGCGAAGTGACCGCTGCCCATTTGGGTCGCCGTGTGGACGCCTCCTGGTCTACTATTAACAACTTCTCCTCCGAACTGAACCATGCTTGCATGATTCCTTAAATGGCTGAACAAGAATGAAGGCCAATATCCAACCAGTAATCCCGATCCAAATTCCAGCCACCAATTTCCGTGCTTCGGATCCTATCAAATAATCACATTTTACGATCAATTCAGTGATTATACATCTTTTTCTTATTTTTTTCTCCTACATTTTTTTTTTTTTTTTGTATCATCAAGAAGTGTTTGGACTTTGGATATTAATTTTTTTGGGTAAAGAAAACAGAAAAAAGAACTAAAAAGCCGGTCAAAATCGAGTTTGTCGACGGAGTACCAGCTGGGAATTGGGAAATTATAAAAAAAAAATAAGTATTAAAAACAAGGCAGAAAAAGAGAAAAAGAAAAAGTCGAAGCGTCAGGGAACCCTTTTGTGTGTAAAAGAGAAGAATCTTGCAAAGAGAAAAGATGGCAAAGGGGCACCTCGGTAATTTACTAACTCGCTGAAATGACAAACCACCCCCCCCCCCCCGCGGGCATTTTGTGCACTCCGGTGCATTTTAGATAAATACACTGCGAGGGGTGATGGGGGCGGATGGGGGTAGGCCCATACTGGAAAAATAATTTAATACCACTGCGGGCCCCTCGCCATTAAAAGCCTAAAGGATCGTATGCTAGTCAATTCCAGGTCTATAATGAGATATTCTGGATGGACGATGAACCAGAGAAAAATTATATTCTCTTTGGACAACTGGAAATAGAAAGGCGGTAGTATAGGCTACCTAGTAAAACACTCCTATAATGGGGTCCACTGATTGGACCATCCAAGGGCCATATGTGAATGCAATTGGATTATATCACATAAGAATATGCTGTTAGCGGGAGTACCAAATCTTCTCCCGGTTATACTTCGACATGTAAGAGTCCATCGTTCCATTTTTGTAGTCAAAAGATGCATGGGAGCAAATTTACCAGCTTTACCAAACTAACGGTTAAAAGAAAACGAATCAATGAAAAACTTTCTTAATACTGAGATCAAATTTACCTTCCAAACCAATAAACTGATGTCAAATTGGCCGCCCTTGTATGACGATATCGGAGAGATTGCCGCTCCGATTGCGATTTTGTTGTTTGTCTGGACAAAGCCGGAGCAAAGCAAATTGTAGCATCCGGTGGCTTGGTATGCATCGGTCTGTAAATCAGCATTTGATTAAATACTTAAATTATCTCTAGTTTTTACTTGTTACTTTCATGGGAAACAAGGAAAAGAGGGAAATAAGGTAAAATTTAACACTCACTGTCCAATAGGTAAAGAACCTAGGATAGTTGTCCCCATACAGCTCTGGGCTCACCTGAAGGAAAAATAAATAAAAAGACATCATGACCTATATTAAGAATTCTGGGTTTGATTACGACGGAATGGTAGTTGAGCTGTAATAACTGCTTTTAAATGAGAACAAGCTTACGGGTTTTAGCAATTTGACTCAAAATTTAATTGAATGTCTGTTTTTTTTTCTCTCTTCGTTTATATTTATAGAAGAAAAAAAACAGTTGCGTCGAAGTTATTAACTTGCCTGCCAGCCAGCTTCAATGGTGTTGAGATCGTCCCCGAATGAACCAGATATGACCCACATTTGTGACAAACTGAATTCGTATTGATTAGCTACGTGGGGTGCCCATACGTTTAAGCTGGCTTTTGCTCCATAGTACTGATCTCCCATTACAAACCCAACTGCATGCTGTTGCAATCCATAAATAAAACAATAAATCAACTCAGTACATAAATTAATTGCAGCGCTACTGATGAAAGTTTATTCTGAATTTGGTTATATACTATTGAGCATGCAGGGATTAAATGAATAATATGCAACAGTATAGAATCAAATGTACCAGAATTCCATCCACGAATGGTTTATCACTGTATTTGGCTTCAAATGTCAAACTTTAGAGAATTAAATATTGGGAAGAAAATTTTCGAAGCTACTGGTGGAGTAATTGATGGAGCGACACAACAATTTACTTCAGAGAAAAGCCATGAAAGTTTGCGATTACTTGAAAAGAGTATGAAACTAATGCCTCATAAATGAAAGTAAAGAACACCCATCTACCAAAACTTGCTATTTTGTGCTCAAAGTAAAGATAGGAGACTTCTATTCATCTTAATTAATTTCGTACAATGCTGGTTTTGGTTTCTACCACTTTCACCAAATTATGATAAATTTAATGAAACTTAGCCTCCGTGTTTGGTTGCCGGGTAGGCGGGAGAGGTTGAGATTTTGACAGGTGAGATTTGAAGGGAATTAGTTTTTTTTTTTTTTTCTTCTCCGTGTTGTTCTAAGTTCATCTGAACCAAATTGCTGTTGTGAACCCAGGAACAAGATAGAGAACCGTTGGAATTGTTGAGAGGTTTTTGCAGACAACACGCGAAGAGTGAAAATCACAAAAGAGCAAAAAACGTCATTTCCTTTTTAACATAGAAAACGCCATTGTTTTGTTCTCTGGATCGATCATTTTCTCCGGTTGGCATTTCATAAAGTCTTTTCAGAAAACAAACTACAGTGGTCTTCCTACTACTACTACTACAGTTTTTTGCCAACAATTTCTGGGTGTTGCTCTGGTTTCTGTTTTTATAACTAACCTCGTGGCCAGTGCTCGAAGAGTCGCGTCTCACTGGTCTCCTCACTTTTCTTCCGAATCTCCTAATAGAACTGGCTCTTAAGACGTCCTGTTCTCTGGTTCTTCTGATCGGAACGGTTCCTTCTGGACATGAATCGCCAGAAATTGTCCACAACTGGAAGATTTCAGGCACAGAACCTGTTGGATTATGGCCTTTTGGTCTCTCAGGCGGATCCTGCAAAAAGAAGGAAAATTTTACAACTTCTTGTCTCCTAAAATCCACTCATACAGCTCTCAAATCCAAGGCTTTAAAACCCATTAAGGAAACCAACAAAATAGGAAGGAAGAGAAAACAAATTAGCGCTGCTAGCTAGTAGAGTTCAACTACCAATGGTTTCTGTCCCTTAAGCTGCGGATGATCGAAGGCTGGTTGTTGATGTGATAGAACACAATCTATCAGATCACCATCAGGGCTCTGCAACAGTAAACAAGAACCCAACTCATCAATAAACCCAAATTAGAACCAACGGAGAAACAAAATCTTCAAACGAAACAAAGAAGGAAAATTTTAAGAAAAGTTCCATCAGGAACAAAGGAATCTCCTCTCGTGGAAATAAATACCTGAATTGTCTTGGCAGCAGGCTTGTTGACTTTGCTGAGAAGAGCGTTAATCCTCTTCCACTTCTGCAACTCTTCCCCCGGTCGGAAAGTTTGATTTGCCCGGAGCCGCCCCTCGGCTTCTGATGAAGTCGACAAGGAGACTACGGGACCAACCCAGGAAGCAACAAGAAGAAAACCAACAAAAACGGGAATGATTGGAGAGATCTTGCAACAGCTAGAAGCCATGTTAGAGGAATTTTTCTGTCTTGTTTCTTCCGCTACATGCGTTAGCATTTGTATACATCGGTATTGTCTTCTTCTGCGATCAACAAAACGCCATATATTCCAAGTTGCGTCCATGGAAACACGACTCCCACCAAACCATCCAAAACAGAATAACCATCACAGAAATCCAGTTCACTCTCTCACCATTTCCAAAGATTTTAAAAACTCCAAATCACTCACTCTCGCCCAGTGGTCTCTCTCAGTCTCAAAGCTTCAAATACCTTAGGTTTGGTGTTCTGACACAAAGAACCTTCAGGCACGAGCTGATTAAAAAAGACCCAAATAGGTGGGGTTTTTAAGAGGTTTTCCCATGTGGGCAAGCAAAAAATAAATAATGGCTTGAGAGTTTAGATAATAAAATGACCCAATTTTTAAGAAAATTTCCCATTTTCTTTTCTTTTCTTTTCTTATCTTATCTTGGTTGGATAAAACTTAAAAGAGAGTGTAAGTGTAGGGTGGATCGAGTTAAGGGTGTTTCCAGTCTCCTATACAAAGACTGAAGTTACTGATTTCTGTTATTCCTTGCTTTGGTCCTGACGACATAGAAGAATTACACACTTGATTCTGGGTTTTCAAAGCTGTTTGCTTTGGTTTCTCTCTTTTTCACTTCCCTACTCCCTAGATGTTCCTTGTGTCAGCTAATGTGGTAACCATTTAGCTGGGAATTATCAAAGGAAAGCAAACCCACCCCATTTTCTACCTTCTACTCTACAGTCTACTGTGAAAATTTGAGTTTATTATTTCAGAAATTCCTGTGATGGAGAAGTTATATTATATGGTGCTGTGGACGGCACCACAGAATAAAGTGGTGGACAGCTATCGATCATGATGATGAGATCATCTTAGACTTCCAATAATGGATTTTATCTTCAACACTGGTCGAGTTGGGTGATGTACCAAATCAATGATCTTGATAAATTCTGATCTCATATACACGGCTACATGGTAAGTACCAAGTACATTCTTGCTCGTTCCACAGTGCAAAATTGCTATTTCTTGTTCTGTGGTATGATGTCGCTTCTTTTCTACGAGTACTCGCGGATTGCGCACTTATTGTGTGGCGGCCCACACACTAAGCCTGTGTGCATTCATGTGTGTGCGTCATGAGGCCTGCGATGGATGGATTCGCGTGTGCGTGCGTGTGTGTTTCGAGGTTTAGGCCTCCCGCTTTTGCTTGTCGTTTTTCGTTTTTTTTTTACTATTAATAAATCTATAGATTTATAATTACTGACTGAATAAAAAAATTATTTGTTAATTGGAAGGGCAGCTGGTTCACAGTGAACAGATGGGGTTCAACCACGTGGAGAGCTGGCATACTCAATCTCCACCGTCCATCTGTTGACGAGCGGTTCATTTTTTTGTTTGTTGAAGCTTCGTCAACGAGAATTGGTGGGCGTCTGGACGGGTAATTTTCAATATCGTTATGGAATCATAATGGCGTGATATGTGTTAGGCATTCAAAGGTTGATAGAAGATTAAGGTATGTGGTTTTCTGTCCAAATCCGAATCCAATTTCAAGGTTCAGAGCGTCAATATGGTGCCACGTGTATGAGACGATGGGTGTGCTTTTGGCTGAGCGGTACGCTACTACACTCACTGAATCCTAATATGTCAATGACTTTTTTCCCTTTGTATAACGTCGATAAAGGTCAATACGGATTATTAAGGGATCAGTATTGGCTGATACGGATCTAAATATAATTTTATATTAAATTGGTTTTATTTTTTACTTAATTGAAATATAATGCATATATATTAATATTTATAAAAATGTATAAAATTAAGGATAAATTTCTTGAACTATCTCTAAGCTTCACAGCTGCAATTGTCGCAGATCTGAGAATGCACCTGATTGAGAGCTGCAATCAAGTGAAGGGTAAGTGAAAAAATTCTGATGGGCTTGTTCGCTCATCATCAAACCCATTATAGAGTTCGTCATCGTCATCGTCATCGTATAATGTGCATGTAGCTTAGGGGTGGAAACAGAGGCGTTCTAAAGATGACAAGGTGCTCATCATCATTATTATCATCATCATCATCATCATCATCATCATCAACGTCATCGGCTTCATCACCCAGGCCGAGGCTTATCACCTCCTCTACCTCTACCGCTTCAAGGAGGTCAATGACATGCTCCTACTTGGAATTGTCCCTCTCCTCGGATAACTCTTCCTAGCAGCTTTCAATGTAGGAGGCAACCTGGAATAAAGAAGAAAAAAAATAGAGAAAGAAATAGATCCCTCCTCTACCTTTGTCACTTCAAGGAGGTTGACGGCATGCTCCTACTTGGAATCGTCTTTCATTTTGAATAAGGATTTTGAAAATTTAAAGAATAATGATGGGCGGAATAGTCTTTTTACTCCTTCCATTAACAGACATTGACGGTAAGGAAGATTTAGTCAATTGTCAAAAATAGTAAGGGTACTTTAAGGCAATACTAAAACAGTAAGAATATAGTAAGTCAATTTCCTAAACCTTAGGGGTAGTTTAAGAAATTTGCCCTAAAATTAAATATCTTGCATATTAATTTGATGTCATTAGTGGGTTTGGATTTTATATAAATTTATAAGGGTTCATACATTTTTTACGTAGATTATAAAATTTATTAATTATAATGAATTTATATGTTATTTACAAATAGATATAAATTATGATTGTTGGTGCGTCCATTGAAATTTATTATTACACAAAAAAATAGAAATACGATGCCAAAAAGACATGATACTGGAAAGGCTTTGACCAATCAAAACCCGCCATGAATTTTGATGAAAATCCACTGATTGGTTACCACTTTTTATGATATCGATTGAATGGTTATAAGTTTTTTCAGTATCATGTCATTCCGACATCATAGTCAAACCCTTATTTCAATTCACACCATTAAAATGTGCTTCTTATGCACTTATATTTTAATTGCAGCAGGATTGAGCTATAATATTAGTGTTATTAATACATTTATATATAAGATTTAAGCGACCTTCCCTATCAATATCCATGTATATTTTAATAATTCTCATGATCATATTTTAGAATTTTCTAGTCATGGTACATGCTTTAAAATTGCCTCCTTCATAATCTTTCCAATAACAATATTACTTTGTAATTTGACATCAACTAAAAAAATAAAATTAAAATTATTAAACTATTAATGGAGTGGTGGTTGTTCCACTATTAACAAATTATTGAAGAAAATCATATGATTTTTTTTTGTAAAAGTATGTTTGATAAGAAGGTAAATTTGTCAATGTAAAATTAACCTAATTTTACAATTTATATAAACCATTTTACACTCTACATATTTGCATCATTTTCAAACACAGCCTAAAAGAAAATAAAATTCAAATGTCAATCTTGCTTTGATAGAAACCATGCAATTTTGATTAAATTTTAGGCTAAAGATACGATAGCCTTATGGTTGTGGTGGAATCCAATGCCGCTCGATTGGGGCCATAATGTGATGGTAGAAGAGAATATGCCATGATCAATTTGGCTTCCCCTTGTGTGGTTATTATATATCCCTTTTCTTGGACCATCTTTGTCAAACTCATATGGGTAGGTTTCCTAGAATGATATAAGCTTCTTTTTCTTATGCTCCTTACATGTGCTCCATGCATTATACATTCGAAATATAATTTCAGTTGAGTGGATCCATTATGGCTATGTTTCGTTATAATTCTGCTCCAAAAAAACACTATTTGAGGAGGGAGTTCCCAAATGAAAATAGTTGTTTTTTGAAGCTAATTTTTTTTTATTCTCAGATTAAATTATGAGATTAGAGAAACAATAGTTCTGACAATTTTCATAAAATCAAAATTAAAACTGTTTCTTAAAATCACAAAATTCATCAAAACTAATTCCAGCATGCTAAATGCAGTATATATGTCCATCTGGTGGGAACTTCATACAATGTTTTACATGTGTGGTGTGAAATGCGTTTGCAAGTGGAACAAGAAAAACAAATTACATCCTTTTCATTTTATAATTATTTCTTTATTTATTTTCAGATGTATTGTATCACAAGAGAATCCCCTTAAAAGTATGAAATTGGTTAGCCAGAAATAAACTAAACATATCAACTGATTGAAAATCAAGGCAAATATAATAATAGTAGTAATGAATTTTAGATAAAATATCAATTAATCCATAAATAATGGATCATTTAAATGTTTCTTTTCTTACAAATGAAATTTCTCACAAAATGTTAAGAGATTGTTCGATGATATGCACATTTTTTAACGCTACCCCAGCAAAATCATATTTTTCTTGCTCATGCGGCAGCTGTTTTTTGTTTTGAAAAAATAAAATAAAATAAAATCATACTTACCGTAAGGCTCCATTTGTTTACAATGCAATTTAATTTGCACTAGCACAAATGTATAGGAGTTTAAATCAGAAGAGTGTGAATTCCATTTTAGTTTTGCATTGAAATTTACTTTACTTTAGGTTTCATGTTACTTCATTTGCACTGTAACCAAACAAAACAAGAAGAATTTGCATTCAACACATTTGCACTCTCGTGCTTTTACACCAGTGCAGAAGAAATTGCATGCCAAAAAATTAGGCCAAAGTGTTCTAATATTTTCAGCCAGAAATGATGGAGACGACATGACTCATGTGGTTTATTGCAGCAGAACAACAACAAAGTAATAACAACAGTAACCTCAAAATTTGACATATTAGAGTTTGTTGGAGCACCAAGGTTGGGGCAGGCCCCCTAGTTCTCTTTTTTAGGGTTCTAGCAATGATGCTTCCCACTTCCGCAGCAAACCCTTTTGTTATTATTTTATTTATCATAGTCTTACAAACCCCACTCACACTTCTGCAACGAATAAAAGTATTCAGGAATATTGGCCCACAAGGAGTCACTCTCCTCTCAAATAAGGGGCCAAGGGATTTAAGATATCTCAGTGGAACTGTGTCTTTACAAAGTTGGGTTGAGGAATAGATTCTAGTCCCTCGATCAAGGAAAATACATTAAATATATTACTTAATTAAATATTATCTTCCATTCTACTACATTTAAGCTGATTAAACCAAAGTATTACAATAGAGATCCTCTTTAGACTTCTTAACCAAATAATATATAGATTAAGAGAATGTGGTTTGGTGATTGGTGAAGTGTGGGATTAATTTAAATGAATCCAAATTCCCCTATAAAGTCTGCCCTGTTTGCCTTTCGTATAGGACAACATAGAATATTGAAAAGGGATAAGAGGTGGGGGAGATGGGGTTGATCATCTGTAAGACCAAATGATTCATGTCGACAAACGATCCACACGCTTGTGCACGTGGGAATGCTCCTTTTATGGTGGAGCTTGAGTTCACTTTCGCTCCTTTTCTAAAACAAAGAGGGAATGCTCCTTTTACGGTGGATTATAAAACCACGTCAACACTGTTATGATGAAACTCGTAAGATTTAAGCTCTACACGAGTTGATGCTAATTCGCCATTACATTTTTATGTGTGCGTAAGCTTTAGGTATGGCTTTGTGGGTCAGCGGTTCGACTGTTCGATCAGAATGGAGCAGCCGATGATAATGTTAAAAAAATCAAAATAAAAAATTAGTTTGTTCAAAGCGAATGGATCACAATCTGACCGCTCGCTCAGGTCAGTAGATCTTGAACAATTCAACAGTTTTTGAGAAAACAACGATTTAGAACTGAAACGTTCAGGCTGAACAATTGGACCGTTCGGGTCAATGACTGTTTTAAAACCTTGGTGTAAACATTGAAGAGAAGATGGAGATCAGGAGATGGTCCATGGTTGTTGAGAAGAAGAGAGAAGCCAAGAGAAGATAGCTTTACAGAATATATAAGATGTGACGCTTTTCATATCTTAAAAGTTGAGGTTGCTGAAGATCTCTATAAAAGACGAGACCTGAAGCAAAAGGAATAAGGAGAAGCTTTTGTTAAGTTCAATTTGCTTAAACGTAGAGACAAGGTTCTGTTACGTTGCAATGCGCGCAAGTGACTTGGCCCTGCAGCCACAGGAAACGTAGTCGCGATATGGGGGTCCCATAGTTAGCCAGGTGTCGTATACTTAAAAGCATCATCTCCACTTGACAAAATCATCTCACCAAAAATCGGGTCATATCGGATCGGATAACTTTTATGGGTTTTAGATTGTTAACACTTAACATGACATGCATTATTGAGCTTTCCAAGAGTTGTTGTAGTGGAAGGGGTCGTGTCTTGGTCTGACTTTTTAATCAATTACAAATTCAATTGGGTTTGGCATCGTTGTGTTTGTTAAAATGTTTGTGACTACATGTATTTTATTGAAAACATTTCTCATAATCTATTTAGCTCAGAAAAGTGGTTTGCTTTTTCATTTTCCAATGTGCCGTATCCTGATTCCATCTGAGAATGTTTTTTTTTCTTTAATCTGGACCTCATTTCAACTACATCATGGGAGTGTTTTTGGAGTTTGAATCTCTTGCAGTTCCATTCAGTTTTTGACAAGTGCCCCAGTACCCATGTAAATTTCCATATGTATAAGTATTTACATGTAATGATACACTTGTCAGTCGTTATTACAGACCCAATAAAAGTGTAGGAAAAAGTGCAAATTGGAGTCTACATCTTCTGCACTGAAAGACCTGTACTAAGAGTATGCTAATCAATGAAAATTCCTCAAAATTCATAAGAATGGTTTTTATTAATCAAACTCTAAATGGTTGATATTTAAAAGTTTGATCAATCAAAACTGCCCCCATGAATTTTTTATGAATTCTTATTGGTTAGTATATGCCTTAGTAGGGGTGTTCGTGGACAGGTTGATCAAATCATGAATGTTCATCAGTCGATTAACTTATTTTATCGATTTTGAATAATATCGAACTGGATCCTATTGATTTGAATTGTTTAGTTCGGTTCGATCCATTTTTCAGTTTTTCATGAAAACCCTCTAGACTGTTGAAATTGTTCCATAAATCACAAAATTCTAGTGTTAATCATTGCATTGGCAAAAAAATCCCAGAATGCAAACGCTAGTGATGTCAATGGGTCTGGTTAAGTGGTAAATCCGCTTTGACCCGATCCTACGAGGTAAAGTTGAAGTCGAACTTAGTCGGGTTTAGGGTGACGACTGTAGGTAAAAAAAAAAAAAGGCTTAAAACAATCCACCCACGTATGCTTTACACGTGATAATAAACCAACGAACAAATTTACCGAATTGGATAAAAATAGGGGACAAAATGAAGCAATCAAATGGGTTAATCTTAGCTAGACATGTCATAGTGGGAGCCATGCTCCCCCCCTGATATTGTTTTGCTTGCGTCGGCTCCAGATCATGAAAAAAATGACTCCAGACCAACCCAATGTAGGGTCACTTCAACGGGCTAAAGTGGTTATGTGAATGAAGCCAAAGTACACTCTAAGCTGTTTTTGACATTAAAAAGAAGATAGTCATAGCTTCATAGCATGTGCTGGTCAAAAAGCATTCACACACTTCTTCTGATCAATATTAGAAGAATAGAGGAAAAGAGATTCAGTGTCGAAACGCTATCCGCAACTTCAATACAGGAGAAGTTGGTAGCTTTGATCACAACCTTACATCTTCATCATTTTCTATTACCTCGAGTATATCGTTTGGCATACACTCATCTTTCTAACTATTCACAACCTTTTACGAAATTCAACGCTTTAAATCGCTTTTGACCGTAAGCACTAAGCAGAATCAATCAAGGGCTTTGCCTGAATGAAGATGAAGAATACGGCCCATACGGGCCAAGCCAGGACGGTTCGGTATATTAACCCAGCGGGCCAGATTAGGTAGAATGAGGCCCAGTCCACATGGGTCAATCAACTAGTTCAGAGCAGTCGAATTTTCAGTCAGATTTGTTCCCCCCGCCCCCAGTTGGCTCTCTATCTCTCCCTCTCACACACACATATTCATGCCCAGGTTGATCTTGAATTTGACCAGAAGCCATTTCTACTAATGATTCAGTGCCCCATAGGAAGAGCCAAGGCCGAGCTTTTTCGGTACTCTTTCCTGGAAATCCTGAAAAGAGAAGGGCATCAAAAGAGTGATGGAGAATGTAGCGACTAAGCCCACATGAAGCTCTGATTACGTTTGATTTGACACATTTTTCTTCTTTTATAAGAAAATCCCTCCAGATCATGATGACAAAAGTGTATAAATACCTAAAACTAGTTTAAATTAACAAACAACCAAAGGTCAGACTTCTGAAAAGAATGAATTCAAAATCTGAAGGATCTTTCACGAAGGATTTGTGATTCCACTCAATACCACGAAACAAGTTGTTGAGTGGAAAAGAGCTTGACAATTTGTCTTGGTTGATAAGATGCTTGCAGGTTGGTTGCATGTGTCGGGAGAATTACACATAAAAGCATGTCCCCGAGTATATCTTTGATACCAATAAACAGTAGTAAAAGAAAATTCCATTTGGACCAACATGAAAAGAAGAGAATGGAATCATGAACATAGCATAATATTTTCCAAACCCATGGTGAGAGAATAAAATTTAATTAGAAATGGCCCACAAGCTGAATGGTTCCCCTTTGAAAATAAATAGATATCAAATCTCTTCCCCCCATCCCCCTCTCTCCCTATAGTGAATATAGACACCATGATTCAATAAAAAAAAATGGTTCCTTTGGTTCTCTCTCTCCCTCTCTCTCTAAGTATTAATTACTAAAGGTTGTTAAAAAGTAAAAAAAAAAAAAAAAGGAAATCAAGAGGTTGTGTAAAAGGCTTGAAAGAAGGGGAATGGTGATGTTAAGCAATCATGGTGTCTAAGAGTGTTAGCAAGCTTTCTAAACCTAGAGTTAGCAAGGAGACAACCATCGAAAGATGTCGCTGACCACTTCCCACCCTCGTCCTCGTCCATTGCAGCGGACCGGACCACACTGGCTCAAAGTCACCCCTCTAGGCCTCTAATACTGTGTTTCTTTCTGATAGGAGGGATCCGGTGGTGGGTTGGATTTGGAAACCTACCTTAACTCAATTTGCTCCTCTCTCTCTCTCTCACGCTTTGCGTGTCGCGTGGCGCATGCTCATGGAATCATCCACGTGGGCCCATCCCAAATACATCATCATGTGCATCATGATGATGTTGCTCATGGTTAAACCAGGCAAATGTGAACGCGGATTCTTTAGGTCTGGGTTGCTCTCTTGCGGGGAGGACACATGATTGGAAGTCATGCATCCGATGGGATGGTCTCCATCTCATACATCACAATCATTATCTCTAGATTGTGCATCTACGCGCATCCAGAGGAGCGGCGTAGGCGTGGCCCACCCTCCCCTTATATGGGCTTCCACATTAATCCACAATTTCACTTAACTACTTGGGGCGGTTGGGGGTCCATGGCCCACCAAGAATCTTGCCCTCAGCTGAGCCCACTGCTAAACTGGATTCCACTCGGCCTTTTCTTTCCCACTCCGGTACCCATCAGTTGGCCGTACAAGAAAACGGTAGATCAAACGGTCAAAATCGCTGACCAGGTCAAGATATCATAGGTGGGGCCATATCAAGTGGTAGATCCCACCACTATCGTTTTGCCGCATAGTACAACCTATGGATCTAAGAAATAGGTACACTATCTCTGACACAGAATAAGACCGATGATCAGAATCATCAAATCACCCCTCCATGTCCATCTACCAGCCTGGGCTACAGAATTAGGCAAGAAACAAACTACACGCTGAAGTTTTTCAACAGTGCAATTTTGATATGAGACGAGAATGGAGAAAACGATGTGGAGTTTTGACTTAGAGTGGACAATCTGTAGTGCGCTCTCCACCCACTATTATCTGCTTCAGCATTTGGGAAGTGGATTCCTAGCTAGCTGGTGACCGTTGGATCAAATATCAGAATGATTTGCAATGCGACCAGATACGGAGTGTTTTTATATGAGGTTGACTAAGGAGCACATGAACGGAGCGGAGCGTTGACAAATGTGAGGAAAATTCCTGCTGGATTAGTTTTTAAGTGGAGTCTCAAGTTTGGTATTAGTAGGTGGATTTTGGGTAGTTGTCTTTATCATTCATAAGGATCAGACCGCTGTTGATGAGGATGGCAAGTCAAATGATGCCACTAACAATGTTATTTTTATATGAAAGAAGAATAAATTGTATGGATGGGGCTGATTGGGCCTCGTGTTCGGCCCAGGCCAACCGCCGAAGAGAGCGGCACCTGTTGGCCCAAAGGCCGATCCAGGCTGGCACTGTAACGACCATGGGCTGTATCCAGTATCTACTCTGAAGTCTGCACCCAGAAAGGTTCCCCGACACCCATTAAAATATGGTCCGGATATGAACTGGTTTGGCATTATTACAAAGATAAAAGACCCAGCTTAACATAAAAAGGACGCTGATATCGGATATATTAGCTCCATATCATTTTATTTTAATGGGTGGAAGGTTTCAATTCGAATGGAGTTGTTGAGTCTGATTGATTTCTATCCAAAACTAAAGTTTTTTTTAGCTTTGAGAGTTCTTGGGTGCAAAGTTCAAATTTTCAACAGGCGTATCGTATCGGGGGTTCAATCAAAACGCCATTTTTAAGTTTTTTCAAAAAAAAAAAAAAACTTGTACTTTTAAATGTTAAATACTACTAATACTGACTCCCTGTTAAGATACCAAAGGAAAAAAAACAATTAACAAAAAAATAATGTTTGATGGTATCGAATAGTGTGTATCGGGTGTACCGATACTTTGAACCTTTCTTGGGTGTCCTTTGTGATAATAGCTCGGCAATGATAAGTTTGATTTGGGAATTAATTAATAGGTTTAAGTAAAGCACTACAACGCTTTCTGATGCATGATTTTAATTTTTTTCCCAAACTTTCAGTATATTTTGGTTCATTTTATTTTATGTATGCAAGAATAGTGGCGTAATGGAATGGACTATTTTGTTGAAGAATTTGGAATTTCTGCTCAAATTTTGGCCAACATATTTCAAATGTTGTGAGAAAAATGGATTTTGTTTTCATTTTATTTTAAACTGCATAATTAATTTATTGGTTAGGCCATGTTTTGTTGCAATACAATTTCACTTGTACTAGTAATCTAGTACAAATGGATTGGAGTGCAAATGAGAATTTTGCAAAATTTTGTATATATTTGCTTCCAGTTTTCCTTTAATTATTATTTTATTTTGTCTGCACTGCAAAAAACAAAACAAAACAAAGGCACTCCCATACTTTCGCACCAAAGCAAATAAAACTGCACAGCAAGCAAACAAGGCCTTAAGATCAAACAGAAATGTCAGGTTGTGTATTTCGGGGAAATATTTTAATGTGTAAATAGATATTGCTAGATATAAATGACTTCTTAAAGAGAACAAATACAACCCCAATTTATTTTGCTAGAAAAGATAAGTTTTGGTAACTGAAAATTTGTTTTTTTTTTCTTTTGTAATATAATGGATTTATTTTGGATAATAAAATAACACGACACATTCTTGAATGAGGGTGAGATTAAATATTTGGAAATCCAAAGCTTTGTTCATTGGGGTTTGTGTTCTATTTTGAGCCTCAAGTTATTCTCCAGTGGATTGTTTTACCTTAGGTAGAGCAGTTCTATCCGGGTCTATTTGTTGAGATGGGTCTGGCATTCAATGCGAAAGGCCATTCCAGCTTAGATTGGCTCTGTTGTCTTAATCGTATTCTACCTCTTCTAAATGGAAACATACAAAGCATAGAATAACAAACTGAAAACAGTAGAAAATGCATTTTTACCTATCTATGGGTCAATAGCACCGGTTGTCTGGACCGGCCCATACCTACTAATGGGCTAAGCTGGCCCGGTCCCCCCCCCCGGCCTCCTCTCTCTCAAGTCTCAACATCCTTTTTACATTGGGATTTGAGCCCACAACATTCCAAAGTCTGACATGGTATCTGTTTGAAAGCTTCCAAATCCACAAGATTAGGACTTGTAAAGGAAAGTAGCCCTTAAATCCCAAATGAAGTCCACCTAAGGGGGATAGCTAGTAGTCCTATTTAAGCTCAATAGCCATTAGCCAAAATTGTTGCTCTGGAACCTTTGGTATCGAAAACTGACAGGGCAGACCTTAGTGGTGTTGCCAGTACGGGGGCTCCCATATATGCCTCAACATTCTTTTGTGGGAATTACAGCCCTATTCTATGTAGACTTCACCCTTATCCGTTCAGAATTTTAATCTGTGGCCAACTTGACATGACTTGTGGGGCTGTTAGAATATTACAACTAATGCTTTTCAATTGTTGCTTAGTCATGACTTGTCATGCATGTATGAAATGTTCCACTTATATTGTGAGTCCAGGGTTCAAATTACTGGTTTGCCTTTATAAAGGGAATGGGAAATTTTTTGAACCATAGAATTTACTCAAGCTTGATGAATTAAGGCTGAGCTTGGTACAGTACGAATGTAAGGTTTAAGAATATAAGATAATACAAGGTTTTGTATTCTACATATTTGTATTTTTTTTTATTAAATTGAACCTAAGGCCAAATTTGAAAAGAGTATATAAATGCAAATATGTAGAGTCAAAATCTTATATTTTGTATTATTTTGTATGTATTTATATTGTATATATTTACATTTGTACTGCCTTTCAAAATGAGCCTGAATGAAAAAAAAAAAATGCAAATATGCATAATTTTTTCTTATGTATTGGAGATCTAACACCCAACCCACTCTTTGATTCAAAGAAGGGAAAAAAAATCACTTTCAAGAGTTTTCCCTTCAAAATAATGATATATTAAGTAATTTGGTGTCAGTAACTTCCTCACACCAGGTTTTGGGCCTCAATAAAATAAGAGGGACATTCTCATGTACTAATAATATCAATGAGTATTCGATCAAAATATATTAATGTGTTGGTGAACATCAGTCCATATTGACCATAAATGATCCAGGACTCAAGGCCTGAATTTCTTTTCTTTTCTTTTCTTCCTTTCTTGTTTATGGGAGATAAATATGGCTTCAAGCCCATTATATGTGTTTATTACAGTATTCTTCGTTCATTTTGAAAGTGGTGGAGAGACTTGGGATGCCTTGGTCCCCCCTATGCCTCAAAGTTTCCCACTTGTATTATTAATATTAATACTAATGGTTTCTATGCATGGCCTAGGGGTGTCAATTGGATTGGATTTGGTCCAATGTGATCCAGTCCAATCTAGTCCAATGAATATTTTGAACCATTTTGGACCAATCCAATTCAATGTCTGGACCATCTAATCTGTTCAAATTCGTTTTGATTTACATTGGTTTCAATCCAAGCCTGATCTATTAACACCTATATTCTTATCTTATGTCAATGGACCAGATATTGGCTTAATCCAACCCAATCCAATATAAATTTATTATAGATGGACCAAGTCTAATCCAATTTAATAAATATTTTGGACCGAATTGATCCAATCCAATATGTTTTATTGATCTGTCCAAATTGATTTTGGACCGGACGGGGTCCAATCCAAAACCGGTCCATTAACACCCTTAGATGGCCCCCATCCATATTTATTTAATCCTATTAGCTTCCTCACCCCAACTCAGAGCGTGGTTGACCTGATCGATCTGGGAATTAGCCACCTATCTAGTTCCTAGTTCCATTTAGCCCATGCCCCGAATTCTTAAAGAAAACATTTGACTTGGTCAGCAAATATAACTATTGAACCAACCTGAGCAATGGTTCACGGTTTATAATAAAAAAAAATGATGTTGGGTTTTAAAATCTAAAATAAGTGGGAACTAATTGATTAGTGGGGTGGAGAAAGAAAGAGAGAGATCAAAATATGCAATTAGATTGGAAGTACATGTATTTTATTTAACTCGTCAACCTGTTCGACCCAAACGATTGAACCACTGGCCTGAAAAATGGTGGTCAAAGTGGTTCTATTTTGGGGTTAGTTTTTAAAACCTTAATTTATAATATATTAATCCATAATAGCACGAATTACTAACCAATCCCAACCAGCAGGAAGGCTTACTAACCAATCAGTTTGTACTTTGCTATTAATATTAACCAAATTTGGTACAAATATGAGATCGGCTTCCATCAGGGCAAGTGGTTCAATCGTTTCAACTGCCTTTTGCAATCTTGTATTAGAATATTTTCCCATGAAATCAAATATGTATCGAGATATTCTCAATACAAGGCTATAAAGATTGTTTCGAATGGGCTTTATCTAAACTGAAGCCGAACTCTACAAATATACGATATCCGGATGCATACGTCATCTAATAAGGGCTAAAATGACCCATCAATACAATCTGCTAATGGCAGCTAAGAACTGTGTCACGACACCTTAGCATCTTATGTGTGTCACGACTTTGCTCAAGCATTCTCGATAGATTGGCTCATGCAGCCCGAATAAGTCCTGACCTGGCTAAAAGGTAGACCTATAGACCGGGTCTACGTGATTGGACACGTACCTCCGCTGATTGCTATGAATGTCCAACTACCCCTCCGACCTCGAGTTCAAATCAGCCCCCACAACGTCCCACAGCACATCCCTTTGGTCTCACCGACTTCAGGAACACTCTAACCTACATGGCACGTTCTCTCTTATCCACCCACACCACTCAATGCCTCTGAAATACACGCGGACGCAATGCCCATCTGGCAGCAACAGGCTCGGTTCCCTCCACTTGACGGGGAACCAGATAAACCATGCAGGAGTTCTCCGTAAACAATGAGCGGGTAAGTCTTATTATCTCCGAATGTGTCGAGCATGTTACACCAGCTAGCTTGACTGTTCAGTGTTAACTTGAGTGTTGTCCCCTTGCTCGGGTCATCCCTCGGTCGCTCTGACATGTCTTGCAATCTCGTCTAGCGGTCTCCGAGCTATCACTACCAGCAGGGATTCAGCACAGATCGACCACTAACACTTGGGACTCTAAAATTTGGTTCCAGCTAAGCCAAAACCTAATTCTGCTTGGGGCCGTTGGGCTTATTCCAGGCTGAGTTGGACGGTATGGGACCGGTCTAGCCTGACTCAACTTACAATACGCAATCGATTACTGTTATTTATTTATTCTCTTAGTAAAGCCAATATGTGTCATTACAGCTAATCAGGGAGTGCAACTTGGGTCAGGCTGGTTGGAGATTTGTTAAGCTTATAATGGATTTAAACGGTTAAACCCTAACCCAAGTCCGATGTAGTTGGAATTCTTCAAATCAAGCAAGTAGACAACCTAACTTATAGCCCTAATTTACAATTCCAAGTCCCCAACTCTTGCTCCAGAATACATGCGGAAAATCCAAACCCTCCACCAGATGAGCCTTTGTCAGTATGTCTTGCGTTGAGGTTTGAGCTGAGAGATCAAGCAAGCAATCAAAGTTATTTTCATTAAAGACAACCTGGAGAGGGCATATTCAACTTACCACTCAGTGATGATGGATTGGGGACCTAGGTTTTAGTTGGATAATTCAAATTTATCAAATCACAACCCGTATCTCATCCAGGGGGTTGGGAAATGTGGATCCACATGAATAATCTGGCTGGGTATGGATCCACAAAGTAGGTTCGATCTGGGCCCCAAATTATCATGAACTCACTACAAATCCAACTCTGCATTTTATAGTCCAGTTGCATAGATTTTGTCCATATATTCGGGACTGAACCCAGACAAAAACGAGATTACTGAGTACCACCAAAACATGGCAAATGGCCCATGGATGCATGGAAGCTGAACTTTGGGAAGCCTTTTTGGAACATGAAATGATCAATTAGGTTTGTCATTTAATCGAACATCATCATCATCTTCTTCTTCTAAGCCTTGTTCCACAACAATATGGATTCGGCTACATGAATGAAATCCTGTTTCGCCATTTCGGTATTTAGTAGAACATATCACATTCAAAACTGTCTCACAATCTTTAAATGGGCCTTTAAGTCTGGCCCAACGCATGCAAGTGACTGGGACCGGTCCATACATGTTTAACGACAGCCAGCGGCGGTTCGGCACCATCCGTTTTCCCGGGAAGCATGAAACGCTACTGCAAATAAATGTGAAGACTGAAAAGCAGCGAGCTCACGACAATGGCTCTACGTCTGTCTTACCCTTTTGGGTTATCCTTCTTTTCTCCGGTTCGTGTTCACAATAGACCCATTCGTGCCTGCACGTTCTTCGCTCGAAATCAGATCGAAACGCATAGGGTTCTCTCTCTCTCTCTGACACCACCACACACACACACACACGCCTAGACTATGGTTCTTGAATTTGAAGGAAAGTAGTTTGTCTGCATACTTCAACGGTTTCGGAATTAGAGGTTTTTAGGAGTATCCAGTATCCACTGTTAAACAAAATGCAACAATTTTAAGATTTGCGAATTAGTGCTTATGTTTTCGTTTTCTTTTTCAATTTCATCGTTTATGGTATTTGAACTACTTGAATTCTTGCTGTATTAAGTGTTTTGGGGGGAGAACGAGCCTACGATTTCACTATTTCTGATGTAAAGTTTATAGACCAGATACCGTACTGTGCTTGTATCGGCTTTCTACCAGTTTGGTTTGTGGAGTTCTCGTATCGTTTAACTGTTATTAGATGCAGCATAGAGTGGTTTTCATTGCATTACTTGATAATAAAATTGAGCATTTCTCTTACAATTCCCCCGTAAAAAGAGAGGTCGCTTGCTAAAATGCTAAATAAACCTGCAGATTTCATTGATAATCTGAACAATTTGAAGAACCTAAAGTAGCTTTGGTAGAGGTCTCGTTACTAATTTCAAATTCTTACTCATTTCACCTCTACGAAAGAAAACTTAAGGCAAACATGAGGGGCAATTAATGATTGAGGAAATGGATTCATTAAAAAAAGGTTAATATTGGATAAATTTCAATGACAAAGTCGTGGTTTCCTAGAAAAATGGCATAGTAGTGGTTAATTAGTAAATATGCAACTCCTACATATATAATTAATTGTTAGCTTTCACTGTTCAATTCAGTCATAATTCAAAGAGGTATTTTTTCCAAGGCTGTACCTTCTTTGCTTTGTGCATTTTCTAGGCATTATCATTTGAATTTACTAACGCTTTGTTGGATTCTCATAGTCCTTATTTTTCATACTTAACAGCTAGTAAAGGAAGTGAGAGAAAGGCTTGAAAGAGATTACTCTACTCTGCCAGTCGGCAGAAATGGAAGAGATGACGAAGAAATGATCCTTTGGTTTTTGAAGGACCGCAAGTTTTCTGTTGAAGAGGCTGTATCAAAATTGACTAAAGCCATTGTATCCATGAGTTTCCTGCAGGTCCATGCTTTCTATATGAACAAACTAAAATTTACATTATCTAATATTATATTCGATAATTATCCTTTGCATGTCCCTCATATTTTTCTTGATTTATAAACTTATTTTAACAGGAATCTGGAAAGTTTTGCTAATGGACCCTGAGAGTGTTTGTGTATTTTTTTTTCCAAGAAATAACTGGAGAACCCTTTATTCCTAGAGAGGAAAAATTCTTGATCTTCTTGCTTTTGGGGCCTCTTTATTTTGTGGCACATTTTCAACTTATCCAGGATTTCTATTTTTGCTGAAAAGAATGAGAATTTTAAATCCCAGAATATTTGTCAAGCCGTTATTTATCTTCTAGCCTTCCTTTTCATCCTTTCATCCCTACTAGAAATGGCGTAAAGAATTTGGTGTCTCAGATATGTCGGAAGAGTCTATGGAAGAGATAGCTAGAACTGGAAAAGCATATGTACATGACTTTCTTGATGTTGAGGGCAGACCAGTACTTATAGTGGTGGCATCCAAGCATTTTCCAGCGGTATGTCTTCACATATTTTATTATTGAGATGACAATATAGTTTGAAGAATCTGCTCTCTAATGTCATAAATTTTCTTTCTTTCTCTTTTGATTTTTCTTTTTCCTCAGATAGGGTCTTATGAAGAAATATAAGAATCAGATAGTGGGAGAAATAAGCCCCATTTGATTACTCCCACTATCTAATTCTATAATCCCAACTTATAAGCTCTCTTAATATTGAGGTTGGTGAAGGAAAATGAAAATAACAGAAAGATAGAAGCAACAAGACCTAGGTTTCATCCATTTAACGTTTAGAGGGGTGTGTCTTTTGATAGGTACAACTAGAGGGATATGTTGTTACATCCTCTTCTTGAATGACATGTTTTGTATCTCATAATCTGGCACAAAAAGAACAAAAATATGAAGATGAAAAAAAAAAAGAAGAAGAAAAGAACACTAATACACAAAATTCATCCTCTCACAGCATTTCCTTTTAAATATCTGAAATCTCCTCCTCAGGATGCCTTTGATGAAACTATCTGAGACGAGAAATTCTTTGTGACCAAATTTATGCATTCTCCCATTTGTGTATACTACTGTTTCCGATATTTTGCAAGAAGAGCTTCTGTCATTGAAGTTCCATATAGAAATTGTTTCCAACTTCATTAAAGATACTTTCCTTGCATCTTTACCTAGAAAAATAGCTCATTTTTAAATTCCTATACTATGCAATTAATTATTCTGGAATGACATGCTTATAACCATTTGGTTGCAGAAGCACAATCCTGTTGAGAATGAGAAACTTTGTATATTTATGGTCGAGAAGGCTTTGAGTAAACTCCCAGATAGAAAAGAAGAAATACTCGGAATATTTGATCTCCGGGGATTCAGTACAGATAATGCAGATTTGAACTTCTTAAAGTTCCTGGTAACTTTTTGAATCCCCACGTTGCAAAAAAGAAAAAGAAAGAAGGAAAAAGGTTCTACTGTCCTAATTAGTCTTTTTCATTTCTTTTTCTTTCAATTTAAATCTTGATATTGAAACTGGAAGAGGATTTTAATCTCATAGGAACCACTTCTAGGAGTCCACATTTTATTGGGCTAACAATTTAGGGGCAACATAACTATAGAACCTTTACCACTTTCTGATAATGGTGTCTATAACCAACCTCTAATCTGGTGATACAGCTGAAAATGATCTTTTTTTTTCAGTCATTGGATACCACTGAAAATGAAATTAAAGGAGTTTGCTACATGGGTGCAGGTACCCAAAAGGATTTCTGGGACCCCATTAAAATTGAAGTTAATTGTTTGATTTACTTGACCATTGGTTAATTACTGTACTGAAGTGCTTTTCATAAGTCTTAGCGACCCTATCAAATATAGCCTTTTCAAAACCTGATCTTCATTATTTCCCTTAGTTGAAGCATCAAACCCATTTGCTATATTTTTAAGTTACCGTTGTTTGAATAATAATACTAAAGTACTTAAACATCTTTTATGGATTGTAAAAACTTGAAAACATTGTGCAGCTTCTTAATCATGAATCACCTCCCTTAACATTTTTATATTTATATTATTTACCTCCCTAATGTTAAAGACTTGTTAATTTTTGCACTGCGAACAAAGATCAAATTTCTTCCAAGACAATTCAGAAGGCTCTGGCTAATGCTATCAAGTGGAGTGTAGGTTTGGGTTGGGGTTATTGGATGCTTGCTCACTTAACAAAGCAAGGTTCAATTTTATCCAAGACAAGGTGGAATCCTAGAAAATCAGTTCAGTAGTGTATGACTTAGCTCAGAATGGGACTGGAAAGGGCTTCTTTCCATGGTGGAAACTGAAAGCATTTGTAACTTTCAGTTTGAGGGTAGGACTGTATAATCTAATATTGTGCACCATTGCACATCCTCTATTTAGAATATATCTCCTCATTAATAGAACGTATCTTTGTTACCCTTCAAAGAAAAGGATTTGTCAATTTTAAAGCAGGTATGCCAATGTTAACTTATTCAAGTTTGATGCTACTCAAAAATTGTGGAAGACTTGGGTAATTTACTAAAAGCAAATAAAAGAAAAAATAATAGAAAAAGCTGAAAGCCTTCTATCATAAAGATTAAATAGTTCAAGGTGATTGTTCAGACTGTCAAAAGTAAAGATGGAAAAAGAAGGTCCATTTTAATTTAATGGACACAAAATTTAGTGAAATGTTTCTTAAAAATTCTATGAATATTTGAAGAGCCTTGTAGAGAACTATCCAATTGTGGTTTTGATGTGGCTGATTTTTTTTCTATGCTTGCAGATCGATGTATTTTATTACTACTATCCAAAACGACTGGGGCAAGTTCTCTTTGTAGATGCTCCCTTTGTCTTCCAGCCACTCTGGCAGTTAGTCAAGCCCTTGTTGAAATCATATGCTTCTGTGGTAGGATTTGTGCTTACTATTCATAGATTCTTTCGGGTTCTCTATAATGTTTTTTTTTTTCATTTTTACTTTCATAGAGTCCCCCTCTCCCTGCATCCTAAATATTATTTGCCATCAGCTTTTCAATCTAGATTGTTCAATTGGCAGCACATTCCTGAATGGATGATACTGCAACACCTCAGTAATGTAGAGTACAAATACATACAAAATAATACAAAATACAAGGTTTTGCGCTCTACATATTTGTATTTGTACTCTTTCCAAATGGAGCCTTAGTGTATGGTCATCTTACAGTGTCCGATATCAAATAGACACGATTAGTATGTAATCTATCCCAAACTTAATTACAGCTGTTCACTACATATTTGTGTGAACTAAGCTTCCAAAAGTTCATTCTTATGTCCCTCCAGAGCAGCTTCCATGGTTCCACTTAGGCTGTTTTTGGTTTGAAAGAAAGTGTAGGGAAAGGAAAGAAAAGGTAGGGAAACCTCTACAAAAATTATATGGGTTTCCCTTCCTTTCCTTTCCTTACTTTACCTTTCCTTTCAAACCAAACACAGTCTTAGTGTAAACTTTGAAGGTCAAATATCTCCGTAATTTTTTTAGCTTTTTGTTAAAGAACTCTTTTAGTATTAGATATTGCTTATAAGTTCAGTGAAATTTGCCTGCTGATTACTAGTATGCTGGTTTAAATCATGGCTTTAAACCATTTTACAATTATTGAAGATGAAATCTAAAGGCTCAGTTTGGGAAGAGTGCAAATACAAATATGTAAAGTGCAAAACCTTGTACTAAACCTTGTATTTGCACTGTAAGCATTTGTATTTGACCAATAGGGAAGGGTGCAAACACAAATATGTTCTGTGCAAAACCCTGTATACCATGTTTATAAATCTTGTATTTGTATTTGCACTCTTCCCAAACTGAGCCAAAAGTTCAAATTTGAAAGTAAATAATTTCTAACATGGGATATAAAATACTCTGCTTCTCTGTTTCTATGTGTGCAGTATTTCACTTTTCTTTTTTTTCTTTTGAAGGCGAGATTTTGCTCGGCAGAGACTGTTCGAGAAGAATATTTTACAGAAGCAACGGTGCCAGCTGACTTCAGAGACTGAGAATATCATTTGTTCAACACTCTTGAATGTCAGCAGGCTGATAAAATTTTATCCAATGTATTGTATTGGTTGAAACTTGAAAATATAACAAAAAAGGTTGCAATTGCCAGGTTTCATTTCATATTTTCTCTCTTATAACCAGCTATGAGCCGTTTCATCAAGAACTAAACAAAATAACTTGTCTGCAAAGCACTCAGTTAATCTTCCAATTCCATAGTTCTAGCCATAAAACCAGTTACTGATAGCTAAAATGTAGCTTTCTTCCCTTAATACTCTCCTATTGGCTATTGCTCGGTACACATATCAATACCATTGACAAAGCATGACAAAGAAAACTACAACGTTTAGGCGGAAAATGGATCATACTAAAAATATTCCAAGCCTTGGAGTTTAAAGCTGCACCATTTGTTTTGGGTACAAAGTGGACTTTTTTAAGTCATAATGTCGCGGTAGACTGAGCATGTGAATTCCATTGATGCATGCAGTATAAACTCTCTTTGCTTGCAATGCAATTTCATTTGCATTAGTACAAATGCATGGAAGTATAAATGAGAAGAGTAAATTAAAATTCTGATTCAATTTTGCTTTATGTTTATTTTACTTATTCTGGCACTAAAAATAAAAGTAAAAACTAAATCAAAACAAGCCAAACTTTGCATTCCCATACTTTGAAACCAACGCAAATGAAATTGCACTGAACCACAGATAGCATTTTTTTTTTCCGATAAAATCAATGATAGAAAGTTGAGCAGTGGCTCCACTAAAGGGATTATCTTGGCAAAATAAATTACTGATTACATGTTAGAATAGGTAGGCTTCTGTAGGGGAAAAAAGGAAGTAGTCGTTGTGATGAGACACATACCTCTGCCATTTTCATGTTAACTTTAAAAAGTCGGTAAATTATATTATGTTATTCTTAAGAAAAAGAACGTAAAAGGGAGACAAAGTAATAAACCCTTAATTCAGAACTCAAGAAGCAAATTTACTTGTCTGGGTCAGCATCCCGTGTCCACTGTCTACGCTCTAGAGATGTGAAAATTATACAGGTATGATAGTGGCATAGTACCTTTAAAGTCGAAATAAGAACTCTTGGAGAATATAGGAAAGATGGAAAGCAGCAAAAAGTTATGGCAAGGTTTCAAACATCGATACAGGCTGATACACCCGTCGGATGATATCGGCCTGTATCTTTGGCCACTTTTACTTTCTTTCTTTTTTTTTTCCCCAAACTAGTTAGGGGGTTTGTATAAGACCTATCTACCCCCTGAAACTGCTCATACCCCGAAACGGATACTGTAAGGGCAAATGAAAGGTCACCAAAACGCCCGTTGCAAAATTTTAAATCCTTGATTTATGTAGCATTGAACTAGAACATATTTTGAAACACGGTACCACCAATATCATTGTACTCATTTCAATTTCCCTGGGTGTTAGAACAAATGTGAAAGTCAAAGAAGAATGGTAAGCCTGCTCATGGTTCCCTGTATTATATGGGGATATGGGTTGTGTTTCTTAGTCAAACAACCCGTTAAATATGACATACAAGGCTTGGAATATCCAAATGTATCGATGCATATCAACCAACACCATTGGTTGATTGGTTCTTCAACCCTTCAATACGCTAAATACTAATAGTTTATGGGTTTGGTTTGTTTCATATAAAAGTATATGATGAGTCATGTGTAGACCTGTTCATGGGCTAGGTAGCCCGACGGGCTGGCCTGGCCCAGCCCATTATAAGTCGGGCTCAGGCCCGATGGTCGAGCCGGGCTGGTGCACTTAGCAGTTAACACTCCTTGTCAATAAAAAACTAATGCCACCTAAAAAGCGATGTTGACAAGGCCACCAGGCAAAGGCAATGAGGCAACACAAATTTGTGGTTTCATTCTTTATTGTTATATAATACAGGAAAATGAGGAGAACAAAATCAAGTTAACACCATTCATTTGTGCTCTACCTATTTATTTTACACTGAAGGTTACAGCTTTCTTAGTGGATGGATTATCACCAGTCATTTTGATCGTGTTGAACTTGCAACAACAGGTACTTGCATGTCACTACAGCTATGATTTTCTTATTCCTTTACTGAAACTCCCAAGATAGACTGTCCCATAGAAAATAAAGGTAAATTAATAAATAAATATGATAATGCAAGTTTGTCTAAACTCTAAAGGCTATAAATAATGCAATTAGACTTTGAACAAGCCAGCCACTGGCTCACAAAAATCCAATTGCCCTTTTTCTAAAGATGTCGGACTCTTTTATGAATACTTAGATACTTTGCAGTTCTCCTTGTATAAATAACAAAAAGGACAACTAAGGCATGGGAAATTTACCGTATAAAGAAGCTTGAGAGCAGCAGACCGAGTGAACTTCCTTGCGAAAAGGAAGCATGGAGCTGGTTTCCCTTTACTGCTACACCATTCTCGTCGGTATTCAGTCTCATAATAAATATTGTCTATCTCCTGCAAATATTGGCAACATTTTCTTTTTATGATACTACATATTAATTGAATTAATTAGTTCCTGGATGTTGACTTCACTTGATGGTCTCTCAAGTTTATCTAAAATACCCAACACAAAGAATAAAAAAATTTCCTCTCTCTCTCTCTCTCATGTTACTTTTGAAGGTCCATTCATAGATATGACCAACTTTCAGCATGAACTGATTAAATCTCACAAGTCACAATGTGTTCTCAGAAACTTTGAGCAGATAATGTTATAATTTAAAGTTTCTGTTTTAATTATTAAAACCATAGAAAAACAGAGATCCTTTTTATTTTGACAAACAAAACAAAATGAATTTGTATAGATCTGATCAAATGAGTAAGAGCAATACACATATAGTCACTCAAAGAATTGCTTGTAAGTACATGGCAGAACTGCAGAAGCATGCCTACCTTTATTGATTGTATAAGCATGGGAGTAGCATCTGATAACTTGTAAGTCACAGGATGCCAATTACGCCTTTCAAAATCTTTGGAGAAAGAAAGGTCCCATGAAGTATGTGTCAGTGTTCTCCGTGTGATTTCACCTTCAAGTCCCTTTTGCTGGATGGGTAAAACATCATGTGACTTTAAGATAAGAGAAACAGTATAACAATATTTGGCAGAACCACTAGGACTTTGAGAGCAATCAAACATCAGGTACTCCAAGAATTTGTTCAAGTAAAATGAATTGCAGTAATATTCTGAATGCATATGCTTCAGAAGGTTTTCTCTGTCCTTATGAATTCATTGTTCTTTTCCTCTTGTTTGGTTTAAATTTGGATGAGGAATCAGGAATAACAAAACCTTGATGCTACTTGATTGAGAGGCCAAATTCCAATGACACCACAAAACACGTAACCACCAGTAGTTAATCAGGAGAATGGAAAGAAGAATTAAGTAAAATGGACTATGTTCAGTAAGTTATTGCAATAATTAAAAAACCCATAAAAATTACACTGCTGACCCAAATTACATGCTTACAATTGAAAGTTCATGATTTAAGAAATCAAGTTTATTTTAAAAGAAAAAAAAATAGTTATTTGTACAGTTTAACGTCTTGTGTCTAAATGAACTAATATTTATAGAAACCTACCATCTTGCACATGTGCCCCCAATGGCATTACAAATTTAATATAACACTTAAAAACATAAAGGACACCTGTTTATACCTTACAAATGGAAATGAACTAATATTTAAAAAAATCAAACAATATTGTCAATTAGCATATGTTTGGGTAAGCTTCTGCTTTTGATCTTTAGGCTGTGGTAATGTGACAAAAAGTGTTGTAAGCATTTAGCAAGTGTTTCTTTTAAAAACATAATCTAAAGTCAAAACACTTTTAAGCCCCAAAACACAAAACCTAAAATTGGCGATTTGTGCTTTGGGGCTTTAAAAACACAAATCCTGAAGCTTATCCAAATGCAAGCTTAGTAGTACAAGTATTTTTGCAATTAACCCCATGTCACAAGCCTATACACTTTTTATTTCTACATTGCTTGGAATGTAGGAAGTTGAATTAACCTCTGTATATTGCCAAGTTGTAATCTTTCAGTTCAAGTACCTTAGGAAGTTATTCCTAACAAATACAGGTTTAAAAGGAATTTCTAAGCATGCTACCAGTACTTAAAGGAAGACAGCAGCAATTTACTCCTTTATGTACAAAACAAGTTGAAAAACCAACAAACTGCCTCCAAATGACACTGCAAACTGAATTCTTCAAAACAAGTTGAAACTTTGTTCTAGGTAAAATGTTGTTTTGAACCTCACTTTCCAATAACCTCTTGAGGGTGGGAAGGAAGGAGGCAGAGAAACCAGTAAGGCTCAGGATACAAAAGGTTGAGAAATCCACTTACTGCCAGTAATGTCTGAACATAATGTTCATCGGATATACAGTTATGTTCCTTAGATGCATCTGCAGGCTGCAGGAGAAAGGACCATAAATAAACAAATTTGCAATCTCAGCTGCATAACTACTTCCTCATAAGTTATTGTACATTTGAGTTCAGTTTATCTACTTTCCTGATTTAATGACAATATCTAGGACTTCCCCAAACT
Organism: Nelumbo lutea; assembly: GCF_056320005.1. Taxonomy (NCBI): domain Eukaryota; kingdom Viridiplantae; phylum Streptophyta; class Magnoliopsida; order Proteales; family Nelumbonaceae; genus Nelumbo; species Nelumbo lutea. The sequence goes on from NC_142687.1 coordinate 9,864,547, forward strand.
TTTAGATACCTCCAAGGAACCTCCTGTTAGAAGGTTTCACAAACCACATAGCTATCTTTGCTGTTAAGTCATATGTTACATAAGAAAGTGAACCTAACCTAGAAATAATTTCAAATGATAAAAATGGCTTTGAGATACTTGAAATTATTTCACCTAATTTTAATGTGACAAAAATACCCCTGAGACATGCTAACCATATCTTTCTCTCTCAAAAAAAAAAAAGGTATAACTAGGATCGTAAATGGCCTACCTGCAGGGTCATGGAACTGACAAAATTTGATCTAATTTTGGTTGATTAGTTTATCTGAAGTTACATGTTATATGGAAGCAAGGAAGCGCATTGATCTGACAGTCCATTAGTATGTCAAAATCAAACCATTGAATTGATATCATCTACGTAGTTGTACAGATCTATGTTTATTAAGACTATCCATTTAATGCAAGCATCAATCTGTCCTCATGCTCATACATTTTGTTAGTTCAGTTGGGTCTCTCACATGCAAGTTGGAGTATTTTGGTCATTTGCAAAATAACCATTTTTCAGTATATAAAGATATATGTAATTATGAATGAAGGGTAGATAGCCAATGATGTATAGAGTAGTAATTTTGCATTTTCTGACTGTCATCCGACACTTTTTGGGGGTGTCCTTATAGGCATCTAAAAGCTGGGAGAAGTTTTAGACATTGTCATAAAGTCAAAGAAGATTTTAAATAATTTTTTTATCATTAGGTTTTAGATAATTTCCCAGTTATTTATCTCTATTTTGAAGTAACAAAGTTCAGCTCAACTCAACAAAGCTTTATCTCAATTATATGGGGTTGGCTACACAAATCCTGTTTCACCATTCCACTCTATGAAGAGCAATATCCCCATTAAATTATAAGTCCTCAGATTGTTAACATGGCATTGTAATATAAAATTATAAAAATGAATTTTACTTTATGAATGATGGTTTTGCAACCATATACCTAAATGGCTAGCCTTGCCATGGCTGAATAAAGAAAAGAGGTAGGGTGGTACTTACAAAAGGTTGATCGCGCCAAAACTCAGGTAGTGATCTCCTCTGCATAATTTACAATAGAAGGTATTGGTATATCATTACATGATAATCAACATCATAATATCCCTTTTGAAGCAATAAAACAACGGAACATCTGTGAGAAATAAACTTCACAATTTAGAACACCCCTATTGATGCATAGACAAAAATTATATGCAATAAGGAAATCATCACTCCAAATGTAATGAAACTCAAACATTAACATATTAGTCAACTCTACATGTTATATATTTTCTTCCCATTATTTACTTGAGAATAGGTTCATATTTCTTTTTCTCAACCATTTCTGACTTCTGAGCTTAGCCAAAACATCATGTTTTTTTTTTTTGATAAATAAAAACACCATGTTTCTTGAACTGCATAAAATCATATTAGACAAAATTCCAAATAAAAACAAATAGGCCATGGTATGTTGATGATACATTGAAGTAAAATTTGTATTTCTGTTTTTAGAGCTTGTCATTCTGCTGTAGTCAAGTATTTTCGGGAAAAAAAAAACATTCTTAATATGAACTAAGTTTAATCAAGATCATACTGGCACTCCCCATGATGGTTTAAAAAACTTACTCTGCAATGCTGCTTAAATACTGGGTAGACTGTTTCATCTTCCACTACAACCTCAGCATGCTTTCTGGTTAGCACAACCCACTGAAAGAAGAGACTGCAAGTAGTCAGACAAGGGTCTAATATACATAAATACATACATACATACATATATATATATATATATGCACACACACACATATATATATGAAGCAATGAAAAAATTACCTGAGACCCTTTTCTCCAATTTTGGACAGGAATAACGGGATCCATTCTCGGATTGTAGCGACCTTCTTTTGTATCAGCAAAACTGCTTTCAACATAATATGATCAGTTGCAATTAAGAAAACTTAATCATTCCACAGATGCCCAATATTTTAGATTACATAAAAACTAGTCTAAGTATAATTTCCACTGACGAAGAAGTCAGAATATTGAAAATCATGTAGAAACACCAAAGATTAATACTAACTTCTCCATGACATAATTTCCAAAGTGTTTTGGCAAAACAAGAAATCATCCAGAATGCATTAGTATCCACATCATTCTAAGTTCCTCACCACCATAACAGAATACGGAGATATTAACCCACAAACAAGAAAAACAGCAAAAGAAATAAAGAACAAAGAAAAGACCAGATTTTATGTGCTTCGGCCACAAGAGCATACATCCAGAGGAGAGGATATCGGTCCACTATATCAGAAAACGGAGATAAAATTCTTCAAGCTCATAGCCTACCTCTCTCTCAACCTTTAAATATCCTAATGCTTGCTTAAACAAGCCCAACAAATAACAATCTGAAAATTATATGCAGGCCCTTTATACTCCAAAAAGTTATATGAGAGTCCCTGGATATTGAACAACATTAAAGAAATATTCCTATAACCTCCAACAAGAGGAACTTCTAGTGAATCCTGGCCCTCCAATACAATAAGTAATTAACCAGTATATTAAAGGAATAGCTAATAACGCTGAATTTGAGGAATGACTCCAAATCAATTTTAAATTTAGAACTGCACTCCTATGAAATAGATGATTGCTTTGAACTATGAAGTATAATTTCTTCTCAACTTAGAGGTATCATTTCTCTGTCCTACAGGAATAACAAGGAAGTTTACTGTTAAGACTCAAATAACAGAACAGGTGTCTTCTGCAGGCCTTTCTTTCCCCTAGTTTCTTTTGGTTTACTTGAAAATATTTTCCTCATGAAAGTTCACCATAAAATCCAAATAAGCTTTTCACCACATGAAAGAAGAAGAATAAATGGATAACATTCACAAGAAAGAAATTCAATGGAGGTAATATATTTACAGGTTTATTTAAAGTAAAAGCATACACAATGAAAATATGAATGCTAAATAAAGTATTATAGGGGCCATTGCTTGGTATAATGGTAAAACCCCAGGCTGACAAGCATGAGAGAGCAGGTTCAAGTCTGAGAGCAGCCACTTTTTGTGAAAAAAAAAAAAATGTCAAAGATTAGGTCCATATCCAGTATACCCCTCCCAAACCCCAGAGAACTGGGACCAGCATTGGGTAATAGTCTTCTTCTTCTTCTTCTTTTTTTTTTTTTTTACACTCAATAAAGCTTCATCCCACTGATATTGAACTTAGCTACATAAATCCTCTTTTACCACTCTACAATACCAAGGGCCATATCCTCTAGAGAAATTGTGAGCCCTCCAATCATTTCTCATGTCCTATTTGGATTTCCCCTGGCTCCTCTACAACCATCAATCTAAATGAAATTACTCCTTACTGGTGCCATAGCTGGTTTTCTTTTTACATGCCCAAACCCTTTTAATGTACTTCATTCTAATCATCTATTGAGTTTACTCCTAGATTTCCCCAGATGAATTCATCTCTAATTTTAACTTTTCTAGCCTTGCCACTCACCCATCTCATCATGCATCATCTCTTCTATCCTCATTTATGGGCATATTGAAGAATCACATAACCCATTTTCGTGCAATTCCAATTTTGTGATATCATGAGAATAGTTATTTTCTCAACTTACTTTTATGAATGCAGCATTTATTTCCTTCTGTTTAAGAATTCATCTTTCTAACCAACCTCAATTTTTTTACAAACGAAAATTTAAAATGCTCATACAAAATTGGAATATGTAACATGAATGTCATAGAAGCGTTTAGATATGATGTCCCTTTTTATTTAAGAATGTCAAACAAGCATTTCTATGGTGGAAAGCTCAAAAAATGGTAACAAAATTGGTTATTACATATTATCTCATGAAGATTGATTCATGGCTACAGATTATTGATAAGAAATTTCATTTCTATATCAGAACTTACCCAACTCACCTGTCTACAAAACTATTTGATGTTGACATGATGTAATCATAAGTGTAGCTAAAGTTGTGCAAAGGTATGCAACTGCCATGCAATCAAATGAAAATAATTAGCTAGATGAATCAATAATTTATTACTACTTGGTAGTCATTGCTTAATGAAATAACATCAGAATCAAAAGTCAACTGAAATCCGAACATCTAATTCAGTAAAATTCATAATAAGGTTTGCTCAACCTGAAGAAAATCTAGTAGTTTTGTTGTTTTGGTTATTAAAAAGGGAACAAGAAAAAAAAATAAAAGAACACAACTTAAGTACAAACTCAAAAGTTAGGCCTTGCCTTTGCTAAGCCTTCTGACATAGAAAATTTGTTGCATAAAGAAAAATATCTTTCAACTATGTAAATTAACACTAAATCCATTAATGAATTTTTAATTTCTAACCCTAATTTTAGGGTGGAAATTAATCAAGCTTTTTACGAGCCATTCAAGCTCGGCTTGTGAAAAGCTCGATTCGGGTTGGTTTAAACCGAGCTTCGAGCTGAGCTCGAGCTCAATGAAGCTCAGCTCATGAAGCTCGTGAGCACAATCGAGCCTAATACATACATACATATGTACATACTAATGAGGCAAAAAAAAAAGGAAGAAAATTGGAAAAAAAAAAGTGAATGCATTCTGTTTTGCATGTTTTTTGTAGTAGGATCCCAAATTGTTGTTTTTGGGTAGCTTTGTTGACAGTTTGGGACCAGGGGTATTTTTGTCATTTTATGTCAGATTTTGGTCAAGGGCAGTTGGGTTTTGGTCTCTTGGGTTTTTTTGTAACAAAAGTTATCTTTTGGGGGTTCATTTGAAGTTAGTTTTGTTCTAAAGGAGTTGCTTCTGAGAGGGAAGCATTTTAGGGGTTATGTGTACATATTTTAATTGGCTTCTCTAGCAAGGCACTGGTTCTTATAAAAGAGATGGGGGGCTGTTTCTGGAGGGGTCTTTTGGTTCTTTCTCTCTTGTTTGAGTTGTAGCTCAGCCCTAGATAGGGCTTTCAAGTATTGAGAGCTTGGGTTTTGAGGAGTCGACTCATTTTGGCACCTTCCAATCCCTCCATCACTGCGTGTCCGTGCGGGAGGCCAGCTTCTACCATTGTTACTGTAGCGGAACTGTTCCAAGAGGAGCTATACTTCAGGTTCAGGTCTGAAATCCCTAAAAATCCAATTTGTTTTGTTGTTTTAAGCTTGGTATTTCTTGTGCTTATTGTTGTATACTTGAAGTGTTGCTTGTAATTTGTTTTTCTGTCCACATACATACATACATACATATGTATATTAATAAATAAGCTTCATTTATGTATAATATTTTTTATGCATAATAGTAAATAATTTTTATAATTTTATTTTTTGTATATAAAATAAAATTATTTTTTATATGTATACATAATATTTTTATTTTTTATATGTATGATAATAAATAACTTTTTAATTCTTAATTTTTTGTATGTAAAATAAAAATTAATTTTTATTTTTTATAGGAAGTTCTAAAGCTTGGTTCATGGTCAAGCTCGAGCCAAGCCAAGCTCAAACATACAAGCTTTTGAGTTTTGAGCCAAGCCGAATTCAAGCTCAAACCTCTAGCTCGAATCATGCTCAAGCTCAAGCTCAAGCCTGACATTTTTTTGGTGAGCCAAGCTCGAATAGCCAAATATGCAGCTCAGCTCGGCTCGAATCCACCCCTACCTGATTTCCAATAAAATACTAGAATGCATTGCGCAATGTACATAATCTCAATAAAAAAGAAAAAGAAAAACCAGCAACTAAAAAATAAGATCTTATTTTATTAGAACTTGGAAGAGAATACAAATTACTACCAAGATGTCATGTAAAGCTATAGTTTCACTTCATAAGTGAGACGACTAGAATTGCTAGTTTTGAGTATATGATAGATTCAGTGGGAACCACTTACTACAAACATCTTCAGACAGTTTTCTGTTAATAAATGAAAAGGGACAAGAAACAAAAAAAAATAATAAAAAAAAAAATTGCAATGCTTATCCCCATTAATCTAGTGGACATATCACTTGACCATAAAATATGAAATGTAAATATAAAAAAGAGACTGGTACAGCAATAAAAGTTGTAGAAGAGATTTCAAATTGACATGTGAGGAGAAATATCTAAAGCATCCATCATTAAGATTGATAGTCACCTGTCTGATAAGAAAACAAATCGATCATTAAAAGAATCTGCAAGTGCATTTTTTAGCAGAACACGCTCTGCTTGGATCATAGTTGCTTCTCCCCAATCTACCTGGAACAAAATCATAAGTTTAAAAAAAAAAAAAAAAAAAAAGATAGAGATAACAAAACCTCCATGACGAAGTCACGCTTATAAATGAAATATGTCAATATCAGACAGGTTACATGACTCAGATCCTGACAGGATAAGCTGCACCTAAACTAGAGCTTAACTTGCAAAGGACCTGGACTCAGTCAGAGAAGTAAAGACTCAGGAGTGAGTAACTGTGACTCATGGCTTATGGGTGACAACAAATAAAATCTATGCTGCTTCTTAGGTATGAAAAAGCTAGCTCTAAGAAACTATGATTCATAACTTTCAAGAAGCATGTTTTAGATGACTTTCTTTTCCACATAAAATGATGGCTACTTTCTTATTGTCCCTGGTACTTTCTTTAATGGAATTTACCCATTGCATTGTATTGAAGATATGCCATTCAAGTATGGAAACATCATCAATTTTAGCAAGTGAATCAAGGAAGAAGAGGCAGGTCATAGATGGCACAATCTTAAGATTTGGGCAAGATGATTCAGCTAATGGAAGAAGATCTAGCGAATAACAGAGATGAAGAATTTGGCAACCTCATCAATTTCAGAAAGTGAATCAAGGAAGAAGAGGCAAATCTAGATGGTGCAATCTTAAGGCGGATAAGAAGATTCAGCTCATCAAAAAAGATCCAGCAAATAGTCAGTTTCCATTTTCAAGTTAGATATTATTCTCTACTGTGAGGATGGGCCTTCACACACTATTGGGTTGCTCTGTTGTGACTTGGGTGACCTGACCAGGGTTCAAATCTTGGAAAAAGTCTCTCTGTATGTGTAGGGGTAAGGCTGCATACATCTGCCCCTCCCCAGACCTCACATTGGCGAGAGCCTCGTGCACTGGGGTGCCCTTCATATTATTCTCTAAGGTTTTATAAGGATTTTATTTTATTCTAACAATGTTCTCTTTCTATTTTGTATTGGGCTTATTATAGTAAATTTGGGGTGCCAATATGGATTGGAATTAGGGATGGAACGTGCCATTAGCTAGTATGTATTCTAGCTCCCACCCTTTGTAATGAGCTTTTGGATTGATTGTTGAATGGAATAGCCTTTGTTGGGCATAATTGTTTTCTCTTTCTCCTTGTCTCGACTTGTTTAGAGTTGTAAAGAACAATTAAATCTTAGTTTAACTACTAGAGTATATTTAGGTCCAGTAATCACATTTGTAAAACCTAGTGGCTGTGAATTGCTTTCTTGGGTGCAAATGAAGCAAGCATAGGCAATTCAGCTGCATCAGAGTCTTTGAAGGCAAAACCAATGGATCTACATTATGGATTAAAGCTGACCTTGCTATCTTAACAACGCCAACTTCTTAGCAAAAGGTTCAATCATCACAGTAAATGCTTTAGCCAACAGAAATCCAGGCCCTTGGAAATAAAGGAACCTACTAAAGGATATTAGAAAGTTGGTGAGAAAGCCGAGAGTTCAAGTTAGATGTGATACCAAAGGAATGAAAGAATTTGGAAGATATGCTAGCTAAGAAAGGTGTACACAAAACCAACATGTATTGGGGAATAATTATTGGATACCCAACCAACTAGACTGGATGCTCAAGAATGTATTGGGGTAGGTAGCAGGGGTTACTAGTGCTTTTGTGCTTGGCAGTTGGCAAGCACACATTTGTATTTCACGCTCTTTTTTTCTGTAACTAATAAAATTAACAGTTATAGATAAAAAACACTATTTTAAAGCAAGGGGCAGCTATAATAATTGTCAACTTAAATGTATACAAATTCAAGAGAATTTCCTTGTCTATCAATTCAATATTTATTTTCAAACTTATTCAAATGCAAGTACTGTAAACCTGTATACTATCATTAATTTGGCGGCCATAGAAAAACGTAGATCCTGTCGTTGCCTTGCTGAACAGAAACCCGGGCCTAGAATGAGCAAAAATAGAGAATCTGTTCTCCTTTTCCCCCTGCAAAATATGGATATGTTTCTTCAGCAATATATTTATATATGTTTCTTGCAAAAAGAATTAAAGAAAAATTGATGTATATACTTCAGAGCTTCAAAGCCCACATGTTCTCTCTCTCTCTCTCCTTTTTTTTTTTACTTTGGAGTATCAAATTAAAGAAAACTAATGCAAACGGCATTTACAGATTCCCAAGGACAACAGAAAATAAAAATATAAAATTTGATAGGATAAAATTAATAAAGATATTTTTACCCTTCAAGAGCACAAAACCAATTATACGATACATCAAACACCCCCATAAAAGTTATAGCATGTCAATTAAACAACTCATTGCCAACAAAGAAAGATCTTCTATAGTCATATAGGTAAATCCCAGCAAGCAAATGGTAGGAGAAAAGCTGTAGGAAAGAATCGTAGAAAAGATCATAATGACAAATTCTCCTATTCTGTAGCTCCAGTCCATTCTAGTTTGGTTATCAAGTTTGTTCAACATTTTCTGTTTTTTTATCAATTTGTTAGACATTTTTTATAAACAATTTGAAGAACTTTGAACATCAAATAATATGCAAATGAAAATGCAAGATGACAAGGGGAGCTTGAGAAGAAGATGCACTGTAAAAACAGAAGGACTCTGAACTTACTTTGAGGAGCAATAATTTCTTATTCTTTCAAGAGATATTAAAAGAGAAACCAAGAAATATCAATAATGGAAGGAAATATCTGAGATACAAGTCAATCTACAGGATAAACGCCAAGAAAGAGTGAGTTTAAGTCTCAGTATCCAATTATTTCTACTTCTTATGTCTTCACGATGTGCAAAATTAATTACATAATAACAGCGATGGTAGTGCTGAAGGTGAAGAACTAGTAAACCTTGAGACAATAAACTATGTTAAGATGCTAAATTTCAGTCTTACAGGCAATAATGTGATTCATTGGAAAGAAAGGCAATACAACGACCTTAGACATCAATGAAACAGTATAACATAAAAGGAAGGAAGTCAACAGTTACGGTCGCTGAAAATCAAAGTAACAGTGAGTAAAAGAAGATACCTGGAAAAAAGCATCCCAGACCACATCCAAGGGTAGTCGGTTCCGTGCAATAAACAGAAAGGCAATCTTAGGCTTTTGAACAAATGGAGGTGGCAACGACATAAACATCTTAATTCGACTATAATGTGTCTGCAACAATACTAGGCTTCCAAAACAAAAGCTTATCAAAAGAATGACGAAAAGCTTCAGCTTCCATCGGCTGTAGGATTTATACTGTGTGTTCCTTCGCTTCATTTCTTTTTAGTTCAGTCAACAGATAAACAAATAATCATCTAAAACCAAAACTCAACGACCGCGAAAATCCACAATTCTCATTTGCCCAAGTAAATTTTCTTGGGAAAACAACAGAATTCAACCAGAACGTCAAAACAGAGACAAATGTGAGACGTTTTAATTTAAATGCTTCACATTCCAAAGGAAAACTGCAAAACTCCAACTTCTCAGTTTCATAAAAGGCTTAAAAACATGAATGTCAGCCAATTCAACATTCTTTTCTAGCTCAAAAAGTTCAGGTGGCAAAACAACTATGTATGAGACATTCCAGATCTAGATCATCGATATGTAGCCAGAACCCAGTTGAGTTAACAAATTAACTCAACTTTGACTAGATAAAAACCAGAAATCCGTGATATAGTTCACAGGTTGAATCTGGAATCACGTCAACAACGAAACGGTGGAGTCGATTAAAGAGTAAGAAGCTTGTGAAACAATCCAATTTGATGAAATTTCAATGGAAATCTTGTGGTTCACAGGCTTTTGGTGAAACTTGAGAGAGAGAGAGAGAGAGAGAGAGAGAGAACACTGAAATTGACTTGACTTAAGAAATGGGCTTTCGTCAATTGGCTCCGAAGTCTTCTCCTCCAAGAAATGAAGTCCATGCCTTATTTATAGCCGGTGCTACGAATGGAAGTACTAAAAAGAACCTTCACTTCGAACAGAAATAACGGAAATAAGGTTTCCGTGTTGAACGTCTCTACGGTATAGTCGGTAGTACAGTATAAGATCCTGTCTCTGTCTGTACTCTACTGTAAGACTGTAACGTGGAAAATTCCAACCACATTCCGACACCAATGCTTCGAGCTGTCAAGTATCAACCATCGCACTATGGAATCCATGTGACTGACACCGATTCCCTCGACATGGCCGAGCTTGAATGCTTGATGAGATAAGAACCGGGCGCAGGCAGTGGACCTGAGAGCCGGATGACATCTTCTTTTTTTAGGTTGAACCATGGCAAAAGAAATCACTAGCCACAAACTGTTTTTTTTATTAGAAAACGGGAGTAGCAGCAAATAAACTTAAGGTTTCGAGGTATATACTATAAATTGATCAAGTCAATAAAGAATTGCACGTAAAATCAAAGTTCAAAATATCAATACGTTCCATGTGCCGGTGGAGACATATCGGTAGTACTGATAGTTTTTTTTTTCAAATTCAATTGAATTCAGAGGGACCAGTTTAAGGTCTGTCCACTTCCTGAATTTGTCAAAATCCTGAAACATTCTCTATAAGAGCATATCAGGAAACTCCCAATATAATACGTATCAGCCGATATAAAGCCAATACGTATCAATACGTTGAATCTTGCATAAAATCAGTCCATTGCTTATTTGCTTTATGATAAATATGCCGAAAGACGATGTTGAAATTGAAGAATAAATCGATATTGAGACATTATTTGATATGTTTTCCAATCTCTAAGGGAACTTCACGCTCCACCCACAAACTATTTTTACATCCATCCCAATAGTAGTGTAGTAGAAATATTTTCGTTTAATAAATGATCAGGAACATATTATCAATGTGCAACTCTAATACTGTATGAGTAAGAGTTTGTGGGTAAAATATTCGAACCTGCAGAAGATGAAAATGCAATGGGCCCATTTCGAGTATAATAGCCTACCGTACTTGCCAACTCTGGTGGTTACAATAATTTGTCATGATAAGATAGATCGAACACCTTATTATGGATTTATGCTTATATCGGTCACATATGGTCTACTAAATATTTATATACAACAACTAGTATCTTACTTTTGACGAAAGCAAAGCAACGGGTAGTTAAAATGTTGTTTTCTAACAAGGAAGTTTCATCAGCATCTTTTCTTTCGTTGGATTACATAATGGGGTAGCTCATCTTCCGGCTCCAACTCCATGATCACCCAACCCTGGTGAAGGTGGGACTCAGATCCCAAATCTATCCTACAACCAGCCAATAACCTTATCAATCGAGTGGATTGGCATCTTCAAGTTGAATTTAATTATGATTCATTCATTAAAGTTGGTTGTCTATTAAATCTATATTTCGACTAATTATATTAAAGTATTTTTAATTTTTATTGGTTTACATTTCATAATAAAATTTATTTTTATGTTTAATAAGGCCAATTTATCATTATATTCAACTAATCATGTTATGGTGCAATACAGGTACTATAGATTTTACCCTTCAAGTTTCGTCAACATCTACTTGGCATGTTAGCAAAAGTATAAAAAACATATCTATATAGCGCATTTATCAATCATGTGAATGTAAGTCCAATGCACATTGTTTGTTTGTGTTTTTCAAGTAAGTGGGTAACGAGGTTCAAATTTGCTGCTCACCTCATCAGTTCGGGCAGGAATGGGGACTGGATTGCCTCTCTCCCACTCCCTCCCTCTCTTTCGGGCCTAAAATAAATTAAGGGTCTGTTTGGTTTGCAGGAATAGGGATTTGGATTCGGAACTAGAATGGGTTATTTCAATTTCAACTGTTTGATTGGGTGGAACCGGAATCTCATTCTCATTCTTGCTGGAATGACATTTCCCCATTTGAGGGAATGGTTATTTCATGCCCCTCCCTTAGGAATGAAATCTCATTCCTGATGATTTTAATTTTCATTCTCATTCCTGTCCGAACCAAACAGACTATGGAAATGGACTATTCTGATTCCGATTCAGGAGGATTTCGATTCCGATTTAGATTCTGACTATGAACCAAACAGACCCTAAGAAATGAAATTTATATAAAGAATGATCAAATATTGAAAACCTCTTTCTTACAATCTCTTCTTTAATTTATGAGATGGGATCGACTGCCCAAATAGCATGACCCACCGCCCATCACCTTCATGCATTGGGAACATCTCTCGTGCTTGAGGGGATGGGTTGTGGAGCGTGCTCTGTGGGCAGCGGATCTGATCACTTCTTTCATTACCTCCCAATTTTGTCATACTATATTACTAGTGAATGACCCCATACTAAGTATAGGGAAGTTAATTATATATATGAATAAACATTAATGATTTTTATCACCATTTTATTACTATTTATAAACTGTCATTTTTTAAGATATCCATACAGTCTACAAGTCCATATAAATTGACCCTTGTATGTCAAACTCATAAAATTATATGGGTCATTAAATTCAACTTGAGTTGTTTATTACTTTAATTTACCCATTCTTATTATTATTATTATTAAATTATTTTCGCATTTAATTTAAAGTTTTTGTTATATAGTAATAATAATAACTAAATTTGTAATTATTTAAATATTTACTTAAAATATTTTTTTCCAACAGAATATAATTATTATATAATAGATTTGTTAATTCATATTTTGCATTTAAGAATAAACATTAATGATTTGGCTTAACAGATTTTAATGACTGTTAATAAATATTGATTCTTATTTTAGGTTTAATTATTGTATTCGGTAATTATTATGGGGCATGCTTTGAATAAACATTAATGATAACTGATGATTGTTATTTCATTTTTTATTATTTACTTAATTAAGTGCTTGATAATTGTTATTATTATTATTTATTTCTATATATAATTGATTGTTATTATTATTTACTTAATCCATTAATTGTCAGCAAGTAATTATTTGATTTAATTTGAATTATATCATTTTTTAATTATTTATAATAGACATTTAGGGTAGGCTCTTTATTTGATTTAAGAGACACCATGTTTTATCTAGACAATGACCCCATACTAAGTAAGGGGCAACTACAACATCATTTAATTTGATATTTACTATTTAACAATAAAATATCAATGTCCTATCGAGCAACCCACACCAAAAAAGTATCAATAATTTTGAAATCATTAATCTATTTTATAAAAAAGTAAAATTAGATGGATGTTTACAACAATATCACCAATACTACTTAATATTTAGGGACATATGAACGGATAAAAAACATTTAAATGATATCCATTCAAAGAGGCAAAGAAGGAAGAAAATCATTCAAAGAGCTGCTAAGAAAAAAAATTAATGCCAAACAACATTTGCAGATGCATCCATCCTCTGAAGTAAGAGATGAAAAATAAATGATTACAATCAAATCATCATCATGTATGGCTACAATCAACTGATAATATAATTAGGACTCCAAAGCCCATCGAATAGAAGAAACATGAAAGAAATGAGAATAATGGGACCATCCTGAGTATGGAAGTCACCTCCAAGTTAGGTGGCAACACTTCTTTTGGTCAATCATGGTTATGGATTTTAAGTCTAAGCTCCTCAGAGTGCACGTAGACTGGGTAGAATTTATCTTTAGGAAAAAAGGTATGGAAACCTGTACATAACCTATTGGTATGTTTGAATTATGGGAATTGGGATATAGAAATAGGAAATTTAGGTTGAAATTATAATTTTGGGCATGTTGATGTGTCAAATTCAAGTCAATTAGAATACTCAAATTCTTAGTTCATTCATTTAGTAGCAATTTGAATGTTTTTTTATTCCATGTCTTTATTGAGTAATATAGATCAATAATATATTAATAATTATGAAGTCATTAATAATAATAAGTATATTATTATTACTATTATTTACTAATATTATATTTTTATTATGTGTGTATTAATTTTGAAATAAGATAAGTAATATTAAATTATTATTATTTTTTATTTTTATTTTTATTATGAAGTAATTAATTTGTTATAATTATGATTTTTAGTTAATTCCTAAAATAGTAATTGTTTTATAATTCTTTTAGTTTAACAATAATGAATAATTGAAAGTCTATAATTTAATTTTCACTAAATAAAACATTTATTGGAGAATAATAATAGTATTAATTATAATTACTTATAATAATAATAATAATAATAATAATAATAAAAATAATAATAATAATGTAAATAAATAACACTAATTATACATTTATAAACTAATTAATATGAACTAATATAAATATAAAATGATTATATCCCAATTAATAATTAACATTATTAAAATATTTATTAATTATCATTAATTAATTAACATTCCGAAGTAATAATTATAATTGCTATAATTAAGGAATTAATTATCAGTAAGTAATTATAATCAGTAATTATTTTTTATCAGGAATCATTATTATTAGCAATAATTCATTATAATTATTGATGATAATAATAATATAATTATATTAATTAATTATAATTATTGATAATAATAATAATAATGTAATTAATTATTTCAAATAAATGTATGAATTATAATTGCTGATAATAATTTTAATATAGATAATTAACATTAAATTTTTATTTTCAAAATAATTAATATGAGTTAATATAATATAAAATAATTATTTCTGAATTATTAATTACCATTATGAAAATCATTATTAATTATCATTCCGAATTATTAATGAGAAAATTATCAGTAATTATGTATTAGCAGTAATTACTATAAGAAATTATTATTAGTGAGTTATTATTAGTAGTAATTAATAGCTGAAATTAATTAATTAGAAGTCATTAATTATTATTAGTAACCCTCTCTTTCAAAAAGTTGAATCACCATCATCGTCATCACTAATGACAACAACTTGATAAATACATAATTTGATAAAAATAGGTAAATATCATTAATTTATTTTTTTATCTTTTGGAAAACTGAATAAGAGAAAAATAAAATGGTTAGCATTGCAAATGAAAATTTATTTGGATTTTTGCAAAAAAAAATATTGAACATAAAAAACCAATTATTCAAAAATAAGGTTGTTATATCAAAGAGTAATTAAAATTATTCAATAAATAATAATTTTAAGAAATTAATAATTAATAATTAATTATCTATCTGAATTAAAATGGTCAATTTCAGAAAATAATTTTAAGTAATTAAATTTTGCTATTAACATTTTTAATAATAATCAGTATTATTAATAGATTAATAATAAGTATATTATTATTATTATTAACTAATAATATATTCTTATTATGTGTGTGTTGGTTTTGAAATTAATAATATTAAAGTTTTATTATTATTGTTACTACTACTATTATTATTTTATTTTATTTTTATTAAGTAATTAATTTGTTATAACTATGATTTTTAGATAATTCATAAAATAATATTTACTTTTATAATTCTTTAAGTTTAACAATATTGAATAATTGAAAGTTTTATAATTTAACTTTCACTAAATGAAGTATTTATTGGATAATCCCCTCTCATTAACTATTGTAGTTGAGGTATTAACTCCCACTCTCTCTTATTAAATCTCATATTTAAGTTAATTTTTTACTAACAAATGTTACTAATTAGATGTATGTCCAATACTTTTATAACCCATATATTTTAAAACTTAATCAAAACAAAATCATTCTTTATCCAAGTGATAATTAAGCAATTCAACTATCCAAATCAAATAGGCCAACCCATGAAGCCATAGCTAGATAATACAATTTTTTAATTAGAAATTAATATAGAAAATTATAAAAAATGTAGAAAAATAGACACACTTATGACTTTTTATTAATCAAATTAAAAAATTAAGTGTAAAAAACAATAATTCTTTTTATTGGTGATAACAATGAAATATATAATCTAAAACTAACAAAAAATAAAATTATTTTCCTATTTGGCAGAGATCAATAGTTCAACTTTTGGGTCAAATATGTCAACCTTGAATGTCATAATTAAATAATAAATATTAATAAAATATAAACATACATAAACTTTACAAAAAAACATTTGGGCACATGTATAATATCATATATTAAACATATTAAACAAAAAATAAGTGTAAATAATAGTATTATTTTTACACAAATAGAAATAAAAAAATAGAAAATTTTGAACACGTCTATAACTCCATATTTACACTATTATTAAAAATATTAATAAAACTATAGAACTTTCTTTTGACTAAAATACCCATTTTTTGGATTTAATCCCTATTTAACTGTTAGGTTTAAAATGTAGTTTGAACTATAATTTTCACCTCATTCAATTCTCCCTCTTTAAATCTTATGTTTTGTTTGATAAATAAACAAAAAGTATACACTAAGAAAATAAATGATTACAAAAAGAAGAGTCTTGCCAAACAAGTAGGCCTACCAATGATACCCAAAACTTTGTAGCCCAATATGAGGTGCTTATGTAATAAGATCCAAATTTTGCAGTATGCATCCGATTAATAGTAAAAAACAAAAAAAAATGAATTTTATAGACAATATTGGATGCATTATTTCTATCATTATCATTATATAGAATTGCCACATACAAAGCACGTGCATGCTTACTAGTTATATAAAATTATAAAGATATATAATTTTACATTTTATACTTTGTATACTTGTATGTATATGCATATAATAAATTCAAATTTCATCTTTATATTAATTTATTATATATAAGTTAACAAGCAATTTTTTTAATTTATTTCTTCATGTTAAAAACATGAATGAGAATTTAACATGAGATTCCTAAACTCGTTTGGATTTTTTGTTGAAATAAAGTCTAAGATTGACCAGTCAATTCAAATTTGAATGCAATTGGGTCCAATACCATCTACCCTCTAATTACAACCCTAATTAAAGGGTGGAGGTAGGATAGGAACTAGGCTTGTCAATGATACCTAAAATTCCATGGCAAGATTCAACACTTGATCCGATTATCCTATATTTGGATGATGTGTTTATGCAATTGAATCATATTCAAATTTGACTTAATTCGATCCAATTACAATACAAATCCAGTTATAATATTATTGGTTTTAATATATAAGTTTTATATAATTGTAGTTAAAATTATAAAAATATATTTTTGTACATTATATTATATATGAATAAATAATATCTATCTATCTCTCTCTATATATACGTAGTTTAGATTGCTTCAACAATAGATTTCATTTCATGTTATTAACTTTAAGAAATTTAATTTACCATATTCAGTTATTTGTTTATTTGATGCTTATGCAGGGATGGAGCCAAGGGGACCTAGGGGAGCCATGGCCCCCGGTCTAGAAATCCCCCATCTATCTATCTATCTATCTGTCTATCTATATAAATATATATATATATATATAGAGATATAGATATATATTAAAATTGGTGTGTCCATGTCAGCATGTCTCTCCTTTGAGAGGAGCTATTTATTTATTTTTCATTTTTTTTGAAATTTTCATTTTTTAAATCCATGTCATTATTGAAACAACCAATGAAATTCACTTTCCCAATAAGCTAAATAATCTCTTCTCCTACAATTTCTCATAAACTACTTTCCCCACTATCTCACTTTCTCCAAAACTATCTCTAATTCCTATTTATCTTCAAAATTATCTCTAATTCCTATTTATCTCCAAAATTATCTCTAATTTAGTAGGAAATTTATCTCATAAATTATCTCTAATTCCTATTTATCATCTCCCCTACTTTTTATCTATATCTATCTAAAGAAAGTTTGGATTAAGAAAATAATAATTATTTAAAAATATTTACTAAAAACACCAAAAATTTATATTTTTACAAAACATATCACGAAATTATGTACTAACAATTTAAATTATATTTTTTTACTGGTTATCAATTTAAATGTTTTTCAAATATTTAATAATATGTATTATCTTTAAATAAATAAAATTTAAATTATGTAAATATTTTATAGATTATTTAAATATTTAAATAACTAAATATTTATTATAATTATATTTTAAATTGTTAAAATAATGAAATTATGTAATAAATTTAAAAAAATTCAAAGTAGAAAAATAATTATAAAATAATATTTAAATTAATAATAATTTAATGTATTGCAAAATTAATAATGAAATTATGTAATAAAAGTATAAATTATGATTTTATGGATAATTAAATTCAATAAATAATTAATATTTTAAAATTAAATATTTTTAAGTATTTAATTAACTAAATGTTTTAAATAACAAAATATTTAACATAACTAGATTTTAAATAGTTAAAATAAATAAATTATGCAATAAATTTAAAAAAAATCTAAAATATAGAAAAATAATTATAACATAATATTGAAATTAATAATAATTTAATATTTTCACATAATATCATAAATAATTAAATTCACTTATATCAAGTAATAATTCGAGAAAATAACTTTCAAAAAATAATATTTATTAATAATAATTTTAAACTCTTAATTTGTATTTATTATATAATTATATATACTAAAATTAATATTTATTGTCTTTTGTGATAAATGTATTTTCAAAGATTATGTTTAAATTTATTTTGTTTTGTTATTTAATAGAAAACTTTCAGTAATTATTGGAGATTAAATTACTATTATTAAAATTTTTAAATTTAATTTATTGTACTTATTGTATTTTTGTTATAAGTTATTGATTAATATTAAATAGAGATTAAACTATTATTTGAGATTATACTATTTATTGACTAAGTTAATATATTTTTAGTACTTTGTACTTTGTAATTTCTATAATTATTGTATATTTCACTATCAATATATTTTCAATAATTGTGTTTTTTTGCTAGAAATTTTCAATAATTATTGGAGATTAAACTATTGCTATTTATCGGAGATAAGACTATTAATTTAGCTGAAATTATGAATGTTCATGAGTTGGTTCAGTTTGGTCGTTGGCTATTTGGCCAACCAAATTGACCTGGTTAGGTTAGGAGTTGGTCAACCGAAACCGACTAACTTTTTGTGAAAATCGACCCACTCAAGTTGTATCGATTTGGGTCGATTTTTTGGTTTGGTTAGTCTATTCAAAAGATTTAAACTTAAAAATTTAATTTAATTTTAAAAATTATAGTGAAATTATTAAATAATAAATTTAAAAATTAGATTTACGATATGAAACATTGTAGACTAAGAAATATGGGAAATTTTCCACTGTTCTATATTAAAAATTATATTTAAAATATAAAATATTAATATATATCCATGGTTAGGTTGTTCGATTTTGGTCAGTTTACAAATGGCCAAAGTGAAACTAATCCAACTTGGTCAAATTGGGAAATTTTTTAACCAAAGCCAACCTAAAATACTAGAAAACCAACCAACTCGGGTCGAATTGATCGGGTTGGTCGGTTTCATCAATTTGAAAAATAAACCTAATTAAAATTAATTATTGTTATTTTTGTGTTATAAAACTTTTATTAAAAGTAGTATATAAAATATGAATAATTATTAATTATTTAAAAAGTTGAAAATATAAAACAAATGATACTCTTATGTGTTTTTATTAGGGTCATTTATTAGAACAAACTTTTAGGGATGGAAATTTTCCCCATCCCCGACGGGGACACTACTTCCCCGTTAGCAGGGCAGAGGCAGGGATGGGGATTAATAGGAATCCCCTGTTAAGGTCAGGATCGGGGTCGGGGATGGGGATTGAGGTCCCCGCCCCACCCCGACCTTGACCCCGATCATATATATATTAAATGTTATTTTATATTAAATATACTATTATATTATTTATATTATATATATCAAAACATATTTAAAATAATATTTATAATTTAAAATTTTTATTTCTTTTA
The DNA here is from genome assembly GCF_056320005.1 of Nelumbo lutea. NCBI lineage: Eukaryota > Viridiplantae > Streptophyta > Magnoliopsida > Proteales > Nelumbonaceae > Nelumbo > Nelumbo lutea. The sequence goes on from NC_142687.1 coordinate 9,884,515, forward strand.
AAAAAATACTATTATCTAAAATTGATGAGGGTGGATTTTGCCCTCCAATGACATTATGACACATGGCACCACATAACAACTAGGTAACACCCAAAACCACTCAGGCAACAACTTGCCAAGTTGATGGTGTCCAACCTGGCGGCTTGGCCTAGGTGCGGCCTGGCCCAGGCACCGACCTAGCGACCTGTGAGACGTGCTCGTCGACAAATTCGGCATGCATACCCCACGATCCTAGGAGGTTGGCCCTCGTTCCGGAAGATGGTCAACGTGCATGGCAGTTACCTCCAAGGATCTCGGACCAGTTAGACACGACCTCCCGGAGATCTCGGGGGCAGTACGTGAGCAAGGCCTATATAAAGACACCAACCCCAAGCAAGCAAGTTCTAGCTCTTAGACTTTGTGATTTTTAGCTCATAATCTACTATGAGAGTACTGACTTAAGCATCAGAGCGACCTCACCGGGTTAGCCACCCCGGGTCCTCTGACATTTGGTTCCTTGTAGGTCTCTAAAGAGTAATGAAGCTCATCAATTTAGCTCAGCACCTGGTCAGCTCGGCACCTAGTCAGACCGGCACCACACAGGCAGCTCGGCACCTGGTCAACCCATCACCTCACAGGTAGCTCGACACATGGTCAACCCGTTACCTCATAGGCAGCTCGACACTATAGTCAGCTCGCCACCTAGCCTGCCTAGCTCAACTCAACTCGGCAGCCAAAGTTCACTTCGGCCTGAGTCATCGACCACTTGGAAGTAGACCAAATGATGAGGTACTTAGCCCAAAAAATTGGCCATCAACCAAAAATCAATTCATCAATTGGCACCGTTTGTGGGAAACACTACAAAAAGCTAAGTTCTCATCCTCCGAAAGGCTAAGTCCTCTTCTTCCAGAAAGCTAAATTCTACTAAAAGCTCTCACTTTCTAGTTTCCATTTTTTATGAACTCAGAGACTATGCAGGAAGTTGATGGCCAACAGACTAAGCAGCTCTACCAACTTTATTTCAACTCGGATAAAAGCCTCATCAGTTCTCTTCGCAAGGTACCCTCTACAAAGATGAGCTCTTCGTGGCTTCCGCGGGAGTAGACGGCCAATAAACTGCATGGACGCCCCTGCCGGTCGAACCTTCCAAGGCTCCCGTGCGAGCTAGTGACCTACAGTCAGTAGTGCTGCCCCCCATAGGTCGAGTTCCTAGTAGCTTCTTGTAGGAGTGGGTAACCGATGTCACTAACGAGGCTGATGCAGCGCAGCCGTGGCCCAGGCGTGACCTGGCGGCCTGGCCCTGACCCTGATGCGACTTGGCCCTTGGCACAGGCACGTCCTGGCGGCCTGGCACGGGCGTCGACCTGGCGGCCTGGCACGAGCGTCGACCTGGCGGCCTGGCACGAGCGTCGACCTGGCGGTCTGGCACGAGCGTCGACCTGGTGGCCTGGCCTAGGCGCAAACTGACGATTTAATAAAAGACCTTGGCACTATAATAAGTCCAGTCGCCTCCTCGGCATGGGCATACAAGTCTCAATCGCCTCCTCGGCATGGGCAAACAAGTCCCAGTCGCCTCTTCGTCATGGGCAAAATCAAAGATCAAAGAGAGTGGACTACGAGTCACTCCTAGAGCCTAAGGGCTAAAATACCACATAAGACCCGATCACCTCTTCGGCATTGGCAAAATCAAAGATCAAGGAGAGTGGACTACGAGTCGCTCCCAAAGCCTAAGGGCTAAAATACCACATAAGACCCAATCGCCTCTTTGGCATGGGCAAGATCAAGGAGAGTGGACTACGAGTCGCTCCTAGAGCCTAAGGGCCAAAATACCGAACTAGCGAAGACCTCCTCACCATATAATACCTAGTCGCCTCTTCAGCATGGGAAAAATCAAGGAGCGAACTGCGAGTCGCTCCCAAAGCCTAAGGAATTGAATCGACGCTTACGAGCTCATCGAATTATTCATTCTGGGCCAAAAGGAGAAATCTACTCACTTCACCGAATTACTTTCAGCTCGGGAGTGGGGGGCAAATGATGAGGGCGGATTTGGCCCTCCAATGACATTGTGACACATGGCACCACAGAACAACTAGGTGACACCCGGAACCACTCGGGCAACAACTTGCCAAGTTGATGGTGTCCAACCTGGCGGCCTGGCCTAGGCGCCGACTTGGCGACCTACGAGACGTGCTCGCCGATAAATTCGGCATGCATACTCCACGATCCTGGGAGGTTGGCCCTCGTTCCAGAAGACGGTCAACGTGCACGGCAGTTACCTCCGAGGATCTCAGACCAGTTAAACACGACCTCTCGGAGATCTTGGGGGCGGTACGTGAGCAAGGCCTATATAAAGGCACCAACCCCAAGCAAAAAAGTAAGCAAGTTCTAGCTCTCAGACTTTGTGATTTTTAGCTCGCAGTCTACTATGAGAATACTAACTTAAGCATCGGAGCAACCTCACCGGGTTAGCCACCCCGGGTCCTCTGACATTTGGTTCCTTGCAGGTCTCTAAAGAGAAATGAAGCTCATCAATTCAGCTTGGCACCTCACAGGCACCTCGACACCTGGTCAGCTTGGCACCTCACAGGCAACTCGACACCTGGTTAGCTTGGCACCTCACAAGCAGCTCGACACCTGGTCAACCTAGCACCTCACAGGCAGCTCGACACCTAGTCAGCCCAACACCTCATAGGCAGCTTGACACCTGGTCAGCCTAACACCTCACAGGCAGCTCGGCACCTCACAGGCAACTCAGCACCTCATAGGCAGTTCGACACTATAGTCAGCTCGCCACCTAGCCTGCCCAGTTCGACTCAGCTCGACAGCCAAAGTTCACTTCGTCCTGAGTAATCAACCACTTGGAAACAGACCAAATGACGAGTTACTTAGCCCAAAAAATTGGCCATCAACCAAAAATCTATTCATATTTAAAACATTATTTTATAATTTAAAATTTTTATTTCTTTTAAATAAATTTATTTTAAAAAATACTATTATCTAAAATCATTTTGAGGTTTTGGGTACCTATGGGGAACCCATCCCCGTTGGGGATCAGGGATGGGGGTTATTTCAAAATCGGGGTCGGAGACAAGGAATATGATCCCCGCCCTGTTGCCATTCCTGCACACCTTATAGTTTTACATATTTACTTAAACCTACCTTATAGTTTTCATTTTACTAAAGCATCCCATATATTTTACAACTTATTTACTTAATCAACATTTCATTAAGGAGTGTTTGTTTTGCCATTAGGCTCATATTTTTTATTCCGAAAATACCCCTAGCACTTTTTTTGTATAAAAAACAAATTTGACCAAATATAGCCAATAGAGTGGTTGCCCATGTCTTATTAAGGGAAAATGATATTTTTATTTTCTTTTGATTAAATTTATTAAAATGAACATTAGGATAAACACTCATTTTCCACTATCATTTAATGGAAGAATAATTAAATCCATTGTAAATTATAAATTAGCGTTTTAGTAAAATATTAATTATATGGTAGATTTTAGTAAATTCATAAAATTATAAGTTATATTATTTAACTTTCTTTTAATAAATCCTGGCACCCATCCCCCGCTAGTTAATAATATAAATTTTCATGTAAATTTCTCCCTCCCTACTTTCCAATCCAATGGTTGCATTCACGTGGGCCCATTTATATTTATTCCCCGCCCTCCCTAATCAGTTTTAATAAACGCTCCTGCAGTTACGCGGGCTTGATCCCGCGCCTGAATAGTAGGAGGAACGGCGACTCGGCGTGTTACTATCTCGAACCGCTCGTAAGTCGTATCGTGGCGCCGATACGTCTCCAAAGAAGAGGAACACTTGAGGATCGGAGAACATTTTCAGCCAGGACGACTGGACGAGACGACCGAGAAGCAAAGAACGAGAAGTAGAATATGCAATCCATTCGCAGATTTCACGCAGTGGGGCATCTAAGCCCTAACGTTTGGATTGGTATTAGAAACTTGTCAACTGCCAATTCTGCTTCTTTGAAGAAGACAGTCGATTCTCTCCTCGATTCGCTTTCCCTTACACCTGGTATTACCAATTCTCACCTTAGTTCAAATTGTTTTATATCTTTTGTTGATCTCCTTCCAAAATTCTGTAATCTTGCATCCAGTTCAGTGGCCCTTCTGTTCGACTTCATGAATGTCTACATTCCATAAGAATGTGAAGGCTCTCTCGATCTCTTCACATTGACTCCAAAGCAAATATATGCAGGTTTTGGAGTTATTGATCAACTTCAGGTTCATTCTAATGATTACTTGCTTATCTGAATTTGGATGGCGGAAATGTCAACTGTGTAGGCGGGACACTGATACAGAACTGTGGGGATAGTGAAGTTGGGAGAATCGTGATTCAACTGGCAAAGGAGCGTAAACTTCAGACTGTAAGCATAATAGAGGACAAGCCTGAAAATTCCCAAACCATTGGAGAGCTTAAGGCCCTTGGTGGGGATATAATTGTACCAGAAAGCTACACCAAGACCTGGTACTATTTTCACTCATATATCTCCTCCACCCAATGGAAATTTTCTGTTACTGTTTTAGGTATATTGTTTATTATTCTTATAAAAGAATATGCTATCTGGACCTTCGCATTGATGGGCCTACCTTGTATATACATAGATGAAATATTGACATGGTTAAATGATTTTAGGCATCTTATACGTGGATTTTTATTGCTTTCGAAACAAAACAGAAACTAGGAGTATTGAATTGGATTGGTTCTTTCGGACGGGAGTTAATTTTTTTTTTTTTTTAATTCTTGGCACATAGAGTTGTAGATTTGCTTAGAAAAATTGCATAGGTAGATATAGTCTCCTGATTAATAGTGGTGAGTTATAAAATTAGTATATTGTCATCCTCCTTAATTTGCATGTTCCTGTCACCTTTTTTTTTTTCCCGAGAAAAGGTAACGATTATATTCCAAAAAAAAGAGGAGAGAAATACAAGAAAAGAGGGCCTTGACACAAAAAAGGACAAAATCCCAGTCAAGATATATTTAAGCTATTTGCACCATGCAAAAAGTTTCTCTCCAGAAGGGCTCATACTTTAAAATGAAAGCAGTAGAGGGTCTTGGGTCTAAAGAGGAAGTGGGATGAAGAGCCAAAGGGGAGGAATTTAGGATTTCAGTAACATTTCTATCAAGATCACCGTAGCTGATTCCAGAGAAGCAAGCTCTTATCAGTCAGCATCCATGAATTCACCATAGTTCTTGAAGTTCTCCTTCATGTGTTTTGAAAAAAAAAGTTTAAATTAGACTTCGTAGTAGAACAGAGATTTTCTAACATACTGAGAAGGCAAAGACAACCAAAGTCCATCACTTATCTCATTACAATAGAAACCCATACTGGTCACCTATCTATTGCTCCCTAATAACTGAACTCATAGTCTACCACTTTAAAATGGGGAGAAGAAAAAGGACAAACAAGAAATGCGAAATGCTGCTAAGTTGCTTGTAGGAGGAAAAAAGAGTTGATAGCCTACTACTTTGCAGGTTGATCTTTTGAAAAATGAAGTATAAACATAAGGAGGAAAACATATATTAACAATTAACAATCATAATCAACACTGCCATGGCTGTTATCTTTCAGTTTGTAACCTAAAAGGTGATGGCCTATGCCATTGAGAAATAGCATTGTCAAACTCTAAGAACTCAACTATGTGTTGCAATAAGGGACTGTGAAAATATACTCTCATGAGTCATGTCAAGATAATTGACAATGGCAGTCAAGATGGATGGCAGGCGGGAATCGGGGTTTGCTCCTCACAGCACATCCCACTGAATAACAGCATACAAATACAGAAAATGTTCCTGATGTACGGCTGGAATGTGCTGTGAGGAGTGCTCTATGAGGAGCAGATCCGGACTCAACAGGTGCAGGATTGATGTCAGAAAGCAACCATTATATGATTGTTGGCATATTATACTTAAAACTAAAGTCCATAAAATCTTATTTTGCTTAACTAAAGACATGCATTTCAAAGGTGTTATGTCTGCTCAAAATTGGGGAATCTGCAGGTTATTTTTCTTTTTAAGATAATCCCCTTTTCCAAATTAGCCTTTCACACCAGTTAATTGATGTGGAAGCTAACCAACTACATAAGCTACTTCTTCATTATTGAATGGGAAGTGTATTGGCCTAGTTGCTGTTACTGTTCTTGCATTTGATGGAAAAGTTGCCATGAATTTCTAAACGATTGTGAGGTTGAGCCATGGCTCTTAAAGTTATTCCCGCATGATTTTGGGATTATGGTTGTTGATCTCTTAATCAGTTAATCTCATGCACTCCTGCATACTCCACATGCTCCTGAGCAATGCAATAATCTAACTAAATTTTCAACAGATGGTTTTATTTCCCCTAAAGTGTTAACACATTGAAGTCTTTTGGAATTTTCATAAAAGCTGAAGGTTTTTGTTTCTTTTTCATGTCTTTGCTAGTTGTGAGATACCCTTAATCACTGTATTTGGTTATGAAGGAGGGAAACCCACTTTCTAGTCTATTGTGTTGACCACACAGCTTTGCTAAATGAGTCTTCATTCTCATGCATTGACAACTTTTGGCTTTAGTATTATTGTTTCTCATACAGTTATGGATTTGGTCCTTGTTAATACATGTTAGGGCTACTATTGAAAAGTCCGTTATTGCTTCCATTCTCCATGAATTGTTTTCAAACTCAGACTCTTGGATACTTAATTGTTGCATGTGGAATCTTCCCATGCAATACGGCATCTTCTTGAATTTGTGATCCCAGACCTGGGTTCAAATTCCATCCTCAGGATTGCAAGTGGTGACTGTTGAGTGTTAAGTACTAATTCTTACCAGTCTAAGAGAGAGAAAAATCTTCTCAAGTTTGATCACAATGGGATTTTTAACTTCTAAGCAATTTTTAAGCTTTAGGTGGCTGTGGTCGATCAATCTTGGGTGTTGGGTTACAAATTTTCCAAGCTACATTGGCGACTTCACCGGGGCCATTGTTTAGTGAGATGGTAATTCTTAAGCTGACAAGCCTGAGAAGTAGGTTCCGAGCTTCTCGCATGAGGGTAGTCTACTTCTGAAAAAATGCCAGTTAGGATCTAATCCAGTCCACCCTCCCAAAACTGTGTGCAAAAGTCAATGAAAGAATTGCACAAGTTCTGTTCATTAGCCCCCTCCCCCCCCCCCAAAAAAAAAAAAAAAAAAAAAGAAAGTAAAATAAAATAAAATAAATAAAGAACCCAAAAAAGGACAAAGTGTTCTTTCTCAGACATTTTGGCTTCTGCTACAGGTACATGAAACGCTTGGCACATGAGCTAAGTCCAGCTGCAGGTTTAAATTTCAGTGACGGGCACCAAGCAACTGCAGTGTGTAAGGCAGTGACTAAGGGGGGGACATTTGTAACTTATGGGAAGAAGTTACCCAAGTACGTTCAATATGATGGAGCCGCTCGTAAACCAGTTGAGTGGAGTGCATTCCTCAAGGAAAAGAAGCTAAAGGTATTGAACCTGTAGGATATAGACAAGTTTGGATCTTTTGTAATTCCTAATTCATCATGGGTTTGCCCGCATGACAATTGTCCCTTTTCCCCCATTTTTAGTTTTTTTTTTTTTCTTTACTTTTATTCCTGTTGTTACTATTGCTCTTGTATGGAGTTCATAAAAGATGCGGGCACTTGCTAATTGTTGAATTCAGTTCAGTGCTTTCTACCTGAAAAAAAGTTCATTGCTTGTGTGCGTCACTTTGATTACCATGAGAAGCTATATCCTTACTGTCATCTAATTAAGTTATGTTTGGTTTGTTCTTTACCTTTTCCTTCAAACCAAACACAAGTGTTGCTATGACATCCTTTCTTATGCAACTACAGGTAAAAGAATCGTTCACGATAGGCTGGGTTCCGTTTGTAGGATTATTTTGTCAATCCGGCCCGATTCTTTTCCTCCCAAGCTCCTTTCCATCCGCTGCCCCCCCACTGAAACGTTCTTGTAACCATCATAATGTACAGAAAATACTACCCACCGAGTTACGTTCACGGTTTTATTCTTTTGGGCTGAACGAGTTATGGTTACTAGAGGGAAGGGAAGGGAAAGCCAGGGAAACCTTAACAAATCTTGTACATGTTTCCCTACTTTTTCCTTTAAACTAAACACAGGTGCAAATTATTAATGATCTATTGAATGGTTACAGCTCTGTTTCACATCGACACCCCACTGGCGTGCCCTGCAGCATATCCCAACTGTATTTTGTCAATATCTCACAATAACAAATATGGGAGATGTTCCCCATACACGCTAAGATGTGCACGTGAGACGCCTGTGGGGAGCTGATGTGATCTCTGATCTCGTAGTTCAATACCCACCTCTTGCATATCACAGTGGTCAGTGGGCTGTTTGTTCGACGTGTGAAAGCCCATTAGTCCATGCATATAGATGTGGACCATGTGGTGTAGCCCCTTAAGGGAAAGGGGATGGGCTACCCCTGTTGTGTAGCCCCATGACCATCCATCCATTTAATAAGACTGATGTTGGCGACAAATAAGCCTGACCGATTAGGTGCCGTAGGCTATTTTCGTACATCATTCATCCTCTTTGAATCACCAAAGCACCACACTAGTGCGGGAGGAAAGTGGGAATAAAATCTCGAGTGAAGTTTGTTCGGGAAGGAGTGATATGTGGACCTGGACTGATAGCCCAGGGTTAATATTACCAAGTTAAACCAATGGTTGCATCCAAGTATCCAACCCAAGCCAAAAAAAATCTCAGCTCAAGCCCAATACATTACGAGAATCACATTCACCACAGGTGTTTAATTGGAAGAAAGTTAGACACAACAATAGAAAAATCATAGAATTTATAAATTAATTTTCCAAATATATTTATCCCCACCCTCCTTATAAACAATATTTCCTCCGCGAATAAAGAATCTTTTTCCCTTACACTGACCTTAACCGTACGATCCCATTATGAATTCTGAGGTGGACTGGATTCAAATTACCCCTAAAACCATTTATCAGATTCAATGGGTGGAATCACAAATGAACCAAATTCTCTTTCAAATTCCCCCTTCCTACTTCATCCAACCGAAATGGTTTTGTATGGATCCCCTCCTTGCCCTTGGTTGTCGTTTGATGCATTATCAATGATGCAACAATAATTTCCAGGAAATTTCTCTCCAACCCTTAATGGGCTTTCATGGGCCCATTTGTTTTGGTCTTTAGATCGCCTAATCAATCATTAGCTTTGCAGCTGCACTGCTCCAGCAGCGTTATTATAACACCATTGTTGTAATAATAGCACATCAGGATGGAGAAAGCTGTAATTTGACTCACTCCGAAAAGTCTATTTAAACAAGACGACTATGGGGCCTTTCGTGGCATGGAAGATGGAGAAGATTTCCCTGACACTCTTCTTTGCTAGTTTCTTGCGTTTTCTCGTTTTCTGTAATGGAATTGAATCACCCCAATTTACAGCTGTTCATTCTGAATCCGATTTTGAGATAAGATTGTACAGGGAGTCTTCGTGGATTTCAGCTCCTGTTCGAGGAATTTCTTTCGAGAAGGCGACCAGAGAAGGCTTTCACAGGTTATTCTGAGTGCTATTTGAGTAATTTCGCTATTTTGTTTAGATAAAAGTCATTGTTGTTTCCTCAAATTGGTTTACTGTTATGTGATAATCGCAGCTGTGTCTATTCTGTTGGAAAATTCATGGTTATTATTCTTATTTTTAAATTTATTATGTCGTGTTCACTAAATTCAAGTTAAAATTGATCATTATTACTGGATTGAGTAGGTTATGTGGGGGCTCAGTTACTAATTTTATGCAATTTTCCTTACTGAGATAGTACGGGATCATTTCCACGTTCTTGAGGTGCTCCCTTGAAAAATATCTTTTCTTTTATTCAGTTTTGCACGATTAATCTCTTATCTGAAAATTGGTGGATAGGCTTTCTGGATCACTTTGTGCTCCAATATAGGCGCCTTTCCTTTTAGTTATGGCTTTCAAGTTTTTAATTCTTGCTTCTTTATTTTAATAAAAGGTTTCAACTGGTTAGCAATAAAAATGAGAAAGGTTTCTTCAAAACTTGAAATCAGATTGTGAAGGTGGATATTCTTGATGTGGATACAGAGGCACAAGAAGATTTAAAATTAGATTCTGTTACAATTAATTTTGGTTTTAGGAAGGCATGTAATGGGTTGAGTATAAGGGCCATTGCTTGGTGTAACAGTAAAATCTCAAGTTGGCAAGTGAGAGAACAGAGGTTCGACTCCGAGAGCAACCACTTTTTTGCATTAAAAGAAAGCCAATTGTTAGGTGCATATCCAGTCCACCCTCCCAAGACCTTAGATAGATGGAACCAACATTTAGTAATGTCTTTTTTTTTTTTTTTAAACAATGGGTTTGCCTTTTTGTTACTAATGCAATACCTTACTTTCTCTAAAAAAAAAAGAAAAAAGCTATTAGATGGAATTTTTTTTTTCCTTTAAAAACCAATCTGTTCAAGCAACTTTGGGAATTGTTCATTATCAATAAAATGTAGATAGTCATCCATCATCAACAAAAACAAAAAAAGAGAGAGTTGGGTTCAAGGATCTCTTTCTAGATTTCCAGTGATGATTTCTCTAAAGCTTATATGCTTCATATTTTAGGGGCCATATCATGATATAATGGTGATCTCTTGGTCTGGCAAGCATGAGAATGAGGTTTGAGTCTAAGAGTGGCCATTTTTTTTGTGGGAAAAATTCCAAATGTTAGTTCCTATCAAGTCCACCCTCCCAAGACCCTAGATAAATGGGACCAACATTAGGTAATGGCCCTTTTTCAATGCTTTATGTTTTAGGATTCATGCGCTGGAGATTAAGTTGTCTTTCTGCAATGCATGTGGAGGATTGAATTCTATCACTTGTCAAATGTTGAAAGAAATGGATTATCCAATGTTGTGGAGATGAATGGGACTCCCTCTGCCTTTTGGTTCACATTTTCGAAGGTGGCCGTTCAGTAGCCATGATTTTCTTACTTCAACTTTTGTTTATTCTAGTAAAGGTGATGTTTTATATGATTATAGATGAGTATCTTTTGTAGGGGAGCATTTGGGAATTATCTGGTCAAACAAGAGGTGTTCTTTGAACTTGGATAGACCAAACTTAAATTTCTAACAACTAATTTTCATGGGACGATGATGTAAGTTGAAAATAATATATTGAATTGAATCTGAATGCTGAGGCCAATATTGTGGTATGAGGAAAACATAATGGAGACGAAAAAATGTAAACTACAAACCGAAAGAGAATGGGTGCTGAATTTTGAACTGACAGTGTATGGCTTTTGTTGAGATCCTGTATGGTGTCTGCTGGTGAATATATTGCTGCATAGGCTTAAACATCAGATATGCTGTTGATGTGAAATAGGGTATCCATATAGTTTTGAGAGTTGAATTACTTATTTCTTGAGGGAGATTATCTTGGTACAATTAATTTTGGTTATGGATTTAGTGGTCATAGTGGCTCTTGCTCAATCTGGTCTTTTGTGGAGGGCCCTTGGTGATCATTAGAAAGATTATGAAATTGAGCATAGTTTAGTGGTTTTTTGAGCTGAGATCCCAAACCTCAATATGCTAGTATACATAGTTAGCCAATGTGCACAAGCTTGAGGAGTTTTTTGTACTACTATGTGTAAAGTACACCACCAAGTTTCATAATAATAATTACAGTTAGGTTGTATTTGTCATGCTTTTGGAGGGTTAATCTATGGTTTCCCTTTCCTTGCAACTCCATTTATAATATCATCTGTGCTGTGCATGTTTGGTAAATACTTTATTAAATTTGTTTGTTCTTTCTGATTTTCTTCTAAATTACTAGTTCTTGCAATTGTCATTATATTGTTATTCTCACCTCATCATTGGTTGTGCTCATGCATTGTTTTATTCAGGCCATGGTGCTAACTTTAATTCTTCTCAACTTATCTCAACAAGCATCAAACAAGAGCCAAATGGGTCTCAGTATTTTGTGAGGCTCTATGTGTCTGCGAGATATCAGGGGGTGCCTCCACTACCCCGCCCAGAGCTGAATTTACAGCTTGGAAAATGGGAATTTCATTGTGTAGCAGTTAGGTATTTTTCAAGGTTTGCTAGGGACAATTCTATTATTGCAGAAGTAGAAGCTCTTGCCACCAGCTTAGGTAGATCCCTCACAGGGAGAGTTTTAGGAGATAAGCATGCATTCACAATTGCCCAGTACAGTGCTTCCTTTCATGTTGCTGGGCGCTTAAATGAAGTATGGATGGACCTTTCACCATTTGCAACAAAGGGATGCCCCTCCCCTCAGGGAATGTATTGATATGGTTGTTGAGTAGTGCGAGTTGATTTCTAGCAACAAGTTGGACGTTCTGGGTGGGAATGAACCAGATAATATGCCTTCTATGTAGATATGTCCCTTGTAAATTTAAAACGTTCCAAATGATGGAGAACATCTTGGTGCTCTGATATCAACTATGGAATATTGTCATGCATCAATAAACAGTTGTCTTCTGGTTCTGTTTTACCGGTTTGGATCTCAACATGCAAAGTGAATACCAGGGAATAGATGAATGCTCTCTCATATAATGCCAGTCAATTCCCACTATAGAAATGCTTTTTTGAAGGTGAGTTAATTGTGTTGTGGAAGACTGGGAATGCTATGCATTGAACACTTGTATATTTGATGGTTACGATCAAGAAAGAGCTGCAGCCCTGGTTATTGTCCTTACTAGGAAGTGACAGATTAATTCTGGCTGAAAGACAAATTTTCCTCTCTACCCTGTCGCTTCTTAAGATATGAGTAATCTATCTGTGGGTGTTGAAACAAGGAATCAGCAATCTAAAATTTAGAAGTTGCATATAGGAAACATAATCATATAAAAACATTTGGGAGATCAGCTAATGCATTTTCTGATGTCTTGGCAAAACAAGGGGCAAACAGGGAAACATTGTTGTGGGCACAACTGTAATTTGTGTTTTTTAACAGTCATGCACTTTTTGATGTAGTTTTTGTGTTTTCTGTATGGAGCAGCAGCACCTTGCGCCTCTCTAAGGGGATTTTCATGTAATCAATCTTTGAAATTCTTTACTTATCAAAAAAAAGGAAAAAACATTTGTGTACTAGGCTATACAAGGTAGTTGACCATCCACTGTGGAATAGTAAGGGTATTTACATTGACAAAGGAGAATAACTAAAGATAAAATAGAATTGCTTTCTTTTTATAAGAAACAATAGAATATTAGGGTGATGTCATTGAAACTAGTGGCAATAGTTGATATAACTATACAATTTATTTAGATGCATGACTAGTTTACTTTGCAAACATAGATGTGCATTGTCATTTGGATATTGTGTTTAGATGCAGAATACATTTTTCCAATTCAATATTGAATTTCTCTAATCCTTCTTGAAGTCTAACTTTTAGACCTCTATCCAGTATAACTGAAGTTCCTATAATAAAAAAAATCTCCATAAACAACTTATGCGACTAACAATTTTGAATGCCATATCTTATGCACTTTGGTCTCTTTAATCTGTTTGAACTTTGAATAAATTTTAACATTTTAGTACTGGAACTGAAAACTGTTCTTCCATTAGGACCATTTATTTAGTTAGACATTTGTTGATGAAATGGCTTCATACACCCGAATGTTTATCTGGTTTAGTCTTCCTTGTTTTTTTTTTTCACATTGCACAGATTATTCCAGTACATCCAAGGTGCAAATTTGAACTCTTCTAGGATCAGAATGACAACTCCTGTTTTGACAAGCATTGTCCCAGAGGCTGGGCCCCTACATTCATCAGCTTACTTTGTGCGATTCTACTTGCCAGTGGAGTTCCAATCTACCCCACCTGCTCCCCTCCCTGAACTGAACCTGCAGTCTGATGCATGGGGAGACCACTGTATTGCAGCCAGAAAGTTCTCAGGGTTTGCTAGGGATAGTAACATCGTTGAAGAGGCAGAGAAACTTGCTGTCAGCTTGAGCAGATCTGCATGGGCAAATTCAACCAAGTCTGAAAGCAAGGAAGCTTACTCAGTTGCACAGTATAGTTCTCCTTTTCGGCTTATAGGGCGTGTAAACGAGGTTTGGGTGGATCTTGATGGATCTGAAATGGACAAATGTGGATTCAGTGGTGTATCTACATACTAAATGCTTGCTAGTTTCATGAGTCACATAATGCACTCCGGTTGTGCATGGACTAAATAGAACATGTATAATTCAGTCTGGCTGTATGTGCATAAAAGAATCCAAGGAGAAATTGTGGTTAGTAGAAAAATTAATTCCCTTCTTTCATTGTATTGCACTATCGTCAGTTCAGTTGTCAACTTGTCGTGGGCTGGGTCGATGTCATACTGTCAACTCCCCAGCAATTCATGGGTGAAGTTGTGGTTTAGTAGAAAAATTAATTCCCTTCATCCATCTAACAATTCATGGGTGAAGTTGCACCTCCTCTAATGGGTGGGTTCGAGTGCTGAAATGGGAAATTCTGTGATTTTCAGGAAGCACTTGTCATGGAAAAGGAGAGAGAATTCAAAAAGGCGGTGTGATTCGAGACTGCTTCATTATTATGTATCTCATGGGTAACCCCAAAAAATGGACTTTTAACATGGATCTCCAAGGGAAAGCAAGAAGTCTGTCTAAAAGACTAGGAGTTTAAAGTATGGGGGTGGAGAGGAGTTCGTAACTTCTATTTGGTCAAATAGGAATTCTCTCTCTCAGGCTCAGCAATGGCTGGCTCTCGGGATAAAACAAAGTTTGTAAAATTATGTGTTGGGATGTGCTACATGACATCCATATCCGCTAGAGGGCCTAAATTGGCTGTTAATCAATCATTTGAAGAGCTGCCTGCTTGCTTGCCAAGTCATTCAGCCCCTTGCTTGTCCATAGCACTTGAAAGGAGCTAGACGGCTAGACCAACTAAGGACGTCAATGGATTGGATCTGGTGATCCGCATGAACTGATTATGTTCATGCTAATTTTGTGGTTTTGTCTTAGTTAATAATTGAATTTGGGACTGGTTCTTACTGTCCCAAATCCATTATATTGTTAATAATATATAAATATTTTTTTTTATACTTTTTTGTTATATTTTATCTCTGAAAAGATAAATTTCTAAAAATTATGTTTGAAAACACGTCTTATAAATAAATAAATATATATATATATATATATATATATATAAATGCTTTTAATATTTTATTGTCAAATTTATTAATATTATAATATCAAAATGAAGTTTTAAGTTATTATTAGGGAAAATTTCCAATCAATATCTTATACTTTGGTTCGAATGACAATTTGGCCCCCGAACCTTAAAATGCGACAATCTAATGTCCGAACTTTTAAAATGTGAGAATCCAGTACCTTCCATTAATCAGTCCGTTAATTAGCCGTTAAGTACCATTTGAAAAGTCAAAAATTCCCTTTGAATGCCATCTAATACTCTTTATCAACCATCTAAATGTTGACAACAAATTGAACGTCTCAAATTCTAGCCTCTTCTATTCAAAAAAGTTGGTGACTGTTTAAAAGAATATAGATTTTAAGACTGTTCATTTTATTATCAATGTTTGGATGATTGATAAAGATAATTAGATAGCATTCTTAAGATATTTTTGACTTTTCAAATATCACTTAAACCTACTGGTTGTTAACATTGTCACATTTTAAAAATTTGGGAATTAGATTGTCATATTTTAAAAATTCAAATACTAGATTATCACATTTTAAAGTTTGGGCTTTGGAGACCAAATTATTACTCGAGCCAAAATACAGGATAGTGATAAAGAATTTCCCTTATTATTATCAATTATCATTAGTAGTATAATCGAAACTAACCACATCAGACCCTATTGTCCTGATTATTAATTGATTGATTCGGTTATGCGTATTTATTGTTGTCGTAATTACGAAACAGGACTGCTCCACCCTGTACCGAACCAGTCCCGACCCGTTTACAGCTCTAGCTAAATCGATTATAAGTTAATAGCAGTTGAATCTTCAGCTCAGTACACCCAAACAGGCCCTTAGCGAGATTATATCTAATTACAAGACGCTTACGGCGGGAGATTAGCATAATTGTGCCAAAAATGTCTTCACAAGCAGGAAACAGCCCATTGAAGTGAAGTGAGAATAATAGGGAAGCGGCAAGCGGGGAATTTGAAAAGAAAAAGGGGGTGGGTGAAAAATCGCAAGATACAACACAGAGAGAAAGATAATGGCGACCTTTTATCACCGTAACAATCTTCATTATCGTCATCATTATCATCATCATTATCATCATCATTATCATCAACCACCATTTCCATACGACCATCATCTAAAGGTACCAATCAGTAACAGTATCTGTATCTTCACCATCCATAACCTTAGTGATAAACCAGAGACCACATCACCACCATACATCGTCACCATCGTCATCACCTCATCGGGACATCGTGTGCCATTACTGTCGTCATCATCGCCATGGATTCTATCTTACCTGCATGGGGAAGAACCGAAACCCTAAAAGCTTGCTTTGTTTTGTTTTCATCTTCTCTCCTTCGTGTGGGAGCAAACGGAGCTGCACCGCCATGATTTCTTTCATTCTCCTACAGTGAGCACTGACTGATTCCACAGTCTCCAGGTCTATTTTTGTTCGAACTCTTTTTGTTAGCTTAGTTTTCCGTTTCTCAAGTGATCTTAAGTTGTTCTGTTTCGCTTTGTTTTCGCTCTTTGTTCCTGCATGGCTGCTTTTGTTAGCTTAGGGTTTGACATTAATTTTGAATGATCGGCTGAAAAGGGGGGGAAAAGATTATGTTTATTAGATTTTAGTATTTTATGCTTCTGATTTGATGCTCCCAAGCTTGGTTTGCTACGTTGACTTTGAATATTAGATGGATCTTGTCTTGAAAGTTGTAATGTGTTTCTACAAGAAATATGGTAATTGGTTTTGAGTGTACTGGAATTTTATAGTCTGAACTTTGAATCATATCTTCTAGGGTTATTCTTTTACTTTTAAAGAATCAGGTTAGCTATTCGCTTTGTTGTGTGTCCTATTTTGGACCTGGTTCATATGGGAAGATAATTCCGACCAAGTGTTTTCTTTAATTTCTTTAAATTGTCAAATTTCTTTTAGTTCTTCTATTTACGATTTCCGGATGGCTGTACATTCCTAGCGTACCTCTGTCAGACACAATACAGATCTGATAGGACAATGGATACTGCATGGACGCTTCTAGATTATTTCTTATATCATTAACACTTTTAAAATATGTAAAATAACATTCTTTAGTAGACGACATTATAAAAATTCAGATTGTATACATTAGAAGCTTAATTAATTCTGGCAAAATTAGCATTCAGAAATGACAGTTATCTTATGAAACTAGATATAAGCATATTAAATAAGATACATACATCCGTATCGGTGTTGTGGATCTTAGAAAATGGAGAGTCATATTTTCATTTTCCATATCCATGTTAGGATAAGGCTTGGATGATGGTGATGATACTTTGTACTATTTTTTGTTATAATTTAAAGCAGTTATTCTCTCCCTTTTTTTTCTTGCCCAACTTGAAAATCATATTCTTAACTTTTCCCTGTATTTTTTTTTCTTTTGTTTTTGTTTCTGTAAGCAGGTTTGCAAATAACATGTGATATAAAGAGTTTTCGTTGTTTTATGCTCATTATCTTTTTATTAGTTTCTAGGCATACCACTTCTTTTCCACACTTCTGGATCCATCTTTAATTGTGTCCTTCTATGGCCACTATTGCAGTTAATTTGTTTGTAGAACTGAAAATCTGAAATTGATTCAACCTCATTTTCCAATTTTCAGCTTGTTTTACATATTATGCTTCTGTTGTCATAAATGTTTTGTCTTGTCTTCCAGGAGGATACTGAAGTTTAATCTTTGTTATGCAATCTGTCATTTCAGGATCAACTTCCCTTCATGGAAAGGTTAGACGGTTTGGATTTTAACTCTGTAAAGGGCGCAAGGAAGCCCAGAACATTTGTGTCTAGAAAACCTCGAACTGCATCATCCCAGATGTTTCTTAATGATTGTGGTCGTGATCCATTATTATCTCCACTATCATCTTCTCCTTTTGACAATGGGCCTGCTACTCATAATGGAAGCAGCTCAGAGAATTTGAGCCTGTTCGCAAGTGATGATAATGGTTGTGATCAAGGTGCAGTGAAACAGAAGAATAGGAAGGAAGAGGGTTCTTTGTCAAACAATTTCCATCATGAGAGATCAGGAAATCTGGGGAATATCAAGCATGGAAAGTGCTGGGATGACAACTCAGTTCCTGATCTAGAGAATACAAGGAATGTGGATGACGCTGATGTAGCTGGGGAGTATGATAGGACTAAACTTGGCAGGAACCATAACAGAGATGGCAAAGGTTTGGGTGATCTGAAAGCAAGGAAAGAAAATGTAATCGTAGAGGATAAGAAATCAGGAAGGTTTAGTGCTTCATCAAAGGGGGATCCTGAAATGAATGTACTTGAGAATCCAAGGGTGCGAGTTTCAAAAGGGTTGTATGTTAAAGATCAAGTTAAACCTGGTTCTAATGCTAGGTGCAGTGAAGGGGTTCTTGCACCAGCTAGAAAAAGTGCCTCTGATTGGGGAAATCAATCAGACTCACATTCATTTAAGGGAAGCTTGGATAAGTCTGGTAAGAGAGCCAAAAGATCTAGTGGGGAATATGACCTTTCTGAAGGTGATTCAAAACTGGTAGATCGAGCAGGTGATCCTTCATCTCAGGAAAACAGACCAACAAAAGTAAAGCTTAAGGTAGGAGGTGTAACACACACTCTACATGCAAATCATAATGGAAATTCTGACACCAGAAAGCTTCATGTTACTGTAAAATCTTCTTCAAAGTCTCATCAATCTTTTGATATTAGACAGCTAGAGAAAGTAACTTCCAAGGTAAAAATACCCATTGCTGTTATTTAATTTTGTTCTGTTGCTCTTGAAGACATTTTATTTATGAAGTAGTAGTCACTGGTGAACTATTCTTTTTTCCCTCTCAGGAGAACAGTGATGATTGTCTTCAAAGAATGGAAAAGTATGGATCTATTGTATCCAATTCCAGAATGGATGGGAGTCATACCTCAGAGGGTTCAAGAAGGAGCTCAGAAGAAACTGCATTTACAAAGAAAACAGATAATGATATTGCCAATTCTTCTGCTTCTCAGGCAGTTCGAAAGAGTTCAAGAGTTCGAAAGAGGCGTGTGCTTGATGGGGAACATAGTGATGATGGTAATGAAGATAAGGCTTCATATCAGAGCAGTAAGGCTTCTAAAGGAAAGGTTTCTGATGGTCCATATGGTGAAGATTTTGAGGAAGAAGCTCCAAAACGCAGAAGCTCACGTGTTCCTAAAAGGAAAGTAGCAGAACCAGAATATCATGATGAAGATGAGAATTATTATACCAATCGATTTCGCAAGAATAGTAAAAAGAAAAGGGTGGTGGGCAGGGTACTCAATGACAGTGAAGAAAGTGCTGCATCAAGTAGTGAAGATATTAGTGATTCAGACCTTGAGTCAGATGTGAAAAAGAAAAAGAGCATAAAGCGAGAATTGGTTGGGTCTTTTGTTGATGAGAAGAAAGAAACTTCCCTCGCGGCAAGGCAACGGGCACTTCAATCCGTCAAAGAGGCTGAACCCAAAGCTTCTTCAAAGTTCATTGACTTTCCTGATGGATTGTTGGAAGCTGGGCAAAGAAGTAAGTTTTTACAGATTTTCCAATTACTTGTTGAATATTTTCTTTTCTTCTTTGATTGATATTGCCTTTCTTGTTTTACATTTTTGTTGATGGTAAGAGCAGCCGATTTATTAGAGCTGGAGATTATTATTAGAACAGATCCTGTGTATGTGTAATATTGTAATATTGTAATGTGTATTTGTGTGTATATAATTATGTTCTGCATGTAATATATATGATATATATGTTTTATTTTAGGTTCTTTATATTTTTTATTTTAGATTTGAGGCCAAAAAGGCTTTTTTTTTTTGGCAAAGTTATTGGGCCAAGGTGCCTTCAGCTCCTTGCATTGCATAGTTTGCAAAAAGTTATCCAGAATAAAAAAAGATCATTGCGATCTGACCATTGACCACCTGGGTCAAGCTGTGACCCACTGACTAGGTCAAGCTGGTCAGTGGTTCAATCGCCTGGGTCAGCGTCACTGACCAAGTCAATGCTTTTCAACTAAATTTTTGGTTTTAGGTTAACCTGGACTCGAATCATGACTGTGTTGCGGGCCGAACAGTCCAACTGGCCGGGTGTCAACAATGGGTTGAAAAACACTGTTTGAAACTACAGAAACAATTAAAATACTGTAATGTTAATACGGAGAAAACACTGTGTGCTGCATTGCAAGGGCTACAGATTGCAAATATATTGAATATGACAAATGTGGAGATTGAAGGGGAGTCAATCAGATAATTGTTCTTGCTTTCTCACATTTCTTTCCTGGGCAACCTGTGGGCTTTTGTTTCTGTGGAGTTCAAAGGTTCCTCTCTGAATAATTTGCAACAAAACTTGGGGGAAAATCGTTTTTCTTTATCTGGATCTTCTTGCAGACCTAACCTTCTTTCTGCAAGAGTGGAGTCAGAGCATAAACTAAACTTTGATGGTAGTGCTTTGCGCAACCCTGAGCTGCCGGGATAGGTGGAGTTTTCAGGGGAAAGGGTGAAGTCATTGAGTGGCCCAATCGGGGTTGCTGACTACAAAAGCAGAAATCTTGGCTGCACTCAAAGGTCTTCGAATTGCTAAAGATAAGGGCTGGTTTGCTCTAACTGTTGAAGGTGACTGCAAATACTGCAAAATGGTTAGGGGAGGAGGGAGGTCCCTGGAGGCTAGCACACTACCTGACTGAGGCCAGAGATATTTTGGATACCTTGTCTGTAAATCTAACCTGGATTCTCAGGGAGTTAAATTCTATAGTTGACAGTTAATCAGGCATCTTTAGGTAAAACCTGTATAGTGAAAGAATCCTGGCTTTGTAATTTCTATTGCTGGTTCTTTCCTGTAGGCTGTATATCCTCTCATGTACTTGAGGTTTTTCTTTAATACAATCAGTTATCTTTTCTCAGAAAAAGGGGACTCAAAATTGGTGGTAGGTTGGCTGAAGGAACCAGAGTCTATATTGTGGTGCTTTAGGTATTGAGATGAAAAAGTTTAAATGGCTTACTAGAAACATGAATTTCAGGATACAGTGGGTTAGGAGATTGACTAATAGGATGATGGATGTACTAGCAAAACAAGGGGTAGACAGGGGGTAAACATGAATCTGAGGGAGGGAGGCACCAAACAAACCACTGAGTGGTTTTTGCAGGGCTGTTCCATGCAAAAAGTATGACGAGGTTTATAAGAAATCGGGAATTAAGAACCACTTTTATAAAGCAGGACAGCTTTCTGATGGAAGATTGTTTTTGTTAATTATTTAGAATGAAAGAGCATCTCTGTGTCAAATAAGGAGGCAGCAGACAAACAAAGATGTTCAAGGGTATGATACAGATCAACCCCTTCTTGTGCCAAAGATCTTACCATTTCTGAAAGAACTAGTTACATCTCTTTTCCATTTCCATTCAAGAGTTCTTATGTGTTTCCACACCCCCTTGAGACCTTGAAAAAGGGACATTCCTTTTCTTAGGAACACATACAAGATTTGTCACTACACAAAGGAAGGATGGGATAATGGTGACCCCATCATTAACTACACCATTTGAGATTTGAATTTGCAAGTTGGTGAAGGGGGAGATAGAAACTGGATAAGTTTAGAGGTAATTGTTTGGTGCTGTTTTGGGAAGGGATGAGTTAATGTTGTGTTTTTTTATCTACTGTCCCTTATAAGTGGAGGTGCTTGTAACTTCTTAGTAGAGGTTGCAGTTTGTCATAATCGTGGTTTTAGGGGGTCATTGGTTGGTAGTGTTTGTTTGGTTGGTATAAAAGTGTGAGAGGAGTCTCATTGTAATGGTGAAGCATTTTCAGTTTGGGAGTCTGTAAGATTATATGTAGTGGGTTTAGTCTTTGAATGCCTCTTGGTGAGGTGTTTAATTTGTATTTTGAGATATTGGTGATTTTCTATCATGTTTTCCCATACCCCCTTTTCTCCATTTTTGTGCAAATTTTCTTTTACTATAATAAAGACAAGGGTTGTTCACCAAGACACCCCCTATAGTTTCACGTAATTACTAACCTACCTTATAGTTTGTGTATTACCAAGGTTTCCCATCTACTTTGCAATTGCTTTACTTATTGTTGGTTCTCTTAGGCAAACGTGTGAAATGACATTTTGACACTAACATCTGTTCAACCAAAATAGTTTAAAGAAAAGAAATAACCAAAATATCCATTTGAAATAAAAGAAAATAAAAATAAAATAGACAATAATGGGAAAAAACTTAAAATAATAAATTAAAATAGGAAATAAAGCAAGATGAGAGAAAATAAAGTAAAAATTAAACAGACAATAATAATGTTTTTTTATTACTGTCTATTCTACTTTTACTTTAATTACTGTCATCTTCCTTTGCTTTTGCTTTTTTTTTTGTTTTTCCTATTACATTTTGTTTTATTTTTGGAATAAGATAATGTGAGGGGAGTGTTTCATTTTGGTGATATGAGACTATTTACAGGTATTTTCAGTATAAAACCATTCCCAAGTGGATATGCAAACAATTCCTAACTGTAGGTGCATTAAGTAAAGCAGTTGCAAAGTAGAGGGGGTGTCTTAGTAATATGCAAATTATAGGGTAGGTCTTAGTATTTATGTGAAACTATAGGGAGTTTTTAGTAAATTATCCTAAAACAAAAGAATTCCAAGACAGGATTCATGTAGCCATCCCCATGTAGTTGGGATAAGGCTTTCTTGAAAGAGATGAGTTGAAATACATGTTATATTCTTCTTTTTCTGCTCTTCTTCCTGATCATCTTTCACCTTTTCTTCTCTTTGCAGTTGTTGCAATTTTTTATGACATGGATGAAATGAGATGGTAGATGGTCTTGAACATAAAAATTTGATGTTGGTCACTATTACATGCAAATGATAGCTTAGTTAAAAGCATCATTTTTAACATCTTTGGAATTTCAATAACCAAATAATCAAAATTCTCTCTTCAAAAATAAGGAATGGGGAAGTCATACTTGCTGTAATTTATTCAGATCATTTTGGATCTTGACAATATGTCCAGAGAAGAGGACATGGTTACTCTTACACATTGGCACCTATTTCCATCCTAATGAGATTTATATTTAAACCGTGTCTCTTCTGATTTCTCTTCCCTCTTTCCATAATGGAGCAGTAAAAAATTTTTATTCTTCTTTTGTTTTCTATTTTCATGTAGAGCAAAAAGAGAAAATTTCAGATTTGGATCAACAGCTGAAAAAAGCCGAGGCTGCTCAACGTCGTAGAATGCAAGTGGAGAAAGCTGCAAAGGAAATCCAGGTTTGATTTACAGCATCCTCTCAGAATTGTGGTTCTTTGTACAAAGTATTCATCCTTATGAGATATGTCTCCAACAGGCTGAAGCAATAAGAAAGATCTTGGGCCATAATTCAAATAGAGAATCACGAAGGGATAAATTACGTCAAAAGCAGACTGAAATAGCAAAGGTATGTTTTCTCGTGTGCCCTCTTCAGGTCTAAATACTGCTTCAGCTTTAGTCTTTTTTTATGCTGAAAATTTTCTTTCTACAATCAGGAGAAATCTTCTTCTGTGGGTCTTGGGTCCAATACCATCAGGTGGGTCATTGGACCAACTGGCACCACTGTCTCATTCTCTGAAGATGCAGGGCTTCCTAGCATATTCAGTTCAACTATTTCCAGGTTATGATTTATTTACTTCTCAAGTTTCTAATTGGATCTCTTGTAGCTCATTCAATGTGTGATCATGTATACAGTTAGGACAACAGAATACCTACATGACAAAAGGCGAATTTTCTTGAGGCTGAGTTAGAAGGAATACAAATACAAATATGTACTGTGCAAATATATACAAAATACAAGGTTTTGCACTGTACAGATTTGTATTTATACTCCTAAACTGTACAAATATATACAAAATACAAGGTTTTGCACTGTACGGATTTGTATTTATACTCCTAAACTGAGCCTAAAGGATTGCTGAGCATGCATGTTGAGTACCAGGTGACGGTTTGTGTGTGTATAGGGAGGTTCCCTACAGAGAAGAGCTTTCCAACATGACAAATCCTATTTAATCATCTAGATGAGTCCCTTGTTGCTTATGCCAAGTTCTTGAGTATTCTTGTTCAAGCTCTTTTGTCTTGGATTTCTGATCTAGGGTTCAACTGTTTCTGAATCAGGTATCCTCCACCTCGAGAAAGATGTGCAGGGCCTTCTTGCACTAATACGTACAAATACAGAGATTCCAAGTCTAACCTTCCTCTTTGCAGTCTTCAGTGCTACCGAGCAGTTAACGATAGAATTCAACCAGTCACAACCTGCTAGTGTGTTGAACCCCTATTGTTTTCGGTTTTTGTGAGCAACCAAACCAAACACATATTTGTGACTGCAGAAAGGGTGAACTCTTTCAACTCTTTCGTTATGTTTCCTGTGCTTTACTGCATCAAAACAAAAAAGCTGGATTTTGTTATCAACCGAGTTTCCTTGGTCCTTAATGTGTGATTTTCAATCATAAGACCAACTGCATATATACGCATTTTTTTCCTTTGTGTACTTGTTGAAAAAACAGTCGTGTGATTTATCTTACAACCCGGGTTCTTTAGGCTGTGTTTGGATTGTATGAAAAGGTAGGGAAACCTTTACAAATCTTATATAGGTTTCTGTCTTTACCTTCCTTTCCCTACATTTTCCTTCAAACCAAACCTAGCCTTAGTGATCACTTCTAAAAATTGTGATCTTGCCATGTGTAAATTAAAATTCCTCAACCATCAGTATATCATCCTGGTATCATCATCATCTAAGCCTTGTTGCTTCAATATCATCATCTTTTTATCTGAATCTTATAGAATACGATTTCTACTGCTATCATCATCTAAGCCTTGTTGCTTCAATATGAACCAAAATCTGTGGTGGGATAAATCAGTAGCGAATCCTGCTCAAAGCCTCAAACCATGAACGAGGCCTTGTAATTCATCCATTGAAATCGTGGAACCCATGATCAGTCTTGAACGCGGTGAGGCCATAAAGCATAGTGGGAACAACTGACCCAAGAATTTAGGTCTTTTTTTGATAATCAAACCCAAATGTGAAAGAACACAACGGAAGTCCATGATAAGGTGTCTTGAAATATTTTAAATTTCCTAGGCTTTTATTTCGGTTGCTCCTAACTTTTCGTTTTTAAAAGAATTATTTCAGATTAAAACTTGTTTTTATTCATTAGTCTCACATTGCCCAAGAAAACAAGTTTTTCAAATTGCTATGTAAATCCACCTGTATACATTTGCTCGTCTTGTGCATATAATTATGGTTAAGGATATCAGCGGGTCGAGTTAATCATACTTAATCCTACTTAATCCTACTTTGGGTCTGTGCATATAAATCATACTTAATCATACCTTGGGTTTGTGCATATAAATCATACTTAATCTTGTCTTGTGCATGTAAATGAAAAACCCATCTTGACCCGACCCAGCCTTAATAATACTTTGGGTCTGTCGGTTGTTGGCCTATGTCAAATCCAATCAGTTGTTGCGGTAACATTTGTGAATATAAGCTTCTTTGACTGAGCACGGGAATACTAATTATGGGGCAGACCAGGTCGAGTTTGGTAGCTCATGTCAATTAATCGGGTTGGTGCGACTTGAGGTTTTATTCTGCTTGAACCAAACCCATGCCAAGCCCGACCTGTTGACAGCTTGACATCTCTTATTGTGGTGCCTAGTGGCTAGTGCAAGCAATCAAGCACTGACCACACATTGATTGTGCTTGAGGATCACATGCTCTCTTTCTCATCTCTTCTACTTGAAAATTCCATGATTACATGCTGTTCTTGTTGTGCTCTTCATACTTCTCATCATGAGCGATATCCTCCAATTCTCTTTTGGGCTTCCACCTTGAGTGATGTCTGAGTTGGCTAGTTTAAGTGGTTATTCTGGCTTCACCGAATTGAAACTCCGGCAGTTTCAAATCTTGGGCATAATATATTTGAACAAGGCATTGTGCAATTTCTACACGGTTAAGGCAAAGACTAGTCCAGCTTAGTTGACCTAAAACCAAGGAGCAACTTAGCCAAATTCCTAGCACATTTATGATAGGCTTCGACTCTTTAAGAACCGCTTCCATAGCGGACTCAATACTTGGCATATAACTTATCTAAACCTAACAGTCTATAGATCATATTCCAGCTGCACAATAATATAAGAGGAATCCTAACAAAGGAACAGTCCATATTAATAAACTGCTGTATACTTGACCATAATGCAGCTGCAGTCAGAGAGATCATTCTACGAGAATTAATGAGGCCAGAGAAAACAAAGGAGCTCAGAATAGAAATGGCTAAATGTTTTTGCATTCTCAAATAATAATCATGCCATAAAAGCACTTCTGCATTTCTTGTTAGATTTTCAAGCACCGTTTGTAGTTACTTAAGTAACTCAAGCAATTGAGGAGATGCTCATTCATGAATCATGATAAAAATGTTCTGTTATAGTTACTTTCTAAGTTTGTTTTTTTTTTTTTTACATGTTTAATACTGACGTATGTAAACTTTTCTGGGAGAAAAGAACTAATTCCTGCAATGTGGATGCATAGTTACATCTGCGGTCTTGTCTGAACAACAAAAATCTTTCCATCCCGCACTACACCTTCAATGTCCTGTGGAGATCCATAAAGCTCTTCAATTGCACTTCCTGCACGGGCAATGCTTGATAGGATTGAATGGCGAAAACTTCCATCTGTTATTAATCGGTCAGATGAGTAATCAAGTACAACCTTCTCTTCATCATCCATTGGCACACTGTCATGAAAGAAAACCAAAGTCAGATTCTAACAACTTAACAGTCAAGATCAATGGAACGAGGAAGCACATGGCCCTCCAAAATTTAAGCAGTTTGATGTGATGGGGTCCCATCTTGCTAAGAAAAGGGGGAAAGTATTACGGTATGTGCTAGGGCTGCAACCCTCTGGTCCATATGGGAGAAGAGGAATGAAAGGATTTTGGACACCTTGTCTGTAAATTTAACCTGGATTCTCAGGGAGTTAAATTCTATAGTTGACAGTTTGACTAAATCAGGCATCTTTAGGTAAAACCTGTATAGTGAAAGAATCCTGGCTTTGTAATTTCTATTGCTGGTTCTTTCCTGTAGGCTGTATATCCTCTCATGTACTTAAGGATTTTCTTTAATACAATCAGTTATCTTTTCTCAGAAAAAGGGGACTCAAAATTGGTGGTAGGTTGGCTGAAGGAACCAGAGTCTATATTGTGGTGCTTTAGGGATTGAGATGAAAAAGTTTAAATGGCTTACTAGAAACATGAATTTCAGGATACAGTGGGTTAGGAGATTGACTAATAGGATGATTGATGTACTGGCAAAACAAGGGGTAGACAGGGAGTAAACATGAATCTGAGGGAGGGAGGCACCAAACAAACCACTGAGTGGTTTGCAGGGCTGTTCCATGCAAAAAGTATGACAAGGTTTATAAGAAATTGGGAATTAAGAACCACTTTTATAAAGCAGGACAGCTTTCTGATGGAAGATTGTTTTTGTTAATTATTTAGAACGAAAGAGCATCTCCGCATCAAATTAGGAGGCAGCAGACAAACAAAGATGTTCAAGGGTATGATACGGATCAACCCCGTCTCATTCTAAAGAAGCACTAATAAAAAGCATTATGATAAAACAGTTTATTGGGCTAAAACCATGCCCATCTTTAGGCACATTTTAGTGGACGATATGTTTAGAGGATGGTAGCATATCATAAATTATTTTTCCTCTTGATGCCCACACTCTGCAACCTCTTCTTTGGTCCCCCTCCACCAGAAAATTACATACAATTAAACTTTGATGGATGTAGTATGGATATTCCTGGGCCTTCTAGCATCGGAGGGGCTTCCCAGTACCATTATAGCACACTTGAAGCTATTTTCTCAGGCCCTTCAGGACAAGGAAACTCAATTAGGGCAGAACTACTGCATGTCTGGAAGGGCCAAAATTGGGAGGGACCTAAACTATACTGTTGGTAGAGGGTGATTCAAAGGTCATAGTGGGATTGCTTCATGGAAATAGCATGGTGCCATGGTAGTATAGACATATTATGAGAGAAATGTCAGATAGCAAGAGAAGTGGAGGACACCCTCACATGGGTTCAGCAAACTTGTAATGGTCTTGGCAGCTAGTCTGGCTAAACAAGAGGTCAAGAAAGCATAGATGTTTTGGGGAGTTGTCTCAAGTGATTTGAATGAAAATATAAACTGAAAAAGAAAGATCATGGGTTAGGTTGAAGGGCTTGTCTAATTTTGGGATACCTGGATTACCTCTTGTAAATAGCATTCTTTTCCAACAATTATTAAAAGGTTTGAGTAGCTTATCAAATAAATTAATAGAGTTCTTTAACCTTCAAGAAACCATGTATGAAAAATGGGGGGAAGGAGGGGGTATGGTTATAATAAGATAGACAACAAATATGGATGGAGGGGGGTGTAAACCAAATATTAATTTTATTAGTAAAAATTTTGAAAAATGTCAGAATAAAAAGTCATGGTTTTGCTACTGGAAACCACCATATATAGCATACATAACAATAAGTTTTGAAACGACCACTATTATAGGTTTGTAGTATGATGGTGATAACTAAATCATCAACATGAAACCAACCAACCTCACAGTTTGTTGTTTCCACATGTATGATGGATGCATCTAGTCAAGAATATCAAAGAAAAATAACATTTTATATAAAGAAAAGTCTGGGTCCAGGGTTTTCATGGTTGCTTCTAAGAAGAATTAATTTATAAAACATAAGAAAATTAATTATGAATTCTTTTTATGTGTCCTTTACTCAGAATTATTAACACCATACCTATCATAAAGTCCTGCACCTGCATAACCTTCTAGATCTTCGCCATTGGAATCAGAGCGGAAAATAATGGACTGTCTTATAAAGAGGCCAATGGGTTTGCTTGGGTAACCCAATACCTACAATTGAACAGAAAACAAGAGCAAAGGTGATGTGAAATCCGGTGCTTAAATATGCATTTCCTATGATATATTTTTCCAATCTCTAAGGTATACTCACCTTTGGAGAGTTAAGATCATTTTTCTTGCAGACAAAGCTCAAAGCACGGCCAGGATAAGCACCAACAAGAGTTTCTCCCAGTCCTTTCACCACCTATACAAGGAAGTGAGATATATATATATAATTGCCTTAAGAGCAGAATGACAATTAAAAGCAAGAGTTTCTCATCATGATTGTACAAATGGATCACATGATAATACCTCAGCATATATCTCTGATGAGTCTCCAGAAGACGGATTGGTGGTGTGGATTACAAATGCATAATCAGCATTTATTATTTCTTGAACAAGGACAGCCATACAGAGATAATCATGATCTAGTTTCACCTTTCTGGTGCTGAAGTAAGCTCTTTCATTCCATTTTGATGCCCAGACCTGGAAAAGAACAGATTGACAGTGTACCTAGATTAATAACTCTTTCATGTGGGTAAAGTGACACAGAGTACTTGTAAAAGTGCACATGCCATCTTATTATAATCTTGATTATTTTTCTGGTGGGGGTGGGGGATTACCAGCACCTCTTCTTGGAATTGCCATAACAAATTGACTTTTAATGGTGTTTGACAGAGTACTGCATCCATAAAAATGGAATCTTGCTTTCACAATATTAGGAATAACAGTCAATATCTTTTATTGGAAAGAAAATAGTTAAGTTTTTAAAAAATCAAAGTTTCTAGTATATTTAGATTAGATTCACATTAAAAATTGATCTCAATGTTTTTTTTTTTTTTTTTTGTTACTATTGCACACTTTGTTACCATGTAATGCTTTAATACTGAGATATTGTTTTTCAATTCCATTCTAAGAACAAATGAATGTAAATTGAGATGGTTTGTTCATGTGCATAGAAGACTGTCTACAACACCTGTTAGAAAAAAGTAATCTCTTACAAGTTAAGGGGCTAGAAGAGCTATGGGCAGACCGAAAAGGACTAAGGTGGAAGTAATAATAAGCGATTTAAGTGCCCATAATTTAATGGTGGATATGGCACAGAATAGAATGCAATGGCAAAACAGGATTCATCTAAACAACCACATATAGTTGTGACAAGACTTAGATGATGATGAAGATGATTCCAAGAACAGATGGAGAAAGTGTAGAGATAAAGCCTTCAATAGAAGCATCATAGACTTTGGACATTAAAGTTAGCATTTATTAATTTTGTACTTAATCAATATAAGTATGTTTAACATGTTATACCTATTAAAATTAACATTTTGCTTTTCAATATGACCACTAAAGTACTTTCTACAATATGGACTCTTTCCCAATGGATCAGGTAACTATGCTGATTCTCAATGAACACGATAAAGTGGAATCAGGAAAGATCAGTACCTTCTTTATTGCCACCCATGCTTGTTCCCATCGTTGCTCACCTTCATCACCAGGCCAAGGCATCCCTGAACTTTTCATCTTATTCTTTAGCTCTTGCACCTGAAAACATTTCTTTGTCATTAGGTTATTTTGAACTAAACCATCCTGTCAATAATGCTCCTTCTTCAGAGGCAGATTCCATGTTATATTTTTTATTTTTTCTTTGACAACTGACTAAATTCCCTGTATTCTCTGGTTCCTGTTTACCAGGATGAAGTTACAAACATTCAACAGAAACCATCCATTTTAAGTGTGACATAACAGCCTTCAAGTATCCAAGTATCCAAGAGGTTAAGGAAAAAATGAGTTTCCAAAATCAGATGTAAAGAAAATTCTCAAGAAAAACTGCTTGAATTCTATATTGCTTTATGGTCAAACAACATGAAGCAATAAATCAAACAGAAATTCTCAAGAAAGATTAATCCAATTCTATTGTGCTTTGTGTATGGTCAAATGACATCAAAGAGTAAATCAAATGAAATGAACATATATTTACTGTAATATTAAACATCTGAGTACACTTTGGAAAGAGGACAGTTGTCTGCATTTCTACACTAGCACTATATTTCTAATGACATTATTATAAAATAACAATTTGTTTCTTAGACTTTCAAAACCATACATCAGGACACAGAAAAAGACATACATTCCCTTGATAGCTATCAGATAGCTTGTTTTCACAGCATCTCAAGACATTTGTTTTTCATTCTAAGTGAGAAACAAGTGATCTTTGCCCCACAACGTCTTATGCTCATGTGGTTTATAAATAAATAATCAGTCCTATGGTAGAATGAACTTACCAACTGAGGGGGTGCTGAAAGCTGCAAAACTGTCTTACGGATTTCACCAAGAATGCTGAAATCTCCTCCTAACCTTTTCTTCAGGGTCTGCAATGTGTCAGCTACCACCTACAATTAAGAAGAATATATCACAAGATGTTCTATCAGATGAACTCTAAACTTAGAATGTAGCAGATGAATTTGAAACTCAGCACAAGCCTAAACCACTAAACATAGTAATATTATATCTCCACTTGCAAAAGCTATTTCTATACATAATATTGTGTATGTGATGCTTCTAGTCTCTGAGGTTTTGCCCAACCAAGACATAGATTTCCCTTTTCAAAATGTGAATTTCTCAGTAAGCAAATGAAGTCATCTTGAACCTTGACAATGACTTTCTACGTAACAGATCTAGGAGGAACATCTACTCTACAGGTTGTTTGCATCATCGCGATCTTATTTTTTTGGGAGGAATCGTAGAGATGATTTAACAAATTCAAAGTGGATCACATTTTATAGTATTAAACCAGTTCTACGGGGATTCAATTCCCTGCTCTAATCAGAAGCAATTGACTGCACTCGCAAAGTGCAGTCTCTTAATCAAGCTAAGCATCTCCAAGGGATTATTTTCTCACAAAATAATACTCATGCTCATTCTACAAGGCATTTCATTCCTCATAAAGATAGTTTCAGTATTTGGAAGCACAAGAAACTCCCAAGGAAAACATAAAAGAGATGGGCATTTTGCATGTTAACAAAGATTATTTGGAAGCATAAGATCCATGAGATGAGGCAAACCTTGTTCGAATCATCTGTGAGCACTTTCTCAAAAACACCAAATGGTAGGGCGATTGATGTTGGAATTCCTACCCATGGTGGTACTTTTCCTTTTAGATATGCAATATTACGTGATTTAGCTCCAACCTACAAGAATTAGGATCAACATTTGGTTACACAAACTTAAAATGCAATTTTGTAAATATTGTTAAAAAAGAGTAATAGTATCCAGCCACATATGTTCATTTTGCAATAATTCCTAAATTTTATCTAATGTATAAGAAAAATGCATGGTCTCCATAACTCCATTCATCTAGGGGTGCAAATGGATCAGGTCATTTTTTTGATCAATAACAACATTTCATTAATTAACCACAGAAATATTTACAAGGAGGAAGACAAACTTTCTTATCTTCTATCTGAAGCTTGAGCCCCCGAGAACAGAAAAAGAAAAAAGTTACACTTGTGCCCAAGACATTGACTCCCTCTCAACCCCTTGCTTAGCTAACCCATCAGAAAAAGAGTTAGCTGATCTTTTCACCCAGCTGATCTTGACTTTCACCTCTGGAACCAGACACCTAAATTTCCTCTTCTCATTACTGTACATCCATAACCAGCTGTTGTCTTTATTCAGCCACCCTACCACCACCTCCAAGTCGCCTTCAATTATGAGTTTTCTTACATTCATCTCATTTGCTCTTTGGACTCCTTCCATAACTGCATAGATCTCAACCTTGAGAGAGTCACCCACTCCAATTGGGCTTGAGAACAGGGCTGAAACAAACCCATTCTCATCCCTAAACACACCCCCAATCCCCAAGTGTCCAGGATTCCCTCTAAGTTTAGTTTTAAGAAACCAGCAGGTGGAGGGTCCAAGACACACTCATTACTGTTTTGGTCTGGGTACAGTTAGCAATCTCACCCCACTTCCTCAACATGTCATCCACTGTGTAATTTGTAAACAGCTCTGAGGATTTCAACCACTGTACAACCCTTATATGGATCAGTGAAAAAGGAGGCACAGGAGAATGAGCCAGTGGGGGTAGGGGTCCAGATTCTAGAATCCAACTTAGCAGGGTCTAAGAAAGCATTATCGAGGAGTCCAAGGAGACTCGAAATACTATCAAGGTCTGAATTTCTCACAGTCCTCAAGCCAAATTCCACCCAAACCCAGAAATGGAAGATGAGGGGATAATGAAAGAAGAAACTGACTCATTTTTCAAGTCAGATAGGGCATACAAAGAAGGAAACAAGTCTTTAAGAGGGACATTCCCCACCCATGTTTGTTCCCAGAATTTTATGGAGTTACCTGAATTCAAATTATACCTGATCCAATCCAAAGTCTGATCCTATTTGTCGGATTCAGATATCCCCATTTTGGATCTTAGGATCAGACTAGATCGGAAAAAAGGATCCTATCAGAAATCAGATTGAATTTGGATCACCCCTATCCGATATCGATATATATGTTATTTATTTATATAAATATATATAACACATTTATTTATATGATGAAAATAGTTGAAAATACTTGTATTATTATTTTTCTTTATTTAAATTGTTATATTTTATTTTTCTTTTAATAATTTATTAGTTCTTTTAAAAAATTAAATTGGATTGGATCATATCCGAATATCTGACTTCCTCATCGGATTCAAATTCAAATCAATGTTTGTTAGATCTGATCAGATTTGTTGTTCATAGTATCCGATAAGATTCGATTCGGATATACCCTGATTTGAATCTGATCCGATCCATTTGTATCCCTACAGTCATCCTAACAACTGAAAAGAATACATGGACAGAGAAAAAAAAGAAGAATAAGAAAGAGAGAGAAATCACTAGAAGATGCAAGCCTAACCATTTCACTGGAGAACTCCTCCGATGATATGGCATATCTACCACAAAACTTCTTCCTGACTAAAGATATAGATGGCAAAGATTCATCTTCCTTCAAATTTGAACTTGTCTTCAGTAGCTCATTGTCCTTGGCCTCACTGTGATTACCAAAGAAATTCTTGTCATAAAACATAGATGGAAAAAGATGTTTTACATAATAGAAATAAGAAACCATAAAATTGAACAAAATATGCATTTTATAGATAACAAAGGTAGTTTCATAAGTTAATAATGGTATATAGATTATATCCACAAAAGCTTAAAATTAATAAACTGGATTACCTATAAATTATATCTGTAGAAGTAGGCCTTAGGCGTAATAACTTCCCTGCTTTTGCTTGAAGGTCAGACAGAACATTGGTATCAAAACATGTAGCAAAGCAAACCTGCAAAGGGAAAACAATATTAAGCATTAAACTCATGGTCCCTCATTTTCAAAAAATACAATTTCCTATCCACAAGGGCAAAAGCCAAAGAAGCATTAAGCCAAATGTAATTAGACAATTACCTTGCTATTTCTTGCTCGCACAGAGACATGAGATAGGACATCTGGCATGTCAGGTGTAAGCACAGCAACTGTGCCATCTGGAATTTCTTCCTCTCCTTTTACCCTTTTTGCCACTAAAATCGTTGGTTGTCCATATGATTTGTTCTGGACAGCAAGTAGTTCATCTACAACTACAACACAGCCGACTGTTTCAACTGGACTGATTATCTGCCAACTGTTCCAAGCACCAAGTTCTATTAGAATTATGATGCATATGCTTGATCTGTAATGCTCTGTGTTGAATTTCAATGATTATAGTTAGAAAATAAATTTCTATTCTTTGAAGACCTAATGACTTCATCAATATCTATTTCATTCTTTATTTTATTAGATTAGCTTCTTTGACTTTAAGATTTCCAGTGGATCAATATTGCAATCTCTTAGATGATGATGCACTGGACCAACCTGCCCAGATGAGCTGTCTTCCTAAGAATAGGGTCAAGTCGATTAAGAAGTGATGACAAGGAAGCGGCTGACCCAGCACGAATGATTTCTTCAGTGAATATATTTATCTGCATTTAATGCTTGTAAGTAAAGCTCCAGGATAGTTATGAGCTACATAATACAAAAGAGTATCTTGACATTTTCAATACAATTAAAACATACCGCCCATTGGTCAACTCCAAGAAGTGATCCCAGGTACTCTGCAGAAGGTTGCAAAACTTGCTGGTAATGCTCTGCCTTGCTTGCAAGAGCAAGTCGGGTCCTATCAAGGACTGATTTTGCATATAAAGCCCAGTGATCATCTCTACTCTTGGACATGTCCAATGCATGACTCCATCCCTTCCACAAGAATAACAAAATTAGATCCAAATAAAGTGAAAAGAGGTACAGTGTCATTATAAATAAACAAATAATACATATAAATAATGAAGTATTTCACTAACCAATCTATTTTCTATTGGCCAGGGACACTACTGAATCTGACACATAATTCGAAACTCTCCATAAACACCTCATCCATGATACATAAAATTCCATTTGGATTTGTAATGTTTTGGTTGTCTAGTTGGACTAGGTTAGGGTTTGACCCGTCTGAATCAAAACCAATTTGAATGGGTTGGATGATCCAATAAGACATTGAATTGAACCAGTCCAGATTTAATGGTCTAAAGTACTTATTGTATTGGACCTGGTCTATCTTTAACGGATTTATATTGAACCGGGTCAGGCTGAACCAATATCCAAGGTTCAAAGTATCAATAGACCTTTGTGTACCGGTACCTTCAACCATGCTCCTTTTTAGTGTATCTATCTATCTCTCTCTATATATATTATTTCTAAAAAAAGGGTTCCCGGAAACACCTGTAAACGGGTGTACCTGGTCCATATGTAATGGACCAGATCGGGTTGGACCAATATCCAGTCCATTGACAGCCCAAAATGCAGATATATCTATTGTTTAAAACTTTGATTAAATCCTAGTTCAAAATGCCATATCTCAACTATTTTTTTCATACAATTTTAGAAGGTAAGATATTCCAGTCTTCATCGTTAAAAATAACATGGACATCTACTTCCACAACCACAAAGTCCTAAGCTTTATATTTAGAAAATAATCATGCAATTAGAGAAACTCCTTTGAACCACTATTACCTTTAAGCAGTAGATAAGATCCTCATTGTTATCAGAGGAAAGAGCTAAGTTCTCAAGAACCATGCTGATGAAGTACATAATTTTCTGCAAAGGAGAAAGTGGAATAATTTGGACCAAGTTTTATATGCTTTTCAGAGATATAAAACTTAAATAATGTGAAACCTAATATAGCTGAACATATGTCAGAGAGAAGCTAAAGCTGCAAAAAGAAATGAGCACATATTACTAATTACTAATGGAAAATACAAATGTGCACATGCCAATAACTGTACCTCAGGTCCAGCCTTATTTAGCTCTTCATATCCCCTCTCAATGGCCGTTCTTACCATAGAATCAAGAGCAATATCCAGAAATAGAAGATCCCTCAGACGTTCATAGGATTTAAGTAACAAAGGTTGAAGCTCCTGACGAGCCTCCAGCAAACCCTGTTATTAAGAATTATATACAAATAGATTTGTAAAATTAAATATAAACATAACAAGTAAAAGCAAATACCAATATTACTAGGCTACTAACCTCAAGAAGTGGTTCTACATTTGTATCTTCAACATGATCTAGAACAAATTCCAGAAGTTCCTATTCAAAGGATGTACAAAGCATTATATGTGGAACTGGTTTCCAAAGCTGGAGAAATGGGTACCATAACATGTTTCTACAAATAATAGGTCAAAACATTACCGGAAATCCAGATGGCAAGCCTGGAACAGGATTTATCTGCACTCCAACCATGAAACCTTGACCCTGAGAAAAATAGGAAGTTCCATCAAGTACCTAAAAGAAGGAAAAAAAAAACGAGGAAGTGTTGCTGGGGGCAAAGCAAATTATGAAAAACAGTTACCTCAGACCTGTATCCCATGCAATTTGCAATAGCAGACTCAAGATCTGCACCTGAATGAACTGCCTGCATAATATGACATGCACTATTAAGATATAAAATAGAGAAGCAGGTTGTGAAGTTTGACTTCTTTTTCATAGATTTGTCATTGTCATTTTTAACTAGATACATTGCATATTAGAGCCTAACAAATTTGTTAATCAATATGCACAATTTTTATGATTTTCCATTTCTATATATAATTGTTGAAGCTGATAACTAAACATAGCCTGAATGCTGATACTGTGACATGCATCCGATGAAGCACCTTTGTCCTCTCCGAGGAACAAATGCATAAATTTATCCATATTAAAAAAATAAAAAAAGCTGTACAATTCCTTTCAAGTCAACTTCCAGACTTTGACACTTGCCCAGTTGGGATCCTCATTTAACATAGGAATTTCTTCAATTGATCTACAGAATTAGGCTGCTATTTAGACTTTTTAAAACCAACCTTCAAAGTTCTCATGTAATTCCCAAGATCACGCAAAAGACCATCCTTCTGGTCTCTCCTCAAATTTGGTTCAGAATGTATAGCACGATCATAACTTAGAAGACGTTCTTTTGTAATTCCATTTGAATTCAGAGTCTTCCAATAAACACTGATATCAAAGTCACTTTTAATATAATCAATGAGTGCCTGCAACAAAATTCTTTTGTAAGAGAGATTGTATCTACTAAACCAACTAGAATTTTCTCAATATCTTCATACAGAATACCTGACAGATTATAACATCATCAGGACTAGTATTGTTATGTAGTTTCTGATGCCACTCCTCCATCATTCCACCCTTGCAATCATTATTTCTCTACAGAGCAGTAATAGAGTTCAATATTGAATTATTGAAAAAGAGTTTGAGAGAATATGGAACATACAAGAAGAAAAGAAATAATCAATGCCCAAGGAAAGTCTAATATCAACCTGAATAACCAATATTTCATCTCGAATTCGCTGCCCAACATCACCTTCACCTCCACGACCTACAGTGGACAAGATCATCCGCAAAATTTCCCGGTACTGAGGCTTATTTTTGTATATATTCTGGAGCAAGTCTGTAAGCCTATCCTGAGCTTTACTAATCTCACTGCAAAAATAGGAGGACATTAAGAGATATGTGCACAATCCAAGAATTATCTCAATTTGTGGTTGACAATTGATGCCTGCTTCATGGATAGAATGCTACACACTGTTAAAAAGTTCATTTTGAATTGATGTTTATTTGAGATATTTGTAAGTCTGTCCTAATATACATACCGTGGCTTTACATTATAGTTCTTATTCCATATGAGCTGCCTTGTAGCCATAAATCTCATCCACACAAGAATTCCTGCAAGACCCAGTTCCCCAGCATCTTTGGCCCACTCCATCAAATCTGATGCAATGTTGAATCTGTGAAAGAACACAATCTGTTAGAATTATAAGAAAAATCCCTCCTTCACAACTTGGATACAAATGGAAAAAATTTGATGAAATAAATGAAAGATCATTTTTAAAGAAAACTTTTTCATTGTATGAAAATGTTAGCTTCATACAGAAATCAAATTGGCAAGCCCTGCATGACAGCATTTCTATCATCTTGAGTGTGATAAGGTGGTCCTTATATGTGCTGTTACAATCTTGTGGTGGTTTAGTGGGTTGTTCAACCAGAGGGGTCCAAAATGAGGAAAATAAATGCTTTATGCAATTAGCTGGTGCCAATGTAGAAGCATTTTAAGACAAATACTCAAACTGTGGATTCACATCCATTTGTCACAAGTAGTTTAATGGTTGAATTCTTTTGGTAACAGCCATCCTGCTATAATTCATGACAACCCCATTTAGGATTTCAATGTATAGCTGTTGGG
Organism: Nelumbo lutea; assembly: GCF_056320005.1. Taxonomy (NCBI): domain Eukaryota; kingdom Viridiplantae; phylum Streptophyta; class Magnoliopsida; order Proteales; family Nelumbonaceae; genus Nelumbo; species Nelumbo lutea. Next base: position 9,923,393 of record NC_142687.1, read on the forward strand.
ACTTTTCTTGATACTTTGGGGGCTTTTGATGTAAAGTCACATGGAGTTCATCCTTGTTGATTTGTAACAATCTGAATTTCATGAAGAAGGAAAAAGAAGGTATATTTAGATTCAACCAGTTGAATTAAAAACTTCGTCTAAGATCAATCCAAACAAAAACAATTCTGAAGTTAATAAACTTTAAATTTAAGTTTTTAAGGAAGAAAAAATCTATGATCGCTTATAGGTGACAGAAATTGCAGAAAGAATGTAAATAAGAAAGAAGCTCCTTGTGTGAGGCCAAAGTTATCATAAGAAACCAGATAACACACCTATGCATAAAGGACTTCTGGGCCTCACCCTCCATCTCTGCTATTTTGTCCAACAAAGCCTTTGCAGTACCTTTTCCATCACCAACATCCTTCCATGGAGATGTGTATGGTTCATAAATCAAGAAAGATCAAGTAATAAAAACAAAGAATAATGAGAGAGAAAAGAAAAGGTTTATTAGGAAGATGAAACAGAGACCAACCTTTTTTACTTTTTTAGACTCAGTGCTGAAATCAACATAAAAGTCAGATCCGTTATTCTTTATCCAGTTGCCATTAGATACAAGGACAAATGGCATGCCAACAAAATTGTCTTCGATCTCTATTTCTAAGGCTTGTACCTGAAACCAGACTGGTGATATGAAGACTCTTTCTCAAACAACTTATAATACACCATATATTAGTTGTTAGATAAACCTGACAGGTAAAATTCAGTATTAAAGGTATATGGAGACACAGAAAAATCCTTCACAGGTACCTGTTGAAGAGGATCTCCACAATAGGTCTCTGCAAATTGTGTTTCAACAGCATTTCCTAGTGGAACAGATCCCTGAGGCAATGCACTTTGAGGTGGTGTCTGCAGTAAGTCCATACTCCACAATATAAATTTATGCACATAAATTCAGCCATAATCAACATACAAGGCAGATAATAACCCTTAAAAATATAGCATCTGCCTAATACTCCAGTTGAAATGGTTGAAGAAATTCACCACCTTACCTCCCAGTCTCCTCCATGTCTTGATAGAGCCCAGTGAAGGGTTAGCGATTCTTTCAGATCTGTAGCCAGATAAACTTTTGTCTTATCAGAAGGTTTGGTTGCAAGTACCTTAAAAATGTGAAAGAAAGATAATAAATAGTCAGAAAAATACTCCAGAATGTACTCCTTGAAGAAAAAGGCATTATAAGCAAAATATTATCTCACCAAAAGTTCTTTGTCACCAAGCTTAAAAATTTTCTTATTCAGAATGACACCACCATCTTGCTCTTCCTTAGCCTTTGAAAAAATCTCAGCCGTTGTTAGAGCCCTTAGCTGAACAGGAAGGTCTTTCACAGATTCAGCAGCATGCTTATTGAGATATTGCATAAAATCCCTTTTCTTACGGTGAATCCTTTCAATAGTAAAATAATTTTTATTCTTCAGCTGCTTGGAAACCTTAGTTTGGATCTCTCCTTTTACTATCTTATTTCGTATTTCTTCAAGAGAGGTGCCCTTATCTAATTCCATCTGCAGCTCTTTTCTGGCTTCTTCAAGCTCTTTCTATTTACAAAAGGTTGCCAGAATCAAGATATAATGGGAAATAAGAGTAATGACTTGCTCAAAAATTATACTGGATAAATAACAAACTAATTCATACTTTCTAGAGTCACAAGATAAGTAGGAGGAAAAACATTAAGTTGAGAGAAGGCTTGAACTTTACAATTTGTTTGTCTGGGGGGTAGTTGGGCTTCCCTGCTTTCTCCCATCGTACGTAAGCCTGTATTTGTACAAGATCATCAGGTATCTTTCTCTTGCTTTCCAGAACAGTAGGCTCTTTTGCCTTAGACTCATCTTTTTTTGTTAGCTTTGCTCGAAGTTCCTCTACAGAGACCCCCTTGGCTATTTCTTCCATTAGTTCTATCCGAGCTGCTTCATACTCCTTCTGTAAAACACATGAAATTTTATCAAACATAGAAAAAAAAATTCTTCACAACTGTCAAAGAGCCATCTTACATGGTGGTTAACAAGAAATCCTATGATATACAAAGTTACAAACATGTGCATTTCCCATGTTTTTAACCAAGGGAATGATTTCCAATCATATGTTTCAGAAAGGTTCATCAAGCAATTCCCTTCTCTCAAAAAAAATGTGGCCTCAGTTAGCTAGTTGGTAATATCTGGGGAAATGTGAACCCATGTCCACAGATAGAAACCCATCATCAACATTCTAATGACAAACTACTGACATAATTCATATAAAGTGTTGAATGGGCCGATTTGTGTTTAGTTTATTTTCTTTTAAATTAAGAAGTTGTTGGGCCTTGGGCCCATTAGTTTTTATTTTTAAAAGAGTTGTAACTATTTAGTTTGAGTTGCCGCCCTACTAAGGGCATCTTTGTGATATCTCATATTTAAGTTAAATATAAATAGAATGAGGGGCTGGCGGCTAGGGTTATGATACACAATCCTACTTGACCTTCTTCTCCTTTCTTCCCTTTTCTCTTCCTATTGCTGAAATCTACAACTTTCTCCTCCTCCTTTCACAAGAAGCTTGACCGAATCAGCAGATAATGGTTCCTACTTGGTATCAGAGCAGGTTGAAGGTTCTGGAAGTGATTCTCTCATGCAGCCCTAGATCGGCCGACTGCATGGAGATTTAAGAGGCTGATCGAAGTTCTCAGGTAAGCCCAGTTTTTGGATTTTCTTGATGGATCTGTATGCCCTGTAGCAGGTCTAGGGTTTCTCATCAAAATCAGGAAAAACTGGAGAAAGGGGAAGAGTCTTGTTTTTGTTGGACTCTTCAATTTTGACCTAGGTAGTGGCGCCCTAATTTTTTAGGGTTCCTTGGAGTTTTTTATAAGGGGCGATTCAAGTCCCACGTGGTTTGGAGGCTCCTAGAGAGGGCAGTTGCTTTTTCCCCCTCTTCTCCCATCCCACAAAAAAGGAATCTTTCGTGGGAAGAAAGTCCAGGATACCAAAGGAGTGTCGTTGGTTCCAGAAGGTGTTTTGTTTGTTCTTGCTGCATTTGTTATTTGTTTCTATACCCTTTTGAGAAGCATGGAGGGACACAGAGTTGAATATAAGGCCGGGAATGAAATGAGACCTGTGGGAGGAGGTGCTGGAGACCCCTTCGGAGCTGGGACCATTACTACAGTTAGGTTGGATGGTACAAACTACTTGGAATGGTCCCAATCTGCAAATATGGCCATTGCAACTTGTGGAAAATTGGGGTATATTACTGGTGAAGAGGTGAAACCTGAAACTGGCAACTCCCGGCGGGTGCATGAAAACTATATGGTAATGACATGGTTGTGTAATTCTATGTTGCCACATAAGTAAAATTTTTTTATGGGCAAATACTGCTAAGGAGATATGGGATGGGGTTGCAAAAACCTATTCACAAAGGGAGAATATTGATAGGGCTTATCAACTGAGAAATCTGATTATTGCTACAAGGCAGGGAGATAGATTTGTTGTAGCCTATTTTTCAGTCCTTAAGACCCTGTGGCAGGAGATCGACCATCTAGAGACTTTTGCTTGGGAAACCACCAATGATGCAACTACCTATCAAAGACACTTAGAGAAGTATAGGGTGTTCGAATTCCTTGTTGGCCTTAACCCTGAGTATGACATTGCACGACAACATCTTCTTTCCAGGGACAGTGTCACTCTCTCCCAAGCATATGCCTTTGTGTTAGGAGAGGAGTGCAGGAGGGATGTAATGATGAAGAATCTCATTTCTGATCAGTCCGCTATGGTAAGTGTTGTGAAATCTAAACAGAATGGCAATGAAAACACTATTTGCTGATTCGGTCAAGCTTCTTGTGAAAGGAAGAGGAGAAAGTTGTAGATTTCAGCAATAGGAAGAGAAAAGGGAAGAAAGGAGAAGAAGGTCAAGTAGGATTGTGTATCATAACCCTAGCCGCCAGCCCCTCATTCTATTTATATTTAACTTAAATATGAGATATTACGAAGATGCCCTTAGTAGGGCGGCAACTCAAACTAAATAGTTATAACTCTTTTAAAAATAAAAACTAATGGGCCCAAGGCCCAACAACTTCTTGAGATAGTAAGAATCATTGTTAGCATACAAGAGACTTGGTCTGTGACTAATGTAAGAAGCCTAAGCATACAAGAGATACTTGTTGGAAGGTTCACCCACATCTTGTGCCGACCAGATTGAAGAATAAGAAAGGAAATGCGCACATGGCAATTACTGGTGACACTCCGGCCCCCCCTACTACAACTGCTTTGGAGTCCGTTGTAGTTGCTGCAGTAAGGGTCGAGCTTGAGAGGTTTGGGTTACTTCTGAATCAGAGGGATACAGCTAGTTCCAGTTCAGTCGCAAGCGGACAACAAGGTACAGGTAGCACAGGTGGAGCTCACTCTACCTCCTTTGCCCACACAGGTAGTTCACATGTCACTACAAACTATGTTTCTGCTTTAGGTAAGGATAGATCTCCCTGGATTATAGACTCTGGAGCCTCAGAGCATATGACCCATTGCTCCACTATTTTCTTCTCTTACTAGCTCTGTTCTGGAAGAGATAGGGTCTCCACAGCTGATGGATCCCATGTTCCTATTGCTGGGAAGGGATCTGTCAAGATTACTGATTCCATTTGTTTACCCTTTGTCCTCCATGTTCCTAGATTGGGCACCAATTTATTATCTGTTAGTAGTTTGACTAAGAATCTGAACTGTTCGGTAATTTTTTCTCTTGGATGTTGTATTTTGTAGGATCTGGATTCAAAGAGGATGATTGGGAGTGGTCATGAAGTGAATGGAATCTACCTCCTGGATGCTCTTCCTCTTCACCAAAGTAATCATGTTTGCAGGGACAATGAGTCAAAATCTGTGGATCAGATTATGCTTTGGCATAATCGTCTGGGTCATTTGTCTTTTTCTTCTTTGAGTTCTTTGTTTCCAAAACTGTTTGAGTTTGTGAGCCTGTCAAGTTTGAAGTGTGAAGGTTGTGAACTTGGAAAGCATTGCAGACACTCTTTTAAACCTAGTAATAAAAGATGTTCTTCTCCTTTTGATGTTATTCATCTGGATGCGTGGGGCCCTTATCATGTTCCCTCTATGGGCAGCTTTCGCTATTTTCTCCCGTCTGTGGATGATTTCTCTCGATATTCCTGGGTTTACCTGATGAAATCCCGCAATGAAGTACCATCCTTGGTGAGGCAATTCCACCAAATGATACTAACACAGTTTGGAATGAGAATAAAGATGTTCAGATCTGACAATGCTAGGGAATATTTTGAGAGACATCTTGCCTCATATCTGTTGGAGTATGGTGTTGTCCATCAGAGTAGTTTCTCCTACAGTCCACAGCAGAATGGTGTTGCAGAGAGGAAGAACAAACGCATTGTTGAGATAGCAAGAAGCATGATGATCATAGCTACAGTTCCGGTTCGTTTTTGGGGTGATGTAGTTCTCACGGCAGTATATCTGATTAACAGGGTGCCTTCTCATATACTTGGATTCAACACTCCATTCAGCCTTCTTTTTCCTCAGGGGGAGATGTTTCATATTCCTCTAAGGGTGTTTGGGTATGTCTGCTTTGCGCATATCCTTGGTCCTTACCGTTCAAAGCTTGATCCCAAGGCAAAGAAATGTATCTTTCTTGGATATGTAGAGAATCAGAAAGGGTACCGCTGCTATGATCCAGTCTCTGGGAACCGGTATGTTACTATGGACATTACCTTTTTTGAATCTACGTACTTCTTCTCAAGGAATCCTTCTCAGGGGGAGTGTTTTGGGGAAGTAAGTCAGCAGTCTATCCCTCTCCCAGTTCTAGTCCCTGTGTCTGCTCCTGTGCTTAACCACCACCCGATGCCACCTACCTTGCCACCTCTTTTGCGTTCCGTCTCACAACATTACTCATGGCAGAGACTTCATAAGGCGGTTGATTCCACTACAGTAAAACTCACACCACTTCCTGTCGATCCCTTGGAGACTCCAGATTCGGCTGATACGGATTCAGGTATTCCTCTTGATCCCACTACTATTTCAGTTCCCATTAGTCCTACTAACACTGTTACAGATAACCTTGATCTCCCTATTGCTCTTAGAAAAGGGAAGAGAAAGTGCACTGCTCATTGTATTTCACAGTACTTATCCTACAGTGGACTTTCTCCTTCCTACCGTGCTTTTCTCTCTTCTCTTGATTCAGTGTCTATACCCAAGGGTGTTAGTGAGGCTCTCTCCAAACCTGAGTGGAAGACAACTATGCAGGAAGAGATGGAGGCTTTGATTAAGAATCAGACATGGGAGATTGTGGACCTACCAGAAGGCAAGGAGACAGTTGGATGCAGATGGATTTACACAGTAAAGTATAAGGCAGATGGAAGTATAGAGAGGTACAAGGCAAGACTTGTTGCGAAAGGGTACACATAGACCTGTGGCATTGGTTATCTAGAGACATTTGCGCCAGTTGCAAAGATGACCTTTGTTCGGATACTCCTTTCTCTTGCTGCCTCATACTCTTGGCCCTTGTTTCAGCTAGATGTGAAGAATGTTTTCCTAAATGGGGATCTGCAAGAAGAGGTGTATATGGATCTTCCAGTTTTTATGATAATGCTGAAAAGGGAAAGGTATGCAAGCTGAAGAAATCACTATATGGCTTGAAACAATCTCCCAGAGCATGGTTTCACAGATTCAGAAAGGCCCTGATTGTTTTTGGCTACACTCAAACTCAATCTGATCACACCTTGTTTGTGAAGCGCAAGGGATCTTTGGTATCAATCCTAATTGTTTATGTGGACGATATTGTTGTCAGTAGGAATGATTTGAGTGAGATTGATAGTCTGAAGAGGAACCTGCATAAGGAATTTGAGATTAAGAATCTTGGAGAACTGAGATACTTCTTAGGCATCGAAGTTGCAAGATCGAAACATGGAATTTTTATCTCTCAAAGGAAGTATGTCTTGGACCTTCTCCAAGAGACAGGGAAGCTTGGAACAAAGGCAGCTAGCACCCCCATTGATCAGAACCATAGAATCAGTGCATCAGAAGGTGAACCAGTAAAGGACCTTGGGAGATACCAAAGACTTGTGGGTCGGCTACTATACTTGTGTATGACAAGACCGGACATCTCCTATGCAGTAAGTGTAGTGAGTCAATACATGCATGCTCCACGAGACCAGTACTGGAAGGCAATTGGCAGGATCCTTGCTTATTTGAAGGGACATCCAAGTAGAGGCATATTGTTTACTGATCATGGGCAGTTGAAGCTAGAGGCTTATACAGATGCGGATTGGGCAGGGTGCCTTGATGACAGAAGATCAACTTCAGGGGTGTGCACCCTAGTTGGGGGTAACCTAGTCTCATGGAAGAGTAAAAAACAAACAATTGTGGCAAGATCAAGTGCAGAAACTGAATATAGGGCCATGGCACATGGAGTTTCTGAACTTCTCTGGATCCGTTCTCTGTTAAAAGAAATCGGTGTACAGGCAGAAGAACCTATGATGCTATACTGCGATAACCAGGAAACAATTAATATTGCCCATAATCTAGTCCAACATGACCGAATTAAGCATATTGAAGTAGATAGACATTTTATTAGAGAAAGGGTAACTTTTGGAGAAGTTTGTCTTCCATACATTTTTTTTGATCTGCAGCTTGCTGATGTTCTCACAAAAGGCGTTGCAAAGAATAAGCTGGAGCATGATCTACGCAAGTTGGGAATGTGTGATATCTACTCCCAACTTTAGGGCGAGTGTTGAATGGGCTGATTTGTGCTTAGTTTATTTTCTTTTAAATTAAGAAGTTGTTGGGCCTTGGGCCCATTAGTTTTTATTTTTAAAAGAGTTGTAACTATTTAGTTTGAGTTGCCGCCCTACTAAGGGCATCTTTGTAATATCTCATATTTAAGTTAAATATAAATAGAATGAGGGACTGGCGGCTAGGGCTATGATACACAATCCTACTTGACCTTCTTCTCCTTTCTTCCCTTTTCTCTTCCTATTGCTGAAATCTACAACTTTCTCCTCTTCCTTTCACAAGAAGCTTGACCGAATCAGCAGATAGTGGTTCCTACTTAAAGGATTCTCTGTATCACAATGAATTTCAATATATCAGATCTAAAATTCATTACTGGGTAATTTGAATCTCAACAAAATATTGAACTTACTGGCCTCAAATCAATAGCTTCTTATTTTTCCTCAAAAAGATCTTTCAATTAGATCAAAATGTATTGTGTTTTAGTAGTGTTTCAACTATGAAAAGAAATATTGTAGGACTAATTTATTGATAACTCAAGCAAACAAGCATTTGCCCCACCACAATATGAAAAAATAAGTTTAATCCCAGCTGCAGCCCCTCCTACACACACTATGATTGCTTGTCCTCTTAAGGGTCAGTGTAGATCACAATAAGCTGAGTTAGCTGTTGATATAGGCCTTTCAAGTTACTATTATAGAGCACTTAGAGAGGTGAACATGGTAAAGTTGCCCTGCCAGAGGCCAATGGATGCTTGGTGCTGGGGAAGAAAAGGAGGGAAAAGATAGAGGCCTGACTCTATGCAGGAGGTAAATTGAGGAGTAACATGCAAAGAAAATAGGTTGTAAGCCTCTGAGAAATCATGTTGGAGACACAACAAGCCAGCTCATGTGGGGCATGAAACATGTATTGGATACTGTCAGATAAGCTGCAGATCTGATGGCTGGAATCACTCCCTCCCACCAACTCCTGATACATCCTTTGCTTTAGGATAGCACTCAAATAGACACAACAAGGCAACTTCAATGACCATTGTCCCAGAGCATCAAAGTGAAGATGAGACACTCCGATCCAAGGTGCAGTTCCAAAATGTCTGATGCAAGAATATAGCCTCACCAACCATCATATCGTCACTACCATTAAACTCCCACCTTCCCTGAAGTTAGAGAAAGCATTTAAGATTCACATGCTCAAGAAATTAAAGTGTCACCTAATTGAGGAGAGAATCCATACCAAAGATGCCAACTGAGCTCAAGGTATCTCTACTCAAATTCAGGTATGCCTTAGCTTGCACCAGGACCTGAATGTATAAATCGACTGGACCCACACTGCCAATTCTCAATATGGAGTGCACCTTGGTCCACACCACAAAGGTGCCACACAAAATGCAAGTGTTTCTGACATAGTTGCCAAAGTTATACACAAAGATGGAAGGAGACACTCAAGATAGGTATGCTAAAGAAATCAATAAGCTGCCCCGTTGAGGCACCAATCCCTCCCAGGGGACTACCTAAGCTCTAAGTGTCCCTTCTCAATCTGGGACTTATCCTGGTTGATGCCACAGAGATGTTTGATCTTACATGTTGTCCACCATTCAGGCATTTATCTTGTCCTTGTGTACAACCATCTCGGCTGAGGTGGTTCACCCTGGCACTCCACAATGGATTCCATGTCAAAACACACAGAGCAGAAAAAAAGATGTTGATAGAGCACTAGTTCTACCATGTTTTTCTTATTGAATCCAAGCAATTTAGGTGTCTTCTAGAATAACAAATGTTTAACAGTGTGTGATAATCTATTCATAAAACCACCAAAACTTTTCTTTCATTACAAGAGTAACCGGTGCAAATTTTCCCAAGATGTTGAGGAAGCTGATTAGAAACTGACAGAATTGTGGATTTCGGGCAGAAAAGATTGGTAGGCAAATAGGTTAGTGGTTAGACATGGGCATATAGGGGGTATGGTTCAGTTAAGGGTTTGAAATGGCATCATTTAGTTCATCACTAAGGAAGGGGCCATTAGTTGGTGTAATGCATAATCTACCCCTCCCAATACCCCAGATAGCTGGTAAGCATGAAAATGCAGGTTCAAGTCTGAGGGCAAAAATTCCAAAGGTTAGAACCATACCCAATCTACCCCTCCCAAGACCCCAGATAGCTGGGACCAACATTGGGTAATGGCCTCTAGTTCACATCACTAAGGTGTATTTTAGTTTAGGCCCATTGCAAATATATTTCGCTAAGATAGCTGGGACCAACATCAGAAGTTATGAAGTACTACCTTATCTCTGTTTGCTTCAAAGAATAGTTGTTAAAATGAAGTTAGTTAAGTGATAGATAAAAGCCTGTTGGAGCCAGTCAAGGTGATAACACTTCCAGCTAACCAAGGAACTTCTGGAGAGGGGTATGCTGATGTTAGTAAAGATATCAGACCTGGAAAGATTTTTAGTTCTAATTAAATTTAGAAGGTTGTTAGAGATGAGGGTGGTACTTAACCTAGATTATTGGAGATTGAAGGAAAGGTTGAGTCTTGTGATGAGGGACCAATCAGAACTCTTGTATAGTTTTATTGCCAAATTAAAAGATATCATACTAGACCCAATTAGTGAGAATGGTTGAAGAAGAGAAAGGAAGGCAAGGTGCCAACCAGCGGGTTGGTATGGTCTCCTGCTGGTCATAGCGGAGACTTGGGATCGAATCCCGCCTGCACCTGGGTTGAGGGATGGGCTACCCCCCATTGTGTAGCCCTTCAAAAGAAATAAAAATAAAAAAAAAATAAAAAAATTTGCAGTGGTGAGATTTTCAAAAAAAAAAAAGAGGAACAAGGAAGATGGAGATTACAGTATTGTTGAAATGGACAACTGACCAGTTGATAGGAATATTGATCCAAACAAGATGATTGATACAGCTATTCAAGTCACTAAAAGCTTGGATTTGTTTTTATGAGGTTGAGATGAATTTGCAAGAAAAGTATTATTGGAATTGGAAAGAGAGATAAGGAGAAAAAGAGAATTAATAGGGGCAGATGCAAAGGAAGTTAAGGGGCGTATTGGTTTTATGAGATCATGTTTGGAGTTTGAAGATGAAAATGGTGCTAGATATTCTTCTTTTTCTTTTTTTGATTGTCAAATTGAATGATGATGCACTTGGAAGGAACTTGGAGAAGTGGGAAGCTTTTATTTGTGTTTCTTGTGGTTCTTTTTTTCCTTGATCTGGTTTTTGGATTAGGACTTTTTTCCTTGTTTTGCTAAAGTATCAGCTACTGCATTGACTGATCTCCTAGTCCATTTAAACCGGACTTCAAGCTCTCTTGTTAGTTTCATAATCTCCCTTACAGGTTGTCTAAGGGATCAGGCACCTAAGCTGTTTGTTTGCATCCAACCTATTACCAGTTTGGAATCTCCCTCCACTTCCAACTGCTGAAAACCCATCTGTTTAGCCAGTTTGAGCCCCTATAGGAGTGCCAGAACTTCTGCTCTAAGAGAGCCCCCCAATCCTATCAGGCCAGAATAAAAGTCCAGGACTTTTCCTCCCCCATATCTAAAGACACCCCCAATTCCAAATGGGCCTGGATTACCTACAAAGCTGCCATCAAAGTTTAGCTAACAGCCACAACGGGGCCGGCCAGTCCTCTTGAATAGCTAGAGGGGCAGGAGGAAGCTGCTACTGTGCTCCACCCTCTAATTAAGTCATCTACAGAGAAGTCCTTGAACAGGTCCAGCAATTTCAGCAATGTATAACCTTGATGGTGATCCTTTCTATGACTTCATGTGCTGATTTTTCTTTCCCTTGAAAGATTCTGTTATTTCTATCTTCTCACAATACCCAAACAACTGCTGCCCTCGTTGCTCTCCATATTACCCTTCATCTTTTCTTTGGCTGACAGAAAAGGCTAGATTCAAAAAGATCCACCACGCTTGTAGGAAGAACCCACTTGCACCCAAAGAGAGAGGAAAACCAGTCCCAAATAAGAGTAACAAAAGGACAAGAGATTAGTAGATGATTTACCATCTCACCACTCTTCAAGCAAAGGCTACAAACATGAGGGGATAAGAACCAATTCGGTCTTTTTTTTTAAGCAAGTCCAAAGTATTGATTTTTTGGAGAACCAATTCCCAACAAAAAGCCCTCACCTTTGGAGGTACAGGAGAGGTACAGGAGAGGTACACACTTCTTTTACAGGAAAAAGAGTAAACTAAATTGGAAGAGTGCACTAAAGCATTGAAGAAAGAAGAGCAAGAAAACAACCGGAGGACTCTTTAGACCAAATTCTATTATTAGGACAAGATTGGTCCAAAAACACTAAGTTTAGAAGAGAGAAAAGATCATCTTCCAACCCTATTTCTAACTCCCTCAACCCTCTCTTGACCCCTAGATCCCGCGACTCTCCATAAACACAAAATGTAGATATGACTTTAAATTTGTTCAAGGACAGGGAGTAGAAGGCTAAGAACCTATCCTTAAGAGGTTGGACCCCAACCCAAACGTCCTCCCGAAAAAGGACCTTATTACCTAAACAAGTGTCATACTTGATGAAATGAGAAAGACAGTAGGATACCAACAATGTCTTTCCACGAATAGGAGCGAGAAACCCTTGGGTTGAGACAAGCATCCCATCCATTAGTTGCCAATCCATGTATGCTTTCTATCACTCTATGCCACAAACCTTCTTGCTTCTTGAGAAACCTCCACAACCACTTACCTAAGAGTGTTGTGTTTCTTAAATGGACATTTTCAATCCCTAAACCTCCTTTGTCTTTTGTCCTAGAGACCACATCCCACTTCACTAGGTAATCCTTTTTTGACTCCCCAAGTTCCCTGAGGAAATATCTCATTACTTTTTCCAACTGATTTGCCACCTTAGCAGGCACTTTGAAGGTAGACAGGAAGTACACTGGCAAATTTGCTAGTGTTGACTTAATTAAAGTGATTCTACCTCCTAAAGAGATGTAGATCCTCTTCCACCATGCTAGTCTCTTTGTGAATATTTCCAAAACTAGGTGCTAGAAACTTTCTAACTTTGGATTTCCTCCTAGAGGTAAACCCAAGTACTTTGCAGGCTAATCATTCCACTCACAACCTAACAACCTAACCAAGGAAGACACCTCCTCATCTGATCTATTAATTCCAGCCACAACTTTTATTCCAATTCACTCTCAAATTAGAGACCTTTTTGAGACCTTCTACCAAGCATTTCAAATTGACCATCTCCTCAAGCTCCCCCTTACAAAAGAGAATTATATCATCTGCAAATTGTAAATGAGTGACCATTACTTCTTGCCTCCCTACTCTCCACCCATTAAAAAGATTTCTAGAGTCAGCTTTGCAGATCATATCGCTCAAAACATCCACTATTAAGGTAAAAAGGGAGAGAGAGAGAGAGAGAGAGAGAGGGTCTCCTTGTCTCAGACCTCTCTTTGTAGGTGAAAAATCCCTGGCTCCCCCATTCACCAAAGTAGAGTAATGGCATGAAGCCACACAACCTTTTACACATCTACACCACCTTTCTCCAAAACCTCTATTTCTCAAAACCTCCAGTAAAAAGTCTCAATCTACCAAGTCAACACACTCATTGTCAACACACTCATTGGCAATAAGGATTTGGTCTGTGATTTGTCTCCCAGACACAAAGGCTCCCTGGTTTGGAGAGATCAGATAAGGAAGTACCTTTTTAATTCTTGATGCTAACACCTTAGAGATTTCCTGTAGTTTTTTATTACACTAAAGATCTGAAAGCCATACAAAATATGAAAAGAATAAAAGATAAAACTTGTAAAAACCATTTTTAATGGCTGAAGATTTCAGTGGTTAATGGAAAAGTGCCAACAGGTAAGTTTGTAAGGCAAACCTTAATTAAGAACTCTCAAACAAAGAAAAAATAGAATTTTACATAAGCTTTTCTTTTATTTCATTTTACCACAACTTAGTCAACGTATAGATCAGAGAGTATCAGTGACTTACCTTTTCTTGATCCGGTGTATACATCTGCCTACCCTTTCTTTCCCACCTCAAATATGCTTGAATCTGTACAAGATCTTCAGGAACTGAAACATGTGGACTCATGTTTTTCTTTCTTGACAAAAGAAGGCGGAAGTTCTCACCATTATCTTTAAACCTTGAAATATAACAATGAAAGTTATTATTTCAATAAGATATGTCATTGGAATACCAAACGAGGCCTGGGGAATTTGAAAACCACTTACCACTTATTCTGTGACTCGTCAAGTATTAGAAACTCTATGCCTTGTATTTTGGGATCATCAATTTCCATTTTCAGGAAGGAGTCAGGACCAGACTATACAGGGCAAATAAGAAAAATTTTATACAAGGATTTAATAATTCAAAGAGAAAGTGCTGATTAAATGAAACCAAGTGGAAGGAATTTCTACCGACTATTATTGTATACATTACATAAATCCACTCATACACACACACAAAAACACACATAGAAACATATATAAAAGATACCATGTGTTTAAATGTATGTGTGTATGCATGCTTGTATTTATGTAAATGGATACAAGCATATGGATATACATGTGTCCATGGCACGTCATTTGATCCCTCAAGTTATCCCAGGTGGATCAGTGACCACCTTAAGATATGCGTTCTGATACATTTCTAGAAATGATATTTTATTAACATACAAATTTACCTTAACAAATGGAGTTCTAAGAGCCTTGTTCTTATACATTTTTGTTCCATCAGGCCAACGAGAGGGAAGTACCCAGTTCCTTGGAAAAGGGAAAAAAGATATAGGACATGAAAAGGGGATCAAATATTGGCATTTATAAGAAAAAAAAAAAGGTTTGACAGACACTATTAAACTTACTTTTGTCCATCACTAATTCCACCCCAGTGAAGAATCAAAGAGTTACTGCTATTTGTAACTTGAAAATCTATTCGGAAACGAGACCCTTGAGTGGGAGAGCTGACGTCAATCTGGAAGGATTTAGGAATGAAGCTTTTATTACTAACATGGTCAGAATCGGTATGAGTCAAATTAATTATGCAATGAGACATAAAATACCTTTAATTCAGAACTTCCATCAAGATTGAATTTTCCCTTGATCTGCTGCAAGACCCAAAAAAAAACCATAAAAATACATATATTGCAAATCCTCCCAAGTTGCTCTCTCACATTTGTAGGATTTTTGCTTTTACCATTTATTTAGGACATTAGGCATGGACCAAGCTGCAAGTTATTTTCATAAGAAAGATATTCTCTATGTCATAGACTCAGGACCATATTTTAATTTTTAATTATTACAGCACCACATATGGTGCATCCTTGTCAGCCAAGAAGTGGTCCAAGCCTAAGATACTGTTAAGGCTGGGGATTGAGGACAAAAAAACCAACATAGAGATTGGTAATATATATATATATATATATATATATATATATATATATATATGTTTTACTACATATTTGAGACTAAAACCACTCTGTAAGCCTAAATTAAAAGACAGAGGCAAGTTGAAGAAGTAAAAGATTATGATTGTTGTAGTAAAGTGCTTTATGGCTGACCCCATATAGTTGGGAAAAAGACATGGATGATGGTGATGATAGTAAAGTGATTCATGTTCCTCTATGAAAGAACAAGCAAAAAGAGATTTCTTGATAGCCACTCCAAAATACTACAAATTTGAGATTAATATAGCTCTACATTTCTGAATTAAATGGCAAGGAAATGATAATTACTTTTAACCACACTGGAGATACTATACGTATTTGAGAATAATATCCACTTGGTTAAAGATAGAAAAAGAAAAAGATTGTGCCACAATAAAGTGCTCTATGTTCCTTATTTGAGAGCAAGCAAAACAAAAATCTTTGATAATCACACAAGAGATACTACACATTTGACATACCAAGTCCAATGCCACATGTTCCTTGGTTCCTATACCCATTTTCCAAGCCAAACTTCGATGTTAAACTCATTAATAGAGATCCCACCACCTGACTTACAAACTCTCTCAATTTATTATCATCTATCTAAATCAACTTGCCCAAATATTTCATCTAAAGATAAATAGACTAAATTCGGCCACTCTCTTTATTCAATGTATACCTATAAAGAATACAGCCATGGGAAAACTGAATTGGGTTGAAGCCATGGAGGTTCCTGGTGTACAGCTACAAACAGTGATACTTATACTATGCATTACAACTGGGAGCCAATAACAAGCATAGAAACTTAATGCAGCTGGTGGAAAAATGCACATATCAATTCATATGTTTAGAAAGCTTTTAAATCTTTGATATCTTAGTTTAAATGTTTCAGCATATCATATATTCAACTCTTTTAATGAAGTAAGGTAGACCATACATTCAAAATCTTGTCTGAATGATTTTATATAAATGTAATTAAACACGTCAGTTTTATCATAAACTATATACACTAATCATATCAATTGGTTTTACCTAGGAGTTGGCTTTTAAGGATTCCTTTTTGGCAAAGGCCTTGGCCTTGTCGAGGGATTTGTCTTTATCAAGCAAAAATCATGTGAACTAACATTTTCCAGAGGCATGCTTAAAGGAAAGCAACAACTGAATAAAATTCTAGCGATCCTTATTAAATCAACATGGAAGCAATAGAACACTCAATCTCAAAGAATCATCCCAACTCTTTGGACTCTGCTACATGAATCCTGTTTCATTATTCCAGTGTATAAAAGGTCATATCTTCAGTTAAATTTTGGGCCCTCAGATTTGTTTTCACCATAAAATGGCAGTAATAGATCACTGAATGAATTTATAATTATGTGGCATAACCAAAGATTTAAATTTTGTTAGAAGATTGAAAATACCTGGCTTTTTCTACCACTTGAGAGAAATCGAAACAATATATGTTTCACAAAATTAATTTTGAACTGGTTAACTCAATGTCTGGAACTGAATTTTAAATCCTTGGGCATGACAGAAGCACCTAAATACACAATCATAGGTAAGAAAGAATATTCAATCTATAACCTATAGCAGCTTTATAACTGGCATTTTACCTTTTCTCCAAGAAATCTATTTTTCTGTTGGCACGCAATTCTTAGGTAAACTATGATTCAATTTAATGAGCATAGAATGTCTCCGAATCTCCATATGAATTATGAAACACAGGTGTAGCCCGTAAACTAGTTTGTTTAGAAATTTCTAATCCATGAGGATTCTCGCCGAAGTTAGAAGAAACTAAATTCAGTCATTGTCACCTATGCATATAAGAGAACGATAGAACCACAGTAACAAGACAACCCAATAAAGGTCATGTTTCAAACAGCAATCAAGTCTGAATAACATATCAACATACTACTCCGTGTTACACATGAAAACAGTCATAAACATCTTGACAATATGAAAGGGAAGTTACCTCGGAAGCAGGATCTGTAGTTAATACCGCACGAGTAACCATGCTGCGCTTTTCTTTGATTACTATTGATTTTGTCCTGCTGAGACTATTCTCACGGAACTTAGTTGAAAGGCGTTTCCGTATTTGTAGTGCCTTTTGGCTCACAGACAAGGCTTGGAACAAAGAATTTGCAGAGATTCCATAACAAACAGATTTACTTTGATGTTCTAGTGTAATAGGATGGCAGAGATATTGGTTGAGTAAGCCTTGGCCTATTGTATTGCTCATCTTCCTTGATTAAATACTGCTAAATTCTGAATGAATTCAAGAATCAGAGTGCATTAAAAGAAACCAACTGTTATAAGTAGCAAAAAGATGTTGAAAGACTTGAAAGTTGAGAGAAGAACATCTTCAGATGAAAAATAGGTGCAAATCCTAGGCTGGAAAAGGCATTTAGAGAGTAAAAGCTCAGCAGTTCGAGTGAAATAAATAGTGTTGTTTGTAGTTCTCCATAAACTTCACGTTTAATTCAATATGACAAATTCAAGTTCTGTTTAAAAATTATAAGGTATCGTTTAAATTCCAGGCTCAAAGTTCAAAAGAATCTAAGGAGAGGAATCAGTCTAAGAACAGAACTGACTGAATTCTTCACAGGTGATTGAAATCAAATGAATGCAACTACCTCGATTCAAGCTTCTGAATTCGGACAATTTAACACTTGTCGACGCTTTTCAGATGTTCTGCCAAATCCAGCTTTCAGAAGCTGAGGATAAAAAAGATCTGAAGCTTGAAGAAGCTCGCGCTGCAGATCTGGCTATTGCTTCGATCTTCCTTACCTGATCAATCAATACACGAAAATCGGAAGCCGAGGACGAGATCATGGCGCTTTATATCCATTACCGCGACACGTGGCTCATTTTGATTCTCTTTAATGGATGTGGCTCATTTTTTATTTTGCAGCTATCGGCCTCGAGATTCGAGAAGCTGGTCACGGGAAATGAAAATGCAATGACACATCACACAGCTTTGTGTGAGTTCCCACCTCTATTGTCAGATTGGAATCTACATGACCATCCCATAAAGATCTGACGCTTAAAACTTAGTTCTAGTACAATAAGATTAATGAGGTAACAGGTTAACAAATCACATCTGAGTAAAGAAATCTTGGCACGGGGTCCATGAACATATCAGGAACAGGAATTAGGATATTTAAAACGTACTTACATAATTACCCCTATTTTACTAAGAATTATCATATCCAGTCCTTCATTGATATTTGCGAGATTTTTTATTAATTATTTGTACTGTTTGTCAGGGACTCAGGGTCGCAATCGAGAGTTGCCGAGTCGGCGGATCGAACCAAACATTCCAACGTGCCACATGTTGTGAACATCCTTCGCCAGCAAAATAGGAAGAGAATTTTGACCAGCGGGAGCTTCCTTAATTTTCTCACAAGCCACAAGCAATATTATGGTCTATATTTGGTTTATGAGAAAACTAATAAAAGGGAAAAGATGCTCACTTGTTCTATAAAATTGCTCAAGAATTTTCCTACGACTACAACTTATTTTCTAAACAAACAAACACATCTTATAGGGTTTTCCTATGTGCTAGCATTAGAACAATGTACCTTAAATCATGTTCGGTTTCATTGGATGATGGTTTAATCAACCCAACTTTAGGCTGCGTTATGTTTTACACTTAATCAGACAAATTGATAGTTGGTTTTTTGAAAATAGTTACAAGTGGAAGAATATAAAATTTTGCATTTAGTTTTTTCATCGATTATCAATATAAAATTTTAGAGTTGAACAAGGTTTAAAATATCGATAAATCCGATACATCACTATGGGCGTATTAGGCGAATCAATCTTTTTGGTGATTTTTTTTTTGCCAATTAGTTCAAGAGAGTCGATTTAGGTCTTCGCCACACACTAAATTGGCCAGACCACTGATACACTCACTGTAGGGGCGTACCGGTGGGGTGTCATAATGATACGCATCAGTTAATACTGGCTAATACGTGTCGATACTTTGAATCTTGAAGTTAATGAGGCTTTACATCGATTATTAACGTAAAAATACACTCCATCCAAACGCATGCAAAACTAAACCGGAGTATAATTTTACATTGATAATAATTATACCATTTCTAAATGCATATAAAATCAAACCGATGTATAATTTACATCGATTCTTAATTTATATCCCATCCAAATGCAACCTTAATTTCAGCCATTAAGGACCCTATAACCACTTAAAATAATTATTCATTAAAAAAATAGAATAAGTCAAATTCAGCTATTCCAGCTGTAATCAAATAACTCCTTAACAATAAATTCAATAAGAAGCTAATTAGTAGGAGAATGGAAATAGAAATTACAAAAAAAAACATGAAAAAAATCATTTCTATGCCCTTCTTATTATAGTATTTTATATTTTTATTATAGAAAAATTTAGTCCTGACTCGTACGATATACAAAAATCTTATTTCAACCCCAACTGATAATTTATAACCTTCACAAAAATTAAAAGTAATTAGAGGGGTTTAGGCCTTGCAATTGAGATATTTTAATACTATCATATCATACAGTGTTAATGCTTGATTACTCGAATATTTTAATCTTTTATCGAATCAATGAATTAAATCACTTAACGAAGTGATGTGCTGTTTTTGGAAATAACGTGGCTTTGAATTGGATGTATTACAATTATACAAGGCACAAGTGTAAGCACAGGGAAAGAGGAAAGGGATGTTTGAAAATGTTTAGAAAGGAGTCACGAGCTAAAATACAAAAAAAAAAAGCCGTGTTGGTTTGTTTGGCGGCGACTCAAAAGAGATAGCTACATGCAGATATCATTTAATTTTATTTATTAACCCACCGCTGAAGCGGTCCCTATTCAAACTTTAATGCAGAAGATTTTATGGAGGTTCTTTTTTCGGATTTTCAGAATTCTATTCAAAATTTAATGCAGAAGATTTTATGGAGTCTTCTTTTTTCGGATTTTGAGAATTGTGAAGTTGGTGAATGGGATTTTGATTTTCATTAATTATAAATTTTATATTTTTTTAAATTTATGTAGGGAATAGAGAAAGTTTATTTTTCTAAGTATTATTTACTTTGGTAAGTAGTATTTATCTTCTACATGGATAAATAACTTTCTTACATAAGGGGAAGGTTACCAATACTTGAACAAAACAAAAATACTTTTTTAATAATAAATTTTTATAATTAAAATGGTCATTACCTTACTCGGATAAATATTTTTTAGAAAAAAATTTACCTAAATAACTACATTTACTTGAATAAATAACTCATCAAAAAGCGAGGAAAACCAATAAATTCTAACTCTAACGCACTTGTTTGATTGAGTGCCAATTTGAGTCTGGATGGACTGAAATATCATTGACGTTTGTAGCTGACGGGATTGAAATTGAATCGGTCTGATGTGATGAGATGAGCCAACGGATAAAATATAGTGTTGTTCTGGGCCTTCTGTGTTGTTGCTGCATCGTTCCTGCCTTTTTCCTCCGGATAGCTTATGTCTGGAAGCCCAGCAAAAGACAGAGTTGTGGGCTGGGGTATGGCCCACCTAGACAATCCATGTGATGGGAGTGCTTCGACTGGGCCCATGTTTTTTTCAAGTATCACCTACTATGCCCACTTTGAAACCAACTTGTTTACTCAAAGAATATGATGAAACTAGAAGCTACGCCTTTGCCTATCGGCCGTGGAAAGGAACAATGTGATTACTCTCAGCCGCTCACGAGTCACGCTGCTGCTCTAGCGAAAAACGTTATAACTCGTAGAATAAGCTTGTCGGTTATGGAATGGCAATCGGAAAGCTTATCACCTTATAAGGTATTAAGGATGCTTGCTCTTTCAATGCAATCGCTGTTACGTGACTTACGTCAAGGATTATATTAACTCGTTCGAGACAACCTGGGAAATTAAAGAAGTTACTGAAGGTTCACCATTAAACATACCTGTGCACATACGGATGAATTGGGATTTGTCATCTCAAGATTTTCCCGTTAATCAAAGACGAAGCCCAAATAAAAGTAATATATTTAAAAAAATTTCAAAAATAGGTTAATCTTTTAAAAATAATATCAATAAAAGACAAAAAAACATTGTTCGTCTTCTTTTTCTTGTCATTTGTTCACCAGAGCTGCCATCCGTCGTCACCTCCGTCTCTAGCAACGTTGCCAGATGTGGTGGCGGCAGTGCTGATGGTTTCTCTGTCCAACGCTGCCACCTCCGCCTCCGCCTCCAACAATGTTGTCGGGGATGGGTGGAAACAAAGGTGGCGGCAGCGGCAGGCAGAGGAATGACCACCAGCGCTACCGTCGCCACCTCTGCCTTCGGCAATCCGGAGGCAGAGACAGAGGTGGGCGGCAGCGGCCGACGGTGGTGGGCAGCAGCAGATGGCGATTCTGGTGAACAAATGGTAAGAAGAAGATGATGAACAATATTTTCCCCTTTATTGATATTATTTTTAAAAAGTTAACTTATTTTTTATTTTTTTTAAATATATTACTTTTATGTTGCCCTTATATGCTAGAAACCATAAAAAGAACAACCCAAATATTGATTCGGCTTCATCTAGTTCATCATATCATCATTGTTATTTACGGGGCCGCAACGTACCGTGAAGTGGGTCTGATCGTCTGTCTGAGGATATTTTTTTTTTAGAGGAAAATCTTAAGGCTACGTTTAGAAATTATGCAAATAGAGTGTAAATCTCAGTTAAGGATAAATTTGTACTTTAGTTTATTTTTACCTATGTTTGGTAATATTACATTTTTGCAGTGATAAATGATAGAGTAATGCATATTTACATTGATAATAAGATGTAAAAGTACATCAATAAAAGAGAAGTAAATTTACATTCAAGTGGGCTTTTGATAAAAAAAAGAAGCATATGTATTATTAGATTTTGTATTTGCATCTATTACAGCTAAAAATTTGTTTGGTAAGAAGGTAAATTTGTCAATACAAAACTAACCCAACTTTGCAATTTTTATGAACCGCTTTACATTACACATTTGCATTGTTTCCAAACACAACCTAAATGAAATTGATTATCCAAATTGGTATTTGACATTCAATATAATTGAATCAAATTCGGATAATCTGGTCATTTCGAACCAAACCAATTTGATGTTTTTCTCGATAGCAAACATTGTAACTGGTAAGTAATCAGTCGAATTCCTCTCACCCTGTTTGATAGTGGGATTTGATCCCAAATCTCTCCTACAACCAGGGACCTAGGAATGGTAATGGAAGGGATTTGGTCAGGAATTATATTCCCCGTCTCCAATTCTGACTTTGAAATAAGTCCTCGCTTTTGATCCTAACCCTTTTTTTTTTGAAAAGGTAAAATAATATTTATTGAGAATGAAATACACATTGGAGGCTGAGATCTGTCCCAAAATAGGCTGACTGATCTAAACAACAGTTGCACAAGCCATCAAAACAAGGAAAAAAAATACATCTGATACATTACAGTTTCTAAAATATGTCGTCACACACAACCAATAAATCAATTTGCCCACTAACTTCTAAGTTAGGTCCTCCAGACTTAGAAACTAGTTGTTGAACACCCTTCTATTCCTCTCGGTCCAGATACACCACATTTACAACACTTGGAATAATTTTCCATAAAGTCTTCTTTTTCTTTCTCCAGCCCACAATATGCTAGTAGCATAACAGCTCTTTTATCGACCTCAGCATCACCCAACAAACCTTCAAGGACTTGAGGAGGTGGTTCCACAACTGAGCCGAGAACAAGTAGTGTAAACATAAAAGATCAGTAGATTCAGCACTGCACCCATATAAGCTGCAAGACTAGTCCAAAATCTGAATTCCCCTGCGTACAAGGTTCTCCTTGGAAAGGCATTTGTTAAGAGCCATAGTCCAAACAAGGAAACTGGATTTAGTTGGACTGATAGGATTCCAACTTGCTGAACTGGGAAATTAGGAACACTCCTCTTACCAATCCTAGCCACCAAAGATTTAACAGAGAATATCCCGTCAGGATTCCACATCCAATGCCATTTATCCTCCGTACTAAAGTCCATCTCTTGATGTTGTAGACAGGTCAAAAGATTCATTGCCTCAGCCACCTCCCAATCAAAGAGATTTCTACGGAAAGTGGGAGTCCAAAGAACAGAATCACCAGATATACTATACCACTCAGCAACCGAAGCCTCTTGATCTGAAGCATACTGGAAGATGAGGGGGAAGGATTCAACAAGAGGAACATCCGAGCACCAAGGGTCCTTCTAGAATTTGATCCTATTACCATTACCAGCCCTAACTGAGATCCCCCTAGACAACTCTAGAAAATGCTTCATTATCCCCTTCCACAAAGAGTTACCCCAGTTAGGAGGGGGTCCCCAGATCTCCCATTTCCCAGCTCACACCATATTTGCTAGCTATGAGAGATCTCCACCAAGCATCAGATTCTACAGCAAATCTCCAAATCCATTTACATAGGAGAGTAGAGTTAAAATGTTTCAGTTTCCTTATACCTAACCCCCCTTTCAGATTTGGGAAGACAGACTTGTTCTCAACTTAGTGCACTTTTTTCTCCTCCTCCCAGCCTCTCCCAAGGAAATTCCGTTGAAGCTTTTCAATCTGATTTGCCACCTTTAGGAATAGAGAAAAGAGATAGGAAGTAAGTAGGAAAATTGGAGAGAGTACTCAATTAGAGACACCCCCCCCAAAAAAAAAGAAAGGTATTTAGCCTTCCAAGAAGCCAACTTCCTTTCCAATCTCTCAATAACTGGGTCACAAATAGTTGAGGAACCACTATTCACCCCAAGCGGGAGTCCCAAATATTTGACCGGGAGAGTTTCAATTTGACAAGCCAGAATACCAGCACACTTAGCGAAATTGGAAACAAGTCCAACTAAGATAATTTGGCTCTTATTCCAGTTAACTTTCAAGCATATAATCACTTCAAACCAAGAGAGAATCCCAAGAATTAGCTCCACCTGAGAGGGGGAAGCATCCACAAAACATACTGTATCATCTGCAAATTGAAGAATGTTCACCTTCTCTCCCCCCGGCACCATTGAAAAACATTCCCAATCCCCTGACTCAGCAGCCTTCTTGCAAAAAAGAGTAAGGATCTCCATTACACATAGAAATAACAGAGGAGATAGAGGGTCTCCCTGCCTAAGACCCCTGGAACTATCAAAGAAACTTGCAGACTATCTGTTTACCAAGACTGAGAACTTTGGGGAAGTGATACATACTTTCATCCAACTCCTTCATTTCTATCCAAAATTCATCTGAAGAAGCACAAGGTCTACATATCTCCAATTAACATGATCGTATGCTTTTCAATATCCAGTTTATAAATCAAACCTAGAGAGTCTTCTTTTTTCCTAGAATGAATGAGCTCATCGGTAATAAGAACTGAATCTAGCATCTGTCTACCTGGAATAAAAGCACTTTGGTTATTTGAGATAACTCTACCAAGAACTGCTTTCAATCTTTTTGCAAGAACTTTAGATAGGATTTTGTAGAAGCTATGCAACAGACTAATTGGCCTAAAATCCTTAATATTCACAACATCTTCAATCTTTGGAATATGTGTTATAAAGGAAGTGTTCAGACTTCTCTGCAATGAACCCCTCTCAAAAAAGTCCTGGAAAACATTCAATATATCCTGTCTCACCACGTCCCAGCATTTAATGTAAAAGAGATTAGAGATTTGAAAGACCATCGGGCCCTGGAGACTTTTAATCAGCCAACAACTTGATAGCTTCTTTAATTTCCTCCTAAAAAAAAGGTTTCTCAATGAAAGAAGACTGCTCATCAGTCAGCTTGTTAAAAGAAAGAGATCTTGGAAAAGGTATGAATGCCCAAGATTCCTTATACAACTTCTTGTAAAAGCTAGTTGCCACTAGCTTCATATCAGACTCAATGAAAATAATGTTTATCCATATCCCCCTCTTTAAGCCACGCCACTTTGTATAAGGAATAAGACCTAATTTCTTCTGCCACTACCAATTTGTCAAACTTCAACTTAGCCTGAAATCTTTTTAATATGAGCTCCTCAGTAATAGGACCTAATTCTTTATCTGTGTCAAACTCCTTTATGGTACTCATTAGAGCCTTCTTCTCAGTATCTAGATTCAAACTTTTCTCCACTTTCCAAATCTTTAACTTTGCTTTAATGGCTCCCAATTTCTTTGCTAAAATGAATGAACTGGTACCTCCCACCTGCATATCCTCCCAAATGGACTTCAACAACGAAACTATAGAGTCATCCTCAAACCAAGCATTCTCTAATTTGAGCGGAACTTTTGTTCTCTCTCTAACACCACAAACCAGTTGAATGGGAATATGGTCTGACAATGGCCTTGGAAGGGCAATCTGCTTAAACTCGGGAAAAATATCCTCCTAGTTAGAACCAGAAACCTATCTAGCCTCACTAGGGTAGGAAGGTCTTGATTGTTGGTCCAAGTATACCTATTGCCATGAAGGGGAAAATCTTGAAGCTCAAATCTGTTGATAAAATCAGCAAATTGCTTCATTTCCCTTGATCTTCTTCCCCCCAAGCTTCTCTCCTCCCCAGAAAGAGTGACATTAAAGTCCCCATCAATAACCCACGGGCAATCCAGGCTTCCCCTAGCCACTGCCAGCTCCTCCCAAAACTCCTCCCTCCGACTTCAGTCATTAGGACCATACACATTAGTAATCTGACACACATTGCCATCTACAAGTTTCAAGACAAGAGAAATTGAAAAAAGTCCAATCTGATGAGAGATCAAGCTGCAAACAGTTGGGTCCCACATACTCAGTAACCCCCTGCACTACCAGCTGCCGACTTCGACCTCCACCTAACCTCCCCCTCCCCCCAGATACTCCTAACCGCTCCGACCTCCACAGATTCCAATTTAGTTTCTTGAATCAATACCACTTTTGAACCTGAACTTTTCAGAGAGTCACAAACTACCAGGCTCCTTCTCCCCAACCCCAGCCCCCTAACATTCCAAGATAATATCTTAAGCTCCATAACAAACTAGGAACAACATAACACTTGGCACTTAAGCCTTTCTCCCCCCGCCCTCACTCCTACCAACTTTATCATTAAGGTTCCAAGTCAAGCGTAACAATTCTTTACTTTTTTTAGATTTATTGCCCCCCTTCTTTACTACAGCTTTCCCCTAGCCATACTCATTCTTTTCTCTAACCCCTTCAAGTACTTAATTGTTTCCTCTTCCAAGCCTTCTAGCGAGATCCCTAGAAACCTTACCAATCCCATCAACTCAGAAGAAACCCATGACGAATCAGAAACAATTTCAAACTGCTCCTCTACCTGTTTCAACTGATCCACTAACAGATTGTTATTCTTCTGAGACTGCCCAACTGTGACAGCAAACCTATCCATAACACAGAGTTTGCTACCTCCCACCTATGGCCCAACACCCTCAAGAATACCTTCACCACCTGCAATTTGAGAATCTGCAGCCACCATCACTATCGGATCCACCTCCATCAACTCCTCTTCCTCTCTTAGCACTGCTAGTTGGTTGGACTTTAGTTGAGTCTCGCCTGCCAAAGCAGACGCTTGGGAAGGCCAAGATTTCACAACCCTAGCATTGGGATCTGAAACTCCCTCTCCTCCCATCTTCTCCCTACCAACAGTAGTCCCCTTTCATTCCTGAGAATCCTGAGCCTCCCCATAACCCACACCCTGAAGATCCTCTCCCTCACGGTCCTCTTTCATTCTTTCTCTCTCCCAACTCTCCGAAATGAAAGAACAGAGGAAACCCATTTCTCATCTTCGTTTTCTTCTCTTCTCCGTCTTCAATCTCGCCTCTATAGCTGTCGCTGACGATGCTGTGATCATGAGAAATTGCAATGCTTGATAGCCCAACAACAGATGTCTGCCCATATCACCGAGAAGATCACCCAACTTCAAGCTCTTAGAAAGCTTAGCCAGCATGACAACGTTATCACAGGGGTGAGAGGGGTTGTATCTAGAATATGCTCCATTGCCTAGCCTGGATTTCAGGGATCTTATCCTTGAGTCGAGTTTCAATTCCCATCCGTGCGCGCTTTCATCTAGAAATCAGTTGCAGCTTCTGTAAGTCCTAGCTTGAGAACGATTCCTCCACAAAACGATTCTACAAGTCCTCGTTTGACAACAAGTCATCATACTGTCAAAAACCCCATGTACATTGCGTTTACGGAACCTGATGTAATCGTTTCTGGTCACATACCAATTTTTTGTGTTGTATAAATTTTTTTGGCTAAGTACCTCGTTATTTGACCTGATGGTGACATGCCTTGGTGATCAGCTACTTGGTGGCGAATTCCCTAGTGGAAAACTACCTGGTGGAGAGCTACTTGGTGACGAACTGCTTGGTGGCAAACTCCCTGGTAGAGAACTACCTGGTGGCGAACTACTTGGGGGAGAACTGTCTGGTGGCGAACTGCCTGGTGGCAAACTGCCTGGGGGAGAACTACCTGGTGGACTCGTCATTTGACCTGCTCCTAGGCGGCTTGCAACTCAGATGATGGTGGAGCTCCTTGGTGCAGCGCAACCCGACTGCCCTCTGCATGCGGTGATTTCCTCTCCTTTGTAGGCGGCGGGAGCTGAGGGACCTGCGAGAACTGAATCAGAGGACCCAGAGGTATTTTCCCAATGGGGACTCTCCGACGCCTAAGTTAGCATTCTGATTACAGAGAGCTTAGAGAGAAATGAGAGAACTAGAGAGTCGGGGTTACCATCCTTTTTCCCTCCCTTTGGCTTTGGGGGTTGGAGTCCTTATATAGTGGTGTCCTCGCAGGTTAGGTGGGTGAAAAGCCTTCAAACAGTAAGACTCATCATATCCCGTCAGAACCGTGGTACAGTGGTGAACTCCTCGAGGTTGTCAGGCTGGCGTTTGTGTCAGGCGGCCAGGTCGGCGCCTGGGCCAGGTTGTCAGGTCGGCGGGTCGGTGTATGGGCCAGGTTGTCAGGCAGGAGATATTCCTGCACTACGCCAAACTACTCTTCGGTATTGAGCTACCCTACAAGTGGCGAGCTGCCCGGGGGAGCTATGTCGAGCCCCTTGGGCTATGCCGAGCTGCATGTGGCGAGCTTTGCCTGGCTCCTTAGTGGCGAGCTCCTTGGAGAGCTGCCTAGCTCCTTGGTGAGCTCTTTGGTGAGCTACCGAGCTCCTTGGCGAGCTCCTTGGTGAGCTACCAAGCTCGTGGGGTATGCCGTTATGGTTCATCGGTGGGCGTCTTATGGGTTGCCAGGTTGTCCAGGTTGGATCATGTGTCAGGCCGATCCGGCCAGGTCGCGCAAGCTGTGCCAGGTCACACGTAGGCCGCGCCAGGCAGCATGCAGGCCACCCGTAGGCAGCGTGCAAGTCACGCCAGGCTAGCCAGACCGGTGCCCAGGTGGGACACCAACTTGGTAAGTTGTTGCCTGGGTGTTTGCCTAGTTGTCACGAGGTGTCACGTATCGCAATTTCACTAGAGGGCCAAATCTACCCTCATCAATTGCCCCCCACTTCTGAGCTGAGAGTAACTCAGCGAAGGGAGTAGATTTCTTTTGGCCCGTAAGTCGATGAGCTAGTAAGTGCTGATCCAATTCCTTAGGCTTCGGGAGCTGCCTGTATGTGGCGAGCTGCCAGTAAGGCGAGGGGGTCTCCACCAGTTCAGTAGTGTAGCCCTTAAGCTCTGGGGCAACTTATAGTTCACTTTTGCTGATTTTGCTCCTGTTGAGGAAGCGACTGGATATTTAGAAATTTTGTGGCCCATAGGCTTTGGGAGTGACTCGTAGTCTACTCTTTTTTTACTTTTGCTCGTGCCAGAGAGGCGACCACTTTGCCTGTGCCAGAGAGGCGACCGGGTCTTAAGTAGTAATGTGGCCCATAGGCTTTGGAAGTGATTCGTAGTCTACTCTTTTTTGACTTTGCCCGTGCCGGAGAGGCAACAAGATCTTAAGCAGTAATGTGGCCCATAGGCTTTGGGAGTGACTCATAGTCTACTCTTTTTTGACTTTGCCCATGTTGGAGAGGCGACCGGGTCTTAAGTAGTAATGTGGCCCATAGGCTTTGCCTGTGAGGTGTCGAGCTATGATTGTGTTGCATCAGCTTCGTAATGCCGGTCACCCACTCCTACAAGAAGCTACTAGGAGCTCGACTTTCGGAGGCAGCACTACTAACTTTAGGTCGCCAACTCACACGGGAGCCTTGGAAGGCTCGACCGGTAAGGGCGTCTATGTAGTCTGTTGGCCGCCAACTCTCGCGAAAGCCACAAAGAACTCATCTTTGTAGGGGGACCTTGCGGAGAGGACTGATGAGGCATTATCTGAATTAAAACTAAGGTTGGTAGAGCTACTTAGTCTGTTAGCTCTCTGCATAGTCTTTGAGTTCATAAAAAATGTAAACTATAAAGCGATAGCTTCAATTTCTAAAAAGTGAGGACTTAGCTTTTGTAAGATGAGAACTTAGCTTTTGTAGGATGAGAACTTAGCTTTTTGTAGTGTGTTCCCACAAACGGCGCCAATTGATGTAATCGTTTCTGGTCATGTACCAATTTTTTGTGATGCATAAATTTTTTTGGCTAAGTACCTCGTTATTTGACCCGGTGGTGATGTGCCTTGGTGATGAGCTACTTGGTGGCGAACTCCCTGGTGGAGAACTACCTGGTGGCGAGCTCCCTGGTGGAGAGCTACTTGGTGGCGAACTCCCTGGTGGAGAACTGCCTGGTGGCACTCCCTGGTGGCGAACTGCCTGGGGGAGAACTACCTGGTGGCAAACTTCCTAGTGGCGAACTGCCCGGTGGTGAACTGCCTGGTGGCGAACTGCCTGGTGGACTCGTCATTTGACCTGCTCGTAGACGGCCTGCAACTCAGAGGATGGTGGAGCTCCCTGGTGTAGCGCAACCCGACTGCCCTCTGCATGAGGTGATTTCCTCTCCTTTGTAGGCGACGGGAGCTGAGGGACCTGTGAGAACTGAATCAGAGGACCTGGGGGTATTTTCCCGGTGGGGACTCTCCGAGCCTAAGTTAGCATTCTGATTACAGAGAGCTTGGAGAGAAATGAGAGAACTAGAGAGCAGGGGTTACCATCCTTTTTTCCCTCCCTTTGGCTTTGGGAGTCGGAGTCCTTATATAGTGGTGTCCTCGCGGGTTAGGTGGGTGAAAAGCCTTCAAACGGTAAGACTCATCATATCCCGTCAGAACTGGGGTACGGTGGTGAACTCCTCGAGGTTGTTAGGTTGGCGCTTGTGTCAGGCAGCCAGGTCGGCGCCTGGGCCAGGTTGTCAGGTCGGCGCCTGTGTTAGTCGGTGGGTCGGTGTCTGGGCCAGGTTGTCAGGTCGGCACCTGTGTCAGTCGGCGGGTTGGTGTCTGGGTCAGGTTGTCAGGTCGGTGCCTGTGTTAGTCGGCGGGTCAGTGTCTGGGCCAGGTTGTCAGGCAGGAGATCTTCCTGCGATACGCCAAACTACTCTTCTGTATCGAGCTACCCTACAAGTGGCGAGCTGCCCAAGGGAGCTATGCCGAGCTGCTTGTGGCGAGCTTTGCCAAGTTGCCTGGCTCCTTAGTGGCGAGCTCCTTGGAGAGCTGCCTAGCTCCTTGGCGAGTTCTTTGGTGAGCTACCGAGCTCGCGGGGTATGCCGTTATGGTTCATCAGTGGGCGTCTTATAGATTGCCAGGTCGGCCAGGTCACGCAGGCCGCGCCAGGCCAGCCAGACCGGTGCCCGAGTGGGACACCAACTTGATAAGTTGTTGCCTGAGTATTTGCCTAGTTGTCACGAGATACTACATGTCGCAATTTCACTGGAGGGCCAAATTTGCCCTCATCAGAACCCACTGCAGACCGGCAGCCAGAGAGCGAGCTTTCCTCTGAAGACCTGAGGCTCGTTGTAGCCTGTACCACCGAAACCGGGATTGGATAATTCTTCAATTTTACGTTCGGTTCTTTCAATCTATCTATTCCCTTTAACGCTTTCTCTTTTTCTTTTATTTTTTTTCCTTTTTTGCTTCTCTTTATTTTGTTTGTTGTAGGTTGAACTAAAGCCAATGGCTGCCTGTAATTCCTCCTCCAAAGGAAAATCTTTGTCATCTCAGAAGAAGAAGCACGTTAACCCTTCCTCCGAGGTCTTCTATTGCTCTCTTTCTCTTTCGTTACGTGTGTTGTCTACTTGTTAAAATATTTTTTCATTTGCCCGTATTTGGCTTCTGAAGTATGAACTGGGTCTGAGATTCCGATATAGGTTATTTGTTATTTTCAATATTTTCAAACATAACCCTAACCCAAATCTCAACCTGACCCAAACAACCCAACTTTTTAAATTGGATTCGGGCTAACCCAGCCTTAGTTGCACCCTGGTATAATACCGAAATTAAAAAACAACAAGGTGTGATTCACAGTCCTTTTATCATGGTTATCAAAAACGAACCAGACGGTCAAACTGAAAAAATTAGGAATCAGTCACCTGACCAGCTCCGTTTTACCCTGGAACCGTTTCTTAGCCAAAAACCATTGATTTAGTCAACAAGTCGCTGTCTCAGGAGGACAAACCATTCAAACCATTTGAACTGTAAAACAGTTTTTAACCGTTTTTTTATTATTTTTATCAGAATAAGCCATCCATTCAGTTCAAACACTCGGATCCTTTGACCCGAGAATCAGACCTCTGAACCGTTTGTTTTCCGGTTCAGTTTTAAAAACCTTACTTCTTTATTTTCATTCATATTAATATAACAATTGTGGACGGGTACTTTCTTTCAAAATCCACATGCAAATTACATATGTGGTGTTGCATATTTACAGAATAACAATTGCATATTACATTCAGGGTAACATTAAGAAAAACCTATTTACAGAATTTCAATAATTGTTGGCTTGCCTTAAAGGATGATCCTAAATAATAGGATACCAAAACAAACGCTATTCCAAATATGTAAAATGCGATATTTTGCTGGTTGCACCATTCACACAATTTCACGTGACAAAAGAATCTCCATGTGGTCCCCGGTTAGGATGAGGATCATTTGTAATAGAACTAAACCAGCTGAGAGCCTATAGCTAGCAATACCATTTAGGCAAATAGAGCACACGAACGAAGCTAAAATTAAAAAGTTTGGAATGCAACTTGTGCTACCTCACATCACTTCATGTGGAATCCACTTAGAGCAGTCCAGTGATCCCGTTCACCATATTAAATGAATTTGTAGAATTTGAGGGGAAGGAGAGAAAGAAATAGTGGTGCGATGTCTATAGGCTTCTGGCCTTCTGGGTGCAAACGGATGGGATGATGATTAGATTTGAATTTGAATCCTGTCTTTTTTTTTTTTTTTTGTTAGATTTGGATATTCTTTAATTGGATTTTTGGTTGTTTAATATTATATTTATGATATTTGATTTTTTATATTATTTTTGTTATTTTTGTAAAAGGACATGTATACAATCCATTTTATTTAAAATATATATGACTTGAAAAAATGCTTATGTTTTCTGCTTTTTATAGACCATTTTGTAATAATTAAATCAAATCAGACCAGATTTGATATTTGACGTCCTTAGTGAATTTGAATTCAAATTAATCTTTGTAAGATACAATCCATTTTATTTAAAATATATATGACTTGAAAAAAATGGTTATGTTTTCTGCTTTTTATAGACCATTTTGTTTTTTCTTCTCTTGTTAATAATTAAATCAAATCGGACCAGATTTGGATATTTGACGTCCTTAGTGAATTTGAATTCAAATTAATCTTTGTAAGATCCATTTGATCATCAGATCTGATCAGATATAAGATTTACATTCTCGAGTCATTTGGATATACCGTGGTTCAAATCCGATATGTTTGCTTTCCTATCTATAAATTGTGGATTCAGTGCTTACAAAATTGTGTTTACATCATTCTCAAGCCCTTTTTCACCATGCATTGAGAACATATTTCTATATTTATATCTTTTTATTTATGGGGAGATGTTCCCAAAAGAGCTGTAAGAATGATGTGAGCATAATTTTGTAAGAACCAAATCCATTTCCTATCTATAAAGTGTGGATTCAGTGCTTACAAAGTTGTGTTTACATCATTCTCAAGCCCTTTTTCACCATGCATTGAGAACATTTTTCTATATTTATATCTTTTTATTTATGGGGAGATGTTCCCAAAAGAGCTGTAAGAATGATGTGAGCATAATTTTGTAAGAACCAAATCCATTTCCTATCTATAAAGTGTGGATTCAGTGCTTACAAAATTGTGTTTACATCATTCTCAAGCCCTTTTTCACCATGCATTGAGAACATTTTTCTATACTTGTATCTTTTTATTTATGGAGAGATGCTCCCAAAAGAGCTGTAAGAATGAGGTGAGCATAATTTTGTAAGAACCAAATCCCATTTCCTATCTATAAAGTGTGGATTCAGTGCTTACAAAATTGTGTTTACATCATTCTCAAGCCCTTTTTCACCATGCATTGAGAACATATTTCTATACTTATATCTTTTTATTTATGGAGAGATGTTCCCAAAAGAGCTGTAAGAATGAGGTGAGCATAATTTTGTAAGAACCAAATCCCATTTCCTATCTATGGGATGAGTCAACAAGGAGTCCAGATCTCTTGCACTCAGAATAGTGTGTGCTGAGATGCACTTCCATTCATAAGCGAATGCATCACCCAATTCGCACGGGCACCTGATTTATATGTGCAGCAAAATTAAATGGCAAGTTTACCGTTATATTTACATACTGCAATTTTTAAAATAAAAAAGAAAAAGAAAAAGTGAAATAAGAAGGAAACCCAGATCAAGTCTTTTGAACTCAAAAGGAGAGAGAGAAATACAACCAAACCCTAGAATTCGATGGATGCCATTAGCGATCGTAGAGCTCTCTTTCTTCTTCAAGCTTCAGCCAAGGGCGGAAGCCATTAAAGATTGAAACTTCAGAGCAGAATTTTTACAAAGAAAATTGGTTTTTCTTCTCAAATATTCCATCAAAAGCGAGTAATCTACAAATAGACTTGTCTTTTTGTCCTTAACCTTTAGCTAAGGCTACAAAGTCCAACGTTATTTGGGGCTAATTTTTTAGCTTTAGTCAAGGACGAGTTAAAAGTATTCTTCATTTTTGGGGTCTGACCAAAGCCATCTAACTCATGCTGTTCAAAAACCACTTTCATTAATGAACGATTAAAAAACTCATTGTTAGGGCCAGAGGAGCCAATTATGTAGTGAAACTACTGAAATAGAGAGCTGTTGTTTCTCGGTTTTATTTTTTTAATAATAGTTTGAGATTTAACTTAAAGTTGAAATTGTTGAACAATGGTTTGAGATCTTGCTATGTTGTTGACAGCATTCAGTGTAGCTTTACCTTGATGAATGGTTTTTTCTTATGCAAATCATTCATCAATAGAACTCCCTATTTCAAAATATTTATAATCTTAAGTTACTCTGCTTATTTTTCACACAAATGGTTTCTTCTTATACAAATCGTTCATCAATTGAATTCCCTGTTTCAAAATACCTCCTGATCTTAAGATCTCTCTGCTTATTTTTCACACAGATGGTTTTTTTTCTCCATTGGGATAATCCAAACTATAATATTTATTTATTTTTAGGTTTTTAATTTTAAAATATAAAAAAATAAGACATTAATCGAGGGTGTTATCAGGACCTCATACGGCCATACCTAATTCACGTATTATCAAATGAATGGAAGTGCACCTCGGCACACACCGCTCCAAGTGCAGGAGATCCGAACTCAAAGAAAGAGAGAGAGAGAGAAAAAATGAAATCTCACATGCTGATTTAATGGACACCGGATCTCCTGCCCATAAGAACTCTGTCCATGTCTATTCATAATACACTACTCCCGCATCGGGAACATCTCCCCTATATAATACTATATAGAAAAATGAGATGTTCTTCATGTGTGACTGTGATGTTATGTGGGTAGAAGTGGGCAGAATTCTTGTGGGTAGGAGATCCGAGTTTGGTTTAATAGTCAAGAGCAAGAGGGAAACTTGGAACTATTACCCGCATCACTGCTACGTGATGCAATAGAATCTACTGCATCAATGGGAAGACGCCATGGTGTTGGGCATGTCTAAGTTGTAAGAACCGTTTTTCTTAGAAAACGATGGCAATAACGGGCTGTTTTCTGAGAAAACATTGAACTTGACATTTCTTTATACCGTACTTTCCTGATTCCCAAGGCATGGTCTAAAGCAACTTTTTTTTTCTTGGAAAAACAATACCAAATAAGAGACCATTTTCTAAAACACCGTTTTTTCTTATATGATGCCCAAGGTTCAAAATTTCGCAATGTATGGGCCAATACATATCATTCCGGTATAAGTCCGATACACGGAATGCATAGAAATTATCTGTAACGTTCCTTTTTGTATGTATCGGGTGATATGGTTCCGATTAATTAGTTAATTATTCCTGTAATTAATACATAATTTTAAGTTCGAATTTAAATTTTACCGCCTAATTGGAATTCTCTTCTCATTAACTTTGTTAATTAATGACCCTCTTTCTCATTAAATTCATTTTGTTAGTATAAAACTACAAACTTACTAATAGCAAAATTTGAACCTTAGACATTAGGCTTTAACAACTAGATGTTCACCACTAAGCCATGCCCATTTACTTGTTAAAGGTTTATGCATTTTTATTTTTAAATAATTTTTCTCTTTTTCTTAGTGTATGCTTATCAATAAATGTTAGAATTAATTATTAAAATTGATGTATTAATAAATATAAAGATAAATTATATTGATTGTTTTAAAACTAATATATATCAATATACATTTTAGTTTTTTTTTTTTTTTTTTTTTTCACGTTTTAGTTATTCCATCATTTGTCAATAGTTACTAAGTGTGTCCCAATATCTTGAATTTTACATAGACCATTAAATTACAATTTTTTTACTTTTAAATAACTTATTTACAATCATATAAAACTTGTAACTATCGTTATTAATATATTTTTAGGATTTATTTTAGTTTTTTAGCATATTTATATGTATCATGATTTTTTGTCCGTATCTATATGTATCCAAAGCGTATCCCGATATGTCTCCTAAAATTATCTTTTTGATACACCTTACGTTTCCGATACTTTAAACCTTGATGATGCCTATATGGCATTATTTTCTTAGAAAATGGCATCCATGCCAAACACCACCAAAATCTGCTGCACCTCATAGGGTATTCCTAACAATTCACAAGCCTCAATGGCACCTCAATAATTTTCCTTGGAGAACGAAACGGAGCATTACACATTTACACCCAACCATTACAAACACTCTAAACCATTTAACGGTCAAAGATTAGCTATTGTAATGCTCAATGTTTTTGAACAACTATTGATCTGGATGGTCGGACCATTCAGCCCGAGAATTGTTCAAGCAACCAATTCCATTTTACCTCAAGCCTAATCTCTGGCCAAATACTGTTGAATTGGCCAACGATCCACTCACCCGAGTGGTTGAAGTATCAACACGTTCGACCCATTTAATGGTTTTAACCATTCTTTTTTAATTTTTTATTTGAATAGGCCATCTGTTCAAACCGGATGGTTGAACTGTCAACCCAAAAACCAATAACTAGACGGTTCGGATTCCGGATTGATTTTAAAAACCTTAATAACGCTCAATTGCATGATGCCAATTAGGATAACGTAGGTTAAAGAGGCAGTCTGACATAGGAAGGCTTTATAGGACTCGTCATCCCTGCAAATAATCACTCACCTATAAAAAGGGTATTGGCATTCTTTATTTTAAGGACTTATCTTTTTTTACAATAAAAATTCACCATTAATAAGAGCATTTTAACTACAGAAAGGAGATATTCTTAAAATAAGAAATGCCAAATGCAGTCTAAGGAACGTAAAATATGATTCTCTCTACTCTCTTCAAAATTTCTACCCTCTTGCATACTTTTCCACATGGGCAGAGCTCCATGTGGCTTCTAGGACATCCAACACTGGGGCTTCTGACGACTTCTTCTCTTTCCAAGTAGGATATGAGGGTCCAACTCTGGAGATCGGATTCAGTGCTTAAAAATAACCACTTGCAACTGTGCACTAGGAATATCTCCCATGAATTGCAAGGAGTACAGATACAAATATGTAAATCTTGTATATTGTATTTTTTTTGTTTGCATTGATGTATTTATATTTGTACCCTTTCCAAACTGAGCTTAGAATTACTCTCAAAAACATCTATATGTAAAATAGATACTTCATTTGGGTATAAGCTATCAAAGTTAAATTTGATTTATAATACTAATTTACATCTTTACTTTTTACTTGCACACCTGCATAACACTTGCCTTGGTCTTTATATTAGACCTGTTCACGGGCGTTCTGTCAGGCCCAACTTTAATTGTTTTGGACTCATGCTTCGAACCGAGCCCATTCAAAGTTTGATAAAAACCAAGCCCGAGCCCAACTACAAACACGTCTACCTTAAAGCCAGTAAAAATCTAGAGCCAAAACACCTTTAAATCTCATATTCAAAGCACAAAGTTCAGAATTGGAGCATGTGCTTTTGGGCACAAATCTGAAGCTTTTCATATGCAATCTAGACAAATTATAACTAGATTTAAGTGGGGCTAATCTTGCGTTTTCCACAAATTACCCGTTTATTCGTTATTGCGTTGGGTTGCCAAGATTAACACTTCCATAAGCCCGCTCGTCCCCAGTCCCCACAACAATTTGTAGGAACAAACTCTTTAGCTGTGTAGGCAGTGTAGCCGCGTCTGATCAAAGACAGCCCATGAGAGTAATATTTGCGTGAATGGAATCAGCATAATAGGAATTTTGACCATTCAAAGAATGACCAGTTGAATGGATGTAGGATTTCAATATCTTTTTTTCAGTGACCGTTTGGAAGGGCTGTCGGGATGCAATGCGGTTTCCCACGTTTCGAATTGGGTTTTACACGGAAACCGCGCATTAGTTATGTTTGGTGAAAGTGAAACTATTCCAGGTAGCTTATTCAGAGCACACAGCACAGTTAATCAACGACCATTTGGCTCCAAACGAAGAAACTATCCCAAACGGCTCCTAAACGGGGTTTATGGTTTTGGTGATGTTACAAAGCAGTGACCCCGTACACTAATTAGATAAATCGTGAACCAAGGTTTAAAGTATTAATACATATCAGCCCATATCAATAGCTTTTCAATACATCCCTACAGGGGTTGTATCGGATCCGACTATGGTTTAGAGGATAGTCAGGATTTAAACTGATTCCTTTAAATTGATTTTAAAATAAATAAATAAATAAAACACTAAAAAAAACAATGACACAGAATTAATACTTAAAACCTTGTGTAAACGTTTGATAAGAGTTTGGCTTCAATCAGGACAAAACCCATTTGAATAACCTTTACAGCCTTTCATTAAGAATATCTTTTTGCTTATATACCTTATTTTTATGGGAAGATATTCTCAATGCAAAATTGTAAAAAATGGTTGGAACACTATGGGCACGGGCTTGCCCCGACAAAAGCCAACCTCGTTTGACAATTCATATAATCACATCGTTCCTTGTTTGTCGTTTCTCTGTGTTTATTTATTCAAGTTATGATGCTCCAGTATACTGAAACGTCGTATGTAAGGATTTAATTCTTTTTTTTTTTATGTTTCAAATGATAAAACCCTATCTATCATGTTAATTGTACAAAAAATGGGGCTGAAAATTTAAAAAGCATTGTAACTTTTAAACGCTTTATACTTAAAATTTCAGTATCGAGTGTATAAATATTTCAATACTTTAAACCACGATTAAGAGTTTAAAGTGTTATGAATTTTTTTTCTTTTTAATTTTTTTGTAGTTATAATATTAGAATTCAAAATAGTTTCACTCCAACTATTATGATACAGGAAAGGCACGATACCTAAAAAATTTTATAAACAATCAATCATAATATTTGAAGCGGTAACCGATAAGTTGATATTCAACAAAATTTAAGAGGGGAGGGGTTGATCGGTCAAAGCTCTTCCATATCATACATTTTCATCATCATAGATGTTTTTTTTTTTTTTTTTGTTTTGGTATTTACAGGATATTATGCTTATGCCTTGAACTCTTAACTAATACCTCCAAATTAAGTTAAGAAATCCAAATTAAGTTAAGAAAAACTTAAAGACAAAATTTTATAGTGATTTGTGATGGATGAATAGCGTTTAATAAATTCATATTGAGCTTATGGGTCCAATCTAAATATGAAGAGTTATGTAGTTTGGGATTTTCTCTATTATGTATCTTTTGGCTTGAGAGAGAAGTCAAGAGACTTGGGTTTATTTAGGGTTTTCTGTGAGAAAGATGGTGCACAACTCTATATTCTTCACCATTGGTGATTCTATGGTGGATTTCTGCTCTTCCTTGGCCCGTAGACATAGACTATAAGCGGAACATCATAAAGCTATGTGTTCTTTGATCTTTTACTTCTCTTTATCTCCATTTTTCATTCATTTTGTATGTTTTACAAATCTATAATTCCGGGTGGGATAGATCAGGGTGCACCAAGATTCAAAGGTCTGATCTCATGTTTCCTATTTAGAGGGGTGCCAACTGAACATCACAATAACTGGGCCATCAAATAGATTAGCTTCTTTTTAATGGATATTCTAAGGTTGGATTTCCAACACACAATATACTACAGCTGCACGTACCATCTCTTATACTTCATATTGTCATCCATTGGAAAGATGTAAATAATACATATATAATTAACAAAATAATATTAATTTTTAAATATTATCTCATTATTATTTTAATTATTGTTAATTAAATAAAACAATAATTTCTAAATATTACTTCATTTATAATATATAATTCAAATGAAGTAATTAGTTTTAACTATTTAATAGTTTTTAAAATGACTTTATTATTATTATTATTATTATTATTATTATTATTATTATTATTATTAATTGATAAATAGTTTGCTAAAAGTCAAACAAGTTTTCTCATATCTAGGGTTAAAATAGTTAATTGTCATTTTTCAAAATTTAATATTTAAATTTCAAAATAACATTCTCTGCATTCACATTTTAAAGTCAAAAAAAGTTTACGGACTTAGGCTTTCAATATTTTGGCATAGAAATCTAAGTCTCTGCAAGTTATTTGCTTCTCATTCATGTTCTGTATTTTGGTGTTGCATGTACATTGGTGATTGCCATCGTGGTTGTATTACTGCAACTGAACTGCAAAAAGTTCTGTTTGGTATCTTGATTAGACCACCCCAGCATAACTGATCCGCCCAAGAGAAGGCTGAGTACTGTAGTTCTATGCAGATCCTTGTTTGGACAGTAAGAGATGACAAAATATCTATAGTATTGTTAAGGTTTGTGTCTTTAAGCTTGCATCTCAGCATTTGATATTTTATTACTGTAAAACTGTTTATATAACCTATATATTCTTTTTTTCTCCTTTCTTTGCTTTTAAAAGAGTGTCTTCTATAAAATTCACCTTCGCAAAATTTATAGCAACTAATTTTCTTCTGTATCATTTCATATGGTTATCTACTTGAAATTTTTCCTAAACCAACTCTTGTTAGATGAACTAAAAACGTTAATAATTCGGTATGCTATTGCACTTGAATGATGGGCATAGAATTTTATGTGATGATTACCTTGTTCGTATATGCTGGATTTGTTTCTTCATAGAATCTTTCTTCTTTTGGTTTTAAAATTTGTTTTATTTCTCGTGAAGGTGTACTAGATTCAGAAGGAACCTAAACGATTGGAAAGTGGAACAGTCAAATCCTTCTCGCTGTGTTTGGAAACAATGCAAATGAAGTTTAAATCCTGGTTCAGGGTAAATTTGCACTCTGGTTCACTTTTGTCTGTGGCAATATCATATTTATACATTGACAAATGATAGGCCAATGCATATTTACATTGATAATAAGATGTAAAAGTACATCAATAAAAAAGAAGTAAATTTGCATTCCATTGGGCTTTTGATAAAAAAAAAACAAATACTTTATTGGAATTAATGTTTGCATCTGATGAAGGAAGATTTGGCCCGACCTCTTCATTATGTGACACATGGCAGAAACGACAGCTCGGCAAAAGGGGCTAAGCCTAGGCGGGAACAAGGGGACACACCGCCGAACTGACCCACCTTCTAACAACTCGGGATACACTTCGCCGAACTGACCCACCTTGCAACAGCTCGGGATACACTTCGCCGAACTGACCAACCTTGTAACAGCTTGGGATACACTTCGCTGAACTGACCCACTTTGTAACAGCTCGGGATACACTTCGCCGAACTGACCCACCTTGTAACAGCTCGGGATACACTTCGCCGAACTGACCCACCTTGTAACAGCTCGAGATACACTTCGCCGAACTGACCCACCTTGTAACAGTTCGGGATACCTCCGAGCTCAAGACCGCCTCGCTCAGCACTTCGCATCATCTTCTGGGCACCAAAGCCAAACAAGTCGTACCATGCCTGACACTAGGGAAGTCTGTGCCTGAGGGTGCCACGCCTAACTGACTTGGGATCTGACGTTTGGCAGCAGCACTCTAAACGGCCACCTGCCACCGCCACTGACGCCGCCATCTCCAGTTAGACGGTTAGGCATTGACGGTTCTGTCTCAGCAGAAAGGACGACGGCCGAGTTGACAAGTACAAGGGTAATCATACCCGATCTGACAAGGGCCTCGGGACGAGTACACGAAGTGACTATAAGAGCCCCATGCCCCCCGACAACGGAGGTAGGCAAACTTTGCGCTATCTGGTATTACCTTGCTTTTGAAGGATTCTAACTTGAGCTTCGGAGCCTCTACACCGGGTTCCCCCCAGAGCTTTTCCATCTCTTCCGTTTCAGGTTCCCTGCTACCCCGTTCAGAAGCAAGGCAGCAGACAGCTAAGACCAGCCGGATCACGCTCCATCAATTGGCGCCGTCTGTGGGAAAACGCTTCAAAAAGCCTCCCTCCAAACTTCGATACCCCCTTTTTTCTTCAAAAAACCCAACACTCATGGCCTCCTCCAGCAACACCGGACGTGGCACGGAGACAAACGCAACCGGGGAGCAACTTCAGGTCCCCGTAGTGTGCGTTGGACAGTTTACCATCCCCCTTTCGGCGGATGGGATCCCCATCATGAACACGCCACAAGCAGTGGCACCCGTAAACCCTCCTACCACAAATGTCCCCTTTCCTCTCCCCATTGAGAGAACCTTCACTGAACCAACTGTCGTCCCCCTGGCAGCTAGCCAAGACCGATTGGAGGACCTGATGCAGTGCATGCGGGCAATGCAAGCCCAAATGCAACAGTTCCAGCAACACCAACTTCACCAGCACCAAGTGCTGCACAACATCTCCCAGTATCACTATCAACAGCAGTTCCCCCAACTGCCACTGAACCAACCACTACTTCCACCTCGCCACCCCGCTCCGAGGCCGGTCAAGGCCTCCCCGTAGGATGGGCGCCCCCGCAAGGCGAAGGCCTCCCAGCCCCAGAACCACCCCAACAGCCAGGCCTCATCCCCAGGCCGAAGAGAGAAAAATGTCATCCCCGCCTCGCAACCCGCGGGTGGGTCGGGAACCTCGCCCGCGAGGTCGGCACCCCGGCGCTCCAAGCCCGAGCTCCCGCTCACCGAAAACCGATTCAGCGCTCTGGTGGCAGACTACCAGCACTCCGGGCCCATCGAGCTCAGTAACACGGAGGCCAGCAGCGCCAGCACAAGGCCCGCTCAACGGCGAAGGCGCCGGCGAAGTCTCCAAACCGCCACCCGCGCCTTGTCGGAATTCAGAGGCAAAGCCACGAGCTCGGACGAGGTAGGGGCTACCCCGGCTCTCTCTGTTCCTTCCCCCCTCGCATCGGAACTCCTGGCGGTCCCCTTACCCAGAGACTTCAAGCTCCCACCTCTGGACAAGTACGACGGGTCCTTCAACCCCAACGACCACGTTGACGACTTTCAGTCGCAAATGCACCTCGCCAGGGCTAGCGAATCGTGCATGTGCGTGGCCTTTACCACCACCCTCAGGGGGGTAGCCCGCACTTGGTACAGGAACCTGCCCCCCGAGTCGATAAAGTGCTAGGCCCAGTTCATGCAAGTCTTCACCACACACTTCGTCACCAGCCGACGGTGCCCCAGAACAGAGGAAAGCATCTTCGGAGTGGTCCAAAGAGAAGGAGAATCTATTCGGGGCTACATCAAGCGGTTCAACGAAACATGCTTGCAAATACCGCGGTTGGACCCCGTAGTGCAGCTCGCGGCGGCCAAAAGAGGGGTGACGCACAAAGAGTTCAAATGGCACATGGTGGCCAACCAGCCCGCGACCGTGGACGAATTCCTCAAACTCGCGGATAAGTTCATGAGGACAGAGGAAGAAATCAACCAACGAACCAAAGGCGTGAACGAGAAAAGAAAGAGAGAAGGCGAGCTCTCCAACCCGGTGAATAGAAAAAACCCGACCCGGGAGCCGAAGCTGAACCAGTCCTCCCGAGCCCCCCTAGCAGTTCGGACGGACTACACGCCGTTAAACACGAGGCGGACAGAGATCTTAATGACGATCAAAGACGCTCCGTACGTTAAGTGGCCACCTCGCCTGAAGGGAAATCCGAACGATAGAAACAAGAATTTGTATTGTAGTTTCCATAGAGACCATGGTCATAGCACCGAATAGTGTAATAACCTCCGGGACGAGATAGAGGGACTCATCCGTCGCGGATACTTGAGAAACTTTGTACAACACAACAATAACAATAAAGCGGGTCGGCAAGGGGAGCACGAAAAGGATGCACCCGAGTCTAGCAACAGACCTACCGAACCGTTGCAGAAGCAGCCTCCGGAAGAGAGGCCAGTTCGGGGAACCATCCATGTAATAGTGGGAGGATCGGTGGTAGCGGGGTGTACCTCGGCAGCAGCCCGGACTTCAGTTCGTGAAGCGGCCCTCGAAGAAAGGAACCCCCCAAAGAGACCAAAGACCGAAGAACCAATCTTTTTCACGGAGGACGACGCGCGAGGAGTCCACTACCCCCATGATGACGCGCTTGTCATTAAGCTAAGGATTAGCGATTTCGAGGTCAAGCGCGTACTCGTAGATTCGGGCAGCTCAGCGGACATCCTCTTCAAATCGGCATTTGACCAGCTGCAGTTAAAGAGGAGCGAGCTGAAGCCCGCGAACACTCCCCTGGTAGGTTTCAGCGGAGAGGAAGTTAGGCCCCTCGGAAAAGTAACTATCCCTGTGGAAGTTGGCACATGG
The DNA here is from genome assembly GCF_056320005.1 of Nelumbo lutea. Lineage (NCBI taxonomy): Eukaryota > Viridiplantae > Streptophyta > Magnoliopsida > Proteales > Nelumbonaceae > Nelumbo > Nelumbo lutea. The sequence goes on from NC_142687.1 coordinate 9,967,678, forward strand.
CCTTGTGCGGTCAGACTCAACCATGATTTCCTGGTAGTCGCGACCCCCTCCCCATACAATGCCATAATAGGGCGGCCGATCACGCATGTCCTACGGGCGGCGGTCTCCACCAACTATTTGGCCATGAAGTTCCCTACGGACTTCGGTATAGGGGTAGCGCGGGGCAACCAGCTCGAGTCCCGCAAGTGCTACGTTGCCGCCCTAAAGGGAAAAACCAAGGCGGCCGACGACCTCGAGCTGGAGCGACTGGGAGAGCAAGGTGAGGAGCGAGCTTCGCCCATGGAGGAAACAGTCACAATCCCGACTTCAGCTACGGACCCAGCTCGCACACTAAGCATCGGAGCTTCCATCGAAGACCCCCTACGAGCCGAACTGGTGAGTTTTTTACTTCAAAATTTAGATATTTTTGCTTGGTCCGCGGCCGACATGCCCGGCATTAGCCCCGGACTGATAACTCACAAACTTAATAATGACCCTGTTGTCAGACCCGTTAGACAGAAGAAACGCAACATAGCCCCAGAACGCTGGAGAGCGGTCGACGAGGAGGTTGAGAAGCTACTCGCAGCAAACTTCATAAGGGTAGTCCACTACCCGAGCTGGGTGGCCAACCCGGTGTTGGTAAAAAAGGCAAGCGGCAAGTGGCGCATGTGCGTCGACTATACCGACCTGAACCGAGCTTGCCCGAAAGATTGCTTCCCCCTCCCCAGAATTGACCGCCTAGTGGACGCGACCTTGGGAAACGAGTTGCTAAGCTTCCTGGACGCCTACTCGGGCTACAACCAAGTTAGGATGGACCCATCCGATGAGGAAAAAACCAGCTTCATAACCGAGTTCGGCCTGTATTGCTACAAAGTCATGCTCTTCGGACTAAAAAACGTCGGGACAACTTTCCAAAGACTTGTAAATAAGCTATTTCGGTCCCTGATTGGTACAAAGATAGAGTGCTATGTAGACAACATGGTCGTCAAGACTCAGTTTTCACAAGAGTTAATACAAGACTTAGATTCTATTTTCCAAATCCTGCGTCACTTTAGCATGAAGTTGAATCCCAACAAGTGTGTCTTCGGCGTCACCTCGGGCAAGTTCCTAGGCTACATTGTCAATCGGCGCGGTATTGAGGCCAACCCGGACAAAAAAAAAGCCATTCTAGATATGAAACCACCTCGGAAAGTAAAAGAGGTTCAGAGGCTAAACGGCCGCATAGCCACTCTAAGCCGCTTCTTATCTAAGTCAGCAGACCGCTGCCTACCCTTCTTCAAGGCAGTCAAAGGCAAAGGGTTCGAATGGACCCAGGACTGCCAGTTCGCGTTCGACGAACTAAAAGGTTACCTCGCTAGTGTGCCAACCTTAGCCCGGCCCGAGGTGGGCGAGGTCTTACAACTGTACCTCTCGGCGAGCGACGAGGCGGTCAGTTCGGTACTAATAAAGGAAACAGACCAGGTCCAACGACCCATATATTATGTTAGTAAAATTTTGCAGGGAGTAGAGGCAAGGTACCCGGAGATAGAAAAACTAGCATACGCCCTAGTAATAGCAGCTCGGAAACTCCGCCCGTACTTCCAGGCTCACACCGTCATTGTCCTAACTGACAAACCTCTTAGACAAGTTTTACTCAAACCCGAAGTCTCTGGTCGACTGACGAAATGGGCCATCGAACTCAGTGAGTACGACCTCCAGTACAAACCGAGAACCGCTATCAAGGCCCAAGCTTTGGCAGATTTTATCGCCGAGTGCACTTTCAGCCACGAAGCCCCACGGGTCAAGCCCGAGGTCCCCATTTGCGGCGAACCCGGAGCTCTTGAGCCCATAGAGTTCGAACCCCGTGAAGTAGCACCCAGTGTGGCATCTCTCCTGATCAGGCGAAGAGCGAATTGGGATGAGGAGCCCTGGATCCTTCACGTGGATGGTTCCTCGAACCGGAAGGGCAGCGGAGCTGGAATAGTCTTGTGTGGCCCGGGCGGCACAAAAGTAGAGTACGCACTACGCTTTGAGTTCGCGGCATCCAACAACGAGGCAGAGTACGAAGCACTGATCGCCGGGCTGGACCTAGCGCGAAAGGTTAAGGCAAAACACTTGGTCATCTGCAGCGATTCTCAGCTCATGGTAAACCAAGTTACCAGCGAATACGAAGCACGTGATCTCTCCATGATCGCATATTTGGCCAAAGTAAAAGAAGCCCTGCTCAAATTTCGGTCACACATCATCAGGCAAATCCCGAGGTCCGAAAACACTGAGGCCGACGCTCTGTCCCGGTTAGCCAGCACGAGTCACAACAATATGAGAACTGTGTACATAAAGGACTTACCTCGCCCTAGTATTCTCGGGGGGACAGAGGAGGTCGCTCTCATCTTAGAAGCAGAGCCGAGCTGGATCGATCCACTCGCGAGCTTCCTGATAGACGGAACCCTCCCTGCATAACGCAATGCGGCCAAGAGGGTGTAGCACCAGGCGGCCAAATATATCATAATAGACGAACGGTTATACCGACGGTCGTACATGCTCCCCTATTTGCGGTGCCTACGACCTACCGAAGCCGAGTTTGTACTCCGCGACACTCATGAAGGCCTGTGCGGCGGACACTTGGGGGGCAGAGCACTCGCCCAAAAGGCACTTCAACAAGGGTACTACTGGCCAACGATGAAGGCAGAAGCTGTCGAGCTCGTCAGAAAATGCGACAAGTGTCAGAAGCACGCTAACATCCACCATCAACCTGCCTCCGACCTCAAATACCCCGCCGGCCCGTGGCCCTTTGCACAATGGGGCATTGACCTCCTAGGGCCATTCCCACCAGCAACAGGCGGAAGAAAATTCTTAGTTGTTGCAGTAGATTACTTTACGAAGTGGATAGAAGCCGAACCTCTGACAACTGTTACGGCCCAAAACATACAGAACTTCTTTTGGAAGAACATAGTATGTCGGTTCAGATTACCTCGGGTTCTAATCTCCGACAACGTCAAACAGTTCGAGGATATCAAGTTCCAAGAGTGGTGCCAGGACATGGGGATTCGGAAAAATTTCACGTCAGTCGCGCACACACAGGCAAACGGCCGGACGGAAGTGATGAACAGAGCCATCCTGCACGACTGAAAGCACGTCTGGATCGTGCTAAGGGATTGTGGGCCGAAGAGCTACCAAGTGTCTTATGGGCTCACCGAACGACCGAAAAAGCAGCCACGGGAGAAACCCCCTTCAACCTCACCTACGGCTCTGAAGCGGTGATCCCGGCGGAAATCGAAATACCAACGTTGCGATTAGAAACATACGACGATCGGACGAACGGAGACGAGTTACGCACCAACCTCGACCTACTGGACGAGGTAAGGGACCTCGCGCAAATCCGAACAGCGGCATACCAGCAGCAGGTAGCTCGCTACTACAATAGCAGAGTAAAGCAACGAAGCTTCCGAGTCGGCGACCTGGTCCTCCGTAAGATTATGGTGCCCGAACCCGGCGTCGGCAAACTTGGACCTAATTGGGAAGGGCCCTATAAAGTAAAAACAGCGCTCGGGGGCGCATACGAACTCGAAACCTTGGAAGGCAAACGAGTACCCCGAACGTGGAACATCGTGAACTTGAGGCGATACTACCTATAAACCACCTAGCGAAGTGGACGAAATCAGGCCGTGCCACAAGGCAAGCCGAGGAACTTCAGCACATTATCAGCTCGGCAAAAATCAGTTCACGGCATAAAAGGCCACAGAAATTTAAAAACCCGGCAAAGAAACAACTCGGGGAAGATGAGCAAGGGGAAAAAGTCGCTCCATTGCAAGAAACAGTACACTGGCAAAAAAAAAAATTTACATGCCCGGAGCCACTTCTTCGCCATCGGAAGGCACTTCAACAACATCCGAAGGTCCTGCCTCTCCTTCAGAGTCCGGCTCGCCATCGGTAGCATTGGCCATCTCCTGAGTTATACGCGAAGTGGTTATGGCACTTACATCGAGGTCGGGGTATGCATTCCGGATCATCCACCGACTCAACTTGAACCCCCTCCTGTAAGAGTCCACCATCAGATCGTCAAAATGCGGGGAGGCAATGTAGTATTCAATTGCCTTCTTCTTGGCGTCTTCAATGCCTTGGGAAAAAATATGTGTTCTCTCCCTAATGTCCTCCTAAAGATACTCGACTTGAAGCTGCAAATCCAACTTCAAGTCCGCCATATGCTTGACAACTACCCCCATGGCCTCGGCGTCACGCTGAGACCTCGCCTATCTGGCCACCGCGACGCGAGCAGCCTTTTCAGCAGCATAAGCAGCCGCCTCAGCAGCCCGGGTATTTGCCTCTGCAGCACGGAAGGCTTCTTCAGCAGCATGAGCGGCAGCCTTAGCAGCTCGCGCCTGTCGCGAGCTCCTCTCCACTTGGGCCGCCAAGGCATGAATCGAAGAATTCACCTACCAAAAGAAACAAGTGAGCAAAATGACAGCAGAAGCAACATAATAAAAAAGGAAGACATAATCTAACTTACCACCATGGCATGTGTTACGGCGCGGAAAGCGACCTGATTCAAGGGAAGATCGGTCCACGCCGCGACCTCCTCAGGGAAAGTAGTGTCCCTACTCTTCTGAAGAGCATAGTTCGGCGTCAACACGCTCCTAAACTCCCCTTGAGCTCCCGAGCCTGAGGGCCCAGCCCGCATATGAGCAGACCCAGAGTGAGCAGGAGCACTTGAGTACGCAGGAGCGCCCGTATGAGTGGTTTCAGCGTAAGGCGCCCCGGCAGTCTCGTGCACCGGTGGAGTCACTTCGGGCTCCCTGGGCAGATCCTTTGGCATATGGTCTGGAGCTTGGGGCTCCTCATCCAGGGGCAGCTCGTTACGAGTTCGCTTGGCGACCCGCTTCCTCCTCTTCATGCCTTGGAACAAACGCCCCCCATGAGTTCTCTTTGCATCCATCACACCTACAGAAACGAGTTCGACATCAAAAAAAAAAAAGCCGCATAGCCAGAAACCTACCCGAACTCAGGCCGGCTGCAAAAAGCTTAGCCTCCGTTAAGTAGTGGTGGCACTTTAAGCCTTGTCGTGCCCATTGCCGGAGACCCTTCACCGTCTCTTTATCAAGAGTTACGCCCAAATCGGGAGCGGCCTCACCCCACCCGGTCTGAAAGGGCCATCCTTGTGCACTTCGCACGCCGAAGTAGTCCCGCTTCCAAGCCGGGACCTTATTAGGAAGATCGTGCAGAAGCTTGAAACCCTGGCGAGGAGAAAGGTAATTCGCCCGTCTCCCCCCAGGAAGAGAACCCGCCTGTCTCTTGAGCATCAAGATAGAGGAGAATATCTCTAAGTCTAAGGGAAAGTTCTGCTCGCAAAAAAGGGAAATTGTCCCCACCAGGTTCCGAATAGAGTTCGGATGAAGCTGGCCAATGGTGACATCGAAGTGGTTTATGACTTCGACGAGAAGGGGATGGAAAGGAAGTCGCAACCCTGCAGCAAGCTGCTCTCGAAAAATCACGATCTCGTCGGGACTGTGTTCCCAAGGAAAGCTACCCGAAGGAATAAAATATGTGTACCCCCCAAGAAGATTATAAGACAGAAGTATGGATTGAAGCCCCTCAAGCGTCATGGTCGAAGGGCCAAACCGATCTAGCATCCGACCTCGGTGGGAGGTAGACGCCAAACTGCCCAAAGCGACTCGACCTACTGGTTCGTAGTCCTCAAACTCCACCTCAGGATCACTGAGGCAGTCTGGGGACACGGCTCGGTTGGTGGAACCTACATCGGCCCTACTCGAACAATCATCTGAGCTATCAAAGCTAGACATTGGGGAAAAGAATTCAAGAAAGTACTCACCGGAAGGTTTGAAGAAATACCAAAGAACCGTGAACTGTATAACTAGCCGTGACGCGAGCTGGAAAAGACTTGGACGCGAGCTGAAGGGTTGGACGCGAACTCAATAGACAAACCGCAGAAGTGACAACAACCAAGGTCCCCCACTATTTATATCTACAGTAACCAAGAATCGACCATGCAGACCGGAGACGATCCGACGGCCCACGTTCTTACCAACCACACAACCCTTAAGGTCGAGGCATGACGGGCGCACGTCTTTTCGAGAAAAGCGAAACGTCAGCATGTCTTTTGAAACCGACGTCGCTTCGACACGCGTCTTTTTGAAACTGACGCGCCGCACGTCTCCCTGACAGCCGACCGCGCACGTACAGCAGTGGCGTGCCTTTTTGAAATGACCCGCTGTCATGTCCCAGCGGCGCGAGTTGGTTTGAAATTTAAAACGCGCGGTCACAACCACCAGCGTTTTTGAGTAAGCACGTTCCTAGCCTCCTCGAAAACCGAAAGAACCCTAGCAAAGCGTCTCGTACAGTGAAGGTTTGAAGGACGGGACAAATCCACCAGCTACCTCGCGAAAACTCCCCGCACCATGGCAAGACCCTCGGCGCAAGGAGTGGGGGCAATTGATGAAGGAAGATTTGGCCCGACCTCTTCATTATGTGACACGTGGCAGAAACGACAGCTCGGCAAAAGGGGCCAAGCCTAGGCGGGAACAAGGGGACACACCGCCGAACTGACCCACCTTGTAACAGCTCGGGATACACTTCGCCGAACAGACCCACCTTGCAACAGCTCGGGATACACTTCGCCGAACTGACCCACCTTGTAACAGCTCGGGATACACTTCGCCGAACTGACCCACCTTGTAACAGCTCGGGATACACTTCGCCGAACTGACCCACCTTGTAACAGCTCAGGATACACTTCGCCGAACTGACCCACCTTGTAACAGTTCGGGATACCTCCGAGCTCAAGACCGCCTCGCTCAGCACTTCGCATCATCTTCTGGGCACCAAAGCCAAACAAGTCATACCATGCCTGACACTAGGGAAGTCCGTGCCCGAGGGCGCCACGCCTAACTGACTTGGGATCTGACATTTGGCAGCAGCACTCTAAACGGCCACCTGCCACCGCCACTGACGCCGCCATCTCTAGTTAGATGGTTAGGCAGTGACGGTTCTGTCTCAGCAGAAAGGACGACGGCCGAGTTGACAAGCACAAGGGTAATCATACCCGATCTGACAAGGGCCTCGGGACGAGTACACGAAGTGACTATAAGAGCCCCCTGCCCCCCGACAACGGAGGTAGGCAAACTTTGCACTATCTGGTATTACCTTGCTTTTGAAGGATTCTAACTTGAGCTTCGGAGCCTCTACACCGGGTTCCCCCCGGAGCTTTCCCATCTCTTCCGTTTCAGGTTCCCTGCTACCCCGTTCAGAAGCAAGGCAGCGGACAGCTAAGACCAGCCGGATCGCGCTCCATCAGCATCCATTACAGCTAAGAGTCTGTTTAGTAAAAAGGTAAAATTGTCGGTACAAAACTAACCTAATTTTATAATTTATATAAATCATTTTACACTCTACATATTTGCACTCACACTTATTTGCATTGTTTTCAAATGCAACCTCTACAAAAGTATATGTAAACTAGTTTTATCGAAGACTTGGTTTGAAAAACAGTGGCTCCTCTAAAAGTCTCTGCCTGTGAGTGATAGCTTTGTGGAGGTGTATAACGGCTGAGAAGTTGTCAAAGAAAGGAAGGGAGATAGAACCCAACAGACGTGTTCTGTGTAGCAACAATTTTGAAGAGCTGGAACATCTCTTTCTGCACTGTAGTTTCAGTTGGGAAATATGGATGAAAGCAATAAGGGTGCTTGGAGTCCAAATGTACTTCCTAAGGCTGTATTTGGTTGCAATGCAAATAAATTTGTACTGATGCAAAATCATGGCAGTATAAATACACTTTTCGTATGAGTTATCAATACTGGTTGTTGTTTTGTATAAAGTTTTTTTTTTTTTTTTTCTAATTTGACCTAGTAACTTAGTGGGCAAGTTTGTAATCTTTTTACAGTTTGTTTAATGAAAAACTTTACCTTTTTCTCCAAAAAAATAAGAAAAAAACAAGGATGTGGTTTTTATTGCTACCACTTGGATGTGACTATTTTTTAGGATTTCCTGAAATAATTGGTCATGTTTAAGAAAATTGAAAAATTCAATGATGATAATGGGAAAACAAAAGCAAAGTGTAAGTTTTGTGGAATGGCATATATTGTGGAATATAGTTTTAGTACTTTAAATTTAAGACGACACTTAAAAAACTTGTAAACAATTAATAGTTGATTATCATAATCCTTAAGTATGATTCATATATTTTTTACATTTTTTGCAAATTTTATATATTTTCATGCATTTTCTGCGAATTGTTATAATTTACTGCTGTTTTTATATTTTTGTAAAGTTTATGCATTCTTTTGGAATTTTCATGCACTTTTCTGCATTTCTGCAACTTTTCTACAAAATTTATGCAATTTTTCTGTATTTTCTATAATTTTCTGTAATTTTTCTACAAAATTTTCATATTTTTCACAATTCTCATGCATTTTTTCTATAGTTTTTGCAATTTTCTGTCTTTTTTTTGCAATTTTTATATAATTTTCTGCATTTACACAACTTTTTTACAAAAATTTTGCATTTTTTATATTCTTTTGCACTTTCTGCAACTTTTCAAGTATAATGGTTGATCTAACACATATCTACCATGTTATAAGCATGAAAAGGATGAATAATTCTTTTAGATTTGATTTTTTTGGGTATACGGGTTCTCTCGATTCGCTTGTGGCATTTTAGTAAGGAAATGTTAAAAACAAAAATTGAAAGAACTACATTTATACTTGTGAGAATCAATATGGGTGGATACGTGGGTCAATATGGTGGACGGATAAGCGTCAATATGGGTTGTGAGTTGTGATCGACTAACAAAGGTGGGTATTCAACATTCACCCAGTCCAACAACCTCTAGCACGCCCTCTTCACCGCTCTTTTACCGTTACACGGTTCATTAAGCAGCACTTTTTCAAAAGAAAAAGGTGGGCTCTCTAAATGCCATAATATTCTTCTAGGTTTGAGAAGTTCCTGTAGAAAATAATTTGTAAATATAAGATATTGCATGTATTTTGTTTTGCAGATTTTTCATAATGCCGTTATGTTATTGTTAAATCATTGCTGTTTTCATTATGGTCATTCGTACATATTGATATTTATAAAAATGGGTTTTAATTTATAAAGAAGCTTTATTTTAATGTCTTCATCAACGATTTAATATTTATTCACTATTCTGCTATTGTGATGCCTAATAGTCTCTAATAACACCTAATTGAGGTTTATCAAACACTTTTCTCCATTTTAAATTAAAACAAATTGAATACAAATGAAAGCTATGCCAAATTCATACAAAAATGTCCATGGACATATGACACTAAGCACTTTGGCGAGGTAGAGGTGTACGACCTAGCATGAGCAATCTCAAGCGGAAAAGGTATAAAATGTGCTCCCAGAATTCAGCAAAAACGAAATAAAAGAAAGAGAAAAGTGAAGGCAAAATAAACTGAAAAAAGGAAGACAGCAATGTTTTTAAAACCTTTTCAGACAATCCAGTTCCTAGGTCAAACGGTTTGACTGTTCGAACTAAATGGTTGGCCTGTTTTATATAAAAAAATAAAAATTAAAAAAAAAAAAAAAAGTGGTCAAAACCATTGAACGATTTGAATGCCCGGATCAGCAATTTGTTAACTAAACCAATATTTTTGGCAAAAATCTAATTTTGAGGAATTCTCAAATTTTCCAGTCTGATCGCCTGGTCCAATCCGATTTTGAAAATCATGGAAGACAAAACAAATGTACTCCCATCTCTGGTCCAATTCATGGTGATCCTCAAATCCGCCACTTTCCCTCTTTTTCAAAGAATTAGGACTCCAACCCTCGATCCAAAGGTCTTCCATAGAATCTTCCATTCTGTCTCCACCACCCATTGGATTCCCTTGTTGAACAAGATCTCTGCACTCCAACATAGAGACCCAAGTCTCGGAAATAGCCATTAGCTTCAAAACGAATGGCCATGTCCGATGTATTTTGCCACCAACAGTTGAGCCCAAAGTTGAGGAGAGGAAGTGTCATACTGGCTTTATAATCAGGCTGTATTAAGAGTTTTTATGTCCTCCCAGTGCCAGCTCTTTAAATGGATAATTTTTCCATTCTCATCACAACTCTCCTCTAGGCTGTCATTGGATCGGATGTTGGTTCAATCCAATTTAGTCCAATATGCATTCATTATATAGATGGACCAGGTCCGATCTAATTCATTGAATATTCTGACTAGTTCAATTCAAATTTTGGACCGAGCACCTCAGTCCCCACCTCTTCTGCAGAAACCAATGAACCCACAATTAAATCCACATCACGCCAAGAATTTGTATCTCCTGCAATTGAACCAACATCCACGTATTAACAGGTTCAATTCAATCTGGATATGGTCCAATATGCGTTCATTACAATTGGATCATGCCCAATCCAATCTACTGAATACTCTAGACTAATTCAATTCAAAGTTTGGAGTCTTTGGACCATCCAAATGGTTAAATTGGTTTTAATTTAGATTAGGTTCAACCCAAACTCAATCCATTATCAATAAACACGTGTTCAATCCAATTACTAATATATCTTATTGGTGCATTCAATCCATTTAATTCAGTATATCCTATTGGTGCATTCAATCCATTTAAATTGATTTTGATTCAAAGAGAGTCCAATCCAAACCTAGTCCATTAGTAGGGGTGGCAACGAGCCGATCTTTTCATGAGTTGCTCGACCTCACCTCGTGAAAAGTTTGACTCGACTTGGTTTTAGCCGAATTCGAGCTTGAACTTGAACCTAATTCAGCGGATCGATTATTAAATGAGCTGAGCTCAAGTCTACTAGAGCTTGGCTCATGAGTCTCGCAATCTAGCTCGAATATTATATATATATATATATATATATATATATATATATATATATATATATATATATATATATATATATAAAATAAAATTATAGAAAATAATATATAACAAAAATATAATAGTTGTTCATTATTATAATTCTTACTTTTTTAAATATAAAATAAAAAATTATATATAATTTTTATTTTTATAATAAAATATTTATAAAATATAAAACAAACTGAGTCGAGCCGAGCTCGAGTTATAAGCTTTTAACTCGAGCCGAGCTCAAGCTCAAGGTTCTAGCTCGAACCAAGCTTGAGCCTTGTAGAATTGTCTCGAGCCAAGCCTAAGACTGGTACTATTTGACTCGGCTTGAATCCACCCCTATCCATTAGCATGGATGCAATGCAAAACCCCCATGTGAAATCTATGAATCAAGGTTCAATATATCAATTCAGGCTAGGGCGATACACCAGTAGGGCATATCGGCATATATCGGTACTATTTTTTTTTTAACTAATTCAAAGGGGGCAATTTAAATCCGATTTATCCCCTGAATGATTCACCAACCCGAAACACCCCCTATAGGGATATATCAAAAAGACTTTAATATGATAAGTATCGATACGGGCCGATATGTGACAAAATTTTGATCGTTTGTTATAAAAAATTTTCAATTCCAGTAGCTCACATGATAATCCTTGTAAAAGTGGTTAAAAATTCAAATCAATGATTTTTTTTCAATTTTCGTTCTTGACCCGATTTTACAACCCTCTTGCCATTTTACCTACATTTTTGTTCGTAAAGTGTCATAAAGGCTTCATTTCGCAAGCATCAACAAACTTCTGTTGACTTTTGAAAAACTATGTTTTGTACACATTAAAATATCCTTAAATCAGGCTGCGTATACTTTAGCATATTTAGCCTGTAGAGGCAAAATATCCACTCGGGATGCAGTGCATTTGGACTCAAAGAAATTTTAATATTTTACACGTCAAGGGTTGCTGAGTTGTATGAAACCTGCAACCGACTAAAAGTATTTTTTTCTTTCAAATGAAAAAAATAAATAAATAAAAGTAGGTGAAAAAACAGATATACATTTGGCGAGTTTTCTTCTTTCTTTTCCCTCGTTTTTGAAAAACTCCCAACTTTATCTTTCACTATGCGGAGATCTCTTCGTTGCATTCAAGCCGCTGCCCAGGCTCCCATCTTTTATCTTTCACCATACAACCAAACCAAAACATAAAACTAGATATTTTGCATTATAATCATCCGACAACACTTTTTTCGTCATCGAATAAGTCGATTGTATGCAAATATCAGGTTCTTCACTTTTGCTCAGATCTGGATCTGGTGTACCATTAATTTCTTGTTCTTTCACTTAGGAATCGTCAATTTCCAGAGTAAGCCCATTTGTGGCTTGACCAAAAGAACAGGATCTCTGAGAAAGTAGTACTCGCCGGTCTTCATGGAGCCATTTCCGGTGGCGTAGATTGTGACTGGGGAGAAGTGCTTCCATTGCATGCCTGGAAGCTTCTATGGTTCATTTGCAAAACTTAAGAGCAAACTCTAGAAAATTATCTCTTCTTTATCTTATGTTTCAACAAATGAACCAGATGAACGTTTATAAGCCATAAACCATACGAATCATCATTTGTATTTCAGAAAATCTGCCGAAAATCATAGACTTAACAAATATAGTATCTCCCCCGCTAGAAACTATTTCTACACAGCTGGGGTTCTTCAGAATTCCTTGGTTGGCGGCAACTAGTTTCCTTGTTCAGCGCCTCAGCGGTGATCATAGATAGATAGAGAAGGGAAATTCTGAACACTTTTAACATTTTAAATCGGAATTTTGTATCCGTATTTTAACTCAGAATTGAAAAACTTACAATCCGTTAAAAAGGCGGAATTTAAAATCAATATCTCGAAACTTATCTATGTCTTTATGTTTTTTGATGGGTAACTGAGACTTGTGGTTGTGGAGTTAGCCTCCTCAATTCCTTTCTCAAGGAGAAGACAAAACTAAGCCAAACACCAAATTTAAGAAGCTTTTTATGTTGAATAAAAAACTCCAAAGCCCATAAATAATATAAATCATATCCATTAACGTTGTTCTAAAATCAAATGAAAATATATATGTATGGTTTCTATGCATCCTATATTTGGATTAATTGCAGGTAGGACAAGTTACAGGAAAAGGCACAACAGCATTGGACAAATCTGGCATGGTAAAAGATAAAAGCTCGGAGTTGGAAAGGTGAGAAGAAAACTCGCCAAATGTGTTTGTTTTTCATCTATTTTTATTTCTTTTTTCTTTTGAAAGAAAATAAAAATACTTTTATTTAATTGAAGATTTCACTGTTTTGGTCCATTGTGGGTTTAATACAACCTAGTAATCCTTAACGTGTCAAAATATTACTAAATTGGAAGAGAAAATCCTTTCCAGGCCAAACGCACTGATCTGGTCTGCAAAACATCCATGTACTATAACTTACTCCACCAAGCTCATGTACAGTTTTCTCTTTAACTAGTATTGAATAATGGAAGTTGCTTTTTTGCCCAAAAAAATAAAATTTTTCTAATCAGAACCCTGTATTTTGGCTTGAGTGATAGTTTGGTCCCCGAACATTAAAATGCAATAATTCAGTAATAAAACTTCCAAAACAATTCAGTTGTTAACTAATTTATTAATCAGCCATTAAATGATATTTAAAAGTTAAAAATGTTAAATAATTATATTTATCAACCATTCAAATATTGATAATAAAATGAATAGTCCTAAATTCTAGATTTTTTAAAACATCCATCAATTTTTTTGAATAGAAGATATTAAGATTTGAGACTGTTCATTTTTTTGTCAAATATTTAATGATTGATAAAAAGAATTAAATGATATTTAAAGGCATTTTTTACTTTTTCAAATGTCATTAACCAACCAATTAAAGACAGCTACTGGATTGTCGCATTCTGGACATTCAAATATTAGATTCTCACATTTTGAAAGTTCTAATATTAGATTATAAAGGAAAATTAAAGGAAAGCGTTCGTCAGGAAACCGGTTGCCAGAATATCCACTCCCTTGTCAAATCTCAACAAATTACCGGAAAGATTCCGAGTTGAGTATTCCTCAAGCCAAGCGGAGCAGGCTTATTCGTTATTACTGTTCCCGAGTTAAGTACGGAATCTTTTCGGGGCATCACATGGATGCCAAACTTGTGGGAGGTAACACGACGACAGCTCAAGAAATCTACAAAAGTTAAATATAAGATCGATTGCTCGATTGAGGTTGGGTATTCTTTCTGTCCTTTTCTATCATATCTTATGAATGTCCTCATTCGCTTTACCAAAAATAAAATAAAATAAATGTCCATTTTTACAAAATGACGAAAACATTCTTATGTCGTACCAACTCTACTGTTGTGCTGCCTTAATGTGCCCCAGTCGAACCCATATTTACAATACAGTGGGAGCCACCATAGCATCTAAATCATGCCCAAATGCAAAAGATCCGACGATTCAAATAACCCAATTCAGGAGATGGATGGAAATGAGTGGTCAGTTTGGTCACTAGTCAGGAGAAAAAGAGTGAGGGGCGTTTTAGTCAAATGAAAAAGGAGAAGGGAAGTCACAATCGCATCCCAAAGTAAAGGTTCAAAAAACAAAAATTCACGACGCCTCCGCAGTCTGTGGGCGAGACAGAGTAAACTTCACAACTAACTTGTTACGCCTTGGGGTCCCCTTATCTCCAACATTTATTACTATTAAATTAAGGAAGGTGTGTGGTGGAATCGAAGAGCTGTTGGGTGTTGACCTTCTTCAGAAATCTTTAGATTAGAATCTTTAATCCTTGGGATTTCTACAGTAGGCCTACGCTCTATCGTAGGCAATGTAGTGGACTCTGTGTACCTGCCAAGATTCGATCTCTGAAACCCAAGGGTTCTTGAATGCAGATTCTGTAGAACGCTACACAGAGTCATTGTCTACAGTACTGTACCATTAATTCCCATAAAAAGATTCAAATCCAATGGTCTTACTAGAGAATCTATACCTCTGGTTGTAGATAGATTCTAGGACTACTGAATAACCACCCCAGTCCCTCCCATGCCCCATCTTTTCGTACTGAATTAGAGAATTGACGCAAACATTTGTGGTTTATGGCTGTATGCAATTAAACTGACATTAGACTCCGAAGTCCGAACCAAACCAACCCCCCACCCTGAATTTCAACTTCTTCTTCTTCCCCTTCCGAAGCCAAAAGGATCATTGAGACTCGGCAGCGGCTTGGTTTCAACTCTCCACAGCTCTCTTCTCACCCTCAAAAGGCCACAAGTTCAGACAAAGAATTCAAATCTCGGACGCAGAAAAGAAAACGTCGACGGAATCTTAATCTTTCCAACCATCAAAAGGCAGAGAATATTTGTAAATATTCAGTAAGCTCCTAAATAATGGTTGCTTCGTCTTCTGTCATTAAAAGTGATATAGAAATTAGAATCAGCGGGGACTTTTCATGAAGAATTTGTGCTGTATATATTGAATGACTGAGAGCTGTTGATTCCATCTCCTCTTCTGCACAAGGAGGAAGAAACCGTACATTCATTGCTAGAGTAGAAGTAGAGAGAGAAAGAGAGAGAGGAGATAGCTTAAACACAAATTCAAGAGCTTACTATCTTTTGTTCGTCTCCCAATAACTCAATTCTTATATTATATTTCTCTTTGTAAGCCAATTCCATTCATTCGATCCGTCCAAACATGGGCGAATCGAGTCTGCAAATGGACTCTGAGCGTCTGAAATTTGCTCTTCCAGTCGATTCCGAGCTCAAGGCAACTGAATTGAGAATATTCTCTGTGGCGAAACCCCACATGCGAACCTTCCATCTCTCTTGGATAGGTTTCTTTGCTTGCTTTGTGTCCACTTTCGCGGCCCCTCCGCTCCTCCCCGTCATACGAGACAACCTCAACCTCACCGCAACTGACATTGGCAATGCAGGGATTGCATCGGTCTCTGGTGCGGTCTTTGCCCGACTGGCCATGGGGACTGCATGTGATCTCTTTGGTCCACGTCTGGCCTCTGCTTCACTCATCTTCCTTACTGCCCCTGCGGTTTACTTAAGTTCCATTGCTTCCTCTGCGGCCTCATTCCTTCTGGTTCGTTTCTTCACAGGCTTCTCCCTCGCCACTTTTGTCTCAACCCAGTTTTGGATGAGTTCCATGTTCTCCGCTCGGGTTGTTGGTTCCGCCAACGGTGTTGCCGCCGGCTGGGGAAACCTTGGTGGTGGGGCCACCCAGCTGATTATGCCCCTTGTATACGACCTCATCCGAGATATCGGTGCCACCCAGTTCACCGCCTGGCGCATTGCATTCTTCATTCCTGCCCTGTTTCAAACTTTATCAGCTTTCGCCATTTTGATATTTGGCCAAGATCTGCCGGCTGGAAACTTCAGGCGGCTACAGAAATCCGGGGAGAAGCCAAAAGATAAGCTCTCAAAGGTTTTCTATCATGGTCTCACTAATTACAGAGGTTGGATCCTGGCCTTGACTTATGGCTATTGTTTTGGGGTGGAGCTGACAGTGGACAACATAATTGCGGAATACTTCTACGACAGGTTCAATCTGAAACTGCATACTGCCGGAATTATTGCAGCAACCTTTGGGTTAGCAAATCTGGTCTCTCGACCGGCAGGAGGAGTTCTCTCCGACATACTGGCAAGGAGATTTGGGATGAGGGGAAGGCTTTGGGGCTTGTGGGTGGTGCAGACATTGGGCGGAGTATTATGTGTCATATTGGGGCGAGTGCGGTCTCTGGGTGCATCCATCACTGTGATGATTGCGTTCTCATTTTTCGTTCAAGCCGCGTGTGGACTGACATTTGGAATAGTTCCATTCGTCTCCAGAAGGTAAGTGATCTGATGCTGCTTATATTCCTATTTCTGGTTCTTCATGTTACAGAAACTTCAGAACCTGGTTTTGGTAAATATATAGATATTCAGAACACCCATCTCTTCTGGTCCAGAAAATACCTTACTAAGTTATAGTGCTTGGATTAGCCTCTCTACACAAACAAGTACTGACAAGGAATTGTCATATCTAACACAAAGATTCCTCGAGTTCATCAAGAGATTATATGGTAAAACACATGCTGATAAATCATATCTAAGATATCAAAGAACAATGTCAACTGAATGAATAATAGAAATTGTTATTAGATACCAATAGATCATCATCAATAAAAGGAGGTAGTAAGAAGAAATTATAAGAATAGATTTGATACTAGTAGAGGAAGTATATACTGTAGTAAGAGACTCCAACATGCCACCATACTTCCTCTAATCAGATATATCCATTCAATTCTGTGAGTCATCAGTTTGATCCAGTTGATGGGCACTTCATGGCCTCGTGAAATTGTCCAGTGGCGGGGTAACCCCAAGCATCTGATAGCCAGAAGGTGAGAAAAACTCACTAGAATCATCACACTGGTGTCACATGGGGCTAGAGCAAGTTCAAATTTAGCCTCTGAACTACTGAAATGCCCAAGAAGGTGGAAAAACCTTTCCCTGTACCCCTGGCTCTTTGAAAAATCTCAAAAGGTAGAAACATCCATGCAACTTATTTCTTGTGTTCTGACATGTTTCTAGCACCCCCCCCCCCCCCCCCCGAGTTGTGAAATGCGTTTTTTTCTCTTTTTGGTTGGGGGAAGGGAGATGCTACTTAAGGGCTTTCCCTCTCTCTCTCTCTCCATTTAATTACACCACTTTTCTTTTGAAGCTGTATCCCTTTATCCCTATTTAAAGTCCATAGGGAGTTCTTTTTTTCCCCCTCCCATTTAAGTTTTCCTCTTTCATCTGGAATAGTAGAATTGTTTCATCTTCCTCTATTATTTCTCTATGTCTAAATTATAGTTCTTTCTTCCTTGGTGTTTTACTTTCACCTTCCAGGTCATTGGGATTAATATCAGGAATGACAGGAGGTGGTGGAAATGTTGGTGCAGTTTTGACCCAATTAATTTTCTTCAGAGGATCCAGATATTCAAAGGAAACAGGATTATTTCTCATGGGTATTATGATTATATGCTGCACTATCCCTATATGTTTGATCTACTTCCCACAGTGGGGAGGGATGTTTTTTGGTCCAACAACCAAAGAGAAGATCACAGAAGAAGATTATTACTTATCTGAATGGAGTTCCACAGAGAAAGAACAGGGTTACCATTTAGCAAGCTTGAAATTTGCAGATAACAGTAGAAATGAAAGAGGTGGAAAAGTAGACTCCGCACCCACACCCTCTGATGGAACTCCACCAATACATGTTTGAATATACCAGAGTATGTGAAGCCATGCCAAAATCCTCCATAAGGCTTTGCAAGGAAATTGTTTCCAGAAGGTGTATGCAAGTCAAATTTTCACTGTTTGCACTTTAGATTTCAGAATAGGACATAGATTGCAAGTATTGTAAGTCGTGCAGAAATCTCGTTGTGGTGTGTAAGTTGCAACTAGTATTATGAAAATGTAGCTCAGTCTATTGTTTATATGAGCTTTTGTTAGTTTTTTATTTTGCAATCCTCATTGTTGTTTGAGTTTCTCAGTTTGTAAAATGAAAATACAATTATATGGCTTTCCAGAAGAATGCCAAAAGTAGCAAGAGTTATAGCAAATTGATGAAGAAAGCAAGTAAATGCAAAGGGGTTGGGCTTTTTTTTTTCTTGTTGTTGTTGTAGTTTTCTATGTACTTGTCTTTATTTTCTACATCTATCCATTTATTTATTTATTTTATTCTTCTCTCACCACACATTTGGTATCACAACAAGCGACATTTTGATCTTTGATTCGAAGAAAAAAAAAAGAGATTTGTGGGTATTTCATAGGAAACTTCAGAAATTGCATTTTTTTTAATATGAAAAACACTACAGATGACGAAATCTTGCAATTTTTCTGGTCAGTATTATATTCTATTTTGTTTTGCAATTAAGCATGGATGGATACCAACTAAACAACTTTGACTTCATTAACCACCACTTATCTAATGATTTTTCAGATTACACCCCTTATCACATGTCTTGGATCAACCTAATCCATAAATACAATTAGTTCATGCTGAAAATTCAGTTATTTGTGTCTTGGTCTCTTGGAGGATTGGCAGTACAAACTGTTAGATTTTACCCATCAGTGTCATCATGGGGGTCTCTAAACCCATTATATGAAATATCAGAGAGATCCAAAGAAGTAAATTAGGACATGTTTGTTTTCTCTTAATTCTTATCTCTTAAGAGGAATCTTACAGCTTTAAGAGGAAATTGGGTTTTCGTTTCCTCTTATCTCTTATCTCTTAAAGAAGAATCTTACAACTTTTTGTTTTCCAATGACACCCCCAAAACACAAACAAAAAATCTCATATATGGGGTTAAAATAGATATATGACAATTTTCAGAATTTAGAATTCAAAATAACATTCTCTGCATTCAGAGTTCAGAAGAAAGAAAAGTTCACCAATACCAATATACCTCTTATTGTAATTGTTGCACTTTTAGACATCAGATGTTAGAGCAAACTAACAGGCCCTTAGTGTTAAAGAATCCATGGGTTGGCATCTCCTCTCTGATCCAAACAATAACCTTTTGAGAATCTCCCTTCACCTCAACTTATGAAAACTTATCAAGTATATCACCTTGAACCTTAATAATTGAGCCAATCTCCACACTGATAAAGACACTATAGCCAGTATAATCACAGAACTTCAGATCTTATTTGCTAGAGTTAGTTTTACTGTTTTAATTTATCTAGTTTAGTTACTGTAATTCCTTTGATAAGTATCTTCTCTAAGTACTGTATAGAGATAGTACATTTATTTGCTTTGATATGCAAAGGCTGTGTTTAGGGAACCCCATCAACATTAGTTAATTACGATAGCTGAAAACCTATGAGTTATACAAGTTAGAAGGTGCCGATATTGCCTGTACACTGTGATATTATGATCTGGTTATAAGCCTCATTAGATATTTTAAAGAGTGAATGCTTCCTGCTTTAACGTGATTCCTAATTTTGGTCCCTAAGGTC
This sequence comes from Nelumbo lutea, assembly GCF_056320005.1. NCBI lineage: Eukaryota > Viridiplantae > Streptophyta > Magnoliopsida > Proteales > Nelumbonaceae > Nelumbo > Nelumbo lutea. The sequence continues at coordinate 9,987,488 of NC_142687.1, forward strand.
TGTTCATTTGATCCAAAGGACTTGCACACTTAACCACTACTAGGTTTCCTCAGTTTTCATCTCCTCAAAATAGACACTGTTCGGGAGTGCCAGGTAAATTCAAAAGGTTGCAGACGACTACATAGGCTTGTATATAATAGCACAGACACTAAAAGCAATCAAGAGCTCTTTTATATGGGGAGCATCAAATTTTGTTTATGAGCATCTTAATAGAAACATTGAAATTGTAATCCTTGGATTCCTTGTGAAATGCATTAAGTTCTTGTCACAGAAAATGATGAGAGGCATTCGTGTATCATGTTATTATACATCTGTACCATAATTCGTTCTTTCATATTCTTTTATTTGTATATTTTGCTTATGCCTGAAAAGAGTATTCATATAGTTATACATATTTTTTGCCCATAAAATAAAGAGATGGTTTGGTTGTCAATACTTCTGAGTTCTGACACTATCTATGCATCAAATTGACAAAGTGTACTCATTGGAACCAGGTATACCGTTTTGCCTTCATTGTCAATGGTTTCAAACTTCCTAAGTATACCGTTTTGCCTTCATTGTTAATGGTTTCAAACCATTTTCAATGGTTTCAATACTTCTGAGTTCTGATGAGGGCAGATTTGGCCCTCCAGTGAAATTGTGACATGTGGCACCTCGTGACAACTAGGCAAACACCCATGCAACAACTTACAAAGTTGGTGTCCCACCTGGGCACCGGTCTAGCTGGCCTGGCGCAGCCTGGCGTGACCTGTACGCGGCTTATGAGCGGCCTGGCGCGGCCTGCACGTGACCTGGCGCGGCCTACGCGCGACCTGGCATGGCCTGTGCGACCTGGTCGGATCAGCCTAGCACATGATCCGACCTGGGAACCCATAAGACGCCCACCGATAAACTCAGCATGCATACCCCATGAGCTCGGTAGCTCACCAAGGAGTTATCCAAGGAGCTCGGTAGCTCACCAAAGAGCTCGCCAAAGAGACAGGCTGCTCGGCATAGCTCCCCCGGGCAGCTCGCCACTTGTAGGGTAGCTCAGTACAGGAGTAGTTTGGCATATCGCAGGAAGATCTCCTGCCTGACAACCTGGTCTAGACACCAACCCGGCGATTGAAATAGGCGCCAACCTGACAACCTGGCCCAGACACCGACCCGCCGGCTGACACAGGCGCCAACCTGACAACCTGGCCCAGACACCGACCCGCCGACTGACATAGGCGTCAACCTGACAACCTGGCCCAGACCCCGACCCGCCAACTGACACAGGCGCCAACCTGACAACCTGGCCCAGACATTGACCCGCCGACTGACGCAGGCGCCGCCCTAACAACCTGGCCCAGGCGCCAACCTGGCCGCCTAACACAAACGCTAGCCTGACGACCTCAAGGAGTTCACCACCGTACCCCGGTTTTGACAGGATGTGACAAGTCTTACCGTTTGGAGGCTTTTCACCCACCTAACCCGCGAGGACTCCAGTATATAAAGACCTCACCCCCCAAAGGGGAAGAGGATGGAAAAAATGGAGGTAATCCCTGCTCTCTAGCTCTCTTGTTTCTCCAATATCATCTTCAAAGCTCTCTACAATCAAAGTGCTAACTTAAGCGTCGGAGAGCCCCCGCCGGGAAAATACCCCCGGGTCCTCTGATTCAGTTCTTGCAGGTCCCTCAGCTCCCACTGCCTATAAAGGAAATAAGATCACCTCATGTAGAGGGCAATCGGGTTGCGTTGCACCAGGGAGCTCCACCATTCTCTAAGTCACAGGCCGCCTAGTAGGGAGTTCGCCACCAGGGAGCTCACCAATAGACAATTTGCCACCAGGCAGTTCACCACCAGGCAGTTCGCCACCAGGGAGCTCGCCACCAGAGAGCTCGCCCCCAAGCAGTTCGCCACCAGGTAGTTCACCACCAAGTAGTTCATCACCAAGGCATGTCACCACCGGGTCAAATAACAAGGTACTTAGCCAAAAAAAATTTACATCACAAAACATTGGTACGTGGCCAAAAACGGTTAAATCAGTTTCAAACTTCCTAAGTATACTAATTGAAACCCAGGTCTACCGTTTTGCCTACGTTGCCAATGGTTTGCAAACTTCAAAAAGTCCATATATATCTTAAAAAAGCTTCAAAGGCGTGGTTGGAAACATTTCAATTGAAAGCCATTACTGGTGCTGGACATGTTCAGAACTTTTCTATTTGTAGTTTAATACATCACCACAAACATTTGGAAATTATCCTTTCCCTGTCCTCCCAAAGACCCCATTGTAACGGCATAACTTAGCCCTTTACATAGCTAAGACTTCTAAGTTGGATATATTTGCAGAAGAATTAACTCACACTTGATAATTCCCTAGTTGACACATTGATGTTATCACCTCATCAGTTTTAACATAAAGTATAAAACAATAAATAACTGGTATATATTAATTTATCACCTATTATGTACTATATCTATCTATCCATCTATCTATGAAAGTACAAACATATGTGGTTGGGTTCTGGAATTTTCACTAGACTAAAATACCCCATCTCTAAGGTTTGAATCAGTGAAGAGCAATTGTAAATATGTAATTTTGTTTTCTCGTTTAGTGCTTAACAGGAAATGACTCATCTTTCTCATTTAGTGCTTATTATAAAAAAGACACGAAACTCCATTCCTTTTGTTCATGATTGTAAAACAAGTCAATGGAAAAAATGTTATTTAACAAATCCTTCTTTTTGTTCAATAATTGGAAAACAAATCATGGTAATTGCTGAAATCTCCCTTGAAGTTTTTGACCATTGCCCAAACATCCCCTAAAGTTTGGTAATTATAATCACATCCCCTAAACTTCTTATCACATTTTCAAGTAGACACCCTTTATAAAGTCCTCTAACAAGAGGCATGAAAAAGTCCAAAATACCCATGTAATTATTATTGAGGTTGGTTTATACATAAAAAACAATATAAACGTTATTAATAACAAAAAAAGAGAGTTTAAAATTGCAATTTTACCTTTAAGCAATTGATATGGAGGGCGAATTTGAAAAATACATCAATCCCGAAAAAAGAGATTATAAGGGATTGGGTAGTGACTGATATGAAGAAAAAATTTGGAAAATAAACATTTTGGTCAAAAATAACTATATGAGTATTTTGGACATTTTTATGCTTTTTGTTATAATATTCTAACTGAGGGTCTACTTGTAATTGTGTCAAAAAGTTCATGGGAGGTGATTGCATTTACCAAATTTTAGGGGGGCTCAGCAATGATCACAAATTTTACAGGAGGTTTTAGTAATTTACCCTTTCATTTATTTAAATTAAAAAAAAACGAAAGTGCAACATATGTTCTCAATAGCCAATGTTGGGCCACATTAACCACCATTAAAAGATTTCCAACTTGCAAATGGATGATCGATTTATTCATTAAACTATTTTCTTGTTTTTTTTTTTATATTTTTAACCTATTTTCATTAGTTAAGTTCTTGACAATTGAGGTATCAAATGGTTTTCTCTTCTTTATTCCCACCATATAGTGGGTTGATTTTTCACTTCCTTTACCTTAAAGTCCACATCATTAGATGGCAAGATATCTGTAAGAATAGGTGATATTTTTTATAGCAGATCATTGTAAGGTTTTCAGCGGTTGAAGGAGTTGAAATTGGATTTATCATATAGAAGTTAATTCTTGCAAAGCTAACAAGAATTCAAATAAAATCCTGACGAAGGTAAACCATAGAAACTATTAATTTTATTAATGAACCTTAATAAACAAGAATAATAAGAATTTTATTAATGATAAATAAGAATAATAAGAATTTTATTTGGATATATCTTTAAATTAATGAACCATAATAAATGTGATAAATAAGAATAATTTTTATAGATGTAAAAATATAAAAAATTGCAAAAAAATTAAAAATATATTATATACTATCATCATCACAGTATTTGTCACATGCAAAATACGTACATAAAAACTAGTATATATATATATATATAACAGAAACCTAGGTCTACTTTTCTGCTAAGATTGTCCATGAAGCAGTGATATTCCAAAAGTCCAAGAAGCCTACTAGAATAGTAAACATGCTTACTTAAGTTTGAAAAGTTCAAAATTTTGATATGAGTCTTGTGCTTTCTGCAACCCAATCTCCACTTCAAAGACCAAGACTATTACAAGGGAACATTGATTTGGTGGTTCAACTATGAATTTATAATGGTCCATTTGGTTTGCAGTCGGAATTGGATTCGAAATCCTTTGGAATCGGAATGGCCTATTCCCATAGTCTGTTTGGTTCAAATAGGAATGGGAGTGAGAATTGGAATCAGTATGAATGAAATTTCATTCCCAATGGAGGGGTAGGGAATGACCATTCTCTCAAATAGGGGAATGCCATTCCAGCAAGAATGAGAATGGAATTCCAATTCTGCCCAACCAAACAGATAGAATTGGAATAGCCCATTCCAATTCTAGACCCCTATTCCTGCAAACCAAACAGGGCCTAAGTCCTCCAAAGACATGTATTAGTGAGCTTATTAACGTTATCAAGTGCATCATCCTACAACTATAAGTAGGGCTGCAAGTCGGGCCAGGTTAAGTCGGGTTGAGGCCAACCCTATGTTCTAAACCCCCAACCCTAACCCTAACCCAACCCAACCTTCAACCCGACCTACTCAACCCTAACTAATTTCTTCAACCCTAACCCAACCTGACCCAACCCGATGTCAACTTTGGGTTAGGTTGGGCTCAGGTTGGGTCCAACCCAACCTTCCCATCCCTTAAAATATAGTAGAAAAATAAATATTTATTTATCATGAGTTATGACCTATGATAGAATTTTTCTCAAAAATATAAATTAATGAAATTAACAATAATGAAACATAAAATTATGGAAATAAAATCACTAATAACAATTCATAGGATGAAGCAAATAGTTTGAATCTATTTGATAAGTCACACATCAAAATTACAAGACAAAAGAAAAAGACAAGTAGTCAAGTACATGTGAATCACTTAAATAAAGAAAGGCATGATAGTATGTAGGGGGGGGGGGCTAACTATCATGCATCTAAACAAATTAGTGTATATTATATATATGACATGTAGTAGAGTTGTCGACTAGTAGTCTAGTACTATAGGGGGTCGGGTTCAAGAATTTCAACCCTAACCCTAACCTGATCATCAACCCGGCTCAATCCCAACCCAGTCCAAGTTGCAACCCTAACTATAAGTGAAGCCGTTTGTTAATAATAGACAATAGTAGCTTGCTGATGTAAGAGTATAATGCTTTTTTCTATCTCATACATACTTGAGACAACATGTGTTTAACATCACCCATTATGAATTCAACTTGCTCGAAAATGATGAATGACCTTCCACCACTGTAATTTTGCAATTGCATACAAACCTTATGCCTAATACATGGTCAAAGTTGGGAAAGATTGTAGATAGTCAAGTAGGCTGATATATGTTGTAGGAAATGCAGGAGAGTAATAATAATAATGGACAGGATTTTTCAATTTGTAGTTTTGACATGTTAATATGTTGTTATGGGCAACGACTTTCTTCAATATTCATTCATACCAAAATCCTTGGTGGTGTTTGTTTATTGTTAGGAGGCTTTTTAGCAAATAGACATCCAAAATAGAAACAATTGGATTATTAATAGAGATCGTCTGCATTCATAGTATCTGGGCCACTGTTTTTAAAATCAGACCGGATCGGATGATCGGACTAGAAAAACCGGGAATTGGTCACTTGATCGGTTCTGTTTTCCTTTAAAATCGTTTTTTCTCCCAAAACCGTTGATTTTGGTCAGCAAACTGCTGAACTGACCTGTTAACTGTTTGAATGGTTTTGACCATTTTTTACTTTCTTTTTATTTTTGTCAGAATGGACCGACCATTCAGATCAAATGGTTGGACCGTTTGAACCAGTAACCAGACCCCTGACTGGTTCGGTCACCGATTCGTTTTTAAAAATCATGATCTGGGCTACATATGCAAAGAATGATAGAATTAAACTAAGCAAGATTTATTTAGTGCTATCATTATACTGGCACATACATTGGACAAAACTTAAAAATCATACAAATTTCGGTACGTAAAAAATTAAAGCAAAGTGATAGAAATCTATTAGTAAGGATAAACGACTTAAACATAACCTGGATTTTCATAAATTAACTTAAACATATCTTGAGTTTTTATTATGGACTTCACATATGACTCTTTTACCTTTCATTTACTTTCAAATTTTCAAAAAGAAATAACACCTCCACTCTTTATCAATTCCATGCTAACCTTAGGGTAATCTTGCAAAACTTCCCCAAGCTCTTCAAATTTAAATTCCTCCCACATGGTATTTATTCCATATTCTCTTCTCCAACAAACTTCCCCATTTATATTATTTTCTCGGTGTCAAACATGCCTGTCAATATTTTAGCCTCAGCTAGGCTGAAAAGTCAAAAAGCTTTGTTCTGGTCTCTATTGGATTGTATTCAAAATGCTTTAAAAAGTGATCTTATTAAGGCTATTAGTCATTATAATCTTCAGTAAGGTAAGGGGGTGTTATTTTTTATTTTTTGGATTTTGAGGGGGGGAAAGTTGGTCAATGGGATTTTGATTCCCATTGACCAATAAACCCATATTCTTTTTTCATATTTATGTGGGGATCAAGGAAGGTTTATTTTCCTTGGTATCACTTGCCTGAGTGGATAAATAACTTTCTCACCTGGGAAGAAAGTTGACAACACTTGAATGGGACAAAAATGCCCCTTTTAATAATGGAATTTTATGGTTAAAATGGTTATTGCCTTATTTACATGGGAAATAAGAGAACATGGGTAAATGCACTTACCCAAGTAAATATTTCCTATAAAGGGAAAAAGGATGAAGAAGGGTGAGGAAGGAAATACAAAGAGCATGCAAGATATGAGCATTGGGATGTGGGGATTTTAGGATGTGATTCGGTAATTGGGAAGTGGGTGAGAATTTTAGGAAATTGGGGATTGAGAGATTGAGAGATTTTAGGTAATTGGAAAATGGGTGGGAATTTTAAGAAAGTTAAGATTTAGAGATTTAAAGAGATGTTAGGAATAATTTTAACCTTGTTGATGTGGCAACTTGAGAGAATTGGCAACAATGTAAGGCATAGAGGCTAGAAACTAAGGAACAAAGGAGAAAAAGGAGTTGCCATGTAATGTGGTCATATTTATTTTAATATATAGGTAGGGGTGCAAAGATCTGATCTGAGATCCGATAATATTTGGATCGAATACGGATAACCCCTTATATGATATGAGAAGATCCATTCCTATTTATATATTTATAAATATAAATGTATATAATACATATATATATATATGTTATTTATTTATTTATAAATATATTATTTATATTGTATTTTTATAAAATTGTTATATTATTTATTTTTTATAAAAAAGCATGTATATATATGAAGAAAATAATTAAAAAATAATTGCATTTTATGTTTTTATTTATTTAATTTGATATATTTTAAATTTTTAACAATTTATTAATTTTTAAAGAAAATAAGTCGGATTAGATCAGATCCGATCAGATCTAACATAAATAGTGTTGGGTCAGATTCAAAAATACCTTGATTCGAATCTAATTCGATCCGTTTGCATATCTAACATTTGATGTAAATTTACTATAATGATTATAGTAATTACAAAACCAATTTAAATAGCTTATCGTTATAGTGCCCTTATTAAGGTTTAAATTGGACTAATATATACTTCACCTGGTGTAAATGTCCAGTAACTCTTGCTTGAAATTTGCTAAATAAATAACATGCATCACATGTGAGTCCGGATCTGCTCTCACAAAATGCACCTTATACCGACCTCATAGCATGTACTGGCCATACATCGAAAGCATCTCCCTCCCTTCTATTGATTATTTAAGGGTGATGTACTCAATACAGGGTGTGACGTGACTTTGAAATCGGTGTGAGGCATATTCTGTGAGGAACAGATCTGACTCCATCGCATGGACACCGATTAGTATAATCATGATTTTAGAAGGCGTCTGAGGCGAGGCGGCCAAAAAACGCCTGGCCTCTTAGCCTCAAAAAAACCTGTGGTGTTCTAATGGGGTAAACATGTAAAAAGATGAAAAGCATCAGGTAACAGGACTTAGGGTGGGAGTCGAACATATTGGGATTTGGGGTTTCCCCCCTTTTCTTCTTCCTGGTTCGAACTGAATCGTGCTCTCCTCAGCGGCTCAACCTTCATTGAAACGAGGATCAAGGTGAGTTTTTCCTTTTTCTTTCTTTCTTTCTTTCTTTCTCTTCTTCTTCTTCTTCTTCTTCCGTTCTGGCGCAACTGCGCAAGGGTTTCTCCCTTATTCCATTCGTCTCCTTCTTCTTCTTCTAATTTTTTATCTTTGTAATTTTCCTGCGATTATTTCTTGTCTACAGCATAGGTAACTTCAAGGTTTGAGATTTTATTTGAAATAGAAACTGAAAACAGAGTTTTGCTTCGAGTTTCCCATCGTTCCATCTTCAATATTCAATGTAACTTTTTGTTTTTCTAATTTTTTAATTTTCTTATAACACAAAACAGAGTTTGGTTTGAACTTTGAAGTCTGTAACTGACTAACAATCGACCAACCAAGTGATCAACGGCCAAGGTAAGTTCTTATTCTTCTTTCTTAATTCATAACTTTCTATCGTTAATCTGTTGCGGTTAATTGGTTAGTGTTACATAACTATAGTTTTTTTTTTTATTGATAATTGTTATTAAAAGTTTAAAAATTAAAACTGTTGTTATGGTTATTCTGAATGCCTTTTTTATTGCCACATGAGGAAGAAAATGAATGGAGTCCGAAACTATGGTTTTAGTGATAAGGGACTTGCTCCAAAAGAAATGGATGTAATTTGAATGATCATTGGAAGTTTAGAATTTAGAAAACAGGATTTTAAATTTTGATTTCAAAGTTCAAACCAGGTTTTGATCTTTAATTAGGCTTGAAGCCTTGAAACTAGAATTTTAATTGAAACATTGGTAATTTTTTTATTCACTTGGGAATTAGAGAACTTGCTTATGCTACTAGGAACAAGTTCTGGTTAAATTTTCATAACTGGATGAACATGTTTGTTATACCTTGCTTGCTAGTTGGTACTTTTAATGAGCTTACCTACTAATTTAAAAATTTAAATGTTTTGCCTAGTTTTATTGGTAGGAAGTCTATTTATTACAAGAAATACATTTCAAAAAAAAAAAAACAAATTATTGTAAATTTTTATAGTAATTTGCAATTTTGAACTTCACGGATTCATGTTTTGTAAATCGGCTATTGGATTGCATCAGGTGTGTTCTTCATCCCGTCTTCTTTTTTTTTTTTTCACCTTTTTCTTGTATATTTTAGAATTTGTATTGTGGTATCAAATTCTATATGGTAATTGGTAGTTACTAGTTATTTTGATTATAGTATTGATTTTTTAGTGCTTAGATTTCATAAGAGTAATCTTGAAAAATGTAAACACACATTTAATAGTTATTGGACCATTATACATTAAATAAGTCACACATAATTACATAAAATTTCAATTATTTATTTATTTGTATTCTTTTTATTAATTATGAACTATGCCCATAATTTTTAATTTTTCAGTTTGAGGCTTATGCCTTGCCTCTTTGGCACCCAACCGCCCCGCCTCCGCCTTTAGCCTTTTAAAACCTTGAGTGCAATGTATAAAAAATAGAAAATAGAAAAAGAATTAAAACTTGAAAGCAACAAAAAATTATGGTCCCGCTTGGCTAGTAGATCTTTTAAGTTTTTTAAAGATAGAAAGACGAAAAATCGGTCTTTTCTGTTTGATTGCTACTAGCCCGGTAGCCTAGAAGACAGATTCGCACCCTACAAAGGGTGCCCCATGGAACCTCCAACCCGTGTATTATGAATCTCCCCATGTATGGGAGGTGTTCCCAATGCACTCTGAGATGTGAATGTGGGGCGCCAATGATCTCAATTTCTGCAGCTTCCAAGCTTTTTGACTGCTGTGGACTTTTAAAAATAACCCATCCACTACCCCATGTTTGAAACCATTGCAAAAAAACCCTTTCCATTCCTTCATCGCAGAGAACTGGAGAGAGTTCCCATCCTCTAATATACTCCCCTCTTCTTCTACTCTCAAATGCTGGATAACAGTACTTCTCTACGCAGGTCACTAAAGAGAGCAATAGCAAGCACCAAGAAATTTACTTGAGATTTTCTAGCAGAGAGAGAGGGTGGGAGTTTTTTTTTTTTTTATTTAGTTTCAGATTGCAGTTGTATGGTTAATTGTCTGGAAATTGGGGTTTTTCTTTAATTTTCCTCTAACTAGGAAATTGTTCCACGTTGCTACATGGGCTCTTGGGTGCTCTGTGGGGTTGCATTGGCAAAACAACAGATAGATAGGAGAGGAGAGAATATTGTTTTACTTTCAAAGATGCTGAGGATGAATCATGTATGTCAAACTGATGGACATTATGGGGTTTGTTACATGCTGTTTCTGCAGGTAGTCATGCCTCTAGTCCTTACAAAAGTTCTTTGAATACGGGAACTTCCATTTTGTTGTTGAAAATGCATCTCAAAATGTACCTATGAGCTCCTCACTGGCCATAGATTACATTAGTGATTCTTTTTCCCATTTCAGACTGGCCATATAATTCTTATGTTTTAGAACTCTATCTTAAGTGCATAACAGAAGACAACTGTTACGAAATACCCCGCCTTCAGGAGGCGTCCATGATTCATAATCTGGGCTACTGTTAAGAGAGGTAGGTCTCTCAGGACCTAGCACTCTTCTAGGTCCTGCATTATCCTTTCTAGTCCACCTCTTCACCTTAGCGACAGATTACAGCTTGGATGAATGCCACCGAAATAGCTCCTAAATAGCACTCTTCTAGCATACCAATTGTAGTGGCTGATTGACATGTTTAAAGAACACTACAATTGTGTTTGTAATACAAAGAAACAAACCTGAAATGTTGCTGCATATCATCTGATTATGAGGTCAAGGAATAAGCTCAAAAACATTAAGATTCAGTGCCTGCATATCATCTGAAGCATGACATAAGATTGTCAACTTAGATGATAGTTTTAAGTTAATAAATCAATTGATTAACTTACTGAATTTGTATTTGTATCAATTAGTACTATAAGATGAAGTGAACTAGTATCAAAACCTTGTATATGGTGTCTGAGAGCATAAAAATTGCTGGTTGCCTTCGTCACATCATGTGCAGAACTGTATCCTGATCATATTTGTATTTATCATTTCTGTTAAGAGCAAAATGCTAAAAACTACTGATAACAGTCTTGCTTACATTTGAATTTCTTTGTAAATTCCTCAAGTCTTGCTTACATCACCCAGTTAACTATAAAATTACTGATAACAGTCTTCATGTATTTTTGAAGCCAAACACTTGATTACGTCTTTCCTTTACTATAGCAATCTCAGGACAGGACATACCCAAGTCAGAAACACTTCGATTTACAGCCAGTGTCAAGTAAATAAAGCAGTCATTTGGTTCAGTCCTAAAATCCCATAGACCCAAAAAGAGAAACAAAAGGTTTATTGATACTATTAGTTTCAAACCATATGAAACTGTACATTTGTCAATGCCCACAGTGTTAAATGCATTTATTTTTTGAGAAAGCAAATCTGGTGGCTGCATCTTTCGATACACTCAAGTTCTTCTCCAACACTTACTTTCCTAGAGTAACAAAGCATCAACATCCAGTGGCTGCACTCTTGAATCTTGACTGCATATATCTTGTTAAGATCAACCCTATTTGGAACCTTTTCCAAGGCGAAGAAGGGAAAATAAATCATGCAACATAATTCAAGAAAAAACCAATCATCATAGGATTTGATCCATGAAAACCTCTACATAGCCCCAACCATCTTCAACATCAGGTCCCTCCTGGAGTCCTAGTACCCGTATATGACTGTGTAGATACTATAGTCAACATTTGAATGACTAGAAATAGATCTAAGAATATGTCTACTGGATGCCACCAAAGGGCCATAATGATCATAATCCAAGTGATGCTGCTTATTCTGAAGCAGCCAGGTACAAGAAACTTGGTTCCTACAAGTGTACAGTGAATTTGTTAATGTATCTGCACATGGAAGAACCTAGAGGGAAGTGACCATGAATATATGCATTATGTTAGTAATGAACTTTGAGAAGACAATACATTAGCACAAGATTGAAGGCAAGACTAGATGACCGATGACACTGCAAAGCTGCTTCTTGAGGACAGTTGCAATTTCCCACATGCAAGGACAAACCAACAAATCTGTTCTAAAGGAATCAAATATGTTCTGGCCAGATTGACCTCTAGCTGGGTTGGTTTAGAGCTGTCAAGCAGTCAGGTGTGTCCAGATCAGCTTAGACTAATCTTGAACTGAGAAGAGCCGCCTGAGGTCTAATATATTCCTCTAAGATGTTCGAGTCAAGTGACTTCACTTATCCTGTTTGGTTTTGTGACCATGTTTTTTAAATATTTTAGCTAATTAGG